>NC_040099.1:4113298-9113298 GCF_003369695.1 Bos indicus x Bos taurus | reverse complement strand
CATTGCCTTCTCCACACATTAGCACTAGAGATTCAGAAATAAGTTTGCCTATTTCCTGATGGGCATCGCAGTATACTGTCTGATGTATATGCATGGACATATAAATCTGTAAGTTCTGGTAGATAATATTCTAAAACTAATCACAGAGGAATGATTCCTGACGCACAATAGAGTATTACGAGTTTAGGAAGCTTATTTTACAGATAAGGAAACTGATTTCTGAGGATATTAGTTTGTTACCATAAAGCTCACAAAACCACTTAGGAAATCTTAAGCCTCAAATGTCTAAGTCTTTCTACAATATTCCCTTGACACTCCTATCAAACTTGCACTGGATAAGACAGAGAGATAACATGCTGTCTTAGAAGTGGCAGACACTTTCTTTTAATTAATTAATTTATTCATTTTTAATTGAAGATAATTGCTTTACAATATTGTTGGTTTCTGCCATGCATCAACACGAATCACTATAGGAATACATATGCCCCCTCCCTCTTGAATTTCCCACTTTCTAAGTGTATTCCACCCAACAGGAGGGAAATTTGCAAATAAAAAAAATTAAAAATAATGTACTTTATATTAATATTTGAATTACATAATTTTATTCTGTATGATGATATTCTAAAATTACCAGAATAATTCGATTTAAAGAAGATAGCTAAGAAAAGCTAGCAAAATGTATCTAGAAGTGAAGTCATTAACATAATTATGAAAAAATAAAATGATAAGCAAGGCTGGTGGAAAAGGAGAAAGGGGACACTCCTATTGGAGAAGAAACAAAGTGTGAGTGCACGTTTGCATATTCACGGCCGTCTAATGGCCTGGCTGCTCTTCCCCTGAAGCCATCAGAAGCTCTTCCACACCATCACTCTACCCATTCAGCACAGGCAAGGACATTTGGATCAGTTTTCACCCACTTAGCAAACGGGCATGGGTAGGAGTAATTAACTTCAATTTGGGTCTTGCCAAGACACCTACTTTAACTTTAAAGCTGCTGCACCTTCAGCATAATCACCTCATTGATCATCACCCTCTTCCATCCACACAGCCTGTTGGCAATGAATGGACAGCCCTTAAAGCCATTAGGCAAAATGTACTTGAAAAATTGGCCTTATTTAATTTGGACATTACGTACAAATTCTATTAAAATGTACAAAGTGCCTCAGATAAAGGTCCTCTCTGGGTAGATGTTCAAAATAAATTAAAAGGACAAAAGTCATGTTCTCAGCCTTGCTGGGAATGTTATAAGGGTAACAGGAACTATTGATCACTCCCTAGTAGACAACTTATAGGTCCCCAAATTATCACAGATCCAACTACTATGTACTAGAAATTTTGAACCCATTTCAAGTCAAGGACAGATGAGGCCAGAACAGTACACAAGATTTTTTCCCAAATGGGAAAGATAGAGGAATCTGCACTTGTACCACCAAGATCCACAGATATTCAGCCAAGCATTCAGCAAGATTCTGTTAGATGCTAAGAAAGGCTATTAATATTTTATGACAGAGAATCTCAAAACTTTCTTCACAATAGCAATAATGCCCGAATACACATACATATGGGCTTTCCAGGTAGAGCAGTGGTAAAGAATGCACCTGCCAAAGCAGGAGATGCAAGAGACAGGGTTCAATCCCTGGGTCGGGAAGATCCCCTGAAGGAGGGCATGGCAACCCACTCCAGTATTCTTGCCTGGAAAATTCCATGGTCAGAGGACTCTGGCAGGCTACAGTCCCTGGGGTCACAAAGAGTTGGATACGACTGAGCACACACACACATGTGTATATTTAAATATATGTGTATGTGCACTTATGTGTGTATGTGTGCTTAGTCACTCAGTCTTGTCTGAGTTTTTTCGACCCCTCGGACTGGAATCCGCCAGGCTCCTCTGTCCATGGGATTTCCCAGGTAAGAATACTGGAGTGGGTTGCCATTTCCTCCTCTAGGGGATCTTCTGAACTCAGGGATTGAACCCAAATCTCCTGTGTCTCCTGCATTGCAGGCAGATTTTTCACCCTCTGAGCCATCGAGGAAGCACTTGTACTTAGGCAGCTGGTGTATCTCCCATGGCTCACCCTATCCAAGGCGGTCACACTGGATTTCGTTAGTAGGACCTGTGTTAGAGTCCTGTAATAACTGAAGTTACAGGTGATTTTACTGTGCTCCAAGGGCAGAATATACTTCTTCAGCTTGATTCAAACTATACTTACTAACCTTTGGCTAAATTCAGACGCCGCAATACATTTCCTAATAGAAGTCAGAATAAATACCCCATTGACATTACAACCATTTACTTTCCAGTCACTGAGTTTTAAACATTAGTGCATAGTAATACATTATCAAGACCAAGCCAGAATCCCTGAACGAGCGAGCCAGCTTTATTTCACTTTCCAGACAGGTGAGGAGATTGAGGAATTGGGAGTTTCGATAAAGGTGAAAGAAAATGAAGGGGGAGCAGATTGAGCATGGAAAAGGCATTCAGTAACGTTTGATGGCCTCTCTTGTGTGTAGATTAGTGCACACTAATCAGAACCCTACAAACAGCCACCTAAACACAGCTGCTGTAGAATGTTCACTTCTGAAGGTGAATGTTCAGATTCTGTCAGATACAAGAAGAATAACTGAATAGAGGAATGGGGTCATTTCTCTTTTAATTTAAGGTTGTCCATGTTCTTCATTTTCATGAAGAGGAATTCACCCAAACTTTAGGTCAACTGACTGACCTATTCATGGCTTTTTTTGGCTGTCATTTACCTTTCATTTCTGAAGAAATCAATTAAAATAATTTGATAAAATCAAAGTCACAATCCATTCAGTGTTTAGCATTTCAAAAAAATTCTCTTTTTTGTTTGACATAGTTTAACACTAAGCAGTGTTTTCTAAAAACCCTATGAACATTTTCCAATTTTCAGCACCATAATAATAAAAATAAATTACAACAAAGCACAGTGTTAATTTCAAGCTCCATTAGAGACACAGGGTGGGGAAAAGTGACTGTTTTCCAATTGAAAAGGATAAAATTAGGAGGAAACTAAATCCCATTTAAAGTCTTAAAAGGGGATTGCAAACAAAAGGCAGGAAAAAAATATGCTATGAAAAACTACTAGACAGTATTATTTTAAGGCACATTATCTTACTTAATGGAAATAGATAGCACTTATTTAATTTTATCAGTTTCTATAAAATGAGGCAATGTGCTATAAAAGTTAAGCACTTGTAGGGGGGAAATTGCAATTTGAAGTTTGATGCTAGCTGGTAAAACCCTTTATAATATCTTTGGAGTATGTTGATGTGTTCAACGCTATGTTCCATGCTAAGCCTACCTGAAATAATCAAGAGTTAAGGTTTTATTAAATTCAATTTAATTGCTCTATTCAATGTATATACAAAATATTTCTTCAGGTTTCTTAAACAATTGACTGGATATAGTGATTACAACATTCAACATGAAAGGAAAAATTAATGTGAATAACTGTATTGCAATGGAATATTAATTTACTTTCAACTTACATTAACAATTAATGTCCACGAATTTTTGGTGAAATTTCTATCACATACCTCAATGTGCATTTTAAAAAGGCACATTCTCTGTGTTCAAAACCATGTACTTGTTATATAGGGCTTTCCTTTCATGACAGGAAGACCTGGTGTGCTGCAGTCCACAGGGTCGAAAAGATATGACTTAGCAACTGAACTATAACAAGAAGGGTTTTCTTGATGACCCAGATGGTAAAGAATCTGCCTGCTAAAGTAGGAGACCTGGGTTCAATCCTTGGGTTAGGAAGATCCCCTGGAGAAGGGAATGGGAACCCACTCCAGCATTCTTGCCTGGAGAATTCCATGGACAGAAAAGCCTGGAAGGTACAGTCCTTGGAGTCACAAAGAGTCAGAGATGACGGCAACTAGCATAACATTTTAAATAAAATAATATTGATAATACTTCAGAGACTAACAATGTTAAATGGAATGGTGTTGGAAAATCTTATGCTTCCTGACCTGACTAGGGAACCATCTAAGTGACCTTTATAATCAACGTAATTGGCATAGTCTCTTTGACAGTGTAAATATGTTACTGTATATCAATGTCTTTAGGACTGGGAAACCTCTGCTTTCCCATGCAGATTGCAAATATAACCTTTGTTCAAAACAGTATGCTAATTTAAAATGCTTACATGTAGAAATGGCTGGGAAAAAAAAAAAGGTTACCGTGATGTTTTATCCCAACTGAAATAAAAATACTCAGTTAAAAAATCCCCAGCTCAGAACATAAAGGATGTAGCACTGGCTGTTAGATAATATTGTCTTTCTTTACAGATTAATTTATTAAAAGGGAGTAAGGTTGAAGTAAGTTTTACACCTGTTGTCTGCTACCCAAGCCTCGTGAAAACAGTTTATTTCATATTATTACTTAAAAAAAAAATTTTTTTGATGCACGTTTCAAGCATTGGCAAGAAAAGTACTCTCTGATTACCTCTGCAGGAAAGAAGTAAAGTGAAGTGAAGTCGCTCAGTCGTGCCCGACTCTTTGCGACCCCATGGACAGTAGCCTGCACCAAGCTCCTCCGTCCATGGGATTTTCTAGGCAAGAGTACTGGAGTGGGTTGCCGTTTCCTTCTCCAGGGAATTTTCCCGACCCAGGGATCAAACCCAGGTCTCCCGCATTGTAGACAGACACTTTACTGTCTGAGCCAAAGAAATACATAACAATTAAGTTGTAAGTTTCTTTCAAAGGTCGACATATTATCATAGTATTTTCAATTTTCAACTTATATATTCTTTATTTCCTGAGGATTTCATCTTCATTTTTTTATTCTCTAGTGATCTGACTTCCTTGTTAATCTCAATATCACTGGATAGTGTGAGCAAAGAAAAGGAAAAAAATAATTCATTCCAGCCAGTTGGTCTAGATCAGATCCCATCTTTTTAACAGCATCTGAAGTGACCTCAGTCTTGTTGGAATCGCCTGCATCCTTTCTCACTTTTTCAGGGTCCCCTGTGGCTGAGTGTCTGTCTTCAAGGTGGTTTGTGGGACATGGTCTGACCTCATGGTGAGGGGAGAATGGATCCTACCCAGCTCTTCACTAGCCGTCTCCATGGCCTGATGACCATGAAGGTCTGGCTGGTTACAGCTGGCTTTGACAGGCAAAGAGACACTATCTGAAGACATTCACTGCTAGAATCTGTGATTTCATCTTTTGCTCTTTATCTTGAAAAGTCCAAACATTATAGTCCTTCCTCCAACCCCATGAGTCTACCAGAAAGCCAACCTTCTCTGCCCCAACCACATCAGTGCATAGACTTGTTACACTTTATACAAGTATTGGCTGTAGGGAACCAGAAAATGCCAGAGTTTATTCTATTTAGTTTTCTCCAACACCTCAGTGACGTTATTTCCACACATTTTTGAAAGGGGGCCTCATTTTTGTTTCTCCTGATACATTCAGGGGAGCACATCATTATCTTACATTTTCTGCAGCTCCTCCATACGTGATGTTTCTAAAGCCCATCCTCTCACCTGCAGGCCTAGGGTTTGGGGGTGCATGCATGTGTCCTCAGTCATGTCTGATTCCATGTGGCCAAGTGGACTGTAACATACCAGGCTCCTCTGTCCATGGGATTTCCCAGGCAAGAACACTGGAGTGGGTTGCCATTTCCTTCTCAGGGGATCTTCCAAACCCAGGGATCAAATTCACTCTTTTGTGTCTCAGCACTGGCGGGCAATGGAGGGGTTTGGGAGAAGTTAGAGGTTTATAGCAAGAACAAAGATTTTTTTGCCTGATTTTTTGCATTCTCCTGGATGTGTTTAAGATAACTCCAACTGGAACTATAAAAAAACAGGGCCTCTGGAAGAGTACAGAATAAGATTGTCATTCCTTTAGTAACCAGTAGAGCTCAAGGCCACAGTGATTTTGAATCTATGGAGAAAAGGCCTGAGTAGATTACAACTGCATTCTATTGAATCTATTTTTCTTTGTATCAGTTTCATGAAATTGACACCAAAACAATATTGAGCCTTCTGACCTATAAGCATGGTAAACATCTCTTCTTTAATTACTCTTATAAATGTTTTGAAGTTTTTTTATCTGTTGTTTTTTATCTATTTAAGTTTTTTAGATAGACTTTATTTAGATTTTATTGTTATTTATCTATCTAAGTTTTTTATCTATCTAAGTTAAACTACATAACCATATTTAATAATTTCTAACATAATTTTTTGGAGAAGGCAATGGCACCCCACTCCAGTACTCTTGCCTGGAAAATCCCATGGACCGAGGAGCCTGGTAGGCTGTAGTCCATGGGGTCACTAAGAGTCAGACACGACTGAGCGACTTCACTTTCACTTTTCACTTTCATGCACTGGAGAAGGAAATGGCAACCCACTCCAGTGTTCTTGCCTGGAGAATCCCAGGGACAGTGGAGCCTGGTGGGCTGCCGTCTATGGGGTCGCACAGAGTCGGACACGACTGAAGCGACTTAGCAGCAGCAACATAATTTTTCCACAGTGTACATATTTTAAAATGTTGATGCATCTTATAGTTAGTGGTGTTTTAGAGCCAATGAATGCTTCTAAAGTGTTAATTTTAAGACCACGTATGGAACAAGAGCCTGAGAAAAGAACTAAGGAGTTGGTTATTAAGAATAAAACCAGAAGTGAGCAACTGGCATTAATGATTAGTGTTCCATCTATTGTTAAATATTGTCCTGCTGTGCTCAGGGTAATTATTTTCTTAAGTACATAGGACACACAGCAAAATATTTTCTCTCAATCATTTAAAGTTTACTCTAATGATGACATCAGTTTATTGCAAGAAGAATGAAAAGAATGGAAAGTGACAATTTTCAGATGAACTACATTAGTTAGATAATTCAACAAATTATCCCCAAACATAGCAGTTTAAAGAGACAAACACTTGTTAATTCACAGTTTGGGGGAATAAGGAATCTCAGTTTGATTTATATGAAATGGACAAATTCCTTCCTTTTTAATTATAAAAGCTTCTCAAAGGAACAAATAACAAGTACAACCCTACAGATAATATGGACACTAAATTTGTAGTTAGAAGTATTTGTACAAAAAGAAGAAGAAGAAAAAAACCCAAGCCCAGATGGCATCAGTGGTATATTTTATAAGATATTTCAAGAACAAATAATAATAATTCTACATAAACTCTAAACTTCTGATGGATAAAACATGGATGGAAATAAAAATAGTTATGCTGTATGAAACAAGCCAGATGAAAGATAGTGCATAAATCAAGATTTCATTTATATAAACTCTAGTTAACAAGCCAATCTTCAGAGACACAAACTGGTTAGTGATTGCCTGGGGGTACAGATACAGGTAGGGATGTAAGAGTGGAAGTGATTACAGAGGGACTACAAACCTGTTGGGCAATAAAGTGGCCAAAAAAAAAAAAAAAGTGTTGGGCAGATGAGTATGTTCACCATCATTAGTTTGTGATGATTTCATGTATGTTCCTAAGTGCATGCGTGTTCAGTTGCGTCCCACTCTTTGCAACCCCATAGACTGTAGCCCACCAGGATCCTCTGTCCAAGGGATTTCCCAGGCAAGAATACTGGAGTGGGTTGCCATTTCCCTTCCAGGGGATCTTCCCAACCCGGGTATCAAATACATCTTCTGTACTGGCAAGCAGATTCATTACCACTGAGCCACCAAGGGAAACCCTATGTAAAACTTACCAAATTGTAATTGTTAAATATGTGCACTTTCTTATATGTAAATTATACCACAAAAGCTGTTTAAAAACAAATATGCAGCCAATTAAACATAAAGATAAAATCAAATCATGTTACAACTTGCAAATTTCAAGATCTATAACCGCAGTGCTTGCCCTAGCTGGGACACCGTAGGAGACACACTCTAAGACGATATTTGTACGCAAGAAGGTTATTGGTGAATCTTCAGTCCGGTGTGGCAGAGACCTCTCTGAAGCCCTGGAAAGCAGCAGATCTGAAAGGGCCCTTTGGAAGTGCTCTGTACTGAGGCACAGAGGACAGGCCTTTGTTCCCCTAGGTCAGCCAGTCATGAGAGGTGAGCTACTGCCAACATAACACATAAGCAAACATGTTTCTTTTGCTCAACACCATTCCCAGACAATATAGGGGTTGTGAGCTGTGTCTCCCAGCTGGTGGAGATATCAGCTTTAAGATCTTTTAAACTTTGAACTTCTTCATTAGTACTTTCCTTGAGATATTTGATCATGTATAATCATTGTTTATATCCCCTTTAGAACCGAGGAGTGGCCACCGGTGCCTGGAAGATACTTAACATCTATTTGCTGACTAAATGATTTAAACAGTAACACCTTTGGGAAATCATCATTAGTAATAGGATATGTGAGAAAGCCAGGCTGCATAAATGGCTGAACTATTGTTAAAAAATTCACAGCTGAGCATATATAATAAGATTTAAAGAGAGGGAATTTCAAGACTGAAAAAACTCTGAGGAGCTACCATCAGTTTTCATAGCAGACTTGTCCTGTCAAGGGTCAGGACGTGGAGGGAAGAAGACAGATGTCAGAGTCAAGGAGACTAAAATGTTGAGTACTCGTGGGGTGGAGATCTTGAGAGACAAAATTCTGGGAGAAAATAAGGTCAAGAGGCAAGTTATGCTAACAGGAAGCACAGGGCTGGGGAACTACCGGCAGCACTCCAAGCAGAGTGTAGGGAACATCACGACTGTGAGCAGGAAATGAGTAGTCACAGCATTTCTCTCCGACGGGTTCCGTGGAAATGCAGCGTCCAAGTTAAAGCTGGAAAACACCTGGAAATCCGGAAAATCCTGCCACGTTAAAGGACCGGTCTCTCTCACAGTTTATAAGGTTAATGTAGGAAGAGAAGGAGGGTGGGATTCAGGAGGGGCTTGATTCACTGCAGTTTACTCTCTTTTACAGAAAAACCTCAGTTTGGAACAGATGAGGAAAAAAGACGTAGTGTGAGTGTTTAAGTTGTGAAGCCACGGGGTTAAACACGAGCAATAAATCTGCCTTTCTAACTGTTAAAAGTTTCCATAGAAAACTAGGAATGCCAAGTTGTGGCCAAACTGCTCTTAAAAGCAGGAGATGAGCCAAATAAACCTAGTATCTTCTATACATAAATTAAGTTTTAATGTATCTTTTATATTTGTAGATTTAGCCAAGTTTTGCTGAGGTTACCTCAGTAGCATATATCATTCTACCTACACATCTCACTTCCAGGTTCTTTCAAAGCTAATTTATTTTCCAAAATGTCATCAGATTAATTTTCCAAAGAGCAGTATTTTTAAAATCACTTTTTCCACTGAAAAACATTTGTGGCTCTTCAGGGACTGATATTTAAGTCCTCCATGACCTGTCCCTAATTTATCACAGGTTCCTGTTTTATTCATTTCTTCAGACTTTTATACTCATCAGTGCAAATGATTAAGGTTTTTCTTATTTATCTTAGCTTCCTCAACTCATGCTAAACTCTCAGTCCTCTCTGTTCATTTTATTAAATCCAATTCCCATTTACCTTCAAATCCCACCTGAAAATCATATTCTCTATTAAATATACTATGATTTATGGAAGTAACATTTTTTACTGCATTTACTAATTTGTGGTTGTTTTCCTAATTTTAAGGAAATTGTACTGTATTTTCTTAAATCTGAGATATCCAGGAGAACTATATATTTTGTGTCTGCCATACAGCTCATCACAGAACCTTGCAAATACTATATCAGCTTATAAAATTATGGAAAATAACAAATAATAATTCAATAAATATTCATATGATATGACTTTAAATTTATATAACTCTGTCATATTAATAGAATGCTTAATATGTTCATTATATTAATAATAAAGAGCTATATATTTCAAAGGGCTTCCTAGGTGGCTCAGTAGTAAAAATATGCTTGCCAATGCAGGAGACACAGGAGACATGAGTACGATCCCTGGGTTGGGAAGATCTCCTGGAGAAGGAAATGGCAACCCACTCTAGTAGTCTCACTTGAAGAATCCCATGGACAGAAGAGCCTAACAGGCTACAGTCTATGGGGTCACAAAGAGTTGGATACGACCAAGTGACTGAGTACACATGCACACCATCATGTCTAACAAACAACATCATCTCATAGTATCTGATCCAACTATAGTCGGGGAGCTCTGACTGTAACTGAAATACCTGACTAAATAAATAATTCAATGTTTTCAAAATTGATTTTCAAATTCTTTTCTTGTGGAACACTAGTTTTATAATCGTGTTCCATTTCTAACCTAGTATAATGGTAATCATTTTTACACTTTCAAACCATGATCTTAATTATTTTCATTTATAATTTCCCTTTAACTTTTGGAATCTGTTCACATGTGTCTGATAGTGCAAGCCTGTGACAGAAGAAATCAACATGTGGTATATAATAAATATAATGGAAAAGTTATAAAATAACTATCAGTATAAGTTGGGAAGTTACTTTCCCTCCTCTCATTACTTAAAAAAAATGTTTACTCTGTTGATTTATTGCATAAAAGTAATAGTTATTTTAAAATTATAATCATGTTAGAAAATGTTCAAACTACTGGCATTTTTATTTTCTCTCTCTTTTCCTACTTCTCTTTTTTAAAAATTCAAGCCTCATACAACTGTCCTAACTCTTTAATATCACCAATTTAATTCATACCTTTATCAGTTTGCATATAACTCACTATAAAAATTATTTCTAATTTATCTTCATTTTCGTCAGTTTTTTCTTGGTAATTTTGTAGCTTTAAAATTCTTAAAAGCACAAGTATTCAAGAATATCCAATAATAACTTTTTCCAACCCATTAATTTTACTCCACACGTATAGGACGTCGCATCTGCCTTTAGGTTTGTAGGAGCATCTTTCACTCTCCCTGCCTTAGTGGTAAGGCTAGCTGCAATTGATATGAAATAAAAAATATCAATTGTCTGAATAAAAGAGAAGTACAATTATTTCTCATATAAAGTCTCAACATGGAAGGCCAAAGCTAGCGTGAAGCACCATTGCATCCTGAATCCCAGGACCTTACATATTTACCTCTCTTCCTAAGACGGACTCATTGTGCAGAATGTCCAGTTCAGTGGAGGTGTTTTGTCCACATCTCAGCCAACAGGGAGATAACAAATGGAACAAGAAATACACCAATGATATTTTAATAATATTTCCAAGAAGTTTCAAAATCTACTTCTATTTATAGTATATTGGCCATGACTGAGTCAATTAATTGGTCCCATCAAGAGGAAAGAAACGCTGGGGGAAATGTCTAGCTAAACATAAGATCAATTATTAAAGAAGAAGGATCATTTTGATATCAGAGTCAGTTAGAACTCTCAGCAGTGTAGGGGAGGAAAAATTCCTTTTTATCCTTTTAAAGTCTCCCTAAGAATTTGTTGTTGTTCAGTCTCTAAGTTGTGTCCGACTCTTTGTGACCCCATGAACTATAACATGCCTGCTATAGCATATCCCTAAGAATTAAACCAACATAAAATAGATTAAGGGTAGAAAAGCATATATTTATTAGTTTTTTTTTTTTAACATTACATGGGAACCTTCACAAGAGAATGAAGACTTGCAGAAATGACTAGAGAAGAGAGCTTTTTTTTAAATTTTATTTTTTAGAAAAAGAAACAATAAATTTGTGATGGATTGTTAAAACACAGGGGTTTGGGCTAGGACAAAAAATATTGCAAAAGGGATCAGGAAGAAAAGCTTGTATAGACTTTTCTCAGCCTCTATTCCCCTCCTCTCATGATAAAATGTCCTCTTCCTTTATGGTACAAGGAAGGTACTTTTCATGGGGGAGTTTTATCTCCCACTTTTGAGAATAAAAAGCAAAGGTCAGAGTGCCCTTCTTGCATCTGTATTTGTTTCTCAAATGCCTTTCACTAAAAATAATCAGTATGCCCAAATGGCAACTCTTAGGGTAATGTGTGCTGAATTCCTTCAGCAACATGCTGCTATTTCCTCATAAAACCGAAAGCTCTACAATTCCTTGATAGATACAAATGAATACAGGAGTCAGTATGGAATTGAGTTAAATCAATGCCATAAATCTGTCAAAATGCTTTGGCCTGAATTACTGTATTACAAAAATGAGATTATTTGGATGGACCTAGAGATTATCATACTAAGTGAAGTAAGTCAGAGGAAGACATACATGATATCACCTATATGTGGAATCTAAAAAGATGATACAAATGAATTTATTTATAAAACAGACTCACAAACTTAGGAAAAAAAAACTTAAAGTTACCAAAAGGAGGGCAGGGATTAATTAGGAGTTTGGGATTAGCAGATACACACTACTATAAATAAAATAGATAAACAATAAGAACCTACTATATAGCACTGCTGCTAAGTCGCTTCAGTCATGTCCGACTCTGTGCGACTCCATAGACGGAAGCCCACCAGGCTCCCCCGTCCCTGGGATTCTCCAGGCAAGAAGAGTGGAGTGGGTTGCTATTTCCTTCTCCAATGCATAAAAGTGAAAAGTGAAAGTGAAGTCGCTCAGTCGTGCCCGACTCCCAGCGACCCCATGGACTGCAGCCCACCAGGCTCCTCCGTCCATGGGATTTTCCAGGCAAGGGTACTGCAGTGGGGTGCCATTGCCTTCTCCACTATATAGCACAGGGAAGTATTAAAAAAATGAGATCATTTAGCTAGATAATCCTAAAATAGCCAGCTTTAAAGTACTGTGATTCATCAATGGTGTCATCTTTGATATTTCAACCCAGACTTAACTTGGTTGTTCTGAGTCTCTAAATACTTGTCACTTTACACATATCATTTACCTGCAAATTATACAGTAACATTCCCACATAACTTAATATACAATTACCTGTTTTCATGAACGGTAACTGTACTGTTAGGTCAGGAAATTCTACTTTTTACATATTTTAAATCGCCTTTTAAACTAAATAATGAAAGTGAAAGTCACTCAGTTGTGTCCAACTCTTTGAGACCCCAAGGGCTATACAGTCCATGGAATTCTCCAGGCCAGCATACTGGAGGAGGTAGCCTTTCCCTTCTCCAGGGGATCTTCCCAATCCAGGAATAGAACTTGGGTCTCCTGCACTGCAGGTGGATTCTTAATCAACTGAGCTATCAGAGAAACCCAAGCTAAATAACAGCATTTGTTAATTCACAAAGACATATAGATCATTCAATATATTCTAGTCACTTTCTAGAAGTAAGCATAAACTAATGCCTGTCTTCACAGAAGTTATATTTCAGTTCTGGGAGGTGACAGTACACGGAGGGATTCCACAGCTGCTAAAAGTAAAGATGCTGTGAGAAGGCAGAGTTGCACACAGACTGAATGAATCAGGGAGATTACTGAAGAGGATATTTGAAGGAAGACCCATCCATCTAAGCTGAGGGAACAGCAGACATCAAGGCTCTCTTGTGAGATGGTGAGGATCGTGACCTTGTAAAATCTTTAAGTTCATATTGAACTGAGGTGGACGAGGAGTCATTGCGAATTTTTAAGGAAAGGAGCAAAACGTGTTAAAATAATCAACCTATGTCAGGGCTTCCCTAAGTTGGCATCACACATTTGTGTAGATGCTGTCACTCATTCATGCCTGACTCTTTGGGACCCCACGGACTGTAGCCCTCCAGGCTCCTCTGTCCGGGATTCTTCAGGCAAGAATAAATGGAGTGGGTTGCCATGCCCTCCTCCAGAGGATCTTCCCGACCCAGGGATCGAACCTATCTCTCTTACATCTCCTGCATTGCCAGGCAGGTTCTTTACCACTGACATTTTAGGCAGATAATTTGTGTTGTGGGTGACTGTCCTGTCAGAGCTTCAGCAGCAGCTCCTGCGTGTAGCCCCTAGAAGACTGCGGCATCCTCTGCTCCCATTATAACAGCCAAGACTCATCTCTGCTGCTGCTGCTGCTAAGTCGCTTCAGTCTTAGCGACTTGCCGACTCTTAGCGACCCCATGGACTGCAGCGCACCAGGCTCCTCCATCCATGGGATTTTCCAGGCAAGAGTACTGGAGTGGGGTGCCATTGACTTCTCCATCTCTAGGCAAGACCAAATGTCCCCTGCCTGCCCCTACCCCCAACACTGCTAAGACCACTGTGTGAGATCATGCAAAGGAAATAAACTGCTGAGGTCAAATACAGATGTAAACAAGCCAATTAGCAGACTGTATCAAAATGTTAGGTGAGGAATGATGGTGTTTTAGATAAAGTAGCATGGTAGAACTTGTGAGAAAGAGTCAGCTTATGGATACCTTAAACAAAAGCCAACAAGAGTTGTGGAATGCAAGAAAATTAGAGAAGTCAAATCATAGGAACCAGAGAAGGAAAATTGTATTAAATTGGCAACCAAGAGTAAGGAAAACATCATTTTCACTTGCAGGGGGTTGAATCTGAGATGTGGGAGAGAAAATAGCATCACCAGAGATGTTTACAGGGATGGCTGTGCCCTTGAGAAGAGCCAAGTAGTAGTTAGGAAGGAAGGATGAAGAAAGCAAAGGAGTGATTGAGTTTCCTGCAGACTCAGTAGACTGTTTGGGAATTTAGGGTTCGTCTGTAAAGGTGGCTCATATTGGAAGAGGCACAGAGCTCAATGGCGATGAATGTCTGTAGGATTAGGGATTACTTGGGAGTCTAGGGCTTCATGACTTCTAAGGAACATGAGGATAAATTAGAAAGATCTTGTAGGCAAATTACAATGGTGAACCTGTGGGGTGGGGTGGGTGAACAGAGGGCAGAATCTTACCAGGGATTCATAAAGCCTGAAGAATCTCCTCAGGGTCATGTTGTTTGTTATTGCTGTTTAGTTGCTAAACAGTGCCTGTCTCTTTTCAACTCCTGGATTGTAGCCCACCAGGTTCATCTGCCCATGGGGTTCTCCAGGCAAGAATACTAGAGTGAGCTGCCATTTCCTGCTCCAGGAGGAAGAACAGATATAAAGGCTCTCTTATGAGTTGGTGAGGATTGTAATCTTGTAATGAGATCTTCCTGACCCAGAGATGTAACCTGCGTCTCCTGTGACTTCTGCATTGGCAAGCAGATTATCTACCACTGAACCACTTGGGAAGCCCACCCCAGGGTCATATCAGTAGTCTTAATATCCTGGAGTTGAGTCACTGAGAAACAAGTGTAAGCCTCCTTGGGTGCCACTGGCAGGTCCTTTCATGACAAATTTTCTTCCCAGTTTACATTAAACCAATTAGCTGACTGTGACTCATCAGTAGAAAAACAAATTTTAATTCAATTACTTTTAGAAATTTTAAGATAAAATTATTTTGATAGTTTAAGAGAAAGTGTACAATATTTTAAAAATCTTCCATTAACCAGGCAAATTTGATTAATTATAACCAATTATAAGTGCATTCAGCTCTGGGAGGCACAATAGTCCACATTATTAATATTTAACATCACAACTACAAAATCATCAAATACAAGGCAGGAATTTTTTTTTTCCTTTGGTCTTTGGTTCTATAAGCAAAGGAGGTCAAGGTTTAAATGAGCAGAATAAATTGATTTTAAGCTCCAGCTCTCCCAATAAAAGTGCAACCTAATTAAGTATAGCAGCTACAGCTTTAGA
Source organism: Bos indicus x Bos taurus (assembly GCF_003369695.1). NCBI lineage: Eukaryota > Metazoa > Chordata > Mammalia > Artiodactyla > Bovidae > Bos > Bos indicus x Bos taurus. Next base: position 9,097,733 of record NC_040099.1, on the reverse strand, counting down.
CAAATGTAAAACATTCAGAAGAAATTTTGACCAAAAAGTGTATTTGCCACAGATTGGATGTAGCTATGATGTGTGGAGTTGGAGAGAAATGTAATGAGCTGTTAGCAGACATTTTTAACCAAGGAAACATGAAATTAATTTGGCCACACTTTCCATCTGTTACAATGAGTTCTTCAAGAGCTGATAAAGCAGATGAAGTACAGTTGTCCAGCAGGAAATTAAATTATGTGTACCAGTGAAAAAAGCTACTGTTAAATGTCAGTGACCTGATTCAAAGATTATTTCTTTTTCCTTTTTTTTTTTTTTTTTTTGCGTACAAAGAGAAACGACTTTCTAAAGCAAAAGTTAACAACGGAAAAGATTGTCTCAGACTGAGCCAGGTCACTGGACTCATAGACTGATTTGGAAAGCACAGACTAGAAATAGAAAGAACAACAGACATGAAATGTTTACATCTTTGTGGCTTATCCTGCATTCAGTGCTTTTCCTCCTCTCAAAAGCAAACTTGGTTAATGCAGGATTTTTTTCAGATTTAATTTAAGTGATGACCTTGCTCCAAACCAACAGTAGCAGAAATCTTTCAAAACCAAGTTTAAGTTCGATAGAGATTTCAGCTTTGTTTATAGAAAAGAAATTTTTTAATATCTACTTAAAGAGCTTTATAAGTTCATTTATTTTAACTTAAATTTGAAATAAATTTAGACTTATAGAAGAACTGCAAAAATACTACAGAAGTTTTTTGTATACCACTCACTCTCCTTTCCCTAATGTTTGCCACTTGTAAAACCACAGTACAATGATCAAAACTGAAGAGTAAACAATGATACAGTACTATTAACTAAACGACAGGCTTCAGTAGGATTTCTCCGATGTTTCTATTTTTTTCCCCTTTTCTGTTCTAGGATTCAATCCAAGACCCTACATTGCATTTAGTTATCACTTCTCCTTGGTCTCCTTCAATCCCCTCCAATCTTCATTCTTCCCTTGTCTTTCATGATCTTGGCATCTCTGAAGAGTGCTGGGCAGGTGTTCTATTGATCTCCCTCAGCTTGTGTTTCTCTGATATGTTATCATTATTAGAATGATGTGTGAACCGGGGAGAAGGCGATCAGAGTTAATGTGTCCTGTTCAGCAACCCTGTCTGCTGTTACATGATGCCAACACCTCATTATTACTGATGATGCTTGTCTTGACCATTTGGGTAAGGAGGTGTCTCTGTAGGGTACCTCTTTTCCCATATTGTTCAGTCACTGAACCTGTCTGACTTTTTGTTACCCCTGTGGACTGCAGCACACCAGGCTTCCCTGTCCATCTCCAACTCCCAGAGCTCGCTCAAACTCAAGTCCATTGTGTTCATGATGCCGTCCCACCATCTCATCCTCTGTCATCCCCTTCTCCTCCCGTCCTCAATCTTTCCCAGGATCAGGGTCTTTTCCAGTGAGTCAGCTTTTCACATTAGGTGGCCGAGATTTTAGTTTATATTTCAAGGCTATATAAATATTTGTTTCTCCTTGAATTTTTGAAGAGGGTCACAGAAGAAAAATTAGGTAAGAATCTGTTACAGAATGGAATTCATTTGTGCAAAATCACACCTTATGGACATATTTTGAATTATTTAAATATAAATCAATGCAGCTAATGGTGACTCTCTGTACCTGAGAGTTCATCATCCACTTTAAAAACAGTAATAGTTATTTTACTGCTTTTTATCTTTATTTAGAAGTTTTTGTGAAAATTGAGGGAAGAACTCAATTAGTCTCAAATCAAGAGTTGTAGACATTACAAATCTAAATAAAGTATGTGTTCATTACATATGAGACAAATTATACTTTTACAAATAATTTCAAGTTTAACAAAATTATCAAGACTTTTTTCACTCTGCAGAATTATTTTTAATTATGTGAATTAGCATTTGATATATATATATATATATACACACATATATATACACACTAGACTTACTATTTCTCATCAAAATCCAGATTTTGAGTTTAATTTGAAAAGACAGAGACAATCTCATAATCCTTGCCACATTTCTTACCAATTTCTAATGCACTTATAAAATGACTCATGTAATTAAGCTACCTTTTTGAAATCATTCATATTTCTGATTCTTGAGGCAGAATGTACCAGAGAAAGTAACTATTAAAGCATCATTAAGGACACCATTAAATGCAGCCATGTGCTTTTTTTGGTTTTTTGTTGGTTTTATTTTGTTTTGGAAAGATACAAGCTATTTTTAACTATCAAATATCACAGTCATAATAATCGGAAAAATTCATTACACTAATTTCTGGTAAAATTCTGTTTAAAATAGTTGCTACTTACTGTTAAGCAATTAATAAAAGTGAATTGTGACAGAAAACAATCAGCTGGGATACAATTAAAATGGAAAGAGTAACTGAGTAAAAATTAAGAGAAATCCTCTATTAACCAACACCAATGAGGCTCTGCCCCTTACAAAAGGCTGTTCTAAAGATCAAAGACACTTGATCGATGACCTCTAATTAAAAAGAAGTATAATGTTACAGAAGACAAGTTTAACTTTTCAAAGTAATCTATTTAAAAATTTAAGTTATAATTAATGAGTCAAATGCCCAACATCCTAAGGTTTATCACCTGAGGGTTTTAAAGATGACACTATCCCAAAGCTTTATAAAAGCACAGGAAGATACTTTGAGAAATGTATTTTAAAATGCGCTTTGAAAAGCTCTTTATGTACTTCTACTAATGAACATTATATGAATAGCAACAGAAGCAAATCAAGATACAGTTTTAAACCAAAGTGTCCTTATATAAATCTTTTGTGAACTTATTTTATACTATTTTTATACTATTTTTTTTTATACTATTGTTTTATTTTATACTATTGTTTTATACTATTTTTTATACTATTTTATACTATTGTTTTTTATACTATTTTTTACTATTGTTTTATACTATTGTTCTTTAATGATGGGCCTCCCTGGTGGCTCAGTGGTAAAGAATCTGCCTTCTAATGCAGGAAACCTGGGTTCAATTTCTGGGTTGGGAAGATGCCCTGGAGAAGGAAATGGCTACCCACTCCAGTATTCTTGTCTAGAAAATCCCATGAACAGAGGAGCCTGGCAGGCTATAGTCCATGGGGTCGCAAAAGAGTCGGACACGACTGAGTGACTAAACAACCACCACCGCCTTAATGACACAGCACTCCTTGATGAAATGGAGAAACTAAGAGTGTCTACATCAGAGGATTGTTTTGAGAATTGGATGAGTTAATATTCTAAAGCCTGTAAACAATACCAGTGTTAATATAAGGGCTCTACAAAACTGAGTTCATAAATTGAGCATTTATCTAGGCACTGGAGCTACAATGATGAATAACAAAGTCAGAGAAACAATAAACTAGTAGACACATGGATACAGATATTAATCAAACTGCAATGAAGTTATGACAAAGAGGCCTATGAGATTGGGCACTGTTATTTTATCTGGGCAGCCAGGAAAAGCATAACCCACAGTCTGATAAGTCACTTCAGTCCTGTCTGACTCTGTGTGGCCCCGTAGACAGCAGCCCACCAGGCTCCCCTGTCCCTAGGATTCTCCAGGCAAGAACACTGGAGTGGGTTTCCATTTCCTTCTCCGATGCATGAAAGTGAAAAGTGAAAGTGAAGTCGCTCAGTCTTGTCCGACCCTCAGCGACCCCATGGACCGCAGCCTTCCAGGCTCCTCCATCCATGGGATTTTCGAGGCGAGAGTACTGGAGTGGGGTGTCATCGCCTTCTCCGAACCCACAGTCTAGAGCTTGACAAATGACAGGAGGCACAGAGGAGCCAAGCAAGTATCTGTTAGATGAGCCTTCCAGGGAGAGGGCATTGCTGGAGCCCAGACAGGGAAGCTGGAGCTTGGCTGAAGACACCAAGGGGCAGCAAGGAGGCAAGCCTGGCTGGAAAATAGCAGGCTTAGGCTGGAGCGTAGGCTGGAGAGAGACATGAGGTTAAAGATGAGCCCGTAGGGACTTTTACAAAGACTCTGAAAGTGAAGGTGAAGTCGTTCAGTCATACCCAACTCTTTGGGACCCCGTGGACTGCAGCCCATCAGGTTCCTCTGTCCATGGGATTCTCCAGGCAAGAATACTGGAGTGGGTTGCCATTTCCTTCTCCAGGGAATGTTCCCGACCCAGGAATCGAACCCAGGTCTCCCACATTGTGGGCAGATGCAGGCAGACGCTTTAACCTCTGAGCCACCAGGAAGCCCTACAAAGACTCCTGCTGCTGCTGCTAAGTCGCTTTAGTCTTGTCCGACTCTGTGAGACCCCATGGACGGCAGCCCACCAGGCTCCCCTGTCCCTGGGATTCTCCAGGCAAGAACATTGGAGTGGGTTGCCGTTTCCTTCTCCAGTGCAGAAAAGTGAAAGTGAAGTTGCTCAGTCGTGTCTGACTCCCAGCAACCCCATGGACTGCAGCCCACCAGGTTCCTCCATCCATGGGATTTTCCAGGCAAGAGTACTGGAGTGGGGTGCCATTGCCTTCTCCGACAAAGACTCTAGTACCTCTGAATAAGAAAGGAAGACGATCTTCCTAGTTGTAACAAAAGTATTGTGTAAAAATGGTATCAGTTACCTTCTGATGGAAATTTTGACATTTAATTTTAATTTAAATGGAATAACCCACTGCAGGCAACATTCTGTTGTCTAGGATCAAACATGATTATACTCTAGTTAAACTATTTAAAAATAAAGAGTGGGGCCATTGAGCCCTTCCTTCTAGCCTCAGGGACACCTGAAGACTGGCTTTTGGCTGTATCTTCCTATTTTGTAGTAATGATAAGGACTTTTTACCACATTCAACAGTTGTTCAATATCTACTGGTGAATTAGCTCAGATGAATCAACACAAAAATAATTTAGAGGAATTTCTTAACAAAAGCCAATAAATAAGAAATGAATTGCTAAACACAATAGACTCATAAATATTTATTACCAGATATTAAAAAAAACTGTACTTTCTCTGATCTTATTAGATCAAACCAATCTTTGATTAAAAATTGAGCAATCAATATGCTCTGAATACATAATTGTTAATTATATAGCACCCCAACTATCGCAGGTGTGACAGAATGTTTCTGAATCCTAATACCTGGAATCTTCGCTGAATATGTATGCTACCTTCTATTGCAAAGGGACTGTATAGCTAAAATAGAGTATCTTGAGATGTGGAGAGTATTGTGGATTATCCTGATGGGTCTAATCCAAGCACAAGAGTTGTTATAAAGGGAAGCGAGCTCAGAGTCAGAGAGAGGGACAGGAGATGCTATCCACCTGGCTGTCACTATGAAATTTGGGGCTATGAGTTAAGGAAATTTGGGCCATTTCTTGAAGCCAGAAAAAACAAAGAAATGGACTCTTCTTGATAGCTTGAAGAAGGAAAACAGTACTGCAGAAATCTTGACTTCAGGATTTCTGACTTTCAAAACTATGAGATAATAATGCTGATTTAAGCCACTATGCTTTTGGTAATTTGCTGCAGCAGATTTCCACTGCAAATTTCTATTGCAGCAGCAATAGAAAACTAATATAGAAGTAAAATAAAAATGCATGATTAGATTCTATCTGTTTAAAGTTTTGTGTTTTTCCCCCCTACTTGAAGTTAACTGAAGAAAACTAAAAACAAAACAAAAACTTTAATCCACTTACATTATCTGTACATAATGAAGGTTGACAAAGTAATTTCTACTAACTCTGAAATTATATTATTGTAACATTTCCATTTTATTAATAATCTGAAGAAGTGTGACTATTCTGCCTCCTCCAGTTTTGCACCAATTCTCTGAATTTGCAGCAATAAGAATTTTAATAAGTTATTTTACTTTTAGTTATTCTGACATGTCAACTTCCCATAAAATATAGGCACCCAGTAAATAGTTCTCCAGTAGACAGACATATTAAAATGTACCAACCCATCAAAGCCAACATATCCAAAATTAAACCATTCCTAACTCAAACTCATTTGCTCCAATCTGTCTTCTTTAGATTTTCTTAGTGAAACTTTCAGTCTCTTAGTTTTCAAGAAATTGTTGATTACCAAGCACCTATTTTCTACAAGTTATTTTTTCAAGCCAAACAATACAAAGCTATATTTAATTAGGTTACTATATATCTATGCTTTAAAACAGCAGCAAATCAAACTGCCTAAATGAAATGAAAACAGTAAAATTATTTAAATTCTCATAGAGAAATGTGATCTCTTTAAGGTCTAGTTTCACAATAACCTAGGGAAAATGTCAGTAAGATAAATAAATTGGTTAATAATTATAACTTTTTATATAAAATTAATTTGGCTACACAGTAATAGAGCATGAAACTAAAAAGGAAGATTACAAAAAAGGCATATATTTTTAGGCAGAATGTACAGAATAAATGGTAAGAATTAAAGTATTTTATAAAGTATTTTCCATGAATGGGGACATATCTATTTTTTTACTAGACTATGTATAATATCATCAAATTGGCTTCAAAATATATGTGATATATTTTATATTATAATATATAGTATATCTTATACATGATCTTTATATACCAAATGTACAAAAAAATTGGAAGCCAATTTTTATATTTATATTTGTATAAATATGAAATATTTGACCTGGAGATGACTCTGAGAGGATATTCAATTATCTCAAAACTGAAGAACTGTTTGAGAAATGAGGATTTGGAATTGTCTTTATTTCTTCCCCAAATCAAGACACATCATGAGCAAAATTTTCCAGTTGCCTACTCAACAGTCTCCAGGGAATAATTTTCCATAGGGCAGGTTTCCTAAAAGTGGTTCTGTTTGAGCCCAGATCACATGAGTTTGCTTCAGATTAGGAAGAGGAGATGCAATACAGTTACTCCCTTATGCAAAAGATTACTGTGCTAAAATAAATTTGAGGACTTACTTGACTAGTCACAAAATAATAGTAGAATTAAAACTGAAAAGTCACACATGAAAGAAACTTGTATGGCTTTTCTAAATTCTTTTTATCCATTAGGAATATTATGTACTATTCCTAGAAATTATTGAAATTTTCCAGGACTTTCAGATACAGTTGAGTCCTAGAAAACTAATTACTATCTTTATAATTTCATAAAAGCCTTAGAAAATAACATCAATAAATATTTTAAGTGTCTACCAGACATATGGGATACTATTTGGGCACTGCCTATTTATCTGTTAAATATGTTTAAACAAGAATAAAGTGAGTTTGTTCTTAATTAAAAGTGATCATTATCAAATAGACATTTTTTCATTATTTTTATAGACAAATCTGTGTACTGAATGCAGGACTCCAGATAATAATCACTTTCTGAAATAGAGAAGAAAACCTTTCAAAGTAAGTAATCCTATGGCCTTTCAAGTTCTTAAACTCTTTAAACTGTCTTCTTGATTAATCTGTGTCATCTAGTTCCTCCAGGACTTTTTGATTATGGAAATTATTGTTCAAGGAATTCCTATTCGCATCACTCAGAAAGCTCTGTTCTTCAGGATGAAGATGGGAACAAAGATAGTACTATTTCCTTTGTATTACACACTTAACTTTACTACACAGATGCACATATGTATAAGGATGTGTCTGCTTTGCTATTAGCAGGAAAATTACCTAGATTTTACCTCTTAATCCATAGTTGCTGACATAGAACCTAATGTTTATAGGACACACAAACTTATTCAATGAGTCACAGTTGGGTTTTGAATTCAGGTGACCTGGGGTTTAATCTCAGTTCAATCTGATTTCATGACTATAATTAATTAAAGGGCTTCCCTGGTGGCTCAGTGGTAAAAAATCAGCCTGCCAGTGCAGTAGACCACATTCAATCCCTGGATCAAGAAGATACCCTGGAAAAGGAAATGGCAACCCACTCCAGTATTCTTGCCTGGGAAATCCCACAGACAGAGGAGCCTGGCAGGGTACAGTCCACAAGGTCACAAAAGAGATGGACATGACTTAGTGACTAAACAACAATAGCAATTATATTAATTACTGGTATTATATTTGTTTTTGTCATATAACAATTAAAATACATATCTGTTGTTAGTTCAATGACTTACAAATAATCCCATAGAATTATGGAACATAAATAATGTGAGAGATATATGAAAACTTGGTATGTATTTATTAGAACATCTCCATTAAAGGTATTTGATCTGTTGTCTTGAGATCACATGGATTCTTTCATTTCCTAAGGAGCTATCTGGGGATATGCAGAATATGAAATTTATTCTGAAACATAACTTAACAAACTTAGTCATACTGCATGCTATTTGTATTGCTGATTAACCTGAGAAATTTTCATTTGTTTTTCAGAAATGAAATAGAAAATTATAAATAGAAACATAGTAATTTGATGAAGTAATTAATAAATTACTAATTCATTCATTAATGAAGATATGTTTTACAATATTTACACATTAAGGCAATCTCTAGAAAATTACTATTAATAGAATTCATCAGTAATAAAGAAATAAGAAAGAAAAATATGAGATGTTTTTATATGGACTTTATTTTCAGATTAGTGAAATTTATGAAGCTAATAGGAATATATATTTAAAACAAATTTTTTTCATATTTTCCGAAGTGATATGATGCATTATTGGTAGGATTAAATACATTTAAGAAACAAAATCAAATAAATATGAAAGATAATCATGTTAAATTTTCTTTATTTGGATAAGACACATTATGAATACAGTAGTGAAAAGAGACTTGAACATTTACTAAAATTAATTTATAGTTATATATTGATGATGAAAAATTACTAGCAGGAATTCCTATTCTAATATGATGTATTAAAATTAAGTATGCACATAGCCATGATCAAGCAATTACACTTCTTACATAAATCTCAAAAAAAATTCTCACAGGTCCATAAAGTCACATGAATAATATTACTTAGCACAGCATTACCTTTTGTTGTGATTAGTTAGAGGGTAACTATTCATCTATCTGGAAGACTGCATAAGTTTTATTTGTAAAATTATTTAGCAAAAAATAATAATGGATATTGAATATACACATTGCAACAAGGTTGGATCTGATGTAGTATAGTACTCAATAAAAAAAGAAACATGACTAATGTCTGTATACACACATACAGGTATGTGTACATGTGGGAATGATTTACCTAAAAAATAATTTTTCTGTATGAAAACATACAAAGAAAGTATACATATTAAACTATATGTATTGATTAGATTGATTATAAACCTGCAGGAGCAAGAGAAAAATAAGAGAGGGACATGACATAAAAAGCAAATAATTAAATAAAAATAGAGATTTTTTGGAGGTTGATAAAAATGTAGCAGAAATTTAGGAATGTGTTTAACTCAGTCACTTACTACAGAGCTTTTTATTATTTTTTTATTTCTATTGATTCAATTTTTAAATCTAGGTTTAACTTCTCAGCATGCATTGTATCTCACTTTTAGATACTAACAATGAAGCAGTGAATAACAGACAAAAAATTTTCTCTGATGGAACTTACATATTGCTTTAATATAGTCAATATTTGAAAGTTATATTTCATATAAAAATTATTGGGATATTCAAATGGAAAATTTAAGATCTTTCCTTGTTTATAAAATCATTTTAAAAAATCAGATCAGAGGCATTAGCCAGCAGAAAATAAGAAGGTACACCTAGAATATGAGCCCTTAAACACAGCCAATCAATAAATATTTTTGAATGGTTGAATAATATAACCATCTTGCTTTCAATTATAAATGCAAAATACACATTTGAAAAGCCCAAAATGGTAAATCTAGGATAAACTTTGAAGATTTCAGTTCACTAAATTGATTGTTAAAACTCAGACAAACTTAAATTTTATGTGTAGAATATAGAAGTTTAACTCCATTAAAAACATAGCCCAAGATACCCAAAAGCTAAAGTCAATTCAAAGAGGATTATTTTCCATTAAGTGTTCTGAGCTATTGAATTGCAGCTTCAGACAGATGAGAGTAAGAATTTATGATGGATAGTAAGAGCAATTACAATGCAGAATTAAGTATATCACTTGCAAATACTCTTTACTTTTTAACTATGAATTTAATCTTCAGAAATATTACAGTAAGTGAAATTTTTTCTATGAGTTCTTTATAATATGAATAATATGAAAAGATAAAGTAAAAGTAGCTTTCTGCTTTGCTATAAAGGTTTGCTGAGCTCAGAGTTAAGTATTGATTCAATAATGCTAAGGTTAATATTTACCCTCATTTCAATGTACCTTGTAATTGACAAAAAGCACTGATCAACTCAATCATAATTAAAATGCGACAAGTTTGAATATCACGTAAGACTGCAGTTCTAATGAGGTGGATGAAACTGGAGCCTATTATACAGAGTGAAGTAAGCCAGAAGGAAAAACATAAATACAGTATACTAACGCATATATATGGAATTTAGAAAGATGGTAACAATAACTCTATATACGAGACAGCAAAAGAGACACTGATGTATAGAACAGTCTTATGGACTCTGTGGGAGAGGGAGAGGGTGGGAAGATTTGGGAGAATGGCATTGAAACATGTAAAATATCATGTAGGAAACGAGTTGCCAGTCCAGGTTCGATGCACGATGCTGGATGCTTGGGGCTGGTGCACTGGACGGCCCAGAGGGATGGTATGGGGAGGGAGGAGGGAGGAGGGTTCGGGATGGGGAACACATGTATACCTGTGGCGGATTCATTATGATATTTGGCAAAACTAATACAATTATGTAAAGTTTAAAAATAAAATAAAATTAGAAAAAAAAAGACTGCATTGTAGTAAATCTCTTCAGGCAAACTAGAATTTAATTGAACTGAATGATAACCACTGATTTAAGGCATAATTGATTAGAGATTATGTAAGAAAAATGTTTTAAAACCTAAAATTTTTGTTGTGATTTTTATTCATATAAAGGGTGAAATTTTGTGTATTTTAAATATGAATCACTTATTATGCCTTATTGTATTAGTTTGGGTTCTGTCTCAGTACAGGGTGCCATAGCAATATACCATAGACCAGGTGGCATAAGCAACGAACATTTATTTCTCTCAGTTCTGGAGGCTGGAAAGTCCGAGATCCAGGTGCCAGTAGATGAGTGTCAGGTAAGAGCAAGCTTTCTGGTTTGCAGGTGACTGTCTTTTGGTGTCCCTCACACACCAGAGAGCAGAGGGACTGTGAGCAAGTTCTCATGCGTCTTATTATAAGAGCACTAATCTCATACATGGGGGCCCCACCTTCATGACCTAAGCACTTCCCAAGACCCCAGCTCCTAATACAGTCACATTGCAGGTTTCAACATATGGATTTCAAAGGGACATGGACACTCAGTCTGTAGCAGTTTCTGCCATATAAAAAGAGACTAAAGCAAGGATAGTTTCTTTGGAAGATGACCCTAAAAGGCCAGAGTGAAGAAGTGAGGACAAAGAGTCAGTTAAGCAGAACAAGACAATCAAGTGGACTTGACCAAGATGCCACCATATGGCTGTGCTGGTGATTAATCAATCGTCTCTCGGCTCCAAATCCAGCCTTGCAGATGCAACCTGGGCTCAGCAATCCACATTTCTGCTTTGCCAGCTTGCTTACTGGTAGGCTTTGTAATAAAATGGCCAAAGGTGGACTGCAGGCCTGGAGTGGAAAGAAGCCACTTGCTCCTTCCTCTACCCCTAACAGGCTGTGTTTATACTAGGCAGCAGTTATCTCTGTAACAACTGTGAAACTATAGTTTCTCTGTAATTTTCAGAACCACTCTAATTAAGTTCTCTTCAGACACCAGCCCAGGTGGCTAGGTGCTAAAGAATATGCCTGCCAAAACAGGAGACTTGGGTTTGATCCCTGGGTTGGGAAGATCCCCTGGAGAAGGAAATGGCCACCTATTCCAGGATTCTTGCCTTGGTAAATCCCATGGGCAAAGGAGCCTGGCAGACTACAGTCCATGGAGTCACAAAAGAGTCAGACACAACTTAATGACTAAACCACAACCAACACCAGCCCGAGAAAGCATTTTTCTGGAACATCCAGACTACTTGCCACTTCCTATTACAGAGGAGACAGCTTGATTTCATGATGCCTTTCGAAATTCTGAGACAACCAGGGTTCCTGTGGACCATACTGTGAGTAACAGCAGAGGCACTTAAGTAGCCTCCGTAGCTTTCCCATGTAAAGTGAAAATGAAGTCTCTCAGTCGTGTCTGACTCTTTGCAACCCCATGGCCTGTAGCCTACCAGGCTCCTCCGTCCATGGGATTTTCCAGGCAAGAGTACTGGAGTGGGTTGCCATTTCCTTCTTCAGAGAATCTTCCCAACCCAGGGATTGAACCCAGGTCTCCCACATTGTAAGCAAGAGGCTTTACCGCCTGCGCCACCAGGGCAAAACTGTTTCATTAACTTTTTTTTTTTTTTTTTCCCGTTTTCCAAAGGGATTTGAAAAGAATAAATTGCCACATTAACTTGCTGATCTGACTTATCTGGCACCACAGCTGCAGCTGGAGCAAGCTCTTGTTAAGATTGCAGTGTCCCCAGTCTAATGCAAACATCTGCTTGGTAGTTGCTGGGGCTGCAGAATAGATACGGCAGGACACTCCTCGTTGACAGTGTCATTAACTACAATTCCACTGCTATGAGGAATTGCTATGCTTTATCATCATGATTAGGGTTGGGAGGGCAGTTTCTAAGACTTCCAACTGGCTTTTTCTATTGTGTTAGCTCTTACTCTGCAGGAAAGAAAATTAATTTAAGGGCTCTGCCAGCTGCTAAGTATATTCATCCCAATTAGGTTCTCAAGGACCAAGGCAATGATGACAGAAGACCCACAGTGACAGACTCAAGCCAAGACTGTTCACACAAGAACACCCTTTGCCTCCACTCTAACTGCTTGGCTGTGCTGGCATTTGTGACCCTTTCTATCTTGAACAGCTCTCACAAAGCCTGGCATTCCTTTCCCCTCAGTGTACAATCTAGCTGACTGATGGGCACAGATAAATTTGGATAAGGTTTGGAAGAGTCCTTATTATTTGTATCTGTAATGGTATTTCAGGGTCTTTTCTCAGAAGGAAACAGTCAATCCACAATTAGTGGGCCACAGACCTGATATCTGGCTCAAGTCAAGAAACTGGGCAAGGCATCACAATTTTCCCTTTGAGTAGATGAGGTAAGTCTTATATTAAGTGGCACTTGATTTTTTCTGGTTGTACAGGTAAGGACTACCCTACTGGCTGCTTATCTGCATGATACCATTATGTATGAACAGAATTCAAAGATTTACATTCCTGGATAGGATAATATATAAAAGAGAATGAAATAATTTTTTTTCCCCAGGGAGCTAAAGTTTTTAAATAAGGCATAATATTCCTGAACAAAATATTAATGCCTAATTTGTTTTCCATACAAATATAACAGGTAAAATTGTATGTACATTTAAAATAATGATCCTACTAACTACTATATAAATGTGGAAAAGAAAAAGTACAAAAGGCATCAAGAGGAGGATTAGGAAATTTGCCCAAGTTTAAAAGCCTTAGGAACTAGTTGATCTAATATTTGAAACTGTTTCTGACTCCCAAGAAAATTGCCTATATGCCTATGAAAGTAAATTACCATCCAAAAGAGCACAGCAGGAAATTAATAAATATTTTAGAAAAAGTACATGGGCAATATTCAGAGAGGTTTTGTCTGATTTCTATAGAAGAGAGAATACGAGAACTAAGAAGATCACTCAATTCTTAGTTCTCGTAATCTTCATAGATTAGACCAAAAAAAAAAAAAAAGTGCAACAAGAGTGACAGCATACTACATACATAATTAAATCCACTCCCCATACTAATTTTTATGTTGAATTTGAAATAATGGACTCTAAAATTTATCCTAAAAATGTATAACAATGGCTAGAAAATGTTTTGAAAACAAATGAAAAACAAAAACTTGCTGTTATAAAAATAATGAATTATAAAATAATTGTGGTGCAAGTAAATAGACACTGATTAATGAGGAGCCCCAAATAGATTCATATCCCTATAAAGTCAGCTTGCTATGCTAAGTCACTTCAGTCGTGTCCAACTCTGTGCGACCCCAGGGACGGCAGCCCACCAGGCTCCCCCGTCCCTGGGATTCTCCAGGCAAGAACACTGGAGTGGGTTGCCATTTCCTTCTCCAATGCATGAAAGTGGAAAGTGAAAGTGAAGTCGCTCAGTCGTGTCCAACTCTTAGCGACCCCGTGGACTGCAGCCTACCAGGCTCTTCCGTCCATGGGATTTTCCAGGCAAGAGTACTGGAGTGGGGTGCCATTGCCTTCTCTGATAAAATCAGCTTACCTGATGAAAATATATATTTTAATGTAATGGGCAAAATATATACCATACTCACTGTCTAATTGATGGTACAACAATTCTTATTATTTATTTTGGTTATGATGTTTGGGACATGGTTATTGTTGATCCTGGACCTATAAACAAATATGTCCTCTCTTGGTTTAACAGATTATTCACTAAATTTCTTGAAGCCTATAAATCTCAGTTGTAAGTAAGGTGAGGCAATTTTGCTAAAGTAAAATAGCTTTGACATTAGTTTGATATGCTAGGCTGAATTTAAGAGTGTGATTGATTTTCATGACAAACTTAATTGCCAGCTACTTTTTTCCTTCAGTTCCTAGTTTTTAAATGCCTGGATACTATTAATATTTTTATGTCTAAATTCAACCCAATTTTAAAAATCTCTCTAGCTTTCTTACTTAGGCATAATATAGTCATGTAGTATGTAATGAGGAAGCCATGACATTTAGTTTCCAGTTGGTTGGGGTCCACTCTGATGAAGTAAAAAGAGCCCACTCTCAGTGCTACAATTGGAACACAGTAGACTGTAAATAGGCTAAAATACCTGGTATAGCAGCCTAGGCCTTCCCTGGTATCTCAATGGTAAAGAAACTGCCTGTAATGCAGGAGACCCAGGTTCGATCCCAGGGTCTGGAAGATTCTTTGGAGAAGGGAATGACTATCCACTCCAGTGTTCTTGCCTGGAGAATTTCATGGACAGAACTGGCAGACTACAGTCCATGGGGTTGTAAAGGGTCAGATAGGACTGAGCAACTAACACACACAGAGGAAAGCTACACACAGAAAAACACAAAGATGTTCAAAGAAGCCCACTGAAAGAATGAGATTCAATTGGATTCATTTGCTGTCCTGCCTGATGCCTCACCTCCACAGAGCAGGGCTCCAGGATAATAATAATAATAGATACAGACAAAAGAGCTACGACACACAGACTCTCTCTGAGGAGGGGTACTCAGGAAGACCCAAAGGGAGGAGGCAAAAACGAGGGCATGAGAGGAATAGGACAGCTCTTGCACTGCAGCTCCAGCCGTCACCAGACACAACACAGCTCCTAGCCCAGTGAACACATATCCTCCCACTAGAGGTTTACTTACCCGT
This sequence comes from Bos indicus x Bos taurus, assembly GCF_003369695.1. Lineage (NCBI taxonomy): Eukaryota > Metazoa > Chordata > Mammalia > Artiodactyla > Bovidae > Bos > Bos indicus x Bos taurus. Next base: position 9,082,308 of record NC_040099.1, on the reverse strand, counting down.
GTCTGTTACCCTGTACAACGTATACAGCTTTCAACAACCATCACAAAAACTAACAAGACACACCCAAAGCAAGAAAAGCAAATCTGAGAAGACCAGACTCCGGCATGAAGCAATGGAATCATCAGCCAGTGAATTCAAAATAACCATGAATAATACGGAAAGAGCACTAATGGGAAAAATAAACAAGCTGTGAGAACAAATGGGTAAGGTTAACCGGGAGACAGATGCACTGAAAACAAATCAAAAGGAAATGCTGGAAATAAAAAAACATTGTAACAGAAGTGAAGGATGCCTACCATGGTTTCATAAGTATATATGACACAAGTGGTGCAAGAATCAGTGAGGGTCTTGATGGATCAACGGAGACTCTTCAGACTCGAATGCAAGGGAAAAAATAATTTAAAAAAAAGAATAGAACACCTTAGAACTACGGGACAATTTTTCAAAAGATATAGTGTATGCGTAATTGGAATCCCAGAAGGAGAAGAAAGAGCAAATGGCACAGAAGAAATATTTGGAGTAATAATGGCCAAGAATGCTCCAAAATTGATGACAGACAAGAAACACAGATCTAGGACACTCAGAGAATATAAAGCATATTTTTTAAAGTCCTGTAAAAATTGCACTGAAGCATGTATTAAACTAGCAATAAATAAGTAAAATAATAAAAATTTTAAATGTATAAAGGAAAGGCAAAAAGAAAATGTTGAAAGAGGCCTTTGGGAGTGGTGAGACATCTTACTCACAGAAGAATAGAAGTAAGTCATACTGAGGGAAGTAAGTCAGAGAAAGCAAATATCATATGATATTGATTATATGCAAGATGTTTAAAACAATGGTACAAATGAACTTAGTTACAAAAATAGAAGTATCCTGGCATCTGCAGCCCATGGGGTTGCCAAGAGTCAGACAGAACTTGGCGACTGAACAACAGCAACAAGTAGAGTCACAGATATAGAAAACAAGCTCACGGTTACCAGGGGATATGGAGGGGGTGATAAATTGGGAGAATGGGATTGACATATACACGCTGCTATATATAAAATAGATAACTAATAAGAATCTGCTGTATACTAAAGGGAACTCTACTCAGTACTCATATGGGAAAAAATTCTAAAAAAGAGTAGATATATGTATATGTATAACTGAATCACTGCTGTACACCTGAAACAGACACAACATTATAAACCAACTATACTCCAATAAAAATTTGTAAGATAGAACTACAGCAAACTTCTCATCAGAAACAATTCAAGCAAGAAAATAATGATACTCAGTTTGTAGTGTTCAAAGGAAAAACACCAACCTAGAGTTCCCTATCAAATGAAATTAACCTTCAAAAATGAAAGAAAGCTAAAGGACTTCTAGACAAACAAAGACTAAGGGAATTAATCACCAGAAAACCCGTCCTGCAAGAAATGTTAAAAATTTTTCGCCAAGAAGGAAAATCATATACATCAGAAACATGGACCTATGTTTAAAAAAGGAAGCACATAAGAAGAGAAATAGATGAGGGTGAAACAGTCTTTTTCTTATTCTTAATCTAAGAAACATATGTTTAAGGTAGAAATGGTAACAAAGCATTGAATTGTCATAACAAATGAATAAATGAAATGAAGGAGAAAATATAATACAGGAAGTTAAAGTCACTCAGTCTTGTCCTATTCTTTGAGACCCATGGACTATATAGTCCCTGGAATTCTCCAGGCCAGAATACTGGAGTGGGTAGCCTCTCCCATCTCCAGGGGATCGTCCCAACCAAGGGATCGAACCCAGGTCTCCTGCATTGCAGGCAGATTCTTTACCAGATGAGCCACAAGGGAAGCCCAAGAATACTGGAGTGGGTAGCCTATCCCTTCACCAGCAGATCTTCTTGACCCTGGAATCGAACATTGCAGGAGGATTCTTTACCAACTGAGCTATGAGGGAAGCCATAATATGGGAAGAGACAGAGGAATTGGGAATATCTGATATAGGGCACTTGTAATGATACATGAAGTGGAACAGTTTCATATGAAGGTGAATGGAACTTACTTAAAAATATGAAGTGAAGTGAAGTGAAGTCACTCAGTTGTGTCTGACTCTTTGCGACCCCATGGACTGTAGCCCACCACACTTCTCTGTCCATGGGATTTTCCAGGCAAGAGTACTGGGGTGGGTTGCCATTTCCTTCTCCAACTTAAAAATATATGTTATAACAAAAGATAGTTTTTTCAAGTGGTGCTGGAAATTTCAGATGGAGATTTCAGATGGAAAACAAGGAACCTCAAGATATTCTTTACCTCTTACATGAAAGTTAAAGGAATAATAGACATAAATATAAAATGTAAAAATATTAAACATTTAAAAGGATAGGAGAAAATCTTCATGTTATTGATTTAGGCAAAGAGTTCTTAAATATGACATTAAGTCAGTAAAAAACTGTACATTTAACTTTAGCACAATTAAAAGTTTTGTTCTGTATAAAATACTGACAACATAATTAAAAATCAAACTATAGATGGAAGAATATAAATGCAAATTATATATATATTACAAAGGACTTGTGTCCAGAATATATAAATCTTTCTCTAATCACAAAAATAAGGAGTCTGAGGAGGTCCTAAGATGGCTGAGGAATGGGACGGGGAGACCACTTTCTCCCCCACAAATTCATCGAAAGAACATTTGAATGTGAAGCAAATTCCACAGAACAACTTCTGAATGCTGGCAGAGAACATCAGGCACCCAGAAAGGCAGCCCATTGTCTTCGAAAGGAGGTAGGACAAAATATAAAAGATAAAAAGAGAGGCAAAAGAGGTAGGGATGGAGATCCATCCCACTCCAGGAAGGGAGTCTTTAAAAAGAGAGAAATTTCCAAACACCAGGAAACACTCTCTTTGGCAGGTCTATGGCGAGCCTTGGAACCTCAGAGGGCAAAATAACCTGGAGGAAAAATTTTTTTAAATAAATAAATAATTAAAATCCACAGATTACCTGCCTAACAGCAACTCCCAGCGGAGCAGCAGCCCATAGGTTCACATCCCCCATTAGCAAGTGGGGGAGGGACAGGGAGGAGCTGGCTGCATTGCTTAGGGTAAGGACAGGACCTGAATGCCCTGAGGGCAATCTGAGGGAACTAGCTTGAGATAGCAGCCCAGACTGTGAGATAGCTACCCTAACCTAAGACACCGCCAGGCATGCTCACAGAACAAAGGACTGAGCAGAGCTAGCCAGCTGCGGACCGACCCATCCCCTGCCGGAGACAGGCCAGAATACTGGAGTGGCTCAGTGTTGAATACTGAGCGCCTTAGATCTGGGAAGTGCATGCAAGCCAGGGCCCACATCAGACAGTTCCCGGCAGAGCAACTTAGAGTCTGAGCAGTGTAGACTGGGAAAGCACACACACCGTGAGCAGGGGCAAACCCAGTGTGGCTGAATCACTGTGAGCACATGCCAGTGATATTTGTTTGCAGTGTTCCTCCCTCCCCAAAGCATGACTGAACAAGCAAGCCTTAAAAAAAAGTGACCACCACTGCGCCCCTTGTGTCAGGGTGGAAATTAGACACTGAAGAGACCAGCAAACAGAAGAAGCTAAAATAAACAGAGGGAACCACTTTGGAAGTGACAGGTGCAATAGATTAAAATCCTGTAGTTAGCACAGACTACATAGGAAGGGGCCTATAGACCTTGAGAAGTACAAGCCAGACCAAGGAACTATCTGAAAATGAACTGACCCCACACTGTCCGCAACAGCTCCAGAGAAAGTCTTAGATATATTTTTACTATTATCATTTGTTAAATTAAAAAATATTTTATTTTTTAAGTCCCCATTACTCCTTTAATTTTCATTTTTATAACCTACTATTAATTTGCCAAAAAAAAGACTCTATTTTTTTAATTAATTTTATTTTATTTTTAAACTTTACATAATTGTATTAGTTTTGCCAAATATCAAAATGAATCTGCCACAGGTATACATGTGTTCCTCATCCTGAACCCTTCTCCCTCCTCCCTCCCCCTATCATCCCTCTGGGTCATCCCAGTGCACCAGCCCCAAGCATCCAGTATCGTGCATCAAACCTGGACTGGCATCTCATTTCATACATGATATTTTACATGTTTCAATGCCATTCTCCCAAATCTTCCCACCCACTCCCTCTCCCACAGAGTCCATAAGACTGTTCTATACATCAGTGTCTCTTTTGCTGTCTCGTACACAGGGTTATTGTTACCATCTTTCTAAATTCCATATATATGCATTAGTATACTGTATTGGTGTTTTTCCTTCTGGCTTACTTCACTCTGTATAATAGGCTCCAGTTTCATCCACCTCATTAGAACTGATTCAAATGTATTCTTTTTAATGGCTGAGTAATACTCCATTGTGTATATGTACCACAGCTTTCTTATCCATTCATCTGCTGGTGGACATCTAGGTTGCTTCCATGTCTTGGCTATTATAAACAGTGCTGCGATGAACATTGGGGTACACGTGTCTCTTTCCCTTCTGGTTTCCTCAGTGTGTATGCCCAGCAGTGGGATTGCTGGATCATAAGGCAGTTCTATTTCCAGTTTTTTAAGGAATCTCCACACTGATCTCCATAGTGGCTGTACTAGTTTGCATTCCCACCAACAGTGTAAGAGTGTTCCCTTTTCTCCACACCCTCTCCAGCATTTATTATTTGTAGACTTTTGGATCGCAGCCATTCTGACTGGTGTGAAATGGTACCTCATAGTGGGTTTGATTTGCATTTCTCTGATAATGAGTGATGTTGAGCATCTTTTGATGTGTTTGTTAGCCATCTGTATGTCTTCTTTGGAGAAATGTCTATTTAGATCTTTGGCCCATTTTTTGATTGGGTCATTTATTTTTCTGGAGTTGAGCTGTAGGAGTTGCTTGTATATTTTTTAGATTAGTTGTTTGTCGGTTGCTTCATTTGCTATTATTTTCTCCCATTCTGAAGGCTGTCTTTTCACCTTGCTAATAGTTTCCTTTGATGTGCAGAAGCTTTTAAGGTTAATTAGGTCCTATTTGTTTATTTTTGCTTTTATTTCCAATATTCTGGGAGGTGGGTCATAAAGACTCTATTTTTAAAGCAAACTTCATATATATATATATATTTTAAATAATTTTTGTGACTTCATTTTTTTTTAATATTATAATTTTGAGAATCTAACCCCTACTCTAGATTTTTAATCTTTGTTTTTTGGTATTTGTTATCAACTATGTATATTTAAGAACCCAATCTTCAGTACCCATTTCTAATGGGAGCAAGATCACTGCCCTGATTGCTCTCTCCCCCTTTTGACTCTCCTTTTTCTCCAACAGGTCGCCTCTATCTCTCCCCTCCCCATATTCTTCTCTACCCAACTAGGCGAATCTCTTTGTGTTCCAGGCTGTGGAGAAAATTTAGGGAACTGATTACTGGCTGGATCTGTCTCAGTCCTTTTGATTCCCCCTTTTATCCTCCTGGTCACCTCTGTCTCCTTCCTCCCTCTTTTCTCTGTGTAACTCCATAAACATCTCTGAGGGATCCAGATTGTGGAGAGCACATAAGGAAGTGATTACTGGCTAGCTTGCTCTCGCCCCTTTTGATTCCCCCTCTTCTCCTCCTGGTCACCTCTGTCTCCCTCCTCCCTCTTCTCTTCTCCATGTAACTCTGTGTACCTCTCTGGGTGTCCCTTGCTGTGGAAAAACTTTTCATCATTAACCTAGATGTTTTATCATTGGTGCTGTATAGATGGAGGAGTCTTGAGGCTACTGTAAGAATAAAACTGAAAACCAGAGGTAGAAGGCTTAAGTCCAAATCCTGAGAACACCAGAGAACTCATGAATCCAGGGAACATTTATCGATAGGAGCTCATCAAATGCCTCCATACCTATGCTGAAACCAAGCACACTCAAGGGCCAAAAAGTTCCAGAGCAAGACATACCATGCAAATTCTCCAGCAACACAGGAACATAACCCTCAGTTTAGCTCAGTTCAGTTCAGTCACTCAGTCGTGTCTGACTCTTTGAAACCCCATGTATCACATCACACCAGGCCTCCCTGTCCATCACCAACACCCAGATTTCACTCAGACTCACATCCATCGAGTCAGTGATGCCATTCAGCCATCTCATCCTCTGTCTTCCCCTTCTCCTCCTGCCCCCAATCCCTCCCAGCATCAGAGTCTTTTCCAATGAGTCAACTCTTTGCATGAGGTGGCCAAAGTACTGGAGTTTCAGCGTTAGCATCATTCCTTCCAAAGATATCCCAGGGCTGATCTCCTTTAGAATGGACTAGTTGGCTCTCCTTGCAGTCCAAGGGACTCTCAAGAGTCTTCTCCAACACCACAGTTCAAAAGCATCAATTCTTCGGTGTTCAGCCTTCTTCACAGTCCAACTTTCACATGCATAGATGACCACTGGAAAAACCATAGCCTTGACTAGATGGACCTTTGTGGGCAAAGTAATGTCTCTGCTTTTGAATATGCTATCTAGGTTGGTCATAACTTTCCTTCCAAGGAGCAAACGTCTTTTAATTTCATGGCTGCAGTCACCATCTGCAGTGATTTGGAGCCCAGAAAAATAAAGTCTGACACTGTTTCCACTGTTTCCCCGTCTATTTCCCATGGAGGACCAGATGTCATGATCTTAGTTTTCTGAATGTTGAGTTTTAAGCCAACTTTTTCACTCTCCTCTTTCACCTTCATCAAGAGGCTTTTTAGTTCCTCTTCACTTTCTACCATAAGGGTGGTGTCATCTGCATATCTGAGGTTACTGATATTTCTCCCGGCAATCCTGATTCCAGCTTGTGCTTCTTCCAGCCTAGCGTTTCTCATGATGTACTCTGCATATAAGTTAAATAAGCAGGCTGACAATATACAGCCTTGACATACTCCTTTTCCTATTTGGAACCAGTCTGTTGTTCCATGTCCAGTTCTAACTGTTGCTTCCTGACCTGCATACAGATTTCTCAAGAGGCAGGTCAGGTGGTCTGGTATTCCCATCTCTTTCAGAATTTTCCACAGTTTATTGTGATCCATACAGTCAAAGGCTTTGGCATAATCAAGAAAGCAGAAATAGACGTTTTTCTGAAATTCTCTTGCTTTTCCGATGATCCAGCGGATGTTGGCAATTTGATCTCTGGTTCCTCTGCCTTTTCTAAAACCAGCTTGACCATCTGGAAGTTCATGGTTCACGTATTGCTGAAGCCTGGCTTGGAGAGTTTTGAGCATTACTTTACCAGTGTGTGAGATGAGTGCAATTCTGCGGTAGTTTGAGCATTCTTTGGCATTGCCTTTCTTTGGGACTGGCATGAAAACTGACCTTTTCCAGTCCTGTAGCCACTGCTGAGTTTTCCAAATTTGCTGGCATATTGAGTGCAGCACTTTCACAGTATCATCATCTTTCAGGATTTGAAAGAGCTCCACTGGAATTCCATCACGTCCACTCGCTTTGTTTGCAGTGATGCTTTCTAAGGCCCACTTGACTTCACATTCCAGGATATCTGGCTCTAAGTCAGTGATTACACCATCGTGATTATCTGGGTCATGAAGATCTTTTTTGTACAGTGCTTCTGTGTATTCTTGCCACCTCTTCTTAATATCCTCTGCTTCTGTTAGATCCATACCAGTTCTGTCATTGATTGAGCTGATCTTTGCATGAAATGTTCCCTTGGTATCTCTAATTTTCTTGAAGAGATCTCTAGTCTTTCCCATTCTTTTGTTTTCCTCTATTTCTTTGCATTGATCACTGAGGAAGGCTTTCTTTCTCTTCTTGCTATTCTTTGGAACTCTACATTCAGATGCTTATATCTTTCCTTTTCTCCTTTGCTTTTCACTTCCCTTCTTTTCACAGCTATTTGTAAGGCCTCCCCAGACAGCCATTTTGCTTTTTTGCATTTCTTTTCCATGGGGATGGTCTTTATCCCTGTCTCCTGTGTGTGACTGGTGATAGAAGCAAGGTCCGATGCTGTAAAGAGTAATATTGCATAGGAACCTAGAATGTCAGGTCCATGAATCAAGGCAAATTGGAAGTGGTCAAACAAGAGATGGCAAGAGTGAATGTCGACATTCTAAGAATAAATGCACTAAAATGGACTGGAATGGGTGAATTTAACTCAGATGACCATTGTATCTACTACTGCAGGCAGGAATCCCTCAGAAGAAATGGAGTAGCCATCATGGTCAACAAAAGAGTTTGAAATGCAGTACTTCGATGCAATCTCAAAAATGACAGAATGATCTCTGTTTGTTTCCAAGGCAAACCATTCAATATCACAGTAATCCAAGTCTATGCCCCAACCAGTAACGCTGAAGAAGCTGAAGTTGAATGGTTCTATGAAGACCTAGAAGACCTTTTGGAACTAACACCCAAAAAAAGATGTCCTTTTCATTATAGGGGACTGGAATGCAAAAGTAGGAAGTCAAGAAACACCTGGAGTAACAGACAAATTTGGCCTTGGAATACAGAATGAAGCAGGGCAAAGACTAATAGAGTTTTGCCAAGAAAATACACTGGTCATAGCAAACACCCTCTTCCAACAACACAAGAGAAGACTCTACACATGGACATCACCAGATGGTCAACACCAAAATCAGATTGATTATATTCTTTGCAGCCAAATATGGAGAAGCTCTATACAGTCAACAAAATCAAGACCAGGAGCTGACTGTGGCTCAGATCATGAACTCCTTATTACCAAATTCAGACTGAAATTGAAGAAAGTAGGGAAAACCACTAGACCATTCAGGTATGACCTAAATCAAATCCCTTATGATTATACAGTGGAAGTGAGAAATAGATTTAAGGGACTAGATCCGATAGATAGAGTGCCTGATGAACATAACCCTAAGCCTCAATATACAGGCTGCCCAAAGTCACACCAAACCCATTGACATCTCAAAACTCAGTACTGGAAAATTCATTGCACTCCAGAGAGAAAAAATCCAGCTCCACCCACCAGAACACCAACACAAGCTTCCCTAACCAGGAAACCTTGACAAGCCACACGTCCAACCCCACCCACAGTGAGGAACCTCCACAATAAAGAAGAACCACCAGCTTTCAGAATACAGAAAGGCCACCCCAAACACAGCAATATAAACAAGAAGAAAAGGCAGAGAAATACCCAGAAGGTAAAGGAACAGGATAAATGCCCACCAAACCAAACAAAAGAGGAAAAGTTAGGGAATCTACCTGATAAAGAATTCCAAATAATGACAGTGAAAATGATCAAAAATTTTGAAAACAAATTGGAGTTACAGATAAATAGCCTGGAGACAAGGATCAAGAAGATGCAAGAAAGGTTTACCAAGGACCTAGAAGAAATAAAAAACAGTCAATATATTATGAATAATGCAATAAATGAGATCAAAAACACTCTGGAGGGAAGCAACAGTAGAATAACAGAGGCAGAAGATAGGATAAGTGAGGTAGAAGATAGAATGGTAGAAATAAATGAAACAGAGAGGAAAAAAGAAAAATAGAAGTAAAAGAAATGAAGACAACCTCAGAGACCTCTGGGACAATGTTAAACACCCCAACATTCAAATCATAGGCGTCCCAGAAGAAGAAGACAAAAAGAAAGACCATGAGAAAATACTTGAGGAGATAATCATTGAAAACTTCCCTAAAATGGGGAAGGAAATAATCACCCAAGTCCAAGAAACCCAGAGAGTCCCAAACAGGATAAACCCAAGGCAAAACACCCCAAGACACATATTAATCAAATTAACAAAGATCAAACACAAAGAACAAATATTAAAAGCAGTAAGGGAAAAACAACAAATAACACACGAGGGGATTCCCATAAGGATAACAGCTGATTTTTCAATAGAAACTCTTCAGGCCAGAAGGCAATGGCAAGACATACGTAAAGTGATGAAAGAAAATAACCTACAGCCCAGATTACTGTACCCAGTAAGGCTGTCATTCAAATATGAAGGAGAAATCAAAAGCTTTACAGACAAGCAAAAGCTGAGAGATTCAGCACCACCAAACTAGCTCTCCAAGAAATGCTAAAGAATCTTCTCTAGACAGGAAACACAGAAAGGTGTATAAACTCAAACCCAAAACAATAAAGTAAATGGCAATGGGATCATACTTATCAATAATTACCTTAAACATAAATGGGTTGAATGTTCCAACCAAAAGACAAAGACTGGCTGAATGGATACAAAAACAAGACCCCTACATATGTTGTCTACAAGAGACCCACCTCAAAACAAGGGACACATACAGACTGAAAGTGAAGGGCTGGAAAAAGATTTTCCATGCAAATAGAGACCAAAAGAAAGCAGGAGTAGCAATACTCATATTAGATAAAATGGACTTTAAAACAAAGGGTGTGAAAAGAGACAAAGATGGACACTACATAATGATCAAAAGATAAATCCAAGAAGAATATATAACAATCATAAATATATATGCATCCAACATAGGAGCACCTCAATATGTAAGACAAATGCTAACAAGTATGAAAGGAGAAATTAACAATAACACAATAATAGTGGGAGACTTTAATACTCCACTCGCACCTATGGATAGATCAACTAAACAGAAAATTAACAAAGAAACACAAACTTTAAAGGATACAATAGACCAGTTAGACCTAATTGATATATATAGGACATTTCACCCCAAAACAATGAATTTCACCTTTTTCTCAAGTGCACACGGAACCTTCTCCAGGAGAGATCACATCCTGGGTCATAAATCTAGCTTTGGTAAATTCAAAAACATTGAAATCATTTCAAGCATCTTTTCTGACCACAATGCAGTGAGATTACATCTCCATTACAAGAGAAAAACTATTAAAAATTCCAACATATGGAGGCTGAACAACACACTGCTGAATAACCAACAAATCACAGAAGAAATCAAAAAAGAAATCAAAATATGCATAGAAACAAATGAAAATGAAAACACAACAACCCAAAACCTTTGGGACACTGTAAAGGCAGTGCTAAGGGGAAGTTTCATAGCCATACAGGCTTACCTCAAGAAACAAGAAAAACGTCAAATAAATAACCTAACTCTACACCTAAAGCAACTTGAAAAGGAAGAAACGAAGAACCCCAGGGTTAGTAGAAGGAAAGAAATCTTAAAAATTAGGGCAGAAATAAAAGAGACCATAGCAAAAATCAACAAAACCAAAAGCTGGTTCTTTGAGAAGATAAATAAAATTGACAAACCATTAGCCAGACTCATCAAGAAACAAAGGGAGAAAAATCAAATCAACAAAATTAGAAACGAAAATGGAGAGATCACAACAGACATCACAGAAATACAAAGGATCAAAAGAGACTATTATCAGCAAATATATGCAAATAAAATGGACAACTTGGAAGACCTAATTAACATTAAAAGCTTCTGCACAATAAAGGAAACTATAAGCAAGGTGAAAAGACAGCCTTCAGAATGTGAGAAAATAATAACAAATGAAACAATGGACAAAGAATTAATCTCAAAAATATACAAGCAACTCCTGCAACTCAATTACAGAAAAATAAAAGACCCAGTCAAAAAGTGGGCCAAAGAACTAAACAGACATTTCTCCAAAGAAGACATACAGACGGCTAACAAACACATGAAAAGATGCTCAACATCACTCATTATCAGAGAAATGCAAATCAAAACCACTATGAGGTACCATTTCACACCAGTCAGAATGGCTGCGATCCAAAAGTCTACAAATAATAAATGCTGGAGAGGGTGTGGAGAAAAGGGAACCCTCTTATACTGTTGGTGGGAATGCAAACTAGTACAGCCACTATGGAGAACAGTGTGGAGATTCCTTAAAAAACTGGAAAGAGAACTGCCATACGAACCAGCAATCCCACTGCTGGGCATATACACCGAGGAAACCAGAATTGGAAGAGATATGTGTACCCCAATGTTCATTGCAGCACTGTTTATAATAGCCAGGACATGGAAGCAACCTAGATGTCCACCAGCAGACAAATGGATAAGAAAGCTGTGGTACATATACACAATGGAGTATTACTCAGCCATTAAAAAGAATACATTTGAATCAGTTCTAATGAGGTGGATGAAACTGGAGCTGATTATACAGAGTGAAGTAAGCCAGAAGGAAAAACACCAATACAGTATACTAACGCATATATATGGAATTTAGAAAGATGGTAATGATAACCCTGTATGTGAGACAGCAAAAGAGACACAGATGTATAGAACAGTCTTTTGGACTCTGTGGGAGAGGGTGAGGGCGGGATGATATGGGTGAATGGCATTGAAACATGTAAATTATCATATATGAAATGAATTGCCAGTCCAGGTTCAATGCATGATACAGGGTGCTCGGGACTGGTGCACTGGGATGACCCAGAGGGATGAGATGGTGAGGGATATGGGAGGGGGGGTTCAGGATGGGGAACACATGTACACCCATGGCAGATTCAAGTCAATGTATGGCAAAACCAATACAATATTGTAAAGTAAAATTAATTAATTAAAAAAATAAAAAGGAAGCACAACTAAATTAAAAAGTCAAAATTATTTGGTAAGGGTTTTACAAGAGACCACAAAAGAATATATGGGAATGAGAAACATGTACATGAAAAGATGTCAAGTAATATTGATCATTAGAGTAATTAATACTAAAAATGAAATACTATTACACACCTATTTGAATGTCTAAAATATAGAATTCTGATAATGCCAAGTACTGGTAGCATACTGGGATCTTTAGTTTATCTGAAATGCAGTTTTACATATGGTATAATGTATTTTATGTAGGGTTCAAAGTACATTTGGAAAGTCAATCCATCATCAGTTATTGAAATTACCACACTTTCTCCACTGCATCAGTTATCTAACAGAATATGTGTGTTCCTCGATGCTCTCTCACTTTCCATTGGTCACTTTGTCCTTGGGCCAAATCTGCCCAATAGATATTAATACAGATAAGACCTATACATATAGGTTAAATGTTCCAGTTTTCTTCTTCAAAACTGCCATGGCTGCTCCTAGATGCATGCTTTTCTGGGGTTTTTGAACCTGTGCCCCTTTCCCCAAAGAACTCTTAGGACTTTGAATGGAGTCATTTTGAATCTGTAGACTAATTTGTGAAGAATTTGCAACCTTAAAATATTTAGCTTTCCAATCTTTGAATACATTTTTCTATTATTTAGTTCAGTTCAGTTCAGTTCATTCGCTCAGTCGTGTCTGACTCTTTGTGACCCCATGAATCGCAGCACACCAGGCCTCCTTGTCCATCACCAACCCCCGGAGTTCACTCAGACTCATGTCCATCGAGTCAGTGATGCCATTATTTAGTTAGGTCTTCTTTAATTTCTTTTACTTATGTTTTGTGATTTTTCAACACAGAGATTCTATACATCTTTTGTTAGGTTTATACTAATCTGTTTGATATTGATTAATTTTGAGTTATATTGTTAAATTTCATTTTTTGTTTGCTGATGGTGTATAGAAATATAATTTAATTTTGCATGTTGGTCTGGTATATTTAGAAGCACAACTGAATTTACTTATTATTTCAAGAGCTTGTCCAGACTCACTTTTGAGTTTTCCACAGAGGCAAACAAGACATAACTGTGTGATGAGAACTTTGTTTTTCTTCCAATTTTTATTATTATCTCTTTAACTTACTTTCTTGCCCTATTTGACTGGTCAGAGCCTCTGGTACAATGATAAATAGAAATGGTGAGAGCTAACATTCTTGTTTCATTTTGTAACTATAAAATGAAAGCAAAATAAAATGTTTACAAATCAAGAAATTTCATTTTGAAATATGCTGAAAATAAAGTCAAAATCTTTCAAAAGAAGAATTCAAAAAATGGTTCAACTTAAAGGTTTAAACATTCATAGCTGGTATTTTTGTCTATTACCTCATCTACTTTACCTAAGACAACTATGTATGCCTATAAAATAACTATAGCTGACAAAAAAATGAGCTCCTTACCAAAATAATAGATTAAGAAATAAAGTGTTAGTCACTCAATAATGTCCAACTCTTTGTGACCCCATGGACATTAGCCCACCAGGTTCCCCTGTCCATGGGATTCTCCAGGCAAGAATACTGGAGTGGGTTGCCATTTCCTTCTCCAGGGGATCTTCCCAATCCAGGGATCAAACCCATGTCTCCGCACTGCAGGCAGATTCTTTACTGTCTGAGCCACTAGATTAATATGTTTCATTTAAAATAATAGCAATGCCAAGATATCAAATATATTTGTCCTTTCTCAAACTGTCAACTTTCAATCTATTGACTTTACCAGTTAGTTTCTAACTATTGACAAGCACAATAATGTTTAGTTACAGCACAAGAATAATGTGTCATTTATATACAATAGAACATAGATATTCTGAAGCATAAGTCCCAGAGTTGAGCAAGAAAGAAAAGAGAGCTTGATGAATAATTCCACTCCATTTAACTGACTGAGGGAGAATGATTCAACATCCACAAATGGGGGAAAAAATCAATCTCTCCATGTAACACAATTCACCAAATTATTTCACTTGTGAAGAATAAGCTTAATTCTCAAAGCACAATATAGAGAAAGAAAATTGCATTGTTTAGAGAGTATATTAGCTACTTTGACTTTCAGAGAAGTACAACGAAGATGATATGTTGAAACGCAATTCAAATGTAATTTCAAATGGGTTTCAGAGGCTTTCCATTTTATTTCTACATAGTACAATTCAGAACTTCACCTTCCCAAACACACACACACACACACAGAACTGGCTTAATCCTTATAAATACTTTATATATACTCTGAGATGTTTTGTGTGCTATAGTACAGAAGCTTCCAAATACTAATATGAAGATATTCTCCTAATTTATTGTACAATCATTCAAAAATTGAAATTTGATGAAGAAATATACAAGGGAAAGAATCAAATAGTGATGTGGAAATAGGTTTTTCAAAGGCCACTTGACATTAAATTGTCAAGTATGTTATAAAGATTTCACTCAGGATAACATCAAAATGCTTGTTATATAATTATTTCTACACATTCCTTTTTCTCCACTGTATTTGGCTTCTATTCCTGCTATGAAAAAGCACCACAAATGCAGTGGCTTATAGCAACTCAAGTCTATTGTCTCACAGTCTGTAGGTCAGAGGCCCCATACAGCTCTTCACAGGTTACGATCAAGGTGTTGGCAGGTTTGCTTCCTTTTCTGGAGGCTCTGGGGGAGAATCCACTTCTAGGCTCATTCAGATCCTTGGTAGAGCTCATGTATTTCTGTCTATAGGCCTGATGTCCCCACCGTCTTGTGGGCAGTCAATTGAAAATCAGTCCAGACTTCCATAAGTCATTGCATTCCTGTTTCATCATGTTCCTCCATCTCTAAATCCAGCCAACAATAGGGAGTCTCTCCTGCACTTGTATCTCCAGTGCCTCCTCTTCCACCTCATCTCTCTGACCCAATCTTCTACCTTCCTCTTCCAATTTTAGGGGTGTGTAATTACCCAGGGACCCAGGAAAAATCTCCCCCATCTGAAGGTCCTTGATGTTAATCACAACTGCAAAGATACTTTTGTCATGTAATGTAACACATGTACGAATTCTGGGAATTAGAACATGGGAATCTTTGGGGGCCATTATTCTGAACATCCATCTAGACCTTCTGTAACTTTAACTTAGATAGCATATTAAAAAGCAGAGACTTTGCCAACAAAGGTCCGTCTAGTCAAGGCTATGGTTTATCCAGTGGTCATGTATGGATGTGAGAGTTGGACTGTGAAGACAGCTGAGCGCTGAAGAATTGATGCTTTTGAACTGTGGTGTTGGAGAAGACTCTTGAGAGTCCCTTGGACTGCAAGGAGATCCAACCAGTCCATTCTGAAGGAGATCAGCCCTGGGATTTCTTTGGAAGGACTGATGCTAAAGCTGAAACTCCAGTACTTTGGCCACCTCATGCAAAGATTTGACTGATTGGAAAAGACTCTGATGCTGGGAGGGATTGGGGGCAGGAGGAGAAGGAGACGACAGAGGATGAGATGGCTGGATGGCATCACTGACTCGATGGACGTGAGTCTGAGTGAACTCCAGGAGTTGGTAATGGACAGGGAGGCCTGGCGTGCTGCGATTCATGGGGTTGCAAAGAGTCGGACACAACTGAGCGACTGAACTAAACTGAACTGGACTGAACTTTAACTTATTTTTAGAAGTAAGATGTTCATTTCCTTCTTCATTCAGGAAGCTAATCTATGGTGTGGAATTTGTCTTTCAAGACATTAAAAAATAATATGTGCTGTGCTAAGCCGCTTCAGTTGTGTCCCACTCTTTGCAATCCCACGGACTATTGCCTACCAGGCTCCTCTGTCCAGGGGGTTCTCCAGGCAAGAATACTGGAGTGGGTTGCCATGCCCTCCTCCAGGGGATCTTTCCTACCCAGGGGTCGAACCTGCATCTCTTATGTCTCCTGCATGGGCAGATGGGTTCTTTACCACTAGCACCACCTAGGAAGCCCCCCAAAATAATACACTGCTAAAGTAATAAAGTTAAAAAAAATTAAAAAAAAAAAAAAAAAAAAAAAACCTTCCCAGGTGGTGCAGTGATAAAGTATCTATCTGCCCATGCAGGAGACACAAGAGACACATGATTGATCCCTGGATTGGGAAGATCCTTTGGAGTAGGAAATGGCAACCCACTCCAGTATTCTTGCCTAGAAAGTTCCATGGACAGAGGAGCCTGGCAAGCTAATGTCCATGGGGTCAAAAAGAGTTGGACATGACTTAGTGACAGAACAACAATAATATATATACAGCTCTGCAGAACTGAAGCCTTTTTGGTTAAGATGAAGGGGTAAGAAGACTTAGAGAAGACATGTGTGTGTTTTGAGAAATACCTGCAATGGCCTTTTAAGAGATAACCAAGGATGCTTTAGTTGCTAAGGACCCCCGATAAAGTCACCAGAAAACGGTATTACTGACACTCAGCAGCAGCGTTCCACCAGTTGACTACATGGGAAAGATAAGCCCACCCTGAAAGATCTAGAAGCTCTCTCCCCAAACAAACACTCCCACCAAATCCCCTCCAGTGAGGAGGACAGGTGACACTCCTATGGTGAATGACTAAAGTTATCCAGGGTTCTGACTGAGGTCTCAAATTTCCAATTCTCATCATCAGGACAGGGATGTTAATTAGTCTTTGTCTCTCTTTTCCACAATCCCTTGCACTGAGACCCAGAGATTTATCGCTAACTTTCATACACATTTTCATAACATTTCATACACATCCCTGGGTCAGGAAGATCCCCTGGAGAAGGAAATGGCAACCCACTCCAGTCTTGCCTGGAGAATCCCATGGACGGAGGAGCCTGGTGGGCTACAGTCCACTGGGTCACAAAAAGTCAGACAAAGCTGAGCAACTTAACTTTCATTTTCATACACATTAATTCCTTTGAGGCAGAAACAGTAATACATACAATGGACTTTTCTTGGACACATTTTAACTGCTTCACCCAAGCACCCAAGCTTAACTGCTTGAGCACCCAAGCGCAAAGAAATGTCCAAGTCAAGAAAACCGAAAAAATTAACTCTGAGTAAAATGTTCACTGGTCTGAGAGAGAAAAGGAAGCTCTAGAGTGACTGAGGCAGTGAGAGATCAAGACAGAGAAAAGGTCAAAGTAGAGTCAAAATAGCAGAAAAATGACCTGTGGAAGTTCAAATAGAAAGTTGAAGAAAACAATGAAATGATACTGGAAACAAGGAATACTGAGATTAGCAAGAAATACATCATAATTGAAAGAGTGGTATTAATTATATGTACTTTTAACTCATTGATATATGAATTTATCTTTATACCTGTATTTATTTGACTTTTCTTAAATTTTTACTTCTTTAGCTTTTTGTGTTGGAGATATAATTCTTTATTGCCATCCTTTCAAGACATGGTGCCAAGTAAAAGGGAAGTGAGATCTGTTTTCACAGAGCTTATAGTCATGGAATATACTCTCTAATATATTTGTACTATCCATAGAGTTGTTTAGTCTATGGAGTCTAAACAACTCCACAGTTGTTTAGTCGCTAAGTTGTATCTGACCCCAGGGACTGCAGCCTGCCAGGCTTCTCTGTCTGAGGCATTTCCAGGCAAGAATACTGGAGTGGGTTGCCATTTCCTTTTCCAAGCTCCACCATAATAATGGCTAAGGGATGGCTGACCCCACATCACTGCAGGATTCATCAGATTTCTCATGGAACACATTGCAGATATGCCGATTTCATGGTCAATTGTTATTTTGAGTCTTTTGCCTACTCTTCCCACTTCCAAACCTGCCCTTAGGCAATAAGTACTAGCATCTACCCACTTGCTGAAGCTCAAAACTTGACTCATTTTCTCACTCCACAAATCCCATCTACCCAGTCTTGCCAATTCTGTCTGCAGAAGAATATGTCTTAGTGCTATTTTACAGCCGATGGCAACATTTTTATCCAAGTCATCAAATTATTTTCCCTGGACTACTGGATGAGATACGTAGCTTTTTTTTTTCCTACTTACAATTCACTTCATGTACAACCCCATAGTTCTGTACTTGAAGTATAAATCAGGTCATGCCAATTCTGTATCTAAAATCTTCTCACTGCTGGGTAGTGCAATTAAAGAATAAATACCACAATGTTACCAATGGTGCACAGACATTCATGATTTAGCCCTGCTGAACATTCTGAACTTGCCACTAGCCCATTCTGCTGCCACCAGGGCCTTTTATTCTATTCTTTGGGATATTTTATTCATTGTTTTTATCTGCTAGAATATTTCTTATCAAGCTAACCCATCCTATTTTGCCTTTTTCTTATTTACTTCTTTTTATCCTTTAGATTTTAGCATAAAATCACATAGAATTTTGTGACCTGGGGTCATAGAAAACCATGTCAAGAATATGTTTACCTTGAAGAAGAGATTAGACTGAGAAGGCATAAGGAAAGGATAATTCGATTCTTTTTGCGAAACAGATCCTTATGAGCAAAAACTCAGTTTAAAGAAGTGATCATAGCATGGATATAGCCATAGTAAGGCTATATCCTTACTAAGGATATAGCTTAGTAAGGATATCCTTACTATATCCATACTAAGGCTATGATAGTGATTTTCAACCTGGCAAAGAGCCAGATTACTTTTGAATCAGTTATCAGTTTTATGAACATCTCCATATATAGGGGGTTGAAACAACATTCATTTATTTAGCTGACAATTCTGTGAGCTGGAAATTTGGACTGAGCTTTGGTAGATGGTTCTGGTCTGTTCTAGGTTTGGCTGACTTCAGCCTGGCTTCACAGGGGTGGGTCCTTCACCTGGGACCGGTGGGCCTAGGATGCCTGCTCTAGGACAGACTCATCTCCTCTGTATGACATCTCATTTTCCAGCAAGCTTGGCTGGGGCTTATTCACAGGGTGGCTCAGCAAACTCTCAAGAAAATAGGTATTTAAGGCTGCTTGAAGCCTGGGCTTGAAATGGCCATGCTATCCCTCTGATGAGTTCTGTCTGACTCATCATGTCTGAAGTCACAAGGTCAATCCAGAGTCAGGGGTGGGGGAAACAGACTTCATTTACAGATGGGAAAACCTGCAGTGTCACATGGCAACAAGGCATGAGTATAAGGAAGGGAACGGAATACCTGTACCCATTTTTTTTTTTTTTTTTACTGTTTGTAACTGGGTTCAGAATGGGAGAAGGCAATGGCAACCCACCCCAGTACTCTTGCCTGGAAAGCCCCATGGACGGAGGAGCCTGATGGGCTTCAGTCCATGGGATCGTGAAGAGTCGGACACGACTGAGCAACTTCCCTTCCCTTTCAGAATGGGAAGAAAGAGAAGAAACAGAAATAGGATGTTATTTACCAAACTCTCATATAATCTAATATTCATGTGTCTTGGTTAGAACTTTTTGGCTTTAATTAAGAAATCTGAATTGACTAATATAGGTTAAAATGAGCATTTATTTAAATAGCATCTCACAGACTTCAGGGACAAGATGTAAAGGAACTTCAAGTTATTTTGTAGGTTTTCATGGGAATAAAGAGGGTTGTTTCAGTGAGTTCTCCACTTTGTTATCTCTAGTGCATTTTCATAGGTATTACCTGCTGGTAGTATAATTTTTAAAACATATATTCCTTACCATTGACTTACTGGATTTTAGGCCTCAGTTTGTAAGCACAACTTCCACAATTATTTACAGAAAATATTGTTTTGAAAGAAGAGTTGGCTCTTTCACAACTACCTTGTTGGTCATTTTTATTTCAAATTAATTGCCTTTTGAAGCATGGATTCAAATAAAATTTTCAAGTAAAATGCTATAATTCTTCAGTGCTTATATGTATATGAACAATATTCTGTTCCTTTTTTCTTGAATGATATCCTGGTTAGGTAGAGAATTTTAAACATATATATTTGCCTTAATATCTCTGTATAATCCATTCACATATTCCTCTTGGAATGAGATCTTTTCATGAGAACAGTCTTCTAATCCAAACACCTAGTCATTTTCAAACCTTATCCCATCCTTCTTCAGGATTTGGTTAAAATTCCCCTGGGCTGTTGTTGAAGAAAATTGATGTGGTTCCTGAATTCTTTCATTAATCAAATCACTCTATCTCCACTTTCATCTCTTACATAAAATTTTACTTTACTGTCCTGGTTAAATTTTCTTTGGGTGTTGAATAATGTACTGTTTATTTTTTAAAAAACTCAAAGTTTGAGTAATATATATTATAATACTGAGGGAAATATGTTAGCAAGTGATATAAAATTCATGGTGAATTCCAGTAAAATACTTAACATGTGCTAAGTGTTCTCTGGGGGTAACATCTCAAGCAACCTTATTGTAGCAAAGGAGAATGTAGGTAACCTTGATAGACTGCTCTGGGATGTTAATAAACCACTGATAACTGTGTAAGCACACTCATTAGGAAAAAATTTTATATTACTGACTTCTGTCGGTAATACAAAAGACAGGTCACAGAAGGACTAGATATGAGATGGGTGAAGAAACACGCTGGCTCTTCCACATATTTTTTATTTTCTCTAAGACATTCAACAATGTATAGCAGTTTTTTCTTTTCCTTTTAGGAAAAAATTTAATTAATGTAGATATTCACATATTCTCTTATATAACAACTTTTGTAAATCTATGTACTTAGAAATTGAAATTTTATATTCAATTGAATATCCTTTGAAATGTAATTATTTCAACTCCTCTTATTTAATTTCTTTTTCTAATGTAGAACACAATTTTTTTTTTCATTTTTAAAGTGATTAAGCAGAACTAGAACAATTTTCTTTGTTCATAAAAAAAAAAAAAAATACTGCTGTTTACATACAAAATAAAGGCACCAAACGAGCAAGTTTTCAATTTGTTTCACAATGAGATGCTGGCAGTTGGGAAAAAATATCAGTTTCAGAACTTATCAACAGATTTAGAGGGATATTTTATGCTTATTTATCTTGCTTCTATTTCTTGTCAAGCATTTGCTGGTATTTGGAAAATAGTGTTTTGTCATAGATTAATGTTTAGCTATTTCTCAGGAATCGAAATCATTCCCAAGAGTGTTAAGTTGCCAAGGACTGCTCCATTTCTGATTAGTATTTTAAAAGACAAGTCACACGTGATAGCATGTGGGTATTCTGTTTTACACTCTAGGTATAACCCTGATAAAAGTGCTATTAGACACACATTGTTTGATCATTAAAAACAGCAGCATTTTGAAGGCTGCAGCAGCTACTTGGACTTGGAGAGTGGGAGATGTTCTTTCTCCATGTAAATATTGTTCTCATTTAAACATAGCTGCAGGCTCTTACACTTTGAATCATCTTGCAACAAATTTTAAACATAATGAGAAACAGTGGAAAAGAAAGTTATTGAACTTAGAATGATCAAGTCAGAAATGCCTCAGAGTAGGCTTTAAATATTATATTAAAGAATGGGAGATGGTGAACGTCCTTAAAACTATAAAATTTTCCAAACAATGAGGAACTGATTGAATACAGTAGATATCTTGTCCCGTTAGATGAAAATGTGTATACACTTTTTAGGGATCTATGATGTGTTAGATATATTATATATATGTAAAATCAGAGACATAATATATACTTGCACATCAGCAACCTCCTCTGCTTGTAATATATTCCTTGAATATTCACACTATGTATTTATAATGCATATCTTGAAAATCTGAAATTTCGTTTTCCTTGAAACTGCTGCTGCTGCTGCTAAGTCACTTCAGTCATATCCAACACTGTGCGACCCCGTAGACGGGGGCCCACCAGGCTCCCCTGTCCCTGGGATTCTCCAGGAAAGAATACTGGAGTGGGTTGCCATTTCCTTCTCCAATGCATGAAAGTGAAAAGTGAAAGTGAAGTCATTCAGTCGTGTCTGACTCTTAGTGACCCCATGGACTGCAGCCCACCAGGCTCCTCTGTCCATGAGATTTTCAAGGCAAGAGTACTGGAGTAGGGTGCCATAGTCTCCTTGAAACTATTGATGCCTTATTTTCTCCACATATAAATATGAGTTAGGAAGTTATTCTACAAAGAATAGGTGTGAGCAACTCTGGAGAAATCAAGCACAGACTTTTATAATGAGCAGTTTCTCAGAAGGCTTTCTACCTTCAGGCTCTAAAACTTGAATCTCCTCTGAGAAGCCTGCTTTCCCAGCAGCCTTTGCAAGGTTTTTTTGTGCTTTTCTCTCCAGTCGGCATACATGCTGTCTCAACAGTGAGATGTGACTTCCTACTTCCTTGTTCTGAGTTGCTTCTTCTATAGCAGCTCCCTCTTTGCTTAAAATCTCTCAGCTTCGACTCTCAGATTCAAGACCAACTCTTCCTGTTGGAATGATCACTAACCCAGGTTCACACCCCCTGCTTCTTTAAAATCTTTTCTCCTTGTTCACTGGATATCTCTATAACAAACCTCTTCCCCCAGGGCTCAGCAGGTGAAGAGTTCCTCTGCCAGTGAAAGAGATGAGGGTTTCCCCTGGTGGAGGAAATGGCAAACCACTCCAATATTATTGCCTGAAAAATTCCACAGATAGCGGAGCCTGGTGGGCTATAGTCCAAAGGGTCACAGTCAGATGCACTCGAGCAACTGAGCATACACACACAATGTACATTTGTGTGATCTTTCCAAATCCTGGAATGTAAGTTACATGACCTCAGTCCTCCTTAGTCAGTCACTTCCATAATTATAACTTAAACCTTGTCATGCCCATTAACTTCAAAACTATAATCCCAACTACCAAACTCTTCCTCAAATCACCCTTATATGAAGAAATAGAAAGACTAAAGAATATTTCACAAGCTTTCAATGTCAAAAACTACACCCAGTGTTGAAATTGATATATTTGCTTTTCTCCTAATACTGTTAATAAACTGTCAGCTCCCTGTTAAAAACAGACTCCTTGCTTATGTATCCTGATTTTTCTCACATTGTCAAGGATAATTCTCAGCAATTATATTTCTCTCCATCATTAAAATATCCTTCCCTTAAGCCAACACCCATTTTATGTCTCCTTAAAAAACAACAACCACAACATAACATCAGTCTCCACTTCCCCTTATAGCAACCACCACTTTGCTCTGTTATCCTTTATGGAAAAACTCTTCAAAAATCTCTTTTTGTCCACTGTTTCTAAATTATCTACTATCTCTACTAATTTCCATATCTTGAAATCCAAGTCAACCCTCACTGTTCATTTCTCATTTATCAGCAACTTGTTATACAGTTGATCACTTTTTTTTCTTTTGAATGGGTTTTATCTTGGTATCCAACAAACCACATTTTCTGGGCAGTCTGAAACACTTTCTTTTTCTGGTTTCTGGACACAAATGACTGTTAAATAGATATGTCTTTCCTGGACCCATTTTCGATTACCAGACTATTAATATCTAATTTCTACTTTGATATCAAAGTGGATAACCTGAATAATCTCTTGGGGAGTCTCCACTGTTGGTATGTTTAGGTCTTCTACCTGGATGGCAAACTTCTGACCACTGGCAAGGTGGGGGCTTCAGGATTAAAAGATAATGGTTCCTTAATCTCACCATTTTTGGTTTGGTGCCTACATGTTCAGTTATGATTGACACTCCCCTCTCCAGAGTCCTCCTGTTTTGTCCCCTCCAGAGAATAAATTCTCTAATTTATAGAACAAGAATAGCCAGGTAGTTTCTCAGGAGTTTGGTGTAAGAAAAGTCACATAGGGATCTATTTAACTGCTCTCCAAAAACTTTCTCGTTTCTCCTAATTTGAGCCATGTCTCATTACCTTAGCTTCCCTGGTGGCTCAGCCGTAAAGAATCCACTTGCAATGCAAAAGACAGCCTGTAGTGCAGCAGACATGGGCTCGAACCCTGGGTCAGAAAGATCCCCTGGAGAAGGAAACAGCAACCCACTCCAATATTCTTGCCTGGAAAATCCCACAGACAGAGGAGCCTGGGGGGCTACAGTCCATGGGGTCGCAAAGAGTTGGACACGACTTAGTGACTAAGCCACCACTACCACCTCATTGCCTTCCTTTTACAAAGCTAATTGGTACCACCACTTCTTGTAACTTAGAGTTTTCTGCTATATACATATGTTGGTTTTGGTTTTATATCTTCTTTCACTGTATGTGAGATTCAGCTAAATGAATTATCAGTTATCCATATTTTTTTTATTCCCAAGACTCTATTACTATTTTTTTTTTTTTTTTTGGATTTTGAGTTTTCTCTCCCCCTCTCTAACTTTCCCATCCTTGGTAAATTCATCATCTCTTGAAATAGCAACAAGAGTATGAAGAAAAAAAAACAAAAATAACTTTTACTGGGGTTTCTGGAGAGAATAAAATTAGACTATGCATTCAATCTACACCTTAACCCAGAATTAGAATGGTCATGTATACAGTCTGGAGGCTTATAGAATGATGCTCGTGTGCTCAGCTGCTAAATTGTGTCTGGTTATTTGCAACCCGTGGACTGTAGCCTGCCAGGATTCTCAGTCCATGGGATTTCCCAGGCAAGAATCATGGAGTGGATTGCCATTGCCTCCTCCAGGGGATCTTCCTGACCCAGAAATCAAACCTGAGTCTCCTGCATTTTCCTGCATTTGCAGGTGGATTCTTTACCACTGAAGTCACCTGGGAACTTGTAAGAGCTAAAAATCACCTTTCTCTACAATGTATTTGCTGAAGTTTTCATATTAATTCTTTCTTAATACATATAATTAAATATTAATATATTGATTTAAGGGATTCACAAAGTAGCTTTGAATGGTTAAATAATTTACTTTATTCCTTTAGGTTAATATAATTTCACAGTGTTATTCAATGTATCTTTAAAGACTGAATTAAAATACTGCTAAAACTAAAATTGGAAGGAACTATCACATGACATAGGTAAATTTTAAACAAAAATGCATTACATATCCTAAGAGCTAAAGGCAAGTATTAGGCAAATTGGACATTTATTGTTTGGCATAAGTTTTGCAAAATTAACTAAGGAATAAAATTGAAACATTCTTTTTGATAACTTTTTGTTGTTAATTATTTAACTATATGCATAACTAAGCAACGTTTATTAATTATATAACAAATGTTTCATGTAATTTTCCTAATATCCACAATTTTGCAAAGGTCATACATAACATTATATATGAGATACATATGAGACTTTAAAAGGCTTATAAAATTCAAATAACTTGCCTAATATATTTAACTAAAAAAGCTGGAAATCAAACTCAAACTTATCTAACTCCAAAGCCTGTTTATAGCACCAAGTCCTCTTTTGGCTTGAAAATGTTATGAATCTAAATGAAGAATTGATCTGGTAGTTAACTAAGGATACAGGTCTTTATTAAATGAGCCATTCCATAGCACAATTATTGGACTTCTAGCGGATAAACTGATTGACTGATCTAATTTATTTCACAATGAAGTCTTCTCCATCATGAATGCAGTTGGAATGTTTACATTTAGTTACGATTGCCTATCTAGTGAGAAAATAACTCATAATTAATACCTATCTACTGAGTACATACAAACAGCATCTATTTTGTTAAACACTATACAGTGCTGACCAAAATGTCTGCCCTCACAGTGTTTATAACCTAGACTTTCTTTCTTCCTAAACTACTTACAGATAACCTTAAGAAACTTCATGGATAACAATAAAAGTGTTAAACAAATAGTTAATTACATAGTATCATAGTACAAATGTTGTAAGAGGCATAGATGGTATGTTACTGGAAACAGAATTCACTGTTATTAAGGGTTAGAGATGCTTCCCTGAAAAAGTTGCATTAAGCTGAGTCCAGAAAAAGAAGCTGAAGGTACATAGGGATAAGTAGAAGTGTGAGGAAGAGGGGCGAGTGTATGTAGAAACAAGACAGGAAAGTGAACTAGGTCACAGGGAAGGAATACAGATACGGAGCCATTCCAAACGTCTCCGTTCCTCTGTCAGTCCTGGAGAAACGGAGTGGGTGCAGTTTAATCTGAACAAGGAGACTGGCCTTTTCTTGATATGATCATCATTCAACCCAGACCTCTATTGTGTTTTGTTCTTTTAGTCACTAAGTCATGCCTGAAAAATTTACAACCCCATGGACTGTAGCCCATCAGGCGCCTCTGTCCTTGGGATTTTCTGGGCAAGAATACTGGAGTGGGTTGCCATATCCTCCTCCAGGGGATCTTCCTGACCCAGGGATCCCACCAGCATCCCCTGCATTTGCAGGCAGATTCCAAGACACTGAGCCACCTGGGAAGCCCCATGGGGCAGACATACAGTGTGACTTTCCCAATTGCAGGCATAATAAACTTCTCTGCTGAGCCTTCCTCCTGTTTACAGACAGATTTCCTTGACTTGGGGTGTCAGGTAACAATCAACATGTACTGGCAATTTCATCCATAAAAATTCCTCTCCTTGCTTCTTATTTTAAATAGAGTATTTATGTTCAAGGGTTAAAGGCAAAATAATTTTAACAGAAGACTTATAACAGGTTCAGCTCAGTTCAGTTCAGTCACTCAGTCATGTCTGACTCTTTGCGACCCCATGAATTGCAGCACGCCAGGCCTCCCTGTCCATTACCAACTCCCGGAGTTCATCCAAACTCATGCCCATCGAGTCAGATGCCATCCAGCCATCTCATCCTCTGTCGTCCCCTTCTCCTCCTGCCCCCAATCCCTCCCAGCATCAGAGTCTTTTCCAATGAGTCAACTCTTCACATGAGGTGGCCAAAGTACTGAAGTTTCAGCTTTAGCATCAGTCCTTCCAATGAACACCCAGGACTGATTTCCTTTAGAAGGGACTGGTTGGATCTCCTTGCAGTCCAAGGGACTCTCAAGAGTCTTCTCCAACACCACAGTTCAAAAGCATTAATTCTTTGGCGCTCAGCTTTCTTCACAGTCCAACTCTCACATCCATACATGACCACTGGAAAAACCATAGCCTTGACTAGATGGACCTTTGTTGGCAAAGTAATGTCTCTGCTTTTGAATATGTTATCTAGGTTGGTCATAACTTTCCTTCCAAGGAGTAAGCGTCTTTCAATTTCATGGCTTCAATCACCATATGCAGTGATTTTGGAGCCAAAAAAAATAAAGTCTGACAGTTTCCACTGTTTCCCCATCTATTTCCCATGAAGTGATGGGACCAGATGCCATGATCTTAATTTTCTGAATGTTGAGCTTTAAGCCAACTTTTTCACTCTCCTCTTTCACTTTCATCAAGAGGCCTTTTAGTTCCTCTTCAGTTAAAGACCAAAAATCCTAAGAAAAATATTTAGGACCATCATGGTGGAAAGGTCTATTATTCCAGCAAAATAGGGATATTGATAATCTGTTTCTTTATGAAAAGATACTGTGAGTCAATAAATAATGATTATACTTAATTCATATGCCAAAACAAATGTCCACATTATACCTGTTATACGGAAAAGGCAATGGCACCCCACTCCAGTACTTTTGCCTGGAAAATCCCATGGATGGAGGAGCCTGGTGGGCTGCAGTCCATGGGGTCACTAGAGTCAGACACGACTGAACGACTTCACTTTCATTTTTCACTTTCATGCATTGGAGAAGGAAATGGCAACCCACTCCAGTGTTCTCGCCTGGAGAATCCCAGGGATGGGGAAGCCTGGTGGGCTGCCGTCTATGGGGTCGACCGGCACAGAGTCGGACACGACTGAAGCGACTTAGCAGCAGCATACCTATTATAAATAAACTCGACCCATGACATCCAGACAAGGAACTTTGAGTGGGGTTCCATGACCCGGGTACTAACAAACCCGCTGGTGATTGTGACGCATGGTAAACGTTGGGACTCACTGCCTAAGTGAACGTCGAGGTAGCTAGGCTCTATTTCCATGCCACAGTTTAATCCCCCCTTTTTTTTTCCTTTTCCTAAGTTGTTTACTAATATAACTTAAGAAAACTTGGGGATCACAATAAAAAGTTCTAATATTAAAAGATTTCTAAGAAGTAATTTGAATCAGCAAGTACTCCAGTTGGTGAGGCTCCTATGTTCCATTTGTGATTCATTTGCCTGAACTGGGAATGTGTTTTCCTGGGAGAGCAGCCTAGTAAAGAATAATACAGTTCCCAAACTAGATCACCAGAAGGTTCTTCATCAGTATTAAATGATAGATATTTTCAATGAAATATAGCAGAAAACACTGTCACAATAAAATACAGGTCATTTAATAATATTAGGAATTAAGTATGTTTTTAGTATTACAAGTTATAGCTCAGAAACAGCTATCTTTACTTTGATTACAAAGAGAAAAAAAATAAACCAGTTTTGAAGTAGATTTCTCTTCACTGTCAAGGGCTTTACTAGTTGATAGCAATAGTTCTTTATTAAACCTATTTTCACTTCAAAATATATGCATTTTTTGTCAACTCAGGTATGTCTTGAGCATATATTTCTTGTACTTTTTAATAATCTGGTATGTTTTGGTCCATATATAGAAAAAGAGGGAGAAAGTGAAAAGAAAGTAGTTTTGTGAAGTCCTGTAATTTTGTGAAGAAGGATGGAATTTGAACATAATTGTTCAGTGAAAGTTTGGGAAATTTTAAGCTCAAGTTGGAAAGAAGAGAAAGTGAGAAAACAGCTCACCTGAAAATAAAGAAGAGATATAGTGAGTAAATATTAATTCAGAAAACTTAACTGTCTGACCTTTGAGGACCTGTTGAACTCTTTCTGATTACCCTGTGGAGCAGAAAATGAGGTAAGAGGAAGACCTGTGAAGGGATCAGCAGCCAGGTTGAACAGACGTTGAGCAAAGCAGAATCAAACTGGCTAATTCTGTACGAAAGAGCTATTTTAAAACTGGGAGTTCTTAACTCTGCTGAACCTATATTTAGTAGACCTATCAGAGGATAAGCATCTTTTTATGCTAAGAAGTTGTTTTCATTTCTTTAAGATGATTATCTTCGGTTCAGCTGCAGATAAACTACATTATACTTGCTCTTGGCAGTTGATAACCTAAAGAGTTGGATGACTTCTAGCAGTGAGAAAATGTCACCTAACTGTAAATTATGCATGAATGATCATCCTAATTTGCTTACTCCACTCTTAGGGATAAAAATTACTCTCTTGAAAGCCAGTAGGAATTCTATTTTTTTTTTTTTTTGTATCATCATATAATGACTTTCTAAAATTCTGTAATGCTGTATGATAATTCTCAAGCTATCAACTCAAAAGGACTAGATTTATAATAAATTATTGACATATTTCCACCACATCCACCTGCTTACCCTCTGTATGAAGACTGGGAACTTTCTCTCCACACAGCTGGTATTTGATATTCAGACTCAGGTTCTAAGAGAGTGCAGTGTTCATCTCCACCACACATTTCTAGACAACATTATCCCTTGGATGGATTATTTCAAATTGAAATTCCCCTCCATAATAAAATGAATTCATTCAACTTTTCAAATGTTTATTAAGTGCATATGTTCTAGTGTGGTAATCAGTGATACATGAAACAAAATTCTAAATTCTAGCTACTTGAGTATTATATTCTAAACAATTTTCAAAATATGCTAGTATCTAAACAAAGGTAAGGAGAAGGCAATGGCACTCCACTCCAGTACTCTTGCCTCGAAAATCCCATGGACGGAGGAGCCCAGTAGGCTGCAGTCCATGGGGTCGCTAAGAGTCAGACACGACTGAGCAACTTCACTTTCACTTTTCACTTTCATGCATTGGAGAAGGAAATGGCAACCCACTCCAGTGTTCTTGCCTGGAGAATCCCAGGAACGGGGGAGCCTGGTGGGCTGCCGTCTCTGGGGTCGCACAGAGTCGAACACGACTGAAGTGACTTAGCAGCAAACAAAGGTAATCCTTAATATTTAAAAGAATTACAATTTTTAAAGAATGAATTTAGATCAACAAAAATATAATGAAATTACAAAGATATATATTAAATTTAGAGAAATGAAGAATGATTTTTAAACTATACATACAGCGAGGCAAGAATAATCTATTCTTTTTTGAGGGGTAGAGGTGAAATATTATATTTGGTAGAAACGAACCAGCCAGTAGAGATTCCTAAAGAGGAATCATTCTCATTTGACATCTTAAACATTAAATAGAAGGCGGAGACCCATTAAGTGGTTTTAAGAAAATCTTGTTAATGGAAGCTTATTTTCTAAAGACTTTATCTAAAGTGGAGTTAAGCAAATGATCAAGGAGTCCAGTTCTTTTTATCCACAGCAGCAAACAGTTCCTCTGTGCTTAATAAGTAAGTATATGACAGCTGTAGCAGCAGCTCATTATGGCTACATTGCTTCTAGGAACTTCAATTATTACTGTCACTGTACTTTATATTCAAAAGGACATTTTGATTCATGTTGCTCTAAAAGTTTTTTGTTTTTTTTTTTAACCGCTATAGAAATGGGTTTAGTGGATAATTCTATTCTGTTTCCAATAAAGGCATTAGGTTTGAAATGTACAGATAAATAGTATGAAATGTCAATATGATTAACTATCTGGGGCATAAAAATTGCTTTTGTGAAATTATATTTTTCTAAGATTATGTCTTAATTCAGTCCCTTGCCCCAAAATGCATTGAGTGGCCACTGTGTACATGGTGAGTTTATTATTTGTAGGCACTGTGGAAGGATGGAAGCATAATAGTACATTATTCCTGTCCTAAAAGAGTTTATACCCATAAAAGAAAGATAAAACATGCACCCAAACATCTGTAAAATGAGGCAGAAACTGAAATTAAGACATGCTGGAAAGAAGGTATAAAGTTCATTGTGATCTCATAACCCAGGCATTTCCCAAAGTGAAACCACAACCTAACAATGATGTCGGACAATGTAAATAGAGCAGAGAAAATAAGAGCATGAACTTTAATAGTATTGGCTCAACCTCAAGGACAAATACATCTCTAGTTTCTGGCCCTGGTGAATACAGTTGGACGGGGGAGACACCAACAACTCATTTCTTATTTTTTCCTTTTTTTTACTTTTAATTTATATTATGCTGCTGCTAAACCACTTCAGTCATGTCCGACTCTGTGCGACCCCATAGACAGCAGCCCACCAGGCTCCCCCGTCCCTGGGATTCTCCAGGCAAGAACACTGGAGTGGGTTGCCATTTCCTTCTCCAATGCATGAAAGTGAAAAGTGAAAGTGAAGTCGCTCAATCGTGTCCGACTCTGTGCGACCCCATGGACTGCAGCCTACCAGGCTCCTCCGTCCATGGGATTTTCGAGGCAAGAGTACTGACTGTTAGTTAGTTTTAGATGTACAGCAAAGGGATTCAGTTATACACAGACATGTGTCTATTCTTTTTCAAATTCTTTTCCCACTTAAGTTCTTACATAATATTGAGCAGAGGTCCTTGTTGGTTATCCAGTTTAAATAAAGCAGTGTGTGCATGTCCATCCCAGACTCCCTAAGAACTCCTCTTTTAATAAATGCCCAGCAGTAGAGGAAAATTTTGATTCTGGAGCAGCAGTTTATCATCCATCAATATCTCTTGGATGGCTCATTAAAATACAGATCCCTGGACATGAGAATTTGCATTTCTGATTATGTTGGTCCAGGGACCAGACTTAGAGAACCAGTTTTCTAATGACTTGTTATGAAAGTATTCCTCTGACTCTTGTCACATCAAATTAAAGGGGTGCAATGGGGGTAGGGTGGGAGGGACGCTTTAGAGGGAGGGGGCATAAGTACACTTATAGCCGATTCACCTTGTATGGGCTTCTGGGAGGCCCAGCTGGTAAAGAATTCGCCTGCAATGCAGGAGACCTGTGTTCAATCCCTGGGTTGGGAAGGTGCCCTGGAGAAGGGAACAGCTACCCACTCCAGTATTCTGGCCTGAAGAATTCCATGGACCATACAGTCCGTGGGGTCTCAAAGAGTTGGACATGAATGAGTGACTTTCACATCTTGTACAGCAGAAACCAACACAACATTGTAAAGCAATTATCCTCCAACTAAAAATAAATTTTAAAAAATTCAACTGAAAGTAGAGAGAAAGAATATGACCCTGTAAATTTCATGCCCAAATACAGTCACAAAACAACTGATACTACTTTCCTAGGCATTAAAAGAGATCATTCTATTCTTGTGCTCTACTTAAATGAGAATATTCTGACTTGAAATTAGAATAAAGATGGTTTGCTCATATGTGTCTGGGTGAGAGGTTTGGCATTGAGAGGAAAGAGCTTTGAGTAGCCCTGAGCTCTTCATAAAGTGTAAAATACAGATCCACTGTCAAGTAGAAGCAGCCTGAGAACCACACGTGGAACCAAATAGATCAAAGTTTAAGTTTGATCTATTCCACTTACTGGGTGGGCCACCTAGGCCATGTGAAGGTTTTTTACAATAAAACTACAAAAGCACTATATACAATTATGCTGTATATATATTTTAGTTATAGTGTAATAGATTGAATATTGTACCCCAAATTTCATGTCCCCTGGAAGCCTATGAATGTGACATTTGGAAATGGGGTCTTTGCAGATGTAATTAAGATGAAATCATATTGGATTAATGTGGGGCCTAAATCCAAGGGGAAAAAAAAAGGATATTTTTTTTTTTTTTTTTTTTTTTTTTAGATTTTATTTTTTTATTTATTTTTATTTTTTTTTCATTTTTTAAATTTTATTTTATTTTTAAACTTTACATAATTGTATTAGTTTTGCCAAATATCAAAATGAATCCACCACAGGTATACATGTGTTCCCCATCCTGAACCCTCCTCCCTCCTCCCTCCCCATACCATCCCTCTGGGTCGTCCCAGTGCACTAGCCCCAAGCATCCAGTATTTTTATTGGAAAAATTAATCGCATTTATAGCAGACTCAAAAAGCCGCTTTAATGTGAATGTTTTCCACATGCTGACTTTAAAAGTGCCCTCAAGATTGCAGTATGACATCATCCTAAAGTGTGTAGGTTTCATTGGTTGAAACCCTGAAAGTCTAAATAGAAAAGGTACCCTTGCTACAAAGAGTCACAAGCATTGCAGGAAGGAGTCAATCTGGTGACTACAAACATTCACAAAAGGGACTGAACGCTGGAAACATGCAAAACACTGTGTTGGAGGAAACACGAGGATTATGGACAGCCAAAATCAATCTTTTCAAGCAGGGAAAGAAAAAAAATCCTTCTAAAAGGACTCATATTCCGTGTGACCATAATTGCAGGTCTGAATAGAATGTTCTTTCAATTTTGGGACTGCAATCATTCACTGAAGCATGTATTGATTGAAAAAGCCTCCTGAGAATTCTGATTATCCTAACATTTTTCACTTGGAGTGAAAGGGCAGCTTTTTTATTTCATTTTATGCAAAATTACAGTAATTGGTGTCTGACCTTTTTGATATGGACTGTTAAGCATTACACTGCTGGATCTTTTCACAGAATCAATTATTTTAATTATGGATGTCTGACAAGAAGAATCCAGGACATAAACAAGAAAAGACTATTTAAATAAAGTAGAAAACAGATTTTTGGGTGCGTAATACAAAAGTACTATTAATTATAAGCTTGACTGTTGTAAGCTTTCAACACTCATGTTTTTAATCCAATTTTCACTTCCAAATAATTACACTTTCAGATACAAAGACAATTTATGTAATGAACATACTGAATAAAAACATGTATTCTCTCAAAGGAAAGGTATGGACTGTGGAAAAGACAAACAACATAGAAATCTAAATATAAGACTCAAAAATGCTATAGAGATGTCAATATGTTTTAGAGTGATATTTTATTGGAAGACTCAGAAAACGATAGTAAAACATCTTAAAGAATATGTCTTGTATACCAATTTAAATCCATGTCCTTAAGACTGAAATCTATCTAAAAAAATAGAAGGAAATTTTAATAAAAATGCAATAGTTTTACATTAGATCACTTTTCCTTTTCAACTAATAATAATGACTAGAAACGATTACCACCATAAGACCAAATCCTTAACCCACAATAAACGTCTCTGAGTTCACCTGGCAACGTTAGTGTAACATAACCCGCTGAATATTCTTAATCTACCATCTCCCAGTGGGCTCCCCTGCAGCTCAGTCAGTAAATCCACCTGCAATGCAGGAGACCTGGGTTCTATCCTTGGGTCAAGAAGATCCCCTGGAGAAGGAAATGGCAACCCACTCCAGTATTCTTGCCTGGGAAATCCCACGGACAGAGGAGCCTGGAGGGCTACAGTCCATGGGGTCACAAAGAGTCGGACAAGACTCAGTTTAGTCATCACCACTACCTCTCCCAATATTTGTGTTTAAAGCTGTCGGCTGTAAAACTCTGTACTTGGACACATATAGACAACTCAGGTAGATTTCATCTCTTCTATGGGGTCCAATTCAGAAAAACACCTAAATAATTTACCAACAGAAGTACTTTTTAAAAATGATATTTAAAATAATGTCACCTCTGAAAGGATTAAGAGAATGGTGTGTGAACATTTCACTTTCAAATATATATAGTTTTTTTTTCTGAAAACAACTAGGACCTCAGGATATTGAAGGAGTAAGTGATAGAACTGGTAAGTGTGACAGAAAGTAGGTCCTAGCAACAAAGAAGCCCGATTGGTAAAGGAGAGGAGTGGGAGGCCCAACAAGTGAATTTCCTCTGCAGAAAAGAAAAGCTGCATGTTGCAGAAAAGAACAAAGTTCTTTGAGCTCTTTGGGAACAAATGGTCCCTGTGAAGGGCCTGAGGATTTCTATAGGAGGAGGCTGTATAATTTAACTGAGGTAGAAGCTACATTCGTGTGTGTGTGTGTGTGTGTGTGTGTAACTCAGTGATGTCCAACTCTTTTGTGATCCCATAGACCGTCAAAGGGGGCCTAGGAGATGCAAACCAAATTTTGGTTATGTTTTATAAATATACCCCAGGTATATTTGCATCTGATTTACTGTGAGTTGGAAAGTATTAGAACAGAAGCAAAGCTATTACTACTGGAATGAGTCTCACTGATTTCCTGGTGCTGGAGGAAGATCGATAACCCCTACATGCAGGAATGTGCAACATCTTGGATCCTGGGACTTACCCAGGAGTGGAGGACATTGATAGTCTTCTCTCCTCCAGAGTGTCAACACAGCATTTGCAAGGAAGTCATATATCCTGGTGCAGC
The DNA here is from genome assembly GCF_003369695.1 of Bos indicus x Bos taurus. NCBI lineage: Eukaryota > Metazoa > Chordata > Mammalia > Artiodactyla > Bovidae > Bos > Bos indicus x Bos taurus. The sequence continues at coordinate 9,046,779 of NC_040099.1, read as the reverse complement.
TCTCCCAGATGATTGCAAACACTTTCCATTTAACTAATTATTGCATCTATCAGCTCTGACAAAGGCTCTGATCATTATTGGGTCACCCTTGTTTCTGGGCTTCCCTGGAGGCTCAGATGGTAAAGAATTTGCCTCCGAGGCAGGAGACCAGGTTCAAACCCTGGGTCAGGAAGATCCCCTGGAGAAAGAAATGGAAACCCACTCCAGTACTCTTGCCTGGAGAATCTCATGGACAGAAGAACCTGGTGGGCAACAGTGAATGGGGTCGCAAAGAGTCAGACACAACTGAACGACTTTCACTTCCCTTCACCAAGATGTCTGTCTACCTGGAACAGCTAAGGGTGGTTCCAATTCTCCTACATCTTGCATGAAACATCCCTGGAATTGTCTCCCCACCTCCACTGCTGTAGCCTTCATTCAGTCACTCGTTGGGCTGGATGAATGTCTCCTGGCTGGCATGGACAGGCAGGACAAATTGGATTGTCCTCAGGGAATCCCTCAGAACAAGGAGCTAACTGAAGTACTGAAACTGCCTGGGAACCCAAGGCTTGTTGGCTGGCTTAGAGGCTCCACTGGAGATGCTGTCACTCTATGCACTTAGAGGAACCCACTCCCCCCACCCACCCCGCACCCCTCCACCCACCCCAATCCTCCTGCTTCTGCCGCTGCTAAGTCACGTCAGTCATGTCTGACTCTGTGTGACCCCATAGATGGCAGCCCAACAGGCTCCTCTGTCCCTGGGATTCTCCAGACAAGAACACTGGAGTGGGGTGCCATTTCCTTCTCCAATTCATGAAAGTGAAAAGTGAAAGTGAAGTCGCTCAATCATGTCTGACTCTTCTCGACCCCATGGACTATAGCCCACCAGGCTCCTCCATCCATGGGATTCTCCAGGCAAGAGTACTGGAGTGGGTTGCCATTGCCTTCTCTGCCCCAGTTCCCCACCCCCCTTCAAAATTGAACAATGCTCTCCAGGGAATCTGAGACAATACTTTAGGTATGAAAGCCAAGTGTTAGTTTGCCTCTCTCCTCAAAATACACTAAATTGCATATTATGCAAGGAAAAAAGTGTTATGGAAACACCACTAGTGGGTCAGATAGACCCCAGATGACTCAGTTATCTCCCCAAAGTGTAACCCCTTTGGTTACTGTAGGAAGCTACCCAGAAGGACAACACGCCCTGTGTGCATTTATCTCTCCAAAGGGAGTCATCAATTATAAAAGATGACGTGAACTATGTCCCTGATTTTATCTGCAGTGAGCCATGACACCATCCCTGAAAGGGAAAGAGCCTCAACTCACTGGCCAGTGTCTTTATGGATGATAGCTTGGCCTTATGCTTCTTCCTTATGAGCCAAGTAAGAGTTCTGGAATTGTTAATACCTCTTGCTGTACCTGCTTAATTCCACAGGTCAAATAGAAACGTTGAGTAAGAAATTGTGAGAAAGCCATCTGACTTTCTAAGACAGACCCTGGGGGTTAATGGGATTTGTTCAGCTGGCTGGTTCCAGACCCTGTGTGTCATGGTTGAAATCAATACCATGGAGTGGTCTCATTCTACTTTCTGGGCACTGTGTTGATAGTAGTTTTATTTACGTTTTTCTGGAGGCAAAACTTAATCTTTGAGATTAATCAGAATGGCTGACAGAGTAGTCCTCCTACCAGGAAATTCAGCAGAACCTAAAAAACGTACCAGCCAGGGGTGGATATTTGGGGGAGACGGTTATCCTTGGCTTTCTCACATGTCTGCATGTCTCTTAACAAAGGCACTAATGGCCTCTGTTCCCTTATGTTGGTATAGGATGTCAGTAAGATGCTTTCTAGGATATTGGTTAGAGCAAGACACACAACCAAGTGCAGTCACCACGGAAGACAGAGACAGGGCCTTCCTCTGAAGCCAAGGGCATGCCGACGGTCCTTCATAAGAGATGTGAGCTCCTTAAGCTGGAGATTCTTCCCCTGTAATGTCACCCGCTGTGCGTGCACACGCCCTCTTTCTGTCACTGTGGTGACCGACTATCAGCCGCCTAAGAAAATACTGTTACCCTGACTGTGCCTAATGTGAGTGATCAAGTCTTTTGTCTCTGATTAAGAGTCTCATGTGCTCTGTCAGCATCCGTGAAAAGCTGTGACTGACTGGCTTCTTAGTTTGCAATTAAGGCAAAATTTCATACGCGCATTAGGTTTTGACAAGTGCTCTTTCTGTAACCTGATCCAACCGTAACTCACATTTATTTAAATCTCTTTCCATGTTTATAAGGAAGAGGATATTAATCTTGTCTTTGTATGCACTGCCTTTCAAATACCATCTAACTCAATACACATAGAGCCATCCAATACTTTCTTTGTCTTTATTATCTATTTTTTTCCCTACAAAGAATCGTATGCTTCACAGAAATGTCCAGTTCAGTGACCTGAAACTGAGAGTTTTCTATGAAAAATGGTTTTTTTAGAAACATAAGGAAGATAGTATAAGTAATACAGAAAAGCCATTGTAAGCACTATACACAACTGAGTCTTTTTATTGCTACATATTAAAACATTTTTTCAGTATGCTAAACTACTTCCATTTATGCAAACAGAAAATCTGTCTTTAGGAAGAAAAATTGGGTATTTTCATTCATCTGTCACATATTCATCACTAAAGCAAGCTGTGCAAAGACAAGGTCCTAAGGTAACTTTTGCTGAGTACACAAAGTTGTGCACATTCTGTTATTCAAACACAGGTGGAACAGACATGATGTGAGAAGTGAAGACAGTAACTGCCTTTGGATGGAGCTGAGACTGGAAGGTGAGATGGAGAGGCTTCCACGGTGGAGTCATGTTCTATTTCTTATCCCGAGGGTCAGTTATGTGGACTAACATCACCAACCAACCTATGCGTTTCGTTGTGCTTGCCTTTCTCTGCGTGCATGTTATACTTCAACAAAAAAAGTTACAATAAAATGAGGTATTTTGAGGGCGTAAAAAAGGGACACCAAACGAATAAAGCTTGGAGGCTAAGGAAGCTTCCTGGAGAAAATAATGGCTAAAAGGAGTCTTAAAGGGTGGAGTTAACTGGGTAGAGTTGAAATGTAAGGTGGTGTATTTCAATAGACAGGATGCTAACAAGAACATGCCATAGAGCACAGGGAACTCTATTCATTTTTGTTTGTTTGTTTTTTAGATTCTTTTCCCTTTATAAGCCATTACTTCATGTCCATTGAGAGGGTTAGATAGCATCACAGACTCAATGGACATGAAGTCATGGCCTATAGGAGAAAATAATCTAAAACTCAAAAAAGACTGGATATATGGGTAACTGATCTGGACTTCCCTGGTAGTTCAACCATAAAGAATCCACCTGCCAGTGGGTGGTGGGTTTGATCCCTGGGTCGGGAAGATCCCCGAAGAAGGAAATGGCAACCCAATCTAGTATCCTTGCCTGGGAAGTCCCACGGCCAGAGGAGCCTGGTGGGCTACAGTCCATGGAGTTGCAAAAGAGTCAAACATGACTCAGCAGCTAAACAGCAACAACGTAACTGATTCACTTTGCTGCACACCTGAAACTAACACAACATTGTAAACCCACTACAGGCCAATCAGAATTATAAATAAATAGATGGGATGCAAGAAGGTGGGGTAAGAACAGTAAATAGGGATGGTGGTGGAAAACTCTGGCAAGAAACGATTTGAAGGGATGACACTGGAGAGGATACGGGAGCAGATTACAGATGGACTCTTTATATTGTCAAGGAATATGAGAGTTGGAGCACAAAAAGGCTGAGCACCAAAGAATTGATGCTTTTGAACTGTGGTGTTGGAGAAGACTCTTGAGAGTCCCTTGGACTGCAAGGAGATCCAACCAGTCCATCCTAAAGGAAGTCAATCCTGAATATTCATTGGAAGGACTGGTGCTGAAGCTGAAGCTCCAATACTTTGGGCACCTGATGTGAAGAGGTGATGCTGGAAAAGATTAAAGGCAGGAGGAGAAGGGGATGGTTGGATGGCATCACTGACTCAGTGGACACTGAGCAAGCTCCAGGAGATGGTGAAGGACAGGGAACCCTGGTGTGCTGCAGCCCATGAGGTCGCAAAGAGTCGGACATAACTGAGTGACTGAACAATAAGTCACTAAAGAATTGAGAAAAGTCTTAATATCTTGCATTTTAGACACATTTCTGTGGAACCATATGGAGGACTGATTGAAGGAGTGGGCAGGAAGAAGATGACAAATAGACTCAGGGGTTTTCCAGCATCTTTGTTGAGAAGCAAAAAGAAAAAATAAAATTTACCTAATACAAGATGCTAGTAAAATATGTCCAGTGGAGAACCTGGCAATAGCATGTTATTATACACAATTTCACAGCTTTCTTTCAAGGACCAGATGGAGAGGCTCTCTATTTCTATTTCAATTCACTCATGAGTTCTGTCCTTTTATTTTCACAATTGGTATCCAAGGTTTCCATTAATTATACAGTACAAATCCTTCCTATATTGCACATTTTCATTTTGCTAGAGTTATAATAACAAAACAATACCCTTGGAGGTTGAAAATATATTTCATTCAGCCCAGTTGATTTTTGCATACTGATTACTTTATATCCAGGCAGTTAATCATCAAGTTCAGTGTCATTTTGGATTTCTTCACTTATAGTTATCTCAGAACCCAGACAGGAAAAAAAAAATGTGAAAACTGAAAAAGATTTTAATTTCCAAGACTCTCTTTTCCATCCATTTCAGTCATTACAATTGTGAATATTCCTTTTGACACTGAGCTCTTCCACTTGCATTTTTCTAATGACCATGCTAAAAATCAAAGAAAACTGCTATTTCATTAGCATTCACAACATGTATCACATGAAGTATTAAATAATACATAACACAATAAAACAATCAGAAATTATAATATTGTGTAGGTATATATGTCCATTTATTTAGCTCTCTAGCCATTTAGATATTAATATATATGAAGAGATAGGTAGATATATGATAGATAAAGAAAGAAATATTTTAAATACATACAGAGAGAGAGAAAAAGGTCCTGACTCATGGTTCACAGAGATATTTTTATATATAAATTCTTTAAAAATCATACTACTGGACCTATAATTATCTGTTTTTATAAGAAAATATAAGCATACTTTGATGTCGATTATATGCCATACATTCATCTCAATGGCCTGTGTCTTATAACAACAAATAATAGTCATAGTTTGATTTTGAATTTTGAAATAGTCTTTAAATTTTCCACTTCTCTCTCTCATCATTTTTCATGCTATTTTTCTCAAAAAAATAGCAAACACTTATTGAATTTATATTTTGCTAATTATGAGTTCTTTTCCTAAAACATTGAGAGGCAAAAAAAAAAAAAAAAAAGGTAAAATTCTTATACTTCAAAACATGACTGAAGGACACAGTCTGTAGAAAGACATAAACATACAAAATAGTCATTGTGTCCAAAGAAGAAACTATCACTGCCTAGAAGAAATAAGCATTCCTGAATGTGGCGAGCACTGGGAGAACTTTGAAATTAAAAAAAAAAAAAAGGCAATTAAAAGTGTTCAATTTGGGGGGTTGGGGACCATCATTCTGAGAAATAGAAAAAACAGTTAGAGACAGGAAAATAAGTAGATTGAAGAACAGTCAGTAATTTAATGTAATAGGTAGTTGCGAAAAGGTAGGAGAAAAGAGACTGGCTTGGAAAGGTCTGGTACAAAATAATACAGTGGACAAACCACCACTCCCAGTCCTAGTTGCTTAATCTCATCAAAGATAAGTTGCAAAATCTTCAGATTCATGATTTCATCAGTTTCAATTCAATTCGTCTGGCTTAGCCAGTGAGAAGACACTGAAGTCATCTGAATATTGAAAAGAGTTGGTTTGTGATGGGTCTGAAAAGCAATAGGCTTACATTTTGGGTCAGACTGAAACAATATTGAGGGAGAGATACACAAAAGAAAAACAATAGGCTCATCAAAGCTCACAGTTGGAAGAACGTCAGTGATCATGCAATGCCACCTTCTAGATCCAAACCCCCACATCTGAAACACCCACAATCATCAAGCCTGCACCCTATGTTTAACTACTTTCCAAAACTACTTGTGATAGCAACCCAATTTTATGCATTGTAATTCCACTGTCTCTTCTAGAAAGATTTTCTGTATTTTTTTCAGACTAGACACAAATAATTTCTTTTCTAATTTCTATCTTTTCCTTTTTCCTTACAACTGATCTATAATTTTATTTGACATGGCAATACACGTACCCAAAACTAATTAACGTCACAGGCACTATTTTATCCAGGGGTCGTCGTGTGACAAAGTTCCAGTCAACAGGACAGAAGTCAGAGTCGACTAGCCATTTCTGTGTACGTTTTGCTCACTGCCTGGTCTTCCAGCATCCCCTCCAACTTCCTGCAGAGGACAAAGGTTTGATGCCTGAGATAGAGAGCCACCTTGTGGCCACGAGAGGGAGAACATCTGCTGAGAGTTCCTTAGATAGGAAAGACTCACTGGATCTTTGGCGTCGTCCTTAAGAACACTGAAATATATGCGTTCTCAAGTGTTTTAATAAATGAAAAAAAACTCTATCTGGTTAAGCCATACACTTTCAGCCAAATGCAATCCCAATAGGCACATTTACCCAGACTATAGATTACCCTTGTAAAGAATCTATACTTTCCGATTAAATTGTAACATAATCACATCAGCTCTGATCTGCATTGTATGTCAACATCCAGCCAGTAACAGGGGAGGAGCATGGGAAGGCTTCATGTGGGGGATGCTCTGAAGGAGGTGTGCAGGTGGCCGAAGTCAGTCCTGCTCCATCCTACTGGGGACATCACGTTGCCAGGGAGAATAAGGGATGCTGTCTAGCCAGAGATTCTAGAAGAAACCGAAATTGCTTTTTATGATCATGATCAGCCTATCCTTAAAGCCAGTTTTGAGGCAGAAGTCCCAAATTTCAGTTCAAAATGGATGAAATGGCCAGGTCTCCTAAATATTTGGCTTTCTACCTGGGCATTTTATAGGGGTACTAATTACAGCCAGTTGATAAGTAAGGCAATAGTAGTTAGCAGGATTTGATAAGACAAAGATTTTCCTTAATCATAAGGTGTCACAACGAGAGAGTCAATTATTTCTCACTGGCCAAGACAGATCTGTACTTCTCTACATGTGGCAAAGACCCATGCATAGGGAGACGTTGACCGTCACACATATTTCCTTAGGATGCTAGTGAAGGATTCATGGTTCTTTGTCCTGAAGAGCCTTCTTGTTTTCCACGATACAGGATAAAGCTTCAAAGGATCCAGAACTAGACATTTTTCATCTCTAAAAACAAAATCATTGATTGAATAGGGCTAAAAATTCATATTTTTTCCCCTTTCTTTTCTTTCTATACTCACAGGGCCATATTTTACTTCCTCCCTATTCGTATCGGTTTGTCTCTATTCATCCTAGTCCAAACATGTTATTCCATTTTTTGTACTGTTTTTGCCATCTTGCACAGAAAGTCTATGTTTAAGAAAGAACATAGACCAATTGTAGAGATGGTATCCTTCGGTCTAATCATGAAGATGAAATTGAATTTGTAGATGCATAGCTTCCCTGGTGGCTCAGACAGTAAGAATCCGTCTGCAATGCAGGAGACCTGGGTTCCATCCGTGGATCAGGAAGATCCCCTGGAGAAGGGAATGGCTACCCACTCCAGTATTCTTGCCTGAAGAATCCCATGGACGGAGGAGCCTGGTTGGCTACAGTCCATGGGGTTGCAAAGAGGTGGACACAACTGAACGACTAAGCACAGCACAGCTGTGCATTAGGAAGCTCTTTCTAGAAGAGAAATAAGAAAACACTGAAGGCTAGATCTAGGGAGGGAGCAGTGGGAAACGGCAAAAAAGGAGTAAAATGAGACATATTGCTGAGATGGAAATGCAAAGAATGAAATAACAGTGGTTGGTGGGAAGCAGGGAGGACAGGAGAGAGTTAAGGTACACACACACAATGGAATAATCCGCAGCCATAAAAAAGGAATGCATTTGAGTCAGTTCTAATAAGGCGGATGAACCTAGAGACTATCATACAGAGTGAAGTGAAGGAAGACAGAAAGAGGAAGACAAATATGAAATCTAGAAAGATGGTACCATTGAGCCTATGTGCGAGGCAGCAAAGGAGACACAGAAATAAAGAACAGACTTTGGGCACAGTGGGAGAAGGAAAGGATGGGATGATGTGAAAGAATAGCACTGAAACAAATACATTACCATGTGTAAAACAGATAGCCAGTGGGAGCTTGAGGTGTGACACAGGGAACCCAGAGCCCATAGTCTGTGACAACCTGGAGGGATGGGGTGGGGAGGGAGGTGGGAGGAGGGGACATGCACACCTAAGACATTCATGTTGATGTATGGCAGAGAACATCACAACACTGTAATTATCATCCAATTAAAAGAAATATTTTTTTAAAAAAGATAATTGTGAACTGTAACTCTGAGTTAATAAAAACAACTGGAGAAGTCAGAAGAAAAAAATCATTTAGAAACAAATGCATGCATTTAATTTTAGGTGTATGAATCCATGTTGAGAGAGGAAGAGAGAGATCATAATCACAATGACACTTTAAAAGGTACATTTCTTTAAGAGCATTTTTTTTTTTTTTTAAATCTCAAACACCTCCTGGAACACAAGCTGTCATCATCAGATACTATTAACAACTATCCTGGTTAACTTGTTTGAACTAAGGAGATAACTTTGTTTTGCTCTAACTCCCCCAAAGACATGGGCACAATGTGCACACATAGTACATGTATTCAGCCTGCAGTGGAGGAATGTTCATCATCAATGCCAGCCCACAAGAAGCACTCCACATCTCAAGATGGGACAGCCGACTGAGGCACTGTACTGCCCAAGCCCTGATGCTGGGCCAGATTGAGGGCAGGAGGAAAGGGGGGTGACAGAGGCTGAGATGACAGGACGACGTCACCAACTCAGTGTCCGTGAGCTTGAGCAGACTCCGGGAGATACTGAAGGACAAGGAACCCTGGAGTGTGGCAGTGACTTAGTGACTGCAGACTTAGTGACTGAAAAATGAAAACGTATGCAACACTGGACATGCTCCAGGTTTCCTGGGCTTCATTTTAGTTATCTATACATGAAAGTAACAACAGATGTTAATACCTGTTACATCTCTACGATCTTAAGAAGTTTGTGTTACTAGGTGAAAGAAAGTGAAAGTGAAAGTTGCTCAGTCATGTTCAGTTCTTTGCGACCCCATGGACTATATAGTCCATTAAATTCTCCAGGCCAGAACACTGGGGAGAGTAGCCTTTCCCTTCTCCAGGGGATCTTCCTAACCCAGGGGTTGAACCCAGGTCTCCTGTACTGCAGGCAGATTCTTTTGTGTGTGTGTGTGTGTGTGTAATAAAGTTTTATTAAAGTATAAAAGAGATAGAAAAAGCTTCTGACATAGGCATCAGAAGGGGGCAGAAAGAGTACCCGCTTGCTAGTGTTAACAATGAGGTTATATAATCCAAAGAATGTCTGGAGGTTGTAAAGACCTCATCAGACCTACTCCCATAATTTACGTTTTAAGATAACACTGTCCTCAGGCAAGATACATCCTTGTAAAGACCAGGTCTACTCCCATAATTAACATTTTAAAATAACAGAAGGTTGAATCCAAAGACTGTCCTTAGGCAGGATACATTATTGTTATATAATCCTAAGGAATGTGGAGAAAGAAAAAAAGTTTGTCTTTTCTTCCTCCTTGAGAATTCCAGACCCCTCTCTCCTTGGGGACCCCTAGACTCCCTATCAACCTACCTAGGAACTGACTCTCTCATTTCCCCCTTTTCTTTTAGGAGAATTATGTTGCCTAGGGAAAAGGGGCGTCATTCTCGGTCCATAACTACTTCCGAGCTGACAAGGGGCGTTGTCCCTAAATTGGTGAGGCAACATATTCTCCTAATCCTCATATTGAGGATATCTGATCCAGGGGCCCCAAATAGTAGCTGGAGGAAGCTACAGCAGTAGCAGGAGTTTGAGCAACCATTTGTAACTTAAAAGCTTTCATGCGGCTAGAAACAAATCCAGTTATACAGTTACAGATGCAGGGAGCAAACAGCAAGAACAAAACAATCCGAATCAAAATTAAAAGTCACATTATGTCCATAGTTAGAGTACAAAGTGTTGCACCAGTCCATTTTAGGGTTGGTAGATGTCATCAGATGAAGAAGAGGCATCGCATGTGATTGTTGTCGAAGGTATTCACAGACTTGGAGAAAGTCTTTTCCTTGAAGTGGGGATGTCCACCACGGGAAGCCTTCCACTGTTGAAGAGGGGAGTGCTCCGCAGACCCAGCAGTTTATCCTTTAGATCTTCCCGAGCTGCATAGTTTAAAGTTAGGAATTGAAAACAATCGTGATCAGGTATTTCATTTTCCTTCTCAGGAAGGAAAGTGGCAGGATTTAAATTTCCACAAACTTTAAGCTTAGTTACTGGTCCTTTTAACAACAATGACTGATACTTAAGAAGCCTACTGTCTGTCATCCAAATATTAACCTTAGAATTTAAGATTCCACTCACATCATGAGAAGTCAGTACAGTAAGGTTTTGTCCATTAATTATTTTTAAAGCTTCAGGTGCTAATAAAGCCCCTGCCCCAATTACTCTTAGGCAGTGGGGCCACCCACGTGAAACTACATCTAATTCTCTGCTTAGATAAGCAAAAGGTTGCTGGTGAGGCCCTCGGGATTGTGTCAAAACTCCCAATGCCACACCTTTTGTTTCAGTGACAAACAAATTCTGACCCTGTCGGCAAGCTCAGAGCTCCTGCAGGCAGATTCTTTACCAGCTGAGCCACAAGGGCAGCCCACTAGGTGAAGTATAAGTTAACCAGATAACAGCCTTGAAATTCTCTGACAATAAAGGTTAGACCACAGATAGCAAGACTAGGAAGGAGGATTTTCCTCCCTGGTAAAATTCTGTATACTAAAATGAATAAAAACTATCATTAATTGCCTATCTTTAAAAAGTGATATCGATGATATGTTAACAGTCAGTATCCCAAAAGTAGGTGAAAAGTGCAAATATTTTGTTGCTTCCCAGGTGGCACTAATGGTAAAAGACCCACCTGCCAATTCAGGAGACATGAGACACAGGTTTGATCCCTGGAGGAGGGCATGGCATCTCGCTCCAGTATGCTTGCCTGGAGAATCCCATGGATGGAGGAGCCTGGCGGGCCACAGTCCATAGGTTCACAAAGAGTTGGACACAACTGAAATGACTGCCAGTAGTCATGTATGGATGTTAGATTTGGACTGTGAAGAAAGCTGAGCGCTGAAGAAAAGAATTGATGCTTTTGAACTGTGGTGTTAGAGAAGACTCTTGACAGGGCTTGGGCTGCAAGGAGATCCAACCAGTCCATTCTGAAGGCGATCAGCCCTGGGATTTCTTTGGAAGGAATGATGCTAAAGCTGAAACTCCAGTACTTTGGCCACCTCATGCGAAGAGTTGACTCATTGGAAAAGGTTCTGATGCTGGGAGGGATTGGGGGCAGGAGGAGAATGGGACAACAGAGGATGAGATGGCTGGATGGAGGTGAGTCTGAGTGAACTCCGGGAGTTGGTGATGGACAGGGAGGCCTGGCGTGCTGCGATTCATGGGGTCGCAAAGAGTCGGACACGACTGAGCGACTGAACTGAACTGAAGCGACTTAACATGCATGCATGCTGTCTACACTGTATGAACATAATAAATATTCAGAAAATACTACTTCAATATATGGTAACTGTGGCCAGAAAACAGAATACACTATACTGAGTTGACTATTATTATTTTAGTTTTCTAAAGTTAAATATGGCTTCCCTGGTGGCTCAGGGTTAAAGATCCACCTGCCAATGCAGGAGACATGGGTTCAATACCTGGATTGGGAATATTCCCAGGAGAAGGAAATGGCAACCCACTCCAGTACTCTTTCCTGGGAAATCTCATGGACAGAGGAGCCTGGAGGACTACAGTTCATGGGGTCACAAAAGAGTCAGAAACGACTTAGTGACTCAACAACAACAACAAGTCATACAGTCGTGCATCTCTGATGTACAGGAAAGGTAATAAAATCCAAAGAAGAGAAAAAAAGGAAGAAAACGAAGAAGGGACGGAAAACGTACTCTTTGCATATGTATATGGTATTTCCTTGTGACTCCATCTTAAAGCTGTGAGAAGGAATCTTTTCTTCCAGTGGAAGAAAGGAAGGAAGGAAAGAGAGGTAGAGAAAAGAAAAGAAAACAGGAGAAAAGAGAAAGAAAAGGAAAGGAAAAAAAAGAAAAACAGGAAATCTGCTGCCAGATCATAGTAACACCTTGTGAGCTGCGCTTCAGCACAGAATGAAAACTATCCAATCAGAACAAAGCTTCTCTCTTACTCCACTAAGCAAGCAGGTTGTTTTCATGGACATATTAGAAGAAAACAGACACTAAGGGCTGCTTCTCACTCTTCTTCCTACTCAGGAAAATATACATGACAGGTCTTTTTATTGCCTAACCTGAGAAGTACTCAGCAGTTCAATCAATACAATTATATGAAAATGTGTTGAATGAATGAATAAAAAATGCTCCGGAAAAACTATAGTTTCTAAGCAATATGACTAAGAGAATACTCATTGGATATAGGAATAGACAGAGTAGAGATATAGTAAGAGATTGTGCATTCTTAGATTTAAGAAACATGTATGAATGTACATCAGAAAGCCAGGTATAGAAGGGAGAATTCTCAGTGACTAACTACGCTGTGTTTCATTTTCATTTAAGATATTTGCAGACATTCGACAGCCTGGGCTAATTGCAGCAGGCTTGGGTTTTGAAGTGTAATTCAGCTGCAGTAAGATGAGCAATGGAGAAAACAGCGTGCTGTGGTAACAGGGGTGATCTGATGACATTTATTTATGCTTCTCTCCTGGCTGGTGGCAGGATCTAGTTCGGAGTCTCCTAGCAACGGTGATGTGCACATGTGAATATGTCCATGTAAATAGCAGATGCAATGAATAAAGTTTCCATTCACTCACAGAGATGACAGCCTGGATTTCCAGACCCTGATGCTACTAAAACAATATGTTTCAAAACTGCTTCAAAGGAGCCTTGGTCCGGTAGACGACACTACATAAAACTTCAAAAAGGAGTCGCTGAATTACCCTAAGCTACTGTGACATGAGCACAGGTGTGGAAGTAGAATGTCATTGTATTTTGCAGATTTGAGGGGTACAGAATTTGGAACGCTTGGGGAAGCAATCCGTTCTTCCCAAAATATCTAAGACAAGGAAAACACAGGTCAACAAATACATTTTTTTTATTTTCATTTTCAAGGAAACCACTCATATTTTGTCCTAAAATTACTTTTTACCTTGGAGGTGGTCATGATCTACCCTGTAACCTTCACCCTATGAGTCATGTACTAAGTCCATGGATCAGAGTATTGGCACAGTACTGGCACCTGGACTCAATAATCATCATTAACTGTGAGCATCTAGTGTGATGTGTATGTGTGTGGCCATGTGGTATTGATTAGCCTTAATTTTTATGCAAAATATCTTTATAGCAAAATGCACATCTACCAGACCACATTGAGATGAAAAGGAGCAATATAAAGAGACAATGCACCTCTTACCAAAAAGTCGTTTTGAATAATGACTTGTATTAAAACACTGCCATGAGAAATAATTGTCAGGATGTGGTCTGGTGAGGTCCAAAAGCACTGTGACACTAATGAGACAGCCGTAATATATGTAAATGCAAAATCACATGCCAAACTAACACAGTGTTGTATACCAGTAATATATGTACATGCAAAATCACATGCCAAATAACACAATGTCGTATACCAGTAATATATGTAAATGCAAAATCACATGCCAAATAACACGATGTCGTATACCAGTAATATATGTAAATGCAAAATCACATGCCAAATAACACGATGTCGTATACCAGTAATATATGTAAATGCAAAATCACATGCCAAATAACACGATGTCGTATACCAGTAATATATGTAAATGCAAAATCACATGCCAAATAACACGATGTCGTATACCAGTAATATATGTAAATGCAAAATCACATGCCAAATAACACAATGTCGTATACCAGTAATATATGTAAATGCAAAATCACATGCCAAACTAACACAATGTCGTATACCAGTAATATATGTAAATGCAAAATCACATGCCAAACTAACACGATGTCGTATACCAGTAATATATGTAAATGCAAAGTCACATGCCAAACTAACACAATGTTGTATACCAACTATATTTCAATACAGAATTATTTTTTTTTAAATAATCACATGGATAATATTTAAAAACAGATTCAGGGTCTCAATGCATTAACTTACTAAATAAGATTTTCAAAGGAAGAGTCCTAAGAATCCATATTTTTAACAAATATTTCTTATGCTTGAGTAAGTTTGAGAAAGCCATTCTAACATGAAAAGAAATGCCACTTTCAGAACTACTATGATTAATCATAAACAGTAGCTCTAAGGAGGTCAGTGATTCTGACGCAGTGACTATAAAATGCCGCTCCTCCTCCACTCAGCAGTCCCTTATCTAAAAATGTCCAAATCTGTTCCATCTGCAGGGGAAAAAATGTGGGTAATTTCGAGTCATTTGCTACTTTATCGAATGATGGCTGGAGCTCTCACCTCTCTTGAAGTAGCACGTAATTTCCACGCCGAACGGAGCACCAGAGACCTCGTCAAGCTGTCCACTGCTGAACCGAGACCGCAAACCTCTGTGGATTCTAAATTGCCACATTAGTTTTTCAAAAATAAATAAAACCCTTTCCAGGAACAAAAAAGACTTTGCAAAATTGTGTTCAACCACTAGAGCAAATGGCCTTGCCTTCACCAGGAGGATTTCTTTTTTCCTCCTAGAATGAAATCTTTTTTTCTTTTTCTTCCCTCTCTCCACTTACTAATATGAAGCTCAGGGCAGGTACAAAAAAGGAAATCAAAGTCTAAAGACCTGAGCAAAATCATCACATTCTGTGGCTGTAAATGTTTCATTCATTGTAAAAGAAAAGTCCTGAAATAATTTGTGCTTTGATACATTTAACCAAAAGTACCAAGATACTAAAAAGAATAAAGAGCACTCTAGCCAGGTAAAGCAAGTCCCATCTTACTCAAACTCCACATTGTACATAATTTTAGATACAATATTTAAAGAAAACATGCTCTTTAGATCCTCAGTGTAAATCTAATGTGTATTTTAATCTTTTTAAAATTATAATTATTAAAACATAACTGTTTACTGGAGAAAATATAAGAATATTAAAAGAAAAACAGAAAAAATCTGACATTTTATCATTCAGTAGCAATCAGTAGAATGCTGATTGTGTTTATATTTTTTTAAATATGTATTTTCAATGTTTTTGACCACTTTTAAAATCTAAAACTTTAACATTTTTCAGACTCTATAAATATTAAGACCATTATTTTGAACAATTGCATAGTGTTCTATAATGTGTTTATTATAATTAATTTAATTCTCCTCTGTTGAACATCATAGCTTTTTTTTTTAATACATATGTTTTATAACTGGTATGGTTAGTTTCCCCTTAATTATGTGAGTATCTACACATTATGTCCTTGTATACATATATATATATATATGTGTGTATATGTGTAAATGACAGAGAAGGAAATGGAACCCGACTCCAGTATTCCTGCCTGGAGAACCCCATGGACGGAGGAGCCTGGTGGGCTGCAGTCCATGGGGTCACGAAGAGTCGGACATGACTGAGCTACTTCCCTTTCACTTTCATGCATTGGAGAAAGAAATGGCAACCCACTCCAGTATTCTTGCCTGGAGAATCCCAGGGATGGGAGAGCCTGGTGGGCTTCCGTTTATTGGGTCGCACAGAGCTGGACATGACTGAAGCAACTTAGCAGCAGCAACAGCATGTGCAAATGATATTAAAATTTTTCATCTTAAAAATAAAAGTCCTGGGTTAACTTGTAAATATTTTATGGACTGGTATTACATTGTCTTAAACTGCACGTCAGAAAGGTTGTACCAATTTGTAATACTTTTCTAAGCATAATATATGAGAATGCACATTTGACCGTAAGCTGGTCCTTTCCAAATTTGCTAATAGGATGAAAACATTATAAAGATTCAGGCATGTGCTATGTCTCAATCAAATTCACATTCACAGACTATAAAAATTCAAATTCACAAACTATAAAACAGCATGCATGTTTTGTTTGATGAGTATTTTTCAAGTTGAGAAAACACAAGGCCATGGCCATGGGGTCTATAGATTTCTGTCTCACTCTGCGTTACTAACTTCTCTCTCCACCTCTGCCTCTGATCATCATCCCTGTCTGTTGTTAAAGTTCAGGCAACCAACACTGACTGTTTCTGACATTTCTGAACCTCAGATATCCCTGGAACAAACATTTAAAGGTAACATAAAAAGGAGGAGGAGGAAATGGCAACCTGCTCCAGTATTTTTTGCCTGGAAAATTCCACAGACATTGGAGCCGTGTGGGCTACAGTCCATAGGGTCACAAAGAGTCGGACACAACTGAGTAAATGAGCACAGACCACATAAACAGCCCCGATTTAATTTCCACATTGCTTTAGTTACTATGCTAACAAACTTCTTGAGCAAAAACCAGTGATGTTATCTTTTCCAAATTTTCATAAAAATGAATACGTTTTCAAAGATGCTGTAGAATTTGCACTAGAAACAAAGCTGGCAATAGATTGAACCACATTTCATAACAGGTTGTGCATAATTTATGAGAAACTAATTTAGTCTTGAACATAAATTTTCTGGTGGTGGGGAAAAGCTCTTTATTATTCATGTTTCATGATTTACCTTTTTCTCCATTCCCTGATAAAATGTACAATTGCTATACTTCCAGACATTAACTTCTGACTGTATAGATTATGGACCAGTAGAGATCACTATGAAAGTTTCTAGACATGCGCTTGTTACAGGTGTGGATAAGAACATTTTATTTCTAATCCCATGAAAAACTGGATTAACATTTTAAACTTCTCTCTTAGGCTCCTCACTTTACAATCTAATAAAATCCCATTTATTCGATAAATACCATTTTGGCTACTGAGTCTGACAGAAACATCCTTGTCTTTTAGATTAAAATAGATATTTCCAATAGCAAAGCTAAGTATTTTGAACCACATGTAAAAACCCATCTTTCTGGTTTCCCCGTGAGATTACTTCCTTAGCTGTACAGACACAGATCTCTGTAAGCATTAGGTGGCAATGTCACTTTTCATGCCCCTGTTTCTTTCACTGTAAATCTCCCTTGATCGAGTACTCAGCTTATCCCAGGGATCACAGCAAGGCATCAGAGGATAGGCCTGATATCAAAGAAAAGATGATGATACTAAGTGAAGTAAGTCAGACAGAGAAAGACATATACCATATGATATCACTCACATGTGGAATTTAATTTTTAAAAAATGACATAAATGAAATTACTTACAAAATGGAAAGAGACTCACAAATCTTGAAAACAAACTTATGGTTATCATAGGGGAAGTGTCGAGGGGAGGGATAAATTAGGAGCTTGGAATTACCATACACATGCCACTATATATAAAATAGATAACCAACAAGGGCTTGCAGTATAGCACAGCAATATTCTCAATATTCTGCTCAATATTCTGTAATAACCTATATGGGAAAGGAATCTGAAAAAGAATGGGTGTATGTATAACTAATCACTTAGACATATACCTGACACTAAAACGACATTGCAATCAACTATACACCAGTAAAGTTTTTTGGAAAAATTCTTGCTTCTCAGGGAATGTTTTCAGTCTTTTAGCCTCTAATTATAACCCCCGTCATCCAGTATTCATAATTGGTCTTAAGATAGTGCTGGATTTGAATGAGCAAGTGTGGTTTTGGAGCCTTTAGGCCAAACAACAAAGGAAGGAAACGTTAGAGAAGACTTCTTTCACAGGTTGATTAAATATCTCCTATTCCCATGTTTTATACTGATATGTACATGTAAATTGTATGTGTGCTACACCAGAAAAAGGATAAATGTCTTGCAGAGTTAGCTTCCAAATACTTATTTATGGGAAGTTACACATCCCATGATTTTTCAGGAACTCAATCATTCTCCCTTAGAGAAGCTCAATACATTTATTTCTAAAATGAGGCTAATGCATTTACTTCTGAATACATCATCAAATGACTGGGTTCAAATGTCTTGATATAATACATATCAAAACCGTTAGTAAAATAAAACCTTCCATCTATTTATTGAAATAATCCCACTACATATTATTTGAAGGCAGTGTCTTTTTTTCCTTGTATATTTTCCTGTTGTTCTGTACAAAGCCCATCTCAAAGCACAGCATGACTAACAGCTTTCTCTTTGACTCTGTCATGTTTGCACAGACTTTTAGATTTGCTTGCAATGATCTTTCTCCCCAAATCTCACTTGGCTATGCTTACTCATCTCAGGACTCAGCTTAATGTCAGCTCTTTGGGCAGACAGCCATTCTGGAATCACAGACCAAATTAGGGCATACAGATACCCAGTGTCATCAGACTCTAACTGCCCTCGTGGTACTTATGAGAATATAATCTGAATTAGAATCAATGAATTCCTTGTGTAGTTATGCATTAACACCTTCTTGCACTTGCACACATAGTTCATAAAGGACTTTACAACTGTCATCTCCACAGTGAAACATGGTGCCCTTCTGGTATCTCCATTTAAGAGGATGCATCTTGTAAAAGCGATAAGCACACAACCATGTTACCAAGTACAGGCACGGGATTCAGAAGGAAGGAATGCAGTGACTTCTGCTAGATTTGAAAAAGTTACACTCATGTGAAAACACGATAGTCCCATTTTATTCTTTCTAAATCAATCATCTTTCAGAATAAATGACTGGAGCTTTCTGAAGCATTGTCTGCATTGTCTGTGATAGATTTGTAGCAAACAGGAAGAGCAGTCACAAATGATAGTCTTAAAACCAAAACTAACATTGCTAATATTCAGTTCAGTTCAATTGCTCAGTCATGTCCAACTCTTTGCGACCCCATGAATTGTAGCACGCCAGGCCTCCCTGTCCATCACCAACTCCCGGAGTTCACTCAGACTCACGTCCATCGAGTTGGTGATGCCATCCAGCCATCTCATCCTCTATCGTCCCCTTCTCCTCCTGCCCCCAATCCCTCCCAGCATCAGTCTTTTCAAATGAGTCAACTCTTCACATGAGGTGGCCAAAGTATTGGAGTTTCAGCTTTAGCATCAGTCCTTCCAAAGAACAACCAGGACTGATCTCCTTTAGAATGGACTAGTTGGATCTCCTTGTAGTCCAAGGGACTCTCAAGAGTCTTCTTCAACACCACAGTTCAAAAGCATCAATTCTTCGGTGCTCAGCCTTCTTCACAGTCCAACTCTCCCATCCATCCATGACTAATGGAAAAACCATAGCCTTGACTAGATGGACCTTTGTTGGCAAAGTAATGTCTCTGCTTTTGAATATGCTATCTAGGTTGGTCATAACTTTCCTTCCAAGGAGTAAGCATCTTTAAATTTCATGGCTGCAATCACCATCTGCAGTGATTTTGGAGCCCAAAAAAATAAAGTCTGACACTGTTTCCACTGTTTTCCCATCTATTTCCCATGAAGTGATGGGACCAGATGCCATGATCTTAGTTTTCTGAATGTTGAGCTTAAGCCAACTTTTTCACTCTCCTCTTTCACTTTCATCATATTAGATGACTGTAAATGAATCCATACAAAAGGACTTCAGAGAATAACTATTCAGATCTGAATCACTAGCACATTTATACCACCAAACACGGAAACAAGGATAGAAACACAACTCAATATTTTAGGACAAAATGACTGATTTCTCTTCATTCTTTTATCTTTAAACCATCATGCTGCCTGAATGGATTTGAATGTGAGAATAGTGAAAAAAGATGTTATTGTGGAGGAAAATATCTATATCAAATTTTCCCACAAAAACTATTCTAAATTTCAAAACTGTGTGTATCATCATGTTTTAATAAACTAATAAAATATAATATCAATTACTGTAGTAATATCGCCAATAACTCAGTATCTAAAAGGAAGTGAAACATGGTTTAGTGCATGAGTGCTAAGTCACTTCAGTTATGTCCAAGTCTTTGCTACTCTATGGACCACAGCCCGCCAGGCTCCTCTGTCCATGGGATTCTCCAGGCATACTGGAATGGGCTGTCATCCCCTCCTCCAATTGATCTTCCCCACCCAAGGACTGAACCCAAGTCTTCGGAATCTCTTGCATTGGCAAGCATGTTCTTTACCATTAGCACCACCTGGGAAGCCCTGAAACACAGATAATTGATCCTTAATCAAACCAAACTGCTTACGGAGTTGGGACAGCACTGTGTGTGGCTCTGAAAATATTAGACAAGACAGTAATCTGAATTTTAAGTCTTTCTACTCCTTGTAACATTGTGTATATGCAATGTTCTTCTTTAGCAAAATGGAGATCCTCTAAACTAATTCTAAGTTAGCATTATAACAGGACAACAGAAGCCAGTGTGGATATTTCCTGTAAAAAGGAATTTTGCATCAGAATTGGAACCTTATAGAGCCACTGGAGGGCTTGAGAGCAAAGGTCAGGCTGGGCTCTGATGGCTGC
Source organism: Bos indicus x Bos taurus (assembly GCF_003369695.1). Lineage (NCBI taxonomy): Eukaryota > Metazoa > Chordata > Mammalia > Artiodactyla > Bovidae > Bos > Bos indicus x Bos taurus. The sequence continues at coordinate 9,026,106 of NC_040099.1, read as the reverse complement.
CTTAACTGCCTAGAGCAACACAGATTCTGCTGCCTCAAATCACACCTTCTTCTGTTTCTGCTGAGTTCACCATAAGTGTACCTTATCGGCACAATCTAATCTAAACCATATAGAAAAAGATTTTCTGAGATGCAGAGATATATATAGGATGAAGTGGCATCAATTCTAGATTGGTAAAATACAATAAGACAGTATTTGACTATATCACCATGTATACATTAATACAGAGCAAATATAAAATATTAATGTGGACTGGAAGTTATGTTATTGTTCATTCACTTACCATCTACCATGTGTCTTGGGCTTGGGCTTGACACTGGAAATCAGTATTGAAAATACATAAAGTCACTATGATGATAGAGCTTCCTGTTCAGAGAGGAACCCGATGCCAATCACACAAACACAAACTACTGATTGTGATAAGTGAGAGTCTCCTGTCATAAGTGTATGAAATAGGGCCCAAATTCTCTATAGTCAGGAAAGAGAGTTAGTTACTCAACAATGGAGGTAAGCATTCCATTTGTAATGCTATAGCATTAAGAGAAGTTTAAATAAAATCTAAGAAGCCAAAACAGAGGCAGTGAAACTGTTGCCTAAAAATACAGGCAATTGCACTCATTTCACATGCTAGCAAGATCATGCTCAAAATCCTTCAACAGTACAAGAAACAAGAACTTCCAGATGTATAAGCTGGATTTACAAAAGGCAGACGGCCAGAGGTCAAATTGCCAACATCCAGTGGATCATAGAAAAAGCAAGGGAATTCCAGAAAAACACCTACTTTTGCTTTATTGACTATGCTAAAGAGTGTGACTGTGTGGATCACAATAAACTGTGGAAAATTCCTCAAGAGCTGGGGATATCAGACCATCTGACCTGCCTCCTGAGAAATCTGTATGCAGATCAAGAAGCAATAGTTAGAACCAGACATGGAACAATGGACTGGTTCAAAACTGGGAAAGGTGTATGTCAAAGCTGTATATTGTCCCTCTGCTTATTTAATTTATATGCAGCGTGCATCATGTAAAATATTGGTCTGGATGAAGACAAGCAGGAATCAAGATTGCTAGGAGAAATATCAGTAACCTCATATATGCAGATGACACCACCCTAATGGCAGAAAGCAAAGAGGAACTAAAGTTCCTTGATGAAGTGAAAGAGGAGAGTGAAAAAGCTGACTTAAAACTTAACATTCAAAAAACTAAGATCATGCCATCTGGTCCCATCACTTCATGGCAAATAGATGAGGAAAGAATGGAAACAGTGACAGATTTTATTTTCTTGGGCTCCAAAATCATTATGGACAGTGACTGCAGTCATGAAATAAAAAGATGCTTGCTCCTTGAAAGAAAAGCCATGATTCTTCTTCAGTGGAATCACTTTTAAGTATATTAAAAAGCAGAGTCACCCTGCTTATTTAACTTATATGCAGAATACATCATGAGAAACTCTGGGCTCGAAGAAGCACAAGCTGGAATCAAGATTTCCAGGAGAAATATCAATAACCTCAGATATGTAGATGACACCACCCTTATGGCAGAAAGTGAAGAGGAACTAAAAAGCCTCTTGATGAAAGTGAAAGAGGAGAGTGAAAAAGTTGGCTTAAGTTCAACATTCAGAAAACTAAGATCATGGCATCTGGTCCCATCACTTTATGCCAAATAGATAAGGAAACAGTGTCAGACTTTATTTTTCTGGGCTCCAAAATCACTGCAGACGGTGACTGCAGCCATGAAATTAAAAGACACTTACTCCTTGGAAGGAGAGTTATGACCGACCTAGACAGCATATTGAAAAGCAGAGACATTACTTTGCCAACAAAGGTCCGTCTAGTCAAGACTATGATTTTTCCATTAGTCATGTATGGATGTGGGAGTTGGACTATAAAGAAAGATGAGTGCCAAAGAATTGATGCTTTTGAACTGTGGTGTTGGAGAAGACTCTTGAGAGTCCCTTGGACTGCAAGGAGATCCAACCAGTCCATTCTAAAGGAGATCAGTCCTGAGTGTTCATTGGAAGGACTGATGTTGAAGCTGAAACTCCAATACTTTGGCCACCTGATGCAAAGAGCTGACTCATTTGAAAAGACTCTGATGCTGAGAAAGATTGAGGGCAGGAGGAGAAGGAGACAACAGAGGATAAGATGGTTGGATGGCATCACCAACTCAATGCACATGGATTTGGGTGGACTCTGGCAGTTGGTGATGGACAGGGAGGCCTGGCGTGCTGTGGTTCATGGGGTCGCAAAGAATCGGACACGGCTGAGTGACTGAACTGAATTGAAAAAGCAGAGACATCATTTTGTTGACAAAGGTCCATATAGTCAAAGGTATGGTTTTTTCATTAGTCATGTATGGATGTGAGAGTTGGACCATAAGGAAAGCTGAGTGCCAAAGAATTGATGCTTTCAAACCGTGGTGCTGGAGAACTCTTCAGAGTCTCTTGGAAAGCAAGGAGATCAAACCAGTCAATCCTAAAAGAAATCAATCCTGAATGTTCATTGGAAGGACTGAAGCTGAAGCTGAAGCTCCAATACTTTGGCCACCTGATGCGAAGAACTGACTGGTTGGAAAAGACCCTAATGCTGGGAAAGATTGCTGGTAAGATGAGAAGGGGATGACAAAGGATGAGATGGTTGGATGGCATCATCGACCCAGTGGACATGAGTTTGAGAAAACTCCGGGAGATAATGAAGGACAGGGAAGCCTTGTGTGCTGCAGTTCAAGGGGTTGCAAAGATTCAGACACGACTGAGCAATTGAACAATGAACAATGACAAAAATATAGTAGAATGATTTTATGACTAGAACACATTCATAGTGAAACACATGATATAATGAGCATGTTGGAGAATCAGTAAAAATTTAGAATTCTACACTTCAACACCATCCAACCCCCAGGCTTCAAAGGCTTTTTAACACAATGGATAGTTTAAATTCTGTACATATATAATAAACCCTTTAGACTTTCACTTCAGCCCCACGTATGGAGGCCTTTGAGCCAACAATTTCAAGTTGTTGTTTCAACAGTTTCGAGTTGTCTCAATGGAAGCACTTTTAACTCTTGACAAAAAGTGCCCTTAGAGTAGCAATAGAAATGACAATAGCTAGTATTTTCTGACTGCTAGCAATGAGTCCGTCTTCCCAGGTCAATCAGTGGGTAAAGAATCTGCCTGCAGTGCAGGACACACAGGAGATGCAGGTTCGATCCCTGGGTTGGGAAGATACCCAACACAATTGCCAAATGTCCCTGAGAAGGGATTACCACCCCCTGCCCCTTCTCATTGAGAACCACTGCATTTAGGCAAGCTTAAGTTCAACTTCATGAGTTTATCTCAAAATTGTATAATGTAAGTAATGCAAGTGAAGACTTTATGTCTTCCAGTATTATGTAACTATAATAAAGTATATTATTTACCTTCAAAGATAAATCCAGATTAATATTTAAATATTAAACATTGATTGAGTTAAATTGTTTTAAGATAAACGTTACAAATGATCTTTAGAAAATGTTATTAAAAGCAGAAGGCTCATTAAAGCCTTCCGAGTCAAACATAAAAATGTGACTTACTCCATAAGAAATTTTATTTTTTTTTAATCCCAGAAAGACAGTAAAAGAGTTAGATGGAAAAATCATATTCAGTGTTTTTTGTCCTTGTATATTGTGGTAATAAACAGTGTTCCTGTCATTTGTGACTCTTTGTTACAAAATGATGTAGACGATGTGAAAAAGCAATCTGATTAAAATAAAAAGAAGAACCTTTTTATTTTAAATGACATCTTTAGAACAGAAACATAGTTTGTTCTACTCACAGAATATGTACTTCAAATTACCCATAGTGAATTATACATAGAAACATTTCAAAACAGATGAAACTATAAAAATTTAGACATTATAAATGATAAACTGAGAAGTCTTTTCTCTGCTGAATTATGAAAGCAGCTTACCAGAGAACAGTACAAAAATTTAATGTAGAGACACATGATTTTATTTCTTCTGCAGGGAAAGAAAGCACAAAAATGAGCTAACCTATACAGTCATAAGGAAGAATTTTAAAACCAATAAAACCCATGGGTACAATCTTCAAAATGGAAGGGAAACACGGCTGGTATAGTTTCATTCAACATTTACCAGTATATCTATATATGAGTTGTTTTTCCCTTTTATTCACACAAGACATTTCTCTATAGCAGTAAACCTTAGAGAATAATCCATGAAAATGCTACCTGAAAGAAATACACATTAAAAGTTTAAAGAAGTGATTTCATACCATTGCTCAGATTAAGTGTTTTTTTTTTTTCATCTCCAGTATTACAGTATGATTAAAAAAAAAAAAATCAAATAAATTTCCCTCACGAGGTTTTCCCCTAGAGCTCCTGATTGACAGTGAAAATGTCAGAAAAAGATAAGTGCACATTTCCTGCAGTTGTTTTCAGTCTCCTAACCCTTTAGTACTTCCAGCAATGGGAAAAAGTGTCCAGGCTTGAGAAAGAACAAGGGCAATATCCTAGAAATAGCTGTCTCAACTGGACAGTCATGCAGTACCCAGAGTAGAGCTGATTACAATTTAGTGGAGTTACAGTGAGATATCATAAGATGTCAACAAATAAGATAAATAAGATGTATTTTCCTTAATGCGGATGTAAAGTTTAGAAGGGATATTTTGGCCCACGCAAGACAGAGCACACGCGTTTTCCCTCCTACCTGGTGCAGCTGAAAACTCTGGACATGACATAAAAACTCTAAAAGGTGGTGAGAAGCCAGACTTGCTATGTACCTCCAGAACCTGGGAAGCAAGAAGACAGTGAATTTTGAGGTTTTTAGCCTTTTATATATCCTGGGCTGGGTGCTGAAGAAGATGGGAAATGGGGACCATCAGCCTAAGAAAAGACCATGTCCTTTCACCAAAGGATTGTGAAAAGATAGTCTAGGAAGGCACCGTTTTAGCAATAAATTCCCTGTTTCAGTCAAACACAACATAAGGAAAAACACCTTCCTCATCCAAGTGTTGGTGGGAACCTAAGCATCCACTCCAGCCAGCCACAAGGAGTTTGCAAATTTCAGTTGTATGATTCCCCTCCTAGCTCCAGAATGCTAGATAATTCTAGACAGATATTGCTAGATAAATTCTAGAGAATGCTAGGGCTGCAATGCTAGAATGCAGCTCTTTCTGCATGCTAGACAAAGAAATTAAAAGCAATCCTGTTTCATACATAATGTTCTACATCTCTTCATCACTCTTCAGATTTTAAATATGTTAAGTCTTACAAGTGCCTGTGCAGTAGACAAAACAAGGTTAATATATTCATTTCAGTTCTTTTCTACCTCACACTACACATCAGGTCATTAAATGTGTCTACTACTCATTTCTTAATCTACCTTGGAAACAACTACTCATCTTTCAATTCTCAAATAAAGATTTGATTTCCAAACAGCTAAGTTTTCTGAAACTCCTAGTGATAAGTGGATTTCTGTGAATTCCATGACATCTCGGACTATTTTAATTGCCCATGAATGCAATGCAGAAATGACCCTATGCTTTGTCACTTTACAGGAGAAGATTCAATAATAAAAAGAGTGAAAATATAGTTTTCCCCTTTGCATTCTTGAGATTAGGGCTTCCTGCTACAAGGAGTAGTCCACAGGTCTTTCCAAGTGTTTCTGTCACCCCAATCAAGGCAATCCCACCATGGCACTGCTTGGCAGGGAGCAGGGGTGGGGTGGAAGTGATGATCCTTTATAAGAAATACAACAGAGTCCACCCAGCAGGGAGAAAAAAATAGAACCGTTGATCTTTGAGGTTAACGTATGGAAAAGGAGGTGGTGGAAAAGGAGGGGGAAATATAGGTTTCACAGCAGCAGAAATGGGAACCCCACTCCCATGCAGAGCCCAATGGCTAATCCTGGCTTCATGCCAGAACCTTGGTCATAGCAGTGGAAGAGTGTTCACCAGAGAGGACCATCTCTTCTGTATCATTAGTATCAACAGAAGATAAGGAATTTGTTCTCAGTATTTCTTACTCACCATAAACAAGGACAAGGACTCTGGAATCATAATTTAATGAATGACCTCAGGGTTCTTGTACAATACAGTGAGAGAAACAGAGAGAGATGTTAAAAAGTTAGGTTCTGATTTTTTTACATTCCAAAATAAAGAGGCATATCTCAATATTCTTGAATCAGAGAGTAATTTATTCTTGATACATTTGTTTTCTCCTTTATGTATTCCACTGTATTATAAGCTCTGTGTGTGCAAAGGCACGTCTGTTTAGTTCATAAATTTATTCAAAATGCCTGGCTATGACTCCTCTCTCACACATCTAGTTTAAAGGAAAATATTAAAAATAACACTACAAAAAAAAACTAAAATAGGAAGAAAATTTAAAGCTTACAGTTATGACAAATAGGCTACATATAAAAAAACTAATTATATTTCATAAATTACAAAGCTTTATTTCAGTCAAATAACTGCCATGAAATTAAAAGATGCTTGCTCCTTGGAAGGAAAGCTATGACCCACCTAGACAGTATATTAAAAAGCAGAGACATTACTTTTCCAACAAAGGTCCATCTAGTCAAAGCTATGGTTTTTCCAGTAATCATGTATGGATGTGAAAGTTGAACCATAAAGAAAGCTGAGCACCGAAGAATTGATGCTTTTGAATTGTGGTGTTGAAGAGGATTCTTGAGAGTCCGTTGGACTGCAAGGAGAGCCAACCAGTCAGTCCTAAAGGAAATCAGTTCTGAATATTCATTGGAAGGACTGATACTGAAGCTGAAACTCCAATGCTTTGGCCACCTGATGCGAAGAACTGACTCATTGGAAAAGACCTTGATGCTGGGAAAGATTGAGGGCAGGAGAAGAAGGGAACAAAAGAAGATAAGGTGGCTGGATGACATCACTGACTTGATGGACATGAGTTTGAGCAAGCTCTGGGAGTTGGTGATGGACAGGGAAGCCTGGCATGCTGCAGTCCATCGGGTTGCAAAGAGTTGAACATGACTGAGTGCCTGAACTGGACTAAATTTGCTTCCAATGATACCAAGAAATACACTGGTTTGACTAAGATATTTTCCTTTCAACTTTGGTTTTCTCTTAGATTAAAATCATTTTTTAATACACAAAGGTAATGCAGATTTGGTACTGTGTTATTTCCATATGTGAATGCTCAGTTGTTCAGTCCTGTCCAACTGTTTGTGACCCCATGGACTGTAGCCCACCAGTCTCCTCTGTCTATGGGATTCTCCAGGTAAGAGTATAAGTGGGTTTCCATTTCCTTCTCCAGGGGATCTTCCCAACCCAGGGATCAAACCCATGTCTCCTATGTCTCCTGCATTGGCAGGCAGATTCTTTACCACTACTGCCAAAGAGCTAAATTCTTAAGTAGAATTAGAAGAGTCATCAAGATGATTGGAGGAACAATAGAATCTACCAATTTATATTGTAACTTATATGTGCACATGCATCTAACCTACATAAATATATATTTAAAACTTCACAGAATTTCTGAATCAAGAAGAGACCAAACCATCCTTCAAATGCATGTCAGTCTAACTGCATTATATAGGAACTTTCAGATATCAACTCTAGCTTCTCAAAAGAATTCTTTGAGATCAACAGATTCTATTGACCATTATTAGAAGTATTTTTCTAGATCAAGAATTGTGCCATCCAAGAAAAACAGATCACGCAAACAGGGCCACGAAGGACAGGGACAACAGTGAAGCCAGCGTGCTGTAAGTGACAGGGAGAGAGCCCGTTGCTGCAGGAGGCGAGAAGGAGGGAGATGCACGTGAAGAGGCAGCTCTGGATCCACTTTGTATGACCTCGGATTCTATGCCTTTTGGACAACATTGTCTTCTATGAAAAAGTAAAATTTGTAAAATAAAAGACAAGTTATGGAGACTTCCCAACAAGAGGTGATATCTAAGTTAAGTTCTGAAACATGCCAGGTTAAAAGTGCAGACAGAGGAGGCAGCATTTACAAAACTATGTATTATTAAGAAAGGGCACAGGATCCAAAGTACAGCAAGTATTTTCTTCTAGAAGTTCATTCTGGCAAAACCATGGATGTATGTTATTCCTTACACCCCTAAGTGCTGCTCATAAGCTTTCTGCTCTATCCTGAGATACTAACTGTTCCTAAGCTCACAGTGAAACCCAGGGTTTCTCAGGAGGGTCTGCATATGTTTCTGCCATATGGGATCCATATGTCCCCTTCATAAAGTCTGCACGAGGAAACCTAGTGCACTTGGCAAGAGCCCCCAATAATCTGCTTGCCAATGCAGGAGACGTAGGTTCGATCTCTGGGTCAGGAAGACCCCTGGAGAAGGAAAAGGCAACTCACACCAGCATTCTTGCCTAGGAAATCCTACAGACCAAGGGGCCTGGAGAACTACAGTCCATGGGGTTGCAAAACAGTCAGACACAATTGTGCGATTACACAACAAAAACTGTTGCATCTCATGCCCAGGTAGTATGGGATGCCTATCACCCCAGGACCAAGCCTGACATGCATACACTCTCCAGCCAGTTCAGTTGCTCAGTCATGTCTGACCCCTTGCCATCCCAAAGACTGCAGCATGCCAGGCCTCCCTGTCCATCACCAACTCCCAGAGCTTGCTCAAACTCATGTCCATCAAGTCGGTGATGCCATGCAACCATCTCATCCTCTGTCATCCCCTTCTCCTCCTGCTTTCAATCTTTCCCAGCATCAGGGTCTTTTCCAAACGGTCAGTTCTTCGCATTAGGTAGCCAAAGTATTGGAGTTTCAGCTTCAGCATCAGTCCTTCTAATCAATATGCAGGACTGATTTCCTTTAGGATGGACTGGTGGGATCTCCTTGCAGTCCAAGAGACTCTCAAGAGGCTTCTTTAACACCACAGTTCAAAAGCATCAATTCTTGGGTGCTCAGTTTTCTCTAGGAGTGTATAAATTCTGCTGCATTTGATAAAGCTTTAGACAAAATTCTTAATTGATTTTTCTTGAGGCAAAGTAATAAACTATTCTTTTCAGGGATGCTCACTCTTTCAGAAAACAAACACAGTTCTTGATAGACAATGGTTAGAGAAAAGTCATTACAAAGAGGCTTGCTGTTTTGTGATAAAAATATAGCAGCTTCAGTATCACTGAGGGTTTGTAGATAATTTTGAAGTTATTACTAATGCTATACATTTCAATAGGGAATAATGTCTCTGCATTCACGTGACACAATACACACAGCCTTTAGGAACATTTTACCCGGGAAAAAAGTTATTTTTGAAAATTGCCTTTGTCCTTGTCTTTACAAACCATTCATCTCAGTAAGGTAAACTATATTAAGTCACACATTTTATACATTTATTTTAAGAAATAAATGAAGAAAAAGTCTTTTTGTTTTTTTCCTGCATTTAAAAGCAGTGACATCGTCTTTATAGATTAAATAAAAATACACTCCTTAAAAAACTTATTCCTACATTAGAAAAGATGTCAAGCTGCTTGCCATTGATCAGAACAGAATAAAAGAATAGAGAGGTCACTACTGCCCACCTAAGACCCTTAACCATGTGAGTCTTGCCTCTTTGCTTCAGTATTTCTAAATGCTGGGTTAAGGATGAGGTGTAACAACTAGAGACCCAACAGTCTCCTGCCCGTCCATGATCTTGGCCTAAAACCAAGGACAAAGGCCAACAGGAAAGTGACTCCTACATTATTCATGTACCAAGGAAAAATGACTTAGTTTTTTTCCTCTCTTGCTCACACAAGCACACACTTCTTAATACAGTTAAAAGACATTGCTAAATAAAGTGGGAAAAAGCAGATGAGGAGACACAAATATAGATTTTTCAGTAACTAGAAGTATTTCAGTGAATGTGGAGCTGTTAATCATTCAGTTATGTCCTACTCTTTGTGACCCCATGGACTCAGCATGCCCGCCTCCTCTGTCCACAGAAGACAAGCAAGAATACTGGAGTGGGTTGCCATTCCCTTCTCCATGGGATCTTCCTGACCCAGGAATCGAAGCCGGGTCTCCTGCATTGCAGGCAGATTCTTTACCATCTGTGCTACCAAAGAAGCATTTCATTAGGACCCACATATCTTTTAAGAAAGGTTTTAGGGAACTAAAGTTGATAAACTTTTGTATTATTTCCCCATTTTGATGTGTCAATATCCTGGAAAATGAGAGGGTATATTTGGGGGCATATAGAAATTATGTGGTTTCACATTTACTTAAGGAAACTTTGCTACACATTAACCTTCTTAAAAAACTGAGTAATTTTAAAAAGTTTTGCATTCAGTTAGGAAATAAAATTTATGTCAAATTCTATATGCAAATGTATTCAACATGTATAAATATATATAATATTTTACCTCCTTACCAACCACTGTTAATTTCTAATTGTCTCCAGAGGAGACGCTACCTGCTTCAAGTCGTGTAGTAATAGTTTTTCTAATAAGAAAATAAGGTAATAAGAAAAAGGTTAAGAAAATGAGAGAGGAGTAGTAATAGCTGTACTAGTACTAGCAGTTTTACTAACCGTAGTAATAGTAGTGGTATAAAAACTCTTCATTATCTGAGAATAAAACATTTACATAAACGTGTTAGTGGATTTTGGGATAACATGAGCCTATGTTCCATTACTTCAAGTGGGAAAAATAACACATTCCTAGCTCACCTTAAATCACAACAAAAATCCTCAAATATCGAAACACTTATACATCTATACAACATTCCATCAAAATGTTTTGCAAAATATGCTATTTTAAATGCTGGTTACTTGGTTATTACACACTTAAAATTGTTAATGGCATATTCATTTTCAGTATTTAACAATATTGATACCAGTGGTATCAAAAAACACTTCTCTTCTACAATGTAGCAAACATAAGGTAAATAAGAAAGTGACAAGTTAAAAGTATGTTAAAAATGGATAGAACACTTAGCAACATAAAATAAAGAGATCATAAGGATGTGATGCCTCAACAAATAGAGAGTTGCTTGTCCTAGTTTAGGCTGCTATAAGGAATACTACAGACTGTTGGCTTAACCACCAATGATTGATCCCATTAGGAGGGCTCCACCATCATGATCTGGACCTTCTGAAGTCCAGACCTCCAAGTGTCCTCATACTGCTGATTAGATTCCAACATGTGAACTTGCGGGCACACAAGAATCCATTCAGTCCACAGCATTTGCCTGAGAGAAACTGAATGGATCACTGTTTCGTTGGTGATTTCCAAATTATGTAGACTTGCCTGGGGCTTCAATCTCATGGCTTCAGTCCCTGCCAGTCCCGGACCTAACTTGCTCATTAAGATCTATGCAACCCAGAGTTGACATGGAGCTCAGCTTTATCACAGAATTATTTCCCACTTCTCTTCATTTTTTCAGAGTTTTGAAGACAACCAATACCTTCTGCTGTTCCAACTATACAGTCAACATCATTCCAAACATGGTGTCTCTCCACCCCCATAGAAGGGACTTGTGCAGTCTTCCAAAAATACTGTACCATGTTGAGCAACATACTGTGGTTTGTCTAAGCCAACCACACTTTCACATTGTTTCTTATATTTATACCCATAAATACAATTGAATGCTTGAGCACTAGTGCAGGGCTAAAGTTGGATCTGGTGTTGAATTTACTTCCTTAGATACTTCACCATTTCTAACTTTTACTTGAATATAAGGGCTTCCTTAGGCTTCTTATCCCAACCTTCTTGCTTTCCTCACAAGTATCCCTACTTCAGAAGAAAATATAATACAAGTACCACTTTATAATGTAGCCTGAAAGATTTTCAGTGGAGAATAAAACACATTTCCATTTAAAAGTAAGTCAAATACAACAAACAGAGGAACTGTTTTAAAAAAAGGATACATTCATGTTTAGGGATAAATTATATAGATATTTAGATGGATGGATCAAAGGTGATAATGTACAGTATAATGCTAGATACTATGTAGAATATAAATGCTATTTAACTATAAATATATCATAGTAAATGTATAATATATAATAAACTCACCCAAATCCAACTAATAGAAAAGAGGTTAACTTTTCAATAATGTCAGAGGGGAAACTGCCTAGAAATACAAATCTAATTAGATCCTATATCACAGTCCAAAAGAGCTGAGATGGACTAAGAATTAAATAGAAAAATAAAACCAAAGGCAAAAAAAAGTATAAGCAAAAATAGTGACTATTTTTTCTGATTTAGGGCATCAGAAGACTTCTGACTTTCCTAATTCTTTAAACAGCACCATCATTCCCTGTGTAAGATAAGCTCAAATTCAAAGTCATCTTTGATCATCTTTATCTCTCCTGCCACTGTATGCATTCCATTATCTTTATTTCTATAGCTCTATATTCCATAAACTGTTTTGAGATTTTTCTATTTGAAGAGAGCTCTGCTTATATCAAACAAGTTTTTTTTCAAAAAAAAATTTTTTTTTTCATTTTCATTGAGTTTCACTTTAGTATGGTCTCTATCCTAGCATTAAAATGCACCCTTAATATACTTTCCAATGTCTTTTCAAGTTTATGTTACACGAGTTATATGTCTTACTCTTTTCCACTCTGTGTCTTTGGGTAATATCCTTCACCTGAAATGTTATATCCATCTTCACTTGATTACTTAAAAGTCATACCCATGTCTAAGGAACTAATCTCAATACCTTCTTGCCATGCTTGTTTTCTCTACCCTGTCCCTGACTGGAGGTTACCCATGGTTCTTTAGAAGTCTGTAGAGTGCTACAGACACAGTGCGCATCTCAAACCATCTCCTGAACTGTCATTTGTTCGCAGGGCCACTGCACGAGCCATGCATCAAGTAGTCAAATATTGGTACCCAGGAATAGAGAGGCGCATGACAGTGAGCAAAATAAAAAGACACAGACAGATTCAAAGAACTAAAAACAAACAAAAAAGAACAGACATACAGAGAGACAGAGATAATTATCTAACTAGATCAATTAGTGAGTATAGGCCTGACTGAAACAAGAGAGGGAGAGCAAGTATCTGCTTTTACTGAATTATTTTATTTGTACAATTCTTATGATAGTAGAAGTTCACCAACCATGAGCATGATTTGACCAGAGAAATAGCTTGTATCCCAATACTAGAGAATTGTCATGATAGGCAGTGGCATTTTTCTCAGGGACGTTCAGGGGTGATTCTACCTATATATGTTTTTCGATTTATATGCTGATTCTAAAACTTAGCTCATTTGTCAGATGTTACAGTCATTTGTTTTTCATATCCTCTTGTGATAGTTGTAAGCAACTTGACAAGGATCATTCACCCCTGTAGTTCCTGGCACATACTTTGTATTAAATGATCTGAAGTAAGGAGCTGGTTGAGATCTCAGAATGATTTTCACTAAGTTTCTCCCTGCACTCCTGAGTATCAACAATCCAATAGGCAAGTTCAAAACACAAACAGAAGAAAAAAATTCTAATTTTATATTTTAGCATTTGAAGCACCATCATGTGAAAAACAGGACAATCAACACAGAACTCTAAAAAATAGTCATGTGGAATTTTAAAAATTATTTCTCCCTCGTAAAATAACAATAGTGGTATTTGTAACTTAGAAGACCTACATTGCAACAGAAATGATGTCAAGTCCTTGAAAAAAATAGTCATATAAATTTTTTCTGACATGTGTCAATCCAGGTGGCATTAGGAGCACGTATTCTTATTTCAGATGAAGAATATAAAAACTTTTAATAGAGATGAACTGTCTTTGGATTTGTTCATTTTGCAGTAACAGATTTCTGAACGTATTTTTAGGTCAGGTATTGTCCATATACCCATGTAACAAGAGACTATGAAGCCCATGTTATGAATCAAAATATTTTTAAAAACACACATGTACACACACACAAATACACAAATATACATTTCATCATTCTTGCCACTACAAACTATGTCTGTGGAATAACATCTAATTGTAAAAAATTTTTTAAATGCTACCTCACTGGAGAGCCATTTTAAATGTAGAACTCATTTTTTAACCTTCTTTTCACAAACATACCATCAGCAATTGATCATTTATTGAAATATCAGTGCTTGTAAATCGCAACATTAGAAAAACAACTATCTAAGCACTATAACTATAAAAAGAATGCATTTCCTTTAAAACACAACTCTATGATAAATATCAGCACAAACCTTAAATCCTGTCATTATTCAGTACACTAAAGTCTGATTTGAAACAGCAATAAGAGTTATTTGTGCATTCATGTGGAAAAAATTACATACACATCACTAAATGCTAAAGCACAGGGATGAATATAAATATCTAATTTTCATTCCATTTTAAAACATATTTAATGGTGTAAATATAGCTTTAGCTTCATCTTCACAGAAGGAGACCATGAAATAAGAAACTCACTTTATCATTTTGTTTTATCATGTTTTTTGTTTTGTTTTTCAATGAGAGGAATTATAGTGGTCATAATTTTGACCTGAGGCAGATAACTTAAAACATTTTCACCAATCAAGGTAAATCACTTTTCCAAGCTCTTCTTTACAGCTCCTTTAATCTAACTTAGTTAGCAGAGTTGACGAATAGCTTTATACTATTAATGAAACATAGTGACCCACTTTGCACCACTGGTTCAGTTGGTTAAAGGAAAAATTGTCTTCTCTCCAGCTATCTTTCTCTAACAAGCTAAAAAAGTCCACAGTAATTAATAATTACAAATCAGTTATGTGTTTGTGTAGATATTTCAGTTTCTCCATCATTGCTTTGGAATAAAAAGTGCAATTTAAAACCTCTGATATTACAGTAGCAACATCCAAACATATAAAAATAAATCAAGAATATAAGCCAAATAAGACAGCAAATTCTACAATTAAATGTTGAACCTAATAAATTAGTCTAGAGGAATTCATCTGTCCTTGTCAAATGTATATTATTTTTTAAAATCTAAGATATGCTTAATCATATCTCTGAAATATAAAACTCTCTCAGAGATGCATATTAAATCTTTACTTATCTAGTCAGTTAATAATCATTAGTATGTCTCAAGTCTGATTAAAGTTTTAGAGGTATAATTAAAACATAAAGGAAAAAAAGGCAGTTGCTTTAACAGAAAAGCTTTTCTAAATTAAAAGAGAAGATTTATTTCCTATTTCTTATTTCATCATTTTTCAGAAGGGTTTACTCTGTGAACTTTGCTGGCCATGCTAGTCTGATATCATGAAAGAAGTTCTCAAATCAATACATTAGTTCACACTTATGAAGAATGACAGAAAAGAAGAATCGGTACAATCCCTTACATAAAGAAAAACAGGTAAAGATTTCAATTAACTCTCTGAGCATATTTCAGCAAGGAAAGTCCAAGTGCAAATTAACCCACAGTGGTTTTGTCTCTTCATCTGTTTTCATCCACAGACTCTCTAAAGAGACAGCCCCATACCGTCACTACTCATCTGTCCCTGCAGAGTCAGACTGAAAATTCCTGAGAGCCTTCAACTCAAGTGCAGTTCTCGGTTCGGTTCCTCCTAAGTCCAGTTCCCAACCTTTCTCTGTGGCCAACCTAGATTCTACCGAACCCATTTATCTCGTACTGTAATCTCGTGACATCGAAGCTAGTCACAAACCAGATCGATTATGTCTACATTCGTAAAGAAGGAACACTGAGGCCTGCCAATCACCAAACCCACTTCCTATCTCCTTCAATTACGCCATCCCAGCAAGACCTCAGTCTGGATAATGGGCTACCCAGGGTGAAGAATTTCATACCGGAATTATCAATAGAAAATGTGTGCAGACATATTCAATTGTGAGTGAACGCAGATCTTAAAACAAGAAGGTAGGCCACACCCGCACACCACCTTTAACCTTTCTAACTTGCCATGACTCCCTGAGGTAGAACAGCTCCTTAGACTTGCCCTCCTGCATAGTTTTGCTTGGTTTTGACATCAGTTTAATCCCTGACCTTGGCAGAAAAATAAAGCAAAGTAATGCCAACCGGTGGAGGCAGGCTCCACATCTTACCTGGAAGAAGATTTCTTTGTTGGGACAGTAAAGCCCTTCAGGCAGAAGTCGAGGCAATTTTTGATGGAGAAAAATTTCCTGTAGAAAAGTCCATCTTACCATCTTGTACAAATATATGGATGTGCACACATAACTTAACATTTTAGCAAAATAATGAGCAATATTTTATTAAATACAGGTTGCTATAGCTTTGGGCACCTTTAAATTTTTAACAAAACAAAAAAATTACTGGTACTGAGTAGCTTTTTAAAAATACATAATTAGGTACTATGTTAACGCCAGGGAATAGATTTTTTAAAATAATCCTTGACATTAAAAGACTTTATTTCACATATACATCTGTCAGATTCAAGGCTTTTTTACCTGTAGTTTTGACTTGACAACTTATGGATGCTTAATATGGACGTTGAATACAATCACCAAGATGTTACGAGGTGGGACAAAAATATTCAACAGTTGCGGAATCTCCCATAAATTATTAAATCATTTTCAGAATCATTCTTTTACTTTTAAATAATTCTCTAATAGAATAAATAATAATTGTATGTGAAACTATATGGGCTAAAAAACCATGGACGATCTCTCGAACCGAGTTTTTGGAGACCATGTTTAACTCTGGTAAGACGGATACTCAACACTATACTAACCATGGTAGAGCAATATGAAAGACACAGATGGTGTATTTCCAGCACTAAGAAGGTTTAAATGTTGTTGAAGAGACAATTTAAACTACTTCCTATACAACTAAATTATTTACACAATGAACATATAGTTTTTGTATGATATGTATCTGCTACTAAGAATGAAGTGAAGTCGCTCAGTCGTGTCTGACTCTTTATGACCCTGTGGACTGTAGCCCACCAGGCTCCTCAGTCCATGGGATTCTCAAGGCAAGAATACTGGAGTGGGTTGCCATTTCTTTCTCCAGGAGATCTTCCTGACCCAGGGACCGAACCCAGGTCTCCCACATTGCAGGCAGATGCTTTAACCTCTGAGCCACCAGGGAAGCCCCAAACCATTCCCAAAACTAAGAATAGTGATATAATAATTGTCCAGTTCAATGTTTCATTTGAATTTCCAGAGCAATTTTTCAATCTAATCAGCCTCAAAAAAGCCACATTATTTAACTTCTTATAATGTATACTTAGAAAACATATATTTGCCATCTTCTATAATAATATAAATTTTGATATCTAAAGGTAATTTCCCACCCATTGGTTGTCTCAAAGTCGTGCTAAACTCAGATTCCTTTATTCTTTCTATAATTTTCCTTTTTCCTTCTCTTCTCACAACATATTTCAGTTCAATTCAGTTCAGTTGCTCAGTCATGTCTGACTCTTTGTGACCCCATGGACTGCAGCACGCCAGGCTTCCCTGTCCATGACCAACTCATGGAGCTGACTCAAACTCATGCCCATAGAGTTGGTGATGCCATCCAACCATCTCATCCTCTGTCATCTCCTTCTCCTTCCACCTTCAATCGTTCCCAGCATCAGAGTCTTTTCAAATTAGTCAGTTCTTCGCATCAAGTGGCCAAAGATTTGGAGTTTCAGCTTCAGCATCAGTCCTTCCAATGACTATTCAGGACTGATTTCCTTTAGGGTGGACAGGTTTGATTTCCTTGCAGTCCAAGGGACTCTCAAGAGTCTTCTCCAATACCACAGTTCAAAAGCATCAGTTCTTCCATGCTCAGCTTTCTTTATAGCCCAACGCTCACATCCATACACGACTACTGGAAAAACCAAAGCTTTGACTAGATGGACCTTTGTCAGCAAAGTAATGTCTCTGCTTTTTAATATACTGTCTAAATGGGTCATAATTTTTCTTCCAAGGAGCAAGCATCATTTAATCTCATGGCTGAAGTCACCATCTATAGTGATTTTGGATCCCCCAAAGATAAAGTCTTTCACTGTTTCCATTGTTTCTCCATCTATTTGCCATGAAGTAACGGGACTCGATGCCATGATCTTAGTTTTCTGAATGTTGAGCTTTAAGCCAACTTTTTCACTCTCCTCTTTCACTTTCATCAAGAGGCTCTTTAGTTCTTCTTCACTTTCTGCCATAAGGATGATGTCGTCTGCATATCTGAGGTTATTGATATTTCTCTTGGCAATCTTGATTCCAGCTTGTGCTTCATTCAGCCCAGCATTTCTCATGATGTACTCTGTATGTAAGTTAAATAGGCAAGGTGACAATATACAGCCTTGATGCACTCCTTTTCTGATTTGGAACCATTCTGTTGTTCCATGTCCAGTTCTAACTGTTGCTTCTTGACCTGCATACAGATTTCTCAGGAGACAAGTCAGATGGTCTGGTATTCCCATCTCTTAAAGAATTTTCCAGTTTCTTGTGATCCACACAGTGACTCTTTGGCATAGTCACTAAAGCAGAAGTAGATGTTTTTCTAGAACCCTCTTGCTTTTTCAATGATCCAGTGAATGTTGGCAATTTGATCTCTGGTTCCTTTGCCTTTTCTAAAACCAGCTTGTATCATAATAAATTAGCAATAGCCTACTTTCCTAGGGGGCTTCCCAGGTGGTGCTAGTGGTAAAAACAAAAAAACACCCACCTGCCAATGTAGGAGACGTAAGAGACAGGGGTTCAATCCCTGGGTCTGCAAAATCCCCTGGAGGAGGTCATGGCAACCCACTGCAGTACTCTTAACTCAAGAATCCCATGATCTAAGCAACTTGTCTGTGTATTATACTTTAAGACCACTCAGCTACTTTAGCTCAATCCCATATGGTAAAAGACAAAGTTCACCCTGAGTTGAGGCTTAGCTCTGTGGTTAGAACTAGAGGTATAAGTAAGGAAATAATGGACATTAGAGTCTTAGGTTGTCAACAAGGGAAATAAATACATAGGAGGGAAATGAAACCAACATTGACTAGAAGTTCAGAGTTTTTGAAAAATGCAATTGTAATAGGATTATTTGTGTATGCTATGTGGATTGATAGGAAGTGATACGTAGAAATTTATTGACTTGAAATAGCAATATAAGACAAAGTTTAGTTTTGAATCACAAAAAAAGTCAAAAGTATAAAAAAAAATTGAGATAAATTAGGTCTTGAGAAGAAGGATGAATTGGTCACATGACTGAGGGCAAAAATTCTGAAAGGAAGGAAAGTCATGATGCTTGAATTGTCTGTAAATAAGAGGGAGTAGCCAGTAGCTTAGTGAACTGTCTCAATGATGTGAGTGGGTTGTGTATTTTTCTAGCATGAGCTTTAAAGGATTTCTTCTTCTTCTTCTTTTTTTTTAACTATTTGGAGAACAATATTCAGGGCAAAGCATTAAATAGCAAAGAGTGTATTATTCTACAGACTGACTCTCAGTCAAGGGGAGGGAGATGTGAAGAAATTCCACATGAGAGAGTTAGTCAGTTTCCATTTAAGCAAGGAAGTGGTATAAGATTAATAAAGAACTGATGACTAAACAAGGAACATAAATTCCAAAGGGAGGAATTACTGTGATTGATCTAGAGCCATCAGAACATTTCAAGACCTCTCCTGAGGTGGGGCTATCACTCTTCTCTAAAGATGTTACTCGAGCCTTTCATGGAACATGCCAGGTGGAATATCTCAGAGTCCCTAACGTTGATGAATGTGGATTTAACATGTTTTAAATTAAACACAATTTAAATATCAGTTCCTTTAAAGGGATCACATCAATATATTATAAAGATAAAGGAGCCAATATTACATGTTTTTCAATTGTTTATTCTCAGTTGTTCAACAATTGAGAAGTTGTTTAAGTGTATCATTTTTTAAGGAATCATTTCATAAATGTGCAGTGATTTTGTCATAGCATGGACTAGGAAAATTATATGGAAGTTTCGACTTAGTCCATCACTTTAGTCTATCTGTAAATGGACTGTCCTACTGTAAATAAATTCTGCTATTGTGTGTTTTATCAATGGAATCAAAAAATAGACCATTTTATTGATTGCTGTTTAAAAATTGAATCATGTGATTGACCTATTAAGTATACAAAATAAAAAATATTAAAAATAAAATAAAAAATAAAACCAGCTTGAACATCTGGAAGTTCATGGTTCATGTATTGCCGAAGCCTGGCTTGGAGAATTTTGAGCATTACTTTGCTATTGTGTAAGATGAGTGTAATTGTGCGGTAGTTTGAGCATTCTTTGGCATTGCCTTTCTTTGAGATTGAAATGAAAACTGACCTTTTCCAGTCCTGTGGCCACTGGTGAGTTTTCCAAATTTGCTGGCATATTGAGTGCAGCACTTTCACAGAATTATCTTCTAGCATTTGAAATAGTTCAACTGGAATTCCATCACCTCCACTAGTTTTGTTTGTAGACATGCTTCCTAAGGCCCACTTAACTTTGCATTCCAGCATGTCTGGCTCTAGGTGAGTGATCACACCATCATGCTTATCTGGGTCATGAAGGTCTTTTTTGTATATTTCTTGTGTGTATTCTTGCCACCTCTTCTTAATACCTTCTGCTTCTTTTAGGTCCATACAATTTCTGTCCTTTATTGTGGTCATCTTTGCATGAAATGTTCCCTTGGTATCTCTAATTTTCTTGAAGAGATCTCTAGTTGTTCCCATTCTATTGTTTTCCTCTATTTCTTTGCACTGATCACTGAGGAAGGCTTTCTTATCTCTCCTTGCTATTCTTTGGAACTCTGCATTCAAACAGGTATAGCTTTCCTTTTCTCCTTTCCCTTTTGTGTCTTTTCTTTTCTCGGTTATTTGTAAGGCCTCCTCAGACAACCATTTTGCCCTTTTGCATTTCTTTTCCATGGGGATGGTCTTGATCCCTGACTTCTGTACAATGTCACGAACCTCTGTCCATAGTTCATCAGGCACTCTGTCTATCAGATCTAGTCCCTTAAATCTATTTCTCACTTCCACTGTATAATCATAAGGGATTTGATTTAGGTCATACCTGAATGGTCTAGTGGTCTAGTGGTTTTCCCTAGTTTCTTCAATATTATTCTGAATTTGACAAAAAGAAGTTCATGATCTGAGCCACAGTCAACTCCCGGTCTTGTTTTTGCTGACTGTACAGAGCTCCATCTTTGACTGCAAATTAGATAATCAGTCTGATTTTGGTATTGACCATCTGGTGATGTCCATGTGTAGAATGTTCTCTTATGTTGTTGGAGGAGGGTTTTTGCTATGATCAGTGCATTCTCTTGGCAAAACTGTGTTAACTTTTGACCTGCTTCATTTTGTACTCCAAGGTCAAATTATTTTCACAGAATATTTATCAAATATTTATTTAAAAGCCTAAATAAATATAATAAATTCACATGTGAATAAATAAGGACCTGTACACAAACATAAACATTTATTTATGTATGCATGTGCGCTCAGTTGCTTCAGTCATGTCCAACTCTTGCGACCCCATGGACTGTAGCCCCCCAGGCTCCTCTGTCCATGGGATTCTTCAGGCAAGAATACTGGACTGGGTTGCCATGTCATCCTCCAGGGGAATTTTCACCACCCAGGGATTGAACTTGCATCTCCTGCATATCCTGCCATGCAGGTGGGTTTTTTTCCCACTAGCACAACCTGGAAAGCCCTTTATTTACATATATGTTTGTCTATGTGCAGATAGTGCAAGCCAACGGAACTGCTTAAAGCCAGGACTCAGGGGGTTCCCTATGAAGGAGGTGTTTCATGTTTCACAGTGTACAGTGGCAGCAACTCGTGGTCCCTGAAGCTGCTTCTGAGTGACTAAGCACACACAGCACATACCGGATCGCAGAACTGCCAAAAATAGGACTGGAGATTAGTGAATCTGATGTCACCTGCTTTTTTTTTTCTCTCTCACAACTTGGGAAACAAGCCAAGGAAGTCATATAATATTCAGTGGTTGAGTCGGGGCAAGGATCACAGGTAGCTATTCCTAAGCAAGCACTGTGGCTACTGTCACATAGGGTATTTCTAAAGGCAGTCTTAGCACATCTTTAGTGAGCCTTGTGAAATGTGGGGCTTGTGTGTGAGCTTATGAAAGCAAAAAATGCAAGGTCACTGGAAAACCTGTGTCCCTTGAGTTAGGTTGGCATTCATAGCACATACCATTACCCACTAAAAGTGTATTCCTTCTCCTCTCCTCTTAATAAATAACCTAGATTTTCTTCTCACCCAAGTATTTCAGAGAAAGGTTTGTCCTTCACCAGTTTCAGGACTGCATCATGAATAAGCTCTGCAACTCGTTAGATCACTATGCTCCCGATGGAAATGGGTTTACCAGAAGTCTGGTTCTACCGCTGCTTCCTCTGTGCTCATTCCCTGCTTCAGCTCTGTTTTCAGGGTTCTTTCATAACCACAGGAAGGCTGCCATCACTGTGGGCACTTCATCCTAGTTACACGACAATATCTGGGGAAATTTATCTTTGCCTGAAAGCCAAGACTTTATTCTTTCTCCAAAATATCCAAGCCGACAGCCACTCACATCTCAGATGCTTCTTACACCTGGAATCTACTTTACTAGCAAACCTCCTGGCAAGAGCGGTAATAAATGTTCTTCTTGTCTAAGCAGGTGTGATTTTCTTTTCCTGTACCTGTAAAAACTTCCCAGCTGGTACAGCAGATAAGATCAATTCCTGTAATCATACGGTAGGATCTTTCCTGGGTGGCACCAAGAGATTAAGAAGACATGAAATAAGATAAAATACATATTTTAAAACCAATATTAGTTCTAAGTAGTCATCCTTTGAATCCCTTATTTGTTGGTGCTCTAAGTAAATGTGTGTTTTAAAAAAGAAAAAACACCGTTGAGATGTCAGGGGACCCGATGGGGTGGAGAAGCTCATAAAAGGAGAAGTGTTTGTTTAAAACTGTAGAACAAATCTGCCTCTCATTCAAAAGAGGTTCTTGGTTTCAAAATTATTCAAGTCTGAGAATAAAAACATGCAACAGAATATAAATCTATCATTCAGTTACTTAGGCTTCTGGTTTGATATGTCTTATAAGTAACTAAGAAAGTTTCAGAGAGAACTAACTTGCAAAGTTCTAGGTAACTTCATATAATCTTTTGTTCTTCAGTTTGTTTTTGTGTGGCTTGAGACTACAAAAGCACTTTTATGAAAGATTAAGGGAAACTATTTGCTCCTTGAATATAAAGAATCTTTGGAACTGCACCTTTGAAACTGCTGCTCCTTGATCCTGGAATATTTTGACAGGCCCTTTCATGATCTTTATTAAGTGAACTTTAGCATTTTTCTTCCCTTTCATAGCATTAAAAATGCCCATCTGTAAAGTAGATTTTTTTTAATGTCTGCCTTTTTCCCATACCAGACACAAAACAGCTTAAAAAAGCAAAATATTAAAAATGTGTGCACTGAGAACTCAAATATATAATTTATTGTAAGCAAGAGAATGTCAAACAAAGTCTTCATTCTTGATACTGAACCATAATTTTAAGAATATCTGAGTTATATTCAAGTAGAAATATGATTCCAACAAATATGCTGTCCTCTTCATTAATAACCAAAATTATGAGTTAAGGAATTATCAAATAGGAATTAACAGAATTTAATGGTTAAGGAAATCAACCCTGAACACTTACTGGAAGGACCGATGCTAAAGCTGAAACTCCAATACTTTGGCCATCTAATGCAAAGAGATGACTCATTGGAAAAGACCTTCATGCTGGGAAAGATTGAAGGCAGGAGGAGAAGGGGATGACAGAGGATGAGATGGTTCGATGGCATCATCAACTCAATGGACATGAGTTTGAGCAAACTCCAGCAAACAGTGAAGGACATGGAAGACCAGTGTGCTACAGTCCATGAGGTTGCAAAGAGTCGGACATAATTGAATGACTGAAAATTAATGGTCAGTAATTCTTTTATCTTATTCATGCACTTTCTGTTGAAGAATGAATCCAAATTATTGCATCTTATTAAGATACTTATACTAAAGGTGTATTTCAATTTAGAGTTTTAATAATCTTTGGTCTACACATAAGCTTTACCTATGTGTAATTTTTCTTTTATTCCATCCATTTCAAAAGATTAAGTTTTGCACATAGAACTGGCAAAATGCAATTTTCTTTGTTGCCCAAGCCTGAAATATCCACCTGGGGAAATGTCCCTGGTTAGTGGTAAAGCTTTACTGCTCACATCAGTTCGGTTCAGTTCTGCCACTCACTATAATTCTTTGTGACCCCATGGACTGCAGCATGCCAGGCTTAACTGTCCATCACCAACTCCCGAAGCTTAGTCAAATTCATGTCCATTGAGTTGGTGATGCCATCCAACAATCTCATTCTCCATCATCTCTTTCTCCTCCCAACTTCAATCTTTCCCAGCATCAGGGTCTTTTCCAATGAGTCAGTTCTTCACATAAGGTGGCCAAAGTATTGGAGTTTCAGCTTCAGTATTAGTCCTTCCAATGAATATTCAGGACTGATTTCCTTTAGAGTGGACTGGTTGGATCTCCTTGCAGTCCAAGGGACTCTTAAGAGTTTTCTCCAACACCACAGTTTAAAAGCATCAATATTTCGGCGCTCAGCTTTTTCTATAGTCCAACTCTCACATCCATACATGACTACTGGAAACACCATAGCCTTGACTAGATGGACCTTTGCTGGCAAAGTAATGTCTCTGCTTTTTAATATGCTGTCTAAGTTGGTCACAACTTTTCTTCCAAGGAGCAAGTGGCTTTTAATTTCATGGCTGAAGTCACTATCTGCAGTGATTTTGGAGCCCCCCAAAATAAAGTTTGTCACTGTTTCCATTGTTTCCCCTACTCTTTGCCATGAAGTTATGGGACCAGATGCCATGATCTTAGTTTTCTGAATGTTGAGTTTTAAGCCAACTTTTTCAGTCTCCTCTTTCACTTTCATCATGAGGCTCATTAGTTCTTCTTTGCTTTCTGCCATAAGGGTGGTGTCATCTGCATGTCTGAGGTTATTGATATTTCTCCTGGCAATCTTGCTTTCAGCTTGTGCTTCAACCAGCCTGGCATTTTGCATGATATACTCTGCATATAAGTTAAATAGGCAGGGTGATAATATGCAGCCTTGATGTACTCCTTTCCCAATTTAGAACCAGTCTGTTGTTCCATGTCCAGTTCTAACTGTTGCTTCTTGACCTGCATATAGATTTCTCAGGAGGCAGGTCAGGTGGTCTGGTATTCCCATCTCTCAGAATTTTCCACAGTTTGTTGTGATCCACACAGTCAAAGGCTTTGGCATAGTCAGTAAGACAGAAGTAGATGTTTTTCTGGAACTCTCTTGCTTTTTTGATGATCCAACGGATGTTGTCAATTTGATCTCTGGTTCCTCTGCATTTTCTAAATCCAGCTTGAACATCTGGAAGTTCATAGTTCATGCACTATTGAAGCCCGGCTTGGAGGATTTTGAGCATTACTTTGCTAGTGTGTGAGATGAGTGCAATTGTGTAGTAGTTTGAGCATTCTTTGGCATTGCCTTTATTTGGGATTGGAAAGAAGCCTGATCTTTTCCAGACCTTTTGAGTTTTCCAACTTTGCCAGCATGTTGAGTGCAATACTTTCACAGCATCATCCTCTAGGATTTGAAATAGCTGAACAGGAATTCCATCACTTCTACTAGATTTGTTCGTAGTGATGCTTCTTAAAACCCACTTAACTTAGCATTCCAGGATGTCTGGGTCTAGGTGAGTGATCACATCATGGTTATCTGGGTCATGAAGACCTTGTTTGTGTAGTTCTTCTGTGTATTCTTGCTGCCTCTTCTTAATATCCTCTGCTTCTGTTAGGTCCATACTACTTCTGTTCTTTATTTTGCCCATCTTTGCATGAAATGTTCCCTTGGTATCTAATTTTCTTGAAGAGATCTTTAGTCTTTCCCTTTCTAATGTTTTCCTCTATTTCTTTGCATTGATCATTGAGGAAGACTTTCTTATCTCTCCTTGCTATTCTTTGGAACTCTGCATTCAGGGGTTATATCTTTCCTTTCTCCTTTGCCTTTCACTTTTCTCCTTTTCTCAGCTATTTGTAAGGCCTCCTCACACAACCATTTTGCCTTTTTGCATTCCTTTTTCTTGGGGATGGTCTTGATCCTTGCCTCCTGTACAATGTCACGAACCTCCCTCCATAGTTCTTCAGACAACTCTGTCTATCAGATCTAATCCCTTGAATCTATTTTTCACTTTCAGTGTATAATCATGGGGGTTTGATTAAGGTCATACCTGAACAGTCTAGTGGTTTTCCCTACTTTCTTCAAGTCTGAATTTTGCAATAAGGAGTTCATAATCTGAGCCACAATCAGCTCGCAGTCCTGTATGATAAAGAGATTGTGGAGTAGAAAGACATGCACTCATCTTCTCCTGTGAGATCTCCAAAATTACAACTGGCTGTTGAACAACCATCAACAGGAGAATGTTGGATCCCACCAAAAAAATATACCACATGTACAAGGGCAAAGGAGAAGTCCCGGCAAGACTGCTCACATACATACCACCAAATATAATACTGAATCAACATAATTGCAAAATCACTTTTTATCACATTAATACAAACTTAGGAGTCACGGAATCTTGTAAATCAATGAAAAGTTATAGTTGATAATTTCTGTCTGCACTGTATAGCTTACAGGGCTTTGTGAGATTTGAAAGGACAACATTTTGGCCTGTGTATTAAGTTTCTTAAATTCTAAGCTGGAGTCATGTGCCTCTTTAAAAAATATTTTCTGTGTTAATTTGGGTGGTGTTCCACCTGAAATCAAATATGCATGCAATAGCTGTGAATGCCACATGCATGAAGGTGTGGATAGCTGTATGTCAGCTAAAAATGGATGCATAAGTCTCCCTTGTTTCATTGCTCCAACTGTTAGAGCAGGTTCCTGCGCCCCACCCATAGTGTGGTCTAAGAAACCAAAAAGTAGTTGTCTGAAGCAGAGAAAGGTTTACTGCAGGGCCACACAAAGAGACAGGTGGATCAGGTTCCCCCAATCTCAAGCTCCCCAAAGGTTTTCAGCAAAATCAAGTTTTTGGCAAAGCCTGGCATTTTTAAATGCCAAGTGTTTGTAGAGGGAGTCTCAGGGTGTGGTCAGCTTGTGCATGAGTCTCTAATCAGATGATGGTGAGAGAGAGGGGGTGTCACAGGGGCTATCATTATTTGTCCCTGGGCTCCAGGAGGCCTGGGGCTCTGTGCTCATGGTCATCAGGTAGTTAAATTCATCCATTTGGTAGTGCAGTTTTCACATTTATACAACACTAAGGAGATACACATCAAATACTGTTATCTAGATACCTCAGAGAGGAGCTACAGCAGAAAATATGGGGGAAGGCCTGTCCCAGGAAGGCCCCACAGTGTCCTGTGCAGTTATTATACATATTATAATACATAACTGGAATGTATGCCTGCCTCTGATGAAATCTTCTAACTTGGAACATCTCTATCATGCTTCTAAGCCAACGTGTGTACTCATCTTACGGTCACAAATATGTACAATATTCATTGAGGATACAGAACATATCTTACCTATCTTTGGATTCTAGGAAAGTCCTATACATCTTTAAGTAAAGACAGCTGTCCTACAGATAAACACACTCCAAATGTGTACATATGTGTGTGCTCAGTCATGGCTGACTCTTGGTGACCTCATGGACTGTAGCCCACCAGACTCCTTTATCCATGGGGATTCTGCAGGCAAGAATGCTGGAATGGGCTATTCCTACTCCAGGGGATCTTTCCCAGACCAGGGATTAAACCTGGGTCTCCTGCATTGCAGGTAGATTCTTTACCATCTGAGCCACCAAAGGAACATGCTCCATTGGGTCCTTTCAAAATAAAGGAATGAGATAGCTTTATCTCTGTTTCAGCATAGATAGAAAATATACAGGGAAAAGGAGGTAAGAACGCTTTCTAATGGGCAAAGTGACCAGTCACTCCAAAATTCGGAATTTGATACAAAAAGTAGACACCAAAATGCCAAATGTACATGTCTACTTATATGTTTGTCATCCCTGGAGAAGAATATTCTTTTCCATTTTACCACCAGTGTACATTCTCCAAAAAAAAAAATCTTGATGGTAATTTTGTTTTAGTAATGAAAACAGAACATCTGTACAATGTTATAATTCTAACTAACAATCATTTTTTTTTTCACTTCTTGAACTGTCTAACTACTTAGAAAATAATAGGCCTTGACAGTTTTAGGGGAAAAAATAGTATCTTGTTGTCTTATGTCCCCAAAGACACCTGCTGAGCAATTTATCACAGTTCAAAGAGCATGGCAATAGGATCTCATATTAAATGCAAAAGTATTATCTAAAGTGTGGTCCCTTGTGTGGTTAGTGAATTTTGTTTGAAAAATCACGTATTTATTCAGATCTTTGTTTTAGTGTTAATCCTCTGTCTGACAGCATCTCGGATCTCTTGGTTAAACATTCCTCTACAAATGTCACCTCATCCTAATTAAAGTGAAAGATTTCAGCCACTGTTTATTTATTAATTCAACCAAGACTTCCTGTAAATAAAAAAGGATCCAAGAGGGAAAAAGCATATATTTGACTTGCAAATTACATCTGTAGAGTGTCAGCTTTGTTTCTGAAAATTAATGGTTTGTAACGCAGCTAGTTATTTCCTCTTAGCTTGCATCATGTATTATGACCCAATTATAAGCAAACAGTAACTTTGATGTAATTACAAATATAATACAGATAACATAATAGAAAATTCCATTTGGATTAAAGAAAAGTTTCTCATTCAGACTGAGGATATTGAATGCAGAAAAATTGTAATGAAGTGATCGCTTTCATTTGGATGAAATATAAAGTTATCTCTATGGGAAAAGTAAAGCTAAAAAGACTGGTGAATCCCACTTGATACATTTAAAATTTCCAGATATCGTTTATTAAAATGAAGAACAATGACCTTCAGGTTCTTGACTATATCCCTACTCCATTATCTTTTTTGAAGAAATACATCAAGTTTAGAAATGTAAGTAATGAATACCTACTCCCTTTTTTTGTAAAATCATAACACTATTGTTACTACAGCAAAATATTTAGGCTGTTTCATTATAAGTATTATATTCAAGTTATATTACAGGGACAAGAATGGAGAACATTGATGAAAAAGTCAGTAATCAGTATTTCCAAAGACAGAATATTTGATACATTCTTTGTGTCTTTCATGGAAAGTTTTGGTTTTAAAGTATTTCAGTTGAATCCACCACTGCTTAAGTTGGTCATTAATGGTTACTGACCAGAACCTTTTCCCTCACTATTAATGTGAGAAATTTTCCCTAACCGCTGATAACCTAAAAGCATGGCTAATTAAAAAGTACTTCTTCTTTACCTATTTCAACAGGACACTTATGAAATTTTAATGATGATATTTTGCTAAGACAAATCTAAGAGGGCAATTCTTTTCACCACTTACTGCTATTATTTAATGTATAAGACTAAAATAGTCAATTCTACATGTGAGCTTAGAGAGGACAAATTCTCTTTTTTCCCATTCTATGCCCACATAGTAAGAATGTGTCTTTAGGGAAAAGGGCCAGCTGCTTCTTAGACTTGGTTTAATGTAACAATCCATCAGTCCAGATACACTGTAGAGAACACAGGAAGGCAGAATAGGTGGAATATGTGCATCTCCCTTCTTTCATGAGTTAATGCCTCATTTTGTGAAATTGATATCACGCTAATACACTCTAAATTAACTATGAGCATATTCTGAGAATTTAAATGAGAAACCTTGGCAAGCCCTGCTGCAGTACTCAAGGTTAGTAATACCCCATGATTTAAGAGAAAAGTACCCCATGAAGTGCATTGTGTGCATGCGGGCTAAGTCTCTTCAGTCATATCCGACTCGTTGTGACCCTATGGACTGTAGCCTGCCAGGCTCCTCTGTCCATGGGATTCTCTAGGCAAGAACACTGGAGTGGGTCGATGTTCCTCCAAGGGATCTCCCAAGCCAGAGATTGAGCCTGTGTCTCTTACATCTCCTGCATTGGCAGACAGGTTCCTGCCCAGCTGCCACCTGGGAGGCCATTAGAAGACCCAAATGAACAATGAGTTCTGCAGATGATCCACAACAAACCAAGCCTACCTTCCATGTTACTTAAACCCCATATGCACAAAAGAATGGGGCTGACTTTGGAGATGAGGAAGATCCCCTGGCAAAGGAAATGACGGTATTCTTGTCTGGGAAATCCCATGGCCAGAGGAGCCTGGGGCGGGCTACAGCCCATGGGATCACAAAAGAGTAGGACACAACTTAGCAACTAAACAACAACACAAGTATCATTCAAACTTTCTGTGCTTTTTCTTCTAATGTCTTCTCTAAGGCTTACAACTCGCCATTGAGCCTACAAAAAAACTATTTCAAATTTTTTCTGATAAGACTATAAACTCTTTATTATGTTATGCTATGTATTAACCTCTCTTGCACAGCCTCTCCAGAGGCATTATTTGGAAGGGGGTTTGTCTCTTCTGCTTGACTGGCAATACTTTTATTTTACAAATATGTACAGGGCACGTGCTACATGTCAGGCACCAATAAGGGTTTTCCAAATACCACTTATTTAGTCTTCATAATGCCCTATGAAAACAGTACTATTCTTATCCATCATTTTCCAACTGAGGAAATTGAAGCCCAGGAACTTCATGTTATTATTGAACATTTAATAATGTTCTTATTAAACAGCAAATTTATGAGCTAGTAGCCATGAAATTAAAAGACACTTACTCCTTGGAAGGAAAGTTATAACCAACCTAGATAGCATATTCAAAAGCAGAGACATTACTTTGCCAACAAAGGTCCGTCTAGTCAAGGCTATGGTTTTTCCAATGGTCATGTATGGATGTGAGAGTTGGACTGTGAAGAAAGCTGAGCGCCAAAGAATTGATGTTTTTGAACTGTGGTGTTGGAGAAGACTCTTGAGAGTCCCTTGGACTGCAAGGAGATCCAACCAGTCCATTCTAAAGGAGATCAAAAAAAAAAGTTTCCTTGATTTTTTATTTGAATTGTGTTGTTGCTGCTTTGATTATGGACGGTTTTATTTAGTCCTTGCATAGATTCCCCCACCCCAGTATAAAATAAGCTTGTTCAGAGACACCCCGGTTTGTTTTTGTCTCTGGAAGCCCGTACAGGTAAAGCAATATAAACTACTAATGATTCTTTGCTGGAGACCAAATGAAACTAGCTATCTTCATAAACCATGATTGAATGAGCCAATACTGGAGAGAAACATGCAATGAGAAGAAAACCAATAAAAACTCTGACCGTCTTACAGCCCAGCTTGAGCAAAATGTTACAGAATGTTAAAAAGAGGGGGCCTTTCCTATCTCTCTCTCAGAAAATCTGAAATCTTCCAAGCACTTTCTTTTCTGCCCATCCTTTGTAACAGACTATGGAAATATAGGAGGCATCTGGTGAGTAGGTAACTTTAAAATGGAAGAAAGAATGTGCAAACCGAAGTTTTTTCTAGGTTTTTTTTTTTTTTATCATTGCTTGTGGACATCTGTCCTTCCCATCAGTCATCGTGTTTCCCCACGCTCCTTTTCCTTCCTATGTGTTTCCAGTCACTTCCTTTCTGTGAAAGGTTGCTTAGCTTTTAAAATTTTTTAATATTTGCTTTTGCTGTTCTTTGTATAAAAACTAGCAGATTGGATGGCTGTGTCCCCCAGGTGTTTGAAATTCTCTGAAAATCCAGAGTGAAGAAACGAGGTGTGCAGAAGGCTCTCCAGCCCCTCTGAGTAGAGCTTGAGCTAACTGGAAGTGCTCAGTCTGGATCATCATTTTCATGGTATTTTCAAAGGAGAGTTAAACACTGTGCTTATTGGGAAATCTCTGTTGGTTGGTGGTTGCTTCAATAGGTAGCCAAACAAGTTGATTGCTTTTTGGATTTTAGCATAGAAATCAAAGTAGAACATATCAGCAAGAGTCTCTTCCATTCCGTCTCTAGAACCAAAATGTTCAGTAGTTGAAGAGCTCTCCCTGAACCAGTGGCCAAATGTCTATATTTTTAGATGCCACTGTCTTTTCCTCAGATGCTCCTTTTGTGAATTTCATTTCCTATTTCATATCAGACCAGCGGTTGAGATTGGTAGGTGGGTCACTAGGCATGTTTTTGTTTTGCGGACATTATTTCCATTTCATTTCTCTCTCTACTGTACACTGCAGCAGTATGCAAACTGTGTGATACAGGCGGCCTCTGCCTTATTTCTGCAAAGTAGCCGGGTGTCCTCTGCCTGAGCATTTGGGTGTTCAGCCTCTGTCCGCCTCCTAAACTGGCTCCTGAGAAAATCAACGTCAGCCCTGCCAGGGTGTCTGGTAGCAGCTCCTAATAATTATTTATGCTTCTGGAATTGTTTGCAGCTCCTGAAACCTTGTGTCCGTTTCAGTTTGATTCTCTCGATTTGTACAATATATGCATATTCTTTTTTCCCTTCTGTCACCCTCCCCTCCCCTCGGCGTTTTTTAATGTCCTGTAGTTTTGTATGAGAGGAGACTTAGCCTCGGGTACTTCTTGCTGAAGCTTTAATGCTTTGTAAATAAAATCGGATGTTTATTTAAAAATAAATAAATAAATAAAGGAGATCAGCCCTGGGTGTTCATTGGAAGGACTGATGCTAGAGCTGAAACTCCAATACTTTGGCCACCTCATGCAAAGAGTTGACTCATTGGAAAAGACTCTGATGCTGGGAGGGATTGGGGGCAGGAGGACAAGGGGATGACAGAGGATGAGATGGCTGGATGGCATCACCGATTCGGTGGACATGAGTTTGAGTGAACTCCAGGAGTTGATGATGGACAGGGAGGCCTGGAGTGCTGCGATTCATGGGGTCACAAAGGGTCAGACACGACTGAGTGACTGAACTGAGGGCAGTAAATTGGAGAAGGCAATGGCACCCCACTCCAGTACTCTTGCCTGGAAAATCCCATGGACAGAGGAGCCTGGTAGGCTGCAGTCCATGGGGTCATGAAGAGGCAGACACAACTGAGCGACTTCACTTTCAGTTTTCACTTTTATGCATTGGAGAAGGAAATGGCAACCCACTCCAGTGTTCTTGCCTGAAGAATCCCAGGGACAGAGGAACCTGATAGGCTGCCATCTATGGGTTCATGCAGAGTCGGACACGACTGAAGTGACTTAGCAGCAGCAGCAGCAGCAGCAGGCAGTAAGTAAATCTGGTATTTGAAGTCAGACTTCAATACCGTTTTCGTCTAGTTTAACGAAAAAGTGATCATTATAGAAAACTGTCCATTATTAATGGAAGACAATGTATGAAGAATCTTAGTCTGGCTTATATTTAAATATTATTAATTAAAAGTAATGTAAATGGGTACAAATGCAAAATAGATATGAATATTTTTACCTCAGTTGTTCCTATTAAAAAGTAAATTTGAAAATTTACTTGCAAACATACAAAACCTTAAAATCAATAAAACTCAAATTATCAAAATGGGATTATTAATGACATTTGGTTGGTTAATTCAGAATATTGAACTTCATGTTTAATCAGAAGAGTACAGAGCAATTCTCAAAATTCATTTGTAATTAGGTATCATGTGATAGCTCTGCTGACAAAGGTCCGTCTAGTCAAAACTATGGTTTTTCCAGTGGTCATGTATTGATGTGAGAGTTGGACTGTGAAGAAAGCTGGGTGCCGAAGAACTGATGTTTTTGAACTGTGGTGTTGGAGAAGACTCTTGAGAGTCCCTTGGACCGCAAGGAGATCCAACCAGTCCATTCTGAAGGAGATCAGTCCTGGGTGTTCATTGGAAGGACTGATGCTGAAGCTGATACTTTGGCCACCTGATGCAAACTGACTCATTGGAAAAGACCCTGATGCTGGGAAAGACTGAAGGTGGGAGGAGAAGGGGACAACAGAGGATGAGATAGTTGGATGGAATCACTGACTCGATGGGCATGAGTTTGAGCAAGCTCCAGGAGCTGGTGATGGACAGGAGGCCTGGCGTACTGCAGTCCATGGGGTCACAAAGAGCTGGACACAACCGGGCAACTGAACTGAACTGACAGCTCTGTATAGCTGCTTTTCTATCTGAATTTTAGTATCACTTTTCTAATAATCCCTACCCTTTAATAACTAGAATTCAGAACTAAAGCTTAATATTTAAATTTAATTTCTATTCTTGCAGAACCAGGACAATTGCTTAGCTATAGAAATTATTTAGTTGAAAAAAATTAGTAATTTTGTTATAACCAATACAAACCATTTTGGAAATGACTTAAATGTAAATTAAGTCACTTAATGAAAACACAAAAGTTTTCATTTCTATTTTGTCTTCAGCATTGACTATTTAGATTAATGAAAAAATTCTCTTTTGTACAGCACATTGTGACAACTTTTATTCTTCATTTGGTAAAAATCTAAAATTTATATTTTGAGCTCATATCTGCATTTTCTCATCATCCCGGCACACTTAAAATAGTAAATTGATATACAATATTGTTATTTTCATGGTGTCAACTCAAAATTCCAATTTACTTAAGAAACTAAAGGCATATTTTTATCCAATATCCTTCATGTATAATTACCAAGTAAAAGCTTTACCTTAAGGTAAAATATTTTAACACAATTATAAAGGTAAACATCAAAGAATTGTTGAATTTTGACACAAGAAAATGATGACATAATGGAAGGTAGACAAAATTACAATGCTTTAAAAGTTGTCCATTCAATTTTCATATAACTAAATTCCTACCACCCAAGCTATTGGACATTAATCCAATTATAAATTTTTTCCTTTCCATATTTTACTAAACTCAAAAGCTTAAAATCTTTGTGAAGGCACAATGATTCCTATGTTCTTACAGTAGCTGCATGGATTATAATATATGTCTGGCAAATGAGATGTGTCTTAATTGCTTTATGAGTCCTAAATAATAAGGGACATGCTCTGTTTCAATTTTGACTTCAAAATGTATTTTTAACTTATCTGATAATTGAGAGAATTTCTTAGAAAATTGAAGACACTTCTGCTCTTCTGTGCATATATTTATAAGAACAAGGGTGCCCTGCTGTGTTTGATTATCCCACTTTACAACTCCTATAATTCAGAGAGCAAAGTTATTTTCATAAATTGGTAAATTCTAGGAAATGAAAATTAAATGAATCAAAGTTTACCTCATAGCACTTGTGAACTGTGTTTAACTGCTTCTATCACTTTGTGTGCCTTCTACACTCAAAAATATTTAACTATAAAAAGCAAAATGTGGTTCAGAAAATATTTAGATTTATAAAAACCATGCTAAGTTTCTCCTTAATTTCTACACTATTCGTGGTATGGCCCCATTCTGATGGTTTGAATAAGAATCCATTTCATAGCAAGTAAACAGCAATACACCTGTGGTGAGTGCTTTTGGTGCTGTTTAGCATTTCCATTTCTTCTAATCTAGCCAACATCTGTTCTTCTGCAGATCCAGGTGTGTACTAACTCACTTGATATCTACTTTTTCTGTTACTATGGGACCACTTCTTAATGAGATCAATAAATTTAAATGTGAATTCTAGATAAAACTGCAAAATGTAATACTGCCAAGCAATAGATGCATTTTTATTCTGTAAGAGAATGAGAGGAAGATTTATAATTCTTTACGGTACAACGCCAAGCAAAGTCCAGTTATTGAAGCTATATATTTACCAAATGATGGTTAATATAAGGTTTTTAACATTCTATCATGACAATCAAGTGTCCCTGTTAAACTCGTTAATTACAGTTGTATGTAGAAAAGTACATTTCTGTAAAAAGACAAGAGGTAAGCGTGCATGATATCGTATCACTGAAAATGAGCCAAACTGATTAAACTACACACACATCATTAGTTTTACGATGCTTTATAAGAACTATGCTGTTGACATGCTTATTCTTAAAGTAAAATTCACGCCTCCACCTTGGTCGTCTACCGATCACACAGCATCATCTTGCACCATTCTTCTGTCGTCGCCCACTCTCAGCCAAGCTGCCTCACTCTGTGATACAAACACACAAAGCTTTTGCTGGCCTTAGCACCTTTACTTGGGCTTTTCCTTTTGAATGACCAACCCTTTCTTTCATTCAAATCACACTTTTAAATGTCATGTCTTTAAAAGATCCCCTTAACCTCCCAGGGACTCTATTGAGTCTTTGTAGCATTGATCACTGTCTGACATTTTTTCTTGATTTCTTCCTCTTAGCTTATTTCTAACTCTCCAATAGAATATACATACTTCAATGACTAAACTTCTGTCTCACAGCTATATTACCATATCTCGAATAATATCTGACACATTTACTGTATATGTGTATATGGTTGGCAGAGGCCAACTGATGAAAGAACCCATGGGTCATTTGTAAGGAAATTAAAGTTTACAATAAGGGAACAATGAAGTTTACAATACCAATGTCAGACATGCCCTTTCCCAGGACATTTTTTATGGCTGAATTGGTCTCATCATTCACTTCTCAATTCAGAAGAGTCCTTTTCTAACCATGATATTCAAATAAATTCACCCTTTTTATTCTTGATCATGTCACACAACTTATTTCCTGCATGGCAACATATTATGGACTTATTATATTAGCTTATTGATTTTGTCCCTTCTTTTCCAACTGTAATACAGTCGATGTGAGCAGAAATCCTGTTTGTCTAGTTCACAGTTAAATACTTTGGTACATAATCTAGTGCCCACTACACAGTGCTTGAAAATATTGGCTGAATGAGTGAACCATGGATGGAAGACGTATTTTCCAGATTGCATCTACAGGCTGCATAGAGTCAGTTTGGTGACAATTCTAATAAGTGTGAAGGAAAAAGAGACAGAGAAAACAAAAAGATGAATTTCACCTTCTGTCTTGGACAATTTGTGATAATTGACTGAAGGAAGGCACCACTTAACTAAGAAAAATGAGTGGTGGTGGGTGGAGGGTTAGGCAGAGGAAGAAGATGTATGGGAAGGGGATGAAGACTGTGAGTGAAGTCGCTCAGTCATGTCCAACTCTTTGCGACCTCATAGACTATATAATTCATGAAATTCTCCTGGGCAGAGTATTGAAGAGGGTAGCTGTTCCCTTCTCCAGAGGATCTTCCCAACCCAGGGATCAAACCCAGGTCTCCCTCACTGCAGGCAGATTCTTTACCAGCTGAGCCACAAGCGAGGCCCTTATAAGACATCCTAGTGATTAATTCAAGTAAGTAGTATTGCATATAGGTTGGAAATTCAGTACAAAGTTCTGGGCTAAGATTTTGTGTATTATGAACAGATAGCAGGTAATGAAAGTCATGAGAACTCATCTAAAAAAGACTATACATGTTTAGAAAGAAAATTACACCAGGACTTGCATTTTAGTTTTCAAAAACAAATAAATAGTGATTTGTGGGAGGACCCTGAACTGGCTGAGGATCAGAAGAAATGTGAGGGAAATAGGAAAAATATGAAAGAAAGTCATAAGAGGAGAGAGAGCATTTCAACAAGGAGGAAGTGGTCAACACTTTTGATAAAAAAATAGTAGTCTTAAGAGAACCAATGATACACAGCTCTAATTTGGCACACACAAAAGTGATTTTTAATCACCATTCTATTACCTAATTACAGATTGATTTTGGAATATTTCTATATTGTTTATAACCAATGTAGAGAAAAGTAACAAAAGCTAGTTTGTTTTTAATTTTCTCTACATTGATTATGAACAATACAGAAATATTCCAAAATCACTCTGTAACTAGCTAATAGAATGCTAATAGAATGACCCTAGGCAAATTCCTCTGGCCAGTCCGAAATCAGATACACAGCAGGAATTCTATTTTATATGATGAATTCACCTAATAGTCATTAGTTTTATTATCCATTCAAAGGAGGAGGTACCCAGATGATCCCTAAGATTCCTTCTAGTTTTATACTACATATTCTAAAGGGGAAATGATTTCCTACTATTTAACCAAAAGAATAATTGTAATTATATTTTCTTCTTTAGTTTTTCTTCACATAAATATTTATATTTTACTTCTATTTTTCTTGCTTTTAACAGACAAATTTAATAACTATAGTTACAGTACAAAGAGTTTTCTAATTTCCACCAATATATTCAATCTAAAGCAGAAAAAGAAAGGGAAATTAGAAAGATACTAAGTCTAAGAAAGAAAATACTAGAGAGTTACAATAGTGTCTTTCGTATGATCATTTACCCAAAGCCTAGAAAGATACTTAGACAATAGGAACCCCAGATCTGTTTTATAATCTTTATGAATATTTGAAAGGGCATCTGGATCCATGATTATCATAAACTGTGATGTGTTTTTCTTTCCCTGTTTAGTTGATGGGCTTTCCATAAAAGGTATATATCATTTCCAAGCTTCACTAAAGAACCACAAGACTTCTAACCAAGCAGATCTTGGGAATCACTAAGAAAGATAAACAACCAGATTTGAATTGAGAGCCAAGTTCCAGATACTCTAATGACTGCAATTATGTCTAAATTACTCAGCTCCACTGACTCTGAGATAGGCAACAGGCCTCCCTCAAGATTCTGAAGCATATAGAATTCAGAAACCATTTTACATACACCAGGGGAGCAAAGATAGATGAATAATGAAAACATTCATTTTCATATAATAAAGGGATTCATTTAGCAATCCGGGGGAAATGTTTAAGACTAAATTGGAAAATAGAAGCAAGTGTTCCAGATCACAAGTGTATTTTTCTTTTCAAAATACCTTCCGTATATTTTCTGAATTTTCATGTACTTCTCACTTTTAAAACCAGTATTTCCAAATTCTATTCATCTTTATTTTTTAAACTACCCATATAATAAATTGATGAAGACAAGTAGTAATTTTATATAATTCTCAAAACCAAGGTACTTTGGTAAAATTTATGAGAAGAGTTTTTCAGTAAACTAATTGGAAAAAAAATTCATTCCTAAACCAAGAGAAGAAAAAGTCTTAAATCAAGTTTTCCTAAAATTTTCACCAAAACAAAATTAAGGTTTACATTAAAATAATTTGTAAAACTTAGATCAAACAAAATAGATGTTAATTAAGATATATATCAGCCCAGTCAACTGACTTAGTTCTTGCCATCTAATGATGGACAGGTTGGGCAAGTTGCTTAATTTTCTGAAACTCAGCTTCCTTTTCTCTCTAAAGAAGAGTAGAAATACCTGTCTGGACTGGATGAGCATTTAGTATAATCATGTAACTAGTGTTCTGGACTGATAAAATGCTCTCCAAAAATCAAGGTAGCAAAATATTCCCTGGCTGAAAAAAAAAAAGGGCTCTGGAGTCAAGAGAACTGTGCATTGTTTTTACCTCAAAATCAGTATTCCCTTAAGGAAACTTACTCAAACTCACTGAACCTCTTTTTCAAATCTATAAAATACTGACATAATATCTAACCCAGGAGATTACTGTGATTATTGAATAAGAGCAGCAGTTAACATCATTTCTGACTCAATACATGGAAGCTATACATGGGATAAAATTCCTTTTTGTCTGTGAATTCTGTGATCTGCAGAAAGTTTCTGAATATAGCTTACAAAAAAAAGTGAAAGTAAAAATATAGTTTAGAAGTGTGCCTGGCATAAGAATGATGCTGAATGGCATCACCAATGCAGCGGACATGAACTTGGGCAAATTTTGGGAGATGGTGATGGACAGAGAGGCCTGGCGTGCTGCAGGCCATGGGGTTGCAAAGAGTCAGACACGACTGGACGACTGAACAACAACAACAACAATTGGCATAAGGAAAAAAAAAACTCCTTATAAAAATGTATTTTGTTTGGTCAATTACCCTGATCCTGAAAAGATAACTAAGAGGGAAATTGAGTTGAAACCTAATTATAAAGGTTTATTTTAATCAGCCACAGCAAGTTACAAACATGGAGTGATTTTATTTTTTCTAATGACTAATATAAACTTTCCTTTTTTAAGTTGCCATCACTGAATCTTAGTGGGAGGGAGTGCAGCAGAGAGTGCAAAGGTACCAGTTAATAGCTTTTCAGCTCATTTAATAATTTGTGTGATAACATCGCATATTTTCAGTATAATTAAAGTCTCAGAGGCTGTAGAGCTCATGGTCCCTCTCTCTAATAGCTCTAGCAGCCCTCTTCACAGCTGCCATGATCTGCCTGCAGGACAAATAATGTGTGCACTGAACCCTGCATCTCACTGTTTCCCACTTGGTTGAACGTGCCAGTGACGCCTGAGGACGTGATGTGGAAAAACGTGTGCTTACCTGAGGAATGGCCTCGTTCAGCATGAACTAAGTGAGTGTACAAGAGAAACACAGAAAAGGTAAAAAACACAGACTTGGAACATTTCCCAAATTCATGTTAGATACAATAAAATTGTAAATACTAAGACTCTGTCCTGGATTGAATTATGCTTTCTGCAGATTCATATGTTCAAGTCCTAATTTCCTGAACCTTAGAATTTCCTGACTTTATTTGGAGTTAGGCTTTTCCATAGATAACCAAGTTAAACTGGGTCATGAGAGTTGGTACTAACCATCTAACTTCTGTCACTGTTGAGTTGCTAAGTCACTTTGGGACTCCACAGACTCACCTGTCCATGGGATTCTGCAGGCAAGAATCGTGGAGTGGGTTGCCATTTCCTTCTCCAGGGAATCTTCCTGGCCCAGGAATTGAACCCACATCTCCTGCATTGGCAGGCAGATTCTTTACTACTGAACCACCATGAAGCCCCCAACTAGCATCCTTATAAAAAGGGGAAATTTAGACACAGGGACACACACAGAAGGGAAGTGATATGAAGAGAAGATAGCCGTTTACAAGCCAATAAGGGAGGCTTGAAACAGATCATCCCTTGCAGGCACAGAAGGAACCAAACTTGCCAACACCTGGATTTTCGACTTCTAGCCTCCAAGTGTGAGAAAATAAATTCCTGTTCTCTAGTCATTCAGTTCTTGTTATAGCAGCCCTAGTAAACTAATACAGTCTCCATCCCAGATCTACTATTGTGGATTTCCAGCTAAGAAATTCATTAAAAAAAATTATTGTTGGATAATTCTGAAATGATCCATGGATTAAAAACACTGCTCAGAATTTTAGTATCTAAGGGGTGCTGGGAAAAGAAGTGAACTAAAAAGAAGCAACTAGCAAGGTGAAGTAGAACCAAAGATAAAAATCAGGGAAACCAAGAGGAGAGAGAGCTTGAAAGGGTAATGGTCAAGAATAACCAATAAAACTTATTTTTTTGACAAGGACAATAGTAGACAAGGTGAATTGGCTTTAACCATTAGGAAGTATTGTGGCTCAGATGGTAAAGGATCTGCCTGCAATGTGGGAGACGTGCGTTCTATCCCTGGATTGGGAAGATTCCCTGGAGGAGGGCACGGCAACCCACTCCAGTATTCTTGCCTGGAGAATCCTCATGGGCAGAGGAGCCTGGCGGGCTATAGTCCATGGGGTCGCAAAAAGTTGGACATGACTGAGTGACTAAGCACAGCACATTAGAAAGTGACCAGTTCCTAAGTACGCAGAAGATTGCTGACCATAATGCACCGCTTTTGGATTTATTTCGTGTGTGATTTTCTAGTGAAATCCACTGTGGGTATATTTGGCTAACACACTGCCAATGATTTAAGATACATTAATTCATCAGCAATCATATATTTACAATGCTTAATCACAAGTCTCCTGATGGGAAGAGAGATAAATTTGTAGACGAAGAAGTGGCTCTGAACAAGCGCTGACAACTCTTCAGATGTGTCCAGAGTTTTGAAAACAGCTTAAATATCAATTCAACCATTTTCTTTAATGAGAAGAATCATGCTGTTTTGAAGCAACTAAAAATAACACATCAGTCTGATATTCTAAGGTATAAAGTTTCTTCCAGAGGAAAAGAAAAAAAGAAGCTATTTTAGAATGAATTTAAAATTAGAAAGCTTGAGAAACTGGTGAGAAAGTAACTTTTTTAAAGATTACATTTTAAATCTGATTTTTAAAAAAGATCATTGAAGCAAGTTAAGCTCGTTTATGTCCTTCTTTTTTAGTACTTCTAGCATGAATTTCTTTATTTAGATACTTCATATTGATAGGTATTCCAGAAAATGCATTTGTTAAGGGCAAAATACTCATAAAATTACAGATACACACACATATGTATTGTAAAGTGTACTCATGTCTTCTGAGGTATCAAATGGTGTCAAAGGCAGAAAAGTTAGTCGTTCAGTCATGTCTGACTCTCTGTGACCCCGTGGACTGTAGCCTGCTAGGCTCCTCTGTCCATGGGATTCTCCAGGCAAGAATAATGGAGTGGGTATCCATTTCCTTCTCCAGTCAAAAGCAAACACAGAACTAATTACAGAGTCATTTGACTCCTTTGGAATTAGATCATACATTTGATAAGCCTAATAGGTGTAACTAGTCAGTGAAACTGAATCTAGGGACTCTCAAGTCATCAGCATTTTTCCAGTTATACTTATTAGTCATGATAGTGCTGTTATCTTAAGCTTACCACGCAGGACCTCTACTCGAGTTCACCATGAGCTTAGCTTGCTGCTGATGGAGAGAATTACTGATGAATATTGAGACTGAAGATCAGTTGTTCCGTAGGCTTCACTCTTTTCCTTATTCTCTAGGAACAGCTAAGCAAAAATTTATAGCTCAGATAATGGTCCAACTGCAAATGAGACCAGAGAGATACTTAGAACCACATGATGTGGACAGTCCTTTCTGAAAATAACAGATTCCCCTCTCCCCAGCATGTAGCCCCTTCCTCTTTTCCCTGTGTAATCTCCTAGTGAAACTGGAGGAGTGAGGGGTTGGTTCTTGACTCTACCTTCTCCCCAGGATTGCCAGCTTCCTCAGTAAACAATCTTTCCTTTTTATCCAACACTGGCCTCTCAGAACAACTAAGAGCCAAACCTGAGTTCAGTAACTTTAAGTATATTAGATATTAAAGTCAGAAGAGCATGGGAGGAAAGAGTACATGAGAAAACTATGAAAGTTTAAAAATAATAAGGAATTAAATTAAGTGTTAATCTTCTGGCAGATTGTAAAACTCTTCAGAGACATAAGCAATATAGAATTGTAATACTAAAGGAAGGAATGAAGTCACACAGTCGTGTCAGACTCTTTGCGACCCAATGCACTGTAGCCTACCAGGCTCCTCCATCCATGGAATTTTCCAGGCAAGAGTACTGGAGTGGGTTGCCATTTCCTTCTCCAGGGGATCTTCTCCCCAACCCAGGGATTGAGCCTGGGTCTCCCGCATTGCAGGTA
This sequence comes from Bos indicus x Bos taurus, assembly GCF_003369695.1. NCBI lineage: Eukaryota > Metazoa > Chordata > Mammalia > Artiodactyla > Bovidae > Bos > Bos indicus x Bos taurus. The sequence continues at coordinate 8,982,958 of NC_040099.1, read as the reverse complement.
GACGCTTTACCCTCTGAGCCACCAGGGAAGCCCAATACTATAGGAAGGTTTGGCTAAATGCTGCAACAAAACCTAAGCATATACAAATTTTAAAAAGACTGAAAAGAAAGAAGGAAGAGAGAGAGGGAGTAAGGGATAACTGTTCACTGGCACTGTTTACAATGATTTTCATTTTCACTTAGTCATTTTCCATTTTCATTTCCATAGTTTCTCACCTCTTGTCATTCAGATGCTTCATTACACTCTCTAAGTGATCTGGAGTTGCCTAGATGACAGAGACAAGGACAACTCTTTCTTTTCCCCTCTGATTCACTTTTTCCCCTCTGTTAATATGTCAACTGCAAGATTCTGAGTGATCCACTGAGTAAAATGAACCTTTCATCAGCTAAAGAGATCAGATCAGATCAGTCGCTCAGTCGTGTCCGACTCTTTCCGACCCCATGAATCGCAGCACGCCAGGCCTCCCTGTCCATCACCAACTCCCGGAGTTCACTCACACTCACGTCCATCGAGTCAGTGATGCCATCCAGCCATCTCATCCTCTGTCGTCCCCTCCTCCTCCTGCCCCCAATCCCTCCCAGCATCAGAGTCTTTTCCAATGAGTCAACTCTTCGCATGAGGTGGCCAAAGTACTGGAGTTTCAGCTTTAGCATCATTCCTTCCAAAGAAATCCCAGGGCTGATCTCCTTCAGAATGGACTGGTTGGATCTCCTTGCAGTTCAAGGGACTCTCAAGAGTCTTCTCCAACACCACAGTTCAAAGGCATCAATTCTTCGGCGCCCAGCCTTCTTCACAGTCCAACTCTCACATCCATACATGACCACAGGAAAAACCATAGCCTTGAGGCAAACCACTTCAGTATTCTTGCCTTGAGAACCCCATGAACAGTATGAAAAGCTAAAGAGATAATTGTGTGTAAAAATAATTCAGCAAGAGGCATAAAAAGAAGAATCCCAGGAGGATAAAATGGCTACCGGGGTGCTTAAGACAAACAAGACATTGAATTCAGAGCTTTTAAAGCTTCTTTTGAGGTGATCTAGAACTATTTTTGTGGCAACAGTTTTACTGGTGAAGCACTCATTAACTGTTTTCTGCCTAAACTGGTTTGTATGCTGCACGGTTGTTTTGAACGTTTTAATATAAATGGATACATTTGGGAAGCAGGTTAAGTTTCCATAACGCCCTGAGAGTGAGTTAAATTTAAGTAATAATGTCTATATCCCACTTTCCAAGCATAAAAAGAGGCAAGCATCATATGTTTTCTAGACTTTCCCCTTTTTCTTTCAACTTACATTTTTAAGCTACTCTATTGACTTTTTATATATCAAGAGGGTCCCACTTGATATCCAGTTCAATAATTATAGGATGATAATATTCTGAGAGTGAAAGAATAATACTCAGAAACATGATATATGTGTTAGGAGAAAAATAAATAAATGTGTTTTCTTCATTGTCTTTTCTGAATAAGTAGTAGCCAATTTTAAGAGTTAGTCTATTGGGGAGAAACAATCATTTCTTAAAGTTGCTTGAATATCCAGCATAAAACCATGCAGTCTGGTAGTAAACGGTTGTACTTAAAACTTGTATCTGTCTGAGCCATGGACATAAGTTCATAATTCAGTCTAATAGACCTCATATATTCTCATCTTTTTAAGTGCCTTGTATGAGGCTATTTTTGTGCCCATTAAATAGAATAGCTATGGGCATTTCCTCAGTGTTAATGTTGGAATATCGACCCTAGTCATTCAGCTCCTTTATTACTGTTTTCCAGTCAAGATGGCTGTCAGCCTAAGTGTCTGAGTATGGCAGAAGAAAAATAAAATGAAACAAAACAAAACACAACAACAATAACAAACCTATAATCTCATTGCTTATTTTTATTTCTTACCATTCCCCAACCCTATGAAGGCAGCAATATGTATTTACAATATCTCACTTGCAAAGGTATAAAAGATGAAAGATGATATTGAACTTTTTGTGAACTACTAGAAATAGGCTAATGTGTGAGAAAATAAATGATACTCCTTATTTGATTAATACCCTTTATTGATAAAAGATTCATATGGTATATATTCTATAGATCTTTTTAAAAGAATTTTGCTCTAAAGAGCATGTTGATATAAGCAATCTGTCTTTCAAGCTGTTCACAGAGAGAATAATGACCCTGGCACAGAAAGATGGAGAAATACTTTTTCTCAACCACCACAACTGACAAATAGAATATAGACATATAGACTCATTTCTTCATTACCATGTATTTTTATTAAAACATTAGAGTTTCTCGTTTTTGTGCACTACTTTGCAGATGTGTAATATTAATAATAATTCATGCAGAATGTTAAGATTTGCAAATATATTTTCAAGTATGTCATCAATGTGTTACTTTATTCTGAGAGTAATCAGTTCTGTCCAAGGAAATATTTCTCTAAAATCCCATTTTGATCAAGTTGCAAGTACATAGATAGATATGTATGTGCATATATATATATATATATATATATATATATATATGCACACATACACACAAACATATATATCTATATACATATATATATACACATAGTTTTATCTTGGATAGTCAATGTAATGACTATTAACTGGTTATCAAGATCTCATTCTAATTTCAAGTAAATGTGTCCCCTCCAATGAAAGCAGCATAACTTGATCATGCAGCAGATAACAGTGCTGTGATCAAATATCCCTAAGAGGTAATAAAGCAAATAAGGTGATAAGAGGTTCAGACGTTTTATTATTTTAAGATTGAGACAGCTGAAATGGTCATAAGGACGATGAGGGATGGTTCAGAGGTGTGCACACGAGAGCACCGCCTGCCCCACTCAGGGCAGTGGCTGACCCAGAGAACCCCAGGCGGAGGGCCACCTGCACCCCTTAGCTCCTCCATAGACCCTTCTTTGAAGGCAAAGCACAAAAGGGACTTGCCTCTCACAAAAGCATATTGAAATTGACAGAATACATTTACACACGGAGCACACGTAGTAGCACGAAACCATACGTGGCGTGTCTGCATAATCTTTGACACCCCAGTAGGATTCATAGTCTAGGTCAAGACTGTCCATTATACCTGTTTATATTACTCAAGTATTCTGTACGTGCACGGGTAAGCAGCAGCTGCATGTAGCTACTGAGTACTTGCAATGTGACTGAGGAACTAATTTTTAAAAATTTTATGTTAATGTATAAATTAAATGACCATATGTACTTAGTGCCTACTGCATTTGTTAGTACAGTTCCAGGCATTTCTTTGGCAGTCAGCCAACTTAGATGGCCTATGCAAATTCTTATCATTATATGATAATAAGTAAAACTAGCTTAAATATATGGTTTTGCTTATGTACACACTTTTGATAATTCATTTGAATTACATTTATATATCCTCATCATCTTCATGAAAACTAATAAAATAGAATGACCTAGAGTGAAAAAAATGTTATAAGTGTCTGCTTTTAAATTAATTCAAAATAACTTTTGGGTCACTGATGAAAGTTTTAATATACTCTAAATAAGAAAAGAGTCTAGTGAATGCCTTTTATCAATAAACATTTTTAAATGCTCACCAGTCCACTGTGCATTTATTAAAGCTTTACATTATACATAGTAAGATTGGTGAACTCCTTGGAGGAAAAAGGAAAACAGATAAAGGAAGGAATTTAAACAGGCTAGTTTGCTTAATCATGCTTTTTTAATTCATAGCAACACTTGACCACACTCCAACTCCCATTTCCTTCTTTCTAAAACTTTACTGCTTCTAATAACATGTTACTGTGTTATCTATATTAAAGAAATGACTGAATATCAGAGATAATAAGTGAGTCAAATGAATGATATTAGAGAAATGTTGCTGAATCATGTATTTACTTCAGGGAAGTATCAGGAAAATGAATCTCAGTCTATATGTTCCTCTTGAGTTTCATAAAGGTGAACACATATACTTGCATAGACTTGTATTATAGAGATTTATTAATTGTTTATATCCCTGTGCATTAGCAGTATTAATATGCTTACATAACTTTTTCTCCTGTTATTGTTTTGACTCTATCATTTTGTATTCCTTCAGTGAAGTCATTTTATGAAGGCATTTACCAAATTTGAGTCTGGTATATGTTTTAGTAGGGGCTTCCCTGGTGAATCAGACTGTAAAGAATTTGCATAACGTAGTGAAATAAAAATGTCACAATGTAGTGGATACATGTATTTCATTCTGAAGGTTGTTAAATTGCTAGCATCAGAATTGTCTGAATCTATAATAATAATTTGGAGAAGGAAATGGCAACCCACTCCAGTGTTCTTGCCTGGAGAATCCCAGGGACGGGGTAGCCTGGTGGGCTGTCGTCTCTAGGGTCACACAGAGTCGGACACGACTGAAGCGACTTAGCAGCAGCAGCAGCAGCATAATAATAATTAAAACAAATGTGGCAAATTCAAACTGTTTCACTAATTATTTCCTTTCAAGACCTTTCATCTTCTAAGTGTGAAAAAAATATCTTTCTTAAAGCTTTTTGTGTGAATGAAGAAGACACTTTAAATAAATTCTTACTATATTGCCTGATACATAGTTAACATTTTGAATACTTATAAATCATATTATTTTAATCTTTCATTCCAGATTTTTAAAAAAATACAGGTGTATGTGAGAATTAACACTAAAATGTATTTATTTGTAATGCAGAAACACTTTGTGTATAGTCATCCAATAAATCTATTTTTGTTGTCATTTTTAGGTTTTGAAAATTTTAAGAAGTCTGAACAATGTCAAGTCCAACAAAGAAAATAAATTATAAAATGATGAGAATCTATGTGTAATGTGTAAAGTTTTTAGGATGTAGTTTTTCCCATAGGCACAATATATTACTTGTTTTTGTTTCAAATAAAAGCAATTTTCATTTATATTAAAATGCAAAATTAGGGTCACCTTGAACTCTCCCTGGTATTTTGATTAACCTCACTGAATCCACATCCTGTAGAAGCTAACCCATCATATCATATTTCAAAGTTATAGCCCTCAAATCTATAATATAATTCTTAGTATCAAAGTAATTAAAATGACTCATTGTTTCACTGAAAAGGAAAAATATAATTTGGTTCTTAACATATAATTTCTTCATTGTTACTTTTTAGTAAACATGTAGCCTAGTCAAGGTAAAATTTCTTTCATTTTAACACAAGGCAAAAAAGTGAATTCAACACATTACAATAAGGAAGACTATTTAAAGTAGAAAAATGGCTGATTAAAGAATAAACTTTTCTTTTTTTTTTCAATTGAGAGAGAAGGAAAAAAACTCAGGTTGCCTTAAAATTTTCCAAAGTGTAGTAATATACTCTACAACACTCTGGTGAGAGTCAAAATATATTGAATTAATCTCAGCTAAAACATTTTTCACAAAATGAAGTCAAACAAAACAAAATAGAGAATATCACGAGTAGCAATACTGTTTCATGCGAGTTTTGTCTCAGTTTGGTGTGTGTCTGTGTTTATGCATATACTGGATCATGAGGAAAAATGTGTTTCTTATTGTGAATCATTATCAAAAATTAAAAAAAAAACACCTAAATTCTACTTAGCAGTTTAAAATACTGGGCTACAGAGGCTAACAGGAAAAAATAAAATAAAATAGGGAAGCTGTAAATGACTCCTCTGTTAATGTCTAGTTATATTACTACTTCCCAAGATAAACTTTGGAGACAGATTTAAGTCACTGAGTTTTGACTGTAGTTTCAATCACTAAAAAAAAATCTTGGAACACAGTTCTTCTTACTCTCTTTAAGTTTTCTTCATGAGTAAAACAAAATAGCTTCAAAATGGTCTCAGAGACTATCAGTAGAAAATTTACTCAGTGATTCTCTTAATGTGTTTGGCTAGACCATCAATGGATAGTGATGAATAGCATAACCAGAATCAGATCTTTCCAAAGTTTCTGCAAGCAGAAAAGCCTGTTATACATCATCTACACACATTTAATGGAAATCAAGGTAGTGAAGTTGTGCTCATAAAGTTACATTGTTAAACACCAGGTAAATCACAACATGTGAGAAGTAAATACAGTCTCTAGCACAAATTAGATACAGCGTGACAGCAAATGTAAAAATTCTGAACTACAAAATGGTTGCCTTTTCTCATGTACATTTCTCATGTACATGTACATTTACATGTACATGCATTTACTTACATTAAAATACAAGATAAAAATGTTTCTTGGATTTGAAAATGTCTTTTATTGTTTGCAAATTTACAATACTTTGGGAACACAGAAAACTTCAGCCACAGGACATGTACTTTTCCAATTTGCCTGTAGCTTTGATGATAATTACAAGACTACTGTGCAGCCTTATCTGCCCCTGAACACTAACTCCAGCCTACTGTTTGTTTATTAGGAATTTCCCATTTACATTCTTTCACTACTGCCTGCATAATCTTTCACCATCTCTATCAACGGTTTCCTTATTTTTTGAGGTCTAATTTAAATGAATCCTTCACTGCTTTCTCCCAGAGATCTTCATTTCTCTATGCATTAGACATTTTCTGTGCAGTTACGTTCTCCCCCAGTTATAGATAATCGGTTCCTTGAAGGCAAGATCATCACAGTCACTTTTACCTGGTGTAATATCTTGAACAGATTTGATAGTCTATGAGGGTATCTAAGAGGATGAATGAATGAACGAGGGAATGAATGAATAAGCAATACATGCAGAGCCATTAGGTTGACTTTTGAAAAGGGCACTATCAAGTGTTTATCATTAATGCATGCATTTTGAACAAACAAATGCAATACTTGCATTTTGAACAGTAATTTAAATCACCCCAACATTTGGTTCCCTAGAGATGGCAAGAATACACAGAAGAACTGTATAAAAGAGAGCTTCACGACCCAGATAATCACGATGGTGTGATCACTCACCTAGAGCCAGACATCCTGGAATGTGAAGTCAAGTGGACCTTAGAAAGCATCACTACAAACAAAGCTAGTGGAGGTGATGGAATTCCAGTTGAGCTATTCCAAATCCTGAAAGATGATGCTGTGAAAGTGCTGCACTCAATATGCCAGCAAATTTGGAAAACTCAGCAGTGGCCACAGGACTGGAAAAGGTCAGTTTTCATTCCAATCCCAAAGAAAGGCAATGCCAAAGAATGCTCAAACTACCTCACAATTGCACTCATCTCACACTCTAGTAAAGTAATGCTCAAAATTCTCCAAGCCAGGCTTCAGCAATATGTGAACCGTGAACTTCCTGATGTTCAAGCTGGTTTTAAAAAAAGCCAAGGAACCAGAGATCAAATTGCCAACATCCGCTGGATCATGGAAAAAGCAAGAGAGTTCCAGAAAAACATCTATTTCGGCTTTATTGACTATGCCAAAGCCTTTGACTGTGTGGATCACAATAAACTGTGGGAAATTCTGAAAGAGATGGGAATACCAGACCACCTGATCTGCCTCTTGAGAAATTTGTATGCAGATCAGGAAGCAACAGTTAGAACTGGACATGGAACAACAGACTGGTTCCAAATAGGAAAAGGAGTTCATCAAGGCTGTATATTGTCACCCTGTTTATTTAACTTATATGCAGAGTACATCATGAGAAACACTGGGCTGGAAGAAACACAAGCTGGAATCAAGATTGCCGGGAGAAATATCAATAACCTCAGATATGCAGATGACACCACCCTTATGGCAGAAAGTGAAGAGGAACTAAAAAGCCTCTTGATGAAAGTGAAAGTGGAGAGTGAAAAAATTGGCTTAAAGTTCAACATTCAGAAAACGAAGATCATGGCATCCAGTCCCACCACTTCATGGGAAATAGATGGGGAAACGGTGGAAACAGTGTCAGACTTTATTTTTCTGGGCTCCAAAATCACTACAGATGGTGATTGCAGCCATGAAATTAAAAGACGCTTACTCCTTGGAAGGAAGTTATGACCAACCTAGATAGCATATTCAAAAGCAGAGACATTACTTTGCCAACAAAGGTTCATCTAGTCAAGCCTATGGTTTTTCCTGTGGTCATGTATGGATATGAGAGTTGGACTGTGAAGAAGGCTGAGCGCCGAAGAATTGATGCTTTTGAACTGTGGTGTTGGAGAAGACTCTTGAGAGTCCCTTGGACTGCAAGGAAATCCAACCAGTCCATTCTGAAGGAGATCAGCCCTGGGATTTCTTTGGAAGGAATGATGCTAAAGCTGAAACTCCAATACTTTGGCCACCTCATGCGAAGAGTTGACTCATTGGAAAAGACTCTGATGCTGGGAGGGATTGGGGGCAGGAGGAGAAGGGGACGACAGAGGATGAGATGGCTGGATGGCATCACTGACTCGATGGCCGTGAGTCTGGGTGAGCTGCGGGAGTTGGTGATGGACAGGGAGGCCTGGCGTGCTGCAATTCATGGGGTCGCAAAGAGTCGGACACGACTGAGCGACTGATCTCATCTGATCTATTTGGTAAATTGCTGAAAAATGTCTGTCAGTTCTTCATCTAACTGATACCAGCATGCTGAGAATGGAGTGCTGGGGCACTTACTACTGTGGGGTTCTGATGTTAGTGGATCCCATGTGGTTTACTTATGTGTGATACCACCTTTGTTTTGACACCTTTGGACATGGCTTTCCCCTTCTGGTGTCTTTATATAATAGTCTAAGCATTGATATGAATCAACCACAAAGACTTCTGACGCTCAATTTGTAAATAATCTTAAAAATAAATGCCCAGTGTTGTCATAGTAACTAAATTATGCTGCAAAAATCACTATGCCAAAATAAAAAACAGAAATGTCTAATATATTCTAGCTCATTTCTGGAAAATTGATCTTTAATTGAAACTTTGGGATTGCATAAGTGTAGTTGCTTATTAGGAAAGGATTCAAGTAGCATGATTATTATCAATAAGTTTCCAAACTACTGTTTTTCCAGTTTTATCTTCATTTATGTCTTTCAAATGCCCTACATTCTAACAACAGATTAGACACAGCTTGTGTCTTGATGACTGTATTAGGGACCGTTGTCTTACATGCTTCTTTAACTTTTTATTTTGTGTTTATTAACAATGCTGTGATAGTTTCAAGTGCACAGCAAAGGGACTCAGCCATACATAAAGTGTGTTAGTCGCTCAGTCGTGTCCAACTCTGTGAACCCATGGACTGTCCATGGGATTTCTCAGTCATCAATTCTCCCCAAAACTCCTCTCCCATCCAGGCTGCCACATAACGCTGAGCAGAGTTCCATACGCTGCACAGGAGGACCTTGCTTCTTATGCATTTTAGATACAGCAGTGCATACATGTTCATCCTAAACTGCCTAACTGTCCCTTCTTGTCTTACATTCTTAATCACTTATCATTTTTGCAATCATTTTTCAAAAATTGGTAACAATTTTACAATTTGTCCACATCATTTGATACTTTTCTTCCTGGTCAAATTAACCCTCATCTATATTTATTTAACAATACAAGTAATTTAAAAATAACCAATATTTTTTTTAATTCTTAGAAATTAATTATTCCTGTTTTGTTTTATATATATATATATATATATATATATATATATATATATACATACACACACACACGTGTGTGTGTGTGTGTGTGTGTGTATGTGCATAACTTACTTTCCCTGGTAGCTCAGATGGTAAGGAGTCTGCTTGCAATGCAGGATATCCAAGTTCTATCCCTGGATCAGGAAGATCCCCTGGAGAAGGAAATGGCAACCCACTCTACTCCAGTATTCTTGTCCAGAAAATCCCATGGATGGAGGAGCCTGGCAGGCTGCAATCCATGGGGTCACAGAGAGTCGGCCACTAATGAGCAACTAACACTTTTTTTCATGTGTGTGTGTGTGTGTGTGTGTATAGTATTAGAATTTACAGTTCTCTGCAATCTTTCTATGGGGATAAGAAAGAACAGTCTCATTGCTTTAAATTAGAAATCTCTGGTGGCTAGTGGTAAAGAATCCACCTGCAATGCAGGTGACACAGGAGACACAGGTTTGATCCATCAGTCAGGAAGATATCCTTGAGGAGGAAATGGCAACCCATTCCAGTATTCTTGCCAGGAAAAATCCCATGGACAGAGGAGTCTGACGGGCTACAGTCCATGGGGTCACAAAGAGCTGGACATGACTGAGCATGCACACACACATGCAAATTAAGACAGAAGTAAGAAAAATCACTTACCACTATAAACAATTCATTTCTCAAAGTCTGAATACAAAGAGAAGATTATTATAGCCTAGGGTATAAATAGTTTGCTTTATCTGATAAATCATTATTGTTATAGTTTGGAGTGAAAAAGAACTTTAAATGGTACAGTGATTTTTTAATTAAGTCTTTTAATTATTCTTAAAGAATAGAAATAGAAAGGTTATGTCTTCCTTCACATTACCTTGGAGTGAGATTTTTAACAGTTCTCCAAGCTAAGCAGAATCAAATCTGTTCATTAATTTCCTGGGAACTGGCCAAAGAAAGGTTTCCTGTGTAGCTGGCAGTGCAATTGATAGCAAGTACTGTTTATGCTGAGTCAGTGTTCACATTTTAGTGAAGGATTCTGATACAGCTGTCTCTAAAAGGAAACTATATATTGGCTTAAAAGTAGTATATTCCAATGATATCTTTCTGAAGTAGCCTAAAATAATATTAATTAACTTGGTTAAATTTTACCAGCATGTTACATTGACACTCTTAGTTAAAACTTAGTGTTTATGAAATCTTGCAGAACAAGCACAATTTAGAGATTTTGTTCTTGTGTTTTGTTTCATTTTTAATTAAAGCAAAATGAGGGCACATTTATTCATTATTTCTGGAAAACTGGCACATAAAACCCTCTTAAACATGTAATTAAACTGTGTCTAGAAGGTCAGAGTAATAGTGAAAAATGCTAGCTTTTCATTACATGTTGTAAAATAAAAATAATGGTAGCAGGAAAAAAGTGTCATGTGCTTACAAATACAAAGCCAAAAGAAAACTTTTCAGCCTTATGAACACAAGTTGAGGTCATGTGACTGAGTTAATAAGTCATTGTCTTGCAGACCAAAGAAATATAAAGGCCAGGCCCATAAAAAGAATCCTGTGAAACTACTTAGCCCTCAGGACTCCTGCTGAAACAATAATGGAAGCTTGTGCTTCTGATGATCGAAGTACAAGATGGGGGTGGACTGTGACCCATATAAATTGGATCTAGAATGAGAAACACATACTTACTGTGCTAAGCCATTAGGATTTAAAAATTATAACTAATACCTAAGTATTATTATAACTAATAATTATTAGTTATTGGTTATATTATTATAATATAATATATCTAACATATTAGATATATTATGAAGAAAAGGAGGAAAAGAAGAAAATATAATATAATTAGTTATAATTATACCTAATAACCATTATATAACTAACATAACCATCCTAACTAATATAGTAAGTTTACTTTCTATTGTTCTCAAAAATTAGATAAGGGAGTTTATACTAATTATTAGAATGAAGCGAAAATAAGTTCTACATGATTAGTTTAAATTTTCTAATGAGATTATATGATAAGATACTTCATTATTCTCCATTTTAAGTTTAGGCATCATGCCATAATCCTAAAAACGTATGAAAAGAAAGTGAAAGTCGCTCAGTCACGTCTGACTCTTTGAGACCCCATGGAGGCCAGAATACTGGAGTGGGTAACCTTTCCCTTCTCCAGGAGATCTTTCCAACCCAGGGATTGAACCCAAGTCTCCTGCATTGCATGCGGATTCTCTACCAGCTGAGCCACAAGGGAAGTCCAAAAAAGTATATTTTTTGTCAAATCCTGGCCACTACCAATTGATGTAAATAAAGTTTTATTAGCACACAGACTCCCTCACTTGTGCACATAGTGTATATGCTCTTGTGCTACAATGGCAGTATTGAGTAGTTGGACTACAAAACTGAAAATATGTACTATCTGACACTTCACAGGAAAAGTTTGCTGACTCTTAGTCTAGGGGTACAAGTTTGATGTAACAACACAGGGGGAAAGCACTCAAAACTTACCAAATACCCTTGAGGTCACTCCTGTAGAGTTCATATGGCCAGTATTAATCACTATGGGGTCCCCAGGTTTGGCAGTAGTAAGAATCTGCCTGCCAATGCAAGAGACACAGGAGACCTGGGTTCGATCCCTGGGTTGGGAAGATCCCATGGAGAAGGAAATGGCAACCCACTCCCCTATTCTTTCTTGGAAAATTCCATGGACAGAGGAGCCTGGTGGGCTACACTTAATGGGGTCGCAAAGAATCAGACACAACTGAGCATGCACACAGGCATAATCTCTATAGGCTTCCTTGGTGGCTCAGTGGTAAAGAATCCACCTGCCAAGCAGGAGACTTGGGTTTGATCCCTGGGTCAGGAAGAAGCCTTGGAGGAATAAATAGCAACCCACTCCAGTATTCTTGTCTGAAAATTCCATGGACAGAGGAGCCTGGTGGGCTACAGTCCACAGGGTTCCAAAGAGTCAGCCATGACTGAGCATGCATGCACACACACACACACAATCACTATACTACAACTTTCCGGTCATTAATTATAAAACAGGACACTCGCAACATGACAACTTCAACTTTCATCATGCAGTACAGACTGATCAGCATTTACATATGGCATAGTCAAACCTACTCTACTGATAAACGTGAAGCTAAAAATTGCAATCTAACAATTTCAAAGGATAGCCATTAAAGTCTTTTATGTTCTAATCTAAAATAACTTAGTGTCAGAAAGAGTTGGTTAAGTTTCCAAATTTGTCTAAGTTGATCCTGGGCTGACCTTCTTCATTGAGATAATTTGGTTCCTTGTTAAGAATTTTTTAAAGGAATTTTTGTGAGAGTCTAAGTAATATGACAAGTGTTGAGCTGAAAATGGTATTTAATATGACCTTTCCTTTTGCAGAAAGGAAGAAAATCTTAATATATATTCAGGGAATAAATAGAAAATAAAATGAAACAAGGCAATTAAAAGTTATATCAAACTTTTGTGTTCATATTTTTAAAGTTACCACAAATAGGCTTATGGAGAGTAGAATAAGAAATCACTTGAAAGAATTCTTGTTAACATTCAAGAACCTGAAAAGTAGGAAAAAGGAGGTCTTTTTACTGTTCTTCCTAAACTCCTGATTATCTTCTCAATAAAGCCCATTTTAAATTTCATGTTGGTGAAATGCAGAACTCAACCATGAAGGCCAGAAACCTGAGTCATCCGAGAAGCCTATCTCTCTTTAATGCCTCATATCTCATCTATTATTATGTCTGGTCTTTCTTTTACCTCATACATACTTTAGTACAGCATCCATTTCTCTTCATCTCCATCAGGACTGCTGTACACCCCCACACCTGGACCTTTGATTTCTAATGCATTTCCTTGTGGCTGGTGGTGCTACATTTAATCCAACACACTCACCACCTTTAGAATGGTTCCAAATCCAGTGACACCAATCCTTCCCCTGAAACATTTTAGAACTTGCTTGCTTTTACACAACCAAGCCCCATTCTATTGTATTCCATGACAAGTTCTTCATGATATGGCTCTAGCCCAAGTCCACAAATCCATCTCTGAGTCACCTCCTACCAGCCCATCCCTAATGCTCTACACCCAGACTGATTTCAAGTTCCCAAAGTCACCTCGGTCTTCATGCCTCTGTGCCTTCACACCTACTCATCATGCTTCATGGAGTGCTCATGACTATCTCATCATCTAAGCAATTATTATTTTTCTTTTAAATTTTTTTCAAAAATCATCAATTTGGGGGAAATATTTCTTGACCCTCTGACCCATTTCCTTCCTCTATACCCAGTGTCAGCTACAGGCTTTCCTTTGACAATTCCTGCCATTCTCTTATCCAGTGGACCACAGCCTTGTCTAATGCAATGAAACTAAGCCATGCCCTGTGGGGCTACCCAAGATGGGTGGGTAATGGTGGAGAGTTCTGACAGAATGTGGTCCACTGGAGAAGAGAATGGCAAACCACTTCAATATTCTTGCCTTGAGAACCCCATGAACAGTATGAAAAGGCAAAAAGAGAGGACAGTGAAAGATGAACTCCCCAGGTCAGTAGGTGCCCAATATGCTACTGGAGATCAGTGGAGAAATAACTCCAGAAAGAATGAAGGGATGAACCCAAAGCAAAACAACACCCAGTTGTGGATGTGACTGGTGATAGAAGTAAAGTCCAATGATGTTAAAGAGCAATATTGCATAGGAACCTGGAATGTTAGGTCCATGAATCAAAGGAGATTGGAAGTGCTCAACCAGGAGATGGAAAGAGTGAACATCGACATTCTAGGAATAAGCAAACTAAAATGGATTGGAATGGATGAATTTAGCTTAGATGACCAGTATATCTACTAATGTGGGCAAGAATACTAGAAGAAATGGAGTAGCCATCATAATCAACAAAAGAGTCCAAAATGCAGTACTTGGATGCAATCTCAAAAATGACAGAATGATCTCTGTTCATTTCCAAGTCAAACCACTCAAGATCACAGCAATCCAAGTCTGTGCTCCAACCAGTAACACTGAAGAAGCTGAAGTTGAATGTTTCTATGAAGACTACAAGACCTTTCAGAATTAAGACCCAAAATAGATGTCCTTTGCATTATAAGGAAATGGAATGCAAAAGTAGGAAGCCAAGGAACACCTGGAGTAACAGGCAAATTTGGCCTTGGAGTACAGAATGAAGCAGGACAAAGGCTAATAGAGTTTTGCCAAGAGAACGCACTGGTCATAGCAACAACAAGACAAGAGAAGACTCTACACAAAGACATCACCAGATGGTCAATACCAAAATCAGATTGATTATCTTCTTTGCAGCCAAAGATGGAAAAGCTCTACACAGTCAGCAAAAAAAGATCAGGAACTGACTGTGGCTCAGATCATGAACTCCTTATTGCCAAATTCAGACTTAAATTGAAAAAAGTGGGGAAAACCACTAGACCATTCAGGTATGACCTAAATCAAATCCCTTATGATTATACAGTAGAAGTGAGAAATAGATTTAAGGGACTAGATCTGATAGACAGAGTGCCTGATGAACTGTGGACGGAGGTTTGTGACATTGTACAGGAGACAGGGATCAAGACCATCTCCAAGAAAAAGAAATGCAAAAATCAAAATGGCTGTCTGAGGAGGCCTTACAAATAGCTGTGAAAAGAATAGAATCAAAAAGCAAAGGAGAAAAGGAAAGATATACCCACTTCAATGCAGAGTTCCAAAGAATAGCAAGGAGAGATAAGAAAGCCTTCCTCAGTGATCAGTGCAAAGAAATAGAGGAAAACATCAGAATGGGAAAGACTAGAGATCTCTTCAAGAAAATTAAAGATACCAAGGGAAGATTTCATGCAAAGATGGGCTCAATAAAGGACAGAAATGGTATGGACCTAACAGAAGCAGAAGATATTAACAAGAGGTGGAAAGAATACACAGAACTGTACAAAAAAGATCTTCATGACTCAGATAATCATGATGGTGTGATCACTCACCTAGAGCCAGACATCCTGGAATGTGAAGTTAAGTGGGCGTTAAGAAACATCACTATGAGCAAAGCTAGTAGAGGTGACAGAATTCCAGTTGAGCTATTTCAAATCCTAAAAGATGATACTGTGAAAGTGCTGCACTCAATATGCCAGCAAATTTGGAAAACTCAGCAGTGGCCACAGGACTGGAAAAGGTCAGTTTTCTTTTAAATCCCAAAGAAAGGCAATGCCAAAGAATGCTCAAACTACCGCACAATTGAACTCATCTCACACATTAGTAAAGTAATGCTCAAAATTCTCCAAGCCAGGCTTCAGCAATTGTGAACTGTGAACTTCCAGATGTTCAAGCTGGTTTTAGAAAATGCAGAGGAACTAGAGACCAAATTGCCAACATCTGCTGGATCATGGAAAAAGCAAGAGTTCCAGAAAAACATCTATTTCTGCTTTATTGACTATGCCAAAGCCTTTGACTGTGTGGATCACAATAAACTGTGGAAAATTCTGAAAGAGATGGGAATACCAGACCAACTGACCTGCCTATTGAGAAATCTGTATGCAGGTCAGGAAGCAACAGTTAGAACTGGACATGGGGGGAGGAGCTAAGATGGTGGAGGAGTAGGACAGGGAGAACACTTTCTCCCCCACAAATTCATCAAAAGAATATTTAAATGCTGAGTAAATTCCACAAAACAACTTCTGAATGCCGGCAGAGGACATCAGGCACCCAGAAAAGCAACCCAAGTCTTCAAAAGGAGAGAGAAGAAATACAGCTCCACCCACCAGAACATCAACACAAGCTTCCCTAACCAAGAAACCTTGACAAGCCACCTGTACAAACCCACACACAGCGAGGAAATGCCACAGTAAAGAGAACTCTACAAACTGCCAGAATACAGAAAGGACACACCAAACTCAGCAATTTAAACAAGATGAAGAGACAGAGGAATACCCAGCAGATAAAGGAACAGGATAAATGCCCACCAAACCAAATAAAAGAGGAAGAGATAGGGAATCTACCTGATACAGAATTCCAAATAATGATAGTGAAATTGATCCAAAATCTTGAAATCAAAATGGAATCACAGATAAATAGCCTGGAGACAAAGATTGAGAAGATGCAAGAAAGGTTTAACAAGGATACTTCTTGATACTAGAAGAAATAAAAGAGAGTCAATATATAATGAATGATGCAATAAATGAAATTAAAAACACTCTGGAGGCAACAAATAGAATAACAGAGGCAGAAGATAGGATTAGTGAATTAGAAGATAGAATGGTAGAAATAAATGAATCAGAGAGGAAAAAAGAAAAACGAATTAAAAGAAATGAGGACAATCTCAGAGACCTCCAGGACAATATTAAACGCTACAACATTCGAATCATAGGGGTCCCAGAAGAAGAAGACAAAAAGAAAGACCATTAGAAAGTACTTGAAGAGATAATAGTTGAAAACTTCCCTAAAATGGGGAAGGAAATAATCACCCAAGTCCAAGAAACCCAGAGAGTCCCAAACAGGATAAACCCAAGGCGAAACACCCCAAGACACATATTAATCAAATTAACAAAGATCAAACACAAAGAACAAATATTAAAAGCAGCAAGGGAAAAACAACAAATAACACACAAGGGAATTCCCATAAGGATAACAGCTGATCTTTCAATAGAAACTCTCCAACCAGGAGGGAATGGCAAGACATACTTAAAGTGATGAAAGAAAATAACCTACAGCCCAGATTATTGTACCCAGCAAGGATCTCATTCAAATATGAAGGAGAAATCAAAAGCTACTCAGACAAGCAAAAGCTGAGAGAATTCAGCACCACCAAACCAGCTCTCCAACAAATACTAAAGGATATTCTCTAGACAGGAAACACAAAAACAGTGTATAAACTCGAACCCAAAACAATAAAGTAAATGGCAACGGGATCATACTTATCAGTAATTACCTTAAACGTAAATGGGTTGAATGCCCCAACCAAAAGACAAAGACTGGCTGAATGGATACAAAAACGAGACCCCTACATATGTTGTCTACAAGAGACCTACCTCAAAACAGGGGACACATACAGACTGAAAGTGAAGGGCTGGAAAAAGATTTTCCATGCAAATAGGGACCAAAAGAAAGCAGGAGTAGCAATACTCATATCAGATAAAATAGACTTTAAAACAAAGGCTGTGAAAAGAGACAAAGATGGTCACTACATAATGATCAAAGGATCAATCCAAGAAGAAGATATAACAATTATAAATATATATGCACCCAACACGGGAGCACTGCAACATGTAAGACAAATGCTAACAAGTATGAAAGGAGAAATTAACAATAACACAATAATAGTGGGAGACTTTAATACCCCACTCACACCTATGGATAGATCAACTAAACAGAAAATCAATAAGGAAACACAAACGTTAAATGATACAATAGACCAGTTAGACCTAACTGATATCTATAGGACATTTCATCCCAAAACAATGAATTTCACCTTTTTCTCAAGTGTACATGGAACCTTTTCCAGGATAGATCACATCCTGGGCCATAAATCTAGCCTTGGTAAATTCAAAAAAAAAAATAGAAATCATTCCAAGCATCTTTTCTGACCACAATGCAGTAAGATTAGATCTCAATTACAGGAGAAAAACTATTAAAAATTCCAACATATGGAGGCTGAACAACACGCTGCTGAATAACCAACAAATCACAGAAGAAATCAAAAAAGAAATCAAAATTTGCATAGAAACTAATGAAAATGAAAACACAACAACCCAAAACCTGTGGGACACTGTAAAAGCAGTCCTAAGGGGAAAGTTCATAGCAATACAGGCATACCTCAAGAAACAAGAAAAAAGTCAAATAAATAACCTAACCCTACACCTAAAGCAACTAGAAAAGGAAGAAATGAAGAACCCCAGGGTTAGTAGAAGGAAAGAAATCTTAAAAATTAGGGCAGAAATAAATGCAAAAGAAACAAAAGAGACCATAGCAAAAATCAACAAAGCCAAAAGCTGGTTCTTTGAAAGGATAAATAAAATTGACAAACCATTAGCCAGACTCATCAAGAAACAAAGGGAGAAAAGCAAATCAATAAAATTAGAAATGAAACTGGAGCGATCACAACAGACAACACAGAAATACAAAGGATCATAAGAGACTACTATCAGCAATTATATGCCAATAAAATGGACAACGTGGAAGAAATGGACAAATTCTTAGAAAAGTACAACTTTCCAAAACTGGAACAGGAAGAAATAGAAAATCTTAACAGACCCATCACAAGCACGGAAACTGAAACTGTCATCAAAAATCTTCCAGCAAGCAAAAGCCCAGGTCCAGATGGCTTCACAGCTGAATTCTACCAAAAATTTAGAGAAGAGCTAGCACCTATCCTGCTCAAACTCTTCCAGAATATTACAGAGGAAGGTAAACTTCCAAACTCATTCTATGAGGCCACCATCACCCTAATACCAAAACCTGACAAAGATCCCACAAAAAAAGAAAACTACAGGCCAATATCACTCATGAACATAGATGCAAAAATCCTTAACAAAATTCTAGGAATCAGAATCCAACAACACATTAAAAAGATCATACACCATGACCAAGTGGGCTTTATCCCAGGGATGCAAGGATTCTTCAATATCTGCAAATCAATGTAATACACCACATTAACAAATTGAAAAATAAAAACCATATGATTATCTCAATAGATGCAGAGAAAACCTTCAACAAAATTCAACATCCATTTATGATAAAAACTCTCCAGAAAGCAGGAATACAAGGAACATACCTCAACATAATAAAAGCTATATATGACAAACCCACAGCAAACATTATCCTCAATGGTGAAAACTTGAAAGCATTTCCTCTAAAGTCGGGAACAGGACAAGGGTGCCCACTTTCACCATTACCATTCAACATAGTTTTGGAAGTTTTGGCCACAGCAATCAGAGCAGAAAAAGAAATAAAAGGAATCCAAATTGGAAAAGAAGAAGTAAAACTCTCACTATTCGCAGATGACATGATCCTCTACATAGAAAACCCTAAAGACTCTACCAGAAAATTACTAGAACTAATCAATGACTATAGTAAAGTTGCAGGATATAAAATTATCACACAGAAATCCCTTGCATTCCTATACACTAATAATGAGAAAACTGAAAGAGAAATTAAGGAAACAATTCCATTCACCATTGCAACGGAAAGAATAAAATACTTAGGAATATGTCTACCTAAAGAAACTAAAGACCTATATATAGAAAACTATAAAACACTGGTGAAAGAAATCAAAGAGGACACTAATAGATGGAGAAATATACCATGTTCATGGATTGGAAGAATCAATATAGTGAAAATGAATGTACTACCCAAAGCAATTTATAGATTCAATGCAATCCCTATCAAGCTACCAACAGTATTCTTCACAGAGCTAGAACAAATAATTTCACAATTTGTATGGAAATACAAAAAACCTCGATAGCCAAAGCGATCTTGAGAAAGAAGAATGGAACTGGAGGAATCAACCTACCTGACTTCAGGCTCTACTACAAAGCCACAGTTATCAAGACAGTATGGTACTGGCACAAAGACAGAAATATTGATCAATGGAACAAAATAGAAAGCCCAGAGATAAATCCACGCACATATGGACACCTTATCTTTGACAAAGGAGGCAAGAATATACAATGGATTAAAGACAATCTCTTTAACAAGTGGTGCTGGGAAAACTGGTCAACCACTTGTAAAAGAATGAAACTAGAACACTTTCTAACACCATACACAAAAATAAACTCAAAATGGATTAAAGATCTCAACATAAGACCAGAAACTATAAAACTCCTAGAGGAGAACATAGGCAAAACACTCTCCGACATACATCACAGCAGGATCCTCTATGACCCCCCTTCCAGAATATTGGAAATAAAAGCAAAAATAAACAAATGGGACCTAATTAAACTTAAAAGCTTCTGTACAATAAAGGAAACTATTAGCAAGGTGAAAAGGCAGCCTTCAGAATGGGAGAAAATAAGAGCAAATGAAGCAACTGACAAACAACTAATCTCAAAAATATACAAGCAACTCCTACAGCTCAACTCCAGAAAAATAAATGACCCAATCAAAAAATGGGCCAAAGAACTAAATAGACATTTCTCCAAAGAAGACATACAGATGGCTAACAAACACATGAAAAGATGCTCAACATCACTCATTATCAGAGAAATGCAAATCAAAACCACTATGAGGTACCATTTCACGCCAGTCAGAATGGCTGCGATCCAAAAATCTACAAGCAATAAATGCTGGAGAGGGTGTGGAGAAAAGGGAACCCTTTTACACTGTTGGTGGGAATGCAAACTAGTACAGCCACTATGGAGAACAGTGTGGAGATTCCTTAAAAAACTGGAAATAGAACTGCCTTATGATCCATCAATCCCACTGCTGGGCATACACACTGAGGAAACCAGAAGGGAAAGAGACACATGTACCCCAATGTTCATCGCAGCACTGTTTATAATAGCCAGGACATGGAAGCAACCTAGATGCCCATCAGCAGATGAATGGATAAGAAAGCAGTGGTACATATACACAATGGAGTATTACTCTGCCATTAAAAAGAATACATTTGAATCAGTTCTAATGGATTGGATGAAACTGGAACCTATTATACAGAGTGAAGTAAGCCAGAAAGAAAAACACCAATACAGTATACTAACGCATATATATGGAATTTAGAAAGATGGTAACAATAACCCTGTGTACGAGACAGCAAAAGAGACACTGATGTATAGATCAATCTTATGGACTCTGTGGGAGAGGGAGAGGGTGGGGAGATTTGGGAGAATGGCATTGAAACATGTATAATATCATGTATGAAACGAGTCGCCAGTCCAGGTTTGATGCACGATACTGGATGCTTGGGGCTGGTGCACTGGGACGACGCAGAGGGAGGGTATGGGGAGGGAGGAGGGAGGAGGGTACAGGATGGGGAACACAGGTATACCTGTGGTGGATTCATTTCAATATTTGGCAAAGCTAATACAATATTGTAAAGTTTAAAAATAAAATAAAATAAATAAAAAAAAAGAACTGGACATGAAACAACAGACTAGTTCCAAATAGGAAAATGAGTATGTCAAGGCTGTATATTGTCACCCTGCTTATTTAACTTCTATGCAGAGTACATCATGAGAAACGCTGGGCTGGAGGAAGCACAAGCTGGAATCAAGATTGCCGGGAGAAATATCAATAACCTCAGATATCTAGATGACACCATCCTGATGGCAGAAAGCAAAGAAGAACTAAAGAGCCTCTTGATGAAAGTGAAAGAGGAGAGTGAAAAAGTTGGCTTAAAGCTCAACATTCAGAAAACTAAGATCATGGCATCCGGTCTCATCACTTCATGGCAAATAGATGGGGAAACAGTGGCTGACTTTATTTTTGAGGGCTCCAAAATCACTGCAGATGGTGACTGCAGCCATGAAATTAAAAGACGCTTACCACTTGCAAGGAAACTTATGACCAACCTAACAGCATGTTAAAAAGCAGAGACATTACTTTGCCAACAAAGATCGGTCTAGTTAAAGCTATGGTTTTTCCAGTAGTCATGTATGGATGTGAGTGCTGGACTATAAAGAAATCCAAGAGCCGAAGAATTGATGCTTTTGAACTGTGGTGTTGGAGAAGACTCTTGAGAGTCCCTTGGACTGCAAGGAGATCCAGCCAGTCCATCCTAAAGGAGATCAGCCCTGGTGTTCATTGGAAGGACTGATGTTGAAGCTGAAACTCTAATACTTTGGCCACTTCATGTGAAGAGTTGACTCATTGAAAAAGACCCTGATGCTGGGAGGGATTGAAGGCAGGAGGAGAAGCAGACGATAGAGGATGAGATGATTGGACGGCATCACTGACCTAATGGACATGAGTTTGAGTGAACTCTGGGAGTTTTTGATGGACAGGGAGGCCTGGCGTGCTGCAGTTCATGGGGTCGCAAAGAGTCGGACACAACGGAGCAACTGAACTCAACTAACTGAGGATCAAAGGAACATAGGGAGTTGCATGAGAACATATTTTTCTTTACATCTCACCTGAGCAGCAGCTCCATCAGTCCTGTAACCCTATGCTTTATCACACAAAATAATATAAAATGTTATAATTAGTCTTAAAGATCCTAACATCCAGTGAGTAGAATTAGAAATTTTTACCCATTCTGAAATTTTACCCATTCTGCTATCATTTCTGACTTCTTACCACATCTTTCCCAAAGTGCAGGTCATAATACATCACACTGCAATCTAGAGTTAGTTGATTTTCTTTTTTTTTTCTTTAAGAAGAAATGGGGACTGAAATTCTCTATACAATACTTTATCATTATTCTTGAAAGTGCTGATAAAGTCACATCTTAGCTTTCTCTCTTCATCATTACTAATCACTGTTTCTATGGTTCTTACTGTTCAATTCAGCCTGTACTTCAATCAGGTGGACTGGCAACGAATTTAAAATAGAGTTTGTATCTATTTGCTTTAATCAGTAATGTTCATTCATGATTGTGAGGGGGAGGTGGCTCAGAATCATGTACTGTGAGTCCAGCTAACTTTTAATCTTTTTTAAATTTTGGCAGGTGAACCACACATGGAAAATGTAATCGATGACTAAAGGAAAAACTACCTGTTATTGTGCAAACGTAAAGTTACTACTGAGTTTTACTAAATAGTACAAAACAGTGATGCTAGTAGCTAACATACATGGAATATATAGGCTTTAGAAATTTTAGTTAGATTGCTTCAAAATAACGGCTAAGCAAACTCCCTTATAAGAAGGACTTTTGTTTACCCGTTCATCACAGAAACTAAATACATGTTTGTATGCCAGAGATTCAAATGCAGGTGGGTCTGATCTGACCATCAATGATTAACATTCCTATGTATCATACTTAGATTTTTTGATATCTATAGCTGGTAATTGAGCTTAGATCAAAAGTCATAACCAATTTACCTTTGACTATAAACTCCAATTAATTATGCTGTAAAACTTTAAGGAGTCACTGTGGTTGAAGTGGGTAAAAATGACCCAAAATATAGATGTGCATCCAGAATGACAGTGCTTGCCTGTGGCAGTAGAAATCTGCATTCTATTTACACCAACTGGCAGACTGCTCAAGGGGACGACACTGTTCCAGAGGCAGGCGTATGTACAGCAAACATGTTTCCAGGGGGCATGCACACCTTTGGATCCAGCAGTCACTGATGAAGTTTTTACACACATGATTTTATTCAGACCCACATGTCTACCCCTGATGAGGATGGCGTCATCAGGATCCCTGCAGTTTCTACAGCGCTGGTTGCAGCATCAATGTCCTGGTTTGGGTCAGAATCTTCTGCTTTGTGCACTCTATGCTCAGCCTTGTTGGCTTTTTACTGCTGTGATTCTGAAACTGCTTCTGTCTTCTGCCTGTTGCTGAAATACTTGCTTCTTGTTGCTGTTCAGTCGCTAAGTCATATCCGAATCTTTGCAACCCCATGAACTGCAGCACGCCAGGCTTTCCTGTCCTTCACTATCTCCCAGAGTTTGCTCAAACTCATATCCATTGAGTCGGTGATGCCATCCAACCATCTCATCTTCTGTCGCCCTTTTCTCCTTTTGCCTTCGATCTTTCCCAGCAACAGGGTCTCTTTGCATAAGGTGGCCAAAGTATTGGAGCTTCAGTTTCAGCATCAGCCTTTCCAATGTATATTCAGGGTTGATGATGGCAAAGAGGAAACGCTTTATGAAGGATGTGACTTTTGATTTAAGTTGTAAACTCTAGTGAAAAGAACAACATGAACATTTCACCCTCTAGGAGATGCTTTCTCCCTCTTTTAGAGACTTGTAACCCTTTCCTTACAGAGGTGACAAGACATGTCTGTAACAGGTCATGGCCAGGTGTTTGATGAATGAGAAAAAAATTTGTGCCACTACTTACTAGCTGTATGACTGCTTAAAATGAGCCTATCACAAGTTTCAATTTTCTTGTCTCTAAGACAAGGACAAGCATTGTGATGAATGTTTATATTCTGGAAAAGATACACTTGCAAGTTAAAAGAAAAGAAAAGAGAACTTGCAAGTTAACACATGATTTAGAATCATTTGATATGTATTGAACTAGCTTGTTTGGACCTGACTAGACATAAACTTTTATCACATGTGATTTTTATATGTGAATAAAACGAAAAACATAAGGTAGGTAAATTAGTCCAAGTATTTGTGAACCTTGGCCACTTTTAGCATCTGACTGTTCTGAATCGCTTTCTGATTAACAATTGAGTACATCTATTTTCTCTCACACAGTGTAGTTCTCTGGGTCATGCAAAAGATTGATGATTTGGTATTTCTTAACATAGTACATAAAATAACTGCCAGTCTTTGGTGCTAGATTCCTATCCTGGCTTAGATATTAGAGGCAGCCAATTTACTTTTGAGTCTCGTTGCAGGAAAGTTGCTTAAAATGTCTGAATCATCATCTTTTCTTTCCAATATCCATCACAACTTGGTCCCAGAGACTTAAAGTGGTGTTTCATTATTGTTTTGAGGTTTTCCCTCAAACTTCTGACACTGAATCTGAAGTTTTATTCTGGCATTTTTGATGCTCATGAATGCCCAGGTAATAGCAGCCACATCAGAGTTGCCATCGAGGTAACAAAAATATGAGACATTATGATTGTGAAGTATATCCAGACAGCAAAGACATTTCACATTAAAATGTGAAAGTAAACATGTGTCTTAGAATTGATGAATGGTAGTGACACGATCTCATGGGTTGTATTAAAATGATGAATGTATGGTCAATGTGTATGAAATATGCAAGGGCTCCTGTCATTCACCTCACATTACCAGTTGTAATATTAATACATATCTCCAGATATTACATCTTTAAACAGGGGCAATTATGAGCCACACATCTTTATAACCAACATATTTTAATTGAATTGTATCTCTGATGGAAAAAAATGGAAAATATAGTTCCAAAGCAATTTCAAATTAAATTGATTTTAGTTATTTATTGTCCTCTGAAACAGGAATGTGTCTTCTTAAGTGGTTGAAACTATTTATTAATAAAGTTCCAGTTCCTTCTCTCTTCTCAGATTGAAAGTCACCTGTGAAAAAAATCTCTTCTCTGGAAAGAAAGTGAAAGAAAGTGAAGTCGCTCAGTCATGTCTCAGTCCGACTCTTTGCAACCCCATGAACTGTAGCCTATCAAGGTTCTCCGTCCATGGGATTTCCCAGGCAAGAATATTGGAGTGGCTTGCCATTTCCTTCTCCAGGGGATCTTTCCAATTCAGGGATCGATCCCAAGTCTCCCGCATTGCTGGCAGACACTGTGCCATCTGAGCCACCAGGGAAGAGAACTTCTCTCCACTTACATGGTTGAGGCAAGAGTGGTATGATTGACTGGAAGATGGCAGTTAAACAGAGGTAAAGACAATTTAAGTAAAGATACCACAAACTTGGATAATGAAGATAGCCATATAAAGCTTTTTCCCATCAGAGGGTAAGGTTCCCCACAGGCAGCCAATTGCTGATGGTACTGCATGGCTATGTGGAGAATCACAGTAGGAATGGGGAAGTTTAACCCAGCTTCTTCTCAAGGCAGGATTTCTATGACTTTGTGTCACTCATCATGCTGAAACCAAAGTCCTTCCTCAAAACAGCTGTGTCAGAATACCAGGATATCTTACTTTGTTAGTATTTAGTTAATTGTCTTATCGGGCTTCCCTGGTGGCTCAGTGGTAAAGAATCCGCCTGCCAATGCAGGAGACATGGGTTCGATCTTAGTGGTGGGAAGGTCCCCTGGAGCAGGAAATGGCAGCCCACTCCAGTATTCTTGTCTGGGTAATCCCATGGACCAAGAAGCCTGGTGGGCTACATACAGGCCATGGGGTCACAAAACAGTCGGACGTGACTTAGCGACTGAACAGTAACGACGATTGTCTCATTGCTGTGTGATTAGTGTGGGGCAGCTCCAGCGCAATGCAGACAGAGATGAATCACCAAGTCAGTTCAGACATCCTGGGACACGACGATCCTAAACAGGACGAATCTTTACAGTCTCCCTTTTCCATACAGGAACAAGACTCAGCAACTCCACAACAGTATTAACTCAGGAAATCTATCTTTTATTTCCTTTCTTACCCATAGTCTACATTTCAAGCATGAATCAGAGTGACTATTTTGCTACAAGAGTTTTCTGAACTATTCAAAAGGAGAAACAACAGCTAAACAAATCAATCCCATGGAGTTTCAACATTCCTCCCTTTTGAGGAGGAATTGGCCATCTTCATTAGGGTTATGACTTTGCACTAGCAAACATCATTTTAAATAAGACTTCAGCATTTTCAGGCTCACTTGGCTCCAAATAACTGCAATTAATATTTTCTTTTTGATCCTTTAAGCTGTCCCCATGTGGGTATTAACAACCTCTCACTGGGCAGACCTCTTAATTCTTTATCACCATCTTGAAGCATTGTGAAATCATACACTTTTCTTCATATTCCAAGAGAGAAGTTTATTTTATTTTGTTTCATTTTGTTGTCTGACATGAGACATGCATTTGCTCATCAACGAACGATCCCTAATTCCTTTTGGTAGAGAATACTAATAAAGAATAAATGTGTATAATTTCCACTGAGTATATGAAATAGTGTAGGAAAATTCCAGAGAAACTTTTTAAAAAATTAGAATGTGCGCTAAATCATTTTAGTCCTGTTCAACTCTTTGCCACCCTGGGCACTGTAGCCTGCCACACTCCTCTGTCCGTGGAATTTTCCAGGCAAGAAGACTGGACTGGGCTGCCATTTCCTTCTCCAGGGGAACTTCCCACCCTGGGATCAAACCTGCGTCTCTTACATCTCCGGCATTGGCAGGCAGGTTCTTTAACACTAGAGTCACCTGGGAAGCCCCAGAAGGGCTTACATTAGTGTTTATATCTGTAAAGATACCCTGAACTATTCCCACAGGATCTGGGGATAGTTACTATGCATCTGTGTATACACTGTACTAAAACAAAGGAAAAAAAAGACAAAAACGCTGTGGCACAATAATTAAATTTTGTTAAATGATTGTAAGTTGAAGTTTGTATTTTCACTTAAAGTTCCTTTTGTCTAGAAGATTTCATTATTTTTTCAACAACTTTAATGTATCCTGTTATATGTTAAGATGTCAAAAATGTTTTCAAATTTGAGTATGGTCCCTATGTTTAGAAAATCAGACAGCTACATGTAAAAGAATGAAATTATAACACTCCTTAATACCATACACAAAAAATAAACTCAAAATGGATTAAAGACCTAATTGTATGGCTGGAAAGTATAAAAATTCTTAAAGGAAAATATAGACAGAACACTCTTTGACAGAAATCACAGCAAGATCGTTTTTGATCCACCGCCTAGTATAAGGAAAATGAAAGCAAAAATAAACACATGAGATCTAATTAAACTTAAAAGCTTTTGCACAGCAAAGAAAACCATAAACAAAACAAAAATACAATCCTCAGAATGGGAGAAAATATTTGCAAATGAAGTAACTGACAAGGGATTAATCACTAAAATATACAAATAGTTCATGCAGCTCAATATAAAAAAAATAAAAAATGAGTGGAAGATCTACATAGAGGAACAGATGAAAAAGCACATGGAAAGATGCTCAATATAACTAATTACCAGAGAAATGAAAATCAAAACTACAATGAGGCATCACCTCCCACCCATCAGAATGACCATCATCAAAAAATCTACAAACAAAATGGTGGGGAGTGTGTGGAGAACAGGGAGTCCTCTTGCGTTGTTGATGGGAATGTATTAATAAACGGTATAACCACTATGCAGAACAGCATGGAGGTTTCTTGAAAAACTGAAAATAGAGTTACCATCTCATCCAGCAATCCCACTCCTGGGCATATACCTGGAGAAAAACTATACTCCAGTAAAAATTTTTTTAAAAAATCTTCCTCCATCTTATAAGGACAAGGGTGTGATTACGTTTAGATCTTAGCCAGAAAACACAGGATAAAATCCCCATTTTAAGACTATTTAACTTAATCATAGGAGCAAGTTCAGTTCAGTTCAGTCACTCAATCGTGTCTGACTCTGCGACCCCATGAATCGCAGCACGCCAGGCCTCCCTGTCCATCACCAACTCCCAGAGTTCACCCAGACCCATGTCCATCGAGTCAGTGATGCCATCCAGCCATCTCATCCTCTGTCGTCCCCTTCTCCTGCCCCCAATCCCTCCCAGCATCAGAGTCTTTTCCAATGAGTCAACTCTTTGCATGAGGTGGCCAAAGTACTGGAGTTTCAGCTTTAGCATCATTCCTTCCAAAGAAATCCCAGGGCTGATCTCCTTCAGAATGGACTGGTTGGATCTCCTTGCAGTTCAAGGGACTCTCAAGAGTCTTCTCCAACACCACAGTTCAAAAGCATATAAGCTAAAACCTACAGGCTTCAGGAATTAGAATATAGACAGCCTTGAGGGGCATTATTCAGCTGACGCCAGGGTAACTGCACAGAATTTTCAAACTTCAGTGGATTGTAAGCTAGTTTATCACTTCAGAGAGGTCTATAGCACTTGTCAGTAGTGGTTAAACTGTAGCTCCAAACACGGCGGTTTGTGAGTCAAAACCTTCTGGATCAGAATCTCCATGGACAGAGTGTGGGAATGAACACTGAAGCAAACTCCCCAGTGACATGAGGGTGAACTAACCCCGGGGACAAACAAATAATTCTTAAGAACAAGGATCATGAAATTGCTGTTTCAGTTCCAATCTGGACTCCGCTTGCTGCTGCTGCTGCTGCTAAGTCGCTTCAGTCGTGTCCGACTCTGTGCAACCCCATAGACAGCAGCCCACCAGGCTCCCCCGTCCCTGGGATTCCCCAGGCAAGAATACTGGAGTGGGTTGCCATTTCCTTCTCCAATGCATGAAAGTGAAAAGTGAAAGTGAAGTCGCTCAGTCGTGTCCGAGTCTTCGTGACCCCGTGGACTGCAGCCTACCAGGCTCCTCCATCCATGGGATTTTCCAGGCAAGGGTACTGGAGTGGGGTGCCATCGCCTTCTCCGTTTACGAGATGTTAAAGTCTGAAAATTCATGTTAACTCCGTTAGCTTTCACTTTCTTTTTTGTAATAAGATATTGGTGATTACACCTAAATTATAGGTTTGGGGGTAAGATTAAGTGAAATGACATAAAGTACTATGCATGAAGTGTAGCTTATAGAAAACACTCAGTAAATGTTAGACTTAAGACTATTATAGTTATTACTCTGAACAAGTTATAGGTAAGGAAAGTATAAAGGAAAATGTTTTAATAAAGATTCATTTAAATAGTCCAAGTTCCTGACAGCTGATAATGAATTTATAGCATAAGTGCAAGACCCATAAGTAATGCATGTAAATGCTTCAAGTATCAACTATGTGTACTCTTGATTTGCCATACAGCAGATAGAGAAAGATATTTTTAGAAGTATAATTCCTATAGAAAATGCAGTAATTACACTGCTCCGTCTTTGATACTGACTTAAAAAGAGTGCTTGCAATGAGAAAAACATTTTAAACATAATGCTGAAATAGAAAATGCTTCCTATTCACTATGCTGTGTTGAAAATAACCTTTCTTTAACAGAACATATTCAATTTATTTACAAAACAAAAATTAATTTAAAAAAATATTTTCTCCATTATAAAACTTCAAATATTTGTGGCAATATAAATTCATATATTTAATAGTAGAATCCCTAAGCTAAAGTATTTTCAAGTAAATGTGGAATTAATAAAAATATGTCAATGCATTTGAGCTCCTTAAATTCCAGTTTAGACATACAGATGTACATATCTTACTAAGCCTGTAAAGATGAGATTTTGAAAATAAAGCATTTCTGTAATTGCTGATGGAACTTTGCATTAGATTGATTTCATGATCCCACCCAACTCACACAATTACTGCAGATAAATTTTACTGCAATCCTTTGGGCAATCCAATTACACAATGCAAATGAGGTTGCATATTTCAAGCTCAAATACAGGTTTTCTGTAGAAAAATATATAAAATGACACACCTCTGCATTACTTAATTGTAAACATATATACCAAACCATTTACTATGATTGCCATGTTTACAGTACTAGTCAGCTGGGGCTGCTATAACAAAATATGACAGACTGGTGCCTTAAACAGAAATTTACCACAGTAGATGAAACTATCAACTGATGCAATAAATGCATTTGACCAACAACAACAACCACTCATGACTTAAAAAAAAATCCACAAATTAGGAATAGAAGAGAATTTCCTCAATTCAATAAGAAATATCTACCATCTCTTTGCTTGAAAAACCTCTTTTTGTTTATACTCGTCCTTTCTTTCATTCTCATATCAACTCTTTAGATTGTAACTGGAAATCATCCACCCATATTATAAAATGAGTTAAAAGAATAATGTCAAATTTGTAAAAAACAGAATACTTATCATCATGATTGTAATCCTATTAGGTAAGCGTGTTTTAATTTCTCATCATATTCAAGAATTTCAGAGAAAGATTAATAGACAGGAAGTTTATTTAATGTCTATAGCACAAAATTTTATGAGGACTTTTATGTTCATGGCCAAGGTACATTTATGGTTACTTAGCCCCAAAGAAGGAACCAAGGTGGGAAAAAGTTGTTATAAACTTTAAAAATAAGCAGATTGTGTTTTGAGTATATTTAGATGCAATCTGGAGAAATTTAGTGATGACTGCCTCTTGGCCACTGAGCAATATCTCTTTGATACCAGTTGGTATCTGTGTCTTAAATGAACAGTTGAAAGGGAGTGAAAACTTCTTAACTTGAAATGTCTGATTAACAGTCACAGGTCAATTGCATATTGTCTGCTTCTCCAAAGTATGCCTCGTTATTTTTGAATGACTCAGGCCTGGAAAACTGAGAAGCTGGCTCTAATCGCTGAGCTCCCAAGTTTAATGCATGCCAACTGATAAAGTAAGATAATTTTACAGCTGTAACATATTTATAACCATGGGAAATAAACCAGCAAGAGCTCTTAGCAACCTAGCTACTTATATAAACATTTTCTCATTTATGATATATAAAACCCTTCTCCCCAGTACTGCTCTGACCTGACACACTCCATTATGTTCTTGTGAGTTCCTTCATTAACAAGTTAATATACTTTGACATGTGTTCATGATCAATTTTTCTAAGAAATTTTGCTCTAACAATCCATAACCCACACACTCCATCAGCTGATGACATTGCCTCCAAATTCCAAAAGAATAAAATGAAGTTGTCAAGAGCAAAAATCATTTCATTACCCCCTACTCTTCCCTCAACAAAGCTATAATTATCTGTCCCCCAAATTATATACTTTCCTGCAGTGTTAAATGAAAAAATATTTCTTGTATTCTAGGTGTACCCCTGTAGTACTTGTGCCCTTGATTCTTTCCTACAATGCTCTAGTTATCCTCCTGGATGTTTATTCTTATTCTTACATGGTTTACCTGTACCTCTACCTAGGCTTCTTCCTATGGTTTTTAAATATACTCTAATAAGGAAAAAACGTCATCCCATCTGGAGGGCACTGATGTCCGGCTATGTATTATACACCTTTTCCTGTTCCTACCCCTTTGGCCTGACCTAAAGGGATCAGAAAAAAAGCAAGAAGAATGTCCCGCTGCGGGTTTCCAAGGCCAGTATTGGTCCAGGCAAGAGGAAGAGAAAAAAACTTAAAATTTTAAGTTGAGTTAAGCATGGATCTGTATTTAGTCCAGACTAAATTAGTTTGAGAACTTTCATTATATGAGATTGAAAAATCAAACTGTAGAGTATGCCCGAGATCTTTCTGAAGAGGTAAGAAAGAACCAATTTTAAATGTGTAGCAGAAAAAAATAAGGCTGTTTCTTTATGCAAACTCTGAGTCCAGCTTACTTAGTAGTTCTTTTACATTAAATGTTTATGCCATTCATCCATTCAATCAATATTTACTTAGTGCTTATTGTGTGCTAGACATATGTTACAATGTGAGAGATAATAGACATGGAACTTTAGTAAACAGGCATTTCATAACATCACCCCAGTAACCATGCAGTGACAACTGTAACATATATTTTGAAAAAACATGGTTTTTGAGAGGCATAAATTAATAACTAATATAAACTAAGGAAAATAAAGGAAATTTAGACCTGAAGCATAATCAGGTTAAAGAGAAGGAAAGAAGCATATGCAAATGAAACTGCATGTATGAATGTCCTGGTGCTGAAGGAACCGATTTAGGGAATAGAAACAAAGCCACTGTGATGAGCAGATGGATTTGGCACCAAATGAGGACTTAGAATTAGATTGATTAATACGGGCCAGATCATGCAAGACGAAATATTTTCAAAACTGTCCTAATAGTGCTGAGCAAATTTAAAGGTTTCGACCAGGGTAAAGACATGAGTGAGTTTGCTTTGTAAAACAACTACTGAGCTGCAGCATGGCTGATCACAAGGAAATGGACAAGGATAAAAACGGATGAAAGACAATTGAGTCATTTTCAGTAGAGGCTACTGTGGCTCAAACAGGGAGAGTGCCAATGAAGACGGAAAGCAATGTATTCAAAAGACATTGTTGATATACAATAGCCAGGATTTAATGAAAGACATGCTGTAAGAAAAGAAAGCTATGGGGGATTTTTCATGTGGGTGCATCACTGAGGTGTTTACGAAATGGAGAACCTTGGGAAAGGTGGTTTGGAGTTCAAGTGTGAGGGGAAAAAGTAAGCTTTAGCTCTGCTATGTTAAATTTAAGATGCCTGTATTAGAAAGCAGAGACATCACTCTGACAAAGGTCTGTATAGTCAAAGCTATGGGTTTTCCAGTAGTCATGTATGGATGTGAGAGTTGGACCATAAAGAAGGCTGAGTACAAAAGAACTGATGCTTTTGAACTGTGGTGTTGGAGAAGACTCTTGGAGTTCAAAACAGTCCTAAAGGAAATCAACCCTGAATATTCATTAGAAGGACTGATGCTGAAACTGAAGCTCCAATACTTCAGCCACCTGATGCAAAAAGCTAACTCTTTGGAAAAGACCCTGATGCTTGAAAAGATTGAAGGCAGGAGGAGAAGAGGGTGACAAAGGATGGTTGGATGGCACCACCAGCTCAATGGACATGAGTTTGAGCAATCTCCAGGAGACAGTGAAGAACAGGGAAGGCTGGAATGCTTCTGTTCATGGAATCACAAAGAACCAGACACAACTGAGTGACTGAAGAACAGTAAGACATCCAAGTGAAGATGGACTCACCTGGCTGGACCTCAGTCACTTTCTGACACAGAGACATAAATTTGGTTGTCACTGGCATTAGAGGGATATTTAACTCCAAAAAGTGGATAACCATGGGAGATAACCATGGGAGTAAAGACAGGGAGAAAACAAAAATGTAGTCTAAAAACAAGGTCCAAGGACACTCCAGCATCAATAAAGTAAAGAAGGAAGAGTCTGAAGAGAATGACCTAGAAAGGAAGAAGAAAGGCGGGAAAGTGTGTTATCAAGAAGCCAAAGAGAAAGAAGCATTTCTTGGATGGAAAGAGTCAACCATGAAGTCGAGAAATTGAGAATTCTGTTCACTGGATATTTTCCTCCTTAAGACCTTGGATGAGCACCACAAAGCAATTTTCACAGAGTAAAGAGAGAAAGACTCAGCTCACTGGGGGCTCAACAGTGAGTGGAAAATGATGAATTAAAGAGAGTATGTTCAGTTTGTGCATAAGAAAGGTGACCATGATCTTCCCTAGAGAGGCGAGAGTTGTGTCTACTGTGAAGGCAAAGTTGTCATTTCCCTTTTTGAACCAAAAACAGTTCCCACTGTATCATGATAGGCCACCCTATCATGGTAGGTGGGAATTAAGATATAAATGGTGTGATTATTAGAGTGTTAGTAACGATCTGTGATTATTCAGAAAATAATACATCAGCAAATTGAAAATCTTAAGAGATATGCCATTCTGGACACTTGAAATTTTCCCTATGGATTTTCAGCCATTACTGTGTTTTGTTATGCCATAGATTTAATGGAAATCCTCCCAAAACATATTAAATATTCTCTTACCTTCTAAAATAAAGATAAATGAATGTGGTGTAATCTTTCTGGATCCTTAGCTTATGATCACATGCTGATTTTATACCATAATACCCTTGAAAGAATTTATTTGAAGTTTGTAGGGATATTAATCATTCTGCAAATTCTATGTGCATGTATTCATTTAGGCTTATGTGAAAAATGGGATGAGGGTGTGGGTGACTGATACAGAAGAACAGACACAGGAGATGGGTCCAAGAGAGTAGGAAGAGGCTGGAAAGTACAGAGGAAATATGGAATAAAAGGTTGATTTCAGGGTGGCTTGGGAAGAAGAGAGAGTGTGTGTGCTGATGCATGTGAATATCAATACATGTGTGAATTAAAAGGTGTACATGTTGGGGCAATGAATAATATTTGTATGTTGATATTAGCTATGTGTCTGTGTGTTTGTGTGTAGGGGTTGAGTATATTATACACCTCTATGTTGGGATTTAGAAAGCACACAGAGAAGCAATACTTGAACCATGAACTTCCAGATGTTCAAGCTGGTTTTAGAAAAGGCAGAGGAACCAGAGGTCAAATTGCCAACATCCACTGGATCATGGAAAAAGCAAGAGAGTTCCAGAAAAACATCTATTTCTGCTTTCTTGACTATGCCAAAGCCTTTGACTGTGTCAATCACAATAAACTGTGGAAAATTCTGAAAGAGATGGGAATAACAGACCACCTGACGTGCCTCTTGAGAAACCAATATGCAGGTCAGAAAGCAACAGTTAGAATGGACATGGGAACAACAGACTGGTTCCAAATAGGAAAAGGAGTACGTCAAGGCTGTATATTGTCACCTTGCATATTTAACTTCTATTCAGAGTACACATGAGAAACACTGGGCTGGAAGAAGCACAAGCTAGAATCAAGATTGCCAGGAGAAATATCAATAACCTCAGATATGCAAATGACACCACCCTTATGGCAGAAAGTGAAGAGGAACTAAAAAGCCTCTTGATGAAAGTGAAAGTGGAGAGTGAAAAAGTTGGCTTAAAGCTCAACATTCAGAAAACAAAGATCACGGCATCTGGTCCCATCACTTCATGGCAGATAGATGGGGAAACAGTGGAAACGGTGTCAGACTTTATTTTTGGGGGCTCCAAAATCACTGCAGATGGTGACTGCAGCCATGAAATTAAAAGACGCTTACTTTTGGAAGGAAAGTTATGACCAACCTAGATAGCGTATTCAAAAGCAGAGACATTACTTTGCCAAAAAAGGTCTGTCTAGTCAAGGCTATGGTTTTTTCCAGTGGTCATGTATGGATGTGAAAGTTGGACTGTGAAGAAAGCTGAGCACTGAAGAATTGATGCTTTTGAACTGTGGTGTTGGAGAAGACTCTTGAGAGTCCCTTGGACTGCAAGGAGATCCAACCAGTCCATTCTAAAGGAGATTAGCCCTGGGATTTCTTTGGAAGGACTGATGCTAAAGCTGAAACTCCAATACTTTGGCCACCTCATGCGAAGAGTTGACTCATTGGAAAAGACTCTGATGCTTGGAGGGATTGGGGGCAGGAGGAGAAGGGGACGACAGAGGATGACATGGCTGGATGGCATCACCAACTCAATGGACATGAGTTTGAGTGAACTCCGGGATTTGGTGATGGACAGGGAGGCCAGGCATGCTGCAATTCATGGGGTCACAAAGAGTTGGACAGGACTGAGTGACTGAACTGAACTGATGATGATGTATTGTTCACATACTGGGATTGGGGAATGTGTGTGTGTGTTTGTTTGTGTGTATGTTTGGGATGAGGTAGAAGGCAGATGGGTCCCAGGCTGAATAGCCCAAGCTTGTCCCCTGTGGACAGATACTCCAGGATGAAGATAGCAGGAGGACAACAGGAGAGGCTGCTGCTACTTCTGCTACATCGCTTCAGTAGTGTCCGACTCTGCGCAACCCCATAGACTGCAGCCCACCAGGCTCCGCCGTCCCTGGGATTCTCCAGGCAAGAACACTGGAGTGGGTTTCCATTTCCTTCTCCAATGCATGAAAGTGAAAAGTGAAAGTGAAGTTGCTCAGTCATTTCCGACTCTAGCGACCCCATGGACTGCAGCCCACCAGGCTTCTTCATCCATGGGATTTTCCAGGCAAATGTACTGGAGTGGGGTGCCTTTGCCTTCTCCGAAGAGAGGCTGAGCCCTTCCTAAATAAAAGAGACCACATATTTCTCATTCTTGAGGTCAAGGAGACCTTCCCAACTACAGATGTGCAGAAAAGTTCCTTGAAGGTCAAAAGGGGAGTGATGTCAACCTATCCCTAGGCCTCTGCACTGGAATCCATCTTAGACAAGGGGTGAACACACAAACACACACACACACACATACATACATACACACGCACACACAAAGAGAATCTTCAGTTCAGTTCAGTCGCTCAGTTGTATCTGACTCTTTGTGACCCCATGAATCGCAACACGCCAGGCCTCCCTGTCCCTCACTAACTCCCAGAGTTCATCCAAACTCATGTCCATTGAGTCAGTGATGCCATCCAGCCATCTCATCCTCTGTCGCCCCCTTCTCCTCCTGCCCCCAATCCCTCCCAGCATCAGAGTCTTTTCCAATGAGTCAACTCTTCGCATGAGGTGGCCAAAGTATTGGAGTTTCAGCTTCAGCATCAGTTCTTCCAAAGAACACCCAGGACTGATCTCCTTTAGGATGGACTGGTTGGATCTCCTTTCAGTCCAAGGGACTCTCAAGAGTCTTCTCCAACACCACAGTTCAAAAGCATCAATTCTTTAGCACTCAGCTTTCTTCACAGTCCTAGGATATAGCAAATATGGACTCAGAACTAGGCAAGGCAAGATGACTGGCCAGAGGAAATCTGGAAGACATGCCCCATAGAAGTGATTTAAATTACCGCAAAGGTGAGACTCTCTGAGCCTGTGTATGTATCTACATGTTCTCTTTTACCTCCTAATAAATACTTCACTTGTTTCACTGTTTCCATCTTGGTAGGAATTCATGTCTGCAAAGCAAAAAGGCTTGGGACTTGTCAGTGGCCACTAGTCTAGTGTCTACAATTCAGTACTCACTGACAAGGCAGGCCTGACTTCAGTCCCTTGATGAGAATTGAAATTGGCTTCAAGCCACTGGAGGTAAAGGCCACCTAAGATCAGGAAGAGTGTATGCATTAAGATGAATGTCTATAGGTGGGCGTCACATGTGCTGTGTTGGCCCATGCATGTCTGCATTGAAATGTGTTTCTGTGGGGGGCAGATGCAGAGTATTTATCTTCATTTATTGTCTTTTCCTTTGTTTTTGACTTCTCATTGCAACCAATATGATTGATTGGTTACAGCGGTGATAAATTTCTGTACTTAATCTGTTGTAGGACATAAAAGCAAATAGTCATGCATTTTAAGATTATATGTAAAATAGGACAATATCTTTTGAATAATGACTTGGCAATCTTATTATTGAGCAAAATTTATAAGTTAAACCAGTTGTGACTGACCAGAATTGATGGTGCAGGGATTTTCCTTTGTTTATTTAAAATTCTCAGCTTAGTTATGGAAGGAGTTTTTGCAAAATGTTTCTACAGCAATCATATAAACAAAATGGTAATTTTTGTATATTCATGTCCCCATAGATAATATGGGTTTTCCTAGTGCCTCAGTGGTGAAGAATCCACCTGCCAATATAGGAGATACAGGTTTGATCCTTGAGTAGAGAAGATCCCCTGGAGAAGGAAATGGCAGCTCACTCCAGTGTTCTTGCTTGGGAAATCCTATGCACGGAGGAGCCTGGTGGGCTACAGTTCATGGGGTCACAAAGAGTCAGACACAACTTAGCAACCAAACAACAACATGGATAAAACACCTTAGAAAATTTTTGAAAAATATCTCAAATACATTTAGACAATGGCAAAGATTTCATGTCAAAGGAAGAACTGGTTGATACACAGCAAGATCTTTGGGATTTAAAACAGGATATAAATTTTATCTTATTTTGAAATTTTATCAAAATATTTGTTTTTGAGATTTTTCTGATTAGCATTTCCCACCTGGCTACTAGCCAATCTCCCCTTTTCTCTTCTTTTAGCACAATTTATAGCTCCTCCTAGACCACTAGTATTGAGGGAATTAGAGGAATGCTAGCCTGCAATTTCTGGAATGTATGATCTGCATATAACTAGCCATAGTGAGGTTTATAATAAAACCAGATGGAAAATATACATGAAAGGAAGTACAAGATTCAAGACCACAAGTGAAATCAAAGAGAGCTGTCAGGGTCAATATGAAAATTTCCAGCCACAGACAATGCTCTTCTCTGCTAAATAGACAAAAGAATAAAAACTAATCACCTTGAATGGAGGCTCAAAAGGCATGAAAGAGCTAACTGGAACAACTTAAGCTGAAGTTGCAAGTTCAGGCAGAGAAATTGTCTGATTCAGAGACCTTGGCACAATCCATTTTATCTGACAGTTCAAGAAAGATTTGCAGTAATAAAATCACATTAGAGAATAGAGAACAAAGCACCAGAGGAGAACAAACAAGAAACTTGGCTTTCGCACCAAGGGCAGAGCTAACAGTAAGTTGCTTTAGTTTACTGGATTCAGAGGTAAAATAAAAGTACATTTCCAGTAAGTACCATCGAGGGGTTTGTGGGAGCATATTAATACCAATCTTCAAGTACTCGCTGAGATGGCTCAGCTTTAATGTGGTGTCCATTTACAAATTTAAATTTTCATGTGCATTCCAAAGGACTCTGATGCTATAGCCTCTGGAGATATGGGGGGACAAACTTGTATCACAAATGGCAAAATAACAAATTCTAAATTATTTAGATGTTGGTTGTCCCGTCACTGAACTGTTAGGGTTTTAATTATTTACTTTCTCCCCTACTGATTATTTTCTCCAGATTATTTCCTTCATCAAAAGACAGGTCAGAACCAAAAAAATAATTAGCTTATCACAATGAAAAGTTTGTATTAGAAAAATTACTTAAATCACAGTATGATACATGTTCATCTGCAAAGGGACAGCTAGTGAATGGCAGAAAGTGAAGCAGAACCAAAGAGGCTCTTGATTAAAGTGAAAGAGGAGAGTGAAAAATTTGGCTTAAAATTCAGTATTCAAAAAACTAAGATCATGGTATCTAGTCCCATCACTTCAGGGCAAATAGATGAGGAAACAATGGTAACAGTGACAGACTTTATTTTCTTGAGTTCCAAAATCACTGCAGATGGTGATGGCAGCCATGAAATGAAAAGACACTTGCTCCTTGGAAGAAAAGCTATGACCAACCTAGATAGCATATTAAAAAGCAGAGACATTACTTTACCAACAAAGGTTCATCTAGTCGAAGCTATAGTTTTTCTAGTAGTCATGTATGGATGGGATAGTTGGACTATAAAGAAAGCTGAGCACCGAAAAATTAATACTTTTGAACTGTGGTTTGGAGAAGACTTTTGAGAGTTCCTTGGACTGCAAGGAAATCAAACCAGTCAATCCTAAAGGAAATCAGCCCTGAATATTCACTGGAAGGACTGATGCTGAAGCTGAAACTCCAATACTTTTTGGCCACCTGATGCAAAGAGCTGACTCATTTGAAAAGATCCTGATGCTGGGAAAGACTGAAGGCAGGATAAGAAGGGGACGACAGAGGTTGGATGGCATCACCGACTTGATGTACATGAGTTTGAGCAAGCTCTGGGAGTTGGTGATGGACAGGGAAGCCTGGTGTGCTGCAGTCCATGGTGTCACAAAGAGTTGGACATGACTGAGCAACAACTGACTGAGCAAAAGTTTTTTTGCAAATATTCATCTCTGCCCTTGTAACATGAAAGCAGCCATGAATAAACGTAAATAAATAAGCATGGATGTGTTCCAATAAAACTTTGTTTATAAAAACAAGTGGTGGTCAACAAGTCTACCATGCATTTAAAGAGGAATTGCCATCAATTTTAATCAATTTCCCCACAAAATAAAAGAGGGGGGAATCATTCTCAATTTACTTAAAGAGGCCAATATTACCTCAATCTCAATACCAGAAAATGACAGCACAATGGAATGAAAACTACAGACCACTATCTCTTATGAGATATTCATGGCAAATGGAAGGGGGGAAAAGTGGAAGCAGTGACAGATTTTATTATCTTGGGTTCCAAAATCACTGTGAATGGTGACTACAGCCATGAAATTAAGAGGACTGCTCCTTGGAAGGAAAGCTATGACAAACCTAACAGAGTTTAGGTTTAAAAAGCAAAGACATCATTTTGCTGACAAAGGTCCATCTACTCACAGCTATGGCTTTTCCAGTAGTCATGTACAGTTGTGAGAAATGGACCAGAAAGAAGGCTGAATGCTGAAGAATTGATGCTTTCAAATTGTGGTGCTGGAGAAGACTCTAGAGAGTCCCCTAGGCTGCAATATCAAACCAGTCAGTCAAAGGAAAGAAACCCTGAATATTCATTGAAAGGACTGATGCTGAAGTTGAAGCTCCAATACTTTGGCCCCCTGACATGAAGAGCCGACTCACTGGAAAAGACCCTGATGCTGGGAAAGATTGAAGGCATAGGAGAAGGGGGAGACAGAGGATGAGATGGTTAGATAGCATCACCGATTCAAAGGACATAAATATGAACAAACTCCAGGAAATAGTGGAGGACAGCATGCTATAGTCCTTAGGGTCTCAAAGAGTTGGACATGACTCAGTGACTGAACAACAACAATCTCTCTCCAACTCAAATATTAAAAACTTCAATAAAATATAAGAAAATCAAATCAAGCTGTATAAAAATAATTATACAACATAATCAAGTGGGACTTATCCAGGTTTGCAAGGCTAGTTCAACATTCAATACTCTATCAATGTAATTTTTACCATGCCAATAAGTTGAAGAAGACAATTTATATGAAATATTAATCAATGCACAAAAATCATATAATAACATGAAGTTATTAAGAAACTACCATGCAAATAACCCACCCCTCAGTCTAGTACAATAGCTCAAAATACTATGTAAAACATGATCCATGCACAAACATCAGGCTGCTTATAGTACCGTTGGGAAAGCAATGCATCAAAAAAATAAATATGCATGCAGTGCAAGAAGAAGTTAAAGCACAATTCTGAGAAGAAGTGATTGTGTGATTAGTTAATTGGTGATGACTTTATACAGAGTGTTTAATTATATTTTATGAAAGGAATGCAATTATTTGCTTAGCATAATGGTAAATATAATATTTAAAATAAAAACAGGATAAGCAAATAGGATGGATTATCAAATGAGATATTAATATCCACATTAATATAGTCTAACATTAGCAATGCATAATATGAGATTAAAAATATACTTTCTTGTCAAAGCAATCTTCAGAAAGAAGAACAGAGCTGGAGTTATTACACTCCCTGATGTCAGACCATACTACAAAGCTACAGTAATCAAAATAGTATAGTACAGATACAAAAACCGACACAGAGATCAATGGCACATTGATAAATAGTGTGGTGAAAACTGGACAGCAACATGTACAAGAATTAATTTGAACATTTTCTCACACCATATACAAAAATAAACTCAAAATGGATTAAAGACCTAAATGTAAGACACTGATGGTTAACAGGCACCTGAAAAGACGCTCAGTATTGGCAATAGAGGAATGCAAATCACAGCAACAACGACACACCACTAATGCCTGTCAGGACGGCTATCATCAAAAAGACCACAAACAACAAATGCTGATGAGGATGTGGAGAAAAGGCAACTCATATACACTACTGGTAGGAATGCAAATTGGTACAGCTGGCTGGAAAACAGTGTAAAGGCTCCTTAGAAACTAAAAACAGAATTACCATATGATCCAGCACTTCTACTCCTGAGCAAATATCCAAAGAAAATTAAAAACCTAACTCAAAAAGATACATGCACCCTATTGCTCATAGCAGCGCTGTTTATAATAGTAAGATATGGAAGCAACCTAAGTGACCATCAACAGATGAATGGATAAATATATATATATATATATATATATAT
This sequence comes from Bos indicus x Bos taurus, assembly GCF_003369695.1. Lineage (NCBI taxonomy): Eukaryota > Metazoa > Chordata > Mammalia > Artiodactyla > Bovidae > Bos > Bos indicus x Bos taurus. The sequence goes on along the minus strand of NC_040099.1, from coordinate 8,940,374 downwards.
ATATATATATATATACATAACATATATATTTGTGTGTGTGTATTCACACACAATGAAATACTACTGAGCTATAAAAAACAATGATATTTTGCCCTATGCAACAACATGGAAAGATATGGATGGCATTATAACTACACTTAGTGAAATAAGTCAGACAGATAAAGACAAATACTGTATGTTTTCACTTATATGTGGAATCTAAAAAATAACACAAAGAAATGAACATTAAAAATGCATTAATGATTTGAATTTATATTTTATTTAAATATTTAAAAGTTACAACTCTGAAAAACTACATTTTTGTTTGCATATACTCAGCTGCATTCAGATATTGCTTATGAGAAAAACATAAGTGATTGCTTTGTTTGTCATCAGGTACAATATAAACATCAAATACAAATGTAAGTTCAGCAAGATATTCAGTCTGCATTAGGTAAATTACTAGGCAAAGTGAATCTTTTAAATCATTTCTCTAGAAATACTCAAATAACACACATATGTGTATGTATATGCCTTTCCAGACACATGTCTATTAAATATGTAAACATTACATAGACATATATTTGGACAAATATACAGAATGCAAAATATAATAGCAAACATATTTTGCCAAAGGAATGATATGTAAACTTTATATCCAAACTTGAAATTTGATATCATGATTTTAGTCACTGCTGTATTCTTGCCTGGAGAATCCCAGGGACGGGGGAGCCTGGTGGGCTGCTGTCTATGGGGTCACACAGAGTCGGACACGACTGAAGCGACTTAGCAGCAGCAGCAACAGCAACAATATTTAGACAAGAAATTCAAGATACCTGCATTTCCAATACTGGTGACTGCAACATTTAGGTAAGATAGATCCCTCTTCTCTTAAGAATTACACATTCTGACCAATTTCCATGAAAGGATCAACTGAAAATGCATTTGAGCTATTAAGAGAGAAAAGTAAAAGGATAAGTAAAATTTAATAAGAAAAATGGGGATCCAATCCTAGAATTTAAATCCTTTCACTGAACCCAAAGTTGGAACTATAGCAGAAGCAACAAGGATGCTAGTGAATCTTAACAATTGTAAAAAGTGTGCAAGTACTGTGTAGAGAGAAACAGTGTTAAAGGAAAATAACTTTGATTATATAATATTGGAGCCAAGCAATTTTTATTTAAGTGAAAGGGTAAAATGAAGATATTATCAATATTGAAACTCAAACGTCTCTAACATACAGACTTTCTTAGAAAGCTCTCTTAAAAGCTCTCTTAACTTGGCTTAAGAGAGAAATAGATTCATGATGACTGTATGAGCTAACTGTGAAATAAAGGTGATAATTCTGTAAGTTATAGTGTTGCCTTAAAAATCAAGGAAAAACACAGTGCATACATGTTATAACTCAGCAAAAACATACTAGACTGGTGCCAACCAATAAAAATATATTGTCAGCCACAAATGTGAACTGCATAGGAATTTCAAGTTTTTCAGAGGCATATTTAAAACAGTTAAAAGAAATAGGTAAAACTACTTTTAATACTATATCCTAAATATTATATACATCCAATGTTATATGTTTTCAAAATATTATCATTTTAAAATGTAGTGAATATAAACAATTATTAATGAGACATTTTACATTTCTATTTTTTACTTAGTCTGTTAAATCCAGGGGTAACCATACTAGTAGAGGGGTTTTTCTGGTGGCTCAGCTGTAAAGAATCTGCCTGACAATGCAGGAGATACAGGTTTGATCCCTGCGTCAGCAAGATCCCCTGGAGAAGGAAATGGCAACTCACTCCAGTATTCTTGCCTGGAGAATCCCATGGATAGAGGAGCCTGGTGGGCTACAGTCCATGGGGTCACAGAGTCAGACACAACAGCAACTAAACCACGACTACCACCATATTGATAGAGAACAGTTGTAGATGGTACCAATATGGCAGATAGCCTGATGGTGACCTATATCCCACAACAAATTAGTGTGTGCTGAGTAGGTATGGGCTTTAATGAGTGTCCAACGGGGTTAGTAGAAAAATGCCAACTACTGAAAGTTGCTCAATGTGTACCAGAATATATTGAGTGGTTATTTCCAGCTATGATCACATGCATTGATGCTCACTTACTTCTGAGCTGCGTTTTTTTCTGGGTAGAAATGTATTTAATAAAAATGTTACATTAGAGTTGGCATAAAATTATGAAACAATTTAAGAAGATATTTTCATTATTTACAGCTGTGATTTTCTTGATCATTAATCTTTATCCCTTAACTCACTTTGCACATGACAGGTTGAATGCATAATTAATAGACCAGATATGCATTTAGTAGAAAATAATAGCTTTAATTTTAAGCTGTCATCACCCTAAAAGAGAAACTGCCTTTATAAATTCTGATGAGTCACCATCCTCTGAAAACAAGCACTATATATATATATATATATATATATATATATATATATATATTATAATGATTCTTTTTCTTACCTAATGCACTAAAATCCTCAGCTACATCTGTGAAAATTCAAAGAATAAAGTGCTTTGGGACTCCAAAAAGACTCAGGCTACTAAAGCTGTTTTCACATTTTTTCATGTCACTCATGCGTCACAGGCAGCTTTTAGCACCTGCCACCCAACGTTCAGGAGTGAAAACTGAAGGAAAAAAACGACCGAGCGACTTTGTTAGATAATGACTGTGCGAGTAGAGAGAGGAGTTTGTCTAATCAGCACAAAGAGTCACAGGGTCTAGAATTGATCTGTGAACTTTTTTAGAAACAAAGACATGTTAAAAGTGTGACACAAAAAGGAAAAAAGGTAACATATAAAGTGTATCTCTTTCTTCTTTTTTTTTTTTAAATTATTTATTTATTTGTCTGTGCAGGGTCTTATTTGCAGCACGTAGGAGATTTAGTCGTGGCATGTGGGATCTAGTTCCCTGACCAGGGATCAAACTCGGGTCCCTTGCATCGGGAGCTCGAAGTCTTAGTCCACCGGACCACCAGGGAAATCCCTACCTTTTTCTCCTTAATGACCTGACCCTTGTTTTCCCCAGTGTTCCTAGACACGCTTCCCTCAGATTCTTTATTGTAAAGGGCCTGCACTTCTCTGAACAATCTGTTCTCAATGCTGTGGCCTCACATCCTCTTTAGAATTCAACGCAGCCAACTTCTCTGACCAGATAGGGAGTGAAATTCTCTTCTCCAAGCATCCTGGCTTTAACGCTTAGCACACCATAATCTAACCATGGGTTTGCTTGTCTATCTCCTCTCAGTTATTCTTACAGCCCAGCATCTTCAGAGAATCCGAACTTTAAATGTATTCATATAAGAACTGATACTTCTTAAAAATTCAAAGCATCCCAACAATTCTTTTGCCCAAAAAAAGCAAATGAGTTTTGACTCCCAGGAGTGCTATGATTCTTTATGAAAGCTAATTGCCACTATTAAGTTCTTCAGTTGACAAGGCTCTGTCACACAATTGCTGCATCTCAATAAAAAAGTGAACTCTTTTGATGATGATGTGCATAGACTTGCATATATTAACATTTAGTTCTATTTGCAACCTTCATTTTTTAATGACATTACTTACAGGAGAACTCACATTTAGTTACCTTTAGACTTTATATCTTGCATTAAAAATTGTATGTGGAAAGGTTATCATTGGTAATTGTGGTTTGAATTGTTGCATTTCTAGGCATTCAGTTATTTTGTTTTTGTTGTTCCTGTTGTTATTATCCAAGCTACCGACACAATTATCTAGGTCAGACCACTGATATGTGGAGCTGTGTGCCGGCTCTTGGCTTTTATTTGATGCTGTTTGAATTCTGAAGGAAACAGTCGCTTTCTCCTCACAGCATCTTTCCCTCAGGGATCTGTGTTGACTACCAGTCAACACAGTACATATAATCTCTTTCAAAAGAAAGAAATATATGAGGAATGGGCAAGAACTGGTGTGAGCAGTTATTATGGGCTATCACTTAGTCTCAGCATGTGGGATTTAAGTGTGTTTTCCCCTCTTAAGATGACTTTAACAGTGCTTACCTGTGCTGAAAGATCTGCAGGCAGTCTTTTTGTGTAAACTGGATATAATTATGCTGAGAGATACCCAAAGGACTGGAGACAACTAGGGGTGTGTAAAAGTGTGGATTAGTCGCTCAGTCGTGTTCAATTATTTTTGACCCCACGGACTGTAGACTGCCAGGCTCCTCTGTCTGTGGAATTCTCCAGGCAAGAATACTGGAGTGGGTTGACATTTCCTGCTGCAAGGGATCTTCCTGACCCAGAGATCGAACTCAGCTCTCTTGCATTGCAGGCAGATTTCTCTACTGTCTGAGCCTTATCTATGTGAAAGTTATATATGTAAAATATAGTTATATAAAAGTGAAAGCCACTCAGTTGTGTCCAACTCTTCCATGGAATTCTCCAGGTCAGAATATGGAGTCGGTTGCCATTTCCTTCTCCAAGGGATCTTCCTGACCCAGGAATTGAACCTGACTCTCCTGCATTGCAGGCAGATATCTTTACTGTATAAGCCACATCTATATGAGAAATTATATATGTAAATATAATTATGTAATATTATACATGAAAGTGAAAGTCATTCAGTCATGTCCAACTCTTTGCGACCCCTTGGACTATACAGTCCATGGAATTCTCCAGGCCCGAATACTGGAGTGGGTAGCCTATCCCTTCTCCAGCGGATCTTCCCAACCCAGGAATCGAACCGGGGTCTCCTGCATTGCAGGTGGATTCTTTACCAACTGAGCTATCAGGGAAGCCCCCAAATTATACATATATAGGAGATAAATTCTAACTCAGTGTAGGGAGTCCCAGAGCTGGTCATGTAAGAAGCTTGCACCAGGCTAAGAACTGATTCTCCATCTATGGCTGACACTCTGATGTTTTTTTGTTCTCCATCTTTTCTCCTGACTAAGGCATGGTGACTTTACTTATTTAGAAGATGGCAAGTATATTTGGCTAATGTACTTATATGCATTATAAGTATATATCCCCTCTTCTCATGAGTCAGGGGACATTCTAAATAATGGGAATATACACTAGGGCAGATCTCCAGCTTTCCTCAACATACACTTACCACCTATTTATGTGCTATGCTGGGTTCCCGTCCCCACCCCCAATCTTAAAAAGATGATAACATCTCAAACAGAATGTTTATGGTGTGAGTTATCTTATATGTCCTTACACAGATTATATTAGTAAATGGACAATGCAGTTTTGCATGTCTAGAAATGTTGCCAATACACTGTCCCTTTTTGTAGCACTATCATTAATATAGTGGTAAGTGTTGGCACCCCACTCCAGAACTCTTGCCTGGAAAATCCCATGGACGGAGGAGCCTGGTAGGCTCCAGTCCATGGGGTCGTGAAGAGTTGGACACGACTGAGCGACTTCACTTTCCCGTTTCACTTTCATGCGTTGGAGAAGGAAATGGCAACCCACTCCAGTGTTCTTGCCTGGAGAATCCCAGGGACGGAGGAGCCTGGTGGGCTGCCGTCTCTGGGGTCGCACAGAGTTGGACACGACTGAAGCGACGCAGCAGCAGCAAGTATATAAAAAGAAAACACTTAGTGACAATGCTCCCAAACGTGCCAGGAGGCTGGAGTCTTCATTTAGAGACAAGATCAGAGAGGTGGAAGCCTGAAAAATGGGTAAACTGTAGCTTTCATCTGTGTTTTTCAGAAAGAAGAGAATCTTAGTAATTTAACTGTCAACTTGCATCATCAATCAAATAAAACTGATTTTCAACTAAGAGATAAATAAAATTGTTCTGAAATGAAAATTTAAAGCAGCTTAACTCATGTAAAATTCACTTTCTAAAGTCCAGTACAGCTTCTATAGATATGTGTGTTAAAGATGCAACAAAAATATGAATGAATTATTTTGACATATTTTACGTGTACATGAACTGAAGTATTACTACATAAGTGGAATCAAAGTATACAGAAGTAAAAATAGAATTTACCAAGATATTCTGAATGTCGTCTCTGATATTTACTCTTCTGTAATTGAAATTGTCGCTTAAAACCAAAATTAAGGAATTTCGCACACCTTTATTTTTTACCAATTGTCCTTATCTATTACATATCACACACCCAATGTAATGATAAAGGCAACACAATATGCAAAGAGAATTTTTTAAATGAACCCTTACAGAGTGTCTGGTACGGCAGTATTGTTCTCAGCACAACAGTATATCATCTCTGAGTTAGGTATTACTATTGTTATCTCTCATTTTATAAATCATAAAACAAGGCACAGGGATGCTAAATATTGTGTCCAAGGTCACACAGCAAGCAAGGAAGGAAGGAAGAAAGGAAGGTTTATTTTCTAAGATACCACCAAGGATTTCTTTTTTGACATGTATAGTATTGACATGGGTATTTGTTTTACTTCTGTTATTTTAAAAGGGCATGTTTGTATTTCATATACTTCTCTGGGTATTGGTTGTCACACTATAAACTAAAATATTTAAAAGTACACGGAGAAATGTTTATGGCAAATTGCCATTTCAAATGTTCACACTAAAAAAACAAAATGCCCATTCTCTGGGGCACAGAACTTCAATTTTTAGGAATATGCTTTCTGCATATTGTATGAAAAGTTAGACTTTAAAAACAGAGACAACAATGACATCAAAAACTTCAGAAGGTAGCGTCTCACGTACAAACGGTGGGCAGTGGCCCCTGAGAGCGCAGTCAGGAAAGCAGCTGTGACGCAGGTGTGGAGACCTCAGGCTGCTCAGGGCGCTCCTGAGGGCGAAATGCGAGAGCAGGGGCTTCCTCATTGAGGAGCAGGGGCTTCTGCTCTGTGAGCCCTAAAGAGATGCAGGGAACACAACCCAGCACAGACTTGGCTTTCTCACCTTTGTCCAATCCTGGCATTTTCCCATTTTCTGAACTTTTACTTATATATAATCTCTCTCTTCCCCTCTCCTCCGTATTATAGAAAAAGCTTAATATTTTGGGTAGAACATTTCTCACATGAAGGCCTACAATAGAGTCATGATATTAAAAGACAATGTGCTCAAGCAAAATATTCAAATGATAAAGAGTCTGTCTGCAATGCAATTGAGCCGGGTTTGGTTCCTGTGTCTGGAAGATCCCCTGGAGAAGGCAATGGCATCCCAGTTCAGTATTCTTGCCTAGAAAATTCCATGGACAGAGGAGCCTGGTGGGCTACAGTCCATGGGGTTGCAAAGAGTCGGACACCACTGAGCAACTAACACAGCTATCAAAATAAGTAAATAAATAGAAATACATATCAAGTATCCAGACAACTTGTCTAATATATTTGCTTGGAAATATCAGTCCACTCACAAATCATAGAAAGTTCGCTGATTGATATAATAAAATGGCAAAAATGTTTTAAGATGCTCTGACGTACCTGAAACACAACCCTGCAGTTTGAAAGCGTTGACGTCGAAGGGGGTGTCTGGTAGGATTACATGGAGTATTTGATCAATATAAACTCTGCAAATAATAAGTAACAGCAAAGTACACCTGACTAATAAAACCAGTCTAATTACAGATCAGACTTTAGGAATGCATTATTTTTCTAATTTAATTTCTCAGTGGCCATTTATTTAGAACTCCCCTTAACATGATTGGAGATAAACCAGGTCAAGAAAAACTGGAAAATGGTTGAGTCAGACCCAGATTCAGAAAACAGACCACACAGAGCTCTACGTGAGTGAACAGACCCGCCCTGAGATTGGAAGGAGGCACAGCCTAGCAGTACAGCCTCAGGCAGAACAGGATCCACTGGATCACCGCACGGGTCTCTCCTGCTCCTCAGGGCTGCACTCAAGCACGAACAGGAGGGGACATCAGAAAGGACTCTGAGACCAGCCACAGGTTGGCAGTTCATCATCATTTCAGCATCTGCTTCATGGCCTGAACTTCTACTGGACAAACGTTCTATAAAACTGAACTAAACTTTAAAAGCTTCAGGTTTTCTTTGCTGTGCAAAAGATTTTAAAATTAATTAGGCCCCATTGGTTTATTTTTGTTTTTATTTTCATTACTCTAGAAGATTGGTCAAAAAAGATCTTGCTGTGATTTACGTACAAGAGTGATCTTCCTATGTTTGTTTTCTTCGTGAATTTAGGTCACTTTGCTGTACAGCAGAAACTAATATTAATACAACATAGTGACCTAACAGAAGCAGAAGATATTAAGAAGAGGTGGCAAGAATACACAGAAGAACTGTACAGAAAACATCTTCACGACCCAGATAATCACGATGGTGTGATCACTGACCTAGAGCCAGACATCCTGGAATGTGAAGTCAAGTGGGCCTTAGAAAGCATCACTACGAACAAAGCTAGTGGAGGCGATGGAATTCCAGTTGAGCTATTTCAAATCCTGAAAGATGATGCTGTGAAAGTGCTACACTCAATATGCCAGTAAATCTGGAAAACTCAGCAGTGCCCACAGGACTGGAAAAGGTCAGTTTTCACTCCAATTCCAAAGAAAGGCAATGCCAAAGAATGCTCAAACTATCACACAATTGCACTCATCTCACATGCTAGTAAAGTAATGCTCAAAATTCTCCAAGCCAGGCTTCAGCAATATGTGAACTGTGAACGTCCAGAGGTTCAAGCTGGTTTAAAATGCAGAGGAACCAGAGATCAAATTGCCAACATCCACTGGATCATCAGAAAAGCAAGAGAATTCCAGAAAAACATCTATTTCTGCTTTATTGACTATGCCAAAGCCTTTGACTGTGTGGATGACAATAAACTGTGGGAAATTCTGAAAGAGATGGGAATACCAGACCACCTGACCTGCCTCTTGAGAAACCTATATGTAGGTCAGGAAGCAATAGTTAGAACTGGACATGGAACAACAGACTGGTTCTAAACAGGAAAAGGAGTATGTCAAGGCTGTATATTGTCACCCTGTTTATTTAACTTATATTCAGAGTACATCATGAGAAACAATGGGCTGGAAGAAGCACAAGCTGGAATCAAGATTGCCAGGAGAAATATCGATAACCTCAGATATGCAGATGACACCACCCTTATGGCAGAAAGTGAAGAGGAACTAAAAAGCCTCTTGATGAATGTGAAAGAGGAGACTGAAAAAGTTGGTTTAAAGCTCAACATTCAGAAAACTAAGATCATGACATCCGGTCCCATCACTTCATGGGAAATAGATGGGGAAACAGTGGAAACAGTGTCAGACTTTACTTTTGGGGGCTCCAAAATCAATGCAGATGGTGATTGCAGCCATGAAATTAAAAGACACTTATTCCTTGTAAGGAAAGTTATGACCAACCTAGATAGCATATTGAAAAGCAGAGACATTACTTTGCCAACAAAGGTCCGTCTAGTCAAGGCTATGGTTTTTCCAGTGGTCAGGTGTGGATGTGAGAGTTGGACTGTGAAGAAAGCTGAGTGCCGAAGAATTGATGCTTTTGAACTGTGGTGTTGGAGAAGACTCTTGAGAGTCCCTTGGACTGCAAGGAGATCCAGCCAGTCCACCATTCTAAAGGAGATCAGTCCTGGGTGTTCATTGGAAGGACTGATGCTGAAACTGAAACTCCAATACTTTGGTCACCTCATGCGAAGAGTTGACTCATTGGAAAGACCCTGATGCTGGGAGGGTTTGGGGGCAGGAGGAGAAGGGGATGACAGATGATGAGATGGCTGGATGGCATCACCAACTCGATGCACATGAGGTTGAGTGAACTCCGGGAGTTGGTGATAGACAGGGAGGCCTGGAGTGCTGCAATTCATGGGGTCGCAAAGAGTTGGACACGACTGAGCGACTGAACTGAACTGAACTGAACTGAAAGCATCTATATCCCAATTAAAAAAAAAAAAAGCTCCAGGAAATCATATAATAAAAAATTACTTAATATGAAAAAATCTAAAAACACTTCTCTAGTTCATCTATTTCAGAAATCAAGTCTTGGGTTGGGGGTCTCTTAAAGCATATGTGTGTAAAATAGACAGCTGTGGGAATTTGCCGTATGATACAGGGAACCCAAAGCCGGTGCTGTGTGACAGTTTAGAGGGGTGGGATGGGGTGGGAGATGGGAGGGAGGTTTAGGAGGGAGGGGACATATATATACTTATGGCTGATTCATGCTGACTGACGAAAGGCAGAAACCACCACAATATTGTAAAGTAGTGAAAGTGAAAGTCGTTCAGTCATGTCCAACTATTTGAGACCCCTGGACTATACAGTCCTTGGAATTCTCCAGGTCAGAATACTGGAGTGAGTAGCTGGGCCCTTCTCCAGGGGATCTTCCCAACCCAGGGATCAAACCCAAGTCTCCAGCATTGCAGGTGGATTCCTTACCAGCTGAGCCACAAGGGAAGCCCATTGTAAAGTAATTATCCTCCAATTAAAAATTAAATTAAATTTAAAGCATATGCAACAATTACTTCTCCTTGTAAAAAGAAACTTACCTGTTTGAAAAGCACCTTTATATTTTAAAAATAAATGTCTTTTTCTAACATCACGTGGAGTCAGTGTAGGAAACAGAAACTATTCTGGGAAGTGTGAGAATGAACAAGTGATCATGATGAATACAAACCACATGTAGAAGAAAATTATTTTTTTTCATTAATTAATAGAATCTCAACATACCACAGTTTAAGGGACATTTAATGGAGTCACATAGGACTTTCCAAGGGGACCACAACTGTCAATCAATTACTGTTAGAAGCTCAAATTCCAATCTTACTCTTTCTGCCAAAGAAATGGGGCTATAAAACCTACTTCATGATGCAGAACATAGGATTTTACGGGAGGGGGTGAACTGAGGGCACAGACATATAACTCAAATTATTCAGATCAGAGAAAATAGGCTGTTGCTGAGCCACACAAAAGGAGATAAAATTCATTCAAGGGTAATAAGTAGCAAGCAGTAGGAATCTTTCAGTGTGTACCAAAGGTGGGGGGACACTTTTAAGTCAGACAATACCCTTGGTTATTTATTTACAGTAAGTGTTTAAAATGTCACTGCTGCTGCTAAGTCGCTTCAGTCGTGTCCGACTCTGTGCGACCCCATAGACGGCAGCCCACAAGGCTCCCCCGTCCCTAGGATTCTCCAGGCAAGAACACTGTGGTGTGATGTAAACTAATTTCTCTGCAATTAGAATGAAAAGCTCCAGTAAATCTAATTGTGTGAAGCAAAAAAAAAAAAAAAAATGGTTAAGGGAGGAAAAAGCATATAGACTGAATGAGAATATAGATAATTTTCTTCACCACACCTGGCTAAAGTTTTCATCAGTTTTTAATGGGGAGGAATTTGAAGTTATGTCAATATCAATATATGACACATATAAACCACATATTATTATAGATAATATGTAATATGTATCAAGTCCTGTTTATCTTAAGTAGATTGTACAGTACATTATGTAATAGTATGCTATGTAGAAAGCTGTAAAAACATAGATCTATGGATACAATCAGAAAATAGCTTCATTTTGCTCCTTTAGATCTGCACATTGGGACTGTTTTTCTTTTGCTCTTGTGTGAAAATTTACTCAGGCTAAATAATCCTCCAGTCAGTCTTATAAAGTAGAAAATCTCAAAGTTACTGAAAATACTGAACACAATCTGAATGCAACAATTAAATATGTTTAGTTCTAAGCAATTCCACCTCAGTTTATTAAGAGACCTTCTCCTAGCACCAGGGCTCTGTAACCTTACAGAGGGTTACAGAGGGTCCTTAATGTAGTAAGCTGCATTCCAGTTTTATCTGGTCAGTTAATACTGTATTAGCCCCTACGAATTTGATGACACACCTTTTCTCTAAGTTAAGTCAGCTTTACCTCTTCCCATGACTTCATTGAAAAGAAATCAATACAATTTCACCAACACTCTTTTGCAAGGAATCTATACCTGGTCCATATAAAACATATACTCTTTTCCTAAACAAATTCTAGACTGCAGGTCAATATCACTGCAGTTACTGGTTCACATATTATGCTCTCAGCATTTCCATTAAACAAGTTTTACTAGGTTTGAGGTGAGGAAAGAATCTCAACTTCCTGTCTTCCTACTTTCTTAAGCCTGATGGTATTTGTGTGCTCAGCCACTCAGTCATGTCCAACTCTTTGCAACCCCATGGACTGTAGCCTACCAGGCTCCTCTGTCCATGGGGTTTCCCAGGCAAGAATACTGGAGTGGGTTGTCATGCCCTCCTCCAGGGGATCTTCCTGACCCAGAGATAAAACCTCATCTCTTCCGTCTCCTGCATTAGCAGGTGGATTCTTTACTACTGCTCCACCTGGGAAGCTCCATAAGTCTGATAAAGTGTAGACAGACAGATGATAGAGAGATAGATGATAGATTGATAGATAGATGTAAAATACAGACAGCCTTCTCGGAGAACAGGGATAAGGCAGAGATGACTCACTCTGGCATCTTCTGGATGCTCCCTCCATCCCCATTTCCAAAGCCATTCATCAATCATTCTACGAGGCACATGAATGCCACCAGGGGGATGGCATCAACAATCAGGATAAGGTGCACTTATGATCCTCATATATACCTTCAAAAGCAAAGACTAGCCTCAATTATTCAGACTGAACTGAGACTCCAGACCAGAATGCCATGTTGGAGGCAGTCCACCTGCCCCTCCCCAACTCCCTAACCAACAATTGTAAACAGTGCCTTATTTCCAGGGATGCTATGTGTACTCCTAAAGCTAAGTCTTGTATGGAAGCCAGTCATTATCTTCACTTCTTCCTCAAAACATGGTTTGCATTCTAGGGGTGCTCACAGAAATACAACCAATAGATCACAGAGGCCTCAGATGGCTCCAAACATCTCTCAAAAATGAGGCTGACCTGGTTTACTGAGGGAAGATTCCCAAAAGTATAACTTACCCACATACACCATAATTTATGTTTACCCTGTAAGCACTTACTCTTAAAATGGGAATCCTCCAGCTAGAATGGGTATTACTACATTTGTCCCTGATTTTTTCTCACTTGATAGGTCACGTTGACTTAGGAAGGTCATCAAACCATCCTCAGTTCACTGGTCAGGAGAGTAATGGTGATAGCATTGCCCTAGACGGCCAAGGTAGAGTCTGCACAACACACTAGTATTTCCTGTGGTGCCTGGATTAATATCTCAGGCCAAGTGGAAATGGCCATTACATAACCTAAAGAGAAAGCTACCTGTATTTCTCAGGCAGACAATAGCAGGATTTGTTCTGTTGGACCTGTGACCCTGGGGGCACAGAGGGACACTTGAGGACAATCCTGACAGTCGGCTTCACCCTGATATTTGAGATCATGTTGCCAGCAGTCTTCAAGATAGGCTGTTGGAGATGAACAGTTGCAGTTTCAGTTTCTATTGGTCATATTTATTGGAGTGGTTGACACAGGACTGTAGTTAAGAGGAAATTCTTCAGAAGTTAATATAGTGACAGCTCTCCAGGAATCACTTACATGTCTGTCTATCTTGGATGCAGAGGTACTAACTAACTTTTGTTCTGGAACAAAAAGTAGTCATGCTTAGTGTCCAGTGTGATAAGCATAATCTCTTTTTTAGTCAAAGTTCAGGCATGCTTATTACCCATTATGAAAGACTCGAGTTCTCTAAGTGCAGATTACTCTTGAGTCTATGTACAAGCATCCATCTGGGCACATCAGCAATATCCCCATGGTATTTGTGGGGTAAGGAGAGCTGATACAACTATGCAAATGCTCACGCTTCCTTGCTGTGCTATGAGTAATAAATACCTTTGTCTCTCATCCAGAAGCTCATGTCTTCTTCCAAGATCCATGAAACTGTGGTAAGTAGACTAACTTATTAGTTTATGGATAGAGTAAACTCTTCACAGTATTTTGTAGATACTGAAGGCTATTTTAGTATTACAAAATACCATTTTGAGTATACTAAGACTTGTACAGTGTACATTGAAAGTGAAGTCACTCAGACGTGTCCGACTCTTTGCGATCCCGTGGACTGTAGCCCACCAGGTTCCTCTGTCCATGGGATTCTCCAGGCAAGAATACTGGAGTGGGTTGCCATTTCCTTCTCCAGGGGATCTTCCCAACCCAGTGATTGAACCCAGTTCTCCCGCATTGCAGGCAGACGCTTTAACCTCTGAGCCACCAGGGAAGCCCCATTATTTTTACTAAATTTTAGCTTCATAATGGCTCAGATGGTAAAGAATCTGCCTGCAATGCAGGAGACTGGGATTCGGTCCCTGGGTCAGGAAGATCCTCTGGAGAAGGGAATGGCTACCCACTCCAGTATTCTTGTCTGGAGAATTCCATGCACAGAGGAGCCTGCCGGGCTACAGTCCATGGGCTCACAAAGAGTCGGACATGACTGACTGACTGAACAACAACAGAGAAGAGACAGCCAGCCAGCCAAGGTCATGAAGGGTGTCTGTGACTTTGCTAACATGGATAATTTTGTGAGATAAATTAGCTGGGAGGATAACATGAGTAAAAACAGAAATCTGTAAAGGGAAAAAAAATGAGACATTTACTCCCAGAAAAGGTAAGAAACTTAGAGTGAGCAAGAAGAAGTAAAATAGTGAGAGTCAACTGTTTTGAAGAGTATAAACTTTAACATCGAGTGAAAATTAGGAGCTCAAAGTTTTTGAGCAATTTTCTTGGTTGTATTTATTGAATTCTCTTACTTCCCTAGGACTAGGAAGGTTACATCAGATTCACACTCCAAATGCATTGCTTTTCCCTCGGGTGTTTGTCAGCATAGATCCAGCGACATTCAGCTTCCAATGACTCTGAAAGCGTTTTATTAACACAGAACACTTGAGTTAACAATTTGCATTCTGCCAAAGATTTTCACCTCACAGTGACAGCGCTATTTCTTCTGAGTAATTCCGAACACTAACCAGGGAGGATAAACAAAGGCTTTTGAATCTCTTGATGTTTCTACATAAAAGCTACACCTTATTTCCATTCTGGTTCAGCAAGCCCAACAGTTTTTTGAAAGAAACAAGAGGCTTCATTTTGAGGCTGATTTATGGAAGCAGTCGTGCTCAGCTGAACAGGTGGTGTGTTCCCCTGGGCCAGAACAGGGCAGATGGATCAGTCCTCAATGTTGTTGGTCATTAATGGTGAGCAGCTGTCTCCCCAGAGAAGTGAGACAGAGCATGACTCATCAACCACATTTCAATGTATTTTTGCAGTGACTCAACCACTTCATCTTAATGGACTCGACCAACTATTTCCCTTCCTTCCATTATACACCACAGCTTTAGTAATAAAAATGATTGATTTGTAAATTCATACAAGTTTCACTTGTTCCCTTTAATATGTAATCCTGCTTTATAAATAGGAGGCTGTACCCATTCTGTGGTGGATTTGAAGACATATGGGTAATGCTGGCTTCGCCTGAGTATTCGTCTTTATTGACACTACAGTTCCTGAAACATCCACATTACATATTTATTCCATCAGTGTAAGACATCTGTCCTCAAGTGTCTCTTTTTCAAATGCAAATTCTCTTAAAGGAATGCTGAACCATTAGCAGTTATCAATGCGTTCTTTTGACAGATTCATTTCACCAGGAACAGGACAAGTGAGTTTTGACAGTGGTAGTAATGGCCAGGTTCACAGTCTAAGAGTGGTTTATCCTATCTGGCTCTGCACCATGATTACTTGGAAGCTTTTTTAAAATAAGAGCTTTCTGACTTCATTTCAAGAGACTGATTTAGTAGATCTGAGTGGGGCTCCAGGACATACTTTTTATTTAAGAAGACTGGATGATGCTAATGCAAGTTGTTAGTAGACCAATGTTTGTGAAAAATTCATAGGACCTCCTCTACCAAAGACAACTTAGGTATCATCTGAGACACTGAATTCGTGTGTGTGCCTGTGTGTGTGTGTGTGTGTGCTATGATGGTGATGGTGGAAGGATGGGTGCGTGCGTGCTCACTCACTAATGTCCCACTCTTTGTGTCCCCATGGACTGCAGCCCTCCAGGCTCCTCTGTCCAGGGGATTTCCCAGGCAAGAATCTAGAGGTGGATGCCATTTCCATCTCCGGGGAATCTTCCTGACCCAGGGATTGAACCTGCATCTCCAGCATTGGCAAGTTGATTCTTTACCACTGAGCCACCTGGGAAAGGGCCAGAAGCATGGGATAGTTCAGTAAATTGTATCCTCTAGGTCAGCAGAAACCTTCTGAGGGACACTACCTCTGGTGCCTAAGAGAAGACCTGCTGCCTCGTAAGTGCACAATACTTTTTGAATAGATGGATACATAATGATGAAGGTGTGAGGGAGAAAATAAGAGGGAAGACAAGACAAAGAGAAATCTAATATTAATTTTGGCCTTCTCATATTTTTTTTCCTTAATGGGCTAAAAAATGCCATAACAACAGAATTTAACAATGGTCTCAAATATATTAAAATTTCTCCTTTCTTTATGGCAACAAGTAACTCATACTGAACATGGCCCCAGTTGAATAAATGAGTGAGAAAATGAAATGGAAAAGTAATAATATAAAGTTCTGTAGCTTCAGAACTGGCCTAAGGTCACCACAATCTATTTAAATTATTTTACTTCTCAAACCAGATATTTGCCATGTTTCCCCAGAGAAGATGATATATGAATTAGCTGTCAGAAAGAGGAAAGCTGTTGAAAAGAAACTAAAAAAAAAAGAAAATGGAGTTTCACTGCTGTTCTGAGATCTTGGGTGAGGCATTAAAAATCTTTGTGATTTTGTTTTTCAATGTGTCAATTCATTAATACAGCATGGAAAATACTGTGGAGAACCGTAATACGCATTACACATGGTAAACAGGAGGGAAAGCATACTGAAGTTGAAAGTAATCTCATCATTTTGCTCCTCAGAGCAAGGACATGATTTCTTCATGGCTTTTCTTCTTCACTCTGTCCATTCTAGTCAATGAAGGAAGTTGGATTAGATTAATCTCTTAATTATTTCCTTTAAACGGTTGAAAAAAAGTTGAGCTTGATTTCCATTTGATAAGATTCCCATGGGCCTAGGGCCTTCAAGCAGCTTCATTCTCTTCTAATTGCTAAAAATTAGATGTGTGAACACAGTAATAGTATGTACATATACAGATACATATACACATATGTATATATATGTGTATATATATATGGAGAAAGAAAGAGATGTATTAGGATACAAGGGATTTTAGGGGAAAAATGAGTGAAGAGACAACATGATTTTAAGATGATATTCTTGGAAAGGGATGCAGCTTTTCTCAAACACTAAATATGTCTTTTGCATGGGAAATTACATATTTCAGAAGTGCTTGACTGTGCAGTGACAGGGTCCAGGTTACAGTCTTAGAGTTTAGTTGGTGATTATAAGTGATCTTTTCTGGAGTTGAGGGAGACAATTGTAAGGCTAGCGTGTTTTAGATGGGTGTTCTCCCCAATCATTCAAGTTGGTGTTGGTGTACTAGGACTGTTAGCTTCCAATATGCTAAACATTGTCATTTAGTCAGTACTGCACCAGGAGTCTCAACAGTCCTGCCAAGTAGGTACCATGATGTCCCTTTTAATTTGGACTTAGATGCACAGAGGTTCAGAAAACTCACCCAAGTTCACATGGATAATAAACAATGAAATTTGACTCATTATGGCTTATGGAAACCATGAATGCAAAAGGAAGATAAGGTTAGCCAGGAAAGAAACAAGGGGGATTACCAAGCAAGTTTGAGATGAAGGAGAACAACAGGGGTGGGCTGGATTTTATTCAGTGGAAAATAGTTACCGAAATAAGATCTAAGAAAACTTGCCTCAAGCTTCTTTCCTTCCAGAACTCTGAAGTAAAGTTATTTCTTTGCTGACACAGATGGATGACCAGGCTGTTTCCAAGACTGAAATGGTTTCACCTTTGTAGTCCAGTCAGCAGTGTACGCCCTTCTTTCAGGATATGGGACACACACACAGCTCGCTGGTGGTGAGAAGCTGGCAGGCATCTCCTCTAAAATCACCAGGAGCTGCCTGGAAGGCACGTCCAAGCCCAGGTCTCGCCTAGTCCTCTGGCTTCCACAAGATTTTGAACTGGTGCAGAGTCATAGACACGTGCTCAGAACTGAACTCTGCCCTGCTCCATAGAAGAAACCTATGGTGTGATGAAAATGACAAAATTGACTGCTTTTCTTTAATTCAGAATGATTCTGATGCTTGAGATTCTTAGAGAACTTAAAAACTCCTATGGAGATTCATTGGAAGGACTGATGCTAAAGCTGAAACTCCAATACTTTGGCCACCTGATGCAAAGAGCTGACTCATTTGAAAAGACCTTGATGCTGGGAAAGATTGAAGACGGGGTAAAAGGGGATGACAGAGGATGAGATGGTTGGATGGCATCAGCGACTCAATGGACATGAGTTTCAGTAGACTCCAGGAGTTGGTGATGGACAGGGAGGCCTGGTGTGCTGCAGTTCATAGGGTCACAAAGAGTCGGACATGACGGAGTGACTGAACTGAACTGAACTGACTGATAGAGATTCAAATAAGCTCAGGAACCAGGGATCTTCCTGATCCAAAGATCAAACTTACGTCTCCTGTGTCTCCTGCATTGGCAGGCAGATTCTTTACCACTAGCATCACCTGGGAAGCCCTCAGAAACCATAGCCCACTTTTAGATAGACTATGATCCCAGGAGAGAGACTTTTATCTTTACTTGTTGATACCTTAAGGACTTTTCTGTCATGGGGGTGGAGCCGACAGCCTCACCTTGGGCACTTGGGGGGAAACCAGGGAATGAAGAACCCTTAGAACAATGGCTCACATTGGGGTTTTCTGGTCTTGCATCAATGGATGATCTGAATGACTTCTTTTTTCAACTGGTTTCTTCCTAGCCGTTTACCTTGAAGCTTGCAGGCAAAAAGATTCCGGTTGAACCTTTTGGCTAATCACTTGTATTTATCTTGAAAACTTGATACTTTCCTCCCTGATTCTGCCTTACTACTCTGATTTAGACGAAAAAAAAAAAAGAATTATGAGAAAAAAAACTGTTATTGAACACATAATACATGATAGGAACTGTTCTATGGACTTTACCTGTATTAACTTATTTAATCTTTACAGGTGTTAAAGATAGATTCTGTTAAGCTGTCCACTTTACACAGGCTAAAACTGAGACACAAAGGAAGTTAAAATAATTTTCTCAAGGCTTCAAATGATTGACAGAGCCAGGATCCTAACAGTACAAAGCAGTATATAAACCAATGAAAGAGTATTCAGAGCTGGGAATGAAAATTCACATGTGAATATAATCAGAAAAGTTTATCTGAAAAATTTCAATTTTTGCTGCTAGATTTTAAACTGGCAGAAAGGAGCGGAGATATCATAAAAAAAGAAAGAACCTAAATAAAGAGATAAAAGGTATATTAGGACTAGCAGATAGAAGTCAGAAAGAATTGACATGTAAATACTTATTTGAATACTAGTTAGAAATAGTGTGATAAAATAACAAAAGTTGCTGATTATTAGCTCAAAATTTTAGACAGGAATATGTAAGCTACATAAATCCATTCAGAGGCTTTCATGGAGTGACATGACAAAAACCCTGATTAATGAGGAATAATCTGACAGCTGTGGAAAGAAAAAGTTAGTAGAGAAAAAGACTTAATTCATGAGTATATGATAGGACTGAAAGAGTGTTGTTCAGTCACTAAGTGAACCATTAAAAAGCCATTAAAAAGAATACATTTGAATCAGTTCTAATGAGGTGGATGAAACTGGAGCCTATTATACAGAGTTAAGTAAGCCAGAAGGACAAACACCAATACAGTTTACTAACGCATATATATGGAATTTAGAAAGATGGTAACGATAACCCTGTATACGAGACAGCAAGAGACACTGATGTATAGAACAGGCTTATGGACTCTGTGAGAGAGGGAGAGGGTGGGAAGATTTGGGAGAATGGCATTGAAACATGTGAAATGTCATGTATGAAACGAGATGCCAGTCCAGGTTCAATGCACGATGCTGGATGCTTGGGGCTGGTGCACTGGGATGACCCAGAGGGATGGTATGGGGAGGGAGGAG
Source organism: Bos indicus x Bos taurus (assembly GCF_003369695.1). Lineage (NCBI taxonomy): Eukaryota > Metazoa > Chordata > Mammalia > Artiodactyla > Bovidae > Bos > Bos indicus x Bos taurus. Next base: position 8,920,382 of record NC_040099.1, on the reverse strand, counting down.
GGAGGAGGGTTCAGGATGGGGAACACATGTATAATTTTTTTTTAATTAAAAAAAGAAAAAAAAATAAATAAATACCTATTTTGTCATTAAAAAAAAAAAAAAAAAAGAAAACAGTCACTAAGTGAAAGAGCATAGCCATGAGAAAATGCAAAGGATTAAATTCCTGAGGCATTATTCTACAAGACAAATGGAACCCAGAAACGTTAAATAGTGAGTGAAGAGTCAAGTTAAGATGCTTCCACTGTTTTAAATGTGATTAACAGGAAAACTGGGTAATGTTTGTAAGAGAAAAGCTGCAAAATTATGGCTAAAATATAGGTTACAAAATCATTCATTTGCATTTGGTATCACATGCCTTTAAGTCCTGTGTAACTGATGTTATCTCTGAACCATTTTTTATAGAATATAGGAACAGAGAAATATTAATTGAAAGAATATTGAATTCTTTTGAATTGAAAGGCTGTAAGTGAACTTGCCCACTAGTAATGTGGTTGTTTATTTAATAGATAGTCATTGATCCCCTACTGTATGTCAGATGCTGGATTACTTGCTGACACACATTATTGAACAAGATCCCAACTGACTCTACCTTCATGGGCAGGATGGATATGAGTGAACTGTGTTTTGTCACTCAGTCATGTCCGACTCTGTGAGACCCCATGGACTATAGTCCGCCAGGCTCCTGTGTCCATGGGGATTCTCCAGGCAAGAATACTGGAGTGGGTTGCAATGCCCTCCTCCAGGGGATCTTCCCGACCGCTGTTTTGAACCAGTGAACTAGGGTGTACCAAAAGGGGAGGTGTTTGGTACTGTGGGGTCAGTGGAGCTAAGCTGATGTTGCCATGAGGAGTTATATTTAAATGAGTGTCACAAGTAGAGAAAATTTTGAGACTGTCTGAATTGGGGAGTTCAGCACAGTGTAGGACTGATGACTTCTCTCCACTGTCTAGATTAAGATGGATCCATTTGAAGACACTCAGGAGGACCAGGTTTGAACAGGAAGCATGATGGTGAGTTATAAGGAAACAGTCTTTCTTACTATTATTTGTTCAAAGGATAATAATATAAAAATACTACATAAATTTATAGATGCACATATTGTTGGGGCTTCCCAAGTGGCTCACTGTTAAAGAACCTGCCTGCCAATGCAAGATGCCCAAGTTGGGAAGATCCCCTGGAGAAGGAAATGGCAACCCACTCCAGTATTCTTGCCTGGAGAATCCCATGGAGTCGCAAAAAATTGGACATGACTTAGCGGCTAAAAAACAACAACAATATACATATTGTATGTCACCTTAAACTTTGAGTAAACATTTACATATTTTTTAAAAACTATGTTAAAATTTTTCTCAGATTAATTCAAAATTTTAAAAGACTGAGATGGTAATATTGTACATACAAATGAAGTGCATGGACTAAAAGAGACCCTGATTCAAATCTCACCTCTGACAAAGTTGTAGTTCTTACGTCTCAGCTTCAACATGGAGGAAAATTAGAAGCTAACAGTTCTATTAGGATTCTTAGGACATTTGTTGCAGCAGTAATACAAATACAACATAAAAGCAGTATTTTATTTATCTCTATGTGCATGAAATAATTCAGCTGATCTCAATATTGAATACAGTGAGAATTACACCAGCAAAAATATGAATCTAATAGGAAACTGTGTTCTTATGATACAAGGATATGTTAAATTATTTTTTTTTCTATCACACATACACAAAAAATCTCCATAGAAAGTATAATGATAGCTTGTACATAGTAGGCAATTAATAAATATTTATAAATTATATTGTTAAAATAATTAAGCTGAGGGAAGCCCTCTGTAGAGGGCAAGATGGGTTGGGAAGCATCCAGTTTACAATGACAGAGATAGTTGGAGATAGAGTATTAGTTTGGGAAATTAGCATATGCATAGGAAAACTAGAGCTTTAACTGGGACTGTACAGAAATGAAGGGACAAAGGCAGTGCAGAATGCTCCAGTGGAAATAAAGATATAAAAATATTATCCAATCAATCTCTAAAGGCCCCTTTTTTAAAAAAACATGTAATTTATATGTGATGATAGATGTTCACTAAATTTACTTTGGTGACCATTCCACGGTGTCAAATGATTATGCTTTACATGTAATTACAGTGTTGCATGTCAATTATATCACAATAACACTGGAATGAAACATAAAATGAAATAAATTTCAAAAATTAAAAAAAAACACATAAAAAAAACCCCACATAATTTAAAAGTTGGTATACACTTAATATTTGAAAATTGACTTTCTTTCAAATTATATTAAGTCTGATAGCATTTTCCTCCAGAAAAGTTAATCCTGCTAAAATGGTCACTGTTTCACTATATACATTTTATGGGAACATTTTTCCACATTTATTCACCTTCACAGAAAAAAAGGTCAGCAATATTTCATTACTAAAATTTAACAAGGAATTAAAAACCTGAGAATGTAATAATCAGAATATATTTTCAAGTAGTTTTACTACTTTTTCTTTTCAGCTAATTAAAAACGGACTGCTCAAAATAATATCACACTGTTGAAATGTTTTTAGAAACTTTATTGGCCATGTCCATACCCCCTGCAATCTCAGAATCTGTATTATTTCAAAAGGATAGATGTCCAGAACTTTAATCAGATCCTTTGAGGCAAACTTATATTTCGAGCAATGATAAATGGTTGCATGTACAATTTTGAAGGTGCACCACACGGACAACTTTTCTATGAGGAGAATAGGAGAATATCTAATTATCACAATAAACTGTGGAAAATTCTGAAAGAGATGGGAATACCAGACCACCTGATCTGCCTCTTGAGAAATTTGTATGCAGGTCAGGAAGCAACAGTTAGAACTGGACATGGAACACCAGACTGGTTCCAAATAGGAACAGGAGTTCGTCAAGGCTGTATATTGTCACCCTGCTTATTTAACTTATATGCAGAGTACATCATGAGAAACGCTGGACTGGAAGAAACACAAGCTGGAATCAAGATTGCTGGGAGAAATATCAATAACCTCAGATATGCAGATGACACCACCCTTATGGCAGAAAGTGAAGAGGAACTCAAAAGCCTCTTGATGAAAGTGAAAGTGGAGAGTGAAAAAGTTGGCTTAAAGCTCAACATTCAGAAAATGAAGATCATGGCATCCGGTCCCACCACTTCATGGGAAATAGATGGGGAAACAGTGGAAACAGTGTCAGACTTTATTTTTCTGGGCTCCAAAATCACTACAGATGGTGACTGCAGCCATGAAATTAAAAGACGCTTACTCCTTGGAAGGAAGGTTATGACCAACCTAGATAGCATATTCAAAAGCAGAGACATTACTTTGCCAACAAAGGTTCATCTAGTCAAGGCTATGGTTTTTCCTGTGGTCATGTATGGATGTGAGAGTTGGACTATGAAGAAGGCTGAGCGCTGAAGAATTGATGCTTTTGAACTGTGGTGTTGGAGCAGACTCTTGAGAGTCCCTTGGACTGCAAGGAGATCCAACCAGTCCATTCTGAAGGAGATCAACCCTGGGATTTCTTTGGAAGGAATGATGCTAAAGTTGAAACTCCAGTACTTTGGCCACCTCATGCAAAGAGTTGACTCATTGGAGAAGACTCTGATGTTGGGAGGGATTGGGGGCAGGAGGAGAAGGGGACGACAGAGGATGAGATGGCTGGATGGCATCACTGACTCGATGGACATAAGTCTGAGTGAACTCTGGGAGTTGGTGATGGACAGGGAGGCCTGGCGTGCTGTGATTCATGGGGTCACAGAGTCGGACATGACTGAGCGACTGATCTGATCTGATCTGATAGCAAAACTTTACGAAAGTTTTCCATACACCAACTTAAAGAGAGCCAAAGATGAGTAGTTCCATTGTACCTGTAGCTTGTAGTATATGCCTCATACTGATATTATTACTTTGCATAGCTCCAATGTAACCAAGAAGTATGTATCAATTGCCATCACACACACCTTGGCTCAGTCTTTTCCCTAAGCTGTAACCTCTGAGCCTTAGTTATTTGAATTTAAAAGACTTAGTTATTTGAAAAAAGTTATAGATCTGGCATTGTTCCCTAAAGTAGATGGATGACAGACAGTTTAATAACTATTTTTTAAATGATTTATAAGGTAAGTTGAAGAATTTCTATTTTAACATCAATTTAGACAATATTTAAATTACTTCACCTTATCCTCCTTTGCTATACCTCATCCTACCGCATCACAGAAAAGTAGCTCTCAGCACCTTGCAACAGGCTGACGATGTCAGGACGAATGCATTCATCATGGTTCTACTGTCGTGAACTCACAGACTGGAAGGGTGGTCCGAAAACCATGCTCTCGGTTAACAATGTTACTCTATAAAGATCAGTCAAGGTGGTTCATTACTAAAACTATATTATGATACTCTTTTGATAGTTAGTAGAAAATGAAGTTGACTGGCAAAATTTAAGTACCTCTCTGACACATTTTCCTTAAACCTTTGGCATATGTCAATCGTTACTTGTTAGGAAGAGCTAGCTGATAATTTAATGAATGAATAAACAACAAGAACCTATTAATGTCACCATTCCTGGACTGTGGTTTGTGTTAATTAAATATGTGTCAAATCAATGAATAGGAAAATTTCTAAAGAATCATGTTTAGCTGCACTATTTTTTTTTTAATTTTGCAATAAGCCCACATGTTTCTGGCACATTCCATAAATATTAATTCTATAAAAGAATTTGCTTAATAAATATATTCCTCATCCTGTGTTCAGCACCAGGGGTTTGTCAGACCATAGCCTCATGAAGTTTAGAGTCTAGTGTACCACTTCTCAAAACTGATTATGCATATGAATCACTGGGTCATTATTAAAAAGTAGATTGATTGTATAAGGACAAGATCAAATATTCTGCTTTTCTAACAGGATCCCAGGTGGTGCCAACGATGTTATATACAGGGACCACACATTAAGTAGAAATGATCCGGCATAAGAGACTGACACTGTAACTAAACAAACAAAATGTAAGATTATAATTATAACAACATGCTACAAAAAAGACATGTAACGGGGAGTTTGTACTGACAGGCTGAAACAGGGAAGTCATTCCTAAGGAAGTAAGAAAAATGAGTTGCCACCTGAAAGATAGAAGAAGTTATCTCAGAAAAAGAAAAGGAAAGAGAATCCATGGAGAGAATAGAGAAACAGGGAAAAGTCAGCCTTTCCTGGCAACAGTATAATCACAAACATTCTCAAATACAGAGACTGGTCAAATCAGTCACTTTGTCACCTGATAACTTCTCAGGGCATCATCTTGAGATTGATGGTTCAGTGTGGAATTACATAATGCTTTGCATGTCTAGACTTCAATCTATTTTGTGAATATTTGTCTTCTGAACTAAATATTGTGTCTATATTCTCAATTCACTTCACAGCACAGACTCTGTGCTGTGAAGTTGTTAAGAAACAGAGTATTGAGTAATGGGAGATGTGTGAATAGAGGAGGTTTAAATCTAGGTTTTTCGAGTGCTGACTTGATCAAATTCTGAGCAAAAACAGAGCATAATTTCCCACATATGGCACAATAAGCTCTCTGTAACATTGAACTTCACACTCCTGTCTGCATGAAACTTTGTTTTCTAAAAACATCTTCACAAAAACAGAATATAGAAATAAATTGCTATAAAATTAAAAATATATAATCAATATCACATATCATAATGATATAAAAATACATGTAACACATATAAAATTTAATTTCACATTATGCTATTTGGTCATAAGGTTTACTAATCTAAAATTTCCTAAAATTTCTTATACATTTAGTTGCATATTTTTTGTAGCAAAATTGCTTCAAATTCATAGAAAAGAATGAATAATATTAACACCACAAGTTTATTAAAAAAGAGTTTTTACTTTTACAGTTATGGGATATACCTTTCCTCTAAATCTAGTATATTTTGATTTCTAACCAGAAAGGAAATTTTATCAGGGATGTAGAGTCAAATAGATAGATGCTCATCTAAGACTTTCCCCATGGAATCTCTTTAGTCTACTAAAATATGAAAGAAACATGTGATAGTAAAGGTATTTCAAAACCTGAACTTTGCACATTTATTCCAACACGAGTCCAACATTTTTGCTCAAAAAAATGTTCCAGCCTTTTCTCTACTGTGGTCTTGTTGATCTAGTAGAAACTAGGAGATTTGCTTGTCAAGAAAGGACAGAATGAAGACAAAATTTCAGAAAAATTAGAGAAAATGCGTGAGGGAACTGGTGGAGAGAAGCAGCTAAGAAGCCACAAACAGGAGAAGTGGAGACACAAAGAGGAGAAAAAAACGTCAAAGGAGGAAAAATTACAACTGGAGAAATCAAGTCCTCAAACTCACGGGCTAGGGGAGACTTGCCCACGGTAACATGTAGACAGAAGTCAGTGGCTGACTCAGGAGAAGTTTAATCCTTGCTTAGTCTTGGGAAGATAAGATGGCTCATTGGTCCAGTCAGTACAAGGAGAAAAGCTCTGTTTCACCTAAAACTCAACTCATAAACATCTTCTGTCTTCTTGGAAAAGACACACATTCTTTTGTTCATATGGCATTGGTCAAAGTTAACTTCAAGGGAAGAAGAGAAATGTAGTCTAGCTTTGGGCTCAGGAAGAAGAAAGCATTCAGTTCAGTCGCTCAGTCGTGTCTGACTCTTTGCGACCCCATGAACTATGGATGGAGGTTCGTGACATTGTACAGGAGACAGGGATCAAGACCATCCCCAAGAAAAAGAAATGCAAAAAAGCAAAATGGTTGTCTGAGGAGGCCTTACAAATAGCTGTGAAAAGAAGGGAAGCGAAAAGCAAAGGACGAAAAGGAAAGATATATCCATTTGAATGCAGAGTTCCAAAGAATAGCAAGGAGAGATAAGAAAGCCTTCCTCAGTGATCATTGCAAAGAAATAGAGGCAAACAATAGAATGGGAAAGACTAGAGATCTCTTCAACAAAATTAGATACCAAGGGAACATTTCGTGCAAAGATGGGCTCAACAAAGGACAGAAATAGTAGGGACCTAACAGAAGCAGAGGAAAGCATAGACTTTAGTAAATAGCTAGTGATTTTCACTACAGCTCCAGATTAAAGTGAATTACAGAAGTCATAAGCATGGCATTAGGGAGAGGTTTCAGGTGACACATGACAATACCAGATAGATAGGTAGATAGATAACAGATGATAGATTACATTATAGATGATAGATTCATAATAGATGATTGATAGGTAGACAGATGATAGATGCATAGATACATATAGATATATATAGACACGATGTATAAGCTATTCTCTAAAAATTTGGGGACCCTCTTTAGGACCGCATAATCTATTCCACTTTATTCTATTAACTTTAAAGCTATTTAGACACAATTAGGGCTTCCCTGATAGCTCAGCTGGTAAAGAATCCGCCTGCAATCCAGGAGACCTAGGTTCAATCCCTGGGTTGGGAAGATCCCCTGGAGAAGGGAAAGGCTACCCACTCCAGTATTCTGGCCTGGAGAATCCCATGGACTGTACTGTCTATGGAGTTGCAAAGAGTCGGACACAACTGAGCAACTTTCACTTTCAGACACAATTAAGAAGAGATATTTTGGATCTCCCGTATAAGCAGCAAATATCTACAGAGTGGAACAAACTTCCTTGACTTGATGCTACCCTCCTGTATTGTTTCTTTCTCAGACTTTACATTTTCTTTCAAAGGTTTAGTAAAAATCAGTATGCACTAGCTTCTTTAATTGCTCTATAAGAAGAGCCAGCTGAGATGATCTTATTTCATAACCCAAAAGATTTGGTTCCAGCCTTTGAATGATGGTGCCTATATTCTCCCGTTCACTCTGCAGGAATTGTGTAACAGAGGATTCTGATGTATCTTTGCTGCGGGGGGCGGAGGGTGGTGGTGTCACATTAAAGTCTCAGCTGACATACTAAGACACCTAAATGTCAGGAAGCACAGATGTGTCTGGAGCTTTTAAACCAAAGCACCAACAGTATATTCTGCCAATATCAAAAGTGTTGCTGACTGAGAATTTAGGGACATGGCTTAGTCTGTTGCTTTATTGGTGAGGGGAGGATAAACTGGGAGAAGATGCTACAATTTCAAAAGTGGGCCTAGTGAAATTCTGAGAAATTTACTCCTTTGTGTAAAGGGGAGACTATGGATCCTGCCCACCTGAAGCTGGGTGACGCCCAGAGGCTGGCAACAGCTCCTGCTGAAGGACTTCTCAAAGAAGAAGTGTTTGTGAGCGTGTGTCAGAGTTTCAGGTCAAACTTATAATTAACGGAAATGCTCCTGAGAAAATCAAAGCAAAGATTTCCTCTTGGCAGAGAAACATTATAGGGAAAAAAAATGTTGGCTAGATACTCATTTTTAGACTTGATACACAAAACGATTTCTGATTACGACTATTGGCATAGTCACAGAGCTGGCTAAAAATGAATGTCCTTTAAAGGGAGAGAGGTGTGTGAATCTCACTTCCCAGAGAGCACTCAATTCCAATCATATCAAAGGCTGCTCAAGCATTTTGCCAGGAATGCGAGGCTTTCCAGGGAGGACTCTTAAACTCATCAAAAGCTGCTGCCTAAATGATTTTCTCTCAGACTTGAGGGAATACACTGATTCCCTGAAAGCGAAGCTAATATTTCTCTTTCAGGTCATCCACAGATACGAAACTGACACTTGGTCACACTGAGCCAAGTGACATTTCTGTTAGGATCCCACTAAGTAATCACACACATAAAAGGAAAAGCTATTTGGAAATTAAGTGAATGAAAAATCTTTAAAAGCTCCACAAATATTTGGAAAAAGTTTAAAACATCTAAAGCATCTACATGTGAGTTATACCACCTGCCACAAACACAATCTGTATCCCACTGTTCTCTTATAAACTAGTGAGTTTTGCATTGTCGTGCCCATGTCATGGCTATAATTTTAAAGTGAGAGCTATTAGATCCCTGTTTGCTATCTGTGTGTATGTTTCTGTATGTCTGTGTGTATACGTTATGGGTATCAATATTATGTGTGTCTTAAAACTTCAATCTAAGATTCAGTGTGAGAAGTTCTGTTCTGCAAAATAAATTTTTAAAAAGCCTTGTATGGTCAACCACTTTTCTTGCTGCACTTACACAAATAATTTGTTGTTGTTGTTGTTCAGTCACTAAGTCGTGTCTGACTTTTGTGACCCCATGAACTGCAACACACCAGGCTTCCCTGTCCACCACTATCTCCCAGAGTTTGCTCAAATTCATGCCCATTGAATTCATGATGCTACCTAACCATCCCATCCTCTGCCACCTTTCTCCTTTTGTATTCAATCTTTCCCTGCATCAGGGTCTTCCAGTGAGCCAGTTCTTTGCACCAGGTGGCCAGAGTATTGCAGCTTCAGTTTCAGCATCAGTCCTTCCAGTGAATATTCAGTGTTGATTTCCTTTAGGATTGACGGGTTTGATCTCCTTGCTGTCCAAGGGACTCTCAAGAGTCTTCCTCAGTACAACTGCCTGTGCCCTGTCTGACATTCAGCAGCATCCCTGGCCTCTACCCATTAGATACCAGCAGCACCTCCCAGTTGTAACAACATAAAACATCTCCAGACATCTCCAGACAGTTCCAGGGAGGTGGGGGGTTGGGGGGGGCAGTGGGGGTGCAAAATCGCTTCTGTTACACTTGAAAGGGACAGATTTAGAGGTTTATTATGAATGGCTTCTTGGAGGACAAAGCATTTAAGTTAAAACCTGAGTGTTCTAGGCAGAGAGAACTACATGCAAACAGCCAGGAAGGCAAGATGGAGTGCACTGTATGATAAAGGTACATGCTTTGTAACGGCAGGTGGTAAAGTATGAGAGGAGAAAGGGTGAAAGCTGGAGATGAAGCACCTGCAGGAATGCAGAAGCGAGGGCAGGAATGCCTGTGTAAGTCCCACTAGGAATTTAAACTCTATGCTAACGGTGGCAATGAATTGCGGAAAGGACTCTTGACAGGGACAATAGTAACATAAGCAGATCTGTATTTCAGCTTCATCGTCCGAAATTCAGGGCTTTCAATGAATTGCAGGCAAATGAGACTATAGGTAGTGAAGCTTAACAAGGGAGTTGAGGAGGTAAATTAATATGAAATGGTGGGCCGAGCAGTGAAGATGGCAGAAGAATAGGATGGGGAGAACACTTTCTCCCCCACAAATTCATCAAAAGAACATTTAAACACCGAGTAAATTCCACAAAACAACTTCTGAATGCCGGCAGAGGACATCAGGCACCCAGAAAAACAACCCATTGTCTTCGAAAGGAGATTTTTAATTTATGCTTTTTGGTATTTGTTATCAATTTTGTACCTATATCTTCTTTATAATTTTTGTGACCTTGTTTGTTTTTGTTTTTTTTCTCTTTCTTTTTCTTATTCTTTTCTTTAACATTGTATTTTTGAAATCCCAAACTCTACTCTAGATTTTTTAACTTTTGCTTTTTGTATTTGTTATCAATTTTGTACCTATATTTTCCTTATAATTTTGTGACTTTGTTTTTTTTTTTTTTTTCTTTTTCTCTCTTTCTTTTCCTTCTTCTTTTCTTTAACATTGTATTTTTGAAATTCCAAACTCTACTCTAGATTTTTAATTTTTGCTTTTAGGTACTTGTTACCAATTTTGTACCTTTAAGAACCCAATCTTCAGTACCCATTTTTTACTAGGGAGTGAGATTACTGGCTTGACTGCTCTCTCCTCCTTCAGACTCTCCTTTTTTTCCACCAGGTCGCCTGTGTCTCCTCCCTAACCCTTCTCTACTCTACCCAACTCTGTGAATTTCTGTGTGTTCCAGACAGTGGAGAACACTTAGGGAACTGATTACTGGCTGGATCTGTCTCGCTCCTTTTCATGCCCTCCTTTTATCCTCCTGGCCACCTCTGTCTCCTTCCTCATTCTTCTCTTCTCTGTATAACTCCGTGAACATCTCTGAGAAGTCCAGTTGTGGAGTGCACATAAGGAAGTGATTACTGGTTAGCCCGCTCTCTCCTCTATTGATTCCACCTCATCTCATTCGGGTCACCTCTAACTCCCTCCTCCCTTTTCTCTTCTCCATGTAATGCTGTGAACCTCTCTGGGTGGCCCTCACGGTGGAAAAACTTTTCATCTTTAACCTAGATGTTTTTTCAATGGCGCTGTATAGAAGGAGAAGTTTTGAGACTACTGTAAAAATAAGACCGACAACTGGAAGCAGGAGGCTTAAGTCCAAACCCTGGTTCCAGGGAATGTTAATTGACAGGAGCTCATCAAATGCCTCCATACCTACACTGAAACCAAGCACCACACAAGGGCCAACAAGTTCCGGGGCAAGACATACAAAGCAAATTCTCCAGCAACACAGGAACACAGCCCTGAGCTCCAATATACAGGCTGCCCAAAGTCACCCCAAAACCATAGACATTTCATAACCCATTACTGGACACTTCATTGCACTCCAGAGATAAGAAATCCAGCTGCACCCACCAGAACGCCAACACAAGCTTCCCTAACCAAGAAACCGTGACAAGCCACCTGTACAAACCCACACACAGCGAGGAAATGCCACAATAAAGAGAACTCCACAAACTGCCAGAATACAGAGAGGACACCCCAAACTCAGCAATTTAAACAAGATGAAGAGACAGAGGAATACCCAGCAGGTAAAGGAACAGGATAAATGCCCACCAAACCAAACAAAAAAGGAAGAGATAGGGAATCTACCTAATAAAGAATTCCGAATAATGATAGTGAAATTGATCCAAAATCTTGAAATCAAAATGGAATCACAGATAAATAGCCTGGAGACAAGGATTGAGAAGATGCAAGAAAGGTTTAACAAGGACCTAGAAGAAATAAAAAAGAGTCAATATATAATGAATAATGCAATAAATGAGATCAAAAACACTCTGGAGGCAACAAATAGTAGGATAACAGAGGCAGAAGACAGGATTAGTGAATTAGAAGATAGAATGATAGAAATAAATGAATCAGAGAGAATAAAAGAAAAACGAATTAAAAGAAATGAGGACAATCTCAGAGACCTCCAGGACAATATTAAATGATACAACATTCAAATCATAGGGCTCCCAGAAGAAGAAGACAAAAAGAAAGACCATGAGAAAATACTTGAGGAGATAATAGTTGAAATGTCCTAAAATGGGGAAGGAAATAATCGCTCAAGTCCAAGAAACCCAGAGAGTCCTAAACAGGATAAACCCAAGGCGAAACACCCCAAGACACATATTAATCAAATTAACAAAGATCAAACACAAAGAACAAATATTAAAAGCAGCAAGGGAAAAACAACAAATAACACACAAGGGAATTCCCATAAGGATAACAGCTGATCTTTCAATAGAAACTCTCCAACCAGGAGGGAATGGCAAGACATACTTAAAGTGATGAAAGAAAATAACCTACAGCCCAGATTATTGTACCCAGCAAGGATCTCATTCAAATATGAAGGAGAAATCAAAAGCTTTACGGACAAGCAAAAGCTGAGAGAATTCAGCACCACCAAACTAGCTCTCCAACAAATGCTAAAGGATCTTCTCTAGACAGGAAACACAAAAAGCGTGTATAAATTCGAACCCAAAACAATAAAGTAAATGGCAATGGGATCATACTTATCAATAATTACCTTAAATGTAAATGGGTTGAATGCCCCAACCAAAAGACAAAGACTGGCTGAATGGATACAAAATCAAGACCCCTATATATGTTGTCTACAAGAGACCCACCTCAAAACAGGGGACACATACAGACTGAAAGTGAAGGGCTGGAAAAAGATTTTCCATGCAAATAGGGACCAAAAGAAAGCAGGAGTAGCAATACTCATATCAGATAAAATAGACTTTAAAACAAAGGCTGTGAAAAGAGACAAAGAAGGTCACTACATAATGATCAAAGGATCAATCCAAGAAGAAGATATAACAATTATAAATATATATGCACCCAACATGGGAGCACCGCAACATGTAAGACAAATGCTAACAAGAATGAAAGGAGAAATTAACAATAACACAATAATAGTGGGAGACTTTAATACCCCACTCACACCTATGGATAGATCAACTAAACAGAAAATTAACAAGGAAACACAAACTTTAAATGATACAATAGACCAGTTAGACCTAATTGATATCTATAGGACATTTCATCCCAAAACAATGAATTTCACCTTTTTCTCAAGCACACATGGAACCTTCTCCAGGATAGATGACATCCTGGGCCATAAATCTAGCCTTGGTAAATTCAGAAAAATTGAAATCATTCCAAGTATCTTTTCTGACCACAATGCAGTAAGATTAGATCTCAATTACAGGAGAAAAACTATTAAAAATTCCAACATATGGAGGCTGAACAACACGCTGCTGAATAACCAACAAATCACAGAAGAAATCAAAAAAGAAATCAAAATTTGCATAGAAACTAGTGAAAATGAAAACACAACAACCCAAAACCTGTGGGACACTGTAAAAGCAGTCCTAAGGGGAAAGTTCATAGCAATACAGGCATACCTCAAGAAACAAGAAAAAAGTCAAATAAATAATCTAATTCTACATCTAAAGCAACTAGAAAAGGAAGAAATGAAGAAGCCCAGGGTCAGTAGAAGGAAAGAAATCTTAAAAATTAGGGCAGAAATAAATGCAAAAGAAACAAAAGAGACCATAGCAAAAATCAACAAAGCCAAAAGGGTTCTTTGAAAGGATAAATAAAATTGACAAACCATTAGCCAGACTCATCAAGAAACAAAGGGAGAAAAATCAAATCAATAAAATTAGAAATGAAAATGGAGAGATCACAACAGACAACGCAGAAATACAAAGGATCATAAGAGACTACTATCAGCAATTATATGCCAATAAAATGGACAACGTGGAAGAAATGGACAAATTCTTAGAAAAGTACAACTTTCCAAAACTGGACCAGGAAGAAATAGAAAATCTTAACAGACCCATCACAAGCACGGAAATTGAAACTGCAATCAGAAATCTTCCAGCAAACAAAAGCCCAGGTCGAGACGGCTTCACAGCTGAATTCTACCAAAAATTTAGAGAAGAGCTAACACCTATCCTGCTCAAACTCTTCCAGAAAATTGCAGAGGAAGGTAAACTTCCAAACTCATTCTATGAGGCCACCATCACCCTAATAGCAAAACCTGACAAAGATCCCACAAAAAAAGAAAACTACAGGCCAATATCACTGATGAACATAGATGCAAAAATCCTTAACAAAATTCTAGCAATCAGAATCCAACAACACATTAAAAAGATCATACACTATGACCAAGTGGGCTTTATCCCAGGGATGCAAGGATTCTTCATATCCACAAATCAATGTAATACACCACATTAACAAATTGAAAAAGAAAAACCATATGATTATCTCAATAGATGCAGAGAAAGCCTTTGACAAAATTCAACATCCATTTATGATAAAAACTCTCCAGAAAGCAGGAATAGAAGGAACATACCTCAACATAATAAAAGCTATATATGACAAACCCACAGCAAACATTATCCTCAACGGTGAAAAATTGAAAGCATTTCCTCTGAAGTCAGGAACAAGACAAGGGTGCCCACTTTCACCATTACTATTCAACATCGTTTTGGAAGTTTTGGCCACAGCAATCAGAGCAGAAAAAGAAATAAAAGGAATCCAAATTGGAAAAGAAGAAGTAAAACTCTCACTATTCGCAGATGACATGATCCTCTACATAGAAAACCCTAAAGACTCCACCAGAAAATTACTAGAACTAATCAATGAATATAGTAAACTTGCAGGATATAAAATCAACACACAGAAATCCCTTGCATTCCTATACACTAATAATGAGAAAACTGAAAGAGAAATTAAGGAAACAATTCCATTCACCATTGCAACGGAAAGAATAAAATACTTAGGAATATATCTACTTGAAGAAACTAAAGACCTATACATAGAAAACTATAAAACACTGGTGAAAGAAATCAAAGAGGACACTAATAGATGGAGAAATATACCGTGTTCATGGATTGGAAGAATCAATATAGTGAAAATGAGTATACTACCCAAAGCAATTTATAGATTCAATGCAATCCCTATCAAGCTACCAACGGTATTCTTCACAGAGCTAGAACAAATAATTTCACAATTTGTATGGAAACACCAAAAACCTCGAATAGCCAAAGCTATCTTGAGAAAGATAAATGGAACTGGAGGAATCAACCTGCCTGACTTCAGGCTCTACTACAAAGCCACAGTTATCAAGACAGTATGGTACTGGCACAAAGACAGAAATAAACAATGGAACAAAATAGAAAGCCCAGGCAAGAATATACAATGGATTAAAGACAATCTCTTTAACAAGTGGTGCTGGGAAAACTGGTCAACCACTTGTAAAAGAATGAAACTAGAACACTTTCTAACACCATACACAAAAATAAACTCAAAATGGATTAAAGATCTAAACGTAAGACCAGAACCTATAAGGCTCCTAGAGGAGAACATAGGCAAAATACTCTCCGACACACATAACAGCAGGATCTTCTATGACCCATCTCCCAGAATACTGGAAATAAAAGCAAGAATAAACAAATGGGACCTAATTAAACTTAAAAGCTTCTGCACAACAAAGGAAACTATAAGCAAGGTGAAAAGACAGCCTTCAGAATGGGAGAAAATAATAGCAAATGAAGCAACTGACAAACAACTAATCTCAAAAATATACAAGCAACTCCGGCAGGTCAATTCCAGAAAAATAAATGACCCAATCCAAAAATGGGCCAAAGAACTAAATAGACATTTCTCCAAAGAAGACATACAGATGGCTAACAAACACATGAAAAGATGCTCAACATCACTCATTATCAGAGAAATGCAAATCAAAACCACTATGAGGTACCATTTCACGCCAGTCAGAATGGCTGCAATCCAAAAGTCTATAACCAGTAAATGCTGGAGAGGGTGTGGAGAAAAGGGAACCCTCTTACACTGTTGGTGGGAATGCAAACTAGTGCAGCCACTATGGAGAACGGTGTGGAGATGCCTTAAAAAACTGGAAATAGCTGCCTTATGACCCAGCAATCCCACTGCTGGGCATACACAACAAGGAAACCAGAATTAAAAGAGACACGTGTACCCCAATGTTCATTGCAGCACTGTTTATAATAGCCAGGACATGGAAGCAACCTAGATGTCCATCAGCAGATGAATGGATAAGAAAGCTGTGGTACACAACGGAGTATTACTCAGCCATTAAAAAGAATACATTTGAATCAGTTCTAATGAGGTGGGTGAAACTGGAGTCTATTATACAGAGTGAAGTAAGCCAGAAAGAAAAACACCAATACAGTATACTAATACATATATATGGAATATAGAAAGATGGTAATGATAACCCAGTATACGAGACAGCAAAAGAGACACTGATGTATAGAACAGTCTTTTGGACTCTGTGGGAGTGGGAGAGGGTGGGATGATTTCGGAGAATGGCATTGAAATATGTATAATATCATATATGAAACGAGTCACCAGTCCAGGTTCGATGCACGATACTGGATGCTTGGGGCTGGTGCACTGGGACGACCCAGAAGGATGGTATGGGGAGGGAGGAGGGAGGAGGGTTCAGGATGGGGAACATATGTTTACCTGTGGCAGACTCATTTTGATATATGGCAAAACCAATACAATATTGTAAAGTTAAATAAAATTAAATTAAAAAAAATATGAAATGGTGATGATTCAGGATGCATACTAGCACTGGGGAATGAGAAACATTTGAGCAAAATTCTAGGGTAGAATTGTTAGAGCTTGAATTATACTAATATGGTGTATGAGCAAAAGAGTCAAGAAGACAAATCTTTGGGCAGTGGGTATATGATGGACAATGTTATTTATTGAGGCTAAAGACAGTAGAGGTGTGTGGGGGGGTGTGTATACTTTTGTGGGGATTCAATGAGAACACTTTTAGACATGACATAAAGATATCAGAGAAATTCATACAGATTGGGCAGCAAAATATATGAAAAAGTGCAAGTGTTAGTTGCTCAATTGTGCCCAACCCTTGCAACCCCATGGACTCCTCCACCCATGGGATTCTCCAGGCAAGAATACTGGAGTGGGTTGCCATGCCCTTCTCCAGGGGATCTTCCCGACCCAGGGATCAAACCTGGGTCTCCTGCATTGTAGGCAGATTTTTTTTTTTTAACCATCTGAGCCAATAGGGAAGCCAAGTATATATATATGTCTGGAAAAAAATTCAGGTTGAAAAAAATTACATTTATTCTTCAGTTTTTAAATTAAAATCTTGGAATTTCAGCTTGTGAATCCAGGTCCTTCTAAAGGCAGGAAAGGGAAGAGATTTAAACCCATAGTTTTTATTGGGGAAAATGGTGTGAGAAGAGAAAACAGAAAGGCAGTTACTGAGGATGGGAGAGTCATCAGGCTGCCAAGCAAGTATGACCCAAGTGAAGAGAGGGAGATAAAGTTGGATGAAAGGGAGCCTACATTCTGTGGGTCTAAGAAAATTTCACTAACGTGAGCAGAGAGAGCTGGAGCCCAGATCAGCCATCGGAGGAGTCCCAGGCTCCCAGATCCATGAGCTGCCTGAGTTTTGGGGCCACACCTGTTACTTTCTGGGAGCAAAGCTATCAGTGGACTGCAGAGAACAGGAGTCGGGGCCTAGGTCAGTTTCCTAAGGCTTCTGTAACGAAGCACCACAATCTTGGAGCCTTCAAATAACAGAGATTTATTGTTTAATTGTTCTGTACACCTGAGGTCCAAAATCAGTATCAATTGGGCCAGAATCAACATGTCTCCTAGACGTGCCCCCTCTAGAAGCTCCAGGGGGATAATCTATTCCCTGCCTTTTCCAGGTGTAGACATCTTGATTAGCCGTATCTAAACTTGAGAGAAAGAGAGACAGAAGTCCCAGTGGAAGCACTCTAGGCTGTCACATGATTTAAGGATGTTTCCCCAAAACTGTTGGGGATCCTGGAGCCACAGGTGACAATCACAGGACTGTGATGTCGGCCAGGGACAGGTCTGTCTTAAATATACATGTAGCACATAGTCAGTGCTTGTGAGCTAACACAGTCATCTTTAAAACTACTGCTAATAAATACATCACCTCCCTATTAGAAAATACTTATGGCCATATTGTTTTCTAATAAAGAGAGTCCAAACATTCCAGTCTGGTTTCCTAGCTCTCTATTCCATGCCCCTACAACCCTTGGAGTCTTATCATCAATTTCTGACCTTTTGTGAAAATTATATTCCTTGCTATACTCACCACTTTTCAATTTCTAGACTTTGGGTAATGCTATTAAGTCCTCTGAAATGTATTCTTTCCATCATTTGCTAAAATTATACTTCATCTGTAATTTCCAACCTAAACAACCATGGGATTTCTCTGATCTCCTCAGATGAAATGATCCTTGGTATTCCTAAACTCCTGGACGTATTCAGTTTTCTCTTTATATGTGAAATATAGCATTGCATTACAATTTCTTATTTATGAATTTTGTGACATCCTTCTAGATCATTACAGCTTACACATCAACACAATGATTTAGGCATGTAGGGGCTCAGGGGCTCAAATATTGGTGATATCAATTATCTAAAGAATGAATTTGGTTTCATTTCAGCTATCCAAAATAAGTCCTTTGTTGCATAATTGTCCTTGAACTTTTTCACTGATCAGTATTACAACCAAAAAATAAGAAAAATGAAATTACATCACTTTAATTTTATAAAGTTATATCTTTCAAAAGGTATATCATTCAAGGATTGCCACACAAAAGGCATCTCTTTTCTTTCCAGTCAATAACACATGTGTTGGAAAGCAAGAGATACAAGGCAAAATTTATATTTCTTTTGGAATAATTTTTATTCAAGGATAGAATTCCCATTCTCTTACAACATTCTTTCCATTCTCTTCAAATTCTTAACCATACATAATAGAAGTATTTTTAAATGAAGCTCTTGTTGTTTCCTTTTAAATTAAATCTATGCCATTTTTAAAAATTGTGCTACTCATAGTATTATGTCAACATCAAAAAGCTGTAAATACCCTTTGAACCCAGAAGAAAAGAATACAGCACAGAGGTCTGTATTGGACAAGAATAACAATTTTACCTCAAAATGAAGGGATACAAAGAACAATTTTTAAAGTACAAACGTTTCTAGCTTAAAGACAAAAATTCTTTAAAAGAACTAAAATAATCTAAAGTCCAAATTTCCTTCATAATAAGTCTCCTTAGCAAAGAGAAGCTTTATTTTTTTTTTCATCAACAAAAAGCATACAATTAAAAAAATCTACAAGTTTCCAACTTTTAATCTGACACAGTAATTCTCATCCTAAACTACCTCCTAAATAACTCTTCTTGTTTAGATTGAAAAGAAAATGATCTTCCAGCGGATTCTCTGATTTTCACAATTCTTAGCTTTGAGAACACAGATGAGTCTCATCACAAGCTCGTTTTAAATGAGGGTCATTGTGTTCATTGTGAGGGCTTGTGTTATTGTAAGGGTTATTGTATTGCTGTCTCCCCATCAACGTGGTAGCATTTCTATCAGCATTTTTGTCCTTGTGAACTGGCTCTAATTCTCTGGGCTTCAACCATAGATGTTGAAAACAAACTCTGACCTGGAACACCTGACCCTTCAAAGACTTAAGTGCAGATCTGAGTAAGTACTGTCTGGCTATTTGAAACTTAAACAAACAAAACGACTTGGTTTTTCCCGGAATCAGGGATTTGTGTTTCCTCATAGATCACACTTTCAGGTCTCTATTGAGATACAGGGAAGCGTTGCCACTTCTCCTCTCCCCAAACACTGCACTGTCCTACTATCAAGGAGGTTTCACTTTCCATCCTTGAGAGAGTAAGATCTTGTGGTTTCCACTTCAGAGTGTGAGATGGCTGAATTTTAGGGGTGTGTACCTTAGAAATGTGTGGCTTCCCTGGTGGCTCAGAGGTAAAGATCTGCCTGCAATGCAGGAGACTCAGGTTCAATCCCCGAGTTGGGAAGATCCCCTGGAGGAGGAAATGGCAACTCACTCCAGTTTTCTTGCCTGGGAAATCCCACGGACAGAGGAGCATGGTGGCCTACGGTCCAGGGGGTGGCAAAGAATCAGACACAACTTAACAACTAAACAACGTTGTGTTAATGATTATTATGGGTTGAGTCTTGTACCCCAAATTGATATGTTGAAGCCTTCATCCCTGGAACCTTAAAATGTGACCTCATTTGTAAGTAGGATAGTTGTGGATGTAATTAGTCAGGTTAAGATGAGATGGTGTTGGGGTAGAATGAGCCCCTAACACAAAATAACCAATGTCCTTAAAAAAAAAAAGGGAAATTTGGACACAGACACACATAGGAAAAAAACTATATGAAGATTGCCATTATGATGCCATACACCAAGAATATCACAGAATAATGGCCAACCAGAAGCTAGGAGCGAGGCATGGAACATCCTTCCTTAAGCGGTCAGAGTAGCAGGGCCCTACCCACACTCCAGTTTTGCATGTTTAGCCACCAAATTGTGAGACAATAAATTTCAGTTGTTCAAGCCACTCAATTTGGTGGCTTTATACAGCAGCCCTAGGAAACGAATGTGACCTAATGTGAACTTATTTAAAGTAGTTTTGCAGCATGAATATAGTCTCAGAAATACACAAAATTATAAGCGAAATTCCTCTAAAACTGTTAAAGGTCCTGAATAGAAACAAGGTCAGATCAGGCTCTGAGCAAGTTCAGTATCAGTATCAGTTCAGTTGCTCAGTTGTGTCCGACTCTTTGTGACCCCATGAACTGCAGCATGCCAGGCCTCCCTGTCCATCACCAACTCCCGGAGTCCACCCAAACCCATGTCCATTGAGTCGGTGATGCCATCCAACCATCTCATCCTCTGTCGTCCCCTTCTCCTCCTGCCCTCAATCTTTCCCAGAATCAGGGTCTTTTCCAATGAGTCAGCTCTTCATATCAGGTGGCCAAATTATTGGAGTTTCAGCTTCAACATCAGTCCTTCCAATGAACACCCAGGACTGATCTCCTTCAGGATGGACTGGTTGGATCTCCTTGCAGTCCAAGGGACTCTCAAGAGTCTTCTCCAACACCACAGTTCAAAAGCATCAATTCTTTGGCACTCAGCTTTCTTTATAGTCCAACTCACACATCCATACATGACCACTGGAAAAACCATAGCCTTGACTACACAGACCTTTGTTGATGAAGTAATATCTCTGCTTTTTAATATGCTGTCTAGGTTGGTCATAACTTTCCTTCCAAGGAGTAAGCATCTTTTAATTTCAGGACAGTAATCACTATCTGCAGTGATTTTGGAGCCCAGAAAAATAAAGTTAGCCACTGTTTCCACTGTTTCTGCATCTATTTGCCATGAAGTGATGAGACAGGATGCCATGATCTTAGTTTTCTGAATGTTGAGCTTTAATAGTCAGAGTCCAGAGCAAGGAGTTTTTGCTGTATTAGCAAAAACATTAGGACAATTCAGAAAGTGTGCCATTGCAATGCTAGTGTGTCTCACCTTCTCTGAAGAAAACCTTATCAGTAACCAGAGCAGCTCTGAGTACTGGCATGGGTCAACTGATAACTGAGTAAGTAGTCTTAGTCTCGGGCTGGCCCCATCATACAGACCCATCCAATAAAAGTGCAATCTACGTGTATAAACTGACTCATGGTGACAGCTCACTTGTGATCTGCCATCGTCCAGTCTAAAAAGCAGCTAATATCATGTGCTGTCGGTGTTTGTCTGTCCCCAACTGGATCCCTTTTATATTCACAGGAGGAGCACTGTATCTCTAGCAGGACTTCTCTTTTTGTTTTCTATCAAGAAAAATATTTCTTCAATGTTGCTCAAGTCTAACATCTCAACATTCCGGGCATATTGACAGCTAACACAGGAAGGAGGAAAAAGAAAACTATAAAGCAACCTGTTAAAACACCATAAAGCAAACACACACACACACACACACACACACTTATATACTAACTCAATAGTCATGGAGGATGTGGAAGGCAGAGGGTAAGGAAAAGATACACTCATAATGACTCCTTATGTCTTTAGATCAAGACCATTTCAGTTACTATAAAGATTCTTGTTAGCACCACTGAGTACCCTGATGGGTGCTCTTTTATCTTCAGTTCTTACAAAATCAGAAATTTAGTTCTTACCATTTATTGTTCTTTCTATTTTGGTGCATTTTTATTACAACAATCATTATAACACAGTTTCAAAATGTCTAACACAAGGGTAATTAGTCTCAAAAGGAAAGAAAAGTAAATAAGACAGAAAATATTTGAAGAAATAATGCATGAAAATGTCTAAAATTTGTTGAAAGACACACATTCATAGATTTAAGAATCTCAGTAGCCTCCAAGAAGACTGTACATCAGGAAAGCTGTGCTGAGACATATCATAGAATAACTTATGAAAACCAAAGATGCAGAAAATCTCAAGAGCAGTCAACATAGCACAAACAAGGGAATGACATATATATATGTCATATAAAAAGTACTGTATAAAGTACTGAAATAAAAGCAAGGTGACCCTTCTCTGTATCAGCTGCAGCCACAGATTTCCTCATCTGAGTTTGAATTATATAGAAATACACTGATAGAAACAGAATGTACATATGCCAAACTCATATGTTTTAAGGATATTCAGACACTCATGTTTCCCTGGAATATTCTGCAAGTGTATTGTCACAGCCCCAGATGTTAAGGATTGTTCTCTTTGGAAAGGCTGGAAAAGCATGCATTTTGAATGTAGAGCATGAACTCTATTAGACAATATTATAGCATCTCATTTCTCTGTTAACTTTCACCGTGTCCCTTTGGATTAGAATATCATTAGACGTGGTTTCAGTGAAAGGGAAGAGTGCATAAGATTCTAAAATAGGAGAATTGCAGTGGAGAATCCCAAACTATCAGGAGAAGGATGTGAAGCCCAGATACTGAAGGGTCCTAGTGGAGAAGATTTCAAAAGAGATAGGTGGCAAAGATGAAATCTGCCCATTCACATTATAAGTAGGTCTCACTGCAGTGATATATTCTTTTTCTATACGTTTGCAAAAGCAAGTGAAGTACTACTGAGAAAGAAAGATTGAGAGAGAGAGACAGAGAGAGAGAGACCTCATCCATTTCTAGGTTGGCTGGAGGTAAATGGATTCAAATCTGAACAGACTGGAAGTAGAAGTGAACACAGTCTCACAGTGAGACTCAAATTTGTGCTAAAAGAGAAAGAACTGCAGGATCTGCTCCCTACAGTCACGTTTGGCTGACTTGAAAATAGCAAAGGTTACAGCAAAGTTAAATCTGTGGTTTTAACAGAGCTATTACAACTTGGGGAAAACCTCTATTAAGACATAAATGATAGTAAATATGGTTATGAACTGTAAAAAATAACTGTATTATATTCATAGGCTCTTTCAATGCAATTTCCTCCCATCCTCATATAGCTTTATTTTCGTTTAGCTGTTCAAATGAAAACAGAAAACCAATTAAGCTTTTTTGCTTGTTTGTTTAAAGTAGATAACTTTTTCAAAGTGCTAACAGCTGCAGTGGATGTAAATAACGAACGTTGGTCCCAAGCACTGCCAGTTTGAACCCCATACTTAAAGACATAGGAGAAGATCCTCTTTCTTTCATGGGTGGCTTTTACTGGATGAAACATAAGGAACATTATATCAAATCGTCACTAAAACATGCACGTCTCCACAGTCACATATGTTTCTGTAATTTTCACCATCTAGGCCACTTGTAAATGGAAGCATTTCCATGCTGATTGTCCAAAGATAAAATGTAAATTACCCAAATAAAATTGAGCATGGTAGAGAAAGTGCTAAAGTTCTAAGGCACTTTTAAAAAGCACACCTGGCCTTTACTGAAATATAAAGAATCTAATTTCTCTAAGTTTTTTTTGAATTAATACATAAAACATCAGCCAAGAACAGATAAATATTTCAATTTCCTATAACTGATGAAACGCAGAGAGGTAATATTTTATAGCTGAGACTCTTTGTTTATAATAAAATAAATGTACTAGAAGCCTAACTAGCTTTTTGAGATATGAATTCTTGAAAGAGTGGACCATCTCTGCCTGGACATTGGGATAAACTGACATTTTGAAAATCAGGAAGAGTATCTAGTCAATAGGACTTTCAAAATTAATGAGACGCTTCTGGGCTATCATTGGATAGAGTGGTTAAGAACAAAGCAAAGACACAGCTAAGCAACTGTCCCCTACTGAGTTATAAATAAGGAATCACCTGCTGATGAATTCAATGATACTAAACACAGTTACTACATTTGAATCTGTAATTTTATTAGAATAATAATATGTCAAGATAACCTGCTTCACTTCAATGTCCCACCTCAATAATTTTTTGTTGTTTTTACAGAAACTAGTCAGAAAGAGACTTTAAGACAATATAAAGATATTTAAAATTGTTATTACCAAGAAGCCAAACTTTCTATACAAAATTATGAAGTAGGAAAATGTGACCTTTAGCTTTTCCAGTCCATTTGGTTTCTTTATTTCTTTATCTATCTCATTTTTTATTTACTGTGTTCAGAGTGTCAAATATATATGTGTGTGTAAATATATATAAACTCACCCTCGGGATAAAATGCTTTATATTTTGGCTCTCTCACAGTATGAAATACTCAGAGAGGATCACATCTATGAAAAAAGTGAATAAATCTTTGTGGATCATCCAATTTAAGCCTTCAGTTCAGTTCAGTTCAGTCGCTCAGTCATGTCTGACTCTTTGCGACCCCATGAATTGCAGCACGCCAGGCCTCCCTGTCCATCACCAACTCCCGGAGTTCACTCAGACTCACGTCCATCGATTCAGTGATGCCATCCAGCCATCTCACCCTCTGTTGTCCCCTTCTCCTCCTGCCCCCAATCCCTTCCAGCATCAGAGTTTTTTCCAATGAGTCAACTCTTTGCATAAGATCAAATTGCTAACATCCGCTGGATCATAGAAAAAGCAAGAGAGTTCCAGAAAAACATCTATTTCTGCTTTATTGACTATGCCAAAGCCTTTGACTGTGTGGATCACAATAAATTGTGGAAAATTCTGAAAGAGATGGGAATACCAGACCACCTGACCTGCCTTTTGAGAAATTTCTATGCAGGTCAGGAAGCAACAGTTAGAACTGGACATGGAACAGATTGGTTCTAAATAGGAAAAGGAGTACGTCAAGGCTGTATATTGTCACCCTGCTTATTTAACTTCTATGCAGAGTACATCATGAGAAACGCTGGGCTGGAAGAAGCACAAGCTGGAATCCAGATTGCCAGGAGAAATATCAATAACCTCAGATATGCAGATGATACCACCCTCATGGCAGAAAGTGAAGAGGAACTCAAAAGCCTCTCGATGAAGGTGAAAGTGGAGAGTGAAAAAGTTGGCTTAAAGCTCAACATTCAGAAAATGAAGATCATGGCATCTGGTTCCATCACTTCATGGGAAATAGATGGGTAAACAGTGGAAACAGTGTCAGACTTTATTTTTTTGGGCTCCAAAATCACTGCAGATGGTGACTGCAGTCATGAAATTAAAAGACGCTTACTCCTTGGAAGAAAAGTTATGACAAACCTAGATAGCATATTGAAAAGCAGAGACATTACTTTGCCAACAAAGGTCCCTGTAGTCAAGGCTATGGTTTTTCCAGTGGTCATGTATGGATGTGAGAGTTGGACTGTGAAGAAAGCTGAGTGCCAAAGAATTGTTGCTTTTGAACTGTGGTGTTGGAGAAGACTCTTGAGAGTCCCTTGGACTGCAAGGAGATCCAACCAGTCCATTCTGAAGGAGATCAGCCCTGGGATTTCTTTGGAAGGAATGATGCTAAAGCTGAAACTCCAGTACTTTGGCCACCTCATGCGAAGAGTTGACTCATTGGGAAAGACTCTGGTTATAACCTTAAAGACATGGAATTATTATTATTCTTTTGTATTATTCTTTTGTCTTTTCTCTGCCAGAAATGTTGAGAGTCTTTTTTTCTTTCTCAAGTTCCACAGGTTCACATTGTTTTATCTAGGTCTGTATTTATTTTCATTCTTATTCAGGATTACTGAATTTGAGACTTTGCATCTTTTACCAGTCTAGTGATATTTTCAGATTATTCTTAGGATTCTTCTACTCAAACCTCAGGCCTACATTCTATTTTCTCCATACTCTCCTTATAGAACTTCTATTAGATGTTTGTTTGAAATTCTTATTATTCAACATTCTCAAACACCCTTTGAAATGATTTTCATATGTGTCTATCCATGTATACTAAATTCTGAGTTCTCATCATAATCTATTCATTTTATTAATTCTCTTCTCAGCTGTGTCTAATCCAATTAGCCTGTCCATTCAAATACTGTGTTTCTCCCAACTCCCCTATCTCTAGACTATATATTCTTGAACTAATTTTAGAGATGACCTGGCTCCAGAAACAGAAACCCAGTTGGCTTCTATTCAGACTGAGATTTGTTTGTCAGGAACCAGAGGAAATCATGAAATCACAGACGGGAAGTGCTCTCATGTTTCAGGGAGACTGGATCCATACACTGGAAGGTCATCAATCTCTCATCCAGGTGTGCATTTACTCTTTCAATAAGCTCCAGTCTCTCTACTTTAATATTAACAGAAGTCAGTGTCCTTTTAAGGGCAGAAGCCACATCAGATTAATTTTTTTCTCATCTTAATCCTCAGAGCACAGTTATAAAAAATACTTAACAATGCTTTCAGTTCAGTTCAGATCAGTCTCTCAGTCATGTCCGACTCTTTGTGACCCCATGGACTGCAGCACACCAGACCTCCTTAACCATTACCAACTCCCAGAGTTTACTCAAACTCATGTCCATTGACTCAGTGATGCCATCCAACCATCTCATCCTCTGTCATCCCCTTCTCCTTCTGCCCCCAATCCCTCCCAGCATCAGGGTCTTTTCCAATGAGTCAGCTCTTTTATCAGGTGGCCAAAGTATTGGAGTTTCATTTTCAACATTAGTCTTTACACTGATGTATAGAACAGTCTTTTGGACTCTGTGGGAGAGGGAGAGGGTGGGATGATTTGAGAGAATGGCATTGAAATATGTATAATATCATATATGAAACGAGTCACCAGTCCAGGTTCGATGCACGATACTGGATGCTTGGGGCTGGTGCACTGGAACGACCCAGAAGGATGGTATGGGGAGGGAAGAGGGAGGAGGGTCCAGGATGGGGAACACATGTATACCTGTGGTGGATTCATTTCAATATATGGCAACACCAATACAATATTGTAAAGTTAAAAAAAATTAGTCTTTACAATGAACATTCAGGACTGATTTCCTTTAGGATGGACTGGTTGGATCTCCTTGCAGTCCAAGGGACTCCCAAGAGTCTTCTCCACCACCACAGTTCAAAGCATCAATTCTTCAGCGCTCAACTTTCTTTATAGTCCAACTCTCACATCCATACATGACTAGTGGAAAAACCATACAGATCTTTGTTCACAAAGTGATGTCGCTGCTTCTTAATATGCTGTCTAGGTTGGTCATAACTTTTCTTCCAAGGAGCAAGTGGCTTTTAATTTCATGGCTGCAGTCACCATCTGCAGTGATTTTGGAGACCAAAAAAATAAAGTCTGACACTGTTTCCCCATCTATTTGCCATGAAGTGATGGGACCTGATGCCATGATGTTAGTTTTCTGAATGTTGAGCTTTAAGCCAACTTTTTCTCTCTCCTCTTTCACTTTCATCAACAGGCTCTTTAGTTCTTCTTTGCTTTCTGCCATAAGGATGGTGTCATCTGCATATCTGAGGTTACTGATATTTCTCCCAGCAATCTTGATTCCAGTTTGTGCTTCCTTCAGCCCAGAATTTCTCATGATGTATTCTGCATATAAGTTAAATAAGCACGGTGACAATATACAGCCCTGACGTACTCCTTTTCCTATTTGGAACCAGTCTGTTGTTCCATGTCCAGTTCTAACTGTTGCTTCCTGACCTGCATACAGGTTTCTCAAGAGGCAGGTCAGGTGGTCTGGTATTCCCATCTCTTTTGGAATTTTCCACAGTTTATTGTGATCCACACAGTCAAAGGCTTTGGCATAGTCAATAAAGCAGAAATAGATGTTTTTCTGGAACTCTCTTGCTTTTTCAATGATCCAACAGATGTTGGAAACTTGATTTCTGGTTTCTCTGACTTTTCTAAAACCAGTTTGAACATCTGGAAGTTCACAGTTCATGTACTGTTGAAGCCTGGCCTGGAGAGTGTTGATCATTACTTTGCTAGTGTGTGAGATAAGTGCAATTGTGTGGTAGTTTGAGCATTCTTTGGCATTTCCTTTCTTAGAGACTGGAATGAAATTTGACCTTTTCCAGTCCTGTGGCCACAGTTGAGTTTTCCAAATTTGCTGGCATATTGAGTGCAGCACTTTCACAGCATCATCCTTCAGCATTTGAAATAGCTCAACTGGAATTCCATCACCTCCACTAGATTTGTCGGTAGTGATGCTTCCTAAGGCCCACTTGGCTTCACATATCAGGATGTCTGGCTCTAGGTGAGTGATCACACCATTGTGGTTATCTGGGTCGTGAAGATCTTTTTTGTACATACCACCCTACATGTGTCCCTTTATGTCTTTCAGTTTGAACCAGGCTCGCTTCTAAGCATCAGACCTGCAAACACATTTCTCAGGAGGCAGGTCAGGTGGTCTGGTATTCCCATCTCTTGAAGAATTTCCCACATCTCTGCTTTCTCCGAGTGTTTATTTCATCTCACCCTACATGTGTCCCTTTATGTTTTTCAGTTTGAACCAGGCTCATTTCTAAGAATCAGTGTTAACGTCTTTATAAACTATTGTCCTGCATCAGTAGCTTATTAACTTGAGTTTCTAACTATCAATACCCAATACCTGGGAGACAGAATATGTTTGGATTAACTGATGGAAGATGTGGCATGCCCTAAGTGTTGAGCTAGGTACGTGGTGTCAGAGTATTAGCAGGCTCGAAAACTTGGCATTTATTTACTCTACACAGTTATTTGTGCTGACCATAACTGTTCTCAGACATGCCCGTTGTCTGAGTTCTAATCAATCACATTTAGTACAGGTTTAATTACTTTTAAAAAATTTTTTTAATTTTTATTTTTTATTTTTTTTTTTAGTTTACAATATTGTATTGGTTTTGCCATACATCAACATGCATCTGCCACAGGTGTACACGTGTTCCCCATCCTGAACCCCCCTCCCACCTCCCTCCCCATACCATCCCTCTGGGTCATCCCAGTGCACCAGCCCCAAGCTTCCTGTATCCTGCATTGAACCTGGACTGGTGATTCGTTTCTTATATAATATTATACATGTTTTAATGCCATTCTACCAAATCATCCCCCCCCACCCTCCCACAGAGTCCAAAAGACTGTTCTATACATCAGTGTCTCTTTTGCTGTCTCACATACAGGGTTGTCATTACCATCTTTCTAAATTCCATATATATGCATTAATATACTATATTGGTGTTTTTCTTTCTGGCTTACTTCACTCTGTATTATAGGCTCCAGTTTCATCCACCTCATTAGAACTGCCTCAAATGGATTCTTTTTTATAGCTGAGTAATACTCCATTGTGTATATGTACCACAGCTTTCTTATCCATTCATCTGCTGATGGACATCTAGGTTGCTCCCATGTCCTGGCTATTATAAACAGTGCTGCGATGAACATTGGGGTACACATGTCTCTTTCAATTCTGGTTTCCTCGGTGTTTATGCTCAGCAGTGGGGTTGCTAGGTCATAAGGCAGTTCTATTTCAAGTTTTTTAAGATCTCTCCACACTGTTCTCTATAGTGGCTGTACTAGTTTGCATTCCCACCAACAGTGTAAGAGGGTTCCCTTTTCTCCACACCCTCTCCAGCATTTACTGGTTATAGACTTTTGGATCGCAGCCATTCTGACTGGCGTGAAATGGTACCTCATAGTGGTTTTGATCGCATTTCTCTGAAATTAAGTGATGTTGAGCATCTTTTCATGTGTTTGTTAGCCATCTGTATGTCTTCTTTTGGAGAAATGTCTATTTAGTTTTTTGGCCCATTTTTTGATTGGGTTGTTTATTTTTCTGGAATTGAGCTGCAGGGGTTGCTTCTATATTTTTGAGATTAGTTGTTTGTCAGTTGCTTCATTTGCTATTATTTTCTCCCATTCTGTCTTTTCACCTTGCTTATAGTTTCTTTTGTTGTGCAGAAGCTTTGAATTTTAATTAGGTCCCATTTGTTTATTTTTGCTTTTATTTCCAATATTCTGGGAGGTGGGTCATGGAATATCCTGCTGTGATTTATGTCGGAGAGTGTTTTGCCTATGTTCTCCTCTAAGAGTTTTATAGTTTCTGGTCTTATGTTTAGATCTTTAATCCATTTTGAGTTTATTTTTGTGTATGGTGTTAGAAAGTGTTCTAGTTTCATTCTTTTACAAGTGGTTGACCAGTTTTCCCAGCACCACTTGTTAAAGAGATTGTCTTTTCTCCACTGTATAGTCTTGCCTCCTTTGTCAAATATAAGGTGTCCATAGGTGCGTGGGTTTATCTCTGGGCTTTCTATTTTGTTCCATTGATCTATATTTCTGTCTTTGTGCCAGTACCATACTGTCTTGAATGTCACCATTATGACAATTAGAATAGCCTCACAGTCCCACCTTCATGGACAAACCCAGGTGACCCACAACCTGGAGCCAGAAGTGACATCAGTTAATCCAACCATATTCTCTCTCCCAAGAATTGGGTATTGATAGTTAGAAACTCAAGTTAATAAGCTACTGATGCAGGACAATAGTTTATAAAGATGTTTAACACTGATTCTTAAAAATGAGCCTGGTTCAAACTAAAAGACATAAAGGGACACATGCAGGGTGAGATGAAATAAACACTTGGAGAAGCAGAGACGTGGGAAATTCTTCAAGAGATGGGAATACCAGACCACCTGACCTGCCTCTTGAGAAATCTGTATGCAGGTCAAGAAGCAACAGTTAGAATTGGACTTGGAACAACAGACTGGTTCCAAATAGGAAAAGGGGTACAATATACAAGGCTGTATATTGTCACCCTGCTTATTTAACTTATATGCAGAGTACATCATGAGAAATACTGGACTGGAAGAAGCACAAGCTGGAATCAAGATTGCCAGGAGACATCAATAACCTCAGATGTGCAGATGACCTCACCCTTATGGCAGAAAGCAAAGAAGAATAAAGAGCCTGTTGATGAAAGTGAAAGAGGAGAGTGAAAAAGTTGGCTTAAAGCTCAACATTCAGAAGACTAAGATTATGGCATCTGGTCCCATCACTTCATGGCAAACAGATGGGGAAACTGGAAACAGTGACAGACTTTATTTTTTTTTAGGCTCCAAAATCACTGCGGATGGTGACTGCAGCCATGAAATTAAAAGATGCTTACTTCTTGGAAGAAAAGTTATGACTAACCTAGACAGCATATTAAAAAGCAGAGACGTTACTTTACCAACAAAGGTCCGTCTAGTCAAAGCTATGGTTTTTCCAGTAGTCATGTATGGATGTGAGAATTGGACTATAAAGAAAGCTGAGCACTGAAGAATTGATGCTTTTGAACTGTAGTTTTGGAGAAGACTCTTGAAAGTCCCTTGGACAGCAAGGAGATCCAACCAGTCCATCTTAAAGGAAATCAGTGCTGAATATTCATTGGAAAGACTGATGCTGAAGTTGAAACTCCAATACTTTGGCCACCTGATGAGAAGAGCTGACTCATTTGAAAAGACCCTGATGCTGGGAAAGATTGAGGGCAGGAGCAGAAGGGGACAACAGAGGATGAGATGGTTGGATGGCATCACTGACTCAATGGAGATGCGTTTGAGTAAACTCCGAGAGTTGGTGATGGACAGGTAAGTCTGGCGTACTGCAGTCCATGGGGTGGCAAAGAGTCGGACATGACTGGGCAACTGAACTAAACTGAACTGAAGCAGAGATGAGGCAGGGAGAACAAGAGAGCAAACCTGTCTCATGGCTTCAGCAAATCCTGGTTCCTGTTCCTCCCCAGGCATGACTGTTTCCTGTCTTTGAGTTCTTTAAGATCTCCTGACTCCTTATAACAGACACCCTTTCTCAAGATGGGTTGGTTATATTCGTTTTATTGTAATGTAATCATCCCTAAGACCAATCCCAGCAATATCTATCCCAGAGTTTGGGAAGGTGGAAGAAACCACGTATTGCAATGGAATACTATAAACAATGATTTGGAAGTGCTTCATCTGAATTGCTGGTTCTTAATTTTTGGTTCATAAGTTTCATCACGAGCCTTTTCAAAGCTATGAACATTTTATCCAAATAATTTCATGTTCACAGAAAATTTTCCATACAAGTTTACTCATCTGATAAACCAGTGGAAAGCCATCCACAGCCTCTAAAAAAATATCTGGGTGAATTATGCTAATACCTACAATGAAATTTTATATATATATTTAAAATGCATATTTTCAAACATGAAAAAAAGGAGAATTACAAAAATACTTACAAAGAATTAAATGGTATTTAAATTAAAAACAAACCTTATCATCCAAATGAGAAATGTTATATTTTACTAAAAGTCTCCTTTCATGAAATTTATTACTACAATGTTCTGGGCTCCATTGAAAATATTAATTAACAGAAATTAAATTAATGTGTCATAGATTATTTAATTTTTTTGAAGATTTCACAAGGAAATACCCATTTTCTCTTCTAGGCTTAAGAATGAAGCATCAGGCAATCTATGTTAAGCATATAAAATCCCACATGCATGCAGATCCCTTTGTTATTAGATACAAAGTGAAAAGGCACAATATAATGTACTTTTCATTTAAACGAAGGTTCTATAGAACGGGCAGCTTTTCTTTTTTTTAATCCGAAGTCTTTTATGTACAGATGTCCTATCAAAGTGCCTTTCAAAAAAAGGGATATACATCGAGTATGGTTACAGGAGCACCAAACAGCCTGTCTGCCCAAAAATATCTCTCCTGATGATCTGTCATTTTATGGTCTGGGGTTCATTCTTTGTGAGCAGTCCCTCTGCAGGCATCTACTTTTAAAATGCCATTACTGTCGGTCTGGAAGTTGAGAGAAATGGTAGTTTCGCATAATTGTCTTCCAAAGTTATGTTCCGTTAAAAGGGATTTTTTTTTTTTTGGTCCCATTAGAAGGCAACTTGTCGATAGTCATTGACTGACAGCCAGGGCTGCCTCCCAGAGACAAAGAGGCAGAAAACTCCCCTAGGGTCACGAAGGAAAACGGCCTGAAATACAGAAGCAATCTGAGCAGGGCTTTTCTGCAGGGTGTGCTAAAACTGCAGAGATAAAGCCAGTGAAAGCAGGAGAGCAATGTCAGGAAGCAACAGGGAACAAAACAAGTGTGGGAAGAGAGAAGGAACAATTGTAGTAAAAACTTCTTGTTCAGTTTAATGAGAATCAACATGCGGCAGAACTGGTTGTGGCTGCAGGGGAAAAATAAAGCCATTAGTTAGAGTTTGGAAGAAAATTAATTTTAAAATTTGACACATAGAAGGCTTCATGGTAATTCTGAGACTGCATCACCAGAGCAGCCAGGTCAAAAGATAAAAGCAGACACTAAAAAATCTCACTGTGAGTGACATGCTGGATATAAAAAGAAAGATAAGTGAGAGTTCTTGACTGAGGACCTTGACAATATTCTGTGGGTTGAATATTTAACTATTTGTAAATTGGGGAAAGACGCCCCTTAACTCACAGGTGACTGTGGAATATGTGAGTTAATAGATGGAATGTACCTACAATATGTGCCCAGCACATCTCACATGATCAATAAATAACTACATATGCTTTTAGTTTTAGAATGGTATTTCATCACCTATCATAAACATTGTTTAGAAAATGTGAAGTTTAAAAATACATTCTCTGTACCAAATAGTTTAATTTGTTTGATTAGCAAAAGAAAAAGCAAAAACAAAAATCAGCCATGATGGGTTGTGTGACTTTCTTATTTTAGTAATCAAAGCCAGAGGAGACATTTGCTCCTCCAATCAATGCTAAACTAACAACTCCATTGGCTGTTGACAAGCTGAACGACAGAACAAAAGCCCTAACGTCATTTCCAAATCTTTCAGGACTTGTCCACGCAGACACTTCATTTCTGTGATGGCAAATGTCAGAAGAAATGGCCCAGTAAGTAAAATGGAAGAGATTCAATCACGTGATTTTGGATGGCAAAATGACAGAAATGATCCAATCAAAGGTTATAATGTTGCAGAGAAAAAAACTTGAGGACCAGCGAGGTTAAATGATATGAACAAAGTCCCACAGCTATTCAGCATTGCAGAGCCAAGACTGCACCCACCATGTCTGAGGATTTAAAAATGGCTGGGTTCACGCAGGGGCACCGGGCCACCTCCTCACCCTGGGTACACCAGGTTATACACAATGCAAAGTCACTGAGATATTTTTCCTCCTGGGTAAAAGATTTCATAAACAAAAATAATTATATATATATATATAAGAACCATTTCTCAACTCCACTCTTTTTGCCTAGAGATGAATTGAGAACCTCTGGTTTCAAAGTCGGGGAACAAGACCATCCTTAACTGCAATTTAATAGAAGGCTGAGCAGTACCCCTCCCTTCTTTGTTCTAGTTTCTCTTCAGAGTTCACCAGGCTTCCTGATAAAGCCATGTTGCCTCTTCTCCAACTGCATTAAGTCATCTCCCTTTGAAACAGTAAAATCCTGCACTTTGTGAAAAGAAAAAAATAATAAAAGAACAAAATCGAGTATGGTGAGGTGTTTTTTTTTTTTTTTTTTTTTTTTTTGAGTTCTTTGTCTGAGCCGACTCTTCATTCAAACTCAAAGAACCGGGTTTCAGTTCAAAGTTAGTTTCTGCAGCTGCCTCCAGCTCACAAAGCATTGTTCCAACTATATTTCCAGGCAGGGTACACTTTATTTCTGCTCAGCGAGAAGATAATGAAAGATGTATATTTCATCCATTCTCCTCCCTGATGTTAAGATACTCTCCTTTAATTTCTATCTTATTGTGTTGACCTCCTCATCCCCACCCTGATCCCCCAGTGGAAACTCTTTCTGTCACTTCTCTATGGAGCCAGCAAAGTAACCCATGGACATGCCTTATCAACCCCTCCCATCCTGGGTCACTTCCAGAGCAACACAGCCTTTTCAGACCCTCAGGAATGAACACCTGTGTTGGGGGCTTTCCCACTTCTTCTCTAGCTTGCTCAGACCCAGCTCCACATCCTCCATCCACTCACAGAGCGTAGGGCTCCAGAATTCCTTCCCATGTGAATGAAATTGCAAGAATACTAATGAGTATGTCTATTTTCTCACTGAAGTTGTGAGAAAAGTATCTCGGTAATGACACTGGTTTACAAACATTTGGTATTCAAGAATGAATTATGAAATATTCAGCATTTAAAAGCTGTCATTTGGGAATATCTATTTTCATTTATAAATTTACCACAGGTGCACCTATTTGGATCTTTAAAATCTAAAATCCATATAAGCAACACTGATGTTGATTTTGCAAATGTAATTCTGATTGCCAAGACTCGGCAAAGGAAACTTCCTAACTCTAGCAAATCAAATTATTTGTGACCAGATGTCATTTATAGGAGTTCACTGTATACTATTTATGTTTTTATATTCTGTTTTCTTAGCCTCAGTTTTTTAGTTTCTTTAATACAATTATTAAATAATTATTATTACAACATATATTATAAAATATTGGGTTACTTTGAGTTATTAGTTATATGCCTATAATACTCATTTACCAGTGAACCATATTCAAGTTTTTAAGTAAAGCCCTTCTTATTAAGACATATTATTCTTTATTATTATTTTAACACAAGCTTTATTTATATTCGACAAACCTGTCCATGCACACTCACATAAAGAATATCTTTTATCTTCAGAATAGTATCTGAGCCTTTTTTGAGAAATAGGATATGATCTTATATAAATAAATTTCATCAGAATATTTTGAAGATAATTATATCAAACCAATTAAAATTAGAGAAACATCTATATATCCTATTGTTATGGAAACTAGCATTATCACAATCATTTAGACACTTTAAAAACAATATTTAAAAATATAATTTATTTTTTAAAATCACTGTAAAAATTGGTCTTCCAGAAGCTCATTGTTGAAGGTGGTGTACTTTGAAAACCACTCAGATGAAAGGGGGAGATGATCAGAAACTCTTAGTCTCAAAGTTCTCTTCCCATTGTAGATATGGATTTTAAAACTATTACTTTCTAAAAGCTGAATTTTATTGATATTTGAAATATCAGAGACAAACACATATTTATTGAAAAATAAATGTACCACTGCACAAATTCTTTGTGGATTGCTATATATGGTTTATTGACAGAATTAGATGCATGGACCAGTGGAAAAAAAGTGGAAGTAGTGACAGATTTTATTTCCTTGGGCTCCAAAATCACTGTGGATGGTGACCACAGCCATAAAATTAAAAGAGGCCTGGTTCCTTGAAAGGAAAGCTGTGACAAACCTAGGCAGCATATTAAAAAACAGAGACATCATTTTGTCAACAAAGGTCTGTCTAGTCAAAGCTATGGTTTTCCCAGTAGTAGTCATGTACTGATGTGAGAGTTGGACCATAAAGAAGGCCGAGAACAAAGGAATCAATGCTTTTGAATTGTGGTGCTGGAGAAGACTCTTGAGAGTCCACTGGACTGCAAGGAGATCAGACCAGTCAATCCTAAAAGAAATCAACCCCAAAGAT
Organism: Bos indicus x Bos taurus; assembly: GCF_003369695.1. NCBI lineage: Eukaryota > Metazoa > Chordata > Mammalia > Artiodactyla > Bovidae > Bos > Bos indicus x Bos taurus. Next base: position 8,883,591 of record NC_040099.1, on the reverse strand, counting down.
TCATTGAAAGGACTGATGCTGAAGCTGAAGCTCCAATACTCTCACCACTGATACAAAGAGCTGACTCATTGGAAAAAGACCCTGAAGCTGGGAAAAATTGAAGGCAAGAGAGAAGAGGGCAACAGAGGATGAGATGGTTGAAAAGCATCATTGACTCAATGCACATGAGTTTGAGCAAACTCTGGGAGATATTGAAGGACAGGGAGGCCTGGTGTGCTGCAGTACAAGGGGTTGCAAAGAGTCAGACACAACTTGGGGACTGAACGACAACAAGATGCATGGAATAGAAGTAGTAGATCATTGGCCCAAGAATTCCACGTTAATTCTGTTAGCTTAGTAATATATGATGATGGGGTTTACACTAATTAGTCCTTATCATGTGTTTACAGTCACTCAAAAGCATCTTTCATTAAAGATAATTGTAGCAGAAAAAAATCTTGCTCAAGTCATTCAAATCAATGTTCTTGAACTTGCCCCATTTATGTGCTGTATTAGTGAATTTCCAGAGTTTTATATACATTTAACTCTAGAAATAGACTAGAAATAAAACCTCTGAATCAGAATAAATTGTTACCAAGTTCATCTTAGTAAATATAAAATCATTAATGTCTTGTTAGCAAGGATTAATATTCTCTAATTTAGGTGGCGCTCTTTAAACAGTAACAGCAACAAAAAATCTACCAATTGCTCTACCAAGTTTAAAATCACATGAAAACATGTAGCAGAAATCATGTAAAGAACATCTCAAATAAAAACAATGCAAAAAAACTTAGTTATTCACCAGATATTGCATATTGGTATGTCAGTGTGATTTTTTTTCAAGCTCAATTAAGGTATCATTTATAATTTTCTTAGAATTATATGTTTTCTCATTATAAATACATAATTGTACTAGACAGGGTTCTCCAGAGAAACATAACCAGCAGAACCAAAAATCAGTTCACTTGGTTAGGAATGTTGAGAAGTCCCACAGTCTGCCCTCTGCAAAACAGTCGCTGTTTTTGTTCAGTCACTAAGTCATGTCACCTCCAAAATGGAGAACCAGGGAAGTTTGACAACGTGAGAACCGGAGAGCTGATGCCCAAAGACAGGAGATGGACGTCCCCATTCGAGCAGAGAGAGACCTCACCCTTCCTATGCCTTTCTGCTCTGGTTCAGCCTCTTTGGGCTTAAGGAATCTGAATTAATGGGATCAGGGTGGGCTTACACAAGCCGTTTTTTACAAGTGTTCCAAGTGATTACAATGCTAAATTTTAGAGTAAGTTCCACAGGATTAAGAAGTTTTATGTTTTTCTTAATTACACAATTTAAACGTGTGTGTATAACAAGTACAATAAAAGAGTTACATTCTTTAGACCTAATTTGAATCTTTTGAAATTTCTCAATAAATGCAAATTGCTTTAAAAATGTGATTGTCCTATATGCGAGAGAAAAACTTAAAATTTTTAAAAGTCAGAAGTACCTTGCATTCAAATTGTCCTGGGGGCACTGGTACATTCTCTTTATACTTCAAATAACCTGAAACCATAAATGACAAGTGATGTAGCATGAATTATGCAAGAAAGAGATTGGGTAGTGCTATCAAACTGCTTAGGATTTAAAACAGACTTTTTTGATTTGGACTTCTGGCCAAGATGAAGTAGCCCCAATTCCTTCTAGGTCTTTAATCTTGCAAGTAAATAATAATAGATATGAAGAAGCTCAATCAACCTGTCTTCTCTGTGTTGTTCAGACGGAATGATTGCCATCATTCTGTCTTCTCACTTTGATTTCCCTCGGTTCCTTCTGCTCTGCTGTTGAGCCCATCTGCTGAACTCTTATTTTGATTACTATGTAAGGCCTCAAAATTCCAGGTGATTCTTCTTTTTCCCATTTTTTCTTAAGTGAGAATCAAACTGTACTACAGAAAGATATATATCTTGTACAATAATGGAAAACTGTATGAGGAGAAAGCGAAAGCAAAGAGATCCTCTCCGTGGAGTGGGAAAGCTGAAATGATAAACAGTTAATTTCCTGGAACCATGTATACTCGGTATATTTTAGGTAAGAGACTTCAAAGGTGGGAAAGGGTCCAAAAACCTCAGAGAATTTTATAAGATAACGGGAATATAAATGAAAGTGAAAGCATTAGTCGCTCTTTGCGACCCCATGGACTACATTTATGTCAAAGATAGTCTTTTCTCCAATTAAAAACTTAACACAATAAATGAAAAATAAAAGATAATCTTTCCCCCTCTAAGTTCTGTCTATGGCAGGAAAATGAGAGACATCAAATGGCACAAAGTATCAAAGTATTTAAGAGAAGCAGTTGTTAAAAGTGGATTTTGGAGAGTGGACTTGGTAAAGAATCTGCCTGCCAAGCATGAGATGCAGGTTCCATCCCTTGGGTAGGGAAGATCTGGAGAAGGGAATGGGAACCCACTCCAGTTTTATTGCCTGGGAAATTCCATGGAGAGAGGAGCCTGTTGAGCTACAGTTTATGGGTTCCAAAGAGTCAGACATGACTTAGCAACTAAACAACAACAAATGGAGAGTGAATTAGATGCTCCGAAGGACACCTAGGTTCATGCTTTGGGATCTGAGATAAGAGATTCCAGCACAGCTCAGTGTGCATGATACTCCAGTATAACCATGTATACAGAAATTCAAAACGAACGGACTGGAGAGTTAACAGTTATTTTCAAACCACAGTGCTGAATTTGCACAAACGCATATGGTTTCCCAGTGATCCAGGAAACCTGTTGCATGAATTGTTATAGCGATTAAAGCATTAGCAGGAATTATAGAGAAATTAACTCTGAAGTACTTAGACAGCTATGCTGCTACTTAATATTTACTATACCTGTTTCTGAAAGATTTCTCCAATCTGCTTGTCTCCTTTTTCACAACTTCAACTCATTATCACAAGTTAGTTCTCTTGTTTTATACTCAGATGTGCATCCTAAGCAAAAAAGTTAAATGAAAAGTAATGTGCCATATTAAATATATGCAAAATGAAAAATCGAATTGAAATGGCATTGAAACACGTAAAATATCATGTAAGAAACGAGTTGCCAGTCCAGGTTCGATGCACGATACTGGATGCTTGGGGCTAGTGCACTGGGACGACCCAGAGGGATGGTATGGGGAGGGAGGAGGGAGGAGGGTTCAGGATGGGGAACACATGTATACCTGTGGCGGATTCATTTTGATATTTGGCAAAACTAATACAATTATGTAAAGTTTAAAAATAAAATAAAATTAGAAAAAAAAATTAAAAAAAAAAAAAGAAAAGAAAAATCGAATTGAGGTCAAGAAAGATAGTCCTGCTTTCCATAAGAAAGTTTTAATGAGGTCTGTCACCCTAGATACTGCAACGTGATATGCTGATTAGTGTCTCATTCTTTTGCCCTGTTTGTGTCATTTTGCTCCCAGAGTAGGAGCTTACAATCCATTAAGACTATTTACTCAACTATTGAAACAGTTATTTCTTGATTAAAAAGAAGGAGGAGAAAAACAATTATTATTCAAGTATTAAATGAACTGAAAGCTAAGAAAACTGTTTTCCTTTCTGGATTAAAGACTTAAGATGATTATTTCACTAATTGCAGTTAATTAGGCTTGCTCTGTGCTATTACCCAAGATCAAATTAATAATGGAGCAATTTATAACAATAAAGTTTATATGAACAGAGGTCATCACCTTCAAATATCCCAGATTTCACCACTAGGATTTTCCAACATATATGCATACATGATAAAGCTGGAATGGTTGGCTTAAGAAATGTAAAGCAATTATATTTTAATTAAAAAAATGATACTCATGTCACACCCACTCCATTACTTTCTGAGGTGTCACCACCCTTTGGTGGGATACTACCTCAAAGTTGCTGATATGTACGTGGATTTTTTTCTCTCTTTTTAAGTAATAATGATGTATAAAATTCACCAGAAACTTCTACCTGGTTCTAAAATTGTCATCACATTCCCTGACATACATATGAGTAAATGTTACAGGATATTTTGGCATTTTAAGTAGGAAGAAAGTAAAGCAGAAAATGCCTAGAGAGCTTGCCCAGGAGCACAATGTAAATTTCAAAACCAGCAATATTATTTTGCTGCATATTGTGCTCCAGGTTTTACCACTTACTCATTTTAAAAAACATTTTCCCCAGAATACCACCACAGGGATTCTCTGAGCACATTGTAAGTGCTAGTCACCTCCACCATCAGCTCTAAAAGTAATTACCTCATGCTGCCCTTGACCTCTGCTTTGGCAAAGGCTCAGTGACACATACAGAGCTTCCCTGGTGGCTCAGCAGTAAAAGTAGTATCTATCTGCCTGCAATGCAGGAGACACGAATCTGATCACTGGGTGGGGAAGATACCCTGGAGAATCCCATGGACAGAGGAGCCTGGTGGCCAGCAGTCCATGGGTTAGCAAAGAGAGGGACAGGACTGAGCTACTGAAGACTTTAGACAACTGAAAACTCAATACAAACTTCTATTCTACTGATCCTTTCCTAAATATTGATAAGCCCTTGGCTACATTGATAAAAGTGGAATGTTCATATGAAGGGAGCTATCAACTGAGGATATTCTCTTTGGTCAGATGTCATCTGAAGTGTAGTTTGCAGTTCACTCCCAGATTCACTCACTGCACTCTGGCGGATTCACATGCCATGAGGACAATCAGTAACATTGCTTAGGAATTTTGGTCATAACATTTAAAAAATCAGCTTGTGTGCTGAGATGGGTAACCATGATGATAAAAGAGCTGGACAGCTTGTTATATGAGGAAAGGCTTAATTAAGTGGAATGTTTAGCTGGAGCAGAAATGTCTTATGGGAAGAATTACTCACAAATATTTGAAGGACTGTCACAGGGAAGAGGATGAAATACATCCCATGAGGCTCCAGGGAATAGAAATAGACCAGTGTGTGAAAACACAGTGATGCCAACTTTGACAGAGCAAAAAAGAAAACTTTGTCACACTTAAAACTTCCTGAAATTGGAATCAGCTGCTATCTAAAGACTGTCTAAAAATAATCAAGCAGAAGTGGAATACGTTAAAGAAAATTCTGCTCTGAACGGGGATCATTAGACTTGAAGATTTTAATGTAACTTGGAATTTTAAAATTCTATAAATCTTGAAACTCCTTTTCATGGATCACCCTAAAAATAAAATTGGATATTGATTTTTTCATATTGTATTTGTGAAGTGAAACATGATTCTCATTATAAAAAGTTGTAAAGTTATACTCATGAATTAGTATGTAAACTTATACAAAATCAGGGTAACTCAAATGCATTTACTATAAATTTTATTTGTTTCCTTACAGAGAAGAAAGAGTATGTCAATAGTTTGGGGGTTTATAAGTTTTAAAATGTTTGCATCGGTATCTTGGAATGTAAAAATATTTATTTAAAATTTTTATGATGTAATACATACTGAAAATTTTGATGCAATAAAGTTGGTATGGTATGCCACGTTTTTAAAAATGACCTTCACTTCATTGTGAAAGTGAAAGTGAAGTCACTCAGTCATGTCCGACTCTTTGCGACCCCATGGACTGTAACCTACCAGGCTCATCCCTCCATGGGATTCTCCAGGCAAGAGCACTGCAGTAGGTTGCCATTTCCTTCTCTGCACCTCTCATCAAACCCACCAGGTTTTTTTTGTTTTTGTTTTTTTTTACTCCATCTGAGTAAGTGATACTGTTATCAGGGAGATGGAGCTGGAACAACGGTAAATTGAAATCTTTATGGTCTAACAACGTGTGACTTCTCCTGACTCGCACCTGACAGAGAAGCTAAAGAAATTCAAACAGAAAGAAGTGTCTCTAACCTGAAAAGGTTAATCTTACAATCACCTGAATCTGACATCTGTGTAGATATTTTTTTCACAAGAAAATAGTATATATCAGAATATTACATTTCAAGCATGCATGTGCTATAAAATTAACATTTGCAATTTCTGTATATTCTGTACAACTGAAATATAACAATAAGCTTATAAATAAATAAGACACAGCTACAAGCTGTAGGGGCTTCCCAGATGGTGCTAGTGGTAAAGAATCCACCTGCCAATGCAGGAGACATAAGAGATGTGAGTTCAGTCCCTGGGTTGGGAAGATTTCCTGGAGAAGGAAATGGCAATCCACTCCAGTATTCTTGCCTGGACAATTCCATGGACAGAGGAGCCTAGTTGGCTACAGTCCATGGGATTGCGAAAGAGTGGGACACTACTTAGCGACTTAGCACACGTCATATAAGCTCCTTAAATTACCAGCCTGTGGAGAAATCCTTGTGTGTACAAGACATCTGTGAAAGAACCAGCAACTTGACATAATATTTTATAATCTGTATGTGTCAAGCCTTGAGATCAGGAAACAATACTTTTTCAGCCTATTTATTCCATCACTAACTCTAACAACCTGCAGTGGTTTTGATCTATAAATACCCAGCAAGTGTAACCCTGAAGGACAGGAATAACTTGCTCAAACATTCTGCACACTACAAAAGAGGGTCAGAGAGCACACTGACCTAATGAAAAGTGAACCTGTCAATGTTACCTGCACACAGAACAGCAACATCATAAACCGAGTCATAGCAGGAATGCACAGCCAAAAAACTTTCTCAGATGCCAAAATTAAGACAAGAATCCATACCCATGATGGAGAAGATGGTTTAGGTGAAGGAAAGAGAAGGAGTTCCTCTTTCAGTATCCTATCACTTTGCGTTTTCATACTGTTCATGGGGTTCTCAAGGCAAGAATACTGAAGTGGTTTGCCATTCCCTTCTCCAGTGGACCACATTCTGTCAGACCTCTCCACCATGACCTGCCCATCCTGGGTGGCCCCACACAGCATGGCTTAGTTTCGTTGAGTTAGACAAGGCTGTGGTCCGTGTGATTAGATTGACTACTTTTCTGCAATTATGGTTTCAGTGTGTCTGCTCTGTGACGCCCTCTCGCAACACCTACCATCTTACTTGGGTTTCTCTTACCTTGGACGTGGGTTATCTCTTCACGACTGCTCCAGCAAAGAGCAGCCGCTGCTCCTTACCTTAGACCAGGGGTATCTCCTCACGGGCGCCCCTCCTGACCTTGAACATGGAGTAGCTCCTCTCAGCCCTCTCTGCGCAGCTGCCGCTCCTTGGATGTGGGGTAGCTCCTCTCAGCCACCACCCCTGACCTCGGGCGTGAGGTAGCTCCTCTCGGCTGCCACCCCAAGCTTGGACAAGGAGTAGCTCCTCTCTGCTACACTTCTGCACGGTCCGTGACAAAATGATAGGATACTGAAAGAGGAATTTCCCAGGTCAGTAGGTACCCAATATGCTACTGGAGATCAGTGGAGAAATAACTCCAGAAAGAATGAAGGGATGGAGCCAAAGCAAAAACAATACCTAGTTGTGGATGTGACTGGTGATAGAAGCAAGGTTTCATGCTGTAAAGAGCAATATTGCATAGGAACCTGAAATGTTAGGTCCATGATTCAAGGCAAATCGGAGGTGGTCAAACAGGAGATGGCAAGAGTGAATGTCGACATTCTAGGAATCAGCGAAATAAAATGGAATAGAATGGATGAATTTAACTCAGATGACCATTATATCTACCATTATTCCTGTGGGCAGGAATCCCTTAGAAGAAATGGAGTAGCCATCATGGTCAACAAAAGAGTCTGAAATGCAGTACTTGGATGAAACCTCAAAAATGACAGAATGATCTCTGTTCATTTCCAAGGCAAACCATTCAATATCACAGTAATCCAAGCCTATGCCCCAACCAGTAATGCTGAAGAAGCTGAAGTTGAACGGTTCTGTGAAGACCTACAAGACCTTTTAGAACTAACACCCAAAAAAGATGTCCTTTTCATTATAGGGGACTGGAATGCAAAAGTAGGAAGTCAAGAAACACCTGGAGTAACAGGCAAATTTGGCTTTGGAATATGGAATGAAGCAGGGCAAAGACTAATACAGTTTTGCCAAGAAAATGCACTGGTCATAGCAAACACCCTCTTCCAACAACACGAGAGAAGACTCTACACATGGACATCACCAGATGGTCAACACCGAAATCAGATTGATTGTATTCTTTTCAGCCAAAGATGGAGAAGCTCTATACAGTCAACAAAAACAAGACCAGGAGCTGACTGTGGCTCAGATCATGAACGCCTTTTTGCCAAATTCAGACTTACATTGAAGAAAGTAGGGAAAACCACTAGACCAATCAGGTATGACCTAAATCAAATCCCTTATGACTATACAGTGGAAGTGAGAAATAGAATTAAGGGAGTAGATCTGATAGATAGAGTGCCTAATGAACTATGGACGGAGGTTTGTGACATTGTACAGGAGACAGGGATCAAGACCATCCCCATGGAAAACAGATGCAAAAAAAGCACAATGGCTGTCTGGGGAGGCCTTACAAATAGCTGCAAAAAGAAGAGAAGCGAAAAGCAAAGGAGAAAAGGAAAGATATGAAGCATCTGAATGCAGAGTTCCAAAGAATAGCAAGGAGAGATAAGAAAGCCTTCCTCAGCCATCAATGCAAAGAAATAGAGGAAAACAACTGAATGGGAAAGACTAGAGATCTCTTCAACAAAATTTGAGATACCAAGAGAACATTTCACACAAAGATGGGCTCATAAAGGATAGAAATGGTATGGACCTAACAGAAGCAGATGATATTAAGAAGAGGTGGCAAGAATACACAGAAGAACTGTACAAAAAAGATTTTCACGACCCAGATAATCACGATGGTGTGATCACTGACCTAGAGCCAGACATCCTGGAATGTGAATTCAAGTGGGCCTTAGAAAGCATCACTATGACCAAAGCTAGTGGAGGTGATGGAATTCCAGTTGAGCTCTTTCAAATCCTGAAAGATGATGCTGTGAAAGTGCTGCACTCAATATGCCAGCAAATTTGGAAAACTCAGCAATGGCCACAGGACTGGAAAAGGTCCGTTTTCATTCCAATCCCAAAGAAAGTCAATGCCAAAGAATGTTCAAACTACTGCACAATTGCACTCATCTCACACATTACTAAAGTAATGCTCAAAATTCTCCAAGCCAGGCTTCAGCAATGAATGAACCGTGAAATTCCAGATGTTCAAGCTGGTTTTAGAAAAGGCAGAAGAACCAAAGATCAAATTGCCAACATCCATTGAATCATCGAAAAAGCAAGAGAGTTCCAGAAAACCATCTATTTCTGCTTTATTGATTACGCCTAAGCCTTTGACTGTGTGGATCACAATAAACTGTGGAAAATTCTGAAAGAGATGGGAATACCAGACCACCTGACCTGCCTCTTGAGAAACCTGTATGCAGTTAGAACTGGACATGGAACAACAGACTAGTTCCAAATAGGAAAAGGAGTACATCAAGGTTGTATATTGTCACTCTGCTTATTTAACTTACACACAGAGCACATCATGAGAAACTCTGGGCTGGAAGAAGCTCAAGCTGGAATCAAGATTGCTGGGAGAAATATCAATCACCTCAGATATGCAGATGACACCACCCTTATGGCAGAAAGTGAAGATGAACTAAAAAGCCTCTTGATGAAAGTGAAAGAGGAGAGTGAAAAAGTTGGATTAAAGCTCAACATTCAGAAAACGAAGATCATGGCATCTGGTCCCATCACTTCACGGGAAATAGATGGGAAAACAGTGGAAACAGTATCAGACTTTATTTTTTGAGCTCCAAAATCACTGCAGATGGTGACTGCAGCCATGAAATTAAAAGACACTTACTCCTTGGAAGAAAAGTTATGACCAACCTAGACAGCATACTCAAAAGCAGAGACATTACTTTGCCAACAAAGGTCCATCTAGTCAAGGCTTTGGTTTTTCCAGTGATCATGTATGGATGTGAGAGTTGGACTTTGAAGAATGCTGAGTACCCTAGAATTGATGCTTTTGAACTGTGGTGTTGGAGAAGACTCTTGAGAGTCCCTTGGACTGTAAAGAGATCTAACCAGTCCATCCAAAAGGAGATCAGTCCTGGGTGTTCATTGGAAGGACTGATACTGAAGCTGAAACTCCAATACTTTGGCCACCTCATGCGAAGAGTTGAGTCATTGGAAAAAACTCTGATACTGGGAGGGATTGGGGGCAGGGGGACAAGAGGACGACAGAGGATGAGATGGCTGGATGGCATCACCGACTCAGTGGACATGAGTTTGAGTGAGCTCTGGGAGTTGGTGATGGACAGGGAGGCCTGGTGTGCTGTGATTCATGGGGTCGCAAAGAGTGAGACATGACTGAGCGACTGAACTGAACTGAACTGAAGGAGAAGGAGAGTCCTAATAAGCACTGCTGTTTTAGAGAAAGAGGGAGTAGAATAAGTTACGGTTCTTTATTTAAAGAAGAAAACTGTGAAGAAAGAACAAGTGTAGACCTAAGGTAATCATAGGTACCTGAGGATAACATGCGCTTGTTTAGAAACACAATGGACAAAAACTGAAACAGAAACCAAAGAGGAACTGTATTGTCTTTTTCAGTACTCAGAGCTGAAAGCAACAGGAGGAACTCCTGATTCTTGGTAATTTATTATCTTGAGCCAGTCAGCCGCTTTGAGCTCTGGTTCCAACATTTGTAAGTGTGTATGGTAAATCTGTTGATGTACCTCATCAGATTGCCAGTCATTAAAATATCATGACTATATTAGTCAGACAAAGTGTAGAAAGATAGAAAGTCTCTCTTGTGCAAGTATAAGTTGCTACAATCTTTTTTAGTATTTCTTTAAAGCAATAATGTTTATGTCTTTTGATGTAAATATATAACTGTAAACAAATCTTATTTATGGAAAAGAAAACTTGTCTGTATGGATGAATCTACAGAAGTATGTACATTTGTATATATGTGTAGACATATATATATATATATACTCACGTATATAAAATACATACATAAAAACAAATGTTTGTTGTTCCATGTATATGTATATACACACACATACAGATATATATAAAAAATATACCTACATTTATGTATACACACAGATTTGGAAAGTTTTGATATACATATAATACATATATATATGTTATATCTCATAACATATTATATATTATATTAATATATTAGTTAATATCAAATATATCTTCTATGCATACACAAATCCTTATTTATATTAAATAGATAAGACATTACATAGAGAAACAAGTGGCAAAGTAATGACTGAATATTACCCAGCTTTTGTTGTAAATAAAATGTAATATATGTGTATAATGTTAGAAGTATATGTATTCATGTTTTATGTATATGAAACATATTGTTGTTGTTGTTTAGCCACTAAGTCATATCTAACCCTTTGTGATCCCATGGATTGTAACCCACTAGGTTCCTCTGTCCATGGAATTTTCCAGGCAAGAATACTGGAGTGGGTTGCCATTTCCTTCTCCAGGAATCTTTCCAACCCAGGGATCAAACCCATGTCTCTTGAGTCTCGTGCATTGACAGGAAGATGCTTTACCACTGTGGAAGATAAAGACTTAAATCTGTACTACATAACCTACCCATTTACCCCCCTCCTGGTAATCTTCTCACACCTTTATCAGTACCTGAAAATGATATTTAAGCCAGAGGCCTAGGCTACCTTGAGTTTCTTCTGGGGTATCTCCCGTATATACATGAAGTATCAGTTCAGTTTAGTCGCTCAGTCATGTCCGACTCTTTGCGACCCCATGGACTGCAGCATGCCAGGCCTCCCTGTCCATCATCAACTCCTGGAGCTTGCTCAAACTCATGTCCATCAAGTTGGTGATGCCATCCAGCCATGTCATCCTCCATCGACCCCTTCTCCTCCTGCCTTCAGTCTTTCCCAGCATCAGAGTCTTTTCAAATGAGTCCATTCTTCGCATCAGGTGGCAAAAGGATTGGAGTTTCAGCTTCAGCATCAGTCCTTCCAATGAGTATTCAGGATTGATTTCCTTTAGGATGGACTGGTTGGATCTCCTTGCAGTCCAAGGGACTCTCAAGAGTCTTCTCCAACACACATCATGTATACATGAAGAATATATGTTCATAAATTTCTATTAGTTTTTCTGTCATTTATCTGTCTTTTATTACAGAGATCTCTGAGCAGGACTAAGAGGGCAGGGGGAAAATGGTTTTCCTCTGCTACACACTCAAATAGGATTCTTGGAGCTTCAGCAATTGTATTGCAACCATGAGAAACATCCCCCCTAAACTTCAGAGATATAATCAAGACCAGCCACTGTTCACATAAAAACTTCCGTTTATATGAAAAAAAAAAAAAAAAAAAAACTTCTATTCATCACTATTAGTTCAGTTTTCTATTATTTGCATTCCAAAGCATGCCTGACTGATAAAGGAAACTATTAACTTCTCCTCATTGCTTAAGTTACTATAATAAGCATGCATTATTATTGCAATTTTTCAAATGACTTTTTAAAGTAGAAAAATTAAAGATAAAAGAAAATGAGGCAATTAAAGAAGAAAGAAACTTTTAGAAAGATTTTTTTATCCTACATCATTGTACTTTAAGCATTGTATTTATTTCAACTGAAATATGTCCTGTACCTAGTTTGCTTGTTCTTTGTTAAGTAAACCTGAGAAACATTTAAGATATGTCTCCCTTACTCCATAATCAAGCATTGACTCCTTTGCTAAATTACTGAAAGAGATATCAAGGTTAGTGTTAATAAAAACAAGGGCTTATTAGGTGTCAAGTTTATTTAGAAGTTCTCCACAGCAATCATTATTCTTTCAACAGCTCTGAATATCTTTTTTAAGTGTAAATATTAAAGCTATTCAAAAAATTTATTTACACAGATTTGGAGAACGTTTTTTTCTCCCATCTCAAGGGTACACAACTCTACAGAAACTTTTCTTTTTTTAATTTGAATTTGAGGCGATTGTGAATCAAATACTTGCTTATTATAATATTTGTTTTACATGCATAGATAATTAAGGATAACCTTTCAGGGTCTATGTGAGAAATGAAAATATAGCATATTGCAAGAAAACGTTAATAGTATAATGAAAGTAGATGCGGAGGCGAGGGGAGGAGGAAGAAGGCAAGGAATACATAGAGAAACCACAAATACAGAAAGCAGTTAGCTCAATATCTGACTGTTGTTGTTCAGTCACTCAGTCATATCCGACTCTTTTGTGACCCCATGGACTGCAGCCCACCAGGCTCCTGTGTCCACGGGATTTCCCAGACAAGAATATTGGAATGGGTTGCCATTCCCTTCTCCAAGGGATCTTCCTGACTCAGGGATTGAACGTGGATCTCCTGCATTGGCAGGCAGATTCTTACCACCGAGCCATCCACCAGGGAAACCCACATCTGACACCAAAGGAAAAAGAGATAGAGGCAGCTCTAAGGTTTAATGCTGATTACAAAGACGTTCAAGGTATATAGCAAAATGCAAAATATATCATTTACACATCAAGTCTTTTCTGTTGTTGATACTACCAACAATAAAACTGTCTTTTACAAGGACCTGGGAGATTGTCCCTGAAATGTCATCATCCAAAAAAGATCTTCCAGTCCCTGTGGGAGGCAGGAGCCTAACAGCAAGCACAGATGGCCTGGTCACATTGACCAAATTCTCTCTTCAATCCTCCAGGACTTTGCCAGCAGTTGAAAACTCTTTTGCCTTTATTTCAGCAGGGTACATCTCTCACATATTGCAATAATCTTGACACCAACTGCAATAGGAATTATGTGCTCAGTCATGTCTGACGCTTTGCAGCCCCATGGACTGTGGACCACTGGACTCCTCTGCCCATGGAATTTTCCAAGAATATTGGAGTGGGATGCCTTTTCGTTCCCCAGGGAATTTTCCCCACTCGGTGATCAAACTCGCGTCTCTCGCATCTCCTGCATTGGCAAGGGGATTCATTACCACTGTGCCACCTGGGAAGCCCATGTTTAATGCACATCTGAATGTAATTTTTACCAGAACACAAAATAATTTTTTTTACTATAAGTTTGCAAAAATACTCCCAAACTGTTGAGATATCTGAGTACTGCATGTATGGAAAGACAAGGGGCAAAGCGGAACTCATAATTGATCCTGTGGTAAAAAACTCACATACACAACTGCAATAGGCTTCAATAAAGTCTCCCTGGACTGTTTAAATCTTTGGCTCTGACTGTAGTGTAGGTTTGGCTGTTCCTGCTGCCTTTCACTGAGGGATACGCAGGCCTGTTCTCCAGCATCCCTAGTCTGAGTGGGCTCTCTCTCTGTCTCTCTCTCTCTTCCTCTCCCTCCCTCATTAATTTTGGATTTCTTCTGGACTCCTTTGTGAAAAGTAGTTCTTCAGCAACTCTACTCTCTCACACGGTCAAAAGCACAGCTTACTCACATATTTCACATACAATATATAGTCACTTTATTAAGTTTTGTAAAACTATAACTGATTTTATGGAAAGTGCTACCTGCCTGACATCAACCTAACTTTGTCATTGGCTCGCATGACAAATACAAAACCAGTCATTTTTCAGTTGCTCCCCACCTGCACCAGACTCAGGAATTTTGGCTACTCTAAAATTTCTCTTGAGAAGCTCAGCAATCATGGCTTCTACTAATATTTCACATGTATTCTTCTCACAGCTGTCTGGAGACAACTATTGAATGATGCTAGATGATGTATCTTAGCCATTTTTATCCACTCCTCAAGCCATGAACTAAAAATCAGCTGGCTTTAACATAGTTGTTAAAGATAAAATGGAGTCTGCATTTAAGCTTGGAGTCAATTTTACTTTCAGAATGGCAATTGGCTAATATCCTTATGTCCAAACAAATTATTTGGAATAGAATAAATAATAAAATAAAATAATTCTATTGTTAGATTTCAGCCATGAAATCAGTTTCCAGAATAAATTCAAAAAAATTTTTTCCAATGAACACTTTAATTTATAAAACTCAACCAAACTTTGGATTGAGTTTCTTAAGGTTTTGGTCACATCAATGTCTAGATCAAAATTATCTATACACTTGCGAAAGGTGTAGGCCTCGGGGCCCACCCCAGACTCTTTGGCTAGAAATCCCCTGCAACTCAGCTGAGAATCTGTACGTTTTATTTGCACCCAACATGATTTCTGGGGCTTCCCAGGTGGTGATAGTGGTAAAGAAGCTGCCTTCCAGTGCAAGAGACTTAAGAGACAAGGGTTTGACCCCTGGGTTGGGAAGATCCCCAAGAGAAGAAATGGCCACCTACTCCAGTATTCTTGCCTGGAGAATCCCATGGACAGAGGAGCCTGTCAAGCTACAGTACACGGGGTTGCACACAGTCTGACACGACTGAAGTAACTTAGCTTCAGTAAGATGATTTCTAAGCTCACTGATATTTAAGAAGTTCAGCCTGAGATTACTCTATCCTGAGATAAAGATCTGGCTCTCTGTGAGACCCAATCCAAGTACATAAGAACAGAGTATGATAAGCTGTGTTGAAACACCAAGTATGCTTCAAAAGATGGGTTTTTTTCCTCCTTTGTTTATACAACTAAAATATTGAAGCAGAGTTTCTTCTCTATTCTAGCGCAGTAGAAAACTACAAATGTGAAAAAAAAAAAGCAAAAGAACAGAATAAAAAACAAAAACAATAAAAAAAATCCTCAAGTATATATGTATGTTAATTTATGATAAACTAACAAAGAATGGTATTTAAGATGCCAAGGACAATTTGATATACAAGGGGATAAAATAAAATTACCATTTCATACTATAAAGGTAACTTCCAGATTTATTAAAGATCTTAAAGTCTACAACTCAACTATAATAATATAGCTATGATCACTCACCTAGACCCAGACATCCTGGAATGTGAAGTCAAGTGGGCCTTAGGAAGAATCACTACGAACAGTTAGTAGAGGTTATGGAATTTCAGTTGAGTTATTTTAAATCCTAAAGGATGATGCTGTGAAAGTGCTGCACTCAATATGCCAGCAAATTTGGAAAACTCAGCAGTGGCCACAGGACTGGAAAAAGTCAGTTTTCACTCCAATCCCAAAGAAAAGCAATGCCAAAGAATGTTCAAACTACCACACAATTGCACTCATCACACACGCTAGCAAAGTAATGCTCAAAATTCTCCAAGCCAAGCTTCAACAGCACCTGAACTGTGAACTTCCAGATGTTCAGCTGGATTTAGAAAAGGCAAAGGAACCAGAGATCAAATTGCCAACATCCATTGGATCATTAAAAAAGCAAGAGAGTTCCAGAAAAACATCTACTTCTGCTTTATTGACTATGCCAAAGCCTTTGACTGTGTGGATCACAATAAACTGTAGAAAATTCTTAAAGAGATGGGAATACCAGATCACCAAGAGTGATCACCTCTTGAGAAATCTGTATGCGGGTCAGGAAGCAACAGTTGGAACTGGACATGGAACAACAGACTGGCTGCAAATTGGGAAAGGAGTACATCAAGGCTGTATATTGTCATCCTGCTCATTTAACTTATATGCAGAGCACATCATGAGAAAAGCTGGGCTGGATGAAGCACAAACTGGAATCAAGATTGTTGGGAGAAATATCAATAACCTCAGATATGCAGATGATACCACCCTTATGACAGAAAGTGAAGAAGAACTAAAGGGCCTCTTGATGAAGGTGAAAGAGGAGAGTGAAAAAGTTGGCTTAAAGCTCAACATTCAGAAAACTAAGAACATGGCATCTGGTCCCATTACTTCATGACAAATAGATGGGAAACAGTAGAAACAGTGACAGACTTTATTTTGGGGAGCTCCAAAATCACTGCAGATGGTGATTGCAGCCATGAAATTAAATGACGCTTGCTCCTTGGAAGAAAAGTTATGACCAACCTAGACAACATATTAAAAAACAGAGACATTACTTTGCCAACAAAGGTCCTTCTAGTCAAAGCTATGGTTTTTCCAGTAGTCATATACGGATGTGAGAGTTGGACTATAAAGGAAGCTGAATGCTGAAGAACTGATGCTTTTGAACTGTGGTGTTGGAGAAGACTCTTGAGAGTCCCTTGGACTGCAATGAAATCCAGCCAGTCCATCCTAAAAGAAATCAGTCCTGAATACTCATTGGAATGACTGATGCTGAACCTGAAACTCCAATACTTTGGCCACCTCAAGCAAAGAACTGACTCATTGGAAAAGACCCTGATGCTGGGAAAGATTGAAGGCGGGACGAGAAGGGGATGACAGAGGATGAGATGTTGGATGGCATCACCGACTCAATGGACATGAGTTTGAGTAAACTCTGGGAGTTGGTGATGGACAGGGAGGCCTGGTGTGCTATAGTCCATGGGGTCACAAAGAGTCAGACACAACTGAGTGACTGAACTGAACTGATAATTTAGAGATGACATAGAAATAGAAACCATAGAGATAACTGTAGGCTAACATTTAAATGATCATAGAGTAGAAAAACAGTAACTAAGGAAAGATATCATACAGAAAAGCAACATACAAAAAAATTTGACCAACCACACATGTAACTTCTGTACAACTGAAATATAACAATGAACTAATCAAGACATAAGAAATATTAACCAAACTATAAAGAAGATAGAAACAAATGGAAGTTGGAAAAAATAAGTATTTGCAATGCATTGTTAACTTACTCGTCTAAATATTCATCATTTTGAGGGATTCAGTTCTTCCTGGAAGCAAGGCTGAGGGGAGCAGGAGAAGCAGTGGGTGTCTACCCTTGCGAACACACAGGGGCCCATGTTACAAAAGGGATGGCCCCAGTCCGGGGTTTTCTCCTATGCTGTCGCGTATTACTACATCAAGTAGAATGGCTGAGGCAGCCTACGGACATAAAATAATTATTTTTGCACCTGTCACCCAAGATTTTAAGGAAGTCTAGAATAGATGGTAAGGAAGTCCAGAATATATAGCTTAGCACGGCATCTTTAAATTTCAACCACAAATGTTTTTCCTCTACAAAACTTGTGGAAGTACTTCTTTAAGGGCGCTCCATGTAAATGTATTTCATCTTGACCTCATTTGCATGGTATTCCCATCATCATGAGGATAAGACCAGGACCAGAGCAACTATACTGGAGGCTTCACAATTTAATCTTGTGAACCTTGCTCCCACTGGACAGAAATCCCATTATGTCCTTAGTTTATCCATAAATCTAATTGAGCCTTAGTCTTTATCTCACTTTCTGTCAGCCAATTATTCTCTCTTCTTATCTTGCTGACCAGGATAATTTCAGCACAAACCTCAAACTCTCCAAGTATTTATGTCTATATGATCTCTGCCAAACTATTTTCAAATTCAGTTGCAACTTACACTACCTAAGTCTACCTAAATTTCACCACATACTAATTTTCATATAATAAATATTTTGATTTACTTTGATTTGTCCTGTCAATCAGGGGAGTGAGGAAGAAAGAAAGGAAGCCAGATATTTTAGAAGAAATACATATCAAATTGTATTTTATTTTTAAAAGTAACAGTATATTCTATACTCTGCTCACTTTTACAAAGTTTTATATATTTGAAGTTACTGTGTTTTACTTTCTTATTTATCCAATAAAAATAATAAAATGTTGAATAAAAACAAACATCAACCAAGGTCAAGCACAAGGAACACAGTAAATAAAAATGGATAATCAGACGCCCTGCATCTTTCTTTGTATAACAATACCTTTCAGTGTAAAGAGGACACACAAATGCAAAAAAGAGTGACATGTATAGACATCCAACAAAAGAAATAAACATGAGAAATAAGCATATAAGGGGCAAACAATTAATTAGCACATAATCAATTACATGTGAATTGGGGGGAAACACAAACATTCAGTCCTTAACAAGGGCAACTTAGCAGCTTAAGTATCAAGAGCATTTAAAAAAAGTCCATTAAATCAGAAATTCTAAGTCCTGAAAACTATGCTCAGGAAACAAACGTTGACACAAAATATTACCTAATAGTTTTTTCTTAATTAATGTTGCTTGTAATAAAAAAAAAAAAGAGAATATGAATACCCATTCAGCTGATGACTGGGTAAGTAAAGGATGTATAATAATTGTACACAATTATTTAAATATACTCTCAAGAACATTTAAGGAATTGAAGAAAACCTAATAACAAATTGCAATGAGAAAATTGCAAATTAAATAACTCTATAGGCAGTTGGACTGTGAAGAAGGCTGAGAGCCGAAGAATTGATGCTTTTGAACTGTGGTGTTGGAGAAGACTCTTGAGAGTCCCTTGGACTGCAAGGAGATCCAACCAGTCCATTCTGAAGGAGATCAGCCCTGGGATTTCTTTGGAAGGAATGATGCTAAAGCTGAAACTCCAGTACTTTGGCCACCTCATGTGAAGAGTTGACTCATTGGAAAAGACTCTGATGCTGGGAGGGATTGGGGGCAGGAGGAGAAGGGGACGACAGAGGATGAGATGGCTGGATGGTATCACTGACTCGATGGACGTGAGTCTCAGTGAACTCCGGGAGTTGGTGATGGACAGGGAGGCCTGGAGTGCTGCGATTCATGGGGTCGCAAAGAGTTGGACACGACTGAGCGACTGATCTGATCTGATAGGCAATATAACCCCCAATTTAAAAAAATGTTATACATATACCAATATAATACATACCAATATGTTATAGTATTTTTTATATAAAATCACTACAGATGGTGACTGCAGCCATGAAATTAAAAGACGCTTACTCCTTGGAAGAAAAGTTATGACCAACCTAGACAGCATACTCAAAAGCAGAGACATTACTTTGCCAACAAAGGTCCATCTAGTCAAGGCTATGGTTTTTCCAGTGGTCATGTATGGATGTGAGAGTTGGACTTTGAAGAAAGCTGAGTACCCTAGAATTGTTGCTTTTGAACTGTGGTGCTAGAGAAGACTCTTGAGAGTCCCTTGGACTTCAAGGAGATTCAACAGTCCATCCTAAAGGAAATCAGTCCTGAATATTCATTGGAAGGACTGATGCTGCAGCTGAAACTCCAATACTTTGGCCACCTGATTAAAAGAACTGACTCATTAGAAAAGACCCTGATGCTGAGAAAGATTGAAGGCAGGAGGAGTGGAGACAAACAGAGGATGAGATGGCTGGATGGCATCACCGACTCAATGCACATGAGTTTGAGTGAACTCTGGGAGTTGGTGATGGACAGTGAGGCCTGGAGTGCTGCAGTCCATGGGGCTGCAAAGAGGTGGACATGACTGAATGACTGAACATTTTTATATGTTCTACCATAAACATATATTTTTGTATATAGTCTCATATTTTATGTATTATAAACTTAAAGAAGTGCACATATATGAATATATACATATATACATGCACATATGTATGACTGACAAGATAATATACATGAAAATACTATGAGACATTTGATGTGGCACTGGCTTCTCTAATGACTCAACAGTAAAGAATCTCCTTGTAAAGCAGGAGATGCAGGAGACGTGGGTTTGATCCCTGGGTTGGGAAGATCCCCTGGAGGAGGAAATGGTAACCCACTCCAGTATTCTCACCTGGAGAATATCATGGACAGAGAAGCATGGCGGGTCACAGTCCGTGGGGTCGCAACGAATTGGACTGGACTGAGCCACTGATGCACACACGATGGGGCGTCAGGGTCACAGATGCTTGTTTTATTAGCTTTCTGTATGTTCTAAATTTTCTGTAACAAACATACTTTTTTTTCTATAATAGAAAACTATGAAAACAAGCTGGAAACCAAGAGGATGAAAGTATATGGGTCTCTGATGACCTCACAGCCTCCAACCACATCACATCATCCACCTGGCCCTGAAGACAGACAAGTGGAAGAGGGATCTGTGGCAGCTGCGATAGCCACAAGGTGACAAGTGTGGCAGACAGCAAGGGTGAGGACCAGCAGCAACGCCTGGCTTCCTGCGCTGGCACAGAAGCAAACTAGACTGATGGTTCCTCCCACTTCTGATGCAAAAGATGCATACAAAGAAGGAAACCGCAATTCCCCCAGAACTCTGAAGAGAAGGGAATTCTGGAAGATACAGCTCCAGTTTTGCTAAGTAGATGCAGGACAACTCTAAATGAACTAAGGCTGTCTCCTCACTCCATTGATCCCCAAAGGACTTGCTTTTCAAAGGCCCATTGAGTGAGAAGCTGGAAGAGATCCCTCAACTTATACAAGACTTCTCTTGACATGTCAAGTAACAGTCCCCACTAACACCTCAGAGTCTGGTTTTCTTAGCTAGCTCCATTCCCCTTATTCTCAAGAGTAGTAAAAATTCTTCTGAACATGTAAAATAAAACAGCCCCCATCTTAACACCTGAGAGTTTAGTTAAAGAAACCAAATTCCATCTCCCTCTTGTGCTCTCAAGAGTAAGAAGGGATTTTAAAATTTTTACTTGGTGAAACAGGGAATATTTGTTAAATGTGAAGCTTTATCTTCCACTTTTTACTCACAAATCTGTTTCAAAAAGAAAGAAAGTGAGGAGTGAGGCGGGGAAGACGGTCATTCTTTTTTTTTTTTTTTTTTTTTAAGACGGTCATTCTTAACCAGAAAACAAATTGTCACAGACAATGGCAACCCACTCCAGTACTCTTGCCTGGAAAATCCCATGGACAGAGGAGCCTGGTGGGCTGCAGTCCATGTGGTCATGAAGAGTCAGACACGACTGAGCGACTTCACTTTCACTTTTCACTTTCATGCATTGGAGAAGGAAATGGCAACCCACTCCAGTGTTCTCACCTGGAGAATCCCAGGGACGGGGGAGCCTGGTGGGCTGCCATCTAAGGGATCGCACAGAGTCAGACACGACTGAGGTGATTTAGCAGCAGCAGCTGCAGAAATATCAAAATATTAAATTGCTTATCTCCTCCAGGGAGAATGATTTGTCCCATCTAACATGTTCACTCCACCTGGTTCTAATACATTACATTTGGGAGATGTTCAAATGCCCTCTTCTAAAGTAGCATACAACTTAATCAAACTGCCTTAAATCTTTGCTGAAGTGGGCAAGTTATAAATAAATAAACAAGCAAGCAAACATGTAAGTGTATTTTCACTACACCGTGGCAGTAGTGTCCTTTCCTATTTGTCTATTTAGTGCTTCTGGAATCTTGAGCACTTCTCTGAAAGTGCATCATTTATTTGAAAACCATCAAAAGACAATCCCAATTTGGCAGTCTCTCAAAATGGGATGCATTTCAGCAAAACCACACTAATTCTCACAACTGCAAAAAGAAATAACATATTCATACTGCTTGAAGTTTGTCTTGACTTACATCTTGCAAAAATGTTGTGTCTTTTGAGATTAATGAAGATATGAACACTAATTCTGTGTATAAAAACATTTTTTAAATAAACAAAAAAACTAAAAATGACATCTGGAAGAGAGTTGCAGTTAAAAAAATAAGTGGGCTGGATAATATTGTTTAAATGTGAAAAGATTACCTGTAAACAAATTCTTATACATAGTGATCTTTCTTCTACAAAGTCATAAAAACAATTGGGTGATACTATATATTAAGTGCAGAGAAGGCAATGGCACCCCACTCCAGTACTCTTGCCTGGAAAATCCCATGGATGGAGGAGCCTGGTGAGTCTGTGAAATACAGCGCTGTGCTGTGCTAAGTCGCTTAGCCATGTCTTGACTCTTTGTGACCCCGTGAACTGTAGCTGCCAGACTCCCCTGTCCATGGGATTTCCCAGGAAAGAATACTGGAGTGGGTTGGCATTTCCTTCTCCAGGGTGAAATACTGTAGTGAAGCTCAAAAGTAGGAAGATGATAAAACTGAAATGCAACTAGAGAAATCTTACTTTAGATGTAGAGAAATGAGGTGTGTATGAAAATCCTAAGTCTACAGGCTAATTTTCCATCTCATATACTATCATGTGTGACTTGGCTGATTATTCTCTCAGCCTTTTTAAAAGACTTTCATATCCATCGATTTGAAGCATCTTTTTCAATAAATTGACTTTCTAACAGGTCATTATTTCTCTCCAAATAGCATGCCATCTTAGTTAAAAAAAAAATACAGACTATTCAGAAAAACAATGTTTGTGGTTACCAACACAAAGAAATATCAAAGTTTTTTCTTTATGCTTCAGTTCCTATTATCATTTAAAAAAACTCTTCATGACATTTTTAATATTCATGTTTACCTCATGCTGAGTAATTAATACATATGATAAGCTTGTAATTTTCACTCCCAGCTTTTGTCAGCTAGCTAATAGACTGATGACATTTTCAAAAGGAAAGTGAGCAAAAATGCATCACCTTTCTGAAAAAAAAATCATTTTATTTCTCATTTTGAGATAATTCTGTCTTGATTGCTGTATTTTAGTATTAAGTGTTTGAAAATGAAGTGCATAGTCCTTTAAATTTCAGAACATTGATTAGGATTAATCTGTGAAGACTCCAGTGATAAGCAAGTTTGAGGTTCTATGTATTTAAACTAAACCCAGGAAATATTTCACCTATTCAAAGCCCATTGTGTACCCAAAGCATTTCCTTCAACAATACAAAGGATGAGTTAACCTCTGAACACTGATGCTGAACCCAGAGAGTTTTCATAGAACCCCTGGCATTACAGTGGTTTTCTCAGGTCCATTGTGACTGGTGCCACATTCTCCTCTCTTCCTTGTATGATTTTCCTGATTAAATGCATGCATAATGAACTCTGACAAAGATCAAGTACAAACTCCAGCTCAGTAGAAGCTCCACTTGCCACCTAGTCTCAGTGGTACATTTCTCTCCTCAGATGCCCAGATTTTTAATCTGCAATCTGGATATACTTGGATATTTCAGATAAAGCACTGTTAAATGAACTTCTAAATTGAGTGAGGCTTCCCTAGTGGCTCAGATGGTAAACAATCTGCCTACAATGTGGGAGACCCAGCTTCAATTCCTGGGTATGGAAGATCCCCTGGAGGAGGGTACGGCAACCTTCTCCAGTATTCTTGCTTGGAGAATTCCATGGACAGAGGAACCTGGCAGGCTACAGTCCATGGAGTGACAAAGAGTCAGACACAATTGAGCAACTAACACTTTCCCTGGATTTAGTAAACGGAAGGCATTTCCTTATAGAATAACCAACTGGAAACTAAAAGTTTAACCTTAGCCTCAAATGATACACAATTTTTAAAAAGCCAATTATTTCCTTAAAGAGGAAATGTGGCTGTGGTCTGATGTGCAAACTGGGTGCGGAGCCCTGTCCTGCTTCTCCCGTGGACGCAGAGTTCCCAGGAGACTGCACTGATACATGGAACTTGCTCTCGACCAGCCTTTGGAACAAAGGACTCACATGCCTAGCCTTTTCTTGGTCCTGATCAAACCTAGCCACCTTCTGTGTACCCACTAAACAGGCTGGAGCAGGAGATCTACATGTCGAAAGTGCTGCAGTGCAAACCCAAAGATGTCTGTCACTGTCCCTGCATTTTGATTTAGTTTTTTTTTTTTTAATTAATTTTATTTTTAAACTTTACAATATTGTATTAGTTTTGCCAAATATCGAAATGAATCCGCCACAGGTATACTTGTGTTCCCCATCCTGAACCCTCCTCCCTCCTCCCTCCCCATACCATCCCTCTGGGTCGTCCCAGTGCACCAGCTCCAAGCATCCAGTATCGTGCATCGAACCTGGACTGGCGACTCATTTCATACATCATATTATACATGTTTCAATGCCATTCTCCCAAATCTCCCCACCCTCTCCCTCTCCCACAGAGTCCATAAGACTGTTTTATACATCAGTGTCTCTTTTGCTGTCTCGTACACAGGGTTTTTGTTACCATCTTTCTAAATTCCATATATATGCATTAGTATACTGTATTGATGTTTTTCTTTCTGGCTTACTTCACTCTGTATAATAGGTTCCAGTTTCATCCACCTCATTAGAACTGCCTCAAATGTATTCTTTTTAATGGCTGAGTAATATTCCATTGTGTATATGTACCATAGCTTTCTTATCCATTCATCTGCTGATGGGCATCTAGGTTGCTTCCATGTCCTAGCTATTATGAACAGTGTTGCGATGAACATTGGGGTACACGTGTCTCTTTCCCTTCTGGTTTCCTCAGTGTGTATGCCCAGCAGTGGGATTGCTGGATCATAAGGCAGTTCTATTTCCAGTTTTTTAAGGAATCTCCACACTGTTCTCCATAGTGGCTGTACTAGTTTGCATTCCCACCAACAGTGTAAGAGGGTTCCCTTTTCTCCACACCCTCTCCAGCATTTATTGCTTGTAGACTTTTGGATAGCAGCCATTCTGACTGGCGTGAAATGGTACCTCAGAGTGGTTTTGATTTGCATTTCTCTGATAATGAGTGATGTTGAGCATCTTTTGATGTGTTTGTTAGCCATCTGTATGTCTTCTTTGGAGAAATGTCTATTTAGTTCTTTGGCCCATTTTTTGATTGGGTCATTTATTTTTCTGGAGTTGAGCTGTAGGAGTTGCTTGTATATTTTTGAGATTAGTTGTTTGTCAGTTGCTTCATTTGCTATTATTTTCTCCCATTCTGAAGGCTGTCTTTTCACCTTGCTAATAGTTTCCTTTGTTGTGCAGAAGCTTTTGAGTTTAATTAGGTCCCATTTGTTTATTTTTGCTTTTATTTCCAATATTTTGGGAGGTGGGTCATAGAGGATCCTGCTGTGATGTATGTCGGAGAGTGTTTTGCCTTGATTTAGTTTTGAGTGGTGTCAACTGTAGCAACCTGCCCTTACCTGGGAAGCAAAGTCACATAGGCTGCAAACCTGTTGAATTCTTATGACCCTCACTGATGTGGGAACACCCTGACTCATCCTCAGGTTTATTTCCTACACTCTGTAGAGTGTATATCAAGACCTCCAGCATACCAGTCACTTACTGCCCTGCAGTGTGATTAACACAGCATGATGGCATGGGTATAATAGACCAATAAGATGTCCAGCAGACTCTCCAGATGGCCCAGGTGACTGTGGACTATATTGTGAGAGAGGGAAGGAAAGTTAACAAATCTTGAGGCAAGAATGACATGGACACTGTTAAAGGCTCTTGCCTACATTACCCAGCTTCCCTGTTTCAAGTTTCAAGGTCATGACCTTGGTACAGGTGAATAGCTGGGGCTACTTCAACCTTCTCTAAGGTTCCACTGCTCTCACCATTAGACCCAAAGTCTCCCTCCTAATTAGATGCTGAGCTTTCCTCTGTTCCATCTGCCCTCTGGATGCAGGATATTAGGGATTTATTAAGTGTAATCAAGAAGGTTATCTGGCTTCCACATTTTGCCTTGAACTATTGATGAATCACTCTGAGCCTGTCATTATCTTTCTCCAACAGAGTCAGTGATGCTTAGCACATCATGCAATTCCACAATCCCTAGTTACCACTTCCCTTTTATTTCTGCTGGAGACAGCACAGCAGCCGTCACCACATCCTGCCCTGCCACGGCAGCTGTGGGCTACCAATGCTTCATCTACCTCCACGCCACACTGCTCCTCCTGCCTACTAACCACAGAGTGACCCATCTCCAGCCTCCTGGTTTTGAGCAGGCTATCCCTTCTGATACCACCTGTCTCAGACTGGGTTCCTTAGAAATAAACACTGAGATGGAAAATTCCTTTGAGAAAGCTCCCTGGGTTTTGTTTTGTTTGTTTTTTTTTTTGGTGGAGTACACGAGTGAGAGAATGAATAAGATAGAATTCAGAAGAGGGAGAAAGCAACTCATTGTGTGATTACAGCTGAAGCTTAAGATGCTCCTCCAGGGAACTTGGGAGCTCAGATGACGAGTTACCCTACATTGAGGCAAAGGGCCAGGGCCTTTTCCACCATCTGAAGCAATCAGATGGATTGCTGGGAGGAGGCCCAGGTTTGAGGGCGGGGATTATCTATGATGCGGGTAATTCCTAGTGCAGGGCTCAGTGCTGAGTGGTCATGAGGATGGGTGTGTCAGCCCTGAGGATGGGGTATGGACAGAGGTCCCAGTATCTACGACTCTGTAGTAAAGGCTTCAGCTAAAAAGAATATCATGCAGGCCTCTGAGACAAGACAAGAGGATCCAAGTTCTAGTTAGAGATGCTGCTGTTAGAGATGCTGCTGAAATGTAAGAGGGATGATGGGCCTTGGAGGAGGCACAGATTTGTGGAAACTTTTGCACAGGTCTTGAAGCTAAGACTTATAGTCACAACCACCAGATCCCTTGATCTCCAGATGAATGACTACCAGGACTGGGACAGGCATTTGTTTATACGAGATGCTGCCAAGATTTTGAAGTCAACTTTCTCATCATACATCTCTCTCACCATACATCAACAGGAAGGAGAAAAGACCTGTTTGTGTGTGTTGAGATTTTGTACAAACTCTTTTGTGAGCTGTAAAACACAGCACGGTGTGATGGAGTTGGGAAAAATCAGGCCTGGGGGATGGAAGTTGCTACAGCATTGATTTAAAGGGAAGCCTTGCAGAAGCAACTTTGACTTCACAGGAAGCCAGGGAGACTCAAGGTCTTTCACCATTAGCGAAACTAATTTGGGAGGATGAACAGAAGGAGGTCACACTGACCGCCTCGGAGAATAAAACTGAGGAGAGGAGCTGGATTCAGAGGTTTTCTGTTAAGATGTGGAGGCCAGCGTGGCAGCTGTAACTCAGGTCCCTCAGAGGAGCTTTCTGAGACGCCCGGGTTCTCTTCTCTCAAGAAAACATTTCCCAGAACCAGCTCTGGTAGGAAATGTCTTCCATTAATTACTTGAGACATGACTGCCTCTAAAAGATGGATATAAGCTTCTGGGTACTAAAACCCCGGACATACGTCAGAAATGCCTGTTTCTACTATGGGAGAAAAAAAACATACATAGAATCTCCAGAATGTATGGCTAGGGAATGTGGAAGAGAATGGAGCAATTAACAAGTCTTGGCTAGAAAGGGTCATTAGTCTGGATCCTAGAAAGTAAAAGCCTGGTAAAGACAACCCCACACTTTGCAAAAAACCATGTCTCTGAAAAGAGGAGCTAAAGGGCAGGAAGTCCAGTCAATGGTACCCCTACAAGTGGCTCACTGGGCCTTGTGGATGAATCTCAGGTCTAAGGATAAAGAGGTTAGGAACCCAGATGGGAAACGCTACCTACTTTTCCTAGTTCCTTCCCGTGTCAGATTGTTCACACCAACAATGTCAAACCATCCTCCAGTTCTCCAAGACACACAAAAGTCAGACAGGTAGCCCTTGCCAGACAAAACCAAGGTGGAGAAGATGCCCTGAGGGGGAAGCTCCCCGGTCTGAGCCAGGAGACAGATCTGACATACATCCTCAAAAAGCCTAGGGCCACACCCTGCTGGAGCCAAAAGCCACATAAAGCCACAAGAATTTGTATGTTACTGTGGCTTTTGGCAAGTGTCTATTTCTTCTTGACTTTCTTAAATATATATCATTTTTTAAACTTTTATTTGACTTATATACAAGCTTCTCCATCCATCTCTCCCCTGCCTTGAGTCTAAAGTTGTTGCCTTCATATTTTCCTCCATCTTTACCACATTTGGTACAAGTTTCATTCTAATTCCTTCAGGTTCACTACCTATCTCTTTAACTCTACTCAGTCAGGGGCAACTTGCCTTTTGAAAGATTTACATACAGAATTTTTTTTCAGGATTTCCGTTAGATTTTCACATCCATTCATCATTTCATCACATATGTTCTTTATTTTATTAATGCCTCCTCAAGGATACTAACCTTTCTTAAAGCAATGTTTAGATTACTTCCCTTGGGCTTCCCAGGTAGCACAGTAGTAAAGAATCCATCTGCACTGCAGGAGACTTGAGTTTGATCTCTGCGTCGGGAAGATCCCTTGGAGAATGAAACAGCAACCCACTCCAGTATCCATGCCAGGAAAATCCCAGGGACAGAGGAGCCTGGCGAGCTAGAGTCCATGGGGTCACAAAAGAGTTGGACATGACTTTGCAGCTAAAACAACAAAACCACCAGATTACTTTCCTTAGTTTACTTTTATCTTTTCAGAGCAAGGTACAACAGGACTCTTTCTTATGTCAGTTTTCTTTATATTTTTTACATTTACTCCTTAAAGGGATGGGTTTTATTTATTAATTTTCTGCCTCTCTGCCTGCCTGGACCTGTCTGGCCTCCTCCCAAAATCTAGGACCCTGCCCCAAAGTCAGGAACACTTCCCAGATAGCAGCATGGAGCCCTCATTCAGAATGGCTGTCAGGAAGTCACCGATCACTGCTGAGCTGGAGCGGGTTGACTCACCCATGTCCTGGCTGAGGTACTTCTGCTTCTCCTTGCTGGGTGTCTCAGGTAATTAATTTTATATTAGTCATGGCCCTAGAATAGCAAATCTCAGATTTTTATTTTAACTCCTGCCCCAGACCCAGTTCAGTCAACCTTAGTCCCGGGCCTACATCAGATATTTTTCAGAAGCTCTGCCCTAAGGAATGCAAACTCTCATGAACAAGAAAAAAAAAAAGAAAAAACAAAGCAGTAATTGGAACTAAAGCTCTAAGACTGAGGTGCTCTGGCTCTGAAACTCGGCACAAGTTTTCATGGTTTGCTTGGAGAACTCTGTCAGCTACTAACACAAGAGATCAAAACACCTACAGAACTGTGCTGCTTGGAAGGTCAGGAATGCGTCATGGCACCAAAGTGTCTATTTTCCTTAATCTAATAAAAGTTATATTAAAACCAAGAAAGGTCAATGGAAAGGAAGCCCATGGTGTAACCTGAGACAGAATTCAGGGGTTGTTCTGTGCTGGCAATTTCTCTTACTGAAAGGCAACGTCCTCAGCAAATCATGTTAGGTGACTTGTGAGCAGGTAACCTGCTGTCTAGGAGAGTAGCCACCAATAAGGGGTGCATATTTATACTGAAGCCATTTTTTAGTCTAGAAGAGTGAGTGTAAATAAAGTCACAGTTTGAAAGACAAGGTCTTACAGTGAGAAAGACATAGACTGGAATTTAAGCAATCTGCCATATAGCCAATGTAAAATAGTTATCAATAATTGAACATTTGTTTTATCTATGCCTTTTTAAAGGTAGTTTAAATGAGTTGTCAGGTTATTTCAATACAAGCTCCAGTATGCATTTCTGGAAACCAAACACCTTCACATGTCACCACAATGTCATTTTCACACCTAACAAAATGAAGACTCCCTTAGGATCACCTAAAATTCTGCCATAATTTCCCCAGTTATTTTTAAATATATGTATAAACATGTGTTTTCCACATCATGTATCTCTCTCTCATTCCTGCCTTTTCTATGTGTACATGTATTCACCATCTTTATCAACTTTTAGTGACTACATTGTTTGGATCTTCTGTGCCCTGACTAAATTTTTGTCCACTATGCATTTAGGTCTGTGACAAGTATGTTAAATCCTCTGTTATTGATGGTGGTTCAATCTCTTTCTCCTTGCATTCCTTAAATTCTGTTATATGCAAATGGCTGTTGTGTTATTTCACAAACACATACTGATAAGTGATTCATCATCAATATGAATTGCATGCTATAGGACTATAAACTGTACTTTGTCTTATAAAATGCTTTTATGACCCTAATTCTATCTAATCAAGACTGTGATCTATTCTGTTCTGTTTATTAGCATTTATTTGGCTGATATGTATTTGCTGATATACTTAGGATTTTTTTAATGTTCTTTCCTTGAGTGTTTTAAAATGTATTTTTCCCCCACTCTGGCATAAAATTGAGTAAATTCTAAAAATTATCTGATTTCTTTCCCTTGGATATTTTGTCTGAATAAGTAAAGGATTTTTTTCCCCTTTATTTAAAGACCAATAGGTTCATCAGGACATATATCCGTGTGTTTCGCTCTGGTTAGATTTTTCCAGACTCATGTTATTCCATCAATATGTAGATTTCAATGGATTGATTTATTTCAGGAAAACAATTCTGCTTTCTGGTGTCTATCATTATTCACTGGAATGTTATCAGTTTATTTTCTTCTCTTTTGTAATAATAAACTGATACGTGTGGATAAAATTATTTTGTTGTTGTTGCTCAGTTGCTAAGTTACCTCCAATTCTTTGCAAACCCATGGACTACAGCACGCCAGGCTTTCCATCCTCCACTGTCTCCTGGAATTTGCCCAAATTCATGTCCATTGAGTCGGTGAGTCATCAATTAAAGGATTAACAGATTGAAGGATGCTTGCGTACAAAGGCTAGCAATAAGCTACTGTAGAGTTTTTACTCTAAGGGAAGAGTGCCTCCTTACTGCCGTGTGGGGCAGGTGAGTCCACAGAGGGGCTTCCTTCCAGCTGGTGGAGAAAGTCATAACCCATTCATGACCATTACCCAGGTTCTAGAGTCTTTTCTGGCCTGCTTTCTTCTCTCTACACTTCAGAGTCTTGTGTTTATTTTATATATCACATCCCTGTTTTTAGTTGTATTTAGAAGGCATAGGGAAAAGTACAACTATTCCATACCTCCAAAAATTTTGCACATGAATTTTTTAATAATGTTGCTGCATATAAACAATTCTATTAGTTTAATTAATAAATACATAAACTTTCATTTTGTAGTCACCTGAAGGTAGAATGAATAGGCAAAAGAGAAACTGAAGAATAAACAAGACTTAACAAAGTCAACCAAGAAATAAATGTGATAGGAACAAGTGATGCTGGGAACAGTTTTTGAACATATTTCATATAGCCTGAATATTTCCCAGGAATGTATTTTACATATGGCGCAGTATGACCTGCCTTAAAGGCAGTACTGGACAGCAGCCAAGAGTATCAAAGGTAGCTGACACTGTGAGGCAAGGCAAAAGACATGGTTCTACTCAGGATCAGGGAGAGTTTTAGGAGACTAAGTGAAAATGCTGGAATTGTCAGCAAAATGTTGGAACACAAATCCTCCTCCACACCACTTTGCAAGCAGTGGGCTACTTTGAAACATTTCCTGTTGAGTCTCCAAGGGACTCCTTTCCTGTCTTAACATATACATGATTCCGGATTGTTTAAAAAGCCAGAGAAAAAACAATGCTAAACTCTATGTCTCTTCAATTCTTAATATCCACTATGAAGACTGAATTTAGATTTTGGAATTATTTTCTTCTAGTATGCTTTTTCTTTTTATTAAAATCTTTAATATTGCCCATAGTGATAATGTATGGGCTTACTTGGTGGCTCAGTGGTAAAGACTCTCCCACCAATGTAGGAAATTCAGGTTCGATCACTGGATTGGGAGGATCTCCTGGAGGAGGAAATGGCAACCCACTCTAGTATTCTTGCCTGGGAAATGCCATGGACAGAGGAGCCTGGTCGGCTTACAGTCCATGGGGTCACAAAAGAGTCAGATGTGATTTAGCCACTAAAGAAAGACAACAATAGTGGTTAAATAGAGATATCTCACTTGACCATATTAATTATTAACATTAATACAGCATATCATCGCTATATTTATTAATAATTATTGAACTATCATTTATGTATCTCTTGTTACAAAATTGGCATTATCATATTTTCTTTAACTTTTTAATTTTCAAGAAAATTGCTGGTAGTCAGGATAGAACTATGTTTAGTGCAAGATAAATACTCTTTTACTTACTTTTTGCATTATTTGTTCTTCTTAAAAATAACTTTTTTCTGCTTCCTGCTTTCACTAAGTACTTCCTTTGTCTCTTAAGTAAATAGACAAGTATTTGCTCAATACAATGCATGCCTAGAAAATATTTAACACTTTTTAAAAAATAATAATTAAGTAATAGTTTTATTTTCCCCAAAGAATAAGAAATATCAACTGAAGCACAAAATAAGATATTCACTAATATAACCCATAGAAATTTTTATGCCAGGAAAATAATATATTTTCAAGTGACAGGAAAATAGAACTGTTCTCAAGAACATAATAGAACTTTTTAAGTAATGAGTAAATTTCAAAGAAAAACATCTTAAAATTATATCTTGTAACCATGAAGTACTTTCCTTGAGAAGTTTCAAAATATCCTGTAAACATAAATTACCTTGTTCTAAGAATTCAATGAAGATAAGATTAATGAAATCACTATTACTACTTCATATTTGAGGTGAGAAAACTAACACAGAAAGAATTTCAAAGTCTTGGGTAAAAGCTTTTTTTAAGGCAGAAATGGAAAACCAGTTTACAAATCTGTTTATTCTAAATAATAAATTCATGAAAATATGCCTCTATGAGGATATCCCCAGAATCATGAAGAGGTCACTACATGGGTTTCTCTCCCTACCATTGTCTCTCTCACACACATCCCTACACGTACCCTAAGTTGATGAGTTAAAATGAAAGAATGCAATTTTAAGATAGTCACAAAATTTTAATATTGTTCTAAGACATGTGATTCTAAATTAAAATGTAACACAGAAGAAAGAAGCCTCAGGCTTCTGTCAAAAGAAAGGCATGGGTTGGAATTTTCAAAGTTCTATAAAATCCAATGCTGATTCCTCAAGAGAAATTTTACCAAGTGAAACAGCAATTTTGTTTTTATCTGATTTTATTGACTTAACGTCTTTAATTATATCACCGAATTGGATGCTAAAACTGCTACCTGTGGGCATAGAGAAGCTGGGTGAAAACAAATGGGATTATTGCTGGCTCAGAGGTACAAGGTGAGAATTGGATTCAAATCACTGAGATGAACATTTTTTTTGCTGAAATGTCAACAACTAATTTTTTGTTTTAATTTTATTCTTATCCCCCTTACCATTTGGCAAAAATGCAATACACACACACACTTTGATTTCAAAATAAATCTATCACTGAGATTGAAACATCAATAACTCATAAAAAGTCTCCATGAAGGACATGGCATATTGTGCTTTAACAACTAATCCTCATAGCCATTTGCATTTGTTTCACTGAAAAATTAGCAAAACCTTTCACTGCCTTCACTGTCAGCAATACTGACATGTAAGTAAATTGTCACTTCTATAAATTACCAATTTTGTAAGAGCTAACAGAAAATATCTTCAATTAATTTAAAATGTCATTAACATTATTATATATTGTTAATAATACTAAGAGTAGAAATCTCCTAGGCTTGGTATTTCAAGAATGTAAGATATTTAAATCATGGCATTTCTTTGATGTGGCAACAGTTAGACTCTATCAGTCTTATAACAGGAAATTGTTTTTCTCAATGGTAGCCTATTTATTATGTAAAAATAATAACTTTGACCTTCTGCCACATAGACATTTTAAATACTAACAAGATTTACATTGTAAGTGAGTAATTTTCTCCACAGTTTCATGAGAACTATTCTAACATGTTTATTTCTTATTTGCTTTCTTTCATCTTTGTTGATTTTCATCTTTTTTCATAGTTATTTCTGTGCATGTCCTGTCATGATCATGGAATAAAGTATTTTGGGGCCAATGCATATGATTCATGTTTGTAGTCAATTAATAAATATGTAGCTAAAATAAATGTGTTGAATGAATTTAACTTTAATTCACTGCTTTAAGTTCACAGTGGTTTTATGGACACCATCTCACTTGACCACCACAAAAATGTGAAATCAACTCATACTGTCTCTTCTCTTTGGATGAGGAGCATAAGAGTCAGAGTTGGGTCCCTCGGCCCTCAAAAAGTCAAGTCAGTAAAACACTCCAATTTCCCAGTGTCTAAACCCATGCTCTTCTTTTCCCTCTGTTTAATAGTCCGTTTCTTTTCTTTTTTTTTTTCAGTGTTACAGCTCCATTTTATTTAGAAGATAGCAGGAGAATCCAAGACTCAAGAGAAGAGAGTGGAGGAGTGCGTGGGGAGTGGGGGTGAGAGAGAGAGAGAAAGAGAGAGAGAGCGCGCGCGCGTGCACGAGAGAGAGAGAGAGAGAGAGAGAGAGAGAGAGAGAGAGAGAGAGAGAGAGAGAGAGAGAGAGAGAGAGAGAGAGAGGGCGCGGGCACGCAGGAGAGAGTCCGTGAGAAAGCGCTTTGGCTCCTCCTTTGATATGTTTTTTCCTCCACCTGGGCCTGCCCTTTGCAAATTGGGCTTTTTCTAAAGGAATAGGAAAAGTTACTTTCTGTCAGGGATCACACAGCTAAGTAATGCATTAAGTCTTCACACTTCACCTGCTACGCAGATAAGCGACGGCCTGAGTCCGCCCAGCACGGTGAATGGCTGTGCTGTCACACTAAGCATCTCATCGCTTTTTTATTTAACTCAAAGGGGAGAATTTAACATAAATCTGGAATAATGCCAGGCAACAGTGAATTTAAATCTCTGTTTCAACCAGTGACTAGATGTGTGACTTTGACTCAGTGAGTTAAACTCTCTAAGCTTCAGTTTTCTTATGAGAAAAATGTGAATAATAATACTAATTTCTCAGGGTCGTTGTAATGGAAAAATATTTTTCCATATTATAAAGATAAATCCTAATACTGTAAGCAGTTAAAAAGAAGAAAAACAAAAGTTTTTAAATGCTCTCTCTAAGAAAATGGCAACGCACTCCAGTATTCTTGCCTGGAGAATTTCATGGACAGAGGAGCCTGGCGGGCTACTGTTCATAGGGTCACAAAGAGACAAACACAACACAACTAAGCGACTAACACTTTGACTTTTTTCTAGAAACTCTAATTCTTTTCCAGACTCTACAAGAGCCTTATTTACCAGGAAAGGTTCATTTTTTCTAACTTTGCTAAAGTATTAGCTCAATATTTAACTCTTTTCTAGGTGTTTGCTTCCTCTCAGGATCAAACAATTGGGAGAAATTTTCAGGTGAATATTTAAGATCTTATGTCACATAATGCAAATTCAGTGCTTTTAAAATACTGATTTATCAATTAAAAAAATATTGTGAGTGCCTGCTATGAGCCAAACACTGTGCTGGATGTTAGTAATGCAGTGATGACTAGAAACTGCTCCCATCCTTTAGCGATTGCCAGTTATGTGGGAAAGGCAGCTATGTCCACGAACAACACAGGGTGCTTAGTACTCAAATGGGGGCTTCATCACAGGAACAGGCAAGAAAGGTGAGTATCTCAGCTTCGAAAATGGTGAAAGACATACTTAAACTGAGTCTTGAAAGATGAGTAGAAGATTAGTATTAACTATTCTGGCCTGGAGAATTCCACGGACTGTATAGTCCATGGAGTCACAAAGAGTTGGACACAACTGAGCGACATTAACGCACACTTCAGGCAAAGGAGCTGGCATGTCCCAAGTAATAGAGATGCGAAACAGCAAGGCAAAGTTTACCAATAGCTGTTCATGGGAGAATGGCTGAAAACAATAGTCAGACATGTTTGGCATATTATAATTTACTATAATTTACTACATTATCTGGTAGATAGTAAACTACCATCACTATAGATTAAGCAGAAGATGGTGACAATGTCTACACAAGGGTTTGTGCACGCACACACACACATACACACAGTAATTCTTGCAAATGTGCACCAGACAGAGGCACGAGAATGTTCAAAGCAACCACAGCTCAGACTATAAACACAAACGAACTACAGAAACTCAAAGCAAAATGAGTTTGACTAATATAATGTCCTAAAATATTTAAAACAGTTTGACATTCTTCATCAATAGATATCAAAGCCACTAAAACAAACAGTACGTTTTTCAGGCATAACTAGGTAATGTGAAGAAACCGTTAAATACTGCAAGAGAATGATAAACATGTGAATGTACTCCTGACACAACAATTTCAAACATAAAATGGTTGAAGTACAAAATAATAAGGCCTTTATCACAGCATTATTTCCAAAAGCAAACTATTAGGAAAAAAACTAAAATGTCCATCAATAGGAAAATGGTTATGTAAAATATAGAACATCAGTACAGTTGAATACTATGTAGACTCAAAAAGGTGAAAATATCTGTGTGCTAACATAGAATGATCTTTCGACAAAATCTTTGAATTTAAAAGTACGCTTTTACTATCTTTCTTCTTCATGTATTATTGTCTTAACTACTTTATTGAGACATGATTGACATGCAAAAAGCTGCACACGCGTAATGGACTTGGGGGATAAGTATGCACCCATGTAATCTCACCACCATCAAGACCAAATATATTGAGGGGGAAAAATCAAACAAAAGCAAAATACAGAGCAGTGCTTGTAATATTTGAAAATAAATACTGGAAGGAGAAATAAAAAAAACTCTAAAATGTTTCCCTAAAGGCAGAGACAGGAAGTACAGCAGAGGACAAGTTAGAAGTAAGAATTCTCTTAAATGTTCCTTGTGGATATCGTTTTGCTTTTCAAAATACACAAAAGGTTTCTGCTTTTAAGAAATGAAAAAAATCAATCACTAAAAATTGAAAAGAAACTGAAATGAATAAAGCTCACTGTATATGAAGCTAATAATTCAACAATCCAGGCAAAAGTATGACTTCAAGTGAATTTAGCAAACTTTTGATTGCAGATCCTTAGAGGAATATTATCTAAAACTAAAAGAACCTCAAAGAAATCTGAAACTGGATTCAGAAGCCTACCTGTGTGTCATAATTTTTCGATGACTATCCCAGAGTTGTTCATGGAGCAGGAAGCCAGCAGTGACTGTCATTTAGGAGTCCTAAGGTTAATCTTAGCCTCATGCTTTATCATATATATAATTTTTTAATTTTATTTCACAATGCTCTCATCTTGCTTGATATTTAAAACTGTATTTTAATATTTAACCTTTTCTCTAACCTATTGAATAAAACTGACCTTCAGAAAGGTGAAATACTTTCATTCTGTAATTTTAAATACCAAAGTTTATTACAGTGACTACATTGCCATGAGTGGGCTCAGTAAAGCATGACACCCTCAGAAAATCCTTTGTAAAAATTTGCTGATTAATGATTCATCCTCCTTGTGAAAGCAGCCATTGTATCGAGGGACTAGGCCATTAAAGTGAAGATAAGACTAGAAAAGACAACATTCTTCTTAACCATTCTGGAAACACTCCCTCAACAAACACTCATGCCAGTCTTAGTGAAGGATATATAATAGGTAAGAAATCCTATATATGAATATAAAGGAAGTACATTAAATACGTTTGCAAATATGAAAGAAATCCCATTACAATTTTAGAATATCAAATGGAGGAAAGACTCCCTAGTTTATACAGGACACGGCTATTGTTATGATTAAGAATTGTTCCTGGTGCCTGGGATATGTGAAGGCGTATCAATTGCTTCATTTGATCCTCATTCTATTCTTAAGAATCTAATATCACAAATAAGGAAACTCAGCTAAGAGATTTCCCCCCATCACATAGCCAAGCTGAGGATAGAACTAAATACCCTTGTTTCCAGGTCTCTATGGATGCTCTTACTTTAAAAATGTTTATGCAACTAATGTTTTGTTGGTTTCATTGTTTCAGCCACTCTGCTGTGTCCAACTCTTTTGCAACCCCATGGACTGTAGCCCGGCAGGCTCCACGGTCTGTGGAATTTCCCAGGCAAGATTACTATAGTGGGTTTTCTCTTCAAACAAATCTTCTGTACCCAGGGATGGAACCCGTATTTCCTGCATCGGCAGGCAGATTCTTTACCACTAAGCCACCAAGAAAGGATACTCAGCTAGTATACAGCTAATAGTGCTACTCATTTCACCCAGATTTTAGTTGACTTTTGCCAATATTTTGAATTATCTACCTTATTCTACTTTTTAATTAGAACCAACTTTCATCTATAGCATTCAAAGACTGAATACTCATATTGTTGTTCAGTTGCTAAGTCGTGTCTGACTCTTCAGGTCCCCATGAACTGCAGCATGCCAGGCTTCCCTCTCCTTAATCCTCTCCTGGAGCTTGCTCAAACTCATGTCCATTGAGTCGGTGGTGCCATCCAACTATCTCATCCTCTGTCACCCCGCTCTCCTCCTGCCTTCAATCTTTCCAAGCATCAGGGTCTTTTCCAATGAGTCAACTCTTATATCTATCCCAATCTAAATATCATATTTAATGTAAAAATAACCCCAATGTTTATTTTAAAATTTAAAATATGAGCTCTTAAAGCTATGGAAATCATGTTACTCCCCCTCCGCAAACCTCAATAAAGTCATTGCATTTAAATTTTATGAATAAAATGTTTTAATTTAAAAGCAGCATCCCTGACTTCTTTACAGCATACTCAATAATTTTCTGTGGAAGACACGAAATATTGTACTTCAGAATGACGGCCCATTTGCAAAATATACCCTGCCCAAAGGAGAGAGAAAATTTCTCACAGCCACATGAAACTGATGTTCAAATTCTGTAAACAAGTTCTTGAGGAGAGAAGCTGGATAATTTGGCTTAGAAACGCTTTACAAACACATGTCCATATTTTGACAACTCTCTATACACTCAGTAAATAAGTGAAGAGAAAAAGCTAATAGAAGACCCAGAAGAGCACAGTGATTAGAATGCAAAGATTGTTCTTAGTGAAGAGTTGCTCTTTAAAAATCCTGGTGGCTCGCTCATCTCCATCAGCCAGCCTATGACAGGGAAAAAAAATCCACAACTCATCATTGTCGTCACCTCCTTACACATCCTTTGTAGAACCCATCAGTTATGCAGTGAAATGGATTCACAGGTATGACAAATTTCATGTCCTGGGATCCACTGTGGGTCATATTAAATGCAAACAGTCGTATGACTCTCAAGACCTTTCACTAAACTCCAGGCTACCATCTCATCAACATCATTTCTACTGATTTCCCCAGTGCGTTCTTCAGAACAATTCAAGAAAATCTTGTCATGTACTCCATATCTTGTTTTTCTCCAGTGCTGCCAGCTTTAACTTCTCATCTGACTTATGTGAGTTGATCAGCTGAATTTAATTCAACATGTCAGATGTTCCTGAGTAGCTGCTATTGACTAGGCATCTTGTGAGGTCTCAGTGATATACCGATGACAAAGCATCTGTATCTGAAAATTCAGACATATAAAAAAAGACATCCTCCAAGCCATCCCTGTTTCATTTAATCCATTGTCTCCTTTTTTCTGCCACAAGTTCTTCTTTTGAAGATACGTCAAACAGTCTTCCCCTGATACTTTCACAGGTTCTTGTCTCTACTGCCTACATGCCAGATCTACTGCTAGCCCCTAGGTGAAACTGAAAGTGTTAGTTGCTCAGCTGTGTTCAACTCTTTGTGACCCCACGGACTGCAGCCCACCAGGCTTCTCTGTCAATGGGATTCACCAGGCAAGAATACTGGAGTGGGTTGTCATTTCCTTCTCCAAGGGATCTTCCCAATCCAGTGATCGAACCTGGGTCTCCTGCATTGCTGGCAGATTTTTACTGTCTGAGCCACCAGGGAAGCTTACAACTCCCCTTAGATGGAGGTAGCTTACCATCCCCTTCCAAAGATCTGATGATAATAAATGTGTGGGGCTGTGTTTATTTACAGAAGAAAGGACAAAGGGAGACAGGGAAATCAGAAAGGAATGAAAAATTCCTCATTGATTTTACTGACGAGTGAAGAAACAGCCAGTGACCTGTGAGTTTTAATAGCTACAGCTTCTTTGGACAGTCATAGCTCAAATACCCCCACACTTGCAAGATGTTCAGTAACATGGAACTGATCTAATAGCATGGGAACTGTGGAAGAGGTGGCTCCACCAGGATCAGTTGACAGCCCAGCAGAATATAATGCAGCCCATATCTTTCTCAGCTTTTCCTTCAGTGGAGCAGTCTCAGAATTCCTGTGTGGCCACTTCCACTGGCTGCTCCCAAACTCTGATCTTGGCATGGAACACAGGCTGGCCCCAGCCCTGCCTCTCAGGAAGCAACTTTGTAGGTAGCATAGTCCACAGGCTACTTGGAAGATAACATTTTTTAAAGCTCTCAAAATACTACCACTGATTTGAATAAATCTATGATGAAAAACAGGCTTCCCCAGTAGCTCAGCAGTAAAGAATCCACCTGCAATGCAGGAGTCTCAGGAGATGCAGGTTCAATTCCTGGAGTAGGAAATGGCAACCCACTCCTGTATTCCTGCCTGGAAAATTCTATGAAGAGGGGAGCCTTGTGGGCTGCAGTCCATGGGGTCACAAAGAGTCAGATACAACTAAGTGAGAACACACCCAAAGAAAATCTATTGTATAGTACTGGGAACTCGACTCAATACTCTGTAATGACCTATATGGGAAAAGAATCTTAAAAAGAGTGGACATATGTATATGTAACTGACTCACTTTGCTGTACACCTGAAACTAACACAACATTGTAAACCAACTATGCATCCTTAAAAAGTTTTTTTACAGAAAAGAAATGGCTATTGAGTGAGTCCCCCCATGACAAGCACATCTACTTGAAATACATAAAACAAACATTTGTAGAAGTGGAAGAAAATATTAAAACTTTCATTTAAATTTTATTTAAATTTATTAAAATTTAATTGTTATTAAAATTTGAGGCTGTATTTAAGATTGTGTATATAATGTAAGAAGCAAATATTTGTTCAATAAATTATATTTTATGAAATATAAGAAGAGAAAATACAGTATTGACTATTAAGTTAACCACATGCCAGCAAGTATATTCAAAGAAATCACTCAACATTCCTCATTCACCTCGAGAGCTCTTTACATTACAGAAATGTCACCAAAATATTCAGTTCCATTATACTTTTAATTATTAATTCAGTTCAGTTCAGTCGCTCAGTCGTGTCCGACTCTTTGCGACCCCATGAATTGCAGCATGCCAGGCCTCCCTGTCCATCACCAACACCCTGATTCACTCAGACTCACGTCCACCGAGTTAGTGATGCCATCCAGCTATCTCATCCTCTGTCATCCCCTTCTCCTCCTGCCCCCAATCCATCCCAGCATCAGAGTTTTTTCCAATGAGTCAACTCTTTGCATGAGGTGGCCAAAGTACCGGAGTTTGAGCTTTAGCATCATTCCTTCCAAAGAAATCCCAGGGCTGATCTCCTTAAGAATGGACTGGTTGGATCTTCTTGCAGTCCAAGGGACTCTCAAGAGTCTTCTCCAACACCACAGTCCAAAAGCATCAATTCTTAGGCGCTCAGCCTTCTTCACAGTCCAACTCTCACATCCATACATGACCACTGGAAAAACCATAGCCTTAACTAGACGGACCTTTGTTGGCAAAGTAATGTCTCTGCTTTTCAATATGCTATCTAGGTTGGTCATAACTCTCCTTCCAAGGAGTAAGTGTCTTTTAATTTCATGGCTGCAGTCACCATGTGCAGTGATTTTGGAGCCCCAAAAAATAAAGTCTGACACTGTTTCCACTGTTTCCCCATCTATTTCCCATGAAGTGATGGGACCAGATGCCATGATCTTCGTTTTCTGAATGTTGAGCTTTAAGCCAACTTTTTCACTCTCCACTTTCAGTTTCATCAAGAGGCTTTTAAGTTCCTCTTCACTTTCTGCCATAAGGGTGGTGTCATCTGCATATATGGGGTTATTGATATTTCTCCCGGCAATCTTGATTCCAGCTTGTGCTGGAATTATTACAGATTTAAGATATTGTATATAATCATTATTAAATATTACAGGTATTATAATTTATTACTATTCACATATCTTTCATTATGAATTATTCCATATAGATTTTACTGTTAATTAATATTTAAATATTACTTATTTTACTTGCTAATCATTTAATATTTTAATAATTATAAAATGCTGGTGATTTTAATTTCTGTATGTTCTATCATTTTATACATGTGTAAAGATAGTGACAAGGATATGTGAGTTAATATTTGGCAAAACTAATACAATTTGTAAAGTTTAAAAATAAAATAAAATTTAAAAAAATAAAAAATAAAAAAATTAGATCTTTAAAAAAAAAGGAAAAAAAATATATACTCTTGCAGCTATAAAGAATGTAAATACAGGGAAGAAATACTAAATTTATAATTTAAGTATCTATTTCAGTGTCATATGCCCAACTGAAATAAGACAAGGGGTGCTTTCCATTGTCTACACCAATTCTGGATTACTTAGAGGCGTGTTCACATTTTCCTCCATGTCTGCTGGCCTGTGCTCATCCCAGGATAAGTGGCCAAGAAAATGGCAATGTGTAGTATGATTCAATGTGGCAGCTCATCAGATCAGTGTGTCCAAAAGTGAAGGTGCTAAGGGCGGCTCTTCCGGTGGCGGCATCTGGGCCCTGGGCAGGCCCCACTGGCAGATGGCTTTATGTTTCCCACATGTAATCCAGTTACTTTTGACACATTTTCAACTTAAGTGTCTTCAATTTACTTAGAACACTGCTATAATTTGTTAGCGTCAAAATTTTCATATGACAATAAGACAGTAGCTTTATAATTAATAGAATTGGAATTTCTATTTGGTTCTCTTTCAAAGAGATATCAATTTGCTTAATAATTTTTCATTTACTCTACAAATATGACATTGAAATAAACGAGTGACTGGGGCCGTAAGGGCCTTGTTAGAGAAACAATAATAGTACAGGGAATTATTTGTCCAGTATATAGCAGTGAAAGTGAAAGGTGCTCAGTCTTGTCTGACTCTTTGCTATCCCATGGACTATACAGTGCATGGAATTCTCCAGGCCAGAATACTGGAGTGGGTAGCCTTTCCCTTCTCCAGGGGATCTTCCCATCCCAGGGATCAAACCCAGGTCTCCCGCACTGCAAGCAGATTCTTTACCACAGGAGCTAATCTGAGACAAGTTCTCAGACCCCCTTTTATAGATGCCAGAAAAGAATAATTTGTATTTCCATCCACATTTCCTTTACTTTTTGAAAATACTGCATAAAACCTCAATAGTTACTAATTATAATAATGTGGCACAGAATGAGTTTTGGAAAGTTACAGATTGTTTACATAAACTTTTTTTACCTATAGATCACTCAACTGTAGCATGAAATTATTAAAAAGTAAAATCTTGCAGTGAATTTTGTTGGTGATATGCAATAGGTTTATATTTTAGTTCTAATTTTTCTAGGTTTAAATTCAATACATATTCATTGTAGAAAACAATTAATTACCAATAGTAAAAAAAGAATCCCTCTTATAATTAATAGTGAAAGTCGCTCAGTCATGTCCAACTCTTTGCGACCCAATGGTCTATAACCTGCCAGGCTCCTCTGTCCATGGGATTTTCCAGATAAGAAT
The DNA here is from genome assembly GCF_003369695.1 of Bos indicus x Bos taurus. Taxonomy (NCBI): domain Eukaryota; kingdom Metazoa; phylum Chordata; class Mammalia; order Artiodactyla; family Bovidae; genus Bos; species Bos indicus x Bos taurus. Next base: position 8,839,678 of record NC_040099.1, on the reverse strand, counting down.
ATTGAAGTGGCTTGACACTCCCTTCTCCAAAGGATCTTCCCAACTCAGGGATCAAATGGAAAGCCCAATAATTAGTAACTTTTTTCCAAAAGGAGCCTCATTATGTAGACCACAACTAGAAAGTCATGAACTACTCCTGCTGAGTCCACCTTCCTCTGCACCTCCCCCATGTGCCTCAAGTTGCCTGGAGTGCCCACCCTCTGTCCTGGGGAACGAGTGTACGTGTCCTTGACTGGGGACTGAGGGGCTCTCTGCACAGCTCCACAAATGCCTGTGCAGCATTTCAGGGCACAGACAAATATTCTTTCACATCAAGCACATAATACTGATATGGGGTCACTATGGGTTAGTGATCCACATCAGGGAGCAATCAAGATGGACAACTCACGACTCAACTTCACACATTTCCGAGGTGGAGAAGGGTAGTGTTGCATTGGCCCAAGGCTCGAGGTTTCTGACCTTCAGCTTCCCCATCTTGCCCACCAACAGTGTTGTCTAATGAACTGTTTCAATGAAGTATGCACCCCAATTCTCTTACACTTAGATCTGCAACCTGCAAACCGGATAATTTAGACTTTGCAGTTACTGCTTTTCTGATCTTGTAGTGAATGACTTATAAGTGAAGAATTTTAACCATGATGATAAAGAGGATGAGTGGAGGAATTTCAGCATATCTTTTTTTTTTTCCTCTAATTTTATTTTATTTTTAAACTTTACATAATTGTATTAGTTTTGCCAAATATCAAAATGAATCCGCCACAGGTATACATGTGTTCCCCATCCCGAACCCTCCTCCCTCCTCCCTTCCCATACCATCCCTCTGGGCCGTCCCAGTGCACCAGCCCCAAGCATCCAGCATCATGCATCGAACCTGGACTGGCAACTCGTTTTCTACATGATATTTTACATGTTTCAATGCCATTCTCCCAAATCTTCCCACCCTCTCCCTCTCCCACAGAGTCCATAAGACTGTTCTATACATCAGTGTCTCTTTTGCTGTCTCGTACACCAGGTTATTGTTACCATCTTTCTAAATTCCATATATATGCGTTAGTATACTGTATTTATGTTTTTCCTTCTGGCTTACTTCACTCTGTATAATAGGCTCCAGTTTCATCCACCTCATTAGAACTGATTCAAATGTATTGTTTTTAATGGCTGAGTAATACTCCATTGTGTATATGTACCATAGCTTTCTTATCCATTCATCTGCTGATGGACATCTAGGTTGCTTCCATATCTTGGCTATTAGAAACAGTGCTGCAATGAACATTGGGGTATACGTGTCTCTTTCCCTTCTGGTTTCCTCAGCGTGTATGCCCAGCAGTGGGATTGCTGGATCATAAGGCAGTTCTAGTTCCAGTTTTTTAAGGAATCTCCACACTGTTCTCCATAGTGGCTGTACTAGTTTGCATTCCCACCAACAGTGTAAGAGGGTTCCCTTTTCTCCACACCCTCTCCAGCATTTATTATTTGTAGACTTTTGGATCGCAGCCATTCTGACTGGTGTGAAATGGTACCTCATAGTGGTTTTGATTTGCATTTCTCTGATAATGAGTGATGTTGAGCATCTTTTCATGTGCTTGTTAGCCATCTGTATGTCTTTTTTGGAGAAATGTCTATTTAGTTCTTTGGCCCATTTTTTGATTGGGTCGTTTATTTTTCTGGAGTTGAGCTGTAGGAGTTGCTTGTATATTTTTGAGATTAGTTGTTTGTCGGTTGCTTCATTTGCTATTATTTTCTCCCATTGTGAAGGCTGTCTTTTCACCTTGCTAATAGTTTCCTTTGATGGGCAGAAGCTTTTAAGGTTAATTAGGTCCCATTTGTTTATTTTTGCTTTTATTTCCAATATTCTGGGAGGTGGGTCATAGAGGATCCTGCTGTGATGTATGTCGGAGAGTGTTTTGCCTATGTTCTCCTCTAGGAGTTTTATAGTTTCTGGTCTTACGTTTAGATCTTTAATCCATTTTGAGTTTATTTTTGTGTATGGTGTTAGAAAGTGGTCCAGTTTCATTCTTTTACAAGTGGTTGACCAGATTTCCCAGCACCACTTGTTAAAGAGATTGTCTTTAATCCATTGTATATTCTTGCCTCCTTTGTCAAAGATAAGGTGTCCATATGTGCGTGGATTTATCTCTGGGCTTTCTATTTTATTCCATTGATCAATATTTCTGTCTTTGTGCCAGTACCATACTGTCTTGATAACTGTGGCTTTGTAGTAGAGCCTGAAGTCAGGTAGGTTGATTCCTCCAGTTCCATTCTTCTTTCTCAAGATCGCTTTGGCTATTCGAGGTTTTTTGTATTTCCATACAAATTGTGAAATTATTTGTTCTAGCTCTGTGAAGAATACTGTTGGTAGCTTGATAGGGATTGCGTTGAATCTATAAATTGCTTTGGGTAGTATACTCATTTTCACTATATTGATTCTTCCAATCCATGAACATTGTATATTTCTCCATCTATTAGTGTCCTCTTTGATTTCTTTCACCAGTGTTTTATAGTTTTCTATATATAGGTCTTTAGTTTCTTTAGGTAGATATATTCCTAAGTATTTTATTCTTTCCGTTGCAATGGTGAATGGAATTGTTTCCTTAATTTCTCTTTCAGTTTTCTCATTATTAGTGTATAGGAATGCAAGGGATTTCTGTGTGTTGATTTTATATCCTGCAACTTTACTGTAGTCATTGATTATTTCTAGTAATTTTCTGGTGGACTCTTTAGGGTTTTCTATGTAGAGGATCATGTCATCTGCAAATAGTGAGAGTTTTACTTCTTCTTTTCCAATTTGGATTCCTTTTATTTCTTTTTCTGCTCTGATTGCTGTGGCCAAAACTTCCAAAACGATGTTGAATAGTAATGGTGAAAGTGGGCACCCTTGTCTTGTTCCTGACTTTAGAGGAAATGCTTTCAATTTTTCACCATTGAGGATAATGTTTGCTGTGGGTTTGTCATAGATAGCTTTTATTATGTTGAGGTATGTTCCTTCTATTCCTGCTTTCTGGAGAGTTTTTATCATAAATGGATGTTGAATTTTGTCAAAGGCTTTCTCTGCATCTATTGAGATAATCATATGGTTTTTATTTTTCAATTTGTTAATGTGGTGTATTACATTGATTGATTTGCGGATATTGAAGAATCCTTGCATCCCTGGGATAAAGCCCACTTGATCATGGTGTATGATCTTTTTAATGTGTTGTTGGATTCTGATTGCTAGAATTTTGTTAAGGATTTTTGCATCTATGTTCATCAGTGATATTGGCCTGTAGTTTTCTTTTTTTGTGGCATCTTTGTCAGGTTTTGGTATTAGGGTGATGGTGGCCTCATAGAATGAGTTTGGAAGTTTACCTTCCTCTGCAATTTTCTGGAAGAGTTTGAGCAGGATAGGTGTTAGCTCTTCTCTAAATTTTTGGTAGAATTCAGCTGTGAAGCCGTCTGGGCCGGGGCTTTTGTTTGCTGGAAGATTTTTGATTACAGTTTCAATTTCCATGCTTGTGATGGGTCTGTTAAGATTTTCTATTTCTTCCTGGTCCAGTTTTGGAAAGTTGTACTTTTCTAAGAATTTGTCCATTTCTTCCACGTTGTCCATTTTCTTGGCATATAATTGTTGATAGTAGTCTCTTATGATCCTTTGTATTTCTGTGTTGTCTGTTGTGATCTCTCCATTTTCGTTTCTAATTTTGTTGATTTGATTTTTCTCCCTTTGTTTCTTGATGAGTCTGGCTAATGGTTTGTCAATTTTATTTATCCTTTCAAAGAACCAGCTTTTGGTTTTGTTGATTTTTGCTATGGTCTCTTTTGTTTCTTTTGCATTTATTTCTGCTCTAATTTTTAAGATTTCTTTCAGCATATCTTTTCATATTTAAAACTGCTATCTTTCCAAAAATAACAAGAGTGGTGAGAATGCTTCATGACTTGCGTGAAAAATTATTTACATGTGTAGGTAAGATTTTTTTCATGAGACAAAGTACCGGAGGCATAAAAGAATTACAAACTATTCCTTTCATACCTGGCAAAAGAATTTCCTGATTTCTGGCAAAAAAATAAGCATCAGATTGGATTATATGTGTGGTTTTATGATGGGATTATAAATGGTGGTAGGATCATGAGTGCAATCTATAGAGACAGGAAGAAAAGAAACTGTGTTTTGACTGAACAACTTCAAGACAATCACTATCATCTAGGAGAAACTTGACAGTTAAATTTGGCCAACCATTAAGACAAATGCAATAATGACAGATGTTATAGCCAGAGTATCTTTTATAATATCTTTTTCTATACAGATATTCTCACAAAGCATATATATTATATAAATACATACATTTATACATAAATACATTATTCTAGGACTGAATCAATCTAAATCTATCTTTTGTATGTTCTTATCTTTTAGTTTGTGCTTGTGCTCAGTTGTGTCCAACTCTTTGCGACCCTGTGGACTATAGCCCACCAGGCCCCTGGTGTTCATGAGATTCTCCAAGACTACTGAAATGGGTTTCCATTTCTTCCTCCAAGGGAATCTTCCTGACCCAGGGATCAAACCTGAGTCTTCGGTGTCTCTTGCACTACAGGTAGATTCTTTACCCACTGAGCCATCAGGGAAGTCATACTAAAAGCAATGCCCAGTACAAAGATACAGTGATGGTTGGGTGAAGGTAGTATATTTGAGTTGAGGGAACATATATATATAAATTTCTGTATATAAATTACATGTATATAAATTACATTTATGAACATCCCCAAATTGGGCTTCCCTGATAGCTTAGTTGGTAAAGAATCCACCTGCAATGCAGAAGATCATGGTTCAATTCCTGGGTTGGGAAGATCCCCTGAAGAAGGGAAAGGCTACCCACTCCAGTATTCTGGCCTAGAGAATTCCATGAGGTCGCAAAGTCAGACATGACTGAGAAACTTTCACTTTCCAAATTTAAATAATACATATTTTTTTAATTGGGGGATAATTGAATATTTTATTTTATTTTTATTTTTTTAATTTTATTTTATTTTTAAACTTTACATAATTGTATTAGTTTTGCCAAATATCAAAATGAATGTATTTAAATAGACTCCATTTTTTCATTTGAACATGACAGTGATTATCTGCATGTATGTGATTTTTCACTAGGGGTTATACCTGATATGTAACCATGGAAAGAAGAGAATTAGGGAGGAGTCCAGCAAGGAAAAAGAATGATTGGGCTTCCCTGGTGGCTCAGATGATAAAGTGTCTGCCCACAATGCGGGAGACCAGGGTTCAATTCCTGGGTAGGGAAGATCCCCTGGAGAAGGAAATGGCAACCCACTCCAGTATTCCTGCCTGAAAAATCCCACGGACTGAGAAGCCTGGTGGGCTACAGTCCAGGGAGGAGTCCAGCAAGGAAAAAGCATGATTACCCCTTTACAAATAGAAAGCAGTAACGGTAACATCAACATTTTCAGCAGAAAGTGCTTAAAGTTCCTGCACACACTGACTATGGTATGACAGGTATGACAGTCTTTTTTTTTTTTTTTTAAACTTTACAATATTGTATTAGTTTTGCCAAATATCGAAATGAATCCGCCACAGGTATACCCGCGTTCCCCATCCTGAACCCTCCTCCCTCCTCCCTCCCCTCCCCTCCCTCTGGGTCGTCCCAGTGCACCAGCCCCAAGTATCCAGTACCGTGCATCGAACCTGGACTGGTGACTTGTTTCATACATGATATTATACATGTTTCAATGCTATTCTCCCAAATCTCCCCACCCTCTCCCTCTCCCACAGAGTCCATAAGACTGTTCTATACATCAGTGTCTCTTTTGCTGTCTCGTAAACAGGGTTATTGTTACCATCTTTCTAAATTCCATATATATGTGTTAGTATACTGTATTGATGTTTTTCTTTCTGGCTTACTTCACTCTGTATAATAGGTTCCAGTTTTATCCATCTCATTAGAATTGATTCAAATGTATTGTTTTTAATGGCTGCGTAATACTCCATTGTGTATATGTACCACAGCTTTCTTATCCATTCATCTGCTGATGGGCATCTAGGTTGCTTCCATGTCCTGGCTATTATAAACAGTGCTGTGATGAACATTGGGGTACACATGTCTCTTTCCCTTCTGGTTTCCTCAGTGTGTATGCCCAGCAGTGGGATTGCTGGATCATAAGGCAGTTCTAGTTCCAGTTTTTTAAGGAATCTCCACACTGTTCTCCATAGTGGCTGTACTAGTTTGCATTCCCACCAACAGTGTAAGAGAGTTCCCTTTTCTCCACACCCTCTCCAGCATTTATTGCTTGTAGACTTTTGGATCGCAGCCATTCTGACTGGCATGAAATGGTATCTCATAGTGGTTTTGATTTGCATTTCTCTGATAATGAGTGATGTTGAGCATCTTTTCATGTGTTTGTTAGCCATCTGTATGTCTTCTTTGGAGAAATGTCTATTTAGTTCTTTGACCCACTTTTTGATTGGGTCATTTATTTTTCCGGAGTTGAGCTGTAGGAGTTGCTTGTATATTTTTGAGATTAGTTGTTTGTCCGTTGCTTCATTTGCTATTATTTTCTCCCATTCTGAAGGCTGCCTTTTCACCTTGCTAATAGTTTCCTTTGTTGTGCAGAAGCTTTTGAGTTTAATTAGGTCCCATTTGTTTATTTTTGCTTTTATTTCCAATATTCTGGGAGGTGGGTCATAGAGGATCCTGCTGTGATGTATGTCGGAGAGCGTTTTGCCTATGTTCTCCACAAGGAGTTTTATAGTTTCTGGTCTTACATTTAGATCTTTAATCCATTTTGAGTTTATTTTTGTGTAAGGTGTTAGAAAGTGTTCTAGTTTCATTCTTTTACAAGTGGTTGACCAGATTTCCCAGCACCACTTGTTAAAGAGATTGTCTTTAATCCATTGTATATTCTTGCCTCCTTTGTCAAAGATAAGGTGTCCATATGTGCGTGGATTTATCTCTGGGCTTTCTATTTTGTTCCATTGATCAATATTTCTGTCTTTGTGCCAGTACCATACTGTCTTGATAACTGTGGCTTTGTAATAGAGCCTGAAGTCAGGTTGGTTGATTCCTCCAGTTCCATTCTTCTTTCTCAAGATAGCTTTGGCTATTCGAGGTTTTTTGTATTTCCATACAAATTGTGAAATTATTTGTTCTAGCTCTGTGAAGAATTCCGTTGGTAGCTTGATAGGGATTGCATTGAATCTATAAATTGCTTTGGGTAGTATACTCATTTTCACTATATTGATTCTTCCAATCCATGAACATGGTATATTTCTCCATCTATTAGTGTCCTCTTTGATTTCTTTCACCAGTGTTTTATAGTTTTCTATATATAGGTCTTTAGTTTCTTTAGGTAGATATATTCCTAAGTATTTTATTCTTTCCGTTGCAATGGTGAATGGAATTGTTTCCTTAATTTCTCTTTCTGTTTTCTCATTATTAGTGTATAGGAATGCAAGGGATTTCTATGTGTTGATTTTATATCCTGCAACTTTACTATAATCATTGATTAGTTCTAGTAATTTTCTGGTGGAGTCTTTAGGGTTTTCTATGTAAAGGATCATGTCATCTGCAAACAGTAAGAGTTTTACTTCTTCTTTTCCAATTTGGATTCCTTTTATTTCTTTTTCTGCTCTGATTGCTGTGGCCAAAACTTCCAAAACTATGTTGAAAAGTAATGGTGAAAGTGGGCACCCTTGTCTTGTTCCTGACTTTAGAGGAAATGCTTTCAATTTTTCACCATTGAGGATAATGTTTGCTGTGGGTTTGTCATAGATAGCTTTTATTATGTTGAGGTATGTTCCTTCTATTCCTGCTTTCTGTAGAGTTCTTATCATAAATGGATGTTGAATTTTGTCAAAGGCTTTCTCTGCATCTATTGAGATAATCATATGGTTTTTGTTTTTCAATTTGTTAATGTGGTATATAACACTGATTGATTTGCGGATATGAATAATCCTTGCATCCCTGGGATAAAGCCCACTTGGTCATGGTGTATGATCTTTTTAATGTATTGTTGGATTCTGATTGCTAGAATTTTGTTAAGGATTTTTGCATCTATGTTCATCAGTGATATTGGCCTGTAGTTTTCTTTTTTTGTGGCATCTTTGTCAGGTTTTGGTATTAGGGTGATGGTGGCCTCATAGATTGAGTTTGGAAGTTTACCTTCCTCTGCAATTTTCTGGAAGAGTTTGAGCAGGATAGGTGTTAGCTCTTCTCTAAATTTTTGGTAGAATTCAGCTGTGAAGCCATCTGGACCGGGGCTTTGGTTTGCTGGAAGATTTTTGATTACAGTTTCAATTTCTGTGCTTGTGATGGGTCTGTTAAGATTTTCTATTTCTTCCTGTTCCAGTTTTGGAAAGTTGTTCTTTTCTAAGAATTTGTCCATTTCTTCCACGTTGTCCATTTTATTAGCATATAATTGTTGATAGTAGTCTCTTATGATCCTTTGTATTTCTGTGTTGTCTGTTGTGATCTATCCAGTTTCATTTCTAATTTTATGGATTTGATTTTTCTCCCTTTGTTTCTTGATGAGTCTGGCTAATGGTTTGTCAATTTTATTTATCCTTTCAAAGAACCAGCTTTTGGCTTTGTTGATTTTTGCTATGGTCTCTTTTGTTTCTTTTGCATTTATTTCTGCCCTAATTTTTAAGATTTCTTTCCTTCTACTAACCCTGGGGTTCTTCATTTCTTCCTTTTCTAGTTGCTTTAGGTGTAGGGTTAGGTTATTTATTTGACTTTTTTCTTGTTTCTTGAGGTATGCCTGTATTGCTATGAACTTCCCCCTTAGGACTGCTTTTAAAGTGTCCCACAGGTTTTGAGTTGTTGTGTTTTCATTTTCATTCATTTCTATGCAAATTTTGATTTCTTTTTTGATTTCTTCTGTAATTTGTTGGTTATTCAGCAGCGTGTTGTTCAGCCTCCATATGTTGGAATTTTTAATCGTTTTTCTCCTGTAATTGAGATCTAATCTTACTGCATTGTGGTCAGAAAAGATGCTGGGAATGATTTCTATTTTTTTGAATTTACCAAGCCTAGATTTATGGCACAGGATGTGATCTATCCTGGAGAAGGTTCCATGTGCACTTGAGAAAAAGGTGAAATTCATTGTTTTGGGAGGAAATGTCCTATAGATATCAATTAGGTCTAACTGGTCTATTGTATCATTTAAAGTTTGTGTTTCCTTGTTAATTTTCTGTTTAGTTGATCTATCCATAGGTGTGAGTGGGGTATTAAAGTCTCCCACTATTATTGTGTTATTGTTAATTTCTCCTTTCATACTTGTTAGCATTTGTCTTACATACTGCAGCACTCCCTTGTTGGGTGCATATATATTTATAATTGTTATATCTTCTTCTTGGATTGATCCTTTGATCATTAGGTAGTGACCATCTTTGTCTCTTTTCACAGCCTTTGTTTTAAAGTCTATTTTATCTGATATAAGTATTGCTACTCCTGCTTTCTTTTGGTCACTATTTGCATGGAAAATCTTTTTCCAGCCCTTCACTTTCAGTCTGTACGTGTCCCCTGTTTTGAGGTGGGTCTCTTGTAGACAACATATGTAGGGGTCTTGTTTTTGTATCCATTCAGCCAGTCTTTGTCTTTTGGTTGGGGCATTCAACCCATTTACATTTAAGGTAATTATTGATAAGTATGATCCCATTGTCATTTACTTTATTGTTTTGGGTTCGAGTTTATACACTGTTTTTGTGTTTCCTGTCTAGAGAATATCTTTTAGTATTTGTTGGAGAGCTGATTTGGTGGTGCTGAATTCTCTCAGCTTTTGCTTGTCTGAGTAGCCTTTGATTTCTCCTTCATATTTGAATGAGATCCTTGCTGGGTACAATAATCTGGGCTGTAGGTTATTTTCTTTCATCGCTCTAAGTATGTCTTGCCATTCCCTCCTGGCTTGAAGAGTTTCTATTGAAAGATCAGCTGTTATCCTAATGGGAATTCCCTTGTGTGTTATTTGTTGTTTTTCCCTTGCTGCTTAATATTTGTTCTTTGTGTTTGATCTTTGTTAATTTGATTAATATGTGTCTTGGGGTGTTTTGCCATGGGTTTATCCTGTTTGGGACTCTCTGGGTTTCTTGGACTTGGGTGATTATTTCCTTCCCCATTTTAGGGAAGTTTTCAACTATTATCTCCTCAAGTATTTTCTCATGGTCTTTCTTTTTGTCTTCTTCTTCTGGGACCCCTATGATTCAAATGTTGTAGCGTTTAATGTTGTCCTGGAGGTCTCTGAGATTATCCTCATTTCTTTTAATTCGTTTTTCTTTTATCCTCTCTGATTCATTTATTTCTACCATTCTATCTTCTAATTCACTAATCCTATCTTCTGCCTCTGTTATTCTACTATTTGTTGCCTCTAGAGTGTTTTTAATTTCATTTATTGCTTTATTCATTTTATATTGACTCTTTTTTATTTCTTCTAGGTCCTTGTTAAACCTTTCTTGCATCTTCTCAATCTTTGTCTCCAAGCTATTTATCTGTGATTCCATTTTGATTTCAAGATTTTGGATCAATTTCACTATCATTATTTGGAATTCTTTATCAGGTAGATTCCCTATCTCTTCCTCTTTTGTTTGGTTTGGTGGGCTTTTATCCTGTTCCTTTGCTGCTGGGTATTCCTCTGTCTCTTCATCTTGTTTAAATTGCTGAGTTTGGGGTGTCCTTTCTGTATTCTGGCAGTTTGTGGAGTTCTCTTTATTGTGGCGTTTTCTCACTCTGTGTGGGTTTGTACAGGTGGCTTGTCAAGGTTTCTTGGTTAGGGAAGCTTGTGTCGGTATTCTGGTGGGTGGAACTGTATTTCTTCTCTCTCTTTTTGAAGACTTCGGTTGCTTTTCTGGGTGCCTGATGTCCTCTTCTGGCTTTCAGAAGTTGTTTTGTGGAATTTACTCTGTGTTTAAATGTTCTTTTGATGAATTTGTGGGGGAGAAAGTGTTCTCCCCATCCTACTCCTCCACGGTCTTAGCTCCTCTGACAGTCTTTGCTTTAATGCAAAGACTAATCTGGAGTCTTCAAATCTCTTAGGACATAGGCTCTCCAATTCCCTACCTATGTAGATTTTGATTATGATTCAAGTTTCTCTGGAATATTAGAGAACTTTATTCATTGATCTCTAAGTTTCTTTGTGTACCTATAGCTTTATGGCTTTAAGACAGGAATACTGGATTCATACTTTAAGACTAACTGAATAAGCAACATGGGTTATGTCAATTACTTTTTCGTAATCATGAAAAATTATTTTAGAAAGACTAGAAGAATGTTATCTGCCTCTAATAACCTAACAATCTCATTTTAATTGATATGTAAAGAAAAGGTCTATATTAATTCCATTTCACCAGTATTTTCCCCAAATGTTGACTGTTTTTTCAAATATCTCCCTAAAATCCTTGGAGATCCATTTCTCACTTCCCATATATAGTCTCTATAATATTTAGAGTCATATGTTTCTATCGTTGCTTTATCTCTCACTTTTCACTTAAATCAACATCATCTTTTTATTAAGCATTGACATTGGATTTATTTAAGCTGCTAATATGTCTACTTCTTATTTTTGCACAAACCTCAAAAGTACATATATTTTTTTCTTTCTCAAAATCCACAGTCAAAAATCTAGAGACGATTAGTGTCCAGCTTTGAAGATAAGAAAGGCAAGACTTTCAGCCTATGAAAAAGAATAACTGTATAACTTTTGTACAAGTAAAGGGACAGACTTCAGTGTTTAGTATATTATAAAGCTTCCAAGGAAATAAAATGGTTTTCTTTATTCAAAGTTCATATATATTACAGATACATTTTAAATTAATATAAAAATCAATACTAATTTTGGTTCTACATCTTAGATACTCAACACAAATTAAGAAGATTATCTTTTGATAATAAGCAGTGCACCACTTAGCACGTCCCACTTGAGATTCTAATTGAGAATGGGTAGGAAAAGGCAGAAGGAATGGAATGATGAAGCAAAGATCCATGAGGATCATATCACATTGCAGTGGTAGTTTTAGTACCTGGATAAATTATTCCAAGGGAAGCTACCCCTAAAACAATCAGACAAATGGTTACTATGAGCAACTCAAATAGAGACCAGGGAGAAAAATAGAGTCAAGTCCAAGGAGCTACTGCTATGTGCTTAAATTAATTATCACTCTACTTGACTTGAAAAACAACAAATAAAAAAGGAGACAGAAACACCTGTCACCACAAGGCATGGGAATGCATTACATATCATTTGAACATATTTCGCATAATATTTTTGTATATATCACAATTCAATATATATGATGACTAAATTAGCACATTGCAAATGTTAATTACCTTACTTTTTATTATAAACAAGTAATCTAAGATTTGACCTGTCTTGAAATATTAAAAAGCAAGTTAATTATATCAGATCAGATCAGATCAGTCACTAGGTCGTGTCTGACTCTTTGTGACCCCATGAATCGCAGCACGCCAGGCCTACCTGTCCATCACCAACTCCCGGAGTTCACTCAGACTCACGTCCATCGAGTCAGTGATGCCATCCAGCCATCTCATCTTCTGTCGTCCCCTTCTCCTCCTGCCCCCAATCCCTCCCAGCATCAGAGTCTTTTCCAATGAGTCAACCCTTCGCATCAGGTGGCCAAAGAACTGGAGTTTCAGCTTTAGCATCACTCCTTCCAAAGAAATCCCAGGGCTGATCTCCTTCAGAATGGACTGGTTGGATCTCCTTGCAGTCCAAGGGACTCTCAAGAGTCTTCTCCAACACCACAGTTCAAAAGCATCAATTCTTCAGCACTCAGCCTTCTTCACAGTCCAACTTTCACATCCATACATGACAACAGGAAAAACCATAGCCTTGACTAGATGAACCTTTGTTGGCAAAGTAATGTCTCTGCTTTTGAATATGCTATCTAGGTTGGTCATAACTTTCCTTCCAAGGAGTAAGCATCTTTTAATTTCATGGCTGCAGTCACTGTCTGTAGTGATTTTAGAGCCCAGAAAAATAAAGTCTGACACTGTTTCCACTGTTTCCCCATCTATTTCCAATGAAGTGGTGGGACCGGATGCCATGATCTTCGTTTTCTGAATGTTGAGCTTTAATCCAACTTTTTCACTCTCCACTTTCACTTTCATCCAGAGGCTTTTTAGTTCCTCTTCACTTTCTGCCATAAGGGGGGTGTCATCTGCATATCTGAGGTTATTGATATTTCTCCCGGCAATCTTGATTCCAGCTTGTGTTTCTTCCAGTCCAGCGTTTCTCATGATGTACTCTGCATATAAGTTAAATAAGCAGGGTGACAATATACAGCCTTGACGAACTCCTTTTCCTATTTGGAACCATTCTGTTGTTCCATGTCCAGTTCTAACTGTTGCTTCCTGACCTGCATACAAATTTCTCAACAGGCAGATCAGGTGGTCTGGTATTCCCATCTCTTTCAGAATTCTCCACAGTTTATTGTGATCCACACAGTCAAAGGCTTTGGCATAGTCAATAAAGCAGAAATAGATGTTTTTCTGGAACTCTCTTGCTTTTTCTATGATCCAGCAGATGTTGGCAATTTGGTCTCTGGTTCCTCTGCCTATTCTAAAACCAGCTTGAACATCAGGAAGTTTACGGTTCACATATTGCTGAAGCCTGACTTGGAGAATTTTGAGCATTACTTTACTAGTGTGTGAGATGAATGCAATTGTGCAGTAGTTTGAGCATTCTTTGGCATTGCCTTTCTTTGGGATTGGAATGAAAACTGACCTCTTCCAGTCCTGTGGCCACTGCTGAGTTTTCCAAATTTACTGGCATATTGAGTACAGCACTTTCACAGCATCATCTTTCAGGATTTGGAATAGCTCAACTGGAATTCCATCACCTCCACTAGCTTTGTTTGTAGTGATGCTCTCTAAGGCCCACTTGACTTCACATTCCAGGATGTCTGGCTTTAGGTCAGTGATCACACCATTGTGATTATCTGGGTCTTGAAGATCTTTTTTGTACAGTTCTTCTGTGTATTCTTGCCATCTCTTCTTAAGATCTTCTGTTTCTGTTAGGTCCATACCATTTCTGTCCTTTATCAAGCTCATCTTTGCATGAAATGTTCCTTTGGTATCTCTGATTTTCTTGAAGAGATCCCTAGTCTTTCCCATTCTGGCAAATTGGAAGTGGTCAAACAAGAGATGGCAAGAGTAAATGTCGACATTCTAGGAATCAGCGAACTGAAATGGACTGGAATGGGTGAATTTAACTCAGATGACCATTATATCTACTACTGTGGGCAGGAATCCCTCAGAAGAAATGGAGTGGCCATCATAGTCAACAAAAGACTCCGAAATGCAGTACTTGGATGAAATCTCAAAAATGACAGAATGATCTCTGTTCGTTTCCAAGGCAAACCATTCAATATCACAGTAATCCAAGTCTATGCCCCAACCAGTAATGCTGAAGAAGCTGAAGTTGAATGGTTCTATGAAGACCTACAAGACCTTTTAGAACTAACACCCAAAAAAGATTTCCTTTTCATTATAGGGGACTGGAATGCAAAAGTAGGAAGTCAAGAAACACCTGGAGTAACAGGCAAATTTGGCTTTGGAATACGGAATGAAGCAGGGCAAAGACTAATAGAGTTTTGCCAAGAAAATGCACTGGTCATAACAAACACCCTCTTCCAACAACACAAGAGAAGACTCTACACATGGACATCACCAGATGGTCAACACCGAAATCAGATTGATTATATTCTTTGCAGCCAAAGATGTAGAAGCTCTATACAGTCAGCAAAAACAAGACCAGGAGCTGACTGTGGCTCAGACCATGAACTCCTTATTGCCAAATTCAGACTTAAATTGAAGAAAATAGGGAAAACCACTAGACCATTCAGGTATGACCTAAATCAAATCCCTTATTATTATACAGTGCAAGTGAGAAATAGATTTAAGGGCCTAGATCTGATAGATAGAGTGCCTGATGAACTATGGAATGAGGTTCGTGACACTGTACAGGAGACGGGGATCAAGACCATTCCCATAGAAAAGAAAGGCAAAAAACCAAAATGGCTGTCTGGGGAGGTCTTACAAATAGCTGTGAAAAGAAGATAAGCGAAAAGCAAAGGCGAAAAGGAAAGATATGAACATCTGAATGCAGAGTTCCAAAGAATAGCAAGAAGAGATAAGTTAATTATATACTAACTGTAAAATATAAGTACATTCCTACACATCAACATAGACCATAATTATATGCAGCTAAGGAAATAATAGAATTATGTGATGAACTAGCAATATAAACTAATGCACCCCTGAGAGACTTTATTATAAAGAAGCAAATAATCTTTGGCCAGGCTAAGACACATGCAGATCAAAACTCAAAATTATGAAAACCTTCTAATTCATTCTATAAGTTTCACTAAACACTGGCACAAAGCTAAACAACAATGGTACTCACAAACACAAACAAAATACCCTAACAAATCTCATTTATGATTGCAGCAGCAAAAATCTTAAGCATAATATAGTAAAACATCAAATCCAGGAATATATCAAAAGAAAAACACATCAGAATTGAAAAGGTTAAGCAAAGGTACAAAGATTTTTTATTTTGTACAAAAAAGTTTTTACATAACTTTTTTGTATAAAAAAGTTATTTTTATTCTGTAAATAAAACATTTAATAATGTTTTATTACTGTAACTTATTATATTCACTAGTCAATTTTAAGGGAAAAGCATATGATATTCTCTTAAATGACAAGACAGTATTTGGTTAAATTCAACCAACATTCCCAACTCAAAAAAATGTATTTCCTTAATTTGATAAAGGTTTTATAGCAAAATCTAATTATAAACAGTATAACTACTTGGAGAAATTAGAAGAATTTTTAAAGTTAAGAAAGATTAAGGACGCCCATTATTACTATCATTATCTTTGTTTCTCTGGAACTGCAACAAACACAATAAGAATATAAATATAAATAAAATTTAAATTATGAAAAAATAGTCCAAATTTACATGGCTGGTAACCAATTTAAATGCCTACCTAAAATCCAAGTAAACTGACCAAGATAATCATAATAAATAAGGATAATGTAACTAGGTACAAAATGAACAGATGAAAACCTATAATTATCCAATAAAATGGCAACATTTAATTGAAAAAAACAATAAAAGGGAAAACCCAATTTATAATAGTAAAATTAAGTGGTATTAATACATAGAAATGATGAAAGCCAGAAATATCCAAGACTTTTAAGAGGAAAATTATAAAATTTCATTGGGAAATTTCAAAGTGTTGAATACAAAGAAAGACATATTATGTTTGAGGGTGAAAACATTCAACCTGATGAATATATCAGTCTTCTCTGAATTTTTTCTTCAAATGAAAACCTCCATAGGATTTTTAAAACAGAGCTTGACAAGATGACGTCAAATTTCACTTGAAAAAAGTAAATGAGACTATCAATTTTATTTTGTAAGAACTACAAGGAATGATTTGTCCTAACATTTTAAAAAATGTCAAAAGTTATTGGGAAAAGTTAAAGTGTGATATTGATATAAGAACAGACAAATATATCAATGTAACAGAATTGAAAGCACAGAAACAGACCCAAAGATATATGGAACTTTATATAAATATGGATAAAGTTGTTACTTCAAATAAGTGAACTTCAGTAACAGAATTGGGACTGTTGGAGGTCACATACACACACATGTGCAATGTAGACCATACAGCCACACTGGCTGTAAAAGTGAATTCTAGGCAGAATAATGAGCTAAATATTTTTATGCTCTAAAATACTTAGATGAAAGCAGTGCAAAACACTAGTCTTATCTCTTATCTTATGGAAGATTCATGGCAAAAGTCGTAAGTAAAATATTGACAAATTTTAGTACATAATAATATGGAAACTCTCATGCTTTAAAAAACATTACAAACAAAATTAAAGGAGAAAAATGGGGAGAGATGTGTACAACACATGTAACAAAAAAAGATATCCACAGATTATTCATCGATAGTAGATAATCTTAAAATCGAGAAGAGAAAAGGCAAGTTACAAGAGGAGATTCAGAACAGGAACAACTCAGAAAAAGAAATAATTATCGTAAGTAGTTAGACATCTGCTTAGTGACTCCACAGTGAGACACTACGTCTTGTCCACCGGATTGCAAAAAGTTTGAAGGCTGCTAATAACCGGGGTTGGTAATAGGTAAGGAAATGGGAACTTTCACCCACCATTATTAAGACTTCTGAATGGACAATTTAACAAAACCTGTCAATAAAATATATGTATGACTTTAGATCTAGGTCACCTTTTGGAAATCTTTTTTTTTTTTTTAATTTTCAGTGTATATGGTGTGCAAAATCAAAATTTTTGAAGTCACATATATAAATAGCACAATCTTTAAATGATATGTCAAAAGTCATATCATAAAATCTAGAAAGTAAAACTCATTGTCTATATGAAAAGATCTGTAAGCTATAACATTAACTGGAAAATGTACATTCTATCTAGAGAAAATATGGTTAGTTCTAGAACTTGTTAAAATAACGGCCATTCACTCCATCACCACCTATTAGATGCAATCTGCCCTGCTGTGATCTCTCATACCTATAAAATGCAGGTGGGGGGGTGGGGGTGGGTGGGAATCATTAAAGAAGAGAAGATCTGAAGGACATATATTCTCTGAACAAATCTTTAATCTACCTGCTTGCTATCAGGAGCTATAAAGCAAGGGAGGAGAGAGAAGACAAAAATGAGTAAGATACACTTTTACAGTCCCAGGGAAATAAAAGCTTGAATTTTACAAAGGGGTATAAAAACAAGGCACAAATAATCATGAAGTAAAATCATATGAATTAGACTGGAGAGAGGAATGACATCATGCCAGGCTTTATGAAGGAGATGGCATTTTAGCCAGGACTGACTGATGGCTAGTAACCTGAAAGGTGGGGCAGAGTGAGTACAAATTTCAAACAAAGGAACAGCTTGATGTAAACTGAGCTGTGCGGAATATACAATTAGAACAGGATGCTACCTGGGGCTGCTACAGCACTGCATTTAGGAAATTGTGGAAGACAAAGCTAGAAAAGAGAGATTGAGTGTCCTCTGATGTGGAGAGTCAACAACATTGCAAATATTCACAGCTGAAGACAGCAGAGTGTTTCAAGAACATTGCTGTTCTGTTAGTGCAGAAGGGATTTAGCACTGGGTAGCACTCGAGCGTTATCTAATAAAGCCAGCATCCCTCTCTTCTATCCCTTTCCCTTCCACATACATGCTTTATTGTCTCTAAGATTTTCCACTCAATTTATTTCTAGCACTTAAGACTTAAAAACATCTTAAGTCTTCCTTTTTTAATTTCCTAAGAAGACTCCTTGTATTATTTTCACAGTGGTCTTTAACTACCCACATAGTACGTAGAATAATTTTAGACTGAAAGAGCACTTAAAAATCATTCAATGCAAGGAACCCAGTTTTGTTTATAGATGAGGAAATCAAGGTATAGTTTTCAACAAAATGATTAATAATGAAAATAAACAACCATATACTTTGCCTTATGTGTAGTAAATAGATTTCTAATATTATGTAGGAAAAAGTAGAGCTTTTTGTTTAAAGGAACTCAGTCTGAACTAAAGACAAATAATAAATGAGTATGTGAATTTCTTGGGGCTACTCTGATAAAATATAACTTTTTGACAGGAGACTTATAGAACTGCATTAAAACAATATGTTGCCCCAATTGGCCTTATCTGGTACAAAATACATTACTTTCCAGAAACTGTTTAAAATTCTCACTTTAAATTCAACCAAGCAGAGGACTGATTCTGTTAGAAGGGAAAAAAAGATACATGGATTATTAATGGGTGAAAGATTAACTCTGATGGCGGGTTCAGTTTCCATTTGGGAGTACAAAGAAAAGAAAGTTAAATTTTTTTTTGTTGTTGTTGAAAACTAAGGTATTTTATTCAAGAGAAATGGCTTTGTATTAGATTGGTAAAAAATAAATAAATAAATAAAGGATAAGAGGTAATGAGTGCAAGGAAGTTTGAATAAGAATAGTTTCTCAGCTAGAATCACTAGGGAACTTTTACTTCTCTCAAGGATCTTTGAAATCTTAAACTTGAAAGAATAACATAGATTGCAGGTTTTCTCATTTAAACTATTCATCTTTAGTCCCATACCATGCAAAGAAAAATCCAGTAATTAAGCCCATAGAGGTAATACCGTACAATATCAGAAATTATGCAGAAAAAGATTTTGGCAACTAAACATTCTATCAGACACAAAGTTTGCCCTATTTATTCCCATTCCAAAGCTCAAGAGTTACACTGCCTTATATAGACACAGGAAGCAAGGGCTGTACCCTACCCACTCTTCTATGCATAATTGAAAGTACATTGCAATATATAAAAACAAAAAAGGAAAGAAACTAACAACTCTGGCTGCCTTTGCCACAGGCCAATACATGTGGCATTGGAGAAGACTCCTGAGAATCCCTTGGACTGCAAGGAGATCCAACCAGTCCATCCTAAAGGAGATCAGCCCTGGGTGTTCTTTGGAAGGAATGATGCTAAAGCTGAAACTCCAGTACTTTGGCCACCTCATGTGAAGAGTTGACTCACTGGAAAGACTCTGATGCTGGAGGGATTGGGGGCAGGAAGAAAAGGGGACGACAGAGGATGAGATGGCTGGATGGCATCACCGACTCGATGGACATGAGTCTGAGTGAACTCCGGGAGTAGGTGATGGACAGGGAGGCCTGGCATGCTGTGATTCATGGGGTCGCAAAGAGTTGGACACGACTGAGCCACTGAACTGAACTGAACTGAATACAAGTTTTGATTATACTGATTGTTTTTGGCATTGTTATTGCTGTTGTTGTTGTTCAGTCACTCAGTCGTGTCCGACCCTTTGGGACCCCATGGACTGCAGCACGCGTTTTTGGCATTGAATCCTTTCAAAATAGGGAAGAATCTTTTAGTCTTTAAAATAATATAGTAATACAATTGCCATTAACCTGATGGAAAATATGGATTCTTATAAATCTCAATATGCTTTATCACATATGCTTATTTTTTAGAAATTACTTCACCCAATTTCAAACAGAATTTGAGATAATCTGTTTACAATGACCACCATATACATACATATAGAATAACACTCTCACAGATGTGAATATTAACAAGTAATACAGTAAGACATAATTGAAATGTGTACATAAAAATCAGCAGCTCAAGTAAGTGGGATCTAAAACTAGGATGAATAGTTTTCCAAAGATTTGAAGTTTTTCTCTATTCAAAAAGGGGTTATCTTCTGAAGGAACTCTAAAGGATTCTAAAGGGATTTATGGCTAGCTGACAACTGTCTCTTGGGAAGTTGTACAGCATCAAAACTACTGATCCAGGAAAGCTTGCCCACATTTTGGAAAATGTCTTAGTATACCTCTTCTGTTTTATCTGAAAGTAAAAGTGAAAGTCGATCAGTTGTGTCCAATTCTTTGCAACCCCAAGGACTGTAGCCCACCGGGTTCCTCTGTCCATGGAATTCTCCAGGCAAGAATACTGGAGGGGGTAGCAGTTCCCTTCTCCAAGAGATCGTCCCAACCTAGGGATCGAATCCAGATCTCCTAATTGTAGGTGGATTCTTTACCATCTGATTCACAATTGTCGTTTTTCAGAAAGTTTTTACTGATATGAACATTCATCATCAAAATATTTACTGAAAAACTACTATACATTAACCAAAATATTTAACAGATATTAAGCTAAGTAAACCACTTTTTTTAACATACAAAAGGAGCCCATGTGGAGGGTGGGGGGAAACAAGAGGGATCCAGACACAGGAACAAATAGCTCAGTTGTAAACACTGTTAGTGTAGTGAACTGTATTCTAATACTCCATATATTATTCTTCAATCATTGGTACCCAAAAGAATCAATAGAATAATATGGAATTTAGATTTTAATAAACATGCTTTTAAAAATATACAATGAAGTAATTTGGGAATGATATTGTATTCAAAATTATTATACGTTGAATCTACCGTCTTTAAATCTTCATCTTGTCCCTTATGTTTGGCTTATTTTTAACTTTGCTTTGTCCTTTTTCTTCCTTCTAAAGTTACAAAAAGGAATTTTTCCTTGTCAGATTTCTATGCAACCTTTATTATCTATGATATTTTTACATTGCTTCATTATTATTAAACCATCTAAAATTAGTTCACAAACTTTACTTTTCAAGATGTCTCAGAAGACAAATTAACTTCACTGTGTCTTCTAAAAACACAACAAAAAGTGTCTCATATTTAACTTTTATGCAATAAAAAATAAAATTTCTACATATATATACTATGGAGCATTACACAGAGAACAAAGAACTATGTGTATGCATTATACATTCTGTATAGCACAGACAAAACTATCTCAACAGGTGCCACACAAGGACAACTGGCTTTGCAGTAGGTTGATATAAGGAGAGAATATCATGATATGAGATGGGTCATTTTTGGTTTAACCTTCAATTCAGTTCAGTCACTCAGTTGTGTCCATCTCTTTGTAACCCCGTGGACTGCAGCACGCCAGGCTTCCCTGTCAATCACCAACTCCTGCAGGTTATCCAAACCCATATCCATCGAGTCAGTGATGTAATCCAACCATCTCATCCTATGTCAGCCCCTTCCCCTCCCATTTTCAATCTTTCCCAACATCGGGGTCCTTCCAAATGAGTCAGTTCTTCACATCAGGTAGCCAAAGTATTGGACTTTAAGCTTCAGCATCAGTCATTGCAATACATATTCAGGACTGATTTCCTTTAGGATGGACGGTTGGATCTCCTTGCAGTCCAAGGGACTCTCAAGAGTCTTTTCCAAGAGCACAGTTCAAAAGCATCAACTCTTCAGTGCTCAGCTTTCTTCACAGTCCAACTCTCACATCCATACATGACCACAGGAAAAACCATAGCCTTGACTAGATGGACCTTTGTTGGCAAAGTAATGTCTCTGCTTTTGAATATGCTCTCTAGGTTGGTCATAACTTTCCTTCCAAGGAGTAAGCGTCTTTTAATTTCATGGCTGCAATCACCATTTGCAGCGATTTTGGAGCCCCCCAAAAATAAAGTCAGCCACTGTTTCCAATGTTTCCCCATCTATTTCACATGAAGCGATGGGGCCAGATGCCATGATCTTCGTTTTCTGAATGTTGAGCTTTAAGCCAACTTTTTCACTCTCCACTTTTACTTTCATCAAGAGGATTTTTAGTTCCTCTTCACTTTCTGCCATAAGGGTGGTGTCATCTGCATATCTGACGTGATTGATATTTCTCCCGGCAATCTTGATTCCAGTTTGTGTTTCTTCCAATCCAGCGTTCCTCATGATGTACTCTGCATATAAGTTAAATAAACAGGGTGACAATATACAGCCTTGACGAACTCCTTTTCCTATTTGGAACCAGTCTGCTGTTCCATGTCCAGTTCTAACTGTTGCTTCCTGACCTAAATACAGATTTCTCAAGAGGCAGCTCAGGTGGTCTGGTATTCCCGTCTCTTTCAGAATTTTCCACAGTTTATTGTAATCCACACAGTCAAAGGCTTTGGCATAGTCAATAAAGCAAAAATAGATGTATTTCTGGAACTCTCTTGATTTTCCCATGATCCAGCAGATGTTGGCAATTTGATCTCTGGTTCCTCTGCCTTTTCTAAAACCAGCTTGAACATCAGGAAGTTCACAGTTCACATATTGCTGAAGCCTGGCTTGGAGAATTTTGAGCATTACTTTACTAGCGTATGAGATGAGTGAAATTGTGTGGTAGTTTGAGCATTCTTTGGCATTGCCTTTCTTTGAGATTGGAATGAAAACTGACCTTTTCCAGTCCTGTGGCCACTGCTGAGTTTTCAAAATTTGCTGGCATATTGAAGCACTTTCACAGCATCATCTTTCAGGATTTGGAACAGCTCAACTGGAACTCCATCACCTCCACTAGCTTTGTTCATAGTGATGCTTTCTAAGACCCACTTGACTTCACATTCCAGGATGTCTGGCTCTAGGTCAGTGATACACCATCATGATTATCTGGGTCCTGAAGATCTTTTTTGTACAGTTCTGTGTATTCTTGCCATCTCTTCTAAATATCTTCTGTTTCTGTTAGGTCCATACCATTTCTGTCCTTTATCGAGCCCATCTTTGCATGAAATGTTCCCTTGGTATCTCTGATTTTCTTGAAGAGATCTCTAGTCTTTCCCATTCTGTTGTTTTCCTCTATTTCTTTGCATTGATTGCTGAAGAAGGCTTTCTTATCTCTTCTTGCTATTCTCTGGAACTCTGCATTCAGATGCTTATATCTTTCCTTTTCTCCTTTGCTTTTTGCTTCTCTTCTTTTGACAGCTATTTGTAAGGGCTTCCCAGACAGCCATTTTGCTTTTTTCCATTTCTTTTCCATGGGGATGGTCTTGATCCCTGTCTCCTGTACAACGTCACGAACCTCAGTCCATAGTTCATCACGCACTCTATCTATCAGATCTAGGCCCTTAAATCTATTTCTCACTTCCACTGTATAATCATAAGGGATTTGATTTAGGTCATACCTGAATGGTCTAGTGGTTTTCCCTGCTTTCTTCAATTTAAGTCTGAATTTGGCAATAAGGAGTTCAAGCTCTAGTCTAAATAATCCCATTTGGTAAATTACAATAAATTACTTAAAAATCTATACCATCTGGGAAGATATTCATTACAGTATATCTATAATAGTAAAACTAAATCATAAGTGACCAAATAATACATATTGGCTCAATGTCATTTATAGCTGTGAGCCTTGATAATATTATGAAAACTAACAATAAGAAAAAAAGTTCAGTGATCTAACGCTAATGATATTTAGCAATATAAAAATATGAATTTAGAACATCAAGAAAGAAATATGTAATATCTCACTACAAATGTAAAATTATGAGTAAATCATTGTCTTAACACGTTAATGAATGCTACTAAAATAGTGTTCCTAACAATAGAAATATTGGTAAAATTGTAGAACTATTAGAACTATTCTGTAATTGAACTTGCAAGAATTTAAACAAGAAATAGAATGCCATACAAATAGGAAGTGGATTTCTTACATTCTCCGATTTTTTTAAAAAATACATTTAATTGTCATAATTCAAACAGTGTCATATAATTTTTTTAAACTTCTTTATATTTTTAGGTCAATTAATTATTGGCAGAAACATCTTTTTGTCAGTCTCTGAGCCATTAGAGTTAAGGAGATAGAAAGGAATGATAGTGATTCTCTTGACTTCTGTTGATTTACCCCTGTTGAAGCAGACAGAATTTTCTTTTAGGTATTAAAAAAAAAAAGACTCTGATTCACAACAAACAAACAAACACTCATACTCTCTCAATATAAAGTCCAATAAAAGCAATAAAACAAACCACATAAGCCACTATGAACCAAAGAAGACCCATATCCTTGTTGTTTTCTTTTTTTTTTCTTTCATCTTTGTCCTTTTGTGAGTATATAGCTTTCTGGGTACAAAATTTAGTCTTTATTTTCAAGTGATTTCCCATTAATTGAGGGAATCATTCCAAATCAAGTTGTTTTATTTTTTCTGTACTACACTTACACAGGAAATAATTTCAGGGGAGTGTTGGAGCTGGCTTGTACTGACTTGCTAGAGTCAAATACTAAATTTTCAGGAATTTTGAAAACTGATTGTTAAAGCATTGGTGGTTGAAACTAGCTGTTGTGAGATAATTTCCACCACAGTTCCCAGGTAGTTATGAATCCACCTGCCAGTCCAGGAGATGCAGGTTCAATCCCTGGGTTGAGAAGATCCCCTTGAGTAGGATCCACTTTAGTATTCTTGCCTGAAAAATTCCATGGACAGCGGAGCTGGGAGGGCTACAGTCCATAAGGTCACAAACAGTCAAACACAACTGAGCACGCACACACATAAACAGTCATCAAACCCTACCAATCAGAACCTTGCTTTTCCCCCTTCTGGTGGCTTTTAGACATTTACCAGTACTGCACTGGCTAGAATTTGCTTCCATATAAGATTTTTATGGCAACCCACTCCGGTACTCTTGCCTGGAAAATCCCATGGACAGAGGAGCCTGGTAGGCTTCAGTCAATGGGGTCGCGAAGAGTCGAACACGACTGAGCGACTTCACTTTCACTTTCCACTTTCATGCATTGGAGAAGGAAATGGCAACCCACTCCAGTGTTCTTGCCTGGAGAATCCCAGGGACAGGGGAGCCTGGTGGGCTGCCGTCTATGGGGTCGCACAGAGTCGGACATGACTGAAGCAACTTAGCAGCAGCAGCAGCATCCTATGTATGAAAAACTCCATCAAGCACATCCCTGGAGTGGAATCGGCACAGAGAGTGGTCTGCACTCCAACCTACCAGCAACACTGTGCAGTGTGGCTACTTTCTTCACCATGAAAATACTGACTTCCTGGAAGGAACATTCTTCCCTGGAAATTTCTTTACAGCAATTGTGAGCTTTCTGCAGAGATGAAGAAATAATGAAATATAAGAAACTATTGTGA
Organism: Bos indicus x Bos taurus; assembly: GCF_003369695.1. Classification (NCBI taxonomy): domain Eukaryota; kingdom Metazoa; phylum Chordata; class Mammalia; order Artiodactyla; family Bovidae; genus Bos; species Bos indicus x Bos taurus. The sequence continues at coordinate 8,814,188 of NC_040099.1, read as the reverse complement.
CAAAATTAAAGTAGGGCTATCTGTTAGCCTAACCATCAAAAATCTATCCACCTTGCTTCTACAATAAATATTCAGTAAAAATTATTTTTCTTGAGGATGCCAATGACATCTTGGATTACCAAAAAATACCTTCTAAATATCCAGAGAAAGAAGAATTCATGTTAAAGGCAATTTTACTATTTTCTGCATTTTATTTTATATTTTCACAAATCATTTATCCATAGATAGCATGATATATATTAAAATTCTATTAATCACAGATAATTGGTTATATTAGATAAAGGAAAATTTATTCTTTCAACACATATAATTATAAATTACTACCTAGAAAAATGAAGATAATGGTAGTTTTCCTGTCTTTATTTTTGTTACAAGATGATGTGAGAATAATAAATTATGCTTGAGCCTTCTTTGGTGTAATATTGCTTTTCAAAGGTAATGATTTCCACCAGTGACTAAACTGATTTCAACACTTTCTTAATTCCTGGAAAAAGTTATAAACTAATACACACACACCACTCAGGAGCTGGTAATATGTGTTACTTGTTAGCAAGACTATTTTAGGACTGCTGCTGCTAAGTCACTTCAGTCGTGTCCGACTCTGTGAGGGTCGACCCCATAGACAAAAGCCCACCAGGCTTCCCCATCTCTGGGATTCTCCAGGCAAGAACACTGGAGTGGGTTGCCATTTCCTTCTCCAATGCATGAAAGTGAAAAGTGAAAGTGAAGTCGCTCAGTTGTGTCTGACCCTCAGCGACCCCATGGACTGCAGCCTTCCAGGCTCCTCCATCCATGGGATTTTCCAGGCAAGAGTACTGGAGTGGGGTGCCATTGCCTTAGATCACATAAAATGTTAAGATTTATCTTCCCATCAGTTTGTGGTAGGAGTAACTTAATTTGATTGTAAAATAGAATAATGGATGTTAATTCATAGTCTCAAAGGTACTTGAATCCCCAAGTAATAAATACTTATAAAGGCCTGGCAATCCCTTACAAGAAAGTATTAACAATTATTTATTTTGTCATGGCAAAGGATACTCTGTAACTGGTGTAGCTAAACAAAAAACCATGAGCATTTTATTGTTATTGTTTATTCACCTAAAAATACATGAGATTACAAAGAATCATTTTCTTACCACTGAAGTTATAAGTCTGGTTTTATAAAAGGATGAGTGTAACAGTAGCAGTCTCAGCCTAAATTCTACTATAATTTTTGACTAAGATTTAAAAAAAGCAGCCCCTGATATTTGTGAACTGATCTGACTCTCACAGCTAAACTGTGTTGATAGAGATTTTAAATGAAAGAGGTTTAAAATGTCTAAAGATATAAAATGAACAATCGAACCATAAGACAGAAGTGGGAGATAACAAAAGGACCAACTAAAAATCCTGAAAGTAAAAATATAGTCATTGAAACAAAAATGACAACAGATAGCTTGTAGATATACCACACATAGTTAAAGAGAGGAGTAGGGTCTAAATTAGGCTGATAGGAAGAAATTACCAGAATGCCACACATTCTGGTAAAATATGATATATGAAAAGATATATAGATATCTTTCCATAGATATATGAAAAGATATTTAAAATGTCCATCAGCAGATGAATGGGATAAGAAAGCTGTGGTACATATACACAATGGAGTATTACTCAGCCATTAAAAAGAATACATTTGAATCAGTCCTAATGAGGTGGATGAAACTGGAGCCTATTATACAGAGTGAAGTAAGCCAGAAAGAAAAACACCAATACAGTGTCAGTTCAGTTCAGTTCAGTTGTTCAGTCGTGTCCAACTCTTTGCGACCCCATGAATCGCAGCACACCAGGCCTCCCTGTCCATCACCAACTCCCGGAATTCACTCAGACTCACGTTCATTGAGTCAGTGATGCCATCCAGCCATCTCATCCTCTGTCATCCCCTTCTCCTCCTGCCTCCAATCCCTCCCAGCATCAGACTCTTTTCCAATGAGTCAACTCTTCACATGAGGTGGCCAAAGTACTGGAGTTTCAGCTTTAGCATCATTCCTTCCAAAGAAATCCCAGGGCTGATCTCCTTCAGGATGGACCAATACAGTATACTAATGCATATATATGGAATTTAGAAAGATGGTAACGATAACCCTGTATGCAAGACAGCAAAAGGGACACAGATGTATGGAACAGTCTTTTGGACTCTGTGGGAGAGGGAGAGGATGGGATGATTTGGGAGAATGGCATTGAAACATGTATAATATCATATAAGAAACAAATCACCAGTCCAGGTTCGATGCAGGATACAGGATGCTTGGGGCTAGTGCACTGGGATGACCCAGAGGGATGGTATGAGGAGGGAGGTGGGAGGGGGGTTCAGGATGGGAACACGTGTGCACCTGTGATGGATTCATGTTGATGTATGGCAAAACCAATACAATATTGTAAATTAGCCTTCAATTAAAATAAATAAATTTAAAAATAAATAAAATCATAAAAAATTTGAATATTAGAAAAATGTTAAATCAAAACCCTTAATATTTTTCTAAAAGAAATTTCAAATAAAATAGTATTTGAGAATTTTTCAGAACTGAACAAAAATATGACTCCTCAAGTTTGAAAAAGAATGTATATTATCTCACTTCACTCTCACAACCATTTGAATTGAGAATTATTTCTGGTGAAGAAAATAAGTACAGAGAAGATAAATAAGTTGGTTAAATCCATTCAGTGACCAGGAGTGGACTGGTCACCAGGGTTTCCAGACTCTGTACCTGCTCTTGGGCACCTACCCCCAGATCAATGCCTCCTGGTGCCCTGGATCTAGTTAGAAGACTCTCCACCTTCATGACTATCTGTTTCCTATGGATAGATCAAATAAACTCTAGAGACAGTGTTTGAAAAGACAGACAAGACTGAGCATCCATCTAGGCAAATAAAAAGCCATCAGCATAAACAAAAGCATTTCACTAAAGAGTAATTAAGTGCTTTTAGCTAGAAAAGGGTCCATTCGGGGCAATACTAGGTTGTTTGAATTTGACCTTGTACAAGGACATGAACTACTTCCTCACCATGTCGTAAGTTCCAGGAGTCAAAGTCATGTCTTATTCATTTTGTTTTCACTACAGCATCAATAAAGTACCACACAGAGGAGATACCCTTCTTAGATGTGTGATGAGTTTGAGAACTAGAGCACCCACATTTAGGGAATGGAAACAGAAAAGGGAGCCAAAGAAGAAGACAGAAGATTTCAAAGAGATAGAAGGATAATATAGCATTGGGGAAGTTAAAAGAAAGTCTAAAAAAGAAGTAGCATTCAATGCCCAATGTCTACAAGAGATCTCTAAAAGACTTTTAAGTGTAGTAACCAAGAGATAGAAAATGAACTCTGTATATTTACCATCAAGTAAAAGGAGAGAAATTAGGTACAATACATAATATCTGTCTGCTACAAATATACAGTTCCACTAGGAAGACAAGAAATAATCAAATGCAATAAGACTTATAAGTCCAATTTCTACAATTTCAATAATCTGTCTTTGTTGTTTATGTAAAATTAACTCTACTAACTTACAAAAACAAACAGAAAAATAAGAATCTAATTTAGAAAATATTTTGAAATAGTTGAAGATAATCAACACTAGAAAAATGGAATGTTATAAGCAGTTCATATTGTACATTATAGTTAACTAAAATAGTAAACTTTTACTATTACATAATCTTCTTAGATTTGAAAATGCATAACCTTAGAATCTACTTATTACCTGAAAAATAGAAATAACACCCACAGTGGTCATTTTAGAAATAGCATTTTTCTCTCCTTAAAGAAGAATAAACTTAAGGAGAGTGTTATTGCTTATTATCTTAGAAGTTTGGATTTTAGAGCATATGCCCCTTAAAAAATTTTTTTTTTCTCTAAGACTTATAGGAAAGTTACTTTTTCCTGTTTTTGAAAGACAGAATCAGGCTTTGCTCATAATATTATCATTCCAATTTATTCCTTGCAAAATTAACATTGAATAGTTTTATATACCGGGAATAGGAAATGGCAACCCACTCCAGTATTCTTGCCTGGAAGTTCCATGGACAGAGGAGCGTGGCAGGCTACAGTTCATGGGGTCACAAAAGAGTCAGACACCACTGAGCAACTGAGCACACACATACACAGTTTTATACACAGTTGACCCTTGAGCAATATGAGTTTGAACTGCATGTAACCACTTATGCATAAATTTTATTCAAAAGTAAATACTACAGTACAACACATTCTGAGGTTGGTTGAACCAACAGAGGCGGAACCACAGAGACAGAGAAACCATGGATATGGAGAGCCAACTGTAAAGATAGGCAGGGTTTTGATTGTGGGAAGGGTCCCCAGCACTAATCCGTGCATCTCTCAAGGGTCAAGTGTATTTGTAAATATAAGGTATACACGCAGTATGCAAACCCGCCTAGGCTTCTGCAAACCTACCCACAGCGAGTAGGAAGAACTTACCTTCTGAGGCCAGAGTCAGAAAACACTAAGTAGTCTGCCAACCTTTTCAATCTGGGCCAAGACAGAAAAGCAAACCAAGAAATATGTATAATTGATATTAGTGAGAAAGTTTCTAATTAACTTCGCAGCAAGGCCAACAAGTTCCATCAGCAAAAGCTTCTTACAAATTAAATGCTTACCCTGTCCCATGCTTTCTTCCTTTAAAATCAAAACTCTCAAGAGAGGAACAGCTGACAGCTACATTTAAATCCAATAAAACAACAGAAAATGAATCAGCTTGCTTTTACAGAGAAAAGTAACTGCAATCTAATGTTTACAAATTTATCAAATGATCAACTGACTTTTTTCTGAATTTTTCAATTCCCTCAATTAAGGTTTTTGTTTTGATGTTATTATTTTTTTCCCCTTTTAAACCAAAATTGTCATGTTAAATAGAGACTTGTGAGGATCAAAGACTTCGAATTTGTGTAGAACCTGGTCTTAGCTGTAATCTTAGGGCATCGGTCGGTCAGCAGCTACTAGAAACACTTTCCCGATATGTATGTATGTGTGGGCTTCTCAATCCCCAGTGTCATTCTGTTACAGATCCCTGGGTCAGAACCACTTGTGTAAATTACTTAGCAACTACCCGCATGGCCGATAAATATATCAATGAGTCCATCAACAATTGGTTAACTGTTTGGATTCTCAAAAACTTACTTTTTCATGTGAATACCATGGATTAGATGTCAGGGTATATCTTCGCCCCTTCTCTGGAACTGCTCTGTTTCACCCACATTTTCACAGTCTCCAGTCATTTCCATGTTAAAAACAAAAAGGGATCCTGAATCCTACCGGTTCCCCCAGCTATCCTTCTCTCTCTCTCTTTCACTTTTCCTTTTCAGCAAGTCTTCAGAAGGTTGTCTGTTCCTATTTTTCTTTTTTTTTTTCTTTTTTAAAATTGTTATTTTAATTGGAGGCTAATTACTTTACAATATTGTAGTGGTTTTTGCCATATATTAATATGAATCACCCATGGGTATACATGTGATCCCCATCCTGAACCCCCCTCCCACCTCCCTCCCCATCCCATCCCTCAGGGTCATCCCAATGCACCAGCCCTGAGCACTCTGTCTCATGCATCAAACCTGGACTGGCAATCTGTTTCACATATGATAATATACATGTTTCAATGCTATTCTCTCAAATCATCTGTTCCTATTTTTCACTCCTCAAGACATTTAAAAATGGTCTCTGACTTCATAAGCTTCAGCATTTACCAACATTTGTTCATTCTCTTTGAGGATCTTGGGCTTCCCTGGTGGCGGCTCAGTGGTAAAGAATCTGCTTGCAATGTAGGAAAAAATGCAAGAGATTCAGGTTTGATCCCTGGGTTGGGAAGATCCCCTGGAGGAGGGCATGGCAACCCACTCCAGGACTCTTGCCTGGAGAATCCGATTGATAGAGGAGCCTGGCAGTCTGCAGTCCATAGAGTGGCAAAGAGTCAGACACAACTGAAGCAACTTAGCACAAATGCATAGTGGATCTGAGGGTGGCCAAGTGGAAAATTCAAAGATAATACAGAAGGCAATGCAGTGACTGCCAGTTACTGCATTTAGGGCAGCCCTTTCTATGGAGCAGGATCTAGGGTTTGAGAGGCTAGCTTGGTAACAAGGAAACAGGTGCATAGAAAGACCTGTTGGTATAAACCTCTATAATATTTCTAATTACTTTGCTCATTTTTTTCTCTTCTAGGTCCCAGGTATTGGTCACATGTTGTTTTAAGCTTGATGGAGTTATCCCAGCATTGACAAAGAATACTTGAACTAAAACGAGGCCCTATAGAGTGACAGCTCTGTCTTTGTCTGCATACTGATATTTAGTGCCCAGAGAGACAACCTTTGTTCCACCACTGATTTTTATTTCAGAAGACAGAGAGCAAATTTAAGCTATGAGGGAAGGGAGTGTGGACAGAGTCAGAGGCTGAATCCTTTTAGGAAAGATTTGAACACACAGCTAAACACCTGGCAAGGGCAGAAATAATAACAAAGATAAACTCTATTTCAATATACAAAAAAAATTCCTTCATCTTGGATTAAAGACAATTTGCTAACTGGAACTATAAATCTACCTTACCTGTTGATGTTCTGACTCCAGAAAATTCTTTCTCTACTTTGTGAGCCAGTTTCTACACATATAGGAAAGCAATAAGGTTAACTCTGTCCTTCTAGAGTAGTTGGAAAGATAAATGAGGTAATATTTCAAAAGTGTGAAGAATCTCCTTAGAAGAAAATTGTTATATTAATCTAAGGTATAAATGCAATTATAGGAATAAATTTCTTATAATGAATTCACCTTAGAAGAGTATCCAGGTCTTACAGAAGGGTGTGGCATTGCTGATGTGGGGCTCTGGAGTAGGAAAAGGCAACCGACTCCAGTATTCTTGCCTTGAAAATCCCCATGGAGAGCCTTGAGGGTTACAATCGATGGGGTCACAGAGTCCAACACGACTGAACATGCACGCAATTCAACGATGAGTGGCTAGTAAGAAAAAAAAGGTGGGGGGGACCAGAGCAATTTTCTGACAGCATTTTATTCATCAAATTAACTTAGTTCAGTTCAGTTCAGTTCAGCTGCTCAGTCATGTCCAACTCTTTGTGACTCCATGGACTGCAGCATGCCAGCCTCCCTGTCCATCACCAACTCCTGGAGCTTACCCAAACTTATGTCCATTGAGTCAGTGATGCCATCCAACTATCTCATCCTCTGTCATCCCCTTCTCCTCCCACCTTCAATCTTTCCTAGCATCAGGGTCTTTTCAAATGAGTCAGTTTTTTTAATCCGGTGGCCAAAGTATTGGAGTTTCAGCTTCAGCATCAGTCCTTCCAATGAATATTCAGAACTGACTTCCTTTAGGATGGACTGGTTGGATCTTCTTGCAGTCCAAGGGACTCTCAAGAGTCTTGTCCAACACCACAGTTCAACAGCATCAGTTCTTCAGCACTCAGCTTTCTTTATAGTCCAACTCTCACATCCATACATGACCACTGGAAAAACCATAGCAGTAACTAGACAGACCTTTGTTGGCAAAGCAATGCCTCTGCTTTTTAATATGCTATCTAGGTTGGTCATAACTTTTCTTCCAAGAAGCAAGTGTCTTTTAATTTCATGGCTGCAGTCACTATCTGCAGTGATTTTGGAGCCCCCAAAAAATAAAGTCTGTCACTGTTTCCACTGTTTCCCCATCTATTTCCCATGAAGTGATAGGACCAAATGCCATGATCTTAGTTTTGCAAATATAGGAGTTTTAAGCCAACTTTTTCCACTCTCCTCTTTCACTTTCATCAAGAGGCTCTTTTGTAAATCTAGAAATAGACACGTATATAGATGAACATGTAGATTTATATGAGCATAATTAGCATCTTTTTAGGTACATAGTACTGTGCCAGGTGTTGTGGGATATTTAAAAAATAGTTATTGTTTTCCATCCTCTACAATCAGAAAACTTTCTGAAACGGTAGTGGGAACGTGTTTTCTTTCTCCCATGAAATGGATCAATGATCCCCCATCTGCCTTAGGATAAGGTGCCACGTGGTCTCACCCTCGTTATCTCCCCGGTCACTTCTCTCTCATCTTCCTCACTCACAACTACACGGAGCCCTCTCGAGAAGTCACACGGTGCTCCATATATCCTGCTCTGTCGAGAAGCCACCAGTACCTTCTGCCCTTTGAACGAACTTCTGCAAATTTTCACTTGTCCTGTCTTCTCTAATCTCTCTGTAAGTTCCAGCTTAGATGTCACTTCTTTTGGAATATATGCATTGTCCTTTCTCTCACCTCCATTAAGTTTTTGCTCAGAAGTCCCAATTCTCCATCACTCCAGACCCGTGCACTGTGTATGAATTCCTGTATTTATCCACAGTGCTATTCATCACTATATAAACAGTATAGATTAGTATATAAATATACTAATTAGTACAACTAGTATTCTAATTACTGTTATTGTCTATTAACTTTCTTTTTCCATCAGAATGAAAGCTTAAAATTTTTACTGTCTCATTTTTTCACTGATAGATCCCAAATGCCTTGAATGGTGACTGGTTCATACTTACGCAAAAACTTCTTAAAATAATAAGACAATAATGATAATAATACCACCTAACATTTAGGGTTGTTGTACTCTTGAGTAATCATAATAAAGAATTTGCACAATTCCAAGCACATGATATGCTAGTAAAGTAATGCTCAAAATTCTCCAAGCCTGGCTTCAGCAATACGTGAACCGTGAACTTCCTGATGTTCAAGCTGGTTTTAGAAAAGGCAGAGAAACCAGAGATCAAATTGCCAACATCTGCTGGATCATGGAAAAAGCAAAAGAGTTCCAGAAAAACATCTATTTCTGCTTTATTGACTATGCCAAAGCCTTTGACTGTGTGGATCACAATAAACTGGAAAATTCTGAAAGAAATGGGAATACCAGACCACCTGATCTGCCTCTTGAGAAATCTGTATGCAGGTCAGGAAGCAACAGTTAGAACTGGATATGGAACAACAGACTGGTTCCAAATAGGAAAAGGAGTACGTCAAGGTTGTATATTGTCACCCTGCTTATTTAACTTATATGCAGAGTACATCATGAGAAACGCTGGACTGGAAGAAACACAAGCTGGAATCAAGATTGCCGGGAGAAATATCAATAACCTCAGATATGCAGATGACACCACCCTTATGGCAGAAAGTGAAGAGGAACTCAAAAGCCTCTTGATGAAAGTGAAAGTGGAGAGTGGAAAAGTTGTCTTAAAGCTCAACATTCAGAAAACGAAGATCATGGCATCCGGTCCCATCACTTCATGGGAAATAGATGGGGAAACAGTGGAAACAGTGTCAGACTTTATTTTTTGGGCTCCAAAATCACTGCAGATGGTGACTGCAGCCATGAAATTAAAAGACACTTACTCCTTGGAAGGAAAGTTATGACCAACCTAGATAGCATATTCAAAAGCAGAGATATTACTTTGCCAACAAAGGTCCGTCTAGTTAAGGCTATGGTTTTTCCTGTGGTCATGTATGGATGTGAGAGTTGGACTGTGAAGAAGGCTGAGCGCCAAAGAATTGATGCTTTTGAACTGTGGTGTTGGAGAAGACTCTTGAGAGTCCCTTGGACTGCAAGGAGATCCAACCAGTCCATTCTGAAGGAGATCAGCCCTGGGATTTCTTTGGAGGGAATGATGCTGAAGCTAAAACTCCAATACTTTGGCCACCTCATGCGAAGAGCTGACTCATTGGAAAAGACTCTGATGCTGGGAGGGATTGGGGGCAGGAGGAGAAGGGGATGACAGAGGATGAGATGGCTGGATCTCATCAGATGCCAGAGATGGCATCACTGACTCGATGGACATGAGTCTGAGTGAACTCCGGGAGTTTGTGATGGACAGGGAGGCCTGGCGTGCTACGATTCATGGGGTCGCAAAGAGTTGGACACGACTGAGCGACTGAACTGAACTGAACTGAAGCACATGACAAGAGCTATATAAATATTAGTTGCAATGTATTATTTTTTTTAAAAAAATCAGTGTCTACTCACATTCAGAGAAAAGAAATCAACCCAAAGCCAAGTGATGAGCAGTAGAAACCCACTCCCTTTCATGATTGAAGCTGAGTGTTCAGCCATAACAGCTCACAGCTGAGTCACTCTACCCATAATTAACAAACTACCTTAGTCAAGGTCATGTCCTCTTTCTAAAAGAATCCTGCATCCAACTGATCATGCACCCAAAATGTTTAGGGCCTCCAAAATCACTGCAGATGGTGACTGTAGCCATGAAATTAAAAGCTGCATATTCCTTGAAAGAAAAGCTATGGTGAACCTAGACAGCATATTTAAAAGCAGAGATGTTATTTTGCCAACAAAGGTCTGTTTAGTCAAAGTTATGGTTTTCCCAGTAGTCATGTATGGATGTGAGAGTTGAACTATAAAGAAAGCTGAGTGCGGAAGAATTGATACTTTTCAACTCTGGTGTTAGAGAAGACTATTGAGATTCCCTTGGACAGCAAGGAGATCCAACCAGTCCATCCTAAAGGAAATCAGTCCTGAAATGTTCATTGGAAGGACTGATGCTGAAGCTGAAACTCCAATATTTTGGTCACGACAGAGGATGAAATGGTTGGATGGCATCACCAACTCGTGTCAGGGGACATTCAACTTTAAGGGATCCGATCTGTTTTCTTCCTTTGTGTGCCATTTCTCAAGGACTCTGTTCCTTATCAGTTCCTGGAAAACAGGAACGAGCAGAGCTGCAGGCAGCTCTCAGGACTGAGATCATGGGAAAGAGCATCTGCTTGGATTCCCTTCAGTGACTCTCTTCAGTGACCCTTTACTTAAAGGACTATACATTTTGTTGCAACTGGTGGAATTTCATTCTTTTTAATGGCTGAGTAATCATCTTATTGAAGATATATAAGCATGTGTTTCTGCAAATAAAGTACCCTTGTTTCACTCGAGACTTGGGTCCCCTCTGTGCTTCTTCTCATCGACTCCAGTCCCCAGGTCCCGGTCTCCAAAGACCGTGACAGACTTTATGGACATGAGTTTAAGTAAGCTCCAGGAGTTGGTGATGGACAGGGAAGCCTGGTGTGCTGCAGTCCATGGGGTGGCAGAATCGGACATGACTGAGCAACTGAACTGAACTGAAAATGTACCTCCTTCACCTTATTTTGGGCTCTTCTGGTGGCTCAGACAGTAATGAATCTGCCTGCATTAAGGGTAACCCAGGTTACATCTCTGAGTTGGGAAGATCCCCTGGAGAAGAGAATGGCTACCCACTCCAGTATTCTTGCCTGGAGAGTTGCATTGGGCAGAGGAGCCAGGCAAGCTATAGTTCCTGGGGTTTCAAAGTCAGACACAACTGAAGTGGCTCTGCTTTCACTTTTTCATCTTCTTAGAGACAATATGCAGAAGTAACCCAGTGCCCCAGCTCATGCACAGGTGAGATCCTTAATGTGACTTCCCAGTAGCCCAACACTCCTGCTTCTGCTCTATGCTGATGACATTATTCTCTAACAAAGCTCCTGAACACGTAAATTTCCATCTGAGTCAGTGTCCAAGAAACTCTGACTATAAAAGTTGGTGCCAGGTGTGGTTTGAGCAACAGACTCTAACATGACATTTCAGAACAGAATCACACTCTGGTGACTGACAGTGACAGCCATGTCCTGGTGGTAGGTGGGTACTGACAGACCTCTGCACACAGTAGTTGCATAACAGTTAATATGTTCACCAGTAGCAAACGTGTGTAAGAAGATGCACAGGATGGAGAAAGTTATCAGTCATCTGGGAAGTCAGGGGAGTAAAGAGTAATTCAGAAGACGGTGGACTTGAGTGACTGTTGCTGGGAGTAATAGATGTCTTGAGAAAGCCTGAGGTTAGCAACTAAGGTTCAAGGTGAAAGTCAGAAATGATGGCAGCACTTGAAAACAGAAAAGGCTGAATCCAAGGACTTCATCATAGGAGTAGCAGAATTGAAGAAAATTTGGATTCTCAGCTCTGGAAGGTTTCTGTACCAAGGTCAGAATCCCAAATGAGGACTGGCAGCATGGGTTAAAAGCCAGGGCATCTGTGTTGAGGCATTCAAAAAACACAAATTTCCAGATGCCCTTGAACTCTTTAGTCCTGCCACATTGACCACTGCTTGAACACAAGATGGACTCTGCCTTGCAGGTAAATAGGTGGCAATGTAGGGACAAACCCAGGTGAAAATTAAGACTTCATTCTGCCTGCTAAAATAGGACAGTTTCCTCTACTTCCTTTCCTTAGAGCATTGACTTTAAGGAGTCTTGTAAATTCTTTCTCTATCACTTCAAAATGTATGTAAATCTTCTTAAAAACTAAATAAGCCTCTTGTCAGCTTTACAACCCAGTAATGTCTTTTTTAAGAACCCCCAGAACCATCTCTTTGAAATGTAATCTTCGAGGAATATACCTCCCTTATCTCCCAGTTTCTGTAAAAGAAAAGGAATCTAACTTCAGAGGCCCCCACTCCAAGCTGCAAAACTACCTCTAGTCTCAAAGATATAAGGAGCTTATTTGTCCCTTTGGATAAAGTCAACCAGCAAACACAGATGATGGTTCCAATTACCAGGTGAATCTGAGATGAACTATGTGTGACAAATGGTCTGTCATGTCCTCTGACTTGATCTAGTTATAGTTTATCTTAGTAACATGTGTAATGGTTTATATTTGCTTGGCTCTATAAAAGGATGTGATTTCCCATCTTGGCAATTTCTTAATGGATTTCCTCTGATGCACATTACATTCTGTTATAATGCTTACTCGGTAATAAAATTGTTTCTTTCCCCTCTACCTTTGCAGAGAGGTTTTCTGGGCTGGAAGGCAATTTTGGTTTTCACTGTATTTCTTCAGCAACTCTATCCTCAGTTCAGTCCCTTCTCCCTCCTAGACACCAGATCCATAACCAACAAAGGGACTGTGGGATCTGCTAAGAAAGACAGGGCCACCTACCAGAAGAGCCGCAGGACATGGTTAAGATAAACCACAGGAACTTGTGTGTGCCTGGAGTAAATCTTAGAATGGTGGATCAATATAAGAATAGACAGCCAGATAAGGGAATGTTTCATTATGGGAGCATTCTCAAGAGATGGAATTTAGCTCCATAGAAGAGGTCTCAGGAGACATTTTTAATAGTACTGCTTGATGACAATTGGAGGCTTAGAAAAAGTGACAGCTCATATTAAATGGAGTTAAAATGGTAGAACCGCAGTGGCAAACTCTGCAGGATGCAATCAAAAGGCTTGTTGAAGAGGGCTTGCTCAACTGGCTCTGCTCAATGAGACCCAAATAGCTACCAAATGACTCTGTGATGGGAAGGACCTGCCTGATGCTCCCTGTATCCGGGCAGTAAGGATGTTTATTTCAGTTTATCAGAGTAACGAGGAATATACAACATCTTACCAACATCACTAAGTACTGGTGCCTGTCTTCTTAAGGTAGGGATGATGGTAGAACAGGCTGTTACAGAACTAAGCTCCCTGATAGCAATGGGAATAATAACAGTACTAAGTTCCCTGATAGCAATGGGAATAACAGGATTTCAAAGTAGGTGGACAGATCAACCTCCACAAGTGGGACTATCATAATGAGCAGACAAAAATGATGTGACAGCCACCTGAGTTGCAGGAGTATTTGAACTGTTAACAGCAGATGACTTTTCCAGATACGTGGGCATCAGAAAAGGATACTCTCAATTTATACAATGACAACTATTAACGCATGGATGCTGTGGAGGCTGTGGTTGACCACTTCTGTGAGAAGCCACAATCTCTTGCCTAGTTGTTAGACATGAGCCAGTTTTCAAGTCTGGAGCCCATTTTCTGAAGGAGAGGCAGAGTCTCAAGCAGGATGGCCCCTGAAATACCATGGTTAAGTCTGTGTGCTCAGTCATGCCCAACTCTGCAACCCCATGGACTGCAGCCCGCCAACGCTCCTCTGTCCATGGGATTTCCCAGGCAAGAATACTGGAGCGGATTGACATTTCCTCCTCCAGGGGATCTTCCTGACCCAGGGATTTAACCTGCATCTCCTGCATTGGCAGGTGACAGATTTGTTACTACTGAGCCATCTGGGAAGCCCCTTATGTTATGTGTATAAGGTAATAATCCTTCCAGTTCATCCCTAGAAGACCTTTGGCCACTTACTCAGGTAACCACATATTCCTAAAAGGAAAAGCTCATACACTGTGAGGTCAATTGGGCAGAGGACCTGCATTGTCACTGAGACTTGGGAACACAAAGCATCATCAAGTCCCTTCATGAGACAGTAGAAGGAATATGTGGGCCAGGTAATAAATGGACACCGAGCCTAAGTCCAACTCATATTGTGTCCACTGGGACAATGCACTCTGCTAGTGGACTGGATATATTAGGACTTAGCTTGGTTTGCTGCATTGTCTTCTCATAGTGGGAAAGACCAGGTGGAAGCTTTCAAAACCATTCCCACCCTCTTCTGCCAAGAAGCCAAACATTAGATTGCATTCTGGGTCTAGGTTAGGGATCTACACCAACCTTAAGGACCTAAGGCTTACTGGAGTGATGCACTCCATTATTCCTCCATTTAATGCACTGATGTACACCAGAAGTTGGCAAAGTTTTCCTCTAAAGGAACAGATTAGTAAATACTTCAGTCTCTGCCATAATCATTCAACTCTGCCTTTGTAACCCAAAGCAGCCAAAGATAATACCTGAACAAATGAGTGTGACTGTGCTCCAATAAAACTTTATTTACAAAAATATACAAAAGCCAGAATTGGGCACAGGTTGTGGTTTGGTGACCTGAAATCTGACAGGATTTTTTGTAAATAACTCATTTATTGAGAATAATAATGAGTTTTAACAATAAAAATAAAATAACTCATTTACCATTTGCCAGGTATGATCAGATTCTTCCACTTACCATGTATTCCTTACTACAGCCATATAATTAAGTTCACTATTGTCCCCATTTTAAAAATATAGCCCTTTTTACTTTGTATAAAATACAAAAAAAAAAGAAAATCTAGATCTTAAATAAGCAACCAAATCAATGGGAAAATAGACAAATGCTACACCTATGACACTCACAAAAGACAAAATTTCAATAGCCACTAAACGTATAAAAAGACACCCAACGAGACACCATTTCATAGGTATGAATGTCATAAGAATAATAGATTATACTCTGCTCAAAATATGCTCCCCTCCTGCTAACAGAGGAGCATATTTATTCCATTGATGCTGGGCTTGGTATGTGATGCGAACCGATATGTGGCTTAGTGAGTCTCTCCCTGACATCAGGCTTAGCCATGGGAAGCGGGGACAACGAGGGACACGCTAAGGGACAATGTCTCACGCTAAGGGACAATGAGGTATGATCAGACCCTTGGCTTTAGGAGTGACCACGTGACTTGCTGTGGAAAATGACAAGTAAACAGAAGTGCTGCGTGTCACTTCCGGCAGGAGCTCTCAGAGCAGGCTCACTGCCAAGACCCCCTCTTCCCTCTGCCTTGAGACTGACGACATCCTCAGCAGAGGACATGTCTTCAGCCAGACTGAGGGGAATAAAGCAGCCGCTAAGGAACGACGGGCTTACAACACGGGGGGCATGGAGAAAGTGGGTTTCTTAGCATTTGCGTTGATTGTATAGATCAGTTATGGCCAGTTAGCGGGATTTGAAGGTGTTAGGCTCCTTGCTGGGGGAGTCTCACCTTGGAAGGCTTGCTCACTTCACCTTCATTTCCTAATGTACAGCTACTGACATTATTTTTAGAGATAAGTTTGCCTTGAAGATGAAATGAATTAATACCTGGAGCATCCCCAGAGAGCTTCCCATGTGGCCCAGCGGTAAAGTGTCTGCCTGCCAATGCAGGAGACTGGGGTTTGATTCCTGGTTTGATTCCTGGAGAAGAAAATGGCAACCCATTCCAGTATTCTTGCCTGGAAAATCCCATGGACAGAGGAGCCTGGTGGTGTCACAAAGTATCGGACACTACTTAGAGACTAAACAACAACAACAACAAGCATACCTAGAATAGCCGGTGAGCACTTGCAGGGTCAATGCTATTTCTATGGTTCATTTTACTTCAGGAAGTCAGCACTGGTTATGCTAAAAAGCTGACCTAGTGGGGGGTGACAGAATAAGCAGTTACTTATAAAATTTGTCGCCCTTCTTTATTCTTGAACCTTCCCCAACTATTATTTTGTGTCAGGATATTTGTTTTGAGCATGAGATCCCTCAGGAACAGACTCCAGCTTGGCAGATGGCCCCTCAGAAAGTAGAGGAAGGGAATATGTGAAGAGCCGGGAGACTGGGAAGAGATTCCTTACAAAGTAGTATGTGTGTTCAAAAGAGGAAAAAAAAAAATAGTAGGGGTTGGGGGGTGAGAGGAGACAGGATTTTCCTGAAGGAAAGGATAAAAGAAATCTGAAAGTCATAGCAACTTTATCTAATCTTTGAATTTCTGTGTATAAAAGAGTCATTCTCTCTGACACCCAGGGAAGTTTGGTATTGTAATCACTGTGATATTTACATATGAAAAGCATCTAGGTAATTATATTCTGACTGTTCCACCTTCACGAAAAAGATAATCAAAACAAGAAAAGGGTCAGAAAGAACATACAACGTTCATAAGGAATTCAAAGGAGTTCAGGCTCCAGAGTAGTGGGAGATGCTGCTGCTAAATCTGAAGTGTCTTGTAGGTCCTAACCCCATGGTCAGGACTTGAAGGATCTTTCCCATTCAGGTTAGTGCCAGCAGCACATCTGGCACATCTAATGTGGGCCCAGCTCTGCTGGTCTCTGGAGGTAGGAAACAGAGAGAGCGTGAACGCTGGCTGCCTCGAGAAACCCCAGCTCCCCTGAGGCACACAGGACACAAAACACGTAAAGAAATCTAACTATAAAGGGCTTTCCTGGCCGTTCAGATAGTAAAGAATCTGCCTGAAATGTGGGAAACCTGGGTTTGATCCCTAGTTTGGGACGATCCCCTGGAGAAGGAAATGGCAACCCACTCCAGTATTCTTGCCTGGAGAATCCCCATGGATAGAGGAGCCTGGCAGGCTACACAATCCATAGGGTTGCAAAGTCAGACACGACTGAGAAACTAAGCACAGCAAGCACAGGTATATAGGCCAATAGTGGTACAGAAATACACCAAGAAGGAAATAAGTCTACCTTCTTGAGGCAGGAAAAAAAGAGCTCCAGAAGAGTAAAGTCTCATTATTATAAATTCAGAAACAAAGTGAAACATTAAAGGTTACTGAGTTGGCCAACATCAGCAATAGAATGTGAACTACAGGCTTATTTTTTGTTATACAGAAGTCAGAAACTTTTTCCAACTCTTTTATGGTTTTGCTCATTCTAGGGCCATATCTCTCCAAAATGTAAATTTAAAATATTTTCATTTTTAAAACAGCATCAAATCTGAATTTTCATTAGGATAGAGAATTATTGTATCAATGCAAAGATTAAAATTCTGGTTCAAATTTAAACCTGGGGAAGTTCAAATTAAATTATCAGGATTAAATAGCTAATATGGAAAGCATATGGTAAAGAATACTTGGGAACTCGTATTACTGAAATCTCCGTATCAGTCAGAAAAATGCCTTTCTCTAAAACATTATCTCCTTCTGAAAAAACTAGAAAAAAAAAAAAAGAATTAATTTCCTTTAGCTATCTGGGACAAATTTAAAATATTTTTGAATTTATGAAATTATTTGGTAATAATGCTCACTACCTTGGAAGTGCTTAGGATTTGGCCATTTGGTCTTTTCCTGGCATCTAACTGAATCCATTCCTGGTATCTAACAGAGTCCATAGGATGTACATATTGTATAGAATGAAAACTTATTAAAAGTAATTGGCAATTAGAGAAGTTAAGAAGTCCCAAGATCTGCAGTCAGCAATCTGGAGACCCGGGGGTGTTTATGTTTTAGTTCTAGGCCAAGTTCAAAAGCCTGAGAAGCAAGAAACCCAACAATACAAGCTCCAGTATGAAAGCCAGCAGATTTCAGACCCTAGAGGAGCGGATGTTTCCCTTTGCATCCAAAGGCTGTGAAAAACAACAAGTCTCGCAGCTCCAGACAGTCAGGCAGGAAGATTCTCTTCCTCAGGGAGGCACACTCACATTGGGAAGAGCAACCTGCCCTACTCAGTCTATTGATTCAGATGGTAAACTCATCCAGAAACTTCACAGACAAACTAATCTGAAACAATACAAGAAAATAAGATGGTCTCTCCTGAAGATTTTTAAAGATTATTAAAGTAAAATGCATTAGAAGAGTACTTTTTGTTAATACGGACCTAGAAAAATATGTCTGCAATTATTTTTAAGTTTTAAAATTCTGGTTCTTCACATCTTAAAAATATAACACAAGCAAAATCTACATTGAGATGTTTCTTCTTTCCTAATATGAGCTGTAAAACATTGTTCAGTTAATTTCTGTCGCTCAGCCATGTCCAACTCTTTGCGACCCCATGGACAGCAGCACACCGGGCTTCCCTATCCATCACCAACTCATGGAGCTTATGCAAACTCATGTCCATCGAGTCAGTGATGCCATCCAAACATCTCATCCCCTCTCTTTCCCTTCCCTTGCCACCTTCAATCTTTCCTAGCACCAGGGTATTTTCCAAAGACAGTTCTTTGCACCACGTGGCTAAAGCATTGGAGTTTCAGTTTCCAATGAGTATTCAGGAGAGATTTCTTTTAGGATTGACTGGTTGGATCTCCTTGCTGGCCAAGGGACTCTCAAGAGTCTTCTCCAATACCACAGTTCAAAAGCATCAATTCTTCATTGCTCAGCTTTCTTTATAGTCCAACTCTCACATCCATACATGACCACTGAAGAAACCACAGCCTTGACTAGGTGGATTTTGTTGGTAAAGTAATGTCTCTGCTTTCTAATATGCTATCTAGGTTGGTCATAACTTTTCTTCTAAGGAGCAAGTGGCTTTTAATTTCATGGCTGCAATCACAATCTGCAGTGATTTTGGAGCCCCAAAAAATAAAGTCTGTCATTGTTTCCACTGTTTCCCCATCTATTTGCCATGAAGTGATGGGACCGGATGCTACCGGATCTTAGTTTTCTGAATGCTGAGTTTAAGCCAACTTTTTCACTATCCTCTTTCACTTTCATCAAGAGGCTCTTTAGTTCTTCTTCACTTTCTGCCATAAGGGTGGTGTCATCTGCATATCTGACATTATTGATATTTCTCCTAGCAATCTTGATTCCAGCTTGTGCTTCATCCAGCCCAGCATTTCGCATGATGTACTTTGCATAGAAGTTAAATAAGCAGGGTGACAATATACAGCCTTGACGTACTCCTTTCCCAATTTGGAACCAGTCTGTTGTTCCATGTCCAGTTCTTTTGGACATGGAACTGTTGTTTCTTGACCTGCATACAGCTTTCTCAGGAGGTAGGTCAGGTGGTCTGGTATTCCCTTCACTTTAAGAATTTTCCACAGTTTGTTGTGATCCACACAGTCAAAGGCTTTGGCATAGTCAATAAAGCAGAAGTAGATGATTTTCTGGAACCCTCTCACTTTTTCAATGATCCAACCAATGTTGGCAATTTGATCTCTGGTTCCTCTGCCTTTTCTAAAAGAGCTTGAACATCTGTAAGTACATGATTCATGTACTGTTGAAGCCTGGTTTAGAGAATTTTGAGCATTACTTTGCTAGCATGACAGATGAGTGCAACTGTGTGGTAGTTTGAACATTCTTTGGCATTTCATTTCTTTAGGATTGGAATGAAACTGACCTTTTCCAGTCCTGTGGCCACTGCTGAGTTTTCCAAATTTGCTGGCATATTGAGTGCAACACTTTGATAGCATCATCTGTTAGAATTTGAAATGGCTCAACTGGAATGCCATCACCTCCACTAGCTTTCTTGGTAGTGATGCTTCCTAAGGCCCACTTGACTTCACATTCCAGGATGTCTGGCTCTAGGTGAGTGATCACATCATCATGATTATCTGGATCATGAAGATCTTTTTTGTATAGTTCTTCTGTGTATTCTTGCCATCTCTTCTTAATATCATCTGCTTCTGTTAGGTCCATGCCATTTCTGTCCTTTATTGAGCCCATCTTTGCATGAAATGTTCCCTTGGTATTTTCTTGAAGAGATCTCTAGTTTTTCCCATTCTATTGTTTTCCTCTATTTCTTTGCATTGATCACTGAGGGAAGGCTTTTGTATCTCTCCTTGCTATTCTTTGGAACTCTGCATTCAAATGGGTATATCTTTCCATTTCTCCTTTGCCTTTCACTTCTCTTTGCTCAGCTATTATTAAGGCATCCTCAGACAATCATTTTGCCTTTTTGCATTTCTTTTTCTTGGGGATGGTCTTGATCACTGCCTCCTATACAATGTCATGAACCTCTATCTCTAGTTTACCAGACACTCTGTCAATCAGATCTAATCCCTTGAATCTATTTGTCACTTCCACTGTATAATCCTAAGGGATTTGATTTAGGTCATATCTGAACAGTCTAGTGGTTTTCCCTACTGTCTTCAATTTAAGTCTGAATTTGGCGATAAGGAGTTCATGATCTGAGCCACAGTAAACTCAAAGTCTTGTTTTTGCTGACTGTATAGAGCTTCTCCATGTTTGTCTGCAAAGAATATTATCAATCCGATTTCAGTACAGACCATCTGGTGATGTCCATGTGTAGAATCTTCTCTTATTTTATTGGAACAGAGTGTTTGCTATAGCCAGTGCATTGTGTTGGAAAACCCTGTTAGCCTTTCCCCTGCTTCATTTTTGTACTCCAAGGCCAAATTTGCCTGTTACTCCAGGTATCGCTTGATTTCCTACTTTTGCATTCAAGTCCCCTATAATGAAAAAGACATCTTTGAGGGGTGTAAAACATTGACAGTTGTTTTAATTATTCACCCTACCAAGTATATTTCTGTTTACTTGACCCTGTAGTATCCTTGAATTTGAATATTCCATCTTTTATTCTCCAGGCCACAAACAACATTCCACGTGGGATATGATAATGCAGAGAACTTTTAAACTTCTTTCACTTAGAAAAACATATATGTTCTCTCCTCTCTCTCTCTCACAAACACACTCTTCAACCTCAAACAAGAGTTCAAACTGAAGCCTACTTTAATATAGTAGAGAGAAGGAACTTGGAAAAGTATGAGACAGAAATTTCAAACTAGACTGGAAACAAGCAAAAATTACTGGAATATTCTAGAATTTGCCCTAAAATGATACTGGTAGGTAGTTAGAATAGGAAAAATGAGTCCAAAATGGCAGTGGCTAAAAGACAAAGAAAAGCAAGGCCTGCGAAAATGGAACAAAAGAAAATCTGAGGACGAGAGTGAGAAACTCAGGTGAAACAAACAGCCCTCCTGGCTAGCCCAATTTGCATAGGGCAGGCTTAGGGAGAGGAGAAAAAACATATATAAAGAGGGGCCAAAATTGAGCCCCTCTCTTCTTTTGGGTCAGCCCACCCTCATACCTTGAGGATTTATTTTCCTTTGCTTGCCAAATAAAACTGAGCTGTAACTGAGGTGTAATGCTGGTCTGCTGTTTCAAATCTTTGCTGCAGTGAGACAGAACCAGGGAAATTACACACTCCCTGGACAATATCAAGTGACGAGAAGATGAACCCCTGGAATACATTATTTGGAAAAGTTATTTGAAACAAACAAACAAAAATGCATATATATATATGATTATACCTCCAACGAATTGTGATTTTCAACAAATATATAACTCATAAAGATAATTTTTTTTAAGTTTTAATCAGTCTATTATTTTCACCTCCATTAAATGGCTAAAAATAATGGGAATCTGAATTTATGATCTGTTCTTTTCCTAATGCAATTTTTGGATCAATTTGAAGAGATTAAATTTTAGGGATGTAGATGAAGTATAATGTCCCCTCACACTGTTTACCACACTATTTTAGTAATATATACCTACAGTGTAAAACAGTACAGAAATATGAAATGTTAACTTTTATCTGTGTGATAATTTATTTAAACCCTTCAATTGAATATTTCTCTTTTTATCATGAACAATTTTTTATTAAGACCTCTCAGTTTACATTCTTTTAAAAATATCCCAGAAAAAAAAAATAAAAAAATAAAAATAAAAATATCCCAGAAACCACTATGAGGAGCAATTACTAGGGAATAAATACCAAAGCATTACCATATATAATGCTCTGATGTGTATGTTAAACAACTTTTCTCTCGTTAAATCTATCATTTCTCCAATTTAGGCTAAAGGTTATAGCAAAATATGACATTTGTCATGAGTGGCTCATAAAGTGGGAGTGGCTATGCTTCTGAATTAGGTTCACCTCACCTTCCAGGCACATTACATTAATACCTAGATATCCTAGTTTGGGGGCCTCCCAGGTGGCACAGCAGTAAAGAATCCATCTAGCAATGCAGGATACTCAGGTTCGATCCCTGGGTCGGGAAGATCTCCCGGAGTAGAAAATGGCCACCCACTCCAGTATTCTTGCCTGGAAAATTCCATGGACAGAAGAACCTGGTAGGTGGGCTATAGTCCGTGGGGTCACAAAGAGTCAGACATGACTGAGCAACACACATCCTAGTTTTGTTTCCTAAGAGTTCCAAGCAGGTGATTCCAATTTTACAAAAGAAACAGACATGGAAACCTTGTCCTTGTAACCAGTCGTGTCATGATAGAACTTTGACTTATACAAAGGCTCAGTGGGTTATGGGAAAAAACACTACATTATATGGGGCTTCGCTGGTAGCTCAGACAGTAAAGAATCTGCCTGCAATGTAGGAGACAGGGTTTGATTCCTGGGTCAGGAAGATCCCTGGAGAAGGGAATGGCTAACCACTCCAGTATTCTTACCTGGAGAATTCTATGAACAGAGGAACCTAGTGGACTCCAGTACATGCAGCCACAAAGACTCAGACACTACTGAGCAACCAACACTTTCACTTGTTTCTTTTCATGTGTTAATTAAAATAGAGAAAAAAATAAAGTTAGCTTTTCCCAGGTGTAAGTGCATATTTAAAGTTTCACATTATAAATTAACTATACTTCAATAAAAGAATGGTCAAAAAATTTTACAGTAAGCAAATATACCTCAAATGAAGATTTCCCCATATTTCTAGAAAATGCTGAACATAACTTATGAATGAACTTTATATCTGACCTTATTTTTTCAGTAAATGCAGTTGTGAAAATTGAGTTACAGATTCTTCCCTTTTAACAATTATCCCCTTCCCATGTACCTCTTTCTAAGATCAGTCTAGACAATTTGGCACACTGAGGCAGCAATGTTCAGAAGGATAACCTCCCCCATTTTTACCTTTAGTCTTAAGTTTTAATATCAAAATAAGGTCTTAAAATGATCCTTTCACAAATACAAGACTGACTGATGTTGCAATATTAGTTCTTTGTCAAAGGTTATATTCTTCTGTCCTCTTCTGCAGTCACCACCCATCAGCCCCTCCTTTAAAGATCAGCTTTTTTCTCCCAACATCTACATGCCACTCATTGGCTGTCCAGGTAGGTTTAGAGAACCAAGCTCCACGGTGGTATCACATGCCTGAACACCTGAGCTGGTCCTCGTGTTCTCTACACATCTAAGAGGATCTTGGAGAGGCAATGATGGAACTCCTCACCACAGTCATGTCTGCTTTTGCTCCAGGTCTCATAGCCCCTGTTGTGGTGGTTGCAACACTTTGTCAGGGAAGAGATGCTCATGTCAAGATGAACACCAAACAGTGGACAGACACATCCATTTGAGGGGGTGGGGGGGAGGGTGGTCGGGGAGGTTTATAACCATAACACAGGAAAGACTTCAGTTGCTGCACTTCTACTGGCAGAGCCCGATCTCGCTTCCCAAGAGAGATCCAAGGTGGCATTCAAGGATGTGTCTATCTTGCAAATACTCTTCCAGATGGTCTTCAAGGTGGCCCTCCAGTCAGTGGTCTGAGCATGCTCCTGGCACCTGAAAGCGGTGGTCAAGGGGAGGAGGAGCAGGGCCATCTGTGCAACGTGGGGTGGCACAGGGCCCCAGGGTCCCCAGAGCCCCACAGAGCCCGCAAAGCACCTCAGGCAGCAGCACAGGCCTCCCACATGGCTTTCACATCAACTCTTTATCATCCTCTAAAGATAAATATGTGAGTTATCTAAACCAGCTTTCCAGAGCACAGCATCACGATTTCCACCTAAGTTGTCAGGATAACCTTTTGAACAGAGGCATGGATCCTGCTACTAGGAGCTTTACCCAAAGCCAAAATCTCCCCTGTACAACACACAGCCATTTTCTAAAGACACATTCACATCACATCCAAGCTCTTTTATCCTTAGAAAAAATTGCCAATAATAATCACTAAACCTGTGCTCAATTTCTTTGACACATTTTTCCTGGTTATTTCAGGTAACCTTTATAAGCTATCAAATATTACTACTGAGCTTATTTTAGGTTAATTTGTCTTCTCTAAATATGACTTTGTTTACAATAAAATCACCATGTTCATTCTTTATATGAATGACTTTGTAAGTACTCTCTCATATGAGGCATCTTCCTCTTTTCCGAGGCCAGTTTGAAGAAGAAACCATACCTTATATCTAGGGATTATGAGGTATCTTATTCTCAACATTGGATTAGGAACTAAGGCTCTCTAAAAATGCTGCTGATATAGTCCTACCAGCAATTTTCTATTATTGCCCTCTATTATTTAACCAGTAAAACAAACCACTTTAAAAACAAAGAAAATGAAAAAGACATTGAGTAAACAAGATTCACAAAAGATTTCTATTACTTTTTCTGGATGCATCAAATATGTAAATAAAAGACTCCCTTTGTCAAGTATTTTGACATAGAATCAGATTTTTTAATATATTTTAAAAGTCTAATACATATATAATTATAGTATTTGTTGTGTTTTTCCTGAAATGCCAATTTTTAACAATTTTAGAAATTCATACACCATTGCAAATTTTAGTGAAATGAAAATATTTTAGAGTAGCAACCTAATAAGTCAAGCTAATAACATCAATTCTAGAGAATAATCTGATAGTCAAAGTAAATACACCTGCATTTAATAACTTTCTAAACCTGTTGCTATATATACTCTAGAGAAATCCTCCAAAGGTTCATAAGGAGATACTTTGGGCCTGTTGACTGCAGTTTTGTATGCAGTATCAGAAGGACTGAGGCAACTACTCACCCATCTCTGGGGGGAAAGGCTAAGCAAAAGGACACGTGAGCAGGGTTTGGGATGCCATGGAAGAGTTAGACAATGGACTAGATGAAGCCAGCGATATGACTGGATCATATGATTTTAATATAAACATGATTGGAACAAGTGAGAAACAAAATGAGGTCTATACCACAATAACATATTTTAATTACAAATACATGCCCATCAACATTTACATAAGGAAAACTTATACACATAAAGACTAAAGAAGCATAAACTATATATATATATATACACACACACACACACACACTATGCATACACACACACACACACATATATATTTGGATGCGACAACACAAATTGCAAAAAAATACTGAATTTACTAAGCACTGTTAGTGATACCATGGTTGTATTTCTCAAATTACATTTATATATTATTGAGCAAATGAATAATATATATGGTTGGGTGTGAGCATTTTCATTGGGAAAGACGGGAGATACAAATGTAGAAGGGAAAATGGTGAGAAAGAATTTAGCATTGAATTTTAATTACTGGTATTAACATGAACTCATTTTCTAAAATATGGGTATATTTTAGTGTTGTCCACAGAAATAGCCCAGGAGCGACAAGACCTTAATGGCAATTAACAAACCCAGATCTTGGTGCCTATGCCCACTTCTCAACAAAATAAACCGTGGCTCCTTGGAGTAATTTCTCCAGGACAGAGAAAGTACTGATGAATAAGTACTTGATGAATAAGTAACTTGTTGAACCAGAAAACACTTAAAGAGATGACAGGGTCATATCAAAAATCACCTAGAAGCCACCTGAATGGATTCCACATTCCAAATTTAGGTCAACTTGAACATTAAGAAGAAAAATCATAGCAAGGGATGTTGACACATTGAATCTTAAAAAATGAATGGATCAAAAGAGGAGGGGGGTATCTGAAACAGAATATATATATATATATAAACCACTTTTCTGTACATCTGAAACTAACACAATATTTTACATCAACTATACTTTTTTAAAAAAAGAATGATGAAAAACTCTTCTTTATAGATGAATGCTAGGAAAATAGTTAGAAAATAATTACTTTGCAACTACCAAGAGACAGACTAAGAAGATGATAGACCAAAGAGGACATGCTAACAACTGCTAATCTAAATTCTTCATTTTATTCACCTTTCAATATTTCTATAGCTTTGCAAATTTTACAAATAAATGTAACAAATTTTAAAAACAGACACCCAGAATGCTACCATGTTTCTCAAGGACTCATGCAAAATAAGGATACAGATGAAACACTATATAATTGTTTACCATGGGACAGGAGAAACAGGAATACGGAAACAGGGAAAACAGATCATATTTCACTGTCATTTGAAATGATACTAACACCTGAAGATGCCATTTTGCCAGGGGGAGAACAAAAACAAAAATAAAGAAAAAGATGGAATCATATTCCAAGATCAATCAAGCCCCTAAAATAATTTGTTTTAATTTAACTCTTTCTTCTTTAACCTTTCATCTAATCCAAGCCTTGTTTATAAATTCGGTACACAAAATATCACAGAATAATATTTTCTTTTGTGGGTACCAACAGTATAATACATATTTACTCAGAAACATAATTGCATAGTGAATGTCCCTTGCATTTTTATTACTTTTAACAGAACCTCACATTTACACAGAGAGAAAGATTTTGAGATCTTGCTATTTTCTCCAAACTTTTGAATTTTTCACTTCCTTCCAGAATAAATATAATAGTTTAATGTAATAATCACATGGATATTTGCATATGAAAAGCATCTACTTAATTATAGCTTGACTGCCAAACTTGCCCCAAATAGGAGGATAAAAACATCAAAATAAAATAATACCAGATCATCAAAGCAAGAAGCAGAGCAGCAGGAAGTCCAGACATCAATAAGATAAGTTCCAGTAAGATATAATATGCTAGCATTTCTTAAGTCTTTATCAATTTGAACCACACTATTTTTTTTCATGCAAAACATAAGAATAAAAACCTTTCAATAAAAACTGTCATTATATGTAAATTGGTTATAAGAAAAGAGTCTTCTGGAATCTATACTGCGGAACTGCAACAACTGGATTCCTTCAAGTTAAAGGCTCATAACACTTGGGAAATACTTTAAGAGACAATGAAAAGTGGACTGGGGGCAGTAGTGGCGACCACCCAGTAAACTGCCAGGGCCGGCACTCGCTTTATCCATAACCCTCGCTTTATCTGTACTTGCTCAAAGTTCCCAGAGGCTCAAAAAGAGTCAGGCTTTGCACAGGAAAGGCTTCCCTGGTAGCTCAGACGGTAAAGAATCTACCTGCAATGGTTTGATCCCTAGTCAGGAAGATGACCTGGAGAAGGGAATGGCAACCCACTTCAGTATACCCAAACCGAAACAGAGTCTGCGGCTCTCCGACTTTGAGTACTTCAATAAGCTGAACCATTACCCAAGATTGTTCCACATTTGTAAGTCATGTTATACTTCAGAAATCCCTTGAAGCTCCATGAAGACCAGGAACCCATTACACACGCCCTTTATGTATTCAAAACTATGCATTATTTTCCTTAAAGACTGCACCAAAATTGTACCAACTTTTCGAACCTGCTCAACATTCAGAAAACTAAGATCATGACATCTGGTCCCATTGCTTCATGGGAGGGAAACAGATGGGGAAACGGTGGAAACACTGGCAGACTTTATTTTGGGGGGCTCCAAAATCACTGTAGATGGTGACTGCAGCCATGACATTAGAAGACGCTTACTCCTTGGAAAGAAAGTTATGACCAACCTACAGAGCATATTCAAAAGCAGAGACATTACTTTGCCAACAAAGGTCGTCTAGTTAAGGCTATGGTTTTTCCAGCGGTCATGTATGGATGTGAGAGTTGGACTGTGAAGAAAGCTGAGCGCCGAAGAATTAATGCTTTTGAACTGTGGTGTTGGAGAAGACTCTTGAGTCCCTTGGACTGCAAGGAAATCCAACCAGTCCATTCTAAAGGAGATCAGTCCTGGGTGTTCTTTGGAAGGACTGATGCTAATGCTGAAACTCCAATAATTTGGCCACCTGATGCGAAGAGTTGACTCATTGGAAAAGACTCTAATGCTGGGAGAGATTGGGGGCAGGAGGAGAAGGGGACGATAGAGGATGAGATGAGATGGCTGGATGGCATCACCGATTCGATGGACATGAGTTTGAGTGAACTTCGGGAGTTAGTTATGGGCAGGGAGGCCTGGAGTGCTGTAATTCATGGGGTCTCAAAGAGGCGGACGTGACTACGCTCATTCAGTGGAGCGGTCCTAACCTCTTCCAGGTGCTGCTACCTTACTGGAATGGATTTTTGATCAAATAAACTCTTAAAAGTTTGAATATGCCTCTGTTTATATTTTAAAAGTTCTGTCACCAGAAAAACAAGCCAAAGGGACCCCAAGGGCCCCCAGGAACCCCGAGCAATCGATTAGGCGGAGTTACCTGCGGAACTGCTGCCTCCTAGTGGCCTGAGGAGGTCGTGGGAACGTCCCCTCCCCTCGGATTCCGGTCCTCGTTTAGCAGCTTCGCGTCGGGAGCATTCACACTTTTTTTTTTTTTTTTTAATTTTTTTTCCCTAATTTTATTTTATTTTTAAACTTTACATAATAGCATTCACACTTTGACTAAAGTCTCAACTTTTTCTGAAAACTGGGGCTTGAAACTGGCTGGAGTTGGCTTAGGTCGAACTTAGAAACCGGACTAGTTCCAGGGTCGGACCTGGTCCAATTTAGAAAGTAGTCCGGGTTCTGGTTCTGATGGGGCCTGGGTTAGATTGGTTCCGGCCTCAGACCAGGTCTGACTAAAAGTGGGCTGGGCCCGCGTGAGACCTCAGGGGACTAAAATTTGATTTTAAGCCTGAACAGTAGGTGACTACCAAAGATGATCTTGGTCATCAAGTGGTCACAGCGGAGACCTTGTAACCGAGAAAACTCGTAACGGTGTCCATTTAGGAGCAGCCCCTCAGGAAAAGGGATAGTTCAAGCATTTCTGTGAAGGGTAGAGGGAAGGTTAGTTTTCCTTCCCTGCAGTTTCTGGGGCCCAAGAGAGCCGCTGGGACATCCCACTCACTCTGCAGACTGCATCCCGGGCAAACTGGCGAAGCCCACGAAGGGTAAGAAGTCTCACCAAGGCCTGCCCTCCTTAACTTCTGTCTGGGTGACTAATTGAGAGAAGAAGGTAAATTTTTATGTTGTTCCTTCCTTTCCAAATTTAGATTGTCTGGCAAAAGGCATTTCTAAGAATTAGATCTTTGAATTGTGATTTATGGATTTCCATTTGGGTACCCATTGGTTGTCTTCTTTCTCTCTCAGAAACAGCTGTTAACTTCTGGTCGAACTTGTTTTGTGTCCTGAGAACTTGGCTTTAGCAACTGTCAGATTGGGGGCCCCCTGAATATGGCTGGAAAGACGTATGGTTTATACCCCATTTGCAGCTAGAATGCTACCAACTTTGACCAGCTCTCAGGAATCGTCTGAGTTTTTCTTTCAATTATTTTTGAAAGCATTTCTGAATCTTGGGAGGGTGGAATCTTTTCACCCTCTTTGGGACTCTTCCTGTGTCCATGGAGTTGTTTAATATTGCTAGGAATATTTCCTGTTTCTCCTGGCTGACACTTGACAAGATTTTATTTATTTATTTATTTATTGTAGTGCTGAGATCAGAAGTTGGCAAAATTACAAGCTGATATTCAACAGCCTGACAGGATTTTTTTTTTTTTTTTTTTTTGCGTTCTCCCCTGAGCTAAAATAAAACTAGGCACCCAGAGAGAAAGAAAAACTTTCTGAAGACAAATATATCTAAATCTAGAACATAGGAATTAAGAATCTTTCCAGCTTATACTTATATCATAGTTGAAGATTTTCTTCCTGATGTAAAGAAGCAAACTGAAGAATAAGTAGCTAAATGGCAGATCAGCCTAGGTAACTTTCAGGTTGCAACTCAATTCCTTGAGAAATTAAAAACATAAATAAATAACTGCACTGTTCTTGCATGCATGGGTGCTGTCACTTCAGTTGTGTTGGACACTTTCCAACCCAATGGACTGTAGCCAGCCAGGCTGCTCTGTCCATGGAATTCTCCAGGCAAGAGTACTGGAGTGGATTGCCATTTCCTCCAGGAGATCTTTCCTTGACCCAGGGATTGAACTGTAGTCTGTTACATCTCCTGCACTGGCAGGCACGTCCTTTACCACTAGCGCCACCTGCACTCTTCTTGGACATGGAAGCAACCTAGATGTCCATCAGCAGATGAATGGATAAGAAAGCTGTGATACATATACACAATGGAGTATTACTCAGCCATTAAAAAGAATACATTTGTATCAGTTCTAATGAGGTGGATGAAACTGGAGCCTATTATACAGAGTGAAGTAAGCCAGAAAGAAAAACACCAATACAGTATACTAACGCATATATATGGAATTTTAAAAGATGGTAACAATAACCCTGTATACGAGACAGCAAAAGAGACACTGATGTATAGAACAGTCTTGTGGATTCTGTGGGAGAGGGAGAGGGTGGGATGATTTGGGAGAATGGCATTGAAATATGTGTAATATCATATATGAAATGAGTCACCAGTCCAGGTTCGATGCACGATACTGGATGCTTGGGGCTAGTGCACTGGGACGACCCAGAGGGATGGTATGGGGAGGGAGGAGGGAGGAGGGTTCAGGATGGGGAACACATGTATACCTGTGGCAGATTCATTTTGATATATGGCAAAACCAATACAATATTGTAAAGTTAAATAAAATTAAATTAAAAAAAAAAGAATCAAGTTTTTACAAGAACAGAAATGCAGCTTTAGAAACAGTTCAAAGCCCTTCTTTTTTTACCAATCCCCAACCCTGTCATCTTAAAAAGCTTGTAGGTACTATTAAAATTCTGAATTTAGGTAACAAAAGTCCTTGGGGGAACTCAAATTCCTTCCCAGTGCTTTTGAGATGTAAATGTTTTACCCAAATTTCTTTAGGAACTGAGAGCCATCCGTTATCAGAAGAAAAAGAGAAAAAGGAAAAGCTATTTGAAAACTAGGTGAATGGAAAATATTAAAAGCTCCACAAATATTAGTAAAACATTAAAGGCATCTAAGCAGTTATATGCAAGTTATGCCATCTGCCAGAAACAATCTATATTCCACTGCTCTTTTATAAACTAGTCAGCTTTGCATTATTGTGTCCATCTTATGGCTAAATTTTTAAAATGAAAGCTGTAAGATCTCTGTTAGCTTTCTGTCTGTATGTTTCTGTATGTCTATGCATGTATGTTATGGATGTATGATATTATGTGTATCTTAAAAATTCAATCTAAGATTCATTGTGAGAAGTTCTGCAAGGTTGATTTTTATAAAGCCTTATATGGTCAATCAGTACTCTTGCTGCACTTATATAAATAATTAGGCCAAGTTTAATGAGATTCCATTTAGTCTTCAAACAAATTAGTCTTACTGTGATCAGATTTGATTAAAATGAGGGTGATTAGACTGAGGAAAAAACTATGTTTCAATAGAAAATTGTAAAAACAACCTGTGGATGCCAGATTCTAGTCCATTCTAGTCTGTTCATTGTCTTTGAGGTTTTGTTATATATCCACAAATTGAACTGGATCCTGAATTCTACTCTACTCAGATATCTGGCTAAAACACCTGGCTTGAGATACAGGTGCAATTCATATGGCAGATAATTATGGATGAAGTTAATTTTGTGGTAACTCTCAAAGTAGAGTACGGGTGGTTTTACCAATGGATGGAAGGTAACAAAGCCCAAATGAAAACCCTAGACAAACAGGCATTCTGTGAGTTTGAAAAAATAACAAGTGATGGTGACAGTGGTATAGGAAGCAAGGAAGGAGAGAGAAGTTCCCCAAGTGAGTTTCAGTTCAGTTCAGTTGCTCAGTTGTGTCCAACTCTTTGCAACTCCATGGACTGCAGCACGCCAGTCTTCCCTGTCCATCACCAACTCCCAGAACTTACTCAAACTCATGTCCATCTAGCTGGTGATGCCATCCAACGATTTCATCCTCTGTTGTCCCCTTCCCCTCCCACCTTCAATCTTTCTCAGCATCAGAGTCTTTTCCAGTGAGTCAGTTCTTCCAATCAGGTGGCCAAAGTATTGGAGCTTCAGCTTCAGCATCAGTCCTTCCAATGAATATTCAGGACTGATTTCCTTTAGGATTGACTGGTTGGATCTCCTTGCAGTCCAAGGGACTATCAAGAGTCTTCTCCAACACCACAGTTCAAAAGCATCAATTCTTCAGTGCTTAGCTTCCTTCACAGTCCAACTCTCACATCCATACATGACTACTGGAAAAAAAATAGCTTTGACTAGACAGACCTTTGTTGGCAAAGTAATATCTTTGCTTTTTAATATGCTGTCTAGGTTGGTCATAACTTTTCTTCCAAGGAGCAAGCATCTTTTAATTTCATGGTTGCAGTCACCATCTGCAGTGGTTTTGGAGCCCCAAAAAATAAAGTCTGTCAGTGTTTCCACTGTTTCCCCATCTATTTGCCATGAAGTGATGGGGGCGGATGAATGATCTTCATTTTCTGAATGTCGAGTTTTAAGCCAACTTTTTCACTCTCCTCTTTCACTGAAGCACAAGCTGGAATCAAGATTGCCGGAAGAAATATCAGTAACCTCAGATACGCAGATGACACCACCCTTATGGCAGAAAGCAAAGAACTAAAGAGCCTCTTGATGAAAGTGAAAGTGAGTTTGGGACAAAATAACTCACTGAGACTGAAGAAAAGCCAAGCATAAGTTAGAAAAGACCTTTACATTTGGGGACTAAGAACCCAACCACGAAATTTAAAGGAGAGATTTCTATGGAGAGGTGTAGGTGGAAATTAAATTGCTTAAACAGTAAAGAAAGGTGTGAGTCATGTTGTCAGGCATTTTGGTAGTGAAAAGGAAATTAAAAAATTATCCCAGCCATGATGTCATTTAATCTCAATAAAGTCTATTGCAATACTTTTCCAAATCTGTTTCCTATACCCAAGACTCTTCTCATTTGAATCTATCCTAAACACCTCATCTTAGGACTATTTCCAATGTGAAGATCAAATAGTAACTTCCTTTTTCAAACATACTGACAACTTCATTGTGTGGTTTAAATTATACAAATTCTTCACACTCAGCTTCATGGTCCTTCAACATATAACATAAATAGTATGATTTCCCATTTATTCTCTGCTGCTCCCCAACACATATTCTGTGCTACACCAGAGTTGTAATATTTGTTATTCTGCAAATAACCCTGAACTTTCAAGTTACTATTCATTCCTGGTCTTTCTTCCCCTTAGTTTTGAGTAAGACTTCCACATCCATGTTCTACATTCTTATGTATGCTTCCACTCTTTCCCAAGTGGTGCGTTCTTTATCTAACCTTTCCAGATTGCTGCAGACTATGTTCCCCCCAAATTCATATGTTGAAGCCCTAATCTCTGGTGTATTTGGAGGTAATAGGGTCTTTGCTTGCATGCGTGCTAGGTCACTTCAGTTGTGTCTGACTCTTTGCGAACCTATGGACCATAGCCCTCCAGGCTCCTCTGTCTGTGAGATTCTCCAGGCAAGAATACTGGAGTGGGTTGTCGTACCCTCCTCCAGGGGATCTTCCCAACCCAGGGATTGAATCCACATCTCTTACATCTCCTACATTGGCAGGCAGATTCTTTATTGCTAGTGCCTTCTGGGAAGCCCCTAATAGGGTCTTTAGGAGGTTATTAAGGTTAAATGTTATCATAAAGACAGGGTCCCTATCCAAACTTATCCATGCTGGCCTTATAAGAAAAGGAAGAGAGAGAGATTTCTGCAAGCACTCAGAGAAAAAGCCATGTGAGTTCAAAGAGGAGGCCTGCAAAAAAGAAGAACTCTCATCAGAAAGCCAATTCCACATAAACTTCATCTTGGATTTTCAGCCCCCAAAATTGTGAGAAAATGCATTTCTGTTGTTTAAGCCACCTATTCTATGGTATTTTGTTTTGGCAACCTGACTTGACTAATACATTGATCCAAAATGAGATATCACTTGCATCCCCTCCACCACCATATATAGAATTCATTTTTGCCTAACTCTAGAGCACTATATCTATTTTTATAGCTATCTTGTCACAGATATTAGGATAAAATTTTTGGATGAGAAGAAATACACTTAGTTTTATAAACCCCATGTATTCTACATCCTGCACATTCACTAGAACAATTAATATACTGAATTATAATTATAAACATTCTATAATTCGAACAAAGCCAGATTTTACTAAGAGAATTACCTGTCTGTATGTATGAATTGACTAAGTAGTCACCTCTCTGAGAATTTAAGGCTGAATTTGCAACCCTAATTTTCTGAAAATACTATAGTATCTTTGCACTGCATTATTGTACAGATATATCTGAAAATCTGTATAGCTATTAAAAACAAACAGCAAACTAAAGTATATGTAGTTGTGTGAAACTGGAGAAGTCACTTTCACCCTGGACCACATCTTACAGACCTAAAAATGAAAGTAGATAGAATATGACTCCCAGTGCTCCCAATTATTACCACCTATGGGTCTGTGGATTTGAGGTGACTAAACAAGTACCAACCAATTCATGATGTTTTCATTGTAGCAATGTCTTCAAGCTTTGACCTTATCAGTAGAGTCCTGAGGGCATTTTAATTTGCTACTGTGTTGACTGTGGGGAGAAATTATTCGCAACACTGTCTGTGAGATTTAAGGAGAACAAGAAGTAAAAAAAGTATCTTCAAATTACACTCATCATGGTCCTAGTATTTGCTAGTGCTTTGCTTTGGATGCTTTCCTACACTCTTGTATCTTTACAAAAATTCTCTCACATTGGTACAAGGACTTCATTTGGAAAGGACACAGATAAAGTTCAAAAGTATTGGAATTAAATTTCTCAAGATTTTATATATATAATAATTATACCAATACAGTATACTAACGCATATATATAGAATTTAGAAAGATGGTAACAATAACCCTGTATACGAGACAGCAAAAGAGACACTGATGTATAGAACAGTCTTATGGACTCTGTGGGAGAGGGAGAGAGTGGGAAGATTTGGGAGAATGACATTGAAACATGTATAATATCATGTATGAAACAAGTCGCCAGTCCAGGTTCGATGCACGATACTGGATGCTTGGGGCTGGTGCACTGGGACGACTCAGAGGGATGGTATGGGGAGGGAGGAGGGAGGAGGGTTCAGGAAGGGGAACACATGTATACCTGTGGCGGATTCATTTCAATATTTGGCAAAATCAATACAATATTGTAAAGTTAAAAAATAAAATTAAATTAAAAAATATATATATATAATTATTGTTGTTGTTCAGTCGCTAAGTTGTGTCCAACTCTTTGCGACCTCATGAGCTGCAGCATGCCAGGCTTCGCTTTCCTTCCCTATCGCCCTGAGGTTGCTCAAACTCCTGTCAGTGATCCTGTCTAACCATCTCATCCTCTGTTGTCCCCTTCTCCTCCTGCCCTCAATCTTTCCCAGCATCAGGGTCTTTTCCAATGAGTCAGCTCTTTGCATCAGGTGGCCAAAATATTGGAGATTCAGCTTCAGCATCAGTCCTTCCAGTGAATATTCAGAATTTATTTCCTTTAGGATTGACTGGTTTGATCTCCATGCTGTCCAAGGGACTCTGAAGAGTTATGTCCAGCACCACAATTTGAAAGCATCAGGTCTTTGGCACTCAGCCTTCTTTATGTTCCAACTCTCACATCCATAGTTGACTCCTAGAAAAACCATAGCTTTGACTAGATGGACCTATGTTGGCAAAGTGATGTCTCCACTCGATGTATACAATATACAAAGTATAATTTAAAGTCAATATAATTATTATACATTGTATGTTTATTATACAACATATTATAATGATATGAATATATGTTTAGACATTAGTACATCATATATAACATATCAATATATTTTATATAGTTGTAATAATATATAATTTATGATGTAGCATATATATAGTTAGGGATAGGATCAGCACACTAAAGCTTGTGCTGTTTCCAACATTCTATGCTAACAGCTTTAAAATCACATTTTTTAAACTTTAAAATTATAAAGAAATTAGAGAAAAGATGATTGTTTGAAAGCACAAGTTATTATGAGCCCTCACTTATGTTATAATGAAAAGTACAAAGAAAAATACAAAATAAAATGTCTCTTGCTAGACTATGCATTAAAATTTCTTATCTTAGGTTTGCTCTTTTCATTTTGGTTTTTTGAAATGTGTGGTATATTTACACAGAAGGAATAAACTGAATGCCACATATCTTTAAACTTGAAACCTGACATATTATATTGAATTTCATTTGCTTCTAAGTTCTGTTCATCAAATTGTGAAATTCAATATTTTTTTTTCTTCCAGGTAATGGAAAATGCTTAAATAAATGACATTTTGGTCCACTATATTATATTTGGTGGTGGATCATAGATAAGAGTGGAAAGAAGCAAAAAGCTAAAGCATTTACTTTTCTAAAAAAAATAAGACTGCTACTATTTTTAATCTCTGTAACCTCCAAGGGTTTGTTTGGTTTTGTTTTGTTTTTGTTTTTTACAAAATTAAAAAAATACATTCTTAAGCTTGTGCTACACACATTAAGTTGGCTATTTTAAGATGATAAGCATTTCATATATTAGACATTTAACATAACTAAAAACCAACGCTTTAGAAAACGGGACTGAGGGGGTTGCTTACCAATTAAAATTTGTTGCAGGAAATTGAATGGCAACAGTTGAGATGTGATTAGCTCACAGCATAAAGCCAAGAGAAGCCTGTCAGTCTCCACCCGCTCCTTCCTGCTACCTCTGTTCCCACTATATTGTAGTCTCTCATTTTTAACTTTTTTGAAACTTCCCACACTCTCCTACTTACCATGCAAGAACAGATCTATTGAACGCTCCCTGTATCTTTCCAACTCCTCAATCCTTTAATTAACTACTTCATTCTGACTAACCCCTCTTCATGGGCCTCCAGCCACCTGGACGATAATAGTAAGCCCCTTTCTGCAGTTGATGCCATGTGCGTCTTTAACCACAAAATTAGAGAACTCTGATGATCACATGGAGTTTTGACAATTCTGACATTTCATAGATGTTAAATTTGTCAATCTAGATTTAATTCCTCTTACTGTCTAAAACTTTGAAAGTACAGTGCTATATATGCCAAAATATATTTTATTCTGAAGACAAACAAGTAATGTCTGTCACCATCACACAGGTGATGAGAAGGTAGCCCAGAAGGGACAGTGCATTCTCACCAGGCTAGTCCTGGCCTCTCTCATCTCTTGCCCACAGTTCTGCAGTTTCCTCATCTCTCTGTCTCCAAGCTCATCATTCTTCAACTCATCCTCAACACTATCGTCACAGAGGTCTTCCTAAAATACCCTCAGTTGAGGCTGATTTTCAGGTCTAGTACTTCATGCTTTATTATTATCTATAAAATACAGCTCTGTCAAAACAAGATGTTAACAAATTGTTTGCTAAACTATTTCTACTAGTCTCCTGTAAGAAATCTTCATACTTCTGAACTGGTCTTTTAGCAAACATTGAAAATATTTTTCCAGGCCCTCAAGATTTTCTTGCATAAATAACCATTCTCCTCATCTACACCTACCTTTCCTTCCAACCATCCCCACATTGTGATGAAGGTTGAAAAACTGAAAGTGTTAGTTTCTCAGTCCTGTCTGACTCTGTGAGCCAATGGACAATAGCCCCCTAGGCTCTTCTGTCCATGGAATTCTCTAGGCAAGAATGCTGGAGTCAGTATCCATCCCCTTTTCCAGGAGATAGTCCTGACCCGGAGATCAAACCCAGGTCTCCTGCATTGCAAGCAGATCCTTAGCCACCAGGGAAGCCCGTGATGAACATTAGGACCAGGCAGTGTAGTGATGTCTCTCTTGTCAAACCCCCTTTCACTTATCATCTGTCTTGCTTGTTTGGCTTGTACTAACGCTATCTCATAATACAGATTTTTATAGAAATACATTGTTCTCTTTGGGGATATAACTTTGTTGAGGGTAGAGACAACTCCCAATAAATGTATGTCAATTGTTAGAACAATTAAGGGGACTCAAGCAAGTATACAAATAATTTGGAGATCAGATTCAAAATAATCAAACGATCACCTGACTGACATTTATTTAGTTTTGACACTTTATTTATGGAAGATGTTAGATTGCAGGGATTTTTTTAATGGGTAGGAAATATACTGTTGTGTGAAAATTGTATAAGTCTTAATTATGTTGAATTGGTTCATGGTGTTTTTTGGGTCTACTATAGTCTTCTACTTTTCTGTGTATTCATCCTATTAATTTTTGAGAGTTTGATATTGAAACTCCAACTAAAAATCTTAATTTATCCACTTAAAAAATAATTGTAATATACTCTGGAACTATGTTTAACTTTGGTCTGTATCTCCCAAGTCATATGCAAATGTGTTATCATAATTTCATAATTTAAAAATTAAGAAAGAGAAAACAAAACTGATTAGGAAATAGTCTGCCCTCTTCTCAAGAGAATAATCATGTAATCTTAATAACATACAGGCAAAATATTTCAAAAAATACACCTTATGCTATATAAAGAAAAACTTAGTACTGTACCTCGTATTTCACTTTAACTTTTAGTATACATACCAAAGTCTCTATCAGTGGTAGGTATCCCCTTGAGATACAAGGAATCTGTAACAACATTTAAATAAAAGAGAAAGGAAATTAGAAATCCTTCTGAGACATGTCTTCAATAAATTATCCATGCAAAACTGTTAAGATACTGGCAGGTGCTCAGAAATAAAATACTGAATCTTGCATCCCAGGAGAATAGACCCATGTCAATAAATTCAGTTGTTTTAGTCTGAGAGTTCACATTACTTAATACGTTTAGAATCGACTCTCATTAAGATAGTGCTCTAGAGTCCAAATTGTCAGGGTCTTGCAACCATTTCAGTATATAAGCTATCTCCTTTCTTATAAGATTCTATAAATGAGGATAATTATCCATGGTAGCAATGTAGTGTGAAGTGGAGAGGATTTAGCCCTGAAACAATATCTATCCTTTTACGAAATTGGTCTTCAAATGTAATCATTGAGAATTTTGACAAGGTGAGCTCTTGTTTTTCAGACAGAAGTCAAGGGTGAAAGTGGTGGAGGGATGTGGTAGGTGGTTTTCTCCAGCAAGGAAGATTTAAGATTTGGGAGGTTCCCAGTTTTCAGTCTGACTTACGTCTTCCTACATCCCACTTAGAGTCCCAGTTTTGAGCCACGAAGGCTCCTAATGCCCATAGTAGAGACCTGGCGACGTGTGTGGATCGGAATGGAAGCTGTGCAACAGTTCCAGGTAGGCCCTGAACCTGAGGCTCCAGAACAACTTCCCTGCAATGGTATGAGTTAAAAGAGAACCCAGAATATACTAAATACCATATGCTAGCAACCCTACTATATACAAATGGGATAGATTCAAGAGCAAACAACCATAGATCTGTGATTAGAGCATAGATGAGTCAAAGGAGGGGAACAAAGAGGCCAAATGTAACAATAATATTTACTAAGGCATATACTTAACTCTGGGCTTTCCAGATGGTTCAGTGGTAAAGAATCCGCCTGCAGTGCAGGAAACACAGGTTGTGAAGATCCCCTGGCAGGAAATGACAGCCCACTCCAGTACTCTTGCCTTGCAAATCCCATGGACAGAGGAGCCTGGTGGGCTACAGTCCATGGGGTCAAAAAAGAGTCAGACACAACTCGGTGACTAAACAGCAACTGCAGCAATCAACAATAATACTTAACTGTATTGAAGAACAGTCGGAAAAAGCATAATAACATGAAAAACTATGTAGGAATGAAATAAAACTATACATTTTTCTAAATTAGCTACTAATAATAAGCCTAGCATCTACCTTGAATAGTTAATGCAGACTCAAAATATATTAGTTAATCCTAATAGCTGACTGAACATATTAAGAAAAAATAAAAGAGGATGATTAATACCATAACCTATAATACACAGAGAAAAATGAATGTAAAATAAGTTATATATCCCAAATACTTTAGTTTATAAAGCCTAAAGATGAAAAGTAAGGAAGTTAATTTTTATCTTGATAAATTAGAAGAACAGTTTTGAAAAAACGAAGGACTTCCCCAGCGGTCCAGTGGTTAAGACTCTCTGCCGTCAGTGCAGGGGGCAAAAGTTCAATCTCTGGTTGGGGAATTAAGATCCCATATGCTATATGGAGTGGCCAAAGAGTAAATTAATTAAAATTTTTAAAATAAATTAATTTTAACAAATAAACAAGTGAAACTAAGAATAGAAAATTTTAAAAGATTTTTAAAATCTTTTAAAATTTTCTATTCTTAGTTTCACTTGTTTATTTGTTAAAATTAATTTATTTTAAAATTTTAGAGAATACGGTAGGAACCTGAAACGTCTTGAAATTGTCTGAAGAGTCTTCAATCACTATGTCAAGCGACACAGATATTTCTCTTTCTTCATATGATGAAGATCAGGGATCTAAACTTATCCGAAAAGCTAGAGAGGCACCATTTGTCCCCATTGGAATGGCAGGTTTTGCAGCAATTGTTGCATATGGATTATATAGATTGAAGAGCAGGGGACATACTAAAATGTCTGTTCACCTGATCCACATGCGTGTGGCAGCCCAAGGCTTTGTTGTGGGAGCAATGACTCTTGGTATGGGCTATTCCCTGTATCAAGAATTCTGGGGGAAACCTAAACCTTAGAAGAGGAGATGCTGTCTTGGTCTTCTTGGTGGTGCTTGCTTTAGTTAGACATCTCATATTGAGGTTATATGTTTATGCTGAAAATAAATTGTTTGGGTCAGACAAGAACATGGTAATTTGAAAATTGGCCTCCTTTCTTGCAGGCTTGGTTTGCCTGGTGACCAAATTACTGGTGACTAGTTCACTAGCTAGGTCATTCAGGGGAGTCAGACCAGCACAAAAGAAACATGTCACTTTTAAATACACTTGATAGTGGTACCTGTCCACCTTCTTAAACTCTTCTGTTGAAATTAGTTCTAAAGAAGACAACATGCCAATCCTGAAAATGCTCCCAGTTGCTGCAGAATATCATATGCTTTTGATGTAATGAAGGAATCCTATTTACCCCAGTTAATGTAACTTTCTGACGGCCTTGTGGACTGAGTACTGTTTTAAGGGCTGGTTGGCTCTTGAGGAACCCTTTCAGAACAGTGCATGGAATACAACATTATAAACCTCCCTGCAAGTCTGTGTGTGTTTTTAAACCAAAACTAAAAAGCTGGTAACAGAGCCACTTTGAAGTAGTATTTATTTTAGAATCATAAACATGAGAGTAACTTAACTTGTGGATCCCTTTTAGCTCTTTAGTAATTGAAGAATTATATTTTGCTGCTGTTATATTAGAATAATTTTAAATTATTTTGAAACATGTATTTTAAGTGCTAATGCAAAGGTAAATGAAAAACACTTTTTAAATGTGTGCAGTATGTTTATTTTCTCCAAAAGTATCATCAACTAAATAAAATCCCTACAATGGAAGTCATTGATGAGCAAGCTGGTTTGGTCAGACATTATACAAACTTTGGTATATCACAGAATGCTTTGTTGTACTTGTGAATTCTCGTCTAACCTGAATTTACATTCCATGGTGATAACATGGTAAATGTAGTGTTATTAAAGTAAATGAACAAAAAAAAAAAAAATTTTAATTAATTTACTCTTTGGCCACTCCATATAGCATATGGGATCTTAATTCCCCAACCAAAATATAAAACAAAAACTATTCAAAAAACTAAATAAATCTGAAATATGATGCTTTGATAAGATTAATAAGAGATTAACTCCATGAAGATTTAACAAGGCAAAAAGATAGTGAGCTTGAAGGGCAAGATCAGTAATGAACTAGGAATCAGAAGAGTACATATAGAAGAAAGTAGGGGGTTAGAGACAAATACTGTGCACTATATATGGTAGTCAGTTTGAAAATTGAGGAAAAATTATATCTTAGCGAAATATGAGTTACCAGAGTCAAGTCTAAAAAATAGGAGAAACTGAATAAGCCAGTTACAACTGCCAAAATTGTGAGTTTTTAGAGCTTTTCCATTGAAAAGAGGGATTCACAAATGAGTTTTTGTCTCCTAAAGAACAGATAATTCCAATATTGTTTACAATATTCCAGACCATGGGAAAAACTAAACTAAAAACTCCTAATTTATTTTATGATTATAACATACCACAAACGTGACAAAAGTAATGCCAAAGACTAATATGATATAGAGTAGATATGTAGCTATAACCAAAAAATTAGTGGAAACATACAAGAATTACAAAAATACATATGCAGTGCCTTATCAGGTCTGCAGGATTTTTTCAATTTGGGAAACTGTTTAGGACATTTTACCATAGCAACATATTAGAGAAGAAAAACTATATGAATGAATAGATACAGTACATGATAAAAAAAAAATTCCATGCCTGTTAATAAAATCTCTATCTAGAACAGGAAAAATTTTGTGCAAAATTAATAGAATTCTTGTGACATTTTGTTGCTACAGAAACTTGCATTTCATTAAATAAAATAAATGTTGCCCCTGGAAGTAAAGACAGTTGATTACAAAAGAACCCTGGGGCTTTTAACTTTATTTCAATGTCACTTTAAAATATTAAAGATGGAGCATTAATTAAACATAGTGAAGTAAGATTTAAATATTAACTCGCAGACAACCAAGAGTTGTGCTTAAAGGAGAATGAGAATTAAAACCTTGGGATTGCTTGGGGAGCTTAATTCACACTCTAGTATGTACTTTAAGACAGTATTTTCCTCAAATAGGTATGAGTTACACAGTTATTTTTGAAAAAATATATAGTGCAAGAGGCCAATGTTTTCCATGAAAATGTATAGATCTGAGGTTTTTTTCACTTCCTCATTTAATATTTTGTATTAATAGATATAGGGTGGGGCAACTGCAGTGGTAGTCATTTAAT
This sequence comes from Bos indicus x Bos taurus, assembly GCF_003369695.1. Classification (NCBI taxonomy): domain Eukaryota; kingdom Metazoa; phylum Chordata; class Mammalia; order Artiodactyla; family Bovidae; genus Bos; species Bos indicus x Bos taurus. Next base: position 8,770,978 of record NC_040099.1, on the reverse strand, counting down.
ATCAGAGAATGTTTCCCTGATTTGGACTTAGAGGCATTGTGTTTTGAATATCAACTATGGAGTTAAAAAGAAAAAATCAAGAAACTTCATTCCAGTTTGTTCCTGTATACTTTACTAACTAGAGTGAAGGATGTCTTTCCTTCATGTCTTTGTACCTTCAAATCTAGGGGAAAAAAAGGTGTCTCAACTACTGGTTGGTAATTCTAGTCCAACATTTTTTTTCAGCCCTATTTAAGCACTGTCAGTAGACGTCAGTTGAATTTAATGTTGCTTTGATATCACAAATTATACTCACTTTGAGGTTACCTGCACATCCACTTGCTGTGATGTAAGTATGTTAGAAGCCTATTTATAATCACAGAACATTCATGGAATTAAAAAACCAAAATGTTAACTCACTCTTTCATGAAATAAAGAAAAAAATTGATTAAACCATTCAAAAGATACTATAACCAGAACAGTCTAACAAAATGAGATGGGAATATCACCCTTTTCCATTAAAAATAAATAAATCTTCCTAAAAATTTAACTTGTAAAATGTAAGCTTCCAAATTGTATATCATCAGCTTTATTCATCTCACTATGAAATTACTGTCTGCTCCTGAAAATAATTATCCATTGGTACCAATTATACAGGCTTCCCCAGTGGCTCAGCAGTAAAAGTATCCACCTGCAAAGCAGGAGATGCAGGAGACACAGGTTCTACCCCTGGGTCGAGAAGATCCCCTGGAAGAGTAAATGGCAACCCGCTCCAGTATTCTTGCTGGGAAAATCCCACGGGCAGTGGAGCCTGGCTGGCTACGGTCCATAGGGTCAAATGAGTGAGACACAACTGAACACACACACATTCGCGCACACACCAATCATATATTCTTAGGGACAGTGAATTAGACGTTATTAGAGATTATAAAAGCAGTCTTTTTCACAACATAATTTATAAGGACAGAAATAGGGAATTTTAGTTTCTGAAATCTTGATTTAACAATGATTTAAGGACTTGTGCTCAACCCCAAGGTTAAGAAGCAGGCACACTCTCCCTTCTCTGGAGAAATATACTGTCTACATAGATACAGACATAAAACTCAAAATTATATTGGGGTAAGCAGAGAAGAGTGATGTCAGCAAAAAGACAGAATAGATATTTTCAGCACTCATTTGTTAGAATTAACAAATGATCTCAATAAAGTTGCAGGATACAAAATCAACGTATATAATTCAGTTGCACTTTTGTACACCAACAACAAACTGGTCAAAAAAAGAAATTAAGAAAACCATCCCATTTACAGCAGAATCAAATAGAATAAAACACTCAGGAATACATTTAACCAAGGAGATGAAAGAGCTATATGCTGAAAGCTATTAAACATTGATAAAAGAAATTAAATAATACGCAAATAAATGGAAAGATATCCTATGTTCATGGATATAAAGAAATAACATTGCTAAAATGCTAATACTTGATCCTGAATTGCCAAAGCAATATTGAGGGGAAAAAAAAAAGCTGAAGACATCATACTCCCTGACTTCAGAGTGTACTATAAAGCTACAGTAATCAACAGTTTGGTACTGGTGTAAAAACAGAGACACAGATCAATGGAATCAATAGAGAACCTAGAAATAAACCCACACACTTATGGTCAATTAATCTATGACAAAGGAGACAAAAATATACAATGGGGAAAAGGCATTCTCTTTAATAAGTGGTTCTGGGAAAATCAGACACTTACATGTGAAAAAATGAGATTATATTTTCTCACATCATATATAAAAACAAACTCAAATGCATTAAAGATGTAAATTTAAGAGCTGAAACTATAAAACTCCTAGTAGAGAATATAAGCAGAGCACTCTTTGACACAAATTGTAGAAATGGTTTTTTGAATCTGTCTCCTAAGACAAAAGAAATAAAAGCAAAAATAAGTAAATGGATCCTAATTAAACTTAAGCTTTTGCACAGCAATAGAAACCATCAACAAAATAAAAACCTACTGAATGAGAGAAAATATTTGCAAATAATATGACTGACAAGAGTTTAACATCCAAAATATACAAACAGCTCATACAACTCAATATCAAACCAAACAACAAAAAACCCGATTGAAAAATGGACAGAAAAGAAGGAAACCTTCTTATTTACAATAACATTAATGAAGCTATGAACCTGAAGGAATTATGGTAAGCAGAATAAACTGAAGCCAAAATTTAAACACCGAATTATCTAACAGTCAAACTCATGAGAGCAGAAAATTGAACGACAGTGGCTAGGGGCTGGAGGGTCGGGGAAATGGGGAGATGTTAGTCAAAGGGTATGAAGTTTCAGTTAGGCAGAATGAATAAACTCTGGAGAGCTGATGTCCAGTATGGTGACTCTAGTTAATAATACTGTATTGTATACTTGAAATTTGCTAAGAGAGTAGATCTTAAGTGTTTTCACCACCACCACCACAACAAAAATAGTAATGATGTGAGGTGACAGGTATGTTAATATGATTGTGGTAATCATTTCACAATGTAGACTTATAAAAAATTTCACATGTTAAACGTTAAGCATACACATTTTTATTTGTTCATAATAACTAAACCAAACTGGAAAGATACTGAGAAAAGATCTGTGGTATAAATTTGTATGGTATTAGTTCAGTTCAGTTCAGCCGCTCAGTCGTGTCCGACTCTTCGAGACCCCATGAATCACAGCACGCCAGGCCTCCTTGTCCATCACCCAACACCCTGAGTTCACTCAGACTCACGTCCATCGAGTCAGTGATGCCATCCAGCCATCTCATCCTCTGTCGTCCCCTTCTCCTCCTGCCCCCAATCCCTCCCAGCATCAGAGTCTTTTCCAATGAGTCAACTCTTCACATGAGGTGGCCAAAGTACTGGAGTTTCAGCTTTAGCTTCATTCCTTCCAAAGAAATCCCAGGGCTGATCTCCTTCAGAATGGACTGGTTGGATATCCTTGCAGTCCAAGGGACTCTCAAGAGTCTTCTGCAACACCACAGTTCAAAAGCATCAATTCTTCGGTGCTCAGCCTTCTTCACCATCCAATTCTCACATGCATACATGACCACAAGAAAAACCATAGCCTTGACTAGATGAACCTTTGTTGGCAAAGTAATGTCTCTGCTTTTGAATATGCTATCTAGGTTGGTCATAATTTTACTTCCAAGGAGTAAGCGTCTTTTAATTTCATGGCTGCAGTCACCATCTGCAGTGATTTTGGAGCCCAGAAAAATAAAGTCTGACACTGTTTCCACTGTTTCCCCATCTATTTCCCATGAAGTGATGGGACCGGATGCCATGATCTTAGTTTTCTGAATGTTGAGCTTTAAGCCAACTTTTTCACCCTCCACTTTCACTTTCATCAAGAGGCTTTTTAATTCCTCTTCCCTTTCTGCCATAAGGGTGGTGTCATCTGCATATCTGAGGTTATTGATATTTCTCCCGGCAATCTTGATTGCAGTTTGTGCTTCTTCCAGTCCAGCGTTTCTCATGATGTACTCTGCATATAAGTTAAATAAACAGGGTGACAATATACAGCCTTGACGTACTCCTTTTCCTGTTTGGAACCAGTCTGTTGTTCCATGTCCAGTTCTAACTGTTGCTTCCTGACCTGCATACAAATTTCTCAAGAGACAGATCAGGTGGTCTGGTATTCCCATCACTTTCAGAATTTTCCACAGTTCATTGTGATCTACACAGTCAAAGGCTTTGGCATAGTCAATAAAGCAGAAATAGATGTTTTTCTGGAACTCTCTTGCTTTTTCCATGATCCAGCGGATGTTGGCAATTTGATCTCTGGTTCCTCTGCCTTTTCTAAAACCAGCTTGAACATCAGGAAATTCATGGTTCACGTATTGCTGAAGCCTGGCCTGGAGAATTTTGAGCATTACTTTACTAGAGTGTGAGATGAGTGCAATTGTGTGGTAGTTTGAGCATTCTTTGGCATTGCCTTTCTTTGGGATTGGAATGAAAACTGACCTTTTCCAGTCCTGTGGCCACTGCTGAGTTTTCCAAATTTGCTGGCATATTGAGTGTAGCACTTTCACAGCATCATCTTTCAGGATTTGAAATAGCTCCACTGGAATTCCACCACCTCCACTAGCTTTGTTCGTAGTGATGCTTCCTAATGCCCACTTGACTTCACATTCCAGGATGTCTGGCTCTAGGTGAGTGATCACACCATTGTGATTATCTGGGTCATGAAGATCTTTTTTGTACAGTTCTTCTGTGTATTCTTGCCATCTTGTCTTAATATCTTCTGCTTCTGTTAGGTCCATACCATTTCTGTCCTTTATCCTGCCCATCTTTGCATGAAATGTTTGTCTACATATCTATTATATATATGGAATATTATTCAGCCATGCAAAGAATGAAATCCTGTATTTATGACAACATGGATTGACCTACAGGGTATTATGCTAAAGTGAAATAAACCAGAGAGAGAAAGACAAATATTCTGTTATCACTTATATGTGAACTCTGAAAAATAAAACAAATTTAACAAAACTTAAACAGTCATAGAGACAGAGAGCAAATGGTAGTTGTCAGAGGGGAAGGGGTAGGAAGAGGAAAGAAATAGGTCAAAGGGGGACTAAGAGGTCCAAACTTTCAGTTACAAAGTCACTGAGTCACAGGTATGAAATGTAGAGTCTGGAGTGTAGTCAGTAATCATATGATACTTTTGTATGGTGACAGAGGGTAACTAGACTTAATGTGGTGATCACTTGGTGATGTATAGAAATACATTTCTTGTTTACCAGGAAGTAACATAGTGTTAAAAGTCAATTGTGCTTCAAAAGTGAATAAACAAACATTCATAGAAAAAGAGATCAGATTTGTGACTACCAGTGGTGGAGGGTGAGTGAAGGGGGGATTGAATGAAAGTCATTAAAAGGTACGAACTTCCAGTTATAAGATTAGTAAGTACTAGGGATATAATGCACATGATAATTATAAATAACACTGTTATTTATATGCAATATATGAAAATTGTTAAGAATAAATCCTAAGAGCTGTCATCACAAGGGAAAAATATGTGTCTGTATGAGATGATGAATGTTCACTAAACTTGCTCTGGTAAACATTTCATGATGTTGGTTTGCCAAATCATTATGTTGTACATCTTAAACTTATCCAGTGCTGTATGTCAATTATATCTCAATAAAACTAGATGGAAAAATCATACTAGAAGATAAGGCTAAAAAGAAAAAGAGTAGTGCTATAGCAGTATAAGGATGTCCCATACCATATTGGAATATGCTTATTCTTTTTTTAAAGATTTTTTGAACCACTTTTAAAGTCTTTATTGAATTTGTTTTACGTTTTTCATTTTTGGCTGTGAGGCATGCGGGATCTTAGCCCCCTGGACAGGGATTGAACCTGCACCCTGTGTGTTGGGATGCAATCTTAACCACTGAACCACCAGGGAAGTCCTTGGAATATATTCATTCTATAGAGTGACCTTGAGCAAATTATCCAACACCTATAAACCTATCTGATTGTTTGAAAAATGGAAATAATGATACCAAACTTTATGATCTTCTGAAGCTTAAAGATAGTGTGTGTAGCATCTAACACTCTACTCTGGCATTTAGTGTTAACTTATGAATGATACATATTGTGTATATTATTATTAGTTGGGATATGGCTGTGGCTGCTGTAAGAGGTACCCTAAAAGGCCAGACCTGAAACTGACCATATCATCTCATATGCAGAAATTAGTCTCTATCCTGAGCAGTTACCTGTACCGCGCTATGCTGTGCTAAGCCGCTTCAGTTGTATCTGACTCTTTGCAACCCTATGGACCGTAGGGCACCAGGCTTGTCTGTCCATGGGATTTTCCAGGCAGGAGTACTGGAGTGGGGTGCCCTGCCCTCCTCTTGGGGGTCTTCCCCAGCCAGGGCTCGTAGTGGTGTCGCTTGCATCGCCTGCATTGGCAGGCAGACGTTTTACCACTGCAGCACCTGGGAAGACCAAGAATGTGCTGTAGGAGCCACCTTTTGATTAACATCGGAGCAGAAAGTTCTCTACCACAGTTATTCTTTCCCATTGTTAAGGAAATTTAAGACTGGATTCTCAAATATTGTTACCTCAAGCAAATGAGATTGAATGGTAATTGTATATTTCTCTTGCTAATTGTGCTTTTCAGACACTACATCAACCAGAGATATGAGAAAGGAAGATTATTTATTCAAAAATGTGTTAATTAGTACAGAGAGAAGAAGAAGACCTGTGTATTATTTATAGTCCAATGGCTCATAACTTTGAATTAACTTCAAATATTTATGATCAGCTGAAATTAATGATGGCCTTTTAAAAGGAAATTTATATTTCACAAAAAAAAAGTCTGTAAGTTTAACAAAAGTCCTACAAGGATGATAAAATTATATAAATTGAAAATATATACATTTATATTTAGTGAGCTGGGAACTGTAGTTTCATTCAGGATATACCCAAATCTAGATTAATTTGATTTTTAACTGTAGAGTTCTCCTAAAAGTGATAACCAGCAATTAAAACAGGCAGGTTTCTATATTTCAGAACAAGATCTAACATTAAAGCCCTAATATTATAGTTGAGAAATTCTTTATTTCATTTATAAGGAAAAATAAATATCTGGTTTAGAAAGTTTGAATAATCAAATACTTAAAAATACAATACAAACTAAGGATAACACTCTAAACAGATCCTTTCATTGCACCTCTTTCTTCTACACACAAAAAAATCATTGCGTGCTATGTTATTTCACATAGAAATGCTCTGGTTTTAAAATGTGTATGTTACTTTTAAGAAAAAAGTATGAAGGTATTATTTATAAAAGGAATACTTAATATTCAAAATTGACATTCCAAAGGTTAAAAATGGTAATCTTATTATTCTTCTCCTTTATACTGTTTCTCTATTAACATAAACTGAATGCTATTTTCATACATAAACCTTTACATCTCTTAATGAAGTGCCCAATTTTCATGTACTCCTTTGTTATTTCAGACAAAAAACTTCTAAGTGCACAGTGATTTACATAAAGAAAATTCTGCAACCCTCGTTGTTTCTAAAATTTTCTATAGTTACCCTCTGACATAAAACCATTTCATTTAGTGTGTGGCCTGTGGCAATAGCTAATAACTCAGCAGTGGTCTCAGCGAGGAGATGAAAAGCTCCCAGCAGTGCTGTAAGTTAGTGCAATAATGCTGAGAGATGGGTGCGTAGAATTGCTTTCTGATTCTGCTGATGACAAGCCTGCACATGAGATTTCCCCATCACGTAACCTTAGCCTACAAAACTCCTGTACATTGGCATAACTGTAAGATGTCAATAAAGTGTTTGTAATAATGACCATGAAAACCTTTTTCTTTAGACTAATAATGTATCCCTTATTGGATTTTCCTAATATTTTGGAGGATATACTGTGAAGGCAAATTGATTTTATTCATCTACAGTGTTTCATACATCTAATAACTTTTGAAGCTTCCTTTAACAATCCTTAGAAGCCTCGTTGTACAATCCATTAATTATATTTTAGTGTCTTTATGCAACTACATCACTTTACACAAAAAAAATAAAATTAAAAACATGCCTGCTTTAAAATGAGAATTACAGGTAAAAATCAATACTAATGATGTGTTCAACACTCTAACATTGATGGTGATAATACATTGTTATGCTAAACACAATATAGATAGTAATACACACACACACACACACACACACACACATATATATAATGGTATACAAAGGTATACAATAGAATGTTATACAGTATTAAAAATTTAGGAATATTAATGTCATGAAAAATGTTGACAGTGCAATATTTAGTGAAAAAATAAGCACTGTTCAAAGTAAATGTGGCTTCCCTGGTGGCTCAGTTGGTAAAGTGTCTGCCTGCAATGCAGGAGACCTGGGTTCTATGCCTCGGTTAGGAAGATCCCCTGGAGAAGGAAATGGCAACCCATTCCAGTATTCTTGCCTGGAGAATTCCATGGACCGAGGAGACTGGTGGGGTATAGTCCACAAAGAGTCAGACACGGACTGACTAACTTGCACCTGCAAAGTAAATGTAATAATTATTTAATTAGGGGAGAATGGTAGTTTTACTGAAGCTGGGCAGAATTCACCTTAACCAAGTGCTCTACTGTAATAAGACAAATCAAAATAAATGTCCCCTGAGAGGATGTAGCAAGGAGAGCTTGGCATCCCTCCTCTGACCTACCTGCAAATCATTCATAACCTGGATCTTGTCATGACGAAACACCAGGCAAACCCAAATTGAGGAACACTCAATAACCTGACGAGCCTGTAATCTTAAAGTAGCAAGGTCAAGAAAATCAAAAGAAAGTTGAGGAAGTGTCACAAGTTGAAGGCAACTAAAGGCAACTGACAAATACAACACAAGACTCTGGACATGTATCCTTTTGCTATACAGAGCATTATGACAAAAAATGGCAAAACTTGAATGGCATCTGAGGGCTAGACAGTAGTGATTATCTGTTAACTTCCTGATTTTTATGACTAAATCATAGTCATGTAGGAAAATGCCCTTGTTTACAGGAAACAGCATTCATGTAGAGGGGTGATGGATCATCACATTGCCATCTACTTTAAAATAAGTTCTATTTGCTATTCTTGCAGTTTTTTCTTTCTAAACTTGAGATTGTTACAATCATACATAAAGTGTGAAAAATTAATAATCATATACAACCTGGTTACTTGGATAACTGAGAAACAAAACCTGGCTAAGTTTTCATCCTTCTGTTCAGAAGCTTGTTTTTCTATCAGGTATCCCTCATATGTACATATGTAGATGAATATTTATATATTATATTTTATTGATTTCTATTTATGTTTTGGAAAATAAACATTAACCACTATGAGCTATTGCAGGAGATGCAATAGATGCAGGTTCAATCCCTGGGTCGGTAGTATCCCCTGGAGAAGGAAATGGCAACCCACTCCAGTATTCTTGCCCAGAGAATCCCATGGACAGAGGAGCCCGGCAGGCTACAGTCCATAGGGTCACAAAGAGTTGGACACAACTTAACCGACAACCCAGCAAGCACATTCAGGTATGTGAATGCACTCTGTCGTGTCCGACTCTTTGTGACCCCATGACTGTAGCCCACCAGGCTTCTCTGTCCATGGGAGTCTCTGGGCAAGAATATTGGAGTAGGTCACCATGTCCTCCTCCAGGGGATCATCCCAACTCAGAGATCAAACCCATGTTTCTTGCATTGGTAGGCAGGTTCTTTGCCTCTAGCACCACCTGGGAAGCCCCACCCCCCTTCCTGAATACTATCATTATAAGGAGCTACTACTTCGGGGGGCTTAAAAGAGCAAATCCAGGAAGAAGCCCTACATAACTTAAGGCAGGACAAAAGCTAGTCTCAGTTTCTGACAGGAATCGACTAGCATCTGCTGGCATTTGAATCTTCACTAACATCAAATTTGACCCCCAGAGGAAGAGTGGGACCTTTCTTCCCTCAGTTTTAATTTCCATTACCTTTTCTGCCTGATGGAATAGAAAGCATTCTTGTTCATTTGGGGAAAATCAACACTGTAATCTAGCTTACATTTCAGAGGAAGGAAAGTCATATTTTCTTCTCTAAAGCTCACTACATTTCTTTAGCTTTCAACTATGAGCATACTCTACATTTACAATCATAAAAATGTTATTTAGAATATATTAACCATCCATTAAATCTGAACACACTATCCAATAAATGGTAGCTAATAGCTTTATAACTTATCCTACAACAGTAATTGCATTTTAAAATGTGTAACTGCTACCAGGCTACATGAATTAATCCAACTTGGTTATGGTATATAATCTTTTAACATGCTGTCAGAATTAGTTTGATAGTATTTTGTTGAGGACTTTTGCATCATTATAATCAAGGCTATTAGTCTATAAGGTTTTTGTTTTTTGTTTTTTTTTCCCTTTGTTGCTGTGTCTCTGTCTGACTTTAGTACCAGGGTAATGCTGGTCTTGCAGAATGAGCTTGGAATTATTCCCTCCTCTCCACTATTATTTTTGAAGAGTTTCAGGAGGATTGGTATTAAATCTTCTTTAAATGTCATAGTCTTCTCTAGGGAGGTCAAACTGACCCAGAACTTTACTGTGCTGGGAAGTTTTTGATTACCAATTCAGTTTCTTTATTTGTTATTGGTATATTCCAGTTTTCTATTTCTTCATGAGTATCTAGATAGACTGTGTGTTCTTAGGAATTTATTCATTTCCTCTCAATTGTCCAATTCATTGGCATACAATTGTTCATTATATAAATTATTTTCTGATTTTAGTTACTTGAGTCTTCTCCCTGTTTTATTAGGTAGTATAGCTAAGAGTTTTTCAATTTTGTTGAACTTTTTAACAAATCAACTCAGTTTCATTGATTTTTTTCTATTCTCTATTTGATTTATTTCTGCTATAATCTTTATTTCCTTCTTTCTGTTAGCTTTGAGTATAGTTTGTTCTTTTTTTGGTTTCTTGAGTTGAAAGTTAGTTTGTTGATTTAAGGTCTTTCTTTTTTAATGTATACATTAAAGCTATCAGATTCTCTTTTAGCACTGCTCTGTGTACCCAACGTTTTGTCCCTAACAATCAATATTTGGTGCCTTTTAAAGTGAGTTTATTTATTCTCTGTTTTCCACACTGGATCCTCATTTTTGTGTGTGGTAGTATTTTTTGAGAATCTTTTGTGTACCAACCACTGTATTGTAGCTGGTGGACATCACAGACAAACATAAGAATACTTACCACAGTATAATAAAGACTATAAGGGAATTAGTGCATTGGTGATAATAGAACACATATTTTCAATTCTATCTCCTTTTTAGAATATTCCAGTCACCACAAACTAAATTTGTCTTGTGACTGGCCAATGGAGGATTCCCTGAGGAGTGAGCTACAAGAGCTTAGATCTATCAGGGTCCAACCCTAGAGTTAGGTACAGTTTCCCAAACTGCATAGCATTGGAGAATGATAGCAAGATTTCAGGAAGGAGAACACCATGATGTCAACCACAGGCTGCTCACACAAACCTGAATGGTTATGGTGGGAGGTGGAGGTATTTGAAGTAAGAGTAGCATGTTAAGAGATGTTGAGTGTGGCCAGAATGTAGAGTGTGAGATCATAAGTGTGAGGATAGGCATAGAAAGGAATTTTAAGAAGTCAGGACTTATCATGAAGCAAAAGGAAGCTACTAAAGATTTGAAAGCTAAAGGATAATAGTAAAAAAGGAAGATAACTGTAGTTATAGTATAAAACTATCTTGGAAAGGTATTCTACCTAGCTGAGCTCGTGATGGTATATGGAGGGAATGGTGTGTGGATGAAGAGATTGAAAGGGTAAAAAGATTCTCTGGATCTGTGTAGTACAGCTAGGAAAATTATATCCATGAGTTAGAGAAATAGAAATATCAATTAGATTAAAGAAAAAAAAAGTGAGCTAAAATTAGAAATACTGTGCTCCTTTGTCTATGGGACTTTAGGAGATAAATCAGAAGTCTAAGCAGGGATTTAGAAATTAGTAGCGTACAGAGGCAAATGGGGTTCCCTATGAGGAGTCAGAGAACCAGAGAGGGAACCCTAAAGAATACCAGCATTTAAAGGGTAGAGATAAAAACAAAAGCAGCTGCAGAGACTGGACGAGAGTAGCCAGAATGTGGGACACGTGGAGAATGAGGCAGCAGAGAAGGTGAGGAAGAAATATAATTTTTTTAAAAAGTCAAAAACTACTATAAGTGACCAATAAGAAAGGTATGGAAATTATCTTTGGGATGCAGAGCAGAGAAAAAGAGATTGCTAGCCATCCTGGGAAACTAACTGAACCTCCCTGTGGCTGGTGACTGCAGTGTGTTAACAAGGAGCATTCCTGAGTTACAAAAGACTCCATGTCCATGAACTTGACGGTAAAGGCAGGTGTGAGTGAGGTCTAGATGGACAAATGCATATTTTCATTAAGATAGAGAGACAAGCAAATAACTTCAGTAAATATAACAGCACATTTTGTAATCACAAAGTAGCCCTGAATACTCTAGCCATAAGGCACTAAACACACTCTAAGAAACATACAATCAGGCAGATCAGAATGAATTAGTGTTCAGGACTTTATACCCCTTGTCTTTCACATGTGGAGAGGGCAATGACTGGTGCAACTGACTGTATTTTCACAAAGATAATTCTCCTTCTCCATCCAGATTTCCTGCTCAGAACAGGTGCTTGCCCAGGAGCATTGCTGTGCTTCTGCAGAAGCAGTGCCACATTCCTGAAAACAAAGAGCCCTGACCTCTGCAAATGTGAAAGAAGCCCTGAGGGCCAGCATAGCCCCTGTGGGCAGTGCTTTGCCCAACAGAATATGAGCAGTTTGATCTCCCAGCCCATCCTTCCTCAGAAAAACTGCATCACAAATAACTACAAGGAATCCTTCCCCTTGGACAGAAAGAAAGCTCTACAAGGGGTAAGGAAACCATTGCCTTTCCTTTTCTTTGAAGACAGTTGCATCATTTCATGTTTCAGTATTTATAGATGGTACTAGGCATCTGTATCAATAGAACTAATAGAGAGCATCCCTAGATTATACTGACACAATACCAGAGCATGTTAGGTCAAAAAAAGAAGCTTGCTCTAAAGGCTCTGAATAACCATTTGATTCCTGCACTCCCTCGTAGCTCAGATGATAAAGAATCTGCCTGCAATGCAAGAGACCCAGGTTTGATCCCTGGATCAGGAAAATACCCTGGAGAAGAAATGGCTGCCTATTCCAGTATTCTTGCCTGGAGAATTCCATGGACTCCCTTTTTAGTTCCACCCTCCTTCTCTACAGGGTAATGTCAACCCACTTTGCCTCATGTTCAAGAAATCAGGCTGCAGATTACCATCTGGTATTATTTTCTCTAGCCACGTGGAGGAATTACTCAAGCCATCTGGTCTATCTTGAACATGCATTCATGGAAAGTGCCCTCCATTCTCCTTGTTCTATCCTCCCAAACCAACAGGTCCCACAAACTAACTCATACTCTCTTCTCTTAACACTCCATCCAGCATCATTCTCCTCCCTGTGTTGTGCTATACTAAGTTGCTCAGTCATGTCCAGCTCTTTGTGACAACATGGACTGTAGCCCACCAGGTTCCTTTGTCCATGGGGATTATCCAAGCAAGAATGCTAGAGTGGGTTGCCATGCCCTCCTCCAGGGGATCTTCCCAACCCAGGGATCGAACCCAGGTCTCCTGTATTGCAGGCAAATTCTTTACTGTCTGAGCCACCAAGAAAGCCCAAGAATACTGGAGTGGGTTCAATTCAGTTCAGTCGCTCAGTCATGTCCGACTCTTTGTGACCCCATGGACTGCAGCATGCCAGCCTTCCTAGTCCATCACCAACTCCCAGAGCCTACTCAAATTCATGTTCATCATGTCGGTGATGCCATCCAACCATCTCATTCTCTGTTGTCTTCTTCTCCTCCTGCCTTCAGTCTTTCTCAACACCAGGGTCTCTTCCAGTGAGTCAGTTCTTCACATCAAGTGGCCAAAGTATTGGAGTCTCAGTGGCTAGCCTATCCCTTCTCCAGGGGATCTTCCCAAACCAGGAATCCAACTGTAGTCTCCTGCATTGCAGGCAGATTCTTTACCAGCCAAGCTACAAGGGAAGCCCTACCTTCTCTTAATTCTTTATAGTACAATTTTTTATATCAACTTCACAAAAAGTTGGGGATCATATATAACTTCCTAGTCTATTTCAGTTATTTATTAAACATGTATTTATTGAGGAGTTACTAGGGCCCATATAGTGTCCATAAAACATTCTTGCCTTCTTGGAACTATGGCTTTAATGGCAAATAAAAGAACAATGATATAATAGCTATTCAAATCCATATCTTTTGATGTGACCTCCTCCAACTAAACAGAAACTATGTGGAAAACAAAATGTTATACTAAGTATTTCACCCTTATGGCAGAAAGCAAAGAGGAACTAAGGAGCCTCTTGATGAAAGTGAAATAGGAGAGTGAAAAAGTTAGCTTAAAACTCAACATTCAGAAAACTAAGATCATGGCATCCAGTCCCATCACTTCATGGAAAATAGATGGAGAAACAATGGAAAGAGTGACAGACTATTTTCTTGGGCTTCAAAATCACTGCAGATGGTGACTACAAGCATGAAATGAAAAGACACTTGCTCCTTGGAAGAAAAGCTATGACCAACCTAGAGAGCATATTAAAAAGCAGAGACATTACTTTGCCAACAAAGGTCCATCTAGTCAAAGCTATGGTTTTTCCAGTAGTCATGTATGGATGTGAGAGTTGGACCATAAAGAAAGCTGAACGCTAAAGAACTGATGCTTTTGAACTGTGGTGTTGGAGAAGACTCTTGAGAGTCCCTTGGGCTGCAAGATCAAACCAGTAAATCCTAAAGGAAATCAGTCTTGAATATTCATTGGAAATGCTGATGCTGAAGCTGAAGCTCCAATACTTTGGCCACCTGAACCAAGAACTGACTCATTGGAAAAGACCCTGATGCTGGGAAAGATTGAAGGCAGGAAGAGAAGGGAACAACACAGGATAAGATGGCTGGATGGCATCACCAACTCAATGACATAAGTTTGAGCAAACTCTGGGAGTTGATGATGGACAGGGAAGCCTGGTATGCTGCAGTCCACAGGATTGCAAAGAGTTGGACACAACTGAGGGACTGAACTGATGTACTAAGTATAGCATGAATCTTGGAGTTGGATGCACCTAATTCAAGTCTTAACTCTCTGTGAAACAGGCTATAAGTCAATTAACTTCTTTGTGGCTACTTTATTCACCTGTGAAATGAAGTCATTACTATCTACTTCTGAGGTTTCTGGAGAGGCTTAACTAATGTAATATATGCAAAGTTTACTTACACTGAGAAAGTAAACATTACTAAAGGAATTAAACATTACTGAAAGAATGAATCTTTTGATCTGTTTGAAATTATGAAGGTGATATATATGTATATATATCACCTTCATTAAAACAAGAGACTTCATTAAAACAAGTATGTCAATTGTTGCTTCCAAAAACTAAATAGAACACAAAAATATGGGTGGATAAAAAATGTTGTTATTAAAAAATCTAAAAAGACTAATGAATAGCTCTCATGCTGGTTTTTTATTGAGGGCACTGTATGCCTGGCACTAGGCTGATGAATTTGATATCACCTTATGTACCTTTCAAAACCAATCTGTGAATAAATTTATAGGGATCAAATTTAAGACTTAGAAAGACAAGTAACAGGGTTGATACATGTCAGATCCACTTGTCTTCACTTTACTGCCCAGGTACTGGCCATAATGTAGCAAGAGATTTTTCAATATACATGCAAGGATTTTCATAAACATACCAGAACAAACTACACCAAATTTGCAACTCTGAATTATTGTTTTTGCATTCTCTGTGCTTAAATGAAAGCTCCATACATCTTTAATAAATAAAGGAGTAAAGAGTAAAGTTTTGTCTCTAGATAAATGTTCAATTCAAGGGAGTCTCAGAAAGTCCTTTGTGTATTTCAAGTATTCCAATGCTGTTTATTTTTCAAACTCTCAGTGGAGTTTCTTCACAATCTGTGTATCTTTTTTTTTTTTTTTTTTTTTTTTGCATTTGTGAAACTGAGGCATTCTCATCTTTTAAAAATGGATGTGATTTCTGAAGATGATGAAAATTTATTCAAGGCCAAAGCTGGAGAGAAAGCATGCAAACATGTTGAGTACAGCTGTTGTGGGATTACCATGAAGTCACACAACACACTCTCCCTCTAAGTGGGGTTCAGATAAAAGAGTTCTAGCAGTCCTCCTTTGTTCTGGTGCACGTGGCCTCTCACTGCACTCGGCTGTTTGATAGATTTTGACTGATGCAAAGAAAACATGCCGAAGAAGGAGTACAACTTACCTCTATCTCTGTTTTCTGTCCCTTTAGAGGAAATGATCGGCACCATGTGGAAACATTAGCAGATATATCTCAAGATAGCACTTTCATCTGACACTGTGAGTTATAACACCCTGTGTTTGCAGAGTGATTTATCATTTTAACATATTCTGCAGTTAGTTAACTTTACCGGGCCCCAAAGGTACAGTTGCTGGTATTTTCACTTCATTTTTCCCTCATGAGCACAACAAGGAAGTTTCACTCCCAAACTATTTTCGTCATGTCGTTCTCATCTTAGAAGTAAGTAACTCTCTTTGTGGGCTTTTGCACTTGTTTTTGCTAACTCTACTCAGCTTTAGTCCCTATGTATGTTGTTTTCAGTTTGATTTCAGGTTTTAAGTATTATAACATCATGTTCAGAAAAGTTTGTTTTTCCATGTGGAAGTCAGCACACATCACAGTACCACCATACCAGAAACAATGAGAAAAAAGATAGACTAATATGGTCACATAATTAAAAAAAAAAAAATCTGCACATAGCAACAAGTGATACAGACAAAGTTGAAAGATGACAAGCTGGTAAAAATTCATTTGGCAACCTTATATGACAGTGTGGCTTGTGATACATTGCATTTGTATTGTGGCTTATAGTTTATAGTGAAATAATTACATAATTGTTATTTAAATGCATATCTTTTGACTCCCAACTAAAAAGAACTCTGGAAGCCAATATATTAATATGTTAGGGCACAGGCTTTGGAGGGAGGTGCACCAAATTCAGGTCTCAACTCTGTGTGCAATAGGCTGAGCCAACTAACTTTTCTGTGGTCCAGTCTCTTCTCTTCTGAGAATAAGGCATTATTATTTATTTCTTAAATTTTAATATAATCTAAATGGTATCACTTATCTTGGAATCTAAAAAAAAAGTCAACTCACAAAAACAGAGTGTAGAAAACTGGTTGTGAGGGGGCATGGGTAAAGGAAGAAGTTGGTAAATGGGTACAGACTTTTGTTCATAAGATGAGTAAGTTCTG
Source organism: Bos indicus x Bos taurus (assembly GCF_003369695.1). NCBI lineage: Eukaryota > Metazoa > Chordata > Mammalia > Artiodactyla > Bovidae > Bos > Bos indicus x Bos taurus. Next base: position 8,754,064 of record NC_040099.1, on the reverse strand, counting down.
AGTGTCTGATGGGCAACATGGTGACTATAGCAGATAATATGGTATTGTTTAACTGAAATTTGCTGAGAGAGTAGGCCTTAAAAATTCACACACAAAACCAAGGAAACCAGAATTGTACACACAGACCTGAATGTTCATCACAACACTATTTGTAATAGCTAGGACATGGAAGCAACCTAGATGTCCATCGGCAGATAAATGGATAAGAAAGCTGTGGTACACATAATGCAGTAAGATTAAATGTCAATTACAGGAGAAAAACTATTAAAAATTCCAACATATGGAGGCTGAACAACACACTGCTGAATAACCAACAAATCACAGAAGAAATCAAAAAAGAAATCAAAATATGCATGGAAACAAATGAAAATGAAAACACAACAACCCAACACCTGCGGGACACTGTAAAAGCAGTGCTAAGCAGAAGGTTCATAGCATTACAGGCTTACCTCAAGATACAAGAAAAAGGTCAAATAAATAACCTAACTCTACACCTAAAGCAACTAGAAAAGGAAGAAATGACAAACCCCAGGGTTAGTAGAAGGAAAGAAATCTTAAAAATTAGGGCAGAAATAAATGCAAAAGAAAAAAAAGAGACCAAAGCAAAAATCAACAAAGCCAAAAGCTGGTTCTTTGAGAAGTTAAATAAAAGTGACAAACCATTAGCCATACTCATCAACAAACAAAGGGAGAAAAATCAAATCAACAAAATTAAAAATGAAAATGGAGAGATCACAACAGACAACACAGAAATACAAAGGATCATAAAAGACTGCTATCAGCACTATATGCAAATAAAATGGACAACTTGGAAGAAATGGACAAATTCTTACAAAAGTACAGCTTTCCAAAACTGAACCAGGAAGAAATAGAAAATCTTAACAGACCCATCACAAGCACAGAAATTGAAACTGTAATCAGAAATCTTCCAAGAAACAAAAGCCCAGGACCAGATGGCTTCACAGCTGAATTCTACCAAAAATTTAGGGAAGAGCTAACACCTATCCTACTCAAACTCTTCCAGAAAATTACAGAGGAAGGTAAACTTCCAAACTCATTCTATGAGGCCACCATCACCCTAATACCAAAACCTGACAAAGATGCCACACACAAAAAAAGAAAACTACAGGCCAATATCACTGATGAACATAGATGCAAAAATCCTTAACAAAATTCTAGCAAACAGAATCCAACAACATATTAAAAAGATCATACATCATGACCAAGTGGGCTTTATCCCAGGGATGCAAGGATTCTTCAATATCTGCAAATCAATCAATGTAATACACCACATTAACAAATTGAAAAAAAAAAAAACCATGATTATCTCAATAGATGCAGAAAAAGCCTTTGAGAAAATTCAACATCCATATATGATAAAAACCCTCCAGAAAGCAGGAATAGAAGGAATATACCTCAACATAATAAAAGCTATATATGACAAACCCTCAACAAACATTATCCTCAATGGTGAAAAATTGAAAGCATTTCCCCTAAAGTCAGGAACAAGACAAGGGTGCTCACTCTCACAACTACTATTCAGCATAGTTTTGGAAGTTTTGGCCACAGCAATCAGAGCAGAAAAAGAAATAAAAGGAATCCAGATTGGAAAAGAAAAAGTAAAACTCTAACTGTTTGCAGATGACATGATCCTCTACCTAGAAAACCCTAAAGACTCCACCAGAAAATTACTAGAGCTAAGTAATGAATATATTAAAGTTTCAGGATATAAAATCAACACACATAAATCTCTTGCATTCCTATACACTAACAATGAGAAAACAGAAAGAGAAATTAAGGAAACAGTTCCATTCACCATTGCAATGAAAAGAATAAAATACTTAGGACTATATCTACCTAAAGAAATAAAAGACCTATATATAGAAAACTATAAAACACTGGTGAAGGAAATCAAAGAGGGCACAAATAGATGGAGATATATACCATGTTCATGGATCGGAAGAATCAATATAGTGAAAATGAGTATACTACCCAAAGCAATCTATAGATTCAATGCAGTCCCCATCAAGCTACCAACAGTATTTTTCACAGAACTAGATCAAATAATTTCACAATTTGTATGGAAATACAAAAAACCTTGAATAGCCAAAGCAATCTGGAGAAAGAAGAATGGAACTGGAGGAATCAACCTGCCTGACTTCAGGCTCTACTACAAAGCCACAGTCATCAAGACAGTATGGTACTGGCACAAAGACAGAAATATAGATCAATGGAACAAAATAGAAAGCCCAGAGATAAATCCACACACATATGGACATCTTATCTTCAGCAAAGGAGGCAAGAATATACAATGGAGAAAAGACAATCTCTTTAACAAGTGGTGCTAGGAAAACTGGTCAACCACTTGTAAAAGAATGAAACTAGAACACTTTCTAACACCATACACAAAAATAAACTCAAAATGGATTAAATATCTAAATGTAAGGCCAGAAACTATAAAACTCCTAGAGGAAAACATAGGCAAAACACTCTCCGACATAAATCACAGCAGGATCCTCTATGACCCATCTCCCAGAATATTGGAAATAAAAGCAAAAATAAACAAATGGGACCTAATTAAAATTAAAAGCTTTTGCACAACAAAGGAAACTATAAGCAAGGTGAAAAGACAGCCTTCAGAATGGGAGAAAATAATAGCAAACGAAGCAACTGACAAACAAATAATCTCAAAAATATACAAGCAACTCCTGAAGCTCAATTCCATAAAAATAAATGACCCAATCAAAAAATGGGGCAAAGAAATAAACAGACATTTCTCCAAAGAAGACATACAGATGGCTAACAAACACATGAAAAGATGCTCATGCTCAACATCACTCATTATTAGAGAAATGCAAATCAAAACCACAATGAAGTACCATCTCATGCCAGTCAGAATGGCTGCTATCCAAAAGTCTACAAGCAATACATGCTGGAGAGGGTGTGGAGAAAAGGGAATCCTCTTATACTGTTGGTGGGAATGCAAACTAGTACAGACACTATGGAGAACAGTATGAAGATTCCTTTAAAAACTGGAAATAGAACTGCCATACGACCCAGCAATCCCACTACTGGGCATACACACCGAGGAAACCAGAATTGAAAGAGACACTTGTACCCCAATGTTCATCACAGCACTGTTTATAATAGCCAGGACATAGAAGCAACCTAGATGTCCATCAACAGACAAATGGATAAGAAAGCTGTGGTACATACACACAATGGAATATTACTCCGCCATTAAAAAGAATACATTTGAATCAGTTCTAATGATGGAGAAGGAAATGGCAACCCACTCCAGTATTCTTGCCTGGAGAATCCCAGGGATGGGGGAGCCTGGTGGGCTGCCATCTATGGGGTCGTACAGAGTCAGACCCGACTGAAGCAACTTAGTAGTAGTAGTAGTAGTAGTTCTAATGAGGTGGATGAAACTGGAGCCTATGATACAGAGTGAAGTAAGCCAGAAAGAAAAATACCAATACAGTATATTAATGCATATATATGGAATTTAGAAAGATGGTAACGATAACCCTGTACGAGTGACAGCAAAAGAGACACAGATGTATAGAACAGTCTTTTGGACTCTGTGGGAGAGGTCGAGGGTGGGATGATTTGGGAGAATGGCATTTAAACATGTATATTATCATATGTGAAATGAATTGCCAGTCCAGGTTCGATGCATGATACAGGGTGCTCGGGTCTGGTGCACTGGGATGACCCAGAAGGATGGGATGGGGAGGGAGGTGGGAGAGGGGTTCAGGGTGGGGAACACATGTACAGCCATGGCTGATTCATGTCAATGTATGGCAAAACCAATACAATATTGTAAAGTAATTAACCTCCAATAAATAAATAAATAAATTTTTAAAAAAGGATGTGGTGCATATATGCAATGGAATATTACTTAGCTATTAAAAAGAATGCATTTGAATCAGTTCTAATGTGGTGGATGAAACTGGAGCCTATTATACAGAGTGAAGTAAGTCAGAAAGAAAAACACCAATACAGTATGCTGGTGCTGCTGCTCCTAAGTTGCTTCTGTCATGTCCGACTCTGTGCGACCCCATAGACAGGAGCCCACCAGGCCCCTCCATCCCTGGGATTCTCCAGGCAAGAACACTGGAGTGGGTCCAATATAGTATAATAGCACATATATATGTAATTTAGAAAGATGGTAATGATGACCCTATATGCAAGACAGCAAAGAGACACAGATGTAAAGAACAGACTTTTGGACTCTGTGGGAGAAGGCAAGTGTGGGATGATCTGAGAGAATAGCATTGAAACATGTATATTATCATACGTGAAATAGATCGCCAGTCCAGGTTCGATGCATGAGACAGGGTGCTCAGGGCTGGTGTGCTGGGATGACCCTGAGGGATGGGATGGGGAGGGAGGTAGGAGGGGGGTTCAGGATGGGGAACACATGTACACCCGTGGCTGATTCATGTCAATGTATGGCAAAAGCAATAAATATTGTAAAGTAATTAGCCTCCAATTAAAATAGATAAATTGCTGCTAAGTCGCTTCAGTTGTGTCCGACTCTGTGCGACCCCATAGACGGCAGCCCAACAGGGTCCCCCATCCCTGGGATTCTCCAGGCAAGAATACTGGAATGGGTTGCCATTTCCTTCTCCAATGCATGAAAGAGAAAAGTGAAAGTGAAGTCGCTGAGTCATGTCCGACTCATAGAGACCCCATGGACTGCAGCCTACCAGGCTCCTCCATCCATGGGATTTTCCAGGCAAGAGTACTGGAGTGGGTCGCCATTGCCTTCTCTGAATAGATAAATTAATTTGCAAAAATAAATAAATAAATAAAATTAAAATAAAAAGCAGAGACATTATTTTGCCAACAACAACAACAACAAAAAAAGTCCACACCAAAAACAAAAGGAGATAGGGACCTCTCTGGCAATCCAGTGGTTAAGACTCTGCACTTCCAGTTCAGGGGGCAGAGGTTTGATCCCTGGTTGGGAACTAAAGATGCCACATGCTGCTTACCATGCCCACCCCCCCAAAAAAGACAGATAAATACATGATGTATGATATGTTAGTTAATTCCATGGAAGTACTTCTGTTACAACATTTCTCTGTATCAGATAATTATGTTGTAGACATAATTATATATACATACATATATTACCATTTTACTTGTCAGTTATACCTCAATCAAGCTGGATAGACAGATAGACAGATGGATATATGAGCATCAGAAAGAATGATGATGGCAGGGATTAAAATATCAAAGATGCTAAAGTACATGAGCTATTTTTATTATTATTATCACTACCAATGACAGTAAATAAACTATTCAGCCACTACTGGAAGTTGCCAGGATCCTGTATCCTAACTCTAGTGATTAATAAAGGCATCCCATTGCAATTTCCTGTAGGTTATTTGTGTGACAAGTGACAAAGTTTATTCATATTATAGTTCATTCCTTGAAGAAAACAAAACCCTGGGAACCCATGCTGAAATCCCACTAGGATTTTATTTTGTGTTATTTGGAATATAAAGCAAAAAGCATCTGTCATTAAAGACACAAAAACCGAAAACAGATTCCTAAAAAAAGGGAAATTTAAACAAGCAATTTCCAGATTTTATTCACTCTCAGTGCCTATATGCAATTGTGTTTTCAGAAAGACATAAAGATCATACCAAACATGCTTACGAGCAAAAGTGTTAACCTACTAGTGCTGTGCTCCACCAGGAAGGAAAAACCATTCCAAGACTGTGTCAAAGCTGTCAGGCCCTATTCAGAGATCACCCCCACCAATGCCCCATAACAATAGCCTAGCAGGAAATTCATAGGTTGAAATCCTAACCCCAGGTACCTTGGAATGTGACAGTATTTGAAGATAGGGTTTTCGTAGAGGTAATTAAGATAAGGTCACTGGTGTTTGTTTGCTTTAATCCAATATGATTGGTGTCCTTATAAGAATAGGACTATTTGGATAAAGATACAGATGGAGGGAAGCTGATGTGAAAACACAGAGAGAGCACAACCGCCTCTAAAGCAAAGAAGGAGACCTGCAAGAAATTTTTTCTCATGTCCCTCAGAAGGAATCAACCCTGCTGACATCTTGATCTTAGACTTATACCCTCCAGAACTGTGGGAAAATAAACTTAGGTTGTTTAAGCCGCCCAGTCTGTGGCACTTACTTATGGTAGCCTTAGCAAAACAGTACAAGGGCTGAGTCACATCTTAGTCCAAAATGGTGATTTCTTCACAGCCAGGATTGATGTCCAGAATAATGGCATTAATGCCTGGAACCTTGGGACAGCATCTACATGAAAGATAAAACTATAGATTCATGTAGGGGCAATGAGGTATGGAAAATAAGGTAATTATAAAAAGTAGATGTAGATGCAGAAACACAGAGAGAAACCATTTAGTGATAAAACTACATTTTGCTCTCTTCATATTAAGAAGAAAAAAAAAAGCAGAGTTAGTTACTACATGCATCAAAAGAAGGACTCTCATGCCATTTCTAAACAGACTCAACACACTGTAACTAAAATTAAATGGTACAAATACATATTTACTCCTGTAATTGCCCTTAAATGTATTATTCATTTCAGAAGCTCTAAGAGGAGACTGGAGTGGGCCATCTGAAATATATAATAGAGCAGACAAGGATTGTGTGCCTTTCCCCAGTAGGAGAATATGTATTAGGAGGAAGCAATTGTTTGATGATGTGTGGGACACAACCGGATCTATTTGTATTCTGCCCTTTGAAATAGTCCTTGTATATACATATTTTCATGCCACACAGCTCAAGGGCTGGTGATTATCTCTTTAAAGGAACTGCTAACCATTTCAGGAAATTGTTGAATATAATATCTGAAAATGATTTCAGAGTGTGAAAACATTTTATACACTTTGCAAATCAAATGTATTCGGCTGGAAGGGACTAGCTTATGTTGCTGGCTCTATTTTGCATGTTTTTAATACTTAAGAGTCAGATGATTTAATCTTTGGCTTCTCGGGCAGGATGCAGGTGCACTGATGCTGATACGCCTCAGTAAGCGTCCTCCCGTACCTTAGGAGAGTTTTCAAGTCTGCCACATGACATGACATTTTCTGCTGACGGCAGACTGGTAAGAAAATTAATAGGTCTTTTCCCGTTAGGTATTTTCTGCTTCCAGTCGCACCTAGAGTTAATGAATACAAAAAGTTCACCTGGAATTTATTCAAAAGGAAAGAAGAAAAGGGAAACAGTAAAACTGCAAGCAAAAATCTCTTACAAATTTGGGCTTGAAGCCAGTTTTAGAGTAACACCCTAATTTCGTTCCTTTTGCTGACAAAGGAAAAACCCAAAGGAAACATAGACAGACATGTATAGCCATTAGTGTGGGGTCACTGATTCTGTTGGCAAGCCCCCAAGTGACTTGATGGACCTCATCACCTCCCTGTGAGATAGGGCCTTGGGTCTGGACCCTATTTGCCTATAAATTATATTGTTTAAAAATAGACAGTTTCAGGGGGTGAATGAGAAATCTGCACCCTCCTCTCATTTTACTCTGAACCTAAAACTGCTCTAAAAATTGTCTTAAAATTGTGTTTTTAAAACACAATTCTGCAATATAAATGATATTGTTAGGAGAATTAAAAGACAAGCCACAGACTGGGAGAAAATGTTTTCAAAACATATTTGTAATAAAGGACCATTATCCAAAATATACAAAGAAACCATAAACTCAATGACAAGAAAATGAACAACTCAATTTAAAAATGAACCACAAATTTGAACAGAGACCCCACCAAAGAAGATATACAGGTGGCAAATAAGTATATGAAAAGATCCTTAGTATTATGTCATTAGCAATTTGCATATTAAAACAGCAGTGAATTACTACTACACATCTGTCAGAGCAGCTTACATCCAAAACATTAACACCAAATGCTGGCAAGGATGTAGAACAATAGAAATGCTAACTCTGCTACAGGTTAAGTTTGAAAGACAATTTGATAGTTTCTTGCAGAACTAAATATACTTTAACCATATAATCCAGCAACTGGCTTATATTACCCAAGTTGGTTGAAAATTTATGCCCACTTGAAAACCTGTACTGAAATTTTACAGCAACTTTAGTTGTAATTGCCAAAGTTTGAAAGCAACTGAGATGTCCTTAATCTCGGTGGTGAAGGTGAGTGGGGAAACAAGCTTGGGTATATCCAGACAACGGGATATTCAACAACAAAAAGAAATGATCTGCCCAGCCATGAAAGAACAAACCATAAAATATGGAGGAAGCCTAAATGCACATTGCGAAGTGAAAGAAGCCTATCTGAAAATGCGATGTACTGTATGATTTCATTTATATGACATTCTAAAAAAGGCAAAACTATGAAGGCAAATAAAATCAATGGGTTGCCAGGGATTTGAGGAAATTGGGGCCTGGGGGGATAAACAGATACAGCATGGGATTTTTAAGGCAATGTAACTATCTCTATGATACTGTAATGAAATACTTTTTAAGACTGGGACTGAAAACAAGTGTCGTGTTCTTTGTGGGAAATTAAATGATGTCAACTGGGTTTTGTGCCTAGATTCCTATGCATTTTTATTTAGGAGGCCTCAGGAATAATTACACTCAGGAAAGAAGGGAATGTCTCTTGTTTTCTAGCCACTTCCACATATTTCAGCTTCTTCATTTCATACTGTTAGAAACAATGGCAAAAACCTTCTAATTAAATATTTATATAAGGATACAATGCTTTTAGCTGTGGTTATCTTCATGAGCACTGAGGGAAGAGAAAAATAATTTACTTTAACTCCTGCATAATATTTGCTTACTCATTTGGACTTTTATGAAGTTTCAGGCACTTATGTGCCACATCCTTAGGAAACATCGTTATGAACTCTTATCCTCTCTCCTCTTCTTTTCTATGACCTTTTTAATTAAATATTTTCCTTCTTTTCCTTTTCTAATTTTCAACCTAATTAAACCCAGCAAGCATTACTTAAATAGCTACTATATTACCAGATCCCATGCTAGGTATTATAAGTAATACAAAGGCATATAGAACTATATCTTTATCCTCAAGTGGAATACAATATTGCAGGAAGACAAACACACACATATATCATCTAAAATAGAATAAATAATGGTAAGTTCCCCCACTTACTATTTAGTGGTAAAACAAAGTGATATGAAAGCAATCATGTATATGGGTTGCTAAGTCGCTTCAGTCGTGTCCAACTCTATGAGACCCCATAGACGGCAGCCCACCAGGCTCCCCCGTCCCTGGGATTCTCCAGGCAAGAACACTGGAGTGGGTTGCCATTTCCTTCTCCAACGCATGAAAGTGAAAAGTGAAAGTGAAGTCGTTCAGTCGTGTCCGACTCTTAGCGACCCCATGGACTGCAGCCTACCAGGCTCCTCCGTCCATGGGATTTTCCAGGCAAGAGTACTGGAGTGGGGTGCCATTGCCTTCTCCCTGTATATGGGTTACATGATGAAAAGTGAACATCACTGAGCAGGTGGCACAGAAACTGGACAAATTGTTTTAAAAAATAATTAAGGTTAAGAAAAGGGCTAAAAAATTTCAGGAAGCAAAAAGGAAATCATTAATGGGATAACCTTTACTTTGCCACTATGTAATTCTTTAAATGAGTAACTGAATTTACATCTTTGTTTAGAATTAATTGTGGACTGTATTTTTTACTATTAATTTTGCCATTGGTTCAGTTTTGGGATTAGAGATAGGCCAGCAAACAAACTAGACTAAGAAAATTTCTAACTTTTTCTATCATCAAGAAGACTAAATAACACTGCAATTAACTTTACTTGAAAGTTTGGTAAAGCTTTCTCTTTAAGTTAAGAACCAATTTCCATAATTTTAGATTAAAGTAGAATACTTTTAAAGTATGTTCCTATTTTTGGCTGCTTAAGCTTGACATATTTTATTCTGTTTTTGGTACTTTGCATTTTCTTAGAAATTATCCATTCGATCTAAAATTATAAAATCCAAATATATTAATATAATAGTCAAGATAAGATTCTCCAATCCTTCCCCCCAACCAAATAACCATATATTTAATTAACATCTTTCTCTTACCAAACATTACATTTCCTCTCCTAACACCAATTATTTTTGAGGTCTTTATTTTTCTTTTTGGCTCTGTTCACTATTTGAATTTTGTAATTGTCTGTTTTCCATTTCATTCATTTCTGTTCTCCCTGTTAATTTAGACATTATACTTTCTTAGGATTTATTCTTGTGCATTTGTTACTTTGTTAAATTGAATGCTTACTTTACATACTTTTATCCTCCCTTTCCAAAAACTGTATTTAAAACTGGACAGTTTCTTCTCAGTATAAGTTTGATCACATTCTATAATTTCTTCTAGTCCTATCTCTGTTGTCTATAATTAAATAGCTTGGAGTTTTTAATTTGATAAACTGTAAGACAGTATTTTTAGAAAAACAATTTAAATATAGCGCATCATGCTTAGTTGCTCAGTTGTGTCCAACCCTTTGCACCAGGCTCCCCTCTTCTTCACTGCCTCCTAGAGTTTGCTCAAAATCACATTCACTGAGTCGGTGATGCCATCTAAACATCTCATCCTCTGTCGCCCTGTTCTCCTGCCTTCAATCTTTCCCAGCATCAGCGTCTTTTCCAGTGAGTTGATTCTTCTCATCAGGTGCCCTAAGTATTGGAGCTTCAGCTTCAGCATCAATTCTTTCACTGAATATTCATTCAGGGTTGATTTCCTTTAGGATTGACTAGGTTTGATCTCCTTGCAGGCCACAGGACTCTCAAGAGTCTTCTCCAGCACCTTAATCAAAAGCGTCAATTCTTTGGCACTCAGCCTTCTTTATGGTCCAACTCTCACATCCGCACATGACTAATGGAAAAACCATAGCTTTGACTAGATGGACCTTTGTTGGCAAAGTGATGTCTCTGTTTTTCAATATGCTAACTTTGTCATAGCTTTCCTTCCAAGGAGCAAATGTCTTTTATTTACATGGCTATAGTCACTGTCCACAGTGATTTTGGAGCCCCAGAAAACAAAATCTGTCACTGTCTCTACTTTTTCCCCTTCTATTTGCCATGAAGTGAATAGGACTAGATGCCATGATCTTATGTTTTTGAATGTTGAGTTTTAAGCCAGCTTTTTCACTCTTCTTTTTCACCCTCATCAAGAGGCTTTTTAGTTCCTCTTCACTTTCTGCCATTAAAGTGGTATCATCTGCATATCTAAGGTTGGTGATATTACAGAGTCAGTTTCTGTGATTGTTCCATCAATTTTTGAAAATGATACTCAGTCTCTTTTAGATGTTTATTTTTATGGATGCTTAAATTAAACTTCTTAATTGCATGATTTAAATCCATAGTATCCTTAATTCTCGACTCAGTCTATCCATTGCCCAGAAACTACTTAAGGTTTCCCAGCCTGATCACATTGTTTTCATATTCTTATATTTTCATCATTTTCTGTTTCAGACATTTCAAACTTGTAATTCATATAAACATCGATGATTTTATACTCTCTTATTAGATTTTATATTCTGTCAATATGAAATATCTCTCTGGACTTTTAAATGCTTTTAATATCAAACCCTATCTTATGAAATAACATTGCCAAATCTGATATTTTAAAGTATCTAAGTAATTTTAAGAGTAGTTTTTCTTATCTCTTTTTCTGTTTCTCCTCCTTGCTCCCTAACTCTCTCATTCTGTTTTTTATCCTTTTCATAAAATAATAAAACCTGTGGCAAAATTATGCTAATGGAAAAATGAAATATTAACTTCATTTTTTTAAAAAGTTAACCAACATATCTTTTCTATCTCAAAATTAAAATATTCTTGTAGAAACCTAGATCATGAATCTGTATTTTATCCCAGCATTATGATTTCAGAAGAATTGTAGCTATGATTCAAAGCCTCCTTTCTAAAATAAAGGTCATCTGACAGAAAATTACCTAGTTATCTTATACTTGAACTCTTTCTTTCCTGATTAGATTCCAAGGTCCAAATCTGTCAAATCCAAATTTATGTCGAAAACAGGCACACAAATTTTAATATTACAAAGGCAAAGTAAGCATGTATGAAAAGAAGAAAAAAGTTGATCATTTTAAGGATTCATGCCTTATTTTTAAAAAATAATGGGAAAGGAACTGAAATGTCAAGACAAAAAATAAAAGACCCATAAACTGCAGACAGAGAGCACTATTTGGGGCTGGTTTCCTCTCTCAAGAGGGTTTGCTGCCCTCTGTCGGTCTTTACAGAAATAGAATAAAAAAAAAAAAAAAACATACAAAGCATTTAAAAACCAAAATTAAAAGGGTTTGATTGTAAAATATTTCAAAGGGAAGTTTACGTGGTATATAAAGTAACCCTTTTAGTGGGATCCGCGAGGCTCTAGAGCCACCCCATCTCTGGTTCCCATGGAGAAGGCAGGTGTGAGGGGTCCCACCATGTGAATCGTCTTGCTTTCTTACCTGATTTCACCCACAGACCAGATTCCCTAATGAAGACAACCATCTGTACAGTCTGCACAAATTAGACTGTGTGATTGAAATTCTATACAAAAGTGCACCAGAAAAACACCTCATCTTGAAAGGTGATTGAATACCTTACAGGACATACAAAGAGCTGTATAAGAAATAGAGAAGCAGCAAGTAAAAGAGAAGTTAATAAAGCCAAAGTCACAAAGACAGATAAGAACACCAACAAGAAAATAAAATTTAAAGAAAAAGAGGAGTTTTCTACTCTGTTTACAGTTGACATGTTGAACAAGCATAAATCTTCACAGTGTTTTTTTGGATCTATCTCCTAAGGTAAAAGAAATAAAGGAAAAACTAAACAAATGGGATCTAATTAAACTTAAAAGCTTTTGCACAACTAAGGAAACCATCAACAAAATGAAAAGACAGCCTACTGAATGGGAGGAAATATTTTCAAATGATATAATAGGTTAATAGCCAAAATATATAAACAGTTCATACAATTCAATATCAAAAAACCTAGTCAAAAACTGGGTAGAAGACCTGAATAGATATTTTTCCAAAAAAAATATACAGATGGTTAACAACACATAAAAAGATACTCAATATTTCTAATCATCAGAGAAAGGCAAGTTGAAGCCACAATAAGATATCACCTCACCTCTCTCAAGATGGCTATCATCAAAAAGACTACTAATAACAAATATTGGAGAGGATGTAGAGTTGATAGGAATGTATACTGGTGTGGCCACTACGGAAAACTATGGAGGTTCTGCAAAAAGCTTAAAATAGAACTACCATATGATCCAACAATTTCACTCCTGAGCATGTACTGAAGAAAATGAAGTCACTAACTCAAAAAGATACATGCACCCAGTGTTCATAGAAGCATTATTTACAGTAGCCAAGATATGAAAGCAAACTGAGTGTCCATCAACAGATTGATAGGAAAAAATATGTGGGACATGTGTATAATAGACTATTACTCAGCCATAAAAAAGAATAAAATTCTGCCATGTGCAACAACATCGATGAACTTGGAGGGCAGTATGCTAACTGAAATAAGACAGAGAAAGACAAATACTATGTATTATCACTTATATGTGAAATCTTTACAAAAAAAAAAAAAAAGACTGAATACAAGAAAACAGATACAAACTCAGATACAGAAAATTAGTGATTAGCAGAAGGGAGAAGTAAACAGAAAGGAGAAATATAGGGGTATGGGATTAAGAGATACAAACTACTATTTATAAAATAAATATCTAAATGTAAGACCAGAAACTATAAAACTCCTAGAGGAGAACATAGGCAATACACTTTCCGACATACATCACAGCAGGATCCTCTATGATCCACCTCCCAGAATACTGGAAATAAAAACAAAAATAAACAAATGAGACCTAATTAAAATTAAAAGCTTCTGCATAACAAAGGAAACTATTAGCAAGGTGAAAAGGCAGCCTTCAGAATGGGAGAAAATAAGAGCAAACAAAGCAACTGACAAACAACTAATCTCAAAAATATACAAGCAACTCCTGCAGCTCAATTTCAGAAAAATAAACGACCCAATCAAAAAATGGGCCAAAAAACTAAACAGACATTTCCCCAAAGAAGACATACAGATGGCTAACAAACACATGAAAAGATGCTCAACATCACTCATTATTAGAGAAATGCAAATCAAAACCACAATAAGGTACCATTTCACGCCAGTCAGAATGGCTGCTATCCAAAAGTCTACAAGCAATAAATGCTGGAGAGGGTGTGGAGAAAAAGGAACCCTCTTACACTGTTGGTGGGAATGCAGACTAGTACAGCCATTATGGAGAACAGTGTGGAGATTCCTTAAAAAACTGGAAATAGAACTACCTTATGACTCAGTGATCCCACTACTGGGCATACACACCGAGGAAACCAGAATTGAAAGAGACACGTGTACCCCAATGTTCATCACAGCACTGTTTATAATAGCCAGGACATGGAAGCAACCTAGATGTCCATCAGCAGATGAATGAATAAGAAAGCTGTGGTACAGATACACAATGGAATATTATTCAGCCATTAAAAAGAATACATTTGAGTCAGTTCTAATGAGGTGGATGAAACTGGAGCCTATTATACAGAGTGAAGTAAGCCAGAAAGAAAAATACCAATACAGTATAAAACGCATATATATGGAATTTAGAAAGATGGTAACAATAACCCTGTATGAGTGACAGCAAAAGAGACACAGATATATAGAATAGTCTTTTGGACTCTGTGGGAGAAGGAGAGGGTGGGATGATTTGGGAGAATGGCATTGAAACATGTATAATATCATATATGAAATGAATCACCAATCCAGGTTCGATGCATGATACAGGATGCTTGGGGCTGGTGCACTGGGATGACCCAGAGGGATGGTACAGGGAGGGAGGCGGGAGGGGGGTTCAGGATGGGGATCACATGTATAACCGTGGCGGATTCATGTTGATGTATGGTAAAACCAATACAATATTGTAAAGTAATTAGCCTCCAATTAAAATAAATAAATTTATATTTAAAAAAATAAAATAAGAATTAAGCCTTAAAAAATAAATAAAATAAGCTACAAGGATGTATTGTACAGCACAGGGAGTATAATCAATATTTTATAAAGCTTTAAATGGAGTATAATTATAAAATTACTGAATCAGGACTTCCCTGGTGGTCCAGGTGTTAAGAATCCACCTTGCAATGCAGGAGACGTGGTTTCCATTCCTGGTCGGGGAACTGAGAGCCCACATGCCGCTGGTCAGCTACATCTGCATGGTAACCACTGAGCCCATGCGCCACAAGTAGAGATCACACAACAAAGATCGTGAGTGCTGCAACTCACACCCAATACAACTAAATAAATAAATATATTTTTTTAAAGTTGACTCACTCTGTTGCACACATGAAACTAATAAAATATTGTAAATAAACCATACTTCAACTTTTAAAAGTAAGTACATTTTCTAAAATAAATTTTCAAATTTTCATCTTAAAAGAGGAAAAAATGGTAAAGAATAACATTCTAGTACACGTATGTAACTGATATTGGGGTGCAAGTAGAAAAAAAATTTTATGAAAAGGAAAAAAATCAAGTATCTCAGACTGTTCCTCTGAACTGCCAGTGTCAACAAAGTTTTGAAGTAAAAGAAAGTGTGAAGAGACAGTTTTATTCCTATTCATTTTTTTTTCTAAATGCATTAAGGAAATAGATATTCATTTTCAAGCACATATAACTCAGGGAACATAGGACCCATGAGCTCTTCTTGAAAAGAAAGATCTATTTTAAGGTGAAATCCAGTCAACCCAGAGCAGATATAAAACAAAGAACTCAGGAAAGGAAATCTGTGGTAAATGGATTGGGGGTGAGCATTAAATTGATTTACATATAAAACCATAACTAAACAATTCTTGCAACTATGGTTACAGAACAGAATGTACAAATTATAAAGTTTATTAAAAAGTAAAATGCAACAAAATCAATAGTTTAGGAGACTGAATGTGGGAGGAAGTAGAAGTATATTGATTTCCCCATTTTTCCATAATGAGACAGTAGACATGTCTGTAGTCATTAATTGACTCTAACCTCCTCCAATTTTGTTCATAGCCTTTGTTCTTAAATTGGGAGGAATTGCTTAGAAAATAATCTCTTCTATCATAAAGCATTTTCCTGAATTTCATCTATTCCTTCGATCCATATAGAAATTCAGGAGAAATAATTTTGTACTTACAGTTTAAAACTGTATATATGAAAGTTCTTATCACATTTTTTAAAAATAATTTTTTTAAAGAAGTTAATCAGTTCAGTTCAGTTCAGTCGCTCAGTCGTGTCCAACTCTTTGTGACCCCATGAACCACAGCATGCCAGGCCTCCCTGTCCATCACCAACTCCCGGAGTTCACTCAGACTCACGTCCATCGAGTCAGTGATGCCATCCAGCCATCTCATCCTCTTTCGTCCCCTTCTCCTCCTGCCCTCAATCTTTCCCAGCATCAGGGTCCTTTCACATGAGTCAGCTCTTCGCATCAGGTGACCAAAATATTGGAGTTTCAGCTTCAACATCAGTCCTTCCAATGAACACTCAGTACTGATCCCCTTTAGGATGGACTGGTTGGATCTCCTTGCAGTCCAAGGGGCTCTCAAGAGTCTTCTCCAACACCACAGTTCAAAAGCATCAATTCTTCAGCGCTCAGCTTTCTTCACAGTCCAACTCTCACATCCATACATGACCACTGGAAAAACCATAGCCTTGACTAGATGGACCTTTGTTGACAAAGTAATGTCTCTGCTTTTTAATATGCTGTTTAGGTTGGTCATAACTTTCCTTCCAAGGAACAAGCGTCTTTTAATTTCATGGCTGCAATCACCATCCACAGTGATTTTGGAGCCCAAAAAAATAGTCAGACACTGTTTCCACTGTTTCCCCATCCATTTGCCATGAAGTGATAGGACCGGATGCCATGATCTGAGTTTTCTGAATGTTGAGCTTTAAGCCAACTTTTCACTCTCCTCTTTCACTTTCATCAAGAGGCTCTTTAGTTCTTTTTCACTTTCTGCCATAAGGGTGGTGTCATCTGCATACCTGAGGTTATTGATATTTCTCTTGCCAATCTTGATTCCAGCTTGTGCTTCCTCCAGCCCAGCATTAAAGAAGTTAGTATTTATCCTTAAATTTGTTATTCATCCCAAATAAAACCACATAATGGTGAAGGAAGAATCTCAGGGCTTCTAGAAACCTATTCAGTTTTTACAGTGTCCATTTTCATGAAAAGGCAATCATTGCTGAACCAAAAGATTACATTTTAGGAAAGAAAAGGAATCCGTGGCATTAACCCCTACACGATGGTGTGTTGACCTGTTACTGACAGCCGGGTCTGAGATGATAAACCTACTTCATTCTCGACTATCCTTTTATATCATCGTCCCTTTGACACTTTGCTGCACTCAGTGACACTTATACCTACTGTTTACTACTCAACAATAAAATTATCTGGTAGAGCATGAAACTAATTGATATGTTTTTTTCCTAATCTATTACTACCAGAGACTAGAACTTTAACAAATATTTCCATGATGATAACAGTATAGTTTTATTTAACATAAGCATCTAGGAATTTTCTTAACCAGGGAAAGGACTCTATGCATGACCATTCCTATGTCATTAGTTTGACTCTGGAGGATGTTCCTGTAGACTCGAAAGAAAAACATGACATGCTAATTCCTTGACTCAGGGGTTTGGCTTGTAGACAGCTCCCTGAGAAGGGCAAACTATTCCTGGACATATCAGAGCCCATATTTCTCAGCCCTCTTTCCTGTTTTCTTTTTTATCTTTAACTTTCACTAACATTCTATATTTTACTTATTTATTGTCTATCTTCCCCACCAGTACATACATTCAATGACAGAAGGACTTTATTTTTATTACTATACTCCCAGATCCTAGCAATGTGCCCATGACATATTTGGAGCTCACTAAATAGTTGTTGAATAAATAAATTGAATGCATGAATCTGCAAGTTATAACCATGTGTTATGTGTTACCTGCCATAAAAATAAATTTTAGAAATAAGGTATTATTTTTTCCTGGAGTTATCAAATGTTAGCTACATTAAGCATGTGGCTTAAAAATTTAAGAATGCACCTTAAATTTTTTGTATACAAGTGCTTGCAAAAAAACTGTATTTGTGGCCTTTAATTGATTCCAATATTGAAATAACTACAAAGAACTAGAATTTGTGCCAGGACATGTGATCTAGCAACCAAAATTTATACTATCATTGGAAGTATACATTGGACAGATAGTGACTTGACAGTGTTTTTCTAGACGATCTTTGTAATTCTCATTACCCCATCTCAGAATATGTAGAAGTATTAGAAAGTTTATCTTGAATTCTTCAGTAGAAATCATGTTACAAATTCTTCTATTAATACCATAGTTGTTCCTGAACCATAATAAGTAGTCACATCTTAAGTACAGACAGGCTCGTGTTCACGTCCCAGTAGCTCAGTTTGCTAAAATGGTTAGCTTACCAGAACTGAAGGTCACACACTGTACATTTAGATTTTGGAGAATCACCTACTCACTAAAACACATTTATAAACTGTGAAATAGAGTGTGTAGAGATGTCTAGTGCTTAGCCACACCAATTCTTTTCTCATTTTGGTGTGTAGTCAGATTATTTTTTCCTAACCCTAAAACAGATCAGGACTGTAGAACTGTTCCTCACCAGTTGTCTATGAGCATAAATTGCTTTGGTGACCAAGGAGTCCTCTTGTTTAAGATGGCGTAGCACGAGACAGGGAAGTCTCCCACAGTCTGGGCTCCTGAGCCATTATGGAGAGCAGAGCTTTCCATTTGCTGACCCAAGCTGCTTATGTACTACAAGCAAGAGATAAAACTCAGTGTATTAAGCCAGTGGGAGCTTGTATTTAACCTTTTAGTCTGTTACCGAGATACAATAAAAATCTTGAATATTATATGTATAATAATGATATTTACCTCAATATTATTGAGTGAATATCTAATACATTTAAAGCAATAGGCTCAGTGTCTGCATAGTCCTTTTAAAATTTTATGATTTTTAATTATCATTATTATTATTGCTAACTCTTTATTCACGTAATCCTTTAAAGTGGGCTCAAGAAGATAAGGGAAGAGAGGAGAAATGGCATTTAAATAAGGAAATCAATTCTAAAATGAATAAAAGAAAATTCAGCTGGTCATAACATTCATAGGGATGAAGATGGCATACAGAACTTAACCTCTACACCCACAGTATTAGCTTACGTTTTATCACATTAGACAAAACAACACAAGTGGCAGAAACAATGACTGAAACTGTTTCAGAGAATAACTCAACCTATCAGCTTTAGTTAAAGCAGCCACAAAGAAATGAAAGCACCAACATCCTCCCCTCTCTCACACATAGACTATAGGCTGGAAATAAAAATCAGTGACTCTGTTTTGCAGAAATATAGAAACTTATTCAGAAATCTATGTGGAAAATCACACATTCTAGAACAAGTAAAGCAACCTTGAAGTGGAAGAATGAAGTGGGAGGAATCTCTGCTCCCAATGTCATGGTTTACAGTTTAGCTACAGTACTCAAGGCAGTGTAGTGTTGACAGATTCAGAGATCAATGAAACAGAATAGAGAATCGAGAGACAAATCCACCAAATGCACCCAAATGATTTTTGACAAAGATGCAACAGCAATTCAACAAAGAATAGTCTTTTCAATAAATGGTGCTGCTGCAATTGGACATCCATAGGCAAAAAAAAATTACCTAAAACAACACCTCACATTTTATTTTAAAACTAATTTAAAATAAATCCAGGACAAATGTAAAATTATAAGACTTTCAAAAAAAAATAGAGAAAACTTCACGATTTAGGACTAGGCAAAAAGATCTCCAACTTGACACCCAAAGCACAATAAGCAATAAAAACTGTAAAGCTGTATCTAATTAAGATTTGAAACTTTTGCTCAGTGAAATGCCCTGTTAAGAGGATAAGACCAGTTACATGCTTCCCAGATGGCACTATTGGTAAAGAATCTGCCTGCCAGTGCAGGAGATGCAAGAGACGCTGGTTAGATCCCTGGCTTGGGAAAATCCCTCGGAGAAGGAAATGGCAACCCGCCCCAGAGAAATAAAACCACAAAACGTGTGAAAATGATTCAGCTGGTTACATTAGGGGATAAGCCTTGATATTTGCTCTTTCTACAGAAAATTAGTGCAAGTAGTTTTCTTAGCATTTTAGTTAAGGCTTTTACAATGCTTTCTACCAACTGTCATAGACAAATAGCCTATCTATGTGCTATCAACCATATTACATTGGAACATAAAAATACCGTGATTTTTTAACTACGAATTTGTGTTTAATAGCTGAGACTGATTTTTAGGTGAAACAAACACTGTTCTACTAATTTGATCACAGAATAACTATGCTGTTACAAGGAATGTCAGCAGGAACTGACTTCATTGGAAAAGGCCGTTCCATGCCTAATAAAAATGTTGTTTTGGTCACATCTGGAGAAATATGGTAATCTATAAATTTTAGCGTTCCAGAGAGCTGGTCTCATCGAAAGGCAGGAAAGGGATCAACTGGTCCCATTCCCTGAGCCTTATTACTATATTCCCATTCCTCAGATGGAGCCGACTGATGCTGTAGGCCAGAATTGCTTTCACCTTCCTTTGAATGCCCTACACTCTGAATGTTTGTGCCCTTCCCTCACCCCCAATTCAAGTGTTGAAATCCTAAGTCTAGAGCTGATGGGCATTAGGAGGTGGGGCCTTTGGGAGGTGCCCAGGTCGCGAGGGTAGAGTCCTCATGAATGTCCTCCAGAGAGATCTCTTGCCTCTTAGCAGGAGTTGTCTTTCTTAATAGTCTGTTTCCTTTTGGTTCTCAGTAGAATACCCTGAGCTGGCTGGAGAGCTGGAGAGAAATTGGAAGGTAGCTGAACCCACCCGAGTTTGCTCACTCATAACCAAATTCATAATTTAAAATACAGCTGGTCACCATAGGTCAGCACACTGGCCTGATATCTAATCTACTCTTTCAAGAGGATCTGTGCAGAGCTACCCTTTTATTTAAGAAATATTGCTCAGCATGGCTCAGAGATAATACACTTTACTGGGGAGCCACAGGGGCTGATTTGTCCCCGGAAACCTGCTCTTTCAAAGTTTTGCTGTGTTTTATTGGAAAGTCACTGAGTTGGTACTTGTTCCTCCAGATATAATCTTTCTCTAAATAACCACCCAACAATGTGTGGTTATAGATGACTGACAGGATGTAATGAGAACATTTGTTTGCTCAACCACTGAGCTTTTTTTTTTTTCCTAAGAAAGAAATATAAAACTAAATAATTCATATAACATTACCAACTCCCACAGTATTGATTATCATCATTGTCATCAATTTGCTGCCCCTCCAGCCATCCCAACAGGTTATTACTTACAGATTGTGGTATTATTTGCTGCCAGGATTCCAGTTTTAAAAATGAGTATAAACAACAGGAGGAAATTCTGAGCACCCCAGAGAGTTCCTTTCCTCTTGAAAATAACATAAGCTGTACCTCTGATTTTTAATTAATCAGATGCAGCTGATCCTAAAATTTCAAGTAGGATCAAAATGAGCGGCAAATGATAAGACCAAAATAATTGCAAGGAGTAAAGAACGGAAGTTATTAGAATGCATTTCTTTATGATTTAAGACCAATGACAGAGAAATCAAATTTTGATCATTTTTATTGACAAAAGGCTACAATTAAATGATATAGTTATTAATTAGATTATAAAATAACAACAGTCTGTCTTATTATAGGTCCAGCTCCTGGATGTAGAGAGAAAAATATAAAATATGGCAAGCTATTAAAAATTACTTATCATTTATTACCAATGAGGAGATTTTTAGTTAAATATTAAAGAATTACCTTGAAGCATTTCCTTTCTTCTTCAGAAGGCTGAGAGTATTCTATTTATCTAATTTCAATAGCCAGGTTAATAACAAGCTATGTGACATGCAGAACGGGTAACTAGGGAAAAACACTATCATGTCATGTTGCAAGGCATATCCTCTGTGCTGCATACAAAAGAGGGCAGGGGGAGGCCCTTTCTACTCTAAAAATACTTAGTTGATAAACATTCTTAATAAGTTGTCTCCTCTAGGTCACACAAGCAACCAGAATAATAGCAATTTATAATAATTTATAGTTCTAGATTTTCTTGGTGCTGGGTCTATCTGTAAACGTAAGCTTTTCACAATTTGTTCTAATATTTGTGATAAGTATTTTCTTACCTTCAAAATTATCACCAAGGTACAATTTCAACAGTTTGAACAAAAACAGTTTAAAGAGGTCATGAAAAACAGTACCTCGAAAACAACAACAAACCCCAAAGCAATTTTCAACCCCCATTCATGCGCCTGAAAGTGGGCACAGGTGTAGGTCAGGGAAGCTGGATTGATTTCTGTGCTTCGATAGCTGAAGAATTGCCTTATAGTCTTAACCACCTTGATTATATAATTTTCCCACATATGTTTCCCCCTCAAAACTGAGAGGGGCCCCTAATGTCTGAATCTTTAAAAATTTTTAAACCAAATATAGCATTTAATATGTAGGGGATGATAAAGTCTACTTGAATTCAATCTACCCAACTTATTCATTATACAGACTTATAAAATAACTGAAATTGTTTATTTTTTCTATGCATTTTCATCAACGTGGCCCAAACACACAACCCACATCCTCTTTTTATAGCCCTCTGATATACTTTGAATTCACCTACTTATGCCCATTTAGCTTTAAAAGAATGAAATACATTCCGAATTGCTTCACAAATTACAGTCACTGCCCTCCTCCTCCCCACCAGCAAGCTTTGCCCAATCACTTGGTATTCTTACAGTGCTTTGGATTTGCCAAGGGTTTTAAAGTAATTTTTATTCTCTAGGCTATCATATTCTTGAAGAGTAACCATATTTCAAATGTACTTTATTACCTTATAGTTGCTTCTAGTCTTCCCTGGTGGCTCAGATGGTAAAGAATCTGCCTGCAATATGCAAGACCCAGGTTCGATCCCTGGGTCAGGAAGATCCCCTGGAGAAGGGAATGGGAACCCACTCCAGTATTCTTGCCTGGAGAATCCCATGGATAGAGGAGCCTGATGGGCTATAGTCCATGGGGTCACAAAGAGTCAGACACAACTGAGTGACTAATACACACATATATCACTAAGGAGGAGAAATAAGGAATCAGAGGGGATGTCCTTGAACAATATTAGTATCAACCAAGTGGACAACTTTGGAACAAATAGTATAATGTGAATTAAGTCATCATTCCTTTCCTATAATTTAGATTTATTATTATTCATGTGAAACTGCTGGCTACCCAACCTCCTAAAGCCAACTTTCTGCCAAACAGACTTGTCAGTAAATCACTAATCCACTGATGATTTTTCAGAGTCTATGACTTTTTTTTTCCTCTTCGTTTATATCACATCACTCTGGGTCCCTTGAGATGATCATATTTCATCTCCAACTAAAGAAAGAATAAAAATCTGAATAAATAGAATGTAGATTTCAATAATTACACTGTTTCAGAAATATATCAGCCATGAATCATGTTGCCTTTAGCAATTTTCAGCATCATTTGCTTATATATACTCAGATTATATATCAATACTTCTCAAGAATTCAGAAGCAGTAAACGACATAGTGTTATAAGCTGAAACTGCAAATCAACAACCAGTGTTGATTGCTATTTGTACAATACAGTATTATTCACCATTACTCTCAGTCATAAACCCTTCAGGTTTGCCCAGTAATTCACGTATTACTAGCAGCACATTGATTCATGACCTACTTTATTTTATTCTATGATCTTGGCTTTCTTTCCTTGTTACCAATGCTCATTTAAATCCCAGCAATCATTTCTTATTCAATATTCACTTCAAAAACCTACCCCAACTGTTGTAACCCATGAAATTCTTCAGAAGTGTGCAATGAAAGCATAATGAAAAGCTTTGCAATTGAGTCCTGGCTTAAATGTTTACTCCTATAACATGGGGCACATTGTTTATTTCACTTTAGCCTCAGATTCCTCATTTGTAAAGCTGAATGGTAATTATACCTATTTCTCAAGTATACAGTTATTCTATAATGAAATAATTTAAAACAAGTAATCATCAGAAGTTATATAACATGTAAATTGTTTTTAAATGTCTGTGCTTAGTCATTCAGTTGTGTCACTCTTTGTGACCTCATGGACAGTAGCCCTCCAGGCTCCTCTGTCCATGGGGATTCTCCAGGCAAGAATACATTAAATGTCTAGATGCTACTATTACACTTGGGGTCTAGGCACAGGACCTAGCGGTTGAATAACATGGTGTATTTTTCTGTCTTACCCTCCAGAATAGATTGCAAACTTAGTGATGCTAAAAAATTTGTACAGAAATTTTATTGTCTTCTGCAAAACATGTAGTGAGTACTGCTAAGTCACTTTAGTTGTGTCCGACTCTGTGCGACCACATAGACGGCAGCCCACTAGACTCCTCTGTCCCTGGAATTCTCCAGGCAAGAATACTGGAGTGGGTTGCTATTTCCTTCTCCAATGCATGAAAGTCAAAAGTGAAAGTCAGT
Organism: Bos indicus x Bos taurus; assembly: GCF_003369695.1. Classification (NCBI taxonomy): domain Eukaryota; kingdom Metazoa; phylum Chordata; class Mammalia; order Artiodactyla; family Bovidae; genus Bos; species Bos indicus x Bos taurus. The sequence continues at coordinate 8,729,452 of NC_040099.1, read as the reverse complement.
CGTGTCCGACTCTTAGCGACCCCATGGGCTGCAGGCTACCAGGCTCCTCCGTGCAAAGGATTTTCCAGGCAATAGTACTGGAGTGGGGTGCCATTGCCTTCTCCAGTAGTGAGTACAGTGCTAAACAAATACGCATTTCAGTAAAATCTGCTTAGAGATGGACGGGTTCTTTTTCTTATTTTTTCAACCAGATGACTAAATAGATTAACAAATGAGTTTAACTTGATGGCTCTCACTTGACATTTCATTACCTCTTTTCTTCAAAAGCGATTAAAGCATTTGAGCAATTTCTTTAAGAGAGTTTCTCGCTGGAACAAAATATTGGAGGAGTAAACAAACAAAGCAGGGACTTTCTTGTGATGGAAATGAAACCTTGTTTTAGGACAAAGCAGTAACAAAAATCACTAACGAGAAGATCACATACATTGAGAAAACGACAACTGAGTAGTAATTAGCCAAGAAAGGAAATAGAGGAAAATGGACAGCTTCAAGTTCCTGCTACACTGAGAGCAACTGGGAAGCTGTAGGGAAAAGGAGTTTTGGTGACCATCATATTCTAGCTTTGAGATCTTGCACAAATAGGTTAAAATCCGTTTACTCAAGTTTCCTCATCTATAAGATGGGGCATAATAACATCTTGTTCATAAGAGTTGGGAATATTGTTTAAGCAACTGTTAATTTTATCAAAAAGCAAGTTCTCTGACAGTTTCCCTAACTTTGGAAATTTCCTCTAAAACATTAGTCTTCAGAGGAGTGAACTAGAATGACCAAATCTGAGTAGATAATTAACTGCATAATTAAGCCAATACCAAGGTCTTGACTTTTCTTTATGATTAACTGAAAACTAAACCTTTGTGACATGTTTTCTAAGAAACAGTTTCCTAATACCAAATTATTCAGTAATCTGTAATGATTCCATGTAATAAAATACAAAAATATATATTAAAAATTCATTGGGTTATAGCATTCACAAATCAAAATGTACCACAGATATAAATGCAAAAGTATAGAATTCCTAAAAGATAATATAAGAGAAAGTCTACATGACCTTGGGAATGACAATGACTTTTAAGATACAAAGGCATGATTAATGAAAAAATAATTGATAAGTTAGAATTATTAAAATTAAGACTTCTGCTTCATTAAAGATACTGCCAATAGAATGAAAAGACAAGCTACAGGTTGGGAGAAAATATTTGCAAAAGACATAGCTGATAAAAGAATGGATTCCAAAATATGCAAATACTCTTAAAACTCAACAGTAGGAAAGTAAACAACCCAGTCTGAAAATGGGCAAATGATCTGAATAGACACCTCACGAAAGAAGATATACAGATGGCAAATAAGCATTTAAAAGATACTCAACATGATATATCATCAGGGAAACACAAACCAAAACAATTAAAAATTAAAACTACACACCCATTAGACTGTGGAATCCAAAACACTGACACCACCAAATGCTCGTGAGGATGTGGATTAATGGTATTAACTGCTGTTGGGAATGCAAATGGGCAGCCACTTGGGAAGACAATTTGACAGTTTCTTATGAAGTATACTTCCTACCCTATGATCTGGCAGCTATGTTCCTTGGTGTTTACCTAAAGGAGGTGAAAGCTTACACCTGCGTACAAAAAACCTGTGCATGACTGTGTTCAGCAGCTTTGTTCGTAATTGCCAAAACCTGGAGGCAACCAAGATGTACTTCAGAAGGCGAATGGATAAATCGACTGTGGTTCACCCAGAGAACAGAATGTCAAGCCCTGAAAAGTCATGGAGGAACCTTGCATGCATATTACCAAATGAAAGGACCCAATCTGAAAGCACTACAATACTGTATGATTCCAATCTGGAAAAGTAACCAGTGATTGCTAGGAGTTATGGGGAGAGAGAAGTAAATAGGTGCTGCACAGAGAATTTTGGCAGTGAAAATACTCCATGTGATCCCACAGTGATGGAGAAATGCTTGGATATTTCTATTCGTCCAACCCCGTAGAATGTACAGATGAAGAATGAACTCGAAGGTGAACTGTGGACTTTGGATGATTGTCACTGTAGGTTCATACTTGGTAACAAATGTACCACTCTGGTTGGGAACATGGATAACAGCAGAGACTGTGCTCTGGTGATGCGGAGAGGGTGGACAGGAAATCTCCATACTCACCACTCAGTTTTGCTGTGAAACTAAAACTAAAATACAGTTCTAAAAATACAGTTTAAAATACGTGTCTAAAATACAGGTCTAAAAATACAGTTTGTTTTAAAAAGAACTCTAGTAAGACATCTGGAGAGGCACATATAAGTATAAATCATTGATAACTTCAAGACAAATGCCAAGCTAGTTATGTTGAATGTTAACATCTGAGCTTGAGTTGGATGAAGGAGGTAAGACCAGGTCCCACAGGTCACAAAGGTTCCACATAGCCCGTCCAGTTTCACCTGTGAACATGAAACATTTACTTCCTTAACCCCACCATGTCCAGCCTTCTTTATATCTGACCTCATTCCTGTTTGCAGCCTTTTAAAAAAGCAGTTTTCAACTTCCTTATTTCCATGCCCATCCTAACCTGATTCCAATCCATGGAACTCTCTCTTATTGCTCTGGTTTTGATTCCTGGCTGTATCCTGTCTCTATTTAACTTGAAATAACACAGCGGTAAAAATTCTGGGCCCTTTTCTTGGCATTAATTAGTGTATGGCAAAAATGTATTTAGATGGTACTCACCTATTTTCTCAAAAAGGGTAAATTTAAGCCACTTCTGTTACACTTACATGTTACATGTTAAGTTTAACACTTACATGTTAAGTTTTATTCCCCAAAATGACACTTTTGTGGTGTATTAAAATAAAAATTGACTTTTTAATCTGATAAAACAGACTACAGAATTGTTTGGAAGTAGTTACTGTATAATTTATATCACATATCTGTACAAAGGACTTCCCTGGTGGCTCAGAGGTAAAGAATCCACTTGTACTGCAGGAGACACAGGAAACACAGGTTTGATCCCTGGGTTGGGAAGATCCTCTGAAGAAAGAATGGCAACCCACTCCAGTATTCTTGCCTGGGAAATCCCATGGACAGAGGAGCCTGGAGGGCTACAGTCCGTAGGGTCGCAAAGAGTGGGACATGACTAAAGTGACTTAGCACACACGGCACTTGTATGTATCAAAATAATGATAATCAACCAACAGAAAATACACCAGCAGCAATGAGAAATACACACGTTCACACACACAGAGGCATTAGGGATTTGGTTTTTGCCTTCCATCAAGACCAGGGCAAGAGATGGTTTCTTTAAAAGCTAACTTTGAAAAGATCTGTTGCAAAAAAAAAAAAAAAAAAAAATGTTATACACTTAATAAGTTAGGCATTGTTTTTTTTACCCCCTGAAAAGTGACTTATTTTATTCATGTGCATATTAAGAAGATTGCTCAACTTTGACTCAGTTGTCAGAAATTCTAAACTTGCTAGTCAATCTTGGAGGATCATAAAGCAGAAACACATCTATGAATATGAAGTTGGTATCTCCCTTGATCAATATGACAGTGATTACTTATACCTTCATCCTGTAAAGAAATTCCCTTACTACTCATCCTTATCACACTAAATTAGGATAAAGGGTATAAAATTTTTATTTTCTTAAATATGTCTGTTTCAATGATTTTTTTTCTCTTTATTTAAATACTAGAAAATAGAGATTAAATGAGAATAATTTGGAAAATTTATTCAAAAAATAAGTATTTCTGTTTTATTTGCATCTACCTGTTCTTCATAAACAAAATGTCCTTCATAAACATTTTGAAGATAGTGGAAGATTTAAGATGCATACAGCTAACAGTAACAGAAAATTTCATCCCAAGCCAATTTAAACAGTGATAAAAACGCTTTATCTCACATAAAAGAAGTTCTGAGGAGAGCAGGTGGAGGGCTCAGTGAGCTTAAGCTCAAAGTTCTCTTCAGGCTTTCATACTGCCTGCGTGGCTCTCAGCATAGCGTCTCATGGACACAAGATGGATGCCAGAGTTCCAGCAGTCTCATGCTGACTCCAGCAATCAGCAGGAAGGTGAGAAATTTCTTCCTGCGTCTTTTGTTCTCAAAGTAAGCATTCTGAGGGGAGAAATGACAGAAAGTATGCCCCAAGCCCATTTCTAATGGGTGGGTGGTTTAATCACTCACAAGGAAAATTGGATTACCAAGACTAACTTGGGGACAAGTGAAGAAACTGGATATAGGAATAAATCAACATCTTTTCCTAAGGATAAATCCTGCAGGCACCATCAGTGGCTGTTATGTAACTGAAAAGCAAAAATTTTTCCTGGCTTTATTGAGGTGTAATTGACAAATAAACGTCATGCCATCCAACCATCTCATCCTCTGTTGCCCCTTCTCCTCCTGCCTTCAGTCTTTCTCAGCATCCAGGTCTTTTCCAATGAGTCAGTGCTTCGCATCAGGTGGCCAAAGGATCAAAGGACTGGGGCTTTGGCTTCAGCATCAGTCCTTGCAGTGAATATTCAGGGTTGATTTCCTCTAGGATTGATTGGTTTGATTTCCTCGCTTTCCAAGGGACTCCCAAGAGTCTTCAATTATTAGTGTAATTACAACATCGTGTTGGTTTCTGCTGTACAATGAAGTGAATCAGTTACACGCATACATACATCCCCTCCGTCTGGAACCACCTTCCCAGCCCCATCCCCCCATCCCACACTTATAAGCCATCACAGAGCACTGAGCTGAGCTTCCTGTACTTTTTTTTAATGCTTGCTTTTACAAACTAAATTCCAAAATCCTTTATGTATTTTCATTATACACAAAGTAGATATGCAGTGAACATTTTTCATAATCCATTATATTGTAATTCAATAAGTCATAAATAAAATGACTCTCTCTAGGGTTTGGCATAAGAAACTTGCCTCCAGTCATGAATTTCAAAATAATAAATAGTGTTTTATTTAGTTTAATGCAAGCTGCTATAATTGTAATTAATCCCCAAATGTATAACGTTAAAAAAAAAACAACAGATAAGTCTGTTTCTAGCCTGCCCAACGGTACTTGTCAGCCAACAGCATAACGTGGTTCACTCTCATGCAGTCATTTTTGGATCCAGGATAAGAAAGTTTCCACTATCTTTACTTTCCAAGTTTTCCCTAGGGGTTTTCTCTCTTCCAGCCTGATGGAATGGCCACAGAGCATGGGACGAACCATACTCTTCTTCCGGACCAGGCTTGGAAATGTTACAAGTCATTTTTCACTCACATCCCGTTGGCTGGTGTCACAGTGTCCCAGCACAGAGTCTGGCTGGGAAGGGAGCCCAGATGTGTGCTGGCAGGAGGGCAACACAGACAGAGATGCACTCTGACACATACAGAGCATGTTGTACACTGATGACCATGCTTAATTCTCATAATTACCCCATGATGTAAGTGTGATTAATACCTCCATATTGCATATGAGAAAACAGACACATTCAAATAGATTAGTCTATTTTTTTTTCCAGTAAGTAGTGACATACTAATTTGCTTCAGTCGTATCCAGCTCTTTTCAACCCCTTGGACTGTAGCCCACCAGGCTCCTCTGTCCATGGGATTCTCCAGTCCATGTCCACTCCAAGAATACTGGAGTGGGTTGCCATGTCCTCCTCCGGGGGATCTTCCTGACCTAGGGATTGAACCAGCATCTCTTAACGTCCCCTGCATTGACAGGTGGATTCTTAGCACTAGCACCACCTGGGGAGCCCAAGTAGTGTCACCTGGAGTCAAAATTTCCAAGTGTTTTCCTTTAATGTTACATTTGGTTCTCTGAGGAGAAATAAACTTTAGTTACTTGTCCTCTCAAGGTTGTCTCAGTCATTCAGAGAGAGTTCAGCAAGGTTTCAGCTGCCAGAGCCTGCCTTCAGCAGAAAGTGTCTGCGCTCCTACATAATTAAGTCTCAGTCACCCACTGCACTTGATGCTTTAACACACAGCCTTTATCGGCTGCCTCTGCCCACCTGTATCAGTTCATTTATCCACTGGTGTTCTCAGAAATTTCCACAAAAATTGCTTTCACTCAGATCCTGTTTCAGGGTCTGCTTCTGAGAGAATCAAAACTAGGATAATTAATCTCAAAAACAATTTTGATTGAAAAAAAAAGTTGCAGAAGAGTTCACAGAGTATTATACAGAGCTGAGAGACATGTAAAACTAAATAACATTGTGTAGGGATATATATATGACAGACCATTTTTTATTTATTTATTTTTTAATATTATTTTTAAACTTTACAATATTGTATTAGTTTTGCCAAATATCGAAATGAATCTGCCACAGGTATACATGTGTTCCCCATCCTGAACCCTCCTCCCTCCTCCCTCCCCATACCATCCCTCTGGGTCGTCCCAGTGCACCAGCCCCAAGCATCCAGTACCGTGCATCGAACCTGGACTGGCGACTCGTTGCATACATGATATTATACATGTTTCAATGCCATTCTCCCAAATCTTCCCACCCTCTCCCTCTCCCACAGAGTCCATAAGACTGTTCTATACATCAGTGTCTCTTTTGCTGTCTCGTACACAGGGTTATTGTTACCATCTTTCTAAATTCCATATATATGCATTAGTTTACTGTATTGGTGTTTTTCTTTCTGGCTTACTTCACTCTGTATAATAGGCTCCAGTTTCATCCACCTCATTAGAACTGATTCAAATGTATTCTTTTTAATGGCCGAATAATACTCCATTGTGTATATGTACCACCGCTTTCTTATCCATTCATCTACTGATGGACATCTAGGTTGCTTCCATGTCCTGGCTATTATAAACAGTGCTGTGATGAATATTGGGGTACACGTGTCTCTTTCCCTTCTGGTTTCCTCAGTGTGTATGCCCAGCAGTGCGATTGCTGGATCATAATGCAGTTCTCTTTCCAGATTCTTAAGGAATCTCCACACTGTTCTCCATAGTGGCTGTACTAGTTTGCATTCCCACCAACAGTGTAAGAGGGTTCCCTTTTCTCCACATCCTCTCCAGCATTTATTGCTTGTAGACTTTTGGATTGCAGCCATTCTGACTGGTGTGAAATGGTACCTTATTGTGGTTTTGATTTGCATTTCTCTGATAATGAGTGATGTTGAGCATCTTTTCATGTGTTTCTTAGCCATCTGTATGTCTTCTTTGGAGAAATGTCTATTTAGTTCTTTGGCCCATTTTTTGATTGGGTCATTTATTTTTCTGGAGTTGAGCTGTAGGAGTTGCTTGTATATTTTTAAGATTAGTTGTTTGTCAGTTGCTTCATCTGCTATTATTTTCTCCCATTCTGAAGGCTGCATTTTCACCTTGCTAATAGTTTCCTTTGTTGTGCAGAAGCTTTTAAGTTTAATTAGTTCCCATTTGTTTATTTTTGCTTTTATTTCCAATATTCTGGGAGGTGGGTCATAGAGAATCCTGCTGTGATGTATGTCGGAGAGTGTTTTGCCTATGTTCTCCTCTAAGAGTTTTATAGTTTCTGGTCTTACATTTAGATCTTTAATCCATTTTGAGTTTATTTTTGTGTATGGTGTTAGATCATTTTTTAAAAGTGTTAAGGAATGAAACATGCAATTCAGGCTGCTTTGTGTGAATAACCACATGAGATGGTTTTGTTATGCATCTACTGGACTAGGCTGAAAAGCATTTTCCAGAATTCTTTTTTCTGTATGTTTCCCATTAGTTCCAGCTGCAGGCCTGGTTCAGTGGTAAAGAATCTGCCTGCCAATGCAGGTGACATGGGTTCGATCCCTGGGTCGGGAAGATCCCCTGGAGGAGGGCATGGCAACCCACTCCAGTATTCTTGCCTGGAGAATCCCATGGACAGAGGAGCCTGGAGGGCTACAGTCCATGGGGTCACAAAGAGTTGGACATGACTGAGTGATACAGCATGCACCCAAGCCTGACAAACTGAAGTCTGAATTGAATCCCCCAAAAGAGGGCCAATGGCCCTCGATCAATTCCCAGTTCACACATCCAGAGACCCTCAAATTTAGGGGAAACCAGGTCCCATTGATGAAAAGATGCTACCTCACAGCAAAGGAAAAAAAAAAAAAATAGAGTGTAAATCATCTTCTTTGCTGGACTTTTAACTGTCCTGTTATCAGGATGAAAGCCTTGGGGAAGAAAAAATAATCAGATATTAAGGATTTATGGACATTGGGTCAAAAGTTCTGTGGTCCACCAGAAACAGCAAGGAGCTAGCAGGTCAGATAAGCCACAGGGTTTGGTCTCAAGTCCGTCTCACAGCAGCTCTCCTATCTCTGTGATTATTTTCCTGGTTCTGGAATGGATAATTAGAAATAATGTATAGCGCATCTTAGGATTTCCACATGTCCCCTGAACATGGTGTGAGGGCCATTTAACAGGGAGAGTTAAATGGAAGGCCCTGAAACTGGCTCTGCCTTGTCTTTTTTTTTTCATATTTTATTGACGTATACTTGATCTACAATGTTGTATTAATTTCTGCTGTACAGCAAAGTGGTTCATTTATACACTTAGATACATATTCTTCTTCACAGCCTTTTCCTTTATGGTTTATCACAGGATAGTGAATACAAAACTCTGGGCTTGTTGTTTATCCATCCTGTATATAATAGTGCATATGCTAACCCCAAATTCCCAATCCTTCCCTCCCCTGATTCAAAGGCTCTGCCTTTGAAAACTAGTAAACCAAAGGCAATACCACATTCCTGGAAGGACTGCAGGACTTACTGCCATCATCAAGGACATAAAAAATGCAGGGGTGTTGCTTCCATTCAAATTGCCTGCTGTGCCTATATAGAAAACAGATGGGTGTTGAAGAATGAAAGTGGATTATTGAAAATTTAATCAGGTGGCGACTCCACCTGCAGCTTCTGTTCCAGATGTGGCTTCTTCGCCAGAACACAGAACACACCCCCTCGTATCTGGAATGTAGCTGTTGATCTGGTAACTACTCTCTACCAGGGAAGCTGTGGCATGCTGGCCAGATCCAGCCTGCAGCTTATTTTTGAAGAGGCTTTGAGCTAAAAAAAAATATTTCTACATTTTTTTGAGTTAAAAAACAAAGTAAAGAATATGTGACAGAGTCCACACGTGGTCCTCCAAGCCTAAATTATTTATCATCTGGCTCTTTACAGAAAACAAAGTTTGCTGACCCCTTGTGGGGCTTTAAAGAAAATGTTTCTATATTGCTGTGTTTTGAGGCCTGTCGGAGCCAGTTTTACTCAGAGTTGGGAAGTGAACTGAAAACAAGCGTTGGAGGGTAATTTATGAGTGTTTTGGAAAAAAAAAAAAAAAAAAAAGCTCTATTTTCCATGCTGTATTTCCCCAAAAAAAATGCAGTATTTCCAAGATTGTGACAAGGAAACAAGAGTTTATTATAATGCTTACTCTGTTTTGTCCCTTAACATTTATTTTTTAGAAGTTTAAACCTACATAAAAGTTGCCAGAATAGTACAATTGGTGATTCTAGGTGAAGGGTACATAACACCGATATAGCTTGCCTGGAAAATCCCATGGATGGAGGAGCCTGGTGGGCTGCAGTCCATGGGGTCGCTAGGAGTCGGACACGACTGAGCGACTTCACTTTCACTTTTCACTTTCATGCATTGGAGAAGGAAATGGCAACCCACTCCAGTGTTCTTGCCTGGAGAATCCCAGGGACGGGGGACCCTGGTGGGCTGCCGTCTATGGGGTCGTACAGAGTTGGACACGACTGAAGCGACTTAGCAGCAGCAGCAATTGTAAACACTGAACTATATTTGCTTTACTTACTTTCCTCAGTATACACGTAATAAGAAGTCTTTATAACATGGTTTTGTAAAAAAAAAAAAAAAAAGCCAGAATACATAAACCTGATAAGAAGCAGAACGGGGACAAAGCCATGGCACCATCTCTTCCCTTCTGGCCGGTATCACTCCATGGGCACCTGGAAATTTAGTTCTTCTCATTTTCTTATTATTCTACAATCTAGAGTCAAATAACCCAATTTCCTAGTGAAGAAACTGCTCTGATCACAAAAGTCCCACTGTCTAGAACTGAACTGCACTCTTGGATGTGCTGTGCTTAGTCACTTAGTCCTGTTGGACTCTTTGCAACCCCATGCACTGTAGCCCACCAGATTCCTCTGTCCATGGGGATTCTCCAGGCAAGAATACAGGAGTGGATTACCATACCCTCCTCCAGGGGATCTTCCCAACTCAGGGATCAAACCCAGGTCTCCCGCATGGCAGTCAGATTCTTTACTGACTGAGCCAACAGGGAAGCGCACTCTAGATGGTCCAGCAGAAATGCCTTGCTGCAGAACTGTGCATTGGCTATTTCTGAATTTTGGTTTTACATTGCTAAGTGAACATCTTGGCATACAATTTATATTTGGGACCAGTTAAAAGCAGAGATATTACTTTGCCAATAAAGGTCCATCTAGTCAAGGCTATGGTTTTTCCAGTGGTCATGTTTGGATGTGAGAGTTGGACTGTGAAGAAAGCTGAGCGCCGAAGAATTGATGCTTTTGAACTGTGGTGTTGGTGAAGACTCTTGAGAGTCCCTTGGACTGCAAGGAGATCCAACCAGTCCATCCTAAAGATCAGTCCTGGGTGTTCACTGGAAAGACTGATGCTAAAGCTGAAACTCCAATACTTTGGCCACCTCATACTTATTGCAAAAGACCCTGATGCTGGGAGGGATTGGGGGCAGGAGGAGAAGGGGACGACAGAGGATGAGATGGCTGGATGGCATCACCGACTCGATGGACATGAGTTTGGGTGGACTCCGGGAGTTGGTTATGGACAGGGATGCCTGGCGTGCTGTGATTCATGGGGTCACAAAGAGTCAGACATGACTGAACGACTGAACTGGTCACATAAAATCTTGTTCTACATTAGATAGCGTAGAAGCAAGAAGTGCCATTGTGCATACACATTTGCATTTTACATTCCATTTTCCACATAAATGACTCATGATGAAGCCAGGAAGTCTGAAACCTTGCCGGGCAGGTCACACCTCTCAGAGCTCCTCCGTCTTGCACGCCCTCGCCAGCAGAGGCGGATTTCAGTCCATTGTGCCATTGCTCATCTCAAGGGGAAATGAGAGTTAAATGAGCTCAGCGGACATAACCAACTTTCTTATCTTCAAGAATAAAAAACACTTTCCTGAAGCTGCTACTGTTATGCTGGCAAGCTGACTCCTGGTCAGCCGGGGCTGAGGGGTCAGGCTGGGGCTACTGAAGCATGTCACACTCTGGCATCGTCTTTGACTTCTGAAGGCTCACACGGAAATCACAAAAACTACAACTTTCTCTCAAAGGCACTGACACTCTGACCCCTCCTAGTAATTAGTTAAGCCATTGGTTCACCACGTGGAAAACATGTCAAAATCAACCAGGGAAGGTTTTTTCACTGTTCTGGCTTCAAGCAGACGTTCATCCAAGACCAGCCAAATAGATTTTCTAGGATTTATACATGTTTCTTTTTTGGGGCTCCAAAATCACTCCACATGGTGACTGCAGCCATGAAATTAAAAGATGCTTACTCCTTGGAAGGAAAGTTATGACCAACCTAGATAGCATATTGAAAAGCAGAGACATTACTTTGCCAACAAAGGTCCGTCTAGTCAAGGCTATGGTTTTTCCCGTGGTCATGTATGGATGTGAGAGTTGGACTGTGAAGAAGGCTGAGCACCGAAGAATTGATGCTTTTGAACTGTGGTGTTGGAGAAGACTCTTGAGAGTCCCTTGGACTGCAAGGAGATCCAACCAGTCCATTCTGAAGGAGATCAGCCCTGGGATTTCTTTGGAGGAAATGATGCTGAAGCTGAAACTCCAGTACTTTGGCCACCTGATGCGAAGAGTTGACTCATTGGAAAAGACTCTGATGCTGGGAGGGGGTGGGGGCAGGAGGAGAAGGGGAGGACAGAGGATGAGATGGCTGGATGGCATCACTGACTCAATGGATGTGAGTCTAAGTGAACTTCGGGAGTTGGTGATGGACAGGGAGCCTTGGCGTGCTGCGATTCATGGGATCACAAAGAGTAGGACACAACTGAGCGACTGAACTGAACTGATATGTGTTTCATCAGAGGCAATCGATGCTCTTGTAACCTGATAAGCTTTCTGGTTAAGAGTCCCTGATAAGCACTACTGGTTAAGAATCTTTTAACTTAAAAGTATGACTCTGCAAGACAATGGAGTGTAGCCCCCCAGGCACCTGTCCATGGAATTCTCCAGGCAAGAATACTGGAGTGGGTTGCCATGCACTCCTCCAGGGGATCTTCCTGACCCAGGGATCGAACCCAGGTCTCCTGCATTGCACATAGATTCTTTACTGTCTTGAGTCACCAGGGAAGCCCACAGTAATTATTACAAACAATTTTAGATGGACATGTGCAAAATAGATAATTATTTTCCCACTGTTGAGGGACGGAGAATAAGATTACCTAAAATTTCCCACAGTTCTTGACCATCTATTCTTATTGTGACTATAGATTTTAAGATTTTATATCATAAGCTAAATAACAATTTTCCATATTAATATATATTTTATAAATACAAAAATATTTTCAAAGCTTATGATTGTATGTTAATTATCTTTTTTATTGCTTAATCACTAAGTATTTAGATACTTTGGGAATATGCATTTAAAATCAATTAAAATAACATGAATGTTTTACAAAAAAATCAGAAACCTTCAACTCTGAAACACGCTAGTGATAAATACATCATTATATAAATACATTATATTCAGTTGCTCATTCACTCATTCTACAAGCACCTACTGAACGCATACTTCTTGCCAAGCATGTTTTAGCAACTGGGAGTATAGCCTTGAAAAAAAAGTCTAGCCATTCGGAGCTTACATTTATTGTGTATTTGAGAGGGGAAGCAGTCAACAAACAACATTTATGATCAAGAAGAGCTTACACAAAATAAAGCTGCGGGATAAAGGGGTTAGGGAGAGTGGGCGGCCAGCAGGTGCAATTGATACAGTCATTAATACTGGCGTTAGAGTAAGTGACCTAAAATAGGGAGTGAGCCCTGAGGACATCCAGATTATTCCAAGTAAAGGGGAGTCTGGGGACAGGAAGGGGCAGAAGGCTGTTATGGCATGAACAAGCAGCTGGGAGACAGGGAGATGCAAATGGGAATACGTGGGAGCCTTGGGAAAGCGCCCAGAGGCTCTGTCGGAGTACTACACCCAGGCTGACTTAAACAACAGGATTTTATTCTCAGTGTCCCTGGAGGTCAGCAGTCCAAGATAAGGGTGTCGCCAGGGTTAGTTCTTGAAGCCGAGACAGCTTCCGTCCCATGTCTCTCTCCCCGCTTCTGGAGGTTTGCGGGTGTGATCTTTGGCCTTCCTTGACTTGCAGAAGCCTCACCTCAACCCCTGCCTTCATCTTCATTTGGCATTCTCCATTTACGTGTCTGTCTTCAGATTTCCCCTTTTTGTGAGGACACTGGTCACATGGAATTAGGACGCACCCCATTTCAGTATGGCTTTATACTGACTGGGGCTTCCCTTTAGACAGTAAAGAATCCGCCTGAAATGCAGGAGACCTGGATTTGATCCTGGGACAGGAAGATCCCCTGGGGAAGGGCATGGCAACCCACTCCAGTATTCTTGCCTGGAGAATCCTATGGACAGAGGAGCCTGGAAGGCTATAGTTCATGGGGTCATAGAGTCAGACATGACTGACTGACACACTTATGCTAATTATGTCTCTAACAATCCTACTTCCAATAAGGTCACATTCTGAGGTACCAGGGGTTGCAACTCCATTGTATGAATTTCGGGGGGACATATTTCAATCAGTAACATGGCTATTAATGCCGAATGAGAGAAGCTATTGGAATCTTATGAGCAGATAAATGCCACGATCCCCCTTAAATTATAAGAGGACACCTTTTGCTGCTCCTTTGATGCTGGGCTGCAGTCAGGAAGGCTGGAGCAGTGAAGCCTGGTGACGGCCTGGATGTGGCAGCCTGAACACAGATGGGTCATTCCTGCGCCAGAGACATTCTCATTAAGAGATATGCTCATGGTGTATCCAGTGTGAAAAATGCATGATCAAAATAAAGTTCTGATTTTTCAATAATACACTCTCCCCATTTGATGCTACTTTAAAGAAGAAACCTTGAGGTTCTAGATTTTCACTTTATTGACAGTGAGAGTGAGGGGCTGGGTCTAAGACTACAATTTAGCAGTTGGATCAAGGACTCAAATCCAATTATTCTAGCTTTAAATTCTGCAATTAATACTTAATATAATCAGGTTTTACAAATACAAAATATATCAAACTCATGAATCTCAGGTTTTTCATCTTCTATATGAAAGAATTAATTATAACCTGATCTCTATCAAATTTGTTTAAATTTTTAAAAACTATGTTTCTATAATTACAAACTTACAATTAACAAGAGGGGAAAAAAATTACTTTGTGTAAGATGAGTCTCAACTGCCCTTTTTGCTTGCACAGAGAAAAATTTACATCCCAGACAATCAAAAGATAAATAGTAAAAATAAAATGGTTACATGTTTTCAATTAATTTATTTAGAAAAACGAAGGTTTACAATTGGTGCCTTAAGGCAGGAGATCATGAATTCAACAAGTTAGTATTAATAATACAGACTTTCAAAAACCTTTATAGATTAGTCCAAAGTAGAAAATTATTTTCTGCCCACTCTTGGACTCAGACACATTCAGAAAAAATATATATTTATAAAAATAAAATGGCAAACATAATCCCACCAATGAACTGATATCAGTTTGTCAGAATAACCTCTGTGTAATAAGAATAGCTGAGTGATTTTTCCCTGCCCTACATCCATATCATATGAAGTGATGATGAAAATATTTACTTTTTGAAAAATAAAAAACATCCCTGAAACAAAACACAAGAAACAGTAAGAACAAATATCCGCTAAATAAAAACAGTGTAACTAATTGCTTTACTATTCATACAGCCTGTCCAGACTCAGCCTCTAGACTTCTGGCTCTTCATGTTATCTCTACTTCAGACACCAGGGAGCACATGTATGAAGAAGAAAATGGAAATCCCCGGTCTAATCCACCTAGATTTCAGATGGCAGTTTCAGAACTATTAATGCATACAATGAAGCAAAAAGGACTGCCAGCTATAATGAAGTGTGCTGCTGATAAAAACTCTCGCTGAAACATCTTTAAAAACTGTGAGCACCGGATTAAGCAACAGCAAGCATCTAGGATCCTGGATTTCAGAAGTTAGAAAGAGAACTTTATTGCAACTGAAAGAGAAGGCAGAAGTCCAACTTACTAAAGGATATTCCCCCTACTGACATGATCACAGTAAGACTTGTCACTGAATTAGGATGTTCAGTGTATCTATGTTCTACAAGATTCATTAAGAAACCTACCTTTATTTTGAAGAAATTTTTCCTAAAATGAAAACAGCATTCCTAATAAACTCTGCTATCACACTAAAGGGAAAACCATACTAGTGAGCAAAACTTTTCAATTTGTTTTGTGAGGATACTGTGACAGTTATCTTAAACAACTAAAAAGCAAAATTTTAAAAAAAAATCACTTACAAACCATCTATACTTTTTGTTTCCCCAACATCACATTTTGAAAACACAAACAGAATATGAGGCAACAGTACAGAGTTGTGAAAAAGGTAACAAAGAACTAAGGCTTTAATAGATGAGAAAAATCTCAGAATACAAACATCACTGAACTGTGTTGATACATACTAAGCTTTGCTCTTTTTCTCTTACTTCTTTTGCTGTTTAATTTACAGGTGTGCTTGACAAAAGACAAAACCACGCCGATGATGGACCTGATAGTGATAAACATGAAGAAAAAAGCCGTGACATTCTCGCAACCTCCTCCTGTCGCTGGTAGTGGCTAAGCTCTAACTTCCCGGCCAGGCTGAGCCTAAGGATCTGTGTCTAACTAAGACTTTCACACACACAGAACAAAACAAGCCTATTCATACCTATTTTCCAAAAGACTCACTTGTTACTCGTTAGAGAGAAATTTCCTTATTAAATTAACAGTATCTATATTCAATTTCCATTTAAGAATACCATTTCATTCTAGTGTTTCCTGCAATTTCCTGTGACTGCCTATGTGCTTCCATTATAAAAATGGTAATGATGAAGTACCAAATTTAAGAATAAATAATTATTATATACTAAAAGGTACAAGAAAGCAATTACAGGTGACTCCTTAGGACTTAAGACTCAAGAGCTTCAGGTTAGTGGTGATCATGGCATCAGAGATAACCCTAGGCTGCCCTGGGGACTGCAGCCCCGAACAGCTTCAGTATCAGGACCATAAGTTACATTTAAAGTGATGAAACATTTTAAAATGTTTAATAATTCAATGAATAACCACTCAAATTACAGTCACTTAATAAAAATCCTAAACTTAGTTCAAAAATAAAGGTCTCAAAAATAAGCTAATCTATGATAAACATACCATACTATTATTTTAAAAAAAATACCAACTTTGCTCATTACTTAGGATAGAATTCCGATGTTATTCCATCATGGAGAGATGAAGGGTCACTGGCTGAAATGGGTAACACCTGGGAGGATGGAGAGAGCAACTGGCAGATCTCTACTCAGTGGATGTGAATTTTCTTCATAGGCTGATTATGTCACTCATTATGAACAGGCACGCCCATAGCATAACATAACAGATGTCAGTAAATTCTGTATGTGTATATGTATGTGTATATATATACACACACCCACATACACACACATTAGATCGTAAGTTACCATAAAGTTACTAAACATAAACATAAAAATATGATATATATTACTAAGCAGCAAGAGCTTTTTATCAGAGAAAATTTTTAGATGAAATGCCAATATATAAAACAGAGAAACAAGAGTAGGCTGTTCTGGCTAAAGCAGGGGAGGCAGGAGTAACAAAGAGCCCTGCCCTTCCCGCAGCGTTGGCTGAGACATTGACTCAGTGTCCGAGCCATCATCTGAAATCACTGATCCAAGTAAATCCTGTTTACGTGGTGAAGATTAAACCTAAGACAATATAGGCCCACATTATAGGCCCCTATGAAAGTTCTATAATGCAACCGAGTATAAAGGTAAAAAGTAACAGTTCCTCTCCTTTAAAAATAATAACAAAATAAAATCACTATGCTATATAAAACCAAATTATCTCATAATCTTAATTTGATCCTTGGAAAAAGTTACTAGTTCTCTTTAAAGTGCCTAAATTTCAAAGACTTAATTTTGTCCATATAAATCTTATCCAAAACAGAGGAGAATGCATGGTGGGAGGTGGAGGTGTTATTTTTCTCTATCACACATGTATCTTCTACCTGACTGGCCGATTTAAATATTCTGCCCAAGAATCTTAATTCTGTCACAGAATATTCAGATAGAGAAACATGCAAATAGAACTGGTCTGGTAGAACAACATCTACAAGGTAAACTCTGACGGAGTGTTCTGACTGACTGACTTGGACAAACTTCCCATCTCTTTGCTCCAAACATCTCCCCGTTTGTGGAAGGACTATTTTATAACCCATGCAGTTGATGTTAGCAAAATACAAATACCACGTTCTCTTCTGGAAAGGTCATGATTAAATGTCTAGATTCAATAAATAGACTCTTTTAATAATGTGAAATCCTATGGAACAGTCTATCCGAGCCGGGTCTCAATCCTTCTTCTTCTCTAGCACGTCTTTGGGCTCCTGCGGGGTGGGCAGCGGAGACGCCGCGCCCCTGGGCTGCGGGGGCTCGGGGCGCTCCGCCGGCTCCGGGCTGTCGTCGGGCTCGTTCTTGGACACTTCGTACCGCTCCTCTATGTAGCCGCCGTCCGCGTCGGCCGTGCAGATGCCGTAGCACATGATGCTGATGACGCCCAGGGGCAGGCCGAAGAGGAAGCAGCCCATCAGCGGGGAGCTCCTGAATATGGACTGTGGAGAAACAAGGAGGCCCCTGTGAGGCCGCCTGACACGGACACCGGCGAGGAACCTGAAAGCCGCTAGAGTTCCGCCTCCTGCGGCCCTCCAACCTGCTTTTCGTTCCAATGAATCAATGTCAGTTTTTCTGCAGTAACTACCCCGTGAAAGACACTTTAGACATTTTATATCCGTGTATGTGAGTATGTGGAGCCAAGCTATCCGCAGCAAAAAAGGGCACCAAATCCTCCATTTTGTTTTTTTTTTTTAATTGAAACTTTTTATTTTGTATTGGAGGATAGCCGATTAACAACGCTGAGGATAGTCTCAAGTGGACACCAATCCATTTCCTTTTCAAACGACATTTGTTTTCCTCACATTAATCACAAAGCTCTTTGAGGTGGTTGTTATGTGCCAACAGCTTTACAGCCATATCCTGGCTTGAGAAGGCTGGTTATTTACCATAAGGAAGGTAATACTCTCTTCACATAACATTTTTTACTTGTCTGATTAGAAATTACTAAAATTAACTTAGTAATTTCCCTCAGATCCCAGAAAAGTAAAAGCAACATGAATGAGTTTTTCAACTATACTATAGTCTATGGATTGTGACTGTAACTCTTGAGAACTAAACAGACAAATTCAAAGCAGAGCAGGGTCACTTGGGAGTGAGATAATGGAAAACAGCATCACAGAGTCAAGGTGCTGCAAGCAAGAACAAGGCAGGCCGGGGTCCAGTGTGGGCTCAGACCGAGAAAATGTGAGAGGGACAGAGAACAGTGACGTGAGTCACTGGAAAAGAGGAGGAGAGTGATCAGTGCCGATCACTGCAGTTAACACTATTCATGCAGAGGTTCAGAGAGGACTTGGAGACAGGGCAGGAGGAAGTGAGCAGCAAACCACATGGAGGCCACTCACACGCATGTGACCAGGGCCCAACCCATGGAAAGGTCACGAAAAATGGAAGGCGCAGGAGTAGGTCAGGATTAATAGCGGCAACTTCTCACCAGTTGAAGATCAGTTCAGTTTTAGTTGCTTTAGGCCACAATGAATGAAAACACCCAAGGAGTAGTTAAAATAGACAGTGAGAACTACGTTTAAGGCTTCAACAAATTTAGGGCTACTCTGCAGCCAAGCTGACAGCTGAAGCTGGGATAGTAAGAGAGATTTCCTGGACTTCTCAGCAAGAGGGTTTCAGATCCAAGGACTGAGAAGGGCAGGAGGAGGAAAGAAACTCTGAAAAACACCAAGTCATGCTGTTAAGTTGAGCGATACTGAATTCCAGTTGCCTCACCAATCATACAGAAAAAAACAACTGGAGAAACTTAATTTTCATCTGATCAGTATCTTTTCTTAACATAAATATGTACTAGATCTCATCTTGTAAGATGTATTTTTATCAAATCCTTTGCAACTCCAGATTTTATTAATATCTTAGACAAAACCTATATCCCTATGTTCTCAATTATCAATGACACTAAACACACTGTCACAACTTACCACAACAGTAGATTTGGCATCAAATACTATTCGTTTCAATCTCTGCAAAATGCTGTCACCTCCTTGGGCCTTAAAGTTAACAAGAAGAAACAAACTGTTATTTCAGTGCTATCATTTCATTCATCTGTTAGGTAATCATTCTTAGGATGGTAGGTCAAGAGTTGACGACAAAAGATTACACGGAGCACCTGAGAGTTGTGGAGTAAACCTTCCTGTTCTTTCCATCCCTCCCTGCTTCTGTCCTCCTGTATGAACACAGTCTGACTCTCCTCTGAAAACACGTCCTCCCTAGCACTCTGGCTGAGGCTGGCCTGCCCCGGGTGCAGGCCCGCCCTGTTTCTGAGTTTAGCTGAGCGTGGTAAGAGCTGCTGCAGGGTCTTTCCTGTCCTACAGGGAGAGCCTCCTCGGTGATGAAACCCAAAGGGAAACAGGGCTGGAAGGCAGAGGGGGCAAGATTCCTGACGGAAACCCATCCAGTTCCTTATTCAGCACCCCCTGAAGTCTGTTCCCTCCCCCAATCTCACTAACGGACACAGAAGGGCTCTTACTCACACAGGTGAGCCTCACTTGAACAAGTGTTACCTTTACAAACATAAAACCCTACTACGTGGTTAAGAGCATTCCCAAAGAAGAAATACTTGTTACTCTGTGAGCCAACTTTCAAATAGTTTGTGTAAAGCTGAAACCAGTCTCACAAAATAATTAAGTTTCATGAAAGCACAGAAGTTTCATATTTTCTCTTAAAAAAAGTTTAGATTATCCATTCATCATTCTGAGAAATGTTTTACAGAATTCTATTTGGAATAGTCCATTCAGGCTGGTTCTAAATACATTTCCTGATCTTTTAAAGAAACTGTGGCTTTATTCACAGGTTTTTTTAAGAAAACTAATCCAAGTGACTATTCAACTGTATTTGTGAATCCAGATACTAAGAATTATTTAGTTCACCATCAGATGGCTCTGTCCCCCGCAGACCTCTCAGCCTCCACAGCCCTGACTCTGACTCTACATGTCAAGCACCTCCCCGTCACTATGACAACCGGACATGCCCTCCCAACAGAGTCCCGCCCATCAGTGCCCTGGCCACTGACAGCCTGCGGAACTGATTCCACCTACAGTGAGAGAACTGGGGAGGACAGAGGTCTGCCCTACCCGGGGGGAGGCCGAATCATCTTCTCAGAATCACAGGAAAAGAACTCATTTCTCCTCTACGTCCTCCCATCACCCCTTTGAAATAGTGAACAACTCACATCTACTGTGCCATCCAAGATGTTATTAATGAACTGGACCATGTCTTCTGCATTCTTAATCTGTCTATCTAGTAAAAAGTACTGTTGGTTTGAAGTATTCAGTACAACCACAGTTGGGACTTTCAATTCACTAAAAATAAAAAAAAAAAAACAGAGAAGTCAAAATACATGTTAAACACAGAGACAACAAATATCCTGATGTTTGAATTAAATCCAAATAACTAAAAATACAAAAGGGAGCTATAATGGTTTTGCCTTCCTCTGTTTATATAATTTCAAATTGTGCATCAATTTAAAAAATAGCTAAATTAACATTTATGAGAATTGCTAGCATACAATATCAGATAGCTAAATATTTATGATTAAACCTAAAGATAAAAGTTAGTATGTATGAAGTGCCCGTTTCTGGGCAGCATAATTCCTTGCACAAGTCTATGTTAAACACCATCACTGTTAATCACACACAGCCCACTTCAGTTGAAGCGTTGTCTCCAGAGTCACTGCCTGTGGTCCACTCTGATGCTTTCCCACAATGCAGCTTAAAGCTAATATTTTTCATTTAAAGGTAAATAAAGGTGGGGGAGTTTGAGTAAACTCCAGGAGTTGTTGATGGACAGGGAGGCCTGGCGTGCTGCAGTCCATGGGGTTGCCAAGAGTCAGACACGACTGAGTGACTGAACTGAAGTGAAGTGAAGTCGCTCAGTCGTGTCCAACTCTTTGCGACCCCATGGACTGTAGCCCACCAGGCTCCTCCATCCATGGAATTTTCTAGGCAAGAGTACTGGAGTGGGTTGCCATTTCCTTCTCCAGGAACTGAACTGAAAAGGGGGAGGACTTATCTTGTAAAAGCAATTAAATGAGAAAATTCAAGTTAAATATCCAGCACATCCCTTGTACAGAACAGCAGTTCAATAAACATGATTCCAAAGCCTCTCAACTTGCCACCACCCCACAGTACAATCACCCATCCTCCTGGGTGCTCCAGGGACATACTAGATGTCAATTCAGTTTGCAGACAAAAACCGTAACATAATATTACTAATGTGTCATTTACTTCAAATACTTTTTATCTTTTTCCCTTCAAGGATAGGACTTTGCATAATTATAGAAAGGGCCTTCATTCAGGTTAGGGTGAGTTGTGTGTCTATTTGTATCAGTTCATGGTTATCCGTGTGTCTATTATGCAAAAGCACAGAACTCTAAGGTAGAAACAATTCACAGCCCTGTATGATCACCACATGAGTAACTGAGTCCAGGAGGCTGCTTTCTTGCTTAATAATCCTCGACCCCTCCCCACACCATATGCTTCGCCCAGGGAGACAATGTGCGCATCTTCGCGTGTCTCCATGATTGCCTCGAGCAGAGGATCTACCTGCCAAGTATGGGGACGACAGGGAGGCGAGGCCTGGACCTAACTGGCAGCCTGCAGCCACATGGGACTGTGCCCAGACAAGGTCAGCCAAGCCCAGACAAGCGAGAGAGAGAATAAATGATTACTGTTTTACACCAGTGGGTACTAGGGTACTTTATTATCCAGTATTATTAGGCAATAATTAACTGTGTAATTAAAAAATAATCTTAGCTTCATTCTTGTTCACAAAACCAGGAAACAACTTTTTGACTTATAGCAATTATCATTATATTGTATCAGTAGCAAAATTCTATTTTTATGGAATGAATTAAGAACCTGGTCTTCCTACAAAAATATACTTTATGAAGAAATTAAAATACACAGCTGAACTGGAAACAATATTTTCTGAGATAATTCAATTTGAATAATGATGAAAAATAACCCCTCATCCTATCTCACAGACACCTAATACAAAATAATTTAACACACCAAAGGTCTGAGAGGACCCTATTTCCTTGGAGAAAAAGTAAAAAACATAGTCAAAGCTACCGTGTTAAACTATCATGTAATATCATGTATTTTGCCCTAAGTTAAAAACTTCTAGGCATAAATACTGATTAAATTCCACTAACGTATGTGTCAGTACTGATGGTACAGTGGTGAGGAGCTTTTGGAGTTAGAGAAGTCTGGATTCGGGGCCTGGGTCTCTGACTTACTTGCTGGGCATCATTTGGCTTATTAGTTAACTTGAGTTTCTTCTAAGAAATTTCCATTTCCTCATCTATATAAAATGGAAAGAATAATAGTACTTACACCTTACTGAGTTGGCGTAAAAGTCAGAAAACACAGGCTGACCACCCAGTCCAGTGTTGGTCACAGAAGTGTTCATTGAGGACTTTCAATTACTATATAACCATCATTATATGCTTTCTCTCTTCTCTCAAAAAAAAAAAAAAAAAAAAAATACAAACTTCTAACCATAGCAGTAGCAAAACTTCTACTATCACATAACTCACATTAGAAATAATACTCCTGAAGGAATGCCCATCCATCTCTAGAAATTCTGAGTATTACCCAGAATCAAGATGTTTATCAGGCACAAACTGCTTTGGCCTCTTGCTCACAATGTTTTACTTCATCACTTTACTGGCTTGCCTCCAAGAACATTATAAAAAGTGGTTGTATTGAAATCCTCACTATACACGGTATTACAAAATCCTACAAAACACATTTCTACTGTAATATGGGGCTTCCCAGGTGGCGCATAGTAAAGAATCCGCTTGCCAGTACAGGAGACACGGGTTTGACCTCTGGGTTGGGAAGATCCCCAGGAGGCAGAAATGGCAATCCACTCCAGTGTTCTTGTCTGGAGAATCCCATGGACAGAGGAGCTTGGTGAGCGACGATCCATGAGATCTCCAAGAGTTGGACATGACTGAGCACATTATAATGTGCCCCCTTTATAAGATCACGCAGCATAGCAATTTCTCTTATGTCTCTACAGGGTCAACCGAACTCCTGTAAGCAACAGTCATTTTATAGGTGATGGGAATGCGTAAACCATGTTTTTATACTTTGTATTGAGTATTAAAAATTCAAATAAGTACCTTTAATAATTGGATACTTTATTTTCCTTTGTCTTAATTTCTTCATTATGTATTAAATCTGGTACTTTATATCTTTGGTAAACCCTCTCAAATTCTTACTGGAATAAGGATAATGCTGCTAAGTCACTTCAGTCATGTCCAACTCTGTGCGACCCCAGAGACGGCAGCCCACCAGGCTTCCCCGTCCCTGGGATTCTCCAGGCAAGAACACTGGAGTGGGTTGCCATTTCCTTTTCCAATGCATGAAAGTGAAAAGTGAAAGTGAAGTCACTCAGGCGTGTCCGATTCCTAGCGACCCCATGGACTACAGCCTACCAAGCTCCTCTGTCCATGGAATTTTCCAGGCAAGAGTACTGGAGTGGGGTGCCTTTGCCTTCTCCAAGGATAATGAATTGATTATAAATGAATAAAGCTACTTTACTTTGTAATTTTAAGATTATTAAGACATTTGCTCCCTGGAAGAAAAGCTGTGACAAACCTAGACAGCCTATTAAAAAGCAGAGACACATCACTTTACTGACAAAGATCCATATAGTCAAAGCTATGGTTTTTCCAGTAGTCATGTATAGATGTGAGAGCTGGACCATAAGGAAAGCTGAGCACCAAAGAATTGATGCTTCTGAACTGTGGTATTGGAGAAGACCCTTGGACTGCAAGATCAAACCAGTCAATCCCAAAGGAAATCAATCCTGAATATTCCTTGGAAGGACTGATGCTGAAACTCCAATACTTTGGCCGCCTGATGCAAAGAACTGACTCATCTGAAAAGACCCTGATGCTGGGAAAGATTGAGGGCTGGAGGAGAAGTGGACGACAGAGCATGAGATGGTTGGATGGCATCACCGACTCAATGGACATGAGTTTGAGCAAGCTCCGGGAGTTGGTGATGGACAGGGAGGCCTCGTGTGCTGCAGTCCATGGAGGCCAAAAAGTCAAGCACCTGAACTGAACTGAACGTTGTAATTTTAGGCTCTGGAGGGATTTCCCCATTTTCACGCCTGTGCTCTTTTTAAGACCCATTTTCCAAACGCTCGTGTGTCTGCCTATTGCTCCCTGCCTGAAATGACCTCTCTGCATTCTTCATTCAGCTACCTTCTCATTCTTTAGAACTTCTCTTAATTACTGCCTCCTCTGGCAAGCATTTTCTGAGCCCCTGCGCCTTCTGTGTGTCAGGATGAGGGCGGCAGTGGGGGGTTTCTCACATTCTCAGACAGTCTGCAACCATCATCCTGTCTAACCGAGCAAACTGGAAACATCTGAAGACGGGGACTCCATAATCTACTCACTTTTTTGCATCAACAGTGCAGTGCCAAACACAGCGTGTGACATACAGCAAATACTCACTAAATGTCCACTGAATCTAATAGGCTTTCATTTGAAATTTATTACTTTGGTATAGGTTTGGTAAATGTTTTCTAATATCAACTTTCTGAAGTGACAAATCATATCTTAATACCATAAGCATAATCAGTATTATTTTAAAACTGCACAGTTTTCCTATAAAGTCTGTTAAAATAAATTCTTTTAGAATAGTAATTAATCCCTGAATGCTAAAAATTTTCTAATTAAGTTTTATTCATTAAAACTGAATTAAGGTGCATTTTAGACAGAAACTACAAAGTTTACAAATTTTTGAATGATGATATTCTTTCCAAAATACTATGTTATCAACATTAAAATGGGAGTATATTTTTAGAATAGAGAATTTTAAAGTTTAGGAAGTTTCAAATACAGATTTTAAAACCTAAAGTAAAATATTTAATGGGAGTGTATCTTTACTAACATATACAAAGGTTTGCTTTCTTTCAGCTATTAGTCCTTCTGCCTGTCTTTGAAAAACAGAAATTTAAAAACTAATAGTCAGGACTGCCCTGGTGGTCTGATGGTCAGGACCCCACACTCCTACTGCAGGGGGCATGCGCTCAAACCTCGATCGAAGAACTAAAATCCTGTAAGCCACACAGTGTGGCCAAAACAACAAAGAAGAGTTGGTAACAAAATCATTGAGACATTTAGCATTTTACTTACTCCATCAGCAAGGTATTTATATAGTCATTTCCATCCATATGGCCAAACTGAAAATCCCTAATCAACAACCAAAAAGAAGAGAGGTAAAGAGAGCAATGTTAAATATTAATATACAAAAAAAGAATAAATACAAACCACTGAATTTATTGTTTGCTAAGCATGTAAATACTGTAAACATATAACATATAAATTATATACAATAAATATTAAAAAGTGTCAATTCTACTAGCTTTGGAGATACAAACACAATATAACAAGAAAATTTTAAAGACATTTCTATTTTGTTTCATACTATGTAATAGGAGAAATAAATATATATATATAATTGACACATCATTGAGACTCAGCATAAAAAAGGTACAATATGTAATGTGACAGATTTACACTGACTGTCTTATGACAAACTGACTCAGCACACAGGAAAAATACTACCTATTTTTTAGGTTCCATTTACTTTGATTTCTGTTAAAATCATCATCTTTCTGCATCTGATTTGTAGCTGCTCACTGAACTGTACCTCAAATGCATGACTAAACAGGCAATCTCATTTTACTGGGCTTTGCTTTACTGTAGTTCCCAGATCGGAGAAGGCAATGGTGACCCACTCCAGGACTCTTGCCTGGAAAATCCCATGGATAGAGGAGCCTGGTGAGCTGCAGTACATGGGGTCCCTAAGAGTCGGACACGACTGAGTGACTTCACTTTCACTTTTCACTTTCACGCACTGGAGAAGGCAATGGCAACCCACTCCAGTCTTCTTGCCTGGAGAATCCCAGGGATGGGGGAGCCTGGTGGGCTGCCGTCTCTGGGGTCGCACAGAGTCAGACACGACTGAAGCGACTTAGCAGCAGCAGCAGCAGTTCCCAGATAGTATGCTTTTTTCTTTTTTTCACCTTAACAAATTGAAGTTTCTTGCAACTCCGTTGAGTGAGTCTATCAGTGCTATTTTACCAACAGTATTTGCTCATTTTGTGTCACATTTTTCGTAATTCTCACAATATTACAAATTTTTTCATTATTTTTATATCTGCTCTGATGATCCGTAAGCAGTGATCTGTAATGTTACTGCTGTGATTTTGGGGCGCCATGAACTGTGTCCATGTAAGACTTCCAATTTAAGTAATAAATGTTATGTGTGTTCTGACTTCTCCACCAACCAGCCATTCTCCCATCTCTCTCCCTCTCCTCTGGCCTCCCTGTTCCCTGAGACACAACAATGTTGAAATCAGACGGGGTAATCACCGTACAATGGCCTCTAAATGTTCAAGTGAAAGAGTCCCGTGTCTCTCACTTTAAATCAAAAGCTATAAAAGATCCAGTTCAGAAAGGGAGGGAAGTTGAAGGTTGAGATAGGCTGAAAGCTAGGCCTCTTGCAGCAAAATAGTCAGCCAAGTTATGAATGCCAAGGGAAAGTTCTTGAAGGAAATTAAAGGTGCTATTCCAGTGACTACACAAATGGCAAGCAAGTAAAACAGCCTTATTACTGATACGCAGAGTTTGGGGGTTTCTGGATAGAAGATCAAAGCAGCTACAACATTTCCTTAAGCCAAAGCCTAACCCAGAGCAAGGCCCTAACTCCCTTCAGTTCTGTAGAGGCTGAGAAAGCTGAAGAAACTGGGAAGAAAATTTGAAGCCAGCAGAGGGTGGTTTATTAGACTTAAGGACAGAAGCCTACTGCATGACAGCAAAGTGCAAGGTGAGGCAGCAAGAGCTGATGCAGAAGCCACAGCAATCTACCCAGATCCAGCTCAGATCATTAATGAAGGTGGCTGCATCAAACTAGAGATTCTCAGTGTAGATGCAACAGCCTTCTGTCGGAAGAAGATGCCATCTAGGACTTTTGGAGCCAGAGAGGAGATGTCCATGCCTGGCTTTTAAACCTTCAAAGGACAGGCTGACTCTTGTGAGGGGCAAACATAGTTCGTGACTCTAAGTTGAAACCAATGCTCATTTATCATTTTAAAAATATTAAAAGTTTTTAAGAATTATGCTAAATCTACCCTGCCTTTTTATGACAACATAGCCTGGGTGCAGCATATCTATTTACAACATGGTTTGATAATATTTTAAGCCCTACTGTTGAGACCTACTGCTCAGGAAAACAAAAAAAAGATTCCAACTATCTGCTGGTTGACAATGCACTTGGGTCCCCAAGAGCTCTGATGGAGAGATACAATGAGATGAATGTTGTGTTCCCTCCTGCTAACGTTAACACAACACCCATTCTTCAGCCCTCTGACTCTCAAGTCTTCTTAGGGAAGAAGCACATTTCCTAAGGCCACAGCTGCCACACACAGTGACAGACCTGGTGGATCTGGGCAGAGTCAACTGCAAACCTCCGGCAGGGAGTCACAATCCTAGATGCCACTGAGAGCATTCATGATTCATGGGGAGAGGTCAAGTATCGACACCAAGAGGAGTTTGGAAGAGGCAGATTCCAACCCTCATAGACGATTCTGAGTCGTTCAACATTTCAGAGAAGGAAATGACTACTGATGTAGTGAACAGTCAGAAAACTAGAGTTAGGAATGGAGCCCAAACTGCTACAATCCTGTGATAACATATGAGTGGATGAGGAGTTGCTTCTTATGGATGAGCAGAGAAAGTGGTTCCAGGAATCTACTCCTGGGGAAGAGGTTACCAAGACTGTTGAAATCACAACATTTAGAGGACTCAGAATATTACATAAACTTAGCTGACAAAGGAGCAGGGTTTGAGAGGATCACTTCAGATTCTGAAAGATGTTCTAATGTGGGCAAAATGCTGTCAATGCTATGGAGAAATTGTTCAGGAAAGGAAGAGTTGATCCATGAGGCAGATGTTATTGTTCTATTTTAAGAAAAAGCCACGGCCACCCCAATCTCGACCACCCTGGTCAGTCAGCAACCTTCAACACGGGGGCAACCTTCCACCAGCAAAAAGATTACAGCCCACTGAAGGATAGGGTAATGATTGTCATTTTTAAAGTATGGACATTTTTTCAGACACAGTGCTGCTGCACACTTAACAGACCACAGCATATATCAAAACATAATTTTTATATGTACTAGGGAAACAGAGATTCCGTGTGACTTGCTGTACTGCAGTGGTTTGGAGCCAAGTCCGCAACACCTCTGAAATATATGCTTGGATATGGGCATGTTTTCTTACCACATACTTACCCTAAATCCTAACAAGATGCAGGTATGATTCAAATTAGAAGGTTTTTTTTTTTTTCTAACTTGTAAGACATATATCAACAAACTTCAAGTCCAAACAATTCATAATGAAATGCAACATGCTGTAATTCATTTCAGCTCCTTGATTCATCTTTTAAAGTATGGAATACACCTTACTTTTGCTTTACTGTATTACAAAATATAATGAAATAAAGATAATGGAGCTTTCCAGAATGCAAACACCTACCTGTGGAACTGGTCTCTGTAATCTCTAGCAACTTCCTGAATGATTGATTTTAATCTGTAAGAAAATAAAAAACACATGAACATTCCATCTTGTCAACTTGAAAAAATAAAATTATTCAATTATAGTATCTGCTGCTTTATCTAATGTTTAACGCTGCAGGAAAAGTAACATACCACATCAATTTATCTGAAGGCCATGTAAAGTCTGAACTGGATGATAGCTGAAGCTTAAAACTATTTCAAGGCACTATACCTGGTATGTTCAACTGATGTATTTTTCTCATCAATTACTGCAATAGCCACAAGCTTTCCTGAAATGAAGAATGACATATCTAAATTCTATAGTCCTAATTATACAAACTTTCCAATTATTACTGTACTTACGAACAGGAAAATAGTATATAGCTTATAAATCCAATTCCAATTATTTTAAACATATTATGTTTAACAGAGTGAAACCCTGAATTATTTAACATCAAGTGATAAATTCTAACCTACCTCCAACCCCCAAAATATAAATATCAATTAGTGAGTGAAAGTCGCTCAGCTGTGTCCGACTCTTTGTGACAAGGAGTATGTCAAGGCTGTATATTGTCACCCTGCTTATTTAACTTATACGCAGAGTACATCATGAGAAATGCTGGGCTGGAGGAAGCACAAGCTGGAATCAAGACTGCCAGTAGAAATATCAATAACCTCAGATATGCAGATGACACCACCCTTATGGCAGAAAGTGAAGAACTAAACAGCCTCTTGATGAAAGTGAAAGAGGAGAGTGAAAAAGTTGGCTTAAAGCTCAACATTCAGAAAACTAAGATCATGGCATCTGGTCCCATCACTTCATGGGAAATAGATGGAGAAACAGTTTAAACAGTGGCTGACTTTATTTTTCTGGGCTCCAAAATCACTGCAGATGGTGGTTGCAACCATGAAATTTAAACACACTTACTCCTTGGAAGCAAAGTTATGACCAACCTAGGCAAGAATGTTAAAAATCAAGAGACATTATTTTGCCAACAAAGGTTCATCTAGTCAAGGCTATGGTTTTTCCAGTGGTCATATATGGATGTGAGAGTTGGACTGTGAAGAAAGCTGAGCGCCGAAGAATTGATGCTTTTGAACTGTGGTGTTGGGGAAGACTCGAGAGTCCCTTGGACTGCAAGGAGATCCAACCAGTCCATCCTAAAGGAGATCAGTCCTGGGTATTCATTAGAAGGACTGATGTTGAAGGTGAAACTCCAATACTTTGGCCACCTGATGCGAAGAGATGACTCATGTGAAAAGACCCTGATGCTAGGAAAGATTGAGGGCAGGAGGAGAAGGGGACGACAGAGGATGAGATGGTTGGATGGCATCACTGACTCGATGGACATGGGTCTGGGTGGACTCCAGGAGTTGGTGATGGACAGAGAGGCCTGGCATGCTGCATGCAGTTCACGGGGTCACAAGGAGTTGGACACGACTGAGCGAGTGAACTGAACTGGACTATACAGTCCATGGAATTCTCCAGGCCAGAATACTGGAGTGGGTAGCCTTTCCCTTCTCCAGGGGATCTTCTCAACCCAGAGATCAAACCTATGTCTCCTGCATTGCAGGCAGATTCTTTACCAGCTGAGTCACAAGGGACGCCCAAGAATACTAGACAGGGTAGCCTATCCCTTCTCCAGTGGATCTTCCTGACCCAGGAATTGAACCGGGGTCTCCTGCATTGCAGGCAGATTCTTTACCAACTGAGCTATCAGGAAAGCCCCAATAATGGTAAATATTTAACAATTCATATACTCAAACTGCATTCTTTCACACAACTCACAAACTGATGAAAGTTAAGTATTTTGTTGAAAATTAATACAAACTAACAAAGCACTTCTTCCTAACACGTGGCTGGCTTCTTATAATTTTTGTAGTTTATATCTATTTGAGACCATTCAGCTATTTTCTTACAGCTTTCTTTCTGTATCTATATTTATATTTGCTTTGCTGATCATTTTCGAGCATGTAACTTCAAGAAACCATGCCAACCTGACACCCTTATTTTCCGCACAAGTAGAAGTGTGCTTTCAAAGGTTGTCATTACTTGTATTCCAAATTCTATTACAAAATCAGTCTTCTGAGGACAGGTTTCTGGTGGTTATTTTTTTCTTATTTCCTTATTATCCAGGCTCTGTTTTCCCTGTCACTACTGATTCTTTAACGAACACTTTCATGTTGTTGCTAAGTTGCTTTAGTCATGTCTGACTCTGTGCGATCCAATAGACATCAGCCCACCAGGCTCCCCCGCCCCTGGGATTCTCCAGGCAAGAAGACCGGAGTGGGTTGCCATTTCCTTCTCCAATGCATGAAAGTGAAAAGTGAAAGTGAAGTCCCTCAGTTGCGTCGGACTCTTAGCGACCCCATGGGCTGCAGCCTACCAGGCTCCTCTATCCATGGGATTTTCCAGGCAAGAGTACTAGAGTGGGGTGCCAACGCCTTCTCCGAACGTACCCTTTCTAGCTAATCTTTATTCCACATGTATGTTCTTTGGTAATATTCATCTATATTCTCATAAAGTTGAACTGGCATTCAGGTCTGAAAGAAGGAATGATATTATGAAATAGAAATTAAAAACTCATTTCCTACAGATTTATGTAATCAGTTAAGGAAAAGCTTTGTAGAGTGATGGAGAGTTGTACATATGCTGTTACCAGTGTCTCCAAGTTCATACAAGAGGAAGCCATCCATCGTAAGGTAATTCTGAAACCTCTCCTTGTTGATCCAAGATGACAGATCACCATCTTCATACTCTTTAAAACAAAGTTAATAAATTAGAGTACAAATATGACATTAAAATGTTTACAATGTTTAATCTAGCAATATTTATAAAATGCCTGACACAGGACCATAATCTTAAAATCACGAACTTCATTTTTAGAAAGCTATTCGAAGCAAACAATCAAATGTAAAAAGAGGATTAATACACAAAACAATTCATCATTATAGCATCATTAACATAGCAAAAGATAAATAAATAAAAATATAGGAAATAACTGAAATACCCTAAACAGGAAGTAATTTAAATCATTATGGTACACATTGAGGAAGGCCATTTATACATTTTTAAAAATTACAATAATTAAGGGGTGAAGCAGGTGACAAAATAATACAACATGACTGTAATACTGCCAAAAATGCAGTATGTAAGAAAACTGACAGAATGATAAAATGAAGGCACATATATACTCCTACTACATAGTTTTCCTGGGCTCATGATTATTCTTGGATGATGTCCTTATAGACAATTATTTTACTCTAATTTCTTTGCTCTTCTGTATTTTATGACATCCTTTTTCTTATGTAAAACAAAATCACATATAACATCAAACACAGTATTTTAGCCCTTTTCTAACATCATATACTTCCTCTGACAGGAAATATAATATCCAAGATAATTCTGTCCTAATTAGAAATGT
The DNA here is from genome assembly GCF_003369695.1 of Bos indicus x Bos taurus. NCBI lineage: Eukaryota > Metazoa > Chordata > Mammalia > Artiodactyla > Bovidae > Bos > Bos indicus x Bos taurus. Next base: position 8,696,972 of record NC_040099.1, on the reverse strand, counting down.
AAGTCTGAAAAATGATCACAACTGCATGAAAAAGCAGCTGATGGAAACGCCTACCAACGTGTTTGAAGGAAGATTGGATTTTATTGACTTCTTGAAAGATGTGCTTTTCCAGTCACTTGCTAAACAGAACGTTTTCAAGTTATCACACCTATAAAATGAGTAATATGACACAAATCTGAAAGCATTTATGGATTCAGATTGATGACTTAGGAGAATAAACATAAAACCAGAAGTTGATCACTGGGTCACAATCTCCACTCCAGGTCAAATTTTCTGAAGATTATACATGAAAGTGATAAAACTAAAACTCATTAGGAAATATACCACGCCCTCTGAGCTTCATCCCCATGCTCCTGACATTATCAACAACAATGAAAAGGCAGGAGAAGCAGGCTTCACTGTGGAAGATGGCTTATTTCTTCCACTTCTTTGTGTGTCTCAAATGTCAGACCCTTTTAAAATGAATTCTGAATATTTTAATGTAGAGAAACTGCATAGGGCTCATTTCTAAAGAAGGCAAATGATCTGATTAAAAAATTAGAAAAAGAAACTTATTGTAAGGAAACTCAGAATGAAAGACCACTGAGTGGAAAACATGAAGCTGAAGGGTAAGAAAACCCAGCAGTCACTGAGCTAATGGGTTTTGTGAACAGTAGGTGCATCTGACAGCAACATCTAAGGCATGTAATAGACACAGCATTTTAATCATAAGCTGTTTTGTTTTACATCAGTTAAAATGCTGGAACTTACCATCATAAACAAAATAGGTTTCATCTTTGAAAACAAGCACGGCGGGCATCTCTTTCAGGGTCACATACTGCATAAACCAGAAGAGTAAATGAGTTTGACAGTTAAAATTTTTCAGTTGGTCACCATGAGTTTTAAAAGTTTTGAAAGATACTTGGGGGAAAACTCACAATGCTAACAAAAAAATTACAAATGGTTAAAAAGAACACAATCAATCTCAAGCTCATTCAGTGACTGGACTTGTTACCTCTTGATACATCCCCTGGTACGTGCCCTGTCTGCTATGGAGGAACCATGGAATATTCTTAGAGTTGCTAACAGACAAAGATATCACAAGAAGTGGGGTCCAGGCGGCACGCTGAAATGGCAGAGGAGCTTGGGCAGAAGTAGCAGGCAGCACAGGCCCATCCTCCCCCCAACTCTCAGGCCGTGTGACAAAGACTCCTTCACTGCAGCTGTGAGTCGGCTTCCTGTGAACCCAGGAGGCATCACTACCTCACTGGAGAATAAGAGATGCTAACATATGGGAGAGGCGAGAACAGGCTTAGACTGGTTCATGAATGAGAACTCATAATGGCAATAAATAAGAAGAAATTCATTCAGTGGGTGCCTGCTTCTTAGCCCTGTGCTGTGCTTAGTCATGTCTGACTCTCTGCGACCCCATGGACTGCAGCCCGCCAGGCTTCTCTGTCCATGGGGATTCTCCAGGCAAGAATACTGGAGTGGGTTGCCATGCCCTCCTCCAGGGGATCTTTCCAACCCAGGGATAGAAGCCAAGGTCTCCTGCATGGCAAGTGGATTCTCTACCCACTGAGCTACCAGGGGAGCTGTGTTGTACTAATTTCAAAAGAGAAACATTACAGAAGAGAAATCAGCATCAGAGCAGGAAAGATGTAACTTGGGTAAGCCACAGAGAATTACTACATGACATAAAAATGAACAAATTAGTAGACGACTAATAAAATAAAAATAATAAAAGGAAGGACAGCTGTCCTGGAAAGATTAAAAGGGAGGGAGGTATGTCTCAGGTGATACAGAATGATCTGGTTACAATGCATTAAAAAATTCCACAGCACCATGAAGACAGCCACTGAAGGGCAGCGGTAAAGCCCTCAGGAGAGGCTCTGCCATCAAGCACGCCGCTAGTCACCTATCCATACTGATGCTCTCGGAGCAGTTCAGAACATCCCATGTCTCTCCCTTCCAAGGGCATCCCTGAGTCAGCCATTCCTGAAATCACACACCTGTGAGGCACCTATCCCCATTACTCCTCTGAAACCGTTTCTCTTAAAACCATCAACTACCTCCACGGGGACAAACACCACTGTTCCTTCCTCAAGTTGGTGTTTCACAAGCATCTTGCACAACTGGCCACTCTTCTCTTACATACCTTGTATCCTGGCTTCCCTTTCACCTTGTTTTCCTACTTTACTGGTGAGTTTTTCTCATTATTCTCTGCTGTCTTTAGGACCCAGGACCTTTTACCCACCACCCTCCCCAAATTTGCACTCCATGTTTGAGAAGTTTATTTTATTATTTATGCGGCTGTGACTTAACTCCCAACCCTTATATCCAACAACTTATTTGATGTTTGTACTTGGATGCTTAGTATGTCAAATTAAAACAAACCTTCAAAACTCGATCTTTCCTCCCATAATTCTTAACTTGTTCCTTCCCCAGTATTCCCAAGCTCCTAAGTAACACTACCAGCTACCTACCCAGTTGTTCAAACCAAAAACCTAGAGTCATCCTTTTATTAAATTACTAAAGCACCTCTTTATTTTGCAACTGAACAATTCAAAGTCACAGCTAGAGTCTTTTCATGTTTGAACCTGAACAACTATTTCTCAATCAAAATGAATTACAACCAGAGAACACGTATAATGACTTATTATTCATCTCTTTTCCTCTAGGGCAAGCTCAAACAGTTCCATCTCCAAACATAATTCTCTCCTTCTCCCTAATTCTTTTACTACCTTTCAAGCCTAAATCCTAGATTGTTTCAAGAGCTCAACTGATCTTCCTGATTGAGTCTCATCCTGATCCAGTCCCTTTTGCACTTAGCAGAGGAATGTCCTTAAAACAGACTTGAGACCAAGTCCTTCCCTAGCCCTTCGCACGCGTGGCCATGATCTGCAAGGCTTCCACTGGCCTCTACCTCCCTCTCGTCTTTCTCACTGCAGTACAGCCGCAGTGGTGACCGCTGTCACTCCACTACGCCGGGCAGGCTCTCATCCAGGGCATTTGCATCCCCTGGTCCTTGTTTCTGGTTTACTTTGGCCACAGACCTGTGTGTGGCTCCTTCATGTCCCGTAAGTCCCAGTTCAAATGTATTTTCTCCTCAGACAGATACTTCTTGATCAACCAGTCAAGAGCAGCCATCCCACCTCTAAATGACTACACTGCTGCTTTTTTTTTTTTTAAGCAGTTATGATATCTTGTTCACGGCTTTGTTTCCCGAGGACCCAAGCACAGAAAGACTCATCTACAATACTAAAATTTAATCCACTTCCCCATCCACAAGAACATAACCTCTACCGTATGAGGGTCCTGATGACTTTGGTTGTCATCAATAATCCAGGACTTAAAACTGTGCATGCCACAATGATTAAAGAACAATCAACAGTTGTTGAATATACATATTAACACATTACTTAAAATTCAACTTAAAATATTACCGCAGGGACGACTTCTTCTGAGGCAGAAAAGAAGTATGTATATACAATTAATTCTGAAGCAGCATCAATGTATTTCTCCTGTGAAGATACAAACAGAAAAAAGGTAACTTTTAAACAGTAACCAAGATCAAAATTCATTCCTCATTAAACATTCAGAGCAAGTAGTATCATTGCTAAGTATTAATAGATCACGACAATTTGCTACCTTAAATCCTTTCATTTGGAAAGATTAAACATAAATAAACTGTTTCTTAGGCAAAAGACCATTATAACTAAGTGCTTTTATATGCCTTCAAATAATGTTCATTAAATAAAACAAGCTCAAATTACATTTATTAATTTAATTTGCTAATGAAGAGATAAGTGCATGTCCACACATGCAAACATACACATACATGTATACAATAATCTTAAAACAGTGAGCTTTTGCCTATTACACTCAACTGCATGTTGCAGTCTCAAAGTCTCAAAATGCTGAAAAGCAATACAGAATTTAAATAAATAGGTCAAGAACAGAAGAAAGACTAAGGTAGGCCACATCCACCCACTTTTTACTCAATTGTTTCATGAAGGCAAATACTATAGAGGGTATATGACAAAGTGCTTTTATTATAAAAAACACTTAGATTGAACTAAAGTATTCGTAATAACGATGAAATAAGTCCTGAGTTTTTCAAGAAAGTCTTCATTATACAGAAAACTAAATTATAATACATTCTGTTCTTATGGATTAAAAAATAAAATCATTTGATACCTTCAGAGGTGACTCTCCACCTATATAAACAAAAAATACACGATGTCTCTTCTGCATATGTTCAAACATTTGCTGACTAGGAAGTGGCCGAATTAGAGCCCTGTTTGAAAATAGAACAAATGAAAAAAACCTTGTACTTGAACTAAGAGTAGTACATACTTTATTTCTATTTATGTCAGCCCATCATGTCTAATGTCACAAACTTTTATTACTGTATGAATTGCCTTTTAAGTATATCATTCAATCCACATAAATCTTATAAACTATAGCCTGTGACCACTATTAAAATACAGTACCTACAATTTGATCTACAATTTTAAAAAATAAGCTTTAAATATGTCCCTCTGGAGAATATCACCTTAACCAATGTTTGGATAGGCAAAGATGGGACTATAATCCATTTAGAATCCTCAGCTAAAAACAAAACCATCCATGTGAGAGGTGATTTTTTTTCTCCCTTTCAAAAGATCATTCACACAAACACACTGTGAAATATACTATTCTAGGAGTTAATAACATTATATTTAGAATGTTTATGTCTTACTCTGTCCATTTAAATGCTATGTAGTTTTAAAACACTCTATAAAGATTAAAATCTAAAATGTTCCTAGGTATGTTATTCTTCTAGGGAAAAATAAAATGGAAAATGGTAGCATATAAGAATTTTATGAAAACAAAACTGTAAGAAGTTTTATTATATATTTCAAAGCCAAATAAACTGAGAAATGAACTACATCAAAGGTGACTATAAAACATATGACTTATGAAAATTATTAAAAGCTAAGAGGCAGTCTGCTTCTAAATGTGGTTTATAAGATTTTTATTCCATCACATTTGCAAAAAGAACAAAATGTATTCTGCAAAGGCAAACATATTTTCAAAATGCACAGTTCTTTAAATGCATTGCATCACTCTATTCTAGTCTCTATTTTCACGCGTGAGTAATTAACTGGTAAGTGACGCAACTCCAGAAGTGATTCTTGAAATTTCCTTTGCAGTAGATTCAGTCCTGGTTACATCAGGAGAAGGCCATCTTAAAATTGCCAAAACATAAAGACTAATCTAAACCACAGGGGAATAAAGTAACCCTACGAGAGACCCCCTCATGTAATATAAAGTTACCTCAAAATTATTCACAAAGCAAATAAAATGAAACAAGCAATCAGTAAGAAAATACAGTAAAAATTATACTTTATCAAAGCTTTGCAAACTTTAATATTCAAAGATCATTCCTAATTCTGTGTCTTTTCTCAAATAATTTAAGCTAGATAGTATCATGCCACCCAACAAATCTACCCCAGTATTTCAATTTAACTTAAAAATATTTAGAGCTATCAATATATTACATCCTGTCAAACTCATAAGCTACTATATTTTCAAAGTAACCTACTTTGATAAATGTTCTCTTCAAGAAGTTATACATAATCCCACTAAACAATTATATGCACCAACTTTCTATATATGCCAGCAAGATGTAAATTAAAAAAAAAAAATCACCAGATTCAAACCAAAAGGAAAGACAAAATTCGTTTTCTTAGCAGTAAAACTTCAGAGATCTGAAACTCAAAAAGATCTCTGGGTTCTAATTACATTATATTCTAAGCAAAATGTGCAACAATACCTCACAGCTGGCATACAGGAGCATGTGAAAGATGAGGGAAAGAATCTTAGTTACATCTCAAAAGCATCTACACGTATCACAGGCTAGGGATTAAAGTCTAAGACTATTCAGAACATCACGTTGTGGGGTATCTCTTAACACTGAAACTAGACAATGAGCAAAATAATGTAAACCAGGTCGTACAAAGGCAAAACCATCATGAAATAAAAATTAAGGTTCACAAAGCCGTTAGAAGTAATCAAGTCTTGAAAATGTATTAAAAAAATCCATTGGGGAAAAGCTCTTCTATACACAAAATAAATTTAAATGTGAGTGAGGTCAGCAAGTATGTAACATAAATCATGGACCCCTTTATTTTTCTAGAGAAGCTCTTTGCATATGCTGTGCAACACTATCTCTCCTCATAGACAATTTTATTTAAAAACCTAAAAATATGTATATTCAGTGCAGTTTATTAAAATACATTTAATTTTCAAACACTGATATCCTAAAGGCCTGTCAGAATACAAACTTACCCTGACACCCTGTGAGCAAACTCAATTATATCATCTTTTGTTCGTGGTCCTCTATAATTATACGCTAGGTCTCCTTTTAATCTTAAAAGAAGAAAAGAAGATAAAAGTTTACATTAACTGTTTTCATATTTAATGATAATCACTCTCTATTGTTACACAAATTACAGCATACAAAATAGTAAATGGAGTTTTAGAAGCAGCATAATCATGGGGAAAAAACAGCTGAACACTGCCTTCAGGGGATCAACAACTCAAAATGCAAAGAAGAAGACTATATTTTTCTAAAATTATGTGAAAATATTTTACTCTATGTTTGATAGCTGCATATATTTATCCTTCTAATAAATGAAAAACATACACATTCATCGTCAGGAACTCAAAGCATAAGTCTTACTATCTTAATCTTATGGACTCTGTAGGAGAGGGAGAGGGCGGGGAGATTTGGGAGAATGGCATTGAAACATGTAAAATATCATGTATGAAACGAGTCGCCAGTCCAGGTTCGATGCACGATACTGGATGCTTGGGGCTGGTGCACTGGGACGACCCAGAGGGATGGTATGGGGAGGGAGGAGGGAGGAGGGTTCAGGATGGGGAACACAGGTATACCTGTGGCGGATTCATTTCGATATTTGGCAAAACTAATACAATATTGTAAAGTTTAAAAATAAAATAAAATTAAAAAAAATAAAAACAAACAAACAAAAAAAAGGTCAGTGAAAGGACAGGGAATTAATATTTTGGTAAAGATAAAAACAATTTTAAGCAATACAACAGAGTAACGTGATAAATCCACCAAGATTACAGGGTAAAACAATGCATTAAAAACACCTCTTCTAGAAAATTAGATAATCTTCTAAAATCTTGCCAATGAATTGTGTCCAACTAACTGAAATTTTAAAAGTTGTGAAAGTGCAACAGAACACCTATAATTAAACCAAAAGAATAAAAAAGATAATTAACTGAACACAGGAAACTAAGAGGCTTAGCAAACATTTTTAAACAGTGGGAGAAGGAGGGAGGCCAACACAGAACCCAAGGAATTAAAAAATAACTTACTTTATTACAAAAATAAGTTTCCAAGTAATTCCTCAAGTCTTCATATTACCAAAATAAGGATGAGATCAGGATTAAACTCATGAGAAAATTCAATAAAACCATGATTACAAAACAAGGCCTTTAGAATTATCACAAGATATTTTTTACTGTATATGCTCTGTGACAGATGTGGTCAAATCTATAGGTGATAACTAACATCCATCAATTTTATTCTCTTTTTCTTTCACCTCTAATGAAGCAAGTCTATTTTAATTATAGAAAAGTAAAATCTGTTACGAGATAGGATTCACAAGTTAAACAGAATACACTCTTGAGCACCTGAGGGGTAAAAGACCTGTTGTAATTTACAACTGTACACCTTTGTCCTGCTAAGCGCCTCTCACAGTCCAACTCAAAACACATTTGGTGAATTAGCCTTAAACCACACATTAACTTAAGTGCAAAGAAAAAGCACAGATGGATCCCTTTCCCTGAACCACACGGCACCTAGAAAGAACTGCTGAACCCAAGTCTTCAATTCTCCAAGGAAGCTACTAGAAATATAATAAAATGTAAGTAGAGTGAACTAATAAAAATACACATATAAACATACAACACTCAACTTACAGCTTAATTGTTGGATAACCTCGAACTCCAAACTCTGAAGCAATGCCTTGATAAGAAAAAGAATAAATAATTCTAAATTTTTTTAAAATGAGAAACTAAGTAATAAATGAGCCTTTTATTTAAAAAAATATATACTTATACAAACCCATATAGATATGTTGTTCTTAACTCTTAAAAAATAATGTAAACACACAAAAAGGAAAAAACATGACATTCTCATACAAAATAATTACTTGATAACCCAACTTATGACTTACACAAAAATACTATAACAAAATAAAAAATAAATTCCAAGAGAGTAAGTTTTATCTATAAAGTACTTATTTTAAAAGATGTTGTTTTTTTAAAAAATTATATATAAATATATATATACCCACACGTATATAAAGTCTCACTCTTCATTTGACTTCATTTACAGGACACATTTCTCCAAAAAAAGGCCCATCTCTTCCGTTAGTGTTTTCTGAGTCTTAAAAGAACTGCTTTGTACTTTAATTTTAAAAACATGAACTGTAATTGCAAAAATATTATCTCAAAGCAACATTACTTGTTTTAAAAGTTTCTGCTTTTGTAACAACCTGGAGTATTAATAATTTCAGTTACTTCAAAGTTACTGTGAAATCTCCACATTAAATTAAAATAAGATACAGTCACTACAATGGCATCTTTTTAAGGAGAACAAAAAATAGTAACGAAAATAAGGAAACAATAGAGAATTAGACGACTTTAAGAGGCATAGTAATCACTATAGAAAATCAAAACTATACTACTTTACAGATTTAAGGCAACTGGGACAGAAAAAAAAGAAATAAAATATTCTCAGTAGGCAAAATACAGTATGTTTACACAACTATCCTAACTTATGCAAAGTATACTGTATTTACTCACATAATTGCTCCCTCTGTTCATTTTCTTTTATTTCCAGAATATTTTTTATGACAGTTGGGTATTAAAAAACTGGGTGCTGATTTACCAATCACTTTAGTAATCATTAATTTTGGTTTCTCTCCCCCGCACCAAAACACAAGAAAAAGACAAAGTGAATTTGTGACAGATAGTACCGAAAATCTCTCCTCCTCTCTCTTTCAACTCTAGACCTTTTCCCTTAAACATGAAGAGAGGTGACTAGGAGGCTCTGGCCAGTGATCAACAATGGCTTTTATTAGAGATGGCACAAACAATAGGGGTGACAAAAATAAAAACCTGGTGTATACATATGAAGATACAGGTCCTGTCTTTGAATAGCCCTGTGAGCTTAGACCAACACATAATTTATCCGTGCCTATCTCTAACTTAGGACTTAATTCTATCAAGTGTTACACACACACATATATATAATTGAAGTACAGTTGGCTTTCAATATTATATTAGTTACAGCACAGTGACTCAATATTTTTATAGACTATGCTCTACCTAAGGTTACTATAAAACATGGCTGTATTTCTCTGTGCTGTGCAATACAGCCTTGTTGCTTATTTACACATGGTTTGTAGCTCTTAACCCCACGCTCCTATCCCACCCCTCTTTGCTTCCCTCGCCCTACTGGCATCCATACTTGGTTTTCTATTATCTGTGAGTCCCTTTCAGTTTTGATATTAATATATACATTGGTTTTGTCAGATTCCACAAACAAGTGATAACATACAATATTTATCGTTTTTTGTCTGCCTATTTCACTAAGCATACTACTTTTTAGGTCCATTCATGTTGCTGCAAATGGCAGAATTTCACTCTTTTTTTATGACTAAATAGTCCACTGTGTATATATGTGTGTGTGGGTGTCTCTCTTTCTCTGCCTCCCTCCCTCTCTCTCTCTCTCTATATATATATATATACATTTCTCACATCTTAAACCAATCATCTGTTGATGGGCACTTGGATTGTTTCCATGTCTCAGTTCAGTTCAGTTCAGTTCAGTCGCTCAGTCGTGTCCGACTCTTTGCGACCCCATGAATCGCAGCACGCCAGGCCTCCTTGTCCATCACCAACTCCTGGAGTTCACTCAGACTCACGTCCATCAAGTCAGTGACGCCATCCAGCCATCTTATCCTCTGTCGTCCCCTTCTCCTCCTGCCCCCAACCCCTCCCAGCATCAGAGTCTTTTCCAATGAGTCAACTCTTCGCATAAGGTGGACCAAGTACTGGAGTTTCAGCTTTAGCATCATTCCTTCCAAAGAAATCCCATTCTGATCTCCTTCAGGATGGACTGGTTGGATCTCCTTGCAGTCCAAGGGACTCTCAAGGTATTATAAATACTGCTGCCACTGGGGTGCATATATCCTTTCAAATTAGAGTTTTCGTTGTTTCCAGATATATACCCAGGAGTGGGATTGCTGGATCATAGGGTAGTTCTAGTTTTAGTTTTTTAAGGAAGCTCCATACTGTTTTCCAAAGTGGCTATATCAATTTAATTCCCACCTACAGTACACAACTGTTTTCTCCACATCCTCGCCAACATTAGTTATTTGTAGACTTTTTGATATCAGCCATTCTGAGAGGTGAGAGGCGACATGCCTTTGTGGCTTTGATTTGCATTTCTCTAATAATTAGTAATGTTAAGCATCTTTTCACGTGCTTGTTAACCATTTGTATGTCTTTTTTGGAGAAAAGTCCATTTAGGTCTTCAGCCCATTTTTTAATCAGGTAGTTTTTTTTGATATTGAGTTTTTTTGATATAAGCTGTTTCTATATTTTGGTATTAAACCCTTATTGATCATATCATTTGCAAATACTTCTGGGTCAAGGATATTCTAACTGAATACCGTTATTGAGATTGCCCTCTTTCAAGTAAAAATATAGATCATGTGAGTAAATATGTTCTTAATGCTCCTCACCTCAAATTAAGAAGGCAGGCAAACATAAGCCCTGATTACCTTCAAATGCATCTAGTTAAGTGCCAAAATACAGAGACAAATGTCACTGATCTGGAGAGGAAGGGTATAGCTAGTAGCAACTGCTTACATAACTCAAAATCTACACAAATCAAATAAAGAAAATGAAATATGCAATCAATGAGAAAAATGGTGGTGGAATTGTATAGCTGAGGTTACGGTTCTCGTAACAGGCTGCAGTGAGAGAATCCCAGCTCCACACTTTGTGCCATCACTTAATCTCCTCGACCTCAGTTTTCTTGCCTATAAGATGGAGTTGATACCACCCACCCTTTAGCCACTTGGTTCTTTGAAGGTTAACTTCCATCCCTGATAGAATTTCAGCTGACAGTGCTGGGGGAGGGAGGAAAAGGGAGCTACTGGCATCCAGTGAGCAGAGGCCAAGGTCAGGGCTGAACATCGGACCATGCACAGGAAACTCTTCCCCCGAAACATCATCGGACCCCAAATGTCCACCGGACCAAGTCGGAACAACCCTGAAATACAGTCACTGACTAGAAGGGCTTATACTCTAGAAACATACGACTGATCTGCAAATTTATCTGCAATCACAGAATAAAAATAAGAATCTTATTGGCCAAATGCCCCTGAAAGTTTATACATCACAGATAGGTAAAATATGATCTTTATATAAAATAATGTCACACTCAGGCAGAGGAATAAGTGGAATTTTCAGTGGTTTCATAATAGAAATCAGTACATGATTACAGGTAACATCGTAACATTTTAACTTTTGGATGAGAACTTTTTGTCCTCATTTTTTAAGGAATATGTAGAAAATGAAAGGCCAAAGTAACATCTGAATTTACACTGGACATAATACATCAAATAACACTAAGAAGTCATATAAACAGTTAAAACAAACCATCAAGAAATATCTGATACAATTCCAAATACATATTGCAGGATAAATCAGCAAAGTTCAAATCTCTCCCATTCAACAATTCTATACACAGAGACTTGCTGGATTGAATATGATGGTGTTTATTTCAATCACTGCAATTACATGATTGAGAACTAAGCTACCCTCAAGTAGTCTTAAGAGATTTTCTCTACTTGATCACTGAATAATCCTATCCCACGCCAAACTGAAATCCCTTAACGATCCATCAAAATTATACTTTACTTCATGATTCTCTAACTCAAGAATCACCCGAAGTCCATGTTAAAAATACAGATTCTCATGACTCAATCTCATTTTCATTTGGTAGGGGAGGTGTGGGCCTTTGTAATCTGAATTCATACTGAGCACCAAGGTATCCTAATACAGGTAGCCTGCAGACTAAATGCTGGGAAACACTGATGCTGTGACCATCTGCAAAGCCACCTATGCAGACGGAAGAGACACACAGGAAACTGCCAGTCGTCCAGGGCTCCACCATTAGAGGCAGAACACTGCCCACAGCTAGCCTGAAATGGAAATTCAATTTCTTCACCTGTTTGAGTCCAAGTTCTACTAAAATGCCTGTATTTGAGCTGCCCTGAAATATTCAAGAAAGCTGTAAGAATTATATGCCAAAAATCTATTTGTAATCTCTAAACAATAGTTTTTGAATACTTAACAACTTTCTTTTTTTTTTAAGGAAGATGGTATTTTTCTCCATAGCACAAAAAACATCTTCTTGATCTTTAAGGTGAAAAATGCACCCATCGCTGACATCAAACACTACCAGACAATTTACTTAAGTTTATTGACTTTGACTCAGTGAAACGAATGAATTACTATATAGACAAGTGTATGTGTATGCACGTCTAATCAACATACATGCCTAGACATAAGCATTACCTTTCACGAAAGTTAAAAGGAATGATTTTTTAAACGCTGTAAAAGATTATTCAAGAAATATCCACTCAACCATACTATCTTCTCTCTAACTTCTTACCATCCATCTCACCCGCTCCTAAAGTCACAGCAGTTCACTTGTGTGACTCAACAATTCTAGTTCTAATATCTCACCTGCACTCTAGCTCCCCATATTCCCAAGCATCAATAAAGCAAAACACCGCAAAGTTGGAACAGCTACTAACACAAAAACACAGAATTAAACGTAATTGTTTTTTTCCTGGTAATGGTAATGTAGTTCAGTGTGAGTTCTGCTAAGACTCTTACGCTATTATTTTCAATTGTTTTTCTTTATATCAGAGTCAATCTATCACATCTGTGATTTAACCCTTGCAAATGTCTATTAAGAATTACTGGCTCTTTACTCCCCTGCCACTCACTCAAGTCTGGCCTCCCAGTATCCTATATCAAGATGCATACAAAAGTCAGCTTAGATAATCTTTTTGCCTATAACTGCTCTTTTCATCCTACATGTTTCTGCCAAAAATATTTTTATCAAATCATCTGCCTTCTCAAAAATGTGTGTTAGCGCTCTATTGACAACTGACAAAACCCAAAACACCTTGTTCCACCTGAGAGGCTCTTAAAGTCTGGTATTATCCCTCAGCGCTTGACAAGCGCAAGCCATTGTGCCAGGGCTTTTGAATAAGAAATATTAATACAATCCTCACAACCTTGAGAATTATCACTCTCTCATTTACAGACAAGGGAACTAACATTCAGCGAGATTAATACTTCCCCAAAGCCACAAAAGTAAGAGATGACTGACCTGGATTTAAAACATAGGTCTGTCTTCTTCTAAGTTTATACCCAGAGTACAAAGCTTACTTCCTAAAACGAAATACGCTTTCGTATGTCATACTTCCACTTTCTTCATTAATTAATGCAAAAAGGAACCTATTTTTTTATTGCACACTACAAGAGATTGTACATGTGCTATATCATTTTAATCTCACAACAACCAATACAAAATGCATCATAATTAAACACTTACTGGTGTAGAAATTAAAGTTTAGCGATTTGGTAAATGTTAAGAAATGTTCCCTGGGCTACGGGAAACAGCAGCAAGCAGAGTGGGATCTGATCTACTTTCTGAGCCATGCTCTCCCCGAGTCTGTGTGACACCTCATATTCTCTGAACTTAATTTTGCCTTTTCCCAAATCCTTTAAGACAGGTATTGGTAAACTTTACCTGTACGGGGTCTGATAATAAAGCTTTTAGGCTTTGTGGGGCGATAGGCTCTGTTGTAACTACTTGATTCTGCCTCTGGGTCACAAAAACAGCCACACAGACAACAGTAAACTCAGAAGTGACTCTGGTCCAGCGGAGCTCCATGCACAAAGCGGGCAGGGGCCAGACTGTCCGGGGCTGCGGTCTGCCAGCCTCTGCCTGAAGACATTGTAGTCTCTGGTACAGACTCGCTGAACCCATCTTCAGCTCTACGATTTCCCTGTAATACCCTCTCTAATGTGAGAACTCTCCTGGTCCTCACTTGCGTGTATGTTAGCTCGCCTCATCCTTCGAGCTCCCGTGGACTCCTCTACCATGCCACTCAGGCTGCTCAGACAACAAACACTCCTTCTTCACCCTCAGTGACATCCAGAGTTCACCACTCCATCTCCTGTAGTTGTCTCAGGCAACTGATTATCTCAAGTGGGCTCCCAGCAGGAACAGGGACTTCCACATCTGTATTAAGTATAAGATTAACAGAGACTGCGTATCACACGTTCAACAGTTAACCCATCTAACCTGTAAAACACAGTCTGAAATCTCGTCTTCCTGTTACCTTAAATACTGCTTCCTGTAATTAAAACACTTGCGTTACGAGAACAGAAAAACAATAAACCGAGTAGCTGCTTACTGGAATAGGAAGTAGCATCCATCTTTCCCACTTTCACTGGAGAACCGAGGCTTTTCATCTCAAGACCAACTTCATTCCAAATCGGTTCCAGCTTTTTACAATGGCCACACCACGGTGCATAAAACTTGTTTGGAAAAAAAGAGAGGGAAAACCACTAAGATGCTGTACTACTGTGGATATCAATCTTAACTGTAAAAGAATCTTTTTCCCTAAACAACTGGATAATAATCTATTTTGGACCAAAAGTCTAAATATAATTTTTAAAGTGGTTACAAAATGAACATACACACATACAAATCCAGACATGTCAACTTCCAGGATACAACTCAACACTGATATTACTTTAAAGTCATTTTAAATGGCTACTGATATCTATTTCAGATACCTATTTAAAATAGACAATTTACAATTAAAAACATCTTTGCTCCCAAATGAGTTATGTCCATGTTAGATATAAAATTAAACCACCAAATACACTTCACATATCATATGCACACCCCTTAAGTGTTAATGATAAACATCAACTTATTTTTATTGCAAAAACTGCAGTACAGTAGGTGACTCTGCTCCTGTAAGTATAACCACTGGTAAGACAGTTTGGCACAGCGACAAGTCAGGCTGATGAAACTAAAATCCTGGTCCTTCCTTCTTCAGGATCACCAGATGGTCAGGGTGGTACTTAGGTGCCTCCCATTAGGTAGCGTAACAAAAACTGTTTGTTTTGTACTTTTATGAAATAAGATTTAACTCTCTTGTAATATCAGCCTATGGAAACGTTCAAACATATATCACAGGAGACAGATAAACCAGGAGCTTCACGCCTCGCTGCCTGGCTTCAGTGACCGTCAGCTCTGTGCGTCTCATTCCATCTCTCTCCTGCCACTCACCCCGCTTTCTCACTGAGGCATGTCAGAATGCACCCAGACATCCCAGGGTTTAAACACATTCAAAACGTCACAGCGAGGAAAAGAAGATGCAAAGCTGATTCCCTCACTACCAAGATGAAAATATGACTTTGATTGCCAAGTGATACTAATATTCTCAATCTCTTGGATGAAATGAAATACTGAGTGGATTCTGTGATAAAACCATACCATAATCTCCCTCAGACATCATGCACACGTGGACTTGCTGAGAATTTCATCAAAAACAGGTTCCCCTACCAGAGATCCTAAGGCTCTGAGGTTCCCTTTAATATAAAAACCCCGAGAGTACCACCTGAGAAGAAAAGTGGGCTACGACACTGGTACTGGTTCTGTCTGTTACCGTATTTGGGTGAGGACAACGGAAAGTCACATTTAAAATAGGAGAGGGATGGGTGACCTGTACAAAAAATGTAAATACTCACATCTACAAGCCAAATGTCATCTTTTCGATTTTCTTTAAACCTAAAAAACAAGAACACAGATCTTGACTGTAGGTTTCCCCTTTACAACAGAATAGCACAGGTAAAGATAACAAATTGATAAATACGGGGGCACAGGACAAATTTTTTAGTAAGTTTTACTTTAAAAGTTTTACTCAGTGACCTCTAGATCTTATCCATTTAACACCTTAATAAAACAAAAGCAATGATAAAATAATTAGGAGTAAAAATTCAAGTGGGACTCTGTAGAAACATAAATGCTTCAGCTTGGAGCCCCTCTCCTCTACTTACACCTGTGCCTAACAGCGAACAGAGCAGGGCGGGATCTGGGGTGAGCCTTAGGAAGTCTGCTGGCAGGCCTGACCCCTGGGTGGGATCTGGGAACCTGACTCTCAAGCGGGTTCCCCCATTTCCCGTTAAGGGGTTTACAGTAAAAAAATTCTATTTTATATTCATCTTGTGGGGCTACCCAAGAAAGTGTCATGGCCACCTTAAGCAAACTGTTCAACCAGAACGCTCTAACCGATGGCCATTATTCTTAATGTCTTTGCAGGAAGCTCTGCACCCAGAGGTAAAGGGCGGGGGCCACTGTCTCCCATCATTTGATGCTTAATAGTCTCTCTCCTAGGCAATGGCACCCCACTCAGGTACTCTTGCCTGGAAAATCCCATGGACAGAGGAGCTTGATGCTGCAGTCCCTGCAGTCCAACAGCAGTCGCTTCGAGTTGGACACGACTGAGCAACTTCACTTTCACTTTTCACTTTCCTGCATTGGAGAAGGAAATGGCAACCCACTCCAGTGTTCTTGCCTGGAGAGTCCCAGGGACAGCGGGGCCTGGTGAGCTGCCGTCTATGGGGTCGCACAGAGTCAGACATGACTGAAGTGACTTAGCAGCAGCAGCAGCAGCCTCTCCCTTATCCCATCAATGGGAAGGAGCTGACTGGTACAGAATCCCAGACAGGGCCCCACGTGGAAAGGAAGGTGTCAGGTACACCCATGACTGTGCTCACTGATGTGGGGCTAGGGCTGCAAACCCTAGGCATCACCAGATCCAGTGCCCTCGGGCAATCTGCACAGCAAACAAACATGGTCTCACAGGACCTGATGGTGCGGCCCAAGTCAGTGTAATGGGGATGGCTGGACCCAACCTAGAGACAGTGTCATCTGCAGTCAGGATCCAGAGAGTCCCTATGTGGCGATGAGGAGCCAAGGCGCTCCATCTGCCGAGAACACTCTGGCCCGCATGGTCATCAGTCCCTGGGGAGTTGTTTAGCCCCGGCCAGGGTTAGACAAGCAAGGCAGCCTTCTCACTCTGGTTCAGTCTTCTTCAGCCATGGCAATCCCTGCTCACCAGCCCAAGCTAGGATGGTGCCTGAATTTCCAAGTGCCATCCTCTTGCGGGCCCAGAAGGCAATTCGCTGCATGTCTGCTCACTCTGGGATGAAGAATAATTCAGTCCCCATGTTCAGCTGACAAGCATAGAATCCTCGTTGGCTACTTCCTTTAGTCCCTTAGTCAGCACAAGGCCATTCTGTTGAGCGTCATGGACAGAATAGAGCGCCTATCAGGGGCAGGACCGACCCTAAGCCCAGTGCCTCATCTTCACAGGCATCCAGCAACAGGCAGGAGCAGAAAGCACAAACCCAGAAGCCGGGCCCGGTTAACGGCCTCCTTGCCGACTATCCTTGATTCCTCACCGCAGACCCAGGAGCTCACAGGAGGCTCGGGCGGCCGCGGACGCCAGGAAGGTGGGCCAGACAAGCTTTTCACTTACAGGAGACTCTGTTCTTGCTGTTGTTGTTTAGTTGCTCAGTCATGTCCGACTCTTTGTGACCCCACAGACTGTAGCCCACCAGGCTCCTCTGTCCATGGGATTCTCCAGGCAAGAACACTGGAGTGGGTTGCCATTTCCTTCTCCAGGGGATCCTCCTGACCCAGGGATCGAACCTGCATCTCCTGTCCTGGCAAGCGGCTTCTTTACCACCTGGGAAGCTCATTACAGGAGGGCCAACCCTGTCAGTTCAGCAGCACCCAGCTGAGGAGAGTCAGGGCCCCAGACTCGTGCACTGGCTCACCCCCGCTTTCTCCTCCTCGGAAAGGAGCAGGTCTGGGGTGCCACACCCTTCAGGGCACCACGAACTTTAACAAAATCACCTCAGTGTTAACAGTGGCTTCTCTGAGAATCGAAGCGCCTGTAACAATCCACGAGGGCGCCCAATACCCACCAGGAAGGCTGCTGAGCGCCCCGCGGGACCCTGGGGCTCTCTGCTCGTCAGAGCACCCTGCTGCGGGCAGGGGTGGTGAACAAGGACAACCAGCCAAACGGAGAGTCAAGACTTGACTCACTCACTGCACCAGTGCAGGCCAGCAGCCAGAAACGAGCTGCCAGCTCCTCAGCACTGAGAGATGCATCTCACCCGGGAGGAGGCCCGAACCAAAGGCGTCTGCCTTGCCGAGGACCCACACGCAGAGGGGAGGGATGAGGGAAGGGACAGGAGAGGAGAGGTACCGAGTCCATGTGCAGAAAGGGTCTCAGCCAAGCCCCTCAATAAGGAGGTTTCCCTAAGCAACGCCTGAGGCAAGGCCCCCACCAACACGACTCCACAAGGGGCCCCAGGCTGAGAATGCAGACGCACACACAGGAGTCCGGCTGGCCTGGGGGCCTGAGTCTGTGACTAGGGCTCAGGGCACCCCAGAGACCGCGGTGCACTGTCTGTGCCCCACGTCTGGTGCGGGGAGAGCAGCTTCCCCCCAGAGCCCTGCCAGGAAAAGCCATGGCACTGCCTATGCTCAGGCCTGAAAACCACACACAGGATTCTGGTCTAAAGCCGGACTCCTCACCTACGACAAGTAAAGCCTGGGGATTCATGCTGTGTTACTTGGATGGTTACCAAATTCCAGCACCCACTCAGTAGTGACTAACAATGTACAGGTAAAACAGAAGACTCCAGCAGTTTTTCCTCTTGTGACTGTTCATAAAACTGCCCAGTGCAATCCCATTTTGTGCACATACAGCACTTAGTGCAACTCCTGGAGCAAAACTGGTGCTAGGTAAGCACTGGCCATTGTTTGCTTTTAAAAGATTATATTCACACAATGTAGTGCCCTTGAAACTAACATATAAGTCAACTACACTCCAAAACAAAAAAAATCTACCTCCAAACAAAATTAGCAAATTACGTACCACAGATTTACGTGCTCAGTAAAACAAGTGTTATTTTAAAAAATACTGGACTCATACCAGTATTCATACAACATCACAGCTGGAAGAAATGAAGATACTATTTAAAAAGATACACTCACGAGTCATCTAGATCTTCCACGTGTCCTTTACACAAAGCCAGATCCAGCAGAAAAACTGAAAACAAAAGACAAGATGTATACAGTAAAATACATGCTAATTTATCTTATGGCTTCCATTGTATACTTATTCACCTATAAAACGTTTCCAGTTTTTTACAACCTCCCAAAAAACACACCATTCATCCGAGGACACAAATTAGGCAAAAGCATAAGTCGTTCACCTGTTTAATAAATATTCATGACCATGTGGTGACAGCAAGCTCTACCTAGGCCAGTAATTCTAAAGGACAGAAGTTCCTTTTAAATATATTTTTTATTTCATCCTGTTTTTCACCATCTCATCTTTTGGGGGTACATTGTCTATATTTCTTTTCCTCTAGAAGGAATTATCTTCTCAGCGATAAACTTCAAACACCATTCAAAAATATTGTCCCCTCCACCTCCAAATTGACAGAAACAAAATTGGGTTGGACTCCTAACACTGATCACGGAGCAGCGCCGGGCACGCGGTGGGAGCTAAACGGTGCGAGTGAACCCATTGTGGGGAGGACGGCGAGGCGGACCCGAGACTGAGCAGGACCAGCCGGTCCCCAGGCCACACCGCACAGCCCCGGGGCCCGGCCAGGACGCGCCCGCGCGGGCGAGGATGCCTCCGAGCTGGCCAGGCTCAGAGCCCAGGGACGAGCAGGTGTGCGCGCCCGCCGGGGAGGAGCGCCCTCGACGCCCGCCGACGGAGCCCGCGCTCCGCGAACCCCCTGCCGCCCCGAAGGCCGGTCAGAAGGCCCGCGTCTCCGGCGGAGCCGCGCCCGGTTAAGGGCCCCACAGCGCCCACTCTGTGTCGGGACCCGGGGCCCGGGACGGGAAAGCATCTCGGCGGCCGCGCAGGCCTCTCCCCACACGGAGACGGTCCCCGCGCCCGCCTGCACCGCCCCCGCTGCCTCTACCTGCGGCCCAGAACCGCAGGGCGGGCCCGCGCCTCCGAGCTGCCATGCTCGCCGCACAGGCGCTGCCAGAACCGACTCAGCGCCAGCGACAGAAACGAGCACCGGCTGCTGCCGCCTGCGCGCCCGGAAGGGGAAGCCGGCCGGCCGAGCCGCGGAAGGGAGGCGCGGGGCTGCGGGAGCGGGCGGGGCGCGCCGGCCTCCGCGACCCGCCCAGGCCCCGCCGACCTCCCCCTCTGAGCATGCGCGGAGTCGCAGTGCCTGCGCGGGGCCGGCACGCATGCGCGGAACTGGCACGCATGCCCGATCGCGGCCCCGAAGCCCCTGCGCCCGGAACCGCCTCTGGGAGCGTGGGAACCTAGGGTGCGGGCGTGGGCGCCAGGGCGTCTTTCCCGGAAGTTAAATGCGCGCCAGACTTTGAACGGAAGACGAGGTAGACTAGCAACGCTAGAGATTTAATCCTGCTATCTCTTTCACCTGCTGCTCTTATTCAGTTGATAGAGTCCTGAAAAAAGATGGGTCTTAACAGTGGACAGAAAGATTGAAGACTCTGGATGCCTAGTGACCCTACATGTATTTGCAGAATGAATTTGGAATTTTCTTTGACCCCCGTTTGCAACCTGCGAGATCTGTTTCACAGGAGTAAACTCCATTAATGCGTTTTTGCCAGCTAAGCCTTCCTTTTAAAAAGTGTTTCCCTTGAAACTTGAAAACATGAAGTTAATCATGGGATGTAATTTATGATTGTTCCAGTTTCCTGATTTTTGAAATAAGTAAACTACCTGCTATAAAACATTTATATTGCTGTGTGGTTTTCTACATAAAAGTTTTTCGTAAAAGCTACTGAGTTTTATATGATAGTGATCGCTGCAGTAACTACTACCAATTACTGAATGTGTGTTATGAGAAAAAAAAAATGGATTATGATGTCAGCCCATTCACCATAGGTTCAAAATTCTATGAGGCAGAAGGCTCATTAGTCAGTTCAGTTCACTCATTCGTGCCGGACTCTGCGACCCCACGGTCTGCAGTACACCAGGCTTCCCTGTCCATCCTTAACTCCCGGAGCTTGCTCAAACTCATGTCCATCAAGTTGGTGATGCCATCCAACCATCTCATCCTGTTCTCCCCTTCTCCTTCTCTTTGATCTTTCCCAGCATCAAGGCCTTTTCCAGTGAGGCAGCTCTTCACATGAGGTGACCAAAGTACTGGAGCTTCAGCTTCAGCATCTGTCCTTTCAATGAATATTCAGGACTGATTTCCTTTAGGTTGGATTGCTTTGATCTTGCTGCCCAAGGGACTCTCAGGAGTCTTCTCCAATGCCACAATTCAAAAGCATCAATTCTTCTGGTGTTCAGCTTTCTTTGTGTTCCAACTCTCACATCCTTACATGACCACTGGAAAAACCATGGCTTTCACTAGACAGAGCTTTGGAGGTAAAGTAATGTCTCTGCTTTTTAATATGCTGTCTAGGTTTGTCATAGCTTCTCTTCCAAGGAGTAAGTGTCTTTTAATTTCATGGCTGCAGTCACCATCTGCAGTGATTTTTTTGAGCCCAAGAAAATAAAACACTATTATTCCTAAAGACCAGAAGATTAAGTTCTAATCTGATTGAGAGAAAACTCTAGGTTTCATCCTGTTTATGCAGTCAGCATAGTATCCAGTGCAGGCGTTCAGCAGATCCAAATACATATACTTTTAAA
Organism: Bos indicus x Bos taurus; assembly: GCF_003369695.1. NCBI lineage: Eukaryota > Metazoa > Chordata > Mammalia > Artiodactyla > Bovidae > Bos > Bos indicus x Bos taurus. Next base: position 8,675,082 of record NC_040099.1, on the reverse strand, counting down.
CTGAGCATCTAATTTATTCTGTAAATTTAACATACATAAATAATCATTCCTCGTGAAAGTCCTCAAAGTAAGAAATAGTATAAATGAGGGTCTAGAAGGTCAGGGGTAATTTGCTTAATAGTTGAAAATGATGGAATTGCTGTTGGAAACCAAGTCTCAGATTCCAGAGCTGGAATTCTTTGTGTAAAAGGACACTACCTCTTAGGATTCCTTTCCAGTCTAGAATTTTCTCCCTCTCTCCCTTGTCTCCTATTTCACTCACCTTATTTTGGCTAATGGTACAAATGTTTGGCCAATTTCCCTGGAAGTTAGGCTAGGTACTTGCCTACTTGATATTTTCCATATCCAGCTGCTCACAACACCTTGTTGCTTTTATTACTTCAATGTCTCTTCAGTCCGCCCCCATTTTCTCCATCTCTATTATCCCCAGGTCAGGGCCTCACCTTCTCTTGCATGAATAATTGGGCTCCTAGCATCGAGTTTCCCTTCTAAGACACTCTGTGCATCACTTGCTAGATGAATGTTTCAGAAATACCATTTAGAATTTTATTATAAAGATAGATTCCTTTAGCTTTACCCCTGCTCACTGGGATACAGGATAAAATTACAGCTCTACACTCCGTACTAGTACATTCATTATCTGTTGTTTCCTCTAACCGCTCCCATTAGTCCCATCCTCCCCTCACGAGGTACCACTAGCAACCGTTCCCTGGTGAACTAGCCATGCCGTCTTCATCTCTTGTACCTTGTGTAAAACAAACTTCGTCATTGGATTGACTGTTATTACTATCAACGTGTGTGCCACCAACAAAAATCTATGTTGCATTTTTTTTAAAGGCTTTATTTTTTAAGAGCAGTTTTAAGTGCACAGCATAATTGAGAGGAAAGTACAAAGGAATCTTCCCAAAAGAAGTAGACTAAAAAATTCTCAGTCTATTTCAAAATTTTGCCTTCCACAGAAGGTAAAAGAAAAACTTCTTTAATTTTTATCACAGCTTAAGTTAGCATGGGGAGGACAACAAAACCACTCTTGACCTAGGCCTGTTCTTTCCAGTAACATAACCACTAGTCACATGTGGCTAGTGTGATGGAGTTAACTAGTTCTATTTCATTTTAATAAATGTTAAATCCGATACTTGATTCAGTTACTGGAAAACGTTTATGTGGCTGGAAAAATGTAAATATGCATTGTACTATGAAGACAGTAAAGTTTCTCATCTTAATTATGTTGAAATTATAATATTTTAGGTATGAATTCATTAAATACATTAAAATTAATTTCATGTTTCTTTTTACTTTTCAGTGACTACTAGACAATTTAAAGCTATATATGTGGTTTGCATTATATTTCCATTGCACACCACTGACCTAGACAATCTGAAAATGATCAGAGTAGAGCATTGACTGAAAATGGTCAAAACAAACCTATAAAGAGTTTTTTTATATGGAAAACAGGCTGCCATATTTAAAATGGATCACCAAGAAGGACCTGCTGTAGAGCACAGGGAACTCTGCTCAGTGTTATGTGGCAGCCTGGATGGGAGGGGGTTTGGGGGAGAACGGATACATGTGTATGTATGGCTGAGGCCCCTTGCTGCTCCCCTGAAACTATCACAAGCTTGTTAATTGGCTATACCCCAATACAAAATTTAAAAAAAAAAATTAAAAGGAAACAGGCTAAATTTACCAATGCTAAAACTTGTATTTAGTAAACTCGCAGTATAATATGAAGTACATTTGAAATCTTAATAAAAAAGTGTGTTTTTCCTGCTTATGTGTCTCCAGTGGTGATGAATTTCCTTGACATGTAGAGGGTTCTATATTAAATATGACACGTTCTTAGAAAGTTTTTCAAATGAACTACATATTATATATAGATATGCCTTATGTATTATGCATACACTTTCTCACCAAGAGGCAAGTACAAGAATGTCTATAACAAGTCTGCCTGTGAAAAACTGAACAACTCAAATGTCTAATATCAGGATGGATACTGTGTGTGTGTGTGTGTGTGTGTGTGTGTGTTCAGGTGCTCAGTTGTGTCCGACTCTCTGCAACCCCACAGACTGTAGCCCACCAGGCTCCTGTGTCCATGGGATTTTTCCAGGCAAGAATACTAGAGTGGGCTGCCATTTCCTCCTCCAGATGGATGCTATAGCAATGTGCTATATTGCTATGGCAATGAGAACGAATACATTTTTGTGAAGGGCACTGCATGGATGGATGCTCATGGACAAAATGTTGAGCAAAAATGAAAAACCAAAGAAAGGTACTCACTGTATGGTGTGGTTTGAACGTAAAGCTCAAACAACAGGCAAATTAATCTCGAGTGTTGAAAGTCAACGGTACAGGTGGTGTTTTCTTTCTTGATCTGAGTGCTATTACACAGATGTGTTCACTTTGTAAACAAGCACTGAGTTCTGCCTTTATGGTTAATGTACTTTTCTGTATGTAGACTCTATCAATAAAAGTTTTAAGATGAGAACAAAACTATATTTTTAATGTAAAGATCATTGAAGTAGGGCTTCTCAAATGAGCTAAGCATCAGTTAGCTGGACAGCCTGATAAAACTCCATTTCCAACCATTTCTTACAGAATCTGAGTCAGTAGTTCTGAATTTGCATGTCTCACAAGTTTCTGGCTGATGCTCTTTCTTCTGGTCTGCAAATCTCATTTAGTGGTGTTGAGGGAAAATAAATTCAGAATATGCTGTTCATTTTTAGATTCCTTTGCATAACGTACATGAGAAAAACTAGAAAAAATTACTTTTTTAGAGTTGTTATTTCTTGATGCTGTATCTAATGGTTTTCTTGTTAATTTTAAATGAAAATTAAAACTTTTATTGATATTTTTAAATGCCTTGGTTTTAATGTCCAATACGGGAAATATTGTCAGATAGAACCCACAGAATAAAAGAAAGTTGTCTGGTGTCCTCAGCGTATTTTTAAGAATATACAGAGGTCCAGAGACCAAAAGTTTAAAAACAAAGTGGACATTTATAGAGCTCTTCAACAAGCAGGGAGTATATACACAAGGAAAAGGTAAGAGAAAATCATGTGCTTAGTGTATCATAAAGTAAGTTTCAACAGATTGAAAAAAATATGCTATTATCAATATATTCTCTGACCACAACACAATGCGCTTATGACACACACACATACAGGTGTGTGGCAGGCGGGGGCTGTTCTTTGTCGCTCTCCACAGGCTTTCTCTAGTTGGGGGCTGCTCTCTAGCCACAGTGCTTGGGCTTCTCCTTGCACAGCGCAGGCTCTAGCACACGCTAGTTTCAGGAGTTGTGGCTCCCAGGGCTCTGGAGAACACGCTCAGTAGTTGCGGTGCACAGGCTCAGTGGGATCTTCCTGGACCAAGGATGGAACTTGTGTCTCCTGCATTGGCAGGCGGATTCCTTACCACTGAGCCACCGGGAAAGCCCCTCCTGAGAATTTTGGATCAAGTTTCAGTGCTTCTGGCTGTGGACACTGTTTGCACTCACCCCAGATCCTCTGTGGCTACTGCCTTTGTGGGGACAGCTCTAGGAAAAATCCTTGCTGACTAGAATGGATTAGGACAGGGGCCATTCATTCCCAGAGAAGGGTAATTGCTCTGTCCTTCCCTTGTCATTGAAATGTCAGTATCTACTGAAGCTGCAGAAATGCTGCTGATGCAGCGCTGCTGAGCTGGCTCTGTGACATCGGAACGAGCTTCCTATTCAATGCCCCTCACCCAGATCATGAGAGAAGGAGAACCACCACCGTGGACCCAACATGTGATTTTGTTCTTGAGACCTCAGAGGACAGAAAAGAGGCAGTTTTGGATCTTTAATCTCAGTTTCCTCCTATGAGTCATCAGGGAAGGTCGGTAGGACATCTTTAGAATTCTGCCAACCACAGACAGTAATACAGGAAGGGCATGACATGAAGGATACGGTCTCCTGACCAATTCCTTTGTGAGGACCAAGGCCTTTTATAAATGTGTGGGTGAAATGGCCTGCAGATGGAGAAGAAGCTCTTTGGGGTCAGGGGGACACAGGAACACAGCCTGGGCCTGCTCATAAGCCCTTTACACAGGTGGTAGAATTAATTTAGTGGACATGGAGATGCTCCTCTAAGAATAAAAATTAAACTCTCGTTAAAAGTTGAAATAAGTGATTTTTAATAAAAGTCTACTGTGGGAGTGTCTTCCTTACCTGAATGTCTAATTGCTATCAATATAATGATTGAAACTCCTTCCTGGTGCTGAGGAAACTAACAAAAGAAATAACTTGTAAATCTGTCCTAAATCCAGTACTAATTGGATTTCAACAATGGGAGCCCTTGTGTATGTGTATGTGTTAGTTGCTCAGTCATGTCCAACTCTTTGTGACCCCATAGACTGTAGCTGACCAGCTGGCCATGGACTTCTCCAGGCAAGAATACTTGGGTGGCCAAGTGGGTTGCCATTTCCTACTCCGGGGATCTTCCTGACCCAGAGATTGAACCTGGGTCTCCTGCATTGCAGGCAGATTCTTTACCACCTGAGCCACTAGGGAAGCCTGATGGGAGCCCTTCAGTTCAGTTCAGTTCAGTCGCTTGTCCTGTCCAGCTCTTTGCGACCCCATGAATCACAGCACACCAGGCCTCCCTGTCAATCACCAACTCCCAGAGTTCACTCAGACTCACATCCATCGAGTCAGTGATGCTATCCAGCCATCTCATCCTCTGTCGTCCCCTCTCCTCCTGCCCCCAATCCCTCCCAGCATCAGAGTCCTTACCAATGAGTCAACTCTTCGCATGAGGTGGCCAAAGTACTGGAGTTTCAGCTCCAGCATCATTCCCTTCAAAGAAATCCCAGGGCTGATCTCCTTCAGAATGGACTGGTTGGATCTCCTTGCAGTCCAAGGGACTCTCAAGAGTCTTCTCCAACACCACAGTTCAAAAGCATCAATTCTTCGGTGCTCAGCCTTCTTCACAGTCCAACTCCACATCCATACATGACCACAGGAAAAACCATAGCCTTGACTAGACGGACCTTTGTTGGCAAAGTAATGTCTCTGCTTTTGAATATACTATCTAGGTTGGTCATAACTTTCCTTCCAAAGAGTAAGCATCTTTTAATTTCATGGCTGCAGTCACCATCTGCTGTGATTTTGGAGCCCAAAAAAATGAAGTCTGACACTGTTTCCACTGTTTCCCCATCTATTTCCCATGAAGTGATGGGACCAGATGCCATGATCATTTTCTGAATGTTGAGCATTAAGCCAACTTTTTCACTTTCCACTTTCACTTTCATCAAGAGGCTTTTGAGTTTCTCTTCACTTTATGCCATAAGGGTGGTGTCATCTGCATATCTGAGGTGATTGATATTTCTCCTGGCAATCTTGATTCCAGCTTGTGTTTCTTCCAGCCCAGCGTTTCTCATGATGTACTCTGCGTATAAGTTAAATAAGCAGAGTGATAATATACAGCCTTGACGTACTCCTTTTCCTATTTGGAACCAGTCTGTTGTTCCATGTCCAGTTCTAACTGTTTCTCCCTGACCTGCATACAGATTTCTCAAGCGGCAGGTCAGGTGGTCTGGCATTCCCATCTCTTTCAGAATTTTCCACAGTTTATTGTGATCCACACAGTCAAAGGCTTTGGCATAGTCAAGAAAGCAGAAATAGATGTTTTTCTGGAACTCTCTTGCTTTTTCCATGATCCAGCAGATGTTGGCAATTTGATCTCTGGTTCCTCTGCCTTTTCTAAAACCAGCTTGAACATCTGGAAGTTCATGGTTCATGTATTGCTGAAGCCTGGCTTGGAGAATTTTGAGCATTGCTTTACTAGCATGTGAGATGAATGCAATTGTGCGGTAGTTTGAGCATTCTTTGGCATTGCCTTTTTTTGAGATTGAAATGAAAACTGACTTTTCCAATCCTGTGGCCCCTGCTGAGTTTTCCAAATTTGCTGACATATTGAGTGCAGCACTTTCACAGCATCATCTTTCAGGATTTGAAATAGCTCAAGTGGAATTCCATCACCTCCACTAGCTTTGTTTGTAGTGATACTTTCTAAGGTCCACTTGACTTCACATTCCAGGATGTCTGGCTCTAGGTCAGTGATCACACCATCGTGATTATCTGAGTCATGAAGATCTTTTTTGTACAGTTCTTCTGTGTATTCTTGCCACCTCTTCCTAATATCTTCTGCTTCTGTTAGGTCCATGGTTAATTATAATCACTATCCTATACCTACGGCCACAAAAAATTACTGCCCTAATGAAGGACATGTTGGATGCAGCTGAGTGGGCCCTGCACCCTAATCCTACAGTAACGAGATGATGCTGATGAGGAACAAGGATGGATTGTAGCTGTTGACCCTGGACTACAGGGGATGCTAGTAAACAGCACCCCAACAGCTTCTGCAGTCCCCATATGGGCCAGAATATTCAGCTGCTATGCAGATTATTCCACAAGCTGAAGATGATCAGTTTTCCATAGTTGACTTGGCTAAGGCCTTTTTTCTATATTGGTTGCTAGGGAGAGTCATCAACAGTGTGCATTCATGTGGAATGGTTCCCAATGTACTTTTGCCTCAAGGATATTTGAACTTTCCTGTGTACCGTCACAGTTCAGTGAGGCAGACCTGGTGTGATAGTACTAGATTATAGTGTTGTAGTACATGATACAGATGACATTATGATTATTTCTGAAACTGAGAATCAACCTAAAAGCAAATTTACAATGATGATATAACCGATAGAAAATGGTTTATGAGCCCCCCAAAAAATCCAGAACTTGGCATAGACTGTAAACTTTGGGAGGATTCCATGGGCTGGCATGCCCTGTGATACACTGCAGACCAATAGGAATGAAACCTTCTTTCTCCCCACCTCCCTTTTTAGACTAAATAAGAAGCCTAAACTCTTACAGCCCTTCTTGCTTTTGGAGAAATCATATCCCCCACTTAAGGACACTACTGCGCCCAATTAATTTTTATTACCTGGAAAAGATCATTCTCAGTTAGAAGCTTCATTAACATACAAGCCTTCCTGAAACTGCAGAGGCTGTAAGTGTAAATAAAAACAAAAAACAATAATTTTCTTTAATATCAGGAACCAGATTAAAAGTTTATTATTACCACACCTATTAAATATTGTGGGCTTCTCAGGTGGCACGGTGGTAAAGAATCTGCCTGCCAACGTAGGAGATGCAAGAGATGCAGCTTCTATCCCTGGGTTAGGAAGATCCCCCAGAGGAGGAAATGGCAACCCACTCCAGTATTCTTGTCTGAAACACTTCATGGACAGAGGAGACTGGCAGCTACAGTCTCTGGGGTCGCAGAGTGGGACACGACCGAGCACATACCACTCATTGAACATTGCACTGAAAGTCCTGGCTCGTGTAGTAAATAAAGAAGAAAAGGGGAGAGCATGAGGATGGGAAGAAAAGGAAATAGTAATGAATTCTGGATTATCTATATTAAAAATTTTAAAAAGAGCTCACGCAAATTATTAGCTCTAGTCGAGGTTCAGCAAAGTGTCTAGGTTAAGATATTTATGCAAAAATCAATAGTGTTTCTTTAAACTAGCAAAAAGAGAAAGCATACATTTAAAAAACATATTATTTCTAATAGTAACAAAAATGTTGCCTTGTAATAAAACTAAGAGATATGACAGCCATGTGGAGAAAATTACAAACCTTATTTAAATAATCTAAACAAGACACAAATAAATGGAAAGATAAAACAATTTAGTGGATAGAAAACTCAGCATCACACAGGTATCTGTGATCCACAGATTACCTATCCATTCGTTGACATTTCATTGAAAATCTCAAGTGTTTTATAAGGACCTTGACAAGCTGATTTAAAATTTTGTACAGAAGAGCAGACCTCCAAGTATATCCAAGTTGTTCATACAAAAAAAGATGAAGGTGAGAAAACGTATTGTGCTAGATATCAAGAGGGAAAGCCATTGGAGAATGACGTGGTATCAGGACAGGGACTATTGATGAACGGAATAGAAGAGACAACCTCAAAAGAGACTGTGTATGAATGGCAATGATGTGTGACAGAACAACTGAAAACACGTTGCTCTGCCAATTTCACATCCATAAAGACAAAACAATTTGGATCCAAATCTTACACGGTTAGCAAAAATGAACTCCAGTCTGAAAGGAGACAAGTGGACAAGCAATACTTTAAACCCTTTAGAAGAACATACAAGAACTTCGATTCAAAGGATTTCTTCAAAATTGCTAGTCCAAAGGAAAACATTGCTACAATAATTGAAAGACACTCTAGAGAAAGTGAAGTGGAAAGACAAGCAATAGATGTAAAAGTTATGAGCAACATGGATAACTAAGGATGAGTTAGTTAAAAAATCAGCAGGAGAAAATACAAAGCACATAATGATGACTAAAATACACGACCAGGCATTTTACAGAAAAGGAAAGACAAGTATCAAATAATTTGCAAAATGCTCTACTTCATATTAAGGAATTCACTTCATCGGTGTACCATTTGACTTTCTTTTTGAATGTGGTTGTGGAACATAGGGAATTCTCACACCCTACAAGTAAAATTTATATTTATGGAGACCTAAAGTTCTCTTAAGTTCAGTTCAGTTGCTCAGTTGTGTCTGACTCTCTGAGACCCCATGAACCGCAGCACGCCAGGCCTCCCTGTCCATCACCAACCCCCAGAGTTCACTCAAACCCATATCCATCGAGTCAGTGATGCCATCCAACCGTCTCATCCTCTGCCGTCCCCTTCTCCTCCTGCCTTCAATCTTTCCCAGCATCAGGGTCTTTTCAAATGAGTCAGCTCTTCGCATCAGGTGGCAAAAGTATTGGAGTTTCAGCTTCACATGTTTTAATACTGAATTATAAAATGTAACGTTTCGGGGGATGGGGAGGGTGGAAAAATTGACATAAATACACTATGCAAAATACATTACAGTAAAGAATCTGCCTGCAATGCGGGATACCAATCCCTGGGTTGGGAAGGTCCCCTGGAGAAGGAAATGGCAGCCCACTCCAGTATTCTTGCCTGGAGAATTTCATGGACAGAGGAGCCTGGCGGGTCAGACAGGACTAAACGACTAACACATTAATCAATAGCTAGGGGAAGCTTAGCATAGTGCAGCGAGCCTAGCTCGGTGCCCCTGATGACCTGGATGGTTGGGACTGTGGAGGGGCACGGGAGAGAGGCTCAAGAAGGAGGGGAGATATGTATACATGCAGCTGATTCATGTTGTTGTACAGCAGAAAGTAGCACAACATTGTAAAGCAATTATACTCTAACAAAAACTTTAAAAAATTAAATGTAAGGTTGCATCTAAGTAAACTCCTTGATTGCATATCTCAGATTAGATTCCAGGCTATCAGTGTAATAGGTCAGATTCTTTTATCCATTAGAAATGCAAAAAAAATATCAATGCTCTATTATAATTTTCACAAAAATACCTATATTTACTTCCAAATGTCCCTAGGGTTAAAAGGTGCTAACCCAATTACGAAAGTCAGTTAATAGCCCAGTTAATTAGGTTATTTGCTTCTAGAGAGTTTGCCCAAGGGAATAAATTTAGATTCTCATCTCTTGGAAGAAACACTTGAAAGCTTTTTAGTTATTATGACAGTTCCTTCCTAATTTCAACAGAGGATGGATGTAACTCTGTCTGCTCACAGAAGTCTGCAGAACTTTGGTTTCCCTGGTGGCTCAGATGATAGAGTTCTCTTTTGATCTGATTTCACTAACCCTTGAATAAAACCCTGGTTTCTGATAAAGAAGTTCTGCGTTCTTTTATATCTTCCTTTCTTAGACATAGAATCAGTTATCTTTCCAAAAAATCTTGCCTCCTTTCCATGGAAAGTTAATTTTAGAAACTATAATCTGGGCTTTAATTTACATATTAAGCTGGTCCCATCTGAGATGATGTTGCCTCTAGGACATTTCATTGGACGGAAGGAGAAACCATTAATTTTATTAATAATTATATATGTAAATATATATCTGTTATATACTATACTACATAATAATATTAATTCAGTCATATATCAATTGTCAAATTCATTTAAAGGAGTTCAAACAGACAATTGTTAGGACTTTGAATCTCTGAACACTGTTTGCACTTCAATTAAAATTCAGAAAATTATTTTAATTGTATTACAGGCTCTTTTGGAGGAAATATATATATATATATATCTCCTGTTATTTTTCTTTCAATTAAAAATAATTTCTCAAGCCTCTGACTTTGGTATTCTAGGATCACTTAGAGGAACTATCTCCATTTTGGTACATGTTCAGTCACTCAAACATTAAAGAAGAGTTAATTTCAATAAAATATATTGCTTCAGGTAAGAGATTCTGAATCTCTTTTATGTGGGTCAGACAGTTTATTGGAGTTCAGGGCTTTTATGTGGAGTACCCTGTGTATTTAAAGCCCTAGTGGCTCTTCAGGTAAAGAATCTGCCTGCAATGCAGGAGCCACCAGAGACGTGAGTTCGATCCCTGGGTTGGGAAGATCCCCTAGAGGAAATGGCAACCAACTCCAGTGTCCTTCTGGGAAATTCCATGGACAGAGGAACCTGGTAGGTTACAGTCCAAAGAGTTGCAAAAGGTAGGACATGACTGAGTGACTAAGCACAAGCACCCTGTGTATTTTTAGGGTGTCTGGTATTTCTAGGATGGACCCCACAAAGAGCTCAGGTTATAGTAATCGTACCTTGAGGTCTTATTTCCTATAAATGGGTGCTTGGCATTTCTTGAGGGCTTTTTATCGGAATGTCTCCTATGAAACATTCCTATGTTATCTTTCTTTTAAAACTCTCAAAAATAATATGATTCCATCTATGGGGTTGAAATTTTCCAGTTTTCTATATGTTTCAGAATCTCGTGGCTCCCAGAATCATGCATAGACTCCATCATTTTGAGTCCTCCTGCCATGCCAGTTGCATGTTTACAAACCTGGCTCTAAAAAGGTTCAGCATCGATGGAGCAGGGTCAGGGCCTGATCTGACCTGATCTTTGGACCAAGGTACATTCCCTGGAGTGATCTAGACTAGAGACGTGAAGAAGACATCCATTTTATAAAGGAGAACGGTACAGAGACATAAGAACTGGGGAAAAGGTTATGCAGAGGCTAAACGAACTCAATTTGTGATCCTTATGGGAATTCCTAAGTCTTTCTGAACAAAAGCACCTGAGAAATGAGGTCAAAGGCTGGTCAGGTCAGCCCTGGACAGTGAAGGGGAGATAATGAAATGGGCCTGAAAGGAGATACCAATTACTCATACCTCTGGCATTCTTTGTCTTTTTCCCGGAAAATGAGACCACAGACTCAGACTTAAAATAAGTAGTGTTTGCTAAGAAACACATGAAAAAGTAAATGAAGGAAAGGAGTGGAATATGCGTTACATGTTGGTTCCTAATGTATCAAAATTACAAATCTGATCAAGTCCCTTTGAGAATTACCTTTTGGTTACCGGGAGCAGGCAGGAAAGAGAAGATGCTGTGCTAGTAACCAAGGGAGGGGAAGGCTGAACTCTGAGTTAGAAACTTCAAAAATTCAGAAACTTCAAAAAGTTATTTGAAACAGGCACTGAAAATGTACATTTCAATGGGGTCAAAAAGTTTTTCTAATAAAATATTAAGGAACTATCATTTTGTTATGACTGTGTTTCTCAAATTGCTCAAACTACTGTCTGTTTTAGGGGTCGAGTTCTTAATAATTTGTCTTTACCTTGCAAGTCCTACTTTTGAAGCACAGCAAATTTGCCTTTGAAAAAGGCATCCTGGGATCATCACATGTGTTACTGTGTAATACGGCAACTTCAAGTGTTTTGACTCTGCGACCCCATGGATCTGTAGCCCACTAGGCTCCTCTGTCCATGGGATTTCCCAGGGAAGAATACTGGAGTGGGTTGCCATTCCGTTCTCCAGGGGATCTTCCCAACACCAGGGATCGAACTCAGGTCTCCTGCATTGCAGGCAGATTCTTTACCATCTGAGCCACCAGGGAAACCCATGTACCACTTATAGCAGCTTCAAGTGTTTTGAGTTAGTAACTTCTTTGTAGGTGAGTAAACGGAGATGTGGAAAATAAACTATCAGTAACTTTCTTAAAATGGGAACTTGGCTAAGACGCCTTCCAACCAACCGTCTCTATAATTTCAATTATAAAAAAGAAATTTTATACTTGATTGCATATGTTTACTTCTGTTTTGTGATAATTCCTTCCAACAAGTTAAGGTGTTTTTTTCCCCAGACTGGAAGAACCCTTAGGCTCAAATTTTAGTTAAACATGAGAATAGCGACATCTGCTGGAGACATGGGTTTCAGCATCGAAGAGCGACTGCGGATTTGCCAGTCCTGCCGGCGTTTCCCAGGAGAGACAACAGACACACATGCAAATAAATGGTGAATGACGAAGTCCAGCTTTAGTTATAATAAAGATTTCTTATGAACGAAGCCTGGCTTTTTAAGGCAAGATTTTGAAAGACCTGAAGTCTTCTACAATATCTTTGCAAAGAGACCCATAATACTAAGAAGCTTAAAAACTCAGAAAGAAAACAGCAGCAGTTGCTATAGTTACAAAAATAAACCTGTCTTCTGGGAAGAACTGAAAAGAATCGTTCGCTGCCCCTGGGAAGTTGTTTTCAGGGCTCATTAAGGAGCCCAGGGTGACAGGAGAGACGTGGCTTTGAAAAGACAAACAACAAGTGTCCCCTGTAGATTTGTTTACTCCACATGGTGCAGCATCAGAGGTCAAGATTCGCCAAAACAGCAGGGAGGGAACCGGCATATGTGTTATTTTAAATCCAGCCTGCATTTTAGGGTCAGTGCAATGCAGTATGTGTTGAATGCCGCAAGATGACAACAGCAACAGATTACTGTCATCACCTTGCTTAGGGAGACATCTCATGCATCACATATATTAAAACCCCAAATAGGAATCCACAAATGCCAAGGGTTGTATGTGGAGTGACTCAAACGTCACAATTTTCAGTCTGTTTTAGATTTAAAGCCACGCCCCCTAACTCAGTCTTCTCAAAAAGAATCTCTCCCATTTATTTGCACGCAGATTTTCAGCAACATCAACCTTTTCAGACACTTCTTCAGGCCAAAGAGCACAACCATTTACATGCATCTTCTTGAAAGAAACACTAGATCATTTTGGTACCATTTTCTAAACACAGTTCTTTCTTATTTACCACAGCCTGGCAGGACACAAACGGAGCAAGCGAAAGGTACAAGTAGTTTCATTGTCTTCTTCCTCGTCATATTTTCTAGAATTTAGAACAGAGTTTTCATGGCTATTCTTTCTTTTGAGTTTTTCTGGCTTCTGGTTTTTTACACAGTACTTGACCATGTCAAGTGATCATCATCCTCATAGCTTTTGAAGCAGTTCATTTTAGTATTTCCTTCATGAGTGTTTATAAAGGACTTCCTAATTTGGACAGTTTTCTGAAGCCTTATCTTGTTGAGATATATACATATATTTTATTATAACAACATATTTAAAAGGACATTTACTTGGGTATATAATTTTAAAATTCCAAAACTCTTTTCCTTAACTATTAAAAATAATTCTACTTCCCGTTTTCTTTTTATTTGTCACAAAAAACAAATCTGTATTTTCTCTTACCATTGAACGCTTCAACAGTGAGTTAGCACAGTTCTGAAAGATGGCGTCCCACCGAACATACACGGCGACCCTGCATCACATGGTTTTACAGTCAGTCATAAATACCAGTACGGTACACATCGGCTATAATTTTCTTTTAAAAAAAGAATTGTTTTAAAAGTCAATGTTTTCGATTAAGTCAAAATGGCTCACAGATGTTCTGTCCTCAGAAGATATCCGAAAAATGGAAAATAAAGGTGTCCGAGGTGAGTAGTGCCCCTCCGTGTCGTAGCTCCCCACAGTGGCTGCTGCAGTGCGGTGCTTCTGGCTGTGCAGCATCTGTGTGTGTCTCCTGCTTGCGATGTGTGCCAGTGGTTCCACTACGCCCGCACTTTCGGCCTTGGAAGTGCGCCTGGTCACCCGCCAGCAGGTAACTGTGTGTCTCTGAGTTGTTTGCTTTTAGGTCTGTTTTGGCTTTTTGATTTTTTTGTTGTTGTTGTTTGTTTCTAATCTTCAGCTGGTGCAGATTATGTTGGCAGCCGATGACTGCAGGAAAAAAAAAAAAAAAATCAAAACACAAAAGGAAAAAAAAAAAAGAAGGCCCTCCCCAAACCAAAAGACTTAAAAAACAAACAAAAAAAAACCAAACCCACGTGGCAAGGAATGGAGAGGATCCTATTGTCTTGGAGGCTCATGGAATCTACTTCAGTCTATGAATTGTTCTCCTAAGGAGCGCCGCTGGCTGGCTGGGAGAGCTCTGTTCTCTGTGTTTCCTACTTCTGTGTACATTTTCGGGTTCAAGTTTGCTTGGATTTTGACTTTGTTTTTAAATGTTTAGTGAAAATGCAGTGTCTACCGCCGTGTCGAATCTCTTTGCCTCTGTCTGCCTCTGTCTCTGTGTTTGTAGCTGTTCCTCAGAGTGCAGTGCGGTGGTGTCCTTGACGCAGTGAGCTCAAGTCTGCGGCTGTTTCTGGGGACGTGGTGGAGGCCGCATGTTGTGTTCTCTCAGCAAGAGCCAGTGGTTTCTACCCTGTGTGTTGGTGAGCAATCTGCAGAGGCAGAGACGCTGAAGTCTGGTTCCTGAGGGGGAAACGAAGAACCGTCCTCACTCCAGGTCACCTCATCAGCTCTCTCTTTTTTTTTTTGACCCCGGGACTGGGGGCAGCCAAAGCTGAGAGGCATCAAAACCAGTGCACAGCCAGGCCCTGCCACTAGCCCCTCATGATCTCAGTTCAGTTCAGTTGGTCAGTCGTGTCCAACTCTTTGCAACCCCATGGACTGCAGAGCGCCAGGCCTTCCTGTCCATCACCAGCTCTTGGAGTTTACCCAAACTCATGTCCATTGAGTTGGTGATGCCATCCAACCATCTCATCCACTGTCATGCCCTTCTCCTCCCACCTTCAATCTTTCACAGCATCAGGGTCTTTCCAAATGAGTCAGTTCTTTGCATCAGGTGGCCAGAGTATTGGAGTTTCAGCTTCAACATCAGTCCTTCCAATGAATGTTCAGGACTGATCTCCTTTAGGAAGGACTGGTTGGATCTCCTTGCAGTCCAAGGGACTCTCAAGAGTCTTCTCCAACACCACAGTTCAAAAACATCAATACTTCAGTGCTCAGCTTTCTTTATAGTACAACTCTTGCATCCATACATGACTACTGGAAAAAACAATAGCTTTGAC
Source organism: Bos indicus x Bos taurus (assembly GCF_003369695.1). Lineage (NCBI taxonomy): Eukaryota > Metazoa > Chordata > Mammalia > Artiodactyla > Bovidae > Bos > Bos indicus x Bos taurus. Next base: position 8,659,819 of record NC_040099.1, on the reverse strand, counting down.
TAGATGGATCTTTGTTGGTGAGGTAATGTCTCTGCTTTTTAATATGTTGGTCTGTGCATCTTCTATTTATGTTCCTTGGAGAAGAAATGGTTGGTTGCTGTGTTTCTGTTAGCAGTCATGGAATGCCATTGCCTGCTCTGGTACATTCACTTGGTCACCAATTTGTCTCTGATCTCTGGAGGGGACAGCCTGCCCCACAGCACCCATTATAAGGGTCCTGGGGAAGAGGCTAGCCCACCTGACCCATGGCTCACCAGCAGCAAGAGCAAGCAGGACAGGCCTGTCTAGGAACAGGAGCCTCTGGCTTCCCAGGGCCAGTGAGATGTCAGCGACCAGCCATCTCCCTCAGCCCATGGCCTAGTCCAACCAATCAGACCAAGAGAAAAACTTCAGATGGGTGGTTTGGCTGAGGAAGTGCCACTATTTTTCAAAGGCAATGCTCTACCTCTCCTTCCTATCCAAGGCAAACAGTTCTTGACAGATTCTAGGAAGTGGGTTGTCCATCTGGGCCCCCTGCAGAGATTTTGCATGCTCTCTACAAGTGAGGCCAGACATGTCTGCTCCGCTCTAGTCCGAGCCATCTCACCTCCACAGGTCAATTTGCTCAAAGGATCTGCTGCAAAGGCCCAGAAGCCCTCATCACCCACCCCCACCCCCTGCCAACAAGCAGACCCTGTCAGTAGTGGACAGCAAGAGGACCATTCCTGGCCCAGTGAGAATGGGGTCAGTGACCCTATGAAGGCTCCCAGAAGGTAAGCAGCTGAACCCGTCTGGAAGCTGCTACTGGTTTGTAAGCCATCACCAGGGCCTGTGCTCGGTGAGGCCCTGTTCCCCACCCAGGCCTCTGCCTTGACCCTGCATCCTCAGTTGCATCAAAGGGACGCAAGCAGCAGCTAGGACCTCAGTTCAGTTCAGTTGCTCAGTTGTGTCTGACTCTTTGCGACCCCATGAACCACAGCACGCCAGGCCTCCCTGTCCATCACCAACGTTCAGAGTTTATCCAAATTCATGTCCATTGAGTTGGTGATGCCATCCAACCATCTCATCCTCTGCCATCCCCTTCTTCTCCTGCCCTCAATCTTTTCCAGCATCAGGGTCTTTTCAAATGAGTCAGCTCTTCACATCATGTGGCCAAAGTATTGGAGCCTCAGCCTCAACATCAGTCCTTCCAATGAACACCCAGGACTGATCTCCTTTAGAATGGACTGGTTGGACCTCCTTGCAGACCAAGAGACTCTCAAGAATCTTCTCCAACACCACAGTTTAAAAGCATCAATTTGTCGGCGCTCAGCTTTCTTTATAGTTTGATTCTCACATCCATACATGACTACCGGAAAAACCATAGCCTTGACTAGATGAACCTTTGTTGACAAAGTAGTCTCTGCTTTTAAATATGCTGTATAGGTTGGTCATAACTTTCCTTCCAAGGAGTACGGTCTTTTAATTTCATGGCTGAAATCACCATCTGCAGTGAATTTGGAGCCCAAAAAATAAAGTCTGACACTGTTTCCACTGTTTCCCCATCTATTTCCCATGAAGTGATGGGACTGGATACCATGATCTTAGTTTTCTGAATGTTGAGCTTTAAGCCAATTTTTTCAGTCTCCTCTTTCACTTTTATCAAGAGGCTCTGTAGTTCTTCGTCACTTTCTGCCATAAGGGTGGTGTCATCTGCATATCTGAGGTTATTGATATTTCTCCCTGCAATCTTGATTCCAGCTGTGCTTCTTCCATTCCAGCGTTTCTCATGATGTACTCTGCATATAAGTTAAATAAGCAGGGTGACAGTGTACAGCCTTGACATACTCCTTTTCATCAATAACTCCTTGTTGTTGACAAACAACAACAACCAGTCTGTTGTTCCATGTCCAGTTCTAACTGTTGCCTCCTGACCTGCATACAGGTTTCTCAAGAGGCAGGTCAGGTAGTCTGGTATTCCCATCTCTTGAAGAATTTTCTACAATTTATTGTGATCCACACAGTCAAAGTTTTGGCATAGTCAATAAAGCTGAAGTAGATGTTTTTCTGGAACTCTCTTGATTTTTCGATGATCCGGCAGATGTTGGCAATTTCATCTCTGGTTCCCCTGCCTTTTCTAAAACCAGCTTGAACATCTGGAAGTTCATGCTTCAGGTATTGGTGAAGCCTGGCTTGGAGAATTTTGAGCATTACTTTACTAGTGTGTGAGATGAGTGCAATTGTGCAGTAGTTTGAGCATTCTTTGGCATTGCCTTTCTTTGAGATTGAAATGAAAACTGATCTTTTCTAGTCCTGTGGCCACTGCTGAGTTTTCCAAATTTGCTGACATATTGAATGCAGCACTTTCACAGCATCATCTTTTAGGATTTGAAATAGCTCAACTGGAATTCCATCACCTCCACTAGCTTTGTTCATAGTGATGCTTCCTAAGGCCCACTTGATTTCACATTCCAGGGTGTCTGGCTCTAGGTGAGCGATCACACCATAGTGATTATCTGGGTCATGAAGATCTTTTTTGTATAGCTCTTCTGTGTATTCTTGCCACCTCTTCTTAATATCTTCTGCTTCTGTTAGGTCCCTACCATTTCTGTCCTTTATTGAGCCTATCTTTGCGTGAAATGTTCCCTTGGTAACCTCTAATTTTCTTGAAGAGATCTCTAGTCTTTCTCATTCTATTGTTTTCCTCTATTTTTTTGCACTGATTGCTGAGGAAGGCGTTCTTATCTCTCCTTGCTAGTCTTTGGAACTCTGCATTCAAATGGGTATATCTTGCCTTTTCTCCTTTGCTTTTCACTTCTCTTCTTTTCATAGCCATTTGTAAGGCCTCCTCAGACAGCCATTTTGCCTTTTTGCATTTCTTTTTCTGGGGGATGGTTTTGATCCCTGTCTCCTGTACAATGTCACTAACCTCCATCCATAGTTCATCAGGCACTCTATCAGACCTAGTCCCTTAAATCTATTTCTCACTTCCACTGTAAAATCATAAGGGATTTGATTTACATCATACCTGAATGGTCTAGTGGTTTTCCCTACTTTCTTCAATTTAAGTCTGAATTTGGCAATAAGGAGTTCATGGTCTGAGCCACAGTCAGCTCCCGGTCTTGTTTTTGCTGACTGTTTAGAGCTTCTCCGTCTTTGGCTGCAAAGAATATAATCAATCTGATTTCAGTGTTGACCATCTGGTGATGTCCATGTGTAGATTCGTCTCTTGTGTTGTTGGAAGAGGGTGCTTACTATGACCAGTGCCTTCTCTTGGCAAAACTCTATTAGCCTTTGCCCTTCTTCATTCAGTACTCCAAGGCCAGATTTTCCTGTTACTCCAGGTGTTTCTTGACTTCCTACATTTCCATTCCAGTCCCCTATAATGAAAAGCACATCTTTTTGTGTGTGTTAGTTTTAAAGGTCTTGTAGGTCTTCATAGAACCGTTCAACTTCAGCTTCTTCAGTGTTACTGGTCAGGGCATAGATTTGGAGTACCTAGTGGCCCCTCTTTCACCCTTTTCCATGAGAGTGCATTCTCCAAGAGCTGATTCCCCACGGCCCTCCCATGTCCACAGGGAGCCCAAGAGCATGGCATAATCCTGAGCCCAGGACTATGAAGTGCACTGGTCAAGTGAAGCCAAGGCAGGTGTGTTCAGACTCAAGCAGCCGTAGGGATTACCTTGTCCACTGAGATTGAGGTTTGTGTGGTCGCAAGTATCCTGATCATTCTTCAACACGTTGAAGCATGTAGGCTTCACGTGTTCTATCTTATGATTGCGATAGCCTGAATACATACCAGCCCAGTGAGTGAGGCCTTAGCTCTCCCAGCACGCTGCATAAAGTCCACCATGGCCTGGAAGCCATACTTTTGTAAAATCACAATTCTCTGGACAGGACCACAAGGGTTACAGATAGTATAAAGAACTTCCGCGGTAATGGAACAGATGGGGTTCAGGATGGTAAAGAGAGGCCACTGTTGGCGCTCCAGGAGTCACCCGAGTCCCAGGAGCAGGAGATTTTCTAGCTGGTAGAATAGACAAAAGCTGCGCAGCCCACCAGATAGATCTGGTTGTCGGTTGCGTAGTTCAAGGCGTTGCAAGGCCCCAGCACGTCTTCAAATTCCACCAACGCTTGTCTCTTTTTAGGCATCACCACCACAGAGCTGACGATGCCAAATTCCTGCAAGGCCTCCACAAGGTCCGCTTCCACCATGCCATCACCTGGGCCCCTTATGTGAACAACTGAGAAGGCAGCGTTTTATGCGGGACATCGTCGTTCTCCTCGCCGCCCCCGCCTGCCACTGCCACCGCCGCAGCCACCTTCATACTGGTAGCCGGCATTGTCTGTCTTGAGCCATTTGGGGGCCCGGCCGCCCTCAGTGCCACCTCCATAGTTACGGCCTCTACCGCCCGCGGCCGTCTTCACCAGCGCTCCCGACAGCCTCCACGGCTCTTCTGGCTGCTCCTACCTCCTGTTTCCGGGCATCCATTTCTGTTGTCAACCCAGAGGTATTTCTGATTTTTGTTCCTTTGTAGGTGAACTCTAACATGCTGTAAGCTTTATAAATTTATGTAAATCCTTGACCTACTGTAGCATTTCCTGATGCAGTGTGTGTGTGTGTGTGTGTGTGTGTGTGTGTGTGTGTTTCCTGCTTGTTTGTTTATATGTTTGACATGAAGGCAGATACAATAAGAAAGTGCACACACACTCATGACTTTCCTGGACACTTCTTACCAGGGGGTCGAACCAAGCTGCAGGTTGCTGTATGTCCAAGCTCCTAAAAAGAAGTCCTCTTTAGATAAGTGATATGTGAGATTACGGATGAACTCACCAATAGAAACGGCTAATGTTGTCGCATCTGTGTTGCTTACAATAGTTCTCACTGAAAATTTTTATTTGCAGTGTGCCTTTTGACATTTTTTCTGAAGATGTTATTTCTGTCCTTTGAACCTTGCATTAGAGCACCACCATGTGGTGATACAAGGTAATGCAGGCAGTCTTATTCTTTACCACTTGGGCCACCAGGGAAAGGCTTGTTGGCGACATCGCTTGTTTAATATAGTGACCAGATACACTTCTTCTATTAAGAACAGCTTTTTCATGACAAATGCATTATCCTTTTATACCTAAACAATATTTTATCACTGCATAATAGAGTTGAACAAGAATTATTTAGAAAAAAAAATTTTTTTTTAAATAAACATTTGGAGTAACAAAAGGCTGTCTTAGGACAAACACTGATCAAAAGATTAAAACTCACCAGTGGATATCACGTTTGAGAAACCCTTAAAATTAAGCTTATTTAAAATCCAAGACCTAGTCCCATCTTATTCTATGAGTGCCCAAAGAAGTGCAGATTTTTATTTGTTCATCAAAACAACAATAATCTTAAATATTGAGCCCAGGAATGACATCTGTAAAACACAAAAATTTCTCCCCAATTTGAGATCTCTCCCCAATTCTGCTAATTGAGTGTGACCCAACATAAGACCTGTCTGATTTAAGTAATGTTTTTGTAGCACTCTGGCCAAAACCATATTCATGTCAGTGCACTTGGCATTGTGTCCTAATGCTGTGGGGAAGCTTTTCTTGATGCCTTAGTCCTAGTTACTTTATTTGCATTATGTTTTATTCATACATTTTTATCTTGACAATTTACATCATAACTGTTTCTTTACAGAGCACCACAAACTTAACTCATACAAGACATCACATGTTTAGGTTTGGCTCCTAGGAGACCCTGAGATGGGGGTTCTGTTTCCATGACATAGTGAAGGAGTGTTCCCTGGAGAAGAGCACTGGGAGGAGGGACAGAGCAGAAGAATCCAGGGCAGTGTGGTCCTAGCTGGAGCCTTGACTCAGACTGATCTCACGGGAAAGCTCTGGAACAACACTGTCCAGAAGAAATACATTAAATACACTGCATGCTGCGTATGTAATTTTAAGCTATCTAGTAGCCACACATAAAAGGTAAAAAGAAACAGATGGTTTAAACAGATTTTCAGTTCAGTTCAGTTAAGTCATTCAGTCGTGTCTGACTCTTTGCAACCCCATGAATCGCAGCACGCCAGGCCTCCCTGTCCATCACCAACTCCCGGAGCTCACCCAAACTCACGTCCATCGAGTCAGTGATCCCATCCAGCCATCTCATCCTCTGTCGTCCCCTTCTCCTCCTGCCCCCAATCCCTCCCAACATCAGGGTCTTTTCCAATGAGTCAACTCTTCGCATGAGGTGGCCAAAGTACTGGAGTTTCAGCTTCAGCATCAATCCTTCCAATGAACACCCAGGACTTATCTCCTTTAGGATGGACTGGTGGGACCTCCTTGTAGTCCAAGGGACTCTCAAGAGTCTTCTCCAACACCACAGTTCAAAAGCATCAATTCTTCGGCTCTCAGCTTTCTTCACAGTCCAACTCTCACATCCATACATGACCACTGGAAAAACCATAGCCTTGACTAGACGGACCTTTGTTGGCAAAGGAATGTCTCTGTTTTGAATATGCTGTCTACGTTGGTCATAACTTTCCTTCCAAGGAGTAAGTGTATTTTAATTTCATGGCTGCAATTACCATCTGCAGTGATTTTGGAGCCCCCCAAAATAAAGTCTGACACTGTCTCCACTGTTTCCCCATCTATTTCCCATGAAGTGATGGGACTGGATGCCATGATCTTTGTTTTCTGAATGTTGAGCATTAAGCCAACTTTTTCACTCTCCTCTTTCACTTTCATCAAGAGGCTCTTTAGTTCTTCTTCACTTTCTGCCATAACGGTGGTGTCATCTGCATATCTGAGGTTACTGATATTTCTCCTAGCAAACTTGATTCCAGCTTGTGCTTCTTCTAGCCCAGAGTTTCTCATGATGTACTGTGCATATAAATTAAATAAGCAGGGTGACAATATACGGCTTTGAATTACTCCTTTTCCTATTTTAAATCAGTCTGTTCCATGTACAGTTCTAACTGTTGCTTCCTGACCTGCATATAGGTTTCTCAAGAGGCAGGTCAGGTGGTCTGGTATTCCCATGTATTGAAGAATTTTCCACAGTTTATTGTGATCCATACAGTCAAAGACTTTGGCATAGTCAATAAAGTAGAAATAGATGTTTTTCTGGAACTCTCTTGATTTTTCGATGATCCAGCAGATGTTGGCAATTTGATCTTTGGTTCCTCTGCCTTTTCTAAAACAGATTTTACTTAAACCAAATATTGTCATTTCAGTGTATGTCAATATTAAACCTATTGATGGGATAGCTTCCTTTTTTTTTTTTTTTTTTGATACTCAATCTTTGAAATCCCACCTGTGAACAGCATGTCTCATCTCAGGAGCTCGGTAGCCCTGTGTGGCTGGTGGCTGTCATATTCAGCAGTGCAGCCTGCATGCGTGCATGCTCAGTCACTTCAGTCCTGTCCCACTCTTTATGACCCTATGGGACTGTAGCCCCCCAGGCTCCTCTGTCCATGGAATTCTCCAGGCAACAATACTTGAGTGGGTTGCTATGCCCTTCTCCAGGGGGTCTTCCCAACCCAAGGATCGAACCCACGTCTCTTATATCTCCTGCATCGGCAAGTGGGTTCTTTACCAGAAGGGGTAAAGAAGGGGGCTATTTATTGGGCTCTCTTAAGATCCTGAGACAGTTCCTCTGTGTTTATTTCATACACTCAATCCTATTATTTACAGTGTCATGTGAATTACCTAACACAGGGCAGAGTAGACCTTTAGTGTTTTTACTAACTTATAGCAAAATTTAAAAACATACATCGTGTGCAACATCTTGTCTTAATCCTTTAAAATGGGCTCCAGATGTACACTTGAAACCAGACTCTGGATATATTACCACCATATTAAGAGCTTCTTCCAAAAGAACCAAACTTTGCATTATTTCTGGGCCCTTAGACTTACCCTTATGGCCACTATATCTGAATACAATTCATCACCTGAAGAGGTGATGAAACATTTGGAGATTACAAAAAAAAGACGTGTTAAGTCTTTTCAGCTGCGAATCGTATTCTATCAAAAAGAAATGTCAAAGGACTGTTGGAAGATGTATTAACTTCTCAGGAAAGCATCTTACCCAATGGGCTATGCTGCTTTTCTAATCCAAACTGTGCTGAGACTGCACAAAGGCATGGCAAGGTCCCCGATCACAGCATTTCTGAGGAGTCGTGATGGTCTGGCTTCAGAACTAGCAAGAGCCCAGTGTCTTCTTTGGTCTTAAGGTAAATGCCATCATGAAATTTTTACATCTATAGGCAAAAATGTACTTCTGAAATTCTCTTTCCAAGTGTTTTGTTTTATACATTAGCCCTTAAATTACCTGCTTTTTTTTTTTTTCTCTTTAGCCCCACAGTATCTATACCATTTCAGGGTTATCATCTTTTATTTTAAAAAGCAACTGCTAATATATTTGGTTCTCTCTTAAAGGTAAACCTTAAATAATTTATACAATTTTAACAGCTTTTCATAGGAATAATTGATACACACAGAGCCAAACTTATTTAATGTGTACAAATTGATGAGTTTGGACACAGGCAAACACCAGCATCAAAAGAACGGGTATTTCCCACATCTTTCCGGGTGTTCTTATGTCTCCCCCCTCCCTTTTGTTTTTTCTGGTGGTAAGAATAATTATGGGCTTCCCAGGTGGCTCGGTGGTAAAGAATCACCTGCCACTGCAGGAGATGCGGGTTTGATCCCTGGGTCACGAAGGTTCTATGGAGGAGAAAACACTACCCACTCTAGTATTCTTGCCTGAAAAAAAGCCAAGGACAGAGGAGCCTGGTAGACTATAGTCCATGGGGTCACAAAGAGTCAGACACAACTGAATGATGGAGCACACACACATGAACACTTAACACGAGGTTTACCTCTTAACAAGTCTTAAAGTGCACAATACCATATTGTCAATGGTAGGTACTAGGTTACACGGCAGATCTCTAGAACTTATTCATCGAGCAAGATGAAACTTTATAGCCGTTGAACAGCAACTCCCATTTCTCCCACACCCCTGCCCGTCTCCTGGAACCACTATTCGATTCTTGCTTCTGTGAGTTTGACTATTTTAGATCCTTCATCTAGGTACAAACAGTATTTGTCCTTCTATGACTGACATTTCTTTTAGCACAATGTCCTCCAGGTTCATTTGTACTGTTTTGAACATTCTATTTAAATGTTGTATGTGTTGTGCTAACTCGCTTCAGTTGTGTCTAACTCTTTGTGACCCCGTGGACTGTAGCCTGCCAGGCTCCTCTGTCCGTGGGATTCTCCAGGCAGGAATACTGGAGTGGGTAGCTATCCCCTTCTCCAAGGGATCTTCCCAACCCAGGGATCGGATCCAGGTGTCCTGGACTGCAGTTGAATTGTTTATAGTCTGAGCCACCAGGGAAGCGCATGTCAGGGCAGGATTTCTTAAACAAGACATAAACATCTCCAATAAGAAGGAGAATATTGTTAAATGTATATTGAAAACATTCCAGATTTTCAGTAATTAAAAATTATCTGTCGACTTAGGTTGCCATGACAAAAGACTATATACTGGCTGACTTAAGCAAAGGCAATTTATTTTTTTTTCCCAGTTCTGGAGGCTGAGAAGTCCAACCCAAAGGTGTGGCTGGTCTGACTCCCCAGTGAGGGAGTGTACCTCGGCTTCAGGTGGCCCTCTTCTGGCTGTGTCCTCACCACGTGGAGAGAGAAAGGAAGCAAGGTCCCTGGTGTCTCTCCTTATAACGTCACCAACCCCACCATAAGGAGCCCCATCTCCATGACCTCATCTGAATCTAATCACCTCTCAAAGACTCAATCTCTGGGTGCTGTCACACTTGGGGTTAGGGCCTCAGTGTATGAAGGTTGAAAGGAACATGGCTGGTTCAGAGCATGGCCTACTTTCCATTTTCTACCTCTTACTCTTGCTGCTCCTTCTCTTGCCGTTGAAATCTTGCCCAGGTAACCTAACTTCACCCAGACTTTTGTCTCAAGTTCTGGGCTTCCCTGGTGGCTCAAATGGTAAAGAGTCTACTCTCAGTGTGGGAGACCCAGGTTTGATCTCTGGGTCAGAAAGACCCCCTGGAGGAGGAAATGGCAACCCACTCCAGTATCCTTGCCTGGAAAATCCCATGGACGGAGGAGCCTGGCAGGCTACAGCCCATGGGGTCGCAGAGAGTCGGACACAACCGAGTGACTTCACTTTCTTTCTTTCTGTTTTCAACAGGAATCTGGACTAAGGAGTTATTATTCAGTCGCTAATGTGTCTGACTCTTTGTGGCCCCATGAACTGCAGCATGTCAGGCTCCTCTGTCCTCCACTATCTCCTGGAGTTTGCTCAAATACATGTCCACTGAGCTGGTAATGCCATCCAACCATCGCATCCTCTGCTGCTCCTTTGTCCTTTTCCCTTCAATCTTTCCCAGCATCATTTTCCGATGAGTTGGCTCTTTGCATCAGGGCTAAGGAAACAGCAGTGGAATCAAGGAACTTGCTCCCCTACTTGCAAGAATTTTCTGGCTAGTGGTCAGTGAAGCCTATGAGTCAGAAAAAGACAAGATCTGTTCAAGGAACTGACAGTGATTATCCTGGCTCATCTGCACTGAGCATGGCTGAGTTCAAGAGCCAAGCCTGGAGAGGCAGCATGAGGCCAGAAGATGCCGATCCTTAAAGGACAGGTTTCAGTTTGGTCTTTCCCCTAAAGCAAACGGGAAAGTGCTGAAGGATTTTAAGCTGTGGAGCAACATGGTCATATTCACATTGAATAGGTTTGCACGCGTGTGTGCGTGCTAAGTTGCTTCGGTGATGTCCAACTCTTTGCAAGTCCATGGACTGTAGCCCTCCAGGCTCCTCTGTCCATAGGATTCTCCAGGCAAGAATACTGGAATGGGTTGACATGCCCTTCTCCAGGGGATCTTTCTGGCTCAGGGATTGAATCCGCATCTCCAATGTCTCCTACATTGGCAGATGGGTTCTTTACCACTAGAGCCACCTGGGAAGCCCATGTTAGCATGAGGAATAGACTAGAAAGGAGTACATGGTGATGAGAGTGGATGCTCCAGGTGGGTTTAGAGGCATTAATGAGTCCAGTTGAGACAAGGAGGTTGGTGGGAAGCATAGGCCATAGGAATTTTGCCTGCAATGTAGGAAAAAAACAGACATTTCTCCCTTTAATGGACAATTTGACTGTAGCGCCTTCTTTGAATACCCTTTGAGAGACTGCTTATTTCACTCAAAAGCAAGAAGTGAAAGTTGCTCAGTCTTGTCCGACTCTGCAACCCCATGGACTGTAGCCTACCAGGCTCCTCTGTCCATGAGATTCTCCAGGCAAGAAAACTGTTTTATAAAAATCCTGATTTCCTCAGTTTTATTGTGCTGTTAAATCTCTACTTGTTGGTACAACACAAGGAAAACAATATCCGTATTTCTCAGTTCTAAATAGACTCGTCAGCCTGCTTAACCACCCCCAAGCCTCTCCAAGAGCATATAGCAGTTAAGTGTTTATTTCTTGTGCATCCACGTGTCAGCTGGCGGTCAGCTGATCTTGCCGAGGCTCAGTTGTGGTTTCTCCTTCAAAGCATGTATCTGTCTGGGTTTGAAGCCTGCTCAGGGGTTGGGCTCACAGGTGTGATCCATGAATAATCTGCATTCTGACGTCTGTCTGCAGTTGGAGTGGCCACCCAGGGAGAGACGCTTCCTGAGAGCGACAGAAGTACAAGAAGAAATAACTGAAGCTTCTACGGTTTTTTCTGCTGGAGGAAGCAGGTCTCAAGGTGAAGACTAGTACCAGTGAGTTGGGGAAACCGTACCCTGCCTCTGAGAGGCCGGGGCAGGTTGCAGACACAGACCGCCCTTATCTGGAGGGGAGGGTTGCGGCTGATACCAGCCCTTCACAGAAATGAAACGAGGTCCTCTTCTGCCCCACACAACCTGAAATAATTTTTACAGTTTCTTTTACGCCAATTTCTTATGGTTATTGTTCAGTCACTGAGTCATGTCTGACTCTTTGTGACCCCATGGACTGCAGCATGCCAGGCTTCCCTGTCTATCACCAACTCCTGGAGCTTGCTCACACTCATGTCCGTTGAGTCTGTGATGCCACCCAAACATCTCATCCTGTATTGCCCCCTTCTCTTCCTGTCCTCAGTCTTTTCCAGCATCAGGATTTTTTCCAATGAGTTGGCTCTTGGCATCAGGTGGCTAAAGTAGTCAAAGGGGTTCTTTTCTGTGTATGTTTTTCTTTAAGGGATGGTTGATAAATTCTTTCACAGAGAAGTCTATGTACTTTTGTAAGGTGTTTCTCAGATTTGAGTTTGCAACAGCCGTTGCAAAGACAAATATATTTTGATTCCTTAGAGCCAGGCTTTGTAGAAAGAAGAAAGGATTTTCTGTGATTTTAAAAAGCTATGCTTTAAAAATGGTGAGCCGAGTCCAGAGTATGGAGCATAGGCTTCTATACAAAAGACGAATTGCTATACCTTGAAAGAAAGAACAGTTAGTTGTCAGTAGGTTAGAAGAGATGGTTCTGAGGGTACCTAGACTGGTGTCAATGCTAGTAGGTTAAGAAGGCGTTTGAGTGAGGTGTTAGATTTGGGGGGCTCATAGACTAGACGTTTTAGACCTGGCTTTCCAGACCACAAGAGGCAAAACATAAAATCTATTTAAATTAGCAACAGCTGAGGGATGGTGTTTAGGCACATGGACTCAGAGATAGTCTCATAGAATTCATCATACTCCAAGGGTGTGTGCTCAAAGTAGCCAAGACGTTCCTAAGCCCCATAAAGGGGAGAAGAAATCCTTAGATGAGACCTTGAAGCCAAACGAGGAAATGTATAATGTATGACTGGTCCAGACAAGCAGCCGTAAGGGAGTGGTGATACTCACCATGAATATGTGCCCAGTCCTGTCTGACTCTTTTGTGACCCCATGGACTATAAGCCCACCAGCCTCCTCTGTCCATGGGATTCTCCAGGCAACAATACTGGAGTGGGTTTCCATGCCCTCCTCCAGGGATCTTCCTGAACCAGGGCTTGAGCCTATGTTTTCTTGAGACTCCTGCATTGACAGGCTAACTCTTTACCATTTGCACCACCTAGGAAAGTGAAGTCGCTAAGCCGATAGCAAAATACCAAAAATCATCAATGATGTACTATGTCAGGCCGCCAAACAGCAATGCCTAGAGGAGCTCTCCATGCAGGAGAAATGCAAGTCACACACCTTTTACTAGACTGCCTCTCCTTATCTCTTGCTCTCTGTGATTTAGGTAACTCCTAGAGGAAAGGAAAGGAGAAGAAAATCTGGAGAAATCTGGAGCACAGCTTTTTCAGGCTTGTGTTCCATGTGGCCAGCTTGTAAAACGGGGGCCGATGGGACCACTTGCTCCACAGAATGAGGCGGGGTGGTGTCCGGGGAGCACGAGCTTTGGGCTGTGCAGACATGTGGCCATAACACATTTGGATATCAACCAAGAGAATCTAAAGTTTCAACCTGGAACTTACTGAGTTACCTTGAACTGGGAAAAATATTAATAAGAGCTTTGTGTCATGAGTGGAAGTAGAGGTCAAAACTGAAGTCACTTGGAAGCTGAGTTTCTTCATTAGAGAGAAAGTCACATTTCTGCACATGTGAGTTGTTACGATGACATATAAACACACACATACCATTTGGAAATAAGAATCCCCAAGTTGCTGGGTTCCTAGATGTCTGGTCAGAGCCTCTTAAGGTAAATAGGTCTCTCCTATTTTGTAATGCTTTTAGGATTATGTGCAGTTGTATTTATTTCTATTGTTTCATTTCCAAGGTTAGAGATTAATGTAAAAAAGTATACAACCCAGTGTAATGAGGAACAGAATCAAATTCTTCTCCCGTGGTGTCAGCCAAAGATCCAAGACTTCTTGACCCCCAAATCTGAACATGCTGGCTCGACTATGAAAGTAACAGCCGGCCAGAGCCTTGTACACAGTCTAATGCCAATCAACAGAAGGAAGACTTGTCCACTGAAATGGATTTATTGATATTTTACTGAAATCTCTTTGTGTTGCCAGCACAAGGTGAAATGGAACATTGGAAGTAAATCTGTAAAGCTGGTCCGCAGAGGCAGCCAAACCAGATAATTAGGAGAGAGCCACACTCAGCACCATATTGTTAGAACTCATACAATACAAATTATCTGCAGCTGTGAATAACTTCTAATACTTAAGCTTTGGGTAAAATTTTTACTTTTTTGACCCAAACTGTCTGGCTTGGCTCTCTCCCCAAGCGTGATGGCCAACTTTCCATTTTGCTTTGTACTTTACGGACTTGGGCAAAATCTGGACAGCTATGAAACAGGATAATTTTGTGCTTAATTCTGTAATACAAAGCTGAACTATTTAACAAGTCATTTATTATTCGTAGAGATATACTGTCTCTTGATAAATGATTGGAATAATCAAAATATTAATTTTAGGTTTATTTGGAAATAGAGATTTGGAAATAATTTGTCCAGTCCAAGGAAAGAAGGAATGTTAACACTGGAGCCAGTTTTGTCCTGATCACTCTAAACAGACCAATTAAAAGAATACGCTTATTATTTTCTTTGGGAGAGCCAGCTAGTGCAGATTGCCAGAGCATTAATAGTTTAACAGAAAAAAAATTCTGGAAGAAAGAATATAAAATGCATGAAAAATTTATTTAAGGGAGAAAGAGAGTGAGAAAAAAAATAACTAGCATGAGTCTGGAAAAGGGAGTGATAGCCCTCTGGTAAGTGAAGAAAGGGCAAATGAATGTTACAGAATTTTGATTCTGGGGACAGAGACCATGAAAGATGAACTCTAAAGGAGAATTATCAGATGAAAGAAAGGATTGAGTTAACATCAACATACACTCAAAGATGTTTCATTAGCTGTGGGAACTTCTTCCAAAGTAATAGAGTGTTTTCGTTCTTGAAGGGTTCCCCTGGTGACGCAGATGGTAAAGAATATGCCTGCAGTGCAGGTAGGCCCAGGTTCAATCCCTGGGTTGGGGAGATCCCCTGGAGAAGGGGATGGCAACCACTCCAGTATTCTTGCCTGGAGAATTCCATGGACAGAGGAGCCTGGCAGGCTACAGTCCAAGGGGTCACAAAGTGTCAGACAAGACTGAGGGACTAATACTTTCTACTTTTGTAATGAAACACTCTTTCATTCTTGGAAGTAATATCTTCATAACTAGAAAAAAAAATGCCAAGACAATGGAATCAGATTGTGTGTCCCTTAAATGTTAAACCTGATCATTGTTTTCAGGGTAAGAGGATGTCTACAGCTGTAATTAATTTGTACTGTAAAAGTGCTGAGAATGAGGGGGCGTGAAGTGCTGGTGACCCTGGAAGGGAGCTGGGGAGAAAGGGAAGGTTAATTTGATATGTCCTGCAGGATCCAGAATGTTTTCTTCATGTGCAGTAAAAGCAGATACAAATCTACCCAAAATAAATATTTTTAAAGTTAATCTTCTATATCTTATTTTTTCCATAAAGTTTTAATTTAAATGTACCTACTGGAATTTTTAAGAAATTAAATGGCTGAAACTCTTTGTTGCATAATAGCCTAATATGAATTTATCCTAATAGTAAATTAATACTGAAGTATTGTTTTTAAGCTGCTTTCCTTAGAATAATTTTATTTCTTAAAATTGAATACAATTTTCTCTAGTAAAAATACACTTTTCAAATACATAAAAATATAAAGCATATTCTTCACTGGCTGTCATTAAGGGTGAAGATTCTGAGAAGTGTAAAAACATTCGTTTTAAAGATAATTGCCTGACATATAAGCATGTTTAATGTGATTTGTATTGCCGATGACTGAAATTTTGCTCGTACTTAAGAGAAAAACAAGTTTGCCAAAATGCACACCTTTTCTTTAAATGGTCTCTATTATTTGTTAAGGGTTTCCCTGGTGGCTCAGATGATAAAGAATCTGCCTGCAATGCGGGAGACCTGGGCTTGATCCTTGAGTTGGGAAAAACCCCTACAGAAGGGCATGGCTACCAACTCTAGTATTCTTGCCTGGAGAATCCCCATGGACAGAGGAGTCTCAGATCAGATCAAATCAGATCAGTCGCTCAGTCGTGTCCGACTCTTTGCAACCCCATGAATCGCAGCACACCAGGCCTCCCTGTCCATCACCAACTCCCGGAGCTCACCCAAACTCACGTCCATCAAGTCAGTGATGCCATCCAGCCATCTCATCCTCTGTCGTCCCCTTCTCCTCCTGCCCCCAATCCCTCCCAGCATCAGAGTCTTTTCCAATGAGTCAACTCTTCGCATGAGGTGGCCAAAGTACTGGAGTTTCAGCTTTAGCATCAGTCCTTCCAAAGAAATCCCAGGGCTGATCTCCTTCAGAATGGACTGGTTGGATCTCCTTGCAGTCCAAGGGACTCTCAAGAGTCTTCTCCAACACCACAGTTCAAAAGCATCAATTCTTCTGCACTCAGCCTTCTTCACAGTCCAACTCTCACATCCATACATGACCACAGGAAAAACCATACATAGCCTTGACTAGATGGACCTTTGTTGGCAAAGTAATGTCTCTGCTTTTGAATATGCTATCTAGGTTGATCATAACTTTCCTTCCAAGGAATAAGCGTCTTTTAATTTCATGGCTGCAGTCACCATCTGTAGTGATTTTGGAGCCCAGAAAAATAAAGTCTGACACTGTTTCCACTGTTTCCCCATCTATTTCCCATGAAGTGGTGGGACCGGATGCCATGATCTTTGTTTTCTGAATGTTGAGGTTTAAGCCAACTTTTTCATTCTCCACTTTCACTTTCATCAAGAGGCTTTTGAGTTCCTCTTCACTTTCTGCCATAAGGGTGGTGTCATCTGCATATCTGAGGTTATTGATATTTCTCCCGGCAATCTTGATTCCAGTTTGTGTTTCTTCCAGTCCAGCGTTTCTCATGATGTACTCTGCATATAAGTTAAATAAGCAGGGTGACAATATACAGCCTTGACATACTCCTTTTCCTATTTGGAACCAGTCTGTTGTTCCATGTCCAGTTCTAACTGTTGCTTCCTGACCTGCATACAAATTTCTCAAGAGGCAGTTCAGGTGGTCTGGTATTCCCATCTCTGGCGGGCTACAATTCAAGAGGTTGCAAAGAGTCAGATAAGACTGAGTGACTAAGCACATAATTTGTTAAGGGGTAAAGTAAGTGACCATAATATTACTAGTTTTAAAATCTGATTAAAAAAAGAAATATTAAAACAGAACAAAGTTTAAAATTAGGTAGTTCATTACCATTCTTTAATAGGCAATATTGAAGTTACAATATTTTTATTGATGGTTAAATTGTTCCATTTTAACAATGTTCCCTTGAGTGGGAAAATGTATTTGAAGGCCATTTATGTTGTTGGAGCAATCTTTGCTACTGGGGTTGTCATTACTCCTGCTCCTGTTATTTAACAAAGCCAGGCTAGAACTATATATTTCTATAAGTACTTTTGTATATAGTATGTATAATAATGATGTGAGAAGGGCATGGCAACCCACTCCAGGATTCTTGCCTGGAGAATCCTCAGGACAGAAGAGCCTGGCAGGCTACAGTCCATGGGGTTGCAAAAGTTGGACATGACTGAGCGACTAAGCACAGCACACATAATAATTATATATATTTATATAAAACACGTGCTTCCCTTGTGGCTCAGCTGGTAAAGAATCCGCCTGCAATGCAGGAGACATGGGTTCAATCCCTGAGTTGGGAAGATCCCCTGGAGAAGGGAACGGCTACCCACTCCAGTATTCTGGCCTGGAGAATTCCAGGGACTGTATAGTCCATGGGGTTGAAAAAAGTTGGACACAACTGAGCAACTTCCACTTTATAGAAAATACAGAATAAATTTTCACTGATACATTCATTAACAATCAGGACTGGGATTTATATTAACCTCTTCCATCTTGCATTTGTATCTCTGTTTTCCCATTTTGCAATTCCTGGAATAATAATAAGCATATCACAGATGACATAATTTTTCACTTTATGTACAATACACACATAACAGTCTCAGAATAACAATATTAACTACCATCAAGAATTTGATGACTGAAAATAGTTTAAAATAGTTGCAGTTTTTTGGGGGGGTCAAATTATCATGATTTAAATATCTTGAAATCATTCATTACTCTGTGGTTATAACCTACTGGATATATATGTTCACTCATGTGTTCCATTTTACTTTGGAGTTTAGAGATTGATTACTTTTCCATTTATTATAACATGTTCCTGAAGTTGTATCTACTAACCAAAGACTATGCAAACAACTTTAAATTCTATTTTCTTCATCCAAGAACCCCAATAGTTGTCATTTTAAAAAACCTTATTTATCCTTTCATTTTTTATTTTATTTGACTATATAAGCAATACTACTCATATTTTGTCACTTAAATAGTCTACTTTATTTTTAATATATAATATATGCATATAGGGCTTCCCTTGTGGCTCAGCTGGTAAAGAATCCGCCTGCAAGGTGGGAGACCTGGGTTCGATCCCTGGGTTGGGAAGATCCCCTGGAGAAGGGAAAGGCTACCCACTCCAGTATTCTGGCCTAAAGAATTCCATGGACTCTATAGTCCATGGGGTGGCAAAGAGTTGGACATGACTGAGTGACTTTCACTTTCACTTTTAAGCAATACTACTCATATTTTGTCACTTAAATAGTCTATTTTTAATATACAATATATACATATATTATAAAAAGTATATGTATATATTCATGTCCTTCCTAGTTTGTAGCATACAATATTTTCTGGTTCTTATTTTGTTTTTTAAGCACTATATTCTAGGTATCACTTTATAGTCATGTATAGAAATATCCCTTCACTCCTTTTTATAACTGGACAGTACTTTATTGTGTTAATATGCTACTACTTAGCATTCTAATATTGACACACATTTGTGCTATTTCCGATCAATGTTTTTAAAATCACTCTTATAATTAATGGCATTGGGTATATATCTTTTTGTATTTTTACTAGTTTATCTTTGCTATATATTTATAAAAGGGGCATTGCTGCTGTATGCAAAGATAAAAGGTATCTTTAATTTTTCTAGCAGTGTCATGTTCCCCTTATTATATGTGAACTCATTTTTTATGTTGTTCCTCTAGAATTAAATTTAGATAAGACTCATGTGTTACATTGGGTTGATATGTATTTTATGTCTCTTTTAATCTGTATATCTCTGTTCTCTCTTTTTCCGTTGAAAATGTATTTATGGATGTCACCATGTATAGAATTCATTTTCTTCTCTTCCCTGTATTTCTTGTAAACTCAGTGGTTGATTTAAAGGTCTGATTTGATTTAGGTTTTCTTTTTGCATCATGAAGTGCCAAAGACTTCTATACAAAAGGTGTTGGGTATTTCCACGAAGAGATATGTTACAACTAAATGGCTCTCTGTGTGATGTTGTGATATTGACAGTCGTTGATAACAATTTCCTTATTAGTGGCTCACAGAATGATACTCTAACTCTATTGTAATGTATTTGTGATTATTTATTTGCTCCATTCTCCCTGTGTTCTCTTTTTGGAATTAGGATTAGATGTATGTTCTATGTCCCCTAATTATCGTGTAGATTTTGTAAACTCTATTTCATATTATCCATATCTTTTATTTCTGGGATGTATTCTAGATTTTTCTTTTGATTCTGTTTTCAAGCTCACTAATTGTCACCTCAGCTGAGTCTAATCTTCTGGTTAATCACTTCCAATGACGTTTTAAATGTTCAGTCATTTAGTTTTGCACTTAGAATGTCTTTTTATTTTAAAACTATGTGGACAACTTTCACAGCTTGATTTTGCTTGTTAAGATATTGACACACTTTGGACATACTTGTTTTGGTCTGTCTCGGTCATTCTGTGACAGAATCCTTTGTAGTTTTTATTATACTTCATTTTTCCTTCCTGGTTTCACACATCGCATCATATACCTTTATGCACTGTGCTGTCTGTACACACGTGTGTGTGTATACAGGTCATTTTCCTTAAAACTTTGTGAGAGCTGTTTGAGGCCCTAGAAGTATTTTCAAGTCAGAATCATTTTAAAATAGATTTGCTGAGAAATTTTAGACTAAGCAGGTCACAGGTAGGCTCACAGTAAGCTCATACAGGTCCAGTTCTGCTTCCAGATGTTCCGGGGTTATTTCCACTTCTAACATTTAACACAAGCTCAAGAGATGCAGAGATTAATTGAATGTTTACATCCTGCACAGCCGGCTAGTTGATCATTTACTTTTGTGCTGAAGTGATAGCCGTGTGGAGTTCCAGCTCAATGTGACCGTCTATGGTAATGGACCCCCACCTTGACAAGTTCTAGGCTCAAGTTTACTTTTGGGTTTTTGGAAGATAATTTCACATTAAAAGCCGATATTACCATTTTATTCCTTGATTTCTAACTTTCATGTCTCATTTGACCTCGTATTTCTGAGTTGTCTGCAGCCCAGCAAAACAGCGTTTCTTTTTACTGTTGTTCTTTCACTCGGTTGTGTCCAACTCTTTGTGACCCCGTGGACTGCGGCACGGCAGGCTTCCCTGTCCTTTACCACCTCCTGGAGCTTGCTCAAACTCCTGTCCATTGAGCCAGTGATGCCATCCAACCATCTCGCCCTCCGTCGTCCCCTTCTCTTCCTGCCGTCAGTCTTTCCCAGCATCATACCAGCTATTTAAAATCTTATCATTAGTAGTCTTCAGGGGATATTTAGATCTCCATGCTGCCAGAGAGCACTATTCCATGGTATACTGAAATTTAAAGTAAGCAGGTTAAAACGAGTTTCTTGCCTGGAAGTAAAAAACAAAGAAAAGCTAAGAACAGTTTCCTAAATACATCAAACATGGTTAATCTGATTGTTCGACTCTCTAGAGACAAAAGAAAGCTTCAGGGTTGACAAGCATAATGCTCTGAACTCAATGGAAAATTTTCTTTACTATTTTAAAGAAAAATTCTTATTTGTAAGTTATCATTTGCTGGCATGTTAAAGGTACTAGATTAGAAACTAGAAATGATAGGGCTTGTGTGAGGGTCTTATTGTGATTAAACCACTGATGCACATGTTTAACAAGGGAGGCAACCCTTTCTGGTAAGAAAGGGAGGGATACAATTCACGATATTTGCAGCTACAGTCTAACAGTAGAAAAACAACTTAATTACAGTTTGATGTATTTGAGAATTTTAAGCAACATTTCCCCTCTCCATATGTGTAACTGTCCTTTATTAATGACAAAAGTTACCAATTCCTGAGTCCAGAAATCTTTATTTGCCAAAGGAATTGATTAATATTCCACATATAACATCATTTAGCTTTATCTAAGTTTTGCCATTTCCTTTTCATCAACCAATATACTTTTTTGGAGTTCATATTGTATTTTGTATGAATTGGATATCCAAGAATGACTTCTTTTACCTCTGACAGTCTTGGATTTGTAAGTGAGTAGCTGCTATCATTTGGTGTGAGGTTTACTCAGTTTTAGTTTACTACCTCATCAAATGTCAGAGATGAATAGGACTGAGGATATTATCAGACCTAATCCTTAAGAAAAAAAATACAAAACAAACAGCAAACAAAAAAAGACCAAGTCACAGTGATTGATTTGAAGAACTTTTTCCGAAGTCATTTACTTAAGTGTGTTTATATGTAAAAACCGATCAAATCCCTGATGCATAACTGAAGAAGTAAATCATATGCTCATTTGTACTGTTTTATTGAAAACCTAGCCCTTTTCAAGCAGTGTACTGGAAACTGGAGATAAAGGGTACGCAAGGCATGGGAACTGCTCTCAAGGAATTCAGAGTCAGAGGAGTGTAATTGTAAAGAAATAGTTTAGACTTCTGGTCAAAACACTTTCTAGTTCTGGCCTTCAATGCAGCCTTTGCAAATTTATCATTGCAAAGAAGAAAAAGGAGAAAACTCGAGGAAGCACCAGAACGAAAGAGAAACTGAGAAAATCTTGTGCTGGAATTTTGAAGAATTGAAGACAGTTTTATAAGGTAGATACGGTGTGTATATGAAAAACTGATCTTCAGCATCTGACTTATCCTAAATTTTGATAGGGGTTATTCTGAATAATAAAATGAGGATGCTTTTCATGTTCCTGTTTAGCAACATACTAAGCATCCAGAGATGCTTAAAGCTCAACATTCAGAAAACTAAGATCATGGCATCTGGTCCCATCACTTCATGGCAAATAGATGGTGAAACAAAAGAAATTGTGACAGACTTTATTTTCTTGAGCTCCAAAATCACTGCAGATGGTGACTACAGCCGTCAAATTAAAAGATGCTTGCTCCTTGGAAGAAAAACTATGACCAACCTAGACAGCATATTAAAAAGCAGAGACATTACTTTGCCAACAAAGGTCCGTCTAGTCAAAGCTATGTTTTTTCCAGTAGTTGTGTATGGATGTGAGAGTTGGACTATAAAGAAAGCTGAGTACCAAGGAGTTGATGCTTTTGAACTGTGGTGTTGGAGAAGACTCTTGAGAGTCCCTTGGACTGCAGGGAGATCCAACCAGTCCATTCTAAAGGAAATAAGTCCTGAATATTCATTGGAAGTACTGATGCTGAAGTTGAAACTCCAATACTCTGGCCACTGGATGCGAAGAACCGACTCATTTGAAAAGACCCTGATGCTAGCAAAGATTGAAGGTGGGAGGAGAAGGGGATGGCAGAGGATGAGATGGTTGGATGGTATCACTGACTTGATGGACATGAGTTTGAGCAAGCCCTGGGAATTGGTGATGGACAGGGACTTGATGGACATGAGTTTGAGCAAGCTCCAGGAGTTAGTGATGGACAGGGAAGCCTGGCATGCTGCAGTCCATGGGGTCACAAAGAGTTGGATACAACTGACCAACTGAACTGACTGAAGCATCCAGAGAACTGAGCAGTCACTCTTGAGTGTGTTTCTATAATAGTGACAGAAGTTGTTTCCACATACCTTGCCCTCATCCCTGAGTAGCTTGGTAAACAAAAAATTCAAATGCCAACACTTTACTCTGGTAGGAAAGTTTTATGCACACACATGTGTTTGTGTCTTTATAGAGGTGTGTGAGCTTGCAGTGTAACAAGAAATAATGAAAAGTATATTCTTCTTCACAAAAGAATCATAAC
Organism: Bos indicus x Bos taurus; assembly: GCF_003369695.1. Lineage (NCBI taxonomy): Eukaryota > Metazoa > Chordata > Mammalia > Artiodactyla > Bovidae > Bos > Bos indicus x Bos taurus. Next base: position 8,636,762 of record NC_040099.1, on the reverse strand, counting down.
AGTGTGACAATGGCAAAGCTGCTAGCAGTGCATCTTGGAAATTATATTTTTTCTATGTACTATGTCAGTAGATTGCTTAACGTGACTGGAAAGTAGGGAGAGAATAATAAATAGTTATTTACATTTTAAAATTTTATTTTTGCCTAAATTTGTGTTTTCATAGTAATCTAGTAATACACATCATATATTGCCACAGTGGTAGAAATCTATATTTTATAGATGAGTTCATATATTGTGGGTTCACATTGAATTTGACTTTGTGATTGCATAATCAAAATGCTTGCAGATGACTAATGTAGAGAAACAGACAATCATGCAGTAAGGGAAGGAAAAAAGCAATAAAAACATAGCCAGCTATACAGATGAGTTATATTAGTAATTCTACCGAGTCTTGCTATTGATTATAAGGAGCTCTGATAACTTAGGCAAACTTGCTGCTTTTTATAAAAAAGAAAATGAACTGATTTTCTTTTTTAATAAAACAGCTTTGTTGAGATGTAATTCATGTTCTGTATAGTTCACTCAGTTAAAAATGTATAATCCAGTGCCTTTAGTTGATTCACAGTTGTGCACCCAACATCATGATCAGTTTTAAAATGTTTTTATCACCTAAGATGAAGGAAAGAAAAAAATTTTCTTCCTTTTACCAGTTAGTCTTCATTTCCCTCTAATCTCACCTGTATGCAAAGTATAGTCTACTTTCTATATATTTTACAATTCTGGACATTTTGTAGAAATGCAGTCATGCAACATGTCTTTTTCTGCCTTTTTACTTGACATAGTTTTTTCAGTCTTCCTCAGTGTTATAGCAGGTACCAGCTCTTCATTATTTTTCTTTGCTAAGTGATATTCCAACAAATAGGTATACCAAATTTTGTTTATACATTAATCAGTCAATGAGCATTTAAAAAATATTTTTGGCTATTATAAACAATGCTGATGTGAACATTTGAGTACAAGTTTTTGTGTGGCTGGGAAAGAATGGAAACAGTGAGAGACTTTATTTTCTTGGGCTCCAAAATCACTGCAGATGGTGACTGCAGCCAAGAAATTAAAAGACTCTTGCTCCTTGGAAGAAAAACTATGACCAACATAGACAGCTTTAAAAAAGCAGAGACATTACTTTGCCGACAAACGTCTGTCTAGTCAAAGCTATGGTTTTTCCAGTAGTCATGTATGGATATGAGAGTTGAACTATAAAGAAAGCTGAGCCCCAAAGATTTGATGCTTTTGGACTGTGGTGTTGAAAAAGATCTTGAGAGTCCCTTGGACTTCAAGGAGATCCAACTAATCAATCCTAAAGGAAATCAGTCCTGAACATTCATTGTAAGGACTGATGCTGAAGCTCCAATACTTTGGCCACCTGATGCAAAGAACTGACTCATTGGAAAAGACCCTGATGCTGGGGAAGATTGACGGTGGGAGGAGAAGGGGACGACAGAGGATGAGATGGTTGGATGGTATCACTGACTCAAAGGACATGAATTTGAGCAGCCTCCAGGAGTTGGTGATGGACAGGGAAGCCTGGTGTGCTACAGTCCATGGGGTCACAAAGAGTTGGACATGACTGAGTAACTGAACTGACTGAGGATTTTATTTCAGTTGCAGATATACCTAGTAATGGAATTGTTGGGTCATATGGAAATTCTGTGTTCAAAATTCTGAGGAACTACCAGATTGTTTTCCAAAGCAGCTGCACCATTTCACATTCCTACCAACACGATATGAGGATCATATTTCTTCTCATCCTTCTAATATCTGTTGTTATATGTCTTGTTGATATTAACTGTCTTAGTGGATATAAGGTAGTATCTCCTTATGGCTTTGATTTGCATTTCCTAGTGTTTAAGATGCTGAGCATCTTTCCATGTGTTTTTATCTGTTTATGTATTGTTTTTGAAGATATATCTATTCAAGTTCTTTGAACATTTATTAATTGGGTTATCTGTTGTTGAGCTGTAAAACTTCTTTATACATCCAGGATGCTTGGTCATTATCACATATGTGATTTGCAAATATTTTCTCTCATACACTGGGTTTGTTTTTATTTTCTTTTACTCTATAGTGTCCTTTCATGAACCCAAAATTTTAAATTCAGGTTAAGTTCAGTTTATCTATTTTGTTATTGGTTATTCTTGGTGTCACATTAAAGAAGCCACTGCTAAAATCCATGGAAATGAAGATTCGTCCCTATGTTTATTTCTAAGTGTTTTATAGTTTTAACTCTTAAATGTAAGTATTTGGTAAATTTTGAGGGGTTTTATTTGTATGTTTGGTGTGAGATAAAGGTCCAATTTCATTTCTTTGCGTGTGGATATCTACTTGTCCCAGTCCTATTGGTTCAACAGATTGCCCTTTCCCCACCTTAGCGCTCTTGACAGAAGTCATTGGCCATTGACATGTAACTTTCTTTTTGGACTCTCAATTCTATTTCACTGATCTATATGTTCATCTTTATTCTAGCACCACACTGTTTTGATAAGGATTGCTTTGTAGTGAATTTTAAAACTGAGACGTATATGTCTTCCAAGATTATTTGGCTGTTTGAATAATTTGCAATTACATATGAATTTTAGGATTATATTTTCTGCTTCTGCAGGAAAAAAAAGGCTGCTGTGATTTTGATTTGATAGTAACTGCATTAAATCTGTAGATCATTTTGAGAAGCATTGCCATTTAACAATATTAAGTCTTCTAATTTTGAGAATGAGATATTCTTTCCATTTATTTATATATTTGTTAATATCTATCATCAATTTTTAAATTTTTTTTACTGTTTTGACATCAGTGTTTTTTGGTTTTTAGTGTACAGTACTTGCACATTCTTGTTTAAATTATTATTAGTTTTTTTCTTTTGGATGCTGTTGTAAATGGAATTGTTTTCTTAATATCCTTTCAGATTATTTGTTGCTACTCTATAGAAAATAAGTGATATTTGTGTTAATCTTGTAGCCTGAAAATTTTCAGAATTTGTGTGCTCCAACAGTTTTAATATGGGTTCTTTAGGATGTGCTGCTTATAAAACCACTTCACCAATGAATAGAGATATAGTTTATATCCAATTTTGATGCCTTTCAGTTTAGTTTTCTTGCCTAACTACTCTGGCTAGGACTTCCAGCACAATATTGAACAGAAGTGGTGAAAGTGAGCATTCTTTATCATTATATTAGAGAGATAGTAGAAAGAAAATTTTAGTGTTTTATGGTTGAGCTTTATGTGAGGTATGGGCTTTTCATATATGCTATTTATCATGTTGAAGATATTCCTTTCTATTCCTAGTTTACTGGGTGTTTCTATCATAAAAGACTGTTGGATTTTGCAAACTGCTTTTTCTGGTATCTATTGACATGATCATATGTACTTTTTACCTTCCTTCTATTATTAGTGGTGTATTACATTGATTGATTTCCATATGTTGAAATTTCTTTGTATTCCTAGAAGTATATCTCACTTGCTTATGGTATACAATCTTTTTAATATGCATTAAATTCTAATTTTTAGAATTTTATTCAGGAATTTTTTATTCATATTTATAAAGGACATTGTGCTGCATTTTATTGTGATGTCTTTGTTTGGCTTTGGTATTAGGGTAATGCTGGCTTTCTTGAATCAGTTAGGCAGTGTTACCTCTTCTGTTTTTTGAAGGGCTTGAGAAGGATTGGTATTCATTCTTCTTTCAATGTTTTTTTAGAATCCATCTTCTGGTCCTGGGCTTTATTTTCTTTGGAGGTCTTTGATGACTCATTGTTCTTTATTTATTATAGATCTGTGAGATATTCTATTGTTTCCTTAGTCAGTTTCGGTAGTTTGTGAATTTATAGGAATCTGTAGATATCATTTAGGCTATCTAATTTGTTGATGTATTATTGTTCGTAGTACTTTCTTACAATCCTTTTAAAATTTGGTAGAAATGTCTCCACTTTTTATGTCTATTCCATTAATATGATTCTGTTCTTTTATTTCTCTCTCTTTCTCATTAATCTGACTAATGGTCATCAATTATGTTGACCTTTTAAAGAACAGACTTTTGTTTTGTTCATGCTCTACATTTGTTTATTCTTCATACTGTTTATCTCTGATCTAATCTTTCTTATATTCTTTCTGTTAGCTTTGGGTTTAGTTTTCTTTTCTTTATAAATTTCCATAAGGAGTAAATGCATTGATTGGAGCCACAAAGATCTCCTACTCTGTTTCAGTGGACATTCTCCTGGTTAATTATTTTCTTGGTTACCATAAACCTTTGCCTATCTTCCAGAGTTCCAGTACGTGGATTCTGACAATTTTAGCATGTTGTCAGTGGTTTTTTAACTTCAAAAATTGCCTAACCTACCATTTTGCTGATGTTATTTGAGACAGAAACATTTTGTATTCTCTTGAAATGGACAGTTTTACTGTAGATCTATGTTAATTCACCTATTCTCTGTCATAATATGTTCTGAAGAGGCCTGGACCTGTGTCAGAAAAATGACTTTATGCTAATCACATCAGATGAGCGAGAAGTAGTTAGTATATGGATGACCTTGCTAAGAGACATGCTCTACCAAGAATCGAAGAGAAACTCTACCATATCAATAAAAGTTAGTTATACAGGGCAACACCACCATGATAAAGGAAATACAAATTATCTATTGGTCATCTGTAGTGATTAATTAATGATATCACGAATGGTACATAACAAGATGTCTTCATTACTTATTTGATCATGGAGTTCAGGGATAATAGTTTATTTATGCTTATTTGTATTTTCTAATCTCTCAAATATCCATTAATTATGTAATAAATGTTTATGACCAAAACATATTTAAGTACTCAAGAAATTAACATGAGAAGGCTGAGTGGGTGGACAAAAAAATCTGGACATGTAATTTTTCTTTGCTGAAGTCAAGATTCTTTATCTGTAAAATAATGACTTTATTATATTAGTTGTTTTCCAAAGTGCTCCTTAGAGTCTGGGGAGTCTGTGGATGATCTCCAAGGGCCATTGTTGGAGGAAATTAGATATGAGGAGACTTTCCAAGTGGGCAGGTATCCAAGCCTTTCTCCAAGCATTAATGGAAGAAGTTCCACTTTTGACATACAAGACTTCTGTGTAATATTACTGTATTTTTTATTCTTAAAAGAAAGGCTTTTACTACATTAAAAACATTTTGAAAGCCAATGTGAAAAATAATTTCTTGGGTTAATTATGACTGTAAACTGTCAAAATACTAAAATACAATTGTTATTTTTTTAAATTGCTGGCAGTGTCATTTGACTTTGTCATGTATGACGATTTGCAGAATAAATAGAAGGCAAAAGTATCCAGTATGGGTATTTTAAAAGATTTTCATAACAACACTTATTGCCAAGCCTTGTATATTATTTCAGGTAAAGTGATAATATACATTATCACTAAAATTATTTTTAATTAATTTTAATTTTGAGATCTAAGAGATATTATAAATAGAATAGTCCTGAAGCATTCTGAGTGTTTATAAAAAAAAAATCAACAAAAGATTGTAAAAACACAAACTTCTTTTATTACAGTTATCTTTTGTTAATTTTCTGTTGTGTAACCAGAAAGATAAATTTTCTGGTCTAAATTTTCCAATCTGAACCAGTAACAATGCAATTTCTCCTTGAGGAAACAATTATAGTCCTGTTCTTATACTATCCTACCAAATACATTGTCATCATTGAATTCTCTTGGGAAGATGTTTAATCATGTTTATAGGCACAATTTTAGCATATTTTTATTTTTGAACTTCCAGGATTGGATTAAACTATACATTTTTATTTGACTCATCACCAAATTATTTCTGTTTTTATTGATTTGGAACATTTTAAAATTCATGAAAAAATTAACATATACATCTCTGCATACTTATTGTGTAGCAATATACCAAAATAAAATTGCCTTCAAAAATATTAAAAAAAAATGTGAACCTCAATTCTTTATTTCTTTTCTCCCATAGTTTTCCAAAGTCAGTAGAAATTAAGCCTGGGTAATGGGATATATGTATTGAAAATATCGGTGTCTTTATTTAATTAGCTAGTGGTTCTACATAGTTCTTTTTTACTTAAATTAAACCAATGTTTTTGTTTATCTTTTGCTTCTGTGTTAGAGTTTAATATTCTCAGTCATGCTTGATCTTTATCAGAGGTTAATTCCCCTCTGGCAGTTCAGAGTTGCCACTGTAACACTCTAATTTACAATAGCTGGAAATAAAAAAGATTTGAATTTTGCAATAGTGCTTTGCCAGAATTAAATAAAATCCTGAGGGACATTTCCTCCTTTAAAGTGCTTAGAATAAAAAGAATATCATTCACTTCTTTCATGTTTGCTGTATAGTCAAATCTATATGATAATGGTGATGATGATGTTACCGTTATTTTTATACCTGCCATTTAATTGAGTGTACGCTATATGCCAGGGGCATCCTTGGTGGCTCAGCAGTAAACAGTCCACCTACAATGAAGTAGTCGCAGGAGGTGCAGGTTCGATCCCTGGATTGGGAAGATCCCCTGGAGAAGGGCATGGCAACCCACTCCAGTATTCTTGCCTGGAGAATCCCATGGACAGAGGAGCCTGGAGGGCTACAGTCCATCGGGTTGCTAAGAGTTGGACATGACTGAAGCAACTTAGCATGCACACATGCACACATATGCCAGGCTCTGTTGGCGTCTGTTTTTGCAGATTCAGAAGAATCCTTACCTCCCTGTGTTGCAGGTGAGGTGTTGGTGTCAGTGGAGGCTGCTGTAGAGGGGACATTTGTTTACCCAGCAGACCTGGCCCCTGAAGGGACCCCGGACAAGGACTTTGTGAGCCTGATTCAGGAGGTTTCCCACTGTGGTGTGTGCATGGAGATCAGGAAAGCAAGCTCTAGATACCACAGGCTCTTTGCTGCTGCTGCTAAGTCACTTCAGTCGTGTCCAACTCTGTGTGACCCCATAGACGTCAGCCCACGAGGCTCCCCCGTCCCTGGGGTTCTCCAGGCAAGAACACTTACTTTAAGTCTTATTTTTGAGTAGATTATTTGAGTGTATTTCACTACCAGTGGAGTCTCTTTTCTTCATTCTTCAGGGTCTATTTTCCTGAAGCTTTGCCATACTTTTTACACTTTGTTACACTTCACTCGCTGAATGTTAAATTGTACTCTCAAGAAAAAATGATTCTTGGCATTATCAGTTTAGACGCATCAAGGAGAAGCTCTTTAGTTTTTGAATATGCGGTCATTCTGGAGTTTAAGTTACCAAGAAAAGTTGATCATAACATTGTAAAACGAATTAGAAATGGGTTCCCTGCTGTAAAAATGTCTTCTGTAAGGTTTAAACATTTTTGTTTTCATTCCCTTTGCATTTGATTACCCTAACATGCACAGATTGCATGAGGGACTGTGTTTGAAAAGTGTGAGTAGAGTGGTGGTGGTGTGTGTGTATGTCTCTGTGTGTGAAAGAGAAAGAGATTAAGAAGCCTAATGGGAGTATCCAGTCCAATTTCCTGGCTGTATACATGGGGAAAACAAGGCTGGGAATGAGAGAATCCCTTTACCCACAGCTGACAGCTCCTTATTCGCAGAGCGAAGCCGTGTCTTAGTCTTACCCTCCCACTGCTCCCTCACTCTAAACAAAGAATCTCCACCAATAGAGTTTTTGCCCCTTAGGGGACATTTGGCAATGTCTGGAAACATTCTTGTCATCACAGTTTGGATGTTCTGCTGGTGACTAATGAGCAGAAGCCAGGGATGCTGCTAAACACCCTACAGTGCCCAGGACAGGTCCACATAACAGTTATTTGGTCCAAATGTCAACAGTGCTGAGTTTGAGAAATCCTTCCAAACCATGAAGTATATCACACTGTGATTAATTAAGAGGTGACAAACTGACTTCTATGAGCTTGATCAACACCCAATGACTAAATGTTCAATCCTAATTATGTAAAATATATCTTATGATTTAAAAGGAAATTACTGTCTCTGGACCATTGTCTCATAAGTACATATTCCCAAGGATTGTTCAAAGTCTCACAAAGATGAATTTATTATAATTTCACAAAGTCTCACTGAGAAGTTCACCACATGCTTAATACAAGCCCAAGTAATAAATCTAATTGTTTTCATTAGGCCTATGAGTTGGGCACCAGAGCAAGATCATGACCATGAAGCTCCCATGCAGAGAGGCAACAAAAGAAATTATATCATCAAACTGATTGTGCTCATATCTGCTTCCTGCTCCTTTTTAGAATACAAAAAATTTGCTTTAAAATATTTTGAAGACATTGAAATTAAGTCAACAGACTACTTTAAAAAAATAATTAACAATAGGGATAGTTAGGGAGTTTGGGATGGACATGTACACACTGCTGTATTCAAAATGAATCAACAAGGGCCTACTGTATAGCCCGTGGAACTCTGCTCAATGTTATGTGCCAGCCTGGATGGGAGGGGAGTTTGGGGCAGAATGGATACATGTAAATGTATGGCTGTGTCCCTTCCCTGGTCTCCTAAAACTATCACAACATTGTTAATCAGCTGTACCCCAACAGAAAATAAAAGGTTTAAAAAATAATTAGCACTAATGATAGCCTTACTTACTTAATGTTGGGTCTGTTTTAAGCACTTTATATACAGTGTCCTTTTTTCCTGCAAGGAAGCCAATTTTGGTTTTGATTGAAACGCACTAGGTGATTTGAAATCAGATTAGAAACGAGTATGCACGAAATCATGGCGCACACTGTCACTCTACAAATACATCCTTCATCAATCAAGAGACAGGCTGGGAAGCCACATCTTTTATTAAACTAACTTGTGCCTATCCACATCCATCAGTCACATAAATCTGCATGTCAATGTGTGAGTCTCACTGCTGAGTTAGAGAAAGTATTACTTCTCTCTCATTGTTCTAGAAATGGAAATTATTGTCTCACAGTGTCCAGAATTTCTTTATAAGCACAATGTACAATTTGTAATACAAAGCCAACTCTATTTGTGTTTTTTCAATTGAGGGAAAAGTTAAGGCAAAAGATGTAATAAAAGTAAATCAGATCCCTGATAGAACATATTTTAAAAAGAAGAGGCCCTGGTATCAGACAGACCTCAAAGTCATGTCTCTGAGAATGTCAGTCCCCTCATTTATAAAACATTACTGAGGCAATTATATGTTGCTTTAGGATAACCTACAAATACTGTTAATGATATTAAAATTGTAACAATTAAAAGTTAACAAAACAGCTGAATCCAAGGTCCACAGGAAAATCTTTTCCATTTGTCATACTTTGTCAATATTTCTGTTTTTCTTACTTGGTCAGTGAGAGGCATACACGTGTAATGTTTGACACTACTCTTTCAATTATACAAACAGAAAAAAGGAAAAAATTTTAAATCACCAAACACTAGTTCAGTGTTTTAGAGTATATCTTTCTAATTCATTTTCTCTACAAGTTGCCCCATCTTGAGATACCCTCATTAATTTTGTTTTCTTCATTGCTTTTATAGGTCATCCATACATTTATTCACCTATCCATTTATACCTTCATTCGTTTACTCATTGACTTATTTTCCTATTTGCAAAAGATTGGAAGACAAACACAGCATTACATCCTTAAGAAATTTACGAGACTTCTTTGGTGATCCAGTGGTTAAGAATCCACCCACCAACACGGGTCATGGGTTCGACCCCTGGTTGGGGAGGATCCCACATGCCCTGGGGAAACTAAGCCCATGCACCACAACTGTTGAGCCCACGTTCTAGAGCTCCTGCTCTGCAACAAGAGAAGCCACCAGGAGGAGAAGCCCACCCACCCCAACTAGAGTAGATCCTGTTCACTGCAGCAGGAGAAAGCCCGTGCGCAACAATGAAGACCCAGCACAGCTGAAATAAATATTTTTAAAAATAAAAATAATAATAATAAAAAATTCACAGTTAGCTGAGGAAACACACATGTAAATAAGTCATGAACATCGCCTTTGGCTGCAGCATCAACTCTTTCCGTGGGAATCAGGAAAGGCCTCGTGGAGATGGTGAGAAACAGCTGTAAAACTGGGTAAAGGTTGCTGCGGGGGTTTTCAGTTTCATGGTTTCTTCAGCCTTCCTCAACTAGGTGATAAGGATCCCGAGGAAAGTCCATTCTGATGAGAACTTATTCCCCATGGTTCCTGCAGTTAGATGGTGTTACAGCTCTTTATTGGCCTGCAGCTCCCACGCTAATAAAGAAGGCTGGAGGAGAAACCTGATGCCAGTGGGTTACAAGGATGACTTCTCTGCTCCTCCCATCCCCAAAGTCCACATGAGCTAACTGCGGTCCCAGCTCCTCCTGCCCTTCCCACTGTGACTTCCATCTAAGTCCTGACCTCGTGACCTTACAATCAGTTGAAGAATGCTTCTCTGGGCTTCCCTGATGGCTCAGTGGTAAAGAATCCCGCTGCCGATGCAGGAGACACGGGTATGATCCCTGATCTGGTAAGATCTCCCGAGCTTTGGAGCAGCTAAGCCCGAGCGCCACAACTACTGAGCCTGTGCTCTAGAGCCCAGGAGCTGCAACTACTGAGCCCGTGTACCCTAGAGCCCCTGGGCCACAGCAAGAGAAGCCAACCCCGAGAAGGCCCTGCTCCCCGAGACTAGAGAGAGGCCTGTGCAGCAGTGAAGACCCAGCACTGCCGCTGCTGCTGCTAAGTTGCTTCAGTCGTGTCCACTCTGTGTGACCCCATAGACAGCAGCCCACCAGGCTCCCCGTCCCTGGGATTCTCCAGGCAAGAACACTGGAGTGGGTTGCCATTTCCTTCTCCAATGCATGAAAGTGAAAAGTGAAAGTGAAGTTGCTCAGTCGAGTCCAACTCTTAGCGACTCCATGGACTGCAGCCCACCAGGCTCCTCTGTGCATGGGATTTTCCAGACAAGAGTACTGGAGTGGGGTGCCATTGCCTTCTCTGGAAGACCCAGCACAGCTAAAATTAAATAAATACGTTAAAAAAAAAACAAAAACAAAAACAAAAACACTGCTTCTCCACTTCGAGCCTCCTGTCCTTGTTCATGGAAGAAAGAAGAGAGAATGAAGAGGCAGCCCCATGAGCAAGACAAAGCTTCCCCAAAAATGTTCTTCAGACTCTCACTCTCATCTCACTGGTAAAGTCGTACTGTGTGGCCGAGTGTGTTCATACTGGGAGTCTTGGTAACATAAGGTGTTTTTTTGTTCTGCTTTTTAACCTGACTACACTGTTGCCCCAAACAAAAATAAAAATTCTTTTCGTAGGGAGGAAGTAGAGAAATAATACTGGTGAGCAAATATCAGAATTCACCGGGAAGACCTAACATATAAAGTGAAACTGGAATAAACGCAAAAATCAGCTTTCAATGATGTGTGCAGAGTGCCTTAAGCTATTGTGAACTGGCCAGCAAATTATGAAAATTCCAAGGCTGAATTTTCTCCTCCTTTTTAATTAGGTGCCTCTTCCTTTTTATGGGATATGGAATGTTAACATAATGGGGTGTGTGTGTGTGTGTGTGTGTGTGTGTATGTATGTGTGTGTGTGTGATAAGTCATAGTGGCAGTGCACTGTCTGAACTCAGACGGAGGTGAGGGACAACCTTGTTTCTACGATGCTGAGAGGTACCATGCTGTCAGTCAACAAAGCATTTGTGAGCCAGGTTTGGCCATAAGGACAAAGCAGGGCACCTACTCCACATTCTGACCCCAAGGAAAGTAAAGCTGTGTGGAACAAGAGAGCCTTCACTCGACAGTTCCAACTGAGACAGTGCCTCCATACACAGTCAGATTTTACTCGCTTAATTTACAAATTTGCCAGTAAAATAATTGATGTGTTAAAACATAAATCTGATTGGTGTGAATTCAAAAGAGCTGGGGGAGATGAAGTGGAGATAGACAAATAGACATTCTTTCAGGATTTGCTATGAAAGTGTGTTGTCATATTCAAAGGGTGAAGAGGAATGAGGACTCAAGAATAATAAAATTATTTCTAGCTCGAGAGACTGGATGGTGGCATAGAAGACTAAACATTAATCAAGAAACATTGCATTCTGGCAAATGTATTTTGAAGAAGGGATTTGATAAGACGGTTAAAAATCATTAGAGATTTCAAGTAGCAGGAGTATTAGAAATAAGCAACTATAACTCTTACTAAGGGCTTCATAGGTGGCGTTGGTGGTAAAGAACCCACCTGCCAATTCAAGAGATATAAAAGATGTGGGTTCGAGCCCTGGGTCAGGAAGATCCCCTGGAAGAGGGCATGGAAACCCACTCCAGCATTCATGCCTGGAGAATCCCATAGACAGAGGAGCCTGGTGGGCTACAGCCCACTGGGTCACAAAGAATCAAACACAACTGAAGCGACTTAACACACACAACATGAGCTCTTACTAAAGATGTAGAAGAACAAGCTTGGAGGCAGAGGGATCATTTCGGAAGACACTGCAGTGATCCAGACAGGTTATGACTGTTACCTGAACCAGGATTGTTGCAGGGGGAAGAGAGAGGACTGGGCAGATTACTGAAGTAAAGTCAAAAGCAAGTGATGTTGCATTGAATACAGATAGAAGTCAAGGATGACGTCCAGAATACACACACACACACACACACACACACATATATATATATATATATATAATTTTTTTTTTTTTAGCAAAGTGTAAGACAGGTTGGCATTACTAAGGCAAATGATGCAGCTAGTCCATGGAAAGATGATGATTTCAGTTTTAAATAACTTGATGCTATATTGTCATCTTTTCTAGTAGCAGAGTATAGTGTGTTGATATATATATGAGTGTTGGAGACTCAGAAGAGGATTGGATCCAAATGTAAGTATTTGGAAATCAGTCGGAAGGAAAGGTGATCATTGAAACCGTTAGAATGGGTGACATTATCCAGAGAGGTAATAGATTTACATGTAGACACACTGAAGGATGTAAGGATGAGGGGGAAAGGGCCACCTCCAGAGGGAGGGGAGAGAAAAGTGAGCGGTCACAAGGGAGACCAGGAGGATGTAGTGCTGAGATCCGAGAAGTCTTCACGTCGGTGCTGTGGTGAGCAATATCAAGGGCTACATAGGGGCCGAGTAGCACGGAGGCTGAGAGGAGTCTGTGAAGTGAAAAATAGTGCCTGTGTGTGAACGCGTGTGCCTGTGTGTGTGGAGGGGCAAGTATGTGTTTTCAGAGACAGTCACTTTGGTGAGCTAAAGGGAGTAGTGGGCAGATTAAGTGGAGTTCTTGGCTGAAAAGATGTCTTTCAGTTATCTTACCGTGAAACAGAAGAGAACGCTAACTCCAGGGGACGATGACCCACCTGAAAGCAAGATCCGTTGGCATACCTGAGACTTGCCGAAGAACTGATGGTGTTTAAGATCTCATGGGGAAAACCCAGAGGAAAGGAGAGTTCAGTAAGAGAAGGGTATAGTAACTGAGCACATCTTCTGAAAAGACAGGATGGAAGGAAACCTCAGAGGGTTCACTTTCTGTGGGGGAGAGGTCACCCCTCCATTGTATCAGGAAGAATGAAAGGATGCTCTTCACTAGAAAATAGATGATGGATCTGTTATACAGTTGGGACTTCCCCGATGGCTCAGCAGGTAAAGAATCTGCCTGCAAACCAGGAGACACCCCAGATGCAAGTTTGATCCCTGGGTCGGAAAGATCGCCCGCAGAAGGAAATGGCAACCCAGTCCAGTAGTCTGGTCTGGAAAATCCCATGGACAGAGGAGCCTGACGGGTTACAGTCCATGGGGTTGCACAGAGTCAGACATAGCTGAGCGGCTAAGCACAAGCAGGTTATACAGCCAAGAATATTCCTCTGGATTAAAAAGGGAGAAAGAATAAAATCATTTGAAAATATTAACTCCCTAACTTTCAAATGCTGTTTTCATGCTATTTATTAATATAAGAATACAGTGACTGTTTTTTCTGCCCTCTCCTCTGAAAAAAACTTTGGACATTCCATGCTGTTAATTCAACTAGAAAAAAAATTTTTTTTTTGTGGTCTGCCATCACCCATTCATCAGAACACTTCCTGACAGCTGCATCATGTCTCTGGAAGGTCACTCCATTTGTTTTTTTTTCCCCCAGGCCAAGGGCCAGAGAGCTCTTTCTGGGGGCCCAGGAGTCTGCAGCTCACAGTTCTTGCCTACACGACTGAAATCAAAGGTTCTGACAAACGGTTTCTGTATCTTGATTTCTATACCCAAGTGGTTTATTACATATTCTTTTTTCTTTGGGGACACAGTCTAATAAAGATCAGACTGAACCAATGATGCTTCCTATTGTTCCTGTCATCTGCATTATAATCTTTCTTTAAATCTTTTGCAGATAGATTCTTTTTGTTTGCCAAATTTTCTGTTACTGCTGCAAGTTATGCAAATTGCTATTAAACATTAAACACACTGGTGGGTGATGAAGGGGTGAGTGTTTCTCCTTTTATTATGCACAGTAAAATTTCAAATAGGTTGTGTAGAAGCATTGGATTACGGTGCTGAGTTAGGGAACAGTCAAACGATTTCCTTTCGGATCGCTCACTTGTGATCCACGGAGGGTGTTGTGGTATTGGTTTTGATAAAACTTCACAACCAATGGGAATCTTCTTCGAGTTAGTGTGGAGTGGCCTTAATGCTGGAAATAATCCTGTTGGCCTGGACCCCAGAGCTATACAGATGAGAAAAGGATGCAGGGAATTCTCCTGTTTACACATGTGTCTGTAACACTGAGCCGCCGGAGCAGCCCAGCCAGCCCAGAGGGTAAGATGCTTAATAACCTTGTGGCTTTTTATTTAATTTTTATATTTTCCTGCTGGGGCAGAACCTGTGTTGTTTTCAGAGCAAAGAAAAAGACAGTTGCTTATAAGATCCAAAACAAAACTATCATAGGTCTGGAAAACAGAGGGAATGGATGTTTCTTCTTAAAGTGGACGTGATTTCTTCCCTCCCTCTTCTATTTCCCACATTGGTATTATTTCTCCTGGCAGCTTGTCATACATTTCCAGTTTTGTAAAAAAAAAAAAAAAAAAAAAAACTGTATACTAACAAAACTCAGGTAAGATTTTTCAACTCTAAATTTAGACAGTAAGATATGTTGACAATAAGACCTTGTCTTGTAGTTCCAAATGAATGAGTTAGCCAATGTGTTTGAAGTAGTTTATATTCTTAGAGTAAAAATAAAGTAGAATTTCTATGAAAATCCTCCTATGTATGCCTCGTGCATTTAGAGTTATTTTCATTTTGCTGGTCTGTGTCCTGAATTCCTGTCACTGTTAGCAGAAAAGTATACTTTAAACTTAGCATTAATATTGATTTCTCTATGTAAGTTACCTGGGTAGTGTGGAGAAGAGACATAAAATAATACAATCCTATATAAAATAAAAGGAAATGGATATTTAGAGAAATTCATTACAGAACTGAAGAAATCATAGCCTCTGAGAAGTATTTGCTTATGTTTCCTGCAAAGATAAATTATGAAATGAAGGTTGAGTGAGCAAAGCTGTTAAATAGAAATAAAAAGGAGATATTCTTTTAAACAATATAATTATAAATGTGTAACATAGCTTTGAAATGCACGGTGATATTTCTTGATATTCTTGCTTACAGGAGCACTAGCTTTCCTATTTTCTACAATCATCTGAGTACACGTTTGCTAATATTTTTGTGGGATAGAGTATTGTTACAACTTTTGATTAAATATTTTGTGGTTAATCATTTTATTGTCAAATATCCTCACATATAAATTAGTTTCTAATTCTGACTTTTCTCCATAGTTTTACAGAAGCATTAGATTAGAAAGGAGTTTTGAAAACCTAGTGATACAACAGTTGTATAAGTTTTGTGTAATTTTGCAATATTGATTTAATATCGATGTGTATTTGAGTATTTGGAAAAATGTTTTATATGAATTGCATTTCCCCCAAAACTTTAAAAAGTAGCTTCCTTGTGAGATAACATCATTCAGTGGGAGCTCTTTTGAAGCTTTCATGTGTTTTCATTGGATTCAGTATTTCTTTGACACAGGGACATAGCTTGTGGTGCCTCACTATGGGTGTAGCCTTGAAATTTATGATTTTACAGACACCTTGAAAGAAAAGTCTGGATGCCTGAGTTGAAGTTTAAAAAATCAGTGGAATTTCCACAGTGATAAGAGAACAGACTATGTAGGATTTTAATACCTTTAAACCATGAAATTTTTGCACTTTGTTTTATCTCCCTGGATATGTTCCAGTGTCTCCTAGTTTATAGTCTATGGGAACTTGAATAGAATTTGTATCCTCCTGTTGTGTGAAAATTGTATAAACCTTCATTACATTGAATTGGTTCAGAGTACTTTTCAGGTCTACTGTATCCTTCTACTTTTCTATTTTTCTTTCTATTAATTTTCGAGCATTTGATACTGAAACTCCAATTAAACATCTTATCTACTTAAATGATTGTAATATATAGGGGAACTACATGTAACTTTGTTCTGTATTTTCCAAGTCTCCTGTAAATCTGCTATCATACTTTCATAATCTAAAAAAGAAAAAAAATCAGTGGAACTTGAATAGTAGCTAACAACCCAAAAGACTCTTCTATAATGTAGAAGTGGTTGAAGCAAAGTGTTTTAAGACAAAAATTAATATAGAGCCAGCTAGGCTAGGGATGAGTAGCCCATCATCCCAGTAGCCCATCTGCTCCCATCTCACTGGAGCAAAAAAAAAATATACCTTGTGAGTAGTAGACACTGTGCTCATTAGAAAGAAAGACAGAGCTATGGAGCATCTTACAACTCACACATTAATTTTGTCCTTATATAGTATACAGAGATGGCAATTACAAATTTCTGAAGATGCAAATTTCTTCTACTCATCCTCTTCTTCCTTCTTCATCATCTTATTCTTCTTAACCATAAGCTTCTTCTTCATCGTTGAAATATTTTCAACATGTAAGGGGGCTTCTGTGTGCAAGGTAATTACATACGTATCTAGAATTTTGACAGCTATGCAATCAAATGAACTTCATTTTACACAGTATCTTCATGTTATACATAAAGGAATCTGATGTTCAAAAATGTTAGATGATTTCTTTAAAGCCACAGATATGATAAGAGAAACAGGATTCCAAACAATGTCTTTCTGGCTCCAGAGCTCTTCCACTCTGCTGCACTGGTATTTTAGGAATGTAAATCTGGCAGGAGTTAGCGAGATGGTTGGGAGTGGGCTTCGGGGTAAGCGAGCCCCGGGAGTGGGTGGTAAGACCACAGGCAGATCAATTCCAGCAACTGTAGACCAAGCCAATCACATTCCCCTCAGGTGGCCCCCTCTCGCCCTTGGAATAGAACGAAGAAAATAAGCAGTCTTCACATTTAAGTTGGCTGTTCTCGTATTCAGCTCTTTTGTTTGTCTCTGTTATTTTCTTGAATGTTGTATTCATACTCAAAGGAGATATATTTTGATTTCTCAAAGGAAATTTCATCTCTGATTTTCATCTAATATTACTTATTCACAAATGAAATAAATGAAGTGACTGGAAATGAAATGACATTGGGAACACACTGCCATTCCTTTTTTTAAAATGTGGGCTATGAATGAATGCCTAGTGACCCCATCTTCTTAAAATTATGGAGATACAATTATTACCAAAGAAAATTATCCTGTAAGTTTTATTTCAGTGGGTGAAGAGCATATATAAAATTTATGCTGCTAATAGATTATGTTGAGAAGAGTGTACAGGTAGTAAAAATAATAGAACCTATGAACAACACTTTCCCCTTCAAATAGCCAAACCTTAAACGTATTATTTTGCTTTTCCTCTAAAGAGCACGGAACTAGTCTCTTCAATAGCATTCATTTTCTTCTTCTCTATTTTTAAGTATTTTTAGTGAAATAAAATTATAAAAGTTCCTTATGTTATAATAATGAGTTTTGGATATATATGTATAATTTCTATGATATCATTTTAGAAATGTACTATTTTAGAAGCTTGCTATCACTTAAGTAGGATTTATTGAAGTAATATCTTTTGCCAAGCATCCAAAGAGATAAAGATAGTTGAAATGTAAAGATTCACCCTTTTAAACTTTTCATTGTTGAAATTATTTGTCATTTCAAATGCTTTGGTCACTGGCTTTATGATATTATAATTATTCAATTAAATTAACTAGATCTAGGCTGACTTCCAAGATTCTTTCCCAGAGAGGGGATTTTGTATAGCCCCATCCTCTGTGGCCTTATCGATTATAGATGCTCATCTGTGATCAAGTGTGAATTGAGAATTTGGTAACTAAAAAAAAGAAATAGATATTTTATTGGAGAAAATCAGACCATCAAAGAGAAGATGGGTTGGGCTCAAGGCCATTTGACTGAAATCATAGCTTTGCAGAGGATTATTCTTCTTTCTGTATGTGTTATTACCTGTGTGATTTATAATCAATGACATTTGCCAAGAATTGCTGTTAGGTGTAACAAAGATATACAGATATTTGAAATTAAAGTTCTGATAGAAGCATTTTTTTGGTATGTGAAGACAGAGATATCCTTAGTATTGGGTAGGAAAAATATGCTCATTGCAGAACTTACAAATAGTATTTTATCCTAATGCTTGCTTTTAATTTGTAGAATTAAAGTTTCAAAAAAAACAGAAGTGAGTCTGTCAGCCACTGACTCATGAACATATGTTTCTAAGATGCAGGAACCATTTAGAAATGTAACAGGGGGTAAAGTGACAATATTTCAGTAAAGAGGAGCCTGAAACAACTTTAGTTTTTATGGAAATAGTTCTGAGGGTTTTTCACAGAGTCTTTCATTTCCTCCCTTAGTGAATTTAGGATTATGACGGCATTATGTCAAAAGTTGAATTTCTGATGGCTGCCAAAGTTCTAATGGCTTTATTATTCAGTGTAGATTCATAGATTCCTTTCTTCTGTTTGCTCATCATCTGAAAGAGGTAAAAACATAACTCACATATTGTAAGTGCTCGGGGGATAGTAACCCTTTGTAGTAAAGACGAGGGGTGGCAGAGGAAGCACCAGACAACCCCTGGAGTTTAACATAGTTCTGGAAGATTCTATTCGTAAGCTGTTCCTAGGTAGAAGCTTGAGTAATTGCAGCTGTTGTGTAAGGGTTCAGGTGTGCTTCATTCCATCTTTTTAAAATAATCTTAAAAAAATATTTATTTATTTTTGGCTGCACTGGGTCTTCATTGCTATGCGTGGACTTTCTCTAGTTGCGGCAGGCAGGGGCCACTCTCTGGTTGCAGTGGGCTTCTCATTTGCAGTGGCATCTTGTTGCAGAGCACAGGCTGTAAAGCGTGGGCTCAGTAGATGTGGTGCGCGGGTTCAGTTGCTCCATGGGATCTTCCCTGGCCAGGGGCCGAAGTGTCTCCTGCATTGCAAGGCAGACTCTTATCCACTGGACCACCCTTCATTTCATCCTTAGTTCAGGATCTCCTGGAGGTTAAACTAACAGCAGAACTGAGTCAGGCCAAAACCAGACAGCATAGAGCTGCTCTCATCTCATTCTCAGATGCTGCCCAGGCTTCTCTGTTTTTTTTAACAATGACAAAGATTAAGTTATAAAACTTATGATTGTGTGGACTGAAAACACTGATTGTGGCAACTATGACTTAATAAATGGATCTAAGGATGTTGACCCTGTATGAATCTACTTACCGGCTTCTGAAGCTTGGATCAAAGTGAAAGTGAAGTTGCTCAGTCGTGTCCGACTCTTTGTGACGCCATGGACTGTAGCCCGCCAGGCTCCTCTCTTCATGAGATTTTCCAGGCAAGAATACTGGAGTGGGTTGCCATTTCCTTCTCCACGGTATCTTCCCAACACAGGGATTGAACCCAGGTCTCCTGCATTGCAGGCAGACTTTACCGTCTGAGCCACAAGGGAAGCTTGGATGTGGGACTACAATAAATTTGACCTATTAGCACAGCTTGATGGGAAACACTCCAGTATTCATGGAACTATAAGCAGGACCACTCTCTTACATGTGCAGTGTGAAAAAAAGAGGAATCGGAGATGATCTCTTGGCTTGATCCAAGAAGCTGGAATAATAAAATGTTTGCTGATAGAGGGAGGCCAGGAGGAAGAGTAGTTTAGAGGGTGGTGGTTAAGAATTTGTTTTTTGGATATGTGAAATTTGAGATGTCAATTAAATATTGAAATGCTGATGTTGTCAGCTGGATACATGAATCAAGAGCTGAAAGAAGATCTCAGGATGGAGAAATAATTGTGGTACACATCAGGAAGTAGGTAGATTTGAAGGAAAAGGACTGGATGCATTCAATTACACTGATTGCCACTGGGGAAGAGGAAAGAGTATGAAGACTCAACACTGGAGCACTTACACCTCAGGAGTGTGCGATGGGACAGACTTGCTAAAGTGGAATAAGAAGCAGCAATCAGAAAGGTGAGGCTTCCCAGGTGACTCAATGGTAATGAATCTACCTGCCAATGCAGGAGATTGGGTTCGATCCCTGAGTTGGGAAGCTCCCCTGGAGGAGGAAATGACAACCCACTCCAGTATTCTTGCCTGAAAAATGCCATGGTCAGAGGAGCTTTGTGGGCTATAGTCCATGGGGCCACAAAGAGTTAGGCATGACTGAGCACATACCATCAGTAAGGTAGAAAACCATGAGAAACGGGTTTTCTAGAAGCCAAGTAAATGAGTGATCTGGAAAGTTGGAATGGCCAGTTTATACAAATGCTACTAATTGGTCAAGTAAGACAGGAATTTCAAGCCTGGAATTAAACATGAATTAGATTTAGCAATGTGGAAGTCATTGTTTTTGTAGAGATATAGGCTTGCATATTGTTGAAGCTGAAGTTCCAAATTTGACCACCTGATGCGAAGAACTGACTCATTGGAAAAGACCGTGATGCTGGGAAAGATGGAAGGCAGGAGAAGGGGACGACAGAGGATGAGATGGTTGGATGGCATCACTGATGTTATCACCAACTCATGTTGATGGACATGAGTTTGAGCCAGCTCTGGGAGTTGGTGATAGGGAAGCTTGACGTCTTGTAGTCCATCAGGTTACAAAGAGTCGAACATGACCGAGCAACTGAACAACAGGCATTAGTTCTTTCATCTGGATTTCCACTATTGATAAAATGCAGTTTCTAAGCATATATTTGTAAATACCATTGTTATTAATTATGAAAACTTGAAGTATAGGTTTAAAACCTCTGTAAGATAGAAAAATATTGCCAAAAGGCACAGAACATATTTTTTTATTAAAAAAATTGAAATGTAATTTTCTACTCCTGTACAATTCTCTATGAAAAAGAAACCCCTTAGTTTTTTTTAGATATTTTAGAGTAGAACTGTCTAATTGGAATATATTCAAGCAACATATACAATTTAAAGTTACACTAAAAAGTCAGAAAATAAATATGGAAGTAACTTAATAGTATAGTTTACTTAACTCAATGAAAGTGACTTTGTTAGTTGTTCAGTCTTGTCCAACTCTTTGAGACCCCATGGACTTCAGATTACCAGGCTCTTCTGTCTATGGAATTCTACAGACATGAACACTGGAGTGGCTAGCCATTCCTTTTTCCAGGGGATCCTCCAGACTCAGGGATCAAACCTGTGTCTCCTGTATCATGGACAGAGCCACCAGGAAAGTTCCAATTTGCTAAATGTGGAAAATTCTGTAACTCATATGTTAAAATATTATTCTAAAATATAATCAATATAAAATTTTGAATGAGATATTTTACATTTTCGTTTGCTATGCCGTGCCTAATTTACACACACAGTACACCTCTGTTCAGATGACCCTCATTTCCCTCATTTCAAGGGTTCATCAGGTCCGTCTGGCCAATGACTGCCATGTTGGAGAGTGCGGGCCCCAAAGTATAAACAAAGTGTTCCCATAGCAACCATAAGTCATATTTAGGCATTATATTTATGTCTGTGTTGTAAGTGAAGATGTGTCTTTGGGTGACCTTCTCAAGGAACAGGTTTACCTTAGGTTTTCTGATTCTGAACCCTGTATTCTCTGGGTTTCACTATACCATTCTGATGATGTTCCATAGCTCTATTTTTGTGATACTGAGAAGTATGTGACATATGGTGACCTGTGGAAATAACTGGTGCCAGTATGTTTTTTAAGAAAACCTAATTGGTATGAAGAGCAGGAAATGATAAAAAATGATGAAACACAGTTTCTAGGAATCCACACATTTCTTAGTTTTTTTCCCCTTCTTTTTATGAATTAAGCAAAAGATAAAAATCTTGGAGAGCAGAGAGAGAAAAAAAAAAAGTAAAAATAGAGTTTTTGAGGAAGTTTAAATTGTGGCATCATCACGATTACCTGGAAAAGAGTTGAAGAAAAATTTTTTTTATGATTGAAAGGTAAATATAAGCAAAGCAAGTTTAAAAAAAAAATGTTTGAGTTTAATCTGGTTTCAGCTCTTTGCAGTTTTCCTTGCATATGTCTTACATTTTCTATTTTAGAGGCTGGAATGCCAGATCTTTTGAGAAATATAAACACTGGTTATTAACTTCCTGTTATTTTGACATTTTTAATCTAAGTCCTTCCTTGCCTTTACTAAGGAAATAAGAAAACTAAGCACACAATAAAATAAACACATGAAAACTGATTCTGGATCAATTAGCAGTTGTGCTGAGAACTGTTTTATGGTTAAATTGTTTTTTTCTTTAGTGTTACCTGTTTTTACGCCAAAGGACCAAAAAAAAAAAAAAAAAAAAACCAAACAGAATCATCGACCCTTAGAAAGATAATTGGAGAAGTTGAGAGACTCTATGTCTAAACAAATCACTAATACATTTTGGCTAAAATGGAGAAAGCATAGCCAGGGAAGAAGTTACACAATCTCATAGAATAACGAATCTTCAAATAAAAATCTAACATTTTTATATCTTTAAATAGTTCATGTCTTTTCTTTCTTAAGATTACATGTGTGCATCCTCACTCATTTACCACTTTTGGGGACCCCATGGGCTGTAGCCCACCAGGGTCCTCTGTCCACGGGATATTGGAGTGGGTTGCCATTTCCTCCTCCAGAAGATCTTCCTGACCCAGAGATCGAACTCACATCTCTTGCTTCTCCTACTTTGCAGGTGGTTTCTTTACCACTGATCCACTGCGTAAGCCCCTCTAAAATTACAGAACCTTACAAATGAAATGTTCTCAGTGAAATCAAGATTTTGGATATATTATTATAAGAGTAGCTTAAGTATTATACAACCACCATATCTGTTTTTTGAGGCTAAGGTTTTTTCTCCCCAATGATATATCTGAAAACTGATTACTTGTTTTATACTAATTAAAATTTAAAGAATTAGAACAAAATGTAGGATTGATATTATTTTTTTCTTAGTAGAGTCCATAGATCTATAGGCTATAAATCTAGTGACAGTGACTAAGATAAGAAGTCAACGTTTTTTCTAAACGTCAACATCTTCTTAGCTGCTGTTCTGATAATTTGTGATGAAATCTATGCCTATATTAATACATCTCAATTTGTTACATAAGAATGTTCAGTTTTGAGCAATTTCATTGCTCTCCTTTGCTTTTTCTATATTATTTCAGGGGCTTCCCTTGTAGCTCAGTCAGTAAAGAGTCTGGCTGCAATGCAGGAGAGCTTGGTTTGATGCCTGGGTCAGGAAGATCCCCTAGAGAAGGAAATGGCAACCCACTCCAGTCGCCTGGAGACTCCCATGGACAGAGGAGTCTTGCAGGCTGTGGTCCATGAGGTCACAAGAGTAGGACATGACTTAGTGACTAAATCACACATTATTTCAATTCAGTTTTTCTTAGAGTTAAAATACTCCTTAGCAAGAAAAAAACAATTGGTTTAACATCCTTAATACCATAAATAAATATAGTACTATAAATGCAAAGTTTTAATTATATACAAAATCAATTTTGCATGTTCCTTTTATATTTTTTCCATTCATGTCATAAGAGGTATAATATACTCTCTGCAGTTTATAATACTCCTATTCAGAGCCTTGTGATTTCAAACCAAATTAATCATGTGTTTTAAGAAAACAACACAATTGTGAAAGTAGAGAGGTCCATATTCACTAATAATTTTATTTTCTCAGCGTCTTCTGTAATCTTATTTGCACGGGCATACAATTCAAGGACTACATCTGACTTATAATTTGGAGCCGTCAGAGCCTTCACTGAACTCCTGCAGTTCTGCACTTTGAACATATTGCCATGGGTGGGTGGAGGCAGCTGGTTTCCTGTTTAAAATATTTTGAGAACTTTTGAAAGTTCAGTTCATTCTCAGCCCAAAGTTTCTTCATTTTCCATCAAGAAAGAAGAACCGAACACGTGTAAATATTTATATTTGGAAGATTAATCAGGAATATGTGATTAAACTCCAAGAACTGGGTTAGTCTGTGTTATAGTTTATGGAATTCTATTATTTCCAGTTCTTTCAACATGTTTAAAGTAATTAGTTTTGTTTGGTTCAAGACCTACTTTTTGTTATATTTAAAAAAGTGGAAGCATCTAGATCATTTGCTGCAAGTAAATCTTTGGAGACCAAAATTTAATATACTTGAATTTGACTTGAATTTCCATGAGGATATTTCACGTGTAATCAGAATGTAAGCTCCATGAGGATGGATATTTAAATCTATTTATTTACTGATACATCTTCAACCCTTGGAACAGTATGCCTGGAGCCTGGAGAAAATTCAGTAAATATTAGGTAAATGGATGGGCTTCCCTTGTGGCTCAGTAGGTAAAGAATCTGCCTGCAGTGCAAGAGACCTGTGTTTGATCCCTGGATTGGGAAGATCCCCTGGAGAAAGAAATGGCCACCCACTCCAGTATTCTTGCCTGGAGAATTCCAAGGACAGAGGAACCTGGCAAGCTATTTAGTCCACGGGGTCACAAAGAGTCGAATATGACTGAGCGACTAACAGTTCACTTAGGTGAGTGAATGCCTGAATATTCAAGGCTCAAAAGCTGAAAAATTATGTTGTTCTACTTTAGCAGCATGCATAAATAAGCAGACATTATTGCATAAGCATGTGTATGTTTTTAGTAAAACGATCCTCAAAATGTATTGTTTCACATTCATTTCCTGGTTTGTGTGTCTCATTTTGCCCTTGCTTCATATAAGTTGCAGAAATAATTTTAAAACCTTTAAATGAATGAAAATAAAAGTAAAAACAACTGGAGATAAACATGGTACTTGAGAAATCTTAAAATTACTATCATTAAATTAATTAAACAAGGAGGTCTGTAGATGAAGGGGTTCAAATGCCGTGGTGGCCTGTGGACGCAAAACAAAATCTAAGCCTATTAATACCTCAAGGTCACTGAATTGAAACAAGGACAACTAATCACAAACAGGCAACTTGGGGTAAACTACAGCTAATCAATCCTTATTTTGCTTCCACTTTTTCTTTATAAAAGACTCTCCTCAGCCTCCATCCGCGAAATCTTCTGGTTTTGTACTACCTGACTGAATTAAATTTTGCTCAAATAAAGTCCTAATACTTTTAATATGCCTCAGTTTATCTTTTAACACTATCTATTTACCACGTTTGTTTTTAATTATGTGTATTTTAGATTGTGTAATAATTTTCTGGTCACATTTAGAGCTGTTGGGAGAGTGTTCATTTTGGAACAGGGTGTGTCACGCTGAAAAAATACAAAAAACAAACAAAACCCTAACAGGACCAAAACTTCAGAAAGAAGTAGTGAGCAGCATCTTTCAGAGGAATTAGATTCTACCTACCTATTTTTTTAACCAAGAAAATTATTTGTAAACTTCAGTGAAGAACTTTCATAATGAACAGGCGTTTGCCTCAACACACTCAGCAGGTGGTGAAGCCCTGCTCAGGGGTGGTTATGCATCACACATGTGGCTTCTATCTGATGACAATGAAAATGGGACGACAAAATTTCCCAAAGTTTTTTTTTTTTCAGATCTACAATGTCATTAGAAGGAAAATTGAGGCAGAATTTACTCCCAATCTGCTTTAACAACCTAGAAAATAAAATCTCTAGTGTTAGTGTGTTTTGCTGTTATTCAGTTGCTAAATCCTGTCCAACTTATTGCGACCCCCTGGACCACAGCCCATCTGTCCTTCAGTATCTCCTGGAGTTTGCTCAGACTCATGTCCACTGAGTCTGTGAAGACATCCGACCATCTCATCCTCTGTCGCCTCTTCCCCTCCTGCCTTCAATCTCTCCCAAGAGTGTTTAGTTCTGCAATATTTTGGGGTGCTTACTGAGTGCAGGTTACTCTCTGGGTATGTATAAATTTAGTGATTTTTAGAGAGATTGTTTTGAAGAATTTTCTCCATTAGGAAGACTAAATGTATAAAAGTGTATAGAGCCCCATGAAAAGGTTCAGGAGAACAGTTTTTCTGTGTTGATATGATGCAGACTTTGAGAAAGGGGGAGTTTTGAAAGGAAGAGCCAAGGTGATTAAGTGATTGAAAGGTACAAGGCTTTTGGGAGAGATGACAGGTGAAGATCGTGGGTTTCATGGAGCATGAAGGACAGCCATCTGACTCTCACGGGTAGAGAGAGAAGCTGAATCAGATAATGAATGTGTGGATCTGGAAGCGACAAATATTAGACTGAGCATATTCACGTAAATAGATAAATGATTCAGTCACCAAATGTAGGTACCTTTTAAGGTTTCCACAATGGAATTAAATATAAGAGTCTCCTACTGACTTCAAATGAAAGTAAAACTCTCATGAGGTATAGGCAAAAATATGCTTATAGTATTAGATTTTCATCATCACATGATGAGTGCTTAATCTCTTATTCTTAAACACTCTAGTGTAGAAAATAAAGAAGATTGAAAAAGCTTAAGTCATGGTTGGGGTTTATAGAAAGGAAAAGAAGCTTTCCATATTTCTATTAGGAAGGTTCAGTATTTTAATGGGAAAATATAATTTCATTTAAAATAGATTCAAAATCCACATTACATTAACATGTCAAATAGTCTTTGTTCTACTTTATGAAAAGTATTATATTTTAAAATGTGTGTTGTGACAAAAATTTAAATGTTAACCAAAGCATTTATTTCAGAAAAAATTTTAAGTTCACTGAGCTTTATATTCATTTAGAAATGATGACTATATCTGATCACTGGACTATAGATGTTATAAAACATTAGAAAATAACTTTCATGTGGTGGTGAAGTTAAAATAATACAAGAGTTTTTAAAGAACATAATAAATAATTTGAATAGTCTCTCTACATGTTAGCATTACATATATGTAGAACCTGTTATGTCTTTCAGATGATGAGTGTTAACTGAGTAGGTTAATGTTTTGAATAAATTTGTCCCAGGTGGTACAGTGGTAAAGAGCCTGCCTGTCAATGCAGGAGACAAAAGAGACAGGGGTTCCATCCCTGGGTTGGGAAGATCTCCTGGAGGAGGAAATGGCAACCTACTCCAGTATTCTTGCCTGGGAAATCCTGTGGACAGGGGAGCCTGGTGGGCTACAGTCCATGGAGTGACAAAGAGTTGGACACGACAGAAATAACTTAGCACTTAGCACAAAATACAAAAAGGAAGAACATTAATATTAATGATTCATCAGGCTTTTTCTGCTTTTGTTTGCTACAGAATATTTGGGGAAATGCATTAAAGCAAAAAATAAAGCAAAAATTATGCATAATCTGCATAATTTTATATTTTAAAATTATGAAACATGCATATTTTAGTTCAAACTAGAACTGCATTTCTCATATAAGAAATATTCCTTCTGAAGAATTAACATATAGGAATTGAGCATTGACACCAGAGGAATTTATTTTAATAATCCAAGACTAAAAGCTTGGCTAGAATGAGAAGTGAAATCCAGCAAAGGAAACATGGAAATTCTGAAAAGGAGAGGAATAGAAAGGAGACCAGCAGATAAGACAGGTGTAGCTGTACAAAGGACTTTGCCTTTAATCCTAAGAATACAGCAAGTCCCCTACATATGAACCTTCAAATTGAAAACTTTCAAGATCCTTGTGTTCCTATGTCCAATCACTTCCGGTGTGAGTGAGATTGCAGCTTGCCCTCTGTCTCCTGTTGCTGACGTTCCTTCAGCTCCGTCATCTCCAACCTACTCTTTTTCCTCCAGTCAGTAACTCTTCTTATTTGTTCACTCGATGCCAGACCCTGGATGCCAGCTATTGTTTTGTATTATGGTACTTTTCAAGGTACTGTACTGTAAGAATAAATGTGTTTTCTTTTTTTTTTTTGCGTTTGTTTTGTATTATTTGTGCAACAAGCATTGTAAATATATTATAGTATAGTACTACATAGCCTATTGTGTTAGTTGGGTACCTAGGCTAACTGTTTTGGGCTTATAAACAAATTGGACTTTCAAACAAATGCACTCTCAGAACAGAACTCATTCATATGTAACGGGGCTTACTGTAATGGGAAAGCACTTACACAACACTCTAAATCAATTATACTTCAATAAAAAATAGCGGGAAAGCAATTGAAAGATTTTCAGCAAAGGTGAAATAATCAAATGGGAAATATAAAAGTATCTCTCTGGTTACTGAGTGGTGAACAGTGGTGAAAGGGAAACAGTCACAGATCTATTTCAGTAACCTAAGAGTGAGATGACTGTACTTGGACCAAGGGGGCTGAGATGGAGAAAAGTGAATATAGAGGTAAAACTTCTCAGAAAGTAAAATGAACAGGATGTGGTAATTGATTGAGTACAGGGGATGATGAACAATTAGTAAAGAAGTCTAAATTTTTGGTTTGTACAACTTAAGGGCTATTGGTGACGTTAACTAATAGGAAAAAATGGAGGAAAGCCAGAGTTAATCTTCTACAGAATAAGAAACATAAAGTTTTCTCTAACCTCCCTGAAACAGCAAAATTCACACTTTCCATTTCCACATAAATACACACACGTATACACACAAGAAATACACTTTTCATTTCCAACAAGCCTGAAGATTCCAGATTAGTGAAATATATTTGTTGTGGCACAATGGACATACATAAACATAATCACATGCATATGCATTTTGGCAGTTGTAAGCTCGTTTCTAATAGAATGAAAAGAGTAGCATTAGTCCAGAGAAGGCAATGGCACCCCACTCCAGTACTCTTGCCTGGAAAATCCCATGGACGCAGGAGCCTGGTGGGCTACAGTCCATGGGGTAGCTACGAGTCGGACACGACTGAGCGACTTCACTTTCACGCATTGGAGAAGGAAATGGCAACCCACTCCAGTGTTCTTGCCTGGAGAATCCCAGGGACAGGGGAGCCTGGTGGGCTGCCGTCTCTGGGGTCGCACAGAGTCGGACACGACTGTAGCGACTTAGCAGCAGCAGCAGCAGTCCCCTCTGGAATAATCAGATGAATATGTTCTATGTTCTAGTCACTATAAGGACAAGAATAAATAAGATTCAAGCTCATAGATGGTGGTAGAAACAGATGTATTAAAATTATTCTGTGGTATCATAAATCCAGAATAAAGTAATGAACCAATGTGTGGGGCCACCGATAAAGGAAGAGCAGTCTGGCAATGAAATATAGTGTAGATCTATTGTTCTCTCATTGTATTAGCCAGGCTTCACCACCATTACACACACACAGAGGCACACACACACAAGGGATCTCTATGTTTATTGTCAACTTCTTCACCCACGTTTTTTAAAGGCACAAGACATGTCTTTATCTAGACTGCATGCCTTATAGAGTACAAGTGTAAGCTGATTGTTGATGACAGGATTAGGGTAGCCTTGCGTCTGTTTATACACTCTCTAAGAAACATGAATCTTATCTGTGCAGGAACCAGGGAAAAATCAGTTTGAGTTGCTTACTTCAATTTATCATTTCATTGTTCCCATAGCTTCTGATAACTCAGAAGTAGGATTGTTTACATTCCTATATCTTGTTCTTTGTTTCATCTTGAAGTGCTTTGCTTTCTCAATTTTAATAATCTCATTTCCCCTGATTTCATTTTACCAGACATTTTATTGCCCAAAGGAGGCATAGAAAATAGATTGTTCAAAAAACTGATTCTCGGGATAATATCCTCTAGCTTCAACTGAAGTTTTGGTACTAAGCCATTAGAAATGTGTGAACATTGGTTCTATATAATGCACTTCATTTCAGTCACAAATTCATGACATACAGAAAGGAAATTTTATGTAGTAAAAAGAATCATAAAATAATAGCTACTATTTATTGAATGTCTACATCATGCCTAGATCTTTACATATATGATAGTGTTGCATTCTCACAGAAAACTGATAAGGTATTCTTCAGGTTTATTGCTAAAACTGAATCTGAGAAAAGTTAATTAAGTTCTCCAAAATGTTAACACCCAGTCAGAAGTTAAATCAAGTCCTTTTCCACTACCTTTCTGCCTGTTCCCTTCTCACTTTTTATAGTAACAAAAGAAATTGCAGAAATTTTCTTTGAGAGCCAATAGTTATTTTAAAATCAGGAATAATGGCTAAAAGTGTCAGGAAATAGGGAAAAGAGGTGGATTTGACTTTATTGTATAGCAAAATTAGAAATAAAATATTTTTGTATTCATGTTAACTTCTTCTGTTATGATTAATAAGATGTGCTTGACTCCTCTGTTGTTTCCCATCATGGCAGAAAAAAAAAAAAAGCTGTGCGTTGTATTCAAGCCAGCACAGTTCCCAAGGTAATCAGAACACTTACTCCTTTGCTGTTTAGAAAAAAAAGCAGTTTTTTTGAAATTGTTATCTTGAATTTAGTTTACTAGTAGGGACAATCTGTTACTATAAAATGTTACATGTGTTTTTCTATTTTCTATATCTGTTTATTATTACTTTTATGAAATGCTTATTATATTTGAGAATTCTTTTGGCTTGTAATAGTACAGCTAATCTCAAAGTAGAAAAGAATATGAGTTAGTTCTCTAGATTTTATTCAACAGAGATCCAGGAGACCAGGGACTCTGAGATTAGATTTTTTATGCTGTTACAGATTATTAGAAATTTAAAAGTAGATCTGGCCATTGTAAACATGATGAACAAACGGAAATTGACATCTGAATTTAGTCTTCTTCCAAAATATCAGTTACTTTATTTTTCACATTTTCCATTTTGATTTTAGCATTTGAATAGCAAAATAATTATCTGGATTCTGTTTTTATGTTTCCCAAATGTTTGAGAAAGGAAGTGTGTTCCAAGAAGATGGAGGAAGTGCTTGAGTTTGCTTTTACTTCTTTTTCCCTCAAGTCCAGTTATCTTTGTGCTGTTAATGCACACCAGTTTAAAGCAGGCCTAGGTAATTTCACTGGTGATCTATTTAAACTGCATAGTTTAAAAAATGCAAGAGGGAGGAGGGAGGAGGATTCAGGATGGGGAACACATGTATACCTGTGGCGGATTCATTTCGATATATGGCAAAACCAATACAATATTGTAAAGTTAAAAAATAAAATAAAATTAAAAAAAAAAGAAAAATAAATAAAAAATGCAAGAAAGATAACTGAGGAATGTTATCAAGCAAATGATCATAAGGGTGTGTGTGGGAGTTGTGTGTGACTGTGTGTGTGTGTGGGGGGGGGGGAAGGCTGAATGACTACTCTGTCATGAGATTTGTTAAGGACTTTACAAACCATTTGTTTGCTCTCACTTGTGTCTTTGTTTCCATTGATAATGAAATTCTGATCATCTGAGCATGATTGTTTTAATGAGACTTAGTTTGGGACGGAGGAGCCTGGTGGGCTGCAGTCCATGGGGTTGCTAGGAGTTGGACGCGACTGAGCGACTTCACTTTCACTTTTCACTTTCCTGCATTGGAGAAGGAAATGGCAACCCACTCCAGTGTTCTTGCCTGGAGAATCCCTGGGACGGGGAGCCTGGTGGGCTGCCGTCTATGGGGTCGCACAGAGTCAGACACGACTGAAGCAACTTAGCAGCAGCAGCAGTTTCTTAAGGCAAGAAACATCTGAAGAACTTAATCTGAGCAGTTAGATAACTAAACTATGAGTCGACTAGTGCATTACGGTATGTCCCCTTGTATTAAAGAGACATGATTGAGGGGGAGAAAAACAGGCGAACGTCTTAATTGTATTCTATAGGTACAAACTTCATCAACCACTTGATTGGAATTAAACACAGTGACTTTACAGGGCATTTCTGTATATTGTGCCCATTTTAAATCTCCACACTAAACCACTCTGCTGCTGCTGCTGCTAAGTCGCTTCAGTCGTGGCCGACTCTGCGACGCCATAGAAGGCAGCCAACCAGGTTCCCCCGTCCCTGGGATTCTCCAGGCAAGAACACTGGAGTGGGTTGCCATTTCCTCCTCCAATGCATGAAAGTGAAAAGTGAAAGTGATGTCGCTCAGTCATGTCCAACTCTTAGCGACCCCATGGACTACAGCCTACCAGGCTCCTGCGTCCATGGGATTTTCCAGGCAAGAGTACTGGAGTGGGGTGCCATGGCCTTCTCCGAAACCACTCTAGTTCACCACAACTAGTTGAGAAACACTGAATTCAAGCAAGGTGTTGGCTTTCCATGGACTACAAGCAGAATTGATGGATCTGCAATTTGCGAGGGCTGTGAACCATGTGGACTGGTCCACGTTGTCATGTTCTTCCCCTTGTGTGACTGACAAATTCTTACTCACACAATAGTGCTTCTTTCTCAGCCAGCAACTAGCTCCTGTTAGAGCTCACGTTACTGTGTTGTGATGATAATACTCTCTTCGCTATGTTTCTTCTGCTGCCTCACCTAAAAGCTGCTTCTTGACACCTAGAACTCTGGGTAGATGTAGTAAAGACAGCACCTGGCCACTGGCTTCTTTCTGATTCTCTAAATGATGGCGTTTGGTCTTGATGACTTCATGTTAAGTGAACAAACTGTAACCATAAGCCACTCAATGAATTTTTACAAAGGACATACCTATCTAGCCACCATCCAGCTCAAATAAACAATAGGAACTTGTACGCATCTCTAACCTTCCCTCATGCCTGCTGCCTGTCATTCCCACTCTCCCCAAAGGTAAACACTATTCTGACCCCTGTCATGAGAGCAACTTTACTTCTTTTTGAACTTATTATAAATGGGATCATGCAGATGGATCATTTTGTACCAGCTTCTTTCACTTACCATTTTGTGAGATGCTTCTTTCTCTGGCACCCATGAATCCATTTTTACTCTTATATAGCATTCTATCACATGACTATAGCAAAATTTATGTATCCATTTTTAGGTTACAGACTATAAACAAGATCACTTTTGAGCTGTTGTGCATGCGTGCAAGTTGCTTCAGTCTTTGCAACCCTATGGACTGTAGCCCACCAGACTCCTCTGTCCATGGAATTCTCCAAGCAAGAATACTGGAGTGGGTTACCATTCCCATCTCCAGGGGATCTTCCTGACCCAGGGATTGAACCTAGGTCTCCTGCCTTGCAGGCAGATTCTTTACCATCTGAGCCACCAGGGAAGCTTGAACAGTTAGGAATAATGTAAAATTATTCTTATGGGTAGTGGTTTTATAGTGTGGTTTTAATTTTCATTTCCTTGATAACTAATGATGTCAGACCATTCCATGTGTTTATTGTCTATGTGAATATCATCTTTTATGAAGTATATATTTTTAAATTTCCCAGTGCTGTTCAGTCGCTAAGTTGTGTCTGATTCTTTGTGACCCCATGAACTGCAGTATGCCAGGCTTCCCTGTCCTTCACTATCTCCTGGAGTTTGTTCAAACTCATGTCTATTGAGTCAAGGATGCCATCCAACCATGTCATCCTCTGTCACCCCCTTCTCCTCTTGCCCTCAATCTTTCCCAGCTAGCGTGTCTCAAGAAATCACATTAACTTTTTCTTGAAGATTTATAGTAATTTATTATACATTCTAGATGTGAATCCCTAGTGAGAATACCTATGGGTAACACCTTCTCCCAATCTATTGTTTGCATTTTTCATTCTGTTGACAGTATCTTTTCTTGACCAGAAATTCTTAGTTTTAATAAAGCTTTATTTTTAATTATTTACCTTATGGTCATCGTTGACTGTGCTAGTTGGAAATCTGTGCTTACTTAAAGGCAATGATTTTTCCGAGTTAACTTTCAGAGCTTTATTGTTTTCTCTTACATTTATAGGTCAATGCTTTATTTGAAATTGATCTTTTATTTGGTGTGATGTAGGAATTAGTTCCATGTGGATAGATGTTTGAACTGGCACTTTTTTTGAAGAACAGGAAATAAATTTCCAAATAGAACTGCCATAAATCAGGGACCACACTGGCCTGGGTCTGTATTTGGACCCTCTCTCTTCCATTCATCTGTGTTCCCTCTGCCCAACAACCTCACTGTCATAATTACTAAAGGTTTATATTGTTATAACATCCAGCCATTTAATTCCTCTAAGTTTATTCTCCTTTAAATTTTTCTTGGCTATTTTTAATTCTTGTTATTTCCAAATGAGTGTTAGAATCAACCTTTCAATTTCCACAAAATAAACCTTCTAAGGGTTTTGATTGGAATTACATTGAATCTACAGGTTAATTTGTATGAATTGTGCTATTTTTATAATTTTGAGCTTCCTAATTCATAAACATTATATATTCCTCTGTTTATTTAGTTAGCCCTTAGTCTCTCCCAATAACATATTGCAGTTTATAGAACATATACTTACATATCTTCTGTTATATCCCTATTTTGATGTAGTTGATGCTATTGTAAAATAATATTGGTTTTTAACATTGGATATTCCATATATAAGTATTAGTTTCTAGAACTGAGAAATACATACGTTGAATTTATATCTAGCAACTTTATTAACTTCAGTTATTATTTCTATAGTTTGTGGACTGCTTTGAAAATTTCTACTAATACAATTATATTGTAGGAAAATGACAGTTTCATTTCTGACTCTCTACTTCTGTTTCTTTCCACTTGTTAAGACCTCTCCTCTTGTGTAATACTGAGCAGTAGTAGTTTTTGCAGGTACCCCTTTTTCATTTATGATTTGCCAGGGAATGCTTTCAATAATTCACCACTAAAGACTATTGCTTTGGGTTTTTGGCAGATAATTATCATCTCACATAATTTCCCTTCTATTTTTGATTTGCTAAAGTTTTAAAAAAATATCAACTTATGTTCAATTTTTTTCAAATGCATTTTATTTACCTTTTGAGATTGTTCTTGTTTATTTTGTTAATATGACTTATTACATGAATTGCAATGATTGGTAATCAAATACTAAGTGACTTTTATATTTCTGGAATATAATCAACTCCTTTGCTTTATATAAATCCTGTTAACCACCAGATTTTTCTTCCTAATGTTTTTGTGTATGTTTTTTTGTGGGAGCTATCTGTCATGAAGTTCTTTTCAGGTCTTCATATCAAGGTTGTTTTGACCTCATAAAGTTATTGGGGTGTGTTCACTTAGTTTCTTTTATCTGGGAAAGTTTGTGAAAAATTAGTGTCATTTCCTGGTATGAATATATTGTCTTTATAAATTAATTATAAATAAGCTTTGCTGGATTTTAGAGACTCTTTTCTATTAAATATCTCTCATTCATTCATTCATATAATACATATTTACTTAAAATCCATCCTAACTCTGGCTTTGTGCTAGCCCCTGGGAATGGAATGATAAGCAAATATGGTCCTTACCCATAGTGAACTCACAGCTTAGTCAGTGGAAGAGATAATGAAGAAGTGGAGTACTTAGTCGTGTCCAACTCTTTGAGACCCCATGGACTATAGCCTGCCAAGCTCCTCTGTCCAAGGACTCTCCAGGCAAGAATACTGGAGTGGGTTGCCATTCCCTTCTCCAGGGGATCTTTCTGACCCAGAGACTGAACTTGGGTCTCCTGAATTGCAGGCAGATTCTTTATTATCTGAGCCACCAGGGAAGTGGGGGAGATAGAGAGTGAGCAAATCATTTTAAAACATGGACCACAACTCTGTTATACATTTATGAAGGATGAGTATCAATGTTCAGAGATCATAGGAGGGGACGTGATAAAAGTCATGACTATGGAAGCTTCCTGAGGAAGCCAACAGTCAGATCAATTAATTTGAACTGGCATCTAATTCATACAGTTAGAATGCTATAAATGAGAATAACTCATTACCCAGCATGGATAGTCATTTTCTGTGGAGCTCATTCCAATATCACAAAAACTGCTGTGAGGTTTTCCAACAATGGATATTTTTATTGTTTAAAACAGATTTTACAGATGCAAATGGATAAATATTTAACATGTCAAATTGGCATTTTAGTTTGAAATAGGGAATTTTTAAAAACGGATTTTTAATTACATTCCTAAAGTATAGTAGATTTTACTGGAAAAAAGTTGATCCAGAAAAATAAAAATATTGAAGTGTGACTGAGTCATCATTTGAATAATGCAGAATAGTCAGACTAAAAAGGCTAATATATGTGCAAAGCTTAGAAAAATTCTTGACAATTTCACATTTTTCTCTTTTTCTCTGTCTCCAAATTTCAATTTAAGATGCAAATAATTTAGTTTATCTATCATTTGATTTGAAAAAATTATTCTTATTTAAAGATAATTATAAAATATTTCAAGTGGTTAGTAATTAGAAAACCAATTATCCCCAAATCAAATTTGATGAACGAAATTGCAAAACTTCATGATTTTAATGCTGCCTTATGTATTCAAAATAAGCACTACTGGACTTCAAAAAGTGCTATTGGATAGAAAGATTTTCTCATATGGTTGTACTTCACACTCAAAAAATGGATGAGACTTCCCTGGTGGTCCAGTGGTTAAAACTCTGTGCAGGGGCACAGGTTGGATCCCTGGTCAGGGAACTAAGATCCTATATGCTGCGTTGTGTGGTTAAAAAAAAAAAAAAGAAAGAAAAATTCTAAACAACTAGTAGACAGTTTTTCTTTCTCCAAAAGCAAAACAATATCTTGCTATCAATTGGAAGAGATACCTTTAATAATTTCACTTATCAGCATATTAAAATGTAAAAATGAGCATGTCCATTTTTACTTATCACTAGAGAAGAAAATTATGTGCACTGAATTAAATGTACTATCAACTTCAAGTCTTCTGTAATTGTAGACAGTCATGTGCTCTTGAGAAATATTTTAGGAAAGTGAATTGTATTCTGCCCTCATTTTCTAATTTTAACTTGTTAAAGGCATTGTTGAATGTCAGTTTATATTTCCTGTTACAATTACCTCTTCAAAGGGCCAAAATATACTAACCTGAAAACCCCAAATATTTCTCCCTTGTGGCTTTTGACTTCCCAAATATCAACAGAGACTAAAAGTTGATTTTTCGAACAATTCAATATTTTTTTGTGCCGACTGCAGTCTTTTAGCTATTTCAATGTAATCTGTAAAGAAACTTTTCTCTGCTGTCAAACTAACACCAAAACTTTAGAAAAGTGATTAATAAACTGAAGCTGTCTATAAGTTCTAAAGTTGTACTAAGTTTCAATTGAAGTATAATAGGCAAAAACATAATATTTGTTACATTTATTCCCTTAAATACAATATATCTGTACTGCCATGAACCCTTTACATTTTAGCACTGTCTGAAGAAACATCATAAAATGTGTTTTCTCTTAACGTATGATTGGCATTTGGATTAATATTTACTGTTTTCTTTTCCCTCTTTTATATCATTTAAGTTTTCCATTGATACTGACTTTAATTGGTAAAATTTAACATTTCTTAAGTACTTACACTTTTGTGTGAGGTTACACTGAATTGTTATGGATGGCCATGATAATTGACGATTTGAGGAAGGGATTTAATAGTCATGGGCTGTCTTTCTGTATTGCTACATGACAAACTGTACCAAAATTTTGTGACTTTATTTAATAAAACAGCTTTTATGGTCTCATCATTTCTGTGGCTTCAGAATCAGGTGTGGTCTATCTCTGACTCTCTCAAAGGGCTTCAGTTACAGTGTCAGCTGGGGCTGCAGTGATATTTAGGGTCAACTTGGGGGTGGATCTGCTTCCAAGCTCCCTCAAATCATTGTGGGCAGGGTTTAATTTTTCATAAGCTGATGACCAGGATAAGCCCCCAGCTCCTTGTTGTGTGAGTCCCTCTTCAGGAAAGCTTATGGTGTGGCTCTTGGCTTCATCAGAATGACCAAGAAAGGGGTTGGTAGAGTGCTACCAAGATGGAGGTGGTATCCTTTCCTAACATAATTTCCGAAGTGATACCCCATCACTTTTACAAGATTACGTGAGTCTGGGTGAACTCCAGGAGTTGGTGATGGACAGGGAGGCCTGGCGTGCTGTGATTCATGGGGTCGCAAAGAGTCAGACACGACTGAGCGACTGATCTGATCTGATCTGAGAGTGAGGTCATTAGGGCTAGTTCCAGCGCATGGGAAGGAATTACATACAGTTATGACTATTAACACCCTATGGCAGAAAGCAAAGAGAAACTAAAGAGCCTCTTGATGAAGGTGAAAGAGGAGAGTGAAAAAGCTGGCTTGAAACTCAATGTTCAAAAAACGAAGATCATGGTATCTGGTCCGATTACTTAATGACAAATAGATGGGGAAACAGTGGAAACAGTGACAGACTATTTTTTGGGATTCCAAAATCACTGCAGATGGTGACTGCAGCCATGAAATTAAAAGACACTTGTTCCTTGGAAGAAAAGCCATGACAAACCTCTAGAGAGTATTAAAAAGCAGAGACATTATCTTGGTGACAAAGATCCGTATAGTTTAAGCTATCATTTTTCTAGGAGTCATATATGGATGTGAGACTTGGACCATAAAGAAGGCTGAGCACTGAAGAATTGATACTTTTGAACTGTGGTGTTGGTGAAGACTCTTCAGAGTCCCTTGGACTGCAAGGAGATTAAGCCAGTCAATCTTAAAGGAGATCAATCCTGAATATTCAATGGAAGGACTGATGCTGAAGCTCCAATATTTTGGCCACCTGATGTGAAGAGCCAACTCATTAGAAAAGACTGCTGGGAAAGACTGAAGGAAGGAAGAGAGGGGGATGAGAGAGGACGAGATGGTTGGATGGTATCACTGACTCGATGGACATGAGTTTGAACAAGCTCTGGAGCTGCTGAAGGACAGGGAAGCTTGGCGTGCTGCAGTCCATGGGGTCACAAAGAGTGTGACACAACTGAGTGACTGAACAACAACAACAAAAGACATGAAGTTTCATCAAAAATTATATACATTATAGTATATAAACACACAAAAATACATTTTTTACCTATCAAGAAAATGCAGATTAAAGACACACGAAGATATGCCTATCAGAAAGGCTAAAATGAAAAAAATTAGTGACAACACCTATACTAGAGAGGATGAAAGTGTAAAATGGTACAAACACTCTGGAAAACAGTTTGGCAGTTTCTGATAAAACTAAAACATCTATTACTTTATTTCCCAACGGTTGAACTCATGGCCATTTATACTAGAGAAATGAAAATTTATGTTCTTACAAAACTATGTATATCAATGTTTATAGCTGCTTTGTCTCTAATAACCAAAAACTGAACACAGCTTAGATGTCTTTCAGTAGGTCAGCAGGCTAAACAAACAGTGGCCCATACTTGCCATGGGATACTCCTCAGCAATAAAAACAGGCAAAAACCCAAACCCAGAGTATGCACACTTACAGCAACTTGGAGAATTTATAGACTATTGCACAGAGTGAATGAGTGAAACTGTCAGTCTCTAAAGATTGTATGATGCATTCTTAAACTTTCGTAATGTTTTGGTGATGAGAAACTTTTAGAAATGAGAACATTTATTTGTATTTATTTTTTTTGTTTTTTAATATAAATTTATTTATTTTAATTGGAGTCTAATTACTTTACAATATTGTATTGGTTTTGCCATACATCAACATGAATCCACCACAGGTGTACATGTGTTTCCCATCCTGAACCACCCCCCCCCACCTCCCTCCCCATCCCATCCCTCTGGGTCATCCCAGTGCACCAGCCCCAAGCATCCTGTATCATGCATCGAACCTGGACTGGTGATTCGTTTCACATATGATATTATACATGTTTCAATGCCATTCTCCCAAATCATCCCACCCTCGCCCTCTCTCACAGAGTCCAAAAGACTGTTCTATACATCTGTGTCTCTTTTGCTGTCTCTCATACAGGGTTATTGTTACCATCTTTCTAAATTCCATAGATATGCGTTAGCATACTGTATTGGTGTTTTTCTTTCTGGCTTACTTCACTCTGTATAATAGGCTCCAGTTTCATCCACCTCATTAGAACTGATTCAAATGTGTTCTTTTTAATGGCTGAGTAATCCTCCATTGGGAGAAGGCAATGGCACCCCACTCCAGTACTCTTGCCTGGAAAATCCCATGGATGGAGGAGCCAGGTGGGCTGCAGTCCATGGGATCGCTAAGAGTCGGACACGACTGAGCGATTTCACTTTCACTTTTCACTTTCATGCATTGGAGAAGGAAACGGCAACCCACTCCAGTATTCTTGCCTGGAGAATCCCAGGGATGGGGGAGCCTGGTGGGCTGCCATCTATGGGGTTGCACAGAGTCGGACACGACTGAAGTGACTTAGCAATCCTCCATTGTGTATATGTACCACAGCTTTCTTATCCATTTGTCTGCTGATGGACATCTAGGTTGCTTCCATGTCCTGGCTATTATAAACAGTGCTGTGATGAACATTGGGGTACACGTGTCTCTTTCAATTCTGGTTTCCTCAGTGTGTATGCCCAGCAGTGGGATTGCTGGTTTGTATGGCAGTTCTATTTCCAATTTTTTAAGGAATCTCCACACTGTTCTCCATAGTGGCTGTACTAGTTTGCATTCCCACCAACAGTGTAAGAGGGTTCCCTTTTCTCCACACCCTCTCCAGCATTTATTGCTTGTAGACTTTTGGGTAGCAGCCATTCTGACCTGCGTGAGATGGTACCTCATTGTGGTTTTGATTTGCATTTCTCTGATAATGAGTGATGTTGAACATCTTGTCATGTGTTTGTTAGCCATCTGTATGTCTTCTTCGGAGAAATGTCTGTTTAGGTCTTTGGCCCATTTTTTGATTGGGTCGTTTATTTTTCTGGAGTTGAGCTGCAGGAGTTGCTTGTATATTTTTGAGATTAGTTGTTTGTCAGTTGCTTCACTTGCTATTATTTTCTCCCATTCTGAAGGCTGTCTTTTCACCTTGCTTATAGTTTCCTTTGTTGTGCAGAAGCTTTTAATTTAATTAGGTCCCATTTGTTTATTTTTGCTTTTATTTCCAATATTCTGGGAGGTGGGTCATGGAGGATCCTGCTGTGATTTATGTCATAGAGTGTTTTGCCTATGTTCTCCTCTACGAGTTTTATAGTTTCTGGTCTTATGTTTAGATCTTTAATCTATTTTGAGTTTATTTTTGTGTATGGTGTTAGAAAGTGTTCTAGTTTCATTCTTTTACAAGTGGTTGACCAGTTTTCCCAGCACCACTTGTTAAAGAGATTGTCTTTTCTCCATTGTATATTCTTGCCTTCTTTGTCAAAGGTAAGGTGTCCATAGGTGTGTGGATTTATCTCTGGGCTTTCTATTTTGTTCCATTGATCTATATTTCTGTCTTTGTGCCAGTACCATACTGTCTTGATGACTGTGGCTTTGTAGTAGAGCCTGAAGTCAGGCAGGTTGATTCCTCCAGTTCCATTCTTCTTTCTCAAGATTGCTTTGGCTATTCGAGGTTTTTTGTATTTCCATACAAATTTTGAAATTATTTGTTCTAGCTCTGTGAAAAATACTGTTGGTAGTTTGATAGGGATTGCATTGAATCTATAGATTGCTTTGGGTAGTATATTCATTTTCACTATATTGATTCTTCCAATCCATGAACACGGTATATTTCTCCATCTATTAGTGTCCTCTTTGATTTCTTTCACCAGTGTTTTATAGTTTTCTATATATAGATCTTTTGTTTCTTTAGGTAGATATATTCCTAAGTATTTTATTCTTTTCATTGCAATGGTGAATGGAATTTTTTCCTTAATTTCTCTATTTTCTAGAAATGAGAACATTTAGAAGTGGAAATAATTTAGTGGTTTACAAGGATTGAGGACAGGGTGAAGGACATGAAGATGGTACGTTGTGTCTTGAGTGGATACACAAACCATATATGTGATAAAGTTGTTTAGAAAAAACACACAGACAAACAAAATTGTTGTTTAGTTGCTAAGTCATGTCCATATCTTTGCAACTCCATGGACTGCAGCACACCAGTCTCCTCAGTTCTTCACTATCTCCCAGAGTTTTCTCAGATTCATGTTCATTGAGTTGATGATTCTATCTAACCATCTCATCCTCTGCTGACCCCTTCTCCTTTTGCCTTCAATCTTTTCCAGTATCAAGGTCTTTTCTAATGAGTAGGCTCTTCACATCAGGTGGCCAAAGTATTGGAGCTTCAGCTTCAGCAACAGTCTTTCCAATAAATATTCAGGGTTGATTTCCAAATGGGTACAAGCTAAATTGAGAAAATCTGAATAAGATCAGTGAATTGTTTTGATTTCAATATCTTGGTTGGGACATTGCACATGGTTTTGGAAGATGTCATCAGTAGGTAAAATTAGTTCACAAGTACATGGGTTATCTTGGTATTGTTTCTTTAACTCTACATGAATTTACAAGTATCTCAATAAAAATTCAAATATAAACAAAGTATATACCTTCCTTATTTTGCATTTTCTCTTGATTTCTTAGTTTTTCTGGCTCCAGAATGTAAAAGCAAATAACAAATAGAAGCCTCTCAACTAACATAGTCATTAATATTTACTACAAAGTCACATAATAAGGATTGACATTTTAATTGTAAAGTACAGATATTTCAAAATACTAGGCAATAAGGTTCAATTTACTCAATATTAGAGTGGAAATCTCTCCTGTCTTTAGGGTAGTTGAATTCCCTGTCTAACTTTCAAATGTTTTGTGTTATGGAAACCTCAAAAGTATTTTTTAAAAAATTCTTTTCCCTTAAGGTTTAGACTCATGAGTAATTTAAAGGAAATTCCATCCACATGTTATAATTTAATATGTTAGACTTCTTTTCTCTTTTCTTTATTATATTTGATGTCTGAGAACTCTCTTGAACTACTTCTTTCAAGGATCTTTTGGCAAGATTAGACTAAGTCAGAAACCAAAAATTTTCAATTTGGATTTCAACATACATCAATAATGTGTAGATTCTGTACCATGCCAAGAATTTTTCTCATTTTGAATCTAAATGCCATAAATAGAGAGTTGAAGATAAACAGTGGCATTGAAAGACATTGAAAACAATTCTGGTTAATGTTAATTCGGAGTCAGTAAATTTTCTTAATCTTAAATTGTACTTGACTTCTGAAATTTGTTAGTTTTCTTATTAATTCTTAAAATAATTTTGTGTCTTATCACTTACTATTTAACAGAAATGAATGTTCAGCAAACTATCTCAACTGCACATCTGCCTCTATTTAACCACATCTGTCAAGTAATTTTTAAAAGTCTACTCTTTTCAAATAGGCCCTGGTCTTTTCTATCATAGCATAAACCGTGCTTAGTAAACATGTAGGATTTGGATGTAAAATATAATCTTAGTGTATATTAGTGATTATTAATTTATGGTCTTATAGTGAACATTTACTGAGAGTTTGATAGTCTCTGCAGATTCTGCAGATGCCTTATATTTTTTGAATCTGAAAAAGACTTTATAAGCATGTGAAATAAACCTCGGAAACAATAGTGAAACAGAAATTACTATCCAAAATATACTGAAAGTAACTATGATTTTCCCTTAAG
Organism: Bos indicus x Bos taurus; assembly: GCF_003369695.1. NCBI lineage: Eukaryota > Metazoa > Chordata > Mammalia > Artiodactyla > Bovidae > Bos > Bos indicus x Bos taurus. The sequence continues at coordinate 8,593,106 of NC_040099.1, read as the reverse complement.
TCTTTGCCCCTGTATAATCATAGCTAAAATATATTAAACAGAAAAGTGATCTGTCATGAAAGAATCATTTTCTCCAAGTACTGTTGACATTCCTAAATACACACAAAATTATAGTCCAAGCTCCTAAATACCACTATTAAAATCATGCACAAGGCAGTTAAAATATGTGCTTTCTGTATGTATAGATATGCAAAGGTACATTGTGTATACATGTACATACATGTGTATACGTACATGTATACGAACACATGTACACATGTATATACATAAACACTCACATATATGGTATATATTTTTGGAGGTGGCTTGTAAAAGCACCTTAAGGGTATTGAGGACTAAATACCTTAATTTTCTTCTCTTGAACAAGCAATTTAAAGCTACGTTGATGGCAGATATCTGAGCTCCAAAAGATAATCTTATTTTGAGACTTAGGCTGTGAGAACAGGGCTTGGAGTGTTCATGACCCAGCTTTCTTCTTCAAACAGTCCTCCTGGTGTTTAGATCTTTCTGTTACAAGTAACGTAGAAAGTGATATTGGCTGCTAAGGATTGTAGCCTTGTGGATGGTTCAATGGGTTGAAACTAAATTCTTCCCCAAAGCCCTAAGTCTTCTTAAATTAAGAGGCAATGAGATCACACACTTTTGCTGTGGTGTTTGGGTTGGGTGCTGATATTTATCCTGAACGTTTGTGAAAGAAATGATTCAATACAATGGCAATAGTGCTCAACTTTGAGATGAAAGATCTCGATTAAGTCCTGTGTCTTAGATGTATCAGGTTTTTTGATTGGTCAAGGCACTCGTACCTGCTGAACAGAACTTCCATAAGCATCATGCAAAACATACATTAGAGGTGTTTTTAAAATCATTTTACTATATATATGTATAACATGTATACATGTGTGTGTGTGTGTGTATATATATATATATATATATATATATATATATATAGCTTCAATGCCTTTAAAATTTTAAATGCTCAGTGCAGCACATATTGAGATCCAAGGATTTAGGGAAAAACATTCCACTCACAGGTTCAAAGGCAGGAATGAGCAAGGTCTCTTTAAGGATGAGGAAGAAGGTCAGCTTAACCGGATCAAGAAAGGAAAGTGAAGAAAGTGGTAGAAATTGAGGTTTGAGAGGGAGGCTGGAGCCAGATCATGTGAAACTGAGACTGTGATTAAATGTTTTCATTTATTCTAATTGCTATAAGGAGGCAATGGTAAGTTTTAATTAGAGAGTTATACATTTATACTTAAAAATTTTAAAGGATTCTTTGGCTGCGGCATACCAGCTAGATAAAGTGTTAGCAGACATTTCAATAGTAGCAATGTTGAGAGAGGGGGTGATTGTTTTCATAAGACAGAGGCAGCAAAGGTGGAGAGAAGTGCTTGGATCTAGGAAATAATTTGAAGGAACAAGACAATAGAACTTGCTGACAACGTGTGGGTCAGAGAGAAACTAGGTTTTTGACTTGAGCTGTTGGATGGATGGTGGTACCATTTACTGTGACACTCGTGTGCATAAGTGCTAAGTCCCTTCAGTCGTGTTCTACTCTTCTCGACCCCACACACTCTCGCCCACCAAACTTCTCTGTCCAAGGGATTCTCCAGACAAGAATACTGGGGTAGATTGCCATGCCCTCCTCCAAGGGATCTTCCTGACCCAGAGATTGAAGCTGCATCTCCTGTGACTCTTGCACTGCTGGCGGATTCTTTCCCTCGGAGCCACCAGGCAGGTCCTATTGTGATGTTAATAATGGGAAAACCCCCAAATTTGCAGAGGGCTGGGGCTCAAAAGTCCAGTTTGGTCAATGTTAAGGTTGAGATAGAGATTCCCAATTAGACACCAAGTAGAGATATAGAGAAAATTTTGCACTGCATTAGTCTAGAGCTCAGGTGAAATGGAGCAATTAGAGTTAGGAATTTGATGGTCAATGGCAAAGGCGTTCTCTTTAGTGTCATCAAGCTTTGACTCTCCACTATGCAGGGAGGAGCAGCTGCTGGGGCTGCTGCTGCTAAGTCGCTTCAGTCGTGTCCGACTCTGTGCGACCCCGTAGACTGCAACCCACCCCTGTCCCTGGGATTCTCCAGGCAAGAACACTGGAGTGGGTTAGGGAGGAGCAGCAGGGACAAACAAAGGAGAACAAGTGGGAGGAAGTGCTGAATAATCAGAAGGTGGTGATAAGGAGAACAAAAGACACATGTGTTTAAAAAGCAAGGAATTTTCAATTGCTTTGAAAGTTACTGAAGTCACATTAGGCAAGGGAAAAGATGAGTATCTGACTTGGCAATTGTGATCTTGACAAGCGGGATTTCTATGGAGTAGTGTGTACAGATTTCCAGTTGAAATGGGTAGGTGAGGAAACGGGATGTGAGGAAATGAAGAGTGGAAACAAACACATGTGATAATTGTCTCTTTGGTCCTGGGGATACAGAAATAGGACACTTAATTGGTGAGGAAGGTGGTAAGGATGCAATTAGTGTGTGAAAGGGAATGATCCAACAGGGATGGAAATTTTTAGCTAGAGAGATTAATTTCAGGCTTCTGAACTTTAGAAATGTAAGATAATAAGTTTGTGTTGTTTTTCAGGCATTAAGTTTGTGGTAATTTGTCACAAGAGCAACAGAAAACTAATATACCATCTTTGTTGTTGTTGTTTAGTGGATAAGTCATGTTCGACTCTTTTGTGATGCTATGGACTGTAGCCTGCAAGGCTCCTCCCTTGCCTGGGATTTCTCAGGCAAGAATACTAAAGTGGGTTGTCTTTTCCTTCTCCAAGTGCTCTTACTGAGCCAGGGATCAAATCTGTGTTTCCTGCATTGGCAGGTGGATTCTTTACTGCTGAGCCACCTAAGAAGCCCCCAATATACCACCTTTACTGTGGTAATTATTTGCAGAATTGTCTACTACCCCTTAGCTGAACTTAAGTGTATTTTATTTGACTTCCCTGGTGGCTCAGTCAGTAAAGCGTCTGCACACAATGTGGGAGACCCAGGTTCAAACCCTGGGTTGGGAAGATCCTCTGCAGAAGGAAATGGCAACCCACTCCAGTACTCTTGCCTGGAAAATCCTGTGGATGGAGGAGCCTGGTGGGCTACAGTTCATGGGGTCACAAAGAGTCAGACATGACTGAGCAACTAAACTTTCTTTCTACATTTTATCATGGCACTGTCTAATAATTATACTGAATAAATAAATTGTGCTCAGTTGTGTCCTACTCTTTGTGGCCCCATGGACTGTAGCCCACCGGACTTCTCTGCCCATGGAATTTTCCATACAAGAACACTGGAGTGGGGTGCCATTTCCTTCTCCAATGCATGAAAGTGAAAAGTGAAAGTGAAGTCACTCAGTCGTGTCTGACCCTTAGTGACCCCATGGACTGCAGCCCACCAGGCTCCTCCATCCATGGGGTTTTCCAGGCAAGAGTACTAGAGTGGGGTGCCATTGGTCTGGTCTTTCTCTTGTCCAGAATAGAACTTAATCTTGTGCCATCTCTCCTGTATGCTCCCTATAGCATAAGACAAATCGATAGTATTGTGATTTCCTTGAGTTGGACTTTATAAGACGTTTTGTTTGAACATTCAAAAGGGCAAATTTTAATCTCTGCCACCAATATGGTCACAGATCGTCACACTGAAAATTAAATTCCAGATCATGTTTAAGAAATAGAGCCTCACGAACAATATCATGCAAGCCTTTGTGTAAATATTGTTTTGCTTTAGTAAGAAGTGTGTGCGTGTATGCTCGGTCACTTCAGTTGGGTTCGACTCTGCGGTCTTATGGACTGTAGCCTGCCAAGCTTCTCTCTCCATGGATCCTCCAGTTAAGAATACTGGAGTGGGTTGCCATGCCCTCCTCCAGGGGATCTTTCTGACCCAGGGATCGAACCTGCATCTACTGCATTTCCTGCCCTGCAGGTGGATTCTTTACCAGTAAGTCACCCGGGAAGCCCTTAGTAAGAAATAGGGTGAATGAAACAAAGTATTTGGGAATATCATGTATAGATATAGCTCACAAATATGCAGATACATTAGGACATTTCTGCTTCTGATTTCAATTTTTCCTCTTGGCTTTTTGAAGTGATATTTTAGTCAATTTGGATTATCAATGTAAAGAATATACTCGGGAAAATTGAACAGGGGTCACAAAGAGTTGGGCATGACTGAGTGATGAACAGACTAAGAATAAATATTTTTATTAAAAATTTTTATAACTGCATTTCAAAAGTAAATATGACAGCCATTTGGGTTGTATTCTCCAAATTTCATTGTTAAGCCTGTGAAAACTTGCTGGTCAGATGATGCAGAGCAATTTGGCAGCTACACACATTCCATCAAATGGATGTGAGAAAATGCTAAATCTTACTGACATGAGAAGACCTTTCTCTTGTTCACGACAAAGTGGTAACCAGATCCATGAAGAATTTCTGACTTAACCACACACATTCTTTAAGAGCAAATGGGAATGACATAAATGGCTTAGGAATTTTTCTTAGGAAATGCTTAGCAAAATTGGGATGGTTTGTGGTCTTATTCACCGCAAAAGGAACATAACTAATGGGAAATATTGATGAATTCTATATTAAAGGAAATTTAACAATTTAGATTATTAAAACAATTTTAACAAAGGAATAGCTTTTAAATAAAGAACAAACAGAAAAAAAAAAAAAAAAACACAAAACAGGAAGTCATAGGTCCTCCCAGTACCCCTTGGCTTGTCATGAAACTGATAGGAGTTATTTCATTGGTTCATTTGCTCTCACGTTATGACTTAATAATTAGAATTTTGAGTTGTTGGGTATATGCTCTTCTGGATTTTATTTTAATTTTCTAACTAATATTTATAGACACAGCCTTATAGTCCTCTACACTATTTAACGTCTATGAAGTTACACAAAATGGTATAAACATTGTTGCCGTTGTTGAGTTGCTTAGTTGTGTCTGACTCTTTGCAATTCCATGGACGGCAGCACGCCAGGCTTTCCTGTCCTTCACTGGGCAGGAGGCCCTGGAGTTTGCTCAAACTCATGTCCACCGCAATGTAAATTCCAGATTCAGTGTCACCTGCTCACCTTTAGAAGGTGGTAGTATCTTTGACATGACCAGGTTTTTGCTGTTCTTTCCAATAAAGTGTGCATCCTGTTAGCCACCTGGAGACATCTGGATATTGTGGCAAGATTATTCTTACATGAAAATAAATTCGACTGGGCTCTCTAGCTCTACTGCAGCTAATACTAATTTCAGTTTTTGGCTCAAAATCTCAACGGATATTTTGGCTTATTTAGTTGGCACTATTAAATTGGATTAGATTACATGAGAAAATTGGGGTAGTTTGTGGTTTCCTTCGCTGAAACCTTGAAATAAGCGTAAATACTAAAAAAATGCTAAGAAATTCAACAAGTGTCAGGCTTCCATACAAATAAATAGTAAGTAGCATAGATTTTATATGTATTGTTAGAAGAAATATACTTAAGCTATAAGCTCAAATCTTAGATAAAGTATCTTTCTATCTTAATATTTGTTTACAGGTGAGACATTTCATAAATATTTTAAACCAGAACTTTCTTGAACCTGATTGATGTCCCCGGTACTACAGAAGAGTAGTTAAATTATGCTCTATCCTCCAAGAAATTCTAAATTATCTGAACCTAAATTTGTGCTTGGCAGGCAGACCACTATAAAAACTTCTAGGTGATCAGCCTGCCAAACCCCAGAAATTTTATTTTTCCAAGACTCATTACAAATGATTCCTTGGTACTTTATAAAGTGGATTGTGGATTTTGGATCTTTCTTTATGTCTACAATCACATTCCAAAGAAGACTGATAAGTTTACCTGTGACCCAAAAGGTTATCTTTTAATGTGTAACAGTAATTCTTTTTTTAGCCTCTAAAAATGTGGAAAACACTGATATTGTCTGGAAATGGTAACAATAATATCAAGATGCTATGTGGAGAGATTATTCTGAAATAATTTATTTTATAAGAAATGAGGTTAATTTTTTATCATGGAGCATTATCTTAGAAACATTATTTTTCTCAAATAATTTTTCCTGAAAACCTAAAGAAAAAACATCTCATTGATATAAAACAGTGATACATGGCTTCAACAATTCTAAGGAATATAAGAAGTTAGATAGGAAGCAATGAATAGTTGGCTAAGAAAAGACAGGGCTTATCACATGAGTTCCAATTCTTAAAATAAAGATGATTTCTATTTTATCAGATAATGAAATTTAAATTCAATAATGACTTTTGGAAAATATATATATACATGTTTTAAAATGTTTACATTTTTGCTTATTTTATGCTATACTGATTTTAGAAAATAAAGTAAGCTTTATAGGCAATCTGTACATATTTATTTTATATTATTTAGTTGTCTTCTTTGTGCAAGTATTTCCTGCTTCTATATGATTCTAAAATCTTGAATTCACATCAACAAATGTAGACTTGTGTATAATTTGTATAATTTGACACTGTGTATGGATTTTTAAAAAATATTGTGGTCAACACTTGATCTATATTGATGTGATGTTATATTTGACATATAATTTGTATGTGTATGGATAATTTGACACTGTGTATGGATTTTTAAAAAACATTGTGGTCAACACTTGATCTATATTGATGTGATGTTACATTGTCATTCACTGTAATTATTTCATTTACCTCACTATCACAACTGCAGTCTTCACATTTAATATTTAGTGTTCTCTTGCAAAACACTCCTAAAAATATATTGTATTTTTCTGCTTTGACCCGTACAAATTGCATAGGTTTTCGTGCTAATCACTTGTGCATGTTTAACAGGCCACATTTTATAGTGCAATATGATGTTTTACTTTCCTGAATATTAAAAACTGGTTCTTCTTTTTCTCTTTTTATCACAGTGAATGGCATCATGTATATAGCAACAAATGTTCCTTAGCATTATCTTTAGTATCTGAATCAATCTATTTTCTCCTTGTTTATGGCTTTTGTTAACATTATCGCATGTGCATTAGAGATCCTACACTTCTTAGGAAAAAAAAAAACCCAAGACAGGTTTCATTTAGAATTCATTTCCTATAGGTTAATGGAAAGCAATAAGTATAAACAATAAAACAAAAATCTCTTTGGACGTGGTTTTGTCTGCTCTGATAAAGTAACTTCTGCCAAAAATGCTTTTATTTCTGGTCAACCTCATTCTTCTGATAACATAAGACATCGTATGAGACAGACTTTTTTCAGTACGTAGGTGTGTGTTAAATCACAATACACTGCTCATTTCTTTCAAAGAGAGCTAAAATTTGTGATGGTTAGCTTGATTGGTTGGTGTTGGTAATTAGCAAGATCCCAAGATGGCAGAAGACATGTCACTATCACGGAGGAGGCCAAAGGGAGGACCTCAGATGTAGGGCCTCAAGGGATGGGAGAGAGGCAAGCATAGGCCTATGAGCTGCTAGTTGAGGGATGGGGTGGTGGGCATGTGGGGAGAGGGGACTGGGCTCCTGCCTAGTAATTGGGTTCCACAGAGGAGATCACTGAGGCGAGGTTTGTGCAAGGAACAGACACACGAGGATGGCCGAAGCACAGAGCAGTGGACGAGGCCAGACCTTGCAGCTCCTTTAAGCAATGAGGAGGAGAATGAATTCACTCGAAACACAACATAAGGATCAGCCGACTACTTGTAGGATGGTTTAATGGGAGCTATCTGAACATAAAAATATCCAGAATGGAACTCTGCCCAATGTGTTTATGAATTAACCTAAAAGAGGATCTCACCAGAGTGGATATGGAAAGGCATTGGCCCTGGATTCAAAATTCCTTAATTCCCCAAATGGACTGACCTCTTCTCTTTTTATCTTTCATTTTTCTTTAATTTTTTCCTTAATAAAGTATAGCTGATTTATAATATTGAGTTAGTTTTAGGTACACAGCAAAGTGATTTAGTCATATGTATAGAAGTGAAGTCACTCAGTCGTGTCCGAGTCTTTGCAACCCCATGGACTGTAGCCTACTGGGCTCCTCCGTCCATGGGATTTTTCCAGGCAAGAATACTGGAGTGGGTTGCCATTTCCTTCCCCAGGGGAACTTCCTGACCCAGGGATAGAACCCGGGTCTCCCACATTGTAGGCAGACGCTTTACCGTCTGAGCCACAAGGGAAGCAGTTATATGTATACACATGTATTTTTTTCAGATTATTTTCCACTATACATTGTTATAAAATATTCAATTGTTCCCTGTGTTATACAATAAGTTTTGGTTGTTTATCTGTTTTATGTATAGTGGTTTGTATTGCTAATCCCATACTCCTAATTTATTTCTCCCCGGCTCTCTTTTCACTTGGATAACCATACGTTTTTCTGTGGGTTGACTCCTGAGTGTCTGACTTGGACTGGGACCAAGTCTGACCTGCATCAGGACCCTCAGCCCTAGTTTCTTCATATCTGGGATAGAGATAATTATAGTACTGAACATTTCACTGAATAATATTCATGTTATAAAAATTGAGATTATACCCCCTTATTCCATGATATTCAGACCTTTTTTATAAATCACACATTTATCTGTTACTATCCCTAATCTTTAAGCACAGCTTTTCGCCTGCAGTGTGGGAGATCTGGGTTTGATCCCTGGCTTGGGAAGATCCCTTGGAGAAGAGAAGGCTACCTGCTCCAGTATTCTGGCCTGGAGACTCCCATGGACTACAGTCCATGGACTCACAAAGAGTCAGACACGACTGAGTGACTTTCACTTTCACTTTTCTCTTTCAAAAGAGAGGGAAGGAGGGGATTTGCTTGGCAGTCCAGTGGTTAAGGCCCCTTGCTTCCAGTACTAGGGTCATGGGTTTGATCCATGGTGGGGGAACTAAGATCCTGAATGCTGCACAATGTGGCCAATTATTTTTTTTTTTTAAACTAAACCAAAATAGAGGAAAGAAACTGAAAAAATTAAATAGTACAACTGTCCACGGTGACATACGAGTAACTTGTGTAGCACTGAGGATAACAGTCACCTTGCCTGGGCTAGCCAATCGGTATGCAGTTTCCCATTTAGTAGTCACAAGAACTCAACAAGGCACATGATAATTCTGGTTTCCTTTACAAATAAGGATATGAGTCAAAGGCAATTTGTGATTTGTACACAATCACCTACCTAGAAAATGACAGTCAGAACTCGCACCAATAGACTCTGGAGTCCAATGTCTCATACATAAAACTCCTCGTGGGCAAGAAATAATGCATGTAGTAATATACTCTATACATTGTGGGCCCATCAAAGTTTATTAATATGGCTATATACTGCATTCAAAACTACTTGCAGTAATCATGGCAGCCTGATAGTTTTGAAAACAGCTTTATTGAGGTGTCACTGGTATAGAATACTGCATGTGTTTACTGTACACAATTTGATGAGCTTGGCCCTATGTGTGCACTCATGAAAGCATCATTTTCAAGATAATAAACATGTCCATCACCTCCAAGAGTTTCCTGGTGCTCCCCACTCCTTTTTTGTGTGTGTGTGGTTAAAAACTATGCAAAAATCAATATAAGAAACCAGATTCAAAAGCATTAGAATATTTTCCCATATATCAAAGGCTCTGTGCTACAAACACTGACAAATGCTTTCATAGTCATCTGAAATAAAACGTGAACATTAGGTACACATGTATAGAGAAAAATGAATGCTTTAATAAATATGCATAAGGATTACATATCTCCACTTAAACTTGCTTGAGAAACACTTTAGGATAGGAAATATTGTTCAAGTTGAAGGGCTGAATAATTAAATCCCACTCTATTTTGTTTAGTCAGATGTGAAAAAATACATAGTTAACTGACAGGTAAGATCTCCATGTACCAGAATCCAATTATCAAGTCATCAAAAAACTAGTGAGATAAAAGTTAATGAGACATTTTAAGGACATTACAATTTTATGATACTGATTTATTTTTTTAAATAGTACTGTTAACTTTAATATGTTGAAATAAATTTTCTGTCTTCATTTGGAAATTTCTACCAAAAGAAATATAGCATTATTTATATGTATAAATATATATATATATACACACATATATATATATACATACACAGATACCAAGGTGGTTCAGTGGTAAAGAATCCACCTGCCAATGCAGGAGAAACAGGACACAGTCTCAGGGTCAGGAAGATCCCCTGGAGAAGGAAACGGGAACCCACTCCAGTATTCTTGCCTGGAGAATCAGAGGAGCCTGGTGGGCTACAGTCCATGGTGTTGCAAAGAATCGGACACAACTGAGTGAGTGAGCATGGCACAGTACATACTTGTAATTAAGAGTTCTTTTTGTTTTTTGTTTTTTAATATTGATCTTGGTTTACTAAAGGTCCAAGAAGCTCGGTCAGTTATATTACCATTGCCTCTGAATTACAGTGAATGAAAGGAACATTTACTCCAAGTCAGCACTAATTCAAATATGATTGGACATATACTAATACTAACAAAAATATTTACCATGAATTTATATTATTATCATAAATACTATGATAAGGAGTGAATTGGTTTGGCATCTCTACAGAATACTTATTAAAATGTGTGTGTGTGTGTGTGTTTTTTACTACAACTGAAAGTAATATGCATTTAATATTATATTGTCTGTTTTTTCCAGTGAATCAAAGTTTATTTTGTAACTTAATTGAGATAATGAAACCCCTTCAGTTGATTAAATAGATGGTTCATAAAAAGGAAGTTTATGATCTGTAACTATATAAAAGGAAATGAAAAAGGGAGTAACTAATGTCATGAATATGAAATGTTATCTAAGACTATTTACACCAGAAAAATCTTTGATAATAAAAATGGGTAATCTTATACAAACACAGAACTTTATGAGTTTGTAAATTAACCTGCATGTTCTGAGCATTTATTTTAAAGAAAACGTTCCACTTGCTAAATCCTCAATGTGGCTATGTTGCTATATTGAATAAGGTAATGGGTGTACATACTCATAAGAAAGGTTTGCATTTACCAATTAATTTGTCTTTGCTATTTATACTTGAAACTGTTTTTAATTCCCTTTTAAATTGCTGAGACTGTGTTCAGTGTCATCTGTGAAGCCTCTAAATTTCTGGAGAACAGCCCATCATTTCTTTAGCAGTGTTCCTTAGAGGACCCTGTAAACACCCTAGGAAGATAACATTGATTTGACACATAATGTAATACTAAATTTGATTAAAAATATTTTTATGGGCATATTATGTATTGTAAATTTAGACTATAAAGTCTTTAAGGACAAAGACTACATCTTACTCATAATATTTTATTTTTTGAACTTCTAATGATATGAGCCATGGTAAGAAATTAATTCATGTATCAGTTAGACGTCATTATGACTGCAAGTAACAGAAAACTCATCATAGCTTAAATAAATATGGGTAATCGTTCTCACGTAGCAAGGAGACTAGAGGCATGGTGTCTATGTTCCACACTGCAGCGCCATCATTACATCAGGTACTGTCTCTCCTGTTCCACCATTTTTAACATTACAGGACAGCTTTTACACTTGCTGTCTTTCTAGATCATGACTTTGTTCAGGTAGGAAGAAGGCAGAAGGAAAGCGTTCTCATTCTCATATTTTCACATTTTTCTCGCAGATTTCCCCTCACATCTCATCAGCCAGAGCCAAGTCATATGTTGCTTTAAGAGTTAAATGGGGGTCTGTCATGGAAGACTTAGACCACTCATGATTTAGCCCCTCCTGGGATGAAATAGGGTTTTACCCTTCCAGAGATCAATAGCTTCTGCCTTCTACTTGAACAAATCGTGCTTTAGTTAGCAGGGAATAGGGGACCATTGAGCAGTTAATGGCCAATGTGTGTTGCAATAAATATTACCTGAAAAGGACCGGATTTGTTAAAATGAATTATTCATGTCCCACGCTAGCCCCAATTGGGTCTCTGCGTATTTATTTGTATTTGTTCGGCAAAATAAAATGGGAGCAATTTCTGTTTCTTTGAGGATAATTACGAACGCACGAATTCCTCTATATTTTTAGTTACAGAGGAAGGAAAAACATGCAGTATTGAAAAGATGCCTTGTTTCCGTCAACTTTAGGTAGGTATTGCTCTTATCATTGCAGAGGAAATTCAAATGCAATTATGTTCTCTGTCTTTTCTTAGGCCTGAAAAGATAAACATGAATTTAGATTCCATTCATCGGTTAATCGAGGAAACACGCATCTTCGGGATGCAGCAGTCGTGCGTTAGATCACCGTGCGACCTGGCGGCACCTGCCCCGGCCCGCGGGGACCCTGGCAGCTCCTGTCCATCTCCTCTCGGGCCGCAGTCTCCTGCCGCCCGCAGTGGCCGTGCTCCCTCCTGGAGTACCAGCGAGTGGGATATCCGCGCTGAGCTTCGCCTGCGGGAGCTGGAGGAGGTCAAGGCCCGCGCCGCTCAGATGGAGAAGACCATGCGGTGGTGGTCGGACTGCACCGCTAACTGGCGAGAAAAGTGGAGTAAAGTTCGAGCCGAAAGGAACAGCGCCAGGGAGGAAGGCAGGCAACTCAGAATCAAGTTAGACATGGCCGTGAAGGAGTTGAGTGCTCTGAAAAAGAAGCAGCCTTTGCCGCATCCGGCGGAGGCCACCCAGGACCGGAAGCTTCCTGGTTTCCCCGAAGTGGCCCGTGCACAGAGAGACCCATTGCAAACTGGTTCCAAAACGTGTGAGTCCATCAGAGAGTGTTTGGGAAAAAGAGAATTTCCCACCAAGGAGAACGCAAATAGTAAGGTCAGGAGAAGAATCCAGAGATTGTGTGCATATGTGAATGCTGTGTCTACTCACAAGGAGGGGCGGGAGATAGCAAAGCCAGTGGTGACTGGATTTGTTGTTTAGGCTGCTAGAACAAAGGACCACAGACTGGGTGACTTTTCAGAAACAGGAATTATCTTCTCACCATTCTAGAGGCTAGAAGTCTGAGATCAAAGTGTTAGCAGGGCTGGCTTCCACTGAGGCCTTCTTCCTTGGCTAACAGACAGTCGTCTTCTCCCTGTGTTTTCACATGTTTTCCCCTGTATGTGTCTATTGTCGAAATTTCCTCCTCTTAAAAAAAAAATTTTTTTTATTGAGTTATAGTTGATTTACAGTGTTGTGTAAATTTCTACTGTACAGCAAAGTGATTCAGTCATACATGTGTTGTTTTTCCTGACAATCTCTAGGTCGATCCATGTTGCTGCAGATGAAATTATTTCATTCTTTTTAATGGTTGTGTAATATTCCCTTGTATACATGTATCTTCTTTATCCATGACTCTGTCAAGGAACACTTAGGTTGCTTCCATGTCTTAGCTATTGTAAACAGTGCTGCAATGAACATTGGGGAGCATGTATTATTTGGGGCATGTTTTTCTCTGGGTATATTCACAGGAGTGGGATTGCATGGTCATGTTGTAATTTGATAAATACTGGGCTTCCCTTCTGGCTCAGCTGGTAAAAGAATTCATCTGCAACGCAAGAGACCTGGGTTCGATCCCTGGGTTGGGAAGGTTCTCTGGAGAAGGGCAAGGCTACCCACTCCAGTGTTCTGGCCTGAAGAATTCCATGGACTGTATAGTTCATGGGGTTGCAAAGAGTTAGACTGGACTAAACGACTTTCACTTTCACTTTCTTTCATTAACAACCCACAGAACATGCTTAAGGAAACTACGAATTCATGTTATCGCTTTAAATAGTTTGTACTATTTACTGTTTATATTATTACTCCTTTCTATTTAATTCTACCTCTAAAACAAAAAAATAATATCTTGCTCTTCTATGATTCCATCTAAAATATTAAGCTTTTCCATAATGTATAGGGTTTATGGTAGATATAATGTAGATTTCATTGTAAATGAAAACTTTTAAAACACTGTGGAGATACTTGTTTTATTAGAATAAGGTAAGACATTGAAAGGGAAAAAAAGCCTGAGAAATTATAATTTAAACTTTGACCATATACCACTATTAGAGAATGATAAATAAATGAAAATAAAAATTTGATGTTGAATCATAACATTTTATTTCCATTCAAAAATGTTTTTTTCATGATTTCTATATATTTAATTTTAAAATTCAACACTAACCATTGTTTTGTATTTTTTTTTCTTTCAGGAAGCGAGTTTGATTATTGACCCATTAAAATTAAGTGAGGAGATGAAACTCAGTCTAGACTGTCCTGATTTATTCAAGAATGGCGTTTCTGAAAATTGTACAGTGAGACCTGGATTAAGACTGCAGGCAATAAATCTGCCTCTGGAGAATGAAATGCCTGAAATTTCAGCTTTGCAGGGGCATTTGGATGATTTCCAAAAAGTCTTATGGAAAGAAAGGGAGTAAGTACTAATCACTGTCTTCCTTAATGAAGTCTGTCTTTCAAACTTCTTAAAATTGTGAAGCCCTGTAAGCTGGCCATTTGGTATTTTACCTATGACTAAAATATTAATTACTAATATTTAAAAATGTGTTGAATTTTATATTCATTTTTTGAATTTTGAAAAGTTGTAACATGTTAGTTTTTATCTTTTTTTTAAAATCTTAGCCTTGTTCTCATCATCTCTGGTAAATTCACCTTTATTATATTTGAATTACTAATGTATATAGTTAAAATAGCCTGTGTATTATCTAACTTTTACAGCGCTCATAGATTTCAGTGAGTCAGTAAAGTTGGATACGTTAATATTCATAATGGACAGCTCACAATTTTGTGAGGTATTGATTGCCAAAAAAAGATGCTGTCTTCATTGACCATTTGGGGTATAGAGGAAGGATACTGCTGCTGCTGAGTCACTTCAGTCGTGTCCCACTCTGTCGGACCCCATGGACAGCAGCCCACCAGGCTCCCCGTCCCTGGGATTCTGCAGGCAAGAACACTGGAGTGGGTTGCCATTTCCTTCTCCAGTGCATGAAAGTGAAAAGTGAAAGTGAAGTCGTTCAGTCGCGTGCAACTCTAGTGACCCCATGGACTGCAGCCTACCAGGCTCCTTCGTCCATGGGATTTTCCAGGCAAGAGTACTGGAGTGGGGTGCCATTGCCTTCTCCAAGGAAGGATACTAGACTTGAGATTAGTATACCCTGATATTCATCTTGTTCTGACATACTCTGCATATGTGATATTGGATTAACCAAGAGCTGCTATTGTCAGCTTCATAAAAATATGGATAGAGATGCTTGTGTTCCAATGGTCTGTTGTTTTATAACAGAACTTCCCAAATGCTGATTATTATTGAGATAGCAATCACCAGGTATTCTGCTCATGAATCTTGAGCATGAATCTGTATGGACAGTTCATCTCTTGCTACATGTGTCTTCAGCTGGGATGGCTCAAAGGATGGGGTGACTTTAGGTGTGTGGGGGTGTAGTGTATCATCTGAAGCCTCACTTACTCCCAGATCTGGCAGTTGATCTTTTTTTGCTCCTCTGGGTGTTAGTTGGAACATCTTCACATAGCCTATTTGTGTGGCCACTTGGCTTCCCCGTGGCATAATGGCTTGGCTGAATGTGAACATCCGAAGGGCACAGAGAGAAATAGATGGTATTTTAATGACTTTGCTTCACAAGTCACATAGTATCACTTCTGCCCTCTGCACTGAAATCTTATGAGTATCAAACATGATGCCTAGGAAAGCAGCCTCTGATATGAATTACTCAAATCTTATGAGTATCAAACATGATGCCTAGGAAAGTAGCCTCTGATATGAATTTCTTAACATGAGTTTTTTGTTGTTGTTCCCCCTAGGGTAATACCCTGGAAAATTATTAGCATTGTGTGGAGTATTCGATGGTACTTTAAAATGTGGCCCCTAGATCTGAAAATAATTATTTTTCCATTCTCTTTTGTTATAAGATTCTTAATGGACAGAATAAAAAAAAAACTGGGAATGTATATATAACTATATATTATGTAATGGTTTTAATTCCCCTGGTTTAAATGGATTGAAACAGTGATAAGTATGTACACAGACCTCTCACAAATACTCTAAGCTCTATAACAGTCAATCCTTTTCTGTCAGCCACAAGCCTCTCTTGAGTCCCTTTGACATTTATTCCTACCGTGAATTCCCTTTTTCAGATTCTTTGTACCTCACCATATGCACAGATTATGATAATGCAAGTATCTGTGTAGGTAATAAATATTTATTATTCTACTACCAAGTGTAAATTCTTAACAGAAGTGATCAACATTAGTAGCAAAAGAGAATAAAATTGAATTTTATGCCTGCACCCATGTACTGTGCTTAGTTGCTCCTTCACGTCTAACTCTTTGCCATCCCATGGACTGTAGCCCACTAGGCTCCTCTGTTCATGGGGATTCTCTCTGCAAGAGTCTGCACCCATATTAACAATTAATTTACTCTGTAACTACAAGTCTCAGTCAAGTTCTAACCTCCGGGCTTCATTTCTTGAAGGATTTAACTTTTTAGTGGTTATAGACTTCTCTCCAACCCACTCGCATTACTTCACCAACATATCGTAACAGGAATAATGTGAAAATGCTGTTTCAGACATGTAAACTCCCCAAGGTGCCAGCTTGAATGATACACCTTTGTGTCTTTACACTCTCACTTGTACACATGCCCTCATGTATACATCGTTTATGTTTTGACTTCCTGGGATAAATGAATAATTCCCACGGTAAGTAAATCCTCCAGTTCTCAGCAGCTTGTATATATAAACTGTAGACAGTCTAGAGAGAATGAAGGTGGAAAAGGGACTTTTGATTCCATTTTGCTTCCTTACTCTCCCTTTAAGAAATAGTCCCTCAGTGTGTATGCCCAGCAGTGGGATTGCTGGATCATAAGGCAGTTCTGTTTCCAGTTTTTTAAGGAATCTCCACACTCTTCTCCATAGTGGCTGTACTAGTTTGCATTCCCACCAACAGTGTACGAGGGTTCCCTTTTCTCCACACCCTCTCCAGCATTTATTATTTGTAGACTTTTGGATCTCAGCCATTCTGACTGGTGTGAAATGGTACCTCATAGTGGTTTTGATTTGCATTTCTCTGATAATGAGTGATGTTGAGCATCTTTTCATGTGTTTGTTATCCCTCTGTATGTCTTCTTTGGAGAAATGTCTATTTAGTTCTTTGGCCCATTTTTTGATTGGGTCATTTATTTTTCTGGAGTTGAGCTGTAGGAGTTGCTTGTATATTTTTGAGATTAGTTGTTTGTCAGTTGCTTCATTTGCTATTATTTTCTCCCATTCTGAAGGCTGCCTTTTCACCTTGCTAATAGTTTCCTTTGATGTGCAGAAGCTTTTAAGTTTAATTAGGTCCCATTTGTTTATTTTTGCTTTTATTTCCAATATTCTGGGAGGTGGGTCATAGAGGATCCTGCTGTGGTGTATGTCAGAGAGTGTTTTTCCTATGTTCTCCTCTAGTAGTTTTATAGTTTCTGGTCTTACGCAGCACTGTTTATAATAGCCAGGACATGGAAGCAACCTAGATGTCCATCAGCAGATGAATGGATAAGAAAGCTGTGGTACATATACACAATGGAGTATTACTCAGCCATTAAAAAGAATACATTTGAATCAGTTCTAATGAGGTGGATGAAACTGGAGCCTATTATACAGAGTGAAGTAAGCCAGAAAGAAAAACACCAATACGGTATACTAACGTATATATATGGAATTTAGAAAGATGCTAACAATAACCCTGTGTACGAGACAGCAAAAGAGACACTGATGTATAGAACAGTCTTATGGACTCTGTGGGAGAGGGAGAGGGTGAGAAGATTTGGGAGAATGGCATTGAAACATGTATACTATCATGTATGAAACAAGTTGTCAGTCCAGGTTCGATGCACGATACTGGATGCTTGGGGCTAGTGCACTGGGACGACCCAGAGGGATGGTATGGGGAGGGAGGAGGGAGGAGGGTTCGGGATGGGGAACACATGTATACCTGTGGCGGATTCATTTTGATATTTGGCAAAACTAATACAATATTGTAAAGTTTAAAAATAAAATAAAATTAAAAAAAAAAAAAAAAACAAAGGAAAAAAAAAAGAAATAGTCCCAAGAGTCCATGAATTAACATTAGCCAGCCATCCACAGAAGGAAGTTGCAGAATCTTTTTTTTTCTTCTATATAAGAGAATGTTTCCCAAGGATATAGTACACACTGTTACAATAAATCTGTCTAATCTTTTAAATTCTTCCTCCTGGAATCTCAGTGAGTGGGTGGCTGGAGTTGAGAAGATGGGAATGTATTTTTTTCTGTGTTCCCACTTAGTGGGAAATTTCTCTTGACTAGAGTACAACAATTAACCTAGAGAACTCAGGGACTCATTGCCAACATCTCATGACTAGAACGCCCTCATCGAAAACACTTAAGTTTTTCTATTATTTGTACTCTGAGTATTGTTCAGTTTGATAAATAATCGCTCAGTATCTGGAAGTCGCTTGTGTACTGAGAACTTGTATATTTATGATCTCTTTTAAAAAATGACTTCCCAGGTAGAAATTTTGAGATGACAGAGGGAAAACTGATCCTCACATAGAATGCTGCTGCTGCTAAGTCACTTCAGTTGTGTCCTACTCTGCGACCCCATAGACAGCAGCCCACCAGGCTCCCCTGTCCCTGGGATTCCCTAGGCAAGAACACTGGAGTGGGTTGCCATCACCTTCTCCAATGCATGAAAGTGAAAAGTGGAAGTGAAGTCGCCCAGTTGTGTCCGACTCCTAGCGACCCCATGGACTGCAGCCTACCAGGCTCCTTCGTCCATGGGATTTTCCAGGCAAGAGTACTGGAGTGGGGTGCCATTGCTTTCTCCGAAGAGAAACGATGAGATGAACTATTCTGATGCAGTGTTTTAGCATTTAGAATTAGTTCTAAAGTTAAACTGCAGATGGCACCTTTATCCCTTAGAAAGTGCTGGCTTTGTGTTGATTAATCTGAGTTTTAGTCTCCCTTTTAATTTAATGTAATTAATTTATTTTTAATTGAAGGATAATTGCTTTACAGTATTGTATTGGTTTCTACTAAACATCAATATGAATCAGGCATAGGTTTACCCATGTTTCTTGATTTGTTTTCAATATAAGAAGAGTTTTGCTTTGCTTCATTAAATGTTGTGTTTTTCTGTAATAAAATTAGATTTTAAATATTGGTGAGATGGTATCCCAAGTTGAAAATGCTCCAGTGACTAGCATGAGATAGAAATATAGACATGTACACACACACACACACGGATGTGAATATACGTGTATCCCTCAATTAACATAATGAAAAATTTCATGCAGGTCTGGTAAAGTGCGTGTGTGCTTAGTTGTGTTCGACTCTTTGCGACCCCATGGATTCTAGCCTGCCAAACTCCTCTGTGCATGAGATTTTTCAGGCAAGAATACTGGAGTGGGTTGCCATTTCCTGCACCAGGAGATCTTCCCGACCCAGGGATTGAATCTGCATCTCCTGTGTCTCCTGCATTGCAGGTGGATTCTTTCTTTACCTGCTGAGCCATCAGGGAAAGCCCATTTTATTGTACCTTTTGATCCCATCTCCTTGCTTTGCCCACGTCCCAGCTCCTGGCATCCACCACTCTATTCTCTGTTTCTTTTATTTTTTTGATTTTTTTTTTTTTTATTGAAGGATAGTTGCTTTACAGAATTTTGTTTTCTGTCAAACCTCGACGTGAATCAGCCATGGTTACATATGTACATCTCTGTTTCTTTAAGTTCAACTTAGATTTAAGCCTTTGATCCATTTCAAGTTAATTTTTGTGTTTTTTTTTTGCCTTTTTTTTTTAACTGTAAAGTATCTCTTTTGTGTTTGGGCAGTCCTATAACTATGAGAGAATCTATCTGTCTGTATAGACTCTAAAAACGCTAGTACGTTTCTACCTCAGTTCCCTTTGCAGGTAGGCTGCAGACCTTTGACATAGCCATTTGGATATTTTAGCAGAAGGCATTACTCCAAAAAGAAGAGTGGGCCAGAATCCAACCTGGTGAGGGGGGAAGACAGTGGATGTGGTCACATCTTGTTTTCAGAGCCAAAAGGGACCTCTTGTGTCTGGTGACACCACCCTGTGACTTGAGTTGGGGGTATTGAGGTCGTGCTGTGATGTCTGTGCCTAAACGGTGACTGCAGTATGGTGCTGGCAGGAAGACTTTCTGTGGCTTTATCTCTGGTGTTTCTGACTGCACGTTCCCCATTTGCTTTTCTGGCTCTCCCAGAGATTCCTTGTGCTATTAATATCCCTCTCTGCTTAAATGAGCTGATTCGGGTGTATTGTTTGTCAGTCACGTAGTTGATACCGGGATAATGTAAGGCAACAGGCAGTGGGGGCATCTGAGGACCAGTTCTGTGACATGAGGTGGGTTTTTCTCCTGGCTGTGTGCCTCTATGCCTTGGTCTCTGATCCTCTTGGGCATCTCCGAGCTTAACAGTATTCATTAAAGTCATCGCTTTTCTAATTAAATTACCTATATATGGCTTTGACTGTTGAAAGATGCTGAAAATGAAAGATATTGAGAGATGTTACTGCTGAAAGAGTAAATAGGAGTGAATCACAAAGTGACAAATATGTTGCATATTAAAAGTATATTTGTATAATTTTTTATTATTCATCATGTAATATTAACTTTAAATTTTAGACTAAGGGAAACTGTATATCTAGATATTATTACAAATTAATTATTTTTGCCTGGCAAAAAAAATGACGTTTATAGGTCTCTAAGAAAATACTAAGAAACTACTGACTAGATACTTTACAATGAAATTTCACACAGGTTTCAGAAATGAATTAATATCTATTGTCAGATAGTAATATTTCAAGGATTTTATTTCTGAAAAATATTTTGATTAATCTTCTTGTCTAGATGTTTAAAATTTATGCTCACTTATTTGATCATCATGGGACAGTTAACAAAGTATCAAAAGATTTCATGGAAATATAATCACATATTCATATCTGTTTATAAAACCATTTTGGTTCATATATATTTTTAGATCATGAAATATATATTTTAGCAGTTTGATTTTTAAAAGTTTATATAATCATATTAAAATATTGTATTTTTTCTGAGCTTTGTCTTAGTAATTTTGTTTTTTTAAAGAATCTGTGCATAAAATATGCAATATCCTTTAAAGTAAATTAGGTTTGTTTGTTTTTCTTTTTTGCTTTCTTGTAGTTCAAATATGAAGATAGTTTAAATTCCAATTATAAATTTAAGTATAATTGTCAATTTTGAAAATCTCTTTGAAATGTAGAACAAATGGATTAGGTCAGAAAATTCAGGATTTAAAGAATGCCCTTTGTTGCGTAAATTTAAGTGCTCACTGTCCTTACGGCCTAATGCTCGATACAGTCACAAATTTTTTTAATAAAGCTATGCTAAAAAAAATCCAAGCACCACATTGCTATTAAATAAATTTTTATGAATTGCCTGTTCTCTCACTTCTCTGACTAAATTGTACCCTTTTACATAATAAAATGTATAATTTTCTTTTACTAAAAAATAAATAATTATTCTATTTATCATATTATTTTATTAAATAAGTAAATAATAGTAACTTTTAATAACTGTATTTTTATTTAAGATGCATACTTAAGAGAGAAATAATGTAGTATTTTAAATATGACTAATCTACCTTAAATAAAGAATACAAATGATTATGTATTCATTTTAATATACTTTGCAAAATTCAATTATTTTTCTTTCATGAACTGGCTTTGGTTACTTATTCTGAATCTAGATATAATCTAAATATAGTTGTATCTTTATACTATATATTTTATACATCAAACTAAGATTAAAAGTTTGACATATCATTTGAAAGGTTCTTCTTGAACTTCTTATAAAACTCTTGAGTATATAGCTACCCCAATAATTTTGATGACATTTTTGAGGATCAGCATTTATTCTACAGTAACTATAAATCATTTTAATATTAATATGAGCTTCTTTTGCTAACATTATAATCTGATTTATTAAAGTGTGATGTTACAAGCTGATGCTGATTTCTCAACATGTGTAATTTTGAATTTATAAATTCAGACTTTTCTCAAATTTTCAAGTATCAGTTTTATATTCCAGTTATAAATATATTAATTCTCAAAATTAATTTTGAGAAAATTTGTCACTGTGCACTTCTTTACACAAATATAGTTGGTTAATATCCCTTAATGAACTTATTTTATTAAGGTTTTCCTTTTCCTTTTTGAAAATATCAATTACTGACAATATATTCTACTCATGTAATTCTAATGAATTAAAATTGTAAATACAGTGATTCTTAAACATTTTAATGAAGTCATAAGCAGTACAATTTTATTATATTTTCAACTTAAATTTACAAGTTCAAGTTAATACTTACAAATATTTAAATATGCCTTATCATCTAAAACTTCAAAAGCTAAATGCCAAACATGTATGTTAATGTACAATTGACTTTTATATATTCTTTCTATATTCAACACAAACTATTAGTATTTGGAAGCTTGTTCATTGTTTCTGTTCTTAGTACTATTCTTGAAATCCCAGACAGAGTTACTAAGGCAAAAATCACAGCATGGTAAACAACTGGGGTGTCATCAGCTGGCTAAGTCTGTGTATCTATCAGAATTTTTGGAGTCTTTTTGGGTCCTCAACTTCAACAGTTCAGGTTGAGAAAAATGAACATTTTTCTTTGTTCATTGCAATGTATTTGCTGTGTTAATAAGGGATTCCAAAATATAGTCCTATAAATGGTGCTGGGTTTTTTTTTTTTACAATTGAGTCTTTTGAGGTGAAGTAAAGCCATAGCAGGGGGAGGAAATGGGAACCCACTCCAGTATTCTTGCCTAGAGAATCCCATGGACAGAGGAGCCTAGTGGGCTGCTGTCCATGGGATCACACAGAGTCTTCTGGACACAACTGAAGTGACTTAGCATGCATGCATGCACTGGAGAAGGAAATGGCAACCCACTCCAGTGTTCTTGCCTGGAGAATCCCAGGGATGGCGGAGCCTGGTGGGCTGACGTCTATGGGGTCGCACAGAGTCAGGCATGACTGAAGCGACTTAGCAGCAGCAGCAGAGCCATAACAAATTCTTTCACATCCCCTCATTTTATGACTTGATTCATAAACTTGAACAACTGTTTAGTTGTTTAGTTGCTTCGCTTTGCAACCCTGAGGACTGTAGCCCACCAGGCTCCTCTGTCCATGGGATTTCCCAGGTAAGAATACTGGAGTGGGTTGCCATTTCCTTCTGCAGCAGATCTTCTTGACCCAAGGATCGAACCTGTGTCTCCTGCATTGGCAAGCAGATTCTTTATCACTGAGTCACCAGGGAGCGCCCTCAGTGGGCTTCTTACCCATTGACTGCATTAAACTAATATGTTATGGCCTAGTTGTATTTTAAATTATTTTCATAGTATTGCTAGCTAGAAGATTTATAGTTCTTGTAAATATGGAAATGACATTCTATTGGTAATGTCAGGCACATTTTCTATTTCTAAGACACTGCAAGTGACAATTTTGCCATGTGTCCACCACAAAATAACATGTATCATTATTTTTCTAGCTTCTTATGTTTTACCACTGTTTTTTCCCCAGCTTTGTCCACCATCTGATCCCCAAATTAAGCCTACGTATTTTTCATTTTGTTAGTATCATTTCCTATGTCAGCTCTCTTCAGCTGCATAAAAAGATAGTTATGAGTCAGAGACTCGGAACAACAGTGTATTTTGTCCAGGTGGATGCAAGGTCAGCTGACCTCCACTGGCCCAGCTGGGCTTGGCTTCTGGGTAAGGTTGGACTCAGTTCTGCTTCCTATGTTTATTTGGGGGACAGATGTTCCTGGGGAAGCTCTTTCCACATTGATGGCTGAGGCATAAGACAAGAAGCCTAACCACACAAATTCAGTTCAGATTTCTGCAATCCGTCACTTTATCTCATTGTCAAAGCCCAGAATCGAGGGCTGGGGAAAGCCCTGTCCATAGAAGCAGAGGAGAGAGAATGAGTATTTTTAACAGTAATCTAGTGGTGCTAGATGCACCCACCTGACGATGCAGGAGACATAAGAGATGCAGGCTTGATTCCTGGGTGAGGAAGATCTTCTGGAGGGAGGGTATGGTAACCCATTCCAGTATTCTTGCCTAGAGAATCCCATGGACAGGGCAGCCTGGTGGGCTACAGTCCATAGGGTCTCAAAGAGCCAGACATGACTGAAGCGATTTACTACGCACCCCATACAGTCTACTACATGGATGAGGACTGGCCATTTGCAAAGGTTGACCTTTGTTAATTACAACCAGAAATAAACCATTATTTTCAGTGACTCACTCTAACAGACATGTGGGCATGGGAAAAATAATCAGTGATGAGATATTAAAGGACCAGATTTTAATTCAAGTTTTGTCACTTATTCTACAAATAGAGAAATTAATTTCAATTATTTTAACTAATTTAAAGATCCCAGGGAAATTATTAAAACAGAATTTCAAAAAATACAGTATTTTTGTATCTCCAGTAAATGATTGATTACTTAAATCGTTAGGTGTGCTCCTTAGTATTCTCTGTCGTATCAAAGAATTCTTCCTATACAGTCACAATATGAAGTTGGATTAAAACCATGTTAAACTTAGAAACATATATACCTCCTTTGTAAGGAAACAATATGAATAAGAAGCATTGAAAGAAATGAATGAACAATGCAGGAGAAAGTAGGCAGAAAGTCAATTATTTGATACTGGCAAAGCCAAATTAAGTATATTTAAACTACTGTAACAGAGAAGGCAATGGCACCCCACTCCAGTACTCTTGCCTGGGAAATCCCATGGATGGAGGAGCCTGGTAGGCTGCAGTCCATGGGGTCGCGAAGAGTCGGACACAACTGAGCGACTTCACTTCACGTTTCACTTTCATGCGTTGGAGAAAGAGATAGCAACTCACTTCAGTGTTCTTGCCTGGAGAATCCCAGGGACAGGGGAGCCTGGTGGGCTGCCGCCTATGGGGTCGCACAGAGTCGGATACGACTGAAGCGACTTAGCGGCGGAAGCAGCAGCAAACTACTGTAAAGCCAGTTGGCAGAAAAACAAATTAAACTGACTCTTATCCAATATTTGCAATTTTTAATAAGCTAAAAGAAAGTTTTCTGTCATGACAATGATCATATATAAATATCAAAAATTAGAAAAATAGAAAATATAAAATTGAATGCATTCCTAAAATTGTTTTTAAATTGTAAGACTATTTCGCTTTTGGTTCTCTATTTAGAATGCGCTTATCTTTGGAAAAAGAGATAGAACGACTGGAATCGGCTTTGTCTGTGTGGAAATGGAAGTATGAAGAACTGAAAGAATCAAAGGCAAAAAGTCTGAAACAGGTAGGGAGGTGTACGATGTAAAGGGAGCATGAAAGTATTTTCTCTGTTCCATGTGTAACCTGGTGGGCAGAAGACTGAATAGACAGAGAAAAGGAAGTTAACAGATTGAATTCCCTCTGTAAGAGATATTTTAACTCCTGTATCAATAGTGGAATCAGTGGAATCAAGCTTGAGCCATAAGAAATCTTGTTCTACATTTTTAATGAATACATTAAAAATGAATACATTCATTTTTAATGAATATTTTAAAAATAACACACATTTTTAATGATCAACCACATGACACAATTAACTATCCAGTTCTGGCACATATGAGGAGATAGACAGCCAAAGATGCCATCATATCAGAGCATCTATAATAACCAGCTTTATCTTACTCTTTTATAAAGCTGTCTGAAAATATTCATTTATCTCAAATGTATTTAGGTTCTTTTCATATTGGCATTATAGTTATTCAGAATTAGCCATTAGCCTTTATACAATTCCTTTGTGCTTTCATCAATAAAATGCTGTCATGAATGCTTTCCATGATTTATTAATATTCATTATTTAAATAATATTGTGTGTATTCTGTGTGCTTAGACACTGTGCTAGGCCAAGTGTGTGAGATAGAATAATAAGCAGAGCAAAGGAAAGCAAAATATGGAGCAAAAGTACTGACACGCTAAATGCTCTCAAATGAATTACAGTTTAGTTCACATGTGTGCTATACATACACATATATGGTGGAGAAGACTCTTGAGAGTCCCTTGGACTGCAAGGAGACCAAACCAGTCCATCCTAAAGGAAATCAACCCTGAATACTCATTGGAAAGATTGATGCTGAAGCTGAAGCTCCAATACTTTGGCCACCTGATGCAAAGAACTGACTCACTGGAAAAGACCCTGATGCTGGGAAGAATTGAAGGCAGGAGAAGGGAAGGGGGCGACAGAGGATGAGATGGTTGGATGGCATCCCTGACTCAATGGGCATGAGTTTGACCAAGCTCCAGGAGATAGTGAAGGACAGAGAAGCCTGGTATGCTGCAGTCCATGGAGTCGCAAACAGTCGGACGCGACTTAGCGACTGAACAGCAACAGATACACGTACGATCTGTTGGTGTCTAAAGAAGCTGTGTATCAAAATATTATGTAACCATGCCTTAATCTAAAACACTGTTCCTCTAGTTCCATCAGAAGCAATAGTTTCTGTTTCTGAAATTCCATATGAATGTTGCTGCAGATCTGTTTCCAGCAAGTGATCAAGTGTGGAGTCATTGACCCAAGTCTGCCGAAATACGGTGAGGGGATATGCACGGACCTTTGCTGCCCCTTGTTATGGGTCCTTTGCAGGCATCCTGACATTCGTAGAGCATAGTTATCATCATTCACAGTCTCCTGCCTAAAAACCATTTTTTTTAAAATTTTATTTTATTTTTAAACTTTACATAATTGTATTAGTTTTGCCAAATATCAAAATGAATCCGGATAATTTCAAACTGTGAGAACCACAGACAGTTTGGTAACATTTCTCAATGAGACGTAAATTTTAAAAAGTTAAGCTAGATACAATTTATTTCTGCCCTATGGATTCATGTAATACTGTCAGAGGGTTTTTTTCCCATCTTAAACCGTGATTATGTATGTGATGTTTGCATGTATATAAACACATTTATGATGGATTCGGTGAATTTATATTTATATTCATAGGTACCTAAGTGAACACGATGTCTCTGGGTGTGAACACTGACATTAAATTGATGTTCTATATGAAAAATATCTCATAACGCAAAAAACATGTTAGCTTAGGATGTACGTGTATTTGTCTTAGAATGAGTTCTAAATCTGATTGAGAAAATTAATAAAGATAGAATGCATCTTTAATTGAAACCATGCATTTACAGTCTCCTGCCACTAGTGGGCAGTGCAGACTTGATAACAGCAACTTAGCTTTTCCAAAGCAACTGTTTTTGAAAAAGCTCATGGTTTTCAGTTGGTTTACAAAATGATAATTATATTTTAAAACATTTAATGATTTCTATTCAAAGGTGATATTTGAGGGTATCAAATTGGAAAATGTCTACTTTAAATTGCTTAACACAGCTTTGTTGATGAGAAAAAAATAAAACCAACATAGAATTTCACAGTGTAAATAGGGTCTATATTTTGATGCCCATGCAGAAATGTATATTAAAACATATGTGATCCTTTTACTAGATAAAATGATAGAATGTCTGGAATAGAGGAAGCTTCAAAATTGTTGAGGAAAATTTTTTTAAGTGTCTGAACTTTTGAATGCATCTTTCAGTTAAATGAACTAAAAATTTGAAAAATGAAGAAAAGTGGCAATGAATGAAAAAAAGAGGATGAAAAGTTAACAGATTTAAAAAATATTGTTTGAATTATTTACATGGAATTATTTTTCTAAAATATGTTTGT
Source organism: Bos indicus x Bos taurus (assembly GCF_003369695.1). NCBI lineage: Eukaryota > Metazoa > Chordata > Mammalia > Artiodactyla > Bovidae > Bos > Bos indicus x Bos taurus. Next base: position 8,565,391 of record NC_040099.1, on the reverse strand, counting down.
TTGTTTATTTGGCTGTGGCAAGCCTTAGTTGTAACATGTGGGAGCTAGTTTCCTGATCAGGGATGGAACCTAGGCCTCCTGCATTGGGAGCACAGTCTTAACCACTGGGCCACCAGAGAAATCCCTACATGGGATTTTTTTTTTCAATATTTCTTTCCCTGTTCTAAAAGGGAATTTGTGATATTCAGAGACTTTGGAAGTCATGTAGTATATACATATAATTTACTTTTATAAAACATTATAGAATGTTTTAAAAAAATTAGACAATAAAAATACTTAGTCACATGTAATTTTTATATATTCTTTGTTTAATTGTTTTATAATAGATTGTAAGAGACAGGAATCTTACAGTACATTTAGAAGGGTCATTGTACAGAGTTATAAGTGTGAAATATTTAAAATTCAAATAAGTTGATTGACAGATAAAGTTAGCATGATACATCCTCTGGAACTTCATGTGAATTCTCCTTTCTTACTCCACTTCTCAATAGTTCTGATAAATGACCCTTCCTTTCACTGTAGATTTTCATCTATAAAAGTTTTTGAATATTGCGTAATTCTTTTTAAATGCCTGAAACTTACAAACAAATACCTGCCTGGCTAAAAACTGCTAATGGAGAGATTAGCAGTTTTTCGAGTTGGAAACAGATGTGCTTAATAGACCAAGTTTTTTTAAAATGTATTTGAAAGTGTGGTGTGCTTTAGAGGGAAATCATTCTTAAATTACTGACATTTAGAGAAGAGTAAATATGAGAATTTAATTGTAAAATCTAATAGGTATTTAAAATGCAACTTAGACAATGAGCAGCAGTAGAGACGGTTATATTCAAAATGCTGTTCCCATGCTGAATTTAATACTCAGTCAGCTTTCCCTCTGTGAGTCTGTGAATATTGATTTGAAATTGGATTATTAATTCCAAGAGTGCCGTAATGCCCATTCTTATGGAACTCATAATATAGAGAATCAGATATTCACATAAGTATTATCAATTACAAATAAGTATGATACCTTGCTGAAGAATTGATGCTTTTGAACTGTGGTGTTGGAGAAGACTCTTGAGAGTCCCTTGGACTGCAAGGAGATCCAACCAGTCCATTCTGAAGGAGATCAGCCCTGGGATTTCTTTGGAAGGAATGATGCTAAAGCTCAAACTCCAGTCCTTTGGCCACCTCATGCGAAGAGCTGACTCATTGGAAAAGACTCTGATGCTGGGAGGGATTGGGGGCGGGAGGAGAAGGGGATGACAGAGGATGAGATGGCTGGATGGCATCACTGACTCGATGGACATGAGTTTGAGTGAACTCCGGGAGTTGGTGATGGACAGGGAGGCCTGGCGTGCTGTGATTCATGGGGTCACAAAGAGTCGGACACGACTGAGTGACTGAACTGAATTGAACTGACTGATAATACCTTGCTTTAACAATAAGTAACTAATTCTTTACATAATTGAAGCTTTTTTTTTTTTTTTTTACCATATGTAGAGAAAACTGCTAGTATTTTAAAATTGGCCTTAAGCTAAATATGAAATTTTAACTTTTAAATCTTTCTTTGAAAATTTTGTTTTTTTGTCTGGTGTCTTTTTAGGGACTTTGTTTAGAAATCTATCTTCTTGTGATAATAGCAACATCCCTAGTAGTTTATCAGTTACAGTGTTCTTTTATAAATATTTGTTTTAAATACTTGTAGTGTTAGTCGCTCAGTCGTATCCAACTCTTTGTGATCTCATGGATTGTAGCCCTCCAGGCTCCTCTGTCCACAGAATTTTCCAGGCAAGTATACTGGAATCGGTTACCATTTCCTTCTCCAGGGGATCTTCCCAACTCATGGATAGAACTCCAGTGTCTTGTGTCTGCTGCATTGGCGGGCAGATTCTTGAACACTGCAGCACCTGGGGAGAGTAGGTGAAATCCTAGACTAGTTTTCTTATCACCTGAGAGGCTGCTGCGTACATCGCTGAAGATTTTAGATTTTCCAGGGCACTGAAGTGAACCTTCACATCTATCGTCCCATGCATCATGAAAATCTGTTCAACTTGTTCTTTGCAAGACATAAATTAGCTTATCATGAGAAAGAGTGATACTGATAAAATACCATATTAGAATTCTATAAATGTATAAGAACAATGAAGCCTATGGGACATCACTTTGCTCATACAAGTGCCTTCAAGACCTTTTAAAACAAACGTAGTTAAGAATAATGTAAGCACTAAATTATGTAAGTCAGAATTAATTGAACTACTAGTGGATAATTTATGACATCGTCAAGGTAACCCTCAGAACACTGATATGACTGACTTAACTCTGAGGCTATTATAAGTATTATGAAAGAAAATTAGGCTACTCAGAACCTACTTTACTTGTACTAATAGAAACATAAAGTGGTAAAGAAAAATGATAGGTTGAAATCAGATGTTTTAGTATCTGATTAAGTTAACCAATACTAATTTAAAATTTTAAATATATTACAGAGAAGTCAGCTGATATTTAATTAGCCTACACAAATGAATACTTTGAGAATGATGATTAAAGAGAATTGTAAAGATAAAAGATAAGATCTCTAAGGGAGTTACACAGTGGCCATGGCTAGTAGTCTATCTGTGAACATCTTTATTCTCTATTCTAGCTGACAGGACACTTTCCAGCGATGCATGCCTCATAAATCCAAAAATTCTGGTTTTATCTTTTCCTGGAAGAAATCCCTATACAGGGATACTCAGTTAAGACCATTCTGGAGATAAGGAGCCAGCTTTTAGTAAATAGCATGAGCTTTTTTTTACTTTCGAGGCAGTTTTCATGTTGAAAAGGAGATTGGATCAAGGCATTCTGCTCATGTCACCTCTGCTATGTATATACTGACGTCAAAGGTATTGATTGTATACACCTGAGTGAAGGAAGCAGCTATGAAACAGGAATGCGTAGTACACCATTTAAAAAACTGTGATATAAAGAAATCTGAAAAATTTGTGCCCATTATCCAAAGATCCCCTGGAGAAGGAAATGGCAACCCATTCCAGTACTCTTGCCTGGGAAATCCCAAGAACAGAGGAGCCTGGTGGGCTACAGTCCAAAAGAGTTGGGCGTGACTTAGCAGCTAAAGAACAACAACCGCAATACTGTATTGTTAACTACAAGTACTATGCTGGACTCCAGATCTCTCGAACTTATTCATCTTGCTCAACAGAAACTTTCTATTCATTTAAACACAATTCTTCATTTTTCCCTCCCCTGCTCCTAGCCTCTGGTAACCATCCTGTTCTGCTGCTGCTAAGTCACTTCAGTTGTGTCTGTCTCTGTGTGACCCCATAGACGGCAGCCCACTAGGCTCCTCTGTCCCTGGGATTCTCCAGGCAAGAACACTGGAGTGGGTTGCCATTTCCTTCACCAATGCCTGAAAGTGAAAAGGGAAAGTGAAGTCCCTCAGTCCTGCCTGACTCTTAGTGACACCATGGACTTCAGCCTACCAGCCTCCTCCATCCATGGGATTTTCCAGGCAAGAGTACTGGAGTGGGGTGCCATGGCCTTCTCCAACCATCCTATTCTACATTTCTGTAAATCAGGCTGTTTTAGATACACCTCATATGAGCATCATGCTGTGTTTTCTGTTATTGACTTATTTCACTTAACATAATTTCCTCTAGGTTCATCCATGTTGCAAACGGCAGGATTTCCTTACCTTTAAGGCAGAATGAGATTCCACTGTATGTATATACCTCATTGTCTTTATTCATTCACTATTCATGGCCATTTGGCTTGTTTCCTTTGTCTCGGCTGTTGTGAATAATGCTGCAGTAAATATGAGGAGGGCCTTCCCTGGTGTCTCAGCAGTAAAGAATCCACCTGCGATGCAGGAGCTGAGAGTTCAATCCCTGGGTCAGGAAGATACCCTGGAGGAGGGCAGGGCAACCCACTCCAGTGTTCTTAGACAGTTACCTGGTGGGCTACAGTCCCTAGGGCTGCAAATAGTCAAACACGACTGAAGCGACAGCACGCGCGCGTGCACCCACATATGTGGGTGGTCTCTCTTAGAGACCCTGATTTCAATTATTTTGGTTATATATCCAGAAGTGGGATTGCTGGATCACATGGTACTTATATTTTTAATTTTTGAAGGAACCCCTGAACTGTTGTCCTTAGTGGAGATTTCCCCTATACCTCCTGTCCCTGCCCATAAAAGCCTTTCCAATGGTCAATATCACTCAACAGAATGGTATGCATTTTACCAAGGATGAAAGTACATTGACACGTAATCACTCAGAGTCTACCATTTACCCTAGGGTTCAGTCTCAGTGTGAATGTACCATAGGGTACGTTCTATGGGTTGTGACAAATGTATCCTGATATATATCCACCATGATGCTATCAAATGTAGTGTTTTTTACCATTTTAAAAATCCTCTGCTCCATGCATTCATCATTCCTTGCCCCACCCCTTCCAACACCTGGTAACCACTGATATTTTATTGTATCCATAGATTTGCCTTTTCGGAATGTCATAGAGTTGGAATCACACAGTATATAACCTTTTTAGATTGACTTCTTTCATTTAATGATATACTTTCCTCCATGTGTTCTCATGGATTAATAGCTCCTGTCTTTTTAGTACTAAATAATATTCCATTGAAAGGATGTACCAAAGTTTATCAATCACCTGCTGAGGGATATCTTGGTTGCTTCCAAGTTTTAGCAATTATGGACAAGGCTGGTATGAACTTCTATGTCCAGGGTTTTATGTGGTTTTCAACCCCTTTTCCCTGGTAGCTCAGCTGGTAAAGAATCCACCTGCATTGTAGGAGACCCCGATTCGATTCCTGGGTTGGGAATATCCCCTAGAGAAGGGAACAACTACCCACTCCAGTATTCTGGCCTGGAGAATTCCATGGACTGTATTAAATCTGCCTGTGGTGCAGGAGACCCAGGTTCGATCCCTTGGTTGGAAAAATCCCCAGGAGTAGGAAATGGCAACCCACTTCAGTATTCTTGCCTGAAAAATCCCATGGACAGAGTAGCCTGGTAGGGTTGCAAGAGTCGGACAGGACTTAGTGACTAAACCACCACCTCCACAATCCCTTTTCATTTTTCACAAATTTGTTTTTAATTGGAGAATAATTACAATGTTGTGTTGATTTCTGCCATACAACACACATGAATCAGCCATAAGTATACATATATCTCCTCTCTCTGGAACATCCCTCCCACCCCACGCCCCTCATCTCACCCCGCAAGGTCATTTCAGAGTACGGGGCTGAGCTTCCTGTGTTGTACAACAATTTCCCGTTTTTTTTTTTTTTCCTACAAAAACCCCGTAGCCAAGATCGCTTCAGTCACGTCCAACTCCCTGCAACCCTATGGCCTGTAGCCTGCTAGGCTCCTCTGTCCATGGGGATTGTCCAAGCAAGAATACTGGAGTGGGTTGCCATGCCCTCCTCCATGGTATCGTCCCTACCAAGAATTGAACCTGAGTCTGTTATGTCTATTGTGTTGGCATGCATGTTCTTTACCACTAGTGCCATCTGGGAAGCTATCTTTTTTACCCGTGATAATGTATATATTTCAATGCTATTCTCTCAATTGGTACCCCCTCTCCTTCCACCATTGTGTCCCCTAATTATTACCCCCTGGTAAATGGGTTCCGGTCTTAGATTATTTTCTAGGCCACGGATCACCTTCTAAACAGCAGCGTCTGAATAAGGCATCCTCAGGGCTGTGTCCAGGATAGCAGCTCCAAGTGTGGCACGTTATGTGGGAGGAACTGAGTGTAGCTGCTCAGATGAGAAAGAGCTCTGGACGTGGTGGAGACTCAGAGCATCACACCCTCTTCTTCTAGGCTCTGGTGCATCCTAATTAGTACCAGTAGTTTTAAAGAGAGTGGAGAAATCATAAAGACAGAAGGCTCCATTAGCTGGTATTTTTACAGAGATCATATGGGAGAACTGAAAAGGCGCAGATGACACGCTAGAACAAAGAGTATTCTTTGAAATGCACTTTAAAATGTGTAATTGTCACTTGAGGCAATTTTCTTTTGTAATATAGTTCTGAGGTTGCGATCAAAGCCAATGGAATATATAATTCTATATTCACGTTAACATCATCTAGCATACACAAAAGGAGGTGCTGATGAAATCTCACGAGGGTTCTCACATGGATAATCTGGATATTATAAAAGGAAGAGTAAATAATCTTTTTCTTCAATTGTACCAAGTTAGCAAAATGCAGTAGATTCAACTGAAAATAATTTTTTAAAATATATATGTCTAGGTATCTCTTGAAAGATTTTGATTTAATTGGTTACGAGTGATGATTATCTGTGTATTTAGAAGCTCATTATCCTGCTGCACACCTTGAACTGATATCTGCTGCTCTAAAACATGACCTGGAGAGGAGGGTGGGAAGTGTGGAAATCCCCAAAACCTGCTGTGATAATTTCACATTAAAGCTCAACTTGTCTTGGCCACCACCACGTGCCCATGTATCTGGTCAAACATTATTCTGAGTGTGTCTGTGAGTGTGTTTTGAGATGAAAGTAGCATTTGAATGAGTAGACAGTAAAGCACATTGCCCTTCCTGATGTGGGTGGTCCTCATCTCATAAGTTGAAGGCCTGAATAAACAAAAAGTCTGACCTACATGCAAGTAACAGAGCACACAGACACGTGTCTTGGTCTGTTTCGCTAAAGAACCAAAATACATCAACTTTACCAAAAAATCTATAACCTGACCATATCTTCTCTGCAAGTTCTAGTTTCTTTCTGCTCAATGGTTTTTTTCTCTTTTCCAGTTGTATAAACATAACTGGCATTGAAAGATCTACATGTACTCCTAGTTAGTCACATCAATATAAAAAGAAAGAAATGCTTTATATAGTTTATGACATCTTACTTCTGGCCTATTTTCCATTGTTCTGACTTTTTTTTCACTACATAGATGGTTTTCGCTGATTCTAGATAATGCATTGTTTATACAAAAGCCACAAAGTCCCAAAGAAGAAAACTGATTTTGTCAGCTCTTTCATCATGGGAAAGACTTATACAGATCAGGTTCAAATCTCCAATGATTTTGAAATGCCATATGTTAGGGGAAAGGAAGAACATATTAACAAGTTTCAAGGTACCAAAGTAGTGAAAAATCATGTAAAATGGAATGTTTCCGAGAGTAGTGTAATTATGTTACAAACAGCATCATATGCAAAAGTTCAAGTGCCATTTTAATACTGACAGAGAGAGTTTAAGTATGAAATCTTTGAATTGATTTTGAATCACATTCACAATGATAAATTATCTACAAAGAGAAGTGGATGAGGAGGCTTCTTGATTCTTCCTAAAATAGAGATGCCAAGGAGACAAATTAAAGAGGTGAAAACTTGTACTGTGTTTCAGATTGTTTGATTAAGAATGCTTCTAACATATGCTCTTTGTGACTTAAAATTAAATTACAAGATTTAATTGCTGTAATTCTTTTGATTAATCTTTCCTTTTTACATATTTTGATAGGTTTATTTATATGAATTCAGGCTTACCAGGTGGCTCAGTGGTAAAGAATCCAGCTGCCAATGCAGGAGATGTGGATTCAATACCTGGGTTGGGAAGATCCTCTGGAGAAGGAAATGGCAACCCATTCCAATATTCTTGTCTGGAGAATCCCATGGACAGAGGAGCCTGGCAGGTTGAAGCCCACTGGGAATCAGATATGACTTAACAACTAAGCAACAACAACAAGAGATATAATTCACATACCATGCAATTCATTGTAAAGAGCATACTACAGCTTGTGCAACTGTCACCATGATCATCATCGGTTGAGAAAGAAACCCTGGATCCTTTAGCCTGCATGTGTGCTTAGTGTTGTCTGACCTTTGTGACCCCATGGACTGTACAAGGCTTCTCTGTCCATGGGATTCTCCAGGCAGGAATACTGGAGTGGGTTGCCATTTCCTTCTCCAGGGGATCTTCCTAACCCAGGGATTGAACCCATGTCTCCTGTGTTGGCAGCCGGATTCTTTACCGTCTATGCCGCCAAGGAAACAGATCTTTCAAGCAGTCACTTGTTAGTTCCCTAAAATCCCCACAGCTTTAGGTAATCACTGACCTAATGTAGTACTGTAGATTTACCCATGCTGGACATCTCGTAGAAGTGCAACTTTAAATGGCTTCTTTCAACTTATGTAGATTTTTAAATTGAGTTTCTATAATCTGCCTTCTTACCAATTATTCCTATGACAACTTAATAAAGAACATAAACATGCTGATTTTTTTTAATGGAAAACTCATTAAATTTTCTAATATTTAGAAAAATTTTCTAATTTTTAGAAAAAAATTAGGAGGCATAATTTTCTGTTTCCCACACATGCTTAGTTGCTCAGTTGTGTCCAACTCTCCGTAATCCCATGGGCCGTAATCCGCCAGGCTCCTCTGGCCATTGGATTCTCCAGGCAAGAACAGTGAAATGGGTTGCCATTTCCTATTCCACCTGTTTCCCATAAGAAAATGTATTAACATTTAGCTGTTTTATGCATGTCTGAAGCAAGAGGTTAACATTTTTAAATGATATTATTTTTCTAAACAAAAGCTTTGATTTTGACAGATGTTCGGGTGCATATACTTAGTTGCTCAGTCGTGTCCAACTCTTTGGGACGCCATGGACTGTAGCCCATCAGGTTCCTCTGTCCATGGGGAGTCTCCAGGCAAGAATACTGGAGTGGGTTGCCATGCTCTCCTCCAGGGGATCTTCCAGACCCAGGGATTGAAACCAGATCTCCTGAATTGCAGGTGGATTATTTACCATCTGAGCCACTAGGGAAGCCCAAGATTACTGGAGTGGGTAGCCTATCCCTTCTCCAGGGGATCTTCCCCATCCAGGAATTGAACTGGGGTCTCCTGAATTGCAGGCGAATTCTTTACCAGCTGAGCTACCAGGGTCAGATACATAGGTCATCAGATGTATAGGTCATCAGGAGACGGAGACTAAACAGGAAAACAAAGAAAAACATTTCAATTTCTAAAACTTTGCAGAAAAGAAAGATATTCTTTCATTATTACCAAAGTTGGTACTAATTTCTTACTTGGTGAAGTTAAATCACACACTTTAGCCCTAATAAAATATATTCAAACATGAGTATTTGATTTTTCCTAGTCTTCAGTTCAGTTCAGTTCAGTCGCTCAGTCGTGTCTGACTCTTTGCAACCCCATGAATCGAAGCATGCCAGGCCTCCCTGTCCATCACCAACTCCCGGAGTTCACCCAAATTCATGTCCATCGAGTCAGTGATGCCATTCAGCCATCTCATCCTCTGTTGTCCCCTTCTCCTCCTGCCCCCAATCCCTCTCAGCATCAGAGTCTTCTCCAATGAGTCAACTCTTCGCATGAGGTGGCCAAAGTACTGGAGTTTCAGCTTTAGCATCATTCCTTCCAAAGAAATCCCAGGGCTGATCTCCTTCAGAATGGACTGGTTGGATCTCCTTGCAGTCCAAGGGACTCTCAAGAGTCTTCTCTATCACCACAGTTCAAAAGCATCAATTCTTCGGCGCTCAGCTTTCTTCACAGTCCAACTCTCACATCCATACATGACCACAGGAAAAACCATAGCTTTGACTAGACGGACCTTTGTTGGCAAAGTAATGTCTCTGCTTTTGAATATGCTATCTAGGTTGGTCATAACTTTCCTTCCAAGGAGTAAGCATCTTTTAATTTCATGGCTGAAGTCACCATCTGCAGTGATTTTGGAGCCCAAAAAATAAAGTCTGACACTGTTTCCACTGTTTCCCCATCTATTTCCCATGAAGTGATGGGACCGGATGCCATGATCTTCGTTTTCTGAATGTTGAGCTTTAAGCCAACTTTTTCACTCTCCTCTTTCATGTTCATCAAGAGGCTTTTTAGTTCCTCGTCACTTTCTGCCATAAGGGTGGTGTCATCTGCATATCTGAGGTGATTGATATTTCTCCCAGCAATCTTGATTCCAGCTTGTGCTTCTTCCAGCCCAGCGTTTCTCATGATGTACTCTGCATAGAAGTTAAATAAGCAGGGTGACAATATGCAGCCTTGATGTACTCCTTTTCCTAATTGGAACCAGTCTGTTGTTCCATGTCCAGTTATAACTGTTGCTTCCTGACCTGCATACAGATTTCTCAAGAGGCAGGTCAGGTGTTCTGGTATTCCCATCTCTTTCAGAACTTTATACAGTTTATTGTGATCCACCCAGTCAAAGGCTTTGGCATAGTCAATAAAGCAGAAATAGATGTTTTTCTGGAACCCTCTTCCTTTTTCCACGATCCAGCAGATGTTGGCAATCTGATCTCTGGTTCCTCTGCCTTTTCTAAAACCAGCTTGAATATCTGGAAGTTCAAGGCTCAGGTATTGCTGAAGCCTGGCTTGGAGAATTTTGAGCATTACTTTACTAGTGTGAGATGAGTGCCATTGTGTGGTAGTTTGAACATTCTTTGGCATTGCCTTTCTTAGGGATTGGAATGAAAACTGACCTTTTCCAGTCCTGTGGCCACTGCTGAGTTTTCCAAATTTGCTGACATATTGAGTGCAGCACTTTCACAGCATCATCTTTCAGGATTTGAAATAGCTCAACTGGAATTCCATCACCTCCACTAGCTTTGGTCGTAGTGATGCTTTCTAAGGCCTACTTGACTTCACATTCCAGGATGTGGATCTAGGTCAGTGATCACACCATCGTGATTATTTTGGTCGTGAAGATCTTTTATGTACAGTTCCTCTGTGTATTCTTGCCAACTCTTCTTAGTATCTTCTGTTTCTGTTAGGTCCATACCATTTCTGTCCTTTATCAAGCCCATCTTTGCATGAAATGTTCCCTTGGTATCTCTAATTTTCTTGAAGAGACCTCTAGTCTTTCCCATTCTGTTGTTTTCCTCTAGTCTTACACTATGGTAATTATGTGCAGCTTCAGGTAATATTTAATTAAGAATTAAACGATGCTAATCCTTAAAAATCCTGTTTTCTAAAATTAAAAATCTAAAACATGCTTTTGCCTCCCTAAAAACTTTAATGTTCTGTAGTTTCATGTTCTATATACAAAAACAGAAAATACTATAAAGAACCCCAGTGAACCCCATACACTATATTTAGTAATTATTTTCTCATGGCTGGACTTTTTTAAACCTCTATGATCTTCATCCCCATTCCCAATTGCATTATTCCATCTGGAAGCATTTTCACTTATATCTCAAAACATAAGGCCTCTTTTTTTGTTAAACACAGCAATATCATTTTCAAACCTGAGAAATTAACATTACTTTGCTAATATCAAATACTCAGTGTTCAAATGTCCAGTTTTTAAATAAACATCAATTTTATTTTCACAGATGACTCAATTGAATAAAAACTCAAATGAAGCTCAGACATTTTAATTGGATATGTCTTTGTAAGTGTGTTTTAATATGTAGGTTTTTCTTTATATTTCTTTCTCCTTTTTTCCTTTTTATAATTTACTTAAAAAGCCAAGTCACTTATCTTGTAAAGTTTTATTTTGGGGTTTAGAGATTGCATCCTGTGGTGCTATTTAATATGTCTGTCCTCTATATTTCTTATAAAAGGTTGGTTGGATCAATAAGTTTAATGTAAGTAATTGTTTCAGAGTGTTCTCTTAGGTAGTGTATTCTTCCTATAAGAAGAAGGTTTTTGGATGTCCGCATAGCACTAACAAACTGATATGTGATCAACTTTCTCAGGGTTCATATTTAAAAAAGAATAAATAAAACTGATGATAATTCTTATTTCATTTCTATCAATAAGTAATTTCATCCATGGATACACAAATTAATTGGAAAAATGTGTCCATCTCATTAAAAGATGCATTGCCAGTAAATGATTAATTTATATTTAACAATTATGTATCACAATATGTGCTATCTGATCTTATTTTTACAAAACCATGTACCTGAAATAATCTTTAAAATAATTCAATCCAAGATACACTTTTTAACATTTGGAACCTTACAATCGTAATATATGCATACATATTTTATGTACATATTTCTATTGCATCTTATAGAGTAAAAACCTTTTCAAGTATAAACACATGTTACAGTGTGATGACATGAAAGAGAAGGAATAGAAATAAAAGTTTAAGAAATAAAATTAATGATATAATTTTTTTAACAAATGAGAGTGAATATCACATTTATGTAGTTTTTATATGTCATTGCTTGAAGCATTGGAGAAGGAACTGGCAACCCACTCCAGTGCTCTTGCCTGGAAAATCCCATGGACAGAGGAGCCTGGTGGGCTACAGTCCACGGGGTCGCAAAGAGTTGGACATGACTGAGCGACTTCACTGTCACTTTTCACTTTCATGCATTGGAGAAAGAAATGGCAACCCACTCCAGTGTTCTTGCCTGGAGGATCCCAGGGACGGGAGAGCCTGGTGGGCTGCTGTCTATGGGGTTGCACAGAGTCAGACATGACTGAAGCGACTTAGCAGCAGCAGCAGCAGCAGCGTGAAGCATGATACAACCATTTTACTTAAAATGTCAATAGATAAAATTCACCAGAAATTTTATTTTTTGAATCTAAATAAATATAATATTTTAAGACACACTTTAAAAACGTAAAGGATACTTTAGCATGAGAGCAAAAGAGTTTAAAGACCACTAAAATCAGTGTTTTATTTTGACTTGAAAGATACAGTAAAATTTGTGTTAATGGTAGTTACACATCCTTTAGTCTGTTTACTACCATTTTTTCAGGCTGAGGGAGGGAATTAGGTAAAGTTTACTTAAAAGAATATTTGACTAAGTTTTGAATCTACAAGTGATGACATTTCGGAGGCTTCTCTGTATGCTTATGGTTAATTCAAATTATTTGAAAGAGCTGAACCTTGTTGCTAGCTGTCCCTGGGAGAGTGGCATTTGGAGAGCCTTCTCCTGGTTTTTTTTTCAGTCTTCATTCAGGTTGTCACAATATTCCTTCTGTTTTTTTTTTTTTTTTTTGGCTTTGAGCATGTAGAATCTTAGCTGCCTGTCCAGAATGGAACCTGTATGCTCTACATTGGAAGGTGAAGTCATAACCCCTGGAGCACCAGGGAGGTGCCTGCGTGGCCTTCTGTTGGGGCAGTCTCCTTCCTACATTCCTCACTTTTCATGAGAATCTGGTATCCTCACCTGCCTAACTGTTAAACACTTGGTCATATATTCTGAACTAGCTGATAGTCAATACTTATCCCCAAAGCCAAATTATAAATGTTATGTATCAACATAAAAGCAATGGGAAGAGCCACAGAAGTGTGTTGACCAAGGTCAATATGATTCTAATAAAAAATGACTCAAAGTTTAGTGTAAAGAAGAAATTGGAAGGCATGGGTGATGAAAAAACGGTTCTGAGTCTGTCACGTAATCCAGAAAGAAATAATCAGATGCCCTAAGCTTGGTGGGGGATGTGCAGAGATGTGGAAAGTTGAGAAATATACAAGTGAAAGAAACCATGATGTTTGGTGATTAACTGAACATTGAATGCGTTTTCCTTCTCCTATATTATCCGATTAAATAAGAAAATATTTTAATTTATGTTACACAATATTTTTGTTTTCTAGACATCCTCCCCAGAAAGATTTTCTACTCTATGCTAATCTAAATGTATTAAAGTAAACATTTACATATAACGTTGCTAATTTTCCAGAAGCAAATTATGGCAGATATTTCTGAAGTCAGAGATGTGATAAGTTGCCTGATTTAACCTTTCACAAATACTGCAGTGTGAAAAGAGGAACTTTGAAGAGGAATTTTGGAATTATATTATGATGCAATTTCAAAAAAAACTATTGCAGCAAGAGACTACACTTAAATGAATTTTACATAAAAGAACATAAACTTGGAAAATGTTTTCTGATGCTGACTCATTCCCTTCATCAGACACCTCCTATTTCTGTCATATCCAATTTAACTAATGTGATATATCATTTGTGGATGACACTCATAATTCTGCTGAATTAATAACTTTTAGCATCTGCCTGTCCATGACTTTTAACTTTTCAGTTGCTACATAGAGATTTTTAGTTATAGCTCCATTAATCCAAAGGTTTCCCAGGTGGTGCCAGTGGTAAAAAATCCACCTGCCAGTGGAGGAGACACAAGAGACGTGGGTTCGATCCCAGTGTCTGGAAAGTTCTCTGGAGTAGGAGATAGCAACCCACTCCAGTATTCTAGCCTGGAAAATTCCATGAACGAGCCTGGTGGGCTACAATCCATGGAGCTGCAGAGACTCGGACAAGACTGAAAGACTAAGCACACACCATTAATTTAAACCTTAAGTTGAAGAGCTAAGTGGCAAAATTAAGGTGGTTTTGAGTTCAAAATATTTTTAAATGATCAAAATAACTCATTTTTTTCTTTACCTATGTTACAAAGATATTTCTAACGTAGCAAGGTGTGGTTGGGGAACTCTGTGACTCTAGAATCTTTTAGAGTAGGAAGGAAACTAGAATTCCATTTTGTTTTCCACTCTTTTCGTTTTCATTATTTGAAACAAGGCTGGGAAGAATTCAGTAATTTGCCCCCAGCAAGAACCTGTTAAAGAAAATAACTCATTGTTTTAATAGGAGGGAGTATAGTTGTTTCATTAATATGCTAATCATTTTTTCTGTTATATTTTAATTGCTTTAGCTCTATAATATTTTATTTATTGTTTTTATTTTCTTTTTTGTTCTTGCTTGTCTGAAGTCTGTAGGAAACATGAAGTCAGAGTGGCTGGTTTAGAATTAGGGGTTGGAATAAATAGAGACCAGAACTGAGGGTTATAGAACTAAGAGGCTAATAAAGATTTTGATTTATACTCTGAATGGATTGGGAAGCCTGAGGAAAGATTTGAATATAGGAATTACATAATTTGACTGACTTTATAAAAAGCTTTATTTGACTGCTGTGTTGAGAAAGAAAATACAGATCCATAAGGAGAAGCAGAGAGTGTGGCAGCTTATTAAAATAACCGAGATCATGGTGGTTGACCAGGGCTGTAGTGGTGAAGTTAGAAAGTGAATGGATTTAGTAAATTATGTAAAGGCTAAGTTTAGCTGATTTGTTTTTAGTCTGAATATGGCACATCAAAGAAAAAATATTAAGCATAAGTGAAATATTTTGGGCTTGATCAAAGGGAAGGATAGAAGTGATTTTTGCTGAGATGGCAAAGACTAGCAGAGGAACAGGGCTTCCCTGGAGGCTCAGCTGGTAAAGAATCCACCTGCAGTGCAGGAGACCCTGGTTCAATTCCTGGGTTGGGAAGATCCCCTGGAGAAGGGATAGGCTACCCACTCCAGTATTCTTGCCCTTCCCTGGAGGCTCAGATGGTAAAGAATTCACTTGCTATGCAGGAGATCTGGGTTCAATCCCTGGGTTGGGAAGATCCTCTGGAGGAGGGCATGGCAACCCACTCCAGTGTTCTTGCCTGGAGAATCACATGGACAGAGGAGCCTGGTGGGCTACAGTTCATGAGGTTGCACGGAGTTGGACATGACTGAGCAACGTTAAGCACAGCACAGCAGAGGAACATTTGAAGGAGAAGTACTTAGTCTTTACAAAATGTTAAGCTTTGGAATCCTATGGAAGTGATAAGTAGAAAGTTGGGTGTGTGAATCAGGAGTTCAGGGGAACACCTTCAGGATGGAACTAGACATTTGGAGGTTGTTAGAGTTCTGATTGACGTGCAGTACCATGAGTGTGCATGAGCTGTCCAAAGGATTGAATGCATCAAGGGAATGGGTACCCTCCAATATTTAACTCTGTTTTATAACTCTTCTAGTAAATTTTATTTGAAGGAAGGATGACTAAGCATATGCTAAAAATGTTGTTTTATTGTTCTTTAAAATTTGAAATAGCTTTGCCCTTAATTTATGAATGTAATATATATTTATAAATATATAAGCCTAGACAGCATATCAAAAAGCAGAGACATTACTTTGTCAACAAAAGTCTGTATAGTCGAAGCTATGGTTTTTCTGGTAGTCATGTATGGGTGTAAGAATTGGACCATAAAGAAGGCTGGGCCTGAAAAATTGATGCTTTCTAATTGTGGTGCTGGAGAAGACTCTTGAGAGTCCTTTGAACTGCAAGATCAAACCAGTCAGTCCTAAAGGAAATCAACCCTGGAAGGACTGATGCTGAAGCTGAAGCTCCAGTGCTTTGACCACCTGATATGAAGAGCTGACTCATTGGAGAGGCATTCTTTCCTGCTGCTGGGAGAGACTGAGGACAAGAGGAGAAGGGGATGGCAGGGGATGAGATGGTTAGATAGCATGACTGACTCAATGGACATGAATCTGAGCAAACTCCAGAAGATAGTGAAGGACAGAGGAGCCTGGCATGCTTTAGTCCATGGGGTTACAAAGAGTTGGACATGAACAATAAAAACAATTATGTATGCATTTTTTCCTCAAGATAGTGATTAAATTTTTAATAAAACATTCTCTTTCATATCTGAAATTGTATCATTTTTCCTGTTTTTTTTTTTTTTTTAATCAGACATTCTATTCCTTAGTCCTGGTCACATTTTTTTTAATACTCTTGAGGCTCTACCAATGTCCAGAGATCCTTGATTTTCCACTCACAATGATGAAATAAAATGGAATTATTTTAGGTAATTTATGTGGATTCCCTCTACTGCCATGTATGAAAATGTGTTTTCCTCCCTCTTCTCTCCTTTGAGGGGTTTATTGAAAGTTCTGTTGACAACAGAAGGGCTGATTATTGATCTAGTTCCCTGGGAAGTAATGACCAAGATTTCAGAAGTGAAATGAGGGGCACTCAATTACCAGCATGAGTTAAATTTTATTCTGATGACCAGTCTCAAACCTGTTGCTTGCACTTTGTTATTCTTTTATTAGAAAAATGACCTTTATTTTATTTTGGCCAGCGATTAACGCCACGCTGTCTATTTAACCGACATGAAAGTGGAGAGAAACGTGTGGAGACAGCCGTTTAGTGGACTTTGTTGCATGATGTCCTGTTGCACTCCTGCCTCGCATGGTGCATTTTCCACATTACCAGCACTGAACGTGGAGCCTTTGTGTAGTTGGCAAATCAGCTCCTCCTTTCACTGTGGTCCCTTTCTAGTATGTTGGGGTGTTGGTGTCTTTTGTTATGCTCCTTCTGCTATCTATTTCTATAAGCTTATTGCTTTTCAGAAAATTATTAAGACACTAAGTTTTATAATTATAGATGGAGCATTGGTTTATGATTAATAACTCAGGTAATGAATTTGGCAGGAACATTCTCAAATTTTCTTCCTCCAGTTATTAGCTTTGTGAATTTGGGAATGTTACTTAAGCCTAGTGAAAATATGGTTTATTTTTCTTTAAGGGGTAATAAACAGACCTAACACAAAGGATTACTGTCAGCATTAAGTAAGGAACTATATATCAAGCCTGGTTTCTTGAGATTAGTATATGCTTAATATTACTATTTGGAGTAGGAAATGGCAACCCACTCCAGTATCCTTGCCTGGAGAATTCCATGGACAGAGGAGCCTGATGAGCTGCAGTCCATAGGATCACAAAGAATTGGACATGACTGAGTGACTAAGCATGCAATATTATTATTAACAATAATAACATGAGTAACATTATTTAAAAATTTTACATAAGTGATATAATTATAGATTTTGTATTCTGATTTATTGTCTGGTTGTGTGCCAATTATGTAATTTTAATTCTGGAAATATTTATCTACATAGTATGAAAAAAACATGTTAACAAAACAAAAAGCACATGTGCATATATCCACATATTAAATGTATATCAAATGTTATGATCCTGCTGAAAACTTCTAAGAACGGCTACAGGGGAAAATCATTGTTTGCATTTCTAGGATTTTTCTCATCCTTATGTTTCTTTTTATAGACAATTTTTTTTCCCAGTAGTTGTAGGTTCACAGCAAGATTGAATGGAAGGTGGTGTTGCCTGATAGCTCAGTTGGTAAAGAATCTGCCTGCAATGCAGGAGACCTCAGTTTGATTCCTGGGTCAGGAAGATTCACTGGAGAAGGGATAGGCTACCCGCTCCAGCATTCTTGGGCTTTCCTTGTGGCTCAGCTGGTAAAGAATCCACCTGCAATGGGGAGACCTGGTTTCAGTCCCTGGGTTGGGAAGATCCCCTGGAGAAGGGAAAGGCTGCCCACTCCAGTATTCTGGCCTAGAGAATTTCATGGACTGTGTAGACCATGGTCCATAGGGTTGCAAAGTCACGACTGAGTGACTTTCACTTACACTTACTTACATGTAATTCCCACCCCACATTCATATGTGGCTTCCCCCATTATCAAAATCCTTCACCCCATTTATTCATTTATTGACACACAGTCACCCAAATTACTTAAAGGTTCATTCGGTGTTATACATTCTATTGGTTTAGACAAATATATATCAACATGTTATACATGTATAACTATATGGGCTTCTCTCGTGGATCAGATGTTAAAGAATCTCCCTGCAATGCAGGAGACCCAGGTTTGATTCCTGGATCAGGAAGATCCCCTGGAGAAGGAATGGCAACCCACTCTAGTATTCTTACCTGGAGAATCCCATGGACAGAGGAGTCTGGTGGGCTACAGTCCATGGGATTCAGAGTTGGATAAAACTGAGTGACGTTCACTATTGTAACAACATGTATCCATCATTAGAGTTTATCATACAGAATAATTTCTCTGCCCTAAAAATCCTCTATGCTCCAAGCATTCATCCCTTCCTCCTCCAGTCCCTGGAAACCACTGATCTTTTTACTGTCTCCATAGTTTTGCCTTTTCTAGAATGTCATAAAGATGGAATCTTTATGTATGTAGCCTTTTCAGATAGACTTCTTCCACTTAGTAATATGTGTTAAATTTCCTCCATGTCTCTTCATTTGTCTGACAGCTCTTTTCTCTTTAGTGTTGAATAATATTCCATTGTCTGCATGTGCCAGAGTTTGTTTATATCATTTTCCTGCCATAGTTTTCTATGGCAATTAATTGGCATCTTCTATAGATGTTCTACATATGTCTTACAAACTTGAGTGTCATATAGATGTATTGTTTCCAGTGCCCAAATTTATCTCTGCTACGATCTATGCACTATTTATATTTCATAGAAAATATACATAAGTAGGATTACAAAGAATACTATGGTACTAATATTCAGGACTGAAAGATCAGAATTAATTGGATTAGTTTAGAATCCGGTTGGTCAATTATTAAGAATGTGTGGAGGTAACAGAGATTTGTCTAATTTTCAATTGGTGAATTTAGATTAATGAAGATTTGCTGATTTGCTTTTCCACCAACACAGGATTTTTCAGCTGCAAGTGTAAAGAAGTACACGGTTCAGCTGCAAAACCTATAATAGCAACAACAAAACCTATCAGATTCCACAAAAAAAAAAAAAAAAAAAACTGAAAGCAAAATGAAAGACTAATATGAATAATCCTGGAACCAGCCTTTGTAATTTGTGATTATGAATTTTTCTTTTGGCAGTTTGACATTCTTCATGGTCAACATAAAAATGAAGTGGAAGAAGTATCAGGACTTATAAGGGAAGAGTCAAAATCTCAAAACAGCAATGACAGAGTGGTCTATGAGTTAAGAGCAGAGGTAAGATTTTGGATAGAGTAGTGTACTAAAACATATCTGAAGATTATTAAATGATATGCTGTCCTAAGAAGTAGAACTGGGGAGTCTTAGGTTATTTTATGAAAAAGAATGCTGCTGAAAATAAAAAAATAATACATCAGTTTGCATGTGATTTACTTATTTATTTGGCCACAGTGCAAGGCATACGGGATCTTAAGTTCACTGTCCAGGGATCAAACCCATGCCGTCTGCAGTGGAATCACAGAGTCTTAACCACTGGACCACCAGGGAAGTCTGGTGATTTAAAATGTGATTTAAAATACTGTGAAATCATGTTGGTCCAACACTATGTCTGAATTATCCGAACGTTACAAAGACATTATTTGACTGAAAAAAGCACCCGATAGCTGATACATTTTACTGTAAATAAACACATTAAAATGTTGATTAGCTGCCTGGGATCTGATATGTTAAGATATTATCTGGAATAATGACATACAAGTTTTGTTGCATGTAGTTCTTGGTTGAATTTCACGTGGCCTTTGCCTAGCTGTAGGCAGAACAATGTCATTTTGGTTAGTTAATCCATTTCTTAGATATACCAAGAAAAATAGTGGAAATATCTGTATTCCACTCCCACACCAACAACAACAAATTAATTTTCAGATGATACACTGTTTTATTAGCCTTGTTGATAAAGAAGGAATTATCCTTAGAGATAGGAGGGGAGAATAAATTGTTTGTGCTTTATAGAACACTGTGTTAGTGCATTAAAAGTGGGAAATCATAAATTATTTATTTTGTAACAGGTAATTCTGGAAGATGTCTTAGATACAAATGTGTAGGAACAATTCAGGAAATGGAATTAAGCAAGTGAAAAATAGACTGGGAGGAAAGTAATTTGTATTAGAAGATTTCTCCCTTATAAATTTCTGTCAAGACTGAATTCACACCACAGTGCTTTATATCAGGTAATATAGCACAATGGAAAATGCATAGATTTTGGAGCAAAAATGGCTCCATCACTTACTGATTAGTTTATCCTGGTCCATTGCTTAAGCCTCTGAGTCTCAGTTTACAGGTTGTATGGAAGTAAGAGGAAATACTGGGTACCACACAGGATTTTTCAAAAGATTACACGCTGCAGGGGAAAAGTGTTGGAGGCAGAGTGCTTTACTGTTGGGAATTAGCTGAGGTAGTTAGCTCTGCCTGAGATTAGTTTTTCCCTTGTCACCTCTTCTGAGTCATATAAGGAGTGTTGGGTGAGGCAGGGCATATGGAGACACCCTGATGAGAAAGACCGACCTGTTGAAAACATCTCTTCCTAACAGTTACGTCAAAGGGAAAAACAAATGATGGCTCTTTCAACTTTTGTTTTCTAAGAGGAACCAAACCATCAGGGTAGATACCGCTTCTTGGACCTGAGATCTGAGAAGCATCTTTGACGAGGTACTGAACATCACGTAGAATACAGGCTTATTTAGGAGTTAGAGACAAATGCATGGAAGTCACATATGGGTATTCTTACTCTCCTCAAAAGCTGGCAATTTTGTCTTAGATCCTAATTTTCAGGGTATTTGGGGAACCATAGCAATACAGGATCTCTGATGCGCAACTTTTTTAGTTTGGTGTAATAGAAAGTTCCGAGACTCATTTGAGGAAACCATTTCACCTCCATAGAGCTCAATTATGTATCTTAAATTCTATACAGTTTGCCCATCTAAAGACACTTTCCCACAAGACATTCAAGCACTGTGAGACATAATTTTGCTATTTTGAAATTCTTAGTGAAGCTCTTAATGCTGAAAGCTAATGTAGACATGAATTGGCTATGTCTTTGGCTGTGTGCACTTGAATGCTATATTCAGCTGAATTAAACTGAAGAAAGAAGACTTTTTTCAAAAGAAAACAAATATTGGGAGAAATTCTTAGAGGAACAGTGAGCCCCTGTGTGTGTGTTGTGTAGGTGGGTATATGTGCTCATTTGAATTTTAAACCAGGATAGAAGCTGTGATCTTGTTTTTGAAAAGAAGACATAACCATTGCATTGGTTCACTTTTTGCACTGGTTATATTTAGGTCTTAAGATCATATCATGACTTTTTATGTTTGTATAAAAGTCATTGGGTGATTATACTGTAATTTAATATAATCTATTTTTTAAAATCTGCTTACTTTTATTATTAGATATATAAATCTGCCAGCAATGTGGGAGACCTGAGTTTAGTTGCTGGGTTGGGAAGATCCCCTGGAGAAGGGAAAGTCTACCCATTCCAGTATTCTTGCCTGGATAATTCTGTGGACAGAGGAGCCTGTCTGTGGTCCATGGGGTCTCAAAGAGTGAGACACGACTGAGAGCCTGACACTTTCACTTTCACATGTAATCAACACTGCAGTAAATATGCATGGGTAGACACATCTTTAGACATTCAAAAAATGGCTTAGGTTAAATTCCTAGAAATAGACTTTTTCAAAAGAATGTTTATTTTTTTCAGTATTTTATATACACTGCCAAATTGTCCATTAGAAAATTATATCAATTTATATTTGTACTCACCTGCAATGTATAAGTATGTTCACTGTATAGCCAACAATATATATTATTGTTTTTTAATACTTCCCTAGTTGATAGGCCAAAAAGATCATTTTAATTTGTATTTTATTGAACTAAATACACACTTCTAGTTGTTTGTTCATTTTTATTGGTATAATGTTTATTGTAATAGCTACCATTTGCTGAGAACTTACTGCATACATCAATATATACTGCTGGGTTGTTGAAATATAAAATCTTATTTCATATTTTAACACTTTTAGGTTCTGTGTATTCTTAGCTGCTTTTAATGGAAAGCATCCTAGAGAACTTAACCTTGCTCAAGGTTACAAAGACAACTTCAAATGTTATTGAGATCATCTTTTACCTCTGTTCTCCTTTAGTTCCAATTTCTCAGGAACGCACACTCAGGTCAGATTTTCAGCAGGTTAGGAGCTTAGTTAGCAAAGGTTACCAGCTCTGAGTTAAATCCTGAAGCCATGTGTTAGCAGCAGCCAGTAACTGACATTGCTACCTTGGTTTCTCCTCTTCTTGTGGATTTACTAAAGCAATGACTCTGGAAATATGATTGATTTTAATTGTTGGAATTAAAAAATAGTGTTTTCACATCAGACATCATGATTTTCTAACCATTGATGATTCTTATGTATCATGGACACCTTTTTTGAAACTGTTTGTTGCTAATACCCAACAATTTGATAACAATATTGTTCTCACCTATTGTTAGTCACTGAGTCGTGTCTGAGTCTTTGCAACCCCGTTAACTGCAGCACACCAGGCTTCTCTGTCCATCACTATCTCCCTGAGTTTGCTCAAACTCATGCCCATTGAGTCAGAGATTGCTGTTGTTCAGTCATTCCGTCGTGTCCAACTCTTTGAGGAGTGTGTTTTGCTTGTCTTTCAATCTGCCCAGCCTCTTTCAGAAGTAGTTTAATGACGATCTTGGAAATTGGATTGGTCAAAGAAATTTAAAATGCAGCCCTGAGTTAAAAAAAGGCTCCATAGTATTTAAAACATTGACTTTTCTGGTCAGCGTGTGATGAGGTGAATTCTCTAAGCATGGAGTCATTTGATAAATAAATGTTAACATGTGCATGTGTGGATGTGTTAATGGGGCTTCTCTGGTGGCTCACACAGTAAGGAATCTGCCTGCAGTGCAGGAGACCTGGGTTCAATCCCTGGGTCAATGAGATCCCCTGGAGAAAGGAGTGGCTACCCACTCCAGGATTCTTGCCTGGAGAGTTGCATGGACAGAGGAGCCTCGCGGGCTACCATAGGGTCACAAAGAGTAGGACACGACTGAGAGACTAACACCACCATGCATATATGCATATGCATAACCAATGCATTTCATTTTTTCTCCACATTTAAGATCAAGATCCCTTGAACTAGAAAGGAGAGTTTATTTAGAATGGACATGGACTGGCATTCCGAGTGAAGAAATCATTACTTCTTTCTACAACCTAGCTCTTGCTCGAAAGCAAACTCATAATCAGGAAACACTCGCATTACATTTTTTAGGCCAAATTTTTGGGTTATTTTCCAAGAGAAAATAATTAGTTTATCTTGTATTATTCAAAAAAAATGTATCACTTACAATTCAGTTTCAAATTTTCAGGAGTTCTGATTTCATATTTCTTTTCTGTGGTTTGCTGTTTTTTCTTCTCACCTATTCACACATTTACATCTTATTCCTGTTTCATCTCAGAAAGATTAAGTCGATATGCTTTTCCCTTAGTTGTTGTAGTTTAGTCGCTCGGTCGTGTCCAACTCTTTTGTGACCCCAGGAACTGTAACCTGCCAGGCTCCTCTGTCCATGGAATTTCCCAGCAAGGACACTGGAATGGGTTGGCATTTCCCACTCCAGGGGGTCTTCCCATACTTTTCCCCACTTTACTCAGTGAGTCACAGAGAAACTCTGAACACTATATGTGAATCAAACATAAAGGACTCTCCCTGTTGAAGAGAAGTGGCCTTCCGCCAGGTACCTGGGAACCTAAGAAATGACATGAGGTGAGTCCCTGATTTTCTTTTCCCTGCATATATCCCACGGAGAAGGCAATGGCACCCCACTCCAGTACTCTTGCCTGGAAAATCCCATGGATGGAGGAGCCAGGTGGGCTGCAGTCCATGGGGTCGCTAAGAGTCGGAGACGACTGAGTGACTTCACTTTCCCTTTTCACTTCCATGCATTGGAGAAGGAAATGGCAACCCACTCCAGTGTTGTTGCCTGAAGAATCCCAGGGATGGGGGAGCCTGTTGGGCTGCCGTCTATGGGGTCGCACAGAGTCGGACACGACTGAAGTGACTCAGCAGCAGCAGCAGCAGCAGCAGCAGCATATATCCCAGAATTGGAGCTGAAGAGGCCAGAAACCTGGAAATACAATAGAATCAGATGAAAACAAAACACAACTGAAATCCGTTTGCTCTAATCGAAGGACCAGGGAATGGCCAGCTTAGCAAGACAGGAAACGTCTAGACGAGAAATGTTCTAACCCACCAAATAACTACAGAGAACAGTGGTGCTCCACCTCAACTCCCGTTAATGAAGCTGACCAGGGAGCCTACACTTCCACTCTTGCAAGGCAGTAGAAAGTTGCTCAGTCCTTTCTTCTGAAGTGGTGACATCAAAGACTGAGTTGGAGCCAGGGTCTCATCCCCGTTGGGCAGTAATGAGACCCCCAGACGTTTTCCTTGGTGTCAGTGAAAATCAGGTGGGGAGCCTGTATTTCACCTCCACCCTCTCCCCCTAACAAGGTCTAGTGGAAGTGGGGACTCCATCACCCTCCAGCAGGGGGCATCCCCACCCAGGTATCAGTGGGGGTTTGTGGGGAACCTGGACTTGTACCGTCATCTGGAAGTAATGAGTTAGTGCTGTCTCTACCTTTCAGAATGGTGTGTCAGAGGGACCCACCTATGTTTAGATAAAATAGAGTCTCATAAGATAATACTGAATATGTTCAGAACACAACTGAATATTACTCATCATATCAACAACCAAAATATCTCAGAGTGAATGAAAAAGGCAAGCAAGAAATGCTGATTCTGCAAAGACAGAGATGTTTGCATTCCTTGGCAAGGATTTTAAAGTGGCCATCATAAAAACGCTTTAATCAGCAATAGTAACCATGCTTGAAACAAATAGAAAAAGTAGCCATGCATAGCCACTTGTGTTTAGCCCCTCAGTCATGTCTGACTCTTTGCAACCCCATGGACTGTAGCCCACCAGGCTCCTCCATCCATGGGATTCTCCAGGCAAGAATACTGAAGTGAGTTGCCATGCCCCGCTCCAGGGAATCTTCCCAGTCCAGGGATTGAACCCTAGTCTCTTAGGTCTCCTGCATTGATGGTGAGTTCTTTACCACTGGCCCCACCAGAGAAATAGAAAATACAAAGAAGAAACAAATGGAAAGATTAGAAGGTAAAAGCATAGTAACCACAATTTAAAAAAAATTATGAATGGAAGGGAGAAGGGAAAGAATCCAGTCTGAAACAGTCTGGAAGAGAAAAAACCTTTGCTAACAAGGATTGTGGTAGGGGGCCTGTGGGATGCTAACAAATATCAAACATTTAAGCCTCTGGAGGCCAGTGTGAGAGGAGATATTATGTGGGCTGAAAATATTACTCAAAGAAATAGAGTAAAAATTTTCCAAATATAGGAAAAGGGTCAAATCTGCAGTCAAGATGCTTAGCAAACCCCAATTAGTATAACCTTAAGTAGGTCTACATCAAGACACATTAGTCAATGTGTGGATAATTAAGAAAAAAATAATCTTTACAACAGGAAGGAAATTACACCTGAGCTATAGGGAAGAAATAATCCAAATGACAGTGAAAATTGCATTAGAAACCATGGAGGCCAGAAAAAAGTAGCACACACTTGTCCAAATTCTAAAAGAATTGTCAACTCAAAGTACTCTATCCAGTCAATGTGTCCTTTAGGACATTTTCAGATGAAAGAAAACTAAGATAAATTGTCTCCAGTAAGTAAGCACATGAAAAGATGTCAATACATGAGCCATCAAGGGAATGCAAATTAAAACCACAGTGAGCTTGTAACTACATACTTATCAGAATGGCTAAAATAGAAATTAGTAACAACAGCAATGCTGGTGAGAATGCAGAGCTACTGGCCATGCACCTTTCTGTAGGAAATGTAAATCATACAGTCACATAGGAAAACAGTCTGGTGGGTTCCCAAATAACAACTCTCGTATGACCAAGAAATTGCACTCCTGGGTATTTCTCTTTGAGAAATGAGAATGTATACTTGCAAACGGATATCCACACAAACTTACGCATGGATCTTTAAAGCAGTTTTGTTTGTAAATGCCAAAACTTGGATACAAAAACAATACCTTCAATGAGGAAACAATAAGCCTTTACAACCATACCTTGGGATACAGCTCAGCAGTTAAATGGAATGAATTTTTTATCTGTACAGCAATCTGGATGCATCTTTGGAGAAGCATTTTGAGTGAAAAATCTTAGAAGATAACATAAGCCCATAATTCCATTTGTATTACAGTACTGAAATTACAAATTTTTCGAAACAGAGAGCAGATTAGTGGTTTCAGGGGATGAAGGAGGGATTGGAGGGGAGTGTGTGTGGCCATAAAGAGGCAACATGATACATCCTTCTGATGAAAATGGCCCCTATTTTGACTATATTATTGTTGACATCTGGTTATTACATTGTTACAACTATAGAGTTGTAAGATGTTACCACTGGGTCAAACAGTATATATGGCACTTGGAATTTATTTTAATCATTTCTTACAACTGCTTAAGAATGTACAATTATCTCAAAAATACAGTTAAGAACTTCTAGTCTTCTCTCAGTATGTATGACAAGTTCCACCCTTTCTATATACTCCTCTGAAAATAGGCATCTTTATTTCCATTTTTGGGGTCCCAGAGACCTGAGTCCAAATTCTTACCTTGGCACTTTCTTGCCATCTGGCTTCCTAACAACTACATAGGTTTTCTTCTTCTTTTTTTAGAAAATACTTTTTATTTATCTATATTTGGCTGCCCTGGGTCTTTGTTGCTGCAAGGGCTTTTCTCTAGTTGCAGTGAACAGGCTTCTCAATGCAGTGGCTTCTCTTGCAGAGCATGGGCTCAGGGCACACGGGCTTCAGTGGTTGCAGCACGTGGCTCGGTAGCTGCTGCTCCCAGCTCTAAAGCACAGGCTTGGTAGTTGTGGTGCTCGTGTTCAGTTGTTCCATGGCATGTGGGGTCTTCTCGATCCAAGCATCAAACGAATGTCTCTTGCATTGGCAGGCAGATTCTTTACCTGTGAGCCACAAGGGAAGTCCCTACGTAGGCTTTCTGAGTCTGTTTGATTGTCTGCAAAATAGAGTTTAAGTAATAGCTCATCTAAAGGAATTAATTCATCCATATATGTGAAGTACTAAACATTGTATATTATATATACATAGTAGGCATGTAAGGAATACATATTTTCTCCCTTGTTATTCAAATTTCATTTTGTAGATCCTATATTGGAATGACAATCAGATTTTTACACATTAGTAACACTGTAGATGATTCTGTGATATCCCATAGAAGACTTCAGGATACTTCTATAATATGCATGTGTTCTTCCTCTCCTCAGCTGTAAACTTTTTGGAATTTAAGGCACTGTCTTACAGTAAGGACTTCCCTGGTGGCTCAGACGGTGAAGTGTCTTGCTTACAATGGAGGAGACCTGGGTTTGATCCCTGGGTCGGGAAGATCCTCTGGAGAAGGAAATGGCAACCCACTCCAGGACTCTTGCCTGGAAAATCCCATGGACAGAGGAGCGTGGTGGGTACTGCACTGATCACAGATTCTGGTGCCAAATAGGTCTCCAGTACATGTTTGCTGAGGGTGTTGCATCTTTTAATGTGAATAATCTGGCTCCAAAATTAGTCTGTATACCTTCCAAAGGAGTGGAATCCTTTCCTATTCTTGAATCACCAAGTGTTTTGAATTATATCTTTTCACACATTGACGCTTAGGCAAATCTCCAGTGATCATATGGACAAAGACCATGAGAGTCTGGAACTGGAAAGAACCTAAAAGTTACCACATAGTCCTTCATTTCACAGGGTCCCTTTCCGACATTAGTGAATTACCCACAACGGCACTGGATGTGTCCCCCTCCCCACGCCTTTGACACATTGTCTCTGATGCTTCATTCATATTAAAATCTTTTCACATCATATTAGAATATGCTCTTTATTTTTTAATTTATTTTTAATTGGAGGATAATTGCTTTACAGTGCTTGTTAGTTTCCACCATACAACATGAATCAACCATAAGAATACACATATCCCTTCTCTCTAGAACCTCCCTCCCACCAATGCTCTTTAAATGATTTCTTTTTCTTCCTAATCCTAACTGAATGCAGTATGATATAAGCTGAAGGAACCAAATATATTCATTTTTCTCTTTTTCAGAATGTCTATATTTATTTACTTTTAAAATGCTGCTTATTAAGACAAAAAGGCCCAGATGGGCAACATGTTAAATTTAACTTGTGATTATATAAGTAGTCTTCTTTATTTTGCTTATGCAGGATAAAACATAAACATTTTGTAACATAAGATTTTTTCATGTTCAGCAATTGTGTCATTGTTGGGGTTTAAGGCAAATTTTCTCCATGTGTGTGTACCAACTGGATTCTCAAAATGACAGTGAAATGAAAAACAAAGCCAGGCAATGAAATAGTAGTTTATATGCTCATCCTCTCATTGTCTAATTCAGTCATTTGTTCAGCACATATTTATCAACAATATCCAGTATGCTTGGTACTCGAATTAAGCACCGGGGTTTCAATAGAGTGGTTGCCACCTTGGGAAGCAAACCAACCAACCCAGACAGTTAAACCCAGTGTGTTAGGTACTTAGATGGGTGGAGAATAGTGATCTATGTGAGCTCATAGAAAAGGTGTTGAGGATGAGATGTGAAGGATGAATAGCATCGAAGTTACGTAAGGAGGAAAAGTATAGGTAAGGACTGTGAGTGGTAAAGGGAGTAACAGGTGAGACAGCTAAAGACTGCAGTATTGCCAGCAAATAAATGTAATACAAAGAATGTTCTGACTGTTACACAATAGGGAGGGTCGAAGAGGATCCTTCCTGGTGGGCCTCTGTTCTTAGTAAGGGATGCAAAGAAGAATCTGAAGTCTTACAGTGGCAAAAACTAGTTTATTGAAGAAAGAACAGAAGAACACCTCAAGGAAGAAGTGGGCCAAACCAGGAGAGGGACTGGCAACGGAATGATGAGATACATGGTTTTCAAGACAAGGCTTTTACATATTCATCTAGGTGGGCATGGAATGACAGTTTTGATTGATTGTTGCAAGTTGCAAAGCAGCAGGCTCTATTGCTCATGTCTTTCCCATAATTCAGCCTGTTCTAATTAGATGTATGTATGTATAGAATATTTATGAGCCTTTTATAGGCTCCGGGCTGCCTAAGGTCACTTGAGGACACAGCTGTGCATCAAGGTGTAATGTGCCCAAGTTGGAGAAGCCCCTGTGGTTAGTTTGTATCCACTGTGTGCCTAGGGAGCCCCTGAGTTGGAGAAGTCTGTGGTTATTTTGTATTAATAGCCTATCCATGAGCTCTCCTGGGCCACTTGCAGGGTGTCTAGGGTGGGGTTTAGAGATTATCTTGAATCTTTTTCTGTTAGACCACCCTGTTTTGCGCTCACGTCTAACTGCATAATTTGACTTGTAAAAAAAATTAGAGCATTTTTGTTGAGTAGGAGAATATATTGAAGAGTTGGGTTTTGTTTTTTAACATATTGGGATATTCAGTTCAGTTCAGTCACTCAGTCGTGTCCGACTCTTTGTGACCCCATGAATTGCAGCATGCTAGGCCTCCCTGTCCATCACCATCTCCCGGAGTTCACTCAGACTCACGTCCATCGAGTCGGTGATGCCATCCAGCCATCTCATCCTCTGTCGTCCCCTTCTCCTCCCGCCCCCAATCCCTCCCAGCATCAGAGTCTTTTCCAATGAGTCAACTCTTTGCATGAGGTGGCCAAAGTACTGGAGTTTCAGCTTTGGCATCATTCCTTCCAAAGAAATCCCAGAGCTGATCTCCTTCAGAATGGACTGGTTGGATCTCCTTGCAGTCCAAGGGACTCTCAAGAGTCTTCTCCAGCACCATAGTTCAAAAGCATCAATTCTTCGGCTCTCAGCCTTCTTCACAGTCCAACTCTCTCATCCATACATGACCACTGGAAAAACCATAGCCTTGACTAGACGGACCTTTGTTGGCAAAGTAACGTCTCTGCTTTTGAATATGCTATCTAGGTTGGTCATAACTTTCCTTCCAAGGAGTAAGCGTCTTTTAATTTCATGGCTGCAGTCACTATCTGCAGTGATTTTGGAGCCCCCCAAAATTAAGTCTGACACTGTTTCCACTGTTTCCTCATCTATTTCCCATGAAGTGATGGGACCAGATGCCATGATCTTCGTTTTCTGAATGTTGAGCTTTAAGCCAACTTTTTCAGTCTCCTCTTTCACTTTCATCAAGAGGCTTTTGACAGTAGATAAAAGATTCCTCCTTTTCTTCTTACTCAACTATACGTTATGTTGTTTGTGCAAATAATTTGATTACTAGGAGAGGAACATAGTCTAATTAGGAGCAATTCATTCCCAAATTTTTTTTTAAGGTAAGATGGGGGTGGGGGAACACAGAGGGTAGAAAGTGTTTTATTCTCTGTTTTAAAAGAGAAAATGTTTTCAAGGTGTTTTCGTAAATTATAAATTCAACTTTTAATTCTGGAAATAATGTATGGTCCTCCTGTACTTCCCTGGCTCAGCTGGTAAAGAATGCAGGAGACACGTGTTTGATTCCTGGGTCAGGAAGATCCACTGGAGAAGGGATAGGCTACCCACTCCAGTATTCCTGGGCTTCCCTTGTGGCTCAGCTGGTAAAGAATCTGCTTGCAATGCGGGAGACCTGGGTTTGATCCTTGGGTTGGGAAGATCCCCTGGAGAAGGAAGGAGCTACCCACTCCAGTATTCTGGCCTGGAGAATTCCATGGACTGCATAGTCCAAGAGTTCGCCAAGAGTCAGACACGACTGAGCGACTTTCACTTTCACTGTGCTTCCCAGGTGGCGCTAGTGGTAAAGAATCTTCCTGCTAAGGCAGAAGACACTGGTTCAGTTCCTGGGTGAGGAAGTTCCCCTAGAGGAGGAAAATAGCAACCCACTCCAGTATTCTTGCTGGAGAATGCCATGGACAGAGGAGCCTGGTGGGCTACAGTCCTTAGGATCACAAAGAGAGAGGTCTGAAGCGACTTACTGCATGCTGTGCTAGGATCTATTAATAGTAATTCAGTGGTGTCAAAAGTATAAATGAGCCTGACCTCAGAGAACTGCCTTCAATGGGAGAAAACAGCTTTCATCAAAAAATCATACAGTTCATTGCATATGTTCAACTCTAGGGGAGCTACAAAGTCGATGTGCGTGATGGTGGGGGAGTTGGGTTAGTTAGGAATTTTAGATGAAGAAATACCTGAGACTTTATTTACTGACATACTTAAATGGAATCTTTTTTAATGAGAAGGGTGTCATGTAATTAGAAATCTGGTGCCATCATAATTTAATTTTCTGAGATTGCCACAATAGGTGTTGATTTGAATTCTTTTAAATCACTTGTATCACATACCTCTTATTGACTTTACATGTTCTAGCAAAGAAACCTAGATTACTGAGAATATGGTGAATGTATCAGAAATGATTATATAATTTTGAAAGAAGATATTGACGTTTGCAAGCAGGTTAATTTAGAAGCCTGTTAGTGTTATGGATTTAAGCATTCTGGCACATTCTGAGTTCTTATTGATGAAATTCAGGAACCAGAATCTATAAAAAGATACGTGATATGAGTAAACCATCAGAGAAAAATAATATTCTTGGAAAAGTGAAAATCAAACTGTCACACATGGATATGCATTCTGGTCATTTAGACAAATATAAGTCTAAATAGTCCAATTATCCAAGATGAAATCTGTCACTTGTCCTGGAGTTACAGAAAACTGATAAATATAAAACTGAATAATGGATGAAAACCAGTGATCATTTAACCAGGAAGTATTAAGTGCCTCAAGTAACAGATTTTATTTTTTCAGAAAGGGTTTTAAATGATGTAGAGTGAAATGCAGGATTTGAATGTCTTTACTTGGGTATCTCAACAGCAGTATCTTTTCCAGATGACTAGGTCTTTGGGAAAGTTTTCTGGCTAAGTTAGATTGATGATTTAATTGTTGTTGTTCAGTTGCTAAGTCGTGGCCAATTCTTTGATCCCATGGACTGCAGCATGCCAGGCTCCTCTTTCTATGCAATTCTCTAGGTAAGAATACGGGAGTGGGTAGCCATTCCCTTCTCCAGGAGATCTTCCTGACCCAGGGACTGAACCGGGGTCTCCTGGATTGCAGGCAGACTCTTTACTGTCTGAGCCACCAGGGAAGCCCAGTATCTCCCGGAGTATGCTCAAATTCACATCCATTGAGCTGGTGATTTAATTACAATCTGAGATTTAAAGTCTTTAACTGTAAATTCTTATTAACTTTCATTGGGTAGAAAACAGTCTCCTAAAGATTGGGTTGTCAGAGGTAATAGAAGAAATTGCATTAATCAAAACTCTTAAATGTTAGAGTCTCAGGATCAGCCTATGTCTTCAGAAATCCCTGCACATTTCTGAAATCCCAACCTCGAGGGACCTTGGGTTTTCTCAGTGTCCTCTGGTTTCTTAAGATCTCTGCTGTGATGCCCTCTGGGTCTTATTCTCTTTGGTTCACACACATGCATTTGGGACTTCTGTTCCCTTGGCCTGCAGGTTCTGTACAGTTTTTTCAAGATCCTGCTTACTGCTTTCCATGGGAGGAATAACGGAATTTAGCTAATTCATTTTATAATGCTATTAACACTTTTGTGTCTTCATATTAAGTATTCCCCTCAATGCTTCAAATTCAAAATGGCTTTACTACATATATTACAATATAGTTGCACTGAATCAGGATTCAAATCTCCAGTAGAGAGAAATATTCTGTTTCATGCTAGAGGCATTTGATTGAGAACTTTCCTATTATCATCCTCAAAAATGCTGCCCTTAGAAAATGTGCTTTTGTATCAAGAGAGACATTGTGGAAGCATGTGCCTTAAACTAGATGAGGAGATGGGAAGAAGACAAGGTACAAATGCAAAAGACGAGAGCCTTCTGTTTCAAACTTCTGAGAGGTTGAAAGAAAAAAATAAATCAAAATGGGAGGAGTGCATAATTAGCATAACATACTCGTTGGGAGTATGATTTGATGTGTTTACATTTGACTACATTTGATGTGTTCAAAATGGGCTTCCCAGGTGGCACAGTAGAGAATCTGCCTGCCAGTGCAGGAGATTCATGTGACCTGGGTTCGATCCCTGGGTCAGGAAGATCCCCTGGAGAAGGAAATGGCAACCCACTCCAGTATTCTTGCCTAGGAATTCCCATGGCCAGAGGAGCCTGGTGGGCTACAGTCCATTGGATGGCAGAAGAGTTGGACTTGACTGAGCAACTGAGCAAGCAGGCACAGTGTATTCAAAATACATTGGTTTCCCATGTACCTATTAATATAGCCTGGTGAGTATAAGGTTTTAAGGGCCACACATACTGAGGAAACCAGTTGCTAGTTCTGATCCTCCAGGTCTCAGATCCCTTGTTAGTATCCATACTTCCCTCTGTAGGTGATGTCTCCTCTTGCAGGATGTCCACCCTGATTGGTCTGCTGTCTTTTGCACACTGTCTTTCTGACTGTGCCACGTGGTCTCCAGAGAATGCTCTGTGGCTCTTGGATATTTATCTTCCCTGTTGCGTGTGAATCAAGGTTTCTATGCTGCTGCTAAGTTGCTTCAGTCGTGTCCGACTCTGTGCGACCCCATAGACAGCAGCCCACCAAGCTCCCCCATCCCTGGGATTCTCCAGGCAAGAACACTGGAGTGGGTTGCCATTTCCTTCTCCAATGCATGAAAGTGAAAAGTGAAAGTGAAGTCGCTCAGTCGTGTCTGACTCCTAGCGACCCCATACACTGCAGCCTACCAGGCCCCTCCGTCCGTGGGATTTTCCAGGCAAGAGTTCTGGAGTGGGGTGCCATTGCCTTCTCTGAAGGTTTCTATACCATCTCTAAATTATACTAGTGGAATAGGTGATTTTGTTTCTTTCCATTTTTGATTTTTGGAGGCTGTGTTGAGAAAGAAAGTTTTAGTCTATGGTCATGTTCTAAACGATGTGATCCCCAAAGGATACTCTGTTTTGACCCCAGGTGGTCATTTATCATAGCATTGCTTACAGAAAAATAACTTTAAGAAACTTATTTCTTTGATATTGTAAAATGGACATTTAAGTAACATAGGTCAAAGAGAAATTTAATGGAATTTAAAGCTGAAGGATAAAAAACACAAAGTCTTGAGGGATGCTGCAGAATTCAGGGATATTTTTAACATCAGTGACCATATTGGGAAACGGTTATGTCTGCTGTGGGACAGTGCTTCTCAGATCTCAATTACAATGAGTGTAATTAACCTAGAACCCCAGCTGCCCTTGTCTGAAATCCAGGGAATGACAGTGCGCTTCTCATAGACAACTCCCAGCCAAAGACGGGCCTCCTGGTGTTGGGACATGCAACCCTTCTCACTAATGACTTTGACTCAAAAACTCCTCTGTGCCCTCACCTCCCTTTCCGAGGAAGGCACTGATATCCAAGATGATCAGACCCAATCTGCCTTCCTTCCCTGTCTCTGCCTCATGCGGAGTCATTCCTGATCCCAATCTGACTGTTCTCGGCCTTTCCTGTCTCTCCCCCTTTCTTTCTCATATGCAGTCCCCGCAGTCAATTTACTGTATTTTAAATGCCAGCTGTAAGAGTTGCTTCTTGAAATATCCAGATTAACCCAATATCAAAGACAAAAATTAGCAAACTAAATGCTAACAGAAAAAAAAAATCACAATGAATGTAGAAAGAGGGAAAGTCAATATTAGGAATTAATACAAAAAAAGTAGAATAGAGTTAGCAAAGACAGAAGTTGGTTTTTTTGGGGAAAAAAAAGCATTCAGGCAAAATTAATTAAGAGATATAATTTAAAAACTCTAGTAATAAAAAAGGGACAAAATTTTAGATAGAGCAGAGGTTTACAAAGATAGGGAACCACTCTGCAGAGAGAATTCTAATAAAAATAAAATCTTACATGAAATGAATTATTGACCAGAAAATATAACTTACCCAGTATGACTCTTGTAAAAATAGAAAGCTGAAATCCATTTATAACATTAAATAAAGTAAATTAAAAATTAATGAATTAAAACTTTTTATAATAAAACTCTAGCATCAGAATATTTTATGGTTAAATTCTACCATTCTGAGTAGATGATTCTAGTTTATAGAGCATCTTCTAAAAAAGAGAAAAAAAGAGGGAAAACTTCCCAATTCTTTTTATTGTATTAGTTTAATCCTTATACTGCATCTAGACAAGGGTAATATAAGCAAGGAAGATTATAATCAATTTCACACATAAATATAATGGCAACAATATTAACCAAATATGAGTAGTCAGTATTTTTTTGATGAATAAAAAATTTGTCACAGGAATACAAGGTATACAATAACATTAGATCTTTTATTATGTAAGTCAGCACAAAACAGAGTACAAGAAAAAGTCAATTATGTAGTTATCTCTAAAGTTTCTTAAAAAAAACAGTTGCTACAGTTCCTATGATTATAAAACAGTTCCTATGATTATAGGAAAAAGCATTTTAGCACACTAGGACTCAAAGTAAACTTTTTAAACCCGATAGAGTAACAAAATTGTGGAGCAAATATTTTATTTAATGATGAAGTATTAGAAGCTTGACAAACCTAGACAGCATATTAAAAAGCAGAGACATCACTTTGCCGACAAAGGTCTATATAGTCAAAGCTATGGTTTTTCTAGTAGTCATGTATGGATGTGAGAGTTGGACCATGAAGAAGGCTGAGCACCGAAGAATTGATATTTTCAAATTGTGGTATTGAAAAGACTCGAGAGTCCCTGAACTGCAAGGAGATCAAACCAGTAAAGGAAATCAACCCTGAACATTCAGAAGGACTGATGCTGAAGCTCCAATACTTTGGCCACCTGATGTGAAGAACTGACTGATTGGAAAAGATCCTGATGCTAGGAAACATTGAGGGCAGAAGGAGAGGGCGGCGACAGAGGATGAGATGGTTATACAGCATCACTGACTCAATGGACATGAATTTGAGCAAATCCCTGGAGATAGTGAAGGACAAAGGAAGCCTGGTATGTCCATAGGGTCACAAAGAGTTGCACATGACTTAACGAGTGAGCAACAAAACCAGAAACATGGTACCACTTTTTATTTAATATTCTATTTCAGATGCCAGGCAGTTCAACAAAAGAAGAAAAGTAATAAAGTTATAAGAATTGGAAAGATACAAAATTGTAATGATCACAGAAGGTATAATTATTTAGAGAACACAAACTAATCTATAAAATATAATTCATGAGAGTTTAAGGATACTGTTGAATACAAGACCAATTAAGTATACATATATATATGTATATATACCAGAAAAAATCATATTTATAAATATAACATATATGTATTATAAATAGAGTAGAACCTGGGTAAGGATTGGAAGACTAAAGAAACAGCAGAGTAAGAGCCCAGACTCAGAGTCACCTGCATAAGGACAGTTGATCTATCAACAGCTGTCACTGGAAGCCAGTGGTAAGTAGAGGAGGCTGTAAAAAGTACTGACTTTGGATTAAAGATGAATGGAAGGAATTAACTTGCTTATTATAATATTAATATTAGTTTTTTTAATGAACAATCTTATTTTAATACTTAAAAAGTTTGTGTGATTCTGGTTTGATCAATGAAACAAACTCATTTTTTTTTCTTCACTAAGTTTCTTGAAAGAATTCTTCAGTATATCTCTTTTGTAAAATTTCCCCCCCAAAGCAGATATTAAAAAAGCAATATTAAAACATAAAATTGTTACACTAAGTCATTCTTGACACAAATGGTGATTTAGGGGTTTCTCATTAATACCTTTGCCACTATTTCATTTTTATCATCATACTCTAGCTCTAATTTATTCTACCATCTCCTTTTCTACTATTTCCCCCATATAAATCATATACTATGTACTTTTTCCTTTCTTTAGTGTTAATAAAGTTAAGTTTCTATTTTATTTGAACCATCAGAGTATAATACAATAGTCAGTATAACTTTTAATTAAAATGATGGTTAATCCTTTAGAAAAAAAATAAATACATCGATTAACATGAAACATAATCTCAGTTGAGTGGAAAACCTTACTTTAGGTAATTTCCATAGATTTCGTGTTCTTTAGACACTGAGAACTGTCAAAATCTCTGAGAAGAGCATCCCTGGGGCCAAGACAGTTTGTCTACTTCTAAAATTACTTTTAGGAGAGATTTGGGAAATAAAGAGCATCTACCCTTTATGATTTGCTTAATTTCCTAGTGCAGATTTTATTAAGTATTTTATATTTACACAGTTTTTCCTCGCTGTTGTTGTTGTTTTTCAGTCGCTAAGTTGTGTCCAACTCTTTGCAACCCCGTGGACTGTAGCATGCCAGGCTTCCTTGTACTTTACTATTCCTAGAGTTTGCTCAAGTTCATGTTTACGTATTATAAGGATACTCTAAAAGGTCTGAAATCATAAGGAACCATCTCATGACCTGCAAAATGTATATAGGTCAACAAGGAAGTGATGACTAGAATGACCACAAGCTGTTATTCAGTTCAGTTCAGTTGCTCAGTCATGTCCGACTCCGCGACCCCATGGACTGCAGCACACCAAGCCTCCCTGTTTATCACCAACTCTCAGAATTTACTTAAACTCATGTCCATTGAGTCAGTGATGCCGTCCAACCACCTCATCCTCTGTTGCCCCCTTCCCTTTGTTCCTTCAATCTTTCGCAGCATCAGGGGTGTTTTCCAGTGAATTGGCTCTCTGTATCAGGTGGCCAAAATAGCAGAGCTTCAGCTTCAGCGTCAGTCCTCCCAGTGAATATTCAGGGTTGATTTCCTTTAGGTTTCACTGGTTTGATCTCCTTACTGCAGTGCAACACAGTGGATTCAGAATGTGGTTTGTATCCATATATAAGTAGGTATCTGTTAGCCTCGTGTGGGTGGGATGAACTCGTATTGAAAGCAGAGAGGAGCCTTAGGTGAACCATGGCTTGGACTCTGTCCACCTTGACGTTACTTCTACTGTTAGAACCCCAGTTTCCCTGCTCGTGTGTAGCACACACAAACTTACAGGATGGTGGTAAGGATAAGAAATAACCTTAGAGCTATTTACTAGGAACATACTACTACTGCTGCTGCTGCTAAGTCGCTTCAGTCGTGGGAACATACCAGGTTCTTAGTAAAGGGTAATCATCTTTTACTGCTATGGAGTGACAAGCTTCCTGCCTTTTATCTCTTCTTTTCAAAAGCAGTGTTTGTAATGAGGTTTTATAGCTAACTTGTCTGAAATGAAAATTCTGAATATTTGCTCATCTATTGCTGGAACATGCACATCGTTTGTACGCAACACTCACTGGCCTGAAGAACGGCGTATAGTGCATTCTGTTGGGGGATTTCTCAGTCGACAAGGTCCATTTACAAAATGATTGTTGTCTTGATAAAATGTGCTGAAAAACAATACACTGTTTCACCTGTTATTGTTTGAATTGGCTGTTGGTATGCTTTGTTCTTTAGAAAACATATTTGTGACAAGAAATATTTATGTTGAGTTTGAAAGTTTAATAACTATTTTCCCTAAATCATTCCTGTCTCATAATACTAAGTTGTAGGAAATACTTTCCGTATTTTATAAATGAAAAATAGTGTCTTGGGATAAAAAGAACTGGGAATCAAGTTTAGGTCATTCTACTGAAAAATCCTGTCTTTACCTGACTCCTATCACACACACAATACAAAGGAACTATGACAACAGTAATAAGAGTTAAGAGTAAATGTGCTGAGAAATTCTATTGGCAGTTGAACTGGTGAGTGAGTAACTGGCTCTGCTAGGATGCTATCTTATTTCGCTTTGTGCCCAATTGCTGTGATTGAAATACAAAGGAGCTTCTTGCTAGAGACACAGTATGCACGCTTTCTTTCCTTCAGCAGGTCCTTGTGAAGCGCTGACCTAGCGTGTGTCAGGTGCCAGATGATGAGCAAAATGGCCCAACTCTGGTTTCATAAAACTTACCTTCTAGTTATTTTGTTCATTGCAATCTATTACTGATGCCCTTTCAGCAGCATTAAGCAGTGACAAGGGGCGAAGATTGGGTTTATAGATGAATATGATTAGAAGTGACCAAATTGTTAGGCTGTGTACACATTTGTCACTCATCTCAATGAAACTGGAAGGAAGGAAGCAAGCAAATACATAAACACTGATATACATATATATGAATAAATGAAATGACTCAATTTGGTCCTTGGGAATAATCACAATATTACATTTTTTTTTCATAAGAAACTCAAATGATCCTTTAAATCATACTTCCTTCTAAGTGTAAGTATCTGCTTGTTTAACTTGCTTTCATACCTACTCTCTGGAGAAGGCATTGGCACCCCACTCCAGTACTCTTGCCTGGAAAATCCCATGGACAGAGGAGCCTGGTAGGCTGCAGTCCATGGGGTTGCGAAGAGTTGGACACAACTGAGCAACTTCACTTTCACTTTTCACTTTCATGCATTGGAGAAGGAAATGGCAACCCACTCCAGTGTTCTTGCCTGGAGAATCCCAGGGATGGGGGAGCCTGGTGGGCTGCCATCTATGGGGTCACACAAAGTTGGACACGACTGAAGCGACTTAGCAGCAGTAGCAGCAGCAGCATACCTACTCTCCTAAGCTCCTAATATGTCATGATTGGGCTCTTGGCTCTTAGAATATTCAAATCCATCTCTACTTCCTTTTATTGAGATACTCTTAGCTTGATTCTCCTTCCCTGGCTGTTCAGATGGTAAAGAATCTGCCTAAAATGCAGGAGACCCAGGTTCAGTCACTGGGCTGGGAA
The DNA here is from genome assembly GCF_003369695.1 of Bos indicus x Bos taurus. Lineage (NCBI taxonomy): Eukaryota > Metazoa > Chordata > Mammalia > Artiodactyla > Bovidae > Bos > Bos indicus x Bos taurus. The sequence continues at coordinate 8,525,208 of NC_040099.1, read as the reverse complement.
GATCCCCTGGAGAAGGGAATGCTTACCTACTCCAGTATTCTTGCCTGGAGAATTCCATGGACAGAGGAGCCTGGTGGGCTATAGTCCATAGGCTTGCAAAGAGTCAGACATAACTAAGAGACTAACACTTTCAGTATTAATTAAAATTCATAGTATATTACAGTTAGAATTAAAATGTTTTAGAATTTTTCTGTTGATCATTGGAAGTGAATCAATAGAATTCCATTTCAAATTGATTAGTTGTTAGAACTGCTTACAAAATACTCTGAAAGCTTAAAGTAATACCTGATATTTCTTTCATCTTTTTAACTCATATTTAATTGAATGGCTTTTAAGGTAGTAGATTTTGTATGATTCCTAGAAAAGAATAATCTGACAAGAAAGAATCTTTAAAGATGAAATAAAAAATAAAATTGCTAATAAAATTTATGATCCAGTTTTCACAAACCCATACTTTTTTGATGTTTATTATATGCCTAAATTTATCAGATAATTGGTATGTCAATAAAAACCTTCAAATAATAAATAATAGCACAACATTATTTAAGTTTTGTTGTTATTGCCGTTAATATAATTCCTTTCTTCAACTTTTTAAATTTAGATTTTTTTCATTCAAGCCATCTGTTATTTATTTAACATTCTATTTCTACTTGTTATCTGTTATGAGGTATAAATTCAAATTCAGCAATGTCTTTTAAATGCCTAAAGTTTTACAAAGACTTGACATAGCATCCTGTTTGTCCTTGACCAAGAATACATTTATTCTCATAAAATTAATTTTTCATCACTAAGTTGATGACTTTTTATTACGACTTTATTATTTTCATTCTGATAAGTGATGTGATGCTAGTCAAAAAGTTTAAGCATTAATCTTAATAATTAAAGTCATGTCATGTTCTAAATTGGATTGTGAAATACTGTTTTCACCTCATATCCCAAACAGGCACCCCAAATGTCAAATCACGTCATCTAAAATTTGATCCCTTAGTTTATTATGTTTAATTGATAGAGAAGGTCTAGTGCCAAGAATGTAATTTTAGTTTCCTGTTTTTTCCAGAAACCAGAGCCTCACTTAGATTTGGGAACAGAACATTTTCTACAATAATGGCACAATTATGTGTATATGAAAAAGCAGTTTTTAGACTTTTTAATCAAAATTAATTTCCAAAGATATTATTGAAGTCTAACATTTTCTTAATGTTGATTTCTCTTTGAAAATTTAAAGTCATGGAAGCTACTTTATAATAGTGCAATACTATTCAACACTTTGCCATCAAGCCATTTAATACTAACAATGTAAAAACAAGTAATTTTCAACCTCGATCCATAACAAATTGTTTTAAAATACCTCTGATTTTAATCATGTTGCCAACCTCCATTCCCTGAAAATCAAATAGGCCATTCATTCAGGCAAGTTTGACTATATTGTACAGTATTCTAATCATGGCATTTATGATATTTTATTACATTCACTTGTCTATATTTGCAATGACTAACATAGTGCCTGGAAGTTGAAAGGTATAGTAAATAAGTGAATGAGTGAATGAATATATGAACTATATCCATCCAACCAAAATTGCCCAAGAAATGATTTTGTTCCTTCTCAACTGATAAATTCTCATCAGCTGAGTGGAGATTGATGGCAAAATATCATCAATGTCTCACTTAATATACTTAATTGACAAATATGGTCTGTTTGGTTCTAGAAATAGGCCCATGAACCAAGAGAAAGGGTAAATTTATCTAGCACATGATCTGATCTTAGGGCTTTTGTGTTGTTTTCAACTTTCAGACAAATAGTGTTCTCTTTTTAAAAATTGTGTAGACACTTCCTTGGTGGTTCAGTGGTTAAAACACCACACTTTCACTGCAGGGGGCACAGATTCAAACCCTGGTCGAGGAACTAACTTCCTGCATGCCTTGGATGTGGCCAAAAAATAGAAAACTTAATGTATAAAAGGACATATTCACTTTGGCAATTGCAAATGCTACATGTTGCTTTTCTGTGTTTTCTGTGTTTAGCTAGAGAGATTGCAGGCTGAAAATACATCTGAGTGGGACAAGAGGGAGCTACTTGAAAAGGAAAAACAAGGACTGGAGAGAGAAAATAGAAGGTTAAAGGTCCAGGTGAAAGAAATGGAAGAACTCCTGCACAGGAGAAATAGATTAAGTGAAAACTTGGAAGGTCCTGATTTCAAGACATCAGGAGTTGAACTACAGGAAAAAAACAAGGTATGGGAGCTCTTTGGAAGCAAATGTCCTCACTTCCTTTGTATTTTTTCCCTGGGGACTGGTGGGTACCGCCTTAACTTTCACAACTTCAAGCCTGAATACATTTTTTTGTACTACCTCGTATCTGATAGTTTGATCTTTTCCCGTGGTAGTATAAAATGTATCTAAAATGTTATTCATGCATAGGAAAAGAGAGCATGACAAATTTTGTGTGAACACGTTAGAGTATGACAAATCTGAGAGTTTCAAGCTTTTCCAAAAGGAAGAAAAGCATGAAGTCCAGAAAGGACCTCTGTGTGTTTGGTTTCCTGTCATAGTTTTGTCTCAGTTATCCAAGCAGTTGATCTTATTTTTCAGTGAGTATTTTTCTCCATCAGTTTGGGCAACTATACAATTAGGATTTGTTGGTGTAAGGTAAATATCCACATAAACATTTAAACATATCTGGTTTACTCCTCTTTGATTTCTTTTTAGTCTCAGAAAAATTATTTTTAAATCAATTAAACACATCATGTTACAAATAACCTTTATAGGCTATGACATAAATGTTAAAACCTGAATTACAGTCAAATTTTGACTTTGGGAAAGTTAGCTTGCTTTGGAATTTTGTCCTAAAGCTAATAGACATATTTACTGCTATAGATGTAATTTTTTTGATACATGGCTTTTAGATTTTTTAAACACTCTCAGTGGCAGTTGTAATGTATGTGTGTTAGTGTCAATATGTTGCAACACACACACAGCTTGTTCCTGTTTCTCCCATGAAAGTAGCTATGGCACCTTAATGCATCATTCTATCTTTTTCACTCAGTTCCTTTAACAATGAGTTAAAAATGAGTTTGAAAAGTTCATATTTTTTGAGTCATATAAGTAGTTCATATTCATATCAGCTGTAAAAGCTAAATGGGCAGAAAAATTGAATTCCATATTACTTTTCTTTATTCTTTGTGATTTTAGGGATTTATTGCAAATATAAGATTAAATTGGATTAGTGTCTCATGACTTGGTGATGTAAATATCTAAAGTTAAATGTTATAGTCAGTGATCATAATTTTCTATTGTACAGATTCATAAACCATCAGTAATGGTATATGCTTCTGACATATACACAACGGATAAATCTGTAGAGAATGTTTTGCAGCTTGCCACTCATGAAAGCACAGAATTATTTCAATTACGGGGCAAGTTTTGATCATCAAAATATCTGTTTCCCTTTGATTCACTGAACAGAGCAAGCACTTATTTATATTATACCCTGCGCCAGTCACTGCTCTGGATGCTGGTGATGTGAAAATGACTGAATCATTATCCTTGCCCAGCGTGGGCTTAGTGTGTGTCTGGGAAGATATTACACATCCATTGTTATCAATAATACATTGTGATGATGGCTAAGAGCAAAGTGGAACGGGAACATGAAAGAAGTACTTCATTCTATCCCACTTTGATGCCTTTCTGGTTATATCCAGCTGTTATAGCATAAAGTGTGTCAGTTAGGAAGTATGAGGGCTGATTGGGGCCTGTTTGGAGCTGGTGTGTGCATGCATGCTCAGTCACTTGTCTTGTCCAACTTTTTGCGACCCTATGGACTGTAGCCCACCAGGTTCCTCTGTCCATGGGATTCTCCGGGCAAGAATACTGGAGTGGGTTGCCATGCTTTCCTGCAGGGATCTTCCTGACCTAGAGATCAAACCCACGTCTCCTGTACCTCCTGCTTTGCAGGTGGATTTTACCACTGAACCACTGGGGAAGCCCTCGGAGCTGGTATATATGCCAATGTGCCTTATCATGTTAGCAGACCACTCTGAGTTTAGATCTGGGCTCTTGGGACCAGTGTAGTTCTTTGGTTTAGAAGTAGACAGAGCTTGGAAACCAGGAAGATTTTGGAAGATCTGAACAACTCGTTGGGTGTGCTCATCAATCACAAGGCTATTCCTTCAGTGTATGTCATTGTGATGGCTGGGAGGAGGTGTTAGTGCATTTTTTTTTTTAACCTTCTTCATTAAGAATTCAGACTCACTAATTAAACTAAAGATGTCCTAGGTGGCACCAGTGGTAAAGAACCCATCTGCCAACACCGGAAACATAAGAGACTTAGGTTCAATCCCTGGGTGGGGAAGTTCCCCTGGAGGAGGACACGGGCAACCTACTTGCATCTTCTTGCCTGGGAAATCCTATGGACAGTGGAGCCATGCAGGCAATTGGTCCATAGGGTTGCAAAGAGTCAGACAGGAGTGAGCGACTTAGCACGCACGCACTTAAACCAAAAGAATTACCTGTTGTGGAGCAGCTGCAGGTCATAATCCCTGGGGCCACAGAAATCTTTACAGATCAAAATATCAAGGTTCGGATGTCTCTCAATATCAAATGAATCAAAGCTTCATACAGAACAAGCCAAAGTCCAGGAAATCGTGTAGATGTTATTATAACACAAATCCAAACTGTGGTTTTAACATTATCTCAATAAAACTAATCTGTATGTGTAAAATTATGTGCATCAGTACCATATAGGAATAACATGTTTGTATATATATGTATATATACATTTATATATAAGTGCCGTATAGAATTAGCATATATCTAAATGCATAAAAATACTGTGTATGAATAAGATGAGGAAATGGATGCTGGCATATAAAATGCTAAACTCATAAATCTCATACAAACATAAAATGAACACATGTGAAAGGTTTTATTTCATCCATCCACTCCTGAATCAACCAGTAAGATGATATAGCCAGTTGAATGAAGGATCTAAGTAATAGACAAATGGGCAACCAGAATGCATAAATGAATTTGGTTATCAGATGCAAAACGGATTTTTTTTTTTCCCACAAGGGATAAAGACATAGATTGCACTTCCGCTAGGCAAAATTAGTCTGCATCTGTATGGATGAGAATTATATGCATTGCTGTGGGTTATCTAGAAAGTACACGGTTGTGTGTACAACAGCCTACAGACACTGAAAGCTGCAGATCCCTTTAGAATGATAAAACCCTAGCTGGAGAATGGTGTTAGAAAGGACCATCTTTCCCAAGGCTCGGTGAAAAGCCAAATAAACAGCTGTAAGGTTCACTAATTCGAATCCCTTTCTGAGCTCTTACCTGTCCTGTTTCTCCCTCTGTTCGCTTCTTTGAACTTCAGGACAGAGAATAAAGTTGATTGAAAGGAAAGGAAAAGAAAAGTGGGGTTTGTGACCACCGTAACGCGATAAAACATAACAAAACAACCAAAGAGGAAACAAGAATGCGTTACCTGATATTTATCAAACTATGTCATGATTTTGCTGTAACGGAGAAAAGTAGAATTGCAATTCCCAACAATTTTAGAAAATAGACTACCCTGTAGGGCTCATGTGGTTTCTTCAGTTAATGGCAGAGATTTCTGTGCTTGTGAAGCCTTAATTCTCTTGATGTGCAGTATATGTATTTTCCATTGCAAATCATGCTTTTTCAAGTGAGACATCATTGGAAAAAGTGGTCAGTATTCTACTGAGCAAGTCCCCATGGCTCGTCGACATGCCTCTCATGAAGCGCTTTGGAAGCCTGTTTTCTTAAATCATTCTGGCAACTGATTCCCTTCATTCAGGTCACATACGGGGTCATTCTCAGAAAGTTAATGTGACAGAGTGGTAATTGATGTGTCTCAGGAAAATGATGAATTAATCCCAAAGTGGAAAGGCCATCAAAGTCAATTCCTAATGAATTTACTTTACTGAAAGTGTCTGTTCTTTGAACAGAACTGGCATTATGTATATTTTGTTTAGCAACTTTGTCTTCAGAAAGGTATTATTTCCATTTAGTGGTGTAGCAGGCAGCTCTCTTCACTTTAACTTTCCTCCATTCATTATCATTCTTCCAAAGCCTTCTTTTACTCATAAATTTCTTGAATCATTTAAGAATAAACAATAATTATACCTATTCTTTTGCTGTTAGAGTAATAAATATAGAACACTATAATTTGAGGTTATTAGATTTATTATATTATCTTCTTATGTTTTTCTTTAGCTGTTCTTACTCTGCTTTGCTCTGAGATACACTAGAAATTTCAACTTTTAAAATTGTTATTAGTAAATACTTATATAACTGTATCGCTTCTTGACCTTTTGGCTAAGATCAAGTGTGAATACTTATATAAATATAGAGATGTTTAGACATATGGAAAAATATAAAAAAGTATGTTAAATCTGCTATATCTTATTAATCAAAATGAAAATAATTTATTTTGAAGAATAGCATGTATACCACGCTATTATAGAGTACAGAAGACATTCTTCAAAATAAATTATTTTCTCATGAAACTGAAAAACACATCCACGGTGTTGTGTACATTTTAACAAAGGTGAATGGAATTATGTAGATTGAGCAAAACAATGTCCTTTTGCCGAAGAAATTCTGAAGTTAGCAGAAATAAAGATACTTAAGTACCACTTACAAATATCATAAGGATGATATCTACTGAAAATGCCCCACTGAATCGAAATAAATCAATATACTGCAAAATAGGGTGGCATTTACTTTAATATAATATGGTTGCTTTCACCTCCACTGAAATACACACACACATGCAGGCACACACACATATGTGCACACACCCACAGTGAACTGATTTCTATAAAACTGATACTAAACTAGGAGTGTTAGTTTTCTTCCCCTTTGGTGATTCTCTACTGGAGCAAAAGTGCACACATAAGATTTTATATGCATGAAGCAGCATTTCTGGGAATAAATTATTTGCGTGTGGAGTTCTACTTTCTCTTACTAAAACACCAAATGCTGTCATGTCTTGTGAAATTAAAATCATGACTGTTAAATCTCAGTCCACGTGTTTGGCACATCCTCACAAATGTGTAGCAGATCATTAAATGAATGTGTGTGTTTATGCTTTGATTTTCATTATTTAAATTTTACTGTATATTTTCATTTATCTTCAGTTCTCATCCTCTCTCTTTTATTCTGTTACAAGGCAAATGTGAGAGCCAACAAAGTCTGTAGGGTTAATGGGATCTTTTATCAGCCTCTAAAACCTCCTTTTTATGTATCAGATAAATAACATTTATCCCATAACCAATAAAAATGAAGATGCAAATTTTGACTCTTTAGGTCACTTATATTTTACAGAATTAGAACTTCATGAAATTTTTTAGGTTGTGATATTCAGATATGAAATTGTATCTCATTTTGTATTTTATATGACTGGCATACTACTAATAATCTGCTATATTATTATAAAATGATTGGCAGTTCCCATAGCTGTTGTCAGTTGATTTATATATTAGTTTGATTTAAAAAAGTGATAAAAATAATATGTAGCTTCTTATTTAAAATGACAAAATGCTATGGTTATAATATTTCTTAAAATTAAAAACCAAAGTAAAAATAAAGCTATAAGACTAGAGGAAAACTCAAATAGCTTTAATAGAGCTGAAACATTCCCAATTTTTTTTTCTTTCTTATAGTGAAATCACAGTACCTGAAGCTAAGCATTTTTTTCAAGTCTTCATTGTATTTGTTACAATGTTGTCTCTGCTTTAACCGTTTTTGGTTTATCAGCAACAAGGCATGTGGGATCCTAGCTCCCTACCAGGGACGAACCAGCACCCTCTGTATTGGAAGGCAAAGTCCCAACCACTGGATTGCCAGGGACGCCCTGAAGTTAACTGTTTTAAAGTGAATATCTTAGTGGCATTTGATAAATTCATGATGTTGTACAACCACTTCGGATTCTAAAACATTTTCATCATTCCCAAAGGAAATCCAGTAAGCATTATATAGGAATTCTCCCAAGACGCCAGGAACCACAGATTTCCTTTCTGTCTCCATGGATTTACCTGTTCTGGCTATTTCATATGAATGGAATCATACAACATGTAACCTTTTGTATCTGGCTTCTTTAACATAAGGTTTCCGAGGTCCCTGAACTGTGCAGCAAGGATCAGCACTTTCTTCCTTTCTTTGTTGGCTGTGGAGTATTTGATTGTATGGATATACTACAATTTGTTCATCCACTCATGGGCTGATGGGTACCTGGATTGTTTCCATCTTTTGGTTCTTTTGAACAGAGCTACTAAGAACAGGAATGTACATGTATTTATTTGGGTACCAGTTTTCAATTCTTTTCGGTATAGATAGGGGTAGAATTTCTAGGTCATATGGCAATTATATAACTTTGGAGAGACCAACAGTGTTTTTTTTACATTGACTGAGCCATTACTTTTCCAGTACAACATATGAGAATTCTTATTTCCCTGTATCCTCAGTGATACTTGTTTTTTTTTTTTTTTTTTGGTTTTGTTTCTGTCTTTTAAAAATTATACCCATTCTACTGGGTGTGAAGTGGTAAATCTTGTTGTGGTTTTGATTTGCATTTCCCTCATGACTAGAAATGTTGAAAATATTTCATGGGCTTCTTGGCTACTTCTGTCTTTTCTTCAGTTCAGTTCAGTTCAGTTCAGTCACTCAGTCGTGTCCGACTCTTTGCGACCCCATGAATCGCAGCACGCCAGGCCTCCCTGTCCATCACCAACTCCCAGAGTTCACTCAGACTCACATCCACCGAGTCAGTGATGCCATCCAGCCATCTCATCCTCTGTCGCCCCCTTCTCCTCCTGCCCCCAATCCCTCCCAGCATCAGAGTCTTTTCCAATGACTCAACTCTTCGCATGAGGTGGCCAAAGTACTGGAGTTTCAGCTTTAGCATCAGTCCTTCCAAAGAAATCCCAGGGCTGAACTCCTTCAGAACGGACTGGTTGGATCTCCTTGCAGTCCAAGGGACTCTCAAAAGTCTTCTCCAACACCACAGTTCAAAAGCATCAATTCTTCGGTGCTCAGCCTTCTTCACAGTCCAACTCTCACATCCATACATGACCACTGGAAAAACCATAGCCTTGACTAGACGGACCTTTGTTGGCAAAGTAATGTCTCTGCTTTTGAATATGCTATCTAGGTTGGTCATAATTTTCCTTCCAACGAATAAGCGTCTTTTAATTTCATGGCTGCAGTCACCATCTGTAGTGACTTTGGAGCCCCCCAAAATAAAGTCTGACACTGTATCCACTGTTTCCTCATCTATTTCCCATGAAGTGATGGGACCGGATGCCATGATCTTCGTTTTCTGAATGTTGAGCTTTAAGCCAACTTTTTCACTCTCCAGTTTCACTTTCATCAAGAGGCTTTTTAGTTCCTCTTCAGTATCTGTCTATTTAGGCCATTAGCCCATGCCTTTTTGTTGTTGAGTTGTGAGAGCTTTTTGTATATTGTGGATATTAAACCCTTCTCAGATATTTGATTTGCAAGCATTTTCTGCCAGTCTTTAGCTTATCTTTTCATTTTCTTGATAGTGTCTTCTGATGTATTCAGTTTTTTTTTGCATGCAGTTTTTAATTCTGATGAGTACCAGTTTATTTTTTCTTTTGTTGTTCATACTTTTAAGGTGTAATTTCTAAGAATCTATCACTAAATCAAGGTTATGATAATTTACTCCTATGTCATCTTCTAAGACTTTTATAATTTTACATGTTATGTTTAGATCATTGATTTCATCTGAGCTAATTTTTATATATGGTTGTAAGGTAGGGGTCCTACTTGTTTGTTTTACATATGTATTTCCAGTTACCTCAGCACAACTTGTCTAACAGACTGTTTTTTCCCTATTGAATAGTCTTGACACTTTTGTTGAAAATCAGTTGTTAATAAATGTATGGGTTTATTTTCTGGATTTTCACTTCTATTCCATTGGTTTACAAGTTTACCATTATATCAGAGAATTCACCTTATAGCCAGTTTCAAAATCAGGAAATGTGATTTCTCCAATTTTGTTCTGCTTTTTCAACATCATTTTGTATATTCAAGGGAAATTGAATTCCTTATGAATTTGAGGATGAGCTTTTCCATTTCTGCAAAAAATGCCATAGGATTTTGATAGGGACTCCATTGAATCTATAGATGACTTGTGGAAATATTGAGATCTGTTGAATATTTGTGTTTCTCCAAAATTCATACATAAAAACCTAAATTCTGATGTGATGGTGTTGGAAGTGGGGCCTTTGGGAGATGATTAGGTCTGAGGGCAGAGCCCTCATGAAAGGAATTATTGTCCTTATGAAAGAGGCTCCAGAGAGCATGTTGCATTATTATTCAATGAAAGTGGTAACTGTTAAATGTGTGATTCAACTCATATATAACAGGTAAATAGGACCAAATATTAATGAGTGAAAGAATGAAACTCTTATCCTGGGTCTATGCTCAATATTTGAGTGATTTTGGTCGAGGAATAATCTTTGTGGTTTAATTTTTTTTAACTTTATAAAAAAAGTTTGGAAAAAATACCTGAGATGCTTCCAACACCCAAATTCATGATCCTGTTATGTTTTTGAAAATTTAGCTACTGGTTTAAATAAAGACATTAATTCAGGTTCATGAGGACAACATAATATTTCTTTGGAATTTCAGTTTATTTTTTACTAAAATAGCTATTGGCTCCTAGTACAATTTAGTGTACTCTTTCCACTTACTGGATTTATTTCTTTTTAATTCACACAGTTAAATTTAATGTGGTTGTTGACATAATTGAGTGATTTTTCATTTCATATTTCTCTGCCACTGGCCATCACTTTGTTTCCCTATCATTTTATTATGCTTAATTTAATGGTGTTTAAATATCCACAGCATTTGGCAGCTTTTCTAATTCTCTCAAAATTCTAGGAAAAAAGAGGAGAGGAAGCACCAATACCTCAGTAACTAACAAGAATCATTTCTTTGCTTTTAAACTAGTTTTGATTAATTTTCCATTACATAGTTTCTTTTTTTTTCTTTTGTGTGGGTGGTTCTATTTCAGTGCAGTGAATAGGAAATCAATCAAGAAGCAATAATTACATATCACATTCATATTTCACATTCACTTCTTTTCTATTATTCTGAAAGCTTGTTACTCTATGTATGCTTGGTAGAATTTACATGGTGAAAAGAAGGAATTTAAAAATAGATTAGATGTTCTGATCTCCTAGAGCAGTGTTTCTTAACGTTGGATCCTGATCCTATCTGTACCAGATAGGGTGCTGTCTGAAAATAAAAATCCTGAATTAATAGGCATATGACTTGGGAACTAGAAATGTATATATTTTAAAACAATAAACTAGGTGATTTTTATGTGCAGTAAGATTTGGAAAATCACCATTAACATCAATGTTCCCAAGATTCTTTGTAATAACTATAAATGACTTCAGATTGTTTCTGATATAGCATTATTGAAATGTATGTGTGTGTATGTGTGTGTATGTGTGTGTGTGCAAGAGTGTGTGCATGTGTGTGTATTTATGTGTATGTATGTATGTGTATAACTTTAGGAAGGAAGGCGATCAGGATAAATATCTCCTGTTAATGGTAATTTTAAACTATTTATTTTCAAGGACATTTTAGACACGTTATGGTTAATTGAAATAAACATCACAAATGAAATTTGTTTTCTGATCTCCTGCGCCACTGCTTGACAATCTGATTCTCTTTGCACTGGAGGCTGGCTAGTGGCTGTTTCAGCGTCGTGTCCTTGACAGTGTGGGGGATGGGCAGAGACCTGCGAGAGGCCCACCGTGCCAGGCTGAGGCTGGTGTAGGGGAGCAGTAGCATATGGAGAAATAATTAGGTGGCAGAGTCTGTATTACAAGAATGATTTTACCTTAAGCCAGTTGAAATTAATTATCCTACTTTAAGACAGATAGAATTAATTCAGTTTCTCCCCAAAGCAACTTTATTTGGCACGATGGCTGGGAAAGGGGTGTAGCTGGAGTGTTTGCTTTTTTTTAAGTGATATTAACAAGCATCTTATAATTAGACCTATCATTTGGATCTATACACAATATAGGAAAAGAAAAAAATTCAGATCTACAAATTTTTAAAACCCAAATATGTCCTACTCTTCAGATAATTATCTGAGTTTTATTGCTTTCTAGTCTTTATATTTGAATGAGTTACTGCTTATTAGCCTAACTCATACCATATAGAAATATTCCTTTCATTCATTATTCTTATTAGATTTGTCTTATTCACTTTTTGCTTATTAGCATGTAATCCATTTTAAGAAAAAACCCAGCTCCAGTCTGCTTTTAGTTTTAATGGTTGTAAGGAAACTATAAATGAAGAATTTTTAAAAATGAGCTTAAAAGTTTTTCAGCTTTTTCTGTGATGTGGGGATTATGAGTTTCAAATGTTGTAATCCATCTTACTACTTATGTGTTTGAAACATAATTTATAAAGAATAAAAGAAGAATATTAAGACACGACTTTATAAAAGGTTCAAATTATCTCATCTCATCTAGTATAGGTATATTTCATTTTAAGTCAGGTAGCATCTACCATTTCATTAGTCTATTGATTTGCTCAATAGTCATTTACCAGATACTGTGTCACTCAGAGTTTGACTGTAGGTATCAGAAAATAGATTAAATAACAGAAAAGTATATAATGCAAGGAATCAGATCATTTTGAAAGATTGAGGAAGCAGACTCTGCAATGGATGTATAGGAAAAACTCCTTGTAGACCACCATGCAACAGACAGAACTAGAAAACCGGTCCCATCCCCACTGCTGGAAAGGCATCAGGAGGATTCAGGGGTTGGATGTCCCTGTTTCATCCTCCACCTCCAGGATCACTCACTTAGCTACAAGCTGGGATAGGAAGTCAGAGGACTCCCCAGAGGACCGGGCCTGCCAGTCTTATAACTTCTGTTGCCTTTCTCTGCACAAATCAACTCCAAATCCAAGTCTTGCTTGAATGCATCTCTTTTCTAGCATCTGAATCTGAAGCTCTAGCTACAAGAGTTTTAGGAAAGTACAAATGTTTGGGATTTCAAGAGGAAGAACTAGGAGTCTGGGAAAAAAATGCAGGTATCATCATCTATTGTATGTTTCAGACAGACACAGCCTAGATGGGGGTTTAAGGGTGGCAAGACACACAATGTACAGCTGCTACAGCTGTCCTGAAAACTACAGTCAAGTGAAATCCTCAACAAAGAGATCTTCAGTGATGAATCAGCATCTCTGTTAAATGCTGCAAATTAGTGGATTCATGTCATTGCTTCTTCCTGGGAAATGATGATTCAGGTGGAGATGAGAAAGATGATAGGAAACGGTTACCTGAAGAGTGATATGAGAGCATTCCACACCAAGTGAAGAAGGGCAAGAGCTCCTTGGCTACTGGTTAAGTTCATACCTTTGGGGGGAAAACAAGTTCCTTGAAGACTACGGATGTTCTTTCCTGAGATCATTTTGTCTCGGGTAGCGGGAGAGCGCTGGATTTGAGAAATCTTTCCCCAAAGAAAGCTGATGACTTGAACTTGGAAGAAACTTGGAAGAAAACTTGAGGCTCTGAGGCTCTACAATTTGTGTCTACTCCCTCCCAGGTCCCTGATTGGGTGATAGAATTTCAGGGAAGGCTGGTGAGTGTAGGGAGGAGATGAGCTCAGCCAAGTTCACGCGCTGTGAAAGTGGAGGGCAAGCACAAAGAAAGGGTCGTGGGATTTCCTAAATTAAGCTCCTAAGTGCTCCCCTTGGAGGATCTGGCAGCTGTACTTTGCTGGTGCAGCTAACGAACTGTCATTTTATGACCTTTTCAAGTTACTTTACCCTTAGATCCCGGTGTTCCTCTGTGTAAATATACCAGCCCTGAAATTAGAGCACCTTTCTGGGTTGTTTTAGGGACTTTTCTCCATCAATTTAGATTATTCTTGGAGTATGATAATGATATAACATAGCTTCTTGAGTTATTAAGCCTGTGTCAAATGAGTATTCTGAAAGCTTTCTGTTAGCATGCTCTGCAAAATACTTGTCGATTATTTCTTTACCTAAGAATGGCTATGTTTTGCTCTGAATCCTGATCTATTTTTATTCTAAACATCCTAAAGTACAATCAGTGTTTGCCTTACTCTGGAAATACAGTTGTTTCTATTGGTATACAACCTGAAGATAAATCTCAAGTAGAACATGGACAGGCTGAAACTGTATAAGAATGTGTCCAGCGCTTTTGTTTGCCACACTCACAGTATGGAAACGCATATTACATTTTCCCCTCTCTATATACACAGACATGCAGAGCTACATATACACAAGAAATCGTCACATATGCATATGACATTGTGGTAGGCCAAGTATTAATACATCTAAGATGATAAAGACAGGAAGTTCCTAATTTTTTTTATTAACATAATGAATGATATAGTCATCTGAGATCAGAAAATATAAAATGTACATATAAATCTCTGTTTTATCAAAGCAAAAATTACAAACTTAAATACATTTGGAGATTCAGCACTCATTCTGTTTTCTAAAGCCTCGGGGGTGGTTGGTATTTTGGGGCCTCTCACCTCTATTTGGGCCTACCCGATAGCTCTGTGGTAAAGAAACCACCTGCCAATGCAAGAGACACAGTTTTGATCCCTGGGTCTTGAAGATCTCCCAGAGAAGGAAATGGCAACCCACTCCCCTACGAAATCCCAAAGACAGAGGGGCCTTGTGGGCTACAGTCCATGAGGTCCCAAAGAGTCAAATAAAACCTAGCGAGTAAACAATCTCTATTCACCGGCTTCTACTTAGAACATGCATTGATTTTTCACTAGGTTCAACTCCATCCCCAAACCTGGGATTAGGACTTATATCCCTTCTTCCTCCAGGTTGAATAGATGATTCATGTTTAGCTAATTAAAATATTTAAGTTTCCTGGGCACACACACTAGGATGAGCAAGTAACCATGTCAGAGACGATTAAGTCTAATGATGCTTAGATTTTTCAGAAAGACACATTTTCTTGTCTGTTAAAATTAGACCTGAGAAAATGTAGATTTAGAGCTGTAAAAGGCATTTTACCATCCCATGAAGCTACCTGGGAAAAACAGAGCAGGAGCTGGAAGAGGGACCTGCCCAGGAGGCACACTGAGCTTCTGGCTTCAGCGTGGTCTGCATTAAGATGTCTGTGGGGGCTTCCTTGGTGGTCCAGTGGTTAAGACTCAGTGCTTCCACTGCAGGAGGCACAGGTTCAATCCCTGGTTGGGAAACTAAAATCCTACATGCCGTGGCTGCTGCTGCTGCTAAGTCACTTCAGTTGTGTCCGACTCTGTGTGACCCCATAGATGGCAGCCCATCAGGCTCCCCTGTCCCTGGGATTCTCCAGGCAAGAACACTGGAGTGGGCTGTGGAGCAAGACCAAAAAAAAAATTAATTTCAAAATAATTAAAATAAGAAAGCGGCCTGCCCTCCTGCCCCAAGCATCTTACTGTCAGGATTCACCCTAACCCAGGAGGAGATGGGTGTCTTCCCAGTTCCAGCCTGGAACAGAGGTCACCACACTTAAAAAGATGTCCCTGGGATTTTCAATTATTTGGGTCAAGGAATTTTCTTCTTCATGTAAGAATGACTTGAGTTCCCAATAAAATTGCATAATTCAAATTTTATTTTCCAATAAATTAAAACCATTGCAATATTAATAGCAAATATTGTCTTTACAAGAAGTCATTTTTTAAGGAAAATGTAGTTTAAGTAAGTAAAAAAAAACTCTTCTTTTTCAAGAAAAATCAGGGAATTAGGATACACAAGTGATATTTGGCTTCTAGCTCTCAAGTGTGTGCTGTATATAAACAGAAAAGGGAAAAGCATTATAGTGATACAGATAATAACCTACAAATGCACGAGTCAGTGTGTATTCTCTATGAGGAGGAACCTCAACTTCATGAAAGGTAGCTGGAAGTAATAGGATTCCCAAGGAGAAGACTACATTCATTTTCTATGGTGATCATAACAAATCATCACAAGCCTGGTTGCTCAAACATCAGAAATTTATCCTCTGATAGTTCTGGAGGCTTGAAGTTCAAAGTGGAGGTGTAGCCAAATAAGATCCTTGTCAAACTTCTGCTATCTAGAATTCTAAGGTGATGTATTTGTGTGGTTTAAACCTCTAAGTGTGTTAAAATTTGTTACAGCAACAAGAGGGAACTATGTGGTACTACGACTTTCCCCTTGAATGTGATGCTCTGCCGGGGCTGGGATGTACCACCCTGTAATACCTCTGCAAACTACACAAAGTGTACATGATGCTAAACTGATATACAGAACACAGCTTCCACTAGAGCACACAGACTGTACCATGCCTGGAGCTAGGTACAGTACAAGCATGACATCGTATAAAATCTGTTGATAGGTGTTTTTCTTATCATTCTCCTTTTACTCTTGACATCTTGTGAGGTTAAGTAACACAGTCAATAAATAAAGGAACCTGTATTCAAAGGCAGGTTTGCACTGATGATTGGGGGGAAAAGCATTATTTGAATCATGTTGCTTTCCTGTGAAGTAGAAATTAAAGAGCTGGGAGCAACCTTGATAACAGAATCGCATTAAACTTGCTGTGTTTATATCACCTGGAAAATGATATCACACATGAGTAGCCACCAACACAGAGTCCATGGCTTCTGGGGACCTGACTTGCCTGCATGTGCTGTGGATGGATTCATAGTAATGAATACGTGGTTTCCAGGGGGAGGCTTTCAAATTACTGACCGTGACAAGGGCTCATCAGCAAACCTTGCTGTTTGTGCAGAGCTGGCTTCATGACGTACTTGTTTTCTGCCATGTTTACTGCTGTTGGTGGCATAACCATCAGGGAGCTCTCCTAGGAGTGAAATTATTGAGCTTCCTACTTTACTAAAGTTAGTCTTATAACTTTTAATACAGTCTCTGCCCTCCTCTCCCTCCTTCTCCCCAACACTTATCAGATTTCTCTATTTCTACTGACTCATTCCTGTTTTTCCTTATATAGCAGATTTGGTTGGCAATATCAACAATAGTAAGGGCTTCCCAGGTGGCTCAGTTCTAAAGAGGCTGCCTGCCTCTTTAGAGATGTGGGTTCGATCCCTGGGCCAGAAATATCCCCCGGGGAAGGAAGTGGCAACCCACTCCAGTATTCTTGCCTGGGAGATCCCATGGACAGAGGAGTCTGGCGGGCTATAGTCCCTGGCATAGCAGAATCAGACACAACTTAGCGACTAAACAACATTAACAATAGGAAAACAGCAAAACATGTTGGATCCACAGCTTTTCACACTGGAAAGGACATTTTCATGCAAGAGGATGCAGGTAGATCCACTGACTCTTATCCACCAGGCCCCCACTTTGGTCTCTAATGTTGAGTCCCACTGCTGTTACCTGTTAGCTCGCACTGGGTTTTACCTACCTGTGGGCTCTGGCAAAGCCCCGCAGAAATGAATTCTTCTCTTTACCCTGTTTCCCCTTAACCTGGCTGGGTTGTTTCAACCTCTTACTTGTGGCCAGTGATTCTCAGGTTTTAGTGATGCCCAGAAGCACCCAGTTCAGTTCAGTTCAGTCACTTAGTCCTGTCCATCTCTTTGAGACCCCATGGACTGCCGCACACCATGCTTCCCTGTCCATCACCAACTCCTGGAGTTTACTCAAACTCATGTCCATCGCATCAGTGATGCTATCCAACCATCTCATCCTCTGTCATCCCCTTCTCTTCCTGCCCTCAGTTTTTCCCAGCATCAGAGTCTTTTCCAATGAGTCAACTCTTCGTATTAGGTGGCCAAACTATTGGAGTTTCAGCTTCAGCATCAGTCCTTCCAACGGATATTCAGGACTGATTTCCTTTAGGATGGACTGGTTGGATCTCCTTGCAGAAGCACCCAGAGGGCTAATTAAAACCCAGATTGTGCATGTGTGCATGCTAAGTTGCTTCAGTTCTGTCTGGCTCTTTGAGACCCTTTAGACCATAGGCCTCCAGACTCCTCTGTCTGTGGAATTCTCCAGGCAAGAATACTGGAGTCAGTTGCCATTTCTTTCTCCAGGGGATCTTTCTGACCCAGGGATCGAAACTGCATCTCCTGCGGCTCCTGCATTGCCGGTAGGTTCTTTATCACTCATCCACCGGGAAAGCCCCTGAAACCCAGATTACTAGTCCCCATCCCCAGGCTTGCTGATTGCTTGGGTCTGTAGTGGGGCTTGAGTACTGGATTTATGTTTTTAACAAGGGCCCTGGTGACCCTGATGTTGCTGGTCTAAAGACCACACATTAGGAGCAACTGTGACAACTGCAGCACTCAGAAAGGCAGCATGGAAAAATGAGGAAGAACAAATATTCCCACGTGACAGTTCTCTGATCCTGCCACAG
Organism: Bos indicus x Bos taurus; assembly: GCF_003369695.1. Lineage (NCBI taxonomy): Eukaryota > Metazoa > Chordata > Mammalia > Artiodactyla > Bovidae > Bos > Bos indicus x Bos taurus. Next base: position 8,506,817 of record NC_040099.1, on the reverse strand, counting down.
ATAAGCGTTGTTAGGTCCTCCCACCCTCCACGCACCCACAGCCTCTCCGAGAAGTGTCTTGCATCCCATTGCTCTTCAGCCCTAGCTTCATATGAACCTCACTTGGAGGAGTTATTAAGTTTCAGATGCCACTCCCCAGATAGTCATGAGCTCAATCCAGTCAATCTTTTTTTTTTTTTTTAAAGCACCCCTCCTCCACTGAGGGATTCTAGTTAGTGTACAGCCAGGCGGTAGACCCCAGAAGGGAGGCCTGACTTGACAGGCAACGAGCCCGCCTACTCCTTTATCCTGGAGGCCCTTCTGTGGTCTCCTCCTATCACAGTGGCCCAGACATCCAAGGTTTCCTCAAGCTGACGTTCTTTTCACTTAGAGAGATGCTTCTCCTATAAAGTATAAAGTAGTGAATAACCTCAGAAGGAGACTTTGCCCCCTCTGCTCAGTGCAGAGCTCATCTGCAAAAGTGTAACTACATATCAGGTCAAAAGTCTAGTAATAGCAGAAGAAAACCCATGCATCACCAAGGTAGTAATTAGTAAAAGCTTAATACTGTATGCAGACCAGAGACCGTTCATGAACGAAGAGCCCTCAAACCAGTATGGATGGAGCTTCAGGAGTATATTCTGAGGCATGCCTGCTCAGTCGCTAAGTCATGTTTGACTCTGTGAGACCCCATGGACTGTAGCCCGCCAGGCTCCTCTGTTCATGGGATTCTCCAGGCAAGCATACTGGAGTGGGTTGCCATGCCCTCCTCCAGGGGATCTTGCCAACCCAGGAATTGAACCCGTGTCTCCTGCATTGGCAGGCAGATTCTTTACCATCTGAAAAACAGTTTATGTAAGTGAGGAGAAGGTGACAGTTGATGCTTCACTGAGGTGGGTTATACTGTTAGAGTTTTCTTAAGTGATGGGGAATTGGTTAGTGGTTACTTTGTTTCAATTTGAGGGGAACAGTTTTAAGTTTTCCTTACGCTTTCCAGGCGCATAAGCAAGAAATCACCCTACTTGTGCTAATCTGGCCAAATAAGGTGCATTCAGCTTGTTTGTGTAACTAAATTGATTTTGTCTGCTCAGGGAATTTTCGAGGCTTGGCTTCATTTGTTTTTGATTTTAACAATCATCACCATGCCCAGCAGACTGCCCCCCAGCCGCACTGCGAGGGAGTAGCAGGAGAGGGCTGAAAAGAACCCAGGACGCGGGTCTCCATTTTCCTCATCCCTCCATCCCTCTTCTGAGTGAGCGTCTCCAGGATTGCTCTTCTCTACTCACTGAGTCCTCACTGAGGGATGGGGTTGTCGTCAAATCAGAAAAAGAAACAGAGCCCCAGGTAAGCTATGTCCTCATTCCAGTTTTTATTCATGGTGCTCTTGACCCCAAAGCATCCTCCCTTCTGTGTGTGAATACCATCTCTTTATTCTTATTTCCTGAGCCTCTATTATGTGCCAGAACTTCCCCAGGCTGTAGCATCAAGTATTCCCTTTTGTATCCATGTGTGGTTATTAATGCTGCCAAAATGCAGCTCCAGTGTACTGGTGTCAGGTTAAATCTCAAAGATGGGGTTTGGGGTGAAGTAGGAAGAAAGAGTTTCATTGCTTTGCCAGGCAGGGGGAGCCACAGAGAGCTAGTGCCCTCAAAGTTGTATGACCCACGCTGGACTGGGTATTAAGGAGTCTTGTGTTGGAGGGGCTGGACATGATCAGCTCGTGGACGTTGTTCTGATTGGCTGGTGCTGAGGTAATAGGGAGTCAGCAGCCTCAGCCTTCCGTTCTAATCCATCTGGGCTCTACCTGCTTTGGAGAAGCATATAGTGAATTTCTTCCACCTGGTGAGGGTTTTAGTATCTTAAAAATACCTCAAAGGATATGGCTCAGAACATTATCTATACTCCTTTGGGGAAGAACTAAAGGTCCTTGACTTTGTTTAATGGCTAAAGTATTATTTCATCTTGCTCGACTGTTTTCTTCTTTCTGTGTTTTCTCTCACATTTATTTTTGGCTGATGTTTTTCTACAGACAAAAGGAAGGTGGAGGATGTGGGTGGGAGTCTTCTGAGATGGTCCCATAGGATCCTGCTTGGTTACACTAATTCGGATGAGACACATTGATTTTTTAACATTTTATTTTTGTTTTATTTAATTTTGGTTAAACTGGGGAGCTCCATTGCAGTGGACACACATCTGTTCTAATCATTCAGTTATTTTGGTAGCGCACTAGCTATACTAAAGGTATGAGACATTTTTAAAAGACTGAACTGATAAAATACCAATGTCTTAACACATTGCATTTTATAAACAAACCACTTAAAGCAGAAACATTCTGATATTGCATTTATAAATTTAGAGTTTCCTCTAATGGGAATAATAAATTAACAAAATGTTGTTAAAACTGGATGAAAAATCAGGATGAAAAGAAAGCAAGCCAACACAGATATATTATGGCTTTTGCTAACATTTGGTGAGAAATGTAGTGAAGGAATATTTCATTATGTTTTCTTAAATACTGTACATTATAATAATGGCTGTAACAATGTAGACTATTTTTAAATATGTAAGGGCTAGGAAAGTTTCAAACTCTAACCTAGAAAGGTAACTGAGGGGAAATGTAAACTTTTTTTTTTGCCTTTTAGTCAAATGTGGTCCTCATCTTTACAATTTTATATTAATGAGTGCTTCTGCCTTTTAAAATGACTATTATTTCTTTGTATCATTAATAAATGAATCAGATTATGAGATCAAATACCTATGTAAAACATGCATTAGGGAAAAGTAGGTTTTATTTTTATTATTTTTTATTGGGGTATAGTTGCTTTACAATATTGCGTTAGTTTCTGCTGTACAACAAAGTGAATCAGCTGTCTGTATACATGTATCCCCTCCCTCATGGACCCCCACTCCCATCCACTCTCTAGGTCATCAAGGAGCCCCAAGCTGAGCTCCCGGTGCTGTATGACAGGTTCCCACTGGCTATCTGTTTTATACAGGGCAGTGCACATACGTCAGGTTCGATCTCCCAGTTCATCCCACCCCTCTCCATGCCCCTGTATCCACATGTCTGTTCCCCTCATCTGGGTCTCTATTCCCACCCTGCAGATAGGTTCATCTGTACCATTTTTCTAGATCCTACCTACATACACTAATATATGATATTTGTCTCTTCCTGACTTACTTCCCTCTGTATGACAGACTCTAAGTCCATCCACATCACTACAAATGACCCAATTTCGTTCCTTTTTAGGGCTGAGTAATATTCCATTGCATATATGTACCACATCTTCTTTTTCCATTCATCTGTCAGTGGATGTTTAGGTGGCTTCCATGTTCTGGCTATTGTAAATAGTGCTGCAAAGAACACGGGGGTATACTTGTCTTTTCTCAGGGTATATGCCCAATAGTGGGATTGCTAAGTCACATGGTAGTTCTATATTTTTAGTTTTTAAGGAACTTGCATAGTGGCTGTATCAATTTACATTACCACCAACAGTGCAAGAGAGTACCCTTTTCGCCATACAACCTCTAGCATATGTTTTTTAGACTGTTTTGATGGCCATTCTGACTGGTATGAAGTGATACCTCATTGTCATTCTGATCAGCATTTCTCTAGTTAGTGATGTTGAGCATCTTTTCATGCGTTTGTTGGCCATCTGTATATCTTCTTTGGAGAAATGTCAATTTAGGTCATCCACTCATTTTTGGTTGGGTTGTTTTCTGGATATTGAGCTTCGTGAGTTGTTTTATATTTTGGAGATTAATAATTTGTCAGTTGCTTCATTTGCAAGTATTTTCTCCCATTCTGAGGGTTGTCTTTTTGTCCCATTTATGGTTTTCTTTGCTGAGCAAAAGCTTTTAAGTATAATTAGGTCCTATTTATTTATTTTTGGTTTTGTTTTCATTATTCTAGGAGGTGGGTCAAAAAAGATATTGCTGTGATTTATATCAAAGAATGCCCTGCCTATGTTTTCATTAAAGAGTGGTCTTACAATTAGGTCTATTCCATTTTGAGTTTCTGTATATGATGTTAGGGAGTGTTTTAAAATCTCTGTTTTTTTCTTTGACTTGCTGTTGGTATCCATATAATTTTTAAAAACGTATAATTTTTTAAACTTATAAGATTATAAGATAAGGTTATAAACATATAATCTTACCTCTTTTAAAGGAGATAAGAGCTAATGAGAATATAATTCTCTTTTAGAACAATAATAGACATAACTGTTCAATTGATTTAAAGTTAGAAAATGTCTGAGTGTTATTTCGCATACATTAAAACTCATAAATATCCATGGTACTGTGAAAATATTTCCATAATGAAAATGATTGTCTTTATTTCCATGAGTGAATTTTCTTATTATTAAATCTCCTTATGTAATGAATATCTTTGTGGTACTGCCTTTTTCCCATGTCTTCTTTAAGGTGCATTTCATTTTTGAAATACTTTTCCTTCTAAGGTTTATTCAGGTTTAATTTGTGTTCATCGTTCTTTATAAAGTACATTATTAAAGTAAAATTTTCTATTTCTTCCTGGTCCAGTTTTGGAAAGTTGTACTTTCCTAAGAATTTGTCCATTTCTTCCACGTTGTCCATTTTATTGGCATATAATTGTTGATAGTAGTCTCTTATGATCCTTTGTATTTCTGTGTTGTCTGTTGTGATCTCTCCATTTTCGTTTCTAATTTTATTGATTTGATTTTTCTCCCTTTGTTTCTTGATGAGTCTGGCTAATGGTTTGTCAATTTTATTTATCCTTTCAAAGAACCAGCTTTTGGCTTTGTTGATTTTTGCTATGGTCTCTTTTGTTTCTTTTGCATTTATTTCTGCCCTAATTTTTAAGATTCCTTCTACTAACCCTGGGGTTCTTCATTTCTGCCTTATGATCCAGCAATCCCACTGCTGGGCATACACACTGAGGAAACCAGAAGGGAAAGAGACACATGTACCCCAATGTTCATCACAGCACTGTTTATAATAGCCAGGACATGGAAGCAACCTAGATGTCCATCAGCAGATGAATGGATAAGAAAGCTGTGGTACATATACACAATGGAGTATTACTCAGCCATTAAAAAGAATTCATTTGCATCAGTTCTAATGAGGTGGATGAAACTGGAGCCTATTATACAGAGTGAAGTAAGCCAGAAAGAAAAACACCAATACAGTAAACTAACGCATATATATGGAATTTAGAAAGATGGTAACAATAACCCTGTGTACGAGACAGCAAAAGAGACACTGATGTATAGATCAGTCTTATGGACTCTGTGGGAGAGAGAGAGGGTGGGGAGATTTGGGAGAATGGCACTGAAACATGTATAATATCATGTATGAAACGAGTTGCCAGTCCAGGTTCGATACACGATCCTGGATGCTTGGGGCTGGTGCACTGGGATGACCCAGAGGGATGGTATGGGGAGGGAGGAGGGAGGAGGGTTCAGGATAGGGAACACATGTATACCTGTGGCGGATTCATTTTGATATTTGGCAAAACTAATACAGTTTGTAAAGTTTAAAAATAAAATAAAATTAAAAAAAAAATAAAGTAAAGTAAGTATGCTTGTTTTCTAAATTTAAATAACAAATTATTACCCAAAGCATTTGGAAGATCAAAAAAAATCTGGAAAACATTAAATTTTAGCTCATTCTTTAAGATTTTTCAGTCAGTCAGTTCAGTCGCTCAGTCGTGTCCGACTCTTTGTGACCCCATGAATTGCAGCACGCCAGGCCTCCGTGTCCCTCACCAACTCCCGGAGTTCACTCAGACTCACGTCCATCGAGTCAGTGATGCCATCCAGCCATCTCATCCTCTGTCGTCCCCTTCTCCTCCTATCTCCAATCCCTCCCAGCATCAGAGTCTTTTCCAATGAGTCAACTCTTCGCATGAGATGGCCAAAGTACTGGAGTTTCAGCTTTAGCATCATTCCTTCCGAAGAACAACCAGGACTTATCTCCTTTAGGATAGACTGGTTGGATCTCCTTGTAGTCCAAGGGACTCTAAAGAGTCTTCTTCAACACCACATTTCAAAAGCATCAATTCTTCAGCGCTCAGCTGTCTTCACAGTCCAACTCTCGCATCCATACATGACCACTGGAAAAACCATAGCTTTGACTAAACAGACCTTTGTTGGCAAAGTAACGTCTCTGCTTTTGAATATGCTATCTAGGTTGGTCATAAATTTTCTTCCAAGGAGTAACCGTCTTTTAATTTCATGGCTACAGTCACCATCTGTAGTGATTTTGGAGCCCAAAAAGATAAAGTCTGACACTGTTTCCACTGTTTCCCCATCTATTTCCCATGAAGTGATGGGACCAGATGCCATGATCTTCGTTTTCTGAATGTTGAGCTTTAAGCCAACTTTTTCACTCTCCTCTTTCACTTTCATCAAGAGGCTTTTTAGTTCCTTGTCACTTTCTGCTATAAGGGTGGTATCATCTGCATATATGAGGTTATTGATATTTCTCCCGGCAATCTTGAATCCAGCTTGTGCTTCTTCCAGCCCAGCGTTTCTCATGATGTACTCTGCATAGAAGTTAAATAAGCAGGGTCACAATATACAGCCTTGACGTTCTCCTTTTCCTATTTGGAACCAGTCTGTTGTTCCATGTCCAGTTCTAACTGTTAATTCCTGACCTGCATATAGGTTTCTCAAGAGGCAGGTCAGGTTTTCTGGTATTCCCATCTCTTTCAGAATTTTCTACAGTTTATTGTGATCCACACAGTCAAAGGCTTTGGCATAGTCTATAAAGCAGAAATAGATGTTTTTCTTTTTCTGGAACTCTCTTGCTTTTTCGATAATCCAGCAGATGTTGGCAATTTGATCTCTGGTTCCTCTGCCTTTTCTAAAACTGCTTAAACATCTGAAAGTTCACAGTTCACATATTGCTGAATCCTGGCTTGGAGAATTTTGAGCATTACTTTACTAGTGTGTGAGATGAGTGCAATTATGCGGTAGTTTGAGCATTCTTTGGCATTGCCTTTCTTTGGGATTGGAATGAAAACTGACCTGATTTTTACAGGTCAAATAATATTCTCCTGCCAATGGCTTACAATACAAAGTCCACACAATAAACGAGTCAAAGGTTAAGAGTTTATTTGACATTTTAATTGTTTCTACTACCTGGAAATGTTTGAGTAAGATAAATGGAGTAGCATGTGGAATGCAAAGTAGTGTGGTGTGTGAGAAGGTGTAGACTTCAGAAGCGGACATATATTTGTTTTAGAATCTGGATAGATTTTTTCTTTTAAACCTCATCAAGTCTTAGATACCTGATTAAAAATTCTCATAGAAATATTGTGAGCATGAAATAAGATCATGTCTATTACACAAATAATGCTTACCATAAAGTTTTTTTCATTATGTAAGCATGTGTTCATTTATTCAATAGGTGTGAGCCTCTAATGCAAGAGCACTGTGGCAGCCACAAAAGGCCCTGTGTTAATAAGATAAACTCAGTTTCTGCCTAAGAGCATTTAGATGCCAATACTCAATGGTTTCTACCTCCCCTGTTCCCTGTCCTTATGTAACTGGTCTATTTTATCTAGTATATGATATATTGAGCCAAAATTTTCCTACCTGAGAAATGGCCTAATAGCTCTTAAAAATGATGAGAGGTTTGTAGTTCTACTTTTCTATAGTTACATATGATGTAACATCAATAGTAAACAGTTAGTCTATTGGTTATTTAGACTTTCTTTTGTAAGTCAAATAATTCTAAATATTTTCCCTCCCTCTGGGAATATAATGGTGACCACGAAAGAAAATGCACTATTGGTTAGTAAAGCTTGCTAGAGAAGCAGGGTCTTATATAACCTGCAGATAATGTAAGTGGTCTGTTGGCAAGAATAGGACTTGGCAAAGGTTTTTTTCCAAGGGAATGGGGAGGGGATCAAGGCACGCACCAACTCTTTCTAGGTGGGTTTGGTTTGGAGCACAACAAAAATCTCATTTGCAGACAATAAGTGGGCGGTTAGGTTTTGTTAACAACTCAAGCTTGGGATGCTGCTGAATTCTGATTTCTCCACCAGAACATCTTTGATCTGAGACTCAGTTTTCTCCTTTATAAAGGGATGATAATAGTAGCATTTACCTTACAGAGCATTTGTGAGGATTACATGAGATAACTTCAGAGCGCTCATCCTCTCAGCACAGAGTAAGGGCTCAGTGGTAAAGAATCTGCATGGGTTCAATGTCTGGTCAGGAAGATCCCACAGAGGAGGAAATGGCAACCTAGTCTGGTATTCTTGCCTGGAGATTTCCCTGGACAGAGAAGCCTGGAGGGCTATAGTCCATGGGGTTGCAGTGAGTTGGACATGACTTCATGATTAAACAGAAACAAAGAGCTCAAAACATTTTGGCTATGAAGTTATCATTGTGAGTAATATGACGTGAGTAATGTGAGTAATTGTGAGTAATGTGAGTAATGTGAGTAATTGTGAGTAATGTGAGGCTTAGACATCAGAAGTGTTGTCCGGGTGATAAGTATGGATTTCAGAGTTTTGGACTCAAGCAGGTGATGATTCTATGGGAAGGTGAAAAAGTTAATAATTGACAATGGAGGAAGCGAAAATAAGAGACTGGCCCTGATCCCGCAGAAATCATATATGATAAGAAGTTAGAGGAGGTAGTGGCCACTAAAAAATACAGTCAAAACCTGAGAGCAGAGAGATACATTATTTGGTGGGAGAGTTAAGTACTCCGAGTCTGGGAGACAGCATCTCAGTAGCCCTGACAGATTGCTCTGAGGAGGCAGGTGGGAAGTCAGGCTATATCCAAGTTTGTAACAAAGGGAGCAGGCAGTCTGAACATCAAAGATTATATATCAAATGAAGGAATGTAGCATTCTGTATAAGATGCAAGCCTCTGGGCTCACTGCATTCATTCCTTTCATATGCACCTCAGGGGCCAATCTAGGGCCAATCCTGTTTCCCTGATCACCTGAAGGAGTGGTAGATGGCTGCTTCTTGCATGCCCCATCAGCAGTCACCTTGGAGGGTGATAGCATCCCCTGGATTACAGGTTTGGAAGCCCTCATTCACATTTGGAGGCCAAAGTCACTGATGGCTGAGACATTTCTTATTTGTTAATATGGCAGAAGATATTTTCATTTCACAGTAGAGGTGGTCAAAGAGACTAAAAAGGAGGATCAGAAGCAGGAGCAAACTGAAGAAGGTGGTTTTGCTTGGAAAATCTTGATTCCAGGAAATGGAAGTGGTCACCTCTGCCAAGTGCTGCTGAGACAGAACATGGGGAATGAAGGGTGTCCTCTGGACTGAGAATTTAGGGGTGTGTGGTGATCTTGGTGGGAGCTTCTCAGAGAGGAAACAGGGGAAGAAGTCATTGGAATGGAAAAGGAATAGTCTGGACCAGAGGTGAAGAAGTGGAAGAAACTACTATAGACCACTATTTGAAGATACTTGACTGTGAAATTTTTAAAAGATTTTTTTTTGACTGTGGTGGGTATTCGTTGCCTCATGCTGGCTCTCTCTAGATGAGGTAAGGGGGGCTTCTCTGTGGCAGTACCCAGGCTGCTCATTGCCTGGGTACTCATTGCTCATTGCCATGGCTTCTTTTTCTGCAGAGCACAGGCTCTCGGCGACTGGGCTTCCGTAGTTTCAGCTTGCTGGCTCTAGAGCACTAACTCAGTAGTTTTGGTGCGTGGGGTAGTTGCCCTGTGGCATGTGGGATCTTCCAGGATCAGGGATAAAACCGGTGTCCCTTGCATTGCAAGGCAGATTCTTAACCACTGAACCACGAGAGAAGCCCTTGATTGTGAAGTTTTACAAAATGAAAACAATTTGAAATGAAATGAAACAGTTTATATTGAGTAATAGAGTAAATTTTTATTAGAGATATGAGTTTTTAATGCTGATGCATAGAGAGGTAGTGTTTAGAATAATTGGGCGGAAAGAAGATAACCAAGAATTCACGCTTTCTGAACTTGGTAGCTCAGTTGGTAAATAATCTGCCTGTGATGCATGAGACACGTGTTTGATTCCTGGGTCACGAAGATCCACTGGAGAAGGGATAGGCTACCCACTCCAGTATTCTTGGGCTTCCCTTGTGGCTCAGCTGGTAAAGAATCCGCCTGCAATGCGGGAGATCTGGCTTCGATCCCTAGGTTGGGAAGATCCCCTGGAGAAGGAAAAGGCCACCCACTCCAGGATTCTGGCCTGGAGAATTCCATGAACTGTATAGTTCATGGGGTTGCAAAGAGTCTGACACGACTGAGCGACTTTCACTTTCAAGTTTTTTGAACATAGATGGATGCATTGGCCCCAGTTGGATGCTGTCACCTGTTCTGTTGCAGGAAATTGGGAGGAAGAGCAGACCTGTGCTGATGCAGGCATCTTTCCATCAAGAGTTTGACTGATACTTCTCTGGGCATGTGGACTAGAAGGAACAACCATTATTGCAGGGCATGTAGTTGAACTGATAGCTTTTGGTACCTAAGCTTAATAATGTAAATAGGGAATTACAGGGTGATGGGCTGGAGGTCATGGTGAAATGGCAGAATAGGTGCGTGCTTAGCAGTGGTGGTGAGAGCAATAAGGCAGATCAGCTAGAAGATGAGAAATTGGTTTCCAGTGAGTTATTTAGGATTTTAATTGAATATTTCTGAAATCATCACAACTAAAGATTAGTAGGTATAAAGCTATACATTTTTCAAACCTATAAAGGACATTGAAAAAGACACTGAAAACTCAATGAAAATTTTATTGGATTGGAACAGAGGTCTTAATTTGAGAAGAAAATTTAGCCTAGCAGAAGGTTTTTCTCTCTCAAAAACTCCACCCAGCAGGGGTGTCAAAACTAGGAAAGCCTTAATTTCACCCTTCAGTGTCTCACAAGACTAAAGACTTCAGTTTTGAACAAATGGATGGGAAGGTTGTGTGGAGTTTTCTACCTGAAATGGAACCATTTTAACCTTCTGCCAAGTTTTCCACTTGATAAAATAAAAGCATCCGTTTTCCACCAGGCTGTCTTTGTGTTGGCCTTACTGAGGCAAGAAGGTGGCTTTTATGGAAGCCCCTGCTGGTGGACTCGGTGAAGCTTCAGTTCCCACCTCAGCAAGTCAGAAACACCTGGAGACCTGAGTATTTTAAGCATTAAAACAGTGTGAAATTTAAGTTGGTATTTCAACTTAAATCCTTCTTTCCACCTTGTTTGAAAACTTCTGGAAGTTAGTGCATCAATTACATTGACTTAATTTCATGTTATATTTCCAAGCACAAACCATCTCAATAGCTAAGTATTTCAGACAATGAATTTCTGATAATTTGATAAAATTTTCTTGGATCCTACCTTTGTTAGACCAACTAGGGATGGAATATATGGAACGTAGTTGGGCTTCTAAAAGTGAACAAATTATATGAATATATAGTATACCTAGAACCCCCAAATCTACCCTATCTTTAATATTTTTGTGACAAAATTTATTACTATAGTTTCACACAATTCTGAAAATCAAAAGAAGAATCGTGTTGCCACCTGTATCAGCATTAGTTTTTTTACTTGTCTGGTTTATCGTTTTTGTTTTGCTCTTTAATTTCTCCTGTAACATCAGAAGTTTCCTAGGGCTGAATTGTGATTATGACACAGATCTTGCTGGAAACATCTATGAGTAAACTTAGGGCAAAGCAAGCTGTAAAGGACCCAGATACTTCGATTCATATTTGTATGACATTTAAGTATGCAAGATGTATATTCATATTTTTACAGGCTATTTTTATTATAGGTATTTTTAGAACACTAGTAAAGGTGGATCCTAATAGTTTAGTTTATGATAAAGTGGCAAGAGTCACTATCTGGAGGAAAATAATTCATGTTGTGAAAAGGCAGTGATGACTGACATGCAGGCGGATCTGCTCTGTGTCGCTGTGCCGGCTGGGTTCTGTGGAAGGACACCTGGTCCAGGCAGTGACGGGGCTTAAATTAAGGATGTACTGAGCTCCTCATGTCATGGGTTCAGGGCTTCTACTCTGTGCTGTCTGGGAAATATCTTGTTTTAATCAATATGAAAGCACCATGTCAGCTACCTGCCCATAAATGTCAAATTGTATAAATATAAAGGTCAAAATATTTTAGCACTGACTGAGGGATTTCCTTTGAAAATTATCAGAAATCAGCATTTGGGATGGTTACTTCATTTTTCTATATCCCAGAAATGACTCTTTGGTTACATCTAAGGATATTGTATTACTAAAGCCTAGTAAAAGTGAATATTGATTAGGTACAATGTCAAGAAATCTATAGAAAACACTAATCACTATAGCAGTTGTATACATGCGTACACACACTTTATTTTTCTCAAACAAGTGATATATTTGAAAAGCCTGTTTTCTTTTACCAGTTAGAGAACCCTCCAGTTATTCTGATTTTCCTTTACATCACATAGCTCATTTAGAAACATGATCAATCAATTTAGTTTTTTTACATGCTGATAGTCCAGCCATCTTACAATTTAAGGTAGGTTCTACTGTTCATGAGATCATCAGTTTTCTTAATCATAACACAAATTCTTGGTATAGATTTTTCTTATACTTATCTTAATCTGACACCATTTTTGTATACTTGGAAAATCAAAGGGTCACTTTTATTCAATAAATTTAGTTCCTTAAGTGACACATGCTCTTAAGCTGAATATTTTTATTCACACTCATGAAGCCGTAATAGATGAATTGGGAAATCTGCCATTCCTCTCTCCCAATTAAAAAAAAAATGACATAAATTACCATTAGTTGATAGAATTTCAGCTGAACCTTCATTTGCCTATATATTTGAAAAATTAAAATGATGTAGGAAAACATTAACAACAGAAATTTAGTTGTCAAAAGTAATATATAATATTTCATTACCTAATTAAATATATCAGGACAATTTGTATCTGGGAAGCATTCATTGTGCATAGAATATACAATTTACATTTTAAAAATAATTTACTTTCATTGTTATAATCTCTAAAATGTTGCATTTATTTTATATTCCAAAACTAAGGTAAATGTGAACTTAAAGGATTCTAAGTTTATTTCGTTTTGTTAAGCGTCTATGTTTTTGTGGAAATACAGAAGTTAACTATTCTATAGTTAACAGAATGCAGAATGTTTTTACTACTATGTTTACTATTTCTTGGATAGTCTATGAAATGATGATTCATTTTCCATAGACACAGTTCTGAGGACAGTGAGATTAACAAAGTTTCTGGGTGGTAATTAAGGCTTTCATCACTCCCAAAGCACCTTCCCCTTACATTAGTTTTGAAGAAAGTTCTGTGTTTGAATGGAGAAACTAATAGCCTGATGATATTGTAGTTAGACTTTAACTTTTAAAGGGCAGTGTAGAGGGGCGGTTCAGGATTGGGAACACGTGTACACCCATGGTGGATTCATGTTGATGTATGGCAAAACCAATACAATATTGTAAAGTAATTAGCCTCTAATTAAAATAAATAAATTTAAATTTTTTTAAAAAGGGGCAATGTGATCTGTAAGTCAATATTATCCAGAAAAATTATGTTTTGTTTGTTTTGTATTTAGAGGCTTTACAGTTTGTTATTTTTGGCCAACTGTTAGATTGTATGACTAAGCAGACAAGGCATATTATTGCACTTTATATAAATACATTTTAAAGACATTTGTTCTTGTTGTTCAGTCACTAACTCACGTCCAGCTTTTTGCAACCCCATGAACTGAAGCATGCCAGAGTTCCCTGTCCTTCACCATCTCTTGGAGTGTGCTCAGACTCATCTCCATTGAGTTGGTGATGCCATTCAACCATCTCATCCTCTTTCATCCCCTCCTCCTCCTGACCTCGATCTGTCTCAGCATCAGCATCTTTTCCAGTGAGTTGGCTCTTTGCATCAGGTGGGCAAAGTATTGGAGCTTCAGCATAAGTCCTTCCAATGAATATTCAGGACTGATTTCCTTTAGGATGGACTGGTTGGATCTCCTTGCAATCCAAGGGACGGACTCTCAAGAGTCTTATCGAACACCACAGTTCAAAAGCATCCGGTACTGGATGCTTGGGGCTGGTGCACTGGGACGACCCAGAGGGATGGTATGGGGAGGGGGGAGGGAGGAGGGTTCGGGATGGGGAACGCATGTATGCCTGTGGCGGATTCATTTCGATATATGGCAAAACCAATACAATATTGTAAAGTTAAAAAAAAATAAAATTAAAAAAAATAAAAAATTAAAAAATCTTAATTCAAAAAAAAAAAAACAAAAAAAAACAAAAGCATCATTTCTTCAGAGCTCAGTCTTCTTTATGGTTCAACTCTCACATCTATACTTGACTACTGGAAAAACTATTGCTTTTACTACACAGACCTTGGTTGGCAAAGTGATGTCTCTGCTTTTTAATGCACTGTCTAGGTTTTTCATAGCTTTTCTTCCAAGGAGCTTGCATCTTTTACTTTTATGGCTTTGGTCACTGTCCACAGTGATTTTGGAGCCCAAGAAGGTAAAATCGGTCACTGTTTCCACTTTTTCCCCATCTACTGTCCATGAAGTGATAGGACCAGATGCCGCGATCTTAGTTTTCTGAATGTTGAGTTTTAAGCCAGCTTTTTCACTTTTCCTCTTTCACTCTCATCAAGAGGCTGTTTAGTTCTTTGCTTTCTGCCATAGGGATGGTGTCATCTGCATATCTGAGGTTGTTGATCTTTCTCCCATTTGTGCCAGCCTACTTAGGGTAGTCTAGACTGCTATAACATATTGGACCTAAAAAGTATAATGACTTGACTTACTGGAGTGAACATCATGCTCATCTAGCCATCTAACTTGGACTCTGACACCTTCTATTTTGTGATTTACTAAGGTATTCATTCTCAAAGTGGTGAAATTGTTTTTTTGGGGGTGGAGGTGAAATATTTTAAATATTACAATAGTTTGTAGCCCTCTAAAGGGCCGCAGTATGTAAACAGATATATGCCCATGGTATTAAAATTTCATGAGAAGGGAGGATTCGGGGAAAAAATGAGGCCTAAAAAGGCTTGTTGGGGAAAGTGTGAATGGGAATGGGTATTTGAGGAACACTATCCTAGGGCTTTGCTCTTGGGTTTTTTTGTTTTTTGTTTTTTTGCTTCCATCTGACTGACAGGAGACAATAGAGAGCAGGAGTATGTGTAGAAGGGCTTTATGATCAAGCATGAAAGGGGCCTGGAACACGCCTTCCTGTAACCATTGGCTGAAATAGTCACATGACTATGGCTAACTGCAAGAGAAGCTGGGAAATGTAGTCTAGCTGTGTGTCCAGGAACAAGACAACCAGATTTTGGTGAGCAGCAGCTGCTGCTGCTGCTAAGTCGCTTCAGTGGTGTCCGACTCTGTGCGACTCCATAGACGGCAGCCCACCAGGCTCCCCCATCCCTGGGATTCTCCAGGCAAGAACACTGGAGTGGGTTGCCATTTCCTTCTCCAATGCATGAAAGTGAAAAGTGAAAGTGAAATCGCTCAGTCGTGTCCGACTCTTAGCGATCCCATGGACTGCAGCCCACCTGGCTCCTCCATCCATGGGATTTTCCAGGCAAGAGTGCTGGAGTGGGGTGCCATTGCTGAGCAGCTAGTGGCCTTTAAGTTTCAGTTCAATAACATGCACCTATCACAGGGTAGATGTTCAGTGAATGTTTCCTGAACTGTGCTGAGCTGATGTACATCTCTGTGTCAGCTTCTTCAAAGATAATTTGTATCTCAACTCTGTAGAGCATGTCAGTGGGTTTTTGACTAACTGTGGAGACTTGAATCCATTTTACTTTTTTTCTTATTCAGTATTGACACTATATAATCTGTTGGTATTTCTGTGAATTTAGTCTAGATTTTTGTTGTGTCCCTTATTTTTGAGTTACATTATTTTAATATTTAAATATATATTTATCTTATATTAAGTGACTCTTATTACTAATGTACAAACACCTTGAATTCTTCTTAAAAATATTTTTTAACCAATATTTGTATAGATATAGGATAAACCACTTTGAATTGAGAGGCAGTCTTTTTTTTTTTTTTTATAATAACCAAATGATAAAAATTCCTATAACACATTGTACTTGCGGATTAGTTACATTGGAGAGGATTGTAGATAAAGCCACCTAAATGCCTTAAAATGCATAGTGGTGCATGTAATTACTTCAAGTGTATTTCTTGGACTAATATTTCTTTCTCCTTTATTCCATTTTATGTGACACAATCTTCTGGAAAAAATTTTAGAGATGAATTCGATCCATTTAAAAAAATGTCTAGGATTAGATTTGAGGTAATGGGGTTTGGGGAGAAAAGTACCTAACATTGTTATGACACATAAGAAACCTTAGTTCTAGACCTGTCTTCACTATGAAACATACAGATTATTAAATCAGTCTTAATTTTCTCAAGAAAATGGAGGGCCTTCCTCAGATGAACTTTATAATCCCTTCTGCTTTATTGAATGGGTTTCCAGGTGGCAGAATGGTAAAGAATCTGTCTGCCAATGTAGGAGACACAGGAGATATGGGTTAGATCCCTGGGTTGGAGATTGCCTAGAGAAGGGAATGGCTACCCATTCCAGTATTCTTGCCTGGAAAATTCCATGGACGGAGGAGCCTGGGATCGCATGGGATCGCAAAGCATCAGACATGCCTAAGGACACTCACACTGCTGTACTGACAGGTGACACAGGAAGATCCCTCTGTTTCTAAACCTCCTTTCTGCTTGAGGATGGTAAGACAAATAAATTTAAAGCCTACTAAGCATCTTGAGAGCAGACACTTAGTCTTATTTGTTAAGCTAGGTATTCAGTGTTTTCAGCTGAAAATATAGTGCACCTTCTTTTTTATTTTGTATTTCTGTCAATGTATGTGAATGACTACAGTTTCTGCAGCTCTATATTAATACTTAAAAGTATTACTTACTCTTCGTAAAATCTTCTGGAGAGGTTTTTCTTTGAGCATCATCATTTCATAAAGGAGAAAAGTGAGGTAGAAGGAAGACCCAAATCTTGTGAGAGGATACTGAAGTTTGGATTCAAGGCTGGTTGATTCTAAAGGCCACTCTCCCCATAACTCTGAATTATTCCTTCATAAACTTTCTGTAAGCACTTAAAGGCAACTCTCATGTTTCTTTTTTGTGAATTTGTTCACAATTTAAAGTTGAATTTTAAGGAGATAAATTCATTTTTACCCAGAGTTTTTGGAGAACAGATATTCTTAATTTTAAGCAAAATAATATAGGGTTTTTACTTTTCTCCATGAGAAAATTTTAGATCCCTTAATAGTTTAACTGGTAACATTTGACTTTCTTGGGCAAGTGGGTAATTTTGACAGACTATTTAGCCACAGGTCCTTAAGATTGGGGCAGTCATTCTTGAGGTGAAGTCTCATCTTATTTTTTTTTAAGTTGCCTTTTCAGTAGTTTAAAACTCTAATGAAATTAACCCAATGCACTCAACATGCAGACTCTTTTAATATTTTATGATTAAGTGGCAGTATTAAATAACTCACTTGATTAGTATACATAAACCCTTGAGTAATAATGAATCATTTGAACATATGGGCCTGCCAGTTCTCACATTTATTTTTGCCTACCACAAAATGTATCTATTTATTTAGTGATCATATGGATAACATTATTTGTGACATAATCTAGTAGGTTTTGTTTTTGTTTTTTCCATGTCAAAATTCAAGTACCATTTTCAAATATTCTTTTAGATATCTTTCTGGAGAGTAGAGACATAATGCTTAGATGACACCAAGTTAGGGAATTTAGAAATATTTGAAAAAAAAATAGTGAAATAAGAATTCTACAAAGAGGCACAATTTTTTAAAGTACATTCAATCATGATTTACTGAATATTTGCTTGGCATATAAGTTATGTGGTTCTATATATTAAGCATTTATTATCATAAATATTTATCCCTTGAAATATATTTATGAACTGCTTAAATTTTCAAGTGTATTACAAGTAAAGCGGAAAATAATACTGGTCATACTTTTATCTTTTTTTTTCTATGTTTTCCATCTTTTTATTTATAGTCAAAAGTATTCCACATATAATTCCATCTTTCAGCAAAACTATTTCTTTATATTAATGAATCATACTGTAAGGGAAAGTCATCTTACAAAAGCTAACATTATTTCATGGTCCATTACAGGAAATGCTTACTAACTCTGATTATATATAAATTTGCTCTGAAAAGTCTCACAAAAGAAGCTTGTGATATATAAATTAATGAATTCTCATTAGGAGTTGGTCATTCTTCATTACATAAGAATTTTCTTTGCTTTTGTAAACTTGGAACAGAGTTTATAATTTATAAAATTTTATAATTTATCATTATAATTTATAATCTAATCTAAATTATTATAATTTATAGATTTATAAAGTTGATTATTATTTCAATGGGCATTTGAAAAGGATATACACTTACCTTTATAATGACAAAAATATAATAAGTCACTTAAGACAAAGAAGCCTGGGATCAAAGTATACAATTTAATTTTATTGCACTTATTATAAATTGGCTAATTTCTTTGGCTTATAGTAGTTAATAAAGTACCTTTTACAGAAAATAGAAAGCACAGGTGACTGAATAATAGAGATAAACTAGAGGTCATTATATTTCCCAAGGCTGGACCTTATTTTCAAGAAATTAATGATTCACCCAGGTTGGATCAAGTTCTAAAAAGCCAACTCTCCTGACCAGACAGCATTATAATCATTATATTACATTTAATAAATAAATTCCAAAACTTGGAGAAAATATCTGCTATCCTCTGTTCCTTCAAATCATAGCACTAGTCACAGTGGCCTGCACTTAGCATTACTTTTATGCATATTTATGTGTAATTTTTAATAGGAAGAAAAAGTTAAAATCTAGTGACATGGGCCTATTAACTAAGCTCTATTTGAGAAAGCTGCTGCTGCTGCTGCTAAGCTGCTTCAGTCGTGTCCGACTCTGTGCGACCCCATAGACGGTAGCCCACCAGGCTCCCCCGTCCCTGGGATTCTCCAGGCAAGAACACTGGAGTGGGTTGCCATTTCCTTCTCCAGTGCATGAAAGTGAAAAGTGAAAGTGAAGACGCTCAGTCATGTCTGACTCTTAGCGACCCCATGGACTGCAGCCCACCAGGCTCCTCCATCCATGGGATTTTCCAGGCAAGAGTACTGGAGTGGGTTGCCACTGCCCTCTCTGATTTAAGAAAGCATGTGGTATTTAAAATTAGTAGAGAAAACTAAGAAATTCATTTATAACCATGCTGAGCCAAACTTTAAAGAGTTTAGAAATTTAAACCATTGCTTTAATTATGAGTCAGATAATTACAAATTCATTTGGCAGGTAAATCATTGCATAATATTTAGTGTACTAATTAAAATAGAATTTACCTTATTAAAGACATGAGCCAAAGGTTAAATAGAGGATGTGGTAAAAGTTAAATCTAAATTCATTTCTTCCAAACATATTTTTGTATAATAAAGTGTGAACAAATTACTTGTGAAATGTATCTGTTACCTCTAACATAGTTCTGCTTTTACAAGTTTCTTGCATTAATTTCCAAGGTAGCAGAACTCCTTGGTAACCATAGTATACTTGACCGTGAACAGGGGCCTGTTGGGTATTTCAGAAGTCACTCTTGTAAGTTAGTTTTAATTTAGATAGGTGTTCAGTATTGGCATATTTACTTGTTGCATACTCAATAAATAGCATAAATACTTCTGAGAAGTCATGGATTAGATACAAAAAAAAATCAAAATGCAGTATAATTTTATAAATGTGAAATACAGAGGAACCACCCCATTTTCTCACAGTGCAGGATAACCAACGTAACAGCAGTTTATACTCAAGAGAATGATTCATGAAAGGATAAAAAAACCATGCTTCCTTTATTGATTTTACCTTATTAGACTTTCATTTGTATATCATCTGCCTTCCCTACGGTATGTGGGCTCCTTAAGGCAAGGGCAATTAATCTTCGTACCATAAAAGAAGACCCCTGCACTTGCCAGGTCATACTAAAAAAGGTCACCTGTGTGCATGCCAAGTCACTTCCGTTGTGTCTGACTCTGTGATCCCGTGGACTGTAGCCCACCAGGCTCCTCCGTCCATGGGATTCTTCAGGCAAGAAAAATGGAGCGAGTTGCTCTGCCCTCCTCCAGGGGATCTTCCCAACCCAGCAATCTAACGTGTGTCTCTTAGGTATCTTGCATTGGCAGGCAGTTTCTTTACCACTTGTGCCACCTGGGAAGCCCCTCCTATTTGTTAAAATAACCATACAGTCGTAGTGGAGTGAACTATGTAGGCATGAAATGATTTTGTGGACATAAAATTTAAAAGGCAGAAAGCAATTTCGATTTCCAGTGGAGATGCCTTGATTTTGTAGAGACATATTTTTTGAAGCAAATAATGAGTTACTAGTATTTCAACTTGAAGGGTACATGTATTTCTTAATGACTTATAAAGTTTCTGGTAGAATCAGTATATATATTAAGTTGATTTTCGAGTGGCTTGTTATATTACTAGGCAGATATTACCCTACCCATATCTTTTTGCAAACAATTGTGTTGCTACTTCTCTAACTTTTGTTGAATGTCTAGTATGGTACTTTACTAGGCTCTAGAGTATGTTTACAGTGTCAAGACACATTTCCTGCTTACTCTACAGCTATTCATAAATAAAATCTAGGGGGGATAGGTGTCCCTTTTATAACATGACATGGATTTATTAAAAATTTTGAATAAAACAGACATTTTGAGTCATGCACAAAAATGAAAGCTGCCATACATCCACCTGACTGAGTGCAGACATTAGGGCATTATATAGATTCAATCATCTAAGATTAATCATATCAATAGTAACAGTGAAATCAGTATTAGTATCATATTTCACAGGTATGAAATTGAGTTAGGGAAAAAGTATGGGAAAATTCTTTTGATTAAAAATTTACTCTGAATAATCTGCCTTGTAAGCTCTAGTCTAAGTTAAAATCTAATAATCAGTGTAAATAACCAAATAAAATTGCAAAATGAGTACTTTCAAGGTCACATGTATGGTTTGCTTATCCTGAACAAATGAAAATTTTAAAAGCCATATCTTCATTTTCACCACCCACATCTCCGATGCAGAACAAATCATTTCTTACTGACCATTTTAATTCCACCATTAAGAAACATGAATATAAAAGTTAGCCACCTAGTTTATTTGACCTGACTTTGTTTTGCGGCCTGGCAGAGTATTTTATAGTTTGTTGATTCTCGGTAGATAATGGATTGAAACTGTTTTTAATAGTGTTGTTTACTGAAGCATGTGGTTACAATGTAACCTCAAGGTACCCTCATAAATGTGGTGGAAAATCTCTTGTACAACAGCAGTAGAGCAATTTGTCCTTGTTTATTCCCTAGAGAGCACATCCATACACTTTGTTCTTATGAGAGGATCCTTTCAGAATTGTCCTTTCTAATGTCGATTGTAATTGGGGCCTGATATTGCTGATACCACTATATTTTCTGATCTAATTCCTAGATATTAAAACGATTGACCTTGTGTACTGCTGCCTTGGACAAAAGGCATTGTTAAATATAGGCTTCCCTAAATGACCACTTTATTTTCTGCTTCTCTACCACATAGTGTATGTAATCATTTTCCTATTTTTTTTCCTCAATACATTTTATTGAATTTTTTGTTGAGTGGCTTAGTTGCTCTTAAGTATCTTTGGCCGATAAACACTTTGCAGTTTTTCTGTGGCTTTATTACTTTTCATATCCCAAAATTACAGCACAGTAAAAATCAGAATACACTGAAGCAAAAGTGAAATTCATACATAACCTTATCATGTAGACCAAACCACTATTAGCCCTGTCATATATACTACTAGAACTTTTTTGTGTTGATGTGTACAAATTATTTCTCATGTACATATATACATACTAAAAAAAAGCTAGAGAGTTTAGCCTCTGATTTCCACTTAGCAATATATATTCCTGTAACCAAAATTCATGTACTTGCTTTATACACACACGTAAATAAATATATGCCATGAATACAGGCAAATTGGAAGTGGTCAAACAGGAGACGACAAGAGTGAACATCGACATTCTAGGAATCAGTGAACTATGATGGACTGGAATGGGTGTATTTAACTCAGATGACCATTATATTTACTACTGCGGGCAGGAATCCCTTAGAAGAAATTGAGTAGCCATCATGGTCAACAAAACAGTCCAAAATGCAGTACTTGGATGCAATCTCAAAAACTACAGAATGATCTCTATTTGTTTCCAAGGCAAACCATTCAATATCACGGTAATCCAAGTCTATACCCCGACCAGTAATGCTGGTCGAAGAAGCTGAAGGTAAACAGTTCTATGAAGACCTACAAGACCTCCTAGAACTAATACCCAAAAAAAAGATGTCCTTTTCATTATAGGGGACTGGAATGCAAAAGTAGGAAGTCAAGAAACACCTGGAGTAACAGGCAAATTTGGCTTTGGAATACGGAATGAAGCAGGGCAAAGGCTAATAGAGTTCTGCCAAGAGAATGCAGTGGTCATAGCAAACACCCTCTTCCAAAACACAAGAGAAGACTGTACACGTGGACATCACCAGATGGTCAACACTGAAATCAGATTGATTATATTCTTTGCAGCCAAAGATGGAGAAGCTCTATACAGTCAGCGAGAACAAGACCGGGAGCTGACTGTGGATCAGGTCATGAACTCCTTATTGCCAAATTCAAACTGAAAGTGGAGAAAACCACTGGACCATTCAGGTATGACCTAAATCAAATCCCTTATTACTATACAGTGGAAGTGAGAAATAGATTTAAGGGACTAGATCTGATGAGGTTCATGACATTGTACAGGAGACAGGGATCAAGACTATCCCCAAGAGAAAGAAATGTAAAAAAGCAAAATGGCTGTCTGAGGCGGCCTTACAAATAGCTATGAAAAGAAGGGAAATGAAAAGCAAAGGAGAAAAGGAAAGATATACCCACTTGAATGCAGAGTTCCAAAGACTAGCAAGAAGAGATAAAAAAGCCTTTCTCAGCGAACAATGCAAAGAAATAGAGGGAAACAACAGAATGGGAAAGACTAGAGATCTCTTCCAAGAAAATTAGAGATACCAAGGGAACATTTCATGCAAAGATGGGCTTAATAAAGGACAGAAATGGTAGGGACCTAACAGAAGCAGAAGATATTAAGAAAGGGTGGCAAGAATACAGAGAAGAACTGTACAAAAAAGATCTTCATGACCCAGATAATCACGATAGTGTGATCACTCACATAGAGCCAGACATCCTGGAATGTGAAGTCAAGTGGGCCTTAAGAAGCATCACTATGAACAAAGCTAGTGGAGGTGATGGAATTCCAGTTGAGCTATTTCAAATCCTGAAAGATAATGCTGTGAAAGTGCTGCACTCAGTATGCCAGCAAATTTGGAAAACTCAGCAGTGGCCTCAGGATGGGAAAAGGTCAGTTTTCATTCCAATCCCAAAGAAAGGCAGTGCCAAAGAATGCTCAAACTACCGCACAATTGCACTCATCTAACATGCTAGTAAAGTAATGCTCAAAATTCTCCAAGCCAGGCTTCAGCAATATGTGAACCGTGAACTTCCTAATGTTCAAGCTGGTTTTAGAATAGGCAGAGGAACCAGAGACCAAATTGCCAACATCCACTGGATCATTGAAAAAGTGAGAGAGTTCCAGAAAAACATCTATTTCTGCTTTATTGACTATGCCAAAGCCTTTGACTGTGTGGATCACAATAAACTGTGGAAAATTCTGAAAGGGATGGGAATACCAGACCACCTGACCTGCCTCTTAAGAAACCTATATGCAAGTCAGGGAGCAACAGTTAGAACTGGACATGGAACAACAGACTGGTTCCAAATAGGAAAAGGAGTACATCAAGGCTGCATATTGTCACCCTGCTTATTTAACTTCTATGCAGAGTACATCATCAGAAACACTGGGCTGGAGGAAGCACAAGCTGGAATCAAGATTGCAGGGAGAAATATCAATCACCTCAGATATGCAGATGACACCACCCTTATGGCAGAAAGTGAAGAGGAACTCAAAAGCCTCTTGATGAAAGTGAAAGAGGAGATTGAAAAAGTTGGCTTAAAACTCAACATTCAGAAAACGAAGATCATGGCATCCGGTCCCATCACTTCATGGGAAATAGATGGGGAAACAGTGGACACAGTGGCTGACTTTATTTTTCTGGGCTCCGAAATCACTGTAGATGGTGATTGCAGCCATGAAATTAAGACGGTTACTCCTTGGAGGGAAAGTTATGACCAACCTAGATAGCATATTGAAAAGCAGAAACATTACTTTGCCAACTAAGTTCTGTCAAGTCAAAGCTATGGTTTTTCGAGTGGTCATGTATGGATGTGAGAGTTGGACTGTGAAGAAGGCTGAGCGCAGAAGAATTGATGCTTTTGAACTGTGGTGTTGGAGAAGACTCTTGAGAGTCCCTTGGACTACAAGGAGTTCCAACCAGTCCATCCTAAAGGAGATCAGTCCTGAGTATTCATTGGAAGGACTGATGTTGAAGCTGAAACTCCAGTACTTTGGCCACCTGATGTGAAGAGCTGACTCATTGTAAAAGATCCTGATACTGGGAAAGCTTGAGGGCAGGAGGAGAAGTGGACGACAGAGGATGAGATGACTGGATGGCATTACTGACTCAATGGACATGGGTTTGGGTGGACTCTGGGAGTTGGTGATGGACAGGGAGGCCTGTCGTGCTGTAGTTCGTGGGGTCAAAGGAGTTGGACACAACTGAGCAACTGAACTGAAATATATATATGCACACACAAGTATAAATTGATCTTCCATTTTATTTTAATGCCATTTAAAATAACTTTCAACTCAACTTATAAATTACAGAGAGTGTATATCTAAGTACTTTAGAAAAATTTCTCAATTTTTATGTAATTGATCAAACCAGATATTATTGATTATTTCAAGCATGGTAAGGTTACATTTTGGATATATGGTAAGACGTTCCCATCTGATAAACTCTTATCTGGCTGAATATAAGAGCTCTGAAGATGAAATACTTGTATTATGTTTCTGTATGGCTTCTTAAAACTAAAAATTAAACTCCTGAGATAAAGATTTTCATTCCAAACTGGACCACCCATTATTATACTATTTACCTTGAAAATCCATTCTGTAACTGAAATTATGCTTCAGTAGTTTTGTAATCATATATGTAATTATTGAGCTTCCCAGGTGGTGCTAGTGGTAAAGAATCTACCTGACAATGCAGGAGACACAAGAGACATGCGTTTGATTCCTGGGTCAGGAAGATCCTCTGGAGGACAGCCTGGGCTTTCCTGGTGGCTCAGACAGTATAGAATCTGCCTGCAGTGAAGGAGACCCGAGTTTCATTCCTTGGGTCTGGAAGATCCCCTGGTGAAGGGAACAGCTACCCACTCCAGTATTCTTGCCTGGGAAATCCCGTGGACAGAGGAGTCTGGTGGGCTAAGCCCACAGGCTCACAGAGAGTTGGACACGACTGAATGACTAACCCTTTTGCTTTCACACTTTCAATTCAGTTCAGTCACTCAGTCATGTCCGACTCTTTGCGACCCCATGGATTGCAGCATGCCAGGCCTCCCTGTCCATCGCCAACTCCCAGAATTTACTCATGTCCACTGAGTCGGTGATGCCATCCAGCCATCTCATCCTCCATTTCCCCCTTCTCCAACCGCCTTTAATCTTTACCAGCATCAGAGTCTTTCCCAATGAGTCAGTTCTTCGCATCAGGTGGCCACAGTATTGCAGCTTCAGCATCAGTCCTTCCAATGAATATTCAGGAGTGATTTGCTTTAGTATGGACTGGTTGGATCTCCTTGCAGTCCAAGGGACTCTCAACAGTCTTCTCCAACACCACAGTTCAAAAGCATCAATTCTTTGGCACTCAGCTTTCTTTATAGTCCAACTCTCACATCCATACATGACTACTGGAAAAACCATAGCTTTGACTAGACAGACCTTTGTTGGCAAAGTAATGTCTCTGCTTTTTAATATGCTGTCTCAGATCAGATCAGATCAGTCGCTCAGTTGTGTCGAACTCTTTGCAACCCCATGAATCGCAGCACGCCAGGCCTCCCTGTCCATCACCAACTCCCGGAGTTCACTCAGATTCACGTCCATTGAGTCAGTGATGCCATCCAGCCATCTCATCTTCTGTCATCCCCTTCTCCTCCTGCCCCCTATCCCTCCCAGCATCAGAGTCTTTTCCAACGAGTCAACTCTTCGCATGAGGTGGCCAAAGTACTGGAGTTTCAGCTTTAGCATCATTCCTTCCGAAGAAATCCCAGGGCTGATCTCCTTCAGAATGGACTAGTTGGATCTCCTTGCAGTCCAAGGGACTCTCAAGAGTCTTCTCCAACATCACAGTTCAAAAGCATCAATTCTTTGGCGCTCAGCCTTCTTCACAGTCTAACTCTCACATCCATACATGACCACAGGAAAAACCATAGCCTTGACTAGACGAACCTTTGTTGGCACAGTAATGTCTCTGCTTTTGAATATGCTGTCTAGGTTGGTCATAACTTTCCTTCCAAGGAGTAAGCGTCTTTTAATTTCATGGCTGCAGTCACCATCTGTAGTGATTTTGGAGCCCAGAAAAATAAAGTCTGACACTGTTTCCACTGTTTCCCCATCTATTTCCCATGAAGTGATGGGAACGGATGCCATGATCTTCGTTTTCTGAATGTTGAGTTTTAAGCCAACTTTTTAACTCTCCACTTTCATCAAGAGGCTTTTGAGTTCCTCTTCACTTTCTGCCATAAGGGTGGTGTCATCTGCATATCTGAGGTTATTGATATTTCTCCCTGCAGTCTTGATTCCAGTTTGTGTTTCTTCCAGTCCATATGCTGTCTAGGTTGGTCATAACTTTTCTTCCAATTAGCAAGCGTCTTTTAATTTCATGGCTGCATGCACCATCTGCAGTGATTTTGGAACCCCCCAAAATAAAGTCTGTCGCTGTTTCCCCATCTATTTGCCATGTAGTGATGGGATCAGATGCCATGATCTTTGTTTTCTGAATGTAAAGTTTTAAGCCAACTTTTTCAATCTCCTCTTTCACTTTCATCAAGAGGCTCTTTAGTTCTTTGCTTTCTGCTATAAGGGTGGTGTTATCTGCATGTCATACTTTAATTATTGCAATAATAATCCCCAGTAGATACACCACGGGCCAGTCAATTCTTATACATGATGCAGTATTTTTAGGGGAAATGCAGAATTCAATACATAATATGTGTTTCAGGAAACAACCCACATTATTATAAATATGATATAATATATAAACATATATGAACAATGCCTTAACACTGATTTGAGAAAAGGAGTGAATATAAGTGGGTTTTTTACATGAAGGAAAGCATTTGATGGGCTTCTCTGGTGGTTCAATTGGTAAAAGAATCTGCCTGAAATGTGGGAGACCTGGATTTGATAATGAGGTTGGGAAGATCCCCTGGAGAAGGAATGAATACCCACTGTAGTATTGTTGCCTGGGAAATTCCATGGACAGAAGAGCCTGGCGGGGTATAGTCCATGGGGTCACAAGAATTGGACATGACTTAGCAACTAAACCACCACCACCAAAGCATTTATTTCTCTCTGAGCTTGGGGTCAGAGTAGTCATGTCCAGTAGTCATGTATGGATTTGAGAGTTGGATTATAAAGAAAACCTGAGCACTGAAGAATTTATGCTTTTGAACTGTGGTGTTAGAGAAGACTCTTGAGAGTCCCTTGGACTGCAAGGAGATCCAACCAGTCCATTCTAAAGGAAATCAGTCCTGAATATTCATTGGAAGGACTGGTGCTAAAGCTGAAACTCCAATACTTTGGCCACCTGATGTGAAGAACTGACTCATTGGAAAAAACCCTGATATTGGGAAAGATTGAAGGCAGGAGGAGAAGGGGATGACAGAGGATGAGATGGGTGAATGGGGTGAGCCTTCTCAAACTCACTGGACATGAGTTTGAGCAAGCTCCAGGAGTTGGTGATGGACAGGGAAGACTGGCGTGCTGCGGTTGATGGGGTCGCAGAGTTGGACTCAGCTGAGCGACAGAACTGACCTTGGGGTAACATGGTTTTGCACCCTTCTAGAGAAAGAGGAGTATCAGTGCTCTACACTTTATGAAACCGTCATCTCACCTAATGCTACCTGTCACTCACATACGGTCAATGATATAGGTGATCAAGTCATAGAATCACTGGAGTGAGTAGAGACTTAAGGTTAGGAGCTCTGAATGGAATTTGTAGCTCCCATTTGCATTATGCCCAGTGCTTGCTTATAGGGTCAAAAATATAGTGACTGCAGACAGATTGGAATTACCTTAGGGAGCTTAAAAATAAGGAAAAGGCAAGAGATGGTCACGTGTCACTAGTTTACAGCAGATCCAGCGGTTTTCTTGACTCTGTGTTTATTGAACAGTTACTTATTGGTCATATAAAGTTCAGGAATTTAAGTGTGATATATTTGCTTAAGTGGTTTCCTCTTAATAGATAACCATTTTTCAGCATTTCCTCTGTAAGCTCCCACACCTGCTACCAGTAACTCCACACATATTTATTTTTCTTTCTGCAAGAAGAGGAGCTCGACATGTTTTAAGTTATTTTTGATTAATTAGAACATGTGTGAGTATGTGTGTGTATGTGCTAAACTAAACTAGAAATTTATGGCTTCTGAACTGTCACATGACAATATGAAAGAAGTTAGCACATTTGCTTTCAAGTGACAATTATAAAAATAAGTGAGAATTGCAATAAAAGTCCCATTGTTGGTGCACAGAGAAATTGCTTTGCACCTGTTTATTTTCCCCCCCTTAAACCCAGAATACCAATCTCCTTCATCTATTAAAACTAAGATGCATAACTTCCTTTAAGGCACTACTTAAATTCTACCAACTATAGGTTTTACTGTTCAGTGATAATGCCTTTTTTTAAAATTTGCTATCTAACCTATGCTATCCTGTAATATTACTTTATGTTATTTTCTTCCATTTCTGGCCTTATCCATGCTGAGCCAAATAATTGAAGTATATCTGGAGAAATTAATGAGACATGGAAAATGGTGCTACCATCAATGCATGATCACTGTATCACCAGGGGCTGAAATCAGTCCTCAAATTGCCTGGAAAACTGACCCCACATCTCCTGCTTTGACACTGCCTACACACCTTTCCATTTCAAACCTTTTCAACTCTTCTGAACAGCCTTCTCTCCTCTCTGTATCCTCTCTACCAGTAGCAGAATATTTATTGAGCACCTATTGGCCAGGCATCGGTGGTTCTGGGTGCTGGGTATACGTGTGACTCAAACTTTGTAGACAGTTTGCGCTCTCATACAGATTATGGTCCATTCATAAAGAAGGATTCATATACTAGATGATGATCAATCAGGGGAGATGGAGATGAGTCATGGGAGATAGGAAATGATGATCACGCCTTTTGCATAGGAGGGTGAGGGAAAGCATCTTGTCACTTGAATACAGTTGGCAAGAGAGGGAGCAATCCATGCCATTACCCAGGTCTGGGTAGTTTCATATGAAGAAGCAGCAAGTACTGATACTATGAGTTGGGACCATGCTTGGTTTATCTGGGCAACAGGAGATGTTGTTTTATATTTCATAGAGAAAACAGGCTCCCTCAGATAAGTATTTAATCATCCCTTCATCTCCCAAGTTCATGATGGATGCCATCCACTCTCTCCTCTTTACCTTCTGCTCTGATGACAAAAGAACCCTTCCATCAGAAGCCAATTCCTCCGGGAGAAATGTGTTGTTCTTTAGTCACTGAGTCATGTCCAACTGCAGCACACCAGACTCCCCTGTCCTCCGTTATCTCCCAGAGTTTGCTCAAATTCATATCTATTGAGTCAGTAATCCTATCTAACTATTTCATCCTCTGCCACCCCCTTCTTCTTTTGCCTTCCATCTTTCCCAGCATTGGAATCTTTTTCAGTGAGTTGGCTTTTCGCATAAGGTGGCAAAAGTATTGAAGCTTCAGCTTCACTCCTTCCAATGAATATTCAGGGTTGATCTCCTTTAGGACTCACTGGTTGGATCTCCTTGCTGTCCAGCAGACCCTCAAGAGTCTTCTTCAGTGTCACAATTTGAAAGTATCAATTCTTTGGTGATCAGCCTTCTTTATGGTCCAGCTCTCACATCTGTACACAACTGCTGGAAAAACCGTAGCTTTGACTGTATGGACCTTTGGCAAAGTGATGTTTCTGCTTTTTAATATGCTGTTTTAGGTTTGGCATAGCTTTTCTTCTGAGGAGCAGGCATCTTTTAATTTCATGGCTGCAGTCACCATCTGTGGTGATTTTGGAGCCCAAGAAAATAAAATCTGTCACTGTTTCCACTTTTTCCCTTCTGTTTGCCATGAAATGTTGGGACTAGATGCCATGATCCACCAGGAATACTATTTCTCTCTCTCTCTTTTTTTTTTTTAACTAAGAAGTGTCACGCATATGTAATTCTCTCTGTCTTATATATGCTATCCTCTTTTTCTACTCTGTATTTCCTATTAATGCTCCTTTCATAAAAATAAAATAAAATGTTAAAAAGCTTGTATCTCAATCATACTATTGCAGTTCTGACTGAGCATCCATTATGAATTTGTGGCCACTAAATAAATTATTGGACTATCCACATATATTTTACATTAAGTACTAACTCCAGGTGCCTCTTGAAGTACAGGAAGCATTTCTGATGTCAAAATCTGAGAGAAATGTCCTTAACCAGTTTATTGGTTTCATCAGTGCTAAAGTATTTTGACTTTTCTATCAATTCATAAGGACATGATGATACCTAAGAAGCTGACAACCTAGAAATAGTTACATTATCTATCAAGTACTTGATATCTATGCAAGGACAGACCCAGGTTCGATCCCTGGGTCAGGAAGATCCCCTGAAGAAGGATATGGAAACCCACTCCAGTATTCTTGCCTGGGAAATCCCATGGATGGAGAAGCCTGGCAGGCTACCGTCCATGGGGTCGCAAAGAGTTGGACACGACTGAGTGACTTCACTTTCTTTTCTATGCAAAAGAGATGACGTTAAATCCTACGATCCTTACTTTCAGGGGTTGAATGTGGCTGGATCTTGCTGAATGCTCTTGGCAGTGTTTTCTATTCTAAAATATTTTTATCTAATGTAGATATGAGAAAGTTTTGCAGACTGCAGAAGTACTTCAAAATATACACCTCTGAATATGCAGAGGTGTTAATATGTGAGAAGTAGTAAATTTCAAAATAGCAAAAGCTAAAAGCCTCCATCCACAGGCTTTATACGTGGGCTTCTGATTGTTTTCACAGCATTTGAAAGCTGCAAAACTTCTTTCAAGAGACAAAGTTTTATTGATATAACTTATAGAAGTAGTAAAAATTAAAGTTGAAGAAAGTGTATATATATTGTTTAGTTGTGGAGTCATGTCCAACTCGTGTCACACCATGGGCTGTAACCTGCCAGGTTCCACTGTTCATGGGATTCTCTAGGCAAGAATACTGGAGTGGGTTGCCATTTCCTTCTCCAGGGGATTTTCCTGACCCAGGGATCAAACCTGATTCTTCTTCATTGGCAGGCAGTGTTTTTACTCCTGAGCCACCAGGGAAGCCCAATATTATGTGTGGTGCTTTAGTCGGTAGGTCGTGTCCGACTCCTGTGACCCCGTGGACTGTAGCCCACCAGGCTCCTCTGTCCATGGGTTTCTCCAGGCAAGAATACTGGAGTGGGTTGCCATTTCCTTTTCCAGATATCATGTATACTATTCGATAAATGTCAGAGTTTAAAAAAAATGTATTTGAGCTAAATAACTTTTTAAAAGCTATGACCAACCTAGACAGCATATTAAAAAGCAGAGACATTACTTTGCCAACAAAGGTCTGTCTAGTCAAAGCTATGGTTTTTCCAGTAGTCATGTATGGATATGAGAGTTGAACTGTGAAGAAAGCTGAGTGCTGAAAAAGTATTGATGCTTTTGAACTGTGCTGTTGGAGAAGACTGTTGAGAGTCCCTTGGACTGCAAGGAGATCCAACCAGTCCATCCTAAAGGAAATCAGTCCTGGATATTCACTGAAAGGACTGATGCTGAAGCTGAAGGTCCAATACTTTGGCCACCTGATGTGAAAGAGCCAACTCATCGGACAATACCCTGATGCTGGGAAAGACTGAAGGCGCGAGGAGAAGGGGACAACAGAGGATGAGATGGTTGAATAGCATCACCGACTTGATGGATGTGAGTTTGAGCAAGCTCCAGAAGTTGGTAATGAACAGGGGAGCTGGGCGTGCTCCATTCCATGGGGTTTCAAAGAGTCAGACATGACTGAGCAACTGAACTGAACTGTTTTTTAAAAGTTTGCCTTTTAATTTTCTTTTCTGGAATTTCTTTTATATTTCTGTAGGATGGTATTTTTATTCCATATTCCAAATCATTTTCCTACTTGGCTCATTAGATTATAAGGACATTCAAGATAACTAAAATTTTTGAAAAACAGTTCATTTGCAGTATTGTGTTAACATAGGGTGTACAACAAAGTGATTCATATATATATATATATATATATATATATGTAATTATTTTCCATTATATGTTAGGTAACTATTGAATATATATATTCTGGTGGCTCAGTGGTAAAGAATTGGCCTGCAATTCAGAAGACCCAAGTTCGATCCCTGGGTCGGGAAGATCCCCTGGAGAAAGGAATGGCAACCCACTCCAGTATTCTTGCCTAAGAATCACATGAACAGAGAGCCTGGTGGGATACAGTCCATGGGGTCACAAAAAGTCAGATACAACTTAGCACCTGAAAAACAACAGCTAGGTGTGTGGGAAAAGTAAAAGAAGCAATATCTTTCTTATAGTCTATCAACTTTCTTAAAAAATTATGCATAAACCTCTTATGTTTATCAATATATTAATAGCAACAGGTCCTAGGTTGATTTATTACAGAAGTGATGTGTTAATCACCTAAAAGAACAAACTCATTCTTTTAGTAGTATGTTTTTATGTGAAAATGAAACATGCTAATGATAAATTATGGACATAAGGCATAAGCTAATTTGAATTATTTATATACTTTCACACAATAAAATATAGACAATCATCATCAGTTAAGTAAGGATACTCGCTTAGTATTGGAAATGTAAATATATGTGTGACAGCATTAAAAATTTCAAAGAGTGATTAGTTAGCTGAGTGCAATTGACAGTGGAGAGTTCAAAAATTGTGGGGAAGGAATGGACACACAGAGAATTAGCTGAAAGGTTTTGTTAAGGAGCCAATTTTAACTTTGCCTGGGGGATGATTAGAATTTAAATAAACACAGATGATGGGCAGAGGGTCCCAGGAAAAAATGTACAGTAAAAGGAAAGAAGCAGAAATGAGAAATTCAGACAGGGTGTCTGTAAAGCAGTTGATTAAGGATTTGGTCCTACATGAGAATTCAGTCTGCCTTGGGAAATTAAATTTGAGTGGTAAGCAGGCCTCAGGTTTTAATTTATCCACTTAATGAATACAATACTTGAAATCACTCAAAGTATTTTACTTGTAAAATATTTTAAAACAAGGATGATTTTTTTTTCTCGGACCCCATGGACTGTAGCCAACCAGGCTCCTCTGTCCATGGGATTCTCCAGGCAAGAATACTGCAGCGGGTAGCCAGGGATTGGTTTGCATCTCCCACATTGCAGGCAGATTCTTTACTGTCTGAGCCACCAGGGAAGCCCTTTGAAAAGATTAAATGATTCTAAAATGAAACATTTAATGTTTTCTCTTTTATACCATAATACTGACAGGTAGAACAACATAAAGTACATACACATAATTTCTTTATATGTTTATTGAAACTCTTTTTTGGTCAGGAAGATACTGATTTTTATCATTTAATTTCCCTTCCACAAGTATCCGCAGATACATGTAAACTTTAAAAAAACAACTATATTAAAAAAAAAAAAACGACTATATTGTTGTGATACTCTGTAATGGATCAAGTAGGCTAAGAGGTAAGCACCTTGAATTTTAATTCTGCTTCTCCACTGCCTCATGAAGTAGTTTTCAGCAAACTATGTAACTTTAAGGATGGCAGATTGCATGCCCCTCTTTAAAATGGGGTAACTCACAGCTAACTTAACTCTTCAAAATTTTGACAATCTAGTAAATAAATATTTTAAATTATAAGTTGTTTTAAAAAATAGAAAATGTTTATATTTTCAGTTTTAGAGAAATGTTGGATACATTTTACCAAGTAATTTTAGTATTCTATTTTTAAAATTTATATTTAATTGGAGGATAACTGCTTTACTTTAATATTCTATGTTAAGCATTTTGGACCAATTTTCAACTGTTAAATCTATGCCTATAGATATAGTGATGAGGTCATTCAGTAGGGTTGGAAATGAAATATTTTATCACCCTATTTGAAGCA
Organism: Bos indicus x Bos taurus; assembly: GCF_003369695.1. Classification (NCBI taxonomy): domain Eukaryota; kingdom Metazoa; phylum Chordata; class Mammalia; order Artiodactyla; family Bovidae; genus Bos; species Bos indicus x Bos taurus. Next base: position 8,472,416 of record NC_040099.1, on the reverse strand, counting down.
ATTTAAAATGTACAAATTTTAATTTTAAATTGCAAGAGTATTAAGAAAAAATAAACCCAGCAAGGTCCATTTGTAAAGCCCCTTCTCCCCACCAATTTTGTTGTTGTTGTTGTTGTTGTTATATATAAGCTTGGACTATAGTTTTAGCTCATAGTTTTATGAAGTTAAATTGTTCTGAACTTCTCTTATAGAGATATTATGTGTATTTTTTCCATAACTGGAAGTTAATCAAGTTTAATAAGAAAAAAAGGACATCACTATTTTCTCCCTTAAAAAAGCAATTTGTTTCATCCAAATTCATCTTTGAATTAAGTTCATCAACATATAAACAAAATACTGATTGTCAATGATTTAATAATTTGACTCCATTGTTAAGAAATGTCAAACCACCACATTAAGTTTTTTTCAGAGCAGTTTCTTAGTGGTTTTTTTTGTGTGTGTGTTTTCTATTTCTACAGTTCTTTGGAGTTTAAGATTTTATATGTTTAATGTATTGCTAAGCATTTTATTACTATATTAGTTACCATTTAAAACACCTGCAAAAAATGAGCGGAGAAACAGAGTACACATCTGTCTCAGATAAAATAATTATTGAGGAAGAAAGAGAGTTCTCAGAATGAGCTGTTGAGGGTGGGGGCAGGTATGATCTACCACATTCGTGATTCAGTACTTGATCAAATTTGGTGACAAACCAAAGTTTAGGTGCCTGTGGCGATGAGAGAAGGTGGACTAAAGTTTGCTCAAGCTGAAGTTGAATAGGTAAAAAAAATATGGGCAATTGTTACTCCCTGGTCAACCCCAGTGAGACACAGTTTTATCAGGACTTGGCATTATGAAGCTTTATAATTATTGCCAAGTGCCATCAAGGATTTATGTCAACAAACTGTTATAATTGTTGGGAAGCTAAAACTGTGTAACCACTTGTGAGAAATTTTTCATCATTTTGTTTCAGGTTGCATTACTCATGAATCAACAATTTTGGCATTAGACATCAAGTCATATCAAAACCCTGGCACATGGAGACCAAAGATGTGGACGTACTGTATAAAGTAGCATAACATAGAAACAACCCCAACACCTCTAAAAATACAGTGGAAAAATAGTGACACAGACAGACAACAGGACATTGTAGATGACTGAGAACAAAATGAACTAAAGCTGGGTGCAGCAACATAGATGAATCTTAAAACATATTGAGTGAGAAAACAAGTCGCAAAATACAACATCCAGGATAATGACAGTTTTACAAATATTGGATTGACCAAAAAGTTCATTTGGATTTCTGTAAGATGTTGCAGTAAAACCCAAACGAACATTTTGGTTAACCCAATATCAAACAGTGTTTGTTAGTAACCTGTAATAGATGTAAGAGGGAAGCTGGTGCTTAAAAACCGTAAGAATGATCAACATAAAATTGAATGTCATGTTTACTTTGGGGAGAAAGTGGACAGACAGAATATGCGACACAGCTGCACACAGGTAGAAACATAAAAGTACTGGTAACGCTCCAGCTCTTAAGCCCCTGGTTGGGATCATGAGTATTCACTTCATCATATGCTTCATTGCTCAGTCATGTACAACTCTTTGCAACACCATGAAGTGCAACATGCCAGGCTTCCCTGTCCTTCACTATCTCCTGGAGTTTGCTCAAACTCAAGTCCATTGAGTCAGTGATGCCATCCAACCATCTCATCCTCTGCTGCCTCCTTCTCCTTCCCTCAATCTTTCCCAGCATCAGGATAATTTCCAATGAGTCCACCCTTCACATCAGGTGGCCAAAGTATTGGAGCTTTAGCTTAGGCATCAATCCTTCCAATGAATATTCAGGGTTGATTTCCTTTAGAATTGATGGGTTTGATCTCCTTTGTATCATATCTTTCCTATACTTTAAAACAGTCTAATATCACATTTAGAAATTTAGATTAAAAAAATTACACTAGGTTCAATACCACCATAAATGTCATGGGAGAACTTGTATTTATGTATCATTTTAAGTAGTAGAAAGAATTTAATTTACTGTGTAATGGTCTTTACTAATCACAATAGTGTGATCACTCACCTAGAGCCAGACATCCTGGAATGCAAAGTCAAGTGTGCTTTAGGAAGCATCACTACGAACAAAGCTAGTGGAGGTGATGGAATTCCAGTTGAGCTATTTCAAATTCTAAAAGATGATGCTGTGAAAGTGCTACACTCAATATGCCAGCAAATGTGGAAAACTCAGCAGTGGCCACAAGACTGGAAAAGGTCAGTTTTCATTCCAATGCCAAAGAAAGGCAATGCCAAAGAATGCTCAAACTATCACACAATTGCACTCATCTCACATGCTAGCAAAGTAATGCTCAAAATTTTCCAAGCCATGCTTTAACAGTATGTGAACCGTGAACTTCCAGATGTTCAGTCTGGATTTAGAAAAGGCAGAGGAACCAGAGATCAAATTACCAACATCCACTGAATCATACAAAAAGCAAGAGAGTTTCAGAAAAACATCTACTTCTGCTTTATTGACAATGCCAAAGCCTTTGACCTTGTGGATAACAATAAACTGTGGAAAATTCTTCAAGAGATGGGAATACCAGACCACCTGACCTGCCTCCTGAGAAATCTGTATGCAGGTCAAGAAGCAACAGTTAGAACTGGACATGGAACAACAGACTGGTTCCAAATCAGGAAAGGACTCATCAAGGCTGTATATTGTCACCCCACTTATTTAACTTCTATGAAGAGTACATCATACAAAATGCCAGGCTGGATAAAGCAAAAGCTGGAATCAAGATTGCCGGGAGGAATATCAATAACCTCAGATATGCAGATGACACCACCCTTATGGCAGAAAGTGAAGGGGAACTCAAGAGCCTCTTGATGAAAGAGGAGAGTGAAAAAACTGACTAAAACTCAACATTCAAAAAACTACAATCATGGCATCTGGTCCCATCACTCCATGGCAAATAGATGGAGACATAATGGATGGAAACAGTGATAAACTTTATTTTTTGGTGCTCCAAGATCACTGTAGATGGTAACTGCAGCCGTGAAATTAAAAGACACTTGCTCCTTGGAAGAAAAGCTATGACCAACCCAGAAAGCATATTAAAAAGCAGAGACATTACTTTGCCAACAAAGGTCCATCTAGTCAAGGCTATGGTTTTTCCAGTAGTCACATATGGATGTGAGAGTTGGACTATAAAGAAAGCTGAGCACTGAAGAGCTAATGCTTTTGAACTGTGGTGTTGAAGAAGACTCTTGAGAGTCCCTTGGACTGCAAGGAGATCCAACCACTCCATCCTAAAGGAGATCAGTCCTGGGTATTCATTGGAAGGACCGATGCTGAAGCTCCAATACTTTGGCCACCTGATGTGAAGAATTGACTCATTGGAAAAAACCCTGATGCTGGGAAAGATTGAGGAGGCAGGAGGCAGAAGGCAAGAGGAGAAGAGGATGACAGAGGATGAGATTGTTGGATGGCATCACAAACTCAATGGATATGAGTCTGAGTAAACTCTGGGAGTTGATGGGAGACCTGGCGTGCTGCAATCCATGGGGTGACAAAGAGTCAGACACGACTGAGCAACTCAACTGAGTCTTTACTAAAGGGGAGTCACATTTACATTTAGGAATTCATTTTTGTTTAAATGATCAGTTTTTGTGTCCTAGGAAAGAGATAGATTGAAATAAGTAATTAAAAAGCTGTTCTGGGATCTATTCTAAGCTTTGCTTATATCAATTGGATTCATTATTTTTGCCTACAAAAATTTTGTTTTGTATTCCTTTACTTGCTGTTGTTGAGTAAGTTGAAATGAAAGGGTTAGTCACCCACAGTTGTATCAGACTCTGCAACTCCATGGAGTGTAGCCCACATGGGTCCCCTGTGGATGAAATTCTCCAGGCAAGAAAACTGCAGTGGGTAGCCTTTCTCTTCCACAGCGGATCTTCCCATCCCTGGGATCAAACCCAAGTCTCCTGCCTTCCAGGCAGATTCTTAACCATCTGAGCCACTTTGCTGTTGTGGAATAAGTCAAGTAAACATAAAAATGCTTCCTCCGGAGAACCAATTATGATATTCAGAGGGGAAGAACACCAGGTGATGCCTGAAGAAATCTTACTTTCCTGTGATTATCTCCCACCATTAACAATGGTGATTTCATGAAGCTCTAAGGAGAAAATTGACTACTTCTAGGACAATTTGATAACTTCTGGAGCATTATCTGAATCTACTTACATGGCATAAAATGCTGTGGTTTTCATTGAATTGCTTCATCCTTTAATGTCTGACTTATGACTTCTTTGCCTCCTCGTTGGCATTCTTTACTCGAATATTTGCAGTGATACTTGTGCACGTTTTCAGTGTGAAAACATCATAACCCTTGAGTACAATCCCATCAGTGACACAGGGTTGATATGAAGTGCCTCTTTATAGCAATGACATAACATCCACAGGAAATGCTGATCTTGGGAAATATCTCGCCAGCTGCTCTAACAAAGACTAGAACTACTCTCACAGCTTTATTTCACTTTCTCCATGTGTCTGAAAACTAATAAAAATGTACTAGACAATATCTATGAAGTGAAACATCAAATATGATGAATTTTAAAGGGCGGCATTTTTGGGGCTTCCCAGGTGGCGCAGTAATAAAGAATCTGCCTGCCAATTCAGGAAAAAACAGGATCTTGACATGGGTTCAATACCTGGGTCGGGAAGATACCCTGGAGAAGGAAATAGCAATCCACTCCAGTGTTCTTGCCTGAGAAATCCCATGGGCAGGCTACAGTCCGTGGGATCTCAAAGAATCAGACATGGCTTAGTGACTAAGCAACAACAGCATTTATATTTAACTTTAAAATGATTAAAATATAAACCTTTATTCCTTTTGTAGGCATGAAGACTATAACAAAGGTACCTTTACATTCGATAATACAGAAATAGTATTTACATCGAAGAAGACGTAAAAATTAAAAGACACTTTCAGGCATGCATTATCTTCCATAGTTTGCAGTAGGCATTTTGCATATGTTATATAATTTAATATTTATGAATCTACAATAATGCTGTGGATCTGTTGTTAACAGTCTGATTTACAAAAGGAAGACTTGAGATTTACAGACTGTAATGACCTATGCCAACAGTTATTCATACAATGGAAAAAGAATCATCTGAACTAAGTCTTCCCTGCTAAATCCAATTAGGATTCTGCTCTCCATGCCACTGTGGGAGAGACATTGGAATTCGCTTCTGATTAAGGAATTTATAAACTTAAATGTCTTCAGCTTTTTTTTTTTTTTTTTTTGAAATGCTTTAGTTACCATCTGCCCTGCCATGGTAACCATTGGCTAAAGCAGCATTTCCAAATGCTGATACATTTATGTATGAAAGTAAAGTGAAAGTGTTAATCGCTCAGTCGTGTCTGACTCTTTGTGATCCCATGGACTGTAGCCCACCAGGCTCCTCTGTCCGTGGAATTCTCCAGGCAAGAATACTGGGTGGGTTGCCATTCCCTTCTCCAGGGATTTTCCTGACCCAGGACTCGAACCCAGGTCTCCCGCATTGCAGGCAGATTCTTTACCTTTTGAGCCACCAGGGAAGCCCCTTCATTTATGTATGTAGTTTTAATATTAGTAACCAAAATTTGTATATCTTCTTTTTGACCATTTGTAAGGCTATCTGTTGCTGCATAAGATAATTTTCCAGAATCTCTACTTGGGATTAATTTATATTTCAGTATTATATTAGTATATATTAGTTTATGTTATAGTTTGTATTTTAGTATTTTACATTATAGTTCATATTTTATGTATAGTATTTTATATTTATAGTTAGCATTATATTTAGTATTTATAGTTTATGTTTAGTATATTATATTCATTTATAGTTTATGTTTTACTATTTTATTAGTATATATTAATTTGCAAGACAAGATGACTCCTGCAAAGACAAACTTAAATGCCTCTTAATAGCTCTCTTTCTTCATCATCAGAAAGCAGTGCCAGTACTATACTGCTTTGAATTTAGAACTGGAAAAGTCACCTGTTTGTAAAGCAAATATTGATTTAGAAACGTTCTTAAAGCTCATTCTGATTCTTCATTTAGTATTATTTTTTTAGCTTTTGTTTTATGTTGGAGGATAGCTGATTAATATATTTTCAGGTGCATAGCAAAGCATGTTGCTTCTTTATAAACTGTAAAAAATGATTTTGCGTATTAGGTGTACTCTAGATAGTCACACAAAAGTGTACTTCATTTTAGGAAAGCATACTAAAAAATCTGTATACTTTCAGAGGATTGCATAGGGGGGCAGAGAAGAGATTACTTTGCATTTTAAAGCACATATAGGAAAGTCAATGAAGTATATCAGTAAATTGTGTTGTTGTTTAGTCACTAAGTCATGTCCGACTCTATGCAACCCCATGGACTGTAGCCCACCAGGCTCCTCTGTCCATGGGATTTCCCAGGCAAGAATACTGGAGTGAGTTGTCATTTGCATCTGTTGATGGAATTCTCCAGGCAAGAATACTGGAGTGGGAAACCAGGCTCTTCCCCAGCCAGATCTTCTCCCTGGATCTTCCCAACCCAGGGATCGAACCCAGGTCTCCTGCATTGCACACAGATTCTTCATCTGCCACGAGGGAAGCCCTGTATTACACATTATCAGTTAGCAGTTCATCTTATACAATAGTGCCTTCCCAAGTGGTGCTAGTGACAAAGAATCCACCTAAAATGCAGGATTTTAGACTCAAGTTTCAGTCCCTGGGTTGGGGAAAATCCCCTGAAGTAGGGAATGCAGGGCAACTCACTCCAGTATTCTTGCCTGGAAAATTCCACAGACAGAGGAGCTTGGCGACAGACCGTGGGGGCTGCAAGAGTAGAAAGCGACTGAACACACACAAAAGTTTCCTGCAGTGAGTATATGGGTTCCAGGTGGCTACTTATGTAGGAAATTAATTCTTTCTTTCATGACTCTATCCCCAAGCTTCGATATTTGAATATAATAAATAATACAAATTTTATTTAACCATTTTAGAAGTTGGTGGCGGGGGGGCAATTTTTACCTTTTTACTTAAATGGAAAATGTTCTTATGAATTTCACTGAATTCCTGAAACATCTGGGGAGTGAAATGTTAATGAAGTTGCCGGCTCCTTTAGTGATGGATATTGCCACTGCCTTGAATCTTGGCAGAAGAGCCTGACTTTGGATGTTTCTCCTTGACACTGACCCTCACCTGCCTCTCATCACGGGAGCACAAGGCCATATTTTCCATTAGTGGAGAAAAACATGATGACGCATCATTTTCCTTTTTTGAACTTCACCTCACTGGACTAAGCCCCAAAACAAATACTCCACTGCCTTTTAAGAGTGCAAGATTTTTGTCTAGGTTTGAAATATTAGAAAACAAATGAATTACTACCTAACTGATGTTATAAAACAAATGTATTTTTCTGTTAACTCAAAAGGGATGCGTTAAATGCACTGCCACACATAGAAATAAATGCAAATTTGGATTTTCTCAAAAGAGCTTTCAAAGTATGAGAGGATTGTTTTTCATACAGAATTGTTTGTGTACAAGATAATTCACATGAATGTGGAAATAATGATGTTTATATTTTCAAACACAGATAAAAATGGGACGAGAAAATTTTCAGTTATTATTGAACATTCACACTTTGGTATTAAGACAAATATTAATTTCTTTAAAATGAATTTACAGCAGTATTCTTTACATAATACTTTCCTAGTATGTGATTAACTTTATATGAATTTTTAGGATAGCATTTATTGTTAAAAGTTAGAATGTACCTATCAAGCTATTCTGCCAACAAAATTGAATTCTTAAATAGGAGGCTTTGAAATTCATCTTATACTTGATCGTTCTACAAATGGTGTTATGTGTATGCACATATAAGAACTGCATTTTTGAAGAAATATTATAATTTAAGTTCGCCAAAAGGGTATAATTTGATATCAACTAACATACCTTTTTATAGATTTTAGTAGAGTTGTACCTGATTTTATATATCTAAAATCTAAAACCCTCTGTGGGACTCTAAGCTTATTTTTAAGTTTCATAAGATGTAGGATCTCTGAACATTTTACTGCAAACATTATTTTTGTATATTGAATATATGTTGTACAAGCATTTCTTTCACTAGATGTTTCTGCTCTAGTATCCTGGAGAATTTGCTTTTGCTTTTCCAAAGAGCAGCCATAAACATTATTTCGAAGTGATATTCTAAATCATTTCTAAAATTCTCGTATTTTCTAATGCATTCCAGAATGTATCCCATCCTAAGATTTGTTTTACTTTAGTTTAAGTATTTTGAGGTAATTTGTTTCCTTGGTTTTCTGATATAGTTTTGAAAAGCAAACACAGCTTTGTTCCATTTACCCTCTGGAGTCTCTTTATTATTATTATTTTTTTAAATTTTATTTTTAAACTTTACAGTATTGATTGGTTCTGCCATATATAGAAATGAATCCGCCACAGGCATACACGTGTTCCCCATCCTGAATCCTGAACCCTCCTCCCTCCCCATATCATCCCTCTGGGTCATCCCAGTGCAACAGCCCCAAGCATCCAGTATCGTGCATCGAACCTGGACTGGCGTCTCATTTCATATATGATATTATACATATTTCAATGCCATTCTCCCAAATCATCTCACCCTCTCCCTCTCCCACAGAGTCCAAAAGACTGTTCTGTACATCAGTGTCTCTTCTGCTGTCTCGTATACAGGGTTATTGTTACCATCTTTCTAAATTCCATATATATGTGTTAGTATACTGTATTGGTGTTTTTCTTTCTGGCTTACTTCACTCTGTATAATAGGCTCCAGTTTCATCCATCTCATTAGAACTGATTCAAAGTCTCTTTAGATTTAGCTCTGAATTCTACAAGATACAGGTACTCAGGCACTCAGTTGTGCCCAACTCTTTGTGACTCCATGGACTGTAGCCCATGAGGCTCCTCTGTCCACAGAATTTTTCAGGCAAGGATATTGGAGTGGGTTGCCATTTCCTACTCCAGGGGATCTTCTGGACCCTGGGATCAAACCTGAGTCTTGTGTCTCCTGCATTGGCAGCTAGATTCTTTACTATTTGAGCCACCTGGGAAGCTGAACTCTACAAAGGCAACTTAAAAATCCATGTCTTCAGTCTGGTTTTCTCATGCTCAGGTCAACCCCCTACGTCAGGTTATCCAAGAAGTGAATGTCCTTGCATGACTCACTAACACCTCAATAAACGATCTATTCTTTATTTCCATCTCCATACAAAACATGCTCTCCAATGACAGTCCTACTCTTCTTTATTTCAAACTCAAAATATTTTAGTTATCATTATAATATCCTTTTATACCATTGCCTATCTGCAGAAATTGATTGGATATGTATTGATTTACTGATTATTATTTTGTCCATCTTTAGTCAGTCTCTCCACATTTTCCAGTCAGTGTTCAACAATTACATATTGGCCATGTACACTTAGGTCCTAGACCAGGCCTGGTATGTATTGATCATAATAGTAAATCCAACGAAGTCGTTGCTTTCATGGAGCTTAGAGTCAAATAAGGAAGTGCAGTGCAAATCCTGTTTTTGTATTCCTTACACATCAGGGGTCCATCATCTAAATTTGCTTTATCTTCACATCACTAATTCAAGCCCATCTCTGGTGGCAAGATCTAGGCTTGCTTTCAATGATTTCTACACACTGACTCCAGCAGTTGTTTTTAGTGATTTTCTTTTAATCATAAACATTTATTTATTTATTTTAAGCAATTTCATTATTTTTGGCTGCATGCAGGCCTTCTCGAATTGCAGGGCACGGGCTTCTCATAGTGCTGGCCTCTCTCATTGTGGAGCACGGGTTTCAGTAGCTATGGCACACGGGATTAGTTGCTCCTCGGCTTGTGGGATCTTCCTGGACCAGGGATTGAACCCATGTCGCCTGCATTGGCAGTCGGATTCTTAACCACTGGGCCACCAGGGCAGTCCTCAAAGGCATTATATGGCTCTCTATTTCCTACCCTGCCAACATATCCAAAGTATCCTTTCTATTTTTTAAAGGCATTATTTCCTTGACTCACTCCTGTATTCTTGTGTCCTTATATTCACTTGTTACATTTTTGGGGGTACATATCCATATATCAGGTGCTAGCGTGGGGACTGGTGGTATTTTCTCAGGGACTTTCCAGTTCATCTGGGGAAAAGATCTGTAAGCCCATAGGCCCGGTCAGTGAGAGATTAGTTGTGCTTGTAAAATCTGGAGTGCTGTGACTTCAATAAGTCAGGAGGTTATGGAGAGCTCCCAGGAGGTGAGACGTAAATACAAGAAAATAGGTACTAGTCTTAGTATACATACTAGAGAGGTTAGAGGAAGGAAGAGTTGTAAGGTGGGAAGGGGTGATTGGAGAGAGGGAGGGAGAGAGACTCTGAGTTAATCTCACATCATATATAATCAAGCGAGTCAAACATCAACACTTTTTGTTAAGAACTTCAAATAATACAGACTAAACAAAAGTTAACCCTTGATAATATCCTTCATTCTATTCTTTTTTCAGAAGCAGTTGACCACTATTTTCAGTTTGTTTTGCATCTTTTCAGACCTTTTCTCTATATAAACAAAAAACGCATCTCATTGTTTTACTTGGGTTTTTCTTTTACTAGTAAATTCGAATTTTCTTCTCTGAAAGTTGAACAAGTTGTTAGTCTCTCAGTCATGTCCAACTCTTTGCAACCCCATGGACTGTAGCCCACCAGACTCCTCTGTCCGTGGGATTCTCCAGACAAGAATACTGGAGTGGGTGCCCTCCTCCAGGGGATCTTCCCGATCCAGGGATTAAACCCTGGTCTCCTGTATTGCAGGTGGATTCTTTACTGTCTGATCCACCATATTTGGGTTTTCTGCAGGCACGTGTCAACCCTTCTTGTTTTTTCTTCCTTGAGAATTAGCTTTTGTCCTTTGTCAGGTATTGTAGTGCTTGCTCATGACTGGAGAGAAGACTAAAGTTAATGGAGACAGACATGTGTTTATGGAAACTTCATACATTATAAAATTTTAAGTTGATTCATGTGGGACAAGCAAGGATTCTTCAGGAGATGGTGTGGAGAAAAACATGTCATATAGTATGTGAAGATAAACCAGATTTATTGTGGACTTGATTATGAACAGCAGAACCATAATGTTATAAAAAGCTAGTTGAATATGTTCATGACTTTGTCATGAGGAGGAAATTCTGAAAACTCTAAAGCAAAAATCACAGGAAAAACATGGTCTGTTTGTATGAATAAAAATGAAAGATTTCTGTAGGATGAAACTTCAGTGAGAGTTAAAACACATCCACAGATTGGGACAAGATATTTGCAGTTTTAAAGTCAGTAAGAAAAAGTGTCTATATAGGGAATTCCTGTTAGCCAGATAAAAAGATAGAAATAGAATATGTTTATTAAAAATAGGCAAATAATATATCCTATATTTATATAAGTGATCACCTTTAAATATTAACATAAAAGGTATATTTCTTATTACCCCAGGTTAATTAATAAGTATATTTCCTGCCCACCATAACATCATTTACATCTTCCTGTTTTCTATCTCCATCTGTTCTGTTGCTCTCCATCATCAGTCTTCTGGTATTCTACTTAGAGAATATTTTTTTATAATTAAAAAAATAGCAGCTGTTGCAATAACATATAACAACTATATTTGGAGATACAAACTCTCTCATACATGTGCTTATTTTAGTTTAAATCTTCTACTACTTTTTCTGGATAAATTCCATAGATGGTATCGTCCAGAGTGGTACAGTCTAAGTACCTATGAAGGTATTTCTTTTTCTACCTGAGAGCTGAATGACTGCTCCAAGAAGATTCAGATATTGCTGATGACTCTCAGGCCCTGAACACCAGATACGTTGTGGCGGAGATGTCAAATCTGAAATGTGGAAGGTTCTTTCAGAACAGAAAGTAATGTCTGTCCTCAGTTATGGAAAGCTTCTGTCTCCATTGCTTCACATGTTATATAACCACCAATGTTTCTTCTTTTGGAAATTCAATTAAGTAGATATTTAAAGTTCTTGATATGCCCTCTGTTACTTTTAAATCTCACCTTATGCTTTCTACAAGTTGTCATTTTCAGGACATCCTAGGGGAGTTCCTTGACTTGATTTTTGAGCTAACAAGTGTACTTGTCAGCTGTACCTTTTTGTTATTCAGCTCATCTATTGTATCAGTTTAAACTCCATGACCAAATCCCAGTTTCCAAAATCTCAGGTTAACATTTTTATTGATACAAGTTTCTCTTGCATCTCTCTGAGGTTATTAATGTTAATCTAAATTTTTCTGCTTTTAACTCATGTTTCTTTGAATGGAATACTTTGTGTTTAATGTGGTGCTTCTTTTGGCTTTTACTGATTACTGAATCAGTAAAATTTTTGAATTCAGTAAAATTGAATCAGTTGTGAATTTAGTTTTTAAGATTTCCAGTTTCATCGTTGTCTTAATCAGCTCAGGCTGCCATAACAAAATGCCATAGACTGGGCAATTCGAATTGCAGAAATCAGTTTCTCGTCACCCTGGAGGCTGGAAGTCTCAGATCAGGGTGCCAGCATGACTGGGGTCTGGTTAGGACTCTTCTGGCTTGAAGACTGCAGCCTTCTTGTGTCTTCATGTGACCTTTCCTCTGTGCCTGGGCTCGGGGCAGGGGAGAAATCTTCCTCATTTTATGCAGCCACCAGTCCCATCATGAGGCCTCACTCGGACTTCATTTAAGCCTAAAAATACCATCACATTAGGGGTTAAGGTGTCAACATATGAATTTGGGAAGGGGAGGGTGCACAAACATTTGGTTCATAATAATTTTATTTCGGTGAAATTATCAATAACACAGGGCTTCCCTGGGGGCTCAGTGGTAAAGTATCTGCCTGCCAATGCAGGGGATGCAGGTTCAATCCCTGAGTTGGAAAGATCCCCTGGAGAAGGAAATGGCTATCCACTCCAGTATTCTTGCCTGGAGAATCCCATGGACAGAGGAGCATAGGGTTGCAAAAAGAATCAGACCTGACTTAGCAACTAAACAACAATGACAAAACCATATGCATATATAACATAATCTATTGATGTCACCATTTAAAATCCAATTGATATAGAAACTCACCTTAACATCCCTGTATGACTCCATTTATAGCAGAACTCTATGAATGTTTTCTCTATAAACCTTGAGAACCTCATTGGACAGTTATAATTTTTGCTTCAACTGTCAGACATAATCTAGGAAACTCAGAAGGAGAAGGAAAGTCGATGATACTTACTCACATTTCCCCCCTTTCTTTGCTTTCTTCTATCTTCGTATTCTAAGATTTATTTTTGAAATTATTTTCTTTCTTTTCAGAGAACTTTTGTTAGCCTTCTTTTAGCATAGTTCTGCTGCACACAAATTCTTTAATCTGCGAATTTTTTCATCATTCCTGAAGGATAATTTTGCTTAAAATAGATTTCTAGACTGACAAATCTTTTTTTATCCTCAGCACTTGAAAAATGTTGAGCCTTGTTCTATCTGTTTACTGGTTTCTTCTGAGAAATTGTTGTCATTTGTATGTTTTCCCCCAGTAGGCAACGGGTTATTTACTATGGCTGCTGCTAAGATTTTCTCCGTCTTTAGTTTTCAGAAGTTTCACTATGATGTGTCTTGGTATGAATTACCTTGACTTTATCTTTACTCACCTTCTTGAGTCTCTAACTGCTGCCATTACTCCTTTTAGTGATTTTTCAGCCTCAGTCTCTTTCTCCTCTTATCTAGGCCTCCAATGATAACAAATATGAGACCTTCCATGTTCATCTCACAAGTTCTAGAGGCTCTGTTCATTTCTCTCCAGTCTGTTTTCTCTCTGTTGCTCATTGGGCAATTTCTGTTGTTCCGTCTTCAAGTGCAATAATTTTTCCCCCTCTTTCCCCTGTATTCTGTCATCAAGCCCATCCAATGATTTTTAATTTTACTTATTATACATTTCACTTTACAGTTCTATTAGATTCTTTTTTTATATTTTTATTTCTTTATTGAGAGTTTCTATTATTGAGTTTCTTTTTTTTTTTCATTTGTTTCAACTGTATGTAATTGCTTGTTGAAATATTTTTATGGTAGTATCTAAAAACCCTTGTCAGAAAATTGTGTTCGTCATCCCAGTACCAATGTCTGTTAATGATCTTTTCTCATTGAAGTTGAGATTTTCCAGGTTCTTGGGAGGATGGGTGATTTTTCTTTTATTGAAATCTGAATGTTTGAGGCATGTTATAAGACTCTGGATCTCAATTTAATTGTTTTATCTGGCTTTGTCTATTACTTACTCCGGAGGTAGAGGGGTATACCACCTGGGTACTTCTAAGTTTTAGTGAAAGTCCAGTTTCCCCGTTCAGCCCCTGCTATCACATGGGATTGAGACAGGGTCCTCATTACTGCAGAGCAGGGGTAGAAATTCAGGCTTCCCGTAAGGCCTCTTCTGTTAGCATCCACTGATGGGTGGAGGGTTTCATTTTCACCACATACCCTGTGGTTCCCATTGGCACTTCGCTGTGGTTTTACACTAGTTGATGGGCTTTCCCAAGTGAGGCTAGTGGTGAAGAATCCGACTGCCAATGCAAGAGATGAAGCAGACAATGGGTTCGACCCCTGGGTCAGGAAGATTCCCTGGAGTAGAAAGTGGCAGCCCACTCCTGTATTCTTGCCTGGAAAATTCCATGAACCACGGAGCCTGGCAGACTACAGTCCACAAGGCTGCAAAGAGTCAGACACAACTGAGTACCCCCCCGCCCCCCCCACACACACACACACATAACTTGTGGTCTCCATTGACACTTTGATGTTTGATACTGTTTGACACTTTCCTGCAGTTCTTGGATACTCTGCTGTTTCGCACTTTTATTTTTAATCTTACTGTTTCAGTTCAGTTAATTTCTAATGACCTATCTTCAGTGTCATGATTCTTTCCATAGTTCCAACAACTCTGTCTTACCTAGCTGAGTCTCATTCTCATGACTGCTTTCTCTCTACAGACTGCGTTTTTAGCCATTCTTTATAAATCAGTCTTTTGTTGAATTATGGACAAGTTGTGTGGCACAATAAATGCATACATTCTTGTTTTGCTTATGTCTGGAGATGAACAGTCCCTTCCTTTGGTTAGTCATACAGAGTGTGTTCTTGCCTGGAAAATCCCGTGAACAGAGGAGCCTGGTAGGCTGCAGTCCCTGCAGTTGCAAAGAGTCAGACACAAGTGAGTGCACACACACATACATAGAGTATATCATATTAATCAGTTCTGATTTGGGGTGTTTTGGGTGCTGGTTAATATGTCAGAAGGTTCTTCTCTATCTAATCAACCCTTGACTGTGGCCCATCCCTCTGAACTGCTCCCCAGAGAGAATCATCTTTCAGCTCTCGCTGCTGTGTCTGACTGTTATTTTGTTATGTGCGGTATTGAGGAATGGGAGGGTAACGTTCTGATTGAACCTCAGTCTCAGGCAGACCCTGAGAACTTGGTATGAGGAAAGTGACTTTTTCTAGGGTTCCTGTCCTCCCTCCAAAGACAATAGAGTCCTGTATATTCCTGCCTCTCCCTCAGCAGAGATTTGTATTTTATTGTTAGTTCCCAATTCCACTAGCTATAAAAAGTCAATTCCTATTAATTTTGTTCATAACTACACAGGCCTTGGTACACAGTAGCTGCCTCAATACTTGTTAACCCAGTAAATAAGGTGTGTCTGTCTGTCTGTGTGTGTCTTTTCTGTGTGTGTGTCTGTATGTCTGTGATCTCACATAGAATGTGAGATCTTCGCTCACTGTCCAGAGGCCAGTCCCCTGCATTGGAAGCACAGAGTCTTAGCCACTGAACCACCAGGGTAGTCCCATCAGTACCTCTTAATTACCATAGTATATACAGTGATAAAATATATGCCAGAAATTCATTTTGTGGGTGTTATTTTTCAGGGTCTTATTTTTTTCCATACATATAGGTTGACAAAAACTATTCTTAGTACTTTAGTTAGAATTTTTCTTTTGCATTATCAATTTGTATAACAAGACCTTTTTTTGGTGAATGATCTTTTTCATCTATCCGTGTGAGAAATATATAATCATCAAAAATATTAGCGCCCCCCCTTATCCATGGGTATAAAAATTATATAATTCAACAAGAATAAAAATATTTTGTAACTTACATATACATATTTATTCTGGTAAGTGCAAATTATCTAGCCTTGAAATATAATTTCATTACTTTTCAGCAAATCTTATATCATGTAAATCCATCAGCCCTGGCTATTTTCCTTATTGAATTTGAGAACAAGAAATTTAGGTTCCTTTTAAGCTGTCAGGATGAGAGACTTTCATAAAATATATTAGCAAATGAGAAATACTTAGCATATTTATTGCTATGGTAATCATAGACTGACTGTATTTCAACAGCAAACAGAGATACAGTATTAGCAGTAAATCTTTAAAGAACACTTATTTCTTTATCTTTCAAGTTCTTTGGATATCCCATTTCTTATATGGCTAGGGGTTTATTTTTAGATTAAATAAATCAAAACATAAGGAACAAGAGCTTCTATAAATTAGAAGTAGTATACATATTCATGCTTTTCTATCTTACATATTTTTTCTTTTATAAATATTTTTTCATTACCTTGTTAAAAAAACAACTGATGCTTCTGTTTCACACCAAACTTGGGAGGATAATGTGCTTAGATTCTTATGTGTTATTCTTTAAAAATATGTACATATAGACTTCATCTTTCAAATTGTGTTATTTTTTATACTGGTTTCTAATCCTTTCTTTCCTGTAAAATTTCAGTGTTCCCTTGGAAATGTTTAACTTGTTTTTACCTGTTTCCTCATCTGTAAAATTGTGTTGTTAATAGTACCAGGATTCTTTTTTGAGAATTAGATGATTTCCCATTTGTATTTAACATAGAGTAGCCTCTAGCATATACTGATTAATAATATATTGATGTTAATATCTTCTGAATGCAATATACTTCTTTTTTAAATTATTTAATATGAAATACTTCAATAAGCTAAATACAGCATGTATGGAATTTGTAATGATTTTGGTAGTAGGTACCTAGGATAATCCTTGCATCTTAGATTAAAGGTGCAATATGAAAAATGTTATGTATGAGTCTCATAATTTGACTCAAGGGGGAAGTAAACTAAATGTGATCTAAGTGTGCAGCAAAATATGTATATAAATCTAAACACAGATATTAGAATCAAGGAAGGAATATTCAGGAAAAACGAAGTGGAATAAGTACCTGGAATATAAAAACATTACTTCTAAAAAGAACACTGTAGGAATAGTAATGTCATATTAAAATATCTTTTATCAAAAATTTTTCTTGATGAGCTTTTAATCAAATTCATTCTGATTAGCTCCAATTTTTCCATACTTCTTTTTGTTACTGATAGATGGACCTAAAAGTGTGCTTTCAAAAGTATCTTCAAATTACATAATTATAGTATTTTCAAATTACTTATTTCTAAGTAATTAGAATTGCTTCTTCATCTGTTGCTTTAAGAAACTGGTTATCATTCATTATTGCTTCTCAGACTAACATTCAGTTCTACTTGCTTACAATTTTTCTTTCATGTCTTCATCCATTTGTCTCTCTGTCCTTCCCAGCAATTACCTAGTGAAGTTAAATTCACATGTAAATACACACAAATACTTCCATAGGAAAAAAGTCAATACTTTGAAGTTTGACCCTGCCAATTGTTAATTAATAATTGTTAATTAATAATTATTAATAAATAATTAATTATAGGATCACTTTCTGTAAAAAGTTTTTTCTTCTATCTTTCCCTCTATCTTTCCCTCTTCCCTTTTATTCTATCCCCTTCAATACACTGTCTCCAACAAATATATCTGATAAAATTAATGTCAGTACCCAAGACCAAGATAAGTCAACATGCAGGTGATGCTTCTCCTTTTGTCACAGAACCAAGTCATTAGAAATGTTAGAATGGTGACTAGAAAGGTGAATATTTGAAAACATAGCCACATTTTGGAATAGTATTTTGAATTCTTTCTTCAAAGACAGTATTGGAATTTGGGATCTGGACTCTTTATCCTTAGTTTATGTTTCCTTGTAAGTTTCCATAGTCATAGGATAGGGGAAAGGCATCTCATCGTAATTTCTGGCAGCAGGACAGAGGCACCCACAGGTCCCTGCCTCCCTTCCCCTGGTCTGCCTGCCATCACAGCCCCTGTCCAGACCACTCAGCTGTGCCATAAAGGAACATGCCTTTACACTTCCTAGTTCAAGGGAAAACTGTGGTCTTTTGTTTCCACATATGTTAGGAATTCTGTTATCATCCTGCAACTAAATCAGCTTCCCTAACAGAGTTCTCAAACGTTTTGATTTCCATTTGTCCAAACTTGCTGTGAACTACTGAGAAAGGTTTGTTACCCCTTACCTAAAGAGCCACCTGGGAAGCCCTACACCTCTTAAAAATCCCATTAACCCAATAGGTGCTAATACTTTGAACAAATTTGTCAATCGATTTCACTAAATTGATCTTTGGTTCAGAAATATACATGAAAAGACATTTAATATTAGTGGTATAATACATATTACTGTAAGTTTAACTTAATGCTGCTGCTGAGTCACTTCAGTTGTGTCCCACTCTGTGCGACCCCATAGACAGCAGCCCACCAGGATGCCCCGTCCCTGGGATTCTCCAGGCAAGAACACTGGAGTGGGTTGCCATTTCCTTCTCCAATGCATTAAAGTGAAAAGTGAAAGTGAAAGTGAAGTCGCTCAGTCGTGTCTGACCCTCAGCAACCCCATGGACTGCAGCCTTCCAGGCTCCTCCGTCCATGGGATTTTCCAGGCAAGAGTACTGGAGTGGGGTGCCATTGCCTTCTCCAAGCTTAATGCTAGTAACAATAAAAATTTTAGGGATTCTATATTGATCATTTTCATATTTAACTGAAAAAATATTGACACAGTGAATTTTGCTCTTTTTGAAAGTACTGTCTCTACTTTGTATAGTTTTCTTAGCTCTTTGAACAAAAGTGTTGTCTCTTTGCTTAAAGGTTAAGAACTTCTAAAAGATCTCCTATAGTAAAGGAAAAGGAACACATATTTGCAGTCTCATGTAGGACTTTTATGAATTCCTTAGTCATGGACTGTGTTCATTTTAAAAAGGATTTCATATACAAGCAGTAGATTTCTAATGTTATTTTAGTGAGATTTGCATAGTAGGTAGTCTGGCAGTGGGTTTCCCTGCTGACTCAGCAGTAAAGAATCCGCCTGCCAATGCAGAAGACGTGGGTTCCATCCCTGGGTTGGGAAGATCCCCTGGAGAAGGAAATGGCAACCCACTCTGGTATTCTTGCCTGAGAAATCCCATGGACAGAGGAGCCTGATGGACTACAGTCCATGGGGTCACAAAAGAGTCTGATCTAATTTAGCAACTGAGCATACAACCATTTATATATTTCTCTGAGTCATATTTGATCCTTATCTTCCAGTTTGCTTTGTATCCAGAATTAGACATAGTCTTAATAAATATTATATTTCTTTGACCTAGCCATGAGATAGTAAATCACTTTTATCTTAACAATAGTTTTAATACTGCAGGATGTAGTTGACTGGTATTAACCAGCCTCAGAGCTGGCTGCTTGTTTATTGAACAAGCCTAAAAAGAAAACGACATAAAGATGAGCAACCAAAAGCAAGATATCTGATTTCAGTCAGGAGGCTTAAAACTGGTTTTAGTTAAACTTCTTAATATAACACATTATTAAAACATTTTGTAACTGTTATTTCGCAAGACCTTAAATTACTATTTCTTAAAAATATATACCATTTAAGATTCTTTCGGGAGAAGGCAATGGCACCCTACTCCAGTACTGTTGCCTGGAAAATCCCATGGATGGAGGAGCCTGGTAGGCTGCAGTCCATGGGGTCGCTAAGAGTCCGACAGGACTGAGTGACTTCACTTTCACTTTCCACTTTCATGCATTGGAGAAGGAAATGGCAACCCACTCCAGTGTTCTTGCCTGGAGAATCCCAGGGACGGAGAAGCCTGGTAGGCTGCAGTCCATGGGGTCGCACAGAGTCGGACACGACTGAAGCAACTTGGCAGCAAGATTCTTTCACCCTTTTATTTTTGCAAAGGAACATTTTTCCCCCCACAAAGGTTACTTCTTTTTTTTTTTTCTTTTTAAAAAAAAATCTTCAAAATCATGACAAAGATGCCTACTATTTTGGAAATAGTTTTTAAGTGCTAACAATTATTTTTTTCTAACACAAAATAGTCACAGATTTGCTTTTTGCTGTTTTGCAAAACTCAGAAACATTGAATCCACTGCGTCTTTAACTTCTGCAGCACCCAATCTGTGCAAGGTTTGAGCCACTCTATATAAAAGATACAAAAAAAAAACTCAGGCTTATTACAAGGAACCAACTCTGAATCACTGCTGACTTTACAAACTTTTATCATCATTTATGTTGTCAATTTCATTTATATTTAACCATTTTATTAATAAAATTTAAAATAAAATTCAACTAATGAATACTTTTTTAAAAGAAAATATCAAAGTTATTGATCTGAAATAAACATTGTCAGATATTTTTCCAGAAATCATTATTAAAAGTAAAATTTAACATAAATCATTTAAAACATTTAGATAGGCTTTTTTTTTTAATAGATAATATATATAATCTGTCAAAATTACCTCCTTCATCCCTACACTATGTTGAAAAGCACTGTGATAAAAGCTGTGAGAAATTTAAAGGTTTATAAGACATCACAATCCCTCCAGGGAATTTAAATTAATTGTGAATTTAAAACATGTCATGGTGGAAAGATTACCAGAAGCAATGCCCCAAAAGTACAATGGGAAGTACAAGCATCTACCCAAGGCACCAATGCCAACTCTATTTATACTTTTATACTATGAGATTAATCTTTCATGATTGATTAATTCTGGGAATTTTGAACGCCCCTGTCTTCTTATGGCTAAAGTTTGTAGTCACTGTTTTCTCATGAGCATTCCATAGGTCAAGGGAAAACAGAAGTTTGGTTATGAAATACTTCATTTATTACTTGTGTCCTAAGAAAACAATAAGGTTATAGAGCAATTCATTGTATATCCATCTAATTCTTAGTTGCTCAGTCATGTCCTACTCCTTGCAACCCCAAGGACTGTTGCCCACCAGGTTCCTCTGCCCATGGAATTTTATAGGCAAGAATACTGGAGTGAGTTGCCATTTCCTCCCGAGGGGATCTGCCCGACCTAGGGGTCAAACCTGCACTTTGGGCATTTTCTGCATCGGCAGGCAAATTGTTTACCACTGAGTTTCCTGGGAAGCCTTGTGCATCCGGACTGTCACCAAATGTTGGAGGAGGGAAGCAAATACCTACTGTGCAATTTACAATAATGTTTGGGAATTCTCTGAATTAATTTTTCTAATTTAATCTCCAAACAGTTATTATCATAGATGTAGTCAAACTGATTCTGAGTCTTTTGAAGTGTATCATTGGGATATTTTGGATATTTTTGTCTTGTGGAGAGGATGTTAACATGATAAATTAAGGCTATGAACTCCAGGTCTATTTCCAAGTTCATGTATGTGGTTTGAGAATATTTTCTGAGGTTGATGGGCTTTCTGTGTACCATCATTGTTAGCTCATAATATGATTTCATAAGCAGTTGCCTAGAAACTTTGCACTCACTTGTCTTTGGCCATTGTACAAATGATTTCTTTCTTTCAGTAATTCAATAACCCTTTACCGATTATGTACAGAAGAAAAGCACATCTCATCTCCTAAAGTGGCCCATTAAAAAAAAAAAAATCCCTCCATGAATCTGTGTAGACTAACTCCATGGGACCTCAGTTCTTCAAACTTTCTCATAATCAATATTTTTTCTTTTCTTCCCTGGGATATTTATCAATGATTGAAGTGTTATGTTCTTAAGATTCAGTAGAAATCCAGATACCTTTCAGAGAAGTGTGCTCTGAAGAGACACTGCCCATAAAAAATTGCCTTTCCTTAAAGGACATTTTTTTATTCATTGCTAAATGGCATAAATTTTATAAAGTATAAAATATTTTCTCTTTAGGTTTGGTTTAGCTTTCAAATAATTGATTTTGGATCCCTATATCTTTGCACGTAATCTGTACAAAAACAGCCAACTATTTTACTAATGAAACTTAATATTGTACTGAAAATTCAACACATTTTTACAAATCTTAAGTGTCAACATTAAAAAATTACTTAAGTGTTCCCAGAATAGTAATCTATTATTTTTAAACAACTCTTAAATTTTCTTATTTTGATAACAAAAATGTGAATTCAAGTAGAAATTTTTTAAAAATACAGAAAATATCACAAACCGTAATTAAAAGGAATATTTTATAAAATCATTGCTTTTTCTTCTGAAATTATAATGATTTTAAAATGATTTATAATGGTTGCCTTATAGTGCACATGTGCTGTGCTGAGTTGCTCGGTCATGTCCAAATCTTTGCAATCTCATGAAATGTATCCCTCCAGGCTCCTCTGTCCATGGCATTCTCCAGGCAAGAATACTAGAGTAGGTTGCCAGGCCCTTCTCCAGGAGATCTTCCCAACCCAGGGATCAAACCTAGGTCTCCCCCATTGCAGGCAAATTCTTTACCATATTGAGCCACTAGGGAAACCCCATAGTGTGCATAGAGTAATGCATGTAACCAAAGCTCAATAAGTGATATTAATATTTAGGTTCTCTTTAGCATATACCTGATAATTTTTCCATCACTGAATCAAAGTTGGACCCATTTTACTTATATTTGCATTGCCAAATTGTCACTCAAAAAGTATTAATTTACTTTCATTAGCAACAACTAACATAAATCTTGTGGCTATTTAGACATATTTCTGGGTTTCTCCTTTCTTTAAACTCATCAGTCTGTTTTTGTCATAATACCACTTGGTTTTAATACTGTGACTTCACTACATTTTAACTTTTAGTGAGGATGGCAATGTATTTCTCTCAATTTTCTTGGTTCTTTTCTCAACTCATATTAGCAGCTAATTTTTCAAATTATCCTTCTGTGTTTCTAAAGAAAATCCCATAATGATCCCCTTGATATGGTTGACATTAAGTTTGTAAATTAATTTAGAGTTTGGATGTTGTTGTTCAGTTGTGTCCAACTCTTTACGATGCCATGCACGACAGCACACCAGGCTTCCCTGTCCTTCACCATCTCCCTGAGTTTGCTCAAACTCATGTCCATTGAGTCATTGATGCTCTCTAACATCTCACCCTGTGTTACCCACTTCTCCTGCCCTCAGTCTTTCGCAGCATCAGGGTCTTTTCCAGTGGAGTCAGCTCTTCACATCACGTGGCCAAAGTATTGGAGCTTCAGTCTCAGTATCAGTCCTTCCAATGAATATTCAGGGTTGACTTCCTTTAGGATTGACTGGTTTAGTAAATTTGTGAATTTGGAGATTGTCTGTATACATCATTAATAACTGTTTACATTATTCAAGTCTTTTTTCCCCATTTAGAGAAGGTTCTTTATTTATTAACTATGTATTTCCTACTCAATTTATTCTTAGGTATTTTATACCTTTTTTGCTTATATTAATTGTATCTTCTTTTAATTATAGTTCCTCTCAGGTCAGTTCTGGATCACAAGAAATGGTATGGTTTGTATATATTTTTCTAACATATAATCAGATTGATCCTAATGTGTTTTCATGTTGTTCAGTTTATAATCTGTGGTTTGCTTGTTTATACTCTCATGCAAAAAATGGTGATTTTCCCCCATGTTTTAATATTTGTAACTTTTAAATATATACTTGGCCAAAGTTTAAACGGCAACACTAAAAACTAGGGTTGAAAATGGGCATTCTAAGCTTTTCCCTGGTATTTTAGGCTAGCTATAATGTTTTTTTCTGTCATTTTAAATTGGAGGGTAATTGCTTTACAATGTTGGGTTAGTTTCTTCTGTACAACACTGTGAATTGGCTATAAATACACACATATCCCTTCTTGAACTTCCCTCCCACTCTGTTTTAACAAACTGTGATGATGAGGTGATTTGATGATTGATTGTGGACTTCCCTGGTGGCTCAGATGGTAAAGAACCCATCTGCAATGCAGGAGACCCAGGTTTGATCCCTGGGTTTGGGAGATCGCCTAGAGAAGGGAATGGCTACCCACTCCAGTATTCTTGCCTGGAGAATTCCAAGGACAGAGGAGCCTGGTGGGCCACAGTCCACGGGGTTGCAAAGAGCTGGTCATGGCTGAGTGACTAACACATTTTCTCTATGGAGACTTTATGAGTCTAAATATCCTATTTCTAATTTACTGAATTTTTATACTTTGGACTGACACTGAATTTTAGTGCAAGTCATTTGAATTTTGTAATTTCACACCTGCAAGGTGGTGCAGAAAAGAAGTCCTGATGAAATAGGACAAATATGAGATCACACAAAACAGATAAAAAGGAAAATGAATAGCTTCAGTGCTAAATTAGGACTTTATATTAAAGACTAAGCAGTAAAACTGGAAACAAAGCCTTGTATTGTCTTTAAACAAATTTCTCAGTCACTATATTGATTTTTAATCATTTGTTTTACATTTGTTGGCTATGTCAGAAGTTGGCGTGAAAACTATTTTACTAAATTTCCTTTTTAATGTAAAGGACAATCAGTTTTGCTGTGGGAATTTTCTTTATTGCTGAAATGGGTTGTTTTATCCATATCCATTGACTTTTTATTTTGTTGTGTTGGTCTGAGACTACTATGATATTCTTTTCTATACTATTCTAGTGATTTTGTTGTGTTGGTCTGAGACTACTATGATATTCTTTCTATACTATTCTAGTGATTCAGAAACTGATAGACCATGGCCAATAGCTTTTGGAATTTTTACCCCAAAAATAATTTTTATCGTTCTTTTAAAAGTGATCATTATTAACGTATATGCAGTGCTAGAACATAGGCAGCTGTGATACCTTTGATGTAGATTTGTTTTTGTAAACAAAGCAAAAAAGACTGTCTTTCTAATGTTTGCTGGAAATTTGGATTTTTTTCCTGCTTGTTTGATACTAAAGAGTTTATGTTTGTGCAAACTATCCTTAAAAAATTTTAGTCACACTGGAGAAGGAAATGGCAACCTGCTCCAGTATTCTTGCCTGGAAAATCTCATGGACAGATGAGCCTGGTGGGCTACAGTCAGTGGCATTGCAAAGTCGAACACAACTTAGCAACTGAACAACAACAACACATGATCAGGCAGACTGTGATTTGGAGAAATAGTTCTTGATGGAAATGTGGCATAAAATGAAGAGTGAAATAACCTAGCAATATGGCACACAGAGTTTTGTAAGAAATTAACATTTGTGTATAGAATAATAATTGCAGATATTCAAACAATAAAGTCCATGGCTAAAAAAAAGTTAATCAAATGCTATTAGGCTTATATTAAGACAATATAGGATTTTCCCCTCACATTTTGGATTTGATAGAATAAATTAAAAAACCTCCTAATAGTAATAATCTATTTCTGCCATCCTAGAATAAGCACTTCTTTTTCATCTTTTAATTTACTGATGAATTCAATTTGCTACTATTTTAGTTTGGATTTATCAATTTGTACTTAATTTGTTTCCATATACAGTTGGAAAAGCTTATTTTTATTTGAAATATTTGTTGAATAGCTTATAAAATGCATTTTATGATCACATTAACAGCCAAATTTACTCTGGATGTGACAGTACATGAGATACTATTTATAGCAACAACCTTTTAATGTACTTGGTTACTTTTTGAAAAGGAGAGTTATGATTTGGTTTTATATAAATTAGTGAATTACTATAACATGATTTTCTTTAGACTCTATTATGATTAGCTACAGTCCTTTGAAACTTATAATTGCTTTGGATGAAAATACAGGTGCACCTCAACTCTGAAATAATGTAAAATTCAGCATGGACATTGAGGGAGGGAGGAGACAGGAAGAGATGAAAGAAACAAAGCTTATAATAACAGTGACGTGCAATTAGCACAGAACTTACCCATTTTAAATGGTAATGGTAGCCTTTGCGCTGGTGAATAATGATAATAATAACAACCACGTCGGAATTTCAAGAGTTACAAAACAAATGCTTATTTCTTGCTCACTGTACACTATATGTGGAGGCCGTCTGGTTTTCTCTTATTCTCTCAGGGACCCTCTGAGAGTGACCCCTGTTCCATTCTGAGAAGCAGCCGTCTTAACATTTCCTTCCGAGCTCCCTGAGGCGGCACCCACCTCTGAACCGTGCTGACACACTGCTAGACCAGATCAGTTAACCTTCAGACTAACGGCAAGGTTAAGCTGGGAAATTTAGTGCACATCACACCCTTTATTTTAGTAGAGAAAGAACAAAGAGCAAATGAGAAAGAAGGGGACAGAGGAAAACCAGGCAAAAGAGCTGCCCCAGAAATCAAGGGGCAGAGATCCTTTAAGAAGAACCAAAGCCATCTTTGGTTCAGCTAGATGGATTAGAACAAGGACAGGATCTTGGCTAGCTGTAACATGTTAGTGATCTGGATAAGACTTGTCTTGCTGGAGAAGAGACAGTAAACCCTGATTAATGTTGATTGATAATGTCACTAGAAGTAAGACAATGGTACAGTGAATATGTATTTTCTGGGAGTTTTGTTGCAATATGGCAGGGAAATCAGGTTGATTCTGAAAGGGCATTTTGATATTTTAAAATATTTAATGATCTAGAGATCTTAGAATATTTAAATATATCAAATATATATCCCTAAAATATTTAAAGGTGTTAAAAACACTATATATTTCAAGAGGATTAGTCTCCTGAGAAATGAAAAATCAGTGATGTTGCAGGTGAGAAGAGAAGTCCTCAGACCATGAGTATGTGGTCTTAATAGCAAAATACCTGTTTCTTCCTTTGTCAGAGGAGAGAAGACAGAAAGACAGATACAGGTCAGGAGTGGAATTGGGGGTAGAAAGAAGAGGGACTTCTTGTCTGTTTCCATTTCTCCATGCTGTATCCACTTAGATGATTAGTGAGAGTGAGGCTGAGAGAACGTGGAGATTTGATGACAAAATCTCTTAGAAGTTAGAGAAATGAATCTTCCATTAATGTGCAGTGGGCAGTGTTCAGCACAGTTGGTTTGACACTTGGCCAAACCGGTGGTGAGAAGGACTCAGGGAAAAACTATTTTGTTTGCAAGAGAGAAATTTTGTTGAACTAATGCACACTTATACTGGTTAAGAAGAGATATGAAGGCCATAGGGAAGTAAAGCAAAATGTATTGACTATTGACAGGTGGTTTAGAGGTCTCGATACAGTCAGAGAACTGCTGACATGGGAATACTGAAATTGTTGAACCCAATTGTTGGGAGCTATTGACCAGAGGGATTTGAAAACAAGATTTATTATAACTAAGCCATTAACTCATTAACAAAGCAAGCATCTTTTAGTGTCTATAATAACTGTTTGTGTTATGTGAAAGAACTTGGCAGCAAAAGAACTTGACCATGAAAAAATACATGACACCCTTGGCTTCACAAAGCTTGCTGTTTCATTAGTGTATTGAGGGGAACCAATATAGAGTTTTTTGAGATTATATCATAACCCTTTCATCCTGGCCAGGAGATGAGATGCTCACATTTCAGCTGGAGTTTGAAAAGGAGTAGGATCTAGAATCATTTAGGAAAAAAACAAAAACAAAAAAAAACAGTGGGGAGGTCAGAGAACTTTTCAAACAGAAAGGAGATTCTTTTGAGGTTGAAAAAGAGTTAGTGTGGTGTGAGATATCACCATTATCTCTTGATGATAAGATTATAGCCTATTCTAGAGGAAACTTCTTAAAAATTTTTCTCTGAAAGCATATGATGCTTAACTGCTATAGTTCAATATCTCAAAAATGTTATCCTCATTTATATATTGCCAACAGTGTAAGAAAAAGCTAAGTCCAATATATGGATATTTTAATTTATGATTTATGAGAATTAATATATTCGTTTGTCTGTATATGATATGGTGACTTGAAGAATTACACACATGAATGTGTGTATATCTAAACACATTGGTTGTGATGTTTTTATAGCCAAGCATACTCTTGGACTGTGTATTCCTCTTTTTTTCCAACATATTTTTTTTTTTAATTGGAGGAAAATTGCTTTACCCTCTTAAAAGACAACAGATGCTTCTAAATGTTCTCCATCTGCATATCAATGGAATTTCTATTTTCTAGTACACTTAAATTTTTTATTTTTAGTAAAAACTAGGTAGTTATATTTTAAACAAATAAGACTGCAAATAAGTTCCACTTTTTGTTACAAGACCAATTTGCTTTTCTTTTAGTGATGTTGTTGTTCAGTCACTTAGTTGTGCCCCACTCTTTGTGGCCCCATGGACTGCAGCACGCCAGGCTTTCCTGTCCTTCACTATCTCCTGTGGTTTGCTCGAACTCATGTTCATTGAGTCAGTCATGCCATCCAACCATCTCATCCTCTGTTGTCCCCTTCTCCTGCCTTCAATCTTTCCCAGCATCACGATTTTTTCCATTAGAGTCGTCTCTTCACATCAGGTGGCCAAAGCATTGGAGCTTCAGCTTCAGCATCAGTCCTTCCAATGAATATTCAGGGTTGATTGCCTTTAGCATTGACTGGTTTATAGTCTAAAGAATAGTTGCCAATCAATAACATTTGTTAAATGACTAAGAACCTAGTGAAATATCACAGCAACAATTTAATCAAATATTTCTTAATCATATAAAATAATGTATCATATATATATATATATATATACCTGTTTTCTTTCAAAATTGTACATAACTACTCTGTAGAGGAAAAGTTTTAAATGTATTCATGTCTTTTCTGCTTAGCATCACAAACCACAAAGATTTGCACCATAGTTAAAAATACAGTTTTTAAAATAAGTGCATTTTGTCATCTGTTTATTTGTGTCCATAATATTCAATTTCCATTTTTAGTATTTTTTTTCCTTAGAATTGGAAGTATTCATTAATTTGAGAGGAACTCTAATCGGGTGATTGTTATTTTTGAGTCTAATTTATGTAATCTGGGTAAATATATAAACTCTTTCAGACATTTAGTAAATTTCAGACATTTAGTAAATCATTCTCTCACTCCCATAGTCTTTATCTCCGTGCCAAAGTGAAGTGGACATTTGGCAAGTGACCAGTTAATTTGATTAATGCAGACGCCAGACAACATTATGCAGGGAAAAATGTCACTTGGCAGCTAAACTCAGGTCTTAATGGACCAAATGGTTTGATGCAACTGCAGGGAGAGTCTGTTCCTAACCTTAGATGAACTGACCGTATAAAATTCACAGAAAATGCGGGTAGTTGGACATTTGCAGCTCAAGCAAGTGTTTTCAACTTTTCTTATTTTACAAGCCTACGATCAGATGCATTGGCTCCATCTCAACTGCATATGCAACGATGTGCGTATTTCTTTTTCGACTACACGTGAAACAACATAATAACAGGGTCCTCTTCTTTCATGATCTAAAGTGAAAAGCTCTGAAAAAATGTATTATGGAGGGATCACCTAAAATATTCAATTACCAGGTGTTGACTAGCAGCTAAGATTTATTATTGACAAGAGAAAACCTGTTCACAGATTTTTTTTTAGCCTTAAAATGACCTTCATTTCATATTTACAAGTTGAAGTTAGTTTCATAAAATGTTAGATAATTAGTTGTCTGATTTTTGGATGGTACAAAACTGATTTTGCACAATTATTGACTGGGGAATGATTACAGCTGTATTTTTGAAAGAGTGAAAATTATTCTGAAGAATAACACAAAAGCATAATCAAAGCAATATGAATCCAATGATATTGATTTTATAGCATTTCAAGAAAATTTTCCACATAAAGGAGTTTAGAGGAAAATTGCCTTCCTGTGTAACAGAATTGCACTTATCATTGCCTTACTTTTGCATCTGTAATGGCATTTATGCCTTTGGCAGAAATATACCATTTTCATGGTTGAAGGAACTTTTTCTTTTTTTAGCTTTCTTAAAAAATATTTTAATTGGAGGATAATTGCTTTACAATGTTAGTATCTGCTGTACGACAGCGTGCATCAGCTGTAAGTAGTTACCTATCCCCTTCCTGCTGAGCCGCCCTCTCAACCTACCCCCATCACACTCCTCTAGGTCATCACGGGGCACTGAGCTGAGCTCCCTGTGCTAGACAGCAGCTTCGCACTAGCTGTCTGTTTTACACGTGGTAGTGTGTATGTTTCAGTGCTACTCTCTCAAGTCGTCCCACCCTCTCCTTCCCCTATTGTGTCCAAGTCTTCTCTACATCTGAGTCTCTATTCCTGCCCTGCAAATAGGTTCATCGGCACCACTTTTCTAGATTCCATATATATATAGGTTAGTATCTGATACTTGTTTTTCTCTTTCTGATACTTGTTTTTCTGATGTTAGTATCTGGTACTTGTTTTTCTCTTTCTGATACTTGTTTTTCCGATGTTAGTATCTGATACTTGTTTTTCTCTTTCTGAAATCATTCTGTATGACAGGCCCTAGGTTCATTCACCTCAGTACAACTGACTCAAAAACCCCATTGGGAACTCTTGTAGCTGTGCTAGACTGTGTTAGTATCTGTATGTGTAACACTTGGGTTTACACCGACTGAAATAACCCCTAATATATTTCACTTATTTAAAAATTATGAAAAGAATTCCACTGAAATTAAGAATCTTGAGTCTATTGACAACATAGCTGGTTGAGAAATTATTTTCAGAGAATGTGTGTTTAAGACATGCCGAATAAACAGGACAGAGGAGCCTGAGGATGATTGCTATAAACACATGGACTGTAACCCACCAGGCGCCTCTGTCCATGGAATTCTCCAGGGAAGAATATTGGTGTGGGCTGCCATTTCCTCCTCCAGAGGATATTTTCCACCCAGGGATTGAACCCTAGCCTCTTGTGTCTCCTGTGTTGGCAGGTGGATTCTTTACCACTGTACCCCCTGGGAGGCTCATATAAACAAGGCATATAAAGCAGAGTCCAGAACTCAGAATGCTTCGTATAATGTTCAGTATGGGACCCTTGAACCTTGTTCAATATTGTATGTAAAGAGTTATATTTAAAAGTGTGTTACATAAGCTTTTCCTGAGTTTTGTTGAATAGCTATAGCATGAAAATGTAAAAAGAGAATATGAAAACAATATCTGTAGCTTAATTTTCAATTGTGAACTTGGGAGAATACTTAGAGTGGCCTATAGAAATCAAGAACATATTTGCATAAGCACTTTTTCCCTCCTGAGACTTAGGACTGTTCATCTTGCAAAGATGACAAGAACATGTACAAATAAAGCACATTTATCAGGGAGTGATGACAGATGTTAAAAATCACTCAAATTCCTGTTTTTAGCATCAAAATTTAAAAAGAACAAATGAGATTATTACCAGTCACATAGGTAAATTTAACATAAGTAACAGGAGTTAGAGTAAGTTCTCTATAAGAAAGTGATTCAAATTTTCTCCACTGTATTTATAGCAACCATTCTCAGGCTCCTCTGTCCATGAAATTCTCCAGGCAAGAATACTGGAGTGGGTTGCCATTCCCTTCTCCAGGGGGATCTTCCCAACACAGGGATGGAATCCCAATCTCCTGCATTGCAGATGGATTCTTTACTGTCTGAGCCACCAAGGAAGCTCAAAGTTATTCAGATTTTCTCCACTGTGTTTATAGCGACCATTCTCAGCCCTGACATAGCTCTCAATCATATTCTATTTTCATGTGTGTTAACTTATCTCGTTTTTCAAATAGAATGTGAGCTCCCTTAGGCCAGAAATGTGTAACATGTATAACCCAGGGCTGACTACATTTTCCAAAGTTACCAACTAGCTCCCTGAGACATCCAGACTTTCCACGTTCTGGGCAACTGGCACTCACTGTTTGTGTCACCAGCCAGCACCCAGGTTCCCATCGCCAGACGCCGCTGAGTAGAGCAGAAGCAAGTGCCATCCCTCGACTCGAGGACATGTCCCGACAGAGTTTCTAGCCCTAGAGGTTTCCCTTGACATGTGTGGGACCCGTGCCTTTTCTTCTGTTGTTGATCCAAGCTTTCCAACTTGCTCCTTCCCCAGGAAACTCTATTCTTTAACCCATGCAACACCGCATTGTTGAGTTCATGACCCATGACAGCCACCACAGAGGGACCTTCTTTGAATAGGAGGCCACCTTTGGATAAAGAATGGGGATACTTTTAGTTTTAGATCAGCTAAATTGTTTTCCTAATTTTATTTTAACGTACCTAACTTTGGCCTCTAATGCTTCTCTCTTAGAAACGCCAACACAATGAGAGAAGAGAAACAATTCAGTTATTCCACACTGAAGGATTTGTGTGCCTTAATTGATCACCCATTAAACAGGTTCATACTTCCCGACCCCCTGTGAGATTACCTTAACGTGCCAATTCTGAGTGAACTCTGGGAGTTGGTGATGGATAGGGAGGCCTGGCATGCTGCAATTCATGGGGTCGCAAAGAGTCAGACACGACTGAGCGACTGATCTGATCTGATCTGATAGGGTAGTTTTGACAATTTCATGTAGGTAATAGATATTGACTTCTGGATTTGGGGGCAATCGAGAATTAAATATTAATAAATGGTATGAATAGGTGTTTAATTCTCGAGTTCTGAGACAGTCGGAGGTTGTGAATAAAACATGCTCTATCTTTCTCAGATCAGATTGGAAAACTGAGTTTAGCTTTGGGCTTCTATATCTATGGTTGGTTATTTCAACAGAAAGTAAAAGGCACACTCAATTTGTACACCTGTGATCACTCATCTTGTTCCTAAAGCAAATACTCTGTCAAAAATGGAGAATGGCATTGAAACATGTATATCATATATGAAACGAGTCGCCAGTCAGGTTCAATGCATGATACTGGATGCTTGGGGCTGGTGCACTGGGACGACCCAGAGGGAGGGTATGGGGAGGGAGGAGGGAGGAGGGTTCAGGATGGGGAACACATGTATACCTGTGGTGGATTCACTTTGATATATGGCAAAACCAATACAATATTGTAAAGTTAAAAAATAAAAAGGCATAAAAAAAAGAAAAGATAGCACATTGGTATTCCAGGGAAGAGTAAAATTTTAGAGAGTAATATTTATTTAATAACAAATTTTACAATATTTTTAGGACTGCAATAGCAAAAAGTCCGTTTCAGTCTTTTCTATGTCAGCAATTCATTTTTCAACTTGATATACACCTTTTGAAATATCTTCCACATGTAATACATTGTAGGTGCTGAAAGAGATTAAAAAATGAGTTAAAAGGAAACCACTTCCCTCATAAAATGTGCAGTTCGTATCTGTGTGGACCTGGTCAAGTAGATGGAAACTGCTCTGTTAAATCCCCTCCATTGGACATCTAGGGAGCTTCCATGGCAATATTGTGTTAGTTTCTGCTGTACAATGAGGTAAGTCAGCGTGTGTACACATATGGTCCCTCCTCTTGGACCTCCCCATCTGCCATCCCAGGTTATCACAGTAGTGCAGACAGGGCTTCAGTGAACATTGAGGGCCATGTGTCCTTTTGAATTATGATTTTCTCAGGGTATGTGCTCAGGAATGGGATTGCTGGGTCATATGGCAGTTCTATTTTAGTTTGCTTACTCCTTGGAAGGAAAGTTATGACCAACCTAGATAGCATATTCAAAAACAGAGACATTACTTTGCCAACAAAGGTCCATCTAGTCAAGGCTATGGTTTTTCCAGTGGTCATATATGGATGTGAGAGTTGGACTGTGAAGAAAGCTGTGCGCCAAAGAATTGATGCTTTTGAACTGTGGTGTCGGAGAAGACTCTTGAGAGTTCCTTGGACTGCAAGGAGATCCAACCAGTCCATTCTGAAGGAGATCAGTCCTGGGTTTGGATTCCATTCTTTGGAAGGAATGATACTAAAGCTGAAACTCCAGTACTCTGGCCACCTCATGCGAAGAGTTGACTCATTGGAAAAGACTCTGATGCTGGGAGGGACTGGGGGCAGGAGGAGAAGGGGACGACAGAGGATGAGATGGCTGGATGGCATCACCAACTCGATGGACATGAGTTTGAGTGAACTTCGGGAGTTGGTGATGGACAGGGAGGACTGGTGTGCTGCGATTCATGGGGTCGCAAAGAGTTGGACACAACTGAGCGACTGAACTGAAGGAACCTCTGCTCTGTTCTCCACAGTGGCTGTATCAATTTACATTCCCACCAATAGTGCAAGAGTGTTCCCTTTTCTCCACACCCTTTCCAGCATGTATTGTTTGTAGATTTTTTTGATGATGGCCATTCTGACGGATATGAAGTGATACCTTGTTGTAGTTTTGATTTGCATTTCTCTAATGATTCGTGATGTTGAGCATCTTTTCACGTGCCTCTTGGCCATCTGTAAAGAGATGAATAGATAAGATGTGCATATGTACAATGGAATATTATTACTCATCCACTTAAAGGATTGAAAGAGGGCCATTTGTGGAGACATGGATGGACCTAGAATGTATCATATGGAGTGAAGGAAGTCAGACAGAGAAAAACAAGTATCGTTTATTAACACATAGATGTGGGGATCTAGAAAACATAGTACAGATGAACCTGTTTCCAAGGCAGGAATAGAGAACCAGACAGAGAACAGACGTGGGCACAGTGGGGCGGGGAGGGTGGTGCCAGCTGGGAGATTGGAATTGACATGTCCACATGACCAGTGTGAAACAGAGAGCTAAGGGGAAGTTGCTCTAAAGCACAGGAAGCCCAGCTCCTTGCTCGGGGGTGATCTAGAATGGGGAGGTAGCGAGGTCCAAGAGGGAGGGAGTAGATGTAATCATACGGCTGACTTGACTTCATTGTACAGCAGAAACTAACAGCATCGTAAAGCAATTATATTCCAATTTTTTTAATGTAAAAAGAAAAAAAAAAAAGAGCATCCCCTCCATTTGTAGACGTTGGGGTCAGAGCTGCGTTGCCTCAGTTTGCCATCAGGCCGGTGGCCCCGTGGCAAGGATGCTGGTCCCTGCCTCCCCCTCGCCAGTCTGCCTCACGCTTCTCAGGGCTGTGGTCCAGGGCTGGAAGCGAGGACAGAGGAGCAGCAGGCTACGAGCTGGTGCTCCGTGCCGGCTCGTTCTGCTTAGCATCCTCCTCCGTCAGCCCCTGCCCAGCCGTCACCCTGAGCTCTCCCGCAGTCCCTTTCATGTGGGATTGTTTGGCTGGTGTCATCTCACTCATCCCACTGGGGTGGGGGGATTTTTTTTTTAATGAAGCAATTCCAGCTCCTCTCTCAGGGACCACTCGTTCAGACTCATCCCAAACATTCACGCCTTTCTGCTTTTTCCAGAAATTCTCAAAGCACAGGCAGTTGCCAACGAGACACCTTCTCCCTGCTCCATGGCAACATACTTTTTCTAGTATGCGTCACTCTGTCCCCCGGACGCCAGGTGACACGTGTGACATGGTTCTCTGCTTCCCCACCCCTGCGCTGTCTTCACGTGGGGCAGGGAACTCCACTCTGCTTCTTGGGGAAGAAACCACCCCAAGGCCCGGGGAACAGGCCTTCTCAGCATCTCCCTGCCCACCTGTCACCCACCCAGGAGGCTTACAGACCCTCCGGGTGGGCAGGGCCTGATGGCTGTGGGACCAGCTTTCTACCACACTTTTATTTTTCTTTCTGATCATTTGTTTTAGAAGGAGAGGCACTTAAAAATATTTTGTTCTCAGGGTTGAGGTCTTAGGCAAACTGGACAAAAGTAAAACCCCTGTTTCATGTCTATCTTATTACTGTGTGTTTGCGGTGTATGCATGCATCATTGGAATCCTTATGCACATAAAACACTGTGCTTCTGTTTATAATAGCCAGGACATGGAAGCAACCTAGATGCCCATCAGCACATGAATGGATAAGAAAGCTGTGGTACATATACACAATGGAGTATTACTCAGCCATTCAAAAGAATACATTTGAATCAGTTCTAATGAGGTGGATGAAACTGGAGCCTATTACACAGAGTGAAGTAAGCCAGAAAGATAAAACACCAATACAGTATACTAACGCATATATATGGAATTTAGAAAGATGGTAACGATAACCATGTATGCAAGACAGCAAAAGAGACACAGATGTATAGAAAAGTCTTTTGGACTCTGTGGGAGAGGGAGCGGGGGGATGATTTGGGAGAATGGCATTAAAACATGTATAATATCATATAAGAAACGAATCGCCAGTCCAGGTTCGATGCAAGATACAGGAAGCTTGGGGCTGGTGCACTGGGATGACCCAGAGGGATGGTATGGAGAGGGAGGTGGGAGGGGGGTTCAGGATGGGGAACACGTGTACACCTGTGGCGGATTCATGTTGATGTATGGCAAAACCAATACAATATTGTAAAGTAATTAGCCTCTAATTAAAAAAAAATAAAATAAAACACTGTGCTTTGTTATTCCACATTCTTTTAGCCTCATTATTCCAATGTCATCAAAATTCTTCCCATATAAATGCTCATAATATTACAGTACAAGGATTAATTATTAGTTATTCAATAATAACCCAATCATATAGATTATTTCTAGCATATTATTGTTGTTAGGAGGAATGCAGAGTGAATATTTTTGAACACAAAACTTTTATTTATATGCACATTCATTCACATATATGTATATTATATAGTATTTTCCTAGAATAATTTTCTTGTTATAAAATCTAGAACAGAGTTAAGACCTGCTGATCTATTTTGGTAACTTATCCTCCCCAAAATGTCCTGAAATTTTACATTTTCCTTCAGCAGTGTAAGAGAGTGTCTTTCTTACTGTTTCTGTACTGACATTCTTATTACTATTTTTTTCATTTCTTGGATTATTGGATTTCCTCTTCTGAGAATTTTCTTTCCTTTGTCTATCTTTATCTTAAGTTATTTCCTATTAATTTTTATAAACACTAATTATGGTTTTCTTTCTACTGGACTTTATTTTTGTATTTTATTTTATTGAAGTATAGTTGATTTTCAGTGTTGTGTTACTGCTGCTGTAACAAATCACTACAAACTTAGTGACTCAAAGCAGATGACCTCTTACGGTCCAAAAATGCATCTTCAGGGCTAAAATCAGGTGTCAACAGGCCTGAGTCCCCCCGGAAGGTTCTAGGGGGAACCTGCTTCCTTGTCCTTTCGTCTTCTAGAGATGCCTCTGTTCCTGACTGTGGCCTGTCCCTGGTATCTGCCTGTGTGGCTTCTGTTGTCACATCTACTACTGACTCTGACTCCCTGCGTCTGTCTTTTTATTTATTCATTTATTTATTTCATTGAAGGATAATTGCTTTACAGAATTCTGCTGTTTTCTGTCAAGCCTCAGCATGAATCAGCCATAGGCACACATATATCCCCTCCCTCCTGAGTCCTCTCCCGCCTCCCTCCCCATCCCACCCCTCCAGGTTGACACAGAGCCCCTGTTTGAGTTTCCTGAGCCACACAGCACATTCCCGTCCGTCTCCTGGCCTTTCTGATCATCTCCTTTTTCTCTCCATTATTGACCCTTATGCTCTTTCTCTTACGCAAATGAAAGGAGGAGTTGTTTGGCTATTGAGTCTATAAATCTCAAAACACAAGTCTATTTATTTTATTTAAATAATTTATTTCTCTAGAATTATGAGCAAAAGCAATAGACTTATCTATCTGGAGAGTTTGTGCAGAGCCATTTTCATATAAAAGGGCTGCACGGATCACTTAGAGAAAGCCTGATTTATGGAATGAAATTAAACATTTTCCACAGGAAAGTATTTTCTCTGAACATTTGCGGCTTTGTGCAATTACAGGCCTCTCAGTGTGGGTATAGAGAAGGTCGAAAACTTGGTTATAAAGCATTGCTTAGCTAAGTGTGCATGGCTTTAAGAAAAAACTGTGTGGGAGTGAGCATTCCCCACTGAGGGTGAGTCAGTGCTCTCTCTTTATTCCCCCATGGGGGCCTGTAAAATAGAAAAAGAACTTCTGATTCCATCTACAATTTTGGTGACTAACCATTAAGCATTTAACTTAATATCTGTATGTTCTCTAGAGACATGAAATGCTGTATGAGTACTAAATTATATTTGTAACTAATGGTTTAGTTCTAGGGTTTAAATAGTCATATTTGCAATTCTTTGGAAATATTTAAATATCACAGAGTCAGTATATGTTATGGATATTATAATATATTGCCAACTATTACAAAATTTTATTAGGTGTAGATTGAATGGATGATTAGCACCTGCTATTAAGGAGACATTTTTATTCAGCCTATGTAATAATAACTAATTTGTGTCTGCATATGAGTTACATTAGAGATATACTCTGGAAAAGGCAATGGCACCCCACTCCAGTACTCTTGCCTGGAAAATCCCATGGATGGAGGAGCCTGGTAGGCTGCAGTCCATGGGGTCGCAAAGAGTCAGACACGACTGAGCGACTTCACTTTCACTTCACTTTCATGCACTGGAGAAGGAAATGGCAACCCACTCCAGTGTTCTTGCCTGGAGAATCCCAGGGACGGCGGAGCCTGGTGGGCTGCCGTCTATGGGGTTGCACAGAGTCGGACACGACTGAAGCGACTTAGCAGCAGCAGCAGCAGATATACTCAGGATGCACGCATATACAAACCCATACATAAAGGTGATATAAATATAAGTATATTCTTACTGACTAGGTCTACAGTTTTTCTCAGCAACTTTTCTAGGTACATTAGAACACCAATGCAGAGGCCTTGTTTTTGCCAGGTAGAATATCTTGATATTTGTTTCTTGTCACTTTCTCCTTGGTTTGGTTCTCTGACTAAAAGGAAATAATTACCTGTCACCACTGTTGTTTAGTCACTCAGTCATGTCTGACTCCTTTTTTTTCCCCCTGGACTGTAGCCTGTCAGGCTCTTCTGTCCATGGGATTTCCCAGGCAAGAATACTCGAGTGGGTTGCCATTTCCTCCTCCAGGGGATCTTTCCGACCCAGGGATTGAACTGGCATCTCCTGCGTTGCAGGCAGGTTCCTTTCTACTGAGCCACCTGGGAAGCCCCCTGTAAGGAACAGAGCCACTGCACGTCCGTTCCTCTCATTCACTGTTTCATTCCTGCAGGTGCTGGATGGTTATTGGCCGCTATCCTTATGCCAAACCAAATAAAAAATATATTGACATAACCTGAGGCGAATGATCTGAGTCACCTCTTAGATTAGCTCAGAAGCCTTCTGACTGGACTCTTCATGTTCATTTCTGCTTCTTCTATTTCTTTTCACTTGGCCTGGGACCAGCTGTGTATAAACCTCTTCAGATTTGATAGACACCACCTAACTGCTTCTGACTTGCCTCACACCATCTGAGAGAAAACCTCTTTCTTTTCCCATGCACTGTACAATCCAGCCTGCGTGCAGTCTAGAATCATAAACACATTTTGTTGTTTGCTTCATCAGTCAATGAGACATTGTAAATATATTCATCTGTTCATACACTCATTTATCATTGATTGAGCACCTTCCTTGTTCCAGACACTATTTTATATTCTTCAGATAATTGATGGACTATACAGTTCAAAGAGAAAGACCACAAAAAGAAAAAGCCATAGCCTAGTAACCCTGATGGTGTATCTGAGAGGCATTTTTTTTCTTTTGTAGAATGAGTCAATTTAAAAATGACTAAAAGACTAGTACCTTTTGATGTGCGCTAAAACTGCCGGCGAATTAAGTAAAAAATTTTTTAAAGATGTTAGTTGGTTTCACTTAATATTATTGTGCTAGACTATTGGTAAGGATGGGCTTCCCAGGTGGCTCAGCAGTAAAGAATCTGCCTGCCACTGCAGGAGAAGCAAGAGACATGGGCTCGATCCCTGGGCTGGGAAGATCCTCTGGAGAAGAAAATGGCAACCTGCTCCAGTATTCTTGCCTAGAGAATCCCATGGACAGAGGAACCTGGTGGGCTACAGTCCAAGGGGTCACAAAGAGTTGGACACGATTGAGCACACATTCATGTTGATCAGTCGTGTCCAACTCTTTGCGACCCCATGGACTGCAGTCCACCAGGCTCCTCCATCCATGGGATTCTCCAGGCAAGAATACTGGAGTGGGTTGCCATTTCCTTCTCCAATTAGGACAGCACGTGACAACTGCCCAGATCTCTGCAGCTGATACAAGCCTACTTTTTGTTCATTTCTTAATCCACTGAAGTCAGGAGGTTCTCCTTGGTGTGTCTTCTCCATGTAGTGACTCAGAAATCTGTAATTGTCAGCTTTTTAGCTCCATCATTTTATAGCCCTTCAGTTCCAGGTACTTAGGTAAGGAAGTTCCCATGGGGTGTCTCCTTTTTAGAGCTAGAAGAGATAGAAACCACATCCTTCCACATTTTAGCAGCCAGACTTTAGTCTCCGTGTCCCACTGAAAGGCAAGGCTTAACAAAATAACTCCTATTTTTATTAATCTGATATAGATATCAGTTCATTTCCAATTTTGAATATTTCCAAGGTGTTCTTTTTTAAATTTTCTTTAGGTTAGCTCATAGTCGTTCTGTAATATTCTGCTTGTTTTCCAATATGCTAATTATTAATCTATTTTTTAATTTTTGTTGTAATAGAGTATTTCTATCCTTAATAATTCATTCCTTCAATTTTCCTCAGATAATTTGGTATGCTGTATCCAACAGTTTGAATTGATTGCTTTTTATATACAAAGATAGATATATATGCATACACCTTTCTATGTGTATGTGCATACATATATATATATATATATATCTTTCTGTAGTTAAATTAAGATCATATATTTCTGTTAGTAACAGCTTTGACTGTCTCTTTAAAATTTGTATTATATTTCATTATTTCCAAAATTTCACAGTTAGATCTCCAGTTTTCTGTTGACCTGACAACTAATTAAATTTCACCTTCCCACCTGACTAAATTGTTTCTTCTCTACATATATAGGTGCATTAAATATATGTTGACTGTGTGTGTTAGTCGGTCAGTCATGTCCGACTCTTTGCAACACCATGGACTGTAGCCCACCAGGTTTCTCTGTCCATGGGATTCTCCAGGCAAGAATACTGAATTGGGTTGACATTTCCTCCTCCAGGGAATCTTCCTAACTCAGGGATCGAACCCAGGTCTCTTGCATTACAGGCAGCTTCTTTGCTGTCTAAGCCACCAGAGACTACCTAGTAGGATAAAAGAATCTTAAGTAAATGCAAAAACAGGTACAAGTTTCAACATGCAATAAAAACTATAAAGGAAATGAAAGATAAGTGAAAATAATACTCTGAGTCATTATTCACATTTGGGTAATCAAGAAAGCATTTCAGAGTAAATCATATTTAAACTGGGACCTGAATGATAATTAGGAGGCAGATGAGTATGGAGTTGCAAAAGCTCTTTGTAGGCAAAAGGAAAAGCATCTCTGAATACTCTGAGACAGGAAGGGATTTGATGAATTCCAAGAACTGTGAAAAGATAAATTCCCAAAGAACATCCTGTCTGAGTTCTTTCATCAAGAAAATGTGGATGGAAAACCCTGTCTCTGCCTAAAATTAAATTGATTTTGCCCTGCCTCTCACATATTAGGTTAGCTGGATTTAGAATTCTAGGTTACTCAGCAACTGAAGACATTATTGTATTTATTGTAATAAAGTTTCTTGTTGCTGCAGATTATAAGTCTACTGTTCATTTCTTTATATGTTTTTATTTCCCACTATCTGTCTGTGCTTTAATAATCTCGCCTAGCTTTTTTTTTGTTGTTTCTCAGTTTGTTTACAGTATGACTAACTTTGAATATATTCTTATATTTTTATTTTGCTCAGTATTTTTGTGCAAATTTTTCTGGTCATTTTTCCCCCTCAATAACCTAGCATTGAGAGGTTGCCCTGTCAACAAAAAAGGCAAAATTTCACTTGGAGAAAAGCACTTTTATCTTTGTTCCTTTACTTCCTGTTTGCTTCCCAGCAAGAGTCAACAGATATTTTGGGATTATAATACACAAAGCTTAAGAACAAAGTCCACATATGAGCTAAGGGTGACCAAGCAGAAAGATGAAAAGAACCCAACCTCTGGTGGCAATCACTGAGTTGTTCTATTCCCTCTGCATTACTGACACCTCGCCTTACTATTTCATTTGATAATTAACTAACATAGCCTAGCCAGTTTGTCTTCCTATCCTGTTACATTTAGTGTTTCACAAACGACTTACACCTATTGTGTCATTTAAAGGTTACCATTCTTGGGAGAATGGAATTGAAACATGTATGATATCATATAAGAAAAGAATTGCCAGTCCAGGTTCGATGCAGGATACAGGATGCTTGGGGCTGGTGCACTGGGATGACCCAGAAGGATGGTATGGGGAGGGAGATGGGAGGGGGGTTCAGGATGGGGAACACATGTACACCCGTGGCGGATTCATGTTGATGTATGGCAAAACCAATACAATATTGTAAAGTAAAAAAAAAATAATAATAAATAAATGATAAATGGTTAAAAAAAATAAAGGTTACCATTCTGTGAAATTGCTATTGTATGCATTTTACAGATGAGGAAACTAGGATTTAAAAAGAAGTCAAAGTTATTGAAGCTTTTTTATATTTTCAAAAAAATTGAATATTATTGGGAATATTGACATAACTGACTATTTAAGAGATTAGTAGATGCTCAGCAAACATTTTTTTTTTTTGATCAGTTGCTTAGTTACCTGTCATACTGAATAAGCACAAATGGCATTGAATTCACACAAACTCCAGTGTTTGATTTTCAACCTGTGGACCTCACACACACACATCTACACATAGAAAAGACTGGTGTCACATGTAGCTACTATATTGTGGTTTTGCACCCTTTTTTTTTAACTTTCTCAGGAAAGTTTCCATCATCTATTTTCCATCCATGGTATTTGTACTGTATTTCTTCTTTTGTAGAAAGAGTAGTTTTTATTGAGATGTAATTGACTTAATAATTTCACATAAGTTTAAGGTGTACAATGTGTTGATTTTATGCATTTATATATTGCAATATAATTACCACCATAGTGTTAACACCAACATTATATTACATCATTGTTTAGTTTTTGTGGTGAGAAAATTTAATACCTAGTCTCTTAGCAACCTTGGAGTATATAATACAGTGTTTTGACTATAATCATATCTCCCCAAGTGACAGCCATAGGAAAATGAGTGTTGGCCTTTGTGCCACCCGGAAGGAAGATTATGAGACAGGTAAGAAAATGTAGGAAGTTTATTAGGGAGTACACCACCTATGGAGAAAGAGACCAAGTGGCAAAGGGCAGAGAGAACTAGGACCAGGGTAAAGTGATAACCTAGTACTTCTGAGTACCTCTGAAGCTGGGATAGATCTTGGGTGGTGGTTGTTCACTCACTCACTTGTGTCTGACTCTTTGCAACCCCATGGACTGCCATATGCTTGTTCTTCACTATCTCTCAGAGTTTCCTCAAACTCATGTCCATTGAGTCAGTGATACCGTGGACTGTAGCCCACCAGGCTCCTCTGTCCATGGGATTTCTCAAGCAAGAATACTAGAGTGGGTTGCTGTTCCCTTCTCCAGGAGACCTTCCTGACCCAGGGATCAAACCTGGGTCTCCTGCATTGCAGGTGGATTCTTTACCATCTGAGTCAATGGGAAGTGCATAGATCTTGGGAGCTATTGCAAATTGGGGTGAGAAGAGTAGCTCCTGACCAGGCTGCCCCGGAGAGGGGGTGTGGCTTAGCAAGGAGGTTTCTTACAGCCAAGGGGAAAGGGCAGCGATTAGACATTTCCAGTAACTGGTGGAATCCATCCTCCTTCCTGAAGGCGGCCCTGGAGGGCCCAGGACAGTATCCTCTCACCCCAGGTCTTTCCTGCTTATCAACCACCTTTCATAAATCATTCCCTCCTATCCACTTATTGGCTTATCTCTTAGTACTTGTCACAATGGGAAAATTTGCTTGTTTGATTGTCTCTAACCTCTTATTTCTGCTGGATTCTAACATCTGTGAGGTTAAAGATCGTGTTGCCTTGTTTACTTTTATGCTAGTCGTTTGCACACTGTAGACCGTAAGTGCTCATTGAATGAATGACTGATATTGTCTCAATTCTACAGAAAGCACTAAAACCACTCTATTTACATTTAACATATAAGATATTAAGTGAGCCCTCTAAA
The DNA here is from genome assembly GCF_003369695.1 of Bos indicus x Bos taurus. Taxonomy (NCBI): domain Eukaryota; kingdom Metazoa; phylum Chordata; class Mammalia; order Artiodactyla; family Bovidae; genus Bos; species Bos indicus x Bos taurus. The sequence continues at coordinate 8,428,240 of NC_040099.1, read as the reverse complement.
GATGCCACTTAAGACCACAGAAATGTTCTCATTTTAAACGTGTTATCGTTCACCAAGTATCATATGTGTTTACGGATAACACTGAATTCTACAGAAATATACATTCTTTTGATGTCTGTACTTCTTGAGGTCAGAATTGAAGATATAAATAGATACTGACATTTATCCTAATAAGCAGGTGGTGTAAGATATTTTTATAATGTACTTAATTTGGATGAGCATGTGAATTCTTTATTCAAGTAGATGGATTTGATTGTAATAACCATCCAATGTGTCTGAGTCAACTTTTGAGAAGAGAGAATCTGCTCTTGTTGATAGCATTATTACTCACAGCTGGAGTCTAACAAGGCTATCAACAGACCATGAGCAAGTTATTTTCAATTTTCTAAGTGCTTCTCTCTTTTAAATATAGTTAAATCATATAGTATACTGTTAATTTCAAGTTCTCTACATATCAATACACTATTGTTATGCATGTTTGAAATTACAGATGCCAAAATTTTCTAATTTTCTATGATTATTTTTAAAAATTGAACAAAATAACATAATAACTTAAAAGTTTGCCAATCTCATTTTGTTTTTCCTTCAAATTCATGCATGCAAATGAGCTTATTTGATGCATTTTACCAGCCTTTCACTTGTTATTTAATATTATAAGAAAATGCATTTTAATTCTGTCAGCTTGTCACAGTCAAAATCAGTTAAACTTCAGGGACTTCCCTGGTGGTACAGTGGTTAGAACTTCACCTTCCAATGCAGCAGGTGTGGGTTCCCTAGTCAGGGAACTAAGATCCCACATACCTCATGGCCAAAAAACCAAAACATAAGCAGAAGCAATATTGTAACAAATTCAATAAAGACTTTATAAATCAGATCAGATCAGATCAGTCGCTCAGTCGTGTCTGACCCCTTGCGATCCCATGAATCGCAGCACACCAGGCCTCCCTGTCCAACACCAACTCCTGGAGTTCACTCAGACTCACGTCCATCGAGTCAGTGATGCCATCCAGCCATCTCATCCTCTGTCATCCCCTTCTCCTCCTGCCCCCAGTCCCTCCCAGAGTCTTTTCCAGTGAGTCATCTCTTCACATGAGGTGGCCAAAGTACTGGAGTTTCAGCTTTAGCATCATTCCTTCCAAAGAAATCTCAGGGCTGATCTCCTTCAGAATGGACTGGTTGGATCTCCTTGCAGTCCAAGGGACTCTCAAGAGTCTTCTCCAACACCACAGTTCAAAAGTATCAATTCTTCGGCGCTCAGCCTTCTTCACAGTCCAACTCTCACATCCATACATGACCACAGGAAAAACCATAGCCTTGACTAGACAAACCTTTGTTGGCAAAGTAATGTCTCTGCTTTTGAATATGCTGTCTAGGTTGGTCATAACTTTCATTCCAAGGAGTAAGCGTCTTTTAATTTCATGGCTGCAGTCACCATCTGTAGTGATTTTGGAGCCCAGAAAAATAAAGTCTGACACTGTTTCCACTGTTGCGTGATCTATTTCCCATGAAGTGATGGGACCGGATGCCATGATCTTCGTTTTCTGAATGTTGAGCTTTAAGCCAACTTTTTCACTCTCCACTTTCACTTTCATCAAGAGGATTTTTAGGTCCTCTTCACTTTCTGCCATAAGGGTGGTGTCATCTGCATATCTGAGGTTATTGATATTTCTCCCAGCAATCTTGATTCCAGCTTGTGCTTCTTCCAGCCCAGAGTTTCTCATGATGTACTCTGCATATAAGTTAAATAAGCAGGGTGACAATATACAGCCTTGATGTACTCCTTTTCCTATTTGGAACCAGTCTGTTGTTCCACGTCCAGTTCTAACTGTTGCCTCTTGACCTGCATACAGATTTCTCGGGAGGCAGGTAAAGTCTTTCACCCTATGTAAATAGTCTAGGAGTTAGGTTTTCCAGGTGATGTAATGGTAAAGAATCCACGTGCTAATGCATGGGATGCAAGAGGCTAGGATTCAGTCCTTGGGTGGGAAAGATCTTCTGGAGGACGAAATGGCAACCCACTCCAGGATTCTTGCCTGGAAAATTCCATGGATAGAGGATCCTGGTGGGTTACAGTCCATGGAATCACAAAGAGTCAGACCTGACTGACCATACCATCATCCTAAACTGACTTTTTATATTTGTGTTTTTAAACTGATTTTTTTAAAATATCTTTAATAATGAAATATTTTTCTCCAAAAGTGAAATTCAGTTTTAATCTTTTTTTAGAACAAAGTAAAATGTATCCTGTGAACATAATTTAAATATTTTGACTGTATATACCATTTGATATATTTTCTCGTAACGAAATGTGCCCAGGCTAGGCCAGGTTCGCTTGACCTCAGCTGTAAGCTAGATTCTCCTATTGGCCCAGACTGTTGTCCCTCCAGGCATGTATTCTCCTTTTAAGTACTAAAAATTCTACATCGCCTCTTCCCATCTGAGGAGACTGCTCACATTTCATTGCTCACTTATGTTTTGTCTACTTTTCTAAAACAATTACTGCTAAGAGTAAAGCTTACTACAGTTGGCATACACTAGGAGTCCTCAAACTTTGTGTTGAGTCATAAACATCTGGAGGGCTTGTCACCCAGTGTTGCTGGGTCCCAAGTCCTGAGCTTCTATTAATAATTAAGTAAATCTTGGCTGGAGTTCCCACGCTGCAGGCTTGGGGACCACTCACAGGGAATAGACATTGACTAACACACCCACCTCCTGGGCCTGAGAATAAGGTGACCTTCCCTGAACAAATGGCCTCACAGTGGATCATGAAGGCCACAGATCTACCTACAAGGATGACACATGCTTGGGGGAAATTTGTATTGCCAACAGCAAAGTTTTTCTTTCCTTTCTTCCTATCTGCACATCTCAAAGGTTGTTTATATTTACTTGTGCATGCTAAGTCACTTCAGTTCTGTCTGACTCTTTGCAACCCCTGGACTGTAGCCCACCAGGCTCCTCTGTCCATGGAATTCTCCAGGCAAGAATACTGAAGCGGGTTGCCATTTCCTCCTCCAGGGGATCTTCCTGACCCAGGGATTGAACCCATGTCTCTTAAGTCTCCTGCATTGGCAGGGAGATTCTTTACCACTAGTGCCACCTGAGAAGCTACTTATGTTTACTTAATTCCATTTAAACCAAATTAAGTGAACTGTACAAGCCTAAAGCCACAGCATGGATGGAGAGATAGTTTTACTAAATTGCAAAGGTATTTAGGTAGTTGCAACGAGGTGCATAATTCCTGAGAAAAAGCCATCCTTTTACAAATTGTGACAACCCTTCCATTAAGCTCTGCATTATTTTTGTGGCAGATTCATTATGTTTGTGACAGATCAAGAAAATCTGTCATTAAATGCTCCATTTTCATTCCAAATAATAGAACTGTGTTCCCTGTTGCATATCTCAATGTGAAGCCATCAGGTATATAATTTGGCATTGGGAAATTGTATTCTGAAGGGAAGAAAGGAGAAGTCTGTTTGCATTCTATTAATAAATGTGGTTTGGGGTGTCATTTGCTAAAACACTGCTGTGAAGCCATAAACTGCACTGTTACGGTGAGGCAGGGGAAGGGATTGTGGGTCTGCCTGTCAGCAGGTGTCTAGCTACCTGTCGAGGTCTCTTTCCAGCTGCCATCAGCATTGCTGGGGTTTAAATATCACTGGTTGTGATTCTGACTCCTGTGAGGGGCCAGGCGTTGCAGGACAGCGGCAAGATTCCAGGAGTCTCTCAGCTGTCTGATATTCACATTGTCAGGGGACACTGGAAAGTGTGATGGGTGACTGGTTGTCATGGAGCCCTTCTCTGCCTTTTCCTGAGAGTGGTCAGTACTTTCTCCCCAGGTCCTGCCCTGCAGTCCACACCTTCTTCCCACCTCTGCAGGACTTTGACCTGTTCTAATTGGAGTTCTGAGTCTCATGGAGGCTGAGAGGCCGCCAGTAATAAATGGTGTGATAGCACAGTTCACTTCACACCAGCTTTTCTTCCCTGTGATAACATGTGCTTCACATTCTTTTGTGTTTTCCTTTACTTAATAGAGTATTTGGAGATATCATGTCCATATACAAAAGGCTGCCATATTATATTTAATGGCTTAATGGCTTTTTATTTAATCAGCTCTATATGATGGTATGACATTCATTTCTAATCATTCACTATTAACAGAAAAAGAATTCTGTACTACATATCCACATGGACACAGCATTTCACCCAACCATGTTGTCTATCTGTAGAACACATTTCTGGAAGCAGAATGGCTGGGTTGGGGTTTACATACATTTTTCATTTTAAAGAATTTGGCAAAATATTTCCATTAATCATGATTTTGTGATGTTTTACCAACAGATTATCTTATCACACTTAATCCTGCCAGTCTGAAGACTTGAGGAACAGCACCTTGATGTGTTTTCTTTCATTATACTTTTTTTTATATATAATTGTAGACTGAGTGCAGGAGAAGGGGTGACAGAGGATGAGATGGTTGGATGGCATTACCAACGCAATGGACATGAGGTTGAGCAAACTCTGGAAGATGGTGAAGGATAGGGAAGCCTGGCACGCTGCAGTCCATGGGGTCACAGAATCAGACAGGACTGAAACACCTTAGCACGCACTCACATAAGAAATAGTATGGAGAGATCTGTGTGTATTTTCTCTAGATTCCCCCCATGGTATCACCTTACAAAACTATGGTCGGATATTACAATCAGGATATCAACATCAATGCAGTCAAAACACAGAACTTTTCATCAAGATGAGGATCCCTGATCTGCCCTCACCACATCCTCTGCTCGCCTGAAACTGCCCTCCCCTCCACCCTTGATCCCCAGCAGCCATGAATCTCTCCTCCATTTCTATAATTTTGTCTTGTCAGTATGTTACAGAAATTGGAAAGGTGTTTCCTGAGTTTTGGATGAGGACGAATGGCTTTCAATGTTTAAGATATTCTGTATGCTTTCCTGTGAACTCTGACCTTCCATATTTTATATGAAGTTAACTGGTATGACTTCATATAACTCATTAGTAAGAGACCTGTCCCTTATTACAGCATTTTCTGTGTAGGACAGACTATTTTATTAGCTATACACACACTGTATACCTATTATGATTAAATTTATTATTCTGTGATCTCATGATGCTATATAGAAAACCTTTCCCCATTGGCAATTTAAAAAAAGTATCTAAGTTTTTGTCCAGTGTTTTCCAATACTTTATGGCTTTTTAAAACTATTAAATCTGATTCTTTTTTATTAGTGGTAGTAATAGTATATGAGTAAAGGTCTCCAATTGTCTACCTAGTTGTCCCCAAAATTTTGACCATACATTTTTAACTAGTGCCCTCTCATGTACTTTTCTATGTGTATTATATATTATTTGTATTTTGTATGCATTATTTTTATAAGTACTATGACAGTGTTTTTCAGGAAGTTAAAGAAATGTTCTGAGACTTTCCTAAAGTACTATAACATTATGAGGAACTAGAGGCTTTTTTTTTCTTCATAGTATTAATAAAGATGTTTTCAACAATTACAATATTGTTAATTTTGCACAGCAAACTTGAACTAAAAATGAAAAGCTATGTTAATTCCAATCTGAAGCCAATTAATGTAACCTGTTAATTCATTTCTTTACAGTATTGATTATAACAAAGTTGGTTAGGAATCAGTCCCTTCATGGTGGATTCACTCTGGTTTCTTCCCAGATGGGTCCCTTACTTCAGATCTCTGAGCCACATTCACATGCTTTCGGCATGAATATGGCAGCACTAAAACTTTTTTCTTAGAGAAATAACTAAAACCAGATAGTCTGCTAACTTTTAATACTTAGACTGATTTATCAGATGAACAGTTCTTCTTGTTTTTATTTTTATTACATCTTATTCTTCATTTATGGATACAAGATTTCTTTTGGAAAACATACATAAAAACTAAATTGCATAACATGAAAAATGGGTCATTCACTCAAGTGCATAAAGAGTTGCACTGTATTTTAGACATTCAGAAATATATCTTCCACCTATCGTAATATGCTAATCATAATACAGAAAATATGGAAAAGACCCTGATGCTAGGAAAGATTGAGGGCAGGATGAGAAGAGGGTGACAGAGGATGAGATAGTTGGATGGCGTCACTGACTCAATGGACAGGAGCTTGAGCAAACTCTAGGAGATGGTGAAGGACAGGGAAGCCTGGCGTGCTGCAGTCCATGGGGTCACAAAGAGTTGGACACAACTGGGTGACTGAACAATGACAATCATAATGTTTAACTGCAGAAAGGTAGAGTTCCAGATGAAAAGATACCCATCTGAATTCTTCCTAAAGTGTTCTTCTGTTTTTTTCAAAAGAAGTTGCCCATCCTCTGATTTTATCAGAGCAAGCTATAAATAACAGGATCCTTGTTTTCTTTTGAAAGGAACTCGTGGACCTTCAGCATGCCTACTGTAAGCTAAGCAGACAGTACCAGGCAAAGACAGCAGAACTGACTCACGCCAACAACCTCGTGGATCAAAATGAAGCTGAAGTGAAGAAACTGAGACTTCGAGTAGAAGAACTAAAATGGGGACTCAACCAAAAAGAAGACAAGGTACTTTTTAAGTGGAACACATTTTAGATAGATTCAAAATAGCATTTGATAGCATAGAAAAAGCATTTTCTTTTTTATTAGCAAATGGCATTACTTGATATAAAAACTTCACATTTTAAATTTGAAATCAACTAAAAGCATAAGGAAAGAGGAAAATATTACATAGACAACATGCTTGTTTTGTAGTGTTAGTTGGGCATTTGCTACATATGCCCTATAGCTTCAAATACGTTTTAGCCTGGGGGTGTGTGTGGGTGGGCGTGGTATCATTGGTATCATTAAAACTTGATGTTTTTTTAATGTACTTTTGAAGATTTTATTTGTTATAGTGCTGTGTTTCATATTGATGATGAATATGATAAATATAGCAGTTTTATCATATCAATTTTAGGTTGATTTTGAACATATGTTTGATTAATATACACTGAAGATTGTAGGTGAGTGCTTAGGCTTAAAGAATAAGTTATTTGTGTATTGGCCTTGATATAAAAGTTTATCTCAGTTATAGTCCCTTTTTTTTTTTTTTAGCACAAAACTTGATGTTTTAATGGAAATCAGATATATAGAGACATCCAGAGGAGCAGTTAATGCTGGAGATATAAATCTGGTGGTGGTCATGTGTTAATACACAATATTTAAAACCACAAGACTGGCTGAGATTATTGAACAAATAATAGACAAAATCCTTAGGACTCTTTGAACAAAAAGTGTTAGTAGCTCAGTTGTGTCCAAATCTTTGCAACCCTATGGACTGTAGCCCATCAGGCTCCTCTGTCCATGGAATACTCCAGCAAGAATACTGAAGTGGGTTGCCATTCCCTTCTCCAGAGGATCTTCCCGACCTAGGGATCGAACCCAGGTCTCCCACATTGCAGGCAAATGTGTCTACTAAAATACAGCCCTTTCACAGTCCCTCCTGTCCTTCCTACACATTCACATAATAAATATCTCCTATTTGTTTTGCCAAAAAAAAAAGTTTGTGTTTTAAGCTTTAATTTTACATCTTATAGAAACATAATGTATGTTGTGATTATGATATGATATATATATCCTCTCCAGTGCTTTCTGATGTTCAAAGAACGTAGGCAGCTCAGTTATGTCGTGAAACGTCAACTACCTAATGGTCTATGGCATGTTTAAGAATGTGATACCTTAATGGTACACCTGTGACCGGGAGGATTTCAGCTGCAGTTACAAACAACACAGAGAGTTTTCCTGAGAGAAACAGTGCCCCTGTCAGTGTGAGAGCGTCCGTCACCCATGGCGGCAGCTACTTCAGATGGGGTTCCAGGCATTGCATCTGCTCCTGTCGGCCAACTTTCGAGGCAAAAATAATTAGTTCCCTGGTTTAAAAAGTGTGTTTGCAGATACTGCCAAACAGTTGGAAATTAAAAAAAGAAAATGGAAATTGTTTTTCCAAGGGGTGATTCAATAACAGAGCACAGTCCCCCTTTGAAGATTTAATTTTTCATCCAATCTGTTTGCAGTCAAGCAAACCAGATCTTCTTATCTAATAACATCCATGAAAATAGAATTATTTGACCAGTGTGAGGCTCACATATCACCCCCTGATCTGACTATAGCTGACTTGTCCATGGGCATTTTATCCTTGATGTCTCTTTTTATGAAGACGTACATGTTCTTTTTAATGATGTACATGGGTAGTGAAGCTGGACTGTGGAAGAATAAGTCAGAAGAGGAATAGAGGCAGTCTCAAGAGAGTGGTTTGGGGTTTTTACTTCATTGTAGCCTTTATTCCTGTGAATGGTTTTGATATACATGCATTTGTTGCAGGAGGTGGTAAATAAACCTTTGTGTTTGCCAATATCGGCTTTAAGAAATTGCTTGGGACTGAATCATCAGGAAGGAAACTGTGATAATACGCAGTGTTCCAGGGCTAATGAAGTACTAGTTCCCAGAGATCCGATTCAGCCGTCTAATTGTGGAATGTTAAAAACAGCTGTGGTCTTCAGAAGGCTTATATTAGTTGCCCCTCCCTGTGAGAGCATCAGTCTCCCCACATCATCAATGTCAGTCTTGGCACGTGTGACGTTTGCTTTGCTCAAGAAGCAGAAGCTCCGTGTGCCACTCACCATCCAGAGCTTTGTGAACCCAACATGCCTCTTCTCCCATGTATCTTTTCCTGCCGTCTCTCATGTCATGAGGCTAGCAGGTCCAAAATTCACATCATTCTCTCAGCACGAATTCTGAAACAGGAAGGCTATGGAGCAGAGCCCTTATGGACCCAGACAGATCCACATGGGTAAAACAAAAGTCAATATTTATTGTGGTAAGCCACTGACATTGTGGATTTGTTTGTTACTATAGGAAAACTTAGCTAAGGCTGGCTGGTATAGTCCTTCAAACAAAAATGGCCTGTTAAAATTACATGACATTGGCTCTGGTGCTATCTGCAGGTGTTAAGAAAGCTTATGGCAGGTGAGAATGACAGCAGCCCATTTTGTGGAGTCTCAAAAGCTTTGGTACATTATTTCCTATAATGCCTTGGAAAGCAGATGATGGACAGAATGAGCTTGTGGTTTTTAGATGAATAGGTATGTGGCTAATACTTTTGTTTGTTTGTCTGCTACTATTGCCTTTGACAAGTGCCCAAAGGAAAGATGAATTCAGAAAAGACTTGTTGAATTTTCAAAGAGATATGTAAGGTAATACAGAAATTTAAGTACTTCTGTGACTGCCAGGGTCTGATTTTCATTTGCAAACGCTGAGACAGAAAACTGAGCATGGCTTTGAGCAATGAACATTATTTAAGGTTGAGCTTTTAAGCAAGGGCCAATTCAGTGGTGTGGCTTTCAAGCCTGTTGTTAAAAGCTCTTCATTAAGGTCATTTTCTGTAAACCCTTGAAGTTGAATAAAATGGCACAGGGAGAAGACAGATTGTGCCTCTCCCAGAATATCCCACAGATTCAAGGCAACTACCGGTAGCTCAGAGGCAAATCAACATCTGCCAGAGAATTATACATGGGACAGCTGACCTGTGGAATTTACTGAAATCAAAAGAAAAACAAAAACGCTGTTAGCTTTTGTGAAAAATATGCTGACAAATGAGTTTCCAGCCTGCGATAAAAGAGACTGATTTCTCAAGATCTAAAAGAACCTTCCGTTCCTCCAAAGGTTGTGGGCTGAGCAATGCTGTCAACACCAGAACACAGGGAGTAATGTCCAGAGCTGTATTCAGTTATGGACACAGCATGTAGTGAGGAAAGACCAACTACAGAACAACGCCAAGGACATTAGAAAAGCAGTGACTCGGCAACTGTTATCAGGAGGCTTGCTCAGCATGCATTAGGCTTAGTTGCTCAGTTGTTTCTGAGTCTTTGTGACCCCATGGACTGTAGCCTGATAGGCTGCTCTGTCCACAGGATTCTCCAGGCAAGAATACTGGAGTGGGTTGCCATTTCCTCCTCCAGGGGAATCTTCCCAACGCAGGGATTGAACCCGTGTCTCCTGGGTCTCCTGCATTGGCAGGCAGATTCTTTACCACTGAGCCACCTGGGAAGGCCCAGGCAAAACCCAACAGCTTTCCCCATGAGCAAGATATGAGCTTCTTGAAATATCTGCCAAGTTAGATTTTATAAATAGCTTCTATTTTCTCTTATCAGTATGAAAGTTTTTATTGTAATTTTCTTGCCATAGTTGCAGTGTAGGATGTTGAGGGTATGAATTACTTGCCTTTTGAGCACATAGATTTCTGGAACAAGAGAAGGCATATTGAGATGTGATATAGATTGCAGATCTTCGAGGCCTAGGCTGTGGTTGAAAGGTTGCTTGGGTAATTTCTCTTGGGGAAGGAGTGAAAGTGTACGGGTGTGTATTTTATACTACTTGTTGCCCCATCTGTGCAAGGAATACAGTTCCCAAGCATAAATGGCGGGCATGTGACTTGTTTGGCAAATGGAATTTGTGGGGTTTTGAAATAGAATCTTTTGAAACTATAATTCCTTGTAGATAAGTATTTAGACATACTTCATGTTTGAAACTTAAAAATAGATGTTGAAATACACGTTCAAAACATAAAATAGTTCAATGTTCTGCACCTCTACATCCAACCAGTTGATCACCGGGGGTGACTGATCCAAAGAAGGATCAACTCTCATGGGTCTGTAATCTGGATTACTTAATTGCAGTTGTCAGTCTTCAGTTTTTCTCTCATTAAAGGTTATCCCTCTTTCTGATGGCTGGGCATGAAAATATTCCTTATGGAAATAAGATTTCGCATTAGATAGCAGCCAACATTTCTGTAATTTGACTTATCATTGAGAAGCAAAGAAAATTCTGTCAGTTTCACTGCTGAGCTTTTTAATTTCACAGTAGCAAATTCTTCAAATTGCAATTAGTTGAGATTAATGTTTAACTGGAACTGTCAAATACAAAGTTCCCGACTCCCACAAGTCAACAAATTTTAAATAAATGAAAATGAGATATTAATCCTCTATACAGTAGAGAGAAATAGATATTTGGAGGCCCATGAGAGAAACCCAGGGTCTGATTAAAGGAAGGAGCAAATTAAAAAATTCTTTTTTTGAACGAGTTGGTTTTCTTTAAGCAAATTACCCCCAAGTCTAATTTGACATGTGTTTATTAGAAGTTAAACATTCTTTTCTCATCATTTCATTGAAGTCTTTCTGTGAATATATATATTACATTATATGATGGTAAAATTTAATTGAGACTTCACTACTGTAAGGCAGAAATAATTACATATATATCCACATTAAAATACCAAAATAACTGACCACTGTAATAAATATGGTGTGAAAAGCAGCCTAATGAATAATATAATGATGCAGTAACCAAAGTTAGTAGAGACCAAAAAGGCAGTACCTAAGAAGCAAGGAGTATAATATAAACAATTACTATGACACATGGGTACTTTACACTGTATGACTAGTATTAAGAAGACTGAAGGACTGAATGAGATAAGGCTTGCCAAGGACTATTTTAAATTTTTCAAAGCAATACCATATCATATAAAGAAAGAAAAAGAAAAAAAAATCAGCTATTATCTTACTGTCATATCCTGTTACTGCAGTGTATATTAACTTCAAATGCCCCGGCAATTTTATGCAGAGGTGCAGTCCTCATTCACAAATAATATACTCAGTCGGTTACCATAGCTTTCTTGCTGCTGTGTACTTTTCATACTTGCTATTTCAAGGAAAGGTGTAATATTTATCTCCTTGTTTATAAATTATTTAATAAACCAACCCTTTTTTACTGAATGTCATTTGTATTTTTTTTTCACAACATAACTTTACCATGACTATTGTCATGTACAGTTGACCCTTGAACAACACGGGCTTGAACTGTGTGGGTCCACTTAATAGGAAGATATGTTTCAATAGTAAATACTACAGTACAGCCCAGTCCATGGTTGGTTAAAAGTGCAGACATATAGGGCAAATGGTAAGTTATAGGATGATTAACTTCCAAGTTCAAGATTCAAAAGTACAGACCTTTTATCCCCCACTGGGAAGAAAAAGTCTTCTAAATGGGATTGCATGACCCAGATAACCACAATGGTGTGATCACTCACCCAGAGCCTGATATCCTGGAATGCAAAGTCAACTGGGCCTTAGGCAGCATCAACACGAACAAAGCTAGTGGAGGTGATGGAATTCCAATGGAGCTTTTTCAAATCCTGAAAGATGATGCTGTGAAAGTGCTGCACTCTGTATGCCAGCAAATTTGGAAAACTCAGCAGTGGCCACAGGACTGGAAAAGGTCAGTTTTCATTCCAATCCCAAAGAGAGGCAATGCCAAAGAATGTTCACACCACCGCACAATGGCATTCATCTCACACGCTAGGAAAGTAATGCTTTAAGTTCTCCAAGCCAGGCTTCAACAGTACGTGAACCATGAACTTCGAGATGTTCAAGTTGGATTTAGAAAAGGCAGAGGAACCAGAGATCAAATTGCCAACATCTGTTGGATCATGGAAAAAGCAAGAGAGCTCCAGAAAAACATCTACTTCTACTTTATTGACTGTGCCAAAGCCTTTGACTGTGTGGATCACAACAAAATGTGGAAAACTTTTAAAGAGATAGGAATACCAGACCACCTTTACCTGCCTCCTGAGAAATCTGTATGCAGGTCAAGAAGCAACAGTTAGAACTGGATGTGGAACAACAGACTGGTTCCAAATCAGGAAAGGAGTGTGTCAAGGCTGTATTATTGTCACTCTGCTTATTTAACTTATATGCAGAGTACTCATGCCAAATGCCGGGCTGGATGAAGCATGTGCTGGAATCAAGATTGCCCGGAGAAATATCAATAACCTCAGATATGCAGATGATACCACCCTATGGCAGAAAAAAAAAAAAGAGGAACTAAAGAGCCTCTTGATGAAAGTGAAAGAGCAAAATGAAAAAGTTGGCTTATAGCTCAACATTAAAAAAACTAAGATCATGGCATCCAGTCCCATCACTTCATGGCAAATAGATGAGGAAACAATGGAAACAGTGAGAGACAGTGATTGCAGCCATGAAGTTAAAAGACGCTCGCCCCTTGCAAGAAAAGCTATGAGCAAACTAGCCAGCATATTAAAAAGCAAAGACTTTACTTTGCCAACAAAGGTCTGTCTAGTCAAAGCTATGGTTTTTCCAGTATTCATGTATGGATATGAGAGTTGGACTATAAAGAAAGCTGAGTGCCAAAGAATTGATGCTTTTGAACTGTAGTGTTGGAGAAGACTCTTGTGAGTCTTGAACTATAAGGAGATCCAACCAGTCCATCCTAAAGAAATAAGTCTTGAATATTCATTGGAAAGACTGATGCTGTAGCTGAAACTCCAGTACTTTGGCCACCTAATGGGAAGAACTGACTCATTGGAAAAGACCCTGATGTTGGGAAAGCTTGAAGACAGGAGGAGAAGGGGACAACAGAGGATGAGATGGTTGAATGGCATCACTGACTTATTGGACATGAGTTTGAGCAAGCTCTGGGAGCTGTTGATAGACAGGGAAGCCTGGTGTGCTACAGTCCACAGGGTCACAAAGAGTCAGGCACAACTGAGTGACTGAACTGAATGAACAGAAGTAGGATTATTTAGTTAAAGGATATGACTATAATATGGCTCTTGATACATTCAGAATTACTAATTTTCTTTGCCTATAAATGACATGGAGAAGGCAATGGTACCCCACTCCAGTACTCTTGCCTGGAAAATCCCATGGACGGAGGAGCCTGGTGGGCTGCAGTCCATGGGGTCGCTAAGAGTCAGACACGACTGAGCAACTTCACTTTCACTTTTCACTTTCCTGCATTGGAGAAGGAAATGGCAACCCACTCCAGTGTTCTTGCCTGGAGAATCCCAGGGACGGGGGAGCCTGGTGGGCTGGCGTCTATGGGGTCACACAGAGTTGGACACGACTGAAGTGACTTAGCATAGCATAGCATAAATGACAGGTCAAACTGTGGAAATATTGGTGGAAATAATAAATACATATTATTTTAAAATAATATGTAAAATCTTAACTGTTGCAAAAGTAAGTTCAAATGTCAAATGATGTATTTATAAAGCTAAGAATTTAATTGCTCAGTTTGCCAAGTTGTTAATTGGATTTACTCTCAATTTAAACTGCTTCTTTTTGTTAAACTCTTTCCTTAGTGTGGCCATTATTATTATATAGTATATATGTTATTATATTATTCCGTTTAGTTCAGTTGCTCAGTCATGACCAACTCTTTGCAACCCCATGGACTGTAGCACACCAGGCCTTCCTGTCCATCACCAACTCCTGGAGCTTACTCAAACTCATGTCCACTGAGTCGGTGGTGCCATCCAACCATCTCATCCTCTGTCATCTCCTTCTCCTCCCACCTTCAATCTTTCCCAGCATCAGGGTTTTTTCCAGTGAGTTAGTTCTTTGCATGAAGTGGCTAAAATATTGGAGTTTAGCTTCAGCATCAGTCCTTCTGATGAATATTCAGGACTGATCTCCTTTAGGATGGACAGGTTGAATCTCCTTGCAGTCCAAAGGATCACACGAGTCTTCTCCAACACCACAGTTCTAAAGCATTGATTCTTTGGCACTCAGCTTTCTTTACAGTCCAACTCTCACATCCATACATGGCTACTGGAAAAACCATAGCTTTGACTAGATGGACCTTAGTTGGCAAAGTAATGTCTCTGTTTTTTAATATGCTATCTAGGCTGGTCATATATTTTTCCCAAGGAGCAAGCGTCTTTTAATTTCATGGCTGCAGTCCCATCTGCAGTGATTATTCCCTTATTGTAGCTCAATACCTACTCTTGATTTTTCTATATATTTTTTAATAATAGATTCTATTAGTAAGAGGACTTTGAAAATATTCAGTGGTTTTTCTGTGTTAAAAGAGATGTAAATCAGGGATCAAGTAGTTCTTAGTCCCTGTGTGTTAGTTGCTCAGTTGTGTCTGACTCTTTGTGATCCCATGGACTGTAGCCTGCCAGGTTCCTCTCTCCATGGAATTCTCCAGGCAGAAATACTGGATTGGGTAGCCATTCCCTTCTCTAGGGGATCTTCCCAACCTAGGGATCAAATCTAGTTCTTTCACATTGCCAGCAGATTCATTACTGTCTGAGCCACCGGAGAAGTCCTGCTGCTGCAGCTGCTAAGTCGCTTCAGTTGTGTCCGACTCTGTGCGACCCCGTAGACAGCAGCCCACCAGGCTCCCCCGTCCCTGGGATTCTCCAGGCAAGAACACTGGAGTGGGTTGCCATTTCCTTCTCCAATGCATAAAAGTGAAAAGTGAAAGTGAAGTCGCTCAGTCGTGTCCGACTCTTCACGACCCCATTGACTGCAGCCTACCAGGCTCCTCCGTCCATGGGAAATTCCAGGCAAGAGTACTGGATTGGGGTGCCATTGCCTTTTCCGGGAGAAGTCCTAGATACCTACAATTCACAAATAAAGCAGATGAGAAGGAGCCTATGGTAACTGACAAATAAAAGCTTTATGGTGAGGGAAAGAAGAATCAGTTAACTTTGAGATGACTTTCATGCTTCCAAGAGTTCATGGATTTCTTCATTGAACTAAGATTTGGTGTAAGTACTGAGCTATAGATCAAATATATTCCCAGTGTAAAGGTCACAGTCTAATATGATTGTATAAGCTGGCTGCACAATAAAAACCCTTTGGAATATTTTGTTTTTTTTCAACCTTAGATCTGTTTTTAAAAAATTATATTGGAGTATAGTTGAATAACAATGTTGTGTTAATTTCAAGTGTACAACAAAATGATTCAGTTATACATACACATGTATCTGCTCTTTTTCAAATCTTTTCCCATTTAGTTTATTACGGAATATTGAATACAGTTTCCTGTGCCAACAGTAGGCCCTTGCTGGTTATCTGTTTTAAATATAATAGTGTGTTTATGTCAAGGTCAAATTCCCAGCCTTTCCTTTTGGTAATCATTTTGTTTTCTGAGGCTGTAAATTGGTTTCTGTTTGTAAATAAGTTCATTTTTTTTTTTAAGATTCCACATAGAGACGATGTCATATGATATTTGACTTACTTCACTTGGTATGATAATCTTTAGGTTCATCTATATTGCTGCAAATGGTATTATTCCATTCTTTTTAATGGCTGAGTAACATCCATTGTATAAATACACCACATCTTCTTTATCTGTTCATCTGTCAGTGGACATGCGGGTTGCTCCCAGGTCTTGGCTATTGTATACAGCACTCCAGTGAACACTGGGTACATGTATTCTTTCAAACCATGGTTTTCTCCAGATATATGTCCAGGAGTGGGATTGCTGGATCGTATGGAAACTATTCTTGGTTTCTTAAAGAACCTTCTTACTGCTGTTGAGAGCAGCTGCACCAATTTACATTCCCACCAACAGAGCAAGAGGGTTCCCTTTTTTCAAACCCTCTCCAGCATCTATTGTCTGTAGACATTGATGATGGCCATTCTGACTGGTGTGAGGTGATATCTCATTGTAATTTTTACTGGCATTTCTCTTATAATTAGTGATGTTGAGCATCTTTTCATGTGCCTCTTGACCATCTGTACATCTTCTTTGGAGAAGTCTCTATTTAGGTTTTCTACTCATTTCTGATTGGGTTGTAAAAATATTAATACTCAAGACTTATCTCTAGTAGCAAAGTCAATTTTTATGGGTGGGGCCTGTGCATGAGTATTTTTAAAATACTTCCTAAATGATTCTGTTTTCTAATGACTTATCAGAACCCCTGTTCTAAGGAGAAAAGACTGCCACCATTGAAATTCAAATTCGTAACTTTGGTCCCCACCGAATACACACATTTACAGTAACAGATTTTACCAGTAGAGTATAAATGAAATGGCTTGCTACAGAAACCAGGCTTTTAGTCCATTGTAGTTTGTACCTGTATCATAGTAATTTGAAAAACTAATTGATATGATCTTCTAGTTTTGAGAAAAGTTCAAAAGATAGAAAATCACTTAAACAGATGGAAAGAATAAGATACTATGAACAATGTAAGTTTACACTCAAAATGCTAGTGTTTTGCTAAATGCATTTATCGGCGTGGCTTTACACTTAGTAATTATCACCTTAATCACCTTATTACAGTTTAGCTAATTTTGGCTTTGCATTTTAATGCTCTTGGTGTCAAAAGGTGTATCTTTCCAAAAGTCTGATATCATCAGCAATGATGAATGTGAGAGACACTTTGTTTAGACCTACAGAACATTAATTATCTAAATTAACAGCTGATTTTTAAACAAGCCTTTATTTGGAAGGACACAGACCTTTCCTAGCCCTAAATATATTTTGGTGAAATCTCATTAACTTACACTCGGCTAATTTTAAGACTGTGAGAATGGTGATAGACTGAAATTTGAATTTATCTATGAAAAAGATGTGGTAAGTGTTTCAGGTTAAGGTTAAAAATAAATAATAAAGAGGCCAGTTTCAGGTTCATGTGGGGACAGAAGCGGTGACCAGTGATTCAGGATCTGAACTGAACTGCAAAAACCAGCCCAGTCCATTTATTGCCTCCTGGATGAGATGGTTGGATGGCATCACTGACTCGATGGACATGTGTTTGAGCAAGCTCCGGGAGTTGGTGATGGACAGGAAAGCCTGGCGTGCTGCAGTCCATGGGGTCGCAAATAGTTGGACATGACTGAGAGACTGAACTGAATTTCTGTGTTAGATGTTAGAATACACCTGAGTTCTTCCCCAGAAGAGGTTTATAGTGTCCCTGGGGATAGCCCAACATAAATGTTTGAAGTTAAATGTGCAAAATCAGTGTCAAGATGGTGGTATTTATAGGATGCAAGAAAGAATTGGCCATATTTCTTTTCCTTCCAGTGCTTAAAGGCTATTTATGTGTTCGTTTTAATTATTTATCATCTGACACCTCAACTGGAATATATGGGCAAAGACCAGTACAGTTGTGCCCCTAACTGGGCCAGCTTTCAGCAAAACTGTCCATTCTCTTCTCCAGGTGATCTTCCTGACCCAGGAATTGAACCCAGGTCTCCTGCATTACAGGCAGATTCTGTACCATCACATCACCAGGGAAGCCCAAAACTGTCTCAAGTGCCCTTAAAATAAAGACATCATTGCACTATACCATGAGCAGAAGTCTTGCATCCTCATTGCTATACACAGCTAATCTAAATCCTAATAAATCCTCTTTCTGTGGATAGTTTGAAGGGTACCACTTCCTGCAATTATTTATCATGATCCTGCTCTTTCTTTACCCTACCAACCACCTAGATTGTCTTTAAAGGGGTTTAGGACAAGCCATCCCAAGTACTCTTGCCTGGAAACTCCCATGGACAGAGGAGCATAGTAGGCTGCAGTCCATGGGGTTGCGAAGAGTCGGACACGACTGAGCGTTCTCACTTTCACTTTTCACTTTCATGCATTGGAGAAGGAAATGGCAACTCACTCCAGTGTTCTTGCCTGGAGAATCCCAGGGACGGGGGAGCCTGGTGGGCTGCTGTCTATGGGGTCGCACAGAGTCAGACACGACTGAAGCAACTTAGCAGCAGCAGCAGCATCCCAAGTTGTGCCACTCTGGCATGTGTATTATTTAGAACTGAAAACAAGCCCAAAGACTCAGAATTTTGAACTTCCCCTCTTACTATCTAAAAGAATATAACATAGCTTCTTCCTGGACTTTACTTTCCCCTTAAGCCTTAGACCCCTACTTCCATCTCCTTCAGTCAGTTCAGTTGTTCAGTCATGTCCAAATCGTTGTGACCCATGGTCTGCAGCACACCAGGCTGCTATCCATCACCGACTCCTGGAGCCTGCTCAAACTCATGTCCATTGAGTTTGAGAAGGCTCAAACCATCCAACCACCTCATCCTTTGTAATCCCCTTCTCCTCCTGCCTTCAATCTTTCCAAGCATCACTGTCTTTACCAATGAGTCAGTTCTTCGCATCTGGTGGTCAAAGTATTGGGACTTCAGCTTCAGCATCAGTCCTTCTAATGAATATTCAGATTCCAATGAATAATCAGGAAATCGTGCTTTCCTTTAGGATTGACTGGCTTGATCTCCTTGCAGTCCAAGGGACTCTTGAGAGTCTTCTCCAACACCACAGTTCAAAAGCATCAATTCTTTGGTACACAGTTTTCTTTATGGTCTAACTCTCACACCCATACATGACTACTGGAAAAACCATAGCTTTGACTAGACGGACCTTTGTTGACAAAGTGATGTCTCTGCTTTCTAATACACTGTCTAGGTATGTCATATCTTTTTTCCAAGGAGCAAGCGTCTTTTAATTTCATGGCTGTAGTCACCATCTGCAGTGATTTTGGAACCCCAAAAGATAAAGTCTGTCACTGCTTCCATTGTTTCCCCATCTATTTGCCATGAGGTGATGGAACCAGATGTCATGATCTTCGTTTTCTGAATGTTGAGTTTTAAGCCAACTTTTTCACTCTCCTGTTTCACTTTCATCAAGAGGCTCTTTAGTTCCTCTTTGTTTTCTGCCATAAGGGTGGTATCATCTGCATATCTGAGGTTATTGATATTTCCCCCAGCAATCCTGATTCAAGCTTATGCTTTTTTCATCCCAGCATTTTGCATGATGTACTCTGCATAAAAGTTAAATAAGCAGAGTGACAATATATAGCCTTGATGTACTCCTTCCCCAATTTGGAACCAGCCCATTTTTCCATGTCCAGTTCTAACTGTTGCTTCTTGACCTGCAAAAAGTTTCCTCAGGAGGCAGGTCAGATGGTCTGGTATTCACATCTTTTGAAGAATTTTCCACAGTTTGTTTTGATCCACACAGTCAAAGGCTTTGGCATAGTCAATAAAGCAGAGGTAAATGTTTTTCTCGAACTCTCTTGCTTTTTTTGATGATCCAACAGATGTTGGCAATTTAATCTCTGGTTCCTCTGCCTTTTCTTAATCCAGCTTGAACATCTGGAAGTTCTTGATTCACGTACTGTTGAAGCCTAACTGAGAGAGTTTTGAGCATTACTTTAGAAATGCTCCATCTCCTTAGTCAATATATACCTCACTTTGCTTTGCTTTGGGGCTTCCCAGGTGGCACTAGTGGTAAAGAATCTCCTGCAATGTAGAAGACCCCGCTTAGATCCCTGGTCAGGAAGATCCCCTGGAGAAGGGTATGGCTACCCACTCCAGTGTTCTGGCCTGGAGAATCCCATGGACAGAGGAGCCTGGCAGGCTACAGTCACAGAGAGTCAGACATGACTGAGTGACTTTCACTTTGCCTTGCTTTGGAATTCTTTATACTTATGTTGATTCATGCTCTGCATATTATAAATTGTATTTTCTCATGTTAACTATGTTCTATTATTTTATTTGCCAATCAAAAAACTAGGAGGGAAAAAAAAGGTAAAATCCCCTTTAGAACTTAATAACAAACCAAATGCATCATGTGTGCTATATTCTAAGCTAAAACTGTTTCGATTTCTGTGTAGAAAATTATAGCGTGTGATAAGAACTCAGTAAAATCAGCATGTTTTAAGGACAGGTTATATGGAAGACTTTAGAGCATGATCATTTGTTAGTGTTTCCCTCTCCTCTTAACTCTAGGCAACACTTTTAGACCACCAGTTCAATGGACATGAGTTTAAGCAAAGTCAGGGAGATAGTGAAGTGCAGGGAAGCCTGGCGTGTTGCAGTCCATGGGGTCACAGTGAGTCAGACATGACTTAGTGACTGAACAACAACAACATATTTTTATTCTTCTTTTGAACAATGTCTGACACTTTATTAGCATTTTTTGTCGAGTTCTGTTGTTTCCACTCATTTATGCTCTGAAAAATGGAAGTGGTATAAAAACCTCATTAGGAAAAAGGACAACAATAGACAACACAGCAAAGAATAATCACTTTTCTTCTTCCTCTTTGGTTGAGTTAGTCTCACTTCTCAGCACCTACATTCTTCATGCAAATCTGTCTTCTCTGTTTACATATTTCCTTTTATACTGACATCCCACTCCCATCCCCTTCTCTCCATGTGCAGCCACTTAATGAGATTTTGTGACTGCTTTTAAGTGTTTTTTTTTTTTTTTTTTTTTACATTTTGTTCTTTGTGTCGTGTGTATGTGTTTAACTTGTGTTAACTCGGTGTCTGGTCCATACCCCAGGGAGATTCTCACACAGATCTAAGAGGGGTTCGGTACAGGGTGTTGGTTGCAGGTTGTTCCTGGGGGCTCAGAGGAGGAGCATCTGGGCCTTTGGTCACAGGGTGAGTGGACACATCTGGATGGGCACCAGAGGGTACTCTGCTCTACAGCAGATGACTCAGTTCAGTTCAGATCAGTCACTCAGTCGCGTCCGACTCTTTGTGACCCCATGAATCTCAGCACGCCAGGCTTCCCTGTCCATCACCAACTCCCAGAGTTCACTCAGACTCACATCCATTGAGTCAGTGATGCCATCCAGCCATCTCATCCTCTGTCATGCCCTTCTCCTCCTGCCCCCAATCCCTCCCAGCATCACAGTCTTTTCCAATGAGTCGACTCTTCACGTGAGGTGGCCAAAGTACTGGAGTTTCAGCTTTAGCATCATTCCTTCCAAAGAAATCCCAGGGCTGATCTCCTTCAGAATGGACTGGTTGGATCTCCTTGCAGTCCAAGGGACTCTCAACAGTCTTCTCCAACACCACAGTTCAAAAGCATCAATTCTTTAGTGCTCAGCTTTCTTCACAGTCCAACTCTCACATCCATACATGACCACTGGAAAAACCCTAGCCTTGACTAGACAGACCTTTGTTGGCAAAGTAATGTCTCTGCTTTTGAATAATAATTATTGTCTCATATAAATCTTACTACAATCCTGAAATTAGATCTTTAATTACAGCAATTTTAGAAATCTGAGTGAGTAAATGACAAGACCATAGTCAGATGTGGAGAAGAAGAGTTAAGATACCAATTCAGGTGCTGATATACATATTAAAAATATATCCTCTTGTTTTATACAGTTTCGTATTCTTTGCACAGTAATTTTGCAACACTGCATTCAATATTATTCTCTGTAAATGAACATTTAAAGAGAGAGTTTTCTTTAGGATTTTGGTTTCTATATTGGATTACCAGGCATTTTGATAAAAGCTTAGTGTTTCAAGTCCCTGGTGAGCCATTTAAAAGGGAACATTCAGGAATAATTTTTTTTTCCCTGCTCTAATCAGAATATTTTTGCCTTGCAAAAACCACAATTGAGCTTAATAGTAAAGTATTCCAAATATTTTGGTAAGATAAAACAAGGGACATTCTATTGTGTCAAAAGAATTAAAATCCTTAAAATTTTCTCATATGGAATATATAATGAGAAAAATGACATATTTAGGATATTAACATTATGTTTGTAAAAACAAATGTCAAGAGTGGAATTATATTACTTTCAAGTACACATGTTTTTTTTAACTTTCTAAAATAAAAATTATGATATTTGAACTTGTCTTATTTTGAAGTTTTGTCATTTAAAAGATGTTTAGTAAGTCATTTATTATGACATTTTGATTATTTCATGTGAAAAGTTAAATTATTTTTTTAGAGTTGCTCAAACTGGAATAATTAAAAAAGAAATGACTACTTGTATTTAAACACTCAGAACTCTAAGACTGTGAAATTCTTATGAGTCCTTTCTCCATCATGCTATAATAAATTAACAACTTGGGAAGTTTAAAAAGATACACAAACCAGATCTATAACTATTCATTTCTGTGTCTTTGCTGTAGTTCAGAAATCAGATAAACTACAAACCACAGAAAATTAGGCATATTTAAATTTGTAATTTGAAGCATTTCAATGATGACTATTATGCAAAACTAAAATTTATAGTGGCACAACAAACAGGTCTCTTTTTCTTTTCATGGAGGAAAAATGAGTGTTTTTTAATGCAAGATGAATAAATACAGCCATCTCCTAAAGATATAATATCTATGTTCTTACTATATCTTCATATTTTATTGCTTTAAATAGCAGAAAATATTTTATTTTTGGTTAAAGTTATCAATTTAAAAAAGCACACTAGAGTTCTGGTGTTTTTGTTTGCTTCAAGTACCTGATTAGCTTAGGAAAGGAAGAGGTATAATTCTGTTCCTTCTTGGGAATCGCATATTTGATTGAAAGCCATCACTTTTGGGAGTGAAATTGGTGCATCAAATAACTGAATTGTATGTTTCAGAGGTGATCACATTTCCGAATACAATGGGGCAGGACTCTAATGAGAAGTAGACAGTAGAGCAGAGTCAGAGCTGAGATCCAGAACTCTTCTCTGGAGGTTGGGGAAGGGGGAAGTCAGAACCAGGATGTCAGATCTAGATTGAGGCCATTTTGGTACAGAGTCTACACCAGAGAAATCCAAAATGCGTGTTCTAAGCATGAGTCTAAAGGATCCAGGAGTCCTTGGAGTTGGTGCACAGTCATCCCCATCACAAAATGCTCTTGCAGTCATGTGGGTGGGGTTATTAGGGCAGATCTCCTGAAGGAGAAGAGGGTCAGGATCCATTATGGCCTCAGATAACAGGAACCGTGCACTGCCCCAGCCTGGGGGCATGGCAGTGTGGTCAGTGTGTGGCTGGTCCTCTCGCCTTCCAACACTGTTTGTCTCGGTCTCTCTGGTGCAGGGGATACCTCAGCCTCATTCCTGTGTCCTGGGATTCTCTGGTGGTGCCTTGTCCATGAATAGGGGGTGTGAAATCAGAAACACCCTCTGTCACCATCTTGGTGATGTCACTCCTCATTCTTGTTAACTCTTATCACTGAGCACAGTACCCCCAAACAACAGCTTTTAGTGCTCTGCCCTCTCAGTTCCTCAGATTCTTTCTTTCCAATTATCTTGTCCTTCACTCGACATTACCAGCCTACTCCCGAGGTCACACTTGATATTGCCTTCATCAATTATTACACCTTCTTCAGGGTCTCAGACTCTCCAAACATAAGCTTATCTTTCCAATTTAATTTTTTCAGTACCAAGCACAAAACTTCAACCCCTTGGAGCATACAGTCTATTGATACTATCTTTACATTGTCATTTATCCACCTCCATTTTTTATTTCAATCCTTTCTCGTAAATGTGATGTCTCAACATTACAATCCTTTCTCTGCATTATACCTCCATCTCCTTGCCTCCATGTCTTTTGCAGACATTCACTTGTGAAACTCAAGCTCTGGTTGAATGCAACCCTCTGCTTTGTCTGCAGCTGCATATGGCACTAGAGAACCCAGTGCTATGCTAACAGGTCTTGGTTTAAATTCATCTCAAGTAGCATCTTAGTGTTCTAGCATTAACTTTTCTAAATGACTATTTCACTTCCTCTCTCTTTTACTCCCTCCTCACTCCTCCACATTCTGAGCTGATAATCTTTCTGCTGAATTTACTGAGGGAAAAAAAACAGGAATGTGGAATACAGAATATGCACTCTCACCATCACATCTACTCAACTAATTTTTATCAACTGCAATACCTATATTCTGCCTATATATCTGGTACTATGGATGAAATTTCTCAATTTCTGTATGTGGTCAGCAAATATTATATATATATATAATAGATTACATATACATATATATGTACACATTCACATGTATATACATATGCATGTATAAAGATTTTACATATATAGTGTTTTAAATAAACCAACTTCCTTTACATACCTCATTGCTGCCACTATTAAATTTTACTCCCTCCCTTTACAGCAAATCCTTGAAAGAGATATATGATACTAACTTCTTATCTTCATAGCCTTCATTCTCTCTCTAATCATAACAGTGATACTTTTGATCTCTGCCTCTTTACTAATGCAAACTTGTCAAGGTCACAAATGTGCTCCACATTTTTAAAGCCAGAGCTCCATTCTTGGGTTTCATCTTCCTGAAAATATCATAGTAATTTGACACAATCAATCCCATTCTTAAAGTAACTTACTCTCCAGGCTTCTAGAAAAATCAGTGTTTCTTGGGTTTCACCTTCTGCTGTGCTTCTTGATCTCAATCTTGTTTTCATGTCTTCAGCTCTGCATGTGTCTTAACCTAAGACTTAGAAATATTTGACCACAGACTTTGTAGATTTTTAACATGTAAGAATTTTAGGGATTGTAAAATGACTTTGTATTGAGAGGAGCCTAGCAGGCTACAGTCCATGGGGTCGCACGAGTCAGACATGACTTAGTGACTGAACAACCACCACCACAACAATATAAATGGAGAGTTCAGTTGAGTTCAGTTCAGTCTCTCAGTCATGTCTGACTCTGCAACCCCATGGGCTGCAGCACGCCAGGCCTGCTGCAACTCCCAACTCCACCACCAACTCCCGGAGTTTACCACCACTAACTCCTGGAGTTCACTCAAACTCTTGTCTGATGAGTCGGTGATGCCATCCAACCATCTCATCCTCTGTTGTCCCCTTCTCCTCCCACCTTCAATCTTTCCCAGCATCAGAGTCTTTTCAAATGAGTCCATTATTTGCATGAGGTGGCCAAAATATTGGAGTTTCAGATTCAGCATCAGTCCTTCCAATGAATATTCAGGACTGACTTCCTTTAGAATGGACTGGCTGGATCTCCTTACAGTCCAAGGGATTCTCAAGAGTCTTCTCCAACACCACAGTTGAAAAGCATCAATTCTTTGGTGCTCAACTTTCTTAATGGTCCAACTCTCACATCCATACATGACTACTGGAAAAAACCATAGCTTTGATTTGCTGGCAAAGTAATGTCTCTACTTTTTAATATGCTGTCTAGGTATGTCATAACTTTTCTTTCAAGGAGCAAGTATCTTTTAATTTCATGGCTGCAGTCACCCTCTGCAGTGATTGAGAGAGTAAAACTGTTTAAAGTTGGTTTCAGTGACTCAGATGGTAGGCAGTGATTCTATTAAAAGGTGAAAAAAAATTTTGAAAATTTGGAATCTAAATGTTACTCTAGTGAAGGAATGCTTACTACTGTGTCATTGGTTTTCATATGTACAGAACCAGAATATTGTTTTAAGGAATGTGCCTTAAATGTTGGTTTCCCATCTGTATTCCATCACTACCCATAAGTCTCCACTGACTTTTGTAGTATTACTAAGGCCATGGTGGTAGTGATGCATTGCAATCAAAGTGCGCTAACTTCATTCTACTTACTATTTAATGGAAAAAAGGTTGTCTTTATATTTCAATATTGTATAAGTTTTGTAAATCATGACTATATTTCCATGTACTTGCTCCTTGCTGTTATTTAAATAGCTACTTCCTTATCATCACTGTGAAGCAAAGTTGATCATAAACTTATTTTCTACTAGGGAATACACAAAGTACAATATTTTCCTATGTTTTAAACACTTATCCTAATGTGCCATTAAACTTTTTTCTTATATTAAACAGTTCAGTTACTGCTATATATTATTTTAGATAATAGTCATAAAAATTATTCAGACAAAATTAAAGTTTCTTGGTGAAGAGATTCTGGAACGATATGGTTGTTGGTTTAGTTACAAAATAAACCAAAATTGTAATATAGGCAATTGCAGAAGTTTGGAACTCAGAAACTTAAATGTAATTCAATAAATAATGAGGTGTCCATTTCTGTTCCAGAAATATTTTTAGAAACACTGCACTTTTGCAATCTCTTCTATTTCTTTGACACTTTCATAAGAAGTGGCCAATAATCATTTTTATAGTTGATGTAGGCAGAAGTTCATGCCCTAGTCAGCTTGTATCTTCCCTTAATGGAAGAGTATATATTTTAGTTATAGATTTTTTTAATTTGAATCTTATTAAAGAAGGATTTCATTTGTTTGGTCTTATTTTCAATGCCAGGAACATGACCGATATAGTTAGGTATGTACTGGTGAACTGGTCTCATTCTTAGGGAAGTTTCAGGATAAGTAACTTCCTCTCTATACATTTTTGTCTTTTTGGAAAACTTGTAATCTGGAAAGGTGTTTGTATCATAGAGGAAAATATTACTTGCTTTTATCATTATAGTTATCTCTCTAGTCCTTGTAGTCCATTTCAGACACTTAGAAGTTTTCCTCTAAATTAGCAAAACTTATTATCAGATTATGATACTCTCCCTACCCTCCGTGGAAAGTGAAGCATTAGTCTTTCAGTTTAGCAGTTAAAATATCACTTGTTTTCACCTCTTAATTTATAAATCTTAATTTATAAATCTATAGTAATTTAAAATCTACTATATTTTTGTAGTCTTTATAAAACATCTTTTTGAAGGCTTTTCATTTTCTCAGTTCAGTTCAGCTCAGTCGCTCAGTCGCGTCTGACTCTTTGCAACCCCATGAATCGCAGCACGCCAGGCCTCCCTGTCCATCACCAACTCCCGGAGTTCACTCAGACTCACGTCCATCAAGTCAGTGATGCCATTCAGCCATCTCATCTTCTGTCATCCCCTTCTCCTCCTGCTCCCAATCCCTCCCAGCATCAGAGTCTTTTCCAATGAGTCAACTCTTTGCATGAGGTGGCCAAAGTACTGGAGTTTCATCTTTAGCATCATTCCTTTCAAAGAAATTCCAGGACTGATCTCCTTCAGAATGGACTGGTTGGATCTCCTTGCAGTCCAAGGGACTGTCAAGAGTCTTCTCTAACACCACAGTTCAAAAGCATCAATTCTTCGGCGCTCAGCTTTCTTCACAGTCCAACTCTCACATCCATACATGACCACTGGAAAAACCATAGCCTTGACTAGATGGACCTTTGTTGGCAAAATAATGTCTCTGCTTTTGAATATGCTATCTAGGTTGGTCATAACTTTTCTTCCAAGGAGTAAGCGTCTTTTAATTTCATGGCTGCAGTCACCATCTGCAGTGATTTTGGAGCCCAAAAAATAAAGTCTGACACTGGTTCCACTGTTTCCCCATCTATCTGCCATGAAATGATGGGACCAGATGCCATGATCTTCGTTTTCTGAATGTTGAGCTTTAAGCCAACTTTTTCACTCTCTACTTTCACTTTCATCAAGAGGCTTTTTAGGTCCTCTTCACTTTCTGCCATAAGAGTGGTGTCATTTGCATATCTGAGGTTATTGATATTTCTCCCAGCAGTCTTGATTCCAGCTTGTGTTTCTTCCAGCCATAAGCAGGGTGACAATATACAGCCTTGACGTACTCCTTTTCCTATTTGAAACCAGTCTGTTGTTCCATGTCCAGTTCTAACTGTTGCTTCCTGACCTGCATACAGATTTCTCAAGAGGCAGGTCGGGTGGTCTGGTATTCCCATCTCTTTCAGAATTTTCCACAGTTTATTGTGATCCATAGAGTCAAAGGCTTTGGCATAGTCAATAAAGCAGAAATAGATGTTTTTCTGGAACCCTCTTCCTTTTTCCATGATCCAGCAGATGTTGGCAATTTGATCTCTGGTTCCTCTGCCTTTTCTAAAACCAACTTGAACATCTGGAAATAACATTGTTTCTCTTTCTAATTTTTGGTATCTAATTATTTTTAATAAGAGTTTGAACCTGAGTTGTAATCAATTAACCAAGAGTACTTTCTGGTTTTTAAATGTTCCATTAGTTTCTAAGTTTCTCTTCATTTCGGGTTTTTTGGATGCAAGTCATGTGGCTTTTAATAAGGTTGCCATTTCCTATGTTTTATGAAGGTCTCACCACACTAATGACACCCCACTCCAGTACTCTTGCCTGGAAAATCCCATGGATGGAGGAGCCTGGAAGGCTGCAGTCCATGGGGTCGCTGAGGGTCTGACACTACTGAGCAACTTCACTTTCACTTTTCACTTTCATGCATTGGAGAAGGAAATGGCAACCCACTCTAGTGTTCTTGCCTGGAGAATCCCAGGGATGGAGGAGCCTGGTGGGCTGCCATCTATGGGGTCGCACAGAGTTGGACACGACTGAAGTGACTTAGCAGCACCACACTAATACACTCGATTGTATTAATAGAAACAGATTTCTCTGACTACTGGTAGATTGTCACCAGTATATGTGGCCGATAAGGTGGCAAGCACTGTTTTAAGTGGGCTAAATTGCTTGAGTATAAAGAGGTGAGGAAGAGTTTTCAAATGATGTTAGGTAAAATTGAGTGGTTTTGTACTGAATTCTCTTGTTCTTAATGCTTATATTACTTTAAGAGTTCTCCAGTTCTAATCACACTTCATATTTGCATTTCTATAACTGATATTTCTGCAATTTCCTTTTTAGTTAAAATAATGAAGAATAATTATATTTTTGTACCCATATTCAACGTTAGTTCGGATTTAAACCTGCTGATTCTATACACGTGATAAGAGATTAAAACTTTGGATAAAAATGGCAATTTCATTTCTTCATTAAGTTTCATGATGCTGGAATTCACTCCAATACCCAAGGGCAAATAGGCACATAGTCCACTGCTCTTGAAAAGCTTCTTTCTGAAAGTAGACATCTGTTGTCTGTTAATTAAGTAACTTACAATAGGGAAGGAAGGATTGTTGGCTCCCTGGGTACTTTAATAATGTTTTCAACTGTTGAGATTCTCAAAGAGGAAAGTGGGAAATATATACCTCAAGATGCTGATCCAATACAAGCACTGTTGTCATGAAAATTAATATTATTTGACAATGTTTTGTCTTCCTTTGTTGTTAGACAAGATATTATTATTCTCTATGCACATTAGATATTGGTCAGATTAATGCAACTTGAAGTCAGTTTTAATAAAGATCCATATCAAAAGCCTTGTGAGATACTGCTTACAAATTAAATACCCTTAGTGTTTTGTCACACATTTTGATGAGACTATTCCACTCCATGGAAATAGATGCTCTATAGTTGTCTGTAATTTGGATAAAATTAACACCAATTAAGTCTCCCTTATCAAGATGCTACATGGTAAACACTTGTAATATTGCTGCCCCAGGTGATCCAATGGAATCCTGTAGTTTTCTCTCAACTACACATTTGTCACATAATATCATGGCTTTGATTCTGCAGTTGCTATGGTACTCTGAACAAATTCTCAGTATTGGTCCCTTAGGGCATAAATTAAGACTCATCAGCATTGTAGGATGCCAAACACTTAGCTCTCACTGACCATCATGCAGCTTTAATTTATTGAAAAGAAAAATAACTGAGCTAAAATGAACTGCTTAATAGAATGCTTTGTATATAAATAAATAGTCACATAAGATTATGTAGGTCAATACATCTTAAAGCAGTGCCAATAACTATTAGACTTTTAAGGCATCAAGTCCATCCAGTTCAAAAGTTCATTATATAGAGGTAAAGCAATGAAATATTCTAGATTCAAGTGATACAGTTATTTAAGATAACATTCTTAAGAGATCTGGGATTATTGGATATATTCAATTGACTTACTTCTATCATAGCTACCCTAGAATTAATTTTTGTTTGGCCTAATATATAAATATTACAGTAATGGGAATATGCCATATTTACTCTTATTGTCTATGTTAACATTTTTGAGATCTAATTCATATACCATAAAATTACACTTTGAAGTGTTCAGTTCATGGCTTTTAGTAAATCATAGAGTTATCTAACAATTATAGTAATCCAGCTCTCCATTATCAGTCATTCCCCATCTTCACTTTATCCCCAGCCCTTGGCAATCACTAGTCTACTCTCTATCTCTGTGGAATTTTAGACATTCACATAGAGTCATAGAATAGATGGCCTTTTGTAATTGACTCCTTTCAATTTGCATAATGTCTTCAAAGTTCATCCATACTGTCGCATAGATCAATACTTCATTTTTGTATGGCTATACTACAGCTTTTCCTTTTTCAGATGATAAGTATATAGGTTGCTATACTCCTTGGCTACCATGAATAATGCTACTATGAACATTTATTTACAAGCTTTGGTGTAAATGTACATTTTTATTTCCTTTGGAATTGCTGTATCATATAGTAACTGTGTTTACATTTTTAAGGCCCACCAAACTCTTTCCCAAAGTGACTGTGCCATTTTACATTCTCACAAGCAATGTTTGAGGGTTCCAATTCCTCTACATTCTCACCACCACTTATCAGAATTCATCTTTTATTACACCACCATCATGGAAGTAAAGTGGTATCCTCTTGTGGTTTTGATTTGAATTTCCTTAATGAGTTTTGATTATTTGTAGATTTTCTTGGGAACAATTTATATTCAGGTTCTTTGCCCATTTTTAAAAAATTGATTTGTTCTGTTTGATATTCTAAATGCAAGCCCCTTCTCAGATACATGATTTGTAAATACTTTCTGATATGTATATTAACTTTTCAACTTCTTGATAGTTTAATTTGAAACTTTTAGAAATAATTTTAATCAAGTCCAGTTTGTTTATTTTTTCCTTTTGTTGCTTGTGCTCATGGTGTTTTATGTAAAAGAAGATTGAATATTTCAATGCCCTGTAGATTTACTCCCCTGTTTTCCTAGCATTTTATAGTTTTAGATCTTATATTTAGGTCTGTGACTCATTTTGAGCTGTTGTTTATTAATAGTCATTAAGTCATATCCAACTCTTTTGCAACCCCATGGACTGTAGCCCACCAGGCTCCTCTGTCCATGGATTTTCCAGGCAAGATTAGTGGAGTGGGTTGCCATTTTCTTCTCCAGGGGAATCTTCCTGATTCAGGGATCAAACCCTTGTCTTTTGAATCATAGGCGGATTCTTTTACTGCTGAGTCACTAGAGAAGCCTGTTTGACTTAATTTTTTGTAGGAGTTCAACTTCAAAATTATGCTTGTGACTATTAGTTGTCCTGGAACTATTTGTTGAAAGGATAATTCTTTATCCCATTGAAATACCTTAACACTCATATCAAAATCCAGTTGACCCTAAATGTAGTACCTTTTTTCTGGACTCCTGATATACTTTTATTCCACTGACCTAAATGTCTGTCCTTCTGCATTGCCTTGATTACTACAGTTTCCATAAGTACTGAATTGAGAAAGTGTCAGTTCTCCAAATTTATTCTTCTTTTCTAACTCTATTACTGTTTTTATACTTTTGTTGTTGCTAAGAATGTTGAGGTTTTTTCACAGATATATCCACATGTGTTCCCCAAAAGAAGGAAATATAGTCACTTGGAAAATTATTCTGGCTTGGTAGGTATTTTTGGATTTTTTTTTTCCTGTTTGTTTTTGTCACTAAGATGACAATAAAGCTTTTGGGGAAGTAACTGATTTAAATTACTGGGAATATAATTTTTATCTTTCATTCACTATAAGGTCCACTTAGAGAAAGTGTCTCTAGGTTTCCCAAAATATAGTTTCTTAAAATGGAAATCTCTCAAATCTGAACCATGTGTCACTTCATCAAGTTACTCAGTTGAACTGTTCAATTAAAAGTGAACATTCCCAGCACCACTTGTTAAAGAGATTGTCTTTAATCCATTGTATATTCTTGCCTCCTTTGTCAAAGATAAGGTGTCCATATGTGCGTGGATTTATCTCTGGGCTTTCTATTTTGTTCCATTGATCTATATTTCTGTCTTTGTGCCAGTACCATACTGTCTCGATAACTGTGGCTTTGTAGTAGAGCCTGAAGTCAGGTAGGTTGATTCCTCCAGTTCCATTCTTCTTTCTCAAGATCGCTTTGGCTATTCGAGGTTTTTTGTATTTCCATACAAATTGTGAAATTATTTGTTCTAGCTCTGTGAAGAATACTGTTGGTAGCTTGATAGGGATTGCATTGAATCTATAGATTGCTTTGGGTAGTATACTCATTTTCACTATATTGATTCTTCCAATCCATGAACATGGTATATTTCTCCATCTATTAGTGTCCTCTTTGATTTCTTTCACCAGTGTTTTATAGTTTTCTATATATAGGTCTTTAGTTTCTTTAGGTAGATATATTCCTAAGTATTTTATTCTTTCCGTTGCAATGGTGAGTGGAATTGTTTCCTTAATTTCTCTTTCTGTTTTCTCATTATTAGTGTATAGGAATGCAAGGGATTTCTGTGTGTTGATTTTATATCCTGCAACTTTACTATAGTCATTGATTAGTTCTAGTAATTTTCTGGTGGAGTCTTTAGGGTTTTCTATGTAGAGGATCATGTCATCTGCAAATAGTGAGAGTTTTACTTCTTCTTTTCCAATTTGGATTCCTTTAATTTCTTTTTCTGCTCTGATTGCTGTGGCCAAAACTTCCAAAATGATGTTGAATAGTAGTGGTGAAAGTGGGCACCCTTGTCTTGTTCCTGACTTTAGGGGAAATGCTTTCAATTTTTCACCATTGAGGATAATGTTTGCTGTGGGTTTGTCATATATAGCTTTTATTATGTTGAGGTATGTTCCTTCTATTCCTGCTTTCTGGAGAGTTTTTATCATAAATGGGTGTTGAATTTTGTCAAAGGCTTTCTCTGCATCTATTGAGATAATCATATGGTTTTTATTTTTCAATTTGTTAATGTGGTGTATTACATTGATTGATTTGCGGATATTGAAGAATCCTTGCATCCCTGGGATAAAGCCCACTTGGTCATGGTGTATGATCTTTTTAATGTGTTGTTGGATTCTGGTTGCTAGAATTTGGTCAACCACTTGTAAAAGAATGAAACTAGAACACTTTCTAACACCATACACAAAAATAAACTCAAAATGGATTAAAGATCTAAACATAAGACCAGAAACTATAAAACTCCTAGAGGAGAACATAGGCAAAACACTCTCTGACATACATCACAGCAGGATCCTCTATGACCCACCTCCCAGAATATCGGAAATAAAAGCAAAAATAAACAAATGGGACCTAATTAACCTTAAAAGCTTCTTCACATCAAAGAAAACTATCAGCAAGGTGAAAAGACAGCCTTCAGAGAAGCAACGGACAAACAACTAATCTCAAAAATATACAAGCAACTCCTCCAGCTCAACTCCAGAAAAATAAATGACCCAATCAAAAAATGGGTCAAAGAACTAAATAGACATTTCTCCAAAGAAGACATACAGATGGCTAACAAACACATGAAAAGATGCTCAACATCACTCATTATCAGAGAAATGCAAATCAAGACCACTATGAGGTACCATTTCACACCAGTCAGAATGGCTGTGATCCAAAAGTCTACAAATAATAAATGCTGGAGAGGGTGTGGAGAAAAGGGAACCCTCTTACACTGTTGGTGGGAATGCAAACTAGTACAGCCACTATGGAGAACAGTGTGGAGATTCCTTAAAAAACTGGAACTAGAACTGCCTTATGATCCAGCAATCCCACTGCTGGGCATACACACTGAGGAAACCAGAAGGGAAAGAGACACGTGTACCCCCAATGTTCATCGCAGCACTGTTTATAATAGCCAGGACATGGAAGCAACCTAGATGTCCATCAGCAGATGAATGGATAAGGAAGCTGTGGTACATATACACAATGGAGTATTACTCAGCCATTAAAAAGAATACATTTGAATCAGTTCTAATGAGGTGGATGAAACTGGAGCCTATTATACAGAGTGAAGTAAGCCAGAAGGAAAAACACCAATACAGTATACTAACGCATATATATGGAATTTAGAAAGATGATAACAATAACCCTGTGTACGAGACAGCAAAAGTGACGCTGATGTATGGAACAGTCTTATGGACTCTGTGGGAGAGGGAGAGGGTGGGAAGATTTGGGAGAATGGCATTGAAACATGTAAAATATCATGTATGAAACGAGATGCCAGTCCAGGTTCAATGCACGATACTGGATGCTTGGGGCTAGTGCACTGGGACGACCCAGAGGGATGGTATGGGGAGGGAGGAGGGAGGAGGTTTCAGGATGGGGAGCACATGTATACCTGTGATGGATTCATTTTGATATTTGGCAAAACTAATACAATTATGTAAAGTTTAAAAATAAAATAAAATTTAAAAAGAAAGTGAACATTCCTTTGCTCTAAAGAGTTTAATTATTATTCAGTTGAGATATATTAGTTTTGTGAACCCTATAGCAACTGCACTGTTACCTTACCTCATTAGCAAATGTATAGTTTACAGACCTCAAAGTTCAACAAATTATTTCAATGACTACATTAATGCATAGCTTACTTGTTTCACATTTTTAAAACATATGATGATTGCCTAGTAGGCAATAAATCATTTCATCATTTTCATATAGATAGCAATATTTGATAACTTGAAATTAATTCTGAAATTGAAAAATATGTAGAATCATGTAACATAAGCTATATACTTAGCAAACTTCTCAAAAGGCAACAACCACTTTCCATCAGAGATCACCCAGAAGTTTCAGTAAAATGTTCCTATTGATTTTGATGTGTTTTTTTTTTCCAGGTAAACAGTATATTGTGGTATATTCCTTAAGTGGTTCAGAATATTTCAATTCCAATTAAAAATATCTGGAAAATTAGTCTGTACTAATCATTTATAGTCAACAAGTTGTCATACTCACTTATTTCTTACAAAGACTTCATTACATGAGTTTAGGGAGTTTGTTAACAGGTGACTTACCTGAGGGCTTCCATGGTGGCTCAGTGGTAAAAGAATCTTCTTGCCATTGCTGGAGACGCAAGTTCAGTCCCTCATCCAGGAGGATCCCCTGGAGAAGGAAATGGCAACCCACTCCAGTATTCTTGCCTGGAAAACTCCATGGAGAGAGGAGGTTGGTGGGCTATAGTCCTACCAACAAAAAGTCGGACACGACTTAGCTACTGAACAGCAACAACACTTACCTGAAGTTGTGCGATCCTTCATTACCTTAATCAAATCCTGAACTGGAGAGATTATGAAGACACCCCACTATGGATGCCCTGGAGCAGACTGGCCAGAAGACCCAATACTAAACATGTCAGTTCAGTGACGGGAATGGGTCCTGCTCCATTACTAATGGAAAGATGAATCAAAACTGATTATCAATCATTTGCAGTTCAATTTAGGTAAGGATTTATAGTAAAAATAAAAATGGGTCTATGAGCTGTTGTCTGCAGCATCTAACAGGCTTTCCTTTTCTCGTCTTTATTTCATTTTCCTCTTTTCAAGGATAGAGATAAATAGTTTACATAAATTGCAAGTCCTTTTTAGTTGAAGTCACTGTCTCCATATTACCAAGTCTTAGACTATAGCCAAACCTTGTTATATTGCCATTTTGATCAAGCTTGTATACATGGTTTAAGCATATTTTTCTTGAATCACAAATTTTGGGGAATCTACCCAGATTTCAGCCAGACTGGTTGGGGCCTTACCAGAGAAGCAATTGGAACAATGCAGTTATTATACTCAACAATATTATACTCAACAATAAATATTGAACTGAATTTATCTGGGATATGGAAGTTTCAGGACATCAAGGCTATAGAATTTGCAAATTATGGTCTTTCTTGGCAAAGACATTTAACAAAAGTAGAAGGGCATCTGTTGCTTTAGCCTACCCAGCATCCATTTATTCTTCTTTTTATACATGCAAACACTATTCTAAGCACTTGAAATCTATATATGAATAAAATGAATATCCCTTTTGCAAGGAATTTTCATTCCAGTGAACAGAGACCAAGACAATTCATATATAAATCATATGACTCCTGGAGGAAAAAAGCAGTGTTCTTGTTTTCAGTGCAGGCTGCAATATTAAATATGATGTCTGGCCTCAGATTTGAATAAATACGTGGAAGATGTTAATGAAAGTTAATCATCCAGATAACTGTTGAACAGAGGTTCCAGGAAGAAGGAACAGTGAGTCAAAGTCCCTGATGGGAATGATCAAATAGAGAAAAAACAGGATAATATATGAGAGAGCACCCTGTATTGATGAAAGTATGTGTGTCCTTGAGTAGGTGAAAGAGGATGGCATCTGGTGCACAAGTGGGGACAGGGAAAGTGTGTGTGTGCGTGTGCAGCAGTTGCAAGAAGCTCACAGTCTCTGAGAGATTTCACCAACAGTTCATTCCTTACTTAATATCAGAATTTATAACTGTGAATGAGGAAAATAACTTCTGTCACTTTTATTTGATAGAGATTTTGTTTTTTAATTAGATTGTTTTTGTGTTTAAAAAATCTTATATTGGAGCATATTTGACTTAAATGTTCTGTTTCTGGTATACTTCAAAGTGACTCAGTTACACATATACATATATTTAATCTGTTCTTTTTCAGATTCTTTTCCCATATAGATTCTACAGAGTAGAGTTTCCTGTGCTATACAGGAGGTCCTTGTTGATTATCTATTTTATATATAATAGTATAAATATATTAATTACAACCTAATTTATCCCTGCCCCTTTGGTAACCATAAGTGTGTTTTCTAGGACTGTCTTTTATTTTGTAAATAAGTTCATTTGTAGTGGAATCATTTGTATGTGGGATCATTTTTTAGATTCCACATACAAGTGATATCATAGGATAGTTGTCTTTCTCTTACTTCACTTAATATGATCATCTCTAGATCTATCCATATTGCTGCAAGTGTCATTATTTCACTCCTTTTTATTCCTCAATAATACTCCATTGTATATACGTACCACATCTTCTTTATCCATTCGTCTGCCTACAGACATTTAGGTTACTTCCATGTCTTGATTATTGTAATTAGTGCTGCAGTGAACATTGGGGTGCGTGTATCTTTTCAAAGTATGGTTTTCTCCATATATATGCCTGAGAGTAGGATTGTTGGATCAGATGGTACCCTAGTTTAACTCCTTAAGGAACCTCCATTCTGATTGCCATAGTGGCTACACCAGTCTACATTTCCATCAACAGCGTGCTGTACACCCTCTGCAGCATTCAGTGTTCGCAGAATTTTTGGTGATGGCCATTTTGAATAGTATGAGGTGATGCCTCACTGTAGTTTTAATTTGCATTCTCTAATAGAGATGTTGAGTATCTTTTCATATACTTACCTTTTGGCCATCTGTATGTCTTCTTTAGAGGAATGTCTATTTAGATCTTCTGTCCGTTTTTTTAATGTATTTTTTTGCTCTGGAGGTACATAAGCTGTTTGTATATTTTGGAGATTAATCTCTTGTCCATCCTATCATTTGCAAATATTTTCTCCCACTTTGTGGGCTGTGTTTTCATTGCTTATTTTTTCCTTTGTTATGCAAAAGCTTGTAAGTTTAACTAGATCCCATTTGTTTATTTTTGCTTTTGTTTTCATTATTTTCAGTGGTGGATCAAAAAAGATCTTGCTGTGGTTTATGTCAAAAAGTGTTCTGCCTGTGTTTTCTTTTAAGGGTTCTGTAGTATCTGGTCTTACATTTAGGGCTTTAATCCCTTTTGAGTCCAGGTGACACTAGTGGTAAAGAACCCATCTGCCAATGCAGGAGACTAAGAGACCTGGGTTCAGTCTCTGAGTCAGGAAGATCCCCTGGAGGAGGGCATGGCAACCCACTCCAGTATTCTTGCTGGGAGAATCCCATGGACAGAGGAGCCTGGTGGGCTATGGTCCATAGGGTAGCAAAGAGTCAGACACAACTGAAGCAACTTTCCATGCGTTCACTGTGTTAGATAATGTTCTAATTTCATTCTTTTACATGCAGCTATCCAGTTTTCCCAGAACCACTTATTGAAGACATTCTTTTCTCCATCGTATATTCTTGCCTCCTTTGTTGTAGATTAATTGACCATACATGTGTGATTAGACATAAGAGATGTGGGTTTGATCCCTGGGGTCAGGAAGATCCCCTGGAGAAGGGAATGGCAACCCATTCCAGTATTCTTGCCCAGAATATCCCCATGGACAAAGGAACCTGATGGGTTACAGTCCATAGGGTCGCAAAGAGTCAGACATGACTGAAGCGGCATAGCACATGTGATTAGAATCAGATGTGAGTCAAGTCTTTGAGGTAAGGACTGAATTCCACATTGGGCATTTTCAACATCCTTAAAGTTAAATGTTATTTTTTATTGTAAATTTTATAAAAATTTAACAGATTTAGAAGAACATTTCCACCAGTATTTTGTATCATTTTGTTTTTTCTTTATATGTTATTTAATACAAGAAATGTAATGCATTACTCATAATATTGTGAGTTTTTTTTCCCAAAGTTAAATATCATGAAATAGCATTATGAAGCCTAGTTAAACATTTTAATGTCAGCAGAATGTTCTATCAGAATGATGAACTATAATTAAACATGAAACTTTCAGTAACCATTCAGGTCAATTTGACTTTTTCATGAACATAATAAAAAATATTTGAGCAAAAAGAGCTTTTGTGTGTCTCATATTATTTTTCAGACATTTCAATACATGATAACTTCTTAAAAACATGAATCAACACTTCTGGCATATATTTCCAAAATGCATTACAAATTTATTCCGATTATCCCAGTTTCAAATATAATAAACAACTTAAGCTCTTTATTTTTCAGTTCAGTCACTCAGTTGTTTCTGACTCTTTGTGATCCCATGAATCGCAGTACGCCAGGCCTCCCTGTCCATCACCAAGTCCAGGAGTTTACCCAAACTCATGTCCATTGAGTTGGTGATGCCATCCAACCATCTCATCCTCTGTTGTCCCCTTCTCCTCCTGCCCTCAATCTTTCCCAGCATCAGGGGGCCAAAGTATTGAAGTTTCAGCTTCAACACTTTATTCTTTGTTGTACCAAAATATTCCTTAAATATCTAATAATAGCTATCTGTAATTAAGTTATCCAGTTAGTTCCCATATTTTCCCACATTGGCATTCCTAAAGTCCAACAGGGTAGAATAAAAGATGAAAATTTATAAACTGAAAAAAATACAAAAAGGTAATATTTCTCATTGATTTATTAAGTCATCTGGGAATTGTCCCAGGCAATGCCAAATAGATGGGTTTTTTTCCAAGTAGATATTTGGAAGGGTATGAAAATATGAAATAATCTAATAGTCCATAATAATAATTGTCAATCATTATTAGCCTGTTACTTTATTCTTATCATTTTTATCCTGATAGAAAATATTTAATGAGTCATGAATGTTGAGCATTGATTCCTCCCTAAATAATGAAATTGGTTGTAACACTGAAGAGGCAAAATTAGTCTATATGCTAAATAGTCTGGGCCTACTAGAATTTTCATTGGAAGGACTGATGCTGAAGCTGGAACTCTAATACTTTGGCCACCTGATGCCAAGAACTGACTCACTAGAAAAGACCCTGATGCTGGGAAAGATTAAGGGCAGGAGGAGAAGGGCACAACAGAGGATGAGACGGTTGGATGGCATCACCGACTCAATGGACATGAGTTTGAGCAAGTGCCAGGAGTTGGTGATGGACAGGGAGGCCTGGCGTGCTGCAGTCCATGGGGTCACAAACAGTCAGACATGACTAAACAATTGAACTGAACTAAAATTTGTAAGAACTTTTAAGTAATACATAGATATTTGTACTCTAATAAATACTTCTGTAACATTTCTCTAACAAAATAGATAACACTATTGATTTGAATAACTTCAAGTAAAATACAATGATTAAATCCAACATAAGCATAATATATTAAATACATGTTACATTAACTGCAGAAAAATGAGAACTAGAGAAATGTAGAAGATCTGTAAAAAAAAAAATTCTGGTTCAACATTTATATAAAGTAGAAACAAGAAAAAGCGAAGTCCACAAAAACCTGCACAGGTTAGATAAGAGAGAACTTTTATGGTAAGAAAATAAACTTTAAAATAGTGGATGTCAAAAGAGTGTGGGTATTACTAAAATTGTCTCAATGATTGACATTCAAAAATAAAAAAATATTTCAGAGTTAATTTTGATATACTTTAACAATGTTTACTTCATGGGCACAAATAATTGATAGGAAAAGGTTTACAGAATGGTATTACTCCATGAAGTTATGAAAAGGAATAGCTTTTTTTTTTTTTTAATTTGATTTTATTTTTAAACTTTACAATATTGTATTAGCTTTTTAGTCCTGGAAGATAATAATACCAACTCAACTCTATAGAATTCTACTGTTTAAAATGTTTTAACTTGAATAACACTGGCCAAGGAATCAGAGAATTGGGATCAGTTTTCATATTTAGCAATATTTTGACTCTGTACATACTAAGGAAGATTTCATATTTAATAAAATTGTAAGAATAATCAAAATTATCACACTGACCTTATTTTACTATAGTGCCACAGCTCAGAAGTCTTTGGAGAGATACGATTTTTGTCTTAAAGTTGTTTCTATATCCATAAAAATGTCCAGATGATTTTGAAATATTCAACTGGATGAATATGGTTACTAGATCTTGTGAAGAAAAGACAACAGTAAAAGTATCCAAAACCTACCCCATGGAAACTCCACTCAGGCTAACAACTTAACAACTTAATTAACTGTTTATTACAATGTGCTTATTTAGATAAAAAATAAAATTGTATCAATAATACAATACCTCATACCATATAGAAAAGTTAATCCCATCTTGATCTAGGACTTAAATGACAAATACAAAGCCTTAACAAATTTTAGTTGACAGTATAGATTAATATTTTTCTAAGCTTTGAATAGGGAAGTATTTTTAGCATCATTAAATACATCCCAACTGTAATAGAAAATAGATAAATGTTTAGTAAAATAACATTTACCCAAAGATCTCTTAAATAAAATGGAAAAAATAAGTTATAAACTTGATAATACTTGGTGAAGATACTCAGAACACTTACAACTGACAAAGGGTTAGTGTCAAGATTACAGCACAAACATGTACAGGTTGAAAAAAGAAAAGAGCTCCAAATAGGGTCATGAGCAGAAGGCCTGAATAGGAATGAGAGAAAGACACTGAACCAATAAAAATATAAAGAGGTATTGACCCTAATTTATTTAGCAAGGAGTGGCAAAAGTTTTACCATCTCACATTGAGCACATCTTTCCCAGGACTTGACAATCAGGGGACCATCTAATTGCCTTTGGGAGGTAAGTTAGTAAACTGCTTTGGGAGACACTTTAGCTTTATCTTTTATAAAATTCAACATTAAAAAATACAACCTGAAAATTCTCCTACGTATGTCTTTAGAGACTACATTGCACATATACATCAGGAGTTACACACGCAAAAGTCCACAGCAGCTCAAGGCTGCAAACAGTCTACTACTCATGAACAAGAGGGTGGTTACTGTCTTAGCATTACTGTGCAGTATAATCGTGTAAAACAGAACAGGGCTACAGAGAGACACTCATGTAGATGAGTCTTAGCAGTTGAAGTATCAGATAATTATAAACAGCATAATACCCATTTTTTTGTGTGTAAGTTAAAAACAACTAAAAGAATACATGTTAAAGGATATTTCTGTTTGTACCTTTTTGTTCCTTATATATATGAACTTACCAGGTGGTGCAGTAGTAAAGAATCCACCTGCCAGTGCAGGAGATGCAAGAGACACAAATTCGACCCCTGGGTCAGAAAGATCCCCTGGAGAAGGGAATGACTACCCACTCTAGTATTCTTGCCTGGGAAATCCCATGGACAGAGGAGTCTGGTGGTCTGCAGTCCATGAGGTCATGAAGAATCAGACACAACTTACCACACACACACACATATATATACTATACTTAAATATATGTATAAATACACACATGAAAACAGAACCATTTGCAAAGTCATGGTAATAATAAGGTAGGGGAGCCCATGTTAGAAACAAGGCAAGAATGCCAAGACAGAAAAGATTCTGCCAAATATTCTAGAGTCCATGTGGATGTTTATTATTAAATATGTGAACTAATTTTATAATTAAGAATAATATTACTATGTATTCATGCATATATACAAAATAATTTCATGCCTAAGAATGTGTTACACAAAAAACAGAGCTTGTTTTTAG
The DNA here is from genome assembly GCF_003369695.1 of Bos indicus x Bos taurus. Classification (NCBI taxonomy): domain Eukaryota; kingdom Metazoa; phylum Chordata; class Mammalia; order Artiodactyla; family Bovidae; genus Bos; species Bos indicus x Bos taurus. The sequence continues at coordinate 8,385,556 of NC_040099.1, read as the reverse complement.
AGATTTTCTTATTTCAGTCATCATACCTGAAGCATTTTTCTATTTTGCTTTCAGCTTGATGATTTCCTGAATCAGATCCATAAGCTCCAGAGATCTTTGAATGAACAGAAAGAAACAAATGAAAACTTGGAAATTAAACTCAGGCACTTACAAAATCGGTAATTATTTCATAAAACATGTTGAATTCAAGATTGGGACCTTAGATAAGGAAATCTTGATGTTTTATCCCTCATAATTTCCTTAACAACCTGAATATCCAATGACAGATGAATGGATAAAGAAAATTTGGTGCATATATACAATGGAATATTACCCAGCCACTAAAAGGAATGAAACGGGTTCATTAGTAGAGATGTGGATGGACCCAGAGTCCGTCCATCCATATAGAATGAAATTAAGTCAGAAAGAGAAAAATAAATGTCATACATGAATGCATGTATGTGGAATCTAAAGAAATGGTGCAGATGAACCTATTTCCAAGGCAGAAATGGAGACACAGGCATAGCAAATGGACATGTGGATGCGAGGCAGGGTGGGACAAACTGGGAATTGGGATTGACATACACACACTACCCTGTGTGAAATAGATAGCTAGTGGGAACCTGCTATAAACACAGGGGGCTCGCTTGGTGCTCTGTGATGACCTAGAGGGGTGGGATGGGATGGGGAGGGAAGGAGACCCAGGAGGGAGGGGACATATGTATACTTCATTATAGAGCAGGCACTAACATTGTAAAGCAATTATATTCCAGTAAAAAAAAAAAAAAGAATGTAGTTATTAGAAACATTAAAAGAAACTTAAATATATAGGCTGCTTAACTCTTATTAATATTTGTCCTAATAAATGTTACATTATAATAAAGATAGTTTAAATATCATACAAAATCAACTTTAGTTCTAAAGGAATAAAATTTCTGAAAGACAGAGGGAGCTTTCAGAATACATTTTACATAAATAGAAGGAGTTACAATACTTGTAAGAAAATATAAGTTGTAAGCCATTCAGTTCGCTGGACAGTGGATAAGAGAATCACTGTACTTAAGTAAAGCAGTGGTTTAAGTAACTGATAGACAAAGACACATACGCATAATCTATATGGTAGGAGTGGTATGTTCTGCGAAAAATGTTTTCAGCCCAGAGAGAGATCAGTCAACTTGGGATAGTTCTTCATAAAAGGTAAAAATGGACAGAGGTGTCAGATACTGTGGATTTACACTCCAACTGATACAAATAATCTCAGAAAAGTAACGAATCACCTGGGACTGACGTTAAGGAAAAGCCAAGTTCCTCAAACTGAGAGGGCTTTTGACTTTCATCTGGATAAATAGTTTGCAGTAACGTTGTGGAAAAGTCCTCCAGTATCGGAAAGTAGTATCAAGGTATAAATCAGGTGGAAATAAAGCTGTGATTTCCTTTCAGTTGCATGAACAAAAGCAAAGCACAAAATTGCACATAGAGGAGTATTTGAGACTCTTATAAAGTATAGTTTACTGCGTCATTCATATTTGTGTTTAGTTTTTAGATAAAGAAATTTACTTAAACAACATTATGTAATCCTACCTAGCTATTTCCAAAGAAGCAGACCTGGTCTTCCTCTTTTCCCACTAGTGGGAATGAATATTTATTAATCGATTTGTAAAGAAAGCTTTCTCTTGTCTGATCATCTAGTTTGTCTCTTTGTAAAAGACTGTATCATTACCTCTAGGCCCCAGGGACAAAGAGGCCAGTCAGTGGCCTTCCACTGACCAGTGCGTGTGCCCTGGCCAGAGGTGGGGTCCCAGGATGGGCCCCATGACCCGTAAAGTTCTATTAAGCTTTGTCTTAAGTCTCACTTAGTTCTTAACAAAAATTGTTTGGCCAATTTGATTTTATTTTTACCTGGAGACAGTTTCTTACTTTGAGACTGCCTTCTCTATGTCCTCTGAAATCTGCTTTAAATTTTTATTTTTTTCACTTACTTTTCTCTTACAAACACTCATCCCACAGGCTTTGACATTCTGCCTGGGACTCTTGCTGATTAGACCCACAGGTTGACCACATGTTTTGGTTTCCATGTGCTCACAGATGACACTGTTCCTCATCATTGCAACAGTGCATAAATGTCTCCCTGTCTCCAGTGGCAATGGCTTCACTGCTTTTCCACCAGCGCTAATAGCCTCTTTACCATCTTTCCAGTGTCTACTTGTTGATGACCCTAAACCAGTGCCACCTATTTTGTTGTGGCAGCATCTCACGACCAGATACCAATGTCTGTTTGAGATCTCTAGTGCTGCAACATGAATTAACCCCAATATGTAATTGCCTAAAACATTCACCACAGTTCTTTGGGTTTGCTCCTTCATGTAGATGAGGTGGGGTTTACTCTGGCAGCTGCATTCCACAGAGCTCTCTGGGGCTAGAATGTCCACAATAACCTCACTCCTATACCTGGTACTTCAGCAGGGGTGAGAAATGCCCATTGTCTGTTGGGTCTCTCCCTTGTCCTGAGGAATCGTCCTGGGGAGTTTCCCAGCACCCCTTCCTCCAGATTCTATTGGCATAGGTATCATGACATTTTATCCCCAAATACTTTATAAATCTCTTTAAAAAAACATCTTCCTCCAAAATCACTATATGCATTATCAGACCTACAAAAACTCACAGTTGTAGCCCCCAGCTGATTAGACTTTGCCCCTATCCACATTCCTCTGGCTAAATCAGATACACTTTGCTATATTATTATTTCTATGACCTTGAGCATGTTACTTATTGTAGAACTCTAGAACACCCCCTTAAGGACTGAATAAAATAATGTTTAAGAAACATCTGACAGAGCACATGACATTAATAAATATGCAACAAATATTAGTTTATTCATCTCACTCTACTTTTTAAGAGGCAATTTCCTCCAGAGAAAATACATTTAGAGAGCAAATTTTTATGGAAAGAAAATATACTGGAAAGAAATCTTGGAAATGCCTCCCAGAAAAATGTTAAATACTAATGCTACTTGCCCTTGACTTCAACTACATAAATCTTAGCTTCCTATTAGGTATGTTTTCTTACTTATTTTGAAATGTCTTTGTGATTATTCACATTTTCACTAGACAGCATTTATAGTAATAATGATGTTGACATTATATACCTGAAACTCCGTATATTAGATTAGGAAAATGTCAGGAACAATATTATGATATAAAAAGATAGGCATTAACCAGTAAAATAAATGTCAAGTTTTCTGTTTAAATATTGTTAACTCTCATTGTAGGGAAATGTTTAGAATTGTACCTATCAGAAAACTCTCAGAATAAAAGAAAGTTGAAACCTAAATATTTTAATTAGAATGCTCATAATCACATTAATGAAGAAACGTCAGTACTATTTTAAAGAATACCCCTTTGCATTAATTGTAATATCAACCAGTTTTAAATATAAACATTTAAAAACAGAACTACAGTAACTTAAGCATAGTTTATATTGAACAACCTAAAAAAATGATATTACAATGGGGAATGTTTATTATTATATTGCTGCTGCTGCTAAGTCACTTCAGTCATGTCCAACTCTGTGCGACCCCATAGAGAGCAGCCCACCAGGCTCCCCCGTCCCTGGGATTCTCCAGGCAAGAACACTGGAGTGGGTTGCCATTTCCTTCTCCAATGCACGAAAGTAAAAAGTGAAAGTGAAGTCGCTCAGTCATGTATGACTCTTAGTGACCCCATGGACTGCAACCTACCAGGCTCCTCCGTGCATGGAATTTTCCAGGCAAGAGTACTGGAGTGGGGTGCCATTGCCTTCTCCGTGTTACCATTGATTTATGTCAAATATGAAATGATATATACAGAATATGTGATTTCTATCTTATGACAGTGCTCTTGGAGATGTTTATAGAAATACAGGAAATGGGTTGTTAGCTTACTTTAAATCAAACTTGAAAATATGATACTGTCTTCAGATCCCAAGAGGAGCTTAGAGGTTAGACTTTAAAGATTGGTGTCCAACTAACATACACATTGTACACATTTCTGTCTAAAATGCAAAGAACTTCTGTGTGCCCCCTGGCTTGGCCCCTGGTTACTTCTAAGACTGAGAACTGTGGCTGATGTGGGAAGGAAATGATCTCTAAACCTTCTCACCTTGGGAAGTGAAGTGAAATGAAAGTCACTCAGTCGTCTCCGACTCTTTGCGACCCCATGGACTATAGTCCATGGACTTCTCTGGGCCAGAATACTTGGTACCTTTGTACCACTCTCTTCACTGTGGCTGAACTTCAGGTATGACACAGTGAAAAGCGTGAGAATGATACTGTTTCTAATCTGAATACATTTTCATCTTGTTGGCATGACCCATTTCTAAAGATGTACACAGACTATTTTTATTTGCCTTATAAATTGTTGTGAAGATAGTAATATTTTCTAATGTTACCTGCAAATATCTAGTTTCTATATCTTCAAATGAAAGCTAAATTTTATATTCATTTTGGAACATAACTAGTGAAGGAACATTTGAAAATTTCTACTCTCATGGAAGAAGATTCTGCTGGTTAGAAAAGAATAATTTTTAGAGATATGTTCATACATCTATTATATGCAATATATCCACCAAAGAAAAACACTACAAAGATTTATTCAGAAGCAAACTGACAGACCAATATAATTATTTTTTACAAGCAGCTTGGCAAGTTTAACTAGGAAAACGATTTCTATACTGAATGTAATATTGTTCTTATTTGAGCATATCTCGCCTTTGAATGTATTCTGTTGGGGGAAAAAAACTTCTCAGTCCAGCTTGAACCACAGAGTGAGGTATCAATCTTTGGCAAATGTGATGTGAAAGAGACTGTCCTATTCAGCAGCTACATTGATGGCTCAGATAAACAAAAGTAGTAAATATATAATTCTACATTATTGTGTTAGAAATAAAAATGGTTCTAAAGAGAATGTAATCAGGCAAAATTTAAAGCATAAATTACATAGTAAAATATACTGACATAAGAAAGGGCTGCTGAAACACAAATATTAATATTGGATTTCATTTTTCACCCTATAGGCACTACCTTACCTGCTTTATGAGATACAAATTAGAATCTCTACTTTACAGGTGAGAAACAGTGGCTTTAATGAATGCATGATTAACTTAAGTGTCATATGCAAGTCTGTGGATTGGAAAAGACCTTTCACTTTAGACCTGTCAGAATTACAGAACTGATGGTTGGAAACTGTCAGACGTGCATAAGACATTTAAACAATTCCTTTCATCCTTTAAACTTTCTGTTTTCTCACCTGTAAAATGGAGTTAACAATGCCTGTTAAACCTAACCTACCACTTAAAAGAATGAGAAAAAGGACAAACAAAACCTAAAGTCAGAAAAAGGAAGAAATAATAAAGATCAGAGAGGGAATAAAATATATATTAAAAGAACAAGAGACAATCAATAAAACAAAGAGCTGGTTCTTTTAAATGATAAACAAGATGTACAAACCTCTCACCAGACTAACCAAGAAGGAAAGAGATAACCCAAATAAAATAAGAAATGAAAAAGGAGACACAGCAATGATACTGCAGAAATAGAAAAAACTACAAGGGAATACTATGAACAATTATATGTCAAAAAGTTCACTGACCTAGAAGAAATGGACAAGTATCTATAAACATACAGTCCATCAAAATGAATCACTAAATTAGAAAAGAAAATGGAGAGATCACAACAGACAACACAGAAATACAAAGGATCATAAGAGACTACTATCAACAATTATATGCCAATAAAATGGACAACGTGGAAGAAATGGACAAATTCTTAGGAAAGTACAACTTTCCAAAACTGAACCAGGAAGAAATAGAAAATCTTAACAGACCCATCACAAGCACGGAAATTGAAACTGTAATCAAAAATCTTCCAGCAAACAAAAGCCCCGGTCCAGACGGCTTCACAGCTGAATTCTACCAAAAATTTAGAGAAGAGCTAACACCTATCCTGCTCAAACTCTTCCAGAAAATTGCAGAGGAAGGTAAACTTCCAAACTCATTCTATGAGGCCACCATCACCCTAATACCAAAACCTGACAAAGATCCCACAAAAAAAGAAAACTACAGGCCAATATCACTGATGAACATAGATGCAAAAATCCTTAATAAAATTCTAGCAATCAGAATCCAACAATACATTAAAAAGATCATACACGATGACCAAGTGGGCTTTATCCCAGGGATGCAAGGATTCTTCAATATCCACAAATCAATCAGTGTTATACACCACATTAACAAATTGAAAAACAAAAACCATATGATTTTCTCAATAGATGCAGAGAAAGCCTTTGACAAAATTCAACATCCATTTATGATAAAAACTCTCCATAAAGCAGGAATAGAAGGAACATACCTCAACATAATAAAAGCTATATATGACAAACCCACAGGAAACATTATCCTCAACGGTGAAAAATTGAAAGCATTTCCTCTAAAGTCAGGAACAAGACAAGGGTGCCCACTTTCACCATTACTATTCAACATCGTTTTGGAAGTTTTGGCCACAGCAATCAGAGCAGAAAAAGAAATAAAAGGAATCCAAATTGGAAAAGAAGAAGTAAAACTCTCACTATTTGCAGATGACATGATCCTCTACATAGAAAACCCTAAAGATTCCACCAGAAAATTACTAGAACTAATCAATGATTATAGTAAAGTTGCAGGATATAAAATCAACACACAGAAATCCCTTGCATTCCTATACACTAATAATGAGAAAACAGAGAAATTAAGGAAACAATTCCATTCACCATTGCAACGGAAAGAATAAAATACTTAGGAATATATCTACCTAAAGAAACTAAAGACCTATATATAGAAAACACTGGTGAAAGAAATCAAAGAGGACACTAATAGATGGAGAAATATACCATGTTCATGGATTGGAAGAATCAATATAGTGAAAATGAGTATACTACCGAAAGCAATTTATAGATTCAATGCAATCCCTATCAAGCTACCAACAGCATTCTTCACTGAGCTAGAACAAATAATTTCACAATTTGTATGGAAATACAAAAAACCTCGAATAGCCAAAGCGATCTTGAGAAAGAAGAATGGAACTGGAGGAATCAACCTACCTGACTTCAGGCTCTATTACAAAGCCACAGTTATCAAGACAGTATGGTACTGGCACAAAGACAGAAATATTGATCAATGGAACAAAATAGAAAGCCCAGAGATAAATCCACGCACATATGGACACCTTATCTTTGACAAAGGAGGCAAGAATATACAATGGATTAAAGACAATCTCTTTAACAAGTGGTGCTGGGAAATCTGGTCAACCACTTGTAAAAGAATGAAACTAGACCACTTTCTAACACCATACACAAAAATAAACTCAAAATGGATTAAAGATCTAAACGTAAGACCAGAAACTGTAAAACTCCTAGAGGAGAACATAGGCAAAACACTCTCTGACATACATCACAGCAGGATCCTCTATGACTCACCTCCCAGAATATTGGAAATAAAAGCAAAAATAAACAAATGGGACCTAATTAACCTTAAAAGCTTCTGCACATCAAAGGAAACTATTAGCAAGGTGAAAAGACAGCCTTCAGAATGGGAGAAAATAATAGCAAATGAAGCACCCGACAAACAACTAATCTCAAAAATATACAAGCAACTCCTACAGCTCAACTCCAGAAAAATAAACAACCCAATCAAAAAATGGGCCAAAGAACTAAATAGACATTTCTCCAAAGAAGACATACAGATAGATAACAAACACATGAAAAGATGCTCAACATCACTCATTATCAGAGAAATACAAATCAAAACCACTATGAGATACCATTTCACACCAGTCAGAATGGCTGTGATCCAAAAGTCTACAAATAATAAATGCTGGAGAGGGTGTGGAGGAAAGGGAACCCTCTTACACTGTTGGTGGGAATGCAAACTAGTACAGCCACTATGGAGAACAGTGTGGAGATTCCTTAAAAAACTGGAACTAGAACTGCCTTATGATCCAGCAATCCCACTGCTGGGCATACACACTGAGGAAACCAGAAGGGAAAGAGACACGTGTACCCCAATGTTCATCGCAGCACTGTTTATAAAAGCCAGGACATGGAAGCAACCTAGATGTCCATCAGCAGATGAATGGATAAGGAAGCTGTGGTACATATACACAATGGAGTATTACTCAGCCATTAAAAAGAATACATTTGAATCAGTTCTAATGAGGTGGATGAAACTGGAGCCTATTATACAGAGTGAAGTAAGCCAGAAGGAAAAACATAAATACAGTATACTAACGCATATATATGGAATTTAGAAAGATGGTAACAATAACCCTGTGTACGAGACAGCAAAAGAGACACTGATGTATAGAACAGTCTTATGGACTCTGTGGGAGAGGGAGAGGGTGGGAAGATTTGGGAGAATGGCATTGAAACATGTATATCATGTAAGAAACGAGTTGCCAGTCCAGGTTCGATGCACGGTACTGGATGCTTGGGGCTAGTGCACTGGGACGACCCAGAGGGATGGTATGGGGAGGGAGGAGGGAGGAGGGTTCAGGATGGGGAACACATGTATACCTGTGGCGGATTCATTTTGATATTTAGCAAAACTAATACAATTATGTAAAGTTTAAAAATAAAATAAAAAAGGAAAAAAAAAAGAATCACTAATAGGTAATTTGAATAGATCAATCACTATAAATGAAATATAACCTGTAATCTAAAAACTCCCTACAAACAAAAGTCCAGGACCACATGGCTTCATAGATGAACTCTACCAAACATGCAAAGAACTTATCCTTCCCAAACTCATCCAAAAAACTGAAGAGGAGGGAACACTCCCAAAGACATTCTATGAAGCCACCATGACTCTAATATTAAAACCAGACAAAGACATCCCCAAAGAAGAAAATTACAGGCCAATATCTTTGACTATAAATGCAAAAATTCTCAACAAAATATTAGCAAGCCAAATCAATAACATATATAAAGGATCATACACCATGAACAAGTGATACTCATCCTAAGTTCACTAGGATTGTTCAACATACACAAAGTAATCAATGCAATGCACCACATAAATAAAAGCCTAAAACCATGTGATCATCTAAATGCAGAAAAAGCATTTGACAAGGTTCAACAGCCGTTTATGATAAAAACCCTTTCCAAAGTAGGGACAGTGGGAACGTATCTCAACATAATAAAAGCTATTTATGAAAGACCCACGGCCAATATAATACTCAATTGTGAAAAGTTGAAAGCCTTCCCACTAAAGTCTGGAACAGGACAAGGATGCCCCCTGACCTCTTCTATTCAACACAGTACTGGAAGTCCTAGTCACAGCAATCAGACAAAGACAAGGTTTCCAAATTGGAAGGAAAGTGGTAAAATTGTCATTATATGTAGATGATATGATACTATGTACAGCGAACTCTAAACACGCCACACAGAAACTACTACAACTGATAAATTCAGCAATGTAGCAGGATAAAAATTAACATATAGAAGTTAAAATATTAGAAAGGGAACATAAAAAAATACTTTTAAAAACTGCACCCCCAAAATAAAATGCTTAAGAATAAACCTGACCAATGAGGTAAAAGACTTACATACTAAGAACTATAAAATATTATAAAGAAAACTGAAGATAATCCAAAGAAATAGAAAGGCATCTCCAAGTACTTATATTGGAAGAATTAATATTGTTAAAATGCCAAAAGTGCCCCAAAAAACTGCAGATTTAATGTGATCCCTATCAAATTACCCATGATATTCGCACAAAACTAAATAAATAATCCTAAAATTCCTGTGGAAAAGACCCAGAGTTACCAAAGCAACCCTGAAGAAAAAGAACAAGGCAAGAGACATAACCCTTCCAGACTTCAGACTACATTATAAAATTACAGTAATCAAAACAGCATGTTATTGGTACAAAAAACATATGGATCAATGGAACAGAATAGAGAGCTCAGAAATAAACCCATATAGCTATGGTCAAAACCTTTAAAGGAGACAAAAATATACAAAAAGGAAAAAGTCTCTTCAGCAAGTGGCAGGGGGAAAGTTGGACAGCCACAAGCAAATCAAAGTAACAACACATCCTCTTACCATATCAGTTCATTCAGTTCAGTCACTCAGTCATGTCCGACTCTTTGCGACCCCATGAATCACAGCATGCCAGGCTTCCCTGTCAATCACCAACTCTCGGAGTTCACTCAAACTCATGTCCATCGAGTAGGTGATGCCATCCAGCCATTTCGTTTTCTGTAGTCCCCTTCTCCCTCCTGCCCCCAATTCCTCCCAGCATCAGGGTCTTTTCCAATGAGGCAACTCTTCGCATAAAGTGGCCAAAGTATTGGAGTTTCAGCTTCAGCATCAGTCCCTCCAATGAACACCCAGGACTGGTCTCTTTTAGGATGGACTGGTTGGATCTCCTTGAAGTCCAAGGGACTCTCAAGAGTCTTTTACAACACCACAGTTAAAAAGCATCAATTCTTCAGTGCTCAGCTTTCTTCACAGTCCAGCTCTCATATCCATACATGACCACTGGAAAAACCATAGCCTTGACCTGATGGACCTTTGTTGGCGAAGTAATGTCTCTGCTTTGAATATGCTATCTAGGTTGTTCATAACCTTCCAAGGAGTAAGAGTCTTTTAATTTCATGGCTGCAATCACCATCTGCAGTTATTTTGGACAGAAATGGTATGGACCTAAGCAGAAGATATTAAGAAGAGGTGGCAAGAATACACAGAAGAACTGTACAAAAAAGAGCTTCACGACCCAGATAATCACGATGGTATGATCACTCGCCTAGAGCCAGACATCCTGGAATGTGAAGTCAAGTGGACCTTAGAAAGCATCAGTATGAACAAAACTAGTGGAGGTGATGGAATTCCAGCTGAGCTCTTTCAAATCCTGAAAGATGATGCTGTGAAAGTGCTGCACTCAATATGCCAGCAAATTTGGAAAACTCAGCAATGGCCACAGGACTGGAAAAGGTCAGTTTTCTTATCAATCCCAAAGAAAGGCAATGCCATAGAATGCTCAAACTACCACACAATTGCACTCAACTCACACACTAGTAAAGTAATGCTCAAAATTCTCCAAGCCAGGCTTCAGCAGTACATGAACTGTGAACTTCCAGATGTTCAAGCTAGTTTTAGAAAAGGCAGAGGAACCAGAGATCAAATTGCCAACATCTGCTGGATCATGGAAAAAGCAAGAGAGTTCCAGAAAAACATCTACTTCTGCTTTATTTACTATGCCAAAGCCTTTGACTGTGTGGACCACAATAAACTGCAGAAAATTCTGAAAGAGATGGGAATACCAGACCACCTGACCTGCCTCTTGAGAAATCTATATGCATGTCAGGAAGAAACAGTTAGAACTGGACATGGAACAGACTGGTTCCAAATAGGAACAAGAGTATGTCAAGGCTGTATATTGTCACCCTGCTTATTTAACTTATATGCAGAGTACATCATGAGAAATGCTGGGCTTTAAGAAGCACAAGCTGAAATCAAGATTGCCGGGAGAAATATCAATAACCTCAGATATGCAGATGACACCACCCTTATGGCAGAAAGTGAAGAGGAACTAAAAAGCCTCTTGATGAAGGTGAAAGAGGAGAGTGAAAAAGTTGGCTTAAAGCTCAACATTCAGAAAACTAAGATCATGGCATCTGGTCCCATCACTTCATGGCAGATAGATGGGGAAACAGTGGAAACAGTGTCAGACTTTATTTTTTTGGGTTCTTACCATATCAGATCAGTCGCTCTGTCATGTCCGACTCTTTGTGACCCCATGAATTACAGCACGCCAGGCTTCCCTGTCCATCACCAACTCCCAGAGTTCACCCAGACTCATGTCCATCCAGTCAGTGATGCCATCCAGCCATCTCATCCTCTGTTGTCCCCTTCTCCTCCTGCCCCCAATCCCTCCCAGCATCAGAGTCTTTTCCAATGAGTCTACTCTTCACATGAGGTGGCCAAAGTACTGGAGTTTCAGCTCTAGCATCACTCCTTCCAAAGAAATCCCAGGGCTGATCTCCTTCAGAATGGACTGGTTGGATCTCCTTGCAGTCCAAGGGACTCTCAACAGTCTTCTCCAACACCACAGTTCAAAAGCATCAATCCTTTGGCGCTCAGCCTTCTTCACAGTCCAACACTCACATCCATACATGACCACAGGAAAAACCATAGCCTTGACTAGACGAACCTTTGTTGGCAAAGTAATGTCTCTGCTTTTCAATATGCTATCTAGGTTGGTCATAACTTTCGTTCCAAGGAGTAAGTGTCTTTTAATTTCATGGCTGCAGTCACCACCTGCAGTGATTTTGGAGCCCAGAAAAATAAAGTCTGACACTGTGTCCACTGTTTCCCCATCTATTTCCCATGAAGTGATGGGACTGGATGCCATGATCTTCATTTTCTGAATGTTGAGCTTTAAGCCAACTTTTTCACTCTTACCATACACACACACACACACACACACACACACACACACACACACACAAATCAAAAAGGCTTAAAGACTTAAACCTAAGACATGACACCATACAACTCCTAGAAGAGAACATAAGCAAAACATTCTCTGATGTAAATCATACATATGTTTTCTTAGGTCAGTCTCCCAAGGCAATAGAAATTTTAAAAAAAGAGAGAGATCTAATCAAACTCACAAGCTTTTGCACTCTATTGGAAACCATAAACAAAATGAAAAGACAACCTACAGAATGGGAGAAAATATTTGCAAATGATGCAACCAACAAAGGCTTGATTTCCAAAATATACTAATACCTCAGACAATTGCATGACAAACAAACAAACAAACAAACAGCCCTATCTAAAAATGGACAGGAGACCTAAACAGACATTTCTCCAAAGAAGACATACAGATAGCCAAGAGACAAAGATGCTCAATGTAGCTAATTGTTAGAGAAATGCAAATCAAAATGACAGTGAGATATCACCTCACATCAGTCATAATGGCTGTCATTAAAACATCTACAAATAACAGATGCTAGAGTGGATGTAAGCAAAAGGGAACCCACAGCCACTGTGGAAAACAGTATAAAGGTTCTTCAGAAATCTGATAATAGCATCACCATAAGATCTAACAAACCCACTCCTGGGTATATATCCAGACAAAACTATAATTCAAAAAGATAGCTTGCACCTCCATGTTCATAGTCACACTGTTCAATAGACAAGACATGGAAACAAACTAAATGTCCATCAACAGATGATTAAAGATGTGCTACAAACATACAATATACTCAGTCATAAAAATAATGGAATAATGTCACTTGCAGCAACATGAATGCAAATAGAGATCATCATACCAAGTGAAGTAAGTCAGAAAAAGATGAATACCATATGCTATTACATATGTGAAATCTAAACTATGACACAAATCAATCTATCTATGAAACAGCATCACAAATGCAGGTAAAGATTGATGATTACCAAGGGAGAGAGGATCGGGGAGGAATGGAGTGAGAGCTTGGTGTTATCAGATACAAGCTTTTATATATAGAATGGATAAACAATAAGGTAGAGAGGATTGGGGAGGAATGGAGTGGGAGCTTGGTGTTATCAGATACAAGCTTTTATATACAGAATGGATAAACAATAAGGTCCTACTGTACAGCACAGAGAACTATATTCAATAATCCTATTATAAACCATATGCTAGCAAAGTAATGCTCAGAATGCTTCAAGCTAGGCTTCAGAAGTAAGTAAGTAGGCAGAGAAATTCCAGATGTGCAAACTGGATTTAGAAAAGGCAAAGGAACCAGAGATCAAACTGCCAACATTTGTTGGATCATAGAAAAACCAAAGGAATTCCAGAAAACATCTACTTCATTGACTACACTAAAGCTTGTCATTGTGAGGATCCCAACAAACTGTGGAAAATTCTTGAGATGAGAATACCAGACCTCGTGACCTGTCTCCTGAGAAACTTTTATGCAGGACGAGAAGCAATTGTTAGACCCAGACATGTAACAACAGACTGGTTCAAAATTGGGAAAGGAGTATGTCAAGGCTGTATATTGTCACCCTGCTTATTTAACTTCTATGCAGAGTACATCATACGAAATGCTGGGCTGGATGAAGCACAAACTGAAATTAAGGTTTCTGGGAGAAATAGCAACAACCTCAGACATGCAGATGATACCACCTAATGGCAGAAAGAGAAGAGGAACTAAAGAGCCTCTTGATGAGAGTGAAAAAGCTGGCTTACAATTCAACATTCAAAAAATTAAGATCATGTCACCCGGTCCCATCACTTCATAGCAAATAGATGGGGAAAAAGTGGAAACAGTGATAGATTTCCTCCCCTCCCCTTGGGCTCCACAATCTCTGCGGATGGAGGCTGCAGCCATGAAATTAAAAGATGCTTGCTCCTTGGAAGACAAACTATGACAAACTTAGCATATTAGAAAGCAGAGACATCACTTTGCTGAGAAAGGTCCATATAGTCAAAGCTATGGTTTTTTCCGATAGTCATGTATGGATGTGAGAGTTGAACCATAAAGAAGGCTGAGAACTGAAGAATTGATGCTTTTGAACTGTGGTGTTGGAGAAGACTCTCGAGCATCCCTTGGACTGCAAAGAGATCAAACCAGTCCATCCTAAAGGAAATCAACCCTGAATATTCATTGGAAAGACTGATGCTGAAGCTGAAGCTTCAATACTTTGGCCACCTGATGTGAAGAGCTGACTCATTGGAAAAGACCCTGATATTGGGAAAGATTGAGGGCAAAAGGAGAAGTGGGGAACAATGGATAAGATGGTTGCATGCATCACTGACTCAATGAATATGAGTGTGAGCAAACTCTGGGAGATAGTGGAGTACAGGGGAGCCAGGGGTGATGCAGTCCATGGGGTCACAAAGAGTTGGACATGACTTAGTGACTAAACAACAAACCATAGTGGAAAAGAATATATAAAAATATGTATGCATAACTGAATCACCTTACTGTATGGCAGTAATTAACATTGTAAATCAGCTATATGTCAATTAAAAAGTGAAAAAAATACATAAAAAGTCAGGTGTTACAATAAATCAAGAAAAAAGAATCTCCAACAAAGCCTGTTTAATTATGATCTGGCAAGCATAATTTAGTGTATGCTTGGAGAAGGCGATGGCACCCCACTCCAGTACTCTTGCCTGGAGAATCTCATGGGCGGAGGAGCCTGGTAGGCTACAGTCCATGGGGTCACGAAGAGTCGGATACGACTGAGCGACTTCACTTCCACTTTTCACTTTCCTGCATTGGAGAAGGAAATGGCAACCCACTCCAGTGTTCTTGCCTGGAGAATCCCAGGGACAGGGGAGCCTGGTGGGCTGCCATCTATGGGGTCGCACAGAGTCGGACACGACTGAAGCGACTTAGCAGCAGCAGCAGCAACTGTGCTTTTGAAGTGTAGTGTTGGAGAAGACTCTTGAGAGTCCCTTAGACTGCAAGGAGATCCAACCAGTCCATCCGAAAGGAAATTAGTCCTGAATATTCATTGGAAGGACTGATGCTGAAGCTGAAACTCCAATACTCTGGCCACTTGATGGGAAGAACTGACTTACTGGGAAAGACCCTGATGCTGGAAAAGACTGAAGGTGGGAGGAGAAGGGGCCAACAGAGGATGAGATGGTTGGATGGCATCACCAACTCGATGGACATGAGTTTGAATAAGCTGTGGGAGTTGATGATGGACAGGGAAGCCTGGTTTGCTGCAGTCCATGGGGTCACAAAGTGTTGGACAAAACTGAGCGACTGAACTGAACTGTGCCATTTTTATAGAAGGCCAATGTGTTTAATGATTATTTCATGAGGCTTAAATTAAAACTATTAAATAAAGATGAGAACTACATCAATGAAATGTTTCTCATTGGCCAAGATTTCAGTAATCATTTTTTAATTTATTCATGTAATACATTTTTCTTTCATACTTAATTCTAACCATACTGTTTGGTTCTAGTCACCACAAATAAATGTAAGAGGCTCTCAGGAAGAATGCAATGAGTAGGTTTCAGAATGTTTTCTATAAAGGGATAGTAGAAGGAATTAAGTTTGTTACTTTTAACAGTTTCTTCAATTTGTCTGTTACCATTAAACAAAATTAAACATTTTTCAGAAAGATGCTGGGCAATACTCTGTAGCAAGAGATGATTAAGTAGAGGAATCTGAACTAAAAACTAAAATGACATTTTAACATTAAGCTATAATTTAGAATAAATATATAATAGTATTCAGATCCGTAAATTGGAATTTTGTGAATGAACATTATACTCTTAGAGGTATGATCAATTCAGTTATAAAATCAGATTTTATCAGTTCTCTTTAGCTTGCTTTTAGGTCTATTTATTCTCTGTGAATGATAACTCAGATTATTATGGTTGAGTGAAAATACTGCTTTTATACAAAATCTAACAATTTCTCTAGGTACTAAATATTTTGGCCTAAATTCTCTGAAATTAAATGTGACATCTAAGAAACGGCTCTCAGTCTAACTGTTGAATAGAATTCAGTTCTTTGATATATAATTTTAATAGTTATTCCTGCAGTGGTATGAGGGGATTAAGTTTTCCAGAATCTGACTCATTATTTATGAAAGGAGAATATGAATGCTTATTTGGAATCTAAAAAATACTTTCATTCAAATGTCACAATCACCCTGAGGCTACACATTGTACACACATTAGTAACAAAAATTGAGGTAATTTTTGAAAATGTAGGAATAAGAGAATACAATTGACCCTTGAACAACTCTAGGGTTAAGCATGTGTAATTTTAGTGAGTCCTCTCTACCTGGTTTCTCATCAGTAGCTTCAACTAAGCACTGATCCTGTAGTTCTATACCGTTTAATACCAAAAAATGTCTTTGTACAAGTGGACCCACGCAGTTCCAACCTGAGTTGTTTAAGGATCCGCTGTGCTTTTGCTGTTGTCGTTCAGTTGCTAAGTCATGTCTGACTCTTTGAAGCCCCAAGGACACCAGCGCGCCAGGCTTCCCTATCCTCCACTGTCTCCCAGAGTTGGCTCAAATTCATGTTCATTAGAGTCAGTGGTGCCATCCAACCATCTCATCCTCTGACGTCCCCTTCTCCTCCTGCCTTTCATCCTTCTCAGCACCAGGGTCTTTGCCAATGAGTCACCTCTTCCCAGCAGGTGGCCAAAGGATTGGAGCTTCAGCATCAGTCCTTCCAGTGAATATTCAGGGTTGATTTCTTTTAGGATTGATTGGTTTGATCAACTATACTTATTTCCCATCAAATGGTAGGAATGAGAATAATTTCTGGGGACTCTGATTCCGTTTATAACCTGGTGTTTTATCTCAGAAACCACACCCAAAATGGCAATAGTTAGTACAAGCATTTGGGAACTGGGAAACAGGTCAGCGAGGGTTGACTGCTGCCAGGTAATTGGTTGTTTTTCAGCACACCTGTGCTGAGGTATCACTGCTTGTGACCTGATAGCTTGGCAGTACTGCCAAATGCCCCAATCTAGAGACTGGAAAAGATCTAGAAGGAAAGTATGAATAGCACAGATTTCAGTAGGATTATATCATTCTACTGACACTTGGCCAATGTGAGAAACTTTTATAGGAATCCACTGAGAACTAGGAGGAACTTCCCTGGTGGCTCAGATGGTAAAGTGTCTGCCTGCAATGCAGGAGACCTGGGTTCAATCCCTGGGTCAGGAAGATCCCCTGGAGAAGGAAATGGCAACCTACTCCAGTACTCTTGCCTGGAAAATTGCATGGATGGAGGAGCCTAGTAGGCTACATACAGTCCATGAGGTCGCAAAGAGTCAGACACGACTGAGTGACTTCACTCACTCACTCACTGAGAACTACAGTTAAGCCTCTGAGGAAGGATTACTAATCCCTCTTGTATAAAATTCCCTTTATATTTTAAAAATTCAAACTCTGTAACAACTACCAAAAAAACAGAAAATATGCTTTAACTTGACTAAATCTGTTTGGCAATGATAATGTCATTGGTGATATTAATGATACCTATAAAATAATGCTGAACACTAAAGAATAAATTTTTCATATTTTCATTACAACATAATGGAGTTATGATTTTGGACAGAGAGAATGAGTTCAGTAGCCCTCTGCCTAAGATCATTTAAATTAGTAACATAAGCATCAATAACAAACCATACAAAATAAACTAAAGTAAATTTTAAAGAGAGAACAAAAGTAAACAGTGAAAGTATTATGAGAAAATGAGAGTTTGTTGTCATTTGGGGAAGGCCTTTTTAAGCAAATGCACATCTCAGAAACTATAAATTATGACATTTCATGAAATTTAAAAATTTATTTTAATCAAAGGCTCATTCCTTAGAGCCAACTACTTTTAAGTATCTTAGGTGCTTTTCCTGCTACTTATCCTCATATATCTATATTACATGAAAGTGAAGGTTGCTCAGTCACATATGACTTTGTGACCCCATGGACTATACAGTCCATGGAATTCTCCAGGCCAGAATACAGGAGTGGGTAACCTTTCCCTTCTCCAGGGGATCTTCCCAACCCGGGGATCAAACCCAGGTCTCCTGCATTGCAGGTGGATTCTTTACCAGTTGAGCCACAATTCAGTTCAGTTCACTCATTTGTATCTGACTCTTTGCGACCCCATGGACTGCAGCACACCAGGCCTCCCTGTCCATCACCAACTCCCAGAGCTTACCCAAACTCATGTCCATTGAGTCAGTGATGCCATCCAACCATCTCATTCTCTGTCGTCCCCTTCTGCTCCCACCTTCAATCTTGCCCAGCATCAGAGTCTTTTCCAATGAGTCAGTTCTTTGCATCAGGTGGCCAAAGTATTGGAGTTTTGGCTTCAGCATCAGTCCTTCCAATGAATATTCAATGAATAGTCAGGACTGATTTCCTTTAGGATAGACTGGTTGGATCTCCTTGGAGAACAGAATGGCAAATCACTTTAGTATTCTTGCCTTGAGAACCGCATGAACAGTATGAAAAGGCTGAGCCACAAAGAAAGCCCAATATTACAGGATTTTCCTACTATTCTTTTTATATTCTCTCTTGAGAACTCATTACTGGATGAAGACTTAATCCCTTCTTCACCACAACTTCAACCACTCTTTCCCTGTATCATCACATTGGGGTGGCCCCAAAGTTTGTTCGGGGTTTTCTGTAAGATGTTATCTTTTCCCAGAGCCACTCTTGTGTCTCTTTTATACAGAATATAAATGGTGCTACTTGAAGTCAATGTTTCATCCTTTACAGATTTTGAAATAGTAACAAAAATGTCATAACTCACAAGTTAGTGTGCATTCTTTTCTTTGTGACTTTGGCATGCTTGATGTTGTCTACGCACTCTGTGTTTTCCTATAGGGATCATGCCGCACAGTATAGCTTTTATGTTTTTTCCTCTGCACTGGGCTTGGGAGTTATATTTCTTGCCTTCACTTCTACAAAAGTCATTTAAGTTATTTTTAAAATCTTGACCCCGTGATTATATCTCTGTAATTAAAGTGAAAGATAAAATTACATTTTTAAATGTCCCCCTCCCACCATGAAGAATTGTCTTTCTTAATATTTGGCTTTGTTCCTCCTGCCCGTCTAGAAATTACTTGAGTAAAAATACATAAACTAGAGATATACATTTATAGTTTTATTAAATACATTTACCCTGATTTTCAGTTTATAACTGTTGTTGTCTGCTCACTAAGTCTTGTATGATTCTTGCGACCCCATGGACTGTAGCCTGCCAGACTCCTCTGTCCATGGGATTTCTCAGGTAAGAATACTGGAGTGGGTTGCCATTTCCTCCTCCAGGATATATCTTCCTGACCAAGGGATCAAACCTGTGTCTCCTGCTTGGCTGGAAGATTCTTTACCAGAGTCACTAGGGAAGCCCGTGTAACTGTTACACTTTAGACTTAAATCAATGACTCATCATTTTTGATGTTTGTAGTCAACCTACTCCACACTTTTGATATTGCTGGGCCCCTAAATTTATGTCACTTTTCAGGTGATTGAGGTATCTGTGTGAGAGACAATTCCTTTATCTTTTCCATCCAGCTAAATAAAGTCATAATTTCATATATATTTAAACTTAGACTAAGTGTCACGCTTCCCAATTCATATTTACCAGGGATTAGACTCAGGAGAAGGCAATGGCACCCCACTCCAGTACTCTTGCCTGGAGAATCCCATGGACGGAGGAGCCTCGTAGGCTGCAGTCCATGGGGTCGCTAACAGTCAGACACGACTTCACTTTCACTTTTCACTATCATGCATTGGAGAAGGAAATGGCAACCCACTCCAGTGTTCTTGCCTGGAGAATCCCAGGGACGGGGGAGCCTGGTGGGCTGCCATCTATGGGGTCACACAGAGTCGGACACGACTGAAGTGACTTAGCAGACTCAGATTCATAATTTCTGTGTTGACCATACTTTTAAGGTGTTTTGGTATTTGCATTTTTTAAATGAAAGCATATTTAAGTATTTTTATTTGCACTGTTAACTAGTATTAAAGTTTAACTGACATTTGATTTGGCTCTTAGTGATCTCTTTATGTTGGTTCTTCATTCAGTAATCTGGGAGACATGTCTCATAAATTTGTCTAAGAAGGATAAGCAGCTCCAGTTGCTTTTACATGTGAAGAACAATTTGGGGGTTGAATATAATTCTAGGTTCACAAAATAGTGCCATCAATAAACACTGTTCTGCTATGCTGGTGTTATACAAGAGATATCTGTCATTAATGTTTGTCTCTTTTTTTTTTTTTGCTACAAAAGTACTAACATTAGTCTTATTCTTTGACTCTGTGAAAAGGAACTATTCCAAGGTAAATTTGTAGCTAATAAGTTAGATGTAGCTTTTTAAAATTGAAGTATAGTTGATTTAAGTTAGATGTAATTGTGAAGAGTACATTTAATCTGCATGTGCAAGTCTTTAAATTTCAGTTGAGAAAGAGATGAGATGCAATATTATTTCTGATGTATTTTTGTTTTTCTATGTTTTATTTCCACTTCAAGATCATTAATTATTCCTTCAGAAATGTCAGTAGATGTCTGCTTTGCCATGTTTTTTCACTGTATCAATTACGTTATCTCCATGCACTTTTTTTTAAAGTAGATGATTTTATTTCATTAATTCATTAAAAATGAATTTATAAAACAAATTAAAATGGGTGTAATCTTTTTCTTTCTTTTTTTTTTTTACTTTACAATATCATATTGGTTTTGCCATACATCAACATGAATCCGCCACGGGTGTACACATGTTCCCAATCCTGAACCCCCTTCCCACCTCCCTCCCTATACCATCCCTCTGGGTCATCCCAGTGCACCAGCCCCAAGCTTCCTGTATCCTGCATCAAACCTGGACTGGCGATTCGTTTCTTATATGATATTATACATGTTTCAATGCCATTCTCCCAAATCATCCCCCCCTCCCTCTCCCTCAGAGTCCAAAAGACTGTTCTATACATCTGTGTCTCTTTTGCTGTCTCGCATACAGGATTATCATTACCATCTTTCTAAATTCCATATATATGCATTAGTATACTGTATTGGTGTTTTTCTTTCTGGTTTACTTCACTCTGTATAATTGGCTCCAGTTTCATCCACCTCATTAGAACTGATTCAAATGTATTCTTTTTAATGGCTGAGTAATACTCCACTGTGTATATGTACCACAGCTTTCTTATCCATTCATATGCTGATGGACATCTAGGTTGCTTCCACGTCCTGGCTATTATAAACAGTGCTGCGATGAATGGGGTACACGTGTCTCTTTCAATTCTGGTTTCCTCGGTGTGTATGCCCAGCAGTGGGATTGCTGGGTTGTATGGCAGTTCTGTTTCCAGTTTTTTAAGGAATCTCCACACTGTTCTCCATAGTGGCTATACTAGTTTGCATTCCCGCCAACAGTGTAAGAGGGTTTCAAAAGCTTTACAGACAAGCAAAAGCTGAGAGAATTCAGCACCACCAAACCAGCTCTCCAACAAATGCTAAAGGATATTCTCTAGACAGGAGACACAAAAACGGTGTATAAACTCCAACCCAAAACAATAAAGTAAATGGCAATGGGATCATACTTATCAATAATTACTTTAAACGTAAATAGGTTGAATACCCCAACCAAAAGACAAAGATTGGCTGAATGGATACAAAAACAAGACCCCTATATATGTTGTCTACAAGAGACCCACCTCAAAACAGGGGACACATACAGACTGAAAGTGAAGGGCTGGAAAAAGATTTTCCATGCAAATAGGGACCAAAAGAAAGCAGGAGTAGCAACACTCATATCAGATAAAATAGACTTTAAAACAAAGGCTGTGAAAAGAGACAAAGAAGGACACTACATAATGATCAAAGGATCAATCCAAGAAGAAGATATAGCAATTATAAATATACATGCACCCAACATAGGAGCACTGCAATATGTAAGACAAATGCTAACAAGTATGAAAGGGGAAATTAACAATAACACAATAATAGTGGGAGACTTTAATACCCCACTCACACCTATGGATAGATCAACTAAACAGAAAATTAACAAAGAAACACAAACTTTAAATGATACAATAGACCAGTTAGACCTAATTGATATCTATAGGACATTTCACCCCAAAACAATGAATTTCACCTTTTTCTCAAGCGCACATGTAACCTTCTCCAGGATAGATCACATCCTAGGCCATAAATCTAGTCTCCATGCACTTTTAACTCTTAGATACTCGTTTCCTCTGAATTCTGAGACAGCTTTTCAACTTTGTTCAGTTTTCATAGCTGCTAGTGTTCTGCACTCAAGACAATTTTAAAATCTGTTTCATGGGTTTGCTTTCGTCTTTCTCTTAAGTTAGACAGTTTTTTGGGTCCCCCCCACCATTTTAGTCATTAACTACAACAGCTTCCCTAATAATATCCCATATCCATCATAAAGGCCATCTCACATCATGTCTTGTAGGAGATTCCTAACAAAATTAAACACACACACATAGAATTTCAAAATTTAACTTTTCTTTGGGTATTTATTGTATTTTATTCTAACTTCTCACAATATTATATCGTTTCCTTTTCTTGATATTTTTTCCTTGGATGAAATGTTCTCACTGTTTATTTGGTTTTTTTTTCTGTTAAGTGTTTTGTTGACTTAACTTTTCTTATATGAGGAGATATTTATTCAGGTCAAAGTACCTACATTATTATCAATTCATTTTCTAAAATTTCCATAGCCTTCATACCATGTGATCCTAATGATAGAGAAAACATCACTAGTTCAACTTATCACAAAATGACAGTTACCTTGACAATTTAAACAGTGAGTCAGAGAGACTGAGGGGAAGAATAAAATTTGTTCCAGCTGTTGGTTTTTAAGCAAGAAGATCTATAGCAATTTGGCAGCACTGTCTTTGTCATATTTGAAATACTCTGACACCTTCCTATTAAAATACCTATTAAACATTGCAAAATCTTTAAGCATTTCAGCAGCACTGGAAAAGAGTAGTTTTTGGTATAGAGAGAAGACAGGGTTTCCATTAGGAAATGGCAGGACCCAGCTGGCCACCCAAGCATCATCTGGATCTTTGGTTTCCTTCTGTAGTTCTGGCTCACACACAGCCCCACTTAGTATGTCTGCCTTCTGTCCTGCTTTTAATTTCTGCGTCACCCTTTATATCAGAGGAGTATGCGGCATTTAGTTTGGCAGCTCTTCTATCACCCAGTGAGTGGCTTCCAACTCCCACCCGTGCTTTCTATCTTTTTTCTGCCAGAATAATTCTCTCCTCCTATTTTGACAGGAACTCTTGGCAAGAAAGAAAAAGACTCTGAACGATTTTAGGATATATGGCATCAATAGTTGACTTTAGACCCTCTGTGTTCAAGGTTTTCTACTTGGCTGTCCTTGTGTTATGCTTTATACCACCACAGCTATACTATGATATAATAATCCCAGTTGGTACTTGGAGTAAAAGTCTTTTATAGCCATAAATGTGTGTTATGCAATGACAGTCAACTGCTGACATATTTTTTTTTCCTATGGTTTATGGTCTAGAATTGTACTGTGGTTGCTGTAGGTAAATTAAATGTTACTTGGGATTTAATGCAGTGCATTGTCAATACCAAATAATAGATAATAAAACAGTGTAATAAATTACCTTAAAAACAAATACAGAAAATTGTTTAATGTACACCATCAGCTCTTATTTCTAAGACTTTATGTGGCTTCCATAATGGAGTAGATCAGCAGATTAGCATCACTAAAGTATATTAAGAGTTTCCTGAAAAGGAGCTGACCAGAAAAACACCTATCCTTCTTCTCCTTATTTTCAGTATTAAAAATTAAAGTTTCAAATGTCACCATGCAACAGAAATACAATGTGAGCCAGATATGAGCCGCATTTTAAAAAGGAAAAAGTTTGTGAAATTATGTTTTACTCAACCTAACATATCCAACATGTTGTCAACTATCAACCTATAATAAATATAAAAAAGATAAATGGAAAGATAGTCCATAATCATGAATTAGAAGAATTAACAGTTAAAACAGCCATCCTACTAAAAGCAATCTACAGATTCAATGTAATCTCTCTCAAAATTCCCCTGACATTTTCCAC
Source organism: Bos indicus x Bos taurus (assembly GCF_003369695.1). Lineage (NCBI taxonomy): Eukaryota > Metazoa > Chordata > Mammalia > Artiodactyla > Bovidae > Bos > Bos indicus x Bos taurus. The sequence goes on along the minus strand of NC_040099.1, from coordinate 8,360,969 downwards.
AGAAATACACACCAAAAAACTAAAATTAGTACTGAACCACAAAAGACCTTGAATAGCCAAAATCATCTTGAGAAAGAAGAATAAAGCTGGAGGCATCATACTTCGTGATTTCAAATTATATTAAAGTGATAGTAAGCAAAAAAATTATGGTTTTGACATAAAAACAGACACAGATCAATGGAACTGAATACTGAGCCCACAAATAAAACCGACACGTATATGGTCAATTAATTTACAACAAAGAAGCCAAGAATATATGTTTGGGAAGGAACAGTCTCTTCCATACACGGTATTGGGAAAACCGGGAAGTCAAATGCAAAAGAGTGAGATTGGACCTATGTCTTCAGTTCAGTTCAGTTCAGTCACTCAGTCGTGTCCGACTCTTTGCGACCCCATGGACTGCTGCACTCCCTGTCCATCGCCAACTCCCGGAGTTTACTCAAACTCATGTCCATTGAGTTGGTGATGCCATCCAACCACCTCATCCTCTGTCATCCCCTTCTCCTCCCTCTGTCTTACACCATACACAAAAAGTATCTTAAAATGGATGGAAGACTTGAATGTAAGTATCTGAGACAATAAAACTCTTAGAAGAAAACATAGGCAGTTACCTCCTTGACACTAGTCTTGGCAATGATTCTAACACCAAAAACAGAGGCAACAAAAGCAAAAATAAACAAGTGAGCCTACATTAAACTGAAAAGCTTCTGCAGAGCAAAGGAAACCATCAACAAAATAAATAGGCAGTCTGGGAATGGGAGAAAATATCTGCAAATCATTATTCTGTTAAGGGGTAATAACCAAAGCATATAAGGGACTCGTAAAACTCAATAGCAAAACACCAAACAATCCAATTAAAATATGGGCAGAGTATCTGAATAGACATTTTTCCAAAGAAGACATACAGATGGCCAACAGGTGCATGAAAAACTATTCAGCATCACTAATCATCAGGGAAATGCAAATAGAAGCCTCAGTGAGTTATCACCTGACATCTGTTAGAGTGGTACCATCAGAAAGACAAGAAACGCCAAATGCCAGCAAAGATGTGGAGAAAAGGGAACTCTGTGCACTGCTGGTAGGAGTGTAACCAGCACAGAAACTATGGAAAGTAATATCAGCATTCCTCAAAAAATTAAACATAGAACCATCATGTGATCTAACAATTTTACTTCCAGTTATTTATCTGAAGAAAATGAAAATACTAACAGAATTTCTTCACCCTTATGTTTACTGCAGCATGATTTTCAGTAGCCAAGATAGGAAAGTGAAAGTGTCAGTCGCTTGGTTGTGTCCAACTCTTTGTATGGACTGTCGCCCTCCAGGCTCCTCAGTTCATGAAATTCTCCAGGCAAGAATACTGGAGTGGGTAGCCATTCCTTTCTCCAGGGGATCTTCTTGACCCAGGGATCGAACCTGGATCTCCTGCATAGCAGACAGATTCTTTACCGTCTGAGTCACCAGGAAGCCCAGGCAAGATATGGGTATAGCGTAAGTGTTCATCACTGGATGAGGCAGTAAAGAAAACACTGTATATACAAATTTACAATGCACTATTATGTATTCATAAAAAATAAAATCTTGCCATTTGGGACAATGTGGATGAAACTTGAGGGCACTATGCTAAGTGACAGAAGTCAGAAAAGACAGAAACCATATGATCGCACGTAGAGGGGGATCTAAACAAATGAAGCTCACAGATACAGAGAACAGACTGCTGGTTGACAGATTCTAAGGGTGAGGAAAGGGGTCAAATGCTTACGGGGGTCAAAAGGTGCAAACTTTCAATTACAAAATACATCACATGGGCATGCAGCGTGCAGCATGGTGACTAGGGTTAATAATTCTGCACACTTACTGCACACTTAAAGTTGCTAAGGAAATAGATCTTAAAAGTTCTCATCAAAAGAAACAAAGTCTAACTATGTGTAGTTGTAGATGCTAACTAGATTTATTGTGGCAATTACTTTACAATATATACGAATATTGAATCATTAGGTTGTACATCTGAAACTAATATGTCAATTGTACCTTAATAACAAAAGGTTGCTGTAATTTTTTGATATTTACTTTATACTTAGAGCAATACATCTCAATTTATACTACCTCATGACTGTTGCCTGATAGACAAATAGGGTTACTGACCACACGTGAAGTGCAGAAGTAAGCTGGGAGGCAGAGTATTTAAATCCTTTCTTCTAGAAATAGCAATAAACATTTGAGGAAAAGCAAAATTTATTTTCTACTAACTCTCATATTCCATATAAGAGAAAGCACAGTCAGTTTCTCTTCTAGATAAACTAAATTAACTAAATGGTTTTCTTAAGTATTATAGTACTTCTACGCATCTATAATAGGAAAATGCACACACATTTTAAAATCTCAAATATATGTAATTAATTGCAGTTATAACTGAGGAAGCAACAGCTACTACTGTCTGCTCTGTAATGAGACATGAAGCAATGTCTTAATGTAAATTAATGTTAATTATCTTTAGAACTTAAAAATATTTCTTTGCAATGAATGCATATATGAAACATATTGTTTATTCTTCCTGTGTTTTAGCTAGCTATGGTGCAGCAGAAGTCTCTGGGTCAGTCATCACTGAAAGTTTTTGGAGATCATGTTATTATAGGTTTTTCCCTTATTTTCTGTTGACAATGTATTTTCACTAATACTAAATGGATATCATCAAGACATAAGGTGAAAATATATTTCCCCTGTTCAGCTATTGTGATTTAACTGACCTTTGTCATATTTAAGAACTGAAGAAGTGAGAGATGGAGACCCACAGTCTAACAATCTGATCCTTCCTGTTTGGGAAGTTTATTGTCTGGGATTACCTTTTTAAGGTTTATGTTCCTTAATTATTATTAATTTGGCTTCCACTGGGACAACTTAAAATGGTCCCTTCCTACCGCTTATAAAAAGTATATGCCATTGTTTTGTTAACGTTTGTCTGTAGTGTCCTTCCTCCAAAATGTGAGCATGTAAATAAACTCTGTAGAGATTACTTGTATTCTATTGAAAATATCAGTCATAACACTGTTCTAGTTGTTTGATTGTGACTGGTGAATTTCTGGAATGTTTGTCTTCTGAAAAACAGAAATACATTGTGTGGAAAAGGAAGTTATGTATGTCAATAACATTTTACAGTGCATTCCTTACAAATACTTATTTAAATACAGAATTATTTAAATTTTGAGTTACTCAAATTCAAGTGTATTTCCATTTCATTATTTTATTGCATGCCCCTCAAATTGTATAATATTCATACATTATAAGGTATCTCAGCAAGTGTGTTGTTTGTAAGCTACCCTGTGGTGTCTTGTTATGGCAGCCTCAACAGACTAAGACATGGTTGGAGTCTGGTGTTAATCCATTTTAGTACCGGTGTACTTCAGTTGATCCCCAGAGGATGAGATGTTTGGATGACCCAGTGGACATAAGTTAGAGCAAACTCCAGGAGATAGTGATGAACAGGAAAGCCTGGCATGCTGCAGTCCATAGGGTCACAAAGAGTTGGACACAACTTAGTGACTGAACAACAACTTACAACTAAAGCATGATTTTGCTTGTAGGAATAGCGTTTCTGGTATCTCAAATGCAAGTCTTAATGTGTATATCAAGGTTTCTCCAGTACAACTGGGAAGGAATCTCAGCTTATCGCCAGAACAGTGAGATCTCTAAAGCTCTCAGCTCCTCAGTATCTGTTCTCTGCAGGACCTTCCAGAATTGAGTCTTGCACATGGTCAACACAGGACCTGTTAGAGGACCTAGGACATATTCTATGCAGACGTTTGGAGTGTGTCTCTCTGCTTTTCTCCTGATACTTTGCCACCTAAACCCCAGCTACTCCCACAGTCACAGACTCTGATCTGTGTCCTACACTCACTGAGACCAGTATTCTCTGTTGGGCTCTATTTCTCTATGCAGCATTTTGAAAAATGTTCCTCGTGAGACATGCAGGTTTAGTGTAGGTCCCACTTCAAATACTTCCCTTCTAAAATTCACGGCATATATTTTTCTGGAACTGAGCTGTAGGAGTTGCTTGTATATTTTTGAGATTAGTTGTTTGTCAGTTGCTTCATTTGCTATTATTTTCTCCCATTCTGAAGGCTGTCTTTTCACCTTGCTTATAGTTTCCTTTGTTGTGCAGAAGCTTTTAAGTTTAATTAGGTCCCATTTGTTTATATGACCCAATCAAAAAATGGGCCAAAGAACGAAATAGACAATTCTCCAAATAAGACATACAGATGGCTAACAAACACATGAAAAGATGCTCAACATGACTCATTATCAGAGAAATGCAAATCAAAACCACTATGAGGTATCATTTCACGCCAGTCAGAATGGCTGCGATCCCAAAGTCTACAAGCAATAAATGCTGGAGAGGGTGTGGAGAAAAGGGAACCCTCTTACACTGTTGGTGGGAATGCAAATTAGTACAGCCACTATGGAGAACAGTGTGGAGGTTCCTTAAAAAACCGGAAATAGAACTGCCATATGACCCAGCAATCCCACTGCTGGGCATACACATGGAGGAAACCAGAACTGAAAGAGACACATGTACTCCAATGTTCATTGCAGCACTGTTTATAATAGCCAGGACATGGAAGCAACCTAGATGTCCATCAGCAGATGAATGGATAAGAAAGCTGTGGTACATATACACAATGGAGTATTACTCAGCCATTAAAAAGAATACATTTGAATCAGTTCTAATGAGGTGGATGAAACTGGAGCCTATTATACAGAGTGAAGTAAGCCAGAAAGAAAAACACCAATACAGCATATATATGGAATTTAGAAAGATGGTAACAATAACCCTGTGTACGAGACAGCAAAAGAGACACTGATGTATAGAACAGTCTTTTGAACTCTGTGGGAGAGGGTGAGGGTGGGATGATTTGGGAGAATGGCATTGAAACATGTATACCATCATATATGAAACGAATCGCCAGTCCAGGTTCAATGCACAATACTGGATGCTTGGGGCTGGTGCACTGGGATGACCCAGAGGGATGATACGGGGAGGGAGGAGGGAGGAGGGTTCAGGATGGGGAACACATGTATACCTGTGGTGTATTCATGTTGATGTGTGGCAAAACCAATACAATATTGTAAAGTTAAAAAAATTTTTTCAACATATAGAAAAAAAATAAAAATTCATGGCATAATCCATTGCTTTCAAATGTCTTTTTATATATATTTTATACATTCTGCCCCATTTTGATAACTATTTACAGCAGTTGGGTAAGTTTGATACCAGCTATTTCATCTTGCTCAGAAACTATTAGTTCTTCACCTATACTTCAGCCACTCCCAATAAATCAGAACATTCAATTAAATCTTTTATGTTTGAATTTTCTCCCCATCTTTCTGCTACTACTCTGGTCAAAATTATCATAAACTCTTCCCTGGATTCCTACACTAGCTTTCAACTCATAGCTCCAGTTTCAGCACATATTTTAGAGAGTGGAATTCTAGAAATATAACATATTATGTCCCTCTATGGGTGATATTTTTCAGTAGCTTCTCGTTAAACTTAAGAATAAATGTTTGAACTCCTTCCAATACTTGGGACAATGTAAACCTTCTAAATGGTTTTCTATGCACATCTCTGTTTCTTCTTTATGTTTCATCAATACTGATTTTTTTTTTAATTTATGCATCTCCAAAATTTTACCCACAGCTATACTTTTAGCAGCCTGATTTTTTTTTTTTTTTTTAATGACCAAGACATGCTCATCATTCTTCCCCTGACTTCTTTCTCCAGTTTCAGGTGACAGCTTAAGTGTTACTGTCTTGATGAAGCATTTCCTGATCTCATAGAACTTTACTCTTAATCTCCCAGCATCCTAATCTTTTAGTTCAAGCCACATACCATAATGTGATTTCCCACTTAGATATAGGTGTATGCTTTTAATATCTATATTTTCCATATGTAAGCATCATGAAGACAGGGATCATGTCTTTGTTTTAAATACCACTCTGTGCCCAGTGATATTACATGGTAGTTCAGTTCAGTTCAGTCACTCAGTCGTGTCTGACTATTTGCGACCCCATGAATCACAGCACGCCAGGCCTCCCTGTCCATCACCAACTCCCAGAGTTCACCGAGACTCACGTCCATCGAGTCAGTGATGCCATCCAGCCATCTCATTCTCTGGCGTCCCCTTCTCCTCCTGCCCCCAATCCCTCCCAGCATCACAGTCTTTTCCAATGAGTCAACTCTTCACATGAGGTGGCCAAAGTACTGGAGCTTCAGCTCTAGCATCATTCCTTCCAAAGAAATCCCAGGGCTGATCTCCTTCAGAATGGACTGGTTGGATCTCCTTGCAGTCCAGGGGACTCTCAAGAGTCTTCTCCAACACCACAGTTCAAAACCATCAATTCTTCGGCACTCAGCTTTCTTCACAGTCCAACTCTCACATCCATACATGACCACAGGAAAAACCATAGCCTTGACTAGACAGTCCTTTGTTGGCAAAGTAATGTCTCTGCTTTTGAATATGCTATCTAGGTTGGTCATAACTTTCCTTCCAAGGAGTAAGCGTCTTTTAATTTCATGGCTGCAGTCACCATCTGCAGTGATTTTGGAGCCCAGAAAAATAAAGCCTGACACTGTTTCCACTGTTTCCCCATCTATTTCCCATGAAGTGATGGGACTGGATGCCATGATCTTTGTTTTATGAATGTTGAGCTTTAAGCCAACTTTTTCACTCTCCACTTTCACTTTCATCAAGAGGCTTTTGAGTTCCTCTTCACTTTCTGCCATAAGGGTGGTGTCATCTGCATATCTGAGGTTATTGATATTTCTCCCGGCAATCTTGATTCCAGCTTGTGTTTCTTCCAGCCCAGTGTTTCTCATGATGTACTCTGCATAGAAGTTAAATAAACAGGGTGACAATATACAGCCTTGACGTACTCCTTTTTGTATTTGGAACCAGTCTGCTGTTTCATGTCCAGTTCTAACTGTTACTTCCGGACCTGCATACAGATTTCTCAAGAGGCAGGTCAGGTGGTCTGGTATTCCCATCTCTTTCAGAATTTTCCACAGTTTATTGTGATCCACACAGTCAAAGGCTTTGGCATAGTCAATAAAGCAGAAATAGATGTTTTTCTGGAATTCTCTTGCTTTTTCCATGATCCAGCAGATGTTAGCAATTTGATCTCTGGTTCCTCTGCTTTTTTTAAAACCAGCTTGAACATCAGGAAGTTCACGGTTCACATATTGCTGAGGCCTGGCTTGGAGAATTTTGAGCATTACTTTACTAGCGTGTGAGATGAGTGCAATTGTGTGGTAGTTTGAGCATTGTTTGGCATTGCCTTTCTTTGGGATTGGAATTAAAACTGACCTTTTCCAGTCCTGTGGCCACTGCTGAGTTTTCCAAATTTGCTGGCATATTGAGTGCAGCACTTTCACAGCATCATCTTTCAGGATTTGAAAGAGCTCAACTGGAATTCCATCAACTCCACTAGCTTTGTTCGTAGTGATGCTTTCTAAGGCCCACTTGACTTCACATTCCAGGATGTCTGGCTCTAGGTCAGTGATCACACCATCGTGATTATCTGGGCCATGAAGATCTTTTTTATACAGTTCTTCTGTGTATTCTTGCCATCTCTTCTGAATATCTTCTGCTTCTGTTAGGTCCATACCATTTCTGTCCTTTATCAAGCCCATCTTTGCATGAAATGTCCCCTTGGTATCTCTAATTTTCTTGAAGAGATCTCTATTCATTCCCATTCTGTAGTTTTCCTCTATTTCTTTGCATTGATCGCAGAAGAAGGCTTTCTTATCTCCTCTTGCTATTCTTTGGAACTCTGGATTCAGATGCTTATATCTTTCCTTTTCTCCTTTGCTTTTCACCTCTCTTCTTTTCATAGCTATTTGTAAGGCCTCCCCAGACAGGCATTTTGCTTTCTTGCATTTCTTTTCCATGGGGATGGTCTTGATCCCTGTGTCCTGTACAATGTCACGAACCTCAGTCCATAGTTCATCAGGCACTCTATGTATCAGATCTAGGCCCTTAAATCTATTTCTCACTTCCACTGTATAATCATAAGGGATTTGATTTAGGTCATACCTGAATGGTCTAATGGTTTTCCCTACTTTCTTCAATTTAAGTCTGAATTTGGCAGTAAGGAGTTCATGATCTGAGCCACAGTCAGATTACATGGTATGTGGTACATAATAGGTGTTACAGAAACATTCACTGAATTAAAGAAAAATATATAATATTTAACTTCAGAAAGAAGGAGGTTTCAAAGTCAACATCTGGAGGTTTAATAATTAAAATTTTCAAAGACTCTTTAAGAATTGGAACTGGAAGAAATCATAAGGATTACTTATCCAACCACCATGCTGATTTAATAACCCCTTTGATAACATCACCTATACTTGAATCATTCCAGAATCAGGGACTATTTCACAAGGAATTATATTCTATTTTCAGACAATTCTTATTATTTTAAATTTATATAGTTTATTAAATTTTATATAATTATTTAAATTTATATAATTTAAGCCTTCTATTGAAATGTTTTACTTATAATATTATGGCAAGTGGTCTCTCACTTGTACAAAAGAATTCTGACAACAATGATACACACTTTTTTTCCTTTTATATTTCTTCTGAAATTAAACTAAAGCCATAATAAAAAATGAAAATTATTCTTACATCTTACTGTGTTACAAAGTGACATTCCATTTTGGATGCTTTAACATTATTGGCATTCTTTGAGCTATATGTTAGATCTGTTTATCACTGTGCATAGTTAATGATTCATATTTGCATGCACTATAAGAAATTTTGAATGTGAGTCAAAATATAGACTTAAAAAAACAAATTTATGGAAGGAGAGTCTTTTAGCTAACATTAACAAAGATACATGAAAAATTTTAACTACAATGTTCACATCTGCCCATTATTGTCAAAAAAGAAATGAAAATCTTCGTGTGTATGTATGCATTACAGTAAACAGTTACTGTTTTGAATGAGAAGACTCATGTAACATAGAAAATCTACTTAACGCAGTTTAGCTCAGTGTGTGTGCATGGTTTAGAAACAGATCTATACTCTGTCTCACAGAATTGTAAAACGGTCAAATGATAAAACACATTTGAAAGCATTTTTAGTTTTCAAGAGAAATGTTCTAATACTGCCCACTGTAATCATAAATAATTTTAAAGAGCTGTTATATATATTTTTAAAATAAGTAAAATGAAAGACTAATCATAGACACAGTTCTTTGCTTCTATATGCATGAAGCAATTTGCAAAACTGAATTATTTTGTTACCATGGTCTCTGTTTCTGAATCATTTTTATCACCACTATTCTTTGGGATGTATTTGTTGGGTTTGCTGACAGAGTGACCCACTTTCTTCCAGCTCTTCTTTGAGACTATATTAGACCCTTCTAAAATTGTATTAACTTTTATGGGTCACTATATGAGTTATTGCTTCAGCACAGTAAGTTACATTTTCCAAATTGCTGCCAATGGATCTTCATTAATCCAGGGAAATGGAAGTGTTTGGTGGTATAATTACATATTGTATCCTTTTAAGATTCTGGGTGAGTAAAAATAGAAACCATATATGATACAATGGTGTTTTAGCTATGATACTAAAATCTAATAGCGCCCATCATTTACACATTCATATGTAAAATGCTGACATGAGAATATATAAGCAGTCCTTTTCAAAATGCTGTGGTAAGATTACACATTGATTGTGCTTTCTCTAAACATAGCAGTAAGAAATAAGATCTGTTTTTATAAAGTCATTAAGAAACCTAAGCATGTTTAGTGGTACAGATAAAACTCTCCATTAGCCAGAAACAACAGAGAAACATAAAACAGGAGTGTAGCTGCAGGCAAGAGTGTGCCTGTCTCTGGATCCAAATGTGGGCTGTGATGAATATGACTCAGTGTGGCAAGAACCAAATTCCCCCCTTATAGAGCAAAGGGAAGAAGGGAGAAAAGACATTCACGACACTTGAAGAATCTCCCGAATTTCTCATCATTATCAAAAGCCTGTACAAAACTGATCAAGAAAAAAGGAGGAAAGCTATTTAGGAAAACCTATTCTTATAGGTGAGTTTTATCAACTTTAAGAAACAGATAAAAAAACATTTTAGAGAAATTCAAAAGCACATTTCCTAACATATGTTATAAGACAGGAAATTATTAACACTTAAACTTGACAAAAATAGTATAAAAGAAGAGAATTACAGGTTTATGTATGATTATGGGTGAAAAACTTCTAAGTGATAATTTTGGCACATGGAACCTACAAGTGTTATAAAATATGCGTCATGACCATATGGTGTTTATCCTCAGAATTCAAGAAAGGTTCTCTATCAAAAATGTATTAATATATTCTACCAATTAAACTCAGAAAATGGAATGATTATTATAAAAAATAATAAAACAATTTTAAAATGTTAACCCATGTTCATGGTTAAAACTAAGAATATCTGAGAAGTTCCATTTTCTACTTAGAATTTCTACTTTAAAGAAATCAAATATTATTATTTACAGGCAATCATTTAAACTCAGGAGTTCAGAAACAAACCAAAATAGCAAAAATAACCAGTAAATCTGCTATTCAAAGTTGTACCACAGTAGATGAATAAGCAAGAAGAAAGAGGCAATTGTGCTATTATGTACAGACAAAACATATATCCAAGACAAGGTACAGACCCATTATATAAAAAGTTAAATTTTCTTGATAAAAGTTCAATTAACTAAAGATAATAAGAAAAAATTCCAATAACAATTCAAAATCTATGAACAAAATACTTAAAATATGGCTCTGAACAAGCCAAAACAATGGATAATATGTTATAATAAGAATGTCATTTCTCTCCAGACTAATCTTTAAGTTCTTGCATTTCCAATCAGAATATCAACAGAAATCCACATGGAATTTATCAAATTGTATTGATATTCACATAGAAGGGAGTAAAGAAAGTAGTTTCAAAAATAGGCATGCTATTTCTGAAAGCAAAAAAAAAAAAAGGAAGTGGCTTCAATCATTATCAGATATTGATAATCATTTAGAACTACGATAATTAAGGTAATGGATGTTGGCTTCATAGATCATAAACCGTGTTCTGACCTTGTGGAAAACTGCACAGCAAGTAGAATGTGTTCAACTTGTTCATAGATAAATACCCCTGAACGGTATTTCCTATTAAATTCAAATATAAGAATGTCCACAACATTTTCCAGTGAACATTTCTTTTAGCTATTTTAGAAATCACAAATTTAAAAACAAGGTCAGGTGGTGAGATTGTGTCTTCTTACAATTTATATTACTTTAAAAATGAACTAATACAGTGAACATAACTAAACACCAAGTCTTTTTTTTTCCTCTGTGACTGTAATGTTTTTGCTGTTTTGATGAACAGTTATCCATACATATATGCCATAGATAAATAAATGGGTCAGTGGATGGACAAACAGGTAGAAAGAAAAAGAAAGAAAGGTAATTCCATTATTTCAAGAATATTCTTTGTCTTGCTCATTTCTTTATACCAAACAGTTAGAACAATGTCTGGAACATTCCACATGTGTAAGAAACATTTTCTTTAATATAAAAATACTAATTTACCATTAAAGAAATCTTATATACTTAACTGCATTCCCTTTATTTAAAAACACTATCATGGAAGCTGGATTAGATAATTTTGTGCTGAAATCTCATTAAAAAGGTCATATTGTGTATTTCACATTTGCAAAAGGTAATTTTTTGGTGGCAAAACTGAGTAAGACATTTTAGAGAGTAGAAATAAGGAAATGTTACCTCAGTGTTGGTTTACCAATTATTCTAGACTTGTAAGTTAACATATATTTGAAACCTACACTATTCAGATTGAAAATTTAATAGTATATAAGACCTATAGAAATAGAAGCACAATTTCTGTTCTTTTATTTCTGAGTTCAGAATCCAAATGCTGATGTGAGTAAAGCCTTATATTAAAGTTTTGAAGGTAAAGTGAATATTGTGATAGGAAAGCTTTGACATTTTAAAAGATGGAATTCCAAGACAGCAAACAAAGATTCTAATCTTTTCTTGGCCACGTGTGTTTGCACAAAAATGTTTGCATTATTTACAAGAACATGAGCCGGTAATCATCTCACTTACTTATTTGCATTTAATATTGATTGATATTGTTTCTTAATAGATTTTCTTCATCATTCTCTTATTCTGATTTAGAGATGACAAACTTGAATGTGAATGAATGAATCTGCTCTTTTCTATATAATCTGTATATTTCTAAATCTTTTCTTGTTTCCATGAATGAGAAGTTGTAAAATATGAAATCATCCTGTGACTGTTTATTTCTTCATGGTACAGTGAGAAAAGGAAATTAAAGCTAAATCCCATCAACCTCATGAATGAATAACTACATTGTACATTAATCTTATATTGTATTTCATAGTATAGCTAAGAAACTCACATTTACACTTCAGTGGAGCTATGTTTTTAACAGCATTCTTAAAGCAGCTACCTGGAACAATTTTAAATGTTCTGTTTTCAGACATACAGAAATATACACACACATGTAGTCATTCTATTCTTTTAATATATTTGTTTTTTCTTTCTGATTTACCTCATTCTGTATGACCTGAATGTAAGGTCACACATTATAAAACTCTTAAAGGAAAACACAGGGAGAACACTCTTTGATATGAATCACAGCAAAATCCTTTTTGACCCACCCCCTAGAATAATGAAAATAAAAACAAAAATAAACAAATGGGACCTAATTAAACTTAAAAGCTTTTGCACAGTCAAGGAAACTATAAACAAGATGAAAAGACAACCCTCAGAATGGGAGAAAATATTTGCAAACTTAGGTTCAGTTGCTCAGTCACGTGACTCTTTGTGACCCCGTGGATTGCAGCACGCCAGGCTTCCATGTCCATCACCAACTCATGGAGCTTGCTCAAACTCATGTCCATCGACTCGGTGATGCCATCCAACCATTTCATCCTCTGTCATCCCCTTCTCCTCCTATCCTTCAATATTTCCCAACATAAGGGTCTTTTCCAAGGAGTCAGTTCTTCACATCACGTGGCCAGAGTATTGGAGTTTCAGCTTCAACATCAGTCCCTCCTAAGAATATTCAGGATTGATTTCCTTTAGGGTAGACTGGTTGGATCTCCTTGTATACCAAGGGACTCTAGAGGTCTTCTCCAACACCACAGTTCAAAAGCATCAATTCTTCGGCACTCAGCCTTCTTCACAGTCCAACTCTCACATCCATACATGACCACAGGAAAAACCATAGCCTTGACTAGACGAACCTTTGTTGACAAAGTAATGTCTCTGCTTTTGAATATGCTATCTAGGTTGGTCATAACTTTCCTTTCAAGGAGTAAGCATCTTTTAGATGTTTTTCTGGAACTTTCTTGCTTTTTTGATGATATGTTGGCAATTTGATCTCTGGTTCCTCTGCCTTTTCTAAATCCAGCTTGAACATCTGGAAGTTCATGGTTCATGTACTGTTGAAGCCTGGCTTGGAGAATTTTGAGTGTTACTTTGCTAGCGTGTGAGAAAAGTGCAATTGTGTGGTACTTTGAACATTCTTTGGCATTGCCTTTGTTTGGGATTGGAATGAAAACTGATCTTTTCCAGTCCTGTGGCCACTGTAGAGTTTTCCAAATTTGCTGGTATATTGAGTGTAGCACTTTAACAGAATCATCCTTTAAGATTTGAAATAGCTCAACTGGAATTCCATCATCTCCACTAGCTTTGTTCGTTGGAAAAGGAAATGGCAACCCACTCTAGTACTCTTGCCTGGAGAATCCCAGGGATGGGGGAGCCTGGTGGGCTGCCATCTATGGGGATTAATTTTCAAAATATACAAGCAGCCCATGGAACACAGTATCAAAAAAGCAGCCCAATCAAGAATTGGGTGAAAGACCTAAATAGACATATCTCCAAAGATATACAGATGACCAGCAAACACATGAAAAGATGCTCAAAATCACTAATTATTAGAGAAATGTAAATCAAAACTACAATGAGGTATTACCTCACAACAGTCAGAATGTGCATAATCAAGAAATTTATAAATAAGTTCTAGAAAGGGTGTGGAGAAAAGGGAACCCTCTTGCACTGTTGGTGGGAATGTACATTGATACAGCCACTATGAAGAACAGCATGGAGACCCCTTAAAAAACTAAAACTACCATATGATCCAGCAATCCCACTAATGGGCATGTACCCTGAGAAAAGCATAACTCACAAAGACACGTGTACCCCAATGTTCATTGCAGTACTGTTTACAATAGCTAGGATATTCTTTTAACATATAAAAGCATAACTTGGTGAAAATTATTGAAGGATTGGAGGCAGGTAAAAGATATGGATTTAAACAGAAGATCTTTATATACATGTTTAGTATGTAACTTATTTCTATAGATGGATTAATATAATTTATCATTCATATTTTTGGCTACTATGGTATTCCCATTTACTTATGTCCTCCAAATACTAAATACTGCTCTATATATTATCCTAATTTTTATAATATCTTAGTTCACTGATATATTTTTGCGTAGAAATGTGCTTCAGAATGTGAAAGCACAGCATTTGATCTAAGGGAATATCTCCCCATTTTTGTACCCATAGTGACTTCTAAAGACAAGAGAAATGGCCTTGAATTCAAGGGTAAGTGTCTAACTCTTCACAGTAACCACATTAAGCTAACTAAAAGTTATGCAGGATATGGGACAATTAGATTCTATGTTGTTCTTCAATTCTAATATAAACCATTGGCACCTAAGTATCCTTTAAGGCATCTAGAATGTATATTGTTAAATTGCAATCTATTATATAATGTTTATGAACATCTTTTTGGTACATTTTTGTCTTTTTAAAATTAAGCTGAAACTCTGTACATTCTAATTTCATTTTTCTGATAAATTCCATATGTTGCAGTTTGAAAATGCCCTTTACGTGTAGACTTCCACTTCCTTATTTAAATGTTTTACATAAGGTATTTTCTTCCTTCCATAGCTACATGCTAAATAACTTTAATTATAATTTAAAAAATGTTTCTATTGAAATTGTCCTGATTAGGAGAAAATGCAGATCATGTCAATGAGCTATACTATTTCTGTTGAATTTTACATTTTAAGTGATTTCCATTGTTGGTGTGTTTTTCATGATTTAAGATTTAACTTTGACATTGATACTGCACAAGTTTGTATTTGAGTTTTATATCATCAGTTGGCACCTCAGAGTTGATGCCTAGGAAACTGAGTAGTAGAGTCACACAGCTCTTAAAGATTTACAATATTATCTTATTATTATTGCCACGTCTGTCAAGAACTATAGAACTCTGGCTGTAAAACTTGCTTACACATTCAAATGTAAAGACAAAAATATTGATTCAATCACAGATAATTTTCTAGTAGCACAGTTGATGTTCTGTGTTTACTTCTGGTTATTAAATTTTGATGATTAATCATTTCTATGACATATGCAATTGACAACCTCAAATAGCAAAAATTAATGATGACACATCATTTCAACTTTTAAGAACATGTCTTCTGCTTTTAGAAATTCCCATTTTGAAAAGAGATTAAATAAAAAGGAAGTAGTTTAAGTTATTTGGATTGGTTTGCATGTGTGTAAGCAGGAAGTTGACAGAATTTGCATTTTTTAACTGTAAGCAGAAAAATCTCAGAGACCCATACAAATCTGAATTTCCCTTTTGGTTGAAAATAATACCAAGCTGATAAATGCCAACTGATTTCTGATAGAACTCCCACAAAATTGTATTTTATTGTATTTTTTACTTTTTTATCTCTTTATGGAAAATAAGGTCAGTCAAATTTGCTATAATATTCATGCCTCATTTATCTATTTGCAATAGAATTGCTAGTGCAGAAATAAAGAAAAAGATATGATTCTGGGAGGGAGAAAAGGAAAGAAGATTAGAAAAGTTGCTTTTAATTCCTCTAAGATAGTTAAGAATTAAATCAACTTACACTACCAAATCCTCTGCTTATACCTCATTTCATTATGTTAGCTTTATTTACTAAATTTATTAAATCTATTACCTTTAGGTATATAAAGATAAATATCTCATCCATTTAAGCCATATAATCAAATATTAATTCTGGCCACAGAATTTAAATTTTAAGGTTTTGCCATAGAATCTAAAATTTACTGTGTATTTTTATTAAATTAAAAATATTAAATTAAAAATCTCAAATGTTGACAGCATTAATAAAATTTTCAGATGTAATTTCATGGACCCATGAGTTCCCACAAATATTTTCATTGAGGGGCCAATTGTATGTGGTGGATTTTATTAACACCGAAATCAGATTGATTATATTCTTTGCAGCCAAAGATGGAGAAGCTCTATACAGTCAGCAAAAACAAGACCAGGACCTGACTGTGGCTCAGACCATGAACTCCTTATTGCCAAATTCAGACTTAAATTGAAGAAAGTAGGGAAAACCACTAGATCATTCAGGTATGACCTAAATCAAATCCCTTATGATTATACAGTGGAAGTGAGAAATAAATTTAAGGGCCTAGATCTGATACATAGAGTGCCTGATGAACTATGGAATGAGGTTTGTGACACTGTACAGGAGACAGGGATCAAGACCATCCCCATGGAAAAGAAATGCAAAAAAGCAAAATGGCTGTCGGAGGAGGCCTTACAAATAGCTGTGAAAAGAAGAAAAGCGAAAAGCAAAGGAGAAAAGGAAAGATATAAACATCTGAATGCAGAGTTCCAAAGAATAGCAAGGAGAGATAAGAAAGCCTTCTTCAGGGATCAATGCAAAGAAATAGAGGAAAACAACAGAATGGGAAAGACTAGGGATCTCTTCAAGAAAATCAGAGATACCAAAGGAACATTTCATGCAAAGATGGGCTTGATAAAGGACAGAAATGGTATGGACCTAACAGAAGCAGAAGATATTAAGAAGAGGTGGCAAGAATACATAGAAGAACTGTACAAAAAAGATCTTCATGACCCAGATAATCACGATGGTGTGATCACTGACCTAGAGCCAGACATCCTGGAATGTGAAGTCAAGTGGGCCTTAGAAAGCATCACTATGAACAAAGCTAGTGGAGGTTATGGAATTCCAGTTGAGCTATTTCAAATCCTAAAAGATGATGCTGTGAAAGTGCTGCACTCAATATGCCAGCAAATTTGGAAAACTCAGCAGTGGCCACAGGACTGGAAAAGGTCAGTTTTCATTCCAATCCCAAAGAAAGGCGATGCCAAAGAATGCTCAAACTACCGCACAATTGCACTCATCTCACACGCTAGTAAAGTAATGCTCAAAATTCTCCAAGCCAGGCTTCAGCAATATGTGAACTGTGAACTTCCTGATGTTCAAGCTGGTTTTAGAAAAGGCAGAGGAACCAGAGATCAAATTGCCAACATCCACTGGATCATCAAAAAAGCAAGAGAGTTCCAGAAAAACATCTATTTCTGCTTTACTGACCATGCCAAAGCCTTTGACTGTGTGGATCACAACAAACTGTCGAAAATTCTTCAAGAGATGGGAATACCAGACCACCTGACCTGCCTCTTGAGAAATTTGTATGCAGATCAGGAAGCAAGAGTTAGAACTGGACATGGAACAACAGACTGGTTCCAAATAGGAAAAGGAGTTCGTCAAGGCTGTATATTGTCACCCTGTTTATTTAACTTATATGCAGAGTACATCATGAGAAATGCTGGGCTGGAAGAAACACAAGCTGGAATCAAGATTGCCGGGAGAAATATCAATAACCTCAGATATGCAGATGACACCACCCTTATGGCAGAAAGTGAAGAGGAACTAAAAAGCCTCTTGATCAAGGTGAAAGTGGAGAGTGAAAAAGCTGGCTTAAACCTCAACATTCAGAAAACGAAGATCATGGCATCCAGTCCCATCACTTCATGGGAAATAGATGGGGAAACAGTGGAAACAGTGTCAGACTTTATTTTTGGGGGCTCCAAAATCACTACAGATGGTGACTGCAGCCATGAAATTAAATGACGCTTACTCCTTGGAAGGAAAATTATGACTAACCTAGATAGCATATTGAAAAGCAGAGACATTACTTTGCCAACAAAGGTGCGTCTAGTCAAGGCTATGGTTTTTCCTGTGGTCATGTATGGATGTGAGAGTTGGACTGTGAAGAAGGCGGAGCGCCAAAAAACTGATGCTTTTGAACTGTGTGGTGTTGGAGAAGACTCTTGAGAGTTCCTTGAACTGCAAGGAGATCCAACCAGTCCATTATGAAGGAGCTCAGTCCTGGGATTTCTTTGGAGGGAATGATGCTAAAGCTGAAACTCCAGTACTTTGGCCACCTCATGCGAAGAGTTGACTCATTGGAAAAGACTGTGATGCTGGGAGGGATTGGGGGCAAGAGGAGAAGGGGACGCCAGAGAATGAGATGGCTGGATGGCATCACTGACTTGATGGACGTGAGTCTGGGTGAACTCCGGGAGTTGGTGATGGACAGGGAGGCCTGGCGTGCTGCGATTCATGGGGTTACAAAGAGTCGGACATGACTAAGAGACTGATCTGATCTGATCTAATATTTACAGATCTAATAAACATCGGTTAGGATACTAAGAAACTTTATAATACTAGTATATTAAAACTTGTAATGGCCAACTGATATTTTTTATTTAATTCCTGAAATTCTTTCATAACTAGTCATATATTAGAGAAACTTATTTGAACAGGGGATTAAATGCAAAATGAGATACTTGCTTGTTATAAAAATATATATTATACTGTTAGCAATATCAACAAATAGAATTATTGAGAAAGTTTCAAACTTTGCTAGATTTTTGTTGAATCATATGAGGTATTTGAGAGCCTGAAACTATTATTTAATTAGCTACAGAATAACTGTGTCAGGGAAATATAAGTGGGAATGAAATGATCCACCCTGTGAAAGTCCAGCCTTGCCTTCATGTCTTTTCTTCATATATACGTATATATCCATGAGTTACCACTTCTGAAGTATGTTGGTTTAGACCAGTGTCCTCACTTGACCTTTATCAGAGATGAGAGTCTTCACCATCCTTAGCCCACTCCCCACAGTCTCCACCTGGAGCCATCAGCATTCTCTGCAGGTTCGCCCTTCTCCAGAGGCAACCTGCACCCACCCATCTCGCTTTTGATTTCTCAGAGTGTATGGATTATTCATTTTCAATGCCCCTATTATTTATTTTTATTGAAGTAGAGTTGCCTTATACTATTACTATTAGTTTCAGGGGTATAGCAGTGACTTTTTAAAATAGATTATAAGGTTATTATGAAATACTGGCTATATTCCTTGTGCTACATATTATATCAGATCAGATCAGATCAGATCAGTCGCTCAGTCATGTCCGACTCTTTGCGATCCCATGAATCGCAGCACGCCAGGCCTCCCTGTCCATCACCAACTCCCAGAGTTCACTCAGACTCATGTCCATCGAGTCAGTGATGCCATCCAGCCATCTCATCCTCTGTCGTCTCCTTCTCCTCCTGCCCCCAATCCCTCCCAGCATCAGAGTCTTTTCCAATGAGTCAACTCTTCGCATGAGGTGGCCAAAGTACTGGAGTTTCAGCTTCAGCATCAGTCCTTCCAAAGAAATCCCATCATTCCTTCCAAAGAAGGGCTGATCTCCTTCAGAATGGACTGGTTGGATCTCCTTGCAGTCCAAGGGACTCTCAAGAGTCTTCTCCAACACCACAGTTCAAAAGCATCAGTTCTTCAGCGCTCAGCCTTCTTCACAGTCCAACTCTCACATCCATACATGACCACAGGAAAAACCATAGCCTTGACTAGATGAAACTTTGTTGGCAAAATAATGTCTCTGCTTTTGAATATGCTGTCTAGGTTGGTCACAACTTTCCTTCTGTATCTTAATTTATACCTAGTAGTTTGTACCTCTTAATCCCCTTCACCTATCTTGTCAACGCTTTACACTCACTCTCATCCCTGGTAACCACTAGTTTGTTCTCTGTGAGTCTGTTTCTGTTATGTTTATTTGTATATTGTTTTAGATTCCACATATAAGTGAAAATACACTGCATTTGTCTTTCTCTGTTTGACTTCCTCCACTAAGCATAGTACCCTCCAGATTCATCCATGTGGTCATAAATGGCAAGGTGTCATTCTCTTTTATGGTTGAGTAATACACGTGTGTGTGTGTTTGTGTGTGTGTGTGTGTGTGTTTCACGTCTTTACCATTCATCTGTTGACAGACACTTAGGTTGCTTCCATATCTTGACCATGGCAAATAACGCCGCTATGAATGTCAAGGCATATATATCTTTTTGAATTACTGTTTTCATTTTCTCTGGATAGATATCCAGGAGTGGAATTGCTGGATTATCAAGCAAATGCAAATCAAAACCGCAATGATATAGCAACTCATTTCTATCAGAATGCCTATTTTCAAAAAGACAAGAAATAATAAACATTGGCGATGATGTGGAGAAAAGGAAACTTAGTACTGTTGCTGGGAATGTAATTGGTGAAGCCACCATGGAAAACAGTATGCAGGTTCCTCAAAAAATTAAAAACAGGACTATTTTTTGCTTTTTAAAATACAAATTTTGACATACCAAAACCCAACCCTGCATTCCTTATTCCAGGATCATGTAAAAGTTTTTCCTCTTTCAAACAAATTTATCCCATTTACTCTGATCTTATTTTCCCTAGCTTATCTGGAATCTAAATTTGGCCATGAAGCTTATTTTTTCTTGTCACAGATTTTCTGACTTTGTACAAGCTTCTTTGATGCTGCCTATCAAATATATACTTAAGTCTTTGAGTGATTTCACCTTCCACGATTCCATTTTTAACTTCCTTTCTTACAGATCCCTTGGGCTAAATATTCTCTAGTTACTAATTACTATATCCATTTCCTCAATTTACTATTTATATTAACTTAATACATGTTTCTATAAGGCATCCTATATGCTGAGCATTGCTTTAAGCAGTATTGTATTTTTAATACAATATTGTATTTTAAGCATATGTACTATATGTGTGTAACTCAATCCATCTGTTCTTAAATACCATGCAAAATTGGTTTTGATTATGAAAGCATATTTTCACATTCCAGAAAACCTCAGAAAATAGAAAAAACATGTAATCACAAAAGTTATTCACAATCTCAAAAGTCAGAAATACTGATAACTCTTTGCTCGATTTTGCATAATTTTGCAAGTGTCTATGTGTATGCATAGGTTCATTTTGTGTACTTATAATGTGTGTATGTACTTGGAGGATCCTAAGTGCTAAGAATTGCATATTTACTCTCTGTTATGCATTGTTCTAAGTAGAATTCTGCATAGAAGTACTGATGCTGAAGCTGAAGCTGCAATACTTTGGCCACCTGATGCAAAGAACTGACTCATCGGGAAAGACCCTGATGCTGGGAAAGACTGAGGGCAGGAGAAGAGGGTGACAGAGGATGAGATGATTAGATAACATCATTGACTCAAAGGACATGAGTTTGAGCAAACTCCAAGAAATAATGAGAGACAGGGAAACCTGCTGTGCTGCAGTCTGTGGGGTTACAAAGAGTCGGACACAACTTGGCAAATAAACAACAAGTAGAATTCAGCCATCTAATCTCAACTGTGTATTTATTTCCCACATTTCAAAATGGATGAAACTGAGGGAAAGAGAGCTTAAGTAATTTGCTTATTAAGTGACAAATCTGGGATTCACATTCAGGCAGCCAGACTCTGGAGTCCATACTCATGTATATAATGTCTGTTCTATACAACACACACAAACACTCTTAGACTTATGCATATACTAAATATACATCTATATGCTAGTTACATGATTACATAATATAACCACAATTATATCTATGCAGATTTGACCCTGCTTTTTATACAAAATTATTTTTAAATATTTTGCTATTTAAAATTACTAAAACACCATTTTTAGATTATAATATTCTAAGTATGGATGTGAGAGTTGGACTGTGAAGAAGGCTGAGTGCCGAAGAATTGATGCTTTTGAACTGTGGTGTTGGAGAAGACTCTTGAGAGTCCCTTGGACTGCAAGGAGATCCAACCAGTCCATTCTAAAGATCAGTCCTGGGTGTTCTTTGGAAGGAATGATGCTGAAGCTGAAACTCCAATACTTTGGCCACCCCATGCAAAGAGTTAACTCATTGGAAAAGACTCTGATGCTGGGAGGGATTGAGGGCAGGAGGAAAAGGGGATGACAGAGGATGAGATGGCTGGATGGCATCACTGACTCGATGGACATGAGTTTGAGTGAACTCCGGAAGTTGGTGATGGACAGGGAGGCCTGGCGTGCTACAATTCATAGGGTCGCAAAGAGTTGGACACGACTGAGCGACTGAACTGAACTGAAGGTATGAATGTTCTTCCCTGGTGGTATGAATATATTATTGGAAGTTATTCTATTGTTAAACATTTTTCTTTCAAATCTTTAAATATTGTCCATATTATTGCAATAAACATCTATGCATATAAATTTCTGTTCTAATTTTTCATTATTAACTTAAGAATACTCTGGGGACAGAGGAGACAGACACAGTCACTGATGTTTGGGTGTTTTAGTGGGTCAGTGTGAGGGGAGCTTGTGGAGGGCTGGCAGGAAGGAAAAAAAAAATAGATGAAAATATGAGTAAGATCCCATACTATTTGAGTGCTGGACAGGAAGTATCAGTATACTGTATAGACAATAGTGAGAGAGGAGAAGCTAGCTGATGGTTTATCTTATTTGTACTAACATGAAAATATCATGGCTAAGAACTATAGTTTGGCTAGGGAATCTAAAGGGCTTTTAATAATTCCTCCTGGGATGTCTTGGGAAAGGAAAAATGACCATCCATATGAAAAATTTGATGAATGTAGGCTATTCATTCAAATAATCCTAGCCTCACTGCTGATTTTGTTTTCTTCTACGAATCACTTGGCTCCACTGAAGGCCAAGTCTAGATGGATAAGGTATTATCCAACCTCTCTTGCTTTTAATACAGTGATTTTCTTCCTTTTCATTTTCTATGGTTGGGTTTTGGTAAAATAGTCTATTGCTTTTCACGTTTAAATCTTTTCAACACCATGGATAGTTTATGTATTTGTGGTCTTACTCCAAATGATCACTGAAGTAAGACTGTTGGGGGTGAGCAGAGCTTGAGGCCAGCCTGTTTTTGTGGCTCATGGAAGGCATCTTTACTTCTTCCCAGGCAATGCCTCAGGGCCAATTGGACTTGTAGTGATCTACTTACATAATCCTGATTTAATTTTTCTTATGGGAAATTATGCAAGTTCAGGAGCTCTACACCCTTATATTGAAATAATTATTTTCAAATTCCCCAAGAGTGTTTTCCCAATTCAAGGGAAGTAAAACATTCATCCCAAGACTAATAAAATGTCCACCACTAAAAAGTGTTTTGAAAAGCAATGTTTAATTTTTTTTCTTCGTAGGCTTCTTTTTTGTAAAGGCAAATGATGTTTATGTTCAGAGTCATGAAGCAAGAAACTATTCTGGATTCTTACATACTAAGCGGAAAGAGGAAATGATGCTTCATCTACTTCCTTAAGTATGTGACTGCAGTTAGACCTTCTGGTAGCTTTTTATTATGGGTGAGAGTCTGCTCAGTGTGTTTTAATTTCTTCAGAAGACAAGCTCCCATCTGTAAGGAAATTACATTCTGCCATGACTGAGCGTACAGAACTTATTTTTGAGGGAGGCAGAGAAAAATAGAGAGCAACAGAACTACAAAAAGTAAAGAATTCAAGTAATCTGGATCAAACCAAAGGAAGGAATAGCTTGTGGATGTCCCATTAGAACACAGGACATTGTTAATCTTTATAAAACTCACCTGCTCCACCTTACAGAATCAGCCTTACTACACCGATTCCTTTCCTAGTTTTATTTTCTTTATGCAAAATACATAGCCTTAACATTGAGAGAGTCAATTCCTAGGCAGGTTGATAAGAAGTCCAGGGGTCCCCGAGGAAATAGAGGTCTGGAATTCCCAAGGAGGAGGAAAGAACAAACTTTTTTTTCCTCTCTACATTCCTTAGTCTTAGTCACATAAAACAGTTTTTGTTTTGTTTTCTTTAAACCTGGAACTGATGATTACACAACAAACAACTCAGTTTAAACTCTGTACTAGGGATTATATAACAACAGTGTATCCTGCTTGAGGACAGTTTCTCCTTCCTGAAAACCTTCTGACTAATCCTGATATCTTAGAATGTAAATTATGGGAGTCTGGTAGGATCTTTCTATTGTTAAATTCTAATCCTGTTACTCTAAAATGTAAATTGTGGGAGTGGGTCTGGTAAAATTTTCACAAACTTGAGACATTCTTTTGATTTATTGTAATAACTAATTAAAAAGTATATAATTCCCTTGCTAAAGACTAGAAAAGGGGGCACTCTCCACCCTCTTCTGATGTCTGTGTCAGAAGCTTTCTCTGCCCCTTTTCCCTGTAATAAAAGTGCCACACAAGAACCCTGAGTGGTCAAGCCTGGTCTCTGGTCCCAAAGCTAAATTGTCTTCTTTGGAGATCATGAATCCGACACTGTTTACCATAAGCTATCAACATCAAACAAACTTAAATATTTCTTGTATCAAAAGATACTTTTAAAAAAAATCCAGATTTTATTGAGATCTAATTGACATGTAACATTGTGGAATTTTAAGGTGTGCAATGTGAATGATTTGATACGCATGTATGTTGTGAAATGATTACTGCAATAAGGTTAGTTGAACACTTCCATCACATCACATAATTACCTTTTCTGCATGTGTGTTGGAAACCTTTAAGATCTAGTTAGTGGACCGAGCGAACCCATTGCTGGGTACCCTGAGAAAATCACAATTCAAAAAGACACAGTACTTATAGCTTATAGCAGTACTATTTACAATAGCTAGTACACGGAAGCAACCTAGATGTCCATCTACAAATGAATAGATAAAGAAGCTGTAGTACATATGCACAATGGACTCTTAGCCTTAAAAAGGAATGAATTTGAGTCAGTTGAAGTGAGGTGCATAAACCTAGAGACTGTTTTACAGAGTGAAGTAAGCCAGAAAGAGAAAAACAAATATCATACATGGCTCAGACAGTAAAGACTCTGCCTGCAGTGCAGGAGACCCAAGCTCAATCCCTGGGTCAGAAAGAGCCCCTGGAGAAAGAAGTAGCAACCCACTCCAGTATTCTTGCCTGGGAAATCCCATGGACAGACAAGCCTGGTGGGCTACGGTGCAGGGGGTCTCAAACAGTTGGACACAAATGAGTGACTAACACATACACAGAATCTAGAAAAATGGTACTGATGAACCTATTTGCAGGGCAGGAAAAGAGACACAAATGTAGAGAACAGGATTATGGACGCAGTGGGGGAAGAAGAGAGTGGGACAACCTGAGAGAGCAGGGTTGACATATAGACACTACCATGTGTGAAATAGCTAGGTAATCGGGAGCCGCTGTGTAACATGGAGAGCTCAGCTCGGTGCTCTGTGATGACCTAGAGGGGTGGGATGGGGGTAGACGGGAGGCGCAAGAGGGAGGGGCCACACGTACATGTCGCTGATTCACGTTGTATAGCAGAAACTAACACAACATTGTAAAGCAATCATCCTCCAAATGAAAAAAGATCTTAGTGCTCAAAACACTCCAGTGACAATATGAGTAGAGTTTTCTTCAATCTAAAGTGAAACTTAGTAAAGAAATAAGAGCGAGTTGATAGAGCATTAGTATCATTAAAAATAAATCATTTTTTTCCTTTTTCATGCTTTTGTTTCTATCCTGGGGGGTGGGGAAGACCAGCTAGCACAAAGTATCAGTATATCCCATCCCATTTTCTTTCTGCTTTCATTCCTGAAAATACTTTCAACAGCTCCACCTCCATTTCTGC
The DNA here is from genome assembly GCF_003369695.1 of Bos indicus x Bos taurus. Taxonomy (NCBI): domain Eukaryota; kingdom Metazoa; phylum Chordata; class Mammalia; order Artiodactyla; family Bovidae; genus Bos; species Bos indicus x Bos taurus. The sequence goes on along the minus strand of NC_040099.1, from coordinate 8,335,054 downwards.
CTTAATGTGCTCAGCCTGCTATAACAATGATCATGGACTGGGAGGCTCATAAACAACAACAAAATGTGATTTTGTCACAGTTCTGGAAGATAGAAATCAAAAATGAAGGTGTCCACGTGGTCAGGGGAAGGCAAACTTCTTTGTCTCCTTGTGGGTTGAGATGCTGGAAGCAATGTGGGGTCTCTCTTAAGAAGGTGGTGATCCCACTTATGTGAAGAAGGAAATAGCAACCCACTCCAGTATTCTTGCTTGGAGAATCCCATAGACAGAGGAGCCTGGTGGGCTAGAGTCCTTAGGGTTACAAAACATCTGGACACAACTGAGCAGAAATGGCAACCCACTCCTGTGTTCTTGCCTGGAGAATCCCAGGGATGGCGGAGCCTGGTGGGCTGCCGTCTATGGGGTTGCAAAGAGTCGGACATGACTGAAGCGACTCAGCAGCAGCAGCAGAGCGACTAAGCAACAAGCCCACACGTGAGGATTCCACTCTCCTGCCCCAATCACCTCCCAAAGGCCCCACCTCCTAATACATCACACTGGGCATTAGAATTCCATCATGTGAGTTTTGGGGGCCACAAACATTCAGACCATAGCAACATCATCCCTAAATCTAACATTTCTTATTCTACTTTCTTACCTCTCAGGACTGGCATTAAACTGAATGGTTTCAAAGAAACTGCATGATGCCAATTAAAGTTTAAATTCAATAGACCTGTCATTTGAGATCCAAAATAGAGAGGCTAAAAGGAACTCCTGCAGTGTTCTGACACCACCGCTTCTGCATTGACGTATCTCTTCTCGCCACACAACTAGAACTCACAGCACCTCTGTCTCAGGGTCCCATCTTTTGACTAACAGCTTTACTCCTGCTTCGATGCTGTATTCAAAAGCACAAGCAGGCTGTTTATATGTATGCATAAGATTATGTTTTGTTCTGACACGTGATTTTGAGAGAGCTAAAATCCAAAGTTAGATATATCTATCTGCAAAATAGACAATTATAAGTTAATCTAAAATTCAGCATGTCCTCCAGGTTACTTGTGCCATATTCCCTGTTGGAGAATGTTTTCTAGATGAGAAACTAGCTGTTTCTGTGAGCACATACATGCTAAATCTACAGCAAAATTTAGTTTGACACTGACTCATGAAGGCAATAAAGAAATTCTATTTTTCTACTTCATTATTAATGCTTTGGCTTCTTAAGTGCATTAACATTTTTCTTTTGTTTTAGATGATGCCTTTGGCTGTAAGACTGTTGTTCTGCAAAGTTTAAATGTAGAATAGAAAAGAGACTTCCCTCGTGGTCCAGTGATTAAGACTCTACTCTTTGAATGCAGGGGCTCGAGTCTGACCCCTGGTTGAGAAACTAAGATCTTGGCCATGTGGCACAGCCAAAAAAAAGTAGAACAGAAAAGCTTAAATACTGTCCATTTTGTGGTTGTTCCCTTGGTTCTGTTAGTGCTTCTCCTCTATGGAATTGCTACCTTTACAACCTCACTATTTGTAAATCACAAGTGTCAACTAATATTCTTCCATGCAGATTTCCTCTTTTCAGATAAGCTAAGAATTCAGGTGAAGTTATGTTCAATAACTTGCTGAGAGTTTTTCTGTCTGTTTAATGATTTACATTGGGGTTGAACCCAGGTCTCCTGCATTTCAGGCAGATTGTTTACCATTTGAGCCACCAGGGAAGCCCCCTTCACTTATGTTCAATAACTTGTTGAGAGTTTTTCTGTGTGTTTAATGATTTATATTAGGGTCTCAATAGTTAACTTTATTGTTATTGTTTTATTTTACTTTCTATAATATTTATGAAGGGTACCATGGATCTATCATATTGAATTATTTTAATAATCTTATTCTACTTGGAAAAGCAGATGTTTTATCTTGTATCATGTGGCATAACACATTTATATAACATTTAAAAGATTTATAAGCCTGTTCATATATTACTTTGAAAGCAGAGTACAGTCGACTTGGTATTTGACTATACGTATATTGCTTAACCAATAGACAATCATGGCTTCCATTAGATCTGCCTTCCCTTTAGATCACTGAGCTTTGAGATGACCCAAAAGGTTTTTCTGGAAATTGTTTCCAGCTACACATGCCAAATACAGGTATAAAGCTCCCTTTATACTTATACATATTCTACTAGAAAGACTCACACAAAAATGTATTTATATAGTAAGACCTGGGAACAAGGATTCATTCACCTAATGACCAAGTTAGTCCTTTGTATGATTTCACACCTGCCATAGGTATGAAGTGCCTGTGCAGCAAGGTGATCTCATCATATAAAAAGACCACTTTGCAACAGGCTTTAAAAATAGCCACCCTTATTTAATTTCTTCTGTGTGCTGCCCACTGAACTCAGTAGGTTTCATGGAATAGGGTTATTATCTATTATGTTATGGAGACAAATAAATCAAGGTTCACAAATGTTCTGGAATTGGCCAGCTACAGAACACTGTGGGCTGGACTTCCAAGTCCGTGTCTTCCAGACCCCATGGCTCATCTTCTATCCCTGTTGTTGCACAATAACTCTGGATCCAGTATAAAGACCCTGCCGTATGAGGGAGAATGGTGGGAAATCTGATGCTCAGTTTTATTTTTATGAGAGGTATCCCTGTGACACTGTAGCCACTGAATAAAAAATCCTACTTTGATTCAGAATATTTTCTAACTAATGAAAACAATCTGTCATAGACATGACCCTCCATTAAAATTAGACTCAGCTTCTCACCTATGATTTTGTTTTTCTATCTTGCTTTTAAACAAAATTTACATTTAATAAACATATAAAAATGTATACAGCCTTTATTTCAACATTAAAATTTCAAGCCAGAAAAACATTAGGTAATGCTGTTAAAATATAAACAGCATGGAATTCAGGTTTGTGACTAATAATTTTAATAAATGGTATTTTATCATCCTTTACATTGTTAATCCTGGTGTTTTGCATTAATTTATATCAAATTCTTATTTTTAGAAATTTCACATTCTATATTACTTTTACATAGGATCTATTTAAAAGCATAAAGTTTCATAAGGGAAGTTACATTAAATAAATGGAGATTTCCTTAAGAAAACAGCAACAAATTATATTCAGTTTAAGTTTTTTCTTATGAAAAAGATTTTGGAAATCAATGTATTTTTTGGCATGGAAGTTTTCAATTCATATTGATAAAACTTAAGAATAACTTTATTGGTTATGGCATTGTTGGGCACATTTTTTTAAGGACCATAAAGCAAAGATTGGCTTGCTGATTCAAAATCTGATCAGCTGACACTTTTTTCTTCAGTAGTATAATACCAAAATATTTATCAACATTCTTTCCCATTGGCCAGAAATAAATCCTCTCTTCCCCGTAGCAAGGAATTACCTGCTCTTTTGGATAACATTAAATCCCTCTAAATGTTACCATCACTCTCATACACATTTAAAAAATAAAAAAACAACTAACCTTGAAAGGTTTAACTTTTAAGCCATCATTCCATACTTAACTTTCTGTTTGGAAATGTTAAGAACTATTAGCAGTCTTTTGTCTTGTTGAGGCTGTGGTTTCATTCATCTTATTCTGTGACACACATATTGTCATTCCAGGACTACTGGTGGTGCTGATAACTAAGAGTCTTTAACTGAATTTGTACTTCTCCCAGTGAAGAAATAATGGATTCCAAGGGATGGTGTTTATCACTATCTTATGTGACCATTTTAAGGATCATATTTCCAAAAAAAATAGATGAATCTCAGAGTTACAGCCTTTATGCTCATGAAACAAAAAATTTTCAGTCTCACAACTGTATCACACTTTCTATAACAAACTGAAGGCACAAAGCAAAGATTCGAGAGTGCCACATACTTGATTACTTAGAAAATGCAAGATTTTAAGAACTTCTGCTTCTCTATCTGTAATATGAATATCATATCTACTATAATGAATTATTTTGACAGTGAAATGTATAAAAATATAAAAAATGTAGCCTAATTGTTGGGACAGTACAGGAACCCAATACATTTTAGTTTATTGTTGATTATTTTGAGGACTTATAGCTCACTCTTATATATTAGCCAAAAGCTGCTGAAAATATTTGAACTACTGTATACAGTCATGACAGATAATGCTTTTTAAGGTTTTGACTTTTAGAATATGCCTGTATAAATGTATTTTAAAGCTCAGTCTCTTATGGAACTTAACCCTGTATTTAAAACAGTGTTTCTATATTTAAAATCAACTATCTATCCATTGACCCCTATGTGTAGGCTTAATTTTTAATTCTACAAAGAGAAGAATGTATACAGAAAGATAATTAAAAGTCTTGCTTGCACGTGTTCCCCCATCCTGAACCCCCTCCCACCTCCCTCCCCATACCATCCCTCTGGGTCATCCCAGTGCTTCAGCCCCAAGCTTCCTGTATCCTGCATGTACACCCATGGTGGATGCATGTTAATGTATCGCAAAACCAATACAATATTGTAAAGTATAAAATTAATTAATTAATTTAAAAAAAGAATATATATTAAAAAAAGTCTTTCTTGCTTGACTCATATAGCCAAGAGACACGTATGGCTTCTATACGGACAAAAAGAATCAACATAGTTGATACAAGACAGTTAAGAACTAAAATCAAATTTGGACGAGCACCCTGTCTCCAGCTACTGTGTGACCCATGATAGCTTTCACAGCAAAAAACCTTTAAGGATGAAATAAAATTACTGGAGTTTGCCAGGTGCATTCTTGCTGAATCAGACTACTTGGTATGCTGCCAATTTCTACTGTTTCTCACTGAGGGAAAAATATCCCTGAATAAAATGTTAGTAATGTTTAAAGGGGAAAATCAGCCCTCATCTAAACTTGAAAGCTGTGACTAAGAAAAGACTTTGCCACAAAAATAAATAAGTAAAAAGAAATAAGAACTTTAAATAAGTACACAGAGTTGAAATTACAGGATCATTTTTAACCCAAGAAACTTATTATGGAATTGCTGTATGCTGACAATACAAAATAAATAAGACACTTTCTTTGCAGAGCAAGTGTTCAGGAAAAATTACATAATGAAAAAGATATCTGACTAATCTTTTGGGGATTAAGAGGCAATTATTAGGTCAGGGTAAGCAGGGTTGGAAAAGGCTTTTGACATACATGAAGTACATCAATTTGTTGGAAAAACTGCATAGAATCATGGAAAGATTTCATCTCAGATTGAAAAGTCAGAGTAGCCATATTCTGTGGCTACTTGATCATCTAGTTTCCTCATGTTCAAAAGTGGGTTAATGATAGCTGTCTATGCATCCACTAGTAAGTAACAGCCAGCAATGTAAAAAATCACCTTGGATTTTAGACAGATTTAGTGGATTGAGTGTCAGCAGGAGATCTGGTGTCCTGTGTCTCAACAACACGTTTATGCCCTAGAGAACTGTTTTTAAGGAGAAGCAAATACTTGGAAGAAAGTCTGACCTGGGTTCGAGTCCTGCCTCCTCCTTATTTGTATGACTTAGAGAAATGACTTAAAGTTTATTAAGCTTCAGATTACTCATCCTAAAAATGGGTCACAGCTTAGCCCAGGGTCCCTTTTCAATAAATGTTAGTTCTTATTGTTAGTATTTAAAGAATTGTATTCTCTCAGTGCATAATAAACAGGCATGCATCAGTTCTGCTCCTATGTTGACTGTGAGAGTCTGTGCCTGACTGTCACATGTTTGAAATAAATACTGAAGATGGCCTATCCCAAACAGTTGGACACATGTTATTTGGAATCACAGAAACAAAATTACTATCAATAGTCTCAGGGTATAGTGGAGCTGTATTCTAGGCACTCATTTGAAGGACTTGAGGAGTTCCTTTGCTGACAGAGAAGATGAGCTATATAGGTGTGTAAGTTTCCATTACATTCCAGCAACTCTGCCACAAGGCAGAATGAGAAGAGACGTCAGAGAGAAATAGGTTATTGTGTGTCAAATATATGAAACAGGTGTTATGGGAATTCAGAGACAAGATGGTCAAGGTGGAATGGGCAGTTTTGGAAAGGATGTGTGGAGGAGGGGAGATGAAACGTCATGCTTCAGTATCAAAAAGCTTTGGGTTGGATTTCCCTAGCAGTCCAGTGGTTGAGAACCTGCCTGTCAATGCAGGGGAGGGACACAGGTTTGGGACACGGGTTCGATCCCTGGTCTGGGAAGATTCCACATGTTGTAGGGCAACTAAGTCCGTGCACAGCAACCACTGAAGCCCATGCTCCTAGAGCCCTCACTCCACAACAAGAGAAGCCACCACAGTGAGAATCCCCTGCACCACCAACTAAAGAGTAGCCCCCAAACACTGCAACTAGAGAAAGCCCATGGACAGCAACAAATACCCCAGATAAATAAGTAAATATATTTATATAAGGAAAGTTTTGGGTAAATAAAAAGATGGAGACCTGCAGCAAAGATGAGGCGAGAATGCAGAAGCATGACAAAGGGACAACAGACCGTTCCAGTGTGACGTTGGAAGAATAGCAGGATATGCGGTTGGATGGATGGAATGTTAAAGCCATATGGAGGTCATAGATCATCCTGCTCCTAAGTGTGGGCTGAGCATCCCTGCAGGGGCTTTTGGGAAAAGAAGACGGGATGCTCCTTCTCAAATAGGCAGACTGTCATGACCTACACTTCTAAGCTCCCTTATCAGCTCCCATCATCAGCTCAGGAAGCTGCTGCTAACCCCCTTTGGATTGAGGGCTCTTTCCTATAAGACCCTGATGTGCTCTTCTAGACATCTCCAGGAGATACTTTCCTTTGTGATCAAGTCTAAAACTGTTCAGCTGCAAGACTACAGACCCTATTATCTCTCTTATAAAGAAAATGAAGGTGTTGTGTCAATCCAAAATTAGATTTGAAAAGGAAAGAATAACATAAAATGATTTTTAGAATAAAATGTATCTCAAACTACTGCCTGGATATGTTGCCCATTTAATTTTTATGGCTTGATAAAACTACCAATTTTACACGTAAAATATTTATTAAGATCTTTCTTTTTGTTAACCTTGCCCAAGATAAGGATTCTTGGATTTGTTTTTCATGGTCTGGCCCGTGGAGGATAAAAACAGCACATGTTGACAGAGTAGCCTTCACTGTGTGTTACTCAGTGGGATGGAGAGAAGAAAGATTAATGCCAGGTCTGTCCCAGAGAAACAGTTCAGGATTCAACTAAGTAATCTGATTGTAAGGGAGAGAGTGACACAGAGACCCCAAGACCATGAAGGCATGGATCACATCACACACAGTTCATCCAAAGACGAGCAGGATGCCTGGTCATAAAAAAGCAACAGTAAATAAGGACATGGCACAATTGGAGGGAATGACCTCAAACTGATCTCTGAACATATACTGTGTCTATTGAATATGGTGCTTGCCCATCGGGATGGTCAGATTAAGTTCCCTGTTTCATGGGGCGGGGGAGACAAGTGCAAAGAGGAAGAATCACATTGAGTAGGACTCAGAACGTCTCCCCTCACATATCCTTACACGTTTATAAAAAAGGAAACTCATACTTAGAAAGACTTGTCTCAATTCAGAATATAATATTTATTACGTGCTTACAAAAGTGCTGGTAACAGACAAATCTCTCAAAACTTTTCAAAAGGCATTCCATAGAGCTAATAGTCTGGGCCTAGGTTTCTTCCAGTGTCTTTCCATGAGTTTCTGCTGCCTCCCCCAGTATGAATCCAAATATGAATGACATCCATGAACACAACATACTCTGGATTCGAGACTTCAAAATTAAATATCTGACTTACAAAGCCAATAATACTTTCAGTGTTCTAATTATTATGCTTCATTACTGAGAACCGTTAGAACAGACACACACACATACACACACACTGTATTTTATTGGCCTCATCTGAATTACTTGAGCAGATTCACCAGGATATAGGGAAATGACTTTGTTGATACATATTCTACACAGCATTTGAGGCCTGGGCATACTTAGCTACCTCATGTCCTTTGGCACTTGAGTGCTCAGTGGGCTGATGTCTTTTGGCACTTGGGGACAGATTAAAAAAAAAAAAAGCACTATGGTTTTTCTTGTTTAAACAATGCTACAGTAGGAGTTTGGGATTCTGAAAATGACATGTACTATTTTATGCAAGCGTCACCGTTTTGTTAAAAGTGTCTGTGCATAATTTCCCCACTTGCTTTAAATGTGGGGTCCTAATTGATAGCCTTTTTCAAGTGAAATAGTGTCAAATAGAGACTCAAAGAGTCTGTTATCACCAGGCAATTACATTCAGTTAATAACCTGGCTGTATTTTTTGTTCATGTAGGACATCTTTGTAAAGCCCAAGCATTAATGGATTTTATTCAAAGTGACAAAGGAAATATTAAAATTGCAATACAATTTTTTTAATCTTCTCCTATCTAAATGGGAAAGGTATCCGCATCACGGCATTAACTCACCCAGAGCAGAGAAAGTTAAAATATTATTTCTGCAGAATGACCTTTCCACCACAGTATTTGCTTGGCTCAGAATTATAATTTGGCCACAAACATGCTGTTTAAAATAGATGAAGCCGGAAATGAGCAGAGAATCCAATTTTAAAAATTAATTTAATTTTTAATTGAAAGATAATTGCTTTACAGAATTTTGTTGTTTTCTGTCAAACCTCAAGATGAATCAGCCATAGGTATACAAATATCCCCTCCCTTTGGAACTTCCCTCCCATCTTTCTCCCCATCCCACCCCTCTAGGTTGATATAAAGCCCCTGTTTGAGCTTCCTTAACCATACAGTAAATTCTCGTTGGCTATCTATTTTACATATGGTAATGTAAGCTTCCATGTTACTCTTTCCATACATCTCACCCTCTCTTCCCTTCTCCCTATGTCTACAAATCTATTCTCTATGTCGGTTTCTCCATTGCTGCCCTGTATGTAAATCCTACAGTACCATTTTTCTAGATTCCGTATACATGTGTTAGAATATGATATTTATCTTTCTCTTTCTGACTTACTTTACCCTGAAAAATAGGTTCTAGGTTCATCCACCTTATTAGAACTGACTCAAAGGTGTTCCTTTTTAAGGCTGAGTAATATTCCACTGTGTATGTGCACCACTCCTTCTTCATCTATTCCTCTGTCGATGGACATCTAGGTTGCTTCCATTTTCTAGCTGTCGTAAATAGAGCTGCAATCAACAATGGGATACATGTGTCTTTTTCAATTTTGGTTTCCTCAGGGTACATGCCTAGGAGTGGGATTGCTGGGTCATATGCTGCTTTTATTCCTAGTTTTTAAGGAATCTCCATACCATCTTCTATAATAGCTGTATCAATTTACATTCTCACCAACACTGCAAAAGCACTCCCTTTTCTCCACACGCTCTTCAGCATTTATTCTTTGTAGACTTTGATGATGGCCATTCTGACCAGTGTGAGGTGATATCTCATTGTAGTTTTGATTTGCATTTCTCTAATAATGAGCAATGTTGAGCATGTTTTCATGTGTTTGCTAGCCATCTGTATGTCTTCTTTGGAGAAACGTCTGTTTAGATCTTTTTTCCACTTTTTGTATGGATTGTTTGTTTTTCTGGTATTGAGTTGTATGAGCTGCTTGTATATTTTGGAAATTAATCCTCTGTCAGTTGTTTCATTTGCTATTATGTTCTCCCATTCTGGAGGTTGTCTTTTTACCTTGCTTATAGTTTCCTTTGCTGTGCAAAAGCTTTTAAGTTTAACCAGGTCCCACTTCTTTACTTTTGCTTTTATTTCTGTTACTCTAGGAGTTGGGTCATAGAGAATCTTGCTTTGATTTATGTCATCGAGTGTTCTGCCTATGTTTTCCTCTAAGAGTTTTATAATTTCTGGTCTTACATTTAGGTCTTTAATCCATTTTGAGTTTATCTTTCTATATGGTGTTAGGAAGTGTTCTAATTTCATTCTTTTACATGTGGCTGTCCAGTTTTCCCAGCACCATTTCTTGAAGTGGCTGTCTTTGCCCCATTGTATATTCTTGCCTCCTTTGTCAAAAATAAGCTACCCAAAGGCACATGGGTTTATTTCTGGGCTTTCTATCTTGTTCTGTTGGTCTATATTTCTGTTTTTCTGCCAGTACCATACCATCTTGATGACTGTAGCTTTGTAGTATAATCTGAAGTCAAGAAGGTTGATTCCTCCAGCTCCATTCTTCTTTGTCAAGACTGCTTTAGCTACTCAGGGTCTTTTGTGTTTCCATATGAATTGTGAAATTTTTTGTTCTAGTTCTGTGAAAAGTGTCATTGGTAATTTGATAGGGATTGTATTGAATCTGTAGATTGCATTTGGTAGTACAGTCATTTTCACAATTCTGATTATTCCTAACCAGGAACATGGAATATCTCTCTATCCGTTTATGTCATCTTTGATTTCTTTCATTCAGTTCAGTTCAGTCGTTCAGTCATGTCTGACTCTTTGCAACACCATTAATCACGGCATGCCAGGCCTCCCTGTCCGTCACCAACTCCTGGAGTTCACTCAATCACGTCCATCAAGTCGGTGATGCCAACCAGCCATCTCATCCTCTGTCATCCCCTTCTCCTGCCCCCAATCCCTTCTAGTATCAGAGTCTTTTCCAATGAGTCAACTCTTTGCATCAGGTGGCCAAAGTATTGGAGTTTCAGCTTCGGTATTAGTTCTTCCAATGAACACCCAGGACTGATCTCCTTTAGAATGGACTGGTTGGATCTCCCTGCAGTCCAAGGGACTCTAAGAGTCTTCTCCAACACCACGGTTCAAAAGCATCAATTCTTCAGCGCTCAGCCTTCTTCACAGTCCAACTCTCACATCCATACACGACCACAGGAAAAACCATAGCCTTAACTAGACGGACCTTTGTTGGCAAAGTAATGTCTCTGCTTTTCAATATGCTATCTAGGTTGGTCATAACTTTCCTTCCAAGGAGTAAGCGTCTTTTAATTTCGTGTCTGCAGTCACCATCTGCAGTGATTTTGGAGCCCCCCAAAATAAAGTCTGACACTGTTTCCACTGTTTCCCCATCTATTTCCCATGAAGTGATGGGACCAGATGCCATGATCTTCGTTTTCTGAATGTTGAGGTTTAAGCCAACTTTTTCACTCTCCACTTTCATTCTCATCAAGAGACTTTTTAGTTCCTCTTCACTTTCTGCCATAAGGGTGGTGTCATCTGCATATCTGAGGTTACTGATATTTCTCCTGGCAATCTTGATTCCAGCTTGTGTTTCTTCCAGTCCAGCATTTCTCATGATGTACTCTGCATATAAGTTAAATAAGCAGGGTGATAATACACAGCCTTGACATACTCCTTTTCCTATTTGGAACCAGTCTGTTGTTTCATGTCCAGTTCTAACTGTTGCTTCCTGACCTGCATATAGATTTCTCAAGAGGCAGGTCAGGTGGTGTGGTATTCCCATCTCTTTCAGAATTTTCCACAGTTTATTGTGATCCACACAGTCAAAGGCTTTGGCATAGTCAATAAAGTAGAAATAGATGTTTTTCTGGAACTCTCTTGCTTTTTTGATGATCCAGCGGATGTTGGCAGTTTGATCTCTGGTTCCTCTGCCTTTTCTAAAACCAGCTTGAACATCAGGAAGTTCACAGGGCATATACTGCTGAAGCCTGGCTTGGAGAATTATGAGCATTACTTTTCTAGCATGTGAGATGAGTGCAATTGTGTGGTAGTTTGAGCATTCTTTGGCATTGCCTTGCATTAGTGTCTAATAATTTTCTGTGCACAGTTCTTTTGTCTCCTTCAGTTCAGTTCAGTTCAGTCGCTCAGTCATTCCTAGATATTTTATTCTTTTTGTTGAAAAGGTGAATGGGATTGATTCCATACTTTCTTTTTCTGATTTTTCATCGTTAGTATATAGAAATGCAAGTGATTTCTGTGTATTGATTTTGTATCCTGCAACGTCGCTAAATTCACTGATGGGCTTTAATAATTTTCTGATACTATCTTTAGTGTGTTCTATGTACAATATCATGTCCTCTGCAGACAGTGAGAGCTTTACTTCTTTTCTGAATTGGATTCCATTTCTTTCTTTTTCTTCTCTGATTATTGTAGCTAGGACTTCCAGAACTATGTTGAATAATAGTGGTAAAAGTGTACACTCTTGTCTTGTTCCTGATCTTAGGAGGAATGCTTTCAGTTTTTCACCTTTTATATGACCTTTACTATGATCAGGTAAGTTCCTTCTATGTCCATTTTTTGTACAGTTTTAATCATAAATAGGTGAATTTTGTAAAAGCTTTTTCTGCATCTATTGAGATTATCATATGGTTTTCAATCATTCAATTTGTTAATATGGTGAATCACACTGTTTGATATTTGTATATTGAAGAATCCTTGCATCCCTGGAATAAACCTAACTTGAACATGGTGTATGAGCTTTTTGCTGTGTTGTTGAATTCTGTTTATTAAAATTGTGTTGAGGATTTTTGCATCTGTATTCATCAGTGATATTCAGTTCAGTTGCTCAGTCATGTCTGACTCTTTGCAACCCCTGTCCTCCCTCCCTGGCCTCCCTGCCAGGCCTCCCTGTCCATCACCAGCTCCCAGAGTTCACCCAGACTCACGTCCATCGAGTCAGTGATGCCATCCAGCCATCTCATCCTCTGTCGTCCCCTTCTCCTCCTGCCCCCAATCCCTCCCAGCATCAGAGTCTTTTCCAATGAGTCAACTCTTTGTATGAGGTGGCCAAAGTGTGATATTGGCCTGTAGTTTTCTTTTTTTTCAGTGTTTGTTTTTCATATCAAGGTTTTGATGGCCTTGTAGAATGAGTTTGGAAGTGTTCCTTCCTCTGCAAATCTTAGAAAGAATTTTAGAAGGATAGGCATTAGCTTTTCTATAAATGTTTGATAAAATTCTCCTGTGAAGCCATCTGGTACTGGGCTTTTGTTTTTTGAGAGATTTTTTGATCACAGCTTCAATTTCAGTGCTTGTAATTAGGTTCTTCATAATTTCTATTTCTTCCTGGTTCAGTCTTGGAAGATTGAACTTTTCTAAGAATCTGTCCATTTCTTCTAGGTTATCCATGTTATGGCCATATAGTTGTTCATGATAGTCTCTTCTAATCCTTTGTATTTCTGCATTGTCTGTTGTAACTTCTCCTCCTTCATTTCTAATTTTGTTTATTTGATTCTTCTCTTTTTTTCTTGATGAGTCTGGCTAAAGGCTTGTCAGTTTTGTTTATCTTCTCAAAGAACCAGGTTTCGTTTTATTGATCTTTACTACTATTTCTTTCATTTCTTTTTCATTTATTTCTGCTCATATCCTTTTTGTTCTTTTTCCAGTTGTTTTAGTGTAAAGCTAGGTTGTCTATTCGATGTTTTTCTTGTTTCTTGAGGTAGTATTGTATTGCTATAAACGTCCCTCTTAGAACTGCTTTTGCTGCATCCCATAGGTTTTGAGTTGTATTTTCATTATCATTTGTTTCTAGAAATATTTTGATTTCCCTTTTGATTTCTTCAGTTACCTGTTGGTTATTTAGAAATGTGTTATTTAATCTCCATGTGCTTGCGTTTCTCACAGTTGTTTTTCTTGTAATTGATATCCAGTCTCATAGCGTTGTGGTTGGAGAAGATGCTTGATACGATTTCAGTTTTCTTAAATTTATGGAGGTTTGATCTGTGAACCCAGATGTAGTCTATCCTGGAGAATGTTCCATGTGCACTTGAGAAGAAGGTGTATTCTTCTGCATTTGGATGGAATGTCCTGAAGATATCAATGAAATCCACCTCATCTAATGTATCATTTAAGACTTGTGCTTAATTATTAATTTTCTGTTTTGGATGATCTGTCCATTGGTATGAGTGGGGAGTTAAAGTCTCTTACTATTATTGTGTTACTGTAAGCTTCTCCTTTCATGTCTGTTAGTGTTTGTCTTATGCATTGAGATGCTCCTATGTTGGATGCATAGATATTTACAATTTTTATACCTTCCTCTTGGATTGATCCCTTATTTATTAAGTAGTGTCCTTATCTCTTTTAATCTTCTTTATTTTAAGGTCTATTTTGTCTGATATGAGGATTGCTACTCCAGCTTTCTTTTGCTTCCCATTTGCATGGAATGTATTTTTCCATCCTCTCACTTTCAGTCTATATGTGTCCTGAGGTCTGAAGTGAGTTTCTTGTAGACAGCATATATATGGGTCTTGTTTTTGTATCCATTCAGCCAGTCTGTGTCTTTTGGTTTCAACATTTAATACATTTACATTTAAAGTAATTATTGATATGTATGTTCCTATTGCCATTTTCTTAATTGTTTGGGGTTGATTTTGTAGATCTTTTTCCTTCCCTGTATTTCTTGACTATTTAAGTCCCTTTAATATTTGTTGTAAAGCTGGTTTGGTGGTATTGAATTCTCTTAACTTTTGTTTGTCTGAAAAGCTTTTCATTTATCCATCAATTCTGAATGAGATCCTCCAGGTACAGGAATCTTGGTTGTAGATTTTTTCCCTTTCAGTACTTTAAATATGTCCTGCCATTCCCTTCTGGTCTGCAGAGTTTGTGCTGAAAGATCAGCTGTTAATCCTATGGCGTTCCCTTGCATGTTACTTATTGCTTTTCCCTTGCTGCTTTAATAGTCTTCCTTTGTGTTTAGTCTTGATTACGTTAGTTTGATTAGTATGTGTCTTGGTGTGTTTCTCCTTGGGTTTATGCTGTATGGAACTCTTTTCACCTCTCATACTTGATTGAGTATTTCCTTTTCCCTGTTGGGGAAATTTTCAACTAAAATCCCTTCAGAAATTTTCTCATACCCTTTCTTTTTCTCTTCTTCTGGGACCCCTATAATTTGAATGTTGGTGCGCATTTGATATTGTCCCAGAGGTCTCTGAGACTATCTGCAGTTTTTTTCATTCTTTCTACTTTATTCTGCTCTTAAGAAGTTATTTCCACCATTTTATCTTCCAGCTCACTGATTCATTCTTCTGCTTCAGTTATTCTTCTATTGATTCCTTCCAGAGTATTTTTAATTTCAGTCATTGTGTTGTCTGTCTCTGTATGTTTATTCTTTAATTCTTCTTCTGATGCTGCTGCTAAGTCGCTTCAGTTGTGTCCAACTCTGTGCGACCCCATAGATGGCAGCCCACCAGGCTCTGCCGTCCCTGGGATTCTCCAGGCAAGAACACTAGAGTGGGTTGCCATTTCCACCTCCAATGCATGAAAGTGAAAAGTGAAAGTGAAGTCACTCAGTCGTGTCCGACCCTCAGCGACCCCATGGACTGCAGCTTTCCAGGATCCTCCGTCCATGGGCTTTTCCAGGCAAGAGTACTGGAGAGGGGTGCCATTGCCTTCTCCTAGGTCTTTGCTAATTGATTCTTGCATTTTCTCCATTTTGTTTTCAAGGTTTTTGATCATCTTTACTATCATTATTCTGAATTCTTTTTCAGGTAGTTTGCCTATTTCCTCTTCATTTGACTTCTGTGTTTCTAGTTTATTCCTTCATTTGTGTAGTATTTCTCTGCCTTTTCATTATTTTTTTTTAACTTATTGTGTTTGAGGTCTCCTTTCCCCAGGTTTCAAGGTTGAATTCTTTCTTCCTTTTAGTTTCTGCCCTCCTAAGATTGGTCCCATTGTTTGTGTAAGCTTCATATAGGGTGAGATTTGTACTGGGTTTTTTTGTTTGTTTGTTTTTCCTCTGATGGGCAAGGCTGAGTGAGGTGGTAATCCTGTCTGCTGATAATTGCACTTGTATTTTTATTTAATTTGTTATTTAGATGAGGCATCCTTCACAGGGTGCTACTGGTGGTTGGGTGATGCTGGGTCTTATTTTCAGGTGGTTTCCTTTGTGTGAGTTCTCTCTATTTGATACTCCCTAGGGTTAGTTCTCTGGTCTAGGGTCTTGGGTTCAGTGCTCTGACTCCAAAGGCTCAGGGCTTGATCTCTGGTCAGGAATGAAGATTCCACAAGTGGTTTGTTATGGCATTAAGTGAGATTAAAACAAATACAGAAAACTGAGAAACCAAAGATGAATCCCAGACAAATGGCAGTCACAAAATCAGGCAGATAATAGTTAAAATAATGGACTATATACATATACACCCATAAGCAAAGTCAAACAGTCCAACTAAAATAAAGTACAGCAGATTGACCTGGCAAACAAAGGAAATCAAAAATTATATTTACCAGTTAAGAACAAAACTAACTAAAGCACAAACCAGAATACAAAACTAAAGCAAGGTGCCAAGTGGGGAATAAAACAATGAAAATAAATCTAACAAATAGGTTGAAAGGAAAGAAAGAAAAAATAGATATGCAAAGTTAAATAGAGGTAGATGAAGAAGACTTATGTACACTAAAGATTCCCTGAAAGGAGAAAAGAACATTAGGAAAGGCAAACAAAGGAATAAATGTAGGAAAAATATAATAGGTTTAAAAAATTAAAAATATAAAAAAAGAAAAAAAGGAAGAAAGAAAACACAAAAGGAAAACTCCATAGAACTGCAAAAGCCCAATGTGGAGGCAGAGGTTTATAGCAGCAATAAAGAGTGTGACTGAATATACACATATACATATGCACCCATAAACAAAATCAAAATAGTCCAACAAAAATAAAGTAAAATAGATTGACCCAGCAAACAAAGGAAACCAAAAATTGTATCTACCAGTTAAGAATAAAACTAACTAAAGCACAAACTGGAAAACAAAACTAAAGCAAGGTGCCAAGTGGGGAATAAAGCAATGAAAATAAGAAATATGTTGAGAGGAAAGGAAAGAAAGAAAAGAAAGAAAGATATGCAAAGTTAAATAGAGGTAGATAAGACTTATGTACAATAATGATTAACTGCAAGGGGAAAAGAAGAGTAGGAAAAGAAAACAAAGGAATAAGTGTAGAAAAAAATAATAGGTTTAAAAATTTTAAAATTTAAATTAAAAAAAGGAAAAAAACAGAAAAGTCCACAGAACTGCAAAAGCCCAACATAGAGGCTAAGGTTTATGACAACAATAAAATATGTGATTGAGGGGGAAAAAAGCTTAAACACTTAATTAGATTTCATAGTGCCAATAAAATTGACAACTACAACTGAGGGGGATGAAAGGGGAAAAAAAGGAACAAAGTCCAAAAGAATCTGCAGAACAAGTCAAAATATAAGGATAAATGTTTTTGTTGAGTCACTGCTGTCAGAGTCCTTTCCCTCACTGGGAGTCACAGTCACCTCACCTCCCTCGGATGCCCTCCAACACTGTGCTGATCTCTGGACCTGCTGTGGGGACAGCTCAGATTCTAATCTGGTCCTATTCCTCTGTGTTCTTACCTCCAATGTCCACATCTCAGAACTAGTGCATATTCTTTGATGGGAACTCTCAATGTCCTTTCATATATTCCATAGCCACAGAGCCTGTCTAGTTGATAGTGTGGATTTAACCTGCAGCTTGTACAGCTGGTGGGAAAGTTTTAGGTCTTTTTCATTAGCCACAGTGACCATGGGTTTCAATTATGGTTTTATTTCCACCTCTGCATGGGGGTTGTCCACTGGGGTTTGCTCCTGAGGCTGCCCTGGAGGACTTGGATCTGCCCCAGTGAGGGTCAGGTGTGGAGGTGGTGCAGCTGCTTGGGTCACAGGGGTTTTGGCAGCACCGGGAACTCAGGGGAGTTGGCAGGTAGGGCAGCAGGAAATATAGTGCTCTAGAAGGGTATGGCAACCAGTATTGGCCAATATGTTCCAGTATTGTTGCCCAGAGAGCCCCCCTGACAGAGAAGCCTGGCAGGCCACAGTCTATAGGGATGCAACGAGTTGGACACGACCAAAACAACCCTGAGCACATCGATGCAAGTGTTTTTGCCTGTGGCAGCTCTGCCCCAGTGAGAGTTGAGCATGAAGGTGGTGCAGCTGCTTGGCTTGCAGGGACCCTGGCAGCACAAAGTGTGCAGAGACACAGATTGTCTCTGCTGCAGGAGTTATGGCCCTCTCAGAGTCTTTTTTCGAGCCTCTTGTAGCTGGCGATCAGAAGGCCCCTTTGGCCAGTTTTTCTCTGTAACTCCGCCCATTCAGGCACTTCAGAGGGCTCCTTTGCCTGGGGTCCTTCTCTGTTGCTCAGCACATCAGGCACATGGGGGGCCCCCCTGGCTGGGGTCCTACCCTGTAATTCAGTGCATCAGGCATTTGATGGGCCAGCCTCTTTATTGTTCAGCTGCTGATGCTGGCGTGTGGTGGGAGAGAGGCTATGGTGATGGCTCCACCCTCTGCGTGTGACTCAGCAGTATCGCCTGGCTTCCATGGCTGCCCAGCTTTCCTCCACAGGCATTTCCCACCACAGTCTCCCCCCTCACATCCCCTCAATCTGTCTCTACACAGTCTGCAGCAGCCCTCACCCTGGGATTGCTCCACAATCCCTAAACTCCAGCTCCCAGCCGCTGCGCCTTCCAGGGGATCTGCATCCCTATCTGGGGTATGTATGGCTGGGGCAAGGACTGTCTGATTCTCATTCCATTTAGGCTGCCACAGGTCAGCTCTTTCACTCTCAGCCTTAAATGTTTCTTGTCTGACTCAGACAATTGCCCCCATGTGCAGATCAGACCCCTGCTTCAGTTCCCCACCCACTGAGGGCAGGTCCAGTCCTTCTAACACTCCTGTTTCTTCCCCTAGTCCTTCCTCCTACTGAGTTTTTCATGGGTCTATATATTCTTCTCGGCTGGTCATGTCCTCCTGTCCACTCGCAGCTGTTGTGCATGCACTTCTGTGTCTGAAGGTGTATTCCTGATATATCCATGAAGAGAGATGTACTCCACATCTACCTACTCCTCTGCCATCTTGTTCTCGCAAACCCAGTGTTTGAATATATACAATAAACTTATACAATCTCCCTCTACTCATTATTTTTACCTCCTAATATTGGAATCAAAATGTTGCCAATGCTTTTCTATGTATCTTTTCCTAATTCCCCAAATATATATTATCCATTTTCCCAGCTAGAGTAAATAATTTTTAACAAGCAAATTGATAAAGCTGACACTAATATATATATAATTCTTTCAACACCTAAATTATTGTTCTTAAAAAGCATTTGCAAAAAGTCAGTTTTAATCATCATTCACCCCAATTTACAGATTTAAACAGATAAATTGATGTCACCAAGAAAATAATAGATGTCTAGCCCAATAGCAACACTTAAAAATACACATTATTCAGCAAAATGTTCCTGAGAAAATAAAGACCTAAATTTAGGGCCAAACACTATAAAACTCTTAGAGGAAAACATAGGCAGCACATGCTTTTACATACATAGCAGTAAGATCCTGTTTTATCCACCTCCTAGAGTAATGAAAATAAAAAAACAAAAATAAACAAAGGGGACCTATTTAAACTGAAAAGCTTTTTCACAGAAAAGGAAGCCATAAACAAGGTGAAAAGACAACCCTCAGAATGGGAAAAAAATATTTGCAAATGAGGAAACTGACAAAGGATTAATCTCCAAAATATACAAGCAGTTCATCATGAAGCTCAATGTCGAAAAAACAAACAACACAATCAATAAATGGGCAGAAGATCAAAACAGACATTTCTCCAAAGAAGACATACAGATGACCAACAGACACATGAAAAAATGCTCAACAACACTCATTATGAAAGAAACGCAAATCAAAACTACAATGAGGTGTCACCTCACACCGGTCAGAATGGCCAGCATAAAAAATCTACAAACAATAAATTCTAGAGAGGGTGTGGAGAAAAAAGGAACATTCTTGCACTGTTCTTGGGAATGTAAATTGATACAGCTCCTATAGAGAACAGTATGGAGGTGCCTTTGAAAAACGAAAACTACCATATGACCCAGCAATCCCACTACTGGGCATCTACCCTGAGAAAAATCATAGTTCAAAAATACACATGCACCCTTATGTTCATTGCAGCACTATTTACAATAGGCAAGACATGGAAGCAACCTAAATGTCCATGGACAGATGAATGGATGAAGATATGGTACATATATACAATGAAATATTGGAATATTACTTAGCCATTAAGGGGACAAAATTGGATCATTTATAGAGATGGGGATGACCACAGAGTCTGTCATATGGCGTGAAGTCAGAAAAACAAATATTGTTTATTAACACATATATATGGAATCTAGAAAAATGGTACCGATGAACCTATTTGCCGGGCAGAACTTGAGATGCAGATGTAGAGAACAAACTTGTGTAGCGGAATGAAGGACAGGGTGGACCGAGAGACTGGGATTGACATATATATACACCATCATGTGTAAAATAGGGCTTCCCCGGTAGCTCAGCTGGTAAAGAATCCACCTGCGATGCAGGAGACCCCAGTTTGATTCCTGGGTCAGGAAGATCCACCTGAGAAGGGATGGGCTACCCACTCCAGTATTCCTGGGCTTTCCCGGTGGCTCAGCTGGTAAAGAATCTGCCTGCAACGCAGGAGACCTGGGTCCAATCCCTGGGTTGGGAAGATTCCTCTGGGAAACGGAAAGGCTACCCACTCCAGTATTCTGGCCTGGCCTGGAGAATTCTGTGGACTGTAAAGTCCATGGGGTCATAAAGAGTCAGACACAACTGAGCGACTTTCACTCACTCATGTGTTAAATAAATAGCTAGTGGGGACCTGCTGTCCAGCACAGGGAGCTCAGCTCGGGGCTCTGAGATGACCTGCAGCAGTGGGATTGGTGGGTGTGAAAGGGAGGCTCAAAAGGGAGGGGAAATATGTACACATATAGCTGATTCATCTCACTGTATAGCAGAAACTAACAACAACCCTGTAAAGGAACTATACTGCATAAAAATGACAAACATTATATGATATTGCCTATATGTGGAATCTAGAAAAACGGGACAAATGAACTTATTTACAAAACAGAAACAGAGTCACAGATGTAGAGAACAAACTTATAGCTACCAGGGTGTAAGAAGCAGGGAGAGACAAATTGGGATATTGAGACTAACGTATACACACTACTAAATATAAAATAGAGAACTAGTAAGGACCTACTGTATAGAACAAGGAACTCTTCTCAATACTCTGTGATTGACCTTTACGGGAAAAGAATCTTAATAACAATGGATATATGTATATCTGTAATTGATTTACTCTTCTGTATACCTGTAACTAACACAACATTGTGAATCAACTACACTCCAATAAAAATTTTAAAAAACAAGTAAACAAATGAAATTAAAGCTGTGTTTTAATGTCCATTCTTTACATATTTGATAAGCAACTTGGGATTTTTCAGTTTGGATAAAAGAACAAAAAACAGGTTCAAAAAAAATCTACTAGACACTTACTATGTGGGAAGCATCTGGTTTATGAGTAATTCATAATACATTCCATTCATTTATTCATATGTTCTGTTCTTCCATTCATCCTTCTATAACTGTTGTGAGATTACAATAAGCCAAGATTTTTTACACACTAGGGAAGAAACAGTGAACAAACAGTGACAAATGTCGATGCTTTTGGAATTCATAGTTTAGAGCAAGAAGAAGATAAGTAATCTACACTTCCAATAAAACGTGATAAAAAGTCTGTGATAAAAAGTCCCAAACCTGTGTGTATTTGGTTATACTTGGAATATTTGTAAGCAGAGTTGTCCCATGAACAACCCAGGGCTTATGGCCACCCACCATCCACTGGGTCAAAGAGTGTAACTTACATTTGGCTCTCTGCATTAGCAGATTCAACCAACCATGGATTGAGCAGTACTATAGCAGGTACTATTGAAAAAAAATCTGGATAGTGGACCCATGCAGTTCAAACACCACACCTTTTCTATTACTAAATCCTCTCTTCCCAGCCCAGGTTTGTACAAACAGCTTAGCTGCAAACAACATTTCTTCCCCCAGAGATATAATTAAACAAAACCATTATCACTTTGTAAGAATCGACATTTATTTATCTGGACATAAGTTG
Source organism: Bos indicus x Bos taurus (assembly GCF_003369695.1). Lineage (NCBI taxonomy): Eukaryota > Metazoa > Chordata > Mammalia > Artiodactyla > Bovidae > Bos > Bos indicus x Bos taurus. Next base: position 8,313,186 of record NC_040099.1, on the reverse strand, counting down.
AATCAACAAATGAAGTATAACATTAAGGAAATTTATTTTACCCTTTGTATTTCAGTATCTCCTATATTATATAAATATGATTAAAATAAATCAAACTAAGGAACAGAAGCCAATAAGAGGAGTTCGCAAAATACACACCTCGGACTGCACATGACAGAAGATGAATCAGTGATTTGGGGGTTAACTTCCTCAGGTCATTTCCTGTTTTAACAAGTTCACATTAATAATAATTATAATATCAATCCTGTCTTCTCTTTTTAAATGTTTCCTTATTTTTCTTGTAATATATATTTGAGCCTTTAAAGTTCACTACTTTTTCAACATTCTGATAATACTTTAATGTGAAATTAAATCGTGTTGCTCAGATTTTAATTATACTTAAAGAGTATTACTTTAGCACTTAATATTACCTGATATTTGGCAAAAATATGTTGAATGTAATAGAACCTAATTTCTATATCTAGAGGCAAACTTTATGAATTCACCTTAGACTATTTTGAGAATAAAACTATGTATATGAAGAACTAGAAGAATATTATAACTATTTTAATTATTTGCATTTATTATGTTTCCCTATATCCTCAAGTAAGAAAGTGTATTTTCCACCAGTTCTCCAGTTTTCAGATAAAATATCTGACCAACAGCAAAATCCAATCTTATATTGCAATGCTCATAAAAAACACATATGTGCCTTTGATTCTGAATATATATAGTGCTCCTAAATCAACACTTACATCATGAGAAACGCTGGGCTGGAAGAAGCACAAGCTGGAATCAAGATTGCCAGGAGAAATATCAATAACCTCAGATATGTAGATGACACCACCTTTATGGCAGAAAGTGAAGAGGAACTAAAAAGCCTCTTGATGAAAGTGAAAGAGGAGAGTGAAAAAGTTGGCTTAAAGCTCAACATTCAGAAAATGAAGATCATGGCATCTGGTCCCATCACTTCATGGGAAATAGATGGGGAAACAGTGGAAACAGTGTCAGACTTTATTTTTTGGGGCTCCAATATCACTGCAGATGGTGACTGCCGCCATGAAATTAAAAGATGCTTACTCCTTGGAAGGAAAGGTATGACCAACCTAGATAGCATATTGAAAAGCAGAGACATTACTTTGCCAACAAAGGTCCGTCTAGTCAAGGCTATGGTTTTTCCAGTGGTCATGTATGGATGTGAAAGTTGGACTGTGAAGAAGGCTGAGCACTGAAGAATTGATGCTTTTGAGCTGTGGTGTTGGAGAAGATTCTTGAGAGTCCCTTGGACTGCAAGGAGGTCCAACCGGTCCATTCTAAAGGAGATCAGCCCTGGGATTTCTTTGGAAGGAATGATGCTAAAGCTGAAACTCCAGTACTTTGGCCACCTCATGCAAAGAGTTGACTCATTGGAAAAGACTCTGATGCTAGGAGAGATTGGGGGCAGGAGGAGAAGGGGATGACAGAGAATGAGATGGCTGGATGGCATCACCGACTCAATGGACATGAGTTTGAGTGAACTCCAGGAGTTGGTGATGGACAGAGAGGCCTGGCATGCTGCGATTCTTGGGGTCGCAAAGAGTTGGACACGACTGAGTGACTGAACTGAACTGAACTGAAATCAACACTTATCCACTTAACTCTATTATACTCAATAATGGCAAAGTGTCCCCATGTAATCGATGCAACTTGGTTATAAAACATTATCCAGTCTCAAGATTTTGGTCCCAGGAGTAGAAGATTACTGAGGAAAAAACAGATGATAATACTTATGTGGCCAGAAGTCTTCCATGCTGCAATTAGTTTAGGTGGTTTAATGAAAAAAACTACATTTTTTTTGTGTGTGTATTTGCTACCTCCATCAATAAATACTGACTCAAATTATTATAAAATACTTTAACATAACAGAATTAAGTAATACACCAAGCTTACATTATTAACCTATATTTTAGGCCCCTATAGTCCATGGGGTCTCAAAAGAGTCAGACACAACTTAGTGACTAAACAACAAAATGGATGTTGATAGATAGATGGAAATATAACAAGTAAAGGAAGTTTTATATGGAGAATAGACAAATGCATAACAACTTTATATTAGAAATGTCCATTTGTGCTATGAACACTGCCAGCATGTAGCTGGAAACATAAGACCCAGGACCAGATGAAAGAGTGTTTGGGGGTGAGATACAGCTTGTTCAATGAAATATAGACCTTCTGTATACATGCCACAGAAGTCTTCCCAGAATGGTAGAGAGGTATCAAGTTGTTTTTAATTTTCTTTTTATTTCTTGTAAGACCACACTATGAAGTGATAGACTTGGTCACTATAAACAGTACATGGACTGAAGCTGCATAGATTAAACTGGAGATCACTACTGTTTTCTGATCCTGTTTTCATTTCTTTAATAAAAAATATCAGAAGTTTAGAGAGTCTTGCCCTAAATTTCCAAACCTGAAACAGCAGGCTTGAGATGTGCAGGTAATTCAGTTACTGCCATGGCTATAGTAAAACCACAGTGTATTCTGACACTGGAAGTTGCTTGGTAAATACATACATATCAATATGTTAGTCATTCAGTCATGTCTGACTCTGGGACTCCATGGACTTCTGACATGACTGAGCGACTGAACTGAATGAACTGAACTGGACTGTAGTCTACCAGGCTTCTCTGGCCATGGGGCTTTCCAGGCAAGAATACTGGAGTGGGTTGCCATTCCCTTTTCCAAGGGATCTTCCTGACCCAGGAATCTAACCCAGGTCTCCTGCATTGCAGGCAGATTCTTTTTGGTCGGAGCCACCAGGGAGGCCCACCTAATACATAACCAAAAACACTTCAAGATACTTAACATTGCTTGGTAAATAAGTGAAGTGAAAGTCACTCAGTTGTGTCTGACTCTTTGCAACCCCATGAACTATACAGTCCATGGAATTCTCTAGGCCAGAAGACTGGAGTGGGTAGCCTTTCCCTTCTCCAGGGGATCTTCCCAAACCAGAGATTGAACCCAGGTCTCCCGCATTGCAGGCAGTTTCTTTACCAGCTGAGCCACAAGGGAAGCCCAAGAATACTGGAGTGGGTAGCCTATCCCTTCTGCAGGGGCTCTTCCTGACCCAGGAATCGAACCAGGGTCTCCTGCATTGCAGGTGGATTCTTTACCAACTGAGCAATGAGGGAAGCTTGGTAAATGGGCCTCATTAGATCCATGCTATAATGGGGTTTGATTGGTTGGTTTAGGTTTCTAATACCTAACATCAATAAATTTTCTTCTGTGTCTTTTTTTTTAATAATAAAAATAACACAAAGATTTCATCTTCTTGTTTACATAGCACCTGTGTGTACATGGTAAGTAACTTCAGTCATGTTTAAGTCTTTCCAACCCTATGGACTGTAGCTCACCAGGTTCCTCTGTCCATGGGATTTAGGCAAAAATACTGAAGTGGGTTGTCATGCCCTCCTCCAGGGGATCTTCCCAATCCAGGGATTGAACCCATGTCTCTTATGTCTCCTGCATTGGAAGGTGGGTTCTTTACCAGTAGGGCCACCTGGGAAGCCCCTAATAAAGCACCTGTTAGTATTAGTCAGTCATGTTCAACTTTTTGCAACCCCATGGACTACAGACTGCCAAGTTTCTCTAACCATGGCTTCTCCAGGCAAGAAGAGCAGAATGGGTATCTATTCCCTTCTCCAAGGGATCTTCCTGACCCAGAGATCAAACCCGTATCTCCTGCATTCAGGCAGATTCTTTATCATTTGAGCCACCAGTGAAACTCACCTAATATGTATCCAAAAAGTACTTCAAAATGCTCCTTTAAATTCTATTGTGTTTAGAAAGATGACAGCTTTTTATATGAAGGAATGCTTTCAGAGAATCTCTATTCTATGAGAAAGTTCTGGGAATTATTTAAACGCTCAGAATTCATTACTTAACACAAGCACTTTGCCTTGATTACATGGAGAGATAATTACCCCTACTTACTGTCTTTTTCTACCACTATTCTTCAAGTTCCTGTAACGTAATGACAGCTAGTGATACACCACAGGCTCTCTTGCTTTGTACTGTGCTTACAATGGCTGTAGCAGTGGCCACGTATTATCACTGTGAGTAAAAACAAAAAATCCACTTGTCTATGATGAGTGTAGTATCTCCCATCATACAGGTCAATATGGAAATCTAAGGGTATTTTGGTTCTGAGTGTGAGTTTAGCTGTGGGATAATCTGTCCAACGCTTTGCCCTATGATGGTTACTATACATGAACTATGAAGGACACAGGCCCATGGGGGATAATGTGACATAGAAAGTATATGAACCTTAAAAGTCCCATGGTCTATTCTGATCCGCAGAATGCAAACTCTTCAGAAAGTTTCAAAGTTCTTTACCAAGTGTGAGGGGATAGTAAATTTATCAAAGGCGGATGTAGAAGAATCAATAGGGAATAATATAACTGGTGCTTGAAGAAAGCATGAGCCTTGAGCAAATGGACTGGAACAAGGAAGTTACCCTATGTGTTCTCAGTTTTATTATAAGATTGTGGACAGTCCTCTTCTGTGTGGTTAGATGAGATCATGAGAAAGAGTTACATATTTGCATGTTCATTCACTGAAAAGTGAAAGTGAAGTCGCTCAGTCGTGTCTGACTCTTTGCGATCCCGTGGACTGTAGCCCACCAGGCTCCTCCATCCATGGGATTCTCCAGGCAAGAATACTGGAATGGGTTGCCATTTCCTTCTCCAGGGGATCTTCCTGACCCAGGGATTGAACCCAGGTCTCCGGCATTGCAAGCAGAAGCTTTAACCTCTGAGCCACCAGGGAAGCCAGTTCATTCAGTAACTGATTTCAAAAGAAACCCTGGTGGTCCAAGTCTCTACCTATCTTAGTTAAGGAATAGGTGTTACACATATGTAGGCATAATGACTGCATAACCAAACAATCCTTTTGTACTTCATTTGACATGCATAAATTTTACTTGATAATTTCTAATCTAAGAGGATTAATTAAATACAAAGGAGATTTCTGTCAAAAAATCCTGTCATACAACACTGATTTTGTATGGCTTGATGATGGCTTACAGTAAATATATAGAAGGTTTTCTGTTTGTGAATGAGTTATCTGCTCCAGTATAAAATCTGAGGTAGCTAAAAAGCATAAGGACTGAGAATGTCATGGATTGTTTTCAAACAGATAGTGAGTTCATATAATGAATGTCTTTGCTGGATCTAGTATCACTGACCTTAGGTAGAAGGATCTTCTAACTAACGCAAAGTGCAGATGGAGAATAATTGCCAGGTTGGGAGATACTAATGTATTAAAAGTGAAGCTCAGTGTATGGCATAGAAAATCTAAAAAGCTACTAAATTTTACCTGGGAGGTAGTACTGAAAATGATGTCACTCTGATTTTCTCTGAGAAACTTTATTCTTCAATGATGCTGACTTTTGGAGTTAAAGGTATCAGGAATACTCGACCTCATGGTCAATATTTTCTTAAAAAATTAAGTTTGTTACATATCCTAATTGTTTTCTTTGTAGTTACGTAAAAGGGAATTGTTCCTATTTCTATACTGCATAAAAGTTTAGAATTTCTAAATTTCCAGTTCAGATACTGGTGGTGTTTTTTGTCTCTTGACTGGACTCTAACCAATACATATATTCAACAAATGTTATCTCTTACTACTCATCCTGTTTCTTTACACCACATAATGGGGCTTTTGAAATAAACCCTGATGGTTAACAAAAGCTACAATACCTAAAGCATTAATCAGCTGTCTAAAAATAAGACTATATTTTAAGGAGCATTATATTTCAGTATTATTACTGTCATTACAAAGTAAAATGAATTCTAAAGGTACTACTACTGAGGCAACTGCTTAAACGCTCTCTGCAGCAAGATAGGGATCTTCTAGGATGTAAATCAACATACTAACTTCTTTATCAATAAACTCTTACTATATATATACTTTTTGAGCTGAAGTAAGGCACGCTGTGATTCACGATGTCTCAAAGAGTTGGACACAACTGAGTGACTGAACTGAACTGAAACACCATACTTAGTTGCTTTATATTCTGGCACAAATTCCTTATCTTACTGAAGGACCAGCATCAATCTGCAATCCATGATTTGAATATCACAGTTTAAGAAAATCTAATTGAGAATTGCATGGCTATTTATTGAAGCCTTGAAATTTCTTTGCATAATTCTCTTGAAGCCTCTCTCTTCTTATGACTCTCTAAAACCTTCTGATGATCTCAATGCTTATACAATTGTAGCTGTAACTAGTGCTATTTTTAACCTTCAAATTTTTTTCTGTAACGAGTATTGTTTCTTTCTTTGAAAGAATTTCCTACCTATAGACTACTGCTCAATCCATTTCACTTATTAATATGTTACTCTTTATTCCTCTATATATGATATTTTTGGCTATCTCTTTGTCAGAAGGAGTCCATTTTTCAGTGGTTGTTATCCTACAGTTTATTTTTATTTTTTTGGTCACTGCTCTATTCTATTCCAGTTTTAATTAGCACCGTTTGGTTCGATTAGCGTCTGCAGCTGTTACTGGAAATGAAGTCGCTTTGTCCCACTGCACTTTCTCCCATTGTAATGGGCAGGCATTTTGGTAATTAGATTACTGTTTACTTCACAACCTGAAACTGAGCAGTCATTGTCAACCTTCAGAAGCATCAGTATGAATTCACACAGTACCTGCCATCTGTTCTTTTCATGCAGTCATAACAGATCATTTCTGAAATTTAACTGCATTTCCATCATTTCACTGAATGGTATATAAAAACATCCAATAATAGTCATCAAGCAGTACACCTACATTTTCTTCTTTTATGTACCTGTCTAATCAAATGCTAAAATGCTTGAAGCCTGTAAATAGTGTCAGCCTCATAAACAATCAAGTAGAAATTATTTCCATGCATTGGGAGAGCTGTTTTCATGCAGAGCTCTCTACCCTAAGAGAAAACTGAACCTTAAGGAATATCAATTCCATCTCAGTTCTTCTTAAATGTTTACCCAGTTCATATTTTAATAGAGGGTCCAAACAACCCACAATGCACATTGCCAGATTTATAAATTCAAATTTAGAAGGTGTAGTATTTATTTGTTTATCTTTCATGCAGTTATTTATTTAGAGGATAAGAAACCATTTTTCTTTCTTTCTTTTTTTTTTTTTTTTAATAAAGTGTGCTATGAGCCATAAATAGACACATTTTACTCATAGAAACCTGCTTGGTTAGGTTCAGCTGGTAAAGATAGTCTCTCTGAAATACTTTCTCTGCTTATTCAATCAAGTTATTCCATCTTTCCACTCTTAGCACCTTTGAGGGTGCTATCCACCATGTGTTCAGAAACCCAAGCCAGCCCCTACGCTATTTTATTTATCGAGCCTTTCCTGTGTGGACTTCTTTTTTCCAGGTTATTCTGTCTAGGTCAACTAGCCTGTACTTTTTTCAAGACACCCAGTCTTGCTTCTCAGGATTTTCTCTGTAATTCAAACCTATATCAAAGCAATTTATTTGGTGTTTCCTATTATTACCTACACTTTTAATTGTTTTTGAAATTTCTCTGCCTAATCTACACAAGATTGCATATATTTTCCAATTCCATTTATAAATCACATTCCAATGAACACAAATATATTCATAATGTCTGAATTGACATCTGTAAGAAAAATGTCCATGTATTTAGAAGCTGTTCATAACATCCTATTTAAATTCTTACATGTTTCTTTGTGAAATGAGACAGTGTTAGCCAGTCATGTCCAATTCTTTTGACTCCAAGGACTGTAGCCCGCCAGGCTGCCCTGTCCATGGAATTCTCCAGGCAAGAACACTGGAATGGTTTGCCATTTCCTTCTTTAGATCATGTTTTATATAAGATGTTAAAATAGAGGTATCTAAATAATATAAGACACGTGGACAGAGTCTGTAAATGCAAAGTTAGAAGATGAAATGTTCATTTATTTTTATCTACTTTGTTACAAAAAGAATAAATGACAAGCAGACACGTGGTGCAAGTGCGGAGGTGTCGGAATTGTGTGAATCAGCTTGTTTTAATAACCAGTGTTTGGAGGCAGTTGCTTGTCAATGTATATTCTTGAAGATTCACACCATTTAAATGTTGCTAAGAATTTCACCAGGTGCACAGACCATCTCAAGGAGAATCAATTAAAAGTTCATTAGGGCCCTTTCATTTATCAACAGCCATGGGGTCTCATGGGAGCCAGAACTCGGAACAGTAACTGTTTAATAAAAACACTTGTTCACCTCTATTTTAATGTGATCATTTAAAAGGACTATTCATTAAATATACCATTTTTCACTATTTTGAGGTTTTGGGTTTGACATTTTTATATAAAATTACATTTGTGAAGTAGGAATATATTAAATCCACAGAAGATCAGTATTTTCCTATTTTTGTCTAAACAAGTTTTTTATGCTTTATGAGCTATGTGTATTTGTCTTTTAATTTGGTATTTTTATTATTTTGGCATTTATCATGCTTGGTATTCTCTGAGCTTCTTGGATCTGTGGTTTGATACCTGACATTAATTTTGGGAAATTCTCAGGCATTATTTTATCATATATTTCTTCTTTTCCTTTCTCTCTTCTCCTCCTGTATTCCCATGACCAATATAACAAACCTTTTGCAGTTAATCTCCTAGTCCTTGGATCTTCTATTCTAGCTTTTACAGTTTTTATTCTCTTTACTTTTAGGTTTGAGGATTTTTTTTCATACAGTCTCCATATCAGAGATTCTTTGCTATGTCCAGTCTACTAATCAGTAATAAGCCCATGAAATGTGTTCATTTGTCTTATATATATTTATAAATCTCTAGCATATCTTTTTGGTTCTTTCTTAAGATCCTCACCCATTTGTATGCTGTCTACTTGCACTAGGAGAGCCCTCACTCTATTAATCATAGTTGCTTGAAATCTCTGCTACATCCCTACCGTATCTGTTTCTGATGCTTGCTCTGCCTCTTCACATTGTGTTTTTTGCTTTTCGTTTGCCTTATAATTTTTTATTGCTCATTGGACATGATACACTGGTAAATTCCCCAGGTAAGAACATTGGAGTGGGTAGCCATTCCCTTCTCAAGGAGATCTTCCCAACCCAGGTATCAAACTTGGGTCTCCTGCATTGCAGGCATATTCTTTACTGTCTGAGTCACCAGGGAAGCCCATAAATAAGCCTTTGGTCTCATGGTGATAAGGTGTACAAGGGGGCTTTCCTGGTAGCTCAGCTGGTGAAGAATCTGCCTGCAATGCAGAAGGCCCCAGTTTGATTCCTGGGTTGGACAGATCCCCTGGAGGAGGGCATGGCAACCCACTCCAGTGTTCAAGCCCGGAGAATCCCCATGGAGAGAGGAGCCTGGTGGGCTATAGTCCACAGGGTCACAAAGAGTTGGACATGACTGAGTGACTAAGCACAACAAGATACTCATGGAGGGGATGCATTCTATAATCCTACAACCAGGTCTCAGTTATTAGTGAGCCTGACAGGCCTCTGGAAGCTAAGACTCAGTTTTCTCAGGTTTTTCCTCCCCACTCAGGTGGGACAGGAAGACTGGAGGTGGGTGTTGCCTTTCTGAAGGTACATGAGGGTCAGATAACACCCAGAAGTCAGGATCTAACCAGTTTCTCCTGAGGGCAGGATTTGACAGGAAGAAGAGTGCCCCCAGGTATATTTTGAACATTTTCTTTTTCCCTTTCCCCCAGGAAGTCTGAGGGGAATCTGGTCAAGTTCCAGAGGTAAATCTCACAACACTATTTGAACCTTCCTGTGCCTGGGTTTCCCTGGTGTTTAAAACTTGAGTTTACTGCACTAAACTTCCAGCAGCTCATCAAGTACAATGCCCCAACCTGGGTTCCCAGAATGTTTCTGCCTCTGTATCTCTGTTCTGAGAAGCCCTGACTCATCATAGTCATCCATTTCTTCAGTCTTGAGGGCAGTAATTTGACCTCACCTCTTTCTTTTCTTGTTGTTCAGTCGCTAAGTTGTGTCCAACTCTTTGAGACCCCATGCACTGCAGCACTCCAGGCTTCGCTTTAGGATTGACTGGTTGGATCTCCTTGCAGTCCAAGGGACTCTCAAGAGTCTTCTCCAGCACCACAGTTCAAAAGCATCAATTCAGTGCTCAGCCTTCTTTCTGGTCCAACTCTCACAATGTACATGGCTACTTTTCTTACAGAACCAAAAAAGAGTTGCTAATTTTCCAGTCTGTTCAGCTCTCTGCTTATTGTTAGGTTACAGTGGCCCCTTCCAAGCTCATTACATGAAGAACTGGAAAGCAGGAGTCTGCTATTTGACTTTATTTTTAAAATTTTAATCTTTACACAAGACTTGGCCATAAGGTTTTCTTCATAAAATTTAAGTTGGCATCATTCACTGAAGTACAACTTCTAATTAGGTATACTGATTTATCAAGTGAAGATTGTTTCCCATCTCTCCAGGACTACACTTTGCTTTCACATGGATTTCTATTAATATCATGTGAAATAACCTGGGTCCTTGGCCACATGATTACTTCTTTTTGTGTTGGCAAATAAAACCAGACTGTGAAATGGTTGTATGACTCAATATTTACTAAATATTATTGCATCTGAATTGCTATTCTTCAAGTGGGAGAACTTATGGCATGTAAGTTATAATTCAGTAAAGTTGTTTTAAAAAGTCAAGAAACAAAAAATTTCATCAGATACACCAGGGGTCTCCAACCTCCGGGATCTGATGCCTGATGATTTGAGCTGGAGCTGATCTAATGATGATAGGAATAAAGTGCATAATAAATGCAATGTGCTGAAACCATCCCTAAACCATCCCTGACCCCTCTCCATGGAAAAATTGTCATCCATGAAACTGGTCCCTGGTGCCAAAAAGGTTGGGGACCACTGGTATACACATTTGTTTTTCTCTTTAAATATTGTTCTCATAGCTTGAAAAATGTTTCATTTTATATAACAAGTGTTTTTTTCTAAATCTAAATATGCATTAGGAGTCACTGGAATGACCAGAAATAATTATTTGAATGTTAAGGAATTTAGTTTTTTATTTGCCAAAAAAATAAAAATTAACTATTTTTAAAGCTACAGAAAAAATGTCATGCCTACTAATCCTTCCCCAGTTTTTCTGGAATTCTTACCTTGGTAGAACTAGTAAACAGAATTTTTCAATAAAGATAAGGAGACTGTGTGTTTTAAAGAAGCTTTACAGTCTTAGAATTAGGGAGGGATTTAAAAAACTTAAGGGCTTCCCTGTGGCTCAGAGGTTAAAGCATCTGCCTCCAATGCAAGAGACCAGAGTTCGATCCCTCAGTCTGGAAGGTCCCCTGGAGAAGGAAATGGTAACCCACTCCAATATTCTTGCCTGGAGAATCCCATGGATGGAGAAGCCTGGTAGGCTACATACAGTCCACAGGGTCGCAAAGAGTCGGACACGACTGAGCGACTTCACTTTCACTTTAAAAAACTTAATCTAATTTTAGAATGGAAATAATAAAACTAATATAACATGAAGTATTCAACTATCTTTTTTTAAGACATATCAACTTTAAAATTAATATCAAGAGGAAAAGCTGATACATCGCTGACAGCCCTGATTTTCTATTTAATAATTAACTTTTTAAAAAGTCACATTTTATTAAAGTAGTGGAAAAGTTGGCTTAAAACTCAACATTCAGAAAACGAAGATCATGGCATCCGGTCCCATCACTTCATGGGAAATAGATGGGGAAACAGCGGAAACAATGTCAGACTTTATTTTTTTGGGTTCCAAAATCACTGCAGATGGTGACTGCAGCCATAAAATTAAAAGATGCTTACTCCTTGGAAGGAAAGTTATGACCAACCTAGATAGCATATTCAAAAGCAGAGACATTACTTTGCCAACAAAGGTTCGTCTAGTCAAGGCTATGGTTTTTCCTGTGGTCATGTATGGATGTGAGTGTTGGACTGTGAAGAAGGCTGAGCGCCAAAGAATTGATGCTTTTGAAATGTGGTGTTGGTGAAGACTCTTGAGAGTCCCTTGGACTGCAAGGAGATCCAACCAGTCCATTCTGAAGGAGATCAGCCCTGGGGTTTCTTTGGAAGGAATGATGCTAAAGCTGAAACTCCAGTACTTTGGCCACCTCATGCGAAGAGTTGACTTATTGGAAAAGACTCTGATGCTGGGAGGGATTGGGGGCAGGAGGAGAAGGGGACGACAGAAGATGAGATGGCTGGATGGCATCACTGACTCGATGGATGTGAGTCTGAGTGAACTCCGGGAGTTCGTGATGGACAGGGAGGCCTGGCATGCTGCGATTCATGGGGTTGCAAAGAGTCGGACACGACTGAGCGACTGAACTAAACTGAATTAATTCACTTTACTCCTTTCCTAATAACACAAGAATCACAGTAATTAAAAAGGAGATAAAAGTTTTTAAGTAAAAGGAACACGTGAGTGGTGATAGGGTCTTTGAAGTCATTTTAAATGTAAATATGCATCACAATATTGATCTCTTTGTTAAATCAGAAATGATGGAGATTTTCTGCTCTTAGTATTAAAAAACAACCTTAATGATAATGGTGAACATACTATAGAGAGATTTAAGATTAGTTGAATCCAAAAATCCCTTTTATCTTTTGCACTGATTTCAAATCTCTAGCAAAACATTTTTTAATAGGGGCAGGCAAATTGCATATAAGACAGCCACATCTTACTATTTTACTAGTCCCATTAGTATCAGAGCTAGTTTTTCTTTTTAATGTCAACTACAAATTGGCGCTTGCCAAGGGCATTTGCCATCTGCCTCTGCAGAAATTGAATTCTGTGCTGCTGCAGCGGTTGACCTTCAACACCCCCTGAGGGAGTTCAGGGTGCAGAGGGAGGCACTCTGCTCCAAGGAAACTGGTAGAACAGGTCTTTAGAGAGTTAGATATTTTCAGGAAATGATTTCATGATCCTAATCCTTGCATCTCTTCATATCTAGAAAAGCACTAAATCCCTTCATGGTGACATAAGCTCCTCATCATTAGCAAAAAACCTTTCCTAAAATAAGGGTGTGATTGCATTTAACTCTTGCTTCACCAAAATCTTTCCTATTGACCTTCCCCCACTGTCTCTTTGAAGCAGTTTCTCAGAGCTATCTGAGGTGCTGTTTCTTGGGCTGCAGTCCTCATTTTGCCCCAAATAAAAGTAGAACTCTCACACTGTTCATCTTTTTAAGTCAACATTTGCATTATATATTATGCCGCATGATTAAATTGAATTGGTATCCACGAATATCCTAGTGTTGAGGGTCTTGACACAAGATTCAGCATTTGTTTTTTAATCCCAGTTAGAAGGAAATGGCAATCCACTCCAGCACTTTTGCCTGGAAAATCCTATGGATGGAGAAACCTAATAGGCTACAGTCCCTGGAGTCGAAAGGAGTCGGACACGACTGAGCGACTTCGCTTTCACTTTCATATAAATAGTATTTTGTGCATGATGACCTAATTCATTTGTATCTATAAGGAATGGCAAATCCTTCCATTTATAGGGATTTGCAACTATACTGAAAATTAAATGGTATTATCAACAGAATAGAAATGGGTATTTTTAGTAGATTCCAGAGGAAAAAAGTCCTAGTTGTGGATAATTGAGATTTATCTGCTAGAATGAATCCTCTTGATACTACAAGCAGGAATTTATTCAGATTTGACTTGAGTTTCCCTTCTGAGGGGTATTTTTTCCAGGGAAACAGAATCTGTAAAGTTTTAGTGCATTTTCATAAATTTGTATTATTGCCAGTTTCCCATAGGGACTGAATATGGAATTTAAAGATATCATGTGTAACCTAACTCAAAATCTAAAGCCCCATAAAAATATAAATTTTCATATTGTTTTATGAACTTGTTAGAGAACTACTATCATCTGACTGTAAGTGTTGTATCTTTTGAGATATCAACAGTAACACCTAACTAGGATGGGTGTACCTTCAAGTGGGGAGGGAACCCTCAAATAAGAAAACAAGAAAGAGCATTTTACAGTGAAAAGCTCTTGCAGATTGGCAGTCCACTCCTGGCAAAGTAGTCTCATGTTGTTGACAGGAAATCAGGCTTCCAGATTTCTGCATCTCTATAAGCTTTGATAGCTGCTAGACACAGAGCTGTCGTGTGTCTGTCTCATAGAGAAGGAGGTGGGAAATGCAAAAGAAGGTGCCCTATTCTAAGGGACCTTCTCAGAACCACCCCTGACAATGGTACAGACTTCTTAGGGGCCAGATTTTAGGCACAGGCCACAGGGAGCAGCAAGCAGTCTGGAAATTCTGCCTTCATTACAGTGGTAATGCACAGGAATAAGAGCTGGGATATTATTATTACTAAAGAAAATGAAAATGGATATTGAGAGGCAACAGCAGCCTGACACAAGCAAAATATGTCTTCTCTTAGTATCTGTTGTTGTTGTTGAGTCGCTCAGTCATGTCCAACTCTTCGAGACCCATGGACTGCAGCACGCCAGGCTTCCCTGTCCTTCATTATTTCCCAGTTTGCTCAAATTCATGTTCAGTGAGTTGGTGATGCCATCCAGCCATCTCGTAATCTGCTGCCCTCTCCTCCTTTCGTTATACAGTAGTGGTAACCTTAATCAAAACTTATTCAAACCCACTAAGGAATTATTTCTTCCACTTTGGCACTTTTTAAAATTAATGTTAAAATGCCATAATCACAACTAACATTTGAGATGGTTCCAAATTTTCCACATCAGTTATAAACCCCCACATTTTTTTATCAAAAAATTTCATTACCTCCACTTAAATAACAACTTTCCCTCCCTTTCAGTTGAAAATGGAAATGTCATGTCTCACAAACAATCTCTACGAAAACATTTCCCTATGAGCCAGAATGTGCCCTCTTCACTCTCTGAGGTCTCTGTTTCTCTCTGGATGCTTTAACTAGAGAGATGTGTCTATATGGGGGAATTATCAATGTGTACACCTTTCAAGGCTGTGATTTTCTTGCCCTTTCCTCTGAAAATGAATGTATTGTGAACAATGATGCCTATTTGTTTACATAGCAGGGAATGGGTTCCTGATTCCTTCAAGTCTCTTCTGCTATCTTTGCCTTTAACATAGTCACAGAGCAGAGAGTATTTTGAATTATTATGCTCAATTTTTATAGAATAAAATGGGGGAAAAAATGAACAGGGTCTGAGCTTTTTTTTTTATCATTCCTCAGCACTGAAGTTCAGTAAATCCAACATGTGGACTTTTTTGTGCACATAAGACAGTACCCTAGGGTCTGCAAATGTCCAAACAGGCAAAGTAAACCCAAGGAATCCAAGTAAACCCTACTAGCTGGGTTGCTCTGTAGATCTGCTATAAGAAAACAGGTGCTAGAAATATCTGTGTGAACTAAATTTAAGAATATATACTTTGATATAGAGTGCCACTTAACATAATCAACATTTTTATTACTCTTCTTGATAGCCGGCTTATAATTGTGCATGCATTCCTCTGTATACCTACATGCATAGGGATATTATATATATCATATATTTAATATGTATTAATCTTAAGAATATATTCCATCAGCCTATATTTGCAGGTGGCTTAAATGTTTCCCTCAAGGATACTTCCTAAGATTAAACATATAAATAAATGCATCTTCTAGAAAATGGGTAAGTTGATGAGTATTTAAAAGCAGATAAATACATAAGTATGTTCATCTTATACATATGTAAGTATGTAAACATTTGGCAAATTTAATGTATTCATTCAGTTCAGTTCAGTTCAGTCTCTCAGTCGTGATAAAGGTAAACTATGTGTGAGCAGAACAGTTGCCAAGGAGAATGGCTCATGTGTACAAATACTTATGTATATCTTGGGAGGGTGAGGGAGCACGCTAGCAAGGTCCCTGCATAGGGTTTGGGTTCTTGCCCACATTCTAGGACAAGCCATACAGAACAGTTACCAAGCTGTATCTTGGAGCCTCATTTTTCAATTTGCAAAATGAGATGGATTGGCTTACTCTGGATGATTTCTATTTTTTTTTTAATATATATGATCGTTAAGAAGTGACAACCATACAAAAGCAAAAACAAAGAAAGATGCCATTTCTTGAATCAGTTTTAGATCTAATGATTTGTCAATGGAGACAGCCATCTAAATTCAGAATAAGAGTATAGGCCAGGATTTTGAGAACTTGATATAGCTTTTTATAAGTCTTCATTATACATATTGAATTCAGACTAAGTCAATTTACATCTGCAACACAGTACAACTATTAATAAAATTATAGCATGCCTGTGGCACCTACCACCTCTAAGGAGGTGTCAATTCTTAAATACTTCATCATTTTAATTAAACAAAAAAGTGGTCCTATGACTTGTGATTCCTGCAGATACACTGGGTTCTAAAATTTAGCCAAACTGTACATTCTTTGTTGAGGGCCTTTTTTTTCCTTTTTTTTTTTTTTAAATTTTTATACTTCTTTGAATCTCACACTTTATAGGTCCCTTAAAGAAGGTGAATCAGAAGAATGTTTTAAACCAGTGACATTGACACAATATGGAATGTGGACTGACAAATATATATTCAAGTGTAAAGATTTATGTAAGAAAACAGCCCTACCCAGACATGAGAATATTATTATTCTAATTCAGAGATTCAAATAATAGAATTCTATCAACTCCATGTCCTCACATCCCATAATAATGAGCAGTTTTTGAAAGCAATAAAAAGAAATATAGGGGTCCCAAAAGACGAAGTGAAAGAGAAAGGGTCTGAGAAAGTATTTGAAGATATTATATTTGAAAACTTCCCTAACATGGGAAAGGAAATAGCCACCCAAGTACAAGAAGCACAGAGAGTCCCATACAGGATAAGCCCAAGGAGAAACGTGCGAAGATGTGTATTAATCAAATTTTAAAAAATTAAATTCAAGGAAAAAATATTCAAAGCAGCAAAGGAAAAGCAAAAACATATAAGGGAATCCCCATAAGGTAATCAGCTGATTTTTGAGCAGAAACTCTGCAGGCCAGAAAGGAGTGGTGGGATTAAAGTGATGAAACAGAAAAACCTACAACCAAAATTACTCTACCCAACAAAGGCCTCATTCAGGTTTGGAGAAATCAAAAGCTTTATGGATAAGCAAAAGCCAAGAGAATACAACACCATCACATCATGTTTATAACAAATACTAAATGAACTTCTCTAGATGAGAAACACAAGAGAAGAAAAAGACCCACAAAACAATTCCAAAACAATTTAAAAATGGTAATAGGAACATGCATATCAATAATAACAATGAATATAAACATTAAATGTTCCAACCAAAATGGAAGTGACACAAAACAAAACGGATACAAAAATAAGACTTGCATACATGCTGTCTACAAGACATAGGGACTTCATACCTAGTAATACATACAGAAAGAAAGTAAGGGAATGGAAAAAAGATATTTCATGCAAATATCAAAAGAAAGCTGGAATAGCAACACTCAAATCAGACAAAAATAGGCTTTAAAATAAAGACTGTTACAAAAGACAAGAAAGGGCACTATGTAATGACCAAGGGATCAATCCTAGAAGTAAAGTAAAGTAAGACATAACAATTGTAAATACCTATGTACCCAACAGGGCTTCCCTGGTGGCTCAGAGGTTAAAGCGTCTGCCTGCAATGCAGGAGACCTGGGTTCAATCCCTGGGTTGGGAAGATCCCCTGGAGAAGGAAATGGCAACCCGCTCCAGTATTCTTGCCTGGAGAATCCTATGGATGGAGGAGCCTGGTGGGCGACAGTCCACAGGGTCTCAAAGAGTTGGACACAACTGAGCGACTTTACTTTACTATGTACCCAACATAGGAGCACCTCAGTACATAAGGCAAATGGTAGCAGCCAAACCAGAGTAAACTGACAGTAACAAAATAATAGTGAGGGACTTTAACACCCCATCACACCACTGGACAGATATCCAGTCAGAAAATAAATAGGGAAAAACAACAGACCAGATAGACTCAGTTGATACTTAAAGGACATTTCTGAAAGCAGCAGAACATATCTTCTTCTCAAGTACACATGGAACATTCTCTAGGATAGATCACATTTTGGATCACAAATCAAGCCTTGGTAAATTTAAGAAAATTGAAATCATATCAAGCATCTGTTCTAACAACAACACTATGCGATTAGAAGTCAATCATAGGAAAACTATAAAAAACACAAACACGTGGAGGCCAAGCAATACACTACTAAATAAAGCTAATTTTATTCTCCAGAGATCCCCGAAGAAATCAAAGAGGAAATAAAAAATACATAAAAACAGATAAACAATGAAAAGACAACAACCCAAAACCTATGGGATACAGCAAAAGCAGTTCAAAGACGGAAGTTTATAGCAGTACAGTCTCACCTCAAGAAACAATAAATGTCTCAAATAAACAATGTAAACTTACACCTAAAACAACTAGAGAAAGAACATAAAACAAAATCCCGAAGTTAGCAGAAAGAAATCACAAAGATCACAGAAGAAATAAATGAAATACAAATGAGAAAAACAATAGCAGAGATCAATAAAGGTAGAAGTTGGTTCTTTGAGAGAAGATAAGCCAAACTGATAAACCTTTAGCCAGACTCATTAAGAAGAAAAGGGAGAGGATTAAAATCAATAAAATCAGAAATGAAAAATGAGAAATCACAACTGACACTGTACAAAGGATCATAGGAGGCTACTATAAGGGATTATATGCCAATAAAATGGACAACCTGCAAGAAACGGACAAATTCTTAGAAAGGTACAACCTTCCAAGACTGAACAGGGAAATAAAAATATATACAGACAAATCACAAGCAATGAATTTGAAACTGTAATTAAAAAATCTTCCAACAAACAAAAGTGCAGGACCAGATGGCTTCACAGGCGAATTCTATCAAACATTTTGAGAAGAGCTAACACCTACCCTTCTCAAATTCTTCCAAAAATTTACATAAGGAGGAACACTCCCAAACTCATTCTACAAGGCCACCATCACCCTGATACCAAAACCAGACGAAGGTATCACAGAAAAAGAAATTACAGAAAAGAATCACTAATGAACACAGATGCAAAAATCCTCAACAAAATTCTAGCAAACAGAACCCAATAACATATTAAAATTATGATATACCATGATCAACTGGAATTTGTCTCAGGGATTGACTCTTCAATATATGCAAAGCAATATGACAAACCATATTAATAAATTAAATAATAAAAACCATATAATCATCTCAACAGATGCAGAAAAAGCTTTTGATACAATTCAATACTCATTTATGATTAAAAAAAAGAACTCTTCAGAGAATAGGCATAAAGGGAACACACCTCAACGTAATAAAAGCAATATGACAAACCTACAACTAACAACATTCTCAAAAAAACTGAAAGCATTTCCTATATGGTCAGGAAGAAAAACAAGGATGTACACTCTTTCCAGTATTATTCAACATAGTTTTAGAAGTCCTAGCCATGGCAATCAGAAGAAAAAGACTAAAGAAGACCCAAAATTGTCAGTGTTTGCAGATGACATGCTACTATGCACAGAAAATCCTAAAGATGCTACAAGAAAACTACTATAGCTCAATGAATTTGGTACAAAATTAACAAAAAATTTGATACAAAATTAACACACAAAAATCTCTGGCATTCCTATACAAGAACAAAAGACCAGAAAGAGAAATTAAGAAAACAATCACATTTACCATTGCAACAGAAGGAATCAAATATCTAGTAATAAACCTACCCACAGAGGCAAAAGACCTGTATTCTGAAAATTTAAAACATTGATTAAAGAAATCAAAGATGACACAGATGGAAATATATACCATGTTCCTGGGCTAGAAGAATAAATATTGTGAAAATGACTATACCACTCAAAGTGATCTATAGATTTAATCCCTATCAAACTATCAATGGCATTTTTCACATTAGAACAAACATTTTTTTACAATTTGTATGGAAACATAGAAGAACCTGAATAGCCAAAGCAATCTTGAGTAAGAAAAAATAAAGCTGGACAAATCAGGCTCCCTGACTTCAGGCTATACTAGAGTGCTATAGTAATCAAGACAGTATGGTACTGGCACAAAAACAGAAATACAGATCAATGGATAGAAAGTTCAGAGATAGCACCTATGGTCACCTAATCTATAACAAAGGATGCAAGAATATACCATGCGAAACAGTTTCAATAAGTAGTGCTGGGAAAACTGGACTGCTATATGCAAAATAATGAAATTAGAACACTAACACCATACACAAAAAATAAACCCAAAATAGATTAAAGACCTAAATATAAGTCCAGACACTATAGTACTCTTAGATGAAAACATAGGAAAAGCACTCTTTGACATAAACCACAGCAAGATCTTTTTTAAAGTAATGAAAAATAAAAAGAAAAATAAAAAAATGGGACTAATTAAACTTAAAAGCTTCAGCTCAGCAAAGGAAACCATAAACAAGATGAAAAGCAACCCTCAGAATAGGAGAAAACATTTGCAAATGAAGCAAGTGACAAAGGATTAATCTCCAAAGTATATAAACAGCTCATACAGCCCAATATCAAAACAAACAAGCCAATAAGACAATGACACAGCAGAAACCAACACAACATTGCAATTTCCTCCAATTAAAAAATAAATTTAAAAAAGAAAAAAGAAATGGGCAGAAGACCTAGACATTTCTCCAAAGAAGACATACAGATGGCCAAGAGGCACATGAAAAGATGCTCAACATCATTAATTATTCAGTTCAGTTCAGTCGCCCAGTCGTGTCCAACTCTTTGCAACCCCATGAATCTCAGCACGCCAGGCCTCCTTGTCCATCACCAACTCCCAGAGTTCACTCAAACTCACCTCCATCAAGTCAGTGATGCCATCCAGCCATCTCATCCTCTGTCGTCCCCTTCTCCTCCTGCCCCCAATCCCTCCCAGCATCAGAGTCTTTTCCAATGAGTCAACTCTTCACATGAGGTGGCCAAAGTACTGGAGTTCATTAATTATTAGAGAAATGCAAATCAAAATGACCGTGAGGTATCATCTCACACCACTCAGAATGGCCATCATCAAAAAAATCTACAAACAATAAATGCTGGAGAAGGTGTGGGGGAAAAGGAACCCTTTTATACTGTTGGTGGGAATCTAAATGGATACAGCCACTATGGAGAAGAGTATGGAGGTTCCTCGAAAAACTAAAACTACTGTTTGACCCAGCAATCCCATTACTGGGCATATGCCCTGAAAAAACCAGAAAGCAAAAAGATACATGTATCCCAATGCTCACTGCAGCAATATTTACAATAGCCAGGACATGGAAGCAACCTAAATGTCCACTGACAGGCGCATGGATAAAGAAGATGTATAACATATATATAATGGATACTACTCAGAATGAAACTGGGTCATCAGTACAGATGTGAATGAAACTAGAATCTGTTCTACAAAGTGAAGTAAGTCAGAAAGAGAAAAACAAATACCGTACATTAACTCATGTATGTGGAATCTAAAAAAAGTGGTAGAGATGAATCTATTTGTAGGGCAGGATTAGAGACATAGTCGTGGAGAACAGACATGGGATGGGAAGTGGGATGTGGGATGAATTGGGAGATTAGGGTTGACATATATACCCTATCATGTGCAAAACTGATAGCTAATGGGAACCATCTGCATAGTACAGGGAGCTCAGTTGGATGCCCTGTGATGACCTAGAGGGTTGGAATTGAGGGGAGGAGGCTCAAGGAGAGGGGATATAGGTGTACATACAATTGATTTACTTTGGTGTACAGCACAACATTATAAGGCAAGTATACACCAATAAAAAAAATATTTAACAAAAGAAGGGATGGATATCTTCAGGCAGCATCACTGAGATGCTTACTCTGATCAGAAAGATCACAAGGAAGTAAGAGGAGTCAGGGAATTTGGGGAACTTTTCATGCAGACTACAGGCTGAGGTTTTAGGTCATTTTTCAGCACAACCAGGGACATGAGGGTACCCTAGCTGAACTGGAATTTAGAGACCATTTGTCCCCCATAATTTAAGGTGTATCAGTATGAAAACAAAGACCCAGAGAAAGTAAATGGCCCATGCAAACTTCAATTATTTTGTCGATTTGCAACTTCACTTAAACTGGAACTCAGTTCTCTTTCACTCTTCTCTAATTACCAACTTTAGAAGTCACCTCTCTCTTCGTTGAATTAGAGACCACAGTAAATTTTTCCATTTGAATGTTTCTTATGTGCATTTGTTTTTTACTGTTCTAGTTCAAACATGCGAATTATGAGAATGAGGAATTTTGAAAAGAGGGTTATTCAAAAGTAAAAAGACAAAATTAAGCTGTGTGTGTGTGTGCGTGCTTGTATGTATCAGTCCTTCAACTGGCATGTGAAGTTAAACCTCTTGAAGAGAACTGTTCCTTCCAGTTTCAGTCTGCATGGTCTTACATGTAAGTGTGAGCACATGTGTGTGTGTGAGAGCATGTGTGCTGAGAGGTAAATAGTCTATGGCCATACCACCCTGAAGGAAATCAACCCTGAATATTCATTGGAAGGACTAATGCTGAAGCTGAAGCTCCAATCCTTTGGCCACCTGATACAAAGATCCTCCTCACTGGAAAAGACCCTTGTGCTGGGAAAGATTGAAGGCAGGAGGAGAAGGGGATGAGATGGTTGGATGGCATCATTGATTCAATGGACATGAATTTGAGCAAACTCAAGGAGATGCTGAAGGTCAGGGAAGCCTGGTGTATTACAGTCCCTGGGTCACAAAGAGTCAGACACTACTGAGCAATTGAACAACATACCACTCTGAATGCACCCGATCTCATCTGAGAGGTAAATAAATGAAAATTAGGGAAGAAGATTGTGTTTGCTTTTCACTCATAAACTGGTGTTTTTCTTTACACCTTGATAACACACAAGAAATAAACAACCTTAAAGTAGCATGGCATTTTCTATTAAGGTTTTCTATCTTACTTTGATTTTTCCATTTCAGTGCTTCATTTTTACCTCCAAGTAATTGTGCTAACCCAGTGAACATGCAGCTACCAATGCCCAAATGCCTTACAAGAGAAAAGCATAGTAGAGGCCATGTTAATTCTAAAAGGCACTGATTTCTTTCTTGTATTCTGTTAATAAATCATTGAAAATGCAACATTTTCTTGGGAAACATTCTTAAAATCAGGTCACCATTCATGGCTTTAAAACTAGCTTCCAACATTCTGCAAATGGGGAAAATACTCAATATGAATAAAAAGTGAACTGATTTGCATAATGAACTTTTCTGTTCATCTATGGGCAAGCTAAGGGAATTCTCTGAAAGTTGTAAAATTATGTTTCTGCTTTGTTTCAATGCACCTGAAAAGTACAAAGTAATAAATCTCATCTGGCGGAAATGATAGTAGCTCTTCAACCCTGTTTAAGATCCATACATCTTTGGATAAAATGATTCTGTCAAATCTGGCTATCTTATTGCCAAAACTGACATAGGTGAAAGCAAGGGTAGTGACAAAATTTGACTTTTATCCAGAGAAAAATGAAGCTCTCTTGTGGCAGAGTTTTGAGCTGAGCAGCAACATGACCTAACAACATATTTCAGAAACACCCGTCTATCTGAGAACAGAGCGTGGAGGATGAATGCAGATGCAGAGGGCCCATTTGGGATGCTGCTGGGACAAGGCAGGAGAAAATGCCAGGCAGCAGGGCAAAGTCAAGAACTGATACACTGATACTGCAGTGGTAGCCATTGCCTTCTCCAGGGGACCTTCCCAACCAGACATCAAACCTGGGTCTCCTGCATTGCAGGCAGATTCTTTACTATCTGAGCCACCCGGGAAGCCTCAATTTAGGATTATAACTATAGAGAAATTATGGATTATAGGAAGAGCCTTTAATTATTTTTTTATAAATTTGTGAGTTTTATTGTCAAGTAAGCCCGGATACATTTATATATGTTGGTCTTCCAGTAACATACCTTTCTCTGAAATACCTTAGAGCTTTAAGGAAAAGAAGAAGAAGAAAAAAAAAAGGTCACTGCTATAAGGAGAACCAATCTTTCACCACCTAATCAGTTCAGTCACTCAGTCTTGTGCGACTCTTTGTGACCCCATGAATCGCACCATGCCAGGCCTCCCTGTCCATCACCAACTCCCTGAGTTTACTCAAACTCATGTCCATCAAGGAGGTGATGCCATCCAGCCATCTCATCCTCTGTCGTCCCTGTTTCCTCCTGCCCCCAATCCCTCCCAGCATCAGAGTCTTTTCCAATGAGTCAACTCTTCGCATGAGGTGGCCAAAGTACTGGAGTTTCAGCTTCAGCATAAGTCCTTCCAATGAACAGCCAGGACTGATCTCCTTCAGGATGGACTGGTTGGATCTCCTTGCAGTCCAAAGGACTCTCAAGAGTCTTCTCCAACACCGCAGTTCAAAAGCATCAATTCTTCTGCGCTAAGCCTTCTTCACAGTCCAACTCTCACATCCATACATGACCACAGGAAAAACCATAGCCTTGACTAGACGCACCTTTGTTGGCAAAGTAATGTCTCTGCTTTTCAGTATGCTATCTAGGTTGGTCATAACTTTCCTTCCAAGGAGTAAGCATCTTTTAATTTCATGACTGCAGTCATCATCTGCAGTGATTTTGGAGCCCAAAAAAATAAAGTCTGACACTGTTTCCACTGTTTCCCCATCTATTTCCCATGAAGTGATGGGACCAGATAGCATGAACTTCGTCTTCTGAATGTTGAGCTTTAAGCCAACTTTTTCACTCTCCTCTTTCACTTTCAAGAGGCTTTTTAGTTCCTCTTCACTTTCTGCCATAAGGGTGGTGTCATCTGCATGTCTGAGGTTATTGATATTTCTCCCACCAATCTTGATTCCAGTTTGTGCTTCCTCCAGGCTAGCGTTTCTCATGATGTACTGTGCATATAAGTTAAATAAGCAGGGTGACAGTATACAACCTTGATGTACCCCTTTTCCTATTTGGAACTTGTCTGTTGTTCCATGTCCAGTTCTAACTGTTGAGTCCTGACCTGCATATAGGTTTCTCAAGAGGCAGGTCAGGTAGTCTGGTATTCCCATCTCTTTCATAATTTTCCACAGTTTATTGTGATCCACACAGTCAAAGTCTTTGGCGTAGTCAATAGGGCAGAAATAGATGTTTTTCTGGAACTCTCTTGCTTTTTCCATGATCCAGCGGATGTTGGCGATTTGATCTCTGGTTCCTCTGCCTTTTCTAAAACCAGCTTGAACATCTGGAAGTTCATGGTTCACATACTGCTGAAGCCTGGCTTGGAGAATTTTGAGAATTACTTTACTAGCGTGTGAGATGAGTGCAATTGTGCGGTAGTTTAAGCATTCTTTGGCATTGCCTTTCTTTGGGATTGGAATGAAAACTGACCTTTTCCAGTCCTGTGGCCACTGCTGAGTTTTCCAAATTTGCTGGCATATTGAGTGGAGCACTTTCACAGCATCATCTTTCAAAATTTGAAAGAGCTCAACTGGAATTCCATCACCTCCACTAGCTTTGTTCATAGTGATGCTTTCTAAAGCTCATTTGACTTCACATTCCAGGATGTCTGGCTCTAGGTGAGTGATCACACCATCGTGATTATCAGGGACATGAAGATTTTTTTTGTACAGTTCTGTGTATTCTTGCCACCTCTTCTTAATATCTTCTGTTTCTGTTAGGTCCATACCATTTCACCACCTAATAGAGTTGATCTTTTTTTATTAATGTAATTATAGCCTGTAAGGTGGCTATGAAACTGTTTTATTTCAATACTTTGTTCTGTCCAAGAGAATAACATTTATGACATTTTTCTGCCCACCGCAAAAATCCATCACACACAAAAGTAATATGCAGTTGGGAATATAAGGTTACCATTAGTCTATTTCAGTAACACTAAAGACCTGCTTTAAAAAAGATGTTGCTAATCTATGCTAAATATTGGTAAGTGAAATAAGTCAGGCAAACTGAAGTACACGTTATTCCATTTTCATAAAATTCTAGAATGTCAAACTAATCTATGCAAGATTTCTACTAACCAAAGGTATAAAAACATGTTTATTTCACTGAAATTCAAGCACATTGAAAGGTCCACAGATTTCTAAAACTAGTATCTTTATCCTGATTGGTATGTTCTGTGCTTGTCCATGAATTTTTTGTTAGTTTTTATGAAAACTTTTAGAGAACAGTACCATGAAAATTAGCACACAATAATGGGTAACAAGCTTCTTTCAAATGAAAATTTTAAGATTAATAAAATCATACGATTTTAGAGAAATATGTGTTTCTTATACCACAGTTTTATGCACTATTAACATCATAAAAGTATTCTAAAATGCTGAGACACATCACACAAATTAAAACCCAAATTCTGTCATCAAGGGATAATTTTATAAATATCAAGTGAATGTCATTCCAGATGTGTGTGCATGCATGTGTGCTTGTGTGTGTACACAGACATGATTGGATGATGAAGGAAGCATTTGGAAAGACTGAACATTGTTTGAATTTTCAAAAGATGGTACAATATTGTCAGTGTTGAACACTGAGAAGTCCTTTCAGTCTATCAGCACTCCCAATCTTTCTTTTGGGTTATTTTCCCTCTTAGCCATTTCTTTATCCTTCCATGCTTTAACACCCATGACAACAGAGCACTTGTGGAATTACTAATTATGAGAGTGAAATGTAGTCATACAATATGTGCCTTTCTTTGGCAGATGCTTGTCAAGTCAGCTCTATAATCAAGGAATCTACTGCTTTCTTTCCCTTTAAAGAAATTTTGGTCAAGAGATAAGAGGCGTGAGCCTTCCCACAGAGAGAGTGAAAATGATACTATGTCAAATTCATCCACGTGATTCACGAAAGTTGTCAGAAGGAACCATAAGATGTTCTTTATATAAGATATGCATACTATAAATATGATGAGTTTGAGATATTTTCCCACTAACTGTTATCTGTAAATACTTCATACAAATACTTGATCTTCATACATTATTTCCTTTCTAGAAGCCTGCTTGTCATTTACGGAGAAGGCAATGGCGACCCACTCCAGTGTTCTTGCCTGGATCATCCCAGGGCTGGCGGAGCCTGGTGGGCTGCCGTCTATGGGGTCGCACAGAACATCTATTTCTGCTTTACTGACCATGCCAAAGCCTTTGACTGTGTGAATCACAATAAACTGTGGAAAATTCTGAAAGAGATGGTTTTTCCAGTGGTCATGTATAGATGTGAGAGTTGGACTGTCAAGAAAGCTGAGTGCTGAAGAATTGATGCTTTTGAACTGGGGTGTTGGAGAAGACTCTTGGAAAGTCCCTTGGACTGCAAAGAGATCCAACCAGTCCATTCTGAAGGAGATCAGCCCTGGGTGTTCTTTGGAAGGAATGATGCTAAAGCTGAAACTCTAGTACTTTGGCCACCTCATGCAAAGAGCTGACTTATTGGAAAAGACTCTGATGCTGGGAGGGATTGGGGGCAGGAGGCAAAGAGGACGACAGAGGATGAGATGGCTGGATGGCATCACTGACTCGATGGAGGTGAGTTTGAGTGAACTCTGGGAGTTGGTGATGGACAGGAAGGCCTGGCGTGCTGCGATTCATGGGGTCGCAAAGAGTTGGACACGACTGAGCGACTGAACTGAACTGTACTGTGTGAATCAAGTGACCTGTATGGTGATAAGACCACTGCCTGCAGCCCACATTGTTCTGGCCTGGCCATTTATTTTTATTAAAGACATTTAAGAGTAATTCCATATTATGTGAAAGCAAAAAAAGAGGTAGGTTTAAGGAACATCATATTTAGGTAAATTTTATTGATAGCTCAATTTGTGGTATTTTGAAAAATTCAGTTTCAATTATCATCATCATGAAGGGCTACCTAAGGCTATTCCCTTGACACAGAAGCTCCTCTGTGCTCCAAATGGGGATGCAGAATTTCAGCTCAAGTTTTTGTACTACACAGTTTATTTTATGTAGTCTCTAGAAACATACAACCTTCCTGAATCAGGAAGAAATAAGACAGCAGAACAGACTGATCACTAGCAGTGAGATTGAATTTGTAATAAAAAAAATCCCAAGCAAACAAAAGCCCAGGACCAGACAGCTTCACAAAGAAATTCTACCAAATACATAAAGGACACCTATCCTTCCCAAAGTATTCAAAAAAACTGAAAAGGAGGGAACACTTCCAAATTTCTTCTATGAAACCATCATTACCCTGATACCAAACCAGGTGAAGACTTTGCAACCACCACCACAACAAAAAATCATAGGACAGTATCTCTGGTGAATATACATACAAACTACTTTCAGCAAACCAAGCTCTGTTCAGAAACCTAATAATAATTCACAACACACTAAATTCTAAGTTATTTCTGTAGTCATTATAATTGTTTAATAACTGTAAAGCATCTCGGAGAAGGCAATGGCACCCCACTCCAGTACTCTTGCCTGGAAAATCCCATGGATGGAGGAGCCTGGGAGGCTGCAGTCCATGGGTTCGCTAAGAGTCAGACAGGACTGAACGACTTCACTTTGACTTTTCACTTTCCTGCATTGGAGAAGGAAATGGCAACCCACTCCAGTGTTCTTGCCTGGAGAATCCCAGGGACGGGGGAGCCTGGTGGGCTGCCGTCTATGGGGTCGCACAGAGTCAGACACGACTTTAGTGACTTAGCAGCAGCATAAAGTATCTGCCTACAATGCAGGAGACCCAGGTTCGATCCCTGGGTTGGGAAGATCCCCTGGAGAAGGAAATGGCAGCCCAGTCTAGTACTCTTGCCTGGAGAATCCCATGGATGGAGGAGCCTGGTAGATTACAGTCCATGGGGTTGCAAAGAGTCGGACATGACTGAGCAACTTCACTTTCTACCTCCAAAGAGGTTTTCAATCTGGTCAATTTAATTTTTTCCAGGAAATCTGTAAGTGCTCCATTAAACTGAAAAAAAAAAAAAAAGGGGTCATTGAGGTGAAGGTAAACACAGGGAGAAATGGGTGCATAACAGTGAGAGCAGTTATTCACCACCAGGTGGTCCAACATTAAAAACGTTGTACTTTCTGCGACTTCTTGGATCTCAACTCACTGAAGGAGAGGAACTCTGTTAAAAATGCAGGATGTGAGTTCTGCCTGAACCCTCAGGTTGTGTGCTTAGTCGATCAGTCGTGTCCGACTCTTTGGGACACTACGCACTGTAACCTGCCAGGCTCCTCCGTCCATGGGATTCTCCAGGCAAGAATACTGGGGTGGGTTGCCATATGCTCCTCCAGGGGATCTTCCCCACCCAGAGATTAAACCCAGGTCTAGCACACTGCAGACAGATTCTTCACCATCTGAGCCACCAGGGAAGATGAACACTCAGATTACCCTTGTGTAGAACTAAGCAACCTGGGTTACGTCAGCTCACGTTAAGCTATCCTGAAAATTCTCCTTTTAAGTGTTGAGTTTTCCACTGTTTCCATCATAAGGAATATTACTACCTAATATTCTGGTCATTATAAATAGACTTTGTATCCTTACATAAAATTAAAGTAGTTCAGTTGAAAATGCTTTCAACATTATTTTGTATCCTGTATACTTAGCACTTTGTGGGCAAAAAATGCCATTATTTTTGGTCTGTGTTTCCACAATTTAATGTCAGATGGACTAACGGTATCCTTTCCTATAGAGGTATCATTTTCAATAGGACGTCTTATAAACTACTATATTTGTTATTTAATTGAAAATTGACAGTTAAGAAAAAAGAATTCTTTATAAATCTAAAACTCTCTTAAACAAATATAATTTAAAGTAAGTTGACATATACAGGCATATTTAGCCACCTGTTTGTATACACAGGCATTCCTTTAGCAAAACGAAATGACCCAAATTATTCTCATTTCTGATATTTAATTTAGTATGACAAAGGCCATATGATACATTAAAAATACAACCTATATAGGGATTTTTTAGACACTGCATTTAT
Organism: Bos indicus x Bos taurus; assembly: GCF_003369695.1. Lineage (NCBI taxonomy): Eukaryota > Metazoa > Chordata > Mammalia > Artiodactyla > Bovidae > Bos > Bos indicus x Bos taurus. The sequence continues at coordinate 8,283,251 of NC_040099.1, read as the reverse complement.
GTAATAACTTACACACAATGATTTGTATTAAAATTCCTTAAGCATCCCTGTTTTTTTACTTGTAATATTTGTGTAGCAGGATTTCACTTTGAGGATAAAATATGTTCTTAATAAATTCATTAAAGAAATTAATTTTATTTATCTCACCTTTTATTCTACTATCAGGGCATATAATTGAACTTGCTGTCACTTTTCAAACTATGTAAATGCCTATGTATCTACATTTAACTTTTTTTTTTTAATTGCAATGCTCTTCTAACTCTTGAATTTTTAAGCTATCATGCTCTTGTAGCCCTTCCCAGATACTACTGCTTATTTTGAGATACAAATTAACCAAATAATAATAGCATGTTTACTTAGAGTGGAGAAGAAAATGGTAACCCACTCCAGGATTCTTGCCTGGGAAATCCCACAGACAGAGGAACCTAGCGGGCTACAATCCATGGGGTAGCAAAAGAGTCAGACACAGCTGAGCCACTAAACAACAGCAATAAACTTAAAAATGATCAGGATATACATCTACATTTCCCTGTCTTGAAAGAAACGTGTAATTAATTACTTACTAAATAGCATATGTTGCTGCTGCTGCTGCTAAGTCGCTTCAGTCGTGTCCAACTCTGTGCGACCCCACAGATGGCAGCCCACCAGGCTCCCCCGTCCCTGGGATTCTCCAGGCAAGAATACTGGAGTGGGTTGTCATTTCCTTCTCCAATGCATGAAAGTGAAAAATGAAAGTGAAGTCACTCAGTCGTGCCCGACTCTTAGCGACCCCATGGACTGCAGCCTACCAGGCTCAGAGGCTGTCTGAGATATTGAAACATGACACACAGGAATGTCCAAATTTGGGCACAAATTCTTGATACTCATATCAGCCAAACTCCCTCATGTTCTATGGGAATTTACCACCAAAGATGAAGGGAAACTCCAGTCTAGTTTGCAAGTTACAAATTAATCAATGAGTATATTTTAAAGGCAATGAATTAAAGTCAAAGTTGGGAGTTAAATTTGTCTGGCAAGTTTCTTTGAATAAATTCCCTTTATTTTCTGTTGGTAACAGAAAATAAGGATCTGATATTACTCTAATTTCTTAAGCCTCTGTTTTCCTTGAAATGTTTCTTTTTTTAATTGCCAGCAGAACTTGAAGCTTCCCATCCTCCCACCCAAGTTCATGATAGGAAGGAGCAACAAAAACACATTCTTCTCCCTGTGCATGATTTAATTACAGCTTCCTGGTCTCAAAATAACTCACCTCTCACTTTTATCTCAGGAAGATTGTCAGGGATGTCATGCCATTACTTTTGCTTTTTAAGTAGGTTGGAAAAGAGCACACATTATAAACACTGAAAAACATCTCATATGTTTGTTCTTGTCTTTTATTATTATTTAATAAATACAGGACAGCCAGCCTTAATGCCAGGTTAGGAAAGGTGATTTAGGCTCCTCCTAACTCTCTTTTGGAATATAACTTTGAGCCCTGAGCCACTGTGTAAGAAATCTGGCGGCCTTGAAGCGATCTTTTTGGAGAGATCCCAAGACCAACGCAAACACAGACAGATGCCCCAACAGCCTGGCTTCCACCTGCGTCTTAGAGCATCAGTACTGAACCAGTCACTGACACATGAGTGAGTGAGTCATAAAATTCCACTCTTCAGCCTTCACACCTTATGAAGGAGCTTCACACATCAAGGAACAGAGACAATTCCCACTCTGTGCCCTTCTGGAATTCCTAACCAACAGAATCTGAGTAAAATCAATGATTGTTTGATGGCACTAACTTGAGAGTAATTGTTTCATAGCCACTGGAACACGATGGACTAGCTGCCAAGTCACTTCAGTGTCCGACTCTGTGTGACCCCATGGACTGCAGCCTACCAGGCTTCTCCGTCCATGGGATTCTCCAGGCAAGAACACTGGAGTGGGTTGCCATTTCCTTCTCCAATGAGTGAAAGTGGAAAGTGAAAGTGAAGTCACTCAGTCGTGTCTGACTCTTAGCGACCCCATGGACTACAGCCTACCAGGCTCCCCCATCCATGGGATTTTCCGGGCAACAGTACAGGAGTGGGGTGCTCTTGCCTTCTCCCAAGGTTGAACCATAATACCACATACGTCTGGCATGCTGCAGTCCATGAGGTCTCAAAGAGACACAACTGAGCGACTGAACTGAACTGACCTTGTTTTAGTGACAGTGAAATTCACTGGGATGTTAGCTAACCTTACTGCAGTAATCATTTCACAATGTATACATGCATCAAATCATCATGTTATACACGTTTCATTGTGTTTAACTGACACCATTGTTTAAATTGATACAATGTTTCCTGTCAATTATATATCAATAAAGGTTGAAAATGAAATAAAAATAAATGAATAAATAAGTCCATCATCTCTAGATGGGGGAGGATTGTTACATGACAAGAGTTACCATCTACTGTACACCTAGCGTCTCAGGGTTCCTGGGCACTCCTAGCACCACTACTGGGGTAGCGATATCCTTTATGGATGTGTGTTGTTGCTTGATATCTCCGGGGAACTTGTAGTCTCTTATTTAAATGCAGCATTTACTTGCTCACTTAATCACTTTTTGAACTTTTGTGCCCCAAATTTGTTCACTTCCTCATTAGAAATACTTAGTATTAATTGGAAGTTTCCATTGCTTAGATAAGTGCTTCCTTGCAGTAGGAAAAAAAAACATAAATTTTGGAAATCATCTATGACAGTTCCTTTTGGCTACTGAGAAGTATAAAAATGACATGGCAGTATAAAATAAAATGTTTGCAACTCGTACTAATTTATTTTTCAAGAAGTATGAACTTTGTTAATATTCTCTGAGTAAAAATATCTTTGCTGTAAACAACAGATGCTTGAATTCCTGTGTGCAGACTTAAACCACAGGTAGGAACACTCATTTGAGTTGAATTCTTAGCACCAATGATGACAAATGTGAAATATATTTGCATATTTTATTATATGATACTCTTTTCTAAACTGATTTAAAGGAATTTTCTCTTCCATTCGTTTCAAACTGAAAGTCACAAAATATCTGAAAATTCATTTAAACTGTCAATTGTCTGTATTGGTAGATATCTATTGCTATCTTTAATGAAATATCAAAATGGATGAATTAGAATTTTATCCACTCTTTTCTGTGTACTGTTGTTTATAACTTGTTCTACAGTTTCTGCCCGCCCCCAACCCCGCAACCCCACAATGGGTTTAGGAAGTAGCAAAAAGTGGCCAAAGGTCTTGGATACTGACAAAGCATATAACCAGACTTGTAATTAAGGACTGTTTCTTACACAAAATGTATTACACATAAGAAACTTAAAGTAGCCTTTGCATAGAAATAATTTTGTCTATTTGGTAATATTTTCCTGATTAAGAGCTTTATCTTAATTAGAAGATAGAAAAAGTGCATTTGTTTCAAATTATTTGCCTCTAAATTGCATTGCAGCACCAAGATTGCCATTCTTCGAAGATTATTCTTCTTTGCTTCAACATGTACATTTAATAAAAATAAGTATTGCAGCTTCCTCCGAACTGCCTTTAAAGCTTATTACTTCTCAAATATTCTCAACCATTTTTCAAGTTTTTACATATTGTTGTTAGCACCATGTGATAGCCAACTGAGCTAACCAGCCACCTTTATGTATTGAATCTTGTGGAAGAAATTGAGTTACAGCATCTGCAGTGAACAAAAACACTACACTATAAATGGATGCTAGCCATTTATGGAAATTGAGTTTAGTTTTTTATTCCTACACTTTTGCCAAGTACCTTTCCACATTATTCTTTTTGAACACTGTATACAGCACCCTGGTAAAAGTTCCCCACAACACTTTCAGACCAGTGCACCTTTATTTATGAATGTTCTAGAGGAAGCAAGTAAGACTTGGGCAGCGTTGGTTCGAGACTAGGTCTGCACACTGATAATAAGGCACCACAGGGCCTTTGCTTCACAGTCCCTATGTTACTGCCTATCTCAGGACATGGCAGAGTGGTACAGAAGCATCTTTCTGAGCAGCTCCCTGGTCCCTCTTATCCTATTGGCTGACGGCTGGTACCCAGGGAACTCTGACAAGCCTTCTGACAATCTCTCCTTAAATACCTTTTCTCCATTCTTGGGCACGAATGGAAATTTTCAGTAGGATCATCTGAAAAATCTTTAATCAAGCAGCATATACATTCTAACTAGACAAAATATATCTATAATGTGTATATTTGGGGATGGGTACCTTTTGGAGATTTCCCTTTATATGAACCCAATTACCAAGCTACCACTCTCATTAAAATATATGTGTGTGTGTGTGTGTGTATGTGTATCAAAGATTATCCAATTATCACACTAGGAAAGCCAGCAAAGCATAATATAAACCAATGAATAAATATGCAAATATACAACAAGGAAGCAAATGATCAAATGAACAATGAATGGATAGTGCATTTTAAAAAGCGCTACCATGTGTTACGTCAAGTACTTAGTCAAGTTCTAACTCTTATTTCTGGGCATGCTGTTTGGACAAGTGACAATCTTGCTGACTCTGGACTTTTCATAGGAAAAGGAAAAATAAAAAAGAACCATACCCATATGTCTGTTATAAATATTAAATGAGAACATCCACAGTAAAAGACATCACACTGAATCTCTAGCATAAATAAATTATATAATTGGTTCCCCATGACACTGTACCAATAAGTCTCTAAGACCTTGAGCTACCAGGGGTCCCAGGCTTAGGTTCACTCCAAAAATTAAGAGGTCACTTCTCTATCTTTAGCCTGCTAGTGCTCAAACAAATAGATCATTTTTAGGTTTTCAAATGAAGTCCCATGAATACCTGGATTGAAGTTTTGCCAAAACTGAGCATCTGCCATATAAATCTGCAGAGGTTATACTTGACTGCATTAAACTCAAATGATGCATCCTTTCGGATATCAGGAGATGGAGGATACGACTTAAGCCTGACATCTCAAGTATCTCTAGTTCTTCCCAAAAGGCAAGAACGCAGGCTGGTATTTATCTCAGTGAGAACAAACCATTGTGTGTGTGTATGCATGCTTAGTCGTGTCCGACTCTGTGTGACCTCATGGACTACAGCCCACCAGTCTCCTGTGTCTGTGGGCTTTCCCAGGTAAGCATACTGGAGCGGGTTACCATTTCCTTCTCCAGGGGATCTTCCCCACCCAGGATCAAACCCAAGTCTCTTGCGTCTCCTGTACTGGCAAGTGGATTCTTTACCACTGAGCCACTGGGGAAGACCACATTAAGTCCTACCAAATGAATGAAAACCCTCTAAAGGGCATTTGCTAGACATGCTACAATCCCAACTACTTCTTCCTGAAAATTCATTACATTTAGCTCATGTGTATCAGCGTGTGTGTGTGCATGCACAAACTTCCTTTTGTAAGCCATAAAACCTCAACCAAGTTTCCATGTTTCACACTGTGTCATGTGTACCAATTTATTAAATTGTTTATAGTGTATAACAAAATGAGAATCACCATACTCTTGCATTGACTTCTGTATTCATATTGCATTTATAAAACCATAAATGTGGATGCTTGTATTTGATAATCTACTAATAAGAGATGTCTAGAAGCAACTATATGCCAATAAAATGGACAACCTGCCAAAAATGGGCAAATTCTTAGGATGGTACAACCTTATAAGATTGAACCAGGAAGAAATAGAAAATATAAACAGACCAATCACACACAATGAAGTTGAAAACTGTCATTTAAAATTTTCCAACAAACAAAAGTCCAGGACCAGATGGCTTCATGGGTGAATTATATCAAAAATTTAGAAAGGAGTTAATACCCATTCTTCTCAAACTTTCAAAAAATTGCAGAGGGAAGAACACTCCCAAGCTCGTGCTAAAGGCCACCATCACCCTGATACCAAAACCAAAGACATGATGCCCCCAAAATTACAGAAAATTACAGACCAGTACCACTGATGAACATAGACACTAAAATCCTCCACAAAATACTAGCAACCAGAATCCAACAGCACATTCAAAGGACATACATCATGATCAAGTAGGGTTTATCCCAACGATGCAGGGATTCTGCAATATATGTAAATCAATGTGATACACCATACTAACAAATTAAAGTATAAAAACCATATGATCATCTCAATAGATGCAGAGAAAACTTTTGACAAAATTTGAAACCCATTTATGATTTAAAAAAAAAAAACCTCCCCAGAAAGTGGGCATAGAGGGAACCAACCTCAATATATTCAAAGTCATTAATAAAAAAAAAATAAAAAACCCCACAACAAACATTTAAAGCTTACCACAACCAGTATTCCCAGGTGGTCACCCATCCAAGTACTAACCAGGCCTGACGCTGCTTTGCTTCCGAGATCAGGCACATTCAGGGTGGAATGGCCGTAGACTCTAACATCATTCACAATGGTGAAAAACAACGCATTTTCTCTTAAGATCAGGAACAACACAATGATGTCCACTCCTGCCACTATTATTCAATATAGTTTTGGAAGTTCTAGCCACAGCAACCAGAGAAGGAAAAGAAAATAAAAAAACAAGTACAAACAGGAAAAGACGTAAAAGTGTTACTGTTTACAAATGACATGATACTATACATTGTTGTTTTTCAGTTGCTGAGTCCTGTCAACACTTTGTGACCCCATGGACTGCAGCACCCCAGGCTTCCCTGTCCTTCACTGTCTCCCAGAGTTTGCTCAAATTCATACCATAGAAAGAAAATCCTAAAGAGACCACCAGAATACTACTGGTGGTAATCAATGAATTTGGTAAAGTCGCAGGATACAAAATTGCATAAATATCTCTGGCACTCCTATATGCTAACAACAACATATCAGAAAGAGAAATTAAGGAAACAATCCCATTTACCATTGCAACCAAAAGAATAAAATACCTAGGAGTTGGCCACCTCATGCGAAGAGTTGACTCATTGGAAAAGACTCTGATGCTGGGAGGGATTGGGGGCAGGAGGGGAATGGGACAACAGAGGATGAGATGGCTGGATGGCATCACTGACTCGATGGACATGAGTCTGAGTGAACTCCCAGAGTTGGTAATGGACAGGGAGGCCTGGCGTGCTGTGATTCATGGGGTCACAAAGAGATACAACTGAGCAACTGAACTGAACTGAACTGAAATCTACCTGAGGAAAAAGATATGTACTCAGAAAACTATAAGATATTAATGAAAGGAATCAAAGATGACACAAACAGATGAAGAGATTTACCATGTTCTTGATTGGAAGAATCAATATTGTAAAAATGACTATACCACCCAAAGCAATCTACAGATTCAAAGAAATCCCTATCAAATTATCAATGGCACTTTTCACAGACTTAGAAAAACAAAATTACAATTGGTGTGGAAAACACAAAAGATTCCAAATAGCCAAAGCAATCTTAAAGAAAACCAGAGCTGGACAAATCAAGCTCCCTGACTTCACACCATCCTACAAAGCTGCAGTAATCAAGATGGTGTGGCACTGCAACAAAAACAGAAATACAGATCAATGGAACAAGACAGAAAGCCCATAGATAAACTCGTACACCTATGCCCACATAATCTATGACAAAGGAGGCAAGAATATACAATGGAGAAAAGACAGCTTCTTCGATCAGTGTTGCTGGGAAAACTGGACAGTTACATGTACAAGAATGAAACTGGAACACTCCCTAACACCACACACTCAAATAAACTCAAAACAGATTAAAGACCTAAATGTAAGGCCAGACACTATAAAACTCTTAGAGAAAAATGCAGGCAGAACACTCTGACATAAATCACAGCAAGATCTTTTCTGATCCACCTCCTAGAGTAATGAAAATAAAAACAAAAACAAATGGGACCCAATTAAAATTAAAAGCTTTTGCACGGCAAAGGAAATCATAAACAAAATGAAAATACAACCCTCAGAATGGGAGAAAATATTTGCAAATGAAGCAACTGACAAGAGATTAATGTTCAAAATATACAAACAGTTCATGTAGCTCAATAGCAAAAAAACAAAAACACAATTATAAAATGGGCAGAATACCTAAATAGACTTTTCTCCAAAGAAGACATACAGATGACCAACAGATACATATAAGATGCTCAACATTACTAATTGTCAGAGAAATGCAAATCAGAAGTGCAATGAAGTATCACCTGATGCCAGTTAGAATGGCCATCATCAAGAAATCTATAGACAATAAATGCTAGAATATAGCATTTATTTATTTCTATAGTATATTATTTATTATGTGTTATTATATTATTATGTTACTCTATAGTATATTATTTATTTCTATAGTATATAGAAAAGGGAGCCTTCTTAACACTGTCAGTGGAAATGTAATTGATACAGCCAATATGGAGAAAAGTATGGAGGTTCCTTAAACTGAAAACAGAACCATCATATGACCCAGCAATTCCACTCCTGGGTATATACCCAGAGAAAACCATCATTCAAAAAGATGCATGCACCCCAACGTTTACTGAAACACTTTACAATAGCCAGGATATGGAAGCAACTTAAATGTCCATCAACAGAGAGATGGGTAAAGAAGATGTGGTACATATATACAATAGAGTATTTCTCAACCATAAAAAGGAATGAAATTGTGCCATTTAATAGACATGTGGATGGACCTAGAGACAGTCATAGAGTGAAGTCAGAAAGAGAAAACCAAATACTGTATATTGATGCATAAATTTGGAGTCTAGAAAAATGGTACAGATGAAACTATTTGCAAAGAAGTAGACACAGACACATAGAGAACAGATGTATTAATACCAAGGGGGAAAGAGAGGGGGGGATAAATTGGGAGATTTGGATTGACATATATACACTACTATGTATATAGTCATCAGAACCTACAGTCCAGCACAGGGAACTCTACTTAATGCTCTGTGGTAAATGGGAAGGACATTTTAAAAAAGGGTGGGGGGAGGATATATGTATATGCATAGCTGATTCTCTTTGCTCTACAGTAGAAACTAACAAAACATTGAAAATCAGCTATATTCCAACAGAAATTAAAAAGAAAAAGAAGTGCTGAGCATGAGAGGCCCATCCAGGGTCCACTCAACAGGACTTCCTTACTTCATTTTGTTGCATAAAATACAGTCTTAGAATCAGCAGCGACAGTAGGACCCAGCAGCATTTTAGAATTACGGTTCCACTGCAGATACACGAACCAAAATCTACACTCGAATAAGATCACCAGGAGATTCAACTGTTTAGGAAACATGGCTCTAGGACTTGCCATGGTTTCATCGGGTCCTCCTCATTTGTGTGATTACACGGATGCAAGTGTCCTCAAACTTATGGTGAGACAGAGAGACACTAGAGAATTGTCAAGAAATGCATTTAGATTGGTTTCTGATGATCATCACTGTGTGTGTGCATGAGTGTATGTGCGTATTGACCCAGTCATTAAAAATTGAGCATTGTCTACAAGAACTGAAAAAAGACAATGCCCCCTAATAAAAATTTTAGCTGGCCATTTTATCACCCACATATTAACAGAACAGCAAATAAACCATTTTGAAAAAGTAAAAGACGGATTAACAACTTCATCCAAGTAAGAGATGAGGAAAAGTAATGGTGAATATTAATCCTATATAACCGTAGCACCAAGAGTAACTTAGATGTGGGATTATGTTTACAGAATCAAGTGAAAGTGGTATGAATTTTGACAATATAGAAGTTAGACAACTTCATCTTATGTAGCTGGGATTTAAGATACATTACTTAGATATGGAAAATAATAGAGTCATAAGAACATGAAACAGTAAAAAGTTAAACATTAAGAAATGTATTGTGTGTGTGTGTGTTTAGTCACTTCAGTCATGTCTGAATCTTTGTGACCTTTGGACTGCCACCTTCCAGGATACTCTGTCCATGGGATTGATTTCTCCAGGCAAGAATACTGGAGTGGGTTGCCGGGCTCTCCTCCAGGGGATCTTTCCAACCCCGGGATCGAACCCACATCTCTAACGTCTCCTGCATTGGCAGGCAGGGTTCTTTACCTAGCACCACATGGGAAGCCCCAAGAAATATATTATAATCAATCAAAATGAATGGAAAAGAGAATGGGTAAAAGAATGGGAAGGAAAAGAAATACTTAATTTTATTACTCATAGAAGGAAATTAACGGATACTATTTAAAACAGAGGATTAAGAGTATTACATAAAGTAATACTTATAAATGTAATAAATAGAACACAAACACAGACCTTTAAAACACACAATCAAAATAATAAAAACAAACCAAAAACTTTAAACCCATAAAAATATTTTAAAGCATAATATATTATAAAATATAATCCCCAAAGTACCTGTTATATCAACAAATGTCTAACCTATTAAAAGAAAAATACTTTCAAATAAAAAAATATTGAACTACAAGGATTGATTTTGAAAGTCAAAATGAATATTCCAAAGAATAAAACGGAAAGAAAAAGATCTAAAGATTCATAATTGTTGATAGTTTGTTAAAAATCTCTAGTCTTGGGATTTGTTAAGCTAACATTTTCTGTTAGTACCAGAAGTAAAAGTTTTTAAAGCAGTCAGAAGAATCCTTAATTACTTACATACAGACAGAAATACACATACATGTGTGTATAATAAAACCCTATTCTAGAAGATTTATAGAAGCTAACATTCAGTGGTGTTATTCAGGATGATTTTTATTTATATAATTTGTTTTTTCCGAAGTTACATTTTGTAATCAGGAAAAAAATGTAACCAAGCAAAAAATAAAACACTTTATCTTCTGAAATATACTTGATATACATTTATTAATATCCAGAGTGAAATACCTAAAATCTGAGAAAGCTCATTCTGTATTTTATTGGTAAATGGTTATCATATAAAACTCATAAAAAGACAAACTGATTTTTATTACCTATAACAATAAGGAAACCTTCAAAAATTTAATTTTTAAAATGAGAAGTAAGCTACATATAACAATTTTATAAGCAATTTCATTATTGAAATCCTTAAAGTTTCTGCAAAAAATATTGCAATAATGGTTTGATGCTATTACCAGTTCAATGGACAAAGGTGAAAAGGGTAATAAGTAAAATTAAAATCATTAATGTATGTCATAAAATATCCCAAACTGCAACTTAGGAAATTGAATAGCTGACTAACGCCTTAAAATTTAATGAATTAAAAAAAAAATATTTGGAACATTCTGAACATTATCCATGCCATATATTTTGATACAATAATAAAATAATCAGTGATTAAAGACTTCACTTTACCATTCATACATATCAACAACTCAAAGATTATAAAACAAATGTTTCTTTGATAGCTAATAAACACTCAGCATTTGTTAAGAAATAACTTCCATTATGCATAAATAGGAACTGTTCCATCTATCCTAACCTAGCTGACAGCCTCTTCAAGTCCTCTGGGTTTTATGCTTTTTCCACGTGCTCCGAGGTAGACTGGCACTTTCAAGGTTATCAGAGAAATAGACATGTGCCCTCACACATCCCAAGGATCCAATCACACGTGCTGCTCTTGAGGGCTCACTATCATTAGGAGGACAGGGAATAAATCTCCACAAGGTTGGAGAAGACAGATTATTCAAAACTTTCAGCTTCTAAAAAGACAAGCTGTTCTACTGTGAGCTCTATGAAGGATCTCAATGCCAGATGGAGTGTCAAAATGCATAACCTAAGAATGAAGTAAGAAGTCCATATGAAAGCGAGGCAGGACAGACTATCTGGGCAAGTGACATTAAACCACAGATTCATCCGGCGGGTGGATCACAAGTCAGACAGTTCTAAAATAAGCTTCCATGGAAATGCTCATGACAAAGACTATTCATTACAAAAGCACACACACATCCATCCATCTACACCCACACATACACACAGCTTCTCTTAGTAATTTGAAGATCTTTTACAAGAGATTAATGTAGTAAGAGAATATATCAAGAATGTCATATAGAAAAAAATTAATCCATTAAGGAACACCATCTGGTAGTTAACAGAGATGCACACTCACTCTTAACGCTTCTGTGTCTAAACACGCCATGGGCCAGAGAACCAGACGCTTGTACCAAGGTTAAAGAGCAAAGTCCTGTGGCTTCGATCTCTCTCGGTAGCCCTTCCATATCCATGTATTTTTAAGAGTACTGTGATGTTTTGGATGATTTTTTTATACTTTATCAGATCAGATCAGATCAGTCGCTCAGTCGTGTCCAACTCTTTGCGACCCCATGAATCGCAGCATGCCAGGCCTCCCTGTCCATCACCAACTCCCGGAGTTCACTCAGACTCACGTCCATTGAGTCAGTGATGCCATCCAGCCATCTCATCCTCTGTCGTCCCCTTCTCCTCCTGCCCCCAATCCCTCCCAGCATCAGAGTCTTTGCCAATGAGTCAGCTCTTCACATGAGTTGGCCAAAGTACTGGAGTTTCAGCTTTAGCATCATTCCTTCAAAGAAATCCCAGGGCTGATCTCCTTCAGAATGGACTGGTTGGATCTCCTACAGTCCAAGGGACTCTCAAGAGTCTTCTCCAACACCACAGTTCAAAAGCATTAATTCTTCGGTGCTCAACAATAATAATAATAATAATAATCATGCAAAAGAAAGTGCAAATATTACTTTGCATTTCTTCCCTACTGCCCCCCCCCCCCCACCAACTACGACCCAAGTTATCAATCCATTTGAATGCGTATTTACAGAGAATTCACTGTACTTCCCAGGTGGCACTAATGGTAAAGAATCTTCCTGACAATGCAGGAGACTTAAGAATCTGGGATTTGATCCCTGGGTTTGAAAGATCCCCTGGAGAAGGGAATAGCAACCCACTCCAGTATTCTTGTCTGGAGAATCCCATGGACAGAGGAGCCTGGTGAGCTACAGTCCACAGAGGGTTGCAAAGAATTGGACATGACCAAAGTGACTTAGCATGCACTCAGCACAAACCACTATATTCAAAGATATTCAAAGGCTTGTCTTAGTCTTGACTCCATGATGTTCACAGGCTGAGTAGCTTCTTGTAACTAGAAAAGAATTAAAAATTTATGACAAAATTTTTCATGCTCTTCTTTCAGATGGTCATATCTGCCAGGAGCTGGCATATTGCATACTGAGTGCATATTGCATATTGAGTGCAGCACTTTCCACAGCATCATCTTTCAGGATCTGGAATAGCTCAACTGGAATTCTATCACTGCCGGGAGCCAGCGTGAGGAGCTCCACCCATGACAAAGGTCATGAGGAAGGAGGCTCGGCATACGCAAAGGCAGGATCGAGCCTCAGGAGTTCCCCTGGAAATTCTCGAGCATCTACCCCCAAAATCAGAGTCTGCCTACTTTCTGCTTTGTGCTTTCACCTACACCTCTGACTTTATGGGAGGCTGTCCCCCACTACCTCTCTCTGAAAAAAAGAGTTAGCTTACAGCTCCAGTTAATAATTCCTGGGTGTGACAGTGTTTCAACCTACAGACTCCTTTGGAAGTCCTCTAGCCTGCCTGAATAGGTTTTTCCGGCCACATGTGATTGCTCAGAGCCTCCCAACTGTGAGAGGCATGAGATGTTCTAAACTGTCTAAATACAGATTCTTTTGAGTAGTTAAAAGATTGATTAGAAATTGTATTGGTGAAGGGATTTTCACTTGTTGGGCCAATGTTTGCTGCTAAGTTTCCATATCCCTTACCTGCTGTGTCCCTGGCAGTGTATTGATTAATATAATTGATGTAAGTAGTAGCTTTAATGTTTGTAACCTAGGACCCTTGAGTTAATTCTTTTTCTTGTTATAGCCCACCACACCTTTGCTCTGTAGGAATGCAACTTTATCTAATGCTTTTTGGAGGCTGGCGCCTGACTTTAGAATAATCACCTTTAGAGAAAAATAAGTTTCTTAAAATGTTAACAGGCCCAGGCCTCCGGGCCAGAAGATGATGCAAATCACCTAAACTTTTGCATATGATAAGTTTGCAGGAAGAAAGCCTGGCTTACTGCATGACTCTACCCCTTCCCGCATTATCCTCTATGCATAACTTAAGGTATAAAAACTACTTTGGAAAATAAAGTGCGGGCCTTGTTCACCGAAACTTGGTCTCCCCATGTCATTCTTTCTCTCACCTTCTGGCTGAATTATTCAGCCTCTTTTCTCCACTGAATTTCCTCACTGAGCTATCCTTATTTCAGCCTCTTTTCTTCACTGAATTTTCCTACTGAGCTATCCTTATTCTATTACTCTTTATATCCTTAATTAACGTTTAATTAAGCAGTTGTTTCTTGATCCTCGCCGTCGCCGTCCATGATTCGAATTCCCTGGATCCACCGGGGCTGGCCCCTGGCACATATCACTTGTTAAGACTGAATGGATTTCTTTTAAAATCTGCTTTACAAAACAAATAAGTGTGTACCTACATGTGCATGCACTAGTAATGACTGAGTTACACCCCTTAATATATGACTATAAATATTTTAGTCCTTTATATCGCAAGTGCCCTGAGAAAAAAAGAGAAGAGTTAAGGCATAAGGAATATGCTCTGCCAAATATTTTAAAAGCTGGAATGTTAATGGATGGTAAATTTATGCTCTGTAGCTCTAAAACTCAGAAAATCTACTTAATACAAAACATAGTCTCAAAGCAATGCTCAAACCATGGGAATTTTAGAATCACAGGCATTCAAGATGGAGCTGAAGGAGCAACAATGATTTCCTTTATGGAATTAGAGTTGATTGGGCTCCTCAGGAGGTGATAGTGGTAAAGAACTGGCCTGCCAACGCAGGAGATATAAGAGAAGCAGGTTTGATCCCTGGGTTGGTGAGATTCCCCTGAAGAAGGAAATGGCAACCTGCTCCAGTATTCTTGCCTGAAGAAGCCCACGGACAGAGGAGCCTGGAGGGCTACAGTCCAACAGAGGGTCGCGGAGAGTCAGGCGAGACTAAAGCGACTTAGCACGCACACAAGACACTGAAGGAATATATCCATCCACCACAATTCCAGTAGATTTTTTCTGCTCACGGGGAAGATATTCCCACGTATCTGTATTGGTTTCCCGTGGCAGCTGTGTCAGTTCTGGGTTAGTTTCACATGACACAGAATGGGGAGGAAAAAGTCAAAGCCCCAAAACCTGGATGGCTTAAAGCAACAGAACTGTACTGCCCCACAATTCTGGAAGCCGTTAAGTCCCAAACAAAGAGCTTCAGCAGGGCTGGTTCCCGCTAGGAGCGATCTAGGGGAGGAACCTCCCTTGCCTGTCCTAGCGTCTCATCGCTACTGGCCATCCTCGGGGTTTATCATCTTGACGTCACTGTCTCCATCCTCGCTTCTCATCGCTACTGGCCATCCTCGGGGTTTATCATCTTGACGTCACTGTCTCCATCCTCATGTGACCTACCCTGTGTCTCTTTTCTTACAAGGATCCTGGTCATATAGGAATGCAAGTATCAGTGAAAGACTTGAAGAAAGTCGACAATTCCTTTCTTCAATGTAAAAAATGCTTCTTTAGGTATAAGTTATTTAAACCTATTATCTGATTAGCATTTGTTATGATTGAAAGACTATGCAAGCTTTTTTTTTTTTTAATTAAGAACTCCAGGTTTGGGAGCTTTTTTTCTTTTTTTTTTTCTTTCTTTCTTTCTATTGTTTTAGTCAGTTACCACTTACTCTAGAGGAAGGGAATCATCCTCACCCCTTAACAGCAACTATACTGCCCCCTGGACATTTGATTCAGGTCGTAAGGTACCTACACCCTGCATGTCTCAGATAAGCAGATTTCTTCACCTCTGCTGAGAGGTCTCAGGTATGACCTAAGGCAATTTTTTTCCTTACACCATTAGCTTTTGGCATTTTCTGTTGCATTAGGCTGTCTCAAACATAAACTGAATTTTATCCCCCCTGCCTCTTTTTATGCCTAATTTTTGTACTGAAGAAAGATCTGGGGACACATTTTTCAAGTGAAAGTATAAATTCTATTTGTATTTCTGAAAAAAATCATCTTTAAATACAGGGAAAACATTTTCATTTCTTCCTGATACTTTCTTGCTTGTTTGTAGATGAAACTGGAAGGTATAGGGTCCCATATGAATCTTTCTCAAAGTGTGTGCAGTTTGTTTTTATTTTGATAGTTATTACAATAGTTCAATGGACTTAACTGACCTCTATTTGTCATTAACTTGTTTTTGATGTGTATACCAATGATATAAATACCTTTAAAATGAATTAAAATTTTGAATTTAGATTCTTCACTGCACTTAAAAATTCTTGCTCAAAAGTCCTACCTAAGTGAATATTAAGTAGCATATACAGCCTGGAAAAATAACTCTAAGTGCTTGAGTAAGAACACTATATTTACCTGTCTTCTACAAATCCTATAGGAGTTAATAGAGGCTTTCAATCAAGGAACATCTATATAAATCAGCATCAGCCAAGAAAAATGTGTTCTATAACTCTAAATGTAATCATTAGCTTTTGAAGTACTTAACATCTAAATTGTCACAAGTCATTGATTCTACATTTTCCTTTTAAAATGCTGTGCTATTTTGATATCAAAAATATTTTATTACATGTAAAATGTAAATATCAATTCAAACAACTAATTCAGACATTAAGAACTTCCATTCTAAATTATCTGTAAAGTGTGTATACATTTGGAAATGTTTGCTAGTGTTTTTTATTAATCATGTAATATCTAGTATTCTGTCAGTTGAGAGTTACAGTTATGAAAAAAAAAATTGAAAATATAAAAAAGATTGAGGAATTTAAGGTTAGTTCCTAGATACCTGATGCTAATATCAACAAACTTTAACAAATATTGAGCCATATTTGTCTAAATTTAAGCTTCTTTATTTCAACTCAGGGTTTAAACTATAATAAGAGATGCTTATCTGGTAAAATAATTTATATTGTTGCCTATAATTCCAGTCTCAGCATATAATCTCATATATACGCATATAGGTGAAGTTAACAACAATTACAACTTTTTTTTGTCAATTCTATTTATAATGTTAAATTGTCAACTCCATTTTAAGGCCAAGCCAGAACTGGAGAAATAAGGGCATTAGATTACTTTTTCTGCTCTTTAAAATTAAATAGAGCTGGAAATTTTATTCTATTTTATACTTGTTTTTAATCAATAAAATACTTAACATTTTAATCAAATTTACCTTACTTTTGCTCTGACTGTATTAGAATTGTTCTGTAAGGTAATCTTTTGTTACCATTAAAATTTTAATTGGAAGAAAATATAAATAGAGGAAATCATAAAATAAAAATGTGCATCTTGAGAAATTAGTACACAGAGAACACCATTATCACACCACCCAAGTCAAGAAGTAGATATAGTTTTCAATCCAACATCACAGCTCCTGCTATTGAATACATCCATTAAATTAGTTACTTCCCGGACTGCAAGGAGGTCCAACCAGTCCATTCTGAAGGAGATCAGCCCTGGGATTTCTTTGGAGGGAATGATGCTGAAGCTGAAACTCCAGTACTTTGGCCACCTCATGCGAAGAGTTGACTCATTGGAAAAGACTCTGATGCTGGGAGGGATTGGGGGCTAGAGGAGAAGGGGATGACAGAGGATGAGATGGCTGGATGGCATCACTGACTCGATGAACGTGAGTCTGAGTGAACTCTGGGAGTTGGTGATGGACAGGGAGGCCTGGCGTGCTGCAATTCATGGGGTCGCAAAGAGTCAGACACGACTGAGCGACTGAACTGAATTGAACCTTTCTAGAAATCCCTTCCTTGCTTTTATCACTATGTATCCTTAACCATTCATTTTATCTGTTTTGAACTTTACATAAATAGGAACACAGCTATATATATTCGCTTTTATGGGTCTCTTAACTGACAACTTTTAAATGAAGATACAAAGTGGTATAGATAGGCATACAAGAAAATTATCTTCAAGGTCAGTGATGTTAAATTAAGAAGAAGACAGGACTTCTTCCCTGTCCATACTCTTCTATTGTGGCCATGACTATTTTCTCTTGAACCTTTACCTGCCTGGTGAGACAGCTGAAATATATATGACTACACTGAATCTTAATTCAGCCAATCAAGAACATAGCTGATTTCTACAATAAAAATGCTAGAAGACGCTTTCTTAACATAACTGTGAGGGGTTCTGGGAGCAGTTAAAACAAAAGCTTATGTTAAAACACAAGTGTACCTGTAAAGACAAGAAATTCTGTAGTTCATGAACTGAAAGAATAGTGATTTTTAGAGTCTTAAACAAAATCATTTATTTCATATGGACATCTAGAGATCAATGGTAGATCAAAGAACAGGGTAAGCCCTCAGTTATATTTCTTATCTGGCCTGAGGAGAATTTCATTCAAACGGATTTAGATTCCCAATTTTATAACTTAAGAAGCTTTTCAGTTAATGAAGTAATGTTGGCTCCTACAGTTCTGTCAGATGCTATGTTTCTTTGCTGTTCTGACAACTCCATTTTTAGGGCTGAAAAAAAAGAAAGAGCACCAGTGTTCAAGAACTGTGGAAATAATACTGAAATCTAGACACAGATGAAGATGAGCTTTAGTGAAACACTTGGTGAAATACTTGATAAGATAATGTACCCTGTAAGAACGGAATTGATGAAGACTCTCTTTTTTCATTTTCAAAATAGGTTTCTTTTTCTGCAACAATTGGCCTATCATAAAAAGTTTTGATTACGTTCCTGTGTAAAAGGAGTTTTTGTCTTTTTTCTAAGTATCTCTATTTCAGTTGTTTCACTGACCTTTACCATTAAGCGGAAATTTCTGAGTCTGCATAGATGAACTAAAACTGTTTTTAAGTCAGAAAAGAAACAATGGAAGATAATTATACCTTACTCTGAAAATGCCGAATGCAGGCAAGGTATTTTCAAGCAGTGTTATTTCTATTCCTAAAATGAAATACATTTTAGGATGAGCTTTAAGATGAGTCTGTAAATATGTAAGTTACAGGGGTATACACTGGTTGCCAGGAACTTATCATTGTGACATTTCTCTATTTAGAAGTAGGACATCAGATAAAAATGGTATTGTTATTGTGATGGACAACACGTGTATATATGCAATGCTAAACATAGCAATTAGTCACTAGGAAATAAAGATCTCTTTTTCCATACATATTAGGTAAAAATTTCATCTGCACATTTCATCAGACCTAGCTATTTTTAAAGAGAAACTGATATAAAACTTAGTATTTTACACACCATTAGTTTTGCTACATATGTTTGGGCACCTCTTGGGGATTTTTTCTGGTAGACTTGTTTTATACAGTTTTTAATCCTGAAATCGAACTGACAGAATTGACAAGCAGCTTCTCTAATCCCTCATCAGAAAGCCATACTGAGAGGAAGAATCTTAACACACCTCAGGATGCCCTCCCCTCATTGAGAAAAAATGGAGTAAGAGAAGAGACTAGTATTGGTGCAAAGACTGTGTCTTTCCAAACAAGCCCTTGCTCACCAGCGCCAAAGACGTGAACGCTCAGAAGTCAAAGAAGAGCTGGACGCACGTCTTGTCTTTGAGGCAGAAAAAGTGCGAAACAGCCAAGGAGAATAACCATCGGGAACTAATGATGTCCTGAACAAGTAATGGCAGAAAGGAGAGGAAATTATTTTACCTCTAAAATACTTCAAAAGCCAAGAAACAAGCCAGATAGCTACTCATCTCAGTACAGGAAAAAAAAAAAAATTCTGTATTACGTATATTCCTATAGAACTTAACATGTAGATTAAAAGCCAAGTATATGAACTCATCTCCCAGTTAGGATTCTAGAAGGTGGTGCAGGCAGCCTCAGGTAGGAGACAAGGGAGATGAAATGGAATTCACACGTTCTCTTCATTAGTTACTTAGCAACCTGTATGCAGTACAATTCTGTGCCAGGAACTACTTTATTTGCTGTTGTTGTTGTTGTTGTTTATTCACTAAATGGTGTCTGACTCTTTGCCACCCCATGGACTGTAGCTTGCCAGGCTCCTCTGTCAATGGGATTTCCCAGGCAAGAATACTGGAGTGGGGTGCCATTCCCTTCTCCAGGGGATCTTCCCAACCCAGGGACTGAACCCTCGTCTCTGGCACTGATAGGCAGATTCTTTACTGCTGAGCCACCAGTGCAACAGAGAACTATTTTAAGTACTTTGCAAATGTGAACTCATTGAATCCATGTTGCCAACCTATATTCTGGCTACTACCACCTGGCATATTTTACAGCCGAGAAACCGGAGGCATGCAGGAACAAAAGCTCCCCCAGATCACAACGCTAGTACGTGGCAGAAATAGGATTTAAATTCAGGCGCGGTGGCTCCACCATCCGCGGTCTTAACCCTTGCCCTGCCCCTTCTACACAGTCACTTGGTTAGATGTGTCAGGTTTACCTTTACTTGAGCCTTTACGAACAAACAGACAAAAAAGAAAAGCTCACGGAGAATGCTTTTAACTAATTTTTCTTGCTTTGTTATCAGAAAGCACCCACCCACACACAGCTGGTATGTGAATTGCAGAAGGTAGCATGGCTAGAAAATAAAACTAAACTTTTTATCTAGTGAGTTAGGATGCTTCTTATCATGTAGACTTAACTGTTTAACTTCAGTGTCTTATAAACAAAACTATTCCACATTGGAAAATAAGTTATTTTCTTAAAAATATAGAAGAAAAGCTTTCTGGAGTAAAAAAATAATAATATGCATTAAAATAAACCTGAAAAATACATACCACATGTAAATGCACATACAGTTATTGACAGATGTCACTTCAAAATAATTGATTCAAATTTACCACATATTAGCAAACAGAATTTATCTGTACACTGAAATAATATGATAGACACAGAAGGCTTATTCAAGGAACACATGGATAGTTCAATTTAAAAATGTTAGACTCCACTGAGATTTGAGGCGAAAAAGCATAATAATCCACATAACAAATTCTCCTGTCTCCAAAAAAATTGATCAAGTTCATAATTTGGGGAGGGAAGGAATTTAAAAACCTAGGAATTGGGTAGAACTCTTATAGCCAGATAAAAATGTATAAATATCAAAAGATTTTCCATAAAGTACAAATATTTTCTATCAAATCATTTAGAGAAATAAGCCTCTGTAATGCCAAGCAGATGCCTAAAAATCATTTTTAAGGATGAGAAAACAGAAACGGCCCACCTAGAAGTTAAAACACGTTCAGCTTCACAAGAAACCGAGGGCGATACAAACTAAAACCCCTGTAAATGCTATTGCTCATCTGCTAGCTTGACAAAAATCTAAAAAATCAATTCATACAAAATTCTGTTGAAGATATGGAAAAACTTAAACACTTACCCACTGCTGCCGGAGTTGGAGAGATGAATACGACCGGTCTGAAAAGCATTTTTGGCAACACTCTGCAAAGCTGACCCTTATCCCCACAGCTCCCAAATGGGTGCAAACAGGAATCATCTGGGGTCCTTATAAACTTGTGATTTGTGGCTCCACCTCCAGCCAGTCTGACTTAATTGATGATACCTGGGCGTTGGGAGCTTTGGACGCTCCTAGGTGATTCTAATGGAGAAGGCAATGGCACCCCACTCCAGTACTATTGCCTGGAAAATCCCATGGATGGAGGAGCCTGGTAGGCTGCAGTCCATGGGGTCACAAAGAATCGGACTCGATTGAGTCACTCCCTTTCACTTTTTACTTTCATGCATTGGAGAAGGAAATGGCAACCGACTCCAGTGTTCTTGCCTGGAGAAGCCCAGGGATGGGGGAGCCTGGTGGGCTGCCGTCTATGGGGTCGCACAGAGTCGGACACGACTGAAGCAACTTAGCAGCAGCAGTAGCAGCAGGTGATTCTAAAGGGCAGTGTTGTTTGGGAAGCTCTGCCCAGTTCCCTCTAATGAAGGACCTACACTATGGAGAATCTCTCACACATAGCTAGAGAATCTCTCACACATGTGAACCAGGATAGTTACAAGAGAGTTAATAGTAAAAATGGTCATAATAGCAAAATATTGAAAACAGAATGTACATCAGTCTAGAATGGATATCATAGAAAAAAAGAAATAAAACCTCATTCCCAGAAGCCTTGATTCTCAGAAGCATATTATAGAGTGAAGGAAGTCTGTCTTAGATGATAAACAAAGTGTGATTTCCAGTTATACGGTGTCTAAAGTACACACCACTTGATAGAGTTTTAATTAGGGAGGCATAATTGGATAAAGAAGGAAATAGAGGATGTAGGGCAGGATAGGTTTCAAGACAGTGGTTGATTTCGAGGAGAAGAAAAGGAGTGGTCAGGGAGTGGACACTGGAAGCTGCATTTAATGTCCTAAGATTTTTCTTGGTTGTACGTGTTGTTCAGTTGCTAAGTTGTGACCGACTCTTTTGACTCCATGAACTATAACCCATCAGGCTCCTCTGTCCATGGATTTCCCAGGCAAGAATACTGGAGTGGCTTGCCATCTCCTCCAGAGGATCTTCCTGGACCAGGGATAGAACCCATGTCCCCTTGGCAGGTGGATTCTTTACCATTGATCCATCAGGGAAGCCCTGGTGTTGTAGGTACACAGCTATTTATTTTACTGTTGCTCTTTACCTTTATTTCATGTTTTACACATTTTATATATTAGCTGTATTTCAAAATAATTTAAAACTAAATTGATGTACAGATTTTAAACAGGAGAGTGGATAATAGATTGTTCACATAGTAACCATCACTCAGACTATTGAGAGAAGAATGTGTGGGTGATGTGTCAAGTGTGAATACAAATAATGAATAGAGTCTGTTGCAAAAGCTGATAAGGAATCGTGTCATTTGGGCAATTACAGCAAGGTCTGAGAGTCAAAGATGGATGAGGAGGTACTCAGGATTCAGTGATTCAGAAAATGGAGCTGAGGGGATGAGCAGGAAGGGGAAATGGAAAGTCAAGGCATCTTTTGGGTTTCTAAGTTGGATCACAAGAACACTGAAGTATGTTTTTGTGGGCACATTCAGTTGGACACGAGACTCCTCACCTACATGCAGGTGTGCAAACAGAGATGTAAAAGCCAGGTCTCAGGAGGCAGGGCAGAGTATGGGCATTTTTCAGCATCATCAGTGAGGAGATACTAAATGTACTTGTGGCTGAAAAAGAGATTTCATAGGATAATGTAAAAAGAAAAGACAAATTCCGAGGAAGTAAACATAGAATGTTGAGCTTTAAGCCAACTTTTTCACTCTTCACATTCACTTTCATCAATAGGCTTTTTAGTTCCTCTTCACTTTCTGCCATAAGGGTGATGTTATCTGCATATCTGAGGTTATTGATATTTCTCCTGGCAATCTTGATTCCAGCTTGTGCTTCCTCCAGCCCAGCGTTTGTCATGATGTACTCTACATATAAGTTAAATAAGTAGGGTGACAATATACAGCCTTGATGTACTTCTTTTCCTATTTGGAACCAGTCTGTTGTTCCATGTCCAGTTCTAACTGTTGCTTCCTGACCTGCATACAGGTTTCTCAAGAGGCAGGTAGGGTGGTCTGGTATTCCCATCTCTTTCAGAATTTTCCACAGTTTATTGTGATCCACACAGTCAAAGTCTTTGGCATAGTCAATAAAGCAGAAATAGATGTTTTTCTGGAACTCTCTTGCTTTTTCAATGATCCAATGGATGTTGGCAATTTAATCTCTGGTTCCTCTGCCATTTCTAAAACCAGCTTGAACATCTGGAAGTTCATGGTTCACGTATTGCATGGGAAATAGATGGAGAAACAGTGAAAACAGTGTCAGACTTTATTTTTTTGGACTCCAAAATCACTGCAGATGGTAATTGCAGCCATGAAATTAAAAGATGCTTACTCCTTGGAAGGAAAGTTATGACCAACCTAGATAGCATATTCAAAAGCAGAGACTTTACTTTGCCAACAAAGGTCCATCTGGTCAAGGGTATGGTTTTTCCAGTGGTCACATATGGATGTGAGTTTGGACTGTTAAGAAAGCTGAGCACCGAAGAATTGATGCTTTTGAACTGTGGTGTTGGAGAAGACTCTTGAGAGTCCCTTGGACCGCAAGGAGTTCCAACCAGTCCATTCTAAAGGAGATCAGATTTCTCCTGGGATTTCTTTGGAAGGAATGATGCTGAAGCTGAAACTCCAGTACTTTGGCCATCTCATGTGAAGAGTTGACTCATTGGAAAAGACTCTGATGCTGGCAGGGATTGGGGGCAAGAGGAGAAGGGGACGACAAAGGATGAGATGGCTGGATGGCATCACTGACTCGATGGACGAGAGTCTGAGTGAACTCCGAGAATTGGTGATGGACAGGGAGGCCTGGCGAGCTGTGATTCATGGGGTCGCAAAGAGTCAGACATGACTGAGTGACTGAACTGAACTGAAACATAGAAGTTCAAGCAAACACTGAGAAGTTATGCTAGAGAATTGAAAAGAAATAAGCCCAGTGAGGTATTTGGATAATGAGAAGACAATAAACACGGCCATGTGTCACCAGAAATCACTTTTACTTACTACATATTAAGTTGGTTTTAAAAAATTAAAACCTGTGTTATCTTAAGGCTGTTAAAAGCCAGTGGTTTAAAAAGGAGAAGCAAAGATTCCACCAGAAAATTACTAGAAATAATCAATGACTATAGTAAAGTTGCAGGATATAAAATCAACACACAGAAATCCCTTGCATTCCTATACACTAATAATGAGAAAACAGAGAGAGAAATTAAGGAAACAATTCCATTCACCATTGCAACGGAAAGAATAAAATACTTAGGAATATATCTACCTAAAGAAACTAAAGACCTATATATAGAAAACTATAAAACACTGGTGAAAGAAATCAAAGAGGACACTAATAGATGGAGAAATATACCATGTTCATGGATTGGAAGAATCAATATAGTGAAAATGAGTATACTACCCAAAGCAATTTATAGATTCAATGCAATCCCTATCAAGCTACCAACAGTATTCTTCACAGAGCTAGAACAAATAATTTCACAATTTGTATGGAAAAACAGAAAACCTCGAATAGCCAAAGCGATCTTGAGAAAGAAGAATGGAACTGGAGGAATCAACCTACCTGACTTCAGGCTCTACTACAAAGCCACAGTTATCAAGACAGTATGGTACTGGCACAAAGACAGAAATATAGATCAATGGAATAAAATACAAAGCCCAGAGATAAATCCACGCACATATGGACACCTTATCTTTGACAAAGGAGGCAAGAATATACAATGGATTAAAGACAATCTCTTTAACAAGCGGTGCTGGGAAATCTGGTCAACCACTTGTAAAAGAATGAAACTAGACCACTTTCTAACACCATACACAAAAATAAACTCAAAATGGATTAAAGATCTAAACGTAAGACCAGAAACTATAAAACTCCTAGAGGAGAACATAGGCAAAACACTCTCCGACATACATCACAGCAGGATCCTCTATGACCCACCTCCCAGAATATTGGAAATAAAAGCAAAAATAAACAAATGGGACCTAATTAACCTTAAAAGCTTCTGCACATCAAAGGAAACTATTAGCAAGGTGAAAAGGCAGCCTTCAGAATGGGAGAAAATAATTGCAAATGAAGCAACTGACAAACAACTAATCTCAAAAATATACAAGCAACTCCTACAGCTCAACTCCAGAAAAATAAATGACCCAATCAAAAAATGGGCCAAAGAACTAAATAGACATTTCTCCAAAGAAGACATACAGATGGCTAACAAACACATGAAAAGATGCTCAACGTCACTCATTATCAGAGAAATGCAAATCAAAACCACTATGAGGTACCATTTCACACCCATCAGAATGGCTGTGATCCAAAAGTCTACAAATAATAAATGCTGGAGAGGGTGTGGAGAAAAGGGAACCCTGGTACACTGTTGGTGGGAATGCAAACTAGTACAGCCACTATGGAGAACAGTGTGGAGATTCCTTAAAAAACTGGAACTAGAACTGCCTTATGATCCAGCAATCCCACTGCTGGGCATACACACTGAGGAAACCAGAAGGGAAAGAGACACGTGTACCCCAATGTTCATCGCAGCACTGTTTATAATAGCCAGGACGTGGAAGCAACCTAGATGTCCATCAGCAGATGAATGGATAAGACAGCTGTGGTACATATACACAATGGAGTATTACTCAGCCATTAAAAAGAATACATTTGAATCAGTTCTAATGAGGTGGATGAAACTGGAGCCTATTATACAGAGTGAAGTAAGCCAGAAGGAAAAACATAAATATAGTATACTAACGCATATATATGGAATTTAGAAAGATGGTAACAATAACCTGGTGTACGAGATAGCAAAAGAGACACTGATGTATAGAACAGTCTTATGGACTCTGTGGGAGAGGGAGAGGGTGAGAAGATTTGGGAGAGTGACATTGAAACATGTAGAATATCATGTAAGAAACGAGTTGCCAGTCCAGGTTCGATGCGCGATACTGGATGCTTGGGGCTGGTGCACTGGGACGACCCAGAGGGATGGTGTGGGGAGGGAGGAGGGAGGAGGGTTCAGGATGGGGAACACATGTATGCCTGTGGCGGATTCATTTTGATATTTGGCAAAACTAATGCAATTATGTAAAGTTTAAAAATAAAATTAAAAAAATAAAATAAAATAAAAAAATAAAAAGCATAGAGAAAAAAAATAAAAGTCTGTTCTTTTAAAAAAAAAAAAAAGGAGAAGCATTTCATCACACTATCTTTTTTAAAAAATAAGAACCCCATAACTGGCAATTTAAAATGAAAATCTATAAATCCTTTTTATCACTGTACAAAACTATGGATCAGCTATTCCTCTACTAGTCAAAAATTTTAAGGAAATGAGAAAACATAGTGATTGCATAGCACTTTTTTGAGTCTTTTAAATTTGGGCAAGTATCAACAGATATTTTAACTTTATAGTATTTCCATGGCACATTTATTAAGTTATGGAATTTTACTGAAAGCCCTAAAATTTCAACATATCTAGTCTTTCAATGACTTTGTGGAATAAAAGCAGGACAGCTATATTTGTCTTCCTTTCAAACAAGAATTCCTTAAGTATTTGAGAGTGAAATGGAGGTTACCTGAGGAATTAGAGAAAAACAATAATTAGAAAATGGAACCATCAACTAAAGTGATAATGTTGTTTTGTGCCAGTCATTTCTTCTTTAAAAATGCAAACGTTTCTGTAAACAGTCATATTTCCATATTACAAGTAGGACTGTGAGGTTCATGTGATTTAAGCAATTTTTTGAAGGTCATAGACTTATATATGGCTAGTAAGAGCTGAATCCATGGTGGTCTAACTCTATAAATTTATGACAAATTAAAGCAAGATAATGTTTTTGAAAGCAGAACTGATCTAAATATTCATTATATGGAAAATTCCACTGTTTTTTTAAATTTTCATCTAGTAGCCTTAAACTCAATTTTCCTTTTTGTGTACAGACTGGTTTCTTTGGTGAAGTAATTTGTGTGGATTATCCAAAAGCTGTCTACCATTTTATTCATAGAATGAGTATGAATTCCTTTGTGTAATATTTTCCATTATTCATTCATGATATTAGAGCTTACTCTGTACAAACAATGAATCATGGATTTCAATTTTGAAACATTATTAATCATTAATGGGATCTAAATCTGTCTACTTTATGGGCACGCACAGATTTCTACAAGATAGAAATGTTACATGCAGCAAAAATAAGCAAAATAAATCAAACATTAAGAAGAACATAAAATATATTCTTTATTCCTCAGAAATTATATCAGGTTTCAATTATTATGATTGTTTTTCTAACCAGTGTTATTTACAACAACATCACATTTACATATTTATTTTCTAAATAGTAGAACGTCATCTCTTTACTAAGGACATTTGACCCCTTTGAAAGCTCAAATCTTTTTTCATAATCTTTTCTCCCATTAACTGCCTTGTTTATTTTATGCTCAAGACACCTTAGACCCTCGTGCAACAACATTTTGTGAGGGTTTTTCATGCCAGTTATCACTTGGACATGAATGAGTGATTAAACCACAACAACCATCACTACTCCAAACCACCTTATATCTAAAGTCTTCCTCTCTTCCCCTCAATGTCATTTTTGTATAACAAATTCTTGTATCTGTTCTTCCCCACGCAACACACACATGCAGCCTCCCTTGAAGCACCTCCTTCAAATTTCCATGACCCCACTATTTTGCTTGAATTAAACACTCTTTGCTCAGGACTTCTAAATAAACATATGAAAAGATGTTCAAACTCAGTATCAGGCAAGTTAATAACAAAGTACCACCATGCAGCCAAAATAGAATGTATGTGTCAACTAGGGCTTGGGGGTAACCAGAAGTCATATGCCTTGCTGTTGAAATGTATGTTATTAATTCCATTTTAGGAAGCCATCTGCAATATGTGCTAAATCTGAACTAACATATACCCTGTGACTCAGCAACTATACTCCTGGTTATACAGGCACAGAAATATGTATTATATGTACTGACAGACATATGTGAATGAGAAGATTATAAAGCAAGAGCTAAGCACAAAACTCACCACCAATGCCTACCAAAATAGGAAGGGTGAATACATTATGGTATATTCATAAAATGAAAAATAACAAGAAAAATGAAATTAAAAACTGCTACAATATGATGTCTGTCTCAAGAAGCATCCATTTAAGATGACAGAGATAAAAGAAGACACAGGTATGACATACACAAAAATTGAAAATCTTCAAAATTCACCTCTGGTATTAGAAATCAGGATAGTGGATACTTTCCTGGAGAGAAGAAAGAATGAACGTATGAGAGATGGTCTATAGTGCTGAATATATTCCATTTCTTGATCCAGATGGTATTTTGCGGTTAAAATTCTTTAAGCGGTACAACCATGATGTCTGCTCTGTATCCATCTATATATATCCTATTTCCAAAAAATACGTTATTAAAACATGAGACTATAAAGTGCTTGACATCCTGAATCCCACAGAAATATAGAATTGGTCTCCAGGATTTATATATATAACTGTTTTCAAAATTCTTATTTAAATCAACTATAAAAACAATCAAACTAATGGTATAATTAAGTCCAAAAGTACAGAGGAAAAAAGTCATAGTGGCACTATTTAAACCTCTCTGAGTTCAAAAATATTATTTATTCCAATTATGTGAATGTAAGTTCAAAGCAAGGAAATACCAAAGAATGCTCAAACTACTGC
The DNA here is from genome assembly GCF_003369695.1 of Bos indicus x Bos taurus. Taxonomy (NCBI): domain Eukaryota; kingdom Metazoa; phylum Chordata; class Mammalia; order Artiodactyla; family Bovidae; genus Bos; species Bos indicus x Bos taurus. The sequence goes on along the minus strand of NC_040099.1, from coordinate 8,254,106 downwards.
ACAATTGCACTCATCTCACACACTGGTAAAGTAATGCTCAAAATTCTCCAAGCCAGGCTTTAGCAATACGTGAACCATGAAGTTCCAGATGTTCAAGCTGGTTTTAGAAACGGCAGAGGAACCAGAGATCAAATTGCCAACATCCATTGGATCATCGAAAAAGCAAGAGAGTTCCAGAAAAACATCTATTTCTGCTTTCTTGACTATGCCAAAGCCTTTGACTGTGTGGATCACAATAAACTGTGGAAAATTCTGAAAGAGATGGGAATACCAGACCACCTGACCTGCCTCTTGAGAAACCTGTATGCAGGTCAGGAAGCAACAGTTAGAACTGGACATAGAACAACAGACTGGTTCCAAGTAGGAAAATGGCTATATATTGTCACCCTGCTTATTTAACTTATATGCAGAGTACATCATGAGAAACGCTGGGCTGGAAGAAGCACAAGCTGGAATTAAGATTGCCAAGAGAAATATCAATAACCTCAGATATGCAGATGACACCACCCTTATGGCAGAAAGTGAAGAGGAACTAAAAAGCCTCTTGATGAAGGTGAAAGAGGAGAGTGAAAACGTTGGTTTAAAACTCAACATTCAGAAAACGAAGATCATGGCATCTGGTCCCATCACTTCATGGGAAATAGATGGGGAAACAGTGGAAACAGTGTCAGACTTTATTTGGGGGGCTCCAAAATCACTGCAGATGGTGACTGCAGCCATGAAATTAAAAGACGCTTACTCCTAGTAAGGAAAGTTATGACCAACCTAGATACCATATTGAAAAGCAGAGACACTACTTTGTCAACAAAGGTCCGTCTAGTCAAGGCTATGGTTTTTCCAGTAGTCATGTATGGATGTGAGAGTTGGACTATAAAGAAGGCTGAGGGCCAAAGAATTGATGCTTTTGAACTGTGGTGTTGGAGAAGACTCTTGAGAGTCCCTTGGACTGCAAGGAGATCCAACCAGTCCATCTAAAAGGAAGTCAGTCCTGAATATTCATTAGAAGGACTGATGCTGAAGCTGAAACTCCAATACCTTGGCCACTTGATGGGAGATCTGACTCATTGGAAAAGACCCTGATGCTGCGAGGGACTTGGGGCAGGAGGAGAAGGGGACGACAACAGAGGATGAGATGGTTGGATGGCATCACCAACTCAATGGACATGAGTTTGGGTGGGCTCTGGGAGTTGTTTTTGGACAGGGATGCCTGGCATGCTGCAGCTCATGGGGTCGCAAAGAGTCGACATGACTGAGCGACTGAACTGAACTGAAGTTCAAAGCATCAAACTGTATAGTTGTTATATGAGAAAAACATGTATGTAATACTGTTTTGGTATATTTCACTAAATTTCTATGGATTTAATCTCAGTTATAATAAATTGAGGTTTTGCTAAGTGGAATTTTATTTTTTTAATGTTGTAGTTTATATTAAGAATGAAATTTGCCTGTCAATATTTCATCTGTCTGTTAACCTTCCTTTGACAAGAAAAAGTCCACAATTTCAGTATGAATATTCTTTTCTTATGTATTTTCCCTGAATTTGAGAAATGAGTGTATTACTACAGATTTATAAAACTACATTAAAACAGAATGGGAATACATAAACTCAAGTGTTAACAAGGCCACTGTGTAGGATTATGTTACACTGAACCCATTCACAACATTTTACATTATCAGGGACTGACAGTCAGGAAGGAATAATTGTCTATATTTTAGTCTTTGAACAGTGAGTTTACCAATTTACGATATAATTTTACTAAGGGTAAGTACTGGAAACAAATTGTCATTATTTGGTAATGACATTTTGGAATGTAATTTTGGAACAAAAGCTTCCTACCAGCTCTTGTTGCTTTTTGATTGCCAAGTCGTATCCGACTCTTTTGTGACCCCATCAGTTGTAGCTTGCTAGGCTCCTCTGTCCATGGGATTGTCCAGACAAGAATACTGGAGTGGGTTGCCATTTCCTTCTCCAACCTACCAGCTCTAGGATTCATTAAATTTGTTATGCACTAATATTTCTTTGTTTAGCTTCTAGATAATTACTTATGACGCTAACAGCCCGTACCGTAGGGTGTGTAGCCTGTAATGCAGCATGCACCGTGAGGTAGAGATCACCCCTCAAATTTATATGCTTGAAAATGTTTACATAAAGGATGATATAAATTCTATATGATTAGACAACTAGAACACTGAAAATTTAGCTTCAATTACAGATGTCTTTTGTCTGCATATTTTGTTTTCAAGTAAAACCAATAGCACACTCTGCATAATAGCAATTCCCTTCTCTTGGTGTTAACATAACATTAATCCTTAGGAATTCTGAATTTTTACTGATCAACTTCAGTTCAGTCACTAAGTCGTGTCTGACTCTTTGGGACACCATGGACTGCTGCATGCCAGACTCTGTCTTTCACTACCTCCTGGAGTTCACTCAGACTCACGTCCATCGAGTCAGTGGCTGTCTGTCCATCCAGCCATCTCATCCTCTGTCGTCCCCTTCTCCTCCTGCCCCCAATCCCTCCCAGCATCAGGGTCTTTTCCAATGAGTCAGATCTTCACATCAGGTGGCCAAAGTATTGGAGCTTCAGCTTCAGCATCAGTCCTTCCAATGAATATTCAGGACTGACTTCCTTTAAGATGGACTGGTTGGATCTCCTTGCAGTCCAAGGGACTCTCAAGAGTCTTCTCCAACACCACAGTTCAAAAGCATCAATTCTTTGGCCCTCAGCCTTCTTTATAGTCCAACTCTCACATATGTACATGGCTACTAGAAAAACCCTTATTTATTATTTTATGTTATTATTTAACCCTTTCAAATTTGTATCAGATTACTAGAGAAGCAGATCACTTTAGCTGCTGATATCTGAATTTCATTTGTTATTAAGTAAATCTTCACCATCCCTGAGACTCACCTGCTCTAGCTGTGACACAGAAGACACACTCCATTTGCTCCACAGAAGAATGATTATGTTATTCTCTGTTGCTGCCATAACAGAGGACCACAGTAACAAATGACCACAAGCTTAGCATCTCAAAAAATATTTTGGCACAGTTCTGAAAGTCAGAGGTTCAACAGATCTCACTGGGCTAAATCAAGGTATTTGACAAGGCTGTGTTCTTTCCTGAAGGCTCCAGGGAGAACCCTTTTCCTTGTCTTTTCCAATTTCTAGAGGCTGCTTTCACTCCTTGGCTTGTGGCTTCCTTTCTTCATCTGCAAAGCCAGTAATGTTTCATATATATGATCTCACTTCATTATATCTCTCTTTGACTACAGCTGGGAAAGAATCTGTGCTTTTCAAGGATGCCCTGATTCAATTTGACCCACCCAGACAATCCAGGGTACACCCTATCAAATCTTTTACATCGACCCCATCAGCAAAGCCCCTTTGCCAGGTAAGGTGAAACAGTCACTTATCATGGAGGTTAGAAGGTAGGCAATTTGGGGGTAGAGGGTAAGGCACTGTTCTGCCTATCACAACAAGGACGCGTTATAATGGGTTATTTTAGGATCAGAGATTTTTGAAGATGAACAAATTGATTCTGCAAATGTTTTCAAACATGCATTGGATGGCAGGGCCTAGGGAATCATAAGGTGTCACAGATGACGACCAGTCCTCTCTTAACTTGGTACACACTGAACAGTTATACAACATGTAACTGGTGTTACTATTTGGTGGAAAGGAAAGGCCCTGAGGGTTTCCATTGATTAGTATGTGTTCATGGATTGTGATTTATTTTGTTTGCCTCCCATAATGTAAATTATTTTCCTATATGTGGGTATTTGACACCATGCAGACTATTGGTGGAAGGGTTTCCCACCTCCTGTTATGGACCTTAACTCCTTGTCTCTACATCCTGGTGGCCAGGCTGGGCCCATAATACCTTTGCTCTGCCAGTCACATGTGTTCATGGGTAGTGCCGCTGGGGCCACATGCCAGCAGCAGTGCCCTTAGATGCTCCCTAGAGCATGAGTTGAATGTGGTTTCTGTAGCCAAGTTTCCCTTGTTTTTGTTTTTCTCTCCCCTGCTTTCTTAGAATAGCTTGTCAGCTTTATGTTGCTTCTGTGAGATTCTGATATGCTTCATAAATTTCATCTCTGCTTACAGTATCCAAAATAGGGATCTGATATTTACAACCAAGAATGCATAGGTGACTCTGTTTATTCTTAATCCCAAATTCAAGGAAATAAATAATTTATCAGGAAAAAAAAACTTGAATCTACTAACATACTATAGCCAATCTTGGTTATAGATTCCATTATGTACATAACCAAAATCTGGGAAGGAAATTTTCTATACAGAATGAGAATTGAAAATCAGGTCATGTGTGCATTGTTTTCTAAAGCTAAAAAAGAATCCAGATTTTAATTCACTTTGTATCATGGTGCATGTAATTAAAGGAAAGGATGTACACTGGTTTCACTTTCCTATCTCTTGATGAAAGTAACTCTATATGAGTCAGATTGCCATATTTTGGGCAGCCAAAGGAATGGAGTCACTGATAATATTGATTTTCTTAGCACAGGAGAGCACAAAAAGCTCTCTTGGTGAGGGAAATTTATGTAATAGAGTTTTCAAATATTGTTCTAGAAAGGCATGAAAGAAGGGTGCTCTTTTTGTTTACTTGCTCTAAAAAAGGCTCCCCCGACCTCCGTTTAGCTGACTGTCTAAGCCTACCTCACTGCCGCCCCAACCTGGTGAATTCCCTCTCACACCAGCTCTCTTGCTCTACAAAATAGTCCGTAAGCAAGATGATGGGAAAGGGGGTGGGGAGAGGAAGTCGTACCGTGCTTGGATCTATAAAATATGACAAGTTGGGGGAACAAAAATGTCCTTTGTATGTTTACTTTGTGAATGCAAATGTGAAATACATCCTGCATTGGAGCCATCCATACTGGTCATATCAAAGTGTCATGAGCTTCTCCTCCAGACTTTTAGATGTGCGTCCAGTGGTTGGATCAAAACGACAGAATAGCAGCCTGTGAGTATACAAGCAACTCCTACAGCTCAATTCCAGAAAAATAAATGAACCAATCAAAAAATGGGCCAAAGAACTAAATAGACATTTCTCCCAAGAAGACATACAGATGGCTAACAAACACATGAAAAGATGCTCAACATCACTCATTATCAGAGAAATGCAAATCAAAACCACTATGAGGTACCATTTCACGCCAGTCAGAATGGCTGAGATCCAAAAGTCTACAAGCAATAAATGCTGGAGAGGGTGTGGAGAAAAGGGAACCCTCTTACACTGTTGGTGGGAATGCAGACTAGTACAGCCACTATGGAGAACAGTGTGGAGATTCCTTAAAAAACTGGAAATAGAACTGCCTTATGACCCAGCAATCCCACTGCTGGGCATACACACTGAGGAAACCAAAAGGGAAAGAGACACGTGTACCCCAGTGTTCATCGCAGCACTGTTTATAAAAGCCAGGACATGGAAGCAACCTAGATGCCCATCAGCAGATGAATGGATAAGACAGCTGTGGTACATATACACAATGGAGTATTACTCAGCCATTAAAAAGAATACATTTGAATCAGTTCTAATGAGGTGGATGAAACTGGAACCTATTATACAGAGTGAAGTAAGCCAGAAAGAAAAACACCAATACAGTATACTAACGCATATATATGGAATTTAGAAAGATGGTAACAATAACCCTGTGTACGAGACAGCAAAAGAGACACTGATGTATAGATCAGTCTTATGGACTCTGTGGGAGAGGGAGAGGGTGGGGAGATTTGGGAGAATGGCATTGAAACATGTATAATATCATGTATGAAACGAGTCGCCAGTCCAGGTTCGATGCGCGATACTGGATGCTTGGGGCTGGTGCACTGGGATGACCCAGAGGGAGGGTATGGGGAGGGAGGAGGGAGGAGGGTTCAGGATGGGGAGCACAGGTATACCTGTGGTGTATTCATTTTGATGTTTGGCAAAACTAATACAATATTGTAAAGTTTAAAAATAAAATAAAATTTAAAAAAAAATGTGCTCCTTCTCCTTGGGTATTGCCAAGAGACGAAGATGGAAGAAGAAAACAGATGTGCAAAGATGGAGAGGAATCCATTAGAAAAAGTTCTGTGAAGGAAGTGATGTGGTTAGCATGGCAGTGGACAGGACCCAGCAAGGTGCGCCTAGTGAGGGTAAAGGGCACGAGGGGGTTGGTTTAATAACCCAGAGGAGTTAGTATTTCAAACAGAGATGGGGTATACAAGAACCTGGGAAGCATACATTTTGGAATTGTGTGTTAAAAGAAGCATTCTATTTTAAAAGGTGGGAAAGAGGCAATTGACCATCGTGTGGTCAATACTACTAATAGAAGTTGGCTTGTTTTCAATGAGTTTTCCCATTAATGTTTGATCATTAACCCATTTAAAAGTGGGTCGTTTGCTGCATCACAGCACAATGACTCTCAAGCTGTCACCAGCCGCTTAATGAAAAGCAAGTTTCATTAGACCAGACATCCAGCCAAACAGTTGAGACAGACTGAATCGAAATAGAGAATGAGGAGGGTAACCTGCCTTTAAAAAAAAATGACCTGCCCTTGTTATTTTATCAGTTTAATAACACAGGAGTACCCCTCAGGTACATAATCTCTGTGAAGTCTCAGAATGGTCTAAATGTCTTCTCAGAGAACCAATAAAACAGACCAATTTTGTGTCTAGTTTTCATGCCTAACAAATACAACAGTTTATGGTTTTCTCTTAGTAGAAACAAGGAGGTTTCAGTATGCTAGTATCCATTAAGCATTTCAAACAGTTATTGATGGCTAGCATGTCAGCAGGGCTATCCTTAGTTGGCTTTCTTTTAAGCTATATTACTCAGTTGCTCATTAGGACTGAAAGCTTCCATCAGGGGCAGTTTTGTTAGGTTCTTATGACTGTGGAGATAATGTCTGAAAGCTGCTGTTTGCACATCAGGGAAGACATTGACGGAAATCTGATTGGATTTAATACCTTCATCTGCTAAAGGACTGAACTGTACCTGATAGATTTGTGCTGCTTAAAACTAGCTCTGAAAAGTGTGTCCAGCTTCCTCTCCACTTCCTTCTGCCCCAAGACTCGTGAGGTGGCAGTTGATATTAGAGTCACCTCTTCTCAAAATAGATCAAGACAATGCATTCTCTGTTGGAGTTGCATTTTAAAGTGGACTGTAAGTGGACTTTGCAAAGGTAGTGCTTTGTTCTTAAGCCTGTGAATTTCCGTTAGGTTTTAGGATCGCTTTTCTTGAAGGTTATTTTAGTGGAAGGGTACATACTCTGACTTTCAGAAAACATTGAAGTACTTAATAACTCAGAATTCATCAAAAAGAATCTATAATCTGCAGATCCACATGAAAATTGATATGTCACTTACCATCTTGGTATCTCCATGTTGTTATGAAATTGCCTTTAGAGGGGAAAAAAATGTGTCTTTTGTCCTAACCAAGCCATTCAGCTACATTATTTAGTTATTTAGTTTGGGGTAACGTGAGGTCCTTTTATTACTGTTCCTTGATTAAACCAGAGTTCAGATGTTTTATTATGTCACCGTTCTTTGAATGTTTTTACTAAATACTGATGAGCGTAAATGTGCTGGTACATGTTACCTCATCAGTATGTTCATTTTTAACCATTAGTCTTTATTTCTTTTTTAATTCTATATGCAATAAATTAAAGGACTCAAGAAATCTGATGTTACAGGTTGTGCTCTCTAATTTAACATCTAAATCATTCCAACTTTATGAAATTTCCATTTAGGTAAACTAAGGTGAATATGAAGATATTTCCTCTGATTCAATTTAGTCAATTAGGAAAAAATATCCTCAATTTTCAATAGATACACATAGGAATATGTCATTAGGTAAGCTACCTGAAATAATGAGATGATATTTGCAGACAGGCATGCATTTTTCTTGTCAGAAAGTCCCAATTTTAGTAAGAGAGCCAAGATTTAATTTATAATAAAATAACATGCAGATGCCCACACTAAGGAGAGAGAAAGAGACAATCTCACAGCAAGGAAAACTGTCGGCGTATTTGAATCCTAATTAAGAAAGGAAGCATGTGAGCTGGAAAAATAGCCAAGCCAGGTGGGAGGGTGAGTGGCACCCAGCCCACACAGCACATTTCCATGCTAAGAATATGGCAACCATGGTCTGTCCTGTTCTAGTTATTGTCTAGCAGCTAAAGGGCTTGACATCATGGTGAGATGCACAAGAATGTAAAGAAGGCCTGCTTACCTTTTTCAAAACACAATTACACTTTTCAGAATGCGAACATGACCTGGAAGTCAGTGATTTCTTTAAAAAAAAGAGAGAGAGAGACAGAGATCCACTGGGTTGTAATCTCAGAAGTGCCAAACCCAATGGTAATTCCATGGCAATTCCAAAACTATAATCACACGCGGGGCAGGCTTTGCCAATGAGACAGATGCTATCCTTGGAAGTCCTTTCTCCTTTTTTTGGGTAGCATCTGAGCCTTCTACGTTACCAAATGATGACAAATAAAAGATGATAGTATTTGTAATTACCATGAACATTTAAACTGAGTCATGTACTACAAAAAATATGTATGAAAACGCACACCTGTACTGAAAGTCTACACACATAATAAAAATATGTGCACTTTAGTTTTCTCTTATTCCTCAAAAGCAAGTTCATCTGATGGATTGTACAGATGAAGTAGCATCATGACATTGTCTTTATCTCCTGTCCTTAGACAAGATGCTTTTTGGAATCTTACTGGGTGACATGTGGTAAGAGAGTTTGAGACCTGTTCATTTAAATCAAATCCAGGGCTGTGTATTCTGAAACACATTGCAGGTCATAGGTAATGTCTGTAGAGTTTGTGTTCTATATGTGGTATACCTTCTATAATGTCGATTTTGAATTTTCCTCTACCGACAGATTTAGAGGCATTTACTTTTCATTGTCCTCTTATTAAAAAGTTAAATGAGAGAAAAGAGAATATATTCAGTTCCCCCCAAAACTTCTGCATGCATATGTATCCATGGACATATCGATGTAAGAAAAACCATACAAGAATTCTGCCTGTCCACACCCATAAATTCAGAGAATCAAATACAGAGTAATTAAAATGATGTGTGTGTGTGTGTGTATGTGGACATGCACCTACATGCCTATTTTTTCATAATGATACTGCAAATGAAAGATTAAATAAAAACATCAATATAAGCAAATCACTGGGGGGAAATGGAAGTAAACACCGAATGAAAAGGCTAAGAAATTAAAATAGGTGTTTCTGTAAAGTGAAACTTATTTTGTCAAAATGCATCAAAATTTAAGATTTTACAGAGATTAAGCATTCACCATTTCACTCAGTTTATGAGGCTAAGGATTCCAGGTGGAGATTACCTGAGTGGTTGTGACTCAGGATGTCCCGTGAGGTTGGAATCAAACTGCAGTTGTGAGCTTCTATCTCCACACTCAGAGTTTTGCTCATAAAGTTCAGCCTCCAGGCTAAGCTTCCAAGCTCAATTGTGAGGCTATAACCCAGAGCTGGCATTTCTTGCTACAGGGATCTCTCTTGCAGATTGTATGGGCTGCCCTGCATTGTGACTCAAGAGGAAGAATGAGAATGAGAGACAGTGTTCTCAAGATGATCTTCCCAGATGGCACAGTGGTAAAGAACCCACCTACCGATCCAGGAGATGCATGAGACACTGGTTCGATCCCTGGGTCTGGAGGATCCCCTGGAGAAGGAAATAGCAACGTGTTCCAATGTTCTCACCTGGAAAGTTCCATAGACAGTGCAGCCTGGCAGGCTACAGTCCAAGGAATCACAAAGAGTTAGACAGGACTGAGTTACTGAGCACATACTCAAGGTGGAAGCCGCCATCTACTTATAATCTAATCTCAGAAGTAGCATGCTGTCCTTTCTGATATTTCTACTTAAAAAATATAGAGACTACTTAAAAGTTAGTCTCTAAGTACCATCCATACTTCAGGACAGAGATTAAACTCCATCTCTTGAAGGGAAAAGTATCAAATAATTTATTGACATCTTAAAACCCATCTCCAAGAGTACCTCATCTTCAACCCACTTATTTTGACTACCAGAAACAGTACAAAATTGATGTACATTGTGTTTTGTTTTCATAGAAGTTGCAATTTATTAAAATATCTGTAACATTTAAATTGAGAATGGTATAGTAGAGTGTACACAGTCTTTTTAATTAAGAATATCTGAAATTGAATCCCTATTCTTACACTTGTTAAATGTAATCATGGGCAAATTACTTACTTTGATTTTTACTTCTGCAAATCCAGGAAAATAATGACACTTGTGAAAATTAAGTAAGCTTATAAATTTAAGGAAATTAAAATAACTAAGAAAATTTTCAATAAATATTTGTTAACATGATTACTTTTAAAGATTTTTTTCAATTTGTAAAAATCTCTTCATACTCATATCCCTTAAAGTAATTTTATGCTGACAATCAGTATAAATAATAAAGGATTCATTACACTATTGAGAGTTTACTTAAACAATAAATCCATATCTGCACATTCATAAGTGGCAGTAAAAATGAATTGGTGATTTTAGCTGACAAGAGCACCGAAATGCACAGCTAGGCAGGAAATGTGCCATATGCCGTGTTACACCTGGACTCTGTGTGACTGCACCTTAATCACTCTCCTAACATCCTCAAAGCACCTGAATATTGGAAGACATAAGGGATTTTGCCTCCTCAGTGGTGCTTTTCCATCCTAAACTTCGTTGACATTTATTAATCTTCAGTTGTAAATATGAAGATGCAACTATATAGCTCTTCTCTAAGAAGTACTTACTCTGGTGCATTTTATATGCTCTTCCTTGATTGGCATCAACTTGGGTCAGGAATTCTGTTACCTGAGTTTTTTCAACCCCTTCCAAGCAATTATTTAATATGTAAACTTCCAGTATGAAGGTAATTAAGATAGAATAAAACTCTTTAATTCCTTAATTGTTCTCCATGTTACAGCATCCTGTGAAGACCACTTTCTAATCTTGGGATTCCAAGATTTAAACTGTGAAAAGAAGTCCTTAGGCAGAATTAATCTGAAAAAATATCCTTTAAAATATTTTTTCAGAATGCCTGAATTAATGGGACTTAGAAATAACCATTCTGTTATTTGATAAAAAGTTCTGAGCAGGTTTGAGGCAGGGTCAAGATCTGCTTGAATCTCAATCTTCACCTCATTAGACAGTGGACTGTAAGTGAAGGAAAAGGTATACAAACCATGTTTTGTTTTGTGGTCCTGGGATTAACAAATGATGCCCTGCCTCTTGCTTATAAATCCTGCCATTTCCAATGTCTAGTCTGGGAGTCTAACTCCAGTGAGATTGACAGTACAGGCTAACAGCACAAAAACAAACAAAAAACTGATTCTAACTAAGAATTGCTCCTGGGAGGAAGGCCACCAAGAGGTCCTTTTTCACATCAGCAGAAAACTAGGAAGATTTTGAGAAACTCAGAGGGGGCCCCACAGGTGAAGACTGAGATGCCTGAATCTCTTGAGTTAGGAGGTGCTGTGGCTACTATAGGAACACACCACCCATTGCTGGGGTGTTGATAGGGCCATAGGGATGCCTAGGAGACCAGCCCCCCACAACAGCCCTTCTGTCATTACAAGCAAAAGCAAAACCCAAACCCAAGCAGAAAGCAGAAGAGAAAGCCTTTCCTTCCTCCCCCAAGTCCTGGAGTCTCCCCAAAGGTTCCCCCCCACCATAGGCTGATGCTGACAAGGCAAAGAAAGAAAAAAAAAAAAAGTTTGTGGAATAGAGGCCCTGTATCACAATGTAAAACAAAGAAGGGGGGATGTGGAGCCGAGAAGGAACAAAACACTGGTAAATCAATCAAGTCTGTACAGAAATGAACTGTCAACTTGACAACTGTATGTTGGTGCCACGGCATCTCATCTTTGGTAGCCATGACTGTGGCAATATTTCATTGTTCCATATTTTTGTTATGTCAGTGTAGTACTTTATATTCCCTTAAACTTTACCTTCACCACCTACTTCTTTATCTATTAAAGTTTATTGACTAGCAAAAACTATGGTCTACAACCCCATGGTCTAAAACAGAGCACACGAGACCCAGTGACCATCAATGTCAATAACACAGAATTTCCTCATCACATTAATAATTGTAATGTGAAAACAAAGGAGAAAAGGAAAGATATAAGCATCTGAATGCAGAGTTCCAAAGAATAGCAAGGAGAGATAAGAAAGCCTTCCTCAGCGATCAATGCAAAGAAATAGAGGAGAACAACAGAATGAGAAAGACTAGAGATCTCTTTAAGAAAATTAGACATACCAAGGGAACATTTCATGCAAAGATGGTCTCGATAAAGGACAGAAATGGTATGGACCTAACAGAAGTAGAAGATATTAAGAAGAGGTGGCAAAAAATACACAGGAGAACTATACAAAAAAGAGCTTCATGACCCAGATAATCATGATGATGTGATCACTCACCTAGAGCCAGACATCCTGGAATGTGAAGTCAAGTGGGCCTTAGAAAGCATCCATATGAACAAAGCTAGTGGAGGCGATGGAATTCCAGTTGAGCTATTTCAAATCCTGAAAGATGATGATACTGTGAAAGTGTTCCACTCAATATGCCAGGAAATTTGGAAAACTCAGCAGTGGCCACAGGACTGGATTGGATTTCATTCCAATCCCAAAGAAAGGCAATGCCAAAGAATACTCAAACTACCACAAAATTGCACTCATCTCACACTCTAGTAAAGTAATGCTCAAAATTCTCCAAGCCAGGCTTCAGCAATACATGAACCATGAAGTTCCAGATGTTCAAGCTGGTTTTAGAAAAGGCAGAGGAACCAGAGATCAAATTGCCAACATCTGCTGGATCATAGAAAAAGCAAGAGAATTCCAGGAAAATATCTATTTCTGCTTTATTGACTATGTCAAAGCCTTTGACTGTGTGGATCACACAATAAACTGGAAGATTCTGAAAGAGATGGGAATGCCAAACCACCTGACCTGCCTCTTGAGAAACCTATATGCAGGTCAGGAAGCAACAGTTAGCACTGGGCATGGAACAACAGACTGGTTCCAAATTGGGAAAGGAGTATGTCAAGGCTGCATATTATCACCCTGCCTATTTAACTCATATGCAGAGTATATCATGCAAAATGCCAGGCTGGATGAAGCACAAGGTGAAATCAAGAATCTGGGAGAAATATCAATAACCTCAGATATGCAGATGACACCACCCTTATGGCAGAAAGTGAAGAGGAACTAAAAAGCCTCTTGATAAAAGTGAAAGAGGAGAGTGAATGTTGGCTTAAAGCTCAACTTTCAGAAAATGAAGATCATAGCATCTGGTCCCATCACTTCATGGGAAATAGATGGGGAAACAGTGGAAACAGTGTCAGACTTTATTTTTGGGGCTCCAAAATCACTGCGGATGGTGACTGCAGCCATGAAATTAAAAGATGCTTATTCCTTGGGAGGAAAATTATGACCAACCTAGATAGCATATTCAAAAGCAGAGACATTACTTTGCCAACAAAGGTCCATCTTGTCAAGGCTATGGTTTTTCCAGTGGTCATGTATGGATGTGAGAGTTGGACTGTGAAGAAAGCTGAGTGCCAAAGAATTGATGCTTTTGAACTGTGGTGTTGGAGAAGACTCTTGAGAGTCCTTTGGACTGCAAGGAGGTCCAACCAGTCCATCCTAAAGGAAATCACTCCTGCGTGTTCATTGGAAGGACTGATGCTAAAGCTGAAACTCCAGTACTTTGGCCACCTCATGTGAAGAGTTGACTCATTGGAAAAGACTTATGCTGGGAGGGATTGGGGGAGGAGGACAAGGGGTCGACAGAGGATAAGATGGCTGGATGGCATCACTGACTCGTTGGACACGAGTCTGAGTGAACTCCAGGAGTTGGTAATGGACAGGGAGGCCTGGCGTGCTGCCATTCATGGGGTTTCAAAGAGTCAGACATGACTGAGCGCCTGAACTGAACTGATGACATTCATGCCATACTGGGGGATGCAAAAATTATGCTTTCCCTGCTCTGGTACAACTGAGCTAGAATTATGTAAAGCTTCCTGTTTACCTATTAGCTGCTCATCTTTCCTATTGTCTATAGGTCTTCCACTATATTATTCTTTTAATTTTTATTTGTATTTGGGTATAGTAGATTAACAATGTTGTGATAGTTTCAGGTGAACAGTGAAGGGACTCCGCCATACACACACATGTACCCATTCTCCCCCCAAACCCCCTCCATCCAGGCTGCCACATAACATTAAGCAGAGTTCCATGTGTTCTACAGTAGGTCCTTGTTAGTCATCTATTTTAAATATAGCAGTGTATACATTTCCATCCCAAACTCCCTGTCTCTGCCTTCCACCATTCTTCTTCATATGTTTTTTCTTTAAGTCTGTGAGTCTCTTTCTGTTCTGTAAGTTCATCTGAATCATTTCTTTTTAGATTCCCCATATGAGGGATGTCATATAAGAGGAATGAATAAAGAAGATTCAGTATACTTACACAAAGAATATTACCCAGCCATTAAAAACAATGAATCACAGAAAACTAATCAAACTGATCACATGGACCACAGCCTTGTCTAACTCAATGAAACTATGAGCCATGCCGTGTAGGGTCACCCAAGACAGACGGGTCATGGTGGAGAGTTCTGACAAAACGTGGTCCACTGGAGAAGGGAATGGCAAACCACTTCAGTATTCCTGCCTTGAGAACCCCATGAACAGTATGCAAAGGCAAAAAGATAGGACACTGAAAGATGAACTCCCCAGACTGGTAGGTGCCCAATATGCTACTGAAGATCAGTGGAGAAATAATTCCAAAAAGAACGAAGAGATGGAACCAAAGCTAAAACAATGCCCAGTTGTGGCTGTGATGGGTGATGGAAGTACAAATCCAACGCTGAAAAGAACAGTATTGCATAGGAACCTTGAATCTTAGGTCCATGAATCAAGGCAAATTGGAAGTGGTCAAACAGGAGATGTCAAGAGTGTGTACCTGGAAGATATTATGTTAAGTAAGGCAGAGAAAAGCAAATACAATATAATTTCACATATAAGCAGAATCTAAAAAATTAAAGAAATAAAATAAAAAAATATCAAACATCAAATCCAAACTGACTCACAGATACAGGGAACAAATTGGTGGTTGAAAAAGAAGGGTTCAAGGAGATGGACTAAATATATGAAGGGCATTAAAAGGTAGAGTATTTTTGGCTAAAAAATATATAAATCATGGGAATGTAATGTACACATAAGGGTTAATCAATAATATTGTAATAACTTTTATGGTGCTAGAATTGGACAGATTATGTCATCCTTTAATAATGTATAACTATATTTAATTACTAGTTTGTACAGCTTAAACTAAAATAATATTGTATGTTGTATACAACTCAATAAAAATTAATGTGAGAAAACTGACTCCAACCAAGAAAAAATTAAAAATGAACAAGGGTAGAATGAAATAGAAAATAAAACTTCATAATGCAGCACACATGGGGTGGGTAGGTATGAAAGCTTGTTTCAGTTGTATCTTTATATGTTATGTCAAAAATAAAAAGTATTTTGCATTTTCAAAGCAAAAAAAAAAAAAGAGTGAACATCAACATTTCAGGAATGAGTGAACTAAAATGGACTGGAATGGGTGAATTTAACTCAGATGACCATTATATCTACTACTGTGGGCATGAATCCCTTAGAAGAAATGGAGTAGCCATCATAGTCAACATGAGTCTGAAATGCAGTACTTGGATACAATTTCAAAAATGAAAGAATGATCTCCGTTCATTTCCAAGGCAAACCATTCAATATCACAGTATTGCAAGTCTATGCCCCAACCAGTAATGCTGAAGAAGCTGAAGTTGAATGGTTCTATGAAGACTTACATGACCTTCTAGAACTAACATCCAAAAAAGATGTTCTTTTCCTGTGGTCATGTACGGATGTGAGAGCTGGACTGTGAAGAAGGCTGAACGCCAAAGAATTGATGATTTTGAACTGTGGTGTTGGAGAAAACTCTTGAGAGTCCCTTGGACTGCAAGGAGATCCAACCAGTCCATTCTGAAGGAGATCAGCCCTGGGATTTCTTTGGAGGGAATGATGCTAAAGCTGAAACTCCAGCACTTTGGCCAGCTCACGTGAAGAGTTGACTCATTGGAAAAGACTCTGATGCTGGGAGGGATTGGGGGCAGGAGGAGAAGGGGACAATAGAGGATGAGATGGCTGGATGGCATCACTGACTCGATGGACATAAGTCTGGGTGAACTCCGGGAGTTTGTGATGGACAGCGAGGCCTGCTGTGCTGTGATTCATGGGGTCACAAAGAGTCAGACACAACTGAGCGACTGAACTGAACTTTCATTATAGGGGACTGGAATGCAAAAGTAGGAAGCCAAGAGATATCTGAAGTAACAGGCAAATTTGGCCTTGGAGTACAGAATGAAGCAGGGCAAAGTCTAAAAGAGTTTTCCCAAAAGAATGCACTGGTCATAGCAAACACCCTCTTCCAACAACACAAGAGAACTCTATACATGGACATCACAAGATGGTGAATACTGAAATCAGATTGATTATATCCTTCATAGTTAAAGATGGAGAAGCTCAGTATAGTCAATAAAAACAAGCCCGGGAGCTGACTGTGGCTCAGATCATGAACTCCTTATTGCCAAATTCAGACTGAAATTGAAGAATGTAGGGAAAACTGCTAGACCACTCTGGTATGACCTAAATCAAATCCTTTACAATTATACAGTGGAAGAGACAAACAGATTCAAGGGATAAGATCTGTTAGACAGAGTGCCTGAAGAACTATGGACAGAGGTTTGTGACATTGTACGGGAGGCAGTGATCAAGACCATCCCCAAGAAAAAGAAAAGTAAAAAGGCAAAATGATGGTCTGAGGAGGGCTTACAAATAGCTGAGAAATGAGGAGAAGCTAAAGGCAAAGGAAAAAAGTAAAGATATATTCATTTGAATTCAGAGTTCCAAAGAATAGCAAGAAGAGCTAAGAAATCCTTCCTCAGTGATCAATGCAAAGAAATAGAAGAAAACAAAAGAATGGGAAAGACTAGCAATCTCTTCAAGAAAATTAGACATACCAAGGGAACATTTCATGCAAAGATGGGCTCAATGAAAGATGGAAGTGGTACGAACCTAACAGAAGCAGAGATATTAAGAAGAGGTGGCAAGAATACACAGAAGAATTGTACAAAAAAAAGATCTTCATGACCCAGATAACCATGATGGTGTGATCACTTACCTAGAGCCAGACATCCTAGAATGCAAAGTCAAGTTAACCTTAGGAAGCACCCCTATGAACAAAGCTAGTGGAGGTGATGGAATTCCGGTTGAGCTATTTCAAATCCTGAAAGATGATGCTGTGAAAGTGCTGCACGCAATATGCCAGCAAATTTGGAAAACTCAGCAGTGGCCACAGGACTGGAAAAGGTCAGTTTTCATTCCAATTCCTGTAAGAGACAGGAAGAATAAAAGAAAAGCAGGCCCTGGCAAGGGCTGCAAAAGAAATTTATAATTATTGATAAACTGGATGCTATAAGGCATGAGACTCTTGGAATAAGTCCAGAGGGGACAGTTCATAATCTTGAAAACAAGATATGATCCTGGGGTTGGAAAACCGACCCCAGACTGTTTCTCAACTGGCGTCTCAGAGTCACATGTTTTACGTATCTGGTGGAAAATCTATAGATAAGAATATTAGTCTTAGTTACTAATCTGTTATTAATTACTGTTTCCAATTACTCAATGGTTAACGATCATTTTGTTCTTTGGCCCTGAAGGCCGCATGAGTTATAGTTTAGCTCCCCACATACTCTTTCCTTCACGGCTGAAAATATAATAAAGCCGGCTTTGATTCAGTTTCAGTACCTTCGCCTTGGAGCGGTATTTGTCCCCTGACCCTCACTTTTCTCTGAATTCTTGTGTCTCATTTCTCCTCTCGCCATATCGCGCTTTTGGAAAACCCTGTTGTCGAGCTGGTTTTGACATATTCCAAAGAAAGGCAATGCCAAAGAATGCTCAAACTACCACACAATTGCACTCATCTCACACTCTAGTAAAGTAATGCTCAAAATTATCTAAGCCAGGCTTCAACAGTACATGAACTGTGAACTTCCAGATGTTCAAGCTGGTTTCAGAAAAGGCAGAGGAACCCAGAGATCAAACTGCTGACATCTGTTGGATCATTGAAAAAGAAAGAGAGTTCCAGAAAAATAACTATTTCTGCTTTATTGACTACGCCAAAGCCTTTGACTGTGTGGATCACAAAAAACTGTGGAAAATTCTGAAAGAGATGGGAATACCACACCACCTGACCTGCCTCCTGATAAATCTGTAGCAGGTCAAGAAGCAAAAGTTAGAACTGGACATGAAACAACAGACTGGTTCCAAATAGGAAAAGGAGTACATCAAGGCTGTATATTATCACCCTGCTTATTTAACTTATATGCAGAGTACATCATGAGAAATGCTGGGCTGGATGAAGCACAAGCTGGAATCAAGATTGCCAGGAGAAATATCAATAACCTCAGATATGCAGATTACACCACCCTTATGGCAGAAAGCAAAGAACTAAAGAACCTCTTGATGAAAGTGAAAGAGAAGAGTGAAAAAGTTGGCTTAACACTCAACATTTAGAAAACTAACATCATGGCACCCAGTCCCATCACTTCATGGGAAATAGGTGGGGAAACAGTGGAAACAGTGTCAGACTTTATTTTTTGGGCTCCAAAATCACTGCAGATGGTGACTGCAGCCATGAAATTAAAAGATGCTTATTCCTTGGGAGGAAAATTATGACCAACCTAGATAGCATATTCAAAAGCAGAGACATTACTTTGCCAACAAAGATCCATCTAGTCAATGCTATGGTTTTTCCAGTGGTCATGTATGGATGTGAGAGTTGGACTATAAAGAAAGCTGAGCACCAAAGAATTGATGCTTTTGAACTGTGGTGTTGGAGAAGAATCTTGAGAGTCCCTTGGACTGTAAGGAGATCCAACAAGTCAGTCCTAAAAGAAATCAGTCCTGAATATTCATTGGAAGGACTGATACTGAACCTGAAACTCTAATACTTTGGCCACCTGATATGAAGAACTGAGTCATTGGAAAAGATCCTGATGCTGGGAAAGATTGAAGGTAGGAGAAGGGGATGACAGAGGATGCACTGGTAGGATGGCATTACCAATTTGATGGACATGAGTTTGAGCAAGCTCCAGGAGTCAGTGATGGACAGAGAGGCCTGGTGTGCTGCAGTCCATGGGGTCTCAAAGAGCTGGACACAACCGAGCGACTGAACTGAGGCTTCTCTATCCATGTAATTCTCCAGGCAAGAATACTGGAGTCAGTAGCCCTTGAAAGCTTCATCCTAATAGCTAAAATCATTTCTGATTGTGTTAAGAGCTGTAAAGAAGTTATAATAGGTAACAGGTTAGAAAGAGAGCAGTCAGAGGACAGGTAAATTAATAAGATTTTGAAAGTTCTTAAGTACCAGGATAGTAAAGTTCAGATTTTGGTCCAGGCATGAAGGAAAAGAAATTTTAAAAATTAAACCCATTATAATAAGATAATCTTTTCAGGAAAGCTGGCTATGTGCATCTACAGCGTGACCTAGGGTGATGGCAGAAGGAAAGGTGCTGTGCATTCAGAAGGATTTTGTTTTGCAGTTTCATCCCCACCCCCCCAAAAAAAGGCAAGCTCTCACTCACCAACTTGTAATCTCCATGAAAGCAGACAGCATGACCATCTTTGCTGAACTGGATGACAGTCAATACTCAATAAATATTATACTATTGAATCCCTCCCAAAAGAGAGAAAATGGATTGCTCTCAGAACTCTTTTCAGGTATAAATCCTAATTTGTATGTTTTCATATATTTGAATCTAAAATTTCAGTGTCCTAGAACTGCTACACATTTAGAAAATTTTAAGAATAACTGTTTATAAAATGCAACACATGTCATTTTCATGAATTTAGGAGTTCTATGTTCTTAATTAACTAAGGTTAGTTTCCCTATTAATCAGAAATATTAAATATATTTTTTCTTCACTCCTCCCTCTGCTGTCACCCAGCTGATTCTAAAACTGAAAGATTTTGTATTTCCATACAAATTGTGAAATTATTTGTTCTAGCTCTGTGAAGAATACCGTTGGTAGCTTGATAGGGATTGCATTGAATCTATAAATTGCTTTCGGTAGTATACTCATTTTCACTATATTGATTCTTCCAATCCATGAACATGGTATATTTCTCCATCTATTAGTGTCCTCTTTGATTTCTTTCACCAGTGTTTTATAGTTTTCTATATATAGGTCTTTAGTTTCTTTAGGTAGATATATTCCTAAGTATTTTATTCTTTCCGTTGCAATGGTGAATGGAATTGTTTCCTTAATTTCTCTTTCAGTTTTCTCATTATTAGTGTATAGGAATGCAAGGGATTTCTGTGTGTTGATTTTGTATCCTGCAACTTTACTATAATCATTGATTAGTTCTAGTAATTTTCTGGTGGAGTCTTTAGGGTTTTCTATGTAAAGGATCATGTCATCTGCAAACAGTGAGAGTTTTACTTCTTCTTTTCCAGTTTGGATTCCCTTTATTTCTTTTTCTGCTCTGATTGCTGTGGCCAAAACTTCCAAAACTATGTTGAATAGTAATGGTGAAAGTGGGCACCCTTGTCTTGTTCCTGACTTTAGAGGAAATGCTTTCAATTTTTCACCATTGAGGATAATGTTTGCTGTGGGTTTGTCATATATAGCTTTTATTATGTTGAGGTATGTTCCTTCTATTCCTGCTTTCTGGAGAGTTCTTATCATAAGTGGATGTTGAATTTTGTCAAAGGCTTTCTCTGCATCTATTGAGATAATCATATGGTTTTTGTTTTTCAATTTGTTAATGTGGTGTATTACACTGATTGATTTGTGGATATTGAAGAATCCTTGCATCCCTGGGATAAAGCCCACTTGGTCATCGTGTATGATCTTTTTAATGTATTGTTGGATTCTGATTGCTAGAATTTTATTAAGGATTTTTGCATCTATGTTCATCAGTGATATTGGCCTGTAGTTTTCTTTTTTTGTGGGATCTTTGTCAGGTTTTGGTATTAGGGTGATGGTGGCCTCATAGAATGAGTTTGGAAGTTTACCTTCCTCTGCAATTTTCTGGAAGAGTTTGAGCAGGATAGGTGTTAGCTCTTCTCTAAATTTTTGGTAGAATTCAGCTGTGAAGCCATATCTTGAGAAAGAAGAATGGAACTGGAGGAATCAACCTACCTGACTTCAGGCTCTACTACAAAGCCACAGTTATCAAGACAGTATGGTACTGGCACAAAGACAGAAATATTGATCAATGGAACAAAATAGAAAGCCCAGAGATAAATCCACGCACATATGGACACCTTATCTTTGACAAAGGAGGCAACAATATACAACGGATTAAAGACAATCTCTTTAACAAGTGGTGCTGGGAACTCTGGTCAACCACTTGTAAAAGAATGAAACTAGAACACTTTCTAACACCTTACACAAAAATAAACTCAAAATGGATTAAAGATCTAAATGTAAGACCAGAAACTATAAAACTCCTAGAGGAGAACATAGGCAAAACACTCTCTGACATACATTACAGCAGGATCCTCTATGACCCACCTCCCAGAATATTGGAAATCA
Organism: Bos indicus x Bos taurus; assembly: GCF_003369695.1. Lineage (NCBI taxonomy): Eukaryota > Metazoa > Chordata > Mammalia > Artiodactyla > Bovidae > Bos > Bos indicus x Bos taurus. The sequence continues at coordinate 8,232,411 of NC_040099.1, read as the reverse complement.
AAGCAAAAATAAACAAATGGGACCTAATTACACTTAAAAGCTTCTGCACAACAAAGGAAACTATTAGCAAGGTGAAAAGACAGCCTTCAGAATGGGAGAAAATAATAGCAAATGAAGCAACCGACAAACAACTAATCTCAAAAATATACAACAACTCCTACAGCTCAACTCCAGAAAAATAAATGAACCAATCAAAAAATGGGCCAAAGAACTAAATAGACATTTCTCCAAAGCAGACATACAGATGGCTAACAAACACATGAAAAGATGCTCAACATCACTCATTATCAGAGAAATGCAAATCAAAACCACTATGAGGTACCATTTCACGCCAGTCAGAATGGCTGCGATCCAAAAGTCTACAAGCAATAAATGCTGGAGAGGGTGTGGAGAAAAGGGAACTCTCTTACACTGTTGGTGGGAATGCAAACTAGTACAGCCACTATGGAGAACAGTGTGGAGATTCCTTAAAAAACTGGAACTAGAACTGCCTTATGATCCAGCAATCCCACTGCTGGGCATACACACTGAGGAAACCAGAAGGGAAAGAGACACGTGTACCCCAGTGTTCATCGCAGCACTGTTTATAATAGCCAGGACATGGAAGCAACCTAGATGCCCTTCAGCGGATGAATGGATAAGACAGCTGTGGTACATATACACAATGGAGTATTACTCAGCCATTAAAAAGAATACATTTGAATCAGTTCTAATGAGATGGATGAAATTGGAACCTATTATACAGAGTGAAGTAAGCCAGAAAGAAAAACACCAATACAGTATACTAACGCATATATATGGAATTTAGAAAGATGGTAACAATAACCCTGTGTACGAGACAGCAAAAGAGACACCGATGTATAGATCAGTCTTATGGACTCTGTGGGAGAGGGAGAGGGTGGGGAGATTTGGGAGAATAGCATTGAAACATGTATAATATCATGTATGAAACGAGTCGCCAGTCCAGGTTCGATGCACGGTACTGGATGCTTGGGGCTGGTGCACTGGGATGACCCAGAGGGAGGGTAGGGGAGGGAGGAGGGAGGAGGGTTCAGGATGGGGAACGCGGGTATACCTGTGGCAGATTCATTTCGATATTTGGCAAAACTAATACAATATTGTAAAGTTTAAAAATAAAATTTAAAAAAATAAAAAAAAATAAAACTGAAAGATTTAACTATTAAAAATGCCTGGGTGTTATCATTAAATTAAAAATGTCATTACAAAAAAGAAAGGGGAAGAAAATCAGCAACTGCTTTGAAATATATGGATTATAAGTATCCAAGATAAACACTGGCCAGAATTTGAGGTGTATCATTTTTATGCAGAGTTTCCAACTGGTGTTTTTCTTTCAATTCCCTAATTTTTTGCTTTTTTTCAGACATAGAAGAAGAGAAAATTAATGCTGTATATTCAAGGTTTCAGGGTTTTGTTGCCTTGGAGGCTGAGCTATGATGCCTGAGAATAAATTTCCACACTAGTACCTGCAATTGATTTGTACCAGTTAAAATATTAATGGAAATGCAAACTAAAATGTTCATAAAGTTCTCTAGGACACTATTTGATGACTTTGCTAGAGGTTTTAATTAAACACCATTAGCTATGATTTGTATTGACTTGTAGAAAACATTAAGTCCAGTCTTTTATGTAATATTACTCTGAAAATCATCTCTACTCATTTTTTAAAAAATATATTACTATAAATCACATAAATTCTAATAGATCGAATAGGTTTTTTAATTTAATAGGTTTAGGGTACCATTTTATCTATTTTAAGAATTAGAATAGGTTTATATATTTAAATTATGAACCAAATGAAGTTATTCATTCTTTACCTAGACATTTTCTGGGTAGTTATTACATGTTACTCACTAGATATAAAAAGTATAAAAAGTACATGCTATGAAGTAGCTCACAGCCCAGAAGGAAAGACAGATTTACAAAATCTACACATATTATTTGCCTACACACACACACACACACACATAATGACAATGTAGAAGAGGAAGTGAAGGGAGGTGAAAGACAGCTTTAGAGATTGTATAGTTTTTTTATTGTAAAAGGTTCGACATGTCTATTCTGGCATGACAGAATAAACAAAGCTTCATTTTAGAATTCATTTGCATCCGTGAGAAAGCCCTCCAATACCTAATAAAACACCTGGCCCATAACACATTCTGAACACATATTTGTTTAATGAATAAACGAAACAAACAACAATGGCAACAAAACCCAAGTTGAACTCTGATGTCTCTGTACTTGACTCTAGTTGCCTTTCATGGGCCATCCTGGGAGTTGATTGGGCTGCCCCATAATAAGGCGACACGTTCAGAAACTATGGGCTTCCTGGTGGCTCAGACGGTAAAGAATTCGCCTGCAATGCAGGAAACTCGGGTTCGATTCCTGGGTCAGAAAGATCCCCTGTAGAAAGGAATGGCTACCCACTCCAGTTTTCCTGCCTGGAGAATTCTATGGACAGAAGAGCCCGGCGGGCTACAGTCCATGGGGATGAGAAGAGTCAGACACGACTGAGCGACTAGCTCTTCCACCTCACTCAGAGATTGGACCACAACATTTACCACATCTTTTTTTCTTCACAGCAACCTTAGAAACTGAACTCAAGGATCTGAGAGTTGTGAGGGCAAAACATTACTTGAAGAGCATCTTAAATTCAAGCCACTTGAAAAAATAGGGAGTTGATTATGTGATACTTCTGGAGAATTTAAATACTTTAAAGCACAAAACTCTCTCAGGAGTTTAATAAGATTGATTTTCTTTGGTGATCTGCCACTTGGGTGAAATGACACTGGTGAGGAAGCATTGGGGGGTGGGTGAGATGACTATGTTAACTGATGCCACGGACAATTTTTTGACTGTACAGACAGTAATTGAAACTTCCTCCTTCTGAGCAAGAGGAAATCTTCCAAGAATCAGATAATCCAATAGCGTACGCAGTTGGAAGCATTTGCCTGAAACATGATTATATTCAAATAGTATTTACTTCTATAAGCATGTGTTCTTAGCTATTTGGATTACTTGATGGCTTTTTGTTTTATTCTAGATTTGGGTATTTAGTCTCTTAGTCACATTTTCCATCTTTCTTTTAGATTAGAAAAGCAGTCAAGATCTCTATTTGAAGCTAAGTACCTAAAACACCTGTGATGATTCCATGGCAATGACTTATGAAGAATCATACCGAATCAGTTCATAGAACACATGTAAAAGTCTGTATGTGTGAGAGAGAGAGATTAATGAAGAAAAACAGACATTAATTCTTGGGAAATTCATAAGGAATTTTCATGCTTAGTTTTATATGAAAATTTGAGTTCGATCTCCTATGTAGGAAATATAGTTCAAGCGAATGTTATTTTCTTCAAACAAATCTTAATTGCAACCTAGAATCCCTCTTTTACTTTTGTAAAAAATGTTGTAAAAGTTAAATGTGATTTAAGAGGCAAATGACTAAACTTAAAAATTTGTGCCTAAGGTAAAAGCAACACTTCAGTTTGCTTCCAATCTTCTTTGAAGTGTTCATGTGACACAAAAGTGGTCTCTAAGTATTCACCATACCCATACACATTCTGAGAGTGAGTAACAATTATGGGTAAATAGAAATACGTCTCATTTTCCAACCATGAAAATAACATGAACTTTACATTGCCCTAAAAATAAATGTAAGCAATGCCAAGTGTGATTAAAAGGGGTATTTTTAGATGGTGAGCCATAAATGATTCTGTGATAGTTCGGAAGATAGATTATCCTATAATGGCTTATGCTGAAATTGACAATATTTTTCCCCCCTCTTTTCTCATTCTATACAAAGGTTTTACTAGTTGTCTGCTCTTATGATTATAATCATTTAAAATCTCTGGATGAGCTGCCCTGTTGCCTGTGATTCCGTGTGGTCTATTATTATACTATTATGCTGGCTACATAATACTGAAGAGATAAATATTCACAAAGCTCATTCCATGGCAAATGATTTATTAAACCAATAGCTTTTGCAAGCACATGATTTTTTTTTAAGTATAGCTGTACTTATGAGACTTTAAGGCTAATTCAATTTTCCTCTCACTTATTGAGTTCGATTAAGTGTTATCTCCATTCATTCAGCAAAAATCGAGTGAATATCTATTCTTTACCAGGTGCCAGGGCTCCCAGCAGGCCAGCAAATCGCATTCTTCTTCCTCTGCTCTGAACAGATTAAGAAATAAAAAAGAGCAGCATCTGATGGTGAAAACATCAGCTCTATAACTTTTTACGAAGACTCTGTTGGAGATGGTGGTTGAATGGCACGGTTGGAGAAGTGCCAGTTGAACCTGTCCACCAGGCTCTCACTCACTGGTAAGGGCAGAGAAGGACCTGCCACCCAGAGGATGGTCCATGTCCCGCCCAATCCATGCTCCTGGAGGAAAAAAAGGAGGCAAGCCCTGCAAGGAGTACATATGTGTGAGCTCTGTCTTCCAACTGAATAAGGGAGTAAGATGAGAGCAGATTTTTTAAATGGCACTCTCACCAGGACTGGGAATAAAATACTCCCCACTAATACTAGCTTTCAAGTCAGCAAATAGAGGAAGGATCTTACACTCCATGCAAGAAGCTCACTGCCTACAAGGAATGCAGCCTAAAAGAAGAGACTGCCTCCTTCCTGAGAGAGTGGGTGGAGCAGCAGGGAAACTGATGGTTGTGTCTGGAAGCTTAGATGTTTAGTTAGAAAGGACTGGGAATCTGGCTAGGGAGAGAATTCATGTGTGTGTGTGCATATGCCCTCATTTGCTCAGTTGTGTCCAACAAGCTCTTCTGTCCATGGGATTTCCAAGACAACAATACTGGAGTGGGTTTCCATTTCCTCCTCCAGAGTATCTCCTTGACCCAGGGATTGAGCCGCTCTCTCTTGTGTCTCCTGCACTGGTAGGCAGATTTTTTACCACTGTGCCACCTGGGAAGCAGGAGAGATACATCAGGCAAAAGCAATACTCTTCAGTAATCACAACACAGGTTAAGTCACAACACAGAGAGGATATGGTTCTTTCCTATAAATGTCCTCTCATTCCTTCTAAGTGAGGCATTAGGCACTATAGGTATAAGATTAGTAGTTGACCAAGAAAGAAATTAAATCAGGGTATTAACAGAAAAGACCACACACCGCTAGCATTCATTAGTAAAAGAATAATTCAAGTCACCCTGGAGAAAATAATCACTTTCCTGACTAGTTCTCTTATGACTCATAGGGTTGGCAAGGTTCTTCAGTTCATTTCAGTAGATCAGGTGTGTCTCAATCTTTGCAACCCCAAGAACTGCAGCACACCAGGCCTCCCTGTCCATCACCAACTCCTGGAGCTTGCTCAAAATCATGTCCAGAGTTGGTGATGCCATCCAATCATCTCATCCTCTGTAGTCCCCTTCTCCTCCCACCTTTAATATTTCCCCACATCAGGGTCTTTTTAAATGAGTCCATTCTTCACATCAGGTGGCCAAAGTATTGGAGTTTCAGCTTAAACATCAGTTCTTCCAATGAATATCTAGGACTGATTTCCTTTAGGATGGACTAGTTGGATCTCTTTGCAGCCCAAGGGACTCTCAAGAGTCTTCTCCAACACCACAGTTCAAAAGCATCAATTCTTTAGTGCTCTGCTTTCTTTATGGCCCAACTCTCACATCCACACATGATTACTGGAAAAACCACAGCTTTGACTAGATGGACCTTTGTTGGCAAAGTAATGTCTCTGCTTTTTAACGTGCTATATAGGTTGGTCATAGCTTTTCTTACAAGGAGCAAGCATCTTTTAATTTCATGGTTGCAGTAACCATCTGCAGCAATTTTGGATCCCCAAAAAACAGTCTATCACTGTTTCCATTGCTTTCCCATCATTTGCCATGAAGTGATGGGACCAGATGCCATGATCTTCGTTTTCTGAATGTTGAGCTTTAAGCCAACTTTTTCACTCTCCGCTTTCACTTTCATCAAGAGGTTCTTTAGTTCTTTGCTTTCTGCCATAAGGGTGGTGTCATCTGCATATCTGAGGTTATTGATATTTCTCCTGGCAATCTTGATTCCAGCTTGTGCTTCATTCAGCCCACCATTTCTCATGATGTACTCTACATATAAGTTAAATAAGCAGGGTGACAATATACAGCTTGATATACTCCTTTCCCGATTTGGAACCAGTCTGTTGTTCCATGTCCAGTTGTAATGGTTGCTTCTTGACATGCATACAGATTTTTCAGGAGACAGGTCAGGTGGTCTTGGTATTCCTATCTCTTTCAGAATTTTCCACAGTTTGTTGTCATCCACACAATCAAAGGCTTTGGCACAGTCAATAAAGCAGAAGTAGATATTTTTCTGGAACTCTTGCTTTTTCGATGATCCAGCGGATGTTGGCAATTTGATCTCTTGTTCCTTTGCCTTTTTGAAATGCAGCTTGAACATCTGGAAGTTCATGTTTCGTGTACTGTTGAAACCTGACTTGGAGAATTTTGAACATTACTTTGTTAGCATGTGAGATGAGTGCAATTTTGCAGAAGTTTGAACATTCTTTGGCACTGCCTCTCTTTGGGATTGGAGTGAAAACACTTTCCAGTCCTGTGGCCACTGCTGAGTTTTCCAAATTTGCTGGCATATTGCGTGCAGCACTTTCACAGCATCATCTTTCAGGATTTGAAATAGCTCAACTGGAATTCCATCACCTCCACTAGCTTTGTTCATAGTAATGCTTTCTAAGGCCCACTTGACTTCACATTCCAGGATGTCTGGCTCTAGGTCAGTGATCACACCATTGTGGTTATCTGGGTCATGAAGATCTTTTTTGTATAGCTCTTTTGTATATTCTTGCCACCTCTTCTTAATATCTTCTACTTCTGTTAGGTTCATATCCTTTCTGTCCTTTATTATGCCTATCTTTGCATGAAATGTTCCCTTGGTATCTTTAATTTTCTTGAAGAGATCTCTAGTCTTTCCCACTCTATTGTTTTCCTCTATTTATTTGCAGTGATCACTGAGGAAGGCTTTCTTATCTCTCCTTGCTATTCTTTGGAACTCTACATTCAAATGGGTATACTTTCTTTTCCTCCTTTGCCTTGAGCTTCTCTTCTTTTCTCAGCTATTTGTAAGGCCTCCTCAGACAGCCATTTTGCCTTTGTGCATTTCTTCTTCTTGGAAATGGTCTTGATCCCTGCCTCCTGTACAATGTCACGAACCTCCATCCATAGTTCTTCAGGCACTCTGTCCATCAGATCTAATACCTTGAATCTATTTGTCACTTCCACTTTATAATTGTAAAGGATTTGATTTAGGTCATACCTGAATAGTCCAGTGGTTTCCCCCAATTTCTTCAATTTAAGTGTGAATTTTGCAAGAAGTTCATTTTCTGAGCCACAGTCTGTTCCCAATCTTGTTTTTGCTAACTGTATAGAACTTCTCCATCTTTGGATGCAAAGAATATAATCAATCTGATTTTGGTATTGACCATCTGGTGGTCAATTCAGTATTAGTCTCAATACTGAATTTTATTAGAATTTTTTGTAATACAAACATATTTAGGAAAAAGAACAGATTAGTAGCTGACATTTATTGAGCACTATCTACTAAGCATTTTACTTAAGTAAGCCTTCTTTAGTGATCAATGCAAAGAAATAGAGGAAAACAACAGAATGGGAAAGACTAGAGATCTCTTCAAGAAAATTCAAAGCTAGTTGGAGGTGATGGAATTCCAGTTGAGCTATTTCAAATCCTGAAAGATGATGCTGTCAAAGTGCTGCACTCAATATGCCAGCAAATTTGGAAACCTCAGCAGTGGCCACAGGACTGGAAAAGGTCAGTTTTCATTCCAATCCCAAAGAAAGGCAATGCCAAAGAATGCTCAAACTACTGCAGAATTGCACTCATCTCACACGCTAGTAAAGTAATGCTCAAAATTCTCCAGGCCAGGCTTCAGCAATATGTGAACCGTGAACTTCCTGATGTCCAAGCTGGTTTTAGAAAAGGCAGAGGAACCAGAGATCAAATTGCCAACATCCACTGGATCATGGAAAAAGCAAGAGAGCTCCAGAAAAACATCTATTTCTGCTTTCTTGATTATGCCAAAGCCTTTGACTGTGTGGATCACAATAAACTATGGAAAATTCTGAAAGAGATGGAATACCAGACCACCTAATCTGCCTCATGAGAAATTTGTATGCAGGTCAGGAAGCAACGGTTAGAACTGGACATGGAACAACAGACTGGTTCCAATTAGGAGAAGGAGTACGTCAAGGCTGTATATTGTCACCCTGCTTATTTAACTTCTATGCAGAGTACATCATGAGAAACGCTGGACTGGAAGAAGCACAAGCTGAAGTCAAGATTGTCAGGAGAAATATCAATAACCTCAGATATGCAGATGACACCACCCTTGTGGCAGAAAGTGAAGAGGAACTAAAAAGCCTCTTGGTGAAAGTGAAAGTGGAGAGTGAAAAAGTTGGCTTTAAAGCTCAGCATTCAGAAAACGAAGATCATGGCATCCAGTCCCATCACTTCATGGGAAATAGATGGGGAAACAGTGGAAACAGTGTCAGACTTTATTTTTGGGGGCTCCAAAATCACTGCAGATGGTGACTGCAGCCATGAAATTAAAAGACGCTTACCCCTTGGAAGGAAAGTTATGACCAACCTAGATAGCATATTCAAAAGCAGAGACATTACTTTGCCAACAAAAGGTCCGTCTAGTCAAGGCTATGGTTTTTCCAGTGGTCATGTATGGATGTGAGAGTTGGACTGTGAAGAAGGCTGAGCATCGAAGAATTGATGCTTTTGAACTGTGGTGTTGGAGAAGACTATTGAGAGTCCCTTGGACAGCAAGGAGATCTAACCAGTCCATTCTGAAGGAGATCAGCCCTGGGAATTCTTTGGAGGGAATGATGCTAAAGCTGAAACTCCAGTACTTTGGCCACCTCATTTGAAGAGTTGACTCATTGGAAAAGACTCTGATGCTGGGAGGGATTGGGGGCAGGAGGAGAAGGGGACGACAGAGGATGAGATGGCTGGATGGCATCACTCACTCGATGGACATGAGTCTGAGTGAACTCCGGGAGTTGGTGATGGATAGGGAGGCCTGTCGTGCTGTGATTCATGGGGTTGCAAAGAGTCGGACATGACTGAGCGACTGAACTGAACTGAATACACATGTTCTCATTCAGTCTTCCCAACAAATACTGATTACACTGATGTTTGCGTAGGTTAATTAGCTTATATAAGACTATACAGATATTAACTGTGAGACATCAGAAAAAAATCCATGTCACCCAGAGAATCAACGTAAAAACACTTCATAGAGCCTTGGAGGCCAAGCATTATTGGATCTCTGCCTATATCTCTAACCTTGTGTTTGTGATCCTGTCTCTTTCAGACAGCCAAATGTTCATATTTGTTCCTACTAGTGCCCTGCAGATTTGCATTGAAAGGAAAACATCTATAGTTATTTCTAAGGTTTATTACTTAAAAGTTGTTAAATTTTTTTTAAATTCATATCTTCAAATTAAAAATTGAGCCTAATATTTTTAAATTTATACATCAAGTGCATTTATGAACTACACAATTGTTTTCTGAAATAAAGTCATGTTTTTGTCATACTAAAAAATAAAACTATGCCCAATTTCACTTTTATTAGTTTGGGACAGTGCATAAATTTAGTTTCCAGTTTTGACCTAGATAATCTCTAATTCTGAGTCACTAGACCATTGTATGTCAGAGAAGGCGATGGCACCCCACTCCAGTACTCTTGCCTAGAAAATCCCATGGATGGAGGAGCCTGGTGTGCTGTAGTCCATGGGGTTGCTAAGAGTCAGGCATGACTGAGCGACTTCACTTTCATGCATTGGAGAAGGAAATGGCAAGCCACTCCGGTGTTCTTGCCTGGAGAATCCCAGGGACAGAGGAGCCTAGTGAGCTGCCGTCTGTGGGGTTCCACAGAGTCGGACACGACTGAAGTGACTTAGCAGCAGTAGCAACAGCAGCAGCAGCAGACCATTGTATGTATCAGTCACATATTTATTATTGAGACTCAATGATTAAGAAACATTCTCATTTTTACTCAAGAAAATTTTCATATAAACAGATTCAGAACTAAAGTGAGCCTCTGCCTAACAATTGGACCAGAACTCAAGGACTATCATTTTTTTCTTATCTTATATCCTTTGTTTTACACAAATATTTCTAAATAATGATTATGTCTTATTTAGCACATTACATTCTGAGATTAAAAAATGGTAAATGAAGGAAAACATGGTAAATAAAGAAAGGACTAATAGTACCAGGAGAAGTGAAGTGGAAACATAGGTGTAAACTGGTTTTTGAATAAACAACAGACTCATAAAGGCAGAGGAAATAGGAAAGTCATCTGGGCAAGTTAAACTTCAGAGGCAGGAGATTAAAGAATCCAGTTTTAGGGAAGGGGATGAAAAGATGAAACTCTTCCTGAAGGCTGCCTGAGACAAGGGTGGTTTGGGAAAACTAGACAAATGACATTTCTAAACCCAACTGGGATAAGCATAGCATTTCTGAGCCCCAGAGTTGATAGACACAGCAGCTCTCTCTCTTCTCCAACATTTAGTGTCTTTGACACCTAGGAAACCATTTCCACTTCTTCCCACACTTCCTTAGAGAATGATTGCAAAGACTTCTCTTTAAACAACACAGAGGTTTGGAAGGAGACAGAGAGGTGTGTAGTACAGTGGGGGGCAGAAATGGCCTGCATTTCCTCTGTTCCAGACACTGTCAGACCTCTGGACCATGGAACTCTTTTGAGAAAGAAGTTCTCAGTCTGGATTCCTGCTTCAAGTATCATCAGCTCCCACCATCTGGCCCCCAAAAGCATTAACTTCATCCTCCTTGGAAGTGCCAGGATCAGTTTTATAAATCCCAAACCTTGATCAAGTAACTGTTCAACCACTCTCCCCATACCACAAGGTAAATTCCCATCTTGCAGGAAACTTTTAGCATGTGAAGTGAAGTGGAAACATAGGTGTAAACTGGTTTTTGAATAAACAACAGACTCGTAAAGGCAGAGGAAATAGGAAAGTCATCTGGGCAAGTTAAACTTCAGAGGCAGGAGATTAAAGAATCCAGTTTTAGGAAAGGGGATGGAACATGCCCCCTTGTTCCTGCTGTGTGCCCAGTGTTGGAGGCGGGGCTGGTGTGAAGTGTGCTCCCCTCCAAACAGGTTAATGAAAAGATGGTGTCTTATCTCCCATAGCTCTTTGTCTTCCTGGTGCTGCATTCCCCAACCACTGCTGGTGCATCTCCAATTCCATCTTCATGTTCTTCCTTAATTTCCACATCAGCATTTTTTATTGTTGTTTTTCGGTCGCTAAGGCATGTCCAACTCTTTGTGACCCCATGGATGGCAGCACGCCAGGCTTCCCAGCCCTTCATTATCTCTAGGAGTTTGTTCAAATTCATGTCCATTGAGTCAGCGATGTTATCTAACCATCTCATCCTCTGTCGTCCCCTTCTCCTTTTGCTTTCACTCTTTCCCAGGATCAAGGTCTTTTCCAGTGAGTTGGCTCTTCACATTATGTGGCCAAAGTATTGGAGCTTCAACTTCAGCATCCAGTCTTCCAATGAATATTCAGGGTTGACTTCCTTTAGGATGGGCTGGTTGAATCTCCTTGGAGTTCGAGGGACTCGTAAGAGTCTTCTCCAGTACCACAATTCAAAAGCATCAGTTCTTCGGTGCTCAGCTTTCTTTATGGTCCAACTCTCACATCCATACATGACTACTGGAAAAACCATAGCATTCAGCATTCTTACACTTTGCTAATCTAGCCACTTTTTAAGACTACTACAAGACATTCAGGGAGGTTTTCATTTATCTCCATATACCATAAAATATCCCCACAATGATTTTCTACAAACTTTAATTATAGTACTTTCCTCATTGCCCTTAATGCATTTAAATATATCACACAAAAGCTTTTGACAGTCTTAAAAGCAGGAAATAGGTTATTCATCTTTGTATGCTCAATGACCAGCACAATTCTTGGCATAAATTATTTTTATATAAAAGCTTTTATAAATTGTTATTAAACACAAAAAGGAACAATCTTTTTAAGACTTTTCTGTGATTGTTTCTGGCAGCCAAAGTCTTTTCTATCCCCTTCTAAAATGATAATTTGACATGATAACATTTATTCCCTAGTTATCTAACAATTACCTTCATTAATAACAGAGGATTTGATTTAGTGGGGTTTTAGGTTTATTTCATTGACTTATTGAGCAAACTCCCACAGATAGTGAGGGACAAGGAAGCTTGGTGTTCCTCAGTTCATGGGGTTGCAACGAGTTGGACACGATTTAGTGACTGATCAAATTTCTCCATTATGTTTCTTAAGAAGAAAAATTGTCCAGGTGTTCCTGAAAGAGAACAAACATGAGGTTTTTCTGTTCTTGGTTCTGCTTCCAAAGAGCTGTGAACATGGAATTATTTGAATCTCAATATCCTCAAGTATAAATCAAAGATGTGGACAGATAATGACTAAGATCCCATCTAAGTGTAATATTTTACTCTGAAAATTAATGAGTACATCTTAAATACTTTATAGAAGCTATGCATGATTCTAAATCTATGCACAATTTCCTATTTTTATTTTACTAATTATTCTAGGGCTGCAAAAATATTCTGGAGAAACATGCTGGGGAAAATCCAGTTTTTGCTTTATTGTCCATTTTTTTCTCTCCATTTCTACATTCTATTTTTCTTATCCAGTGAATCAGTTCATTTATACCAAAAACGCAAATACCCTTTGATTATTAAGTTACTTTTCATTAGTAAAATAGCCATATCATACTTTTTAAGTAATTTATCTCATCTACAAAGAAAATGATTTGTTTCTTTTCCAGTGAATGCACTTTTTGATGATAACTGGAGCCTGGCCTACTTTATATGTGAGTGAATAAAAAAATATATACACAGGCTGCTTTGGGCACATGCGAGTGATTCCAGTAAGCATGTATCTTCTGAAAATGGCACTTTTTTATTTTAAAGAGAATTTTGCCCCATCATGTGACTCTATTTGAGATTACATTATGAAATATGGCATGCATGATGAAATAAGAAGTGGAACTTGTATGATTTCTAACTGCCTTTCCAATAAAACCACCAGAGGGCTATTAAATAATCCCATTTAAAAGTATATGTTTGCAGGAGAAATAAGGCTTCCATACTTATTCTCTATAGGTAAGTGTATATAGGCAAACTGAAAGATTTCATTAGTTTTATCTTGTAGGTTTTTTTCCCCAATCTATAGAATTTCACTCTCTTATAGGTAAGCACAGAGTCTAGAAAATTATGCCTTCTTTGAAACACTTTCTTTAGACCCAATTTATGAAAATAAGATGATCCTGCTTTTTTCGTGTATTTATGTTTCTCAGAGTTTTAAATAAGGATATACTTTATTTTTTCTTGTCCATGGTCTGTAATTTTTTCAGTAGAGTTAATTTTCAATTCTATGTTAGCTTTAAGTATACAGCAAAATGTTCAGTTATATATACATATATATTCTTTATCAGCAACTTTTTCATTATAGGTTATTACAAGGTTTTTGAGTATAGTTCCCTGTGCTATACAATATGTCCTTGTTGTTCACCTATCTTATTTTTCAGAATTTTTATCAGAGTACAGTTGAATTACAATGTTGTGTTTGTTTCCAATTACAGCAAAGTGAATCAGTTATACATACACATACCTACTCTTTTTTAGATTCTTTTCCCATATAAGCCACTACAGAGTACTGAGTCTAGTTCCTTGTGCTACAGCAGGTCTGTATTAGTTACCACATCTATTTTGCATATACACACTACTACACACACACGACTACACACTACTACTATATGCATATACACACTACTACACACACTACTATATACATATACACACTACTACACACTACTACTATATGCATATACACACTACTACACACACTACTATATACATATACACACTACTACACACTACTACTATATGCATATACACACTACTACACACTACTACTATATGCATATACACACTACTACACACTACTACTATATGCATATACACACTACTACACACTACTACTATATACATATACACACTACTACACACTACTATATGCATATACACACTACTACACACTACTACTATATACATATACACACTACTACACACTACTACTATATGCATATACACACTACTACACACACTACTATATGCATATACACACTACTACACACACTATGACACACTACTACTATATACATATACACACTACTACACACACTACTACATACTACTACTATATGCATATACACACTACTACTATATGCATATACACACTACTACACACACTACTATATGCATATACACACTACGACACACTACTACTATATGCATATACACACTACTACACACACTACTATATGCATATACACACTACTACACACTACTACTATATGCATATACACACTACTACACACTACTACTATATGCATATACACACTACTACACACTACTACTATATGCATATACACACTACTACACACACTACTATATGCATATACACACTACTACACACTACTACTATATGCATATACACACTACTACACACTACTACTATATGCATATACACACTACTACACACACTACTATATGCATATACACACTACTACACACTACTACTATATGCATATACACACTACTACACACACTACTATATGCATATACACACTACTACACACTACTACTATATGCATATACACACTACTACACACTACTACTATATGCATATACACACTACTACACACACTACTATATGCATATACACACTACTACACACTACTACTATATGCATATACACACTACTACTATATGCATATACACACTACTACACACACTGCTATATGCATATACACACTACTACACACACTACTACACACTACTACTATATGCATATACACACTACTACACACACTACTATATGCATATACACACTACTACTATATGCATATACACACTACTACACACTACTACTATATGCATATACACACTACTACACACACTGCTATATGCATATACACACTACTACACACACACTACTACACACACTACTATATGCATATACACACTACTACACACTACTACTATATGCAAAATAGACGTGGTAACTAATACGGACCTGCTGTAGCACAAGGAACTAGACTCAATACTCTAGTGGCTTATATGGGAAAAGAATCTAAAAAAGAGTACGTATATGTGTATGTATAACTGATTCACTTTGCTGTAATTGGAAACAAACACAACATTGTAATTCAACTATGCAGAGAAGACAATGGCACCCCACTCCAGTACTCTTGCCTGGAAAATTCCATGGGCGGAGGAGCCTGGTGGGCTGCAGTCCATGGGGTCGCTAAGAGTTGGATACAACTGAGCAACTTCACTTTCACTTTTCACTTTCACGCATTGGAGAAGGAAATGGCAACCCACTCCAGTGTTCTTCCCTGGAGAATCCCAGGGACGGGGGAGCCTGGTGGGCTGCCGTCTGTGGGGTCACACAGAGTTGGACACAACTTAAGTGACTTCGCAGCAGTGTGTATATGTCAATCCCACCTTCCAACTTATCCCCCACCCTTGCTTATCCTATTGTAACCATAAGTTTGTTTTCTACATCTGCAATTCTGTTTATGTTTTGTAAACAAACTCATTAAGGATATACTTTAAAATAAATATTTACATGTACCTGAATATATCATTGAATCATAAATGCACATTGATCACTAATTTTTCATCATTACTCAGTTTAATATATTCAGTTTGTAGCATAAAGTATACTACTTAGACTTTAAAATTTTCAAAGAATCTGTAGCATTCATGCCTCTTCTTTCTAGAAGGCTTAAGGAGTTTTGATAGAGAGCAAGAATTGCCTGTTGCTGATTTCCTTTGTGAAAGTTCCAACTGGATGCAAATACTAATCAGTAGCTACAGTGCTCCTTCTTAAAAGAGCCTTCTTTCGTCTCTGCTTGTTTTCAGTTAATGTCATTTTAGTTTTAATCATGATTTTCTGCAAAAATAAAAATGTATAGATTAATATAGCAGAAATCTGTAAAACCATCACCCAGAGTTAACTATAATGTATATTCTAATATATTTTCCATCTATTAAAAGGGCTTTGTATATAGATATACTACAGACATTTGATCCTGCCCCCATCATATCTCCTTCCATCTTTTTCCAGAGATGTAGAAAGAATGTATTTCTTTCCCTTCATGATTATGTGTATGTGTATCTTGGTGTTTAGTTGCCGCATTGTATCTGACTTTTTGCAACTCCATGGACTGTAACCCAGCAGGCTTTTCTGTCCATGGGATTCTCCAGGCAAGAATACTGGAGTGGGTTTCCATTTCCTTCTCCAGCGAATCTTCCAGACCCAGGGATGGAACCCATGTCTCTGATATTGCTAGCAGATTCTTTACCATTCTTTAAGGAAACTGTATGTGTATATGTATACACACACACATACATACACACATACATATATGTTCATAAAATATGTTGTCTGTAATATTTACATGTTATATTGCATGATCTGATCATTTTTAACATGTTTTTTTACTCAAAGTTATATATTTGAAGTTTACTTATTTTGATGAATATATCCTTTATTTCAGGTTATTCCATTATTCAGTTCAGTTCAGTTCAGTCACTCAGTCATGTCTGACTCTTTGCGACCCCATGAATCGCAGCACGCCAGGCCTCCTTGTCCATCACCAACTCCCGGATTATTAGACCATACTAAATTTATCCATTCTTCAATGAAAGAATATTTTATTGTTTCTAAATTTTTACTACTAAAAGTAATGCTGATTGAAGATTTTTATGAGGTTTTCCTAAAACCATGAACACAATTTTCTCGAGTGTATTTTCTCTAGCTGTCGAATTCCTGGGTCACAGGGTCATTGCTTTGTGCTTCTAAAGCTTCTAAATGTGTGTGATAAACAAAAACAGCAGGCACATTTTATCTTCATAATATATTCTCTTCTCTATCTTTGCCACATAAATGAATAATTAATTTCAAATAACTTACTGGTAGGGAGATAATAAACTTTTCCAAGGCGAATTGTATAACATCCCTCTCCATGGTGGCAAGTAAAGGTTATTTCTCCTTTAAAAAATGTTCTTTACTCTTGCTTCAGAAAAGAATAAAAAGTAAGGAGCTTTTTGAAGTGTAATGGACCTAACCTGCAATCCAGCTAATGAGAATTTCATCACTATTTTTTTTTGGAACTGCGCAGTTCCTAATGCCTTCTCCTAGCACATGACTCCTACAAACAGTTGCTTCACTCTACTCATCTCACACATGTAAAGAATAAAAAGAGAGAGGGAGAGAAGAAAGAGGAAATAACCTTTTCTAGGATTAGAATTCTTAACAAAAAAACTGCTATTATATCTGTTATAAAAACATATGGGAGCTAAGATTTGTTTAGCACCTCTAACAATTGGTGATTTAAGGACTTTAACGTGTAAAAGGCAAATAACTGATTTGAAAACTGATGTCTTTGAAGACTAAAACCTTAAAAATATACTGAATACATGACTGATTAAAAATATCACTTTTATCCAGTTTCGTTTTTTGTGAATCTTTTATCTATCAATACACACCATGCTGATAAAGAGTAGTAGAAGACCACTATGAGGTACCATTTCACACCAGTCAGAATGGCTGCAATCCAAAAGTCTACAAATAATAAATGTTGGAGAGGGTGTGGAGGAAAGGGAACCCTCTTACACTGTTGGTGGGAATGCAAACTAGTACAGCCACTATGGAGAACAGTGTGGAGATTCCTTAAAAACCTGGAACTAGAACTGCCTTATGACCCAGCAATCCCACTGCTGGGCATACACACTGAGGAAACCAGAAGGGAAAGAGACACGTGTACCCCAATGTTCATCGCAGCACTGTTTATAATAGCCAGGACATGGAAGCAACCTAGATGTCCACCAGCAGATGAATGGATAAGAAAGCTATGGTACATATACACAATGGAGTATTACTCAGCCATTAAAAAGAATACATTTGAATCAGTTCTAATGAGGTGGATGAAACTGGAGCCTATTATACAGAGTGAAGTAAGCCAGAAGGAAAAACACCAATACAGTATACTAACACATATATATGGAATTTAGAAAGATGATAACAATAACTCTGTGTACGAGACAGCAAAAGTGACGCTGATGTATGGAACAGTCTTATGGACTCTGTGGGAGAGGGAGAGGGTAGGGAGATTTGGGAGAATGGCATTGAAACATGTAAAATATCATGTATGAAACGAGATGCCAGTCCAGGTTCAATGCACGATACGCTTGGGGCTAGTGCACTGGGACGACCCAGAGGGATGGTATGGGGAGGGAGGAGAGAGGAGGGTTCAGGATGGGGAGCACATGTATACCTGTGGCGGATCCATTTCGATATTTGGCAAAACTAATACAATTATGTAAAGTTTAAAAATAAAATTTAAAAAAAAAATTTAAAAAAAAAGAGTAGTAGAACAGTATCCATAGCAGAAAATTCTTATTTACCAATTCCATTGATGTATATTGCTTAAGTGTGTACTTAGAATATAACGATAACTGTGATGAGTAATTTTATGTGTCAACTTGGCTACACCCTAGTGCCAGTTGATTCATCACACACATCCTTAATATTGTTTTAAAGGTACTTTTTAGATGTGATTAAGCTTAAATCAGTAGATATTGAGCAAAGCAAATTACCCTCCCAAAGGCATGTGAGTGTCACCCACTCAGTTAAGGACTTAAGAGTAAAGATCAAGGTTTCTGGAGCAAGGAGCAATTAGTCACAAGACTGGGGCATAGAAACCTGGCCTGAGTTTCCAGCCTGGAGACTTCAGACTCAAAACGACAGTGTCAGCAGCTCCCTGAACTTCCAGATTGCCTGCCTGTTTGCTCCACAGACTTGGAACTCACCAGCCCCCCACAGCACATGAAACAATTCCTTCAAATGTTTCTCTTTATGGTTTTCACTTCACTTCAGAGTTTTTCTATATTTTCATTTACTTTGTACATATTCTTTACAATCCTCAGCAGTTATAATGTCTATTTATTATAAAAACTGGTGTCTGCTAATTGCAACAGCTTGGTCATCTTGTGGGTGGTCTCCGTTGATTGCTTGTTCTCTGCAGTATGAATCATCTATTTCTAGCTGTCGTAGGAGTAATGATTTTGGACAGTGTGATAGTTAATTTTTTTTTTTTTTTTTTTTTTTGAGGAAAGGAATAGCGATTTTATTCAGAAAGCCAAGTGTCGAAGAAGGTGGTGGTTAGTGTCCTAGAGTACCGTCTTATAGGGGTCTGGATGTCAGTTTCTTTTATAGAACAGAGAGAGAGGAGGTGAGGAAGTAAAATCTGTGATAGTTAATTTTATATGTCAACATGACTGGGCTAAGGGGTACCCAGATAGCCAGTAAAACATTATTCTTGAGTATATCTGTGAGGCAGAGAAGGCAATGGCACCCCACTCCAGTACTCTTGCCTGGAAAATCCCATGGACGGAGGAGCCTGGTAGGCTGCAGTCCATGGGGTCGCTAGGAGTCGGACACGACTGAGCAACTTCACTTTCTCTTTTCACTTTCATGCATTGGAGAAGGAAATGGCAACCCACTCCAGTGTTCTTGCCTGGAGAATCCCAGGGACGGGGAAGCCTGGTGGGCTGCCTTATATGGGGTCACACAGAGTCGGACACGACTGAAGTGACTTAGCATAGCATAGCATAGCATATCTATGAGGGTGTTTACAGGAGAGATTAGCATTTGAGCCAGCAGATTAAATAAAGAAGGTCTGCCCTCACCAGTGTGAGTGGGCATCATCCGTCCATTGAGAGCCCAAACAGAACAAAATGTAAAGAAAGGGTGAATTCTTTCTCTCTCTTCTTGAGCTGGGACATTCTTCCTCTCCTGCCCTCAGACATTGAAAGTGTTAGTCATTCAGTCGTGTCCAACTCTGTGACCCCATGGTCTATAGCCCACCAGGCTCCTCTGTCCATTACAATTCTCCAGACAAGAAAACTGGAGTGAGTTGCCATGCCCTCCTCCACATTGGAGCCCCTGGTTTTCTGGTCATTGGACTCAGACTGACTTATAACACCTCCTTTCTTAGCTTTGCTGGTGGCTCAGATGGTCAATAATCTGCCTGCAAAGCAGGAGACCCAGATTTGATCCCTGCACCAGGAAAATACCCTGGAGAAAGGAATGGCTACCCACTGCATTATTCTTGTCTGGAGAGTTCCACGGACAGAGGAGCCTCCTGGTGGCATGAAGTCCATGGGATCTCAAAGAGTCAGACATGACTAAGTGACTTTTGCTTTAACCTCTCAGCCTTTTAGCCAATTCCCATAACTAAACTCCTCAATTTCTCTACATATCCTATAGGTCTGATTTTCCAGCTAATCCCAACTAATACAGATTATATGATTGATATTGTGAATAATACATTATAGACCCTACATACTGTTTGCTTTCCTTCTGAAGGAAATACTATTCAAGGTAATTTTAAAACATTAACCCTCAGCTAACTTTTTAAACTGTCATTATTTTTATTATAATTTTTATTAGCTTCAATTTTTAAATTTCATGTTTAGATTTAGATTTCTGACATTGATTTTTATTTTTATAAATTATGTGCTGAAATATTATTTGTCTTGCATGCTGGAGTCATGGACACCCCCTTAAACTGAGCACCCCACATGAGTACTCCATTTGTTTCTGCATGAATCTCATCCATCCTCAGAGGAAAAAAGGTGTCTGATTCTGGTCTGGCTGTGTGTCAGCATGGTGGGTCCATTAATGCTCTGTCCAACTGGTGCTTGTCGATGCTGAATGATTTTAACACCATGACCCCAGAGGATGAATGCTCCAAATGGGGGTTGAATCTCTGTTCAGATTACTATTTCCACAGCAACCATTCCCTCTGCCTCTATCAGTGGCGTGGACACACACAAAATTGAAGCCACAAAGATCTTAACCCTTTCCACACACGCTGAGGAACAGGTAATTCATATGTGGTATCAGAATTATTTAAGTTCTCTGCTTGTCTGTGAACATACATTCTACCCCTCTTAATCTTGTCAAAACAGCTCATCTCTCCACTCTGATTTCTTCCCTAAAATTAACAGTGTTGAGTCCCTTGGACACCAAGGAGATCAAATTGTCAATCCTAAAGGAAATCAGTCCTGAATATACATTGGAAGGACTGATGCTGAAGCTGAAACTCCAATACTTTGGCCATCTGATGCAAAGAACTGACTCATTTGAAAAGACCCTAATGCTGGGAAAGATTGAAGGCAGAATAAAGGGACGACAGAGGATGAGAAGGTTGGATGGCATCACCGACTCAATGGACATGAGTTTGAGTAAGCTCCAGGAGTTGGTGATGGACAGGGAGACCTGGCGTGCTGCAGTCCATGGCATTGCAAAGAGTTAGACATGACTGACTGAACTGAAAAAATTGAAAATGGTATTCTTAACTGACATCATGAAAAAATTCTACTGCAAACTGGATATATCTGTTTCCTATGTTGTCAACAAATAAACCTATGAACCCAAAAGTTATTTATAGTCACCATTTTAAAGTTAAATTTTAAAAACAATGCCCAGACGTTCACTTCTAATATCAGTTTCCATACTATGGCATCAGCTTTTACTCCATTCCACCATTTCTCTACTTTTCCTCACCACTATGATTTCCACTGCTTAAAATGTTATATATAGAAACAGCATTCAAATTGCTTATGGAAAAGTATTCTTGTCTACTTATACATGAATACACATATTATCTTGCTCATTCACTCACTGTTCAATCTTGTGTATTCATTTACCAGTTTTTGCATCTGCTTCCTTTTTAAAATTGTTTTACCTTCTACTAAGACAGTGCAGATTTGCCAGCTAGTAGACTACCAGAAGAGAAGGCAATGGCACCCCACTCCAATACTCTTGCCTGGAAAATCCCATGGATGGAGAAGCCTGGTAGGCTTCAGTCCATAGGGTCGCTGAGGGTCAGACACAACTGAGCAACTTCACTTTCACTTTTCACTTTCATGCATTGGAGAAGGAAACGGCACCCCACTCCAGTGTTCTTGCCTGGAGAATCCCAGGGACCGGGGAGCCTGGTGAATCATTTCCAGGAAAGACTCATTTCCCAACTGTTCCTTATTTGTGACTTAGGAAAAACAACATTTCTGGACCTCTAGTTCCTTGGATTAAACTTGAAAGTAACAGAATCATCTTTTACATTTCTTTAAAAAAGTAGATAATGATGTGTTAATATAAGAAACATAGTAAGTGGTCAATATAAGTTTATTTTTTCCACCATATAACATGTAAGTCTATTCTGTTTGGAATTTTGCCATCATTGTTTACTGACCTACTGTGATTTGCCTCTGTCATTACTTGTATTATCCAGAGAGTATTTAAATTGATAAATTTATCTTCTGCAAACTGTACATAAGGTGTTATATGCCATAGACTAATTTTTGACATTCCTAATGTAGTCAGGTTAATTACCAGTTAATGAAAAACATTTATTTTGCCTACAATAAGGTGCTTAGCAGGAATTTTCTACCTAATTAATAGTGACATGTTATATGAACCTCCACTGGCATTTTGCACCCAATTCAAAGCAATTTCAGAGATGAATAATCCACAATATATTTGAATATGTTTTTGCCACTCATGATAACTATTCATGGTAAAGAATATTTTATAAACAGTACATAGCGATTACTCAAAGTGATTTCAGTTTCTACATAAACAGCAAAAAATAGGTTGAAGAATACATCTTTGTCTCAAGAATAGATGTGAAAGTCCTTTTTAAAAAATTAAACTGTGCTCTAGCCCTAAGTAGAACTCCTCTCAATGTTTTAAATATTAATATTTAATTACTGATCTAATTATTTTCCAAATGAACATATAAAACATGCATTAAATGGAAGAAAAAGTGTCTAGTCCACTTTTACAAAATTAGATAGTCTTTAAGATATGTCTGATTATGATTGTTAAAGGAGTCAAACTAAAGGAGTTTTATATGCAAAGTAATTTAAACTCTATTAAATGGATAAACACTTAGAAGATTTTTTAAATAGTGAGCTAAGGAGTAATCCTTTAAATGGAGCTGTGTGTGTTTGGGAAGTCAGATAAAGTATGTTCCCTTCAAAAACACTTGAAGCTTTAATCACAGGAAAACCCAGCTTTCTAACTTCACTTTGTTATAAATTTCACCAGAGAATCTCTAGGGTTCATGTATAAACTATCTCAAACATTCTGAAAACCCTGAGAATCAGTAATCTTTACCGAGGTTGTCTTTTTCTGCTAATCTCTGCCTTAATAATCTCAGGTCAGCTAATTTTTGAAATAAATAAGAGGCAAAATGTTGTGACTCAGAAATGCTAATAAAATATACCATATTCTGAAATAGAAATCAATAATTCTTATGCACTCTCAGTTATTAAAATATCTTGAAAGCATCAATGTTTAATCCTTTAAACTATATCTCCTGCTGCTGCTGCTGCATCACGGCAGTCGTGTCCGACTCTGTGCGACCCCATAGACGGCAGCCCAACAGGCTCCTCTGTCCCTGGGATTCTCCAAGCAAGAATACTAGTTGTATTATAACTTGGATTTAGGAAAACCAGATGATTTCGATTATTAGGTGTACCAGTACAAAGAGAAAAAGACCTGATATGAGGGACATGCGTAAGTGACCTGAGGAGATCGATTTTGCAAGGACTGAGAAAATAAAATTTTATCTCCTTCAATATTTTACTTAAACATGGCTGTGGTTTTAACTGCATTGAATGCATTGCAATGATGTCGTATTTTACCCCATCTATAGGTTAGAGAAAAAAAATTACCACCATCTAGCTACCTCACCCAGAGAAGGCAATGGCACCCCACTCCAGTACTCTTGCCTGGAAAATCCCATGGACGGAGGAGCCTGGTAGGCTGCAGTCAATGGGGTCGCTAAGAGTCAGACACGACTGAGTGACTTCACTTTCACTTTTCACTTTCATGCATTGGAGAAGGAAATGGCAACCCACTCCAGTGTTCTTGCCTGGAGAATCCCAGAGACGGGGAGCCTGGTGGGCTGCCATCTCTGGGGTCGCACAGAGTCGGACAGGACTGAAGCGACTTAGCAGCAGCAGCAGCAGCTACCTCACCTGTTTCGTTTTCACACACTTTAGATCGAAAGAGATAAATTTTTACAGAAAATGTGGATAAAACCAGAATTCTTGACAAAACATAAAATGTAGATAAAGACATAACCACAAGTTATGATTTTATTTTTGAAACCTACACATTCTCTTCACCCCCATCTGAACCTTCTCACTATTTCAGTATAAAACTAAGTGATGCAGGGATTGTTCAACTGCATAGCTTGAAAAAATGGGGGCTTTCCAGGTGGTGCTAGTGGTGAAGAGCCTCCTGCCAATGCAGGAGAGGAAGGCAACTCAAGTTCAATCCCTTGAGTCAGGAAGATCCCCTGGATGCAGTCCATGGGGATGCAAAGAGTTGGACATGACTGAGCATGCATGTATGCACACACATACATGCAGCTAAAAATAACACATCACTGTAAAAGTTACTCTCAGTGAAGAGCCTACATAACTCTGTGGTAAAGACCTGAAATCGAGGTTCAATATTATATGTTGTCATCTGGTAAAATCAGGAGGGCTTTAAGTGATCTAACTGTAATGTTCCATCCCCATTCTGCCCCCACAGTTAAGGTCCCCAAGCCATACAACCCTCCTTTTCAAATGTACTGGGTACACTTGATCATCTTGGGAAGTAGGTATTAGGTCCTTGCCAGTCTGTGGAATAGTTCAACTATCCAGTTACACTTCTTCATGGGAACCAAGAGGCCAGCCACCCTCTTGATACTGTAGGATGTGTACCTCGCAGGGCCTCTGCTTGTTCATTCTGTTCCCAAGTGCAAGGCCCTTGTGGTCCTGAGGTTTGGGTCCTCGTCCCCCAAGCTATGTTTGGCTACCCTCATAAGCCTAGGATGGGAATTACATCCTTAATAATAGACTGAATAGGAAGCAATTAAAACTATGTGTGTGTATATATAAATATGTACACACAGACACATATATATGCTTTAACCTGCAATATAACAAATTTCATTAATTTTAATGAATTCCTTGTTGCACACCAACTGGGTCAGGCTGAATTATCCTTCATACTTTCTTTACAATCTAATATTCTGCTTAAGATTTTTGTATGAATGTTCTTGAAATTTATCGGCTTGTGATTTTCCTTTATTTTGCTGTCCTTGTTAAGCTTTGTTTTAAGAAGCTTATTTGCCTCATAAAATATTTAAAGGAAATTTCACTGCTTTTTCTCTAAATCTGAGAAAACTTGAACTTGATTTGGATTGTTGCCTACCCAGATGTCTGGTAGAATTCATCAGTGAATCCAACTGTGTTTGGAGTTCTTTAAGGGAAAGATTGCTGATTATTGAGTCTAGCTTTAGTCATAATTCAGTTTTCCTTCTCCTTTCATAAGTTTTACTAATATTTTACCAATGATTTTTATATTTTTATCTTCATTTTATCCATTGCCATAAAGTGATTTGAAATAAGTTTTTATAAACTTTTGTCTAATTCCTTTTGCTCTATGGTCTCTTTGGGGTTTGTTCATGCTGACTTGTCTCCTTATATACATAATTTTTTTAACTGAATTGCAGACACTGCCAAAGAAAAACTGCAAGAAAAAAATTTTCAGCCCTAAATCCTGCTGCATTTGGCATCAGAGGTCAGAGACACTGGCAACCCTAACCTATCTTAATCTACACAAATAATGAGAAGATTCTGAGCTGGCTTTAAGTCTTTCACCCATGTATATTCCTATTACACCTGTAACCTTTAAACAAATGATTCCCAGTCAAAATTCTAGGAGTGTTACCAAGATTTTCCACCTATGCCTAGATGTGCCATAAACTTCAATTTTTGTTCCTCTTATCTCATGGATGTTCTGATGAACTGTCTTTGATCTGTTTTTTTTTTTAAATCTATAATAACATTCTTTTGTTCATGTTCTATTTTATCTGATATTAGAATAGCCACTTTAGTTTTCTGTCATTTCTGTTTGTATATTTTTCTCATTATTTTACTTTCAATCTGCTCATATGTTCAAATCTGCAGTGTATGTCCTGCAGCAACATATAATTAGAAATTGTTTATTTTAACCATATTGACAAACTCTGCCTTTTGACTGGATTGTTTAATCCACTCATATTTAGTGTTATTGTATATATAATTGGATTTATGGCTTGAAGTTTAGTTTGATTTTTGTATATATCCTATGCTTTATGTTCCTCTGTCCTTAACTGCTTTGTTTTGCATTAAGTGAATATTTTCCAGTATAACATTTTAACTTCTTTAATAAATAAAAGAATAAACAAATAAGAGAGGAGGAGGGGGAAGGAAACTCTACATTCTTTGGCTGTAGAGATGTTATATTTTCTCAAATAATCTTGCTCCGTGTCTGCTTAGATCTAAAGGATTTACTAGTAATATATCTTATCTTCAAGTGAATCATACACCTAAAGTAAATGACCTTGAGTCAATTAATTTGAAAAGTTTCCAATTGTTGAAAGACACACAGTTTTGCCACCTTTGAAGTGTTCTAAGAAACAAGCCTAAGTAGGCTCATACAGGAGGACTGTTCTCTAAATGTATTTCAACTCGCATAAGGAGAGGTCTCAGTACAACTGACCAAGAAAGCAGCAAACCCAAGTAGTTCATCTGATGTGTCCAGCAGTCTGTAGGGATCTGCTGTCCTTATGGGATGGTGATTGACATTTGGTTGTCAAGAAGCCTGTTTTGGTTTCTTAGAGAAAGGTAATGGATCTAAGGTTATCAATGGATCTGAGGTTATCATTGTATTTGGCTCAGCAGCTCAGCTAGTAACACTTTACTCTAACTGGAGGAGGAAAATAACAACGCATTCAGTATTCTTGCCTGAAAGCTCCCATGGACAGAAGAACCTGGCCGACTACAGTCCAAAGGGTTGAAAAAAGTCAGACGTGACTGAGCGACTAAGCACACACACACAAAGATCATCATGGAAGCAGTAAACTATTATCCATGACATATTTAAACAAATATTGACTCTCTTGCATTTTCCTTAGATGTTTAATGTTGTTTTTTATTTCAACTAACTCAAATGCAAATATTTTCAAAAGTTTATAATTCAAACTTAAACTACAGCTTATTTCAAATCCCTTATAAAATGCATAACAGTTTTGATTTAAAAGTAAATAAAGATTGCATTTAGAAAATAGATATTAAGAGAAATGCAAAAGTTTCAGACATATACAGTAGATTTTGTATTTCTCATAATCTTTAAAGGAAAAGTTATCAGATATACTGCAATAATGAGATAAATAGTATACCAAGCATTGGAAAATAGAATAAAATGGAAAATAACAGATTGATTCTTGCTTGTTTTAACATTATTCCACATATGAGAATCTTTTTTAATACATTATATATTAAAAATCAATCTGATAATGAATTGAACGCAAGGTTAGTCTTAATTCAGTCTCCTGTGAGACAGCATAAATGAAATATAATTAATTTTAATCTTTACCTTCTTCTCATTGGAAGGACTGATGCTGAGCTGAAACTCCAATACTTTGGCCACCTCATGCGAAGAGCTGACCCATTGTAAAAGACCCTGATGCTGGGAGGAATTGGGGGCAGGAGGAGAAGGGGATGAAGAAGAGGATGAGATAGCTGGATGGCATCACCGACTCGATGGACATGAGTTTGGGTAAACTCCAGGAGTTGGTGATGGACAGGGAGGCCTGGCATGCTGCAATCCATGGGGTCGCAAAGAGTCAGACATTACTGAGTAACTGAACTAAATTGAACTGAACCGAACCCTTTAACAAATGAGAGGAAACTTCTGTTTCAACCTTGCTGGGATAGTATTTTAGCTTAATAACAGAGTGAAAATATATGGAAATCAGTTAAATATCCTTTTGGATTTCTTAAGAAGCATTGGCTCTATCCTGAGTATTTCCTCATTGATATTAATGCAGTTTACCCAATCAAAAGCTACATTTAAAAAAAAAGCTACATTAAATTCTCTGTCTTCGCTACATTTGTCAATTATACTCCTTTCAGGTCACTAGCCTCTCCCAAACTTTTATTATTAAATTACCTTGATGAAGTGATGCTTAAATTTCTCCTTGGTACTTTCTGAAGTTATGACACTAATGTTCATTCAGGTTCATATCACCATCTATCAGGCTTTTTCTTGAGAATCTGTTCTAGCAAATACACACACACTCATACACACAAAGTGCCTCAGGTTTTGCAATATTTCACACAGAGATCCTTAGAGGGAAAAAATAGCTGCTGTTAAGGAAAATGGAGATATATACCTATGGCTGATTCACGTTGAGGTTTGACAGAAAACAGCAAAATGCTGTAAAGCAATTATCCTTCAATAAAAAATAAAATTTTTAAAAAAAGGTAAAAAAAGAAAAATGGAGGAGACACTACCCACTACAACAACTATAAAGACTTATAAAAAATAAGCAACAGTGCTCTGAAAATACAGTTCATATACAGTGAAAACTAATACCTATGTGCAATTCTGACACCTGCAAGAAACATGCACTGAAAAGAAAACACGATTTACACTTTACCCAGAATTTATATAAGAGCATATTTGAGATCTGTCTCATATGATTCAGACAATCTGCCACACAATGTTAAAATACTTTGCACCTTCGTGATTCTTGACTTAGAGACCTAGCATCTCTAATCACTAAAATATTGAAGTATCATGTCTACCCTGAAGGAACTTATTAATTAAGCATCCCAGCCCAAATTCCTCTCACACTCTCCTTTACCAGTTGTTACTACAGTTTTACAACATTAATTATAGTCTGCAGCTCCCCCCGAAACATCTAGGCTAAAAGCAAAGGGTAAAGTGAATAAAAGTATTACGTTTGTTATTTGTTTTCCGGTCCCATCACTTCATGGCAAATAGAAAGGGAAAGTGGAAGCAGTGACAGATTTTCTTTGGCTCCAAAATCACTGTGGACAGTGACTGCAGCCACGAAATTAAAAGATGCTTGCTGCCTGGAAGAAAAGCTATGACAAACCTTGACAGCGTATTAAAAACCAGAGACATCACTTTGGAGACAAAGGTCTATATAGTCAAAGCTACGGTTTTTCCAGTAGTCATGTACGGATATGAGCTGGACCCTAAAGAAGGCTGAGTGCTGAAGAATTGATGCTTTTGAACTGTGGTGCTGGAGACGACTCTTGAGAGTCCCTTGGACTGCAAGGAGATCCAACCAGTCCATTCTAAAGGAGATCAGTCCTGGGTGTTCATTGGAAGGACTGATGCTGAAGCTGAAACTCCAATACTTTGACCACCTACTGCGAAGAGCTGACTCATTTGAAAAGACCCTGATGCTGGGAAAGACTGAAGGCAAAAGGAGAAGGGGACGACATCGATGGACAAGAAATGGTTACATAGCATCACTGACTCAATGGACAAGAATTTGAGCAAACTCTGGAAGGTAGTGGAGGGCAGAGGAGCCTGGTATGCTGCAGTCCGTGAGGTAGCAAAGAGTCAGACACAACTTTGCAACTGAACAGAAACACCATCTTTAAAAGATTGAGAAGGCAAAGCAGATTCAAGGGGGAAGAACTCTAGCAGCATGGCAAATATCGTAGTAAGTGGTGATGCCTGTGATTAGAGAAATCTTGTGAGCAAGGTTAAAAAAGGATATCATAAATAATACTCAAACAGTATTAACCATAATGGGGAAAATGATAAATGGAACTGCATAAAATGAAAAACTTATCAAAAGACATCATTAAGAAATTAAAAGGACAAACCACAGCCCAGGAGATGATATTTTCACATGTGCCTAACAGAAGACTCACAAGGAACTTCCAGAAATCGTAAGTAAAAGCCAGGGAAGCTAATAAAACAACAGGAAAGTATCTTAAGCATATATTTATGAAAGGAGATATCCAAATTGCCAATAGCATGAGAAAAGTTGCTGAAATTCATTACATACTCAGTAGCTCAGTCATGTCCAACTCTTTGCGACACTGTAAACTGTAAACCACCAAGTTCTTCTGTCCATGGAATTTTCCAGGCAAGAATACTGGAGTGGGTTGCCATTTCTTTCTCCAGGATATCTTCCCAACTCAGGGATTGAACACATATGTCTCCTGCATCTCCTGCATCAGCAAGCAGCTTCTTTACCACTGTGCCACAGGGAATTAGTCAAGTCCTAAATCTAAATAGACCCATTCCTGCTGCTGCTGGTGCTAAGTCACTTCAGTCGTGTTCGACTTTGTGTGACCCCATAGACGGCAGCCCACCAGGCTCCTCTGTCCGTGGGATTCTCCAGGCAAGAATACTGGAGTGGGTTGCCATTTCCTTCTCCATTACCCATTCCTATGACTCTGTAAATTGACTCCTAGTCAAGCAGCCAGAAGAAAATCACACATATGTAAAAAAGTATAAGAGTCAGATGTCTATCAACAGAAAAAGAGATAAAAATATAAATCACTGCATTGCCTTAGTCAGCCTGGGAAACTATAATAAAAACACCATTGACTGAGGGGCTTAATCAACAGAATTTTATTTCTCACAGTTATGGAAATTGGAAGTCTAAGATCAGCGCGATAGCAAGGCTGGGCTCTGGTGAGAACCCTTTTCCTGGCTCATTAACAGCCATCTTCTAAAAGATAGTAATATTCCTGGGAGATAGAGAGCTCTGGGCCCATCAGCAGGACTCCACCCCCCTGCTTCCACCCAAACCCAATTATTTCCCAAGAGCCTCACCTCCAAGCACTATCCCATTATGAGTCAGGGCCTCAACATATACATTTTGAAGGACATACACTTTCAATCCATAGCAGATCTATTTATACAAGGGAAAACCTCACCTAATGAAAATAAATGCAGAACACTGACAGGTAATGGGCTTCCCAGGTGGCTCAGTGGTAAAGAATCCACCTGACAATGAAGGAGACTTGGGTCCATCCCTGGATTGGGAAGATGCCCTGGAGAAGGGAATGGCAACCCACTCCAGTATTCTTGCCTGGAGGATCCCACGGACAGAGGGGCCTGGCGGGCTACAGCCCATGGGGTGGCAAAGAGTGGCCCACTGAACGCACATGTAACATCTTGAAGCATGAACGCACAACATGTAACATCTTGCAGCTAGAATTTTGAGAAAAAGAAGTCAGATGTAAGAATATATAATATTCCATTTATATAAAGTACCAAACAGGAAAAAGTTATCCGTGGCATTATAAGTCAGATATTTTCCTTTGTGAGTTAGTGACCAGAAAGGGCACAAAGACACCCTTCTAGGATTTCCTAATGTTCTTACTTGTATTTCCTAGTTACATTTGTGGGCATCTTTACTCTGAAAAGTATTTAAAAGTTTTATGCCTATAATCAGTACACATTTTAAGGCTTTGTTACAGGACAGTGAAAGATGACTTTTAATATATTTAGGGAAAGAGGATAAAAATGATACACCTACTGTCAAAGAGAAGTGTCCTGGGTTAAGCTTATAAATAACTTGGTATTAGAATGTAAAGTGAGTTTTTAAAAAGTTCAAAAATCTTCCCTTCAACAGTATAATTGAAAGAGGGTTATTGTGTGTTGACAGACAATAGCCTTAACATATCTCATTATTTCAAGAATTGGAAATGAGGAAAATTATTAACATTGGCCTCTTGGGGAAAAAAAATCACTGCATGATGAATTAAAGTAAATGATTAAAGGAGCGTTTCTCTAAAATGACATTCTGAAAAATCAAGAAGGAAACTTCAGGAGGTTGTTTGGAATCCTTGAAAAAGTATAATAGTATGTGCCCATTTTATAAGTAATGGAGAAATCCAAGTGAGCACAGATTGAGATGAGAAGGCGTGGTTTGAAATCAAAAGCAAAGGGGAAGATGAGAAAATATTGCAAGGGAATTAAAAGCTCAAAAGGCAGAATTAAGCTCAACTGTTATAAGACTATTAAAATATTTTAAAAATGTACTAAAAATGTAGTATTAAAACTTAATAGAGAGGAAGAAGAGCAAATAGATGCAACTGATGAGAAAGTAACAGATATTAAAATGAGGGAGGAAAATGCCAACATATATATAATTTATATTCCCCCAATGGAGTGACTAGATCAAATAAAGCACAATAAGCTGAGACATGCCTGAAGAAAAGTTTGAGGCTAAAAAAAAAATCCATCTTTAAGGAAAATGAAAGGTTGGCACTTCATTGATGAAAATTAGATGTAAAAATTGCATCTAAAGATATCCTCAATAATCATGAATTGTATATGTGAGCTGGCAAGAGCCCTAATAAACATTCTGTTAGATGTATTATTTATTAAAATTGGAAAAGAGGCTTGAGTATACCAGTGTCAAATTTCTCCATGCAAATGAAGTTTCAGAAGACAATAGATTGATACATCTAGCACTTGAAGAGCAATAATATTGCAAATGAAGAATATAAAATATAAGCAAACTCATATATGTTGGTGAAAAAGAGATACTCTCAGACACAGACAGTCAAAAAGTAGAACACACATACTGTCCTCACAAGGAAAAAGAGTTATTAAAACTTATAGAGGAGAAAAGATAATATTAACAATCAAAATTTAAAATTCATTGTACTAAAAACTAACTTTGAGCACAGAAAACACTTAAGATATTAAAATCTGATTAATGTAAATCTAGTTGACAATAACTGCAAATGTTACAATCAATTTTGAATGAAAAGATACATGAGAAATAATACATGACAAAATAAACTAAACTAAAAGCATAGGTCTGACTGTGTTAAGAAAAATAAATGTAAGTCCTATGGAGGTGAACTGCCACAAATAGGTTAATTCCTATATGTTCTACCAGGAATTCCTTACATGAAATATAAAATTAGTGTTTGAGGAAATGGCAGCAGGAAGATTTTGTTTAGAAATAGATGATTAGACATAACACATAATTAACATGCTAATACATATAATTTTATCCTCATTGATGTGGTCATGTCCAACATAGCAAAATGAACAATCTAAGATACATTTGAAGGAAAGTTTTTATGCTAAAGAAAGTCATTTATATTTTTTCTTATTATTCTTTTTTAATTGAAGGATAATTGCTTTACAATATTATGTTGACCTCTGCCATACATCAACATGAGTCAGCCACAGGTAAGAAATCATTTCTAAGCAAAATAAAAAGATGACCTTTTTTTTTTTTTAAACCAAAAATCACATATAAAAGTTGCATCTGAAGACTCAAAGATTTATGTATCCTTTTAAAACTAGGTAAGGGGCATGACGGGCTTCCCTGGTGGCTCAGCAGTAAAGAGTCCATCTGCAATACAAGAGACACCACTTCCATTCTTGGGTTGGGAACATTCCCTGCAGAAGGTAATGGCAACCCACTCCAGTATTCTTGCCCGGGAAATCCCATGAACAGAGGAGCCTGGCGGGCTACTGTCCATGGGGTTACAAAAAGAGTCGGACATGACTTAGCAACTAAATAACAACAAAGGAACATAACTTCCAGTGATGTCATGGATAGGATTCTCTGGCCTCCTTATAGTCCAAAAGGCAGTTCCAAGAGACCACCTTAATGAATAACAATTCTGGCACCTCCTACTGCAGCCCTTCTTGAATTCTGTCTTTATAGTTATTCCAAGTATTACACACATATTTATGACATATGTTTTAAAATTATGTATAAATACACATGTAAACCATATATATATACTTAAAACTACACATATATTTATGTATTAAAACTATATACATGCATACCTTTACACTATAAATATGATTTAAAATATGTATGCATAGTTTTCAAATATTGTTTCTCTGCTGCTGCTGCTGCTGCTGCTAAGTCGCGTCAGTTGTGTCCGACTCTGTGGGACCCCATAGACGGAAGCCCAACAGGCTCCCCTATCCCTGGGATTCTCCAGGCAAGAACACTGGAGTGGGTTGCCATTTCCTGCTCCAATGCATGAAAGTGAAAAGTGAAAGTGAAGTCGCCCAGTTGTGTCCAACTCTTAATGACCCCATGGACTGCAGCCTACCAGGCTCCTCCGTCCATGGGATTTTCCAGGCAAGAGTACTTGTTTCTCTAATGTTAACATAATCTAATTTGGCATTTATCCTGAATTTCAAACGTCTTTCAGTCTAATCAGTTCAACAATTTGTGATCATACATAACTTCATGTCTATAAATTTTTATCATTCTCATAAATAACAACACTATTCTTCCAGGAAACTCAGGTAAGAAATCACAGTTACCTTTAACTTACTTCTCTTCCAGAATTCCCATAACAAATCAATCATGGGAAATGCTTTCTAATTTATTTTTTGGGGGAAAGGTTTTCAAATGAATAATGTATCTTAAAAGAACTTATTGATTTCTAATTCAATTTAAGAAAAACTGTTTTAAACCCAAGACAGTCAAAAAAACATTGTGACAGCCATCCAAAATCCATTACCTGGAATGAAACCCAAGCTGTTAAATAACAGGAAGCAGAATCTAAAAATTAAAAGGTTATAAAGGATTTTTTTGAGTAAAAATGGATTTTTTAGTAAAAAAGGATTATAAGGATTGTTTTAGTAAAAGATGTTAACTACGAAAATTGTTTCATAAAGAAATAGTAAAGCATTCTAAACCAACTGTAGGATAAATGGAGAAGTTAGTCAATACGCAGTGTCATTTCCCCTTCAAATAAAGAGAGCTTCAGCCTCAAAGTAAATTTAAACAAAGAATGGACAATTCCAAAATTATTAATATTTTTTAGCTATAAAAAAGGGGAAAGAAGTATGAAACCATTCTATCCTACCAGGTGAAAAAGCTGAACAAACTGAAAAATTGACACAGCTTCTTAGTAAGAGAAGTGGGGTCACAAGGCAAACTGCTGCCCCTAAAATTGGAGAGGCAGATACAGAGAACCACAGCTTATAGAGATGAAACTTCTTTGGGAACCAATATCAGGATAGGAAAACCTGAACTTGATGAACTGATATAATTGAGGCTCAGGGCTTCCCTAGTGGCTCAAACAGTAAAGAATCAGCCTGCAATATGGGAGACCTGGGTTTGGTCCCTGAGTAGGGAAGATGCCCCAGAGAAGAGCATAGCAACCCACTCCAGTATTCTTACCTGGAGAATGCCATGGACAGAAGAGCCTGGTGGGCAACAGCCCATGGGGTCGCAGAGTCAGACACGACTGAGCATGCAAGCCACTATAGGCACTGCGATTTCTTTTTTTGGTCTACATTATAATTATAGCATGCTCCAATACAAGTAGGACAATTACTTTTCATGGAAAGAGAGATATAGTGAACCAAGAGGTTGTTTGGAAAACAAGTGACTTCCTTTGGGTTTTAGAGATTTAAAACAAAAACTCAGTGGGCTTAAGGAAGCTGTTAAAATGATACAGTTTCGGCTCATACAGAAAGATTTACTAATTAAATTTAAAGTGCCTTGAAACTATAATTTAAAAGATTTATTTAGAAGCCATTAAGTTCCTAAGACAGCTAAATTTAAATTTTTGTCCTTAGGTGATTGTGAAAGCAAGAGTATCATTTATTAGTCCAAACTATTTTCAACAATGATTCCAAAGCAAGCAGCAAATACACATAGCTACACATACTTATAGTTGGCTTGGAGCTATTTTATGGCAGCATTACCTGCAGTTTCTCCCTATTTCTACTGATGAACTAATTACCATGCTCACATAGATATTCATCAAACCTTGATTTGGGGCAGGAGATAAGCATAAAAACAACAGAAGACAAATATTTGCATGTAAAACATCTGCTTTGTCAGCAGCACAATCCTAGCGATATTAATTGAGCAATAATAATACAGCCTAGAGAGCATCTCTCAGGCAGGTTTGTAGATTGAGGCTAATGCCCTTGCAAATGAGTTTACATTTGCATATTCTACATTGTGGGAGTCATCAAAACATTCTTGAAAAAATATTAATTTAGAGAGCTAACATGATCTCCTAATATTTGAATGAAAATTATAGGAAATGCTATACCAGTCATTATGCTAAATTTGTATTTCATCACAGTAGAATAATGAGTTAAAGGCCAGATAATAAAAGTGTAACAAATAATACATCTAGCCAGAATTTATTTTTATTTAGATGGAATTCTGTAAAGGGTAATGTTTGCCAATTCCTATTCATGCTAGACATAGGAAACTTAGCCAAAATATTAAAATTAATTCTACCTCTATTTTGCCTTTCATACTCATGTTCAAAATTACACTGTAGGATTTTATTTAACCTGTGACTGTACCATCACAATAAAATGATTTGCCAATAATTTAAATCAACTTTTGGAAAGAGATCTATGCACAATTTAATTCATACTACATTAAGCCTAAATATAAATATAACTAATATTATAACAGAAGAATTCTGATAAGCATTGCCAAATAATCAGTCCGATAGAGCTGGCATTACTATGTTTATTGTGATCAAGACAATTATTCTACTGACCTATTTTACCGGAACTGTTCAATTTTCCTTGGTCTGCTCATCTCTGATTTATTTTGCACTGAAATATTTATTCTTACTTTAACTCCTTCATTATTAGTCACATGATATTTTTATTGTTTAGAAAAGACTCATTCAAAATATAGTCATCGATACTGTATCTTTTGTTTTTCATTAACACTTTCCTTCTTCCCAAAGTACTCTACCTAATGTCCACTACAGTTCTTTTTTAATAAAGCTTTTTTCAATAAAAGTATTTTAAAAAATAAATTTTGTTTTAAAATTATTAATTAAAATTATTTAATAAATTAAATAATTAAACAATTAAGTTATATTAATTATTAATAAGTAAATAATTAAATTATTTAATAAATTTTTTTAACAAAATGTATTTTCTGTTGTGTCTTTCTGTTGCTTAATGTTGCTTTCTCTTGAGCATATATATGGGGAGATTTTATGGAATTTAGTTTTTTTTCAGGAAGACATTTTCTGACTGAATCAACACAGCTAAAACCAGATACTTTGTATGGCACAGAACCATCACATTCCTTCATTCAGCTGAGTTCTGGAAAACCACACCCTACTTCATACCCTTAGGAGATAGAAATAAGGAAACAGGAAGGAAGGGAAGAGAGCAAAAGGGAGGGGATATATGTATACACTCTGGAGAAGTGAATGGCAATCCATTCCAGTATTCTTGCCTGGAGAATCCCACGGACTGAGTAGCCTGGGGGGCTACAGTCTGTGGGGTCGCAAAGAGTCGGACACGACTGAGCCACTACTAACACACACACACACACACACACACACACACACACACATACATGTGGCTGATTCATTTTGTTGTACAGTAGAAACTAACATAACATTTTAAAGCAACTATACTCCAATAAAAAATAATTAAAAAAAAAAAAGGAAATAGGAAACTCCTGCCCTTGCACACTTGAAGTCTGCAAGCAAAGAAACATTCCTTTGGCAGCAGAAATTTTGGAGCACTATTATCTAGGCATCCTATCACAGAAGTTTAAAAAAAGGGTCTTAAACAAAGACCCTTTGGGTAAAGTGAAAAGAAAGTGAAGTCGCTCAGTCGTGTCTGACTCTTTGTGAACCCATGGACTGTAGTCTACCAGGTTCCACCATCCATGGGATTTTCCAGGCAAGAATACTGGAGTGGGTTGCCGTTTAAAGGGTAGAATAAAATCTTGAGTATGGGATTTAGATTGCATATTCCAAGTTCATGATTGATATCATGAACATGAGCATTATACCAATGGAATCACAGGAGACTCAAATTCCCCACTTACATCATTGAGAAATATTTATAAGAACTTCAAAAGTATATATAAAAGTCAAATTTTTATCAGTATTTATAAAGGATTTCACTGTAATGCCTTCCAAATAGTCCATGTATTTGTTCCTCTATTAATTGTTCATTTACATACTCGTCCTCTTGTATGTTTTTTTTCCTTGGTGCTTATGTGGACCACTAGGAAGGAGAGCTCCTATATTCAGTTGTGAGACTCTGGAGACACAGATTCGTCCCTGGGTTGGGAAAATCCCCTCGGGAAAGAAATGGGAACCCACTCCAGTATTCCTACCCAGAGAATCCCATGGACAGAAGAGCCTGACCGGCTACAGCCCATGGGGTCACAGAGTTGGACTCAACACATGTGCTGAGGAACCTAAGAAAATTTCATATTTGTCTTCTCTGAATATATCAAAAATTGGATCAATATAAATATCTCCAAGGTCTAGAATAAAAGCCATTATGCTAAGTTTGGTCCTTGTGAAAAAGATGATCTAGAAAAACATTAGCTTTAATTCATGGATTTTTATTGTCCTTTGCCCTTAGAATCTTTCCATTTGCTGACCCAAACAACTTAGTTCTTTCTCATTATAACTACAGTAACTATAAAGTCACATTTACAAATGCTGGCTGACAATTTAAGAAGCACACCTATCACTTTATTTTTAATCTATATTTTCCAGAGGCTGTGTGGCTAAATCTAATGGTGTGAATATTTAGTGTGTGAAAAAGGTTATAGAGAGTCCTCCCAAGTATTTTTCTGTTCTTAAAATAGTATCTCATTTCCATATACCATTCTTTTTTTAAAAGAGGCTGCAAAGACTTTATTTTGATTTTAATACACAAGTGGACTTCACTGAAATAACTTGAGCAACCTAGAGCAATTGTTCTATGGCGATTTCATATATTTTATTGATTTTGCACAAACATCATTCTATATTCAACAATGTGTTAGAAAAGATATACTGTTTATTTTGCACCTTCAATTTCATATTCATATACACTGATAAGAGAATAGATAACTTTTACTAAGAGGTAACAGAGTTATATGAAAGTGAGAATTAATGCTGAAACTCTCCTATGCAAACATGTTGATAAAAAAGCAAATATCCAATACATCATATAAAGGAAAAAATATCAAGATGATTTAGAATCTCAAATGCAAAAAGAGGAAAATTATAGGCATACTCTAGAAAGTTTAATATCAAAAGTGCTTTACTGGGTAAAAATTAAAAGAAATACTTGGTTTCCTACTTTAAATATAATGTTTCTTAGAATTAGAAAATAAATGTATAATTCTTTTAGATAAAATGTGTATTTTTTATTTAAATATCAAAGTAATGGAATAATAATTTATGATTCTCAAATGCTACGAGATTAAGATATGTTTTCTTTTGCACCCTGGGGCTTTGTTGCCTAGAAAATAAGAGAGGCTGGAGAGGATATCTGATATGGAGAAAAATCATTTATCAAAAATACTGAGTGACAAATACTGCCCAAGGGATGAGAAAGATTATTTTCAAGAAATTTCTAATCCAATAAAAACAGTCTACAGGTACAGCTGGACATTAACTATAAACAAATAGGCTAAGGTTCATAATAGATATGAAACTCCATGGGGGAGAGAATGGGCTATTAAACGAGCTGGAAATTAGAGAGGGCTAACAGAAGAGGCCAGTGTAACATGAGCTTAACTTGTTACAGAAATAACTTGTATATAGAAATGGGAGAGGCCTGTGGAACCATGTGTGATGGACCCCAAGAGATGAGAACAATAGCAAACAGTACAATTTGGCTAATGTAAATGATTTTAAAGATAAATAACAGGTCATAAAATTGAAGTGGAAAACTTGAACAGTCAAGAGGAACTGTGAAATGTTTAACAATCAGGTTTAAAAGTTTGTACTTTTATTTTTAAAAAAACAAAACTGAGGGTACTTGAAGAAATTTCCAAGGGATAATATTCTATTAACACTACTGGTCAAGTATAAAATGAGTTGAAATGAGGGAAAGAGGAAAAGACCAGAATAGAAGAGGCCTGTTCAGGAATAATGAAGAAGAAGGAGATTTGAAAAATAAGTGGTTATATAGTTGTCTATGTGGAGACTTTCATTTGAAAGTATAACTACATACTTTATATTAAAGGTAACAGAAGAGAAATCGGAGAAGATGATGGCACCCCACTCCAGTACTCTTGCCTGGAAAATCCCATGGATGGAGAAGCCTGGTGGGCCACAGTCCATGGGGTCACTAAGATTTGGACACGACTGAGCAACTTCACTTTCACTTTTCACTTTCATGCATTGGAGAAGGAAATGGCAACCCACTCCAGTGTTCTTGCCTGGAGAATCCCAGGGACGGGGGAGCCTGGTGGGCTGCCGTCTATGGGGTCACACAGAGTCGGATACGACTGAAGCGACTTAGCAGCAGCAGCAGCAACAGAAGAGAAAAAGGAAATATATGGTATGGGCCATAGTCTTTGAATGTAAAGAAGAGTGTTATAAAAATCCATGTCACATATTTATAAATAGCCAACTTGAAGCTCCAATACTTTGGCCACCTAAGATTGAGGGGAGGAGAAGAAAGGGGCGACAGAGGATGAGATGGTTGCATGGCATCACCAACTCAATGGACATGAGTTTGAGCAAACTCAGGGAGATGGTGAAGGCCAGGGAAGCCTGGTATGCTGCAGGCCATGGGGTTGCAGAGAGTAGGACATGATTTAGCAACTGAACAACAAATTCAAACCTATATATTTTTCAAATGCAAAACTAAGAAAAGAACTGTATATGGTCCAAACAGATTCATGCTTCCTATAATTACCTTATATATATTATATATATATATATATATACCTTATATATATATTACCTTATTTATAATTACCTATAAATTCCAACCAAGATACTGGGAAACTGGAAAGACTTCAGTATTTTAAGACTAAAAAAGTGTGTTTAACTAACATTTCATAATTTCTCAATGTAAGAGAATATGTGTAATCTAAACTGAATATAAAATTAAAGTGAATAAAAACATTAAATAACATTTTCAATTTTATTCTAATGAAATTAATTGCCTATTTATTAATTTTGAAGGGAGAAAGCTTTGACAGAAATTACCCTATGCAAGTTTCTGAATACTTAGTAATTTGAGGAAGGAAATCAGTAAAAAATGTAGGATCCAGCAGTGCCAACATTTATTAACTTGGAAACTAAACATGTTTGTTTGAACATATCTTCCAAAACTATAGATGCTTTCTTGGCAAGTTCCAATTGGGAAATTATATTTAATTATTCTTAACCATTCAAAAACCTTAAGGCAAATGCTGTTGCTGCTGCTGCTGCTGCTAAGTCGCTTCAGTTGTGTCCAACTCTGTGCGACCCCACAGATGGCAGCCCACCAGGCTCCCCCGTCCCTGGGATTCTCCAGGCAAGAACACTGGAGTGGGTTGCCATTTCCTTCTCCAATGGATGAAAGTGAAAAGTGTAAGTGCAGTCGCTCAGTCATGTCCAACTCTTAGTGACCCCATGGACTGTGGCCCACCAGGCTTCTCCATCCATGGGATTTTCCAGGCAAGAGTACTGGAGTGGGTTGTCATTGCCTACTCCATTAAGGCAAATATTATCTATTAATTAGATGAATGGGCTTCCCAGGTGGCACTAGTAAACCCACCTGCCAATGCAGGAGGTGTAAGAGACACAGGTTCAGTCTCTGGGTCGGCAAGATCCCCTGCAGGAGGAAATGGCAACCCACTTCGGTGTTCTTGCCTCTGGAATCTCATGGACAGAGGAACCTGGTGGGTCACAGTCCATGGGATCAAAATGAATTGGACACGATTTAGCACAGCACAGCCCAATTAGATGAATGACAAAATACAAAGGGCATTTGTCACATTTGACACATATACAGAAGTCACTGACTGGCATAGATCAGATAAGTATTATTTTCATAATTATTTTTAGCCAGTGGAAAATTGCTTCAAAAGTTTGAAACTATTGAGGACGGGTAGGTATAATACCTAGATTGAAATAGGCTGACATCATCAAAAGACCATATGCTTTTGTGTTTACACAGTATTTAAAGCTTCACAGAGCCAGCTGGCTTTATTTCATAATCTAATTACATATAAAAATGTTCAGCTAAATATTGCAAGCTTGCCAAAAATTACTTTAAATATCTTCATCCTCTGTGTTATTGAATTTGCATGTTTCATAACTCCTATCCTTCTAATTACTGCTTTGTTTTTCATTGTTCATCTTTTAATAAAATATCATTTACTTCGCCTAATATATTTTGTTCTGCCTAGTAAATTAGTATGGCTGCTTGTGAATTATGGCTTCCCTGATGGCTCAGCAAGTAAAGAACCTGCCTGTAATGCAGGAGACACAGGAAACAGGGGGTTTGATCCCTGGGTCGGGAAGATCCCCTGAAGAAGGAAACGGCAACCCACTCCAGTAATCTTGCCTGGGAAATCCCATGAGCAGAGGAGCCTGGTGGGCTACAGTCCATGGGGTTGCAAGAGTCAGACATGACTTAGAAACTAAATCATCATGTGAATTATAGACGGAAATAATCTTTTGAAGGCAGATATATGTATATACACATATATATGTATGTGTCCATATATCTATATAACACCAAGGATATTATGCTTCATATTCATATGAATCAAGGAAAAAGAAAACATTCCACATTCCAATATGTGCCATTATCATGTAAGCATACAATACTCAACAAAAACAACTATTATGACAACAAATGAGATGTATTATTTAATAATTTAATGCATACAACAGAATTTTTAATAGTGCATATTCTCTTCACAGAACTTATATAATATAGCTGAATTTTGGATGAAAGGGCTGCCATTTTTTGATTGATGTACCTCTTCTCTCTAATACTTTCTATTATAATTTTTAGTAAGATATTGCACCACCCTTCTTAAAATGTGTAAAAATCAATATTTTCTGCCCATATGTTATGATTTTATGAGTTTTTTTAAAAATTCCCTTTGGCCCATGGAAGACATGCATTGGTTAACAGCAAAATGAATGGCTTCTTTGTTTTGTTCTCTTAAATATTTAAGAACATTGTTTCATTTTTTTTTACAAAATTATATTTATATTTTAAAAGTAGTCTGAATCCTTAATGTTTCCACATCATAGGAAGAAAAACTTTACACTAAAGTCATGCATAATTCATTTATGCTAGAGAAAATGATCATGAACAGCATTTACAAAATAAATGGGAAATGTTTTTTTATAAAGTAAACATTTTCAGGGGCTCATTAAAACAAAGTTAAAATTTTATGTTCTTGTGATTCTAGGATTGCTTACTTTAAATGAATCAATTATGGAGACTTGAATACAAAACTCCTTATGGATATACTGTTTATATTTTTAAAATCTGAAATTGCATGTCTTAATTTATGAGGATAATTTTACAATTTCAGCATTTACAGGAAAATGCCTACTCTGCTTTCTAGAATATTTTCTAAAATTCTCACTCTACTTGTTTTGCCTGGGTATTTGAAATCTAATATTGCTGTTACCAAAAGTACTACTTCCTGCTCAACCAGTTGAGATAGATTCATGGCTTAAAACTGGCTCTTAAACCATCTCTCTACCATTCAATTTTCCCAATTTTCAGTATGGCCCAACTGGGCTCTTCACTATTTTTATATTCCTGCGCTTTTTCCATCTGCCTTTTTTTTTTTTTTTTTCAGACACAGAAGTCACTCCTTTCTCCCAAAATAGTGCATTCCTTTAAACCTACTTCAGATCATTTCTCTTTGATAAAACATTTTCCATGCTATCTCTCCTCCAATAATCTTTCTCTTATTTGAATCTAGTTATTTTTGTGTCTGCCGCCTATTTGGAAATTTTTCTTTCTTTGATGTTGTTTGAACTAGCTGTTATTTATCTGATGTATGTCCTAGAACAGAGGAGAAACGTCTAATATAGTTTTCTAACTGCTACTCTGATACGATACTTACACTAAAATTTTGTTACTTAATTGCTGGATGTAAATTTGGGTGAAAGCTTTATTGTTCCAATTATACTTAACTGCATTTTCCTACCTAGATTTCAGGGTCATTCCATTAAAAAAAGAATGACTTATTTTTTCCATGTTTTCTGCAAGTACAATATTTATGAAGTTATCTCAGGAAACAGAGCACCCATGTTAGATTGCAGTGAACTGGTCAAGGAAATTTTGGAACTTATTCCAAATAATCAATTGCAAAAAGAGATGATTAAATCTATAAAATGATTGTTAAATTGAGACAAAATATTATTAACATACATATAACACAATATATATATGTGTCTTCTGATAGAAATATATATATATATGAGAGAGAGAGAGGAGAATGTGTATAAATAAATTTGCATTTTAGGTGAGAAATGGACTTTAAGAGGAAAATCAAACTAATTTGGTGACATTTCAGAATCTTCAGGAAACTGTTTCATTCTTTTCTGGATCAACTTAAGCAACATTGCTCTTGAAATCTCCTAAAAATAAACTTAAATTTATAACTTAACTATAAACTTAACTATAATAAAACCACCTTAAACGGTGAAGCATTACAAAATATTGGCTATTATTAGTTTCTATTAATTTTTTGTTTAAAGTTTAAGTCGGGTAGAATACTATCACTACCACCTAAGATATAAATAATGTTTTCTGTCACAAAACAAGGACTCAAAATTCATAATACCTCTTTTCTTTTTACAAATGACTTTATCCCAGCATTGATTTAATTATGACTGGGAGGTTTAGCAAGATAATCTCAGGATCAGAGAAAATGAGTGATGGCTTCAAATTCTAATGTTGCTACTTAAGTTTAATAAAGCACCTGCATCTCAGTCTCTCCGTCTAGAAAACCTACGTAAAACCAGCTGGCACAGTTGTTTTGCGACCAAAGGTGTAAAAACACCTGACACTGAGTGTGTTTCATGAGAGACACTTAACAAGTGGAAATAATGCTATT
This sequence comes from Bos indicus x Bos taurus, assembly GCF_003369695.1. NCBI lineage: Eukaryota > Metazoa > Chordata > Mammalia > Artiodactyla > Bovidae > Bos > Bos indicus x Bos taurus. The sequence continues at coordinate 8,187,515 of NC_040099.1, read as the reverse complement.
TGCATTACCTTTTGAGAAGGAATATATTAATTTCTACCTCTGTGTTTTATTATGCCAAATGGAATCTGCTATATAATTTTCCCTTCTCTCATCCAATATCCATGACTAAACCTAATTCCTCAACATGTCAGTTGCGCTCTGGAAGTCTGTAGCATCCTGATGTCTCAAACTTTAAATTCTGTCAATTACATCCTTCTAAGTCAAAAGCACTTTATGCTGATTTTGAGCATATTGAAATTTTATGTAGTAGTGATAAACCAAAATAGTCTGTTCGAGGACTGAAGGATAATGACTGATTTTATGATTTTTTTTTTCAGCTTCCAAATGCCTATAATGTATGTCATGCACTTTGGTAGACAATAGGGATAAAAGGCATAAAACCCACTAAACTCTTACCTTTGGGGATATCTCAGTATTACTGAGAAGGAAAAAAGAAAATATCCATGGGGCAACTTATAAATATCCTGTTAAAAGTCTGGACAATATATCATGAGGACTCAAAGAAGGTAAGAGGGACAGAGCACTAAATGCCATGGCTTACACAGAGGGGGCAGTAAAGGAGTCGATGCCTAAGGACCATAGATTGTCAACTGGACGAGGACGAGTTGAAACGTTCTATCCCAGCACAAGTAGCATGGGGAATTTTTCAACCAGATGCTGTAGCAAGGAAATGTAAATGAAAATATGAAAGACAATCTAAAAATAATAAGGCAACCTGAAAACAGAAAGAACTCTCTCTTCTAACATCTCCTCCAGGGTAATCGTGACATAGATTTAGAAAAAGTTTTTAAAAACTTACTCCAATGACATGAAATTCTATCTTTAACTTCCCCAACCTGATGTAAGAAAAAGTCAACAAACAGGTGTCACAGTGGTGAAGAATCTGCCTGCCATTGCAGGAGATGCAAGAGGCTCAGGTTCAATCCCTGGGTCAGAAAGATCCCCTAGAGAAGGAATAGCAACCCGCTCTAGTATTCTTACCTGAAAAAGTTCATGGACAGAGGAGCCTGATGGGCTAAAGAGATGAACACAACTGAGCACACATTAACCCCTTTACTGATGTGACGTTAGTACTCATTTATGTAGATTCAGCCTTGGTAAGTAGTCAAAATCTCTCTTTCTAGGAAATAAAGTTTTATAGTGTAATGTGGGAGTAGAGAAGTATATTTTTATATTCATATATAAAATAATCAAAGTCATGCTGAAAGCAAATTTTCTGTTTACACAGAAGGAAAAGCACCCCCGCACACGGCATAATCATTTCATTTCTTCAAATTGCCTTTCCTCTTATCTGAATGTGTGCATACTATGTATTCTCCTTTTTCTATTCTTTAACATAGCTAACCATTTGCACTGTTTTGCATCCATTTATCAGATACTTGGGCTTCGCTGGTGGCTCGGTGGTAAAGAAACCACCTGCCAATGTAGGAGATGCAGGTTTGATCTCTGGGTCGAGAAGATCCCCGGGAGGAGGAAATGGCAACCCACTCCAGTACCCTTGACTGGGGAATCCCATGGACAGAAGAGTCTGGTGGGCTACAGTCCATGGGGCTGCAGAGAATCAGGCATGACTGAGCGAACACACAACCAGTAGCAGACAGGTGTGTTGATTAAACACTTTCTAATTTAAATGTAAGACATTGAGTTAGACGCTGAGAGAGGTGAAGTTGGATGACATAACACGAAGGGTTTGAAGTGGTTGCCTACACATTATGTAGCAAATGAGAAAGATTTAAGTAGAATGAAGGGAGAGCTGAGATAGGTTTAGAGAGTGATACTATCACTTTGAATGAAGAGGTGTTTTTTGCCTTTTTTTTTAACTGCTCAGATTTTATCTATATAAATGAAAAACATGAAGATGAAATCATTTTAAATCTAAAGTCTTTTCTTTCTTCATAATTCTGCAGAATATGTTTCAGTAAGGAATGAACTGTTAGTTGCTACATCTTCTTAACCACATTAGAGATTCGAACGACAGTTGATTCTGTCATAGCAGGGACATAGAGATCAGACAGGTGCGCAGAATTCTCCTTTCTTTTGGACGAGCAACTGCTATTATGGAAGTGAGAGTGTCCTTCCAGTATGCTCACCCAGGAGCCTTTCTCAGCTAGGCAGATGGCAGAGCTCATTGACTATGCTGACAATCTGCAGATAAATGGAAGTTTTACTTGGCCAATCTATGCACTGCTGAAAATCAGGAAAAGAATAAAAATACAAAAAAAAGTATGCATCTGAAAAGAATGAGGACAGTCATAGTTAGAAATAGTGTAAGACCTTGCCTATCATACTGACAAAGCTTAACTCCAGAAGTCATACAACAATATTACTAGGAAACAAACTGATAGACTTCTCCCACACAGTAAAATTTAAAAAAAAAAAAAAAGAAGAAGAAGAAATAGATTCAGCTAAATAGGAGACTATAGAAATGCAAATCAAATGAAGGAAAACAACTGACTTAAGACTGAAAAATAGATTTTTCTTAGGTGTATGTTATTTTATTTTTAATTGGAGGATAATTGCTTTCGAACATTGTGTTGGCTTCTGCCGTACAACAGTGTGAATCAGCCACAAGTATACATATGTCCCCTCCCTCTTGAGCCTCCCACCACCCTCCACCCCATCCTACCCCTCAAGGTCATCACAGAGCACCAAGCTGAGCTCCCTGTGTCCATATAGCAGCTTCCCACTGGCGATCGGTTTTACACATGGTAGTGTATATATTGGAGAAGGCAGTGGCACCCCACTCCAGTACTTTTGCCTGGAAAATCCCATGGACGGAGAAGCCTGGTGGGCTGCAGTCCATGAAGGTCGCTAGAGTTGGACACGACTGAGCGCCTTCACTTTCACTTTTCACTTTCATGCATTGGAGAGGGAAATGGCAACCCACTCCAGTGTTCTTGCCTGGAGAATCCCAGGGACGGGGGAGCCTGGTGGGTTGCCGTCCCCAGGGATGGGGTGCCGACCCCAGGGATGGGGTCGCACCGAGTCGGACACGACTGAAGCGACTTAGCAGCAGCAGTAGCAGTGTATATATGTCAATACTTCTCTCGCAGTTTGTCCCACCCTCTCCTGCCCCTGCTGTGTCCAAAGTCTGTTCTCTATGTCTCTATTCCTACCTTGCAAATCGGTTCATTACTACCATTTTTCTAGATTCCGTGTGCACATGTTAGTATACAAAATTTGATTTTCTGACTTATTTCACTCTATATAACAGACTCTAGGTTCATCCACCTTACTAGAACTGACTCAACTGTGTTCATTTTATAGCCAAGTAATATTCCATTGTATATATGTGCCACAGATTCTTTATCCATTCATCTGGCAACGGACATCTAGGGTGCTTCCACGTACTTGCTATTGTAAATAGTGTTGCTGTGAACACTGGGGTACACGTGTTTTCTTCAACTATGGTTTTCTCAGGGTATATACATATATGAGTAGCATTTGGATTGCTGGGTCATATGGTAGTTTTATTCCTAGTTTTTAAGGTATGTATTTTTTTTTCATTTTTTACAGAAAAAAAAAAATTGGCTTCCTGCTTATTCTGAGTTTGTATGCTTAAATTTGTATTATCAGAGTTGTCTAAAGAAACATAATATGGCTTCAGCGATTTTACAATGTGGATAATATTTCAAATACATGCAGGTGATACAATTACATATTTTACTTTTTTAGTATTTTGAGATTTTTGAATAATCAGTGGCTTTCTGTTGCCATACACTAATGCTTTTCATTTTCTTCCTTATCGTTGTTTAACAATTTTAAAGCTGTCACCCATGTTCAATCATTCTCATAATCTCATCGTCTTTTCAAACACACATCCCCTCAAAGCACAAACTATCAAAATGTTCTAGGATTTTGCATTCAGCAGAATGCAGGCTCCATGGGAGCAGGCTGCTGCCTTGCTTATTTCCCTTTTATAAGCTCCTGCGGTCTCTTGCAGGAGTGGAGATTCTCCTCCTCTTCTTCTTGAAGTCAAGTGTTAATTTCAAGATCTACAGTGTTTCAGTGGATTCTGAAGTTCTCATTAAAACAAAAACTATAATTCCAAATTCCATCGCATATATTTATCTGTAAAGTGACCATGTGAGACCCTCAGATTTCTTTTGTCTTAAAATCTTCTTAGAGAAGGAAATGGCAACCCACTCCAGTACTCTTGCCTGGAAAATCCCATGGATGGAGAAGCCTGGTAGGCTACAGTCTACGGGGTCTCAAAGAGTCCGACACAACTGAATGACTTCACTTTCACTTTTCAAAATCTTCTTAGGCAGGAAAGGATTAAATATCCTAACATGTCTTTCACACAGGAGTGAAATGCACTATTATAAAATCTTAGTGGGAGCCTCTCTGATTTATGAGAAGAAGTTCTACTCCATTAAAGGCACAAGCCTTCAGAGTGTTCTGTCTAAAACCATTTGACCTCTGGGTTATCCCTGACATGCAGACCTGGGAGGAACAGATGGACCAGTGAGTAGACATTATTCTAAGATAACTGAGAGCTGTGCTAGCTGACTTCTCCCCTGGCCTCACTGCAAATAGGAACAGCCACTGTCCACATGGCACAGGCCATGATAGTCAAAAAGTCCTCTTGACCAAAAATAACTATAAAATCCTGCTTTGCTTTCACCCATTCCAACATCATTACAGTTTTAATGCCCTTAAGTGCTCTTTAGCTAGCTTAAGACATAATTTAAGTTTAAACAGATAATTAATTTTCTACCAAATTAGCTGAGATTAGTTGATCCAATTGTTCATTGCTAACCATCTGCAGAAGAATTTTGGCGAAATAAGAAAAACAATGAGAAAGTTTAGGTGACACAGTAAGATAGGAAGTTTCCAGGAGTACTGAACTTTATTAGGTAGGGTAAATGTTCCAATTTCTAACCAAGTTGAGATGAGAAAGTAAGATGAGAAGTGTTTGTGAGCTATGGGTACATTTGAAGGAGAGGGCTGGGTATGTAGGTCATCTAGTGACAACTTAAGAGTTTTGTGCTCTTTCTAGAAGAACTGTGCAAATACCACTGTCACCATCACAACCTATACTTGTATTTGGAAGAAGGTTTTTACATATGCTGAAAGTAATGAACCTTAAATCTTTTCTGCACTCCCTTTCCCAATGCAACCAAATTATTTTACAAATGTCATCTGTATATGGCACAGGGGAACTGTTTTCCCCCAGCAACTGGACTTTGCAAACTTAGCTGATACAGAGATGGATAGAGTAAGTGGAGGAAGTGATGAGCATGAAGAGTAGGCAGCTGAACCAGAAAAATCACCTATTAACAGTAGAAAGACCAACACCCCCTAAACACATAGAACTTTATCCTTTTTTCTAACCCATAACATCTAAGGGGAAATTACCTTCTAGAAGAATTATATCCTGCTCTTTACTCTGCATGCAGTGATTATTTATTTAGTGTTAAACCATACAAGATAGTCCAATAATACATGTACTATAGTGAGAACAGAAAAGAATTATTTGTTAAAGCAAGGGAATGATTTTGGGGTTGGGAGGGGGCATGATAACAGTTTTCTTAAATTAGATTTTCTATTTGCTGAGCAGAACTTTAATTACGCATTGTGTAGTCAATAGTCAGCATTCTTGCATCCAGATTTTTAAGCAGAGTTTGAAGATAACAGAGTGCTTATCTCATGGTAGTGGCCTTTTGAGAAGCTTAATTTGTGCATATGTATTTCCAGCTAGCCTTAAATGTAAGACAGTATTGGGGAGAAAACATAAGCGTTTGTGGTTTGTCTTGATTCAAAGAGTGTTTGGCCATGCATGGAATCCTTACATAGATCCGAAGAGCTTGTGTTAAGCCCCGATCCCTGAGTGAAGTGCTCACTGATTAACTGACTGCAAAGTACAAAGTGATGTTGTTATTAGTATATTTTTAACTTCAGCCAACATTCATTCAGGTAGGCACTGCACTAGGGGTTGGAGTGATTAAAAATAAATAAAAGGGCTCTATTCTTGAATAGCCTCACATACTAGAAAAAATAATGGATAAAAAATACATAATTTTAAAAGAATAATGTAAGTGAATTCTCTGCAAAGTGGTCGAATTGCTAGGAAGCGTGAAAGGCTAATTCTGCCTACAACATAGAACACAAACAGGATGCAATGTCTATTCTCTGGGCCTGTTTGAGACAAGGTTCTTAGACATGGTTAGAATAGCAACAGAGACAAAACTTATTCAACAAAAGGGCCTATGACTAAATGGGAAAAAAGAGAGAACTGTTTGGTGAAATGAAAACTGCAGAAACAGTGTGACAAAATCAAGAGCCATGTCCATAACACAGTAGGAGCTGCTGCTGCTGCTAGGTCGCTTCAGTCGTATCCGACTCTGTGCGACCCCATAGACAGCAGCCCACCAGGCTCCCCCATCCCTGGGATTCTCTAGGCAAGAACACTGGAGTGGGTTGCCATTTCCTTCTCCAATGCATGAAAGTGAAAAGTGAAAGGAAAATCGCTCAGTTGTATCCGACTCTTAGCAACCCCATGGACTGCAGCCTACCAGGCTCCTCCATCCATAGGATTTTCCAGGCAAGAGTACTGAAGTGGGGTGCCATTGAGACAGACATAATAGCAGATACCCCAACAAATGTAAATAAAGCAAAATGTAATGTGTTTGAAGAAAAGCAAATTCCAGATCCTGTCCTCAGCCTTCTCTTGTTGGATGGGCAGGAGCCAACCTGTGAAATGGGTGCAGGCCACCCCAGCACACATGGGGGTCAGGCTGAGGCTATCAGCACTTCCAGAGCACAGAGTGACAGGCAAGTCCTGGAAAGTCAGCAAATAAGGCTGAAGTGTGGGGACAGGCAGGGGGCCTGGCCTGGAAGTCAGAGATAACTTTCCTGGGAATTTTGCTCCATCTCGCGGGTCCCAGAGCTCAGCAGGCTATACCGAGATAGAGCTGCATCTAATATGGATCACTCCAAAGACAGTTGGTTCCAAATGTGATATAATGCAAAACATTCCACAAAGAAGGAAGTGTTGCTTACCTTTGATTTTAGAAGTATTGTCAAAAGGAAAGCTTTATCTCCAGGAATGTTCACCATCCCAGGAGGGTCTCTGCATTTGTGGTGTTTCTTTTTATTATTGGTATCATCTCAACCATCGCAAGCATAACATGTCTTAGATATCAGCATAAACTGAACAGTACTTATGAAACATTCATCAGTTATTGCACATTCCTGCCTTCATGTGTCCTCCAAGGGAAGTATGTCTAAGGATCCCAGACTCATCAAAAGTATAAGATTATGTGTACATATATTAGAGGAAGATTTATCATGGTAAAAAAAAAATGAACAGAAATTTCAGGGCAGGAGCATTTGCATAGTCACATATTCCTACAGGGGAAAGGAGGACAATAAAGGAGAGGCAAGAGTTTCAGTTTATTCCCTTGTCTTCAACATAATAAAAGCTATATATGACAAACCCACAGCAAACATTATCCTCAATGGTGAAAAATTGAAAGCATTTTCTCTAAAGTCAGGAACAAGACAAGGGTGCCCACTTTCACCATTACTATTCAACATAGTTTTGGAAGTTTTGGCCACAGCAATCAGAGCAGAAAAAGAAATAAAAGGAATCCAAATTGGAAAAGAAGAAGTAAAACTCTCACTATTTGCAAATGACATGATCCTCTACATAGAAAACCTTAAAGACCACCAGAAAATTACTAGAACTAATCAATGATTATAGTAAAGTTGCAGGATATAAAATCAACACACAGAAATCCCTTGCACTCCTATACACTAATAATGAGAAAACAGAAAGAGAAATTAAGGAAACAATTCCATTCACCATTGCAACGGAAAGAATAAAATACTTAGGAATATATCTACCTAAAGAAACTAAAGACCTATATATAGAAAACTATAAAACACTGGTGAAAGAAATCAAAGAGAACACTAATAGATGGAGAAATATACCATGTTCATGGATTGGAAGAATCAATATAGTGAAAATGAGTATACTACCGAAAGCAATTTATAGATTCAATGCAATCCCTATCAAGCTACCAACAGTATTTTTCACAGAGCTAGAACAAATAATTTCACGATTTGTATGGAAATACAAAAAAACCTCGAATAGCCAAAGCTATCTTGAGAAAGAAGAATGGAACTGGAGGAATCAACCTACCTGACTTCAGGCTCTATTACAAAGCCACAGTTATCAAGACAGTATGGTACTGGCACAAAGACAGAAATATTGATCAATGGAACAAAATAGAAAGCCCAGAGATAAATCCATGCACATATGGACACCTTATCTTTGACAAAGGAGGCAAGAATATACAATGGATTAAAGACAATCTCTTTAACAAGTGGTGCTGGGAAAACTGGTCAACCACTTGTAAAAGAATGAAACTAGAACACTTTCTAACACCATACACAAAAATAAACTCAAAATGGAGTAAAGATCTGAACGTAAGACCAGAAACTATAAAACTCCTAGAGGAGAACATAGGCAAAACACTCTCTGACATACATCACAGCAGGATCCTCTATTACCCACCCCCCAGAATATTGGAAATAAAAGCAAAAATAAACAAATGGGACCTAATTACACTTAAAAGCTTCTGCACAACAAAGGAAACTATTAGCAAGGTGAAAAGGCAGCCTTCAGAATGGGAGAAAATAATAGCAAATGAAGCAACTGACAAACAACTAATCTCAAAAATATACAAGCAACTCCTCCAGCTCAACTCCAGAAAAATAAATGACCCAATCAAAAAATGGGCCAAAGAACTAAATAGACATTTCTCCAAAGAAGACATACAGATGACTAACAAACACATGAAAATATGCTCAACATCACTCATTATCAGAGAAATGCAAATCAAAACCATTATGAGGTACCATTTCACGCCAGTCAGAATGACTGCGATCCAAAAGTCTACAAGTAATAAATGCTGGAGAGGATGTGGAGAAAAGGGAACCCTCTTACACTGTTGGTGGGAATGTAAACTAGTACAGCCACTATGGAGAACAGTGTGGAGATTCCTTAAAAAACTGGAAATAGAACTGCCTTATGATCCAGCAATCCCACTGCTGGGCATACACACTGAGGAAACCAGAAGGGAAAGAGACATGTGTACCCCAGTGTTCATCGCAGCACTGTTTATAATAGCCAGGACATGGAAGCAACCTAGATGTCCATCAGCAGATGAATAGATAAGAAAGCTGTGGTACATATACACAATGGAGTATTACTCAGCCATTAAAAAGAATACATTTGAATCAGTTCTAATGAGGTGGATGAAACTGGAGCCTATTATACAGAGTGAAGTAAGCCAGAAAGAAAAACACCAATACAGTATACTAACCCATATATATGGAATTTAGAAAGATGGTAACAATAATCCTGTGTACAAGACAGCAAAAGAGACACTGATGTATAGATCAGTCTCATGGACTCTGTGGGAGAGGGAGAGTGTGGGGAGATTTGGGAGAATGGCATTGAAACATGTATAATATCATGTATGAAACGAGTCGCCAGTCCAGGTTCGATGCACGATACTGGATGCTTGGGACTGGTGCACTGGGTCGACCCAGAGGGAGGAGGGTTCAGGATGGGGAACACAGGTATACCTGTGGTGGATTCATTTCGATATTTGGCAAAACTAATACAATATTGTAAAGTTTAAAAATAAAATAAAATTTAAAAAAATAAAAATAAATAAAAGGGATAGTTAGATAACAATGGTATTAACATGTCAATTTGTATTAATACTAATGTTATCATCATAAAGATAAATAATACCAATAGCTTCATTATTGAGGGCTTTCCTGGTGGCTCAGACAGCAAAGAATATGCCTGCAATGCAGGAGACCTGAGTTCTATCCCTGGGTTGGGAAGATCCCCTGGAGAAGGGAATGGCAACCCACTCCAGTATTGCTGTCTGGAGAATTCCATGGACAGAGGACTCTGGTGGACCACAGTCCATGGGGTCACAAAGAGTCAGACACAACTGAGTGACTAACACTTTGCTTTCTTATTCATGATGGACAAGGCACCATGCTAATGTACTCATAGAATGCTTATTTCAAAGTTGTAGTCATTCAGTGGATTACTTCATCCTTCACACTCTAGAGATTCAGGTTGGTGCTTTATGTATACCCACTCTACAAATAAGCTTTTAAAGTCCACAGAAGTTACATAGCCCATTGATAACCAATCAAGTAGAAGTGGCTGAGCATCAGTCTGACTTTCCAGCCTGTGCTTTCATCACGATGGTTGTGCCATAAATTAAGATGAAAGTTCAGCACAAGCTCAGGGACAGCAATGACTTCTGTTGACAAGAAAGAGGGTTGCAGAGCTACAGGATCCCCTCGTGGCCATGTAGAGAAGAAAGTTGACTTCAGAGACGGAAGCCTAGGGGCACAACGAGTCTGAGTTCTCAGCACTGAAGTGCTTGTCCTTTTGAAAAGGCTTAGTGTTATCTTCTGTGTCTTTGTTCACTTTGAACCCTCAGCATTTCTCATTCCCTGTTGCTTGTTCTAACTCCTCTGAAATTCACAAGATGCACGGCTTCCTTACTTCTTGGTGACACCTTCCATGGTTACTTGGTCTGGGTGATGTGTTCTGTGGTGCCATCACATTCTGCACCTTGGTGACCACTGTCTTTCCACAGAGTAATCTAGTTAGTTAGTTGTGTGTCTGTCTGCCTCTCTTAGGGGACTGTGAACCCTTTGAGAGGAGAAAAAAAATGTCCTTAGATATTTGTGACACTCTGGGATTAGCCTGTTTCCAGCATCCGAGTTCAAATAAGCTTTTTAAAATGTTTTAATTTAAAATTAAATTAAATTTGAAGGATAATTGCTTTACAATATTGTGCTGTTTTCTGGCATACATCAACATGAATCAGCCACAGGGACACATAAGTCCCCTCCCTCGTGAACATCCTTCCTATCTTGCATGTACCCCAGTATCCGTTGCAGCATTATTTACAATAGCTAGGATATGAGAGTGACAGAGTTAAAGCTTAGGCAGGCCGTCCAAGGCCCTTTGAGGAGGTGGTGAACATTCTCACTCAGGCTGCCCTTAAGCCTTGTGCAATAACGTATCTTGCCCCAGAACTGGCCTTTTGTTAGGATCACGCAGCACAATGTCTTACTCATGGAAATGCTTTCCTTAGGCTCTATATTAATAATTATGATTGTAACAAATCTTGCCTGGGAACCTGTTTCTCAGGACTTGCACCCCTGATTGCACAGCAATGGAGTATCTCACCAGAGACATTGCCTGGAACCCTGTTCTCCCTGACTAATCTTGTGCCAAAGTTAGCTTAGGATGTATGCCTTGGGAAAGGGTCTACTGGAACACTTGGAGAAGGAAATGGCAACCCACTCCAGTGTTCTTGCCTGGAGAATCCCAGGGATGGGGGAGCCTGGTGGGCTGCTGTCTATGGGCTCGCACAGAGTTGGACATGACTGAAGCGACTTAGCAGCAGCAGCAGTGGAACACTTACAAGTTTGAGGTATTCTTTTTATCTATTCTCAGCAGCTAGTTGAGAAGTATATAAGGTCCCACTTAAACTACTGCGGCGGATAGTCTCCTGCCCTCTTTCTGATGTCTATGTCAGAAGCTTTTTCTGTCACTTTCACTTTAAATAAAATCTACACAAAGTTCTGAGTAACTGAGACTGTCTTTGGTCCCAGAGTTAAATCTTCTCCTTCAGAGACCATGAATCTGGCCACACCGTTCACTATAATCTATCAGGAGCAACCTAGATGTCCAGTGACAGATGAATGGATATAGAAGCTGTGGCACATACAGACAATGGAATATTACTTAGCCATAAAAAGGAATGCATTTGAGTTGGTGCTAATGAGGTAGATGAACCTAAAGCCTATTATTCAGAGTGAAGTAAGTCAGAAAGAGAAAGAAAGAAGCTGGCTAACTCTGTTGTAGAGATGACTTGTGACAGAGGCTAGATGAACATATCTATTGCATTATTTTAAATTACTGAGAAGTAGACTTCAATTCATCCACAAAAAAAATTGATATTGAAGATACATGCAGTCATTTCTTGGTATACCTTGGAGATTGGTTTCAGGGTCCCTGTGGATACCAAAATCTAAGGATGCTCAAGTCCTTATAGAATAGCACAGTATTTGCATGTAAACTATTTATCAGTAATTCCTCCTGTATACCTTAAATCATATCCAAATTTTGTATAATACCTAACACAATGAAAATGCTAGATAAATAGTTGCCAGTATATGGAAAATTCAAGTTTTCCTTTTTGGAACTCTCTGGAATTCCCGTCCCCCACCCCCATATATTCAACCCACAGTTGATTCAATCTACAGATGCAGAATCCACAGCTATGGAGGGCCAAGCGTGTGAGTAAGTGTATGTGTGTGTGTGTGTGTGTGTCTATAGTTATAAACATATTCATCATAGTGAAGTGGAATACTTATTAGTGGACATAATTAAGAAGAGGTTTAATCATTACTATCTTTCTAGATTCCATAGGTGGAGGGAGGGGACCTATGCATACCTGTGGCTGATTCATGTTATTGTAGGGCAGAAACCAACACAACATTGTAAAGCAGTTATCCTACAATAAAAAATAAATTTAAAAAATAATTGAAAAGAAGCATCAATACTTAGAGTTAAGATGCAACTATAAAAATAGGTCACCCCTACATGACCAAACTCTGGGTGAGAACTTTGGTATTCTAATAAAGTGTTTTCATTGATAGAAAAAAAGAATAGATTTAATGACCAATTGTCATAGATATTGAGGAAGAAATTACTTCAATGAATATAAAATAACTAGATTATATTATGGAGAAGGCAATGGCACCCCACTGCAGTATTCTTGCCTGGAAAATCCCATGGATGGAGGAGCCTGGTAGGCTGAAGTCCATGGGTTCGCTGAGGGTTGGACATGACTGAGCAGCTTCACTTGCACTTTTCACTTTCATGCATTGGAGAAGGAAATGGCAACCCACTCCAGTGTTCTTGCCTGGAAAATCCCAGGGACGGGGGAGCCTGGTGGGCTGCCGTCTATGGGGTCGCACAGGGTCGGACACGACTGAAGCGACTTAGCAGCAGCAGCAGCAGATTATATTAGCTTTATTTTATTCTTATGAAAAATTCTATGTTGTGTTGAATGAGTAATGAGTGGAGAACAGTCCTTCAGGGTGGACATTTCCAAGCCTATCCTTACTAACTGTTCCACAGAGGCCTGGCCTCTGTGCTGCATTAATAAAACAATGGAGTCTGGCACAACACAAGGACGTGTGTTGGTCGTATGGTGACCTGGCTCTGTGAATAGTGTGGTGGTCGAGGCAGAGCCGGAGTGGGAGAAGAGAAGACACGTTTATCTTGATGAAGACACAGTATCCACCCCTGGATATGGCAAACAAAATCAAGAGCAATCTACAACAGGCCAACAAGAGAGGACAGAACCAAAAGATTACTGTAACCACAAGCTTCTGAAAGAGAATCTTCCAAAACTATTTCATTGGAAGAATTGATCACTGACATAGTGGAAAGGTTAGCACCCAAGAAATTCCACCAATGTGAGACAGCTTTGTTACTCTGATGTCAACAGTGACCTGGGTCACCTAAAGAAGTTGAAGACTGAAACCAAGAACTAACTTTTGAAAAACTCCAGAAATCCAACTTCCGGGCATGTGGAAAGGAACTGTGGCTCAGGACAGCAGCTATTTACCAACCAGTAAGGATTTTAACAACCACTGCAGATGGCCTGGTGGGAATAGGCTGCCCACCAAGCACATGTGCTACAAAGTAGAGGCCTCGGGAGAGAATCTATTTCTTCCTCCATAAGAAATAAGCTGAGTCCTTAGCTGAGCTCTTTAGACAGAGTCAAGATCTACGTGGTCCTAGGTTTGGCTGATATTCCACTGCACCCATCAGACAGGTGGATCCCCCCAGCCTCTTGGCCCACTCGTCCTTGACTTCTGCTCTCATCCTGCCCCACATTCAGCTGGACCCCGTGCAGTTAATGCTTTCCTGTATGTAAGGAGTACCAATCTCTGGCTTCCGTCGACGCTGACCCCTGAGAAATGACTTCTCTCTCTCTGACTTATGCGTGTAGCTTTCTATTTACACAGGCTTAGCTGGTGCCCTTCTTGGCTGCAGATGTAGAGAGATGTAAAATCTGCTTCCTCGGCAGGCTGGCAGGGACTCTGGATGGGGGAAGGGTAGCTTCTTATTTACAGTACAATCTGAAAACAGGTTTCCTCATTACACAGAAACTTGGCCACCTGGACACTTCCTATATCACAGCCTTAACACACCGCCTGCTCCACACTTGCAGCAGCTCAGGGGTTTTCAAATTAATCACTGCACTCCCTCTGCTGTGCACTGAGAGCTGATATTATATAGGGCTGAACCATCCTTTCTCACAGCAGTCAGAATACCTGAGTCTGTGATCCTTCTAAGCCACCCACCATATTCTTTAATCTGTCTCTGCACTAAACTGTTTCTCATCCTCATTGGATTGATATAATCTCCTTTTCTTGCTTTAATAATAAATAATGTTTCTGCCCTATGATGGGTTTACCAGATGGCATTAGTGGTAAGGAATCTGCCTGCCACTGCTGGAGACATCAGAGATGTTGGTTCAATCTCTGGGTCAGAGAGATCCCCTGGAGAAGGAAATGGAAACCCACTCCAATACACTTGCTGGAGAATCCCATGGACAGAGGGGCATGGCAGGCTACAGTCCATAGGGTTACACGGAGTCAGACATGACTGAAGTGACTTAGCACACACTGGGTCATGATGTAAATAAGTCAGTTCAGTTCAGTCACTCAGTTGTGTCTGAATCTTTGCAACCCCACAGACTGCAGCACGCCAGGCTTCCCTGTCCTTCAATAACTCCGGGAGCTTGCTCAAATTCATGTCCATTGAGTCCATGATGCCATCCAACTATCTTACCTCTGTCGTCCCCCTCTCCTCCCACCTACAATCTTTCCCAGCATCAGAGTCTTTCCAAATGAGTCAGTTCTTCTCATCAAGTGGCCAAAGTATTGGAGTTTCAGCTTCAGCATCAGTCCTTCCTATGAATATTCAGGACTGATTTCTTTTAGGATGGATTGGTTGGATCTCCTTGCAGTCCAAGGGAATCTCAAGAGTCTTCTCCAACACAACAGTTCAAAAGCATCAATTCTTTGGGGCTCATCCTTATTTGTAGTCCAACTCTCACATCCATACATGACCACTCAAAAAACCATAGCTTTGACTAGATGGACCTTTGTTGGCAAAGTAGAGCATCTGCTTTTTAATATGATATATAGGTTGGTCACAGCTTTTCTTCCAAGGGGCAAGCATCTTTCAATTTCATAGCTGCCATCACCATCAGCAGTGACTTTGGAGCCCAAAAATATAAAGTCTGTCACACTTTCCATTGTTTCCCCATATATTTGCCATGAAGTGTTGGGACTAGATGCCATGATGTTTATTTTTTTTTAATGTTTTTAAGCCAGCTTTTTCATTCTCCTCTTTCACTTTCATCAAGAGGCTCTTTAGTACCTCTTCACTTTCTGCCATGAGGGTGGTGTCATCTGCATATCTGAGGTAACTGATGTTTCTCCCAGAAATCTTGATTCCAGCTTGTGTTTCATCCAGCCTGGCATTTCACATGATGTACTCTGAATATAAGTTAAATAAGCAGGGTGACAATATACAGCCTTGACATACTCCTTTTCCTATTTGGAACCAGTCTGTTGTTCCATGTCCAGTTCTAACTGTTGCCTCTTGACCTGCATACAGATCTCTCAGGATGCAGGTCAGGTGGTCTGGTATTTCCATCTCTTTAGGAATTTTCCATAGTCTGCTGTGATCCACACAAACAAAGGCTTTGGCATAGTCAATAAAGCAGAAATACATGTTTTTGTGGAACTCTCTTGATTTTTTGGTGATCCAGTGGATGTTGGCAATTTCATCTCTGGTTCCTCTGCCTTTTCTAAAACCAGTTTGAACATCTGGAAGTTCACGTTTCATGTATTGCTGAAGCCTGCCTTGGAGAATTTTGAGCATTACTTTACTAGCATGTGAGATGAGTGCAATTGTGAGGTAGTTTGAGAGTCCCTTGGACTGCAAGGAGATCCAACCAGTCCATTCTGAAGGAGATCAGCCCTGGGTGTTCTTTGGAAGGAATGACGCTAAAGCTGAAACTCCAGTACTTTGGCCACCTCATGCAAAGAGTTGACTCATTGGAAAAGACTCTGATGCTGGGAGGGATTGGGGGCAGGAGGAGAAGGGGACGACAGAGGATGAGATGGCTGGATGGCATCACTGACTTGATGGAAGTGAGTTTGAGTAAACTCTGGGAGATGGTGATGGACAGGGAGGCCTGGCGTGCTGCGAATCATGGGGTCACAAAGAGTCAGACATGACTGAGTGACTGAACTGAACTGAACTGAACTTGAGCATTCTTTGGCATTGCCTTTCTTTGGGATTGGAATGAAAACTGACATTTTCCAGTCCTGTGGCCACTACTGAGTTTTCCAAATTTGCTGGTATGTTGAGTGCAGCACTTTCACAGCATCATGGCTCAAGTGGAATTCCATCACCTCCACTAGCTTTGTTCATAGCCATGCTTCCTAAGTCACACTTGGTTCACATTCCAGGATGTCTGGCTATAGGTGAGTGATCATACCATCGTGATTATCTGGGTCGTGAAGATCTTTTTTGTATAGTTCTTCTGTGTATTCTTCCCAGCTCTTCTTAATCTTCTGCTTCTATTAGGTCCATACCATTTCTGTCCTTTACTGTGCCCATTTTGCATGAAAACTTCCCTTGGTATCTTTAATTTTCTTGAAGAGCTCTCTAGTCTTTACTATTCTATTCTGTTCTTGTATTTCTTTGCATTGATCATTGAGGTAGACTTTCTTATCTCTCCTTGCTACTTTTTGGAACTCTGCTTTCAAATGGGTATATCATTCCATTTCTCCTTTGCCTTTAGCTTCTCTTCTTTTCTCAGGTATTTTTAAGGCCTCCTCAGACCACCATTTGCCTTTTTGCATTTCTTTTTCTTGGGGATGATATAAATAGCCAGCTAGTTTGGGTTTTGCCTCCCCTTTTGTCTTAGGTTATTTTGTTCTCAGTGGTTTCTAATTATAATCTCTCCCCACACTTTCTTCACCTTTGATCCATCTTTCTCTTTTATTTATTGATTGTTTTGTTTTGTTTTTAATATCTCTCATTCAGGATCTGTGACTGCTGACAATGACTCCTCACTTCCAGGAATCTTTGGTGCTGATGTTACTAACCTTGTGTTGCTGAAGAGTATTTTTAAGTCTCCACTGATATTTTCACAGAGGCACATGCAGCCTTTTCATCTGAGATTGGGCCACATGAGTCATCAACTTGTTTTGGAGAGGATGTATATGCAGATTCCTTTTTAAAACTAGGAATAAAAATACTGTGACCCAGAAATCCCACTACTGAGCACATACTCTGAGAAAACCTTAATTCAAGAGGACACATTTACCCCAATGTTCACTGTAGCATTATTTATACAGCCAGGACATGGAAGCAAACTAGGTGTCCATCAACGGATGAATGGATAAAGAAGCTGTGGTACATACATACAATGGACCATTACTTGGCCATAAAAAGGAATGAATTTGAGTCAGTTGTAATTAGGTAGATAAACCTAGAGCCTGTTAAACAAGTCAGAAAGAGAAAAACAAATGCCATATATGAATGCGTATATGTATATATATATATATATATATATATATATATATATGAAAAGGCAATGGCACCCTACTCCAGTACTCTTGCCTGGAAAATCCCATGGACGGAGGAGCCTGGTAGGCTGCAGTCCATGGGGTCACGAAGAGTCAGACATGACTGAGCGACTTCAGTTTCACTTTTCACTTTCATGCATTGGAGAAGGAAATGGCAACCCACTCCACTGTTCTTGCCTAGAGAATCCCAGGGACGGGGGAGCCTGGTGGGCTGCTGTCTATGGGGTCGCACAGAGTCAGGCACGACTGAAGCGACTTAGCAGCAGCAGCATATAGGAACAACAGACTGGTTCCAAACAGGACAAGGAGTTCGTCAAGGCTTTATATTGTCACCCTCTTTATTTCACTTATATGCAGAGTACATCATGAGAAACACTGGACTGGAAGAAACACAAACTGAAATCAAGATTGCCAGGAGAAATATCAATAACCTCAGATATGCAGATGACACCACCCTTATGGCAGAAAGTGAATAGGAATTCAAAAGCCTCTTGATGAAAGTGAAAGTGGAGAGTGAAAAAGTTGGCTTAAAGCTCAACATTCAGAAAACGAAGATCGTGTTATCTGGTCCCACCACTTAATGGAAAATAGATGGGGAAATAGTGGAAACAGTGTCACACTTTATTTTTTGGGCTCCAAAATCACTACAGATGGTGACTGCAGCCATGAAATTAAAAGATGCTTACTCCTTGGAAGGAAAGTTATGATCAACCTAGATAGCATATTCAAAAGCAGAGACATTACTTTGCCAACAAAGGTTCATCTAGTCAAGCCTATGGTTTTTCCTGTGGTCATGTATGGATGTGAGAGTTGGACTGTGAAGAAGGCTGAGCACCAAAGAATTGATGCTTTTGAACTGTGGTGTTGGAGAAGACTCTTGAGAGTCCCTTGGACTGCAAGGAGATCCAACCAGTCCACTCTGAAGGAGATCAGCCCTGGCATTTCTTTGGAAGGAATGATGCTAAAGCTGAAACTCCAGTACTTTGGCCACCTCATGTGAAGAATTGACTCACTGGAAAAGACTCTGATGCTGGGAGGGATCGGGGGCAGGAGGAGAAGGGGACAACAGAGGATGAGATGGCTGGATGGCATCACTGACTCAATGGATGTGAGTCTGAGTGAACTCTGGGAGTTGGTGATGGACAGGGAGGCCTGGCGTGCTACGATTCATGGGGTCACAAAGAGTTGGACACAACTGAGCGACTGATCTGATCCAATCTGATGCAGGGTCTGCAAGGCAGAAAGAGACACACAGACATAAAGAATGGACTTGTGGACCCAGCGGGGGAAGGAGAGAGTGGGGTGAATTGAGAGACAAGCACTGACACAGACACACTACCACATGTGAAACAGGCAGCTAGTGGGAACCCGCAGCACAGCACAGGCGAGCTCAGCATGGTATTCTACAAGGACCTAAATGAGTGGGGTGTGGGGTGGGAGGCTCAAGAAGCAGGGAGTATATATATAAATACCCATAGCTGATTCACGTTGCTGTACAGCAGAATCTAGCACAACACTGTAAGGCAATTATCCTCCAATTAAAAATAATTTTTTTTTAAATAATGGGGGAGAAAAGGAATTGATTGAACACAGATTTGGCCTAATTCTGTATGCAGGTCAGGAAGCAAGAGTTAGAACTGGACATGGAACAACAGACTGGTTCCAAATAGGAAAAGGAGTTCGTCAAGGCTGTATTTTGTCACTCTGCTTATTTAACTTATATGCAGAGTACATCATGAGAAATGCAGGGCTGGAAGAAACACAAGCTGGAATCAAGATTGCCAGGAGAAATAACAATAACCTCAGATATGCAGATTACACCACCCTTATGGCAGAAAGTGAAGAAGAACTAAAAAGCCTCTTGATGAAAGTGAAAGTGGAGAGTGAAAAAGTTGGCTTAAAACTCAACATTCAGAAAACTAAGATCATGGCATCTGGTCCCATCACTTCATGGGAAATAGATGAGGAAACAGTGGAAATATGTCAGACTTTATTTTTTTGGGGGGGCTCCACAATCACTGCAGATGGTGACTGTACCATGAAATTAAAAGACGCTTACTCCTTGGAAGGAAAGTTATGACCAACCTAGATAGCGTACTGAAAAGCAGAGACATTACTTTGCCAACAAAGGTCCGTCTAGTCAAGGCTATGGTTTTTCCAGTGGTCATGTATAGATGTGAGAGTTGGACTGTGAAGAAGGCTGAGTGCTGAAGAATCGATGCTTTTGAACTGTGGTATTGGAGAAGACTCTTGAGAGTCCCTTGGACTGCAAGGAGATCCAACCAGTCCATTCTGAAGGAGATCAGCCCTGGGTGTTCTTTGGAAGGAATGATGCCAAAGCTGAAACTCCAGTATTTTGGCCACCTCATGTGAAGAGTTGACTCATTGGAAAAGACCCTGATGCTGGGAGGGATTGGGGGCAGGAGGAGAAGGGGACGACAGAGGATGAGATGGCTGGATGGCATCACTGACTCGATGGACGTGAGTCTGAGTGAACTCCGGGAGTTGGTGATGGACAGGGAGGCCTGGCGTGCTGCGATTCATGGGGTAGCAAAGAGTTGGACATGACTGAGCGACTGAACTCAACTGGTGGACCATGAGTCCAGCCTCCAGGAGGAAAGATCAGCAGGAGTTACTTCTTACTCTTCCCACTTCCATGCAGCACCCAGTTTCAGCCTACTTCAGAAAAGATGGCTGTACTGTGTCACATGCAAAGCTTTTTCTGTGTCCCATGCAAGGCTTTAGGAGGCTCTTAGGAACTCTTTATAGATTGGGGCTCCCTGTCCTTTGGTCTTCAGAGATGGTTTATTCCCAATAACTACTGGCCAATGAGAGCACAGCTTGACGGCAGCCATGGGGGGAACAGTACTTCCTATGTCATCTTTAAGAAGCCCTTCCCCACTACAAAGTTCCCTACATGGACATGTCTCAAGGTCAAAGGGTAAGTCCAAACGCTTTTCTGTCAGTGACTCTATGGGTGAACACTCAACATGGCCATAATCCAAAAAAGAAAAAAAAAAAAAACAATAGACCTTTATACATGAATACTTTTTTTAAGTTTTAGAGTCATTTATATTTTCTGGAACATTCACAGAGTCAGCAAGTTGTAAAACACTTCCTGTGACATCTCGCCTTCCATATGACCAGAGAGTAAAGAAAAAGACAAGTTGCTCTTATCCAGACAGCTCTTTGGCCAGCAGGACAGAAATCATCTTCCCACTGCTATTTTGCTGACGATAATGTAATATTAAGTTACAGCCCCCCAAACGGTCACATGACAGATGAGAAACTAGGAAGCAGGAAAGAGGAAAAGGGATCCTGGTATACCCACCACAACCCTAATGCCTCACACAAAACACTCACTGTTGGCCGAGGGAGATGAATCAAGATGCAGGTGGCTGGAGGCAGACCTAAGTGAGGAAAACTGCATCACAGTCAAGCTGGAGGGTTTGACTCTGAGCCTGTTTCTTCCTGAGCCACTGGGGTCCACATCCCAGGACCCATATCCCATAAGCCATCCAGCTTAACAACATCCTTCTCATCTAAGGACTGCATGTGACCTGAGGCTGCCATGTGCCTGGGAAGTAAAACCCAGCAAATGACTGTTGATGGTTCAGGGTTGAAAATACATCTAGAACCCTGGACAGACTAGAAACCCTATTAGCTATTCACAAAAAATTCCCAGAATTGAATATGTATCTGGGTTATGTTCTCAGTATCTGCCTACCTCCTTCAGCCTCTGGGTTTGACAATTCCTCAGGAATGACTCAGAAAACCAAACAGCATTTAGGGTGTATGAGTTATTCAACATGATCTGATGTAATAACTTGAGGAAATTTAATAGGTAATAAATAAAATTTAACAAACAAAAAGAATGAAATAATGCCATTTTTAGTAACATGGATGGACCTAGATATTATCCTACTAACTGGAGTAAGTCAGACAAAGACCAGATCATATAATATCACCTATGTGTGGAATCTAAAATATGACACAAGTGACCTTATTTACAAAACAGAAACAGACTCGCAGACATAACAAACAAATGTATGGTTATCAAAGGGGGAAGAGGGAGGGATAAATAGGAGCTTGGGATTAACAGATACACATTACTGTATATAAAATAGATAAAAAATAGGGATCTACTGTATAGCACAGGAAACATTAAATATCTTGCAATAATGTGTAAAAAGCTATGACAAATCTATTTGTCATATTATTAAATGTCAGTGCATTAAAAAGCAGAGACATCACTTTGCCGACAAAGGTCTGTATAGCCAAAGCTACAGATTTTCCAGTAGTCATGTACAGATGTGAGAGCCGGACCAGAAAGAATGCTGAGCACTAAAGAATTGGTGCTTTCCAAATGTGGTGCTGGAGAAGACTCTTGAGAGTCCCTTGAACTCCAAGGAGATCAAACCATTCAATCCTAAAGGAAATCAACGCTGAATATTCATTGGAAAGACTGAAGCTGAGGTTCCAGTACTTGGCTCCCTGATGCAAAGAGCCGACTCATTGGAAAAGACTTTGATGTTTGGAAAGATTGATCACAAAAGGAGAAGAGGGTGACAGAGGATGAGACAGTTAGATAGCATCACCAACTCAATGGACATGAATCTGAACAAACTCCAGAAGACAGTGGAGGACAGAGGAGCCTGGCGTGCTGTAGTCCACGAGGTTGCAAAGAGTCAAACTCAACTTAGAGACTGAACAGCAACAAAAATAATAAAAGAATCTGAAAAAGTATACATATAAATGTATAATTGAATAATTTTGCTGTATACATGAAACTAACACAACATTTTAAAGAAACTATCCTTCAATTAAAAAAAAACCAGCTAAGCAAATTTTGAATCTAATAAATCTAATTTCCCAGTAACTCTAGCCGGAATCCCAAAATTCTTTTGGAGGGTAATTTAGGCTAACTTCAAAATAGGATTTATAATAGGAACTAATATAAAAATTTCTTAATATGTAGCTCTTTAGTTGTTTTCATTTAATTAACAATGGGATAGTCTAATTAATGAAAGTCTTTATGACAAGTAAGCATAAAATGTATCTATTAATAAACAAAAGCCAGTCAAATATTTTAGAAATTAAATGTAATTTTAACTATATGCTTTGCCAACATATAGTTACCTATCAAACATGAGTATAAAAACCAACAAGTGTACAGACTTTGGGGAATTCTTATGACATGTGGTGCAAAACTGATCTAGAAAAGTCAAATCTTTCAAAAACAATTAAATTCAATGTAAGACTTTGATTTGCAATTTATAACCTAAACAAATTTTTTTTGAGGGACCATGCATGATTTTCTTGCCTCTGAATTATTCTGCTTCTTGGAAAGTATTTATACAGTAAATATATTTATATTTTTATAAGTATAAAAATTATATATTTTTACTAGAAAATATTATAGCAAATATCAGGCCTGCTTTCATATTTAACCCAAAACTTTGTGGTCACTTCAAGCTTGGGGGTGATTTTTTTTTTTTTTAATCTTTACTGAATTTGTTTCAGTATTACTTCTGTTTGTTTCAGTATTACTTCTGTTTATGTTTTTTTTTTTTTTTTGGTTTTTGGCTGTGAGGCATGTGGGATCTCAGCTTCCAGACCAGGGATGGAACCTGTACCTCCTGCATTGGAAGACGAAGTCTTAACCACTGGACCACCAGGGAAATCCCTTGATGGTGATCTTTTAGTCGATTATTTAAATTGTATTTAAAGTATGCCTTCAGTAAACTGTTCGTTTTTTTCTGCTTTTTGGTATGTGTTCCAAGCTTTTGTAAGATCTGTACTTACTTGAAGATAATTGAAATATTCTTGTCATCTAATTACATTGTTAAACACATCTTTTAATATTCTTATTAACTTTATCTAATGTTTAACACATACTATTAAAATGTTCAGATGTTATCTTTTGACTATACTTTTTCTCATCAATTTCAATTCTAATGACTACAATTAACATAAATAATTACTTGTACAAGAAGACTGAACATTTTATGATGTGGTTGTACAAGGGAGTTATTTGATGTAAAAATTAACATTGAAAAAAGATGTATAATTTCCTGTAAGTACAGAAACCAGCATTCCTGCAAAGATCTAAATTCTCTGAAGAATAATTTGTAAAAGAGGGCTCAATATTCCACAAGCAATTTTAGAGGTTTTCTACCATTCCTCATTTTAAGTAGATAATGTTACATTGAGAAATAAAAACAAAGTTATTTTGTGCTGCATCCTTTCCCAAGGCTTCTTCATTGATTTCTTTAGAAAGAATTCTCTGTGGTAACAAATATGCCTTTGTATTGCAGACCTTAATCTTGCAAGTTCTCTTAATACTCTTTGTGATCTTTGTGATCATAACAAAGGTCAATTTCAATTCAACACTGAAGAGTCCCTTACATTTTGGCACTACAAAAGGTGTCAAGGATACAAATGAGAAAACCAAATTACCCTTCCCTGGAGATTCTCTCAGTCTGCTTACAAACTGCCAAACAGATCATTTCAGTATAATGCTCAAAGTGTCATGATAAAATTCATCCCAGAAAGTATGGAAGGAGAACAGAATACTTTGTCGAGCCTGAAAGCTATCAGGGAAGGCTTTTTCAAAGAGGATGGGTGATATATGTTCTTCAGAAATAAGGAAGACTGTGTCAATTGAAGAAAGTAATTAAGTGTATTTATAACAGCAAGGGAAAGAATTAATAGAGAAGCAAGCCCTTTGGTAAGGAATGCTTAATGAAACAAATAAATTGCATTTCAGCTAATAGCTAAATTATTTCAATATGTAAAGTGCCTTTGTATGTATCATTTACCATAAGAAGATTTTTATCAGTTTCAAGAGTGCTCATTAATGAGAATGCACAGTAATATTCTAGTTACTTAGAGAATAACATAAATCAGAGCCAACATTTAAAACTGAGTATCCGTATATTTAACAGCATTTTACAAATATTACCTCATTAAGTCTCATATTAACCCCAAGGGTAGATAGATACTGTTATGTTTAAGGTATAGTTAAACTAAAGAACACAGGGTCTAATAATTTTGCAATGAAGTTAAGTTACATATCTAATATGTGTTAGTAGTTGTAGTTAAGAGTTGGACACGACTGAGCAACTGAGCACAGCGCACCACAGATGGCAAACCCAGGTCATCTGTCTTCAGACTCTTTTTCCAAACTATGCCATCTTCATTCAAGACTATGACTGTTTCTAGCTGGTAAGTAACAAACTTTTGACAAAGCACATAGATGAAGTAGGAAGTAGAAACAGAGAAAGTGTGATTCTCATAAGAATTCCCAAGATTGGGTATGACGCACACAGGCTAGAAATTGGCATGATGGAAGAGCTAGTCCATGTGCCAAAAAAAAAAAATTGATCATAGTTTCAAATGCAGCCAAGTACATTGGTCCAGTATTAGCAGAGAATAAAATTTAATGAGTAATGCCAAGTTATGGTCATAAATGGCCAAGATGGCCTCCAACTTTTTTGTAGCCTCTTCAAAAACAGGATAGATCTTTCAGAATCTTCCTCACTGCCCTACACAATCCATTTCTGAAGTTGTGTTGATTCTTTTCTCTGTATCACTTATCTTTGCATAAATTAGTTATTATAAATCCCTTTGCAATCATGGTTACTTATTTTATGTTTGTACTCATATTCTCTCCAAAGAATAAAGACTACCTCTTATATTTCTTTATTTTTCCTCTCAGATTTTTAAAACAGTGCCATTCATATTGTTTAGACAGTGAAATGATAACATATACTTGTTCAACCTAAGTAAACGCCGTGTAATTCCAAGAGAGAAAAGAGAGTAGGAATTAATGGTGAGGATTTTGCATGCCTTCTAGTCCATGAGTGGCTTCCCAGGTCGTTCTAGTGGTATAGAATCTGCCTGCCAATGCAGGAGATGCAACAGACATGGGTTCAATCCCTGGGTCATCAAGATCCCCTAGAGTAGGGAATGGCAACCCACTCCACTGTTCTTGCTTGGAAAACTCCATGGAGAGAGGAAACTGGCAGGCTACAGTCCACGGGGTCACAGAGTCAGTCATGACTGAGTGACTGAGCACGCACGCATGCTAGTCCATGAGCACCTATCCCAGTGTGATGTGAGAGGAGATGTGAATCAGTGCTCATTCTAGCCGTGTTCAGCTTCTTCAGACTATTCATAGCATGAGCATTTCAAGATTTGAATGTGAATCCATCAGTTAAAAGCACACAGTTTTGTTAGTATATCACCTGAATACATGGCGACTAATTCTCAGGATGCTCAACTAAAAAGTGTAATTGGCTTCATACTGGAGAGAAAATTTAGTGGGAAATCATATGTTACACTTCTATGTGGAGATTTTCTAAGAAACTGTCAAGGGAAATACTTAGTTTACACAATCTTCATTTTACAAACCACCTATGGAGTCTAAGGAATGTCAGTGGTGACTGTACTGTACCCAGTAAACAGCTTTTACCTAAACTCATAGAGTGGGCATGTGTTAAGGGTCATGGTGGAACTGCTGCTAGAAGGTATTTGTCTGGGAACCCAGAAAGGTCCGAATCTGGTTTTAGCTCACAACCTCTCCAACTTGCTGGTACAATGTTTACAAAGAAGCAAATGGCGCTGCCTAAACTTATTTCTTGTAGGTTACCCAGAGTTATGATACTTAGCCTTCAGATTGTTTTGTGTGTGCTATTTGTTATCGAGAAGCTTCCATAAGCCTCTTATCCTTATCCTTCAGAGGGCAGACAGAATGAAAACCACAATCGCAGAAAATTAACCAAACTGATCGCATGGACCACAGCCTTGTCTCATTGAAACTATGAGCCATGCCGTGTAGGGCCACCCAAGACAGACGGGTCATAGTGGAGAGTTGTGACAAATGGTGGTCCACTGGAGAAGGGAATGGCAAACCACTTCAGTATTCTTGCCTTGAGAACCCCATGAACAGTATGAAAAGGCAAAATGATAGGACATTGAAAGATGAACTCCCCAGGTCGTTAGGTGCCCAATATGCTACAGGAGATCAGTGAGGGAAATAACTTTAGAAAGAATGAAGCGATGGAGCCAAAGCTAAAACAATGCCCAGTTGTGGATGTGACTGGTGATGGAAGCAAAGTCCAGTGCTGTAAAGAACAATTTTGAATTGGAACCTGGAATGTTAGGTCCACGAATCAGGGTAAATTGGAAGTAGTCACACAGGAGATGGCAAGAGTAAATCAACATTTTAGGAATCAATTAACTAAAAAGGATCAGAATGGACAAATTTAACTCAGATGACCATTATATCTACTACTGTGGGCAAGAATCCCTTAGAAGAAACAGAGTAGCCCTCATAGTCAAAGAGTCCAAAATACAGTACTTAGGTGCAATCTCAAAAATGACAGAATGATCTCTGTTCGTTTCCAAGGCAAACCATTCAATATTAGAGTAATCCATGTCTATTCCCCAACCAGTAATACTGAAAAACTGAAATTGAATGGTTCTATGAAGACCTACATGACCACCTAGAACTAACACCCAAAAAAGATGTCCTTTTCATCATAGAGGATTGTAATGCAAAAGCAGGAAGCCAAGAGATACCTGGAGTAATAGGCAAATTTGGCCTCGGAGTATAGAATAAAACAGGGCAAAGGCTAACAGTTTTGCCAAGAGAACTCACTGGTCATAGCAAACACACTCTTCAAACAACACAAGACAACTCTACACATGGACACCACCAAATGGTCAATGTAGAAATCAGACTGATTATATTATTTGCAGCCAAAGATGGAGAAACTCTATACAGTCAGCAAAAATAAGCCCAGGAGCTGGCCATGACTCAGATCATGAACTCCTTATTGCCAAATTCAGACTTAAATTGAAGAAAGTAGGGAAAATCACTATACCATTCAGGTATGACCTAAATCAAATCCCTTACAATTATACAGTGGAAGTGACAAATAGATTCAAGGCATTAGATTTAATAGACAGAGTACCTGAAAAACTACAGACAGAGGTCCATGATGCTGTACAGGAGGCAGTGTTCAAGATCATCCCCAAGAAAAAGAAATGCAAAAGGCAAAACAGTTGTCTGAGGAGGCCTTACAAATAGCTGTGAAAAGAAGAGAAGCGAAAAGCAAAGGAGAAAAGGAAAGATATACCCATCTGAATGCAGAGTTCCAAAGACTAGCAAGAAGAGATAAGAAAGCCTTCCTCAGTGATCAATGCAAAGAAATAGAGGAAAACAATAGAATGGGAAATACTAGAGATCTCTTCAAGAAAATTAGAGATACCAAGGGGAACATTTCATGCAAAGATGGGCTCAATAAAGGACAAAAATGGTATGGACCTAACAGAAGCAGGAGATATAAAGAGGTCACAAGAATACAAAGAAGAATTGTACAAAAAAGATCTTCATGACCCAGATAACCACATGGTGTAATCACTCATCTAGAGCCAGATATCCTGGAATGTGAAGTCAAGTGGGCCTTAGAAAGCATCACTACGAACAAGTTAGTGGAGGTGATGGAATTCCAGTTGAGCTATTTCAAATCCTGAAAGATGATGCTGTGGAAGTGCTGCACTCAATATGCCAGCAAATTTGGAAAACTCATTAGTGGCCACTGGACTGGAAAAGGTCAGTTTTCACTCCAATCCCAAAGAAAGGCAATGCCAAAGAATGCTCAAACTACCACACAGTTGTACTCATCTCACACACTAGCAAAGTAATATTCAAAATTCTCCAAGCCAAGCTTCAACAGTACATAAACCATGAACTTCCAGATGTTCAAGCTGGTTTTAGAAAAGGCAGAGGAACCAGGTATCAAACTGCCAACAGCCACTGGATCATCAATAAAGCAGGAGAGTTCCAGAAAAACATCTACTTCTGCTTTATTGACTACGCCAAAGCCTTTGACTGTGTGGATCACAACAAACTGTGGAAAATTCTTAAAGATGGGAATACCAGACCACCTTACCTGCCTCCTGAGAAATCTGTTTGCAGATCAAGAAGCAACAGTTAGAACTGGACATGGAACAACGGAATGGTTCCACATCGGGAAAGGAGTAGGTCAAAGCTGTATATTGTCACCCTGCTTATTTAACTTATACGCAGAGTACATCATGAGAAATGCCAGGCTGGATGAAGCACAAGCTGGAATCAAGATTGCCAGGAGAAATATCAATAACCTCAGATATGCAGATGATACCACCCTCATGGCAGAAAGCAAAGAGGAATTAAAGAACCTTTGATGAAAGTGAAAGAGAACAGTGAAAAAGCTAGCTTAAAAACGAAGATCATGGCATCCGGTCCCATCACTTCATGGCAAATAGATAGGGAAACAATCGAAAGCGTGACAGACTTTATTTTCTTGGGCTCCAAAATCACCGCAGATGGTGACTGCAGCCATAAAATTAAAAGAAGTTTGCTCCTTGGAAGAAAAGCTATGATGAAGCTAGACAGAATATTAAAAAGCAGAGAAATTACTTTGCCAACAAGTGTCTGTCGAGTCCAAGCTATGGTTTTTCCGGTAATCATGTGTGGATGTGAGAGCCGGACCATAAAGAAAGCTGAGTGCTGAAGAATTGATGCTTTTGAACTGTGGTGTTGGAGAAGACTCTTGAGCATCCCTTGGAATACAAGGAGATCAAACCAGTCAATCCTAAAGGAAATCACCCCTGATTATTCATTAGAAGGACTAATGCTGAAGCTCCAATAATTTAGCCACCTGATGGGAAGAAATGACTCAGGAAAAGACCCTGACGCTGGGAAAGATTGAAGGCAGGATGAGAAGGGGACGACAGGATGAGTTGGTTGGATGGCATCACCAACTCGATGGACATGAGTTTGAGTAAGCTCTGGGAATTGATGATGGACAGGGAAGCCTGGTGTGCTGCAGTCCATGAGGTCGCAAAGAGTTGGACACGACTGAACAACTGAACTGAACTGTCGACTGTTTGCGACTTCATGGATTGTAGCCCACCAAACTCAACTGTCCATGGAATTCTCCAGGTAAGAAAACTGGAGTGGGTTGCCATTTCCTTCTCCAGGGGATCTTCCTGACACAGGAATCGAATCCAGGTCTCTTGCTTCCCAGGCAGACTTTTTTTTTTTTTTTTACTGTCTGAGTCACCAGGGAAGCCCCATCTAAAGTACTAAATTCTCCACTTTATCATGACTGAATCCCAATCCCAATTGGCTACATGACCTAAGTGATGGCTACAGACCTAAGTGATGATGAATATAATTAAGCTTGTGTGTGGGAAAAAAGAGAAGTCCAACATAATTAACCTTAAAAGAACTTAACCTTGTTTCCTGATCACCCCTGATGGAGGCCACAGAGAACAGAAAATAGAGAAAACAATTCAGATTTTGTACCTTTTCTGTTCAGTTCAGTCGCTCAGTCATGTCCAACTCTTTGCAACCCCATGAATCGCAGCACGCCAGGCCTCCCTGTCCATCACCAACTCCCGGAGTTCACTCAGACTCACGTCCATCGAGTCAGTGATGCCATCCAGCCATCTCATCCTCTGTCATCCCCTTCTCCTCCTTCCCCCAATTCCTCCCAGCATCGGAGTCTTTTCCAATGAGTCAACTCTTCTCATGAGGTGGCCAAAGTACTGGAGTTTCAGCTTTAGCATCATTGCTTCCAAAGAAATCCCAGGGCTGATCTCCTTGCAGTCCAAGGGACTCTCAAGAGTCTTCTCCAACACCACAGTTCAAAAGCATCAATTCTTTGGCGCTCAGCTTTCTTCACAGTCCAAATCTCACATTCATACATGACCACTGGAAAAACCATAGCCTTGACTATATGGAGATTTGTTGGCAAAGTAATGTCTCTGCTTTTGAATATGCTATCTAGGTTAGTCATAACTTTTCTTCCAAGGAGTAAGCATCTTTTAATTTCATGGCTGCAGACATCATCTGCAGATTTTGGAGGCCCCAAAAATAAAGTCTGACACTGTTTCCACTGTTTCCCCATCTATTTCCCATGAAGTGATGGGACCAGATGCCATGATCTTCGTTTTCTGAATGTTGAGCTTTAAGCCAACTTTTTCTCTCTCCACTTTCACTTTCATCAAGAGGCTTTTTAGTTCCTCTTCACTTTCTGCCATAAGGGTGGTGTCATCTGCATATCTGAGGTGATTGATATTTCTCCCGGCAATCTTGATTCCAGCTTGTGCTTCTTCCAGCCCAGTGTTTCTCATGATGTACTCTGCATAGAAGTTAGATGAGCAGGGTGACAAATATACAGCCTTGACGTACTCCTTTTCCTATTTGGAACCAGTCTGTTGTTCCATGTCCAGTTCTAACTGTTCCTTCCTGACCTGCATACAAGTTTCTCAAGAGGCAGGTCAGGCGATGTGGTATTCCCATCTCTTTCAGAATTTTCCACAGTTTATTATGATCCACACAGTCAAAGGCTTTGGCATAATCAAGAAAGCAGAAATCGATGTTTTTCTGGAACTCTTTTGCTTTTTCCATGATCTAGCGGATGTTGGCAATTTGGTCTCTGTTTCCTCTGCCTTTTCTAAAACCAGCTTGAACATCTGGAATTTCACAGTTCATGTATTGCTGAAGCCTGGCCTGGAGAATTTTGAGCATTACTTTACTAGCGTGTGAAATGAGTGCAATTGTAGGTAGTTTGAGCATTCTTTGGCATTGCCTTTCTTTGGGATTGGAATGAAAACTGACCATTTCCAGTCCTGTGGCCACTGCTGAGTTTTCCAAATTTGCTGGCATATTGAGTGCAGCACTTTCACAGCATCATCTTTCAGGATTTGAAATAGCTCCACTGGAATTTCATCACCTCCGCTAGCTTTGTTTGTAGTGATGCTTTCTAAGGCCCACTTGACTTCACATTCCAGGATGTCTGGCTCTAGGTGAGTGATCACACCATCGTGATTATCTGGGTCGTGAAGATCTTTTTGTACAGTTCTTCTGTGTATTCTTGCCACCTCTTCTTAATATCTTCTGCTTCTGTTAGGTCCCTACCATTTCTGTCCTTTATCAAGCCTACCTTTGCATGAAATGTTCCCTTGGTATCTCTAATTTTCTTGAAGAGATCTCTAGTCTTTCCCATTCTGTTATTTTCCTCTATTTCTTTGCACCTTTTAATATACAGTAAATGTCTGCAAGCTAAAGTTCCTATCATCTTTCTAGGTAATCTGAAACTAATTTCTAGGTATGGATCTAGGAAGGTGACACAATAAAGATCTGTTTCCCCACGCCAAAGTATCTAACTTGATTTTCTATCTGTGTTATAGTAGATTTGGTAAAATGTTAAGCATATGTGGCTCTTAAACAGATTTGTTTAAAATTGGAGATCCACTGCAACTTGCTTCTATTTCTTAAATAGCATATCTTAAGATAACTTTATTAACTACTAGAAGGTATTTGATGCCAGTATTGGTTTGAAATTCCAGAACTCTGTAGCGAAATATAAAGTTTTGTAAAGTTTCTGAAAAAGTCAAACATAGAATGAAAGAAACCATCTAGTTAAACCAAAAGGCATCAGTTGTCTTTGATGAAATCATGAGCTTTGGTATTTGTTTCTCTCTTCTTATAATGCTGTTCCCATTTGTATTTGAACTACATGGAGCTCTGTTCAGTTTAAGAGCATAGACATTCACTTAATTACCTTAGCATAGAGAGAAAAGGGGATTTGGGCAAGGAATTAAGGGAAGAAGTGAGTCAGATAGAAGGAAATTCAAGACCAGGAACTCCACATTGCCACACATCTCCCATCTAAAGTATGAATTGAAAATCTGGCAAGAACCCTGTACTCTTGAAAGCCAAAAAAATAATCTTTTTCATGATGGCACAACTTCTTTCTACCTGTTGACTCTGTTCCTTTTATTATATCAACCTCTTCCTTATCACTTAAGTTTGCACATTGTTATGACTTCAACTGACTATGACTAAATAGTCAATTTCTCACTTTCCCAAGTTCCCATTCTCCAAAGAGTGTTATAAGCTATCCTGTATAGAGGCCAGAAGTCACTGGTCATGCCATTGAATTAGGGGTGTAACACACTGGGTTTATCACCAGCAGCACAGGTGTAGCCTATGGGTGGAGAGACACAGTGGACAAGGGATGTTACCATGAAACAGATTCAGGGATTGCACCATCTCCTCTACACATTTGTTAGCTTCATCCTATTGAACTCAGCAAGGTTGCTGTTTATTTATGAAGCGAGCTTAGTGGTTGGTATCATCTACATATCAGGTTAATTTTATCATCATATTTTCTAGCTATAGCCCTTTTAAAGGTACTGCAGCTTTGCTGGATCTGTGTATATATTGTGACTTTGACTACTGTTTTGAGTACATGACTTACTGGTTGGTAAACTGTATCATGAAGTGCCCAGTTGCAGGTATAACACTTTCTAATGAATTAGTGAAGTGAAAATTGCTCAGTCATGTCCAACTCTTTGCAACCCTATGGACTGTATAGTCCATGGTATTCTCCAGGCCAGAATAATGGTTTGGGTAGCCTTTCCCTTCTCCAGGGGATCTTTCTGACCCAGGAATTGAACCGGCATCTCCTTCATTGCAGGCGGATTCTTTACCAACTGAGCTATGAGGGAAGCAGTTTCACTGCTTGTTTTGGGCTCCAAGCTTACTTTATACAATTTTATGTCACTCAGGAAATTGCAATCGAGTGCATTTCTCTACATCTTTGTTGTCATTCTGCCCACAGTTAATGGTGCATCCTTTCATGGCCCTTTGAAGTTCTGATAACACTACCTTGCTTCTCTCAGTTTGCAGAAAGCCAGGAATTTAACACAAAATAAATAAGTAGGATAAAATACTGCTACATTATAAGAGCTAAAGTTCTTTTCTTTCTCTCTTTCATCTCAAGTTTAATTCCCAAAGTGAGCTTGTTGCATTATTCTAAGAAAGTTGATTGAATAATTAAATCCTAAAGCATGCCTATCAGACAGCTAATATTCCTGTCCTGTGAACTAACCAAATCTAGTCTCTCTGCGCTGCCCAAAACTGCTGTCCTAATAAATAAAATATCATTTTGCTGATAAGATAGAGTTTCAGTTTTGCCACAGTTCACAGTTACTACTCTACAAAAAACAATTTGGGTCACTACTTTGATCACAAATTTACTTTCTAAGGAGCATTTTTGGTTATGCTTGAGCAGTAATAAATACAGAAAGGTTCTTTTCCTATGAGTTGAATTGCAATATTTTAATTAATGGAACTCTTCCTCATTTTTAAAATGAAAGGGTAGGACTACTCATACTTAAGGTTCTTTTCAGAATTAAAATGCCATGATACTATAATTATGTAATTCAATTAGACATCCCCTTTTCAATCAAAAGTATCAGAATGCAAGCAAAATTTGAACTTGGTAAAAGTAACTTTTATTCTCAGTTCCCTATCAGGTTTTTCTCTCTGCCTTTATGGACCCTATCTTGGTCTCACAGAGCTGTCAGTGACCTTTCTCAAATGGTTTTAAATCATTGCTTCCTTCAGGGATAAATGTTTGTAAAAGGCGCTTGAAAACAGGAAAACCTTCAAGATAGCAACTGATGAATTATCAAATGTGAAATTTCAGGAAATAGTGGTTGGCTGGCCTCTCAAGTAATATAGTGGACCTTATCTACCCACTCCTCCTGGGCTAAGCTTGAAGATCTGGAGAATTAAACTGCCTCCAAAAACTAGGTTTTCTCTGTTGCTCTAATTGATAAATCAATTAGTGGTAGAGTGAGACAATTATTTATTGGCCAGTATATCATTGATTCATATTCAGTCTTCTCTCAAGTTGGAATATAGAAAAAGTCTTTTCTTCCAGTTTATGAGTGTAAGGCAGAAGCTAATCTCCAAGATTTATATCAGGCAAAAAAAATAAAAAATCAGGCTCCAGAATAGGGACTAGGGGATTACACTGAAGAACTGAGGAATGGGTGAAGCATTAATAGCATGCTCCAATAGTGATTCTAGAGAGTATTTCTATGGCTTCACAATATGCCAAGCTTTGTATACATGAGGGCTTTTGGCCATAGTAAAAAATAATTGGTTAAAACTATTTAAAACAGTAAAATGGCTATGGTTATATTTTGCTGATAATTTTCAAAAGTGAAAGACTTGATGTGGGCTCATTAAGAAAAGAAGGCAGCATGGAAATGTGGTTACTTCTCAAGTGTGCAAAACGAAATCAATCCAAGAAATGGATTTCAGAAGACTACATACTATATCTAATATGTAAAAATGGGTGAATATAATTTTTACAGAGGAAAAAGATCTCAGATAAAATATATAATATCATTAGGTTATATGCCATTACTATACTGATTTATCACTAGAATATATTATTAATACATCAAGATAATCAAGAGCTTCTGTTAAGTCTGCATATTAATAAAACTCCATAGATAAGGGATGTGTAACCCCAGCTGAAAACCATTATCCTAGAAGATACGTGATTCAAACTAAAGAAGAAAAGTTGTCAACAAAATTACAAAATAAATAAACTTATACCTGATGGCACAATACTATCTAATTTCAAGCATTAGGCTTCTGATACAAACAAGTTAACAAGAGCTTTGACAATCCTTTAGATTACCATACAACTTACAATTTCTGATTTATATTAATAATATTTTACCTATATCAATTTAACCTAAAGACATGACATTTTCCATGCAAGCCCTTAATGGTATCTAACACCTTTCTTTTTACAAGGTGAAAGAACAAATCTTTTTTATTTTCCAGGGGCTTTTAAGGTGGTTTTAGTCACAAAGGATATTCTCTGGGGAATTAGATTTTGGGGCTTGTAAAATATCAGAGATGTAAGAATATATATAATTTGTGTGCTTTTCTGTATACTTTTTTTTCTTCTTTTGGAATATAACAGCTTTACAGTTATTTAAGATAGGATCAGGGGTTACTAAGAAACAAATTGGTTACATATTTAACCAAACAAAGAATGAAATATTTAAAAGTATATAAAGGGGGCTTTCCCATTTCTGGTTCTGCATGTAAGGAACTCAGAAACCCCCGTTCTATCCTAAATCAAGTGAAAAATAAATAAATAAAGAGAATGAAAATATCAACTATTTTAGACTCCGTATGAGGTAAAGAAACAAACCAAACTGCTGCCCATGAGGATGAACAAACCAACAGGTAACTACAGAAGGAAACAACTTATCCAAGCAGAGGGGAACAAGCAGAAGCCACCACAGGGACCAGCGTCAACGTAGGGAAACAAGAACTGTAATCGACGAACTGCCGCAGGCTCAATGTGGACAACTCTATTGACAAACTCCAGGGGGACTCAGGCAGAGGGGACCCCCACAACCCTGGGGATTTCCTTCCAGGGTCTAGACCAGATTCACACAGGAAATCGCTGAGAAAAATCCTCTCACAATAACTGCAGAACAAAGAGAGAGGAGCCATTTTGAATTACCCGAAAGCACTCTGGTCTCCTTAAGACTTGCCCACAGGGGAAGCTAGTTAACTTTGGACCAACTTTCTGGTTCTTATCAGAATCTGACTCACTTGGGGGAAGGTAAATACCCACTCCAGCAGGCTCCTGACTTGAGTGTGGAAGGAGGGAAACACCCAACTCCTGCCTGTTTTAGCCATTCTTTTCCACTTAAGAAGCAGAAAAAGTATTAAAAACACTTGTGAAGTTCACAGTTCACAGGCATAGCGTCCCTAAAAGACTGAGACATAATTATCCGACTAGCAAATTCTTCACCCACACCTGACCACCCCATGACTAAAGGCCTATTTACAGGAGTACCTTGTAACCAGTCATCATGCCTGGCTATCAACAAAATATTACAATGTGTATCAAAAGATATAAAACACAATTAGAAGAAACAGAACAAGAATCAGAACCAGACATGGCAGAGATGCTGGAATTATCAGACTGGGAATTTAAAACAGTTAAGATGATATACTAAGGGCTCTAATGGAAAATGTAGACAGCATGCAAGAACAGATGGGCAATGTAAGCAGATGGGGATACAAGAAAAAAAACAAAAAGAAATGCTAGAGATAAAAACCACTACAACAGAATGAAGAGCACCTTTGAGGGGCTATCAGGAGACTGGACATAGCTGATGAAAGAATCTCTGAGCTAGAGCATACAGCAGTAGAATCCTTGAAAACTGACAAGCAAAAAGAACACAGACTGAAAAAGCAGAACATCCAAAGACTGTGGGACAACTGCTGAAGTATAACATATGAGAAATGGGAATATCCAAAGGAGAACAAAGAAAATAACAGAAGAAATATATGAAATAATAATAATAATTGAGAATTTCCCCACGTTAACATCAGACACCAAACCACAGGTCCAAGAAGCTTCTCAAAAACAGAAGATATGATAACCCTGTATGCAAGACAGCAAAAGAGACACAGATGTATAGAACAGTCTTTTGGACTCTGTGGGAGAGGGCGAGGGTGGGATGATTTGGGAGAATGGCATTGAAACATGTATAATATCATATAAGAAATGAATTGCCAGTCCAGGTTCGATGCACGATACTGGATGCTTGGGGCTGGTGCACTGGGATGACCCAGAGGGATGGTATGGGGAGGGAGGTGGGAGGAGGGTTCAGGATGGGGAACACGTGTATACTTGTGGCAGATTCATGTTGATGTATGGCAAAACCAATACAATATTGTAAAGTAATTAACCTCCAATTAAAATAAATTTATATTTAAAAAATTTTTCAAGAAAATTTTAAATTAAAAAACTCTATGCTTAGACAAATCATTTCAAACTACAGAAGATCAAAGATATAGAAAATTATCCTGTGAAATTACCCTTGGCAACTGAAGCAGAAATAAAGACCTTCTCAGACAAATTAAAATTGAGGCACTTTATTGCAACTAGCCCATCCTTGAAAGAAATGTTAGAAGCTCTTTAGAGAGAAGAAAAAATGATATAGGTCAGAAACTTGGATCTACAAAAGTAAAGGAAGTACACAGAAAAAAAGAGTAAGTGAAAGTAAAAGTGAAATCTGTTATGTTTCTTATTCTTAATTCATCTCACAGATAAGTTTGTTCAGTGTAAAAATAGTAAAAAAAAAAAAGTAGTATAACTGATATGCTAAGAAGAGAAATTAAATCGTATACAATGCTCAGTCAAACCACAAAAGGCAAAAAAAGAGTGGAAGACAAAATTAGAAACAAAAGCACAAGGGTAACAAAGAGAAAATAGTAACAAATGTGGTAGATAGTAATACCGCTGTATCCTGTTGGATATATTATTTCACTTTGAATGTAAATCATGTAAATTCACCAATTACAGACAGAGGTCACAGACAGACTCTGTACCCAAGAGCGGGGTGGTTTAGTTGTTCAGTCGTCTCTGACTCTTCATGACCCCATGGACTGTAACCCACCAGGCTCCTCTGTCCATGTGATTGCCCAGGCAAGAATACTGGAGTGGGTTGCCATTTCCTTCTCCAGGGGATCTTCCTGACCCAGGTAGTGAACTTTCATCTTCTGCATTGCAAGAGGATTCTTTACCCCTGAGCCACCAGGGTGTGCCTTAGTTCAAACCATGAACAAATTACTTTGTGTTTCAACTTGTTGACCTAAAATAAATAAACTGACAGTTATTTCTCTAGCAAAAATAGGTTTTTTTCAGGATTAATAAAGAATGCAATTTTGGGTCTGCAACCATAGTAAGTCAAATGAAAGTCCCTTGTGTAAATGGACAAAATTCTTTTAGTGGGGGGGGAAGGAATTTGGGGGAGCTACGGTAAACAAAAAGTCCGTGGCTGAGCTGTCATCATCTCTCATTGGCTGAGCCCCATCTTCCTGTTTGCTTTAGTGGTTAGGGTGTGAGAGTTTCCCCTTCAGGTCTCTTGTCTCTGTTTAATTGAAGTTCATGTTTATTAATTTTTTACAAGTTCTAAAAAGGGGATGAAAATAATAGCATCTGCTTTGTAGACTTATGATGAGGTTTGAAGATATTAGAAATTGTGTTAAAATATGACTTTCTGTGACACCTGGTAAGTCTTAGCTCCACTACTACTGTCCCATGGGTTCAGTGGAAAGTGGTGCCCACAAAAGATATTTTAAAATCCTTGACTTCTTCCCACAGATACCCAAGAATGATCACGAAACTGTGCAGAACACCAAGTGGTGAGAGGGAAAAGGGAGAGAATGCAGGTAGATACTTTGTTTGCTAAAATCATAATAACCTACAAAGGTAAAAGACCAAAACCTTACATTGATAAGTTCAGGCCCCAGCCAACCACAGGAAATTAACACTAAGTTAAATAATAATAATATTTTTTAAAATTATAAAAGAGAAAGTGCAAAGCTCATGAAACACCAAGCGTTGCTTCTAGACACAAAGCAAGACCGACAGTGTACTTTCTTCCCCCTAACAATGGGAAGACCCATTCATCTTTTTGATCCCCAGCTTCTAATTCCTACTCTGCCCCAACACTACCTAAAACAACTTTGCTCAGCTTCCAATCCCCTGAATGTCAGCAATTCTTCTACCATATTATCTAAATACAAAATTAAGCCATGGAGGCACTGTAACAAAAGGTCTCAAATCAGCAGGAGATATGTCAGAGGGGAAAAATTATTCTTTAAAACCCACCACGTAAAACCCATTCCATAAGCTAAAGGACACCCTTTGTTATTAAACAAACTGAAGAATCCTCCTGAGAAGAAATCTACTTTATTTAAATTAATTTCTTAAGATTTTGAATCTTAAATTTGAAAACTTAGAAATAGCAAAAATGGGGAAATTTTCCTTTCAAAGAAGGCTTTATCATTTAGGATGCAATAGTAAAGGATTATGTGTATTTGAAATAATATATCCTAATCAAGAATCATTGAGTAGAAACCAAATTAAACATGTGTGACTGCAAGTCACTACATTTTAATATCTGAAATGCTCTTTTATTTTACATCCTAAGGATTTACGACCACCCAAAAGAACTTAGAAGTATTGTGATTCCTCTAAAAACAAGCATAAGCTTATTGAATTAAAAAAATTCTTCAGAAAACTCATGTTTCAAGAAGGAATCTTTGGAAAGACTGCTGGAACAGTCATAGACCTAACAGATAGTGGTGGTACAATTAAATTAGTATTCTTTAGGGAAAGTTTAATAAAGATGATATTTACAAATTATGAGCAGAGTGTGGCGGAATCACAGGACAAGGCAGTGACCTCCAGCTAGCAGTGCTGGGTGCTCCTGGAGAGAAGTCACCAGAACCCAGAAGGATGCATCTTGGGACATGGTCCTAGAGATGCTTCCAGCCGAAGGTGACTTTGAAGCGTTGAGTGGAAGTGAAAGTCCTCATCTCTTGCCACTCCCTTTCTCTGACCTTCTTCTAGGGTTTCCACTGGCCAACAGGAAATGAGAATCCCTGGTGTTGAGGTTCATACAGGCCAGTGTCCTGATGAGAGATGAGGTGCAGAAGGGCAGAATCGACATAGCATGCCAAACCAAAGACACTGGAAAAGCTGCCTCCAAAAAAAAAGTTTCTAAAAAATGGAAAAAAGACATTCTGTTAGTAAAACTATGAAGACCGATGTTTAAGTTCTTTGCTTAGATGTACTGTTTCCAGCTAAAAAGACAGAATGGCTGTGAATCATTTTTCTGAAGTTAAAAATTATAAGGATTAAGCTTATTAAACTAAAAATGCTCTCTCTTTTTAAAAGCACAATCTTATATTTCGAAAGAAATGTAACTAATGGAGTGATAGAAGCAGGCTGCAAGCCAAGGAAATGATAAAAGGATTAACTACTCAAAGGCTGAAAGGTCTTTATTTTTTCAAGAGTCAGTTTTAAATCTTCTAATAGCAAAAATCCAGATTTTAAAGAGTGATCAACGTCTCCTCCAAACCTCATCCATCGGTTAAAGAGGTATTTATTAGTCCCTTCATTTTTCAAGAAGAATATTAAATTCCATTTAAATTTGAAAAAGCATGAATAGTACAATAAAACTGAAAACTTACTGTTTTGTCTTATTTATTTTAGAAGAATATTTTGGGGTTTTTTTCATGGAAATGAACACAGTTACTAGTAATAAAAAAAAACTGGGTATTTGAGACATAACATATACTAATTTCCTGGTAGAATTTGCATTTCTTCACTGAATCAAAGTATACAAACCCCTGCATAAATGTAATAGGGCTTTAGTATTAGCACCAAAATGTTTTAGGATTTAAGTGACTTTGAATTTTATAAAATAATGCTTTAAAAATGTGAATCTATAAATTAAATCTATACAATCTAAAAAAATAAACATTAATTTTATACAGAGTTTATATAAGCTTTATCTTTCCTAACATTGTTAATTTGTTGGTGAAAGTAAGAGTTTATCATGGAAATAGATATCTATACTTTTC
Organism: Bos indicus x Bos taurus; assembly: GCF_003369695.1. NCBI lineage: Eukaryota > Metazoa > Chordata > Mammalia > Artiodactyla > Bovidae > Bos > Bos indicus x Bos taurus. Next base: position 8,146,432 of record NC_040099.1, on the reverse strand, counting down.
CAGTGGCATCTGAAATTCTGGATTTCATGATAGGGAATTTTGTATTTAGAATAAGAATGCTTAAAAGAACAAAGATATATGAAGTCGAAGCATCATGTTATTGAAAAAGAGATGTTTAGTAAAATGTCCACAAAGAATGATCAAACTACCATACAACTGCACTCATCTCACATGCTAGTAAAGTAATGCCGAAAATTCTCCAAGCCAGGCTTCAAAATACATGAACTGTGACTTCTAGATGTGCAAGCTGGTTTTAGAAAAGTCAGAGGAACCAGAGATCAAATTGCCAACATCTGCTGGATCATTGAAAAAGCAAGAGAGTTCCATCAAAACATCTATTTCTGCTTTACTGACTATGCCAAAGCCTTTGACTGTGTGCATCACAACAAACTGGAAAATTCTTAGAAATGGGAATACCAGACCACCTGACTTGCCTCTTGAGAAATCTGTATGCAGGTCAAGAGGCAACAGTTAGAACTGGACACGGAACAACAGACTGGTTCCAAATAGGAAAAGGAGTACATCAAGGCTGTATACTGTCACCCTGCTTATTTAACTTATATGTAGACTACATCATGAGAAATGCTGGGCTGGAAGAAGCACAAGCTGGGATCAAGATTGCCAGGGGAAATATCAATAACCTCAAATATGCAGATGACACCACCCTTATGGCAGAAAGTGAAGAGGAACTAAAGAGACTCTTGATGAAAGTGAAAGAGGAGAGTGAAAAAGTTAGCTTTTTCATGGCATCCAGTCCCATCACATCATGGCAAATAGATGGGGAAGAAGTGGAAAGAGTGACAGATTTTAATTTGGGGGCTCCAAAATCACTGCAGATGGTGACTGCAGCCATGAAATTAAAAGACGCTTGCTCCTTGGAAGAAAAGCCATGACCAACCGAGACAGCATATTAAAAAGCAAAGACATTACTTTGCTGACAAACATCCATCTGGTCAAAGCTATGGTTTTTCCAGTGGTCATGTATGGATGTGAGAGTTGGACCATAAGGAAAGCTGAGTGCCAAAGAATTGATGCTTTTGAACTGTGGTGTTGGAGAAGACTCTTGAGAGTCCCTTGGACTACAAGGAGATCCAACCAGTCCATCCTAAAGGAAATCAGTCCTGAATATTCATTGGAAGGACTGATTCTGAAGCTGAAACTCCAGTACTTTGGCCACCTCATGCGAAGAGTTGACTCACTGGAAAGACCCTGATGCTGGGAAAGACTGAAGGCAAGAGGAGAAGGGGATGACAGAAAATCAGTTGGTTGGGTGGAATCATGGACTCATTGGACATGAGTTTGAGCAGGCTCCAGGAGTGGGTGATGGACAGGGAATGCTGGCATGCTGCAGTCCATGGGGTGACAGAGTCAGACATGATTGAGCAACTGAACTGAATTGAACTGATGATACATTCAATGTGGTGTAAAAGGCTATCATATAATAGCATAAAGAAAAGCTTTAGCTCTACAGGAAATAACAATCAACTTAAAAGCTTTAATAGAAAGAATTTAGTTCCAATACTAAGCTTTACACAAACACCATGCCAGTTTACATAAGGAATTTGAGCCTTGTGGATTTTGGTATCTGTAGGTGTTCTTGCAGCCAATCCCTCACAGACAGCAAGAGATGGCTGTATTTTGAAACTTTTTAGTAATCAGTGTTTTAAATATAGAAAAATGAAGTTCACTTACAGCATTAAGCATTTTAAGTGGAACACTATCATATTAGAACTGAATTGAAATTCCAATGTGAATTCTTGTCTTTAAAAGAGCATGTAATTTCCAGGAGTCTTACCTCTGACCACCAAAATGGTCAAAAGATACTATTACCCTAAGTTTGCATTGTTTACTAAGAAGATCAAGAGTTCCATGAAGATACAGGTAATTCTGTCTGTCAAATGTGAGCCTGAAACATATGCTGGTGCCAGAAAGCAGAATATTATTCCAAGGTTCAAGGAGTTGTAACAAAGGTGTGCATAAAGGGACTCCCGTTGACAAAGTGTTGACAGTTGAGCATCCAAGGATGAATACAAACCTTAACTAAAAAATGATTAAAGCCCAAAAGACACGAGTTCATAAGGATACATGAAAAAAGGTAATATGTTCTAAGCTACAGAATATATTGCTGTTGTGTCTTTTATTTAAATCATCTTCATTTTATAGGTCCATGTTATGTGTTTCTTACAAAAACAAGTCCCTGTTTATATTGAAAGTTGTTTCATATTTATTTAGGTTTACTTTCTGTATTGAGTCCAGAATATGCATTTTTTAAAATATATTAGTGGCAGGTCTTTCTGACCTCTATGTGTATACTGCTATAGTAACAAATGCTGATTTGGGCTTTATTTCTGATTTTTTTAATCTGTCTTGTTTATTTAAGATAAGCCACTCTTTCTCCAAATCATCTTCCAGATTTGAATCTATCTTTCAGAATAATCTTTCTTAATATTTTGTTTGTTCCAAGGCTCTAATTCACTTCTTTCTTTTTTCATTATAAACCAAATCCAGACCACACCATCTGAAGCCCCCATTGTACTATATGGCATTACATTTGTATTTTGACTTCCACTAATCACAGTCTTCATTATCTGCTTAAACAGACTAGGATTTTGATTTGACTTTGTTGAGGAATTTATTAATATTATTATAAAATTGTTATTAATAAAAACGGTTGCCTTCAATTTGTTCTTTTTCGCAAAAAAATATATTGCAGTTTTCTCAGTATCCAGAGCTTAGGTTTTCAATAAATAATTTATCCCAGTGCCAACTGTCCCCAATACAAATAGCAACCTCACAACAAATGAATACAGTTCTAGCCTGAAGTTCAGTGAAAGTAGAGCTAATTTAGCACATTTATTACCTAAACATTATATTCCAAACTATTTAGTTTGGTTAACCTTTGAGCAAAATTTAATTCACATGTGAATTTTTGTAACACTGTATTACAGCAAAAACCCTTCTGTCATAGATTTATTCATAATAAAACTTGTGTGAGAATAATAGGAAATTTCTGTTCTCAAATTTATCTCAGCTCTATCTGATCACGAATGAACTCAAAACATTCTCAGATCTTTGCTGCTGCTGCTGCTAAGTCGCTTCAGTCGTGTCCGACTCTGTGCGACCCCATAGACGGCAGCCCACCAGGCTCCGCTGTCCCTGGGATTCTCCAGGCAAGAACACTGGAGTGGGTTGCCATTTCCTCCTCCAATGCATGAAAGTGAAAAGTGAAGTCGCTCAGTCCTGCCTGACTCTTAGCGACCCCATGGACTGCAGCCCACCAGGCTCCTCCATCCATGGGATTTTCCAGGCAGGAGTACCGGAGTGGGGTGCCATCGCCTTCTCCTCTCAGATCTTTAAGTTATCCCAGACACCCATTACTGTTTTTATTTAACCCTAGTATGATCATGTACCTAAGTATAAAGTTTTGGGAGCACTTCAGTTTCCGTTTTTCATTTCTTCCTTTTAAGATGAAGGTGGTGTTTGTCCAAATATGCTTAATTCTAAAAGATCTTCTTGCTCGAGGATCTCTATTCACAATGGGAACAATCACATTTTCCAAAAACATTTTCAAAAGGTGAAGAAAAATTTGAGCAGTGGCATTTTCTCTTCTTCTTGAATCCTCTAAGCCTAAAGCATGCACAATAGTAGGTTCAGGATTTTTAAATGCTCTTATTTGGGGGGAAATGTTAAATCAATTTACACGCTTTTTATGCTTCATTTTATCTTCGGCTACAAAGATAGTTCTAAAGTGGTTTACGTTCTAAGAAATGCATCCCATGCCATTTTGACAGGCTTTGCATTATAGATGATATGGAGAGAAAGAAAGCAGAACAAGCCAAAGCAAATAAAAACGAGGAATGTTAAGTGCTGCCGGGGTTGGGGGGGGAGAAAAGTAAATGTAATCTCAGCATTTCGTTTTAGAGGAGATAGAGCTCATTAATGTTGTCTTTGAAAGAAAAGCAATAATTCCAAAAATGACTTAAAATTGTATTATGTTGTCTTATCCTCAACTTTTTTGCTTCCTACTTGGCATAAAAGAGAAGATTAAATGTTGAAATCATTTATTTAACATTAAACACTCAAACATCTATCACTATCATTTTTGGTGATTAATACAATCTTTAAATGATTCTTCTCCATATATTGTGATAACTTTAAAAAAATCTGTCATAAAACAGGCATTACTGTGTTTCTTATTTTTAAATAATAAGACAGAGACTTTCATAGAAAAATTCCCATTCTTCATAGTTAATAAGAAAAAAATTCTTACAGGCATTTCAGTGTGTTCATATAAACTGAAATTTCTTTAAGGTAAAACTTAACAAGTAGCACATCAATTTTCTCAGCCTACCGGTATAGAAACTTTTAAGCATTGTCAAATGTTTTAATTAATGTGGAGTTAACTATGTCATGAAAAGAAATATAGCATTTATTTTTCCTTTCCAAGAATTTGGCCCACAATGGCATTTACAAATAATAATTTGTAACTTATTTCATATAATTTTCCCCTAAGGAAAAGAACTAAAAGAGCCTCTTTTCCACTGGTGAAAGTAGTAATTGCAAATATATTCGGACTCAGTGATTAGCATTTTTTACTCATTTTGTTGTTCAGTTGCTAAACTGTGTCTGACTCTTTGCAACCCCATGGACTGCAGCACACCAGTGTTGCCTGTTCTTCCGTGTGTCCCAGGGTTTGCTCAAACTCTTGTCCATTGAGCCCATGATGCCATCCAAGCATCTTGTCCTCTGTCATCTCCTCCTCCTGCCCTCAATCCTTCCCAGCACAAGAGTATTTTCCAATGATTTAGCTCTTTGCATCAGGTGACCAAAGTACTGGAGCTTCAGCACCAGTCCTTCCAATGAATATTCAGGACTGATTTCCTTTAGGATTGACTGGTTTGATGTCCTTGCAGTCCGAGGGACTCTCAAGAAAGTGAAAGTGAAGTTGCTCAGTTGTGTCCGACTCTTTGCGACACCATGGACTGTAACCTACCAGGCTTCTCTGTCCATGGGATTTTTTTCAGGCAAGAGTACTGGAGTGGGTTGTCATTTCCTTCTCCAGGGGATCTTCTCAACCAAGGGATCGAACCCAGGTCTCCCGCACTGTAGGCAGATGCCTTTACCCTCTGAGCCACCAGGGAAGAATCTTCTCCAAAAAAAGCATCAAAGCATTGTTTGAAAGCATCGATTCTTCGGCAGCTTAGCCTTCTTTATGGTCCAACTCTCACATCCATACATGACCACTGGAAAAGCCATACGTTTGACTAGACAGATCTTTGTTGGCAAAGTGATGTCTTTTTTTTAAATTATTTATTTATTATTATTATTATTTTTTTTTACTTTACAATATTGTATTGGTTTTGCCATATATCAACATGAATCCGCCACGGGTGTACACCTGTTCCCAATCCTGAACCCCCCTCTCACCTCCCTCCCCATACCATCCCTCTGGGTCATCCCAGTGCACCAGCCCCAAGCTTCCTGTATCCTCCATCGAACCTGCACTGGCAATTCATTTCTCATATGATATACATATGCTGTCTAGGTTGGTGATAGCTTTCATTCCAAGGGACAAACATCTTTTAACTTCATAGCTGCAGTCACCTTTCACAGTGATTTTGGAGCCCAGGAAAATAAAATCTGCCACTGTTTTCAATTTTACCCTATCTATTTGTCATGAAGTGATGGGACTGAATGCTATCATCTTAGTTTTTTGAATGTTGAGCTTTAAGCCAGCTTTTTCACTCTCCTCTTTCACTTTCATCAAGAGGCTCTTCACTTCCTCTTCACTTTCTGCCATAAGGATGGTGTCATCTGCGTATCTGAGGTTGTTGATATTTCTCCTGGCCATCTCGATCCCAGCTTGTGCATATACGTGTTAATATACAATATAAATGGTACAGATGAACCTATTTGCAGGGCAGGACTAGAGATGCAGATGTAGAGAATAGATGTCTGGACATGGTTGTGGGGGGACTGTACTGGGATATTGCAGTATAGTCACTACCATGTGTGAAACAGATGGCTCATTGGAACCTGCTGTACAGCACAGGGAGCTCAGCTTGATGCTCTGTGATGACCTAGAGAGGTGGGATAGTGTGGGGAGGGAGGTCCTATAAGAAGGGGGATATATGTATGCATAGGCTTCCCCTGTAGCTCAGTCGGTAAAGAATCTGCCTGCAATGCAAGAGACCCGGGGTTCGATCCCTGGGTTGGGAAGATCCCTTGGAGAAAGAAATGGCAACTCACTCCAGCATTCTTGCCTGGAAAGTCCCATGGACAGAGGAGCCTGGTGAGCTGCAGTCCACGGGGAGTCAGCCACGACTGAGTGACTAATACTTACTTATTTAGAATGGATTCACTTCACTGAACAGCAGAAACCAATGCAACACTGGAAAGCAATTATACCCCAATAAAACCTTTACCTCAATAAACCTTTAGGTTTTATTCTGGGTGTTGTATGCTCTCATCACACTTATTTTGTTATGCTTGCTTTGTGAATAAAAACAAAAGGAAGTATAAGAATTCTATTTCTTAGTTGTTATCTTCAAGACAAAAGGTAAGCAATTTCTTATTGAAGTTACAGAGTGCTGGGTGTTAAATTGTACACATAGTCTACAATCAAACATAGAACATACTTTAAAATCATCCAATGGTAGAATGGCAAAAATAAAATTAGAATAAAAGCTGAAATAAAGCATTTGAGCTAATACAATAAGACTTGATTCTATTGTTGCTGCTGATAAAAGGTTATAGAGAAAAGTTAGAGCGGTATTCGTACACTTGGACAAATTCACCCATTTTGTAGTTTCTTAAAGAGGATGGTTAACACTTTAGATTTATGGTGAAACAGGGTGGTGGTCATGACAAATACAGATTAAGACTGAGACTATCCACATGATACACTCTCTCTCATCCTCCTTAAAAATCATAATCCCAGGTGACGTGAGTAGGTAATATTATGTGGATGGGTAGGGTGTGTGCAGAAGGAGTTTGTCTGCTCCAGAGGTAGGTATGCTCTTTGCCCTACTCACAAGCTAGTCCCTCTTAGATTAGATGCTTAGACCTCATGGATCACAGACATTCTTCACTTGACATTTTTCACATCCTTTCTAGCTGGTCTAGACATGGCCCACTGAGAACCTCGCTGCTTGTCCTTACGCACACATTTATTGTATACATAAACATTTCTAAAGTCCTCATATATAAAACATACATGTTTAACCATCCTCAGTTTGAATTGGGTAATATTAATCATCTCTGGAATTCTTTCTAGTCTCTGAGGCTTCTTAGAAAGCATTAAGTCTTATGTTTGGACAATTCTGAATCCCTGGATTAGGTATTCATTTACAGAATCCCCTTAACCTCGTGCCTGCATTTCAATGAGACAAACTATGCTGTGTAAAGGAACCAGAGATGTGTTAAGAGAATGCTATCTGGACCACATTATTCAAACATGTGGCTCTGAAGTGATACACTTTCAGAGTATGTCACCATCTTGGATAATTCTTAGTGAGCTGTTAAAAAATAGTTACTCATCATTGCAAACACACTAACTTCCTAATTCTTTACAAAGTTCCCAAACTATGTCTGCAAAACTTTCATTCAATTTTTCATCCTATTAATATGCTCTGTATCCCCCAGACTTACTGCATTACATTTCATTCTGAATGCACCATATACTTTCTATAACTTGGCTTAAACGATTCCTTTATCCTTAAAGGCTTGCAATGAATTTTATCTTATCTTCAATTATACAAAGCTTACAGCACTCAAATTTAATATATCTATTTATCATATTTGCCTATGCCAGTATTTGTTAAATATCTTGATACAAACTACAAGCCCAGTCCCCAGTATCCTAGCACTGATACCGTGAACATGTTAGATGCTTAATTAATATTATTATATGAATGAAAATATTTATTAATCAAATTTAATGTTACATTCCCCACAAATGTTTCAGTAAGGTGAAACATTCAAGACCCTAAAAGAGGGTACCATGGAGCAGAATGAAATTAGACTACAGGACAGACATTTCAGAAGACCCATCAAACAACTCAAACAACTATATTTATAATGTTATCTTTTATGCCTTTTCATACAGAATCTGAAAACAAATGAAAGATGCTCTAGCAGATTCTAATGTATGCAATTATTGTCCTACGATTGTAATTAAATACATCTAGGCGTTTCCTCTGAGCTTAAATACAAAATGAGTTGAAATATGGATTTAGTAATTATTTTTCCTTCATTGTCATTTCACCTATTTTTTTTTTTTCAAGAAGTCATGGACTGGGATCAGAAGAAAGGAAATCCAAAACAATTCAATATCAAAATCATTTTTTGTGGGACATATTTTCAATGGGAAAAACATGAAAGAATAAGGAGTTGCAAGACCCCCACATTCTATAAAAATGAAAAACACTAATACTTAAAATTAAAATTCTGTGAAGAGGGAAAATGTACTAGGTGAGGATTTTACAAGCTTTTAAATACTGCTTTTTATTAAGATTTAGGATGAGTAGAACAAGCACAACTTTCCCATTTCTATAGCTCAGTGTAATATCACCTGAATTCATTAAAAAATTGCTACTCATCAGAAAGACTGGCTTTGTACAGTAGTTGAAGTATATACATATATATGTATATATACACACACATAATTCACACAATAGCACCTTTAAATTTTTGTTTTTGCCTTTAACTACTTAAATGTTATTTATTTTATCTGCTATTGTAACATATGGAGAAGGCAATGGCACCCCACTCCAGTACTCTTGCCTGGAAAATCCCATGGATGGAGGAGCCTGGAAGGCTGCAGTCCATGGGGTCGCTGAGGGTCGGACACGACTGAGCAACTTCACTTTCACTTTTCACTTTCCTGCAGTGGAGAAGGAAATGGCAACCCACTCCAGTGTTCTTGCCTGGAGAATCCCAGGGACGGGGTTGCCTGGTGGGCTGCCGTCTATGGGGTCGCACAGAGTTGGACACGACTGAAGTGACTTAGCAGTTAGCAATTGTAACATATTTCATATAGATTAAATGAAAAGGTTTTACATATAAAACTGTATAGTTCTGTGCTGTGCTTAGTCACTCAGTCATGTCCAACTCTTTGCCACCCCATGGACTGTAGCCCACCGGGCTCCTCTGTCCATGGGGGATTCTCCAGGCAAGAATATGGAGTGGGTTGCCATGCCCTCCTCTAGAGGATCTTCCCAACCCAGGCATCAAACCCAGGTCTCCCACACTGCAGGCGGATTCTTTACTATCTGAGCTACCAGAGAAGCCCAAACTATATAGTAGAATGTATGTATTCTAATATTAACCATTGTCCAAACACATGCGTGCTGTGATTCATGGGGTTGCAGAGTCAGACATGACTGAGCTACTGATCTGATCTGATCTGAAACACATATTTATAAATTAAAATTTTTTACCTTTTATCCAGCCATAATCTGAAATTTTTTAGGCATTCCATTATCAAAAAACAAAAATTAAAATCTCAAATTAATCCCCCCACAAAAATTACCATCTGATTTTATGCAGATATAGCCTTTGTTTTCTTTCCTCTGAAAAATCGTATCTTACTAACTCCCCCTTTTCTTCCTTCCTCCCTTTCTCCCTTACTCCTTTCCTTTCTAATATTAGAAAATAAAATGAACTAGATGGGGAAAGCAGATCTTAGAAGTGATCAGATTTTTGAAACCCATGCATGTGATTTATGTTGTCCTAACTCAGTGGTAAAGAATCCGGTTGCCAATGCAGGAGACACATGAGAGGCAGGTTCAATCCCTGGGTCAGGAAGATGCCCTGGAGAAGGAAATGGCAACCCACTCCAGTATTCTTACCTGGGAAATCCCATGGACAGAGGAGTCTGATGGGCTACAGTCCATGGGGTAGCAAAAAAGCTGGACTTAATGACTAACCAACAACGACTAAGAAGCCTCTGCATCTGTATGCTAAGTCACCTCAGTCGTGTCCAAGTCTTTGCACCCCTATGGACTGCAGCCCTCCAGGCTCCTCTGTCCATGGGATTTTCCAGGCAAGAATATTGGTGTTACTATGCCCTCCTCTAGGGGATCTATGTGGTTCAGGGATCGAATCAGTGTCTTTTTCATCTCCTACATCAGCAGGCAGGTTCTTTACTTGTGTTACCTGTGAAGTCCAAGAAGCCTCTAGCTCTGACCAATCCTTTAGAATCGTATCCAATTGTATTCTCCTTAACATTCTCACACGGTTTTTTAAGGGTTGTATCAGATTCATATGGCTATATCACATCTAAAACAAAACTTTTGACTTATTGTTCCCCTCTAGTGTTGCTTCCCTCCTCTTTCCTAAAGAGCTTCCCTGTTTAGATCAAGCTGAAAAGCTGGATGTTGTCACTGAACCCTCCTGTGGACAACACTTCATCAGCAACTCCTAATACTGACCAATCCCCTTTTCTTCATTTACTCTTCCTTCTATAGTCTAGGAAACAAGAAATACATGTTTCCCATTCATTCCTACAGCCAGAGGTTGCCAAGTGACCAGGTTCCAATCAATGCAAAAGAGAGCAAGAAATTTTGAGGTTTCTAAGCTGACTTTTATGGTCCTGATCAAAAGAATAGATGTAACTCATGGCACTGAATCTCTTTACTTTTCCCTTCTTTCAATAGGTGGACATGATATCTAAAGTTGTGTTTGCTTTCATGTGACAGAGAGGCAGGAAATAGATGAGTAAAATTTCCTCCAGTAAAGGATTTAGGACCTGGAATATAGCATGGATCTTTGATGGAATTAGTAAAGAATGGAACTGTTGCCAGCCAACGCTTGCTGCCAGATTTCCTGTAACCGTCATATGTTGAACCACTACAGTCAGGTACTCTGGTACTTGCAGCTCAACGCATTCCTAATAGCTGTATCTCTCTTTCTATTATTCCCTCCTTCCCAGCTCCCAAACCATTCCACCACTAAATTTTGTGACTTATACCTTCAAAATATATCTTAAGTACCTCTTAATCCTACTTCAAAACACCATGCTCTCTTTCTGAGATTACTGTATTAGCTTCTTAACTGATCTATAGATCTTTCCACTCTTACATTCTACCTATCTATTCACCATATAACTTAAAGAAATGGTATTTCTCAGGATTGTTTTACATTGTAATTTTTGGTTCCTCCTACCTAAAATGCTCTTTTGTGGAGTCTTCAAATGGTTTGTGCCTTTTCATTCTTCTGCTATTACAAATATCTGTGCTGAAAGGAACCTTACTTGACCACTATATCTAAAGTGGTCTCTTCACAATCATTCTTGGATTACATTATCTAATTTACTTCCTTCATATCACTTGAGGTAATTGAAAATTATCTTTTTACTTTATTTGTTGATTGTCATGCTTTTCAACTATTCTATAAACTTTTTAAAATTATCTTATTTGCCATTCAGTTCAGTTCAGTTGCTCAGTCATGTCCAACTCTTTGCAATCCCATGAACCACAGCACGCCAGGCCTCCCTGTCCATCACCAACTCCTGGAGTCCTCCCAAACCCATGTCCATTGAGTCAGTGATGCCATCCAAGCATCTTATCCTCTGTAGTCCCCTTCTCCTCCTGCCCTCAATCTTTCCCAGCATCGCGGTCTTTTCCAATGAGTCAGCTCTTCCCATCAGGTGGCCAGAGTATTGGAGTTTCAGCTTCAACATCAGTCCTTCCAATATTTGCCATTATATACCCAATATTGAGAATAATTTTGGTTAATAGTAGTCATTCAACAAATATTTCTTGGACAAATACCTTCATGAATGGAAACTCAGAAATGTCTTAAACACTCAAATGTCTTGGTACCTGAAGTCTCTCTAATATAATAATTCATTAATGGTAAGTTGCTGCCTTTGGGCAAGTGTATGTTGGAATAATTTATACATTAGTGAAAATTGACTTCCTTTTGATAGATTTCTGAAGATATTCCATGTTTATATATATATATATAGAAAGAGATATATAGATATATGTTATATCACAGAAAACTAGTCAATCTAATCACACTAGGACCACAGCCTTGTCTAACTCAATGAAACTAAGCCATGCCTGTGGGGCAACCCAAGATGGGCGGGTCATAGTGGAGAGATCTGACAGAATGTGGTCCACTGGAGAAGGGAATGGCCAACCACTTCAGTATTCTTGCTTTGAGAACCCCATGAACAGTATGAAAAGGCAAAATGATAGGATACTGAAAGAAAAACTCCCCAGGTCAGTAGGGGCCCAATATGCTACTGGAGATCAGTGGAGAAATAACTCCAGAAAGAATGAAGGGATGGAGCCAAAGCAAAAACAATACCCAGCTGTGGATGTGACTGGTGATAGAAGCAAGGTCTGATGCTGTAAAGAGCAATATTGCATAGGAACCTGGAATGTCAGGTCCATGAATCAAGGCAAAAATGGAAGTGGTCAAACAGGACATGGCAAGAGTGAATGTCGACATTCTAGGAATCAGCGAACTGAAATGGACTGGAACGGGTGAATTTAATTCAGATGACCATTCTATCTACTATTGCGGGCAGGAATCCCTCAGAAGAAATGGAGTAGCCATCATGGTCAACAAAAGAGTCTGAAATGCAGTACTTGGATGCAATCCCCAAAATGACACAATGATCTCTGTTCGTTTCCAAGGCAAACCATTCAATATCACAGTAATCCAAGTCTATGCCCCAACCAGTAACGCTGAAGAAGCTGAAGTTGAACGGTTCTGTGAAGACCTACAAGACTTTTTAGAACTAACACCCAAAAAAGGTGTCCTTTTCATTATAGGGGACTGGAATGCAAAAGTAGGAAGTCAAGAAAAACCTGGAGTAACAGGCAAATTTGGCCTTGGAATATGGAATGAAGCAGGCCAAAGACTAATAGAGTTTTGCCAAGAAAATGCACTGGTCATAGCAAACACCCTCTTCCAACAACACAAGAGAAGACGCTATACATGGACATCACCAGATGGTCAACACAGAAATCAGATTGATTGTATTCTTTGCAGCAAAAGATGGAGAAGCTCTATACACTCAGCAAAAACAAGACCGGGAGCTGACTGTGGCTCAGATCATGAACTCCTTATTACCAAATTCAGACTTAAATTGAAGAAAGTAGGGAAAACCACTAGACCATTCAGGTATGACCTAAACCAAATCCTTTATGATTATACAGTGGAAGTGAGAAATAGATTTAAGGGCCTAGATCTGATAGATAGAGTGCCTGATGAACTATGGAATGAGGTTCGTGACATTGTACAGGAGACAGGGATCAAGACCATCCCCATGGAAAAGAAATGCAAAAAAGCAAAATGGCTGTCTGGGGAGGCCTTACAAATAGCTGTGAAAAGAAGAGAAGCGAAAAGCAAAGGAGAAAAGGAAAGATATAAGCATCTGAATGCAGAGTTCCAAAGAATAGCAAGAAGAGATAAGAAAGCCTTCCTCAGCGATCAATGCAAAGAAATAGAGAAAAACAACAGAATGGGAAAGACTAGAGATCTCTTCAAGAAAATCAGAGATACCAAAGGAACATTTCATGCAAAGATGGGCTCAATAAAGGACAGAAATTGTATGGACCTAACAGAAGCAGAAGATATTAAGAAGAGATGGCAAGAATACACAGAAGAACTGTACAAAAAAGATCTTCACAACCCAGATAATCACGATGGTGTGATCACTGACCTAGAGCCAGACATCCTGGAATGTGAAGTCAAGTGGGCCTTAGAAAGCATCACTACGAACAAAGCTAGTGGAGGTGATAGAATTCCAGTTGAGCGATTCCAAATCCTGAAAGATGATGCTGTGAAAGTGCTGCACTCAATATGCCAGCAAATTTGGAAAACTCAGCAGTGGCCACAGGACTGCAAAAGTCAGTTTTCTTTCCAATCCCAAAGAAAGGCAATGCCAAACAATGTTCAAACTACCACACAATGGCACTCATCTCACATGCTAGTAAAGTAATGCTCAAAATTCTCCAAGCCAGGCTTCAGCAATATGTGAACCGTGAACTTCCTGATGTTCAAGCTGGTTTTAGAAAAGGCAGAGAAACCAGAGATCAAATTGCCAACATCTGCTGGATCATGGAAAAAGCAAGAGAGTTCCAGAAAAACATCTATTTCTGCTTTATTGACTATGCCAAAGCCTTTGACTGTGTGGATCGCAATAAACTGTGGAAAATTCTGAAAGAGATGGGAGTACCAGACCACCTGATCTGCCTCTTAAGAAATTTGTATGCAGGTCAGGAAGCAACTGTTAGAACTGGACATGGAACAAACTGGTTCCAAATAGGAAAAGGAGTACGTCAAGGCTGTATATTGTCACCCTGCTTATTTAACTTCTATGCAGAGTACATCATGAGAAACACTGGACTGGAAGAAACACAAGCTGGAATCAAGATTGCCGGGAGAAATATCAATAACCTCAGATATGCAGATGACACCACCCTTATGGCAGAAAGTGAAGAGGAACTCAAAAGCCTCTTGATGAAAGTGACAGTGGGGAGTGGAAAAGTTGGTTTAAAGCTCAACATTCAGAAAATGAAGATCATGGTATCCGGTCCCATTACTTCATGGGAAATAGATGGGGAAACAGTTGAAACAGTGTCATACTTTATTTTTTTGGGCTCTAACATCACTGCAGATGGTGACTACAGCCATGAAATTAAAAGACACTTACTCCTTGGAAGGAAAGTTATGACCAACCTAGATAGCGTACTGAAAAGCAGAGACATTACTTTGCCAACAAAGGCCGTCTAGTCAAGGCTATGGTTTTTCCAGTGGTCATGTATGGATGTGAGAGTTGGACTGTGAAGAAGGCTGAATGCTGAAGAATTGATGCTTTTGAACTGTGGTGTTGGAGAAGACTCTTGAGAGTCCCTTGGACTGCAAGGAGATCCAACCAGTCCATTCTGAAGGAGATCAGCCCTAGGATTTCTTTGGAAGGAATGATGCTAAAGCTGAAACTCCAGTACTTTGGCCACCTCATGTGAAGAGTTGACTCATTGGAAAAGACCGTGATGCTGGGAGGGATTGGGGGCAGGAGGAGAAGGGGACGACAGAGGATGAGATGGCTGGATGGCATCACTGACTCGATGGACATGAGTTTGAGTAAACTCTGGGAGTTGGTGATGGACAGGGAGGCCTGGTGTGCTGCGATTCATGGGGTGGCAAAGGGTCGGACACGACTGAGTGACTACTCTGATCAGATCTGATATATACACACATATATACATGGGGCTTCCCGGGTGGCCCTAGCAGGAGATGCAAGAGACGTGCATGTTCGATCCCCAGTCAGGAAGATTTCCTAGAGGAGGAAAATGGTAACCCACTCCAGCATTCTTGTCTGAAAAATTCAATGGACAAGAGGAGATTGATGGGCCATAGTCCATGGGACTGCAAAGAGTTGGACACCACTGAGTGACTGAGCACACACATGCATACATATACATATGGTTAACATTATATATTCGTGTGTGTGTGTGTGTATATATATATATATATACACACATACATACATACATATAGTGGCAAGGAGGAATATTGTGGAATGATTCTCTGTTAAGTTTTGTCAGACCTAAATTAACACTTAGTAGTAAGACCGAAACCTAATATTAAAAGGAATCATCTTGGCACCAGTGGAAGATACACAACGTTAATCACAAAGGCGTGTATACACTAGGGTCCCAAGGTTGAAATGATAGGATATAGCACTACAAGAAAAGCACTATTCATTCTGTGGTTTCTAATTCCCAACAGGTTAAACACTGTTGAGAGGTGATTTCACAATGGGTCACGACTGCAAGAATAACTTCTACATCTTACATGCTGCCTGTTTCTGCCTAACCTTCCCTTCTTCTCTCAGGCCTGGTCCTGAGTGCTGTGATCTAACTGTTCATATAGCTTTCAATAATTTACAATTTTTATATTTTATAACTCTTATATTTAAGTTGTAAAAATGAAACACTGGTTGCTGAGAGGAATAACCATGAATGATTTTCTCTGGTGCAGTTTGGAGATCCAGCTAAAATAAAAGAGCTGGTTCAGCTGACCAACAAGGAATTACTGAACTTATAGCTCAGACAGTAAAGAATCTGCCTGAAACACAGGAGACCCAGGTTCAGTTTCTGGTTTGGAAAGATCCTCTGGAGAAGGGAATCACAACCCACTCCAGTATTCTTGCCTGGAGAATCTCAAGGACAGAGGACCCTGGCAGACTGCAGTCCATGGAGCCACAGAGTCAGATATGACCAAGCGACTAACACTACTACTAAGTTTAAAATGGGAACGCTTTTAATAAAAGGTGTAAGTAAAGACGTCAGCTTCATGTCTGATGCAAACTTGATTCCTCCCAGAATCTACTTTAAATTTGTACTTGATGGCAAGTTTCTTTGTTAGATGCTTCACTGCATGTTAAATGCTGCTTCTTTTCTGTTAAATGCTGCATTTTGCCATTGACCTAAATGCTTCAGACTTTCCCCAAAGCTTTGTGCTCCAGAGTTCTGAGTTATGAACTCCCCAAACCATTTGACATTCTCTGGGCTTCCCTAGTGGCTCAGATGGTAAAGAAACTGCCTGCAAAGCAGGAGACTTGGGACAGGAAAATCCCTGCAAGAAGAGAATTGTAACCCACTCCAGTATTCTTGCCTGGAGAATTCCATGGGCAGAGGAGCCTGCCAGGGGGTGCAAAGAGTTGGACATGACTCAGCAACTAACACTCACACACATACACACACACACACACACACACAGACATGCACAGTCTCTAACAGCCAAGTATTCTACATTCATTAGAAACCTCTCTTCATCTGGAAGAATGTGTTGAAGACACCACACGGATGTTTCTATTCCCTGCTGCTCCTTCACAATGGAGTAGATTTCTCTCTCAAAACTGTCTACCTAGTTTATATACACTGTAGGACATACAGAACTATTTCTGCTGCTCTCAGATTCCTCAACATTTCAAGGTTTACATTACTGTATCTCTTCATTTTAAAATTCAACTCAGCAGTTTTAGGTACAGGGTAAAACTTAACTCAGACATCTCCTGTGCCAACATAAAATCCCTCTCCCTCTATTTTCCAAGGTCTTGTCTGAAAATGGAAAAAAGAAACCTGACATTTTCCTTAAAAATCTTGATTATGCATTTAGTTGCTAAGAATATGCCACCTGGCATATAATATATAAGTGTTTATGTATCTGACAGTCCCAGAGTAAATTACAGCCCCTTCTTTTGCAGATGTAACACCTTTCTTTTCAGAGTCTAAGAAAATGGCATGCGTGCATGCTCAGTCACTCAGTTGTGTCTGACTCTTTGTGACCCCATGGACTGTAGCCGCCATGCTTCTCTGTCCATGGGATTCTCCAAGCAAGAATATTGGAGTGGGTTGACATTTCCTTCTCCACGGAATCTGCCCGACCCAGGGACTGAACCCACATCTCCTGAATCTCCTGCATTGGCAAGTGGATTCTTTACCACTGAGTCACCTGAGAAGCTCTAAGAAAGTGGCACATGTTAATATTTTAAAAATCATTATTCTACTTAATTTGTACAAGTTAGATTATTTTGTGTTGAAAGAAAAAGACACACGCATACTATCTTAGCTGATACAGAATTATTTACTTATTATAAGGATACTCTAAAAGGTATGAAATCATAAGGAACCATCTCATGACCTATAAAATATATAGGTCAACCAGAAAGTGATGACTAGAATGACCACAAGCTGCTATTCAGTTCAGTTTCGTTCAGTCACTCAGTCATGTCCGACTCTTTGTGACCCCATGGACTGCAGCACGCTAGGCCTCCCTGTCCATCACCAACCCCCAGAGCTTACTCAAACTCATGTCCAATAAGTCCGTGATTCCATCCAACCACCTGATATTCTATCATCCCCTTCTGCTCCTGCCTTCAGTCTTTCCCAGCATCAGGGTCTTTTCCATTGAGTCAGTTCTTCGCATCAGGTGGCCAAAGTATTGGAGTTTCAGCTTCAGCATCAATCCTTCCAGTGAATATTCAGGACTGATTTCCTTTAGGATGGACTGGTTGGGTCTTTTGCAGTCCAAGGGATTCTCAAGAGTCTTCTCCAAGCTGTTATTAGGAAGCTATTTTTCCTGGAGAATTTAGGGGGGCGGGTGGGCATGCCTTTTATAAACATTTGGTTGCTTATAAGTCTCCAAGGACTGGGTTATATATTAGGTCATCAGTAACTAAGAGACAGTAATAATGTCACTGTCTTGGAGGCTGGCGTCTACTGTGTGTCAAACACTTTGCCTCTTCCTCTTCTTCCCAGCTCTCTTGTGGACCTACCCAGTTGTAGGTTCACTTCCTGATTGCACACTAACTCACCTTCCAGGCAGAATGAGCAATCAACTTCCTGCTCAAATTCATGTCCAGGATGTCTTTTCTGAGGTCATTCCTGTGAATGTTCAGAATACTAAAATTTTTCCTTGTAAAAAGAATTACTATTTTGTATCTTATAACAATAAGAAACCTCTTTTGAAACTCCAGAAAGTGTTTATTTTTAGGACTCAGATTTTTACAACCACAGATACATCTACATGAAGTGTTTGAGGAATTTACTAATTTAAGAAACTTGTGTTTTCAGTGACACTTGCATCAAATGTTTCATACTGATGCCATTTAATAAGGAAACAATTTGAGGACACATATCACTCAGTTGGGGTAAATCAACTTTGCTTCAGGATGTATAATTTATCTGCCAGCCTAATGTGTAGCTTGGGTTTAAAAGCTATCTAATAACCTGTGATCAAGTATTTAGACTCCAGTAGATTCTAAAGCAAGCCAAATTCTATTTTCCAAAATGTGAATTATTTGCACATATAAAGAAAAAAATAGGGACTTCCCTGGTGGTGCAAGAGGTAAAGAATCCACCTGCCAACTCAGGAGCTTTAGGAGATGCGGGTTCAAATCCCTGGCTTGGGAAGATTCCCTGGAGAAAGAAATGGCAACCATTCCAGTATTCTTACCAGGAAAATCCGATTGACAAAGGAGCCTGGTGGGCTACAATTCGTGGGGTTGCAGAGTCAGACATGCCTGAAGCAACTTAGCATGCATGAAGAAAAATATGTCTTTGTTCCAATTTCCCAAAGAGATATTTCTTGTAATTCTCCTATTAAAATTCTTGCCTCAAGTTCATCACCTCCCTTCTAGATACTTTAAGCATGACTGAACTTGTAAAGATTTCCCTGTATTGTAGTAAACAGCTATGGGAGTCATAAGAGAAATGAGTTGGAGAAAGTCACTCACTTGGTGGTCCTAGTCACTTAAAATCTAAAACGTTACACTGATCTTCCTACACCTTCTTCCTGGTGTGATGTTCAAGACACAGCTCCTTGCTCTTCACATATCTACCCTTGTGGCCTAAGTCACTGGATGCCCAGAAACTTCAGAAATGCCATGGATTTGCAGAAGGCTTAGCTGTCTTCCTCTTCTAGACGTAAAAGACTTGTCACTTCATACTTGATGTTATAAATTTAACAGACAAGGACAATGTCCCTGGAGAGTAAATCCATCAACTTGCCAGTGGACAACTTTAGAATATGGACTAGGAAATTTACATGACCTTGAGGCAGAAACCTAGCAGTGTGCTGCTGTTATTTTGGGTAAAAATAAAATATTTTTGGTCACTCAAGTGAAAAACAACAGAAAAGAAATGGCTTCACTTTTTCAACACCCCTGTACCAAGTACCAGAGTTGGGGGATTGGATATGTTGCAATAACAAGGTGACATTCAGAGTGGCTATAAACTAGAGCTGCTCTTGGCTAGAATTTGGGTCATTTGTAGACAATCCTCAAAGACCAATCTGGGAAACTGAATGAAGAATTCAGATAAATCATCATATTTTTCATGCTTTAATCCTGTTGTTTATTGAGGTGAATTTAAGAAAGAGACTGATTGCTCAGTAAGAGTTAAGTTGAGAATCAGAGGAATTTTCATTTAATCTGAAATTTTCTTCCCTTAAAAAGCATGGAGGCTGGGACTTCCCTAGTGGTCCAGTGGTTAAGACTTCCCCTTCCAATACAAGGGGGACAGTTTCAGTCCCTGGTCTAGGAGCTAAGATCCTATATACCTCATGGCCAAAACATAAAGCAGAAGCAATATTGTGGGGCTTCCCAGGTGTCTCAGTGGTAAAGAATCTGCCTGTCAGTGCAGGAGACCCAGGTTCTATCCCTGGGTTGGGCAGACCCACTAGAGAAGAAAATGGCAACCCACTCCAGTATTCTCGCCTGGGAAATCCCATGGACTGAGGAGCCTGGTGGGCTATAGGCCACGAGGTTGCCAAAGAGTCGGACACAATTTAGTGATCAAACAACAACAAAATCAATAAAGACTTTTAAAATGGTCCGTATAAAACACACACACACACACACACACACACACACAAAACATGGAGCCAGAGATTTCTGGAAAGGTGAATTTTCAGATACTTAAATTCAAAAGAAAATAATCACCACCACTCCCAAAACAGATCTATAAGAATGGCTGCTGAGGTGAAATTTATGGTGGATAAATTGTAGTGGAATGGAGAGATGATTAGAGAAGTAACTGTAATATTAAGCAACATTTCCTCCTTATAATCACCAGGAGATTTCCTTTTTTCAAGTTAATATAGCATAATATATGTAAAATGAATCATAGAAACCAAGGGAGAAAAGCATAGAAACCAAAAGTCAGAATAGTACAGATATAATTGCTTCTTCTTCAGGAAAATCCTAATCAAGTTAGTCTAACTTCACTTCATAGAACAAAATTAATTCCAGATGAACTAAAAATTTGAATGTTATGATTCAACATGAAAAACTTGGCCATTCACTTGGTATGTTCTAAATTGATTTGTGGCATTAACATTTTAAAACAGTATTTTATTTCCTATTTACATCGTACAATTCTTTTTTTCTTTTCCATTATAGTTTATTACAAGATATTGAATTCAGTTCCCTGTGCTATGTCGTAGGTCCTTATTGTTTATCTATTTTTTATATAGCAGTGTGTGTATCTGCTAAGCCCAGACTCCTAATTTATCCCTCTCGCCCTTCCACTTTGGTAATCATAAGTTTGTTTTCTATATCTGTATTTCTGTTTTGTAAATAAGCTCATCCGTATGATTTTTTAATTTAGATCCCGCATATAAGTGACGTCATATATGTGTCTCTCTCTGACTTACAACTTAGTATGCTAATCTCTAGGCCCATCCATGTTGCTGCAAATGGCATTACTTCGTTATTTTTCTAGGTTGAGTTGTGTTCCATTGTATGTATGTGTGTGTATATACCCACATACACACACTCCCCACATCTTCTTTATTCAGTTACCTGCCAATGGACATTCAGGTTCCATCCTAGGCTTAACTATTATAAATAGTGCTGCTATAAACACTGGGACGCATGTACCTTTTTGAATTAGAGTTTTCATCTTTTTCAGATGTATCCTCAGGAGTGGGATTGCTGGATCATATGGTAACTCTATTTTTAGTTTTTAAAGGAACCTCCATATTTTTTCGCATAGTGGCTACACCAATTTACATTCCCATCAACAGTGAAGGAGGGTTCCCTTTTCGCCACACCCTCTTCAGAATTTATTATTTGTAGACTTTTCAGTGATGGCCATTCTGACCAGTGTGAGGTGAAACCTCACTGTCATTTTGATTTGCAATGTTGAGCATCTTTTCACATGCTTATTGGCCATCTCTATGTTTTAACCTTATTTATTTATTTTATTTTGGTAAGAACACTTAACATGAGATCCCTTCCCTCAACAAAATGCTAAGGACACAATACAGTATTGTCTATAGCCACAGTGTTGTACAGCGGATCTCTAGAACTTAATCATCTTGTATAACTGAAACTTTATATCTGCCGAACAATTCCCTATTTTACTCTCTCCTCAATATCTGGCACTTACCATTCTAGTCCCTGCTTCTGTGGGTTAGACTATTCTAGACACCTTACATAAGTGGAATCATGAAGTATTTGTCCTCCTGTGACTTGCTTGTTTCATTTACAGTAATGTCTTCCAGCCTCATCCAAGTTGTCACGTATGTCAGGATTTCCTTTTTTTTAAAGGCAAGATGTTAAAGATTTAAATGTAAAACTTTAAACTGCAAAACTCCTACAAAAAAAAAAAACAAGGGAAAAACTCATGACATTAGCCTAGGCAATGATTTATACCAAAAGGATAAGCAACAAAAGCTAAGAGACATGTGGGACTACATCAAACTAGAAAGTTCTGCACAGCAAAAGAAAAATTCAACACAGTGAAAAGCAAACTAAGGGATGGGAAAAAAATTTGCAAATTATATATCTGATAAGGGGTCAATATCCAAAATATAAACCAAAGGTCTATACATCAATAGCAAAAAAAAAACAAAATTAAAACAACAACAACAAAACATTTTAAAATGGACAAAGGACTGGCATGGAAATTTCTCCAAAGAAGACATGCATATAATCAACAGGTATATGAAAAGATGCTCGGCATCATTAATCATCAGGGGAATGCCCATCAAAACCACAATGAGATATCACTTCATACCATCAGGATTTTGTTGTTCAGTCGCTAGGTCCTGTCCAACTATGTGCAACCCCATGGACTGCAGCATGCCAGCCTTTCCTGTCCTTCACTATCTCCCAGAGTTTGCTCAGACTCATGTCCATTGAGTCAGTGATTCCAATCTCATCCTCTGTTGTCCCCTTCTCCTCCTGCCCTCAATCTTTCCCAGCATCAGGGTCTTTTCCAATGAATCAGCTCTTTGCATCAGGTGGCCAAAGTATTAGAGCATCAGCTTCAACATTAGTCCTTCCAATGAATATTCAGGGTTGATTTCCTTTAGAATTGACTGGCTTAATCTCCTTACTGCCCAAGGAATTCTTAAGAGTCTTCTCCAGCACCATGGTTTGAAAGCATCAATTCTTTGGCCCTCAGCCTTCTTTATGGTCCAACTCTCACATCCATATATGACTACTGGACCTATGGACTATAGTCCATAGCTTTGACTATATGGACCTTTGTTGGTAAAGTAATGTCTCTGCTTTTTAAAGGACTGTGTAGATTTGTCATAGTTTTTATTCCAAGGAGCATCTTTTAATTTCATGGCTGCAGTCACCACCTGCAGTGATTTTGGAGCCCTCATAATAAAGTCTGTCACTGTTTCCTTTTTTCCTCATCTATTTGCCATTAGGATGGCTATTATCAAAAAAGAAAAAAGATAAGTATTGGTGAGAGTGTGAAGAAATTTGAATTCTTATCCATGGTTAGTGGGAAAACAAAATGGTGTAGACACTATGAAAACAGAATGGAATTTCCTCAAAATTTAAAAACAGAACTACCACATAATCCAGCGGTCCCATTTATGGGCATATATACAAAAGTATTAAAATCAAGATCTCAAAAAATATCTGCACTCTCATGCTCATTGTTGCAAAAAGGACAATTAACTCGATATTTAATTCCCAAGGAATTACATTTAAAAATTTTATATGTAACCACTAAGTTCAACAATTCTTGATACTTTTCTCAAGAAGCTCCCCAAAGAAGAGACAGAAGTCATATAAAGTAACATGAAAGACAAAAAAAATCGCTCACTTGGTCATGGCCGACTCTTTGTGACCCCATGGACGATACAGTCCATGGAATTCTCCAGGCCAGAATACTGCAGTGAGTAGCTGTTCTCTTCTCCAGGGGATCTTCCCAACCCAGGGATGGAACTCAGGTCTCCCGCAATGCAGGCGGATTCTTTACCAGCTGAGCCACGATGGAAGCACGATGTGTAACTGAAAGTCTGTGATGAAGACAGCGGACGGCTCAAGTTCTCCCCTCACCTGGACATGCCTCCCCTCCTTCTGGTGGATGCAACCCTGGAACGTTTGGTTGACTCAACCCTCTCCCTCTATTTCACTGATAAGAGCAAGCATTTATTTTTAAACCCATGCAGCTTTTTTTCTTCTTCTGGACATTAAAAGTGTATACTTTGGTTTCCAATTTCAACTTTTAGTTGCCAATACCATCAATATTTTTTTCTTTGGAGAAATGGAGAGGTAGAGAGGAACACTTGGGGACTAAAAAAAAGATGTTATTTTGGGAAATAATGTTGAAGACATTGGCTTTATGCTACAGTGAGGTTAGCAAATAGTTCTCTATAAATGCATATGATATGTACCTCTTCAATTTAGTACATATAACCTGATATTTAGATTGTTTTCCTAACTTCAGATAAAATTACTCATGAAGGTAAATGGTGATCTCTTAATAATTTTTCTGGGCATTAAAATTATTAGAGGGATGTCACCTTGAACATAACTGCAATGAAGCATTCTATATAAAATAAAGCCCTGAAATATCAAAACCAAAATACACTACTAAATTACTCGCTCAGTTTATCACATTAAAAAAACAACTTTTTTTTGTTGTTGTTGGAATATAGTTGATTTACAAGTTTTATCACATTTGGAAAAACTTTCCCAGCAAGACTTACAGGAAAATGACACACAGAAAATCTAGAGCTTCTCTTTCTCAGTGAGAATCTTAGAATCATTTCTAAGAGTAAAGAAGGCATCATACCATTTTGAACTTGTCACTAAATTAGGCGTCTTTTTTTCTACCTATTAATATTTCACATCCACACCTATCCAATGGCAGCTCACCTTAGCAATTAAATTTTCTGATGTGTAACAAAGTTAAATTCATGTTAGAAAAAACGAAGTATGGCTTCATCACTTGAATTTTTCTTGCTGGTCATGACAGTAATGTCTTCAAAAGCCCCTGTTGGGATGATTCAGTTTGACCCTGTACAGCCTGAAGTTTCTGGGATTGGTTCTTATCAAAATATCATGTAAGTTGTTTTCACACTTTCCTCTTTAACTATTTCATTACTTTGACAGATCTCGTCTCTACTGTATCATGCTTAGTGTCTTTTGCACACTACCAATATAATTCCAAACCACCAAAGTCTTCCGAATCAAGCAGGTTAGAATCTAAGCCCTGATTTTTGGTTTCTTATCTAGTGGTTCAGACCACTATAACAAAAATACCTTATACTTGGTGACTAAGACAACAATCTTTCATTTCTCCCAGTACTGGAAGCCCAAGGGGCCCAGCGTGGGTGGTTTTAGGTGAGTGCCGTCTTCCTGGTTTACTGAGGATGAGCTTCTTATTATGACCTCACACAGTGGAGATCAGAGAGAGAGAGCAAGCTCCCTCTGTCTCATCTTCTAAGGGTACTAATCCTATAATGAGGGTTCCCCCC
Organism: Bos indicus x Bos taurus; assembly: GCF_003369695.1. NCBI lineage: Eukaryota > Metazoa > Chordata > Mammalia > Artiodactyla > Bovidae > Bos > Bos indicus x Bos taurus. The sequence continues at coordinate 8,121,172 of NC_040099.1, read as the reverse complement.
TTCCTGTGACCTGATTACCTTCAAAGCCTCCACCTCCAAATACCATCCAATTGGAGGTTATGGTTTAAACATATGCATTTGGGGAAGAACACAAAAGTGCAGTCCATAAAAGATATATCATTTGAAAATTAAAGGACATTTTTTAGGAGCCAAGTATCCATTATATAAAAAAGATTCACAAGCCAAAGTAAAATATTGATCCATGCCTTTATTGTTTCTCTGAGTTACCTTCTAATAGCCGAGGATCTACTATTAGATCTACTGGCAGTCATCTTTCCTTTAAACACACCTTCAGTCGTGGTTCTTGTTCAGTAACTATGTGACAGGTTAACCAGACAGCCTAACACATTCTGTACATCTGCAGCATCCGGATCAATTTCACTTGAATGACCAACTTAAATAAAAACCCATACTGTAGACTTCACAAAGACAACATAGAACTTGTGTGGGAGACAGTGTGAGCCTGAGAGGGAAGCAGCTTTTAATGTAAAATATATATAAATAAAAAAGGAAACCAAGTAGGATTTGGCAGGATCCCACAAAAGGAATATGAACACTAACAAATAAACCTAACTCTATTACAAATTTATAATATAAACATGCTGAAAGTGGAAGGTGAGGAAAGAACTAATCTAAGAAATGTTTTTAAATGGTGTCTTGAACAGACACTGTAAGGTTAAAAACAGAAGCTGTGCATAAATGTTGTAATCTAGTTGGTAATCTATTTTATGTGTATATGAAGACTGAAAATATAATTTCTCTGTGTGAGAAAGAGGGAAGATCAATAAGAATTCTGTGGTACTGCAATGAAATCAGAGGTGTCAGTATGAACTCATTATGGATAGATGGACAGACAGACAGACATAAATACATATTTACAGACACACATAGACAGACCTGCATATGCATGAGTGAGTATGTTGTTGCTGTTGTGCAGTTGCTAAGTTGTGTCTGACTCTTTGTGACCCCGTGGACTGCAACATGCCAGGCATCCGTGGGTCAGTACACGTGCTCCAGTGTTGAAGTGCCCAGAAGCAATGACACTCAGATACTGAGCTGATGTCCAGGACAGAAACTTTCCTGGAGTCCCAGCGCTGCCTCTGACGATGTGAATGGAGGCAGAATGTGGGGTCAGCACCACAGATGTTCACGTTCGCCATAAGGGGTGGATGTTGTTCCCCAACTAGTTTGTTCACAGAATTTACTGTCACTTAAATTCCACCTATGACTTGAAATAGTTTCTATGCCCCATAGTAAAGAAATCTTAAAAGTGTAAATGATAATGCCCCCTTTTCCCTTATGTTATATAGTATACAGAATTATCTGGTTAATATAATTCTATTTATTTCATATATATTCTATTTATTTGCATAAAGAGGACACCATTAATTTAGCTAAATATTAATGTATCTATAAGGCTACATTTTATAAAGCTAAAGTAATATAAAGTACATATAAAGTTAAATAATACAAAATTAAAATGATTTCATTTTAATCAAATGATTGATTCTAAAGATGACTTTAAATGTAATAATAATTTTGAAAGTGGTGTTTCTCACAGAATTTAATGTCACATCTATGGCTTTAAATATCTATGGCTTTATATATCTCATAATAAAGAAATCTTAAAAGCATAAATAACAATGCCATGGCAAATTCATAAATATATCTGAGGATGAATATATGAAAAGCTGTTAAATCAAAGAAATTTTGATTTTTTAAAGTTTCCTTGAGATACATAATTTGATACTATATAGACCCAAATAATTTTTTAAAAATTAATAGGAAACATTTCAATAGAAAGACATATAAAGTAATATTTTCAGAAAAAAAAATGGGCTATAATTGAACAGTTAATATAAGGAACTAGGTGAATATACCAGTAGAGGAAACTGGATTTAGAGAGTGTTTATTATTTGGTTTTGTTTATTTGCTCATTCATTCATTCATTTCACTTACCCATTCATTTTTACCCCGAATGTGCTTGATTAGGGGTTTCCCAGGTGGCAGGTGGCAATCGTGGTAAAGACCCCATCTGCCAATGCAGAAGATGTAGGAGGCACAGGTTTGATCCCTGGGTGGGGAAGATGCTCTGGAGGCGGGCATGGCAACCCACTCCGTATGCTTGCCAGGAGACACTCATGGACAGAGGAGCCTGGCTGGCTATGGTCCATGGGGTTGCAAAGAGTCAGACACGACTGAAGCAACTTAGCACACATGCACGTGCTCTGTTAGAGTTAAAAAGCAGGCCTCACAGGATCAAATTTTAAAAGCCCTGCATTTTATCTCCTCTCTCCACAGTCCATAGCAATCTATTTTAGACACTAGTTCTTCCCTGCTCCATTAGACAACAAATAAAATAGTTGCTCATGAGTCTTCTGGCTATTTTCAGATGATAACGGGAGCTTCGGTTATTTCTACTCACAAAAAGGTTCACATAAATAATATACTTGATTCCAGTTATGAGTAAATCTTCGAATTGCATTCAAAGGAGCCCTCTCCCCCAACTCTGGCTGCTGGAAACCAGTCAAGAAAAGGGGCGGAGGTGTTTGCTTTGCCTTTTTCTCCATCTGCGTTTCCACTCTCCTTGCTGACTCTGATTTTGAGACTCTTTAGATTTCAGGCTGTTGGGAGGATGAGAGAAGCACACGTGCATGTTCTGGTCCTGTAAGGAGCTGCCATTTTCCCTGCTGATCCGATGTACTGCGGGTCCGTGGAGATCAGCAGTTCTTCCCATTATCGCTCTACCCGGAGGTTCTGAGCACCTGGATGTATGCTTTCAAGGCTACTTCTCCTTCTCCTCTTCTTCCTTCTCTTTCTCCTTCTTACTGTAGTTCCCACTGGTCTCCAGGATGCCCTCCAAGATGAGTTTTACAGCAAATTCATGCTGATTTTCTCTCATCTCTGGGAAGCACTCACAGACCTCTGACTTCACAGAGTCTAGCGCTAACATCGCTCCTTTTCCTGCCATTACAAGTTACAGAGCCAACTTCTTGCGTGTTTGTTTCTCAGTCATGAACTGAACACGTGTTCACTGTGGGCATCCCTGGTGGCTCAGACGGGAAAAGCCTCTGCCTTCAATGTGGGAGACCGGGGTTCGATCCCTGGGTCAGGAAGATCCCCTGGAGAAGGAAATGGCAACCCACTCCAGTATTCTTGCCTGGAAAATTCCATGGATGGAGGAGCCTGGTGGGCTACAGTCCATGGGTCACAAAGATTTGGACTTTCACTTTCACTGTGGGAAAACAATATCAAAGAATCTAGGTCACCCTGCTGAAGCACCTTTTCTGGGCTTTGGTTTCGGAGAGAACTCCCAGTAGAGTAACAACTTTTTTCAATTAATCTTCCTTAATCTCCAGTGCTTTTCTTATCTCTTCTATCCTCTTTGGATGACTGATGATATTTGCAGAAACCATCTTTGCATGAATTACAAAGAAGTCTGGAATCCTCCTTTGAAATGTATAATTTATACTTCTGGGTTTCAACAGAAACTGAAGACCAAAGTAGCTTCATGGTAAAATGCTCCTTAGGTGAGAATGAATTTATTAATATTTAAGGCTAACGAGTTTCTTCTTATGGCTATGTAATTGTTGGGGCTTCCCAGGTGGCTCAGTGGTAAAGAATGTACCTGCCAATGCAAGAGACACAGGTTCGATCCCTGGGTCAGGAAGATCCCCTGGAGGAGGAAATGCAACCCACTCCAGTATTCTTGCCTGAAAAATCTCACGGATAGAGGACCTTGGCAGGCTACAGTCCATAGGGTAGCAAAGAGTCAGACATGACTGAGCACACATGAACATGTGATTGTTGAGCATTTGTGCACCCTAAAATGAAGAAATTGAAAGAGACTATGTACTGAACTGATAACTGGAACTTGTTATGGCAATTAATTGGACAAAAATTGACTCTAGCATTGAAACTCAGTAGGAAACATGGTAGCTAATATAGCCAAGCAGTATAATAGTTTTTTAATTTGTCTATGTGTCCTAAAATGATGATGGAGTGTTGATCATTATGACTCACACTTCCCAACAATAATTAGTGAAACATTTGGACACAACTAGCTTAAAATGACTCAGTTTTCTCCTCTTTTTCTAGTCTTTAGACTGTAAATGACTCATTTGGCTTTTGGAATCAGCTTTAGCAAGTTTACTACAAATAGTCTATAGATTGGTTTCCATGTACTGGAAGATATAATTAATAGTAAGCAGGCATAACCTCATGGCCATGGAATTAAAAGACACTTGCTCCTTGAAAGAAAAGCTAGGTATACAGCATATTGAAAAGCAGAAACACTACTCTACCAACAAAGGTCCGTCTAGTCAAAGCTATGGTTTTCCCAGTAGTAATGTATGGATGTGAGAGTTGGACTTTAAAGAAAGCTGACACCAAAGAATTGATGCTTTTGAACTGTGGTGTTGGAGAAGACTCTTGAGAGTCCCTTGGACTTAATGGAGATCCAACTAGTCCATCCTAAAGGAAATCAGTCCTGAATGTTCATTGCAAGGACTGATGCTGAAGCTGACACTCCAATACTTTGGCCACCTGATGTGAAGAACTGACTCATTGGAAAAGACCCTGATGCTGGGAAAGATTGAAGGTGGGAGGAGAAGGGGATGACAGAGGATGAGATGGCTGGATGGCATCATGATGCAATGGACATGAGTTTGAGTAAGCTCTGGGAGTTGTTGATGGACAGGAAGGCCTGGCATGCTGCAGTCCATGGGTTCACAAACAGTTGGACACAACTGAGTGATTGGACTGAACTGAACTGAGGCATAACTTCTAACTTAATAGTTAAACTTAGAAATGACCCAAAATATAAAGTTTTTATTAGTGTTTCTAGGCAATACAAAATTACCAAGGAACATCTTAAGTAATATGAAAATTTTGCTTAGGAGATAATATAACATATTCCAGCACTTTTGGCAGATGGTGAATTACTGCTGCCAAAAAGCCGTATAGAAATTGAAATTCTGAAAAATGACAAAACATTATAGAAGAGAATCATGAGGTTAAGTGAACTGGCAAATCTAAAGTGAAATCACTTCAATCTAAATGACAGACAGAAATTTGAGAAAATGTGAACATTAATTCTGAACAAGTACTGTTCATCAAATATAGTTTTTATGACCTGCATTGTAAAACTGCTTGCATTCATGAATTAATTTCATATATCTGCATTATTCCATCATAAAACACTTAGGAAACCCCACCCCCAACACACTTTTCTTTCCCTCAAATATCAGAGCTATATTTTTTTAGTATGTAATGTGACAAAAGGTAGCAGGTAACAGAAAATCTTTCTGTTGGTTAACTGTCATCCTTAAAGAATCTCCACATGCTTTAAAAATGTACTGATTAAATCTTACAAAACCACTGATATTAAAGTACTATATGAGGGAATCTCATTATAAAAACTCCACTTTTTGCAGAGATATGATATATTGAAACTTTGCTTATTTTCCCAGGGTCAAGAGTGTTTCGAGCTCTGACACTGATATACTAAGTAATAGGAAGAGCAGAGCCGGTCTCAGAAGAGAGCAGTATGTGCTGCTGCCTAGAGACTTTAGAAAATCAGATCTCTGGTTCCAAAATCTTCATTCCTAATTTGCTCAGTGATGGTTGAAATTCATTCCAGCATAGCCAAATTTTTTCATCCCAGAGTTAGTTGAAAACCTTAAACTGCAAGTAACCTGGTTGGCTTAAGAAGAGTGATATTTTTCTTCGGTCAGGAAGTCACGGAGAACAGGAGAATTCTAGACACCTCACTGAAAAATAAAGTTTTCATGGTAAAGGAAAGGAATTCAGGGAGAGACCCTGTGGTACTCACATAAGGTCCCAAATCTTCAACAGTTTGCATATTTGCTTTGGAACTTTGCCCTTTACTGTAACCCTGACTGAAAGATGCTTGGCTAAAACATGGTAATAGAAATGGAGAACTGGACCCTATAGCTTATATGTGGAGACTGTGGCTATGGGTAATTCAAGCACAAACTCATTTTTTAACTTATAGAGTTGAGTAAATCATATAATTCTATCATAGTACCATTCTCACCATCTAGCATTTACCCTGGAGAAGGCAATGGCACCCCTCTCTCGTACTCTTGCCTGGAAAATCCCATGGACGGAGGAGCCTGGAAGGCTGCAGTCCATGAGGTCGCTAAGAGTCGGACACGACTGAGCAACTTCACTTTCACTTTCACGTTTCACTTCCATGCATTGGAGAAGGAAATGGCAATCCACTCCAGTTTTCTTGCCTGGAGAATCCCAGGGATGGGGGAGCCTGTTGGGCTGCTGTCTGTGGGGTCGCACAGAGTTGGACACGACTGAAGTGACTTAGCAGCAGCAGCAGCAGCAGCATTTACCCATCTTTTAAAAGGTACTGTGAATGATACTGCAGACACTTAAAACAAGGAGCCACATTCTTGAAAAAAATTCAAAAAAAGGAAGGCAAGAAATAGCTCTTAGGATAACAATAAAATCTTTTTTCTCTTTTTAATTCATTATGCTTTCTTTGCTTTAACTCAAATTTACTATGTCTAATTAAGATAACAATTAGGTACCTATTTTTGAACAATAAGTAGAAAATCTATAGGATTCATGCTGAAGAAGAGAAGATGAATGAGGTAGAATTCTATCAAGTATTTATCAGACTTGTTGGGGAAAGGGCAGTTGACAAGCAGAAAACTAACTGCCATATAAATTATAAAACTTTATATCTGCATAATGCCTTCAGGTTAATATTCAATTTCACTCTAATATTCTAATTAATAACCATGAGAACACAATTTTGATGTTTATAAGTGAGGAAACCAAAAATCAAAGCTAAGAGTCTCATCTTTCTCAAAGTGTAAACATTTATCTGATGTGTTATGTTATCTATTGATCAGTAATTGTGTACTTAGCACCAAAATATGGCCCAAGTATGGTATTGCCTGCAAAAAATATATTTCTTGACCTGATAGAATTTACAGTCCTTTGGGAAAATATGAATGAAAAAATAAGGGCACAGTAGCATGAAGGAATGCTTATTAAACGCCTGCACAGCATAACATATATTGGGGTCATTGTATTGGTGTCCAGTGACCATCACAAAAAATTACTATAAACGTAGTCTCTTCAAGCAATACAAATGTGTTATTTATCATTTTCGTCTGAGGTGGGTCTCAGTATGTTACAATCGAGATGTCAGCAGGGTGCATTCTGGTTCATAGATTCACAGTGATAATCCATTCATTTCTTTTTTGCAGTGCCCAGAGGTTTGCCGCATTCCTTGACTTTTGACCTGCTCCCACACATTCAAAGCCATCAGAGCATCCTTCTGACCTCAGTCCCTCCGTCACATCTCCTGCTGGCTGTCCTCTTTCTCCCCCACATCCACATTTAAAGATCTTTGTGATTATGTTCAGTGTATCTGGATAATATAGGATAACATCCTTATCTTAAGATTAGATTCAGCAACGTAATTCCATCTACAACCTTAGTTTCCTTTTTCTATGTGACCTAACATAGTCCCAGCTGTCCCAACATGGACAGCTTTCGGGGACACATTTTGCCGCCTATCACAGGTGCAAAGAAGAAGATGGGAAAGGTTGCTGCTGCTGCTGCTGCTGCTGCTGCTGCTGCTAAGTCGCTTCAGTCGTGTCCAACTCTGTGCGACCCCATAGATGGCAGCCCAACAGGCTCCCCCATCCCTGGGATTCTCCAGGCAAGAACACTGGAGTGGATTGCTATTTCCTTCTCCAGTGCATGAAACTGAAAAGTGAAAGTGAAGTCGCTCAGCTGTGTCCGACTCTTAGCGACCCCATGGACTGTAGCCCATCAGGCTCCTCCATCCATGGGATTTTCCAGGCAAGAGTACTGGAGTGGGGTGCCATTGCCTTCTCCAAAGGGGAAGGTTGAGAGCTTAGAAAAGCTTCACGAAAATTACTTCTAAAATGTGATTGGGAACACAATGCTGTAAGAATTCTGCAGAGGAAAAGATGTGGATGTAATGAAACAATAACATATTGTACCTGACAAGCCCTCCCTGAAAGCAAAGCTATACATATTACTTCAACTCTCAAAGACTGGGCAAGCTGAAAATGTTCATGACATACCTGTGAGAAGGCTCAAAAATAGCTTAAAGATAAATTCCTCTGCCTTGAACAAACATTTAAGCTGAGCAAGAAGCACCTAACACAAAAATCTGAGAACCTGAGGGATGTTTCTTAGCAACTTGTCAGCAGATAAAATCAACTCTTCATTTGTAATTTAGGCATTCAAATTAGCATTTTAATCACCTCAAAATCAACTTCACAACTGTCAACTGAAAAAGAAAAAAAAATGTCACTAAAAGCTTTGTTTTAGAGAGTTATAATTCTCTAATTAATATAATTATTATTTTTCTATAGAAATCTTTTTAGTCAAAACACTATATCATGACTTCAGATGATTTTTAAAGTTTTATATGTATATATATATACATATACTTTATATTATATATGTATATACATATATATGTGTATATATATTGTTTTAAAACATTATTTTAAATTGTCTTTATTTTTTAGAACAGTTTTAAATTTACAGAAAGACTGAGTAGAAGAACATACACTCTGTACCTAGATTCCCTATCATTAATATCTTCATTATTGTAGTATATTTGTTACAATTAATGAACAATTAATTGACATACCACTACTATCCAGAGTCCATACATTACTCAGGTTTCTTTAATTTTTACCTAAGGTCCTTCTTCTGTTGCAGGATCTTACCCAGGTTGCCATACTACATTTAGTCACCACACACCCCTGGCTCCTCTTGGCTGTGACAGTCTGTCTGACTTCTGTTGTTTTTGATGATTTTGATAGTTAGGATTACAGGTCCAGCATTTTGTAATAGGTCCTTTTATTGGAATGTCTCTGATGTTTTCTCCTGATTAAAATTGGGATTTTAATTTAATCAGATTGGGGAGGAGGATCACAAAGATAACACCCCATTTTTATCATGTCACATCAAAGACACATACTATCCACATGACTTGACTTGAACTTGATGAGTCGGCTGAGGAAGGATGTGCCAGACTCTTCTGTGATGTTACTCTCTCCTATCCTGTCATACTGACTCTTTGGAAGGAAGTCACTATTTGCAGCTATGATTTAAGAAGAAAGGAGTTTGGGGACTTCCCTGGTGGTCAAGTGGTTAAGCCTCTGAACTTCCAATTGCAGCACTATTTACAACAGCTAGGACATGGGAGCAACCTAGATGTCCATCGACAGATGAACGGATAAAGAAGCTGCAGTACATATATACAGTGGAATATTACTCAGCCATGAAAAGGAATGCATTTTGAGTCAGTTCTAATGAGATGGATGACCCTAGAGCCTGTTATACAGAGTGAAGTAAGACAGAAAACTAAACATCATGTATTAACACATAAATATGGAATCTAGAAAGATGGTACTGACGAACTTATTTGCAAGGTAGCAGTGGAGACACAGGCATAGAGAACAGAATTGTGGACACAGTGGGGGAAGGAGAGGGTGGGAAAAACTGAGGGAGTGGATGGAAACATACACCTGGCTGCTGCTAAGTCACTTCAGTCGTGTCTGACTCTGTGCGACCCCATAGACGGCAGCCTACCAGGCTCCTTTGTCCATGGGATTTTCCAGGCAAGAGTACTGGAGTGGGGTGCCATTGCCTTCTCCAAACATACACATTTAACATACCATATGTTAAATAGATAACCAGTGGGAATTTGCTGTATGATGCTGGGAGCTCAAACTGGTACTCAGTGACAGCCTAGAGGGGTGGGATGGGATGGAAGGTAGGAGGAGATTCAAAAGGAAGGGGACACATGTATACCTGTGGCTGATTCATGTTGATGTATGGCAGAAACCAACACAATATTATGAAGCAATTATCCTCCAATTAAAAATAAATACATTTTTAAAAAAAAGACTGCTTCCACTGCAAGGGGTATGGGTTCGATCTCCAGTCAGGGAACTAAGATTCTGAATGCCATGTGGGGTGGTGAAGGGAAAAAAAAAAAAAAGAACTAGGGAATTAAGTTTCTCCTCTTCAAGAGCAGGGTATCTATATACCTTATTTATATAGACATAAATTATTTGCAATTCTTCTGCAGGGGAGATTTGTACCCTCCCCCATTTATCTATTTATTCAATCATTTATATCAATATGGATTCATGGATAAGTAGTTTTACACTTTGGGCTATAATAAAATACCACTTTATTTTATTGTTCTAATTGCTTAAATAAATTTTGATTAGAAGATAATGCTATTAAAATTTTTTTTAATTTATCTATTTTTAATGGAAGGATAATTGCTTTACAGTATTGTGTCGGTTTCTCCCAAACATCAACATAAATCAGCCTTCAGTTCAGTTCAGTTGCTCAGTCGTGTCCGATTCATTGCAACCCCATGGACTGCAGCACACCAGGCCTCCCTGTCCATCACCAACTCCCAGAGCTTGCTCAAACTCATGTCCATTGTGTCAATGAGGCCATCCAACTATGTTATCCTCTGTCGTCCCCTTCTCTTCCCGCCTTCAATCTTTCCCAGCATCAGGAGCTTTTCCAATGAGTCAGTTCTTCGTATCAGGTGGCCAAAGTATTGGAGTTTCAGCCTCAGCATCAGTCCTTCCAATGAATATTCAGGGTTGATTTCCTTTAGGATTGACTGGTTGGATCTCCTTGCAGTCCAAGGGACTCTCAAGAGTCGTCTCCAACACCACAGTTTAAAAGCATCAATTCTCCATTACTCAGCTTTCTTTATAGTCCAATGCTCACTTTCATACATGACTACTGGAAAAACCATAGCTTTAACCAGACATATCTTTGTCAGCAAAGTAATGTCTCTTTTTTAATATGTTGTCTAGGCTGGTCATAGCTTTTCTTCCAAGGAGCAAGCATCTTTTAATTTCATGACTGCAGTCACCATCTGCAGTGATTTTGGAGCCAAAAAAATAAAGTCACTCACTGTTTCCCCATCTATTTGCCATGAAGTGATGGGACCAGATGCCACGATCTTCATTTTTTGAATGTTGAGCTTTAAGCCAACTTTTTCACTCTCCCCTTTCACTTTCATCAAGAGGCTCTTTAGTTCTTCATTTCTGCCATAAGGGTGGTGTCATCTGCCTATCTGAGGTTATTGATATTGCTCCCACAAATTTGATTCCAGCTTGTGCTTCATCCAGCCTGGCGTTTCGCATGATGTACTCTGCGTATAAATTAAATAAGCACAGTGACAATATGCAGCCTTGATGTACTCCTTCCCCACTTTGGAACCAGTCCATTGTTCTTTTTGAATCAGCCCTAGGTATACCTATATCCCCTCCTTCTTGAACCTCCCTCCCGCCTCCCTCCTCTCTAGGTTGTTACAGAGCCCTGGTTTGAGTTTCCTGAGTCATACAGCAAATTCCCATTGGCTATCTATTTTACATATAGCAATGTATGTTTCCGTGTTATTCTCTCCATAATCCCACCCTTTCTTTCCTCACCAACCCCCTCCCGTGTCCATAAGTCTGTTCAGTACAATGGAACACAAAGGCTACCTCTAGTACAATCAAAGCTTATGTAAATTATTTTAATTCAATAAATCAGATTAGATATTCTATAAATATCTAAATTATAGATGTTTACAGTGTAAATCTCTCCTTAGCCAAAATTATAGTATTTATGATTATAAATTTATGATTTTAAAATCACAGAGAAATGCATTTTCCAAGCCATAGTGTAGATAGAATATTTTATTCAGGGCCACCTTGTTTGAATAATGACAAGTCTGTTTCTTCCCATGTCCTTTACTTTATTTGGCAACTGAATTGACTAAATGGATTTAACTAGAGAAGCGTTCTTTGTGTTTGAAAAAAATACAAGATACTGAGAACAAATAATAACAGGATAATTGCTTTTAGAACTCAAACTTTCCCATAAGCATATTTTGCAGGATTCAAATAATATAAAATAAAATCGTTCCTACCAAGGTAATATCCAGTATCCAGTGTCCATATACTAATTCAGGAGCACTTTGAATATATTAAATATACAGATTATTGTGAGCAGAAGCACATTTCTCTCTTTGCCTGATCTCGCTGGTCAAACATCTGATTTAACATTCTGTGCAGCTATAAGAGGGACTGAATTCTCAATGCTTAATTACTTTAGCCTGCTTCCATCTGTTAAGTTAATTTCACACCTTTTCTCCAACTTTAGACTACATAGAATTTCTGCAAGTAGGCCTATTTCGTGATGAATACTTTATGCTGACAATTCAATAGACTTAATGTTCACCTTAAAATTCATAGAACCAGCATACAGGCCTTATGTTACCTCCAAGTATATGAAACAGGCTTCATTTCTATACTTCTCACAATTGCAAACCTAGCACTTTTTTAAAAACTATAATGTTAAATTGCTCTTTTCTGAGTCATATCCTTATACATGTAGAATGGAATTTTTAAGAATGGTTTATTAGAAACACAAGTGAACTGAGGTCTGATGAAATCCACCTTTTAAATATCTAACATCAGTTTGATGAAACGGCACATCTGTACTTGCTGTCGGTTGCTTAGCAAGTGATCAGCCAACACAACGGCAATGAAGTTGAACGGAGAGACCACTGACAACTCAACAATGTGAATCCGTCTGCCAAAACCTTAACTCTCTTAACAGTCTGAGTCAAAGCCAAAGTAACTGGGAAGACTGATTAAAAGGAATGTTTTATTGTCATGAAATTTAAGGCTGGTTTGGCATTATATAATCTTACATTAAATACGTTGAACCTTGCTTTCAAATAAGAATGCCCACACCACTGATGATTTTTGTCAAAAAAAAAAACAAAAGAGAAAATTAAAAGGTCCCCTTCAAAGAGATTTCCAGGGTTTCTCACTGACCTCTTCCCGTGTTTAATAATTCTTAAGCAAGTAAAAATTTTATTGGCTTTGGACCAAGGCCAGTGTATGACTTCCAAACTAAAGAGCAGATACAATATGATCTCTGAAAAAGACTATGAAGATAAAACGTAAGAGAATGGAGAGAATGACTTTCTTAGAAATAAGACAAATTTCTCCAGGCTAAGCAGTCTCTGATGCATAAGGTATCCCTCAAAGTTGCAATCCCCACAGGCTGCAGTCCCCACCAGTCTCTACCACCCCACCCTCACTGACACATGTCCCCATTCACTGAATAATCATGGGACCCCCAGGGATAGTCACAAGCCCATTCACTGCTGGTGGGTGTTATCACGAAACCAGCAAGTCTCACGCTTGTTTGCATCCATGTCTGCTGCTGGTTCAATAGGCTTGTCACCTCTCATCACCGTCCCTTGCTGGGGGCTGCCAGGTACCCACAGGTACTGACACATAACTGCTAACCATTCCCTAACACTCAGTGTCCCATCAGGTCCCTAATATGGCATCAAAGTGACTGGAACTTCAAGCTTCATTCTTTCACAGGAGGCTCCGTAGTCCTAGGTTTACAACTGGAAAGCAATCTATGTATATGCAAGATTTTACTCTAAATGTCATTAAGAAATGAGGTTGATATGTCTCTGTCCTTTGGAAAGACTAATGAGAACAGAACGATACTGAAACAATCTAACATATTTATGAATTTAATTCTGTAGCTGGATATAGTTGATGAGGGTATATGATTTCACAAGAAACATTTACTTTAATGTCTGTTTTGTTATTATTTTCAGATGCGTGTAAGTTTTAATAGGGGAAAGAGCATCGTCATGCTTTGGTTTTATCTACCAGGGTTCTTCAGGGCAGAGGCCTGTGTGTGTGATTATGTATTTTCACACTGTTTAGTTGCTAAATCATGTCAGACTCTTGAGCCCATATACTGTAGCCCTCCAGACTCCTCTGTCCATGAGATTTCCTAGGCAAAAATATTCGAGTGGGTTGCCATTTCTTTATCCAGGGGATCGTCCTGACCCAGGGATCGAACCTGTGTTTCCTGCACTGCACTCAGATTCTTTACACTAAGCCACCAGGGAAACCCATATATTTTCATATGTGCATACAGATACAAATGTACAATGTCCTCCTTTTCTCCATTTCCAACTGCATTTAACTAAGGCTTCCATTCTTTATTGACAGAAATATTACACACCCGTATTTATGTCTCCTCACCTCTAGTCTCCTTCCACTTCGTGTCAGAGGGTTTTTATAAGATGCAGGCTACTTGCCTCCTTTAGTAACAAACCATTGGTTCATCATAAAATGCAAACTTCTTGGCATGACATGAAGGCCCGTTGAGGAACAGCACTCACCCCTTATACCAATAAAAGAAGATGGGAAGCTGAAAATCTTATATAATACCCTGATTCAAAACGTAGCAGCAGTATTAAGAGGAATGCAAATCATTTGGTCTCACGTAATCCTCATTATTTTGAAGAGATGTGAAATAAAATATTTGCCTTATTTCAAGGGGCTGTTATGTGCATGAGTTTTCATACTTAGCAGAGATTACTTCAGAGTAATGAAATTCAGCTCCTAAAATTCATCTAGAAAAAAATTTTTAGTTCATAAAATTCTATTTGGAGTCAAGGGAAGCCCGACATGACAGTTGAAGAACCAGAGTATATTATGATATTCTTTATCTGTTTTCTTACATCTACAGGATGTGGATTTGTCAGACTTGGGACACTGGGAATGTCAGAATCATCTCCAACAGTTTTCCCTTTCAATTTTTAAAACACTTGACATATACTACATTTGGCTTATGCTTTATTTGCAACAGTCATTTACTATCCCTTAACTTTCGTTTGCATGTACTCTCCCACTCATGTAACACTGAAAATATTTTTCAGATGCACATGTAGAACAACTCCTTCTGATTTTCACCTTTTAATACATAGATATCATAGGCAAACATTATAATAATTCTGATTCTAAAATTGGCATAGATGTGCCAAGCCTGTGCTAGATGTTATGGAAATCAAGACAAACAATAGGCAATTTTGGCTCTGAAGGATTCTATAATCTTATTTCATGGGGTTCTATATGTGGAAGCTACCATGAAACATAATGTGTCTCTAATAGATAAAGAGGAGAGAGGGTGGAGCATTTAACTCTGCAGGACTTTCCTAAGAAGAAAGCACTTGAGCTGACTGAGATGTTTGGAATAAATCTAAAGGAACTCATATGAATTCAAGAGGTAGACAAGAAAAAAGGTGTCAGTGGGGGTATAAACCACACACAAAAACGTGTCATGATCTGTGGCATGGAAAAAGGAACGTACGTTGGCTTTGGGGAGACATGAAATGTTATCTGCTACTGTTGCTAAGTCACTTCAGTCATGTCCGACTCTGTGCGACCCCATAGACGGCAGCCTACCAGGCTCCCCTGTCCCTGGGATTCTCCAGGCAAGAACACTGGAGTGGCTTGCCATTTCCTTCTCCAATGCATGAAAGTGAAAAGTGAAAGTGAAGTTGCTCAGTCGTATGCGACTCTTAGCGACCCCATGGACTGCAGCCAACCAGGCTCCTCTGTCCATGGGATTTTCCAGGCAGGAGTACTGGAGTGGGATGCCTCTGGGGCTGGTTATTTAGACTCTTCAAAACTTAATCATGCAAAATGGAGGAAGGAATTGAGAGTTATTGTTCATTGAAAGGATAACTGGTAAAAACAAATGAGAAAATTAGTACAGTGTCTCACAATAATAGGATCTCAACTCCTTTATTGTGGTTGTACCAAAGGTCTTGATGAAAGTGAAAGAGGAGAGTGAAAAAGTTGGCTTAAAGCTCAACATTCAGAAAACTAAGATCATGGCATCCAGTCCCATCACTTCATGGCAAATAGATGGGGAAACCGTGGAAACAGTGGCTGACTTTATTTTGGGGGGCTCCAAATCACTGCAAATGGTGACTGCAGCCATGAAATTAAAAGACGCTTACTCCTTGGAAGGAAATTTATGACCAACCTAGACAGCATATTAAAAGGCAGAGACATTCCTTTGCCAACAAAGGTCCGTCTAGTCAAGGCTATGGTTTTTCTAGTAGTCATGCATGGATGTGAGAGTTGGACTGTGAAGAAAGCACCGAAGAATCGATGCTTTTGAACTGTGGTGTTGGAGAAGACTCTTGAGAGTCCCTTGGACTGCAAAGAGATCAAACCAGTCCATCCTAAAGGAGATCAGTCCTGAGTGTTCATTGGAAAGACTGATATTGAAGCTGAAACTCCAATACTTTGGCCACCTGGTACGAAGAGCTGACTCATTTGAAAAGACCCTGCCGCTAGGAAAGATTGAGGGCAGGAGGAGAAGGGGACGACAGAGGATGAGATGGTTGGATGGCATCACCGACTCGATGGACGTGAGTTTGGGTGAACTCCGGGAGTTGGTGATGGACAAGGAGGCCTGGCGTTCTGTGGTTCATGGGGTAGTGAGGAGTCGGACATGACTGAGCGACTGAACTGAACTGAATCAAAGATCATACATGTTTATGGTGTTAATAGCTGTTTAAATGGTGGTATTAGAAGTGCAACATGTTTGCAGTCTAGGATATTTAAGGATATTGAAGCAGGCTTTCAGAGTATTGGTCTGTCTCTACCAGATTTGTGTTTGAGGATGATCTCTCTAGATGATAGAGTGAAGATAGCTATTCACAAATGCACATTTCACCAATTATGTCATGTCCTCATTTCCCTTATTAAATTATTAAATTAGCTTTAATCCTGAGAAATGAATTTAATTTCTTCTCTGCCAGCATTCCCTAAAATGAAAAACCCTTGAAATATCTTTGAGGCTCAGGAAGAGACGTCCTATACTCTGAAATAAGCTCTTCCTCCTCCCACTTTCCCAAATATCGTTTACAAGGTAATAAAACAACTAAAACAAATCTTAATTGTGCTTTATAGAACCATGTTATCAGCAACAGCTAATGTTAAAATATTTAAACATTCTATAATAGATGTAATTCAAAATCATAGGATTTATTTCTTGCACAGAAAGAGAATGAAAAGAAATGTAATATCAGTTTTCATGACCAATTATGTTAACCTTTTCAAAATTTGAAATGGAATAAATTGAAATCTCTGAGCTGAAACACTGAGTAAATGAATTGAATTAATAAATATTTGTCTCATAATTAACTGAAAAATTGAAAGCTGTATGAAAGCCAACATCAATGGGAACCATACATGAATAGCACTTTTTAACACAAGTCCAGTAACATTGTGAATATTTACTTGGGCATATATGGGCTAAAGAGTAGAGAAGAGTAAGGTTTCATTGTATTTATAAATTCAGAAAAAAATCATCTGGACCCAGAACTAGCACCACTATTGATTGTGTGTGTGTTTCTTTCTTAATTAGTAAAACTATAGTTTTTTTTTTTCAGTCAAAATCATGAAATCAGAAATACAGCTCCATCTGTACAGCATATCCTTACAAATCACATGCTACTGCTGTCAAAAGGCAGGCAAGAAAAAATTTGCTAAAAACATATGTCAAATAAATTACTATAAACAATATCTATAGTATTTGTAGGCTTCCCTGGCCGCACGGTTGGTAATGAATCCACCTCCAATGCAGGAAACCTGGGCTTGATTCCTGGGTCAGGAAGATCCCCTGGAGGAGGAAATGACAACCCACTCCAGTATTCTTGCCTGGAGAATCCCATGGATAGAGGAGCCTGGAGAGCTACAGTCCATAGAGTCGAAAAGAGTCGGACACAACTGAGTAACTGAGCACAAGGGACTCTCTGTATTATCTTTACAACTTTTCTAGAAATCAAAAGTGATTCTGAAATTAAAAGTTTGATTATTTTTAAAATCACTTATCCCTTTATATGGGAGCAGCAATGTTCCCTGGAGAAACAAAAGTGTTATAAGAGATGTGTCATTCTTTGACATTTATGGAGAAAATGCATTCTTAAATCTCTTTACTAATTTTTTTTTCAACTTGTCTGAAATCACTTGGATTTCATAATTTTTAAAGACTAGGCAAGAGTAAAGATTAACCTTTACTATTATCTCTTCATTTTCCTACAGCTTCTATCAATAGTTGCATTCTCAGAGTCACATCTGCTCTTGTCATAGAAAATGCATTTTTCATTGGCTTCCTTTCTGACACACTGACAACATTTGAGTTATTGCCTCATGTTTCCCAGCAAGTTGTGAGGCCAACCCTGAGTAAGGACATACATCAAAAATAGAAGATAGCAAATGTACTTTAGTGGGGGTAACCTGGATAAATGAGAAGTCAGGAGGAATAAACAGTGATGCCTTTATCGGTGATGTTTTAGCAAAAGCTATCTTAATATTCTACCCTGCAACATCCATGGCTGATTCTAGTGTTTATAACTGTAAAAAGTATACTAGCAAAGAATGCATACAGGAGCACAGAGGATTTCTTGAAAATAAATGATCTTGATTTCTTTGACCACATTAAAAATCTTGCTTACCTGTACAAATGGTATCTTCATCACCTGGTGCAATTATCTGGTACTCAGCCATGCCCAACTGTTTGTGACCCCATGGACTATAGCCCACCAGACACTATAGCCCACCAGGCTCCTCTGTCCATGGAATTCTCCAGGCAAGAATACTGGAGTGGGTTGTTGCCATTTCCTCCTCCAGGGGATCTTTCCAACCCAGGTATCGAACCTGTGTCTCCTGCATTGGTAAGTGGATTCTTTACCACTGCACCCTTGGGAAGCCCAAGAAAAGTTCTAAAAATTATAAAATGGCAAATCTGCAGTGAATATACTAATATCAAAGGCATACTAGCCCAACGAGTCACGATGTTGAGGTGAGGACTTTAGTCTGATTTTTACTGATTTGTAGAAGACAGAGAAGTTTTTGCTATCATCAAATCATATACAAGGACTTAATTCCGAAATGAGGCAGTAAACAAATATAAAATTAGTTAATTGGGTTGCTCACATCAGCTGACAGCAGTTGCCCGGCACAAGTGAAGATGTTTAACCTTGGCTATCAGTTCAGCATCTGCTGAACTGCCTGAGGCCACACACAGAATGGATAAAATAACAGGGCTCATCTGAGGAAGGAAGGACAGCCTGGGGACAATGAGTCCCCACATAAGACATGACTCATTTCTTCAGCCCCCATAACCTTTCAATGTCTTCCTAATTAACAGCGAGACCATCATATATCATGACACAACAAGCATCCAGGGACCAGAGCACCGTTTTAAAGAGAGATGATTTCTTAGTCCACACTGAGGCATTAAATTCTTTATATTACTCCTTTTTCTTAAATAAAGACATTATTGATATCACACAGAATGATATTTTAAAGTTTTGCTCTATTATGAGATTAAGCTTTAACCCTCAGGGATAAATTCCATGATTCTCTAAAATTAATTTATTTTCAAAACCATAATTAACAGTTCACTAAAATCTCCAGCACCATTATAGCAATAGAACAGCTCCTAAAGTTCCAACTACATGCTCATAAAATTTTGATTACTTCTTGTAATCGTGCCATCTGGTAGCTTGGCTATAGCTATGTCTTAAAACTTAGTGGGGACTGCCTGATTTTTAAACATTTTTTTCTTTTAGTTTTCTGAAAATTCAATACTGTGGGAATGTAAATAAAATTTTTCATCTTTAAAAATGAAGCTATAAATCAACTGTTTGTATAAAAATGATAATTCAGCTGTATATATAAATATATACTGCATTTAACATTTATTAAATCATGATTGAGTTCAAATATAAAAGAATATTACTCATCAGGTATCAATAAAGGCATTTGGAATATTGCAGAGTTATCTTCGTTCATCTAAATTAACTATGTAAACTGAAACCCAAGTGGCTTATTTTTAACTTTAGACAAATCTGAAAATGTTATACAATCTCATCTATTTTATTTTTTTTAATTTTATTTTATTTTTAAACTTTACAATATTGTATTAGTTTTGCCAAATATCGAAATGAATCTATTTTAAAATAATAATAGAGAAAAGTCTACTTCGAAGAGAACCCGGGGTCCGTCGATCATTCTCAGGTCAGGCTTTTTGTGGGCTCCTAGGCTAATGGCCAGATGATTATAACTCTGGCTACCTCTGCAAAGACAAGTGCAGATCTTCAGACTGAACGAGGATCTAGGAAGGAGCATTTGGGGAAAGAAATGAAATGAGAAGCTTGGTGATATGGGCCCCAGAGACCCATAATAAAAGCCTTGACCACCACCATTTCTTGAAGAAGATGATCTTTTCTATCCTTCCTAGCCTGTCTACAGACCAGGAGTCAAACACAGCCTCCAGGTTTCTGATCCCCTGAGGGGCAAACTCCGTCAGTTCTGCCTGCTATCTGCGAAAGGGCCAGCGCACAATGGGGAACACAACACAGCCCCCTTGCGGGCCTGACTCTCCACGTGGTTTCCGGGTAGATGCACCTTAGTCCCAAGCAGCAAACAAAGGAAAATAATCCATCTAGGGACCATTAAAAAAGACCACAAGAAGAACACGTAGGTATAGTTACTCAAAAGACAGAGATGAGGGAGGAACAAAGCAGCACTTGAATCAAAGTAATTCTACTTTTGGAATTCAAAGAACATTACACAATTTCAAAACTTCATTAGGTATTATGGAGTACAGGAAGAAAACTGTAAAACCCCAGAATTAACCTTAAAATACTGAGTGGAAAAATGCCTCAAGACATAGAAAATTATGTAAAGATAAGATAGAAGAAAAAATTAAATAAATAAAATATCTGGGAATACACTGACATTGCCTGTTTACCAACATTATTAAATGCTATTATCTAGAATATTGTAACAGAAGTATTAAGCTAAAATAATTATAAACATTAAGTAAACAGAAATTGAGTTTTCTAATGTTTTGATTTTATACTTAAATTCACAGAATTCATTAGACTTGAATGTTTTATTAAAATGACTGAATATGAGATCAGTTCAGTTCAGTTCAGTTCAGTTGCTCAGTCATGTCCAACTCTTTGTGAATATAGGACAGAGATGAGAAAAATACTCCATTACACCAACAAATTATGCTGTAGTTAGAAATACATTTACTGAGTCCTGGGCCTTCATAAAACTAAAAACTACTATGATATCAACAAATGAAAAAAAAATTCCACGGATGTGAAAACTTAACATCATATAAAGTAAATTATTCCAAAGCTCAATAGTAAATTCAACACAATTTCAATTAAATTCCTACAGTGCTTTTCTGATTCTTTTTTAACTGCCATGACCTCCTTGCTGATCTTAAAACACACATTTTTGTCTTGTTTTTAACCTCAGACATTGGCACTAACTGCTTATAATTCTTCTCCTCCATGTAACTGAAGAGTTTTTATTAAGTATTCATGTACTTCACTCACGTCTTGATTTAGGTGTC
The DNA here is from genome assembly GCF_003369695.1 of Bos indicus x Bos taurus. NCBI lineage: Eukaryota > Metazoa > Chordata > Mammalia > Artiodactyla > Bovidae > Bos > Bos indicus x Bos taurus. The sequence continues at coordinate 8,099,836 of NC_040099.1, read as the reverse complement.
ACTTCCTCAGAGAGATGGTTCCAGGCCAATCTGTCTAATATCTTTTAGCATCTTTTCTTACTTTTTCCTCATATCACTAATCCCTACCTGACATTACATTTTATAGTTTTACGATGAATTTCTCCTCTTACAGATGATAAACACCATAGGGGTGTACATTTTGTTTCCTCTACAGGCTCAAGGACAAGATTAATGCCAGTCGTGGGATTTGTATGTTCAACAAATACAGTGGAACAAATGAACATTTTGCTTTCTATTCAGAAAAGCATTGTTGGAATTCTAATTAAAATTGTATTGAATTTAACTATTGAGTTTTGGAATGATTTACATTATATGAATTGGAGAAGGAACTGGCTACCCACTCCAGTATTCTTGCCTGGAGAATCCCATGGACAGAGAAGCCGGGCAGGCTGCAGTTCATGGGGTTGAAGAGAGTAGGACATGACTTAGTGACTAAACCACCACCACCACATTATATGAATAATAATATATCAATATTTATATATAAAATATCATTTTATTATATAACATTATAGCATGTGTATGCATATATACTCATTATATTATTATATAAATGTATATGTGTACATATTCTTTTTTAAAGAAGTTAGGCATTTTGACTTCTATATCAATAAATAGTACACCAATGTCCCAAAAAAATGCAAAATCCTTCCTATTAAAAAGAGTCAAAATTAAGAAGAGGTATGGATTCTGGAGGAAATTCAACTTAAATTGTTTTCAAATTTAATTAGTTTTTTCTTTCCTCCTATCAGGTACATCCAGAGAAAATATTTGATATAGTTAATGTGTTGATAAGTTTAAAAGTCCTTAAAATGTTAAATCATTAGATAATTCACTATTAGAATAAATTTATTCTAGCTTTAAAACACATTTTAGATAAAATAAGAAAGACCACAACAATGATTTTAAGTTAAAAATTCATATAGGTATATACTGAAAACTAATCATAAACACTTTCATTTCTTACAGAAATCTCAAGATAAGTAAGTATATTAAAAGGAAAGCAGCTGAATGATTCAATAAATGACAATTATATTCCAGGCTAGCCATTGTAGTTTCTTTTTTTTTATATAGCCTAAAACGTATACTTAATTTTAAAATGATGCTTTTCTCATTTGAAAATGATAAAAATGTACATTTTTGTCCAAAAGGTACAAATTTTTAGAAGGTTGACTATATTAGCAGAAAGGTGTAATAAATCATGGTGATAAAACACTATCATTATAGATCACTCTAATCCATCATTTTAAATAGACTCTACATTAATCATCTACTTAAATCTGAATGCTCAAGTAATGATAATTTATTAGGATAATTCAGACTAAAAATAAACATCAACAATGTGGGCTGCCTTTGCAGGAAAATATAAATTAGGTATGGAAATTACTTTTCACCCAAAATGGCAAATCTGGTCTATCAGAAGTAACCATGTTCAATGTAAAGAAAACATATTCAAAGGATAAGTTATATTGCTCCAACTATTGGGCTAACTTTGTTAAAACAGAATGATCAATGTCAATCAAACCGTAAGACTCATTCAAATCCCCATGGTAATGTGGACAGAGCCTAGATCATGGAACAGGTGTATATGTGTTTCAGTTTGATATTAAATAATTTAATTTCAAAACTTGGTATATTCAATAGAATATATAAACAATGCATGCTACCAAGATTTTACAACCTGTCTATATATGCTAGAATAAGTTTATCTTGCTTTTCCAACTGTGTTTTCTAGAGTTCTGCTACTAGTGTCATTGAGAATGTGTTCAGGGTGGTAAAAGCAAAATTCATCTTCCTTCTGTCCTCAATAAAAGGAGTTCAGTTTTTTAAACTTATTTTATATAACAAGATTTCAAGTGAGATGGTATTTTCTTAAAGGAAATCAACCCTGAATACTCAATGGAAGGACTGATGCTGAAGCTCCAGTATTTTGGTCACCTGATGCAAATAGTCACTCTCATTGGAAAAATCCCTGATGATGGGAAAGATTGAGGGCAGAAGGAGAAGACAGCATCAGAGGATGTGACGGCTGGATAACATCACTGATGCAATGGACATGAACTTGGGTGAACTGTAGATGGTGAGGGACAGGGAGGCCTGGTGTGCTGCAGTACATGGGGTTGCAGTTGGACACGACTGGACAACTGAACTACAGCAACAAAATAATGTAAATTCTTAAAACAGTCCCATTGTCAAATAAGTAGATAAATGCGTGCATGCACGCTAAGTTGCTCAATCATGTCCGACTCTTTGAGACCCCATGGACTGTAGCCTGACAGCCTCCTCTATCCAAGGGATTCTCCAGGAAAGAATACTGGAGTGGTTTGCCATTTCCTCCTCCAGGGGATCTTTCCCACCCAGCGATGGAATTCATGTCTCCTGCATCTCCTGCATTGGCAGGCAGTTTCTTTACCACTGTGCTAGTGGGAAGCCCAACCATGTAAACAAATGTAAGTAAATGTAAGTACGGATGCATAAAGTCACTGCCTCCAGGCAGAATGCCAAGGCAATAATAAAGCGATCCTTACTTCCCATTTCTCAGTGATTACAATCCTGAACAACTTATTATCCAGTATCTGAAAAAGGTTGTTTAATCTATTTTGTCCAGTTTTCAGTTGTTTATTGTGGACTACTTAATCATGTCTCTGATTCCATCATGGCCAGAAGTGGAACTAAAACTCATTTTTGCAAAAACTGCATTGTAGGATACTGAGGGATAAGCTTCTCAAATTTTAGGTAACTTCTGCCTAATCAGATACTGCCAACATTGAATAAGCTGCTTATAAATATATTTCTTCTGCTTTATGAAAATACTCATGTTTATAAGCAGCATATTTGATGTTGGCCACATTTTGAATTTTGGATGAGAGGGTTGGATGGGATCACCAATGCATTGAACGTGAACTTGGGCAAACTCCAAGAGATGGTGAGGGACTGTGAAGCCTGGTGTGCTGCAGTCCATGGGGTGGCAAAGAGTCAGACACGACTTGGTGACTGAACAACAACGAAATATATTTCTTATTTAAGAAAAGTATAAAAAAAAATAAATTATCTTGCAATATTTGATCTTGAGTAAGAAAACGAGTTCTATATTTGACTCTGTGATTAATATTCAGTGACACATTTGTGAAAGCCTTTATCTGTGTGTGATTTGTAATATCATAAAATATGAATAATTTACACATTCTCATAGAAAATATTCATACTATGAAATTGTTAAGGTTGATACAAATATTCTATTGGCATCAAGCAGGGAGTTTATTTTTATATAAAGATATCCCACAAAGTCCTAACTCATATTTTAAAATATTTATTATATGCTAGGGAATATAACTTTAAGAACACACATGTTACTATAATACCTAATGAAGTAGTATATTATTTTTCTCACTCTTAAGAAAAAGTCTCACTTTGATGCCACTCAGTACTGAGTTCATACTCAAATTTCACTAATCTTAGTTCATATTCTTACTTCTCAGAATTGCACAATAAGACACTATAAAATTTTTTACTTTTCTCATGTTTGTCAGGTAACTTGTAGTATTAGAATGTGCTACAATATTTCCTAGAAGTTCAAATACTGCTTTTCCTTCACTGTAGCCCTTCATATCCCAAATATCACTCCCCCTCTGCCTCCTAATTTTTTGGACATACACTACAAAACATGAGATGTATGATAACCTGCTTGCTCAGCCAAAGAATGAGATTTCAAAAATTAAAGTATAGCTTAAAACTGTTAGGCATATACCCATTGAAGATTTTTGAGAATCCTAATTTCTAATATATGCAGTCCAGTGTAACTTTGCCCAGGAGGAAAAATAGACACAGAAATAAAAAACAACCTCTTTTGATTTACAGGTTGGCAAATGGCAATATTCATGGAGAAATTTGATTCCTGAGTCCTAAGGGCATGATTTACAATGAAGAAAAAATACTGCTCAGTTTTTAGAAGAAACTTTCTAAGTAGTGCAAATAACAAAGCAGGGATATTGTAGGCTAAGGATTTTATGAAATAATGGGGAAATGACAGTCAGATATTTATTTAACTTTATTTAACTTGCCATGTATCCATTTATTGAAGGTTAAAGTAACTTTTTTTCCCCAAGATTATCACTACTTCATATAACAAATCAAATTAAAAATAGTATTGAGGAGACCTCCCTGGTGGTCCAGTGGTTAAGACTTCGCCTTCCAATGCAAAGGGTGCAGGTTCGATCCTTGGTCAGGGAGCCAAGATCACACATGCCTTGCAGCCAAAACACCAAGACATAAAACAGAAACAATATTGTAACAAATTCAATAAAAACTTTAAAAACAGTGCTTATTAGAAGAATAAACTTTAAAAAAATGGTTTTGGGATAAATGATCCTGCATTTAATAAAATCTGAGTCATTATGAAAGAAAGATAATGAGGGCACAGTTCACTCAAGAAAGTCATCTGGACCCCTTCAATGTATGACTCTTGTACATGGTGGCAGTGGTGAATATGTGCCTTTCTGTTTATGAGGGATTTGCTCCTACCAGAAGGTGAGCTTCTCTGTTTTGTGCTTACTGGAGTTTTATTTGCCTGCTGTATTAATGTTCAGATAAAGCACATTATAATGACTGAGTCTAGATATGACAAATACAGAGAATGTCAGGGTTCATTTATCATCGTGACAGCAGAAATAGTCTCCTGGCCAGCTGGAACTAGACAAAACACCCTAGTATACTGGAAAGGACTTTTAAAATGTGTCTGCCATGACTATGGAGTTCATATTCTCATCTATTTCCTCTTCTTCCAGGAGGTTCTTTAAAAAGTGGTTGCTGTCAGTGAAGAGTTCCATTCTGCTCAAAGGCCAGGGAGATCTGTTGGAGCTTCTCTGCTTTCTTGCATATGATTTACTCTTCTGTCAGAGGAATAAAGCAGCTCTATAGCCCTGGATTTCATTTGCTTTCTCTAACGAAGTAAGTAATTAAGAAATCACTCAGAAGTTTAATTATGAACTAGAACTACCCACTTGTGTTCTAATGGAGTTTTACCAATTAAGATAAAATTCATGAGAATATGAGTGATAATGCAGAGGTAATATGCATGTATGTGACTTTATTTGTTGTCATTTTTTAAAAAAAAATAGTAGCCTATACAATGGTTTGGATTCAGTTTTTTTTAATCCCGTCTTGGAATCAACTCCAAGGTCATAGGAAACCTAGAACACCAAGTTCATTCACAATCTGATTCCTACCTAAATTTTTCAGTTATATTCTTCATCCCTTTAATAGTTTTTGTTGTTATTGTTTGTTTTTGAGTAGGAGAAGGTCTGTCTGGCACCTATTTATACCTTGGTTTATTTTCTATTTTCTTCATTTTCACTTTGTTCTGGGCTTTGGTTTCTACATTTAGCATGCTTCCTCCTTACCATTTTAAAGAAATGGAAGCTTTTTTATTTATTCACCATCAGACTTCAATTATTTATTTCTACTTTCCATAGTATTAAGTTAGCCAAAAATTTGTTGGAGTTTTTCATAAGATCTTATGGAAAAACCCAAATGAACTTTTTGGCCAAACCAATACTTTATTAATATCCCCTACATAAAAGGTATTACTTCACACATTTTAACATGATACGGTCCAAACCCTTATTGAAAACAGAATCCATGTCTAGTTTTCTGTAAATGTTCTCCATCACCTACCACTGAAAACAGAATAAGCTAAATTAAAAAATGTTGGATATTTTTCAAGTTCTTTTAGGTCATCAATCTTCAAGGCAAGCACACTGGAAATTATTATTTTCTATTTTATACTCTGTCTAGGTACACGTTCCCTATTGTGGTTTTATGATTTGGCTTTTCCTAGATTTGATTAAATTAAGTATCTGAAAATGTTTTGAGAACTATCATTAATAGGTTCAACTATGATCTCTTACTATGTTTTATTAAACACCCTTGAAGGTAATTTTCAATACTCTGGTTTGTCCTCTATTCCCTATAGAATACCTTTAAAGATAAACATTTTTGGACCAAAAGGTTTGGTCCAAAATCTTATTGAATATTTACCAAAAATATTCAATAAGAGGATATAATGAAAATGCCAGTTTCATGACTATCAGAGAAATAATCATTGATTCTTTCTGTAAAAACTATAAATGACAAGGCCATAATTCTTATAGAATTCTTAGCTCACCAAAAAAAACAAAATCTTACTTACGAAAGTGTATCTTCTGACTATGACTCTCAATTTATGATTTGGATATCTTCCAATTAAAATATGTTTTTATGTCTATACTATATAATTAAGAATTTCTTTAAAAAGAAAATGTTATATAAATTTTTCCTTCAGAGGATTCTGTGAAAGCAGAATAACACTTTTTTTCTTTCATGCTCCCAGTACTAATGAAACATGGAAACTCAGTAATGTTTAATTCTAAATAAAGTTAATAAACCAAAGTCTAACATAATAAAATATATGAAAGATGCATTTCACACAGTAAGCATTCAGAAAAGATGTAAATCAAAGATAATTTGATGATTTAAAGTCAGAGTCCTTGACTAACAAAGGCATATTTAACATGTAGAGGTGAACAACTGATTCATAAGTCAATATGACAACAAAAGATTTATGGATGAGGGATGGTATTCACTAAAATAATCATACAAGAGATAGCTGATTCTGCTAGGAAGGTCATGGAAAGATTGTTTTAGTGATAGAAAGATTATTTCATGCACACAAAAATCAGGATAGCCATTACCAAAAATTATATATCTGACCTGATGTATGGAAGTTAGTTTTCTCTAAATGATCATATTTGGGAAAAAATAAAAGGAGTTATATTTTCTAGTCAGTGACAGAGTAATAAAATATTGATTAAAATTATAACATTTATTTAGAACCCACTATAGAAGTGGCTTCCCTGGTGACTCAGCTGGTAAAGAATTCTCCTGCAATGCAGGAGACACCAGTTCAATTCCTGGGTCAGGAAGATCCCCTGGAGAAGGGATAGGCTACCCGCTCCAGTATTCTTGGGCTTCTCTGGTGGCTCAGATGGTAAAGAATCTGCCTGTAATGTGGGAGACCTGGGTTGGGAAGACTCCCCCTAGAGAAGATAATGGCAATCCACTCCAGTACTCTTGCCTGGAGAATCCCGTAGACAGAGGAGCCTGGCGGGCTACAGTCCATGGGTTTGCAAAGAATCAGACACAACTGAGTGACAAAGCCCAGCAAGCACACAGCTGAGAAGAGCGATGTGAAGACCTGACTCATTGGCAAAGACCCTGATTCTGGGAAAGATTGAATGCAAAAGGAGTAGGGGTCCACAGAGAATGAGATGGTTCACTAGCATCACTGACTCAATGGACTTGAATTTGAGCAAACTCTGGGAGATAGCGAAGGTCAGGGAAGCCTGGTGTGCTGCATTCCCTGGGGTCACAGTGAGTCAGGCATGACTTAGTGAGTGAACATAAACAACAACATAGCTGAGAATAAAACAAACAAAACGCAGCACTGACATCACTTCCTGTGGGACATCTTCATCCTTTTTGTCAAAAACACTCTCCTCATTACATTGATAAACTAGCTTTCACAACATCCCTCCGGCTGCATGTCTAGAGCTTCTTGAGAAACAAGTGTCAACATCCCCACAATCAGCTATTCCTTCCGTGATTTGATTTATGTTCCACTTGAATTTCACTTGCAAATGTCATCCCTTTCTTTCCTTTGCTGCGTGTTCGTCTTTACTGGCCAAAAGGAGGAAACTCTTTTGAGTATCCACTGTAAACTTTCATACAAGTTTATCACTGGGAGGCTCTAGGAGCACAAGTTGACACCTTTTGTCTTTGTGTGACTGAAGTAACAGCTTCACAGTGACCGATCACTAGGAGAATTTGAAAGACTTGACGTGACTGGACACCAGTCATAATACGTGTCTACTGTTCACATAGTGATTTTTGGATTAAACAGCTGGAAGTAATATTTGTACTTTATGAAATTACTCACATTTAATATATTGTGATAACTAAAATTTTAACTCTATGGCATTACTCACATTTAACATACTATGATAATTGAAATTTTAACTCTATGGCTGAGAGACTGGTGTTACCTAACTGAACTGTGGTTAAGTGAAATTTATGCATAAAACTAACAGCTTTAAGCTAGTAAAAGAAAGCTGCCAACTTAGGATTCTTTTCCTGGAAGAAATATCTTTGAAAGACAGGGGAAATAGCTTTTTCAGATAGACAAAGGCTTTGGTTGGCCAGAAACAATGGAGAAGCATGCCTTAAGTGATGTAGAAAAATATACTCAGATAGAACCCAACCCAGAATTCTATACTCTGTGAAAATATTTTTTAAAAATTAATGGCAAAATAAGGATACTTTTTCAGGGGAAAAAAAACTATAGTCGAGAGAATTTATCACCGGCACATCATTACTTTAAGTAAGGATAAATAAATTCCTTTAGGCAGACAGAACATTGTAACATATGGAAACCTGCACATAAGAAAGAAATGAAGAGCAACAGAGCACAAGATGTGAATCTGTTGTCGTTGTTCAGTCACTAAAGTCGTGTCTGACTCTTTGTGACCGCACAGACTGCAGCACACCAGGCTTCCCAGTCCTTCATTATCTCCTGGAGTTTGCTCAGACTGATGTCCGTTGAGTCAGTGATGCCATTCAGCCATCTCATCCTCTGCTGCCCTCTACATATAAAGGAGTTTTTCTTTTCAAAATCACTTCAAGGACCACTGATTATTTGTTTGATAATGATATCAATGTATTATGGGGTTTATAACATATAAAGAAACAAAATGCATTAAAAACATCACAAAGGACAAGAAATGGATATATTATTTGGCTGTCAACTGTGACAATGTAAAGGTAAAATAAAGTCTAAAACAGCTTCTGCTCAAATTCAGAATCACTCGGAGGCCCTGCAAGTCTGTGTGCTGTGAATAATCAGGAACAGCTCCTGGTGTCTCGGCTCATAAGGAATCTGCCTGCAGTGCAGGAGACCTGGGTTCAATCCCTGGGTTGGGAAGATCCCCTGGAGAAGGGAAAGGGTACCGACTCCAGTATTCTGGCCAGGAGAATTCCATGGACTGTATAGTCCTTGCTGTCACAAAGAGTCGGACACGACTGAGCGATTTTCACTTTCAACATCAGTCATTTTTACATGCTACCAGCAAACAATTGAAAAATTATTTAAAAATACAAGACAACAAAGGGGAAATGTGAATAATTCAAAAAATAATATATACAAATGGCCAATACGTTCATAAAATATTACTCTAGATCAGAATTTTGGGGGGAAATGTAGGTGAAAATCAAAGTAAAGTCAAAGAAGGGGAGAACAGAGGATGAGATATTTGGATGGCATCACAAACTCAATGGACACAAATTTGAGTAAACTCCAGGAGAAGGTGAAGCATAGGGAAGCCTGGTGTGCTGCAGTCCATGGGGTCACAAAGAATCAAACATGACTGAGTGATTGAACAACAGTTACAACAAAAATTAAAATAAGAAACTACTTCACAATCACTAGAGTGAGAACAATTAAAAAGCCTGATAGCACCAATATTGGCTATGATGTGAAAGAACTAGAAGTTTTATTCATTTCTTATAGTAGTATAAAAAGATTCACCATTTAACAAATTGAAACGTTTGCCCCCGTGACGTCACAGAAAGAATATATATGAGATATCCCAAATCTGTAAATCATCAAAGTGTCTATTAATGTGAGAATAAATAACCGCTGGTATAGTCACACAATTCGTTGCTGTTGTTGTTGTTTAGTTGTGAAGTCATGTCCAACTCTTTTTCAACCCCATGGACCATTGCCTGCCAAACTCCTCTGTCCATGGAATTGTCCAGGCAAGAATAATGGAGTGGCTTGCCATTTCTTTCTCCAAGGGATCTTCCTGACCCAGGGATCAAGCCTGTGTCTCTTACATTTCTTGCATTAGCAAGAAGATTCTTTACCACTGAGCCATCAGGGAAGCATGGACCAGGACTAAAAATAGTATTCATATTTTAGTAAATTTAATGGATTTGTAAAAGTGAAAGTGAGGTCACTTAGTCATGTCTGACTCTTTGTGACCCCATGATATGTAGCCCACCAGGCTCCTCCATCCATGGGATTTTCCAGGCAAGAATACTGGAGTGGGGTGCCATTTCCTTCTCCAGGGGATATTCCCGACTCAGGGATTGAACTCAGATCTCCCACATTGTAGGTAGATGCTTTACAGTCTGAGCCACCAGGGAGTCCATCTATGGATTTGTGGGGAAGAAAGAATAATAAAAATGTTATATATTTCACTATAAGTTTAAGAAATTTAAAAAGTTTTATTTAAAAAATGACTTGGTTATCCAAAATATATATTTATAATATACTCTCTTCTTATATAATATGGATTTAAAAGTCTTAATATTGGAAATACAACTCTACAAATTGCAAAACATACAACAATCCAACAGAAACTATTGAATATGCATATAAATTCAATATCATCTTGAAATCACTTTTTAATGCTTAATTCATAGATTAAGCTAAGATGAATTATTGTTTAAAAATTAATAATTATTTCAATAGACTTAGAAATATTCAACCATCACATTTAGTACCATTAGAATCCAAATGTAAAAGTATGAATTGACATATCACTGATGAAAACATTTTTAATTACATTAGCATTGAAATTTACCAGTGTATAAGTTTTTAACATTAGTGACTATTAATCTCAATCAAATTAATTTATTAGGTAATGCCAACTAAGCAGGTTAGTTACAGTGCTCTCTTATCAATAAAGGATATCCTTCAGTTGTGATAAAATAGTACAATTAAGGGTTTTATTAAGTCCCATTATTTTCAAACAATGTAAATTATTTTTCAAGCTTTTATTAGGCTCAAAAACTATGAAAATATCTAACCATTATTATGACCAAGATTTGGTGTTAAATAACTCCAAATTAATGCTTCACTTCAATACCTATTGCTTAGTCATTAAGTTCAGCTTCTAAATTTAATACTTAATAAGATATAAACTAGGAAACATGCATTTATCAAACCAATTTGAAAATATTTGAAGCATCAATAAATTAAGTAGTACTCTTTGTCTTTTCATACGTTCATGGGGTTCTCAAGACTAGAATACTGGAGTGGTTTTGTGATTCCTTTCTCCAGCTATGACAAACCTAAATAGCATATTAAAAAGCAGAGCCATCACCTTGCCAACAAAGGTCTATAGAGTCAAAGCTATAGTCTTTCCAGGAGTCGTGTATGGATATGAGAGTTGGACTGTAAAGAAGGCTGAGCACCAAAGAATTGATGCTTTCAAATTGTGGTACTGGAGAAGACTGTTGAGAGTCCCTTGGACAGCAAGAAGATCAAACCAGTCAATCCTAAAGGAAATCAACTCTGAATATTCATTGGAAAGACTGATGCTGCAGCTCCAATAGTTTGGCCACCTGATGAGAAGAGCCAAATCATCAGAAAAGACCCCGATCCTGGGAAAGATTGAGGGCCAGAGAAGAAGGGGATGACAGAAGATAAGATGGTTGGATGGCATCATCAACTCAGTGGACAGGAGTCTGAGCAAACTCCAGGAGATGGTGAAGGACAGGGAAGCCTGGCATGCTGCAGTCCATGGGGGTGCAAAGGGTCAGACACAACTGAGTGATTGTTTATAGTGTATTGATAGCTCCTTTAACAATATCTGCTGAAGATAACTTCATATGTAAATTAGCATACAAAAAATAAACTAAGAATGAGGTTATGAATTTTAATATGAAGTTAACTTTGGCAGATATTTTTAAGGAACTATAAATACACTATAAATAATGTCTAATTAGTTGAACTGGCATTGTGGTTTAAATAAACAATCAAGAAGGTAGATGACATCACAAGAAGTCCATCTAACCATCTTGAGATGGAACATAGGACAGAACTGGATGATTTTCTCTTTCCCCAGTCCCAGTAGTGTTCAGGAAAGTTGCAACAACAGTATAATAGTGTATCACCGCTACCAATGCATTCCATTCCAAGTCTCGGGACTGAACTGCACTTGTTGGGGTAGGTGTTGGGGAGGGAAAGAAGGGACGAGAATCATGCCCTTGGCTGCCATTTCATTATCTATTGGTCTGTTCAGTTCTGTCAGCTTTGCTTCATGCATTTTGACTGTGTTCCTGGGTGCATGTATGTTTATAAATTTCTTATGTTCCTATGGACTCATCTTTTTATCATTATAAAATGTCCTTATCCAGTAACAATTTTCTCTACTAAAAATTTTGGTCTTATAGTCTGTTTTGTTTGTATTAATATTAGTATAACCATCCTACTTTTCATTAGAGTACTATATATTTGGCATACTTTTTCCCATCTTTTTATTCTGAAAGTATCTCAAAGTGTGTCTCTTGTGAAAAGCATATGGTTGGATCACATATTTCTTTATCAGTTATGCCAATCTTTGCCCTTTTTTTTGGATTTCTTAGTTGATTTATATTTTAATTTTGTTAGTTATTTTTTGGTTGTATTTTAATTAATCTGCTGCTATTTGATTACTCATGCAGCCTTTACAGACTATGCATATCTTAGCCTACATTCTCAAGTTTTTTTTTGTACTGGAGCTTTTTTGCATTTTATTGAAAATGCCAATGTGTTAAAGTATTCTATGATTACTGAATTCTATAATAATACTTTCTTCTGAATTTTCAGCTTCCTTCTTCCTTTCTTTTGTCCTGCATTTATTATAGATTATAAGCTGTTGTATGTAAAGCTTTCCCTGACTGACCAACAAATTCTACTCTAAAAGCTAATGTAGCTTTTTGCTCAACTTTATTTTTTTTTATTTTCCCCCTTTATTTTATTTTATTTTATTTATTTTTATTTTATTTTTAAACTTTACAATATTGTATTAGTTTTGCCAAATATCGAAATGGATCCGCCACAGGTATACATGTGTTCCCCTCCTGAACCCTCCACCCTCCTCCCTCCTCCCTCCCCATACCATCCCTCTGGGTCGTCCCAGTGCACCAGCCCCAAGCATCCAGTATCGTGCATTGAACCTGGACTGGCAACTCGTTTCATACATGATATTATACATGTTTCAATGCTATTTTCCCAAATCTTCCCACCCTCTCCCTCTCCCACAGAGTCCATAAGACTGTTCTATACATCAGTGTCTCTTTTGCTATCTCGTACACAGGGTTATTGTTACCATCTTTCTAAATTCCATATATATGCGTTAGTATACTGTATTGGTGTTTTTCTTTCTGGCTTACTTCACTCTGTATAATAGGCTCCAGTTTCGTCCACCTCATTAGAACTGATTCAAATGTATTCTTTTTAATGGCTGAATAATACTCCATTGTGTATATGTACCACCGCTTCCTTATCCATTCATCTGCTGATGGACATCTAGGTTGCTTCCATGTCCTGGCTATTATAAACAGTGCTGCAATGAACATTGGGGTACACGTGTCTCTTTCCCTTCTGGTTTCCTCAGTGTGTATGCCCAGCAGTGGGATTGCTGGATCATAAGGCAGTTCTATTTCCAGTTTTTTAAGGAATCTCCACACTCTTCTCCATAGTGGCTGTACTAGTTTGCATTCCCACCAACAGTGTAAGAGGGTTCCCTTTTCTCCACACCCTCTCCAGCATTTATTGCTTGTAGACTTTTGGATCGCAGCCATTCTGACTGGTGTGAAATGGTACCTCATAGTGGTTTTGATTTGCATTTCTCTGATAATGAGTATAAAGTCATTCTCTCTTATTATCAAATTTTTGCCAATCACTCTTTAGGTCTGGGCTTCTCAAATTTCATCTAAAATCAAGTTCATCTGTGCTGGACTAGTGCGAGATTTCTTTTGTTTCAGTTGTAGAGTTTTCTAACATTACTAGGAAAACAGATGCACCCTGCAGATGTTCTTTGTGATGCCAACCTAATACTTCCTTTTGTATGTCCCTATATTAAGAAATATAATTTTCATGCAAGAGAAGGTCTATCCCTGATTTTATGATCTGTGTTGGCCATGAGTCCTCAGAAAGTAGAATCAGGCCAAAATAGCATGTACACTTATTCCTAGTTATCCTTAATTTACTGTTTCAGAGGGGAAAGCCTAGGTAAAACATAAATATGTTTCTTTTCCTAATCCCACCAAAACTGGAGTTATTTAGATTACATTGCATGTATTTATCAAAATTCCTTTATCCATCCATCCATCCATTGATAGGTGTTTGGGCTGCTTTCATCTTTTGGATAATATAAATTATTCTGTTTTAAAGATATATGTACATATACTAGTTTGAGTACCTATTTTCAGTTCTTTAGGGTATATATCTAAGAGTGGAAAAAAGGCCATTTAGTAACTGCCAAACTATTCCACAGTGGCTGAACAATTTTGCTTTCCTCCCAGCAATGTAGAAGTGTCCTGATATTTTCACATCCTATCAACATGTGATATTTTCAGAGTATTGTTTTTATTACCATCATTGGAGTGATACTTGTTTAAGGTTTGCTTATGCTTGCATTACCTTAATGACTAATGATGATGCACTTCATGAATTTATTGATCATCTGTATGTCTTTGTAGACGTGTCTATTCAAGTATTTTGCCAATGATTTAATTGGGTCATTTGCCTCCCCTTGTTTTTGCTGATTTGTAGGTGTTCTTCACATATTTTGGATATTAGACATCTATCAAATAAAGGAATTGCAAATATTTTCTTTCATCCCATATGTGGTCTTGTCAATCTCTTGCTAATATCCTTTGGTGCACAACAGTTTTTCATTTTGAGAAAGTCCAATGTATTCATTTATTTTTTTCTTTTTGTTGCTTGTGCTCTTGATATTATATCTAAGAATCCTATCAAAGAGCCCTTCGATATTTTTGTTGCTATTTGTCTTTCAGGATCCTAAATTTTCTTTTCATTTTTTTTTTCTTTTACCACCCAATTGGTGTTTCTTCCTTTCGCTTGACCTTTTTTCTTCATTTAGAAGTTATACATTTCAATAGATTCCCATTTAATTACACCTATCCCTTTAAATCAGCTTCCTAGGTGGCTCAGAGCTAAAGAATCTTCCTGCCAAGCAGGAGACTAGGGTTCAGTCTCTGGGTTGGGAAGATCCCATGAAGAAGGACCTGGCAACCCACTTCAGTATTCTTGCCTGGAAAATCCCATGGACAGAGGAACCTGGTAGGCTACAGTTCAGGGAGTCACACATAGTTGGACACAACTTAGTTACTAAACCACCACCATCCCTTTAAATCATGCATGTTTAAAAATAGTTTATGGATCTTTAAATGGCATCTAGACCTTTAAGTGGAGCATACTTAGAAATATTTTCCTTTGTTCTATGCCCAAACCCTCATGAACAGTTTCTCAGTATATTCCTATTTAGGGTAGATTTAATCTTTTGGCATTTCCCTCCCCTCTCCCCAAACTACACTGACATCTTCTCATTAGCTTCCCTCTTATATCTTCACTGCAGTGTTTCTTAGTCTGCCTTTGTTACTGGATGGAGGTAGCTTTGTTTGAGAGAAAGCATGGTAGAATTTGGTGACATTTTTTCTTTTTATTTATTTTGTAGTTTCAGCATTCTTTGTCTTCAAGCTATGCTGAGGATGTAGTTTTGTATAGAATTTACTTTTCTCTTGGTTTTATTTATGGGTTAGGAAGAATATTTTTGGAGAAATAGAGCTATGCTGATCCTATTGTCCTCAGCTACCAGAAGTCCTTCTTCAAATGCACTTTTATGATATTTTGCAAGTTAGTTGAAGAAAATGTTAGTTGGATGATGTTGCTGTCATCTGAATTCATAGCTATGTAGTACAGATTGATTTGTCTAATTATCAACTTTAACCCAGAAGTACAAGATTGAAAACTCTGAATGAAGTGCGGGTTTAGTTCACTCTACCAAAGGATTAGGGTAAAGGAAATGAAACACTGAGCTATAGTAGAAAAAAGAAGTTAAAAAATACCCACGACTGTCTCTTCAGGACTGACGGGAATGAAGACTGCAGTAGCTGTGCTTGCTCTGCTCCTCAATTGTGCATGTGAACATCAACTTTCTCCTTCTCTCTCCTCCTTCCTGTTAGTATTTTAATACTGCTGTTGTTGAAAGTTTACGTAACAATTGAGGTTTTAGGCAACTGAATATTATTCTGGGATTGTGGCTGAATTTTAAGAGTAATTAACATAACCCCAAAACATAATGCAAGGCAACTCTCCCAAAAAGAGATAAAATGGCTATCAGTACCTTGGTGGTGGTTTAGTCACTAAGTCATGTCCAACTTATGTGGCCCCATGGACTGTAGCTCACCATGCTCTTCTGTCCATGAGATTTTCCAGTAAGAATTCTGGAATGGGTTGCCATTTCCTTTTTCATTAAATCTTCCCAACCCAGGAATCAAACTTGGGTCTCCTGCACTGCAGGCAGATTCTTTACAGACTGAGCTACCAGGGAAGCCCAGTCCCTGGGTACCTTGGTACATCTCCTCAATTCAACAACCTCACATATGCAGATGATAGCACAACAATGGCAGAAAGCAAGCTAAAGAGCCTCTTGATGAAGGTGAAAGTGGAGAGTGAAAAAGCTGGCTTAAAACTCAACATTCAAAAATCTAAGATCACGGCATCCAGTTCCATCACTTCATGGCAAACAGATGAGGAAAAAGTGAAAACAGTAACAGAGTTTATTTTCTTGGGCTTCAAAATCACTGCAGATGGTGATTGCAGCCACAAAATTAAAAGAGGTTTGCTCCTTGGAAGAAAAGCTATAACAAATCTAGACAGCGTATTAAAAAACAGAGACATCACTTTGCCAATAAAGGATTGTTAGTCAAAGCTATGGTTTTTCTAGTAGTCTTGTACTGATGTGAGAACTGGACCATAAAGAAGGTTGAGTGCTGAAGAACTGATGCTTTCAAACTGTGGTGCTGGAGAAGACTCTTAAGAGTCCCTTAGACTGCAAGATCAAACCAGTCAATCCTAAAGGAAATCAACTGAATATTGAATGATTCCTGAATATTCACTGGAAGGACTGATGTTGAGGCTGAAGCTCCAATACTTTGACCACCTGATGCAGAGAGCCAACTCATTGGAAAAGACCATGATGCTGGGAAAGACTGAGGGCAGGAGGAGAAGAGGGGGACAGAGGATGAGATGGTTGGATGGCATCACTGACTCAATGGACATGAGTTTGAGCAAACTCAGGGAGATAGTGAAGGACAGAGAAGCCTGGCATGCTGCAGTCCATGGGGTTGCAAAGAGTTGGACACAACTTAGTGACTAAACAACAACAACTACAAATCCAATACACATTACCATGAGTTTGAGAAACTTCAACCAAAGAGAGAAAAGCATGGTGCAGAACTCCTGACCCAGGGATTGAACCGCATCTCTTACGTCTCTTGCATTGGCAGGCAGGTTCTCTACCACTAGCGTCACCTGAGAAGTGGTACAGATAAATCCTAGTGTAGTAAGATTCTTAGAATTACATTAAATCAATCGATAAAGTCCATAATAAACCTTTTTCAATGATTTGCAGAAACTCCCTTTGGTATGTCTTGTTATCACTGGAGCAGTTTACACATAACTTGATTGTAAATTATAAACTACTATACAAATGTTAATTTTTATTTTGTTTTGGTAATGCTGGAAAAGATAACTTTGCAAATCTGCTATAAAATATCTGTATTTTATTAAAGGTGAATTTATTTTAGATATTTGTTAGTAGCAAATTTTGTATGCCTAGATACAATAAATAGAATGTCTAGAGTCTCTTCACTGAAAACAAGAATTTCTGATGTAATGAAGGTTGCAAAATATAGACTGAACCTTTATGAAGATACAAAAATAGAGTGTGAATTCTTTTCAGAACCTTAGTAGAACAGTGGTCTTTGATGATTAATAAGGCTAAAAACAACAACAAAAATATATCATAAAAGACAAGAACCATCTTTGTTGCTCTGCCGTGTATAAGAATGGGAAATTTAATTCCATCATTTACTAGCTAAGTCAGCATAAAAAATGAAATTGTCCAATCAGACTCACACATATCAGAAAATTTATTCAGTATTAAACTTTTCTAATAAATTAAAGAATACAAATAATCAATAGATCTGAGTGAAAAAAAATAGGAGTCTGGGACGTCAAAGATATTTTCCCTTGTCCTTTCTTACATGGGAAAGACAGAGGAAGAGGTGAGATCTTTAAGAAACCTGTCCTGTCCTTGGACCAGGACATATTTGCATTATCACGCATCTTTATTTTATGCCCAGTTTTGTGCTTAAATTATGTGGCATTTTCCAGAGAGCTATGCCTCATAAATCCATACATTATTATATTGTTTACATTGCTATTTGTTGTTCAGTCACTAATGAAAGGTTGTTGCTTAACCACGAAAGACGCCGGGATTCTTGGCCTCCAGAGGAGAAGAATTCAATCTGGGGCCAGAGATGAGGCTTGATCGCTCAGAGCTTTTGTGTAATAAAGTTTTATTAACATAAGAAAAGGGATAGGGAAAGCTTCTGACATAGACATCAAAAGGGGGACGGAGAGTGCCCCCTTTGCTAGTGTTAGTAAGGGAGTTATATACTTTTAAATTAGTTATTACAATGAATCAAAAGAATGTCTGGAGGTTGTAAAGACCTTACTAGACCCACTCCCATAATATTCATTTTAAGATAACAGGATTAGCCAGAAGGTTTTCAGGAAGGAGAAATTGTCCTCAAGCAGGATACATTGCTGTTATATGATCCTTCGTACAGAGTTTAAACTGAGTTATTTGTTGTGTAATCATCAGCTCCAGCCTCAAAGATAAAAACATTTTATGTGACTAAGACTAGGGAATGTAGAGGAAAAAAGAACATTTGTCCTTTCTTCCTCTTTGAGAATTCCAGACCTCTATCTCCTCCTTGAGAACCCCAGACCCCTCTCTCCTTGGACGCCCCCAGACTTCTTATCAACCTGCCTAGGAATTGACTCTTACTAAGTTGTGTCTGACTCTTTGCAACTCCATGGACTGAAGAATGCCAGGATCACCTATCCTTCACTACCTCTCATGAGTTTGCTCAAACTCATGTCCACTGAGTTGGTGATGCCATCCAACCATCTCATCCTCTGTCTCCCGTTCTCCTTTTGCCTTCAGTCTTTTCTAGTATGAGGGTCTTTTCCAATGAGTCGGCTCTGCACACCAGGTAGCCAAAGAATTGGCCTTAAAGTAAACAAAGTATTGTTTACCTTAAGAAATCATAAACCAAGGACTTAATTAAAAACTTCCATTTCATGTTAAATCCTCCATATTACCCATTTTTTAATTTTTATTTTTCTCTAAGTTCCTGAATTTAAAGGTGTTTTTGCTTATCCGCAGTTTATTTTGTTCTCTATGATATTTAAGGTTTTAATTTGCCTGTATAATTTTAGACTCCATGGATTTGATATTTAATGCTTTCATTTTGTTTATTTATAATAGAACTTGATTTTTTTTAATTAACCTAAAATATTTAGATGTTTTAACTCTCAAATTTAACAGTTGAAGGGTAGTTTGCACTATTCATTTTTTTAAACGTTTTATTTTATATTCAGAGAATAAGTATGTATGGTTTCACCACTTTCAGCTTTATTATGCTTTTTTTCTTTCCATGTTGAGTAAATCGTCAATTGTTTTAATATTTTATGTATACTAAGAAAAATGTGTATTCTCTGTTAAGCACTAATTTTCTCAAAAGATTATAAATTGATAGATTAATATATGTCCTATATTACTTTAAACTGCGATGAAGAATCTGTCTGCCTTTGCAAGAGATGCAGGTTCAATCCCTGGGTCAGAAAGACCCTTCAGTAGCAATGACTAACCACTTAAGTATTCTTGCCTGGAAAATTCCATGGGCAGAGGAGCCTGGTGGGGTAGAGTCGATGAGGTCTCAAAAAGTCAGACATGACTTAACAACTGAACACACATATAACACTTTACACAATGTAAGGGTTATTTTTTGTTTCTTTTGCTTTTTAAAACAAAGATGGTAACCTTTGTCTATCAGATCAGATCAGTCACTCAGTCATGTCCGATTCTTTGCGACCCCATGAATTGCAGCATGCCAGGCCTCCCTGTCCATCACCAACTCCTGGAGTTCACTCAGACTCACGTCCATCAAGTAAGTGATGCCATCCAGCCATCTCATCCTCTGTCGTCCTCTTCTCCTCTTGCACCCAATCCCTACCAGCATCAGAGTCTTTTCCAATGAGTCAACTCTTCACATGAGGTGGCCAAAGTACTGGAGTTTCAGCTTTAGTATCATTCCTTCCAAAGAAATCCCAGAGCTGATCTCCTTTAGGATGGACTGGTTGGATCTCCTTGCAGTCCGAAGGACTCTCAAGAGTCTTCTCCAACACCACAGTTCAAAAGCATCAATTCTTCGGTGCTCAGCCTTCTTCACAGTCCAACTCTCACATCCATACATGACCACAGGAAAAACCATAGCCTTGACTAGATGGACCTTTGTTGGCAAAGTAATGTCTCTGCTTTTGAATATGCTATCTAGGTTGGTCATAACTTTCCTTCCAAGGAGTAAGCATCTTTTAATTTCATGGCTGCAGTCACCATCTGCAGTGATTTTGGAGTCCAGAAAAATAAAGTGTGACACTGTTTCCACTGCTTCCCCATGTATTTTCCATGAAATGATGGGACCGGATGCCATGATCTTCGTTTTCTGAATGTTGAGCTTTAAGCCAACTTTTTCACTCTCCTCCGTTACTTTCATCAAGAGGCTTTGGAGTTCCTCTTCACTTTCTGCCATAAGGGTGGTGTCATCTGTATATATGAGGTTATTGATATTTCTCCCGGCAATCTTGATTCCAGCTTGTGTTGCTTCCAGTCCAGCGTTTCTCATGATGTACTCTGCATAGAAGTTAAATAAACAGGATGACAATATACAGCCTTGACGAACTCCTTTTCCTATTTGGAACCAGTCTGTTGTTCCATGTCCAGTTCTAATTGTTGCTTCCTGACCTGCATACAAATTTCTCAAGAGGCAGATCAGGTGGTCTGGTATTCCCATCTCTTTCAGAATTTTCCACAGTTTATTGTGATCCACAGAGTCGAAGGCTTTGGCATAGTCAATAAAGCAGAAATAGATGCTTTTCTGGAACTCTCTTGCTTTTTCCATCATCCAGCGGATGTTGGCAATTTGATCTCTTGCTCCTCTGCCTTTTCTAAAACCAGCTTGAACATCAGGAAGTTCAAGGTTCACATATTGCTGAAGCCTGGCTTGGAGAATTTTGAGCATTACCTTACTAGCCTGTGAGATGAGTGCAATGTGTGGTAGTTTGAGCATTCTTTGGCATTGCCTTTCTTTGGGATTGTAATGAAAACTGACATTTTGCAGTCCTGTGGCCACTGCTGAGTTTTCCAAATTTGCTGGCATATTGAGTGCAGCACTTTCACAGCATCATCTTTCAGGATTTGGAAGAGCTCAACTGGAATTCCATCACCTCTACTAGCTTTGTTCATAGTGATGCTTTCTAAGTCCCACTTGTCTACACATTCCAGGATGTCTGGCTCTAGGTCAGTGATCACACCATCGTGATTATCTGGGTCATGAAGATCTTTTTTGTACAGTTCTTCTGTGTATTCTTGCCATCTCTTCTTAATATCTTCTGCTTCTGTTAGGTCCATACCATTTCTGTCCTTTATTGAGCTCATCTTTGCATGAAATGTTCCTTTGGTATCTCTGATTTTCTTGAAGAGATCCCTAGTCTTTCCCATTCTGTTGTTTTCTTCTTTTTCTTTGCATTGATCGCTGAGGAAGGCTTTCTTATCTCTCCTTGCTATTCTTTGGAACTCTGCATTCAGATGCTTATATCTTTCCTTTTCTCCTTTGCTTTTCGCTTCTCTTCTTTTCACAGCTATTTGTAAGGCCTCCCCACACAGCCATTTTGCTTTGCATTTCTTTTCCATGGGGATGGTCTTGATCCCTGTCTCCTGTACAATGTCATGAACCTCATTCCATAGTTCATCAGGTACTCTATCTATCAGATCTAGGCCCTTAAATCTATTTCTCACTTTCACTGTATAATCATAAGGGATTTGATTTAGGTCATACCTGAATGGTCTAGTGGTTTTCCCTACTTTCTTCAATTTCAGTCTGAATTTGGCAATAAGGAGTTCATGGTCTGAGCCACAGTCAGCTCCTGGTCTTGTTTTTGTTGACTGTATAGAGCTTCTCCATCTTTGGCTGCAAAGAATATAATCAATCTGATTTCAGTGTTGACCGTCTGGCGATGTCCATGTATAGAGTCTTCTCTTGTGTTGTTGGAAGAGGGTGTTTGTTATGACCAGTGCATTTTCTTGGCAAAACTCTATTAGTCTTTGCCCAGCTTCATTCCGTATTCCATGGCCAAATTTGCCTGTTACTCCAGGTGTTTCTTGACTTCCTACTTTTGCATTCCAGTCCCCTATAATGAAAAGGACATCTTTTTTGGGTGTTAGTTCTAAAAGGTCTTGTAGGTCTTCATAGAACCGTTCAACTTCAGCTTCTTCAGCGTTACTGGTTGGGGCATAGACTTGGATTACTGGGATATTGAATGGTTTGCCTTGGAAACAAACAGAGATCATTCTGTCGTTTTTGAGATTGCATCCAAGTACAGCATTTCGGACTCTTTTGTTGACCATGATGGCGACTCCATTTCTTCTGAGGGATTCCTGCCCGCAGTAGTAGATATAATGGTCATCTGAGTTAAATTTACCCATTCCAGGCCATTTCAGTTCACTGATTCCTAGAATGTCGACATTCCCTCTTGCCATCTCTTGTTTGACCACTTGCAATTTGCCTTGATTCATGGACCTGACATTCCAGGTTCCTATGCAATATTGCTCTTTACAGCATTGGACCTTGCTTCTATCACCAGTCACATCCACAGCTGGGTATTGTTTTTGCTTTGGCTCCATCCCTTCATTCTTTCTGGAGTTATTTCTCCACTGATCTCCAGTAGCATATTGGGCACCTACTGACCTGGGGAGTTTCTCTTTCAGTATCCTATCATTTTGCCTTTTCATACTGTTCACGGGGTCCACCTTTGTCTATACACCCCCCCCCCAAAAAAAGTTTGCTCATTTGTAACCCCTAATTTTAATTTTGAGATCACTACCTTTCCAATTTATTGTTTGAAACATTTATTTCTTATTTGCATTAAATGAAAAAGTTGTCTTTCAACAATAATTTAGACTTAACCATGCAGTTTTCCAATATTTTGTATATCCCATAGCTTCTTCTTTCTTGGATTTATTTTTTATATTAATGGAATACAACTTCTGTCACTTTTTTCCAGAATAGTAGGTGATGGAAAATATATTGGCCTTGTATATATGAATAAGTCATTTCCCTTCATTGTCATATGGTTAGTTGAATAGCTACAGAACGTTTGCTTCTATGTCATTTGCTCTCAGAACAGAAATGTCTTCTTCTAATATTGTGTACTACTAACAAGAACAGGAAATGCATGGGCTGAATATTCAGGAGAGTTTTGTGAGCTGAGTTAAAGTGCGATCCCACTGTAGACCATCCCCATCTGTACTTCTGTTCTTATACATACATTCCCAGCAACTCATATTTCATCCAGACTTCTTAGGGGATTCCAGCATGGAGTAATTTTGAAAACTAAAACCCCAACAGGGATAATATATCATGTACATCTTAGCTGCTAACAGCATGGGCAGTTGCCAGCTGAAGTCCAGATGCTCTCCCCCAAATGACATAATGCTACATAAGGCACCTGGGACCTCAATGCCACCCTGGGGAAAACGCTGAATTGACCAATTACTATGATTTGAAAATAACACTTCTGTCATGTTTGCAGTAATTTTTATATATCTATTTGTGGTGTTCAAAATTAATGTCCCCTAGCAAATTCTTAAATACCATAAGGTGGTTATTATGATTATGACGATTTCCTATTATGTTGCATCTGTGAAAGACAGTGTGTGCTCAGAAAATATTTATGGGCTTTAATTGTATGAACTGAATTGAACATTTTTTGAGTGGTTTACTCGAAGGAAACATAATGACATTCAAAAAGCAGGATTTTATGCATCAGATGCAAAAAGAAAAATTCTTCATAAGCCAGTGGCTGAACACAAGGTAAGCATTAGAGATGTATGTTCATTGGAAAAATTACTGACTTGTTTTTTTAGCACAGTGAATGTACAAATAGGCTCTTATTTAAAAAAATAAATGTGATCAAGTTAATGGTTAGCTAAAATGTTTTAGAAACACAGCTTACCTATATTCAGGCTACAGAATTTAATGAGATCTATAGCATTTAGACATCCTGGAATGTGAAGTCAAGTGGGCCTTAGAAAGCATCATTACGAACAAAGCTAGTGGGGTTGATGGAATTCCAGTTGAGCTATTTCAAATCCTGAAAGATGATGCTGTGAAAGTGCTGCACTCAATATGCCAGCAAATTTGGAAAACTCAGCAGTGGCCACAGGACTGCAAAAGGTCAGTTTTCATTTCAACCCCAAAGAAAGGCAATGCCAAAGAATGCTCAAACTACCACACAATTGCATTCATCTCACACGCTAGTAAAGTAATCCCCAAAATTCTCCAAGCCAGGCTTCAGCAATATGTGAACCATGAGCTTCCAGATGTTCAAGCTGGTTTTAGAAAAGGCAGAGGAGCAAGAGATCAAATTGCCAACATATGCTGGATCATGGAAAAAGCAAGAGAGTTCCAGAAAAACATCTATTTCTGCTTTATTGACTATGCCAAAGCCTTCAACTGTGTGGATCACAATAAACTGTGGAAAATTCTGAAAGAGATGGGAATACCAGACCACCTGACCTGCTTCTTGAGAAACCTGTATGTAGGTCAGGAAGCAACAGTTAGAACTGGACATGGAACAACAGACTGGTTCCAAATAGGAAAAGGAGTACATCACCCTGTTTATTTAACTTATATGCAGAGTACATCATGAGAAACGCTGGGCTGGAAGAAGTACAAGCTGGAATCAAGATTGCTGGGAGAAATATGAATAACCTCAGATATGCAGATGACACCACCCTTATGGCAGAAAGTGAAGAGGAACTAAAGAGCCTCTTGATGAAAGTGAAAGTGGAGAGTGAAAAAGTTGGCTTAAAACTCAACATTCAGAAAACGAAGATCATGGCATCTGGTCCCATCACTTCATGGGAAATAGATGGGGAAACAGTGGAAACAGTGTCAGACTTTATTTTTCTGGGCTCCAAAATTACTGCAGATGGTGACTGCAGCCATGAAATTAAAAGACGCTTATTCCTTGGAAGGAAAGTTATGACCAACCTAGATAGCATATTCAAAAGCAGAGACATTACTTTGCCAACAAAGGTCCGTCTAGTCAAGGCTATGGTTTTTCCAGTGGTCATGTATGGATGTGAGAGTTGGACTGTGAAGAAGACTGAGCACCAAAGAATTCATGCTTTTGAACTGTGGTGTTGGAGAAGACTCTTGAGAGTCCCTTGGACTGCAAGGAGATCCAACCAGTCCACTCTGAAAGAGATCAGCCCTGGGATTTCTTTGGAAGGAATGATGCTAAAGCTGAAACTCCAGTACTTTGGCCACCTCATGTGAAGAGTTGACTCATTGGAAAAGACTCTGATGCTGGGAGGGATTGGGGCAGGAGGAGAAGGGGATGACAGAGGATGAGATGGCTGGATGGCATCACTGACTCGATGGCCATGAGTCTGAGTGTCTCCGGGAGTTGGTGATAGACAGGGAGGCCTGGCATGCTGCGATTCATGGGGTCACAAAGAGTTGGACACAACTGAATGACTGAACTGAACTGAATTGATAGCATTTACTGGGCTTCCCTTGTAGCTCAGTCGGTAAAGAATCTGCCTGCAGTGTAGGAGACCCAGGTTCAATCCCTGGGCTGGGAAGATCTGGAAAATCTCATGGACAGAGAAGCCTGGTGGGCTGCAGTCCATGGGGTTGCAAAGACTCAGGCACAACTGAGCGACCAACAATTACTTACTTACTTACAGCATTTACTTCCCTTGTGGCTCAGCTGGCAAAGAATCCGCCCACAATGCAGGAGACCTGGGTTCGATCCCTGGGTTGGGAAGATCACCTGGAGAAGGGAAAGGCTACCCACTCCAGTATTCTGGCCTGGAGAATTCCATGGATACAGTCCATGGGGTTGAAAAGATTTGGACACGACTGAGCGACTTTCACTTTCATAGCATTTACCATTAGGGATGGTGCCTAAAATCAGATCCCAAGCTGTGTTAGTGTTCTTGTGCAAAACCAGCTTTGCCATCATCTTCCGCCACCTGTCTTCCTTCAGTAAAGCCTACTGAGGGCTCATGGGACCTAAAATGTCTTCCTGGGGAAAATGTGTGAGGTTGCTATTCAGTGGCTTCAGTCACTAAGTCGTGTTCAACTCTTTGCAACCCCATGAACTGCAACATGCACGCCAGGCTTTCCTGTCCTTAACTATCTCCCAAAGTTTACTCAAACTCCTGTCCATTGAGTCGGTGATGCTATCCAACAATCTCATCCTCTGTTGTCCCCTACTCCTCCTGCCCTGAATCTTTCCCAGTATCAGAGCCTTTTCCAATGAATTGGCTCATCACATCAGGTGGTCAAAGTATTGAAGCTTCAGCTTCAGCATCAGTCCTTCCAATGAACACCCAGGACTGATTTCCTTTAGGATGGACTGGTTGGATCTCCTTGCAGTCCAAGGGACTCTCAAAAGTCTTCTCCAGCATCACAGTTTGAAAGAATCATTTCTCCGGCACTCAGCCTTCTTTATGGTCCAGCTCTCACATCTGTACTTGACTACTGGAAAAACCATAGCTTTGACTATATGGACCGTTGTTGGCAAAGTGATGTCTCTGCTTTTTACACACACAAGCACACACATACATATGTACATTAATACATATGTGCATATATATATAGTATGCTGCTACTGCTGCTAAGTCGCTTCAGTCGTGTCCGACTCTGTGGGACCCCATAGACAGCAGCCCACCAGGCTCCACCATCCCTGGGATTCTCAAGGCAAGAACAATGGAGTGGGTTGCCATTGCCTTCTCCAATGCATGAAAGTGAAAAGGGAAAAGTGAAAATGAAGTCGCTCAGTTGTGTCCGACTCTTAGTGACCCCATGGACAGCAGCCTACCAGGCTCCTCCATCCATGAGATTTTCCAGGCAGGAAAGGGATTTTCCACCCCACTGGAGTGGGGTGCCATTGCCTTCTCCCATACATACACACACATATATATACGTGTGTGTGTATATTAATGTTTTCTAAATTTTTTCTCTGTATTTTATATTAATATCTGCATTTTATGTACCAAGCAGCTACTAAGAAAGTACCATACTTAAATATATTCACCAAAATTTCCAGCTGAGAAATCATTTCTTTTTGTTTTCTCCAAGAATTATTTTGTGAGTAGCTGTGCTTATGTAGGCTCCATTTAAATCTCAGGTATAATAATTTTTTTAATAGCATATATCTTCCAGCAGCTTTACTTTGCCATTTACCATTTCCTTGTGGTCTGCATTCAGAATGCCTCTATGAATATGTGTTTCTTTGTGGAATCATAAGGCTGAAGTCTGGAGAGTACCCTAAATGAAAGCAGCTCCCCAGTGGTAGAAAGTCATACGAGATATGGGGCAAAGTCTACATGCTGGGGCTTCCTGGGTAGCTCAGCAGTAAAGAATCCACCTGCCATTTTAGGAGACAGGGGTTTGATCCCTGGGTCCCCTTGAGGAGGAAATGGCAACCCACTGCAGTATTCTTGCCTGGGAAATCCCAAGGACAGAGGAGCCTTGTGGGCTACAGTCCATGGGATCACAAGAAAGTCAGACACAGCTTAGGGACTAAACAACTACAGCTATGTGCTAGGAATTATCAGAAAGCAGGTTTTGAATCCTACTTTTGAAGCACATCCCTGTTCCCGGGTTCTTTATGTTTCCCAGGTAGGGCTCCCAGAAGCTCCTTATCAGTGTCTAGGGAGCCAGGAAGATCAGACAAACACATGGTAGATTGAGTTTGACCCTCTTTTATTGCAAACACAGATCGTGGCAGGTCAACCTCTTCCCAAATTCCATAACTTTCTATCCCCTCTTCAGTATCACCCACTATTATTAATAATCTCCGGACACATAATTCCCCCACGTAAGGACAAAAGCCTCAAACCAGCTCTCGCCAAGTAAGTGATAGAAAGCAACCCTTAAGCCTTGGCTAAATTAATCCCAGTGATGAGAGAAATTGGGGGTGAGAGTGAAAGGGAAATAAAGTGTGAAAAATTTTTCCAAAAGTCTCAACACTGCTTTTGAATATCCTGGGCTTTTATTCTGTTACTTTTGTTTTGTTTTGTTTTGTCTGTGGATACATTTTCAGAAACTCAACTTTTCACTAGAGGGATATAACATAGTTAAGAACACAGTCTCTAGAGTAGGATTATATGGAACTGAGTCACAATTTATCTACTTATATGTGTGATCCTATACATCATATTTTAAACTCAGTGTTTCTATTCCTTCTTTAAAATAGGAATAATAGTATTCACTGCTCAGAGCCCCTCAGGGAAGATCCTGTAATGATCTTCAAACAGTAATGATCACACCTCTTCATCAGATTCCAAATAGTTTGAGAATCAATTACAACTCTGTCTGCCAAAACATCAGCTTTATTACTGAAGGTAAATTGAAGCAGAGAGCTTGGGAAAAGACAAATATCACCCAAACCTCAGAATTATGACACTCTCCATTTATTTGCCAGCGAAATTAAATTATGTTCTCATTGTTAGCAACTGATTCCCAGAAGGAAAAGTGAGGCCAGTGTTGAGCTATACACATCTAGTTTTTTTTTTTTTTTTTCTTTTTTCTCCAAGTTTACCAATCTATGAAGTTTGTGCACCACACTACAGGTGAAGAGAAGGAAGGGTGGATTGGCTTTGGTTGGTCTGGAGAAGCTCCCTCTTCACAAAACAAGAGAAAGCAGGGAGCAGCCTTCCCTGTCAGGCTGAGACCTGCATTCATCTGAGATGATTTTGGCCTGAGGATTCTTTGTGCCTAATCACTATTCCTGCTCTAAAGAGGGGTATGGCTCTCCCTGAGGTTGGAGACAAGCCTGCATATTTATTTTATTCATTTTTTTAAAATGTATTTTTAATTGGAGAATGTGTGTACTCCAGTACTTCGGCCACCTGATGTGAAGAACTGACTCATTAGAAAAGACCCTGCTGCTGGGAAAGATTGCAGGCAGGAGGAGAAGGGGACACAGAGGATGAGATGGTTGGATGGCATCACCGACTCAATGGACATGAGCTTGAGTAAACTCTGGGAGCTGGTGATGGACAGGGAGGCCTGGCATGCTACAGTCCATGAGGTCGCAAAGAGTCAGACACGACGGAGCCATTGAACTGAACTGAACTGAATTGCAGGATAACTGCTTTCCCATATTGTGTTGGTTTCTGCCATACAACAATGTGAGCCAGCTATGTGTGTCCCTCCGGAGCCTCCCTCCCAGTCCACCCCCCATCCCACCCCTCTAGGTGGTCACAGAGCACCAGGTTGAGATCCCTGAGATCCCTGTGCTATACAGCAGCTTCCCACTAGCTGTCTGTTTTACAACATGTATTAATGCAGCCCTGCCCCATCTTCAGGAAGCTACTCCTTTTATGCCAAATGCAGGTCCTTTGAATATCTTTCTAGGACTCTGCTAGTCTTGGGTCTTTAACACGGGTGAGAAAAGCATATGATTTAAATACTCCTCAGTCATCCCATTTCCATTCTATACCTTTTTTTTTAATCCAAAGTCATATCCAGCCTCTAAGTACTGTGAAATCAGAAGCCAACAGTGATATGAAATGAATAAAACCCAAGGCAAAAACCTCATTTAAAAATGTCAACTGAGATATGCCCCAATTTTAATTCTACTTGATTATAAAATTCCTAGGGAGAAATTAAAGGTCAACTATGCAACTTCTTTTCAAGTTAAAATTTAAAGATAAAAGTCCAATGCCATTAAAATCAACTATTTTGTTCTTATAAGTTAAAAATCCTAAAATCCAAAATTTTGTTCCATTTGAGGGGGAAAAGCATTTCCTCCTCAATTTCTTACTCTATTTCATCTCATTCACATGCACGGCGAAGCCTGGTAGGCTGCAGTCCATGGGGTCGCTAAAAGTCAGACACGACTGACTGAGCAACTTCACTTTCACTTTTCACTTTCATGCATTAGAGAAGGAAATGGCAACCCATTCCAGTGTTCTTGCCTGGAGAATCCCAGGGACGAGGAACCTGGTGGGCTGCTGTCTATGGGGTCGCACAGAGTCAGACACAACTGAAGCAACTTAGCAGCAGCAGCAGCAGAAGTGTTCTTGATGACTTCCTGGAAATATGCTTCTTACAGCAGCCAGAAGCAACTTGGGCTTCTCTTTTCACTGGGTGTGAATCCTTCAGGGCCTGAGAACTTAGAGGTGAAACAAATCTCTCAACAGTTTCACTTTTATTAGTTTAAAAGGGTTCATATGTATGTGTGTGTTTAGTCACTCAGCAGTGTCTGACTCTTTGCAACCCCGTGGCTCCTCCATCCATGGGATTTTCCAGACAAGAATACTGGAATGGGTTGCCATTTCCTTCTCCAGGAGATCATCCCAATCCAGGTATTAAGCCATCATCTCCTGTGTCTCCTGCATTGAAGGTGGATTCTTTACCTGCTGAGTCATCGGGGAAGCCCTGAAAAGGTTCATACAATGCCAAATATTCAATTTGCTATCTCCATCCCCATAAAATTTGGAAAACAGGACCATCATGAGACTTGCAGCAATAATCCCAGGAAAGTCATATTCCCAGGACTCAGTACACAGTGTTACCAAAATCCACAGCAGAAACCAAATGAAGGAGATCAAGATGTTTTAGTTGGAAAATCAGGAGACTTAGAAGACACAGAATCTACAGATCATCTTCATGGAATCACCCAGGCCAGAAGGATAACCAGTCCATTTCTGTTATTCAGAATCCATGGCCTATAAATTCACATTTGTTTGGAAGCAACAATCCTGCAAAGCATTGTTTTTCTTTATATGCAAATATGGCATCTGCAAAAAAGGTCGACTTAAATATACATCTATATCCTATCTCATACTTGGGCATTGAAATTCTACTAGTGTCTTGGAAATCTAGAAAATTCCAATGAAAAGAGGACAGCAGTAGATCACATATGAAGCATCTCCATTTTACAACCAAAGGCAGAAATTTCTATTTCTCCCCTGACTCACATTTTTCTGATCCAAAGTTGCACTTTGACTCATGTCTATCTGAGACAGAATCTATTAATTTTCTGAGCAAACTTTCAAATTCCTGGGGCACAGTGACTCTGGTTCCACTGCCTCTTATTACAGGAAAACTTGAATCCTACAAGAACTACCTCCTAGTCATGATGCTTCTTCATCCCTTTAGTTGGAAAACTACCTTCAGATTAATGATCTGTAGCTGTTATTTGATACTTTTGAAACCTTTGCCAAAAGGAACCTGTAAGAACCACTAATTGTGCATGTGCTCTTCAATATGTGTGTTTTTATCCAATTTTTGAATCTTCCAAACATTGAAATATAAATTACTTTGTGCTGATTTTTTTTCTTGGGCTTCCCTAGTGGCTCAGATGGTAAAGAATCTGCCAGCAATGCAGGAGACCCCAGTTCGGTCTGTCAGTTGGGAAGATGCCCTGGAGAAGAAAATGGCAACCCACTCCAGTATACTTGCCTGGAGAAGTCCATGGACACAGGAGCTACAATCCTTGAGGTATTTTTATGCAATTTTTGAATCTTCCAAACATTGAAACATAAATTACTTTATGTTGCTTTTTTCCTACAATCATGGAATGTGCTTCTCACACTAATTCCCTCTGCCATTGTCTTATTCCTTTCAAGAGGGTTCAGCTGGATTTCTGAAAATCCAAGCTTATTCTTCACTTGGTTTAACTTGGTTTCTTTCCTTCTTTAATACATGCAGGATATTTTTATACTGGGTTTGCTGCTGCTGCTGCTGCTAAGTGGCTTCGGTCGTGTCCTACTCTGTGCGATCCCATAGACAGCAGCCCACCAGGCTCTGACATCCCTGGGATTCTCCAGGCAAGAACACTGGAGTGGGTTGCCATTTCCTTCTCCAATGCATGAAAGTGAAAAGTGAAAGTGAAGATGCTCAGTTGTGTCCAACTCTTAGCGACCCCATGGACTGCAGCCTACGAGACTCCTCAGTCCATGGGATTTTCCAGGCAAGAGTACTGGAGTGAGTTGCCATTGCCTTCTCTGGGTTTGCTAGAATTGACTCATTTCCTCCCTTTAATAATTTCTTTTTATGCTTTATTGACTATGCCAAAGCCTTTGACTGTGTGGATCATAACAAACTGTGGAAAATTCTGAAAGAGATGGGAATACCAGACCACCTGACCTGCCTCTTGAAAAACCTATATGCAGGTCAGGAAGCAACAGTTAGAACTGGACATGGAACAACAGACTGGTTCCAAATAGGAAAAGGAGTATTTCAAGGCTGTATATTATCACCCTGTATATTTAACTTATATGCAGGGTACATCATGAGAAATGCTGGGCTGGATGAAGCACAGGCTGGAATCAAGATTGCCAGGAGAAATGTCAATAACTTCAGATATGCAGATGACACCACCCTTATGGCAGAAAGTGAAGAAGAACTAAAGAGCCTCTTGATGAAAGTGAAAGAGGAGAGTGAAAAAGTTGGCTTAAAGTTCAACATTCAGAAAACAAAGATCATGGCATCTGGTCCCATCACTTCATGGCAAATAGATGGATAAACAGTGAAAACAGTGTCAGACTTTATTTTTGGGGGCTCCAAAATCACTGCAGATGGTGATTGCAGCCATGAAATTAAAAGACGCTTACTCCTTGGAAGAAAAGCGAGGCAGCATATTAAAAAGCAGAGACATTACATTGCCAACAAAGGTGCGTCTAGTCAAGGCTATGGTTTTTCCTGTGGTCATGTATGGATGTGAGAGTTGGACTATAAAGAAAGCTGAGTGCCGAAGAATTGATTCTTTTGAACTGTGGTGTTGGAGAAGACTCTTGAGAGTCCCTTGAACTGCAGAGAGATCCAACCAGACCATCCTAAAGGAAATCAGTCCTGAATGTTCATTGGAAGGACTGATGTTCAAGCTGAAACTCCAATACTTTGGCCACCTGGTGTGAAGAGCTGACTCATTTGAAAAGACCCTGATGCTGGGAAAGATTGAAGGTGAGAGGAGAAGGGGATGATAGAGGATGAGATAGTTGGAGGGCATCACTGACTCAATGGACATGAGTTTGAGTAAACTCCAGGAGTTGGTGATGGACAGGGAGGCCTGGCGTGCTGCAGTCTATGGGGTTCCAAAGAGTCAGACATGACTGAGCAACTGAACTGATCAATTTCTTTATTTTATGCCCTGAACATTTTTTTTTTTTTTTTTTTGGACAGTGAAATGGCTCTAGACCATCCAGATGCTCTATTGGTTTGTATGTTTGTCTTTATGTCAGTAAAGTACTGTTTTAAATTACTGTAGTTTTGCAATATATTTTTGAATCAGGATGTGTGATGCCTCCAGCTTTGCTCTGTCTCAAAGTTGTTTTAACTATTCATGGTATTTTGTAGTTTCATGTGAGTTTTAGGCTTTCTTTTTTATTTCTGTAGAAAATGCCATTGAGATTTGGATAAGAATTGTGTTGAATCTATGGATGAATGGACACTTTACTAATATTAATTATTTAAGTCTATGAACATGGGATATCTTTCCATTTATTTTTATCTTTTAAATTTTTCTTTCATCTATGTTTTATAGTTTTCAGTGCAGAAATCTTTCATTCCTTGTTTAATTTTATTCATATTTAAATTTTTTTCCAGATAATGTGTTGTTAATGTACAGAAATTAACTGATTTTTGTATATTGATTTTGTACTCTGCAACCTTACTGAATTTGTTTATTAATTATAATAGTTTGTTTTTGTTTTGTGGAGTCTTTAAGATTTTCTACCTATAAGATCATGTCATCTGCAACCAGAGATAATTTTCTTTCACCATATTAAGGCAATACTGCCCTAAGTATTTTATTTTTCAAAAAGCATACATTCTAAATCAAATTTTTGCATCAGTAAAGCTAGTTCCAGAATGGAAGTTAGTACTTTCCATAATTGGCTAAAGAATCATCTTTGAGTTATTTTTATGTGCCTTCAATTCTAATCTCTGTTAATACATTTAACAACATTGTTAATTAAAAAGACACCACTTGTCATCCTTTACCTTGAAATTCTAAAAAACAGCTATGAATAAGTAGTTATTTCTTAACAACTACACTGAAAACTCAGTTGTGGAATACAGAGGTATATCTGTAAGTACAGATGAGCCTGACTTTTGAAAAGTCTAGAGAGAGTTGAACTTTCCCAGCTTAAAAATCAGCTGAAGCCTTTGAAAACTGTCAGCACAAATATTGTGAGAAGTCTCTAGCAGCCTCCAAACAAAGCTGACAGAGAACTCCACTGCAAAAATCAGTCTCTCTGAGCTACTATTCTGACCTGATTTTCTAAACACTAAGTTGAACTCACAAAAAAATAAGGCTCTTCCATCCGTCTGCCCTTTATTTATCTACAGAATTGCTATGATAGTTTTCTAAACTCCAATTTTAACCTTACTATGTATCCTGTCACTATGCATTATCAAATTTGATGATGTACAACCCTTTGCCAGAATCAGTAACTGAATGCCCAAATAAAAACTTCATTTTACATATTCAAATTTATGAAGAAAAGAACAAGTTGCTGGTAATAAAGTTACTATATTAGCTAACTATATACTTACGCATAATCTACCCCATTTATATTTCATGCAAACTGTAATCCTGGGTTCATCTAGTTATCCATGATTTACCACATAAAGAACTTTAAACCATATTTTACTTTCTTCTTTCCTTTCACATTTCTTAATATATTGTTGTTTAGTCACCAAGTCGCATCTGACTCTTCAAGACCCCACGGACTGCAGCACTCCAGGCTTCCCTGTCCCTCACCATCTCCCAGAGTTTTCCCCAGTTCATGTCCATTGAGTTGGTGATGCCATCCAACCATCTCATCCTCTGTTGCCCTCTTGTCCTTCTGCCTTCAATCTTTCCCAGCATCGGGGGCTTTTCTTAATAAAGGATAATATATTTAAGCTGCCTTGAAGCATGTCTCTCTTACTCAGCTAACTTTCTTTGACTCAGGTTATTTCTTAAGATTTTTATCTTCCTTCTCTCATCTTTCTCTCCATGTCTTTTCTTCTCAAGCTCAAGCTTGGATGAATATTAACCTCTTCACTAGCTCACACTCAGCTTGGCTCACAGGGAGACTCAGGAAGAGGAACAAAACCATATGTCTAGTTGATTTGAACCAACCAGAGACATTTTCTCATCTCCACTGTGACAACTCCACTCTAACACACAGCATTGGATCTTTGCCCTGACAAATTTATTCCCAAATACCTGAAAAAAAAATGCATTCTAAAATCAATACCAAATATGTCTTAGTAGTTGGCAACAAAGGTTTCCTTAAAATGACCTTCCAGGGTCTTTCACAAACTGATGAACATTAAGATGGTTTTCAGGGTTTGTTAACTGATTTTTACTGTAACAAAGAACTTCTGCATTAAACCTCCATGTACAACAAGTAGAGTATATTAAGGCATATACAGGGCTTCCTGGTGGCTCTAGTGGTAAAGAACCCACCTGCCAGTGCAGGAGACATAAGAGACACGGGTTCAGTTCCTGGGTCGGGAAGATCCCCTGGAGGAGGGCATGGTGACCCACTCCAATACTCTTGCCTGGGGAATCCCATGGGCAGAGGAGCCTGGCAAGCCACAGTCCATGAGGTTGCAAAGAGTCCAACATGACTGAAGCGACATACATATATACATGTATGTATATGTATGCAAGCGACACGCATGCATACACACAACACATATATAAGGAATCTAGAAAAATAGTACTGATGAACCTATTTGCAGAGAAGAAACGAAGATGTAGACATAGAGAAAGGCCTGGTGGACACAGCGCAGGAAAGAGAGGGTAGGACAAACTGAGAAAGTAACATTGACATATATATACTATCATGTGTAAAATAGATAACTAGTGAGCTCTGCTGTATAACACAGGGAGCCAGCCTGGTGCTCTGTAACAACCTGGAAGGGTGGAATAGGGGAGTAAAGAGGATCAAGGAGGAGGGGATAGTATACATAACTATGCCTGATGCACTTGGATGTATGGCAGAGACCAGCACAATCTTGTAAAACAATTGTCCTCCAGTTGAAAAAAACCTCCATGTACAAAGTCTCTGTTATCAGTACCAGCATGTCTATATTTCCATAAATGACAAACAGTGGGTCAGAGTGATTTTATAATTTTAATTTTAATATATTCATCCAAATTGCTTTCTTCAACAGTTTTCCCAAGTGTTGATCACATTTCTTGGAGCAGCACATGAGAGGAAACAGTGCAGTATGATTGGAGGGAGATGGACACAAATCATACAAGAGATTTTGTAGCCCAAAAGAAGGGATTTGGGTTGACTCTGAGTTCAAAGTAAAGTGTTGGAGGGCTTTAAGCAGAGGAGTGATGTGATTTCTGAAATATTACACAAAACAATAAGATTTCACTTGGTTAGGGGTAAGGAAAGAAAGAAGCAAAGAGAAAAGTATAATGAAAAATGATAAAAGTTGCTTTCAATTATTTGGATTATGAAAATATTTTGAAATAAGTTCCTGATATTTTAGGACTCATCTGAAATTTTTAGGTGAAGTGGTTAATCTGAAATTTCTATTTAACCTGTTTAGAACATATCTCATTTGCTCATTTCTAGTAAATGAATTCCAAAAGGATGTCAATAAAATACAAGAATGTGAAGTTAAATAAGCAGATAAAGTGCTTTAAACAGCAGTCTCTTGGAGAAGTCTGCTCTGATAACCCAGTCTGACAAAGATCTCTGCTTTGTTCCTTCATGTAAAGCATCCTCTGTTTTAAACAACACCTTTCTGATTTCATAATTATAAATTCACATGGGGTTGTCATCACTTTAAAGTCCATCTTTCTATCAGACTCTGTCTCCATATCTGTCTTTCCTAATGTATTCTCAGGATGCAACACAGCGTGGGTACAGAACAAACAATACACAAGAGTAAATATTTGTTAAATGAACAAATCAGTGTTTATGTCCTAAAGACCAGAGAGAAAACCCTACTTATCTTCACTGCCATAGCTCATACAAGAAGACATTAGAAGACATTCTTAGGATCTAAATAAAAGAAATTACAGAATCTATCAATTTAAGAATATATTTTTTGCAAATTAGTGTATTATTCTTCTATTTCATACAGCTGAATATCAGCCTTGGGAAATAACTAATGCAGATGTACTTTTGACTAACCACACATTTATGATATATAGTCATTCCTTGATTATTATTTGAATATAGTTTGTCTGTCAAAAAAAATAATTTATTTTCTAAATGATTTCTGCCTCCAGTCAGCAGTCTTCTAAACAGCTTGTCCACATGGTTACAGGGAGATAGGAAATTATTATTGCATTTGAGAAGTAATTAGAAATTAAAATATGTTAGACATGGTACATAATGGAATATGAGGGTGAGGGACAAGTTCAAATGAATTTCTGATAGAGCTAAATTGAGAATTTGTGAGCATAAACTTTGCCTAATAAGTCTGTTGCTATCAGGGTAGGCAAAAAAAAATCACAACATGTGTATATCTTGACTGCTTCTTAATGCTTTTAACAAGGTATCAGGAGACATGCTGAGATGAGAGTTGACCAAATATTGAGAAAAATAAAAGAATATAATTTCACTAAAGGTTGCTCTCTGTGCTATGGACTCCCACTTAAAATGGTTGAGAGTCCAATAATTTGCAGCTTTCCAGGACTGGAAAAGCCAACTGCACATGTAACCCAAGATACAAGAGAGACAATTGTCTACAAGCCAGTCCAATGATACCAAACTAATTAAGGGTGCCCTCCTTGTTCTCCAAGTCTATTATTTCCCATGGCCTCAAGGTAATTGCCATTAAACTGAGGGGGAGAGAGATGTGCAAACAAGAATCCCAGTAAATAAAAGAGGTGAGTCATCAATTTTCAAAACTACATGTATGATTAACTTCATGTAGAGTGCATTGAAAGCAAATAGACATGAACACCGTCAAAACTTGAGGAAGTTGTATTGGCACAGAAATCACAAATCTTTACAAAGACATGACTTTAATTTTCAGTTACTCTTTGTCTTATGCCTGCACCAGCCCCTGTGATAAATTTCTCCATGATCGACTTCAGACTAGACCACTGAGGATCACAGATAAGGAAGAACCTCCCAGATTTTAAGAAAGATGATGCATGGGCAAGTTATTCACAGATAGCAAAAGGAGAGATCAGAAGAATAACCCAGGAAGCGTGCTTGGTAACAACCATGGACTCTTTCACACTCTTCCTATTTCTAACATCTGATCTCTTTCTCTAGGACCTCTCAAGTCTTACATTCAATTGTTTCCATTTCTCTGTTGTTATTCAGTCCCTAAGTCCAGTCCAACTCTTTGTGACCCCATGGACTGCGAAATGCTAGGCTTCCCTGTCCTTCACTATCTCCCAGACTTTGCTCAGATTCATAGTCAGTGATGCTATCCTACTATCTCATACTCTGCCACCCTCTTCTTCTTTTGCCTTCAATCTTTCCCAGCATCTGAGTCTTTCCCAATGATCTCGGTCTTCTCATCAGGCGGCCAGTGTATTGGAGCTTCAGCTTCAGCATCACTTCTTCCAATGAATATTCAGGGTTGATTTCCTTTAGGATCGACTGATTTGATTTTCACTTCTTAGTTCTTTTTAATTTTGCTCCTAGGACTTTCATCCAACATATATGGATATTACTGTATATAATTACAGAACACAAAGATGGGTAACATTAATGTTTATGGAAATAATGTCTGCCATCCAGTATGGTCAGGCACATGATTTAAAGGCTATTATGAGAAATTCCCTACACTCAAATATTTTTCCTATAATGAATATTTTGACTTTGTTACATCACCTTTGGTGAATAGTGCTTATGTTCTGGTGGGTTCCTGATGCAAGGGGCTTTGTATAGATTGGGCAGGCATAGACTCAGAGACAGATGAACATATGACTTCAAGGGGCACATTGTTTGAATACTTGTGTAAGTATAAACACCTACTTCACAGTTTTTTCTGATCTGAGAGTCCTTTTATTTCAGGACTTCTCCTGAACTTTCAGTTGGATTGTTGTTATTGATCAGTCACTAATTCATGTCAGACTTTTGCAACCCCATGGACTGCAGCATGCCAGGCTTCCCTGTCTTCCACCAATTCCCAGAGTTTGCTCAGATTCATGTTCACTGAGTCAGTGATACAATCTAACCATCTCATCATTGGCTACCTCCTTCTCCTTTTGCCTTCAACTTTTCCCAGCATCAGGGTCTTTTCTTTGCATCAGGTGGCCAAAGTATTGAAGCTTCAGTTTCAACATCAGTCTTTCCAGTGAATATTCAGAGTTGATTCCCTTTAGGATACACTGGTTTGATCTCGTTGCTGTCCAAGGAACTCTCAAGAGTCTTCTCCAACACCACAATTTGAAAGCATCAATTCTTCAGTGCTCACACTTCCTTCTGGTCTGTCATACCTATACATGACTGCAAGAAAAACCATAGGTTCTGTCTCTGCTTTTTAATACGATGTCTCTGCTTTTTAATACACTGTCTAGGTTTGTCACAGCTTTCCTTGTGAAGAATAGGCATTGAATAACCCCACATTTCTACCACCCAGTCCCTTACACACACATTCCAGTGTTCTTTACCTTAACATGACTCTTCCATTTCCGGTACAGCAGGAGTTGCATAAGAAAGTATGCTGCAGAATCAATTTTTTAAAACCAAGTGGCATCTAGAATTTATTTTCCACATTGACTCCAGCCAAAGGACAAATCCTAACCTTCATCATAAACCGAAAGATGGAACGCCTTACTCCTTTTTATCATATTTTCATTTGGAAGAACAACAAGGCTAAATGTATTCACAATTTACTGCTCTCCTAAAGAAAGCAGTAATAGGCTTTCAGAAACAACCTTCAGAGAACACTTAAATACTTAGCAACATTAAAGCACTGTTTTTATACTATAATTTAATGCCTAGGTATAAGAATTATCCACATACAAATATTTAAGTCTATTTAAGTCTATATAAGTCATGGAATAAAGGTTAAGCTAAATAAAAGTTTACTGAATCCCTATTATATGACAGAATATTCAAGCACCATTTTATTATGCTAATTAAAAATCATAGAATTCATTTATAGATAAAAAAAATTTTTAAGTCAATGAAAAATATAATAGGAAGAAGCTATGTCAACTGCCCTCCACCATCACCAGACTTTCCATTTCTTCTTACTGTCCTAGCTTACTGATACTCTACTTTAGCATCTTAAATTTTCTAATCTTCATACCTTGAGAACCTGGAAATACTGTTTTTACAATCTCCACTCCAATCAGACAACATTGATGCCTGTGTCACACTTAATGTCACATCTACTTCTCTAAAATTTTCTCAAATGTGCAACTGCTAATGCTTGTTCTTTCTTTTGGTTCCAAAAACCCATGCTACACTTATACTGTTCTGTAATTAAGTATTATGATGAAGTACTACTGCTGCTGCTGCTGCTAAGTCACTTCAGTCGTGTCTGACTCTGTGCAACCCCATATATGGCAGCCCACCATGCTCCCCCGTCCCTGGGAGTCTCCAGGCAAGAACACTGGAGTGGGTTGTCATTTCCTTCTCCAATGCATGAAAGTGAAAAGGGAAAGTGAAGTCGCTCAGTCGTATCTGACCCTTAGAGGCCCCATGGACTGCAGCCTACCAGGCTCCTCCACACATGGGAGTTTCCAGGCAAGAGTACTGGAGTGGGTTGGAATTTCCTTCTCCTGAAGTTTTACTAGGAGGTCATATTCAAAAAAAAATACGAAAAGTGCAGTGAGCTTCATGATTTCTCACACACACAAAAAGTATCTTCAGTTCAGTTCAGTCGCTCAGTCCTGTCCAACTCTTTACGACCCCATGAACCACAGCATGCCAGGCCTCCTTGTCCATCACCAATTCCTGGAGTCCACCCAAACCCATGTCCATTGATTTGGGGATGCCATCCAACCATCTCATCCTCTGTCGTTCCCTTCTTCTCCTGCCCTGGGTCTTCCCCAGCATCGGGGTCTTTTCAAATGAGTCAGCTCTTCTTATCAGGTGGCCAGAGTATTGGAGCTTCAGCCTCAACATCAGTCCTTCCAATGAACACCCAGGATTGATCTCCTTTAGGATAGACTGGCTGGATCTCCTTGCAGTCCAAGGGACTCTCAAGAGTCTTCTCCAACACCACAGTTCAAAAGCATCAATTCTTCAACATTCGACTTTCTTCACAGTCCAACTCTCACATTCATACATGACCACTGGAAAAACCATAGCCTTGACTAGATGCACCTTTGTTGGCAAAGTAACGTCTCTGCTTTTGAATATGCTATCTAGGTTGATCGTAACTTTCCTTCCAAGGAGTAAGCGTCTTTTAATTTCATGGCTGCAGTCACCATCTGCAGTGATTATGGAACCCCCCCCCCAAAAATAAAGTCTGACACTGTGTCCACTGTTTCCCCATCTATTTCCCATGAAGTGATGGGACCGGATGCCATGATCTTCGTTTTCTGAATGTTGAGCTTTAAGCCAACTTTTTCACTCTCCTCTTTCACTTTCTGCCACAAGGGTGGTGTCATCTGCATATCTGAGGTTATTGATATTTCTCCCGGCAATCTTGATTCCAGCTTGTGCTTCTTCCACCCAGCGTTTCTCATGATGTACTCTGCATATAAGTTAAATAAGTAGGGTGACAATATACAGCCTTGACGTACTCCTTTTCCTATTTGGAACCAGTCTTTTGTTCCATGTCCAGTTCTAACTGTTGCTTCCTGACCTGCATATAGGTTTTCAAGAGGCGGGTCAGGTGGTCTGGCATTCCCATCTCTTTCAGAATTCTCCACAGTTTGTTGTGATCCACACAGTCAAAGGCTTTGGCATAGTCAATAGGGCAGAAATGTTTTTCTGGAACTCTCTTGCTTTTTTGGTGATCCAGCAGATGTTGGCACTTTGATCTCTAGTTCCTCTGCTTTTTTTAAAACCAGCTTGAACATCTGGAAGTTCATGGTTCACATATTGCTGAAGCCTGGCTTGGAGAATTTTAGCATTACTTTACTAGTGTGAGAGATGAGTGCAATTGTGCGGTAGTTTGAGCATTCTTTGGTATTGCCTTTTTGGGGATTGGAATGAAAACTGACCTTTTCCAGTCCTGTGGCCACTGCTGAGTTTTCCAAATTTGCTGGCATATTGAGTGGAGCACTTTCACAGCATCATCTTTCAGGATTTGAAATAGCTCAACTGGAATTTCATCACCTCCACTAGCTTTGTTCATAGTGATGCTTCCTAAGGCCCACTTGACTTCGCATTCCAGGACGTCTGGCTTTAGGTGAGTGATCACACCATCGTGATTATCTGGGTCATGAAGTTCTTTTTTGTACAGTTCTTCTGTGTATTCTTGCCATCTCTTCTTAATATCTTCTGCTTCTGTTAGGTCCCTACCATTCCTGTCCTTTATTGTGCCCATCTGTGCATGAAATGTCCCTTGGTATCTCTAATCAAAATGTCTCTAGATAAGTTCAAAGATGGATTTCAAAGTCCCTCATCGCTGGAGACAGAAGAACCATTCACATATGCAACAGAAGTCTAGTGGAGTAAGTTATCTTAGTGGTTCTTCTCAGGAATCAGCGAGCAAAAAGACAATGAAAGACAGCTCTTTTTGTTTCTGCCTGCAAAATGCCTCTAAAGAGTTCTGGACTTCATGATACCATGAGGTGGGGGTTCACATGCACCTGATTTCCCCCAGAGTTATTCTACTTAAACAGGCAGTGTGCCGTGGAGAAAAGTAAGCAGTGTGTAGTCAAGTAAACAAGTTGAGATCTTGATCGGGTTGCTTTACCCAGATTTAGCTTTCCTATCAAGTGGTTCGGAATAATAACACTTTTCTTATATCAGGGATAATTGAATGAGAAGGTGCAGGTGAAAGATCTGAGGAAAACAGGCACTCAAATGACAGATGGTTTGAGGTTTTTCTACCCTGCCATCCTCACCCCTTCAATAAGGGTTCGTTATCTTTTCCTACATGATTAACCTGAGAACAAAAACAAAATTTAAAAGTTTTTTTTTCCCCAGAATAGAAATAAGGTAAGTTATTTATTATAAAGTAATTCAGGAAATAGAATGAGTCTCTTGAAACTTCCCCTGGTGGCAAAATATGATCCCGTGAAATAGGATACACTCTTCCTGAATAGCTCTGCTGCTGCTGCTGCTGCTAAGTCACTTCAGTCATGTCCGACTCCGTGTGACCCCACAGACGGTAGCCCACCAGGCTCCCCCGTCCCTGGGACTCTCCAGGCAGGAACACTGGAGTGGGTTGCCATTTCCCTCTCCAATGCATGAAAGTGAAAAGTGAAAGTGAAGTTGCTCAGTCGTGTCCGACCCTCAGCGACCCCATGGACTGCTGCCTTCCAGGCTCCTCCATCCA
The DNA here is from genome assembly GCF_003369695.1 of Bos indicus x Bos taurus. Lineage (NCBI taxonomy): Eukaryota > Metazoa > Chordata > Mammalia > Artiodactyla > Bovidae > Bos > Bos indicus x Bos taurus. Next base: position 8,056,162 of record NC_040099.1, on the reverse strand, counting down.
TGGGATTTTCCAGGCAGGAGTACTGGAGTGGAGTGCCATTCCCTTCTCTGCCTGAATAGCTCAGAAAGAACTATTTCTGAATGACTGCAGTGAATGAAGAAAAAAAAAATCCTTTCTTATGCATTCCACCTCTGTATCCCAGCTTTATTCTTGAAGACCATAAAAATTCAAATCTCCTTTTCAAACACTCACTCCAACTACTTACTTGAAGATAATCATAATTCTGACTTTAGTAGAAGAACTCATCTGAACATATCTTTGAAAATACAGCCTTTCATATCACAATCCGTTATTGGAGACACAAACAGGACCTGTTTAGATCACCTATTCTTTTCCATCTGAGGAAAATAGCTTTAATACCTCTCTCTCTCTTTCTCCCTTTTCCCTGCCTTCCTCTTTCCCTCCCTGTCTCCCTCTGGACCCCTTCTCCTTTTCTCTAGCTTTCTCTTCTTCTGTTCTTCCCTGGTTCCTTTATTCTCTTTCTCCTGCAGTCTCTCTCTTCCTTCTTCCCTCTCTGTCTCTCTCTCTTTCTGACTTCTTCTCATTTCTTTGTCTCTTCCTTTCTCTGTTCCTCACTCACATGTAGCCCACCATGCTTATATTCTTAGGCATATGAAGGTGTGCATAGTTAGATGCATTTCTATCCATGGCAATCAATAACTGGCACATTCTGTCAGACATGTTCCTTTTGTACAATGTACATTTCTACATGCCTATATTCTAGCTCTCGGGATCCTGTAATACCTTGTGATTGCATTTTTCTACTCATATTTAAATCTCAAGTTCAGGCTATCTCTGACCCATATGTTGTGCCATCCAAAGTCATGAACATGATTTCTGATATGCTTTATAATAATTTCTCCCAAGAACTGCTGAGGCTTCCTTTTATTGACTTTCTTTATCCCTTGACAGACAAGATTTCCTGCATCCTATCCATATTACAGATATATCCGACCATTTTTTTCTCCCCCTCCTCTTAAGCTTAAATTCCTTGTCAAGAAATCAATAAAAATCAAGGAAAATATATCCTTTTTATAATCTTCACAAGAGTCGTCTGGCCCTAGAGCAGAATCAATGTATTCGACGCTAACCCGTGTGCCAGAAAGCCAAGTTGTTTTGTTCACTTTATTCTAAAACTTTGTCAATTTTCAGCTTCACATAAAAACAAGAAATTAAAGTCCAACATTTATCCTCAAAATGTTCTGATTCTTATAAGGATTCCAGTCACATTTGATATTTCCTTTTTATCTCTTGTTTTCCTAATTATAAAATTTATTATTACATTGATTCACCCCACATATTAATTTTTATTGAGTATTTACCATATTCAAATTAATATGTGCTAAACTGTATATATGGAAATGCATATCAGAAATTGTCTTTATAATAATGGACTGCTCAGTTTATTATATTGGATACGTAATTCAGTGTTTACATTAGAAAATATTAAATCTATGCATTTTCTATGCCAAATAATTGATGTTTTTGAACTGTGGTATTGGAGAAGACCCTTGAGAGTCTCCGACTGGAAGGAGATCCAACCAGTCTATCCTAAAGGAAATCAGTCCTGAATATTCATTGGAAGGACAGATGCTGAAGCTGAAGCTCCAACACTTTGCCCACCTGATGTGAAGAACTGACTCATTTGAAAAGACCCTGATGCTGGAAAAGATTGAAGGCAGGAGGAGAAGGACATTATAGAGGATAAGATGGTTTGACGGCATCACCGACTCAGTGGACATGAGTTTGAGCAAGCTTTGGGAGCTGGTGACTCTCAGGAAGCCTGGCGTGCTGCAGTCCACAGGGTCGCAAAGAGTCGAACATGACTGAGCAACTGAACTGAACTGAATGCATTTTCAATAATATAATATTAATTACTTTTATTATCAAGGATAAAGAAATTATTTATTGACTTTTGTCTGAAAACATGGAGATGCCAGGAAAAAGAAAAAAAAGAAACAGCCTCAAGAAGATATATTATTTTAGTTGAGGCCCCAGGAGAGAGCAGTAGCTGGATTATTTACAGTATAGATTGTCATCTAAGACAAAAGCATATCTTTGAATTGGATGAATCACATTGATACACAGTTACTTTCCATATCTTCAGTAATGATTCTCCAGACATCAGCTACAGTATTTCATTACTCCACAGACATGAGGAAAATGTCCTCATAATTCTTAAGATCTGTTCTTCCTCCTTGCCCGATAAGAACCTACTCCTAAAGACAGTTCAGATTTACCCTATGTGAGGAAAGGCTGAGTTTGGGATAATGCAGGTATGGTTTAGCCCAGACTCTACTCTTAGATTCTTGGTGCTAAATGCCTCACAAGTCAGGTATCCTGCCACAGCGATCTAATCTCTGTGAGTCTAATTTCTCTTCTGTAACATAAATGTGGTACCTACTCCGTGCCTCCAGCAAGAGCCATCTAGCAACTCCTGTAAAGATATTGGAAGAAATGTGTTGAATGCTTTGCTTCCTTCTGTTTAGAGTTAAATTTAGGGTTTTCACAACATAAAACACTACAGTACTTTGTTTACTTTTTTTTTTTCACTAAAATTTCAGTTCCAGAAGGGCAGAAGTTCTTATCTGTCTTGTTCACCACTGTTTTGCCAAGTGTCTAGAATACCCCGTCCCATTATAAGTGCTCCATAAATATTTTTTGAATGAATAAATGAATGACTGAAGGATAAAATGAACATAGAATATGCCAGAAATACCAACAGAATTCATAAAAAAAAAAAGAAAGGTTAGCATGGATTCTATGGGCAATGAGACAAAAATTAAGTGATTCATCATATCAATCAAATGATTTCCATGCAGTATTTGGAATGCAGTTAGAAGTACAGTCTGAGTGTAACAAGCCTGCCCTACAAGCAGAAGCCTTGGAGTCAGCTGGGATTAGGATCCTGGGGTCTTGCACGATGATACTTTTGTGACCTTAAGGCATTTAAGGTATTGCTATCTAAGCTGACATAACCACATATATTGTCCAACTGCTTTAACAAGTTTATGTAAATTAATCTTCTGATAGTCTCCTGTTTTCTGGATTTTCTACAGTAAGTATGGATTGTGAAAGAAGTTGGTAACAAAAAACAAACAAAATAGTCATAATAATATTTTCCTAAGGCTTCTGCTGTCTGTGTCCTTGCCCCCACAGAGGTATCACCTCACATCAGTCAGAATGGCCATCATAAAAAAATCTACAACAATAATTGCTGGAGAGGGTGTGGAGAAGCAGGAACCCTCATACACTGTTGGGGGGAATGCAAATTTGGTACAGCCATATGAACAGTATGGCTGCCAAGTCGTTTCAGTCATGTCCGACTCTGTGCAACCCCATGGACTGCAGCCTATCAGGCTTCTCCGTCCATGGGATTCTCCAGGCAAGAACACTGGAGTGGGTTGCCATTCCCTTCTCCAATGCATGAAAGTGGAAAGTGAAAGTGAAGTCACTCAGTAGTGTCTGACTCTTAGCGACTCCATGGACTGCAGCCTACCAGGCTCCTCCGTCCATGGGATTTTCCGGGCAACAGTACTGGAGTGGGGTGCCATTGCCTTCTCCGAACAGTATGGAGGTTCCTTAAAAAAACTAAAAATAGAATTACCATATGACCCAGAGCTCCCACTTCTGGATATATACCTGGAGAAAACCATAATTCAAAAAGACATGCACCCCAATGTTCATTGCAGCACTATTTATAATAGGCAGGACATGGAAGCAACCTAAATGTCCATCAACAGAGGAATGGATAAAAATGTAGTACATACATACAGTGGACTATTACTCAGCCATAAAACAAGGACAATAAAAAACAAAAAACTGAAATTGTGCAATTTTCAGAGATGTGGATGGACCTAGAGGCTGTTAGAGTGAAGTAGCAAATCAGAGAAAAGCAAATACCATATAACAACACTTATATGTGGAATCTAGAAAAATTATAGAGATTAACTTATTTGCAAAGCAGAAATAGAGATAAAGTGAACAAACATAAGGATATGAGGGGGTAAGGGGAAGTAGAATGGATTGAGAGATTGGAATTGACATTTATACAATACTATTGATGCTTTTGAACTGTGGTGTTGGAGAAGACTCTTGAGAGTCCCTTGGACTGCAAGGAGATCCAACCAGTCCATTCTGAAGGAGATCAGCCCTGGGATTTCTTTGGAAGGAATGATGCTAAAGCTGAAACTCCAGTACTTTGCCACCTCATGCGAAGAGTTGACTCATTGGAAAAGACTTTGATGCTGGGAGGGATTGGGGGCAGGAGGAGAAGGGGACGGCAGAGGCTGGATGGCATCTCTGACTCAATGGACGTGAGTTTGAGTGAACTCCAGGAGTTGGTGATGGACAGGGAGGCCTGGCGTGCTGCAATTCATTGGGTTGCAAAGAGTCAGACATGACTGAGCAACTGAACTGAACTGAACTGAACTGATATATAAAATAGATGAACAAATGACAACCCATTATATAGCACAGGGAATGCAATGCTCTGTGGTGACCTAAATCAGAAGGAAATCCAAAAAGAGGGGATATATGTATAAGTATAGGGCTTCCTATAGCAGCGCAGATGGCATCACTAACGCAATGGACATGAGTTTGAGCAAGCTCTGGGAGTTTGAGCAAGCTCTGGGAGGCCTGGTTTCCTGCAGTCCAGGGGTCACAAAGAGTCAGACACGACTGAGCAACTGAACTGAACTGATAGGGGCTTCCCAGGTGGCACTAGTGGTAAAGAATCTGCCTGCCAATGCAGGAGACATAGAGATGTGGGTTTGATCCCTGGGTTGGGAAGATCCCTTGGAGGAGGGCATTGCAACTCACTCCAGTATTCTTTCCTGGAGAACCACGGCCTGATGTTCTGCAATCCATGGGGTCACAAAGAGTCAGACACAACTAAAGTGACTTAGCACCCATACACGCATGTATACATATAACTGATTCACTTTACTGTACAGCAGAGACTAACACAACATTGTAATGTGACTATACCCCCAAAAAATTAGTTAAAAAAATTGGGAAAAATTACAAAATAAGGAAAGACTTTGTTACATAAATAAATGAATTCTCCTATTATGAAGACAGTGAAAGTGGCTCAGTCATGTCTGACTCTTTGCAACCCCATGGATTATACAGTCCATGAGTTTCTCCAGGCCAGAGTGCTGGAGTGGGTAGCCATTCCCTTCTCCAGGGGAATCTCCCCAACTCAGGGATTGAACCCAGGTCTCCCGCATTGCAGGTGGATTCTTTACCAGCTGAACCACAAGTGAAGCCCCCTATTACGAAGAGTTTTTAGTAAATGTGTAGATATTGAATTTTACCAAATAGATTTTCACATTTTAATGAAATGTCTATGTGCCTATTCTATTTTACTGAGATTTTCCTCTTAACCCATTCTTAAACTTCTTAGAGGAAAGAAGTAAGTTCAACATCTTAATTTTATAACTTCATTTTAATTTCACTGTTAGAATATTCATTGAAAATTTTATGTTCCTATCTTGCTAGCTGGTATTATGTGCAAGTAACACAAGTCATCTTAAACTAGGAAGACCTTGACTGGTGACTACTGGGGACACACAGAATGGTCAGAAGGATGAAATTGGACTTGTAGGACAGGAGCCAAAGGAGCTCTAATGGAGAGACAGCCAGTCACAGCCAGGTACACAAGAGAAATGAGCTTGTTCTGAGGCCAAGACACAAGATTCCCAGAGAGAATGCCTCATGGCCCAGATGCAGCCTGTGCTTGTCCTTCCAGGATCCAGAACCCTGGCAGATTGGTCTGGGAACCTTGATGTTCCTTGAGAGGTGGGAAGGATCCCCTGGTGGGAAGATCCCTTCTATCAAAACTGTCCACAATGAGGAATCTCCCCAAGGGACAGTGTCACCAGTCAAACCCATGAACAATGCTCGGGAGATAAAAATAGAATCTGGTAATAAAGTCTAGCCTTGTTTTCCTTTGTGCTTAGTCAGGTTTCACTGGCTCCAAGAATGGGGCAAGCAGAGGACTCACACCCGGCCTTTCAGACCTGGAGCAAAATGGAGCAAAATGGCGCCCGACACCTCAGCTGCCGGCGGTGGGCAGAAGCGCTTCACAGGACGTCCGGTCAGCTCAAGATGGCGGCTGCCAGTGCAGAGACACTGCACCCAGCACACTCATCTGGACGTGAACTGTACCAGTCCCGTGAGAACTGTTGAGACTCACCACAAAGTAGCCCCGCCCACCACCTGTTCCAGAGAGCACGTGTTCTGGAGCTTGGGCTCCATTTTGATCAGAGAGTATACCTTTCCTTGGCTTCTGCACCAAACTTGATCTCCAACTGACATAAGCTAAAAGGACCCATGTTGGAAGGTCAACGACAACACTAGAGCTGATTGGGGCAGATTGCAGACAGAATGCCCAATCTCACCATGAGTTTCACTTGAATTATTTTTCTTACCATTATTTTCCATATTGGATGAATGTTCTAATAGCTATGTAAAATTAATCTGAACACTTTTTTAGTTATTTTCTCTAGCACACTATGCAATATATGAATAACCTGTTCTTTAATGTACCAAGAAATGATCAGGTCTTAGGTATTTATTGGTTTCAGCAAACAATGACTGGAATTTAATTTTAAGTTTTTCGGTGTCATCCATGATGGTTAGTTTATTGCTTCAGGAGGTTAGTCGCTCAGTCGTGTCTGACTCTTTGTGACCCCACGGACTGTAGCCTGCCAGGTTCCTCTGTCCATGGAATTCTCCAGGCAGGAATACTGGAGTGCATGGCCATTCCCTTCTCCAGCATACCTTCCCAAACCAGGGATTGAACCTGGATCTCCTGCATTGCAGGAAGCTTTTTTACCACTGAGCCACCAGGGAAGCCCTTATTCCTTCATATCGTACTTAAAAAGATGAGGGCTTGAACTAGGTTGGTCTCTTTTTAAAATTTAATTTTATATTCAACTTATTTAAACAAAAACAACAAAAAATTTCATCCATTTCTCCCATCCTTCACCCGGGGCAACTACCTATCCATTCTCCATATCTATGAATGTACTGTTTTGTTTTTCTTTCTGAGAATCCACATGTAAGTGAAAACATACAGGGTTTGTCTTTCTACATCTGACTTATTTCACTTAGCATAGTACCTGGAGGCCCAACTGTGTCACTGCACATGGCTAGATTTCACTACTTTTAATGACTGAATAATACTCATATTTATATGTGTATATCTCACAATTTCTGTATTCATTCATCTACTAACAGACATTTAGGTTGTTTCCATATCTCATCTATTGTAAATAAAGCTGCTGGAACATGGGGGTGCCTTTATCTTTTCCAGTTAATGTTTTTATTTTCTTCAGATAAATACTCAGAAATGGTAGAAGAGGGCAGCAAAGGATGAGATGGTTGGATAGTATCACCAACTCAATGGACAATAATTTGAGCAAACTCCAGGAGATAGTGAAGGATGGGGAAACCTGGCATGTTGCAGTCCATAGGGTCACAGAATTGGACACAACTTAGCAACTGAACAACAACAACAATGGAAGTTCTAGGTTTAATATTTTGAGGAACCTCCATACTGTTTTCATAATGGCTTTACCAATTTACATTCCTATCAACTGTGCATAAGGGTTCCCTTTTCTCTGTATTCTTGCCAACATTTGTTATTTCTTGTTTGTTTGTTTGTTTGTTTGTTTTTTTCATAGTAGCCATTCTAACAGGCATGAGGTGATGTCTCATTATGGTCATGTCTGTGTAATATTCACAGACATAGGCTTTGTGCTTAGGACAATGCCCAGAGTATAATTCTGTTTTAATTAATAGCTTAATTAATTTGTTGAACTGTGAATGAATCTGCTGTCTCAGATGGTAAAGAATCTGCCTGCAATGCAGGAGACCTGGGTTCAGTCCCTGGGTCAGGAAGATCCCCTGGAGAAGGGAATAGCTACCCACTTCAGTATTCTGGCCTGGAGTATTCCATAGAATGAAGAACCTGGCAAGCTATAGTCCATGGGGTGGCAGAGTTGGACATGACTAAGCGACTAACACTATTAAAACTGTTAACCTTAAAAACAGTTTTGATTCTATCTTTAAGGATGTGTTTCCATTCATTAAATTGTTCAGCATAACTTTATATGTAACACTATTTTCTTTACATTTAAAAATCATTACATATTTTGTTCTTTCATTTTCAATTGTATTTATAATTACCTTCTTTGATGATTAGATCAGTATTTTCAGAAATACTAATGAGTCACTCCCGGACTCATCAATATTACTATTACTATTAGCTATTTTTTAATTTGCATGTACTTATAACTAGCATAACAATCCTTCTATTTTATTTCACTGAAAATATATTGTTGTTAAATAGTTTCTTTATTTCTATTCTTGGAAAATTACAGCAGTAAAAATTGCAAGTTCCTAATCCAGACAGATAAAATATATAGAAACTGTATTTGTAGCAGTTTACTTTAACCCCTCTGCACTTGATTTTTTTAAATCTTTAGAGTGATAAATACCTTTCAGGGTATCTGTAAGGATTAATGAAGGCTTACTTACAAAGTACACTCAATACATTCCATTCAATTTATCCTTTATTTTTAATAATGATATAATTTACTACCATGAATTTATATCTTGGTAAACTTTGAGTATATGGCCCATAGTATTTTCTTATCATGTACCTTTACTACATATTTTAATTAATCTACTGTACTTTAACTACTTCTTTGACCAAAATACACTTCGAACTGAGTAGTTGTTTAAAAAAAAAAAGTTGTGGTTGGAATTTGACTAGTGCTTTACAATTAACATACAGCTATTACTACAAATTGTAAAATGTTATTTATTTCCGTCTGCCTTTTACAGGTCCATTGAAATTTGATAGTTTCTTTTCATATAGTGCTGTTATACATTTTTTAAATTGAGACATTTAACATTACCTAGAAAATAGTCACATTTGAATAACAAACATCTCATGAATATATTATGGGCTTATAAGATATAATAAAGTATGACATATAGTTAGTGAAACTTTCCAAATTTTCACTTTCAAAGCCATCATTTCTTGGTGTTAATCTTTATGTCTTTTAAAAACAATTCTCCGTTTTGTGGTTCCTTGCCATCTATTTTATCTTCTATCTTTGTTGTGTAGGCTACTTTTAATCTTTCATTTTCAGAGAACTGCTATGATAAAGACATAAATTAATCTTCAGTTCAGTTCAGTTCAGTCACTCAGTCGTGTCCAACTCTTTGCGACCCCATGAATCGCAGCACGCCAGGCCTCCCTGTCCATCACCAACTCCCAGAGTTCACTCAGACTCACGTCCATCGAGTCAGTAATGCCATCCAGCCATCTCATCCTCTGTCGTCCCCTTCTCCTCCTGCCCCCAATCCCTCCCAGCATCAGAGTCTTTTCCAATGAGTCAACTCTTCGCATGAGGTGGCCAAAGTACTGGAGTTTCAGCTTTAGCATCATTCCTTCCAAAGAAATCCCAGGGCTGATCTCCTTCAGAATGGACTGGTTGGATCTCCTTGCAGTCCAAGGGACTCTCAAGAGTCTTCTCCAACACCACAATTCAAAAGCATCAATTCTTCGGTGCTCAGCCTTCTTCACAGTCCAACTCTCACATCCATACATGACCACAGGAAAAACCATAGCCTTGACTAGATGAACCTTTGTTGGCAAAGTAATGTCTCTGCTTTTGAATATGCTATCTAGGTTCGTCATAACTTTTCTTCCAAGGAGTAAGCGTCTTTTAACTCCATGGCTACAGTCACCATCTGCAGTGATTGTGAAGCCCAAAAAAATGAAGTCTGACACTGTTTCCACTGTTTCCACATCTATTTCCCATGAAGTAATGGGACTGGATGCCATGATCTTCATTTTCTGAATGTTGAGCTTTAGGCCAACTTTTTCACTCTCCACTTTCACTTTCATCAAGAGGCTTTTTAGTTCCTCCTCACTTTCTGCCATAAGGATGGTGTCATCTGCATATCTGAGGTTATTGATATTTCTCCCGGCAATTAATCTTAAGGAGACCTAATATTCAAATAGTACTGAAGTGAACTCAAGTAAGCAGAAAGCTTTGCATTTGTTCTTTTCTTAATTATCTGCCATGAATCTGATGAGTATTCAGCCGCTCAGTCATGTCTAACTTTTTGCACCCTCATGGAGTGTAGACTGCCAGGCTCCTCTGTCCATGAGATTTCCCAGGCAATAATACTGGAGTAGGTTGCCATTTCCTCCTCCAGGGGATCTTCCTGACCCCGGCATCAAACCCCGCCTCCTGTGTCTCCTGCATTGGCAGGCAGATTCTTTACCAATGAGCCACCTGGGGAGTGGGATCTGATATTACAGCATAAATGCAAAATATTTTTAAGTGATCAGATAGTTCTACAGACATTTTCCAGTGATCCTGTTTTTCTTGCTTTGCCTGAATTAAATGACATTATGCACCTGATATTTACAACTGTGTTCTGGTTGGAACTTGCTCCAATGGATATTTGAAATTCAGGGAATAGAAGATAAACTCTGACACCTTTTCTGACTCCCTTGAGTTGTATGAATTGCCGTGGTAATGAGAAGGGATTGAAGAAGGAAGACACTGATGAATCACTGGGGTTTGTGAAACTTGGTGAGAAATTGCCTCTCTGAGTCACAACTGACCCAGAGCCTTGCCTGGTCCCCATGGTCTATAAAATCTCCTATGACTCACTAAGCCAGAGAGCCATCATTCAGCCTTAGTATATGCTGGTGTATCCTCAGAGGAACAGAACAATTCCTCCCATTGTCTTTTTCCTATTCACTTTTTTTTTAAATTTTATTTTATTTTTAAACTTTACATAATTGTATTAGTTTTGCCAAATATCAAAATGAATCCTCCACAGGTATACATGTGTTCCCCATCCTGAACCCTCCTCCCTCCTCCCTCCCCATACCATCCCTCTGGGTCGTCCCAGAGCACTAGCCCCAAGCATCCAGTATCGTGCATCGAACCTGGACTGGCAACTCGTTTCTTACATGATATTTTACATGTTTCAATGTCATTCTCCCAAATCTTCCCACCCTCTCCCTCTCCCACAGAGTCCATAAGACTGTTCTATACTGCTCCTTAAGAATAAACTTCTTGTCACTGATCTGAGTTTCTTTTCTGATGATTCTGACTTGTTCTTTCAGAGGAAGGTTTAAGCTTCCATCTTTTATGTACATTCTTAATTTATCCAGCTCTATTTCTATACAACATGCTGTCTCTTTATTTAGAATCAATATTCTCTTTATTTTAAAAATGTGTGGAAAGTACCCTCTATGAGTCGCTTTTGCATACTTTAATTCAGTAACTGCTTCTGTTTATTTAAATGGTTCTCTATATACCTCACTGCTGGGGTTCCGAACCTCCAGGATCTAATAATGCCTGATGTTCTGAGGTGAAGCTGATGTAATAATGACAGAAATAAAGTGCACAATAAATGTAATATTCTTGAACCATCCTGAAACCACCCTCCCCCTACCCCAGTCCACAGAAAAATTGTCTTCCACAATACTGGTCCTGGTGCCAAAAAGGTTGGGGTAGGCTGCCACGCTGGATATGCTGAATTTTTTTCACACCATGAACAAGCAAATACCTGTGATATTTATCTAAGTCTGCTTTAGAGAGTTAAGTGCAGTCTTTGTTGAAGTAAATGTTTTTTTTCCTTTAACTTCTAAATATTTTTCAAATGATTTGTAGTAAATGGAGTTATAGATAATGCAATTTGTACTTATGCTTTAAAGTTATGCTGCTTTCATCTGTCGTTTGATCATCAAACCGATTATATGAAACATTTTGTTTGCATTGGATACCCACTTTAATTTTACTAAAGAAACTTTAGATCATTGTTGTCGTTCAGTCACTAAGTCATCTGTGACTCTTTGCAACCCCATGGACTGCAGCACACCAGGCTTTCCTGTCCTTCACTTTCTCCCCGAGTTTGCTCAAACTCATGTCCATTGAGTCAGTGATGCCATTTAACCATCTCATTCTCTGTTGCCCCCTTCTCCTCCTGCCCTCAATGTATATATATATTTGGACTGGTCATTAGTTTGAAATAAATAAGCTATTTTTTCTAAAACAAGTTTAATTGTCTCTTCAAGTTGAAAAATAATGAAGGACAGTTGTGATACATTTAGATGACATTGATTATCTGTGATTCAAGATATAACGTCCCTAGAAATACAGAAAGGCTAAACCCTTATAACAAAACAATTATTTAAGACAGAAGAGGACAGTTGATATTCATTTTTATATAAACTATGTGATGGGCACTGTACCAGGGACATCATATTACCTAATGTTAACAGACATCTCTAAATCATTGATATTCACCTTGGTTAATTGCCAAAAAACTGAGGCTCATAGAAGTTATAATTTGTCTTGCTCTGATGCTCTTGCTATTTCTCCAACAAATAAGGTTTCAGAGATGAAATGTGAGTGGCAAAGATTAATGATGTTTTTGAAAAACAGAGAAGCTGAACATCATATGTAAGACTAGCATCAAAGATTTGTTAAGAAACTAGTAGAGATGGGAATGTTGAGTGTTTATCTTGAACTAGACAGATTTGCAAAGATAGTATCTCTCTAGTCCTAGTGGGCAGTCAACCTTGGGGTTGTGGAACTCCAATATAGGAGCATCCCACCTATTATTCCTGTTCATGTTTTTCTTTTATAAGGGATTGTGTTGAGGGGAAAAAAAAATCCTATTTTAAGGCAAGATAAGAAAAATTTAAACATAAAATTTTTCTCTAGCTATTTGGGCCTCTTCCCTCCTCTCTAAGGGTGCAGCTGCAGGATGCTTTCACCAGACCTCCCCAGTGGCAGAACATGTGCTCAACCATAAGGATCATGTTCTTGTTTTGACCCCAACCATGTAACTCCTTAGAAGATAACATTCCTTTCTGAATTCTGTAAGGGGTAAGGATAACTCACTGCTCATCCTTTATGTGCAGGCATCTTCAGTGAACTTTCCCTTAAAGACAGAGTTTGGTGCAAAAATGATTGGTCAGACCACCTGGGGAAATATTCATCCATACCCAGTGGACGTTTTTAACTTAGATTATTCTTCTTGTTCAGTCCCTAAGTGTGTCCGACTTTTTTCGACCCCACAGACTGAAGTACAACCGGATCCTTTGTCTTCCATTATCCCCTGGAGTTTGCTCAAATTCATGTCCATTGAGTCTATGGTGCTATTTAACCATCTCATCATCTGCCATCCCTTTCTCCTTTTGTCTTCAATCTTTCTCAGCATCAAGGTCTTTTCCACTGAGTCAGCTCTTTGCATCAGGTGGCTAAAGAATTGGAACTTCCGCTTCAGCATCAGTCCTTCCAAGGACTATTCAGGGTTGATTTCCTTTAGGATTGCCTGGTTTGATCTCATTGTGCAAGAGACTCACAGGAGTCTTCTCCAGCACCACAGTCACCTACGAACTTATTAACATTATTAGCTATATTACTTACATTCTGATATTTTACAAGATTATTGTTTCTCAAATTATCAAATGTGTGACTAAACCTCTCGTAAAAATAATGATGATTAGGTAACTTAAACAATTGATCAAATATGTAGTTCTACAAGATCAATGATTCTCACAGTATAATTCTAGATATGGGAAAAAAGCATTAATCCTTGAAAAAAATTGATACCAGATAAATTCTGAAATTGAGAAATAAAGAAACAGTAGGGCAAGCTTTCACTTAATTTGGAGTAACCCTCAAATAACTAAACATAAGACTTTTAAAATATGGCTGACTCTAGGAATAGGACTACGACTACATATAGCTGGAATATAGTTATTGAATTCATGAAATCTTTTGGCCTATTTTTTTTTTTATTCTTCCAATTTTATTTTATTTTTAAACTTTACATAATTGTATTAGTTTTGCCAAATATCAAAATGAATCTGCCACAGGTATACATGTGTGGCCTATTTTTTAAGCTATATGTTAAAGGTAAGCAAAAACTAAAATGAATGGAAAGTGAAAGCGAAGTCGCTCAGTTGTGTCCTACTCTTTGTGATCCCATGGACTGTAGCCTATCAGGCTCCTCCATCCATGGGGTTTTCCAGGCAAGAGTGCTGGAGTGGATTGCCATTTCCTTCTCCAGGGGATCTTCCTGACCTAGGAATCGAACCTGGGTCTCCCGCATTGCAGGCAGATGCTTTAACTTCTAAGCCACCAGGGAAGCTCCAAAATGAATGGAACTTATTACTAAAAACAACAGATAATTAATCAGAAAAGAATATATAGACCTATATCTTGTTCCGTTCAGTTCAGTTGCTTAGTCGTGTCTGACTCTTTGCAACTCCATGGACTGCAGCATGCCAGGCTTCCCTGTCCATCACCTACCCCAGAGCTTGCTCAAACTCATATCCATCAAGTCGGTGATGCCATCCAACCATCTCATCCTCTGTCATCCCCTTCTCCTCCCGCCTTCAATCTTTCCCAGCATCAGGGTCTTTTCAAATGAGTCAGTTCTTTGCATCAGGTAGCCAAAGTATTGGAGTTTCAGCTTCAGCATCAGTCCTTCCAATGAATATTCAGGACCGATTTCCTTTAGGATTGACTGCTTTGATCTCCTTGCAGTCCAAGAGACTCTCAAGAGTCTTCAACACCACAGTTCAAAAGCATCAATTATGATGTTTAATGTTACATCTTGTAAACATAATCAAAAGAAAGGAACTCAAACTATTAGAAAGAAGAAATGGACTAGAAATGCAAATATCAAAGATACTTTTTTCAGCTGTATATATAACACAATATATTAATTTAAAATCATGAAGATATTTGTGATATTGCATCATATAAATCGGGCTTCCCTGGTGGCTCAGCAGTAAAGAATATATCTGCCAATGCAGGAGACCAGGGTTCAATCCCTGAGCTGGGAAAATCTCCTGCAGGAGGAAATGGCAACCTACTCCAGTATTCTTGTCTGAGAAATGCCATGGATAGCGGAGCCTGGCAGGCTACAGTCCATGGGGTCACAAAAGAGCTGGACACGATTTATTGACTAAACAACAACAACAAAATGTGTAAGTGGAGTAAGTGACCTGGGCCTCAGTCCTTAGTCCTCTTTGAAAGGCAAAGCCTATTGGGAATAGAATAAAAATAAACCAGGAGAGGAATTCTAACAGTATGAACATGAAAAAGTTCAAATATTAGAAAAGAAGGAGACCCAGTAGGACTGATACTGTGACTTAAGAAATGTATATTTGGTCTTCTACTTGGTTCTAGTGCAGAGATTCTAAAACCCTTGGAAATTCCTAAGAGGTCAAGAGGTCATAGTTTCTTTAGTGATGTCAATGAGGGGACTTTGGAATCCCCAGAAGTCACCTAAGGTTGGAGGCTGGTTGTTGGGAGAACCAATCCTGTGATTGGAGTTTCGGATTTTCAGCCTCACCCTCTTGACCTCCCAGGGACCAGAGAGAGGGGCTGGAGGTTGAGTCAATTAAAGTTTATGATTTAATTACTCATGCTTATGTAATGTGAGTGTGTGCGTGCTCTGTTACTCAGTCATGTCCAACTCTTTTCTAGCCCATGGACTGTGGCCCACCAGGCTCCTCTGTCCATGGGATTATCCTGGCAGGAATACTGGAGTGGGTTACCATTTCCTCCTCCAGGGGATCTTCTGGACCCAGGGATCAAACCCATGTCTCCTCTAGCTCCTGCATTGGCAGGCAGTTCTTTACCACTAGCGCCACCTGGGAAGCTCACCTATGCAAAAAGAGCCTCGATTAAAACTCCAAATGATGAGATTTGGAGAGCCTCCAGGTTGGTGAACACATGGAGGTGGTGGGAGAGCAATGTGAACTCAGAGAGGCCATGGAATAAACCAATAACCTAGTAAGTAAAATGTTTCTCTGAGCTCTGTGAGCCACTTTAGCAAATGAATCAAACTCAAACCAGAGAAGGGGCGGGGTGGTGGGGGGCTTGGAAACCTCTGATGTCTATGCAGTCAGTCAGAGGTAGAGGTAACTGCTTAGACTTGTGACTAGAGCCTGGAGGTGGGCGGAGGGAAGGAAGGGGTGCAGTCTGGTAAAAGTCAGATTTCTTAACCCTCAGAATATCGATGCCATCTCTGGGTAGACCGTGTCAGAAGTGAGTTAGATAGCAGGACACCCACCTGGTGTCCTGAGTATTTCAACCAGGCGTGGAGCCCTCCCCTCCCCATGCCCAGCTTCACAGGGGAACAGGTACCAGAACCAGTTTAGTAAGTCAATCACAGAATGTGTTAAGATGAATGCATTGAGAAGCCACATCCTTGGAACACTTTATGATACAAGGGAAGAAGGCCAGCTTAACTCAGCTTTCCCCCTGATAAACAAAACATCCTAAAGTCAAGGGAAAACCAGATTCATTAAAACATTATTCATAAAATAATATGAAAAGCTGTGGTGTATTTTATATTTCTAGTATTTCAAGTTTTTACATGGATTCGTACTACTTTCAGAGGGCACCACGGAAGAAGAGGACTGCTCATTTGCCCCTTAAAGATGGGGAGAGATCCCTGAGAGAATGAGATAAGATGCCTGTGTTGTTTTGATAACCTAATCTGGAAAGTGACATCTCATCACTCCTGCCCTACCGTGTTTGCTTGGCTTCATCCAACAAGTCCAGCCCACACTGAAGGAGAGGCTATTACAAGGAAGTGGGGATCTCTGTGACCCCTTTTCGAAGCTGCCAACTACAATCTGCCCTTTGGATCCCAGGGATTCATGTCCCTCGAATACAAAATATGTTTACATTTCCTGCTGCTGCTGCTGCTAAGTTGCTTCAGTCGTGTCCAACTTTGTGCAACCCCAGAGATGGCAGCCCACCAGGCTCCCCCGTCCCTGGGATTCTCCAGGCAAGAACACTGGAGTGGGTTGCCATTTCCTTCTCCAATGCATGAAAGTGAAAACTGAAAGTGAAGTCGCTCAGTCATGTCCAACTCTTTGCAACCCCATGGACTGCAGCCTACCAGGCTCCTCTGTCCATGGGATTTTCCAGGCAAGAATACTGGAGTGGGGTGCCATTGCCTTCTCCTAAGACCCCTCAGATTCTCATCTCTTTAGAATATGAGCTCAAAGTACCAAATCTTGTCATATAAAACAGGTGCTGTTGTCAGTGTGGGTCTTCAAGTGTGGTACCTCAGGCAGTTTCTCAAATGTGGATTTCAAACTGTAGACTTTTGAATCTAAAAACACAAAGAATCTGCCTCCCACAGTTCCAACATGTAATGGTGGAAAAAGTAAAGTACAACTACTATACATATTCCTGCTCAAAAAGAGGCAGAAAAATGCATGCAGAATCGTGGCTGCTAACAATTCTGAAATCCAAATGAGAAAATGATGGAAGCTCCTAGATTAGTCCTGAAGTTCAAGGAAGCAGTTCAGTTCAGTTCAGTCCCTCAGTCGTGTCCGACTCTTTGCAACCCCATGAATCACAGCACGCCAGGCCTCCCTGTCCATCACCAACACCTGGAGTTCACTCAAACTCATGTCCATCGAGTTGGTAATGCCATCCAACCATCTCATCCTCTGTTGTCCCCTTCTCCTCCTGCCCCCAATCCCTCCCAGCATCAGTCTTTTCCAGTGAGTCAACTCTTCACATCAGGTGGCCAAAGTATTGGAGTTCCAGCTTCAGCATCAGTCCTTCCAGTGAATATTCAGGACTGATCTCCTTTAGGATGGACTGGTTGGATCTCCTTGCAGTCCAAGGGTCTCTCAAGAGTCTTCTCCAACACCACAGTTCAAAAGCATCAATTCTTCTGCACTCAGCTTTCTTCACAGTCCAACTCTCACATCCATACATGACCACAGGAAAAACCATAGCCTTGACTAGACGGACCTTTGTTGGCAAAGTAATGTCTCTGCTTTTTAATATGCTGTCTAGGTTGGTCTTAACTTTCCTTCCAAGGAGTAAGCATCTTTTAATTTCATGGCTGCAATCACCATCTGCTAATACTTCTCCAGAATTCTTGACTCTTCTTTCTAGACACTTAATTCCTGCCTCTGAGTAATCAATCATATTTACTTTTTCATGAAAGGTAGCTTTTTGTTTTGTGTTCTGAGTCCAAGTGCCTCTCATTCTG
Organism: Bos indicus x Bos taurus; assembly: GCF_003369695.1. NCBI lineage: Eukaryota > Metazoa > Chordata > Mammalia > Artiodactyla > Bovidae > Bos > Bos indicus x Bos taurus. The sequence goes on along the minus strand of NC_040099.1, from coordinate 8,038,069 downwards.
TATTATCTTTGTCTGTTACTGTTCCTGCATATATAGCTCTTTTAAGAGCTTTGTGGGTTTCTTGTGAATCTTTTTATTGGATCTCATCCAGGACACTGCCAAAAAATTTGGTTTAAAGATACAGCCAAGGAAGTGATTAAAATCATTAATTTTCTGAAATCTAAAAAGATACATATTTTACAGTCATATCCTTGGCTGTATCTTTAGAGAAAATTTTCACAGTAGTGCCCAAGATTAGATCTTTGTTCAAAAGCCCTTTCTTAATTTTGGCACTATTTTGGCTTGGAAAGGCTGAGACCATTAAAAAACATCAGTTCTTGGCTCCTTTTTCATTAATGGTCCTTTCTTCAATTTATCTCTCTCCTCTCTCATTTTACTAAATAGGAAGAAGAAAGAGGCTGCTCCACCAATACTTTGCCTGGAAATCTTATCTTGATGACACAGTTTATGAGGTATATTTTCCTAGTTTCCACATAGTTGCAAAAAAGGTATATTGCTAAGTTTCCTTCCACTACCTAACCAGAAAGATCCGTCCTCTTATTTCCAATTATTTTCCTTACTTTATTGTAAGATCTCACTCACAGTGTCTTTAGCCTCCAAAATTTTGCAAACAGTGTGTGCAAGTTACTTAAAGCTTTCACCAATACCCTCCTCAAGATCAGTGATGGATTTCAAAACCATTCCCCAATTATACAGTTTTGGTTTAAGGCAGCACCCTATTTCCAGGTAACAAAATCTGTTTTATTTATCCATTTATGCATACCAATAATAACTTACCCCCTGAATTAGCAGATGGAGACAAGCATTTGTTATCTTACTACTTCTGTTATTTAGAAACAGCTAGTAGCAATGGCAACCCACTCCAGTATTCTTGCCTGGAAAATCCCATGGATGGAGGAGCCTGTTAGGCTGCAGTCCATGGGGTTGCAAAGAGCCGGACACGACTGAGCGACTTCACTTTCACTTTCAGTAGCAACTTAGGTGGCTGATTGTCTTTGGGTCTTTCTCCAATTGTCAGCCTGGGTGGTGTCTTTAAAGGCTTCACTGAGGGAGAATCCACCTGTGAGGTAGGTCACCTTGGCTGTTGGAAAGCCTGGGAAGGTCGACCTCCAGGTTTATTGACACAGGCCTCTTCATAGGATTGCTTTACATTGTGGCAGCTGGTTTCCCCAAGGGCGAGCCTCCAACCAAGATCACCCAAGAGAGAAGCCACAGTCTTTTACAACTTAATCTAGGAAGGATCACTTCTGCCATTCCATCCACTAGAAGTTAATCCAAATATCCAGCCCAGACTCAGATGGTGGATTACATGGACCCATCAGGCCAAGAGATGGGGATCTTGAGGTCCCGGTTTAGAGGATGCATACTATAGTGATAAAAGTGTGAACAGTATGCAATTTTTGGTAACTAATAATAGAAATAGGAGCACACATGTGTCTTATATAGCCAAAAATAACAATGGAAGGATAAACCCCAAACTAATAAAAATGGCTTCCTAAAAAGAGAAGTAGAAAACAGAAGGAAGGGACAGAAATGAGAGCTATTATCTCTCAATGCACCTTGTTTGGTAGGTTTGAATTTGGAAATTTGTAAATATTTCACATAAGAAAAGAAGCAATCCTTAAATATCGAATCTGTCAACATTCATTTGAACTGGAAATATTTGTACAACCTGAGAATTTTTCTCTTTTAAGATTTATTCCTAAAAGAAAAGTGTTTCATTTCTCAATAACTGAAAAGCATAGAATCAGTAGCAAAAAGAACAAGCTGGTAACCAGATTATGGGAAATGAACTTCATTTCCCATTAAAAGGAACAAAGGTTCCTAGAAGACATAATGGATTCCAGGTCCTGAGTTGGAAATGTGCAAGATGAGCCTGAGATATCTTGTGATTGATCACAGCAAAGCTATTAAGGTTCATGGGAAACTGACAGAAACACAAAAAGCCTTCACTGAAGCAGCTTCTTTTGGTCAAGGATGGAGGAATTCAAACAGCGAAAAGAATTTGCACTGTGTTGGGTTGACATATCACATACACAAAACACCATCTTTGATGGTATTCTAAAAGGAGCAGAGTTTCCTTCTGTGTTTGTTATAACCTAGTCAATATTTCTGGAAAAAAAAAAAGGTTGATAAAGGTTAAAAATAAAGCATCGTCCCTGCCTTTCTTACAAGGAATCTATTTCAGGGCAATCCTGTAGTTTGCAAAGGAAAGTTTTGTAAGAAAAGAATTCATAAATGCAGGAATGAAATCAAATCAGAAAATCACAGCGTTGCAATCTGTAAGAATATATCTAAACTGTGATCATCAGAGGCTGCAAAGCCATTAACTGGAAGTTTGAAGGAGAATTTTGTAATATATGGATCAGGCTGACAAGACTTGATTTCTCCAATAAATGGGAGCATCAGACATTTTGTTACCCTTGATGTGATTCAGTAGGATACATACAACACCTCATAAATTATTCTTGAAAATAAAAAGAAGAATGTACTCAAATGTCTAAGTCACATTAATAGTTTGAGACTTAGGTGACTAAAATAAATGATGCCATGAGAATACAAGCAACCAATCCATATCTGGAAAAATTTACATGACAAATTTATACAGCATAGCCTAGTGTTTTCAGGAGGCAAACAAACAGTATAAAAAGAGGGGGAGGAAATTTTGTTGTAGACACACACTCACATATACATACACACACAAATTACTATACCAGTTATCTAAGAATCAAAAGTAAATACAGGAAAATAGTTAAATCATATTAGGGCATTATAGAGACCTACATCGGAGAAGGCAATGGCACCCCACTCCAGTACTCTTGCCTGGAAACTCCCATGGACAGAGGAGCCTGGTAGGTTGCAGTCCATGGGGCCTCGAAGAGTCGGACACGACAGAGCGACTTCACTTTCACTTTTCACTTTCATGCATCGGAGAAGGAAATGGCAACCCACTCCAGTGTTCTTGCCTGGAGAATCCCAGGGACAGCAGAGCCTGGTGGGCTACCATCTATGGGGTCACACAGAGTCGGACACGACTGAAGCGACTTAGCAGCAGCAGTAGCAGAGACCTACATAAGCGTATGAACAAAGGCATCATCTTTCCATAATCTTTAAAAGCCAGAACCTTTATCTTATCCTTGAGTATGCCCTAAGATTGTTGCTGAGACAAAATTAATCCCTGACTTCAAACAGCTTACAATCGATTTGTGGAAACCAATTACTATATAAATGATGGTGGAAGTTAGTGGTCAGGGAAATTATTGTGGACACAAAACCTGTCTTGAAATTGTGCCTCTGAAACTGAACATCTCCGAGCTTCAGTTTCCTCATCTGAATGGCAAGTCTCCTTGTGTTGCAAAGAGGACTGAATGTATTTAAAGTATCTGCAAATCTAAAACAGTCTTCAGATAATGGAAACCAATAATAGCCATGTATATGAAAACAGGAGCAAATGGGACTTCCCAGGCGGCACTAGTGGTAAAGCAGCTACCTGTCAATGCGGAAGACCTAAGAGATGTGGGTTCAATCCCTGGATTGGGAAGATCCCCTGGAGAAGGAAATGGCAACTCATTCCAGTATGCTTACCTGGAGAATCCCATGGACAGAGGAGCACAGTTCATGGGGTCACAAAGAGTCCAACACAGCTGAAGATATTTAGCTCCTGAGGACTACGCACATGCTCCAGGTGTTTGGAAAAGGGGAATCACATGGAGTCAATAGGGAGTTTATGCAAGTTTTCTGGAAAGGTCAGAATTTGAGCTCATTCTAGAGTGACAGCCTAAGAAATACTGCCATGTGATTGGATATATGAGACCTGCCTAGCACCTGGTCCTCTGCATCATTCAAACAGGTCTTCAAACTGTGCTGGCTACATAGATGAGCAGATACGAATAGTGTGCTGTTTAGATAAGTTAGAGTTTCCACCGGGTTATAACGGTTTTAGATGGAGACGCTTGCTAATGTCTGGACAAAAATCACCCTTGGGGCATCCATTTAGTAGGGTGAAGGGCATGTTACTTTATCCTGCAAATTTTAGTATTTTTCTCCCCTCAATCAAGTAGTTTCCTTTCTCTCTTACTATTATGTTCCCAATAGAGCTAAGAAAATTTATCTGAGAGCTTGGAAAAATACTGCTCACCCAAATAAGCAGAAGGAAACACGATCTTTTGAAGCTATATTCAATATTGACTATAATTGAGTCACTTAGAAAATTTTCAATCTTGACACATTTTTTCCTTACTTAGAAACATCCTTACCTACGAAGGTATTAAATATCCTTTCCTCTAGCACAAATCCTTATATTGCCTTCAGCCAACATTTGATACTCCGTCGTTTTCCCTCCAATCTTATCAAACAGAATTTTTAGCTTAAGATTTCTTTTACAACAGAGAACAGCCGACTTGAATGTCTTGTGTTCCTACATTAAGGGGACAAAGTTCTTCGTTGCTTTGTTGAGTGGAACGTTTCAATGAATCATTTGCATCCACTGGGAGCAGCTGTGGTCTCCATTTCCTCTAGAAGACCGGGAGCCACGAGCCGCTTTTAGCCACAGTTCAGGAAAACGCGGGCACACATCACTCCAGCCCAGGGCTAGCGCCTCTTCGGGAGAGGACGTCGGCGGCCGGCGCCTCGCCTGATCTCTCCAGTCTCCCCAGCAGCCGAGGGACTAGACACATGCGCACGATCGGTCTCTTTGTGTGCATCGGGAAGAGCTCGATTTTACACTTCCTAACGGGGCGCAGACCGGGCACGCGAGTGTGTGCGGCAGGAATCAAATCGCACTGTAAACACGGCCCTCGAAATAAACAATTGTTTCGCCCTCACTTCCTTGGCCTATCTTCCCGGGGAGCATAGCCCCCCCACCCCACCTCCGCCCTGGGGTCCCCGGGGTGCGGTCCGGGTCGTGGAGAGCCAGAGCCCGGGGAAGAACCCCGCGCCCGGGGAGAGCGCAGCGGGCCCTGGCTGCCGGGGTGGGAGCTGGGCGCGGGGCGGCGGGAGGAGAGCGGCGCCCGAGCCGCGAGTGATGGAGCGCGTCTGGCGAGCGTCTCCGGGCTCCGCCGCCGCGCGGGCCGCGGGGAGGGAGGCGCGCGGGCGAGTCGGCCCGCCCCCCCGGCCCGCCCCTCCCCGGCGCGGGTGCGCTCCGGCCGGCGCCGCGCCGCCGAGGGAGCCGCCGGCCCGAGGGTGCTGGCCGGGGGCGGCGGCGGCGGCGGCGGCGCGCGGCGGGGGCGGAGGTGAGGACCGGGACGCGGAGGGCGCGCGCGGCTCGCAGCGCCGGGCCGCCTTCGCTCCCCGCCCGCGGTCGCCCCGCCACCCCGCCCGCGTCCCCGGCGGCGGGAGCTCGGGGGCGGCCGGCTGCATGCGAGACCTGCGCGGACCCCGCGGCGGACGGCGGCGGTCTCGACCCGGGGAAGCCGAGCGCGCCGACCATGGCCTCCAACTTTAACGACATAGTCAAGCAGGGCTACGTGAAAATCCGCAGCAGGAAGCTGGGGGTGAGTCGCCCGCGCGGCTTTCTCGTCCCCGGCGCCCGTTTGGCGCGGCTGGCGGTGGGGGGCGGGGAGAGGTGACCCACGCGGGGACGGAGGCGGACAGGGACCCGGCTCCCCCGCGCACGGCCCGCTTGTTGCTCGGCCGGGCTGGGGGCCCGCACCTGCCCCGGGGGCGGGGGGGCGCGGGGGGTGGGGGGCTCGGAGATGGGGCGAGGGCGCCGGGAGCGCCCGGATCCGCATCCTCCCGTGCGCGGCGCTGGTTCAGACCCAGACTGAGAAGTCGCCTAGGCGAAAGGATGATCAATTCCGAGATGGATGCGCCCCGGAGTGGGGGTTACATTCAGAGCATCCACAGGGCTCTGATCTCGGGAAGTGTGCGCCTTCGGGGTACAGTCGCTCGGTGTGCAGGGCGTGGACACACTCTCCTCTGAGTGTGTATCCAGAATCGTCACCGCTTCCCAGTCCCCGCTGCCCCAGCCCATTTCCAATTTCTCTTTCGATGCCCGGCTAGCGCCCCGCGGCTCTGCGGGGCGAGCCGGCGAGTTTTGCGGTTGCCGGCGGGCAGGCTTCCCGGCTCGGGGTGCACCGGGACAGGTGGACCTGCGCCCGGGTATGCGCGCCAGGGGTGTGCTCACGGTCGCTGACCCCGGAGCCGCGGCGGCCGAAAAGTTTGTGGAGACCTGCTCACGGTCTTTTGAAAGATGCTCTGCCCGATTTGAGAGAGAGACAGTGTAGACCCTTGAGGGTTGTAAAAACTTCACTAGTGACCGGAGGAGGAGGTAAGAGGAATGCGTAGACGGTGGTAGAGGACCCGGGATGTGGACTGGAGGGAGCCGGAGAGGGGGGGTCACCTGGGCGGAGCACTGCCCCGACTGGGCGGACGTGGGGGTGTGGGTGCGGAGCGGCAGGTCGGAGAGCCGGGCGGGGGGGCCTCCTCGGGGGGGCGCGACGTGGAGTTGAGTCCTGACACCCACCGGGCCGGGCCGGTCCAGGGTGCGAGGGACGCTCCATGTGCGGAGGCCAGGATGCCGGTTTTCCCGATTCCCTGGATGTCTCTCCGCCTCACTCTTCTCCGAGTTCCAGTTCAGCGGAGCTCCGGGATGCTGGGGCTACGCGGCCTTGACCGAGAACATTCCCTGCTTTCTCTGCTGAAGAGATGAGCACTCTTAACTTGGAGAGGGAGGAAAGGAGAGAGACTTCGTTTATTTTCTCATTAAAAGGGAAGGAAGGAGGGGAAGAAAAGGAAAAGAAAAAGAAAAAAAGAGAAGATAAATGCTAGATATTTAATATATCGTTGGAAAACTAAGGAAGGGCAGAGTCCCTAAAAGAAGGATCGCCGGAACCGAGGAACCGCTGCGTGGCCAGTGGGTGAGCGCAGGTGCCGGGGGCCGGAGGATGGGGCCGGGCTGACTTGCCTGTGGGTGCTGCCCCTGCTGGCTTCACTTTCGAGATGCGGACGGTACCCCCAAGGACACACGGGACCCCTTCTCGAGCCCCAGCAGATCTGTCCAAGTGGGGAGCATAGAGCTGGGTGACGACCCTCCCCCACCCCCAGCCTGGCGCCCCACCTTGGGGGAGAGGCTCGGCCAGGTTTCGGGGCTCCTCTGGGTAAAGGAACGCGTTCTTTCCCAGAGAGGGAAGGAAGAACCCCCAGGAAAAGCTGCGCGCGGCCGGGACACGGTGCTTCCATCTGTGGCGCCCAGAGCCATCAGCCGAGCTAGAGCGTGGGGGTGGGCCGGACGAGAAGGGTTTCAGGAACTTGACCTTTGACGCCCTTTGGTCTCCCACAGGGTGCCTGCTCAGCACTCTAGCTCCTCTCCTTGAAATTTCCATTGTGTCTGACACCTCACAGGCTATAAGCTGATGGGTGATTTCAGCCCCTCGGGGAGACGGGCATCTGGTTGCACAGTTACCCTGTATGTGAAAATCAGAATAAGGAGCAGAACGCTGAGAAATCACCTTTTTGCGCACTTGGCCTTGGAATCTGTAGGATTCCTCCCCCGTCAGACCTTTCCAGGATTTCCTACAATTAAAACCGAATTTGCTACTTAATTATAAGATAGGATCCAGGAGAAGGGTATTGAAGGCTTCTTGGGTAACTGACATTTGTAGCCTTTGAAATGTCCTCTTGGTTCAGCAGACACAGTTTCCCCCCTAAAGATGGGTGCCAATGTTCATTTCCTTTCCAAAGCATCTGTTTCCACACTCACTGTGTAGAACCATGCCTGTGTAAACGACCCAGAAAACAGTAAAAGCATGTTTATGTTCGGAGGACCTCCTTTTGTGTTCCATTTCTGCTTGAGAAATATGAATTTCACAGGTTGGTGTTGAAACAGTTTTGCTTGGTTTTAATAGTAAATCAAAATATTAAGCTACATTAGCCTTGATTGTTTTGGAAAATATTATTTACTTAAACTTTAGAAACTTTTCTATTCAGAATATGGCAATATTCAAAAGAGGGAGTTCAAATGACACAACTTCACACATGTGATACGGTAAAGCTTAGTAAGTTTTAAATGGGTCCATTAAGATAGTTAATTGTGCACCTTAAAAATGAAAACGTATAATCATACCCCAAAATCAGAGATATAGGAATTATCTAAGCATTCGTTTTCATAGTTAATAATATATATTCCTAATTTTATGGACTCAGAACTATGAACTTTTGTAAGCAAAATATTTTTAACTCAGCAGATACATAATAGTTCTTTTATGGGTTAAGTTTCAAAATAGAAATCTAATTAAATATGCACAGATATTTGATTTACTATGGGTAGAAGGCATGCTTTCAGGAAACAAGTTTTATAGTATTCTAAGGGGAGGGAGAAGGGCTAGGTATGAGTCCAATCATATCAGAGATAAAAAGGATGACATGAAAATATATTTTGAGATAAAATGTTTAATATGCCCTTTACTCCTCACAAGTTAGTGCTTATCGTTACGCTGAATGAGGGCAGAAAAGCACTTCTGCCCTCTACCCTGTGGGGCAACTGTTCCAGAGGTGCTTCCAGGTCAGTGTTTGAAAGGGCCCCTGCCATGTGTCTTTTAACAGAAACTAGTGCTACCTGTTGTGGATAATTCTTCAGCCAAATAGTTGGAGGAAGTGGTAAATGTTAAACACTTTTTTTGCTTGCTTTGAAATTTGTCTTCACTCAATCAGTTTTTCTTCCATTTAGGAAAATAATTTTGAGGAAAAAAATAGAATCATTTTCCTGAATTTTACTTTTGCCCTTTAAAAATATGCTTGTTAAATCATTGTATCTTTAAAGGTGTTCAATTATTAAAAATACAATGACATGACTCATAAAGAATCATTTCTTTAAATTCTGTATTATTTTTCCTTGTAATACATATGAAATAATATATTTTCTCTGTGATATATTTTCGTTTTGCAGGATTTAAAAGCCTTTACAGTAGTTTAGTTCTTCTCACCATTTTATCTGTTGCATGATTAATGTTATAATTCACAGGATACCATGGTGGTGAGTGTTTTCTTGTTAAAGAAAACAGTACTTAAAAACTCTAATAAAAAAAATAAAATGTTATAATTCACAGGATACCATGGTGGCGAGTGTTTTCTTATTAAAGAAAACAGTACTTAAAAACTCTAATAAAAATAAAGCAAATGCATGTTGGTCAGTATTGTTTATTTCTTAGCCTTGATTATCTGTTTTTCTTCTGACCTCTAACGGGTTAAGTTTAATCAACAAGGCATATATTACAAAATACCCAAGCTATTCTTGGTTTGCAGATAGAACACAATCACTGAAACTTAGTCACTTTATACTTAGCTTATTGACTCTAAAAATGTAGCAGCAGTAAATGCAGCATAGTGGAATGACATCACATCATTACCATCACTGTCATCAGTGCACAAGTTCCAGACTGCAAATAGGCTACCGTGATTCTGAAACTTGACTGTCTCTAGGCTCTCATGTCGTTCTCAAGGAATTTTATTCAAATACTTCAACGTGCGTATTCACAGGCAGGTGTTCACAGATAGTATTTTATGCAGCTTTTTTCTAGTTCTTAGTAGTCAGGTGAGAGGTTGGCTTGGTATGTGTGGGTATTGAAGGGGTGTCTCAGGATGGGGTGGTATTACACATTCAACAAATGGTTAAATAATTATGCAGCATCCACTGTTTGTCAGCTTGTGTACACTGGGTGTGTGTGTATGAATATTCCAGAGTCAGGTTGTATTAAGTCAAGGTTATTATTACCCGTAAGTGGGGCTTCCCAGGTGGTGCTAGTGCTGAAGAACCCACCTGCCAATGCAGGAGACGTAGAGTGACGCAGGTTTGATCCCTGGGTGGGGAAGATTCCCTTGAGGAGGGCATGCCAACTCACTCCAGTATTCTTGCCTGGAGAATCCCGTGGATAGAGGAGCATGGTAGACTACAGTTCATAGGGTTGCAGAGAGTTGAACACGACTGAAGTGACTTAGCACAGCACAGCATCTTCTGCTGCTGCTGCTGCTGCTGCTAAGTCACTTCAGTCGTGTCCGATTCTGTGCGACCCCATAGACGGCAGCCCACCAGGCTTCCCGTCCCTGGGACTCTCCAGCCAAGAACACTGGAGTGGGTTGCCATTTCCTTCTCCAGTACATGAAAGTGAAAAGTGAAAGTGAAGTCGCTCAGTCATGTCCAACTCTAGCGACCCCATGGACTGCAGCCCACCAGGCTCCTCCGTCCATGGGATTTTCCAGGCAAGAGTACTGGAGTGGGGTGCCATTGCCTTCTCTGACAGCATCTTCTACATCACCACTACTCATGGTGTAGTAGGTCAGGAATACAGCAAGCCCCCTACGTAAGAATGAGGTCCATTCTGACAGTGCTGGTAAGTCCAATTTGTTCCTAAGTCCAACAGAGTTAGCCTTGGTACCCAACTAATATAATCAGCTATATGCTACTGTATGGTGATAGATTTATAATACTTTTCACACAAATAATACATAAAGAACACACAAAAGAGAAAACATTTTTAACCTTACAGTACAGTACCTTGAAAAGTAGAGTAGTACAGTACAACAGCTGGCACACAGGGGCACACGGGCATCTTTGAAAGTTTGCAACTTGAAGGTTCATATGTAGGGGACTTAGGGTAATCACTGTGTCCCCACCCAGTTGTAGAGGAAGCAGGTGAAAGTAGAGCGCACTTCTGGAGTCTCTGATGAACAGCAGCTTGATGAGCTCATCATCTGTTGAGGGTTTTCTCTTCTGCAGGGTCTCCATTTGTTCCAACAACCGATCATGGATTCGTGTGTCCCTTGCCCTCTTTCCCTCCTGGATTAAAACCTCAAGACACCCCCATTCCTAGTCTGATGATTACTTGTCTGCGTCTTGCAAACTCTTCTGAGTTCTCCTGTTGTTTTACAAACAGCTTTTACCTGATGATGGAAGAGAGTAGGTTTTCATGAGACACGTTTTCTGAAAATTTATCCCTTTATAAATCTCCCTCATTAATACAAATGGCAACCTTTGTGTGTGCATTTGCATATTTTTGGTCCCTAGAGCATTTAAAGGAGGAGGCAATGGCAACCCACTCCAGTACTCTTGCCTGGAACATATCATGGATGGAGGAGCCTGGTGGGCTGCAGTCCATGGGGTCACTAAGAGTCGGACAATGCTGAGTGACTTCACTTTCACTTTTCACTTTCATGCATTGGAGAAGGAAATGGCAACCCACTCCAGTGTTCTTGCCTGAAGAATCCCAGGGATGGGGGAGCCTGGTGGGCTGCCGTCTATGGGGTCACACAGAGTCAGACATGACTGAAGCAACTTAGCAGCAGCAGAGCATTTAAAATTTTTTCTGGACTCCCAAATCTCTAGAAAGTATTTTGTGAAAAGAGATTATGTCGTGTATGAAATGCATTAGTAGTTTGCCAAGAATTCAGTTCAGTTCAGTTCAGTCGCTCAGTCGTGTCCGACTCTTTGCAACCCCATGAATCACAGCATGCCAGGCCTTCCTGTCCATCACCAACTCCTGGAGTTCACCCAAACTCATGTCCATCGAGTCGGTGATGCCATCCAGCCATCTAATCCTCTGCCATCCCCTTCTCCTCCTGCCCCCAATCCCTCCCAGCATCAGGGTCTTTTCCAATGAGTCAACTCTTCACATGAGGTGGCCAAAGTATTGGAGTTTCAGCTTCAGCATCAGTCCTTCCAGTGAACACCCAGGACTGATCTCCTTTAGAATGGACTGGTTGGATCTTCTTGCAGTCCAAGGGACTCTCAAGAGTCTTCTCCAACACCACCGTTCAAAAGCATCAAATCTTCTGTGCTCAGATTTCTTCACAGTCCAACTCTCACATCCATACATGACCACAGGAAAAACCATAGCCTTGACTAGATGCACCTTTGTTGACAAAGTAATATCTCTGCTTTTCAATATGCTATCTAGGTTGGTCATAACTTTCCTTCCAAGGAGTAAGCGTCTTTTAATTTCATGGCTGCAATCACCATCTGCAGTGATTTTGGAGCCCCAAAAAATAAAGTCTGACACTGTTTCCATTATTTCCCCATCTATTTCCCATCAAGTGATGGGACCAGATGCCATGATCTTAGTTTTGATATAATAAATATATTTAACATAAGATACAGGCAAAATAATTTTGACCATTCAAAAGTTTGAAAGAACTTTCTGGATCATTACCACAGGTATGAGTTCTCAATCTAAGGATTTAAGATGTGGAAGTTGTATTGGGTATACCTTTAAATCCTTACTCATTTGTGAGTATTGTGTATGCTAGGCATTTTGCTTTCTGAAGTGGATCTGTTATATACATGATGATTTATTATTTATCTCATTCTCATTAAATATGGATTTAGAATGTATAAAATTCCAATTATTTTAGCTCTACATTTTTTGTTGGAGTTTAATTGCTTTACATTGTTGTGTTATTGTTTGCTATACAATGAAGTGAGTCAGCTATATGTATACATATATCTCCTCCCTCTTGGACCTCTCTTCCCCCCAGTTCTACCCATCTAGGTCATCACAGAACACAGAGCTGAGCTCTCTGTGGTATATTCAGGTTTTTATGTTATGTATATGTTTAATGTTAGGTGTACATGCCACTTATTTCTCTATCTGTCTACAAGTCTCACTTGTTCTTAGAATTTTATAGTAGAAAATGGTCTTGTATACCATCTATTCAGTTTCTCTATATTAATTGCTTTGCAGCCGTATGTTTGTGTATATGACATTTTAGCTATCCTAAGAAACTCTGTTATCTGCATTAGTGAGATTTTTTTTTTCCTTTTTAAAAAAACATTCCTACCTATGCATATGGGCATGACTAAGTTTTTGGGTTTTTTTTTTGTTTGTTTGTTTGGTTTTTTTTGCATTTTCAAACCTTTAAGCCAGAAAGCACAGAAAATAAAAGTAAGCCTAACTGTAAAAACCAAACCAAAACATTTTGCTGGATTTTGATATGAAATGATTATGCCCATGCAATACCTGGGGGAAGTCATTAAATCAGGGGTGAGATATGAGAGTTCACATCTCAGCTTTTGTCTGGATAGGTTTATACATGACTGCTGGCAAGCTGAACTTTAGAAGATGACGTTCCCTCAGATAACAAAGATTATGCTCAGCACTCAGGGAGATCTTCCAGATGACCAAAATAAATTGTACCTAGGGTAACCAAACAGTGATCACTATCTCTATAAGTTTTACATTCCCAGTTTCCTTAAGAGTATTTCAGAGGTGCTCCATAAATGTTGACATCGTGGATGAGTATAAAATAATGTAAAAAAAAAAAGTTTAATCTGAAGTCTATGTATTTGAAATAATTTCCATTGTCTTGAAGTATTTTTATTCTAATGTGTTGTTCCAGTTGGATCATAATAAGCCATGTGAATTAGAGAAGGAAATGGCAACCCACTCCAGTATTTTTGCCTGGAAAATTTCCATGATCAGAGAAGCCTGGCAGACTATAGTCCACGGGGTCGCCCCGAGTAGGACATGACGAGTGACTGAGCACACAAACTTATTGCATTGATCAGATCACTGTATATGCATATGAAATCATTATGATGTACACCTTAAACTTATACAATATTATATGTCAATTATATCTCAGTAAAGCTAGAAAAACTGCTGTGTAGTAAGAGAATCTTTGCCACAATAAGGAGTTTCTATACTGATATTTCTTTAGTCCACTTTGAATGGCCATGATTTTATTTCCATTGTACCATCTAAAACCCAGATAATCTCTCCTTTTAAGAAAAGAAAACAAATTTCAAAAACTGACACTGTTCCGGTAGAGTTTAAAATGCTTTAAAAATAATTAAATCTGTTTATTTTATCATTACCTTTATTTATGAAAAATGGTCTTTTATTTAAGGTTGTTATATAAAAGCTTATGTTTGAACTAACCCAATGGAAAGTGACTTTATTTAAAGAAAAACACAACTAAAAAATAATGCACATTTACTGGGATCTGGCAAATCAACGGATGACACAGTTATTCAGCAAGAACCTGCGCAATGTCTTTAACATCAGACAGCACTGAAATATACTGTGAACGCTATCTAAGAGGCTGGGGTCAGTTGTTTGTTTATTTTTGTAGCCAGCTGCTTTTAAGTGCAGAGAAGGCAATGGCACCCCACTCCAGTACTCTTGCCTGGAAAATCCCATGGACAGAGGAGCCTGGTAGGCTGAAGTCCATGGGGTCGCTAAGAGTCGGACACGACTGAACGACTTCACTTTCACCTTTCACTTTCATGCATTGGAGAAGGAAATGGCAACCCACTCCATGTTCTTGCCTGGAGAATCCCAGGGATGGCGGAGCCTGGTGGGCAGCTGTCTATGGGGTCGCACAGAGTCGGACACAACTGAAGCAACGTAGCAGCAGCAGCAGCAGCTTTTAAGTGGCAGGAATTGAACTATGCATACTTAAATGATGTTCCTTTTCTTAGTTTCCTAATTTTTAAAATTGGCTATATGCCATTCTGAGTTATATTTTTAAATGTTTAAATATATGATGTATTACATGTGTAAACATGTATAGTTATTTTTCTCTTGATTTTTTTGTAAATATGAAATACATTTTTTTACCATTCACTAACCTTTAAAATATGCATGTGTATATGTCTATGAATGTACATATGTACACATACTTAAATACATGCATACATATAATTTATGTTATATATTAAGTAGAATATGTATATATTTCCAAACGAGTTGTTAGCCTTCGTTAGTTAGTGATGAATTGTTATCTTCCCTAACTATGTAAAGGCACCTAGCCCTACTCCAGGAGAATAAAATGTTCATAAAATGTCTTATATTTATTATATAAATTGTTACATCTTCACATTATACTTTTATTTGGAAAAATGTTTGGTATTTAACATTGAATTTTAGTGTGTCTTTTAAAAAATTACAACTTTTAAAGGATGACGGTCAGTAAGAGAAAATTCTATATCTCTGTCTATATAAGTCTAGTAAAACTTTTCACATGTTATTCAAGAAAAAAAATGAAAAAATACTTTTGACATATTTGAACTTGCCTAAAAAGCTATGCCTTTCATTTAACTTACTAGGAAAAAGGAATTATATCTCTCTGAGTGCTTTAAAGACCCTAGGGACTGTTCTGTAGAAAGGACCCATGTCATTTTACTGATGCTTTTATTGACTGTTACACTTTGGAATTTTTTAAGTATTAGCTTTGTAACTGTCTGAACCACTGGGGAAGTCCCCAAAAGTGTTAGTCGCTCAGTCGTGTCCAACTCTTTGTGACCCCATGGACTATAGCTCCTCTGTCCATGGGATTCTCCAGGCAAGAATACTGGAGTGGATAGCCATTCCCTTCTCCAGGGGACCTTCCTGATCCAGGGATTTAATCCAGGTCTCCTGCATTGCAGACAGATTCTTTACCATCTGAACCATCAGTTCAGTTCAGTCGCTCAGTCGTGTCTGACTCTGCAACCACATGGACTGCAGCACACCAGGCTTCCCTGTCCATCACCCATTCCCAGAGCTTACCCAAACTCATGTCCATTGAGTCAGTGATGCCATCCAACCATCTCATCCTCTGTCGTCCCCTTCTCCTCCTGCCCTCAATCTTTCCCAGCATCAGCGTCTTTTCCAATGAGTTGGTTCTTTGCATCAGGTGGCCAAAGTATTGGAGTTTCAGCTTCAGCATCAGTCCTTCCAATGAATATTCAGGACTGATTTCCTGTAGGATGAACTGGTTGGATCTCCTTCTGTCTAAGAAACTCTCAAGAGTCTTCTTCAACACTACAATTCTTCAGCACTCAGTTTTCTTTATAGTCCAACTCTCACATCCATACATGACTACTGGAAAAACCATAGCTTTGACTAGACGGACCTTTCAGGGGAGCCTCAAATAAAAGTACATCCAGTTACAAATCATGATGTATAACTTTAAGGTACCAAACTTATGAATAAGTATGAAATGTACTCTTCTGTACATTTAGAACATAGCAACTGTTTACAACTCCAAAGGCTACTTAACACACATACTGTTGCACCCTGATACTTTGCCGAAATCTGTACATTACTTAGCCCTTAACCAAAAAAATGATTCTCAGTACTTGGGAGGGACTGTATATTGGCGTCCCCAGGATGGGTATGGAACGTTGAAGTAAAGGACCAGACTAAAGGGGCTTGCACTACGCTGAGAGTCTGGAAAGTCACTAATGTGTTTAGAGGAAAGGTTAAATGTTCATTCTCAAATTAGCAACATCCACAAATCTTGGGTGTATAGAAAGGATTGCAGTCAAGTAGGACTTTTGGCAAGGAGACCAAATGGAGTGAGTTTTAGTGTCTTGGAAAGATGCTGATAATTCTAGTGGCTAGCTCTGACTGAGAATCACTGACGTATTTGTTTTTTTCTCCTCAGCACGGAGAAGAACCCGTTCTTCAACCTATTATTGTTTGCATTGAGAAATCGGTTGTCAGGCATCCTGTTACCTTTTGAAAAGGATTGGTCTTTTTTCTTCTGGCCCTTTGTAACTTCCTCTTTTCCTGGTTTTCAGAGGGTTTGCTATGAAATGTGGAGGTGCAGTGTTTATTCTGTTCATTATTTGGGGGTGTATGGTGCTGCTTATTCCATGGCTTGATGTCTTCCTGCAGCTCTGAAAGATGATCTACCATTACTTTTTCACACAGTAATTCTGTCTGTTCTTTCTCCTCGCATGTTAAATCATTTGTTCCACATGTCCCGTGCCTTTTGGTTTTTTCCTTCTTTTGCCATAGTTTTGTGTCTCAGAGATTCAAAATAGAGGTTTACTACCGACAGTCCTTCCAGCTCACTATTTTCTATTCAACTGTGAATACAGTGGTTTTTACCTGGTTCTCTAGCCTGCTCTTCCTGATTTGAGGTAATAAAATATTAAATAAATATTTTCCCATCTGAATCAGCCAGTGTCAGCTTTGATCACAAGTAGCAACTAAGACACCCAACAAATAAGACAGCATTATTGGAAGTGATGCAATTAAATTTTAAAATATACTAAATCCAATATATGCTAAATATATTCTAAAGTAACTAATTTTTAGAGCATTGATGATTAAGTAATTGTCCTTAGCAACATGTAGATGCTAGAATTCATTTTCTGCTGTAGTCACTCCTAGCGAGGACATTTAGAGCATATTTAGTGAATTACTCTGCTCATCCATAGAGAAGTTTAGGAGCTTCAACGGAAGCATACATTTAGACCATATAATGAAGAAAAAGATTTTCTAATATACCCAACAAATTTTTGACAAAGACACAAATTTGATGAAGAAAGGATATCTTTCAAACAAATGTGCTGGGAAAAATTGGACATCCATAGGCAAAATAAATGAATCTCAACATAAACCTCACACCTTATAGCTCAAAATAGATTAGTGATTTAAGTGTGAAAAGTAAAAGTATGAAATTTGTAACAAAACATAAAATCTTTGGGAACTAGGACTAGGCAAAGAGTTCTTAGACTTGACACAAAAGTGTGACCCTTAAAAGGAAAACTTGATAAATTAACTTCATCACAATGAAAACTTTTGCTTTATGAAAGAGCCTGTTAAGAGAACTTTAAAAAGCTATGGGGGGAGGAATTATTTACAAACTACATGTCTCTAACAGAAAACGTGAATAAAAAACTCTTAAAACTCTAAGCTAAATTTTAAAAACAACAATTCAGTTAGGAAATGGGCAAAAAACATGAACTGATACTTCACAAAAGTTGATAAACACATGAACAGATGTCAACATTATTAGCCATTAGTGAGATGCAAATTAAAAACATCATGCTACTGCTGCTACTGCTAAGTCGCTTCAGTCATGTCCAACTCTGTGCGACCCTACAGACAGCAGCCCACCAGGCTCTGCCATCCCTGAGACTCTCCAGGCAATAACACTGGAGTGGGTTGCATTTTCCTTCTCCAATGCATGAAAGTGAAAAGTGAAAGCATCATGAGTTATCAGTAAATACCTATTGGAAAGGCTAAAATGAAAAACAGTGACAACACCTCATACTGGCAGGAGACAGAAAACCTGAATAACTCATACACTGCTGTTGGGGAGGTTGATTGGTTCAGACACTCTTGAAAACAATGTGGCAGTTTCTTAAACTATGCAGTGGCCACGCAGCCATCAGCAGTACCATCAGTAATCTATCCTGGGGAAATGAAGACTTTTGTTCACATGCAAACCATACAAATGTTCATAGCAGCTTTATTTTAAATATCCCCGAACTGAAAACAAGCCAGATACCCATCATTGGATAAATGGTTAAACTGTAGGACATCCTCATCATGTAATACTCAGTTAGGTTCAGTTCAGTTGCTAAGTCATGTCCGACTCTTTGCGACCCCATGAATCGCAGCACGCCAGGCCTCCCTGTCCATCAACAACTCCTGGAGTTCACTCAGACTCATGTCCATCGAGTCGGTGGTGCCATCCAGCCATCTCATCCTCTGTCGTCCCCTTTACCTCCTGCCCCTAATCCCTCCCAGCATCAGGGTCTTTTCCAATGAGTCAGCTCTTCTCATGAAGTGGCCAAAGTATTGGAGTTTCAGCTTCAGCATCAGTCCTTCCAATGAACACCCAGGACTGATCTCCTTTAGGATGGACTGGTTGGATCTCCTTGCAGTCCAAGGGACTCTCAAGAGTCTTCTCCAACACCACAGTTCAAATGCATCAATTCTTCGGCACTCAGCTTTCTAAACAGTCCAACTCTCACATCCATACATGACCACTGGAAAAACCATAGCCTTGACTAGATGGACCTTTGTTGGCAAAGTAATATCTCTGCTTTTGAATATGCTATCTAGGTTGGTCACAACTTTCCTTCCAAGGAGTAAGCATCTTTTAATTTCATGGCTGCAATCACCATCTGCAGTGATTTTGGGGCCCCCAAAATTAAAGTCTGACACTGTTTCCACCTTTTCCCCATCTATTTTCCATGCAGTGATGGGACCAGATGCCATGATCTTCGTTTTCTGCATGTTGAGCTTTAAGCCAACTTTTTCACTCTCCACTTTCACTTTCATCAAGAGGCTTTTTAGTTCCTCTTCACTTTCTGCCATAAGGGTGGTGTCATCTGCATATCTGAGGTGATTGATATTTCTCCCAGCAATCTTGATTCCAGCTTGTGCCTCTTCCAGCCCAGCGTTTCTCATTATGTACTCTGCATATAAGTTAAATAAGCAGGGTGACAATCTACAGCCTTAACGTTCTCTTTTCCCGATTTGGAACCAGTCTGTTGTTCCATGTACCGTTCTAACTGTTGCTTCCTGACCTGCATACAGGTTTATCAAGAGGCAGGTCAGGCGGTCTGGCATTCCCATCTCTTTCAGAATTCTCCACAGTTTGTTGTGATCCACACAGTCAAAGGCTTTGGCATAGTCAATATGGCAGAAATAGATGTTTTTCTGGAACTCTCTTGCTTTTTCCATGATCCAGCGGATGTTGGCAATTTGATCTCTGGTTCCTCTGCCTTCTCTAAAACCAGCTTGAACATCTGGAAGTTCACGGTTCACATACTGCTGAAGCCTGGCTTGGAGAATTTTGAGCATTACTTTACTAGTGTGTGAGATGAGTGCATTTGTGCGGTAGTTTGAGCATTCTTTGGCATTGCCTTTCTTTGGGGTTGAAATGAAAACTGACCTTTTCCAGTCCTGTGGCCACTGCTGAGTTTTCCAAATTTGCTGGCATATTGAGTGCAGCTTGGAGAATTTTGAGCATTCATTTACTAGCATGTCAGATGAATGCAATTTTGCGGTAGTTTGAGTATTCTTTGGCATTGCCTTTCTTTGGGATTGGAATGAAAACTGACATTTTGCAGTCCTGTGGTCACTGCTCAGTTTTCCAAATTTGCTGGCATATTGAGTGCAGCACTTTCACAGAATCATCTTTCAGGATTTGAAATAGCTCCACTGGAATTCCATCACCTCCACTAGCATTGTTCATAGTGATGCTTTCTAAGTCCCACTTGACTTCACATTCCAGGATGTCTGGCTCTAGGTGAGTGATCACACCATCATGATTGTATTGGTTGTGAAGCTCTTTTCTGTACAGTTCTTTTGTGTATTCTTGCCACCTCTTCTTAATATCTTCTGCTTCTGTTAGGTCCATACAATTTCTGTCCTTTATCGAGCCCATCTTTGCATGAAATGTTCCCTTGGTATCTCTAATTTTCTTGAAGAGATCTCTAGTCTTTCCCATTCTGTTGTTTTCCTCTATTTCTTTGCATTGATCGCTGAGGAACCTCCGTCCATAGTTCATCAGGCACTCTGTCTATCATATCTAGTCCCTTAAATCTATTTCTCACTTCCACTGTATAATCATAAGGGACTTGATTTAGGTCATACCTGAATGGTCTTGTGGTTTTCCCCACTTTCTTCAAGTCTGCATTTGGCAATAAGGAGTTCATGATCTGAGCCACAATCAGCTCCTGGTCTTGTTTTTGCTGACTGTATAGAGTTTCTCCATCTTTGGCTGCAAAGAATATAATCAGTCTGATTTTGATGTTGATCATCTGGTGATGTCCATGTGTAGAGTCTTCTCTTGTGTTGTTGGAAGAGGGTGTTTGCTATGACCAGTGCATTCTCTTGGCAAAACTCTGTTGGCCTTTGCCCTGCTTCATTCCGTATTCCAAGGCCAAATTTGCCTGTTACTCCAGGTTTTTCTTGACTTCCTACTTTTGCATTCCAGTCCCGTATAATGAAAAGGACATCTTTTTGGGGTGTTAGTTCTAAAAGGTCTTATAGAACCATTCGACTTCAACTTCTTCAGTGTTTTGATTGGGGCATAGGCTTGGATTACCATGATATTGAATGGTTTTTCTTGGAAATGAGCAGAGATCATTCTGTCGTTTTTGAGATTGCATCCAAGTACTGCATTTGAGACTCTTTTGTTGACCATGATGGCTACTCCATTTCTTCTAAGGGATTCCTGCCCACAGTAGTAGATATAATGGTCATCTGAGTTAAATTTACCCATTCCAGGCCATTTTAGTTTGCTGATTCCTAGAATGTCAACGTTCACTCTTGCCATATCCTGTTTGACCACTTGCAATTTGCCTTGATTCATGGACCTGACATTTCAGGTTCCTATGCAATATTGCTCTTTACAGCATTGGACCTTGCTTCTATCACCAGTCACATCCACAGCTGGGTATTCTTTTTGCTTTGGCTCCATCCCTTCATTCTTTTTGGAGTTATTTCTCCACTGATCTCCAGTAGCATATCAGGCACCTACCAACCTGGGGAGTTCCCCTTTCAGTATCCTATCATTTTGCCTTTTCATACTGTTCATGAGGTTCTCAAGGCAAGAATACTGAAGTGGTTTGCCACTCCCTTCTCCAGTGGACCACATTCTGTCAGACCTCTCCACCATGACCCACCCATCTTGGGTGGCCCCACAGGGCATGGCTTAGTTTCATTGAGTTAGACAAGGCTGTGGTCCATATGATCAGATTGGCTAGTTTTCTGTGATTATGGTTTCAGTGTGTCTGCCCTCTGATGCCCCCTCGCAACACCTACCGTCTTATTTGGGTTTCTCTTACCTTGGATGAGAGGTATCTCCTCTCGGCCACCCTTCCTGACCTTGAACGTGGAGTAGCTCCTCTCAGCCCTCCTGCGCCAGTGCAGCCGCTACTCCTTGGAAGTGTGGTAGCTCCTCTGGGCCGCCACCCCTGACCTCGGGCGTGGGGTAGCTCGTCTTGGCCACTGCCTCTGACCTTGGACTTGGGGTAGCTCTTGTGCCGACACAGCCTGGCAGTCTCGGTCGCCGCCCCTGACTTTGGGCGAGGGGTAGCTCCTCTCGGCCGTGCTTCTCTGCGGTCTGTCATAGCCAGCGTGCTTTATCGTGTAATACTATTCAGCAATAAAAAAGATTAAACTCTTGTTACCCCCTAAAGATGAATCTTGAGAGAATTATATTGAGTGAGAAAAAAAAATCCCCAAAGGTTATATGCTATGTGATTTCATTTGTATAACATCCATCTGTCTTCTTGGGAAATGTCTATTTAAGTCCTCTGCCCATTTGTAATAGTGTTGTTAAGGTTTTATTTTGGATATTAACCCCTTATCAGATAAATGATTGACAAATATTTTCTCTTATTTCATAGGTTGCCTTTTTATTTTGTTGACGGTTTCTTTTGCTGTGCAGAAGCTTATTTAGTTTGAAATAGACTTCCTTTCTCTTTGATTTGTGAAAAATACAAATGTTGATTATTTTGCAGTTGCAAGTGACTATTCTCTGTGAAGGAGGTTTATATGAGCTAGGTTTGCCCACTGCTGCTGCTACTGCTGCTAAGTCGCTTCATCGTGCCCGACTCTGTGCGACCCCATAGACAGCAGCCCACCAGGCTCCCCGGTCCCTGGGATTCTCCAGGCAAGAACACTGGAGTGGGTTGCCATTTCCTTCTCCAATGCATGACAGTGAAAAGTGAAAGTGAAGTCGCTCAGTCGTGTCCGACTCCTAGCGACCCCATGGACTGCAGCCTTCCAGGCTCCTCTGTCCATGGGATTTTCCAGGCAAGAGTACTGGAATGGGGTGCCATTGCCTTGGACACCTTAATTACTAGGAGGCAAGTGGCTTGAATACTCCATTGACTGTGGAAGCAAAGAGCAATGAAAACTTCTCTGCCTTTGCTTCTGAACTCTAAGTGAGCCACCTTGTCCAAATTTTAGAAAAATGCCATTACTTAAAGGAAGATAAAGGTCAGCAACAATTTCAATGGAATTTCTTTTTATATCTCCAGTAAGAGACCACTTGGCTACATTCCCGTCCAAAAAGTGCCATTAGCTATTTTGATTCCCAAGATAATACCTCATTGCAGCTCCTTTTTAAATGATAATAAAACTGCCCAGAATACAAAGTAAATGAAGTCCGAAATAAAGCATCTAGGAACAGTTTCAGTTATTATGCTGTCTGATGACAGGTTAATTTCAGTAGCTGGATAAGATGTGACGGGGGAACCGTAAGATTACTTTCGAAAAATAGTATGACACCTGAAGCATACCGGATTCAGAATCAGTGGTGAAGGAAATAATCACTTTTCTATGTAATTAGAATCTATAACCTATTTGGTACATTTTTTCAATTAAAAAGATCAAGATTATTTTTATTTATTTATTTATTTATTTATTTATTTATTTTTACCACCACCTCACCCAGTGCTTGGCATTCAATAATGTTGTTTTTTTCTTTTTAATTTTATTTTATTTTTAAACTTTACAATATTGTATTAGTTTTGCCAAATATCGAAATGAATCCTCCACAGGTATACCTGCGTTCCCCATCCTGAACCCTCCACCCTCCTCCCTCCCCTCCCCTCCCTCTGGGTCGTCCCAGTGCACCAGCCCCAAGCATCCAGTATCGTGCATCGAACCTGGACTGGCGACTCGTTTCATACATGATATTATACATGTTTCACTGCTATTTTCCCAATTCTCCCCACCCTCTCCCTCTCCCACAGAGTCCATAAGACTGATCTATACATCAGTGTCTCTTTTGCTGTCTCGTACACAGGGTTATTGTTACCATCTTTCTAAATTCCATATATATGTGTTAGTATACTGTATTGGTGTTTTTCTTTCTGGCTTACTTCACTCTGTATAATAGGTTCCAGTTTCATCCATCTCATTAGAACTGATTCAAATGTATTCTTTTTAATGGCGAGTAATACTCCATTGTGTATATGTACCACAGCTTTCTTATCCATTCATCTGCTGATGGGCATCTAGGTTGCTTCCATGTCCTGGCTATTATAAACAGTGCTGCGATGAACATTGGGGTACACGTGTCTCTTTCCCTTCTGGTTTCCTCAGTGTGTATGCCCAGCAGTGGGATTGCTGGATCATAAGGCAGTTCTATTTCCAGTTTTTTAAGGAATCTCCACACTGTTCTCCATAGTAGCTGTACTATGTACAGCTGTACTAAATAATCACTTTTCTATGTAATTAGAATCTATAACCTATTTGGTACATTTTTTCAATTAAAAAGATCAAGATTATTTTCAAATATACATTAACTAAGGATATATTAATATGAAATATATGAAGATGAAGCAGTAAAAAGAAGGAAAAGAAAAATTTGCATCAATGCCTGCAAGTCAGGGGACCATTATATCTACTACTGTGGGCAAGAATCCCTTAGAAGAAGTAGAGCGGCCCTCACAGTCAATAGAAGAGTCTGAAATGCAATCTCAAAAATGACATAATGATCTCTGTTCGTTTCTAAGGCAAACCATTCAACATCACAGTAATCCCAGTCTGTGCCACAGCCACTAATGCTGAAGAAGACGAAGTTCAACAGTTCTATGAAGACCTCCAAGACCTTCTAGAGCTAACACCAAAAAAAAAAAAAAAAAGATGTCCTTTTCATCACAGGGGACTAGCATGCTAAAGGAGGAAGTATGGGGTCACAAAGAGCCAGACACGACTTAGCGACTGAACAATCTGCAAGTCTAGTAGTGGTCTCTGCTCTGCGGGGTTCTGAGATGAGTAAGACCCAATATCAGGCTGGCCTGGCCTGGCACAAAGACAGGCCGTCAATACATCTTTGTTAAATTTTTAGATAAATTTATTCAGAACTGCACTACCAGGGTTTTGATTGACACAAAAGTAGTATTGGCATTGCTGTCTTGAAGGCACTTTGTAATTTTCCTGTTCGTAATTAGCCTTAGGAATATCAATTAAATTGCAATACAAAGGCTGTAGTAAGCAATATATCAGCTAGCATATGCCTTAATCTTACCTAAAAGATGTTACCCTGTGCTTCATTTTTCTGTAATATTTTTTAACTTCATCTAAAGGCCCTTTCTGAAAATTCTTTGAGAAAGCACTAAAATTTAGCTTCTCCAAAAACACACCATGTAACAACAAACCCCCACAAAGTGCATTTGTTTTTTGGAAAGAATAAGTTTTGTTTAAAGGCTACCAAAATTAAAAAAAAAAAAATGCAGCTCTACAACATCACATGTATTTCTTATATTGTGTTGTATTATTTGTTTCAGTTGCTATTTTGAATATGCTTTGTGTGTATATTGATTTTTAATATTGGTTGTGAAATTTCAAATAGTTATATGAGTTAGAACCTTGTGATAACTTTTTGAGCAAGAGGAATTTTCCATTAAAAATCATACCAACAACTTGTATTTTTACAGCATTTTACATTTCGAAACATGCTTTTCTGTATGGTCCCCCATTAAAATAACATTGGGTCTTACTCATCTCAGAACCCCACAGAGCAGAGACATTCTTCACCAGGAAGATTAGATACCATCTTTATTCTCTACAGGAAGATTTTAAGCGAGGTAAGATAAAACGCCATGTGTCCAAAAGTGTCATTCTTTTACAGTCATTTCTAGTTTCTTCTCAGAATACCAGTGCTAACCACTGCACACATTTTGATGACAATGCCTTTCACTCTCACCCCAGTAGAGGCTCCCCTCCGATGTGGCATCCTTGATTAGAACATAGTATGTGTTTTTTCTTTGGGCTTCCCTGGTGGCTCAGTGGTAGAGAATCCACCTGCCAGTGCCAAAGACACGGAAAGATTCCCTGGGGGAGGAAAAGGCAACCCACCCCATATGCTTGCCTGGGAGACACCTTGGACAGATGGAACTGGCAGGCTGCAGTCCACGGGGGTAGCAAAGAGTCAGAACACGGCTGAACGAGTGATACTTTTTCTTTATGACCTGTACAAATTATGAAACTCCTATTTTGTGTAGATTTCCTCCCAATGTAGATGAGAGCCATTCAATGTCTCTGTTCTAATACTTTGTCTCCACTGAGTCTGAATTCCTAATCTCAAAGGTAATGTCTCCAGTGGGTCCTCAGATCTTGTTACCACTTTCCTTGAGCTGCATGTAATCTTGCAGCCTTGAAATTTTGGTGTGTGCATCACTTTAAATGTGTTTGAGAATTGTGAAATTTTCACCCTTGTCTTTATTGTTAAGGGCTTCCCTGGTAGTTCAGCTGGTAAAGAATCTGCCCGCAATGCAGGAGACTTGGGTTCAATCCCTGGGTTGGGAAGATCCCCAGAAGAAGGGAATGGCTACCTACTCCAGTATTCTGGCCTGGAGAATACTGGACTGTAATATTCCATGGACTGTATAGTCCTTCGGGTCCACAAAGAGTCAGACACGACTGAGCAACTTTCACACTGTTTATTATTAAACATGAAAACCATCATAAAAAATAGTCCTATATGCAAAAGCATAATTCTGAAATAGGTCTTCTTCCATTTCCTTGATTTTCACTTTTCTGACATGTCACTTTATGACTTAGATGAAATTGATGGATCCCCCTCTTCTAGCAATGATTACATTCTTTTGGTCCCTGAAACAATTCTCCACAACCTCTGCTTGAGGAAATCTCAGTATTTCAGGTTATTCACAAGATTTAAGCCTCAATTCAAGAGTTCCAGGCTTCAAGGATTAGCACAGGGTCATGGAGAGGAGAAGCTCTGGAAAGACCTTTTGTTGAGTCTGTTGACTTTCCAGCTCTGTATCTCATCTGTAAATTGATTGTCACGTGCAAAGACTACTCTGTAGGGTTACTGTTAGCTGTAAATAAGATAAAATATTCAAAGTGCAGGTATGCAATAGACCGCACACTATTTCATCTATTGACATTAATGTTTCTAAATAATAAGCACTGACTTGACTTGCCACAATGAAGAAATACCATCTTTTTGGAGTATTTAATACATTTCACCTCTTTGGAATAGTACTTCTTTCTTTGCTTTCGGCAACACACTTCACTGGATTTTTTATTTGATAAACAGTGGGAACGCAGCAGGATTTTAATCCAGAGCAGTTACTTGATGAAAGGTGTTTTAGACACTTTAGTCTGATAAAATGACACGCGGATTGATGTGAGTGAAAGCGTGGTAACCAGAGTGAAGGTTGCCGGGGTGATCACACCTTGGCTGCACCTGCATTGGGCTGCCATGCTTCCTTACCTGGAGTGCTGAGCTGTGATGGACTTTGATGACTAGCTCTTCTCTGTCATTCAATATTTTGGTTGTTTTTTCCAACTGTCCGATTTGTTTCAGTTAATAGAAGCACAGGTAGTACCACCTAGAAAGCCCTCCACTTCTGGACTTGCCATTACATATACCTTACCGATTTTCAGCCGTAAGTGTACCTGATCTTGCTGTCTGCCGTCACCTGATACCTGCTGTCACATCTGCGTGGAAGGTGAGATCGCCCTGAACTGGTGCCTCCCTCTGCCTTTTCGGCCACATCTTCAGCTTTCACTGGCTTCTGCTCCTCCTCCCAGCCTCCCAGCACTCACCATTGTAAGACTTCTCTCAATCATGTTTCTTTTTTTTTTTTTTCAGTTTTAAACTTTTTTTATTATCATCCATGCAAAGTACTTGGACTTCCCTGGTGGCCCAGAGGGTAAAACATCTGTCTACAATGCGGGAGACTCGGGTTCAATCTCTGGGTTGGGAAGATCCCCTGGAGAAGGAAATGGCAATCCACTCCAGTACTATTGCCTGGAAAATCCCATGGACAGAGGAGCCTGGTAGGCTGCAGTCCATGGGGTTGCAAAGAGTTGGACACGACTGAGCGACTTCACTTCACTCATGCAAAGTACACAAACTAATTTTCAAGGGGAAATCATCTGTTTCTTAAACTCAGCCTATTTTAGAATCCTTATTTAGTCCTGAGCCCTACAGTTTTGGGCTTACCAGGTGGTACTAGTGGTAAAGAACCCACATGCCAATGTGGGAGACATAGGAGATGTGGGTTTGATCCCTGGGTCGGGAAGATATCTTGGAGGAGGAAACAGCAACCCACTCTAATATTCTTGCCTGGAGAATCCCACAGGCAGAGGAGTCTGGTGGGCTATGGTCCATAGGGTCTCAAAAAGTCAGAAATGATGGAAGCAACTTGCATGCTGCTGCTGCTGCTGCTAAGTCACTTCAGTCGTGTCCGACTCTGTGCGACCCCATAGATGGCAGCCCACCAGGTTCCACCATCCCTGGGATTCTCCAGGCAAGTACACTGGAGTGGGTTGCCATTTCCTTCTCCAACGCATGAAAGTGAAAAATGAAAGTGAAATTGCTCAGTCGTGTCCGACTCTTGGCGACCCCATGGACTGCAGCCTACCAGGCTCCTCCATCCATGGGATTTGCCAAGCAAGAGTACTATAGTCGGGTGTCATTGCCTTCTCCGAACTTAGCATGCAGTATGGTTTTATTCCTATTTCTCAAAAGATTTATCTAAAGTAGATATTTTAAACTTTAATCTCACTTCCAATCTCCAGATTGGCATGCCCAAATTTTTATGAAAACTTCCCTGCTTTTATTACCCATATTGCACCCCCAAGGCAATGAGTCTATGTAGAACATACTGTATTTTTTCCTCAAACCAGCAACTTTGTCATATAGAAACATGTATAAGTAGATATTTCTGTTAACACTGTCAGTCTTTTCAAAATGACTCAGTATCAGATCTCGGAGATGATAATGGCTCTTCCATTTCTCTGAGTCACTGCAGACAACCAAATGCCATATCTTACTAGTGCTGACTGGGGATGTCTTTGTCCTCTGTGGTCTCTTTCCAGTTGAAATTTTGCTTTTTTAACTTCAGGCTTAAATGTTGGTGAGATTTTCCAATGGTTCTTTTTACTGCCAGCTCAATTTTCCTTGTACTTCTGCCAGATTAATTTTCCTAAATTTCAGTTTGAAGCATATAATTCCCCCCTCTTAAATTTTCCCAGGGTTCTCGTTACCTAGAGTAATAATTAAACTAAAACTTATAATTCAAAGCTATTGACAATATCTACTATTGTTTCATCTAGTTTTTTTTAATTACATAATATTTCAAGCATACTGGAAGCTACATGGAATCATACTACAAACCGACACATGCAGACTACCCATGTTTTACCAATCTAATCCTGTGTTTTTTTGTTTCAAAATTTTTAAGATAGAAAAAATGTTGGGAGTTGAAGACCCATTTGAACCTCTTGCTTTTGACACACTGAACAACTGTATTCAATATTTATCCATGTTACTACATAGATTTAGTTTATTTCATTGGTTGTATAGCCCTGTATTATATACATAAACTACAGTTCCTCTGTTAATGGACATCACTGAGGTTTTGCTGTCTTTGCTATTATAAACCATACTTCAACAAATACACTTATATAATTCTTCCTGATCCCATATATCCAAGTTTCTCCAAGGAGTGTGGTTCAAAGTAGAATTGCAGTTTTTAAAATATGTGCATTTTCACTTGACTAGATGTTTTCAGTTTGCTCACAAATAATTGCTCCAGTTGTTCCAATGAAATGAGAGAACTTATTATATTACATCCTTAGAAGTAATAGCTATTGCCATATTTCTTTAAATTATGAAAAATTCAAGCAGAGTACATATAACTGTCTTAAAAATAATATTTGGTCATATTTACTTCAGTTTTTTAAAAGTAGAAATAAAATGGGTCAATTCAAGGCCCCTTTTGTATCCCAACACGGGCTTCCCTTGTGGCTCAGCTGGTAAAGAATCCATCTACCATGTGGGAGACCTGGGTTCGATCCCTGGGTTGGGAAGATCCCCTGGAGAAGGGAAAGGCTACCCACTCTGGTATTCTGGCCTGGAGGATTCCATGGGATGTATAGTCCATGGAGTCGCAAAGAGTCGGACACAACTGAGAGACTTTCACTTTGTATCTCAGCACAGTAACTTCAGAAGTACACTTAAGTTTATAATGCTATATACATAGTTTTTCTACATTTATTACATTTTGAAATTTATTTGAATAATGCTTACTATTGCTTTGCATAGTTTCAGCTTTGCATGATTGGAATCATACACTCTGTAACTTCCTGAAAAATATTTCTCTTTGCTCAAGATTGTTTTTGAGATTTTAGTCATTTTGATGGAGTTCCTGTTTATTCAGTTTTACTTCTGTACACTGTTCCTTGGTATAAATATCACACAATTTGTATTTCCTAGTACAGTTGTACAAATTTTTTATTATTATTATTGGCATATAGTTGCTTTACAATATTGTGAAAGTTTCTGATATGCAACAAAATGAACCAGCTGTATGTACACATATATTGCCTCCTTCTTGAGCCTCTTGTCTACTCCCCCATCCCACCCGTCTAGGTCATCACGCGGCACTGAGCTGAGCTGCCTGTGCTAGACAGCAGCTTCCTACTAGCTGTCTGTTTTACACATGGTAATGTATGTATGTCAGTCTTAATCTCCCAGTTCATCCCACCCTTCCCTTGACTTCCACACATCCATTCTCTGTGTCTGTGTCTCTATTCCTGCTTCGGAACTAGGTTCATCTGTACCATTTTTCTGGATTCCACATACGTGCATTAGTATATGATACTTGTTTTTCTCTTACTGACTTCACTCTGTATGACACACTCTGGGTTCATCCACATCTCTACAAATGGCCTAATTTCATTTCTTTTTATGGCTGAGTAATATTCCATCATATATCTGTATCAGATCTTTATCAATTCATTTTTTTCTAGGTTATATAGTTAGAGGTGGATTTTCTGGGCTTGTGTATGCTCAGTCGCTCAGTGGTGTCTGACTCTTTGAAACCCCATGGACTGTAGGCGACCAGGTTCCTCTGTCCATGGAATTTTCTAGGCAAGAATACCGGAGTGGGTTGCCATTTCCTTCTCCATTTCTGGGCATAGATCGACACAAACTAGATTTTGCCAAATTGTTCCCAGATGATCCATCCAGATATATTCTCTTCTGAGTTTGATATCCTCTGCCCTGCTTCCTCAGCAACACTTAGTATTTTCAGATGAGACTTTTTCCTCCCATGGGGAAGTGGGTGTGTGAAAGTTACATATTCTCTACAGTTTGAACATGTTTTCATATGTTTGTTGACCAGTTGATGTTCCTGGTTTATGAACTATCTCTTTAATTCCACTGCTCATTTTTCTATGTGATGTTTTTTCCTTAATGGTTCACAAGGGTTCTCATTGTATTTTGAACACTATTCAAATGCAGTTAATAAACTATACAATTATCAAAAAAAAAAATAAACTATACAATTATCTTGTCTCACGATATGACTTGCCTTTAAATTTGCTTATAGTCTCTTGTGTCTTCCTGATATTTTAAATTTTAATGAAATCAAATTTATTTTCTTTATGGCTTATACTTTTTGTGTATTTAAGAATTTACTCCACATGATAATATAAAACTGCCATTTTTCTATTTTAGTTGGTTGCTTTCATGTATTTATGTATACCTTTCGATCTTTAATCAACCTGCAGTTAATCCTCATTTTAGGCCTTACATTGGTAGTCTATTGCTTTCTGTATGGTGAGCCAATTTTTTCATCTTCATTTATTAAATATTCTTATCCATGAGCTTGTTAAACATGTCCAATTTTTTATGTCTGTGTATATTTCCAACATTTTGTTGTATTTACTCTTAATGCACTTTAAAGGTTTTGTTACTGCTTTGAATGAAATCTTTTTAAATGACTTTTTCTTTTTTTTTTTTAATGACTTTTTCTAAGTGGTTGGTACTGACTTAGAGGAAAAGTATTGTTTTTGTGTATCTTGGATCTAATTGAATATTGAATGGGTTGAGGTCTTGCTCTGTGCAGACACTGTGTAGGTGCCCAGGACACATCAAAGCAAAGAGCACAAATCTTGCCTTCCAGGAGCACATTTAATAAGGGGGTCAAGATGAAACACACAGTTGCCATGGAGAGTCACATGCAGCTTTTGCAGGGGAAGATGGTGAAGAAGATAGGAGGGGATTTTGCTACCGAGAACCCAGAAGGTCCCACCGTGGAGGTGACTGAGTTAGTTCTGATGAATGAGGCGGGCTCATCAAGTGGGTGTGGAGGAAGGATTGGGTGAATAACGGAGTAACCTGGGCAGGGCAAAGGTCACGGAATATCTTTGTGTGTGAACCACGAGTGACCCAGCACCACTTGTGTGTAAAGTGTGCTGGAGTGGGGATTTTAAAAGGTATTTAAAGTTATAGTAAGTTACGACCGTGATGTATATTCATTGATTTTTCAGAAAAGGAGTTTTAGGCAGGTGAGTAATACAATAATAATTGTGCATTTGAGGTGTGAGTTGGTATGATCAGTATTGGAAGTGGGGATGCTGTATAGAAATCAAGCCAAAAAATGCAAGAAAGAGCCAGGATAGGCAGCAAAAATAAGAGAAGAGCATCGCTGTCATGGTGCCTTTTGTGTGCTAGAAAACGGGTGGGTTTTCCCACTTGTGGCCTCTTGATTGTACACACTTTGTGTGTAACATGCTGCGTAACTTTTACCCTGCTCTCACGGTCATGGCTTGTCACAGTGCTACCTGTCCTTAAGACCATTTACCTTTTTTAAAATACATTTTAAAAGTGTGTTGTTTATTTCTGGCTGCACTGGGTCTTTGTTGCTGCGTGTGGGGTTCCTCTAGCTGTGGTGCTTGGAGGCCCCGCTTCATTTCAGCACACAGGCTCCAGAGCCTGGGCTCAGTAGTTGTGGCACATGCCCCCGCTACTGCAAGGCATGTGGGATCCTCCTCAACCACGGATAGCAGCTGTGTCCTCTGCATTTGCAGGCAAATTCCTAACCCTTGACCACCGGGGAAGTCCTAAGACCATTTAAAAAGGCACCTCATTTACAAAGCCTTTTTCCATCATTTCTAAACAGTATGTGGTTTTCCCTCTCTTTGTTTTCAATTGTTTATAGTGCTTTGCTCCTATTTTTTTATATTACTTTTTCCTGCTTTTCAATTTATTTGCTTGTGAAATTAGTTTACAATTATCACACAATTATGCTTATTTTGTAAGATATTTAAAATGTAAGAAAATTTGAGTTTATTTTACAGTATTTTATTTTATTCATTAAATTGTCATTAATGCAATGTCTTATTTTTAAACAAGAATTTTTAAAAATGGCATCCTTTAACCATCTGTAATCAGATACAAAATGATTCTGAATTAAAATATAAGAAATCCCATAAAGTATTAAAGTCAGGGGGACAATCAGAAAATTAAGCTGTACTACTAGATACATGGCTCAGCTGGTAAAGAACTCACCTGCCATGTGGGAGATCTGCGTTCAATCTCTGAGTTGGGAATATCCTCTGAAGAAGGGAAAGGCTACCTACTCCAGTATTCTGACCTGGAGAATTCCATGGATTATAGTCCATGGGGTTGCAAAGAGTCAGACATGACTGAGTGACTTTCACTTATTTACTTACTAGATATATACTTGATTTTCTGATTGTGTCCCCCTTGATTGTACTCTGTCTATATTCTAAGGCATTGGGCAAGACTATCTTTAAGATTATTTGACCTTTAACATACTGTAGCTAGAAATACATACTTCAGTCAGTCAGTTCAGTTCAGTCGCTCAGTCGTGTCCGACTCTTTGCAACCCCATGAATTGCAGCACTCCAGGCCTCCCTGTCCATCACCAACTCCGGGAGCTTACTCAAACTCATGTCCATTGAGTCGGTGATGCCATCCAACCATCTTATCCTCTGTTGTCCCCTTCTCCTCCTGCCCCCAATCCCTCCCAACATCAGGTCTTTTCAAATGAGTCAACTGTACGCATCAGGTGGCCAAAGTATTGGAGTTTCAGCTTCAACATCAGTCCTTCCAATGAACACCCAGGATTGATCTCCTTTAGGATGGACTGGTTGGATCTCCTTGCAGTCCAAGGGACTCTCAAGAGTCTTCTCCAACACCACAGTTCAAAAGCATCAATTCCTCGGCGCTCAGCTTTCTTCACAGTCCAACTCTCACATCCATACTTAGCTTTTTTTATTTTTGGAGAATTTCTTCCCTGACCTACTATGTATCATAAAGATATTATTCTACATTTTCTTCTAACCATTCTCAATTTTGATTTTCATGTGTAGGTTTGTCAGTTCACCTGGAATAATTCTTAGTGTGAGATAACGATCAGGTTTCTAAATATTTAGCCAGTTTTCTCATCACTATTGTTAAATAGTCTGTCCTTTTCCTTTCAGGTTCAGTGCACTGTTTTTATAGTCAAAGTTTCTCTATCTCTGGGGTTGTCTCTGGGCTCCCTGTTCTCTCCCCACTGTTCATTTGTGTGTAATGAGCCTCGATCTTACTCTCTACCCCCAGCAAACTTAATATGAATACTTCCTCTCCAAAGTTGTCCAGGATTTTTAATCTTTTGTCATTTGCATTTTGGGATTTGTTATTAAGTTGCATCAGAAACTTCACTGAGAATTTCATTCCTTTTCCTTGACTTAATATTGGAAATGCAATTAAAAATGACCTTTAGACATGATATTTCAATGCCTTAACGTTACGCATATGGAAATGAAAGCTCAAAGGAGTACTTTCAGACTACCTTAAAAAACATCTTGAGTTCAGATTTCTTTTTTTGTTTTCTCATACCTCCTTTATTGAAAACGCATATCCTACTTCCTACTGAGTATTGAAGTGTGTCCATATTATTCCTTTTGTTTTAGTTACATGCTTAAATTAGAACTCTCAACTTAAAAACCTTAATTTCTAGTGAAAACGAAGAAGTAAGCAATTATGAACTTTTACATTAACATTTTGTAGATTGGTGAACATAAATACCAGTGATAATTTCTTAAAACATTTTGTGTTCTTATAGAGAACATTTGGGTCTAAATTTCTGTGAGAAAATGAGCACGACTAAAATATGGACCATTTACTAAATACTGTGATGCCATGTCCATACTACTGTATGTGTGTGCTCAAGTCACTTCAGTCCTGTCTGACTCTTTGTGATCCCATGGGCTATAGTCCGCCAGACTCCTCTGTCCATGGGATTCTCCAGGCAAGAATACTGGAGTGGGTTGCCATACCCCCCTCCAGGGTATCTTCCTGATTCATGGATCGAACCTGCAACTCCTGCATTGCAGGCAGTTTCTTTCCCCATGACCCACCAGGGAAGCCCATTTATACTATTAGCAAATAATAAAATAGAGGGAACTCATCCCCATAGGCCCCTGTAGGACAGGGACCTTGCCTCTCTTGCCCATCACCACCCCACCCCCAGCCCCCACGGTGCTCAGTCCGATGGCTGACTCTGAGGAGGAGACACATAAATGTCAACTGGTGAATGACTGAATGGATTTGATTTCCAGCTCCTGCACTTACTTGATTTTGACTTAGTGCCTAGTCACTCAGTCATGTCCTACTCTTTGCAACCCCATGGACTGTAGCCCACCAATCTCCTCTGTCTGTAGGATTTTCTGGGCAAGAATACTGGAGTGGGGACTTCCCTGGTGGTCCAGTGGCTAAGATTCCATGCTCCCAATGTAGATGGACCTGGGTTTGATCCCACATGCTACAAGTAAGACCTGGCACAGCCAAATAAATAAATATATTAAAAAAGAGAGAGAGAATACTGGAGTGGGTTTCCATTTCCTTCTCCAGGGGATCTTTCTGACTCAGAGATTTAACCCACATTTCTTACGTCTCCTTCACTGGCCAGTGGGGTCTTTACCACTAGTGCCATCTGGGAAGCCCAGCCTTTAGCTTATTCTGCTTTGTACTGCACTAATGATTAGATTATAAAATATAGAGACTATGGCTTATATACAGTAGGGAATATAGATTATAAAATATAGGGCAGAACTTTTATTACAGCACAGGAAACAGTAGGACTGCTGTTTGCACTTCAAGATAATTTTTACTTTCCCATAATAAATTTTCAATTTTCAATTTTCAGTGGGTATGATCTGTGGATATTATATATTCACAATATAGTATATATATTCAATTTTCAATGGGTGTGATTTGTGGATATTATATAATTAGTATAACATATTTGCTACTGGTGGATTCCCCTTACCTCCTGGATAATGTCTAAGAAGTGGAATTGTTGCATCAAAGTTATATAATTTGTAACTTTTTTATTTGAGATAATTTTACATGAAAGTTACAAAAAATAGTACAGAGAATTCTGTATGCCCTTTATCCAGTTTTCTTTTAAGTTAATATCTTACAAAACAGAATAATTCTCTATCTTATTTTTAATTTTACTCCATTATAAATAGCATCCTGCCTTTAAGCATTGTTTCTTTAAACCACAGTCATTAAATTATAAGACACTATATAAGTTATAATAACCCAAGAAAAAGAGATTTAAAAATTTAAAAATACATTACAATTTAATTGTAATTAAAATTTTAGTGAAAATTTCCCCTAAAACTTGTTAAATTGAACAATTTTAATATTGCAGTTATTCTGAATATATAAAAAGATAGCAAACCCATAGATAAACTGAGTGAGAAGGGTGAAACTTTAAGCTCATTGTTCTTAATATAATACTATTTTGAGACAAGAGGGAGCAGATACACATATTGCTGTATTTCAACAAGGTTTCAGAATGTAAAAATGAATCTTATTCACAGTTTGGCTAATTAAATACTGACTGCTGGCAACAGTACTGCACTTGTCTGTTTTGTGCTTATGGGGATAGAGACAGTTTCCAGTAGATTTCAGACAAATGGGAAGGAATTCCTTGCAGAGATGGGTCTTGAACTGGGGCTTTGTTTCAGTAAGTCAGGATTGATGATGATGTGGTAAGAAGTTCAGGATGCAGAATAGCATTAAGTATTATCTTTGTACTTTAATGAATGTATTGAAAACTATTTTTGTTTTTTTCTTTTTTCCCTAAATTATTTCCAATTTATTATGTTTGTTTTTATTTTTAGAGAATGTATATTACTGCATTCAAGAAAAATTTTATAGATATATTTTTACATTAGAATTTTTTCCTCTCTTTCAGTTTCATCCCTCTGAGGTAAAACTTCTTTTGTTTATATGTGCTTTTTCTTTAGATTTATAGATAATATTTAAGATAATTTAAGATCATATCTCTTTATTCTCTGCTATGAAAACTGATAAAGTCAACACAAGGTTCTCTTCTCCTTCCTGGTTTCTGCATACTATTCTAACTTGTTCAGTTCAGTTCAGTTGCTCAGTCGTGTCCGACTCTTTGCGACCCCATGAATCGCATCACGCCAGGCCTCCCTGTCCATCACCATCTCCCGGAGTTCACTCAAACTCACATCCATCAAGTCGGTGATGCCATCCAGCCATCTCATCCTCTGTCGTCCCCTTCTCCTCCGGCCCCTAATCCCTCCCAGCATCAGAGTCTTTTCCAATGTCTTTTCCAGAGACTCTTTTCCAGAGTCTTTTCCAACTTTTTGCATGAGGTGGCCAAAGTACTGGAGTTTCAGCTTTAGCATCATTCCTTCCAAAGAACACCCAGGGCTGATCTCCTTTAGAATGGACTGGTTGGATCTCCTTGCAGTCCAAGGGACTCTCAAGAGTCTTCTCCAACACCACAGTTCAAAAGCATCAATTCTTCAGCGCTCAGCTTTCTTCACAGTCCAACTCTCACAATACATGACCACTGGAAAAACCATAGCCTTGACTAGACAGACCTTTGTTGGCAAAGTAATGTCTCTGCTTTTGAATATGCTATCTAGGTTGGTCATAACTTTTCTTCCAAGGAGCAAGCGTCTTTTAATTTCATGGCTGCAGTCACCATCTGCAGTGATTCTGGAGCCAGAGTTCCAAAGAATAGCAAAAAGAGATAAGAAAGCCTTTCTCAGTGATCAGCGCAAAGAAATAGAGGAAAACCACAGAATGGGAAAGACTAGAGATCTCTTCTAGAAAATTAGAGATACCAAGGGAACATTTCATGCAAAGATGGGCTCGATAAAGGACAAAAATGGTATTGACCTAACAGAAGCAGAAGGTATTAAGAAGAGGTGGCAAGAATACACAGAAGAACTGTACAAAAAAGATCTTCACGACCCAGATAATCACAGTGGTGTGATCACTGACCTAGAGCCAGACAACCTGGAATGTGAAGTCAAGTGGGCCTTAGAAAGCATCACTACAAACAGAGCTAGTGGAGGTGATGGAATTCCAGTGGAGCTCTTTCAAATCCTGAAAGGTGATGCTGTGAAAGTGCTGCATTCAATACGCCAGCAAATCTGGAAAACTCAGCAGTGGCCACAGGACTGGAAAAGGTCAGTTTTCATTCCAATCCCAAATAAAGGCAATGCCAAAGAATGCTCAAACTACTGCAGAATTGCACTCATCTCACACGCTAGTAAAGTAATGCTCAAAACTCTCCAAGCCAGACTTCAGCAATATGTGAACCGTGAACTTCCTGATGTTCAAGCTGGTTTTAGAAAAGGCAGAGGAACCAGAGATCAAATTGCCAACATCCACTGGATCATGGAAAAAGCAAGAGAGTTCCAGAAAAACATCGATTTCTGCTTTATTGACTATGCCAAAGCTTTTGATTGTGTGGATCACAATAAACTGTGGAAAATTCTTCAAGAGATGGGAATACCAGACCACCTGATCTGCCTCTTGAGAAATTTGTATGCAGGTCAGGAAGCAACAGTTAGAACTGGACATGAAACAACAGACTGGTTCCAAATAGGAAAAGGAGTACGTCAAGGCTGTATATTGTCACCCTGCTTATTTAACTTCTATGCCGAGTACATCATGACAAACACTGGGCTGGAAGAAGCACAAGCTGGAATCAAGATTCCCGGGAGAAATATCAATCACCTCAGATATGCAGATGACACCACCCTTATGGCAGAAAGTGAAGAGGAACTCAAAAGCCTCTTGATGAATGTGAAAGTGGGAAGTGAAAAAGTTGGCTTAAAGCTCAACATTCAGAAAACGAAGATCATGGCATCCGATCCCATCACTTCATGGGAAATAGATGGGGAAATAGTGGAAACAGTGTCAGACTTTATGTTTTGGGGTTCCAAAATCACTGCAGATGGTGATTGCAGCCACAAAATTAAAAGATGCTTACTCCTTGGAAGGAAAGTTATGACCAACCTAGATAGCATATTCAAAAGCAGAGACGTTACTTTGCCAACAACGGTCCGTCTAGTCAAGGCTATGGTTTTTCCTGTGGTCATGTATGGATGTGAGAGTTGGATTGTGAAGAAGGCTGAGCTCCGAAGAATTGATGCTTTTGAACTGTGGTGTTGGAGAAGACTCTTGAGAGTCCCTTGGACTGCAAGGAGATCCAACCAGTCCATTCTGAAGATCAGCCCTGGGTGTTCTTTGGAAGGAATGATGCTAAAGCTGAAACTCCAGTACTTTGGCCACCTCATGAGAAGAGTTGACTCATTGGAAAAGACTCTGATGCTGGGAGGGATTGGGGGCAGGAAGAGAAGGGGACGACAGAGGATGAGTTGGCTGGATGGCATCACTGACTTGATGGACGTGAGTCTAAGTGAACTCCGGGAGTTGGTGATGGACAGGGAGGCCTGGCGTGATGCGATTCATGGGGTCGCAAAGAGTCGGACACGACTGAGCGACTGAACTGACACAGTCGTGAAATGAGCAGGTGCTGCTAGAAAAATGACACAAATAGACCTGCTGGAGGCCGGAATGCCTCAAACCTTCCATTTTTAAACTGTGCACTTTCTGGGAAGCGCAACAAAAGGAGGTATGCCTTTCTTTTGACTTATTGCCTCCATGGGAGTAGCTCCTTGCTACAGTACTTTCACACTTGAACAATAACTTGAGCTACATTTAAATAAATGTAGTGAAAATGTAGCTGATTTTATTTCTCCGGCTACAGCCTTTTTCATTGAGAACGCCTATAGACAGTTTCACTGTCTTCGAACATTTACTGCTTCTGAGGAACAGAATTTGGTTTCTCTATTATCCTCACTTTCTGTAAAAAAATTGCACTGTTCTCCTCGAAGGTCCATTCTTATTAAAAACAGGTATTTTGCTTGCCTTGCCTATGAAAAACGCTGAACATGAAACAAAAAAATGATCCTGTAAAACTGAAATCTTTAAAGAGAAAAACAACCATTCGTTGTATAGTTGAGAGTACTGAGTGAGTGGGTAGTGAAATTCAGCAGCTTTTGGGATATTTCAAATCCCACTATTTCTCAATGTGCTAGTTTTTTTTTTTTTTTAATTGACTACTCTAAGCTTTGAATTTACAATAGAAAAAAAAAAAACATGAAGATTCAACTTTTAAAATCAGTTCTCTGTACTTTCTATTCCTGGTAAATTCTGTGTATTTTTTTAAATTTATATTAAATCAGAACTAATAGCAGACCAAAAAAAAACCTGACCTTATATCAATATCAAGTGAAATTAAAGTATCATTTCATTGCAATTATTGTTATAATACTGTGTGACTGTCAAAAAATAGTATAAAAGTATGCTAAATATTCTGTTGTAGCTGTGCTTATTTTTAAAAAAAAATCTCTTTGACTCCTCTGGTTCTTAGTTCACTGCATGCAAACAAAAGAATCTTTGTTTTCCACACTTAGGCTCTTAGTTGGGGCATGCAACATCTAGTTCCTTTACCAGAGATGGAACCTGGACCCCCTGGGTTTGAGAGCACAGAGTCTTAACCACGGACCACCCTGTCTTTAATTTTTGAAACTGAAAATTATGTCATTCTGTTCGTTGTACTATTTTGTGGTAGGTGTTTCAGGATCTCAATTCCTTTTTGCTTTTTGAAATGTTTTTTCAATGATGGCATTAGAAGACAAGAGCAAATAAATTCAGTAGAGCATCTTGTACGTAACATCTATTGTACAACTTAAGATGACTTGCTTGTTTTGAAATGTATATCTTGTAAAAAAAATTTTAGAGCCATACCAAACCTACCCCTAGTGACTCACTCAAATATGGTTAATGTAGGTAGCTTAAATTTGCATGTTATTTCTGAGTCAATGAATTATATTGTTTGGTTCACTAGAATATGCATTGGCTGGTGTAGCAATAAACATAGCTACAAATCTGTTTTTCTTTTTTATAATAGAAATATCAACTGCCAGGGGATAACAGAATAATTGTTCACTCAACAGCTGTTGCCTGTGAAAAGCATTCCAGGTGTTCCGTGGTACAAAGAGATGGTTCAGGTAGAGCTAAAACCCTGATACCCACAGTGCAACACCAAATGTTTTGAGTGCCTTAAGAAAGACACAGTCAAGTATTTTGGATATTGAGAGAAAAGAACAAATTGTGCTGGCTGGAAGGAGGGCAGAGTTCAGAATGATACTTTGGAAAGGAGATAACGGTTTAAGCTGGGGATTAAAATATGCAGAGATGGAGTAAGGGAACAAAATAAGGGATCAGAGGATTTGGATAATCCTGAATTGTGTACAATCCTTGCATAATTAATCAGGCTTTCTTTACTTATGTTTTATTTTTATTACATTTCACCATTAATGTTATTTTGATTTATGTTCATTCCCTAAAATGGGATAAATTTGCTCATCTTATGAATATTAACAAAATTATTTGGAATTATCTTTTATGGGCTTCTTATTTTTAAGTATCTTTCAGGATTCTTAATAGGCTTGGCAAATTATTTTTCAGCAATAGAAATTTAATTTCCATTTGATTTTTTTTATATGCCTATCATTATTTTGAAGCCACTTCCATTTTCTTCGCATAATAACTATCATAATCTTACATTATACATCTATATGAATATTGTTTTAGTGTTTGTCTCACTAATTGTGAATTCCATGAGGTTAAAGATCACTTCCAGCATTTCTCACTACATTCTCATAGCACAAGGCTGACCCATAACCATTGCTTAGAGGTATGTATTGAATTAATATACAAACAAATGGGGGGAGGGAATGAATGATATTTCACACTTATTTTATTTCAAAATAATGGCGATGACTCAGATTATTTTCATTTGGCGTAAATAGTCTACCTCATAATGAATGCATCAGTAAGTTCAGGGCCTGAATTAATTTCTTTCAAAATAAAAGATTATATAGAATCTATTGAGTTAAGAAGATGATTTTCACATGTTGATTTTAAATCATCTCTGTATTTAAACGACTTTAGTGTCTGAATGTGAAATTTGACTACCTCCTGAATACAGAGGCTTTAACAGACCTTGTAAGAATCTTTACATATTGGTTAAGTGTATGGATTCTAAAGCACGATTGTGTCAGCTTGAAACCCAGATCCAGCACTTCCTAGCAATGTAACCTGGGGATATTTATCTCCTCTTTGATCTCTAGTCTCCTCTGCAAAATAGTGTTGGAGTGATGAGTAAATGAGTTAAATCATGTAAGTCGTTTGTTTGGAAAAGTGGTACAAGTAGCGTACTATAGAAGTGTGTGTAATTGTTATTATAAATACTGGGGGACCCAGTTCTCCACAGCTCTGGTTAGGTCAGGGGTTACTCTTCCTAAGCTGGAAAAAGTTGAATCTGTATGTGTTTCTTGCAACCTGTAAAGCAAGCCAGGAAGGATAGTAAGCAGGGAATTAAAAATGCAAGTTTTAAGATAATTTTAGATGACTTCAGAGAAATGGCTGCACTAATCAAGGATCAAGTTCAGGAGGCAATTTGGAAGTTTTAAAGACCTCTGATGCTTTGGAAGTTATGGCACTCACCGCAGAAGCCAGTTCACTTGCAATATAAGATCACTAGAGATATATCATGATGGCTGGCTGTTTGAAGGGTCAAAGACTATCTGACCCAGGAACTTGCTGCCTTCACAACTGTGCCAAAGGGCAACATATGGTGTTGATTCAACTCGTGGTCATTTTCCAAGGATGCATTTCCCTACTCTCCAACCCCACGTATGAACTATGCCCATTTTGTAATTGTTTCTCTGAGGTTTACTTGGTTAAAATTCTTCCCTCACAGGGAAGAATTTGTGTCATCTTTATCGCTGTCTCCTCAGTGCTGATTGCCATATTAGTTTTTTTTTTTTTTTTTCCTAATAAAGAATATATTATTGAAGCAAAATTATATTAGTATAAACTTAATCATTTTAAAGTATCATTCAGTAGAATTAAGTACATTGATAGTGTTGTGCAGCTGTTATACCTGTCCAGTTCCAAAACATTTTCATCACCCCAAAGGAAAACCCTATTCCATACTCAGTCACTATCTATTTCATACTCCCTCAGCCCCCGGCAATCACCAGTTTGCCTCTGTCTCTATGCATTTAACTATTTAGGATATATCAATAGAATCATATACTGTGTGACTTTTTATGAGGTTCATCTATGTTCTGTAGCATGTATTTCATTTATGCATGAATAGTCCTTCATTGTATGAATATATCATATTTTGTTTATCCAATCATCAGTTGATGGGTATTTGGGATGTTTCTACCTTTGGGTGATCGAAAATAGTACTTTTGTGGACATTTGTGTACAAGCTTTTGGTGATACCTTTAAAAATTATTTTGAATATATATAGATGAATGGAATTGCTGTCTTATATATTAATATTAATTCCTTGTTTCACTTCTTGAGGAATCTCCAAACTGTTTTAAACAATGACTGCTCCATTTTACATTCTGTCTGCAGTGTATGAGGAGTCCAGCTTATCTGTATCCTTGCCAACACTTGATATTTTCTTTGTCGTTGTGGCTGTGATTATGATGGCCATCCTGGTGGGTGTAAATTTCCCTAGTGTTTTGATTTTCATTTCTCTAGTGACTTATTGAACGTGTATGCTTAAACATCATTTCATGGCCTGGTTGGATATTTGTTTATCTTTGGAGAAATGCCTACCCAAGTCCTTTGTGGGGAGATGGTTGTTTGTTTTTGGTTGTTGTACTGTAAAGTCTCTTTATATGTTCAGGAAAAACAGACCCTTATCATATATATGACTTGCCTTTTTTCTTCTAT
This sequence comes from Bos indicus x Bos taurus, assembly GCF_003369695.1. Lineage (NCBI taxonomy): Eukaryota > Metazoa > Chordata > Mammalia > Artiodactyla > Bovidae > Bos > Bos indicus x Bos taurus. The sequence continues at coordinate 7,994,446 of NC_040099.1, read as the reverse complement.
TCTAAAGTAGGCTCTCCTCTTTTCATTTTCTTGGTAATATGCTCTGATGCACAAAAAATTTATTTTGATGAAATCCAGTTTTATCTATTTTTTCTTCTGTTGCTTGTGCTGTTGGTGTCATATCTGAGATTCCACTGCCAAATCCAGTGTTATCTAGACTTACTCCCATGTTTCCTTCTAATAGTTTTATAGCTTTAACTCTTACATTTAGGTCTTTGATTCATTTTTATGTTATTTTTTCCTGTGGTTTGAGCGAGGTTCCAGTTCATTCTTTTCTGTTTCCAGGTAATAGCACCATTTATTGAAGAGATTATTCCCTCCCTTTAGAATGATTCTGGCACCCTTGTTGAAAATCAACTGTTGCAATGGTGAATGGAATTGTTTCCTTAATTTCTCTTTCTGTTTTCTCATTATTGGTGTATGAGGTACCATTTCACACCAGTCAGAATGGCTGCCATCCAAAAGTCTACAAGTAATAAATGCTGGAGAGGATGTGGAGAAAATAGAACCCTCTTACACTGTTGGTGGGAATGCAAACTAGTACAGCCCTATGGATAACAGTGTGGAGATTCCTTAAAAAACTGGAAATAGAACTGCCTTATGATCCAGCAATCCCACTGCTGGGCATACACACTGAGGAAACCAGAAGGGAAAGAGACACGTGTACCCCAATGTTCATCGCAGCACTGTTTATAATAGCCAGGACATGGAAGCAACCTAGATGTCCATCAGCAGATGAATGGATAAGAAAGCTGTGGTACATATACACAATGGAGTATTACTCAGCCATTAAAAAGAATACATTTGAATCAGTTCTAATGAGGTGGATGAAACTGGAGCCTATTATACAGAGTGAAGTAAGCCAGAAGGAAAAACACCAATACAGTATACTAACGCATATATATGGAATTTAGAAAGATGGTAACAATAACCCAGTGTACAAGACAGCAAAAGAGACACTGATGTATAGATCAGTCTTATGGACTCTGTGGGAGAGGGAGAGTGTGGGAAGATTTGGGAGAATGACATTGAAACATGTAAAATATCATGTAAGAAACGAGTTGCCAGTCCAGGTTCGATGCACGATACTGGATGCTTGGGGCTAGTGCACTGGGACGACCCAGAGGGATGGTATGGGGAGGGAGGAGGGAGGAGGGTTCAGGATGGGGAACACATGTATACCTGTGGCGGATTCATTTTGATATTTGGCAAAACTAATACAATTATGTAAAGTTTAAAAATAAAATAAAATTTAAAAAAAATAAAAAAAGAAAATCAACTGGCCACAGATGTATGGATTTATTTTTAGACTGTTCTATTTTATTGATCCACATGTCTGTCCTAATGGCAGCACTGCATTCTTATGATTATTGTAGCTTTGTACTAAGTTTTAAAGTTGAGAACTGAGTCCTCCAGCTCTGTTGTTTATCATGGTTATTTTGGCTATTTGGAGTGCTTAAAATTGCTTGTGGATTTTGAATAATATAAGTTTTTGCAAAAGGCTAATGAGATTTTGATGGGAATTTTATTGATTATGTGGATCACTTGCAGGGGTTGGGCTATGGCCATTTTAACACTATTAAGTTCTCTGATAGATGAACATGGGATTTCTTTCCGTTTATTGAGGTATTTAAGAATTTTGGGGGCAGTGCTTTATAGTTTCAGTGTACAAGTCTTGTCCTTTTTTGATTAAATTTATTCTTGAGTATTATATTTTTGATGTAATCAAAATTATTTTCTTAAATTCCTTTTCAGATTTTTCACTGATAGTGTATAGAATTATAGCTGATTTTCTTGTGTGTTGACCTGGTATTCTGCTACTTTACTGATTTTGTTTATTAGCTTTGACGATTTTTTGTGTGTGGATTTTCTATATATAAGATTAGGTTTTCTATAAGTAGAGATACTTTACTTTTTTCCAATTTGGATGTCTTTGTTTTGTTTTTAATTGCCTAAGAGTTCTGGTTAGTACAATGTTGAATACTAGTGATTAGACTGTCTATCTTGTCTTATTCCTGATCTTAGGGTGAAAGCTTTCCATTTCTCATCACTGAATGTAATGTCAGCTATGGATTTTTCATAGATGCCCTTTATTGGGTTAAGGAAGTTTCCTTCCATTCCTAGTTTATTCGGTGTTTTTATCATAAAGTTTTGGATTTTGTCACATGCTATTTTTGCATCAGTTGAGGTTATTGTGTGACAGGGATTTTCCTTCAGTCTATTGTGGTGTCTTACTTTGATTGGTTTTTGTATGTTGAACCACACTTGCTATCCTGAGATAAATCCCACTTGGTCATGTTGTGTAGTTTTTCTAATACGCTGCCGGATTTAATACGCTAGTATTTTGTTGAAGAGTTCTGCATCTATTTTCATAAGGAGAATTGGTCTGTAGGTTTTTTTTTTTTTTGGTTTGCTTTTTTTTTTTTTTATGATGTCCTTATTTGGCTTTGGTGTCAAGATAACAGTCTTCTAATAGAATGAGATAGGAGTGTTCCCCACTCCTTTTCTATCAGTTATGTGCAAGGTAGAAATGAATTGGTGTTAATTCTTATTTGAAAAATTTGCTTAATTCACCAGTGAGGCTATCTGATGCTGGGATTTCCTTTAGGGGTAGAGTTTGGTTACTGATTTAACCTCTCTCTTTTTTTTAAATTTTATTTTATTTTTAAACTTTACAATATTGTATTGGTTCTGCCATATATCGAAATGAATCCGCCACAGGTATACATGTGTTCCCCATCCTGAACCCTCCTCCCTCTTCCCTCCCCATACCATCCCTCTGGGTCGTCCCAGTGCACCAGCCCCAAGCATCCAGTATCGTGCATCGAATCTGGACTGGCGACTCGTTTCATATATGATATTATACATATTTCAATGCCATTCTCCCAAATCATCCCACCCTCTCCCTCTCCCACAGAGTCCATAAGACTATACATCAGTGTCTCTTTTGCTGTCTCGTATACAGGGTTATTGTTACCATCTTTCTAAATTCCATATATATGCGTTAGTATACTGTATTGGTGTTTATCCTTCTGGCTTACTTCACTCTGTATAATAGGCTCCAGTTTCATCCACCTCATTAGAACCGATTCAAATGTATTCTTTTTAATGGCTGAGTAATACTCCATTGTGTATATGTACCACAGCTTTCTTATCCATTCATCTGCTGATGGACATCTAGGTTGCTTCCATGTCCTGGCTATTATAAACAGTGCTGTGATGAACATTGGGGTACACGTATCTCTTTCCCTTCTGGTTTCCTCAGTGTGTATGCCCAGCAGTGGGGTTGCTGGATCATAAGGCAGTTCTATTTCCAGTTTTTTAAGGAATCTCCACACTGTTCTCCATAGTGGCTGTACTAGTTTGCATTCCCACCAACAGTGTAAGAGGGTTCCCTTTTCTGCACATCCTCTTCAGCATTTATTACTTGTAGACTTTTGGATCGCAGCCATTCTGACTGGCGTGAAATGGTACCTCACAGTGATTTTGATTTGCATTTCTCTGATAATGAGTGATGTTGAGCATCTTTTCATGTGTTTGTTAGCCATCTGTATGTCTTCTTTGGAGAAATGTCTATTTAGTTCTTTGGCCCATTTTTTGATTGGGTCATTTATTTTTCTGATTTAACCTCTTACTTGTTATAAATCTGTTTACATTTTCTGTTTCTTCAATCAGTTTTGGTAGTTTGTGTTTCTAGGAGTTTGTTCATTTCATATACATTTTCTAAATTTTCAGTATGCAGTTGTTCATAGTATCTCTTCTAATCAAGGTCTGTAGTAATGTCCCCACTTTCATTTCTAATTACAGTAATTTGAATCTTCTTCTCTTTTTTTCTTGGTTAGTCTAACTGAAAGTTTGTCGGTTTTACTCACCTTTATGTTTTTAAAGAATCAACCTTAGGTTTTGTTGATTTTTCTCTGTTGTTTTTCTGTCCTCTAGTTCATTTATCTGTGCTCCCATGTTTATAAATTTCCTTCCTTCCACTCAATACTTCAGTACTCACCCAGACCATTTACAACTCTGCCTTAGCCTTCACTATGTTTGCAGGAACCTTGAAAGTGACAGAGAGGGGAATGTATAGCTTGTCCTCCGCTCTTTTTAGTGTTAGGTGTACAGCCCTGGGCATGTGCTTGGTCTTCTCAGTTGCCCAGTATACACACATCTTTTACAAGCTTTTATTTTGCTTCAAATTTCTTTTCCCAACCTCTTCCTCCCTGGCTTTTGGTCTATTGCTTGTCCTGACTGTTATCCCTCTACTCAGACCTCTGTGGCCAGTATTTTTGCCTTTAAGAGCTTTTGGCAAATGCTACCCCAGCCTGGAAATGCCTCAATTCAAAACTGTAAGCCATTATGTAGTTGTTTAGTTCAGTTCACTTGCTTAGTCCTGTCTGACTCTTTGCGACCCCATGGGACTGCAGCACACCAGGCTTCCTTATCCACCACCAACTCCCGGAGCTTACTCGAACTCATGTGCATTAAGTCGGTGATGCCATCCAACCATCTCATCTGCTGTCGTTCCCTTCTCCTCCCACCTTCACTCTTTCCCAGCATCAGGGTCTTTTCCAATGAGTCAGTTCTTCACATCAGGCCAAAGTACTGGCGTTTCAGGTTCAGCATCAGTGAATGAATACTTCCAATGAATACTCAGGATTGATTTCATTTAGGATTGACTGGTTGGATCTCCTTGCAGTCCAAGAGACTCTCAAGAGTCTTTTCCAGCATCACAGTTCAAACACATCAATTCTTTGGCACTCAGCTTTTTTCATAGTCCAACTCTCACATCTATACGTGACTACTGGAAAAACTATACCTTTGACTATACGGACCTTTGTTGGCAAAGGAATGTCTCTGCTTTTTAATATGCTGTCATAGCTTTTCTTTCAAGGAGCAAGTGTCTTCTAATTTCATGGCTGCAGTCACCATCTGCAGTGATTTTAGAGCCACCAAAAAAAAGTCTCTCACTGTAACCATTGTTTCCCCATCTATTTGCCATGAAGTGATGGGACCAGATGCCATGATCTTAGTTTTCTGAATGGTGAGTTTTAAGCCAACTTTTTCACTCTCTTCTTTCACTTTCATCAAGGGGCTCTTTAATTCTTCTTTGCTTTCTACCATAAGGGTGGTGTCATCTATATATCTGAGGTTACTGACATTTCTCCCGGCAATCTTGATTCCAGCTTGTGCTTCATCCAGTCTGGCATTTCGCATGATGTACTCTGCATATAAGTTAAATAAGCAGGGAGACAATATACAGCCTTGACATACTCCTTTCCTGATTAGGAACCAGTCTGTTGTTCCATGTCCAGTTCGAACTGTTGCTTCTTGACCTGCACACAGATTTCTTATGAAGCAGGTCAGGTGGTCTGGTAATCCCACCTCTTTCAGAATTTTCCACAGTTTGTTGTGATACACACAAAGGCCTTGGCTTAGTCAATAAAGCAAAAGTAGATGTTTTTCTGGAACTCTCTTGCTTTTTCAGTGATCCAACAGATGTTGGCAATTTGATCTCTGGTTCCTCTGCCTTTTCTAAATCCAGCCTGAACACATGGAAGTTCACAGCTCATGTACTGTTGAAGCCTGGCTTGGAGAATTTTGAGTATTACTTTGTTAGTGTGTGAGATGAATGCAATTATGCGGTAGTTTGAACATTCTTTGGCATTGCCTTTCTTTGGGATTGGAATAAAAACTGACCTTTTCCAGTCCTGTGGCCACTGCTGAGTTTTCCAGATTTGCTGGCATATTGAATGCAGCACTTTCACAGCATCATCTTTTAGGATTTGAAATAGCTCAACAGGAATTCCATCACCTCCACTAGCTTTGTTTGTAGTGATGCTTCCTAAGGCCCACTTGACTTCACATTCCAGGATGTCTGGCTCTTGTTGAGTGATCACACCATCGTGGTTATCTGGGTCATGAAGATCTTTTTAGTATAGTTCTTCTGTATATTCTTGCCACCTCTTCTTAATATCTTCTGCTTCTGTTAGGTACATACCATTTCTGTCCTTTATTGTGCCCATCTTTGCATGAAATGTTCCCTTTGTATCTATAACCTTCTTGAAGAGATCTCTAGTCTTTCCCATTATATTGTTTTCCTCTATTTCTTTCCATTGATCATTGAGGAAGGCTTTCTTCTCTCTCCTTGCTATTTGGAACTCTGCATTCAAATAGGTATATCTTTTGAATGAAAAGAAGCTAAATCTTTTGAATGAAGTGAAGCTAAAGGCAAAGGAGAAAAGGAAAGATATACCCATTTGAATGCAAAGAAGAGAAGCTAGTAGTTCAGGGAGCTATCAAACAGGTCAGAAAAAACAACCACAATTCTTTGAGAATAGCATCCATGTCGTACCTTCTGGCACTAGTAGCCTGCACCAGGAGTATGCTCTCTTGTCTCCCTGGCCACTGGTAATCTCAGATTCGGAGATGGGATGCAGGCAATTAAAAATGTCAGGGTTCTCTCTTATGAAAATGTAGCAGCATCTATCTTCAGTAAGTTTGCCCCTGGTCATTGTGAGAGTGTGACTTGAATCCAGAGCTCTGCAAAAGTTAACTCTGACAGTTTTGTGCTGGTGTTTTAGTTGCTTTTGTGAAAAGATAGCGCCCCAGAGTTCCCTACATTGCCATTTTGATGACGTCACTCCATATGGGGTCTTAATAGTTGATTACACCATGCTGGGCTCCTAGTGAGAGATTATTAAATATATTTTTGAGTTCTGAATAGTAAGGAAATGTGATATCTTTAAAATCAAATATTAGCAATAATGAAAAGTGACATTTAATGTGCATTTAGCAAATACTGATTGAATAGCTTCTATATCAATGACCAAATTTTAAAAAAGTAGAATATGCAAAATACAAACTATATATAGGGTGATGAAATGATTCACCACCAAAACCAGGATACTTTGAAAATAAAAAGAAGAGCTAACCAGTCAAGAAATCAGGATTAAGGTGTAACCTCGACTATATTTTACTATCTGTTATATAATCAGGCTAGTTCTTTCTCTCTAGTGATTGATAAAATTGACTTATGGTCCAGTCCTCTGGAATTATAGTTATTAATTTTTGTTATTCTTAGGTAGCTGGGCAGAGGACTTGTTGCTAAAGAGTGGGTGCGGGATGAGTTTGCTTTTCATGTTCATAATACATCTATGAACAGCATTTTTCATTCTCACTTGGAAATAATCACATTTAGGGTAGACATTACATTATGAACTTTTGTATCACTATTTAAAAAATGTAATTTAATATGCAGTAATGAAAAATTGACTCCTTTTTTTTTCTTCAGTCTTTAAGTTAAGTATGGTATCTGGTGTAAAGGGGCTTCCCTGGAGCCTCAGTGGTAAACAATCTGCCTGCAATGCAGGATACCCAGGTTCGATTCCTGGGTTAGGAAGATCCCATGAGAATGGAATAGCAAGCCGCTCCAGTATTCTTGCCTGGAGAATTCCATGGACAAAGGAGCCTGGTGGGCTACAGTCCATGGGGTTGCAAATAGTCAGATATGACTGAGCAACTAACACTTAAAGGGCCCACCTTCATTCTTTTAATATGACTGTCCATACATCCCCTATTCATGGACTGTGATGTATATTATATTTATATATTATTCATATATGAAATAATTCATACTGCAGAATATCTCAGCAAGTTCCTTTCCAAGTGCTGTCTCCCTTTTTGGTAAATGTGGCATGTTCATTAGACTTGTCCAGAGTCACAGTTGTATGTTGAGAGGTAATTTGATCACTGTGTCTGTTTGTTTTACATAGAAATGGGAAGTAAGATCCTTAGAGACTCGGATTTTAACTGACAGCAGATGAGAAAAGCAGAACATTTTAAGGGCAAATGCCACAGCATAAAATGTAAAATATTGGCAATCCTTTTCTTTCAGTAAAATTACCTGCAGCTGTATTGGCAAATGGCTTATCATGTATATTCAAAAAGCTAAATTATGGGCAATTTGAACTCATTTATCTTTTTTAAACCCATGCAAATAATCACAACATTAATCTTTTTTTCTACAAAAGAATGAACAACTAGTTTGAAATGCCAGTTCTTTAAAGAGATTTCCCTTACTATAGTGTATCTGAGATCTTCCCTGTAGCTCAGATGGTAAAGAAGCTGCCTGCAGTGCAGGAGACCTGAGTTTGACCCCTGGGTCAGGAAGATCCTCTGGAGAAGGGAACGGCAATCCACTCCAGTATTCTTGCCTGGAGAATCCCATGGATAGTTTGTGGGGTCACAGAGAGTCAGACACGACTGAGCGACTAACACACACACACACACACACACACACACACACAGTGTATCTGGATTAAAAATGAGGGTTTAAAGAAGTGATTAAGAACTTTAAATGTTTGAAACAGAGGAGATGCAAGATTTCAGATTTATTTTTGCCATATACAAACAAGTGTTTCTCATTCATGCGTTAAAATGAAGAACCATATCTATGGCATCAAAATGTGCTTTAAAATAAAGCATTGATAGCAAAACATTGCTTTTCTTCAGGAATATGTTTCAAAAATAAATTATTTCATTAAAGTACCATTTAATTTATTATATTCTGTAACAGATAAAATTTTCCTTTTATACTTTCCAGCACTCGCCAGTTTTTCTAAATGGTTTGCACTCTTTCTTACTTTGAATCTACTTTCTCTTTTCTTCTTGCCTTCTTTCTTTATTGGTCCTTATTTTATCCAGTTGATAATAATAAATGACTAACCTTTATTGAATACTTAAAATGTGCCAATGTTTTTGACATTTTACTTTTTAAATAATTTAATGCATGCTTCTTTTTATATTTGGGGAAAGTCAGGTGTCTGGTGTGTGTGTGTGTGTGTGTGTGTCTGTGTGTTCAGTCGTTCAGTAATGCCCACTTCTTTGCAACCCCATGGACTGTATGGCCCCTCTCTTCATGGGATTTCCTAGGCAAGAAGACTGGAGTGGGTTGCCATTTCCTCCTCCAGGGGATCTTCCCAACCCTGGGATCGAACCCGCATCTGCTTTGTAGGTGGATTTGTTACCACTGAGCCACTGGGGCAACCCCTGGTGAGTAAGTAGCAAATTCTCAAATAAGGGTAAAGCCTAGTCAGCCTTGTCCCTAGAACCTGTGCTCAGAACAGTTCTACTTACTACTGGTGATTATAGCAGAGCATAGTGTCTTCTCTTTCTGTATTTAGGCTCTTCATAACCAGGCTCCTCTCACTGTGGTTAGAACTTTTCCTGTCACTGAGCACAATGAATACTATTTGATAATTCAGTTAGGAAGAAAACTCAATATAAATGCAAAAGCAGTATATTCATTACATCTGATACTTGGCTTACATATATGTAATTTGTATAAAGCTATATATTTCAGATAATTTTATTAAAGAATGTAATATTACTTTGATATTGTATCTATGGATAAAGGTCATTATATAATGGAGTTATTTTCCTATTAGTATGTTATTTGTGTTTAAAACTGACTTTCTCTTATTTCTCTAATATCATTTATGGAACCTTAAAAACTCAGTTTGTAGTCAATTCCTGTCATTATTTACTTTTATACTTAAATTGACCCTAATGTGGCCCATGGCGGCCTCTTCCAGCTTGTTTCTGTGTCCCCTAACCATTTCCCATAAGCCTCAAAGCCCATCCTTACTTACAGGCACAATAAATAACGTAAGGGGTGTTGGGGAGAAGAGAAACTCTTCTTTACCAAAGGATGAACAATAAAAGCACACAATGAGTGACAGAAATAGAAAAATATTCTCTCACAATTACTAAAGTAGTAATTAAATTACTCTGGCATCATCAACCACTGAGAAAAGATAGCAAAGAGAATATTCACAACTTAAATGATAAAACTTAGCATCACCAGAAATGGGCCTAATGATATTACTATATCCTGTTATAATGCAATAAGAAGATACATATGTCAAAGTAATATAGCATATCAATAATGTAATAATATATCCATAACATATTCACTGATTAGTATATATTTATATAAGTATCACCTCATGCGAAGAGTTGACTCATTGGAAAAGACTCTGATGCTGGGAGGGATTGGGGGCAAGAGGAGAAGGGGATGACAGAGGATGAGATGGCTGGATGGCATCACTGACTCGATGGATGTGAGTCTGAGTGAACTCCAGGGGTTGGTGATGGACAGGGAAGCCTGGTGTGCTGAGATTCATGGGGTTGCAAAGAGTCGGACATGACTGAGCGACTGATCTGATCTGATATAAATACCAGAAGTTTTTATGCATGTAAAACTAAAATATACAATGGCTTTATATTGTAAAGCCACTTAGTAAAACTACTAGGTGAGTTTGATCATTATATTTGTATGTAAATATATTAATGTTTGTATATATATATTACATCTGATAGTAATTAAGTGTGATATCATCGTACCTTTTCATGGGCAGTATGAGAAATTTATGTTAGCTGACACTTTTGTGAATTTATGATTTTCTAACTAAGCCACTGAATCTGTTATTTTTTATTTGTAAACAACTGGTAGAATTGTGACATCTATGCTAAACAATGTATTATCTTCTTTCAATATTTTTTATTGTGTTAAAATCCCACTTCTGTCTTTCAAGTCTCATCTCCACCCCAGTTCCTGCTCACTTTGGAATTCCCAGAGTAGCAACACTTTCTGCCTCATGGTTGGTCCTTTTAACCTGCTCTGTGTGTGTGTGTGTGTGTGTGTGTGTGTGTCTGTCTGTCTGTCCTGGAACTTCGCCTTGGATATGATGGTTAAGAATATTTACAAAATATATCCTCAAACATCAGCTTGAGTCAAATATTCAAAATGAATATTTTGATTACATTATTGCTTCTTTCCATTCCGGTATTAAAAATTCTAAATGTCATGTATATTTAGAGGTGTATTTATTCAGCACATTCTTGCAAATGATAGAAAATTCCTGTCCTATTTGTGCGTGATTTCTGGTCTTTATTTTCATTGAAAGCTTTGGTGAACTGCTTCGGCTTTTAAAAAATGTTTTTATAGAACATTCATGTAGGATATTAAGTGATTAATCCTTTTGCTAGAAGATTACAGAAGCCCTCAAATCTGTGCAGAATTCAACAAATCCAGATTAATAGCATTTAAACATCGGAAAGGTGGTTTCTCTTGGGAGCATGAGCAATTATCTTAGCGCTGTGCCCAAGTAACTCAAGCCATTAGGAACTGTCCTGTCTTTTCCATTCTCTGAGCCTGAAGGGATGGCAGGCAGCTCTGCCTGTGTTGCAGGATCTTCTGCAGTGGTACTTGCAAGTTAGTCTTTGGCTCTGCATCATGCAGTCTGTGTCGCCACGCCCACTCTCCCTCCTGTTCCCACTCCTCACTCCTCGCAAGATTTGGTCAGCTCCCAGCAGGTAGCACGTGGCAACCTACTGTTGGCCTTGCCCGCTCCCCTTCCTTCTTAAGAATGTGTTTGGTTAGATGAAATACTAAAGTTTTCTCGTTAAACTTAACTGAAACGTTTAACCAACTTACGCCTGAATAAGATACTTGATAAAGAAGTTCACAGAGCTCGACCCGGTTTTACGTGCTATAGATAGTTGCCTTTCCCTGTCTCTTGCCCTCCGCTTGTGTGCGTGTGTGTGTGCATGCATGTGTATATCTTACAGTCTTCATCATGATCTCTCTTTAGATTTCTTGCTGGTGTGTCTGTATCACCAGGATAGGGCCCAACATCTTATTGACACTGAATACAACTTGAACTGCCATCCTTGTAATTACTGCTGCTTTTGTTTGAAAATATTATCTACTATAGGCTTTTGTCAGCTTTTTGTTAAAGTGCTTCATCTTGTATTTCTAGCATTCTGAACTCTGGGCATAAAAGCATAAAGATCTGGGCCATCTAAAGATTTGGCAATTTTTAAAGTGCACAGTGAGTCCTGGGCTTCAGATGTAATTGTAACACAATGAGTGTAATAACCTTATGGGTGTTGTTTTCATACATGTTTGCATGATAGACTCACATATGAAAAGAAATCATCTAATCAATGTGAATTCCCATCATTTGTCACCTATCCTGATGTGGGATTGGCATTTTGTAAAAACTTTGTAGCTGAAAGCTTGTCTCAGGAGATTGTGAATATGGTGTACATCACAGTGGAGGGGGTATGTTTATTTTGCTTTTTGAATTTTATGTGTTAAAGGTCCACTTCTCTAGTCTTTAAGGGGAAACCTATTCCCAGAGTTATCTGTATCTTGAAAGTTTGATGACAACTGTTTGACTTTTGTAAATGGAGCTTTTTGTTAGATTTTGAAAGCCTGAAGCTAATGCATATTGATACTTCTCTTTCATCATCTCTAAGCTAAGACAGAGATGTTTCTTGAAGTATTTTGCTCTGACAAATTAATGAAGGAAAATGACCTATAAGATACTGTAGAAGCATAAACCATACCATTCAGTAGGTGAAATGCTGTAGACATCTTATATTTGTCATAAAATGTTTGCAATTTGGGCTAATTTTGAGCAGAGCCAGCCTAAATTAATAAACAGTGCAAACTGTGAAATGTCTTTAAAGATGTATAATATTATTATGTAGAACTAATCATGACCTGAGGGATCTGTTTATAAGAAAAACAAAACCAGAAATAATCTCTATGCTTAAATTTCAGACCATATTTTTAGGGTAATTGCTCTTCACATGGACTTCAAATTAACTTTCATTTCATTAAATTACTTATATTTCCTTGTAGCATTTTAATATAACTTAATTGATTATTAAATGCACACACAAACACACGTGCAGCTGGAAACCAGTTCACTGATTTTGTTGTGCAGCATGTTTGATTTCATTCCTGGATCACAGGACCTTCAGTTTTCTAATAATACAAAATCATGGAAAGCAGATATTGATAAACTTATGTCTTCATTTAGGACAGAAGGAACTGAATTTACTTTTTTGGATTTTTGTGATGTGACTGTAAAAGAATAAGCAAAGTTCTTATTAGAATTTTTCTTTTGGCCCTTAAATTTAAAATAAAATTGTACACATTTTTCTGTCTTTGAAAGGTTTTCAAAAACAGAAAGCAGGATGAAGAAGTGAGAATCCTCTAATTTGTTTCATGATTAATTAGCCATATACATAATGTAATACTGTGTATTACATTTACATAATGCAATATAAAAATTGGAGAAAGAGAGGAGAGAGATGGGAAGCAGGACTTCCTGTTCATAATGAAATACTCTTTTCTGATGAGTAAGATGTTGATGATCCAAGTTACTTTTACATTGATACCAAGGGAAATAAAGATTCCTTTGCCTTCCCTTTTTTACTTAAGTAGGAAGAAGGGGAGACTGTGAAGGCACTCAGTGCTGAAGATAGGCAGCAACATCTTAGAAATCATGACTCATTTTAACCTTACTGATTATTAATATTATTTTTGGCAAGGATGCATTCTGTCTGCATATTTTAATACAGGAAAAATGCTAGTCAGACCAGTATCTTATTTAATAATACTATAAAGAGGAGGATAAGATTAGTAAATATTTGAAAGAATGGTTAAAATATACTGTATTCTTTATAGCTGATAAAAGATGGTGTAATATGCAACAGCAAATTACAAATTAGTTTCTAAAGTTATTGATACTCTCATGTAAGATCAGACAACTATTTATAGAAGGTGAATGTGAATATAAGGAAGCAAATATTTACCTTAACATGAGTGAAAATTGGCAATGAATTAGGTAAAATTTGCCTTGAGTCAGGAATGTGAAGTGGTCCTGTTACAGAAGTGAAACACACTAAAACCTGAGCAGTTTCAACACTGATTTGTGGTTTCTCAAGGAAACGCTGTGAAGTCAAGTGGGCCTTAGGAAGCATCACTATGAACAAAGCTAGTGGAGGTGATGGAATTCCCGTTGAGCTATTTCAAATCGTAAAAGATGATTCTGTGAAAGTGCTGCACTCAATATGCCAGCAAATCTGGCAAAGTCAGCAGTGGCCACAGGACTGGAAAAGGTCAGTTTTCATTCCAATCCCAAAGAAGGGCAATGCCAAAGAATGTTCAAACTACTGCACAATTGCACTCATCTTACATGCTAGCAAAGTAATGCTCAAAATTCTCCAAGCCAGGCTTCAACAGTGGGTGAACCATGAACTTCCAGGTGTTCAAGCTGGATTTAGAAAAGGCAAAGGAACCAGAGATCAAATTGCCAACATCAGTTGGATCATTGAAAAGGCAAAAGAGTTCCAGTAAACATCTATTTCTGCTTTATTGAATATGCCAAAGCCTATGACTCTGTGTATCACAACAAACTGTGGAAAATTTTTCAAGAGATGGATATACCAGACCACCTGATCTGCCTCTTGAGAAATCTGTATACAAGAAGCAACAGTTAGAACTGGACATGGAACAACAGACTGGTTCCAAACGGGGGGAAGGGGTACGTCAAGGCTGTATATTGTCACCATGCTTATTTAATTTATGTGCAGAGTACATCATGAGAAATGCTGGGCTGGTTGAAGCACAAACTGGAATCAAGATTGCCAGGAGAAATATCAATAAACTCAGATATGTAGATGATACCACCCTTATGGAAGAAAGTGAAGAAGAACTAAAGAGTGAAAAAGTTGGCTTAAAACTCAACATTCAGAAAACTAAGATCATGGCATCTGGTCCCATCACTTCATGGCAAATAGATGGGGAAACTGGAAATAGTGACAAACTATTTTGGGGGGCTCCAAAATCACTGCAGAGGGTGATTGCAGCCATGAAATTAAAGGACACTTGCTCCTTGGAAGAAAAAGTATGACCAACCTAGACAGCATATTAAAAAGCAGAGACATTACTTTGCTGGCAAAGGTCTGTCTAGTCAAAGCTATGGTTTTTCCAGTAGTCATGTATGGATGTGAGATTTGGACTATAAAGAAAGCTGAGTGCTGAAGAATTGATGCTTTTGAACTGTTGTATTGTAGAAGACTCTTGAGAGTCCCTTGGACTGCAAGGAGATCCAACCAGTCCATCCTAAAGGAAATCAGTCCTGAATATTCATTGGAAGGACTGATGCTGAAGCTGAAACTCCAATACTTCGGCCACCTGATATGAAGAGCTGACTCATTTGAAAAGACCCTGATGCTGGGAAAGGTTGAAGGCGGAGGAGAAGGGGACGACAGAGGATGAGATGGCTGGATGGCATCACCAACTTGATGGACATGAGTTTGAGTAAACTCCGGGAGTTGGTGATGGACAAGAAGGCCTGACATACTGCAGTCCATGGGGTCCCAAAGAGTTGGACACGACTGAGGTACTGAACTGAACTGGAGGAAACACTGAGTTTTCTTTCCTAGTCTGTATTCAGTGCATCTGTGTTTGACTCATAATATTGTATAAATTATTAATTTACATGTGTTTTCTAGAAAGCTGTCTACTGACACACCTCCCGTGTGTGCTCAGTTCCATCTCATTTTTGCTGCTCCAGGGACCGTAGCCCATCAGGCTCCTCTGTCCATGGGATCCTCCAGGCAAGAATACTGGAGTGGGTTGCCATTCTCTTCTCCAGGGGATCTTCCCGATCCAGGGATCGAACCTGGGTCTCCTGCATTGCGTGAATATTCTTTACCTCTGAGCCACAAGGGAAGCTCTTTAGATATTATCAAGTAAGTTAATTTCTTATATCTCTTATATACTGAAAAAAGTTGGTCCTTTTAAAAAAAATATTCTTCTATATTCCACCAGATAATCAAAGCTTACTATACCAGAAATAACCAAAAGTCTGAGTGTACTGTTTTCTGTTTCATTCATGTTAGTTATTTTTATGAAGTACATATTAACCACTAGTCATGGTATTAACAATTATTGTTCTTGCTATATCTATATTAGAAGTGATAGGTGATATAGTTACCAAATTGATTTAAAGAGTATGGTGGCTCCCCAATTTACTGTGAGTAATAGCATGGAAAAACAGTTGGCACTTCTGAACAGCCCTATGCCTGCAATAGGCAGTTATTTAATTTTGAAGTTATTTTATTACTTTCAAATGAAATGGGAAATCTACCTTGTTTCTTACTATGCACCTCTTTATTAATTCACAATTTATCCTTCTTTGGTGATTATCATGATTCATGTATCACTGCCTGACTTGTATTATATATCCAGTTGCCATTATATAATGGTGGGAATTTGATATTTCTCATTACAGTGGAATTATGTTCCTTGTATACAGTAAAGGAGGCTTCTGCATTTCAGGAAGCAAATTATGAATACTTACTTAACAAATAGAAACATGTCACTGAACAGGTCTTCCCATTAAATTTTGTTGTACTTAGATTTTGAAACTCAGTTAAACTCAGCACATTGATAACACAGGTAATAAATTTGATGCTCTGGTATGAACCAGATCCTATGAGAAATTATGCAGAGTATCTGTACCCTTGAGGAGCGTTACTTGCTCAGTCATGTCCAATTCTTTGCGGCCCCATGAATTGTAGCCCGCCAGGCTTCTCTGTCCATGGGATTCTCCAGGCAAGAATACTGAAATGGGTTGCCATTCCCTTCTCCAGGGGATCTTCCCGACCCAGGGATCAAACCTGGGTCTCCCACATTGCAGGTGGGTTCTTTACTGTCTGAGCCACCAGGGATGTTCCATATCCTTGAGGAATGTGTGACTTAATAGGGTTTCTACTACATTTTGTGTCAAATAGAATGCATTCAGTAGAAACTATATAGAGAGAGTATATATTATATATAGTTATTTTGAATATATTATACACGTATGTATTATATATACCGTATATTCCCTGGTAGCTCAGACAGTAAAGACTCTGCCTGCAATGCTGGAGATGTAGGTTCCATCCCTGGGTCAGGAAGGTCCTCTGGAGAAGGAAATGGCAACCCATTTCAGTATTCTTGCTTGGGAAATCCCACGGACAGAGGAGCTTGGCGGGCTACAGTCCACAGGGTTGCAAAAAGTTGGACATGACTGAGCAATAGGACCACACGTAGCTGGCTGCTGTGTTACAAGTGGATGAGGGGTGGAGGGGACAGAAGAGAATCAGGGAGACCACTGAAGCTGCTGTTACAATATTGTCATGTTTGAAAGAAAATTCTGATCAGTAAATATCAAATGAATGAATTTACTTCTGATATCTGAAACAGAGAACAGTTTTTGGTTGGTTCCAGGAAATAACAAATCTTTGCAGGCAGCTAATGAAATCTGCCTGTGTGTGCTCATCCAGAGAATTCTGTCCTACCCCGTTTTTCACGGCAAGTGAAAAATTATCCTCATATTGCCTCCATTTCACCACAGCACTCACCTTGCAGTGTTGTTATAGGATAATAATCATCATCAAGTTATTATTGTACCAGTTTTCATTTATTTATTAGGCAGAGACCGTGGTTAGTGTTTTACACACATTATCTCATATCAGTTTCCCAAACAATGCTATCAGTCAGGTGACATAAATTGCCCCGTTTTACATACAAGGAAACCGAAGCATGACCCCACCTAAGAAATGATTCCTCCAATGCCTGTATAGGACAAGCCAGAAATCAGTTTCAGAAAACCACCTGGGATGTTCCTTCATTTGCAGCTAAGGAGACAAGCAGAGACAGGTGGAGCCTGCCTGATGACCTTGGCCGAGTTCCGAGCTTGACGCCTACCCGAGGGAAACGACATGCTCGCAGGATGCAGCTTCCTCATCCCTCCTGGGGTGCTGTCCTCGGTCCCATGCTGAAGATCCCCCCTGGGACTCACCCTCCTCAGAAGAAAAGGAGGCAGATAATAGTCCTGCCTCTGGGGTTAAGGTTTTGGTGGAATTGCGGCCTGGGCTCCCTTAATGACTGACCTTGGAATCGGCCTGGTCCTTCCCCTCCTCCCCGGTTTCTGGGACTTCTCCTCCTGCTCCTCACTCAGGTCAGGAGGAAAAAGATTATTCAGTTATTTCTGGAACGCTTTTCTCTTTGTCGTCTTTTCCATTTCTTCATATTTGGGGAAAACCCACACATGTCTGACCTCTCTATTTCTTCAAAGAAACATTTCTTTCCCTTTCTCACTTAAAAATGCCTGGCCCAGAGGCTAACACCTTATCTATTTCAAGAACTCCTTAATAAGAAACAAAGAATTCTAAGAGTAGGTTATTGTATCTGCCCTGTTCTGATCTGTGTTGAGAATCTCAACACTGTTTGAAACCCCTTCAAAGATAATTGCTGGCATTTACTCCTTTTGTCTTATAGCAGTGTTAACCTATACATCAGAGGGAAAGTACATTTTATATTTACCTCATATAGTACAATAAAAATTTCACCAGTACAGACGTAGGTGGAAAGATTAACATTCTATATTTTATGAGACTAATCTTGCTTCCCAAGTTTAAGAGTTTCAACTTGCCATTTAATTACAAACATACTTGTCAAATAGAGTGTAGGATACACATTTAAGTTTGAATTTCAAGTAAACAATGACTTTTTTTTAGTATAAGTGTGATGCAATGTTTGTATTTTTATTTGCCAAATCTGGAAACCCTAAATATAACTTTAATTATAAAGCTATTTTTAGTTAAAAGTTTAAAGGTTGAGTGATGAAAACGGCGGGCTTCCCTAGTGGTTCAGTGGTAAAGAATACAATGCAGGAGACGCAGTTTTGATCCCTGGGTCGGGAGGATCCTCTGGAGAAGGAAATGGCAACCCACTCTAGTACTCTTGCCTGGGAAATCCCATGGACAGGGGAGGCTGTTTGGCTACAGTCCATGGGGTTGCAAAGAGCTGGGCATGAGTTACCGACTTAAGAACAACAAAGGAAAAACATATTAAAGTATCTCTAATTAGTTTACATAATCACAATAGTGAAGTGATGGTCCCTGATATATTTCCAGGATCACATTCCTTGGTCCCTGTTAATGCAGACTCACCTAAGCTCTTGCCACCACTGAAGATACTCCTGCGTCACTCTGCTGTGCCTCTGGCCTCAGTCCTGGACCTACCTACTGCCATGAGTCTCTGCTCTGGGATCAACAAGACCCTCACTGAGGTCTCCCATGTCCTTTCTGGGTAACATGCAGGTGTCTGAGGTCCCTTCTACATCACAAACTTGGGAAAGAGATTTAAGACTATTGCTTTGGGTCCTTTCTTGACCTTCACTGTGGCTGGAGATCACTTTGGCCACATAGCTTGCCATGGAGACCTCTGCAGGGTTACAGATGGAACCAGGATGTACACATGTTCCTATTGCGTATAGCTCCTGTTCACTGTTGCTGGGCTGTTCTGTCACCAGCCCTCTTGAAGTTCACACCTAATGGAAGTTTGAGGGAAATAAGGCTGTGGATTCTGGAATCCTGCCCTGTTTTTTTGTCCCTGTTTTCTTTCTTCCTCCCAATGCAGAGGGCACCTTCCTGTCAGTAGTAATAACCTGTATATATTTAGCCTCCTTATCCTCCAGAAATGACTTAATGCTTTGCTTTTCAGTGTAAAATGAACTTTTAAAAATGAATATTTTTTCTTCCTAACATACCTAAGCTTTTAAGACACAGTGAAGATTCAAGAAAACCATCTTTCAGACTTAATGACCCTTTATTTCAGGTAGTATTATCTTTCCTATTGAAAGAAGGAAAACCATAGAAAAAGCTTCACTGCAATAGGATTTTTCAGGAAGGAAGTGAAGTCGCTCAGTTGTCTCTGACTCTTTGCGACCCCATGGACTGTAGCCCACCAGGCTCCTCTGTCCATGGAATTCTCCAGGCAAGAATACTGGAGTGGGTTGCCATTTCCTTCTCCAGGGGATCTTCCCGACCCAGGGATCGAACCCGGGTCTCCCGTATTGTGGATAGAGGCTTTACCATCTGAGCCACCAGGGAAGTCCATTGCAAAATTACTTTTCAGACCCTCCATAATCTAGCCTTCGTTATGTGAGTTCAGGTGTGTGTGAGCTTGGGGGGCTTCTTCCTTCGTCTCTGTCTCTCATGCAGGCACATATGCATTCTATTCTCTTTCTTTTCTTGGAGACTGTATAATTGTGTGTGCATAATTAAAGAAGCGACTATATTAGAGAAGCACAAAATCATTTGAAAGGTTAAATAATCTGGTGCTGAATTTTAAGATAAATTGCAAATTCAGGATTCTCCATTCTAATACCCTACCCACCCCAGTATCCTGGCCTGGAGAATTCCAAGGACTGTATAGTCCATGGGGTCACAAAGAGTCAGATACGGACTGAGCGACTTTCACTTTCACTTTTCACTTTTTTCTAATACATATGACAAACATGTATTTTATTTAGGCTCATCCAGAAAATATGTGCTTGGATCTTTAAAATAAAATGTTTCCCTATGAGACATTTGATTTTACTCTTGGTATGGTTTCAATAAGATTTAATATATTTCAAAAGCCTATTAGTTAGAAAATGTGTCAAAAATCTTTTTAATGCCATGTTTCATTTTTAAACCAACACATAACTCCCTTTGAAACTGCCTTTAGCATCTTGGGCAAGAAAATCTTTTGACATAGCGTAACTAAAATAGTTCCACAGATATACTGATGAAATGTTTTCCAATCTGTGTATCCAGAGCTGGGGTAACTTTTGCCAAAAATAAAAATTAATGTTCTCTTGTAATTCTCACCAATAATAAAACTAAAACAATCTCTTCAGAAATACTACAGCCAATGATATTTTCTAAAAACTTGAACCGAATCTAAATGTTTAACAGAATGTAATGTTTATCATTAAACATCGATTATCTATTCTACATATTTGAAAAAAATGTTATCTTGTATAAAAGTTATATTTTATCAAAGTTTCTAAATAAATCCTGGGCCAGATGTTTAACTTTTGAGTTCCAGGTGGGCACATTGGTGTTGATTTTTACAAATTAAGAAAAAGTCAACAAATCACTACTGAAGAAATAATATAGCTAATGAATAGCAATGTATACCTCAGTATTTTAATCTGCATTAGTACAACATAGCAAGGTACTTGTATAACATGTATGATCATCTTAGAAAAAAGGAGACTGTGGTTAAGTAGAAGATAATATTGGAATCTTATTTTCACTGGGAAACTTGGAAAACCAGAAGTATCGATCTTACAAAGAGTAACTAGTTTACAAGACATAAAGTGAAAACAAAGCATTGCAGTTAGACCCTGTGGAAATGCAATTGTATTGATTACAAATACCTCCTTAGTATTTTGTGACTTGTCCATAATGAGATAGTAAAAAATACAGTACTTTGAAATTGGAAGTATAAAACAAAAACAAAAAAAAAAGAGGAAGCACTTATCACAGAATTATTTGCAAATCATTTAAAATTTTGAAGACAGAAATTCAGTGTCTGCTGTGCTGCTGAGCCAATTGCATTGAACATGTCCCTAGGTGAGCCCTGGTTTAAACTGCCCCAGCTTTACCTGAAATTGTGTTCCTGAAACTAAGGAGGCTTGGCTCTTACCGGTATCATGAAAAGTGAAAGTGTTAGTCGCTCTGTTGTGTCCAACTCTTTGTGACCCCATGGATAGCCCGCCAGGCTCCTCCTCTATTCATGGAATTCTCCAGGCAAGAATACTGGAGTAGGTAGCCTTTCTTTTCGCCAGGGGAATCTTCCCAACCTAGGGATTGAACCATGGTCTCCTGCATTGCAGGCAGATTCTTTACCATCTGAGCCACCAGGGAAGCACTTACTGGTATCATAATGAGTTATATGTCTGCTTGAAAATTAATTGTCTTCCTTTAGACATATCAGCTCATCCAGTAAATATGTAACAGCTATTCTTGTCTTGCTGCCCACTTGAGAAACTGTCTCCATTCTGCTTTATAAATACTGACCTTCCATCTCTACTCAACAGGCATTAACAATATGAGCATCTTTGCCTGGTACCTGACATTTTAAATTCAGTTCTTCACAGGTAGTTTTTCATGACTGTAGTATAATTGATTTGATCCATATATAGATTGTAAGAGTTTTACAATGTTTTGATTAATTTTTCTTTAGCATGTAGGGATAATTTTTTTTCCTAGATATATGTACATATGTGAATTTTTTCATATGGAAAAAATATATACAAGAGCAAGACATTTTCCAGATGTTCCTAAACTCTTTGTCTAGTAAGGAATACAAGTATCTGAGAACTCATGAACTCTTATTTTATTTTCCCAAGAATGAGACAGCAGTCAGGGGGTTTCTTAGAAAACTATACGTAACTGTCACTTTGTCATTTCGGGTTCCTGGAGGAAAAAGATGGCCCTCTCAGAAGGAGTTAGGGCAATCTTAACTGTAGGTGAGAGGGTAAGAGAAACCATCAAAAGCCAGGAGAGAGCAAGAGTCAGCCTCTACTGTGCCCAGGCATGAAGAACAAGAGAAGGGACTGATGGCCAGATCGGAGCTGAGGATGACAGAGGGGCCGCCCAAGGGAGTGGCCTGGGGAGGGGGCAGTGGTGCCTGCTGAAGCCTGAGGGGGAGAGAAGGGACACACAGTACAAGCACCCCTCCCATATCTCATGGAACTTCGCTCTGTCAGAACCCAGCTGGGACCAGCTGGAAGCATAGGCCCTTGCTCTCTAGTCCATGCAGATCAGCTTCTGGGTGCAGAGCTTGACCAGGGCGCAGTGAGACAGGGGAACTCAGGAGGGGACCAGTGGAACAAGTCAGTGGAGGTCCTGAGGACATGAGTCTTCTTAATGATCCCATCCCTGAAGCTGTTTGCATGGCAGCCTTCCAAACAGACTGCTTGTGGCATGGGGATAGTATTATGTTTAAAGATGGGTGTGGTGGAGGGATGACTGTGTACTGCTGTGTTGCATAGAGTGTGTGATAACCCAGTGGTGACAATGCTATTTGAAATAAAGGCTGGAAGATCTTTCATCTTTGGGGGAATCCCATCAAGTCTCAAGTGTAGACACAGGTTTTACAGATCCATTTCAAGTGAGAGCATCAGTCTCAAAGACTGTAGAGACAGGGTCATCCTGTTGGAGTCTCTGGTGTCAGAGATTGTTTTCTTTGCTGTGCAGATGTTTTTGGTTTCATGTCATTTCAACTACTTATTTTTCTTCAGTTGCCTGATGCTTTTTCAGTTGTAGGAATAGATTGCCAGATGATGGTATAGATTTCAGTTAGGCTGTATTTTTGGTACATATCCAATTTAGATATTTTGTTAGTTTCATTTTTGCTAAACTACTTCGTGAATGTTTAGTCCACTCAGTGCTTATGTTACAAGGTAGGGAAGGGTTTAACTGAAAAACAAATGCAGGAAGTCTGTCCTAGCAACCTGTGGTTCTATAAACAAAAATAGAATAAACAAAGAACAAGGGATTAGTTAGTGGGAGAGAGCAGTGGGGATATTGATTTCATAATGGACAGTTTTATCCAGAAGGATTCCAGTTAAAAATATGAGAATGGAATTCACTAAAGAGTTCTGGAATAATCCAGAGAAGATGGGATAATATAAGTGGGGATTGGTAAAGAATCTGCCTGCAGTGCAGGAGACCTGGGTTCGATCCCTGGGTCAGGAAGATCCCCCGGAGAAGGAAATGGCAACCCACTCCAGTATCCTTACCTGGAAAATCTCATGGACGCAAGAGCCTAGTGGGCTGCATTTCATGGGGTTGCAAAGAGTCAGGCATGACTGAGCAACTAACACTTACTTACTTCCTTACAGTCTAGCAGCATGTAGTGCATTTAACAGGGCTACCTGGAGTAATTATTGAATGAGACTTCCATACCTTGCCCTCAGTATGTAATGCATATTGTAAACCAGTTGATACATGATAGTAAATACAGAAGCAAGTTTTGTAGGATTCTGAGGATTAGAGGAGTACAGTGTTTTACTCCACTTGTATTTCACTGCAAATATGTTTCTGTAACATACCCACCATAATATATTTGTAAGGGCTTCCCTGGTGGCTCAGACAGTAAAGAATCCACCTGCAGTGTTGAAGACCTAGGTTTGATTCTTGGGTCTAGAAGATCCCCTGGAGAAGGGAATGGCTACCTACTCCATTTTTAGAGATCTAATTGTGAGCTCTTTGGAATAAATTGGGAAAGGAATATGTCAAGGCTGTATGTAGTCACCCTACTTATTTAATTTATATGCAGAGTACCTCATGCAAAATGCCAGGCTGGATGAAGCACAAGCTGAAATCAAAATTTCAGGGAGAAATATCAGTAACCTCAGATATGCAGATGATACTACTCTTATGGCAGAAAGTGGAGAGGAACTAAAGAGTCTCTTGATGAAAGTGAAAGAGGAGAGTGAAAAAGCTGGCTTAAAACTCACCATTCAAAAGGTTAAGATCATGGCATCCAGTCCCATCACTTCATGGCAAATAGATGGGGAAACAGTGAAAACAGTGACAGTTTTCTTGGGCTCCAAAATCACATCTGCAGCCTTGAAATTAAAGATGCAGGTAGTGACTGCAGCCATGAAATCTTGCTCTTTGGAAGAAGAGCTATGACCAACCGAAAGCATATTAAAAAGCAGAGACATTCCTTTTTCAACAAAGATCCATCTAGTCAAAGCTATGGTTTTTCCAGTAGTCATGTATGGATGTGAGCTGGACTGTAAAGAAAGCTGAGTGCCGAAGAATTGGTGCTTTTGAACTGTGGTGTTGGAGAACACTCTTGAGAGTCCCTTGGACTGCAAGGAGATCCAACCAGTCCATCCTAAAGTAAATCAGTCCTGAATATTCATTGGAAGGACTGATGTTGAAGCTGAAACTCCAATACTTTGGCCACCTGATATGAAGAGCTGACTCATTTGAAAAGACCCTGATGCTGGGAAAGGTTGAAGGCGGGAGGAGAAGGGGACGACAGAGGATGAAATGGTTGGATGGCATCATCGACTCAATGGACATGAGTTTGAGCAGGCTCTGGAAGTTGGTGATGGACAGGGAGGCCTGACATACTGCAGTCCATGGGTTCACAAAGAGTCAGACATGACGGAGCAGCTGAAGTTAATATATAAGTTAAAACGTTGTTCCCCAGGGAATTTCTTCATTAACTTTGGCACATTTGTCATAAAAAAAGGAAATATGCTTTGCTATCTATAGTATCAGTCAACATGGAATTGTAATTTCTTCCTATGAGGAAAAAAGGTATTTAACACTCTTAAGTAGAGATATAAAAATAATTTAAGGAAATGCTTAAAATTCACAAAGTATTTTGAATGAAGGATGACACTAATGTGATTAAACATTTCATTTGCATCTGTTGAGTCTCATGTGAGTATGTGGTAATGACCTGATCTTAATTTAATTATCAAACCCCCTAATAAATTTAGACAAAAATCAAGAGGGAGCAGGTCCACCTCAAGAGTTATTAATAAACTGGCACACTTAAAACTCATTTAATTCTTTAGCATCTGAACTAATGAGATGTTACAGTCTATTTGTTGATATACTAATATAGCTGAATGGATTGTTATTAATCACATATTAATAGAAATAGTAAAATGTATTTGATGATAGTGATAACTTACCTTAAAATGGTATTCTCTATTTTAAAGATGAACTATGGAGTTTAATTTTTCAATAATAGCTTATAGACTGTGCTCTTATTTTTTTAAAAGCCTATTAATGTGTAATATATAAGATTAAAGCTCGTAAATGATACGAATGGGAAACTGTCTCTTCTTTTTTGCCCCATTTTATCTCACTTTGAGATGAATCTCAAAGATATGAATACAATACAGCAGTGACAAGAACATAACACATTTTTCATTTATTGGTTATACATCCTTGACTAAATTATTTTAGGGAAATGAGGTAGCTCTTTTAAAATATTTCTGTAGCTTCTCCTATAATTAATGTCATTCTCTAAATTTATATCATCAAATGATTTTGCTTCTTGCCCACTCCTGTCTCCTAAACATTTGTGACATGAGAGTCTTTGAAGTCCTTTGTCTTTGGTAGCTGCAGGTGAAGCTCAAACCTCCAGAAACTGTTCCCACCAGGTTGCTAGGTCACATTGTGCAGGATACACTTGCTTAAAGAAAACAGTGCCTTAGCAGACTGCAGGCTTTACTTATACTTGACATAACAAAATGAAAAGAAAGACACTGGCTTTCGTGTTTTGTTCATACTAGTTACAGAAGTTAATTGCTTTTCTTTAATGATTAAAATAATGTTTTTTGTCCAGGAATCTGCATGCCAGATTGGGTTTGTTTATTTGATTATTTACATCTTTTTTAAAATTTTCCAAATAAGCAAGAATATTTAACTACTCAAGAATTAATCCAGATTAATTAATTGTATCAGCTAACAGGTTGAGGTATTCTGCTCTTTGCTGACATCCTGTGACCTTAATGTATTTTGAATTACTGTTTGCTTATTTTATTTTTAAAATAATTTTATTTCTTTCTTTTATTTTGGGCTGTGCTGGGTCTCCATTGCCGCACTGGCTTTTCTTCAGTTGTGAAGCATGGGGGCTACTCTTGGTTTCGGCGTGTGGGTTTCTCCTTGGGGAGGCTTCTGTTATTGCAGAGCATAGACTGAGCATGCAGGCTTCAGCAGTTGTTGCTGTAGCTCAGTAGTTGTGTTGCGTGGGCTTAGTTGCCCTGAGGCATGTGGGATCTTCCTGGACCAGGGATTGAACTCCAGGCAGATTCTTTACCACTGAGCCACCAGAAAAGGCCCTGTTTGCTTAATTTATAAAGCCTGAGGCCCAAGCCTTACCTCAAAAGTGAAAGTGAAAGTCACTCAGTTGTGTCCAACTCATTGCAACCTCATGGACTACAGTCCATGGAATTCTCCAGGCCAGAATACTGGAGTGGGTAGCCTTTCCCTTCTTCAGGGGATCTTCCCAACCCAGGGATCAAACCCAGGTCTCCCACATTGCAGGCAGATTCTTTACAAGCTGAGCCACAAGGGAAGCCCAAGAATACTGGAGTGGGTAGCCTATCCCTTCTACAGCAGATCTTCCTGACCCAGGAATCAAACCAGGGTCTCCTGCATTGCAGGCAGATTCTTTACCAGCTGAGCTATTAGGGCTATCAGAATACAAATCAGTTTCTCAAAGTGTCTTACAAGAATATATCAGCCACTGTTGGTTTATAGAAATCTATTCTTAGAAGACACTTTGACAAACTGATTTCTATGTAATATGTGTATGCTTTGTAGAAAAATTTACAGTTTCTATTCTGTAAGCAACTGAAATATTTATTTTATAGAAGGAATCCAAATAAATGTCTCAGCTTCATAAGTATGCATGGAGATACTCTGTTGATTTATTTCTGGTGATGAGAATGAAGCCTAAATTTAGAAACTATCTTTCTTTGACAGTACAGTCCTAAAATTCTGCCAGACATTTTTGGTTTTTGTATTTTGTATTTCTTAAGTTAATTAAAAAATTAGTATAGCTAAGTCTAAAAGGATTTTAAGCTTGGCCCATCCTCAGATAATATGTTTTAAAAATTTTTTGTTTCTAACTCATGGAGAATTAACATTTAAGTGTATTTTTAAACTACATTTTTACACAGCTTCTAGTGTGGCTTGAAAAAAATGACTCTGCCACAGTCATTTAAGGAAAGAGTTGTGTATGCAGTTAATTCTCGTTATTCATGGTAGTTACATTCTATAAAGTCATCAAAAAGCATTGAATTACCTAATACTGAACCATTGTTCTTAAAAGAAATACAGACTTGGGCCCTGCCAATGACTGGTCACAGCATTTTCATCAAGCAATCCATACATACATGTGTTTTAAATGTGTTTTTAGTGTGTTTCTGTTTAAAGATACTCCAGCATATATTGTTGATTCATTAACACTGAACAACGCACACCAACAGCATTGTAACTCATGCTTGGACTAAGATTATCTGGCATGCCTGTTTCCTCCCTAAGGCATGTTGTAACCTTCTTGTGCCTGATCGGGGACATTGGGCAGCACTTCAGCGCTGTGCTTGGGGCTATTTTAAACAATGAAATCACCTGCAAAATGCACACAAATGTGAAAAACGTGGCAAATAAATAGAATGTAAAAAAAATATACTAGTTTATAGTTAAGAGACTTGAGACAAAGAAGATGGAGCCTTGTATTATAAGACCTCAACTGGATATGTGTGAGTGTTGGTTGACCCAAGTTGATCTTGGGATTATAAAAATATCAATAGATGAATTCTCAAGTGTAGAATTCTTGGATAATGAGGATCAACTGAATTTTACAGCATATCCTCTTCTCACCTTTAAGGTCTGATTTGGGACTCTTGAATCAACTTTTCAGCATGTGATGTGGCTGGGGTGGAGCTGGGACACACAGCTCACATTCTCAGTCCAGGTGAGTTAGGGCCAAAAGTGAGAACCAGGCTTGAAGACTTCATAGTCATTTGGCAGAGTGATTTTAGGTTGAATTTTTAAAATGTAAAATGTAAACATAATTTTTAAAATATTAACTTTTAATGTACCTTATAAAGCTTATTAATAGATAAGAAAAAAAGAAAAAACTGGCCCTTTCCCTTGTACAGTTGGAAGGTCATGGCTGCAGGTGGTTATTTAATTCTGTCCCACTGGCCCGGAAAGTAGAGCAAATCGGGCAGCAGATGTCCTGTGGTCTAATCCTCATTGTCCATCGTCCATGTGATCCTTCCCCTCAAGTCTGCATCTGAGATGGGAGGGTGACACTTTTGTCATCCTCTAATACTTTGGCCACCTCATGCAAAGAGTTGACTCATTGGAAAAGACTCTGATGCTGGGAGGGATTGGGGGCAGGAGGAAAAGGGGATGACAGAGGATGAGACGGCTGGATGGCATCACCGACTTGATGGACGTGAGTTTGAGTGAACTCCGGGAGTTGGTGATGGACAGGGAGGCCTGGCATGCTGCAATTCATGGGGTTGCAAAGAGTTGGACATGACTGAGCGACTGAACTGAACTGAACTGAATACTGAGATCCTTCAGAAGAGTAAAGAAAGGCCTTGTTGACCACTGCTTCATCTGGTTCACCCTTCTTAGGAAGATAGAATTGGTAAAGCTCTAGAAAAAACACTTTTCTGCTCTGGTTTAAGTGATCAGACAAAATATTCTCTGATTCTACTGAAAATTTTAAATGCAAACATACTGCATATCTTTTCCTAAACATAGAATGACAGCTTTTATAGTTTTCTCTCCCTCCACCTCTTATAGCACAGAAGAAAAATAATTTTAATAATATTCCCATGAACAGTCTCAGATTCTTTCTATATCTCTAGAGTAAAATATTTACAATATATATATATGTTATATATGCATGTGTATTCACATAATATATACATATATATTCACAATGTATATTTATATGTTCACAAGCCCCAAATCATGTCACACTTTTATCTATTAATTTAAGACAGATACCAAATGACAACCTACCATGTTTCAGGAATTGTTCAATACATACTTGTTGAATGATTTCATTAGTCATTGATTCTTCAAAGTATTTTTTTAGATTAAAAAAAATCAATTTCTATTAAGACCTATATAGTGAAAGTGAAAGTCACTCCGTCATGTTTGACTCTTTGTGACCCCATGGACTATACAGTCCACGGAATTCTCTAGGCCAGAATACTGGAGTGGGTAGCCATTCCCTTCTCCAGGGGATCTTCCCAACCCAGGGATCAAACCCAGGTCTCCTGCATTGTAGGCAGATTCTTTATGAGCTGAGCCACAAGGGAAACCCAAGAATACTGGAATGGATAGCCTATCACTTCTCCAGCGGATCTTCCCAACCCAGGAATCAAACTGGGGTCTTCTGCATTGCAGGTGGATTCTTTAGCAACTGAGCAGGGAAGTCCAAGCCCTATAGGCAGCAATATATATGAATATTGAAAAATAGAGAATTTGTACAGCACTTGGAGAAGGAGATAGAGTGACTCCAATACAAATGATTAGGTCAGGCACATTCTTGAAAAATTCTACTAGATAGATGGCTGATTATCAGTCTCTGTGTCACACTGTCAAAAAGTAGTGGAAGATTAAGAGAGTTTAATTAGGAGAGAAGATCATTCCTCTGTTTGAAGAGTTGAAGCAAATGTGTAACAAACACCTTGGGCTGGTTCGGGCCCTGCTTTGTGTGGTCACCAGGGAGCCAGCTGATGAAAGTGCCGCCATGTCCGTTTGACGCAGGTCTTCTTGGCTGCCATCACAGATGTTTAGGAGGCTATGGAATCTCACGGGGACTTTTCCCTATCTGAGCTGAAGGTGGCAGACATTGATTTATAGATGAGTCACCATATGGCTCCCATAAGGGCAAAGGGCCAGGAAGCAGGGAGAGCAGGTAAAATGCTTGGTGAATGGTCTCTCTTGTCTCGAAGAATGGACACTGTTTATAACCTGAAAATAGTTTCCAACTAGTGCTCAGCTCACTGGTGTGCCGTGTGTCTTGCTGGAATGCCGTGAGCAAGTGTGGATGACTTTTGATTGATGTTTTGTTTAAACCCACTCATTGTTCAGTCCAAAAGATACAGTGCTTTTCATCAGTGATACCGGCGCTTCTGACATCAGTGATACTGATGCTTCTGACTCCAGATACACTGGAGTTATCTCAGCAGAAGAGGGAGGTCAGAGGCAGAAATAGGCCCAGTCCCCAGCCTCTATCCCCTAGAACAGAGATACCTCTGCTGTTTCATTCATTGCAATTGTGAGGAAGGTTTTCCTGCCATCTCCCTTACCCCCAAAAAACTTTTGGTACTGAAGGATCATTTGAAAACCAATAGAAAATCACTTCATATTTATCATTTAATTGGTTTTAAGATAAATGGTATAAAAAGATGGAATTTGAGCTTCTTGTCAACATTGTCTTTAAAATTTCAACAAAATATGAGCGCATATACCTTTGAAGGACTTTTCTTAGCGATTGAATCCACTTGTGACAAGCATGTTCTTGTTTACTTGATGTTTGAGTATTTTAATCATCTAATTCTAGTCTAAAAATTAACTTTCTAATCTGTAATGTCATAAACGGCTTCCCCAGTGGGTCAGCAGTAAAAAATCCACCTTCAGTTCAGGAGATGCATGAGATGCGAGTTTGTTCCCTGGATCAGGAAGATCCCCTGGAGGAGGGTGTGGTAATCCACTCCAGTATTCTTGCCTGGAAAATCCCCAGGGCAGAGGAGCCTGGCAGGCTGGTCCATAGGGTCACAAAGAGTCGAACACAACCGAAGTGACTGAGCGTGAGCACATGGTTGTGTGTGTGAGAGTTGTGGTTTTATGAGGAAATCACTGATGATAAATAACGACCTTAATCACTGAAAGAGCATAAATCATGGTACAGCTTTCCCACACTGTCTGAAGGTAGAATGTTCCTATGAAAGCTTTCAGAAGCCAAAACAGTGTAAAGAGAAGAAGCAATTACATTAGGATACATCTTGCTAACGGAGGCAGAAAATAGATCAAGATAAAGCACAGATGCTCATGCTGCTGCTGATAAGTCACATCAGTCGTGTCCGACTCTGTGCGACCCCATAGACGGCAGCCCACCAGGCTCTCCCGTCCCTGGGATTCTCCAGGCAAGAACACTGGAGTGGATTGCCATTGCTTATAGGCACAGATTAAAGCTGTGGCAGCTTGACGCTGAGATGCTGAGAGTTACCAGGAAAAGAGCTTGGCTGCCCCAGTCCCGCTTCTCTAGGTGGATGCTTCCTCTGTATTATTTTTTGTGTTCAGTTGCTCAGTTGTGTTCGACACCCCGCGACCCCATGGGCTGTAGCACGCCAGATATTGGCTCCTTGGAAAACCAATGCTGAATCCTGTTTTTGCTTTTCACCTTTAGTGAAAGCAAAAATCCTCTTCAGATTTCTTTTGGTTATTGAAAATAGCTACTAATGTGGATTTTTGTAAAAGTGAAATGGCATAATGGGAACCTTTGAAAAGCAGGGGATGCTTGTGGTTTAATAATTTTATAGTACTATTTTCATAGTGAATGCAGAAAGTATAAAATTATATATATATATATATATATACATACACATACAGACACACATATATATCACAGTTAATAAAGGAACTGTGAAAATGCAGAAAAATCTTACAGTTGCTGGGATCAAAAGAGTCGAAATAATGAAATCTTATTAAATCATCCACAATAGATTTTGAACAAGCTCTTAAAGAGAATTATCCTTTGGTAAAAGGACACTTCATTCATAGCCAAGTGCACAGTTTTTGCTTTCATTTAAACTATGTTATGTAAATATTTGACAGTGAAGTTTAAATCATTGACAGAAATTTCTGTAGTGTTGTTTAAGCCTCTGCATTTATTTCCTCTGTGAAACATTTGTTTCCATTGTTTAATATTTAAGATACATTTCAGATTAAAAGTCTAAAGATAGAGGAAAATCACAATGGTGAAAAATTGAAAGCATTTCCTCTAAAGTCAGGAATAAGACAAGGGTGCCCACTTTCACCATTACTATTCAACATAGTTTTGGAAGTTTTGGCCACAGCAATCAGAGCAGAAAAAGAAACAAAAGGAATCCAAATTGGAAAAGAAGAAGTAAAACTCTCACTATTTGCAGATGACATGATCCTCTACATAGAAAACCCTAAAGACTCCACCAGAAAATTACTAGAACTAATCAATGATTATAGTAAAGTTGCAGGATATAAAATCAACACACAGAAATCCCTTGCATTCCTATACACTAATAATGAGAAAACAGAAAGAGAAATTAAGGAAACAATTCCATTCACCATTGCAATGGAAAGAATAAAATACTTAGGAATGTATCTACCTAAAGAAACTAAAGACCTATATATAGAAAACTATAAAACACTGGTGAAAGAAATCAAAGAGGACACTAATAGATGGAGAAATATACCATGTTCATGGATTGGAAGAATCAATATAGTGAAAATGAGTATACTACCCAAAGCAATTTATAGATTCAATGCAACCCCTATCAAGCTACCAACAGTATTCTTCACAGAGCTAGAACAAGTAATTTCACAATTTGTGTGGAAATACAAAAAACCTCGATTAGCCAAAGCTATCTTGAGAAAGAAGAATGGAACTGGAGGAATCAACCTACCTGACTTCAGGCTCTACTACAAAGCCACAGTCATCAAGACAGTATGGTACTGGTACAAAGACAGAAATATAGATCAATGGAACAAAATAGAAAGCCCAGAGATAAATCCACACACATATGGACACCTTATTTTTGACAAAGGAGGCAAGAATATACAATGGGTTAAAGACAATCTCTTTAACAAGTGGTGCTGGGAAAACTGGTCAACCACTTGTAAAAGAATGAAACTAGAACACTTTCTAACACCATACACAAAAATAAACTAAAAATGGATTAAAGATCTGAACATAAGACCAGAAACTATAAAACTCCTAGAGGAGAACATAGGCAAAACACTCTCCGACATACATCACAGCAGGATCCTCTATGACCCACCTCCCAGAATACTGGAAATAAAAGCAAAAATAAACAAATGGGACCTAATTAAACTTAAAAGCTTCTGCACAACAAAGGAAACTATTAGCAAGGTGAAAAGGCAGCCTTCAGAATGGGAGAAAATAATAGCAAATGAAGCAACTGACAAACAACTAATCTCAAAAATATACAAGCAACTCCTACACCTCAATTCTAGAAAAATAAATGACCCAATCAAAAAATGGGCCAAAGAACTAAATAGACATTTCTCCAAAGAAGACATACAGATGGCTAACAAACACATGAAGAGATGCTCAACATCACTCATTATCAGAGAAATGCAAATCAAAACCACTATGAGGTACCATTTCACGCCAGTCAGAATGGCTGCGATCCAAAAGTCTACAAGCAATAAATGCTGGAGAGGATGTGGAGAAAAGGGAACCCTCTTACACTGTTGGTGGGAATGCAAACTAGTACAGCCACTATGGAGAAGAGTGTGGAGATTCCTCAAAAAACTGGAAATAGAACTGCCTTATGATCCAGCAGTCCCACTGCTGGGCATACACACTGAGGAAACCAGAATTTAAAGAGACATGTGTACCCCAGTGTTCATTGCAGCACTGTTTATGATAGCCAGGACATGGAAGCAACCTAGATGTCCATCTGCAGATGAATGGATACGAAAGCGGTGGTACATATACACGATGGAGTATTACTCAGCCATTAAAAAGAATTCATTTGAATCAGTTCTAATGAGATGGATGAAACTGGAGCCTATTATACAGAGTGAAGTAAGCCAGAAAGAAAAACACCAATACAGTATACTAACACATATATATGGAATTTAGGAAGATGGTAACAATAACCCTGTGTACGAGACAGCAAAAGAGACACTGATGTATAGAACAGTCTTATGGACTCAGTGGGAGAGGGAGAGAGTGGGAAGATTTGGGAGAATGGCATTGAAACATGTATATTATCATGTATGAAACGAGTCGCCAGTCCAGATTCGATGCACGATACTGGATGCTTGGGGCTGGTGCACTGGGACGACCCAAAGGGATGGTATGGGGAGGGAGGAGGGAGGAGGGTTCAGGATGGGGAACACATGTATACCTGTGGCAAATTCATTTCGATATTTGGCAAAACCAATACAATATTGCAAAGTTTAAAAATAAAATTTAAAAAAATAAAAATTAAAATTAAAAAAAATAAAGATAGAGGAAAATCAATTGAGAAATAGTCTTCCTGTGACCTTTGAGGAAAATGCTTTTTATATATATTAGACTTCTCTTATTTTATCAAGTATGCATGTAATGTATTGAATCACAAAAATTTTCAGAAATAAACTCAATACTTACTATTCTAGATAGAAATTGTGTGCAGGAAAATATGACAACCAGATAAAGATTCATATATTTAAACTTTCTTGCTTTTTTCTTTTGCACATTGAAAATAAGAAGTTGCTGGTGTTTTATGGGTTTGTTTTTTTTTTTTTTGGTATGGTACCAGGCTCTTTTAAGCCTGGGGTAACCTTTTTGGCAACAAGAAAGAGGCATTAAGCTGCTGGGCCATGTGCCTTGAATACTTAACCACATGGAACTGGTTATATGTTTATAAGTTCATGCCTGGACAAATTAAGATAGGCTCATATAACACAAAATTGTCAGAACAACAGAAACATCATTTGTTTTGCTTATTTATTGCTACCACATTGATTACCCCACAATTTAGAGGCTAGAAACAATGATTCTATTTTATTCAAATTTTGCCACCATGGGGAAGGGCTTGCTGAGTGGATTGTTCTGGATGGATGGGGTGCCAGGGGGAGTCCCTGAGGCTGGGATCTATTTCCAGGTTGTTTGGTTTCTTGGTTCACATTTCTTCTCTCCTCTAGCCACCTCAACCTCCACAGCCTCCTGGTTGGGGCTCAAGCTCCTCAAGCCTGGTTCTCCTGGTACAGTCACACCTTTACATGCCAGCTGGCTTTCAGCAAACTGGAGAGAAGCTCCTAGACCATTCACTGCCTTGCCTGGGACTAGAACTGCTTCATTGTGTCAGATGCTCTTGGTCACGGTTGTCAGAGGGTCCCCCAGCTTCCAGGAGGAAATTCTAGAAATGGGCTTTGAATTAAGATTAGTGAACAGAGGATAACACATTCAAATATGCATCTCAGTTTGAGGAGAGATGATTCTTCTATCTAATAGACTCTAGAATGAAATAAATATTGGTAGGAAATTGTGAGGCTTCCCTGCTAGCTCAGTGATAAAAAAAAATCTGCCTACCAATCCAGGCAATACAGTTTCAATCCCTGAGTTGGGAATAACCCCTGGAGAAGGAAATGGCAACCCTCTCCAGTATTCTGTTCTGGAAAATTCCATGGACAGAGGAACCTGGTGGGCTACAATTCCTAGGGTCACAAAGACACAACTAAGCGGCTAAATAACAAC
Organism: Bos indicus x Bos taurus; assembly: GCF_003369695.1. Classification (NCBI taxonomy): domain Eukaryota; kingdom Metazoa; phylum Chordata; class Mammalia; order Artiodactyla; family Bovidae; genus Bos; species Bos indicus x Bos taurus. The sequence goes on along the minus strand of NC_040099.1, from coordinate 7,958,718 downwards.
AAACCTGACCAGGAAATCAGGAGGACTGCAAATGGTGTCTGCGTGGGGATCTTGGGGGTGTTTGTCAGAACACAGAAATGTTTAGAGTTTCTATGAGTAAAGAATTGTTTTTCACAAACAACAGAATTTTGCAAAACTGGAAGGTTCATTGCTTTTATTCATTTTGGCTTCCAAGAAATATTTTATTTGAAAATAAATAACGATGGCAGAAAAGATTGACCACTGGAGTAGATGTTTACTCAGTCACTTCCAGTTTAGTGGTTCCAGTGAATAAACTTTACTTGCCTAAGTGTTTTCCAACTATATATTAAATAGATATTTGTTGTAAAAAATAGGAAATACAACAGTAAGAATATACTAAAGAAAATGAAAATCATCATTGAAAAATTATTTTTCTCTTTTGGATTTACTTTTTAAACAAATAGCAAACATTACTCTCTTAAAATTCCCTAGATATTTAGTAGACAAAGTTAGCCTATCATTTGTCTGCGTATGTGTGCTTAGTCACTTAGTCATGTCCGACTCTTTGTGACCCCGTGGACTGTAGCCCACCAGGCTCCTCTGTCCATGGGGATTCTCCAGGCAAGAATACTGGAGTGGGTTGCCATGCCCTCCTCCAGGGGATCTTCTCAACCAAGGGATCGAACCCAGGTCTCCTGCATTGCAGGTGGATTCTTTACCATCTGAGTCACCAGGGAAGCCCCCATCATATGTCGAGATAATGTATTAGCATTATATATTTATAATTTTCAGGGTTGCAGAAGTTTAATTGGATTCAATACTTAAATGTATTTCTTTATAGAAATGATTCTCTGGGGTTGCTCGCAACATTGCTTGAGTGTATATACTAATTAAGATAGGAATACAGTTAGCTGTTTCACTAAAACAGTATTAACAAATTACATAAGAATTTTCTCCTTCCACAAAACATATAAGAATACATACCGAAAGGTAAGAAAAATTTGTATACATAATTTCTAATATTGAAAGGAATGTGAAAAAAATATATTTATATACTCAGTGATTATATAAATTCATACATGACTTTCCAAATCAGTTGTATACTAGGCACTGAAAGTTATGTATTCTCTACTTCTTGAAATAAAAAGTTTGTTGAAATGTAAAATTACTACACATGGCATGGCATATACTAAGCACTCAGTAAATGTCAGCTATTAATAGTAATAACACCAATGAAATGGAAATTCTCTAAACTGAACAATGTTATCAGTACAGAACATCTGCTGAGTTTATTTAAATCATTAGTGAATACTTTTCTTGACTAATTCCTAGAGGAAATGTATAGCTTTTGCACTTTGCTGTCTTGATTGGCTCAAATGCCCTTCACAGAAGGAAAAAAGCTAACAACTGAGAAATTATATTGCCTATCATTTTATGACACAATAAATACATGTTTTGTGTACATTATATCATGGGTTTCTTTAAAAATGTGTTCTTGAATACTTATTCTGAAAATATCTTCAGGCTTAGAAAAAGTGTTTTCTGAAATTTCAATAAAACGGCATGGGGCTAAATTTGAGATTCTGAAATATCATCTCTTTGTTCCCATTAGTGTACTGTATGCCCTTTGTGTGATGTACTTAGGATCATAAGTTGGCAAAAGATTTAGTTTGTTATCTGTACATTTCCTAAGGAAGAACTAAGAATCAGTGCTGAGTATTAATTCCAGCATGACTGAGGGTTTTCTAAATTGCAGTAATCATTTATCATGGTGTTATTTTGCACACAGCTTTGGTCTTGGAGGTTGTTTATTGTATCTGTTGAATATGAATTTTTATGTAGTAGGAGGTTGTTTATTGTATCTGTTGAATTTGAATTTGTGTGTAGTAGGTTGCCTACACATGTTTCAGAAATGTAACATGCTATCTAAATATATAAATCATCATTATTTTTTTTTTTGCCAACTGGCTAGACGTTATCACTCAGTAAATGGCAATCAATGTGCAGCAGAGAACCAAAGAGATATTAAGAATAGACATCTCTAAACTGAGAGCTCAGATAGGTTCATTATGGCTATATTTGTAAGAAAGCATTCATTCCCAAATCTATCTCTTTTTTAGTTCAGAGATAATCATCTGGCCAGTAGCAGACAGAAAACTGAAGAGTTGAGTGTTGTGCATCTGTATTTCTAATTATCTTATGTAGAGAGACATACAGCCTGTAGGAAGAATAACACATTTCCTTTTTTGAAAATGCACAGTTTAAAATATTTAAAGTTATAAAAATCACAATATTTTTACATGAGAGTTTGATGACATCCAATTGTTTATTTAAACTTATATCATACACAATGGAAAAGTGTTAGACACATCACTTCCTTAAATACCTAAGAGCAGTAACGATGCTGGTTCTGGAATAGTAGCATTAGTATCACATGGAGCTTGTTAGAGCTCAAATTCCTAGCCTATGATTCTGTAGAATCATAGACTTTGCTGGTAGAGCACTAAATGTCTTGAAATGAGCATTCTGGGGAATTTTAATGCACGCTAAAATTTGAAAGCCACTGCTCTAGAGAGAGCAACTAAGGATAATGGTCAAAATATGAGCAGCTATTAGTTAATAATGATCAGTCAATGTTAGTTGTTCAGTTGTGTCTAACTCTGCGACACTGTGGACTGTAGCCCACCAGGCTCCTCTGTCTATGAAATTCTCCAGACAAGAATACTGGAGTGGGTTGCTATTGTCTTCTCCAGAGGATCTTCCTGACCCAGGGACCGAACCTGGGTCTCCTGCATTGCAGGCAGATTCTTTACCATCTGACCCACCAAAGAGGAGGAAGGCTGTCAAATGCACAGAAATATACTCACTGTGCTGGCTCTCACCTTCCTAACCCTGCCTTACCCGTCTTAAATAGCCTGTCTGGTTCTAACTGTTGCTTCCTGACCTGCATACAGATTTCTAAGGAGGAAGGGAAGGTGGTCTGGTATTCCCATTCCTTGAAGAATTTTCCAGTTTGTTGTGATCCACACAGTCAAAGGCTTTGGCATAGTCAATAAAGCAGAAATAGATGTTTTTCTGGAACTCTCTTGTGTTTTCAATGATCCAACGGATGTTGGCAGTTTGATCTCTGGTTCCTCTGCCTTTTCTGTGTGTGTTAGTCACTCAGTCATGTCCGACTCTTTGTGACCCCATGGACTGTACAGCCTGCCAGGCTCATCTATCCATGGGATTTTCCAGGCAAGGATACTGGAGTGGGTTGCCATTTCCTTCTCCAGAGGATCTTCCCAACCCAGGGATCAAACGCCAGGTCTCCTGCATTGCAGTCATATGCCTTTTCTAAATCCAGCTTGTACATGTGGAAGTTCTCGGTTCACACACTGTTGAAACCTAGCTTGAAGGATTTCGAGCATTACCTTGCTAGGATATGAAATGAGTGCAATTGCACAGTAGTTTGAACATTCTTTGACATTGCCCTTCTTTGGGATTGGAATGGAAACTGACCTTTTCCAGTCCTGTGGCCACTGCTGAGTTTTCCAAATTTGCAGGCATATTGAGTGCAGCACTTTATCAGTCTTCATCTTTTAGGATTTGAAATAGCTCAGCAGTAATTCCATCCCCTCCACTAGCTTTTTTTGTAGCTATGTTTCCTAAGGGTCTCTTGACCTCACACTCCAGGATGCCTCTCTCCAGGTGAGTGAGCACACCATTGTGGTTATCTGAGTCTTTAAGACCTCTTTGTACAGGTCTTCTGTGTATTCTTGCCACCTCTTCTTAATTTCTGTGCTTATGTGAGGTCCATACTGTTTCTGTCCTTTATTGAACCCACCTTTGCATGAAATGTTCCCTTGGTATCTCTAGCTTTTTTGAAGAGATCTCTAGTCTTTCCCATTTTATTGTTTTCCTTTATTTCTTTGCATTGTTCGCTTTACACTGTGTCTTAAAACAGCACAAATATTTATTTTTCAGCTCAATATATGTGGTATTTATAAAAACAGAAATTTCCTTTTGGTTAATGTGCCTTACCTTAACCAATACCATCACCTTAACAAAGAATACAAATCTTTAATTTCATTTACAAAAAGGAAATTTAGAAATATAATTTGACAAACATGTCATTTTGTATTGAGTAATATTTTTTAGACTGAATTTTTATTCCAAGACAGAAAAAAGAATAAGCAGTCACTTTTCTTCTTGAACAATAGAGGAAATGTTATATTTATAGTTAAAAATTGTTTCAAGAAAAATAACTTTTGAGAAGTAAAGAAACTCTGTGAGTTTTCAGTGATTCAGATGATGAATCTTTAGTCATATCCTCCACATAGAGTCACAATGGAAAGTTATAATACAATAGGTTTTCATGTCAAATATTTAACTGATTACCAATCTAGGTGACACTCACGTCTGCTCTGAGAGTTAGTGAGGTACCTGTAATGCAGAGGACTGTCATTTAATCTTGTCAGCTAGATGAGTAGTTAGTCTCCAAAAAAAAAAAAAAATCTTTTAGAGATATGTGAGTCCAAAAAATCTATTAAGTGCAAATTTCCAAGTCTGAATTGAAGCTATCCAAATCATCTCATTCCATTTAATAAACTACAAGCAAGAAGAGGACACCAGAATTGCTTAAAATAGGTACAACAACTCTTTAAGAAATACAACTTTACTTGAAATTAACCTAAGGAGGGAATAGACAGTATATAAGAAGTTTAATACAGTATTTAAACATATGCCTAATACTTATCTCACCCTATTTCAAATCCTGGAATATGATGCTGTGAAATTGCTGCATTCAATATGCCAGCAAATTTGGAAAACTCAGCAGTGGCCACAGGACTGGAAAAGGTCAGTTTTCATTCCAATCCCAAAGAAAGGAAATGTCAAAGAATGCTCAAATTACCGTACAATTGTACTCATCTCACATGCTAGTAAAGTAATGCTCAAAATTCTCCAAGCCAGGCTTCAGCAATACGTGAACTGGGAACTTCCTGATGTTCAAGCTGCTTTTAGAAAAGGCAGAGGAACAAGAGATCAAATTGCCAACATCCGCTGGATCATTGAAAAAGCAAGACAGTTCCAGAAAAACATCTATTTCTGCTTTATTGACTATGCCAAAGCCTTTGACTGTGTGGATCACAAAAAACTGTGGAAAATTCTGAAAGACATGGGAATACCAGACCACCTGACCTGCCTCTTGAGAAACCTCTATGCAGGTCAGGAAGCAACAGTTAGAACTGGACATGGAACAACAGGCTGGTTCCAAATAGGAAAAGGAGTACGTCAAGGCTGTATATCGTCACCCTGTTTATTTGACTTATATGCAGAGTACATCATGAGAAATGCTGGGCTGGAAGAAGCACAAGCTGGAATCAAGATTGCCAGGAGAAATATCAGTAACCTCAGATATGCAGATGACACCACCCTTATGGCAGAAAGTGAAGAGGAACTAAAAAGCCTCTTGATTAAAGTGAAAGAGGAGAGTGAAAAAGTTGGCTTAAAGCTCAACATTCAGAAAACTAAGATCATGGCATCTGGTCCTATCATTTCATGGGAAATAGATGGGGAAACAGTGGAAACAGTGTCAGACTTTATGTTTTGGGGGCTCCAAAATCACTGCAGATGGTGATTGCAGCCATGAAATTAAAAGACTCCTTGGAAGGAAAGTTATGACCAACCTAGATAGCATATTCAAAAGCAGAGACATTACTTTGCCAACAAAGGTCCGTCTAGTCAAGGCTATGGTTTTTCCAGTGGTCATGTATGGATGTGAGAGCTGGACTGTGAAGAAAGCTGAGCACTGAAGAATTGATGATTTTGAACTGTGGTGTTGGAGAAGACTCTTGAGAGTCCCTTGGACTGGAAGGAGATCCAACCAGTCCATACTAAAGGAGATCAGTCCTGGGTGTTCTTTGGAAGGACTGATGCTAAAGCTGAAACTCCAATACTTTGGCCACATCATGCGAAGAGTTGACTCATTGGAAAAGACTGATGCTGGGAGGGATTGGGGGCAGGAGGAAAAGGGGATGACAGAGGATGAGATGGCTGGATGGTATCACCGACTCGATGAACATGAGTTTGGGTAAACTCTGGGAGCTGGTGATGGACAGGGAGGCCTAGTGTGCTCAATTCATGGGGTTGCAAAGAGTGGGACATGACTGAGCGACTGAACTGAACTGAACTGATCCTGTATTGGTGTTTTTCTTTCTGGCTTACTTTACTCTGTATAATAGGCTCCAGTTTCATCCATCTCATTAGAACTGATTCAATTGTATTCTTTTTAATGGCTGAGTAATACTCCATTGTGTATATGTACCACCGCTTTCTTATCCATTCGTCTGTTAATGGACATCTAGGTTGCTTCCATGTCCTGGCTGTTATAAACAGTGATGTGATGAGCATTGAGGTACACGCATCTCTTTCCCTTCTGGTTTCCTCAGTGTGTATGCCCAGCAATGGGATTGCTGGATCATAAGGCAGTTCTGTTTCCAGTTTTTTGAGGAATCTCCACACTCTTCTCCATAGTGGCTCTACTAGTTTGCATTCCCACCAAAGGTGTAAGAGGGTTCCCTTTTCTCAACACCGCCTCCAGCATTTACTGCTTGTAGACTTTTGGATCGCTACCATTCTGACTGGCGTGAAATGGTACCTCATAGTGGTTTTGATTTGCATTTCTCTGATAATGAGTGATGTTGAGCATCTCTTCATGTGTTTGTTAGCCATCTGTATGTCTTCTTTGGAGAAATGTCTATTTAGTTCTTTGGCCCATTTTTTGATTGGGTTGTTTATTTTTCTAGAATTGAGGTGTAGGAGTTGCTTGTATATTTTTGAGATTAGTTGTTTGTCATTTGCTTCATTTGCTATTATTTTCTCCCATTCTGAAGGCTGTCTTTTCACCTTGCTTATAGTTTCCTTTGTTGTGCAGAAGCTTTTAATTTTACTTAGGTCCCATTTGTTTACTTTTGCTTTTTTTCCCAATATTCTGGGAGGTGGGTCATAGAGGATCCTGCTGTGATATATGTCAAAGAGTGTTTTGCCTATGTTCTCCTCTAGGAGTTTTATAGTTTCTGGTCTTACATTGAGATCTTTAATCCATTTTGAGTTTATTTTTGTGTATGGTGTTAGAAAGTATTCTAGTTTCATTCTTTTACAAGTGGTTGACCAGTTTTCCCAGCACCACTTGTTAAAGAGATTGTCTTTTCTCCATTGTGTATTCTTGCCTCCTTTGTCAAAAATAAGGTGTCCATATGTGTGTGGATTTATCTCTGGGCTTTCTATTTTGTTCCATTGATCTATATTTCTGTGTTGGGCCAGTACCATACTTTCATGATGACTGTGGCTTTGTAGTAGAGCCTGAAGTCAGGCAGGTTGATTCCTCCAGTTCCGTTCTTTTTTCTCAAGATCAATTTGGCTATTTGAGGTTTTTTGTATTTCCACACAAATTGTGAAATTATTTGTTCTAGCTCTGTGAAAAATACCATTGGTAGCTTGATAGGGGTTGCATTGAATCTATAGATTGCTTTGGGTAGTATACTCATTTTCACTATGTTGATTCTTCCAATCCATGAACGCGGTAAATTTCTCCATCTATTAGCATCCTCTTTGATTTCTTTCACCAGTGTTTTATAGTTTTCTATATATATAGGTCTTTTGTTTCTTTAGGTAGATATATTTCTAAGTATTGTATTCTTTTTGTTGCAATGGTGAATGGAATTGTTTCCTTAATTTCTCTGTTTTCTCATTATTAGTGTATAGGAATGCAAGGGATTTCTGTGTGTTGATTTTATATCCTGCAATTTTACTGTATTCATTAATTAGCTCTAGTAGTTTTCTGGTGGAGTCTTTAGGGTTTTCTATGTAAAGCTCATGTCATCTGCAAACAGAGAGAGTTTTACTTCTTCTTTTCCAATTTGAATTCCTTTTATTTCTTTTTCTGCTCTGACTGCTGTGGCCAAAACTTCCAAAACTATGTTGAATAGTAGTGATGAGAGTGGGCAGCCTTGTCTTGTTCCTGACTTTAGGGGAAATGCTTTCAATTTTTCTCCATTGAGGATGTTTGCTGTGGGTTTGTCATATATAGCTTTTATTATATTGAGATATGTTCCTTCTATTCCTGCTTTCTGGAGGGTTTTTATCATAAATGGATGTTGAATTTTGTCAAAGGCTTTCTCTGCATCTATTGAGATAATCATATGGCTTTTTATTTTTCAATTTGTTAATGTGGTATATTACATTAATTGATTTGTGGATATTGAAGAATCCTTGCATCCCTGGGATAAAGTCCACTTGGTCATGATGTATGATCTTTTTAATATGTTGTTGGATTCTGTTTGCTAGAATTTTGTTAAGGATTTTTGCATCTATGTTCATCAGTGATATTGGCCTGTAGTGTTCTTTTTTTGTGGCATCTTTGTCAGGTTTTGGTATTAGGGTGATGGTGGCCTCATAGAATGAATTTGGAAGTTTGCCTTCCTCTGCAATTTTCTGGAAGAGTTTAAGTAGGATAGGTGTTAGTTCTTCTCTAAATTTTTGGTAGAATTCAGCTGTGAAGCCGTCTGGTCCTGGGCTTTTGTTTGGTGGAAGATTTCTGATTACAGTTTCAATTTCCATGCTTGTGATGGGTCTGTTAAGATTTTCTATTTCTTCCTGGTTCAGTTTTAGAAAGTTGTACTTTTCTAAGAATTTATCCATTTCTTCCAAGTTGTCCATTTTATTGGCATATAGTTGCTGATGATAGTCTCTTATGATCCTTTGTATTTCTGTGTTGTCTGTTGTATCTCTCCATTTTCATTTCTAATTTTATTGATTTTATTTTTCTCCCTTTGTTTTTTGATGAGTCTGGCTAATGGTTTGTCAATTTTATTTACTTCTCAAAGAACCAGCTTTTGGCTTTGTTGATTTTTGCTATGGTCTGTTTTGTTTCTTTTGCATTTATTTCTGCCCTAATTTTTAAGATTTCTTTCCTTCTACTAACCCTGGGGTTCTTCATTTCTTCCTTTTCTAGTTGCTTTAGGTGTAGAGTTAGGTTATTTATTTGACTTTTTTCTTGTTTCTTGAGGTACACCTGTATTGCTATGAACCTTCCCCTTAGCACTGCTTTTACAGTGTCCCATAGGTTTTGGGCTGTTGTATTTTCATTTTGCACCACCCTTGTGGCAGAAAGTGAAGAGGAACTAAAAAGACTCTTTATGAAAGTGAAAGTGGAGAGTGAAAAAGTTGGCTTAAAGCTCAACATTCAGAAAATGAAATCATGGCATCCGGTCCCATCACTTCATGGGAAATAGATGGGGAAACAGTGGAAACAGTGACAGACTTTATTTTTCTGGGCTCCAAAATCACTACAGATGGTGACTGCAGCCATGAAATTAAAAGACGCTTACTCCTTGGAAGGAAAGTTATGACCAACCTAGATAGCATATTCAAAAGCAAAAACATTACTTTGCCAACAAAGGTCTGTCTAGTCAAGGCTATGGTTTTTCCTGTGGTCATGTATGGATGTGAGATTTGGACTGTGAAGAAGGCTAAGCACCGAAGAATTGATGCTTTTGAACTGTGGTGTTGGAGAAGACTCTTGAGAGTCTCTTGGACTGCAAGGAGATCCAACCAGTCCATTCTGAAGGAGATCAGCCCTGGGATTTCTTTGGAAGGACAGATGCTAAAGCTGAAACTCCAGTACTTTGGCCACCTCATGAGAAGAGTTGACTCATTGGAAAAGGCTCTGATGCTGGGAGGGATTGGGGGCAGGAGGAGAAGGGGACGACAGAGGATGAGATGGCTGGATGGCATCACTGACTCGATGGACGTGAGTCTGGGTGAACTCCAGGAGTTGGTGATGGACAGGGAGGCCTGGCGTGCTGCGATTCATGGGGTCGCAAAGAGTCGGATACGACTGAGTGACTGATCTGATCTGATCTGATCTGATTTTCATTTGTTTCTATGCATATTTTGATTTCTTTTTTGATTTCTTCTGTGATTTGTTTGTTATTCAGCAGCGTGTTGTTCAGCCTCCATATGTTGGAATTTTTAATAGTTTTTCTCCTGTAGTTGAGATCTAATCTTACTGCATTGTCGTCAGAAAAGATTCTTGGAATGATTTCAATTTTTTTTTCAATTTACCAAGGTTAGATTTATGGCCCAGGATGTGATCTATCCTGGAGAAGGTTCCATGTGCACTTGAGAAAAAGGTGAATTTCATTGTTTTTGGGTGAAATGTCCTACAGATATCAGTTAGGTCTAACTGGTCTATTGTATCATTTAAAGTTTGTGTTTCCTTGTTAATTTTCTGTTTAGTTGATCTATCCATAGGTGTGAGTTGGGTATTAAAGTCTCCCACTTTTATTGTGTTATTGTTAATTTCCCCTTTCATACCTGTTAGCATTTGTCTTACATATTGCAGTGCTCCTATGTTGGGTGCATATATATTTATAATTGTTGTATCTTCTTAGATTGATCCTTTGTTCATTATGTAGTGTCCATCTTTGTGTCTTTTCATAGCCTTCATTTTAAAGCCTATTTTATCTGATACAAGTATTGCTACTCCTGCTTTCTTTTCGTCTCTATTTGCATGGAATATCTTTTTCCAGCCCTTCACTTTCAGTCTGTATGTGTCCCTTGTTTTGAGGTGGGTCTCTTGTAGACAACATATATAGGGGTCTTGTTTTTGTATCCATTCAGCCAGTCTTTGTCTTTTGGTTGGGGCTTTCAACCTATTTACATTTAAGGTAATTGTTGATAAGTATGATCCTGTTGCCATTTACTTTATTGTTTTGGGTTCTAGTTTATACACCCTTTCTGTGCTTCTTGTCTAGAGAAGATCCTTTAGCATTTGTCGGAGAGCTGGTTTGGTGGTGCTGAATTCTCTCAGCTTTTGCTTGTCTGAAAGCTTTTGATTTCTCCTTCATATTTGAATGAGATCCTTGCTGGGTACAGTAATCTGGGCTGTAGGTTATTTTCTTTCATCATTTCATCATTCATAAGTCCTGCTATTCCCTCCTGGCCTGAAGAGTTTCTATTAAAAGATCAGCTGTTATCCTTATGGGAATCCCCTTGTGTGTTATTTGTTATTTTTCCTTGCAGCTTTTAACATTTTTTTCTTTGTGTTTGATCTTTTTTACTTGATTAATATGTGTCGGATGTTTCGCCTTGGGTATAAACCCAGAGAGTCCTGTTTGGGACTCTCTGGGTTTTTTGGACTTGGGTGGTAATATCCTTCCCCATTTTAGGGAAGTTTTCAACTATTATCTCCTCAAGCATTTTTTCATGGTCTTTCTTTTTGTCTTCTTCTGGGACTCCTATGATCCGAATGTTGGGGCTTTTAACATTGTCCCAGAGGTCTCTGAGATTGTCCTCATTAGCAATCTATTCAAGAGGAAATATTTTTCTTTCTTAAAGAAAAGAAGCATCTTTTTATGTATGATTATGTGAATATCACTTTATGATAGTTTAACATCTAACATATGTTTTCAAGACACGGGTCATTCAGATAAACTTTAAAGAATTTTTGATCGTTTATAGATCTTGTGATCTAGGGATTTTGAGACATGAAAAATATTTAAGTGTTTTCCCCAATTTTCCATTAATATCTCAGTTTTATTACAATAAAAATTTGAGGACTTGGAATATGAAATTACATAATACAGAGTGAAGCAATATACCTTTATATAGACATGCTTGATTAAAGCATATTAATTTCCTTCATGCCCATAAAATATTCCCCAACACTCCCCAAATATGAGTAATATATAAGGTTATATTAAATATGACTCCTCCAGTTTAAATAAAGCACTCCCTATAGGATTTTATTCTTGGGCGAATACAACTAAATTGCAATTAATGCTGTTATTGATGCTCTCAGGGTCCTGTGCATTTATGCACCAGCAAATGGATGTGCAATGCTGTCGTTATTTCCAAGACATTTTATGGGAACCGCAGCAGCAGCAACAGTTTTATGCTAGTAACGTTCACTTAGGTTGAACGGCTCTGTCTGGATGGTAGTTTTATTAAATCAATGTTGCAGCACAGAAGTCTAATGGAAAAATTCAGTGTCAAGTTTACCCTACGATTACTCTCCTAGGAGATTAATACCGTAATTTGTGCTTCATGAGCTTATTATTATTTTAGAATTATTTTGGCTAAAATTTGAAAATGTTTTCAACAAATGAATCCCAGAATTCTTATTAAGCACAAAAAGCAATAAAATGTAAATTTATTACACTGAATTGAAGCTGCTGGGTATTGTCTGTTTAATTCTTTATTACTAGTATATTTCTTTTTGGTGATGTTAGAATTGTACAATATTGCTTTTAGGTAATACCCACCATTAAATAATGAAAACATCTTTAATCACTTGATAGGGTACCTTGCTTCTCACTGATTGTCCCATCAGTTTTGCTTTTGTGAATATTGACGCCTGCATTTATATTAACTTCTTCACTAATTACTTTTAAAACATTAATGCCAAATGTTTTTTAATGAATGAAATGATTAGGAGTTTTATTGTTTAGCTTATTACATTTCAGTGCCAAATAATGAGCCAATTGTTTTTAAGTTTTTTAAAGGTTTTCTGAAAGGATATTACCAATGTGAATGCCACAAATTTGTATTCTATCCAAAATGATGTATATATCTGTATATTGGCAACAATACAAAGTATAAGCATTTTTAAAATTATGTTTACTCAACATGCAATAAGTGTTATGATCCTAAATTGTTATAAAAGAGAAAGGAAATCAGATTTGACTTCGTCCATTTGATCAGTGATTCATTTTATAAACCCATTTAACAACTAATTTTAACTCACGGGATTACATTACTGCACTCATTTTAAAAAATTATTTTAATTTTGATTTATTGATCTTTGCTTCCCGGAGTATGTTCAAACTCATATCCATTGAGTTGGTGATGCCATCCAACCATCTTCTTTTATGTCATCCCCTTCTCCTCCCACCTTCAATCTTTCCCAGAATCAGTTTCTTTTCCAATGAGTCGACTCTTCACATCAGGTGGCCAAAGTATTGGAGCTTCAACTTCAGCATCAGTCCTTCCAGTGAATATTCAGAATTGATTGACTGGGTGAAGTTAAGTGGGCAGATTAGGGAAGAGTACAAATACTCTGGCAATGGTATCTAATTAATAAGAAATGCAAAATTAAAACAAAACATTAGCAGAGGAAATTAATTTTGGAGGGAGAGGTGATTTATGCAAACAGGTGACTCCTGTTTCCATGGCTTCTCTCATATCTTCTCCCATATCTTTCACACCCTATTATTATATCATTATGTAACTCTTCATGACCTTGAACCACGACTCTCCCATATCACCTGCTGTTTATATCTTGGCACACTGCTCTACACATTATGACAGTCCCCTATTTTAGGGATGCATTACATTCCAAATGAGGAACAAGGTACAGATCTGTAATACTGTGTTTGTGTGACTGTTTCTTTTCAATTCTTTTTATCTCAGCCTTAATTTCATTGGGGAGTTAAGATACAGTAACTACTTGCCTAGGAATTAAGGACAAAAACTTGAAGGCCTCATGTTAAGAAAAAAAGTAAGAGAACTTCAAAGTCTATAAACCCTTCCTTCGATTTTATCACCTTTATGCAGATATTCACTTAGGGAGATGCAGTCTTATACACACAGGCACATTGTCGTTATTCCAAGTAGGAGCAATATTTGGGTAAGGCACATGACATATTGAAAGTTTCAAATTTGGTGATCCCACTGATTGTTACCTCGGACGCATCTCATCCATATTTAGGAAATACCCTACAAAATTTTAAACAATTTGCCTTGCAGATATACAATACAGCTATCTTAACATTGTCTTTCACTAAATCTTTTCTAGAATGTGACTCATGTAATTTTGTTCCAAATTAAGCATCCAATAGACTAAACCTATTACACCTATATTAACACATTTTAGCAGAATGTTAGATAACCCTGAGAAATACCATGAATTGGTACAGCTTGGATACAGAATGGAAGAGAGGTTTGTTTGGTAGTACCCATTGGGTTATGGTTGAGCAGATTTTTAAGTTGATCCTGACAGTCACAGGAATGCAGATTATAGTGGATATTAGTTGATTTTTATGTTCACTCTTTTTATCACCCTCCCACCCCCACTGTCTTTGGGATTAAAAAGCATCCTCTTTAAAAAAAAATTATTTAAAAAAATGTTGTATTAGTTTCAGTCATACAACAAAGTGATTCATCTATATATATACAAATATTCATTCTTTTTCAGGTTCTTTTCCCGTATACGTTATTACAGAATAGTGAGTAGAGTTCCCTGTGCTATGTAGTAGGTCCTTATTGGTTGTCTATTTTATATATAGTATCGTGTATGTTGGCCTCCCTGGTGGCTCAGACGGCACAGACTCTGCCTGCAATTCAGAGACCCAGGTTCAATCCCTGGGTCCAGAAGATCCCCCAGAGAAGGGAATGGAAACCCACTCCAATATCTTTGCCTGGAAAATCCCATGGACAGAGGAGCCTGGTGGGCTACAGTCCACGGGGTCACAAAAGAGGAGGACATGACTGAGCAACTAACACTTCCTTCTAGCGTGCATGTGTTAATCCCAAACTCCTAACTTATCCCTCCCCAGTGTTTCCCTTTTGGTAAGCATACATTTGTTTTCCAAGTCTCTGAGTCTGCCTTGCCTCAGTGCTCTTCGGTGTTGTTGTTTTAGTCGCTCAGTCCTGTCTGTCTGTACGTGCACATATAAGAATGTAAGTGTGTATGTCTGACAGAGTTACATATGTGCAGTCAGGTTTGGCACTTGATTAATTTAGGGTTTTGACAGAGGAACACCCTTTGGTACAGCTGACCCCAGCACGTAGGGACCGTACTTTGCTTATGGAAAGTTGCAGTCACCCCAGATAAAGGGGATTTCCAGCTTTAAGCAATCTCCAAACAAAGAGAAAATCATTTCATTTCTATCCAACCTAACACTGATGAAGAACAGTATTTTCTTTTTGGGTCCAATGCCTACATTTCATTCTTTGATAAAATACAAAGAGACATTTTTATCATTAGAAAATCTTGCATAACAGAAGAGACTTTTGTCAATATATGCATTGTGGTAAAATTCTAGGGTAGCAAAGCAGTAGAGAGGTAGTGTAGCATCATTTTTTTTATCATGAGATCTTAATTTGACTAAATAGCTTAGCTATAAAAAAATGCAATGATAAATAGTTCTTACTTGCTAGAAGACCAACACATTTCTTAGTATCGTAAGACTGCAGTATTATAATTTTATCTTAAAAAGCTAGTAAACTAGTAAAAATATATTTTATCTTTAGAAGATAATTGCATTGTCTTCTAGAAACTAAGCTCTCTGCAATCAAATGTATTTCTCATTTTATGGTAACATTTGACAGATTAAAATTTAATAAATGCTAAGTCCATTTTGGGCTCCCCTGTTGACACTATGGTAAAGAACCTGCTTGCCAGTGCAGGAGATGTAGGTTCAATGCCTGAGTGGGGAAGATCCCCTGGAGGAGGATATGGCAACCCACTCCAGTATTCTTGCCTGGAGAATCCCATGGACAGAGGAGCCTAGTGGGCCACAGTCCATGAGGTCGCAAGGAGCTGGGCATGACTGAGGATGCACACACACAAGTCCATTTTAAGGTAAAATACATATTCTCTCTGGTTAGGTTTTAACTTCTTGTCAATGCATATAATTTGTTGAATATATATTTTAAGACATTAAGCAACAGTCACTCAAGAGTCAAATATGCAAAAGGAATAAAGTGTAAGATCATTTCCCATTTAGATTTTTTTCCTCTTGAGAGGTGAATTCCTAAAAAGTTTAATAGGATATCATGTTGTAAAATTGTTTACTAGCCAAATAGTTGACTGAATCCTGAAAGGTAATGAATAAACCATGTAATGTTTTCAGAAACTTTAAAATGAAAACAGAGTCCATATAACCTATATAGATACCCTTGATGTTAATAAACAGAAAGGGGATTAGTTCATTAACTTTCAAAATCATAATTGATGTCATTTGAGCTACAAGTGTATTAGTTTATTACACATCATTTTTCTCATAGAAATTATGGTATTGTTTTTTTTTAAGAATCCATTTTTATCTAAAGATTAGATTATATCTCTTGCCAGCAGGAAAGACAAAGTCGCTTCCCTATGTGCCCCGCCCCACCCAATAACTGGGCAGTGTGTTCCCTTCCTTTTGAGACCACTCATGGCTAGAGTTCCCCATTCTTTTGGACACATGGGTCATCAGCATATGCCTTTGTAGGTGGCGCCATTCAACAACACTCAGCTCTGTCTTCTGTCTATAATCTCAGGCTAATTAGAAGTTCCCCTAAATTAATGGGATGACATGGTGGGTGGTGGGTAAACTTTAGAATGATTGGTGAATTTGTAGTGACTTCAGATTGGCTCTTTGTATGTGGATTCTCTTGTTAAGGTCAAGATAATATAAGTCTTCTGTTTTGGTTCTTTTTTTTTCTTTTTCTTTTTTAACATGCTTACCTTATTTTCACTGTAATATTGAAAACACAGAGATGAAACAAGTATTTTTCCACCAAAATTATTTTCCAACATGTTTAATTGTGTACAATTTATCACGTCTACCATTTCTTCTGAGACTTCCTTTAGGCCTGAAAGCATTGTATTATATAAATATGTATAAATGAAGAGAGATTTCCTATATGTTTGCAGTCAGATAACCTTTCTAATGCATATAAAAGGAAAGATCAGCTATTTTTTTTCTGGTTCTACGGTGAACCTGATAATAAATTCAGCATCCCTTCAGCTTCAGTGTTTCCTGATAGTCACCAGATAAGCTCCCTTTTTGTTACTGCTCGGTCAGTCATTTGTCTTGTCTCCCTCTGTTTCTGAGCCCTCTGAGGGCATCGTTAGCACGAAGCCGATGACATACTGAATAAATGAGGGATGCGGGCATGAGTTAAAGACCATGCAAGCTATTTTTAATATTCTTTGTTTCTGCTACACCTCAGATGAAACAAAAATAGAATGAATTTGGAAAAATAAACATGTCTAAAATGAGACAGAGGAGAGAAAAAAATCAGAGAAGCCCACAGAGAAATAACATGGATGTGGAACATACATGGCACTAGTGTTTTGACTTCACTTTCCCTGGCTGAGTAACTTTAAGTCAGCCTTTTTTGAGGAAAAATAAAGCCTTTTGTGTAACACTAGGTTCATAGAATAATAATAGGCTCTCTCTCTCTCTCTGTAATTAAATACGTTTGCTGCTGCTGCTAAGTTGCTTCAGTCGTGTCCGACTCTGTGCGACCCCACAGATGGCAGCCCACCAGGCTCCCCCGTCCCTGGGATTCTCCAGGCAAGAACACTGGAGTGGGTTGCCATTTCCTCCTCCAATGCATGAAAGTGAAAAGTGAAAGTGAAATCGCTCAGTCGTGTCCGACTCTTAGCGACCCCATGGACTACAGCCCACCAGGCTCCTCCATCCATGGGATTCTCCAGGCAAGAGTACTGGAGTGGGGTGCCATTGCCTTCTCCAGTAAGTAAGTTTAGGAAGCCTTATAATTGAGAGAATGTTTCATCATTGTAGAGCTTTCAAGCACACTAATACGTCTTATAATGTTCTCAGACAGATTATGGTTATACATTTCCATATTCTTTAGACCATGCTTAATTTTCACCAGTACTCACTTTAATATATATTGTTTTGGTTTCATACACTGATCATCAATTCTCACTTTTCTGAAGCTTTGTAATTTCCAACATGGTTTAAGTTTCTATTCCAGAGGAGTTCACAGAACACCTGCAGGTGTACTGAGGCTACTACCACCACCTGAGAAGCCAAAACTATTCATATTCCAACACAGAATGCCTAGAAAGAGAGTGAGGTGTCCTTTCCAGCCCTCCTCAGCCCTCTCCTTTTGTTATTATTATTACTTTTTTATGTGTCCTGCCCCCAGCGCAGGTTCTCCTCCCTGTCTATCTGCTTATTATCCTGCTCTTCCTTCTTAGGCATCTTCCTTTTTATGCTCATTTATGAGAAAGCACTTCAGTACATCATGTTTTAACCACTTTAATGTGTAAATTCAGTAGCAACATTGATCATTTTGCCTAGAATCATTATTACTGTAGTTAAGGTATTTGAATTTGAAAATTTTATGTGAAAATTAAAAGAGGAGTCAGCAGCAGAAAATTCATAGATATTTGGCAAGATAATATGTGGATAATCTTTGAAGAAGACTCTTGAGAGTCCTTTGGACTGCAAGGAGATCCAACCTGTCCATCCTAAAGGAAATCATATTTCCTGAATATTCTTTGGAAGGACTGATGCTGAAACTGAAACTCCAGTACTTTGGCCACCTGATGTGAAGAACTGGACTCACTGGAAAAGACCCTGATGCTGGGAAAGATTGAAGGTGGGAGGAGAAGGAGACGACAGAGGACGAGATGGTTGAATGACATCACCGATTCAATGGACATGAGTTTGAGTAAACTCCAGGAGTTGGTGATGGACAGGGAGGCCTAGCGTGCTACAGTCCATGGGGTCACAAATAGTCGGACACGACTGAGTGGCTGAACTGAACTGAATCTTTCCAGAGCTTCATCTTCTTGGCTAAAGAGAACAGAAAATGTCTTAAAAGAATAAAAGGTAGGATTAAACATTAAAATCATGCTATGCAGAAAGGGTAATTTGATAGGATGAACCCAGTGAAAAACATTGACTCAGTATAACTTTGAAAATTATATATTTAAAGTTTCATTATATGCGAAGAAATATAGAAGAAATATTTATGTTTTGATTATTTAGAACATAAAATTGTGTTTAACATAATTACAAACTGTGAAGATAAATGTATATTGGGGCAGACTTTGGGGGGGATAATTTAATATTTCCTCTTGAATTTTTAAAAAAGCCTTCAAGTGCCAAGTTTCAGTTATAGTCACTTACTAGTAAAACTAAGCAATTGGAATAAAGAAGCAGAAGAAAATAGATACAAGAATGCTTTATTTTCATTATTCACATATACCATAAAAATTAACTGAATGCCACAAATATAAGCAAAATTTAAATAAATTAAATCTATTTATTGGATTTGTATGGAGTTATTAAAAATTAAGATTTTGGGAGATTGCTTAGATTTTTAGGAAGATGTTGATTAAAGTGGAGTGTGTAAAAAGCCCATTAAAAAGGAGCTCCACAATCTTGGAAAAATGTTAATATAATTTGGAAAAGTATACTAATATTGAAAGAAGCTACTTTGGAAGTAAATTAAAATATATGATTTTTATAAATTTTACTATTCTAAATTTTCAATAATGGCATCATATTACTTTTACAACTAGAAAAAGTTTTCTTGAAAGTATTTGAAATAACATAATAAATCTTGTATAAATGGCATAAATATGATTATAAAGAAAACTAGTGTTAGTATTTATCAATATAAACTGTCACATTGGCATTGTTAATATAATAGAGCCTTCAGTAGAAAGGTTACATAATTTAATGTAGGACTTTTGGGTTTTTTAGTTTCCAGTTTTAAAGGTAAATTTTATTGCTTATTACAATTTAATTGAATGAAATAACACTGCCAAAAATGTGTCTAGGACACTGTTAGTCTGAGCAGCATAATTAAAGTAAGACCAGTGAAATAAATAAAATTCTGTGCAGATGAAATACCTTTGAATCCACTGAATTCTAATCTCAATTCATTATATATGAAAACCTTAATGTTTATTACATTAAGGGTAATTTATGCATTTTATGGGCTTCCCAGGTGGCACTAGTGGTAAAGAACCTGCCTGCAAGGCGGGAGATGTAAGAGTCGCAAGTTTGATCCCTGGGTCCGGAAGACCCTTGGAGGAGGGCATGGCTACCCACTCCAGTATTGCCTGGAGAAGCCCATGGACAGAGGAGCTTGGTGGGCTACAGTCCATGGGGTCCAAAGATCAGACATGACTGAAGTGACTTAGCATGCATTCACTGTATAGTTCCTTGCAGCTTTAGTTACCCTCAATCATGTTTCTAAAGATGATTTTTTTTCAAGAAAGTATATTTGCTTATTTAAAACACTTAGTTACTAAATTACCTTGGTTAAAAATAGTTATTACACTATTGGATTTGGGTCAAGTATTATTAGAGTAAGCTAAAGTGATTTAAATCATATCATCTTCTTTGTATATTTTTAAATATACTTGAGTATTATGTATGTCATAGACTCAAGGTTTTTAATTCTTAATTTCTGTCTTTCTTTGAATCACTGATTGGTTCAGATCTTTTTTTTTAATTTTGCTTTAGAAAACTGTGTAATAGGGTGGGGTCAGCCAGGACATTTTCTTTCTGTTCAATTAAGTTCACTTTACCACTACAAAATATGGGAAGTCCTACCTAAACTGTGTGGGATAAAATGATTAAAAAGACATAGTCCCTTCACTCCATTGTTCATGTTTTGACAAGCAGGATATAAAAGCAATTAATGAAATATGAACTATGGGATGATAATAACAATAAACACACTGATGAATTAAAAGATGTTAGTCCATAAAGCTTAGTCTTTAATGGATTGTTCTGATAAAATATCTATTCTATATATGAGATGTCACTGTAGTTGCAAAGTGATATTCTGCATTTTAAAATTTTGCTTAAATATTTATACATACTATCAAATTTCACTTAAGCATCTAAACCCTACAGAAATAAATGTCTGAGATTTTATTTTACTGTTGTATGTTTTAAATAATAATATATACTTACCTCTGACACTATGTGAGGTAGTATATATAATTTAGTTTCTTTATCATCTGGAAAAGACCTGATGCTGGGAAAGACTGAGAGAAGGAGGAGAGGGGATGACAGAGGATGAGATGGTTGGATGCCATCACTGACTCAATGGACATGAGTTTAAACAAACTCTGGGAGATAGAGGACAGGGAAGCCTGGCATGCTGCAGTCCATGGGGTCTCAAAGAGACGGACATGACTGAGCAAATGAACAACAGCAATCATCAAAGATCCTTATCTTAAGTCACATGAGACAAAAGTCAACCAAATCATTTGACATTATTTTGACAGTGTTGTGGGTTCTTTTAGAAAGTTTGCTGTATCTAATATCTTGAAATTTACCATCATTTTTTAAACTTGTGGATTTATTTCCATGTTTCCATTTATTTCCAAAAAAGAAAGGATTTTTTTTAAGTCAAACATGGTATTTTAAGTACATTTTTAACAGACAATGAGAAGATAACCCAGAGGCTCAAAATTTTCTATGGAACAAAAGTTTATAATGGACCTTTACTCTTTTAGGAGAAAATACATAGATACTTGCAAAACTAAATTATTCTTTCCAAGAGAAATAGAGTTATTGACTGTCTATATTCTGGATTCATTAATTAAAATAAATTATTGTCACATAAACATTTTTATGTCAGTAACTGACTTGGTTTGGGCAAAAGTAATAGTTCTCATGTGAAATTTATAGATATGATTCTATCTAGCTTTCATGATATCTTCTGAGATGTGGAATATTGTTCCACGTTATTGAATTATCTTCTAGCTTTTCAAAACTTACTGAATTACAGTTCAAAAATGTGACAGAGGAAAATAAATCTATCCTTTTTAATTCCCTTTCTGCTTTCAAAAGAAGATAAATCATGACAACAGGAGCTTGTCTTGTTTTTTGAACCTGGCTATGGATATGATGGGTAAGAAAGGAGGCAATGAGACAGACTTAATTGCTCTGAAAGGGAAAGAAAGAGTCTAAAAAGAAAGCTGGGGGTTGTGGGTAGGATCCAGGAGGTCAGTGGCCTGGCAAAACAGAAGGTAGGAGTGGCTGGAAACATGTAACATAAATTTATTACTAAGTTGTTTATTTTGTGACTTGTTATGTAATGCGTCTCAGATTCCCACAGATTTTTCACTGAAGCCCATATTTCTAACCTTTGATTCAATATAGCTCATCTTCATGAATGACACAGTCCACCAACAGAAGTCAAACACAGAGTCACCAACTTGATGTAAAATTAGTATTTTATGAAATGTGGGTGAGGAATGAGGCGATTTGATGGAAAAATTTAAATGAACCTATTTTAATGCTTATGTTCCATGAGTAGTTCCCAATTATTTTTTAGAAAAATCAAGCAATATGCATAATATGTACTTCACTTGAAAAATAACTTATAGCCTTGTTTATCCTCCAAAGAAACAAATCTCAATTTAAACTCTCTAAGATTAGTTTAGTGTAAACATGCCATCAGTCAGTTCAGTTCAGTCACTCGGTCTTGTCAACTCTTGTGACCCCATGGACTGTAGCATGCCAGGCCTCCCTGTCCATCACCAACTCATAGAGCTTACTCAAACTCATTTCCACCGAGTCAGTGATACCATCCAACAATCTCATCCTCTGTCATCCCCTTCTCCTCCTGCCTTCAATCTTTCCCAGCATCAGGGTCTTTTCAAATGAGTCAGTTCTTCGCATCAGGTGGTCAAAGTATTGGAGTTTCAGCTTCAGCATCAGTCCTGCCAATGAATATCCAGAACTAATTTCCTTTAGGATGGACTGGTTGGATCTCCTTGCAGTCCAAGGGACTCTCAAGAGTCTTCTCCAACACCACAGTTCAAAAGCATCAATTCTTCAGTGCTCAGCTTTCTTTATAGTCCAACTGTCACATCCATACATGACTACTGGAAAAACCATAGTTTTGACTAGACAGACCTTTGTTGGCAAAGTAATGTCTCTGCTTTCTAATATGCTGTCAAGATTGCTCATAGCTTTTCTTCCAAGGAGTAAGTGTCTTTTAATTTCATGGCTGCAGTCACCATCTGCAGTGATTTTGGAGCCCCCAAAAATAAAGTCAGCCACTGTTTCCCCATCTATTTGCCATGAAGTGATGGGACCAGATGCCATGATCTTCGTTTTCTGAATGTTGAGCTTTAAGCCAACTTTTTCACTCTCCTTTTCCACTTTCATCAAGAGGCTCTTTAGTTCTTCTTCACTTTCTACCGTAAGTGTCATATTATCTGCATATCTGAGGTTATTGATATTTCTCCCAGCAATTTTGATTCCAGCTTGTGCTTCCTCTAGCCCAGCACTTCTCATGATGTACTCTGCATATAAGTTAAATAAGCAGGGTGACAATATACAGCCTTGACGTGCTTTTCCTATTTGGAACTAGTCTATTGTTCCACGTCCAGTTCTAACTGTTGCTTCCTGACTTGCATACAGATTTCTCAGGAGGCAGGTTAGGTGGTCTGGTATACCCATATCTTTAAGAATTTTCCAGTTTGTTGTGATCCACACAGTCAAAGGCTTTGGCATAGTCAATAAAGCAGAAGTAGATGCTTTTCTGGAACTCTCTCGCTTTTTCAATGATCCAGCGGATGTTGGCAATTTGATCTCTGGTTCCTCTGCCTTTTCTAAAACCAGCTTGAACATCTGGACGTTCACAGTTCACATGCTGTTGAAGCCTGGCTTGGAGAATTTTGAGCATTACTTTGTTAGCATATGAGATGATTGCAATTGTATGGTAGTTTGAGCATTCTTTGGCATTGCCTTTCTTTGGGATTGGAATGCCATAGATATGATCCACTGGTTTATTCCAGCATTTCCATTTTGATTTCAAAACAGATGCTTTGCTTGATGGTTAAAAATATTTTCATTTTAATGGTTTTTTCAGACATTGTAGATATTGATCTGCTGTGAAAGAAAAACATTTTTTTTCTTTATGTGAGGTTTTTTCCCCCTTGATTCTTTGGTGTTATTTGTTTTTTATGTTTTTTTTGTATATTTTCTTAACTGGGCCAAAGGAGAACTGCTGTGTCAGCAGCATTGATGTTTGTGCTGTTGGTAATTTCATGAAGTTTCTGTTCGTTCTGGTAATGGTTATGGTCATCTGAGCTACAGGAATTATCTGCTCATAATCTGCAAATGGAACTTCACAGGTGGCAATAGTGGTAAAGAGTCTGCCTGCCAGTGCAGGAGACATGAGTTTGATCCCTGGGTTGAGGAGATCTGGAGATGGAACTGGCAACCCACTCCAGTATTCTCACCTGGGAGATCTCATGGAGAGAGGAGCCTGGCAGGCTAGTCCATGGGGTTGCAAAGGAGTTGGACATGACTGAGCGACTGAGCACACCATCTGCAAATGTATTACGTCCACATGATTTAAAAGTTAAATATTGACTTGAAAATTGATCTAAAGTTATTCCTGATTCTTAAATTTATAGATTCAAATGTTTTTCCAACTTCCATCTCAGTTTTTCAGCAGCTGGGAGAGTGAAGAGGTGATGTCTCCAAATGCACAGGTGAAGAAGTCTAACTCTTATCAAAGATTCTATTCACATCCGTGTATGTCTTACTCAGTAACTTCTGTACCCTTATATGGATGAAATCTTTGTGTTTATTTTGTGTTTGAGGAACACATTAATTTTGTGATTTTGTTGCTATTTTGGTCAAACTGGACAGTTCTGGTAAGAATGGAGGTTACAGAGTGAATTATTAAAAATTAAAAACTTGAAAGTATTATTAGATTAAGCAACCTAAACATAAGAAATGAACAAGTAGTATTTTCTAAATGTTTTGTGTGTCACAACCCTTTAGCAGAAAGTGTCTTTTATTAAACCTTCTTCTATTTCATGTGTTATTGTACAGACATACTTTGTTTTATTGTGTTTTTTGCTTTGTTGCACTTCACAAATCATGAATTTTTTTCCAAATTGAAGTTTTGTGGCCACTTTGCATTGAGCAAGTCTATCGACACCCATTTTTCAATAGCATTTGCTCAATTGTGTCTGTGTCACATTATGGTAGTTTTCACAAGATTCCAAATTTTTTTGTTACTGTATTTGTTACCATGATCAATGATCTGTGATGTAGCTATTGAAAAAATATTACGACTCACTGAGGGCATAGTTGACCATTTTTTGCCAGTAGATTATTTTTTAATTAATATATTTAATTAATGCATGTTTTTTTCAGCCATAATTCTATTGCACACCTAGTAGACTACAGTATAGTATGAATATAATTCATATAGGCACTGGGAGATAAATTCATGTGGACTCACTTTATTGTGATATTCTGTTTATTTTGGTGATCTGGAATCAAACCCATAATACCTCCAAGGTTTGGCTGTACAGTTTAAGGTACTTAGAGCACTTCTCCAAAGTTGGGTGGTGAAGCTTGTCAGTTACGTTGTCTTTCCTGAGTAAGAATGTGTAGTGATTTAATGAACTGGAGAGTGTGGATATGGCATGAGGGCCTTCAGTTATCTAAGTAGATTCTAAGTAATGTTTACTTTAGAGTTCCTGGTGGCTCAGTGCTAAAGAATCCACTTGCCATGCGGAAAGCACAGGAGACATGTAATTAATCTGTCATGCTGTTTAATTTGAATTCAATATCTCTTTTTCATCTTTCTGCATCTGCTTTAGTTGTGATATACACTACTGCACTTAACTATTTATTTCCCTGCTCTGGGCTCCTCACCATGATTGGGAAATATAGCCATTTTTTTCCTGCAGAAATCCAAATAGTAAATATTTTAGGCTCCTTTGTGGACCATAAAGTCACAAGCTGAGCCACTGTATTGTAAAAACTACCATAGACAGTGCATAAATGAATGAACATGGCTAGGGCCCAATGAAATGGATATTGAAATTTGAATTTCATATAATTTCCACCTGTCATGAAATATTCTTCTCCTATTGTTCAGTCATTTAGAAATGTAAAAATTATTCTTGGGTCTTGTGTGTGCTAAGTTGCTTCAGTTGTGTCTGACTTTTTGCGACGCCATGAACTGTACCCTGTCAGGCTACTCTGTCCATAGGACTTTTCAGGCAAGGATACTGGAGTGGGTTGCCATTTCCCCACTGCAGGAGATCTTCTTGACACAGGTATTGAACCCATGTCTCTTGCACCTCCTGCATTGGCAGGCAAATTCTTTACCACTGTGCCATTTGGGTCATGCATAAATCTGGCCCGTGGTCTGTACTTTGTATGGGCCACATAAAGTTTTAATACCACTGAGCTACACAATTTAAAATTTATTCAGTAAGTCATATTTATAAAAAACATTTTGTAATAAATTTATACATACCTCTCCTTTCTTTGCTATATTTTAGTACCAGCTTTTTGATAAATAAATCACAACCTTACAATTTACCCCTTTAATGTGTACAATTTAATGATTGATGGAATAGTCATAGATTTGTTCCTGCATCACCCAATCAAATTTAGAACATTGTCATCACCACAGAAAGAAATTCCATAACCATTACCAGTCACTTCCATTTTTTTTGCAATTCTCCTGCAAGCCTAGACAGCTGCTGGTGAGTGATTTCTATTGATGTACCTATTCTGTACATTTCAAATAGAATCATATAATATGTGGTCTTTTGCAACTTCTTTCACTTAGTATCATGTTTTCAAGGTTCATCAGTGCTGCAGCATGTATGTGTACTTTGTTCCTTTATATTGCCAAATAATATTCCACTCTCGTTTTGATTATCTACTCATCATGTAATGGCCATTTGGGTTGTTTGTACTTTTTTGACTATGGTTAATAATGCTACTGTCAACATTCATGCACAGACTTTTGTGTGGACCTGTGTTTTCATTCTTCTTGGATATTGCCCTAGCAGTGGAGTTGGAGAGTCATATAGAAATTTGCCAAATTTCTTTTGTTAGTGATTCCTAATTTCATTTCATTGTAGTCTTGGAACTTTGTGTGACTTTTTTATTCCATTTAAAGTTATTAAGGTTTCTTCTATGGTTCCATGTATGGTCTATCCCAGACAGTGTTTCATGTACCCTTGAGAAGAATATATATATTTTCCATTAAGTTGCTGGGAGAACAGGGAATATAGGGGTATATACTAACCCATGTATGTATTCATATGTGTAAATATTTATAACTATAAACATGAATCTCTATATTAAGTGAAACGAATTCCTACTGATGTCTCCGTATCTCATTTATCATCATGTCGATCATTCTATCTCCTCCCCTTGCTTATCTGAGACCTCCCATTCCAACAGTAAGAAAGAAACCTGGTACCTACCACCACCATCTTTGCCTAATTTTCTAATTCCAGGTTACAAGTATAATAGTTTCAGAATGATTGTCCTGTACTTCTGTAGGCAGATATGAGTTTGAGCAAACCAGGAGATAGTGGAGATTGGAGGAGCTTGGCATGCTGCACTCCATGGGGTCACAAGGAGTCGGACATGACTTAGTGACTGAACAACAATGACAACTTCTGTGGGAAGCAGCTTTGTCCATAAGAGTCTTTGATTCGTATTATTCTTTTTCCTGTTAATCTCACAGTCTCCCCCTCCTTTTCGGAGTTACTTAATTCAGCACCTATTCCCTCATCCACTTCAGTTCAGTTCTGTTCCGTCATTCAGTCGTGTCTGACTCTTTGCAACCCCATGAATTACAGCATGCCAGGCCTCCCTGTCCATTACCAACTCCCGGAGTTTACCCAAACTCATGTCCATTGAGTCGGTGATGCCATCCAGCCATCTCATCCTCTGTCATACCCTTCTCTTCCAGCCCCCAATCTTTCCCAGCCTCAGGGTCTTTGCCAATGAGTCAGCTCTTCGCATCAGGTGGCCAAAGTACTGGAGTTTCAGCTTCAACATCAGTCCTTCCAGTGAACACCCAGGACTAATCTCCCTTAGGATGGACTAGTTGGATCTTCTTGCAGTCCAAGGGACTCTCAAGAGTCTTCTCCAACACCACAGTTCAAAAGCATCCGCTTCAGTGAGGTCATTTCAGACATTTATATCATTTAGTCACATTCTACGTTCTATCTTAGAGACTGTTGTTACTGTTCAGTTGCTAAGCTGAGTCCAGCTCTGCAACCCCATGGACTGCAGGATGCCAGCCTTCCTTGCCCTTCACCATCTCCTGGAGCTTACTCAAACTCATGTCCTTTGAGTCAGTGATGCCTTCCAACAGTCTTATCCTCTGTCATCCCCTTCTTCTCATCCTGCCCTCAGTCTTTCCCAGCATCAAGATCTTTTCCAGTGAGTCGGCTCTTCCCAAAAGGTGGCCAAAGTATTAGAGCTTCAGTTTCAGCATCAGTCCTTCCAGTGAATATTCAGGACTGATTTCCTTTAGGATGGACTGGTTGGATCTCCTTGCAGTCCAAGGGACTGTCAAGAGTCTTCTCCAGCACCATAGTTCAAAAGCATCAATTCTTCAGTTCCTCAGCCTTCTTTATGGTCCAGCTCTCACTCTGTACATGACTAGTGGTAAAACAATGGCATTGACTATACAGATCTTTGTCAGCAAAGTAATTTCTCTTCTGTTTAATACACTGCCTAGGTTGGTCGTAGCTTTTCTTCCAAGGAGTAAGTAATTTCATGGCTGCAGTCACTGTCTGCAGTGATTTTGGAGTCTAAGAAAATATATCTTAGATATACATACTTTTAATTGAAAATCCTTTAATTACTACTGACTTGTACAAAAATAGGGAGCCTACTTTTATAAGGCAAATGCTGAGCTTTTGTTGATTTGATTTTCCACATAAAAACTAGTGATTCTGTTTTCTATACCTTAATAATAGTCACACTTAAGGAACCTTAAACTTAGTGGTAAGCATAATTGTAAAACTGTCTTCTAATACAAATGCTTTATCTTACAGATGCATAAACCAAGACTGAGATATATAAATTATTAATATCATAGTAAATTAACAGTGAAACCAGATTAGCTTTGAGGTTACTCTAGGAAGAATGTTCTTATCTTCTATTCTCTCGGATACAGTATCAGTTAATATTTTCTAATCATTTTTCCTTCAGAATTTAACATTTTCTAAGATAACCTAGATAGCATATTCAAAAGCAGAGACATTACTTTGCCAACAAAGGTCCATCTAATCAAGGCTATGGTTTTCCAGTGGTCATGTATGGATGTGAGAGTTGGACTGTGAAGAAAGCTGAGTACCGAAGAATTGATGCTTTTGAACTGTGATGTTGGAAAAGACTCTTGAGAGTCCCTTGGATTGCAAGGAGATCCAACCAGTCCATTCTAAAGGAGATCAGCCCTGGGAATTGTTTGGAAGGAATGATGCTAAAGCTGAAATTCCAGTACTTTGGCCACCTCATGCGAAGAGTTGACTCATTGGAAAAGACTCTGATGCTGGGAGGGATTGGGGGCAGGAGGAAAAGGGGGTGACAGAGGGTAAGATGGCTGGATGGCATCACTGACTTGATGGAGGTGAGTCTGAGTGAACTCCGGGAGATGGTGATGGACAGGGAGGCCTGGCGTGCTGCGATTCATGAGGTCACAAAGAGTTGGACACGACTGAGCAACTGAACTGAACTGAACTGAAGATAACCAGGGGCTTCCCAGGTGGCACTAGTGGTAAAGAACTTGCCTGCCAATGAAGGAGACCATAAGAGACATGGGTTCGATCCCTGGGTCGAGAAGAAACCCTGGAGGAGGGCATGGCAACCCACTCCAGTATTCTTGCCTGGAGAATCCCATGGACACAGGAGCCTGGTGGGCTACAGTCCATGGGATCACACAGAGTCGGACAAGACTGAAGTGATTTAGCACACAAAATAACTAGAGTTTGTATAAGGCAGAAAATAACTTTGAAACAAATTACTCCTCAAGGGGTTCTAACAGTATATTAGACCTCTGAATCAAAGGGAATTAGTGCAAGGGAATTTGTGTTCGGCATTGATCCAGGAAATTCCCCGAAGTGTAGCCTAACTCACTGATTATAAGAATTCTTCTCTCAAGGAAGGCTCTCATCTTGCCAGTTGTTACAATGCTAAGGATCTCTAAATAGTCCTCCACCCCAGCATTTATTGGTCAAACTTTCTGTTTAAATGTGAGATTTAATAAAATTGGATCTCCATCATCTAAGTGTTCATCATTCATGCTGTAATCCTGCCTGGACCGCATTAATTAACCTGCAGCATCATCATGACATAGGTAACACTGCTCACCATCCCTCTCGGTTGGAAACTATCAAAACCAGCATTGCTTTAGAGCAACTGGCAGTGCTTATGTTGTGTTGCTCACTATCACCTCTCTCCAGGAAAAAAGAAACCAAACGTGAAATTCTGTTGCCCTGTCAGGTCCAAAGAACAAAACGCAATTGATCTAGCAGTATAAAAGGAATCAAGCATTGCATAAATCACCAGACAGAAACCACCCGCATTTCTGGATTTTTGTGGTCAAATCCTGCAATGAACATTGTGTATTGGTTCAGTACTCCTGTTTTCCCTATGATTCTTTTTTTTCTTTCTCTCTCTCTTTCTGAACACTTCTATTTATATCCTCCTTGCCATCTGTAATGAAAGGAAATTACATAAAATTCTATAGTAAATTAGATGACCTACCACCTAAACCAAATTGTAGTAATACACCAAGCATTCTTGAAAGTGCCATAAATTTCATTGTAGTCTTTTTTTTTAATAATTGCAGTTTCCCTTTCTTTCTACTTTACTTTCCTGTCCAACTAACCAGTAACTCTTTTCATCACTTTACAACTTTTTCCGCTGGCCAGTTCTTTTGAATTCCCATCATCAGCACAATTTTATACCTCCATTTCAGACCTTGCTTTCATTTCTCAGTGAACTCCAAGCTGTGTTCTCTAAAGAAGCTTCCCTCTGCAGTCTCCACTTATTTATGCACGTAACACTCACTTAAGGAATCCTGCCCTCGAGTTGGAAAGGAGTACAAATACTTGCTGGGTCCCAGCTTCTGCTATATAAGGCAGTAGTTACAAGATATCACCCCAGGTACACCACAACATAAGTACCTTCTGCCCCCAAAGACTCTGTTTTCTTCCTTTAAATCTTTGCTCATTATTATTGCTAAACAAAATACATTTTTTAAACTTTTTATTTTATATCAGAGTAGAGTTGCAATGGCAACCCACTCCAGTACTTGGGCCTGGAAAATCCCATGGACTGAGGACCCTGGTGGGCTGCAGTCCGTGGGGTTGCTAAGAGTTGGACACGACTGAGTGACTTCACTTTCACTTTTCCCTTTCATGCATTGGAGAAGGAAATGGCAACCCACTCCAGTGTTCTTGCCTGGAGTATCCCAGGGACGGGGGAGCCTGTGGGCTGCTGTCTCTGGGTTCACACAGAGTCAGACACGACTGAAGCGACTGAGCAGCAGCAGCTGCAGAGTTGATTAACAGTGTTGTGTTAGTTTCAGGTGTACAGCAAAGTGATTCAGTTATACATATATTGAGTTGGCCAAAAAATTCATCTGAGTTTTTCCATAACAGCTTATGGAAAACCCCATGTGAACTTTTTGGCGAACCCAATACACATATCTTTTCTTTTTCAAATTTCTTTTCCCATTTAGGTTGTTACATAATACTGAGCCGAGTTCCCTGTGTTATACAGTAGGTCCTTGTTGGTTATCCATTTCAAATACAGCAGTGTACATGTCAATCCCAAACTCCCTGACTGTCCTTCCCCCCACACCGTTCCCCCCATAAGTTCTTTCTCTGAGTATGTAAGTGTGTTTCTGTTTTGTAAATAAGTTCATTTGTATCATTTTTTAAGGTTCCGCATATAAGCAATATCAAACTATATTTCTTTCTCTGACTTACATCATTCAATATGACAGTCTCTAGGTCCATACAAGGAGAAGGCAATGGCACCCCACTCCAGTACTCTTGCCTGGAAAATCCCATGGATGGAGGAGCCTGGTGGGCTGCAGTCCATGGGGTCGCTAAGAGTCGGGCAGGACTGAGCGATTTCACTTTCACTTTTCACTTTCCTGCATTGGAGAAGGAAATGGCAACCCACTCCAGTGTTCTTGCCTGGAGAATCCCAGGGACGGGGGAGCCTGGTGGGCTGCCGTCTATGGGGTCGCACAGAGTTGGACACGACTGAAGCGACTTAGCAGCAGCAGCAGGTCCATCCGTGTTGCTACAAATGACATTATTCCATTCTTTTTAATGGTGAGTAATATTTCATTGTATATATGTACTATATCCTCTTTATCCATTTCTCTGTCAACAGACATCTAGCTTGCTTCTGTGTCTTACCTGTGTAAACAGTGCTACAGTGAACATTTGGATGTATGTATCCTATTGGACCACATGTGCCCAGGAGGGGGATTTCAGGATCATATGGGAACTCTATTTTCATTTTTTAAGGAACCTCCATACTGTTGTCCACACTGGCTGTACCAGTTTATATTCCCACCAGCAGTGTAGGAAAGTTCCTTTCTCTCCGCACCCTCTCCAGGATTTACTATTCGATGATATCCATTTCTGATTGGTGTGAGGTGATACCTCATTGTAGTTTTGCTTTGCATTTCTCTAATAATTAGCAATATTGAACATTTTTTCATGTGCCTCCTGGCAATGTCTTCTTTGGAGAATTGTCTGTTTAGGTCTTCTGCCCATATTTTGATTGGGTTGTTTGTTTCAGTGATATTAATCCTCAGGAGCTGTTTCTAAATTTTGGAGACTAATCCCTCGTGGGTCACAACATTTGCAAACATTTTCTCCCTGTGTCCGGGTTGTCTTTTTGTTTTGTTTATGTTTTCCTTTGCTGTGCAAAAGCCTTTAATTAGGTCCCATTTCTTTATTTTTGTTTTTATTTCTATTACTTTGGGAGGTAATGGAAAAAGATATTGCTGTGATTTATGGAGGTAATGGAAAAAGATATTGCTGTGATTTATGTCAGAAGTCCTGCTTAAGTTTTCCTCTAAGAGTTTTACAGTATCCAGTCTTACATTTAGGTCTTTAATCCACTTTGAGTTTATTTTTGTGTGTGGACTCAAAGAATGATCTAATGTTCTATTTAAAATGCATTGTTTTTTAAAAAGATATTGCAGATGAGCTATTTTTAATTTTATTTATTGGTCTGTTTGTTTGGCTGTGCCCTGTCTTCATTGTGGCAAGCAGGATCTTTAATTGTGGTATATGGAATCTAGTGCCCTGACCAAGGAATGACGGTGGGCCCTCTGCACTGGGACACAGAGTCTTAGCCACTGGGTCACCAGGGAAGTCCCTTAAAATACATTCTTAAATAGTATATTTCATATACGTCAGAATCACTGGGAGGGATTGTTGAAATGTAAGCTGCTGGACCTCACCCTCATGGATTTTGATTCGTCATTTGTTCCCAGGTGATGCTGAAACTGCTGGTCTGGGCACCACACTTAGAGAACCATGGCCCTAGGAGGCTGCGTGTTGACACCTGGTTCACTACCTTACTTTCGTTGTGAGGGATCCCAGAAAGAGTCAGTCTAGACTCTTAGGCTCTTCTTACACTATTTGTTCAAAGTTAATGAGAAAATTAATTGTCCAGGTATGTGTAGAATGTTTTCTTTGGAAGATAATGACAGCAAGTAATAAAAGCATAACATTTTGATGGATTCTTGTAAATGGTTATAAATTGATGAAAACAATGCATGTATGCTAGCATGTTAATAACATTTTCATCTATATGTTGACTAAGCAGAAAATCAATATTGTACCCTAGAGTGATTTTCTGAAAAATACAATAGCTTTTTGTTTTTAATTTTTGCTTAGGAAATTTGAATTGGCTCATCTTTACAGATTTAAAGTAAGTCTATTACCAACAGGTATTTTACAAATAAATGAATAAATCCATTGGTTAATTTTCCTATTTGAGAATTGCTTTTAAAAGGGCATTACCAATCAGAGTTATTAATAAATGTAACCTTTTATTTCTTAAGAATTTCTAAACTTTATGAATGAATTTTTCATAGAGGAGCCAATTTTCATCAGGCAGTAATCTTGTAGGCTAATGGCACTCATCAGGAAGAACCTGCTGATTTCATAGTTTAATATTAATTTAAACTGAGCCCTTGAAAATAAATGTATGCCAAATCAAATTTCCTAATTGGCTACTAATAAAATAAAGACTTTAATACTTATCATAATTTGATAAGGAAACAAGAGAATTTTTTGTATGACATACACTTACATTAAAATTTGTTAATTTTCTATGTGATTTTAATCCATGCTCTACTCTTTAATCCCCGTGCATATAAAAGTTATATATTTATACTGTACTATAGTCTATTAAGTGTGCAATAGCATTATATATAAAAAACAGTGTACATACCTTAGTTTAAAAAGAGTGCTGTTGGAGAAGCAGTGCCTACAGACTTGTTCCAGAGAAGGCTATGGCACCCCACTCCAGTACTCTTGCCTGGAAAATCTCATGGGCGGAGGAGCCGGGTGGGCTGCAGTCCATGGGGTCGCTAAGAGTCAGACACGACTGAGCGACTTCACTTTCACTTTTCACTTTCATGCATTGGAGAAGGAAATGGCAACCCAGTCCAGTGTTCTTGCCTGGAGAATCCAGGGACGGGGGAGCCTGGTGGGCTACCATCTATGGGGTCGCACAGAGTCGGACACGACTGAAGCGACTTGGCAGCAACAGACTTGTTCAACACAAAGTTCCCACAAGCCTTCAATTTGGAAAGAAAATGCAATGTCTGAGAATCGCAACAACGTGAAGCACAGCAAAACAAGGTCATGCCTGTCTGTTGGAAACACTAGGTGTTACTTGTGAAAGTACATCTGGTAGGTTTCTGTCAGAATTCAGTGATACTTGAGAGCCCTCTTTAAACACAGAGCTCTCATCCCCTTTCAGTTTTGCAGTTAATACCCTGGGAAGGAGGAACTTTAATCAAGACGTACTGGCAAAGTTCTTAGTACCATTTTCAGTCTACGTAGCACTACTTCATGAAACAATAGCCAAAGAAGGGACATTTTCTCATTAAAAAAAAAAAAAGAAAATAGAGGCTTTTCCTGTCAGTTCTGGTCAGAATGTATTTCATCATCATTCAAAATTGTAATTGGATACATGGGGTCAGATAATAGTTTTCTTAACAAATTAGGTGATACTTTTCTTTAAATGAGTATTCCCTGTCAATGGCCTTAAGATATATATGGAGCTAAAACTGTTTTAAAGATAAGATTTCAGTAGTGATTGAATATTTCTCAAAATAAGCATTGTTTTCTCAGCAAAGAGCCTTATGGCCACTCAGTATTCTTGCCTGGGAAATTCTGTGGACTGAGAACCCTGGCGAGCCACAGTCCGTGAGGCCACAAAAGATTTGGACACAATTTAGCGACTCAACAATAACCAACGTTATAACAACAGGTTTTTCTATTCAGTAAAATTGAATAAAAATAAGATACTAAGAATTATTCACAGAAAAGAGTAAAAAAATAGAATAGATTCCTATTATGCAAATATGATCACTAACCTGACAGCTACAGGAAAGAAACCAGTAATTATTTTATTTAAATAAAAAGTACACGTTAGAATACATTCCATATAGACAAATTCATTATTTTGTTTTCAGTATTTAATAAAAATATATAATTCATAAATTTATTATACAATAACTTTTAAATTTCATAAGATTCTTATTAAAGCAAACTGCTTTATTTTCTCTTTAAGTTATTTCTCCCTTGGTTTGAAATCAAGGAAATTATCTTTCTTTTTAAAATTCCTAAAACATTGGTCTTTTATACTTTAGTAGAAATATTTGATTACCAGCAGATGTCTGGAAGATGGAGGGAACCACCAGAAATCCCTTTGTGGGTATATTTGTATACATGTATGTCTTCAAACAGCAAGAGATTGAATAGAACCACTCATATAATCAGATCAGCCATGTATGGATCTGTTATTATAAGTTTTCTAGGACAGAGGAAGTCAGTTTTTTGTCTGACCTGTGGATATGTTAAATGTGATGTATTATTATAACAAAATGTATCACTTAAGACCTTTGTTCTTCAGTTATTTAGAAGGACTTAAAATAATTGGAAAGAAAAGCAATGGAGTAAAACACAGTTTGTTTGTAGTTCCAGATCTTTCTGTGTTTACCTAAATTATAGCAGCTATACTATTTCATGGTTACTGTAGCTGATCTGCATAGAACCAAGCCTTGTTCATCCCTTCTTTGAATATTCTGGGTCTTGGATTTAGTTGGTTTTGAGTAAATGCTGATATATTTAAGACAATCAAATGTATTTATTTAAGAATTCATGTGCCTAGTCCCTTCAAGACAAAAACTGGGGAAAGATAGGATATAGTTTTTTGAATAACTTTCAGTGTGCTGATTATATACTGAAAGATGGGTGCTTTCCTGGTGGCTCAGTCCTAAAGAATCTGCCTGCAGTGCAGGAGATGTGGGTTCCATTCCTGGGTCAGGAAGATCCCCTGGAGAAGGAAATGGCAATTCACTCCAGTATTCTTGCCTGGAGAATCCCATGGACAGACGAGCCTGGTGGGCTATAGTCCATGGGGTCGCTGAGTTGGACACGACTGAGCGACAGAGCAGGATACTGAAAGACACATAGACTCACACAGAATGGCCTTGCTTCATTGCATTCTGAGTAGGCTATAAGCCCTAGCTATAACTAGAGTATTTAAGATGATTTTAAATGGAATAAAACAAATCACAATTTACTTTGTAGGTAGCATATTTGTAAAGCCAAAAACCAAATTCGAGAATATAAATAGTATGTACCTGTTAACCATTAGGCTTAGGAGACAACAGAGAATGAGATGGTTGGATGGCTCACCAACTCAATGGCCACGAGTTTGAGAAAACTCTGGGAGACAGTGAAGGACAGGGAAGCCTGGCATCCTGCAGTCCATGGGGTCACAAATAGTCAGACATGACTCAGCGACCGAACAACAGATTTGAAAATGAACAGAATTGGAAAACTGCAATTGTACACCAGATTTTGTTGTTAAATACATAACTATAGCCCCTTCTCCTCCTGCCTTCAAGCTTTCCTAG
Source organism: Bos indicus x Bos taurus (assembly GCF_003369695.1). Taxonomy (NCBI): domain Eukaryota; kingdom Metazoa; phylum Chordata; class Mammalia; order Artiodactyla; family Bovidae; genus Bos; species Bos indicus x Bos taurus. The sequence continues at coordinate 7,922,007 of NC_040099.1, read as the reverse complement.
CATCAGGGTCTTTTTTAATGAGTCAGCTCTTCACATCAGATGGCCAAAGTATTGGAGCTTCAGCTTCAGCTTCGGTCCTTCCAATAAATATTCAAGTTGATTTCCTTTAGGATTGACAGGTTTGATTTCCTTGCAGTCCAAGGGAATCTCAAGGGTCTTCTCCAACACCACAGTTCAAAAGCATCAATTCTTTGGCACTCAACCTTCTTTATGGTCCAACTCTCATATCTATACATGACTATTGGAAAAACCATAGCTTTGACCATACAGACTTTTGTTGGCAATGTCCCTTTGTGTGCAGCTTCTTTAATTCTTTCAAGAATTGTGTAGTTTTCAGTATAGAGGTCTTTCTTAGATCTTGGTATGTGTTTTTCCAAGTATTTTATACTGCTTTACCTTTTAAGCTTAATTTTCCCATTGTCAGTTACTAGTATACAGAAAAGCAGTCACCTTTGTTATTTCAGATCTTCAGTAGAATTCGTGTTTTCAATATAGTTATTTTGTTAGCTCTTGTTCTTTAGACATCTCTTAGCACTTTAAAATATAAAATTATATTATCTGAAAATAAAGACAGTTTTCTTCTTCCTTTCCAATTTTTATGCCTTCTGTTTACTTCTAGGCATCATTGTCCATGCCAGAACATTTGTCCTCTGGTGAGATGACTCATCCTTGTCTTGAATCTGAATCTAGCAAAACTGAAGAGGCACTAAGTAAGACAGTGCCTAAGTAAGACAGTAAGAACTAGTTTGCAAGTTCTGCTGCTGTTAGTAGCATGTTTAACCCAGATCTCGTCTCTTTCTGTTCTCCAGAATTATATTTCTCTGTAACATAGAAAATAAGATGCTTAATCCTATACATGAATTCACAGGTGGAAAAAAAGTGAAAGTGTTAATTACTCAGTCGTGTCTGACTTTTGACCACATGGACTGTAGCCCGCCAGTTTCCTCTGTCCATGAAATTCTCCAGGCAAGAATACTGCCATGGGTAGCCATTCCCTTCTCCAGGGGATCTTCCTGACCCATGGGTCAAACCTGCATCTCCTGAAAAGCAGACTCCTTTTTGCTAAGCCACCCGGGAAACCTATACAGCCCATATTACTTCTATATACTATTGTATATGGTGTAAGTGCAAGATGGCTGTTTTTCCAGTAGTCATGTATGGATGTTAGAGTTGGACCATAAAGAAGGCTGAGTGCTGAAGAATTGATGCTTTTGAACTGTGGTGTTGGAGAAGACTCTTGAGAGTCCCTTGGACTGCAAGGAGATCCAACCAGTCAATCCTAAAGGAAATCAACCCTGAATATTCATTGGAAGGACCGATGCTAAAGCTGACACTCCAATACTTCAGCCACCTGATGTGAAGAGCCGACTCATTAGAAAGGATCCTGATGCTGGGAAAGATTGAAGGCAGGAGGATAAGGAGACGACAAAGGACAAGATGGTTGGTTGGCATCACCAATTCAATGGACATGAGTTTGAGCAAGCTCTGGAAGATGGTGAAGGACAGGAAAGCCTGGCGTACTGCAGTGCATGAGGGTCACAAAGAGTTAGACATGACTGAGCAACTGAACAGCAACAAAATTGTATATATTTTATATATGAAAATTTTTCTTTATGATTATTAAATGTTCATCTAAGTGTGACATTTTATATATAATAAAAATTAAATTAGCCAATCAACAAGGTACCCTGTATGAAGAACTATATTACTGTCTCACTTTTTAATGGGAAGATATATGGAATAAGGGGATAATACTAGCTCAAGATCAGCAGAATTAAATTCTAATTCTTAATATTTAATTACAAAGTGATAATTTTAGGGCAGTTATTTTGTCCACCTTTTCTCATGTATGAAATTAAAGCTAGAATCATTTAGATGATCTCATTAGATGAATGATGTTTAAACAAACATCTTTTACTTTTTCATCCTAATAAATAAGAATCAGACAAAATTATTTTTAAATTTTGATGCAGTTAATATAAAATGTATTCAAAATGAACCTTCTATTTGTATATACTTCCTGAGAGTTTGAGTATGTGAATGTGTTATTTGGTCAGTCCACAGCATGGGAAAGCCATGCTCTATAATTATCAGCTACATAAAGCGATTGCTCTGAGAGCCAGGACATATGGAAATTTAGAGAAATGTGAGGTAAAATTACTGATACATGAATGCAATCCGATACTCTCACCAGGTGCTAAGGAGTTTTGCACTCTGGCCTCTCTCACGCCAGGCTGTGTTTATGGTTCTGCCCTCCACCTTGGGAACATCTGTTGTATTTGCGTCCGCTCCCGGTTTGCTTTCGTCGCTCCATTCTTTTTCCCAGCCGCAGTCCTTGTTCTTTCTGTGTGTTTCAATTCAGGCTCTAATTTAGCCTAACAGTGATTCTTGGCCATACCTTGCCCACATGCTGAAAATTTTGAATTGAATGCCTTGAATTTTACCTCAAGTAGCCAACTAATCTCTGGTGCATTAAAGCGATCCCATTAGAACAATAAATTCTAATAAAGTCTGGATTCTTTCTGATTCTTATTAGAGACAGAGAAACTCCTGTAACTTACAAGCAATAATATTTAGTTTCCGCAAGTTTGAGAGAAAGCAGGAACTAGGATGATAAAATGCTCTGATGTGAACTGAATAAAATTAAATTTTTCTTCTCTTAAAGTCTTTTTTTTTTTGCAATGTTTAAACCACTCATAGGTTTAAAGAATTAAAAAAAATCAATATTTAAATATTGTCCACAAATCTAGAAGAATTTTTTTATCTGCAGCTAAATACCTTTTGTGTATTTCTTCATGTGTCCTGCCTTACTTACTACTGGCCTTCACTCAAAATATCCAGATGTGCATAATAAGTTGTATACATATTGTCATCTCTTATCTGTTTCACATATCATCTCCAGGAATTTAAAAAGCATTAATGATATATTTTGACAAATAGCATTTTAAATTTCAATATAGTTATGTCTCTCAACATTTGCATTTATATCTTGTGAGTTTGATGTAAGGCTTAAAATATTCTTTCTCAAGTATGTAATGAACTTGTTATCCTTTATTTGGTTCTAAAATTGTTAAAGCATTGCCTCTTTTATTTACCGTATTTATTCCCAGGAACTGATTTTGTACAAGGTGAGAGGTTGGAAACATAGTCTTTGTCTTTCCCATGTGAATAATGAGTTTTCCCATTACCATTTGCTGAGCAGTCTGTAACTCTGTTGTTCTGAATCCCAGCTCTGTCGTGCGTCAGTGTCCCACATGTGTCTGCCAGTCGATGACCCCATAATAGTTTCCACTTGTCCCTTTCTCCGTCTCTGTATCAATACCACATGTCTTAATTACCTCACCTCCACCTTAAGTCTTCATAGCAGAATGGGAAAACCCTTTACCTCATTCTTCTTTAACACTGCCATGATTTTAGATTGACAAAGTTGCATAAAATACCAGGTAGAGGTTTTGGTTGAAATTGCACCTATAGATTAGTGTGAAGAGAATCAGTGTGAATCATCATATGCTCATACCTCCCATCTCTTTAATACTCTAATGTCATCCCCCAAAGTTAGATGTGTATGTGTGTGCTCAATTGTGTCTGACTTTTTGTGACTCCATGGAGTGTAGCCAGAGCTAGCTCCTGTCTGAGGGATTTTCCAGGGAAGAATACTGAAGTGGGTTGCCGTTTCCTTCTTGAGAGGATCTTCCTGATCCAGGAATCGAACCTGAGCCTCCTGCATCTCCTGCATTGCCAGGCAGATTCTTTCCCACTGAAGCACCTGTGCTATGCTTAGTCACTCAGTTGTGTCCGACTGTTTGCAACCCCTTGGACTGTAGTATGCCAGGCTCCTCTGTCCATGGGGATTCTCCAGGCAAGAATACCTGGAGTGGGTTGCCATGCCCTCCTCCAGGGGATCTTCCCAATGTGGGTATCGAACCCAGGTCTCACGCATTGCAGGTGAATTCTTTACTGTATGAACCACCTGGGAAGCCCCCCAAAGTTAGATATTTGCTCTGTATTACTCTTAACCACTTTTCGTTCTTAGGTTTATGCTCATTTTATACTTTCAATGCTGCTGTAAAGCTTATATTTTCCTCTTGCATTTTCTACACCTGTTGATTAATGGAAAAGTAGTTAATTACTGTATATTGATCTTGTGGTTGACTGACCTATAAAATTATAATTTTAATTTTAAAAATTATGATTATTATAACTTGTTTTTTTAATGCAGGCAATATAATTTCTATAAACTATAAATAATGATCACTCTGTTTCCTTGATGTTTTCTTAACACTTGTATCGTTTTTTCTTGATTAATAAACTTTCTAGGAATTATATGTAACATATATGACAATGGACATGCTAATCATGTTCTTGATTTTAAAGATATTACCTCTGTGTTTTATTATTAGTGTCTTTACTCTTAGACTGTACTAAGAAATAAATATCTTGAGTTCTTCAGAATTCCATCCAGAGAAGAAAACAACTGACAATGGGATCACTCAAATGAGTATAAATTTTTCTTATGCAACATTGGATTCTAGAATATAGTATATCAACACCTACAAAGTTCTGAGTGATAAGAAATGTTTTCCAAAAAATATTGTATTAGTACGTGGCCAAATTGTTACCCAAATGTCAGTGGAATGGACTTATATTCTTAAACATGAAATGTCTTAGGAATTATATAACACCTAGAAAGAATTCTTAAAAAATAATAATGAGTTTTATAGTTTCTGGTCTTACGTTGAGATCTTTAATCCATTTTGAGTTTATTTTTGTGTATGGTGTTAGAAAGTGTTCTAGTTTCATTCTTTCACAAGTGGTTGACCAGATTTCCCAGCACCACTTGTTAAAGAGTTTGTCTTTAATCCATTGTATATTCTTGCCTCCTTTGTCAAAGATAAGGTGTCCATATGTGCGTGGATTTATCTCTGGGCTTTCTATTTTGTTCCATTGATCTATATTTCTGTCTTTGTGCCAGTACCATACTGTCTTGATAACTGTGGCTTTGTAGTAGAGCCTGAAGTCAGGTAGGTTGATTCCTCCAGTTCCATTCTTCTTTCTCAAGATCGCTTTGGCTATTCGAGGTTTTTTGTATTTCCATACAAATTGTGAAATTATTTGTTCTAGCTCTGTGAAGACTGTTGGTAGCTTGATAGGGATTGCATTGAATCTATAAATTGCTTTGGGTAGTATACTCATTTTCACTATACTGATTCTTCCAATCCATGAACATGGTATATTTCTCCATCTATTAGTGTCCTCTTTGATTTCTTTCACCAGTGTTTTATAGTTTTCTATATATAGGTCTTTAATTTCTTTAGGTAGATATATTCCTAAGTATTTTATTCTTTTTGTTGCAATGGTGAATGGAATTGTTTCCTTAATTTCTCTTTCTGTTTTCTCATTATTAGTGTATAGGAATGCAAGGGATTTCTGTGTGTTGATTTTATATCCTGCAACTTTACTATAGTCATTGATTAGTTCTAGTAATTTTCTAGTGGAGTCTTTAGGGTTTTCTATGTAGAGGATCATGTCATCTGCAAATAGTGAGAGTTTTACTTCTTCTTTTCCAATTTGGATTCCTTTTATTTCTTTTTCTGCTCTGATTGCTGTGGCCAAAACTTCCAAAACTATGTTGAATAGTAATGGTGAAAGTGGGCACCCTTGTCTTGTTCCTGACTTTAGAGGAAATTCCTAGAGGAGAACATAGGCAAAACACTCTCCGACATACATCACAGCAGGATCCTCTATGACCCACCTCCCAGAATATTGGAAATAAAAGCAAAAATAAACAAATGGGACCTAATTAACATTAAAAGCTTTTGCACATCAAAGGAAACTATTAGCAAGGTGAAAAGACAGCCTTCAGAATGGGAGAAAATAATAGCAAATGAAGCAACTGACAAACAACTAATCTCAAAAATATACAAGCAACTCCTACAGCTCAACTCCAGAAAAATAAATGACCCAATCAAAAAGTGGGCCAAAGAACTAAATAGACATTTCTCCAAAGAAGACATACAGATGGCTAACAAACACATGAAAAGATGCTCAACATCACTCATTATCAGAGAAATGCAAATCAAAACCACTATGAGGTACCATTTCACACCAGTCAGAATGGCTGCGATCCAAAAGTCTACAAATAATAAATGCTGGAGAGGGTGTGGAGAAAAGGGAACCCTCTTACACTGTTGGTGGGAATGCAAACTAGTACAGCCACTATGGAGAACAGTGTGGAGATTCATTAAAAAATTGGAAATAGAACTGCCTTATGACCCAGCAATTCCACTGCTGGGCATACACACTGAGGAAACCGGAAGGGAAAGAGACACGTGTACCCCAATGTTCATCGCAGCACTGTTTATAATAGCCAGGACATGGAAGCAACCTAGATGCCCATCAGCAGATGAATGGATAAGAAAGCTGTGGTACATATACACAATGGAGTATTACTCAGCCATTAAAAAGAATACATTTGAATCAGTTCTAATGAGGTGGATGAAACTGGAGCCTATTATACAGAGTGAAGTAAGCCAGAAGGAAAAACACCAATACAGTATAATAACGCATATATATGGAATTTAGAAAGATGGTAACAATAACCCAGTGTACGAGACAGCAAAAGAGACACTGATGTATAGAATAGTCTTATGGACTCTGTGGGAGAGGGAGAGGATGGGAAGATTTGGGAGAATGGCATTGAAACATGTAAAATATCATGTATGAAATGAGATGCCAGTCCAGGTTCAATGCACGATACAGGATGCTTGGGGCTAGTGCACTGGGACGACCCAGAGGGATGGTATGGGGAGGGAGGAGGGTGGAGGGTTCAGGATGGGGAACACATGTATACCTGTGGCGGATTCATTTTGATATTTGGCAAAACTAATACAATATTGTAAAGTTTAAAAATAAAATTAAATTTAAAAAACTAATAATAATGAAGTCAAAATCCTGCCAGACAATAAATGGAGATGTCATAGAAAAGGACCAGTGCCAGATGCAATATCCACATAATTACACAATGTCTGTAAGTCTCACAGAATCAGGCATTTACCGCAAAATTCAATCCAGCTAAATAGTCAGTGAATATAAAGAGGACATGTGACAGAATTCAAGTATGTAAGAATTCAAGGAATTACACCTACAAATCCTTCTTAGAACAAATAACTTGGCAATAAAATCAGGCCCACTGAAAACTGCATGGAAGTAATTAACTCAGGAATAGAGAATCTATGGTAAGAGAATTTAAATAGTTTTGAGTACATTTATCTTTTGATAATTTATTCAATTATTACCAAAGTGCAAATTAAATTCCATACAATTGGATATGTAAAAATATGACTAATGAAATACAACCTGCTAAATATATGACTTAGCAAATGAACAATAAAATATATATTGTTAATACAGAAAAGTAGAATGAATATTTTGCTATTATTAAATATAGTTTTATTAAATATCTCATTTTTGTAAAATTCTCTGACTTCATTGAAAGAATCCATATAGAATGTTGGTCACTTTATTAATTACAGTTATTTCTGATAGCTAGATGACTTTCTGTCTTCTATGCACTTTTATACTATTTGAAATTTTTATAATATCATTATCTTATAAAAATTCTCACATCACTATTCTTAATCATTTTTAACTTTGAACAATAAATGGCAGAGATGTAGCCTGTGTATTCACATGTGTTAATGTATCCACAATAAATTATGATGTGTTTTGTTTTAAAAGACTCTTAAGTGACTAAGGAAAGGCAATGCCAAAGAATGTTCAAACTACCACACAATTACACTCATCTCACATGCTAGCAAAGTAATGCTCAAAATTCTCCAAGCCAGGCTTCAACAGTACTTGAACCATGAAATTCGAGATGTTCAAGCTGGTTTTAGAAAAGGCAGAGGAATCAGAGATCAAATTGCCAACATCTGTTGGATCATCAAAGAGAGTTCCAGAAAAACATCTATTTCTGCTTTATTGACTATGCCAAAGCCTTTGACTGTGTGGATCACAATAAACTGTGGAAAATTCTGAAAGAGATGGGAATACCAGACCACCTGACCTGCCTCTTGAGAAATTTGTATGCAGGTCAGGAAGCAACAGTTAGAACTGGACATGGAACAATGGACCGATTCCAAATAGGAAAAAGAGTATGTCAAGGCTGTATATTGTCACCCTGCTTATTTAACTTCTATGCAGAGTACATCATGAGAAACGCTGGGCTGGAGGAAGCCCAAGCTGGAATCAAGATTGCCAGAAGAAATACTAATAACCTCAGATATGCAGATGATACCACCCTTGTGGCAGAAAGTGAAGAAGAATTAAAGAACCTCTTGATGAAAGTGAAATAGGAGAGTGAAAACATTGGCTTAAAGCTCAATATTCAGGAAACTAAGATCATGGCATCTGGTCCCATCACTTCATGGGAAATAGATGGGGAAACAATAGAAACAGTGGCATACTTTTATTTTGGGGGGTTCCAAAATCACTGCAGATGGTGACTGCAGCCATGAAATTAAAAGACGCTTGCTCCTTGAAAGAAAAGTTATGACCAACCTAGACAGCATATTAAAAAGCAGAGACATTGCTTTGCCAACAAAGGTCCGTCTAGTCAAGGCTATGGGTTTTCCAGTGGTCATGTATGGATGTGAGAGTTGGACTATAAAGAAAGCTGAGGACTGAAGAATTGATTTGAACTGTAGTGTTGGAGAAGACTTTTGGGAGTCCCTTGAACTGCAAGGAGATCTAACCAGTCCATCCTAAAGGAGATCAGTCCGGGGTGTTCATTGGAAGGACTGATGTTGAAGCTGAAACTCCAATACTTTGGCCACCTGATGTGAAGAACTGATTCATTTGAAAAGACCCTGATGCTGGGAAAGATTGAGGGCAGGAGGAGAAGGGGGCAACGGAGGATGAGATGGTTGGATGGCATCACTGACTCAATGGACATGAATTTAGGTAAACTCCGGGAGTTGGTGATGGACAGGGAGTCCTGGCCTGCTGCAGTCCATGGGGTCTCAACGAGTCGGACACGACTAAGCGACTGAACTGAACTGAAGTGACTAAAGAACTAAAGTGACTTAGTTCAACTCCATCTTACAGTTGAGAATAAGTAAGCTCAAGCAGTTCGGAAAGCTGTCCAGTATCACGTAGCTAGTTAATGAATGTAAGAACGAGGGACCAATTTCATATATCTGAAATTAATTCATCAAAATTGTCATACAGACAAAAGAATATACACATTAACATACAAGAAAGAGGTATTATTTAAATCCTATTCAAGTAATTACAGGTAAAATGATTCATCATATGATTTCAATTTGATTTTATAAAAGACTTACTTCCTGCTGCTGATGTTGCCTGCTTCTCTCTCTCTAATCAGCTTTTCTTCATCCAGCCTTTCTTCTCAGGCTGTATCAAATGCTCCTTTATGTCTCAGTGCATTGAGAGCATCACTACTGTGGTGCTTTCTTTAATGACTTGAAATTAGTCTTTGCATGCTGGTCTGCCCCACTGGACTGCATGTTCCGTCAAGCCAGGATCCATTCATTAACGCATTGGCCAGTACAATGCAGTGGTACAGTGGCTTATAGTCAGTGTTCTGTGAACATTTATTGAGCTGATTTGTATTTAAGGATCTATACTCTCAGAGAATTATTGAGCACTTAATATGGATAAGACTTCCCTGATGGCTCAGATGGTAATGAATCTACCTGCAGTGCAAGAGACCTGCGTTCAATCCCTGGGTCGGAAAGATCCCCTGGAGAAGGGAATGGCAACCCACTCCAGTATTCTTGCCTGGAGAATCCCATGGACAGAGGAGCCTAGAGGGCTACAGTCCATGGGGTCTCAAAGAGTCAGACATGACTGAGCAGCTAACACTAGTATGAATAAGATATACTGATAAAGACTTGGATTATTCCTTTATGTCTTGTTGTTCAGTCACTAAGTCGTGTCCAACTCTTTGTGACCCCGTGAACTGCAGCTTGCCGGGCTTCCCTGACAGTGAAGCCTTCCCTGCACTAACTCCCGGAGTTTGCTCAAACTCATGTCCATTGTGTCCTTTACATCTAGAAGGCTGTTAATTTTATACAAATATGCAGGCTTCTATTCCTGTTCTGATTTTATGCTTTTGAATAAGAATAATTTATGACTGCTATCTGGCAAATACATTTCAGAGACATCATCAGTGGTTGCCAGGCCAAGATGCAATGAAATCTCTTTTGCAGAGGGAATTTTCTTTGCTTCTGTATGATTTTTTATAACAGTACATCTTAAAATTGCATTTATAGTATAGTCCATGGTGTCTAAGATGTATCAGAGATAGAGCTTCTGGTAAAAATAAGCTTCTTAGGAGCTTTTTGTGTTATTATTTTTTATAAAGGAATGATTGAAGGATTTTTCATAAGGACTTGTATCAAAGCAGAGATTTCAAAATAAACCTGCTATGTTCAATTTGATTTTACTATTGTGACATATGACAGATACTGTGAGGTTACAGGGCTGTCATTAGTTTATTGAAAACTAGTTAAGTATGCTCTTTTTCCAGGTATCTTGTTGGTTGGAAAAATACATTTTGACAGTAGAAATGTTATTTTGATGTATGAGAACCTACATAGAAGATAAATATGCAAAGAGTGAGGAGACAAATAAGCAAATCCTATAACATTTACATTACAGCAGAGACCACCGTGGACCTGCTGTCTCATTGTTAGTGTCATTTCTTTCATGCAGGCTACACATTGCCTTTTATTTTCCTCCAAAGGAATAGTTAAAATAGGCACCTTAGAAGGTTTCTCTTCTACTTCATCACCCCTTATACTCCTACTGTCTTAATTACTGAATATTAGCTCTTCAGTTACTCCTGTTTCCTTTCTGATTGTCTTCCTGGGAATTCCTTTCCTCCATTCCCTTCTATTATTTTTTACATATTTAAATTTTTTATTTTGTATCACAGTACAGTTGTTTCACAATGTTTTATTAGTTGCAGGTGTACAGGAAAGTGATTCAGTTACACATGTACCTGTTCTATTCTTTTTCCAGTTGTTTTCCCATTTAAGTTGTTACGTAATATTGAATAGAGGTCCCTGTGCTATATGGTAGGTCCTTGTTGGTTATCCACTGTAAATGTAGTAGTGTGTACCTGTCCATCTTAAACTCCCAATCTATCCCAGTTCCCACTCTTCCCCTTTATCTCTATGTATACTTTTAATTGAGACACAACTGACATAGGTGGGAGAAACATCAGCAGATATGCGGATGATACAACTCTAATGACAGGAAGCGAAGACGAACTAAAGAGCCCTTTGATGAGGGTGAAGGAGGACAGTGAAAGAGCTGGCTTAAAACTATTATTAAAAAAGCTAAGATCATGGCATCCGGCCCCATTACTTCTTGGCAAATAGGAGGGGAAAGGTGGAAGCAATGACAGATTTCCTCTTCTTGGGATCCAAAATCACTGCATATAGTGACTGCAGCCATGAAATCAGATGATTGCTTCTTGGCAGGAAAGCTATGACAAACCTAGACAGTGTGTTGAAAAGCCAAGGCATTATTCTGCTGACAGAGGTCCGTATAATCAAGGCTCTGGTCTTCCCAGTGGTCATGTATGGTTGTAAGAGCTGGACTGTAAAGAAGGCAGAGCACCAAAGAATCAATGCCTTCGAACTGTAGTGCTGGAGAAGACTCCTGAAAGCCCCTTGGACAGCAAGGAGATCAAACCAGTCAATCATAAGGGAAATCAACCCTGAATACTTGTTGGAAGGACTGATGCTGAAGCTGAAGCTCCAGTATTTTGGTCATCTGACGCGAACAGCCGATTCACTGGAAAAGTCCCTGATGCTGGGAAAGATTGAGGGCAGAAGGAGAAGGAGGGGTCAGAGGATGAGATGGCTGAATGGCATCACTGATGCAATGGACATAAACTTGGGCTAACCCTGGGAGATGGTGAGGGACCGGGAAGCTTGGCATGCTTCAGGGCAACCGAACAACACCAATGGTCGACATATGAAATTGTATTAGTTTAACAGTGATTTTGATATATGTATATATTTTGCAAAGAACTATCAAAACTAGTTAGCATACACCACTGCACATAGTTACAATTTTTTTCCTATGTTTAGAACTTTTAAGATCTACTCTCTTAGCAACTTTCAAATGTACAATACAGTGTCTCCATTCCCCTTTAAATGTCCAGCTTCCCCTTCTTCTTTTTCCCCCTCCCCCTTCTCTCCCCTCCCCCATGCAACATGTTGTCCTTGGTCCTCCAAGACTGGTAGACTGTTTGAGCCTCAGTTGCTTCATCAGTAAAATGGAAATAATCGCGGTCATTACCACACAATATTGATGTGAGGGTTGAGTGAGAAAGTGCTTAACATGACATATTTGGGTACTAAATGTCAATTATTGTTAGAAGTAAAGCCAAACTAAGAGACCTCCATGCCTCAGGCATTTCCTCATCAACCTACTCTGCACCCCACTGCCAGAGTCAGCCATTCTAAAATGCAAATGTGACTGTGGAGCCTCCATTGGCTGCCTATATAAATTTTCTTTCAGCAGTCAAAATGTGTCTATGGAGCTTTAAACCCTTGATGACCACACTTTAATGTTCCTTACCAGAGAGGTAAGGAATATTAGTGGCACATAATTCATGAATTGAGAAGTATCTCTCCCACCCTCATTTTGGTAGACCTAGACCCTACCCATCAGCTCTGTCGTGGAACCAATTTTTAAAGTTCTTTTTCGTGGTTCTAGTGTTTCTTTATGGGGATCCAAGAACATGTGGCAGAGTATTTTTCATTTTCTTTCTTTCTCGTGCAAAAGACACATGTGTATGAAAAAGCAAGGCATTTCTCCACACATAAACAAAACCTGGAGATATTTTCAATCAGAATGTAAAAAGCTGTCTTACCCCATTTTGTAAATGTACTATAGTGTATTTGGCAAGTTCTTATCAACAGGTATTGTGGTTACTCTGCTATTACCAGCAACCCTGCAGTATATCATTTATCCACATAACATTGTTATGAATGCAAATGAATTGATGGTGTAAAATTTAGAATGAGAGAATGCTGGGTCAAAGTCATGGATGCAGATTTGATACTTTTTTTTTTCAAATTTAAAATGTTTGTTATCCTTTCTGCGTTTGAGGTGCCACCTTTATCGTCACTATTACTGAAAGTCAAGATTGCTGCTGCTGCATGATTGATGTGATGCCCAACATGTTGAATAAAGAGAAAAAGTCAGGTTAAACCACAAAATTCAAATAACACTAACCCAAGAAAAGAGCATCCGAATCTAATTATGTAGCTCTAAACAGAAAGCCAGTACATTTTTTAAACAGCAGCTAAAATTAAATTAGGGCACATGAGAGACACAAAAATGTAAAGTAGAAAAAAAAAGTGTAAAGTAGATAAGAAACACTGTGTACATTTTGCAAAGAAATTAATTTTCTTTTCTGAGTAAAACCTCTCACTTAAGACATTTCATTTCAAAACGAGCTTTATACATTTGCAATCAGTCACCCTTTAAGCTATTTCTTCCCTGGATTTTCAAACTCCTGAAGCTTTCATGTCTTTTTCATGCTATGAGGAAATAAGCTTCTGTTCAGCTACTGAGCGTGGATTAACGCCTAAGGCTTCAAGGAACCCATACTTTCAAAACCATTTAGTTTAGATCTTGATACTTTATTCTTGATCTTTTTTTTAAAAAAAATCACTTATTTCTGGACAAAATTTCATTTTAAAATGAAAGGATACAAAGGTTGTTCAAATGGGTATTTTCCAAACATTTATTTATAACTAAGCACTTGGATTGAAGAGTTCTTCGTGGGTATACTGACAAGCAAGCCCCGTGTTGCCTGTAGGTTTCGGAGGCTTTAGAAGGAAAGTCAATTTCAGATTCTTCTTCTTTTCACTCTTCTTTTATTAGCTTTTTTTTTTTTGTCTCTCTCATCACTTGAGTTTTTAGACATGAAATGTTGTAGCTGTGCTGAAGTTTTCAGTTTATCAGAATAAATGGGTAATTCTTCCTCACTGGCTGGTTTCCAGCCCTTGAGAGCAAGGGCTGTCAACAGCAAAATAGTATATCAACAAGCTCTGTCATATAATTGGATGTGTTAGGTTTTATAATGTTTCATACATAACATTTTATACTATCTTGCACAATGTGAAATATAAAAACAGTAATTAATGTTGTTAATAAAGGTATACAGATATAGTTGATATATAAAAGTTTTTGATTGGAAGGATGTACATTAAGATATGTCATGTGTGCGAGTGAGCTAAGTCGCTTCACTCAAGTCCGTCTCTTTATGACCGTAGCCCACCAGGCTCCTCTGCCCATGGGATTCTCCAGGCAAGAATACTGGAGTGGGTTGCCATTTCCTCCTCCAGGGAATCTTCCCAACTCAGGGATCGAACCCACATCTCTTAACGTCGTAACCTGCATTGGCAGGCAGGTTCTTTACCACTAGCGCCACCTGGGAAGCCCAGGATATGTCATATGCGGTACACATATGAAAATGAGAATTTAATGGTTAGTAACTACTGACCCTACAAGTTCTGGAATTTCTTAAAGATCATTACAGAACTTCTCTTACATCTGACATTTTCATAATTCTTTAAGTTCATTACTAAATCTGACAGCTATTTATGGCGGACTGAAATGAAACTGGTAAGGGAAGCACACTGACTGATGCCTCCAACCATGGTCAGGCACCATAGGAACCGTTCATGTGAGTTATTTTACGACAGGAGGTCCTGGTAAGGGACACAGAACTCTCAGTCAGTCAGTCAGTTCAGTCGCTCAGTCGTATCCGACTCCTTGCGACCCCATGAACTGCAGCACGCCAGGCCTCCCTGTCCATCAGCAACTCCCGGAGTTCACTCAAACTCACCTCCATCGAGTCGGTGATGCCATCCAGCCATCTCATCCTCTGTCGTCCCCTTCTCCTCCTGCCCCCAATCCCTCCCAGCATCAGAGTCTTTTCCAATGAGTCAGAACTCTCAAGCCACCCCCAACTGGGGGAATCTGGGAAAGGTCAAAAGGTGACGCCACACATCCTGTCAGCTCCCAGAATCCTCTTCGCTGGCGTCCACCTTGGCTGAGAGATGCAGGCGCCACCAGGAAGGCCCCTGAGTCACTGTCCAGCCAGAGATGACCCGGAAACTAATCCCATCGCCATAAAACCCGAGAGCGTGAGCCCCGTGGCGGAGCAGTCCTCCTGGGCTCCATTACCCTCTGGCTTTCTGCTCCTGCGGCGCCCCTTCCCAGTGAAGTCTCTTGCTTTGTCAGCATGTATGTCTCCTTGGAAAATTCATTCCCAAATGTTAGACAAGAGCCCCTTTCGGGCCCTGAAAGGGGTCTGCTTTCTACAATGAAATGAGTACCTTCAGATATAATCAAATTTGTTACCAGAAAACTCATGTCTTATCAGTTGAAACCTTCCTATACATTCCTCATTTGAAAACCAAAGTCTGAATATCACCATTAGTTTTAAAAAATAGTGGATTACAAGAGGCATGGAATAATTCTATTCTGGGTTTAAACGTTTTATTCAAGACAGTTCAACAGGTATGTAGACTTAAGTCAGGTTGATACACCAATTTGAAACAAGTAATGGAAACGTGTTTGCTGATTCAACATTTTAAGTATATTGCACTTTATAGTTTTAAAGAGGCAGTAAGTGTTCAAAAAAGGACTGGGTGTTGAATCAACATTGAATAAGTCTGCAAATTTATGTCCAGAAACTGAAGTTTTCTGTTTTCACAAGGAGGATATAGTTTAATGGTGAGAAGTTATTCTTAGGAAGTGTGGAAAGCATCCATTTTGCAGAAGACTGCAGTTTTTAACTTTGTTCAGAACAGTTTTGGTAGCACAGTTGTTTAAATATCGTTTAAACAGCATATCTAAAACTAAACTCATTTCTAGGTTTTGTGACAGTTGCATAAATGCCATCATTCACTTAGCTATCTAGGTATAAAAACTTAGATATAGTCTTTAATTCTTCACTTGTATTGTTTATTATGAAGTTCAAATTTTTCCTGTAATGTTTTGCATCTTGGATTTCATCTCCTCTTTCTCTGCTGCCCTCAGCAGTGGTTGAGTTCTCATCTCCTCTGGTGTGAAAGTACTGATTATCTAAAGAAATTATTCTATTGTCATTTGATCCCTTGGTCAAAAAGATCCCCTGGAGTAGGAAATGACATCCTGCTCTAGTATTCTTGCCTGAAAATTCCGTGGATAAAGTAGCTCGGTGGGCTACAGTCCCTGGGATCACAAAGAGTCGGACACAACTGAGCTACTGAGGGCACCATTATATGAACCCTGCTACTGATCTAATATTTAAAAAATATTAGTCCCATTATATCACTCCCTTAATAAACTGTTGACTCCATTTTCTGCTGCATGAAATGAAAACTCTCTTTGGCTTTTAAGGTCTTCTGCCATTTGTATTTGTATCTTTTGTTTCTTTCCTAAGGGTGTGTGTGTGTGTGTGTGTGTGTGTGTGTGTGTGTGTGCCTCAATTCAGCCCATTCTTACTACATCACAGGAGCCTTTCGTTTTTGTATTTTGCCCGCAGATTTTGAGATGGTGCAGGTAAAGGGGGAAATTAATGACAGCACCAATATCTGAAGCTTATGTGACTAAAAATATGGTTAACATGTGGAGGAAATATAATTTAAAAAACCCAAAAGGAGAAGTAAACTGAAGAGGAAATCTTTTGAGCTGTGATTTGCATGTTTGACTTGTACTTCCTTAGCCCCATAGTAGCTGAGTCCATAAAACAGAAGCATACAGGTTGTACCTGGGAATAGAGTTTTCACTTACAGTAGCATTATGTCTCTACAGCTGACTGATGAAAATAAAACACGGTCAATTTCCAAAAACTAAGTTGATAGAGCCAAAGAGTTACTCTGATTTTAGATAAACTAAAAGCCAGAAGACATGGTTCTTTCCTGGACATTTTGAGCAAAGTGCAAGGGTATTTTGTTCTGTATCATGTCTGAAAGTGGGGAGCAAGAAGAGAGGGTTAATAATTGTAGACATCCTTTCCAGTGCTGTAATGGTTTCTAAAAATTGCTGCCTGCTTGGGTTAGTGCGTCCCAGGTCTGCTCTACAACTGGTTTTCATTCTCATGATGATGATGACAATTTCACACTCTCCACCTAAAACTTGGTGCTGCTGTGAAGTGTTTCATTTCTGGCTGTGACTCTCAACCATGTGTGTATTCTCTCCCAGCATTTCATGGATGGCCTGGTAGACAAATGCAGTAGAGAGAACTATGTATATTCGGGCAGAAAACAAAAAACAGTTGGCCTCCACAAAAATTGGCAGTGGTGAGACTTGGGGGAATCGTCGTTTGCCTTTTGTGAATTTCCAACTGTTCTTCTGGATTATTAAGATAAAGAGAAAGCAAGACATTAGAAACAGAAAAGATGAACACTTATTTTGGACTTTCCAACCATGAAATGAGAAAAAATGAGATATACATATTTCACTGTTAACAGCAATATTTATATTTTGCATCTAACAATGGTGAATGGTGCAAAGTTTTGAGTAAACAAAATTGGTGAGAACTTTCTCTTTTAAAATTAAACTTAAATTATGCTCCAAGGAGAAAGGAAAGAAGTTTTTAATTTCTTTGTCCTGTGGGTTTATATTTAAATAGGTGAGTGTTTACATAGAGATTGCTGCATATTTATATATATTATTTATATACATATGTAAACTGAGATTTTAAAAGGCAAATAGATGCAAGGGCAAATGCATTTATATATAAATGTAAATGATAGCCATATACACTGCTTCCTCTCATCCTTAATGACCTCTGCTTTTTACAGTCAAATGGCCAGTAGAAGTATTTTTGAAACACTAAAATATTAATGAAAACAATCTTTGAATTAGTGATATGAATTCTTATATTTTATGAGATACTAGCTTTTTGCTAAATTAAGTTACAGATAAAAATGAGTGTATTTAGACTTGTGGATATTTAAGAAAATGTATTTATATCTCCCCATCCCCAAAAATATACTCTGCTTTTTTACACTGTGTGCTGCTTAAAAGTGTTAGTTGCTCAGTCTTGTCTGACTATTTGGGACCCCATCAACTGTAGCCCGCCAGGCTCCTCTGTCCATGGAATTCTTCAGGCAAGAATACTGGAGTGGGTTGCTGTTCCATTCTCCAGGGAATCTTCCTGACTGGGGGATCAAACCTAGGTCTCCTGCATTGCAGGCAAATTCTTTACTGTCCGAGCCACCAGGGTTCCCCTATAATACCTTTAAAGTTACCTTTGGCTCACCTCTTTTCATTGCTTTTGTATTCTTAAGTATTTCTAATCAGTTCACAGGTGGAGAAAAACCCTTTGGGTTTACATTTATCAGAGAGCCACTGCGTTTGTTTCAGGGAACTCAGTAGGCTGTGAACTATATCCAGAGTTGCAAGTGTATACAAAGGAGGACTCACAGCGGCTTGACTTGATTCTAGTAGTCTGTTCTCTGGACATCCAGAAGCCACGGGACTGTAGACACTGCAGATTGACAGCCACAGGTCTTGCAGTTTAGAGATGACATGTGCCTTGAAAAATCTAGGAATTTAAAAGAAATCAACCTGAAATGCCTAAGATTTCTGACCCTGTACCTCTGTTTTTTAAATTTCATTGTTTGTGACTTTTGTTTAATTTATAATCCTAAATTTGCTTAGACTTCAGTTTAAGAGCATCTACTATAACTTAGAGAAAGAGTTGATGAGTCTGATTGAATTCTTAAAGCCGAGATCTTTCCTGACCTGGTTCTCCCATATTTTTTTATTTCCTACAATCCTTACTGTGGTTCACTGCCCTTCACACTGGCTCTTTGCAGTTCTTGGAATAATGGTTCAGGCAGACTCCCTCATTAGGGCGTTTGCTCTTGCAGTTTTGTCTTACTGAAGCACTTTTCCCCAAATGTCTGCATCACCCTTTCTCTCACTTACTCTACTGCTGAAATGTGGGCTCATGGGTGAGCCTTCCCTCGTCACCCCTCCATAGCACTTAGCACGACTGAAAAATACTATTTACAAATGCACTTATTTATCTACCATCCTCTGGCTACCCAGTTGAATGGATGTTCCAAGAGGCAGAAACTGTTTCCATAAGGGCGGAAAGTTTTGTGCTTTTGGTTGCTGTTACTGTTTTAATCTGTATTTTTTTTTTTTTTTTTACTACTATATCCAGAGAACAAAGAGCTCTCAAGTATTTTTTTGAATGAATGAATGGTTAAGACTGATTCTAATATTGGCATACATTTGACAGCAATTAAATATAAGTCAATATTGAAAGTTCATATCCCTACTGAAAAGATAGCTGAAGCTAAACTCATCTGTGCATTAAGCTTAATCCTGTGTATTAACTGTTTTTGCAAAAACACAGTGTGTCTTTCATAGTACCATATACGTTTTGTGAGAGGACAAAGACCCAGGACTACGTAATTGAATTTACTCATAGCATGAGCCTGCAGTAACTATTCCTGAATGGGCTTTACTTATTTGGTTGTTTATTTGTTGTCTTGATGTTTTCATCTTATATGCAGCTATAAGTAAACAATTGAATCCTATAGCCCAAGTAATCATGTATATAGTATCTTGCTTTCAGAAGGGAAAACAAATGTAAGATGCTCTGGATATGCCACTGTCTTCTGTATTCTCTGAAATCCCCAGAAATGTAATTTATATCACTCCACTTAGGGCAATGGACCCTCACATTTGACAACTTGTATAATGAAAAATTCTCCCAAGTGTTTTAACCAAAATCCTACCTGAAGTGCGGAGTTCATTAGGTCACCATCTTGTGATGGAACAGGCCCATTAAATCCAATTTTTAGTCAAGTTAAATCTTAGGAATGGATTCTGGGTAAATAGCATCGTTATGGCTAGGAACTCCAGCCAAGAAATCAAACCGCCTACATCACAGTGCATCTTAAATGGAAAAAGGATGCCCTTTGTGTAAAATCACTTTGGAGAGGAGACAGCATGAAAGAAAGAGATTGCTATGAGCTAAAAGGGTTTTCATCAGGTGGCAGGGAATCCGGGGGTATTTGACTATAGCAAGCTGGCTGGCTGGCTAATGTGGTAGAAAACTGAGGTGTGGAGCAGTTTTGCATCCTGGGGATTCCTGCACTCCTAGCAGCAACATGGAATTTTCTAGAAGGAAAACCTGAAGGGTATCCAGGAGCCTGTTTGGTGAGACCACTGACATGTTTAGGAGACAGCTCTGAATGAGAAGGTGATATGGGTTAATTCACCAGGAGAGAATGAAGCAGCATCTTAAACAGCAATGGCAGGCATGTCTTCAGAGAAGGGACAGGACTCGTGAGAAGGTGAATCTTCCTGCAGGCAATTAGTCCTGTCGATAACCAGCCAAATGGTCCCTGCATGTTCGCATGTCCTTGAAAAGCCAAGCAGTGTCTGCCCGCCCACACGCTGCTAATGAAGGGCACTGATATATGTCCTGTCTCATGGAACAAAAATAAAAATACCTATTTAATTGGTGTGGATCTCTTTCATGCACTCGAAAAATAAGCAAAATAAGACCTATTCCTTTATTTTTTCTTCTCAGAGTAGTGATTTCCTGGAGGTCTAAGTGTTAGTTGCTCAGTCGTGTCTGACTCTATGACCCCATGGACTGTAGGCTGCCAGGCTTCTCTGTCTATGGAATTCTCCAGGCAAGATTACTAGAGTGGGCTGCTATTTCCTTCTCCAGGGGATTTTGCCGACCCCAGGGATGGAACCCGGGTCTCCTGCATTGCAGGCAGATTCTTTACCACTGTGCCACAAGAGCTTACAGCCCTCCTGGACTAAAGCAGTCATTTTTGCTGCGTATGTCCAGAATTTTGCCAACATAATCATATCATGCATCAGCTATAGGGCCTAAAGCAGAGCACAGCACACTTTGAAATCCTGCTTGGTAAAGAGGAACAGAGAGGTGATTTCCTCATACTCCCATGAATTGCGTGTTTCTGGGCTGAAGGTGGCTTTCAGAGTGCTGACGCATGCTGAATTTGACTTCACATTGACACAGAATGGCACTTACAAATTCTAAGCACCAAGTCCCGTTTTATTATCTGACTCCCATCACAGAGCAAAATGTTTTGAAAAAAACATGACAATAAAAGCCAAAAATGAAACCCTCTGCATTTATTAGCACTTATTAAATAATTTAAAAATCAAATAAACATCAAAATATAACTAGTCCACAGTCATTATAATTCATACTATTTTTCCCAGTAAATTATTTCATTTTAATCACTTTATTGTGAGATTTTCATTAGACTTTAGAAATTTCAAAAATAATTTTATTGAGATAAACAGAAATTGAGGAACTTTTTGTGAAATGCCTGACCAGCAGTCTTCCATAACAAAGTAAAAAAGCTGAGAAACTATCAAAGATCAGAGGAGACTAAGGAGACAAGGGAGGAGACAGGAAGTCCAGGTGGCACAGTGGTAAAGAACCCGCCTGCCAATGCGGGAGACACAAGAGACACAGGTTCGATCCCTGGGTCAGGAAGATCCCCTGGAGTAGGCTACCCAGTCCAGTATTCTTGCCTGGAGAATCCCACGGACAGAGGAGCCTGGAGGGTCCACGGGTTTGCAAAGAGCCAGCCACGGGAGCACTGTCCACACACAGAGATGGGACACTGAATGCAGCAGGTCACCTGGCTGGTGTCCAGTCGCCAAGTCATGTCTGACTCTTTTGAGACCTCATGGATAGGCTCCACTGTCCATGGGATTTCCCAGGCAAGAATACTGGAGCGGTTGCCATTTCCTTCTCCAGAGATCTTCCTGACTCAGGGATCAAACCTGTGTATTCTGCATTGGCAAGAAGATTCTTCACCTTTGAGCCACCAGGGAAACCCTGGACTGAACCCAAAGTGGAATAAGACATTGGTGGAAAAAAACTGATTTCTGAAAAGAATCCATATTTTCGATAATAGCATTTTACCAATGTTTATTTCTCAGTTTTAGAAAAATGTATCATGTTTATTGAGGATGTTAATATTAGGAGAAGTTGGGTGAAATATTTTACATTTTTGCTAGTGTTTTATAAATCTAGCAGTATTCCAAAGCAAGGAAATAATAACTTGAGGGCCTTTGCTTGGTAAACAGTCTATTACATCAGGTCTTTAGCAATCAGTTTTATCTATATGTGGTTGCCTGTTAATGTAATAGCAAAGAGATAAGATACTATCGAAAATACCAAATCTATTTTCCCTCATTATCCGTTATCAGATTTGTTCTATAGCAATATCGAGTGCCTAAATTGAAATACTTACGCCTCCTGACAATGTTTATTTCTCTCTTTAGCAGAAAATAGTGTTGTCCCATAGCTGGGACACTGCTGTAAGTGTATTTGTGTATTACCATGAACATTACAAGACTTCATTTGAACATCACCATGGTTCCTGAACCTCATTCCATAGTTCATCAGGCACTCTATCTATCATATCTAGTCCCTTAAATCTATTTCTCACTTCCACTGTATAATCATAAGGGACTTGATTTAGGTCATACCTGAATGGTCTAGTGGTTTTCCCTACTTTCTTCAATTCCAGTCTGAATTTGGCAATAAGGAAGTCATGATCCGAGCCACAGTCAGCTCCTGGTCTGGTTTTTGTTGACTGTATAGAGCTTCTCCATCTTTGGCTGCAAAGAATATAATCAATCTGATTTCGGTGTTGACCATCTGGTGATGTCCATGTATAGAGTCTTCTCTTGTGTTGTTGGAAGAGGGTGTTTGTTATGACCAGTGCATTTTCTTGGCAAAACTCTATTAGTCTTTGGCCTGCTTCATTCCGTATTCCAAGGCCAAATTTGCGTGTTACTCCAGGTGTTTCTTGACTTCCTGCTTTTGCATTCCAGTCCCCTATAATATAAAGGACATCTTTTTTGGGTGTTATTTCTAAAAGGTCTTGTAGGTCTTCATAGAAACATTCAACTTCAGTTTCTTCAGTGTTACTGGTTGGGGCATAGACTTGGATTACTGTGATATTGAATGGTTTGCCTTGAAAATGAACAGAGATCATTCTGTCGTTTTTGAGATTGCATCCAAGTACTGCATTTCAGACTCTTTTGTTGACCATGATGGCTACTCCATTTCTTCTGAGGGATTCCTGCCCACAGTAGTAGATATAATGGTCATCTGAGTTAAATTCACCCATTCCAGTCCATTTCAGTTCACTGATTCCTAGAATGTCGACATTCACTCTTGCCATCTCTTGTTTGACCACTTCCAATTTGCCTTGATTCATGGACCTGACATTCCAGGTTCCTATGCAATATTGCTCTTTACAGCATCAGACCTTGCTTCTGTCACCAGTCACATCCACAGCTGGGTATTCTTTTTGCTTTGGCTCCATCCCTTCATTCTTTCTGGAGTTATTTCTCCACTGATCTCCAGTAGCATATTGGATACCTACTGACCTGGGGAGTTCCTCTTTCAGTATTCTATCATTTTGCCTTTTCATACTGTTCATGGGGTTCTCAAGGCAAGAATACTGAAGTGGTTTGCCATTCCCTTCTCCAGTGGACCACATTCTGTCAGATTTCTCCACCATGACCCTCCCATCTTGGGTGGCCCCACGGGCATGGCTTAGTTTCATTGAGTTAGACAAGGCTGTGGTCCTAGTGTGATTAGATTGACTAGTTTTCTGTGAGTATGATTTCAGTGTGTCTGCCCTCTGATGCCCTCTTGTAATACCTACCATCTTACTTGGGTTTCTCTTACCTTGGGCGGGGGGTGTCTCTTCACGGCTGCTCCAGCAAAGCACAGCCACTGCTCCTTACCTTGGATGAGCAGTATCTCCTCACTGCCGCCTTTCCTGACCTTCAACATGGGATAGCTTCTCTAGGCCCTCCTGCGCCCATGCAGCCACAGCTCCTTGGGCATGGGGTTGGTCCTCCCGGCTGCGCATGAGAAACGCTGGACTGGAAGAAGCACAAGCTGGAATCAAGATTGCTGGGAGAAATATCAATAACCTCAGATATGCAGATGACACCACCCTTATGGCAGAAAGTGAAGAGGAACTCAAAAGCCTCTTGATGAAAGTGAAAGTGGAGAAGGAAAAAGTTGGCTTAAAGCTCAACATTCAGAAAACAAAGATCATGGCATCCGGTCCCATCACTTCGTGGGAAATAGATGGGGAAACAGTGGAATCAGTGTCAGACTTTATTTTTTTGGGCTCCAAAATCACTGCAGATGGTGACTGCAGCCATGAAATTAAAAGACGCTTACTCCTTGAAAGGAAAGTTATGACCAACCTAGAGAGCATATTCAAAAGCAGAGACATTACTTTGCCAACAAAGGTCTGTCTAGTCAAGGCTATGGTTTTTCCTGTGGTCATGTATGGATGTGAGAGTTGGACTGTGAAGAAGGCTGAGCGCTGAAGAATTGATGCTTTTGAATTGTGGTGTTGGAGAAGACTCTTGAGAGTCCCTTGGACTGCAAGGAGATCCAACCAGTCCATTCTGAAGGAGATCAGCCCTGGGAGTTGTTTGGAAGGAATGATACTAAAGCTGAAACTCCAGTACTTTGGCCACCTCATGCAAAGAGTTGACTCATTGGAAAAGACCCTGATGCTGGGAGGAATTGGGGGCAGGAGGAGAAGGGGACAACAGAGGATGAGATGGCTGGATGGCATCACTGACTCAATGGACGTGAGTCTGAGTGAACTCCGGGAGTTGGTGATGGACAGGGAGGCCTGGCATGCTGTGATTCATGGGGTCGCAAAGAGTCGGACATGACTGAGCTTCTGAACTGAACTGAACTGAACTGATGGTTTCTGAGCAATAAAGTGCATAGGGTACAGGGAAAATAATTCTTCTGTAGGAAAGAATAGAAACTGTATTACCAGAGTTTCACGTCTCAGTTCCATTCAAACAGGATCTTTCTACCTCAACTAGAATTCCCAATCCACTAAAAATAATCAAGAGATAAATACTGATAATCTATATATGTCCCACTTTGCAAATGATATGTTTATTTACATACCTCCAATCTCTCAAATTTCTACTCAGATTCATGTAACTCTTTTTCACTTTCACAATACTACTATGACTGCTACTCTGCCAATAAAACAAAATCTGGAGAAGTATCTGTCTTAATCATTGTGAGCTGCCATAATGCAATACCGAAGACTGAGTGACATAAACAACAAACATTTATTTTTTTCACAGTTCTGGGGGCTAGAAGTCCAAGATCAAGGGCCAGTGTGGTAAGGTTCTAGGGAGAGCCCTCTTCCTGGCTTGCTCACAGCCACCATCTCACCACATGCCCACGTGACCTCTCTGGGAGGCATGGAGAGAGAGCATGCCCTCTGATGTCTAGTCTTGATGGTGATGGTCTTATTGCTCAGTCATGTCCTACTCTTTGCAACTCCATGGACTGTAGCCTGCCAGACTCCTCTGTCCATGGCATTTTCTAGGCAAGAATACTGGAGTGGGCTGCCATTTCCTTATCTAGGGAATCTTTCAGATCCAGGTATCCAACCTGAGTCTCCTGCCCTGCAGGTGGTATCCTGCAGGCAGATTCTTTACATAAGGACATAAACCATAAAGACACTAATCCCATCCTGAGGGCCCCACCCTCAAGATCTCTTCTAATCCTAATTACCCCCGTTGGGGCCCCACCTCCAAGCCATCACATTGGGCTGAGCAATCCAACAAACCATATGCTGACATCATATTACTATCAACATTTATATTACATCTTTTAATGTTTTACTTTGGGATGGAGATTAATAAGGGGTCCACAAATAAATAACTAGAACTTTGCGTGTGAAGCACAAGCATGTAGAAAGAACAGCTGGAGCTCTGAAAGCCTAACTCTTTGTTTCCAGTGAGGGTTTAGGAGACTTGTGATGGGAGGAGACACATCTCCACCAGGTGGAGAAGAGATGTGGTCAGATGTGCTGGAAGTCCGGGGCTGCCCTTCACTCGCTTTGCAGAGCCACCAGGAAGGAGCCGGAAAAGTTGGCAAGAATAAAGTGAAATTGTGTATTTGAATTGTTATTCTATTTATTCTGCTTTTATGATGAAAGGGTCTTCATGTGACTGTTCTGAGTGCCTTTGAACAGGGTAAAGACTGTTTTCTAGTGAAAACAAACAATGCACACTCCAGAGGAATTACAGTATCTGGCCTGTATTAGTTCCCAGATGGTGCTAGTGGTGAAGAACCTGCTTGCCAATATAGGAGACCTAAGAGATGGGTCGGGCAGATCTCCTGGAGAAGGGCATGGCAACCCACCCCAGTATTCTTGCCTGGAAAATCCCATGGACAGAGGAGCCTGGAGAGCTACAGTCCATAGGGTTGCAAAGAGTCAAACGCAACTGAAGCTACTTAACCTGCTCATGCATAGCCACTTTGCAGTTTAAATAAAGAAATAGAAAAGAAATAGAGTGATCTGATTTTCCGGCAATGGAGAATATTAACTCCTGCAAAAATATGCATTTCTATAAAACTTTGAAATAGGAAATTTGTATTTCTGGACCTCTTCCGTGGTTGAAAAGGAGACTCTTTTAATTACTTTGCCTTAAACATGCCTGTGGAGGGAGGGTGATAAGGTGGGCATGACTTGATAGTCTAAGAATGAGTCCTGTAAGTCAGGAGGAAGTCCAGAGAGAAGGGCCTGTGTTTGTGTAATACATAGCCCTATTTTTTTGTTTAACTAAAGCTGAAGAGATGTTTGTACAGACAGATGTATGTTCAAATCCTGATACTTTTTAATTATCTTTATCCTAAAGTACTGGCAACCTCATATAGTGAATATGAGGATTGCTGCCTCTGTTGCTAGGTTGCTTCAGTCATGTCCGACTCTGTGCGACCCCATGGACTGCAGCCTACCAGGCTTCTCCGTCCATGAGATTCTCCTGGCAAGAACACTGGAGTGGGTTGCCATTTCCTTCTCCAATGCATGAAAGTAGAAAGTGAAAGTGAAGTCGCTCAGTCGTGTCTGACTCTTAGCGACCCCATGGACTGCAGCCTACCAGGCTCCTCCATCCATGGGATTTTCCAGGCAACAGTACTGGAGTGGGGTGCCATTGCCTTCTCCTGAATATGAGGATTAAATGTGTCTAAATTTTTTAATTCATTTAAAATTTATTTTAAAATGTTTGTTCCACCAATAAGAATTTAATTAATACTAGTTGCTATGAAAGTATAAAAGGATGAAACAGATGTATCCATTATAACAAACATTTCTCTTTCATTTTCAAAGTAATATATGAGCATTTAGGTTTTTTAAAAATTAATAGTACAAGATAAGTTAATTTTTAAACGTGATGTCTCTCCAAAGATAGGAAATTGAGCATTATAAAAGTACTTAAGTTAGTAAATTGTTACTTTATTATCATGGAAAACAGAATTGTGTGTCACTAGAATGGTAATAATTTTATATGGTGTTGATACCCAGATGATTTAATTAGACTGAAGAGGATTGGAACCAGTGCACTGAAAATCTCACAACAAAAAATTTTTTCACATACAACTTTATATTTAATATTCTTTTAAAGTTTTGCTGATATTTGAAAGAATAACATGCCTATGATCCCAATTTTTTCTCTCTGTAAAATAAGTGCATTTAAAACAATTTATTCCCACTGGCTTAGCTGAATAGATAAACCTCTGATGCTACTAAATGCATGTAAAAAGAGAGAGAATAAGATTCCTTTATTTCCTTTCAGATTTTCAGACGATGCTGGTTGGTTTTCAAGAAGGCATCTAGTAAAGGACCCAGAAGGCTAGAAAAATTTCCCGATGAGAAGGCAGCATATTTCAGGAACTTTCATAAGGTAAGTCACGGTCTCTAGAATCTCTGGGGAATAACTGGACCCTTGGCAACAACTGTGGAGACATTTCTTTTGATAGATAAAATTTGCAGAGGCCATAATGCATGGCTAGGATAAAATGTCCCTGTGCTGATAAAATGCAAAAGTTATTTTTCTCCTTTATTTTAATCATTACTGTAAATGCCAGTGTTCCCTCTGCAAAATGAAAGGCTCGTTTTTATTGCTACTTTGCAAAATGAGATGCCTCATAACTCAACCAGATCATTTCCCAAGGTGCTGAGTAGGCAGTTTCCCTCTGTTCAGGTTAATTGTGCATTTGTTACTTTGATTTTAACTGTGGGCAATGTTGAGGAGATAAAACTTTTGAGGCTGGTGTGAGCAGTGTTAATGACACTGTTAATGTACAAAGCACTTGCTGTTTACAGCTTAACAAGAAAGTGATCGTTGTGCATGCTGATATGCAGAGATGTGGCATAAATCCTATGAGTCAAATATCAATTTCCTAAAAATATGTGAGTATGAGTTGAAAGTTAAAAATATGTAAGAAATCACCATAGAATGATGCTGAATGTACTGCTGAAAGTTATCTCTGGTGATAATGTCAAAACGAGTTAGGTATTTGATAGTAGGGTGGAGGATTCACGATCAGAATGCAGAACTGTGGAGCAGCTTTGCCTTTTGACAGAATGCCCGCATAAGCTCAGGAAAGACTTTAATTCCTTCATGCGGCAACATGGAATAAGTTACCCTGAATAAGGTAATGAGTCTGTGGAATTTATTTTATGTGATATATAGTTCTAATTTCTTCTTTTATTAAAAAATAGAGTGTGTTCCAGGGATGTGGAGGGTGACAGGGCTACATAAGCATAGCACCAAGGATTTTTTGTGAAGGACAGGGAAGCCCTGGCTTGCTACAGTCCTTGGGGTCACAAAAGTTGGGCACAGCTTAGCAACTGAACAACAAAGGTTTTACGGAGAGTGAAGCTGCCCTTTTATTATAACGGTGAATGTATGCCATTATACATTTATCCAAAGCCATAAAATATACAACACCAAGAGTGAACCTTGCTCTAAAATATGAACTTTCAGTGATTATGTTGTATTAAAGTAGATTCATTCATGAGTTATAACAAATGTGCCATCTGGTGCGGATGTTACTAATGGGAGAGGCTGTCTGTGTGTGTGTGTGCGCTCAGTCATATCTGACTCTTGCGACCTCGTGGACGGTGGCCCTCCAGGCTCCTTTGTCCATGGTCCTCTCCAGACAAGAATGCTGGAGTGGGTTGCCATGCACTCCTCCAGGGGATCTTCCTGACCCAGGGGTTGAACCCGTATCTCTTGTGTCTCCCGCATTGACAGATGGATTTTTTACCCCTGCATCACCTGGGAAGCCCACGTGTACATGGGCGTGGGCAGTAAAAGGGAAATCTCTGTAATTTCTGCTCAGTATTGCAGTGAACATAAAACTGCTCTAAAAAGTAAAATCTATTAAAAATAGGTTATTCAGCAATCATGTGCTAACCAGTTATATTACACAAATAGCTGGCAGTCATTTGTATTAGACTTGAACCTGTATCATAAGGCTTAAAACGTGAACTTCTTTAACTCTCTATGAGGTATTCTATATATTAATACACATTTACGACTGGAGAATCCAAGTTTAAGTTCCTGCCAAAGCACTTATAAGCTTATGGGAGTTTGGTTTTCTCTTGAGTACATGGATTTTAAAATCGTTATATTACATGTCTATTTTTAGAGGAAAAGATACTTGTAGCCTGAAGTCATGTTGATATTTTGTATGATGATAAAGATCGTGGCAATAGTTTTAAACCTGACTTAATAAGAAACTGCCAGGTAAGTCTGTGACATTTAGTTTTTGAGTAAAATTTTCAAAGACTGAGCATAGTATATGTTCTTTGGATTCTGGTTAGAATACTTGCCTGCTGGTCATTGATGTATCCTGGCTACCCACTCTCTAGCCAGTGCATCTAGAATCCTCATACTCCGCCGTCTTTTACTTGACAAATGGCAATATTCCAGTATTGTAATCACTTATTAGGGTTAATAGTTTAGAGTGAGATAAGGTATCTGATTTATACCTTGCACTGGGCTCTTCACTGGGGATACTGAGATACACATACCCTGAAAGAGTTTGTATTCCAGTAAAAAGACACACATATGCAGATAAGTTTAATTCAATATGAGTAAGTCTTAATAAATTGAAAAGAGTTGAAGTCATAAAGAGTGTGTTCTCTGACCATAAATAATTTAAATTAGAAGTTGGTGTTATCAAGTAATCTCTAATTATTTGGGAATTAACATATTCCAAGGGGTAATAATCAAAAAGGAAATGCAGTAGTCACAGAGGCTATTAGCAAATATTCTAAACTCAAAAATCATAAAATACAAGTATCAACATGTGTGGAATATAGAACTACATGAGTAATTACAGGGAAATGTATATCTGTAAGTTCCTACATTACAAAGAAACAATAAATGGAGGAGAAAATATCAATGAAATAGAAACCAAAGTAATAATAAGGAAATTTTATAGCTGCTTCCTTAAAAAAGAAGGAAAGTCCATAGCTGCTTCTTAAAAAAAAAAAAAAAGAAAGAAAGAAAGAAATTTACTTGATAAACTGTTAACCAAATTTATCAAGAAAAAAACATTTTAAAAAATCAAAGACTTGGATGAGTAGAGGGGTTATCCACTACAAATTCTACAAATATTAAAAGGATAATAAGAGTATATTGTGAGCAAATGTGATTTAAAATTTTTGACAAATTAAATGAAATAGACAAACTCCTCGAAAGACACAAACCACCCAGGCTTATTCAGTAGTTCAAGATCTAATAAAAACTTTTAACTTATGGTTCAATAATATTCCTACCAAAAAAACTTGATCTCCATATCATTTCACTTGTTAATACTATAACATATTTAAAGTGAAAAAAGAATCCACATAAATTCTTAAGGAAAATATAAAGAGGAAACCCTTTCAAACTCAGTTTATCAGACTGATAAAACCAAAACTGAAAACCAAAACTAGACAAAGATATCATATGGTTAATTTAGCAAATATTGGCCATTATTCATCTAGACTAGATATGGTAATTTCAATGAATTTGATAGTATTGAAGTTGGAGGTTAAAGGACAAATTTTGGGTATAGTTTGTGAAAACAGACTGGAAGTACTTATGGATTAAATGTAGTGTGTAAAAGAAGGGTTAGACTCATGTACTTGAGCAACAGAGATGAGGAATGGTACATTTTATGACGATGAGGAAGAAAAGAGCAGCCTTTGAGTACAAATCAGAAGATTTCACTTAGCATGTATTAAATCTGAAATGTTTATTAGGTATTCAAACTAATATGTCAAGTAATCAGTTATATAAACAGATGTGGGCTTGGGTGGGAGAAATGTCACTGTTAAAGTTATTCATTTGACTGTCATTGGCATGTTGATAGTACTTTACTCTGGAGCACTGGATAAAATGTCATTAGGAGAAAATGAAGGAAAAGGAGATAATTAACATTCCAACACTTAAAGGATTAGCAGAGGTGGAGGGTCCAGGAGAGAAAGCTGAGAACAGCAGGCAGTAAGCGCAGAAGAATAACTTGAAGGGTAGACCATTGGAAACTAAGAGAAACCTGTGCTAAAAACATTTGAACATACACTTTAAAAAAATTCTGAACAAATGGTCATCTGTGTCTAGTAGAGATTGAGAAAGATGACAGAAGAGGGACTGGTGGATTTTTAACATGGTCTTCAGTGGCTTTGCCAAGAATTTTTTCAATGAAATATGGGGACTAATTTCACTTGGAGTAGCTTACATGAGATTGAGGGGGAAGAAACAGACAGCGACCCAGACAATTATTTTCAAGATGTTTTGCGGTAAAATTGAGCCTGTGTGTAACAGATGTTTTTAAAATATGAAACGTATTTAATATCCTTGTATGCCAGTGGGAATGATCTAGTAGACCAAAGATGTGATGATTAGATGTTTCCTTTGTATAATGATAGGGTTTGGTCTTGAACAGAACCGGAAAGATTTCATTTTAACAAAAAAAGAAGAAGAAAATGACTGTAGACTTAAATGGGTTAAATAAAAATTTATGTTAGAAAATTATCACTAACGCTTTTAAAACAAACACAATTTATGTATGTGAGCTTTCTCCAGTCTGTGAAAATTGAGTCACGAAAGATCCTGTGGAGCACAGTGAGAATAGGAATGGTTCATCTTCTAATAAATAACTAAACAGATATCACTGACTGTAGCTTGGAGCTTCCTAAAGCACATTAATAACTAGATTCAGTGTATGTGACAGCTAAAATTTACTTTTCTGGTGGCTGTGTTATGAAGATTAAAGTTTTCTATTATTACAACTTATCCTTCACAGCATTTGAGAGCCTAATTCTGTTTCCTAGTGATTTAAATTTCCTTTCAGAAATTTCATCTTATTTTTTCTTTGGTGATTGCAAAGTAATACCATGAAGTTAGACCAGTTTTGATATGGAAGAACAATTTCGTCATGATTCATCAGTAATAAGAAATCTTAAAGGGTGTATTCAGGAAAATATATAAATGATCTCTTCTCTTATTTTAATACTGTTTTAGCAAGTTTTGCCTAATGCTTGACTGGCTATCTTATTATAGGCTTAGAGTAAAAAAAAAAAAAAAATCACAAGCTTTGCACTTTGTATATGTTAAATTTGAAATGTCTCTTAGGCATCCAAACCAAAATATTTGTGTCAACCTCACTACTTCTCTTCTTCTTCCTACAGTCTTAACTAGCTCCATGACACTGATTTTTACTTCTTTTTTTTTCCTTAATATACAGCTAGCATTATTTAAAGTCTCATTTATCATCTCTTCTATTATTCAATACTGCCATTCTTTATCACTCACACACGATAAAGTTGAAACCTACCCATCAAAATTATATCCCCTTTAGGCAACTCTGATGTTGCTCAAGTTAAAGTAAAAAGTTTCCATGTAAATAGTTGCTTTCATTGGATGAGATAAGGAACGTACAGATGCATCTTGCCTATAAAAGTAATTTCCATTCTGCTACAAAAGAAAAGAGGCTTGCCCTGAATATTGGGAAGTGACGATCAAACCCAATTCAGTATAACAAATAAAGTGCTATTTTAATAAGATATGTAAAATATTTTGGCCACCTGATGGAAGGAGCTGACTCATTGGAAAAGACCCTGATGTTGGGAAAGGTTGAAGGCAATAGAAGCGGGCAGCAGAAAATGAGATGGTCAGATAGCATCACTGACTCAATGGGCATGAATTTGAGCAAACTCTGGGAGACGGTGAAAGACAGGGCAGCCTGGCATGCTACAGTCCTTGGTGTCACAAAGAGGCAGACACGACTTAGTGACTGAGCAGCAACAGCAAGACACATTGTTCTGTGAGACAACAATGTCCAGTGACAAAGTAGACACTGCAGTTCAGAAGATGAAGATAAGATGCTCTTCTTTTCCCAGGAGGGAGAGTTGCCCTCCTTCTCCATGAGTGCTGAGCCATAAATAAGATACTACCTGTGAACTCCTTGAGGCTAGAGCAGTCAGAAAATGTTGAGTTATTATCATTATTGTCTAAAGTTTTTACAATCTGAGAAAGTAAGGTTACAAATAGCTAACTATAATGAAATACGATGAAATGTAATAAAAGTACAAGGGAACAGTTGTCACCTCTGGAGGACAGGACTTTCCAAGGAGCTTCTTTAGATTGCTCTGTTTTTAACAAAGCAAAATAATGGAGAGGAATGCATTATATGGGAGAAAAGGTGAATAAACATACTGAAAAGTCACACTGTGTGGTGAGTTGAAGACAATCTGAGGAATCTATCTAGTGTTGGCAAAGCTTGAGAGGAGGATGGATGGTAAGCTCGAAGGACGTGGATGGGGTCAGTGAGGGGCCATAAACGCCTTCCATGTGACTTTAACCTTTGTCCTTTAAGCAACAGAGCAGTTGTGAAGGGTTTTAAATGGTTTTTCATATCATCAAATATGTATTTAGAAAAAAACAAGTTTGTGTGACATCACGTCAAATGGATAGGCTAATAGAAGATACACAGAGAAACAATGTAATTAAATGCTGTAATATTGTCATTTCCCCAAAATAGACAACACGCTCCTGAATGGAGAAAAGTGAAGTGAATGGAGAGGAGATAGATTTTGGTGATATTTTCCAGGTACAGTCAAGGAGAATTAGGAAGACTTACTGGAGACGTGGATGGACCTAGTGTCTGTCATACAGGATGAAGTAAGTCAGAAAGAGAAACAAATATCGTATATTAGTACATATCTGTGCAATCTAGAAAATGGTACAGATGAACTTGTTTCCAGGGCAGGAATAGAGATGCAAATGTAGACAACGGGCATGTAAATCAGAGGGTGGGGAGGGTGGGATGAACTGGGAGAGTGGCACTGACATGCATGCACCGCCACGTGTGAAACAGAGTGGGGACCTGCCGCACAGCACAGGGAGCTCCACGCCGCACTCGGGGTGACCCAGGGGGCAGGGCTGGGGAGCAGAGAGGGGTCCACGAGGGATGGGCACACGTCTACATATACCTGATTCACATCATTGCACAGGAGGAGCTAACACAACACTGTAAAGCACCTGCAATAAGAAAAAAGACTTAGTGACTGATCGGATATCGGGGAAATAGAAGAGAGAGGAGTGAGACTTGATGTCTTTCAGGAACTGGATGAGGGATGGGTGGCCGTGCTGTTCACAGAGACAGGGTGAAGAAGAGGTCATTGTTCACATGTTAGATTTTGAGGTATTTATATATGGTATATTGGAGAAGGAAATGGCAATCCACTCCAGGACTATTGCCTGGAAAATCCCATGGACAGAGGAACGTGGTAGGCTACAGTCCATAGGGTCGCAAAGAGTCGGACACGACAGGTATCTACTATTAAACAGTTGGAAGTGCAGCCAGATTATAGTGAAACTACCCAAGAGATCAACTGAACAGAATTCTTATGAAGATGAGAAAAGCCTTGAAGTGAAGTGAAAGTGAAAGTCACTCAGTTGTGTCTGACTCTTTGCGACCCCATGGACTATACAGACCATGGGATTCTCCAGGCCAGAATACTGGAGTGGGTAGCTGTTCCCTTCTCCAGGGGATCTTCCCAACCCAGGGATCAAACACAGGTCTCCTGCATTACAGGAGGATTCTTCACCAGCTGAGCCACAGGGAAGCCCAAGAATACTGGAGTGGGCAGCCAATCCCTTCTCCACCTGATCTTCCTGACCCAGAAATTGAACTGGGGTCTTCTGCATTGCAGGCAGATTCTTTACCAACTAAGCTATCAGGGAAGCCCCTTATCAGTATAAAATAAACCATTTTCTCTAAAAGACACTGACCTTAGTTCCAACCTTAGGGCGACATCAAGATATTTCACAGATATTTCAATTATAAATTTATCTAGAGTTACAAACCAAAAAGTGGAAACTTGGACTGAAAAAAAAAACCCAGCTAATTCAAGGAATGTTAGAATATTATGAAAAGTCCCATTTAAATGAGAAACTGCTAGTAAAATAAACATGAAAATCCTAACCAGTATTATTTATAAAATGTATAGTCATTACCAAGAGTCTTTAAATATACTACTAGCTGAAAAATGTAACAATTCTAAAGAGATAATTCTAAAGTCTTCTGGAATTTTAATGCTGGAGAAGACTCTTGAGAGTCCCTTGGACAGCAAGGAGATGAAACCAGTCCATCCTAACTCTGAATGTTCATTGAAAGAACTGATGCTGAAGATGAAGCTCCAGTACTTTGGCCATGAGATGATAAGAACCGACTCACTGGAAAAGACCCTGATGCTGGGAAAGATTGAAGACCAAAGGGGAGACAAAAGATTGGAGACAACCCAGAGGATGAGATGGTTAGATTGCATGGCCGACTCAAGGAACATGGATTTGAGCAAACTCTGGGAGACAGTGGAGAACAGAAGAACCTGGTGCCCTACAGTCCATGGGGTCACCAAAAGTTGGGCACAGCGTAGAGACTGAACAACAGCAACAGCCTCCGATAGTCAGGTCAACGAAGAAAGGTCTCTGTGTGAAAACATGTGGCATATTTAAAAATCTTTGTTTTCCCTCAAGCATTGATGGTCAGTCCAATTATCAGATCACCAGAACTGGGGAAAAAAAAAAATAGACTTCATTTTCAAGATGGCCTAAAGATATAGACCTTTATGGATTTCCCAAATTGTTCAATTTGTTAATGTTTAAATACTAAAGCTGAAACTCCAGTACTTTGGCCACCTCATGCAAAGAGTTGATTCATTGGAAAAGACCCTGATGCTGGGAGGGATTGGAGGCAGGAGGAGAAGTGGACGACAGAGGATGAGATGGCTGGATAGCATCACTGACTCGATGGATGTGAGTCTGAGTGAACTCTGGTAGTTGGTGATGGACAGGGAGGCCTGGCGTGCTGCGATTCATGGGGTCGCAAAGAGTCGGACATGACTGAGTGACTGAACTGAACTGAAATACCTTACACTTGTGATTAGTCAGTTATTTTGATATGCTCTAAAATACTCTGTAATGTTCGATAGAAATTAATTAAAAAATCAAATGAAATGTTTCCAACCTAAGTGAGGGGCATCTGAAAAATAATCTAAAGATACAATTATTTCTGCACCAAGTTTAAATTAATGCTATACTCTATGTGGAACATACATATTCTAGAGCTTATGAGTATTAATGATCTCATTTAGACATTTGATATGTTTACTGTGAGAGAGATCTTGCAGCATAAATCAATTTTTATATGAAACTGCCATAAGATGGTATGTACTTTTTTTTACTTCTTGGTAGAAAGAAATTTGAAATTCAAATCACTAGCTGCTGAAGCGAGTTATTAAAAATGCATTAGGGTTGAAAATGTGGCTGTATATAATTGTCATAACAGATATTCAAAACAAATTTATCCTCAATGAAAACTGAGCTAAAGCAATTTACATAGAATCAGCTAATAAATTTTCCTTAATTTCCTAAGCAGATGAAAAAGAAACAGTTTATAGAAATTTTAACAAAGTAAATATGAGTGCAGTCTGTGGGGAGGAAAATATAAATAAAGTCCCTTAGAAGGATGAATGAAGATAGACCTATGCAAAGTTCCCAATCTACGTGATGCAAGAAAAGCAATGCTCGTTTTGGGACCAGTCTTATTTCTAAATCCCCGACAATCTGACATTGAAAACATCATCTTATTCCATCCTCTTTATTCCTATTGGAGTTGTCAATATTTAACTATATGTAAACATCCAAGAGAACTGGGGAAAAGATGAAAATGTCCTTATGAAGACTAGCCATCTGTAAATAGAGCATATCCCTTTGCTAGAAGCAAAAGCATCGGGAAGTGTGAAAGCAGCCCTGTGTACAATGTGGTGTCTTGAAGATTTTCACTTTGATTCCATGAAGAAATGGCTTAATGCTTAGATGAGCACCTCCTGGGCACCATGTGAAGAATAATCATCAGTGTGGATCCTCCTGAAACCAGAAGTTCCCAGAGTGATATTCACTTATTCGGGTTAAGGCATTGTATCCACTTGTGTATTTACTCATTCATTCATTCATCCTCCTATAATCCCTTACTTTGAAGACATCTCAGTTTCTTGAACAGAAGCCTCCATGGACACACACCTTGGTCCCTGCGGCAGTCACAGTTAATCCATGGTCATTTATTAATTGTCTCATAATATCTGAGCACTAGTGCTTGTCATTCAGGGAAGACTCATAGAAATGGAGTGCAAAATGTTGGTTTGATGTAGGATAAGATGAAGGAGGGCTATGCCCAAGGATGGATGCACTTGACTGACAGAGGTGGACATCAGCAAGAAAGGCCATGGGTAAAGACTTCTGGATGGAGAGAATTTGTGAAGTTGTGCTCTCAAAATAATAGGGAACTTGCAGAGTTAGACTTGATCTTGGTAATATTTGAGTCAAGGCCAGTTGAAATTTTGCAGCATCTAAGAAATCTTCAGTAATGATTGTTCTGTGTGGTTTAAGAAAGTCTTAGAAAAGCAACCACTCAGTCATCAGGATTTGTTTATTACCTACTGGGCCATGAGAGTCATCTCTTCAGTGAGAAATAGGAATCACACTCTTAGAAAATACCTGTAAGAGTATTCTGGGCTTGATTTAGAGTATGCAGCAGTAGGATTTATGTTAGGAAAATTACTGTCTTTGTTCACTTTTTTAAACTACTCACTTGTGTGTCATCTACAGTGGTACTACATCAGGGGAAAGCATAGTGTGGTTTAAACAATGTCTTTCTCTCACTTTCCTATCTGTAAAATGCAAATAATATTATAGCTCAGAAAGTGCGATGACAATTTCATATAAGATGATGTGTAAATGTAAAACAGTTATGGTTGTACAAGTCATTTCTGCCTCAGATTTTGCATCTTTGAAACCAGGGACATTTTTCATACCAACTTTAGAAAAATTCTGAGACCAATTTGCATGATAAAGTAATTTATAGTTTCAAACAAGCCATTTTCCATGGTAAATCAGATAGTAATTTGAGAAAGAATATTCAACAGTGTGATTTAGTTATGACATTATTTCCATCATTTCTGAAGCATTTTTACATATATATAATGGATTTAGATCCAACGCCCTTAATTATTATTTCAGAATATCATCAATGCATCTGGAGTTTTTAAAAATCTCTTTTTTACCCATTAACAAAGTCTACTTAATTGTGTAATATCTGACAGATGCAGCAGGAGAAATGGTAATTGCATAATGTTCACTGAGGATAAATTGTTTTTCTATCATTAATGGATGGAGAAAGCAATGGCATCCCACTCCAGTACTCTTGCCTGGAAAATCCCATGGACGGAGGAGCCTGGTAGACTGCAGACCACGGGGTCGCGAAGAGTCGGACACGACTGAGCGACTTCACTTTCACTTTTCCCTTTCATACACTGAAGAAGGAAATGGCAACCCACTCCAGTGTTCTTGCCTGGAGAATCCCAGGGACGGGGGAGCCTGGTGGGCCGCCGTCTATGGGGTCGCACAGTCGGACATGACTGAAGCGACTGAGCAGCAGCATCATTAATGGAATGCTATGTATTATATTTCAAGTAATGAATGCATATTTATTTACAACTTACAATTTTAAGGATGTTTCAGTGAGACTTTATTCTTGAATTATGACTTTGTACCTTGCTATAAATAACTATATAGCATCTTTTATTTTATAAATAATGGTGTTTAATATTTGTTTCAAATTTATATAATATTTTAAAAATTATAAATCCTTTTTACATCTAATACTTCAGTAACAAAAGGTAAAATTTTAATTGCCCATGAAACAGTCTTAAGTTACAAACCAATAATAGCCTCTAACCTGATTTTATTTAGAGAACATATTCTTAGTTTAGGGAACCATAGGCTTTGAGAGTCAGTGAAATTCTTGTTTTGATGATAATTATTGCATTTGTTAAATTATGTGTAAAATTAATTTTGAAATCAAAATTATTTTTATACATAATTTGATGTCTATCCTGAAGAGGTGATTGAATTCCTTATGTACAATATTCAGGGAAATTAATGTTTTTCCCCCATTTATTTGGAGACAGAGAAAAAGAGAGAGAGATTGTTAAGTGTTATGCAACTATTTTCCTCCTAGTTTTCCTTTGAAACAAGTTAATCATAGAAATCCGGGTACTATAAAATTAAAATTTAATCAGATTTGCACTAGACCGTATTTCTCCACTAATCCTTTTACCCTTTCATAAAAAGGTTTTCTTGGTGTAGTGGGAATTGTCCTAATCCTGGAGCTACCAGGAAGTTTTCCTAGTCTTAAAGCTGGTACACCCGACTTTTAGGTACCTAAAAGTCAACTTTGCTCTCTTTTATTCCAGTTCTACCTTGCAAGTAAACTCACGAGGTCAGACCCATTATTATCCCCAAGCTTGGATATTTTATGCACTTTAATCACATTCGAACAATAATTGGAATATTGCTTTCACTCTAATGGCAACCCACTCCAGTATTCTTGCCTGGGAAATTCCATGGACAGCAGAGTCTACAGTCCATGGGGTTGCAGAAAGTCAAACATGGCTTAGCAACTAAACAACTAAAACAGTGATCATACTCTTTTCCACTCTGTATCCTTTACTAGAGAAACATAATTGTTCCCACTAGCTATATTAGGAGATATCACATACTAGGCCATGGAGAGCTGAGCAAAAGACTAACTCAGAGCATGGGAAGTTGTAACTGTCATATAATTAATAGCAGTTGACCTGCTAGAATTTCATGTATCATTCAGTTGACTTTCTATGGAAAGTGGATTTCCCTCCCTCTGTCTCTCTCTCCCTCTCTTCCCTTTCCTTCCTTCCTTATTTTTGTTTTTCTAGTGTGACAGAAAGAAAAAAATGACCTTTTCCAGTCCTGGCCACAGGACTGGCCAAATTTCTCCAAGCCAGTCTTCAGCAATACATGAACCCTGAACTTCCAGATGTTCAAGCTAGTTTTAGAAAAGGCAGAGGAACCAGATATCAAATTGCCAACATCCACTGGATCATCGATAAAGCAAGAGTTCCAGAAAAACGTCTATTTCTGCTTTATTGACTATGCCAAAGCTTTTAACTGTGTGGATCACAATAAACTGTGGAAAATTATGAAAGACATGGGAATACCAGACCACCTGACCTGCTTCTTGAGAAACCTCTATGTAGGTCAGGAAGCAACAGTTAGAACTGGACATGGAACAACAGACTGGTTCCAAATAGGAAAAGGAGTTCGTCAAGGCTGTATATTGTCACCCTGCTTATTTAACTTATATGCAGAGTACATCATGAGAAATGCTGGGCTGGAGGAAGCACAAGCTGGAATCAAGATTGCTGGGAGAAATATCAATAACCTCAGATATGCAGATGACAGCACCCTTATGGCAGAAAGTGAAGAGGAACTAAAAAGCCTCTTGATTAAAGCGAAAGAGGAGAGTGAAAAAGTTGGCTTAAAGCTCAACATTCAGAAAACGAAGATCATGGCATCTGGTCCCATCACTTCATGGCAAATACATGGGGAAACAGTGGAAACAGTGGCTGACTTTATGTTTCTGGGCTCCAGAATCACTGCAGATGGTGATTGCAGCCATGAAATTAAAAGACGCTTTCTCCTTGGAAGGAAAGTTATGACCAACCTAGATAGCATATTAAAAAGCAGAGACATTACTTTGTCAACAAAGGTCCGTCTAGTCAAGGCTATGGTTTTTCCTGTGGTCATGTATGGATGTGAGAGTTGGACTGTGAAGAAAGCTGAGTGCCGAAGAATTAATGCTTTTGAATTGTGGTATTGGAGAAGACTCTTGAGAGTCTCTTACGTTTTTCTCTGATTTCTCTACTCTGTACTGCCTGCATGTTTGTTCTTGGACCACTAACATGCCACTTGTTTTAAATTGCCACCAGATCACATGATAGCATGTGTTATAGCATTTGTTAGAGCAATTGTTTCCCAAACATGCTCAGTTCTTGCTTTATAAAGGTACCTTAGCAATTTATCTAAGGGCATGGAATATGCTTTTTTCACTTTGGGCTTCCCTGGTGGCTCAGACAGTAAAGAATCTGCCTGCAGTGTGGGAGATATGGGTTCTGATCCCCTGGAGAAGGGACTGGCACCCCACTCCAGTATTCTTGCCGGGAGAATCCCATGGATAGAGGAGCCTGGTGGGCTACAGTCTGTGGGGTCACAAAGAGTCAGACACAGCTGAGCGGCTAACACTTTCACTTCACTTTAGCTTCTCTCTTTAAGTTTTAAATTTTTCTCCAACAAAATCCGTAGGTACTTTACAGTTTTTCTTGTATAGTGAAGGTAATTTTTTCTAATTAACAATTGTTAGTGTATACGGATCCTGCTAGTCTCTTGCGTTAACTATATTTGATAACTGCTGTATACTTTTGTTGTTTTAATAGTTTTTTCCTATGAATGCTGTTAGTATTTTCATATCAGTGATCATATTTTCTGCAAATATAGATAGTTCTATCTCCTCCTTTCTTAGTCTTTTTCTTACCTTCCTGTCCAGGACCTGTGCTACCTGATCAAGAGCCCCTCTGCCATGCTTCCAGTAGGCAGGGACTGTGTCTAGAACTCGTGCATAAAGTAAAATAAGTTTTGGTGAATCAATTTTAAATAAAATCCCTTTCTATTTTTCATATATTTATGGGGTTTTTTCTCATAAAGGTATTGAACTGTATCAATGCTGTTATTTTTTTTTAGCCTGCTGAGGTAACCATGTGATTTTTCTCATGGAGTCTATCAATTTTAAGAACTACATTTAGACACTTTCTGATGTTAGCTATGCTTTCGGTGACTCAAGGTAAGTACATATGTGTTCTTTGCTTCTTAGAAAACTAATATCTAACTAGAGAAATAGGTCTGTATACACATTTTTTGTCACTTTCTTCCTGTCATTTTACCTTCATTCAAGACAACTGACTTTAAAGCACAAATTGGCTGTCCAAATTCAAATAATACTGTGTAATCATGTTGGAGAAGACTCTTGAGAATCCCTTGGATTGCAAGGAGATCCAACCACTCCATCCTAAAGGAAATCAATCCTGAGTGCTCATTGGAAGGACTGATGCTGAAGCTGAAACTCCAATACTTTGGCCACCTGATGCAAAGAACCGACATATTTGAAAAGACCCTGATGCTGGGGAAGATTGAAGGCAGGAGGAGAAGGGAACAACAGAGGATGAGATGGTGGGATGGCATCACTGACTCAATGGACATAAGTTTGGGTAGACTCTGGGAGTTGGTGATGGACAGGGAGGCCTGGCATGCTGCACTCCATGGGGTCACAAAAAGTTGGACATGACTGAGTAAACTGAACTGAACTGAATCATGTAAGTTTCCTAGGTTAGCCTAACAGACTACTGCAGATTTGTCTTAAAATTGCAGTTTATTTTCTCCCATTTCTAAGGATCAGAAGTCAAGGGTCAGGGTGTTGGCTGGGCTGTACCCCCAGAGCCTCTGAGAGAATCCTCAGCCTCTGTCGGCTCCAGGGGTCTATTCAGCCTACACGCACGTGGCTGTGTCCACTGCGTCATGCCTCACAGCTCCCTCTGCTCCTCTGTTCTCAGGACTCTGCTCATCAGCTCTGGTGTCCTCACAGAATCCAGGGTGTGCCCCTCTCAAGGTCCTACCCTTAATCACCCCTGCAAAGACCCCTTTTCCCAAATGAGTGCTCATTCACAGGTTCTGGGGTGTAGGACTTGACATACCATTGGGA
Organism: Bos indicus x Bos taurus; assembly: GCF_003369695.1. Classification (NCBI taxonomy): domain Eukaryota; kingdom Metazoa; phylum Chordata; class Mammalia; order Artiodactyla; family Bovidae; genus Bos; species Bos indicus x Bos taurus. The sequence continues at coordinate 7,878,899 of NC_040099.1, read as the reverse complement.
GGGGGTGCTATTCAACCCATTACTATCACTAAAAGATCTAAAGTTGTGCATCTGCTGAGTGAAGTCCTAGAAGCTGTGGTGTCTCTGCTAGTATCTGTGTAGCAAAGCTCTGCCTCTCAGAGGGAGAATGATGCTAGAGCTGACAGAGTGGTTTCATGCCTTTTTGTTTTTAGAGTCAGTGAAACATGTTGAGAGAGAGACCAGGATGGGGGCTGGCGGGAGGGAGGAGGGAGGAAAGAGCTATAGAGATTTCCTGTTTAGTGCTTATTTTTCCTTTTACTGATGTTCTACATTTCTTAGCCCTGAAAATAGATTTTCTTTTTGTTTTTTGTTGTTGTTGTTGTTTTGTTTTTCTGTAATAGACAACTTCAAAATAATTTTGGAGTAATAACATAAAGAGTTTCCTGGGATACCTTTCATCCTCCCTGCACTCTGAGGCTTTTTTGTAGTTGAATTCTCCTTCCTGTGATGACGTCCCCATTAGCCATTGTTTGCCATTATTAAATAGCATGGATTTCAGAGCAGTAGCTATCGCATAAACTGGTGGAAAGAGCACCAGTGTGAGAAACAGAAGGTGTGATCAGGTTCTGGTCATCACTCTAGCTTGTGCTGGCCACCCCAAGAGGACAGCCGTTTCCTTTGGTGAAGTGAGGGCAGCTCAGCTCTCAGTGTTGTTAAGTTAGAATGATTTTGGTTGAAAGCAACAGTTCAGTTCAGTCCCTCAGTCATGTCTGACTCTTTGCAACCCAATGAATTGCAGCACACCAGGCCTCCCTGTCCATCACCAACTCCCGGAGTTCACTGAGACTCACGTCCATCGAGTCAGTGATGCCATCCAGCCATCTCATCCTCTGTCGTCCCCTTCTCCTCCTGCCTCCAATCCCTCCCAGCATCAGAATCCCCAATTCAAACAACTTAAAGACAAGCATGCTCACATATTACAGCATGTCCAGAAAAAGAAAATGGCTCCAGGGTAGGTTCATTCTTCATTCTTGCTCAGGAATGAAAATTAAGGACGTGCGTTCTTTTTTTTTCCTCTCTTTCCTGTCTCTGCTCTGCCATTTGTATGGTTGCCCTCATCTTCAGTCTACTAGAATGATAGCTGTAGCATCTCTGAATTGTGACACCCAGACAACACAGCATCCCCCGGAGAAGGGGCTAAATTCATCTGGCAGTTACCTCCAGATTAGAAAACATTTCTCTGAAGCCACCAGAAGACTTCTATGCACAAGACACTGGTTATATTTAGGTCATATTGTCTTTCTTAAACTAATCATGAGCAAGGAGATTATAACCCTAGGAATAACAGATTCTACCATGACATTGAAAGTGAGCAATGCCTGCCGGGGTACTTGGGTCACGTGACATAGGGGCACACAACGAACAAAATCAGATTCTGTTCGGAATGAAGGAGCTGGGACTGGATGCTGAGTGGACAGCAACGGTGATTAATTCCAATTCTAGTGTAATTTTATCCATAATCATTTTCTCTAGAAGATGCATTTCACAATATAGCTTAATATTTGAGTGGCATGTGCAAGCTCAGGTGTGTCTGGCTCTTTGTGACCCTGTGGACTGTAGTGCACCAGGCTTCTCTGTCCACGGGATTTTCCAGGCAAGAATACCGGAGTGGGTTGCCATTTCCCTCTCCAGAGGATCTTCCCGACCCAAGGATCAAATCTGTGTCTCTTGTGTCTCCTGCATTGGCAGGCGGATTCTTTACCACTGTGCCAGCTGACAACAGAACTTGTGATTATTGATTATGAACCTGTTGGTGTTGTCACACAGTAAACATGAAAGCGTGTCACAAGGAGCTTAAAAAATGAGTTATATTGATTTTTTCAGTGGTACACATTTCATATTTTTCAGTGATAGATAAATGTAAGGAAGCAGCTATTGGAAAATAGATAGAAAAGTTTTGGAAGGAAGCAATTATACACTTTCTATTCAAATATTGTGACCAGAATATTAAAGCATACAATATATAGGGTAACACCAATAATTAAATTATAATTATGAACACTTAGGATTTGGGCTTTCAAAAGAGATTGATATGTAATAATAGAAATAATCTAAAACTTTAGTAAGTTTTTCACCTTTTTCTCTTACTGGAAAATCAATATTCTCTATCCTAATGAAGAGAATTTTATTAAACTATCTTCTAAAGTGTTTATTCCCAAAAATAAAAACTCTGACCTAATTAAAACAACCATAGGAGATTAGTAAAATGTCAGGAGAGATAAGAATTATTAGTAAGATTAATAAGAAAGAAGAGTGCAGTTTGTATTCTGGCTCATTTGAATATACTTGAAAAAAATCTGAAAGTTAAGTTCTTTAACTTTTCAAAATATAATTATCTTTAAAGAAAGAAATTGAATGCCTCAATAGGCAGTATCTAATCTCAATTTTCATGACAGTTAACTGATGAGATACTTTAAAATTTAAAAAAAAATTGACCAAACAGGATTTTTCAGTTATTTATCTTATACTAATTAGTGAAAATTTGTTTTATGCTTGTGAGTTAAACCTGTGTTGAATGTGAATAGCTTAATATCCACAGTTAGTCTAAGGGGAAAGATATATAACATAATAGTATGGTGATTTTTACATTTTACAATTAACCTTAATTTGTTCATCCTAACTTTGCTGTTCAAAAAAGATCTTCATGACCAAGATAATCACGATGGTGTGATAACTCACCTAAAGCCAGACATCATGGAATGTGAAGTCAAGTGGGCCTTAGAAAGCATCACTATGAACAAAGCTAATGGAGGTGATAGAATTCCAGTTGAGCTATTTCAAATCCTGAAAGATGATGCTGTGAAAGTGCTGCACTCAATATGCCAGCAAATTTGGAAAACTCAGCAGTGGCCACAGGACTGGAAAAGGTCAGTTTTCATTCCAATCCGAAAGAAAGGCAATGCCTAAGAATGCTCAAACTACCACACAATTACACTCATCTCACACGCTAGTAAAGTAATGCTCAAAATTCTCCAAGCCAGGCTTCAGCAATATGTGAACCGTGAACTTCCTGATGTTCAAGCTGGTTTTAGAAAAGGCAGAGGAATCAGAGATCAAATTGCCAACATCTGCTGGATCATCGAAAAAGCAAGAGAGTTCAAGAAAAACATCTATTTTTGCTTTCCTGACTATGCCAAAGCCTTTGTGTGGATCACAATAAACTGTGGAAAATCCTGAAAGAGATGGGCATACCCAACCACCTGACCTGCCTTCTGAGAAACCTGTATGCAGGTCAGGAAACAACAGTTAGAACTGGACATGGAACAACAGACTGGTTCCAAATAGGAAAAGGAGTACGTCAAGCCTGTATATTGTCACCCTACTTATTTAACTTCTATGCAGAGTACATCATGAGAAACACTGGGCTGGACGAAGCACAAGCTGGAATCAAGATTGCCGGGAGAAATATCAATAACCTCAGATGTGCAGATGACACCACCCTTATGGCAGAAAGTGAAGAGGAACTAAAAAGCCTCTTGTTGAAAGTGAAAGTGGAGAGTGAAAAGTTGGCTTAAAGCTCAACATTCAGAAAACTAAGATCATGGCATCTGGTCCTATCACTTCATGGGAAATAGATGGGGAAACAGTAGAAACAGTGGCTGACTTTATTTTTCTGTTCTCAAAAATCACTACAGATGGTGACTGCAGCCATGAAATTAAAAGACAGTTACTCCTTGAAAGGAAAGTTGTGACCAACCTAGATAGCATATTCCAAAGCAGAGACATTACTCTGCCAACAAAGATCCGTCTAGTCAATGCTGTGGTTTTTCCTGTGGTCATGTATGGATGTCATACCTGTCATACAGTCAGAGTTGGACTGTGGTCATGTATGGATGTCATACATGTCATACAGTCAGAGTTGGACTGTGAAGAAAGCTGAGCACCGAAGAATCGATGCTTTTGAACTGTGGTGTTGGAGAAGACTCTTGAGAGTCCCTTGGACTGCAAGGAGATCCAACCAGTCCATTCTGAAGGAGATCAGCCCTGGGATTTCTTTGGAAGGAATGATGCTAAAGCTGAAACTCCAGTACTTTGCCACCTCATGCGAAGAGTTGACTCATTGGAAAAGACTCTGATGCTGGGAGGGATTGGGGGCAGGAGGAGAAGGGGACGACAGAGGATGAGATGGCTGGATGGCATCACCGACTCAATGGACGTGAGTCTGAGTGAACTCCGGGAGTTGGTGATGGACAAGGAGGCCTGGCGTGCTGCAATTCATGGGGTCGCAAAGAGTCGGACACGACTGAGTGACTGAACTGAACTGAACTGAACTGAACTTTGCTAAGTATGCAAAGAAGACCCCTCTGAAAAACTTGGGCTTAATTGGAGAAAATATCACTATGCCCTTCAGCCCATATCAGATTCCTCCTGAAAGTTCTACAAACTAAGTAATGGTAGAGTGACTAAAATCTAATGAACTATTTTCATCTGCAAGTGAAGCAGCTTCTCTTTTGTTTGGTCTTATTAAGTGATACACAGAAGTATGCCCTTCATTTCAGAACATATAGCCCAGTGCAGCTGTATGCTACCCTTTTCTTTATCTTTAATCTTTTCTTTTCTCATCAGATATGAAAGAGCCAATCACTTAATAGGCGTCTACTGGTCTTCACTGTGAAAAGCATATATTTAAAATGAAAAAAAAAAACCCTATATAGAAGTCCAGTTATGTAGAGAATTGATAAATAAATGACATGAATTAATAAAGGAACAACTCAATAATTTACTTACTGAGTCCACTGTACAAACACAACCAGATTGCATAATGAGTCAGGAAGCCATCTGAATTCAGATCACACTGTCAAGGGCTTGAGGAACGCCACCTACGACCACCGTCAGCAACAGGCTATTAACTGTGCATGAGTCATTCAGGGAAGGTTAAGGGAGGCTTGTTGGTCTTGACAAATGATTGTGAGCTTGATAGGAAGCTGAAGGAAGCTCCAAGAAGATTATTCTGTAAAAGACTCTGTAACCTTTGAATGTTGTTTTACCGTTGCTAAGTCATGTCCGACTCTCTGCAAGCTCATAAACTGCAGCACGCCAGGCTCCTCTGTCCTCCACTATCTCTGGAGTTTGCTCAAATTCGTGTCCATTAAATCGGTGATGCTATCTAACCATCTCATCCTCTGTCGCCCCCTTCTCCTCCTGGCCTCAATCTTTCTGAGCATCAGGGTCTTTTCTAATAAGTCAGCTCTTCACATCATGTGGCCCAAAGTATTGGAGCTTCAGCTTTAGCATCACGTTTAAAGAGCACATTTCTATTCAAAACAACTGAAAGACTTTGTACATGGCTGGACACTAACTTGTGTTCAAGGTTAATGTAGACAAAGATGAGATTCAATTTCCAGGAAGGAACTGAGTCATTAAAGTCATCAAGTCCTTGCTAAAGAGTGAGAACTTAATTTTAAGGTGTAATTAAATGGTTTTAATGCCTTGTGGCTCAGACGGTAAAGAATCTGCCTGCGATGCAGGAGACCCAGTTTCGATCCCTGGGTTAAGAGCCCCTGGAGAAGGAAATGGCCACCCACTCCAGTATTCTGGCCTGGAGAATGCCACAGACAGGGGAGCGTGGCAGGCTACAGTTGTCGCAAAGTGTCAGACATGACTTAGCGTCTAACACTGACTAACTGACTGAAGGCACGATAAATGAAGGGGCATGATAAAACGTTTGGGTTAAAAATATAAGTCTAAAACCAGTGTGAACAAGACAATGGAAGATGAAGGGTATGAAGGCAGATGGAAAAACAAATGGAAATAGTTGAGATGAGAAAGAGCAATAGTGAAGTTGTGGAGTAGGGGTAAGGGGAGTGTGTGTGAAATAGACATTGGCAGAGTTTCAGGACAGAGCAGGTGTTGTGGGCTCGAGAGAAGCCTGTGTTTGGAACAGTGGACCTCAGAATTGTCCACGCAGACAGCACTCTTTTCATCATAACACTAACATATTACTTGTTATTTTCACTTTGTTTTAGAGCAAAGGCAATAATAGGTAAAACTGCAGCAGGAATCAAGGCAGTGGCTCCAAACAAGGTTGTTGTTTAGTCGCTAAGTTGTGTCCAACTCTCCATAGACCGTAGCCCACCAGACTCCTCTGTCCAAGGAATTTCCAAGGCAAGAATACTGGAGAGGGTTTGCCATTTCCTCTTTCAGGGGAGCTTCCCGACCCAGGGATCAAAACTGTGTCTTCTGTATTGCAGGCAAAAATCTTTCCTACTGAGTAACCAAGAAAGTCCAGTTACTGTATTCTTTTTAAAATAATAAAATTAAAATTGTATATATTTAAAGTGTACAACATGCTGTTTCTATATACCTACGCACACTTACTAGACCTCAGTATTTTAAATTATTGACTATGGCATTTATTGACTTAGACTTGAACAACCTGAATTATTTTCAAGTAATTTTTCCTTTAATTAAATTCTGCTAATATCATATTTAATTATTTTAATGCCTTCTTATTAAACTAATGTTTTGTCCTACTAGAGCAATATAAAAAATTAACATTTCAGAAATATGGGTTGGATTATTAAATGATGTAATAATTTATAGATACATATTATTGAAATGCTCTAGGATTTGGTGGTGCTAGTGGTAAAGAATTCGCCTGCCAATGCAGGAGACATGGGTTCAGTCCTTGGATCTGGAAGATCCCCTGGAGAAACACGTAGCAACCCACTCCAGTATTCTGGCCTGGAAAATCCCACAGAGGAGCCTGGTGGGCTGCAGCCCATGGGGGCGCAAAGAATCAGACAGGGCTGAAGTGACTTAGCATGCACACAGGGATTTCACACTCAATAATAAGTTCACAGTTTTATGTCACACTGTTAGGTTGTAGACCAATAAAAATATTTTTTATTTTAAAGCATTTAAAGATATTATTTTAAAAATTACCTTCCTCTAAGAAAATGCAAACAGTTTTGTACTGGGTCATAAAATCATTTAGTACTGAAAGTGAAAAGTGAGGACAAGAGATTCAGATATATCTTGACCTGAATTGCTATGATTCTAAATATTTTTAAAATATATTTTAAATTAAAGATATATCAGATTCTAAGGGGTTTCTGAGGTGGTGCTAACTGTAGAGAACCCACCTGCCAATCCAGGAGACATAAGAGATGCAGATTCGATCCCTGGGTTGTGAAGATCCCTTGGAGGAGGGCATAGCATCCGACTCCAGTATTCTTGTCTGGAGAATCCCCATGGATAGAGGAGCCTAGCGGGCTACAGTTCATAAAGTCGCAGAGTCGGACACAACTGAAGCGACTGAGCATGCATACGTGCAAATTCCAAAGGTATACCAAGTCCTTAGAAAATCTTCCGGTATGATTTTGTAACATTTTGTAATCTAACAGAACTCTTGAACTTCCTAACCAAGACAATCTGAGAGGTGAGATTTTATGCCCCCGTGAGTGCTCTGCTTCCTGGTATCACTTCAGTTTGTTAGGGCACACACTGAAGTGGGTAGCATCGCACTACTGATCAACAGAAAGCCTCACACTGTTGCGGAAACCACTGTAACCATGTCTGCTTGAAGAGCTTCTCTGCATCTCTAAATGTGAATTTTACAGAAGAGCAAACACTTCGTTTGAACTACATTGTTTGTCAGATTGCCTGAGGCACAAAAGTTAGAAAATCTCTAGTGCTTGCTGCATTTTGCTAGGCTGTTTATTAATTTGCTCTGTTGATTTTTTGCTATGAGGTGAAAAAAAGATGTCCTACACAATATTAGTTCCAATATTCTTTTATATTTGTAAATAAAAATATTTGGAAAAGGCCTTGGAGCAGAATAATAAATGTATTTATGATATTGTTTGGCACAACTTGATAGTATATATAATATATCTTATATAGTGGCATATCACTTTTATACTCACCTAACATGGATAGTATCTGTTCTTAGGCAACACATGATCTTCATTGCTTTTAGACTACTTAATTTTAGTAAGATCATTTTCTTATTTAAAATTAATAACACTTGGAAATAATGTCTCTTTTTAAAATATCTTTAATCTACTATTTTAGAATAAAATTTGGGTTAACTATTACTTGAATCAATCATCAAATGATTTAAAAATTTAAGAGTTTATTGTTGAGAGTATGCTTTAATGTACTTCAAATATAATATACAAATCATTGTTCCAAAAAAATTCTCATCTTTCTCCCCAGGATCTGACACTTTAAGATACTAGTGCCTAATTTTTCTTCCGTGGAAGAGAAAATGAGTTTTTTTTAGATAAATAAATAAATAGATATAGTATATGTATAAATGCACATATGAATGCATATATACACATATGTAGGTGTTTTTATACATGATATATATGAAGCAAACCATTTTTAGTTTATTTAACTTGAAATCACTTACCTTACCAATTTTAGTTTTGTATGTTAAGTGAGATAATGACAAGGAGAGAGAAAAATAAATATTTTCTAAATATTAAAATAATTTTTCCAGCATGTAGACTATAGACTGTAAATTTATTGTGACAGAGACCATAAGGGCCCCTCTGGACAGACTGCACAACAACCTTGAGTGATAAGCTTGTTATTTTATGAGGCTAGAAGTCCACATCATTACAGATTTTAAAAGGAAATATTACCAAAAAAAAAAAAAAATCAATGACTACCAAGAAAAAATTACAAGGCATTACCAAAAGGTAAAATACCAATAGTATTTCAAAGATATTTGAAAATATCTCTTCAAAATATACAATTTGAAGAGACAGATGGAACATCAAAATCAGAAAAGGCAGGGTAGTTGAAATGATCAGACCAGGACTTTAAAACAACTATGATTGCTGCCCTAAGGGTGCTAATGGATAAAGTAGACAGTATGAAGAACAGATGGGAACTGTCAGAAGAGAGACAGAACGTCTAAAGAACCAAAAAGAAAATACTGTAACAGAAATGAAGGATGCCTTTGATGAATGTGTAAACACTGGACATGGCTTATGAAAGAATCTACAAGCTTGAGGATGTCTCAGTAGAAACTTCCAGGGTTCCCTGGTGGCCCAGTGGTAAAGAACCCACCTGCCAGTGCAGGAGACATGAGTTCAATCCCAGATCTGGAAGAATCCCACATGCTGAGGAGATGAGCCTGTGCTCCACAACTGTTGAGCCTGTGTTTTAGAGCCCGGGAGCTGCAACCACTGAGCCCATGTGCTGCAGCCGCTGAAGCCTGTGCCCTAGACCCTGTGCTGCAAACAAGAGGAGCCGCCGCAGTGAGCAGCTCCTGCAGGGCAACTGGAGAGTAGCCTCCACTTGCTGCAACTAGAGAAAAGCCTGTGCAGCAACAAAGACCCAGAACAGCCATAAGTAAAAAAATAAAAAGACACCTCCAGAGCTGAAAAGCAGAGAGAACAGAGACTGAAACAGTAAAAATAAAACCAATACTCAAGCACTGTTGGGACATCTATAAAAGGTATAATATATCCACAATGGAAGTACCAGCATGAGAAGAAAGAAAGAAAAATTCTACCAATGATAACTAACAATTTCCCCAGATCAATGTCAGACACAAAACTACAGATCCAGGAATCTCAGTGAACCCCAAGCAGGATTACTGCTCCCCACAAAAAAAAAAAAAGAAATGAATGAAAAGTATACCTAGGCATTTTCAACTATGGAGAATCAAGGAAAAAATCCTGAAAGAAACTAGAGAGAGGAAAAATCACCTTCTCCATAGAGGAGCAAAGAGGAATTACATTTACCTTTCCCTCAGAAACTATACAAGCAACAGATTAGAGTGAAACACAGACATCTTTTGGTATCTAATGGAGAGTCAGTTCCAATATCCTCCACGGATACCAAAATCCATGGATGCCTAAAACCCTTACATAAAATAGCAAGCACAGCTGAGTCTCATATCTGCGGGTCCCACATCCTCGGATTCAATCAACCGTGGATCGTAAAAGTAGTACCCAATCCAAGGTTGGTCAAATCTGACGATGTGGAACCCTAAGATATCAAGAGCTAACTATATTTAATGTTTTAAGATGAAAAATATCCATCAACCTAGAGTTCCATATGCCCTGTAAAATTATCTTTAAAAGTGAAATAGAAATTGACTTTTTCAAACAAAATTGAATTTATTGCTGGTAAGACTGACTTTGTAAAAAATGTTAAAATTATTTCTTTAGAGAAAATAATAATGTAGGTTAGATACTCAGATCTATATAAAGAAAGGAAAAACATCAAAAAGGTGTGAGTGGAGATAAAAAAGTTTCATTTTTTCTTATTCTTAATTGATCTAACAGGTGACAGTTTGTTCAAAATAGCATCAACAACAATGTATTTGATTTTGTATACATTTATAAATATATATATATATATGATAAGTAGATATATATGTATATATCTCTGATATATGTATATATCTCTGATATATGTGTAGTTTGATATAGTGTGGTTTGGAATTGCATTAGCTGTAAATTTATATTTCATACTCTAGGGCAGCAACTAAAAAAGTAAAAAAAAAAAAGGTATAGCTGACATGTTAGAAAGGAGGAAGAATGGAATCATGTAAAATTCACAATTAAAACCACAAAAGACAGAAAAAAGAGTGAAAGATAAAATAGAAACAGAGAAGAGGGACAAGAAATAGAAAACAGGTACAAATATTCTATATATTAGTCCAGTTACACCGATATTTACTTTGAATATCAATGGCTTAAATGCACCAATTAAAAGATGAGGATTGTCAGAGTGGATCAAACAAGATGCAACCATACACTATCATAAAGAAACCCACCATAAATGTAAAGACATCTATAAATTTAAAATATGTGGATATAGAAAATCATACTTTGTTGTTATTCAGTCACTGAGCCACATGCAGCTCTTTTGACCTGATGGACTGCAACATACCAGGCTTCCCTGTCCTTTACTATCTCCCAGAATTTGCCCAAATTTATGTCCATTTAGTCGGTGGTGCTGTCAAACCGTCTCATCTTCTGCTGCCTTCTTCTCATTCTGCCTTCAATCTTTCCCATCATCAGAGTCTTTTCTAACTAATCCGTCAGCTCTTCATATCACATGGCCAAGTATTGGAGCCTCACCTTCAGCATCAGTCCTTTCAGTGGATATTCAGGGTTGATTTCCTTTAGGATCAACTTGTTTGATCTCCTTGCAGTGCAAAGAACTCTCAAGACTCTTCTCCAGCACCACAGTTCAGAAGCATCAATTCTTCAGCACTCAGTCGTCTTTGTGGTCCAACTGTTATATCTGTGAGATGGCAAGAATCCTTAAGGTGGCAAGAATACACAGAAGAACTGTACAAAAAAAGATCTTCATGACCCAGTTAACCACAATGGTGTGATCACTGACGTTGAGCCAAACATCCTGAAATGCAAAGTCAAGTGGGCCTTGGGAAGCATCACTGCGACAAAGCTAGTGGAGGTGATAGAATTCCAGTTGAGCTATTTCAAATCCTAAAATTTGATGCTGTGAAAGTGCTATACTCAATATGCCAACAAAGTTGGAAAACACAGCAGTGGCCACAGGACTGGAAAAGGTCAGATTTCATTTCAATCCCAAAGAAAGGCAATGCCAAAAAATGTTCAAACTACTGCACAATTGCACTCATCTCAAACACTAGCAAAGTAATGCTCAAAATTCTCCAAGTCAAGTACATGAACCATGAACTTCCAGATGTTCAAGCTGGATTTAGAAAAGGCAGAGGAACCAGAGATCAAATTGCCAACATTTGTTTGATTATCAAAAAAGCGAGAGTTCCATAAAAACATCTACTTCTGCTTATTGACTATGCCACAGCCTTTGACTATTTGGATCACAAGAAACTGTGGAAAATTCTTCAAGAGATGGGAATACTAGGCCACCTGACCTGCCTCCTGAGAAATCTATATGCAGGTCAAGAAGCAACAGTTAGAACTGGACATGGAACAGACTGGTTCTAAATCGGGAAAGGAGTACACCAAGGCTGTATATTGTCACCCTGCTTATTTAACTTATATGCAGAGTAGCACAAATTGAAATCAGGTTTGCCAGGAGAAATATCAATAACCTCAGATATGGAGATGACACCACCCTTATGTCAGAAAGAGAAGAAGAACTAAAGAGCCTCTTGATGAAAGTGAAAGAGTAGAGTGAAAAAATTGGCTTAAAACTAAGCCCAAAAGTTGGCTTAAAATATTCAGAAAAATAAGATCATGGCATCTAGTCCCATCACTTCATGGCAAATAGATGGAGAAACAATGGAAACAGTGAGAAACTTTACTTTTTGGGCTCCAAAATCACTGCAGATGGTGAATGCAGCCATAAAATTAAAAGACATTTTCTCCTTGGAAGAAAAACTGTGATCAACCTATACAGCTTATTAAAAAGCAGAGACATTACTTTGCAACAAAGGTCTGTCTAATCAAAGCTATGGTTTTTCCAGTAGTTATGTATGGATATAAGAGTTGGACTATAAAGAAAGCTGAGCACTGAAGAATTGATGCTTTTGAACTGTGGTGTTGGAGAAGACTCTTGAGAGTCCCTTCGACTGGAAGGAGATCCAACCAGTCAATCCTAAAGGAAATCAGTCCTGAATATTCATTGGGAGGACTGATGCTGAAGCTGAAATTCCAATACCTTGGCCACCTGATGTGAAGAACTGACTCATTAGATAAGACCCTGATGCTGGGAAAGATTGGAGGCATTAGGAGAAGGGCACGACAGAGCATGAGATAGTTGGATGACATCACCGACTTGATGGACATCAGTTTGTGTAAGCTCCGGGTGTTGGTGATGGACAGGTAGGCCTGGCGTGCTGCAGTCCATGGGGTTGCAAAGAGTTGGACATGACTGAGCGACTGAAGTGACTGACTCACATCTGTCCATGACTACTGGAAAAACCATGGGTTTGACCCTATGTATCTTTGTCAAAAAGAGGAATCTCTGCTTTTTAAAACACTGGGGTTTGTCATAGCTTTCTTTTTTTTTTTTTTTTTTTTGAACCTTTATACTCATATTTATTTTTTTTTTTTTTTTTTTTTTTTTTTTCTTTCTTTAGATGCAGTTTATTTTTTTTTTTTTTTTTTTTTTGGTTTTAATTTTATTTTATTTTTAAACTTTACATAATTGTATTAGTTTTGCCAAACATCAAAATGAATCCACCACAGGTATACATGTAAGGAGCAAGTGACTTTTAATTTCATGGCTGCAATCACTGTGTGCAGCAACTTTGGAGCCCAAGAAAATAAAATCTGTCACTGCTTCTACTTTTTCCCCATATATTTGCCATGAATTGATGGGACCAGATGCCATTACCTTAGTTTTTTGAATGTTTAGTTTTAAGCCAGCTTTTTCATTCTCCTCTTTCACCTTCATCAAGAGGCTCTTTAGTTCCTCTTCAGATATGCTATACTAACATTAATCGAAAGAAAACAAGAGTAAGTTTTAATTTCAGACAAACAGACTACAAAGCAAGGGTTTTTATTAAGTATTACATATTGATAAATTTGTCAGTCCTACAAGAAGACATAATATCTGGGTGCACCTGACAACAGATCAATAAACGACATAAGGCAGAAACTGATAGAACGAGGGGAATAGATGCACTTACTGTCATAGTTAGCATCTTCAACCCCCCTCGCTCAGAAGTAGACAGATCCAACAGGCAGAAAATCAGTGAAGACATAAGTGAACTCAACACCACCATCAATTAACTAGATGTAATGGACATGTATGTCATCAAACAGCAGAATACACACTCTTCTCAGCTCACATGGAACTCTTACCAGGATGCATCATGTTCTGGGCCATAGTTCAGTTCAGTCGCTTAGTCATGTCCGACTCTTTGCAGCCCCATGAACCGCAGCACACCAGGCCTCCCTGTCCATCACCATCTCCCAGAGTCCACCCAAACCTATGTCCATTGAGTCAGTGATGCCATCCAACCACCTCATCATCTGTCCTCCCCTTCTCCTTCTGCCCTCAATCTTTCCCAGCATCAGGGTGTTTTCCAATGAATCAGCTTTTCGCATAAGGTGGCCAAAGTATTGGAGTTTCAGCTTCAACATCAGTCCTTCCAATGAACACCCAGGACTGATCTCCTTTAGGATGGACTGGTTGGATTTCCTTGCAGTCCAAGGGACTCTCAAGAGTCTTCTCCAACACCACAGTTCAAAAGCATCAATTCTTCGGCGCTCAGCTTTCTTTATAGTCCAACTCTCATATCCATACATGCCACTGCTGCTGCTGCTGCTAAGTCACTTCAGTCGTGTCCAACTCTGTGTGACCCCATAGACGGCAGCCTACCAGGCTCCCCCATGCCTGGGATTCTCAAGGCAAGAAAACTGAAGTGGGTTGCCATTTCCTTCTCCAATGCATGAAAGTGAAAAGTGAAAGTGAAGTCGCTCAGTCATGTCTGACTCTTAGCGACCCCATGGACTGTAGCCCACCAGACTCCTCCATCCATGGGATTTTCCAGGCAACAGTACTGGAGTGGGGTGCCATTGCCTTCTCTGATCCATACATGACTACTGGAAAAACCACAGCCTTGCCTAGATGGGCCTTTTTTGACAAAGTAATGTCTCTGCTTTTTAATATGTTTTCTAGGTTGGTGAAAACTTCCCTTCCAAGGAGTAAGCATCTTTTAATTTCATGGCTGCAGTCACCATCTGCAGTGATTTTGGAGCCCAGAAAAATAAAGTCAGCCCCTGTTTCCACTGTTTTCCCATGTATTTGCCATGAAGTGATGGGACCAGATGCCATGATCTTAGTTTTCTGAATGTTGAGCTTTAAGCCAACTTTTTCACTCTCCTCCGTCACTTTCATCAAGAGGCTCTTAAGTTCTTCCTTTCTGCCATAAGGGTGGTGTCATCTGCATATCTGAGGTTATTGATATTTCTCTTGGCAATCTTGATTCCCACTTGTGCTTCCTCCAGCCCAGCGTTTCTCAAGATGTACTCTGCATAAAAGTTAAATAAGCAGGGTGACAATATACAGCCTTGATGTACTCCTTTTCCTATTTGGAACCAGTCTGTTGTTCCATGTCCAGTTCTAACTGTTGCTTCCTGATGTGCATACAGGTTTCTCAAGAGGCAGGTCATGTGGTCTGGTAATCCCATCTCTTTCAGAATTTTCCACAGTTTATTGTGATCCACACAATCAAAGACTTTGGCATAGTCAATAAAGCAGAAATAGATGGCTTTCTGGAATTCTCTTGCTTTTTCAATGATCCAGCGGATGTTGGCAATTTGATCTCTGGTTCCTCTGCCTTTTCTAAAACCAGCTTGAATATCTGGAAGTTCACCGTTCACGTATTGCTGAAGCCTGGCTTGGAGAATTTTGAGCATTACTTTACTAGCGTGTGAGATGAGTGCAATTGTGCGGTAGTTTGAACAGTAGTTTGGGCTATAGAACATAACCAATTTAAAAAAAAACGGAAACTGTAGCGTACCTTCTCTCTACTATATGAAATTAAACTAGAATGCAGTGAAACTAGAAACCAGTAATAGAAAATAGCTAGAAAATTCTGAAATACTTGGAGAGTGAACAATGTATTTCTCAATAGCACATAGGTCAAAGAAACTTAAAGAGAAGTTTTTAAGTATTTATATAGATGGAAATGAAAACGAACCTGTTGGATCTTTTGTTAGAAGAAATACTGAAGTAGCATGTTGAGAAGTGCATTTTGGAAATGAACTCACACAATATTATTATTGTAAAGTTGTATTTGCAGAGTAAGTGAGGAAGTAGACAAACTGCTCATTTCTAGGGACTGTGGAGAGAAATAAAAATGCACAAGTTACAGCAGAAAGCCTTGTACCCATACAATTGAGAGCTAAAATACTTGTTCAATAAAATTATTAGTTGCCAAAGGAGTAGAGTTGTTAACCTGGGTCCATAAATCACGAATGAGCCTTGGTGAGAGAACCGGGTGGCGAGCAGGAATATAAGGGTCCGTGAACACTGTGTGGTTTGGGCTGGGAAGGAAGTTCATTGTTTATATGTAATGTTTCCAGAATTTTAGAGCCACAGTCTGCTGATTGACAGGTGTCAGTTAGACTGCATTTCTACCAGGGACTTGCATGATGAGTGGGTTTTAGGAGACAGTTGAGATGTTAAATCCAATAAATATTTAATGCAAATTTATTGAGAATCTTCTGTGTGCCATACTGGCTATTGTTTGTAAAAGATGCAATTTTTAAAAAAACACAGGAGTCCTTGCTTTCAGAGTTATTCTTCTACATAATTTTTAGACTCTTTCAAAATTGAGCAAAGCAAATAACCACAGTTGATGGCATCGAAAAAGTTTTTTGTTTTCATTCTGCATGGTATTTGATTCCTGTTAATTAGAAACAAGTAAAAATATCCATTGGAAAGTGACTTAGGACAATAATAATGGATCATTTTGTGTGAGCACCCAGCATAGAACATGTACTGTATGCTAAGTTAAAAATGTTTTTTTGTTCAAGGTAACTGAACTGCACAACATCAAAAACATAACCAGGCTGCCTCGAGAGACAAAGAAGCATGCAGTGGCAATTATCTTTCATGATGAAACGTCAAAGACATTTGCCTGTGAATCAGGTAAGTAATCACAGCCCTGTCTCCAGCTTGAAGACCTGGAGCTGCTTCTGAGACAATAGCCCAGATGCATTAAGATCCACCTATGAACTGCATGGCTTATCGTGGTGAGAATGTGCTGTGGAAGACTGTTAGTAAGCTTGGTCTCTCTGTTGCTACAGATGTTATCAGTGCCTGTTTATTATCTGGCTGTGTCTGGATTTTGTTCCCAGGTGGTCTGACTTCTGAGGTTTCCATTCAAGCTTGGAGAATTAAGCAAACAATGCCTGTGGGGGTCTTTGTTAGAGCAAGCTCCTGACATGTGTTCTGGTTCTTGCCAAGTGCCATTGGAGGCAGTTGGTAAGGCGTTAACTGTGTAAGAGTGTGGCACAGGGGCACAGCCACGGTCCCTAGACACTCCAGAGCAGACCTGTGAGCAATTGGTTGCTTTCATGGATCCTTAGTATTACAAGTTAAGTACATTTCAGATTGAATTTTAGCATCCCAGTTCATAAAGCACTCTGACATTATTGAGACACTAGGCAGTTAATCATTGGAACTCACAGTGTTTCTCATTTTGGAATCCCTGTGAAAAGTGAAAGTGAAACTTTCTCACACTCACGCTCAGTCGTGTCCGACTCTTTGTGACCCCATGGACTATACAGTCATAGGAATTCTCTGGGCTGGAATACTGGAGTGGGTAGCCATTCCCTTCTCCAAGGGATCTTCCCAACCCAGGGATTGAACCCAGGTCTCCCCCATTGCAGGTGGATTCTTTACCAGCTGAGCCACCAGAGAAGCCCTGGAATCCCTGTACTGTATAATGTATTAGTTGGCTTATTATAGTTTTTTAAAGATTTTTCTCAATGGAATGGTGTTTTCATTTTATACTGGATGGACGCAGAAAGCACTAAGTCTTTGAAAGATGTGAATTTAAAATAATGGTTAAGTCTTTTAGGAGATGCTTTGTTAAGTAACTTTTAAAAGGTAGTAAACCTTCTGTATTTACGGTTAAAGTTTATAGGTGTACTTATTACTGGATTATATTATTCAAGACTGATAAGGTCACTTTGCCTAAATAAATTGCTCACACCTACTCACCTACACGTATCTTAGTTTTGCTAAATTGAATTAGAATGTGTCAAAGTGTTCCCTTTCCTTGAATGCCTTTATCCTTTTTATATACTTTCTTCACTTGCCATCTGACCTCATTTCATCATTTAGAATTGACTTTTGTGGTGGTTGAATAGAAGTCTTTCTGGTAATATAAATCCCCATGTGATAATAGAACCTGTCCCAGCCTTGCTGGTGTCATATATTAATATCCATTAGTAATCATATATTAATATCTGTGCCTTCTTGTTCACTGTCTTGCTACTTGATCACTTCAGTTTTCTCTGAGCTCTTAAATAATGTCTTAGATTAAATCTAATAACTCCCAGAAAACTAGTTTTCCAAAACAGATAAAAGATCATTTTCTCTGTTGTTTGTATGTTTCAATTTTCACTGTTGTTTTACAGTTTTTAATTGTCCTGAGTTGCGTTTTGGGTACAGAGACCATACTGGAGGCTATTATTTCAGATAAGGATATTGAATCATGTTTCTACATAATTCTGAAATTTATTTTTTTATTTTAATTTATTTATTATTAACTGGGGAACAGTTGCTTTACATTGTGTTGGTTTCTGCCATAATTCTGAAATTTAGGCTCACAGCTGTAAACCCCAAGTCTGAAATTGGAAGATTTTAAATACTTTGTCATTGGTGGTGGATTCATGGTAGAATTTTGAGAAATGAAGGTCTCTTCACTCAAAGAAAATGGCCTTAAATTCCAAGAGAAGAGTTTCCTGACAGTGAGGCTGAGGCAAGATCTAAGTGTAAAAGTGAAGAACGCTTTTGTGTGCAATTCTTGCAGAGAGTTTTCAGCTAGCTTAAATTATGATTAATTTGAGGGTATTATTTTTTAAACCATTTTTAATATGTAAATGTAACAGTCTGCTTTTAGATGGTAGTAAAAATGTTTAAAAAGTCATGGCACAGTTTTTTTAAATTGTCTTAACTTCATGGCATGCCAGTGGGAAAAAAGGAAGTACTTAAAAACTGATAAGGAATTTGAGTACTTTTCCTTGGAAGTTATGTTTTTTAGATAGATACTAAGATGCAGTAGTCTATGTCTTTTATTAAAATGACAAAATTATATGGAAACAGACTACACTGAAAAGCAGTTAGAGTTGTGAAAATCAAAATAACAAGATTAAAGTCAAGATTAAAAAGAGCTCTCACATTTATTTGGAATGAAAGTGCAGATAAAATTGTATTGTCATAATGGCTAGTGGGAATGTGAATTGTTTCAATTATTTTTTCAAGAAAACTGACAACTGCTGTTGTAAACATGTATACCCTTGACTCAGTGAACCTTTTGGGGAACATATTTGGTGTATTATACATTATGTGTAATGATAACAAAATTGCTGAATGCCTATCAAGAAAATTGTTGAATAAATCATAGTATATCCTTATCATGAAATATTATACAATCACTGGAAAGAATTCTAAATAACCCAATTAACTTAAAGGCATTTTGTGAAGTGTAGTTCTTCAGGCAAAACAACCAGCAGAGAAGTATGTACTGAATAATCACATTTGGTAAAAGAAAAAGTGAGAGAAAGAGTGTGGGTCTTCACAAGCATTCTCTAGGTGAGAGGAGATGATAATGAAGTGGAATAGAAAGGAAGATGGGTAAAATCAGCAAGCAAAAAGGAAAAGTGAGAAAATACAGCGAACAGAGAAAAATATCCAGCATACAGACTGTCCCATTTGTATGAAATTATGCATATGTGAGGGCTCCAGGTGGCGCAATGGTAAAGAATCTGCCTGCCAATGCAGCGGACATAGGAGATGGGTTCTGTCCCTGAGTCGGGAAGATCTCCTGGAGGAGGGCATGGTAACCCACTCCAGTATTCTTGCCTGGAGAATTTCATGGGCGGAGGAGCCTGGCGGGCTACAGTCTATGGGGTCACAAGAATCAGACACGACTGAAGTGACTTAGCACAGGCACATGCATATGTGAATGTAGCCATGAAGTTTTTGAAAAGTTAGTCATCAGGGAAATGCAAATTAGACCATAAGGAAACAACACTATGCATCTGTCTAAATGGCTAAAAAAAAAAAAAAAAATTAGTGAGACCACTGAATGCTCGTATGGTTTCAGGAACACTGGATCACTCATACGTTGCTGGTAGGAATGTCATGTGGTACAGCCACCCTGGAAAATGGGTGGCAGCTTCTTATAAAATTAAATATGTAATTTATACACAATCCAGCAATTTCACTCTTGAACATGTATCTCAGGAAGAAAAAAAAAAAACATACTCCACACACACACGCACACCTGTACAAAAAGTGCTCATAATAGCTTTATTCATAATAGTCCAAAACTGGAAAGAGCCCAGAGATGCTTCAACAAACTGTGGTATACCGACCCCATGAACTCCTCAACAGTAAAAAGGAGCAAACATTTGATACATATAGCAATCTGGAGGAATCTCAAGTGAATTATGCCCAGTGAAGAAAAGTCAGTCCCAAAAGATTATACACTTTGTGTTTTCATTTATACAGCATCTGTGAAAGGAAGCATTTTACAAATGCAGGACATTTTAGTTGCCAGAGGTTAGGGATGGGGTTGGGTGTGCGGAGAGCAGGACTGTGTGGTCATAAAAGGGTGACATGAGCTTCTGTTGGAACTGAGTGGTTATCTCGATGATGGTGGTGCACACACAAACCCACACGAGTGATCAATTGTGTCAGACTTCATACACACACAAGTAAAACTGAGGAAATCTGAATAAAATCAGTGGTCTTCCAACGTTAGCCTCCTGGTTATGATGTTGTATACTTTTGCAAAGTACACTGCAGGAAAGCAGGCAAAATATACGCAGGATCTCTGTGTAGTATTTCTTACTACTGTGTGTGAATCTACAATTATCTCAGTAAAATTTGCAATAAAATATTAGATCTATATCAGTTATCTGTAAGGTCATCTATGATATATTTTTTCATTTATATTTTAATTGGTAGAAAGTTGCTTTACAATGCTGTGGTGGTTTCTGCCTTACAACAATGCAAGCCATGCATAATTATATATGTCCCCTCCCTTGTGAGCCTCCCTCCCCTCCCCGCATCCCACCCCTCCAAGTCATCACAGAGTGCCAGGCTGGGCTCCCTGTGTTACATAGCAGTTTCCCACCAGCCATCTAGATGATGATGTATTTTTAAGTTAAAAACAGAGTAGAGAGAGCATTGCAGAAATAGGAAGTGGTATATCCTAATATTCTATAAAGAAACTGACAGTAATCACAACAAGCAACAAAAATAAATCTAAATGTGTACCTGTGCAGCCTGTGTATGATTCACGAGCACAGAGACACGTGTGCACTCAGTCATATGGGCGTCTTGGCCCTTCCTAACCTGTGGTCCCTGCACGGGCTCCCCCAGCCTAGTGAACCCTCACACACACTTCACCCAGTTACCGCCCCATTTCCTTCCACCCTCAGCTTAGGATGGCATGCCTCCTGCCCCCACAGCAGTGGAACTTGGATTTCATGTACTCTGTTCAGAATCTCTCTGCTCTGTGGGATTTTAACCTCAATGAAAACATGACTCTGGTGTCTTTCTCCCCCACGCCACAAAAATTCCCCCACCACCATGCTAAGGAACATTTGTTGAATTAGTCAATGAGTAAAATTTATACTTGAGTTTTGTTATCATGATATGTTTATCATTCTCCTTTTTCAAAACAAGTTTGAGAGATTAATTTGACTGCCCCATGGGAAAAAATTGCTTATATTGCCAAGTAACAGATTGCTCTGTGTTGTGATGGTGAGTGGGGGATGGTGATCAGTGTCCTGGGTGTGTGTGCAAATCACCACGGCCCACCAGGTCTGCTGTAACTACTGTGAGTAATACAGTCTTGAATACAAATGAAAATTTCTGCATTTGCTATTCCCTGAAGAGAGAGCCTTTGCTCATTCTTATTTTTTTGGAGTATGTTCATTTCCTAGTGACTAATGGAGCAGATTGCTTCAGTTCTATTCAGTCGCTCAGTCGTCTCTGACTCTTTGCAAACCCATGGACTGCAGCCCACCAGGCTTCGCTGTCCATCACCAACTCCCGGAGCTTACTGAAACTCATGTCCATTGAGTCAGTGATGCCATCCAACCATCTCATCCTCTGTCGTCCCCTTCTCTTCCCTCCTTCAATCTTTCCCAGCATCAGGGTCTTTTCAAATGAGTCAGCTCTTAGCATCAGGTGGCCAAAGCATCAGAGTTTCAGCTCAGCATCAGTCCTTCCAGTGAATAAGCAGATTGCTTAAATGTTGGAAACCCAGAGGTTGGGTAATAGTTTCTGTTATCTTCATTAAGGAAAAGAGAAAAGGAAAAAGCAACTCAGCTATGTCTTTGTCAGTATATGAAAATCTGAAAAGTTATCTCATTTGGAAAAAAAAGTTATCTCCTTTATTTAAAACAAATAATATTTAAATTCTAAACAACCTAGTTAATTTCCTAATTACTTGAAGCATTGAGTTTATTCTGTAATACAGTTATTTTTATAATTTCTCTCATTCATAATATATAATGGAATATTCATAATTGAATAAATTCTCCCACAATAAAATGAAAAATATTTGTGTAAAACCCAAATCCAATATATTGATATATTTATCATTAAAATTTTAAAATTTTTTTCACAAGTAATACCTTGTACCTAGAATACCTGGATATCAGTTAATACCTGTTTCAGTTTATTCACATTGTATTTTCCAAATCCTATAGCTTTCTTTCTAAGAAAATATTATATTTTAAAATAACGTCTTTCCCTGTAATTCTTTATATTTGTCAGTAAAATATACCTGTATCTTATATTTTATACTGTTTTAAGAAGACATCTTTTTCCAGAGGATTTTCTATGATTTTTTCTGCTTCTCAGGTTTCCAGTACTCTTTCCTCCCACAAATAAGTCCAAAAGGGATGTAGTCAAAAATCATTCTTAAATTTAGATTGACAGGCAGTAGGCACACGTTTAAGCCATTTTTGACTAACATTTTTATTGTATATGTAGTTGCAAAACCTGTATTGCCTCCCACCTGTGGCATTGGAGCTGTGAACATTAGAAATGAACTGGTTACACATCTGCATTAAAGGTTTAGACGCACTGGAGTAAAATATGTTCTTGGACTACTAAAAGTCCAATTACTATTCATTAATATTATAATAAAATATGTGTGTGTTATTCTACCAAAAATGTTTTTTATTTGATTTTTCTAAATTCCCCTTTTCTGATTAAGAACTCCTTTGAACCATGTAGATTACTTAATAGTAATTAAATTGCAGTTATAATAATAGGATAATAATATTATAGGGTTCAATTTCTGCTTAAGAATGAAGGAAAGTCTCCTCAAAAAGGTTCTATACCTCAAGTATGGCCCCCAAGTTATAGAAGTTTTCAAGTTTGTAGTATTAAATTTAATTTGATAAAAGTAAGCTAGTACAACAACTAACAAATTCTGATGATTGTTCAGTTCATAGTCAAATATGACTTTCAGTTGTTAAAATCTGGTTTGCATAGCTTAAAATAATAGCTGGTATTTATCCAGTTAGAAGGAAGATATCAATTGTTTTGCATTTAAGTAGTCAAATTCCCTGGTGGCTCAGATGGTAAAGAATCTGCCTGCAATGCAGGAGACTCAGGTTCGATCCCTGGTTTAGGAAGATCTGCTGGAGAAGGCAATGGCCACCCACTCCAGTACTCTTGTCTGGAAAATCCCATGGATGGAGGAGCCTGGTGGGCCACAGTCCATGGAGTTGCGAAGAGTTGGACACGACTGAGCGACTTCCCTTTCACTTTTCACTTTTATGCATTAGAGAAAGAAATGGCAACCCACTCCAGTGTTCTTGCCTGGAGAATCCCAGGGATGGCGGAGCCTGGTGGGCTGCCATCTATGGGGTCGCACAGAGTCGGACATGACTGAAACGACTCAGCAGCAGCAGCAGCAGCAGCTGGAGAAGGAAATGGCAACCCACTCCAGTATTCTTCCCTGTAAAATCCCATGGACAGAGGATCCTGGTGGGCTACAGTGCATGGGGTCGCAAAGAGTCAGACATGATGGAGTGACTAACACTTTAAGAAGTCAAATTAGGGTGTGACATTAGAAAAAAGTTCCCTGCAGCTGCTCAGTCACATGGTCTGTGGATAAATATACTTCTTCAGGTTCAAGTGATGTCAGGAAAGCTCTTTTATGAGCAGTCTATTTACTTTGGGGATAATGGGAGACTTTTTGGTTTATCGATTGTTCGATACAAAAGACAACTTGAATGAAGTTGTCACAACTTATATTTCTAGCTGACTCAGTCACTGCAGAATAGAATTGCCCATTTATAACCATCTGGTTCGTAGCTATCCTGCTATGAGATTTGGAAGAAGTGATTAAAAAAACAGAAGCTAGTGGCCCTATGTGATCTGAAATGTGTTGCGGTCTTCAAGTTATTTCTTTAGAGAAAGTATATGCTGTGTAGCAGTGACAGTGTAATGAGACTTTGAATTTTTAATGCTCCTTCAGACTCACATGGAATAAAAACGCCAAACCTGCAGTTGCACCCTCTCATAACAAGACTATGTGCATCTTGTAAAATTTGGACATGGTTTTATAAGGTTGGTACGCTAGTTAACAAATCAGAGATAGAATTGG
Source organism: Bos indicus x Bos taurus (assembly GCF_003369695.1). NCBI lineage: Eukaryota > Metazoa > Chordata > Mammalia > Artiodactyla > Bovidae > Bos > Bos indicus x Bos taurus. The sequence goes on along the minus strand of NC_040099.1, from coordinate 7,854,628 downwards.
TTTAAGCAAAATTTAATGACTTATTACACTACAGTGTCAAGGTACTGATGTGTAATGGAGATAAGTGGGGTGGTCTTATAGATTCAGTCCAGAGCAGTCCCTTCGTAGACACCAGAATTGTGGCTGAGGTGAGTTGATGCCATTTAAGATGACTGCATTAGTCCCATTCACCTTCAGTCAGTTCAATCGCTCAGTCGTGTCCAACTCTTTGCGACCCCACGGCGTGCTGCAGTCCATGGGGTCTCAAAAAGTCGGACACGACTGTGCAGCTGAACTGCCTGAAGGTGAATGGGACTACACACCATCACCTGAAAGAGGTTCTTTGATTTCAGACATTGAAAATGAAGACAAGTTAGTTTGTTATGAGAAGAAAATGTATAAGCTGATTAACAGTTATATTAAGCAGAGGATGCGATAACTGGATGGCATCACTGACTCAATGGGCATGAGTGTGAGCAAACTCCAGGAGATGGTGAAGGACAGGGAAGCCTGGTATGCTGCAGTCCATGGGTCACAAAGAACTGGACAGGACTTAGAGACTGAACAACAACAAAAGCATATACCATTAAGTGTAACATGTATGATACTGACATATCCTGGTTTACTCACTAAAGACTGATAAACTCTAGAAATTGAAAACTGGAGAATAAAACCTAACACATATCCCTAGAGTCTTCTGTTTAAGTTCCAATTCCAGTGGTTTGCTTTTTCAGTTTCACCCTGGCCCTACTTTCTTTTTTTAAGATAAATGAAAAGTTATTTTTATTGGAGTATAATTGCTTTACAGTATTGTATTAGTTTCTGCTGTATTCTGCAGCATGAATCAGCTCTATGTATACATATATCCCCTTCCTCTTGAGCCTCCCTCCCTCTCCCACCCCTCCCTTCTAGGTCATCCCAGAGCACCGAGCTGAGCTCCCTGTGCTATACAGCAGCTCCCCACTAGCTGTCTGTTTTACAAATGATAGTATATATATGTCAGTGCTAATCTCTCAATTCATCCCACCCTCTCTTCACCCCTTTGTTTAGTCACTTCAGTTGTGTCTATCTGTTTTTGACCCCATGGACTGTAGCCCACCAGGCTCTCCTCATGGGCTTCTCCAGGCAAGAATGCTGGAATGGGTTGCCAGTTCCTCCTCCAGGGGATCTTCCCAACCCAGGGCTAGAACCAGAGTCTCTTACATCTCCTGCACTAGCAGGTGAGTTTCTTGCCACTAGCTCCTCCTGGGAGGCCCTCACCCTCTTTAGATCCCTACTTTTGAACTTTGTGCACACTAAAATGAGCTTCAGCTGACTGGCCATCTGCTGTGTCAGGACCCTCTCTCACCCTGTCACTCCGTCTTTGGGTCCAGCATGCTGCCCCTTTGCGGGGCTGCCTCTGCGTGGTTCTCTACCCATCATTTCATACCGTGAAGCCCTAGCCAACTCTCATGCTCTTTCTTGGAGCGAACCAAGTAGATTTCCCCCAAAGTCAATCAAGCTGAAGAAAGTTAGAACTAACTGCTCTCCAGGCAAGACTGCACAAAATATTTTTTAAGTTTTATGAACAATTACCACAGGGTGTCAGCTGGAAAATGATCAGATGGGGAGGCATCATTGTCATTCCTTATTCCTGCACATTAAGAAAATGTACTTTTGCTTTATTTTCAGGATTTACATAAAGACTATTACCTTTGATGTGTCACTCCAAAATTGTACCATATGTTATTCTGTCATATGGAACTGTTCTTTCTGAGATAGCAAGCCATCTATAATTGGGTGCCAGACTTTTGAAATCTTTGAAGCAGAAAAGTGGTTTGAATATTTTTATTCAGAAAAAAATTTTAATTTGAAGTGCTGAATGAAGGCTTAGAACTGAGTATGTTTCTTAAAGAGGCAACTCATCTCAGTTAAAAAAAAAAAAAGCTTAAAAATATGTAAGACTTTCTTCTTTAAGCTTTCTAGAAAATGTTTTAAGCAATTAATGTTCAATGGTGGCTCAGTGGTAAGGAATCCACACACTAATACAGGAGATGTGGGAGACACAGGTTTGATCCCTGGGTAAGGAATATCTCTTGGAGAAGGAAATGGCAACCCACTCCAGTATTCTTGCCTAGAAAATCCCATGGACGGAGGAGCCTGATGAGCTACCATCCATGAGGTCACAAAGAGTCAGGCCTGACTGAGCACACACAGTATTAAACCACCCAGTCTGTTTAATTGTCAGTCCTAGTACTAATGCAGAGCTCTTCCAAATCAGGTTTAAATATATATATATATATATATATATATATATATGTCAATAGGGATGTTCCTTGATGGTTCTGTGGCTAAGACTCTGCACTCCCAATGGAGGGAGCCTGGATTTAATCCCTCATCAGGGAACTAGATCACACATGCTGAAACTAAAGATCCCACATGCCACAACAAAGATCAAAGACCCAGCACAACTGAATAAATGAATAAAGAATAAAAAAGTAAAGACATCCCTATATACATATAATATTTCCATATTATATATATATAATATGTCGTTTGTGGAGGACTTTGAATGGCTTTCAGCTGATCAATGGAGAGAAAAAATAATTTCGAGTATAAATGCAAACAAGAAATGATGAAATTTCTTCATGTTTTCAAAGTAGTTTTGGGAGCAAAGGAAGAGGAATGGAAAGAGCTGAGAGGAGCTCCAGAGTTTGGATGTTGTTTTGAACATGTCCAAATGGAGCAAATTAAAGTTATTTTTTAGAAACATTTTTTTCTGATTATCAAAGGGATACAGGCTTTCTGTCTCCAAAAATAAGGCTGCTTTATGTACTGAAAATAGAAGTAAGCACTAAGCAAAATATAACAACTATTCAAGTGCATATTTCAGCTTACAAGACAGAGAAACTCAGTTCAGTCACTCAGCTGTTTCTGACTCTTTGTGACCCCATGGACTGCAGCATGCCAGTCCTTCCTGTCCATTACCAACTCCTGGAGCTTGGTCAACTCATGTCCATCAAGTCAGTGATGCCATCCAACCATTTTGTCCTCTGTCGTCCCCTTCTCCTCCTGCCTTCAATCTTTCCCAGCATCAAGGTCTTTTCAAATGAGTCCAGTTCTTTGCATCAAATGGCCAAAGTATTGGAGTTTCAGCTTCAGCATCAGTCCTTCCATTGAATATTCAGAGTTGATTTCCATTAGGATTGACTAGTTTGATCTCCCTGCAGTCCAAGAGACTCTCAAGAGTCTTCTCCAACACCACAGTTCAAAAGCATCAATTCTATGGTGCTCAGCTTTCGTTATAGTCCAACTCTTACATCTATACATGACTACTGGAAAAGCCATAGCTTTGACTAGACAGAACTTTGTCAACAAAGGACTGTCACTGCTTTTTAATATGCTGTCTAGATTGAACATAGCTTTTCTTCTAAGGAGCAAGGAAGTACCACAAAAAGAAGGAATGAGGAAAAAGCTTTCAAGACCTGGGAGCCTTCGTTCATCTCTATAATGAACATGGGACATGCCTTGGTCCTCACAGCTGTGCCTTGGGAGCAGCAGACAATGCCTGAGCTCCTGCAAACTGGGGAAACAGAATTCAAAACTTTTAGTAAAAAGTCATTAATTTAAAAAATATTCAAATGCCAGAAAATAAAAATGTCTAGGAGACTTCCTCTCCTAGGCTTCCTCTTCTGCTCTTCCTGGAATTTTTGTAACATTATACCACTTTTGTGATTCTGGACATCACAAGCTCAGAAGTTTATCTAAAATGACTCAGTATTGGTAATTCTCCTTCAGTGGCACATAACTTCTCAGGAGTCCCACAGGTAACCTATAAAATAGGGATTTGCCAGTAAAGATATCAAGTTATAAGCAAATAAGCACCATGGATCAAAGTTAGGATATAGACAAATTTATGTTCAAGGAAGATCACTACAGTGCTTTTTAATGAAACATAAAACTTAATACAGTAATTGTCCACTAGTTTGTCACTGATTAAAAAAAAATTAATTGGCAGCAATTAAAACTTATGATGTAAATTTGTATTGATTAACTTGAAAAGATGGAGATCATTTATTAAGTGAATAATTCAGTTCATAAAATGTACTATAAGGCCATCCAATATTTTGAACAAGTGTATAAACACACACAAACACACAGGCACATATACACCCAAATATGTCTGTGTGTCATAAAACATGAAATACTTAAATTCATATTTATGACTTTGTTTTGGTTAAGAAATATCAATGATGTTCTCTTTATATCTTTATTCTCTACAATACAATATTGTAAAGTAATTAGCCTCTAATTAAAATAAATTTTAATTAAAAAAATTTAAAAGTTGTTTAATTTGTATGTATTGATTTTATTACTTTATTAGAATGTTAATATGTATTATTAAAATGACATACATAAACAACAATATAAGTCACAGTATTATAAACAGCTGACCCCAACAACCACCTTAAGGAATAAATAAGTCAAGTACACTGTGAGTAGGTGACATAGACTTTTGTTGTCATTGTATAATCCCTAAAATTGTAATTACATGTTTTAGTTATTAAACGTTTGTGAATTATAGGTTTATTATGTTTACATTTATTTCTAGAATCATGGCTTATTACTTTACATATTTTTGAAATTTGTAAAACTGTGTTTCATACTCTAGTCTTTGGAAAGTTGCTATTTTTCCTCACTGTCATATTTGTGAACTGCTATGATCCTAGGTCCTTCATTTTATATCACTACAGGGCTGTATTATGCTCTATTTCTGATAGAATAGTCATGTTCTTAAAATATGTCGATTCCCTCAAAGTCAGCAGTATAATTACATGGCTCTTTTCCTCCAACAGTTAGTAGGATGAACTATGATAATATGTTTCCTGCGAAGTCATGGCCAAAATCATACTCTGGAGCCACCCTGTCTGAGTTCAGATGCTCCCTGGTTCCCAATTCCTCCTCTGTAAAAGGGACCGATAACAATTTCACCTCATGGAGTAATGAAGATTTAGTATCAAAAGAACAACACCTGGCATGTATTAAGCATTTGACAAATGGTAGTGAATATTATCTTTATGTTTCAAGAGTCAGACCCTTCAGTTGGACATGTTGAAGCATTATTCTTAATAGACTTAAATTCAATTTTCTGTTAACAGGATTTTTACAACTATATTCACAGTTGAGGGGGGGCGGTCTATGAATTTTTGTTACTTTCCTAGACAGGGTTTGACATCAGAATATTATCAATGTTTATAAAAATGAATGTCCAAGTATTCATGTTTTTAAGCTCTCCAACAGTTTAGAAAACAAGTGAAATATTATTTCCACGTTGCTTCTGAAACCATGTTACTTTGTTTATAGACTTCTTGGCCAGGCAGGCTTTCTGCTTCCAGCTGCGGGCATTGTGGTAATTTTATTTTCCTGAAACACTGTCTGTTTTATCCTGGTTTTCAGAGTTCTTTGTATCTGACCAGGCGAGACCACAGCCTCCGTCATCAACTGCCTGAGTTCAAATACTGGCTTTCTACTTTCTAGTGGTGTGTTTGGGAGAAAGGAACTTCCCTTCCATAAACCTTGCCCTTGTCATCTTTAAAAGGACAATTACAGAAGGTACTAAAATTGTTGATCACTGAGCAGGTTAACTGGGCTTCATAAGTGCTTGTTAGTGTTAGCTCTTATTACTATGTAACTTATTATTCTAATTTTCTTTCATTTGTATAGTTCTCTTCTCATTACTAACATTTGTAATTGTATGCCTTTCTCTTTTTCTCTCTATTCAGAGTGCCTAGGAACATATGTATTTTTCTGTCTTGTTTTGGCAAGTGAATAAGAAGCAGCAAGGAAGAGAGTCAAGGAAGTTGACTTTGGGGGCCTGGGGTGATTATCATGGTTGACATTAGAGTTTAAACTGAATAAGGATGAGAGTGAGGCCATCAGGGGGTGACTGAGTTTGAAAATAAGGTAGAATCAGTAGTAGATTGGTAGTTGTGATAGAGTTCAAGGATGTGGAGCTGAGATACTCAATGGAGTAAACTGAAAAAAGCAAGAAGTGAAGTCTGATGCTGGAATGTGTGAAAATAGATTTAATGAAAGATACAAACTTCAGTTATTTGGAAATTTCACTTATGATAAATAATTAATTCCTAAACAAGAAAAGATGATGGCTGGCACATACTAGTTTCACACAAACTATGTTGTTACCAATCACATGTTTTGAAAGAGAAAATGACTTTAAAATATATTTAAAATAATATCATTAAAACTTTATCCTATTGTATTTGTGTTTCTTTATTGGGAGAATATGATTTTTAATAGGAAAATATTATTGTTTTATAATGGGGCCTCCCAGTTGACTCAGCAGTAAAGAATCTACCTGCCAATGCAGGAGACTTGGGTTCCATCCCTGGGTTGGGAAGATCCCCGGGAGGAGGTAATGGCAACCCACTCCAGTATTCTTGCCTGAAGAATCCCACTGACGGAGGAGCCTGGTGGGCTACCGTCCATAGGGTTGCAAAGAGTCAGACATGACTGAGCCCACATGAAGTAGAAGATAAAGCAATATAATATTATAATAATTTTATAATAATTAAATATATTATTTTAATTTTATGACTTGCAAATACTCTTAAGTACAGTAACATACTGTGTTAACTTCTCTTTTGAATTTTTCATGTTTCAACAGATTTAGATGCTAGAAACACATAACATTGACTGAGCCTGGTACCATGCTAAGGAATGTCTCATCTATTAAATTTCTTAAGTCTTTCCTATTTTTTGTTTTTTCCAGGCCCACACCTTCTTATTAGCTTATAAACCCGTCACTGTATCTTTATGAAGTTCATCAGCTCTATAAGGAGAGAACATAGAGACTGGAGAATTATATCTAGTCCACAGTTTGATAACCTTTGTCTCCTGTGAATTTCAGCTTTGTATTATGGACACACATCACATTGACATCTGAAGGATTTATTTGTTTTGATAACTGTAATTTTGGGGCAGAATATATCACAAAGCTGCCTGTTAATGTCTGTAGCCACAAGCATCTTTCTTTAGTGTGTCACAGAAAATGCTATGAAATGAGCAATAGGATTCTGTGTTTTAGGATTCTGTGTTTAAGTACTCTGCTGCCATTTGCGTCAAGCTATGTTTTTCTGTCTTTAGGTGGACTATTTCTAACGACATAGTCATCGTTCACTAAACCATACTAATGTGAAGTGAAGTGAAGTGAAGTGAAATTCACTCAGTCGTATCCGACTCTTTGCGACCCCCATGGACTATACAGTCCATGGAATTCTCCAGGCCAGAATACTGGAGTGGGTAGCCTCTCCCTTCTCCAGGGGATCTTCCCAACCCAGGGATCGAACCCAGGTCTCCGGCATTGCGGGCAGATTCTTTACCAGCTGAGCTACAAGGGAAGTCCAAACCATACTAATATCATTTATAAATAGTGAGGCAGACGAAAGCAGCAAATTAGACAATGCAGATCACCATGGCCTCTTCAGATAAAGAGCTTGCAGCATTGAATGGAAATTGCATAATGACACAAAGAAAATTGAGATTCAGAGATTCGAACAACTAGTAGGTGCAACAACTACTGTTAGTGTTTAAGGGATACAAGTGTGAAAACAAACAAACAAACAAAACCACTGACCTTGAAGTCAGCTCTCACTTGTGAACTTCAAGAAGATAGGAATTTATAGGTTTGTTGCTATGACAAACCTAGACAACATATTAAAAAGCAGAGACATTACTTTGCTGACAAAGGTCCATCTAGTCAAGGCTATGGTTTTTCCAGTGGTCATGGATGGATGTGAGAGTTGGACCATAAAGAAAGCTGAGTGCTGAAGAATTGATGCTTTTGAACTGTGGTGTTTGAGAAGACTGTTGAGAGTCCCTTGGACTGCAAGGAGATCCAACCAGTCCATCCTAAAGGAAATCAGACCTAAATATTCATTAGAAGGACTAATGTTGAAGCTGAAGCTCCAATGCTTTGGCCATCCGATGCAAAGAACTGATTCATTGGAAAAGACCCTGATGCTGGGAAAGATTGAAGGCAGGAGAATGGAACAACTGAGGATGAGATGGTTGGATGGCATCACCAACTCAATGGACATGAGTTTGCGCAGCTCCAGGGGTTGGTGATGGACAGGGAGGCCTGGCGTGCTGCAGTCCATGGGGTCTCAAAGAGTTGGACACGGCTGAGCAACTGAACTGAACTGACCCAAATGGGAAGCAAAAAAATCACTCATGTTTATCACTACCACTCTTGAATCATATAAAAGTGAAATAAAGCCATTCACATTGGAATTTCCATTCTCCCTATTTCCTATTTCCACTTTGTTTATAGACTATGATAATTATTGTGAACTTCCATGTATTATATTGGGGAAGTTTTCCTGTGTATGGATAAGGTGTTAAAATCTAACTAAAGCATAACTAGGAGAGTAAAATTCAACCTAGGTCTAAATAATTTATTAAATATCTGTATTGTCTAGTTAATATTGGCTCATAATATGCGCAATCATATTTCCAAGAGAAGTTCTCTGTCTTCTAAGAAAGTAAGCAGAGGAAACAGATGAATCCCATTCAGCCAATTATTTGCTCTGTGACTCCAAGCAACATATTAAATCCCTTTGATGATGGTAGGTGTCCAGGTAGCACTAGTGGTAAAGAACCTGCCTGCTGATGCAGGAGACACAAGAGATACAGGTTCAATCCCTGGATCAGGACGATCCCCTGGAGAAGGAAGTGGCAGCCCACTTCAGTATTCTTGCCTGGGATGCCTAGAGAATCCCAGGGACATAGGAACCTGGAATGCTACAGTCCGTAGGGTCGCAAAGAGTCTGACAGGACTAAAGCAACTGAGCAGCCGTGCATGCATTGTGTTTTCAGCACTGTGTTCTACGCTGTGGCTCCATTTTAATCTCACAGCAATTCTCATAGAACTTGTAATAGGTAGTCATCCCCATTTTAGAGGTGATGAAGTAAAGGCACAGGGAAGCTGGGATGATGCCCATAATTAGTAAGTGCTAGAGCAACTTTGTCGGGCATGACTGAGCGACTTTTCACTTTCAGGCATTGGAGAAGGAAATGGCAACCCACTCCAGTATTCTTGCCTGGAGAATCCCAGGGACAGAGGAGCCTAGTGGGCTGCTGTCTATGGGGTCACACAGAGTCGGACACAACTGAAGCATCTTAGCAGCAGCAGCAGCAGCAGCAGAGCCAGTTTGTGGAGAAGGCAATGGCACCCCACTCCAGTACTCTTGCCTGGCAAATCCCATGGATGGAGGAGCCTGGTAGGCTGCAGTCCATGGGGTCGCAAAGAGTTGGACACGACTGAGCGACTTCCCTTTCACTTTTCACTTTCATGCATTGGAGAAGGAAATGGCAACCCACTCCAGTGTTCTTACCTGGAGAATCCCAGGGACGGGGGAGCCTGGTGGGCTGCTGTCTATGGGGTCGCACAGAGTCGGACACGACTGAAGTGACTTAGCAGCAGCAGCAGAGCCAGTTTGTGAATTAGGAAACTATAGTCCTAGTTGCTACATTACATATATTTTAAATTTGATGTCAGCATCTGCAAAAAGGAATAATTTAGAGTGCTGCTAACGAATAGCAGCATAGATATAAAGTATATGTGTATGTGTGTGTGTGTTAGTCACTCAGTCATGTCCAACTCTTTGTGACCTCATGGACTGTCACCTGCCAGGCTCCTCTGTCCATAGAATTTTCCAGGCAAGAATATTAGACTGGGTTCTAATAAATGTATTAGAACACACACACAAACACACATATACAGAAAGATGTCGTAGATATATAGTCCTTAGCATAGAGTAAGCCCGTTCTGGTAACTACACCACTTTTGGCTCAATTTTCTCTCAATTTTTGCTGTAGACTAAGGAACCAGTGTCATTTCGTTATTTGGGGAGTTATTTTTTGTTGTTCAGTCACTCAGGTGTGTCTGAATCTTTGTGACCCCATGGACTGTAGCACACCAGGCTTCCCTATCCTTCACCATCTCCTGGAGTTTGCTAAAACTCATGACCATTGAGTCGGTGATGCCATCCAACCATCTCATCCTCTGTTGTCCCCTTCTCCTCCCGCCTTCAATCTTTCCCAGCATTAGGATCTTTTCTAATGAGTCGAATCTGGTGGCCAAAGTATTAGAGCTTCAGCTTCAACATCAGTCCTCCCAATGCATATTCAGGACTGATTTCCTTTAGGATGGACTGGTTAGATCTCCTTGCAGTCCAAGGGACTCTCAACAGTCTTCTCAAACACCACAGTTCAAAAGCATTAATTCTTCAGCGCTCAGCTTTCTTTGTAGTCCAACTCTCACATCCGTACATGACTACTGGAAAAGCCATAGCCTTGACTAGATGGACCTTTGTTGGAAAAGTGATGTTTTTAGATAAATCTAAAGACAGTTTAGAAGTGGATTTGCTTTAATTTTTGGCCCCTGAAATTCTCTCCCCCTTTCTGAAATCTATCCTTAAAAAGGTTAGTTTAAAGCTATGTCATCATCCCTTTTGGTGCCAGAAGATTTAGTAAATCATTATGACTTTTACTCCTCTCACCGATCAGCTGAGAAAGACAATGACCTAACATAGGTTTAAAATATAGCAAGCTTTTCTTATAGCAAATGCCAGCAGCAGGATTGTATTGCAAGCTTTATTCATTGGTAATCTAAAACCAGATAGGAACCCAGGGAAATGTTAAATCTCTCCCTTTAATCTTTGACCATCCATTAGATTCTTGTGTTACAAACCCAGGTCCACTGCTCGCCACTCAGAAACCAGTAAAGAGGCCAAATTGTTGCAAAGGTAAGTTGGAAAGTTAGCTTTATTTTGGATGCCGGCAATGGAATGGGGCGGACAACTCTCCTGTCAACTCCCCCATCACTGACAATCAATGAGCAAGAGATTTATAAGCTGAGGAGGAAGCTACATGTGGAAACAGCACATTCAGCTCTGACAGTCATCTTGAAATTGGTTATCAGTGGTCTGACCTGCATCATCTTGATTGTTTTAAGTATAGTCAACCTCCAGGGCAGTTTGTTCTCATATCTTTGAGACCAATTCTCAGAATTGCAGCAGCTTATGTCATAGCTACAGTCTGGTCATCATGTCATTAACTTCTTCCACCTGGTGGGGATTTCAGTGTCTATAAGATACCTCATAGGATATGGCTCAGAATATTATGTATGGCCCTTGAGAAGGAACTAAAGGTCCTTGACTATGCTTAATGACTAAACTATTATTATTCGGTCTCCTTTGACTGTTTTCCTTTGTGTCTGCATGTTCTCGTTTCTCTGATTAAACTTGTTCTTTGCTAAAGTTTTTCCACAGGAAAAAAGGCAGGTGGAGGATGTGGGGGACAAGAACCATAGAGTCTTGCTCTGTTTCACCTAAACCATATCCAATTAACCAAACAAAAGCTTAGCCATGAATTTCATGAGAGAATTGCTGATTATTTTTAGGGGCCATAGTTTTAAATTAATTATCACTAAGTATTTATTTCTCTTATGCCATTTCATTTGCTCTTCATTTTATAATGAATCTTGATTTTTGAATCACTTTAGATTACATACTAGAAGCCAATTTCTTCCCAACTTGCACATAAAAAATAGTATTCTGTGCATTTTTTTACTTTATGCTGCAGGAGTTATACCTAATTTTATAAATATGGTCCTTTTTCCTCCTATCTGCTTTTCCAAACTTTTTTGAAGGTCAGTACTTTTTTAAAGCTTCCCTACATCTCATTCTACTGGGTATCACCTATAAATTTTTATCTTTTAAGTACTGCTCTTAAAGTCATTACTAAAATATACTGAAGGCTGAAATGCATTCTAGAACAACTCGACAAGGCAACTCTACAGAAGATCTGAAAACTAGTTTTCTTCTATTTTTTTCCCTACCATTGTCCATGTCCTTATCACATAGGTAATACCCCAAGTGCCACTTAAAAGGCTATAAAGCAGTGTGAGTAGGTGACCTAAGGATGCAGTAAACTCTTTATTAGTGTCAAGACCAAATTAGAATTCACTTTAAGGTCACAAGTTGGAGTGGTTTTATTACATTTTTCATGAGTCAAAATCCTAAGAGGAGCATGTTTTATGGCCAGAGAGTAAGTTTGTTTTATAATTTGTCAGGGAAATAAAAATCTATGGCTTGATCCAGTTCTCTGATAGTGTTTCTCAGAAGGGCGACTCACCTTCAGTTGTCTTGGTTGAGACTCTGCTTTTAAGAATAAATTTTACAGCAGGTCCTACACATGACAAGGGCCCGTCAACATCAGCCAACCCTGCCCCAGACTCCTTATGTCTGTTATTGATAATAAATATTTATATTTGTTTCATAAGTTTAACATCAAGTGGACATGCTCCTATGTAAAAGTTCAAATCCTGAAGATAGAAAGAAGTAGTCAAAGCTTAAGAAGTATTTTTCCCCCAAGGTGTCTTAAATTAGCTTCAGAAAAGATGCAGATCATTTAGCTCTTTTCTATGACAGTAACAGCAGCACTGTTATCATTTTCATATGCTTTCTTTGGACCAGGACTCAGTGATCACCTCAAATATTGGCTCTCTATGAGAAAATGTTCACATACTCAGGCTCTATTATGTTGAAGCCTATTTAATTTTTGTTTCAAAATTTGATTTCATAAATATGATTTCTGTGAAAACAAAGTCACTAAAATGTTAAGTATTTTCATGAAAAGTGAAAGTGAAGTTGTTCAGTTGTTTCCGACTCTTTGCAACCCCATGGGCTGTAGCCTACAAAGCTCCCCCATCCTTGGCATTTTCCAGGCAAGAATACTGGAGTGGGTTGCCTTTTCCTTCTCCAAGGGATCTTCCCAACCCAGGGATTGAACCTGGGTCTCCCACATTGCAGGCAGATGCTTTTACCATCTGACCCACCAGGGAAGTATTTTCATGACTTGAACTAAGTGAATTCTGAGACTTGGAGTAGGGAAATGTGGCCCCATACCTCTTTTCTTGGCCCCATACCTCTATTCACTTTCACATCAAAGATGCTGCTAACACCCTTGACTTCAGATAACACCCAATTCCACCGTTCACTCCTGATTTGAAAAACTGGTTAACATAACCTCTGCCCTTTGCCCTCTCACCTTATAACTTTAACCCCCCCAATCCATCCACATTGACTCTTTTTTAAAATTTATTTATTTTTTAATTGAAGGATAATTGCTTTACAGAATTTGCTGTTTTCTGTCAAATCTCAACATGAATCAGCCATAGGTATACATATATCCCCTCCCTTTGAAACTCCCTCCCATCTCCGTCCCCATCCCACCCCTCTAGGTTGATACAGAGACCCTGTTTGAGTTTCCTGAGCCATACAGCAAATTCCCATTGGCTATCTGTTTTACATATGGTAATGTAAGTTTCCATGTTACTCTTTCATACATCTCGCCCTCTCCTCCCCTCTCCCCATGTCCATAAGTATATTCTCTATTACTATTTCTCCTTTGTTGCCCTGCAAATGAGTTGTTCAGTACCATTTTTCTAGATTCCGTATATATGCATTAGTATACAATATTTACTTTCACTTTTCACTTTCATGCATTGGAGAAGGAAATGGCAACCTACTCCAATATTCTTGCCTGGAGAATCCCAGGGACGGGGCAGCCTGGTGGGCTGCCATCTATGGGTCGCACAGAGTCAGACACGACTGAAGCGACTTAGCAGCAGCAGCAGCAGCATACAATATTTATCTTTCTCTTTCTGACTCACTTCACTCTGTATAATAGGCTCTAGTTTCACCTACCACATTAGAACTGACTCAAATGTGTTCCTTTTTATGGCTGAGTAATATTGCATTGTGTTTATGTACCACTACTTCTTTATCCCATCTGTTGATGGACATCTAGGTTGCTTCCATGTTCTAGCTCTTGTAAATAGTGCTGCAGTGAACAATGGGATACATGTGTCTGTTTCAATTTTGGTTTCCTCAGGGTATATGCCTTGGAGAAGGGAATGACAAACCACTCCAGTACACTTGCCTGGAAAATGCCATGGACAGAGCAGCCTGGTGGGCTACAGTCCATGGGGTCGCAAAGAGTTGGACACGACTAAGCAACTAACACTCAGGGTATATGCCTAGGAGTGGGATTTCTGGGTCATATGATGGTTTTATTCCTAGTTTTTAAAGGAATCTCCATACCATCCTTCATAGTGGGTGTATCAATTTACATTCCCACGAAGAGTGCAAGAGCATTCCTTTTTCTCCACACGCTCTCCAGCATTTATTATTTGTAGACATTTTGGTGATGGCTATTCTGACCAGTGTGAGGTGATATCTCATTGTAGTTTCAATTTGCCTTTCTTTAATAATGAGTGATGTTGAGCATCATTTCATGTGTTTGTTAGCCATCTAGTGACTTCTTTGGAGAAATGTCTGTTTAGGTCATTCTCCCACTTTTTGATTGGGTTGTTTGTTTTTCTGGTCCTAAGTTGTATGAGCTGCTTGTATATTTTGGAAATTAATCCTTTGTCAGTTGTTTCATTTGCTATTATTTTCTCCCATTCTGAGGGTTGTCTTTTCACCTTGCTTATAGTTTCCTTTGGTATGCAAAAGCTTTTAAGTTAAATCAGGTCCCACTTATTTATTTTTCCTTTTATTTCCATTACTCTAGGACTTGGGTCATAGAGGATATTGCTTTGATTTATGTCATCAAGTGTTCTCCCTATGTTTTCCTCTAAAAGTTTTATAGTTTCTGGTCATACATTTAGGTCTTTAATCCATTTTAAGTTTATCTTTATGTATAATGTTAGGAAGTGTTCTAATTTCATTCTTTCACATGTAGCTGTCCAGTTTTCCCAGCATCATTTATTGAAGAGGCTGTCTTTGCCCCATTGTATATTCTTGCCTACTTTGTCAAAAACAAGGTACCCATAGGTGCATGGATTTATTTCTTGGTTTTATATCTTGTTCCATTGGTCTATATTTCTGTTTTTGTGCCAGTACCATACTGTCTTGATGACTGTAGCTTTGTAGTATAATCTGAAGTCTGGAAGGCTGATTCCTCTAGTTCCATTCTTCTTTCTCAAGACTGCTTTGGCTATTCGGGGTCTTTTGTGTTTCCATTTGAATTGTGAAATTTTTTTGTTCTAGTTCTGTCTAAAATGCCATTGGTAATTTGATAGGGATCACATTGAATCTATGGATTGCTTTGGTAGTATAGTCATTTTCATAGTATTGATTCTTCCTACCCAGGAACATGGGATATCTCTCCATCTGTTTATGTCATCTTTGATTTCTTTCATAAGTGTCTTATAATTTTCTGTGTACAGTTCTTTTGTCTCCTTAGGTAAGTTTATTCCTAAATGTTTTATTCTCTTTGTTGAAATGGTGAATGGGATTGATTCCTTAATTTCTCTTTCTGATTTTTCATTGTTAGTATTTAAAAATGCAAGTGATTTCTGTGTATTGATTTTGTATCCTGAAACTTTGCTAAATTCACTGATTAGCTCTAGTATTTTTCTGATACTGTCTTTATCATGTCACCTGCAAACAGTGAGAGCTTTACTTCTTCTTTTCCAATCTGGATTCCTTTTATTTCTTTTTCTTCTCTGATTGCTGTAGCTAGGACTTCCAAAACTATGTTGAATAATAGTGGTGAAAGTGGACACCCTTGTTTTGTTCCTGATCTTAGGGGGAATGCTTTCAGTTTTTCACCATTGAGAATAATGTTTGCTGTTGGCTTATCATATATGGCATATATGGCATGGGAGATTTTTTTTTTATCACAGCTTCAATTTCAGTGCTTGTTATTGGATTGTTCATGATTTCTATTTCTTCCTGGTTCAGTCTTGAAAGATTGAACTTTGCTAAGAATCTGTCCATTTCTTCCAGATTATCCATTTTATTGCCATATAGTTAATTGTTCATAATGGTCTCTTATAATCCTTTGTGTTTCTGCATTGTCTGTTGTAACCTCTCCTTTTTCATTTCTAATTTTGTTGATTTGATTCTTCTCTCTTTTTTTCTTGATGAGTCTGGCTAAAGGTTTGTCAATTTTGCTTATCTTCTCAAAGAACCAGCTTTTAGTTTTATTAATCTTTACTATTGTTTCTTTCATTTCTTTTTATTTATTTCTGCTCAGAACTTTATGATTCCTTTCCTTCTGCTAATTTTGAGGGTTTTTTAATCTCTTTTTTCCAGTTGTTTTAGGTGTAAAGTTAGTTGACAACAATGAAAAGAATATGTGCACCTTTCTACATTTCTTCCTTCATTAATTCAAAAATAATTTATTTATTAAATGTATGCCATGTAAAGGCTTGATTCCAGACATTAAGGATACAGCTGTGAACAAGCAGAGGGAAATTCATGTCTGCAAAGAGCTTTTAATCTAGTTGACATCCTGACATGTGCATATGCTTAGTCGTCCAACTCTTTGCAACCCCATGGACTATAGCCTGCCAGGCTTCTCTGTCCATGGGATTCTCCAGCAAGAAAACCAGAGTGGGTATCCATTCCCTTCTCCAGGGGATCTTCCCCACCCAGGGATCAAAGCCAGGTCTCCTGCATTGGCAGGCAGATTCTTCACTGTCTGAACCACTAGGGAAGCTCATAATCTAGTTGAAGGAGGCTAAAAAAAATAATCACAACAAATAAGTAAAATATTTAATAGGTTGGTGATAAGTGCTATTGAGAAAACCACCAAGAATCAGGAAGAACTGGTCTAACCCAGAGGAAAAGTAAACGTACTCATCTCTGGGAGGTGGTAGTGCAACTTGGAGCAAGAGAGGGAAGAGAGGCTGTTTCCCTCTCACAGACACGAGGAGGTGGTTCCATCTCAAACAGATTCTGTCAAATAATTCTTGGTGAGTAAAACCAGCAATCACACTCTTAAAAAGACTTAACTCCTATAAAAGGACAAAGTGAATGCTCTATGAAAAGGGAGAGAAGGACCTCTGTGCTTAGGCCATCTGGATTCTGTAATCAGGGTATGGAAAGCAAGATAACAGAGGCCTAGAGTCCAGCTGAGGGGAACATTAAGATGCTTGATCAGAGGAATGGATAAAGAAGATATGATACATTTATACAATGGAATATTACTCAGACATTAAAAAGAATGAAATAACGCCACTTGCAGCAACATGGATGGACCTACAGAGCGTCAAACTGAGTGAAGTCAGACAGAGAAGGTGAAATATCATATGACATCCCTTACATGTGGAATCTAAAAAAGAAATGATAGAAATGAACTTACAAAACAGAAAGAGAGTCACAGACCTAGAGAATGAACTTATGTTGCTGGGCTGGGGGGAAGGGATATTTAGGGGGTTGGGGATGGACATGTACAGTTCAGTTCAGTTCAGTCGCTCAGTCGTGTCCGACTCTTTGCGACCCCATGAATCGCAGCACGCCAGGCCTCCCTGTCCATCACCAACTCCCGGAGTTCACCCAGACTCACGTCCATCGAGTCAGTGATGCCATCCAGCCATCTCATCCTCTGTCGTCCCCTTCTCCTCCTGCCCCCAATCCCTCCCAGCATCAGAGTCTTTTCCAATGAGTCAACTCTTCGCATGAGGTGGCCAAAGTACTGGAGTTTCAGCTTTAGCATCATTCCTTCCAAAGAACACCCAGGGCTGATCTCCCTCAGAATGGACTGGTTGGATCTCCTTGCAGTCCAAGGGACTCTCAAGAGTCTTCTCCAACACCACAGTGCAAAAGCATCAATTCTTCAGCATTCAGCCTTCTTCACAGTCCAAATCTCACATCCATACATGACCACTGGGAAAACCATAGCCTTGACTAGACGAACCTTTGTTGACAAAGTAATGTCTCTGCTTTTCAATATGCTGTCTAGTTTGGTCATAACTTTCCTTCCAAGGAGTAAGAATCTTTTAATTTCATGGCTGCAATCACCATCTGCAGTGATTTTGGAGCCCAAAAAGATAAAGCCTGACACTGTTTCCACTGTTTCCCCATCTAGTTCCCATGAAGTGATGGGACCAGATGCGATGATCTTCATTTTCTGAATGTTGAGCTTTAAGCCAACTTTTTCACTCTCCTCTTTCACTTTCAACAAGAGGCTTTTTAGTTCCTCTTCACTTTCTGCCATAAGGGTGGTATCATCTGCATATCTGAGGTTATTGATATTTCTCCCAGCAATCTTGATTCAAGCTTGTACTTCTTCCAGCCCAGCATTTCTCATGATGTACTCTGCATAGAAGTTAAATAAGCAGGGTGACAACATACAGCCTTGATGTACTCCTTTTCCTATTTGGAACCAGTCTGTTGTTCCATGTCCAGTTCTAACTGTTGCTTCCTGACCTGCATAGAGGTTTCTCAACAGGCAGGTCAGGTGATCTGGTATTCCCATCTCTTTCAGAATTTTCCACAGTTTATTGTGATCCACACAGTCAAAGGCTTTGGCATAGTCAATAAAGCAGAAAGAGATGTTTTTCTGGAACTTGCTTGCTTTTTCCATGATCCAGCGGATGTTGGCAATTTGATCTCTGGTTCCTCTGCCTTTTCTAAAACCAGCTTGAACATCAGGAAGTTCACGGTTCGCATATTGCTGAAGCCTGGCTTGGAGAATTTTGAGCATTACTTTACTAGCGTGTGATATGACTGCAATTGTGCGGTAGTTTGAGCATTCTTTGGCATTGTCTTTCTTTGGGATTGAAATGAAAACTGACCTTTTCCAGTCCTGTGGCCACTGCTGAGTTTTCCAAATTTGCTGGCATATTGAGTGCAGCATTTTCACAGCATCATCTTTCAGGATTTGAAATAGCTCCACTGGAATTCCATCACCTCCACTAGCTTTGTTTGTAGTGATGCTTTCTAAGGCCCACTTGACTTCACATTCCAGGATGTCTGGCTCTAGGTAAGTGATCACATCATCGTGATTATATGGGTCATGAAGATCTTTTTTGTACAATTCTTCTGTGTATTCTTGCCATCTCTTCTTAATATCTTCTGCTTCTGTTAGGTCTATACCATTTCTGTCCTTTATCGAGCCCATCTTTGCATGAAATGTTCCCTTGGTATCTCTAATTTTCTTTTTTTTTTTTTTTTTCTCTCTCTCTTTTTTTTTTTTTTTTCTCTAATTTTCTTGAAGAGATCTCTAGTCTTTCCCATTCTGTTGTTTTCCTCTATTTCTTTGCATTGATCTCTGAGGAAGGCTTTCTTACCTCTTCTTGCTGTTCTTTGGAAGTCTGCATTCAGATGCTTATATCTTTCCTTTTCTCCTTTGCTTTTTGCTTCTCGTCTTTTCACAGCTATTTGTAAGGCCTCCCCAGACAGCCATTTTGCTTTTTTGCATTTCTTTCCCATGGGGATGGTCTTGATCCCTGTCTCCTGTACAGTGTCACGAACCTCATTCCATAGTTCATCAGACACTCTATCTATCAGATCTAGGCCCTTAAATCTATTTCTCACTTCCACTGTATAATTGTAGGGGATTTGATTTAGGTCATACCTGAATGGTCTAGTGGTTTTCCCTACTTTCTTCAATTTAAGTGTGAATTTGGCAATAAGGAGTTCATGGTCTGAGCCACAGTCAGCTCCTGGTCTTGTTTTTGCTGACTGTATAGAGCTTCTCCATCTTTGGCTGCAAAGAGTATAATCAGTCTGATTTCGGTGTTGACCATCTGGTGATGTCCATGTGTAGAGTGTTCTCTTGTGTTGTTGGAAGAGGGTGTTTGTTATGACCAGTGCATTTTCTTGGCAAACACGTGTACACACTGCTATATTTCAAATGGGTAACAAACAGTTTACTGTAGAGCACAGGGAACTCTGCTCAATGTTATGTGGCAGCCTGGATGGGAGGGGAATTTGGGGGAGAATGGATACATGAGTGTGTATGACTGAGCCCCTTTTCTGTTCACCTGAAACTATCACAACATCGTTAACTGGCTATACCCCAATGCAAAATAAAAAGTTAAAAATAAAAATTTTTAAATGAGTATATAGGACATAAAGTTAAAAAAAAAAATGCTTTGTCAGGCATCAAGGTTAAGTGCTTAATCACAGCACCAGAGGGCACCTATTCCTTGGCTGGAAAAAAATGATCCTATAGTAGGAAAACAACTGCTAATTTATTCACAAAGGCTGAAATATTTTAGGGTCTCCTAGCTAATCAGAGGGAATGTTGAGGGTCTGCCAGTTTGAGGATTATGGTTCCTGCCAAATTAACCCGGCAGCTGTTCTGAGAGTTTTGGGGCAACTCCAAACCTATCCAGTAGCTTCATTTTATGGTCTTTATAGCCTGCTTCCCCTGGAGCAATGCAGCAGAGTGTTATGGTCTTCAGAGACACAGCAAGTGGCAGTCTTTCTGTAATCTCAGTGAACAAAAGCTCAGATGGAGGCTTGCTGAGCTTCAGAATAAGATGTCAGAAATGATTATTGCTCACCTCTGATATATTTTTCCCTATCATACTACATGGTCACATATTAAACTTGTTCCTGACGTATTTTGCATCCCACATTCTGTACCTAATTAGAAGAGTGGCAGCCTGACAGACTCCTTTCCTTCATCTTTCTCCCAGCATCTGTCATTCTTTTTGAGAGAGAAATTAGCAATATAATTTTATTGTGCTATTAATTTACTTAGAAGTGGGATAAAAACCATCATCTGAAGTTGGCATTGAGGAGCTAGTTAATATTTTTCTTTTATAACTGCCAACCACAATAGATTCATGGTCCTATACAAGTTTCCATTTGGATCGCTCAATGGGGACAACATTGTTCCCATTAGCTAGAGACTTGAATTGACAATTTCTATGGAACTAGAATCGAATTAGTAAATCCTGAAGCAAATCAACCCTGAATATTCATTGGAAGGACTGATGCTGAAGCTGAAGCTCCAATAATTTGACCATCTGATGTGAAGAGGCAACTCATTGGAAAAGACCCTGATGCTGGGAAAGATTGTGGGCAGGAAAAGAGGGCAGCAGAAGATGAGAAAGTTAAATAGCATCACTGACTCAGTGGACATGAATTTGAACATGCTCCAGGAGATAGTGAGGGACAGAGAAGTCTGGCGTGCTGCAGTCCATGGGGTCACAAAGAGTCGGATATGACTTAGCAACTGAGCAACAACAAAAAACTAGATAAATCATGTCAACATGGAAGTAAGAAGAGAAACCGATACATTTAAATGGAGGTTGTTGAAGCCTGTCTCCATATAATTAAGGGCTGGAATCCATCATTTCTTGTTGAAGCCTGCCCCGTGTACTTACGGGCTGAAATCCATCATTCCTTGTTGAAGCCCATCCCCGTGTAGTTAAGGGCTGGAAGCCATCATTTCTATCTTGAAAGACTGATTCTGGGATGACATATGGGTCCTGAGGATGCTGCACCCCAATTCAAACCTTCCTTCAGCCCCAGATCTTCATTACCTTTGGCTTTCCAGCACAATTCCGAGAGAAACTGTAATATACAGTCAACTCTGCATTTGTCATGTTTTAATAATTTTTTAGTTCCTGTTGACAACCTATTAGGGAGGTGGTGAGGGACAGAGAAGCCTGGCGTGTTGCAATCCATGGGGTCAGAAAGTGTCAGACACAACTTGGCAACTGAACGACAACAAGGCAAGTCTACCCTGAACACATATCCCCCTGGCATATCTCTACTAGTGAACAGTAAAGCACTCAAGAAATGCCTGAAAGATCCAGCCCAACTCTGATCATTTTAATGGTGTTTCCAAGACCAGCTGGAAAATGACTTCTTGACTCCGTTGCTCTTTTTATTACACCATGCTTCTTTGGGATGGTGTGGGGAGAGGGTGGAAAATGGCTCACTTTGTCAAATTTTATTCCTTTGGATTTAGAAAAAAAAAATTAGTAGCATTTATGTTTAAATGGAGAAGAAAATGGAAGCCTACTCTAGGATGCTTGCCTGGGAAATCCCATGGACAGAGGAGCCTTGGCAGGCTACAGCCCATGGGGTTGCAAAAGAGTTGGACATGACTTAGTGACTAAACAACACGCAAAGTGTTTAAATGTATTTTATCTTAAAACTTTTTGCGTGAGTAAGGCTATATATTTCTTCACATTCAGTCATTTATTATTCATGAAATCAGAACACAAATAGACTGTCAGAAGATAGCCAAAGGGCTGAATTTAGACTAAGAGCCTCGCTGTTACCATGTAAAGTGCCATAAAAAATTGAAATCATAATAATGGGGGGTAGATATATGATTCTTCCTGAGGAAATGTCCCCCAAGTCTCACAGAGCATTAATCATTATATCCATTTCTCTTTTCAAAGCTCCAGGCATTATTTTGGATTTTTTTTTTTATTCTCTGCTGAATGGTCAAATTATACTCTGACTGCATGTATTGCCTTGTACATTACAAATCTTTGTCAAATTCCCATGAAATGCTTCTGCAAAATGTTTTGGGTATTGCTGAATACTGTGTGTTATTCAGGAAAATGTAAATTTGTAGGCCTTTTCTTCAGATAATTTCTTAAAGCTGTAAAAAGTAGATGCCCCCAAGTAACTTTTAATGTTTAAAAATGCCAGTAACTGAGGGTTATTTTGCAGTCTGAAGGAGTCAACTAAAATCGTTAAATAAGCAACATCCAATGTGGTATTCATTGTTGAATTAGGATGCATTTCTTTGCCAGGGAATTATTCTTTTCTAATAAGTTTCCTCTAGCTAAATCTGCTTTGAAAAAGCAACTCTTGTCTTGACTTTTAAAAATGCCTTTCAGTATTTCTCCTCAATCAAGCATCAACCATGGATACACCAAAAAGAGATTATCTGGAAAAGCATGCTTGCTAATTGTCCCCATGGATGAGAAAATCCAATCACTATGGATTTACAGAAGATGTAATTGTTAATGTCTAAGCCCAGTATCTTCTGAGACTGATGGATACCTCCAGCAAATGGCTGGCCAACAGAATCCTGACAGTAATTTGTAAATGGAATTTGAGGCACTGACAGATAATATGTGACTGGAGGCCTTCAGTGAATAGCATGACAGTTTAGAATAGCATGATCGAACCCCGGGTTCGATCCCTGGGTCAGGAAGATCCCCTGGAGAAGGAAATGGAAACCCACTCCAGTATTCTTGTCTGGAAAATCCTATGGCCAGAGGGGCCTGGCGGGCTACAGTCCATGAGGTCCCAAAGAGTCGGACACGACTGAACGACTCACACTTTCACTTTCAACTTACTTTTCCTCACACTACTCACCTGCAATGAACACTCACATTTTACAGACAAGGAAATGTTGGTAAGGCAGTTTAAGAAATTGCTCAGACTCATACATTTTATAACTGACAGAGCTAGAATATAAGCCCAAAGACTCCTTGCAAAACTTATACTGCTAACCATGAAGCTAAACTTCTTGAGACTGTAGCTCGTTTTGTCTTGCAGAGTGTATTTTTCCCCGTAGGTTTCCATTTATCTTCTCTTATAATCAATTCTGCAGCCAAGTTCTAGCTTGTAGATTATTTTGGCCTCAGTTTAGAATTATATGCCAAATATTTACTGACCAGGAATTTTAAATTTAAAAAAATTAATATTTTTCTTTCAAATCTATTTTAGATGAAGCAGATTATATCTAAATAAATGTTTTTACTCATAAAACATAGCTATTTACTTATTGGATTAAAGAAAGCCATATAACTCATCACTCAGTGATACCCAGGTTGCCATTTACACTCTTGAATTCTGGCAAAAGTGGAGACATGGTACAATGAGTAGTTTGTATTGGAGGATGTTTGTGAGACCATGTAACAAGTATTTTAACTCAAGACAAAACATAAACTTCTGTATCAAATAATGAATATGGGAACATTTTTGAATGGCTGTCATTGGCTCACCAGTTCTAGTCTTTAGGAAAAAAGAAAAGAATAAATAAGAGAAAACAATACTGAAAAACTTACATGAGAATACAGAAGAAAAATAGGCTATTAATTTAGCAGTGACTTTGTTCTAATCATGAGTAGAGGAATCAGTTCAGTTCCATCACTCAGTCGTGTCCAACTCTGCAACCCCATGGACTATAGCACATCAGGCTTCCCTGTCCATCACCAACTCCTGGAGCCTACTCAAACTCATGTCCATTGAGTCAGTGATGCCCTCCAAGCATCTTGTCCTCTGTCGTCCCCTTTTCCTCCCGCCTTCAGTCTTTCCCAGCATCAGGGTCTTTTCCAATGAGTCAGTTCTTCACATTAGGTGGCAAAAGTATTGGAGTTTCAGCTTCAGCATCAGTCCTTCCAATGAATATTCAGGGTTGATTTCCTTTAGTATTGACTGGCTTGATCTCCCTGTAGTCCAAGGGACTCTCAAGAGTCTTCTACAACACTGCAGTTCAAAAACACCACAGTTCAAAAGTTCAACTAGAGGAATATCTGACAGCTATCTTCCAGCCAAAAAGGTGCAGTGTGGTTCCATATTTTCTCCTCTTGAAAAACAAATTCAAGAATGAAATATCTGAACGGGGAGTTAGATAACTTGAGTTCAGTACTATGTCCTACACAGAATTGTAGTGTGGCCTTGGGTGAACTGGATTCCCAGGTGATGCTACTGGTAAAGAACCCATCTCCCAATGCAGGAGACATGAGAGATGCCGGTTCGATCCCTGGGTTGGGAAGATCCCCTGGAGGAGGGCATGGCAACCCCTTCTAGTATTCTTGCCTAGAGAATCCCATGGACAGAGGAGTCTGGTGGTCTGTAGTCCATGGGACCACAAAGAGTAGGACACGACTCAGCAGATAGCAGCTACTGTTACTAATTCAGTAGATAGTTACGGGTTGCCTACTCTTTGCTTGGGGTTTGAGAAATGATCAAGGCAGATAAAATTCAGACCCAGAGAAAACATTCTGGATGGGAAGACAGACAACAGACAAGTCAAAAAATGAACATGTAATTCCAGGTAATAATAAGGGCAATGAACACAAACATGGCAGGGTTAGAGACTGGGAGGTGACCAAGGGTACAGAGACAGTTTTCAGTGAGGTATTTGGGAAAGTGTAAGTCGCTCAGTTGGGTCCGATTCTTTGTGACCCCATGGATTGTAGCCTACCAGACTCCTCTGTCCATGGGATTCTCTAGGCAAGAATACTGGAGTGGGTTGCCATGCCCTCCGGGGATCTTCCCAACCCAGGGACTGAACCTGGGTCTCCCACATTGCCCATTCAGAAAAGGTCTACCTGAAATGGTGACAACTGAGCAAAGACCTGACTTGGGCAAGGAATAAGCTATGAGCGAGCAGACCTGGAGATTCCAGACAGAGGGAAGCGCATGCCTAGGCACCAAGATGGGCAGTGTGGCTGGAGAGGAGTGAGTGAGGGGAAGAGTCAGTGTGGACACCAGTGTGGAGTTGGTGGTGTGGACTCAAGGCTTTCACTTGTAGGGCCATCATCCATTCAAATTTTAGTGTATGGAGTGAGAAAGGAGTTGAGGTTCATTTTTCTATATAGATACGCAGTTGTTCCAACACCATGCTTTAAATGGACTGTCTTACTCTTTGAAATATATTAATGCTTTAAAATAAAACCATCAGTCATCCATGTATGGGTCTCTTTATGGGTTCTCTCTTCCTCTTTGATGTTATCTGTCTGTATTTATGCCAAAGCCACTCTGTCTTAATTACTTAGGGTTTTATTTATAGTAAGTCTTGAAATCAGGTAGTGTAAGCCTTCTGATGTTCTTTTTATCAGCGTCACTTTGGTTTTCTTGAACCACCAAGGTTCAAGATCCAAGCTCTCTCGGCCCCTCATCCTACTGACCTTCTGTATGCTGTGTGCGCTGTACCAGCAATAAAATCTATCTTTCCCACAGTAACAGCTTAATCTGTTCTCTGCCAAGGGCATAATGCTGAGAAGAGTCAAAGAATCACACTAAAGTGACTCTAACTTCAGCTGGAGCCTTACTGCTGATTCATTTTGTATTGATTTCCTAACATGCCCGCCCACATCAGGTGATCCAAAGCTGAAATATCCTTAAAGCTTTAACTGCCCAATTCTCGGGGCTTCCCTGGTGGCTCATGGTAAAGAATCTGCTTGCCATTGCAGGGGGCAAGGGTTCAATCCCTGGGTTGGGAAGATTCCCCCAGAAGGAAATGGCTAACCCAGTCCAATATTCTTGCCTGGAGAATGTCTTGGACAGAGGAACCTGGCAGGCTACAATAGAGTCAATAGGGTCGCGATAGAGTCAGACACAATTTAGCGCCTGAACAACTGCAAAGCACGTGCACTTATGCAAATGAAGTCCAGTTCAGAGATGTTCATAGTCATTTTAAAAGCCAAAATAAGGTCAGAGAGGCAAAAATACAGCCTGGGAAGTGAGGGTGTAAGTAGGTGGAGTGACCAGTGTAGCACATAGTATGGGTTTCTGTGATGATTGGGTGTGTGTGTAGACTTAAAAGACTTTATTTTTCCGTCCTGAATGCAGAGCCCCTGCCTCACGCCAATGCCGCACCAATTGCCTGGCACCAGAGGCATTACCTGGAGCCTTCAGGATAGAAACCCCCAACCTCTCCCCACTGCCCCCCATCCTCTTGATCTTACAACCAAATTGCTCTTGCCACTCAGCTTTATTCTATCATAAATCAACGTAAGAGCCCACTGATCATCATTATTTAAAGCAGTGTTTTCTGTAGAAAAGAGGTCATAAGAGATGTTCAGAAAAATGAGTCTTCATGGTTATATGAGTTTGGGAAATACAATATACTGTCTCCCCTTTTGAAGATTCATCAGGCACATTTACATATTAAAGCTTCAAAAAGAGAGTAGAAAAGCAATGAAAGACACTTTTATCCTTATTCAGTTCAGCAGTTACCAGACTTATGTGCCTACATAACTCCATTTAATCTTTGTTTTAACCATTCACCCGCTTCCCTCCCCAGTGCCTTGGCCTTCTCATCATTCAGGAAGAAAAAAAGTGATCATGATACCTTTGAAGTATCCATGCGGTGTGTTTGTGTTCATGGCATTTAAGAATTCAGAGGGACATTAGAGAACATCTAATTTGGTAGTTCTTAAACATTTTATCACAAAAAAATTTTTAACTTCTTCCCATATTTACATGTCTTGAGAGAAGTATCCTATCAATCACTCAATAAATGATTTCTCCTTTTTTATTCAGCAAAGGGTTATAGAGCTACCTCTCAGAGCCTTTGATTGAGTTACATATTTATTTTGGTGGTTTAGTAGTACTTGCAGCAAAATATCAAAGAATCTTGATATTTTAGTTGGAAAACTTCTAAATTTTCAGGAAAAAAAAGAAAAGACTTCTTTCTGTGATCTCCTAAGGGCAGATCTACATTTTACCTGTGCTCAGCTATTTTCAGATCACAAGCTTTGGTTTCTCAAAGACTGAATGTCCTACCTAGGGCCCACTGGTTTTTGTAGAACTGTAAACTATAAACTTACAGTTCCTAATTCCCTAATCCATGATCTTCCTATTGCCTTAGATGTTTCTCTAGAGTAGGGGTTGGCAAACCATTTTTATAAGGAGCCAGTAATGTTTTAGGCTTTGTGAGTCATACAGTCTCTGTTGACACTGCTCAACTTTGCTATTGCTGCGTGAAAGCAGCAATTGACAATACAAATGAATGTGACTCTGTTCCAATAAAACTTTATTTACAAAAGCATGGAACAATCTGGATTTGGCCTCCAAGCTATAGTTGGCCAACTGCTTCTCTAATGCACTCTGTCATATATCTCCCGAGTTATAAGAATCACCTGGCCTTTGGGATGAACTGGTGCATTTCTCTGGTGGCTCAGACAGTAAAGAATCTGTCACAATGCAGGTGACCTGGCTTTGATCCCTGGGTTGGGAAGATCCCCTGGAAAAGGGAATGGCAACCCACTCCAGTATTCTTGCCTGGAGAATTCCATGGACAGAGGAGCTTGGCAGGCAACAGTCCATGGGATTGCAAAGCATGGGCAAGACTGAGGAACTAACACTTTCACTTTTCCATAGATTCTGTTATCTCCTTTCTTTCTGATTCTAATATAGGGTGAAGCCCAGGAATCTTCATTCTTTACAAATATATCAGGTTATTTTTTGGCCAAGGGACAAGTTGGCGAAACACTGGCCTAGGGTATAATTATCTTGCTTTGTAATATTAGGAAACCACAAATGTTTATTTCCATAAATAAATCAGGTTTAACTGATTAATAATGACTTTTCCCAAACATGTCAGGTCAAGGTTGAGTCAAGAGGACTTTAGTGTTTGGCTTCGATTTGATTTAGCAGATTAATATGATTTATATTATTGATTTGTGGTTCAGTTTATGTTCCTGGTTGCTATGTGAACTCTTAAATGATTTATTCCTGGTTCTTTAGCTATTTATTAGAGTAGCTCAAAGAAAGATGCAGGCTCATCCTCTAAAGCAACGGTCCCAACCTTTTTGGCACCAGGGACGGGTTTTATGGAAGACAGTTTTTCCACAGACTGGCGAGAGGGCAGTGGTTTCAGAATGATTCAGGCACATTGCACTTATTGTGCACTTTGTTCCTATTATTATTATATCACCTCCACCTCAGATCATCAGGCATTAGATCCTGGAGGTTGGGGGCCCCTGCTCTAAAGGACCAGATGCCTGCTTAAGAAAATGTAAATGATAAGTATATATATATATATATATATATACACACACACACACACACACACACACACACACATATATATACGTACATACAGGTGATGTATATGTGATATTACAAGAGAGATGATGGCTAATTAGAAATGAGGTTCTATAAAGCTGTTAAATAGTAATAAGAATTAATGTGCTGCTGCACCACTGACAGGATCCATGATTCTCACTTGATATTTGCCATCCTGGGAGGTAGGTCTTTTGTCCTTATTCTGTAGCTGAAAAAAACAGGCTCAAGTCACACAGCTGGTAAATGAAACTGGGATTTTTAAATGTCAAATTCTGTGCCCTTTCTCCTACAGTCGAGGAGAGAGGAGTAAAAGAAAGGTAATAACAGAAGCTAGAAGCATATATGAACCAAGAAAAAACTTCATCAGGGAGTCCATTTCTCCAGTAGTGTGTGAACAGAAGGAAATGCAAGACCCTTAAGAGCCACTTCAAGAAACAGATTTGCAAAAAGTCTAAGTATCTTCCAATCCTGTAACTGCTGTAGTGCAGACACTTTGCAGCCGTGAAGAACCCTTTCTGTAACTTAAGAAAACCAGGCCAAGAGCCCATGCTTCATGGGGATGAGGGAAGGGGCTGGGGAGAATCTGGTAAAGGGGTTCCTGTGAAGTCAGTGGAACTGACTCCTCACCTGTCTCCTCTATAAAGTCTTTCCCAGCTGTTCTCGTACAGATTTCTGACAACCTGGCCAACACCTTTGCACCTCTGTGAATGCTGGTCTTCATTAACACTTTTCTAATTCTGCTGTAAGACACAACAGGATCCTAATGAGATGCCTTATTTACTGTTTTACTCCTTACCAGTTAGGGACTAACCAAAGCACGGCTTCTAATGCTTGGAGGGGACTGAATGAATTCAAGAAAAAAGGAAGAAAGGGGGTGGGTGTGGGGAGGGGAAGGAGAGACAGAAAGAAAAAAAAGAGAAAAACGTGACTGTCAACAGAACACATGAGACATGACATCATTATTAATTGGCCAAGAAATATCTGAGTTTCTCCATGCCTTACATTACTGTTCCTTTCCTGTCCCTAACCTAGAGGAGAATGATCTCCCACAATGTCTCTCGTCCTTTTCTGATTTTTGTAGCTAGATCATGGCCCTATTAATTGATGATGAGGGTCAACAGTTGGTTTCCAGGTGACCATGAGTGCACTGAGCAAATGTTTCTTGGTGATTTTTATCTAGTTCTCCTGATACCGGCATCTCTGCTCAATTTGTTGCAAATGAAAATGTTTGATTAACCTACAGCATAGTTCTAGTAAAAAGCCTTTGATGTTTCCATATTGCCTAGTAAAATCTGAATAATCTGGCTGGTCCCCAAGCCCTTTGCATGCCAAGCTAGACTCACTCTCTGGCCCTACTGAGGGCTACTGTCTTATTGCCAGCTGCCTGAGAAATTGCTGTTCACAGACATGCCCAGTCTGGTATTCCCACTCTTTTCCTTGTCAATTCTCTATCTATTCTTTGAAAAGTGTTCTCAGATTTTATCTCAAAGAGAATCTGACTGTCTTTAAGCTTCCTCATCAGTTTGAGTTTTCCTGATAAGCAATGTTTATCTCATTCTGGTGGCTCAGAGGTAAAGAATCTGCTTGCCAATGCAGGAGACACGAGTGTGATTCCCTGGGTTGGGAAGATCCCTGGAGAGGGAAATGGCAACCCATTCCAGTATTCTTGCCTGGGAAATCCCATACAGAGGAGCCTGGTGGGTTACAGTCCATGAGGTCACAAAGAGTCAGACACAACTTAGTGACCAAACAACAGCTACCTTGTAGAGGCAAAGTGTAAGAGCACTCTGGAGTCAGAAAGACTGCTGTATTCCACTCCATGCCACCAGATAAAATGCCCAGCCATTCAGAGTCTCTGTTTCCAAGCTGGCAGCATGGTTTCTACAGCAGTGTGATAGCTCAGCTTTGTTTCTTTGTCTTATTTATTTTAAACTTAAGGATGATTGCTTTCCAGTATTGTGTTGGTTTCTGCCATACATCAACAGGAATCAGGCATAGGTGTGCCTATGGCCCCTGCCTCCCACCTCCCACCCAATCCCACCCCTCCAGGTTCTCACAGAGCACAGGGTGTGAGCTCCCTGAGTTATGTAACAAATCCACACTATCTACTTTACATATGGTAGTGTATATTGATGAATGGAGAACACGGCACGGCAGTTCATTTTTGCATGGCCAGCAACAACTGAAAAACCTCCCTGCTCAGAGCAGCTTAGTCACCTCTTAGCTGAGTGACAGAAGTAACAACAACATACTTTGGGAACAAAGAGAGGAGGAGACCAAGGAGGGGAATGGAAGGGACCATTGGATTGTAGGTGGGCTATCATAGTTGTAGAATCAGGACTCAAACTTTACTAAAGAAAATGGCCAAGTGTCTGTGTTTAATGAGTGGCTAACAAGACGTGAAAAAATGCAGTCTTATTTCAAGAGCATAAAAAGATACAACCATTTAACCATCCGACATCTCTTTCAGAATGCTGTGCATTATTCTCCTTCACCTGTTCTAAACAATGTTGGCTGCCCAGTAACAGATTAGTAAAATTACATGCTTTCCACTGGCTTTTATTTCTTTTTTATTTTAGCCAATTTAACAGATGTGAAATATATCTCATAGCTATTCTTAAACACTTTTTAAGAATTTTTTTCGGCTGTGCCACAGGGCCTGTGGGATCTCAGTTCCCCAACCAGGGATCGAACCAGCGCCCCCTGCAGTGGAAGCCGAGTCTTAACCATTGAACCACCAAGAAAGTCCCTCTGTGTGCTTTAAAATACGTGTTTTCTGCTTATCTCCATAAAAAACTAAACACATGTTTAATGATAAAACAAACAGGAAGTAGTGCCAAAGTTATTCCATGAACAGTTTTCAATTAAACCATTGACTAGATGGAATACAAAAATATGTAATGGGCAACGTAACTGCATTTATTTTTATATTTGAACAATAGCAATAACACCTTATGCCAGTGGTTCACAGACCTCAGCTGATTAATGTTATTGAAGAATTAGATTAAATTTTAGAGTCCAGAGCTACCCACAGAGTTTTTAATTCAGTAAGTTTGAAACGAGGCTTAGAAACTGTTTAAAGAAACAGATGATAAACCGTGAAAGTACTTCAAACTTGTTATTATTGTATATTTGTATCATCATGATTTGTCTTGTGAGCTAGATTTCAGCTGCCCATGGTAATTCTGTTACGTTAGAATCTCTACAATAAGAACACTACCCCAAAGTGACTATTATTTTATTTTTTGTCATATTCACTAGTTTGTTTTATTTCAGATTTCACTTTATAAGTGATATCATACAGTACTTGTCTTTCTCTATCTCACTTATTTCACTTAGTATAATATCTTCCAATGCCATCCATGTTGCTGCAAATGAGAAAATTTAATTATTTTTATGGCTCAGTAGTATCCCATTGTATATGTATGTGAGTAAGATGTGGACCATAAAGAAAACTGAGCACTGAAGAATTGATGCTTTTGAACTGTGGTGTTGGAGAAGACTCTTGAAAGTCCGTGGGACTGCAAAGAGACCATACCAGTCAATACTAAAGGAAATCAACCCTGAATATTCATTGGAAGGACTGATGTTGAAGCTGAAGTTCCAATACTTTGGCCACCAGATGCGAAGAGCTAACTCATTAGAAAAGATCCTAATGCTGGGAAAGATTGAAGGCAAAGAGGAAAAGGGGATGACAGAGGATGAGATGGTTGGATGATATCACCAACTCAATGGACATGAGTTTGAGCAAGCTCCAGGAGTTGGTGATGGACAGGGAAGGCTGGCATGCTGCAGTCCATGGTGCCGCAAAGAGTCAGACACAACTGAGTGACTGAACTGACTGACTGACTGAAGATATATGTATTCATTGTCTGTTGATGGACACTTAGGTTGCTTCCATATCTTGACAGTTGTAAACAATGCTACTGTGAACATTAGGGTACGTGTTTATGACTATTATTTTAAAATATGGTTTCTTGACTTGAATTTTCAACTAGCTCCTTAAATATCAGTGTTTAATGACATAGGATCCTAAATCTCCAAACAGCCAACTGCTATCATAGCCATCTTGCCATGCACAGCAATAGCATGGAAAACATAAAAAGTGTTCTGCAGAATAATTACCCGAGATGTGAAATTATGTATTCTGTTCTCTTCCTTCCCAGCCACCCTCCTTTACTCTGTCGAGAGCAAGAATGCCAATATATTTTAAATTTTTATTTAGGGGAATTTAATAGCCCCTGGATTTTTGTGTTTTGAAAAATTGCAAACTTGAGGAAAATTGGAGAAATAGAATTTACACTTGAGCCCAGTGGCCGTGGGTTTACAATATTAACTGACTTCTTTTCCCTTTCCCTGTCTCTGTGTACCTCTCTGAATTTTTCAACTGAATTTTTGAAAGAGGATTGTAGACATCATCATACCCACTCTGTATACTTCAATATTAAAAAAAAAAAAAAAAGTTATGTGAGTACAGTGTGTTATCCAGGGCTTCCCACGTTGCTCAGCTGTGAAGAATCCGCCTGCCAATGCAGGAAATGAAGGTTCTGTCCCTGGGTTGGGAAGATCCCCCAGAGAAGGAAATGACAACCCTCGCCAGTATTCTTGCCTGGAGAATCCCATGGACGGAAGAGCCTGGCAGGCTGCAGTCCATGGGGTCACAATATAGGCAGACACGACTTAGCGACTAAACAACAGTGCATTATCATATACAAGACATTTGATACTGATAAAATAATACAGTCCCTGTTTCGTATTCTGTTCTCCCAAAACTGACTCATTGCATTGGTTGTCATCTTTAATCTCCTTTATTTAATCTCCCTGCCTTTTTTCATTTTTCCTTTTTGTCTTCCAAGATATTGAGATGATGGAAGAGAACAGGAACTTGTCTTTTACAATACCCCTCAACCTGGATTTGTTGCATCTTTCCCTCAGGTTAAACATGTTTTCAAGAATAATTGTGTAAGTGATCTGACTTCTTTCTCGCAGCCTGTCATTAGAAGGTGCACAATGTCAGCTTGTCCCCTTATGGGAGTTTACAGCTGTTGTCCCTTGGAGATGGTAGACTTTGACAAATTTCCCTTCTGTAAAAGTAACTCTTTCCCTTTGTAATTAATATGTTTTCCTCACAAACAGGAGCCCAGTGGATTAAATATCCATCGGTGATCATTGTCTGAATCAAATATCACACTGATAACCTCAAAACAGAGATTTGACTATGACTTCTATCTTTAGGTGGCCTCAGTATGTAAAGAAGAATTTTTCCTTATTATTTATGTATTTTTATTTGATTGCTTTCTGATCTTAGTAGCATTATGGTCTCATGGATTCCTTTTATATTCAATGTTATAAACCATTTATATTATTTTAATTGAAATTTTTATTAACATTATTGCACATTCATGTGCAGTTGAAATAAATATGAGAGCATTTTGTAAAACTGTAGTGTAATATCACAACCAGGATACTGACATCATTATAATCCACCAGTCTATTCAGATTTTTCTCCTGTGTGTGTGTGTGTGTATGTGTAGTTTTATACACTTGTCACCTGGGTAGGTTTGTGTATCCACCATCACAATCAAGATATCAACCCGCTCCAACATCACAAGGATTTCTCCTGTTACTCTTTTATGACCACACCCATCTCTTATCCTACCCCACCCCACCCCTGCCTCTAACCCAAAGTAATTGACCTCCATCTCTAAATTTTCACTTTCAAAGTGTTACCTAAATGGAATCGTACAGTATGTGACTTTTAGAGACTGTCTTTTGTCACTCAACACGGTCCCTTTGAAAATATCTTGTTATATTCATGTAACAGGTAGAACGATCCCTCCCTGCATGTGTCAGTCGTTTGCTCCTGGGTGGTTCACTATGTGATTTTATTGAAATATTACTCATTCACCTGTGGAAGGACCTATGGGTTGTTTCCAGTTTGGAGCCTTGACAATGAAGCTGATATAGGTACTCATGTATAACTTTTTGCATGGGCATAAGTTTTCGTTTACCTAGGATAAATGCTCAAGAGATCAACTGCTGGTTAAAATAGTAGATGCACGTTTTTTATAATGCCTGTCCCATTTTACATGCCCCCCAGCATCTATTGTTGTCACAGTTATTTATTTTAGCCATTTTGATAGGTGTGTAGTGATACCTCATTGTGTTCATAATTTATATTTCCTTAATTGCAAGGGATGCTGAACACATTGTCTTGTTCTTATCTGTCATTCATGCATTCATATATCTGTTTGCATCTTTTGCCCATTTTCTAACTAGATTTTTAAAATATTTTTACTGTTAAGTTTTGAATGTTCTTTATACTGTTTAGATATTAGTGCTTTGTTAGATAAGTGGTTTATAAATTTTTTCTCCCAGTGGGTAGCTTTTATTTTCATCATCTTTACATGAACTTTTAAAGAGAAAAAAGCTTTTCACTTTGACGAGGCCCAGTGTATCCACTTTTTCTTTTTATGAGTCATGCTTTTGACGTCAAACCTAAGAATTCTTTGTCTAGTCTTTGTTCAAGATTTTTTCTGCTTTTTATTTAGTTTTATAGTTTTGCTTTTTACTTGTAAGTCCATGAGCCATGATCTACCTCCTGCTAAGACTGTACCGTTGATTACTATAGTTACATCATAAGCCTTAATGTTGAATGGAGTGAATCTGTCGATGTTATTATTCTTTGTTAAAAGTGTTTTAGCTACTCAAAACCTCCTGATACTGATGCTGACTGCTATGTCTTCAGTAGTAAAGTCCTTTTTCTCTGACCCAAGCGTTTCTGGTCATCAGCCAGGATCCATGAAAGGGTAACAGGTGGAATTGATATCAGTTCAGTTCAGTCACTCAGTCATGTCCGAATCTTTGCGACCCCATGGACTGCAGCATGCCAGGCTTCCCCATCCATCACCAACTCCCGGAGCTTACTCAAACTCATGACCATTGAGTCAGTGATGCCATTCAACCATCTCATCCTCTGTCATCCCCTTTTCCTCCTGCCTTCAATCTTTCCCAGCATCAGGGAAAGATTCAGTCTTCAATCTTTTCCAGTGAGTCAGTTCTTTGCATCAGGTGGCCAAAGTATTGCAGTTTCAGCATCAGTCCTTTCAGTGAATATTCAGGAGTGATTTCCTTTAGGATGGACTGGTTGGATCTCCTTGCAGTCCAAGGGACTCTCATGAGTCTTCTCCAATACCACAGTTCAAAAGCATCAATTCTTCAGCACTCAGTTTTCTTTATGGTCCAACTCTCCATCCATATGTGACCACTGGAAAAACCATAGCCTAGATTAGATGGACCTTTGTTGGCAAAGTAATGTCCCTGCTTTTTATATATAGCATCTAAATAAAGAAGCTAAATCTTAGTTCCTTCATAGTTAATGATATTTTTATATGAATGTACAAACAGAGAAATGAGATTCAAAGCTAGATGAATATCACAACGGGGAGTAAGACACCTAAGACTTTAGAGAAAGGTGTGCGTGTGTGTGTGTGTGTGTGAGAGAGAGAGAGAGAGAGAGACACACACACACACAGTATGATCTTGTTTCTTCAACACACTACTCCCCACTTAGCCCAAGTGCTTCCTGTGTTCCTATAAACTTTTAGGTGAAGGTATGGAAAAGAGGATTCAAATGCATTAGGGAGAATTCGGTGACATGGAAGCTTACATCCTACATGTTTAAAAGACATGTCTGAAAACAGAAGTGTTGGAAACCAGCTCCATGCCTTCAGGGTAATAGCATGTGGCAGTAGAAGCAGTGCGACCACAAGGTAGAAAATGGGATGAACAGGCCACAGAAAGTGCCTCCTCTGACCGCAGACAGGGGCAGTGCGAACTGGAGCCTGCTTGTAAAGGCAGTGGTTTGAACCACCAAGGAGAGTGAGAATGAGCTCGTCTTTATCCGTTTGTGCATGTGCGGCTTTGTTTTAGAACCAGTATACAGTGACTTAGAGGCCATGAGATCCTTAAGTTTAGAATCATCACGAAACTTGGGACCTCCATTTTTTTCTCTTTTCCTTGTTGAAAAGCACTTTCAAATTTTTGTTTTACCTTTGTCTCCATACACCTAGAAAGGAAAACTATGACCACATTCACATCTTCATAAGGATGTTAGTTTCCTACAGTTTTGTACTATAATAGCTGAGGTAACTATTTAAAAACTAAATTCAAAATGATATGGTGCTGAATTTCAGAATATTTGTAAGTTAAGTGCAAACCGGGGTAACAGTGTGTTTGCTCCTGAAAACAAGCAAACAAACAAAACCAAAGCACATTTTCTATATCTTTTCTGTCGAGAAAATAAAGGATTGAAAGGATAAATTCACTATCTAACACTGAGTATGATGCTCGCTACGGGTTTATCATATTTGGCCTTTATTCTGTTGGAGTACATTCCTTCTATACCCATTTTATTGAGAATTTATTATCCTAAAGGGATGCTGAACTTGATCAGAATCTTTTTTTCTGCATCTGTTGAGATGACCATATGCATTTTATCTTTCATTTTGTTAATGTGTTGTCACACTGATTTGTGGATTGAACCATCCTTGTGTCCCTGGAGTGAAACCCATTTGATCATGGTGTGTGATCTTTGAAATTGTTATTTCATTCACTTTGCCACTATTTCGTTCAGGATTTTTGCATCTTTGTTCATCATAGATATTGACCTGTAGTTTCCTTTTTGTGTGTGTTGTCCTTGTCTGCTCTTGGTATTGGGTAGTGTTGGCCTCTTAAAATGAGTTAAGAAACATTCTTTCCTCTTTTTTGTCATGAATTTGTTACCAAGTTGAAGTAGCTATAGGACCTCTCTGGTGGTTCACTGCTTAAGAATCTGCCTGCCAATGCTGGAAACACAGGTTCGATCCTTGTGTTGGAAAGATTACCTGGAGA
Organism: Bos indicus x Bos taurus; assembly: GCF_003369695.1. Taxonomy (NCBI): domain Eukaryota; kingdom Metazoa; phylum Chordata; class Mammalia; order Artiodactyla; family Bovidae; genus Bos; species Bos indicus x Bos taurus. The sequence goes on along the minus strand of NC_040099.1, from coordinate 7,817,174 downwards.
AGGAAATGGCAACCCACTCCAGTATTCTTGCCTGGGTGGCTATAGTTATTTTTACTAAGGTAGCTGTAGTTATTTTAACAGTTATGCTATAGTTAAGTACTTAGCAACTAAATCTGGGATAGTGTTGCAGTTTTCCGATTCTGTCTGTTTTCGTATTACTCAAAGCTTCGTGTGCTTTTGCCTTTTGTTTCAAATAGAAGAGCTCCTTTCAACATTTCTTCTAAGGCAGGTCTGGTGTTGATGATCTCTGTCAGTTTTTGTTTGTTTACAAAAGCCTGTATCTAGATCATGTTTATAGAGTATTCTTAGATGACAGTTTTTATCTTTCAATATTTGAGAATGTCATTCCACTCCCCCCTGGCCTGTAGGGCTTCTACTGAGAAATCTCTAGGGTGATTTCTTTGCATTTACCATCCTTTTTTTCTCCTGGTTACCTTTAAAATTCTCTGTCATGGACTTCTGAGAGTGTTCTTTTAGCTCAGTGGACTCGTATATCCAGTTTCTTCCCCAGGTCTGTGAAGTTCTCTGCTATTATTTCTTTAGATAAACACACAGCTCTCCTTTCTTCTCCTTCTGAATACCTGTTATCTTAATGTTGCTCTTCTTAATAGAGTTGGAGAGAGTTGTAATTTTTTTTCATTTTGTTAGCTCTTAATTCTCTTTCTTCTTCTATCAGTATTATTTCTAGATTTCTGTCTTCAAGCTCACGAATTCTCTCTTCCATATGGTCTTCTCTACTTCCAATGCTTTCTAATGCATTCTTCATCTCATTGAGTTATTTAGTTCCAGAATTTCTTTGGTTCTTTTTTTAAAGTCTCAGTATCTTTAGTAAAGTATTTCTTCTGTTCACCAATTTTATTCCTGAGCCCATGAAACTGCCTTTCTGAGTTTTCTTGTAGCTCATTGTTTCTTCAGGGTCGGGATTTTGAATTCTCTATCAGATCGCAGTATTCCATGACTTTTATTTTGGTTTCTGAAGAATTGTCATTTTCTTTTTGTGATGCCATGTTGCTGCTGCTGCTGCTAAGTCACGTCAGCCATGTCCGACTCTGTGCAACCCCATAGACAGCAGCCCAGCAGGCTCCACCATCCCTGGGATTCTCCAGGCAAGAACACTAGAGTGGGTTGCCATTTCCTTCTCCAATGCATGAAAGTGAAAAGTAAAAGTGAAGTCACTCAGTAGTGTCTGACTCTTAGCGACCCCATGGACTGCAGCCTACCAGGCTCCTCCGTCCATGGGATTTTCCAGGCAAGAGTACTGGAGTGGGGTGCCATTGCCTTCTCCGGATGCCATGTTACTGAGGTTCTAAAAAGTCCTGAAGAGTTTTTCTTCTTGCTGTTCCTCTTTGAAATAGCAAACACCATTCTTCTTTAACTGAAGCTTTTATAACCTGATTATAAGAGAATTCCATGGACAGAAGAGCCTGGTAGGCTACTGTCCACGGGGTTGCAAAGAGTCGGACACAACTGAGTGACTGAGTCTGCATACACACATAACGATTCAGCAGGTTAGTAGTTAGGGTCCTTTCTCTTCTTTTCCAGTATGCGGCGCTAGGGGCAAGTGTTTGGTGTCCCTTACCTGGGCTGCTTCTGGTGGCGTTGGAGCATCTTGTCACTGCTTGTGCCTCTGGGTAGTTGGTACCTTGATGCCACAGGTGTCACCGGGGTTGTCACCTGGGGCACAGGGATGGCAGGCACCTACACTACGTTTGGGGTCTCCTGTGTCATAGGCTCTGCTGCTACAGGGGAAGAAAGGGGCGAGGGGGTGCTGGGTCATACATGTGTCCTCTGTGGTGAGGTTATCAGGTCCATAGGAGCTGTCCCTGGAGGAATAGGGGGCAGAGTTGCTAGAGCCTCTGCAGCCGTAGGAAGGGGTCATAGGCGCCACAGCCACTGCTGCCATCTCCCCGTGCCGTGTGCTGCCGCAGCCAGAAGGCTGAAGTCGGGGGCACTGCCTCCCTTGCTGCTCCAGATTCTCTGGGGCTGTGGGCTCAGCTGCTGCTGCTGGGGTCCAGCACTGGAGGCACCTCATCCCCTGTTCCCACGGTTCCGCCTCCTCCGTGTGTTCCCGGTCACCCACCTTCAGATGCGCAGATGGGTGAAGTTTTCCAGCATCCTGGTGTGTTGGATAGAGGCACCTTTGTTACTTTATGGAGGCCTTACTAATTGTTGATTGAAAGGAAGAGACAAAAGGAGCATCTCATGCTGCCATGATGCTCTAGTATCTTCAGAATAAGGACTAAGAATTAGGCAGTGTGAGGGTGTGGGAATGAGTGCATTGAATATCCCATAGTAACTGGTAGTAAGCACCTCGGTGCCTGGGATTCTGCAGTCTGGAGCATGCACGTTTTCCTTGACTGAGTGCCAATACACGTCTGCTTGTACCTAGACCTGGGCCGTGGAAAGTAATCAGAACAGCCTCCTATTCCCATCAGCAATTGGAAACAGTAGTAAATTCTTTTTTCTTTCTTGGTTTCTATGCAGGAGGTCAAATCCCTGGCCAATTTCAGATGTACAGTATTTTTTAAAACCTAATAAATTGAGAGAGAACATGAGCTGAATTTACTAAAAGAGAGAGAGACAAAGTTTACGCTGTTAAGCACACAGTCCCACTGGATATGATATTATTGGAGCATAGCGTTATCCAGATGGCATAGCCTAATCATTTCCTGGCACCAGAGTGCCCCTAACTTTTCTCATTATCCATACAACTCCCCATTTGAGGGTCTGTGACTGTGTCTCTCTTTAGGAATACAGGCAAACCTCAGGCATGAGAGGGAGGTTAGTACTTTTTCAATACTTGTCAACTCATTATATTTAAAAGGCTCGTCTACATGTAGAAAAGAGAAATAGTAACTTTATATTTGTTTTAAAAATAATCACAACAAAGCTGTCACAGAAATACTTAGTGACGATATAAACCAAATCCCTGGTCAGAGCTCTAAAAACTGATGCTCTTCATTGAATGGCCTGAATTTGCACAAATCCACAGTAATGATGAGAAAGGGGTCGTTCGTCTGGGACATGTCCTGTGTTTGCATCCCTTTCACTGGCAGGAGTTTGCCCACTTCTTTTAAGATGAAGAAACTTGTCAACCTCAATAGATACTTTCAGAGCTTGGCAATTAATTTATGTTGCAATGAGGAAATTCTTCTGCATGACTATCTTTTTTAAATAGTTGAGTCACAGAAAATCCTGACTGTAGAATTAGAAAGTGCAAAATAAAATCAATCAAAATGTATTTAATGAGTTTAGTAAAGTGGCTTGATAAAAAATCAATACATGGAAATTAAAGACTTACAAAGAAGCAATACGTATTTATAAAAGGTAATAAAAACAAATTTACTTATTTGAAATGACACTCTCATCATATTCCTCAAAGTAAACAATTTGAGAAACATACAAGACCTGAATAAAAATATGTAAGTCTCTATAGAATGTAAATTATGTAAGTCTTTATAGAATGTAAATTACGTTTTCAGTCAGTTCAATTCAGTCTCTCAGTCGTGTCCGACTCTTTGCAACCCCATGAAATGCAGCACGCCAGGCCTCCCTGTCCATCACCAACTCCCGGAATTCACTCAGACTCACATCCATTGAGTCAGTGATGCCATCCAACCATCTCATCCTCTGTCATCCCCTTCTCCTCCCACCCCCAAACCCTCCCAGCATCAGAGTCTTTTCCAATGAGTCAACTCTTCACATGAGGTGTCCAAAGTACTGGAGTTTCAGCTTTAGTGTCATTCCTTCCAAAGAAATCCCAGGGCTGATCTCCCTCAGAATGGACTGGTTGGATCTCCTTGCAGTCCAAGGGACTCTCAAGAGTCTTCTCCAATACCACAGTTCAAAAGCATCAATTCTTCGGCATTCAGCTTTCTTTACAGTCCAACTCTCACATCCATACATGACCACTGGAAAAACCATAGCCTTGACTAGACGGACCTTTGTTGGCAAAGTAATATCTCTGCTTTTTAATATGCTGTCTAGGTTGGTCATAACGTTCCTTCCAAGGAGTAAGCGTCTTTTAATTTCATGGCTGCAATCACCATCTGCAGTGATTTTGGAGTCCAAAAAAATGAAATCTGACACTGTTTCCACTGTTTCCCCATCTATTTCCCATGAAGTGATGGGACCGGATGCCATGATCTTTGTTTTCTGAATGTTGAGCTTTTTTTTTTTTGCCAAAAAAAAAAACAACCCCCAAATTTAGTTGCTTTAAATAGCTGTGTAGCTAGCATAATTCTTTTTTTTTAAATTTTATTTAATTTTTAAACTTTACATAATTGTATTAGTTTTGCCAAATATCAAAATGAATCCACCACAGGTATACATGTGTTCCCCATCCTGAACCCTCCTCCCTCCTCCCTCCCCATACCATCCCTCCGGGTCGTCCCAGTGCACTAGGGAATGTTGAGCTTTAAGCCAACTTTTTTACTCTGCTCTTTCACTTTCATCAAGAGGCTTTTTAGTTCCTCTTCACTTTCTGCCATAAGGGTGGTGTCATCTGCATATCTGAGGTTATTGATATTTCTCCTGGCAATCTTGATTCCAGCTTGTGCTTCATCCAGCCCAGCGTTTCTCATGATGTACTCTGCATATAAGTTAAATAAGCAGGGTGACGATATACAGCCTTGACATACTCCTTTTCCTATTTGGAATCAGTCTGTTGTTCCATGTCGAGTTCTAACTCTTGTTTTCTGACCTGCATACAGGTTTCTCAAGAGGCAGGTCAGGTGGTCTGGTATTCCCATCTCTTTCAGAATTTTCCACAGTTTGTTGTGATCCACACAGTCAAAGGCTTTGGCATAGTCAATAAAGCAGAAAGGGATGTTTTTCTGGAACTCTCTTGCTTTTTCGATGATCCAGCGGATGTTGGCAATTTGATCTCTGGTTCCTCTACCTTTTCTAAAACCAGCTTGAACATCTGGAAGTTCAAATTATGTTTAGTCTTCCTATATTCATCTGTTTGTGCACTGGAACCCTAATAATCACAATTAAAAAAACAGCACTGATTCTAACATAGATCTTTCAAGAGACACCCGTTAAGAGTCCCCTGTTTAGATGCCCCCAAACCACCAAGGAATGGATTTCCTTTCCAAGAAAAAGTACCTAGGATTAACACTCTGTGTCCCCTGTCTTGTTCTTAAGTAAAGTAAGACAATGAGACAGGCACATGTAAGACAAGAATTTCTGAAAATTCCTTATAAAGTTCCCTTCTTGTTAAAAAAAAAAAAAAGGAAGAAAGAAAGCACTGTTGATTTTATATATCTGTGAATAAAATACAGGGAGTCCTGCTTCTGGGTGTGTTGTGGACCATAGTACACTCACAAAGGAGAGTAAGGGAAGTGACAAAGGTCAGGATACCGCCTGCCCCAATCATGGACTCCTGTTCTGTTAACAGAGCATCTGCCCCAGGGAGTGGACAGCAGTCCAGTCATCTTTTCCCCATCCCGGCTGAGCCACGCCAGCCCTAAACAGAAAGGAGCCGTGCAGAAAATGTCTGGAAGTTACTTGCTATGCCTTTAATATGGAATAATAGAAAACTGAAAAGACTTTCACAAGTTTGTGTCTTTGCCTCTCAAATTTTCAGTGATACTTCGGTATAAACGGATCAAAAATGACCATATCCAGTGAAGGGGAGAAACCCTTGTTATCCAAGGAGTATAAAGTTTCAGTCAAGTAAGGTAATAACTTGTACAGATCTGTACAACAGCGTGACTGCAGTTCATGATACTGTGTTGTACACTTGAAAAATTAAGAGGACAGACCTCTTAATAAGAACACAGTGAGTGCTCTTACCAAAATTAAAAAAGGAAAATACTAAAAAATAAGAAAATTTTGGATAAAGACAGGGGAGAAGAAGAGACTTGTTCCACTCAATAGCAAAACATATTAAGAAGCCATGGTTATTATAACTATGTTTTGGGAGTGATGGAGTAGACAAACACACCAGTGTCAGAGAGGGCCAGAAGGAACAGTCCAGAAAAGATACATGAGTATTTGGAACTTGGTTGAGGATATATATGAGGAAAAGCTGTTGATTTTACTTTAATGTTTAATCTATAATTTATCTAGGCATTGGATTCTAGATTGACAATAATTTATCTTATAATTCTGAAGACATTTTTCCACTGCATTCTTGCTTGTGATGCCACAGCTGAAATAGCCATTTTTGATAGGTGATTGTTGCTTGTGGCATACTTTTTTCTCTCACTGAAAGATCTCTGAGTCATCTCTTTATATTTGGTACTCAAAAAGGGAGCTTGATTCCTGCCTTTCATCACTGGAAGTCTTTAAATATTATTTGACAGTGTCTTCTGGTATTTTTCTCACGCCACTGATTGATAGTCTAATTATTTCCGCAGCTTCTAACTCTGCCTCTCGGCCAGTTTGTTTTACTGTCTGTAAGGTGTTGACGGGCTCTGTTGTGCCTTCCAGCCCCTTCGTTGTTCTTTCACCTCTGCTGTTCTTGGCTCCTCTGTTGTTAGCAGGGGGCTTCGTAGAAAAGACGAGTGCAGATGTTTGTACATTTTGTAATGGGAAGTCTTCTGTAATGATGACTTCAACTTCCTCTGTGAAGTAGGACAGAGATTCCTTTGTTGATCAACAAAGGATTGAGAAGGCAGTGAGAAGGGCTGGCACTCATCTCAGAGGTGAGGTGGAAATGAATCACAGAAATGAGAGCTCGCCCCACGGATGAATATAATGTATTAATATAAGCTACTTGCATAAGGAAAGAATCCCAAGCTGGGATTAGACTCAGAGTTTATCCAGAAGTGCTTACTGCTGTAGGATTTTGAAGGAGGCAAAACTGAAACAGTGTTTTTTGTTCAGACATTTTAAGAATAGCAGGCTTATAAGATTTCCAGAGGAGAGAAAAACTTTCTGAAGATGAAATTACAATAAAACAGTACAAACCATATGAAAAAGTCACAATGAAAAAAAGTCAGCTGATTGAAAAAAGGTATATTAGCACCCTAAGAACCAGAAATAATAGGAAACGTTTAAAAAGAGTCTTAAATATTATACTTGCATTTAAAATAAGTAAGTATGATAAACAAATATACATCACATCAGAAGAACATAGTAATATAAAAACAGGATGTAGACAAAATAAACCACTAGAATTTCTAGATATTTTTTAAGTCACTGAAATAGAAAGGACTGAAAAAATAGACTGAAGAGATTACAAGTTAATTAGAAGATGAATCTGAGGAAGTTAAGAACGCAGCACAAAATACAAAGAGACAGAAATATTAGGTTATGGGACATAACTTTCTTTGAAAGAGAAGGCGAATATCCAAAATATGCTAAACATACATCTGACAAGATTTCCAAGAAAGAAACAGGAGAGAGCCAAAACTCAAAATAGCTGAAAAAAAAATCTCAGAGCTGAAGAAAGATATGTGTCTTCAAGCGTTGACATCAGACCAACTTATGCAAGATTAAATATAAAGCAAAAAAATCTTAATAGCAACACCCCCAAAAAAATCACACTACCTTTAGCAAGAAATGGCAGATGAATACATGACCTCAATGTCAGCAGCAAGACACCAGAAAAATATTTTTTAAATGCTGGAGAAAAATAACTGTCAAAATGTCATTCAAGAGTGAAGGTAGAGAGACATTTTCAGAAATATGAAAACTGAGGAAATGTATTAACCTGACACTTCACAGAAAGAAGTACTGAAAATGTATTCTTTAGGAAGAAGGGAACTGAAAACAGAAGGTCGCACGGCTCAGTGATGAGGGTGGCTAAGGACGTAGGTGCCAGAGCCAGCCGTGCTGCGTGGCTAAGAGAAAACTCACTCACCTCTCTGTGCTTCAGTTCCTACATATAAAATAAACATGAAAGTGATCATAGCAATTGCATCACGAGTTTCTTACAAGAGGGAAACAAGTCGATACTTGCAAAGCACTTTCACATGTTAATAGTATTAATACAAGTCCAATAAATGTTGACTAAGAATATAAATAATTGCTAAGTTTGGAGTAACTTCGACATAAAATGCTAAAAATAATCACTATTTTAGGACTTTAAAGGTAAGAGACTTAAATTACAAATGTTGGAAAATAATATGGTTCAAAGAGGAGAGGAAATTATTGAACTGTTTTAAGATCACTTTTTTCTTCTACACGAGAAGGGTGGAAAATAAAGAAAATGCAGCTAATGCTGTCGGATGGTGTGATCTCCACACCAGCAGTGTAGTAGGGAACTTGTAAGAAGTGCAGGTTCTCAGGCTCCACTTCAGAACTCACTCTGTGAGTGGGGGTCCAGGAATCCACTGAACAAGCTGTCCAGGTGACTCGAAGGCTCAGCAAAGTCTGAGAACCTTTGGTAGAGAAGAGAGCAAGGAATGGTGGGTGGCGAGGGGGGAGTTACAAGTGGAAAACTTGAAATGGTTGATAAAAATCCAAATAAATGTAAATATCTACCTCTTTTTTTAAAGAGATATCACATTGGTTTGAAAAATCTGGTTATGTGCTGCTTATAAGATAAACACACACAAAAGTTAGGTCCCAGGTGATAGAAACAAAAGGAATGAGAAAAGATGAATTGTGCCTTGTTCAGTCACTAAGTCGTGTCCAACTCTTTGCGATCCCATGGATTGTAGCATGCCAGGCTTACCATCTCCAAGAGCTTACTCAAACTCATGTCCATCAAGTCGGTGATGCCATCCAACCATCTCATCCTCTGTCATCCCCTTCTCCTCCTGCCTTCAATGTTTCCCAGCATCTGCGTCTTTTCCAATGAGTCAGCTCTTCACATCAGGTGGCCAAAGTATTGGAGTTTCAGCTTCAGCATCAGTCTTTCCAATGCCCTCTAGTTCCCTTAAGGGGATACTTTTTCCTACTCTGAACATTTGAAAACATATTAAAAGCAAATACACAGAGTTTGAAAACTTCCTTCATACTCTGCAGTCGAATGGTAGAACTCTGTACACGTGCAATCACCACATCTGGTTCTGCTGCCTGGAATTCACACAGAAAGGGGCCTCCTGGCAGCCTGGGCTCCCACCACTCCAGCTCCTAACACCATGGGTCCACCTCCACTTTCTCTGCTTCTGACTTTTCAGAAGAAACTAGCAACATCCAGGCTTTCCTATTACAAAAGGTGATTGTTTTAAAAAGGAGGCAGGGTAAAGTATTAAAAAATAGGGTCCATAAGAAGGAGATGAAGTGATCAGGAACACAGGAGAAAGAAGGTTATACATGCTGTTATTTTGCAAAAGAAGATAATCACATAATGGTACGTGTTTCTGCACGATGCATTCCTTTGTGTTTTTATTTAAGAGTCAATTCCCTGAGAAACTATGCACAGTGCTCACATTTACCAGTGGAATTTTGTCAGTTGCCACCTGAGATAAAGTCAATGGCACTGTGGACAGGAGCAGGGCAACCGTTAAATTCAGTGACCATAGTAAGAGCCTCAGACAACAGTAACACGCACTGCCTTGAGCTTTACAGCCCTGGTGTGTCTGGGCGTATCTTGGAAATGGCTAAAGGGACCTCAATCTGGGTGGACCTGCAATTACTTGCTAGGAGACTATCTTTCTGGACATTGAGTAAGTACCAGATTTTAAGCATAGTTGGATGAACAGTCAGAAATCCCATGTTGCGTTATAAGCAGTGAAGGGTAGAACTGAGTCAGCTGATGTGGAGGCTCGGGGTGTATCCCTGACATGTGAGGAGGGGAGGGAGGTGCCTCTGCTGTGGAGTCTCTTCACCCTCAGCACATCCCCAGGTCCACTTGGGAGCGGCTGTTCCGTGTGTGAGAAATAGATGTGCTGGTGGCCGACAGGAAAGGCCCCAATGGACTTCCTTCCTGAAACTGATAGTGATTCAGCTGGGTCCGACTCTGCCTGCCAGGCTCCTCTGTCCTTGGGATTCTCCGGGCAAGAATGCTGGAGTGGGTTGCATTGTCTTCTCTGGGGGATCTTCCTGACTCAGGAATCAAATCCCAGTCTCCTGCACTGCAGGTGGATTCTTTTCCATCTGAGCCACCGGGGCAGCCCTGAAGGCCACTTTTAAATCTCTTCTGGATGTTTTCTGCGCTTCTGAGACAGACACTGTGCGTGAAGGGAAACCAGTTGTTCATATCTGGGGATGTGGACTTGAATCAGCAGTTAAATGTGTTGCTTTGTAGGGTAAGAGGAGTAGGATGCAGTGTCTCTGTCTACCTGAATAAAAATTAATGAATGGAAGATTAACACCGGCTTGTAAGTTTTGACTCCGAAATACAAATCTCAGAGGCTGGAATCCTCGCTCTCTCGTTGTCTGTTTTAGGATGGAGCAAACCAATGCAGGAGGCTGACGTTCGTGGGGAGTTTGATCCTAATGCAATCACTAAAATAATTTCATGTTTCTCTCTCAAATGATACAATCATCAGAACTAAAATTTCAGGAAGAACCCCCTCTAATTAGGAAAGAATAGTCTCTTCAATAGATGATTTTAGGAAGACTGGACAGCTATATATATATATATATATATATATATATATATATATATATACATACATATGTATATATGTGTGTGTATATGTGTGTGTGTAAATATTATTCAGCCATAAAAAATAATAAAATCCTGCCATTTGCAATAGTGTGAATGGATCTCAAGGACATTGTGTTCTAGCTCTGTGAAGAATACTGTTGGTAGCTTAATAGGGATTGCATTGAATCTATAAATTGCTTTGGGTAGTATACTCATTTTCACTATATTGATTCTTCCAATCCATGAACATGGTATATTTCTCCATCTATTAGTGTCCTCTTTGATTTCTTTCACCAGTGTTTTATAGTTTTCTATATATAGGTCTTTAGTTTCTTTAGGTAGATATATTCCTAAGTATTTTATTCTTTCCGTTGCAATGGTGAATGGAATTGTTTCCTTAATTTCTCTTTCAGTTTTCTCATTATTAGTGTATAGGAATGCAAGGGATTTCTGTGTGTTGATTTTATATCCTGCAACTTTACTATAGTCATTGATTAGTTCTAGTAATTTTCTGGTGGAGTCTTTAGGGTTTTCTATGTAGAGGATCATGTCATCTGCAAATAGTGAGAGTTTTACTTCTTCTTTTCCAATTTGGATTCCTTTTATTTCTTTTTCTGCTCTGATTGCTGTGGCCAAAACTTCCAAAACTATGTTGAATAGTAATGGTGAAAGTGGGCACCCTTGCCTTGTTCCTGACTTTAGAGGAAATGCTTTCAATTTTTCACCATTGAGGATAATGTTTGCTGTGGGTTTGTCATATATAGCTTTTATTATGTTGAGGTATGTTCCTTCTATTCCTGCTTTCTGGAGAGTTCTTATCATAAATGGATGTTGAATTTTGTCAAAGGCTTTCTCTGCATCTGTTGAGATAATCATATGGTTTTTATTTTTCAATTTGTTAATGTGGTGTATTACATTGATTGATTTGCGGATATTGAAGAATCCTTGCATCCCTGGGATAAAGCCCACTTGGTCATGGTGTATGATCTTTTTAATGTGTTGTTGGATTCTGATTGCTAGAATTTTGTTAAGGATTTTTGCATCTGTGTTCATCAGTGATATTGGCCTATAGTTTTCTTTTTTTGTGGGATCTTTGTCAGGTTTTGGTATTAAGGTGATGGTGGCCTCATAGAATGAGTTTGGAAGTTTACCTTCCTCTGCAATTTTTTGGAAGAGTTTGAGCAGGATAGATGTTAGCTCTTCTCTAAATTTTTGGTAGAATTCAGCTGTGAAGCCGTCTGGACCGGGGCTTTTGTTTGCTGGAAGATTTTTTATTACAGTTTCAATTTCCATGCTTGTGATGGGTCTGTTAAGATTTTCTATTTCTTCCTGGTCGAGTTTTGGAAAGTTGTACTTTTCTAAGAATTTGTCCATTTCTTCCATGTTGTCCATTTTATTGGCATATAATTGTTGATAATAGTCTCTTATGATCCTTTGTATTTCTGTGTTGTCTGTTGTGATCTTTCCATTTTCGTTTCTAATTTTGTTGATTTGATTTTTCTCCCTTTGTTTCTTGATGAGTCTGGCTAATGGTTTGTCAATTTTATTTATCCTTTCAAAGAACCAGCTTTTGGTTTTGTTGATTTTTGCTATGGTCTCTTTTGTTTCTTTTGCATTTATTTCTGCTCTAAAGAGACACTGATGTATAGAACAGTCTTATGGACTCTATGGGAGAGGGAGAGGGTGCGAAGATTTGGGAGAATGACATTGAAACATGTAAAATATCATGTAAGAAACGAGTTGCCAGTCCAGGTTCGATGCACGATACTGGATGCTTGGGGCTAGTGCACTGGGATGATCCAGAGGGATGGTATGGGGAGGGAGGAGGGAGGAGGGTTCAGGATGGGGGACACATGTATACCCATGGCGGATTCATTTTAATATTTGGCAAAACTAATACAATTATGTAAAGTTTAAAAATAAAATAAAATTAAAAAAAAAAGAATGGGGGAGGGGCAAAGCTACAGGGATATATTGTATAACATGGGACATATAGCCAGTATTTTATAATATCTATAAATGGAGTATAACCTTTAAAATATGAATCACTGCATTGTATACCTGTAATGCATGTAAAATTGTACAGCAATTATATTTCAACAAAAAAATAAAGCAATAAACTAGTAGGATATAAGGGAAAAAAAAAAAAGGACATTGTGCTGGGTGAAATAAGTCAGGCAGAAAAAGACAAACACCTTATGATCTCTTATATGTAAAATCTAAAAACAAAACACAAAAAAAACCAAAGCAGGCTTGTAGAGAGAGAGAACAGATTCACGGTGCTAGACGTCCAGGTTGGTTGAGGGGGTGAAAAGGTAAAAGAACAGAAAGTGGAGCCCCTTCCCATTACACTCTGGATAACAAGTCAAAATTCTCTCTGTGCAGTCGTTGGGATAATGGTTGTAAAATTTAGCTCGTTTTTATCAGAAAATATCAAAATGTAATATAATTAGTGATCATCTGGTTAATTTTGGTTTTCTTGCCTAAAATAATTGTTTATTAAATTATAACCTTAATTTACTGGGTTAACTTTTAAAACTGAATAAAAACACAGATTTAGTGTGAAGGAAGCTAGAAAGAGTTCATAAAATACACGATAGATGGTCATCAATCACGCCAGGCTGTAAATGCACATTACAGATGTCTTCTTACTTGTTTGTCCGAATCAGAATTGCATTCACCTCGTGACTACTCTGAGAAGCTGACTTCTGGACTTAGCACAGAGACAAACAGTAATAGGAAGAGAAATAGCTAGCCTATTTTCAGCCTAGTTCTAAATAAACTCAGGATTGAATCCCCCCGAAGCATTTTGATTCAGAATTCCAGGAGCAGATCTGTTTTCTTCTCTCCTTTCTCCCACACTCTGACTTGAGACTCATGTTTTATTCAGCATGTACTTTTAGGTACTTGTTAAATGCTTGATCCTGATACAACTTACTGCTTTCTTTACTGTCATTTCCTGTAAAGAGAGTCTTTCCTTGAAAATGTTTTTCTTCTAATTTAACTATATTCTCCAAATTTTAAGTACTCTCCTTCTTGTTTATTTGGGTCTTTTATCTTCCAGTCTTTGTTGAGAGATGATTTCTTTAGAATAGAAAATATTTGTGTACACAGTTTCACATTGATTCATTCTAACCAAACCAAATTTTCCATGAGTGTGCATCAGTTGACTTGAAACTTTTTATCATCAGGTGGAAAATCTGTACTTTAGGGAAAAAATCAACTGTGATCCATAAATAAGCATTTTCTTGTGCCATGTCAACGTAGCATTGTTCTCTCACCAACTCTACAATAATCAAACAGCCATACTAAACATATTGCTACAAAACCGACCTTCAGCAGAGTTAAAATAGTTGCTTTCATAGAAATACTTACTGGGGACAAATGAATTTAAGCAGTAGGGTGGATCCAGCTTTCAAGGTGACATTTTTCATCTTAGTTCAAAGCTAATGAAGAAAATGAAAGAATGAATGTTTTTTTGGGAAACATCCCTAAGCCGCTCGGAAATTATTTCACGCTATCTCCTTGGAACAGTGTTTCGGTTCTCAAGTCACTTAAAAGATAGTGCAGTTATTAACAAAGACAAGAAAGTGAAAGCCAACTTGTACCTGCAGATACGCTGGGCAATGTCGCCCTTCGGGACTTGGCTAAAAAGTGGAATGGATTCAGCCAATCCCTTTGGCCACAGGGAAATCCCTAAACCACGCTGTACTCAGAAGCAATTTTGCATTCACCCCATCCTCCAAGTCCTGCTATGCTCTGGGGCCATGCCTTCCCTAGTTTTATTTTAAGATCCCGCAAGAGAATTTAAAATTCACAAGTCAGTTGAGCATAGGAAGTCTCTTCAATCTAAAATCCACCTGGGATGTGAAAACAGACACCAGTGAGAGATAATAACCGATGGTCCCTGTGTTATCCTCAGGTTGATTATGACAGTACAGACACATTGTGGAGCACTGCTGTTTGGAAAATGTTTAACTAAGACATTCTGAAGATGTATAGAAGACCCTTGAGAGTCCCTTGGACCCTGATGCTGGGAAAGATTAAAGGCAAAAGGAGAAGAGGGTGGCAGAGGATGAGATGGTTAGATAGCATCACCAACAAATTGATCGTGAATTTGAGCAAACTCTGGGAGGTAGTGGAGAACAGGGGAGACTGGCGTGCAACAGTTCATGAGGTCGCAAAGAGTCAGACAGGACCTAGCAGCTAAACAACAATATTTCCAAAAAGAATTGGGAGTTTTGCTATCCTTTCCCCCCTGAAACAGTCATGTGTTTTGTACTGACTGAAGTGGAGCTTTTAATAAATCCCAATCTTAATGTCAGAGAATATTTCCTGATCAATTTTGTCTGTTAAGCCTCTCTATTCTTATATAAACTCTCTTTAAACTCTTCATAGTTTAAAGCACCATTTTATTATATTTTCTTGCTCCCTATTAAGGAAATTACTTTAAGCAAGGATATTTCCTTTTTTGATCAGAATGTGACTGGGGAACCTGCATGGAACCAGAAGAGTGAAGAGTCCGCATTCAGGGGGGTTGGTGTTTTCTCTCAGTGTAGCTTCCGCTGTCTCTTGTCAGGTTGCCCTTCCCATCTCCTTCCCAGGTCACTTTGGTCTTAAAATCCAGGCCTGCCAGACTTTGACTTAGATCGCAGCTCCCTCTCCCCGCTCAGGCTTCAGGGAAGATGGGGCGTAACCTCTCCGTGGTCTCCTCGCCCCCACATTCTGGCTTCACTGTAGTGTTGGGTCCAGAGAAGAAGGATGGAAGCAGGGACCCCGCCGCCTGTTTGATCGGCCAGCATGGGAGCTGTGGACACGCATGGTCTCTGAGCTGCAGGGTCTGTTCGGGTGGGTCTTGGGAGTTCTTCGAGCAGATGGCCACCTTCCTGCACTCCACCGCCAAGTGTCCCTTGCTGACCCCTGCCAGCGACCACCACCAGGGTGTGTGCAGAGCTTCCTGTCCCTGGATCTCCTGTCTAGCCAGTGGGCAGCCCTCTTAGGGCTCAGCAGGGTCCACTTGGGACACACTAAAGTTTTATCTTTGCTGTCCATTGTCTGAGAATGTCTGTCGGCCTCCAATGCCGGCTTTGGGTCTCTTTCCAGTCCTTCTCCTCATACAATTGACAAGTATGTAGAACAGAAAATTCAATAAGGAGATTCCGAGCCCAGGAGTGAAAATAGCAGCTTTAGCCACTAATATGTAGGAGAGGTTGTATCACCACGGATATACAGCCTCCCCTGATACATACACCCAGAGATGCACAGAAGCACACCCTCCCTTGGCTTGAGTGAGGAATCGGGTGTGTGGCGCCTCCCTTTCAGAATTAGAGGAATCTCCATGGTCCTCTCTCTAGGCTGCCAAATCTGTACTCAGATCGTTGCCCTTAGTCTCTGTAGTGGTGGTTTACTCCAGCATGGGTATCAGGAGGCATTGCAAGCAAAGGCGGCCACTTGGTCTTACATTTCTACCTCTAGATCATGAGTGAATGGATGAGAGAGTCATGGATCTCTTCAGAATGTTTTCAGAATGTGAGGATATTTAACTATTTTGAGTTGGTAGCTTTAGCTGAATCTAAGCATAAGAGGATTTTCAATCTCATTCACTGGTATTATAAAGTTTACTTCAATAAAGAAGAACTTTTTGTGTATTTTTGGTGCCTTTTTAGAAAATTAACTGACCATATATGCAATAGGCAAGGGATAACAAATTCTCCGCTGGCCAGGATGTGGAGAAAAGGGAACCCTTGTACACTGTTGGCAGGAATACAACTTAGTGCACACACTATGGAAAATAGTGTGGAAGTTCCTCAAGGAATCAAAAATAGAGCCATCACATGATCTATATTCCTGCCTGCTGGTGCTCAGTCCTTAGTCATGTCTGACTCTGTGTGACCCTACGGACTGTAGCCTACCAGGCTCCTCTGTCCATGGGATTATCCAGGCAAGAATACTGGAACGGGTTGCCATTTCCTACTTCTGGTTATATATCTAAAGAAAAAGATATCATTATCTCAAAGAGATATATGTATTCCCCTATTCATGACAGCATTATTCACACAAGCCAAGGTATGGAAACACCTAAATGTCCATCGACAGTTGAACAGATAAAGAAAATGTGGTACATGTGTGATGGGATATTATTCAGCCTTTAAAAAGAAGGAAGGCCTGCCATTTGTGAAAACATGGACCTTGAAGGCATTGTGGTAAATGACATAAGCCAGACGGAGAGAGACAAATACTGCACGGTATCACTTATGTACATTTCCTACTTTTTCTTCTTTTCCTCTCCCCCACCCAGTTGCTGAAGGCTACTTCTTCTTTTTGGCCTTTTTTTCCCTCCCTGAAAGGCTACATAATTGGAAGACTGTCCACAAAAACCACTGTTGATCCTCTAAACCCAGTGTGTCCCTTTAAGTCACATTAACCTTTTATATGATGTCTCTTCATTCTTTACATCCCTTCCCTGTAGATCATGTACCCAGTTACCCTGTCCTTTCTTAAACCTTCAGGCTCTAGCTGAGTTTCATCTTTCCAGTGATTGCTCCACCTCACCTCCGTCCTCTTTCAGCAGCCCTCCCCCAACCCCCCTGCTTTTTCTTGGTTAATTCTTGGCAGTTCTTGCATTCTCTATTTTGAGACTTCCTGACCCCACTGTTGAGCAGCAAATCTTTCCTCATTATTTTATTTCTTAAGCTTCAAGCAGATGTAATCACATCATGTTCCATCCAGATCTACATACCCTCCTAATTTTTCACAGATCACATCCCCTTAAATTAATTTGCTTGCTTGGAGGATTTCCTGGTAGAAAGGAAGAGACTAATTGGCCTTTGTTGTTTGTTTTGTTGTTCAGTTTCTTACATTAAAAAGGACACCACATGTAGCAGCTTAAACCAACACAGATTCATCATCTTAGAATTCTGAAGGACAGAAGTCTAACAGCAGGCTCACTGGGCAGAAACTGAAGGGCCGGCAAGGCTGCATTCCTTTCTGGGAGCTCTGAGGATAACACAAGCCCAGGTTCACTGGGGCTGTTGACCAAGTACCATTCCATACTCTGAGACGCTATCAAGGCTTCCTGTAATAAATTGCGCTCCGCCAAGAGAAACTGTCTCAGAGCGCTGTGTGGTTTCTGTCACAGTCTTCCAGAGCTGATCACAGCACTGGCCACATTTCTGTATTCCAACACACAATTCTCCTCTTAAATGTTTTCCTTTCTGCTCCCAAGTACTTCATGTTTGCTGCATAGAAAGGAATTGCTTTTGGGCCTTTTGAGAACGTGACTAAGACAAAAGCTCTTTTTTAGAACAAAAAAAAATTATTTATTGAATCATTCATTTATTTGTTTTTGGCTGTGCTGTCTTTTTAAAATTATCTACTCATTCATTTATTCATTGTGGCTGTGCTGAGTCTTCATGCTGCGCATGGGCTTTCTCTGGTTGCAGTCCATGGACTTCTGTTGCAGTGGCTTCTCGAGTCTCAGAGCGCCAGCTCTAGTGAGCATGGGCTCAGTAGTTAAAGCGCACAGGCTCAGTTGCTTCATGACATGTGGAATGTTTCAGGACCAGGGATCAAACTATTTTCCTTGCACTGGAAGGCAGATTCTCAACCACTGGACTACCAGGGAAGTCCCTCCACATTTATTTATTAGTTTCCATATCCAGGTGCTGCACCCACTCTAGACTATATCAGTGTCTCCCTCACTCCAATCTCAGAATATATTGGTTGGAAGGACAGACAAATAGCTCAGTAGTATAAAGGCTATGGGGCTTCCCATGTGACTCAGTCAGTAAAGAATCTGCCTGCAAGACAGGAGACTGCCTGAAATACAAGAGGCCCAGGTTCGATCCCTGTGCCGGGAAGTTCCCCTTGGAGTAGGGAATGGCAACTCACTCCAGTATTCCTGCCTGGAAAATCCCATGGACAGAGGAGCCTGGCGTGCTAGGATCCACGGGGTCGCAGAGTCAGACATGACAGAATGACTAAACCACTATACCACCTCATAAACGCTATGATAACAGTAAACACAGAATGAAATGGAGATGTAGAGGAAAGATGTGAAATCCAAAATTGGGTCTGAAGGAACCAAACAAAGAGGGATCTCTTAGAAAATGGAAAGTTCTGCATCTCCAAACTGATCAATCCTAGGTTGGACTTCAGCAGACAGGGCTCATTTCTGTGAGCTCAACCTGCTTCTTGTCTTTACTGAAGCGAGCAGGTCGGTTGTCACTGGCTTCTTGTCTTCCTACTACAGAAAAAGTAAGAGAAACAGAAAAGTCCATAATGCATCCACAAGGCCAGTTAAGTAACAGT
This sequence comes from Bos indicus x Bos taurus, assembly GCF_003369695.1. Taxonomy (NCBI): domain Eukaryota; kingdom Metazoa; phylum Chordata; class Mammalia; order Artiodactyla; family Bovidae; genus Bos; species Bos indicus x Bos taurus. The sequence continues at coordinate 7,798,372 of NC_040099.1, read as the reverse complement.
TCTGTTCAGTTTAGTCGCTCAGTCGTGTCTGACTCTTTGTGACCCCATGAATCGCAGCACGCCAGGCCTCCCTGTCCATCACCAACGCCCGGAGTTCACTCAGAGTCACGTCCACCAAGTCAGTGATGCCATCCAGCCATCTCATCCTCTGTCGTCCGTCCCCTTCTCCTCCTGCCCCCAATCCCTCCCAGCATCAGTCTTTTCCAGTGAGTCAACTCTTCTCATGAGGTGGCCAAAGTACTGGAGTTTCAGCTTCAGCATCATTCCTTCCAAAGAAATCCCAGGGCTGATCTCCTTCAGAATGGACTGGTTGGATCTCCTTGTAGTCCAAGGGACTCTCAAGAGTCTTCTCCAACACCACAGTTGAAAAGCATCAATTCTTCGGTGCTCAGCTTTCTTCACAGTCCAACTCTCACATCCATACATGACCACTGGAAAAACCATAGCCTTGACTAGACGGACCTTTGTTAGCAAAGTAATGTCTCTGCTTTTCAATATGCTATCTAGGTTGGTCATAACTTTTCTTCCAGTAAGCAAGCGTCTTTTACTTTCATGGCTGCAGTCACCATCTGCAGTGATTTTGGAGCCCAAAAAAATAAAGTCTGACACTGTTTCCACTATTTCCCCATCTATTTCCCATGAAGTAATGGGACCAGATGCCATGATCTTTGTTTTCTGAATGTTGAGCTTTAAGCCAACTTTTTCACTCTCCACTTTCACTTTCATCAAGAGGCTTTTGAGTTCCTCTTCACTTTCTGCCATAAGGGTGGTGTCATCTGCATATCTGAGGTTATTGATATTTCTCCCAGCAATCTTGATTCCAGCTTGTGTTTCTTCCAGCCCAGCATTTCTCATGATGTACTCTGCATAGAAGTTAAATAAGCAGGGTGACAATATACAGCCTTGACGTACTCCTTTTCCTGTTTGGAACCAGTCTGTTGTTCCATGTCCAGTTCTAACTGTTGCTTCCTGACCTGCATACAGGTTTCTCAAGAGGCAGGTCAGGTGGTCTGGTATTCCTATCTCCTTCAGGATTTTCCACAGTTGATTGTGATCCACGCAGTCAAAGGCTTTGGCATAGTCAATAAAGCAGAAAAAGATGTTTTTCTGGAACTCTCTTGCTTTTTCCATGATCCAGCGGATGTTGGCAATTTGATCTCTGGTTCCTCTGCCTTTTCTAAAACCAGCTTGAACATCAGGAAGTTCACGGTTAACATATTGCTGAAGCCTGGCTTGGAGAATTTTGAGCATTACTTTACTAGCGTGTGATATGAGTGCAATTGTGTGGTAGTTGGAGCATTCTTTGGCATTGCCTTTCTTTGGGATTGGAATGAAAACTGATCTTTTCCAGTCCTGTGGCCACTGCTGAGTTTTCCAAATTTACTGGCATATTGAGTGCAGCACTTTCACAGCATCATCTTTCAGGATTTGAAATAGCTCCACTGGAATTCCATCACCTCCACTAGCTTTGTTCGTAGTGATGCTTTCTAAGGCCCACTTGACTTCAAATTCCAGGATGTCTGGCTCTAGGTGAGTGATCACACCATCGTGATTATCTGGGTCATGAAGATCTTTTTTGTATAGTTTTTCTGTGTATTCTTGCCACCTCTTCTTAATATCTTCTGCTTCTGTTAGGTCCATACCATTTCTGTCCTTTATCGAGCCGATCTTTGCATGAAATATTCCCTTGGTATCTCTAATTTTCTTGAAGAGATCTCTAGTCTTTCCCATTCTGTTGTTTTCCTCTATTTCTTTGCATTGATTGCTGAGGAAGGCTTTCTTATCTCTTCTTGCTATTCTTTAGAACTCTGCATTCAGATATGCTTATATCTTTCCTTTTCTCCTTTGCTTTCATTTCCATTCTTTTCACAGCTATTTGTAAGGCCTCCCCAGACAGCCATTTTCCTTTTTTGCATTTCTTTCCCATGGGGATGGTCTTGATCCCTGTCTCCTGTACAATGTCATGAACCTCAGTCCATAGTTCATCAGGCACTCTATCTATCAGATCTAGTCCCTTAAATCTATTTCTCACTTCCACTGTATAATCATAAGGGATTTGATTTAGGTCATACCTGAATGGTCTAGTGGTTTTCCCTACTTTCTTCAATTTAAGTGTGAATTTGGCAATAAGGAGTTCATGATCTGAGCCACAGTCAGCTCCTGGTCTTGTTTTTGTTGACTGTATAGAGCTTCTCCATCTTTGGCTGCAAAGAATATAATCAATCTGATTTCGATGTTGACCATCTGGTGATGTCCATGTATAGAGTCTTCTCTTGTGTTGTTGGAAGAGGGTGTTTGCTATGACCAGTGCATTCTCTTGGCAAAACTCTATTAGTCTTTGCCCTGCTTCATTCCATATCCAAGGCCAAATTTGCCTGTTACTCCAGGTGTTTCTTGACTTCCTACTTTTGCATTCCAGTCCCTTATAATGAAAAGGACATCTTTTTTGGGTGTTAATTCTAAAAGGTCTTGTAGGTCTTCATAGAACCGTTCAATTTCAGCTTCTTCAGCATTACTGGTTGGGGCATAGACTTGGATTACTGTGCTATTGAATGGTTTGCCTTGGAAACAAACAGAGATCATTCTGTCGTCTTTGAGATTGCATCCAAGTACTGCATTTCAGACTCTTTTGTTGACCATGATGGCTACTCCATTTCTTCTAAGGGATTCCTGCTTAGTAACAAGTAGGTGCCAATTTTTAAGAATGAAAAGTATCATCAAAATGTATACTTTAATGGCTCTATAAATTTCAAATAACAATAAGAGAGTTCTTTGTAGTCTTTAAGCAACAGTCTACATCAGGAGACATTTTTTTCTTCATTTTCCAGAAAAGCATGTATCTAAGAAGACTTTAATACCACAAAAACAACATTTATCACCAAATTATAGCAAATCTGCCCAGCAGATAAAAATTACATATACTTAAAAATTCCTGATTTTGCTGAAGACAAAGCAGTATTATTTTACCTAAATTTTGATAAGATTTTCAATAAAAGCCAAATTTAATGAGGACTAAATTATTATTTCCACATAAAGCTAGTCTTGCCTGCATCTTACAATAAATTACCATGAAACTGAGTTGGTGCTATTTTTAATTCTGCTATATGATTTTAGCTGACAGCCTGTTTTCTGTATACATGGGAGAAAATTTTTCACTGTTTTCAAAGCTCCTTTTGGATCATTTAACCCTCATGTCTTTATCCTAAGGCCTAAATTTAGTGAAAGTGATAAAACTTAAATTTAATCATTTGTTCAGTAAGTATTTATTAAGAGTCTGGTATAAAGACCTCCTCTTATGCAGAGGAATATAACTGTACTTTCCCCAGAATTCTAAAAAGAAGTGATGGGAAGACACTCAGGAGTGGCCATCCATCTATGACTGTATCTCTCCTCTGCAGGACTGCTGATGGTCATTCTCCCTACAATCAATAAGCCCATTTGTCTCATAATTCACTCAGTTAGTTTAGTCTCCCTTCTCTACTATTTGTCTTGTTATTCATAAACATCTTTCAGCTTTTCTCTTTTGGAAATTGCCAGATTTCTCCATTTAACGAATCCTATACATAATGAAAATGTTATTTAGGTTTCTGTGCCAGAGAAAAGTTATTTATCTGAATTAAGAATTTGAGCATAGCTGCAGGCTACCCGAAAAAGACATGTAAATGAAAAAGCACTTCCACCATGAAGAGGAAAATGCAGAAAACGTTGTAGAACATTTTCTGCCTTTATTTCTCCACAAAGAAATTTCATTATTTACACACTATGTATAGAGCAAGATAGACATTTGAAAGATAAAATGAAGACAAAAGGCACTGAATTTATGGGAAAATAATTATTTAAAAATGCAGTGGGTTGAGATTATTGCCTTTGTGTTTAATCTGCTCAGTTCTGTGAAAATAGAAAGGTGAAAGATGTAAGGTTAACTGGGAGAAAAACGCTAATTAAATAAGGATGGGACAAAGTAAACTAACGTGCAATAAAAGATATTAAAGGACTTCAATACAGAGCATTTGCCTAAGAAAGAACAAATAAAAAGCACAGCTCTAATTATTTGAAAGGTGACCATCAAAAACAGGTTTTAAACCACAAAGCCTTGTATAATTCTCAAACAAATGTACTTGTCTGCAACAAGACTGTTAGATCAAGTGTGCAGACTACAAAAGTGAATACTTTTGACGTGACGTGCACATTTGGGGCTGATCTAACTGAACCAGACACAACCTGGAAGAGGACGGCCGGAGTGCCGACTGCTTCTCAGACTTCACCGTGACCTCAGGGCTGACCCGCACTGGTCACGGGCAGCGGTGTGGCCCCTAGACCTGCCTCCCCATTTCAGTCCTGGCCACCCTCCATGCAGCCTGGTTCCTCCAGCACATCGGTGCAGACACACACTCACACAGACACACAATGCTTACTCATACTCTGACACAAATGCCTCACGGACTCACATACTGATACACAGACCCACGGACTCACTCATCACTCACACTCTCACAAATACTCACACACTGACACACTCATATACACACTCACGTGCACTGATAGACACTTAGACACACTCACATGCACTGATACACACTCACACAAAGACACACACCAATACACACACTCACACACACCCTCCCTTTGCTGCTTGCCCTGCAAGTCCCTGAACAGGTTCCCTGCTCACTGCTCAGCCCAGGTCCTGGAGCCCCGGCTCCTCCAGGCTCAGCCACAGCCCTCAATTCAGTTCAGTTCAGTTCAGTCGCTCAGTCGTGTCCGACTCTTTTCAACTCCATAGCCTGCAACACGCCAGGCTTCCCTGTCCATCACCAACTCCCAGAGCCTACTCAGACTCACGTCCATGAGTCGGTGATGCCATCCAACCATCTCATCCTCTGCCGTCCCCTTCTCCTCCTGCCCTCATAGAGTTGCAAAGATTCAGACGCAGCTGAGGGACTAAACAAACAAGCAAGGGCTGGGATGGGCAGATCTCCAGTTTCAATAAACTCCCAGGAAATCTTGATAATGAGAATCCTAGGACCATGCCGTGTGAACCACTGGACCATGAGACCAGAAACAGTTAAAAGGAACGTTGGTGCAAAGATGCTTTGTCATATTTAACACTTTTATTTTCACCTCAAATGGCATAGTAGATACTCTTCTTTCCATCTTTGGGGTCCTGGAAATATTAGCAGGTAGTCCTGCAGATGGGGTGTTACCTGCATGTGACTTCACTGGTGATTTAAAGTATTGTAGTTCTGAGAAACATTCAAAACATTGAAATGTAAAAAGCAAAAGCTGGAGTCATGTTGTGTCCCTTCCCAGAAATGTCAAGGACTTCTAGAGACATGTCATGGAAATTGGCTTGAGATTCTGATCGTTGTTAGGAAAGCTTTCAAAACTTTCATAAATTATATGTCGAAACTCATATACCTAATAAAAATTATTTTCAATATATGCTGTTGTTGCTTCCATACATTTTTTCTATGAATGCTGGCATTCTGTTTCTAGAAGAAAAGGGTTTTTTTTAAGAAAGCTGTGAGTCTCAGCAATGCTTTTTTGTCATTATAGTAGCCCTGGGCTTCCCTGGTGGCTCAGTGGTAGAGAATCTGCCTGCCAATGCAGAAGTCGCAGGTTCAATCCCTGGGTTGGGAAGATCCCCTGGAGAAGGAAATGGCAACCCACACCAGAATTCTTGCCTGAGAATTCCGTGGACAGTGGAGCCTGGTGGGCTACAGCCCATGAAGTTGCAGAGTCAGACACAATTTAGCAACTAAACAACATCATAGAGTGAATGGGAAGGTTCATTTTCTAGATTTATTTCTAGATTCCTGAGGAAAAGCCCACCACCCAAACCAGGCCGCATGAGAATCTACTCTCTCCTCGATGTATGCAGGCGCAGTGACTAACATCACAGAGAACCATCCCTGAAGGATTCTAACCATTCCTTTTGCAAAGAAAAACCACTTTTGTGATTGGAACATGGGAACTGTTGTTTTTAGGAGAATAGTGCTCTGTGGGAGATTGTGTGTTCTTTTTATTTTCTAACAATATTCCATGCTCTTCATAAAGTAAAAATAAATGACAAATTTGGCTTGCCATCTCATTGATCAAACTCGTTCTTGATGCTAAGGCAGAGTGACCCAGCACAGGAAGGAAGTGTTAGCCAGGTTTGATGGCATTGGCCATGGAGCAGAGAAGTTGGTGCTCAAATCCCTAGAGTCAAGAAACCTTGTCACAGATGACGTTGTTATGGGGATTTAAAATGCCAAGGCAAGGGCTGGAGTGTCATCCACAGAGAACAGCAAGAACTTTAAAGGAAAGCTATATTAAATGGCTCTAGTACAGAATTATGCTACATGAAAAGTCAGAAATTCCTCTTTTATCAAGACCATGGAATATTGTTAGAAAGTAAAAAGAACCCACAGTCTCCCACAGAGTTCTATTCTCTGGTCAGATGTCAATAGAAAGCTCTTATTCAATTTCTGTGAATCGATTTGGGGGCTTGGCCCCAAATTTCTAACCTCATACTCCTTTGGATACAAAAATAGTTAGAACTCTTTGCCTCCAATTCTGTCTTGGTGCTGACCCATGCTAGGATATCCTTAACCATCTCGCCCACCTAGGTCTTATATTAAGTTCAAATTCATCCATGTTTGTGGAAGCATTTGATACTACAAGACTCTGTGAGGTGTGAGATACTCTTATGTTTTCAGCAAAGGAAAAACACAGATACAAAGAAGTTGCAGAGTAACGGCAGTAAAAAGAGAGTGATCTAATTAATATCTTTAGGCAATTGGAGCTTTCTAAAGGGGAAAGTTATTTTCAATATCCTATCCCTAATTTTTTAAAGTAAGGATGGCCCTTACTTTAAAAACTTCTGATGTTTGTAGAAAAAAAAATGGTTACGTTCTTTTGTTGATCTGTGATCCACGGCAGTTCAGAATGGCTCGAGGATCAGACCTTCTGTCTGCACAAACCAACGTTACATTCAGGAAGACATTCGTGTGTTTAGTTTGACGTTTTCCAGCTATTCACTTAAGTATTTTTACTTTATATTTAATTAAATATTATATATTTCATAATTTTTATATTTAATATTTAAATTAAGTACGTTCTCTCCCCAAACTAAATCAATCTTAAGTATACTGGATAGTAAACAAATCTTCTCAGTCTATTCTTTATAAATAAGATAAATTACATAGGGATAACTTAAAATATCTTTAATATACAATAGATACAATGTTATAATGTCAAATCATGGGCAACAGTCATGGAGACTTTTATTTCACTTCTTGAATACAGCTTTCTAGCTTTCTTAAAGTGGATTTTTAAGGCTCACCACTTGCCGGGGTAGTTGGTTCAGGAAGCAGTCCTCTTCATTCTTCCCAGGCAGCCTTGGCTGACTCTGATGGCCTGTGCTTCTTTTCAGAGCTGGAAGCTGAGGAGTGGTGCAAACACCTCTGCATGGAGTGTCTGGGGACCCGGCTCAATGACATCAGCCTCGGGGAGCCCGATCTCCTGGCGGCAGGCGTGCAGAGGGAGCAGAACGGTAAGTGTGCGGCTCCGTCCTTCCCTTTAAAGTGCACGGGGAGTTGTCGAACTTTGGAACTGAAAGGACTTCAGAAATGTTTTGGACCAATCCTTTTTTTTTAAAAAAAATCAGTTTTAATTGGAGGATAATTGCTTTACAATATTCTGTTGGCTACTGCCATGCAGCAACGCGAATCAGCCACTAGTATACATGTGCCCCCTCTCTCTTGAACCTCCCTTCCAGCCCCCACTCCATCCCACCCCTTCAGGTTGTCCCAAAGCACCAGGTTGAGTTTGGGGACAAGCACCCGTATTATACAGCAACTTCCCATTAGCTCTCTGTTTTACTTATGGTGATGAATATGTTTAAATGCTAGTCTCTCAATTTGCTCCACCCCCTCCATCCCCCACTGTGTGCAAAGTCTGTTCTCTATGTCTCTGTTCCTGCCCTGCAAATATGTTCATCATTACTATCTTTCTAGATTGCATAGGTATCCGTTAATATACTAAATTTGTTTTTCTCTTTCTGACTTACTTCATTCTGTGTAACAGGTTTGAGGTTCATCCACCTCACTAGAACTGACTCAAGTGCCTTCCTTTTTATTGCTAAGTAATATTCCATTGTATATATGTGCCATAGCTTCTTTATCCATTCGTGTTTGTTGGACATTGAAGTTGCTGCTATATCCTAGCTGTGTAAATAGTGCTGCTATGAACACTGGGGTACATCAGACCAATACTTTAGAGGAAAGTATACTGATCAACCTCAGCTATTAAGGATCTGTCTCAAGACTGCATACCACCTAGAAAAATGCTAAGGTAAAGCCCAGGTCCCCTACATTCTTGCTCTGTGACATTGCCATTTATTTCAATAAACAATCAATACATTAACTCACTGTACATAAGGTTTTGAATGAACAGTAGTAGTCCTACATTTCTTCTTAAAGCATTGTCATAGATTTGGAGTCTAAATAAACAATCTTGGCTTATGTTGTTTTTCAGTATATTTTAGGGAATGGGGAGAATATTATATCTTTGCTCAGGCTGCCATAACAACATACCACAGATTGGGTGGCTTGGACAACAGGAGTTAATTCCTCACAGCTTTGGAGGCCAAGTTCTTGCTGTGGACCCATGTGGGAGAGGGAGAGAAGAACAAGCTGTCTCCTGTCCTTCCTTACAAGGGTGCTAATTCATTATGAGGGTCCCATCCTCATGACTTCCTCTAAACTTAATTACTCCCAAAGCCTCCATCTCCTATCCTACCACCTTGGGAGTTAGGGCTTAAACCTATGAATTTAGGGAGACATAGTTCAGTCTATAGCAACAGTTCATTTCAGTTCAGTTGCTCAGTCGTGTCCAACTCTTTGCAACCCCATAGACTGTATAGCACACCAGGCCTCCCTGTTCATCAACAACTCCTAGAGTTTACTCATTCATGTCCTTTGAGTTGGTGATGCCATCCAACCATCTCATCCTCTGTCATCCCCTTCTCCTCCCACCTTCAATCTTTCCCAGCATCATAGTCTTTTCCAACAAGTCAGTTCTTCGCATCAGGTTACCAAAGTTTTGGAGTTTCAGCTTCAGAATCAGTCCTTCCAATGAATATTCAGGACTGATTTCCTTTAGGATGGACTGGTTGGATCTCCTTGCAGTCCCAGGGTCTTCTCCAACACCACAGTTCAAAAGCATCAATTCTTTGGTACTCAGCTTTCTTTATAGTCCAACTCTCACATCCATACATGACCACTGGAAAAACCATAGCTTTGACTAGACGGACCTTTGTTGGCAAAGTAATGTCTCTGCTTTGTAATAAGCTGTCTAGGTTGGTCATAACTTTTCTTCCAAGGAGCAAGCATCTTTTGATTTCATGGCTGCAGTCACCATCTGCAGTGATTTTGGAGACCAAAAAATAAAGTCTCTCACTGTTTCCAGTTTCCCCATCTATTTGATGAAGTAATGGGACTAGATGCCATGATCTTAGTTTTCTGAATGTTGAGTTTTAAGGAACTTTTTCACTCTCCTCTTCCACTTTCATCAAGAGGCCCTTTAGTTCTTTGCTTTGTCAGAAGGGTGGTGTCATCTGCATATTTGAGGTTATTGATATTTTTCCTGGCAATCTTGATTCCAGATTGTGCTTCATCCAGTCCAGCATTTTTCATGATATACTCTGCTTTTAAGTAAAATAAGTAGGGTGGCAATATACAGCCTTGACCTATTCCTTTCCCAGTTTGGAACCAGTCTGTTGTTCCATGTCCAGTTCTAACTGTTGCTTCTTGGCCTGCATACAGATTTCTCAGGAGGAAGATCAGGTGGTCTGGTATTCCCATCTCTTTCAGAATTTTCTGTTTGTTGTGATCCAGTCAAAGGCTCTGGCATAGTCAATAAAGCAGAAATAGATGATTTTCTGGAATTCTCTTGCTTTTTCAGTGATCCAGCGGATATTGGCAATTTGATCTCTGGTTCCTCTGCCTTTTCTAAATCCAGCTTGAACATCTGCAAGTTCATAGTTCATGTACTGTTGAAGCCTGGCTTGGAGAATTTTGAGCATTACTTTGCTAACGTGTGAAGTGAGTTCAGTTGTGCAGTAGTTTGAGCATTCTTTGGCATTGCCTTTCTTTGGGATTGAAATGAAAACTGACCTTTTCCAGTCCTGTGGCCACTGCTGAGTTTTCCAAATTTGCTGGCATATTGAGTACAGCAATTTCACAGCATCATCTTTCAGGATTTGAAATAGCTCAACTGGAATTCCATCACCTCCACTAGCTTTGTTCGTAGTGATGCTTCCTAAGGCCCACTTGACTTTGCATTCCAGGAAGTCTGGCTCTAGGTGAGTGATCACACCATTGTGATTATCTGGGTCGTGAAGATCTTTTTTGTACAGTTCTTCTGTGTATTCTTGCCACCTCTTCTTAATATCTTCTGCTTCTGTTAGGTCCATACCATTTCTGTCCTTTATTGTGCCCATCTTTGCATGAAATGTTCCCTTGGTATCTCTAATTTTCTTGAAGAGATCTCTAGTCTTTCTCATTCTATTGTTTTCCTCTATTTGTTTGCATTGATCACTGAGGAAGGCTTTATCTCTCCTTGCTATTCTTTGGAACTCTGCATTTAAATGGATATATCTTTCCTTTTCTTCTTTGCCTTTTGCTTCTCTTCTTTTCTCAGCTAATTGTGAGGCATCCTCAGACAACCATTTTGCCTTTTTGCATTTCTTTTTCTTGGTGATGGTCTTGATCACTGCCTTCTGTACAGTGTCAGGAACCTCCATCCATAGTTCTTCAGGCACTCTATAATATTTAATCCTTTGAATCTATTTGTCACTTCCACTGTATAGTTGTAAGGGATTTGATTTATGTCATACCCAAGTGATCAAGTGGTTTTTCCTACTTTCTTCAATTTAAGTCTGATTTGGGCAATAAGGAGCTCATGATCTGAGCCACAGTCAGCTCCCAGTCTTGTTTTTGCTGACTCTATATAACTTCTCTATCTTTGGCTGCAAAGAATATTATAAATCTGATTTTAGTATTGACCATCTGGTGATGTCCATGTGTAGAGTCTTCTCTTGTGTTGTTGGAAGAGGGTATTTGCTATGACCAGTGCATTCTCTTGGAAAAACTCTGTTAGCTTTTGCCCTGCTTCATTCTGTACTCCAAGGCCAAATTTGCCTGTTATTCCACGTATTTCTTGACTTCCTACTTTTGCATTACAGTCCCCTATAATAAAAAGGATATCTTTTTTGGGTGTTCGTTCTAGAAGGTCTTGTAGGTCTTCATAGAACCATTCAGCTTCAGCTTCTTCAGCATTACTGGTTGCGGCATAGACTTGGATTACCATGTAGATATTGAATAGCTTGCCTTGGAAACAGATCATTTTATTGTTTTTGAGATTGCATCCAGTAGTGTATTTTGGACTCCTTTGTTGACTATAATGGCTACTCCATTTCTTCTAAGGGATTCTTGACCACAGTAGTAGATATAATAGTCATCTGAGTTAAATTCAGCCATTCCAGCCCATTTTAGTTCATTGATTCCTAAAATGTCGATGTTCACTCTTGCCATCTCCTATTTGATCACTTCTAATTTCATATTCGGAGAAGGCAATGGCACCCCACTCCAGTACTCCTGCCTGGAAAATCCCATGGATGGAGGAGCCTATGGGCTACAGTCCATGGGGTCCCTAAGAGTTGGACACAACTGAGCGACTTCACTTTCAATTTTCACTCTCATGCATTGGAGAAGGAAATGGCAACCCACTCCAGTGTTCTTGCCTATACACTTGCATACTACAACTGAAAGTGAAAGTGAAAGACCCTTAGTTGTGTCTGACTCTTTCGACCCTGTGGCCTATACAGTCCGTGGAATTCTCCAGGCCAGAATACTGCAATGGGTAGCCTTTCCCTTCTCCAGGGGATCTTCCCAACCCAGAGATTGAACCCAGGTCTCCGGCCTTGCAGGCGGATTCTTTACCAGCTGAGCCACAAGGGAAGTCTGTGCTACACCTGAGGAAGTAGAATGCTTGAAAACTCAGAGTGTAGATAACAGAATTGAGGTCTATATGACATATTACTGCACTGTTCTCTAATTTAACTTTTCTGATGTCTCTTAATAATTTATGCTGCATCTTCTCGTCCAAAGCCTCTGAATAATGAAATCAGAATAGTGTAATGAGCTTTTTCCCCTCCATTTTTAAAACTAACTATCATCACTGGAATATCTAGTGGTATGAAAATAGAAACTTTCCAGTGTTTTTAATTTCTAATGACTAGTGTTTTTAAAAATAATGAGGGATATTGGTGAAGCTTGACACTAGTTGTTAAAAGAAATGCTGGAATAGTCTGTGGTTATACACTGGACAGCACAGGTGAAAATGCATCACTATAACACGGATGGTGATTTCGTTATAAACAATAATATTCTGATAACCATCACTATCTCATCAGATCAGATCAGATCAGATCAGTCACTCAGTCATGTCCGACTCTTTGCGACCCCATGAATCGCAGCACGCCAGGCCTCCCTGTCCATCACCAACTCCTGGAGTTCACTCAGACTCACGTCCATCGAGTCAGTGATGCCATCCAGCCATCTCATCCTCTGTCATCCCCTTCTCCTCCTGCCCCCAATCCCTCCCAGCATAGACCATTAAAAATCATTGCTTTTTGTGTTTTTGCTGAACTGAAAAAAATGTTTTTCCCCTACTAACTAATCATGAACATATACAGGCGCAAATTTTGCCCATGTTGCTAGTTTCAGAAAGTCACGAAGGCATTCCTGTGACTCTTTTTCTAGCTTCCTTTTGATATTTCAGTTTCTTTCCCACACTTTTTTGGATTTCATCTCTCTGACTTATTTTCTGAGAACTGTGCTAAGTACAGAACATCCATAATCATATTGCTTAAAATATTCTGCTCACTCTCAGTTTGAGAGAAGAAGGAAAAAACCCTTTACCAATAAACATTCATCAAGTACTACATACAGAAAATATGAAGAAAGTGAATAAATTAGGCCTGTGGGTGGAGTCATTGCTGTGTGCAACTTGTTTGGTGTGAATTATACACTTTTACCTTAAAAACCTGGGGTTGTATATGGTTCCTATCCAAATAGATAATGTACTCTTTTGGTTATTATAATTTTTATTGCTGATTTGATAATAATGTCAAAGTAGTTTACCTACTATATAAAGGTAAAATTTTAATATAAATGTTTTAGAATAGGATAAACACAGAATTAAATAGCCAGAGCTGTGTAAGAAGCACAAGCAGATTTAGCCTAGTAAGTAAACTCTTTAGGATGCAACTTGAATGTGGGCTACACCCCTTAAATAGATCAGGTTCCTTAGTCACTTCTAATTTCAGTTTGCTACTATGTGAAAATAAACTAATACTGATTTATGGTGTTATCATGATGGTTATAGGAGATAATATAAAATAAAGACTAACTCATGCTTAGATTTAAAAAAAAAAGCACAAGTATGTTTGTTTAAGTCCAAGTAAAAATAAAGAAATCAAAAATTAATTCCTGCATATAGTTTAGAGAAGACCTAAAGTTATAACCAGTCCATTCTAAAGGAGATCAGTCCTGGGTGTTCTTTGGAAGGAATGATGCTAAAGCTGAAACTCCAGTACTTTGGCCACCTCATGCGAAGAGTTGACTCATTGGAAAAGACTCTGATGCTGGGAGGGATTGGGGGCAGGAGGAGAAGGGAACGACAGAGGATGAGATGGCTGGATGGCATCACCAACTCGATGGACGTGAGTCTGAGTGAACTCCGGGAGTTGGTGATGGACAGGGAGGCCTGGCATGCTTCGATTCATGGGGTCACAAAGAGTTGGACATTACTGAGCGACTGAACTGAACTGAAAGTTATAATGTCATCCAGTGCTTTTTAAATAATCCTAAATTCATACAAAGGGTAATATGTGCTTTTAGTATATAGTAACATTTAGTTAGAGAAGGTAGTGTTTGATCCATTTAAATGACTTCCTGAAAGTACATGATACCCTAAAGGAAACTGGCAGACATCACACCCACACATACACACACTCACTCCCTCACACACACACTCACACACATGCTCACATACACACTCACACACACGCTCACATACACACACATTGAGACTCTTCCATATTTAGCTTTCAAAGGAAAATCTTAGCTGGGAGGATTTCTTTTCCCCAGGAAACACCTTCCACATGGGTGAATTTCTCCCTGACTCCCAAGGCTGTGGACATAGCCATTCCTTCCATCTCTTCCAGTCTATATACACTTTCTTTAAAATGCTTTGTCAAGTCCAGATAACAGCACTTTTCCTCCATTTCTGTTGGCCCATTGAAGTCTAGCTACAACTTTGTAAGATAGTGATTTATACCACAGGACAATGCGGAAGGCATAAACCTCAACAGAATGTCAAAATTGCAGCCTCAACTATTGGTAGCTCAAAAATCCCAGTGAATATGTGTATACATGCTGCCAAGACACACACACACACACAGATCGGCACAGGTTGTTACTGGCATTCCCCAGTTTTGTCACTTCCTAATCAATGGACTTCTTCCATAAATATGATAATTCCATTTCAAGATCCGCCCTGAAATAACTAGAAGTAATCTGTAAAATCTCATGCTGAAGACTAAGAGTGCTTGTTAGTCAACGTGAACCCTCTCCCTTGAGCCCTAGAACTGCTTTAGGGACACACCTGTTTCTTAGACAGGACACCTGTTCATTTTACTGCATGCAGGGAAAGTGTTTGTTGGTTTAGCTAATGCAAGTGTTTTTTTAAAACAATGTTATCTTGTAAAACTGTCCTTCCACAGTTTTCAATCATAACACCTCTTCATATAAACAAAACTTTAACCTCCTGATACATGCATGAAGTCATTAATACATTCAGGTTAGAATCATTCCTTTATGAACAATTTGTTATTACAGATTCAGGGGTTTCTCCTTAAGGCATTTCAGAGTTAAATTCTACCATTTCTTTTTCATCAGAAACATTATTTTAATATGTTATCAATGATGGGCTTGGATTCAGTTTGAAATTACTCCTAAGCAATGAGACACACATGTGTGCAGAATTGATGTCATAAATTATTGTATCGTTCGTGGCTCATGGTGGTCTTATGGGGTCCCATCACCTAGAGAAGACCCACTGCTCAGTCCCGACCACAGCATATATCTTGACATTCAAAATTGCTACTTGTCCTTGAAGGTTTTCCTGACTCTTCAAACAGCTTGGTCTTATTTACTCTGAGACTAGCTAAGAATAAACATTTGTGTGAATTGTTTATTTATTCTTTAATTGGAGGAAAATTGCTTTACAATGTTGTCATGCTTGCTGCAGTACAACAGCACAGTTCAGCCGTAATTACACATATATCATCGCTGCTGAGCCACCCTCCCCTCCCCACTCCACCCCTCCAGACCGTCACAGGGCGCCTATCTGGGCTCCCTGTGTTACGCAGCAACTTCTCACCAGCTATCTGTTTCCCGCATTGTGGTGTATATATGTCCATGCTTCTTTCTCCATGTTCGGTTCTTTCCTTCCCCTACTGTATCCACAAAGCCATTCTCTGTCTGCATCTCCATCCCTTCCCTGCAAATGGGTTCATTAATACCATTTTTCTAGGTGCCATATATATGCATTGTTAACATACTGGGCATGGTTTTGTTCAGTCTCCAAATCATGTCTGACCCTTTGCAACTCCATGGACTGCAGCTCGACAGGCTCCCCTATCCCTCATCATCCTGGAGTTTGCCCAGTTCATATACCCTGCAGGGGCTTCTCTTGTAGCTCAGTTGGTAAAGAATCTGCCTGCAATGCAGGAGGGAGAAGGCAATGGCACCCCACTCCAATACTCTTGCCTAGAAAATCCCATGGACCGAGGAGCCTGGTGGGCTGCAGTCCATGGGGTCACTAAGGTCAGACATGACTGATCGACTTCACTTTCACTTTTCACTTTCATGCATTGGAGAAGGAAATGGCAACCCACTCCAGTGTTCTTGCTAGGAGAATCCCAGGGACGGGGGAGCCTGGTGGGCTGACGTCTATGGGGTCACACAGAATCGGACACGACTGAAGCAACTTAGCAGCAGCAGCAATGCAGGAAACCTGGTTTTGATCCCTGGGTCAGGAAGTTCCTCTGGAGAAGGAAATGGCAATCCACTCCAGTACTCTTGCCTGGAGAATCCCACGGACAGAGGAGCCTGGTGGGTTCTTGTATCCATGGGGTCGCAAGCGTCGGACACGACTTAGCGACTAAACCACCACCATATACCCTGCAAATAATTTTTAAAGGTATAACGTGTGTTGCTAAGATAAAAGTGGTTATTGATTAAATTCTTTGCATTAATCATCTTTATCTAGTGTTGTCAGCTGTTTTCCTATTGATTCAGAATCTGGCACAGTATACGGGAAAGTAAGGGAGGCTAGCACGCCACAGCCAACTACCCACACACAGACACACACACGCACTTATTCTTAGATTTCAGATAACACAGAAGAGTGCATATTAAGTGGACAATCTGAGCTTTTAACTTCTTACAGCTTTCACAATCTTCACATCTTTCAGCTGTATTTAAGATAGCCTGTGCTGACCTTGTGGCTGACCTCACGACTTCCCTTGTGGCTCAGCTGGTAAAGAATCCGCCTGCAATGCTGGAGGCTTGGGTTCGATCCCTGGGTTAGGAAGATCCCCTGGAGAAGGGAAAGGCTACCCACTGCAGTATTCTGGCTTGGAGAATTCCATAGACTGTATATAGTCCATGGGGTCGCAAGAGTCGGACACGACTGAGCGACTTTTTTTTTTTTTATGCTGACCTTAGAAATATTGCAGTGCAGTGTTACAGTCATATTTATTTAGAAAGGAGTCTCACAATACATAATAGCAATCCTAGGAAACAAATGTAACGTACTAATCACTAGTAACAGAGGTAAGTATCACAACCAAGAAGCCAGCACTTATAGGAAGTTCCTACTGTTACAGTTGCAAGTGGATTCAAGGATCTGTTTTGTTGTTCATGCAAGAGATCACCCTCTAGAACAAAATGAAGAAATGACCTCAGACTACATCTGGTTAATTCAGAGTCAGATTTGAGGGTTTGGTTTTTTTTTTTTTTTTTTTTTCCCCAGGACCAAGAGTCCCTGCTTAGAAATGGGCTAGAATTCTCATGAATTCCTACTTTGAGCCAAAGAATATGTGTATAACCTTTCTCCGGGAGCAAAACAGTATTCCAGTGTTGTTTGTAAATTATTTACTTTGGTTACCCTAGTAACCATGCTCCCTACATTCCACTCAGACACTCTTGTATGTCATTCACTCATTCATTATTCATTCATCAAAGAATTTTGAGGCTATGCTGTGTGAGAACTAAGCTGAGGAAATGTGGTGGAGGTTTAGTCACTAAGTCGTGTCCCACTCTTGCGACCATGGACTGTAGCCCACCAGGCTCCTCTGTCCATGGGGTTCTCCAGGAAAGAATACTGGCGTGGGTTGCCATTCCCTTCATACAAAGTAGGGCCATTACTTTTAAGAAGCTCACAGAGTAGTAAGCGAGACAAACTCACACCCACAAGGTGTATCAATCATTGTTTATTTTTCTGTGTTTCTTAAATCTTTTAAAAATTAGTTAATTTATTTTTAATTGGAGGATGATTGCTTTACAATACTGTGTTGGTTTCTGTCATACATCAACGTGAAACAGCCATACGTATGCTGTGTTCTTGGTCACACAAAGAAAGCTTGATTGATTGAACTATGATGAGAAACCAGGTTAAATGACCCCTCATTTCACAGAAAACAAGCGCAAACATACACACACAAAAAAAGAGAAAGGAAAAGAAATATCAGTGTTCACTAATATCATTTTGGATATATACAACTTTTGATGATTTGTTATTTTCCTGCTACAGTAAAACTATCATGTAAAGCTTGAAAGTCAGACCCTTAGCCTGAGGAACATAAGTGGCCAAGCTTAGTACATCATCAAGTTCTTGTCCACTTCTCATGAGCTCTGGGGCCAGGGTCAAGGAACTAAAGTGCTCTAAATCTCAGATTCCTGCCCTTGAGGATGATACTGTTGGTACACATCCCACAGGATGGTAGTAAGGATTAATACCGCTTGTAAAACAATTGTACTCATCTCACACGCTAGTAAAGTAATGCTCAAAATTCTCCAAGCCAGGCTTAAGCATACGTGAACTGTGAACTTCCAGATGTTCAAGCTGGTTTAAGAAAAGGCAGAGGAACCAGAGATGAAATTGCCAACATCTGCTGGATCATCGAAAAAGCAAGAGAATTCCAGAAAAACATCTATTTCTGCTTTATTGACTATGCCAAAGCCTTTGATTGTGTGGATCACAATAAACTGTGGAAAATTCTGAAAGAGATGGGAATACCAGACCACCTGACTTGCCTCCCGAGAAACCTATATGCAGGTCAGGAAGCGACAGTTAGAACTGGACATGGAACAACAGACTGGTTCCAAATAGGAAAAGGAGTATGTCAAGGCTGTATATTGTCACCCTGCTTATTTAACATATGCAGAGTACATCATGAGAAACTGGGCTGGATGAAGCACAAGCTGGAATCAAGATTGCCAGGAGAAATATCAATAACCTCAGATATGCAGATGACACCACCCTTATGGCAGAAAGTGAAGAGGAACTAAAAAGCCTCTTGATGAAGGTGAAAGAGGAGAGTGAAAAAGTTGGCTTAAAGCTCAACATTCAGAAAACGAAGATCATGGCATCTGGTCCCATCACTTCATGGGAAATAGATGGAAACAGTGGAAACAGTGTCAGACTTTATTTTTGGGGGCTCCAAAATCACTGCAGATGGTGACTGCAGCCATGAAATTAAAAGACACTTACTCCTTGGAAGGAAAGTTATGACCAACCTAGATAGCATATTCAAAAGCAGAGACATTACTTTGCCAACAAAGTTCCGTCTAGTCAAGGCTATGGTTTTTCCAGTGGTCATGTATGGATGTGAGAGTTGGACTATGAAGAAGGCTGAGCGCCGAAGAATTGATGCTTTTGAACTGTGGTGTTGGAGAAGACTCTTGAGAGTCCCTTGGACTGCGAGGAGATCCAACCAGTCCATTCTGAAGGAGATCAGCCCTGGGATTTCTTTGAAGGAATGATGCTAAAGCTGAAACTCCAGTACTTTGGCCACCTCATGTGAAGAGTTGACTCATTGGAAAAGACTCTGATGCTGGGAGGGATTGGGGGCAGGAGGAGAAGGGGACGACAGAGGATGAGATGGCTGGATGGCATCACTGACTCGATGGACATGAGTTTGAGTGAACTCCGGGAGTTGGTGATGGACAGGGAGGCCTGGCATGCTGCGATTCATGGGGTCTCAAAGAGTCAGACACGACTGAGCGACTGAACTGAACTGAACTGAACTGAAAGCAAGTAACACAATGTCCACCAGGAAAGTCCGTATTTCTTTAGCATATTGTGAATGTCTTCAATTCATTCACATCAAGTGTGTGTTAAACAAGAGAATTCTGGGCCCCACCCACACCTTTAAAATAAATATCTCTGGGATGTGGGGCCAGATGTCTGTAATTTAATAACCCCAGGAACCCTAATATGCACTAAAGTTTGAAAACTCAGGGTAATAAACTATTGATTATAATTAGCTTCAGAACATCTACCAGTGATTTTAGGAAAATCATTCCTAAAATGATTGAATGATTTCTTGCACAGTTTCTTGCATTTCTTACAAAGTTTCAAAATTACTGACATAAATTTAATAACAACATCCTTGTAATACCTTCTTAATATCTGTCTATACTGTAGTGTTAGCTCCTTTTATACTTCCTGTGGGTTATTTATGGCTTTTTTCCCTCTTAATTGGCATCATCAGATATTAACTTATTTATTAAAACTTTTTTCAGTATAATTTAAAATGTATTAATTTCTGCTCTCACTCACTATGTCTAATCACTGTTAGTTGCTCCACCATTTTGGGTTTAATTGCAGGATTCTTTTTCAAATCTTTTAGGCAGATGTTTAGATCATTAATTTTCAGCCTTTCACTTTTAAAATATATTTTGTAAAGTTCTGCATTTTTCTTTGAGCATAGTTTAAAATCCTAATTGTAGTAATAACATTCTCAGAGCTCAGATTATAATAAATGTTAAAATCAGAGCAGAAAATGGGAAAAAATGTTTTTAATTTCCATCTGCCATGAAAGAAAAATTGAAAATATTATCTCTGATTATAGACTTTGTAAATAAAACTTTTATTGCTTAATAGAGATTCAAATTACCCAAACGATTCAAGAAAAAAAATTAAAAACCTAAAGATCCCTGTATCCATTCAAGAAATTAAAATGAAAAATGTACAACATCCCATACACAAACTCCAGTCACATACTGTGCACTCTTGATTCCAGAAATAATTTTAGTCCTATGCAACTTTTTCAGAAAGCAGAAGAGGAAGGATTATTTCACAATTCATTTTATGAAGCCACTATAACCAGATACTGAAGCCAGAAAAAGTCAGTGTAAGAAAATTGCAGGCAGATATCATTCATGAAAAAGTTGGCTTGAAACTCAGCATTCAGAAAACTAAGATCATGGCATCCCATCCCATCACTTCATGGCAAATAGATGGGAAAAAAGAATGGAAACAGTGACAGATTTTATTTTCTTGGGCTCCAAAGTCACTGCAGACAGTGACTGCAGCCATGAACTTAAAAAACACTTACTTGCTCCTTGGAAGAAAAGCTATGCAAACCTAGAGAGCGTATTAAAAAACAGAGACATCACTTTGCTGACAAAGGTCTGTCTAGTCAAAGCTATGGTTTTCCCAGTAGTCATATTTGGATGTGAGAGCTGGACCATAAAAAAGGCTGAGCACCAAAAAATTGATGCTTTCAAATTGTGGTGCTGGAGACGACTCTCTTGAGAGTCCCTTGGACAGCAAGGAGATCAAACCAGTCAATTCCAAAGGAAATTAGACCTGAATATTCATTGGAAGGACTGATGCTGAAGCGGAAGCTCCAATACATTGGCCACCTGATGCGAAGAACTGACTCATTGGAGAAGACCCTGATGCTGGGAAAGACTGAAGGCAAAAGGAGAAGGGGACAATTGCGGATGAGATAGTTAGATGGCATCACCGACTCAATGGACATGAATTTGAGAAAAGTTCAGGACAAAGTGGAGGACAAGGAAGCCTGGCGTGCTGCAGTCCATGAGGTCGCAAAGAGTCAGGCCTGACTCTAACAGTCAGGCATGAACAGTAACAACATGGGGCTACAGATACAGCCTTTCATTGAAAATAACTGATGGGACAGTGTTCTTTCTTCATTTCTCAGCTATAGAACTTACCTCATTTTGCCTTTTTCTTTAGGAAATAATTATTATATGAAATATATATCCATAATACTTTCATGAGAAACAATCTAAGTAAAATATTGAATCATTATTTTTGGTCCCAAAATATTTAGACACTTGAACATAAATAGTGTCCATATAGTTACTAAATTTCAAACTATTGTGCTTAAGTTAAATATAACCAACTTGGCACCAGAAAATCTTTGCTTTACAAAATAGCTGCAACTGGAACAATTCTTTCCATTATATAGACAGTTGCAGCTCAGGACCAGCAAACATACAGTGTTTAAGACCGTAGCATCCTGATGGATGGCAGCATATTCGAAAATATCTCAGTACTTGACCAACTGCAGCTGCACAATTATGCCTCTCCAAATAATTCATGCGACAGCTCTGCCTTTAAAGCACTGTTCACAATTAAATTCAAACTCACGAAGATGTATCTGCTAGTAATTCTTAAACTTTTTGTTGTCATGACTCATTTTTTTGTAATTCCTCAATCCTTGCAGCCCATATTCATCATTGTTTAGTAGCTCAGTCCTGTCTGACTCTTTTCGACTCCAAGGACTGTAGTCTGCCAGGCTCCTCTGTCCATGGAATTTCCCAGGCAAGAATGTCGAAGTGAGTTGCCATTTCCTACTCCAGGGGATCTTCCCGATCCAGAGATTGAACCTGCGTCTCCTGCATTGGCAGGCGGATTCTTTACCACTGAGCCACCTGGGAAGTCCTGATATTCTTCATATTGTTGCTCAGTCGCTAAGTCGTGTCCGCTCTTTGATACCCCATGGACTATAGCATGCCAGGCTTCCCCTGTCTTTCTATATCTCCCTGAGTTTGCTCAAACGCATGTCCATTGAGTCGGTGATACCATTCAACCATCTCATCCTCTGTTGCCCCTTCTCCTCCTGCCTTCAGTCTTTCCCAGCATCAGGATCTTTTCCAAGGAGTCAGCTCTTTGCATCAGGTGGCCAAAGTATTGGAGCTTCCTCTTCAGCATCAATCTTTTCAATGAATATTCAGAGTTTATCTTTCTTTAAGATTGACAAGGATATATTTATTTCATCATGGGATATATTTATTTCACTTATTTTATTAGTTAACATTTTATTAGTTCATTCAACTATTAGTTAATTAATATTTATTGATCACTTACTATACACCAAAGATAAGATGCTAGGAATTAAGGATATTTTATAAAGACACTTTGTAGGTCATACCAAGTTCTTTACTTCCTGGAACTTACCAACTGACCTTATCTTTCAAAATAAAGTATATTCTAATGCATTTAAATGGGAATCGAGGGCTGCAGAATTTTGCAGTGGTGTTTGACATACACAGACATTTATAAAGGGTTTGGAATCATTGCCTAATAGATTTTCAACTACATAATATCCAGGAATGAAAGCATTTATGTGGCTTTATTTTGCTTACTGAAACAATGGCTGAAGTTCTGCAGAAGGCAGTCATGAATATCTGCATTTATCATATGCTGAATTTGATCATGAGTACTCTGTGCTTGGAGAATCAGTCTGAGGGGGCATTAAACACTTCATGCCGCAGACGTAAAATTGAGTAAGTTCTTGTGTAAATTAGATAAGGCATTCCTCCCTGGAATTGTTTATATGATATCCACTTAAGATTGCGTGAAGAAGCAGACAGTAACACCGTTTGGGCAGAGACTCCAATTAGCTTTTTGCCCTTATGTTCCCATGGTACAATTTAACCGTTTAATCCCCACCATAGAGGATGCATGGAGAAGGAAATGGCAGTATTCTTGCCCAGGAAATCCCATGACAAAGGAGTGTGGTGGGCTACAGTCCATGGCATCTCAAAGAGTTAAGCACAACTGAGCACATGCACATGCACACACACACAGACACACACACACACACACACACACACACACAGGATGCAGGCCACAAGAAGTTGAAGAATGAGTAAACGACTGAATGATTAAGAATACATTTAATCCCTTTTCCCACAACATGGAAAAAGAGAGTGTTTCACAATGTATATCGGTGTCACCAAGGAACGTGGTGACCCTTTCTGCAGGCTGTGGGTAGGTATACAGGTTAACAGAGCGCTGCTGTAAAAGTCACACCTCCTCTCACTTCATTGTCTCCGTTCCTTGTTTCTTTGCAGAACGATTCAATGTGTACCTTATGCCTACGCCAAATCTGGACATTTATGGCGAATGCACAATGCAGATCACGCACGAGAATATCTATCTCTGGGATATCCACAATGCCAAGGTCAAGCTGGTGATGTGGCCCCTCAGCTCACTGAGGAGATATGGGCGGGACTCGACGTGGTTCACATTTGAGTCGGGCAGGTAAGCTCTGAGGGCAGAAGCAACATGCAGGAGGGGCCTGGGACCAAGGTTCTGTGCTCAGGTAGATGGTTGTTTTCGTAAAGGTTAGAGGTCACCAAAAATATAATTTCTTCAGATCCTTGTTGATAATCTGGATGAAACTGTGTTAATTCTATGGCAGGTTAATTACCCCATTCAAAATAACTTCAGTCTCTTGTGCTGGCATCAAACTAGTTTCATAGTTATTTTTTATCATGTAGTATATTTGTGAGATTTTGGGTGCATCCTCCTATATTTTTGGTGCAGTAGGATTTCCATAAAAGTCAACATGTCCTTGGCTGGCATTACTTTTGTGGATTATTTTTTAAGGGAAAAATGTTGAAAGGAGTCTTATATAAAATTGCTTAAATATTACTTTTTAAGTTTGAGATAATTTAATGCAATATTCATTTATCCAGATGTTTATGTTAATAGCATTAGTCAAGTATAAATATTGATATTAATTCAGAATGACTGAAAAGAAAGTTGGCAAATCCATAATTTATGGAATGTGTGACTCAGATTTTAAACGTAGTATGTCAAGACAGATACACTGGTTTCTTGATCACAGCATATGGTCGGAATCCATAAATGTCTTAAAATAAATGCTTGCTTCGCAATCATTATTCACAGATATGGATTCAGACATGAGCTTCAATCAACTGTATCAAGTCATCATGTTGTGACCCCTTTGTGACATTGTTGTCATTCATCCAAGATAAGACTTAGGTTTGGGGATTCTATATAAGAAGTGTTTAATGTATTCACACTTGGGGATATGATTGATCACGTTCTAAAAATGAATCGGTGGCCTTATAAGGTAATTATGAAGTCACCATGTGACTGAGTAGACAAATTAAGATAGTTATGCAACAGGATTCTACCTACCATGACACACACAGCACGGATGAATCTCAAAATCATTGTTGTAACATTGGTAGGAAATCCTGCAACAGACAAAACTGATATATAGCGACAGAAAGCAAATGAATGGTTGCCTCGGGTCGGGAGAGAATGGACTCCAGGGAACACACAGGACCTGTGGGGGGGTGACTGTGCCCTGTATCCTGACATTTGCCGAGAGCTATGGAGCTGTCTACTCACTATCAGTGCATATCGTTACATGCAAATTATCCTTCAGTGCTTTTAACATGGAAAAAATTGGGGGGAAAGCAGGAGGGCATTTACTCTTCTTATTTTATATACTTTTACACTGTTTGAGGTTTGACAGTGAGCATTTGTCACTTTTACAACAAAACACTCCCCCTGGGAGGAATGAGGCCAAGGAAGGGGAGACAGCTGTGAGCATTTCTGGACGGGGTTTTGAGGGTGGTCCTTGAAGCTGTGTGCGACGGCGGGCCTTGATTCCTAGGTAGGTACAGTAAGGGAAGAAGCCTGTTCTTGTAACCTGAGGCAGGCCTTGCACTTTTTAGGTTTTCCTTGAGGGTCTCCCTTTTTCCTTAATATTGAGATGTTTTAATACTTGACATTGGGACTTCCTTAGTGGTCTGCATGCTAAGTCGGTTCAGTGGTGTCCGACTCTTTGCGACTCTATGGACTGTAACCTGCCAAGTTCCTGTGTCCATGGGATTCTCCAGGCAAGAATACTGGAGCGGGTTGCCATGCCCTCCTCCAGAGGATCTTCCCGACTCAGGGACTGAATCCGTGTCTCTCGTCTCCTGCATTGGCAGACAGGTTCTTTACCACTGGCTCCACCGGGTAGTTAAGAATCCTCCATGCCATGCTGGGAGCGCAGGTTTGATGCCTGTTTGGGGAACTAAAATCCCACATGTCATGGGCAACTGAGCCTGCTTGACACAGCTGCATGTGTCACGGACAGAGAGCCAGCACACATAACCAAAGCCCCGTGAGGCAGCTGAGACCTGACACAGCCAAAGAAATACATGAATATTTTTTAAAAAATACTTTATATCATCTGATTTTAAAAGTCAAGCCAGGCTTTTGAGGGAGTAGTTGGAAAGAAAAGCTTAAAATCACTTACTATTTCTGTATCTTGAGAAAATGGCTTTTAATATTTTGCTGTACTTCCTTCCAATGTATTTTAAAATCAATGCATTTTCATTTAATATTATACTGAGAAGTAATCTTCTATAAAGTTCTATAAGGTCAATATTTTTGTGACCATATGGTATCTGAACATATGGCTGTACTGTCATTAATTTAACACTAGGGTGTTCCCAAAATGAACTATTATAAATAAAGCCACACTGACCATCTGTGAAAAGATGTGCAAATATCTGATTATTTTCTTAGCAGAGCCTTTTAAAAGCAGAATTCCTGGGTCAAAAGCTGTGAACATTTTCAAGGTTCTTCACAGTATAGCAAATTGCTTTCAAAGCAATTTCAATTCACACACCCTCTAATGGTGCAAAGAGCGTTCTTGACCCCATAACTACAGGCATTAAAAAGATGATTTAAGATGTTTCTATTTTAAGAGAGGACTTGGATATCTTGTTAAATTTTTTTTCTTTTCTCCTTTGTTTCCTTACGTTTAAAGGTTTGTCCTTGTGGGTACTGCTCATTTGTATGTTTTTCCTTCTCTGAGTTTTGGGTGTCCCTTGCCCCTGGAATATTGACCATTGTTCTGTGCATCTGTTTTGTAAACTCCAGAGGATCTCACTCCTGTTAAAGGTAACCAAGAGCAGAAGGTTTTGTCCATGTTCGACCCAGTTCCCCGAGTCAGGACTGGGAGAAGGGGTGTGGGGGGCATGGGTGATGACACGGGACAATTTAAAGGAGAAACTGGCAGGTCAGCTTTGTGCTGTCAACACAGTAGACCTTGAGCTCAAGATCTCCATCTTCTGTGTTTTATTTGTTCCTGTCTGCACGCGGCACAGCATCTGGAGGCAGTTTCTAGCCGTTGACTTGTACTACCGCATGTACTGGAAAGTGATAAAACTGGGTGTCGAACTGGCCTTTTTTCTATCAACAGGCCTTTACAACTTTGCCTATTTGCTCGGCCGCGCTGGGTCTTTGTTGCTGCCCACGCTTTCTCCGGTTGCTGTGAGCGGGAGCGCCCTTGGCAGCAATGCACGGGCTTACTGCAGTGGCTTCTCTTGTTGTAGAGCCCAGGCTCTGGGCTCCCTACTGACGAGCTTTGGGGCGAGGGTGGGATGATTTGGGAGAATGGCATTGAAACATGTATAATATCATATGTGAAACGAATTGCCAGTCCAGGTTCGATGCCTGATACAGCATGCTCAGGGCTGGTGCGCTGGGATGACCCAGAGCATCCTAGTATGGGGAGGGAGGTGGGAGGGGGGTTCCGGATGGGGAACACATGTACACCCGTGGCGGATTCATGTTGATGTATGGCAAAACCAATACAATATTGTAAAGTAATTAGCCTCCAATTAAAATAAATAAATTTATATTTTTAAAAAAAGAAAGTACAACCTGCTCTCCCACAAAAAAAAAAAAAAAAAAAAAAAACAATGCATTTTAAATTCTACTGTACCAATAAAATATAAGCATGAACAGTAGAAATGGAGCAAGATCATTCTTCCTGGAGGAACACACCTCACGCATCCCAACAGTTGTAATCATACACCCATGCGGGTGAGGACGGGAGAGGAGGACCAGGGAGCTTTCGCTGGGAACTGTCCTCACTCAGAGGGCGTGGCCTGGGGAGAGGAAGTCACAGCCTCCTGACTGCTTAGAGTAATTGCTAGCTACTCATAAAAGAGCACTTTAAAAGTGAAAAGCAACCCAGTTTACCATGCAAGTTTATTTAATCAAAAAATCAAAACAAGATATCCAGACCTGCAGAGGACGTCACAGGAGTCATGACAATGTGCACGGAAGATAAAACCACTTTTTTTATTTGCTGATGAGGCTTTTTCACTTCATGAAACTTCATAAATATTGTAAGCAAAATTCAGGATGAGCTCAAAGGCCTGCAGAACAAGATTCAAAAGATCCCCAAATCCATTTTTATAAAATTATTGTTCAAAACATAACCTCCCTATTCAGCAAAACACTTAATATAACAATTGGTGCTTAAAATATATATCTTACTAACTCTGATAGTATTGTCTCTATTGAGAAGCCTGGGGACAATCTGGTTACAGATTTTTAACAATTGGAGATAAGAAGCAGTACAATTCCCACAGGAAGATGGTGAATGGAAGCAAATGCTCTATGTGCTATAATCAAGGATTCCCTGATGTCATAGAGGCTCGTTCAGTCCTTAAAAAGCTTTTCCATCAGTCATGCAGAGAGAAACCCTCCTCCTCTTATGTATGACCACTCAGTTAAAATAAAAGGTAAGGCAGAGAGTTTTTAAATAGGATACCAAAGCATTATTACCCTCCCCACAAAAGATAAATTAGACTGTATCAAAATTAAAAACTTGTCTCTGCAAGAGACACTTTTAAGGGACTGAAAGTCCAGACACTGATCTAGAGAAGATATTCAGAAGTCACATATTAGACAATGCACTTGTATCCAAAATACGAAATATACAAAGAATTTCCAAGTCAAAAATAAGAAAAAATGCAACCCAGCTTTAAAAACAGGCAAAAAGTGTAAGCATATACTTCACCAAAAAGACATATGATTGATCAATAATCACACTAAAAGATGCCGAACCTAATTGTTCATTGTGTGTGTGTGTGTTAATTGCTCTGTCGTGTCTGACTTTTTGGGACCCCATGGACTCTAGCCCACCAGACTCCTCTGTCCTTGGGATTCTCCAGGCAAAACTCCTGGAGTGGGTTACCAGTTCCTTCTCCAATTATTCATTAGGGAAATGCAAATTAAAACTACTATGAGATACAACTGCATATCTATTATATTGGCTAAAGTTAAAAAGGAAAATCTGACAATGCCAAATGCAGACAACGATGCACAGCAGATGGAACACATATTTGGTGGGAATGTAGCATGCTACAGTGATTTGGAAAGAAACTTTGAAGTTTAAAAAAAAAAAAAAAAAACTCAACATTGCCTGAAGATCTGATGCAGGGTCCTACTTCTTGATATTATCTCACAAAAAATAAAAATACATGCTCATATCAAAACCTGTACATGAATGTTGCTAGCCATTTTATTCATCATTGATTGACCAAAACTAGACAAACCAAATATCCTTCACTGAATGGGTAAACAAACTATGATAAATCTATAGAGAGCTGCTGCTGCTGCTGCTGCTAAGTCGCTTCAGTCATGTCCAACTCTGTGCGACCCCATAGATGGCAGCCCACCAGGCTCCGCCGTCGCTGGGATTCTCCAGGCAAGAACACTGGAGTGGATTGCCATTTCCTTCTCCAATGCAGGAAAGCGAAAAGTGAAAAGGAAGTCGCTCAGTTGTGTGTGACTCTTCACAACCCCATGGACTGAAGCCCACCAGGCTCCTCCATCCATGGGATTTTCCAGGCAAGAGCTACTCAGCGTCAAAAAGGAGTGAATGACATATACAATGAGTGCATCAAAGATGCCTTGTTCTAAGTGAGAGGCCAGATCCAGCAAACCGCCTACTGTATGATGCCACGTGCATGGGGGATAAGCTACAAGGTCAGGAGGGAGACCAGTGATCGCCATGGAGAGGGTGCTGTGCAGAGGGAGGGAAACAACCTGATGAGGAAACGACAGAAGGGCAATGTCAGGGCGACGGTGGAACTGAAATGTATCCTGATGGTGGTGGTGGATATGTCATGCTATACATCTATCAAACCCCAGAGAACTGTCTAGCACAAAGAGTGAATGCTGCTAGGTGGAAATGTTTTAATTTAAAAATAAATTTTAAAGAAGGGAAGAGTTTCACATATATGCTCAAATGATTTTTGGCAAGGCTGCCAAAATTCAATGGTGAAAGTCTTTTCAACAAATAGCTGGAAAAACTGTATATCAACATGCAAAAGGATGAAGTTGGCCCATCACCACTGTGTATGACAAACATTAAGTCAAAACAAATCGAAGACTTACATTTAACATCTGAAACTATAAAACTCCTCGAAGAAAATATAGAGCAGAACTTTACAGCTTCGGATTGGGCAGTGATTTCTTGAATATGACACAAAAGGCAACAAAAGAAAAAATAGACAAGTTGGAACTTATTAACAGTTTAAGGAATTTGTGCATCAGAAGACAATATCAATGGAGTAAAGAGGCAACTCACAAAATGGGAGAAAATATTTACAAGTCTTATATCTGATAAGGGGTTAATGTCTGAATATAGGGAGAACTTCAAAAAGTTCATACAACAAAAACAAACAACACAAAAGATAAATGCACAAACGACTTAAGTAGGCATTTCTCCAAAGATATGCAGACAGACAATAGCACCTGAAAAGAAAGTCCTAAAAGCACCTAAAAGAAACTTTTAGGAAAATGCAAATTAAAACTATGATGAGATGCCTCCTCACACGGTAGGAGGGCTACGATCAAAATAATAATAATCACAGCAATAGCAATGAGTTGGTGCGATTGTAGAAAACTTGGAATCCTTGTGCACTGTTGGTGGGAAGGTAAGGTTTGTAGAGCCCCTATGGGAAGCAGTAGGGCAGTTCCTCAAAAAAAAAAAAAAAACCTAAAAATTAGGGAGTGTCATCCTCTGTTAAAAATTGGGGAAAGATTGCTATCCCCTCCCTTTTTCTTAAAACCTTTACTTTAGAAAATGTAAAATTGTTAGTACTTTCTTCCCTCTTTGAAGTGCTGTTAGTCACTCAGTCATGTCAGACTCTGTGATCCTGTGGACTGCAGCCCTCCAGGCTCCTCTGTCCAGGGGTTTCACACACAAGAATACTGCAGTGAGTTATCATTTCCTTGGGGATCTTCCCAACTTAGGGATCGAACCCTGGTCTCTCCTACTGTCTGAGCCACCAGGGAAGCCCTAAGTTTTCTCTCTTTGAAATGTATATAAATCCTTTTGAAAACAATAGGTTTTTGTCAGCTTTAAGAACTGGGAGTGCCTTTATTTCAGGGACTCAGGAGCCACACCTGTGAAAGTTAAACATTGAAGAAGGGAACGCCCCTAACCCCCAGTTGCTGTGGGAGGGGAGGAACCTAACTGCATTGGCACTTGACTCCACATTGCAAAACCCCCTTCTCTCATAAAGGTGTGAAAAGTTTGTTTTTCCTCTAGATAAAGCCAGTTAGCTAGTCTGGGTTGTCACTGCAGTTACCAGGTGAATTGAGGATGAACTCTGTCTGGAAAATGGTGCTATGAAGCCCTCTCATCCCTTAAGACCAGTGTCGTTTATCTTGAGAACATGTACATAGAGCCTTCTATCTGCTTTTGACTATAAAAAGGGCGAGATGTCTTTTTGTCTTTGCCAACTCTCAGCAGATTGCCTGAGATGTGTATCATATTCTGGTTTAACATGAAAACAATAACAAGGATGTTTTCTTTCTTTTGTGGAGAGGATTTCTAGATTGGAAGATTTTGTTTCTAATTGTATTTCCCAACAGTATTGAGGGGAAGAAGTTAGAAAACAAAATGTTTGTTGGCTGTCAGGATACTACAAAGAAAGGATCTCAGGGATAATTTGAGAACTTGCAAGCGAAGATGAAAGGGATTTGAAAAAAATTAAAACCCTGCAACATTGAAAAGATAAGTATGGTGAGTCACAAAAGAGTAAGAGATAAAGTTAAGGAAGTCTTTTAAGTGACAAGAGTAAGTTAAAACAGCCAAAAGAAAAGAAGAGATTAAGTGTACAGTCTCCAATATTATTGTTTGTTGTTGTTCAGTCGCTAAACTGTGTCCGACTCTTTGCAACCCCATGGACTGCAGCACAGCAGCCTCCCCTGTCCTTGACTATCTCCCAAAGTTTGCTTAAATTCATGATGTCCATTGAGTTGATGATACCATCCAACCATCTCATCCTTTGTCACCCGCTTTTCATCCTGCCCTCAAACTTTCCCAAAATCAGGGTCTTTTGCATTGAATCAGCTCTTTGCATCAGGTGACCACAACATTGGAGTTTCAGCTTCAGCATCAGTCCTTCCAATGAATATTCAGGATTGATTTCCTTTAAGATAGACTAGTTTGATCTGCTTACAGTCCAAGGGACTCTCAAGAGTCTTCTCCAGTACTACAGTTTGAAAGCATCAATTCTTTGGCTCTCAGCCTTCTTTATGGTCTGACTCTCACATCCATACATGACTACTGGAAAAACAATAGCTTTGACTAGACAGACCTTTGTTGACAAAGTAATGTCTCTTCTTTTTATATGCTATCTAGGTTGGTCATAACTTTTCTTCCAAGGAGCAAGTGTCTTTTAATTTCCACCTCCTCCCCTGTATTTACTTTTGCCCTTGCAATTAGGTGGAGCCACGTGAGACATCATTCCCTGAATGTTCATCTTCATTCAAAAGATGCACTTCATTCAAAAGATGCTGAAGCTCCAATACTTTGGCCACTTGATGTGAAGAGCTGACTCATTGGAAAAGACCCTGATGCCAGAAAGATTGAAAGCAGGAGGAGAAGGGGACAAGATAGACGAGGTGGTTGAGATGAGATGGTTGAATAGAATCATCAATTCAGTGGACATGGGTGTGAGCAAACTCTGGGAGATAGTGAAGGACAGGGAAGCCTGGTGTGCTGCAGTCCATGGGGTCACCCATCCCTTTTACCCACTGTGCAGCTGAAATGGTCTAGTGTTGAGATGTCTTAACCATAGGATCTCAGCCACCTGAGTTTCTGAATCCACTGTGCCCTGGTGATTTGCCCAGAGATGTATAAGACATAGCTTGAATGAGGAGTAAGCATTTGTTGTATTAAGGCATTGAGGTTTGAAGTTAGCTTTATTATTATTACACAGCCTGTGAGAGCATCTGTGCTAAGTTGCTTCTGCTGTGTCTGACTCTCTGTGACCCTATGGAATGTGTGGTTTATTTTCCTAATCCACAACTTTTTTGTGATTTCAATACCTACTCACTAAACCTTTTATTACAATTCCTACTTTATATTATAGCCATTGGTCCATTGGTCTCTCCAAGAACCCTATGAGCTCACTAAAGACAGGGAGTATGTGTTACTCATCTCTGTTTCTCTAAAACATTATGGTATTTGACAAATGATTGGAAGCATCTTAGAAAATTAATGGGATTTTCGATGTCACAAAAAGATTAAGTTATCGTATTCAATTGAGTTTTAACTATTAGAGCAGAGGGAAGAAAGGTCTCCTTCTTGGAAAATTTACATCAAGGATATATGTGATGTTAAAATTCACATGTCTATATAAGCTCTTCTTTAATTCCAGAGAAGTAAAGCCAAGACAAAGACTTTGAGGATGCTGGTGTCTTCTGTGTGTGTGTCTAATTTGCTAAATCTCTTGTCACTACAACACTGGGACTAATTTTTTCCCCCTAGGATAAAGCATTAATTAAATTACTTAGGAAACTGTTCTTATCAAGAAATGGAGGCTCTGATCTTAGTTTTTGCTCCATTAACTTTAAAGTTCAGTACATTTTTATTGAACCCACACATGCTTTAGTGTGAATTGCTTTTCATTAATTGGTCTATAGAGATTCCAATGACAGGTTTGGCCTTCCTTTTAGGTTTTTTAATTCTCCTTAGAAAGTTCCTAAACTTTAATAATAGTCATTCAATCAAGGAATGATTGCTGGAATCAAGAGGAAGAAAATCAATGAGAAGTTCCGGTTTGATCTCTTTGGATGGTGGCACATCTCCACATCCCACCAATGAGATTTACATCTCACAGGAGACACAGGCTAGCTTCTTTAGAACAGTTGGACCATTCTTTTATTGCTTATTGATTCCTTCATTCAAAAGATGCACTTATTTTCACATGTCTGGAATTGAGATATGTGTAGTTACTACTGGGCTTCTCTGGTGGTTCGGACGGTAAAGAATCTGCCAGCAATTCAGGAGACCCCAGGTTCTATCCCTGGGTCGAGAAGATCCCCTGCAGAAGGGACTGGCTACCCACTCAAGTATTCTTGCCTGGAGAATTCCATGTGTGCTCACGGTGTGCTCATGGCCAGCTCAGTCGTGTCTGACTCTTTGCAACCCTATGTGTTGTAGCCCGCCAGGCCCCTCTGTCCATGGGATTTCCCAGGCAAGAATACTGGAGTAGGTTGTCATTCCTTCACCAGGGATCTTCCCAACCCAGGGATCGAACCCACGTGTCCTACAGTTCCTGCATTGCCAGGCAGGTTCTCTACCCTTGAGCCACTTGGGAAGCCCCTGCTACTACTGCACCTTACACTGAATGGCATCATCCGATGGTGGCCAGCAGGGGGCGGAAGTGATACAGTTGCCACTGTCGCAGGTTCACAGCCTTAGTCATGGATGCCAGAGTTTTCATCCCTTCTCTTGAACCTATGTGTAATGTTGGTGCTTCACTTCTTAAGTTTAATTATATTTCAGTTCCATGTCAGCTCTCCAACGTTTCACTCAAGAAACCTTTAGGGCCATTTGAGAAAAACAAAACTTACTGTGAACACCATCTGGTAGACAAAATATCCACCAGGCAGCATAAAACTTGTAGAGTAGGTGTCAGAGGTTTGGAAGAAAATTTTAAAGTCAAAAGCAGCATACTCTTTAATGAAGAAATGTGTATCACTAACTTGCTGGTGACAAATGGAATAATCTTTTGTGAAAAAAAGAAAAGCAAAGGACACTGATAATTCTGGGTTGATTCAGAAGGGTTGGACCAAGTATGTGCAAAGGGTTTATAAATTCCTTGGCTACCTGATTTTACTTACATTTTCTTTCTATGCATTTAAAAGATAACATAATAATCCATGACAAGTCAGCCTGAGTCTTGTTTGTTTTCTGACTTGGTAAGTTGGAGATACCTTGCGGACCTCCAGGGGGAATTTCAGAAAGTGGCTGTATATATGTGTCTGTATATCAGGAAAGAATCCCCAGCATGTAGATGGCTTTTAAGTTACATACCTGGATGCCTCACTTTTGAGAAGAGAAGATACAAACATCTATTACTTACTCTGGAAGCAAAAGTGCCTCAAGAAGTAGATAATATTAACCATGTTAAGTGCTGCAGACAGGATGAGTAAGATGAAGCTTGAGAAGTGTTATGTTGATTTTGCAAATCAGAGGCCACTGGTGGCCTTGGAAAGACCTATTTCAGTGGAGTCGTGGGGAAAGAAGATTGGAGTGGGTTCCAAAGAAAATGAGAGGAGAGAAAGTGGAGTCAGCAAGGACAACGCCACAAGAAATTTTATTGTGAAGATAACAGAAACAGAAGTAGCTGGAAAAGAATGTGACGTTAAAATTTTTTGAAGGCGAGCTATATTTTTAAAAAAACATCTGCATGCACATGGAGTCATATTATGAAGAGGAAAAAAATAATAGAAGAAAGAGGGAAACATCACCAGCCAGTATCTTTGAGTTGAGAGGAAACGGGATCTAGTGAACGAGTGAGTGGCTACAGTTAAAAAAAAAAATCATTTCAAACAGGAAAGTGTGATGGAGGCTGATATAATGAAGGAATAAGGGGAGGCAGGCATTTGAGGATCGGATAGAGGCGTGTGGAAGTGGACTTCTGATCGTGTCTGTTTTCTCGGTCAAATAGGAAGCAAGGTAACTGACTGTGAGGCTAGAGAAAGGTAGTCAAGACTTGATGCAGGAGAAGGTGGGATACAGTTTTTGAAGAGAGCGAGAGAACCCAGCGCAGCAGGAAGGGAGGACGCCGGTGAGCACGCGGCGCCCTGTTACCATCAGCCGCACCTCGGCCGCTCTCCTGCACGCGGCCCGGCTCCTGCCCGTCGGGTCTCCGCGGGCCCCGCCGGCCCCACGCTGAGCCGGGCGGTGCTCCAGCTCGGCCCGTCCGCTTCAGACCCCACTTCTGCCGTTGCTCGTGTCCTGCTCTCAGAGTGGCCGTACAGGGGGCCTCGGGGCTCCCCTGGACGGCCGCAGCCCTCCTCTGCTGTGCGCCTCCTCTTTGGCACGTTCTCGGGCTCCGTAAGGAGCTGGGCGCCCCTCCTTCCAGCACGCGTCCTGGGCGCCTGTCATTCTGTACCCTCTGCGATCCGGCTCACTTTCACTTCTGTCCCTGTCGCCTTGTCCCCCTGGAATTGCCCGCCTCCTAACCTACCTTCCACATCTCTCTCTCTCTCTCTAACACACACACACAGTCGTTTGACCTGGATGCTCCCACAGTGACCCACACAGATCCTCTATCCCATAGACTGAACACGGATGACAAAGTCCCGCACAGCCTGTCAGCCTCCCCGCTGTCAGAGGAGAGGCTGCTTCTAGCAACGAGCCGGGGGTCTGCCATCAAAGTCAGCGGGGTGAGCCAGGGCAGTGGCCATCCCTGGACAGCAGGGCAGTGTCGCGTGCAAGACCCGAAGCCCGGCTCCGCTTCTGGGACTCTCTGGATCACTCTAGTTAAGCAGGGAATAAGAAATCTCTAAGGCAGGCTTTTTCCACTCTAGTGAGACAGCAGAGATAGTACTGACAGTTCCGCTACTTCAGGAGGTGAGAACAAAACCTCAGTTATTGTTTTCAATTGTCAGGTGTTTTCTTCACTTAATAGGAATGAAGGATCCTATTACAACAAAATCTGACAAATAAGCTGTGCCACAAATCACGGGAAGAGTTAACAGAGATAAAGAAAGAGTGTTATTTTCATTCCTTTGGTGTCTAAGTTGCCCGTGACTTAAATAACAAGTGTATTAGTCTCCAGATACGGTCAAAACATATTCCTGTTTCGTGAAGTGATGGTGAATTGGGCAGAAAGGAAGGCTGTTCCTGTGTCCTCCTTTCATTATTACACTCCCTGCCGTGTGGGACTCCTCCTGCCTTTCTGCGTTCACAGAAGGTTCCCTCTGCACCTCTGCCTTCTCCCCTCCCCTCCCTCCTTCCCTCGCCACACCTCTCCCCTTTCTCTCCCTTCTCTTGAATGAATATTATCCACTTTTGCATCTGTTTTGCTGTCCCTGTCTCTTTTCTACCTGACACGTCCTGATCCAGCCCCTCCAAAATGTCAAACTCTCTCTGAGCTCTTCCCTCCTAAAACTTGTTAAAATTTCACGTGAAGTCAGTCTCCCTAAGCATACAGTCTCTGACTTCCCTTGTGGTCCAGTGGTTAAGACTCCGCGCTTCCACTGCAGAGGGCACAGTTCCATCCCTGGTCAGGGAACCAAAGATCCTGCATGCAGTGCAGCAAAAGCATATAAAGCATAAATGTAAATAAACAGTCGCTCAGTCGTGTCCGACTCTTTGCTACCCCGTGGACTGTAGCCTGTCAGGCTCCTCTGTCCATGGGGATTCTCCAGCCAAGAATACTAGAGTGGGTTGCCAAGTCCTTCTTCAGGGGATCTTCCCAACCCAGGGATTGAACCTGGGTTTCTTATGTCTCCTGCACTGGCAGCCAGGTTCTTTACCACTAGTGCCACCTGGGAAGACCAAATAAGGCATGTGTATCTTGATAAATAAAGCATTTCTATCTAAAAAAATTTAAGTCAAATAAACCACTCATGAACTTAAAAAAAAAAAAAACAGTCTCTTAGAACTCTGAAACAGAAGAATGTATAACATCAATTTATATATGAAGCCACAGGGTCCTACATTTACTAAAATTTTAATTTAGAAATTTCAAAATACTTTACATGCCAGGTTATGTAGACTGAAATGTGTCTATTATTCTTTCTTACACAAAAAATGTCACTGAGTCCCTTACTCTTTGAAGGGATATATAGTATACCTAGCTCACAATCTATCCCTAGAATGTGTTACCTGGTTTGAGAAAAGCCTGACAAATAAAAAGCAGAAAAATGGATTGTGCTCAGTCGTGTCCAACTCTTTGCAACCCTGTGGACTGTATAGCCCACCAGGCCCCTCTGTCCATGGAATTCTGCAGGCAAGAGTACTGGAGTGGGTAGCCGTTTCCTTCTCCAGAGGATATTCCCAGCGCAGGGATCAAACCCATGTCACCTGTATTGGCAGGCAGATTCTTAACCACTGAGCCTCCTGGGAAAGCCCATGACTCTAATTTAATGAGATCTAAAATTCATAAATATTATTTGGCTTCCCTGGTGTTTAGCAGTAAAGAATTCACCTGCTGATGCAGGAGACGAGGGTCCAAGAAAAATAATTTTAAAAAATTACAGATTCAACAATGTATCCCACTGTGGAGAGAGGAGTTAATAAAGCTCCTGGTCTGGGATCCGTTTCTCTCCTGAGTAACACTGAAGGAACGTCCAGGGGACAGAAGGAAAGCAAGTGGTCCAGTCCAGTCTAGTCTTGTATACTTGGTTACTGTGTGTGCGTGCATGCTGAATCACTTCAGTCGTGTCTGACTCTTTGTGACCCCATGAACTGTAGCCCACCGGGCTCCTCTGTCCATGGGATTCTCCAGGTACGAATACTGTAGTGGGTTGCCATTGCCTTCTCCAGGGCATCTTCCCAACCCACAGATCAAACCCCCTGTCTCTTACATCTCTTGCATCAGCAGGAGGATTCTTTACCACCAGCACTCCCTGGGAAACCCCAAGCATGCTTACTGACCTCCTAGTAAATAGACTAAGGATATCCCTATCTGTAGGATGCTTTTAGCAGGATGCTCCTGGTTTAAGGCTGCCTGTGGTCAACAGTCCTACAACCAGTGGACTTGAGTCAGTGCTCACTAGGCTAAATACCACCTAACCTACATATCTGGGGTAGAAAATAGAGCTACGCCTTTCCTACCTCCCTGTTGGGTGTGCCTGCCGCACGAATCACTCCGAGAACTCACATAGTCTGAAGCAGACTGTGCACGTCAGCACTGGGGGGAGGTCCTGAGGAGCTTCTCAGTCATGCAGAGTGGCTCAACCACTTCTCCTGCCTTGGCTGTGCCTCTTGGTTGGGGTAAGATTTTATTTTCAGTAAAATCTCTTGATGGTCTGACCCTTTGGATTAGCTCATCCCCAATATGCTCAAAGATGGTTGACAGGGAATAAGTCAGATACATTCAGAAAGACATTATGATTCATTAATACTTCTTATAAATGATCAATCCCTAAATGTACATATGTTTAGCAATATATATGGCTTCCTAGGTGGTGCTAGAGGTAAAGAACCCACCTGCCAATGCAAAAGACGTAAGAGAGGCAAGTTTGATCCCTGGGTCAGGAAGATTCCCTGAAGAAGGAAATGGCAACCAACTCCAGTATTCTTGCCTGGAGGAGAATCCCATGGACAGAGGAGCCTGGCAGGTTACAGTCCATGGAATCACAAAGAGTCAGACATGACTAAGCACACACATGCATCAGAAGAAAAATAAAAAAGATGTTTCAAATAGACGTGAATACCAATATACCATCTTAGTTAGATAAAAAGAGCTGAGAAGGAGATTTTGAAGGGCAATTCATCTTGATTATTAAATATTTAGCAATATTTTTATGTAATAAATATTTTATGAATGCAGTGACATTCTCCAAGACATGATGAGTATATTTGTCAACATGTAAAGAACTTAGGTAAGTTGAATTATGTTTTCATTGGCTTACAGAATTATTCCAAGGGTATATGAATCAAGAAGGATTGGATATGAATAATATGTATGTGCATAAATCAAATCTTGCCACAAATTCATTCTGTATATTTATTTTTATTTGTTATATTTGTTGTGATCAATGTAATTTGGAAAACTTGTTCCCTAGGAAAAAGCACTAGACTGAAAGAACCTTTTTATCTGACCAACTTTGGCACCGTGGCATTATAAATTTCTCACATTAAGTTCATGTAAGAAAGTGGTTTAGACTAGAATATGAAATCTCAGGCAATCAATTCTGGATTAAAATTCTCTTGTGCGTCAACTCCTTTAAATGTCAGATTCTCATCTGAAAACTGGAGATGAATTTTGCCGAGGCCGTAGGGTCATTTTTAGCATTAAATGCTATGCAGTATGCAGGAGCCCCGGTTATTAATAATTAGATCGATTGTGTCTTTTAAGTTTTTAAGGCAATATCTGAACTTAACGGACACTAGAGTTTTCTATTTTAAGAGAGAAATTAGGAGTCGGACCCCAGCTTGCTGTGCACACATGCTAACAGACGAGGCAGCGTGGGGACTGACAGCTTTTCAAGCCAAGGAGTCAGTTTGCCCCCACCCACCCCCACGCACACGCACACCCTGTTCTGCATGGCAGAACTGTCAGTCAAGTGCATTGTTAACCACAGGGCTGGTGGGGAATGAGAAGCACAACTTTTGACATTAGGCTCTGCAGATGAATGAATTCTTCCAATTTTACAGCCTTTGAAATAAAAGCCTGTCTCTAATGTTACATTTGAACGACACACCCTGCTGCTCTGTCAAGGGATTGTGTTTCAAACAAGTCAGATGGGCCATGTAGGCATTGGAAGTCCCCACTGACTGGCTATTTGTTTCCCTGTTACCACTCTGAACCCGCTCTACTTATGCGTTCTCTGGTGACTATATTTGCATTCACTGTATTGCTATTAAAACAGTCTGCAGAAACTGGTTCACTCAGCAAGAGTCAGAAGATAAACCATTCGTAATTCTGCTGGAATTAGCTACTTTATTTGGGAATATGGGCTTCCCTAGTGGCCCAGATAGTAAAGAATCTGCCTGCAATGTGGGAGACCCGGGTTCGATCCCTGGATCTGGAAGATCCCCTGGAGACGTATTCTTGCCCGGAGAATCCCATGGACAGAGGAGCCTGGCAGGCTACAGTCCTAGGGGTCACAAAGAGTCAGACACAACTGAGAGACTAACACTTTCACTTTTGTGAATATAAAGTCTAAAGAAAGGAAAAGGAATTCTTCGGCAACATCATTTCAGCAGTCAAATCCCAACTATTCAAATGGATTCATTACATAGCAGGGTAAAAACTAGTTTCTCTCTTCTTGGAGCGGGGGGCAGGGGGTCAGAGTGAACAGAGAACTCTTCCAGATAAAACTCTGTCTCTTTTTCTACCTACCTGAATATTGAGGGGATTCCTTATTTGAAGCCCACTTAGTCCATATTATTCTACAAAGCTCCACTTGGAGGAGTTCACTGAAAATTTTGGGGCACAATGGCACCACCATGTAATGAGAAACGGGGGGGGGGGCGCTTCAGTAGATCACTGACTTTGATTACAGTTGTAAATGACAAACTGTTAATACAAATGTGTCACAGTGAAGTTCTATTAATAATATAGATCTTTCTGTTTCCTC
The DNA here is from genome assembly GCF_003369695.1 of Bos indicus x Bos taurus. NCBI lineage: Eukaryota > Metazoa > Chordata > Mammalia > Artiodactyla > Bovidae > Bos > Bos indicus x Bos taurus. The sequence continues at coordinate 7,757,545 of NC_040099.1, read as the reverse complement.
TTTACTATAGAAATGGTGAAAATCTCAACCTACTCAAGTTTTGTTTTCTGTCTTTATTTGTACAGGTTTTGCTGATTCTGCTATACACCCTTACAATTCTGTTCCTATAAGTGTCCGCCTTTAAAATGTCCCTGTGTTGTTTCAAGAACATTCTCAGATGCTTCAGTTGTTCAGAGTTGCTTTACGATGACAGGCTCTGCAAAATTGACAGAACTACTCTCCCCTGGTTACTTACAACTCCTGCACTACGGTGGCGTTTTAAATTCTTCTATTTTTGCTAAGAATCATTTGTGAATTATTTCTGATTTCCAAATGAATACCAAGCAAGCAAAACCACCCACCTCATCCCCATACCCTGATTCCTATCCTTAAAGTTTTGTTTTTTTCCAGAATATCATTTCAATATATGTCTGGCTACTTTCACGTAGCATAATGACTTTTTAGATTCTTCCATCATGTTTCATCCCTGGAGAAGGAAATGCCAACCCACTCCAGTATTTGTGCCTGGAGAATCCCATGAGAGGAGCCTGGCAGGCTACAGTCCATGGGGTCACAAAGAGTCGAACATAGCTGAGCAACTAACACATATGCACAGTGCTTCATATACACGAGTCTATTCCTTTCTTCCTTGATTTTTATTTTATATTGGGGTCTAGCCAGTTAACAGTGTGGTGATATTTCAGGTGGACAGCAAAGGGACTCAGCTATGCAAACACATATATCCATTCTCCCCCAAACTCCCCTCCCATCCAGGCTGCCACGCAACACTGAACAGTTTTACATGTGCTATGGAGTAGGTCCTTGTTCATTATCCATTTTAAATATAGCAGAGTGTTCATGTTCGTTCCAAACTCCCTAACTATCCCTCTCCTCTCCCCATAACCGTAGGTTTGTTCTCTAAGTCTGTGAGTCTGTTTTGTAGATAAGTTCATTTCTATCATTTCTTTTTAGATTCCACATAAAAGCTATATCATACAATGTTTCTCTTTCTCTGTCTGACTTCATTCAGTATGATAATCTCTAGGTCCATCCATGTTGTTTCAAATGGAATCATTCCATCTTCGTTGTTGTTCAGTCTCTCAGTCGTGTCTGACTCCTTTGTGGCCCCATGGTCTGTAGCCTGCCAGGCTCCTCTGTCTGAGATTTCCCAAGCAAGGGTACTGGAGTGATTTCCATTTCCTTCTCCAGGGGCTCTTCCTGACCCAGGGATCAAACCTGCATCCCCTACATTGGCAGGTGTATTCTTTACCCCTGAGCCACCTGGGAAGTCCTTCATTCTTTTTAATGACTCAATAATATTCCTATATATATATATATATATATATATATAAAACACATCTTCTTTATCCATTCCCCTGTCAGTGACCAATTAGGTTGCTTCTATGCCTTGGCTATTTAAAAAGTGCTGCAATGAACACTGGGGTACATCTATCCTTTCAGACCATGTGTTTCTGTGAATATATACCCAAGAGTGGAGTTGGTGTGAATCTACTACAGTTCTTTTATCTATATACCAGTTTCAGAAGTTTAAACATATTGTAGTTTCTTGTTTCACATATACCAGTGAGCTCTGCTTTTAAGGAAAGTTCTCTCACACTTTCTGCATCACAGTCAGAGACTGATTCATTTGATTCCATGAATTTCTGGACTCCAAATATAGACATATTACTAAATTTGAAACCCTATACAAAAAAATACAGTGCACACATGCTCAGTCGTTTCAGTCGAGTCCAACTCTTTACAGCCCTACAGACTATAGCCTGCCAGGCTCCTCTGTCCTTGGGATTCTCCAGGCAAAAATACTGGAGTGGGTTGCCATGCCCTCCTCCAGGGGATCTTCCCAACCCAGGGATCGAAACTGCATCTCTTATGTCTCCTGCATTGGCAGGTGGGTTCTTTATCACTAGCACCACCTGGGGAGCCCCATGTGATACATTATCTTATGACAAAAAGCTTTTGAAATACAAACAATAATATGCAGAAGTATTTATTAAAACACATTTAGAAATCTATTTGTCTGTGAATAAAACATAAGCTTTAAAAAATAAATATTTTATAAAAATGATAGGAAAAAATGGGAAATATATTTCATATTGTACCCAAGAAGTTCTCATAAACAAAAGAATCGGAGTACATGGGTAATCATTTTAGTGGGTTTTATTAATATCTAAATATGGTGAGGCCTGGGCTTCACAGATAGCTCAATTGGTAAAGAGTCCTCCTGCAATGCAGGAGACCCCGGTTCAATCCCTGGGTTGGGAAGCTCCCATGCAGAAGGGATAGGCTAACCACACCAATATTCTTGGGCTTCCCTGGTGGCTCATATGGTAAAGAATCCACCTGCATTGTGGAAGACCTGGGTTTGATCCCTGGTTGGGAAGGGGTTGGGAAGATCCCCCAGAAGAGGGCTTGGCAACCCACTCCAGTATCTTGCCTGGAAAATTCCATGGACAGGGGAGCTTGGTGGGCTACAGTCCATGGGGTCACAAAGAATAGGTCCAGACTGAGTGACTAAGCACAACACAGCATGGTGAGGCCTACAGATCAGGAGATGAATGCCACTGAAAAGATAATTGGTCACTGATGGTTCCCAAGAAATATCAATAACCTCAGATATGCAGATGACACCACCCTTATGGCAAAAAGTAAAGAGGAACTAAAGAGCCTCTTGGTGAAAGTGAAAGAGGAGAGTGAAAAAATTGGCTTAAAACTCAAGATTCAGAAAACTAAGATCATGGCATCTGGTCACATCACTTCATGGCAAATAGATGGGGAAAGAATGAAAACAGTGACAGACTTTATTTTGGGGGCACTCTAAAACCACTGCAGATGGTGACTGCAGCCATGAAATTAAAAGACGCTTGCTCCTTGGAAGAAAAGTTATGACCAACCTAGACAGCTTATTAAAAAGCAGAGACATTACTTTGCCAACAAAGGTCCATCTAGTCAAGGTTATGGTTTTTCCAGTAGTCATGTATGGATGTGAGAGTTGGACTATAAAGAAAGCTGAGCGCCAAAGAACTGATGCTTTTGAACTGTGGTGTTTGAGAAGAGTTTTGAGAGTCCCTTGGACTTGCAAGAAGATCCATCCAGTCCATCCTAAAAGAAATCCAGTCCTCAATATTCATTGGAAGGATTGATGCTGAAGCTGAAACTCCAATCCTTTGGCCACCTGATGCAAAGAACTGACTCATTGGTAAAGACCCTGATGCTGGGAAAGATTGAAGTCAGGAGGAAAAGGGGACAACAGAGGATGAGATGGTTGGATGGCATCACTGACTCAATGGACATGAGTTTGAGTAAACTCCGAGAGTTGTTGATGGACAGGGAGGCCTGGTATGCTGCAGTCCATGAGGTCACATAGAGTCAGACACGACTGAGCAACTGAACTGACAGTTCCCCAGAGGAGGGGACACACCATGCCAAGGGGAGCACAAGGAAAGTACCAGGAGGCAGGGGGAGAAAAGGAAGGTGAGGCAAGTGTCTTGACTGTTAGACTGGTAAGACAGTGTGAGCAGGATTGGGATTGGTTGGTTTGAATCAGTTCAGTGGGGAGCTGTCCCAGGTGTTCGTACTGACCCTGGGCTTGTTAGGGCAGGTGAGTAGTGGCCCAGGTGTGAGAGCCCCATAGAGAAAGTGGTTGGGGATGTGGACTCTGGGTTGGTTGGTTTGCATTTGAGAAGTGTCCTTACAGGTGGTTTGCCATTTCTACGAATCAGCGAACCCTGGGAGGGGCTGTCCCTCTAGGGTTTGCAAAACCCTAAATGTTTTATTTTGCTGGGCTCCAGAATCACTACAGATCATGACTGCACTCATGAAATTAAAAGACGTTTGCTCTTTGAAACGAAAGTTATGAAAAACCTAGACAGCATATTAAAAAGGAGAGACATCACTTTGCCCACGAAGGTCCATATAGTCAAAGCTATGGTTTTCCCAGTAGTCATGTATGGATGACAAAGAAGGCTGACCACTGAAGAATTGATGCTTTCAAATTGTGGTGCTGGAGAAAACTCTTGAGAGTCCCTTGGACAGCAAGATCAAACCAGCCAATCCTAAAGGAAATCAGTCCTGAATATTCATTGGAAAGACTGATGCTAAAGCTGAAGCTCCAATACTTTGGCCACCTGATGCAAAGAGCCAACTCATTGGAAAAGACCCTGATGCTGGGAAAGATTGAAGGCAAAAGGAAAAGAGGGCAACAGAGGATGAGATGGAGAGAGAGCATCACTGACTCAATGGACATGAATTTGAGCAAACTCCAGGAGATAGTGAAGGACTGGCGTGCTACAGTCCATGGGGTTGCAAAGAGTCAGGCATGACTTAAAGACTGTATAATAACAATCAAAGCATCAGAACAAGAAAATATATAGTTAATACGGTAATATATTTTAAGGTTTATTCCTTTGAGAAGTGTAATTCTTTCTTTACAATCAGAAAGAACGTATTTACAATCAGTAGGAAGTTGTAGAATCCTTGTCACCCCAGCAGATGGGAATAAGAACAAAGGAATCTGAGTCGTCCACATGGAGCCTTGGAAACATGAAGAGTAGATTTGCATGTTGGTGCATTTGAAGTGGTCTGGGGTGGACAGAAGGGAAGGAAGGGTACACAGCAGCTGTGTGACAGCTGAGGGAAGCAGGCAGTTTCCACGCAGCCAGAGGAAGTGTTGAGTTGTTTGAGTCACTATTCAGAAAGCAGGAACTCTTCTGTGAATTGGGATTAACAATAGAGTACGTTTTATCAAGGAAGGAACTGAGGCAGGGTTTGGAAAGAACAAGATTTTTAAATTGTTACAGAAATTGTTTCTCCACTACTATGATGAGGCCCCTATTTAGTTTTAAAAAGGAAGCATGTTTTATGCCATGCTCGTGGGGTGAGTAATCACTTTCCATTGTACTAATGGCTTTGTGCGTGCATGCTAACTCACTTCAGTCGTGTCCAGTCCTTTGCGACCCCAGGGACTGTAGCCCGCCAGGGTCCTCTGCCCATGAGATTCTCCAGGCAAGAATACTGGAGTGGGTTGCCATGCCCTCCTCCAGGGGATTGTCGATCAAACCCATGTCTCCTCTGTCTCCTGCATTGGCAGGCAGTTCTTTACCACTGGCGCCACCTGGGAAGCCCTTTAATGTCTTTACTTCTCATAAACAGAGGAGAACTTGCCTGGTGTTTTATAGTAGGCACGAGTTCCACCTGTCAGATAAGTTCAGCAGTATTCAGTATGGACACTTACTTCATCTCCAGCGCACTAGTGCTCTATTTACCTCTAATTTTTAATGAGATCAAAGATAGCATTGACCTGGGTCAGTACTGGGAAAGAGAACCAGGATAACCATCCAAAGTGATGCATGAACATACTAGACTCTGACCAAAAACGAAAACTGGAGTCTGCTCAAAACCTAAAGAGCTAAGACATAGGGAGTACAAAATAATGGTTTACTATATTCTGCACCTTAATAATTATATAGTCTTAGAAGAGCAAAGAACAGAACTAAATTGTTGAAAGCAAAATGTAATCAACATCTGAAATCCTGGGCTCCGTGTGGGTGATGAGTGGTTTACATTAACATTAATTCTCATGAGCAAAACATGCTTTAAAGATTAAGCATGGAACCATGAGTTAGCAAACAGAAGACTTTATTGGTGGTATTTATGTACTTTATCATCTGACTTGCATTTTTAAGCATAGTAGCTACTGGCTTCACAAGATGTTATGGTGTTATACTTATGAATGATCTCTTGATAGATAAATAGATAGGGATATATCTGCTTACATATATATAGAGAAAGAGTAGATACTCTTGAAGTAAGTACTCTTGGAGTAGGAGCACACAGCAGCTGTCTGAAAACTGAGGAAAATGGGCAGTTTCCATGCGGCATGCGTTTTTCCCTCCCCATCCCTCTCTACAGGTAACTCCTTCATTGTGACCCAAGCCTTGCAGCACTCTCCTAGTGCAGCAAACTACTTCTATTAATGTTAAAGCCTTTATTCCATGTTCTATTTATAATTTTACTTATTTATTTTTGGCTGTGCCGGGTCTTCACTGCTGCACCGGCTCCTCTCTAGCTGTGGTGCTCCCGCTTCTCATTGCCATGGCCTCTTGTTTGGAGCACAGGTCCTGGGGTGCAGGGGCTTCAGGGGGTATGGCTCCCAGGTTCTAGAGCACAGACTCAATAGTTGTGGCACACAGGCTTGTTTGCTCCGCAGCATGTGGAATCCTCCCAGACCAGGGCTCAAACCCATGTCACCCTGCATTCCCAAGCAGATCCTTTACTTTATTGGAGTTCTAGAATAAGGGAGCAGGAAAAATCAGACACATGCAAAATTTGAAGATATAATGGCCGAGAATTTTCAAAAATAAAAAGCATCATATCATAGAGTGAAGAATTTCTACTAAACCTAAGATAGATAAATAAAAAGAGCACTGCCTTTAGAAAGAAATAGGTTACTTTCTTTCCAAAGTAATAGGTTGCAGTGTGATTTATAGCTAACAGCTCAACAGAAATTATGAAAGCCAGAAAAAAATGGAATGATACCTATGAAGTACTAAAGAGAAATAACTGTCACTCAAAATTCTATTCTTGGGAAAAAATTATTCAAGAATAAATGCAACATTAAAATGTTTCATGCAAACCAACTCAGATAGCAGACCTTTTGCCAAAGGAAATATAAACATACAAAAAGATAGACTTCATGCCAAAGGAAACTATTCACAGATAGAAGATTAGAAATGAAATATTGAATAAAGATAAATGAAATAAGTGAAGATGTGAAACTTTAAAAGCTGATTCTAAAAGATATCTGGAAATGAAAATGGACAAGTTGTATGAATTTTCCAATTCATTCTTGAAGAACAAGCTGAGAAGGCAAGTCCTATCAGATATTTAGACCTATTATAAAGTTAAATTATTTTTAACAGTGTAGCATTAGCAGAGGAATACATGTTTGCCCATTGGAAGAAGCATACAAACCCTTATATAGATTTTTGTTTTATAACAAAGGTAGTAGTAGAGAACACTGGAGAATAGGCAGTGTTTTAAATAAATGGTGCTGAGTCAACTGGATAACTATAGGGACTAAAAAGTAACTTGATCCAGCCTCACATATATAAACACTAATAATATTAATTACAGACAAATTGTGTTTAAAATATGAGAGAAAAAGTTAATATAATTTTTAGAACCAGTGGATAATATCTTCATGTACTCAAAGGAGATATACTTGTTTAAATAAAATGAAAATACTAACAAAACAATTAATAGTTTGGACCATATTAAAATTAAGAATATTAATGCTGTTCATCAAAAGATCATTAAAGGCATGAAAATTAGTCATAGTGTGAAAAGAATTGGTTGCAATATATATAATTGATAAGGCGCTCTTATCCAGACAATATAATAAAAGAGCAGTGAGGAAAAGACAAGTCAGTACAAAAACAGACAAGTATTTTGAATAAGCACTAGACAAAAGAGGATATCCAAATAGTTAATAAAAACAGTACAGTCATTCAGCAGTGTTATTGGGAGTTACAGATTCAGATTTCAATGAGATAAGACTGAACACGCTTAGTAATGGCTAAAGTGAAAAAAGACAATGCCAAGCATTGGTAAGGATGTGAAGCAACTGGAACTCTTAATCTTTGTAGTAAGTGAGATTTGCACAATCACGAGTTTATCTGTTTTACCGGGAACATACGCATACTCCACAACCAAGCAATTCCACTTCTCGTTATGTACCAAATAGAAATGTTGCACGTGTCCGCCAAGAGACATGGATTCAAGTGTTTATATATGTGGTAAGAACCACAACATGAAAATAACCTGACTGTGCTTTAGCGCTAGAATGGAGAAGTAGTTTATGTAATTAAATAGGATAATTCAGAAACAATGAACATTCAACAGTCTACATGCCTACATAGATTAAAAATATCATTTTGAGTAAGCAGAAGCTAAACACAAAAGAATGAAATTGGAAAATCATCAGTGCTAACCGACAATGTTTGTGCTCAGTCATGTCTGACTCTTTGCCAGCCCCTCCCAGCTCCTCTGTCCGTGGGATTCTCCAGGCAAGAATACTGGAGTGGGTTGCCATTTCCTCCTCCAGGGGAATCTTCACAACCCAGGGACTGAACCCACCTCTCTTTCATCTCATGTCTCCTGCATTGGCAGGCGGATTCTTTACCTTGAGCGCCGCCTGGAAAGCCAACCTACGATGTTTATGATGCGTAATTACATGAAAAACTAAAGACAGTCCCGAACACTGTTGCCATAAACATCTGGTTAAATCATAGTGTAACACGGAAGGTGTAGGAATTGGGAGGGACAAACACCTAGGATGCTAATTAACTATGTTTTAAATTTTGACTGGGTGGTAGTTATACTGGCATTTGCTTTTGGATGTATCATTGAGCACCACAATTATATTTTGTTTCATCACATTTTCTGTATACATGTTGTTTGCAATTATTAATAAAAGCTTAGTATGAAAATATTAAACCTTTACTTTTAAGAAATGTATTTCATATTCAAATGTTTCTGAATTCTATTTCAGAATATTTAAATTCAGGCTTCCCAGGTAGCGCTAGTGGTAAAGAACCCACCTGCCAATGCAGGAGACATAAGAGGCACAGGTTCAATCTCTGGGTCAGGAAGATCCCCTGGAGGAGAGCATGGCAACCCACTCCAGTATTCTTGCATGGGGAACCCCAGGGACACAGGAACTTGGCAGGCTACAGTCCATAGAGTCGCAAAGAGTCGGACACGACTGAAGCGTCTTAACACAGACACACAATACTTAATTCATTTATTTCTTCATATAGCTCCAAAATTTCACAATTGCTGTGTTCTGGTTTTTAAAATATAGTTAACATGGTGATTTTATTATCTCATTCCCTTGGAATCAAAATCAAAACTTCAGAAGATTTCCTGTAAGACAGTTCATCGAGAGTGACAGCTGTAATCAAATGAACATACTTTAAAATCTAAAGCATGAATTTCTATATAAAAGAGTAAATACAACCTAAAAGAATGACTTGTATATCTTAGAAATGCCCCATGGACAGCTTGCCCCAAAAATGTATTTGAGATTCAATCTTGACTTTCTTATAATTTTCATCTTAATGTTGTTTGTGTTCACCACCATCAAAACTGCACATAAATTTCAAAGCTTGCCTCCATCAGGCCATAAATAAGAAGAGCCTATCGCCACGTACCTAGGATATTACACAAATGTCTAGATTAAAATGTTCTTTCAGAAGATCACTTTAGTAAGTGTTGTAAAACATATCCCTACTTTTCCTTTGGCCAACAAGCATATATATTCCTGGGACATAGCTGATACACAAAAAATATTTGCTTAATTATTTGAAGATGTTTGTGGCCTAAGTTCAATATTTACTTGAGGAGTGAGGTTTTTGTTTTGTTTTAACTTACCTCCTCTTCCAATGGCAGGCGCTCCATGAAGTACTCACCAGAGTAACTAGGTATAGATCTAGCCAAAACTTAACATAGAAATAAAGATGAGGTTTTTCAATAAAAATGTGTTTATGACAATATAAATTCTAAAACCAGGAAAAATAATTCTTCGGTTATGTAAAACAAAAAAAAATAAGCTTAATTCACTGTCTTCAGTCACTTTGTTCCGTTGCATGCAGGGCACGTTCAGGTGTATTCTCTCACTGCAGCAAGCATTTTCATCTCTCTGTCTTGACACGAGCCATCCATCAAAAAATGCTAATTATATTAGTTCTTTCCTAAGCCAGCTCCCTTGGAAAGAATTTTTTAAATGCAGCGGAGGCATTATTATAAATTTACTTAAAGTATGTATTTCATACATTTATTGATGAGAACAATAAAAACAGAGAAAATAAATACCAAAGAGTGATTTTTCTTGAGGTTACAAATACAGCATAAAAATATAAACAATATAAACAGTGTTGTCTTTTTAAGTAGAATGAAGTCAAAGGATCATTGAAAGTTTATCCTCTCTAGTGAGAGCTACTGGGTAAAACCTGCTTGACCTGTCTTTAAACAAAGAGGCTTAAATTGTGAGAGAGCTTTTAGAATAAAAACAGGATGGTAGAAACCAGCACAGTATTGTAAAGCAGTTATCCTCCAATTAAAAATAAATTTTAAAAAATGGTCATTTCAAGGGTATCCATCGGTTTGGAATGTCATGGTAACTTGGGAGGGAATTAAAAGCTCCCTCAGAGAAGATGCAGTGTTATCTTATATCTCTTTTCAGTGAAGATCTTAATTTAATTCCAAGTAATAAAATGAAGTGTTAAGTCACTCAGTCATGTGGGACTCCTTGCGACCCATGGACTGTAGCCTGCCAGGCTCCTCTGTCCATGGAATTCTCCAGGCAAGAATACTGGTATAGGCTGCCATTTCCTTCTCCAGAGGATCTTCTTAACCCAGGGATTGAACCCACATCTCCTGGCAGGCGGATTCTTTACTGGAAGATGCTCTCAAATACAGTGTTGGAGAAGCCTCTTGAGAGTCCTCTGGACTGTAAGGAGATCAAACCAGTCCATCCTAACGGAAGTCAACCCTGAATATTCACTGGAAGGATTGAAGCTGAAGCTCCAGTATTTTGGCCACGTGATGTGAAGAGCAGACTCACTGGAAAAGACCCTGATGTTGGGAAAGATTGAGGGCAGGTGAAGAAGAGGGCAGCAGAGGATGAGATTGTTGGATGGCATCAATTACCGACTCAATGGACGTGAGTTTGAGCAAACTCTGGGAGATAGTAAAAGACAGGGAACCCTGGCTTACTGCAACCCAGGGGGTCACAGAATTGGACATGACTTAGCAACTGAAAAACAACAGTAAAACGAAATCATATATTTGGGTCTGGGTCACTGCTGAAAAGCAGTGCTACCCTGAATATGTTCTTTAGGAACATATTCACATTTATACCTTTGAAATTTCCATTCATATTTATAGGAGAGAGTGCTTTCCAAGTAAGTTATTATTCTTAACTTCAAATGAGTGCCCTCAAGGAGTCTAGCAACTCCCCCTTGATGTAGAGACACCAGCATCAGATGCCAGCCTCGGGTCCCAGCCTTTGATCTAAACCTCAGAGGACACCGGTGACTCAGCTTTAGTGACAACTGCCATGTCTTCTCCCCAAAATGCCCATCTTCTCAGCACCTCTCAGACTTGGCAGGGACTGGACAGTCATGACGTTTCGAATGTACTGAGCATCCAGTTTTTACATCGCAGCTCCAGAATTTCTCTGATCATTATCACAGTTTTCTGAAGGATCCATGTTGTTGAGGGCATGCTCCCCAGGCAGTCGTGCCTCATAAAGTTAGATTCTATCACATTAATGTTAATTTAAAATATTAATGACAAGTATTTGGCACCAAAATCTAAAATAAAAACACACCATCCTGAGGAAGTATGCCCCATCACTCCCCTTACCTGTAAACCTGCTTCAGAGTGAACTCACAGTAACAGGAACACTAAGAAATCATTCTCACTAAGAGAAATTGTTTTCTTACTCTTCGTGCCAAGGTGAATTACCATATTTTAAATAGAACCCCAGAGAAAAATATATAAAGTCGCCCAAATCCACAGTCAGAAACCAAGCTGTTTTATTCAGGCCAGTCCTGATGACCATAGTTTTACAGCCTGCATTTCTATTAAATACGCAGAAAGTTGACAATAGGTGTGGTAATGGGTTATTTAGGGCTTCCCTTGTGGCTCAGCTGGTAAAGAATCTGCCTGCAATGCCAGAGACCTGGGTTCAATCCCTGGGTTGGAAATCCCCGGGTTGAGAATAGGTTATTTTGCCTGCAATTCTAACTACATCATTTACACATTCTGCACTAAACATAATGAAACTTGGTGTAGGGGGAAGACAGCACAGCCCTTGAGAAATGCTGAATTTCCAAAAAGGCAACACTGCTAGAGCCATACAAATCAAACCTTCCACTGCAGGCGAAACGGGTTGAGAAATGACCCTTACATGAGCTGGGGAAGCAGCAAAGCGCTTTCTGTTCCCTTCTCCAATGTTGTCTGTGTTGGTGGAGCGAGTGGCGTGTTTCCGCAGTGGGAAGCTGCCCCTTTACCAGAGGAAACTGTTTTTCACAGGCAAATTCTCTGACGGGGAGAATTGCTAGTTGGACAGAGTATTCATCAGGGTGCGATCGAGCCTGCCAGAGGCCTTGCGAGCGTCAGTTTGAGAACAGGAAGCATCATCTCCAAACGTTCACAATGCAGCCTCACCCGGGAGGTGCAGAAGAGGCAGGTGCTGTTCCAGAGCAGCCAGAAGACATCGCCAAGGAGGAAGCAGGGGCTCCCCAGATGCAGGAGTGCCCTGGCCGAACCTTCTCGCAGAATCACACTGTTGATAATAATGCCCTTCGTTTCATAGTCCTTGACAGTTTCCCTGATGCTTCCGCATTTTGATCCTCATAGCAAACCTTTAGAGTGTGTGACAAATGGTTTTACACTGTTCATCTATCCATTCACCTAATGAAGGATATTTTCATTGCATTCAAGATTTAGCAATTATGAAGACTGCTGCTGCTGCTAAGTCACTTCAGTCATGTCTGACTCTGTGTAACCCCATGGACTGAAACCTGCCAGGCTCCTCCGACCATGGGATTTTCCATGCAAGAGTACTGGAGTGGGTTGCCATTGCCTTCTTTGGCAATTATGAAGAAAGTTGCTATCAACAAGAAAAAAAAGACATGGTTTTTATTGACGAGCACCTGACTTTGAAGTCAGCTGACTTTCCCAAGGCCTCCAGGCTGAGCCTGAGCTGCTTGGCTCCTCTGTGTGTTCTCTTGGGATGTTGGGTATCTGCTCCAGGCTTTGTCTTATCCCTGTGGCTTCCACCCACCGCTGCCCATGCAACCCAGCGCTGCTCAGACTCTTATCCCTGGTCCCCAAACCTTGACTGCTTCCTCTGACACAAACACGAATTGGAAGAGTTGTGTTTTCCAGCGCTCCACTACCTTGCAAATTCCTCTTGCCTTTAATCTGTAGGTAAACCTAATGAAAACAGCGAGATGAACAGTCCTTGGGAGTTAAAACCAGGGATCAATCCCTAGATAGAAAAAAAATGAGTTATATAAATGCGTTTATATAATTGAATAACATATCCTATGTTTATATAATTCATAGTATACTATACTATAAACATAAGATAACTTTACAGCTCATGCATCTAGAATGGTAGACAACAAAGCAACACAGAATGTTGAGATTCTGTAACATCTTTCATGGGGCTTCCCAAGTGGTGCCAGTGGTAAAGAACTCACCTGCCAATGCAGAAGACATAAGAGACATGAGTTCTATCCCTGGGTTGGGAAGATCCCCTGGAGGAGGGCATGGTAACCCACTCCAGTATTCTTGCCTGGAGAATCCCATAGACAGAGGAACCTGGCGGACTACAGTCCATAGAGTCACAAAGAGTCGGACACAACTGAAGCAACTTAGCACACACACATGCAACATCCTTTTATGTGATAAGAAAAGGGAAATCATATAGCTATTCCTTAGCAACAAATGATTTTTGTCCATAGAGAAGGTGGCATTTCAAATGAGAGCTTCATGGAGCTTGAGCTACTAGCAAAGCAGAAAGGGATATTTTTCACTATGATTGCCTCCATTCATGATAGATATTTACAAGAAGTAGCCAAGGGCTTTGACCATTAAAAAAATGAAATAAAATGTATACTGTTTGAATTCCCATTAGATCTCAAGGGTGAAAGAGTAAATTTCTCTCAACTGCTTTGCCCTGTGGCATTTTTATTCCATTTCTTTACAGCAGTTGGGGCTGGACTGAGAACAGTGAAAACAGTCCAGTAAACTCCCACCTCCTTGACATTTCCTGGTATTTCATCTTGAGTGGGGCTGGCAGCTAGAGAAGAGGATACTGGCAGTCAGCTCCTCTGCGTTCTCCCATCTCTGCCCGCCCCTTCTGCTACAGAGAATCCAAAGAACCTACGAAAGGTCCAATTGTTCAGTCATCTACATGAGGCGCCTTAACCAGCTCCTGCCAGAATCATGAGGAATGTTAAGATGGCATCATCCGTTACCTGGGATTTTTTGTGTCTGCTCCTTTCCTCCACCTGACCCACTAGGACACCGATATCTTCAGGCAGCCCCCTGGCTAGTTAAAACCAGTGGTTTCTACCACTAAAGACTTGAAATTGCCCTTTCCAGAAAAATCATATCTCTATTTCTATAAATACGTCTCAGTTACTCTAAGTGATTAATTCATTCCTACCACCAGACCTCCAAATTCCCTGAAGATGTTTAATTAATGATTGAAGATATTTCTGGAAACATGAAGGGAATGTATTTGGGTCCAGGCCTGGAGACATTAGTGAACTGGAGGTGGCAGATAGAGTATAAAGTACTCATATAAAGTTCCAGAATCTCATTCATTTGGGCTTCTTTTCCAAATCACCACCCAGCTCTACACAACCATTTGCAGAGTCGGGTGAAGAGTCAGGCACTGTATGCGTTGCATACAGTGATGGACAAATAAGTGTTTGTTGATTGAATAAACAAGCTAATGAGCATTTGGTCCTGTGAGAAGGTTCTGTGGGGCCCTTAGTTCTCGTCTCCATCTGGTGGAGCAGGAAACCATCATGACGTGCTCTAAAAGAAATAGTTTCAAGCTGAAATGTGCAAAAGTATCACCTATAGTATTTATTTAATGTATAGAATCAGTCCCCATTATCCTGAACACATGAAACAAAGTATACCTGGAGTCAGACAAAATGAAGCAGAGCTAAAAATTCAGGAAGAGGCTGCACACCTTCACCCAGATCTGTTCACCTTTTCGCCAAGTCTCTCATTTCACACCTGAGCATCTAACCCTGATGTCATTACCCTCCGGGTTTCGTAGCTGAAGTTGTTAATAAACAAGGAGACTTGGATGGTCTCACGCACCCACTTCCTTAAAATATCAGGGCAATGCAGTCAGTACGTCAGCCAGGGCTGTGGACAGGACCAGCCGGGAGAATCCAGAATATTCTCTGATGATGGAACTCTGAAAATAATGCTTACATTTTAAAGCTGGCTACTTCCTTGGCTCGTTCTGATCCGCACTCCCTCCTCTCTGGCTCTCGGAACCTTCTGTGTCCTCAGGATTTAGCCAGCTTGTTCACTGAAGGACGCTCCCGCTTAAATAATCATATTTCCACGCACTCCTTGTGGATGTTTATCACCAGTTGACTCACTGACCTTTCCTGAGCATCTTTTTTCTTCTTTAATTTTTTGTTGATTCGCTGCTCTCTCTCCCCCCATACTATTTCTCCTGTTTCTTACCAAGCCTGAATCTCATCCGAGAGATCGCTTGTAGCTTACTAATTCATCCTCCCCTATTCCCAGCGTGAACAGTCACAGCAGAAAGGACTGCAGCGCCCGAATACGCCTGCCCCCCAATCCTCCTCCAGGTGGACTCTTCTCTGAAGTGTCTGAAATCTGGGTCACTGGGGCTTCTTCTAGCACATCTAACCTCTACGCTCAACATCTGAGAATACCTCTTAGGTTTGGGCTCTTCCTGTGGTTTTCTGACAATGACAAAAGCTTCTTTAATACTAGTGTGTGCTCATCACTCAGTCATGTCTGACTCTTCGTGGCCCCACGCCCTGCAGCCCGCCAGGCTCCCCTGTCCATAGGATTTTCCCAGCAAGAACACTAGAGTGGGTTGCCCTGCCCTCCTCCAGGGGATCTTCCTGACCCAGGGATCAAACCCACATCTCCTGAATTTCAGGTGGATACTTTACCACTGAGCCACTGGGGCTACCCTCAATCTGAACCTTAATGAGCACTAAAATCTTGTACCTAAGATTAATGATATCAAGAGATATAAAATAATTGATATTTTTATTTGAGGGGAAATATTGATTTCACTTTTTAACTTCTACTTTGAAGGTAATTTAGATTATCTGCTCACCATATGTTCACTTCAGATACTTTTAAAGAATGCAATTTAAGCTATAAAGGAAGTTTCAAATTAAGCTTTAAAGTTTACTGACCTGGAATGATGGCATCAGAAATTATTTTAAAAAATCTAAGTGTCTACATTTGAAATTCTTTAATTTTAAAAATTTTAGTAGTTTCATTTTTGTAAAGGGTATTAATTTTAATTTCTGTTTTTAAACCAATGAAAAAGCTGTAGTTTACAGATATGCCCACATCCTTTGTAATACCAGTCAGTATTCTCCCTCAGTGTCTTAGAATGATATGTGTTGTACCATTTGACTGGGTGGCTTGTTTTGATAGTGGCAGTAAAAGTCTAAAAGTTATACTGCATCAGTGATCTATCAACTAAAAGCCTCTAGAGAAAACTTTAACACAATAAGAATAACCAGTTCAGTTCAGTTCAGTCGCTCAGTCGTGTCCAACTCTTTGCGACCCCATGGACTGCAGCATGCCAGGCTTCCCTGTCCATCTCCGACTCCCGGAGCTCACTCAAACTCACGTCCATCCAGTGATGATGCCATCCAACCATCTCATCCTCCATTGTCCCCTTCTCCTCCCGCCTTCAGTCTTTCCCAGCACCAGGGTCTTTTCCAGTGAGTCAGTTCTTCGCATCAAGTGGCCAAAGTATTGGAGTTGCAGCTTCAGCATCAGTCCTTCCAATGAATATTCAGGACTGATTTCCTTTAGGTTGGACTGCTTGGATCTCCTTGCAGTTCAAGGGACTCTCATGAGTCTTCTCCAACACCGCAGTTCAAAAGTATCAATTCTTTGGTGCTCAGCTTTCTTTATAGACCAACTCTCACATCTATACATGACTACTAGAAAAACCATAGCTTTGACTAAATGGACCTTTGTTGACAAAGTAATGTCTCTGCTTTTTAATATGTTGTCTAGCTTGGTCATAGCTTGTCTTCCAAGAAGCAAGTGTCTTTTGATTTCATGGCTGCAGTCACCATCAGGAGTGATTTTGGAGCTAAAAAAAACCAAAGTTGCTCACTGCTTCCATTGTTTCCCCATCTATTTGCCATGAAGTGATGGGACCAGATGCCATGATCTTAGTTTTCTGAATGTTGAATTTTAAGCCAACATTTTCATGCTCCTCTTTCACTTTCATCTAGAGGCTCTTTAGTACCTCTTCACTTTCTGCCATAAGGGTGGTATCATCTACATATCTGAGGTTATTGATATTTCTCCCAGCAATCTTGATTTCAACTTGTGCTTCATCCAGCCCAGTGTTTCTCATGATGTGCTCTGCATAGAAGTTAAATAAACAGGGTGACAATATACACAGCCTTGACGTACTCCTTTCCTGATTTGGAACCAGTCTGTTGCTCCATGTCTGGTTCTAGCTATTGCTTCTTGACGTGCATACAGATTTCTCAGGAGGCAGGTCAGGTGGTCTGGTATTCCCATCTCTTTCAGAATTTTCCACAGATGGTTGTGATCCACACAATCAAAGGCTTTGGCATAGTCAATAAAGCAGAAGCAGATGGTTTTCTGGAATTCTCTTGCCTTTTTTATGATCCAGTGGATGTTGGCAATTTGATAACTAGTTCAGTTCTTCAAAATCTATTATTGTGTCATGTATTTCATATTGCCATCTACTCAATTGCTGAGTTTTTAAATGAAAAAGTAAACACACAGAAAGATAGGTAGGTAGGGAGGTGGGTAGATAGATAGATAATGAAAGCAAATGCAGTTCATGAGTTAATGTTTATTATTTACTTATTTTTTAAATATCATTTATAAAATACTACCTAGAAGCTAATACAGAACCTGACACATTATTAACTGATGCTCCTCAAAAAGTGCCATCAAGTGAATAAATATAAGCAATTGGGCTTCCATGGTAACTCAGTCTGGAGAAGGCAGTGGCACCCCACCCCAGTACTCTTGCCTGGAAAATGCCATGGACAGAGGAGCCTGGTAGGCTGCAGTCCATGGGGTCTCGAAGAGTCAGGCACGACTGAGCGACTTCACTTTCACTTTTCATTTTCACGCATTGGAGAAGGAAATGGCAACCCACTCCAGTGTTCCTGCCTGGAGAATCCCAGGGACCGGGAGCCTGGTGGGCTGCAGTCCATGGGGTCACACAGAGTCGGACACAACTGAAGCAACTTAGCAGCAGCAGCAGCAGGTAACTCAGTCAATAAAGAATCTGCCTGCAGTGCAGGAGACCTGGGCTCAGTCCCTGGGTCAGGAAGATCCCCTGGAGAAGGAAATGGCAACCCACTCCATTGTTCTGCCTGGAGAGCCCCATAGACAGAGGAGCCTGGTGGGCTACAACCCATGAGGTCACAAGAGTTGGACATGACTTAGCGACTAAACCATCACCAAATATAAGCAAGGAAGAAAAGGCAATATTACCAACATAAATCAAGTATAATCTTGATTTTTTTTCTCTTTTAGCTATAATTTAAGCACTTTCCTCCATAGTCACTTGAAACAGTGAAAGTATCTTTCAAATAATTTAAAAAATTATTTTAATTAACTACACTTGGAGCAAAGAGAATAAAATATAATTTCTAAATGCTGATTACTTGTTCTTTTGCTCTAAGGGAATACAGTTATCAGTATTCCCTAGTGGCTCAGTGGTAAAGAATCCACCTGCAATCCACCTGCCTGGAGAGCCCCAGGCAAGAAGCATGGAGGGCTACAGTCCCTGGGGCTGCAGAGTCGGACACAACTGAGCGACTGACACTTCCACTTCCATCCTGCATTGGCAGGCAGATTCTTTACCACTGAATCACTAGGGAAGCCCTAGGATTATATTTTGAGGTTCTAAATAGCAACTAAAGTGTTATGGCTTATTTACATCCTCACCTGGTGGACTTTTCAGTTCTCAATTGTGGAGGTAGGAGGGAAAGTAAGAAAAAGAACATCTTATATGTGTATCTTCTTAAGGATTTTATGAAGCCAGAACTTCAGACTGCTTCGGGGAGACTCAGCTAGCTTTTTCATGGAGATGAAAAACCAAGAGAGAACATTTGGCAATAAGAAAAAGTAAATAGAATAGAATAGTAGGAAAATTTTGAAAATATGTGTACAGGTGGAGATATTTTAATTAGTGTGATTATAATTTGGTCATCACTGAGTACACGGGTGGAGGAGTTGTAGAATATTGGAAGAAATTCGTACCTTAGAGATCATTTATATCAACTCTTTCACTGTAACCTAGTTTTATAAAGGATCAAAAATGTCATTTCAGGCTAATTTGCAACAGAGCCTGGGCTAAAATCTAGATCTCCTTGTAGGACTGAGTTTCTCAGCTTGTGTGATAGACAGCTTTGTAGCCCTAAGGTACTAACAGTGATAAAAGCAGGAAGAGCCACTGTATGCATTAAACATGTCTCCAGTCAGGAGACAGATGGCAGATGTTCTATTATATTTTCCTCCTTACAAAGGACTTGACAAGAAGCTGGGAGTCCAGGGCATGTTTGAGTCCAATTTAACAGTTCTGATCAATTTACCTTAGTGTGCATTTTCCTGGTGCACATATGCCTTTGAGATGTGTGTGAGTGTGTGCTTAGTCACTTCAGTCGTGTCCAACTCTTTGCAACACTATGGACTGTAGCCTTCCAGGCTCCTCTGTCCATGGGATTCTTGAGGCAAGAGTACTGGAGTAAGTTGCCATGGCCTCCTCCATGCCGTTGAGGTATGTGTCTTGAAAACCTGATTTGATAGAAATGGAACTGCAGCAAAGAAGGAGAGTGCTTTCAAGATGTTTTATCCCAAGCCCTGTCCTATGGTCTGTCATGACACTATGAAAAGTGTCATGATGAAAGAACTGTGCATGCTTTTCTGCTGCTCATCTTGAATGAATGAAACCGAGCTAAGTGGTAGTAAGCCTAGACTCCAAAATCATATGGCTGGGTTCAGATCATGGCTCAGCCACCTCGGTTTTAGTGACCTTGGGCAAATTTCTTAGCCTCCGTAGCATGGTGTTTTTCTGTAAAACAGAATGGTGAGAGCCTTGTAGAGTGTTGTGAAGCTCAACGAGGTAATGGACACACAGCATTTATCACCATGCCTGGCGCTATAGGTGTTCCCCAAAAGCCGGCTATTATCATTTCCTCTCATTGCTATGGGTCAGAGAAGGCAATGGCACCCCACTCCAGTACTCTTGCCTGGAAAATCCCATGGACGGAGGAGCCTGGTAGGCTGCAGTCCATGAGGTTGTGAAGAGTCGGACACGACTGAGCGTCTTCACTTTCTCTTTTCACTTTCATAAATTGGAGAAGGAACTGGCAACCCACTCCAGTGTTCTTGCCTGGAGAATCCCAGGGAAGGGGGAGCCTGGTGGGCTACCGTCTGTGGGGTCGCACAGAGTCAGACACGACTGAAGCAACTTAGCAGCAGCAGCAGCAGCATTGCTATGGGTAGTGGGTATTGTCTCAGTGCTTTACAACCCAGGTGGTGGTATTAGTCACTCAGTCGTGTCCGACGCTTTGAGATCCCATGGACTGCAGCCCTCCAGGCTCCTCTCTCCGTGGGATTCTCCAGGCAAGAACACTGGAGTAGGTAGCCATTCCCTTCTCCAGGGGATCTTCCCGACCCAGGGATCGAACCCGAGTCTCCCACATTGCAGGCAGATTCTTTACTGTTTGAGCCACCACGGAAGCCCATTTATAAGCCAGAACTCTGCATAATCTTGGTCCCCTTGAAAATCAGATGAGATGCCTGTGCTCACTGGAAGGAGAGTAAATGTGCATATAAATGTATATATGGTGTGTGTGTTTAAGCTGGAAGGGAGGCCTTTAAGTCACTACTACAGTATTGTACAAATTTAACTGTAAAGTGCACAGTTGGCACTTATTATCTGCGGGTTCCACATCCACAAATTTAACCAACTGAGCATTGATCCGCAGATGGGGAACCGCTGATACTGAGGGCTGAGTGTACTGCATCACATTATATAAGGAGCTTGAGCATCCTTAGATTTGGGTATCCACCCTTGGAGCCAGTCCCCCATGACTGCCAAGGGCAGCCTGTTATTTGCCAAAGGACTGAGCTGAGAACATTGTAAGCACCACATCTGCACAAAAACCCTGTGAGGGAGGGTCTTTGGACCTTTGATTTAAATTTTAATGTGGTCTAATTTTAATTTAATTAAATTAATAAATTGATAGCATTCCTTTATTTAATATGACAGTTTGCATAAAGAAGAATCAGTGGAAAGTGTGTCTCCCATACTCATGGACTGCCAGTCATGTTCATTTCATCCCGGACTAATAAGACAGTTCTTGTGCATTCTTCCCCAGTTTAATGTACATATAACCGAAGATTTATATAAATTCTTCCCCGTGTACTTTTTTTTACAAAACTGTTAGCACACTATAAACATTATAGTCACCTTTTTTTTTCCACTAATTTAGCAATGTTTTACATATCCTTTTGGGTAGTAGTAATAATAATAATAATAGAAGTACTATTTCATGAGTTACAATAAATTATAAACACTGTTTTAAAATTTACCTGTATTCGTTCATTTAATGATCAAACAAACCCTGTGAACAAAGTACTTACTGATAGTATACCTAACTTACAGGCATCAGAAGTTACCAGTGTTGTGAATTTCAAATATTTTTTGTAGTATTTAATTTGCCATTTGCTAGCTCATGATTTCTTTCACAGGCAGATTTATCAGTCTTTTGTCACTTATTGCACTGGGTTGTAGCTTGAAACCCTGCTATCTTCTAACTTTAAATAGGAATTCTTTCCTACTTTTTTCTCTTACTTTTTTGTTGTTGTTTTTTCTGGAATTTATATCAGTGGAAGCAGAAATATGGATTGAAATATTTTTCCAAATGGCTGTTGTCCAAACACAGTTTATTAACCAGTCCAGCTTTCCCCCACAGACATGAGATGACACTGTACCACATGTTTAACTCTCGTATGAATTGAGTCTGTTTCTAGACTTTCCTTACTCTTGCTTTCGTCTGTTTGTCAATATTGCTTATAATTTCTTACCATAAAGCAATATCTGACTCACCAAAGGTTTAGACAGAAACTTCAACCTTTTTCATAGCTGCTAAAAAAAAAAGAAGAAGAAGAAGTAAAATGCTAGCATTGTTGAGTGACAATAAAGATTAAACTGTTATCAGGGGAAAAGTGTTAATTGGTTTGCACTGTTCTCCAGAAGAGCTGTGCTTTTAAAAATTTCATTCCTTTCCATAATTAAACATTAAATTTTCAATAATGAAAGAAGCACCACTGGGTTTTCAGGAAAGTGCTCCTGTTTTAACACCATTGTCGAGAGTTTAGGATTTCTGTGTGAACAGAGAATAAATATCTAGTAACTAAATATAGATTCAAAATCACAAAACATACTGCAGGAATGAAATGACACAGTGTGAAGATGGACAGAATTGCCAGAGGTCTACAGATTCACCTGTAGCAAAATTTTATCTAAAGACCCATAGAGAATTATTTTAAAAGCATCCATTTTCACTTCTTAAACTGTTTCCTTCTTGGCAACATTCTTTTGCTTGTCGTTTGGAAGAAAGGCTGGAGTTCTGACATCACTCATTCATAAAGAGCTGAGTTTGGAGAGAACAGGATGGCAGAGGAGTAGGTGGACGTGGAGTACATTTCTCTCCACAAATACATCAGGAATATAGCTTCAGACACAGAAGTGCATGCAGAATACCACCTGAAAGCGGACAGGAGGACCTGACCAGTGGAAAGGAATATATAGACCCACATGAAACTCGGTAGAATGAAGAAACTAGGGGGGAAAACAGGAGTGTTAGAAGGACTGGACCTGCCCTCGGTGGGTGGGGAACTGAAGCAGGGGTCTGATCTGCACATCAGGGCAATTGTCTGAATCAGAGGAGAAACATTTGAGGCTTAGAGTGAAAGAGCTGACCTGTGGCAGCCTAAATGGAATGAGAATCAGACAGTCCTTGCTGCAACCATACATACCCCAGACAGGGATGCAGATCCCTTGGAAGGTGCAGCGGCTGGGAGCTGGAGTTTAGGGATTGTGGAGCAGTCCCAGGGTGAGGGCTACTGTTGACTGTGGAGAGATGGGATGGAGGCGATGTGAGGGAGGAGACCGTGGTTGGAAATGCCTGTGGAGGAACGCTGGGCAGCCATGGAAGCAAGACGATACTGCTGAATCACGTGTAGTGGATGGAGCCATCACCATAGCCTCTCTCTCCTCACATGCCAGCATCAACAGCTGAACAATAGAGAGCCTGGCCCATCAAAAGCCTGATGCACTGAACTACAGAGCAGGACCCCACGCAGGTGCCCCTTTAAGTGCCTGATGCACCGATCTACAGAATAGGACCCCAGCCAGAGGGGCCTGTCTATGTGCTGGATGCGCCAAACAACAGAGAAAGACCCCAGGCAAGGGAGCCCTCTAAGTGCCTGATCCAGAGGAGCTACAGAGAAAGTCTGGCCAAAGAGGCCTTCTGATCACCAGCTACAAGAGGCCGAAAAAAGACTCTGGTAGGGCCATAACTCCTGCCACGGAAGCAGTCTGTGTCCCTGCACACTTGGCATTGCCAGGGTCCCCACAAGCCAAGCAGCTGCACCACCTTCAAGCTCAGCTCTCACTGGGGCAGTGCTGCCGCAGGGAAAAAAGTCTTGTGTCCATGCACACAGGGTTCCTTTGGTTGTGTCCAACTCTTTGTGACCCTGTAGACTGTGGCCTGCCAGGCTTCTCTGTCATGGGGGTTCTCCAGGCAAGAAAACTGGAGCGTATTGGCCAATACTGGTTGCCATACCCTTCTAGAGCACTATATTTCCTGCTGCCCTAGCCGCCAACTCCCCTGAGTTCCTGGTGCTGCCAGAGCCCCTGCGACCCAAGCAGCTGCAAAACTTCCACACCTGGCCCTCACTGGAGCAGACCCAAGCCCTCCAGAGCAGCCTCAGGAACAAACCCCAGTGGACACCCACATGCAGAGGTGGAAATAAAACCACAATTGAAACCCAGGTTCAGTGTGTCTAAGGAAGAAGACCCAAAACCTTCCCACCAGCTGTACAAGCTGCAGATTAAATCCACACGATCAACTAGGCAGACTGTGTCTATGGAATATATAAAAGGTCATTGAGAGCTCACACAAAAGAAAACACACTAGTTCTGTTAGCTGTGGATGTTGGAGTCAAGAACACAGAGGAGTAGAACCAGATTAGAACCTGGGCTGCCCCTGCAGCAGGTCCAGAGACCAGCACAGTGTTGGAGGGCATCCTAGGGAGATGAGGTGGCCTGTGACTCCCAGCGCGGGAAAGGACTCTGACAGCGGTGACTTAAGAAAAACATTTGTTATTCTTATGTTTTGACTTGTTATGTAGATTCTTTTGGATTTCTTCTTTCCTTTTTATTCCCCCTCTGTAGTAGTTGTCGATTTTATTGGCACTATGAAATCTAATTAAACTTTTGAGCTTTTTTTTTTCCTCAGTCACATTTTTTATTGTTGTTATAAACCTCGGCTTCTATGTTGGGCTTTTTCAATTCTGTGGAGTTTTCCTTTTTTTCCTCTCTCTTGTTTTTTAATTTTAATTTTTAATTTTTTTAAACCTATTTTTATTTTTTCTACATTTATTCCTTTGTTTGCTTTTCCTACTGTTCTTTTCCCTTTGCAGTTAATCTTTAATATATATAAATCTTTATCTACCTCTATTTAACTTTACATATTATTCTTTCTTTCCTTTTCTGTCAACATACTTATTAGTTTTGTTTTCATTGCTTTATTCCCCACTTGGCACCTTGCTTTAGTTTTGTTTTCCAGTTTGTGCTTTAGTTAGTTTTGTTCTTAACTGGTAAATATAATTTTTTATTTCCTCTGTTTGCTGGACTGTTTTGACTTTGCTCAAGAGTGTATGTGTATATGTGTATATTCCATTATTTTAAATATTATTTGCCTGATTTTGTAACTGCCATTTGTCAAGGATTCATCATTGGTTTCTAATTTTTGGATATTTGTCTTACTCTCAGTTAATGCCATAACAAACCACTTGTGGAATTTTTGTTCCTGACCAGACATCAAGCCCTGAGCCTTTGGAGAAAGAGCACTAACTCCAAGACCCTAGACTATCAGAGAACTAACCCTAGGGATCATCAGATAGTGAGAACTCACACAAAGGAAACCACTTGAACACAAGACCCAGCATCACCCAATCACCAGTAGCACCCTGTGCAGGAGGCCTCATCTAAACAACAAACAAAACAAAAATACAAACCCAATCATCAGCAGAAGGATTACCACCTCACTCAGCCTTGCCCATAAGAGGAAAAACAAACAAACAAAAACTTAGCACAAATCTCATCCTATACAAAGCTTACAGAAACCACTGGGCCTTTTAGAAGGGCAGAAACCAAGAGGAAGAAAGAATTCAACCTTTAAGGGAAAGGAGACCTCAAGCACAATAAGTTTAAAAAAACAATAATTAAAAGGCAGAGAAATACTATACAAATGAAGGAACAAACTAGAAACACCGAAGTCCAAATAAATGAAGAGGAAATAGGCAAACTACCCAAAAAAGAATTCAGAATAATGATAGCAAAGATGATCAAAAATCTTGAAAACAGAATGGAGAAAGTGCAACAATCAACAAAGACCTAGAATAATTAAAGAATAAATACTCAGAGACAAACAACACAATGACAGAAATTAAAAATACTCCAGAAGAAATCAAAAGCAAAAGAACAAATCAGTGAGCTGGAAGATAAAATGGTGGAAATAACTTCTGAAGAGCAGAATAATGTAAAAAGAATGAAAAGAGCTGAGGACAGTCTCAGAGACCTCTGCTGCTGCTGCTGCTGCTGCTGCTGCTAAGTCACTTCAGTCTCCATATCAAATGCACCAACATTCAAATTATATGGGTCCCAGAAGAAGAAGAGAAAAGGAAAGGGTATGAGAAAATTTTTGAAGAAATTTTACTTGAAAATTTCCCCAACATGGAAAAGGAAATAATCAATCAAGTCCAAGAGGCACAAAGAGTCCCATACAGGATAAACGCAAGGAGAAACACACCAAGGCACATACTAATCAAACTAACAAAGACTAAACACAAAGAAAGAATATTAGAAGCAGCAAGGAAAAAGCAACAAATAACGTACAAGGGAAACCCCAGACATTTAACAGCTGATCTTTCAGCAGAAACTCTGCAGGCCAGAAGGGAATGGCAGGATATTTAAAGTAACTGAAAGGGGAAAATCTACAACCAAGATTACAGTACCTGGCAAGGATCTCATTCAAAATTGATGGAGAAATAAAAAGCTTCTCAGACAAGCAAAAGTTAAGAGAATTCAGTACCACCAAACCAGCTTTACAGCAAATGTAAAAGAGACTTATGTAGTCAAGAAATACAAGAGAAGAAAAAAGATCTACAAAATCAACACCAAACAATTAAGAAAATGGCAATAGGAACATATATATCAATAATTACTTTAAATATAAATGGATTAAATGCTCCAACCAAAAGACACAGACTGGCTGAATGGTTACAAAAACAAGACCCACAGATATGGTGTCTACAAGAAACCCACTTTCAGACCTCATGACACACAGAGACTGAAAGCGAGAGGATGGAAAAATATATTCCATGCAGATGGGAAGCAAAAGAGCTGGAGTAGCAATCCTCATGTCAGACAAAATAGACCTTAAATAAAGAAGATTACAGGAGATAAGGAAGAACACTACATAATGATCAAGGGATTGATCCAAGAGGAAGACATAACAATTGTAAATATCTATGCACCCAACATAGGAGCACCTCAATACATAAGTCAAACACTACCAGACTTAAAAGGAGAAACAGACAGTAACACAATAATAGAAGGAGACTTTAACACCCCACTCACACCAATAAGACAGAAAATTAATAATTAAGTACAAGTCTTAAATGATACATTAGATGAGATGAATCTCATTGATATCCTCAGGACATTCCATCCAAATGCAGAAGAATACACCTTCTTCTCAAGTGCACATGGAACATTCTCCAGGATAGATTACATCTTGGGTCACAAATCAAACCTCGGTAAATTTAAGAAAATGGAAATCATCTCAAGCATCTTCTCTGACCACAACACTATGAGACTAGATATCAATTACATGAAAAAAAACCGTGAGAAATACAAACACATGGAGATTAAACAACACATTTCTAAATAACCAACAGGTTACTGAAGAAATCAAAAGGGAAATCAAAAAATTTCTAGAAACAAATGACAAAACACGACAACTCAAAACCTATGGGATGCAGCAAAAGCAGGTCTAACAGTAAGTTTATAGCAATACAAATCCTACCTAAAGAAAAAAGAAAAACATCAAATAGACAACCTAACTTTACATGTAAAACAATTGGAAAAGGAAACACACACAAAAAAAATTAGAAGGAAATAAATCGTAAAGATCCAAGCAGAAATAAATAAAAAAGAAATGAAAAAACACTAGTAAAAATTAATAAAACTAAAAGCTGGTTCTTTGAGAAAATAAACAAAATTGACAAACCTTTAGCCAGACTCATCCAAAAAAAAAAAAAAAAAAAGAGAGAGAGAGAAGAGTCAAATCAACAAAATTAGAAATGAAAAAGGAGAAGTTACAACAGACAATGCAGAAACACAAAGGATTGTAAGAGACTATATGGCAATAAAATGGATAACCTGGAAGAAATGGACAGATTCTTAGAAAAGTTCAATCTTTCAAGACTGAACCAGGAAGAAATAGAAACTATGAACAACCCAATGACAAGCACTGTAATTGAAGCTGTGATCAAAAATCTCCCAAAAAACAAAAGCCCAGGACCAGATGGCTTCAGAGGAGAATTCTATCAAACATTTAGTGAGGAGCTAATAGCTATCCTTCTAAAACTCTTTCAAAAAATTTCAGAGGAAGGAACACTTCCAAACTCATTCTACAAGGCCACCATCACCCTAATACCAAAACCACACAAAAACAATGCAAAAAAAAAAAAAAAAACAAGAGAAGAAAAGAAAACTACAGGCCAATATCACTGATGAACATAGATGCAAAAATCCTCAACAAAATTTTAGCAAACAGAATTCAGCAGCACTTCAAAAAGCTCATACACCATGATCAAGCTGGGTTTATTCCAGGAATGCATGGATTCTTCAACATACAAATCAATGTGGTACACCATATTAACAAGTTGAAAGATAAAAACCATATGATCATCTCAATAGATGCAGAAAAAGCCTTTGATAAAATTCAGCACCCATTTATGATTAAAACTCTTCAAAAATAGGCATAGAAGGAACCGACCTCAACATAGTAAAGGCCATATATGATAAACCTACAGCAAACATTTGGAGAAGAGAATGGCAATCCACTCCATGATTCTTGCCTGGAGAATCCCATGGACAGAGGAGCCTGGTGACTCACAGTCCATGGGGTCACAAAGAGTCAGACACGACTGAGGAACTAACGCTATAGCAAACATTATTCTCAGTTGTGAAAAGCTGAAAGCATTCCCCCTAAGATCAGGAACAAGACAAGGGTGTCCACTTTCACCACTATTATTCAACATAGTTCTGGAAGTCCTAGCTATGAAGAAGAAAATGAAATAAAAGGAATCTAGATCAGAAAAGAAGTAAAGCTCTCACTGCAGGTGATGTGATACTGTACATAGAAAACCATACAGATAGTATCAGAAAATTACTGGAGCTAATCAGTGAATTTAGCAAAGTCGCAGGATAGAAAATTAATACACAAAATCAGTTGCATTTCTACATACTAACAATGAAAAATCAGAAAGAGAAATTAAGGAATCAACCCGATTCACCATCGCACAAAAAGAATCAAATATCTAGGAATAAACTTACCTAAGGAGACAAAAGAACTGTACACAGAAAATTATAATACTGATGAAAGAAATCAAAGATGACATAAACAGATGGAGAGATATTCCGTGTTCCTGGATAGGAAGAATCAATATTGTGAAAGTGACTGTACTACCAAATGCAATCTACAGATTCAATTTGATCCCTATCAAATTACCAATGGAATTTTTCACAGAACTAGAACAAAAAATTTCACAATTCGTATGGAAACACAAAAGACCCCAAAAAGCCAAAGCAGTCTTGAAAAAGAAGAATGGATCTGGAGGAATCAACCTGCCTGACTTCAGATTATACTACAAAGCTACAGTCATCAAGACAGTATGGTACTGGCACAAAAACAGAAATATAGACCAATGGAACAAGTTAGAAAGCCCAGAAATAAACCCATGCACCTAGGAGTACCTTGTTTTTTACAAAGGATTCAAGAATATACAATGGGGCAAAGACAGCTTCTTCAATAAGTGGTGCTGGGAAAACTGGACAGCTACATGTAAAAGAATGAAATTAGAACACTTCCTAACACCACACACAAAGATAAACTCAAAATGGATTAAAGACCTAAATATAAGACCAGAAACTATAAAACTTTTAGGGGAAAACATAGGCAGAACACTCGGTGACATAAGTCAAAGCAAGATCCTCTATGACCCACCTCCTAGAGTAATGGAAATAAAAACAAAAGTAAACAAGTGAGACCTGATTAAACTTAAAGGCTTTTGCACAGCAAAGGAAACTATAAGCAAGCTGAAAAGACAACCATCAGAATGGGAAAAAATAATAGCAAATGAAACAACTAACAAAGGATTATTCCCAAAATATACAAGCAGCTCATACAACTCAATGCCAGAAAAACAAACAACCCAATCAAAATGTGGGAGAAAGACCTAAACACATTTCTCCAAAGAAGACATACAGATGGCTAACAAACACATGAAAAGATGCTCAACATCGCTCATTATTAAAGAAATGCAAATGAAAGCTACAATGAGATACCACCTCACACCAGTCACAATGGCCATGATAAAAAAAAAGTCTACAAACAATAAGTGCTGGAGACGGTGTGGAGAAAGGGGAACGCTTTTGCACTGTTGGTGGGAATGTAAACTGGTACAGCCACTATGGAAGACTGTATGGAGAAAAACCACCATATGACTCAGGAATTCCACTCCTCGGCATATACCCTGAGGGAACCAAAATTGAAAAAGACACATGTATCCCATTGTTCATTGCAGCACTATTTACAATAGCTAGAACATGGAAGCAACCTAGATGTCCATCGACAGAAGAATGGATAAAGTTGTGGTGCATATACACAATGGAATATTACTCAGGCATAAAAAGGAGTGCATTTGAGTCAGTTCGGATGAGGTGGATGAACCTAGAACCTATTATACAGAGTGATGTGAGTCAGAAAGAGAAAGATAAATATCATATTCTAATGTATATATACAGAATCTAGAAAAATGGTACTGAAGAATTTATTTACAGGGCAGCAATGGAGAAACAGACATAGAGAACAGACTTATGGAAATGGGGAGAGAGGAGGAGAGGGTGAGATGTATGGAAAGAGTAGCATGGAAACCACATTACCATAAGTAAAATAGAGAGCCGATGGGATTTGCTCTATGGCTCATGAAACTCAAGGAGGGGCTCTGTATCAACCTAGAGGGGTGGGGTGGGGAGGGAGATGGGAGGGAGGTTCAAAAGGGAGGGGATATATGTATACCTATGGCTGATTCATGCTGAGGTTTGCAAAATTCTGTAAAGCAATTATCCTTCAATAAAAAAAATAAACTAAAAAGAGGGGGAAAAGTGGAAAAAAAATAATAAAGAGCTGATTTTGAGACCCAAGGACAAGAAAAGGAGGGCAGTGGTGTAGTGATTACATGACAGGGGCTTTTTCTCAAGTGAGATTGCCTCCATGGCACCGTCTTTTAGGGTTGTTTCTCCCCTTGAAGGGAACTTTGAACCCATCCATAGCAGGATGTCTCCCTGGAGTTCAGTTTCCTGTGACTACAGACCTTCACAGTGAACTCTGGTTCTCTCTCTCTTTCTTGTTGGCATGTAATTGCTTTACAATGTTGTGTTAGTTTTTGCTGTACAAGGAAGTGGCTTAGTCACTGTATACATATATACTCTCCCTCCTGAATCTCCTTCCCTCTCACTCCCATCCCACCTTCTGGGTGACCACGGAGCACCAAGCTGAGCCCCCTGTACCAGAGAGCAGCTTCCCACTAGTTACCTGCTTCACACCTGGTAGTGGGCATTTGTCGGAGCTGCTCTCCCCATTCATCCCGCCCTCTCCTTTCCCGCACCATGTCCACACGTCCACGTGTTCTCTGTGTCTGTGTCTTTAGTCTTACCCTGCGAATAGATTCACCTGTATTACTTTTCTAGATTCCACATGTATTTGTTAATACATGATATTTGTTTTTCTGACTTACTTAACTCTGTATGGCAGACTCTAGGCCCACCCATGTCTCTACAAATGACCCAATTTCATTCCCTTTATGGCTGAGGAATATTCCAGTGTACATCTGTACCACAACTTCCCTATCCATCGGTCAGCACCTTTAGGCTGCTCACACATTAGGGCTGCTGTAAATAGTGCCACAGGAGAACACAGTGGAGACAAGACTGACAGCACTGCCATGTCAAGGGGTTCTGGACTAGAGTGGTGAGGTGAGCTAAAGGGAGCATGCCCTCTTAAATCCCTAGAGGAATGGAATTTGGAAAAGAGCCATTTAACGAAAAGACTAAGATTGTTTTTATTCTTGTTACATCAGAATATATTAACAATCTACCACAAGCAGGGTAGCATGGCCAAGCAGTCTAAGGTGCTGGATTAAGGCTCCAGTCTCTTCGGGGTCATCGATTTGAATCCCAGAGCTGTCAGTTCATCTATATCTTTAGGCTCCCCACATAGTGCTAGTGGTAAGTAAAGAACCTGCCTGAAATGCAGGAGATGTAAGAGATGCAGGTTCAATCTCTGGGTCAGGAAGATCCCCTGGAGGAGAACATGGCAACCCACTCCAGTATTCTTGCCTGGAGAATCCCATGGACAGAGGAGCCTGGCAGGCAGAGTCAGACGTGGCTGAGCAACTAAGCCCATTGCTATTTATTTCTGAGAATTTTTATGTGGCCCCAGACTGTTTTAAAGCTGAAAGTGATCTTAGAGATTCTACTCTTTAACCTTTTATTTTAGATACGAAGTATTAATTTGGTGCAACTACCTTGTTAAGTATAAAGAGAGAGAACATTCATCATTGTTTATACATTTCAAAAGAATTCAAGTTCGCAGTCGGGACACACACGCATAGTCCCTATTGTCACTTATTCTTCACATCAGTGCAGTTGAGGAATGTGCGTGTTACTGGTGGGAACTAGGATATTCAGATGTAACTAGCACCTCTATTTTCAATTCAGTTGAGTTCAGTTGCTCAGTCTTGTCTGACTCTCTGCGACTGCATGGACTGCAGCATGCCAGGCTTCCCTGTTCATCACCAACTCCCAGAACTTGCTCAAACTCATGTCCATCAAGTTGGTGATGCCATCCAACCATCTCATCCTCTGTCGTCCCCTTCTCCTCCCGCCTTCAGTCTTTCCCAGCACCAGGGTCTTTTCCAGTGAGTCAGTTCTTCGCATCAAGTGGCCAAAGTATTGGAGTTGCAGCTTCAGCATCAGTCCTTCCAATGAATATTCAGGACTGATTTCCTTTAGGATGGACTAGTTGGATCTCCTTGCAGTCCAGGGGACTCTCAAGAGTTTTCTCCAACACCACAGTTCAAAAGCATCAGTTCTTCGGTGCTCAGCTTTCTTTATAGTCCAACTCTCACATCCAGACATGACTACTGGAAAAACCATAGCTCTGACTAGATGGACCTTTGTCGGCAAAGTAATGTCTCTGCTTTTTAATATGCTAAGTTGGCATAATTTTTCTTCCAAGGAGCAAGTGTCTTTTAGTTTCATGGCTATAGTCCATTTGCAGTGATTTTGGAGCCCCAAAAAATAAAGTCTCTCACTGTTTCCATTGTTTCCCCATCTATTTGCTTTGAAGTGATGGGACTGGATGCCATGATTGTAGTTTTCTGAATATTGAGTTTTAAGCCAACTTTTTCACTCCTTTCACTTTCATCAAGAGGCTCTTTAGTTCTCCTTCGCTTTCTGCTGTAAGGGTCATGTCATCTGCATATCTGAGGTTATTGATATTTCTCCCAGCAATCTTGATTCCAGCTTGTGCTACATCCAGCCTGGCATTTCTCATGATGTACTCTGCATATAAGTTAAATAAGCAGGGTAACAATGTACAGCCTTGACGTACTCCTTTCCCAATTTGAAACCAGTCTGTTGTTCCATCTCCAGTTCTAACTGTTGTTTCCTTATCTGCATACAGATTTCTCAGGAGGCAGGTCAGGTGGTCTGGTATTCCCATCTCTTGAAGAATTTTCCACAGTTCGTTCTGATCCACACAGTCAAAGGCATTGGTGTAGTCAATAAAGAAGTAGATGTTTTCTGGAACTCTCTTGCTCTTTTGATGATTCAACAGATGTTTGCAGTTGATCTCTCATTCCTCTGCCTTTTCTAAATCCAGCTTGAACATCTGGAAGTTCATAGTTCATGTACTGTTGAAACCTGGCTTGGAGAATTCTGAGCATTACTTTGCTAGCATGTGAGATGACTGCAATTGTGTGGTAGTTGGAACATTCTTTGGCATTGCCCTTCTTTGGGATTAGAATGAAAACTGACCTTTTCCAGTCCTGTGGCCACTGCTGAGTTTTCCAAATTTGCTGGCATATTGAGTGCAGCACTTTCACAGCATCATCTTTCAGGATTTGGAATAGCTCAGCTGGAATTCCATCACCTCCACTAGCTTTGTTCATAGTGATGCTTTCTAAGGCCCACTTGACTTTGTATTCCAGGATGTCTGGCTCTAGTTGAATGATAACACCATCCTGGTTATCTGGATCATGACAATCTTTTTTGTCTAGTTTTTCTGTGTATTCTTGCCACCTCTTCTTAATATCTTCTGCTTCTGTTAGGTCCATACCATTTCTTTCCCTTATTGTGTGCATCTTTGCATGAAATGTTCCCTTGGTATCACTAATTTTCTTGATGAGATCTCTAGTCTTTCCCATTCTATTGTTTTCCTTTATTTCTTTGCATTAATCACTGAAGAAGGCTTTCTTATCCCTCCTTGCTATTCTTTGGAACTCTGCATTCAAATGGATATATCTTTCCTTTTCTCCTTTGCCTTTCACTTCTCTTCTTTTCTCAGCTATTTGTAAGGCCTCCTCAGACAAACATTTGTCTTTTTGCATTTCTTTTTCTTGGGGATGGTCTTAATCACTGCCTCCTGTACAGTGTCATGAACCTCTGTCCATAGTTCTTCAGGCACTCTATCAGGTCTAATCCCTTGAATCTATTTGTCACTTCCACTGTATAATTGTAAGGAATTTGATTTAGGTCATACCTGAATGGTCTAATGGTTTTCTCTACTTTCTTCAATTGAAGTCTGAATTTTGCAATAGGGAGTTCATGATCTGAGTCACAGTCAGTTCCCGGACTTGTTTTTGCTGACTGTATAGAGCTTCTCCATCTTTGTCTGCAAAAAATATAATCAGTCTGATTCCAGCATTGACCATCTGGTGATGTCCATGTGTACAGTCTTATCTTTTATTCCTGGAAGAGTGTGTTTGCTATGACCAGTGCATTCTCTTGGCAAAACTCTGTTAGCCTTTCCCCCTGCTTCATTCTGTACTCCAAGGTAAAATTTGCCTGTTACTGCAGGTATCTCTTGACTTCCTGCTTTTGCATTTCAGTCCCATATAATGAAAAAGACATCTTTTTCGGGTGTTAGTTCTAGAAGATCCTATAGGTCTTCATAGAACTGTTCAACTTCAGCTTCTTCAGCATTACTAGTTGGGGCATAAACTTGGATTACTGTGATATTGAATGGTTTCCCTTGGAAATGAACAGAAATCATTCAGTCATTTTTGAGATTGCACCCAAGTACTGCATTTCAGACTCTTTTGTTGACTATGTGGGCTACTCCTCTATCTTAATTCTTCCCAAGTTAAGGAAAGTGTTCTGTTATGCTTTTTGTTTATTTTGTCATACTTCTTCCTTTCTTTCAGGTCCATGGGTCACAGTCTTAAACTGCACAAATATCACTCCTAATTTTTCCTCTTATGTGTCCCAAGTATCATCCCCCACTCCCTTGGATGACATGGTGACCTATGGAAAGAGTTCTATATGCTTTTCAAACTATAATGTGTGTGCAAAGCATATTGTCACAATGCAGGTTCTGATTGGCTTGTTCTTATCAAGCTTCATGAGCTGCTTGTATATTTTAGAGATTAATCTTTTGCCCACTGCTTCATTTGCAGATGTTTTCTCCCATTCTGAGGGCTGTCATCTTGTTTATGATTTCCTTTGCTGTACAAAAAGCTTTTAAGTTTAATTAGTTCCTATTTGTTTATTTTTGTTTTGTTTTCATTACTCTAGGAAGTGGATCATAAAAGATCTTTCTGTGGCTTATGTTAAAGAGTGTTTTTCTTGTGTTTTCCTCTAAGAGTTTTATAGTGTCCAGTCTTACATTTACATCTTTAATCCCATTTGAGTTTATTTTTGTGTATAGTGTTAGATACTGTTCTAATTTCAGTCTTTTACATGCAGCTGTCCAGATTTCCCAGCACCTCTTATTGAAGAGGCTCTCTTTTCTCCATTGTATCTTCTTGCATCCTTTGTCATAGCAATTATATTTCAATTAAAAAAAAAAAGGCAAAACAAAATAAAAATGTCAAAATGAACGTTCCACTTCAGCACTCTGAACAGCTCCCAGTGATGCTGATCCACGTTGAGGAGCAAGGCATCGGTCATCACAATGATTTCATGTCTCATCTTGTCCTCTCTAGCACTAGCTTGCTACCACAAAACTGTTTAGACATATAAGAAAAAGATCTTATCTGTTCCTTACCACTCCCAAGAGTAAATGTTTTAAATAGTAACTAGGAAAAACGTAAACTGTTTATTCCAACACTGCTGACAAAAGTCATAAATCTAAGCCAATTGTACTGAAGAAGTGTAATTTCAGCTTGGCTTTGGGTATCTATGTTGAGAAAACAGCATCTTCTACCCAAAAGTTCTCTGTTTTTTTTAAGCCAGTGTGTTCAAATTCCTGGTTTCTTGACCAATGGATGAAATTTTTATTTCAGAGTTTGGGGGCAAAAAAACACAATCCCTTCTGTATGCCTTCAGACATCCCCACTAGGCATAGTTAAGTCCCAGGAAGTGGCAAAGAGTTAGACCTGTGCATCTCAGTGACTGGGTATAAAATAATAATTTGTATCTTCATTATCCGATTTCCAAAGGCTAATAAGCAGTGTTTTTCCAGTGACAATGAACGAAACTCAACCTCAAACGAGATGGGCTCACCACTTATCAATGCTTTGCCTGCTCTTCCTGTTGGAGTTCTTTACTCCTCGGAATCAACAAAGAAAGCTCATTTGTTTCACTTTGTGAAAACTCTTCATTTTTCCCTCAGACTTTCCATTTCACGCTGTGTGAATTTTATTAAGATCTCTTTGACAGAAGCTAAGTGCTGGCTCTATGGGGCCCTAAGGGCTGGCAGTCGCAGCCTCTGTAATTTCTAAAGCCTCTTGAGACATTTATTTTCTACCGAAACTCCTCAGAGAATCACAGAGAAGAATCTAAAATCTCTTTGGTGCTGGAAGATGGGAGTTGGCCTCATGAGTATGTCATGCAAATCTTTTGGTGTTACAGCCTGAAAACAACAACACGGCAGTCCTGTTAATATCCAGTCTGAATGGGAACATCATAATGATACTCAGTGCCTCTTCCTGAAGGCCTCCAACTATTTTTAAAAGCTGGTTTAAAATATTAATTAATTTTTTTATTTTAGAATTCAGTTCAATTCAGTTTCTCAGTCGTGTCTGACTCTTTGAGACCCCATGAACCTCAGCACACCAGGCCTCCTGTCCATCACCAACTCCCGGAGTTTACCCAAACCCATGTCCATCGAGTCAGTGATGCCATCCAGCCATCTCATCCTCTGTCATCCCCTTTTCCTCCTGCCCCCAAT
Source organism: Bos indicus x Bos taurus (assembly GCF_003369695.1). Lineage (NCBI taxonomy): Eukaryota > Metazoa > Chordata > Mammalia > Artiodactyla > Bovidae > Bos > Bos indicus x Bos taurus. Next base: position 7,720,679 of record NC_040099.1, on the reverse strand, counting down.
CCTTCCCAGCATCAGGGTCTTTTCCAATGAGTCAGCTCTTCGCATCAGGTGGCCAAAGTATTGGAGTTTCAACATCAGTCCTTCCAAAGAACACCCAGGACTGATCTCCTTTAGGATAGACTGGTTGGATCTCCTTGCAGTCCAAGGGATTCTCAAGAGTCTTCTCCAACACCACAGTTCAAAAGCATCAATTCTTCGGCGCTCAGCCTTCTTCACAGTCCAACTCTCACATCCATACATGACCACAGGAAAAACCATAGCCTTGACTAGACGAAACTTTGTTGGCAAAGTAATGTCTCTGCTTTTGAATATGCTATCTAGGTTGGTCATAACTTTCCTTCCAAGGGGTAAGCGTCTTTTAATTTCATGGCTGCAGTCACCATCTGCAGTGATTTTGGAGCCCAAAAAAATAAAGTCGAATTAGTCTTGGTTAGTAAAATATATCCATAATCTTGCTGCTGAGAAACTGTCAGTGGTTTTATTCCAAGAAAAAATTGTTTTAAAGGTGCATGAGTGCTAAGCTGTTTCAGTCATGTCCTACTCTTTGCAACGCCAGGGACTGTAGCCTGCCAGGCTCCTCTCTCCATGTGATTTCCCAGCCAAGAATACTGGAGTGGGTTGCCATTTCCTCCTCCAGGGGATCTTCCTGACCCAGGGATCCAACTCGTGTCTCTTAAGTCTCCTGCATTGGCAAGTGGGTTCTTTACCACTAGCACCACCTAGGAAACCCCATTTTAAAAAGTACTCATAGTTAAATAATTGAAAAGGAATTTGTATTCTGATTTTTTTTTCCTCTTGAATTTACATTGTAAGAATTTTAGGCAGTTCCCTGGTGGCCAGGTGGTTAGGATCCTGTGCTTTCACTGCTGTGGTCCAGGTTGAATCTCTGGTTAGGGAACTGAGATCTCACAAGCCATGCGGCATGGCTGAAAGGAGAAAAAGAGTTTCAATGTTATGTGCTCTCATAAATGACATGATAATAGCTTTGTAATAGTCCATCAGATAAAAATATTATATTTAAATCAACAGATTCTCTATGGTGGATATTGAGATTAGTTTCATATTTTCTCTATGATGAAAATAATAATAACCAACATTTTTGAGCACTTAATACATGCTAAATGACACTAAAAATATTGTATCATCTCTTAACTGTCATAATGATCTTATGACATGTGTATTATAATTTTTTCCTGCTGGAGATTTTGAAAGGAGGGTTATCTTTCTCAAGGTCACACTGCTGGTAAGTGGCTGAGCCAAGGTTCAAACAAATGTTCCTACATCCATGTTGAATCTCCTCTCTTCCATGTTGTCTCTTAGTGTATACTGAGATTTACGTAAGGATTCTTCAGTTTGAATAAAAGCTTCAACCTATGTATGCAAGTCCTTAAAGTCTGCTTCTTGGTTCCTGCTGCAATGAGTATAAAATTGCAGATTTTTGTTCTTAACATTTCAAGAGCTATCAAGTCATAGGAGATAGTGCTATGATATAAATGTGAAGGTTCTTAACAGTTTGTTTTTATTCTTTAAATATTGGTAAGACATGCACTGTCATAACTGAAATTGCTTTTACACTGCTGTGAACACTTCATCTTTAAAATTCCAAATGTGCATGGATATTCACCCTTAGCTTCATCCTCGTGCACCATTTATAGATGCATCAGTTGGTTAGCCGGCTGGTTGGTTGGTTGGTTTGGTCCAGGATGAATCTGCTTCACTCATGTCTGTGTGGGTCAAGGCGGAGGGGGTTACAGGGCGAGGAGAACTGTTGCGCACTTGAGCACATGAAGACCCATCTGTTTCCCTGTCTCTGTCCTCACAGAATGTGTGACACAGGAGAAGGCCTGTTCACTTTTCAAACAAGGGAAGGAGAAATGATCTATCAGAAGGTCCATTCTGCGACACTGGCCATAGCTGAGCAGCATGAGAGATTAATGCTAGAAATGGAGCAGAAGGCCCGGGTAAGGCCCCTTCCTTGGTAACCTAACAGCTTGGAAATGAATGTCACTGAGCTCCAATGCGCATCGTGTATATGTGGGTCCATTCAGGACAGCGCCTCAGTGTTCACTCCCACCCGTGGCGCTGAGAGCTTGTCCCAATTACCGAACCTCATCTCTCAAATATTCGATTCAGCTTATGACAAAAGAAGCTGTTTGTGGCCGCTGCAGGGAGCCATGCACTTTGTGTATGTACCTATGACCTGTTGCCATGGTTACCCAAAGAGGGATGGAGTGCTCAAAGAGTCAAACAGGGAGTGGTGCCGTCTGCATATCTCCACACATAGCCAGACAATCAGAGATGCGAATGTGGACCCACAATAACAAGGAAAATAGGTTTCTACCAGAAAGCATTCAATTTTTCTTTCTCTCTTTGTATTTATTTTAGATTCTCTGAAACTTCTAGCTCTTTCTGTCCATGTTTCAGAGCCAATACTAAAATGTTTGCAGAAGGCACTTATACTGTTTACCAGGTATCTGTTATCCTGTCCTGGAACTATGCTGTACTTTTGAGGTGAAGCTTAGAAATAATTTCATAAAGAATCTGAAATAGCAAAATTTACAAGTATCTGAAAAACAATATAAGCTTTACTACTAACTTCTTTGAAAAGCAAACAAAAGAATTATTATTGGTCATTGATCATCAAAAGAGATCAATATTGTCTTACTGCAGAATTGATAGGGATGCATTAGAACCCATCTATGAAAAGACAAAAGTGGAGTTTTGAGAAATAGGTGGGTAACTACCCAGAAAAATACTCATAATTCTATTCCATTAAAAGACTATGGGGCTTTCTATCTAGTATTATTTTATTTGGACTTTAAAAAATTTCAAATACATAATAACTTGAAATGTAAAATTATCTTTTAAATGTAAGAAAACAAAGTGGCTTAAGAAATGATTTTACATTATTCATAATACATTTCAAATTTTGTCAATACTACATATACATTTTTGTCTCTCTATCCAAGATATGGTTTAAAGAGCCTTCCTAATATCTAAGGGTGGCAAGTGCAAGTCACGCTTCCACTTGGCCTTCAGTGGGAGGTAAAAGAGTAGCAAGAACATAAAGAGGATTATTAATATGAGACTATGGGATTAATTGATGAAGCACCACCAGGAGGTTGGTAGGATTTAGTCTCTAGAAAGATTTAAGTTAAATTTAAATTATTTTAATAATTATCTAATTAATATGACATTTTTCTAATGGCTTAAATTTTGAGAAAAAAATGTAACTGCCAAATTTCAAATTATTTGAGTAGCTTGCATAATCATTTTCAGCCCATATTTATCATCTGCTAGTGATCATTTTCAGCTAAAATTAACAACTGTGAGGTCATTTGCTATTCATCAACAGGTGTAGTTCTTCTTTACTTCTGGTTGTTCTGAGCAGGCAAAATGCTCCTAAGTAGAGGCTCTTAGACAGTATTTTCACAAAGGAGAGTCCAAGCACTCTTCCAGGCAACCATAATTGTCTGCAGTAAGGACAGCACTCAGTGTACTGGCTTCCCATTCTGGTTCTCCTACTCATGGGCTGTGTAATCTTGAGCAGCTCATTTAACCTCTAAATGTCTCATTTTCCTCTGTCTGTAGAATGAGTATAGAATTGTTCTACTGATTTGGTTGTAATGAGGTATCTGTGCATTAATACATACAAAGTGCTGAGAACAGACCTGGCACACAGGAGGTACTGTGAAAGGTTCATTATTATGATGGTGATGTTGAGTAATTTCAAGATCTGCAGTGGTGGTGAAGACACGATATTTTTGTTCCCAGGAGAAGGCAATGGCACCCCACTCCAATATTCTTGCCTGGAAAATCCCATGGATGGAGGAGCCTGGTAGGCTGCAGTCCATGGGGTCGCTAAGAGTCAGACTCGACTGAGAGACGTCACTTTCACTTTTCACTTTCATGCATTGGAGAAGGAAATGGCAACCCACTCCAGTGTTCTTGCCTGGAGAATCCCAGGGATGGCAGAGCCTGGTGGGCTGCCGTCTATGGGGTCGCACAGAGTCGGACACGACTGCTGCGACTCAGCAGCAGCAGCAGCAGCTCAGTATATGTTCATCCCTTTCAAGCACACCTGTACCTTGTGCCAAAAGATTTGCAACACCAAATGTAATTCACCTTTGCCTTTGATGCGGTTGTACTTTGTCTTATCCTGTAACACTGACAAGCAAGGGGAGAGGAGGGAGGCTATTGCTCTGACAGGGATGGTACAGATGGAAGGTCCACTGACTGAGATCTCAGGCAGTGGAAACCAGGATCGGGGTACACCGTAGATCTGGGTGCTCGAAGATGGAAGGGGAAGGGGACAGATATTAAAATAGCAGGCTCAGGGCATCTTTGATCATGCAGTGGCTTAAATCGGGTGAAAAAGTGTGACTACCAACTTTCAAATTATTTGAGAATGCAGGGAAAATTATTAAAGCTACGTATTTAAACCAATGGCACCTCTCGAATTTGTTTCTGTTTTATGGAGGTCATAATCTTAGATAAAACACTCCAAGTTCTTCTAAGTCTGTTGTCAAAAACAAAGGTGCTCTACTTTGCATGTGCAACATTTTCGGAAAGTTTTCATTGTTTCGGTGATAACAACCATTCATCAGAACACACATCTCAAAGGTGCTTGCGTGGCCCTGCCCGTGGAGGGTGAGTGTGGGCTGATTTCATCATCGACAAGACCTTAAAGGCCCTGAAATAATTTACTTTTGGATTTCAATGGATCTGTTACACACATACACATACAATACTACGCACACAAACACAAATAATGTAAAAGAAACTTCTTGTTTTAATTTGCTTTGTATGTTCTTAAGCTTTACAAGTGCTATGAAATGTCCACAGGGACGTGATGAGAAGACATAAATGGAATTTTTAAAATACAGGTTTTCCCTTATACTTTATCAAAACTAAGAGAAGGAAGGGGGGATTATCCTCAGTCATTTCTAACTTCATAACAATGTAAGTGATTTAAAAGCAAAGAACCCCCTATAACAAAAGTTACAGTTTGTCCTTTAAAAACATAGTGTCTGGAATGCTCCTGTTCTCAGTCATTCTTGCTTCCTCGTCACCTGAAAAGCTCTGTGCACAATTTAAGGACAAACAGCATCGGTGCTGTTGAAATACGAGCAAGATAGCAAACCACAGGTAATGCCTAAAACACACCACGGGCAGGCTTAAAGGGGCTGCTGTCCAAAACTGTCACTTCTGTGGTCTTCCGAAGCTCCAGTGGATGGAGAAAAACAACAAAAGCCTCAAGTAGAATGTCCTTCCTAGAAAACAAATAGTTTTCTTTCTCTAAGATCTGTCATTTTACTTGATTTGTTACTAGAAATAAAAGAGAGTTAAAGTCACACATTTAACAAACTGGAAACTTTTACCGTTCCCCAAACAGTAAGCCTTTTGAACAGTAAGCATTTAAAAACAAATCATCTTATTTCCATTTTATAATGTAAGATGAAAAGAAATTTCTGGTGAGAAGGCAGCACTGTCTGCCTCTCCAGCCACCCCATTGGCAGGTACTAGGTCTAATGCCGCCTGCCTCAGAGGAGGGCAAAGGGAGAGGGGAGAACGAAGCTGGTTTCACGTACAACTGACTTAGACTCCGATTCAAAGTTAGTGTATTTGCCCTTCCAGATTTATACATGATCACAGATCTTACCCAAGTATTGACTGCTACCAGCCTATGAAATAGTTCTTATCTAAATAGCTCTATGACCAAGGAAATGCTATTCCATGGCATGAATTCCAAGCTGGGTATCTTTTCCACAGTTTAGTGTCTCTCAAGTCAGATGAGAGTTAACGGTTTAATTAGCAGCTCTGTTCTTCCCTAGTGCTCCATAAAATCATGTGTCTTTCTAATGATGGCATCCTGGAGTGTATAAAATACCATAATACTTGTCGTAAGTATTCTGAAGACTCTAAGCTGTTATTCCCAACTGTCACTAAATTACATCTTTCAGTTCCTTTCGAGTCCCTGTCTAACAAGGCGAGGAGTACCATGTGCCCATTTATAAATTTTGAAGAAATAGGAAAGCTTCCAGAATGGGACCTGTCCTGGGCAGTTTGGCTTTCTTTTGAGTGACAGCATTCTTCATACCCACATTTTATGTGAATCTCTATCAGCTATGGAGAAAAAAAAAAAAAAACTAGTTCTCCCATACTGAAAAGGTGAAGAATTTGGAAGCAAAATAATCTTATGAGCTATAGACAGGAAAATGTTAACATTTTTTGCAATCTCTTTTCTAGGTTTAGTCATAGTAGGCTATGAAATTCTATAATGTGTGATTTATGATGGCAAATGGTATGTTACTACCAAAATATAGGAATATCTGCTTATGAATTCTTTCTTCAAAGTTCTATTCTTGACTCTCTTGCTCAGTATTATCAATTATTAACCAGCAGAAAAGAGCCTTCATTATTACTGACAATGACCAGTTCCCTGCTGGGAAAGGCTGTTTGCATTTTTGTGAAATTTGCTTTTACTGATTGGCTGACACTGATTAAACTAACACAAGCTCAGTTAGGACAAATTATTATAGTTGATAACTAACATGGGCCTGCGTTCCTGATGTTTCAAAACACTAAAGGAAAATTAGTTTCTAAACAAAAACAAAGAAAATACTAATTTATATCTGCAATAAATACACAAATGAGATGGAAATGACAGGAAGGCAGTATGTAATTTTTCTAATACATCATGCTGAGACATAGTGTGATGGTCAAAATTTTATTTAGATTGTGTGTTTTTGTTTTCTTTAGAAGTTGCTATGACTCTAGATGTCACTTCAAAAAATATATTATATATCATATATATGTATATAACATATAATCAACTTGATTACAATTGATAAGGTATAAGGAAAATTAATGTCTAACATTAAAAAGTTCAACTGTGTTTAAAAGACACAATTTTGTTTCTTTTATTTATATTGCTAGAATAGAACAATAGTAGAGAAATCTTGGAGAAGACAATGGCATCCCACTCCAGTACTTTTGCCTAGAAAATCCCGTGCACAGAGGAGCCTGGTAGGCTGCAGTCCATGGGGTCGCTAGAGTGGGACACAACTGAAGCGACTTAGCAGCAGCAGCAGCAGAGAAATCTACAAATATCGTTCTTTTTTCATTTCTTTAAACGATAGTACTCTTACTTATTCAGAGGCATACAATCTGCTCTTGGCAATTAAGGAGTGGTGTTGTTGTTTCATCACTGAGTCATGTCCAACTCTTTTCGAGCCTGGGGACTGTAGCCCACCAGGCTCCTCTTGTCCACGGGATTCTCCAAGCAAGAATACTGGAGTGGGTTGCCATTTCCTTCTCCAGATCTTTGCAACCCAGGGATCGAACCCAAGTCTCCTGATTGACAGGCAGATTCTTTACCAGTGAGCCACCAGGAAAGCTGAATTACAAGAGTAATTTCCTTAAAAGAGGAAAAAAAAAAAAAAAACAGATTTCAAAAGTCAGTCAAAATGACTCAGCATACAGACATATATGACATATATGCATACAACCCAAAGAATCAGACGAAGTCCTCTTTGAGACAATGCTATAAAATGGGTATGGGGGAGTAGGCCAGTAGGGACAAACTAAAATCTAAGAAATTGATGTAAGAATTTCATGAGAAGATCTTTAAGGCTACATTTAAAGAATGTGAGCGTAGTTGTCAATCCCTGGATGCACACACACTATGTGGAAGCTGCACAGCATGGTTGGTAACCAGGGAGACTCTAGGGAAAGACCAGCAGAGCTGTGTGACCTCCTGCAAGTCACTTACCTTCTCTGTGCCTTGGCTCAGTTTCATTTCAGTTCAGTTCATTTCAGTCACTCAGTCATGTCTGACTCTTTGCAACCCCATGAATCGCAGCATGCCAGGCCTCCCTGTCCATCACCAACTCCCAGAGTTCACTCAAACTCACGTCCATCGAGTCAGTGATGCCATACAGCCATCTCATCCTCTGTCATCCCCTTCTCCTCCTGCCCCCAATCCCTCCCAGCATCAGAGTCTTTTCCAATGAGTCAACTCTTCACATGAGGTGGCCAAAGTACTGGAGTTTCAGCTTTAGCATCATTCCTTCCAAACAACACCCAGGGCTGATCTCCTTTAGAATGGACTGGTTGGATCTCCTTGCAGTCCAAGGGACTCTCAAGAGTCTTCGCCAACACCACAGTTCAAAAGCATCAATTCTTCGGCACTCAGCTTTCTTCACAGTCCAGCTCTCGCATCCATACATGACCACTGGAAAAACCATAGCCTTGACTAGACAGACCTTTGTTGACAAAGTAATGTCTCTGTTTTTCAATATGCTATCTAGGTTGGTCACAACTTTCCTTCCAAGGAGTAAGCGTCTTTTAATTTCATGGCTGCAATCACCATCTGCAGTGATTTTGGAGCCCAAAAAGATAAAGCCTGACACTGTTTCCACTGTTTCCCCATCTATTTGCCATGAAGTGATGGGACCAGATGCCATGATCTTTGTTTTCTGAATGTTGAGCTTTAAGCCAACTTTTTCACTCTCTTCTTTCACTTCCATCAAGAGGCTTTTTAGTTCCTCTTCACTTTCTGCCATAAGGATGGTGTCATCTGCATATCTGAGGTTATTGATATTTCTCCCGGCAATCTTGATTCCAGCTTGGGCTTCTTCCAGCCCAGCATTTCTCATGATGTACTCTGCATATAAGTTAAATAAGCAGGGTGACAATATACAGCCTTGACGTACTCCTTTTCCTATTTTGAACCAGTCTGTTGTTCCATGCCCAGTTCTAACTGTTGCTTCCTGACCTGCATACAGGTTTCTCGGGAGGCAAGTCAGGTGGTCTGGTATTCCCATCTCTTTCAGAATTTTCCACAGTTTATTATGATCCACACAGTCAAAGACTTTGGCATAGTCAATAAAGCAGAAATAGATGTTTTTCTGGAACTCTCTTGCTTTTTCGATAATACAGTGGATGTTGGCAATTTGATGTCTGGTTCCTCTTTCTTTTCTAAATCCAGCTTAAACATCTGGAAGTTCACGGTTCACGTATTGCTGAAGCCTGGCTTGGAGAATTTTGAGCATTACTTTACTAGCGTGTGAGATGAGTGCAATTGTACGGTAGTTTGAGCATTCTTTGGCATTGCCTTTCTTTGGGATTGGAATGAAAACTGACCTTTTCCAGTCCTGTGGCCACTGCTGAGTTTTCCAAATTTGCTGGCATATTGAGTGCAGCACTTTCACAGCATCATCTTTCAGGATTTGAAAGAGCTCCACTGGAATTCCATCACCTCCACTAGCTTTGTTCATAGTGATGCTTTCTAAGGCCCACTTGACTTCACATTCCAGGATGTCTGGCTCTAGGTGAGTGATCATACCATCGTGATTATCTTGGTCGTGAAGATCTTTTTTGTACAGTTCTTCTGTGTATTCTTGCCACCTCTTCTTAATATCTTCTGCTTCTGTTAGGTCCATTCCATTTCTGTCCCTTATAGAGCCCATCTTTGCATGAAATGTTCCCTTGGTATCTCTAATTTTCTTGAAGAGATCTCTAGTCTTTCCCATTCTGTTGTTTTCCTCTATTTCTTTGCATTGATTGCTGAGGAAGCCTTTCTTATCTCTTCTTGCTATTCTTCACTGAATATATTCTTGATTGAATATATTCAATATATATTCAAATAATATAATTTAATTGAATATATTCAAAGTACCCACTCTGATGGCTCTGAGGTTAAAGCATCTGCCTGTAATGCAGGAGACTTGGGTTCGATCCCTGGGTTAGTAAGATCCTCTGGAGAAGGAAATGGCAGCCCACTCCAGTATTCTTGCCTGGAGAATTCCATGGATGGAGGAGCCTGGGGGGCTGCAGTCCACGGGGTCACAAAGAGTCGGACACGACTGAGCGACTTCACTCACTCACTCACTCACTGCATTTCGGACTCTTTTGTTGACCATGATGGCTAGTCCATTTCTTCTAAGGGATTTCTGCCTGCAGTAGTAGATATAATGGTCATCTGAGTTAAATTCACCCATTCCCATCCATTTTAGTTCGCTGATTCCTAGAATGTTGATGTTTACTCTTGCCATCTCCTGTTTGACCACTTCCAATTTACCTTGATTCATGGACCTAACACTCCGGGTTCCTATGCAATATTGCTCTTTACAGCATCAGACCTTGCTTCCATTACCAGTCACATTCACAACTGGGTATTGTTTTTGCTTTGGCTCCATCCCTTCATTCTTTCTGGAGTTATTTCTCCACTGATCTCCAGTAGCATATTGGGCACCTGCTGACCTGGGGAGTTCCTCTTTCAGTATCGTATCATTTGCCTTTTCATACTGTTCATGGGGTTCTCAAGGCAAGAATACTGAAGTAGTTTGCCATTCCCTTCCCCAGTGGACCACATTCTGTCAGACCTCTCCACCATGACTCACCCGTCTTGGGTGGCCCCACAGGGCATGGCTTAGTTTCATTGAGTTAGACAAGGCTGTGGTCCTAGTGTGATTAGATTGACTAGTTTTCTGTGATTATGGTTTCAGTGTGTCTGCCCTCTGATTCCCTCTTTCAACACCTACCGTCTTACTTGGGTTTCTCTTACCTTGGATGAGGGGTGTCTCCTCATCGCTGCCCGTCCTGACCTTGAACGTGTAGTAGCTCCTCTAGGCTCTCCTGTGCCTTGGCTACCTCTTCTTAAAAGAAGGAAGGAGGAGCAATAATATCCACTTCAGAGGGTTAGACTACCACCTGGTCTTTAGTGAAAGCTCAATAATTATGAGGTAATTCATAACATGGCAAAAGGAAAACCTTTCATTTTAAATGGGTAAAATTTTATAACCACCACTAAAGTTCATCCCAGAATTCACTGTATGCATACACTGGAAATTAATTACATACACATATTACAGCCTCTATATACGTCAAAATCAAATGACAGCAAAACTTTTATTTAAAACACCTATGAAATTTAATGTTTAATTAATGTTTTAATTTAATTTATTCATCATATTCCTTAGATTCAAAGGGTAGCTCTGTAAATGTATCTGCTTGCAGATGATAGATAGATAAAGAATATATATTCTTAAAATCATTACTGAGACTTCCCTGGTGGGCCTGAGATTAAGACTGGGCGCTCCCACTGCAGGAGCACGGATCCCATCCCTGTTGGGGAACTAAGATCTCATGTGCTGCATGGCATGGCCTAAAGATAAACAGATAAAATAAAACACAACAACAAAATGCCATAAAAAAAAAAAAAAGGAGGCAGAAGATGCAAGCTGATAAACATTAAAAAAAAAAAAGAACTTTAATGAGTACAGGTTAGAGTGGCATTCAAAGTATTTATGTAGATGTTTGTAATAATTTCTGATGTTACTCCAAAGTCCAGCTTTTTTTCACATTCTGTGAAAGTATTTTGGTCAATATGCAGTTTAAAATATGTACTGATGACATCTATTTTGTTTCAAGTTAATGAAAATACTATCTCACAAAGTCCAATTTTAAACGTCACCTAACAACTTCCAATACATGACCATAGAAACTACATTTTATTTGTGAGCATTTATACTCAGCAAGGTATATTCTATTTTTTCCCCATTTATGTTGAATAAAATGGAAGATTAAGAGTGTCCCCTATTGAGAATTAAGTCAAGTCTGTGAGAAACCAATCATCCATAAACTTTCCAACTTCAGAGGACTGTCTGAACGAATCCTAACAGTTCCAAGCTTGGCTGGCGTATGGTCTCCTGGGCTTCGATTTCTGTGCAGCTTTCGAGTTTCATGAGCTCTTTTCCAAGAACAAATAAAACTAACTGTTCTTGAGGGAGTGCCCTGGTGTTGAGCTTTTCCTTATGAAGCAGCGTGTTTTTTTCTTATGCTGACCTGCATGTCCCATGTCACATGAACACTCTGCCCCACCACCTGGATATCTTCTGTGCATCTCATCTACAGGGTTTCCGCACCCATTCCCCTTGTCTCAGACAAACCAGGCCCTGGTCTGCATATCTGCCCATGTGAGGCATGTTTTAACTCTCTTCATCATACAGAGAAGCTGTGTCTTTTTGAAGACTGGTTTTCTCGGGGTACATGCCCAGTAGTGGGATTACTGGGTCATATGGTAGCTTTATTCCTAGTATTTTAAGGATCCTCCAGAGTGGCTGTATCAATTTCCATTCCTACCAACTGTGCAAGATGGTTTTCCCTTTATCTCCACACCCTTCCCAGCATGTATTGTTTGTCATTTTTTGATGATGACCATTTTCATGGGTGTGAGGTGATACCTCACTGTAGTTTTGATTTGCAGTTCTCGAATAATGAGCGATGTTGAGCATCTTTTTTTATGTATGTTGGCCATCTGTATGTCTTTGTTGGAGAAATGTCTGTTTAGGTCTTACACCCATTTTTTGATTGGGTTATGTGTTTCTGATAAGCTGCATGTCTATGGACTTACAAATAGAGCAGGGGAAGGAGAGGGTAGAATGAGTTTTTTTACTTCTATTGAGCTCTTAGATCGGTCGTCTTTTCTGAGCACTTTGGACATGAGTGTGCTTTTCATACTAAAAGCATCATCTTATAAGATATTCACAACACTGAAGGCACATTATATTAATGTGTCTTATCTTTAATTTAGAGATAAAGAAAAATTGAATCTTGGGGGAAAAAAAAAGTTTACATACCTTGCCTGAAATCAAATGGCTAGGCAACTGTGGTGTTGATCTTTGATAACAAGTTGTGGACCACAAAGCCAGTAGACTTAGCTCTGTGACTCTGCTGCACAAATCATGGTCTTCTATTTTTGAACATAGGAGAGAGGTACTAACATTCCTACCTCAGTCCAGTGGAATTGACCCAACTGGTGTAATTCTCATCTTACCTGCTTTTTGAATAGGAAGTTTCCAATCAATAATTTTACAATGAACTGTGGTAAAGAGGGCAGGACGTCATGGGCTCCAAGCCCCAGGGGCATCGCCCACTGGCTGGCACCGTGAACAAGTCCCATGACCTTCCAGAGCCCCATTTCCCTTATCTATAAAAGTCAGATGGCACATTTGTTGATAATTTATGTGGAGATAACCTGTGAAACCAATTTGCATAGGTCAAGGCACATAGAGAATGACTCCTAACTGCTCGTCTATAAATGGTGACTTTCTTCTCTCCCAATCACATAGATTTGTGTCTCGAGTCCTAATATGATTTTTTAAGTTCAAGGCAATAATTAGAGAGAGTCAGCACAAAAGGAAAATTGATTTTTAACAGTTTTTTAAAAAAATACACATAAATTTTATGTAGGTGAACACAAATAAACATTAAGTTTTATCACAAGGGCCAGAAGGGTCCCAGAACAGTGAAGGGAAATTGCAGGAGGCAGTGGCGTAAGCTGGATAATATTGTTAGTAAAATGGGAAGAGGTGCTGGGAGCCTCTACGTTCACAAAAATCACATCAGTGGTCAGGCCCTTCCTGCTGCTTCTTGGCAGCAAAGATCCTCTCAAAGCACAAGGCTGTGTTGTCACATGTTGTCATTCGTGCAGGAGGAAGCTCGCCTTCCCAGGAGAGATCAGCATGTAAATAGGATAAAGAGCAGTGGACTCAGAAGTCTGGAGAACTGTTTTCTGTTGTGGGTTCTGCATGCAGGATTTTACCTCAAGCAAATCCCTGAATTCTCCTGGACTTGGATTTTCCAGTCCAGGAAAATGGTTGGATTTCTGGGAATCAAACCTCGATTTACATGGCCTGGGACACAGTGAGCCGGGGCTTCCTCAGCCCATGGCAGCCTCAGAGCAGTGATGCTCACCTGGTGACTCAGAACAAAGGAGGCAAGAAGAGGCTGCCTTCAGGGTCTTAAAGGGCATGCTGGAAACAGACAGTGTCACAGGACCAGACCTTATCAGTCAGAGCAGTCGCCAGCCAGCCCAGGCATAAGATTGGAACCTAGAAGCCCCGTTTCTGAATGCAGGCTTTCCAATAATATGCACTGGTCTTCAGTCCTCCCCTGCCCTTCTGCAACCCAGACATTTTGGCTTCTCCCTAACAGCCCAGGTGGCGTTAGTGGTAAAGAACCCGCCTGTCACTGCAGGAGACTTAAGAAACAGGGGTTCAATCTCTGGGTTGGGAAGATGCCCTGGAGAAGCACATGGCAGCCCATTCTAGTATTCTTGCCTTGAGAATCCCATGGATGGAGGAGCCTGGCGGGTATAGTCCACGGGGTCCCAAAAGAGTCGGACACGGCTGAGGGACTAACACTTTCACTTTCAAGTGCTTCAGTCGTATCCGACTCTGCAACCCCATGGACTGTGACCCGCCAGGCTCCTCTGTCCATGGGATTCTCCAGGCATGAATACTGGAGTGGGTTGCCATTCCCTTCTCCAGGGGATCTTCCCAACCCAGGGATCGAACCCGGGTCTCCCACATGGCAGCTGCTTCAAATTCTTTACCATTTGAGTCACCAGGGAAGCCCATGGGGTCGCAAAGAGTCGGACACGACTGAAGGGACTTAGCACGGCACTTACACCCCCTGTCTACCAACCGTGGGGTGTCAGTGTGTTAGTATACCCATTTCATAATAAAAAAGAAAAATTTTGAAATAGAGCAAATTTTGAAAAATTGGCTGCAGTGTTGCTATGTTTGGAACCATCCTTTAAAAAAAAGAAAAAGACCTTCAAGAGAGTTAGACTCTCAGATTCACCAAGTAGGGCACTTCTGTGGCAAGATACGGCAGTTCTAGAAATGCCTCCCTACTAAAAAGTGAAATCAAACAAATACGTTCCAATCCTATGGCTTCATCTTTAGTTAAAATTTAAAACCCTCCTAGTTTTATGTAGCTTTAAGGCCCTATTATTAACATCATATCAGGGACCCTGGACGGCACCTTCTTGGAAGGGCAACAACTCTGGATGCAGACATACGAGCCGCACGGGGCAGGGTCCCCCACCAGCGAGCAAATGAGACTCCAAGGTGACCTTATGACTCCCAGTTTTGCCAGGAGTCAGTCACTAAATAAAGGGGACATGTGCCGTGTTATTAATTAGAGGATCACCCATTGTCAGAAAGTGCACATTGGCTCAGATTACATCAGAGAAATGTGCACCAAGGCCAAACAAAACCATTTCTAGGACTTCTAAAGAAAATACTGTGAATCAATAACAATGAATTTCTTCTTAAAAATGCAATATAAAGTATCATTCTCTTTGAAATAATCATGTGTCTGAGCATCACTTGATGTGATGTTGTGTGGATCTCTGTCGCTAACCTGAAGTTTATCTTTCAAATAAGAAAAGAAACCACCCCTTTGAGGAGGGCAGGGCAACCCACTCCAGTATTCTTGCCTGGAAAATCACATGGACAGAGGAGCCTGGTGGGCTACAGTCCATGGGGTCACAAAGAGTCAGATACGACTGAAGCAACTGAGCACCCAGGCAGGCACCACCCTTGTATCACAGAACTTCTCAGGGAAAGCACTTTTTCTATTGAAAGAGTGAGGAATAAGGTCTGTTTGAGGAAGGAGCCATCGGGCGAGGCTGGGAGCGGGTGTCAGGAACAACGTACAATGCTGTGTGGTCAGGCCCCTCAGCATGGCTGTCCTCTTGCTCTCTGTCCGTCCCCTGCCTGGCTGGTGTCTGCTTCACCTACAACCTGCTCGCATAACTGACCTGCCTAAGCACTTGCCCCAGGCCCCGTGCTAAGTCACTTCAGTTTTGTCCGACCCTTTGTGACCCTATGGAGGGTGGAAATTCACCAGGGAAGAATACTGGAGTGGGTTACCATGCCCTCCAGGGAATCTTCCCAATCCAGGGATGGAACCTGAGTCTCCTGCCTTGGCAGATGGGTTCTTTACCACTAGAGTCAACTGGGACACTCCCCCCAGCGGCCCCCCCCCCCCCGCCCCGTGCTTGCTCTAATCAAAGGGGTGCTAAGAAGCCTCTGGAGCCTCTGCTGGTTGCCCTGGTAACTAACGAGCCCTCCTGACATCCATCCCACTGTAACTGGCGACCTCCGCCCCCTCCCCAGCAAACACTGCTGCTGTGTTCACCACACACGGTGGGGCCTCGCTCCAGGACCTTGCTTCCAGCATGTGAGCTTCCCCATCCATTAAACCAGGGCCCCCCAACCTCTGGGATCAAATGCCTGATGCTCTGAGATGGAGCTGTCGTAATAACTATAGAAATAAAGTGCACAATAAATGTATTTGAACCATCCCCAAACCATCCGCCCCACCCCATCTGTGGGAAAATTCTCTTCCAGGAAATTGGTCCTGGTGCCAAAAAGGTTGGGGACCGTGGCCTTTAAACCACTGATGTCTCTGACTCCGGGCTCTTTCTTCAGCCTAGAATAGCTCTGGGGGTGCAGCCCAACAGACACTCAAACGGGTGAAAAGGAAATGCTGTCTTGCGTTTGCCGCTATTTTGGGCACCTGTTTCTGACAGGGGTTGCACCTCCATTTGTTGAGTTATTTTACAGTCCAGTAAACTGTAGAGCGCTGATAGTCATGCCGGTAGTTCTTGCTTATAGAAATGCAGATAAACTTGTCTGGTGGAATAGAATGGATCATCACTGTGGTTCTTCACCCGCGTTCCTGACAGACTGTAAGCTCCTTGAATTCTTGGAATCGGTCTTTCATCTTTTCATTCCTTTCTGAATTAATGAGATTAATTGTTTACAAGTGTTCATTTCATCTTTTTTTAAGTCACGACTTTCCTTACTTAAAAATGATGATCTTGGGACTTCCCTGGCGATCCAGTGGTTAGGACTCAGCGTTTTCACTGCGGTGGCCCCAGATTCAATCCCCGGTCAGGGAACTAAGATCCTTCAAGCCCGCCCAGCGCAGCCCCTCCCCCCACCCCCCCCCCCGCAAAAGTGATATCTTGAAACAGCATGTTATGCAGGAACCTGTAACAGAGTCTATTATATGTCACTCATGTTTAACCCTGAACTTTTTCAAGAGCCGATTTCAATTGAATATTTTAAGTAAAGCCTGAGACACAGTTTCTTTTTCTTTTAGCTTCAGACAAGCTTGACGGAACCCATGACGTTATCCAAATCGATCTCTCTTCCTCGCAGTGCCTACTGGCACCACATCACCCGGCAGAGCAGCGTTGGAGAAATCTACAGTTTGCAAGGCAAGTGGGCTTCCTGGGGGTGAAACCAGGAGCCACGCAGTTTGCTTTGTATTTGCCCTGCTTGCTTCTCCTCCATTTCCATTTATCTGCTGTCCCCAGCCACAGTGGGAGCTCTGAGACTTACCGTGGCTTTTCTAAAGTTATTATTTCATAGACTCACGGTAAAAATTATCCCAAAGCTAACCAAGGGCCGAGGAGCCGCTTTGGCGAAGGAGTTGGACTGAAAAAATGATACAAAACATTGTCAGAAGCTAAAAGTGGCTACTAGCAGGATCTGTTTCCTGCTGAGTCTTACAAAGGGTTTCCCTCTTAGCATCTTTTTGCCATAAGAGGGTTGACTCTCTGTTCAGGAGGCTGACTACTGGCTCCGTCATGAAATGCTCCATGAACTCTCATAGTTTTAAGGTTTAGCCGAATCCTTGACATGGAAACCATTTGGGAGGGAGCAGGGCAGGAGGAGAGGAGCGTAAGTCCGTTGCTTCTGTATTTTTCCTAATGGTAAATGGTTGACTGACTGCATAGACATGGCTTAGCAGATGAATCAGATCAACAGTGTATTAATAAATATATTTTTTATAATTATAACAGTATAATAATAAATAACAGAAGGTATTTAATCAATAACAGCAGAACTCTGCTTCCACGGTTCTCTTCCTGTTTCTTCCCTTCTGTCTTTAATGCATTAAACTTATCCTTCAAATAAAATATTCAGCTGCAAGAAACTAATAACTGACCAAGACAGGAGGAAGCGCGAACTAGGGAAAATAAGGCTTAAAACAAAACCAAACACACACAACTGAAAGCTCTCATCAGACAAACCTTTTTTTTGAGCACAAGAGGCTTGAATGTAGGAGCTACCCAGTAAATATCAGGTGAAGGAATGACCGTTATAACCTTCAGCGTAATTAGGCACTCAGAATATTCTTCTTTTTATGCATTAACTTTTGCTCATATTAACAACACTAAATGTTTTGAGAGGAAAAAAAATGGTAGCAAGCAACCTGAAATAGTGTTATTTTTTAAGCAATATTTGCTTGCCAGAGTTTCAAACCTAGGATAATGAGATTCAATGAGTGGGGATGAATGATTAAGATACATTCTGCAGGAAAAAGCAGAACCATTTTAGTCATTTATGGAAGATAATTGCATTTGATATTTTCAATGAACTGTCTTACCACCAACTTGACTACTGTATTTAACAGGTCGTGATTATTTTTTGTACTATGTATTTGTATGAGAAGATCTTTAATAGGATAAGGATTAGAGGACTGGGAAAGGGAGGGGAAACTGCTTTGACAGTTCATGAATCAGAGAAGACATGCTTCTCATTCCGTTGGTTCCCTCCAGAAATGCCAGCACTACACACTTAAATTGCCAGAGTCCTGATCTTGTAAAATCCATCTTGCTTGTTCCTGTGGTTAGAAATAACTAGAAAATATGCTTTTAATATAAAGTTATTTTTATTTAAATGTAATCATATATCTGTAAATATTCAATAGAAGAAAGCTAAAAGTATGGAATATTCAAAGAAAATAAAAACAATTAAATTTCTAAGCTACTACAAATAAGTTGTAGAAATACTACTACAAATAAGTTGGAAATGGGTTGGAACAACTCTACTGATAACTTTGGGTTCTAACAAGGTTTTGGTCTATAATTCCAGCAAATAAAAGAATGTGGTTTTCATGGTAACATAGAAAACTTTTCTCTGAAGGTAGTATTAAGATTTAGGTGGATAACTTCCAAAATAATGTCATAAGCGCCCAACAAAAAATACCAAAAGGCAGTGAAATTGCTGAAAACATTGCAATGAGACTTGTTGGAGGACAGCGGTGATTTACACAATAAAACAGAATCAATAAGTGATTAGATACTCTATGATTTATCTCACTAATATTTCCAGTTAAGGGTTTCAAATGCCTTATTAGTTATGATCTATTTAGATGATTGTGTTGGGGAGGAAAAAATGTACTTTCTACCCTTCAGGGTTCTTTGGCTGGTCTAATAATTAAATTGATGTGAAATTAACAGGAGAAAAATAAATGTAATGGTATACATTAGGGATTCCCATGAGACCCAAAGCCAAGAATGGTGGCTGAGGCTTATACGGTGTTCTAAGCTAAGGGAAGGGACAGGGCCTAGGGCTTCCAAGGGCAGAGGCGGGTGGCAGGACACAGGCGACAAGAACAGCAGGTGTTTGGTAATTAGATGTTTGCTCTGCCACACAGATTGGTCCTTCTGATAAAAGTTATCTCTGGTAACAGCTCTGCATCTGAGCCAGGCGCTCAGTCTGGATTCTTTTAGGCAATTAAGCGGGAGGTTAAAAACTCTTCCTGAGTCTTCTGGGCCTTGATTGTCTTTGGCTCAAAATAATCCACTTGCCAAAGTGGCACGTTTTGGAGAGGCTCGTTCTGAACTCCTTCACTCTCAATGTCACATTCTTCTCTGGTTGTTGTTTGTGGCTAACAAAAAAAAAAAAAAATGCATTGATGAAGGTAATTACTGTAAATCAGATAACTATAGAATGCATTCAATGCAGAGTACAGTTCACTCTGCTGGGCATTTATTTTTGTGTTGCATACCTCTTGCCTGTGTGTTCAGTTGTGTCCAACTCTGCAACATCATGGACTGTAACCCACCAGGCTTCTCTGTCCATGGAGTTTTCCAGGCAAAAATATTGTGGAATGAGTTGCCATTTCCTTCTCATCCACCACCTCAGGAAGTGGATCTTCCTGACCCAGGTATCGAACCCATGTCTCTTGCATCTCCTGTATTGGCAGGCGGATTCTTTACTGTTGCACCAGCTGGGAAGCCCAAATAAAGTAAAAGTGAAAAAAGTTGCTCAGTTGCGTCCGACTCTTTGTGACCCCGTATACAGCCCATGGAATTCTCCAGGCCAGAATACTGGAGTGCTGGAGTGGGTTGTCATGCCCTTCTCCAGGAGATCTTTCCAACCCAGAGAACGAACCCAGGTCTCCTGCATTACAGGTGGATTCTTTACTAGCTGAGCCACCAGGGAAGCCCAAGAATACTGGAGTGAGTAGCCTATCTCTTCTCCAGTGGATCTTCCCAACCCAGGAATTGAACCGAGGTCTCCTGCAGTACAGGCAGATTCTTTACCAACTAAAGTGTTGTTTAAAAAGAGAGAGAAGGAAAATAGAAACAATCTCATCACCCCTCATCCCACTAAACTACATATACAAGTGTGGTTTTTGGCACCTCACTCCTCACTGGTGCTCCTTAAAGTGGTACCACCTCTTTACAAGGAGGGGAACGTAGTCAAGCAGCTGTCATCACTGACCGTCCAGAGTCAGAGGACACCTCTGGCACTGGTGGGTGACACATCATCGAGGAATAAAAATATCATTAGAACCTTTCCACCATACTGTTAGCATTCTCAGTGTGAAGCTGAGGTCAACATGAATTAAATGCGTCAGGCTTTCATTCAGAAGGTAACAGGGAGAAAGTTAATATGCTGAAAGTTTAATAGATTGGAATTCATTAATAAACAGCACATGTACTGGAAGTGGGGAAAAAAATCCTGGTGAAAACAAATCCATTCTCTACAGGACTTACCTATAACTTCAGCTGCCTGTCACCCTCAAAACTGCACTCTCTTTGGTTTTACTGTATTCATTTCTGTCATCTACTCTATAACCATAGAGGCAAGATAGACTTAAAAGATTGACATATCAATACTGACATCCTGTGTTTATGCTAATGTCTGGAAAAGAGGTGCAATGTAATCTTCCAGATCTCCCATTAGGCGCTCAGAAAGAGTGGGCTCTTACGGCTCTCCTGTTGGACTGCTCTCTGGAGTCAAAAAAAAAAAAATTGACAAACAGAATAATTCAGCTTTAAGTAGCTAAGTCCAAGGCTGCTTCTGTTGAAAATCTCTGCCCCTAAACGGCTGTGATGGGTTCTGACTCCCCTTCCTGCAGAGGGTGTTAATAAAGACTTTTCTCTATTTTTAGTGGGCAATCAGGATGATTGATTCTTATTAGAAGGTAGTTTTTCTATGTCTCTAACTTCTGCATTTATGAAAAACATTTATGTCACAACACCTTCTCATGATGCTCTTTCTAGTCTCAAGGAACTCTTGGTTAAAAATGAAGGCTTAAAACACACCATTTGTTTCACTCGTATCAGAACTGTGATTTTAATTCTAAGGCCTTCAGCAGAAAATGTGTTGGAAAGATGAGAAACACTCAGAGGAGCAATAAGAAAGGGAGGGAGGAAAAGAAAAAAAAGTCCATAATGTAAGCGAGCACAGGTTCAGCTGCTCACCACTCAACAGCCAGTAAATCGAGGAGAAAAATTCGGTAGAGAAGAACTTTATTCAGAAAAGCTGGTGATCTGGGGAAATGGTGGCCTCATGTCTGGAAAACAACTCTCAAGATTCTGCTCAGCCATGACAGCTTTTAAAGGGAAAAGAGGGGGAACAATCTCAGTTAATCATCGAGGCAGGAGGTCAGATTATTCATCATTTTCTCTTGCCTACAGGCCTGCTGACTTCTCCCCATCATCCTTGGGATGCTGTGTTGCCAGTACAGCCGGCCTGCAGATTTGCAAAGGAGAAGAAGCTAAGGATAGAGACCTAGCTTCTTTAACTACTTAATTATTCCTTCTAATCTAGGAAAGGAATGAACAGGCTAGGTTAAGTGTACACTCGTGTGTGTGTGCTCAGTCGTGTCCTACTCTTTGTGACCCCATGGATTCTAGCCCCCATGGACTCCTCTGTCCATGGGATTTTCCAGGCAAGAATTCTAGAGTGGGTTGCCAATTTCTTCTCCAGGGGATCTTCCTAACCCAGGGATCAAACCATAGTTTCCTGTATTAGCAGATGAATTCTTTACCACTGCCCACCTGGGAAGCCCTAAGGTATATATTTAGGAAAGCAGAAATCAGGAGCTACATTAAATGTTGCCTAACAATCTAGTCTTTATGATTAAAGTCTAAGGAAAACAGGGATGAACAAACAAAAGGGACAAGGAAGCTGCTTCCAATAAGGGGGTCAGAGTTTCCCTTACTCTATTATTTACAATATTGTGATGGTTTTTGCCATATATCAACATGACTTTTAATCACCATTCTACTTACGTACACAACAGATTATGGAGCAGAGTCAGTTGCTTCAGTCGTATCTGACTCTTTGTGATCCCGTGGACTATAGCCCACCAGGCTCTTCTGTCTGTGGGATTCTCCAGGCAAGAATACTGGAGTGGGTTGCCATTCCCTTCTCCAAGGGATTTTCCTGGCCCAGGGTTTGAACCCGGGTCTCCTGCCTTGCAGGCAGTTTCTTTACCATCTGAGCCACCAGAGACGCCCAGAGAATGTCAAATGGTTTGGGGCTTTCATCACTCAGAGCTCTGGAGCACAGAGCTTTGGGGAAAGTCTGAAACCTGTAGGTCAATGGTGAAATGCTGCATTTAACAAAAAAGCAGCAGCATTTAACATACAATGCAGCATTTAACAAAGAAACTTGCCATAAGTACAAATTTAAAGTAGATTCTGGGAGGAATTAAGTTTGCGTCAGACATGAAGCTGATGTCATCTTTACTTACACCTCTTATTAAAAGTGTTCCCACTTTAAACTTAGTAGTAGTAGTGTTAGTCGCTCGGTTATATCCAACTATTTGCGGCCCCACGGACTGCAGCCTGCCAGGGTTCTCTGTTCATGGGATTCTCCAGGCAAGAATACAGGAGCGGGTTGCCATAGAAGATGCATTTGAAAAGCTATTGGGCTGGGTGGCGTAAATACCGCTCTCCGAGGACAGTTCTCAGCCCTTGTCCAGCACAGTCAGGTTGCCTGCCTGAGCAGTTGGCATGTCTGCTGCTTGCTTCAGGACTGCCATTTTCACTGGACACCGATGCTCGCAGCTGCTGGTCCTCACTTAGGTGGCCCCGGAGGCGCCAGGAGATGCTGAGGCTCCTGCCCCTGGTAGCCAGGTTTCTGTCTCCACCTGCCGCTGCCTTCCGGGGTGAGTTCTCCCACACGCCACAGTGATGGAAGGGGCCTCGAGAATATGGGCCCGAAATGAGCCCCATGCGCCGGCTTAGGGGACTCGGTGTTACCCGTCAACGTTCCCTGATACATTTAATAACTCCTTTTTTTGCACCAGTTTTTATGAGATAGGCTGGGACTCATTTTTGAACAGCCTGAACAGCTTTGCTCTTTGAATTAAGGACCATTGGAGGTGCCATTTGTAGAGGTGATAACTTTGGAGTTCTGCTTTCATTAACACTGATTAATACTCACGTGCCAGTGCTGAATGGCGTCCCCCCCTGCCCCCGCCCGCCCCCAGTCTGTAATTAGCTCCAGACCTCCAGTGTCAGCACAGCAGCGCACCTGGTTACAGAAAGGCAGTTTATGTTCGCCGAAAGGGCATTCGCGGCGCCAATTCCTCCGAAGGACAGGATGCAAACAGGCAATTAGAATTAGAGATAACCTTCGGAAGACAGTAAATAGAGTTCTGGCCGAGACGAGGGAGGTAAATCAAAGGATTTACTTACTCTTCGTCGACTCTGACCCTCTGTCCTCCTTTACTGCCCATTCAATTTCGAGTTCGCGTGGTTTTTAAATTGCTTCCATCGAGGTCTTCTGTTTAAATTTTCATGATATGATGTTTTCCAAATTGCAAAGTTAATGAAAGCCTCCTGCAGCAAGTAAAACACACAGAGACATCTGCACCAGTGGTAGAAAGGAACTTGCCTGAGCCACGTTCTGTCTTCCCAGAATGTGATCTGCACGTTGTCAGGTGAGTCAGTCACGCTGGGTCCAGGGCAGCCAAATACATCACACGTCTTCCCTAGGGCCCGAGCCTGGCTTTGGAGATTCTACCACAAACAAGAGCCAGTTTTTAGAATCATCAGTTTTCATCTATGTGGACATTTATGTTGGGCTTCCCCTATGGCTCAGCGGTCAAGAATCTGCTTGCCCATGTAAGAGATATGGGTTTGATCCCCAAGTCAGGAAGCTTCCCCTGGAGGAGGAAACAGCAACCCACTCAGTATTCTTGCCCGGAGAATCCCATGGACAGAGGAGCCTGGTGGGCTGCAGTCCACGGGGTCGCAAAGAATCGGGCACAACTGAGTGCAGCACATGAACACCTGCCGCATGGCCTTACCTTGCGAAGGGTGAGTCCAGGGAAGGGCCTGCTGGGGATCTGCACCCCCAAAATAGACATCAGATGAAAATGCTCCAAATAGTCCCAGAGTGAACTGTCCTCACTGCACGCGCAGCCCATCACTCGCTCTTCCAGGCTCCCAGACGTTTAGGTCTAACTTTCATACATCAATGCATTTGTTTACAAACCTGCTTCTTCCACTTGGTTGTGAGGTAGCAAGTTTGATTTTTTTTTTTTTTATCCCCATGGCGCCACCAAAGGGGGCTCAGTCATGATGAAGAGGCTCTACCTGCAGAAGCTACAATCTTGAGTTTGGAAGCTAAGTTAATCGGAGTTTGAATATTTACCAGAGCTAAGTTGTGTGTCTTGGGGCCATTTACGTAACCTTTCTAAGCGTCACTGTCTTCATCTCTAAACCAAGGATAATAGTGCCTTATTACAGTGCTTAAATGAGATTGTCCACATGAGGTGTAAAGGTTCCCTAGTCGTTAACAGTTGTCAATATATTGAAGTAAATTAAATTCACGCTAAGAAGTTTCTTTCCCAGACAAAGAGAAGCATGCTATCCTACTCCAGTTTATTCCACTTTTTTACTTTAAAATGTTATTATAGAATTTCCACTATGCATGAAGAATTCTGTTTTGTTCTAAGGACATTATAAAAATCTAGCTTTAAGTAATAGTATTCCGGGAGTGGGAGGCTCAAGAGGGAGAGGATATATGTATACTTATGGCTGATTCACGCTGTCACACAGAAGAAACCAACAAAACATTGTAAAGCAGTTATCCTCCAATTAGAGAAAAAATTTTTAAAAAGAAGGTAAAATTAAAAATTAAAAAAAGAAATACATTTTCAGCTTCTGAAATTTGAGAAAAACTAAATCTAACTCTAACCTAACCCTAAGTTTTTGATGCAAGAGGAAAAGAGACAAAGTCAGACTTAAGTCTTCATTGGTTTTTTCTTTCCCTCGTCAGTATAAACCAGCTCTTACCCTCTAAGGAGGTGACACTCCTCCCAAGTTTGCATCACACAGTCCATGTAGCCTGAGGAAAACTGAACTCTGTTTTCCAGGCTGGGGAGTTAAAAACTCCTGAAGGACTTTATCTAGCTCGGTGACGAAGAGGTGAACCCACCACAGCCCACCCTCCTACCCAAGATCCATTCTTGATGATTCACCCTTCCAGTCTCCTGAGAACCTCTCTGAGCACTTGGTTCCTGCCCCAGGCACAGCCTCTCTCCCCAGGTAGACCAGCTTTGCTTGATCCCATTATTACCAAGTTGGGTTCATCACGGGGTACACTCTATTGGCTGGACCACAGGTGAAAGGCAAGATTTAGTTAATTAAGTCTAGCACAGTGAAATCGGAATATAACTCAGTGTGAAATACAACAGTCAGCCACTTAATCCTGGTCTATTAGGTATAAAAAGTAGTTACTAAAAGGCACAGAGCTTCCAGATAGTATATTGGATTGGGATGATCTAGCAAGGGCCTTATTCAAACAGACTGCTTCACTCTCTAATTCAAACCTGGAATTGAAACTTTAGTTTCAAACTTGAATTAAACCTGAAACTTGATCTCTCTACTTGATTTTCCTCCATCAAGCTTCCACCGTGAAATATTCTAAAACATAATAGGTAACACATGTAGTTCTATATTGATCAAACTTTTATGGAAAAAATATATTCCATTTTATTCTGTAGGGAATAAAATTGGTACATAATATTAGCTCAAGGAAAGGTTAACACAACCATGACAGAAGGTCAGCTGTCTCTGTCATGGATTTGGGTGCATATGCTCAAACATGTACACACACACACACACACACACACACACACACACACACACGTCTACACACACACAGGACCATTTGGCTCATTGCTGTCCACTGTTTATCACTTCCCTTGAAAATGTACCTATTAAGCTATGCCTCACAAACCAGAAACGACATAGAAGAATCTTGAGAGGAAAAACAGTTCACTTGTATTTTTCTTCCTGATTCTGTTTTCTGTTCTGTTTTTTTTAACCTCATCTCTACCTCTTACCCTTCAACTAAATGTACCCCACCCCTAATTCTAGATTTAACATTAATACTTGTTTTTCAAGTATCCCCTCTCCCCTTGTTTTCTTTTGTCTGCCAGACAACATGACATCTGGAGACTTGATAATGATTGGGTAATAAGAAAAAATAAGAAACATCAGGAAAATCACATCATTAAAATTATGCGTGCATGCTAAGTCACTTCAGTCATGTTCGACTCTGTGCAACCCTAATGACTGTAGCCCACCAGGCTCTGTCCGGGGGATTCTCCAGGCAAGAACACTGGAGTGAGTTCCATGCCCTCCTCAATGGATGTTAAAATTATACTGCAGAGTTAATATAAATTTAAGCTGGAATTTGGCCTTCAGTAAAGTTCTGGCACTTACCCCACTGCTCTATAAATAATAGATGCTAACTCAAAGTTTACTACTTCAAACTGCAAATATCCAATATTTTAAAACTTTAAACTGTGGTTGCATAAGTTTTGTTGTTGTTCTTGTTGTTCAGTCACTAAGTCACGTCCAACTCTTTGTGCCCACCATGGACTGCAGCACGCCAGTCTTCCCTGCCGTTCACTGTGTCCCAGAGTTTGCTCAACCTCATGTCCACTGAGTCAGTGATGATGTCTAACCATCTCATCTCTGGCACCCCTTCTCCTTCTGCTCTCAGTCTTTCCCAGCATCAAGGTCTTTTCCAATGAGTCAGCTCTTCACATCAGGTGGCCAAAGTATTGGAGCTTCAGTGTCAGTCCCTGCAGTGAATATTCAGGGTTGATTAACTTTAGGATTGACTGGTTTGATCTTCTTGCTGTCCAAGGCTCTCAAGAGTCTTCTCCAACACCACAGTTCAGAAGCGTCAATTCTTTGGTGCTCAATCTTCTTTATGGACCAACTCTCACATCCATACATGACTACTGAAAACCATCTGTTCAGTTCAGTCCAGTCGCTCAGTCATC
The DNA here is from genome assembly GCF_003369695.1 of Bos indicus x Bos taurus. Classification (NCBI taxonomy): domain Eukaryota; kingdom Metazoa; phylum Chordata; class Mammalia; order Artiodactyla; family Bovidae; genus Bos; species Bos indicus x Bos taurus. The sequence goes on along the minus strand of NC_040099.1, from coordinate 7,693,475 downwards.
TCCAACTCTTTGCACCCCATGGACTGCAACACACCAGGCTTCCCTGTTCATCACCAACTCCCGGAGCTTGCTCACACTCATGTCCATCGAGTCAGTGATGCCATCCAACCATCTCATCCTCTGTTGTCCCCTTCTCCTGCCTTCAGTCTTTCCCAGAATCAGGGTCTTTTCCAATGAGTCAGTTCTTTGCGTCAGGTGGCCAAAGGATTAGAGTTTCAGCTTCAGCATTAGTCCTTCCAATGAATATTCTGGACTGATTTCCTATAGGATGGACTGGTTGGATCTCCTTGCAGTCCAAGGGACCCTCAAGAGTCTTCTCCAGCACCACAGTTCAAAAGCATCAATTCTTCTGTGCTCAGCTTTCTATATAGTCCAATTCTCACATCCAGACATGACTACTGGAAAAACTGTAGCTTTGACTAGATGGGCTTTTGTCAGCAAAGTAATGTCTCTACTTTTTAATATGCTGTCTAGTTTGGCATAATTTTTCTTCCAAGGAGCAAATGCCTTTTAATTTCATGGCTGCAGTCACCATCTACAGTGATTTTGGAGCCCCCAAAAATAGTCTGTCACTGTTTCCATTGTTTCCCCATCTATTTGCCATGAAGTGATGAGACTGGATGCCATGATCTTAGTTTTCTGAATGTTGAGTTTTAAGCCAACTTTTTCACTCTCCTCTTTCAGTTTCATCAAGAGGCTTTTTAGTGCCTCTTTGCTTTCTTCCATAAGGGTGGTGTCATCTGCATATCTGAGATTACTGATATTTTTCCTGGCAATCTTGATTCCACCTTGTGCTTCATCCAGCCCAGCATTTTGCATGATGTACTCTGCATATAAGTTAAATAAACAGGGTGACAGTGTACAGCCTTGATGTACTCCTTTCCCGATCTGAAACCAGTCTGTTGTTCCATGTCCAGTTCTAACTGCTGGTTCTTAACCTGCATACAGATTTCTCAGAAGTCAGGTAAGATGGTCTGGTAATCCCATCTCTAAATATTTTCCACAGTCTGTTGTGATCCACACAGTCAAAGGCTTTGGCATAGTCAATAAAGCAGAAATAGATGTTTTTCTGGATGCTTTTTCAATGATTCAACGGATGTTGGCAATTTGATCTCTGGTTACTCTGCCTTTTCTAAATCTAGCTTGAACATCTGGAAGTAAGTTCATGGTTCACATATTGTTGAAGCCTGGCTTGGAGAATTTTGAGCATTACTTTGCTAGCGTGTGAGATGAGTGCAATTGTGCAGTAGTTTGAACATTCTTTGGCATTGCCTTTCTTTGGGATTGGAATGAAGACTGAACTTTTCCATTCCATGGCCACTGCTGAGTTTTCCAAATTTGCTGGCATATTGAGTGTAGCACTTTCACAGCATTATCTTTTAGGATTTGAAATAGGTCAACTGGAATTCCATCACCTCCACTAGTTTTGTTGGTAGTGATGCTTCCTAAGGTCCATTTGACTTCGCATTCAAGTCTGGCTCAAGGTGCATGATCACACCTTCGAGGTTATCTGAGTCATAAAGATCTTTTTTGTATAGTTCTTGTATATATTCTTGCCACCTCTTAAATCTTCTGCTTCAGTTAGGTCCATACAATTTCTTTATTGGGCCCATCTTTGCATGAAATGTTCCCTTGGTATCTCTAATTTTCTTGAAGAGATCTCTAGACTTTCCCATTCTGTTGTTTTCCTCTATTTCTTGGCATTGATCATTGAGGAAGGCTTTCTTATCTTTCCTTGCTATTCTTTGAACTGCATTCAAATGGGTATATCTTTCCTTTTCTCCTTTGCCTTTTGCTTCTCTTCTTTTCTCAGCTCATTGTGAGGCCTCCTCACACAACCATTTTGCATTTCTTTTTCTTGGAGATGATCTTGATCACTGTCTCCTACACAGTGTCACAAACCTCCATCCATAGTTCTTCAGGCACTCTATCAGATCTAATCCCTCAAATCTATTTGTCACTTCCACTGTATAATCATAAGTAATTTGATTTAGGTCATACCCGAACTGTCTAGTGGTTTTCCCTACTTTCTTCAATTTAAGTCGAATTTGGCAATAAGGAGTTCATGATATGACCCACAGTCAGCTTCTGGTCTTCTTTTTGCTGACTGTTTAGAGCTTCTCCATCTTTGGCTGCAAAGAATATAAACAATCTGATTTTGGTATTGACCATCTGGTGATGTCCATGTGTAAAATCTTCTCTTGTGTTGTTGGAAGAGGGTGTTTGCTATGATCGGTGAGTTCTCTTGGCAAAACTCTATTAGCCTTTGCCCTGCTTCATTTTATACTCCAAGGCCAAACTTGCCTGTTACTCCATGTAGCTCTTGACTTCCTACTTTTGCATACCAGTCCCCTGTAATGAAAAGGACATCTTCTTTTAGTGTTAGTTCTAGAAGTTCTTGTAGGTCTTCATAGAACCGTTCAACTTCAGCTTCTTCAGCATTTCTGGTTGGGGCATAGACTTAGATTACTGTGATGCTGAATGGTTTGCCTTGGAAATGAAGAGATAATTCTGTCATTTTTGAGGTTGCATCCAAGTACTGCATTTCGGACTCTTGTTGACCATGATGGCTATTCCATTTCTTCTAAGGGATTCCTACCCACAGTAGTAGATATAATCGCCATCTGAGTTAAATTCGTCCATTCCAGTCCATTTTACTTCACTGATTCCTAAAATGTTGATCTTCACTCTTGCCATCTCCTGTTTGACCAGTTCCAATTTGCCTTGATTCATGGACCTAACATTCCAGGTTCCTATGCAATATTGTTCTTTACAGCATCGGACTTTACTTCCATCCCCAGTCACATCCACAACTGGGTGGTGTTGTTGCTTTGGTTCCGTCTCTTCATTCTTTCTGGAGTTATTTCTCCCCTCTTCTCCAGTAGCATATTGGACACCTACTGACCTGGGGAGTTCATCTTTCAGTGTCCTATCTTTTTGCCTTTTCATACTGTTCATGGGGTTCTCAAGGCAAGAATACTGAAGTGGTTTGCCATTCCCTTCTCCAGTGGACCACACTTTGTCAGAACTCTCCACCATTTCCCGTTCATCTTAGGTGGCCCTACACAGCATGGCTCATAGTCATTGAGTTAGACAAGGCTGTGGTCGATGTGATCAGATTGGTTAGGTTTCTGTGATTGTGGTTTTCAGTCTGCCTTCTCTCTGACAGGGATAAGGATAAGAGGCTTATGGAAGCTTCCTGATGGGAGAGACTGCCTGTAGGAGAAACTGGGTCTTGTTCTGATGAGCGGGGCCATGCTCAGTAAATCTTTAATCAGATTTTCTGCTGATGAGCAGGGCTGTGGCCCTCCCTGCTGTTTAACCTGAGACCAAACTATGGTGGAGGTAATGAAGATAATGGTGACCTCCTTCAAAAGGTCCCATGCAGGTACTGCTACACTACATGCCCCCAACCCTGCAGAGGGCCAAAACTGCCAACTCAGGCCTCTGCCGGAGACTCCTGGACACTCACAGGCAAGTCTGGGTCAGTCTCCTGTGCAGTCCCTGCTCCTTTCCCTGGGTCTTGGTGTGCACAAGGTTTTGTTTGTGCCCTCCAAGAGTCTGTTTCCCCAAGTCCTGTGTAAGTTCTGGTGGCTCTTTTGTGGGGTTATTGGCGACCTCCTCCAAGAGGTCTTATGCCACACCCAGGACTGCTGTACCCAGAGCCCCTGCCCCTGCAGCGGACCACTGCTGACCTGTGCCTACGCAGGAGACACTCAAACACTCAAAGGCAGGTCTGGCTCAGTCTCTGTGGGGTCTCCTGGTGCACACAGGTTTTGTTTGAGCCCTCTGAACTTCTCTGGCAGGTATGGTGTTTGATTCTAAATGAGATTTCGCCCCTCCTACCATCTTGCTGGGGTTTCTCCTCTGCCCTTGGACATGGGGTATCTTTTTTTGGTGGTATCCAACAATCTCCTGTAGATGGTTTCAGCAGCAAGTTGTAATTTTGGAGTTCTCACCTGAGAAATGAGCGCACATCCTTCTACTCTGCCATCTTGTGATTTTATGGGCCTTTGTCAGCAAAGTAATGTCTCTGCTTTTTAATACACTGTCTAGGTTTGTCATAGCTTTTCTTCCAAGGAGCAAGCGTCTCTTAACTTCATGGCTACAGTCACTGTCTTCAGTGATTTTGGAGCCCAAGAAAATAAGTCTGACACTTTTTCCACCCTTTCCCCATCTACTTGCCATGAAGTGATGGGACTGGATGCCATGATCCTTGTTTTTTGAATGTTAAGTTTTAAGCCAGCTTTTTCACTCTCCCCTTTCACCCTCATTAGTGCTATAAAGAGCTTGAAGATACCATTATGTGTGTCCCTTGAGGCAGAGCAGGGACCTGTCCCAAGGCGGCACTGCTGTTTCCTGACTGCTCTTCCTTGTCTCTGCATCCTCTCCCTCCCCTGATTAGCAACTGTTCACATCTGCCCTTTGATACTCAGGGAAGGTCAAGAGATTGGGGTCTGTTTTCAACAAACGAGAAATAGGGGACACAGAGTCTGTGCCCAGGAGCCCTACAGGGTCCTGCTCGGTTTCCCTCTCCATCTCCCCGCCCTGTGTGTGTGTGTGTGTTTAACCTGCCATTGTACCATAATTCACTTGACTTCATATTTAGGAAGTTCTTCCTTGGTTTTCTTTCTGGTAAATGATGTTAGTGTCCCGGCAACTTCTGCCTTCAAAGTCCTTCAAACCTGAACCTGACCTTTTCTGTCTTGTGAATCTACATTTGACATATTTTTCATATTTTCACATTTGTAAAAAAAATCATCTGAATCCAGTGTTAGCATCCTGTTTGTGGTCGGCCAGCTCCCTAGCTGCAGCTGGGCCCACTACTCCCAGCTAATGATAGGAGTCAAGTCAACCCAAGTTTGCTACTTGTAATAGAATCAGCTTTTGCTTACACAGGGAAATATTTTTAAGTCATTTCCCTTTCACACTAGCTATAATGAGGCCTTACGTGCATGCTAAGTCACTTCAGTCATGTCTGACTCTGTGCAGCCCTATGGACTGCAACCTGTCGGGCTCCTCCCTCCATGGGGTTCTCCAGCAAGAATACTGGAGTGGGTTGCCGTGCCCTCCTCAGGGGATCTTCCCAACCCAGGGATTGAACCCGCGTCTCTTATGTCTACCTGCGTTAGCAGGTGTGTTCTTTACCATTAGAGCCACCTGCAAAGCCAAAGCATTTTGTTTACTGTACTATTACTGGAGAAAGAAAATATCTTATTTTTATCTGAATTATATAAATGATTGTATAATTGTATAAACAATAGGACATGAAAGTGTGGGCCCACCTTTACATATGAATAAATAATAATATATGAAGCATATTAATATATTAATTATAATATATTAACACAATACACTATAATACATTAATATATGTTAATATAACATATAGTATCCTATATATGATATTATATTTTAATATCAATATATTACTTAATATATTTAAACATAAATATGTAATTCTAAAATTATAATTAGGAATGAAGGTTATGTGTCACTAACATAGAATAAAAAACTGGGGCAGACACAACCTATTTGCATACAACACAGAACAGTACACAATATCTCCTGCTGTGTACGAGAGTTCATTGTACAACTGACTCCATGATCAGGGCAAATTATAAAATAGGGCTAGGACTTTAAGTGAAAACCAGGCAATCACGTTGTAGATTTCTGAAAGCGTATAGAATGGGGAAAGTTCTGTGTTTGGGGTCAGCTAGTTTTTCACTGGCCCCAAAGGTGTGGATATCCGTGGTCTGTCTCCTGTAGAGTCACATGTGGTCACTGTGGGATTCCTTAGTTTAGCCTGGCGAGGTTTCTGTGGATTTCTCTGCTCACAGAGTGGCAGGTGGCCATCTGTTGGAAATAGTATGCTGTGCACTGTGTCTCTGCTATACCTGCAGGCACTTGGCTAACAAGAGCAAATACTTTGTGAACAGTTTCCAAATTCCAACTCCATTTGCTTGTTTTCTTTAGAATGTTCAGAGGATGTCAGAAGATTATTTTCCTTAACTTAAATAATTTGCACTCTTAAATGAGAGAAATCATTCTTTAGTGCTATTTTAAAAAAGTGTTTTCCAAGAGAAGAGTGAAGCACATAGTCTTGGTGGGTAAGCTTGACTGTGATGTTTTCCCCTGTGACTTTCTCTAGATGTCTTGAACAAAATATGGAAGTTGTCACCCACCGTCTGTTCACAGGATACTTTTACTTGCAAAATTATTATTAACTTGAAGTAAACTAGCTCAGTTTTATCAGTGCTAATCAGAGATACATTGCATGTGGTCAGAAGTAAATGTTAGTGATGTTATGATTTACTTATCTAAACTTATGATTATGCAGAGAAGGCAAAACTATAATATAGATTTTTAGCTATATAATATACCTATGGGCTTCCCTGTTAGCTCAACTGGTGAAGAATCCACCTGCAATGCAGGAGACTCCAGTTCAATCTCTGGGTTGGGAAGACCCCCTGAAGGAGGGCCTGCAACCCGCTCCAGTATTCTTGCCTGGAGAATCCCCATGAACAGAGGAGCCTGGCAATCTACAGGCCATGGAGTCACAGAGTCAGACACAACTGAGTGACTAAGCACAGCACAGCAATATACCTATATATATATAGATATATAGGATACCTATATATAACAAAGGTTTTTACCTATATAACACATAGGTATATTGTATACCTATATAGATATTGGTAAAATTATGAAAAACACTCCATTATCAGTGTAACTAAATAGATATTTTTTATATTATGCAGATAAATGTCTCCACTACAGATGGGTAAGCTAGGCTAAAAAGTACACTTAACATGATAATCAATGGGATTATACAATAACGATCATTTTAGTTGAATTTTGTATGATTAAAATCATCATGTTGAGTTATACAAAAGGAAATAGTTTGGAAGATAAATTTCCAAGATGGTGACATTTCCTCCGTCAAAAGCAAACTTATCAAAGTAAAAATGACCTTTTCATCTAAATGACTACCTTGACATGGTATTTACCTTTGAAAGAAAACTTTGTTGTAAACAACTAAAATTACATATTTTCTTTTCTTTCTTGTTTTATAGAGAGGTGACCGGGCCCCACCGTTAGAAGAGGTGGTCATGGTAGCCATGCTCCCCCGTGCTCTACTTTTTTCTCTTATTTATTTGTTTGACTGTGTTGGTCTTAGTTGTGGTATAAGGGCTTCTCTAGTTACGGCACTGAGGCTTAGTTGCCCCATGGCCTGTGAAATCTTAGTTCCCTGAACAGGGATCGAACCCCTTCCCCCTGCACTGGAAGGTGGATTCTTAACCACTACTACTACTACTACTATTACTACTACTACTACTACTACTAAGTCGCTTCAGTCGTGTCCAACTCTGTGCGACCCCACACACGGCAGCCCACCAGGCTCCCCCGTCCCTGGGATTCTCCAGGCAAGAACACTGGAGTGGGTTGCCATTTCCTTCTCCAATGCATGAAAGTGAAAAGTGAAAGTGAAGTCTCTCAGTCGTGTCCGACTCTTTGCAACCCCATGGACTGTAGCCTACCAGGCTCCTCTGTCCTGGGATTTTCCAGGCAAGAGTATTGGAGTGGGTTGCCATTGCCTTCTCCACTAGACCACCTGTAAAGTCCAAAGTAACATGTTTTCTAACAGAAGAGAGAGATTTCATTAAAGAAAAGGAGTTCTTTGCAAAATTGGACAGTCCATTATTCACATTTGTGATATGGAATTTGCTTAGGATGAATAAGAGATCAGAAAGAATAATGTAGCTGTTTTATTATGGTCCAGAATTAATAAAGCATCTTAATTACAAAGGGAAAAAAAATGGAAACATTATAGAGAGAATGGCTTCTCTCTGGTGGCTGTGTTGGTAAACAATCCACCTGCAAAGCAGGAGACCCAGGTTCAATCCCTGGGTGGGGAAGATCTCTTGGAGAAGAAAACGGCTACTCCAGTATTCTTGCTTGGAGAATCCATGGACAGAGGAGCCTGGCGGGTTACAGTCCATGGGGTCGCAAAGAGTCAGACATGAGTGAGCATGTGAGCATAGAATCAATGCACGTAGAGACCAAATAAAGAATAGATATTTTGAAGAAGTGAGCTCCTCTTTTTCTCTCTATGTCTAGAGAAAATTTTTTTAAACCTAGAGCTATCTGGAAATTTCATGTGTTTAATATTTTCTAAAGCTTCATTCATCTCCCTGAAGAAGCTGCACCAGGAGGAAAGAGCAAGTTCTATTTTATTGAACCATTCCTATTTTTAAGAAAATACTACAATAGGTCACAAATGATTTTAAAAAACAAGCTTGTTATTCATTCTCACACTCCTTAAGAGTTTGTTACTATTTTCATGTTTGTAAATTTTCCATTTTCATTACCTTATTATATCTAGTTTCCTTGTGCTAAAAAAAATAAATAAGTACTTGGGATTATTTCAATCATTAAAATCAGTAAACTTTGATACTTTGCAGACATTTATTCATATAAAAACCATATATTAATATATACAAAGTTGAGCCACGTGATGACCATTTTTGTAGTCCCAAAGCAATTTCATATGAATCAACCGAATTAGAAAACTACCGAGATCCGATTTCTCAAATAACTGTAACCAGCTGCTGCTGCTACTGCTGCTAAGTCACTTCAGTCGTGTCCGACTCTGTGCAACCCCATAGACAGCAGCCCACCAGGCTCCCCCATCCCTGGGATTCTCTAGACAAGAACACTGGAGTGGGTTGCCATTTCCTTCTCCAATGCATGAAAGTGAAAAGTGAAAGTGAAGTTGCTCAGTCGTGTCCAACCCTCAGCGACCCCACGGACTGCAGCCTACCAGGCTCCTCCGTCCATGGGATTTTCCAGGCAATAGTACTGGAGTGGGGTGCCTTCTCCGCAGCAAGATCAATACACTTGGTTTGTCATAATGTTTATTTGTCAAGATCAGGGGCTACAGCGTCTGTGCTTTGACAATGTGCTGGCTTTATTTATAACACATGAACATTTAGAAGTGAGCTGTGGGCCTCCATTCACACTCTTACCCTTGTCCATGTGGCGACGAGAAAGGCCAGGGAATCCGTGTGCAAAGAGGAGGATTCACGCGGACCTCACGGGTTCTACTTCTGTCTGGGGTCACATTCTCATGTGACCTACTGTCCAAAGTCAGTTGTTTCATATACTGTATCTACTTTTTTAGTTGCTTATAGCAGAGACATTACTTTGCCAACAAAGGTCCATCTAGTCTAAGGCTATGGTTTTTCCAGTAGTCATGTATGGATATGAGAGTTGGACTGTGAAGAAAGCTGAGCGCCAAAGAATTGATGCTTTTGAACTGTGATGTTGCAGAAGACTCTTGAGAGTCCCTTGGACTGCAAGGAGATCCAACCAGTCCATCCTAAAGGAGATCAGTCCTCGGTGTTCATTGGAAGGACTGATACTAAAGCTGAAACTCCAGTACTTTGGCCACCTCATGCAAAGAGTTGACTCATTGGAAAAGACCCTGATGCTGGGAGGGATTGGGGGCAGGAGGAGAAGGGCATGACAGAGGATGAGATGGTTGGATGGCATCACCAACTCGATGGACATGAGTTTAAGTAAACTCTGGGAGTTGGTGATGGACAGGGAGGCCTGGCGTGCTGCAATTCATGGGGTCACAAAGAGTCAGACACGACTGAGTGACTGAACTGAACTGAACTGAATCAGGAAGTGGACTTCCCTGGTAGCTCAGCTGGTAAAGAATCCTCCTGCAATACAGGAGACTCTGGATTGATTCCTGGGTTGGGAAGATCCCCTGGAGAAGGGAAAGGCTACCCATTCCAGTATTCTTGGGCTTCCCTTGTAGCTCAGATGGTAAAGAATCTGCCTACAAAGCAGGAGACCTGGGTTCAATCCCTGGATTTGGAGGATCCCCTGGAGGAGGGCACGGCAACCCACTCCAGCATTCTTGCTTAGAGAATCTCCATGGACGGAGGTGCCTGGTGGGCTACAGTCCACGGGGTCATAAGAGTCTGACACGACTGGGCGACTAAGCATGCACAGCACCATCAGCAAGTAAATTCAGCCCATTCCTCCATCACTGCCAGTAGTGGGACCCTAGGCTGTTCTACAGTGGCCATAAAAAAGGTGGTTCCAGTATCACTCAGAACCTGTTGTCAAACTCTTATGCAGAAGGCGGTCCCGTGAGCAGAGGCAAGGGGGTCTGGGTCCCTACAGGGTCTGGGGAAACCCAAGTCAGCCCAACAGAGGAGCAAAGGATCTTTCTAGTCTCACCTTGAAAAGTTATAACTCATCTCTAGTCTCCTCCCTTTTCTGTCCACGTGTATTTTAAATACATTCAACTTCAAAGTTACACTTGCTTCTGAGGGTATCCATACCCTGGTTCCTGTTTACTTATTAACATCCGTAAGAGTATTTTTTTAAGCTTTTTATTTTGTATTGGAGCATAGCCAAGAAACAGCATTGTGACAGTTTCAAGTGCACAGTGAAGGGACTCGGCTGTACATATACACGTATCCATTCTCCCCCAAACTCCCCTCCCATCCAGGCTGCCACATAACATTGAGCGGAGTTCCCCGTGCTATGCAGTAGGGCCTTGTTGCTGATCCACTTTAAATACAGCAGTATGTACATGTCCATCCCAAACTCCCTAACTATCCTTTCCTTTCCCCCGACCACCAGAAGTTCGTTCTCTAAGTCTGTGAGCCTCTGTTAGAGTGTTTCTGAAGGAAGTGCTGAGTCACTGGCACTTCTAGGAAACCCTCCAATGGCACAGTCTTCCTGAACCCACTCAGTAGACACTGGTTAAACAGGAGAGGACCCTGTCTGCAACCCTCAAATCTCTAAAGATCAACACCTTGTCTTGTACTTCAGTTTTCTCTTAAGTGCTAACGAGTTTTAGAAAAACTGAAGGTGATGTGAGTCTCCCCTGAACTGAGGGTCGTGAAGTTCTCTTCACAGAGCAGGTTAATTAACCAGCCCTCCAGGGAGCAGAACCACACTGGACCAGGGGGCGCACCTGTGTCAGCAGGAACGTAGGGGTCTCTGGCGCCCCCCTCACCCCTGAGCAACCGCCTAGCTCAGACACTCAGAGTAATGACGGACTCCTGTGGGGGTGGGCCCAGCTGAGGAGCATAAACGGCTCCTTGTGATGAGAAGAGATTAGAGGGCTCCATTCCATTTACGCCATGTGGGGGAACAGAGGGGCAGGAGGGAAGTTTCCAGTGTTCTGCAGCAAATAGAAATGAAGGAGTAGGTGGAGATGCCAGCATTAAAGCCACGTGAAGCATGGGATCCATTTAAGCTTGGCGCTTCTGAATAAAGCCGTCCAAGAGGTCCTCACTGATCATCTGGAACACTGGCCAGAGGAGCTGGCTTGTAAAACACCACGCCGAGTGCAGTCAGAGGGTTGATTGTGGTCACCACGCCTCCTAAACACACCCATGTTAGCAACAGTCACTGCCAGGTAACGAGGGTGGAGCACTTGATCAGAAATGGCTGTCTCCTTTACTTCTGTAAAATGTCCCACTCTGTAAATTAGGAGGATAAAAAATTGGTTTCGCTTCCCTGTGTTTTCACTTCTGGCAAGGCATTCGTAAGTACAGAAATAATGTACTTCATTATTACATTACAACACAATGGAGTCCCTCTCTTCCGCTCACTTCAACCTGCTTGGCATGCCCAATATATCTTACAATAGGAAAGAGAAGAGCGACATTCGATGCCATTCTTAAAGGTAAATAATGTTTTGCTACTTTAAAAAGTTGCCAAATCAAAACCAAGCCCATATATTTTGTTTACAGACATCATAAAAGTCCAAGTGTGTATGCTGATTTGTGAAAAATGAAGGCAGTACAGTTTTCACCCCAATTCTGAATTCTTTTCACTAGAGTAATTAGTACTTATTGATAGAATTTATGTAAATTATTATGTCAAATAAATAACATTTATATAAACTGGTTTTACAAGTAAACCGTTCATCTTAGGTATAGATATAGATAGGATATATCTTAGTTTTCTTTTGTTCCCCATTTAAATTTCTCTATCCTAAAAATGCTTACGTGATTGGGTTGGCCAAAAAGTTCATCCCATTAGGGAATATGTTGATGGATAAAGTTCTTGGTGAAAATGAAAAATATCTTTTACTTAAAACCGAACAAACTTTTTGGCCAGCCCAAGACATTGGTAGAGTTCCTCAAATTTTCACAAAATACACTATAAACAGATGTGTGACCATTTGGTAAGATGTGTGTGTGTCTGTAACTAAAAAACTTTTAAAAACGAAATTATCATCTCTTATATTGTTGCAGAGAAGGCAATGGCACCCCACTCCAGTACTCTTGCCTGGAAACTCCCATGGACAGAGGAGCCTGGTAGGCTCCAGTAACCCCAAATACAAAATCACCCATTTTAACTGTACATCTGTTTTTAATTTTAAAAACTTTATATATGAGATATACTATTGTGAAAGTTTAAGGTGTATGTGTTAATTTGATATACTTTGTACTGAGAAATGATTATTCCCATAGCATTTCTTAACGCCACCACCACCTTACATAATTACCCTTTTTTGTACAAAAAACATTCAAAATCTACTGTCTTAGCAGCTTGCAAGTACATAATACAGTCAACTGCAATACCTATGCTCATCAGACCCCCTAGATTTATTCTTTAATAACTGAGTGTAACTGCGACTATGGTTGTGATTTTCAGAGTTGCTAAAAATAACATTTTAAGGAACATTAACACAGGTATACTTTGCAATACTTTTCCTGAAATATGTATCAATTTACTAGTCATATCCAACCAGATTAAATATATTAAACTTAGTTTTATTCCAAATGTAACTGTGAGTAACCCCTAAGATTTCAGCTGGGACTATCTGAGTCTCATGTTCAGCATAAATTTTTAAACACTTTTTCTTCTTAATTTGAATATCCAGCAGGCATTCTGCCATGAAGGTCCCTACACAGCTGTGAGCACGTGAGCAGAAGCTGCAATGCGGCGAGTCTGAGGAGATACTGTGTCTGAGAGGCAAAAACACCTCTCCTCTGTGACATAGTCACATGCCTGTTCCTGAAAAGCACCACCAATTTCCCTTTGTGGCCGCAGCGGATGACAAGCCCCACGTCCTCACAGCTGAACAGAGCGCAGGTTAAACCCCTAGCCCTCTGTTACCTGTGGTCAGGGATCTTCTCAAAGGAGAGGATGTCTTCTCATTTGGCCAAAGAGGCACTGGGCATCTCTGCCATTTAAAATGTGCTGTTTTTGAGAATCACATGACAAAATCTAGACCATGTTTATAACTGATTGTGCCGCGTAGCTGAAGCCAACATTCTACATAAGAATGTTTGCAATTCCTTTTAAACTCTATGGAAGATACTTAGATCTCAGTTGTCTATATTTAGCATATGTGCAGTCACACGGAGCTGAACCAGATCCTGGTGTGTGAGTGAATCTCACCCATCAAGAATAAAAACAGTCAGTTCTTGAGCTTTGTAATGACAACACATCACAGCTCACTTAGGTTTTGTCGTCCATGATCATTTTGGTAAATAATCCTTTAGGAAATAAATTTTACATGATGCAAATTATAGAAAAATAGGAGTAGTCTTCACTGAAAATGAGTATGGTCTATTGAAACAAGTCTTAGAAGGTTTTTGTCTCATGGTCATTGGATCCCGCCCACTTTCCGTATCACTTGGGTCCCATCATCATTGCTAGCACACCAGTGTGGCTATTCAGTGACAGCACTATTGTATAGGACTATTCAACAGCATGTAGATCTACCAGATATCCAAAACATTTTAGCCTGGTTTCTGCAAAATATTTTGTGGTGTTCTGGGCTACGTGTTACCTCCCTAGCAGAGGTATGTATTAATGTAGATAGGTAAAGTGAAGTTCTCAGTCATGTGTGACTCTTGGCAATCCCATGGACCATAGCTTCTCAGGCTTCTCCATCCATGGAATTTTCCAGGCAAGAGTACTGAAGTGGCTTTCCATTTCCTTCTCCAGGGGGGTCTTGCTGACCCCGGATTCGAACCCAATCTCCCACATTGCAGGCAGACACTTTACCCTCTGAGCCACCAGGGAAGGTAAAGGAGAAAGTAATTCTATGGAAAATGAATATCTATTTTTCAAATGCACAAAAATGTGCTTTTCCCCAGCATTTTGATTTTTCAGCTTTAAAACCCAGCGATATCATTTCGTCAAATGAAGCACGACTTTGGCTTAAGATCACTGGCCGTAGGCGCAGTGACAACACATCCTCGTTTGCAGATCAAGATAGAAGCTCAGGATTTCAGAACAGGCGGGCCGAATGACTAGAGCAACGCTATACTCCCTGACCCTGTGGTCTTCAGATCCTATTGACAGTTATTCCAGATGCTGAGAGACCTGGGTTTTCGTCTCGCTTCTGTCATTAGCTTCTCACACAACCCTAGACAAGTTGACCACCTCTCGGAACTGTACAGTTCTCTTGTAAAATGTGGACCAGGTGTAGCTGAGGTTCAGTGAGCTTGGTATGCTCAGCCCTTCAATCTACCTCACTCAGTATATGTTTCACAGTGGTTGTAGAAATCCTTCAGTCTCTTTAAACGTGTGATGAAGGATGTGGGGATAGTTCTGTAAAGCTAAGAATTTATTTATTTTGAACTATGAAACAGCAGGTACAAACAGTTTGCAAGATTTAATAACAGTCCACTGAAAGATGGTGTGAGCTGAGCATCAGAGAAAGCAGAGATAAAGATTAAAAAGCTCAGAAAACACTGTGTAATGTAAGAAGAGGGGTCCAGTTCTGATGCTGTGTCTATGTAACATGTTTCCCGAGTGCTGACTGTACCCCACGCAAAGGGCCCGGTCTTCTGTATGACCAAGTTCCTTCTATACAAATGGACTCACTCAATGAGACCACAGTTTGGGAATTTTACTCATTTGGCAGGCAGGATAAATAGAAAGTTTTGCTGCACTCAAAGTAAGCGTCTTTAACGAGAAGTTTAATCCCCTTTTAACTACCTGCTGATAAGTGGGAAAGCAGGGAGAAACAGCTCTGTGTATCTGTCCAGGCTTATTCTTCCTCTGAGTAATCCGACCATGTAGAGACAGAGCTGGTCACATCCCTGTGAACCACAGTTGTCCTGTAACTCAGGGCTTGGGGCACTTTCTAGAAGAATGAACTTTCTGCCTGAGTGTCTCTGAGAGAGGAGAAATGAGATGTCACAGCAGTGACCTGGGTGGTGGGCAGTGAGGGGAAGTCCCAGTAGTGGCTTAGACAGCTGTGGGTCCCTGGCACTTCCGGTGGGCCTCATGACAGGATGACGGGAAGCGGAGAAGAAACCCGGAGAAAGGCCCTGGAAACACCAGTGAGCCTGACTTGCTTTTCAGGATGTTTGGGACCCACGGTCCCAGTTCCTCTAACCTTAACTCTGCCTTTCCACACAATGGAAAAGTTGTCACTGTGAATCTGCCTCCAGGGATATTTACACCTGGCCTCAGTTCTAATCACTGTACTCTTGGTAAGTCTAAGAGGGGCTTGGCGGCTGAGCAGTAAAGAAACCGCCTGTCAATGCAGGAGACACAGCTTCTATCCCTGGGTCAGGAAGACCCCCTGGAGGAGGAAATGGCAACCCACTCCAGTGTTCTTGCCTGGGGAATTCCACGGACAGAGGAGCCCGGGAGGCTACAGTCCATGGGGTCACAAGGAGTCAGACAGGACTGAGCGCACAGACATGGTGCTCAGTCATTCAGTCCTGTCCTACTCTGAGACCCCATGGATTGTAGCCCGCCAGGCTCCTCTGTCCATGGAAATTTCCAGCCAAGAACACTCAAGTGGGTTGCTATTTTCTTCTCCAGGGGATCATCCTGACCCAGGGGTCAAACCCGTGTCTCCTGCATGTCCTGAATCAGTAGGCAGATTCTTTACCACTGAGCCAGCTGGGAAGGCTGCGTGTAAGTCTAACACATGGATTTGGCAGAAATGACATCTTTTTTGTCGGCTCTCATGTGTATACTGGGTTGGCCAAAAAGTTCAGGTTTTTCTGTGAGATGTTGCAGGAAATCTCAAACAAACATTTTGGCCAACCCAAAATGTTAGCCTTCTTAGAGCCTAAGACCACTGTCTTGGAGGGAACGCTGTCAGCTTGGGAGGATCTAACGTCTGAACGCACGTATCCTTAGAAGTAGAATTTACTGAGCTCGATACATTTCAAAAGAGACCAAATCTCGCTCCTAAATAGTTTACAGAAAAATTTTAAAAGTCACTGGCAACTCGTTGAAATTTCCTGCCATGAATGAATGTAGGAAATGTATGTGTCCAGTTAGGGGCTCAGCATTGTTCCAGAGAAGGGAGTGTAGTCAGAACCCCCAACTGTCAAGCCAGCGACAAGGCTGTAGGTGGCCATGGCTTCTGATCCTCATGGCCTACTTTTGGGGCAGCCTAGGATAAGGAAGCTATTTGCTGTTGCGTGATTCCTGCAGAGGGTGGTATCCTGTGCAGAGGGTACACTTTGGGTTAAAAGCACCCTAGGTCCATGTGAATATTTTTTAGGAAGATTCTTGAAATCAGCTCATGTCTCATGACAACTCAGCCTCGCTATGGCTGAGTTTTCTGGAAACTGGCAGTCAGTTCTGGAAATTATTTTCTGGAAACTGGCAATCAGTTCAGTCGCTCAGTCGTGTCCAACTCTTTGCATCCCCATGGACTGCAATATACCAGGCTTCTCTGTCCATCACCAACTCTCAGAGCTTGCTCAAACGCATGTCCATTGAGTCAGTGATGCCATCCAACCATCTCATCCTCTGTCTTCCCTTTCTCTTCCTGCTTTCAATCTTTCCCAGCATCAGGGTCTTTTCCAGTGAGTCAGTTCTTCACATCAGGTGGCCAAAGTATTGGAGTTTCAGCTTCAGCATCAGTCCTTCCAATGAATATTCAGGACTGATTTCCTTTAGGATGGACTGGTTGGATCTCCTTGCAGTCCAAGGACTCTCAAGAGTCTTCTCCAACACCACAGTTCAAAAGCATCAATTCTTTGGTGCTCAGCTTTATTTATAGTCCAACTCTCATATCCATACATGACTACTGGAAAAACCATGGCTTTGACTAGATGGACCTTTGTTGGCAAAGTAATGTCTCTGCTTTTTACTTTTTATTTATTTATTTTTGTCTCTGCTTTTTAATATGCTATCTGGGTTGGTCATGACTTTTCTTCCAAGGAGTAAGCATCTTTTTAATTTCATGGCTACAGTCACCAACTGTGGTGATTTTGGGGCCCAAAATAATAAACTCTCTATTTCCATTGTTTCCCCATCTATGTGCCATAAAGTGATGGGACTGGATGCCATGATCTTAGTTTTCTGAATGTTAAGTTTTAAGCTATCTTTTTCACTCTCTTCTTTCACTTTCATCAAGAGGCTCTTTAGTTCTTTGCTTTCTGCCATTAGGGTGGTGTCATCTGCATATCTGAGATTATTGATGTTTCTCCCAGCAATCTTGATTCCAGCTTGTGCTTCATCCAGCCTGGCATTTCGCACGATGTACTCCACATATAAATTAAATAAGCAGGTTGACAATATGCAGCCTTGACGTACCCTATTTGGAACCAGTCTGTTGTTTCATGTCCAGTTCTAACTGTTGCTTCCTAACCTGCATACAGATTCCTCGAGAGGTAGGTCAGGTGATCTGGTATTCCCATCTCTTTCAGAATTTTCCACAGCTTGTTGTGATCCATACAGTCAAAGGCTTTCAGACAGTCAATAAAGCAGAAATAGATGTTTTTCTGGAACTGTCTTGCTTTTTCTATCATCCAGCAGATGTTGGCAATTTGATCTCTGGTTCCTCTGCCTTTTCTAAATCCAGCTTGAACATCTGGAAGTTCATGGTTCACGTACTGTTGAAGCCTGGCTTGGAGAATTTTGAGTATTACTTTACTAGCATGTGAGATGAGTGCAATTGTGCAGTAGGTTGAGCAATCTTTGGCATTGCCTTTCTTTAGTATTGAAATGAAAACTGACCTTTTCCAGTCCTGTGGCCACTGCCTATACTTTAGAGAAATGAATTAGAAACCAGTGATTTACTCCTGCACAAAACCTAGCCTGAGGGATCAGTCTTCTCACTAACTGAAAGGAAGAAGACAAATGATGTAGAAATTCATTGTGGCATAATTCTTCTAGAATTCTTTAAGAAAACAGCTGTATCCTTTTTATGGGAATAAAATGCCACCATCACTGGAGTCAGAAAATGTCACTCACCAAATGCATATTAAATGTGAAAAAAATAGAACAATTAGGAAAGTCTGTATCACTGTTTGCTTTACTTTCATTTTTGTCACATTTTTGTTACCTGAAAATTATTTACCACATACTAGATAAGCCATGTCTCATTTTCTGAGTTGCCTTTTAGCTTTATTATTTCCATTCAGGATGCCTATAAAAATGTCAGAATGTCACCTCAGGATGCTAACATCTTGAGATGACATTAACCTTTAAAAAATACCCTTATACATCAAGGTAGGGCCAGAATCTTCTATTTTTTAGTGCTAGGGGAAAGATAGCTCAAAATTTTTAATATACTAATGTTTAAAATATACAATACAGGTTAGTTGTTAATGCAAATTTCCATAGGTAAGTTATCTTCTACTTCTTCTACTAAGGCTTTCTCTATCACAGATCCCCCTAGCTGAATACAGCATTTTTCCCTGTTGAACTGCCATAATGTTTCTTTTTCTTTGGTGACACTATTTCATACTTTGTATTACAAATAGTATTACATAGTTTATTTTCTCTGGAAGGTAGCCAGGAGTATCTTTTTATTTCCTCACCTATCACTGTCTTATATTCATTTCTTCTTTCTGTTCATTCCTTCATTAATTATCTATTACCTTTAATTACCTATTACTCTTTAAGCCTGAAAAATAAGGTGTTGCCTCCATACAATTTTCCTCTTTCAACATGATTCTTGATGCAGATTTTAATCACAGCTTACACTCTGGACTTCGATACAGGCTCTTACAATAAACCAACTTGATTGACTTGTTTTCCCATACAATTTTTTATAGTCATAATTTACATACAATAAACAGATGGTTAAGTTCAGATCTTTGAGGTTTGAAATTACACTCACATAACCACCATCTAAACACAGAACATTTCTATCACCTCATAAAGTTCATTTGTGTATCTTTCCAGTCAAATTCCCCACCGCAAAACAACTCCTTTCAGACCTCGATCACCATGGAAATTTAACTTGTCCTTAGACTTCTAACAATGTAATTAGACAGTGTATATCATGGTCTCTGGCTTCACCCTCACAACACGGCTCTGACACTTAGAGTGCCATGCGGTGTAGTGTTTTGTTTTGTTTTTTTTTTTTTTAGTTGACTATTGTCCCATCATTGTCCAGTGCACAATCTGTTAATCCTCTTGCTGATCATCTTGTGAATGATTCCCAGTTTTCATTATCATGAGTGAAACTGAAAAACAGTCTTGTACAAGTCTTTCTGGACATATGTTTTCATTGCTCTTGGGTAAATAATCGGGGAGGAATCACTAGGTAATAAGTTGGATGTGTGTTTAACTTTGTAGGAAACCCCCAAGCTTTGTTACTTTACATTCCCACCAGCCACTTGGGAGAGTTCCAGCTGCTCTTCCACATCTGATGTTGTCCGTCTCTCCTATATCAGTCGTTCAGGTGGGCGTGGAGTTACAGCAGTTTCCCATCCCGTCTTGGTGTTTCAAGATTTCACCTTCAGTGATTCTCCTTGGGTGTGCTGCTCTAGATCTGTGTTTTATCTGCAGTGACATGAGTGTTTAGCTGAACATCCTTCCCTGTGCCCACTTCTGTTCAAGCCTTTTGCTTCTTTCAACCCTGGGTTTTAGGTCTCGTTATTTTTGATTTGTAGGTGTTCTCTGTATTTTCCTGATAGAAGTTGTCTGTCAAGTATGCTGCTAAGTCTCTTCAGTCGTGTCCGACTCTGTGCGACCCCATAGACGGCAGCCCACCAGGCTCCGCAGTCCCTGGGATTCTCCAGGCAAGAACACTGGAGTGGGTTGCCATTTCCTTCTCCAGTGCATGAAAGTGAAAACTGAAAGTAAAGTCGCTCAGTCATGTCCGACTCTTAGACTGCCAAAAATCAAAAGAATGAGAATACTGAACTTTATCAAACACATATCTTCTACATTATTGGCAGGACAATAAATTATCAAGACTTGTTTTGAAAATCATTGGTAGACTATGCGTGCTCAGTCACTTCAGTCATGTCCAGCTCTGTGATCCCGTGGACTGTAGCCCACCAGGCTCCTCTGTGCATGAGATTCTCCAGGCAAGAACACTGGAGTGGGTTGCCATTTCCTTCTCCAAAGCATGAAAGTGAAAAGTGAAAGTGAAGTCACTCAGTCGTCCGACTCATAGCGACCCCATAGACTGCAGCCTACCAGGCTCCTCCGTCCATGGGATTCTCGAGACAAGAGTACTGGAGTGGGGTGCCATTGCCTTCTCCGGTCTGTCAAGTATAAATATTGCAAACTCTCTCCCTTACTGTGGCTTGCTTCTGTACTTTCTGACTGTGGTCCTTTGTGGAGCAGAAGTTTTTAACTTTGGAAAGCTCCGTTTCACACCATTTTCTCCTGTGCTTTGTGCTAAGTCCTGTCTGAGAATAAACTGCTCACCTCAAGAACACAAGGACTGTCTTCTGGTTTTCTTCCAGCAGCTCCGTGGTCTCACTATTACAATTAGGCCTTTGATTCACATCAAATTGACTTTTCTACAGAGAGTGAAGTAGGAAGAGGATTTTTTTTTTTCAAATCTCTATAGATACTAAGTTGTTCTAGTACAAGCTGTTCAAAAATCAAACAGATTTCATTTTCCCCCACTGAATTGATTTGGCATCTTGATCAAAAATCACTTATAAGCTGTCAATCTTATATATCTGATCACGTTTCCATATACAGCTAATTTTCCACAAACAAAGAGGAGCAGAATATGCTGACCCGCACATACATAAATGTGACACCGGGAGTCCAGCCTGTGGGCCCCTCAGCCCCACAGGTCAGTCAGTCCAGGGTCTTTAACGGATAAATGGTGAGGTGAATAAAGCGAGAAAGAGAACCTGTGGACCGAAAGAGACATAAAAGATATAGTCAAGCTTTTTAAAATGGGCAAGAATGAACTGCAGTGTCTAGGGATGCACGCTTGAGTGGTAACACTGTGGAGAAACATAGGGAAGTGGTGACTATAAATGTCAGGACAGGGGGTATTTTGGAGGGAAAGGACTGTGAGGAGAATGGGCTAATTGAATGGTTCGGGACCGGAAGACACAGTTACGTTACCTAACCTGAATGATGGTTTTAATTGTGTTCTCTTTATAGTAATTCACTAAACTATGCTTTCTATGTAATTATGATTCCAACTATATGATATTCTGAGAAAAGCAAAACTATAGAGACAGCAAAAAGATCAGTGGTTGCCAAGGTCAGTCGAGGGGAGGTTTACAGACAGAGCAAGGAGGATTTTAGGTCAGTAAAGATACTCTGTATGATACCATGCTGCTGCTGCTGCTGCTGCTGCTGCTGCTGCTGCTGCTGCTAAGTCGCTTCAGTGGTGTCCGACTCTGTACAACCCCATAGATGGCATCCAACCAGGCTCCCCCGTCCCTGGGATTCTCCAGGCAAGAACACTGGAGTGGGTTGCCATTTCCTTCTCCAGTATGATACCATAGTTGTAGATAAATGTCTTTATACATTTGTTCAAACTCACAGAATGTACAACACTGTGAGTGAACCCTAAAATAAATTAGGCTAATCCACTGTGACAAACGTAACATCTGGTGGATGGTGTTGATAACAGGGGAAGCTACGCTTGTGTAGGGGCAGTGAGCATCGGAGATCTCTGCACTTTCAATTTTGCTGTGATGTTAAAATGACTCAAAAAATAAAATCATAATTTAAAAAATTAACTATTAATTACATAATGTTTACATATTAGAATGTCTTCAAATCTTTGTGAAAATTTGATTATCAAAAATGCCATAAGTTGATCTTACCAGATTTGAGGAGAACAGAATTTTTTTATTTTCTGTTTTGTATACTTTTGGAATCTCTTTAATAAACTGAAACAATACTGTGTTACTCATTGATATTATTATTAATATTATAAAATTTAGAAAGAAACACCCTGCTTATTGTTTTTTTCCCCTAAGTTTTCAGTTTACAGAGACAACCATTTTCAATTCATGTGTTTTTAGCATTTTGGAGGGAATGAGGGCATTGGTTTTGAGGCCAAACCGACCTTACTGGAGTACTAGTTCTGCAGTCATGGGCGGAAAACATACCTACCATAAATCTGTTTGCTAACGTGCAAAATAGAACTAAAAATCTTTTTAGCAAGTCACTGGCTTGTAAACAGAATTTAATATGCTTATAGAAACCATAAATCCTAGCACATCATAAACTTAAAATCAGTGCTATGATCATTCTTCTACTGTTACTGCTAACTGCTACTCGTAATCCTAATATACTGACCAAGAAGCAAGAAAATGGAGTTGTGAGCTAAAAGGAAACTTTTTCACTTGAATTTTTTTTTAATTCTTTTTTTTAATTTATTTATTTTAATTGGAGGTTAAATACTTTACAATATTGTATTGGTTTTGCCATACATCAACATGAATCTGCCACAGGTGTACACATGTTTCCCATCCTGATCCCCCCTCCTACCTCCCTCCCCGTACCATCCCTCTGGGTCATCCCAGTGCACCAGCCCCAAGCATCCTGTATCCTGCATTGAACCTGGACTGGCGATTTGTTTCTTATATGACATTATACATGTTTCAATGCCATTCTCCCAAATCATCCCACCCTCTCCTTCTCCCACAGAATCCAAAAAACTGTTCTATACATCTGTGTCTCTTTTGCTGTCTCGCATACAGGGTTATCGTTACCATCTTTCTAAATTCCATATATATGCGTTAGTATACTATATTGGTGTTTTTCTTTCTGGCTTACTTCACTCTGTATAATAGGCTCCAGTTTCATCCACCTCATTAGACCTGATTCAAATGTATTGTTTTTAATGGCTGAGTAATACTCCATTGTGTATATGTACCACAGCTTTCGTATCCATTCATCTGCTGATGGACATCTAGGTTGCTTCCATGTCAGGGCTGTTATAAGCAGTGCTACGATGAACATTGGGGTACACGTGTCTCTTTCAATTCTGGTTTCCTCGGTGTGAATGCCCAGCAGTGGGATTGCTGGGTCATAAGGCAGTTCTATTTCCAGTTTTTTAAGGAATCTCCACACTGTTCTCCATAGTGGCTGTACTAGTTTGCATTCCCACCAACAGTGTAAGACGGTTCCCTTTTCTCCACACCCTCTCCAACATTTATTGCTTGTAGACTTTTGGATCGCAGCCATTCTGACTGGCATGAAATGGTACCTCATTGTGGTTTTGATTTGCATTTCTCTGATAATGAGTGATGTTGAGCATCTTTTCATGTGTTTGTTAGCCATCTGTATGTCTTCTTTGGAGAAATGTCTAGTTCTTTGGCCCATTTTTTGATTGGGTCGTTTATTTTTCTGGAATTGAGCTGCAGGAGTTGCTTGTATATTTTTGAGATTAGTTGTTTGTCAGTTGCTTCATTTGCTATTATTTTCTCCCATTCTGAAGGCTATCTTTTCACCTTGCTTATAGTTTCCTTTGTTGTGCAGAAGCTTTTAATTTTAATTAGGTCCCTGCCGGGAGCCGGCATATTGCATAATGAGTGCATATTGCATATTGCATATTGAGTGCAGCACTTTCCACAGCATTATCTTTCAGGATCTGGAATAGCTCAACTGGAATTCTATCACTGCCGGGAGCCAGCGTGAGGAACCCCGCCCATGACAAAGGTCATGAGGAAGGAGGCTCGGCATACGCAAAGGTGGGATCGAGCCTCAGGAGTCCCCCATCTACCCCCAAAAACCAGAGTCTGCCTACTTTCTGCTTTGTGCTTTCAACTATACCTCTGACTTTATGGGGGGCTGTCCCCCACTACCTCTCTCTGAAAAAAGAGTTAGCTTACAGCTCCAGTTAATAATTCCTGCGTGTGACAGTGTTTAACCTACAAACTCCTTTGGAAATCCTCTAGCCTGCCTGAATAGGTTTTTCCGGCCACATGTGATTGTTCAGAGCCTCCCAACTGTGAGAGGCAGGAGATGTTCTAAACTGTCTAAACACAGATTCCTTTGAGCAGTTAAAAGATTGATTAAAAATTGTATTGGTGAAGGGATTTTCACTTGTTGGGCCAATGTTTGCTGCTAAGTTTCCATATCCCTTACCTGCTGTGTCCCTGGCAGTGTATTGATTAATAGAATTAGTGTAAGTAGTAGCTTTAATGTTTGTAACCTGGGACCCTTGAGTTAATTCTTTTTCTTGTTATAGCCCACCACACCTTTGCTCTGTAGGAATGCAACTTTATCTAATGCTTTTGGAGGGTGGCTCCTGACCAATCACCTTTAGAGAAAAATAAGTTTTCTGAAGAAAGGGTCTTAAAATGTTAACAGGCCTCCGGGCCAGAAGATGATGCAAATCACCTAAGCTTTTGCATATGATAAGTTTGCAGGAAGAAAGCCTGGCTTGCTGCAGGTCCCATTTGTTTATTTTTGCTTTTATTTCCAATATTCTGGAAGGTGGGTCATAGAGGATCCTGCTGTGATGTATGTCGGAGGCATCACTGACTTGATGAACATGAGTCTCAGTGAACTCCGGGAGTTGGTGTTGGACAGGGAGGCCTGGTGTGCTGCGATTCACGGAGTCGCAAAGAGTCGGACATGACTGAGCGACTGATCTGATCTGATCTGATGTTCTCCTCTAGCAGTTCTATAGTTTCTGGTCTTATGTTTAGATCTTTAATCCATTTTGAGTTTATTTTTGTGTATGGTATTAGAAAGTGTTGTAGTTTCATTCTTTTGCAAGTGGTTGACCAGTTTTCCCAGCACCACTTGTTAAAGAGATTGTCCTTGATCCATAGTATATTCTTGCCTCCTTTGTCAAAGATAAGGTGTCCATAGGTGCGTGGATTTATCTCTGGGCTTTCTATTTTGTTCCATTGATCTATATTTCTGTCTTTGGGCCAGTACCATACTGTCTTGATGACTGTGGCTTTGTGGTAGAGCCTAAAGTCAGGCAGGTTGATTCCTCCAGTTTCATTCTTCTTTCTCAAGATTGCTTTGGCTATTTGAGGTTTTCTGTATTTCCATACAATTATTTGTTGTGAAATTATTTGTTCTAGCTCTGTGAAAAATACCATTGATAGCTTGATAGGGATTGCATTGAATCTATAGATTGCTTTGGGTAGTATACTCATTTTCACTAAATTGATTCTTCCGATGCATGAACATGGTATGTTTCTCCATCTATTAGAGTCTTCTTTGATTTCTTTCACCAGTGTTTTATAGTTTTCTATATATAGGTCTTTAGTTTCTTTAGGTAGATATATTCCTAAGTATTGTATTCTTTTCGTTGCAATGGTGAATAGAATCGTTTCCTTAATTTCTCTTTCTATTTTCTCATTATTAGTGTATAGGAATACAAGGGATTTCTGCGTGTTGATTTTATATTCTGCAACTTTACTATACTCATTGATTAGCTCTAGTAATTTTCTGGTGGAGTCTTTAGGGTTTTCTATGTAGACGATCATGTCATCTGCAAACAGTGAGAGATTTACTTCTTCTTTTCCAATTTGGATTCCATTTATTTCTTTTTCTGCTCTGATTGCTGTGGCCAAAACTTCCAAAACTATGTTGAATACTAGTGGTGAAAGTGGGCACCCTTGTCTTGTTCCTGACTTTAGGGGAAATGCTTTCAATTTTTCACCATTGAGGATAATGCTTGCTGTGGGTTTGTCATATATAGCTTTTATTATGTTGAGGTATGTTCCTTCTATTCCTGCTTTCTGGAGAGTTTTTATCATAAATGGATGTTGAATTTTGTCAAAGGCTTTCTCTGCATCTATTGAGATAATCATATGGCTTTTATTTTTCAATTTGTTAATGTTCTTTTATTATATTGATATTTATTATATTGATGATTGATTTGTGGATATTGAAGAATCCTTGCATCCCTGGGATAAAGCCCACTTGGCCATGGTGTATGATCTTTTTAATGTGTTGTTGGATTCTGATTGCTAGAATTTTGTTAAGGATTTTTGCATCTATGTTCATCAGTGATATTGGCCTGTAGTTTTCTTTTTCTGTGGCATCTTTGTCAGGTTTGGGTATTAGGGTGATGGTAGCCTCATAGAATGAGTTTGGAAGTTTACCCTCCTCTGCAATTTTCTGGAAGAGTTTGAGTAGGATAGCTGTTAGCTCTTCTCTAAACTTTTGGTAGAATTCAGCTGTGAAGCCGTCTGGACCTGGGCTTTTGTTTGATGGAATATTTCTGATTACAGTTTCAATTTCTCTGCTTGTGATGGGTCTGTTAAGATTTTCTATTTCTTCCTGGTTCAGTTTTGGAAAGTTGTACTTTTCTAAGAATTTGTCCATTTCTTCCACGTTGTCCATTTTCATGGCATGTAATTGCTGATAATAGTCTCTTATGATCCTTTGTATTTCTGTGTTATCTGTTGTGATCTCTCCATTTTCATTTCTAATTTTATTGATTTGATTTTTCTCCCTTTGTTTCTTGATGAGTCTGGCTAATGGTTTGTCAATTTTATTTATCCTTTCAAAGAACCAGCTTTTGGCTTTGTTGATTTTTGCTATGGTCTCTTTTGTTTCTTTTGCATTTATTTCTACCCTAATTTTTTAGATTTCTTTCCTTCTGCTAACCCTGGGGTTCTTCATTTCTTCCTTTTCTAGTTGCTTTAGGTGTAGAGTTAGGTTATCTATTTGACTTTTTTCTTGTTTCTTGAAGAATGCCTGTATTGCTATGAACTTTCCCCTTAGCACTGCTTTTACAGTGTCCCACAAAGAATGCTCAAACTAACACACAATTGCACTCATCTCACATGTTAGTAAAGTCAAGCTCAAAATTCTCCAAGCCAGGCTTCAGCAATATGTGAACCATGAACCAGCTTCCCGATGTTCAAGCTGGTTTTAGAAAAGACAGAGGAACCAGAGATCAAATTGCCAACATCTGCTGGATGATAGAAAAAGCAAGAGAGTTCCAGAAAAACATCTATTTCTGCTTTATTGACTATGCCAAAGCCTTTGACTGTGTGGATCACAATAAACTGTGGGAAATTCTGAAAGAGATGGGAATACCAGACCACCAGACCTGCCTCTTGAGAAATCTGTATGCAGGTCAGGAAGCAACAGTTAGAACTAGACATGGAACAACAGACTGGTTCCAAATAGGAAAAGGAGTTCGTCAAGGCTGTATACTGTCATCCTGCTTATTTAACTTATATGCAGAGTACATCATGAGAAACCCTGGGCTGGAAGAAGCACAAGCTGGAATCAAGATTGCCGGGAGAAATATCAATAACCTCAGATATGCAGATGACACCATCCTTATGGCAGAAGGTGAAGAAGAACTAAAAAGCCTCTTGATGAAAGTGAAAGAGGAGACTGAAAAAGTTGGCTTAAAGCTCAACATTCAGAAAATGAAGATCACAGCATCTGGTCCCATCACTTCATGGGAAATAGATAGGGAAACAGTGGAAACAGTGTCAGACTTTATTTTTCTGGGCTCCAAAATCACTACAGATGGTGACTGCAGCCATGAAATTAAAAGACACTTACTCCTTGGAAGGAAAGTTATGTCCAACCTAGATAGCATATTCAAAAGCAAAGACATTACTTTGCCAACAAAGTTCCGTCTAGTCAAGGCTATGGTTTTTCCAGTGGTCATGTATGGATGTGAGAGTTGGACTGTGAAGAAGACTGAGCGCCAAAGAATTGATGCTTTTGAACTGTGGTGTTGGAGAAGACTCTTGAGAGTCCCTTGGACTGCAAGGAGATCCAACCAGTCCATTCTGAAGGAGATCAGCCCTGGGATTTCTTTGGAGGGAATGATGCTAAAGCTGAAACTCCAGTACTTTGGCCACCTCATGTGAAGAGTTGACTCATTGGAAAAGACTCTGATGCTGGGAGGGATTGGGGGCAGGAGGAGAAGGGGACGACAGAGGATGAGATGGCTGTATGGCATCACTGACTCGATGGACGTGAGACTGAGTGAACTCCAGGAGTTAGTGATGGACAGGGAGGCCTGGCGTGCTGCAATTCATGGGGTCACAAAGAGTTGGACACGACTGAGCGACTGTATTGAACTGACCTGAACTGAACAGGTTTTGGGTTGTGCATTCGTTTCTATGCATATTTTGATTTCTTTTTTGATTTCTTCTGTGATTTGTTGATTATTCAGCAGCATGTTGTTCAGCCTCCATATGTTGGAATTTTTAATAGTTTTTCTCCTGTAATTGAGATCTAATCTTACTGCATTGTGGTCAGAAAAGATGCTTGGAATGATTTCAATTTTTTTGAATTTACCAAAGCTAGATTTATGGCCCAGGATGTGATCTATCCTGGAGAAGGTTCCATGTGCGCTTGAGAAAAAGGTGAAATTCATTATTTGGGGGTGAAATGTCCTATAGATATCAATTAGGTCTATTGTATCATTTAAAGTTTGTGTTTCCTTGTTAATTTTCTGTTTAGTTGATCTATCCATAGATGTGAGTGGGGTATTAAAGTCTCCCACTATCATTGTGTTATTGTTAATTTCCCCTTTCATACTTGTTAGCATTTGTCTTACATATTGCAGTGCCCCTATGTTGGGTGCATAGATATTTATAATTGTTATATCTTCTTCTTGGATTGATCCTTTGATCATTATGCAGTGTCCTTCTTTGCCTCTTTTCACAGCCTTTGTTTTAAAGTCTATTTTATCTGATATGAGTATTGCTACTCCTGCTTTCTTTTGGTCTCTATTTGCGTGGAATATCTTTTTCCAGTCCTTCACTTTCAGTCTGTATGTGTCCCCTTTTTTGAGGTGGGTCTCTTGTAGACAACATATGTAGGGGTCTTGTTTTTGTATCCATTCACCCCGTCTTTGTCTTTTGGTTGGGGCATTCAACCCATTTAATTTTAAGGTAATTATTGATAAGTATGATCCCATTGCCATTTGCTTTATTGTTTTGGGTTCAAGTTTATACACCTTTTTTGTGTTTCCTGTCTAGAGAAGATCCTTTTGCATTTGTTGGAGAGCTGGTTTCGTGGTGCTGAATTCTCTTAGCTTTTGCTTGTCTGTAAAGCTTTTGATTTCTCCTTCGTATTTGAATGAGATCCTTGCTGGGTACAGTAATCTGGGCTGTAGGTTATTTTCTTTCATCACTTTAAGTATGTCCTGCCATTCCCTCCTGGCCTGAAGAGTTTCTATTGAAAGATCAGCTGTTATCCTGATGGGAATCCCCTTGTGTGTTATTTGTTGTTTTTCCCTTGCTGCTTTTAATATTTGTTCTTTGTGTTTGATCTTTGTTAATTTGATTAATATGTGTCTTGGGGTGTTTCGCCTTGGGTTTATCCTGTTCAGGACTCTCTGGGTTTCTTGGACTTGGGTGATTATTTCCTTCCCCATTTTAGGGAAGTTTTCAACGATTATCTCCTCAAGTATTTTCTCATGGTTTTTCTTTTTGTCTTCTTCTTCTGGGACTCCTATGATTCGAATATTGTGGCATTTAATATTGTCCTGGAGGTCTCTGAGATTGTCCTCATTTCTTTTAATTCCTTTTTCTTTTTTCCTCTCTGATTCATTAATTTCTACCATTCTATCTTCTACTTCACTAATCCTATCTTCTGCCTCCGTTATTCTACTGTTGGTTCCCTCCAGAGTGTTTTTGATCTCATTTATTGCATTATTCATTAATTGTATCATTTATTTCTTCCAGGTCCTTGTTAAACCTTTTCCTTGTCTCTAGGCTATTTATCTTGATTCCATTTTGATTTCAAGGTTTTGGATCATTTTCACTATCATTATTCGGAATTCTTTATCAGGTAGATTCCCTATCTCTTCCTCTTTTGTTTGGTTTGGTGGACATTTATCTTGTTCCTTTAGCTGCTGGGTATTCCTCTGTCTCTTCATCTTGTTTATATTGCTGAGTTTGGGGTGGCCTTTCTGTATTCTGGCAGTTTGTGGAGTTTTCTTTACTGTGGAGTTTCCTCACTGTGGGTGAGGTTGTACGGGAGGCTTGTCAAGGTTTCTTGGTTAGGGAAGCTTGTGTCAGTGTTCTGGTGGGTGGAGCTGGATTTTTTCTCTCTGGAGTGCAATAAAGTGTCCAGTAATGAGTTATGAGATGTCCGTGGGTTTGGAGTAACTTTGGGCAGCCTGTATATTGAAGCTCAGAGCTGTGTTCCTGTGTTGCTGGAGAATTTGCATGGTATGTCTTGCTCTGGAACTTGTTGGCCTTTGGGTGGTGCTTGGTTTCAGTGTAAGTATGGAGGTGTTTGATAAGCTTCTGTCAATTAATGTTCCCTGGAGTCAGGAGTTCTCTGGTGTTCTCAGGATTTGGATTTAAGCCTCCTGCTTCTGGTTTTCAGTCTTATTTTTACAGTAGTCTCAAGAATTCTCCGTCTATACAGCATCGTTGATAAAACATCTAGGTTAAAGATGAAAAGTTTCTCCACAGTGAGGGACACCCAGAGAGGTTCACAGAGTTATGTGGAGAAGAGAAGAGGGAGGTGGGAGTTAGAGATGACCCGAATGAGATGAGGTGGAATCAAAAGAGGAGAGAGCAAGCTAGCCAGTAAT
Organism: Bos indicus x Bos taurus; assembly: GCF_003369695.1. Lineage (NCBI taxonomy): Eukaryota > Metazoa > Chordata > Mammalia > Artiodactyla > Bovidae > Bos > Bos indicus x Bos taurus. Next base: position 7,662,781 of record NC_040099.1, on the reverse strand, counting down.
CATTTCCTTATGTGCGGTCCACAGTCTGGACCACTCAGAGATGTTCACGGAGTTATAGAGAGAAGAGAAGAGGGAGGAAGGAGACAGAGGTGGCCAGGAGGATAAAAGGGGGGAATCAAAAGGAGAGAGACAGATCCAGCCAGTAATCAGTTCCCTAAGTGTTCTCCACCGTCTGGAACACACAGAGATTCACAGAGTTGAGTAGAGAAGAGAAGGGGGAGGGTGGAGACAGAGGCAACCTGGTGGAGAAAAAGAAGAGTCCAAAGGGGGAGATAGCAGTCAAGCCAGTAATCTCACTCCCAAGTAAAGATTGGGTTCTTAAAGGTACAAAATTGATGACAAATACCAAAAAGCGAAGATTAAAAATCTAGAGTAGAGTTTGGATTTTCAAAAATACAATATTAAAGAAAAGAAGAAGAAAAAAAAATCAAAGTCACAAAAATTATTTTAAAAATATGTATATGAAGTTTGCTTTAAAAAATAGGGTCTTTTTTTTTTGCAAAGTAATAGTAGTTTATAAAAATGAAAATTAAAGGAGTAATAGAGGACTTAAAATTTTTTAAAAATTAAAAAAAAAATAATGATCGTAAAAATAGTAAAAATATATCTGGGACTTTCTCTGGTGTTGTGGGCACTGTGGGGTCAGTTCATTTTCGGATAGTTCCTTGTTCTGATTTATGTTTCTCAAGATCTATAGGCCCCTTCCTATGTAGTCAGTACTAACTACAGGGATTTAATCTATTGCACCTGTCACTTCCAAGGCAGTTCCCTCTGTTTTAGCTTCTTCTGTTTGCTGGTCTCTTCAGTGTCTGATTTCCGCCCTGACACAAGGGGGCGGTGGTGGACACTTTTTTAGGCTCACTTGTTCAGTCGCGCTGTGGGGAGGGAGGGACACTGCAAACAAATAACACTTGCATGCGCTCACAGTGTCTCAGCCACACTGGGCCTGCCCCCACTCACAGAGCACGTGCCCTCCCTACCCAGACTGCTCAGGCTCTAGGTTGCTCTGCCAGGAACCGTCCGAGGCCTGCCCTGAGCTACATGCACCTCCCAGGTCTAAGCCACTCAGGTTCAGGCACTCAGGTAGTCCTCAGAGGCGCAGACTCCATTGGGCCTGCATTTTGTGCCCTTCCCAGGTCCGAGCAGCTCAGGTGATGAGATGTTTGGCGAGCGCAGTCACTACGACTTATCGCCTCCCCCATCCCTGCCACTCGGTTTTCTGGGTGTACGACCGGCGCACCTTCTCAGGTGGATGTTGACTGTCCAGAACCCCAAGAAGTCTTAGTTAGCAAAGAAGCCTGCTTGCAGTTTGGTAGATAATGTCTCTCTGGGGCTGCGATTGCCCCCTTCTGGCTCTGGCTGCCTGTCACAGGAGGGGGATGGTCTGCAGCCATCTAGTTTTGTTCAGTCCTTTGTTCTATGTGTGGGCCTGGCAGTTTCTTAGGTAGGGCTTTTCGCGTGGTAGCTATCCCACAGTCTGGTTTGCTAGCCCAAGTTAGTTCCCTCAGATTTCCCTTGGGGCATTCAGGCCCGGTCCTTACTCTAAGCAATGCAGCCCGCGCCTCCCTGCCCAGCCCCCGCTTGCTCGTGGCGGGTGCAGGCGTCTGCGGTACTTCTCCACTGGGGGAGTTACCATTGGGTTCATAATCTGTGGGTTTTGATCATTTATTTATTTTTCCTCCCTGTTATGTTGCCCTCTGTGCTTGCAAGGCTCGCCACAGACTCGGCAGTGAGAGTGTTTCCTGGTATTTGGAAACTTCTCTCTTTTTAAGATTCCCTTCCCTGGGACGGACCTCCGTCCCTACCTCTTTTGTCTCTTTTTTTGTCTTTTATATTTTTTCCTACCTCCTTTCGAAGACAATGAGCTGTTTTTCTGGGTGCCTGATGTCCTCTGCTGGCATTCAGAAGTTGTTTTGTAGAATTTACTCAGCGTTTAAATGTTCTTTTGATGAATTTGTGGGGAGAAAGTGGTCTCCTCGTCCTATTCCTCCACCATCTTAGGACTGAAATCCTCACTTGAATTTTAAATACTTTAATCATATTCTTTCAAAATTCATTAAGGTATTTCAAAATTAGCAGCTCTTTTTTTTAGAAAAATTTTTGTCAGCAGCAATATGTGAAAAAGATTCAATATTTTAAAATCTGGAAACACCTAACCTTGTTTCATACATAAATGAAGTCATTAACTTTGGCTTGCCTATGACCCAAAAGGCAACAAATGGGCTTTGAAAAGCACCATTCTAAAGTCACTGAAACTGTTCATTCTGAAAAAGGTCATAAAAGGTATGATGTGTTCTTCGGTCAATTTCCATATTAAAGGAAAGATACCTATACTTCCTTAGCATTGCTTGAGCACCTCTGATATTTTCCTGATGAGCATCCAAGCTCAGGAAGTGCCCCTAACAAGTGCGTTAGCTCTCCAAACGAAACTACTGTAACAAGTTTTGGCCATGGCATTGAAATATAATGGTTTGATCACGAAGAATCACCGTCCTGAGTAACGAGGCTGCTTCCATCATCTGCGGAGGACACAGTGTAGTAAACCCGAGGTGTGGTTCTCCGCCGAGAGCCCATCTCATCTGCATCCATGCCGGCCTGACGACCTAGCCTCTGTTACAGTTTCTTCACACTTGACTGCTTGGATCTTAGCTATCGTCAGCTGAGAAATCCGCTAAACTGAGCTGCACAGCTTCAGTCCCCAAGCCCCGTGACTTGAATGTAAAAGCAAAGAGGAGTAATTATAACAGCCATCTTTCAAGGGGTGGGAGTCCGTCCCCAGCCTATTACAATTTTAAGGCAACAAACTGAAATCAGCAGGAAAGAAACATTCAGCTTATCTTTATGGAGTTATTTTTACTAGTCTTAGTTTTTCTTTATCTCCACATGTGCTATAAAAACACAACATTTGGAGCCAATTTGGCTTCCTTTTTGTATTGCATTGAAACAGTAAATGAACTCTAAAGCCACTAATCTATGAATTTCCCTAATTTCAAAGTATGTGAATATTTTCCTTTAGGTACACCACTTACCAAATGGCTTCTCAATAAATGGGATTTTAAAATACATTCTACATTACAATTACATTCTGCTCTCCACCATTATATTTTCAAATTGCTTATAACAAAGAAGTTAAATTATATCTACATTTATTTTTCCTCTGTTTAGTTCCTCTTTTCAGAAATTGCCCATTATGTTTCTGGGAAAGATATTAAGTGCTATTATTAAACATATGCACTCTATCTGTATACATATCTAAATAGGCTTGCCTTAACACAAAAAGTGTTTTTACTTTATTTTCTCAATTGATAATTTTATAAAAAAAAGTTCATGTGTTTTATTTTCTCCAGACTTTTCCTTTGTTGGCTTCATAATAGTTTCAGAATGCTAGATTTTTAAAATTCATTTATGAACATGGCCTCTGAAAAACATGGAGTTTCTTTTTTGCAGTGACTCGTCATCAGCTATCTGATACATAATCTGGCCTCTCAGACCCCACCTGTGAAAAGCTCACTCTGGGCCAGCTTAGACATGTCATTATTAACATTTCAGTGAAGTCTGTATTTCAAAAAATGTGACTTTCCCCCTACACTACACTCTTTCCAAAGAATATAATGAATGCTTTAATGACTTTGTTGCTACAATAAGATACTGTTAGAATTTTTCTCACTGGGCAAAATGTATTTATGACCTTGGGTTGGAAAGAATCCATTAGAACCTGAAATACAGAGCTTATCTAGTTCTACTAACCCTCCCATCACCCCATGAAACTCCAGTCACAGGAGGTCAAGGTGGCATGTGGTACAGAGAGAAGGAGTAGGGATTCTTGTTTAGGACTGAAGAACCACTCTGCCTCTTTTAGCATTATGATCTCAGGTAAACTAGTTAGTGTCTCTATACTTTATTATCTTCATCTGTCAAATGAGAATAATTATAGTACTTAATCACATAAAGACACAAGTATTAAAGTGCGTTAATATTTTTCTCCTAAATATTCACTTTAACCATTTTCAAGGTCTTAGAATAATGCATGGAAAACAATATGGGCTCAGTTGTCAGTATTATTTTTACTTAATGATCTGACTGTTGTGGTTGGCTGGATAATGGTTCCCCAAAGACACCCATCATGTCCAAATCCCCAGGACCTGACATGACAGAGGGACTCTGCAGGGGCCACTCAGTTAAGGATATGAACTGGTGAGACCCGATGTGGCTACAGAAGAGGAGCAAGGTGAGCTGACTGTGGGAGCAGAGGTGGGGAAGATGAGGTTCTGGGGTCACAAGCTTCCAGTGAGGAGCAGGCCGAGGCAAGGAAACAGGCTGGAGCTGGCGCCACCTGCTGGCCTTTCTGTGCAGGGACATGCCCTTCAGACCACCTCCAGGACTGCTACAATAGTCAATGCTTTTAAAGCCATTAAGTCTGTGCCCATTCATTAAGCAGCAGTAGGAAAACAGTCGCCCGAGTGGATACAAGAACTATCACCGCATCTCTGACTCTGGCTGTTAAACTTTTCATCACATGTTAGGCTAATCCACAGAGAACACTGCCCATTTGAGGTCACCTCTGTGCTAGAGACGGAGAAGGCAATGGCACCCTACTCCAGTACTCTTGCCTGGAAAATCCCATGGATGGAGGAGCCTGGTAGGCTGCAGTCCATGGGGTCGCAGAGTCGGACACAACTGAAGCGACTTAGCAGCAGCAGCAGCAGCTGTGCTAGAGAATACTGGACTCTTGTTTCACTACCACATAGTTGGGAATTTGTTTAACTGTCGAAAAACTATCAAAGATGAAAACTCAGGGAGAGCAGGACTGACATACACACCCCCTCGTATGTAAGACAGATGGCTAGTGGGAGGCTGCTGTGTACACAGGTGCTCAGCTCCGTGCTCTACGTGTCTGCCCCCTCCCTCTTGAGGGGATATATGTATGCATGTGACCGATTCACTCCACTGTGCAGCAGAAACTAACACAACATTGGAAAGCAGTGTATACTCCAGTAAAAAACAAAATTCAAAAAAGACAACTATTTCTCCATAGTTTTAAGAAGCCACTGGGGCTTCCCTGGTGGCTCTGTGGTAAAGAATCCACTTGCCAAGCAGGAGACGCAGGTTTAGTCCCTGATCCAGAAAGATCCCACATGCCACGGAGCAACTAAGCCCGTGCACCCCAACTATTGAGCCCGCGTGCCGCAGCTACTGGAGCCTGTGTGCCCAGAGCCGGTGCTGAGCAATAAGAGAGGCCACTGCAGTGACAGAGCTAGCGTAGCCCCTGCTCATCACAAGTAGACAAAACCCTGCACAGCCAAAAATAAAATTTTTTTAAAGGCCACTTAAGTTTTTTTTTCTTTTTACTTTTCAAAACCAACATTTGTAGTATTCATGTGAGCTGAAAGGTGAATCCTGAGATGAAGGCTGGCCGCTGAGCCTGGAGCAGGCAGCCTGTCGGGCCAGCGCTGCCCCGAGACTTACTGTGCTACTGCAAGGTGCATCAGTATCTCCCACACCAGGTACCCGAGGACAGCAGGAAGCCGCCGCCCACCTCTGTCCCCTCACAAACACAGAGTAGCCCCCAGTTGGCTGGATCTCAAGGGGAACAACATTTTAGGGACCACTACTAGGAAAGATGGAGAAGGCAATGGTAACCCACTCCAGTACTCTTGCCCGGAGAATCCCGTGGACACAGAAGCCTGGTGGGCTACGGTCTATGGGCTGTAGTCTATGGGCTGTGTCCACAAAGAGCTGGACACAGCTGAGCGACTAACACACACATTCAGTTCACCTCAGTCATGTCTGACTCTTTGCGACCCCATGGGCTGCAACACACCAGGCCTCCCTGTCCATCACCAACTCCCCAAGTTTACTCAAACTCGTGTCCATTGAGTCAGTGATGCCATCCAACCATCTCATCCTCCGTTGACCCCTTCTCCTCCTACCCTCAATCTTTCCCAGCATCAGGGTCTTTTCAAATGAGTCAGCTCTTCACATCAGGTGGCCAAAGTATTGGAGTTTCAGCTTCAGCATCAGTCCTTCCAATGAACACCCAGGACTGATCTCCTTTAGGATGGACTGGTTGGATCTCTTTGCAGTCCAAGGGACTCTCAAGAGTCTTCTCCAACACCACAGTTCAAAAGCATCAAGTCTTCAGCACTCAGCTTTATAGTCCAACTCTCACATCCATACATGACCACTGGAAAAAACCATAACTTTGACTAGATGGACCTTTGTTGGCAAAGTAATGTCTCTGCTTTTGAATATGTTATCTAGGTTGGTCATAACTTTCCTTCCAAGGAGCAAGCGTCTTTTCATTTCATGACTGCAGTCACCATCTGCAGTGATTTTGGAGCCCAAAAAAATAAAGTCTGTCACTGTTTCCATTGTTTCCCCATCTATTTGCCATGAAGTGATGGGACCAGATGCCATGATCTCAAACACATTAGAAAGAAAAACAACTCCAGACTGTACTATAACAAATACATTGTTTACAACATTCTCTCTTTTCAAATACATTTTCAAAAAATGTGTTTATAAGGGGGGAGTTAGCTACAATCCCACCATCTAATTTTGCTAGTGGACCTCATGTAATACTTAGGAAAGTTTTTGCTGCAAGTAAGTTAAAAACTAACTAACGTTTACACCAATAGTTCATTTATCATATAAAAAGGCCTGGTCATTTGGAGGCTCTTAGTTTAGAGGGTTTAGCTGCTCAGTGATGACATTGGGGATCCAGTCTCTTTCAACGCTTCTGTTCTGTTGTGCTTAGCCAGTTTCCTTTCACCTTCACGCTTGTTACTCTTGCTCACAAGATGACTGCCAGAGCTCCAGGCATCACATTCACTTTCAAAATGCAAAAGGAAGAAACAAGAAGCTTTTCTATTATGAGGCTTATTAATTTTTTAATCAGTGAAGGAAATCTCTCCAAATTTCCATGCAGACATCTTCCATTTAATGGGCCAGAATTCTGACATTTTGGGCATCTCTGTGGACAAGGGAGGCTAGGAAAGTTAGTAACTGGGCCAAGAGGAAAGAACTGCTGTGATGAGCTTACTAATCATAGTCACTATTTACCTCCTTGGCTGAAGCAAAATCCTGACTTCCCTGAGATCAAAATATTTCCACCCTGGCTTCTTACCACAAGGAGAAAAGGCAAAATGGGCAGTTGTCTAGGCAGTAAACAGTAGCTGGCATATTTTAGGGCAATACAATTACAAAATTATAAACTCTCCAAGAATATTTATTCAAGCAAGTTACTATTTTACATCTATCTGTAAGTACAAATACTTCTGATTAAAACAAAGTATGGGAATTGAAAATTTGGGGAAAGAATAAAGCACTGAGAAAAAAATGAGAAATGGGAATAAAATAAAATGTTTGAAACCATCTCCCAGAGACTATCATGTTGTATTTGTGTATAAAGATATATCCAGTCTTTTTGTTTAGTTTGATTTTTTTACTCAGTGCATCTTACCTTCAATACTACTTTTTAATCAGCCTTTTCCTTAACAGTGTGCCATGGCTGATATTAATGCCACATCATTAATATCTTTGTACATCATCACTTACAATAGCTAACTGATATTCCAAGCAGTAGGTCTGTAGATTAATCCATATAAACAACTCCCACTGTCAGACATTTAGACTGTTTCGTGTTTATGGTTTTTGGTTTGGTTTTCTGTTTATTTTGCTGTTAAACACCACAGTATCTTTCCTGTGATGAGACCCTTAACATCTCCCTTTTAGCACCTCCAAAATACAATCCAGTATTGTTAGTGACAGTCACCATGCTGCACTTCATATCCCCATAACTTAGGTATCTTATTACTAGACCCAAACTACCTCTTAAGCTTCCTCAGCAAATCGTAGGCCACGAATTTCCTTAGTCTCACATATGCTTGCTCTGCCACCTTAGATATTAACACAGACTGCCAACTGGTATTGGCGTTTTCTGTGTCATAAATTTTTTCTAACTTTGACTTTGGTGCAGGGTATCTACCAAATGGAGTCTCTGCAGGGCTGGATAAAAATAAAGAATGGAGAAGTTTAGCAATAGGGGAAGGGTCAAAATACATTTCTGCTCAGAAGGTAAGGGGACTCCTTACACCCTGGAAGCACATCAGGGCGACATTGCAGGGCAAGCTCTAGTTAATCCTTTTACTGCCAAGATTGAGGCATTTGGAAGAGCACTTTCAAACTCGCTCATTTGACAATTCTTATGATTAAGTGCCATCACAAGTGAGAACATGGACAGCACATAAAGAGACACGGCTCCTGCACCTATGGTTTATAATCTAAAGGGAGGCGTACATGCTGGTGAGACATTAAAACTCATCACCGAGGGACGTACTTCCACCTCAGAGGAGGGAAGTTCATGAGCACCTCGACAGTGGTCTTATTTCACCTGTTATGTCCTGTGAGGGGAGGATGAGGATAGGAGAAGAGGGGTATGAAGCCCACTGAGAGTTTCCATGAAAGAAGTGAGCGATGAGGAAGACATAATAATAATATTGATGAAATAATCCATGCAAAATCCATGCAAAAAACAGAGATGGCTCTTTTTCAATACACGAAGCCGCATGCAAAATAGCTGGTGCTATAATTTGGACTGAACTTGTTTCTACAGTTCAGTCATCTTCATTCAGTTTTCCAGATAAACCACAGCACTATTAAGATGGCTCTCTTACACACAGGAAGAAAAAAGTCAGACAGGCCAGAATATTTCCAAACAGATCTTCTCCCAAACAAATCCAGATCTGATAGAAAGCACATACATGATAACATTTGAGCACTGTCCATTAACAAGCAATAAACATTTTCTTGAACTTTAGCCAAAGGTTCACAGGCTTAACTGAAACTTCTTAGGGTACAAATACATGAATAAACTCTGAAGAAAAGTCATTAATTGTATTTGTCCTTTCAAACAAGGTTTTTCATTTTATTATTAAAGGACATGGTATTATAATAATTTCCCTTAATTATTATTTGGTTTATGTTGTGTGGATGTGTGTACTAAAAAAACAAACACAACCAAACAAAAAGGTTGTGTAGCCTTACTGTTTACTTTTCCTTCAAAATTTCTTGGATGTATTTCAAAGTTATAAATTGAAATTTGCATTACACCCATTTAAATGTCTTTCTTATCTGGCCTCTTTTTAGTTCTCTAACCTAGTAAACATCAAAGAGAATTACTATTATATAATTAGTATAATAAATGATATATTTAATAGTATCCACACAGTTTAGAAAATCAGTTTTATTTATGTCTTCTTAGATGGTTTCACTGCCTGTAATTTCTTACAGGAAGACAGCTGAATGAAATACAAAAATTCTCTGGAGCCTGCTGCTAATTCTATTTTTGGACTTGTGCTGTATGTTAAATTTTAGCCCATTCCAACTGTTAATATTGTAAAAGGTCAAATACTCAATGCAGTGCTCTTTTTAGTGTCTGTGCTAAATGCCAGATTAATCTCAGTGTAATTAATGAGTTTACCCTGTATTTATTAAGCAGGAAAATAGGATTATTTCCCTCAGAACCCATGAACCTAGCAGAATCATAGATAAGAAACATAAATTTTGCAGCTCCTGCCCTGACTAGAAACCAGCTACAGAACCCAAATAAATTCCTTTTCTGTTTAATTTTCTGAGACCCAGAATTACAGAATAAAATCCCACTCATCAGTCACTGTAGTCCCATTACCATCAACCTTAAGGATCAGTATTGTACAAGGCAGGCAAGGTAACTGGAGACTTACACCACCAGGCAGGTTATTATATGACACTATTATGCTAAGTGACAAGCTCATTCAGGAATCAGATTGCATGCAGACTGGCTTTTATGTCTCTACAAATTTCTAAAACAAACACTAGCCATCCAAGTTCATCATACATTCAAATGGAAAAGAGAACCAATACTGGATTCACACCCAGCTTCAGGCAGACCTGCAGAAAGTGCTGGGGGTGTCATTAACACATCCTCTATCTCCAGCCTCCAGTTGACCATCATCAAAAGTGCCAAGGGACGCAGTGTCATCAGCAGCTCACTGATGGTGAGCGCTGTCACTCCCAATCACAACTGGTTGGTATTTAAGGGAATTTAGAATTTACATGGGCAGTTCTTCCCAAGTGGCTCAGTGGTGAAGAACATGACGCCAATGCCGGAAAAGGGGATTCAGTCCCTAGGTCCAGAAGATCCCCTAGAGAAGGGAATGGCAACCCACTCCAGTATTCTTGCCTGGAGAACCCCATGGACAGAGAGGCCTGTGGGCTACAGTCCATGGGATCACAAAAGAGTGGAACACGACCAAAGCGACTAAACAACAAACAAAGTAGTTCTTACAGTGTTTTCCCCAAGTCGGCAGCATTCACATCAGGCAACTTGTCAGCAATGCAAGTCCAGACCTACTGAGTCAGAAATTCTAGGGATGGAGCCCAGGAGACCATGTGCAGCAAACCTTCAGGTGACTCTGATGAATGCTTAAATCCCAAACAACCCCATCCCATTTTGTTCCATTTTTTGAATGGCAGGTCGACACCAATCACTGGACAATAAAGTCAGAAGGACTCTCAGATCTCCTGACTTCCCAGAGAATATCCTGTACCATTCACAAAGATGACTGCATCTTTTTGAGTGGCAGAACTGGACCTCATTTGGGGAGTAAAATGCAGGAAGGGGACTAAGCAGAGCTTTGTCGTTAAACATCTGACATTCCAGCCGCCACGAAGCGGAGCTCAGAGGACACCTAGAGCGTGATGCGAGGGAGCAGACACACAACCAGGAATTCGGCAATCTGGGCTGTGGGCTCACGGGCACCGGACAGACCTTAGCCATGTTCACACCAGCCCCCAGGGTGTCACTCCAAGTACCAAGTGACAACTCCTTCCCTCGTACTTCTCAGTACTGGTTTTAGAGTTTAAAAAGTAATTATCTGTGAAAATATCTGAAGCCTGAAAACCACATATAAACATTTTCCTACTTTGATCAAAACTGAGACCTGTGGCCAACAGGGTGTAACCCGGAAGTGATGGGAGCAGGGGCAGGGGGAGTGATGGGAGGGCCCCCAGGAGAGAGGAGGGGACAGGATGTAACCCGGAAGTGATGGGAGCAGGTACTGGGGTAGTGATGGGCGGCGCCCCAGGAGAGAGGAAGGGACAGACCCTGGCCTAGAGCTGGGTGGCCTTGAGAAAAGCAATTAGAAGAGCTGATTAAAAATATAAGAGCCGGCAATCAGAAACTAGTACCAACCAGGAAGAGAAGTGAAAGCGGTGAGCAGAAGGAGAAGTTCCTGATGGCAAAGCGGCACCTCAACAACAAATACGTGTTTTAAAAGCTGGCAAAACCAATACAATATTGTAAAGGAAAAAATAATAATAATAATAATAAAAACTACATTAGACAAGGGGGAGGGGTGCTGTGAGAAATGAAGCCACAGCCCCTTAGGGGGCACGAGACCAGCAGAGCCAGAGTGGCCGCATAAGGGGGAAAGGTACAGTGGAGTCGGGGCTGGATTTTCATTTCTCTTCGATAATTCTGAAATCACTGCAGGCAGTCTGAAAGTCTGACCTCTGTAAGAATGAAAGGGGAAACGGGCTGGTCCCCGGGTGCCCGGCACTGTGACCAGAGCAGAAAGGAGCGGGGGCACACCCGGGCCTGGTGCACCTGGGGAAGCCGCCGAGGGGGCAGGAAAGCGAAGCTCCAGGAGGGAGGGAGGCCGAGGGGCAGGTGTGGTCGGAGGCCCTGAGGGAGACCTGCACAGAGACAGGCCGCACCTCAGCAGGGAAATGGAGGATGACGGGAAGGTGGGCTTCATATCGTTTGGTCTCTCAGCCTGAAGTGAACAGGCATTCCTTCTGTGATTGGAAACGCATCAGAGAAAAGAAATGTGAATAAAAAACAGTACCGTAGGGACCTCCCTGGCGGCCCAGCGTTTAAGAATCCACCTTCCAATGCAGGGGACGCAGGTTCAGTCCCTGGGAACTAAGATTCCAAGTGACGAGGTGCAACTCTGCCTGGGTGCTGATATTACTAAGCCCGCGGGTTAGAACTAGAGAGTCCCTGTGCCGCAACTAAGAGGCAGCCAGACAGACAGCTGTGGTGATTCAGTCGCTGAGTCCTGTCAGACTCTCTGCCACCCCATGACTGTCGCCCGCCAGGTTCCTCTGTCCATGAGATTCTCCGGGAAAGCACGTTGCCATTTCCTTCTCCAGGGGATATTCCAACCGAGGGATCGAACCCGCATCTCTTTCATTGACAGGAAGATTTCTTTATTGAGCCACTAGGGATTCCTTAGACAGAGAAATCAATATAAACAATACTGTATTATGGAGCTGTGTGCTAAAATTGGCACTGAAGCCATTACCTGGGACCAGGAAGAAGGTCTAAGCATCTGCAGAGTTAATATGATCAGCGCTGCAGCTCCTACATGACGGCCATGCTCTGATGTAAGAATATGGTTACAGGAATAAATCATGCAAATGAAAGCAAACCAAGTTTGACAGATGACCAAAAGAACTTTGTAATAATCACATTTTAAAAATCTGAATGTATGTATTTTAGGCTTGTATGCCATGAAATTCTGATATTTTACAGTTCATAACCTAAAAACTGAAATATTATAGGATTCAATCCTATCTTTCTATTGAATAGATAATATGCCTTGAGATGTATCAGTATTTGGTTAAAATTCTCTTTTTTGGTTTCATTTTCATTTCACTGATTAAACATATTTGCATGAAAAATAATCTCCACAGGTGTCAATTCATACAACTGTATTTTCTCCTACATTTTATGTCCTCTAGGATTTCTGAAAAATGCTATTTTCTATGGATATGATTATGCTATCCAAAAATAAAACACTATGACTTAAGAAAAGTCATCATCAAATATCTTGATGCTATTAAAGTGTTACACTCAATATGCCAGCAAATGAAGAAAACTCAGCAGTGGCCACAGGACTGGAAAAGGTCAATTTTCATTCCAATCCCAAAGAAAGGCAATGCCAAAGAATGTTCAAATTATCGTACAGTTGGACTCATTTCACATGCTAGCAAAATTATGCTCAAAATCCTTCAAGCTATGTTTCAGCAGTATGTGCACTAAGAACTTCCAGATGTACAAGGTGGATTTAAAAAGGCAGAGGAGCCAGAGGTCAAATCCCAACATCTGCTGGATCATAGAAAAAGCAAGGGAATTCAAAAAAACCATCTACTTATGCTTCATAGACTATGCTAAATTAACCTATATGCAGAGTACATCATGAGAAACACTGGGCTGGATGAAGCACAAGCCGGAATCAAGATTGCCGGGAGAAATATCAATAACCTCAAATATGCAGATGACACCACCCTTATGGCAGAAAGTGAAGAACTAAAGAGCCTCTTGAAGAAAGTGAAACAGAAGAGTGAAAAAGTTGACTTAAAGCTCAACATTAAGATCATGGCATCCAGTCCCATCACTTTATGGCAAATAGATGGGGAAACAGTGGCTTTTATTTGAGGGGGGAGCTCCAAAATCACTGCAGATTGTGATTGCAGCCATGAAATTAAAAGATGCTTACTCCTTAGAAGGAAAGTCATGACCAACCTAAACAGCATAAAAACCAGAGACGTTATCTTGCCAACAAAAGTCTGTCTAGTCAAGGCTATGGTTTTTTCCAGTAGTCATATATGGAGGTGTGAGTTGGAACATAAAGAAAGCTGAGCACTGAAGAATTGATGGTTTTGAACTGTGGTTTTGGAGAAGACTCTTGAGAGTCCCTTGGACTGCAAGGAGAACCAACCAGTCCATCCTAAAGGAGATCAGTCCTGGGTGTTCATTGGAAGGACTGATGTTGAAGCTGAAACTCCAGTACTTTGTCCACCTGATGCGAAAAGCTGACTCACTGGAAAAGACCCTGATGGTGGGAAAGATTGAAGGCAGGAGGAGAAGGTGGTGACAGAGGATGAAATGGTTGGATGGCATCACCAACTCAGTGGACATGAGTTTGGGTAGGCTCTGGGAGTTGGTGATGGACAGGGAGGCCTGCTGTGCTGCAGTTCATGGGGTCGCAAAGAGTCGGACATGACTGAGTGACTGAACTGAACGCTTTTGATTGTGTAGATCACAACAAATTATAGAAAATTCTTAAAGAGAAGGGAATACTAGACCAGATTACCTTCCTCCTGAGAAACCTGTATGCAGGACAAGAAGCAACAGTTAGAATAAGACATGGAACAACGGACTGGTTCAAAATTGGGACAGGAGTATGTCAAGGCTATATATTGTCACCCTGCTTCTTTAACTTATGTGCAGAGAACATCATGTGAAATGCTGGGCTGGATGACTCACAAGTTGGAATCAAGACTGCCGGGATATATATCACCAACCTCAGATATGTAGATGATACCACTTTAATGGCGAAAAGCGAAGAAGAACTAAAGAACTTCTTGATAAAAGTGAGAGGCTGAAAAACTGGCTTAAAACTCAACATTCAAAAAACTAAGATCATGGCATCCAGTCCCAGCACTTCATGGCAAATAGATGGGGAAAAAGTGGAAACAGGGACAGATTTTATTTTGGGGAGAGGGCTCCAAAATCACTTTGGGTGGTGACTGCAGTCATGAAATTAAAAGACACTTGCCCCTTGGAAGAAAAGCTATGACCAAACTAGACAGTATATTAAAAATCAGAGACGTCACTTTGCTGACAAAGGTGCATATAGCCAAAACTATGGTTTTTCCAGTAGTCATGTATGGATGTTAGAGTTGGACCATAAAAAAGGCTGAGCACCAAAGAACTGATGTTTTTGAACTATGATGCTGGAAAAGACTCTTGAGAGTCCCTTGGACTGTAAGGAGATCAAACCAGTCAATCAAAGAAAATCAACCCTGAGTATTCACTGGAAGGACTGATATTAAAACTAAAACTACAATACTTAGTCCACCTAATGTGAAGATTTAACTCATTGGAAAAGATCCTGATGCTGGGAAAGACTGAGGGCAAGCGGAGAAGGGGGTGACAGAGGATGAGATGGTTGGATGTCATCACTGACTCAGTGGACACGAGTTTAAGCAAACACTTGGAGATGGTGAAGGATAGGGAAGCCTGGCATGCTGCAGTCCATGGGGTCACAGAGTCAGACATGACTTATCAACTGAACAACAACAAATAGCAGTTTTAGAGACAGATCAAACATCCTAATTCATATCCTCCATCCAGTGATAATTTTTAAAACATAAAACAACCTCCTGAATACATTAGGAGGCCCTTGGTAATCCCATTGCTCCTACTTTGTGTTGCTGAATAATCAAATTGCAGCAGTGAACACCCTGGGCACTGCCCGGCCCCTGTCCAGTCTGACATGCTGGACATTGGATGACAGTAGCCGCTCCTACATGTCTCTCAGCCAACAGAACTGACCATTTTCCACTTCCAGTGCAGTGTGCTCCTTTTCGAAAAAAACAAGAACTGTGCATAATAATACACAGTGGCCACACATATCACAATAATTAGACCCATTCCCCATGAGCAAATTAGCAAATTAACTCCACAGCCGTAAAGCCGATTTGCAGTGAACGGATGTTTTGTGACCAGGAAGGTTGGAGATCTGCTGCTCTGGGGTATCTTATTCCATGGTCATAAACATAACCAGCTAATGTGTTTGCAACACTTACAGGAGTAAGTGCTGTGCAAAGAACTTCTCATGGGTTATGCATGTGCTCAGTTGCATCTGACTCTCTGAAGTCCCTTGGACTATAGCCCACGAGACTCCCCTGTCCATGGGATTCTCCAGGTAAGAATACTGGAGCGGATTGCCATTTCCTCCCTGGGGGGATCTTCCCGACCCAGGGACCAAACCCAAGTCTCCTGCAGTGGCAGGTGGATTCTTTATCACTAGTGCCCCCTGGGAAGCCCTCACATGGGTTACTCTGTTTAAAACACTTTCTACTTCACCTAAGCCACAAGGTAGATATTACCCCCGCTTAAAAAATGCAAAACCTGGGGCCTTTCAGTGACTTCCAGTTACAGGCAAACAGGATTTAAATCCAGATCAGCAAATCCTGCCCTTGGTCTGAGAATTTGTCCACTGTAGAGGAGGTCTCTGGAGCCGCTGGTTTAGGAATTGTTCCTGACCTTTGAAAGCTAGGCCATGAGGACCATGGAAAGGAAGAGATGGCCAGGGCCACAGCAGAGGCCCCAGTGAGGGCTGCAGGAGGCCACTGCAGCAAAAGTGACAGCTGCGTCCACCAGCGTGAGCCTGAAGAAAACCCCGAAGGAAAACATCGTGCATTTGGCATGTTATTTGTGGAGGAGACAATCCTCGCACGTCCCCGTGACCAGACAGAAGACCCACAGCTTCGACAAGCATCAGAAGGATGTGCAGACTAAACTTTTAACGGTGTTACATTTTGACTGTTCCTGCACAGTAGGTGTTTGTTCTTTGAGCCCAACCTATCTGTTTCTTTCTTATTCTTTCCTGAAACGCCTTGTACACCTCCAGTAGCCAGTCAGCAATCACTGCTGATCACTACTGCTGATCAGTTCAGATGTGTTAACTCTTTGTTAAGTGAAAAAACTTCAGTTTTCTTCTTAATAAATGAGACAATAATGAAAATGGTCCTTGAGGATGTTTGGCCCTAAAATCAATCCCTCCACAATTTACTGATGCTGCCATAACCAAATACTGTAGACTGAGTGGTTAAACATGAGAAATTGATTCTCTCACACTTCTGGTGTGAGAGAGGCAGGAAGGAGGCAGGAAGAGGCAGGAAGTCCAACATCAGGGCATCGGCAGCGTCAGATTTTGGTGAGAGCTTTCTTCCTGGCTTGTAGACGGCTGCTCTCTTGCTGTGAACTCCCATGACCTTTCCTCAGTGAGTGGAGATAGAGAGACTGCTTCCTCTTCTCGTGAAGTCACCAGTGCTATCTGATTAGGACTCACTTTTATGAGCTCATTCAACTAACTTACATCCTAAAAGCTTTATCTCCAAATCAGTCACAATAAAGGTTAGAGCTTCAGCCAGTGAATCTAGCAGGACACAGTTCAGTCCACCACAGTCCTGTAACCGCTGAGTTCAGTCCAGCGCCCCGACCATCACAAGCTCATGCACAGTGACCGTCCTGCTGCCGGTCCATGAATAGCCCCTCTCACCACAACTTGAGAAAGGCCGCCTGCAGCAGCGAAGACCCAGCACAGCCAAAATAAACAAACAATAGAATTATTTTTAAAACAGACCCACAGACCACAACCTCAGGAAGAGCAGGTAGGGACTCCAGGATGTGAAGATCCCCTGGAGAAGGAAATGGCAACCCACTCCAGTATTCTTGCCGGCAAACTCCCACGGACGGAGGAGCCTGGCAGGCTGCAGTCCAGAGGGTCGCAAAGAGTCGGACACAACTTAGCAACTGAGCATATATTGATTCCTGTTTTTATATCATATTTCTCTCCACCCAGAGATTTAAAGTTGTGCTTACTTTAACTGGTAAATTTAAATTTAAACACATAGATGCAATATGTAAACACATCTAGGACCTTCTGTTGTCAAACAAAAAGGCAAATCATTCAAAAGTTTGTGAGTATCACTTTTTTATTGACTATCAAATGTGAAGCCGCTGTTAACAGGCAGGACTAAAACCCTCGGTGCTGATCTTTCGCCTGATGGAATCAGCTCCACCAGATTCTCTGGGATCATCTCCTTCCTTGTGGACTCTAATCACACCTGCGAAACTCCTCTGAGCAGCACCTAAGTTAGTGTTTGATTGAAACCAGGGCTGTGGCCCAGCCAGGTTCACACTCGGGAAAGACCACCCAGCCTGCAGGTGCCCCCTTCCTGCAAGGCTGCCAGACACCGCAGCACAACCCCAAGGACACCGACAAGTAGTTCTCTACCGGGCAGGCTTCATGAAACAACGTGAAAAGAGACCGAAAAGAAACATTTTGCACACATACAAGAGTTTTGGTTTTACTGTCATTGGCACTGGTATCAGAGAATGTCTGCCTGTATTTACAGAAGCAAAAAATATTCTTACAAAGTACACACGGGTGTCTGGCAGAACCACCAGGAGCGGATGGAGGAGCCAGTGGGCTACAGTCCACGGGGTCACAAAGAGTCAGACGTGACCGAGCCACTGAACACACACTGATTACTGTTTTTATACCATATCTCTTTCTACTCAAGAAATTTAAAGTTGTGCTGACTTTGAAAGTTGCTCAGTCATGTCCGACTCTTTGTGACCCCATGGACTATACAGTCCATGGAATTCTCCAGGCAAGAATACTACAGTGTGTAGCCTTTCCCTTCTCCAGGGGATCTTCCCAACCCAGGGATCGAACCTAAGTCTCCTGCATTGCAGGCGGATTCTTTACCAGCTGAGCCACAAGGGAAGCCTGTGCTAACTTTAACTGGTAAATTTAAATTTAAACATACAGATGCAATACATAAACACTGCCAGGACCTTTTGTTATTAAACGAAAGAGAAAATCATTCAAAAGTTTGTGAATATCAGAATGACAATCATCGACCATTCACTTATTATAGGATCAAATTTTTTCAATCGACTCACATGTCAACCATCCTGTGAAAATGACACGTAGTGGTTAAAATGCTCAAGAATTATGAACTGAGTCGCTAACTGAAAGTTATCAATAGACAGAGCTGTCTGATTGTCAACCAGCTTCTCACAACCCCTGCTCCATGCTTCCTGTGTGGGCCACGTTTCTCTGCTGTCCGCTCCACATTCTGACAGTGGTTAACAGGACATTCTGAAATATACTGGCTGCATCGTCTCAGTTCAGTTTGACTGTCAAGGAAACAAAGGAAACTATATTCACCAAAGAACTCTGATAAGTGATATATTCACCAGTGACTCATCCCCTGAACGTTAACCATCACAGCTTGCAGGCTATTTACCCTGTATTCTCTTTATTTTCTATCTTTAAAGCTCCCTATTGTGATGTAGCAATCATCTTTTAGAGCAATTTTAAAGGGCAGAAAATCTTCGAGAACAATTTTCCATATTCAGAATTTAAACTTGCTTTTCGCTGCTCCTAACAAAGGCTCTAACAAGATAAAAGCTTCATTCTAAAACTGCAGGAATCATTCATTTTCTCTGCTTTGTGTTTGTCCTAAAACAAGTATTTCTTTTTTCACTGGGAAAATCAAATAAGCACTCTGATTTTTATCCCCCATTTTATTTTTACATTGAGAGTATACTATTGTTTAAAAAAATTATCTGAAAAAGAGATTCCCTGCATCAAAGCAGTAGCAGCAACAAAAATCTATGTGCCTTATAAGAAACAGTTTGGATAATTCTTCTTAGGTGACTGGACTACCTTTATTGGAAATGAATTTTCATGAATAATTATTTCTGTCCCATGAATTTGAGTGGTAAGCGAACCACTCAGCTACTTTTCTGTTCTCCAGTAAGAATTCCAACATATCCATATTTGTTCTTTCTCCCTCACATGTCAAGGAGTTAGTCAGCTCTTTCTCTGAAACTGTCCTGCTGGTCACTATCATGAAATTACTTCACAAAGCCATGATGATTTCACAAGAGGAAGAATTTCACTGAAACTTAGCAAAGTCTTACTAAATAATAAGTCAATGTAAAAATCTAACAGAAACTGGGAGCCACTGCCCTTATACTGTGCTCTGCTTAGTCGCTCAGTCGTGTCTGACTCATTGTGACCCTGTGGACTGTAGCCTGCCAGCCTCCTCTGTCCATGCGGATTCTCCAGGCTGGAGAATCCAACCACACTGGAGTGGGTTGCCATGCCCTCCAGGGTATCTTCCCAACCCAGGGATTGAACCCAGGTCTCCCGCATTGCAGGCAGATTCTTTACCATCTAAGCCACCAGGGAAGCCCACCCTTACGGTAAAAAAGCATTAAGCATCACTATTTATTAACACTGTCGAGAACTGTGAGGGTCTAAGATTTCACCCCCTGCACCAGCTACCCAGTCGGCCTGCCGCAGTTCCATGGATGTCGGAAGAAGAGGAAAGCTGCCTGGATCAGAGAGCCAGGAAGCTTTATTACTTAGAGCAATAGTATTAGCCAGTGCGTTGGCATTTCTGTTGGTTTCCTGAGTCCCATTTCTCACAGGGAGGTGCAGAGAGGGCCAGGTGACACCCACATATGAAGAACATTGTGTTACAGGAGAGGAACCACAGCATAGGGAACCCTAATATTTTATGATCCAGCCCACCCTTTGTCCCAGAGGGAGACATCCTTACTGCGAGGGACATAATCTTCCCTCTTCTCCACAGGGAGATGCTTGCTCCATCTTTCATAACAAGGGCCCTCCCTGCCTTTGCTCACAAAACACGCAGAGGGGCAGGAGGCTCAGGGAGGACTGTCTACCAGCAAACTCTCACTTTGCTCATTTTTCCACTCAACTCACATCTGTTTGGATTGTGAAAAACCTTTTAAACTGGTACATTTGTTGGGATCAGTATATTATGAGGCAGCTAAAAATAATCATTTCCTCATTCTCCTATACACCTATAGCATACATTTGACAATCATATTTAGTCTTACACTATTATTTGAATTCTCATTTTTAAAAGGATTATCATTTCCCCATTGGCCAGAACCAGGCCACATCGTTCAATTATTCTGATTCAACAAAGTAATTATGGACCACCAAACATGTGCAAGGAGATCCATGAGATATGAGTCTGCCTTCTCTGCATAGAGCTGTGGCATGCATTTCTCACAGTTTTATGCATTAACATTTACTGAGTGCCCTCTGTGAGTCTGGCCTTTCACAAGGCTCCACAGACACAAAGGTAAATAGACCTTCTTTCCTCACGTTCAGGATAAGCTCACAGAGGAGATACCAAGGCAAAGAGTTAAGAGGTGAGCTGGGTACACAGGAGAGGGTAAGAGTACCATACAGCGGCTCAGGATCAGGCCAGGTGAGATGGTGTGCAGGACTCTCGGAGGCTTCCTACGTGAATTCTTCAAGAAAAACAGAAACGAGTTTGAAAGAGTCGGTGCAAAGGAGGGTGAGGGGGTGCGCTGCCACAGAGGGAAGGAGCTCAGGCCACAGGGCCGGGAGCTGCCTTCCTGGGGAACTGTGTGTCCTTTTGAAAGGGGCTGGCGAGCCGAGGTGGGGTGGAGGACGGCTGAAATCAGAGAGTCATCAGGGGAAGTTCCGACGTGTATAAACATATGTTACATAAGAGAGAGTCTGAGGGTTAACAGTCTGGCTAAAAGAAAGCCCTGGGTTCCACGTATATTCACGCAATTTGAGCCACACTCACTTCTCCAGCTTCAACTTTTCCCAATCTCCACCTCCACGCCTGCTCTCCCAGCCTCATCCCAACTACACGCCTGTAAAAATTAATTTAAATAAATAAATAAAAGGGAAATACATCCCCCCTCCCCGAAAAGGAAGCCCTAGAGGAAGTCTAGAGCTTAATTATAAACCAAACAATGTTTTTTACAAGGAGTTTTACTGGAAAGGGGAGGAACTGATGGATTTTGCACGTGGGGATTGAGTACAGAGCCCTCTAATCACGCCCGTGTCACCAGCACTGAGGACCCTGAGGACGTAGGTGCTGCACAGGGGAGTCTGCCTTTATCCCGGACAGGTGTGGAGGGGAGGGGCCGCCCGATGCTCACAGTCACCCCCGCAAAGAACAGAACCGAGAAGCGGGACACTGCTGTCAGGAAGACCAGCTGGGCGGCTGCAGCCATAAACATGGTGGGAAATTTAGGGTAAAGGGAATGAGCATGAAGAAAGCACGTGGATTCACGAGGCTTTGGGGAGGAAGAAGCTGCAGGACTCAGTGGCTGACGGTGGCAGAGCCCGCAGACTAGACGGGCTGCAGCTCGCTGACCCGGGCTGTCGGGTTGATGGGTGCCGCTCACTGAAACAGCAAGTGCAGGAGTACAGAAAATCGGGCAAGAATGCTGGGTTCAGTATTGAAACACCCTTTCTCAGTAGCAGACAAGCTTTTGTCTCCTGGCCACGCTCTCCTGTTTCAGCGACCAATGCCAAGATGAAGAGGCACGAACGTTTTCTTCATTTTTAAAGCCTCTCATTCTTTGTCCGTAGGTGACAGAGAACTTGCAGCCATCAGACCTCCAGCTGTTGGGCTTTTCCAGACAAGAACCCCCAAAGCAACTCACCTTTCCCTCCTCCATTTTTAGAAAAAAAATTATCTCTTCAATGTATCAGAGCCTAGTTATTTAGTCAATTCAACGATATCTAGAAACACATTTCAAATAAAAGGGAAGCAGAAATGAAGGCATTAACGCAACATGTGGGGATCTACCCCCTTTGCTGGTTTAGTTACACTGTCTCACTTCTGCTTCAAGGCTCTCGGGGTTTCTAGGACGCTTCTCATCCCACAGATAAAGAGGAACCTCAGGCTTCAGTTACAGTCAGGATGCTGAGCTCAAGTCTATCACACCCGGATTATTTAACGTTCCCGTGTGCCCCATCCAGTTTCTCCTCAGAGTTTCTAAAAGGTGTAGTACTCTGCCATCTCAGTCGTGTTTCTAAGCCTGCCGAAACCATTTTCACTGCTGTCCGATAACTCTGCTCGAGGCGCACACCAGGGAGAGGCTGCTGCTCTGCCCAAAGCAGCAGTTCTCAAGGTCCCAGCTCCCGTCTCCCAGGCTGAGAGGAATATGTTTCTTACGCAGCTAAACTTCTCGGCTTCATTTTCTTTCTAAGAATTACAATTTCTACTCTCCTCCTGATGAAAGGAAACAGGAGGGCCTGTTTGCTGTGGCTGAATTCACACAATACTGCATGGAATTCACGGGGTCGAGTGGAAATGCTCTCCTTTCTCTTTGTTCAGCGTCCTCCTGGTCCCTGGTCTATGATTCCGTTTCCAGCTCCTGCGAGATACCTGTTCTTTGTCTTAGTTGCTACACACATCTTCCCTGATTCTTTCATTATCATTTCATTGGATTCATGTTTGGAATGAGTTGTCTACCAGAAAAAAAGTGTTTTAAAAATACACGTGACTTAAGACCCAAAGTTATAATCGTCAGAAAACAGTATTACCAGCCTGAAATATATATATATATATATACACATATATATATATATACATTTGTGTGTATATATGTATATATACACAAATATAAATTTATGTGTGTATGGGCTCAGTTGCTCAATCATGTCCAACTCTTTGTGACTCCATGGACTGTAACCCGCCAGGCTCTCTGTCCATGGGATTTCCAAGGCAAGAATACTGGAGTGGGTTGCCATTCCCCCCTTCAGGGGATCTTTCCGACCCAGTGCTTGAACCCATGTCTCTTGCATCTTCTGCACTGGTAGGCAGATTCTTTACCACTAGCAAAACTAGGGAAGCCCATATAAATTTATACTTATATACCCACACAAAGCAAAGAAAGTAGACAATGCACTCACATTGGGTAGACTTGTCTTAGGTAAAAAAGTAACTTCCTATAAATTTTTTAACAAAAATAGTTTTCTGACCACTTCAAGGCTACTCACCACCATTGTCAGGACCCCTCAGTGAATCAACCCAGCTGAAATGTTTTCTGACATGTTCATTTCAGTTGCTCAGTCATGTCTGACTCTTTGCAACCCCAACATGCCAGGCCTCCCTGTCCATCACCAACTCCTGGAGTCTACCCAAACTCATGTCCATTGAGTTGATGATGCCATCCAACCATCTCATCCTCTGTTGACCCCTTCTCTTCCTGCCCTCAATCTTTCCCAGCATCAGGGTCTTTTCAAATGAGTCAGTTCTTCGCATCAGGTGGCCAAAGTATTGGAGTTTCAGCTTCAACATCAGTCCTTCCAATGAACACCCAGGATTGATCTCCTTTACGGTGGACTGGTTGGATCTCCTTGCAGTCCAAGGGACTCTCAAGAGTCTTCTCCAACACCACAGTTCAAAAGCATCAATTCTTTGGTGCTCAGCTTGCTTCACAGTCCAACTCTCACACCCACCTAACTACTGAAAAAACCGTAGCCTTGACTAGATGGACCTTTGTTGACAAAGTACTGTCTCTGCTTTTTAGCGTGCTGTCTAGGTTGGTCATAACTTTCCTTCCAAGGAGTAAGTGTCTTTTAATTTTTGACATGTAAATAGTAGCTAACGAATGCTTTCCTGGGAAAGTCATTAAAATTGAGGCTTCAAAGAACTGAATGCTGTCCAGCTTCTGAGGGGTTAAACTCAAAATTTAATCCTTTTAGATGTGGTATCAAACAGTGACAAATGATCCTGTATTTGAACTTCAACTGCTTTTGTACTTAGAAAAATCTCCCAATTTGAACTATTTTCCTAAATTTCTTTCCAATGATTTTCAATGCTTATTTTTTCACTTCTTTTCAAGGTCTTTGTAATTTACTTTTATCTATCATGGAGGAAAGAATATAAACTAGTATGCTTCCTTAAAGAGTTGGCCAAATTTCCCAGAACTAGAAATTTTTTGAAAATGATAAGAGTTAGAATAGACATAGAGGTATGAAGACTTAAGCAACCATAAAGCTGTTCTGTCTCTGACTTAATTAGAAAATTTTAATTTTTACATGGTTTATCAATTTATACTAAGTCAGTGTTATTAATTATGTAAACATAAATGGTTTTCATTAAAATATTATGTTCCACAGCAGTAGTGAAAATGAGTGAATTCAGTAACAATGACCAATTCACCATTGTGAACATAATCCAAGATCAATCCGAAGGGGTTACTGATAATTTTATAAGATTTAGCATCCTATTTCTAGAAGCTGCTACTGCTGCTGAGTCACTTCAGTCATGTCCAACTCTTTGGGACCCCATGGACTACAGCCCACCAGGCTATTCTGTCCATGAGATTCCCCAGACAAGAATACTGGAGTGGGTTGCCATTTCCTTCTCCAGAAGATCTTCCCAACCTGGGGATCGAAACTGCATCCTGACCACTCTGCAGGCAGATTCTCTACCATTGAGCCTATTCTAGTAAGTGATTGTTAAATATATATGTATTTTTTAAATTGATAAAAACTAACATTTCTGATTTCTACAATTATAAAATTGAAGTAAAACATATAAAGAAATATAGACTCTTGGGGGAAAAAAAGTGAATCTCCATATTCTTATTGTCAAGAAACATGAAATACAAGTAATTCAGATTATCCTGTGCTCTTTAGAAAATGAATATGATGGAGAGAAATTAAAAGGGAAAAAAAAAAGGCATGAGGTCTGCTTGCTCTCTTGCCTCTAAAATATGTTTTTGTTTGCAAAAGCATACTCTTTTCTCTGGTTGTTGTGCTAACTGTGAGGTAGACAAACTTCTGGGGTCAGTGAAGAGTTTAGAGCCAGCAGAGGGCAAGAGGGTCAGTCCTGCAGGGCTACCAGATGGATTAAGTTAATCAGTGCAAGTGAAACCTCTGCTGCTTCCTGGGACATAATTAAGTTCAGTTCAGTTCAGTTCAGTAGCTCAGTCGTGTCCGACTCTTTGCGACCCCATGAATCACAGCACACCAGGCCTCCCTGTCCATCACCAACTCCCGGAGTTCACTCAAACTCACGTCCATCAAGTCGGTGATGCCATCCAGCCATCTCATCCTCTGTCATCCCCTTCTCCTCCTGCCCCTAATCCCTCCCAGCATCAGAGCCTTTTCCAATGAGTCAACTCTTCGCATGAGGTGGCCAAAGTACTGGAGTTTCAGCTTTAGCATTCCTTCCAAAGAACACCCAGGGCTGATCTCCTTTAGGATGGACTGGTTGGTTCTCCTTGCAGTCCAAGGGACTCTCAAGAGTCTTCTCCAACACCACAGTTCAAAAGCATCAATTCTTCAGTGCTCAGCTTTCTTCACAGTCCAACTCTCACATCCATACATGACCACTGGAAAAACCATACCCTTGACTAGAAGGACCTTTGTTGGGACACAATTAGTGATCAGTATTAATGATCAGTAATATCATGACCCGAGCACTCGGCTACTTAATGCCCGATTGTATCCAACCCAAGGTCACCCGCTGAGGCCAGTACCAGCCTCAGAGGCTGTGCTCCCCACCCTTCCCTGTCCTGGCCTGTTTTCAGTGACATGACTACAGGCAACATGACATTATACAATGGCAATAATTCCACAAGCATCGTTCAGCCTTTTGACATGAGTACTTAATAGTAAAAAAAAAAAAAAAAACTGATTAAAATATATTTCAATCTCTCACAGAGTTAAAGATAACTAATTAAAAATTAAAAGGGCTTCCCTGGTGGTCCAGTAGTTGGGAATCCACCTGCCAGTGCTGGGGACGTGGGTTTACTCCTTGGTCTGGGAAGATCCCACGTTCCGGGGCAACTGAGCCCATGCGCCACAACTACCGAGCCTCGGAGCCACAGCTACTGAAGACCGTATGCCCGGGGGCTGGTGCTCTGCAACCAGTATCACAGGAGGTCCCGCAACGAGGGAGTAGCCCCCGCTCACCCTAAACAGAGAAACCCGGCACAGCAACAAAGACTCAGCATAGCCAAAAAACACAATAAAATTCATTTTTTAAAAAATTAAAAACTTTTTCTGGAGTTGAGCTGTAGGAGTTGCTTGTATATTTTTGAGATTAGTTGTTTGTCAGTTGCTTCATTTGCTATTATTTTCTCCCATTCTGAAGGCTGTCTTTTCACCTTGCTAACAGTTTCCTTTGATGTGCAGAAGCTTTTAAGGTTAATTAGGTCCCATTTGTTTATTTTTGTTTTTATTTACAATATTCTGGGAGGTGGGTCATAGAGGATCCTGCTGTGATGTATGTCAGAGAGTGT
This sequence comes from Bos indicus x Bos taurus, assembly GCF_003369695.1. Classification (NCBI taxonomy): domain Eukaryota; kingdom Metazoa; phylum Chordata; class Mammalia; order Artiodactyla; family Bovidae; genus Bos; species Bos indicus x Bos taurus. Next base: position 7,636,080 of record NC_040099.1, on the reverse strand, counting down.
TTTGCCTATGTTCTCCTCTAGGAGTTTTATAGTTTCTGGTCTTACGTTTAGATCTTTAATCCATTTTGAGTTTATTTTTGTGTATGGTGTATGGTGTGTCTGATGTATAGAACAGTCTTATGGACTCTGTGGGAGAGGGAGAAGGTGGGAAGATTTGGGAGAATGGCATTGAAACATGTAAAATATCATGTATGAAACGAGTTGCCAGTCCAGGTTCAATGCATGATACTGGATGCTTGGGGCTAGTGCATTGGGACGACCCAGAGGGATGGAATGGGGAGGGAGGAGGGAGGAGGGTTCAGGATGGGGAACACATGTATACCTGTGGCAGATTCATTTTGATATTTGGCAAAACTAATACAATTTTGTAAAGTTTAAAAATAAAAAAAAATTAAAAACTAACTGGGAATTAAGATGGCTTTCATTGCTGTCTGCTGGGTACACTGATGGTAAAATGCATACCAAGAATTTTTCAGCCTGCCTAGAAAAGTACTTTGAAATGTTTGCAGTACTTTTTCATAAAAGAGAAGAAATGTCCACGTCACCTCCTTTGCTCTGTACTCCCTAACTCCATTTTCATGGATCACAGATCTCCTATTCTCTATTTATCTGGCTATTTTCAAAACAACTAGAGAAATCACTGCAATATCGACCTACCAGGAAGCGCTGCTAACCGGAAACTCTAGGCTTCAGATTTCCAGGTTCTGAAATTCTCACAGTTTATTGACTACATGAGGAAACTTAAAATAGTGAATATAATTATCCTGAGAGGTACTCGTAGGTCTTTCTCAGCAAGAATAAGCATCCTCACTTCTCACCACTCCCACCCATTTTGGCCTCATTCTTGTGCAAGTTGGTACCAGCAGTTTTCATCTCTGTTATTGGACTTGGAGGAATGCTGATTAGCTGGAGATAATAAGGAAGAATGATAAGTAAACCGAAGGAAATGTACATAAAATCAGAGGCTTCTTTCTTTCTACCTTCGAAACACCTTCTCTGAGAAATTGTTTTCTCTGGGGCTAAATTTTATCTCTCAGTTGCATGATGGTGGGAAAGGATTACGAACAGCTCCTCTGTAGTCTCATTGAGTAAGCCAGCAACTCTGATCCACTCGCTCATCTTTAAATCATTCAAAAGTCTTCCTCATCCTTTAGAAAAAATATCCAGTCGGCTTCATAAGATGTAACAAACTCCCCAGGGTGTGCTCTCTCCATGCTTCCATCTCACCTGCTACAACTCACCATCTAGAGCTTTATCTTTCATCATGAGCATCACCAGGGCCTGATTCCTAATGAGGAGATACAGAGTCTGAAAGCCATGACTATTTGGGTACTGTGGTCTAATGCAGACAAACAAAATATTTACAAATCTAAGAAGACAGGGACATCCCTGGTAGTCTGGTGACTAAGAATCTGCCTTCCAATAGAGGGGCTGTGGGTTCGATCCCTAGTCAGGGAACTAAGGGGCCGCAACTAAGACCCAACGCTGTCAAATAAGTATTTTTAGAAAATCTAAGAAGACATAATTTTGTTTGTGGTTATCAGAATGTTTCCCAGAGCTCTGAAAAATCAACCTAATCCTTACTAAAAGGAGAAGTTCAAGGCAAATTTCTTCATAGGATGAGATGAGAAATCAGATGTGTTGAGTGCTAAGCAGGTTTCTGGACACACACCCTCAAACTCATCTCAGAGTCCTCAGACTAAACATAAGCTCAGTGTGTATCCACTGCAGAATAAAACTGCACTGCGTTCTATGAAAACCTGACAGTAAATTTTCAATCAACTTGTTTATTGCCCTCAATCTAGTCTTTTTTTTTTTTTTTTGCAAACTTCCTCCTGCATAAACTTATGTGACATTCAATTTTTTCTATAATATTTCTGTCGTAAATCAAATCTCTAATTTATAACTCTCATAATAAATCTCATATACTATATAGGAAAGCACCACTCTCTTGGAAAAGTGTTTCTATGCATTCGTTTAAAATCTTTAGAGAAGAATTACAGCAAATGAAATTCTCCTTCTTCTCCTTAAGATGTCATCTTAAGGATGATCAGCTGATATGTATTCTTGTAATTACTTTGCAGGCAATTAATGTGACTAGATAGTAAATGTGTTAAAATGCTTCAGATACTAGTTCTGCAGATCTCAGCTTAAACTGGGCACACCCTACTTCATGATCCTTAATAGTTCTTTGATTGCTAAAACTTTCTATAAATACGTTCAAAATGGAAACAAAGGTGTATCAATATGTAACTCATTTATATTAAGAGAGAAGAAGATGGCATCCCACTCCAATATTCTTGCCTGGGAAATTCCATGGACAGAGGAGCCTGGCAAGCTACAGTTCATGGGGTCATAAAAGAGTTGGACACAACTTAGCAACTAAACAAATTTATATTAACATTATATTAAAAATTTATACCTAAACTCTTGAAAATAGCAATGAAAAATTTATAGCTCAAAAACTAAATATATCTACTTTTATTTTTATAATATTGTCCCATTCCTTTTTGAGCACCATTAATACATTTTTTTCACATATTCTCTACTGTTTCAACTTTGATTATCCCATGTTAATATTTACCATTTTATTAGCTGCCACAGATTGCTTACAAATTCCACAGCTACTCAAATGCAGTCTGCTGACAGAGTTCAACTAAATTTTACTGTTGTAGAAAATTAATATCACAGCTGTATAAAATTAGATCCCAGTAGGTAATTAGAATACAAGAGAAATAAAATGTATGCAACAGGAATAAATAAATGGTACATCAACCAAAATAACAGAAGACTATTTTTGGTCTAGAAAATTTATGAAATGGGTATTAAAAAACATAATTCTGTATGAATCAAATTAAACCATCTTTAAAGCAAATTAAAGTATTAGAAGGATATTGTGTTTGATTTTTTTTTTTTCCCCAGCATGAGAATGCAGCTGCTAACTCATCAGTTTCTCATAACTGGAGGAGGGTACTACATAGGATTAAATACTATGCATTTTTCCATTCAAAATTTTCTAATCTTTAAAGAGATGAGTTGTGGAAGGCCCAGAGATTTGGATTCTGCCAGTGTGGGAAGGAAGGGATTCCAAAGATAAAGGGCATCCATCACAAACATCCAAGTCCCGGGAGCTGTCCGTCAGGAAATGAACAGCCGTGTGCCGCTTCTCAGAGACAGAGACAGAGGGAGAGGGAGTGTCTGAGATAACCATTGGCACGAGCCTCTAGAATCCAGGTGTTTTGGTTCCCAAAATCTTCAGAGAAGTCTACATCCCTCAGATGCTAAATGCATTAAAAGGCTGAGAACCTAAAAAAAAAAAAAAAAAAGAATATTTAAATATCTACTTATGAAATAAGCCAAAAAGGTCCATCGTTTTGGGAGTGAAAGTGCCATTATGAATAACAAAAAATATGAATGTATACTAAAGAAAAGAGAACAAGACAGGGAAGGACAAAGGGAAAAGAAAGGTTTTTCAAATTAAAATTAGAGCAGCAGAATCTTTTTTATAATTTAGTAAGCTTGGAAGGTAAAGTAAACCTCAAATCCACAAAATAAAGCAGCAGAAAAGAGAGTGAAGATGGAAAAGACTGGGAAATTGTCAGAACAGTACTATAACATATAAATAATAGAAGGTTAGAAAAAGAACAAAGGTGGGAGAGAGAGCAGAGAAAAATGGTGGGAGGGAAATAATTAACAAAAATTATAATAATAATTCAGAAGTATTTCCCAGAAATGAGACACCTTTGTTCCTTGATTGAAAAAAAATCTCATAAAGCCTTTGGAAAAATACTCACACTGAGACTCATGAACCTCATAACAATGGATCAGTGGCAGGTGTTACTGCAAAGGCTTTGCTTCTCCTCAGTAGCCGGCTGTGAAGACTGAACTGGTGGGCTGCATGTGTGTACCACAGAATACCCTGCTCTCAGTGTTAATCCTGTGTTACACACACACGAATGTAATACACTATGAGACTGTGCTATCATGAATTAACACAGTTAAAACATGATCCTATTGACAGAAACTATTACAACTGCCATTATACACTTGAGGGACAGAAGAGTCGAGGAACAGAGCGAGAACTCAAAGCCACGTCCTCTTCCGTCAGAGCTAACACGATCAACCATCGCACAACACAGGATCCTCAGGGCATGAACCAAGAGAGATTCACAGTGAATTAAAAAGCTGAAGATAGTAGAGGAAATTTATGAAAATGTAAAAACAACTTGTAAGAAAATATTTTAATAATGTGATAAAGAAAGACTTATTTCAAGACACAAAACCAGAAACCACAAACACTTGACTACAAAATTTAAACACTTAATTGTAGCAAAAAGAAATTAAACAAGATGCAATTTTTTATCCTTCAGGTTGGCAAAAGTTTTTAATCTAATAATCCAGATCTATCTAACATTAGGATAAAAAGTATTTTAATACCCTCTAGGTGGGAATGTAAATTAGTGTAATGCAAATTGACAGTTTATATCAGAAACATGGTGACATGAAACCTTTAAAATTTTCCTTTTTTGATAATTGAAGATGAAAAATTACACGTTATATTTAATCATTTTATGTAATCTTAAAGAATTTCGGTAGCAAGTACAAATACCTCCCAGAGAAAAAGTCAAGAGAATAATAATCCCTGATCCCCTGGAGGAGGGCACGGCAACCCACTCCAGTGTTTTTGCCTGGAGGCTAGTAGGCTACAGTCCTTGGGGTCGCACAGAGTCAGACACGACTGAGCACAAGGCACCGGAGGGGAAGTTTAGGAAGAACTGAAATAGAGTCTCTGTTGAGTGGAGTGAACAGGTCTATTCCAGCAAGTTTTTAATTTAAGCCACAAAGTTGATTTCTGTTTTTTGTTTTGTTTTCATCAACAGTGTCTAGGGGCAGAATTCAAATGAATGTTGAGAAAATGATTAATTATTTCTCTCTTTTCTTCTCATACTCATTGTTGCCAAAATCAAACAGCATTTATTAAGCATAAGTTCAGCTCGGATTGAGGTATATTATTTTTGTGATAAGTATTAAATAACATCAGTTATCAACTGTCTGTAAAGACATGATTGAGGTAAGAAAAATTCACCATTTCATTTCCAATTAGACTAGAAACTGTAGAGGAGATGAAGAAATCTTCAAGATGACTGAATGAGAATATTCAAAGCCTGTCATAATAAGGACAGCACACTGCGATGATGGAGAAAGTATAGACACTGAATAGGAAGTCAAACAGAAGTGTGGATACACTCAGCATAGAAAGAAGGGGGGAAACTATTAGGCACCTACCACCCCAGGTGTCTTCCTGTATGTTGTTTTGTTTGAAAGTATATGTGTGTATTCAGTCATGTCCAACTGTTTGTGATCGCAGGACCCCTGCCAGGCTCCTCTGTCCATGGCATTTTCCAGGCAGGAATACTGGAGTGGGTTGCCATTTCCTCCTCCAGGGGATCGTCCCGACCCAGGGATCTAACCCGGGTCTCCTGCATTGCAGACAGATTCTTTTCCCATTGTGCCACCTGGGAAGCCCATGTTGTTTTGTTTAACCCTCAAAATGCCTTAGGAAAGGGACTTCCCCGGTGATCCAGTGGTTAAGACTCTGTGCTTCCACTGCAGGGGGCAAGGGTTGGGGTTCGATCCCTGGTTGGGGAATGAAGATCGTGCATGCCACATGGCGTGACCCCCCAAAAAAAAATACCTTAGGAAAGTGTGTTCTGTCTGTGCAAGAAAATGAGGCTCCAAAAGGGACAGTAGGGCTGGATTTGAACTCAGGGCTGTATGTTTCCGTTGAGGGGACGGCGGGTCTGCACAGTCTGGGGCAGGGGTCACTGTGACGGCTGGACTGACGTGTACAGCCCTGGAACCAAGCCCGTGGGCCGCGCTGGCATCCTGCCTCGCTCCCAGGCCACACTGGCTGCACACACCCTGCCCTGGATGTCTGCTGCTGCCTGTCCCTGTCTAAGGAGCGTCCCAAAGCAGCTGGTGGACCCCAGAAACTCAGGGACCGTGGTTTCCACTACTTTGTCTTCCCTGTGGAATCTTGAACTGTTTTAGTAGCTGCTTGGCAAATGTTTCTTAAATGACTGAAGTTTTACACCAAGATTCCAGGGTCAAAACCCGGAATGCGTGGGCAAAGACGCTTCTATCTTCACAACTCCAACCTTGGCCTTCAGGCCACAGGTAATGTGAATTAAAGGTGTGCTCTCACACTGCTCTCTTTCAGATATTTCTATTTTTTTTAAGTAACAGTGTAAAACCAAGGCCAGTAACATGTCTTAACATTAGGGCTTCCAATTGGTTTTTGCTCATGAATGCCAGTCTCGCCTCCTACAAGAACTATGAATTATCATCCAGCAAGTCAATGGTGAGATAAGGAAGCAAACTGTAAAATTTTAAGCGAAGTTTCCAATATCAGGTCAGTGTATCCTAACCCTGTCATACAAGCAGCATGTAAAAAGGCCACCTCCTTAGGGAAGTCTTCACTGACTGCCCCTATGGTGGCCCTACTGGAGGAGGGCCCTCATGGCATCTGTTTCTTGCTATGATGACAGACTTGTTATTGTCTAGTCGCTAAGTCATGCCTGACTCTGCGGCCCTATGGACTGTAGCCCACCAGGCTCCTCTGTCCATGGGATTCTCTAGGCAAGACTACTGGAGTGGGCTGCCAACTCCTTCTCCAGGGGATCTTCCCATCCCAGGGATGGAACCTACATCTCCTACAGTGGCAGGCAGACTCTTTACCACTGAGCCACCGGGGACGATGCATTTAACATGTATGAATTTAATTGATACACACTGATTTCAGACTCAAAAAGCCATATTATACCACTGCTGTCATACAGACCGTGCAGAGAAGGAACCGACATACCCAGACACCAGTAGTCTCTCAAAAGCAGTTACAGCTGGTCACGCGGGGCCAGCTCCCTAGCCCCTACTCCTGACCTCGCCTCTGGTGGCTCCATCTTACCCCCTACACCCGGCTTCCCTTTCCTCACGGCATCTTCACGGTCCGACAGGAAAGAGAAGACACGCTCAGCTGAGGTTTTATGGGAATGTAACGACGGGACCCACAAATGAGCTGTGGATCCAGGTACTGAGCCGATGAGGACGTGTGAGCGACAGGCAGGAGCAAGGCACCCCGCCACCCTCGGGCCTGAAGGAGCAGAGAGAGGAGACGGGGTTTCTGGACCCGGAGAGGCAGGGGAGGGAGTGGGAAGATCTGGACGCCGGGAGACGCGCAGGCTGGCAGGGGCGGTGGGGCCCTCTCCGCCCTGCCCCGCTCTGAGGCTCACCCAGAGAACCAGGCTAACAGTGCCCCTAAAAGGGTATTTATCTAGAACGGAAGGCTCCACTCTCACGATTTTTCTTAATGTTAGGAGATTCTGCAACTTTAATTAGCTTTTTATTATTACCCGATGCACCCGCATTTCCTCCCCAGATCTCAACAAGGATAGGGTTCTGAGTCGTCAGACACACCCGACGATGATGAGACTGGCTTTAAGCACGGAAGCTTGCAAAGGACAGCCCCACCTGGGAGTGAGCAGATTTTGCTCTTTCTGTGTTAACAGACCGTCTTCCCTGGGTTTCTCGCCACAGAGACCAGAAAACGTATAAACCAGACTCAGCACGTTTCTTGCTTTGTGTGACGCAGAAGCTCCGAGAGCACAGCACACCACCTCTATTCCATCTTCTCTGCACACTGAGCTCATCCATCAGATACTCATCCTCACGTGGGAAGAACAATCCTAACTCATTTAGAACACACACCTGGGAAGTCCACGAGAGGCCCGAGAACGCATCCTTTCTCCTGATGTTAGCATTCCACTAGTTTTCCAGTAATTACCTTTGGATTTTGCATTAAACAAAGTTCTCACTGCAGGGGTACATCTGTGCTATACAATCGTAGTTATAATTTTTTTTTAATAAATTTTCTGTAAGAGTTAGCTTTTAGACCACTCTAGATTCATGGGGTCGCAAAGAGTCGGACACGACTGAGCGACTGAACCGAACTGAATAACCATGGAGGTTTATCATTTGGGTTAATAACTGCATCATGAAGTGGGTACCATTACTCACAAACCCGGGGTACTGAAACGCTATCCCCCTGTGTATTTTTTCCTGATAACTGACACTGGTTAGGATAAAATGAAGTTGACTGCTCAAAAAGGTTTTAAGGAGTGTGTCATTCGTTCCTGTATGCTGAAAAGGGACCATCAAAGAAAAGAAAGCGTTTACAGGTTCTCCACCAAAAGCAGCTTTTGGTCGTGGGGGGAGATTCTGTGCTTTTGTTCCAAGATTGAAGGACAGTAGAAGTCTGAGATCCCTGGAAAGTTCTCCCTAGCTCTCCGGCATCCAGAATTTCTGATAGCACCCGGGTCCAAAACTGGGCCCTTAAGACCACATCCTAGCCACCCGCCAGGAACCAGCCGCTGGGCACTCGCTGCCCCTCGGAGCCAGCCCCTGGTGCCGAGCCAGCCCCCCAGTACCGAGCCAGCCCTCCGGTACAGCTCTCCTTCTGTGCCCCTCCAGGTCACGGGTTCGGGCCCTCAAAGATGTCACGTGCGCAGACCTTCCCCAGCTACGCCTCGGAGCAGAGCGAGGAGACGCAACCGGCCCTGTCGCGCTCCAGCAGCTACGGCTTCAGCTACAGCTCCAGCCTCATCCAGTGACACCCAGGGCGAGGCTGAGACCAGAGAGACCGTCTGTCCGGACCGCCTGCCTGCCTGCGGGGCGCGCGCCCTCTGCCTCCCGGAGGACCAACCGCAGGGAACATTGACCTGGGTCGGGTCTGGCCCCAGTCCCGGTAGAAGGTTCAAAACTGGAGTTCTGCTTCCTTGATTCTGTGGCTAAGTCCTTTATTTATTGAGTTTCTTGGGGTGGGGGTGGGGGGGGGGGTCGGTGTTTTACAAAAATAGAATCCAAATCGTCTGAACAGTCATTTAAATAAAATTCTTTGGGTCTGACAGCAGCAGGAACCTGGGCAGGGTGAGAAGTTGCCAAGCTGGACTGCACTGGACCTGGGTGAGGGCATTACCCCTGGCATTATTACTCTGGGCTCAGTCCCCCCATCTGATGAGAGGTCTGTCTTTGGGCAGAAAGGTGACCTGCCACAAGCTGTGTGGCTCGGAGAGTTTCAACAGGGACAAATTCAGTAAGCTCTACAAATGGTACCACAACTCTCCATATAAGTAAGCCCAGTGACAATTAAGGGAACACGAAATTTAGAACACTATTACCCAGGGCCTTGTAGCTCTATTCTGTGTGTGTGCTGTGTGTGTGCGTGTGTGTCTGTAGACAAATACAGATATGGATATTGCTGTATCCATCTATATCTAACACGTATATATCCATGTGTGCCGAGAGTGACAGGATATGCTCACTTAAATTGTTGAAAACTGTAATTTGGTGCATTAAAATTAAGATTGTTATGTTGAATAACTATTTTTAAAATAGTCCTGTAAAAAAAAAAAAAGGCTTCTTATTAGCAAAGTATTTATGTATTCACGTCTGCTCCTATGACAAACGGAGGCGACAATGTGAGAACGGGAAACTACTCTGGAAGCGAAGGGACCGGTCTGGCTGTCCTGCACATCACGTCACGGCCCTGTCTTTCCGTTTAAGTACCCCTTGTTGTTGATGATGTTTCTCCCTTGGGCCCCCTCTGAGCTACATGGGAAGATAGGGTGTGATCCCCAATCAGCTTCCATTTAACCTGGAGGAAATGAAGGACTCTAAATGACAATCTGATTAAGGGATAAAAATACACTTTAAAAGAACTCAGACATTTTGCAGTCAAAAGAAGAAGAGCATGGAAAGGATGGTAGGTATCATTCTTAAGTGTCAGAGATGCTATTCTCAGAGAGCCATCAGGGGCTTGTAATTACTACATAACCAGAATTGGCTGGGTTTTACTCTCATTTGACTGGATATGGGTTGGCTGGGATTATAAGAGAAAATGTATCCAACAACAACAAAAAGTTTTTTCATCCCTGAGACTAATGACAGACCTATAAGGTTTAAAAGGAAGTGGTGATTCCCACATGAACTGGGGAAGTTTGGCTAATTCAAGTCAACATAGATATTTTTTTCTAGTTTGGAGTTTACTTAAGTAAAAATAAAAATCATTCTGCCTGAATTGTCTGATGCCACATGCCTAAGATGGTCAGCTCCCAACATTCCAAGGTGGATTTAAAGAACCATGATCCTAGTCTTGTAAGATGAAAACCTGATGTTTTTTTCAATATCAAAATTGTTTAAGCTTTCAGAGTTAGTCTATTGAAAGGGTACCTGATTTGCTGACCTGTGATAAGACTTTTTCATCCATGGCCATAGCTTGAATGCAGATTGACAGTTCATTATAGACAGTTACTACTAGATAAAAGCAGTATCCAGTCCCTCCTTGATAAATTTCACACTTATAGCCACTACCTAGGCTCTCCACATCTCTCAGATGAGTTTGAAAATGCCATCAAGATGCTAATCATAAGAGTTAATGTGGCTGTGAAAAATAATTATCCTAAGCTTTCAGGGGTAAAAAGAAAATTACTCAAACGCTCTGCGCTGTGACTTTTGCTGACACAGCAGAAGAGCAGAAGACTGGTTGCTGATGTTCATACAGCCTTCCCTGAAGTCCCAGCTTCCAGGGTTGAACACCTCCTAATTACTTGAGCACGTGGCATTTGCATTGGAAATGCCATTAAAGAAACACATCAGAACGACTCCTGGCTGAGACCATTTGAGCCCAGCTCCTAGTGGTGCCGCGTTCACAGCAAGCCTCCTGCGGCTCACTCGGTCGAGCTGTTGCCTAGAGACCCCAAGTTTCTACAAGGGACTTAGGGGAGACCCTCAGAGGTCCTGGTTTACGTCTCAGCTTTATTAATGTGCCAGCAGTACAGAAAGCAGGTCTGGGGAGGCGGGCGGGAGGGGGAGATTCTGCTGATTAGACGAGTCTGCCCTTGTGTCTGTTTGGCGGGAGACATGATACCTGCATGAAGTAGTTTCCAGAACACCATTTGCTTGTGATCATTACCAGTGAGTGTAACAGGGGAGTCCCAAAGATCAGGCATAACCTTGGGCCAGTTCATTCAGAGAATCATGTCATAAAGAGTCAGTGAGAGAGAAATTTCCTTCCTGTGTCGTTAACTCAATCTCATCACGAGAATAATGCTATAAAAGATTTCATGGTAAATTTTTGGAGACTTATTCTAGCCTACTCCTCTAGCTATACTTAAAATTGTAGCTAAGTCAAAACTGTTAAATGAACAGATAGAACAATTTATATTAACCTAATATACTTGGCATAAGGCAATGCACATTGTAATCAACATGACAAGCAGATAAATGTTCTACACAAACCAAAGATGAAAAGTTACTGAACCAGTCTGCTGGAACTTTGTAAAGCCAGAACCATAGCAGTCAGAAGAGGGGTCATAGGCGTGTATCCAGCTCACTCGAGGTTGTAGGTTTTTGACTGAAGATGCCTCTACATTTTGCATTTCTCTGCCTTCAGAAACTATCTTCTTCTTTAATATACATGTGACTTTTTCATCGTGAGGTAGTGACAGTTACGAACCAAAAACATCTTTTGACTCCTTCTGAAACTCAGATGGCTTTCCATCCAGTTGTAGACAGGTGGGTGAAGGTGGTCAGAAGTCCCACATTGGGTTGGAAGAAACCCATGGTCAAGGAACCCAACACAAGTCACAAAGGCTCTTCTGAGCTCAGAGAAAGCCTGGAAGACACACATACTTCATGGAAAGATTATCTGAAGGGATTTATTTTTTTATGTCCCTGTTTTTTCTTCTGATAATATTAATTGCTGTACACACGACCAAGCCATGAGGTTATATTTATTCAGAAAAGTACAAAATAACTGTGACCCGATGGTTTTCTATCCTGGTGGGAGTGAAAAGAAAACATTCCTTTCACTTATTCATCAAATGATACTAGGCACTCAGAACTAAATTGTTTATGCAATAAATACTTATGAACGAGTAGGTTTTGGCCACTACCGCCATTTGAACTTAATGAAATAAGAAATACCTATTTACTTATATGTTAGGGAAGATGCTGTTTGATAGAGCATGTGAAATAAAGTGAAATGTATTTATTAAAAGTAAACCTCACCTTTTTCACCAAGTAGTGAAAAAGTGCTAGTCCTTGTATCTTGTACAGTTTTCCTCTGTCTTCACTGGGCAGTTATGTTTTGAAAATAATTTATCACCTATAAAATGATTAACCACGTATTCTTTTTGTCCAGCATAGAAGCAGTGGATGGATAAATAACTTTACACTGTTAGTAGTTTTTACAAATCCAATTTATTGCATGTGGTATCTTTAGAGTAGATATTAAAAACATAAAAATTGATGTCTGCCCCTCATTCTTTGGCCAGAATCTCAGAAAATCAGTAAAAAGCATGAGTACCTTCCTCCCTAGATTATTTTAGCCATTTACTAAAATGGATCACTAATGCTACAGTGAAAAGAAGCTGAGAAAATTATATTCTTGTAAACAAAATTATAGTCCAGATTTTATTTTTAAACACAGCGCAATATATGTGCAGTCTACATTCAGTGGGGCTGAACTTAGGCCTCTAACACTTTGTGTCTTATAGCAAATATACTGAAAACTGCTCAAAGTGAAAATTAGACATTTTCTCCAAATCGAACATGACTTTGAATACCTTGCAATTTTAAATTACTTTACCAATCATTAATATACTTTACAATCCCCTGACCTTGGCCTCCTCAAGATAGATAAAAATGTGCCCCTGGACCTGTGTTAATAATTACAGTAGGTGATATGCCACATGAATGCACTTCTAGCCTATGTAATGTGTGGAGTGCAGTGTCGGCTAGAGGCGGGCAGAACAAGATGGCGGGACGAGTCAGGAGAGCCACAGTTCAGACAAAATGACAAAGACTCCAAGGAAGTGTCCAGCATGACCCCAGGACTTCTGTCTCCACATTCTGACCTCAGTTCTGTGTCACAGATGTGGCCTTTACTAGTGTCACCTCACACTAAGTATGCAATTGAAAGAAGACTTCGGTTTATCAGGTTTTGAAGTTACCACAGAAAGACAACACGTATCAAGTGTGCTTCCTTTGGTTTAGTGAAAATTATTGCACACAAAAGAATGTGTATCACAAAACACCCATGGTTAAACGTCTCTTCAGTAACACAAGGATCATCTCTGTACTGTCAGCCTCATTTGAGTTTCAACACGAAGGTGTATTAGCCACGACACTGCCTGGGGGCTAATTAAAAGGTCAGTAGCCTCACGTGTGTGTTCCCTATAGTGTATTGGAAAGAGTCACCCACTTTTGCTCTCTGAAATGACCACAAATCCTCCCTTTCTTACCTGAGAATGTGGATCTTTGTTGTACATTTCTACAACTATTACAACTTAGTGGAGACACAGGATACTTCTTGGGGAAGTATCGTTAGATGTTAGATGTCCTTTCTAGATAGATGGAATGCTAGCCAGCTCTGAAAGCAATCACGTAGAAGAACATTTCCACTTTATGCTCTGCTCAGGAGAAAACCCAAACCTGTTGGTATTGTAATTCATGTAAAGGCAAAGAAATGGTCAGGAACAGTTCTGCCTCGTTCCAGGCTTCTAATCCAGGAATGCTTCCTTGGCTCCATGGCGTCTCCCAGTTAGACATGGTGGGAGCTGAGAAATGCTGCGTGGCCTCTAAGTAAATAGGCCCTTGCACGTGTAAGTGTCTCTCCCTGTTTTTCAGATGTTTCTAACTCTTCCTGAACCCATCACCACTAGTTCAATAGAAAGGCTTGATGAGGCAATTCATTAGACTGGTTGTAGGTCATGAGTGATTAGGATAAGTTTTATTACTTTTATATTATCACTGAGTTCTTTGTTGGAAATCCAGATTTACTTATCCTAATGTGATAGTTAAACAAAAAAAAATTAAGTAGATGTCTATGTTTTGTATTCCTACTAGTTCATCATATATATTTATGATTATTGTTTTGGGCATCTTTATCACTCTGTAGCACTTTGTCACATCTTTGTTAGATAATAATATCCAGGCTACATTTTTTTCCTGGGAACTCAAAAAGCTTCCATTTTCAACTGAAATTTGGGGAATGGCATTTTTTTACATTAAAATACCTTACATATCAAGTTTTTTCTTACACACTTCAGTAGGCAATTATTTAAATTAACTTTAGATAAGTAAATAAGTTAAATTATTACATAATATGAAAAACACATTTTACTTGTGATTTTCATACACTTTTCTCTTGTTGAAGATTTTAACATCTTGTATACACTTAAAGGAGAGGAAAAATACATTTGTAATCAAAATACACCAACTTTATTCTACTAATTCTACCTAATAAGTTTTTATTTTGCTTTGTTTTCTCTGCCTGCTATTGTGGTTTGAAGAAAAATGACTGGATTTAAATTTTCTAATAGTTATTTTGGTAGGTTTAGTAGCTGACACAGTTAGCTTTTTCAGTCCATGCTCTGATTTTAGGATGGTTTTAAGGAACATAAATTCAACCCTTTTTGTAGACACAGAATTGTGAGTCAAATGGCACAAGGTCTCCATGCTATCTCTGTAGTTGTGTTCATGCTGGAACTTAATTACTATCTTAACACTCAAATGATCCACATAAGATAAGAGTTGCTTATTTTCAGGAATCTGACATTTAAAACCTAAATCAGGAGAAAAAGAAAACTTGTTTTTTTTAAAGTCACTGTAGGATTTCTCTCAAAAAAATTATGAGAGGGTTTTTATGGTGTTTCAATATCGTTAACTATTTGACAGAAGCTGAAAAGTCAGGAAAAGTGAAAATGACAGGGGTATCTTAATATTAAATATGAATTAGAAATTAGTATGATTGATATAGGTTGATAAATAATTTGATTAATAAAATTTAGATTTACATATATATTGTATAATTCAAGGAACAATGCTTTCTTTTATCAAAAATATATATGGCTGTATCAGTGGGCAGAGTGGAGCAAAATGGAGCTCCCACTTTGTGTGACAGCCTGAATAGAATTTCTTTACAGTTATGATACAATTATTTTAGTTATAGCAGGCAGTATATAAATCATAGCAACGAATCAGCCTACCCCTTGACAATAAATAATGCATGAAAGCCAGTATCATCTTTACTGAAGATGACAGGAGACCTCCTGGGACCTGCAGAGAACCTCTTACTCTCTCCACACACACACAGTTTTGACTTTTTACCTACTCTCTATGTTCCACTACAATGATCTTTTTCTTAGGTCCACACAGAATTATCCCATCTTGTAAATTCCTCACCCCTATGAATCTTCAAACTATATTAAATTATGTGCTATATGTTTCCTTTATGTAAAACTCTTTTAAATTAATTTATATATACTTTGTGAAGTTTTATACTGTACATTGTAAACATATGTCATTTGTCATTGATTCCATTTACTGTTTATGAGCATTTTGGTAAATAACTGGACACTAGGCCCTTGTTAAGAAATAAAATATCCATTGCAAATTTGCTTCTATTGGAAAATATGTGATTTGACATCCTTTATCTTGAATCACAATTTATCCCAGATAACAGTTTGGGGACATCTGTACTTAACATTGGGCCACCTTTGGAAAAGGAACGCAAATAAAGAGCTGTCCCTGGAAACTAAATGTGAATTTCTGGCAGAACAGAAAATATTATTATAATGCGGCAATAATAAAATTAGGAAATTAAATTATTTAAAAATCTGTCTGTGTGATTATTCCCCTTGAAAATACATGAAATGCATAGCTCAAGAATTACCACTTTCTGAATTCATAGTTTCTATATCTCAATTCTTAATAGAGAAAACTTATTAACATCTTACTCATAATTTTAAGAAATTTACAAAAGATATGACTACCAGGAAGATGTTATAGTTGCACAGTATTAAAATTTCCCCCACCCCACTGTAAAAAAGAAAAAGCAGTTCAAGAATACAATTTTGCATGATCAAGATTTTGAACATCTAAATTGATGGTTTTTACTCACAAAGTATTTGATATTGCTGGAACTGTAATAGTATATGATTTCCTTAATTTTTGTTATTGTGTGGTGAGCTGTAACTATGTAATTAAACAGAATTTTGACAATCACATTCTGCTGACCTTTAAAATGTCACTTATTCCTTCACTTACTGGCTTGCTATTTTCAAAATAAAGTAAAAGAAGGCCTTTATTAAATGTAAGGTTACTGAGAATTTATTATGCATTTCCAGTGTTTTCCTAACTCTGGTATAATATAATTTTTATTAGGTTGACTCTGGTTTGACAGAATCATAGAATATTAATGTTGAAAATGACACTGGCAATCAACACATTTACTAGTGAAGCCATATCCAGAATTTTTAAGTGGCTTTCACAGTGTCAGACAACTAGAAAACAGCTTTCCTCCAGAACTATGCTCATTCTCTAATAAATAAAGAAAATTATTGAAAACGAGCATGTGGTAGAAAAGGATTGAATATCCAAAGTGAAATGTGTGTGGTCATGACTGTGCTAGACATCAGTGGCTTTCTTTACTACTTTCTCTCTCGCAACACAGAATCCTTTGTGACTTGGATTTAGACTTGCAGAATCTCTTTCTCAAACTTAATCTTTAAATATTAGCTGGGCATTTCTTATTCGCTATTACCAAATTAGTTAGGAATATTTTTGTCCTTTTATAGAGTCGGCTTTATAGAGAGAAAGTGAAGCTTCCATAATATCATAGAAATCAAAATGGGAGAGGAAGCTTGAATTACGAGGTCAGTCATAGTGCTGAAATGTCCTGCTCCAAGCAGGTCTGGACAAGGTCATGAATTGGAGGAAAGCAATGAAAAATGTATGATTGTTTTCAATTCTGTGCAGCCAGTAGAAGGCTGGCAAACGCTTAGGAGGGTGATGGTGGTGCAAACACTCCTTCTTTCTAAATGCTGAACGAAACAGCTTCTTCTGTCTATGACTTCCATGTGCTTTCAGAACAAACTGATGTGAACTTGATGGAGTTTTCTTTCCCTTTCTGTCACTATTAAAATCATGGGGATCATGTTTACTGGGGAAAGTGTATGAAAATTACAAAAGCTTGTATAAGTTTAGAGCCAACATAAGACATTGAATAAATGCAGGTCAGAGGGTACAGCCCCAAAGCAATTACTATGCTATTTTTGTAATGTACCAAAAACCAAATCTGGTAATTCTCCCAAGATGGAAAAACTGCTATCTTTATTTCCAAGTATGCAAGAAAAATGTTAGACCAATATACCTAATTTTGATATCCATATGGTAATTTTTAAAATCAGTGTTTGAGCAAGAACTAGAGTATTTAAATATTCATGGAAACATGAATTATCCTAATATCTAGGTATTTTAGGAAGTCAGGCTTGATTTGTATAATCGCAAAGGCCAGTCAGTGGGTAAGTACTTCCTGAACACTTGCTACCAACAGAACGTGAGTACAGGGCAGCCCCTACCTCTTGGCTCTTGTTCTCGCCTCCTTTGAAAATACTCTTGATACACATCAGTGCCAGGTGTGAGCTCTGATGGCAAAGCGTGTGGCTTCCACAGAAAACCTGAGATGACTAGAAATAAGGGCACAGGGAAAGGAAGAAGGACCAGCCTCATCAGGCTCCCCAAATCCCTTTCTCTAAACTGTTTCTCTGCATTTCCTCCTCCCCCACCCTCCCCCTCCTTCCCCTCCTTTTCCACCTTCCTTCCCCTCCTTTGCCATCCTCTCCCCCTCCTCCCCCTCCTTTCCCACCCTCCCCCTCCTCCCCTTCCTTTCCCACCCTCCCCCTCCTCCCCCTCCTTTCCCACCCTGCCCCTCCCTTCCCATCCTCCCCCTCCTTACCCACCCTCCCCCTCCTCCCCCTTCTTTCCCACCCTCTCCCTCCTCCCCCTTCTTTCCCACCCTCTCCTCCTCCCCCTCCTTTTCCACCCTCTTTTCTTCTCCTTCCCTTCCCACCTTTCCCCTCCTCTCCCTCCCTCTTCCCCCGCCTCCTCTTCCTTCTTTTCTATCCCTCTCTCTCTAAATATTTAGACCCACCTTTTTTTTAATCACAGGAAATTATTAAGCAACATAGTCTAACATAACTCCAAAATTACTTCTTGCTATTTCAGTCATATAAATTTTGTTAAACCACTTTTTCTAAAATTCCCTATTCCTCCTGACGCAAATATGTACATAAGACAAATACACACTCTCCATCACTTTCTATGTTTGTGTGAATTTTACAGAGACCTGTTCTACATACCTAATACTCTTCTGAATATTTGCAAACTTTGATTATAAGGTAGCTAAAAGAAAAAAAAAACCTACTATCTCAAAATTTAATTTTAAGAAACATTAACTGAATCTTCTAAGAGCTGGGTATTCAAAAGAGAATAAGACTTGGATCCTCCTTTAAGGAACTCATTATTTAAGGAAATGGATGCATTTCAAGTCATGAAGCAGGTATATTCAGTTTAGCGCTGTTCAGCTAATGTCCCTTGATCCTTCCTTGTTTCAATATTCATTAAAAAAATGTTTTAAGTACCTTGCTATTTTTGAAGTTTATAGTTTTTTAACAAATACATTTTTATTTCAGAGACGTAAGTAGAGTTTGATATCCAAAATGATAAATATTAGGGCCATTGGGCTCAGTTGCTTCAGTCACGTCTGACTCTGCGATCCCATGGACTGTAGCCTGCCAGGATCTTCCATCCATGGGATTTTCCCAGCAAGAATCCTGGAGTGGGTTGCCAAGTCTTCCTCCAGGAGATCTTTCCAGCGCAAGGATTGAACCCACGTCTCCTGCGTCTCCTGTATTCCAGGTGAATTCTTTACTTCTGAGCCATCAGGGAAGCCTATTAGGTCCATTAGCCAGAAATAATCCATTTCGCTCACTCTAACTACAGCCACCTCACTGTCAGGATATAATCTAAAGTAACAATGCCACAAAGGAGCTATTGGAAATGTTCTGCTCAGCTGCCCACCCCCACCCCCTTCCTCACCATTGGTCCCTCTTCCTGAATGCTGACAGGGAACGACATGCTAAATTTTAAATTGCATGGACCACTGAGAGTTCTAAGGAATGTAACTAAAATAAACCATCGTAAATTTAGAAATAGTAAATGGTAGGACTAGGTATGACACAGGAAAGCTTGTCCACTGCTACTTTTAACACTGTGCACAACTTAGACGGGGTGATATTTGATATCTCAGGTAAAATCAACATTGCCTATAGTACAAACTGTTCACTACATACATGAACAAAATGTAGAAATTCCATCCTTTGTGCTACATTTGTCCTTCCCAGCTCTTCAATATAGACGTAAGATGTATATTTATCCAAGAGGCACTGTAGCCCCAAAGAGACTTTATATTATGATGTGTGATATTTTAAGCAATAATATTTATATGCTATATTTAACTGAGTGTTTAAGTTGGGCTGATGGGTAGAGGTGGGAGCATTATTTTGAATGAGTCAGAACACTGTGAGCTCTCAAATAATTTAGGTCATTGCTGATGACTCTTGAGTAAAAGACATCATCTTTGTCTTTTTATTTCCTGTCTAGACACCATCTCTTCCTAAAGCTTAAATGACATGTGATTCTTACAGTAACCACTGGTGGTCATTATTAATGTTGTTCTCTGATCAGGAAGTGATGGTAACAGGACTTGGGCAGTAGTGGGTTGTCTGTTTTTCAGTCTAATAGAAATGTTCAACTTGAATACCACTCCATTAACATGTAAAGAGAAAGAGGGTAACGTTTTAGAAGAAATTGTTCAGTAATCTATTGAGAAAAATCTTTGCAGTGTTTTGGTTTATGGCCCTATGGAGTGAAGAAGCTATAAGGCAACTGTGATGGGTCTATTGTTCATGTTAAAGTGACTCTCTCACCCATTTATAAAAGCATATAACTAACTAGGACTGTGTAACTCCAGATGTATGGACTTTCTCAGGTTGCCATTCTGTTTTGTTTGCCTTGCTTTCCATTGTGTGTTTCTTGCATGAACACCTAATGTTCATAGATACACCCCGATCACGCTGTGACTGCCTTCTTTTTTCTTAGCCAGGCATTCTTCTGACTCTCGTTTACCTTTTGTGCAACTAATCTTTAAAATAAATTAATACTTAATACATGTAACCAGGGAAACACTTTCCTGACTCACATTTCATTCATTTTAGTAGAATCCAAAAAAAAAAAAAAAAAAATCATTAAGTCTGGTGCCTCAGACAGGCTGTGTTCTCTGGGTAGGTGTTACTGACAGGGCCTCTGACCTAGTTTTTGCTGCCTGGTAGACTTGACATGTTACTGTCTTTTTGTGACTTGAGATAGACTGTCTCTTTACTACCTTTTGTTTCTTTTTAATTTATCTTTAATTGGAGGATAATTGCTTAACAATATTGTGTTGGTTTCTGCCATACATCAACATGAATCAGCAATAGGTATACATGCATCCCCTCCCTCTTGAATCTCCCTCCCCTTTTGATTCTTTTTGGACTAAAAATTTAGGAGGCCTGATGTTGATGTGAATAGTCAGGGAAACTGAGTATGACCATATGATCCACACGAACCTTCCGATTATATTCTATGTTTTATTTGTGTTCAATTTTAATATGCCATAAAAATTTTTGTCAGCTAGATCTGTAGCTTATGAAAGGAAGCCAGAAATCAGTATGGAACAGAGAAAGTCAGAAGTGTGGACCACCCTACTGAAGCATCACAAGATCAGGATGGAAAAACAGGTCAGAAACCAAGATAGCAGGAAACATACGTATTAAAAGCACTCAGGTAAGGACTTTGGCTTTAATGCCAACATAGAAAGCACTTGGCAATGGCCATGACGACAATAAGAAAAAGCTGAACAAACTAAAATCTCTTTTTTCTTGAACCTATCAGAAAACTGAGGTTCCAAGGCAAACCTCCGCCCCAAAATCTGCCAAGAGAGACACATCCAGAGACCTACAGCAAGCAGCATCTCCTCACACAGAGTGCTGTGGCAGAGAACTAACAGGGACACCTCGTCAGCTGGACGAATTGCTGGATACAGCTGTGGACTAATATGAGTGTGAGAAACTCATGGGGACCACAGTCTGAGAGGGACCCAAAAGCCACCAAATTCTCACCAAGAGGATCCAAGACCCCCTCACAGATCTATTCAGGAAAGAACAGGATCAAACTGGGAAATAAGCTGAGAGCCTTCTCTGTAACAAAGACCTACACTCCAAAGGAATATTCACTGGAAGGAAAGATGCCAAAGCTGAAGCTCCAATACTCTGACCCCTTGATGCGAAGAGCTGATTCATTAGAAAAGACCTTGATGCTGGGAAAGACTGAAGGCAGGAGGAGAAGAGGGCAACTCAGGATGAGATGGTTAGATATTATCACCACCTCAATGGACATGAATTTGAGGAAACTCCGGGAGAGAGTTGAGGACAGGGAAGCCTGGAATGCTGCAGTCCATGGGGGTCGCAGAGTCAGACATGATTTAACAACTGAACAACAACACTCCAGAGGAAAGGACACAATCAGAGCCCAATTCTCAAGCCTACTCCCAGCTCCTGCAGTCTTCCTGTCTCACCTAAGGGAGAGAAATAAAGATCATAATCGTAATAACCTAGTCAGCAGGTGCCAGGCCATCATGCAAATAGATTGGAAACTCTGCAGCCAGGACCTGGGGTAGAGGGCAAGAGATTCCACTGGGGAGATAGCTGTGAACCTTACAAAGTCACAGGGTGACTGAAAGATGGAGACTTAATCATACGATGGTAGAAACCCCCTTCCCCACCATGTACCATCGCACCAGCAGGGATCCAGTGTAACCACAGCTGACCGCAGATAACAGAGCTAGGAGGAGGCAATCTCTCTGAGGAGCACCCAGGAGTACTCAGTACACTTTTGTCTTTTTTCTTCTTTGTGAAGCCCCCCAGGAAGGGAAGGAGGGCACACTTTGTGACCATGGTTGTGTACTGGTGGGGAGTAAAAGGCAGGTCCACGTAGAAGCTCAGGTAGAGAACAAGCTGGGATGTGCAGAGGGTCAGGGCAGTGAAGGGGAACCCAGAAAAGGCCCAAGTCAATGCCAGTAACATTCATCCCAGATGGAGGCCCATGTCTCCTGATCCCAGGAGCTCCTGGGTGGGGTGAGGGGTGGGGTGAGAATGAGAGCCCTTGGATGAGAAACACCAGGGCACCCCACCAGTTGCCAGAGGCCCTCATTCTAGACTTGTCAGTACGGGAGCTGGTTCACGCCATCTTTCAAGCAAGCCCCCGTCAATGCCAAGGCCTCCCAACCCTTGGTCAGAATCACGGAGCCCTGAAGTCTCACCTTGAAGGCACAGCCAGCTGTGGGGACCAGGCTCTAGGCCAAAGGACATGCAGGGGCAGGAATGACCACAGCCAAGCGGGGGACATGGATGCACATGTCCAGAGCATAGCATCCAGGCCACTGTGAGGGCTCCTGGCGGGTGTTTGCCATGATTCAGTCTGCAGCTGGAGGTGGACAGAACATGCCGCCACTATTCAAAGGAAAGCCAGAGCGACTATTTGACTTCAGACAAGGCAGACTTCAGAACAAGGAATGTTACCAGGGATAAAAAGCACATCATATGTGATAAGGTTGTCAATTCTTCAAAAAAAAAAAAAAAAAATTGACAGTCCTGAAAGCATATGTTCCTAATAACAAAATATCAAAATCCATGAGGCAAAAGCTGATAAGATATCTGTGTGACATTTATAAATTCTTATATGCGAGGTGACACAGGCGAATCCATAGCTATCGTTGGAGACTGCAACCTGCCTCTATCCACATGTGATCCATCAAACGGGGAGAAAATCAGAAAGAGTATGGTGACCTGAACAGCGCTATCAGTCAGTTTGATCTACTGATCACTTACAGGATTTTACATCCAACAGCAGAATGTACATTCTTCCCAAGCTCACATGAAATATTCCCCATGGTAGGCCATATTCTGGACCATAAAACACACCTTAATAAATCTAAAAGAAGAGAAATCATACAAATAATGTTTTCAGGCTACAATAAAATTAAATTAGAGTTCCATAAGAGAAATATAGCAGAGAAATCCAAAAATATAGAGAGATTTTAAAAACACATTTTTGAATAACCCAAGAAGCCTCAAGAGAAATCCAAAATTTTTCAATTTGATAAAAATAAAATTGTAGCTTACCAGAGTGGCTCAGCTGGTAAAGAATCTTCCTGCAAAAAAAAAAAAAGAATCTTCCTGCAATGTAGAGGACCTGGGTTTGATCCCTGGGTAGAAAAGATTCCCTGGAGAAGGAAATGGCTGCCCACTCCAGTGTTCTTGCCTGGAGAATTCCATGGAGCCTCATAGGCTACAGTCCATGGGTTCTCAAAGAGTTGGACACAACTGAGTCACTAACACACACAGAGAACTTGGGGGATGAAGTGAAATTTATAGAATTATATGCCAAGTCTGATGGAGAATGGAATAGCAGGTCACTCCAGTGTTCTTGCCTGGAGAATCCCATAGACAGGGGAGCCTGGTGGGCTGTGGTCCATGGGGTTGCAAAGAATCAGACATGACTGAGCAACTCACACACACACACACACACACACACACACACACACACACGCCAAGACTGAAAAGGAAGAAGAATCTAAAATCAATAACTTAAGCTTACACCTTAGGTAACCAGAGGAAAAAGAACAAAATAAACCGAAAGCAAGCAGAATAAAGAAAATAATTTTAAAAACAGAGCAGAAATCAATGCAATTGAAAATAATAGAAAAAAAATCAATGGAACCAAAATTTGATTCTTTGAAAAGATAAGAAAAATAAGACATACAATAGAGGCGGGCAAAGGCAAACCAGAACTTGCTAGACCGTCTCCAGCTGTTCATCAACATTGCCCAAAATGACCTACAGAGAGCAACGTGCAGTGGCCCACATCTCATTAAAGCTCCATGTAGGCCGATTCTAACCCATAACCGCATTAAAAGAGGAGATTCTGGGATGTAAGAGTTCCTCAGTTAAACCAACTGACAGAACACAATTGGGCACACAGTGTCTCTGGATTTTTTTGCCTTAATTGTCAATTGGGATAATAATATTTATCTTGCCTACATCTTAGAGTTGTTTAAAAATTAAATGGAATAACGTAAGAAAGTGCTTTGAGAATGACAGTGCACAGCAAAAGAATATAATGATATTTTTGTCAATAAACCAAATTTATAATAGCTTGCTATTCATTAACCATTGAAATGATGATCAAACAGACATCCAAGATTATAAAAAGGCTCGAAGAAGTTTGTATGTCTCTACAAACTACTGAGCCATTGTATCTCTTTGTCCTTTTACCACGTGAGCTGAAGAAATTCAAATTTGCTTCTGAAGATCTTCATTAGAAATGATAAAATTTCAAAGTAAGATAAATTAGTTCAACTGAAGCCACATCAAAAACTGTAGCAAGAAATTTTAATAATATTGAGAGTAAATTGGAGAGCTCAGTCTTATTCAGTCATGAGATTAAGGGGTAATGGTCTTATTCACTGTATTTTTTAATATCTGGGATATTAATTTAATTTAATATCCCAGATATTAAAAAATACAGTCCATGGTATTCTGTAGGCCAGAACACTGGAATGGGTAGCCTTTCCCTTCTCCAGGGGATCTTCCCAACTCAGGGATCAAACCCAAGTCTCCAGCATTGCAGGCAGATTCTTTACCAGCTGAGCCACAAGGGAAGCCCAAGAATACTGGCGTGTATAGCCTGTCTCTTCTCCAGCGGACCTTCCAGATCCAGGAATCTAACCGGGGTCTCCTGCATTGCAGGCAGATTCTGTACCAACTGAGCTACCAAGGAAGCCCTTAAAGGATAATGGTCTTATTCACTATAAGCATTTTTAAATATCTGGAATAAATGCTGTTATGAATAAATGATTAAATAAGAAGAAGATCATCTTAAGACTGAATTTGCAGAAAGATACAGAATCAGTTGAGATCAAATTTTGGAGTGAGTAAAGAAAGTTACCATAGCTCAAAGTGGTTTCCTGCTTATGGACCCCTGGAGTTGCCTCTTATTTTCTGTTTTCCAAACTTATTCCATCAACATCCTGGAACTGCTATGAGTCTGTATCACTCAAATAAATTAATTGGTTTTTGTGGTTGTTTTTTTTTTTTCCCTATAACACAGTCAGCATCTGCTTCTAATGCTTAAAACCAATACCCTCAACTTTTACAGACACAAACCCAAACATAACAGCCTTCTTATCCTGCCATGTTCTGGGCACTGATTAAAAATCTGTAATCTGCCACCTCATATCCTTTTATTTTTAATATAAATTTATTTATTTTAACTGGAGGCTAATTACTTTACAATATTGTATTGGTTTTGCCATACATCAACATGAATCCACCACGGGTGTACATGTGTTCCCCATCCTGAACCCCACCTCCCACCTCCCTCCCCATACCATCCCTCTGGGTCATCCCAGTGCACCAGCCCTGAGCATCCTGTATCAGGCATCAAACCTGGACTGGCGATTCATTTCACATACGATAATATACATGTTTCAATGCCATTCTCCCAAATCATTCCACCCTGGCCCTCTCCCACAGAGTCCAAAAGACTGTTCTATACATCTGTGTCTCTTTTGCTGTCTCGCATACAGGGTTATTGTTACCATCTTTCTAAATTCCATGTATATGCGTTAATATACTGTATCGGTGTTTTTCTTTCTGGCTTACTTCACTCTGTATAATAGGCTCCAGTTTCATCCACCTCATTAGAACTGATTCAAATGTATTGTTTTTAATGGCTGAGTAATACTCCATTGTGTATATGTACCACTGCTTTCTTATCCATTCATCTGCTGATGGACATCTAGGTTGCTTCCATGTCCTGGCTATTATAAACAGTGCTGCGATGAACATTGGGGTACATGTGTCTCTTTCAATTCTGGTTTCCTCGGTGTGTATGCCCAGCAGTGGGATTGCTGGGTCATAAGGCAGTTCTATTTCCAGTTTTTTAAGGAATCTCCACACTGTTCTCCATAGTGGCTGTACTAGTTTGCATTCCCACCAACAGTGTAAGAGAGTTCCCTTTTCTCCACACCCTCTCCAGCATTTATTGCTTGTAGACTTTTGGATAGCAGCCCAACTGGGAAATTTTGTAGAATCAATTCCAGCTTGTATGGTCCTCTCTCCACTATTATCCTGGATGAAGAGAGATGTCGGGATGACAGTTATGCAGTCATAACTTGTGCTTATAACCACTGTTTATCAGCCCAGGTCAAGGTT
Source organism: Bos indicus x Bos taurus (assembly GCF_003369695.1). Taxonomy (NCBI): domain Eukaryota; kingdom Metazoa; phylum Chordata; class Mammalia; order Artiodactyla; family Bovidae; genus Bos; species Bos indicus x Bos taurus. The sequence continues at coordinate 7,609,810 of NC_040099.1, read as the reverse complement.
CTGGTCTAGGAAGACAAGATTGTCTAAATATCCAGTGTGTCTCAGAGGATCTGAAGAGAGCCTTTAGACCATGGGTGAAGAGTCTGAGATAAAGTTATGGTAAATACCAAAACAGTAAACTAGGAAAAGAGACAACTGTTAATGCTAGACAGAAAAAAAAATATTAACTCTGGAGAGAATGAACAATCATTTTTACCGTGGTATTCAACTAAGAAGAGCATTGGCAAGATCATGAAAAAATAAACAAATATTGAAATAATCAAAAGTTTAATGTAAATATTTTGGAAGGATGGATACATGACAAAGGTGTGTGCGTGTGGTGAGTTTGTAGGAAAGACAATATCGAAATCAATAAAGAATGTCTAAAATGGAAAAACATCAATGGCACCCCACTCCAGTACTTTTGCCTGGAAAATCCCATGGACAGAGGAGCCTGGTGGGCTGTAGTCCATGGGGTCGCTAGAGTCAGACACGACTGAGCGACTTCACTTTCACTTTTCACTTTCCTGCATTGGAGAAGGAAATGGCAACCCACTCCAGTGTTCTTGCCTGGAGAATCCCAGGGACGGGGAACCCTGGTGGGCTGCCGTCTATGGGGTCACACAGAGTTGGACACGACTGAAGCGACTTAGCAGCAGCAGCAGCAGCAGTGATATATGTACACGATTCAGAAAAGCAGAGGGACTTCCCTGGTGGTGCAGTGGCTACGACCCCGTGCTCGCAGTGCAGGGCGTCCGGGTCCAGTCCCTGGTCAGGGAACTCAGGTCCCGCGTGCTGCGACCAACACCTGGTGCAGCCAAACAAACTCTTCTAACAGCAGAAAAATAAATAAGCAGAAGTGACAGTTTTTGTCTCAATGGAGGTAAAATCAGAAGGACAGGTTTTTTGTTTGTTTTTTTGTTTGTTTGTTTTTTGCCAAAATGACCCTTGTACAGCACACTTCAACTCTTTGAACTACATGCACTTACAAAACACACTAAATGCGGCATGGAGAGAAGCTACAAAGTGTCTCTCATTTGACTTTTTTTTTCTGCATTTAATCTTCATGTTAATATTATCAGGAATTTCCCCCTAATATTCTTTGATAAGTGAAACTAATGATAGTGGAGCCCTACATTTTATTCATCCAAACAACAGAATATAGTATGTTAAGGTAAACATTCACATGCCCTACAAAACCCGAGTCTAAAATTACATGTAAAACTGGAAAAAAAAATGTTCTAAAGAGGGTGACTATACAACATCATTGCAGCAGGGAAAACAGACAGTAACGGGGGATTCTTTCAGACATTTATTACCCATCCCCACACATCAGATCTTTTCTTACAACATAGTTAGTGCTTTAAATCTGGGACAGTAAAATACATAAACCAACCTTGACGATTTGTAAAAAATAATTTTAGAAAGCATTGCAGTTAATTCTAGAAGCTACAGTTCCACCTATTGGATGACTAGCAAACGAAAAATGTATAAGAGCTTAGAGACTTGATTTAGAACAATCCAATGACAGATCAGTGGAAAAGTATACAAATTTATGCAAAAAGCCTACATGTGAAGGTCAATACTTTCTAGACAGTCTAACGATGGCTTAACTAATGATGATAATAAAACAGTGGTAAGACGTGTTTATACTATTTTATATTTTTTCAAAGATATTTGCTTATCATGATTGTGGAAAAAAAGATTAACTTTGTACTCACAATTTAGCACCTCCACCCATACTTTATAAGCATCTGTATTCTACAATATCTTCAGTCTTGCTGAAATTCATACAAGTGGTACAAAACACAGCGTATTATTAAAAATCAAGGAGAAGCGCTTTGATTACAGTGATTTCTAATTTCACTGTGGACTCTACCAAAGTAGAAAATTACTGCAATGCAGCTGGACCTTTTATTTAATACAGTTTTAGAAAAACAAACATAATTTGGTTGTTTACAATAAAAGTTAAGTCATTTTTATTTCATTCTGTATAAATGGATAATATTTTTAAGTGTATATGTATATTTTAGTAATAAACTTAATTACTTAAAACTTCTGTAAGTATAAATATTTACTAGCTGAAAATTATAACCTTATCCACCTGCCTCCCATTTATAAGCATAATTTCAAGTTAATGAAATTCCTATTCTATTTTCCCAGTGTGCATAAAGGCTTTTAAATAATGTTTCAAGGTCTCTCTGATGATAATATAATCAATGCCTAATCATTGTAGGCTAATAAGATGTCTTCTTCCCCTGACAAAACTGTGTACTCTATGATGGCATTTAACAAACTTACCTACCTTGTCACCACACAGCAACTCCCTGTAATTGGTTACTTTAATGCAGATACTAAAAGAATGTCATTCAAAGAAAACATAGATTTTATTTAATATAGTACCAATAAAAATTATGTATGTAAAAAAGAACCTTAGGAAGCATTTGTTTCCTAAATAGCACCTTGCAGAAAAGATTTAACACATAATTTAATTCAATTCTGACCTTTCATGCTGTGGATCTGTTTCCTTAGTAACAACTGGAATAGTAGGTACAATAGGTTAGGGAAATACATATGTGTGTGTGCTAGTGTGTGTACATGTATATACACACAAACTATATATACCATATACCTACTATGGATACCATATATTGTATACATATACAGTAGGCATAGTTTATATATATATGTATATATAAAGCTAGAATTGTCAACCCTAATATATTAGGTACAGTTGACAATTCTAGCAAGTTAGGTATAATATTAAAGAGACTACAATCAAAGTGCTTTGTTAAGTAAAGATGTCCAAAGAAAATGAATGAACAGAGTTTCAAAAGCTAACAGATGACAGTGCAGCAGGATCTACAGAGGAGGTTGGAGAAATTTCAGCAGGACTTAAGAAGGTTCCAAATCCCTAAAAATTCTGAACCCTGGAGATGAAGAATTTAGAAAAGAAGGGACAGACTAAATAATTCTCATAAATGCTTTGAGAGACTTTTTTAAAAAAAGTTTAAAACATCCATGGCAAAAGAGACAAACTTCAAATATTGTGGTTTCCATAAACCGCACATTAAGTGGATTACATAAAAATCCTCCCTGAAATCATGTTGCCATGGTAGAAATTTTTTACTTCTCCCTATGTCATTTAGTCATTGAGGATTGGTTATCAGAATCTCCCAGAAAGTAATATTTTCATTAACTTTTAGGAAGAAGTCATTTATCTTTTAAAGGATGCCAAGTTTGCTTCACCATGGATAGAGTCAGCCATGGACACTTTCATAGATCTGATCTAGTTAACAAAACAGTAGACGGTTTTCTTGTAAAACTGCCTGCCCACGTTGTTACAAATATATCTGTGGAAACACTTCTTGAATCCAGATATAAGTATCTATAAGCAAACAAATAAAAATGACAGCTAACTCTCATTGCATGTACATAGTACAACTGGGAGTGATCGTTTTCATTCTTTCCCTTCTGAAACAGTTAGGGGCACTCACAGTTTCCATAATTCACAGAATAATTGCACTATTTGGTGTGCATGGTATGTAAAGATAAAACCACAACATATCCACTGTCTTGCTAAAACTGTAAATTACAGCTTAAGAATCTAGACAATGTGAGGATTTGCTTTGGGTTCATTTCAGATTATCATGCCAAGTCTCCAACTTTGAAACCTAAATGAATCTTTGAGATGAGTCTTTTAGAAATAAGGATCTTTTAAAGATGAGTAATAAGGGCATGAGACAGGAATGATCACTGTTTTGTCATTACCAAACCACTGTGGTTTCAAGGTGACCATGACCGTTACTGAGTTTCACAAATACTTTTCATTGTTGCTTCCATCTAGAATTTGGACAACAACAGGCATGGTCTAATTGCTCTGAGAGTCATATCATGAGGCCAAACTGGGTACTTGTCAAAGCTTTGAGGCAAAAAAAAGTTTTTCTGTACCTTCCTACTCTTTGATCCCTTTTCCTCCTTCCTTACACCCTCCTCAGCCTCTTCCCCTCTCCTTCCCAGTAATGGACTTGGGCCCCACTCCTACACAGCTCTAGCAAGCCCTTAACTGACTTAGCCCATCCACCCTTTTCTGGCCATGTTGTTGTTATTGTTGCTCCGTCACTAAGGCATGTCCGACTCCTTGTGACCCCATGGACTACAGCACACTAGGCTCCTCTGTCCTCAACTTTCTCCCAGAGTTTGCTCAAATTCATGTCTACTGGGTCAGTGATGCAATCTAACCATCTTAACCTCTGTTGCCCTCCTTGCCTTTTGTCTTCAATCTTTCCCAGCATCAGGGTCTTTTCCAGTGAGTCAGCTCTTCCCATCAGGTGCCCAAAGTAGTGGAGCTTCAGCTTCAGCATCAGTCCTTCCAATTGATATTCAGGGTTGATTTCCTTTCTGGCCATGATGACTGCTTAACGATGGACAAGTCATCGAATGTGCTTGCTCTCTACCAGGCAGAAACAAGGATTATGACTTGCTGAGAGTTGTCGGCAGTCATCTTGGAAACACAAGCGGAAAGCCTGAAGGAGAGTGAGGCTAACATCAAGGGAAGTAGATCCGATGCTGTGAAAGGGGATCCAGAAACTGTCTTTTGTCCATTCTTAATTCTGGACATAATCTTTAAGCCCTGGAAAATAACCCTTCCCTGAAGCTTGATCTTCCCTGGATTGTCCCATTACATGATTCAATGTTTCCTTTCATGTAAAAGCTAATTACAGTCAGGTTTTCTAAAACATATCTGTTAAGAATGCTCTCTATGGTTAGGCAGTATTTTTCTTGTCGAATGAAATAAATTTGGTCAACCAATATCCAAGGTAGACATTAAATAGTGGGAAGAACTGTATGACAATCCATTTACATAATAGTTATCATTTACATTCTCCTATGATGGGCTTAGACTCTAGCCCTTGGTCCAAGACAGAAGACCGGGTGGTTGACATAAATGTCCTCTCCTGCACCACCTGCCGGTGGATTGGGAGGGAAGGGATTTCTGTAGTTGTTGGTTGCCTAGAAAGATAAACACAGAGGATGTTAATAATTCACTGCATTTCAGCACTTAATCAAGACACTCAAAACAAATTTCTCCTCAATTCAACCATAATATAGGTCAAATTTCTATTACAATTAATTTCATAAACCATTCTCTTCATTGCATGGACTTTCCACGAGAAAATTACATTCTTGATCTCGTGACTCTGAGATACAACAGAGACTAGTCTTGATTATCACTTGATATAGAGGGATATAAATTACCTCTTTAGATGTAAAATTCTCTCTCCTGATGTTACGCTATTTCAAAGAGAACAATAATTCGCATTTTTATATGGAAGGTCTAGTACAGTATTTTCCCGTAGTGGATAACCATTCATTTCTGTTGAACGGATGAATTACTAAATACGTGTTTTTAAAGTACACCATGTCCTGGCTTAGGAATAAGCAACTGAACACAACTTAAAAATTACAAAAGCAAGAGGACATTCACTTTCCAGACGATGTTTTACAGTCATTAATCTTCCCTAGCTAATCAAGTCTCTTTGACCACATGTATGCATGTGTGTGACAGAAGATGCAGAGGCATAAGTGAGAGCAGGGAGAGAGAGCAGGGGACGGAAATGAAGGGAAGAGGAGGAGGAGAGAGAGGCCTTTTGGTGAGTAGTGAGGAGCTTGAAAATTTAGAGTGGTATTGGTGTTTGCACAAAGAAAGCAAAAGTAAAGTTCAAGTGGTATTGCTATCTACTCAATTTGTCTTTTTTAAAAGAGCCCCCAAAGAATCAAGGAAGTCTAACTTTGACAGACCAGCTGACTAACTTTCTAATTGCCACTCAAAATATTAAAAAGCCTGCAAAAGCCTGGAAGCGTTGAACATCTAGGGCAGGAAGTTGCAAAGCGCCTTTCCTCCCCTGGAATTCAGAGCAATAAGTGTACCTTTGCATTGGCTTGAGTGGACAACAGCTAAGGACAGAGAAGAGACCCAAAAATTGTATGTGACAGAACAAAGCCAGGCTTCTCCAGCCTTTGCACTTGGTGCCCAGAAGCAAACCATGAGTTATTGAGGAAGACAAAAATTTGTTTTGCAAAGAGTAACTCCTTAATAGAAGAAGAAAGCTAAACTGAGAGATTATTAAGAAGTCTGAAGCACACACACTGGATTGTCAGAAGCTTTTTAGAACTGGATGTTTTGGCCATGTAGCATTCAAGTGCAAATAATTTAATTGAAGAGAAATGGATGTAATTTTAGATAACACTCGGGGAAATGTTTTATTGTAAGATTTTGTAAACAGAAAAATGTGCATTAGAGGGAATATTTGACCTACAGTGGAGATAATGAGTGAGCATGGAAATAAGCATACATCTTATCTGCAAACCCAGAAACCTCCTCTTTCAATTAAACATGAAGGGGCAGGAGCAGGTAGAAAGACAATGTCATGGTTAACCCGCGTCCTGCCCAGCAGAAGGGTCTCTAGCTTCATAATCTGGACATCAATTAATTAATCAATTAATCCAAATATCATTTCAGTAATGAATATCCTGTATTGCATCCTTTTATGTGCTTGCTATGCGTTAGTTTAAATTAATTTAACCCTCACAAAAACCTCAAGACACAGAATATCGTCATGCCCTGCACCGGGTCAGAGAGCATCTCCCCCAAATGTATGTACTTCCTAGACCTTCATTAATGTGACCTTATGTGGAAACAGGGTTGCTTCAGTTGTCACTGGTTAAGATGAGGTCGTACTGAAGAACCATGGGCCCTTAGCTCAATATCACTGGTGCCCTTAAAGAAACGGAGAAGAGACACAGACATTCACGTGTGCATGCGGAATAACGCCATGTGAAGACAGAGGAAGAGGTTTGGGCAATGTGTCGACAAGCTGCAGATTGCTGATAACCGCGGAAACGGAGAGAGAAGCACGGAGCAGAGCCTCGTGCCAAAAAGGACTCGACCCTGCGGAGACCTTGATTCTAGATTTAAGCCCTCCAGAACTGTGAGAGAACAGGGTTCTCTTGTTTCTAGTCACCCACTTTGTGGTAATTTTGTCGTTGCAGGCCTCCAATGGCGGTAGCTAAACGTGCAATGTTGACTATTAAGTGTAATTGCTCCTTTATTTATATGGATGTAAAACAGTGTCCAAGGGTATTAATCATAGGAGACTAAATCAGAAAAGAACTGCTTCATCAAATAGCTGAGACTTGAACAACAGGCGACTGTGTGGTTAGGTTATTGAGAATAAAAAAGAAGCTTGCAAGCTGCAAAATGAACTGACTTGACAAGACACTCAGGATGCACAAAAGAGTTGGGGGGGAGAGGGGAGTAACTATTCTGAGAACACTTACCCTATTCTGTGTGATCCAGACGTCTTTAAATAGGCCTCTTTTCTGTTGCCTTTTCTTTCTGGGAACACATGTACAAAAGAGAAATTAAGAATGACATGTCAGCACTAGCAGTATTTCTTCTTTTTTTTTCCAAAGATTTTTTTTGATGTAGACCATTTTTAAAGTCCTTATTGAATGTGTTACAATACTGCTTCTGTTTTAAGTTTTGGTTTTTTGCCACAAGGCATGTGGGTCTCAGCTCCCCGACCAGGGACTGAACCTGTGCCCCCTGCATTGGAAGGAGAAGTCTTAACCACTGGACCACCAGGGATGTCCCAGCACTCTCATGATTTCAAACGCTCTATACCTCACCTGCACCCCAACCCTTACTGATTAAGCTGAAGTTGTTCATGGCTGCTTTATATGCAGTCACTCAAAATTCCATTGACCTAAATTTTTCCATTTTCCCTACATTCTCCAATGTGCTCACAAATGGCAAAGGCAGCTAAATGGATATCCAGTAGTGTAGCTTAGTAATTAATCTCAGGGAGTTTACTGAAGAATGCTGCAGAGTAGGTTGTTACATATATGACTGACAACCTTCTCCAAATAATTTCAGACATTTCCCACAATTAAAAGTTCCTTTTAAATGCCCACAGTGTAACTTCTTGGATGACAATGACAAAAGAACTAAGCTTTACAGACTCTTTCAGGCACTTCACTAAACCATCTGTATTGCTTTGCTTGCTGAGCCCCTTCAGGTGCGTCCCACATTTTGCAACCTTATGGACCGTAGCCCGCCAGGCTCCTCTGTCCATGGGATTCTCCAGGCAAGAATACTGCAGTGGGTTGCCACGTCCTTCTCCAGGGGATCTTCCTGACTCAGGGATCAAACTCTTTTCACAAGTGAGGAAATATATGCAGATCTATGACCTTTGATTCATTGTTAAATTATCATTCACAAGGCTTGTTATATCATAATATAGAGTTAACTTTCCAAGTAGGTCCAAATATATATATATATGTGTGTGTGTGTGTGTGTGTATGTGTGTATACATGTGTACATGTGTAAAGAAATATATTTTAACATAAGCCTTAGTGTATACAATGTGATGAAAGAAAAGAGAACATGATTTCTTTTCTTTCAGTTTTATTGAGATATAACTGACATGGAGCACTGTATGGGCTTTCCTGGCGGCTCAGCAGCAAAGAATCTGCCTGCCAATACAGGAGACGTGGATTCAATCCCTGTGTCAGGAAGATCCCCTGGAAAAGGAAAGGGGGCCTGGTGCCCAGGGGCTTCTGGGTGTGTGCCAGGCATGAAGGAAGGATTTCGTTTCCTCCAGGCACCCTGTGATGTATTATGGCTCCTCTCCAGGTCAATGCATCTGAAGCTGAAGCTGCAGGATTAGTTTAAACGTTTGCTAAAACAGAGTTCAGAAGGTCATTGTCAGGTCCTTGGGTCATTTTTCAAGACGTTTCTATTCTAAGCAATGACCACAAACCGATACTAGCGACAGGGTAGAAAAGAGGACCCAATTTTTGCTTTGTGGTTTTGGCCATGATCGTGCATTCAGGTCCACTAATCTTCTTTTTATCACATTTAACCAAGTAGAACAATATATTCTACAGTTCCATTTAGCTATTCACGTAAAAGTGATGCATTCTCATGACTCAAAATCCATCCTGTCTGACACCTGTGACCCTCCCGAGACCTGCCTGTCGCTCAGTCTCTCTCCGCTGTGTTTCCCGTGTTCCCATGCGCTCTAGCTGTCACGTTGGCCCTCAGCACATCTTTATGAACCAAGGTGAAGCAGGGGAGAAACCCTCACTGCCACTAACAACCTGGCTTCCGCACCTCGATTTGCTTATTTCTGACCAGGGATTGACTGGAGGGCAGCCCGCCATGCAGAGAAAGGGACATCGACAGTTTCATGTTTCAACTTAATTAGGCATATGCTTGTGGACCATCCATTGTTTGGAAAGATTAGCACTAAATGCCATCAAGCACAAAGAAATGAATAAAACACAACCCCTGCCATTATGAATAGCAGGGAAGACAAGCGAGGAGGAAATGATTAAACTACAAAGCAGGCTGAGAGGCGTGGAGGGTGAGAGGCGCAATGGGACTCTGGATGGTGACCTCACGTCTGCTTGCAGGAGGTGGAATGCAGGGCAGCCCCCCAGAGGGGACATGCTCCCCACACCAAGAACATCCACAGGACTGAGGCTAAATCTGGGGGAACCAGCATTTTGGTGGCATCACAGAGGGGAAGAGTCGGGTGTGTTCACAGAATAAAAGTTGTATTTCAATACAACTGGTCAATATCAGGAGAGTAAGTAAAGTAGAAAATATGAATGAATATTAGATTGAAAGAAAGTGAAGTCGCTCAGGCATGTCCAACTCTTTGTGGCCCCATGGAGTGTAGGCTACCAGGCTCCTCCATCCATGGGATTTTCCAGGCAAGAATACTAGAGTGGGTTGCCATTTCCTCTTTCAGGGGATCTTCCCAACCCAGGGATCGAACCCTGGGCTCCGGCATTGCAGGCAGACACTTTACCATCTGAGCCACCAGGGAAGTTCCTGAATATTAGATTGAGGTTAGATTAATCAGGCTGAACAGAGGGTACCTGTGACACAAGGTTAATGAGTTTAGCATTATTCTGGTGGCAGTGGAAACATAAACAGTCTTTAAACAGGGAGACAAGGTGGTCAGTCTAACTTTTAGAGAGGAACCAGGAAACATCAGATGAGTTAGAAGGAGAGAGATACCTGGGAGCAGGCAAGCAAGTTGGAGGGATCTCAGATGGCAGGTGAGCAGTGAGGGCCGCCTTTGGAGAGCTGCAGGCTGGGGGCGTGGCAACAAGATGGAGAAACCTACGGGAAACCCTACCAATAAGCACACATGAGTGTGTGTGTGTGTGTGTGTACATTAATATTACTGGGGGAGAGGAGTGGAGATGGATGTAGATATTCACTCAACAAACATATAATAAATGGTTACAATGTGTCAGACTTTCAAAAAGCAGACACCAAAAGTTTGGTTCCTTCTTTCCCTGAGACTTAAATGCAAGGGGTGGGATTGGGAGTGGGAGGGAAGCTGAAAGAGAGGGGATATGAATACATTGACAACATCCATTAGATCATCATTGAAAAAGCAAGAGAGTTCCAGAAAAACATCTACTTTATTGACTATGCCAAAGCCTTTGACAGTGTGGATCACAACAAACTATGGAAAATTCTGAAAGAGATGGGGATACCAGACCACCTGACCTACCTCCTGAGAAATCTGTATGCAGGTCAAGAAGCAATAGTTAGAAATGGACATGGAAAAACAGACTGGTTCCAAATCAGGAAGGAAGTATGTCAAGACTATATTGTCACCCTGCTTATTTAACTTATACACAGAGTACATCATGAGATACGCTGGGCTGGATGAAGCACAAGCTGGAATCAAGATTGAGGGGAAAAATATCAATAACCTCAGATATGCAGATGATACCACCCTTATGGCAGAAAGTGAAGAGGAACTAAAAAGCCTCTTGATGAAAGTGAAAGAGGAGAGTGAAAAACTTGGCTTAAAACTCAACATTCAGAAAACGAAGATCATGGCATCTGGTCCCATCACTTCATGGGAAATAGATGGGAAACAATGGAAACAGTGACAGGCTTTATTTTGGGGGGCTCCAAAATCACTGCAGATGGCAACTGCAGCCATGAAATTAAAAGATGCTTGCTCCTTGGAAGAAAAGTTATGACCTAGACAGCTTATTAAAAAGCAGAGACATTACTTTGCCAACAAAGGTCTGTCTAATCAAAGCTATGGTTTTTCCAGTGGTCATGTATGGATGTGAGAGTTGGACTGTGAAGAAAGCTGAGTGCCAAAGAATTGATGCTTTTGAACTATGGTGTTGGAGAAGACCCTTAAGAGTCCCTTGGACCACAAGGGGATCCCAACAGTCCATCCTAAAGGAAATCAGTCCTGAATATTCATTGGAAGGACTGATGCTAAAGCTGAAACTCCAATACTTGGGCCACCTGATGCGAAGAACTGATTCATTGGAAAGGACCCTGATGCTGGGAAAGATTGAAGGCAGGAGGAGAAGGGAACGACAGAGGATGAGATGGTTGGATGGCATCACCGACTCAATGGACATGAGTTTGAGCAAGCTCCGGGAGTTGGTGATGGACAGGGAGGGCATTCTGCAGTCCATGGAGTTGCAAAGAGTCAGACACAACTGAGCAACTGAACTGAACTGAATACATACACAAGTAACTGATTCAGGTTGTCTCATGGCAGAAACCAGCACAACATGGTAAAGCGATTATCCAGTTAAAAATAACTCAGTAAATAAATTAACACATTAGTTAGAATCACGAGTTATAAGGAATGATTCCAACCCAATGTGACTACAAATAAGATTGCCACAAATACCTAGACTGGTGAGTCGATGAATGTGGGGCAGCTAGGAGGGAAGGGTCAACCAAGAACATCCTAGAAAATTCCCAAGAGTGTCACAGACAATAAAAGGTAGGAGACTTTAGAAGAGGCAAGGTGGCCCCCTGCTCTCTCTAGGGTAGCCCCTCCCAACTCCTTTCTTCTCAATAATCTGTAATAAAGGCACCTATATTACTTGTTTCAGACATTATATAACCATTTAAAATCACACTGTTTGCTTATTAGAATGTGCATGCCATTACATCTCATTCACTGTGGTCAGAATAAATAAATAAATGAAGGTGTTGGGGGTTCCCAGGTGGCGCAGTGATAAAGAACCTGCCTACCAATGCTGGAGACACAAGAGATGCAGGATAGATCCCTGGGTCAGGAAGATCCCCTGGAGGAGGAAATGGCAACCCTCTCCAGTGTTCTTGCCTGGAGAACCCCATAGACAGAGGAACCTAGCGGGCTACAGTCCCTGGGGTAGCAAAGAGTTGGACATGACTGAGCATACATGTAATGAGTGTTCAGCCCTGGTTTTGGCCTCAGAATCCACCCCTCCCCGACCCCTCTGTCACACACACACACCTCGCCCCCCCATCTGCCAGCCTTTTGTGTTTGCAGGAGGAAGAAGACAGATATAGCTGCAGACAGGCAGTTGAACCTGTGGATGAGGGGGTGGACTGCCCACTCCTCCTAATTCTGAGATGAACTGCTCTAGCCTTCTCCTCTAACACCCCCACAGCCCCTGCTCCTCCTCTACCTTTAAGAACAGCATTCAAAGGACATGGCCTCAGTACATGAGTCCTAAGACAGCTCAGCCAGCTGCTGGGTCATTAATAGAGAAACTCGAGCATCAGAATTACTCAGGAGGAGCTGCAGTACTCACCTCTTGTAAGTAATGACAGTGATGGTGGTAATTAGGATAACCAATAGGAACAGAAGAACTGCCCCACCAGCCACAAAGGGGATGTATGAGTTCTTGGTTTCACCTAGGAGGAAAAAAAATAAATAAATTATAGGAGGAATTAGGAACTCAGCTAAAGCTAGAATAGAGAGGAAGTTGGGAAAATTTTTAAAGTGTACATTAATCATCACAGAATAACAATGTATATAAAACAAAGAATCCAATTTAAAAAACATAGGATGAGTAGGGGGAAAAGATTTCTTCTTTCAGAGTCTCCTAAATATCTCTGACTCCTCACAGATTTTCCTTACTTCCTTGATCTAATAGTGGGTTTGACACCTTAAGAAGAATAAGAATAGAAAGCATTTATTCACGGTAGGTAGCACTTCATTCTAATGAACTCCCAATCAGAAACACAAAATCTTTAGTAGGAAAAAAAAAACTATCAAACTAGTATATAAATGAAGATTACTGCTGGGACTTCCCTGGTGATCTAACGGTTAAGACTTTGCCTTCCACTACAAGGGATGCAGATTCAATGCCTAGTCAGTGAACTAAGATTCCACATGCTTTACAGCCAAAAACCCAAAATATAAAACAGAAGCAATACTGTAACAGATTCAATAAAGACTTTCTAAATGGTCCACGTTAAAAAAAAAAAAAATCTTTTTTAAAAAATGAAGATTACTCCTTAGTTCTGATAATAATAAGTACATCACAACAGTATGTAACTTTGATATCTGTAAGTGGAATTTTGCTTAAGAAATACTGGCTACTTAATGGTAGTTTAGGATAAAAATAATCAAGAAAAGTATGTTACTTTTCCAACTCAGGTATTAACTGGACAGACCAGCGATCGGGGTAAAAGGAAAATCTGAAATTTTCACACTGATTCTTTCACTATTTAGCTATTTGACCTCCAGCAAATTCCTAACCTTCTCTGCCAGCCTTCCTCCAACTGTCAAGTGATGCCAACACTCCTAATTACATCACGGAATTGGGATAAGAGTCTAATGAGGCAATATTCAAATGAGCAATATTTGCTCCCCTCTGGACTGAGATCCTGTGAGATCAGAGACCATCTTATCTTTCAGATGTCCTCCTGCCCACAGCACACCTCACCCACCACCACCCACAGAGCTCCTTGCAAGAAGATATCAGAATGTGTTGTCGATGGAAGTGGGATTGAACGGAAACCAAGGTGCTGTCTTTATGCCCATCTCTCTTTAGATGGCAAATTTTCCAGGCCCCCCTCCTGCAGAAAAGGGGCTGCTATGGCAGAGAACAACACAACTGCCCATCCTCTTGAAACTGAGATTTAATTTCCTGATTCCCAGGCTGTCTGGAATCCCATGGCAACCTGAAAACCATGCTTTTCACAGCAGTCTTCCCAATCTCTCATTCAGATGATTTCTTCCTTCCTGACTCACTATTTAGCTGAGATTTTTTTTCATGTCAGTTCAGTTCAGTCCCTCAGTCGTGTCCGACTCTTTGCGACCCCACAAATTGCAGCACTCCAGGCCTCCCTGTCCATCACCAACTCCTGGAGTTCACTCAGACTCATGTCCATCGAGTGGGGGATGCCATCCAGCCATCTCATCCTCTGTCGTCCCTTTTTCCTCCCGCCCCCAATCCCTCCCAGCATCAGAGTCTTTTCCAATGACTCAACTCTTCGCATGAGGTGGCCAAAGTACTGGAGTTTCAGCTTTAGCATCATTCCTTCCAAAGAACACCCAGGACTGATCTCCTTCAGAATGGACTGGTTGGATCTCCTTGCAGTCCAAGGGACTCTCAAGAGTCTTCTCCAACACCACAGTTCAAAAGCATCAATTCTTCGGCACTCAGCTGTCTTCACAGTCCAGCTCTCACATCCATACATGACCACTGGAAAAATGATAGCCTTGACTAGACAGACCTTTGTTGGCAAAGTAATATCTCTGCTTTTGAATATGCTATCTAGGTTGGTCATAACTTTCCTTCCAAAGAGTAAGCGTCTTTTAATTTTATGGCTGCAATCACCATCTGCAGTGATTTTGGAGCCCAAAAAAATAAAGTCTCTCACTGTTTCCACTGTTTCCCCATCTATTTCCCATGAAGTGATGGGACCGGATGCCATGATCTTTGTTTTCTGAATGTTGAGCTTTAAGCCAACTTTTTCACTCTCCTCTTTCACTTTCATCAAGAGGCTTTTAGTTCCTCTTCACTTTCTGCCATAAGGGTGGTATCATCTGCATATCTGAGGTTATTGATATTTCTCCTGGCAATCTTGTTTCCAGCTTGTGCTTCATCCAGCCCAGTGTTTCTCATGATGTACTCTGCATATAAGTTAAATAAGCAGGGTAACAATAAACAGCCTTGACGTACTCCTTTTTCTATTTGGAACCAGTCTGTTGTTCCATGTCCAGTTCTAACTGTTGCCTCCTGACCTGTATATAGGTTTCTCAGAAGGCAGGTCAGGTGGTCTGGTATTCCCATCTCTTTCAGAATTTTCCACAGTTTTTTGTGATCCACAGAGTCAAAGGCTTTGTCATAATCAATGATAAGAGCTCAAAGTTTACTCCACTCATTCTTTGGTAAGGTTTACTGCAAAGAGAGACTGAATCATATAATAAACACTATTTTTACTTTTTAAATTTGTTTAACCTATAAGGTGAATAAAGGTAGCAAAATATATGAACACTTTAAAGACCTCGTACGTAGCATCTAAGATGGGGTTTTGTTCAGATATGATGGGGAGAAGGAAACTGAAATTTATTCAGAGCAAAAAATACATTGAATCATCACTGCAAAAGGAACAAGGGAATTTTCTCCCAATCAAATAAGAAATTAGCATTTTTCAGTTCTTGGCACATTTTTAAAAGTAAACAAAATATCTGAAGTTATTCTGCATTATAACACAGGCTTATGAAAGGACCACAGTTGCTATGCTGACATAATTTGAATATAGTAGGTGCTAAGGTTAAGTCAAATGAACAATTGTGAAAGAAAAAAATGAAAGTTATGATCAAAAAATTCATTGACAGTACTCTGGGAAAATAATTTACCTACTTTTTGAAATATTTTTTAGATCTTAATTACACTAAAAAAAGAAAGAAAGAAACAAAACCAATCTGGGTAGACTACAGAGATCTAAATGTTTAAATGTAAACATGAGAAAAATGTGAGTATTATTTAATCTCTGAAATGAGAAATGACTTTCCAGTTTATACAAATAAGCAAATACATAGGATCTATTGGGTCAAAATGAAAAGTATCTGGAGGTCAAAGTCATCACAAACAACATGCAGAAACAAAAAAAATCAGTTGACATCTTTAACATACCCTTGCTATTAAGAGAAAACTAAGCAAGACAATGAGAAGGATGTGGATAACTTATTAACCAAAGCACTTAAATTTGCATGAAAGGAAGCCAGTGGCAAGATGGATGACCTCAAGTTCAATCTAGGGAGCGAAATCTACCACAACCAGCCTCCAGGAAGAAAGCATTCTCTGTACATCCATCCTTTCATGAACTGCTTGCACATTTGATTAATTTTTTCTCTACAAAAATGTTCAGAAATATGAACAAAGAGTTTTGTGAAACATTTATAACAGCAAAAAAAAAAAATCTTTATTTTCTGAGAGCAGACTAAAGCAAGACTACATAGCGGAGGGTCTCATACGAAACTAGCATCACTAGCGGGCTTGTTAAAATGCAGATGGCTGAGTGGTCCCCTTGGAGTTTCTGACTCAGTAGGCTAGGGAGGGATTCCCAGGTGGTGCGCATAGTTTTGCCTTTTCCAGGTTATCACATGGTACGTAGCCATTTCAGATTGGTTTCTTTCACTTAGCAATATGCATTAAGATTCCTCCATGTCTTTGTGGGTGTGGAGATTCCTTAAAAAACTGGAAATAGAACTGCCTTATGATCCAGCAATCCCACTGCTGTGCATACACACCGAGGAAACCAGAATTGAAAGAGACACGTGTACCCCAATGTTCATCGCAGCACTGTTTATAATAGCCAGGACATGGAAGCAACCTAGATGTCCATCAGCAGATGAATGGATACGAAAGCTGTGGTACATATACACAATGGAGTATTACTCAGCCATTAAAAACAATACATTTGAATCAGTTCTAATGAGGTGGATGAAACTGGAGCCTATTATACAGAGTGAAGTAAGCCAGAAAGAAAAACACCAATATAGTATACTAACGCATATATATGGAATTTAGAAAGATGGTAACGATAACCCTGTATACGAGACAGCAAAAGAGACACTGATGTATAGAACAGTCTTTTGGACTCTGTGGGAGAGGGAAAGGGTGGGATGATTTGGGAGAATGGCATTGAAATATGTATAATATCATATATGAAACGAGTCGCCAGTCCAGATTCGATGCACAATACTGGATGCTTGGGGCTGGTGCACTGGGACTACCCAGAGGGGTGGTATGGGGAGGGAGGAGGGAGGAGGGTTCAGGATGGGGAACACATGTATGCCTGTGGTGGATTCATTTCGATATATGGCAGAACCAATACAATATTGTAAAGTTTAAAAATAAAATTAAATTAAAAAAAAGAAGAATCCTCCTGTCAATGCAGGAGACACAGGCGACTCGAATTCAATCCCTGGGTCAGGAAGATCCCCTGGAGAAGGAAAAGGCAACCCAGCACAGAGTTCTTGCCTGGAAAATTCCATGGAGAGAAGAACCTGGTGGCAGAAGAGCCTGGTGGACTACTGTCTATGGGGTCACAAAGAGTTGGACATGACGAAGCAACTGAGCACACAGGTCTGGGAGGGTCCCAGAATTTGCAGGTCCTGTGTGATGCTGGTTTGGAGCCACCTCTTTGAGAATCAGGGCATGGACATTAGAATGATGAGTGTAAAGAATTCCAGTGAAATGGAAAACTGTTGACTATAAATAGAAAGTTAAGTAAAATTTCAAAGCCAGAATTCACAAATGCGCATGCTAAGATATCTCAATAGAGGATAGAACTTATGAGAAAAAAAGTCTGCCAGGCAACAGCATGCCACAGTTTTAAAGTGATGAGCTTCAGGGAATAGAATTAAAAGTGATTATTTCTTTAGGCTTTTTGCTATTTTCCAAATGTACTAAATGATAATAGTCAGAAAAAAAACAGTAGAAAAACTTAGAGGTCTGCCTGCTTAAAACAGAATACTCTGCCGGTTTTTAATGGTTATATTTAAAGTGCAGGACGTAGAGAGTTTCTCTGCAGAACTGTACTCAGAACCCTTAAAAATCACAATGGCTTTCTTTG
Source organism: Bos indicus x Bos taurus (assembly GCF_003369695.1). Lineage (NCBI taxonomy): Eukaryota > Metazoa > Chordata > Mammalia > Artiodactyla > Bovidae > Bos > Bos indicus x Bos taurus. The sequence goes on along the minus strand of NC_040099.1, from coordinate 7,591,896 downwards.
TTAAGCTCTACATTATGATAAGTAAGTAGAAACCACTGAAAAGTATGGTGATTTGTTTCATGCTGCTTACTTATAAAACCAAAATCAAAATTTCAGATTCTTCACATTCTTTCATGTGAAGTATGTTGGCTCTTTTTAACCTCTTCTAGCAAATGTTGGACTCAGATCCATCTTACTCATTTTTTAACACGTAGTATTTTAAGGCACAGTGCGTACTTGGCATTAGAGACGGAATGGTGGGTAAAAACAAAAAACAAAAAAACAAAAAGGTAGAGATTCAATCACACTCCAGAGGTATGACAATCCAGATATCTCAGCCTAAAGCCAATACTACTTTTTTAAAAAATTTCTTTCTTTTCTTTTTTTTTTTTACTTTTTTGGCCAGGCAGTGCAGCATGTGAGATCTTAGTTCCCCAAGCAGGGATTAAACCTGTGCCCCCTGCATTGGAAGTATGGAGTCTTAACCACTGGCCTGCCAGGGCTGTCCATAGGTAATCCTACCTTTTACCTCTTCTGTGCCTCCCACTCCTCGGCTGCATTAATGTGAACCATAATTGATGGGGCTAGTGTAACCACACAACTTGCTGGGCCCTCTGTGACTAAAACCAGAAACAAAAGGGAAAAGCAAACAGTGGTGGAAACTTTAGGGAGTCAGTCAATATTTCCTAATGCTCACTTTTTCCTAAATTCTGCTACTAGATCCTAGCTTGAGTAATGTCAGCCCTCAAGCCCCTCTCTTAAAGAAAGAAGAATTACTGTCTCATCTCAGGCAGCCACTTTTTGGCTGATTTTTTTTTTTTTTTTTTTCAACTTTCATCCCCATGCTGTGTTGATTCATGGGAGGACAAAAGTGTCGTGAACCATAAAGCCATTATTTTCCCACCCATCAGAAAAGATAAATACAGTTAAAACAATTTAAAGCACGTCAGTGAGAGATATAAATGAATAATTTACTCCAGGACTGCAGCCCTCCCGGCTACGTTTCTGCCGATGACAAGTATTTATGGCTGAGTTATAAACTTTTCTTTAGAAAGGCTCGGATAGAAATGCTTCCTGGTCCTTTCCTCAGAGCCAGGCGGGCAAGAGCAGGCGTTGATGTTTACAGTATGTCCTTTATCATGGTTGGGGTGGGGTCAGGGAGTGGGGAGACCAGGTAATTCCAAACCTAAATATCTGGGTCAAAATAATGAACATTTCCCAGTTTTTCCATGCTGGGAAAAACTCACAGTTCCTGACCCTCTCTCTAGCCAGCCCTGGATAGGTCACGGTAGATACCAGTAAAAGTTATCTGTGCTGAATTGCCCTATTAAAAAAGAGAAGTATTCAAGTTCACTCTAGGTTCAGACAGGATATATTCAGGGTGTGTGTGTTCCCACAGGATGCATGTGTGAATGGACAGACTCAGCATTATCAGGTCGATTCCAATTTTTGGCTCACGGTATGATGCAAATATCCAACCTGTCCCAAGCTAGATATTGAAAAGCACAGATTGAGAAGGGAAGCCTTGGAGTCTAAGTTCTGTCTTCTAAGTCTTTTCCCTGGAAGACCCCAGTACAAGACACTTGAACTTCTGGACACTTTTCTTAGCAACTGCAAAATGATGATGAAATCAACACCAGAGTGGCTATGGCGGTGGCTATAGATAAATCATGTAGAGGTGCTTTATATATTTAAGCATCACATAATGTAAATCATCAAGAGTGTGCTTATATTTTGTATGCATGCATTCAAAACAGAGTTAAGTAACTAACTTCTGTTCTTTCGTGTTGAAATTCCATGTTGTTCTAGTCATGTAAAACAGAGGGTGTTTGTTTCTGGAACTAGATTCACCTTTCTGGGGAAAGGTAAAAGGGGTGTTGATAAACATGTACAGGATGGCTGTCCGTTTCGGGGACCCCTGGAAATAACGGTAGCCTTGAGTTTGTTGAACTTTCCTGTATGCCTGCAATATGCATCAAGCGGGTTTTGGCATGGTAATATGATTCCAAGTTTTCAAAGGTCAAACTTCTTTGTGCAAATCAATTTTATACTCTCTGTATTTCAGAAACCTTTCCCTGTTTTATAGCAAGAAGGTCCTAGGGAATAAATTATTTGCAGAGAATTAAAGGACCATGACATCAACCTCTAATTTTTCTTCAGAGTGAATAGTAACTATTCCTCCTCAAAATAAAAGTATCGTGCATGTGGAATCCAAAGTACAACACAACACAACGTTGAAAATCAATTATACTCCAATAAAAATTAATTAAAAACAAGTATAATAAAATGCTGAAACTAAAAAATATAAAAGTAAAATAAAATACGACACAAATGAACTTATCTATGACACAGAAACAGATTCACAGACTCAGAGAAGGGACGGATTGCCAAGGGTGCGGGGATGCGGGAGGGGTGGGTTAGGAGTTCAGGTTAACAAACGCAGAGTATTATGCAAAGAATGGATAAACAAGAAGGTCTACTGTATAGCAGAGAAAACTATATTCAATATTCTATAAAAACCATAGTGGAAAGGAATATAAAAAAGAATATATATACACATATATATATATATAAAGAATATATATGTGTGTGTATATATATATATTTGTATTAATATAACTGAATCCCTTTGTTGTACAGCAGAAAGCAGAGAGTAGTTAAAGAGCCTCTTGATGAAGGTGAAAGAAGAGAGTAAAAAAGCTGGCATAAAACTCAACATTCAAAAAATTAAGATCATGGCATCCAGGCCCATCACTTCACAGCAAATAGATAAGGAAACAATGGAAACAGTGACAGACTTTATTTTCTTGGGCTCCAAAATCACTGCAGATGGTGACTGTAGCCACAAAATTAAAAGACGCTTGCTCCTTGGAAGAAAAGCTATGACCAACCTAGACAGCATATTAAAAAGCAGAGGCATTACTTTGCCAACAAAGGTCTGTCTAATCAAAGCTATGGTTTTTCCAGTAGTCATGTATGGATGTGAGAGTTGGACTATAAAGAAAGCTAAGCACCGAAGAATTGATGCTTTTGAGCTGTGGTTTGAAAAGACTCTTGAGAATCCCTTGGACTGCAAGGAGATCAAACCAGTTAATCCTAAAGGAAATCAATCCTGAATATTCATTGGAAGGACCAATGTTGAAGCTGAAGCTCCAATACTTTGGCCACCTGATGCAAAGAGCCGGCTCATTAGAAAAGACCCGGATGCTGGGAAAGATTGAAGGCAGGAGGAGAAGGGGATGATAGAGGATGAGGTGGTTGGATGTCATTGCTGACTCAATGGACATGAGTTTGGGCAAGCTCTGGGAGATGGTGAAGGACAGGGAAGCCTGGCGTGCTGCAATTCATGGGGTCACAAAGAGTCAGACACGACTGAGCTACTGAACAACAACAAGAATGTTAAGACCTACATACATCTTGCTCACTTCCGTGCTGAATCAGTGTGCAAAAAAGAGTCAGTGTAGCAGCCCCAAGACCCCCATCCTTAGAAAGCCCTGCTTACAAGGTTTGCCTTTGGCTGATGTGTGGGAAGTTGGGTTTGGAGAGCATTCTTACCTTTTCTTAACTGCCAAGGTGGTTCGTTGAATCTGAACTATTGACACAATGTGGTTTATGCTAAACACCTGCTTTCTTTCTGGGACTCAGCCAATCCTGACTTTGCCCCACCCATCTTTTCCATTAGCTGATATTGCTTTGTATCCTTTCGCTCTACTAAATCAGGGCCATCTCTTTGAAATGCAATCATCAAGGAAGAGAGAGCCCATATCTTCCAGTTCTATGGGAAGACAGGAGTCTAAGGTCCAAGGGCACCATGCTTCAAGGTGCAAAACTACCTCCAGCTGCTTGAAAACATACATATAGTTGCATCTGCGGGACTCTATGAGAAGTTAAGATTTCCTTCTATCTTTGCAGTCTCTTAGTGGACTGCCTGTGACGCATATCACAATTCTAGTTTAATGCTTATTCAATAATAAAATTGTTTTCTTTCCCTTCTACCCTTGTGGAGCAGTTTTCCGGGTAGGGAGAAGATTTTGTTTCTAATTCTAATTCCCCAACACATTGTTATTACTGTTGTTTAACCAAGTGTAGCTCTACCTTACGGTGTCACTATTATGCTAATCCAAGAGGATATAATGGGAAAATTTTCAAATGTTCCACTAAAATCCAGATGAACATTTCACCCATGCAATAAGACATGGTGGGCATAACATACCATTGAAATATTTTATGTATTTAGCTGTTCAAATAAAGGTCCATAAATATGAGAGACTATAACTCTTCAGAATACTTAACATAGAAAAGAAACTTTTGTTTTTCCTGGGAGATTCTAAGGGTTAAGCCTTCACTGCCCTAATTCTGATAGCTAATAACTCCAGCTCTGGGTTCAGTGGTCGTTCATCATCTACAAGACCTAAAGGAAGAGCAGGATTTCAGAGGAAGAGGCGGAGGAGAGACTTAAAATGGAAGGAGGGTGATGTGGGGAACTCTGAGCTGATTCCAGGGAAGTTGCTCAAGGAAATGGAGCTTTCCCACGGGACGAGTGTACTGGGTGGGTCTGGTGAAGACCTAGGAGGCAGGTGGTTGCAAAGCTGAGAAGCCACTGGAGAGCTGAGCTCTCACCAGTTCTCTCCAGCAAGAACCTTCACTCGCCTTTGTTCAGGGGTTACTCTTAAAGTCCCCTTATCAGTTCCTGGCATGGACTGGACCAGCCCTCACCTCCACACCCTAATACCTGCTACCTGATTTCACTTGTCCTTCATGAGACTGATGCAAAGAGCCAACTCATTGGATAAGACCCTGATACCGGGAAAGATTGAGGGCAGGAGCAGAAGGGGGCAACAGAGGATGAGATGGTTGGATGGCATCACCGACTCAGTGGACAGGACTTTGAGCAAACTCCAGGAGATAGTGAAGGACAGGGAAGTCTGGTGTGCTGCAGTCCAGGGTGTCACAAAGTGTCAGTAATGACTTAGTGACTGAAGAACGTGAGACTGTGTGAACACCCTCCCTCACGTGACTTCACGATACTCAGAAGCCCCAGGAAAGGGGACGAGTCAGTGGGGAACTCACAGACACAGCACCTGGATGACCTGAGCACACGTAAGCACAGGGGCTGGAAGAAAATAGTGGGTGATCAAACCCCGCTTCCTCTGCCTACCCCTGCTCCATGTGTTGGTTCAGTAGGTGATCTATGATACCTACTCACTTCCCAAAAGGAAGAGCACAAGGCTGTGGAACTCTACTGTAGCCAGCTTCTCCTGTGATGCTGCTGTTGATGGCAGTAATGTTTTTTTTCCTTCTGCTTGGAGAAGTAATTCAGTGCTGTGGTTAAGAACAAGAACCCTGGAGCCCATCTTCACGGCTGTGAAACCCAGCCCCGCTCCTTACTAGCTATGAAGCCTGAAATAAGTTTCTTAAGCTCTTCATGCCTCACCTTCCTCATCCATAAAATGTAGATAATAATAGAGTTGTGGTGACACGGCATGACTAATTATCAGTAAGTGTTAGAGTGACTGGCACAGACATAAACATAATATGCAAGGCTGTCATACAGCAGCCAAGACAAAGCCTTGTGCCACTTAGTCCTTATAACTGCTATTTATAACTTTTCCCTTGGGTCCTTAGAAAACTTTATACCTCAAACTCTATGACATTTATAAAGGCGTATATATAAATGTGCTATAAATGTCATACAGATAGTTTCAGAATATGAAACAGAAAGCATTGGGCTGAAGATTAATTTTTCTGTACAACTTTAAGTTATGTTACACGAAAAAATTTACTAATTGCTCTACAAAACATGTAAAAGTCAATGCCTGGTTATAAGAAACAAGGGATCTGGTAATAATTTCAAAATCTACAGCTTTATTCTCTAGAGTTTAACTATTCATCCGTTCTCTCCATTTTTAAAATAGCCAGTGATTTTATTATAAAAAGAACTGCATGATTGGATTTCAAAGTTGATATCTTTACTTACTAGACCAGGAAGAAAAGACAGTCATCAACATAAAAGCAAAACAACTTGTTTTGATTAAAGTATTTGGGATTTGTGAGTTTCCTGTGAGTGTAAAATTGCCCACACAAGCACATGTATTTATTGAATGTTTGCCATCTGGCAGATTGTTCCTCCTAACAAATATTCACAGTTATCTTAATTCACAAATGCATACACACACATGTGCACACTAAAAGAGTGAAGAATTATCTCAATGCTCAATATAAAACATGAAAAACAACAGGAGAATAATTACACTTTGCAAGCCTGTATTGCTTTATATTCGTATACTTGCCTCCTATGTGGCCCTGATTTGGGGGTCATTTGCATATCCATCACATCCTTAAGATTCTTTGATTTGAAGTCACAAAAACATCCTATCCTTTGTTAACATCGTTTCTTCTCATCAACAATTACTCTTGACTTGCCCATGTCCATCATTGCAATGATAAGGATTTTCATCACTCACTATTCACCTTCACTAAAGCCATTTCACACTCCTGACCAGCGCTATGGAGAGCTTAAAACAGCTCAACCCTATATCCATGAAAGGAAGAGTTGCCTCCTGTGGGTTAATTAAATAAAACCACTTTAATATTTAAAAGATTATGAGCATCATAGTTACTTCTGAGTTTTAGCCAAAGTGAACTACATTCAATTAATTCTGAAAATAAGGTGTAGAGGGATCAATGGGGATTGAAAAATATTTATTTTATAAAAATTTATCCAAGCATATTCTTCTGTTGAATGTGAAAGGGTTAGTCACTCAGTCAAGTCTGACTCTTTGTGACCCAGTGGACTGTAGCCCACCAGGTTCCTCTGTCCATGGGATTCTCCAGGCAGGAATACTGGGGTGGGTTGCCATTCCCTTCTCCGGGGGATCTGCATGACCCAGGGATCAAACCCATGTCTCCTGCATTGCAGGTGGATTTTTTACCATCTGAGTCACCAGGGAAGCCCTATGCTGTTGAATAAATACCTTTAAAGAAAACTCTGAATCATTTCAGTATACATAACTTTACAATACAAATGGGGGGTTCAAAGATGTATCTCTACGGCTGACAGGACTGCATTTATTCTTCATTTCTTTTTCTTTCAAATAATATAGACTACTGAAAATGAACTAGGTCACCTTTGAATGCTTATCAAGGGTCAGGTCAGAACATGTTCGAAATATCTCAGTTGAAGTTGGAAGTAGTTGTCTGACTAATTGAACTGCAATACTTAAAACTAGAATTTCTATTAAGAATGAAATGCCATTAACCTTACACAAAGAACTGTCTTTTTAAAAATTTAAGAAGTTTTCTACTTGCCTTTGGGGAAAAATTCACACCATCATCTATGTTCGGTTCCTAATAAGGCTCTAAGAGATCATTATAAGCTGTTAACGATTCTCAGATGTTTTAAAATTTAAAAAAAAAAAAAATCACACATGACACGGAAGAACAAATGGCTATTTTGCAGTTGGAGTCATTAGACAGGTCTCTCAGGTAAATGTGGTCATGGATTTTAAGTGGGAGGAAAATCAGTACATTTTTCTGAATTTGAATTCCTACCTGAACTCTGAGTTTCTAGGGAGAGGAAAGCGTTATGAAAATTATTTAAAATTCAGGCTGAGGATAAAGATCCACTTTAAGAAAAACAGTTCTTAGGATTAGCTGCTTTCTAATACCATCAACTCAGGGATGCCCAGGTGCCTCATTGGTTAAAAAAAAAAAAAATCCACCTGCCAATGTTGATGATACAGGTTCAATCCCTGGGTCGGGAACATCCCCTGCAGGAGGAAATGGCAACCCACTTCAGTATTCTTGCCTGGAGAATGCCATGAACAGAGCAAACTGGCGGGCTACAGTCCATGGGGTCACAAAGAATCGGACATGACTGAGCGCACATGCACACACACACAATACCACCAGCTGCTTCGTGTACAGTAGTGATGATAATGAACAAGGCTCCTTATGCAAGAGCTCCATCAGATCATTTAACACGAGATTTTCAACATTTCCTTCTCTCTGATACTAACTTGTCACTATCATTATTCAGCTCAATATCTTGTTTATCTACACAAATATGGTATGTACAAAAAATGACTTCAGGCCGCAATTCCAGGATTGTGTGCTTTAGGAAAGATGAATAAATCAAGATGTAGGGCTTATAAAACAAACTGACTGACTGCTTGCTTTTTTTTTTTTTTTTAATTCAATGACTCGTAAAAGAAAGATGTGGGCAGAGGCAAATGTAAAGTAAAGCTGTGATGTGTGCTCAGTCGTGTCTGACTCTTTGCAACCCCATGAACTGTAGCCCACCAGGTTTCTCTGTCCATGGGATTTTCCAGGCAAGAATAAAGGAGTGGGTTGCCGTTTCCTCCTCCCAAAGTAAAGCTACAAGGACAAAAGAGGGCCATGACTGAATAGCTAACTCGTTTGTGATGATGGAAACAGTATGTTTCATCTGGATACCCAATTATCATCCAGAACTTTAATAACGACTAAACAGGCTAAAAACCATAGGTGGTCTGTACTGGTAGAAGATACTGAACTTGCAGGCAGCGACACCAGTGCTCTGAGACTCTAGTCCTGTGGTTCCAGCATATAAGCTGCCGTGACATGATTTTCTCTGCAGGAAGAGATAATAAAAGGCAGATGTTCACCATATCAGGTCATGGAAACAGATGTACCTGGGAGCCTGGCGAGCACCAGCTCAGACAGCCACCATGCCTACCATTTCAGGGTCTTTTCCAATGCCTACAATAGTCACATCTATTATAAATTCAGAAGACTCAGACAGAAAGTTCTGGATTAATAAATCCCTAAAAATCATATTTTATCTACAACTTCAAACTCTTTAGAAATCCAAATCAGCTGGGAAAAAAACGGAGTGAATTTTAGCAGAAACTAAGCCCAAATAAAGAAATGAAATTAATTCCTCTTCCTTAATAGTTTCATAGTCCAACTCAGGAGCACAGAGTCCAGAGTCAGTGATCTCCGCAAGCCATTAGAGGCAAGATTTAGAACCCAGAGAAGCTACTCCTCAACACTACCCCTGTGTTGACCCATACCTCACAAAGATCAGGAAAGAGTCTCTTGGCTGTGGGCCCATGATTTCCTAGTGAAAACTTCTGCAATCTTCATTTACAAGTTCCATCCTCCACGTCTATCAATTAGTAATTACACACCATTAATACAGAATTGGAAGGACCGATGCTGAAGCTGAAGGTTCGATACTTTGGCCACCTGATGCGAAGAGCTGACTCACTGGAAAAAACCCTGATGCTGAAAAAGATTGAAGGCAGGAAGAGAAGGAGACAACAGAGGATGAGATGGTTGGATGGCATCACCGACTCGATGCACATGAGTTTGAGCAAGCTCTGGGAGTTGGTGATAGACAGGGAAGCCTAGTGTGCTGCAGTTCATGGGGTCCCAAAGAGTCGGACACAATTGAGCGACTGAACTGAACTGAATACAGAATATGCACAACAAGAGAAGTTTAAAAAGAAGATATACTTTTTGAAAGATATATATGTAAATGAAGCTCATGAGAATTTTCTCCCCAAACATTCCAATGGATCTTCTGAGAGCTCAGGTTTCTTTTGATTAGCAATCACTAAATCTCAAATGTTAAGTGTTGATGAAGAAAACCCAGAAGCAATCCAGCTAGAAAACTGGAAAATGAAATGGACACAGTTTGTACTAGAACACACAGGAATATCGGCATGCACAGCATGGGTCAAGAACACTTACTAAGCATACTCTGGAAGGATACTTTGACATCTCTAAGCAGAGATATCATGATCCTCAATCTCAAGTAATTTCTAATGTAAGGGTCTGGGTCATTGCAAATAGATGCAGTTATTCAATAACTTGAGGTTATCACCTTTCCTGCTATAAAAGTTTGAAAAATTAAAGCTGCTTAATGGTTCAATGTCAGGGAATCATTTGAAATTATAGATTCATGAAGATGGTGAGATCTGACCGAAACTCTAAAGGAAACGAGGTAACTGTGGTGAGAATGAGTAAATGGGTTAGGAAGAAGAGAGAGTAGGAAGGTGTGAGTGACTGTGGAGGTGGTGACAAGCACAGGCTGACATTCTCATCTGACCAACATCTTTCCGCTTCGCCAGGCTACGTGTGCCCAGCCGAGTGGTAGGGGACCTGGGGCCCATCACCAACTTGTACATGAGCTTGGATCTGCATTGGTGCAGAGAAGGGGAACCTTTTTCTAATTTATATGCCATTTGTAATTTGTCTATCAAACTGTGGGCTCCTGTTTGTGGGCCAAAGACCCAGAATGTGACAGTGGCAGTCCATTTGAGAGCCCCCTCACTGATGCCCTGACTGTTGCAACCAACTCTTAGCTAATTTCCTTTGTCTCCAATGCCTCTTTCTTATTCTATACTACTTGATTGACACATCCTTAAATACTACCTTGTGCCACCTGTGATAAAGAATTGAGAGTAACTTTCATTGCTCTTATACAACATCCAGAATTTCACCAAGCTATCATTCAATTGAGACTACCTCCTGTATTAACCCATAACTCAGAATCTCAGCACCAACCTAGTCATTTGATTGCAATCACCTCCTCTGTCCATGGGATTCTCCAGGCAAGAATACTGGAGTGGGTAGCCATTCCCTATCTGGGGAATCTCCCCAACCCAGGGATCGAACCCAGGTCTCCTGCATCGCAGGCAGGTTCTTTACCATCTGAGCCACCAGGGAAGCCCAACACACACAACTCCTCCTTCCCCACACGTGCTGTGTAAGTCCCCAGATTCTGTTTTAACTCTTTCTTCTGCTCTGATCATCAAAGTCTTATTTGAAACTTGATGGTTCAGCTAAATACCCTCATTAGTGGGAAAAGATTGGAGAAGAATACTTCTTAACAGAGTTAGAAACAGGTCTTCTCCAGAAACTTTCTGAGACGACTGCTTTCACGTCTTTGATCCCCCTTCTTTTTATAATCAAAAACAACTGTAGTCAGAATGCTATTTAGTTAATATTAGAAGACCTCAAAAATCCTTCTGATGAAAGTTAAAATACTTTTCCCATGACTAGTGAAAATCCATAGGATATTAAGGGTCCAAATTAATTTTGGTCATTGTAGGTATACCAGCATTTTCCCCTGTTCCTGGCCCTTCCTTGGTCCAGACAAGCTCCAAATTCAGAAATTTCAGTCTGGATCCATTTTAGACTACTTACCAGGTCTTGAGTACAAAGAAGGGGAAACAAACATTTCATTCCGCAGAGAAAATGTTTCTGCCACTTTCTGCCTCTGTTCAAAATAAGTCAAGGCCTGGATATACGATGTATCAGTTGATAGCGTATCATCTTTTTGGTGACCTCTCAGTACCTGGTACTTGTCTGAAGATGAACGCAAGTGGGCAAAATCAGGGGAAGAGGCATGTGTGTGTATGTGTGTGTGTGTGTGCACGCATGCATGGGTGTATGTGTGTGTGTGTGCATGTGTGTGTATGTGTGTATGTGCGTGCATGTGTGTGCATGCACATGTGTGTGTGTGTGCGTGCGTGTGTGTATATACATGCATGTGCGTGTGTGTCGAATACGAGAGTCATGAAAATCTCTTTTGGATCCCATGAAAAAAGTTGATGGGAGCTCACAAAAGGATGCCCAGCAGTTTACAAAATCTGCGTCACCATCACCTTTCCCTTGACAGTTGAAATAAATTAGATCGCCTCCACATCTCATACCTGTCTCTCTGCTTTCATCCCTACATTGATTTTTGACCGAACAGCCCTAGGACTTGAAATAATCAAATCATATCAAAGAAATACAAGTGATCTATTTTTGCTTTCCATCTGATTTTTTTTAACCTTCAATCTTTACTTACAGTTATTTTGAAAAGAATTAAACCAAAATATTGAGTCAACAGCTATCATGTTCTGTCAATTATAATGTTTTACTAATGGGCCCAGTTGATATTCTTTCAACCTGTCAATTGAATGTCAAAAATCCATTTTTTAAGTATTCAAAACACTTGAACCCTAACTATACTGATCATTACATTCAGTCATTTTCAACACTGTCTGTGGCTTATTTACAGAGAAAAGAAATAGCTGTGTGCAAGGAATTTAGCCATGTTTGGATAAGTGAAAGACATTTTTATTAATTATTTAGAGTTAAATAACTATACCTCCTAAGAATCCATTTTTCTCTAGGATTTAAGATGTTTATAATAACTTTTTCAACATATAATGGCCAAGATCTTATTTCAGATGTGTTTGAAAATGGTTATGACATTTTCTGAAGAGAATATTCTCTTACCTTGGTCTCTGAGAGAAGATTTGTGTGTTTATTGTTTAGTCGCTAAGTCATGTTCGATTCTTTGCCACCCCATGGACTGTAGCCTGCCAGGCTCCTCTGTTCATGGGATTTTCCAAGTAAGTATACCAGAGTGATTGGTCATTTCCTTCTCGAGGGGATCTTCCCCACCCAGGGATTGAACCTGCATCTCCTGCATTGGGAGGTGGGTTCTTTATAACTGAGACACCAGAGAAGCCTTAATGATTGCTTTTATTCTTTCTTTCTCTGGCCAGGTGTTAAAAACACTTCTATAATGCAAGAGTATTTCTTCAAGGCAAGAAGTATTTTCTCTATATGTATGAAGGAATGAAGTCAACATTTAAAATGAAGAACCTCTGTTAATTTTTCTCCCCTGAATATTTCCTCCCTCCTCAACATTCCATTAACCCTCTAGTTCACTTGAGAAGCAAAGAAAGCTTTGATGCTGTCCAAAGTGATTATGTACTGACAACTGCTAACCTCTGGCCAAGAACATCCTTTGCACACACAGCTGCCGGGGCGCAGCTGCGGAGGCTGCTGTACACACTAAACCTCCTCTTCTTCCCGAAGCAGGAAGGCACTCTGGCCGGCAGCGTGAGCAGCGTGTATGCAGGGCAGCCACATCCTAGGAAGCCTCAGCTCAAAAGTCTACACACAGGCTGAAGCACACGAGGTGGCTGGAAGCACACGAAAGTAATGGAGAAAGAGATATGGGTGGATGGAGAGAAGGAAGGAAGGAGGAAAGGAGGGAAGGAAAGCAGAAAGGAAGGAGGAGGAGGAAAGTAAAGAGTGAAAATACAGTGAAATAAAATTTCTGTCATCAGTAAATATACATTATTTTCTCTGACAGGTTCCTCTGACATTATTTTCTCTGACAGACTTCCCCAGAGCCAGAAGGGGGAGTCTGAGATGGCCTTCCTCCTGCTAGGCTGTAACTCGGGCCTCTGGACTGACTTCTACACAGGTCCGTACAGGTCTCTCTGTATTTGCACTTCAGCAGGTGAAATACCACTTTTTCTTACTCTCACACAGGTTTTAGGGCTTCATTATGACACAGCAGACAAATGACTAATACTAAATAAGCACTGGGCCTTGAGCCAGCTCAGATGAGAAGCCTTGAAGGCGAGTTGCAAAGCTTCAAGGCCAGTCTGTTCCTGCTCCCAGGTCTGAAAACAAGTGAGGGAACCAAAGCTCTGATCTGGCAAAGGAGCAAGCACATTACCACACATGTATTACATTCTACTCAATGCTGATTCAGCAGACGCTAATCAAACATCTTCCCCGTCATTGCTGAGGAGCCACGAGGATGGTAAAACCCAGTCACCACCGTCAGCAAGTTTGAACAGAATTGAAAAGTTAGAAATTATATAGCTGAGGGGATTCCCTGGTGGCTTAGTGGTAAAGAGCCTACCTGCCAATGCAGGAGACACAGGTTCGATGCCTAGTCCAGAAAGATCCCGCATGCCAAGGAGCAACTAAGCCCGGGCACCAAAGCCATTAAGCTGTGCTCTAGAACTGAGCCACAACCACTGAAGCCTCTGTGCCCTGGAGACCATGTCCACACTAGAGAAGCCCCCGTGATGAAAAGCCCGCATGCCACAACTAGAAACGCTCGCTGCCACTCAAGAAAGGCCTGTGCAGCAACAAAGACCCAGCACAGCCAGAAATAAATTGATTAAATTAATAAAAAAAAAAATTTAAAGACACTTTTTAAAAAAGAAATTATATAGTCAAAACATATTGGATGTTAATGCCACATATTTTTCAGATGCACTGAATTTTTTAAAAGTTTTTGGAATATGACAGATCCAAAAAAAATCTGTGATTGACGGATCAGCAAGATAAAGAATAACATTCAGTAACTGACAACTTACCAAATTCAATCATTACAGGTATTTTGTATAAGAAAGTCATGAGAAAGACAAAAGAAATCAACCCACTCGAGCTTTTCCTATTTTTGACACGTGGAGACAGGTGCCACCCACTCACCATTGGTTACGGTCAATCTCATCACGAAGGTTTCTTTTTCCCCAGTGCTGGCTTTGAAGCCACAGCGGTAGAGTCCTGAGTCAGAGCCTATAACATTAGGCATGGTGACAAAGGCCTTTTTCATGCCCTTGTTGCAGTTGCTCAGTATCTGTCTTGGGTACTTGGACGTGTAATTTCTTCCTTGGGACAAGTTGCAGCTTATTAAGAGGTCAATCTGCTGGGGCTGGATCTTTTCCCATGACACTTCTTCTAACAGATGGTTCTCTCGAGGCTCACAGGTGAGCGTGATGTTTTTTCCAGGTTCTGAGACCATCTGGCTATTTGGTGGCCCAGCATCCTCAAAATTGTCTGAAAAGAACAAGCAAGTGATTACATTTTGGTCCTCGAGTTCTTGGATATAAGGGTGGAGAAATCCAGAAAGCTCTATGAAAATGATGATTAATGATGTTATTTAACATAGTCTCACTGAGTGTAAATGATACCTTTACACCACATTTTTTATAAGAAAAGGATTTTTGAAAGAGGCTGGAACATAAATAGAAAAGAGGATGTGGTTGTTCACACATATTCCTTTAAGATTTCCTTGGTTAACCATATAATAGGAACATAACTGAACCCCCTGGAGTTTTTCTTGGTAGTGATCATATCAAAAGGCTCAATTTCACAAGACTGTTCTGTGGTGATGCTAGGCTGGTGACTCAAGTGTTTGAGTATCAAATATACAGATTGTAACCTTACTGATTGAGACTTTAATGGCCATAAAAGAAAGAGCAAATCATTGTCACAGAATATATACATAAACTCATCTTTCAGATATACAGGTTGTCTTATGCATAGATAGAGCAGGAACCCACATGTGATATGAATTCCTGGAAACCAAGAAAGCTCTCTAATACTTCCCCACCTCCCTATCACCATAGCTGGCAAACCCAGCACACAGTGCTCAGGAAATCATTACCAACTATCTAAGTCAGTAGTTCTTATAATGTGGTCTGAGGACCCTAGGGAGTTCCCGGTCTGAGACCTGCAATAACAAACTTATTTTCACAGTTATATTAAGATTTAACTTACCTTCTTAAATCTTATTATATAAGAATATATATATATATATATTCTTAGAAATTCGTCATCATATAGGAATATACTGATGTTTTCAGAGGCTCTGATGGATAATGCGATATGTACTTATAAACCAGACATGGAACAACAGACTGGTTCAAAATTGGGAAAGGAGTATGTCAAGGCTGTATACTGTCACCCTGCTAATTTAACTTATATGCAGAGTAGATCATGTGAAATACCAAGCTGGATGATTCACAAGCTGGAATCAAGATTGCCAGGAGAATTATCAATATGGCATTTCACATGATGTACTCTGCATAGAAGTTATTGAAAAGTATATCATAGAGCCTCTTGATGAGGGTGAAAGAGGAGAGTGAAAAAGCTGGCTTAAAACTCAACATTCAAAAAACTAAGATCATGATATCTGGTCCCATCACTTCATGGCAAATAGAAGGGGGAGATGTGGAAGCATGGACAGATTTTATTTTCTTGGGCTCCAAAATTACTGCAGATGGTGACTGCAACCATGAAATTAAAAGACACTTGCTTATTCTAAGGAAAGCTATGACAAACATAGACAATGTATTAAAAAGCAGAGACATCACTTTGCTGACAAAGATCATCTAGTCAAAGCTATGACTTTTCCAGTAGTCATGTAAGGATGTGAGAGTTGGACCATAAAGAAGGCTGAGCACTGAAGAATTGATGCTTCCAATTTGTGGTGCTATATAAGATTCTTGAGACTCCCTTGGACTGCAGGGAAATCAAGCTTATCAATCCTAAAGGAAATCAACCCTGAATATTCATTGGAAGGATTGATACTGAAGCTAAAGCTCCAAAACTTTGCCCACCTGATGCAAAGAACTAACTCACTGGGGAAAACCCTGATGCCTGGAAACACTGAAGGCAGGAAAAGAAGGGGGCAACAATGGATGAGATGGTTGGATAGTATCACTGACTCAGTGGACATGAGTTTGAGCAGACGCCAGGAGATAGTGAAGGACAGGGAATCCTGGCATGTTGCAGTCCATGCGGTCTCAAAGAGTTAGACACAACTAAGTGACTGAACAACAACAACAATTTGTAAGTTCTGGTCTTTTCAGTTTTATGCCATTTTAATATCTAATATAGTAAATATTGATAGTTATAAGCTATATTAACAAAAGACTCTTTGGAGTCCCTGATAATTTTAAGAGAATAAAGAGAACAAATAATTCTAAAATTTATATGGAACCACAGAGCCAAAAAAATCTTGGAAAAGAACAAAGCTGGAGGCATCACACTTCATGATTTCCAACTATTCTATAAAGCTACAGTAATTAAGAACATGATACATAAAGACATAAATACAGATATATTTCTAAAGAAGACATACACACGGCCAACAGACACATGAAAAGATGCTCAACATCACCAACCATCTGCTGCTGCTGCTGCTGCTAAGTCGCTTCAGTCGTGTCCGACTCTGTGAGACCCCATAGACGGCAGCCCACCACGCCCTGCCGTCCCTGGGATTCCCTAGGAAAGAACACTGGAGTGGGTGGCCATTTCCTCCTCCAATGCACGCAAGTAAAAAATGAAAGTGAAGTCGCTCAGTCGTGTCCAACTCTTAGTGACCCCATGGACTGCAGCTTACCAGGCTCCTCTGTCCATGGGATTTTCCAGGCAAGAGTACTGGAGTGGGGTGCCATTGCCTTCTCCCTCACCAACCATCAGGGAAATGCAAATCAAAACCACAATGACATAGCTCCTTACACTTGCCAGAATGGCTATTATAAAACAGACAAGAAATAATCAGTATTGGTGAGGATGAAGACAGACGGAAGTCCGTGTGCACCGCTGGTGGGAACATAATAAATTGGTACGACCTGTGGAAATAGTACGGAGGTTCCTCAAAAGATTAAAAATGTAACTACAACATGATTCAGCAATCTCACTTTTTGGATATTTATCCAAAGAAAATGAAAGCACTTATTTGAAAAGACACATGCACCCCTAAATTCACACTGCAGCATTATTTACAACAGCCAAGATTATGGAAGCAACTTAAGTGTCCATCAACAGATGAATGGATAAGAAAGATGAGGTATATACACACAATGGAATATACTCAGCCATAAAAAGAATAATGAAATCTTGCTCTTTGCAACATCATGGATAGACCTAGAAGGTATCATGCTAAGTTAAATAAGTCAGATAGAGAAAGATAAATACCATATGAAAAACAAACAAACAAACAAACCAGAAGCAAACTTATAGATACAGAGAACAAACTGGCAGTTGCTAGTGGGGAAAAGATGGGGGGGTTAGGTGAAACAGGGGAAAGGGATTAAGAGGCGCAAAATTCCAGTTATAAAATAAACAAACAAGGTATGTAATGTACAGCATGGGGACTATAGATAATAATATTGTACTGGGAATTCCCTGGTACTCCAGGAGCTAGGACTGGACTAAGCAGTTTCAGTGCTATGGGCCTAGGTTTGATCCCTGGTTGTGAACGGAGATCCTGCAAGCCACTCAGGGCAGCCAAATAATATCAATAATATTGTACTAACTTTGTATGGTGACAGATGAACAAGACTTATCCTGGTGATCAGTTCGTAATGTACATAAACGTTAAACCACTATGTCGTACACTTGAAACTAATATAATATTACATGCAAAATATACTTCCAATAAAGAAAAAAGGCATAGAGATGAGAGGACAGAAGAGGAGAAGGGAAATCGCTCTTGAAAAAACAATTTATTATAAAATACAATAAGACACGCCATCTGTGTTAAACTACAATACTCTGTCTATGCAAGTCTCACGTCCCCCAAAAACTAGCTTCCTCCTCAGCAAGTGGATCCATGTGACAAAATGCTGTTGGAAAGAGAAACCACAGCCCTGCAGTTTACAATCTGCAGCCATACAACAATTCACAGAGCTAACACTCCAGACAGAAAACACTTCCTGTCCAAGCAAGACAACCCAACACCAGGGGAAAAAAAGGAAAGGGAGACCATGCACAAGAAGAAAATAAAAGCTTAAAGGAAACAAAGGAGAACTGAGATTCAGACAGGGAGAGGAAGGTATGAGAAAAGAGAAGGAAACGTGGGGCAGTATAAATGAAAGGCTACACCAGAGAGGGGCCCTGTGTTGGGAGAAGTGAAAGAACAGAGACATAATTTTAACAAAAAAGAGCAACAAAAACTTTCTGCGAGCCGTGCTGGACCCTGGGAAGGAAGAGGCCCGCTTGCTCTCCCCGCGGGTTTGCTGTCTGTCGTCAGGGCCAGAGCCCCTGTTTGTTTGCTTTGTTTTCCTCTGTGGGTCTCGCTCGGGGTCTCGGGCGGACAGACCCCTCAGGGAGCAGGCACAGGGAGGTTTTCACAGCGCAGGCCCTGGGTAAGGACCCGACCCACCTGTCACTAGACACTAACTGGACTGAAGGTCAAGGCCCCCATGGCAGAGGCAGGTGACTGCAGCACAGACTCGCCCCCATTAACCTCTGCCGATGAACCAAACAGCTGACTGTGTCCCGTGAGAATCCAGACCCCGAGGAGGGCTGCAGAGCCTGCCCTGCGCAAAGGCTTGCTGGGCTCAGGCCTCCTGGTCCCCCTGCTCAGCACATGTAAAGCGACATGGAACGACCCTGAAAGCAACAACCAGAGAGACCCCACAAGCCCGAGACGACCCGGCATCTGGATGTGCTTGGAACCGGAAAGGGAATCTACTTAAAGGAAGGATCAAAATGACATTATTAAAAGGGAAGCAAGAGGTTGATTAAAAATAGAAACAAAAAATAATAAAAACCAGTTAATTTTATATATATTTTAGTTACATATGGATTTGTAGTGCACACATAGAATAGTCTGTGTTGTCTTTTGTTTGAAAGACTAGTTTTTAGAACAGTTTATGGTTGACAACAAAATTGAGAGGAAGATACTTCCCTGCCTTTGTGTGTGTGTGTGTGTATACACACACAGCCTCCCTCATTATCAACATCACACACAGAATGATAACATCTTTTATCAAGGCTGAACCCACAATGACACATGATAATCATACAAAATCCATCATTTACCTTAGAGTTAACTCTTGGTGTTGCACATTCTACGGTTTGGACAAATGTGTAAGGACATGTATCCATCATCACCATGCCATGTAGTTTCCCTGTTCTAAAACCCTCCATGTGCTTCTAATAACCCCTCAGTCCTGCAAACCACTGAGCTTTTTATTGCCTCATAGTTTTACCTTTTCTAGAGTGTCATACAGTTGGAATCCTACATATGTAGTCTTTTTCCAGGGCTTTCGTCATGGCTCAAATGGTAAAGAATCTGCCCACAATGCAAGAGACCTGGGTTCCATCCCAGGGTTGGGAAGATCCCGTGGAGAAGGAAATGGAACCCCACCCCAGTATTCTTTCCTGGAGAATCCCATCGACAGAGGAGCCTGGCAGGCTACAGTCCATGGGGCAGCAAAGAGTCAGGACAACTGAGTGACTAACACTTTCACTTTTTCTTCCACTTAGTAATATCGATTGAAGTTTCCCCTGTGTCTTTGCATGGTTTGATAGCTCATGTCTTTTTAGTACTAAACAATATTTTGTCATCAGGATGTACCACAGTGCCATTCACCTACTAAAGGACATCTTAGTTTATTCTATAAAGTTTGGGAACTTAGGAATAAAGCTGCTATAAACAACCGTGTGTAGGTTTTCACATGGATATAAGCTTTCAGTTCCTTTGGACAAACATCAACAAGCAAGACTGTTGGACTGAATGGCAAGAGTAGGTTTAGTTGTTTAAGGACTGACCGTCTTCCAAAGTGGCTGCACCATTTTGCATGGAAACCAGCAGTGAATGAGAATTCCTGAATGACTGAGCTCCACTTCCTGCCAGCACTGGGTGTGGTCAGTGTTCTGGCTTTGGGCCATTCTAATAGGTTTGTCAGTGTGTTGCTTTCACGTGATTTTTTTTTTTTAATTGTAGAATAACATGATGAAATCCTCTGCACTGTGCATGTGTTTTTTCTGGCAGGGTAATGGATCATTTCCGAAAACTACTTCAGTGCTTCACTGCCGTTTCCAAGCACCATTCAGTCCCTGGGCACCACCTGCATTCCGGGGTGCCTCTGGGCATCCTACCGCTGCCTGCCCGCCATCACATCCCAGCCACTCACCATCCTTCCCCACAGTCCTCACTGGTTCTGCCTGCAATGTGAGCAGCTCTGCCACAAAAGTCACCAACCTCACAAAACCCTGAGTTTTGTTTTACTTCAAACTTCATGAACCCAGACCTTTATTTACCATTCTATCCTTAGGACCTAGAACAGTGCTTGGCATAGAGTAAAACATCAACTGATATTTTTCTAACAACAACAACAACAACAAAAATTTGCAGTTTCACTTGGCAGACAATATGCAATGTGTATCTGTTGATAATATTAAGAAATGTGCTTAGTATCACATTTAGAATGCCTAAATGAATTAATAGGGCTTCCCAGATTGCTCAGTGGTAAAGAATCTGCCAGCCAATGCAGGAGACGAAGGTGCGATCCCTGGGTGGAGAAGATCCCCTGGAGAAGGAAATGGCACCCCACTCCAGTATTCCTGCCTTGATAATCCCATCGATAGAGGATCCTGGCGGGCTCAGTCCATGGGGTGGTGAAAGAGTTGGGCACAACTTAGCAACTAAATAACAACAACAAAATGAATTAATGTTTCCCAGCAACCATTACCCATGTTGACAAATTCACAACAAAGGCACTGGAGTCGCCACAACGCCACCCTGGAAGTAGCCGCCTTGCCCAAATGATCAAACCTGACTGTGATCAAGCCTCTAAATCCAAGGACCAATTTGCAGAACTAGGAAGGGCAGAGAGACGTGCCACGTGACACCCTGGCCAACACTCCAGGGGAAGACGGGAACCAGAAAGCTCCTCGACACTGAGCAAGGTCTCCCCCGGCCCTGAAAGCCTGCTTTGCACGCTGACCCTTTGCTTCCCCATCCGTTCAGAATTCTGCAGGGCACCCGCTGCCCCGGACTCCGCCTGCTCAGTTCCGACGTGAGCTTCCGCGCGGAACACCGTTTCCACCAGGCCCCACGCTGCTCGACTCACCCACACTCTTGATCCTCAGAACTGAAGGCTCACCCTCCTGGAAACGCCTTGGCTTTGCTGACACCGCACGTTCCTGCTTTACCCCTCTCCTTCCTCACCTGCCCTGGTCTCCTTCCCTCTTTCTTTGCTGGTCTTTTCAAACACCGTTGTCCTCCCTGGATTCCACTGCTCTCCTCTCTGCACTTACCATCCCTGGGTCATCCCACCCACCCTCCCGAGAGAGGCCACATCCATAACCTCTGCTTGGTCAGGCCTCTCCCCGGGCACAGCCTGAGACAACGCCTTCTCCTACTGAGATTTCCAACAGGCTAAAAATTCAACAGCCAGATGGCCTGAAGCTTTCTGCAAGAACACTGCATTTTTAAAATATTTTATTTTTAATTGGAAGATAATTGCTTTACAATGTGGTATTGGTTTCTGCCATACACCTATGTGTATGACCTATGGATCATGTATAGGTATACACATGTCCTCTCCCTTTTGAACCTCCCTCCCACCTCCCTCCCCATCCCACCCCTCTAGGTTGTCACAGAGCACCAGGCTGAGCTCCCTTGTCATACAGAAGAGCGCTGCATTTACACCAGCTAACGGGAAGTGAGCAGAGCAGAAGCCTTGTATACTCCCAACTGCACCGCAACTACGTATGTGCTCAGTTGAGAACTTCTCTAAAAACTCACCAATAGAAAGTGTCCCCTACAAACGCAAGATAAAATGATGACTGCATGGGACTGTGGAAGTATTCTTAAGTGACCTGAGATAAAATTCTAAAAAAATAAGCAAGCAGGCACTTGTGGGCCAGTGGCTAAGTTTTCATGCTTCCAATGCAGGGGGTACAGGTTTGATCCCTGGTCAGGGAACTAAGGTTTCACATGCCATGCTGTGAGGTCAAACTAATTTTTTTAATTATAAAATTTTAAAAAAGAAAAACAAGGAATCACGAAGAGAACAGATCTTAAAAGTTCTCAGCACAGGAAAATTTTAAATTCTGTGTATATATAGGGTGATGATTTTACAGTATGTACAAATATCAAATCATTATGCTGCACATCCAGCTAACATAATGATATATGCCAACTATATCTCAATAGTTAACTAATTAAAGCAGTGTAAAAGGCAAGAAAAAGAAACAGAATCTCAAAGACTCCCCTGGTGGTCCAGTGGTTAAGAATCCATGCTTCCAGTGCAGGGAGCATAGGTTTGATTCCTGGTCGGGCATGGCATGCAGTGTGGTCAAAAAAAAAATTAAAATAAAGAAATAAATAGGGTCGGTCTTAACATGGCAGAGGAATAGGACGGGGAGACCACTTTCTCCCCCACAAATTCATCAAAAGAACATTTGAACGCTGAGTAAATTCCACAAAACAACTTCTGAATGCCAGCAGAGGACATCAGGCACCCAGAAAAGCAGTCCATTGTCTTCAAAAGGAGGTAGGAAAAAACATAAAAGGTAAAAAGAGAGACAAAAGAGGTAGGGATGGAGCTCCAACCCAGGAAGTGAGTCTTAAAAAAGAGAGAAGTTTCCAAACACCAGGAAACACTCTCACTGCCAAGTCTGTGGCAAGCCTTGGAACAACAGAGGGCAACATAACCGGGAGGAAAAATAAGTAAATAATTAAAACCCACAGATTACGTGCCCAACAGTAACTCCCCCAGCGGAGAAGCAGTGCAGATGCCTGCACCCACCACTAGCAAGCGGGGGGCTGGGCAGGGAGGCACAGGCTGCATTGCTTAGAGTAAGGACTGGGCCTGAATGCCCCGAGGGCAATCTGAGGGAACTAACTTGGGCTAGCAAACCAGACTGCGGGATAGCTACCACACAAAAAGCCCTAACCTAAGACACCACCAGGCCTGCTCACAGAACAAAGGACTGACTAGAGGTACGCGAAAAGCCCTAACCTAAGACACCATCAGGCCCGCTCACAGAACAAAGGACTGAGCAGAGCTAGCCCGGCCCATCCCCCTGCCTGGTGACAGGCAGGCGAGGGCAGCCAGAGCCGGAAGGGGTCAATTGCGGCCCCAGAGAGGCATTGTCTACCAAACTGCAAGCAGGCTTCGTTGCTAACCAAGACTTCTTGGGATTCTAGACAGTCAACATCCACCTGAGAAGGTGCGCTGGTTGTACACCCAGAAAACCAAGCGGCAGGGATAGGGGAAGTGATAAGTTGCAGTGACCTCGCTTGCCAAACACCTGGTCACCTGAGCTGCTCGGACCTGGCAAGGGTACAAAACACAGGCCCAACTGAGTCTGCGCCTCTGAGGAGTACCCAAGTTCCTGAAGCTGAGCGGCTTAGACCTGGGAAGTGCATACAATCCAGGGCCCGCCTCAGACAGTTCCCGGCAGAGCAACCTAGAGCCTGAGCAGTGTAGACAGGGAAAGCACATACGCCGTGAGCGGGGGCAAACCCAGTGTGGCCGAGACCCTGCGAGCACACACCAGTGTTATTTGTTCGCAGCGTCCCTCCCTCCCTCCCCACAGCACGACTGAACAAGTGAGCCTAAAAAATTGTCCACCACCACCCTCCTTGTCTCAGGGTGGAAATCAAACAATGAAGAGACCAGCAAACAGAAGAAGCTAAAACAGAGGGAACCTCCTTGGAAGTGACAGGTGCAATAGATTAAAACCCTGTAGTTAGCACCGACTACATAGGAAGGGGCCTATAGCTCTTGAGATATATAAGCCGGATCAAGGAACTATCCGAAAATGAACTGACCCTACACTGCCCACAACAAGACCAGAGAAAGTCCTAGATATATTTTTACTATCATTCTTTAATTTTTTTAATCTTTAAGTCCTCTATTACTCCTTTAATTTTCATTTTTATAAGCTACTATTACTTTGCAAAAAAAAGAGAGACACCCTATTTTTTAAAGAAAGCTTCATATATATATATATTTTATAATTCTTGTGACTTTGTGGGTTTTTTTCCTTTAATATTTTATTTTTGAAAATCCAACCTCTACTCTAGATTTTTAATCTTTGCTTTTTGGTATTTGTTATCAACTTTGTACCTTTAAGAACCCAATCTTCAGTATCCATTTTTACTTGGGAGCGAGATTACTGGCTTGACTGCTCTCTCCCTCTTTGGGCTCTCCTTTTTCTCCACCAGGTCGCCTCCATCTCCTCCCTCCCCCTTCTCTTCACTACCCGACTCTGTGAATCTCTAAGTGTGTTCTGGACAGTGGGGAACACTTAGGAAATTGATTACTGGCAGGATCTGTCTCTCTCCTTTTGATTCCCCCCTTTATCCTTCTGGCCACCTCTGTCTCCTTCCTCCCTTTTCTCTTCTCTGTGTAACTCTGTGAACATCTCTGAGTGGTCCAGACTGTGGAGTACACATAAGGAAGTGATTACTGGCTAGCTTGCTCTCTCCTCTTTTGATTCCACCTCATCTCATCCTGGTCAACTCTATCTCCCTCCTCCCTCTTTTCTTCTCCATGTAACTCTGTGAACCTCTCTGGGTGTCCCGCACTGTGGAGAAACTTTTCATCATTAACCTAGATGTTTTATCATCGGTGCTGTATAGACGGAGAAGTCTCGAGACTACTGTAAAAATAAGACTGAAAAGCAGAAGCAGGAGGCTTAAGTCCAAATCCCAAGAACACAAGAGAACTCCTGACTCCAGGGAACATTAATTGACAGGAGCTCATCAAACGCCTCCATACCTACACTGAAACCAAGCATCACACAAGGGCCAACAAGTTCCACAGCAAGACATACCATGCAAATTCTCCAGCAACACAGGAACATAGCCCTGAGCTTCAATATACAGCTGCCCAAAGTCACTCCAAACCCACTGACATCTCATAACTCATTACTGGACACTTCACTGCGCTCCAGAGAGAAGAAATCCAGCTCCACCCACCAGAACACCGACACAAGCTTCCCTAACCAGGAAACCTTGACAAGCCACCTGTAAAACCCCACCCACAGCAAGGAAACTCCACAAAAAAGAGAACTCCACAAACTGCCAGAATATAGAAAGGCCACCCCAAACACAGCAATATAAATAAGATGAAGAGACAGAGGAATACTCAGCAGGTAAAGGAACAGGATAAATGCCCACCAAACCAAACAAAAGAGGAAGAGATAGGGAATCTATAAAGAATTACAAATAATAATAGTGAAAATGATCCAAAATCTTGAAAACAAAATGGAATCACAGATAAACAGCCTGGAGACAAGGATTGAGAAGATGCAAGAAACGTTTAACAAGGACCTAGAAGAAATAAAAAAGAGTCAATATGGAATTAATAATGCAATAAATGATATCAAAAACACTCTGGAGGGAACCAACAGTAGAATAACGGAGGCAAAAGATAGGATTAGTGAGGTAGAAGATAGAATGGTAGAAATAAATGAATCAGAGAGGTAAAAAGAAAAATGAATTAAAAGAAATGAGGACAATCTCAGAGACCTCTGGGACAATGTTAAACACCCCAACATTCGAATCATAGGAGTCCCAGAAGAAGAAGACAAAAAGAAAGACCATGAGAAAATACTTGAGGAGATAATCGTTGAAAACTTCCCTAAAATGGGGAAGGAAATAATCACCCAAGTCCAAGAAACCCAGAGAGTTCCAAAGAGGATAAACCCAAGGTGAAACACCCCAAGACACATATTAATCAAATTAACAAAGATCAAACACAAAGAAAAAATATTAAAAGCAGCAAGGGAAAAACAACAAATAACACACAAGGGGATTCCCATCAGGATAACAGCTGATCTTTCAATAGAAACCCTTCAGGCCAGGAGGGAATGGCAGGACATACTTAAAGTGATGAAAGAAAATAACCTACAGCCCAGATTACTGCACCCAGCAAGGATCTCATTCCAATACGAAGGAGAAATCAAAAGCTTTACAGACAAGCAAAAGCTGAGAGAATTCAACACCACCAAACCAGCTCTCCAAAAAATGCTAAAGGATCTTCTCTAGATAGGAAACACAAAAAGGGTGTCTAAACTTGAACCCAAAACAATAGAGTAAATGGCAATGGGATCATACTTATCAATAATTACCTTAAACGTAAATGGGTTGAATGCCCCAACCAAAAACACAAAGACTGGCTGAATGTATACAAAAACAAGACCCCTATATATGTGGTCTATAAGAGACCCATCTCAAAACAGGGGACACATACAGACTGAAAGTGAAGGGTGGAAAAAGATATTCCACGCAAAGTGAAAGTGAAGTCGCTCAGCCATGTCCGACCCATTGTGACCCCATGGACTGCAGCCTACCAGGCTCCTCCAT
Source organism: Bos indicus x Bos taurus (assembly GCF_003369695.1). Taxonomy (NCBI): domain Eukaryota; kingdom Metazoa; phylum Chordata; class Mammalia; order Artiodactyla; family Bovidae; genus Bos; species Bos indicus x Bos taurus. The sequence goes on along the minus strand of NC_040099.1, from coordinate 7,565,219 downwards.
CCATTGAGTTTTCCAGGCAAGAGTACTGGAGTGGGGTGCCATTGCCTTCTCTGATTCCATGCAAATAGAGACCAAAAGAAAGCAGGAGTAGCAATACTCATATCAGATAAAATAGACTTTAAAATAAAGGCTGTGAAAAGAGACAAAGAAGGACACTACATAATGATCAAAGGATCAATCCAAGAAGAAGATATAACAATTATAAATATATATGCACACAACATAGGAGCACCACAATATGTAAGACAAATGCTAACAAGTATGAAAGGGGAAATTAACAATAACACAATAATAGTGGGAGACTTTAATACCCCAATAACACCTATGGATAGATCAACTAAACAGAAAATTAACAAGGAAACACAAACTTTAGATGATACAATAGACCAGTTAGACCTAATTGATACCTATAGGACATTTCATACCCAAACAATGCATTTCACCTTTTTCTCAAGTGCACACGTAATCTTCTCCAGGATAGATCAGATCCTGGGCCATAAATCTAGCCTTGGTAAATTCAAAAAAAATTGAAATCATTCCAAGCATCTTTTCTGACCACAATGCAGTTAGATTAGATCTCAATTACAGGAGAAAAACTATTAAAAATTCCAACATATGGAGGCTGAACAACACACTGCTGAATAACCAACAAATCACAGAAGAAATCAAAAAAAGAAATCAAAATATGCATATAAGTGAATGAAAATGAAAATACAACAACCCAAAACCTGTGGGACACTGTAAAAGCAGTGCTAAGGGGAAGGTTCATACAGGCATACCTCAAGAAACAAAAAAAAAGTCAAATAAATAACCTAACTCTACACCTAAAGCAACTAGAAAAGGAAGAAATGAAGAACCCCAGGGTTAGCAGAAGGAAAGAAATCTTAAAAATTAGGGCAGATAAATGCAAAAGAAACAAAAGAGACCATAGCAAAAATCAACAAAGCCAAAAGCCAATTCTTTGAGAGGATAAATAATATTGACAAACCATTAGCCAGACTCATCAAGAAACAAAAGGAGAAAAACCCAATCAATAAAATTAGAAATGAAAATGGAGAGATCACAACAGACAACACAGAAATACAAAGGATCATAAGAGACTACTATCAACAATTATATGCCAATAAAATGGACAACGTGGAAGAAATGGACAAATACTTAGAAAAATACAACTTTCCAAAACTCGACCAGGAAGAAATAGAAAATCTTAACAGACCCATCACAAGCACGGAAATTGAAACTGTAATCAGAAATCTTCCAGCAAACAAAAGCCCAGGTCCAGATGGCTTCACAGCTGAATTCTACCAAAAACTTAGAGAAGAGCTAACAGCTATCCTACTCAAACTCTTCCAGAAAATTGCAGAGGAAGGTAAACTTCCAAACTCATTCTATGAGGCCACCATCATGCCAATACCAGAACCTGACAAAGATGGCACAAAGAAAGAAAACTACAGGCCAATATCACTGATGAACATAGATGCAAAAATCCTTAACAAAATTCTAGCAATCAGAACCCAACAACACATTAAAAAGATCATACATCATGACTAAGTGGGCTTTATCCCAGGGATGCAAGGATTCTTCAATATCCACAAATCAATGTAATACAGAACATTAACAAATTGAAAAATAGAAGCCAAATGATTATCTCAATAGATGCAGAGAAAGCCTTTGACAAAATTCAACATCCATTTATGATAAAAAAAAAAAAAAAAAAAACTCTCCAGAAAGCAGGAATAGAAGGAACATACCTCAACATAATAAAAGCTATATATGACAAACCCACAGCGAACATTATCCTCAATGGTGAAAAGTTGAAAGCATTTCCCCTAAAGTCAGGAACAAGACATGGGTGCCCACTGTCACCACTACTATTCAACATAGTTTTGGAAGTTTTGGCCACAGCAATCAGAGCAGAACAAGAAATAAATGGGATCCAAATTGGAAAAGAAGAAGTAAAACTCTCACTATTTGCAGATGACATGATCCTCTACATAGAAAACCCTAAAGACTCCACCAGAAAATTACTAGAGCTAATCAATGACTATAGTAAAGTTGCAGGATATAAAATCAACACACAGAAATCCCTTGCATTCCTATACACTAACAATGAGAAAATAGAGAAATTAAGGAAACAATTCCATTCACCATTGCAATGAAAAGAATAAAATACTTAGGAATATACCTACCTAAAGAAACTAAAGACCCATATATAGAAAACTATAAATCACTGGTGAAAGAAATCAAGGAGAACACTAATAGATGGAGAAATATACCGTGTTCATGGATCGGAAGGATCAATATAGTGAAAATGAGTATACTACCCAAAGGAATCTATAGATTAAATGCAATCCCTATCAAGCTACCAATGGGATTTTTCACAGAGCTAGAACAAATAATTTCACAATTTGTATGGAAATACAAAAAAAACCTCGAATAGCCAAAGCAATCTTGAGAAAGAAGAATGGAACTGGAGGAATCAACCTGCCTGACTTCAGGCTCTACTACAAAGCCACAGTCATCAAGACAGTATGGTACTGGCACAAAGACAGAAATATAGATCAATGGAACAAAATAGAAAACTCAGAGATAAACCCATGCACCTACGAACAACTTATCTTTGACAAAGGAGGCAAGAATATACAATGGAGAAAAGACAGTCTCTTTAACAAGTGGTGCTGGGAAAACTGGTCAACCACTTGTAAAAGAATGAAACTAGAACACTTTCTAACACCATACACAAAAATAAACTCAAAACAGATTAAAGATATAAATGTAAAACCAGAAACTATAAAACTCCTAGAGGATAACATAGGCAAAACACTCTCTGACATAAATCACAGCAGGATCCTCTATGACCCACCTCCCAGAATATTGGAAATAAAAGCAAAAATAAACAAATGGGACCTAATTAAAAGCTTCTGCACAACAAAGGAAACTATAAGCAAGGTGAAAAGACAGCCTTCAGAATGGGAGAAAATAATAGCAAATGAAGCAACTGACAAAGAATTAATCTCAAAAATATACAAGCAACTCCTGCAGCTCAATTCCAGAAAAATAAATGACCCAATCAAAATATGGGCCAAAGAACTAAACAGACATTTCTCCAAAGAAGACATACAGATGGCTAACAAACACATGAAAAGATGCTCAACATCACTCATTATCAGAGAAATGCAAAACAAAACGACAATGAGGTACCATTTCACGCTACTCAGAATGGCAGCTATCTAAAAGTCTACAAGCAATAAATGCTGGAGAGGGTGTGGAGAAAAGGGAACCCTCTTACACTGTTGGTGGGAATGCAAACCAGTACAGCCGGTATGGAGAACAGTGTGGAGATTCCTTAAAAAACTGGAAATAGAACTGCCATACAACCCAGCAATCCCACTGCTGGGCATACACACCGAGGAAACCAGAATTGAAAAAGACACGTGTACCCCAATGTTCATCGCAGCACTGTTTATAATAGCCAGGGCATGAAAGCAACCTAGATGTCCATCAGCAGATGAATGGATAAGAAAGCTGTGGTACATATACACAATGGAATATTACTCAGCCTTAAAAATGAATACATTTGAATCAGTTCTAATGAGGTGGATGAAACTGGAGCCTATTATACAGAGTGAAGTAAGCCAGAAAGAAAAACACCAATACAGTATACTAACGCATACATATGGAATTTAGAAAGATGGTAACAATAACCCTGTATGTGAGACAGCAAAAGAGATACAGATGTATAGAACAGTCTTTTGGACTCTGTAAGAGAGGGCAAGGGTGGGATGATTTGGGAGAATGGCATTGAAACATGTATAATATCATATGTGAAATGAATTGCCAGTCCAGGTTCGATGCATGATAACAGGATGCTCAGGGCTGGTGCACTGGGATGACCCAGAGGGATGGTATGGGGAGGGAGGTGGGGGGGGCATCAGGATGGTGAACATGTGTACACCCGTGGCGGATTCATGTTGATGTATGGCAAAACCAATACAATATTGTAAATTAATTAGCCTCCAATTAAAATAAATAAATTTATAGTAAAAATATAAATAAAATTAAAAAGAGCTTCCTTTAAAAAAAAAAGAAATAGAAACCCACATTCCTGATCACAAGCAGGCAATAAGGTTCAGAAAGGGGAGCAGTGGCCACTGAGGGTCTCCCAGGGATGGCGGGTGGGGGGCAGCAGAGGCCGCAGGCGGAAGGAAGAGCATAGACCCAAAGGCTGAATTGACCACGGGTGACTTTGCCTCCCCCCAGCTCTGCCTGGTCAGATACGCAGTCATGCTGAACCGAGAGTCCAGCAGCTTCGAGCGGAACAGAACTAGAGCACCCTCAGGAAGCCGTATGGACTACATGCTCTGACCACCCTCAAACTCTTGCAGTGTCATTGTTTCGAATGTAGAAAGCACTGCAAGGAACGACGGCATTTCTCCATAAACCTGGACTTATCCCAGGTGATGTCTGGGGTGTTGTAGGTTGAATTGTGTGCCCCCCAGAATCCCTGTGCTGAAGTCCTACCCCCAGCACCTCAGAATACGACCTTGTTTGGAAACACGGTGGTCGCAGGGGCATCAGGTAAGGTGAGGTCGAGCTGAAGGACAGTGGGCCCTGATCCAGCAGGACAGGTGTCCTTGTAAACGGGGGAACTCGGGACACAGACAGGCACACAGAGAGACTGTCTGTGACAATGCAGGCAGAGATCGGGGTGATGCATCCACAAGCCAAGGAACGCCAAGGATGGCCAGAGAACACAGAAGCTGGGAGACATGGTGCAACAGCCTCTACTTGAAGCCTCGGGAGGAACCAAACCTTTGACACCTTGATTTTGGATGCCCAGCCTCCAGAGCCGTGAGATAACACACTTCTGTGGTTTAAGCCACCCAGCCTGCTATCTTGTTCCAGCAGCCCCAGCAGACTAATGGGGGGCGGGGAGTGAGGACTTCAGTGGCTGAATTTCAGTACAATCTGGATCTCGCCAGAACTGATCAGAAGCAGCAAGACCACCTGGTTAGGGAAATTAGGGGTCTTCACAAAAATCCTCTCCCCATGTCCTTCATTTAAAGTTCAGATAAGAGGTAAAGGAACCAAACAAGATAAAAATAAGCTAAAAGACTGCTTGACAGAAACACGCAGATAAATCTGGAAGAATGAGAGCTGCGTCAAGAGATAAAAACACCAGCCACAAAGCCCTCAGGGAGGCAGGACCAGTGTGGTCATTTGTTTAAATGCAGGATGTAACCAGAATCAGGGAGGCATGTCCTGGGTGGTAAGTCAGAAATTCGGCCCCAACATTACATAGTAAGACAAAGTTTGCCTCATGTCCAAAATGTGATGCCCCTGTCTGAGCATCAAACAGTAAAAGGCTTGCAACTCAGGCTGCCCATACTTGTGATTAAAACCCTCTGTGATTCCAAGCAGCTGCTGCAGACCCAACACCCCCAGCCTGATCCCAGGCAGCCCCCAGAAGCTTCATGGAGCTCCTAGACGCTATGTGAAGGGTGACCAGGCCTTCTTACACAGCAAACTTTCCTCATTTTTTTATTTTGGGGTGGGGGGGCGGCGGGGGCTTTGTTTTAAGTACAGGCTTCCTTCGTAGCTCAGTCAGTAAATCTGCCTGCAAGGCTGGAGACCTGACCTTGATTTCTGGGTCAGCAAGATCCCCTGGAGAAGGAAATGGCAATCCACTCCAGTATTCTTGCCTGGAAAATCTCATGGACAGAGAAGACAAGCAAGCTATAGTCCATGAGGTTGCAAGAGTCGGACATGACTTGGCAACTAAACCACCACCACAGTTGATCTGCGATGTTTGTTAGTTTCAGGAGTACAGCAAAGTGGATCAGTTATACATACATCAGTTACACGTACATATCAGCTATACACATAAAATAAGTGTGTGTACTTGTTGCATCTGACTCTGCAACTCCATGGACAGCAACCTGCCAGGCTCCTTTGTCTATGGGATTTTTCAGGCAAGAATACTGGAGTGGGTTGCCATTTCCTTCTCCAGGAGATCATCCCGATCCAGGGATCAAACCCGAGACTCCTGTGTCTCCTGCACTGACAGGTGGATTCTCTACCACTGAGCCACCTGGAAAGCCCTTAGTTATACATAGATACATATATATTTCACTATTTTTTAATGCTCTTTTCCCATATAGACTATTACAGGGTATGGAGTAGAGTTCCCTGTGCTATACAGAGACTCCTTATTAGTTACATATTTTATATATAGCAGTGTGTATATGTCAATCCAAATCTCCTAATTAACCCTCATGGGTTTTAATTGCTGAAAGAACACATTGCAATCTCTCAGTCATGGTACAATGAAAATGATGCTTTTTATTTAAGTCAGTATCATAAGGTCTGTTGAAACAGTTTAACTTTGGGGTATACACTGCAATTTCTCCCAACTAGGAAAAGAAATGACCCACAGGATATAAGAATTTTAAATAGTCTAGTTCTGAAGTCTTGTAAAACCAAAAATGACAATAGTGCCCAGGAACGTTGGCTTGTTTTCTGCTAAAATGTTAGCAACTGCCCGCCCCCCCCCCCCCCCGCCCCAGATTTGGAAATTTAATGTAGAGTTTCTGCATGGCAGAGTTTTCCAGAAAAAGAATCAAAAGATTAACACCAACTCTAATCATACCCTTCTGTGCCTGTGTGCTAAGTTGCTTCAGTCACGTCTGACTCTTTCTGACCCCACGGACCGTAGCCTGCCAGGCTCTGCTGTCCATGGAGTTCCCCAGAGAAGAATGCTGGTGTGGGTTGCCATGCCCTCCTCCAGGGGATCTTCCCGATTCAGGGATCGAACCTGAGTCTCTTACATCTTCTGCATTGGTAGGCGAATTCTTTACCACTAATGCCACTGGAGACTAAATTGTGTTAGTGAATTGTCTGCTGCTGCTGCTGCTAAGTCGCTTCAGTCGTGTCTGACTCTGTGCGACCCCATAGACGGTGGCCCACCAGGCTCCCCTGTCCCTGGGATTCTCCAGGCATGAACACTGGAGTGGGTTGCCATTTCCTTCTCCAATGCTTGAAAGTGAGAAGTGAAAGTGAAGTCGCTCATTCGTGTCCGACTCCAGCGACCCCAAGGACTGCAGCCCACCAGGCTCCTCCATCCATGGGATTTTCCAGGCAAGAGTACTGGAGTGGGGTGCCATTGCCTTCTCCATGAGTCCTAATCATGCACCAGCATTAGACGCATGACGAGTGCCAACTCAGACTGACGATCAGAGGTGAGTCTCCCAGACGGCGGGTGGCACAGAAGGGGTGGGGTTCACAGAGCCACCCTCAGCCAGGGCTGGGGCCCCGGCCCTCATCTCCGGGAAGGATCTCACGTGATACTCCGAGTTCTCCTCTCCACCCTGCAACCAGGCTGAGTCACACAAAGGCAAAATAGGCTCCCAGGAGGCCCTTGCTTTTAAAAATCTTATTTTATTATGCCTTAAGTCCTATAATTAGAAATCAATTTCTTTACTTGTCCTTGTTAAAATGCACATAACAACTTCTGCTCTTGGCAGGCACCCACACATTAGTGTGAAATCGTCCATTAGATTGCTCTCTGCGTGAAGGAAAGGAGGCAGGCTCCCACAGGCAAGTGGCCTGGAGCAGACCGGCTGTGGCAGAGGACACAGAAGAAGCAGGAGTCAGGCCCCCACCGGCCACGGTGCCCCCCGGGGAGCAGAGGCGGGGGGGGGGGTGCCTGCGGGTGCAGGAAGGGGCGGTGGGAGACATAAGCAGGGTGACGGATAACGGATGGGAGGCAATGACGTTTTACCAATTTTGCCATTCATTCATTCAATAAAGATTCCTGAATATTGACATAAAGTAAGGCACACGTATATCAATGAAGTTAGAATATTCCCTCACACCATACACAAAAATCAACTGAAAATGGCTGAAAGTCTTAAATATAAAACATGACATCATAAAACTCCTAGAAGAGAATATACAAAAAATAGTCTTTAACGTAAATCGTACCAGTGTTTTATTAGGTCAATCTTCCAAGGAAAAAGAAAGAAAAGCAAAAGTAAACAAATGGGACTTAAACTTATAAGCTTTTTCAGAGCAAAGGAAACCATAAACAAATAAAAAACACAGCCTATGGAATGTGAGGAGATATTTGCAAATGATGTGACCAAGAAGGGCTTAGTTTCCAAAATATACAAACAGTTCATACAGCCCAATATAAAAATAAAAATAAAAAATAAAAAAAATGGGCAGAAGGTCTATTAATAAATAGACATTTATCCAAAGAAGTCATACAGATAGCCAAAAGGCACATGAAAAGATGCTCAACATGGCTAATTATTAGAGAAATGCAAACCAAACAAGGACCTACTGCATACACAGCACGAGGAATTATAGTTGATATCTTGATGGGGTCGCGAAGAGTTGGACACAACTGAGCAACTTCCCTTTCACTTTTCACTTTCACGCATTGGAGAAGGAAATGGCAACCCACTCCAATGTTCTTGCCTGGAGAATCTCAGGGACGGGGGAGCCTGGTGGGCTGCTGTCTCTGGGGTCACACAGAGTCGGACATGACTGAAATGACTTAGAAGCAGCAGCAGCAACAATCTAAATGGAAATAATCTGAAAAAACAATGCATATATCTGCTATACATGTATATTAATATATGTATCACTGAATCACTTTATACCTAAAAATAACACAACATTGTAAATCAACTATACTTCAATTTAAAAAAAAAAAAAGACAAATAAGGCACAGTTCTAAGTGGATGAACAGACACATAATCTGGTCTTAGAAAAACAGAGCCTCTAGAAATTGTCCATTGAGACTCCATGTTCACAGAAATCCTGGGATAGAAAAAGTGTCATTTTGATTTCAAGCCAACCAAAAGCCATTCTGTAGGCTGACTCTGGGAGCACCAAGATATCTCAAAGCTTCTTTGACCAAATGCAAAGTTATTCGCCCTAAGAAAACCTGCTGAGGACATGAAAGGCAGATGGTTGATTAAGTTTCACAGCATCTACCCCGTGTTCAATTTCTTTCCTCATTTAGCATTTTCTGGCACATCACTATTTACAGTATTTATTTTAGTATCTACTTCATTACATTTCTTCAATATTTTCAGTTGGCTTTGTGCAGAACAAATAAAAGATGAATGACATGAGAAATGACTAAGGAGCAACTGATATAAAGCTAAAAGGGGCAAAGAAGAAATGACACATGCACATCCCCACAATTCATCAATATATAACGTGTGTGACATTATATAAATATATGTCTGAGGATTTAGATACTTCAACTGCCATAGAAGGAAACGATGTAATAAAATTAACTGAATTGCAAAACCCAGTCTTTAAAACACACTGCTCAGAAAAATCGGGAATTCACAATTTTTACCAACAGGATTTCTATCCAATTCAAATTTCTCTGAGAAACTGGAAAGCAATTTCTGCAAAATTCTACAGCCAGAAGTCAAGATCTATGAAACAGAAGACATTTTAAGTAAGGAACGGGGAACTTGCTGCCCTTTCATCTCCCTTGGCTTTGCAAAAATCTCCAGTTAATAATAGCAACAGCATTTAAAGAAAAGCAAGCTGAATATTCACTCTTACAGCTCTCTTTTGACTATCTGAATATAAGCCTCTTTCACTTGGGAAAAATATCTTATACGTATGGTGCCATCACTAAGAAAGGAGAAGGCTTCTGGGGACCTTCAACTCTCAGACATTCGTGTTCTCCATAACAGATAAAGGCAAGTGATGAAGGGGAGAATGGAAAAACCTGGTTCAATGCTTGGTGTCTCCAAGCAGTGAGCTCCAAACAGCCCTGCACTGCAGGGAGCTCTGTAGACTTGAGAAGGGGCCATGCGCGACGTGGACACTGACGAGATTTCAGCACTCCCTGCAAACCCCCTGGGCCCTCTATACGCTGTGGGGGTGCACCTACCCCTGTGTGCTTCTCTCCCTAACAGCCAGTAGCTGCCACTCTTCACTGGGACCACCCAGGGGGCTGGAACCTGCTGTGCCTGGGAACCCACACACCGAGAGGGACCCTTACTCAGGCCTGACGGGGTGCGATCCTCTGCCCTGTGGTTGGCTGGCCCAGCTTCACCAGCAGCATCTTACCCGGACTCATAAAGACATCTTCCCAGCCTTCACCACATGATGTTTTCAAAAGCAGTAGAGAAAAGAGAGAGAGAGAGATCTGGAGATTAGCAAGGGTATCACAGAAAGAAAAAAGAACACAGGGGCGTTGCAGAACATAGAATGGTAGAGCTCTGACCACAAAACGAGTCCTTAAATAAATATGCTTAAAGGATTTGACATCCTCAACAGATCACAGATCGGATCATTTTTCCATTTAAATTTCTCATTTCTCAAAGTGAAAGAAGGACTGGCTTGGCCACAATCGGAAAACAAACAAAAATGTTTACTACTTCAAATAATTGTATAATAACGCACACATATGGAAAGAAAAATAGTGTAGATGAGCCTGTTTGTAGGGGAGGAAAAATGACGCAGATGTGGAGAAGGGACTTGCGGACAGCAGGGGAAGGAGAAGGTGAGATGAACTGAGAGAATAGCATTGACATATAGATGCTACCACACGTACAGCAGATAGCTAGTGAGAGCCTGTTGTAAAGCACAGGGAGTGGAGCTCAGCGCTCTGTGATGACCGGGTCGGGGGCATGGAGGATGCGAGGGAAGCTCAAGAGAGAGGGGTTTATGTATACATATAGCTGATTCACTTTATAGTAGAGCAGAAAAACTAGCACAACACTGTAAAGCAATTACACTCCAATAAAAAATTTTACTTCCTAAAACAGAAAACTACCTGAAGCAAATTTAGAATTTCCTTAATCTATGCTCATGCATAGATTAATGCACTTCATGCATTGATTAATGCATAGATTAATCTATTTATGCATATATTCATAACAGATTTCACTAATCTATGCTCATGCATAGAATAATCTATGCTCGTGGGTTTTCCATGTGGCACTAGTGGTAAAGAATCCATCTACCAGTGCAGGAGACATAAGAGATGCAGGTTTGATCCCTGGGTTAGGAAGATCCCCTGGAGAAGGAAATGGCAACCTACTCCAGTGTTCTTGCCTGGAGAACTCCATGGACAGAGGAGCCTGGCGGGCTACAGTCCCTAGGGTCCCAAAGAGTCAGACATGACTGAAGTGACTTAACACACACGCACACATGCTCGCTCATGCATTAAAGTGTGAATTTTTTTTTAAAGATCACCTTTAAATTGGTAAATTTCCATCTATGTTGCTCTTGAGTGACAACCGGAGAGCATTTACCATTACATTCCAATAGCGGGGTGAGCGCCAGTGACGGTGGAGAAGGAGGTAGCTGTGGTCCCTCCGCCAGCACGGATCTCAGAGGCAGGAGAAGGCACTGTGGATACAGAGCGCTTCATCCACAGCCCAGGAGTCCTAGTCAAACAGTTGTTACTGAGCAAAGGACCAGTCCAAAGGAAACAGGCGAGAACTCAGATAGGCCAAGAGGGTGATAGAGGGTGATAAACCACCCTGTACGAAGAAAGGGGGAGGAAAGAAGACGCTTCTCATCAAAGGGCACAAGGAAGAAATCAGCATCTCACACCTTCTCCATCCCTGGGTCAGATCTTCTCGACTTCCTCTATAATCCCTAGTGATCCTAATGAAGTTTCTGGACACAAAGTAAGTTGGTGAAAATACCTCACGGTTATCAGAGGACATTTCCAAAATTTGGAAAGCTGTGTTACTGTATTCATATTTTCCGAGCGTTATTTCAGAGCAGTGATCAAAAGTGTCTATGATTTATAATACTGTCCAAGAGTTGGGTCTGTAAATATTATATCAGGAAGTAGACATTTTCTGGCTCTGAAATCCTTTCTACAAAAGGATTCTGTGCACCACATTCAAAACAGCTCTGCAGCCCTTAGTCTGCCAGGTGACCGCATGCTAAGAAGTCTCTGCACTGCTGAGCCTGTGAGGAGTTTGATGAGATCTGCCTTGACTGTTTCCTGTCAACCACCTCTTATTAGTGCCGGTGGCAATAAGAAGAAGCAGTGGAACTCAGTTCATTACCACTGTGAGAAATGAAACTCACAGTGTACACCTTATATCAATATATTCATGATGTTCGTGGATCCAGGGCAAAATATTTTTATTTCGATTTGCACCTGAGGTTGGCAGTTCCTTAGCAAGGGCTCTTTCGATTTTCTCACTGCAGAGCTGTAGAGTTCGGTATTTCTGCCAGGTCCTATATATCACTCTTTTAGAAAAGTAGTTCTACCAAAAGAAATTGGAAAGAGAAGAAAGGCCAAGCTAGACCAGACTTTCGGCCCTTTTTCTAATTGAGAATGACAACCGAAACCATTTCAGTTGCATTCAGCTGTCATTCTGTTACTCCCAATAAAATAGCCATGTTCACACTCTAAAGTAACTAACACACAAATAACCATCAATTGAGGACCTACCACATTTAAGACAATGTTCTGAGTTCTGAGGCAAAACCTAACAACAGTCAAAGGGACTACAATTAATAATGTAAGAGGTCCTGACTCATCTGAAAATGAACTGGTACAAGAAAAAACCCACGAAATATTTCTGAACCCTTTTAACATATCCTGAGTTTTTTAGGAATTCTATTTCTAGTCAGTTTGAATCAGAGTGGATTTCACTTTGAAGTATCAGAACTTCACCATAAGTTGTTCATTTTGAAAACAGCATTGCTGTGACAATGCCACTCGAGGTAACTGCATCTTCAGTGGCACATGAAGTCACGGTTCACAGTGATTCTAAACAGAGTGGACACATTTGACCACTTTATTTTGTCTTTTCACATAATAAAGCCTTAATACTTATGCATTAAAGTATAGACTCAGTTCAGTTCAGTCTCTCAGTCATGTCTAACTCTTTACAAACCCAAGGACTGCAGCACGCCAGGCTTCCCTGTCCATCATCAACTCCCAGAGCTTGCTCAAACTCATGTCCATTGAGTCAGTGATGCCATGCAATCATCTCATCCAACCTTCTCCTCCTGCCTTCAATCTTTCCCAGCATTAGGGTCTTCTCCAATGAATCAGTTCTTCGTATCAGGTGGCCAAATTATTGGAGCTTCAGCTTCAGCATCAGTCCTTCCAATGAATATTCAGGACTGATTTCCTATAGAATTGACTGGTTTGATCATGAACAGTATGAAAAGTATAGACTATCTTATTATAAATTAATTTCTTGTTACTTCTCCTTGAAATTATGCTTAAAGCACTAAGTTTACTCTGTTAAAATGGTTTGTGTAGGTTGGTTTTATTATCTAAGAATATGATTTGAAAATAGTTAAAGGGATTTATAAAGTATTGATTATGAAAGATAACATTGACTCTAACAGGGTTCAGAATCACTGCTACCTTAATTTTTACAGTCTTATCATGTATCTATTTTTGGCTGTGCTGGTCTTCGTCGCTGCACAGGCTTTTCTCTAGTCGTGGCGAGCAGGGGCTTCTCTCCAGTTGCGGTGCATGGGCTTCTTAGCGCAGGGGTTTCTCTTGTTGCAGCTCCCGGGCTCTAGAACATGGGCTTGGTAGTTCTGGCACAGGGGCTTAGCTGCTCCATGGCATGTGGGATCTTCCGGGACCAGGGATTGAGCCCATGTCTCCTGCATTGGCAGGCAGATTCTTTACCACTGAGCCACCAGGGAAGCCCTACCTTAGTTAACTAGTAAGTGAAAATATACAGACAAGTTTAGGCATCAAGTGATCAAGTAGCCTGTGCAATATACTCTAGTCTAATAAAGAAATCCACTATTAATGTCACTGACCAAAGACCCTGGGTACTTTCTCTTTGCCATAGCTCTCCACATGTTAGAATTCACCTAAAAGCCACATTAAACATGTAAACACTGGAAGCAAATATGAACCAGGAAAAAGAAACAGATTTCTTTTTCAGATTACAATTAGTTCTCAAACACAGTTTGCAGCCTTGAAGAACTTAGATAAATATGTCTCTTAGGAATGTGTGTGTCTCTTGTTACATGTCATTTTTTTAAAAGCAGACACTAATTAAAATGGTTATATCTAAACCCTGCATTTGGCATTTCTCCGGCCTATCTTGCTGTAAACACTTCCTCTAAATTAGGGGTGACTTCCATTTCCCCTGCACAGTAGAGACTTTCCTCCAAAGTCTGCAATTTAATTTCCACCTCCATCATTTTAAATATTTTAAAGTCATCATTTTACACTTTCCATTTTCCTCTAAAATTGCCTTCACTGATGGCTTCCTAACTCCATTATCTTGAAATTACATTTATCCCATTTATGGGTCTGCCTTTTAAAAACAAAACAAAAAGCTGTGCAATTGGGGGATCAGTGTCTAATCGTGGGATGTGTTAGAGCTGGCCGTTGTGATTACAAATACTCCCTAATGTGCTGCAGTCAAGGTGAGGTTTATCATAGTTGTCTATTTCATTTCAGAGGTCTACTGTGTAGAGTAACAGATAGGAGAATGAAGCATCTTTTTTGTCTGTCAATAGAATCAACTGTATTCAACAGCAAAAGTAATTCACTCATGGGTTTAAATTAGGTATCTAAGCGATGCATAAAAATAAATCACTGGTGGCTTCAAGCTACCAGAAATAACCACCAAATGATGATTTGTGAGTTGTGATACACCACAAATAAAACCCAAAACCTCACTGCATATTTCAGGAAAAGATTAATTTAGCACTTACTTACTTATAAAATCATATAAGATAAATAAACCAAAACTGATTTTAAATAATAGAAGTTACCAATATGCTAGCCTTAGGGAGTAATTTAGTATGACATTGACTATCCACCCTTCTCCACTTTCCCTCTCCCCAAATGTTATTTCAACTTTAAAATGAAATACATCTTCTGAAAAAATTCAAAATAAAAGGTAAAAAATTAGGCTGTCAGGCTAATCTGTATGAAATAAAATGTTTTCCAGAAAGCTATGACTCAACACATTTATCATCTCAACTAGAAACAGTCCTACATTTGATTCACTGAGTAATATGAAAAAGTATATTTTCTTGATATTTAAACAAAAGGTAACTACAAAATAATATTTTACAATGAGTCATTCCCAAGGAATTAGAGATCTGACTTCATCTTCTGTGATGAATGGTTGAATGGTTCATCAACTACAGCAGAAACCTACTCCGGGCATGAACCATGCATATGCCTTCTGTATCCAAGAGAACACCAGGGAGGATTTTTACACTCAGTATGTGTATGTGATCAGCATTCCTCACAGCCTCAGTTTTGCTCTGAGAGGTGTTAAAAGAACTGACTTACTGCATGTCACTTCTGAGCCTTTGTGACATGGTATCCTTCTGATGGTGTCTATCCTGGTAAACTCATCCCCAGACGCAGTAAAGACTCCGCCTGCCAATGCAGGGGATGCAGGTTCGATCCCTGGGTGGGGAAGATTCCCTGTAGGAGGAAATGGTAACCCACTCCAGTATTCTTGCCTGGAGAATCCCATGGACAGAGGAGCCTGGCGGACTAGAGTCCACGGGGTCATGAAGAGTTGGACACAACTTAGCGACTAACCCACCACCACCACATGCCCTGTTACCTGGTTAGAAGCCAAACTTACTCTTCCCCTGCTCCCCCTCCTCAGCTAATGCACCTCCAAATCCTCTCACTTGTGCTCCCCACATGCCTTCACACACCCCCTCCCTACATCCCCTCTTGGGAGATTCATATCGTCCCCGCTGCCCTGGGTGGTAGCAATAGGCTGAAACTGACGCTTTCTACTCAGGCCCACTTCACCTCCATCCATCCCTCATCGCAGAGTCAGAGCAATCCTGGGAAAAGACACAGCTGGCCCCGTAAATCCCCAGTTTAAAATTCTTGAATGTACCCTCAAAGCCTGCATGGGGCCAGTTTTGCCAGCCTGCGGCGTTGGTGCACACCGGTCCTCCCGTCCCTGAGTTCACTCTTGTCCGCCCTCACACCGCTCACACGAGGTCGCCCCTGCCTCCTCCATCCTTTCCTCCTGCCCCTTCCCTGGCCGCTTCCCCCGGCTTTGCAGTCAGGTGTGGATTCTCCTGTTAAGCTTCTCTGTTTCACTCGTCCTTTTTCTCCTCCTGCTAGTTTAGACCAACCTCCCTCAACTTATGCCCATAGTTTAACCTGTACGGTTGTTGACTTTAAAAAAATAGAACAGAAGGACTTACATATTTTCCTACCCAATTTTGTCTTGACAGTTTGATTTACATATTTGCAAATTGTTGCTTTTATCTTTCATTCTTCAGAACATTAGATAAGCCCTGAGTTTTGTATATAAACCTTTTTTTTAAATTCCTTATATAACTTGTTGGCAAAAGAGAAAAAAAAAAGTCATTAAAAATGACCAGAGGGACTTCTCTGATGGTCTGGGCGTTAAGAGTACACGATCCCAATGCAGGAAGAACGGGTTTAGTCTCTAGCTGGGGAACTAAGTTTCCACATGCTGTGGGCACAGCCAAAAGGGAAAAAGAAAAAAGGAAATGATCTGAGACTGAGACTCCAGTGTCAAAATTCATTCATTGCTCGCTGTGCTTTGAGATCACAGTGGGAAGGTTTAGTGAAAAAATTTTTTTAATGAGTAGTTCGGATTCCCTCTGAAAAGGAGTAATAGGGCTTGATAATTGCCGAGCGCCCCTGGTGTCAAACCTTGGAAATGGCTGGAGAGCTGGGTGTGCGCTTATGCTGAGTCTTGCAGATTAAACGTCTGGGGCAAAGCTGTGATGGCGCAGGGGAGTGAGTTGGATGCAGTTCTGTGTGGACACATGGGAAGGCAGCAGAGGAGACAGGCAGAGGAGAACCTGTGCAGGGCCCAGAAACTGAACAATGAAGAGGACTTGGGAAACCACGGAGCTGAGCAATGATTCGGCCACCAAAATGAGAGCAAAGAGCCACGGGGAGAGAAACATCAAGCCCACAAAGAGGGTGAAACTTTACATGGTAAGCATTTTGACAGGAGAGGCTTCAATCACTGCATCGAATGAGACTGGACATTATCTTGGCTAACTTGCCGCCTCGTTTCTCCAGGGTAACCTGACACTGGCTGGGGCCACTGTCCTTCCATCATGAGTGCTGGGGAAGCTCGAGCCACTCAAACGCTGCAGAAAAGCTGCCGGGGAAATGGTTTCAAAAAAACCTGACCTTATACATGACTACAACAGAATATCCAACATACTCCAAAGGAAGCCATGAACCAGGAAAATTTATCACACAGGACAAAATATTTCATTTGCACCATGATATTTACAGGGTCATCTGGAAGGCAGACAAAACCCTTCAAACAATGGCTGATGACTGTAAAGTCATGACTCTTTGTTTTTTTTGAAAGAACTGAAGGCAAGAAGATTATCTCAATTTTAAGAATAAACAAATGGTGAAGAGACCGAGCATATCATCTCTGTGTGAAGTGAGTGGCCTTCTGCAAAGCATATTTTCACCTAATCTTGCTGAACAACACAAGGCAAGACCGTGGAGTCTAGCAACAAAGGATGGTTTATCATGGCTGGTGCGTGAGTGCTAGTAACGAGGTGTGGAACTTGCTGAATAGTACAGGACGCTGCATGACGATTTTGCAAATCAAGTTCTTCCAAAAAAGAGTCAATGGTATCCTGAGGACCATGAACCACCCCCTTACTGTCATCTGCTCTGTTCTCACTCTTTCTTCCTAGACTCAACCCCAAACTGGCAAGCACTGAAGATAATCTTCACTGTCTCCCTAACCTCAGGAAAGACACAGCAAATGAACCCACTGCTGTCCCTTACTGGTTCTGATAAAAGGTGACCTCGTCTCTTTGAGCTTCATATTTCGAAGCTTCACGTCACATGTTCTGAAACACAAGCATTTCCCCACAGAAAACACACTCCTGTGCATATATGTGGAATTTAGAAAAATGGTACAGATGAACCTACTTGCAAAGCAGAATAGAGACGAGACATAAAGCAGAAACGTATGGACACCAAGCGGGGAAGGGGGGCTGAGATGAATTGGGAGGTTGGGCTTGACACACATACACACTGTATGTATAAAACAGGTACAACTAATGAGAACCCAGTGTACAGCACAGGGAACTCTGCTCAGCGCTCTGAGGTGACCTGAAAGGGAAGGAAGTGTAAAAAAGAAGTGACACTCCCCCAGTGGCTCAGCGGTCAAGAATCCTTCTGCAAAGCAGGAGACACGGGTTCAATCCTGGGTCAGGAAGATCCCCTGGAAAAGGAAGTGGCAACCCACTCCAGTATTCTTGCCTGGAGAGTCCCAAGGACAGAGGAGCCTGGTGGGCTACAGTCCATGGGGTTGCACAGAGTCGGACACAACTCAGAGACTGAGCATGCATGCACACATATATGTACAGTTGATTCACTTTGCTGTAGTAGAAACTAACACAACATTGTAAAACAACTGTGCTCCAATAAAAATTTTTCTTAAAAAAGAAGAAAGAAAATACTCCCCTGTTACTTTCAAATGTCCATTCAGACATGAGATGAAAGGATGCCCCGAGAAGCCCTTATTGCCCTCCTAAGGCATCCCTTTCTTTTCTTATTATCTTATTTGACGAATCTTATCTCTTCTTTCTTTTACTTTCATGAATATATGTCTTCTGCATCTCTCACTCTACACAGCACTACTCTTAACTCTTCCCTCAAAACAAAACAACTTTGGCACATTCTCTTTGATGTGGTATGCTGTGCTTAGTGGCTCAGTTGTGTCTGACTCTTTGTGACCCCAGGGACCATACCCTGCCAGGCTCCTCCATCCGTGGAGATTCTCCAGGCAAGAATACTGGAGTGAGTTGCCATGCCTTCCTCCAGGGGATCTTCCCAACCCAGGGATCAACCCAGGTCTCCTGCCTTGCAGGTGATTCTTCTACTGTGTGAACCACCAGGGAAGCCCAAGAATACTAAAGTGGATAGCCTATCCCTTTTCCAGGGGATCTTCCCAACCTAGGAATCAAACCAGGGTTTCCTGCACTGCAAGCGGATTCTTTACCAGCTGAGCTACCAAGGAAGCCCCTTTGATGTGCTAATTTGGGCCAATTAACGAAAATAATATTTAACACGTCCTCAGTACTTACACCTTGACCTGAGATGTGACACTATCTGGGGAGTGTTTCATTGAATCTCAAAACCACCCTATTTAAAGGCTCTATTTTTATCCTTCTCACTTTCAAGATAAGGTAACAAAGTCATGGCTATGGAAGCCATAGTCAGTATTTGAATCTGAAACGTGATTAACAGAAAGAACCAAGGGCTCCTGATGGACCAGAATAGTAGGTGTCTATCTTACAGCACATCACAGCTCCTGCTTTGACATCTATAAACCACTGATCCTGGAGCCCTTTTGATAAAAACGCCATCTCCCACGTGCAGTGCCAATCGGCTGTACGTGTCCTCCTGTTATCTTCATACAACCAGTCACCGTCATCCTCAACAGCATTTGTTTTTCATGCCCAGGTTGTGGAGACAGACATCCGCCTCTCTTCCGAGAGCTCAGTCTTCCCCAGTTGTAAGTCTGACGGTGACGGCCTCTGCCACGCAGACCCACAGCCCAGCACCCCGGCCCGAGCACCGTCCGCAGCTCCGCCTCTCTGCCCTCGCCATCCGTACCTCACACCCTCCTCTCTGCCCGAATCCCATCAAGTCAAAACACTCAGAACCAGGTGAAACGGGGGACACGCGGTGCTGAAACGGGAAGGGAGGAGCCCTCTATGGCTCCACCCCCAAATAGATCCAAGGTGGGAGATGGGAGACTGAGAGGCATGGAGAGTAGATTTGAAGCAGAAATATGGTAACGAAATAGAAAAATATGGCCTAATGTTGGAGAGGAGGGGTCAGGTTGCAGGGTGTCAAGACTGGAGGGAACTGACCAATAGAAATCCATCTTTATCTCCACCTTTCTTAAAATGTGCTGTCCCAGAGTGAAGTCTCCATCGACCCCACCCCAGTCCGGGAACTGACCAACAGAAATCCATAACTTTATCTCCACCTATCCTGGAGCCTAAGGAAATTCAGTGGATTAATGGAAAACTTACGAGAAACTGACAAGCTTGATCGAAGCGACATGTCTGATTTGGGGTGGAAAGAGGTTACTCAATAAAAATCAATAGAATATTTTGCCTTCGGACAAAAGAAAATGTTTCTGGGAGACAGATACAGCATCGTTTATAAAAGAACAGCATACACGGAAATCGTCTGAATAAGAAAATGTTACATAAACACCAAATTACAAAGTAGGCACTAACTTCTTGGTGTTTTTTTTTTTTTTTTGAAAGTTAGTAGTATCATCATTTTATTTTGTTCACTGGAGAGATCATTATGTGAAAAAATATTCTTTCTATTTTTTATATTTTCCTTTAAGTTATTTTAAAGTGAAAGTATTAATTGAAACTCAAAATGATAAAAGTGAATCCATATAATGCTGAATGTTAAAGAAAACACAAAAGGAAGTTTATATAGGTAGGTGGCATAAACAACGTTTCACTAACAAAGTTATACATAAATAGCTTTAAGTTCTATCTTCTTGGGCTTGGGTTGTTCTTTGGACCTTCGAGCCAATACTATAAAACTTAAGAGGAAAATATTATGCAAAATGGAAGAGGAATGAAAAGTTAAACTGGTGGACTCCTTAGATGTGTCTACAGTCCATTGTGAATTCCTCCTCTGAAAAAGCTATCTATGCTCTGAATTTGGGTTGTACATATAACTGGTCTATGTGTCCACAGAAAATAAAAATACCTTGAAATTTATATTACATTGTGAAAGGGAATAAATACATGCTATGCACTTTGAAGCACCTATCACAATCCAAATGACTAAAGGCAATTCTAACTAGAAAGCAAATGAAAAAAAAGAAAACTGGAAATTCTGCATAAGTAGAAATGATAACAAAATGCACATTTCCTGGTTAAAAAAATAAAAGATATAGTTGAAAGGGTAAAAATCCCAAAAGAAACCCCAAGACTACTGAAAAACACTGTTTTGAAAGCCCGGGGGAAGTAAGTGCTGCAGATCTAAAGGGCTGGGTGTTTGAAACCAAACCCCTCACGGCTAGGCTGGCAAAGGGAAAGTGCCACAGACGGATGAAGCTCTCACCCACAGACAGACCTTCAACTGAGAGTGATGAAGCCCAGAGGTACAAATGAGTAACCAAGCCAAAAGAGTATCTGAAAAACACCGTGCAAAAGACTACGGAATAAATGCCAAAAAGTTTTACAATACATCAAAGAGAGAAAGTGAGTGACAGAAACTTGATGGCATTTGAAACTAGCACACACAACAAGTTTTCGAGAGAACAAAAAGAAAATGAGAATAAGGACACGTAAGGAATGATCTGATTCCATCTTTCTGGGGCAAGCTATTACGTTAGGGAATTTCCAAACTTCCCTATTAGAACAGAGAGGTAACAGGTTACTCTAAAGAAATGATGAGCACTTGATCTAACTCAGGAACTGGATAGAGAAATGACCTCTCCAGGAATAGTTTCTCCTCCACTCAGAGTTTCTCTGCAGATGCCAGGCCCAGTTTGTTTGACAAAATGTGCATGATATTTACGAATGGGTACCATGCTTCAGAACAAGTATCTTTCCAGCGGGCACCATCTAACAGGGGAAGTCTAGATAGGTCATGAAATTGACTTCACTGAGGCCCCCTCCTGTCCAGAAAACAGGGAGAGCGTATTGGAACAGCATTTAGTGCATGCATGCATGCATGCTAAGCTGCTTCAGTCATGTCTGACTCTGCAACCCTATGGTTCATAACCTGCCAGTCTCCTCTGTCCATGGGATTCTCCAGGCAAGAATACTGGTGTGGGTTGCCACGCCCTCCTCCAGGGGATCTTCCCAATCCAGGGATCAAACCCCCATCTCTGACCTCTTCTGCACTGGCGTGTGGGTTCTTTACCACTAGCGCCACCTGCACAAGCCAGCTATGCTATGGCAACTAGAAAGGCCACTGCAGCATTGTTCTCCAAACAGAAAGAAAGTCCAACTTGCCTCCTAGATTTCCAAAGTAGACAGTGACGCAGCAAAGGAGCACCGATGGATGCACCGATTTAGGTTTCCAGAACTTCTTTCTCCACTTTCTAGTCACAGATACTGCAGAGCCACCTTCCCCTTTCCAAACTGACTCCTTCCCACTCTCCCGGCTTTCAGAAATCCAGGGCCATTCTGAATTTCTCTACCCATGCAATCAGGCTTTGGATCCTGTCAGTTCTACCTCCTAAACATTTGTCACGCATGTCCCCTGCTCTCCATGCCCATCGCCCTGAGTCCAGTCACACCTACTCCGGCTGTGCTACCACAATAGCCTCCAGCCTGTGCTCCCTGCAGTCTCTCTTCCATGCAAACCCCTCCCTACCAGGCCCAATCCACTCCCCCTCCCCTTCAGTCGCCCACCCCTCCACCCGGCACACCGCGTTGAGTCGTGTTTGGTCCCTGCCAGCCTCTTCCATTGACCTGTCCTCACCCCCACCTCTTATTTTACCCTCCAGGACCGTGGACTCCCATCTCTACCATCTCACACGTTTTTTGTTCTCTGGACCTCTATGCATGCTGCTCCTGCCACAGAGAACATGCCTACTAGGCTCCCTCTTTGGCCAACTCCGACCCCGCTTTCATTATCAGATACTCCTGCCAGCAGCTTGAACAATGGGAAAAATTAGGGTAGTCTTAAAGGTCCTGACAGCCCCCTTTGGCATTTCTCTGCATCAGAGCATCTATCATACTATGAATTGCTCTGCATCAGAACATCTATCATACTACCATCTAAGACCACCTGTTTTTCTCCCCTACGAACATATAAAGGGGATGAGGGCAGGAGCTATTTCTTATCACTCATCACATTATCTCAAGTTCCTGATGGGCTACCTGGCAACTAGTAACTGCCTACTCTGCAATTGTGGAAATAGTCTCTTTTTTTAGACTCAGTAATTCATTTACTCAGCCATTAGTTATTGAGTGCTTATTATATATCAGGTGCTTTACTTAATTAACAGCATCAGTTCTAACATGAGTGCTGAACCTTTATTCTTTCCATATATAACAGGTACTAGTGATGATAGGTAATACTGATTGAACCTTACACTGTACCGCTGTAATACTGACTGAATCCTACACATTGTATTTATATTATCTGGTTTAATTCTCTCACTAAACCTGTAAAATAGGGAGTTGCTATGCTCTTTACAGGTATATTTTCATACAGTGCCTTTGTAGATATCTTTCCATTGGGATCAAGGTATATGATCTGCTTTTAAAATTTTGTTTTTGAAATTTGAAAATCTATACTTTAGTTAATAATATTGTATCACATGTTAATGGGGGGGTACAACATAATATTTCTTTATATCCCCAGTATTGGATTAGAAGTTTCAAACGTCATTCAAATTTTATTTTTAAAAATCACTAAGGTAACAGAGTTTCTAGACTTTTAGTGGTAATACTAGATGCCAAAATACATGGAACTGTATCAAAGTTTTGAGTGAATATATAAATTAGAGCTCTAGCACTGTGGAAACGCTCTTGACACAGAACAAGAAGATATTACCTTTTAGGGGGCATGGGAAGGGAATCCAATGTGCCCACCAGGTACCCAGCATCTGCTGTGACCTCACAGGGCCTGGACACGTGATCTCATTAATGCTCAAGCGTGCCCCCTAGGTACCCATGATTATCCCCGTTCTATAGGTGAGTAAACAGGAAGAGACTTTCCCAATGTCACAGGAGTACTAGAAAGAAGGGCAGACACGGAACCCAGAGTCCTCTGCCAACAGATCCATTTTCGTTCTCACCGTCACGAAGACAAAAAGCCACACAAACGGGAGCGAGAATTTCTCTAAACAGAAAACTGTCAACAGTGAAACTGCCCATGAGTTAATCCTGTAACTAAACTCACTACTGTGTATTTAATATATGCTATTTCTATATTTATATTTAATTGCCATAAACTTTATATAACATCCAAGTGACCATTTTCACCACCTTAAGTGTGCAGTTCCATAATGTTAGTATATCCGCACCATTATGTAACCAGTCCACAAAACTTTTCATCCTGCTAAACTGAAACTCTGTACTGCACCCACTAAACTTCCCCTGGGCCCCACCCCGCTCCTTTCTGTTTCTATGAATTTGACGGCTCTAGGTAACCCATAAAAAGGGATCGTGCAGGATTTGCCGTCTTGTTACTGACTTATTTCACTTAGAATTATATCCTCAAGGTTCATCCAGATAATTTCATGTGTAAGAACTTCCTTTTTAAAGACTAGATAGCATTTACTGCATGTCTTTACCACATTTGCTTACCCATTCATCCCTCTTCGGAGACCTGCGTTGCTTCCATCTTTTGGGTATTATGAATAATGTATCTAGGAACTTGGTGTACTAAACTCACAATATATTCACAAATAATGTGCTAACAGATATCATAACAAAATGTCATCCTTGTGGATGACACTAAACCTTTCTGTGTGTGAATAACAAACCAGTAGGGTGAATTACCAAAGTATCTTAGCAAGCTGTGAATTATGCACAAAAGTGGTTAGATATATTTTAATAAATGCTCAATGGAAAGAAAACTTTGGGGGTAAAAAAAATCTCCTCTATTTATCTTTTAGAATGAAGTTAATATAAATAATTAAATTATTTAGGGAAAAAACTACACCTCAAAGTACTCCAAACTCTATTTTATATATGAAGAAAGTGAAGTGAAAGTTAGTTGCTCAGTCATGGTGTCTGACTCTTTGCGACCCCATGGACTGTAGCCCACCAGGCTCTTCTGTCCATGGGATTTCTCAGGCAAGAATACAGGAGGGGCTTGCCATTTCCTCTTCCAGGGGATCCTCCCATCCCAAGGATCAAACCCATGTCTCCTGCATTGGCAGGCGGATTCTTTATCGCTGTGCCACCTGGGAAAATCAAATCTGTACTTACTACCCAGGAAAGAACTTTACACTTCAGGAAGTTATTCAGAAGAAGGCATTCTGTTTCACATAATTGTCTCTGGAATAAATGCTTTTTACCTGTCCACTTAACACTCTTTTACCAAGTCACCCTTATGTGCTAAGTTCTTTTTCTCCCTACACTCTCATGGTTTGTCCTTCACTTTCTGCTTTAACGCATTTTCAAAATTCTACATTAAGACTATCTACTTCATGGGGTATTTCAAGGATTAAATGAAAGAATCCATGAAAGCCTTTAACCCTGCCCAGGGCTGCCATGTAATAAACATTCAATAAACCACAGTTACTGATGCAAAAGAATCACCAGCCAAAGCTCTGCACACTCAGGGCTTCACCACACTTACATCTCCAGCCCAACTTCTCTTGGGCTCTGACTCAAAATCCTCCTGCCTACAAGAAAGAGCTTCCCTCGGATGTCCAGAATTAAACCACTCAGCCCCACCCCAGACCGTCCCTTCACCCCATACACTCCAGTTCAGGAAATGGCAGCATTGTCTGCCCGGGATCTCAGGTTAAAACTGGGAACCACTCCAGTGGCCTCCTCCTCTTCACACCCGACATTCACTCCACAGCTCTCCTGCTGCACAGCCACTATGTGAGCTCGTTCCGGAAACGGGGAGGCTAAGCAGACTGTCTGCCTCAGCTGGGGGTGGTCAGCAATGAAGGAGGCCAGGCACCCTTTATCTGCATGTAGAGCACAGATAACTAGAAACAGTCCTGGCAGGTCCAGAATCCAAAAACAGGGCAACGATGCTGTCATTCTGGGAAGATGACAGGCTATGTTACTCAGATCAGACCTTCACGTAAACACATGTAAATTATGAATAAACTTTTTAAAAAATACATAGAGGTGAGAAATAATAGCGCAATAAGGACAGAGATACAAGGATGAGATACTTCTTTTGAAAGTCTAGCCTTTTAGATAAGAAGAATAAGAGAAAATAAGGTAAAAAGAAAAGAACCCGAGATGGTGACTCCAGTGACAGAGACTAGGAGCAGAACAGATTGGGGGGTGAGTTTATTTTTTAGAAATGTCATTTCAGTTCAGTTCAGTTGCTCTGTCATGTCTGACTCTTTGCGACCCCATGGACTGCAGCACGCCAGGCCTCCCTGTCCATCACCAACTCCCGGAGCTTGTTCAAACTCATGTCCACTGAGTCAGTGATGCCATCCAACCATGTCGTCCTCTGTCATCCCCTTCTCCTCCTGCCTTCAAGCTTTCCCAGCATCAGGGTCTTTTCTAATGAGTCAGTTCTTCACATCAGGTTGCCAAAGTATTGGAGTTTCAGCTTCAGCACCAGTCTTTCCAATGAATATTCCTTTAGAGATGCAGATATTTCTAGTAAAATACCAGGCTCCATTATTAGCACTCAGCCTCCTACTAAAAACTAAATAGGTGTGCTGCATGATTTAAAATATCTTAAAAGCACCAAATTTCTGACAACATGGGAGTCACCAGGAGCAATCTAGGAGCATGTAAGAAATTGGGGCCGTCAGAATGTGGGAGAAGCCCACTGGCCGGTCTCAGCAGACTTGGGCTCTGACTCAGCCTCACACAACGCAAGGGACACGGATGTCATAGCCCAGGGTCTCCCCGCAGGGGAATTGGGAAGACCACCTGCCGAGAGGCCTGAGGGGGCACACCCTTGTGGTGAGGATGAACCAGAACTAAACCTGGCCTCATCCACACGCCTAGGAGACCATGGAAACAAAGAAAATCCTTGAGTAGCTGTAAACCACAAGTCAGTTCTCGTGTGAATTTTCAGTCAAAATTCTCATTACACCGGTGTGCTATAAAGACTAAAGCAATCCAGGATAACGCCTCTGTGAATGAAGGTCCCTGCATTCACAGAAGAACCGGCAACGCTTTATGAAGAGTGATGAGCAGCACAGAGTCAGAAACGGCCAAGTACTTAAGGAAATAAAGCAGTAAGAGGAACAATCAGCGATGGAGGTGGGGTGGGGGGACTGATATTGTAAATAGAGCCTTTTGATATGAGAATGTCAGACACAGATTACGAAGCCACTGTGTGTCTCCATTCTGGGATCGATAGGAGGGTGTGTGCTGGGAAAAACAGCTTAGGATGGAGAGACAATGAGGATCCGGAGTGGCAGGTGAACAAAGTCCTCACAAAGCGCACAGGCGCGGGGCGGGGGCAGCGCTCCAGCAATGTCTAAGCCAAAGGGCTGGCAGCGGCAATGTTTTTTTGTTTTTTTTTAAAAATATAAGTTTTGACTCTTTGGGAAGAGAAGAAAATCAAAATAATGAGAAGCACGCTAGAAAGAGAATCAATATCCTACCGGTGTAAAATAGCTCGTGGGAACCTGCTAGAAACACAGGGAGCTCCACCTGGTGCTCTGTGATGACCCAGCGGGTGGGCTGGGCTGGGGAGGGAGAGAGGCCCACGGAGGAGGGGCCCACGGAGGAGGGGACGTATGTATACACACAGCTGACCCACGCTGTTGGACAGCAGAAACTAAAAACACGGTAAAGCAATTATCCTCCAGTAAAATTAAAAAAAATAAATAAATGCTAAACAACCAAAAAGAAAAGGGGACTCTCTTAAATATGCCCCCTCTGCTTCAGCCCCACTTCTGTGGCCTCAGTGTAACTCTTCTTCCTCTCTTGTCTGACCTATTTCTCTAGCCGCTGCATGACTCTGCTGCGGACTGGGTGGCTTAAACCGCAGAGCTCTCTGCTCTCACAAGGCTGGAGGCAGGAAGTCGGCTGTCCTCCTGAGGCCACCCTCCCCGGGTTTTCACATGGCCGTGGCTTTGCGTGCGTCTGCATCCCAATGTCCTCTTCTTTCAGGAGAGCAGTCATACTGGATTAAGGCCCACTCCCGCGATGTCATCTGAGCTTGGTTCTCTCTTTACAGACAACTTCCGTATATAGTCGCCTTCTGAGGTACCAGGGATCAGGGCCTCAATATACGAATTTGGGGGGAATGTGACTCAGCCCACCGCCACCTCCGTACTTCCCCCTCACCTCTAACCCCCTGTAGACTCTTGTCTGATTTCTCTAAATTGCAAACCATTCAACTAATCAAAATTCTTAACCGCTCCTCATTGCCTAAAAGAAAATAAATAAAGTAGGACCCCTTAGAATGGAGTATGGTTGTGACACAAAGATGGAACCAGAGTGAACCCTCGCTACCCGCCCCCGCCCCACAGCAAAGAAAGCTGCTCTCTAAGCCCGAATGAGGCCTTGCACACACAGCTCCAAGTCGAGTATTCTGAAAACTGCCCCCACTCCTTCCAAATCAAAACCTGGAACCCCTGCAGAAAACAAAACAAATTTCTTCTCTGCTGCTCTCCGCCCCTTCAGGCTTGCCCCTGGGTATCACTAGCCATTGAAACTAAATTACACTCTGGCTTAACTCAGCAGCCTGGCACCCAAGCATACAGTCTCAATTTGCCTTTTTTGTACTATTACCATGAATTGATGCTTTTGAACTGTGGTGTTGGAGAAGACCCTTGAGAGTCTCTTGGACAGCAAGGAGATCCAACCGGTCCATCCTAAAGGAAATCAACCCTGAATATTCACTGGAAGGACTGATGCTGAAGCTGAAGCTCCAGTGCTTTGTCCATCTGATGCGAAGAACTGACTCATTGGAAAAGACCCTGACTCTGGGAAGGATCAAGGGCGGGAGAAGGGTTTGACAGAGGATGAGATGGTTGGATGGCATCACTGACTCGATGGACATGAATTTGAGCAAGCTCCGGGAGATAGTGAAAGACAGGGAAGCCTGCATGCTGCAGTCCATGAGGTTGCAAAGAGTCAGACACAACTAAGCGACTGAACAACAATGACTATTAGCACGAGCTCCCTCTAGCAGGAGGGCTGTCCTGCAAACAGCTCAGTCATCCTCCAGACTAAGAGGTTTCTAACCTCCCTCTATGAGTAAGCTCAAGCATCTTTTGTTTTCTGAGGCTTCCTGAATGACCCGCTCCCCTGCCAACAACCATTCTTCCAACACACACACACACACACACACACACACACTACTATCCCCACCACCCTGTCACAACCAGCACCTCTTCTGTATATTGAATGGCATTAAAAATGATCCCTAAGCTGGAGATCAGAGACTGGGACATTTCTGTGTACCCTCAAAACTCACACAGCCAACATTCCATAACTATGTACTGAAGGGAAGCGGGAAGGGGGCGGGAAGCAGGCACCTGAGGAGGGGAAAGCCTTATCTGGTTGTGCACTGGTGGGCCATGCACACTCCCTCGCCTTGCTTCCTAGTCTCCCATCTGTCTTCTCCCTGCCTTGCCTCTAAGTGATCCCACACACACCTGCCGCAGGAATGGTCCCAAATAATGGCTGCAGTCATGACTGACGTGCCACTTCCACGGTTCGGAAACTTTATTAAACACTGAAGAAGTTCAAAGCTACACCTTCCACTACTGCCTTTCCTCCACTCCTGTGATCTTTTTCATTTGCCCCAAATGCAAAGAGTGTTTCCCTTTTATGGGATTTTTCCCCTGATGCATTTTCCCCTGGAATCCTACCTAGATCCCAGTTGGTGCAGACAGCTTTCAAGATCCCCCAAGCGGTGAGCTAGTCCCCACATGTTATTCTCCGCTGCTCATCAACTTCCACCGGACATCACGGCCACTTGGTCCATGTGTTTACATAACGCAGAGGACCTACTTCCCTGTCTTAGATTATAAGCTTCTCGAAAATAATGACCTTCTTCCTCATCTCTCCTTCTCCTCACAGCAAACTGTAAATGTCTATTCAGTATCTTCAGAGAGGACTTAAAATGCTTTAAATTACTGTTATCAACATTCATCCAATAAAAGAAGAACATCCCAAAGTGTCTTTCAACAGTAAGGTGTAATAACTAGCCCTCTGGTTCCGCTGTACTACTTCCACTGAAAACATAATAGTCAGGGCTGTGTTAAGAATAAAAATTCAAACACTGTGTCAGCTTAAAGAAACACAATGCCTGTGATTAGAAATGTTTCCATCTTATTAAATATTCATTCTTTCTGGAAACATTTGTAGGATTTCAGGAAAACCGGAGGAAGAAGTAGCAAGTCCTATGTTAAATAGATATGCTATTGACTTATTTAAATGAGCAACTATGTTTCTTAAAAGATAGCAGGGACATAACTTGAGAATTGTGGTGTCACAAGCTAATGGGACACAAAATAATCTCATTTGGGGACATATGCTAATGTCACTGAGCTTTGCCTCAGAGACAAGTATGGAATCCCTGGCTGCTTCTCAGATGTAAAATGGCAGGTGCATCCACTTTCAACAGTAGCATCCAGTTTGTAAAGAGAAATAAATGTACTCTGTCCATTAGTGGAATAGATTAGGTAGATGATCTAAAATTTTCTGAAGTCTTGGGGTCTTTCTATGTCAAGAAGGAAAGCATCCTGTACACAGGCATGCCCCTTTGGTACACTATTCTGGAAATGCCAGTGTTGGTATTAATAGCATACAGGATTTCACGTAGCCTGGCAAGAAATGGGACAAATATGGTCTTAAGAGGTAATTTGCCAAAATGAGACTGTTAAGTTCCTTAAGTATTCCGGTAGTTAAACGGTGCACAGAAACGCAGAACAGAATTCATGCTCAGACACCATCCTCACCGGCCCCACTAAGCCCAGCAGGTATGACGCATGTGGCTATTCACAGAGTTATTAAATGTGAATTCTGCATCTAATATCTTTGTCCTTAGAAAGCTTTCTCTATCAATCTTCTATGGAACACAGGTCTTTCTCTCTAGGCAGATTATGAAGGCTTTTTTTTTTTTTAATGTAAGTGGGTTAAATGGCTGAAGTCAGGGAAAATTTTCTCACATTGAGATTTATTGGGTAGTGAATAATCTCTCCAGGGAAGTAGCAGAAGCCCCATCAGCTACGTTATTTAATTAAAACTTTTGTGGAGTAAGGAGAAGAGATGGTGCCTGGAGGAATAATTTCGCATTGATCCCTGAAGGATGGACTTGATAAACTTTAAAATTCTTAATGGTTTCAAAATCTTAACTGTCTTCAGAAATGTGCCTGAAGGAACAGAAGAACCATCCTGCTTGCGACCTCCCCTCCCTATAAAAACGAAAGGAAAACAAAAACCAGGAACCAAAGGCAGAGACCAAGTGATTTTTCTGTCTATACTAAACCAGCCCCCTGCCCCAGCATCAGCTCAAAGAGACAGTGGGTTGCGGAGTCTCAAGCCGCTGGCCCTGAGAGCTTGATCTTTCACCTTGCTTCAGTTATTTATTTTCATTTCTCCACTTTTAAACATCCAAAATCCAGCATTTTTATCTAATAAAATGCAAAAGTATCATTTTATACTCAGTCAGTACTGTCAGGATGCCTGTCCCCATAAGGTTTCTTTGAAGGTCCCTGACACCACCTCTAATCCTATGAGAAGCTTCTGAGCAAAGGTGCAGTGAACACACCTTCTCACCCCTTCATAGGAGGAATTTTTTTTTTTTTTAAGAATCTAGAAGCTGAGATGGTGCAGAGGAGGGTCTCGGCGTGTGTGGGCTGAAGGGGTTCCAGTTAACCCAGGGGTAGTGGAGGGGGTGGCTCTTACTCATACTTGAAGCCACAGTCCCCACCCTGCACTCACACCCACACGCCAGCAGCACCCACTCGGCAGGCAGAGGAAGCGTGTTCCAGAGGCTGCGGTTGGCAGCCACCTGAGCGCTGGGGAGAGAAGGGCTGTGGTCACGAGCGACAGAAGAGTGTGAGCTGGAGGAGGGAAACCCGAGAGCTGTGTGTCTGCGCGGCACTAAGGCGATTTCGAGGGCTGCAGGCGAGTGAAGCGCACCTTCCTGCGGTCCCACCAAAGCCATCCCCCACCCCGGGAAAGGAGAGCAGCTGGTCAAGGAAGGAGTGGGCTTGTGAAGTCAACAAAAACGCCCACGGGCAAGGAGCGCAGCCAGTGGCCTCCCCTGCTCTGGACGGCCTGGGTGCATCTTCCCACAAGCCTGCATGACCATTCTCTCCAGGGATGCAGAGGCCTGGCAGAGTGGGAGGGATTGAGTGACCCAAAAGGGCTCTCAGGCAACACCCCAGAGAGAGGTCTGTGCCCCGGGATGGATGAACAGAAAAAACTACTCTCGTTGAAACCGAGGCAGAGGACGGGATGGCTCTTAACGGACATGAGTGTGAGCAAACTCCGGGAGATGATGAAGGACAGGGAGGCCTGGCGTGCTGCGGTCCACGGGGTCGCACAGTTGAACACGACTGAGCGACTGGAGAACAACAAAACTGAACTTCACCAGCCACTCGATTGTTGAGTTTAATTTTGTATACAAATCCAGTATTGCCTTGTTTCAGAGTCGTTTTTTATGTCTCCCTTTTTGATTTTTTATTACAGAGCTCTACCCCGAAGACCGAGAGTTGACTCTCATGGTGAATCTCAAGCATCTCCTCTAGGTTTAGCGACCAGAGAGCGAGTCAGTAGAAGCAAGCATGGCCCGCGTACTGGCGACTGTTCCACTTTCAGGCTCCCATTAATTTCACCCTTGAGAAGTTCAGTGACCGTGAACTCGCTCTCCACACGTCTTAAGATGCTCTTTATCGTCTGCCTCCTCTATCTGCTATTTTATTTCATTAAGGAGTGAGATTTCTCAGCCTTTAAAATATTTCTGCTTTCCTCAGCTGGCTATTTCTTATTGACACTATTTAATATCTTTTTCCCTTCCTTAAATGAAAAACTACTGAAATGTAACATTTTAGAGAACGCATTTTTCTTCTCATATATGTGTACAACACACAGTTGTATAGATGGGGAAACGCTCATGACTTACTTCTGAGCTTTTAAGAATGGACCTTAAGATCTTGAGTTTGGTATTTATTAATATCATTTATTATTATCTATTAGTAATCATTTGTTAATTCTTTCAATAGTAAATGTGAAAGAATTTTTCTACCTCACTTAAACAAACAAATAAAAAAATCCAACTCCAAAGCAAGAGCATACATCTGATGGGCAAAACTGAAAGAATCTGGCAGAGATGAGACATGCTGGTGTGTCCTGGTGACACTTGTAATGGGAGAGTAAGAAAGACCCTTTCCAGTGGCCTCTTAGTCCCGTCTGGAATTACCACTGAAAGACAAAGAAGCCTTTTAGACTAAGTATCCTCCTCCATCTCTTGTCACTAATATATAAGGTAGTGTTAGTTTCTCTGTTTTCTTCCTTTCTTCTGAATTTGGGATAGATAACACACCAACTGAATTGAGAGTATGAAAATATCTTGAGATAGATTGTAAAATATAATTTCCAAATACATCTGGATTCCTATGCCTCTTGAAGCATTAAGTCAGCAACACGCTGAAATAAACCAAGCCATGAACTGTAAACCAGAATAAACTGCATCTTCCCAACCCAGGGATCAAACCCAGGTCTCCCGCATTGCAGGCAGATTCTTTACCGTCTGAGCCACCAGAGAAGCACACGCCTAGGTGTTGTCTTGCAATGTGGGTTAAAGCAGAGCCAAAGTTGTCTACTTTTTAGATAATATTTGAAGTGATTCTCCTGAATGCTACTATCTCCTTATCCAAATATTCAAATTTACCTCCATCAGGGTGAACTTCAAATTCCCTGTTTCCAGGAAATTTATCCTGAATTTCCCGGTTGAAAGTAAATAGCACTTACTCTTGGCTTTAAATTATAATTTGCGATACACAACTTCTATCTCCCCTAATACTTTGTGTACGGTTTAGAGCTAAGATCGTGTCTCTCTAGTTTCCCAAGCACAGACATTATTTTAAATAGATCAGGCTCTCAATAAAGCCGTGATGAGTGAATTAGTGGATGAGTGATGTCATTCCCACAAATCAGCCCAGCCAGGTCTACCTGCCAGATCTGGGCCACTTTCCCATTTCCAGCTTTAAATAAATTTAAATCCTGAGATACCCCAACTTTAGAAAAACCAACTGACAAGACAAGAGCAAATATTGACATTGACGGGCGTAGCGATAAGACCCATCTAAGGCCAAGTGTCAGAGAAGGCAATGGCACCCCTCTCCAGCACTCTTGCCTGGAAAATCCCATGGATGGAGGAGCCTGGTAGGCCATAGTCCATGGAGTCGCTGAGTCGGACACGACTGAGTGACTTCACTTTCACTTTTCACTTTCATGCATTGGAGAAGGAAATGGCAACCCACTCCAGTGTTCTTGCCTGGAGAATCACAGGGACAGGGGAGCCTGGTGGGCTGCCATCTATGGGGTCCCACAGAGTCGGACACGACTGAAGCGACTTAGTAGTACTAGTAGTAAGGCCAAGTATGGACGACATACAGGGAGTCTCATCCCACCCAGGAAAGAACAAAACCAGAAAGGAGACAGTGAGGAACACCCTCACTGTCCGAGTTGAGATGGGAGCAGGTGGGGCTGGAGTGCCGAAGAAGATAGGGTGAGAAGCCTGCGTGATACAGCGACACAGAGCACCTCTGCCATGAACACAGTAGCTCCCACACCAAGAGCCCCCATCCTGCTTGAGTGTCCCCCACTTCCCTCCTCCCTGCCCCCAGCCCTCTCCAGTCTGTAACACAAATGCTCCCCACCAGCTTCAGTGTGACCATCCTGTGACGCGATGTTCTCAGCTTCCTCCCACCCATAAGAACTCGATTGGTTAACTGCCGTCTTCACATGTGCTGGGTGATCATCCAAATGTCTTCAGTCCTCAACTTTCTTTTGGTTTTCTGTTCCATAACCCAACCCATTAACTGGTCAAAGGCTACTTTTCAACTCAATGTATTTGAAACCATTTGCAGTTACTTCCTCTCTTCCAAGACAAGCCATCTCCTAAGTTCCCATCTTTCTAAATGAAACCATCATTTTTCAGCCCTTGGATTATAAAAATTTGGACCGTTTTCCCTCTTCTGGACCTCTAGCCCAAATCAGAATGAAGATCTCACCATTAATTTAGATAATTATCTGTGAATGCTCAAAATCGCAAGTGCATTCTTCTTCACTGTTTTTTTTGTTTTTTTTTTTATTAGAAATTCAATAGATTTAAGAGGAATTTCATGAAACATTTTTAAGGCAGATGGGAAACAAAGCTCCTGGATAAGAAAAACACCTGACTGGGAACTCGGAAGACCCTCGTGTCTCTCCTTGACTCCATCTCTTTCCAGCCTGTGCTTTCCTCAGCGTTTCAGCACATGTGTGCATCTCTAAGTAACATATCACTTAGCCCTGCATGTTTCTAAACTATAAAGGAAAGGAATCGCACCCTACGTGTTCTCCAGAAACCCTTGCTTTTTTCCTCTCACATGATGTTCCCCAAATTCATCCTGGCCGGGGAGCACCGTGATCAGTCATTCATTTGTAGGCTGTCACAGCAACCTGCTGCCTAAACCTTCTCAGGCATGTCTCCTACATGTGGGCAATCCCCAGAATACACAAGGGGGTGGAATGATTAGGTCTTAGGAATCGGATTCTTTAACTAAAGCAGTATCATTTTCCAAATAGATGTGATGGCTAAATTTAGGGTGTTAATTTGGAGAGTGGTTTTGGTTAAGTTGTTGTTCAGTTGCCAGGTTGTATCCAACTCTTTGTGACCCCACGGACTGCAGCATTCCAGGCCTCCCTTTCCTTCACCATCTCCCAGAGTTTGCCCAAGTTTGTGTCCATTGAATCAGTGATGCCATCCAACCATCTCATCCTCTGTTGCCCTCTTCTGCTTTTGCCCTCAATCTTTCCTAGCATCAGGGTCTTTTCCAATGAGTCAGTTTTAGTGAAGATTAACATTTAAATTGGTGACTGCTGAGCAAGAAGATTGGTCTCCCTAATGTGTGTGGGCCTCATCCAATCACTTGAAGGTCTGAATACAAGAAAAAGACCGCCCCCTCCCGCCTTCAGCAGGCTGCTTCCCGATGGCATCTGCACCATCACTGGGCCCTCCTGGGTCTCCACCTGCTGGCCCCCCCTATCCAAAATCACATGACACACGGTATTGACTCTGTTTCTCTGAACAGCCCTGAGTATTACCATCACCATTAACACAATAGATCCACCAACTTGCACTCCTGTCACCAGTGGATAAGCATTCCAACTCATAAAATCCTATTAATATTTGTTCACCTGCCCTTCAACTCTTCCCCTTCTATACGGCTGCAATGAGTTTAACATAGGTGGTGAGGGAAAAAACTGGTTTATTATGTGTCTCCCTCTGAAAACATTCAGAGACTTCCGATGGTCTACACTGCAGAGTCAAGTTCAAACTCCATCAGGCACAGCGACATTGGGCCGTCCAACATTTCCAGGCTCTTCTCTGACTTTCTGCTGCTTTGTGGGCTTTGGCTTCTTTTTTAAACACAGAATCTACTGTATAAAACCTTAGCTGGGCCCACAGAGAACCTCTGCTGTGAGCGCAGAGAGAGGGTCCCACTGTCACAGTTCCTTCTGTGACCTCGAGGCCGCCTCTCAGGCAGTGAGGGGCCCCGAATGAGGCTCAGGTGAGACCTGGAGCTCTGCCCTCCAGTCACACCATCCAGTCTCCATCTGCCTGAATCAGACTTCCCCATGCCCTTCTCGTGGCCATCAGCACCCCCACTTTTTTCCCTCCATTTTCAGTCTTTCCTTCCCCCAGGCTATGCTAAAAAATTCCTTGTAAAAATGTATTATGTATTAAATAAGCTACAAGGATATATTGTACAACACAGGGAGTATTAGTTGCTCAGTCGTGTTTGACTCTTTACGACCCCATGGACTGTAGCCCGCCAGGCTCCTCTGTCTATGGAATTTTCCAGGCAAGAATACTGGAGCGGGTAGACATTCCCTTCTCCAGAGGATATTCCTGACTCAGGGATCGAACTGAGTCTCCTGGACTGCACACAGATTCTTTATCATCTGAGCCACCAGGGGAATATTGCCAATATTTTTTAATGACCATAAATGAGGTGTAACTTTTAAAAACTGTGAATCACTACACTGTATGCCTGTGATTTATATCGTGTGTGTGTGTGTGTGTGTGTGTGTGTGTGTTAGTCCCTCAGTTGTGTTCCAACTCTTTGTGAACCCATTGACCCAGCAGGCTCCTCTGTCCATGGGATTCTCCAGGCAAGAATACTGGAGTGGGTTACCATTCCCATCTCCAGGGGATCTTCCCGACTCAGGGGTTGAACCCGGGTCTCCAGGCTTGCAGGCAGATTCTTTACTGTCTGAGCCACCATGGAAGCCCAGCTTATATCATACTGTACAGCAATCATATCATAATTTTTTAAAAGATCCTTCCAAGTCCTCCAGGTCCAGCAGGACCTGTTCCTCCTAAGCCTCCTTGTTCACACCCACTCTGCTGGCATCCGGCTCTCCTTCTCATTCTTTGAAAATACCACCTGGTTTCACCCTGGTGTTGCAACTTGGCAACCTTGAATTGGCTAATGACCCTTCGGTTTCCTCAGCTGTATTTGGAATTCCCAGGAGGCACAGTTGTAAACCTACCTCCCCATGCAGGAGATGCGAATTCAGTCTCTGGGTTGGGAAGATCCCCTGGAGGAGAAAATGACAACCCACTCCAGTATTCTTGCCAGGAAAATCCCATGGACAGAGGAGCCTGGTGGGCTACAGTCCATGGGGTCGCAAAGAGTCCAGTCCCACCGTCAGTCTCTTTGCAAGAGAGACTATAGTCTCTTTTGTACAGTCTGTGGAATAGCCAAGAGTTGGACATGACTGAGCAACTGAGCACACACAGAACGGGAACACATTACCTCCGACCCCACCTTGTTTCATGAGCATTAAACCAGAGGATAAGTATCTACCTCATGCACACCTGGCATGAGTCAGATTTAGCTAATCTGGTCAGAGTTAGCTGGTGGAATATTTGGGGTGCATGACACGTTTGGGGGGACACTTCCACCAATGTAACTACATTCACCCTGACTAGTGAAGCCAGAGACACGTGGGTTACACAGTCATTTTCTCCACAACCCCACTTCCTCCACAAACTCTTCCATGAAAGGGCTGCCTTTGAATTGTCCCCTCTCGAGATGCCTCAGTATATCTTTCCATGAGGCACTGAAATAAATGTAGCCATTCTTGCCATTAAATGCTCTAAATCAGTTACTGATTAAGAAATGCCTGCTCTGAAGGGAACGCACATTTTCACATAATTTTGCACTAACAATATCATTTATCCAGAAGGAGATCTTCAACGTGCTCTTCCACTCTGTGCTGAAAACTCAAGGAGGAGAAGGACCGCAGGGACCAGCAATGACGGGTGTCCCCTCAGCCCCCACCTGCTCACGTGTCCCCTGAGCCGGCACTTCCTGTCCTCTACTTGCAACTCGATCCAGTCGACACAAAAGCCTGAGAACTTGGACAGGTCACTAGACCTCACTTCCCTTCAGTGTCCTCACCCTCAAATCTAAGTTACATCTACATCCAAGTGCGAAGGAGGGGGAGTTAAATGAGAAGACCTCAGTAAGGTTGACTGAGCTCCTTGCACACTATCAACTTTCAGTAAAGAGGAGAAATCTGTATATTTAGAGCACACGTGGCTCAATGCTTTCATCTTTTTAAAGATCTTACAATGTGTTGTACACATGAAGATCTCTGGATTCTGAGTCCAATCTTTCACTGTTAAATAGATAACTACCCCTCTGCGTTATACAAGCAGGTGATGTTTGTAGACCCTGACATGCACTAAAGCACACATGGGACTTCCCTGGTGGTCCCCTGGTTAAGAGTCCCCCTGCCAAGGTAGGGGACATAGGCTCGATCCCTGGTGAGGGAAGATTCCACGCGCCACGGAGCAACGACTGAAGACTGCAGGCCCAGTGCCAGCGCTCCACAACAAGAGAAGCCAGTGCGATGAGAGCCGCGCACTGCGACTAGAGAGTACCCTGCTCGCTGCAACTAGAGAAGGCCCACGCATGGCAAGGAAGGCCCAGCACAGCCAAAAGTAAACAGATAAATACGTTCTGAAAAACAAAGCACGCAGGGAAGAGCTTAAGTATAGTTAAGATTAATTTTGAAATATAGCTACTATATTTTATAAATTCACTATCATTCTTAGCTTAAAAGAAAAAATGAAACCCTCCAAATCTCAAAAGTGAATGAAATACTCTCACCAGCTGGTTAATGCAATCTATCCTTTAAAAATATAAATGATCAAAAACAACAGCAAAATATGTTTAAGAATACCATCATCAGAATTCCGGCAACAAGGAGAGTTGGCCTTTTCTCTGACTGGTGACTGACTGACAATCTCACCACAGTTTCTGAAAAAGTCCCATATGGCAGAGATCTCCCTTTTCCTCAAAATAACAACAGGGAGAAATAAATCTGGATGGGGGAAAATATTGCCGAAGTCATTCGTACATGGTGCTACAAATCCTACCTTGGGGTGGCAACCATAATTTAGTTCTCAATAATTTAGTGCTACCCTGTATCCTTAAACCCTCAGAAGAGGTCAAGCTACATGTTTTTGTTCCAAATAAAAATTGTATATATTTAGGGCCTATACCACAAAATGGTATGTAGAATAATTGCTATAGTCAAGTTAATTCACATATCTTCTCCCCACAGTTACATTTTGCTGCTGTTGTTGAGAAGAGCACCCAACATCTACTCTCTTAGCAAACCTCCAGAGTTCAAGATGATGACATTAACTATGGTCTTTACACTGAACATTGGGTCTCTAGACTGATTCCATCCATGTAACTTCAACTTTGTTCTCTGACCAACATGTATCTCCCCAACTTCCCACCTCCCCGCCCTAGTAACCAGTGCTCTACCTGTGTTTTGTTTTTTTTTTTAAAGAAAAGCCTTTCTCACTCACAGTGGTTATTTTAAGACAATTGAGCATAGACATGTCAGTTCTAGAGACAGAAAAATACAAACTTTTATACAAAGCGTTTTTTTTTTTTCATATAAAGAAGACAGTGCTAATAAATCATATTGAATCAAGACCTTGAAAGAAGCAGAAAAGTCTGTACAGATCTCAAATACACCCATGAAAAATATATTACCTTGCTGCTGCTTCATAACACAGTATTTTCACGTTTTCATTTCACTGGAGTACAGCTGGTTTACGGTGTTGGGTCCGTTTCAGTTGCACCTGTTTTCAGTTGACTGTTCTTTGACAGAGATCAGAATACCTGACTTGGAACCCAAACTACAAAATCTCGCCACCCGAGGCAGGGTGGGGAAGCATATAGGTTTCTGGCCCAGGTGGTTCAGGCCGTGCATCCAAGAGCTCACCCCAAGACCCTAGTCATCCTCTGCCCCACCTGAGTGGCTCATCAGAGTGGACGAGACACTGAAGACGTGCAAACAGCTTTTAATAGCTTTCACCAGCAAATGAGAGCTTGAGTGATGAATGAGGTCTTTAATAAGTGAGTATTTAAGGAGAGATTTTGCTGATTGACACTCTGTAAGGCTCATTCATATGCACAGAATTATTCTTAAGCTTAGCTAAAGGGAAAACTAACACATGGAAGTTTGTCTCACCTCCTGACCATTAGATATTCCTATGTACTACTGTAAGTTGTTCTTTATAATACGGATTCCTTAAAAAGAGAGCACTGTATCAGGTGGTATATGGTGTGCTCTGCTGGAGGTCTGTTTGGGATACAACTTGAGAGACACCAGACAGGAAACACACAGTCCCGAACTTTTGCCTTACCCAGTCTATCTAAAAATGTCATCGTTAGTCATTTTGCATCAAAAGCACAGGCCTACCCTGGTGGTCCAGTGGTAAAGAATCCCCCTGCCGATGCAGGGGACACAGGTTTGAGCCCTGGTCTGGGAAGAACCTGCGTGCCATGGGACAACCAGGCCTGTGCATCACAATGACTGAGCCAGCGTGCCAGGGTCCAAGAGCCACAAGAGGAGCCACCGCAAGGAGGACCCAGCACCCCGCAACCAGAGAGGAGACCCTGCTCACCACAACTAGAGAAAGCCCACGCGGCCATGAAGATCAGCACAGCCAAAAATAACAGAAGAAAAACTGTTTAAATTTTTTAAAAATAAAGTAAAAGCACAAGCAATAATAATACCTACCAATAATAATAATTCCCCGGCTATCGAGGACCAAGTTCTTTACATATCTGATCCCTAAACCATTCAACAAAGAGAATGGAGCTATTAACTCAATTTGCTGTTTTGGAACCTGAGATTCAGAGAGACTGAGCAGCTAATTCAAGGTTATAAAGGAAGTAAAGGCTTTAAAACCGAGTTTTTCCAAATATAATACCCCATCCATGTGGGTATTCCTCGCAGGACTCACTCACTCACTAAGCACTGAACCACAGTCACTGGCAGACATGGCAGGAAACACTTAAAGAGCTCATTTGATTCTTCCTGAAATGACAGCTTGCAACTTCTAAAGCATCCTTTCTAGTGAAACTTGGGTGAAGAGAAAACAGGAGCCAGGGCTTGAACCCTGCCCAGGACTCACTAATAAACCCAGATTTGCTGTCACAGAAAGGACTGAATGCGCAGAGCTGAAGCACTTGGAGTCTTGCAAAAGGAAATGGGACCACCACACAGCGGGTGACTGGCCCCAGAACCCAAACACTGTCCACAGCAGCTTCACTGAGGTTCAAGTTCTCATCAAGGCAAGGTAAAGCCTGTGCTTTCTCCCATGACATTTGAATTCACGAGATGATAGCACATTAAGAAAAATGGAATTGATTCACAGTATTATTTCTTTCAAACAACAATACAGAATCTAGAAATGCAACTGGGAAATGACACAAAAATAGGGTAAGGCATTTCACAGTTGCTACATGGTCTTCGTAGAACCAAATATTGGAGGTGGGTGAAAAGGTAAACGAAAATGTCACTTACCTGGTGGGACCACCTGTATCACCTTCTCCCAGGTTCCGTGTGGGAAAGTATGCAGGAGGCAGGAATAGAAGCCCACGTCCGCCTCAGAGGCATTGTGGAAGGACAGGGTCATGTCGTTAGAGGCCATGGTGTGATTTGAGAAGTAGACCCTATCAGTGTAGGCCTCTCTTATGATCCCATGGAATGCAGGGT
This sequence comes from Bos indicus x Bos taurus, assembly GCF_003369695.1. NCBI lineage: Eukaryota > Metazoa > Chordata > Mammalia > Artiodactyla > Bovidae > Bos > Bos indicus x Bos taurus. The sequence goes on along the minus strand of NC_040099.1, from coordinate 7,523,294 downwards.
TGAAAATGGCCATGGACTCTCTCTCCATCTTAATCTTGAACCACTCCATCTGGGTTACAGTGTCCGCTAATGGATACACACATTCTAGGGTCATATTCTTAGCAAGTTTAACAGTCGTGTCCCAAAAAATCTCTTCACATGGCGCTGAAAGACATGTCATCACGTGAGTTCAATTAGACTGAAACACCAGAGAGATATCAGAAACTTATTCTAGACCTAGGAAGATAGTCTTGTAAATACTTATAAATACATTGGAATCACGGTAAAGGCTGGCAGTTTCTATCTTAGCCTAAAAAGGTTTCCACTGCTGATTATGGGCATTCACAACTTGTAGTTTTTCTGAACAAGTAAGAAGTTATCTAGACCAACCCAGAGCGTCATAAATTCTGAACGTGTCACAGTATAAGACTTGAAAAAGGAGTAAATTCTTTAAATGAAGACATTATCGTTACCTGTGTACACATAAAGAATTGCCAAGAGGAGGGTGAGGTGATCCATCTCTGGAAGCGTCGGGGAGGCCAGTTTCTAGAAGGACAATTTATAATGTCATCTGCAGAGCCCTGCCAGCAGGCACTGCTTCCTTCCTCTCAGATCCTATCAGCAGCGTCTTCTTTATCTGAAGTGTGAACACAGGAAAAAAGGTCTGAGGTTCAAAGTCAGGCTCACTCGCGCAAGGATGGGTAGATTCGAATTACTTCTCTCTTGGGGAAATGGCTTATTTTCAAGCTTTCGTTTTCTACAAAAAACTCGCTCATCAAACAAATGTGGTCTGAGCGCATGCTCGGTGCCTGGCTCTGCTCTAGGTGATGAGGCTGGACCAATAAATTAAAAAAAAAAAAAAAAATCCTTGCCATCATGCACCTTACCTTCCAGTGGGAAGAGACAGAAAATAAAATAAGGAAGTATGGGGTGTGGTGAGGCGGTGAGTGTACGAAGGAAAACAAAGCAGGGCAGGCGATGGGGAAGAGGTGGTGGTGTTCCCCATGGAAGGAGGGCCAGGGAGTCTGCACTGAGAACAAGAGAGGGGAGCAGAGTCTGCCGGGTGTGAGGAGGGGCCTGAACTCTACCAGCGTGGCTGGCCCACTGTCACAGCCAACCCGTCACCTCTGACTCTTTGCTGACCTCAGGCATTTGCTTTGGGGGTAAATTAAGGGACTGCAGAAGGCCCTCCAGAGTGTGGCTCGGGTTATATACACCTCTGCCTCTTTGCTGACCTCAGGCATTTGCTTTGGGGGTAAATTAAGGGACTGCAGAAGGCCCTCCAGAGCGTGGCTTGGGTTATATACAAATACACCGTTGTTTTTTTTTTAACTTTTTATTTTGAAATAATTGTAAAGTCACAGGAATTTTCCAGAGAAGGCAATGGCAACCCACTCCAGTATTCTTGCCTGGAAACTCCCATGGACTGAGGAGCCTGGTTGGCTGCAGTCCATGGGGTCGCAAAGAGTCGGACACGACTGAATGACTTCACTTTCACGTTTCACTTTCATGCATTGGAGAAGGAAATGGCAACCCACTCCAGTGTTCTTGCCTGGAAAATCCCAGGGACAGGGAAGCCTGGTGGGCTGCCATCTATGGGGTCGCACAGAGTTGGACACGACTGAAGTGACTTAGCAGCAGCAGCAGCAGCACAGAAATTTTCAGAAAAAGTACAGAGAGGGTCTGTGTACCCTTCACCCAATTTCTCCTGATGCTTCCATCTTACATAATCCTAAGAGGTGCATCATTGCTCTCCTTCTCTTGTAAAACAATATTCAGTTTCCTGAGAACTTGCTGGGAGCATACTACAAGAGACAATGAAGAAGAATGCACCTGACCCCCTGATGAAACGGTTGAAATAAAAGGTGGGTTAAAAATGGAGAAAACAGGGAGCAGGAACCATTAAAGGCACCTTTGCCTGATGCTGACTCTGAGCCTATGTGATTCCATATAAAAAATTCGCCAGTATGTGTCTTCTCCTTCACATCAGTAACTAATGTGGGAACTTCAAGTGTGACATCAGAAATGTAATGATAGGGTTTTCCTGGTGGCTCAGGGGTAAAGAATTCGTCTGCCAATGCAGGAGACACGGGTTCAATCCCTGGTCTGGGAAGATCCCACGTGCAGCATGGCAACTAGGCCCGTGCACCACCACTACTGAGCCTGTGCTCTGGAGCCAGGAGCCCAACCACTGAAGCCCGAGCGCCCAGAGCCCATGATCTGCAACCAGAGAAGCCACCACGGTGAGCAGCCCCCACAGGGCACCAGCCCGCCACACCTAGAGGAAGTCCCGGCACAGCAGTGAAGACCCAGCACAGCCAAACATAATAAACAAAATTATTTAAAAAAAAAAAAAGGTAACGATCATCAGAACAAAACTCTAACGTGTCTGTAGAATACTGCACAGTGCTTTCTTATGTCTACAGAGCACTCTGTTTTCCAAAACCTTTCCTCTCTGTTTTGTGACCTAGTCCGATGAGGCAACTGTCATCTTTGTTTTGTAAGTAATTTGATAAAAAATTTTACTGAGCCCTGTCTCAGGGACCCTGATTAGGTCCTGGAGACACAAGAATGGTCTCTGCCTTCCAGTCATGTATAGCACATCGTATCAGACAGATACAAGGAGCAATTTATGATAACAAAACTAAATCATTTCTATTCAAGTTGTATGACCGAGTTTTACGACATCCCAAAGAGGAACAAATTCATTCTATCAGATTTGGGGAAGATTTCATAGGAAAGCTGCACCTCTTCCTGGGCTTTTCCACCTGAATGAGACTTTCCAAGTAGAGAAATGGGAAGAGGAGGGAATGCCCTGGTAGTCCGGTGGTTAGCACTGGACGCTTTCACCGATGGGGCCTGGGTTCAATCCCTGGTCGGGGAACTAAGATTTCACAAGCACAGCCAAAGAAAAATGTGAATGATATCATTAAAAAAGACAGAGAGAAATGGAAAGAGGAGATAAAGGTGCATAACACGGGGCATTTTCAGGAATGATGTGACTACAGCCTAGAGGGGTGGGAAGGGACACAAATGAAGTTGCGTCTGGATCCAAAGGGTCTTAAATGACATCCAGAGAGGAGTTCAGACTTGGCAGCTATTTTACCACTGTTGCTCCAGCACCAAGCATGATTCCTGGGACATGTATTGATGGCATAAAGAATCCCAGCTCCAGGAGGAAATGTAAAAAATCACTGCAGCTGAAGCCATTGAGGGCAGATGGAGACAGAAAATGACAAGAGATTAGACTGTGCAGAGAGACAGGATGAGGCTGTTTGCCCTCAAAGACCTTCTGATACGATTCTAAGTGGAATCTGTTGGAGGCACTTAAGACAACAATCTTAAGTGTCTGCTTTAAATTCTTAGAAAGAGAGCCGAGCATTGCCCATCTTCCTCTCCCGACTCCTAACAAAAACCTGTTCTGGTTTGGGGATTGGTTTCTCCCACACCACAGGGATATCATGACTAATTGGAGCCATTCCACTGAGAACTATGACAGATTTGGGGGCTGGAGGTGGAGAAGGCAAGTGGGGCCTGAGTAGATCCAAGAAGAATCAAGGAAATGATCTACACTTCACATCAGAAAGACAGAAAGACCCTCAGTGAACCTCCTCGCCCAGGGAGTGAGGACTGGGGAATGCAGGAGGCTGACCGGGAAAGGGGTGTGCATGAACAAAAACTTGTAGTAACCCCTTCATTCCCAAGGCATCCGAGGCCAACTTACTAACAGGTGAAGAGAGTAGAGGGCACTTGCATTCTGAAGCGTCTACACTCAAGGGGCCTAGAGGTCACAGACGTGAATTAAAGGTGCAGAAAGACATGGGGCTGGAGATAAGGTTCAGCTGCAACACCTTTGCTAAGGATGTGCCCTATTGATCAACATCCAGCTGAAGACAAACAGAAGCTGTGCAGGATCTATTTTTTGCTGTGCAGGCAGCCTTTTTTTTTTTTTTTTTGCATGATTTATGAAGGGATTTGGGCTTGAGGATTTTTCCTAATAGAGCCATCTGTGTAAAAAAGAGCCCATTCTCAACGATGGCATTCATCAACACATTCCTTGACTTCTCTACCGTTGACCGCATCTCTGCAATCTGCAGAAGTGTGACTTCAACGCACAGGGCTGATGCCCGCCACATGTCCTGCCTGGGCTGGGTGCCCCTCCCTTGGCCATCCTCACAGACGCTCCCCACCTCCTCAGCTGCACTGCTCTGCTCTCTATGAGGCGTTCTGCTTTTCCAAGTGCCGGTGAGACTGGGAGGATCCTGCTCTCTCCTCGGTTCCCCAAGTCCGCCCTCCAGGTCTCCTGCGGAGACTCCTGGTGCGTCCGGAAGCCCATCCCTGCTCCCACCTCCTCCTCCCAGCCTGGACAACGACCCACATGCCCGGGAGCCGAGGGCTGTGGAACAGAAAGCCTGAGCTAAGCCCTGAGAACAATGCGGCAAGGCGGGCGGGTCAAGACCACTCAAGCTCTGTCCTCTCCCCAGTGTTCAGAGGGAGAGCTGACGGGGCCTGTGGCTGGGGGTCCTGGCTGCTCAGAGGCTCCTGCTCGCAGCCTATCAGGGGAGCAGCAGGGTCCAGGGGCTGCTCCTGCTTCACTGAGTCTCCTTAAAAGAACCTTTCCCACCAGGGCCTGGTGGCCAGTCACAGACCTCCCTCTGACAGGTTCTGCTGCCTCTGAGGGGCCATGGAAACTTGCTTCCATTCAAGGCAGAGACTTTGCTTCGGGATCCCCCAGAACAAGCCAGCCCACTGTCCTATCTCTGGAGACAGCTCAGCGGGAACTCAGACATGCCCGTTCGGCTGTTTCCTGCCATATGAGGAAATGTACCGAACAGCACACGGCCTCCAGAGCCCAAAGTGTTGACTCTCCGGCCCTTCGCAGAAGTTTGCCATCCCTTGCCTAGGGTTATTTACACCTGGAGATCAAACCTTTATGACTAAGTTATCCTCACTCAGGCTTTCTTGATGGCAGGTAGGTTAAGCCAGAGGCCTTCCCTGGTAGCTCAGTTGATAGAGAATCTGCCTGCAAAGCAGGACACTGGGGTTTGATCCTGAGTGGGGAAGATCCCCTGGACAAGGGAATGGCAACCCACCCCCACATTCTTGCCTGGAGGATGCCCCTGGACAGAGGAGCCTGGTGGGCTATAGTCCACAGGGTCGCAAAGAGCTGGACATGACTTAGTAACAAAACCACCATCACCAGGTTAAGCCAGGCAGCCCAACACTGGTAAAAAGGCCCAGTTTTCTTATTCTCAAGATCCAAACTATCGGACCTTCCCAGGAACAGACAGAAAAAGGACTTTGAGCGACACCCTTTTACTAAACTATGCCCATCATTAAACTTACATGCTTGTGGGAATGGTCGTCCTGGAGTCAGTCACAGCTCTTCCCCGCAGCAACTTGCCTGTTTTCCCCGCTGGTCATCCTTCTGGATCCACAGCCCCCCTCTCCCTGATCAGTATTAAGTTTGAAAGCGTGAGTTCGACCACATCCAACCTTCCTCTAGAAGGTTACCACCAACCTGGAGACGCAAGGGCTCGGCTCGTTCTGAGTCCTCTTCCCGGTGTGCATCTCCGGTAAGGGCTTCCTGTTTATCGGGGCCTCCTGGCCTCACTCCCTCTCAGTCAAGGCCATCTCCCCACCCCGCTCATTCCCTGGGGGTGTGTCTTGGGGGCAGCTGGGGCTTGGTTTGTCCCAGAGCCTCCTGGTCCCACGCCCCCTTCACACTAGGGCTCCCTCAGGTCAGAGCTGAAGTTAAATCACTGACATTTCACCCGGGAGGATTCAAACCAATCAACAAGCAGCCCTGCTTCTCTCTGGGAGCATCTCTACTGTTTCAGCCACTCAGACTCATTCCCAAGTCAGATATACTTTGGTCCCTTCTCTTTCCCCCAGTAAGCGTCTACAGTTTGAAAGGATGCACTTTCACCGTCAGTGTTCTAACTCTGAACTGAAACTACACGCTCAAAAAGAAAAAACCTGAAATTGGTTACTTTGCCTTTTCTTCCCCATTCGTTTTCCTGCCAATCAAAGCACTTCAGAGGCAGAAGTCTCTGAGGCCCAGGAAGCTTATCTCTGCCCAGATCTGAGCGCTGCCTCCCAGATACCCTTCTCGGTTTTGTTTTCTGCCTCTCTGACTCTCTGACACAGAAAGCACACAGGTTGGTGGTTTCCTAAGAACCTTCCCCACAAATCTATCAGCTTCTTTGTTTCAGACACACAACAGTTTCTAGGTTGTTCCAGAGGACAGCAGAGTTAATTTTATCCATGCTTTTGACTTAGTAAGGGATGGAGGTTAAACCAACACACAGGGTTTGTGGCTGAGGCTCAGTTCATGCAGTTTGTGGAAATACTGGCGAGAAAACGTGGCATCAAACAAAAGAGAAGGCATGACCTGGCCCCAGGGTTGAACAGTGGGTCGCAGCCTCAGGCTGGCCTCTTCTGCAGAGCACATGGATGCCTGAAAGCGTGCAAAAGACCTTGAAGTGCTGCCTTTTATTACACAAGTGTCTTTCGAGCACGTTGTTGTGGGACAAAGGAAGCTTCCCAAAGCACCTGCCTGACTCTTGTCCTCCCTTCAATGCCGCACCATCCTCAAAAAGAAGATCCAACTTCTCGCTGACTTACAAGGGCAGACACACTTGAACTCGGCTGTTTTTTTTCGAGGCGCATGTCTTGAAAATTTGCTCACTCCCTTCCTCCATTCCTGATCCTCCTAACGGCTGATAATTTGGGGAACATATTCTGAAGGGCAGAGGTTACTTTGCTGTGACTTCCCTTGTTCTTCTTCCACCCAGCAGGTCTCAGCTTAGACGTCCCTTTTAGAGTCCTCTCCCTGAGCACACCCCCCAAGACAGAGAGGTGTTCTTCCTTTGAATTTCCTGAGAATCCTAGGCACATCCTGACCGAAACACATACCACATCCTTTGCAATGGCCCATTTAGCTGCTGAATTTCTTATGATACCTAACCAAACCCCTTCAAGGTGAAGATGAGCTCTTGTCCAGCGCCGTATCCACAGGGCCTGGCACGGTGCCCAGCACGTGGTGGGTGTCCCATCAAATCAAAACGTGTTGTGGGTGGGTGAAGTGATGACTTCTGTTAGATTTCACAACATGTGATCTAACTACAATCTGGAATCTGTCCCGATTCCAAGGTGTGATTTTTATTTTTTCCTTTTGTCTCATCTTTCTATTTCTCCAATGAATAAAACAAAAAAAAGAAGAAGAAGAAGAAGCCTCAGGCCAAAATGCACACTGATTTTTCAGAACCAACCCAAAGACAAACTTTGCAGTTTGGGGCCAATCCTTTCTCAAAATGACACAATAGGCCTGAACTGAACCGCAAACAGCACCCAGAACCATCCCCATCTACCAAGATGATTCACGTCGTGCCAACTATCAGAGCCTGTTGTAACGGTAGGTGCTATTTATTTACATCTCTTGGGTCTTAGGCTTGCAAATTCATTCTTCCACACAAAATCCAGATTCACACAGGTTAGGGGCTTTTCCACGATTACTCTTCTATACTCACGTCCTAAGTTTTCATCCACCTGCAAACACATGCATGTCATCATCACGCGTATCATAATACATATATTGCTATTACTAAGGAAGGAGGAGCGGAGGCAGTTTCTATTGCATCTCTGTAGGATCCTCTTTGGCTTCTTCTTGGGGCTTTCGGAATCTAGCCAGAATCTAACCATCAGCTTTATATCTGCTCCTGTGGGGACACTGGCATCTCAGTGTCTTGGCCCCAGGAAAGCAACAACGGTCTCCCCAGCAAGGTCTTACTCAGCAAGCAGGGGAAACGTTAAAAGAGCACATGATCAATAATGAATCCAAAACAGACAATAACAGCATCCTGCGCAAATGAAACTGCCTGACACCCCCAGACAATGGTAGTTCTAAGTGTTCCCCCCGGCACGCTGCTGTCAAGATGAGGAAGAGCAGAGGGTCAGGATAGAGATGAGAAAAAGTCTTCCCTCCAGTGGTTTCATTGACTCTTATTAAGGACTTCTTCAACAGTTTAAAAGTCAAAAGACTCTTTAACGTTACCATTTGTTGACAGAAGTAGAAAGCACAGCTAAAATCCTCACATCTCTGCATAGAGCACTATCTCACCTGCCACCTACTTCTTCCTCAAAGGTGGTCAGGGCACCGACTTGTCGTTCTAACAAGTGGTAAGTTTTAACAAATGCCTTTGCTATACAAATTGCATTTCAGAGTGACCTGCATTTCTCTCTGAAGAAAAATTCAGCTACTGAGTGGAAAAAAACAATAATAGATCTTTTCAAATCACTGCTTTTCAACACTATTAAAGTAATAGCTTGAGACAATTGTCACTAGATGCTAAAGCCATTAGGCAAAAGGTGAGTGGGGGTTTTATAACGACATATACTCTTGACTGACAACACCTGAGCCCTCTGATCAACCCTGCTGCTGCTGCTAAGTCACGTCAGTCATGTCCGACTCTGCGACCCCATAGACAGCAGCCCACCAGGCTCCACCGTCCCTGGATTCTCCAGGCAAGAACACTGGAGTGGGTTGCAATTTCCTTCTCCAATGAGTGAAAGTGAAAAGTGAAAGTGAAGTCGCTCAGTTGTGTCAGACTCTTCCCGACCCCATGGACCACAGCCTACCAGGCTCCTCCATCCATGGGATTCTCCAGGCAAGAGTACTGGAGTAGGGTGCCATTGCCTTCTCCCTGATCAACCCTAATCTCACTAAAATGGTCCACCCAGACAGGAAGGGACTCCTGACGTGATGTGGCAGAAGGAAATACAGTACCACTTGGGAAGAACTCCCACCAGTGATGGAACCTGCATCTGGACCAGTCTCTAGTGTCTGGGGATACGGGAACTAAAAGAATGGGCCCATGAGGAAGCAATGAACTGAACACAGAAAGCAAGAGAAACCATGGGACAAATGTTTTGGGTTCTCAATAAATAATGAAAATTATGGTTAACATGAGAAAACGCCTCAAGGTCGGGAGGGGCGGCGGTGGGGAGATACCCCTCGTCCAAGGTAAGGAGCAGCTGTGAAGAGATACCCCACGTCCAAGGCAAAAGAAACCCAAGTAAGAAAGTAGGCATTGCAAGAGGGCATCAGAGGGCAGACACACTGAAACCATAATCACAGAAAACTAGTCAATCTAATCACACTAGGACCACAGTCTTGTCTAACTCAATGAAACTAAGCCATGCCCTGTGGGGCCACCCAAGACGGCCAGGTCTTGGTGGAGAGGTCTGACAGAATGTGGTCCACTGGAGAAGGGAATGGCAAACCACTTCAGTATTCTTGCCTTGAGAACCCCATGAACAGTATGAAAAGGCAAAATGATAGGATACTGAAAGAGGAACTCCCCAGGTCTGTAGGTGCCCAGTATGCTACTGGAGATCAGTGGAGAAATAACTCCAGAAAGAATGAAGGGATGGAGCCAAAGCACAAACAATACCCAGTTGTGGATGTGACTGGTGAGGAGCAAGGTCTGATGCTGTAAAGAGCAATATTGCATAGGAACCTGGAATGTTGGGTCCATGAATCAAGGCAAATTGGAAGTGGTCAAACAGGAGATGGCAAGAGTAAACATCAACATTCTAGGAATCAGCGAACTAAAATGGGCTGGAATGGGTGAATTTAACTCAGATGACCATTATATCTATGACTGCGGGCAGGAATCCCTTAGAAGAAATGGAGTGGCCATCATGATCAACAAAAGAGTCCGAAATGCAATACTTGGATGCAATCTCAAAAACGATGGAATGATCTCTATTCGTTTCCAAGGCAAACCATTCAATATCACAGTAATCCAAGTCTATGCCACAACCAGTAACGCTGAAGAAGCTGAAGTTGAACGGTTCTATGAAGACCTACAAGACCTTTTAGAACTAACACCCAAAAAAGATGTCCTTTTCATTATAGGGGACTGGAATGCAGAAGTAGGAAGTCAAGAAACACCTGGAATAACATGCAAATTTGGCCTTGGAATACGGAATGAAGCAGGGCAAAGGTTAATAGAATTTTGCCAAGAGAACACCCTGGTCATAGCAAACACCCTCTTCCAACAACTCAAGAGAAGACTCTACACATGGACATCAACATATGGTCAACACCGAAATCAGATTGATTATATTCTTTGCAGCCAAAGATGCAGAAGCTCTATACAGTCAGCAAAAACAAGACCAGGAGCTGACTGTGGCTCAGATCATGAACTCCTTACTGCCAAATTCAGACTTAAATTGAAGAAGGTAGGGAAAACCACTAGACCATTCAGGTATGACCTAAATCAAGTCCCTTATGATTATACAGTGGAAGTGAGAAATAGATTTAAGGGCCTAGATCTGATAGATAGAGTGCCTGATGAACTATGGACTGAGGTTGGTGACACTGTACAGGAGACAGGGAGCAAGACCATCCCCATGGAAAAGAAATGCAAAAAAGCAAAATGGCTCTCTAGGGAGACCTTACAAATAGCTGTGAAAAGAAGAGAAGCCAAAAGCAAAGGAGAAAAGGAAAGATATAAGCATCTGAATGCAGAGTTCCAAAGAATAGCAAGAAGCGATAAGAAAGCCTTCCTCAGAGATCAGTGCAAAGAAATAGAGGAAAACAAGAGAATAGGAAAGACTAGAGATCTCTTCAAGAAAATTAGAGATTCCAAGGGAACATTTCATGCAAAGATGGGCTCAATAAAGGACAGAAATGGTATGGACCTAACAGAAGCAGAAGATATTAAGAAGAGGTGGCAAGAATACACAGAAGAACTATACAAAAAAGATCTTCACGACCAAGATAATCATGATGGTGTGATCACTCACCTAGAGCCAGACATCCTGGAATGTGAAGTCAAATGGGCCTTAGAAAGCATCACTACAAACAAAGCTAGTGGAGGTGATGGAATTCCAGTGGAGCTATTTCAATTCCTGAAAGATGATGCTGTGAAAGTGCTGCACTCAATATGCCAGCAAATCTGGAAAACTCAGCAGTGGCCACAGGACTGGAAAAGGTCAGTTTTCATTCCAATTCCAAAGAAAAGCAATGCCAAAGAATGCTCAAGCTAACGCACAATTGCTCTCATCTCACACGCTAGTAAAGTAATGCTCAAAATTCTCCAAGCCAGGCTTCAGCAATACCTGAATCGTGAACTTCCAGATGTTCAAGCTGGTTTTAGAAAAGGCATAGGAACAAGAGATCAAACTGCCAACATCCGCTGGGTCATGGAAAAAGCAAGAGAGTTCCAGAAAAACATCTATTTCTGCTTTATTGACTACGCCAAAGCCTTGGACTCTGTGGATCACAATAAACTGTGGGAAATTCTGAAAGAGATGGGAATACCAGACCACCTGACTTGCCTGTTGAGAAACCTCTATGCAGGTCAGGAAGCAACAGTTAGAACTGGGCATGGAACAACAGACTGGTTACAAATAGGAAAAGAAATATGTCAAGGCTGTATATTGCCACCCTGCTTATTTAACTTCTATACAGAGTACATCATGAGAAATGCTGGGCTAGAAGAAGCACAAGCTGGAATCAAGATTGCCGGGAGAAATATCAATAACCTCAGATATGCAGATGACACCACCCTTATGGCAGAAAGTGAAGAGGAACTAAAAAGCCTCTTGATGAAAGTGAAAATGGAGAGTTCAGAAAACAAAGATCATGGCATCTGGTCCCATCACTTCATGGGAAATAGACGGGGAAACAGTGGAAACACTGTCAGACTTTATTTTGGGGGCTCCAAAATCACTGCAGATGGTGACTGCAGCTGTGAAATTAAAAGACGCTTACTCCTTGGAAGAAAAGTTATGGCCGACCTAGATAGCATATTAAAAAGTAGAGACATTACTTTGCCAAAAAAGGTCTGTCTACATAGTCAAGGCTACGGTTTTTCCAGTGGTCATGTATGGATGTGAGAGTTGGACTGTGAAGAAAGATGAGCGCCGAAGAATTGATGCTTTTGAACTGTGATGTTGGAGAAGACTCTTGAGAGTCCCTTGGACTGCAAGGAGATCCAAAAGGAGTCCATCCTAAAGGAGATCAGCCCTGGGATTTCTTTGGAAGGACTGATGCTAAAGCTGAAACTCCAATACTTTGGCCACCTCATGTGAAGAGTTGACTCATTGGAAAAGACTCTGATGCTGGGAGCGATTGAGGACAGGAGGAGAAGGGGACGACAGAGGATGAGATGGCTGGATGGCATCACTGACTCGATGGACGTGAGTCTGTGTGAACACCAGGAGTTGATGATGGACAGGGAGGCCTGGCATGCTTCGCTTCATGGGGTCACAAAGAGTCAGACACTACTGCGCTACTGAACTGAATCCAGCAAATGCCCAAAAGGCACATCTTTTCCTGATAAAAACTCAGAATAATTTTGGAATATGATTAGCATAATAAAGAAGCCTGATTAGAAACACATGGTGAACTTGATGGTAAGACATAGAAGGATCATAATTAAATTCCCAAGATGAGGATGACTGCTATCAAATGCCACTATTTGGCACTGCTCTGGAAGTTTTTTTTTTTTTTAATGTATTTATTAAGGTGGAAAGTAGACAGATAATTTTTTATTTTTTTTATTTTTATTTATTTATTTATTTATTTTTTATTGTATTAGTTTTGCCAAATATCAAAATGAATCCGCCACAGGTATACATGTGTTCCCCATCCTGAACCCTCCTCCCTCCTCCCTCCCCATGGAAGTTTTCACTGATGTTCTAAGTTTTTAAAAAAAGAATAAAAAATTGTAAATGTTGTATTATTTTAAATACACTATTATTTGCAGATGATCAACAATGTATGTGGAGAACACCACAGAAATCAAACAAAAAAAAGGAACTGAGAAAAGAATAAATGATATGTCTAGCAAAAAGATTTCATAAGGCTCATCAGCTTTACTTTATATCATACCAAAAGAGCAGCAAAATGAACATATATATGCAAGTCTATGCATATACATATGTATGTATGAATATATATGAATGTTCCTCAAGAATCTGTAGTAATTATACAAAATCTGTGAATTCTATTGAAGGAAATAACATATAAGTCTTGAATAAATGAAGGTAGCATCCTATGTTCCTCCATGGCAAGAACCAATCTTGGGAAAATATATCAGAAATGTTTCAATTTATCTGGAATTTTAAAATCTTTTATATTCTTGAGCAGGTCGGGCTGGGAGAGACTGTGAAAGCCTCGCTGACTCATGAGATGGCAAAGGCCATGGGAGGCAGTCGGGGAACTTTTCGTCAGCACTCGGTGTGGTTGGTATGTATGGATGTTCATATAACAAACATTTCTCGATGAGTAAGAGCTTTGTTTAAATGCCTAAGAGCAAAGTGCACTTTTAATAAGAAGAAAAATGGAGTGAGGTCACCGTGCACTACCAGATATTAAAATGCATGATAAAACAACAATGTGAAAAGGTTTTACTCTATTAGAATTGAGAATTCAGAGGCAGACCTGAAGAACTAGAGATGTTCAGGGGTCGAGATTCAGTTCAGCTGTTCGGAAAAGAACACTCATGACCTCCTCCACAGGCTCCTCCTGGTGTCTGTGACACAGTGATGAGTGTGTGATGCTGGCAGATACTGCAGCCAAGAAGGTGTGTGGGGCCTGCCCTCGATGCCTCCTTACACCAACACCCTCCTCCCACTGCCGGTGGAGGTGGTGGTGTTATCACTCAGTTGTGTCTGACTCTGCAATCCCCTGTCCATGGGGTTGCAAAGTCAGACATGACTGAGTGACTTTCGCTTCACTTCACTCACTGGGCCTAAAGGTGCTGCTAACTTGAAAAATGAAGATGGTCTAGTGATCTCATGCGGCCCAGAGAGCAGCTCTGAATAGAAACCAGGGTCCTTTCAACAACTGCAAACTGAAGATGGTCTAGTGACCTCATGCGGCCCAGAGAGCAGCTCTGAATAGAAACCAGGATCCTTTCAACAACTGCAAAAGAAATGTCCCTCTCTTGGGACAGGAGGGGGTTCTGCTGCATTCCTTCAGCCAAGAAACAGCAAGGATACCTACACAGGCATCGCCATTCTGCCTCCATCAGGCTTGAAGTCATAATAAGCAGCAAACCCTGCAGGAAGCCAGTCTACAACTGTTTCATCAGAGTTCCCTCTGATTAACGAGGGAGCGAATGAAAGAAGTAAGCTGCTCTGTGGCTGAAGCTCAGCTCGAGTAAGAAGCCCTTCCATCTCCTGCAGAAGGATGCTGGGCAAAGGGACGAGGCCTCACGTAGGAGGAGGGGGCCCTGCCCTCCTGGATATTCCCAGCACCTGCGGGACGTGGAATACTCTCTTACATCACTAAAGGGGCTTTCTTTGTCTTAGACAAATGGCTCACCATCCTTTCAATGCTAACATCTCATTTCCTATGACACCCAATGTTTCAGTTGGTCAGGATTGGGTAGATGGTCCACATACGTGTAAAATGTTTTCTTGTAATTGAAAAGTAAAGTAAAAGTGTTAGTCGCTCAGTCATGTCTGACTCTATGCGACCCTATGGACTGTAGCCCGCCAGGCTCCTCTGACCCTGGGGACTCTCCAGGCTAGAATACCGAAGTGGATCACCATGCCCTCCTCCAGGGGATCTTCCCAACCCAGGGATTGAACCCAGATCTCCTGCATTGTGGGAGGATTCTTTACCACCAAGCCACCAGGGAAGCCCTTTCTCATAATTACTACTACTACTAAGTCACTTCAGTCGTGTCCGACTCTGTGTGACCCCATAGATGGCAGCCCACCAGGCTCCCCCGTCCCTGGGATTCTCCAGGCAAGAACACTGGAGTGGGTTGCCATTTCCTTCTCCATTGCGTGAAAGTGAAAAGTAAAAGGGAAGTCACTCAGTCATGTCTGACTCTTTGCAACCCCATGGACTGCAGCCCACCAGGCTCCCCCGTCCATGGGATTTTCCAGGCAAGAGTACTGGAGTGGGGTGCCATCGCCTTCTCCGTTCTTATAATTAAGTGGCATCAAACAAAATGTATTTAGGTCACAGGGAAAATGATTTTTTAGAAATGAGTAGACAGTGGATGATGGCTCTGCAGGTCAGGTTGTCAGCCTCTTTTCAATAAACCCAGAATTAATTGGGGTTTGCTTCCTTGGTGTGGCTCAGGTGGTAAAAGAATCTGCCTGCAATGTGGGAGACCTGGGTTCAATCCCAGGGTTGGGAAGATCCCCTGGAGAAGGGAAAGGCTACCCACTCCAGTATTCTGGCCTGGAGAATTCCATGGACTGTATAGTCTATAGGGTCGCAAAGAGTCGTACACGCCTAAGCGACTTTCACTTCCACTTTTCCCTGGTGGCTCAGACGGTAAAGAATCCACCTGCAATGTGGGAGACCTAGGTTCAGTCCCTGGGTTGGGGAGATCCCCTGCAGGAGGGCATGGCAACCCACTCCAGTATTCTTGCCTGGAGAATCCCATGGACAGAGGTGCCTGGCAGGCTACAGTCCATGGAATCACAAAGCGTCAGACACGACTGAGTGACTAAGCACATTTGGAGTTTAAGAAAACAGAACAGCAGATTTTCAGCACATGACAACTGTGAGATTTCCGCACGGGGTGGGGCAGGGCCGGGCGGGGAGGAATACATTGTCTACTGTCCGGTGTTAGAGAAAGTGCCTAGCTACTGGGAAAAGCTGAAAAGTTGGCTGCCACCCCTGCCCATGGACGTCTGCCACCCCCAGGTAGTAGGACTGCCCCGCCACGTCCACCTGAGGGCCCGCACAGCTTGCCTCCGGATGCAGACATAGGCTCCGCCCATACATTTATTTCATCAGAATTGGACTCCAAAGCTTGAGGATTCAAAGCAGGATATCAGCACCGCCCCAGGGCCCCTGAGGGCCGCAGGGCTGCAGCCCCACCCGTGCCCTGGGCAGCAGCGCACAGGCTCTGCCGGCAGCGGGGAGCTGGCTGTCCCCATGCAGGCGGTGGCGGGGCCGGTGCCAAGCGACAGCTGCAAGGGTGTCTTCCAGGCCTACGGGGGGGCGGTCCTGGGGGACTGTGGCCGGTACCACGGCATGGAGCCGGCTCCCCGCAACTCATCCCATTCACTCTGTGGCCTGTTCCACGTCCCCTGTCCTTTCAAGTTGTTTCCTTCTCAACTTAAGACGGAAGCATTTTGGAAAGTTAGAACTAAGAACCCTGACCCGTGCACTCAGCTCTCACAGCAGCTGACACTTCAAATATATTGATAATTTGAATAGAGAACACATTCTAAAAATGGGAGAAAAAGTTTTATTAGCCTGAGAGTGAAGACAGAATTTTGGTTTTGAGATTACATACATATATAATATGTATATATGTAAAATATATTAAGATACACATATTAATATATATATATATATATATATATAGGGCTTCCCTGGAGGCTCAGTGGTAGAGAATTCACTTGCCAAAGCAAGAAATGTGGGTTCAATCCGTGGGTTGGGAAGATCCCCTGGAGAAGGAAATGGCTACCCACTCCAGTATTCTTGCCTGGGATAATCCCATGCACAGAGGAGCCTGGTGGGCTATAGTTGATGGGGTTGCAAAAGAATCAGATATGACTTGGCAATTAAACAATATATATATTGACAGCGACTAAACCACACACACACACACACACATAATGCCAAAGCCAGGGAAAATGTGACAGTTTTTCCTACATAAAAACTTAAAACTCTGACTTGGCAAAAATTACACTTCCCTGTAGCTCAAATGGTAAAGAATCTGCCTGTGAGGCAGGAGACCAGGGTTCAATCCCCGGGTTGGGAAGTTCCTCTGGAGAAGGGAATGGCAATCCACTCCAGTATTCTTGTCTGGAGAATTCCATGGATAGAGAAGCCTCCCAGGCTACAGTCTGTGGGGTCGCAAAGAGTCGGACACGCCTGAGTGACTAACACAACAACAACAACACACTAGTAAAGCCAAAGGTGGGACAATTAGGAGAGGGATGTGACAGTGGGTATTTTCTAAGTGCAAAGTACTTAAATATGAGTGACCAAAAAAATCCCACAAATGTCCCAATATAAAACAGGCAATGGATGCTGAACATCAATTCACATCAGAAGGACTACAGACTGAAAAATGTAAAAACCTATTTAATCTCATCAGTTGTAATAAATGAAAACAAGGACCAACTAATTTTTGCATGTCATGCCTGCAATGCAGAAGACCCCAGTTCCATTCCTGGGTCTGGAAGATCTGCTGGAGGAGGGATAGGCTACCCACCCCAGTGTTCTTGGGCTTCCCTGTGGCTCAGCTGATAAAGAATCCGCCTGCAATGCGGGAGATCTGGGTTCCATCCCTGAGTTGGGAAGATCCCCTGGCGAAGGGAAAGGCTACCTATCATGGAATGTTTAACAGTAGGATTCCTGTGTGGTGTTTCCTATCTCTGTTGAGCCCTCTGTTCCTTATCAGTTCCTGTCAGGAGCAAGAGGAGTGGCAAGCCATTCCCAGGACTGAGATCATAGAGATGGGATGCTTCCATATGATGAAAGGGATTATCTATGATCCTCTTTTGATATGGATTGCCTTTTGGCCTTATGGCCTCTATTGCTCCTTGATTCCTTGGTAACTTGTAATGTCTGGTCTTTTGATCTTTATCTGAAGAAGCTACCTTGTAATATGGTATATATACTCACACAGAATTCAAAAAAGTACCCTTGTTCCACCAGAGACTTGGGTCCCCATGTCCTTTCTCTCTCTCTCTCTCTCTATCTCTCTATTTCTGGCTGATTCCCTGGAGCGCAAAGGCCAGCTGCGTAACTCAAGGAATATTCGCCTCGTTCCTTCTTTCACTTTCTTATTGTCGACTCCGGACCACCAGGTTCCGGTCCATTAAAGGACCCCAACAAGTGGCACCCAGAACAGGGGCCTGGTACACGCGGCACTTCGGACGGAGTGACTCAGGGCCTATCGAGGCTGGTAAGTACAAGGACATGGATCAAATGGCTGGAAAGCCCCCTCACTTTTCTACTTTACTTCATCATTTGTTTACAGTTCAGGGACTTCCGGTTTCGCACTAACGAGTAGAGGCTTGCCCTCAAACAATAGTTGACCATCATCCCTGGTTCCCTGATGAAGGCAGTTTTGATTTAGAAATTTGGCACTGGGTCAAAAAGAATGTTGAACAAGCCGCCAGATGGGGAAAAAATATTCCAGTTGATTTCTGGCCCCTGTGGACTCTCATTAAAGCTGTAATTCTGCCATTTCAAGGCAATTCTAGCCCTCCTGATATTCGACAACAGACAGAATGCTTATTACATGAACATGAATTAGATGATGAAACTTTACAAAAGGACCAATTAGAACAACATAAAACATTTCAGAATTTTTCTACAAGCCCTGCCCTGGCTGCTCCAAATGCTCCTCCTCTGCCAACAGGCACGAATCCAAAAGTCTCTCTTTTTCTAGAACCTAATGATTCTGACAACGACTCTCCTGAGACACACCTGGATAATAATGATAAGTCCTTAGCACAATCTCATATTTGCAAAAAATTGCTAACTACTCACTCTCCTTCGTGACAGAGGCTCTCTGAATTGCTGGCTTTGCAATCACAAGACTCTGAAGACGATGGTTTTTCCGCCTTCCCAGTTTTAAGAAATGCTAACACTCGAGGGCAAATAATACCTTAATATGAAGATATTAACATTTTTCACATGCAACAAATAAAAAAGGCTGTAACTATGTATGGCCCACATTCACCTTTTGCTAGAGAAATTCTAAATGCTATGGTGTCTTCTATTGAAATCTTTATTCCCTATGATTGGCGAACTTTAATAAAAAGCTCTCCTTAAACCAGGAGAATATCTTCAATGGATAATGTGGTTTCAAGATATAGCCAGAGATCATGCTAACAAAAACGCTTGAGCTAGCGCTCCCCAAAACCAAATAACTTTTGAAATGTTAACTGGCACTGGACAATTTGATGCTATAGAAGCTCAAATACAGTGCCCTCCTTTGTTGCATGAACAATTGAAAACAGTGGCCCTTGAAGCGTGGGATAGAATTACTCCTCAAGGGGAACCTACAGGTAGCTACACTAAAATATTGCAAGGACCTAATGAAACTTATGCTGATCTTTTAGCTAGATTAGAAACTGCTATTTCCCATACTGTAATCGGAGAAGAAGCTAAAAGGCAACTAGAGAAATTACTTGCTTATGAAAATGCAAATCAGGAATGTCAAAAGGCTATAGCCCCAATTCGTGAGACAGGGACTATTATTGATTATTTGAATGTTTGTCGCAATCTAGGATCAGAAACTCAAAAAATGCAAATGCTAGCTGAGACAATGGCTGCTTGCTTTAAAAAGGGAAATGAGAGATGTTCTATATGTGGGGATGAGAACTATTTTAAAAGGGATTGCCCAAAGAAAGCTAATAAAAAACCTCCAAAAAGTCTGCCCCCACACACCTTTGGTCTTTTACTCGGCAGAACTAGTTTAACTTCTAAAGGAATTACTGTTCACCCTGGAGTAATTGATTCAGATTATAAAGAAGAAATTCAAATTATGATGTCATCTAAGATTTCATGGCAATTCAAAAGAGGGGACAAAATTGCTCAATTATTTCTTTTATCCTACATTTCTATTAACTCCTCTAATGATGTATGGACAGGCAGATTCGGCAAAACAGATCAAAAACAATCTTTATTGACATCACTGGTATCTGAATATGCCTGACAAAATATATATATCAAAATTAATGGTAAAAGATTTTCTGGTCTCCTCAATACTGGATCTGATATTACGATTATATCCAAACATTTATGGCTCAAATACTGGCCTATACAAGAAAATCTCTTGCCAAATTGCAGGAATTTCTCAAACTAAAGTACAAGAAGTTTATCAAAGTGTTCAAATCTACCTGTGTGAGGGACCAGAAGGCCAACCTGCAACATTAAAACCTTATGTGATAGATGCACCCCTTAATTCAATAGGAAGGGATTTACTTATGCTATGGCAAACTCAGATATACATTCCACATTTTTCCTAGGGGCCACTGCTCATTTAACAAATAATACAATTATTAAAATAACTTGGAAAAACGACGAGCCCATTTGGACAGAGCAGTGGCCCCTTACGAAAGGGAAACTACAGGCTGCTAAAGAACTTATAGACACACAATTAGAACTGAAACATATCGAGGACTCTTGCTGTCCTTGGAACTCTCTTATTTTTGTTATAAAAAGAAAATCTAACAAATGGCGTCTCTTAAAAGACCTTAGAAAAGTTAATGCATCTATGAAACCTATGGGTGCATTACAATCAGGAATCCCATCACCTACCACTATTCCTCAAAATTGGCACATTATTATTATTGACTTGCAAGATTTCTCTTTTAATATACCTCTACACCCTTTAGACCGGAGAAGGCAATGGCAACCCACTCCAGTACTCTTGCCTGGAAAATCCCATGGATGGAGGAGCCTGGAAGGCTGCAGTCCATGGGGTCGCTGAGGGTCGGATATGACTCAGCGTCTTCACTTTCACTTTTCACTTTCATGCATTGGAGAAGGAAATGGCAACCCAATCCAGTGTTCTTGCCTGAAGAATCCCAGGGACGGGGGAGCCTGGTGGGCTGCCGTCCATGGGGTTACACAGAGTCGGACACGACTGAAGTGACTTAGCAGTAGCAGTAGAGAGAGAATCTCTCCCTTTAGACAGAGAGAGATTCGCTTTCTCTCCCCCTTATCCTAATCATATCCGGCCTCATAAACGATACCAATGGACTGTATTGCCTCAAGGAATGATGAATTCTCCCACCATGTGTCAGTACTAAGTAGCTAAAGCCCTTCAGCCTGTGAGAAAACAATTTCCTGACTTTCTTGTTATCCATTATATGGATGATATATTGTTTTTGGCTCCATCCATTTTAGAAACTCACACACATGTTTGATATAGCTCAAAAATGCCTAAAAAACTCTGGATTAATCATTGCCCCTGAAAAAATTCAAACCTCTACACCTTATTACTTAGGATTTGTTGTTAATAGACAACGTACTACTCCCCAACTAACTCAGATTTGTACTAATAAATTATCAAACTTAAATGATTTTCAGAAACTCTTAGATGATATAAATTGGATTAGACCCTCTTTCAGTTCAGTTCAGTCACTCAGTCGTGTCCGACTCTTTGCGACCCCATGAATCGCAGCACGCCAGGCCTCCCTGTCCATCACCAACTCCCGCAGTTCACTCAGACTCATGTCCATCGAGTCAGTGATGCCATCCAGCCATCTTATCCTTTGTTGTCCCCTTCTCCTCCCGCCCCCAATCCCTCCCAGCATCAGAGCCTTTTCCAATGAGTCAACTCTTCGCATGAAGTGGCCAAAGTACTGGAGTTTCAGCTTTAGCATCATTCCTTCCAAAGAAATCCCAGGGCTGATCTCCTTCAGAATGGACTGGTTGGATCTCCTTGCAGTCCAAGGGACTCTCAAGAGTCTTCTCCAACACCACAGTTCAAAAGCATCAATTCTTCGGCACTCAGCCTTCTTCACAGTCCAACTCTCACATCCATACATGACCACAGGAAAAACCATAGCCTTGACTAGACGGACCTTTGTTGGCAAAGTGATGTCTCTGCTTTTCAATATGCTATCTAGGTTGGACATAACTTTCCTTCCAAGGAGTAAGCGTCTTTTAATTTCATGGCTGCAATCACCATCTGCAGTGATTTTGGAGCCCAGAAAAATAAAGTCTGACACTGTTTCCACTGTTTCCCCATCTATTTTCCATGAAGTGATGGGACCAGATGCCATGATCTTCGTTTTCTGAATGTTGAGCTTTACGCCAACTTTTTCACTCTCCACTTTCACTTTCATCAAGAGGCTTTTGAGTTCCTCTTCACTTTCTGCCATAAGGGTGGTGTCATCTGCATATCTGAGGTTATTGATATTTCTCCCAGCAATCTTGATTCCAGCTTGGGCTTTTTCCAGCCCAGCGTTTCTCATGATGTACTCTGCATAGAAGTTAAATAAGCAGGGTGACAATATACAGCCTTGAGGTACTCGTTTTCCTATTTGGAACCAGTCTATTGTTCCATGTCCAGTTCTAACTGTTGCTTCCTGACCTGCATATAGATTTCTCAGGAGGCAGGTCAGGTGGTCTGGTATTCCCATCTCTTTCAGAATTTTCCACAGTTTTTTGTGATCCACACAGTCAAAGGCTTTGGCATAGTCAATAAAGCAGAAACAGATATTTTTCTGGAACTCTTGCTTTTTCCATGATCCAGTGTTGCTGCTTCTAAGTCACTTCAGTCGTGTCTGACTCTGTGCGACCCCATAGATGGCAGCCCACAAGGCTCCCCTGTCCCTGGGATTCTCCAGGCAAGAACACTGGAGCGGGTTGCCATTTCCTTCTCCAATGCATGAAAGTGAAAAGTGAAAATGAAGTCGCTCAGTCGTGCCCGACTCTTAGCGACCCCATGGACTGCAGCCTACCGGGCTCCTCCATCCATGGGATTTTCCAGACAAGAGTACTGGAGTGGGTTGCCATTGCCTTGGCATTGCTAATTATCAACTGACTAATCTATTTAATACTTTGAAAGGAGATCCTGATTTAAACAGCCCCTGAGCACTTTCTCAGGAGACATGAGAGGAATTCTATTTGGTACAAAATAAATTACAAAAGCAATTTCTTACTCGCATTAGACTAGATTTAAAGCATCTGCCTGCAATGCGGGAGACCTGGGTTTGATTCCTGGGTCAGGAAGATCCCCTGGAGAAGGAAATTGCAATCCACTCCAGCATTCTTGCCTGGAAAATCCCATGGACGGAGGAGCCTGATAGGCTATAGCACATGGGGTCGCAAAGAGTCGGACACGACTGAGCAACTTCACTTTCACTTTTCACCTTTAGAACTATTTTTACTCCCCTCTCTTCATTCTCCCATGGGACTTCTTGCCCAAAAAGAACACCCAATAGAATGGATCTATACCCATTTTAGAGGAATAAAGTCAAGTACACTCTACCTTGATTTAATTGCTCTAACCATTATCAATGAAAGAAGTAGGACTAAAACTCTAATTGGCTCCGATCCCCATAAAACTGTGATACCTGTCAATAAATCTCAATTCGAGAATGCCTTACAAACTTCTATTGATTTCCAAATAGCTTTTCTGGACTATTTTGGAGAAATTTCATTTCATTATCCTTCTAACAAGCTATGGAATTTCTTCAAAAATACTGAATTTATTATTTCCCGTATCGTCATGTCACGCGAGTGTATGTTCCTCGGTTCTTTGTCTCGTCACAACAAAGATTTGGAGCAACGGACATTAAAGCCCTCGGCGCGTCACAGCTCTTGGGTCTTGGACAAACCGTGCTACAGCTCTTAGGCAAATCAGTGTTACAGCTCTATTTTATTTAGAAGATAGCAGGAGAATCCAAGACTTGAAGAGAAGAGAGTGGAGGAGTGCATGGGGAGGGAGGGGGAGAGAGAGAGAAAGAGAGAGAGATAGAGCGCATGCACGCGGGAGAGAGAGTCCGAGAGAAAGCGCTTTGGCTCCTCCTTTTATATGTTTTTTCCTCCACCTGGGCCTGCCCTATGCAAATTGGGCTTAGCCAGGAGTGCTGTTTGTTCTGTTTGTTCTGCCTGAAGTCTTCACTCTGGTCCTCGGACCTTCCTTGTCTTTTAGCCACCGCCATTTTGGACTCCTTTTCCCTATTCTACCTACCTTACATTCAGCTCACAGCCAATACCTCAAGCTGAAGCTTTCTATATAGATCGGACATTATCTGAACACTAAAGAACACTAAAGCCTCTTTCTGGTCTCTCAAAGAATATAAAGTTTTTTAAACTAATTCCATTCTGCTCAGCAAAACGAATTATATGCTCTTATTCACATCACAAACTAAAATTGCAAATAAAAAAATTTAAAATGGGGGAATACACTGAAACATTGCTATCTTCCCTTTCTAAAGCAGACTCTACTAGATTCCAACATAAGATATTCTCTAAACCTATAACTATTGTTAGTACAGTTTTATTTGTTTTAAATTTTTTAAACTTACCACAAAGAGATATCTTGACAAGAGCAGAAAAACATTTCGAGTAATTGAAGGACACTTCTCTTCCTCTGCCCATTTGGTATCAAGACGGGTTCAATAAACAATGGAAATCTGGGAAAATAATCTTACAGGGAAAGGGATATGCTTGTATTTCCCCAGATGGATCCAATGAACTCACATGGCTTCCTCTTCAGAAGATTCGACCCAAGGGGGCCCCCAGCGTTCAAAATGGAGACCAAAACAACAAAAACCCCAGGAGGAAGAAATTCCAATATGGGCCATGTCAGCTCTAAAGACCTCCAGAAAGCACCGCCCTTGGTGACATCAACCGTATGACCTCCCCTCTTGGAGACAGAAAAAAACCCTTACTAATCAAGCTGAAAATCTGGTTTCTCAACAGGGAATGCCTCGGAGTCCTGAAAACCTTCTTATCTCTTTGCTCACTCGGTTGGCCTGCATATCCCCTGGCTCCCGCTGGAGCCAGATTAACTAATCATACTTACTGGGCTTACTTACCCAACGCCCCTTTATTGCAGGTCATAGAATGGACGGAGAAAGGATGTATCAACCAATGACTCCACCCATATGCCCCCTCCCTGGAATGTGAAGGGACCCTCACACCCTGGGGAGGAGGGAAAACTAATTAACATTTCTTTAGGCTATGAAGTCCTTCCCTTGTGCCTGGGCCCAGGGTAAGTATGCATAAACGTCAGCCAACAAACTTGGGCTTTCATCCTGCCTCCAAAAGAAGACTTTCAGACATTGCTTGGATTATTTACTGCCCTTTCTTTGTGAACCATGTTGATACTACTGAAACTTTAGGGAAAGAGTTAGGGAAAGAACAAAGAACATTATGTAAAGGGTTTACTTATAAGAACTTTAAATATACTCCTGTTCATTGGGACAAATGTCAAGCCAAATCAGGAAAACTAATATTTGTGGCTAGCCACACCATTGTCAATTGGGGACCCCATGGTATTGGTTGTCCAACTATTCAGATGATATTAATAGCACTGTGTGTGATTATGCTACTCAAGTGGCTTGGAAAGTTACTAACACTAGGATGGAACATTACCATGACAAAGGACTTCTTGGCTAGCTTGATGGTGGAATGGCACCACCTCGTCCTCGGATCATCCTCGATAAACAAATTGGGCCTGAACAATAGGCCATATGGAAACTTGCTGCAAGCACCAAAGAACTTGGAACTTGGACAGGACATTTCACAGGAACCAGTCGTAGTCATAGTAATTATTTCTTTAGCTTTAACCAATCATATTTCATACAGGCTTGTATTCCCCTTCCTTTTGTTTCAGCCACAGGAAACTTACAATTCAATAAGACTTTACATTCTGTAACTTGTATAAACTGCAAATTGTATACCTGTCTTAACTCTTCTATTTCCTTAAGAAATGAATCCCTTTTGATTCTTTGATCTTGACGTAATTTGTGGTTACCAGTAAATTTCCAACGGCCCTGGGAAGAAGGTACCATGTCCGGGCTTGCTTCCCAGTTACTTACTAAATTACTCCGATGATCTAAATGATTCATTGGATGGCTGATTCTTGGCATTTGGGGATTAATAGCTATTTGCACCACTGCTGCCATCGTTGGAATTGCTTTACAAACCTCAATTCAAACACATAATTTTATCCAACATTGGACTAAAGATGCTCATACTATGTGGGCCACTAGGCTCAGATAGATGAGGATATTCAAGATGAAATACAGGAACTAAAAACAGCCATCAAATGGGTTAGAGATCAATTAATAGATGTACAAAAACAAGTGATACTAAAATGTGATTGGAATTCTACTCAATTTTGTGTTACTCCTGTTCAATTCAATCATAGTGCCTATAACTGGGAGCAAATCAAATTTCATTTACAAAATAATACATGATAATGCCTCTCTGAATGTACAATTATTGCAAAAAGAAATCTTTGAAACCTTCTCTAAAAGTCTGCCCTCATCCCCCATCTGGAAATTTTAGCTGAACAACTAGCTGATCAATTATCTGGGCTAGACTCACAAGGATAGTTTCAAAGCATCACCCACAGCATCGGGTCTGGAACTGTAACTCTGGCGATTGTCTTGGTAATTATATTTGTTGTTTACCACTGCCTTTCTGCAAAAATTGTTAAAACTAAACAAACTCAAATGTTCTGGACCTTTTTTTTACAAATATAATAAAATAGGGGGAATTGTTAGGGAATGTTTAACAGTAGTATTCCTGTGTGCTGTTTCCTATCTCTCTTGAGCCCTCTGTTCCTTATCAGTTCCTGTCAGGAGCAAGAGGAGTGTCAAGCCACTCCCAGGACTGAGATCATAGAGATGGGATGCTTGCATAGGATTTCCTTCATTAGCCTTCCCATATGGTGAAAGGTATTATCTATGACCCTCGTTTGATATGGATTGCCTTTTGGCCTTATGGCTTCTATTGCTCCTTGATTCCTTGGTAACTTGTAAACTCTGGTCTTTTGATCTCTATCTGAAGAAGCTACCTTGGAATATGGTATATATACTCACACAGAATTCAATAAAGCACCCTTGTTCCACCAGAGACTTGGGTCCCCATGTCCATCTCTCTCTCTCTCTCTCTCTCTCTTTCTGGCTGATTCCCTGGAGTGCGAAGGTCGGCTGCATAACCCAGGGAATATTAGCCTCTTTCCTTCTTTCACTTTCTTATCGTCAACTCTGGACCACCATGTTCCGGTCCATTAAAGGACCCCAACAGCTACCCACTCCAGTATTCTGGCCTGGAGAATTCCATGGACTGTATAGTCCATGGGGTCGCAAAGAGTCAGACATGACTGAGCCACTTTCACTTCACAAATGTAAATATATAAATGAGAAGAATGAAAGTGATCATTATTAACAAGGGTAGATGGAGGACTTCCCTGGTGGCAAGGTGGATAAGAATCCAGCTGCCAGTGCAGGGTACATGGGTTCAATTCCTGGTCCAGGAAGATCCCACATACTGCAGAGCAACTAATCCCTTGCATTGCAAGTACTGAGCCTGTGCACCAGAGCCTGCCAGCTGCAACTACTGCAGCACATGCAGATTAGAGCCCGCTCTGCAACAAGTGAAGCCATTGCAGTGAGAAGCCTGTGCACCACAACAGACAAAGGCCCGAGCAGCAGCCAAGACCCAGTGCAGCCAACAAATAAATAAATAAATAAATTGACAGTAAAAAAAAAAAAGAGTGGATAGAAACACAAATGCCAGATTCTGTGGGTGTAGACTCAAACAGGTTTGCATTTTCTACATGGAGAACTAAAGCTATGACTTATTGTCTCCTCTGACCCAGTAAGGTCACTGCAAGATATTTATCCTACAGAACAACACGTTTAGCAAAGATCTGTGTTTAAACACCTAAATGTTTATTACAGCACCGTTTTTATGAATGAAAGCTGGGAACTCTCTGTGTGCCTTTCTCTAGGGAACTGGATCAGCTTATGGTGCTAAACCCATAGGCTGGGATGCTCCACGGCTCTTCAGTGGTTATGCAGATCTCTACTTACTTGTGCAAAATATGTCACATACCAAGTGAAGAACTTTTTTCAATACACATACGCTCATAATTGCCCACAATGCAGGAGACCTGGGTTTAACCCCTGGGTCGGGAAGATACCCTGGAGAAGGGAATGACTACCCACTTCAGTATTCTTGCCTGGAGAATTCCATGGACAGAGGAGCCTGGTGGGCTACAGTCCACGGAATTGCAAAGTCAGCCATGACTGAGCAATTGACACACACTTACTTATGCTCATAAAAATAAGACATCCATTCAGAAAAGCTCTGCGCGGGCCAGGAGGCCCAGCCTCTGCTCACCTGGTGTGGCACTGCCGGCCCCAGCCGCACCTGAGCCTCCGCTGGCCTCGGTCTTCTTCTTCCTCCTCTGTGTATGCCTCTCCTCTCTCCTGATGGTCTCAGGGTCTCAGGAAAACAAACATTGCACAGACATTTACAGGGCTCCTGACCTGACAGCCCGAGTGAGGACTAAGTTCTCTGGGAATTTGTTCAGAGGCCCCAGGGAACAGGAGAAGTCACTGTCTGTGAACAGACAGGGACTCGCAGATATTCCTATCTCGTCCCCACAGCTGTCCCCTGACCAAGCTCCTTCCTTCCTCCTCTGCTTCCCACATCTCTCTGGGCTGCTGCTAAGTGACAATATTCCCTCTGCACCATGGTTAGTGAGTGAGCAGAAGCGAGAGTTACTTCCCCATAAACAAAAGAGTGTGGGCTTTGCAATGACACTGGGGTTCAAATCCCACTTCTTCATGGACACACCGTGGGGCCTCCAGCTCCCAGTGTTTTGCTGAGAGCACGGAGCCTGCCAGCCCCTTGGGAGCACCCAGGCCGGCAAACCCCACCCTCATGCTGTCCCAGCCAAGGCCCTCCACCCACATGGGGAATTTCAGGCCCAAAGCTCTGAATATCTTATTTGGCCTCTTGCACTCTCAATACTGCTGCATCCCAGGTCACTGAAAGAAATTTTTTACTTTGTAAAACAGCACAAAACATACATGTGCTAGGATACAAAATTAATATACAGAAATGTGTACAGATGAACCAATATACAAATAGTTCACACTTCTCCTAACCAGATGTTGCACTATGTGTACAATTGTGCCTATGTCTTATTCTCATGTTTTGTGTCTGACTCTGGATTCTCCAACTTGAACATGAGTTCCTTGAGAGCAAATACTGCCCATTCATGGTTGTGCCAAGCATGACCTGTTGTCCTGGTTTACCTGAGGCCAAGCAGTTTCGCAGGACCTGGGATTTCAGTGCTAAAACCAGGACAGTCCTGGGCATACCTGGGCAGCTGGTCACTCCAACTGTATCCCCAACCCAAGGGCAATGCCCAGGATGCAGCAGCTCAATAAATAATAACTCTGCTTGAACGTTTACTTTCAAGTTTGATTTTGGAATAAGGGGAGGGGAAGGGGGCCAAAATGGCCCGCAGGAGCTCAATAAATAAGTCTTGGCAGGAGAGAGGCAAACAGAACCTCAAGGCGACCCCAAGGTATAGCTATGCACTAGTTACAGAGATGAATCAGTCCAGACTGAAGCCCTTCAGAGATGCAGAGGGATTTCTGAAAGAAATGAGATCTGAACATTGAGATTTAGATGACTGGAAGGAATTTGAGGGTTGAATGAGTAATAAGAGCACGAAATTTTAAGCAAATGAAAAATAATGCAGCAATAAACTTAAGGGAAGACAAAGAGTGATTCGAGAAAGGAACAGCATCAGAGATCCTAGATGGACCATGTGGAAAGAGCATGCGCACAACCATGACCATGGAAACACTCGATGTTTATGATGAAACCATGCTGGGAGGGTGAGGGGGATGAAGCATCAGTCAGATGTTGGGAGGTTATATTAGCAGTAACAAAATCAACCTCAATGGCCAACAAAACACAAACAAGCAAAAAATAAGAGTTGGCTTGAGTTCAAGGCCTTCTCCTGCTGAAAGTGAAAGTGTCAGTCATTCAGTCCTGTCCAATTCTTTGCGACCCCATAGTAGACCACCAGGCTCCTCTGTCCATGGAATTCTCCAGGCAAGGATACTGGAGTGGGTAGCCATTCCCTTCTCCAGGCCATCTTTCTGACCCAGGGGTCAACCTTGGGTCTCTGCCATTCCAGGCAGATTCTTTACCATCTGAGGCACCAGGGAAGCCCCTTCTCCTTCTGGGCTCTCACAAAGTCCTGGGAGGAGACAGGACACTGTGGTCGACCAGATGTACCAGCTCATCTCCTGGCTAAGCAGCACTGTCTTCTCTTCCCATGTTTTCCCCTGTGTTTCAGGAGCTAGAACAATGGGCACTGCATTTACCAGACCCCTGCCAGCAGGATTTAAAGTTAGATTCTGCCAAAGAAATGCACCTGCACAAGATCTGAAAATCAAAAGATAAGTAGGATTTCATTTCTGCTGAACTGAAGTCATGCTCTCTGTGAAACTATGTTTACTATTGTTCTTCAGCTGTGGTGGGCAGCTCTTAGGGCTCTGCATAGAGGAGGCTGGAAGCAGCCTCCTCGCCAGGGTCTCCCTGGAAACACCCTGCATCCATGCTCCAGGTAGCTGTGGATGGTCCAGAGGAGGCCCTTGCTCCATTTTTCAAGTCAACAACATTGCCTCTCTCTGACCATTCTTCCCTGGTCTCGGCTCCTTCTGACTTTCCGCTCTGCCTCCCTCATCTACCTTTAAGGACCCAGTGATGAATCCACGATCATCTCGCTACTTCCAAGTCCTGAACTTTAATCATATCTGCAAAGTCTCCTCTGCTGCCATGGGTTCCAGGGGTTAGGACATGGACACCTTTGGGATGCCGCTACTCTGCCAACCACCACAACAAAATGCAAGTGAACTGATTTCCTTCGTTCCTCCCCAAAGCACTGACTCTGGTTTATTCAAAGCCCTGATA
Organism: Bos indicus x Bos taurus; assembly: GCF_003369695.1. Lineage (NCBI taxonomy): Eukaryota > Metazoa > Chordata > Mammalia > Artiodactyla > Bovidae > Bos > Bos indicus x Bos taurus. The sequence goes on along the minus strand of NC_040099.1, from coordinate 7,492,885 downwards.
CTTGGCACAGAAATAAGCAATATCATCTGAGAAAATTCATTCATGATGTTCAGAGCTGTAGTTTGGTGTCCTGAGGGCTGATGGAAAAGGTGATTTGGGGGAAGAGATAATAAGCAGAGAGAGAGAAGAAAAACTTTACAGTTGAGCATACACAAATGCATGCACATTTATTGACTAAAATGCTAATTCATTGAAATATTTATATTTGTGATCAAATGTTTTAGACTTGTTAGTTTCACAGATAAGGCCATTCTGTTCTCTGGCCGGTCCCCAATGGTTGGGATCCAAAGGCAGTGTACAAGAAAATGAGAAATAAGATGAAAACAAGATCGGGCTATATTCTAACTCAAAGTCAACTCCCTTACTATGCTTGCAGCGTGTGTTAAAATGTACACACTTGGCTTATTTTCAGTCATTTGACCGACTTTCCCATTTGCTTCAATCTTCTCTGCGATTGCAATCCCATTTTCCTTGTCTCCCATTCTTTAGGTTATGTTTATTGATTTCTCTAGAGACCATTCCAATTCTTCCTTGTTGTATTGTTTTTCTTCATCCTGAGCACCAGCATGCCTTTCTCTCTCTTAATTTCCTCTAAGGAGCCATTCCACCATATCACTGCCCTAAATAAAAAGCTGAGATGTCCTCAGAGTTCAAAGTTGTGTCGCAGGCATAATTTTCCTTGTAGTACAGCTATGTAATCAGGCTGTTCCTTTACCAACATTGATTCGATTTCATACTTCAGCATAACAGACTGAAACTCTTTATTTTCCTGCATTTATTAAAACCAGAAATTGAAATATCTATGATTTTTTAATTGGAATGCTACAATTATCTGGCTGACACATTACTATTCAGGACACACTTCATACATGGCAGGGGTGGGGTGGGGGATGGGGGCTACAATAGCCATTTCCCTAATGCCAAGTCCAAACCTTGGTGTCATCTTAGAGTTGTCTTTTTCAGCCCCTCATTGTTAGTCACCAAGTTCTGCAGAGGCAAAGAAAATATTTTAAAGCAACCTCTCCATCCACACACTCATTGTGCTTGTCCTTAAAACATTCAACATGAGAGCTGCTTAGCAGCAGCAGCAGCAAAGACATTCTACTTCAACACATATAACCTAAAGAAACTCGTTCACAGGACTTCCCTGGCTATCCAGTGGTTGGGACTCTGTGCTTTCACTGTAGGGGGTGCGGGTTTTATCCCTGGTCAGGGAACAATTGCCTGTGGGTCCACTTCCCCAGTAACTACTTTCTGAGTAAAAAAAAATTTAGGCATTTTTCTGGTTATCTCACTTAATCCTTCAACTATAAACAGCACGATATAAAGCACTATTAAATGGTCACCATTTGAGTGACACTTTTCTAATGCTTTAAGTCTTGCATTCACAAAACCTTCTAAAAATATTAGAAAATGGAAATTGTTACTATTCTTACATTACATTTGAGGGAACTGAGGCACAGACTGAAGTAATTTGCTCAATGTTCCCCACACCTCTCGGGTAGCAAAACCAGAATTTGGACTCAGATATTGGACTTACCCTGATGCTGGTAAAGACTGAAGGCAGGAGGAGAAAGGGTTGACAGAGGATGAGGTGGTTGGATGGCATCACTGGCTCGATGGACATGAGTTTGAGCAAGCTCTGGAAGTTGGTGATGGACAGGGAAGCCTGGAGTGCTGCAGTCCATGGGGTCACAAAGAGTCAGACATGACTGAGCAACTGAACTGAACTGATTAGACTGTAGAGCACACTCTTTTCATCTCAACACCCCTCTGCTCACCCATCAGAGTCAGGTTTTTTCTCTGCTCAACAGATAAGGAAGTGAGCCTTCAGCAGGTAGGAAACCTGTCTGAAGTTCCATGTGTAAGAGCCATCACAGCGCACTGCTTTTCTTCAATGACACTCCCCAGGTCAGAAATTCTCACTGGAAAAATTATTTCCTATGGCAATGTTTCCCAAAGTGCACCTTCCAGTTATCACAGAAATTATGGAAAGTGTGGATTTTTGTGGATAAACTGGCTTTGGAAACTTTACACACTTTATTCCCCTTTTAGAATACAGGCATCATTCAATGCAGTGTGTTAAAGGTCCTGATAAATTCAATAGCAAAGAATCCCCCTGAATTTAGTTTAACCTACTGTTTCTCAAATCCATTTCACCATGAAATTACATCTTTATGTATCCTCAATTAGCCTGCATCTCAGAACACACTTTGGAAAATGCTGTGCGATAGATTCATATATAAACACCTTGGCTTCATTTTCAAAGTCTTACATAGTCTATTCCTTCCTTTACCTGTCCAAAGTTGCTTCTTATTTGAGAATCAAATAAATGTAATTCAGTACATCAACAAGTTAAAGAGGGAGAATTATGTAATCATATTGACTGACATATAAAAAGCATTTGACAGAAAAATGCATATCACCCATTCACATTAAAAGCCCTTCATGAGTTAGAAATAGAGGGGAATTACCTCAACTTGATAAGAAATCATCTGCAAAGAACCTATAGCTAGGACTGAATACTTTCCCCTTAAGACTGTGGGGGAAGTAAGGAGGTCTGCTTTACTCACTGCTATATAACATGGTGGGCTGCCCTGGTAGCTCAGAGGTAAAGAATTCACCTGTTAATGCAGCAGATGTGGGTTCGATCCCTGGGTTGGGAAGATCCCCTGGTAAAAGAAACGGCAACCCACACCAGTCTTTTTGCCTGGAAAATCCCATGGACAAGGAAGCCTGGTGAGCTACAGTCCATGGGGTCGCTAAAGACTTGGACACAACTTAGCAACTAAACAACCACAACACACAGCATAGCACTGGATGTTCCAGCCACTGCAATAAAGCAAGAAAAAGAAACAAGAGGCATACAGATTAGGAAGGAAGAAGTAAAACTATTCTTACCTGCAGAGGCCATGACCATCTATGTAGAAAACCCAAGAAATCTATAAAATCTTCTATAACTAATGAAAGTGAAAGTTAGTTGCACAGTCATGTCCAACTCTGCAATTCCACGGACTGAAGCCTGTCCCGCTACTCTGTCCATGGAATTCTCCAGGCAAGAGTACTGGAGAAGTTGCCATTTCCTTCTCCATCTAGAACTAATAAGTAAGATCAATAATCTTGCAGTATACAAGATAACACCACAAGACTAACTGCATTTCCATATGCTAATAACAGACAGCCCCAAATTTAAAACATAATACCATTTACATTCACTCCAAATAAAATAAAAGACAGGTATCTGGTATATTCTATACTATGGAATAATACTACTAAACAATAAAAAGGATCAAACTATCGATACATGCAAAAATTTGGATCAGTCTGCAGGGAATCATGCTGAGTAAAAAAAGTCAGCCTTAAAGTTCTCACACTGAATGTATTCCGTTTATACAACATTCTTGAAATGACAAAACATTTTTTGCAATTGAGAAATTTGAGAACAAATTAGAAGTTTCCAGAGGTTAAGAATGGGGAGTGATGTGGAAGAGAAGTATTTGTTATAAGAGGCAACACAAAGGATCCTCATGATATTGGAACTGTTTAGTATCTTGACCAAACAGTTGGGAGATATGCAAATCTACATAGGTGATAATACTGTATAGATCTGGAAATAATTAATGCAATTATTCTTGTATTAGTATGATATACTTAAAGCATCTATACACGTTAACACACTAGAACTTAATACACACAAGCACACACATGCAAATGAGTACAAGTAAAACTGGGAAAAGCTGAATAGTGTAGGTGGATTGCACCAATGTCAGTGTCCTGGCTGTGATACTGTACTCTAGTTTGTAAGATGTTAGGGGAAACTGACTGAAAAATATATGGAGTCTGTCTGTATTATTTCTTACAACTGCATGTGAATCTACAATTATCTCAATTAAAAAGTCAATTAAAATAAAGAGAGAAGGCAATAACATATGATAACTTTGATGGTTCTCTGGTGCTCCACTGCCAGGTGTCTCCTGCCAAGACATTAAATTGGGGATTCATTCACCTTTTAGGTGCCATTAAGAAGGGTATTTACCTTGGGCTTTTGATAGTTACAATTCCTGCACTTTCTGTGATTTTCTCACCTCAAACAGATGGTGATATAAAGTAGCATCAGTTCAGTTCACTTCAGTAGCTCAGTCATGTCCAACTCTTTGTGATCCCATGGACTGCAGCACACCAGGCTTACCTGTCCATCACCAACTCCTAGAGCTTGCTCAAACTCATGTCCATTTGAGTCGGTAATGCCATCCAACCATCTCATCCTCTGACATTGCCATCTCCTTCTGCCTTAAATCTTTCCCAGCCTCTGAGTCTTTTCCAATGAGTCAGTCCTTTGTATCAGGTGGCCAAAGTATTGGGCTTTCAGCTTCAGCATCAGTCCTTCCAATGAATATTCAGGACTGATTTCCTTTAGGATGGACTGATTGGATCTCCTTGCAGTCCAAGGAACTCTCAAGACTCTTCTCCAACACCACTATTCAAAAGCATAAATTTGTCAGTGCTCAGCTTTCGTTATAGTCCAACACTCACATCCATACATAACTACTGGAAAAACCATAGCTTTGACTAGATGGACCTTTGTTGGCAAAGTAATGTCTCTGCTTTTTAATATGCTGTCTAGGTTGGTCATAACTTTTCTTCCAAGGAGCAAGCGTCTTTTAATTTCACAGCTGCAGTCACCATGTGCACTGATTTTGGAGCCCCAAAAAATAAAGTCTCTCACTGTTTTCATTGTTTCCCCATCTATTTCCCATGAAGTGATGGGACCAGATGCCATGATCTTAGTTTTTTGAATGTTGAGTTTTAAGCCAACTTCTTCACTCTCTTCTTTCACTTTCACCAAGAGGCTCTTTAGTTCTTTGCTTTCTGCCCTAAGGGTGGTGTTATATGTGTATCTGAGGTTATTGATATTTCTCCCTGCAATCTTGATTCCAGCTTGTGCTTCATTCAGTCCAGCGTTTCTCATGATGTACTCTGCATATAAGTTAAATAAGCAGGGTGACAATATACAGCCCTGATGTAATCCTTTCCCTATTTGGAATGAGTCTGTTGTTTCATGTTCAGTTCTAACTGTTGCTTCTTGACCTGCATACAGATTTCTCAGGAGGCAGGTCAGGTGGTCTGGTGTTCCCATCTCTTTAAGAATTATTCAGTTTTTTGTAATCCACACAGTAAAAGGCTTTGGAGTAGTCAATAACGTAGAAGTGGACGTTTTTCTGAAATTCTCTTGCTTTTTGGATGATCCAACGGGTGTTGGCAATTTGACCTCTGGTTCCTCTGCCTTTTTTAAAACCAGCTTGAACATCTGGAAGTTCACAGTTCATGTATTGCTGAAGCCTGGCTTGGAGAATTTTGTGCATGACTTTACTAGTGTGTGAGATGAGTGCAACTGTGCAGTAGTTTGAGCATTATTTGCATTGCCTTTCCTTGGGATTGGAATGAAAATGGACCTTTTCTAGTCCTGGGGCCACTGCTGAGTTTTCCAAATTTGCTGACATATTGACTGTAGCACTTTCACAGCATCATCTTTTAGGATTTGAAATAGCTCAACTGCAATTCCATCACCGCCACTAGCTTTGTTCATAGTGATGCTTTGTAACACCCATTTGACTTCACATTCCAGGATGTCTGGCTCTAGGTGAGTGATCACACCATCGTGATTATCTGGGTCATGAAGATCTTTTTTGTACAGTTCTTCTGTGTATTCTTGCCACCTCTTCTTAATATCTTCTGTTTGTTAGGTCCCTACCTTTTCTGTCCTTTATCAAGCCCAACTTGGCATGAAATGTTCCCTTGGTATCTCTAATTTTCTTGAAGAAATCAGTCTTTCCCATTCTACTGCTTTCCTCTATTTCTGTGCATTGATCGCTAAGGAAGGCTTTCTTATCTCTCCTTGCTATTCTTTGGAACTCTGCATTCAAATGGGAATATCTTTCCTTTTCTCCTTTGCTTTTCACTTCTCTTCTTTTCACAGCTATTTGTAAGGCCTCCTCAGACAGCCATTTTGCTTTTTTGCATTTATTTTTCTTGAGGATGGTCTTGATCCTTGTCTCCTGTACAGTGTCACGAACCTTCGTCCATAGTTCATCAGGCACTCTATCAGATCTAGTCTCTTAAATCTATTTCTCACTTCCACTGTATAAGGGATTTGATTTAGGCCATACCTGAATGGTCTAGTGGTTTTCCCCACTTTCTTCAATTTAAGTCTGAATTTGGCAATAAGGAGTTCATGATCTGAGCCACAGTCAGCTCCCAGTCTTGTTTTTGTTTACTGTATAGAGCTTCTCCATCTTTGGCTACAAAGAATACAATCAATCTGATTTTGGTGTTGACCATCTGGTTATGTCCATGTGTAGAGTCTTCTCTTGTGTTGCTGGAAGAGGGTGTTTGCTATTACCAGGGCGTTCTCTTGGCAAAATTCTATTAGCTTTTGCCCTGCTTCATTCCGTATTCCAAGGCCAAATAAGCCTGTTACTGCAGGTGTTTCTTGACTTCTTACTTTTGCATTCCAGTCCCCTATAATGAAAAGGACATCTTTTCTGGGTGTTAGTTCTAAAAAGTCTTATAGGTCTTCAAAGAACTGTTCAACTTAAGCTTCTTCAGCATTACTGGTTGGGGCATAGACTTGGATTACTGTGATATTGAATGGTTTGCCTTGGAAACGAACAGAGATCATTCCATCATTTTTGAGATTGCATCCAAATACTGCATTTGGGATTCTTTTGTTGACCACGATGGCTACTCCATTTCTTCTAAGGGATTCCTGCCCGCAGTAGTAGATATAACGGTCATCTGAGTTAAATTCACCCATTCCAGTCCATCTTAGTCCTCTGATTCCTAGAATGTCGATTTTCACTCTTGCCATCTCCTGTTTGACCACTTCCAATTTGCCTTGATTCATGGACCTAACAATCCAGGTTCTTATGCAATATTGCTATTTACAGCATCAGACCTTGCTTCTATCACCAGTCACATCTACAACTGGGTGTTGTTCTTGCTTTGGCTCCATCCCTTCATTCTTTCTGGAGTTATTTCTCCACTGATCTCCAGTAGCATATTGGGCACCTACCGACCTGGGGAGTTCATCTTTAAGTATCTTATCATTTTGCCTTTTGATACTGTTCATGGGGTTCTCAAGGCAAGAATACTGAAGTGGTTTGCCATTCCCTTCTCCAGTGGACCACATTCTGTCAGTCCTCTCCACCATGACCCCACCATCTTGGGTGGCCCCACACAGCATGGCTTAGTTTCATTGAGTTAGACAAGGATGTGGTCCATGTGATCAGATTGGCTAGTTGTCTGTGATTGTGGTTTCAGTCTTCTGCCCTCTGATGCCCTCTCTCAACACCTACCATCTTACTTGGGTTTCTCTTACCCTGGATGGGGGGTATCTCTTCACGGCTACTCCAGCAAAGCACAGCCGCTGCTCATGACTTTGGATGTGGGGTATCTCCTGTAGGCCGCGCTCATGGCCTTGGACATGGGGTAGCTCCTCTCCGCGGCTGCTCCTGATCTTGGACGTGGGGTAGCCCCTGTGCCACTGCCCCTGTGCCGCACCTGCGCAGCGCCTTTCCACACGCAGTCTCCACCCCCAGCCTCCGCCCCTGCACCGCGCAGCTGCCGCAGCCAGAGTTACTAAACATTGAAGTTCCCTCTTCTCCATAACTTAAAAGAAATCTGGGGAATTGTGCAGGCAGGATCCATGAGCACAGGTAATACTAGCACATGAAAGAAGACACCACACCAGAAAAACAGTGGCAAAGGTTTGACCTTCTTCTCTTACCCTTAGAAAGAAATGCACTACATTGTCTTCAAGTGGTAAAATGGGTATGATATTTTCTTTTTCTCTAGAATTTGAACATGCTTTCATTTGATAAAGAATAATTTTTAAAAATGAATCTGCCATTTTTTCCTGCCACTAGAGAAATACTTTACTGGGGGATTAAAAAAAATGAAAATGATGCCATGATATAGATGATGGTGGTTGTCTGGGTTGATGCCTTAAAGTCAATCTTTATATTTCTATTTACAAATCTCTTTAGTTACAAATTTCACATAAAATCAGATGAGAACATTTTAAATGAAAAAGGCAAATGAATAATTATTTATCGAGTGGATTAATAAGTGCTGCAGTCAGCCTTGTATAACCTACTGCAGTAAAACAATCCATGAAAATATGGACAAAGTCTTCAATAAGTATTTATTGATCTGAATGGGTTTTGAACGAAAATATGTGACCACAAAAATTATATGAATGTTCTTGTTTCTGAGGAAGACAAAGTCATGGCTAAAGTCAATTTCAGAGAGATAACAACGCACTAAAAGCAGTTCACTTAGACCATGTGACTGTGAACACAGGTCCCACACAGAGCAGACACTCATTTGAGTTTGCTTTGGGCAAATGGCATACGGTGTCCTTCACAATTTGTCCACAATGGATCTTTATGAATTACCAAATTACACACTCCAGTCACATTCACAGCAGCGAATTTCAAGCTGTTCTTCAAACAAAACATTCTCTTTCAACCTCTGTGCTTTCACATTGAAACGGGCCTCCCCTCTGGGTCTAGTGAACTCCTGCATCCCCCTCAGGATGAGGATGGAGACACAGGTGCTGGAGGTGGGCAGCTGTCAGTGACCTGGAAACTGGGCATCACAGCTGCGGGACTCGGGGGTGCTGAGGAGTGTGGGCCGGAGGTTACAGGCATCCTACAGCACCTCTGGGGAGACGGGTGTCACACACACTCCAGGGACAGGTGGTGGCCAAGGGGGCAGAGACCAACGCCCAACAAAGGAACGTGGGAGGAGCAACGAAACTTTCCATCTGCATTGACCCTTTGACCTGGCAATTCTAGTTCTAGGAATTTTCTCTAAACCTGTACAAGTACAAAACAACAGAGGAACAGGTTTTTAATAACTGTGGTATTATTATGATAGCAAAACATTGGGAATAACTTAATATTCACTCATGAGAAACTGGTTGAATAAAGTTTGGCGCATCCATATACTGGAGTACTAAGAATGAGGAAGAGCCCTATGAACTCATGGAGAGTGACTTCCAGGACATACTTTAAATGAAAAAAAGTACAAAAGAGTATGTATAGCATGCTGGCCTTGCTGTAAGAAAGAGGAATAATTTCATATATGTATTTATGTGTTTATATATATATATATATGTATACATATAGCAATATATGTATCGCGATGTATACACTGCAAAAAGGAATACAGAAGGAATTGGGAGAGTAGCATGGAAACATACACTATCATATGTAAAATAGATAGCCAGTAGGAATTTGCTGTATGACGCAGGGAGCTCAACCTGGTGCTCTGTGACAACCTAGAGGGGTGGGTTGGGGGCGGTGGGAGAAAGGTTCAAGCGGGAGGGGACATGTGTATACCTATGGCTGATTCATGTTGATGTATGGCAGAAGCCAACACAATTTTGCAAAGCAATTATCCTCCAACTAAAAATAAATTAAAAAAAAAAAAGAAATATGAGGGATGTCATAAACTAAGGGTGGTATTTATATGTGCAGTTGGTGGGAAGCAGGTGGGGACAAAGGGGATAGGAAGGAGACCTCTCTAGCTATTTCTCTTTAGATGATTTTTACTTTTGAGTTACGTATGTTTTACATAATCAAAAGGAAAAAATCAAAGGATTTAAAAAACAAAACTAAAATTGATCACAAAAAAATGAGCCTAAGTATACATCAAAAATATAACCACACAGAAGAAGAATTAATTCAAGCAACTTTGGAATTCAGTTCTCTATGAACTTTAATACTAAGGCTATCTTCTAAGTACCAAAACAACTGCAGAAAAACAAAACAGAAAAACTCAAGCTTTACCTAGTAGTAAAGTAGGACCAACTTGCTGCAGGTGGTATCACACGAGGAGTGATTCTGAAACTATTTTGCTGGGGCTGCAGGGTAGAGGAAATGATACATACATTCGTTCTGATGCTGTAGGGAACCAGGGTTCTCACTGTGAGAAAGAGATATACGAATAAGGAATGAGGCAAGGAGAAGAACTCTGTGTTCCTAGGCTAACATTAAAGTTATCAGTGTAAACTCATGAAATTTAAAAATAAGTTTCCTGGCTCTATCCACCAGAAGGGTCTAGAAGCAGGGACAGCTGAATAGCCCCATCAGCTATGAATGCATTAACGACATTGTATATTTCATGACACAATTGGGCACTGAGGTGCCTTTTAATCTAGCCACCCACACAATGAGGTTGGGTGAATTTTCTGAATCTAATGATCTGAGGCCTTGGAGAGGAAGTGGGAGTGGAAAATTAAAGAAGGGACCACTTCTGAGAGTGTTCTTGGTGGAGTCGCCATGAAGTGCACTGCTATGCTATAATTTTAAAAAATAGTTATTTATTTGGCTGCCCTGGGTCTTAGTTGCAGTGTGTGGAATCTTTCGCTACAGCATGCAACATCTTAGTTGTGACATGCAGGATCTAGTTCCCTAACCAGGGATCAAACCCGGGCCCCCCTGCCTTGGGAGCATGAAGTCTTAGCCTCTTGACCACCAAGGAAGTCCCTGTTATGCTATTAATATAATTTTTGACAAGGTCAGTGGGTATGAGAGAGCAGAATTGTTGTCTTTGAGGATTTGGAAACATTTTAGAAGAGATAAACATGAGTCTCTAGTAATACACTTTACTCCTTTTCAAAGTCACTTATCTCTTTATTATTCCTTAATTCCCACATTTGTGCTCAGACTCTCAGTCATATTCAACTCTTTGCAACCCCATGGAGCCATGTTATTTACTCTATCAATATCCGTAATGTGCAAAGTCTCTTCAGTTGTGTCTAGCTCTTTGTGACCTCATGGACTGTAGCCCGCCAGGCTCCTCCGTCCATGGAATTCTCGGGGCAAGAATACTCGGGTGGGTTGCCCTTTCCTCCTCAAGGGGATCTTCCTGACCCAGAGATAGAACCCACGTCTCCTGCGTCTCCTGCATTGGCAGAAGGATTCTTTACCACTGCGCCACCTGGGAAGCCCTTAACTCCCATAAAAATCTATGGATAAGAAGACCAGAAAATTCTCCAAGTTATGTACATGTCACGATTCTCTGCCGTCTGCGCATGTCCTGCTGAGACTGTCCGTAACCTTGGTTGTGTGATCGCTGTCATGTTAGCCTGAGCAAACTGCAGTTATGGGGACAAAGAGCAAGTGTTAACAACTGGATGATTCCTCAAGGTATTGCATGGAATGTGGAAGTGAAGTAAAGTCGCTCAGTCGTGTCCGACTCTTTGAGACCCCGTGGACTGTAGCCCACCAGGTGCGTCCGTCCATGGGATTCTCCAAGCAAGAATACTGGAGTGGGTTGCCATTTCCTTCTCCAGGGGATCTTCCCAACCCAGGGATTGAACCTAGGCCTCCCGCATTTCTGGCAGACCCTTTAACCTCTGAGCCACCGGGGAAGCCCAGGAAACCTTAATTCCTCTGGAATGGGTGGCTGTGTGTATGTGTGTGTGTGAGTTGCTCAGTCATGTCCAACTTTTTGGGACCCCTGTAGCCCTCCAGGCTTCTCTGTCCATGGAATTTCCAGGAAGAATACTGGAGTGGGTTGCCATGCCATTCCCCAGGGGGACGGGTGGCTACTTAGGTCTAAAAGGACCTGAGAAATCAGGCCGATGGAGAGTCACGTGGACAGTGAGAAGAACGGTAGGAATGAGCAAAGGGTTTACAAGCAGAGCCAGGGTCTTCCCAGTAGAGGCAATAACTGAAGTCAGAGTGGGTGGTGACATGACATCTCGGGGAAAGTACAGAGGAGAGAGAGCTGAAGAATGTTTAAAGTAAAACTAAACCAAAAACAACACCAGACAAACCATAAACCATATGTTTCTAAAGGGTCCTTAAAAGATCAGAAGACAGATCTTAGGGTGGGTTCAAGTTCTCAGAAATGAGAACCAGCTCATAGCTGAGCAGAAATAAAAGTGAAACATAAGCTCTTTCCACAGTGTTTTCAATTTAGTGATCATCCTATCAGTTCAGTTCAGTTCAGTCGCTCAGTCGTGTCCGACTCTTTGCGACCCCATGAATCGCAGCACGCCAGGCCTCCCTGTCCATCACCAACTCCTGGAGTTCACCCAGACTCATGTCCATTGACTCAGTGATGCCATCCAGCCATCTCATCCTCTGTTGTCCCCTTCTCCTCCTGCCCCCAATCCCTCCCAGCATCAGAGTCTTTTCCAATGAGTCAACCCTTCGCATGAGGTGGCCAAAGTACTGGAGTTTCAGCTTTAGCATCATTCCTTCCAAAGAAATCCCAGGGCTAATCTCCTTCAGAATGGACTGGTTGGATCTCCTTGTAGTCCAAGGGACTCTCAAGAGTCTTCTCCAACACCACAGTTCAAAAGCATCAATTCTTTGGTGCTCAACATTCTTCACAGTCCAACTCTCACATCCATACATAACTACTGGAAAAACCATAGCCTTTACTAGACGGACCTTTGTTGGCAAAGTAATGTCTCTGCTTTTGAATACACTATCTAGGTTGGTCATAACTTTCCTTCCAAGGAGTAAGCATCTTTTAATTTCATGGCTGCAATCACCATCTGCAGTGATTTTCCAACAACACAAGAGAAGACTCTACACACGGACATCACCAGATGGTCAACACCGAAATCAGATTGATTATATTCTTTGCAGCCAAAGATGGAGAAGCTCTATACAGTCAGCAAAAACAAGACCAGGAGCTGACTGTGGCTCAGATCATGAACTCCTTACTGCCAAATTCAGACTTAAATTGAAGAAAGTAGGGAAAACCACTAGACCACTTAGGTATGACCTAAATCAAATCCCTTATGATTACACAGTGGAAGTGAGAAATAGACTTAAGGGCCTAGATCTGATAGATAGAGTGCCTGATGAACTATGGACTGAGGTTGGTGACACTGTACAGGAGACAGGGAGCAAGACCATTCCCATGGAAAAGAAATGCAAAAAAGCAAAATGGCTGTCTGGGGAGGCCTTACAAATAGCTGTGAAAAGAAGAGAAGCCAAAAGCAAAGGAGAAAAGGAAAGATAAAAGCATCTGAGTGCAGAGTTCCAAAGAATAGCAAGAAGAGATAAGAAAGACTTCCTCAGCGATCAATGCAAAGAAATAGAGGAAAACAATAGAATGGGAAAGACTAGAGATCATCCTATAGCTAACAATAAATAATAGCATCTCTCTTCTGTAGAGTACCAACAGGTATGCTAAATAAGGACAAAGTAATAAAAAATTTAGCCATCCTAAAGCCCTAGAAGAATACTACGGGCCCACAGGGCGCACGCACACATATTGAATTCAGATGTATGAAATGTCTTGCCTAACGATCCAGCAGAGGGAAGGAAATTAGTGGCTGTTGCCCGAGAACTTGGGATATATGATTCTCTGAGTACGGAAGAGAAACAGACCAGTAGTTGTTTTCTTTTCAGTTTAATAACTGTATTAACTTGATCTGTGCTCTTATCAGCTCTAAGCAGAGAGGAGACAGAGCTTTAACTTCACTGGGCTGTAGAACAATAACCCATAATTCAGAAGTTTCCGGAAGTGAGGTTGGTGATTACTGTCTGGCAGCCAAACGTAAAATGAGGTTGAGCATCACTGTATGGTCAGCAATACCCTACTTGCGGGAGCCAGTGGAAGTTCAAGTTGGAGGTGGGAGGACCTCCACTCAGTGCAAGGTGACCGGACCCAAGTAAGGGCATCAGCAGATACGGGCAGCCCTGCCTGTGACCTTGGAGACTGAGCCGCTCAGGGTGGGGGTGGGGGTGGGCTTTGCACAGGAGAATGGCCCACCCAGCTCCAAGCAACGCTGGAGCCCAACAGGGCGTTAAGTAATCAATTTGAAGATGTTTACGCTGCTTGGTGTCTACATCAGAAGCGTGCTCTCTCTCTTTTATACTTTAATAAAACTGTATTACACAAAACGTCTGAGCGATCAAGCTTCGTCACTGGCCCCAGATTGAATTCTTCTCCTCTGGAGGCAAGAATTCCAGTGTCTTCTGTGGTTCAGCAACAAATTTTCATCTTGGGGGCTTGTCCAGGATTCTTCAGGACAAGGTTAAGATTCTTGGAGCTCTAGTTCTTTGTTCTCCTAACAAACATGTTTTCTGCTGTACCTGACTAACTCTCCAGTGTGCTAGTGTGTATGAATGACACACCCTGTGTGAAGCAAGTGAGGAGCCCTGCTCTGCAGTTCCACGGTGACCTCATATGGCTTATGGCAGAAACCCTGTCAGGGGTTTATACTGACATGCCAATAGACTTCCCTGGTGGCTCAGATGGTAAAGCATCTGCCTACAATGTGGGAGACCCAGGTTCAACCCCGGGTAAGGAAGATCTCTTGGAGAAGGAAATGGCAACCCACTCCAGTATTCTTGCCTGGAAAATAACATGGATGGAGGAACCTGGTAGGCTACAGTCCATGGGGTCGCAAAGAGTTGGACAAGACCGAGTGACTTCACTTTCACTTGCGCTGCTTGGTATCAATCTCTTCCTGTCTCTAAGTACTTTCTCCAGACTCTAATAAATGCCCATGATGTGTGTGTGTGTGTGTGTGTGTGTGTTGCACAAGTTGTGTGTTTCTCCTGCCCTGGAGGATGGGTCGAATCCACATATTTTCAAGTCCATCAAGAGCAAATCTCTTTCTTATCCATTCCTCTTCTTTGAGATTAAAGTATGTTTAGGTCTTTCCAGTGTTCTTGCCTGGAAAATCCCATGGGCAGAGGAGCCTGGTTGCCTAGAGTCCATGAGGTCACAAAGAGTCAGACACGACTGAAGCAACTTAGCATTCATGCATTCAGGTCATTTGTGGGTTGTGTCTAATGAGAGTTCAAATTATACGGGCTGGCCAAAATTTTCATTTGGGTTTTTCTATACCAGTTTATGAGAAGGCAATGGCACCCCACTCCAGTACTCTTGCCTGGAAAATCCCATGGATGGAGGAGCCTGGTGGGCTGCAGTCCATGGGACACCACTGAGCGACTTCACTTTCACTTTTCACTTTCATGCATTGGAGAAGGAAATGGCAAGCCACTCCAGTGTTCTTGCCTGGAGAATCCAAGGGACGGGGGAGCCTGGTGGGCTGCCATCTATGGGGTCGCACAGAGTTGGACACGACTGAAGCGACTTAGCAGCAGCAGCAGTATATCAGTTTATGAAAACACCCAAACTTTCTGGCCAACCCAATACTACTCTTCTCATTTCAGATGTAACCTAACAGCAACATGAGCTGAACTAGTTTTAAGATGCCCCACGAAGTCAGCATTAACTATAAATAAGTGCCATCTTCAGCTCTAGCAGTCTGAGGCAGGCACAGTTAGCTGCCTCATCCACTGGGCTCTAGGAGCTCACTGATCTTATTTGGGTCATGTCAGCCAGCAGTTGGTGTGTGTATGTGTTTGTCTCTGCCCTGAGGGCTAGGGGCTGCTTAACCAGGGGCTCTGTGTTTCATACTATGGTGTCAAGGCCTGGAACGTAGTGTTCAATGTGCGTGGACTTAATACAAGTCTGTGGCAAGCGAAAATGCACAGCAGACTCGTACATAGCATTGTTTTTGAGATTTTAGACAGTGATGCTCACACTCTAGGTATGCTTTCATAATGATGAAATCTGAGAGGTTCTTTCTAAATTACAATAGGTTAAAGGCATCTTTTAAGCTTTTCAATTTAAAAATGTTGGCCATTAGACCCCCTTTTAAGAAACATACAATTTCCATTTTTCTTGTTCTACCAATTTATTTCTGTTTGTTTCCAAGTCCTGCATCAAATAACACTTTTCTCCTGTGTTACTCATACGTAACTGGAATAAGAGAGAGAGCAGTCTTAGGTTGAACAGTCTACCAAACAGACTTGCAAACCATATGAATATGTATTATCAGGTTTCATTCTGTGCATTTGTGACATGAACTTTTAAAAACCCATCACACATTTATAGCTTGGAATGTAAACTGAAGGAATCGATTCTACAAAATCAATGAAATAAAAAGCTCCAAGTGACTACTTCTACAGTTGACAGTTTGAAAGAAGAAAAATCTCCACTGTCTGTGCACAGATCAAATCTCACTCGAAAGCCCTGGGCAGCCCACATGGAAAAGAGGAAGGGGAACACGATCAGCAAGGTTTGTGTCATGGACCTCATAGCCACCAGAATCATTATTCAACAAAGGAGGCTGCGAAAACTGGATATCTACAGGCAATGTATGCTCCCTCTGTAGCAACTTCGTTGAGTTTCTATCATAAATGGACATTGGATTTTGCCGAAAGTTTCTTCAGCATTTATTAAGATGATCATGTGATTTTCTTTATCCTTTGTTACTATGTTGTAGCATGTTGATTAATTTGAAGACTAAATCGTCACTGCATCCCTGGAAAAAAAATCTCCCTTGATCATGATGTATGATCCTTTTGATGTATTGCTGCATTTGATTGGCTAATATTTTGTCAAGGATTTTCACATTGATGTTCATCTGGGATATTACCTGTAATTTTCTTCTTTGGTAGGGTCTTTGTTCTGTTTTGGTTTCAAAGTTATGATGGCCTTATAGAATGACTGTGGAAATGTTCCCCCCTTTTCAATTTATAGAATAGTTTGAGAAGGCTAGATATTAATTCTTCTTTAAGTGTTTAATAGAGTTCCCCTATGAAACGATCTGATCCTGTTCTTTCATGTGTGGAAAGTGTTTTGAATAATGATTCAATTTCATTTCTAGTAATTGGTCTGTTTAGATTTTATATTTAGACCTTCCTGATCCAGCCTTGGAAGATTATATGCTCCTAGGAATTTAGTTAGTTCTGTTAGGTCATTCAATTTATTGGCATATAACTGTTTGTAGTATTCTCTTAGGATTGTATTTCTATGATATTGGTTGTAACTTCTCTCTTATTTCTAGTTTTATTTATTTGGCCCTGCCCCCTATTTTCTGGATGAGTTTGGGTTAAAATTTATCAATTTTATCTTTGGAGAAAATAATTTCATTGATTTTTTCTATTATTGGTGGTGGTCTCTCATCCTACTTTATTTCCTTTCTTCTGCTAACTTTGGGCTCTGTTTGCTCTTCTTTTTCTAATTCCCTTAGGTGGAAATTTAGGTGGACTATTTGGGATTTTTCTTATTTCTTGAGTAGGCTTGTATTGTTACTAACCATCCTCTTAGAATTGCTTTTGTTGTGTCCCATAGATTTTGGAAAGTTACATTTCTATTTTCATTTGTCTCAAGGTATTTTTAGTTTTCTCTTTGATGATCATAGGATTTCTAGTAGCATGTTGGTTACTCTCCACATGTTTGTGTTTTATTCCAGTTTTCTTCCTGTAATTAATTTCTAGTTTCATACCTCGAGTCAGAAAATGAAACAATAATTTCAATTTTCTCAAATTTATTGAGGCTTCTTTAGTGGCCTAGCAGGTGACTTAGAGAAAGTTCCATGTGCACTTCAAAAGACTGTTTATTGTGTTGGGGGATGGAATGTTCTGTAACTGTGAATTCCAATGGCCTAACATGTCATTTAAGGCCACTCTCCTTACTGATTTTCTGTCTAATCTACCCACATTCATTAATGCAAGTGGAGTAACGAAGTCCTCTACTATTAATGCAATACTACCAGTCTCTCCCTTTATGTTTGTTAATAATTGCTTTATATATTTATATGCTATGTTAGGTACATACATGTTTATGAACATTTTATGTCTTCTTGGATTAACTCCTTTTTCATTATGTAATGCCCTTCTTTGTCTTTTGTCATAGCCTTTGTTTTATATGAGCATTGCTACTCCACTTCCTTTTTGTATCCATTTGCATGGGATATTTCTCTCCATCCTTTCACATTCCTCTGTGTGTCTCCAGCTCTAAAGCAAGTCTCTTGTGTTGTTGTTGTTTAGTAGCTAAGTTGTGTCCAACTCTTTACGACCCCATGGACTGTATGTAGCCTGCCAGACTCTATCCATGGGATTTCCCAGGCAAGAATACTGGAGTGAGTTGCCATTTACTTCTTCAGGGATCTTTCTAAGGGATGGAATCTGCACCTCCTGCTTGGCAAGTGGATTCTCTACCATTAAACCACCAGGGAAGCCCAGCTCTCTTGTAGGCAGCTTATTAATAGGTCTTGTTTGCTTTTATTCATTCACTCCATGTCTTTTAGTTGTGGCATTTAGTCCATTTATCTTTAAAATGATTATTAGGTATGTACTTATTGTCATTTTGTCACTTATTTTCTGATTGTTTTGTAGTTCTTTTAGTCTCTTCCTTGTGGTTCAATGATTTTATTTAGTGTTTTTTTGGGTCCCTTTCTCATTTTTTGAGTGTTATCTATTGTAGGTTTTTGGTTTGTGGCTACCATGAGGTTCATAGAGATTGATATGTTATTTATATATATTACAAATGGATACATAATATATTTATATTTTTATTTTAAACTGATAGTGATTTAAGATCCAGCACCTTCTAAAAACTGCATTTTTTACTCCCCCCTCCAAAGTTTTGTTTTTGATGCCATGTTGGACATTGTGTATTCACTATTTATTGCAATTATAGTTGATTGTACAGTTTTTGTCCTTTCTTCTTCTTTTGGTCATGCTTCATAGCATGTGGAATCTTAGTTCTCATGTAAACATGTCACCTGTGTTCCGTGCAGTGGAAGTGCAGAGTCTCAACCGCTGGACCACCAGGGACGTCCCTCCTGTATTCTTCTCACTACCTTTTTTAAGTGTTGGATCCACTGCCTTTACTAGATATTTGCCTTTACCATTGAGGTTTTTTTCATTCATGTATTTTATTATTTCTTCTTATGACCTTCTTTCTTTTACTTAAATAATACTCTAACATATTTCTGTAAGGCTGATTTAGTGGTGATAAATTCTTTTAGCTTTGGCTTGTCTGGGAAACTATATCTCCTTCCATTTTGAATGATAATCTTGCTGAGTAGAGTATCCTTATTGCAGATTTTTTTTCCCTTTCAGAATTTTAAATGTATCATGCCACTCCCTTCTGGTTTGCAGCTTTTCCTGGACCTCAATATCTGTTTTCTTCTTCAGTTAGCAAAGTTTTCAGCCATTATTTCATCAAAAATATTATCTGCTCCTTCTCTCTCTCTTATCCGTGTTGGATCCCTAAATGTAAATGTTAGTATGCTTGATGTTATCCCAAGAGGTCCCAAAAAGATTGATTTTTTTCTTTTCTGTTCTGACTGGGTGATTTCCACTATTCTGTCACCCAGTTGCTTATGCACTCTTCTTCATCACCTAATCTGCCATTAATTTCATCTCAGTTCAGTTCAGTTACTCAGTAGTGTCCAACTCTGTGTCCCCAAGGACTGCAGCACTCCAGGCTTCCCTGCCCATCACCAACTGCCGGAGCTTTCTCAAACTCAAGTTGCCGTCATGATGATGAAACTCATCATCGAGTCGGTGATGCCATTCAACCATCTCATCCTCTGTCATCCCCTTCTCCTCCCACCTTCAATCCTTCCCAGCATCAGGGTCTTTTCAAATGAGTCAGTTCTTCGCATCAGGTGGCCAAAGTATTGGAGTTTCAGCTTCAGCATCAGTCCTTCCAATGAATATTCAGGACTGATTTCCTTTAGGATGGACTGGTTGGATCTCCTTGCAGTCCAAGGGACTCTCAAGAGTCTTCTCCGACACCACAGTTCAAAAGCATCAATTCTTTGGTGCTTAGCTTTCTTTATAGTTCAACTCTCACATCCATACATGACTATTGGAAAAACCATACCTTTGACTAGATGGGCCTTTGTTGGTAATTCTGTCTAGTGTATTTTAAATTTCAATCATTGTAGTCTCCAGTTCTGATTTTTCTTATATTTTCTAATTCTTGATGAAGTTTTCACTGTATTCCTCTATTCTTTGTCCATGTTCAGTAAGCAATGCTTTGAACTCTTTCAGGTCAATCAATTATCTCCATTTCATTAGGGCTTTTTTCTTGGGGTTTTATTTAGGCCAAGGCCTTTTCCAGGATGTGCTGGGGTTGTCACTTTGGTGACGGTGGGTTGGAGTGGGGTGTGGTGGCCACAGCCAGTATCAGGTATGAGCCATGGCTTCTTCCGGGGGTGCTAGAGGTCAATTATGAAGGTGGGAGGCAGGGCTGAAGCTGGAGGAGTTGGGGTCACAGTCCAGTGTGAGCTGCATCTTCTCTCCTGGAGTATGTTGGCAGCTAGAGCCCCATGTGGGCTGGGGGTATGCTATGGTGGTCTCAGTACACTGGTCCAGAGCACCAGCCACTTTTCAGACTGATGCCTCTGTGCTGGAACCAGCAGCAAGCAAATATGGGTGCACACTGTAAGAGTAGAGTCTTGGTTTCCTACAGCCCTCTGGTAAGCCCAACTGGTTTCTAAAACCAGCGAAGGAGGCTGAACTTCCTGGTGCTGGACCCTGGGCTAAGGTGTCCAATGTGGGGCTGAAACCCCTGATCCTTAGGGAGGCTCCCCAAACTTGTAACATTGCCCTCCTCTTCTGGGTGACTCACTGGGGCTATATGTCCCAACCAGATGGATTCTCTTCCCCTCCTGTTTTTTCTTTACAGTCTTCATTGTAGAACAGCCATTCTGCTAGTCTTCGGGTTGTTCTCAGAAAGAACTGTTCTATGTGCAGCTTGGTTTTGGTGTGTTCATGGGAGCAGGTGAGCTCAAGGTCTATTCTGCTGACTTGATCCTGCTTCCCCAAACGTCAAATTGTTTTTGCTGTGTGGTTGTACTTACTTATACTTCCCCTAACAATGTATAAAAAACTCCTGTGGATTTATATCCTTGCCAATATTGTTATTTGTCAGAGTTTACTTTTTGTCAGTCTGACTGTGGTCTTAATTTCTACTTCTCTAAATGAAAATGATATTGAAGATCTTTTCATATGTGTATTGGGCATATGAACTTTTCTTTGAAATGCCTGCTCATGACTTGTGCCTACTTTTCCACTGGACTGTTTGGGTTCTACTCACTGATCTGCGGGAGTTACTTATGTATCACTGACATTAGTCCACTGTCAGTAGCATTTGCTGTTGTTTAATCACAAGTCATATCCAACTCTTTTGTGGTCCCGTTGTCTGCAGCCCACCAGGCTCCTCTGTCCATGGGATTTCCCAGTCAAGAATACTGGAGTGGGTTGCCATTTCCTTCTCCAGTCAGTAGCATATGGTGAAAATATTTCCTCCTAGTTTATAATTTACCTTTTCAATTTCTTTTTGGTGCTTCTAATAAAGTTAATTTTTATTTATTAAAATTTATCAATCTTCTTATATTCAATGCTTTTTAAAAACTAGTCAAAAAAAATCTTTCCTAGCCCCAGGTCTAAAGGGTATTCATGTTTTGTCTTTGATATATCAGTCCTTAATCATTTGTAGTTTTTACATATGCCTCGAAGAAGGAATCCAACTTCATCTTTTCCCATATGGATAACACTTTATCTTCTCCTGTTAATCAAACTGTCCCTCCTTTCTCCATTATCTGTCATGCCACTTTGGACATATACCAAACTTCCATAAACATGTTTTGCTTATTTTCACACCATGTCGAACAGTTTTAATGACTGTAATTTCATATGAAATTCTGCTGCTTGGTAATAAGGTAAATTCCCTCCTCCTGCTATTGATCTTTAAAAAACGTCCTGGCTGTCTCATTATTCTTTCTTGTAGACTTCAGAATAAACTCATCAAATTATACCAGGAATACTCTGTTGAAATTTTGGGTGCAATTAAACCTATCCATCAATTTGAGAGGGCTTCCCTGGTAGCTCAAAAGGTAACAGATCTCCCTGCAATGCGGGAGGACCTGGGTTCAATCCCTGGGTCAGGAGGAAGATCCCCTGGAGAAGGGAATGACTACCATTCCAGTATTCTTGCCTGGAGAATTCCACGGACAGAGCGACCTGGCAGGCTACAATCCATGGGGCCCCAAAGAGTCGGACACAACTAAGCGACTAATGCTTTCACTTTCATCAGTTTGAGAAGAACTTACATTTAATGATATGAAGCAGCCACCATTTTGGTGGTCAGGAATCCAAGGACTGGGATTCAGAGGAAGCACAGCATTGACAGTTTTTCAGCTACCGTGACATCTGGGGCCTCAGGTGGGCCGATGGAAAGGCTGAAGGGGGATGCAGTGGCTAGGTGCAGGATTCATGTGAAGGCTCCTTATTCACATGACTGACTGGCTGTTGAAGCCGGCCATCTGCAGGAAACTCAGTCGCTGTCATTCAGAACACCCATTTGTGGGAATAACTTCAGAGGAATATCACTCCTCTATAACCACAAGGTATTGGCTCTAGGACCCACACAGATACCAAAATCTGCCGATACACATCTCTTATATAAGATGGGGCAGTATTTCCATATAACCTATGGACATCCCCCCTCTCACTTTAAACCATCTCTGGATTACACAGGACACCTAATGCAAAGTGAAAGTGAAGTCTCTCAATTGTGTCCGACTCTTTGCGACCCCATGGACTGTAGCCCACCAGGCTCCTCAGTCCATGGTATTTTCCAGGCAAGAGTACTGGAGTGGGCTGGCATTTCCTTCTTCAGGAGATCTTCCCAACCCAGGGATCGAACCTGGGTCTCCCCCATTGCAGACAGATGCTTTACCATCTGAGCCACCAAGGAAGCCTGTAAATACAATGTAAATCATTGCTAGCGTGTGACAAATCTAGGTCTGCTTTGGAGATTTTCCGGAATTTTTTTCCTAGTATTTTTACTCTGCAGTTGGTTGAATCCAAGAGTGCAGAACTATGGATACGGCAGGCCAACTGTACATCTACTGTTCCTCCATTTAGAATGACGGTGCTCTACGTTTTTTAAATATACTCCTTATTGTTTAACATACTGCCTTCTACTTCTGATTCACTAAGAGAGTCTGCCTTTAAGTAGAATATTATCAAGTACTTTTTCTACATCTTATCAGTGAAGAGAAGCATATAGATGTCTTTTTTTTTTTTAATATACTGTTTACTTGATGCTAGTAATAGTGTTTAGGATTTTTGTCTCTATTCATGAGATAAGCGGGCCTATACTTTTCCATTCTCATATTTTCCTGGTTTGGTTTAGGTATCTGTTATACTGGCTTCATAGAATGAAGCATTCTTCCCTCTTTGGGCATTCTTCCCTCTTTTCCTATCATTCTTGCAAAGACTTGAATAAAACTGGGATTGCCCTTGGAATGTTTGTTAAAATTTGCCTGAGACCATTACTCTTATGTTTTCTTTATGGGACAATTATAATCACTACTTCAATTTCTTTATTAGCTACAAGACTATTGAAGTCTATTCTTTTTTAGGTCAATTCTAGTAAATGGTATCTTTCCAAGAATTTGTCAGTTTATGCTTTTAAATTTGCTCATACAGGATTGTTGATACTTTGTAGTAACTCTTCATGCTACTTTATCTGTATTATGTCCCCCTTTATATTCATTACACCATTTGTTCCGTTTGCTTTTTCAGTTGATCATTTACGGCAGAAATTCGTCTACTACTTTCTTCAAAGAACCCATTTTTGCTTTGTCTTCTGTTTTGTAATATCTTTGATTCTATTTCACTGCCTTCTGCTCTTGTTTCTTCATTATCTCTTCAACTTAATTTAGGTTTATGCTTTCATTAGATTTCTAACTCTTAAGACAAGCACACAGCTTATTCATTTTGAGGCTGCCTTCTTCTAGACAGATCTAAAGCAAAGAATTTCTAAAGGATTCAAAAATGTGAGAGACTCACTTTTGCTGCATCCCATAGTTCTTTCCGTGTAGAGTTTTCATTATCATTCAGTAACTTTCCACTGTGGTTTTTTTTCATTGTCAGTTACTTAGAAGTTTTTTATTTCCAAGTATACATTCTTATTGTGTTATTAAAATTTAACTCAGTTACAAAGTGATAAAAACTCATTCCATATGAACTTATTCTCTGAAATTTATTAAGGGCTTTGTTGCCTGATGCTTGAATAACTAAATGCTTTACATGGATTGAGGGGAAAATGTGTCTAATTCTTTGTTGCAGAAATCTAAATATCCACTAGATCAAGTTTATCAATTGTATTACTCAGATTTTCGATATCTTTTTTGAGTTACTGCCTACTTAAACTTATCAAAAATCAACAGCATGGATATAAAGCTATTCTTGCAATAATAGATTCATCATTTCATCTTTATTGTTCTGTCACTTTGGGATTCAAATATTTTGAAGTTATTTTGTTAGATATATGTATGTTAAAATTGCCACATCTTCTTAAAGCATAGAATCTTTTATCATTATAGTGATCTTTTTAATATCTATATGTTTTATCTTCAGGTCAATTTCATTTTACATTAATATCAGTTTTATTTTTGCTACATTTGCTTTTTTAGCCTTACTTCAACCTTATAGATAGCATATATGATTGTCATCTTATTCCTTCAATTTGTCACTGCTCTTTTCATCCTCATTAAAAAATTGATACCTGCATTCCCCTCACAATAGCAATATAGCATTCTTTTACTTGCTTTGTTCTTCTCCTCACTAATGTCCATGCTGTTATCTAAATATAATTTTCCTTCTTTCAGGTGTCTTATTATATATATAATATACATACAGTAACATGTACATTTTTAAGACTTTTTACATATGCATGTTAACACAACCTGGATCAAGGGATAATATGCTGTAGATCAAGACACAGAGCCAGGATGATTGCTTTGTGTCTTTTAACACATGACAAAAGATCATTGTTACTATAAACTCCTGCCACCAGAGGTTGGGTTTACCTGTCATTTGATTTCATGTAAGTGGAATCATCCAGTACATTCTCTGTGTCAGGCTTTTTTTTTGCCCAAATGTTTTGACATTTATTCATGATGTTGTGGTTATTGGTATTGTTATTTTTTATTGCTGGGCAGTATTTCGTTCCATAAATATAGTACAATATTTTTTAACTTATTGATGGGCATTTAGGTTGTTTCCAGTTTGGGGTTATTATCCTTTCTATTGGGTTGTTTAGGGGCTTTTTGTCTTTGACATTCTTAGATTTTCACAATGAGTGTATTATGTATTTTTTTTCTTCCCTCTCTTCTTTGGTTTTCTATGGGCTGTTTAAGTACAAACTTTATTGTCTTTTTTTAGTATTAGGAAAGTTATGTTCATATTTCTTCAAGGATTTATTTTCAATTTTATTTTTTTCCATTTTTGAGACTTCTGCCATCCAGATGTGAGCACTTCTACTTTTAGCCTCCACATGTCCTAATGTTTATATTTTTACTTTCTATTTCTGAGTCACTGTTGTTTTCTTCTTTTTCAAAAATTTCCTGAGTCATGTTTTCTGATTAATTCATCCTCAGTTGGATCCGTGTTACCACTTGTCCTACCCACTGTGGTCTTTCAACGTTCATATCCACTGTACATATTTTTATGTACTCATATTTTATGTTACTCATGTAACCTTTTTCATGTTTACTCATGTAGGTCTTTTAATTTTTTATCTCTTTCAATGTATTTGTTTGGCTAACTTAAAATTCCTGGCTCATCTGTTTTGACATTGCTGCCGCTTTGAAAAATGTATTTTCAGCATTTAGAATGCTGAATAAATAACATAAATACATAAATAAAAATGTATTTTCTAAAGTGGTCATAGTTCTCAAATGTCTTGTTGTTCAATATTTGGCGAGTGAGCTCAAAGCCTACTCACAGTGAAGGCCAGGCCTTGGCCCGTAGAGGCCCGGTCGGCTCAAGGGGTAGAAAATGGAGTCTCTGGGGTACCCATAATTCACAGTCATCCCCAAACCAAAAACCACTACTCGTCAGTGAGAAGCATTGTAAGGAAGGGACACTTCCATGACTGCGTGTCCAGGCCTGGGGATCTGAAGTGTCAGGGCACAGGAGGGCCTGATGGGCATCAGAGAGACCAACTCCCTGGCAGCACAGGGGCTCTGTGTTGCAGCCTCAAGTTTGCTTGGAAGCACCCCCAGCCTAGAGATCTGAACAGAGAGGCAGGCACTGCTTCCCTCAAGGTGATGGCTGGTGGAGGCGAGAACAGGCCGTCTTCTGCCCGAGTCAAGATACCACCACCGCTGCACATGGCGGTTCCAACAGCTGCCCCGTGACACCAGGGTTTGCTCACCATGCTCCCTGTCCAACTGGGAATGAACTGGGGAAGGTGGACCCACAGTCCTGAGAGCTCAGCACTGAGGACCTCAGTTAATACCAGCCCCCATCTCCTTAACAACTTCAAACCTTTAATTCAGAGTAAATGTCATATGCATTGGATCTATCAGTTTTCAATTAGACTCTGCATACTTAAAACTTCCCCATTTGGGTAAAAATGTGCAGGCACTATAGTATTATCCTCACCTTGCAGACGGAACTGTGTATTTTCAGCTGGGGATAGAAAACATACATAAAAAACATAAAGCGAAGCAATCCCAGACTTCATTCCCTATTGCAGTGGTATCAACCAAAAAAGCATTTCCCCCCATTTTAAGTTAAACTACTAAAAGTTTCCTTTCGGCCTTTACCACTGCCCCCTCCTCCCTTTCTGCACAAAGCAGTGTCACGTTTATTTTAGTCAAAGGTTCTCACAGTGCCTGCCTGCTGCTGCCAAAATGTGGGCACGAAGAAGCAAACTGGAAGGAAGCCAACAGGTGATCTGTTGGCTTGTGCTTTGTACACAGCATGGGCGATGCAAACTGGCTTCTTCTGTTCTTTCCACACTGCTGGAGCTGCAGCTTATATAACTTTCAGAATTGAAGGTTCTGTTTGCAAAAAGTTGATACCTACATCCTGCCTCCCAAAAAGAATAGCCTAAATAAGATTCCTCATAAATAATGGGCCTTGACAGGTTAGATCAGAATCTCTGTTCCATGTCAGCGCCGGTTATATTTTCAAATCATATCTAAAATATTGGGGTTTTATTCTTTCTCTATGAAACTAAAAAAAAATTCTACAGATTTTGAAGTGTTTTTAAGCAGTGCTTTTTGCTTTCATTCTTTAAACACCTAACAAAAATCTACTCATAAAAGCTTAAAATAATGCCTATTTTGACAAAGTCAACAGAATTTTAGCCTAACTTACATGATGAAATTCAACAGCTTTTACTAATAAAGTATTTTTCATATCCATCCATCCATTCAATTCAAGTAAATCAATATAAACTGAACACTTGCTTTGTGAGGCACTGTCAGAGGCAGGGAGTCTCAAGCTGTCAGAAGTCATGTTTTGAAGCAGATGGTGGGAAAAATGACTTTATGCAAATGAGTATAATACAAGGGGAAAAGGGCTAAGTGATATAAAAGTTAAAAAAAAAAAATTCGACTAAAATCGATGGGGAAACTCAAAGAGTAAAGACAGACATTCTTGCCAGCCGGGGAATCTGCCACAGCTTCATGGGAGAGATGACCTTTGATCTTGGCCTTTGAAAGCAGGCAGAAGTGGAAACGAAAGGTGGGTGGAGGCACGCTGGTGGAGGAAAGTTGAAGAATTAAACCAAGAGGCAGGAAGATAAAGGGCACGGAGGAGCAAGCCAGAGAACATGAAGAGGATAAAAGGGGAGCTGACAAGGCTGCTGAAAGGGCAACAGACAGCCGGGGGAGGTCTTTACTTCCGGATGTCCACAGGATAACTTGCTGGAGGAAAAATGCACCAAAGAAGAATGGGCACTTGCGACTGGAGATACTGGTACCCAAGGGCTGTCTTCCAGTGGGAGGAGGGGGGTGAGGGGGGCTTCCTGGATGTGGGAACAAAAAAACAAACAAAAAGAACAAGAAAATAAAACTCTTCTCTTCCTGAAGCCATTATCATTTGGGGCTTTCTACTCTGCAGAAAGCAATCCTGGCTTTTCCTAACAGAAGAGGTAAGCTTTTATAAGAGGTACCATATCCATAAACTGATTCTCTGCAACTCAAGCTTTACAAATATCATCAGAAAATGATTAAAAATAGTTTTCCACTTTATAATCTGTTTCTTTCCAGGGTAAGCCAAGGGAAGAATGTTCTAACAGAGGATCTGAGGAATTCATGTTTCCAGAATGTGCGCAGAATGCAGGCAATCTGCTACCAGATCACTGAGCATCGCTGCCTACATGAACGAATGGAATGAGATGTAGACTCTCCTCCACAGGCACAGCCACGGGCAAGCCACAGGGAAAGTGACGTTGTTGGAAATGGAGAAATGCATGAAAGAATTTTCCTTGCAGTCTACAGCCACACACATACATTTCTCTTGGATTAAAGAGAAATTTATGGAACATCACCATATGGAGCACTTTAAAACAGCAGATTTCTTTTCTTAGGCAGATTTCCCAAAGGCAGGAGTGAACAAAACACAAAAATGGACGTTGTTGAGAACATCTGAACAGGATCATGCTGAGCTCTTCGCATCTCAATACCAAGCCTCAGGACCCAGGTCTTGGCTTGGTCTTCCATATATTCTCAGCCTCAGGGTCTACCTACTCAGCTCAGCATATCCATTTCACTTGGAACCAGGTGACTTGTTACTTGAGTTTTAAAAGGAACAACTTGGGATGAATACCTTCTGACTTAAGAATAAACTCTAAATTCCCTGAAACTAAGCCTCCGAACTCCCCAAAACAATGGCCTTCTGTCATCCATTTCCCTAACTGCTTGGATCATGAGGTCAACAACAAGTGGCCAGAGGATAAATCAGCTCCCAAACTGATGCGTTCTTTAGGCTAAGATTTTGTTTTGGCTGCTAAGGTTATAATTTCTTGTGTTTTCCATTTTCACAATTCAAATGGAGAAAGAGCAATATTTCACCAACTGACATTCAATCAAGACAACTTGATGGGCCAAAGGAGAACAAGCATCAAGTCACGCAGGTGTATAAAGTGCCTCTATGCAATGCTTTACAAGACTTAGTTCTTCCTGATGACTTGCTCAGTGTCTGCCATTAGTGACCACAGGACTGTGGACATGAGCCTCCACCAGAAACAGATGATCTTTGGGGAATGTAGTTCTAAGTAAAACTCACTTTCCAGCATATCTGGAAAGGGACAGAAGTATAGCAAGGACACAAAAATGTTAATGTTTTAATGAAAGTTAGTCGAGATCATAAGAATAAACAATCATTGATAATGTCCAAGAGACAATCACGTACGTACAGGGAGGACCAGGCACTCAGTCTTCTCCCTGACTTTACAAGGTGGGTGTCCGTATTCTCAAGGACAGCAGAAGCAGCAGGCTGTCCCTGGTCCCACAGCCATGTGGGGTGAGGCCAGGCTGGCCCTGAGTCCCTAGACTCGAGAGCCCTAGGCCCTGAACCACTGTGCCACGCTCTCTCGTTTGCTCAAAGAACCGTGGACACACCTCACATGACAAGAGCAACTGTTATTCTTATCCATCAATCTGCGAGGTATGAGAAACATGAGGGGTCAGGCAGATCTCATGAGACAGGCGTAGACAGGTGCAGCCACAAACACTGACGATGGAAAATTACTACGGATGAAGAGTGCATTCAGCACTCCAAAGGGAAACTCGTGACCTGCAGTTAAACCCGCAAATTCCATCTTTCACTCCCTTATTTACAGAATACCAAAGAAAAGAACATCCAGTTATTCACTTCTGAAAGCAATTTTTGGAAGAGTGAGGAAGGGCTCCAGCTAGGTCAGCTAATTATTCTACTTCTTTCCTCTGTTTTCAAAACCGGGGGCCACCTTCTCCCACAGAGGGCTCAAGGTTTAGAACACAGACACCACAGGATCAGTGTCGGCCTGTTGTGGTTAACACGGCACAGTCTTTGAGCTCATTCTTAGCAGTGACACACACTAACCCCCGCCAACGAAATGGCCAGGAAATGGGAAGTCTGAAGACAGGGAGGCGTGAGCTAGTCCCCCCTACCCACCCTGTTGTGCACTGGACCTCTGCCTAAATGAGGGACGTGTGATGGGAAGAACATCTGGCTCGCAGGCAAGAGACCCAAACTCAAGCCCTGACTTCCTTACTAAGTGACTGCGTGATGTTAAGGCATCTGTAAAGCTGAAGGATTAATCAGTGGTTCTCAAGCTGCGATGAAGATCAACATCACCTGGCCAGTTTGCTGACCATTCCAGACACAGGCCTAAGACTGGTTCAGGTGGCCCAGGCATCTGCATTTCAAGGCATCCTGGGGGATTCCGATGTTGCTGGGTCCTCAAGGTAGAGCCACGGCAGCTGCTGCAACAGCGGGCCAGTGACCTCAGGGACCGTCCGCTCAACAGCTTCCCCACGGGTTGGCTGGACACAAGCTGAAGAGACAAGGACGGGTGGGCGAGCCACCAAGGCCCTGGAACACCTTGGATGCATTCTCCTGAAGCCAGGACCTCCCCGCCACTTTTCAGGGTGGCGGCCCTTCTGTGACGTCCCTGCAGGGTCACAAATCCCCCCATGGCACTGTACTACCCTGAACTGCTAAGAGAATACAATCAATTACAGTTCTCTCAGATTCCAAGGACATGAGGCAAAGCAAACCCTGAGATGTGACTCAATCAACCAATGAACCATAAAGGGAGTGATGACTTCCCCAAAGAAACCCAACTTTTGTAGAAAAAATGGAAGTTATGTATAAGATCCAAACACAAAGACAGGGATATCAATGAGGGGGAAAAGAAGTAGGGGGAGTAGAGCACAGTGGTTGGAATCCCCAGGATAGTCAACAGTTATCCTGGGCTCCAACCTCACCTGCACTCTCCACCAGCCACAGACGAGCCACCAAGCCAACTCCATTCACTCACCTCCAACCTAGGAACAACGGCAGTATTTTAGAGGAAGACAGATTAAATAATAAACATTCTGAGGATAGTGCCTGACACACTGGAAGTTCTTTAAATGAAGTTACAAAGAAATCCATTTTATCATTCATCAGTGAGGACTTAAAAGGTAATACCCCCAAAATGACATAAATATAAGAAATCGAGCAAAAAGGAAGAAATAATTCCTAAGGTTCCTGCTCTTAGAATTTTTCAGAATATTGCCATGTCCATTGCTTCAAATTAATTTGGGCTGCCTGGAAACTTCTGAACTTCCGAGATCTACTTCTCAGATCTCTAATCAATAATTTTCAGATACTACAAATTTATCTGCTTCTATCTCAGTATTTAACATATATTTTGTCTCCATACTTCCAGCTTAACATTACATGGTTTATTTTATTAATGATAGCAATTTGCTAACAGCACTTAGTAAAAAAAAAAAAAAAAAAGTTCTTTTTTTCTTGTTAACCTTAATTTATTTAGAAAACAGTTTCCTAAATAATGAGTGTGTATGTACACGTGATGGAGAAGGAAATGGCAACCCACTCCAGTATTCTTGCCTGGAGAATTCCCATGAACAGAGGAGCCTGGCAGGCTATACGGTCCATGGGGTCGCAAGAGTCAGACACGACTTAGTGACTAAATCATCATCAAATCACATACATGTGAGGTATATGTGTGTATACAAACAGAGATGCGTATATACACACATACATCTATGTGTTTCTGCTTTTATTTTTCTTTTCTTAGACAAAATTTTCTCTTCTTAATTTCAAAAGTGTCAGGAAAACTGCTGAAAGTGACTACATCTGAAGTTCTCTTTCTTCCCCCTGCATGTGGTTTGCAGGATCTCAGTTCCCCAACCAGGGACTGAACCCAGGCCACAACGGTTGGAAGTGCCCAGTCCTAACCGGTGGACCACCAGGGAACTCCTGACCTTAAGTGCTGAGTTAAGAACTACATGTTGGTTACGAGTTATGTCCAGAGACCTCAACAGAGTTGGTCCCAACAGATTTCTCACATTCTTTTTCTTCATGATGTTCTGAGCTGAGACAGAATTTGAATCCAGGTGTAAATGACCATACATTCCACTTTTTCCTTTTTTTTTTTTTTTTGTTTTTTACTATACAGCATTTCAGAAGTTGAAAGGTGAAAATAATAAAATATAACACATTTATAAATCATATGGAAAGGAGTTAATATTACTAAAAATTGCAAAAATAAGCTACTCACCAAACTAAACACATTTACTACAAATATCCATTCACTGATGTGTATGTTTTGAAAAATAAGGATTTGTATTGACAAGAGCCAAATTTTACATACAATGTTTTTTTAAAAAAAGATCAGAACACAATGTCTTCTTTCCATTCCTCAAATTTATATTCATGAGACTGATAAAAGCCTGCAAGCAGAAACTGTTAGTCAATTTTCAGTTACTAAAAATATTTTATTAAATAACTGATAAATAAGATTTTTACAAAACACATTGCATAGAAAAAGGTAAAACTGCTTGTGTTCCCAGGACTCTCTACACCTTTTGTTGTGGAGGCTTAGCATGTCTTCGGGGATGGGTCTACACACAACTTGCTTCAAGGTTGGCTCACCTGTCCAGTGGCCGCCTGCTTCGGGGCAGAGCACCCCAGGGCGTTCATGAAGAGTTAAGCTGCTGCACAAGGTTTTCAAGACATTTCAAATAATAGGCACTTAGAGGGGTTTCTTCTGAGTCTGAGAAAGCTAAGACAGAAAGATCAGAGCACAGAAGAGCAAGTTTATTAAACTTCAGCACTGCACTGAGCAGCAGACACACACTCGCCGATGTGAACAGAACTGTGTGTAGCTTCCAGTTCTGTTTCAATCCTTGATGCGCTAGCACTGTAAGAATATTTTTAAATTTAATATTCAAAATACATTTTAAAAATTAAGACATTGTAAAATTTATCTTTAGTTAATGGTTTAGCCAAAGAATATAAACAAAAAATAATATAGCCCCACAATGGACACTCACTACCTATAAGCCCAAATGAATGTCTTGCTTTTTTATGTACCATCCCTAACACATAACTCAGTTATTCACTACCGACAGAAACTCATGGTCACAGCTAGGAAAAAAACCAAAGGGGGAAAAAAAAGCCAAACCCCCACAATCGAACCACTTACCACCAAAAAAAAAAAAAAATCACACTTTATAAAAACACAAATTAATAACCAATAGACACAGAATAGTACAGGAAAGACACAGTTCAGTGTCTTAACAGAAAAAAGGTTTAGAGAATAAAGCTTGTGAAAACTGGTGTCACTTAAAATGAAAAATGCCCTTCGAGAGGAAAACCCTGCCTCATACCATGATCACATCACAGGGCTGAGTGGGTGTAGGGACAATGGAATCTATTCTTGGAAGACTGTAATTCAGCTCCCTGACGTTGGATCAAAGTTTTCTGTTCAAGGTCAATTTTAATTGGGTCCAATTCTTATCACCCGAGAACACACTGCAGCAGTGGTAGCCATTGGCAGAAAGAAATTTGGTACAAGAAGAAAAAATGACCGAGAGAAAGACCACTGACATGTCTTAAGAAACTACTATGTCTCAAATATTCTCACCTATTACAGCATTTTATTACTGAAAAAAAATATTTACAGTGAAAAGCATGGATCAAATACTGGCCCACTTTACAATGCCTTCACAAAGAAGTCTGCTCCCTCACAATGCTTTCACAAAAAAGCCCCTCAGACGTCAGTGTAAAACATCAGTGTAGGAAACTGCCATTCTGCTGTGAACTGTCCAAATATTTCATTAATCAGGGAAGTCTGTATAGATTTCAAGTTTAACTATAGTCTCTTTAATAATAAAACTTACTTTTCTTTGCTAAGGAATATGCTTCTTCCACTCTTCTTTTTATTGATGGGTTTTTCAAAGTTGTTTTTGCCTAGAGATAACACAGAGCCATCCATCAGTCAGGCTTAGTCCCATGTGCTTAAGAGGCAGGACGGCACAGTGCGAACTCCGCACTCGTGGACTGCAGTATTCAACAAGACACTGCAGGAGAGAAGGAAGCAGCCAGAGAAGCCGGTCCGTCCCGCTGTGCCCCCCACTCCCCTCCCCGTGCAACCAGGTTCTTCCTCTGCTGTCCCATGCTCTTCCTTTCCTCCCCTTCCCCCACCTCTCCCCCAGTCTCAGTCTGCTACTTTCAGCTATGCCATCTTAGTTTCAGTGCTTCATTATTCCCTCAAGCCTCAGATTTCAGATCAACAATATGGAATATGAGCAGTTCGTCAGTTGCTCACGTATTTTTTGAGGGACTTCAAAATGCCCGAGCGTGTGCTGGGCCCTGGGGGTCAGGGGTGCCGGGGACAAGAGTGGCCTCTGTCCCACTATGTGCTGACCCAGCCAGCAGGGAGGGCAGCCCACTGACCAGGACCGCCCGGCTGCCTGAGCACCACTCGGGGACCTACCTGCTGGTCACCACTTAGCCGCCAGGGACACGGAGCTATCTCTCTGAGGAGTGAGATGTCTGCCATCAGGAGAGCTGAGGCCAGAGAACCTGCCTGCCATTCTAACAGGGCTGGCCCTACGAGAAGTGAGCTGACTTCAAAGCTCAGCAATGACATGTCTGGGAGAAAAGCGAATCCCACAATTGGATAAAAATTCACTGTCTGGCTGGATGTCAAGATGAATTTCTCCTGGACACATCTTTTAGGAAAAATGATTCATACTAACACTGCATGAATATGGCAAATCTAGTTCTATTAACAAGGGAGAATTCACCCAAGAGAAACACTTGGGACTGAGGCGCCTCCTATGGAAATGGTAACATGAGAGATTTCAACCAATGGTTTACTAATGGTTTGAACGCACAAAGGCAACACTGTCTTTGACTTTTTTTTTCCTTGCTGACACTCCTCTGATATCCCGAGAAGCTTGGCGTTTGCCCTGCAGGGACAATGATTTTAACAACTGACCTTCTGGTAATTGTGAATGAGAGCCCACAGTGCGGCTGCTCCAATCCTCTGAGCGTTTTGATTCTCACTTTCCAGACAGGCAGCGAGCACACTAATGACTTTCTCTAATAATAAACACACAAAAAAAGAAAGGGTCAGGCCCAGACAGTAGTATCAAATCTCAGACTAGTCAAAGATACCCACTTTTCACCCATCCAATACATACAAAGTTGGCAAAAACAATCTTTTACATCATGTGATATGTGGGAGGACCACCCTAAAACAAACTATTTTTAGAACAGGCGCAGAACCACAGAAGCCGTGGATGCTTAACTTTTTCGTCCCTAATTCAACGAAGCCACATCCCTTTAAAGACAACAACAGGGCAGAAATAAGCAATTACACAATGAGTTTATTAATGAACTCTTTGATCATAGCTGACATTTTCACATGCAGGAAAACAGAACTTGCTCTTAAGATAAATTATAAAGCCATTATACGAACATATCAATAGCAAGGGCTGCTATAAAAAAAAATCAAGAAATACCATATTAGCTAAGCCTTTTAAGAAAGGATTAAACATGTCAAAGGTATTTTTGTGTGTGGGTATGTGAGGTTATTTAAAGATATAACATATAGATACACCCTCTTTGAGCAAATCTAGCCAGAGTATGGAATCAAGACTTACAGATTATCTGCAGCAGCCTCCTCCTTTTAAAGTAGAGACGTCTAGCCCCAAGTAGACTGTCCAAGTGTTTCAGAGCAATACATGAATCCATTTTATTACTTAACTCTATCAAATTATTTTCCCTCTAAAATGAGTGATTTTTAAGACATAATGCATTCTTAGAGGTGAAACACTTGTTACTGGGAACTCTCTCCCTGTGTATGACTGAGGGCAGAGTCTGTGTAGAATCTGCTCACTGGAGAATATCCACAGTGCAAGTTTACTGTAGGGGCTCAATAAACTCTAGCTGGATGCAAGATACCATAATGAAAGCAAACAAGAAAGCCTCTTGATGAAGGTGAAAGTGGAGAGTGAAAAAGTGGGCTTAAAGCTCAACATCCAGAAAATGAAGATCATGGCATCCAGTCCCATCACTTCATGGGAAATAGATGGGGAAGCAGTGGAAACAGTGTCAGACTTTATTTTTCTGGGCTCCAAAATCACTGCAGATGGTGATTGCAGCCATGAAATTAAAAGACGCTTATTCCTTGGAAGGAAAGTTATGACCAACCTAGATAGCATATTCAAAAGCAGAGACATCACTTTGCCAACAAAGGCCCATCTAGTCAGGGTTATGGTTTTTCCAGTGGTCATGTATGGATGTGAGAGTTGGACTGTGAAGAAGGCTGAGTGCCGAAGAATTGATGCTTTTGAACTGTGGTGTTGGAGAAGACTCTTGAGAGTCCCTTGGACTACAAGGAGATCCAACCAATCCATTCTGAAGGAGATCAGCCCTGGGATTTCTTTGGAAGGAATGATGCTAAAGCTGAAACTCCAGTACTTTGGCCACCTCATGTGAAGAGTTGACTCATTGGAAAAGACTCTGATGCTGGGAGGGATTGGGGGCAGGAGGAGAAGGGGACGACAGAGGATGAAATGGCTGGATGGCATCACTGACTCGATGGACATGAGTCTGAGTGAACTCCGGGAGTTGGTGATGGACAGGGAGGCCTGGCGTGCTGCGATTCATGGGGTCGCAAAGAGTCAGACACGACTGAGCGACTGATCTGATCTGATCTAGAATTTTTAAAGAAATTTTAAGAAATTTAAAATGTCCTATAGGAAAAAATAAATAAAAAGCTGCTCCATAAAGTGAACTCTGTGCAGTAAAGGGACAGACGGAGAGGAAGGGAGGTATGGGCACTGCAACCTTCCCACCACCCACCCCCTCCTGCTTGACCACCTGCTCTGCGCTCTCTGCTTCTCCTGTACCATAACCTACAGGAGCCAGCCTACATAAATAGCTCTCTGGTGAAATTCATCATGGGAGGTCATTTCAGATGATGAAATTCATCATGGGAGGTGATGCGTGGCAGACTCTTAGGGAACAGCATCAACTGGGAGGCTGAGTTCTGTGTTCTCCATCTGAGTACCAGTCAGGGGCGTTTTCACACTTCGCAGCAAGCCCTCAGAACATATAACCTGTGGTCTATATAAGCTGATACAACTCCTCTGACCGGTTACTATCACTTACATTTTTAAAAGAAAGTACATATACAGGACAATTCAGGTAGTGCCCCCTCTGATAATGAAAGTAGTTTAAAAAAAATTTTTTTACTGTGAAATATAACATGCACACACACAAAAAGCATATAAAACATTTTTAAGTTTAACCAAGAGTTAGGCCGTGAAGTCTCACAGAAACATATAGATAATCTCTTATTTTTACTTATCTGCTTGGAATTATCTGAGTCTCCTGGATCTGTGGATTAGTGTCTGATGAAAACAGTTCTTGAAATGTTTAGTGATTGCGGCCTCAAACACTTTATCTCACTTCCCCTTTTCTGTGAGGACTTCACTGCACATGCAATCAGACTGCCCCAGTATGTCTACTCTGTCACTTAGCCTTTTTTTTTTTCCTTAACCCTTTATTCTTTAATCCTTTTTCATCTTTTTTTAGCTCTCTGTGCTACATTCTGGAAATTGTTTCCTGATCTATCTTTGAATGCTTAAATTTCTCCTCCACTACACCCAACTTGCTGCCAGACATGTATACTGAATTTTTAATTTTGGCTATTGAAGTTCTGTAACAGTCACCTGTCCAACAGAACTTCTCACAAGGATGGAAATATTTATATATCTGCAGTCTAATAAGATAGCCAATAGCCACCTGCAGCTAAGTGTGATAAATGAATTGCATATCTTAATTAATTTACACTTAAACACCTGTAAGGGGCTGACATTATCATACTCAATAGTGAAGTTCTGTTTGGTTCTTTTTTTCACATCTTTCAATTTTTTAGTTTCTCATTCCCTGCAAATACTTTCAAGCTTGTTGTTTACTTATCTAAATGCAGCATCACTAAAGTTGTTTTCAAATCTGTGTTTCACAATTCCAACATCTGAAGTCCAGGCAGGTAAGCTGGTGTTCTGCCCCTGCTGTTGCTGTTGATCTTTCATGCTGCCATTTCCCTGACATGCCTGCTGCTGCTGCTGCTGCTAAGTCGCTTCAGTTGTGTCCGACTCTGTGCGACCCCATAGATGGCAGCCCACCAGGCTCCGCCGTCCCTGGGATTCTCCAGACAAGAACACTGGAGTGAGTTGCCATTTCCTTCTCCAGTGCATGAAAGTGAAAAGTGAAAGTGAAGTTGCTCAGTCGTGTCTGACTCTTAGTGACTCCATGGACCGCAGCCTACCAGGCTCCTCCGTCCATGGGATTCTCCAGGCAAGAGTACTGGAGTGGGGTGCCATTGCCTTCTCCCCTGACATGCCTGGTCATCTTTAACTGTGAACTGGCTGATGCTTCTGAAAAAGTGTTTGTGGAGGTTCCCTGAGGCATAGGATGAACCTGTCCTCCGCCCGTTAGAGGGCAGTTCAACTGAGGAGCAGCTCCCACCAAGCCCATGGGCCGCTTGTCTGTGTGTCTCTGGGCTGAAGAGCTGTGAGGGGCGGTCTGCGTGGTGCCTGTTTTTCTGTATCATTGCCTGAATGAGGCTCAGGGCACCAATTTAATTCTGATTCACCTTCTTCCTTTGTGGCTCAGCTGGTAAAGAATCCACTTGCAATGAAGGAGATGTGGGTTCGATCCCTGGGTTAGCAAGATTCCCCTGGAGAAGGGAAAGGCTACCCACTCCAGTATTCTGGCCTGAAGAATTCCATGGACTGTACAGTCCATGCTGTCACAAAAGGTCAGACTCGACTGAGCAAATTTCACTTTCACCTTTTTCTAAGAGGTTAGCTCTTTGAGATTGCAGCTTAGTGTCTGCAGGATGGCCCACAGACTCGAGAGTCTGTCCCCGAGGACCGTCCCCTTCCCATTTGGCACTCGTGGGCCAAAGCCCGAGCACACGGGCTGGCCAACGTCCTCGGAGCGAAAGAGACTTCTCCAGACTTCTTACCGTCCTGGGCACAGACTGCCGATCAAAGTTGGCCTGGAAGTTTCCCACTATCTTCGGTTATTTGATTTTTTTTAAGGTGAATTTTAATATATTTTACCTGGCATGTTTTTGTTTTGCTCAGAGGAGACCTGGTCCGACATGACCAGAAACAAGGCACCCTCTGGATCTGTTCACACAGCAGTCGAGCCCACTGCCCACTCCACTCCAGACCACCTAAACCTAAACTGGATGTTGGCTGCTGCTAATCAGAGTCACGTGGCCTTGCCGGGAAGACCTTCCAGCCGCGTGACTCGGCCAAGCGCCTTCCTTCCTCTGGATCCCCAGGTGGAAATGGAGGCCACGCCTGGGACACGTCACGGAGAAACTGCACAGTCACTGCCTCCCAGCCACCTTGGAGGCCCCTCATCTCACGTCTGTGGGGCTGGGGAGGCTCCTTCTTCAAGCTCATGGAGGAGAGAGAACACTGCTGATGCAAGTGAAATGCTTAAAAATAAATCCTGAGTAATCCAGAAATGGAAGATGCAGGCTTCTCTCCTTCAGATCTTCCTGACCTTCTCAATAACAAAAATGCAAAGAAGAAACGTCTTTGATCCCCAAAGAAGAAACGTATTCTGAAAAAGGTGATGCTACCAGGCGACCGCAGAGCGGGGCAGGCACCTCCCAGAGGCTCTCGCGTCCCATGAGGCAGGGTCCTACTGCCACCGTCATCTCAGCAACGTGAGGACAGGGGGGCACAGTGAGGGAGGGAGAGACCGGGAAACAAAGCCACCGACACTCCCGTCGATCCCTCTCCGGGAAGCAGGTGACAGTTAATTCAGGTGAGTTAAAGGCTGGCCGAGCTTCTAGAATCTTTCCCTGAATTTCTAACAATTCAATAATTATCATCAGAAAAATAGAATCATGACTATACACAATAATGTAATCAGTTTTCTACTTGGGAAATACCACGTTTCGTAGAAAAACACTTCTAAGAAAAGATTAAGTGGAAGACATGAAAAGAGAATTAATACATCTGGAGCACCTATCACATTCCATAGACAGGGCTGGACACTTTATGTGTTAAAACTGATTTCTACCAAAGTCAGAAAGAAAGGGTTCTTTTGCAGATGAAGAAACTGGACCCAGAGAAGCAGCACCCGAGGGTGTGGCATCCAGCATCGGATACATGTGGTCTAGAGTCCACCTCCCCTCTATTTTTTTTTTTCTCGTGATAACACATCCCCTTATAAAACCTGAAATCACATACTCCTCACAGGAACAGCGTATGGCTGCAGAAACAGAGCACTCCATTTCTCCTGTTTCAGAATTTCTGAGTCCTCACTGATCCTCGCCTCCCTGTCCTGAGGGCAGAGTGAGGTCGCTGTGGGGCTCCTGTCACCATGTGCTCTCGGGTCCTCAACTCTGCAGCCTGGTCACTCTCTTCATCTCACGTGCCCCCCGGGGGCCCACTTGTGACAAGCACGATCAGAGCTGCCCCGGGTACACACAGCGAAAGAGACAGAAACCGCCTGACTCGTGAGACCTTCTGCTCTAGTGCGGGCACAGGAGGAATGCACGGATGTACACTGAACACACAGCATATCAGCTGGTGGTGACTCTCCAGAGGAAAATAAAACAGGGAAAGGAGGCAGAGAGAAAGAGGGTGGGGGAGGCAGGAGACGGGCATGGGGAGCACCAACCACGCGGACAGGCCATCTGGAAAGGCTCCAAGGGCGGGGCTGTGCCTGCCTAAAGGCACAAGAGTCAGAGGATCGGGAGGCTGGACGGGGGGGGGGGGAAGGAGGGGCCCAAACTCTCCCAGGAGCTGCCTCCTGCGCCCAGTGTGGCCCTCGTGCGGTGACCCGTGAACGCCGGGCGAGAGTCATGCCCGATCCGTTCCCACAGCCTCCGCCTCCAGCAGAGCCTTGAACATGGCTGGTGCTAAATGACCACCAGGCGGACTGTTTATAAAACTACTCTGTTTTAACCTGAACGGAACACGGTGTGGATAAGCACGTGTATCAGTGGATTCGTGCGGTGCACGAGGAGAGGACTCACCGTTAGCCAGGATCTTGGGCTTGTTGGCAGGACTGAAGCAGATGTTATGGAAAATAAGAAGGGGGATGGAGAGGCTGCTCTTGTGCTTGAACCTGCTCATCTCCGTGAGCAGGTCTAGACAGCCGTCCAGCCGCAGGATCACCTGCTGCCCGTCTTCTTCGAAGGACATGTTCAGTAGCAGCTTCAGCCAGAGCACGCTCAGGTTACTCAGATGTTTGTTTCCCCCTTTCGGCAACGTCAGAGACAGAAAGTTCTGCAGGAAGTTACTCTGTGGATAAATGCGGAGAACGTTACTTTACTTTCTCCGAGTCTTTCAGAATTACTTTCCGAGTCCCACAGAGATCAATTAGCCAGCATTCTGCTCCTGTTTTCCTTTAAATTAAAGAAACTTTAATTTCTCCTTCCTCCCAGTACCTTCCCAATACTCCATCGACACTGTTTCCAAGTAGAAGTGAAAAAGTAAAGGAGAACAAAATAGTGCTCAAATTTTAATTCCTACTAATCAATCCCTGACGATGGATAAAGCAACTAGTCAACTCAGTTATTTAGGATTGATCATTCAGTTTGGGGACTGTTTCGGGCATCTTGGGTTTTTCTCTTCCTGTTTGCCTTCCAGCAATTTTGGTACTCATTGAGAGCTATCCTACAGGGAGGAGAAAGAAACAAAACCCCAGTCAGTCTTGGACACCAGTTAATAACTGTGGTACTACCAAGGATATTTGAATCTTTATAGCTACAAGTGTGTTTTTTTTTTAATCTGTGGGTATATATCATACCCACTTTACCCAGCCGCTTTATCGTCACTGAAGATTTCTCATGGCTACATGTCATTCTTGTAAACTTAGAGCAAAGAAAGCTCCAGTACTTAACTGTAAGAGTCATTTCAACCTCCAAATAAAACCCCTTCCATAAACCACACCAAACCCTGGACTATGTGAAAGACAGTGACTTACTGCCTAGAATAATCTATATGCAACAGGAAAGAAAGCACAAAGGTGTCATCAAGAAGCAGCCTGG
This sequence comes from Bos indicus x Bos taurus, assembly GCF_003369695.1. Taxonomy (NCBI): domain Eukaryota; kingdom Metazoa; phylum Chordata; class Mammalia; order Artiodactyla; family Bovidae; genus Bos; species Bos indicus x Bos taurus. The sequence continues at coordinate 7,451,125 of NC_040099.1, read as the reverse complement.
GCCAGCATGGGAACCAGTCAGACGAGTGTTTTGATCAGGGTACAGAAATAGGAACATTAACTTCCCCAACTCTCCAGGACACCCACGTCTCTTCCTGTTTAACAATCTACTCGGGCTTATTTTTTGGGTTCCTCTACACCTGCTGCTGCTGCTGCTAAGTCGCTTCAGTCGTGTCCGACTCCGTGCAACCCCATAGACGGCAGCCTGCCAGGCTCCGCCATCCCTGGGATTCTCCAGGCAAGAACACTGGAGTGGCTTGCCATTTCCTTCTCCAATGCATGACAGTGAAAAGTGAAAGTGAAGTCGCTCAGTCATATCCAACTCTCCTCGACCCCATAGACTGCAGCCTACCAGGCTCCCCTGTCCATGGGATCCTCCAAGCAAGAGCACTGGAGTGGGGTGCCATTGCCTTCTCTATACCTACATCAAGATTTTGGATTGAATCTATAAAATAAATTTAGCACTTTTATGTAAAAGGACTCTGACTGTGATAACAAAACAAGCTACAGGAGCCTTAGCCACCCTACCCAAGCACCAAGGAAATGGTCAAACTACATACACCCCGTGCTGTCCTGCAGCCATCACTCACGTCCGCTCCCCTCTCACCCAAACGAGGGCTGGTTAGATTCACCCCTTGCCTTTCCCATTCAGCCAGGTTCTGCCGTGACCTTGGAGACCTGGAGCTGACAACGGTGATAAAATACACAGCAGAGTCTTAAATCGAAAATAGGCTCTGGGTATTCCCCCTTTCTGCTGAGCCTAAAGACTTGTGAAGAACCCGCTGGCCAATGCAGGAGACACTAGAGATGCAGGTTCAATCCCTGGGTCAGGAAGATCCCCTGGAGTTGGAAATGGCAACCCATGCTAGTATTCTTGCCTGGAGAATCCCATGGACAGAGGAGCCCGGAGGGCTACAGTCCATGGAGTCGCAAAGAGTTAGACACGACTCAGAGACTGAGCATGCACACACACACACAAAGACGTTTTCAGACGACTTCCCACACTGATTAGGATGCAAAGAAATATGCCATGGTAGACAGATATTTTAGAATCTTAATTGTATAACAGCATTCGTGACATTTTCTGGTAACTAAACAAGTTACTGCTGCTGCTGCTAAGTCACTTCAGTCGTGTCTGACTCTATGCGACCCCACAGACGGCAGCCCACCAGGCTCCCCCGTCCCTGGGATTCTCCAGGCAAGAACACTGGAGTGGGTTGCCATTTCCTTCTCCAACGCGTGAAAGTGAAGTCTCTCAGTTGTGTCTGACTCTTTGAGACCCCATGGATGGCAGCCTACCAGGCTCCTCTGTCCATGGGATTTTCCAGGCAAGAGTACTGGAGTGGGGTGTCATCGCCTTCTCCAAAACAAGAGTTAGGGGAGGTGTAACTGCAAGTGTCTAGGGCTCATCATGACAGAGCAGCAGAGGGAAAACAACCTCACTGGCCCCTACCTGGAGTGGAGCCTGATCACACTGATATCAGAATATGCTGAAGTTTAGCAGCCAGATCAGAGATTGGGAGCTGAAATACTTTAGAAAGCATTTTGTTTAACCTAAATATTTTTTGAGTGATGGAACTGAAAATAAGCACCAGTCAGTCACACATCAGATCCGAGAGTAGCGCTTATGTTCCACTTGGAAATTCCTACTTCACTTCCTACCAACATGCTCTCCGTAAGGAAGTGGCAGAAAGCACTGTCCCCTCACCCCCAGGCTGCGCTTTCACACATGTGCAAGGACGGCAACCACAAAAATTCAGTCCAGGAGAGTCATACACACATACACACACACAACCAGATATCCAGCCATGTGCTAGGAAATAAACAGCTAAGGCTGAAGCAGGAGGTCCTCGATTTGCATGGAGTGAACGTTCCCACCATGGCTGATTTCAAGATACCACGATGATGTCAGCTGGACTGCAAAATTGAAAATGATCAACGAGACTCATGAACCAATGCTGAGTTAGCACAACATATCACTGAGAAAAGATCTTTCTTTAGTAAGGCTCTTTATTTAGAGATTGTACTCAAAGTGTATTTTTTTTTTTTTGAGGGGGGTGGTTGGGGTGATGATACAATAGAGGAAAAGGGGGCTCAATTCTTATGAGAGCTGTCAACTTTTTCAATTTATCTTGGCCTTCATGTAAATGAAACAGAAACACTCAAATGCCTGTGTACTATTAAGTAACAATAACCTGTTCATAATCAGATTTTAGGGATCTTCAAAACTAGGGATTCTGTTTATATACATCTAAATACAGTCTAACTGAACATGTGTAGCAGATTTTGTTTAAACCAGTCAGCCTCCTTTAAATAAGTGCCCTAAGTTAAAACCAGTGATAAGAATTCAAATTTTGGCACAGGAGTCCCAGAAGACTGAAAAACCACCTGTGTCTAAAGAAGTTAGGTCTAACCTGGGGAAAAAGGGCTGCAATTTCAAAAATCATTTGACAATGTCAACTGAACTGAAATTGTTACTTCTCAATTTGGTCTGTTTAAAGACCAATATATTACTTTTGGAATTCCCTTGTGGCTCAGACAGTAAAGAATCTGCCTGAAATTCGGGAGACCCAGGTTCGATCCCTGGTTTGGGAAGATCCCCTGAATGAGGGCATGGCAACACACTCCAGTATTCCTGCCTGGAGAATCCCCATTGACAGAGGAGCCTGGTGGGCTACAATCCAAGGGAACACAAAGAGTCAGACACGACAGAGCGACTAAGCACAGAACATATTACTCTTATGCTCTCTGACAGATGTAAGACAGCTGTCTTTCTAAAACTATCATTTTTGAGTGAAAGAAAATACAATCCAAAAGCTAAGAAGATAAATTAAAAGGAAACAATACAGTCATATTCTAGTTTCCGTCACTTTTCATGTATCAACAGGCTTTAAACAAAGTGAACCCTTCTAATCTCTTTACAATCCTTTAAAATAAAATGTTTGAAATCATAATGCTGCTGCTGCTGCTGCTAAGTCACTTCAGTCGTGTCCGACTCTGTGTGACCCCATAGACAGCAGCCCACCAGGCTCCCCTGTCCCTGGGATTCTCCAGGCAAGAATACTGGAGTGGGTTGCCATTTCCTTCTCCAATGCATGAAGGTGAAAAGTGAAAGTGAAGTCGCTCAGTCGTGTCCAACTCTGAGCGACCCCATGGACTGCAGCCTACCGGGCTCCTCCATCCATGGGATATTCCAGGCAAGAGTACTAGAGTGGGGTGCCATCGCCTTCTCCATATGTTTCCCTAAAAACTGAATTCTAGACTTTTCACACATGTCCTGGGTTGGAAAGGTATTTTACGGAGTCTCTTTTTTATGATAGGAAGGCAAGTGTAATACTCACTTTCTGAATTACCCCTTTACAGTCATGAGACAAGGCCAGGTTTGAAAGAATCATGAACACTGCCTGCTGAACAGCCGTGTTCTCTGGAGGCACCTGGGAAGCCATCTTCAGGATACACAGCATCAGGGAGCTGCCGGGGGCCCCTCGGTGTGCGGCTTGAACAGGATGCTGTCCATAACTTGACCAACAGAGGGAACTGCAACCTTCAAAAACAGCAGCCGTTACAAGGTGGCTCAGCTTCACACTTTGGTTCAACCACCTGAGTGGTGAGCTCATCCGTCTGTGGAAGGACTCGGTCATTAACCTGTCAACTGCAATTGCCCTAAAGGCTGGTGCTGGTGACCTAATGGACTGAGGGCCTGGCGATCTCAATACAGCACTGAAAGCACTGTGGCTCCTGCCTCCATTTTACAGAAGGAAAAAATCAAGGAATACCATAATCTGGGGCGGGGGCAGGGGGAGGACAAACGCCACCAGGACGGGAGGCTCCAGAGCGGAGGGCGAGGTCAGACTCTGAGGAGTAAGCCACCCTCAGCACAGCAGTGATGAGATGGGCTGTGTACTGTCCCCAGTTCTGGTCCCTTCTGTCTTTTGATATTTGGAAAAGCCAACTGCTGAGCTGCTGAATGTTGCTAGACTTGCTGGTTAAACCTCAACTCTGTGCCCCTAAGTTTACATGGGAAATGCATACTGCCCACAGGCCCCCACTTTCCTTTCTTTTGCTCAGAGAGTGTTTTTCACAGCTTCTCCTCCCTTCCCAAGTCGTCGCCTGCCTGCTTTTCTCACTCTCAGCTGTCGGCCACTAACAACAGGGCCCATGGGAGGCGCTCAATAAAACGCCTGTCAGAGGCATTAGAAAAAGAGGCACCCCAGTGACATCAACTGTCACCAAGCCACCCGACGCCAGGACCACCTGTCATCACACCAGTCTCCTGCTCTAGAATCTGTAACAGCTTAACCTATACCTGGTTTTTAAGGTCTTCCATCACACTTTTCCCTCTCCCAATTCTATTAAATCCAGTGTTCTCCTGCGGTATCATCAGGACAGTTTCTCCCTCTGTGCCCTGAGCTGTCTGATGATTCTTCTATCTCATCAAACCATTCACTCTTATAATCCCTACAGGAAAGCATACCTCTAACCAACACACCCTCAAAATAAGTGGAAGAAACACTGCAAAATGTATATTCATTTTTCTACCTTAACAACACTAGTACTTTAGTATATTACTGAAAGGCAGCATTGGGCTCAGTTTACCATTTGGGAAATTTGCGGTGTAGACACAAAGCAGCTGCAGTGCAACCTGCATCAGTGAGTCATCCATCAAGAGCCAAGGCCAGAGAGCGTGCAGGACAGGGGCCAGGTGAGCGTCCAGAGCCGCCCCCTGTGCGGGAAGAGAGGCAGGCGGAGTTAGTCGGAATAATGAAAAGACAAACAAAAATCAAAGCCAGAAAATCTGCACCAACACAGGAGACAAAAACAAAATTCATTTTGTTCTGATTGCAGAACAGAATCCCGTGGACAGGTTCAGCACCCTGCAACCAGGACTGCCCTGACCATGAGCCCCCCAGTCTCAGGAATTCCCTCCAACACTGGGTGACCAGGATATGCAACTCAGGTAAGAAATGTAGAAAAACAGCTTCTGAACACGTACATTAAGGAACACAGTAATATCCTACAGCACTGAATGAGCCCTTGCAAATGCTGTGATACAGTTAAGAAAAGGGATTCTCTGGTTAAGGAAACATGCTGATCAACTCTGAGTCCTCCCTGCCTGCTCTTCTCCTGTGTGCACATACATACCTAATGTGTGTGACCAGATAGATCAGAAGATCACTGCTTTTAAATGAGTTGAATATGGCAAAATCCAGTCAAAATATTATGCTATCTCAATAATTCTTAAGGAACTCAGTTTTTATTATGAAGATCACTGGGACAGTATTATGGATAAAATATAACTATTGGCAGCAAATGCAGCAATTTCTTCATGAACAGACTGACTAAGCAGTTTGTAGACCCATGCATGCACACACACGTGGGCGTTCGTTCAATGCCCTCACAACTTCACGGAGGAAGAGAGAGGCGAGTTGTTTCCAACGCTGTTCCCCTTGCTCCCCACTCTCCACAGGCCTGGAGGGCAGCCCCACAACCACAGTGGACGACCACGTTCACTGTCTTGCGGAGAAGACAGAGCCAGGCAGGGATAAGCTCCTCCTCGACTCCACATGGCTCATGTGGGTCTCCTCCCATCTCTCCTTCCCGCCTGGCAGGGAGGACCCGGAGTCCCTCTTCTGGCAGCACTGATCCGTCCATCTGTGTCCTGGAAAGAGCCCGCTGCCTCCTCAGGGCTCTGAGTCCATCTAGGAGGTCGTTTCTTCCTCTCTTTAATAACTCATCCTCGATTTGCTCACTTCTGTCTATACGTAAGCACTACCTGTTAGAAAAGTCAACATATAGGCTAGCTTCCTTCACAGCTACATATTCTCAATTATAAATGATGCTTTTCATAAGCGAGCTCTTGCTGTCATTTCCCAACCATTATTTAATCTTCAATTTCTTTTCTGAACTGATGATGCTGGTAAAATTGTTCCTACCTTTGTAGCTGTGAAACCCTCAGGCACTGTGGCATCTATTAAAGGCTCTTTTTTCTTCATTTCCACGCAGCCCTTCTATCCTTTATTACCTCCAAACTCTCCAGCACTCCTTACACAGTCTCATTTTTAAATAGTTGAATTTTCCGAGGATATGACCTAGGCTTTCACTACGTACTCTACTGGGAAATTTCAACAACAGTCATGGCTACAAACACCTCTATCCAGTGCTAACTCCTAAGACCCCCCAGTCTGTGCTGCTCCTCAGAGCCCCAGGCCCACGTGATCCACTGACTGCTGGCCGTTCTCCATCCCGATGTCCCACAGACAGGCAGACCCCACGTGAGCATCACTCACGGCTACATTCTGCTCAGTGACTCACGCCTACGTTACACTTGAGCCTGGAAGTTGTTCCACATGTCTTCATCAAGTCCGCCCCTCCCTCCCCGTTCTCCTCGTCACCTCTTGCCTGACCTGCACTGTCCCCCACCTCTAACCCTCAGTCCATCACCCTCCCCAGCCCTGGGCTCGTCCCAGCGTGAAAGCTCCTCGTTGTCACATGTTTACCAACATCAGGGTGGCATGGGCGTGGAGGACTTGCTGAGTCACCACAAGAGTGACCAACACTCAGTACTGGGAGTGTGTGACACCCCTCAGGTAAGTTGGAACAGGAAAAGAAATTAAGGCTTTCTGTCCCACAGAACTACATTTATCCTCGAGTCATCTGAATATTCTTCTTTAGACTTATTTGTTATTAAGCAACTTGGAAATGCACACGTGCTTTGACCTGTTCAGAGATTACACTTTCATAGCTGGCTAATGTGTTACAAATGTGAGCACTACATTTATACCCAGTACCCAGGCCAGCATCTCGTGACTCTACAGGCAGATGCTACCCGGGAAGTGTGCCAGAGTACTGCCTGAGTGACGTGTCGTGGATGAACACGAACTGCATCCAGCTGCAAGGACACCAGTAAATGTAGTAAGTGACATTACTAATGAAACATATCAATACTTAATTCCCATGGAATTGTTTTGAAATGTAAACTGTTAGGCATGTGTCCTGAGTAAATTATTTTATATGGCTTAAGGAATATGTGCTCCAAATGTTCATTTTCTAAGACATAGTATACTTTTTCCAGTTTTATCACAAGTAAAATAATGAAAGAGGTAATACTGAATAGCACATGGAACTCTGCTCAATGTGATATGGCAGCCTGGATGGGAGGGGAGTTTGGGGGAGAATTGGATACAGGTATACGTATGGCTGAGTCCCTTCGCTGTTCATCTGAAATTATCACAACACTGTGAATCAGGTATGCCCCAATACAAAACAAAAAGTTTAAAAAGTGGTAGGAAAATTTTTTTTTAAAAGAAAGCTTGCTTAAGTTATCTTTGACTTACTCATTTTCCACAGTGATTCTGTGTGGAGGTTAGTGCTTCAGAAGTGTCCCATCACTGACAAAGCAAATCAAAGTGTTCCAGACACTGTGTTCTGTGTAAGAGCCCCAACGGCTGTGTGAAATGACAGCACCAATGCTCACAGACAGAGCAAAACATCTGAAGGGTCCCGACAGAGGGGCTGTGCCAGGGGTCCCGAGAGCGGCAGAGCTGGGACTGAAGACCCTGCCTGACACCAACACAGCAATACCATCTCTGCTCTGAAGCAGGAGACATCCTCATCTTCTTTCCTGTGCGTAGGACACCTCCCCGTGGAGAAGTGTCTGACAACTGCCTAGGCAGAAAAAAGTCCTGCCTAGAAGACATACACAGCCATTCACGCCATCTTAGTTAAAATTAAATTAAAAAAAAAAAAATGAAATGGCTAACAGTAGGAAAAAAGAGACTCAAGTTTGCTTTAGCTGCCTGAAGTCAAAGTTTCAGGAATGAAGTTAAAATGCTCACACGAACAAGAAATGTCATCTGGGCTGACGAACAACAGTAAGATTAGGTGCGTTCTTTTCTGAAATCAACGCTGAGCTTATGAACCAATCAACCATGCATCTAAGGAAACTTCAAAGAGCTTTCCAGTTGCCCTAATTATCTCATATGAAATTTAAACTGTTCCATAACAGCACTGCTTTCAAAACTGAGAAGTAGCTCTACTTACTTTACATTCTTCATTCTGATAAAGACAGTTTCTTAGGAGCTGCATGGCAATGCTTAATTCTTTAATAAAACCATCCTCCTGTTTAAACAAAAAGCAGTTGAAAGATGTGAACAACAATGGCATATTCCACTTTTGCATACAATAGTTCCTTCTCCCTTGGGTCACCAGACACCACAGCTATGCTCTTTCTGTGGCCCGACCACCACGGCTTGGAGGGGACTGACAGGCTAACGATCTCTGAAAGATGATCACGTCTCGAGAAGCACACCCACCACAAAAAAGCTATTTCTGTTCTATCAGGCACAGAGGGACTGAGATATATGATAAGCTCCATACTTCATCTCAACAAAGTAAAGCACATACTGGCTGCTTTTCAATCGTATCAGGTGTTGGCTGACCTTCTCAATGATGAGGCAAAGGCCCTTTGCACGAGAGGAAAAAGGAAAAGAGGCAAGAAAAGAAACTGACAAACATATAAGCACCTAGACAGATAAAATGATTAAATAAGGCTTTTTCTCGGTTTCTTACTAGGTGCAGTAGAAACAAGTCATTACACAGACGCTGTAATAACGGTCTTAGATATGTAGATATGTTTATAAATACACACATCTTCATTTCCTCAATAAGCTTTTGTGGCAGATCTTTTTAACCATAATTATTATTATTAACCACTGCTATTATATAAAAACTGTTATTTTCAATAGTTGAGATATGGAAATAATCTAAAGGACTATTGACAGATGATGGATTAAAAAAATGTGGTGTATATATACAATGGAATATTAGCCAGCCACAAAAAAAATCTTGCAATCTGCAACAACAGGGATGAATTTTGAGGGTATTACGCTAAGTTAAATAAGCCAGACAGAGAAAGACAAGTGCTACATGATTATACTCATATGTGGAATATTTAAAAAAACAAAAAACCAAAATAAATGAACAAACCAAACTAGACCCAAAAAACAAAAAAGCACATAGACACAGAGACCAGGAGTGGTGACCAGGAAGGAAGGGATGAGGGGGAGGGCAAAAGTGGTAGAGGGAGTCAGCTGTTTGGTGATGGATGGAAACTAAATTTTTGGTGATGAGTAGGTATAGTATACACAGAAACAGATATCATGTAGTACAGATGAAACTGATATAACGTTATAAACCAAAGTTATTGCAATATAAAATACAGTTTTCTTAAAAACCTATGTTACATCAAGTTGACAGTGAACATGCAGCTTGTCATGAGTCCAGCAGACTCAGTGCTAAAAAGAGACACTGAGAGTCACCAAAGGAAATGAACTAATACTAGGAATACCAGTTCTGCAACTGCACAGACACAGGGCAAACAGTGGCTTTACCCATTACTGGTTCTATGATTATTGTCATGAGTGAACAGTGGATAATAAACATGAAGTGTTCAGAACAGTGCCTGCCATATAGAAAACACTTAGTAAGTTATTCTATTTCTAGTGAACCTATGAAAGATATTCTTTCTGTAGAATAAAAAGTTATCTTACACATCCCAAAAGGCTTAAAACAACAACACATTATATAAATCTCACTTAAAGATCTTCAAGTGAGAAATAAGGTGACACACACACACACACACACAAATAAATCCCAACGTAAACCTTCTAATGTAGAAATCCCATTAATTTATATGGCTGTACCTTTCCTCTAAAACACTCACTTCAACCAAACACGGGTGTCATTTATGAGCACAAGGACTCGAGAAATGGTCACCCCTGCCTCCCAGAGACTGAGAACTCAGTGACCTTTTTCCTCAGCGCTGCCCTTCCCGGCTTCAGAGAACCCAGGTTCAGCTGTGCATGAATGTGCTTCATCTGCTCCACGCAGCTGTCTACAAGATGGGCTGGAAAACAATGTCCAAAATAGTCAGAAAGATACTTTATTTCCAAATAAGTTAAAACTATATACAACAATCAAATTTCTCAAAAAAGTGATATTTTCTGTTTCTGACCAATTCTATTTTCACATTTTCAGTGAGACATTAATGAACAAGAGGATAAAAACACAAGAGAACTACAATGCTAAAACCCGCTTGTTTTTAACTTATTACTACTCTTTGCACATCTCATCTATGTTGGAGGCATGTGGAGTTTCAGTAGCAAAGTTACAACTGAAATTAGTGGACTTGATATTCTCTTTCATGTCAAACACCTGTGTTCCCTGAATCTGGATGAGAAATTACAACACTTCAGGGGGAAATTGATATGAAAATATAGGCTCATCTAATACGGTTGTTATTCCTATCGAAACTACATGTTTTCTTTGTGTGTGCAATATGTGCTTGTGGTTAACATGTGATTATCATGAAACTGAGTGATACGTTACATTAAAACACTTCTCTAACATTTAATAGATTCTCTAGAGAAAGACTCATCACACAAACAGTAGTCCACATGTGTAATCTTATTTTAAAAGAAATGCGTGTCTGGACTTCCTCCCCATTTAGGCCGCCACAGAGGGCTGAGGGGCACTTCCTGTGCCGTGCAGCCGGTCCTCCCTAGCTGTCTGTCTGTACACGGTGGTGTACGTGTGTCAGTCCCGTCTCCTAGTTCTTCCCAGCCTCCGCCCTCCCTTGGTATCCACACGTTTGTTCTCTACATTGGTGTCCCTATTTCTGCTTTGCAAATAAAACTATGGAATGCACAGAAATTTTTTTAAAAAGCAAAGCATGTTTACTATGTTTCTGTATGGGGGGGAAATTATTCTTTTTAGTGACACTAAGATTTTAAGTTCTTTACACCTAAAATAAACAGGCAGTAAAATATACAAATTAAAAACAGCTGAGGTGTCAGGTGGCTCACCCTTCAGCGCATGTCTCTGTGCTCTTCTGCTGACGGCCAGAAGCGACATCAGTGCGTTCGCAGCGACCCTCTTCAGGACATCTTTGGAGGTTTTCCCCTCATAGCACTGCAAAGAATGCAAATCAAACTGCCTTCGAGAAAAACTTAGGCTGGAGCAAAACACTTGTGAATGAAAAGATGCGTTCTACTTAAGAGCTATCATTAGTTTTCAACTGCCTCATGAAATCCACTAGAATTTGATAAATCATTAAGATTTGAGAATGTTCTGTGTGGATGAGACTGAATAAGACATTTATAATACAGAGAAGACCGAAAATCATTCTCAAAGACTAACCTCTAAAGAAAAAAGCTATGTTGAATATTAACATACAGCAAGTTTAAGCACTTAATCCAATTCACAGGGGAATATATATATATATATATATATATATATATACACACACACACATATATACACACACACACACACACACACATACACACACATATATATATACATACACACACACACACATGTAATTTATTTAAAAGACCTCTTAGAAAACAGAAGAATTGGAGAATGATTATCAAATTCCTTTCTTCCATTATTTAAATGGTCGTAATAAGCATTGTTTTTTAATTCGAATGACTGAATAAAATTCTTACAAGACCAAGACTGAAAGTAAATTATTTAAAAACTAAACCAAATTTAAAAAAATCAAGAAACATTAACCTGAAGAATGACTTCAGTAAGTCGTTCTAGTGAGTTCTGACTTTCCTGGGTTTTGTCAAGAAGTGAAGCCACTGTTGGACTGTGGCATAAGCTTGTTTTCTCCTCATCCTGGAGACGCCTTTTTGCTTCTTCGGTCAAGAGAACAGAAAGGAACTGCAGGCTGGCGGTGTACAGAGCGGGGCTTGTGGTAGACAAACGCGCACACCTGCAGAATGTATCTGAAAGATAGTTTCATGTGTAAACGACTGGAAACATCTTCAAAATTAAAGAAGTCAGTCAAATTTATTTGAGTAACAAAGTTTATAGGTTTCTTAATCCTAATGAACTTTATTAGCACAACAATAACTGCAGTGTTTAAAGGTAAATTAAATAGTACCAAGACAACCTATTGATCAAGAAATTGATTTCATTTTCATTTTGTTCTTTTCACATAGGTTCCTGTTTATAAGAATGTGAGTGTGTGTAAATAAGGGATTATCTTAATTTTATAAGCAAAAACACCCTGAGCCCAGCAAGACCATCTCCTTACCGATCACCGCTGCCCAAGACCGGGCCAGACCCAGGGTAACATATGGGAAAGAGGCAGGGCCAGCTCGCCTCAGCAGTGCGGCCAGAAGGTTGAACAGATGAGTCCATGTCTGATAAAAAGCTGACCTTAACTCTACATCTGTAAAAAACATCAATCAAAATGTTTCGACTTATTAACACAAAGAAGAAAAAGAACCTTTTGAAAAATAAACCTCACCAAGACACTTTACTACACAACGTAAAAATCACCTCTTGCTCCCTGGGGTGGGTCTCACCCTATTCTCCATAGAGAACGCATGGTGTAACCTCGCTAGCTCATTGGACATCACTGCCACTTGTCAAACTTGCATGTAAGTAACTATTTCTGCTTTATTGACTATGCCAAAGCCTTTGACTGTGTGGATCACAATAAACTGTGGAAAATTCTGAAAGAGATGGGAATACCAGACCACCTGATCTGCCTCTTGAGAAATCTGTATGCAGGTCAGGAAGCAACAGTTAGAACTGGACATGGAACAACACACTGGTTCCAAATAGGAAAAGGAGTACGTCAAGGCTGTATATTGTCACCCTGTTTATTTAACTTATATGCAGAGTACATCATGAGAAACGCTGGACTGGAAGCAACACAAGCTGGAATCAAGACTGCCGGGAGAAATATCAATAACCTCAGATATGCAGATGACACCACCCTTATGGCAGAAAGTGAAGAGGCACTAAAAAGCCTCTTGATGAAAGTGAAAGTGGAGGGTGAAAAAGTTGGCTTAAAGCTCAACATTCAGAAAATGAAGATCATGGCATCCGGTCCCACCACTTCATGGGAAACAGATGGGGAAACAGTGGAAACAGTGGCAGACTTTATTTTTTTGGGCTCCAAAATCACTGCAGATGGTGACTGCAGCCATGAAATTAAAAGACGCTTACTCCTTGGAAGGAAAGTTATGACCAACCTAGATAGCATATTCAAAAGCAGAGACATTACTTTGCCAACAAAGGTCCATCTAGTCAAGGCTATGGTTTTTCCTGTGGTCATGTATGGATGTGAGAGTTGGACTGTGAAGAAGGCTGAGCGCTGAAGAATTGATGTTTTTGAACTGTGGTGTTGGAGAAGACTCTTGAGAGTCCCTTGGACTGCAAGGAGATCCAACCAGTCCATTCTGAAGGAGATCAGCCCTGGGATTTCTTGGGAAGGAATGATGCTAAAGCTGAAACTCCAGTACTTTGGCCACCTCATGCGAAGAGTTGACTCATTGGAAAAGACTCTGATGCTGGCAGGGATTGGGGGCAGGAGGAGAAGGGGACGACAGAGGATGAGATGGCTGGATGGCATCACTGACTCGATGGACGTGAGTCTGGGTGAACTCCGGGAGTTGGTGATGGACAGGGAGGCCTGGTGTGCTGCGATTCATGGGGTCGCAAAGAGTCGGACACGACTGAGCGACTGAACTGAACTGAACTGAACTACTGCTCCCCTAGCACTGGGTGACGCAATGCTGATGAGACTCTGCAGACTGCCTTTGCTGGGCATTGTAAACCACTTCACCTACCAGACCCAAAACCTGCAAAGCGATAAATGCAAAGGACTAAACAAGAATGAGCTAATGGGCAAAGAGAATTACCAAACGAATGATTACTTCATTATAAACTCTTTCAGACAACTATCATATTTTAATTTTGATAAAGAAGTTACGTTGCTTTAGTTTTCCCCACTACTAAGCTCTATATTCAGCATTTCATTAGAGCATATTTTTTAAGAATTGCAGACCTTTGGAGATTTCTGATATTATATTCTGGACTTGCTTATACTTGTTATTTAGCCATAGCTTATAAGAATAATTAACACCTAACACTCACTGTACTTTATAACATTACATAAAGAACTTTACCCTCATTTAAAATGACAGCACAGGGGAACGGCCCTTCACTATACTGCGTACTTGCCTCAAACGGTCTCCTGGAGCCACTTAAAATATCCAACCTGTAAGACACTTTATGAAAAGTCTTCCAAAAACACTAGCAAAGAACAACCCAAAATGTGACCTTGATCTGAATACTTGGTGCAAAGTTAAGACTTTTTCCTCAGTATTATTTACTGTCCTTCTAAACCAAAAAAAAATAAAAATAAAGCTCACTGTGGAGGGAGGTGGGAGGGGGGTTCAGGATAGGGAACACATGTACACCCATGGTTGATTCATGTCAATGTATGGCAAAAACACTACAATATTATAAAGTAATTAGCCTCCAATTAAAATAATTAATTTAAAAATAAATAAATAAAGCTCACCTAATATATCTTTGGTGCATAGGGTGAGAACTTGGATGATGTTTGGGATAAGAGGTTTCAGAAGCTCATCCTGAATCACAAGGTCAGGATCCACCAATAAACATGACTGCAGGAGCCGGGATAAGGAGGACAAGTATTCCAGGAGAAAGGACACCTGCCCGAAAGAGGAGATCCAGTAAAAAACAGAGCACATCATACGAAAAGCCCATCTCAGTGATGAAGTATCACTTCTTTATAATACAAGTTAATAAAAAGTCATAAAATATTCATCATAATTTTCAAAGACCTAAAACAAACGCACAGCAGACAAAGCATTATTTTTCTCATAAGCATGTCACTAACGGTCACATTAACAGTGTCAACTATAATTATACCAAACAAAACATCGTTTTCAAAGCCAAATTCTGAATTCTATTTACAGAGTTTAGAAAGTCTTTATGGTTTTCAAATAGCTAAACTGTGGAGTCAAAATTCTGGAAGAAGCAAAAAAAGCAATCCAAAGCTCTACAATTCTGTAAAGAAAGATTATAACATATTCTTCAAGGTATACAATTGAGGGGTAGGAGAAGTCAGCCTAACAGCCTAGTGATCATTACAAATAAAATGAAAACATGTCTGATTTTGCCCTCAACTATCCTTCAGCATAAAAATACTATTCTTAGTTTTAAAAGAACAATTAAATCCTCCCTAAAATTACCAATAAAACCACCTTTGGAATGTTGCTTGATACTAATACTATAAGAAGTATTAATGGGTAAAAATACTGGAAAAAAAAAAAAAAGCAACAATTCTCTGGGTATGTAATAAGAAAGAACAAACTGTGATGACTTCTCTCTCCACCATGCCCAGGCAATGCAACAGTCCATAGAAATGAACTTCACAGACACATTCCGATGCCTCTCTTTTTGTACATGTGTGCACACACACACACTCACAGTTTTTCCTCCCAGGTTACTGTAAGAGTCAGGGACTGCCAGGCATTTGTTGGGGCGTAAGTACCTACAGGGCTTCCCTCGTAACTCAATAGTAGTAAAGAATCCACCTGTCAATGCAGGAGACACAGGTTTGCTCCCTGGGTCAGGAAGATACCCTGGAGGAAATGGCAACCCACTCCAGTATTCTTGCCTGGAAAATCCCATGGACAGAGGAGCCTGGCAGGCGATAGTCCACAGCTTTGCAATAGATGCAGATACAACTCAGCGACTAAACAACACCATAAAGTGCCTCTATGGTGAATGGCGTCAGACTACTTCCAAAGAGTTCTTCTGTCCTACTTCTCTGGATGAAAGGTACTCCCTTTATCTAATCTGTGGACACATTTTACATAAAAGTACAGGTGGCTCTACGTTTTTCCTGTCGGGTGAAATGCAAGCAGTTTGTGAAATTTAATTTCCTTATCGCTGTGAAATACTTCCTGACCCCTTGCTAGGCCACACCACAGCAGTTACAGTGAATCTGCCCTCTGGGTGTGTACTGTGACCGTGAACAGACAATCCAAGGGAGGGGAGAGCCTGCAGGAAGCCTGAGCAAGAACACCTGAGCTGTCAGATTCTCCTGTGAACTACAATATCGAAGATGCAATCAGCTACCTGTAGGATAGTTCATAAAGTAACTTTTTTTCTTATGTTTGAAACTCTTTAAAAAAAAAAAAAGCCCAACCAAGCGACCCCCAGCTTCAGCACCTCATGTCTCTGTCCCCCATAGAGCTCCGCTGCACGCTCTGCCTCGCCACCACAGCCTGTCTCCTCAGCTCTGCTCACATCTCACCTTGATGAGGCTTTTTCTGAGGTCTCACCCATCCTCACTGACTCTTTATATTCGTCACCACCTGATAAAACCTGTAACTGTTATTTACTGTTTACTGTCTCCTGTTCCGAGGATCCAGGCTCTGTGGGCAGGGGCATGCCTGCTCTGTTCACAGAGGCACCACTAGTGCCTACAGCACAATACAGTGGGGTGTATGTTCCAGAGTTTTCTGGAATGAATGAATCATCTTATTAAGGACAAAAAGGGAAGAAGCAGTCAGTCTACACAGGCCACATAGTGCAAGAGTAAGACTGTGAATTCCAGAAGCAGCCTGCACGGGCTGGAATCCTGGCCTTGCCTCTCACTGTGGGAGCCATCCTGGGCAAGCTCTCCATCTCTGGGCTCGTCGTTTCTTTTATAAAACAGGCACTAATGGCACTTCCACCTTCACGGAGCCCTGGATGCTCTGGCCTCATCTCCCCCTTGCAGACTCTGCTCCAGCCGCTCCGTGCTGTTTCCTGAATAGGGCAACTCTCAGGGGCCCCGCGAGGCCCCATGGATTGGCTTCCTCACTCACTTCAGGCCACACATCACTGTCTGAAAGCCTCTCCCTGAGCACCTGACACAGAAAAGCCCTGCCCTGCCAGCTCTGACGCTACTTCCTGTTCCTCCTTTAGTTTTTCTTCTTAGATGTCTATCTAAGACATCATCAGGCATATATGTATTTGATCACTGTCTATACTCCCAACTTGAGGGGAAGGTTCTCTGTTGTATTCATTTAGGGAAGATCCTGCTACTCGGTAGGCCCCCAATAAAGATATGCTGGATGGACAGGAAGAAAAATGGAGGTGATGGCCAATACGCAAACAAGCACACTCACAAGTGGAAGTGCTGCACTGGGCCAGTGTTTGGAAGATGATATACAGTGGTACCCAGCCTTGTAGGACGTGGTCTGCCTTACGCAGAAAGCTTGAAGAAGACATCACAGAGCAAGAGATACTGGTCTGGCCCACCTTTATTATCTCTCACCCCAAACAAATCTTGTGGCCCTTTTTAAAAATCTGATCTTAAGATATCATTTCTATTAGCAACAACTTCACTAAATATCTGTGAACAAACAAACATAAATTTCTCCTTATTAAACTGAGCTTTGAAAATACACAGAATTTACTAAGTATTTCTACAACTTTAATTTAGGTAGAAATAACAGAGATATCCTAAAATCACAGAGGGGGAAGGTGGGCTATACAATGAACATTTCCCTTTGTCTAATACAGTGCTCAAAGGTACCCAGATCCTTGATGAAATATGTCCAGCTGGCTAATGATGGAACCAGGCATAGAATCTAGGACTTTAAACCTTTCACTGCTCTTTACTACCATTCAGAGATGTCTCCGGTTGAAATATTAAGTAACCTATTTCAAATAACCTCATCATACCATGTATACCCTAAGAGACTTTCACTCCTCTCCTGTGGTATGTCCTCCAGAACTTCTGTTTTTGGCACTGAAGGCTACAGAAACGCACACAGACGAGGTGAGAGGGAGACGTGGGCGCTCACCTGAGCCTGAGTGTGTTCAGCAGGAAGAGACGTAGGCAGCGAGGCCTGGAGCTCCTGGACACTTGTCTCTAGGAGGGTGGCAACTGCGATGCTGTGAAGGAAGAAAAAAGCACCCTTCAGACCATCAGGATGCTTGTTACTGAAGACAAACAAATCAGAATTTACAGTTTGGATATGACCATGAACAGAACTCAAGAAAAGGGATTTTTATGAAATGAAGGAAATAAATGTTTATAAAAAGTTTCCCTAAAATATTTCAGAACATGGGAAAAGATATCATCAACTAAATGTCAGAAACCAAGAATTCTAAGGAAAATATATAATGAAACCTATTACAAGCAGAATATAATAAAGTCCTTTCAGAAGGAAAAGACAAACAAGGGAAAGAGCTTGGTGCTTATGTCCCTATTTAAAATAGGAAAAACACTTTCAAGGAAGTAAGTTCTGATTTAGAAAGTAAAAACCAAAAAAAAGAAAAAAAAAACAGCAAAAAAATTTAAGTCAGAAATAACAAGGATGGAAATATAAGCCTTTCCTATAAGATTCTTTAATACCTCTGTGCCCTCAACATCACGACAGACTCTTAACAGACTCTGCAGAAGCAAAAATATTCCTAACACTCCATTTTGACCATTTTTGAGATAGGAAACATTCAAGAAGGAAAGACAATCACCTAGCAGTTTCGTTTTCCAAGTCTAGTAGGACAAGAGATGTAAACAGACCAAAGTCTCATCTTGCTGCCTACTATAAAGGGTAGAGTAAAGAAACGGACACCACTGAGAAAGTGAAGCACCACAGACTTCTTTCTCTTGAGACTGCTCTTATCCCAAAAAGAAAGAGAAAGCGCTGTGCTTTGGCAAAGAGAAGGAAGACAATTCAGAGAATGGATGTTCAAAGGGCAGAAACAGAGAGAAATGCAAATGAACAGGAGGTGGGTATACGTGGCTGGAATAAGCAGGATGTCAGGAGGGAAGGAACACTTCACTCAAGGTAAGAGAGTATCGTAGACAACACCTCTTTTTAATCCTAACAGTCATCCCATTAACTAGTGTTATTAATGATGCATCAGAGATTAAAGTGTCTTTCCCAAGGCCGCAACACTAGTGAGAGAATGAACCATAATCAGGACCTAAGTTGGACTGAATCCAATTTCCTTGGCCTTTTAACTATACCATACAGCCAATCACAAAATCAGAAAAAGTCCGGTCAGATGCCAATTAATATTGGATACATCAAAGAACCAAATCATGATTTCCTTAAATTTTATCAGACTACTTTCTATTAAAACTTTCAGCCTATATGTTCAACCATAACTAAACAATTCCAAATGGATTTTAAAAATGACTTTTCAACCCAATGACGTTATTCTGATATGACCACTAGGGAAATGAACCCCAGAACTCCTTCACTTGCATTCTGAACAATCAGGGAGACTTGTATCATATTCCTTTAGTGGGGCAGAGGACAAACTTCTGAGTTTTAAAATATCAGGATGGGGTAAGGGAAGTTTAACAGTTAGTGAAACAAAGCAATGCAAATGCTTTAACAGATGAAAATAAAAACTGCCCAGACAAATCTGGCAAAAGGAAAAACCTCAGTCTCCCTGCTTCCCTGGGAGTGTTTATCTCTTACCTACAGAGAAGCTCAATGAGACGGGTTCGTCGGAAAGCGCCCGCAGTGTCGCCTGGAGTGGCCACCAAGAGGCTGTCTAGGAGGCTGCACATCGCGGAGAGGAGGGGCGGGGTGACAAACACACACTGCCTGGGCAGAGGAGCAGAGAGGGGTGAATCAGGAGGAAGCCGTGGAGATGCAGCTTCACGCTGACCTATTATTGAGATAGGTGTGAAAATTATCACCATTTTGTTAGCTTGTGGTTACATACAAAATTCACAAGTTCTGATAATCAGATGAAAGTTTCTAAACGTGCTAAAGAGAGACAGCTGGGGAATTCCCCTAACTGCTCGGCACACCTCAACCATGAGGCCAGCGTGTCAGACACCCAGCTCCTCCAGAGTGTGTGTGTGTGTGTGTGCACATGCACGTACGCGTATGCATGTACATGCATGTTATCTGAGGGATTCCCTGGGTGCCAATGTACTGGCCAAGATGAGAAGGGCAGGGCCTGGTTTTGTGTCTCACGCACTCAGACACTGGGTAACAAACAGATGCACCACAATTCTTGTCTTTTAAACTAAGGGCCAGAAGTGTTTCTGCACTCAAAATATTTTTAGATTTTAGAAAAGTAATAAGGTACATGTATCCTCATGCTCAGGGGTAAAGGATCCACCTGCCCATGCAGGAGACATGGGTTCAATCTCTGGGTCAGGAATATCCCTTGGAGAAGGAAATGGCAACCCACTCCAGTACTCCTGCCTGGGAAATTCCATGGGCAGAGGAGCCTGGTGGGCAATGGTTCATGGGGTCTCAAAAGAGTCAGACACGACATAACAACTAAACAACAACCACCACTCTACACTAATTAACACCCCCAGTGGAATCTTGGGCAACGCCCCACAAGGAAACAAATCTTGCTGCAGTGCAGCAGACACAGAATCAAAACAAGTAGGACAAACATATCAGCAAGTACAACTTCCAACTAGAATTGGTCAGATTTTGTAGCCAAATGTATTCAGGCACAGCTAAGGCTTACTGCCACCTGAGTTCTGAGAAAATTTTTCACTTTCAGAAATTCTGGATTTTAGAACTGAAGATACAAGAGTATGGAACTTTCCTAGAAGACTCGGCAAGGGACTGTTAACAAGACAGTTTAATCTGCCTCAAGACTCCCTCATGACCTTTATTTTTTATTTCTATTTTAAGGAAACATTCTATTTTGAATAAACCAAACTTACACAAAACTACAAAAAAAATTCCCGAGATACCCTTACCCTGACCCATAAATAAGATTCCATTTATATGAAACATCCCAAACTGGCAAATCTATAAAGAGGGAAAGCAGACTAGTGATTGCGGCAGGATGGGGAGAGCAGGGGAAATCAGGAGTGACTGCTAGCAGGAGCAAGGTTGTTCTGGGTGATAAAAGTGTTCTACAATTGACTGTGGTGATGTTTGCACAACTGTGTGAGTACATTAAAACCAAGGAATTGTACACTTATAAAGAGTGAACTGTATGAATGTGAATTATTATCTCAATAAAGCTGTTTAAAAAACAGTAACTCAACATACTCTTAGAAATAAATGTTCGTGAGATTTGTTATCAAATTTCATTTCATGCTCTGTGTTCTAAGCTACCTAAAACAACCTGAGTTTGCTTCTTTTGTTCTTAAGAGGATCAAATGAGTACTTTCTAAAATTAAACATTTTTATATGTTAACATGAATTACTAAAAACCAAACTGGGACACTGTTCAGGAAGTTCTGGAACAAACACTGTAATGAAAATTCAGAGTAAAGTCTTAGACAAATATTTCTGAAGTTTTAGACAGCATTTTCCCTGCAGATGCTCATATTTCTATGTTTAAAATTACCTTCTTTTTAGGTAGTATATTCATTACAGATTAGGGATTTAAAGCTACTGAATAAAGGTCTATCTACTGCCTTAGAAGAAACAAAAGCTAGCTGTAATCTATCAAATATATAAAGTGTGAAGCAAACAGAGCTGGCAACAGTCCCTAAAACAAAGAATAAAATTTACACATTGTCATTAATAAAAATAAATCCTAGGCTACTCATCACAACCTTCTTATAAAATAAGGACTCAAAATATTTTGTGCGCTTTAAAACGAAAGCATAGGCTTTGAAAAATCCTTATGACCCCACTTCTCATCACTTTCAAGTGGATTCACTTTTCAAGTGGCAAACTGAGGTGTGTTCCCAAAAGAACAGAAAAAAATGAAGCTAATTAACATCTATCAGTTCCTTGATTCAAATACCAAATACCCATTATTACCTAATAAGGAACCATATGGCAATCAGACTACTTGAAGGCCAAACTCCCATTTATTATTTAAGAGTATTTGTTTGTTAATTTCTGATGTACTTATTCTATTACGTTCTGTGACATTTCATTTTGTTCTTATCTGGACAGCTTGTTCTACAATTTAATTTGGTTCTTTTATCTAGACATTTACTTTCAAAATATCTGTCTGGACCAACTTTTCACTCTTCTTCCTGAAAGTAGAATGTCTTCATAAAAGGATACCTTGGGCCACCAGCTGGTCGTGTGTGACTTCAGGGTGAGGCACCATGGAGAGCACGAGGGACTGAAATTCAGCACTGCCCGAAGAAGCTGCCACCTAGGGATCAGCAAAGACAATTACTTTATACTTGGAGCACTCACTGGTTAACATCACCAACTGGGAAATGAAACACCAGCAACATACACACAAGATATCCTCACACAAAAAGATTTATCAGAAAAGCACACTAGTTAGTATAACTGAAAAACACTCCATGTCTTGAGAGTCATAACAGTTTTTGGAATGGCATTTTCTGCTTCTTAGACCTGTTATAGTTTATGTAAATCAGTTAACTTAAAGGAGCAAAGTTTTGATTTGAAACTCATAGAGGATTTTAAGGTCCTGATAAAGCCCATTCCCAGGCTTCCCCAGTGGCGCAGCAGTAAAGAATCTGCCTGCAATACAGGAGATGCAGGAGACGTGGGTTCAACCCAGGGTCGAGAAGATTCCCGGAAGAGGCATGGCGATCCACTCCAGTACTCTTGCCTGGATAATCCCATGGACAGAGGAGCCTGGTGGGCTATAGTATATGGGGTTGCAAAGAGTTGGACACACGACTGAAGTGACTGAACATGCACGCAAAGCCCATTCCCACTTAACACGCAAATGTTGAGAGGCTAAGACGCATACTACTTTAACTATAAATTGTTGTGTCTTTAAGGTATTTTGCACTTCTTAATTCATAATAAAAGAGTCTTTTTAGTTTCAAATGGCACACACAAATTTAAATGGTGCCTATAAAAGAATTAGCAGAAGTATTAAAAGATTTTTCTCTATCTCTTCGCCTGTCACAAATGAACTGTTTTTAAAAATTAAGAACTATACTGACACTGTACTTCAGAAAACACTCTACAGTGTTAGATAGAAATTTTCACCAGAATTTCTATCATGTTTTTTGGAAACACTAAACAGGATAGAAATTCTGCAGAAAACAAACAGAATTTCACATGTAGGTTTACAGATTATAAAAATTATAAAGCTGAAAAAGCCCAAACTGTCAAGCACCTCCTGTGTAAAAATTACTGTGTTCTCCCATCAGTTTCTTTTCTCTGAGTCAGCATAAACTTCCCATACCTGGGTCAGCTCTAGGTCCATGCATGCACGCAAATAAGTTGTCAACAGAACTTAGGAATCAACCTACCACAAACCCAGACACTGTACAGCTCATGGTATCTGTACATTGATTCCGTATTTGTCCTAATCCTTAAAGTAGAGTACCTTAGACTTGATTTGACAGGATGAAAGCAAAACCCAAGGTGATTTTCATTTGCAGTTTCTAATATCAAAAAAAACAAGAATTTGAAGAAAATGGCACATGAAATTAATAGTTTTTAAAATTCCTCTTTCAACTTCTGACTTCGATCACCTCCCACCACTTGAAGTATGACATTATAGCAGCAACGACTAAGCGACAGAAAGCTGCAGCCAAAAGCTGTAAGTTGAGTGGATAAAGTCGTCTACAGATGGAGGCTAGATAAATCTCAGTCTAGATAAATCATTCATAAATAAGCATGTATTAAATGTCTTATTTTATATAACATTAGATCCACATAGAAGGAGGGGAAAACCTAAAGACATTTTAAAATTATATCTGCCTATAACTGGCTGTAAGAGATGTGTTTAAAAAAAAAAAAAAGAAATGTTCCTGTCAATGGACATCCAGATAACTTTCAGTCTGTGAAGCAACAGTCACACACTGAGACTGACATCACAACCACGCAGGAGCCACCAAACAAGCCTGGCTCCACCCACGAGCTCCCTCAGCTATAGGGGAAAAATTTAAGAGGACGAGGAATTGAAATCCTCTATCTTTTCACCGAACATCGCTTCAACTGACAAACACTCAAGGAGTCCTCTCTACTGATGAAAATGAAGATTACACTCACTGCAGGAAAAGAAAGCCTCTGAGGACCCACTAAATACCTGGCTCATTAGAAGAACGCAACAAACATCAGGCCTTAACAAACACTGGGCTCTTCCTCAGTATCAGCCGAAGAAGGGACAAACAAATTTTGAAAAATATGATTTTAGAAAATATTTAATGGCTGCATTCTAACTTATCCCACCCCATATGATTGATAAAACATAAGAACTTCTTTCTAGACCAATATACTGTGTTTTAAAAACTGACTGGGGTTATTTGTATTTCTATTAAACAATCTGCATTTTTAAAATTTGCTATATTAGCATGAAAGTATTAGTTGTTGAATCATGTCTGACTCTCCATGACCCCATGGACTATAACCAGCCAGGCTCTTCTGTCCATGGAATGCCCCAGGCAAGAAAACTCAAGTGGGTTGCCATTCCCTTCTCCAGGGCATCTTCCCAACCCAGGGATCGAACCCAGGTCTTGTGCATTGCAGGCATATTCTTTACCATCTGAGTCACCAAGGATTACTATTTTAATAGGTAAAAATGTATTAAGCTGACTTGCTCTATACTGCCCTCAAATCTTGCTTGCTTGAAAATAATCTCCAAAGGACATTCATTTGATCATATTTAATAATACACATAGATATGTGAATGTGTTATTTGTCATCCTGGTCTATAAAATAACTTTTAACTACCATCGAACAAATGTCAATTCATATTTCTCTAATATCAATTATAATGTTTCATAACATTTCACTCTGCTGAAGTATCTTTACATCTTTATAGCTATTACAGATTCTCTCTTCAAATCCATAAACCCAGACTCAGGTCTCCTGGTTAATCCCATCTGGTCACACCAGTAATCAAACTTAAGCCTTTCTCCCACACTCCAAACAACTCTATGCATTTTCTGAATATCTAATGCTTCCAGCACCACACAGCTTGGTATTCAGTTATTTTCTAATTATGCTTTATGTCTCATCTAGACTTTCAAATCTCATATGTGGGCACTGAATTCTAAGACATATTTGAGTATCGTTTTTAGCTCCTTGTAAATGCGTACATAATATAAAAAAGAAGGTGGTGATCCTTTAAAGCCCATCTCAATTGCCACTTATCACACAAAATCACTCTCTATTTCATCATTCCTTTTCACCTAATCTCACTGCACCCTCACTGTCGCATCTATTTTGGCACAAGTCACATTTGCTTTGTGGTGAAGGGGCATGACATCACGGCCAACTTCTGGATTCAAATAACGCTCAACCAGTCAGCAGTGCTGGAACCCTGCACAAGACACTCATTCCATGCATTCATCTCTTCTTTTGTAAAGTAGCAATAGTAAAAATGATTTTCAGTTTTTTAAAGGGTAGGAGGGCCCATGAGTAAAATTTCTCTATAAATGTTAAAATAAAATCAGCTTGCCTTAAATTAGTGCTCCAGAAAGTTTGAAAGAATCACATATTTCACAAAGAAAAGCTCAAAAGGAAATGAACCACATGTCCTTTACTTTGAAAACTGATAAAACAGACATAATTCTGCTCAAGATCACAGAAAAGACCAAACTTTAGTGTTAAAGCTGTTGATACACACTGGTATGTCTAAGGCATAAACACCCATCTAGTTCGAATACCTCTGAGAAGTAGAAATGTGATTCCAAGAGGGAAAACAACTGATGCCTGACCCCCCACTGCCACCCCTGCCCTGGGGAAGGGGACAGTGAGTTGAGGAAGCCATCTCTAAAAAGGCTTTATTTACAGGGCAATACCCCCCAAGGTAACAACGACACTCCTTACTCTACCTGTAATTCACAAAGCATACGAGCTGCAGTCACCTACACCAGTGTTCATCAGATAACAGCACTCAGGCACCTAGTGCGGCACCAACACCAGACAACGGCCCGGCCACACTGCACTGCGTGGCGTGGCCCACAGCAAAAGACAGCGCTCTCCTTGGAAAGACAAACCCATCAACAAGCTGTTTCTTTTCCCAATTCTGGAAGACAGACAAAACTATGATTTAAATAACCAGAGAAGCTTATTAGCAAGATTTACAGCCATTTAACTGATACCTCAAC
Organism: Bos indicus x Bos taurus; assembly: GCF_003369695.1. Taxonomy (NCBI): domain Eukaryota; kingdom Metazoa; phylum Chordata; class Mammalia; order Artiodactyla; family Bovidae; genus Bos; species Bos indicus x Bos taurus. Next base: position 7,425,286 of record NC_040099.1, on the reverse strand, counting down.
ATTTTCTTATATCTGAGGAAGTGTTAGTTGGTCTGGGTACGGACTGCTTAGGTTTAAAGTAACACTGACATAATGAATAAAAACTCTCCACATTTGTCTCCTGCTGGAAAAAAAAAAAAAGATATAGTACCTCTGATATGATAAGGAAAACAAGACAATTCGTAGAACTGGAGTAATTAGACTAATTTTTGTGAATAAAAGTTAGCAATTTGGTGAATAAGTTACCAACAACAAAACTCTTCTGTTTGGAAACCAAAAAAGAAAGAAAGAGCTGACTGTAAAAATTCTAACAGGTACTATTAGTCTTTTGAGAAGTAAGTTTTACATAGGACTATACAGAAGAATTCTTAACAACATTGGTATATACTTCTCAAAGTCTATGTGATATCCTCACATAAACAAGTTAAAGACTTGCATTAATAGTTCAGTTCAATTGCTCAGTCATGTCCGATTCTTTGTGTCCCCTGGATTAATAGAGGTGCTTCTATTTTAATTATTATAATAAGTGACATATTTACAAAGTGTTTCTCAGAAGAACTAGTATCTTAATCTGTAAGGTTTATATATTATTATAAAACAGAGAAATATAAACGTTTGATTTGCTTTGGGTTTTTTTTAAGTCTCCTTGTATAGAAAAAATACAACTTGGTTATCTACCAAGCAGCTAAGATAACTCAAAGTTACTTAGAGCAATTACTATTTACTACATACCTTCTATAAACAAAGAACTGAAGTATGTACAGATTTCAAAGTTAGCCTATAGCCCTTTAAACAAAAAGGGTAAACCTAAGAATTACTATTTTTAAGCACCTAATTAACACTGTCCTTCTATGAACTATTTAAATAGCCAATTACTATGGTTCCCTTTAGCACTGAGTCATATCATTATTTCTCTTACTGAAACAAAGATACATACTATTTCTAGCGTGCAAAAGAGAGCATCACTCCTACTAGAATTGGGGTAATTATTCCATTTTTCTAAATAAAGGTTCAATTTAGCACTAAACATAAACTCTTCTGAGTCTGGAGGCAGGGGAGGGAGGGAGACTTAAAACTTAGCAAAAAGTACCCCTCTCCTGAGAAACTGCAGGAGGTGAATCTCATTAATTCCTGTATAATTATTTAATTCTCATATTATTTTTGCTCCTGGAAGCAGCGGAGTCAAACCTTTGCCTTCCTAATTGGTTCTACTACACAGCGATTATTCCAAAAATACACTGCAATGTTTTCCAGTTGAGAATAACTTTGTATGCTTCCAAAACAAATGAAACCTAGCATGTCATTATTCAAAAATAGTGTCTCAAACTTTTTAGAACAAAAAAACTTATAAATAAAAAGAAAGAAAGGCAGGCAGATGTACATAAATTTCAAGCATTTCAGATAATTAAGACAAGCTCCTATCTGATACAAGTATTTAGAAATGTGTTTAAAGTCATCAGTACCACACTGGAATCACCTGAATGGGTCAACATTCTTCAAACTGTCTGGTCCTTAAGCAAAATTTCAGGGTAATCAAGCACTGCTAATCACATGGGGTCTGTTCTCTTCTTCAGCTACTGTGTGCTCAGTCATGTCTGACTCTGTGCAACCCCATGGACTACAGCCCACCAGGCTCCTCTGTCTGTGGGATTCTCCAGGCAAGAATACTGGAGTGGGTTGCCATGTCCTTCTCCAGGGGATCTTTCCAAACCAGGATCAAACCCACATCTCTTACATCTCCTATAATACTGGCAGGCGGGTTCTTTACCACTGTGCTACCCGGGAAGCCCTTTCTTCTGCTACTACTGATAAATATTTCAAAACTTTTGAACTTCTGTAACAAAAAAAAAGGTAGAAAACGGGTTGAAAATTCATCTATAAAATTATATTTAGTACACTTATTTGAGCCAGGTAGAACCTAGTTCTAGGCAGACAGCACTTCAACTAAATCCCAGTTGCCATGGTGGTCGTAACCTGATTCTTCACATCCATTCTTATCCCTCCACTATGTAAATGCAAATTTTTGCAGAAATTCAAAATGCAGCACTTATGCGTTCTTTGGAAGTACCATTGTTTCCGAGGTAGAGAGAGAACTTGGATCTCGATCTTGACTGGACATTCGAGATGGAGCCCTCCAGAACTTGAACGAGTCATCTAAACCTGTGACAACAGGAAAACTGTCAACATCAACGGTCTTCTGGGCATCTTAACAATTAACAGCAGGAGTAGTCTTTACATGAAACCAGTCCAGAACTAAAGAAAAAAGTATGCCTAATTTTTATCATCCATAATTAATTAATATATACAGCATGTTTCAATATGCATAATAGTTTAATCTAACATAATTTATGGAGAGCACCAGAGATTCCATTCCCCAAATCAAGGTGGGGCCGGGGGTGGGGGGTGAGGGGGGCGGCATACATTTTCATTTCTAACAAGATGGGAGCAGATGTCAGTGCTGCTGGCTCCGGGGCCACGCATCCAGTGACATCAGCACAGAAAACCCAAACAATCAAAGGGGTAGCTTTCTACAGGGACATTTGTTTAGAATGTTCAGAAACGTCATCAAATGTCTTTCTCCTCTTAATTCCTCCAGGAAGTGAGCAGAAAAGTGAGTTAGAAACTTACACTTAAGTATGTCAGGGTAAAGAAATTTCATGTTTACAATTTACTCTTAAATGGCTCTTAAATGGCTCATAAAAAAAATATATGCATATAAATAAATAAATTTTTCTTATATGTACATACATTCACATGGGACGGTAAATACAGTAAAATGTTAATATTTGGGAATTCTTTGTTCTACTCTTAAACCTCTTCTGTGGGAAATTATGTCAAGGTTTTTTAACATTATTTTAAAATTTAAATTTTTAAAATTTGTATTATTTATATTTTAAAACTATTTTTCATTATTAAATTATTACTATTAAATTGCTATTTCTTTTTATGAGACACAATTATTATTTATAGGCACTAAGATCTTATACTTAGGAAATCCAAGAGAATCTACAAACAAGTAGAAATTAAAAGATTTCAGCAAATATTTTGATAAATGAGTAATATGCCAAAACAGGTTTTCACTATATTAGCAAAACAAGTTAGAAAATTTAGTAGGAAAAGTCTCATTCTTGATTGCTTGAGAAGAGCCTTCCAAAAAAAAATTTAAGACATAAATAGAGGGAAAAACTATAAAATTTTACTGAAGGGCATGAAATAACTTATGAAACATTAATAAGATGTCAAAAATGGTTATCATGAAGAATTTATAACATAGAAAAATGCTTAGGCAATGTTCAGTGAAAGAAGGAAATACAAAAATGTACATAAGATATGAACACAATTATATAAAACAAACAAAAGCTATACAGAGAAAGAAGACTGGAAGGAAACACACACCCTAAATGCAACACTACAAGCTCTGGGTAGTAGGACTAGATATGAATGTTTTCCTGGTATTTTTCATTGTTTTCAAATATTTTGTAACCAACACAAAGGTTTTAAACAATTTAAGAAATATATTTTATTAAAAATATAAACATAATACACTTACCATTTAAATCATTGCCTTCAGGAGCTCCATTAAGAGCTGAAAAACTGAAATCAAATGCATACCGTCCCAGGTAACAATGTTTTACCATCTGATTCAAATGTTCATAAAAATGGCAGTGGTATAAAAGAGCCTGGAGGGCAGGTTTTCCTATGAGAGACAGCCCAGAGTCCTCATCATGGACACAGGGGCCCTGTAGGAAAAGAGGGAGAGAGAGAGACAGGAATTTACGACATTATTTCTTCAAAAAGACCCACTGTCTCCCCACAGTCCCCTTCAGGAAACAAATGCTACTACACTCCTTCACTTCTCTCTGTCCTTCCACACGTACACCAGCCTGACCCTGACCCGGAAAGTTAATCCAGCTCTCTGCTGTCAAAAAATCCACTAAAGGCAGAAAGCTGATCTAGTCTCTCTTGAGGGGCCACTTAGTTTAAAACGTTTCTACGAAATGGTACAGCTCGAATCAAGTAATTATGTACTTCAGCCACAAATACAGTAAAAGTGTGTTGCAACCCACTCAAAACAATGAAATGATTTGTATTAAAATATCTGAAACAAGTAATCCAAGTTATTTTATTCAAAATTATTTTTGTGCCTATCAGTAAGCTAGATAAAGTGAAAATGCTCATTAATATCCACAGTAAAATCTGTTTGTCACTTTATTTTCCACTGAGTGAACCCTTCTTCCAAGGGCATTTCACATGTGTGCATGCTAACACAAACATAAACACATGCGTGTGCACAAACACACACACATATTTTCCAGCAGAAGGCTGAGAAGAATCTACCATTTCATACTTTTAATCTCTTTGCACTTTTTTTCCAAATAATTTTTTGAGGTGCCACTCATGACTTTTCCTGGAATATTGAAATGGCTAAAACCAAGCAATCAGTTAAAAGTATGCCAAGGATCAGTTTAAAGTATGCTAATTATCACATCACTAGAAGGACAGGGAGGCCTGGCGTACTGCAGTCCATGAGATCGCAAAGACACGACTAAGCGACTGAACCGAACTGAGTTCATAACTATTTCTATTTTTCTGAAAATGATAATATAGTTCAGACTTTAAAACAGAACATAAGAGAGAAAAATAAAAACAAAAAATAAAAAGCTAAGTGCCAATAGGAAAGGTCTGCAAATATAGCATGAACTATGAAATTTGCATACGTGCCCCACTTCTCATGCCCCCTGATCACCAAGGAAAGATGAACCTTTAAAACTTACTATCCAGGAAGATGAAGTAATAGTTAAAGGTAGACTTGCAAGTTAAAGGTAGAATTACATTAAGATGAGTTTCTCCATTAACTCTTCTCTTTAAGGATATGATTAAAATTAAACCTCTTACCTTCAATATGTCATGGTACTAACATACCCACTAGCTATGATTCAAAAGGAACTAAAGCAAAACAAAATTACATATGAGAAGAATGTTTTCAAGAAGAAAAAGGAATTATTTTGCTGTATACAAACTTGTAAAATGCTAGAATGTAATGTATAAATTGAAAAAAAAGACCTTAATTACATAAGAAATTCCTAACTACATTTTAAGAATTCAGTTAAAATGAAACTGTTTCTCTGACACCAAGCATTTACTGTTTTGTGAAATCCATACCCATAATGATTTATGATGAACACAATAGAAAATGAAAATATGCACTGATAATTCTCCCATTAAATATGAAAACAGTACATACTACAGCTATAAATGAGTCAGCCATCTCTATACAATAGATATGAACACATACGCAGTCTACCTACGTCCACTGAGAATGAACAGAAGCAGTGACCCCTTCTTGGAAATCATGTGCATCTAGATACTAGTGCTACTTCCTGCTACATCCCCCAGAGCACTTCGAAATGTACATTAAGACAAGTAAATGAAACATCTTGTTGAATAAGATTATTATTCATCATTCTACCAACGACAGTTGTAATTTTAAAGCACTGAAAAAGGAGTATCTTCTTTCTTGGCTGTAGTGAAATGGTGAAGGTCACACTTCTTGGAGATTATAAAATTCCATTGTCTACATGTGAAGATCATCTTTCTCCCTTACTAGAGCAGTTGTTTCCACGTTGAGATTTAAAGCACCAGTAAACTTTTTAAAAACTGGGGAACAAATACCCCTGGAGGAGGCCATGGCAACCCACTTCAGTATTCTTGCCTGGAGAATCCCAAGGACAGAGGAGCCTGGAGGGCTACAGTCCATGGGGTCGCAAAGAGTCAGACCCGACTGAAGCAACTTAGCACAGCATAGACTTTTTAAAACTGGGGGACAAATACTAGATTACCAACTACTTATATTGCCAACTGAGGAGACTTAAAAGCAAAAACTAATAACCAAAACAGATAAAAAAAAAACACAGGAAGAAAATGAGTGTACATTAAAAATGCCCCCAAAAAATTAGACTTAAATTTTGCTTAAGACTAGTAGAAGTTTCATCATCAAGTACTATTTTAGAGTAACTCCCAAAACATCTTTTATTCTAGCCAACACAAGCAAAGCAGAAGACTCTGTGAAATCATACTTCAGATCAGATCAGATAAGATCAGTCGTTCAGTCATGTCCGACTCTTTGCGACCCCATGAATCGCAGCACGCCGGGCCTCCCTGTCCATCATCAACTCCCGGAGTTCACCCAGACTCACGTCCATTGAGTCAGTGATGCCATCCAGCTATCTCATGCTCTGTTGTCCCCTTCTCCTCTTGCCCCCAATCCCTCCCAGGATCAGAGTTTTTCTAATGAGTCAACTCTTCGCATGAGGTGGCCAAAGTACTGGAGTTTCAGCTTTAGCATCATTCCTTCCAAAGAAATCCCAGGGCTGATCTCCTTCAGAATGGACTGGTTGGATCTCCTTGCAGTCCAAGGGACTCTCAAGAGTCTTCTCCAACACCACAGTTCAAAAGCATCAATTCTTTGGCACTCAGGCTTCTTCACAGTCCAACTCTCACATCCATACATGACCACAGGAAAAACCATAGCCTTGACTAGACGAACCTTTGTTGGCAAAGTAATGTCTCTGCTTTTGAATATGCTATCTAGGTTGGTCATAACTTTCCTTCCAAGGAGTAAGTGTCTTTTAATTTCATGGCTGCAGTCACCATCTGTAGTGATTCTGGAGCCCAGAAAAATAAAGTCTGACACTGTTTCCACTGTTTCTCCACCTATTTCCCATGAAGTGATGGGACCGGATGCCATGATCTTTGTTTTCTGAATGTTGAGCTTTAAGCCAACTTTTTCACTCTCCTCTTTCACTTTCATCAAGAGGCTTTTGAGTTCCTCTTCACTTTCTGCCATAAGGGTGGTATCATCTGCATATCTGAGGTTATTGATATTTCTCCCGGCAATCTTGATTCCAGCTTGTGTTTCTTCCAGTCCAGCGTTTCTCATGATGTACTCTGCACAGAAGTTAAATAAACAGGGTGACAATATACAGCCTTGACGAACTCCTTTTCCTATTTGGAACCAGTGTGTTGTTCCATGTCCAGTTCTAACTGTTGCTTCCTGACCTGCATACAAATTTCTCAACAGGCAGAACAGGTGGTCCGGTATTCCCATCTCTTTCAGAATTTTCCAGTTTATTGTGATCCACACAGTCAAAGGCTTTGGCATAGTCAATAAAGCCGAAATAGATGTTTTTCTGGAACTCTCTTGCTTTTTCCATCATCCAGCAGATGTTGGCAATTTGATCTCTGGTTCCTCTGCCTTTTCCAAAACCAGCTTCAACATCTGGAAGTTCATGGTTCACATATTGCTGAAGCCTGGCTTGGAGAATTTTGAGCATTATTTTACTAGCGTGTGAGATGAGTGAATTGTGCGGTAGTTTGAGCATTCTTTGGCATTGCCTTTCTTTGGGATTGGAATGAAAACTGACCTTTTCCAGTCCTGTGGCCACTGCTGAGTTTTCCAGATTTGCTGGCATATTGAGTGCAGCACTTTCACAGCATCATCTTTCAGGATTTGAAATAGCTCAACTGGAATTCCATCACCTCCACTAGCTTTGTTCATAGTGATGCTTTCTAAGGCCCACTTGACTTCACATTCCAGGATGTCTGGTTCTAGGTCAGTGATCACACCATCGTGATCATCTGGGTTGTGAAGATCTTTTTTGTACGGTTCTTCTGTGTATTCTTGCCACCTCTTCTTAATATCTTCTGCTTCTGTTAGGTCCATACCATTTCTGTCCTTTATCGAGCTCATCTTTGCATGAAATGTTCCTTTGGTATCTCTGATTTTCTTGAAGAGATCCCTAGTCTTTCTCATTCTGTTGTTTTCCTCTATTTCTTTGCATTGATTGCTGAAGAAGGCTTTCTTATCTCTTCTTGCTATTCTTTGGAACTCTGCATTCAGATATTTATATCTTTCCTTTTCTCCTTTGTTTTTCGCTTCTCTTCTTTTCACAGCTATTTGTAAGGCCTCCTCAGACAGCCATTTTGCTTTTTGCATTTCTTTTCCATGGGAATGGTCTTGATCCCTGTCTCCTGTACAATGTCACGAACTTCATTCCATAGTTCATCAGGCACTCTATCTATCAGATCTAGGCCCTTAAATCTATTTCTCACTTCCACTGTGTAATCATAAGGGATTTGATTTAGGTCATACCTGAATGGTCTAGTGGTTTTCCCTACTTTCTTCAGTTTAAGTCTGAATTTGGCAATAAGGAGCTCATGATCTGAGCCACAGTCAGCTCCTGGTCTTGTTTTTGCTGACTGTATAGAGCTTCTCCATCTTTGGCTGCAAAGAATATAATCAATCTGATTTTGGTGTTGACCATCTGGTAATGTCCATGTATAGAGTCTTCTCTTGTGTTGTTGGAAGAGGGTGTTTGTTATGAACAGTGCATTTTCTTGGCAAAACTCTATCAGTCTTTGCCCTGCTTCATTCCGTATTCCAAGGCCAAATTTGCCTGTTACTCCAGGTGTTTCTTGACTTCCTACAACCGCAGGCGGCTGGGACTCGCGTCAAAGCGCGGCCGAGAGGAGCCACCCCACGTCCAAGGTCAGAGGCAGAAGCCGGGAGGACCCCATGCCTGAAGGGCGGCGGCCAAGAGGAGTTACCCCACGTCTGAGGTCAGGGGCAGCGGCCAAGAGTACCAGACTGCAAGGGCACAGGAACGGCGGAGAGGAGCTACCCCGCGTCTGAGGTGGCGGGGCGGGGCGGGGCGGGGGGGGGGGGGGGGTGGGGGCAGCCGAGAGGACATACCCAGCCTCCGAGGTCAGGGGCGGCGACGAGAGGAGTTACCCCGCGTCCAAGGTCAGAAGCAGCGGCAGGGAGGAGCTACCCCACGCCTGTAAGCCCGAGGCCAGGGGCGACGGGAGGGAGGAGCTACTCCACACCCCTAAGCCGGAGGCTAAGGGCAGCAGCGGGGAGGAGCAACCCCACAACCGAGGCCAGGGTCGGTGGCTGGGAGGACCAACCCCACGTCCAAGGAGCCGTGGCTGCACAGGCGCAGGAGGGCCTAGAGGAGCTATCCCACGTTGAAGGTCAGGAAGGGCGGCGGTGGGGAGATACCCTTCATTCAAGGTAAGGAGCAATGGCTGTGCTTTGCTGAAGCAGCTGTGAAGAGATACCCCACCCCAAAGGTAAGAGAAACCCAAGTAAGATGGTAGGTGTTGCAAGAGGGCATCAGAGGGCAAACACACTGAAACCATACTTACAGAAAACTAGTCAATCTAATCACACTAGGACCACAGCCTTGTCTAACTCAATTAAACTAAGCCATGCCCGTGGGGCAACCCAAGACGGGCGGGTCATGGTGGAGAGATTTGACAGAATGTGGTCCACTGGAGACGGGAATGGCAAACCACTTCAGTATTCTTGCCTTGAGAACCCCATGAACAGTATGAAAAGGCAAAATGATAGGATACTGAAAGAGGAACTCCCCAGGTCAATAGGTGCCCAGTATGCTACTGGAGATCAGTGGAGAAATAACTCCAGAAAGAATGAAGGGATGGAGCCAAAGCAAAAAGAATACCCAGCTGTGGATGTGACTGGTGATAGAAGCAAGGTCCGATGCTGTAAAGAGCAATATTGCATAGGAACCTGGAATGTCAGGTCCATGAATCAAGGCAAATTGGAAGTGGTCAAACAAGAGATGGCAAGAATGAACGTCGACATTCTAGCAATCAGCGAACTGAAATGGACTGGAATGGGTGAATTTAACTCAGATGACCATTATATCTACTAATACGGGCAGGAATCCCTCAGAAGAAATGGAGTAGCCATCATGGTCAACAAAAGAGTCCGAAATGCAGTACTTGGATGCAATCTCAAAAACGACAGAATGATCTCTGTTCGTTTCCAAGGCAAACCATTCAATATCACAGTAATCCAAGTCTATGCCCCAACCAGTAACGCTGAAGAAGCTGAAGTTGAACGGTTCTATGAAGACCTACAAGACCTTTTAGAACTAACACCCAAAAAAGATGTCCTTTTCATTATAGGGGACTGGAATGCAATAGTAGGAAATCATACTTAAACCACTGTTTTCAACTTTTTAATAGAAAACTAATTCTGTGATGAAGAACTGGAGAATAACAAAAGCAAAAAGCTGCACTAAGCACATCACCAGCATCAAAAAGGAACTGCAGACTATTTAACTAATTAGAAAAAAAAAAAAAATGTGAACTTCTACACATGGTTCTATATTATAATACAGAACACGCTTCTGTTCTATTTAACAAAACCAAGAAAACTTATTATGCTTGCCTTTGCATTATATTTATTTCAATTATTTTTTTAAAAATTCACCGGCAGAACATCAACAAGATTATAGTATAAAAGTGTCACTAGGTTAACAATGAGAGTAGAGATTATATGCATTTAAGCCAAAAACAACACATTTTTAAATCTGGTTACTGGATAATAGGCATTAAAATCACTATGCTGTTAATATAAATATTAATCCTGTATATTCTTTTTTAGTTTTTCTCCTAGGGTTTACTACAACACAGACTGTGAATAACAATCATTATCAGAAGGCCTGTTAAAAAAACAAGAGGAGTCAGGGCAAAACCTGCCTGGGATATTCAATAATTGGCAGCGTTATGAGGTTTGTAAAGTCTGGAAAAATGAATTTTCCAAGAGTTAAAGGAGATTCAGGCCTTAACAACCACCTGAGTGCCCATAAAGCTGCCCTCAATACAGCTCAACTAGAGTCAGTGACTCCCCTGAAGATGTATTCTAATGAAAACTGAAAAAGGAATCTTAGATCTAAGATCCTGGGATGTGAGATGCCACGATGTGAGGCATACACACATACACGGGATGAGGACATGTGGATAAGGAACAGGGCAGAAGAGCATGTCCTGTCTCCCCACAGAGAGCACTTTTCTATCTTCCAAAACATCTAAAAAGCAGCAGGCTATAAAAAAGTCGGCTAAAACTATTTACTGACTTGACATTTAGAATATGAAACAGAAAAGTAATCCAACAGAAACCAAAGAAAGGTTAAGTTATGACACTGTGTACTAACCCAGAAAAGTAGATGTTAAGATCAATGTATATTTAACTACAAACAAATTTGCTTATTATTAGAGAAACAATATAGTCAGTGGGAAAGAGAAACTGGCTGGACTGAAAGCAAAAGGGTGTGGTGTAGGGCACACTACTTAAACTCTCTGTGCTAAATTTTCTTATTCTACAAAATGAGAATAATGGTTCACAACTCAAACCATTATACAGGTCAATATCTGTAATGCTTCTAGAAGAGTGCCTAGAACATAGTAAACACCATGCTAATGATTATTATTTCTGCTTAAAATTATTTTTAACACCATAGAGACTGGTAAATATGACGAAGCATAAAAAGATCTCTACATTCTCTTTTAAGGGATCCTGTTAGCTTGTATAAAGTTTCATCACCAAGGAAATATATACCAATATAAAAATATATATGCTGAAACTCTATCATCAATTAATCTCAAAGATCTACAAGGCTGATAACTGTTTAAAGACACCTACCTGCCAAGTATAATCCTTTATAATTACTGAAGGCATTGGAATTACAAGGAGATTCTGAAAAATAAATGCAGCCTGAAATTGAAGGGAAAAAAAATGTCAATACTGCCATCTTGTTGTCATGTCTGAAATAACCAATATACTGTAATTTAATAACAAAAAAAAGCATATCCCTGGTCAGCTGAACATGCTAAGAGGTCATCGTGAGAACTCCCCAACTGCCGTAATAGGAGGAGAAACTACTTCATCAGGAAAGATATTTTTTCCTATTTCAGAATGTTGTCTTACCAAAAAATGATATGTAAAACAGAAACTATCCTGGCAGCATTTAAGAAATATATTTCTTATTTATATTACTCTCTTACAGATCACACACACACATCTCTCTCCTCCTCTCTTTCTACCTAAGTTCCTCTCAATAAGAAATGGCAAATTAGAAACACAAACTACAAAAATTCAATTTGACCTAGGTCCTGAACACAGACAAGTTAAATAATCACACTAATATGAACACCGATTACCTAGTCAGTGAAAGATTACATTATAACAGGAGAACAACCAGAGTAACAGGGGATCAGAGGGAGGGAAATTTTCAACCCTCTTCACTGGAGGCCAATAGATAATCTTAACAGCTTCAAGAAGAAGCTATCCGTTTGAGCATTACTATCATGAAGCAAGTTAACAACTACAGCCTTGGATTTTGGGGCTGGAAACTGGCTAACGGTGAGCCTGGGAGCAGACGTCTTCTCTACAGGTCTCTAAGCACTACTGGATTACTGTTTCTAAAGTGGTCTGCGTCAGCCATCTCTGATAAAGCAGCAGTAAAGAAAGTCACAAACTGTCTAGAGAGAATTCAAATAGCACTGACTTTTCCTCTTTACATGTTATGAGTATTTTGACAGTGCCTTATCTTAAGTAAAGCTTTATAAACTTGAACACTGAGATAATATAATTTTTTCCCTGTGAACTACTTTTCCACGTATAATAAAGTAGAAGAGTCCATATTAACACAGACTCAATTCTGCTTCGATCTTTCAGAGCAAAGGACTCCAGGTTTTACTGTGAATCAATACCATTCTGTTCTCTGCAACCATTTAATTTGGATTTTTCACAGGCAGAAGAGACAAGGGTCAGCAGTCAGTCCACTGTGGTGAACAGGGAGTATGGTTTATAAGAATATTCACAACAGATTTTCAAGGGAAACAGGAAGGAAGAACTACACAGACAGGCCTACCTCCCGGCGCACCATGCTGCATTCCGACTGGTCCAGAAGAATGTTCACCACCGTTCCCCAGAGCCCACCAGAAATGTTTTGACAACTGTTTGCCAAGGCCACACAGCCAGTTTCAAGGGTGGTTAGTGCTGATCCTAATCCCAATGAAGTGAACCTCACCTGTCAAAGTAGAGAAAACATTGTGAAATAAAAAAACCTGATTCCATAACATGGGTTCTTAATCTTTCTGGTACATAAAATACCAAATTCTTATGACATTGTCTTGGCAATCCTAAATTATAAGACACAAAGAATACTGTAGTATAAATCTATGAAGGAATAAAAACTCTATACTTAGGTATAAATAATAAAAGCAAATATCACAAAAAGTCAAAACCAGGTATAAATAAGATTAAAAAAGCACAGTTCAAAAGCCTTTTTCGAGGGAAAGCATACAGTGCTTACATATCTTTTATGAACATGATTCTTGTTTATTTCTCATTTTTAAGAGGATACTATTATTTTGTTCCACCTTCCTTAATTTTTCAGTTTCTTTCAAACAAACAGTTTAAACTTCTTTGAAATTCCTTTTCAAAAATAAATAACTGAATTATCTTTTTATAAGGCACTTAGTATTTTCCCCAAAATTATTTTAAAAGAAAAACGTTTCAAGTAAGATGGATATAATATGTTTGCCACAGTACTCCTGCTTCTCAAGCTATGTATTTTGGTGAACCTCCAAATTCTGATTACAAAATAGAGCTTCCCTGTGATAACCACAAGGTAACAAAAAGTAATGCAGTCATAACATGGTGAAGCCACAAGTCCAAGTTCAAAGTGGCTAAAGAATGTACCTCTAGATGCTAACATTACATATTTTTAATATATATGGGCTTCCCTGATGGCTGAGATGGTAAAGAATCTCCCTGCAATGTGGGAGACCTGGGTTTGATCCCTGGGTTGGAAAGATTCCCTGGAAGAGGGCATGGCAATCCACTCTAGTATTCTTGTCTGGAGAATCCGCATGGACAGAGGAGCCAGCGCACTACATACAGTCCATGGGGTCACAAACAGTTGGGCACGACTGGGCAACTAAGCACAGGACATTATCAATATATACTCAAAAATTTGCTAAGAGGGTAGATCTTACGGTAAGTGTTCTAATCACAAAAACAAACAGTAAAGAAGACAAAATGAAACTTTTGGAGGTGAAGGACTGGTTTATGGCATTGATTCTGGATAGGTATATTTCACAGGCATATATTTATCTCTAAATTCATGAAATTGCACACATTAATTATGTACAGAATTTTGCATGGCAACCATACCTCAATAAAGTGGTTTAAAAAACTAAGATCAGTAGACAAATGGCAAAACAGGAAAACTCATTAATATAAAACACTGCAGTGTAGTGTTATAATTCTATTAAATGATACTCAAATGTCACTTGGCCACTATTCCTCTAAACTGTTCAAAAATGGCTGGACTTCTCCAGTAATTTTTTCACTGTTCTTTATAAATCTGATTGATAGATTTTATAATACTTCCTCTATTTTTAATCTGCACTCTGAATTTGGCTGAATATGGGGGTGCCATGAACTGAATTATGTACCCCCAAATTTTGTATGGGGAAGCCCTAACACCCAGTGTATCTGAGGATAGAGCTTTTCAGGGGGTGATTAAGGTTAAATGAGGCCATGAGGATCGGGTCCTAATCTGACAGTACTGGTGGCCTTATAAGAAGAGGAAGAGAGAAAAAGTGCTATGGGCATGAAGTGAAAAGGGAGCCACGTGAAAGCCAGAAAGAGCCCTTGCCAGACCTGACTACATGGGTGGACAACCTCATCTCCAACTTCCCGCCTCCAGACGTGTGAGAAAATAAGTATCTTTGTTCAAGCTAACCAGTCTATGGTGTTTTATTATGCAGCCCAACCTGCTTGAGATAGGGGGTAAATACAGCTTAAGGTTTAGTCACTAAAATAATCTCATTTTGGAAAATATGAACATGTATATACATGTGTGTTTTGCTTTATCTGTTCTCTAATCTACACATAATAGACTCGATTCTCCTTCACACTGACCTCTGGGTCTCGGTCAACCCACAACGGAATCAGCCAAGCCAATCCCTGCTGAGTGGGAGCATGGTCTTCACTCTGACTCCCCAAAGGCAAGAACCAAAGTGACATCCACCCCTAGAATGGAAAAAGGGAACAGAAACACACTAGGTAAGTTTCTAAGGAAAAAAACAGAATTTAAAATATCTGAATTTTAAAAAGCAAAACAAAGTAAAAATCTTATACGTAAGACTTGGCTTTAATTCATTATTTAGCCAACATACGACAAACAAAAATCTCAGCTCCTCCTTAAGAAGTTACACATGTTCCTTTTCTCTTCAGAACTGCTATTTTCCACGTAATTTAGACAAAAATGCAGTTCTCCAGTGCATGCAGATTTCAAGCAAAATAAAAAAGTAAAATTCAGATTTGTATAATATACAGCTTCTAAGAAACTGCTCATTTAAAAATCATTTTTGTCTCCTAAAAAGGAGACATCAAAAGACATTTTTCTCGAGTAATCAGACAGGCCTGAAACCCATCAAGCACAGCACACTCCTTTCCTGGCAACCGTGGGAAGACAGGCGGCTGAGAGTGCGCTCACCGAGCTCTGGGCCTGGGCCATCATCTCATGCGACAAGTGGAGCAGGCAGAGAACGGTGCTCTTTGTGACACCTTTTCCCATGAAGGACATCGCATTTCCTCCTCGCTCCACGTAGAAGGATGTGATGACCTGAAAAGCAAATGCACACAATTCAGGGGCAGCTTTACTCTTAGAGGCTAAATATAGGCTAAATATATACCTTTCTGCTGACTCATCTGAGATGAACCCTAACCACGTAAAGTATTCATATATTATCATATTCTCAGTTTATATATTTAAAAATGGTTCAGAAGGTAAAATTTCGTTACAGGTATTGCATCACAAGTAAACATTCTTCATATAAAGCTTTTTTCCTTCGGAATTTGTACAAAGCACGTGTAGTATACTCTTAGGAGATTCTGTGATTTAAACTATGCTCATAACATATTTCAAGTATTATAATATCCTTTTGAAGTAAGGGTCCAGTTTATAAATACCTTGTTGAAAAGTATACTTAAGACATTTGCTAGCTATACTCTTACTAACTCTTACTAACCACCAGAGTTAGGCTAGGTTTCTAGAATTATGGTTCAAATGTAAACAGTTTCTCCATTGATAAGCCATCTTAGATTTCTATTCCATATCTAAATATGTATTAATTATTTAAATCATTGGCTGTCAGCTTTTTATCTCCCACATATCCAAGAGATTTAACACATTCCCATCAATAACAACAGAAGAAATGTTTCTTATTTGAAGCTATCTGCCCTTTTCTGGGCAAAGGTCCGTATAGTCAAAGCTGTGGTTTTTCTAATAATTATGTACTGATGTGAGAATTAGATCATAAAGAAGACTGAGTGCCGAAGAACTGATGCTTTTGAACTATGGTGTTGGAGAAGACTCTTGAGAGTCCCTTGGATTGCAAGATCACCCCAGTCAAGCCTAAAGGAAATCAATCCTGAATATTCATTGGAAGGACTGATATTGAAGCTCCAACACGTTAGACACCTGAGTCGAAGAGCTGACTCATTGGAAAAGATCCTGATGCTGGGAGAGACTGAAGCAAAAGGAGAAGGGGACGACAGAGGATGAGATTGTTGGATGGCATCACCAACTCAATGGACATGAATCTGAACAAACTCCAGGAGATAGTGGAAGACAGAGGAGCCTGGCGGGCTGCAGTCCATGGAGTCAAAAAGTTGAACATGACTTAATGACTGAACAACAACAAACCTTTGTCTGAGAAGCTGAACCAGAATGAACACAGGGAGTTAGGAGACAGCCGTTTGAGGAAAAAGTCCTTCCATCAGATTTAGAAAATCCTTTAAAATATGTTATAGACTCTTCTGAAACATGTCTGTGTAAATCCTATAATGTCCCCCACATAGGGGTTCAATAAGTATTTGCTGACACTGAATAAAAATCCTCACAGCTTTCAATTCAAGCAAAAAACAATAACAAAAAAAAAAATTCAAAGTGACAGAAGATCACAATTCACAAAATTTTAATTTAAAAAAGAATGCTAGAATGAAAAAATTTCACAATTCATATGGAAACACAAGAGACCCCCAATAGCCAAAGCAGTCTTGAGAAAGAATGAATCTGGAGGAATCAACCCTCCTGACTTCAGATTATATTACAAAGCTACAGTCATCAAGACTACAGTACTGGCACAAAACAGAAATATAAACCAATGGAACAAGAGAGAAAGCCCAGAGATAAACCCATGCACCTATGGTACCTTATTTTTAACAAAGGAGGCAAGAATATACAATGGGGCAAAGACATCCTGTTCAATAAATGGTGCTGGGAAAACTGGACAGCCACATGTAAAAGAATGAAATTAGAACACTTCCTAACACCATACACAAAGATAAACTCAAACTGGATTAAAGACCAAAACCTAAGACCAGAAACTATAAAACTCTTAGAGAAAAACATGGGCAGAACACTCGATGACATAAATCAAAGCAAGATCCTCTATGACTCACCTCCTAGAGTAATGGAAATTAAAACAAAAGTAAACAAGTGGGACCTGATTAAACTTAAAAGCTTTTGCACAGCAAAGGAAACTATAAGCAAGGTGAAAAGACAACCCCCAGAATGGGAGAAAATAATAGCAAATGAAACAACTGGAGAAAGGATCAATTTCCAAAATACACAAGCAGCTCATACAACTCAATACCAGAAAAACAAACACCACAATCAAAAAGTGAGAAAAAGACCTAAACAGACGTTTCTCCATAGAAGACATACAGATGGCTAACAAACACACGAAAAGATGCTCAACATCACTCACTATTAAAGAAATAGAAGTCAAAACTACAATGAGATAACACATCACTCCAGTCAGAATGGCCATCATCAAAAAGTCTGCAAACAATAAATGCTGGAGAGGGAGTGGAGAAAAGGGAACACTTACACTACTGGTGGGAATGTAAACTGATACAGCCACTATGGAAGGAAGTATGGAGATTCCTTAAAAAACTAGGAATAAAATCACCATATGACCAAGCAATCCTACTCCTAGGAAGATACCCTGAGGACACCAAAATTGAAAAAGACACATGTATCCCATTTCATTGCAGCACTATTTACAATAGCTAGAACATGGAAGCAACCTAGATGTCCATCAACAGAGGAATGGATTGAAGTTGTAGTACATATACACAATGGAATATTATTCAGCTATAAAAAATTAATGCATTTGAGTCAGTTCTAATGAGGGGCATGAACCCAGAGTCTATTATACTTAGTGAAGTAAGTCAGAAAGAGAAAGATAAGTATTGTATTCTATACACGGAATCTAGGAAAATTATACTGAAGAATTTATTTATACGGCAGCAATGGAGAAACAAACAGAGACAGACTTATGTACATGGGGAGAGAAGAGGAGAGGGTGAGATGTATGGAAAGAGTAACGTGGAAACTCACATTACCGTACACACACACAAAAAAAGAATGCTAAGTATTTTTAGGTGCCAATATATTACAAAGGAAACACTTGTAAGTCAAAGCAGTCAAAACCAATTGTTATCAAATACAACAGAAAGATTTTCAATTCATCCACCCAAGAACTCAATGCTTTTACTCAGCAGGTAAACCGTTTAGTCTTATAATAGAGACTACTTTTTAGTTTGGATTTTTTTTAGCTCATGCAACAACGAAGATTAGTTTAAAAAAAAAAAAAAAGACAGTATAAATATAAATCATGTTAGGTACAGCTTATTTAACAAAAGCAATTTATTTGTAAGATAACTTGGGGATTCTGACTTAAATTAGAATTTCCATAAACCAAATAATTATATAGTGTGTCTAAAAATGACATAGGTCTGGCCAGGGGATAAGCAGTTCAGTTCAGTTCAGTCTCTCAGTCATTTCCTACTCTTTGCAACCCTATGAACTGCAGCATACCAGGCCTCCCTGTCCATCACCAACTCCTGGAGTTCACTCAAACTCACATCCATCAAGTCAATGATACCATCCAGCGATCTCATCCTCTGTCGGCCCCTTCTCCTCCTGCCCCCAATCCCTCCCAGCATCAGGGTCTTTTCCAGTAAGTCCACTCTTCGCTTGAGGTGGCCAAAGTATTGGAGTGTCAGCTTTAGCATCAGTCCTTCCAATGAACACCCAGGACTGATCTCCTTTAGGATGGACTGGTTGGACCTCCTTGCAGTCCAAGGGACTCTCAAGAGTCTTCTCCAACACCACAGTTCAAAAGCATCAATTCTGCACTCAGCTTTCTTCACAGTCCAACTCTTACATCCATACATGACCACTGGAAAAACCATAGCCTTGACTAGACGGACTTTTATTGGCAAAGTAATATCTCTGTTTTTTAATATGCTATCTAGGTTGGTCATAACTTTCCTTCCCAGGAGTAAGCGTCTTTTAATTTCAGTTTTCATTCCAATCCCAAAGAAAGGCAATCACCATCTGCAGTGATTTTGGAGCCCAAAAAAATAAAGTCTGACACTGTTTCCTCTGTTTCCCCATCTATTTCCCATGAAGTGATGGGACCAGATGTCATGATCTTAGTTTTCTGAATGTTGAGCTTTAAGCCAACTTTTTCACTCTCCATTTTCACTTTCATCAAGAGGCTTTTTAGTTCCTCCTCACTTTCTGCCATAAGGGTGGTGTCATCTGCATATCTGAGGTTATTGATATTTCTCCCAGCAATCTTGATTCCAGCTTGCACTTCTTCCAGCCCAGCATTTCTCGTGATGTACTCTGCATATAAGGTAAATAAGCAGGGTGACAATATACAGCCTGGACGTACTCCTTTTCCTATTTGGAACCAGTCTGTTGTTCCATGTCCAGTTAAAACTGTTGCTTCCTGACCTGCCTATAGGTTTCTCAAGAGGTAGGTCAGGTGCTCTGGTATTCCCA
Organism: Bos indicus x Bos taurus; assembly: GCF_003369695.1. NCBI lineage: Eukaryota > Metazoa > Chordata > Mammalia > Artiodactyla > Bovidae > Bos > Bos indicus x Bos taurus. The sequence goes on along the minus strand of NC_040099.1, from coordinate 7,405,559 downwards.
TCTCTTTCAGAATTCTCCACAGTTTATTGTGATCCACACAGTCAAAGCCTTTGATAGTTAATAAAGCAGAAACAGATGTTTTTCTGGAACTCTTGCTTTTTTGAAGATCCAGATGTTGACAATTTGATCTCTGGATCCTCTGCCTTTTCCAAAACCAGCTTCAACATCTGGAAGTTCATGGTTCACGTATTGCTGAAGCCTGGCTTGGAGAATTTTGAGCATTACTTTACTAGCATGTGAGATGAGTGCAATTGTGCAATAGTTTGAGCATTCTTTGGCATTGCCTTTCTTTGGGATTGGAATGAAAACGGACCTTTTCCAGTCCTGTGGCCACTGCTGAGTTTTCCAAATTTGCTGGCATATTGATTGCAACTTTCACAGCATCATCTTTCAGGATTTGAAATAGCTCAACTGGAATTCCATCACCTCCACTAATTTTGTTCATAGTGATGCTTTCTAAGGCCCACTTGACTTCACATGCCAGGATGTCTGGCTCTAGGGGAGTGATCACACCATCATGATTATCTGGGTCACGAAGCTCTTTTGTGTACAGTTCTTCTGTGTATTCTTGCCACCTCTTCTTAATATCTTCTGCTTCTGTTAGGTCCATACCATTCTTGTCCTTTATCAAGCCCAACTTGGCATGAAATGTTCCTTTGGTATCTCTGATTTTCTTGAAGAGATCTCTAGTCTTTCCCATCCGGGCGTTTTCCTCTATTTCTTTGCATTGATCGCTGAGGAAGGCTTTCTTATCTCCCCTTGCTATTCTTTGGAAATCTGCATTCAAATGGGAATATCTTTCCTTTTCACTTCTCTTCTTTTCACAGCTATTTGTAAGGCCTCCTCAGACAGCCATTTTGCTGCTTTGCATTTCTTTTTCTTGGGGATGGTCTTGATCCCCATCTCCTGTACAATGTCACGAACCTCCTCTGTCCATAGTTCATCAGGCACTCTGTCCATCAGATCTAGGCCCTTAAATCTATTTCTCACTTTCACTGTGTAATCATAAGGAATTTGATTTAGGTCATACTTGAATGGTCTAGTGGTTTTCCCTACTTTTTCAATTTAAGTCAGAATTTGGCAGTAAGGAGTTCATGATCTGAGCCACAGTCAGCTCTTGGTCTTGTTTTTGTTGACTGTATAGAGCTTCTCCATCTTTGGCTGCAAAGAATATAATAAATCTGATTTCGGTGTTGACATCTGGTGATGTCCATGTGTAGAGTCTTCTCTTGTATTGTTGGAAGAGGGTGTTTGCTATGACCAGGGCATTCTCTTGGCAAAACTCTATCAGCCTGTGCCCTGCTTCATTCCGTATTCCAAGGCCAAATTTGCCTGTTATTGCAGGTGTTTCTTGACTTCCTACTTCTGCATTCCAGTCCCCTATAATGAAAAGGACATCTTTTTGGGTGTTAGTTCTAAAAGGTCTTGTAGGTCTTCACACAACCATTCAACTTCAGCTTCTTCAGCGTTACTGGTTGGGGCATAGACTTGGATTACTGTGATATTGAATGGTTTGCCTTGGAAACGAACAGAGATCATTCTGTCGTTTTTGAGATTGCATCCAAGTACTGCATTTCGGACTCTTTTGTTGACCATGATGGCTACTCCATTTCTTCTGAGGGATTCCTGCCCGCAGTAGTAGATATAATGGTCATCTGAGTTAAATTCACCCATTCCAGTCCATTTCAGTTCGCTGATTCCTAGAATGTCGACATTCACTCTTGCCATCTCTTGTTTGAGCACTTCCAACTTTCCTTGATTCATGGACCTGACATTCCAGGTTCCTATGCAATACTGCTCTTTACAGCATCGGACCTTGCTTCTATCACCAGTCACATCCACAACTGGTTATTATTTTTGCTCTGGCTCCATCTCGTCATTCTTTCTGGAGTTATTTCTCCACTGATCTCCAGTAGCATATTGGGCACCTACTGACCTGGGGAGTTCATCTTTCAGTGTCCTATCGTTTTGCCTTTTCATACGGTTCATGGGGTTCTCATGGCAAGAATAATGAAGTGGTTTGCCATTCCCTTGTCCAGCAGACTACATTCTGTCAGACCTTTCCACCATGACCCATCTGTCTTGGGTGGCCCCACATGGCAAGGCTTCGTTTCATTGAGTTAGACAAGGCTGTGGTCCATGTGATCAGATTGGCTAGTTTTCTGTGATTATGGTTTCAGTGTGTCTGCCATCTGATGCCCTCTCGCAACACCTACCATCTTACAGGGGATAATAAGCTATAGGTAACTGCTACATGACTATTCTTTCTGCATATGTGTATGTTTAAGATTTTCCATAATTAAAGGCTTAATATTTTAAGGGGCTATTTTTAGAAGTAAGAAATCTGAATGATTCACTGGAGACAGCTATATTATCGTGATTTTAGTTTTGGCTTATGATGGACAAGTTAAGAACTTTGATGGTTATCTCCTTTCAACTTGACTTATTGTCAGATACCCAGAATTGCATTTCATATATAATTTTTAAAGATTTATCATATTTATTCACGTATCATAATGAATCATGCTTAGTCTAAAAGCCTCATTTCCCAACCACAAGAGGCAAATACTCGCATTAAAATTTCACTATGCAGAAACAAAATATCTAACAATGAATTGTATTTCCCATCTGAAAAGGAATCAGCTTTAATTAAGCAAATCATTTGGATCAACAATGACTTTGTTTCGATGTCCATTCACATAAACATTATTTTAGTTTCTAAAATATCAATTTCAGTTCAGTTCAGTTCAGTCACTCAGTTGTGTCCGACTCTTTGTGACCCCATAAATTGCAGCACGCCAGGCCTCCCTGTCCATCACCAACTCCCGGAGTTCACCCAGACTCACGTCCATCGAGTCAGTGATGCCATCCAGCCATCTCATCCTCTGTCGTCCCCTTCTCCTCCTGCCCCCAATCAATTTAGTCAGTAGTAAAATAAAGAGACCTGTTTAGCTAGTTAAGCAAGCAGAAGAACCCAAATAAGATTAAATATGTATTACTGTCCTGTCATTTAAGGTAAAGATATTCTTCCCAAGATGCTATATTGACATGAAGATAAAACGCATTCCTCTGTTTATTCCAAAGCTTTGTTATTAAGGTTTTCAAAAAACAAGGATCATACTTTTAATCTATTCCTTAGCTGTGCTGATTTTCACTACTGCAAATACAACTGAGCTTAGAATGATATTATTTTCTTTTTGCCTTGACTTCTTACCTAGAACTAAACCTTTTTGTTCTTCAATAACATAGAAAGCTCATTTTAATTTCAGGTGTTTGAAACACAGGCGTCATCTGAAGTCTCTCCTCTTACACAGCTTTTACAAACAAAAAGCACTTCTGATGGTTTCTAAATATAAACAGCAAAATATTTCTTCAGTTACTGCTACAGCAGGTCCTCACCTATCCCTGATTTGAAACTGACAGAATCACCTCATAGAGGCGATGTGTTCCAAAAGGTTGATAAATGGAGTATTTATACATTGCATTATAAATAAAGCTATAAATTAGATACTTGTAAGTCAGTTCAGTTCAGTCACTCAGTCGTGTCTGACTCCTTTCAACCTCATGGATTGCAGCATGCCAGCCCTCCCTGTCCATCGCCACCTCCCAGAGTTTACTCAAACTCATGTCCATCGAGTCGGTGATGCCATGCAACCATCTCATCCTCTGTCGTCCCCTTCTCCTCCTGCCTTCAACCCTTCCCAGCATCAGGGTCTTTTCAAAAGAGTCAGTTCTTCGCATCAGGTGGCCAAAGGATTGGAGTTTCAGCTTCAGCATCAGTCCTTCCAATGAATACTTGTAGACTGAATTATATTAAAAGCATTGGAGGAGTTGACTTTTTAAAAAACATTACGGTAAGTATTTACTTAATATATCTGTTCTAAACTTTCATATATTTCTGACCATAGACACCTTTAAATATGGGGGGTGTGTGTGTGTGTGTATGCTTAGTCATGTCCAACTCTCTGTGACTCCATGACTGTAGCCCACCAGGCTCCTCTGTCCATGGAATTTTTCAGGCTAGAACACTGGAATGGGTTGCTGTTTCCCACTCCATGAATATGAAATAACTACTTAATACACTGACACTTTGCTCCCTTTCAATATGTATAATTACTCAAAAAATATTTTGTTAAAGTGACTGTAACAAATTTTACATTATAGTCACATTAAATTTTATAGGACAGCTGGGAGTATTTAAAATTTTGAACTTTTTTTAAAAAGTAAGATGTACTTTTGGAAACAAATCCTAGATAATATCATCTGAAGTATGACTTACAAAAGTATTAATAAACACAAATAAACAAGTTACCCAAATAAAGGGGCTTAACTAAGTGTAAGCCTTACTTTTCTTAAAAATGAGTTTATTCATAAAAGTAACCTTACTTACACATTTGCTAATAAAAATCATTAAAACATTTAATCATGATGAGCCATAAATAATACTCGAGGAGATAGTGAAGGTCAGGGAAGCTTGGCAAGCTGCAATTCATGGGGTCACAGAGAGTCAGACAGAACTGAGCGACTGACCAACAACAACATAAACAGTAATAATCTACATTAAATACAGTAGCACCCACAGTGCACTTCATACTGTGCCTGGCACACACTGAGTGATCAATAAACCGTGAATAGCCATGATCTAGGGTTGTACTATTGCTATTTACAGTCAGTGGCTATTTTTACTTACTTCGAGGAGACCTGACAAGTATTTCCCACAAATGTCGAGTGGCTTTGTCAGAGGAGAGTGTGCGCTCCACCCCGGACACGCCGTGAGGTGGGCCATCCCCCGCAAGGTCCTCTCAAGGGACGGTAGGCCATAGAAGTGAGGAGCGTCCGTGACTCTCAGACACTGGAGTAGTTTCAGGGCCAGCTGCGTTTGGAAAACGTAAAAAAGCTCCAAGCATTTCCTGTGTATGTGAAGAAGGGAAAAAATTCAACCACAGAACAAATGTAATGGTTTTAATGGGCTTTCTTACTGGTGGTAGAGGGTTACTAACAATTCACTGTATCAGAAAAGTAGGAACTAGTCGAAACGGCATAAAATACTCCCTCTTAAAACAAGTCTTTCCAAGGAAAACATAGTGAATATACCATCCAGAATATATAATGTAAAATACAGGTAACAATTACACTGAAAAATGCATAAGTGGGTATCAGTATTGACAACTGATAATGCAACTGAAAGTTAACACAGAATTACCACATGAACCCACAATTCTAGTCCTAGGTATACACTCAAGAACTGAAAACATATATTCACATGGAAATTTGCAGATGAATGTTCATAACACCACAATTCACCACAGTGAAAGGAGGACTCAGTGTCTACCAGCAGGTGAACAGATAAGCAGAACATGGCATATCCGTCCATGGACTATCATTTAGTCGCTGTCATCTGCTACAACGTGCACAGACCTTGGAAACATGATGCTAAATGAAAAGGTCACGTATTGTCTGACTCCAGTTATATGAAATGTCCAGAATACACAAATTCATAGAGAAAGAAGATTAATTAATGGCTACCAGGGGTCTGGGTAAGGGTGAATGGGGACAGACTGCTCTGGGGGTAATGAAAATGTTCTGGAATTAACCAGTGATAGTTGCACACTGGATATATATCAAAACCCACTCAATTGTATACTTTAAAATTAAAATTATGAATTTAAAATTATGGTTAAAATTATGAATGTAAAATTTTTAAGTCAGAGCTATAGACATACATTTGAAAATCATCAGTGCAAAAAGTTGTAAAGTCATAGAAATGGGTATGACTGTTCAGTCAGATGTGTAGAAAAGTAAGAGAGAACTAAGACCTAAGTAAAAGTCAAAGTGTTAATCCCTTAATTGTGTCCAACTCTTTTGTGTGTGTGTGTGTCCAACTCTTTGCAACCCCGTGGACTATAGCCCGCCAGGCTCCTCTGTCCATGGAATTCTCCAGACAAGAAGACTAGAGTGGGTTGCCATTCTCTTCTCCAGATCTTCCTGGATCTCCAAGAATCAAACCCGGGTCTCCTGCATTGCAGACGGCTTCTTTACCATCTCAGCCACCAGGAAAGCCCCAAGAACTAAGCCAAGAGACAACAAAATAGTGCGCGCGCGTGTGTGTGAAATTACAATCAGGACTGATAAAAACAGACCACAACAACTGATTTTTACTGAAATCTTTCCTCCTCTTAATTTGAAACAAGTGAAAAGACTCTTTGGAAATCAAAAGAAAACTAGGTTCTACATAAATGTCCCCAAACCTCCAACGATCCCAATGGTACCTGTCAGTAACAGCCTCAAAACTGAGCAGCAAGGTACTAAAGAGAGCAATCAGCTCTTTCTGGAGCTGCTGCCTGACCGCAGTGCGGACATCATCTGTTTCCTCTCGTGTCTGGGACTCCGTCAGAACCAGCAGGTCCAACAGTGGATTTGGACTCTAAAAAATGAAGTTTGTAAAACATGTATTTACTCTCTAAAGCTATATGTTGTTCCCCTAAAATGTTGGGGTTTTTTTGTTGTTAATCATGTTCTGGAGAAACTAAGACTTAATAATTTAACATAACACTTAATAATTTAACTCTTGTAGCATGATATTAGAGAGTAAATTCTCCTTGAGTTACTTTGCTCATGTTTAAAAGTATTATTATTTATAACACTAGGGATGATAATATATAAGACAAGATAAAAAGCTTTCTAAAGCAGCTTTAATACCATACAAAGTCAAACAAATACCAAAAATCCTTTTCTAAAACTGCATTAACATTACAGTACCATCATTTACAACTCTGAAGAAATTTCATTTTAAAAACTATGAATAAATTATGGAATATATATCAGTACTAATGACATACTATAAAATTCATAATTATTGAAATATAAAGTTTTAATTGACTATACTTGCACAATTTAGGTAAATATATTTTAATTTTTCTACTGTTATATACTATTTACAGCCTTATTTACAAACATTCAACTATTGTACAGCTTTTCAAGAAAAGATTCTAAAACTAAAGCCCGGTATATATCTGCTATTTTCACAAACCAAAGCCACCACAACTCCCAGTGTACAAGAACTCTAACAAAAGAAGGAGATTGTTTTAAAGGTTATTCTTTTCTTAAAATGAGCAAAAATATTATGAAGTTATAAAAAAGTATATAGATCAAAAATCAAGTTATGAAAAAACTCAGAGGAAAAGCTTTATAGAAATTATTTTAATAATATCTGATCTCTAAACTTATATGCAGAGTACATCATGAGAAACGCTGGACTGTAAGAAACACAAACTGGAATCAAGATTGCCGGGAGAAATCTCAATAACCTCAGATATGCAGATGACACCACCCTTATGGCAGAAAGTGAAGAGGAACTCAAAAGCCTCTTGATGAAAGTGAAAGTGGAGAGTGAAAAAGTTGGCTTAAAGCTCAGCATTCAGAAAACGAAGATCATGGCATCCGGTCCCACCACTTCATGGGAAATAGATGGGGAAACAGTGGAAACGGTGTCAGACTTTATTTTTCTGGGCTCCAAAATCACTGCAGATGGTGACTGCAGCCATGAAATTAAAAGACGCTTACTTCTTGGAAGAAAAGTTATGACCAACCTAGATAGCATGTTCAAAAGCAGAGACATTACTTTGCCAACAAAGGTTCGTCTAGTCAAGGCTATGGTTTTTCCTGTGGTCATGTATGGATGTGAGAGTTGGACTGTGAAGAAGGCTGAGCGCCGAAGAATTGATGCTTTTGAACTGTGGTGTTGGAGAAGACTCTTGAGAGTCCCTTGGACTGCAAGGAGATCCAACCAGTTCATTCTGAAGGAGATTAGCCCTGGGATTTCTTTGGAAGGAATGATGCTAAAGCTGAAACTCCAGTACTTTGGCCACCTCATGCGAAGAGTTGACTCATTGGAAAAGACTCTGATGCTGGGAGGGATTGGGGACAAGAGGAGAAGGGGACGACAGAGGATGAGATGGCTGGATGGCATCACTGACTCGATGGACGTGAGTCTCAGTGAACTCCGGGAGTTGGGGATGGACAGGGAGGCCTGGCGTGCTGCGATTCATGGGGTCGCAAAGAGTCGGACACGACTGAGCAACTGATCTGATCTGATCTGAATCTCTAAAATATTAAAGTAGGCTTAAAAGTCTTATGGACTCTGTGGGAGAGGGAGAGGGTGGGAAGATTTGGGAGAATGGCAATGAAACATGTAAAATATCATGTAGGAAACGAGTTGCCAGTCCAGGTTCGATGCACAATGCTGGATGCTTGGGGCTGGTGCACTGAGACGGCCCAGAGGGATGGTATGGGGAGGGAGGAGGGAGGAGGGTTCGGGATGGGGAACACATGTATACCTGTGGTGGATTCATTTTGATATTTGGCAAAACTAATACAATTATGTAAAGTTTAAAAATAAAATAAAATTAGAAAAAAAAAAGTTAAAAGAACTATGACATTAGGTTTTCCTGTTTGCTTTATTAAAAATATTCAGGAAAAAATCGCCTCTAAATGCTTAATTTTTTAGCAAGTAAAGGTTAAGAGAAAATAAAAGCAAATTCAGTAGTTCAAAATCATCCTTGAGAAAATAATAGAAGAGTAAACTTTGAACAATAAGTCTATGTACTCTGGAAGGACAATTATCTCATTAAGAACTCAAAAATTATAATTCAGGGAAATTAGCATGCTGTCTCTCATTCAGTTCAGTTCAGTCGCTCAGTCATGTCTGACTCTGTGACCCCATGGACTACAGCACGACAGGCCTCCCTGTTCATTGCCAACTCCCAGAGTTTACTCAAATTTGTATCTAGTCAGTGATGCCATCCAGCCATCTCATCCTCTGTCGTCCCCTTCTCCTCCTGCCTTCAACTGTTCCCAGCATCTGGGTCTTTTCCAATGAGTCAACCCTTCATATCAGGTGGCCAAAATATTGGAGTTGCAGCTTCAACATCAGTGCTTCCAATGAACACTCAGGACTGATCTCCTTTAGGATGGACTGGTTGGATCTCCTTGCAGTTCAAGGGACTCTCAAGAGTCTTCTCCAACACCACAGTTCAAAAGCATCAACTCTGGCACTCAGCTTTCTTTAGAGTCCAATTCTCACATCCATACATGACCACAGGAAAAACCATAGCCTTGACTAGATGGACCTTTGTTAGCAAAGTAATGTCTCAGCTTTTGAATATGCTATCTAGGTTGGTCATAACTTTTCTTCCAAGGAGCAAGCATCTTTTAATTTCATGGCTGCAGTCACCATTGGCAGTGATTTTGGAGCCCAAAAAAATAGTCTGCCACTGTTTCCACTATTTCCATATCTATTTGCCATGAAGGGATGGGACCAGATGTCATGATCTTAGTTTTCTGAATGTTGAGCTTTAAGCCAACTTTTTCACTCTCCACTTTCACTTTCATCAAGAGGCTTTTGAGTTCCTCTTCACTTTCTGCCATAAGGGTGGTGTCATCTCCATATCTGAGGTTATTGATATTTCTCCCAGAAATCTTGATTCCAGCTTGTGCTTCATCCAGCCCAGCATTTCTCATAATGTACTCTGCATAGAAGTTAAATAAGCAGGGTGACAATATACAGTCTTGACGTACTCTTTTCCCAATTTGGAACCAGTCTGTTGTTCCATGTCTAGTTCTAACTGTTGCTTCCTGACCTGCATATAGATTTCTCAGGAGGCAGGTCAGGGGGTCTGGTATTCCCATCTCTTTCAGAATTTTTCAGAGTTTGTTGTGGTCCACAAAGTCAAAGGCTTTGGTATACTCAATAAAGCAGAAGTAGGTATTTTTCTGGAACTCTCTTGCTTTTTCAATGATCCAATGGATGTTGGCAATTTGATCTCTGGTTCCTCTGCCTTTTCTAAATCCAGCTTGAACATCTGGAATTTCACAGTTCACGTACTGTGTCTCTCATTTATATTATAAGTATTTTTCTCAGTTTACCATATCTTTATACTAGATGGCTCAGCCTGGGGTAGTAATGGTCAAGGGGTGAGAGGTCAGATTTTTTTCTCTCACTCTCTCACATACATATATATACATACCACACACACGCCTGTAGACTACGCCTAAAAGTAGAAATTATGATCATGGAGCACAGTTTAAGTATAATAAAAGATGAAAAGTAGAAACAACTAACAAAAGCTAGGAGATAAAAGGGGTGGCTAAAATAGGAAAATAACTCCAAAATACAGTAAGGTCAGAAGACTAATGGAAAAAAAAAAAATTTGTAACCCATATCACAGATAAAGGGCTAATCTAATTTATAAAGGGCTCTTCTGTTACCAAAAATGAAAGAGAAAGGGGGAGAGTGTGTGTGTGTGAGCACACATATGCTAGAAGAGACCAAAAACCCAATTGTGGGGCAAAACTTAACAAGGGCATCAAGGGACAATTCATAGAAAAGGAAACAAAAGAGCTCCAATCATGTAAATATCTTTGTATCATTCAAAATAAGGGTTATCTATTTAAAACAAACTCAACAGAAACACATATACACGTGTCTCTGCAATTTGTAATTGTCTCCAGATATTATAGTTCTAGGAGTCGTTATTCTGTGAATATACTTAAATTCGTAATACAGCCCACAGTTTCCATTTATGTTATATTGTAACATCTTTTGAAATGAGGGTAATGTGTGTTTCTTATAATTAACTACACAGCTTCCTTAATATCACATGTTTACTAGTGAGTTAATAAATGTTTACTGAAAGCTCACTGTGCATTCCAGGATGTCTGGCTCTAGGTGAGTGACCACATCATTGTGATTATCTGGGTCATGAAGATCTTCTTTGTATAGTTCTTCTGTGTATTCTTGCCACCTCTTCTTATCTCTCATCTTCTTCTTCTCATCTTCTGCTTCCGTTAGGTTCGACCATTTCTGTCCTTTATTGTGCCCATCTTTGCATGAAATGTTCCGTTGGTATCTCTAATTTTCTTGAAGAGATCTCTAGTCTTTCCCATTCTATTGTTTTCCTCTATTTCTTTGCATTGATAGCTGAGGAAAGCTTTCTTATCTCTACTTGCTATTCTTTGGAACTCTGCACTCAAATAAGTATATCTTTCCTTTTCTCCTTTGCCTTTCACTTCTCTTCTTTTCACAGCTATTTGTAAGGCCTCTTCAGACAACCATTCTGAATATTAAAAAGCAGAGACATTACTTTGCCAACAAAGATCCGTCTAGTCAAAGCTATGGTTTTTCCAGTGGTCATGTATGGATGTTGAGAGTTGGACCATAAAGAAAACTGAGTGCCAAAGAATTGATGCTTTTGAACTGTGGTGTTGGAGAAGACTCTTGAGAGCCCCTTGGACTGCAAGGAGAACAAACCAGTTCATTCTAAAAGAAATCAGTCCTGAATATTCATTGGAAGGACTGATGCTAAAGCTGAAACTCCAATACTTTGGCCACCTGATGCAAAGATCTGAAAAGACCCTGATGCTGGAAAAGACTGAAGGCAGGAGAAGGGGATGACAGAGGATGAGATGGCTGGATGGCATCACTGACTCAATGACATGAGTTTGAATAAGCTCCAGGAGTTGATGATAGACAGGGAGGCCTGGCATGCTGTAGTCCATGGGGTCGCAAAGAGTCGGACACGACTGAGCGACTGAACTGAACTGAACTGGGAGCTCACTATGTGCAAGGCACTATGGCAAATGTGGGATGCAGCTGTGAACAAACGGTCCTCCGTTATACCAAGCACAGTAAGCAGAAAACAATACACATCTAAACAAGGTTTACACGCATAAACATTCATATACATATCTTTTAAATTTATAACTACTTTTAAAAGCATTCTCACATATACACAATAAAGTATTACTCAGCCATTAAAAAGAATTCATTTGAATCAGTTCTACCGAGGTGGATGAAACTGGAGCCTATTATTCAGAGTGAAGTAAGCCAGAAAGAAAAACACCAATACAGTACACTAACGCATATATATGGAATTTATAAAGATGTTAATGATAACCCTGTATGCGAGATAGCAAAAGAGACACAGATGTATAGAACAGTCTTTTGGACTCTGTGGGAGGGGGGGAGATGATCTGGGAGAATGGCATTGAAACATGTATAATATCATATAAGACATGAATTGCCAGTCCAGGTTTGATGCAGGATACAGGATGCTTGGGGCTGGTGCACTGGGATGACCCAGAGGAATGGCATGGGGAGGGAGGTGGGAGGGGGATTCAGGATTGGGAACACGTGGACACCTGTGGCAGATTCATGTAGATGTATGGCAAAACCAATACAATATTGTAAAGTAATTAGCCTCTAATTAAAATAAATAAATTTAAAAAAAAATAATAAAAGCATTCTCAATTAGAATTTCTAACTTACATTATATGAGCACCTTGCATTTTTACAGAGAATCAAGTCTTTAAATGAGCTTTGCAATGCATTAACATATAAGGAAACATTTTTGTTTTATAAGGTCTACTATCTTCTGTTTCAGTTTAGGCCCTTTTTCCTAATTTTACTGTGTTTTTTTCATGATTGTGCAAAGGTTTGTCTTTAGTAGGTTAAGTAAATCCCTACAGTATCTGTAAAGATAAAACACGTAGACCAGCTATAAAAAGCAAGCTAGCTTCCTGGATTCTTGGCAGGTTTCTTAAAACACATTCATCTACAAAAAGTAGAGAGCAGTGGGGGCTGGAAGGGTAAATACTACACTAAACTTACATTAAAGCCTGAACAGCGTGACTCATTCTTTCCAACCTCACCAGCATTGTCCCTCTGCCTCCATGCTTGGCTCCCTGCCTCTTCACAGGCCTATCTGAACTTCCCCGCTCTAAGAACCTCACTGAAAAATATGGTTGCAAGCTGAAAGTTCACAAAGAGATCAGGTTTTGTTAAACACCAAGACTGAAGGTCCCATTTAGTCCATAGACTTTTAACTTAAACTCAGTCACGTTAGGAAGGCATATTGCTAAAAGCTATCGATTACAGCAGCAGGACTACTTTGCTAAACACGAGCTATGCAAAAATTATACTTTTCCGTATTTCCATACACAGTATTAATAATCTCTATAAAATATATCATCTGTCAAACCTAAAACTCAAATTCCTTAACAGCACTTACTTGTCTAAGAAGTACTTCTAGAAGCCAGTTTAGAAGTTCTACGGGTACATTTTTCCTTTGTTCCTTCAATAACTTACTGAGAAAATGTATGATATCTATTAACAGCTTCTCATCTTCAGTGCAAGCAGGAAGAACTTGTAAAAACCTACGATAAAAGAAAACCATAACCATGGTTTCTAGTTCTTCAAAATAAGTGGCAGTTAAGTATTTAACAAGTGGCTAAGCAGTGAGGCGGAGGCTGACTTGCTGTGCTTGCCGATTTCTACAGTGTAAATACCCTGCCGTGTCTGCCTGCCGTCCACCACGGGACCATCCAGCTGTCGGGGGAGGCCTGCAGCTCACCTTTACACAGCGTTCCCATCACACAGGCAGATCCATATAAACAGCTTCGAGAACACAGATAACATTGAAATGTTGTAAAATAATTAGGAAGTGATAACTTTGCATAATTGTTACCTTTATCTTTCATATAATTTGACTATAAGTTTACAAAATATAATTTTTAAGAGTGGTTGTGTTTAACAACTAACTTGCAGAAATTCAGATAATTTAACCAACAGCTCCCTAACAAGGTGGTCCTAGCTGGCTCCAGCACACCACTGGAAAAGGCGAATTAGATATCCAAATTGTGAGAGCTACACTAAACGAGCACCCACGTTTTAGAAATGCATATAAACCTTGCATTTTGAAAACTGCACACTTTCTGTTTAACAGAAAGTTATACATTTTATACTAAAGTCATATGAAGACTGAAATGTAAAATTGCTGGCAACAGCTGTTTATCAGTCTTGTTTCAAATGCAGCCATCTGCTACCAGTTAAACATGTTAAATTTACAGGCCAGGGTTTTCCGATAACTATCAAAGGACCTCCACATGGTTATCAACTTCATGAAATTCAGAGTAAAAATATCAATGAGATAATTAAGAACAAAACAAAGGCAAAAGCAAATAAAACAGCCAGGGTTACTAAGGCTTTAATCAATTCCCTGATATCTCAGCTCATTTATAATATGGACAGGATAAGCATTCAGTTTGTTTACCCCATATTATCCTAATCACTTACTTTTGTAAGATAAACTAAGATTTCCTATGATAGGACCTAAAAATAGAATAACTTTAATATCTATAAAAAATTATAACAATTTATTTGTAACTCCAAACTGCAGTAATTATGTTCAAATTTTCTCTTTTGCTGTTCTAAGATATGCATTCAGTCAGTTCAGTTCAGTTCAGTCGCTCAGTCATGTCCGACCCTCTGCGACCCCATGAATCGCAGCATGCCAGGCCTCTCTGTCCATCACCAACTCCTGGAGTTCACCCAGACTCACGTCCATCGAGTCAGTGACGCCATCCAGCCATCTCATCCTGTCGTCCCCTTCTCCTCCTGCCCCCAATCCCTCCCAGCATCAGAGTCTTGATCTGCCTCTTGAGAAATGTGTATGCAGGTCAGGAAGCAACAGTTAGAACTGGACATGGAACAACAGACTGGTTCCAAATAGGAAAAGGAGTACGTCAAGGCTGTATATTGTCACCCTGCTTATTTAACTTATATGCAGAGTACATCATGAGAAACGCTGGACTGGAAGAAACACAAGCTGGAATCAAGATTGCCGGGAGAAATATCAATAACCTCAGATATGCAGATACCACCACCCTTATGGCAGAAAGTGAAGAGGAACTCAAAAACCTCTTGATGAAAGTGAAAGTGGAGAGTGAAAAAGTTGGCTTAAAGCTCAACATTCAGAAAACGAAGATCATGGCATCTGCGGTCCCATCACTTCATGGGAAATAGATGGGGAAACAGTGGAAACAGTGGCAGACTTTATTTTTTTGGGCTCCAAAATCACTGCAGATGGTGACTGCAACCATGAAATTAAAAGACGCTTACTCCTTGGAAGGAAGGTTATGACCAACCTAGATAGCATGTTCAAAAGCAGAGACATTACTTTGCCAACAAAGTCCATCTAGTCAAGGCTATGGTTTTTCCAGTGGTCATGTATGGATGTGAGAGTTGGACTGTGAAGAAGGCTGAGCACCGAAGAATTGATGCTTTTGAACTGTGGTATTGGAGAAGACTCTTGAGAGTCCCTTGGACTGCAAGGAGATCCAACCAGTTCATTCTGAAGGAGATCAGCCCTGGGATTTCTTTGGAAGGAATGATGCTAAAGCTGAAACTCCAGTACTTCAGCCAATTCATGCGAAGAGCTGACTCATTGGAAAGGATATGCATTACAGATAATTAAAAATCCTTAAGTTTTTCTTTCTAAAATCACATTTCTCTCTCACGATACCGACAATAAGAACACATGCTCTTATCTTAAATGTATGGAAAGGAACCCAAATACGATCCAGCCCAGGTCTCTGGCCCGGCACCTGGAGCTGACACTGACCTGTTTAGTGTGGTGTGCCAAGACAAGGACTTCAGGGTAACCCCACAGGGGCCAGTGCCGCCCTTGAAAGACAGTCTGTCATTTAGGAGATAAAAACTCATCCTTGTGAGGGCAGCCCTCACTTCCCTGTGGCCTGCGGCCTGAACAATGGAGCAGAGACAGTCCTTGAGTCCACTAGGTGTGTGGGTCATCTTCAGAGTAAGGGTGTCCTCGGTGGATAACTTCAGTGTATCTAAAAATCTAAACAAAGAGCAATAGAAGCTATTTAAATAAAAGCTAACAATTATTTTTAAACTAGCTCCCCCAAATTCTATTTTATCTTTGTTTCCTTTTAATTAAAGGGTGACTCATGGCCAAAAGAAAATCTGGTGTGTATCTGTCAATATTAGGGTTTTACAGTAGCTTGAGGACATTTATATTGACATTTTCCTGCTTGGAGAAATATAAAATAATTTTCATGCAAAAGAAAACACTAATTTTCAATATATTTAGAAGTCATCACCATCACAGTAATGATGACAAATGCACACAGACTTATTAAGCTTTTACACTAACCCAGAGCACTTTTCCTAGTGAATTAATCTACTAACTAACCCAACTTTATACAATCTCTAAAACAGCAGAGAACAATGTGTTGAAATTCCTTTGTGTGATAGTTTTTTAAAAGTAATAAATATATACAACCTATAAAACAAAGTAAAAATTATTATCTTCAGTGAAAAAGCAGATGACCATAAGCAAAAAAGCTACTTGATCTAAAGGAAAAATAAGGCCTAATTAAATTAATTAAATGGGAATGCTTTTCTACATGTGTCACACTTACTCCTGGATTTCAGCTTCGGAGTTCACTTGCTTCAACACATTGTCACTCCCGTGATACCACGACAGGTTCCAAGCCATCCTCAGCATATCTGATACCGGCTTCAAGGCCAAAGAGTCAGCAGATAACGGCAAAACCATGGAGTAAGGACTCACGGCATGGTGGCCAACTACATGCACTGGTAGATGATACCTGAAGAAAGGGAATAAAAATAATCACAAACTTTTAAATTCTTAAATGCTACTCAAAATGGTGAGCCACAAAGGAGAGTCAGTTCTACGCCTCCCACTTTACAATAACATGAAGATCTCTCTCATGGTCCCGATTTGGAGCAGTTGTCATGCTTTATCCTTCTGCCCTCCTCCAAACTTCCCAAGACACTTGATTGAACAATTCCCTGAGAATTTACCACAGTCCTTGTTGTATTAGAGGTGTTTGCAGAGGGAACTGACACCCCCTGAAATCAAGGCCCGTGGCTACAGTGAACGACACACACATGGTGTTCAACTGAAACACCAATGTCTACTGTGTGCTAACAACGCATGTTACCTTTTACTCAGTTACCTGGCATGGAAGTATGATACCCATTTTACACATGATCAAAATGGGACTTACAGAGGGCAAATGAATTGCCTGTGCTCACAGCAGTCAATAAGGGACAGAATCACAACTTAACTATTTTCGCTTGAGAACACAGTGGCATCATCAATAAACTCAATGACTCTGTGTTACCAAGAGAACCTAGAAATATTTTTAGATCTAAGAAATATTCAATAGCAGCATCTCTTAAAGTTAATTTCACAGTGTTTAGCAGTACAGCAATGTCTAGCATCTCAAATGTAAAAGAAGAATTTTGCTAATATTCACATATTTGTAACTAATGTCAGGTAAACACCCTTGAGTAGGATTTCTAAGAGAAACTTTAGTGTGCTTCTTCACTTCAAGCATCTCAATAAAAGAGGCCAAGGTAGGACTCTATATACAAATGAGACTGCATAATTTAAGAAAAGACAAATTTTAAAAATTGGAATTTTCCTCAGAGACTCCTCAGAGAAATGGTTAACGCAAGGTCTGAGATAGGGAAATCAAAGGTGAATGATGGATGTGCCTGGTGGGGATCTGGACGTTGTATTAATATACGTGGTGTAGAACGGCAGGGACTGCTACACTGGAGCTGGGAGGTGAATCACTCTGGTGCTTCCAGTGCACCACTCTGGAATACTGTTTAGGAGCACCTACTAAAGCTAAACGTGTAAATACCCTCTGATCCATATATGTTCAAGAATATTCTTAGCAGTCATTTATTCATAGTAGCCCCAAACAGAAAACAACCCAGTGTCCATCAGTGATAGAATGTAAACTACACAGCTGTATACTCCCACACAGAAGTGGAAACAAACCCAATAGTGCTTCACGATGTGACGCAGACACATCTCCCCAAGTGGAACAAAAGAAGCCGGAGAGAAGAATATACCTTATAAAGTGCAAGAACAATGTATAATACCAGAAATGAAAGTAGAATTACCTTTGTGGGCCCTGGAAGGTAAGGAAGAAGCATGAACGTGGTTTCCGGCATGCTAGTAATATTTTGTACCTTAATCTGTGTGCTAGATACATGCATGTATTTATCTGGAAAAATTTGTGATTTGTAAACTTTGTGTACACTTCCATAAAAAAAAATTTACTTTTTAAAAAGTCTAAAGAAAGATGAATACCAAATGTAATTCATGACCTGATTGGATCTTGCTTTAAAAAAAAAAATCCATGAAGGATATTTTGGATATAATTAGAGAAACTGGATCAAATTACAGAATTACTTTTGATTTTCTTAAATGTGACCATTCATGATACAGTGGTTATATAAGATAACATCTTAATTTAAGGAGGTATACGTTGGAATAATTGGGAGGGAAGTAAGATTATGTCTGAAACTTATCTTTAAACTGGTTGGGGAAAAAGATCACATAAAAATAGATAAATGTATTGAGAGAGCGGGAGAGAGGGAGGAAGGAAGCAAGACCTACATCTTAACAGTTGCTGACTATAGACCGCAGGGTACGTGAGTGTTCACTGTGTGGTTCTCTCAAGCTTTCTGTAGTCGTGAACAGCATCAAACCAAATATCTGGTGACGGGGGATGCACACCTACTGAGCCCTCAGAAGCCCCCTTACGAAGGAGATGTGAAAGCGCTACAAGGCATGTGAGGAAAAGCTAGGTGAAACTTTAACAAACCATAGATTCTTATTTCCCTTTCAGTACCAGTATTTTACCTTCGAGAAAATCGAAGGAAGAAATTTTTTACCTTCTAGAAACTGAAACAGGCAGACTGAAGACTGATGGTGAAGATGGTGTGCAGGAAGGACTATCAGACCTATTTCACAGCAGAAACAGAAAAGCAAAGAGACAACTGAGTGGATCGTCGTCATGCTGAACAAACAAGACCCGCTTCCCCTCCTCGACCAACGCTCAGATGCAGAGCTGCACCTGATTCCGTCATTCAGTCCAGTTACAACACGGCGCCGTCCCCAACCTACTTATAAAGAGCAAACAGTGCTTTTCTTTAAGAAGTCCATATAAGAAATGACTCAGACAATGCAAGTGCTATCCTGGCAGGTGGCCTCCATGTCTCCCTCCCAGTAATCCTGCTCAAGATCAGATGCTACCATCCTAAACATCTTCCCCAAGGTTTTTAAAATTAAATATTCAAGAACAAAAAACACAAAATTGAGAGTATATACTTAAAAATGCATTTATGATAGAATTTACTATAGTAATTATTAAATTTTGTACTTAGTGATGTTCAAAAGTAAAGTTCTGGGTGACTTTTTGAGCCAATGTGCTTTTTAATACTGCTTACTCAAACCAAATATCATACCACATATTTCTACCATGGAAAGCATAAGCTTCCTAAGTCAGAAATTTCCATGTATTGCTGCAAGACTGCATCAGAAACCTTAGATATTTCAGAGCAAAATTCGTTTAAAACTCTTATAGCTCACCACATATCCATTCTTGATACTTCATCAAATAACAGAAGACAAAACAATGCTCCAACTTCAGTCACAATGGTACAATCTTCATGAAATATCAAGGAAACTGAGAAATAAAAAGAAGCATAACTTTATATTTTCACCTCAAAAAAGAATGAACCTCAAATTTAAAATATCTTAACTCTAAAAGAAGAGATGCCATTCTCAGAGAAATGCATTGTTAACCCAGACAAACTGACATTACTAAAACAGTGGCTCTCAACCTTTCAAATCTATGCGAATCTCTGCAGGGCTTGTTAACAGAGGTTCTGGTGTAGTACATTTGGAGGATACAGACACTACTGGTCTAGCACACTGCATGCAGTCAATGAACGTC
This sequence comes from Bos indicus x Bos taurus, assembly GCF_003369695.1. Taxonomy (NCBI): domain Eukaryota; kingdom Metazoa; phylum Chordata; class Mammalia; order Artiodactyla; family Bovidae; genus Bos; species Bos indicus x Bos taurus. Next base: position 7,385,915 of record NC_040099.1, on the reverse strand, counting down.
TGCTGAGTAACGAATTTTCCTTGTTGAGTACCTAGGTAAAAAACTAACTTGGCCCTGAAACTAAATTCATTAATGAGAGATACTATCATTTATTCTCAGACTCAATTAAGTAATGATTGGAAACATCAATGAGACAGAAAAAGTATTAAAAAGGGTACAGATTATGTTAGCTTAGAAAACACCTTTGAATCTAATAGGCACTCATAATTAGTTGACTGCTTGAATAAATCAAAATCATAAAGAAATGGTAAACTGGAATTAAGTTCTGCTGAATGACGTTAATAGGAAGATAATTATTAATGAGATGAAGGAAAACTACAGATCCATAACTGCTACTCTTCCACATCAATCTATAAAAAAAATTATAAAATTTTACACACTACTCAAAATATATGAAGCCGAACACTCTGAGTCTCTAGAACTTTACCTGGTTAGAAGCTTTATCAATATTATTTAAACTGTGTCCTATTAACTTGGCAAGCAGGAATCATTAGAAGACAAGAAAATGCTAAAATAAAATGACTATATTCTAAGGATATTTTGAACATAAGTATCATTTATCTCTTAATATGCTTAATAACTGACAAGATTAAACATATTAAGACATCCGATCAAGACATTTCTTGTAGAATATTTAAAAGCAGTGGCCTACACTTCTAGGAAAGAAAACAGCATATAATGTTACCAAGCTCTCTACTGAGAACAGTCAGAAAAGGCAAGAAAAATTTAACAAGAGAACAAAATTACATGGAGTTTTCCCATCTAAATACGTTACTCTATTACAAACAAACTGAAAGGGGTTAAAAAAAAAAAAAAACACACTTTATAAAATGTAATATAATACACTGATGCTCACAGCCATTCAGGATGGTCTAGTTCCCACTCCCCACAGACTGGGTTTATATATATACCCTCTAGGCCAGTTTAAGGATTTAAGCAGTTATCGCAGCAAAGCGTCAGATCTAAAGGCACAAAATAAAACAATAGAGAGGAAACAGATGTTGGAAAGAAGGCAGTGCTGACAGCTGCTTTAGCCCCTCGCTCTGCAGGTGGGAGCTGACCACCCCCGACAGCCACCTCACCGCGCGGGGAGCCGTCAGAGGCTTCAGCCCTCCCAGCTGTGAGGCCTACTCTGAAACAGGATTTTAAGAAAATTGCCACAAAAGTGTTAAACATTTTCCACTGCGATGGGTTCTTTTAGCAGCATACCCACTTTGGTATTCTGTTAGTAAAGTAGAAAGTAAATGTCACCTACAGTTAAAGAATAAACACTTAAAGCTTAAGACTGAGCTCCTTACTATCAGAATTTATGTACCTCTGAAGAGCAGGGTCAGGACAGAAGTCTTCTGGGACAGAGACTCTCGCAGGACGGGGTCGGCACAGAGGACCTTCCTCAGGAGCATGAGGCTCGGCTGAACCAAACACTCCACCACCTGGCCGGCGGGGGAAACACAGTTGTCTATGGTCATCAGTTTTAAGATGAGATAAAATATACTTTGCATATGTGTGTGCGTGCCTGTGTGCTCAGTCATGTCCGACTCTTTGGACCCCATGGACTGTAGCCCGCCAGGCTCCTCTGTCCATGGGATTCTCCAGGCAAGAATACTGGAGTGGGTTGCCATTTCCTCCTCCAGGGGAATCTTCCCAACCCAGGGATCAAACCTGCATTACAGGCAGATTCTTTCCAGCTGTGCCACCTGGGAAGCTCCAAAATACAACATTATCTTATTCTAAATTCATGCTTTTTCACCAAAATTATGTGAAACTAAAATGCAAACATTAAGAATTGTTTTCCACTCAAAGTAAGTTTTGTATATACTTATGCTTATACATCTAATATAAATTTTAAGGTTACTTTTCCTTTAGAGACCTTACTTCTAAGAAATTAAAAAAAAAAATGAACAGGTCGTGGGTGTTACTCAAGACTGACACTCCAAGAACTCATCCAAAACCAAGTGAATTCATTTCAAATTTAATTAATAAAAACAGCAGTCTGTAAAAATATGTCTTACCTCACCATCCTGACCCACACATTCACTTAAATACTCAATTATCTTGTCAACTAGGTGCACTTTTTTCACCACAGCATGCATTTTAATATCTGTAGACCAAAAAAAAAGTTATTAAAAATTAAAGAACACTTTCTATAGTCTTAAAAATACAGAACAGACATCCATAACTTTCAAACTGTTAAAAATAGTTGAAAATTAGAGGATGACAGCTTAAACTTTTTACTTTATACACATCTCAACAATTTGAGAACTTTTAAGTAACAAGAACGTCTTCTATAATGTAAAGAAACTATTTTAAAAAGAATCATTAAATGAACTAGTCAGATTCTGAAAAGTACCAGAATTTTAAGTATACAAATGACTCCTTTAATTTGTACATGGAACATTATTGTAGGTTCTTTCATTGGCATTTCTTCTCTTTTCCAAATCCATCATCTCAAAACGCTTAGATTCTCCACAAGCAAATGTGTAAATATCACTTGCAACATGATTTTTCTATTAACACAAGTTGTTTAATCCCAAACTCTTAATAGCAAATACAAAAGAAAGGGTCTGTAACATACTCTAAATATTTCTAAAGAACATGGACTCTTTTCCAATAAACATATTCGTGCGGATATGTGTGTGCACACACTGGCACGGTCTGAGTGTCTGTGTCCCCACAGAGCTCATCTGTGTGAAAGCCAGTCTCCAAAGTGGAGGTTCCAAGAGGTGGGGCTTCTGGGAGGTCACCAATCACGAGGGTGGAGGCTTCATGAATGAGATTAGTGTCCTGATAAAAAGAGGAGAGCTTTGTTGCCCCTTCTCCATGTGAGGACACAGGAGGAAGACAGCCAACTATGAACCAAGAAACGCCCTCACCAGACACTGAATGTACAGCACTGTAACCTTGGACTTTCAGCCTCCAGAACTGTGAGAATAAATTTCTGTTGTTTATCAATCACCTAGTCTGTGGTATTCTATTACAGCAGCCCTAAAAGACTAAGATGTACACACACACACAGGCACTAGAGACATCATTAGGACCAAAAACTCTCATTGCTTCTAAGTTAGATATAAGTATTTCACAACTTGTAGACACATTTTCTTAATTTGTCCCCCTATATTCTCATTAAGAAAAACATACAAACATAAAGTTGATATTGAATTAGTAGCTGTCACTGTAACTATCTCCAACTGCCACTTTAAAAAGGCAGCTCCACTACCCTCCAATACAGTGCATGCCAAACTAGGAGCTTTCTTTTTGAAATACTAGACAATACCCAAAGAATACTCTCTAAAACCTTTTTTTTAATTTCTTAGTGGAGGCTTTCCACATTTGCTTGAGCCTGATTTTCTGTAGTTTCTATTACTGTTATTAAAACCACAAATATGTTGAATATGTCTTTCCACGTTACTCTCTCATCCCAATCAGGATGGTAACATTCATCATATCCCACCTTCCAAGTTGAAAAAAATCCTTTTATGTAAATGCAAAGGTACTTCTTTCAAACATTAACAATAAATTACACACATCACATATGGGAAAAAACTAAAAACTAAGAATAACAACACTACAAACAAGGTAAGAGTACATTCTGCTACTTCTTTTTTAAAAATAAACCTTTAAAGAAAATACATAGTCACACTACATTATTTTTATCTTACCTACCCAAAAAGTACAATTTGATTTATTTCTTTAAGCAAGATGGAACAAACAGAACACCACATACTAGGTAAAGTGAGAAAGGAAGATGCAATTTACTGTTTGAATTATATCAACATATCAAATGACATTCCCTAGGTTAAATAATGATAATCTAGACCTGAGGTCAGCAAACTTTTTCTGTAAAGAACTAGATAGTAAATATATCAGGCTTTGTGGGCTACATATGGCCTTTGTTGCACATTTGTTAAAAATGTAAACATCACCCTTAACTTGAAGGCTGTTAAGAGACACAGGCCACAGATCAGAATGGCCTACAAACCAGTTTGCCAACCCCCGGCACCACTGTATGCAGCACCCTGAAATTCCATCCTCAGTAGCACGTTCCTCAGACAGTACCTTGCATAATCACCACTAACTGCTCTGCGGCTGACTTTCTCAAAACAAGATCAATATCATCTGAGACAAAGATTCCATACACCTTTTCAACAGTCTCCAACTGAAAACCAAAAAGAAAAAAAAAATTATTTTTTCATCTACTTCCAATTCTCCAGTAAAATTCTACAGCATTCTATAGTTCATACCATTAAAAGAAAAGCTCAAAAGCCAACTTATTTAAGTAATCGATATATTTATATTTGGAAGAAAGATGTGCTAGGTCAGAGAGGGAGTTAAGATCTAAAACAAAGAGTCATCATGTCAAATAAGCCTCTCCTCTTAATGTACATTTTTGCCAGGAAGTTGTTCACAACCCATCAGCAGCCACTTTTAACAATTTCACAGAAAATGTTCGAGTTGCACAACATCACTCCAGGGGGTAGCCTGCTAGCCTGAGAACAGCAACCCCAGATATGTGAGTCAACCCCAATGTGACTCGGGGTTTCTCTGCTGCTCCCAGGGGCCACCAGCTGAGTTCCCCTGGCCCGCTCCCCTTCCCCTCTCAAGCACCCTGGAGCAGAGAGCTCTCTGGGGCAGGCTGCCCAGCTCTCCGACCAGCCTCTGCCCCGTACCAGCCCCCGGACGTCGCTTCCTGCCAGGAGAGTCTGAGGACGCAAAACACAACAGGACCAGGGGAGAGAAAAGGACTCAGAACACACTCTTCCTTCCTCCCACCCACCGCCATCTGCTGCCCTAACATGCACTCAGAAAAGAGAGCTCTAGAACCCACTCCTTCCCCCACACCACACACAGGGCCAGGAGCGACACCAGGGGCTCAGTACACAGGACGACCCCAACAGGACCTGGTGTACGGTCCATGGAAGGTTCTCCAACCACCTGTCAGGGCCATGACATGGCCCCGAACACTCAGGTTAGGAGAACGCTGAACGTGTTTCCCCATTTTAAAAAATCCACTGTATTAAGTGTGGCTCTACAGCACTGCCACAGGCCTCAAGGGCTGGTCTAAACTTGAATAAAAACAGCCAGACTGCACACTTTGAGCCACAGGAGAAGCTATGAAACCTGGGAATGAACCAATGGAGATAACCGACACGAGCTGTTACTGATCCCACAGGTCCGCCATGATTCGGGTGCAGCCCTGGGCAGACAGGAGATGAAGGCTAAACCTCTGAAGAGAGGGGAAAAGCCAAAGATTCAGAATAAGAGATTAACAAAAATACCTCAGAACCACTGTAATATTTAAGAGAAACTGCCTTTGCCTTCTATATTCTTTTCCTGTGATGAAAAGGCTGAAAAATTTTATCATAGGAATATTTTCTTTTTTGAATATTTCCAAGAGAAGAGAAAGAATAGTTTTTATGTCAGTGACATTTGTTTTTAAGAGTCATCACAGAATTTCTTTCCTTGAGATTAGCCTTACGCTGTGTTTAAGATTCTATTCAAATGAATTTGCCTTTCCAGAGTATATTCTCAATGAAAAGGGACATGATGCCTGGCATACAGTGGGCAGTCAAGAAATATCTGTTCAATAAACAAATGTATCCAGAAGCCAGAAAAAGCCAGGATACAACTTCAACTTCACATGTGAAGCTACCACTTCTCTCCCTATCTGATGTATAATGGAATAAAGAATGTAACACACAATAGATCACACAGTTATAAACAAATGAATAAACTTGAAAGTTAGAGGCACCTTAATCATCAGTTCTCTTCGGTCATCCAATTTGAGTTCAATAGGTTTTTTCACAATAAATAAATTAGTAACTCTGGAGAGAACTCTGGCATCTATTGAAGGGCGCTTGGTGTCAGACCCCTCTTCCCTTGTGAGGTGAGATGCTAAGAGCTTTAATGCCAGCACCCGGACCCTGCAGAAACAAAGTCTTTAAGTCAATATTTTGTAACATAAACTGAATATAAACGGCTAAAAAAAAAAAGTATAGAAATTAGAAAGGTCCATAATCACAAAGAATTATTACAAATCAACACAAGTATCAGCTATGCTTATGCTTCCTTTGTGGCTTAGATGGTAAAGAATCTGTTTGCAGTGCTGGAGACACAGGTTTGATCCCTGGGTTGGGACGATCCCCTGGAGAAGGAAATGGATACTCACTCTGGTACTCTTGCCTGGAGAATTCCATTGACAAAGGAGCCTGGCAGGCTACAGTCCATGGAGTCACAAAGAGCAGACATGACTGAGTGACCAACACTTTCACTTTTTCATTTTCTACTATACTGAAATTATGAATGACATTTTACTTTTTCTATTAAAGTACTCACTGTATATCTACAATTATTCCTGCATTTTACATTTATAAATAGACAGAAGAAATAAAGAATAACTGATAATTACAAGAGAAGATGCAGACTCACTGTGACTGCAAACTTCACAGTCAATACTGCCTCAACTCCAAATTAAAAATTAAAAATCCTGACTCCAGCCTCCATGTCAAGTGATCTATCTCAATCATGAAAACTATCACAGACGCAAGAACACAGTCCAGACAACAGGTCGAACCTCCAGGAGAGTAATCATGTTAATAGCTAAAGTGAGATACTCGGAGTGAAATAGATCCCCTCAAATATGAAAATGCAAATACTTCTAGCTCCCATCAAAACTCTATTTTATCTGGACTTGATTAGCTTTAAAGCCAGTTGAGTGCAAAGGCAGAAGATTTCAAGAAAAGGCTGGCTGCTGCACACTATTAGTTGAGTTCAGTTCAGTCGCTCAGTTGTGTCCGACTCTTTGCGACCCCATGAACCACAGCATGCCAGGCCTCCCTGTCCATCACCAACTGAAATGCAAAACTAGAATCATCAAGTTGACAAGCAACAATGAGCTGGAGGATACTAAGACAGGTTCTCGAACTACATGGACACCGGGACATTCTAAGCGGTAATCCGAGTTCCAGGTTTCAGGTTGCACATGGAAGACTACAGTTAAAACCTGCACACCCGCGCAGGCCTCCCTACAACAGCAAGCCTGTTTTCCGTCACCCTGAAGTCCCCGTCACTGATCTCGCTTTGTTACAATTAGTAATGAAGTATGACTGATACAATCTCTCTTCTGTTACATGCCCAGTTCCAGACAGGCCGTGTCATGTCTGTGTTGTGTGCTGCCAGGTTACAGCCGACTACGGTCCCCAGTTCAGTTCAGTTCAGTCGCTCAGTCGTTTCCGACTCTCTTTGCGACCCCATGAATCGCAGCACGCCAGGCCTCCCTGTCCATCACCAACTCCAGGAGTTCACTCAGACTCACGTCCATCGAGTCAGTGATGCCATCAAGTCATCTCATCCTCTGTCGTCCCCTTCTCCTCCTGCCCCCAATCCCTCCCAGCATCAGAGTCTTTTCAACTCTTTGCATGAGGTGGCCAAAGTACTGGAGTTTCAGCTTTAGCATCATTCCTTCCAAAGAAATCCCAGGGCTGATCTCCTTCAGAATGGACTGGTTGGATTTCCTTGCAGTCCAAGGGACTCTCAAGAGTCTTCTCTGACACCACAATTCAAAAGCATCAATTCTTCAGTGCTCAGCCTTCTTCACAGTCCAACTCTCACATTCATACATGACCACAGGAAAAACCATAGCCTTGACTAGATGGACCTTTGTTGGCAAAGTAATGTCTCTGCTTTTCAATATGCTATCTAGGTTGGTCATAACTTTTCTTCCAAGGAGTGTCTTTTATTTTTTTTTTAATTTTATTTTATTTAACTTTACAATATTGTATTGGTTTTGCCATATATCAAAATGAATCTGCCACAGGTATACATGTGTCTTTTAATTTCATGGCTGCAATCACCATCTGCAGTGATTTTGGAGCCCAAAAAAATAAAGTCTGACGTTGTTTCCCAAGTGCTTCCCAAATCAACAGAAAGCAGGAATTTACTGTATTACAAGCAGGTACCATCTTTGAAGGGCAAATATTTGCTCCAGATGGTGTGGGAAGTCAGGCAAAGCTCCCTTTGCCCTCTGCCGTGTCTCCCACATGACGTTCTTCTTTTGGGCCCATGCTCTGCATTAGTGTCTGGGGTCACTGGTGCAGGGGCAGCCACCACCCCCAGGGAAAAGGCTAGCAGGGAACACGGCAAGCATGGATTTAGGCATCTCTTCCTCTGGAGTTAAACTTCACATTTTCTTAGGTTTAGCAAGAGCACCAGAATCCGATTATTTCCCTACACTTGTTTCTTTCAACGAATATATTTTGAGCATATTTATCCCCAAGGTGGTCAATGAAGGTCTGAGGATGTAAAGATTAGCCAGTGGACAGCATTCCTGCCGAATGGAGTTTATGGTCTGATGAGATGAGACAGGATTAGTCAAATAATGAAAACAATTACACACTGATTTACACTGCTTTAAGCTGTGTGTAACTGAGAATTACCTTACCCAAACCCGTGGCTCCTGGGAGGGGATCTCTAAGCCCCTAGAACGTCCTGCCTGAGAACAGTGTTTCTGTTTACCTGGAGACTTTGGGCCAGGAAAGGCGATCCGGAAACAAACATCTGTTTTGCTAAATCACCAAATTTGAGGAAGGGAGTACTAAATGAGCACAGTAGTAATAAAGACACTGACTAGGGAGCACTTGCAGAAGCCCAATCCCGAGGAGCACACGCACAGTAACCCCATCTGCCCCACCGGCTCCAGCATCACCCACAGGTTCCTCTCTGCACAATACACATGCTCTTACAATGTCCCTATTTTCCTCCTTCCATTCTCTTATCATTTTACTTTATTTCATCTACTTCCTTATTTTGTCGTCTGACTGCCTGTTTACAAAGAAGCCACTGTATCATCCTAACTAGGTAAGGGGAAAACAAAATTACCCATCGTCAAGAGAACATCTGTCTGTGTCCCCCAGCCTTTCCAGCTGGTCCTTTCTCGTCATCACTGCTGATCCATCTGGACATTTAAGTGCTTTTTCTCTTCTTGGTGAGAGAAAATCTAACCCCTGCTACACCGAGAGAGTAATAGTAGATTCATGCTGCACCGACCAAGAGGGAAGAAAGACAATCCTTCTCTCCGCCTCTTTTAGTTAAACTGACACACGAATGGTGGAGGAAAGGGCACTTCTTCAGTTTGCCTAGTAAGAGGACAAGCTAAACAAGATGAAAATATATCCACACATTGGTAAGCTCCGGGAGCTGGTGATGGACAGGGAAGCCTGGCATGACGCAGTCCATGGGGTTGCAGAGTCAGACACATCTGAGCGGCTGAACAGCAACAACAGACCCTGATATGTGAGGCAACTGGTCCACCACACTTTCATGAAAAACTTTAGTTTTCAGAAAAAATATTTCACTGGAGAAGTTTCACTCCAGGAGGCTAACAATTTCTAAAGAGAGAAGACAGTGCAAACACTCTACGGTTCCTGCCATCTGCTTCTGTGCCCGGCTCTACCCCGCGTGCAGCAGCGCTGTGACCAGCAGTGAGTGCGGTGGGGCCACAACATGGGCGGGCCTGGCGGCGAGGCTGGAGGAGGATGGGGCACCAAGGAAAGCGTCCACAAGACCACTCACGGGGCCCTCTGATAAAAGAAGCACTCTCCCTGACCTTCTCTGGTTCCACACGGATTCACTCATTTCCCAGAACGCTCCCATGGCCTCGCACACTCAGAGGACCTGCTCTACTTACGAGGGCTTCTTCACCAGCAGGAGCCGCAGCATGGACTTCAGCCGGGTGGCAGAGGGGAGCACCCCTTCATCAGTCTCTGGACTCTCTCTGCTGAGGTGGAGGATGCAGTTCCCCAGAGGGTTTTCAGTGTCGGCGTAGCCCTAACAGATTTCATCAAGAGGCAAGTTATGATTTGACTGTATACATAACATGCTGCTTGATTCTTTACCTTGAGAGAATAAGAAACTCTGCTGACCTGTCAGGCAACTCACAAATTTCTTTCAATTCAGTTGAATAAGGACTTTTCTTAAAATAACCGACATGAAGTAAGAAGCCTGCATTCAACTGTATTTAAAAAATAATACTGGAGAACTTCAGCAAAATGTGCCAACCCTCCTGACACGTGCTAATTTTTCTCCAGGAGTCGAGCTGTGGGGCTGCCCTGGATGGGGCCCCTGCAGATCTTCAGAGCTGCCCCCTGCACCCCCCACCCCGCACACACAGCGGGAGCGCCTGCAGGAAGACGGGAGCAGTCTTGCGCTGGCCGGAGGTCCCAGCTCTGTCTTCTGAAGGACCACTCCCATGAGGGTGGGCCTTTCCCATCTTCCCCACCTTCCCATCCAAGGGAGGGGGGCCCTGCATGCCCCTCACTCCTTTACCTGAGCCCAGAAGGGCTGCTTACAAAGCTGGCTCTCTGAGAGCTCAGTAATCAACCTATCACGCTAATCCATACATAAACAGGTAGAATCCACGAAGCCAGTTTCATTCTATCAAGTCTGCTTGAAAAGCATGGTTAGCTTTGCCTATAAGCCTTTACATGAGGCTGAGCTCTATTTTTCACAGTCGGTGCTGAAGGCCAGTGCCTCACTTCTTAACCTCACACCCAGACACACAGCACCCCAGCATCTCTTGTCTCCCCGACGGCACGCGTTTCAATCAGTCACGCTCACCGACCAGAAACGGTGGCCCAGGTGGGTGAGCCCAGTGTACCTGCAGCACGGGGATGACGGGGCACAGGGACTCGATGAACTTGTTCCAGGTCGGCGCCGACACCCTCAGTCGGCCCTGCAGCAGGTGCACCAGGATGGCCTTGGCTGCAGCGCTCACCTGCCCAACAACACGGACAGCAGTCCAGTGAGGTGGCCGCCAAGTCATCTTACGTACCTGGGACGCTCCATGCGCAGTCTGGAAAGCTGCTACAGTCAGCAGCTCTTCCTTCACAGTTCCTGTTTCCACAGCATCATCTTACATTCTGTTCTCAACCAGTTTTTCCCCCTTTAATGGTTTCTCTTCTTATCTTTAAAGTACACTTTTCCATTGAATAAAAATGTTTTTTATGGAAATACTCTTACTATAACTACTGCATCATTCCTATACCTTACATGAAAAACTTAGTTTGATCTGAGTTCTCTGAGAACAAGGATGTCCTATATTTTGAGCCTCATTTTTAACATTTTTTTAACAACAATTTAACTGAACCCACACATTAAAGACAAGTTTCTTTTTACTTTCTCATCCTACTGTCTTGTTACATTAGAATATTACCTTGATTTAGCTGAATATCTACGAAATTACTCTCTTGTATTGACACTTCCTCTTAACATGCCATACCTCATTTTTGGGGTCTTGAATGCCAAATGCAGAGATTTCATACAGAACTTTTGGGTGAAGTAGAAAATGAATTCCATTACAAAGGGAAGACACAGGTTTACTGATATTATGGATGCCTAAACATTCCTGCAAAATAATACAAAAAGTTTTTAAAAATCAGTGACACTGATTTTTCCAAAGGATTCCTCTTTCTTCTCTTTATAATTCAAATCCAATTTTAGTACTTAAGTCACTAAAACTTTTCTTTTAACTGGTAGGAGATAAAGATTCTCTTGAGAAGTTTTGAGTTTGCATGACACACCTATCACAAAGTTATACTGCAATGAAACTGAAGAACAGCAGAGATAAGGAAAAGATCTTAAAAGCTGGTATAGAGAAAAAAAATACAAAGAAATTATAATTTAACTGACAACAGACTTCTCAAAAATGATAGAAGCCTAACAAGAGCAAACGAGTATTGGAAAAGTGCTAAGAAAAAATAGCAGTCAATCTACAATTCTATACTCAGCTAATCAATCATTCAGGAGTAAGATAAAATCAAGACATTTTCAAACATGCACTATCAGTTACAGACGGTTATTGAAAATACTGAAAAATTTAATTTCAGTAAAAAGTAGACCAAACCTAAATACTTAACTATAAATAGAAGAAAATACATTCAAAGTAAAGAGCAGTTAAGATGAATGAACGAGGTAGATTAAATGAAAAGAACAGGCCATGAAAACGTGTACAGCATGAAATTATTTACTTTAAAAAGGCAGAAACAATAATATATATGATTTATAGAGACATGTATGTAAAACACACAGATGGGAAGGATAAACACCAACTTTTAAGAATGGTTATATTGGTGGCAAAAGGAAAGAAGCCTCAGTTGTAACTAATATTTTTATTTCCCTGAAAAAAAATGATAAGTAAAAATGGCAAAACCTATACATTATACCTAGATAGTACTTACAGAAGTATTGAATACAAGAGGACATTTTCAAGAGTACATGGGAACATAGGTATTTTTCTATATTGTCCTTTGTACAGTGTTCTTTTCAATATCAAAATAGTTAATATTTATGTACTGGTGCTGCTGCTGCTGCTGCTAAGTCGCTTCAGTCGTGTCTGACTCTGTGCGACCCCAAAGACGGCAGCCCACCAGGCTCCCCCGTCACTGGGATTCTCCAGGCAAGAACACTACTCTATCCTAAAATATTTTATAATTTAAAAATATAGGAAATATTTGTTTCAAAAGAAAAGAAAAATATTACTAAGAAAACAGATCTGAAACTATAAAATTTAAGCTGTAATAACCTAAAACTTTTCCTGTGCATAGAAATCACTTTGAATACTTGATAGAAGTCAACTTTCCCTTATAATTTTTCCATCATTAAATAACACAACATAAATGTAATTCTTAATAAAACTTCTAATAAAGCAATTCAGATGCTAGACTTACCAAGTTTGCAGTTACAGAATTTAATAGTATAAAGTTTTTAGAGTTGACTAACAATTTTGGGGGGCTTCCCAGGAGGGCGCTAGTGGTAAAGAACCTGCCTGCCAATGCAGGAGACTTAAGAGACACGGGTTCAATCCTTGGGTCGAGAAGATCTCCTGGAGGGCACAGTAATCCACTCCAGTATTCTTGCCTGGAGAATCCCAAGGACAGAGGAGCCTGGCAGGCTATGGTCCATAGGGTCACAAAGAGTCAGACACGACTGAAATGACAGTGCGCACGCACACACACACACACACACACACACACACACACACACACAGCATGCATGCAATAATATAAATTTCTTAGAGTTGACTAATAATTACCATCTATTTTTATGGTAATAATTCTTAGTTTTAGTGTTATAATAAAAGAATACACTGTTAATGCTCCCCTCCCCACAAAAACCAAACAACCTACCTTAACAATTTCCAGACAGCAGTGGTAAGTTTCAACTTTCACTTGTAGCAAAGGGTGAGACAACATCCGCAGAAATACCTTCTGACTTTCTCCTTGTAGTAAAGGACTGGCCTGCACGGATTTCCAGCTGGTAGGAAGGTAAACATCCAAGACATCTAAGGCAAGTAAATTACTAAACATGACACTGAAAAGCACAGTGAACAGGATTTCTTCCCACTCCAATTCCTCCACCTGGGGTCTTCTTTAACCAACCTAGAATTAATATGTAGCCAAGACTACTTGTTTTAAGTAAACTTAAAACAAAGTTGGCTTCCCAGGTGGCTCAGTGGTAAAAGAATCCACCTACCAATGCAGAAGACATGGGAGATAAGAGTTCGATCCCTGGGTTGGGAAGATTCCCTGGAGAAGGAAATGGCAACCCACTCTAGTATTCTTGCCTGGGAAATCCCATGCTTAGAGGAGCCTGATGGGCTACAGTGCATGCAGGTAGCAAAGAGTCAGACACGATTGAAGTAACAGCACATGACTTGCTTTAAGAAAGAGAATATTCTCTCTTTTAAAGAGTACAAAAAAAAGTCTTTAGAAAATTATATTTAGAATGTAAAATGGTACAGCCATTATGGAAAACAGTACGGAAGTTCCTCAAAAAACTAAAACTAGAACTACTGTATGAGCCAGCAGTCCCACTGTTAAGTATGTAACCAAAGGGAATGACGTCAGTTTCTCAAAGAGATATCTGCAGTCCCATGCTCACTCTAGAATTATTCACAATAGCCAATACATGAAAATAATCAGTGTTTAAATATATACAATGGAATACTGCTGTTGTTTACTTCCTAAGTCACGTCCAGCTCTTTGCAACCCCATGGACTGTGGCCCGCAAGGCTCCTCTATCCATGGGGTCTCTAGGCAAGGATACTGGAGTGGGTTTCCATTTCCTTCTCTACGAGGTCTTCCTGACCCAGAGATTGAACCTGTGTCTCCTGCAATGCCAAGCAGATTCTTTACCACTGAGCCACCAGTGAAGCCCCATAATGGAATACCATTCAGCCTGGAAAAGGAAGGAAATCCTATCACTTGTGACAATACAGATGAAGCTGAACGACATGCTAAGTGACATGGGCCAAGACAGAAAAACAAATACTATATGATGTGACCTATATGTGGAATCTACAAAAGTCAACTCATAGCAGCAGAATGTATAACTGGTGATTGCCAGGGACTGGATGAAATGCAGAGATGTGGGTCAAAGGACACAAGGTTTCAGTTACACAGGGCAGGTAAGTTCTGGGGACCATGGTTAATAATGCTGTCTTGTACACTTGATATGTAGTAAGAGTAAACCTTCAATGTAGTTCTCACCAGATAATTATGTGAGGTGACTGACTTGACAGAGCAGGAGAGGGATAAAAAAATAAATTCTATATTTAATGGATATTTATCACTATGGAGTTTACTCTATCCAAAAGCAATGAAAATACTAGGTTTTAAAGCAAACTCTGCTCCAACGTCCCCAAAATAAATTAATCAATGCACTATGCTTTCCAAAAATCTATATAAAAGATAGGAATAATGAAACTTACATTTAAAAAACCCTCAATTCAAGTTATTAATTACAATGTTAAAGATATATTAACAAATTTGAACACTTATTTGGAAAGACATCAAAAAGTGTAAAAATCTAAGGATAATTAATGTTGATTACAAACATGACATTTCTAGTTTACTGCTGAAGAAAACATTTAACTGTCTAATGCAGCTATACACCCACAGTTTAAAAATCAGAACATATAATAGCAATTTAAACGAAAAAATAACCAGACTGAAAGCCAGTTTCATTTTATTGTCCCTAAACTTACACACACACACACACACCATATAATAATATAATCATATTAAGAAAAATAATTACATTTTTGAACAAATGGAGATGATTTCCTTTATTAGGGGGAAATGCTGATGGTAGGAAAAGCTACGTAAGGCTTGATCTGCCAGCTCCACTAACTCTGAGAGATTCTTTTCTCCCTAAAAAAGACGCAGAATGCAACAGTAAATGTCAAGGTCATACACAGTAAGATTCTCAACAGCTAACAAAGCAGCTTCAAGAAACTGGATCATCCAGAGGCCCTGAGCCTGTTCACATCTGCTTAAGTCAACCATCTCCACAAGCAGACCGAAAAGGTCAGCCTCAGAGGAAAAATGTGGAGAGAATGCCCAACTCAACACCACCTGAGACTTTATTCTATTTACCTCTGAGTGGCATGTTCCTTGACGGCTCGATTGTGCCCTTGTCTCCCTATTAACTGCAGCTCAAGGCAGGACCCGTGTATTTTAAGATCTACCTCCCGCTTCTAACATCCTGACAGGTTCTAGGAAAACAGGGTACAATCAATACATGTGTGATTAACTAGCCATGCAAAATGCCACAGGAATAATTCAACTAAACAGCAATTCAAAATTCTGTCATGGAGGAAACAAGATACAGTGGCATAAAGATGAAGGGAAAAGAAAATAAAAATAAACAATAATTGGTAAATAAGGAAAATTTAAAGTATGAGGTTCCCAAAAAGTCCACTGTAGGGGCCAAAAGGAGTAACAATTTTGCTCCTAATTTTTCAAAATCTTCAGGACCCATTTTGATATTTCAGACAGTAAACAACTATTGAAGCAATGTCTATTTTAAGACTCATTAACGCTTTCATTTGGAGAAGGCAATGGCACCCCACTCCAGTACTCTTGCCTGGAAAATCCCATGGACGGAGGAGCCTGGTAGGCTGCAGTCCATGGGGTTGCTAAGAGTCGGACACGACTGAGCGACTTCACTTTCACTTTTCACTTTCATGCATTGGAGGAGGAAATGGCAACCCACTCCAGTGTTCTTGCCTGGAGAATCCCAGGGACGGGGGAGCCTGGTGGGCTGCCGTCTATGGGGTCGCACAGAGTTGGACACAACTGAAGTGACTTAGCATAGCAACGCTTTCATTTAGAAAGTGCTACTTTTATTTATGTTATTTAGATAACATACTAAATAATATCCTAAAAGGGATAAATAACAAATACATAATTACTACTGTAACAGGGTACCGAAAGTAGACCTTCTACCTTAAAATGCTGTTCATAATTTTATTTAACAAAAGAACAAGCTCTTTATATAAATAAAGATCTATAAAATATTAAGGGAAAAATATGTCTACAAATAAGCACTAAATTTTCCCTTCTAATTCCATTTATGTCACCTGTCACACTGTTCACACACACTAAACCACTTCAGAGAGGAACTCAATCTAATAAAGATATTGATTATAATTGTTTTAAAAAATACCACTGGTCTCATGAAAATACACCATTCATTAATCAAATCTTCATTTTATTTTATATAAATCGTATCCTTAACCTTGTAATTGGGCCATTAAGTAATAATGAATCCTACCCCAAAGAATTCAATTGTTAAATGTCCATCAGTTTGAAAACTATAGGTTGAATTTTCTAAACATTTTATCAAAGGAATTTTAAAGAGACGTTAACAAAACTTTTTACCTCCTTCCCAACATCAGACAGAAAGTTACAGGTACACTCAATTGAATAAGCAGCCTCTGCAGTTCGTTTATAAATACTGTAGTTTTCAGAATTCAGCTGTTCCAAATAGGCCACAACAGCTTCGTGAATGTTTGGATATTCCAAAGAAACAGGCATGTCCAAAGAAATAAAAAATAATGCTGCTGACATAGGCTCCGGTAAAAAGCGGCTTGCCTTGATAAATTAAAAAAAAAAAAATTAACCATTGTCAGATAAATACAGTAAACTATAATCTTAATGCACTTCGACTTTTTAGTAATTTTCTATCACAAAATCCGTGCTTTTCCAAAGAAAATTCTATCCCCCAAGACTTAATTTACCTCTACACTTTTGTTCAATGCAGTTTTTTCTAAGCCCAAAATATCCCAAGTCCAAATTTCAACTCCTTTCCAAAGCCTGGGGTCCGGGATACCTCCCCTTCCCCACAGCAACCCTTAGCATTCCTCTCCCCGGAGCCCACACTTTGTTCATGCTGAACAGAAGAGAGCTGAAGAGAAGGCACCAGGCCTCTCTCTCTAAGTATCCCGTGCAGGCGCACACAGATGGTCAGGAAAAAATGCAGTAAACCCCTGAGGAGACAGCCCAGGGCTTATTAACTACACACTGAATTGAATAACACTAAATTAAGGACTTCCCCAGTGGCTCAGATGGTAAAGCATCTGCCTACCATGCGGGAGACCTGGGTTCAATCCTTGTGTTGGGAAGATCCCCTGGAGAAGGAAATGGCACCCCACTCCAGTTTTCTTGCCTGGAGACTCCCATGGACGGAGGAACTTGGTAGGCTACAGTCCATGGGGTCGCAAAGAGTCAGACACGACTGAGCTTAAAGATAAATCAAGTATAACTATACACTGATTTGAACAGAAATTAATTTCTATTTGGTTTTGTGTTTTAGAAGAGAAAGGAGAAATTCAACATAATATTTAATACAGTTCTAGAACACTCACAAAAAATTGACCTTTAATTAGTATAAAATAAAGGGGCCCATTTTGTAACTTAATTGATTTAAAACTAAGATTAGATTTTTTCTTTTAATGATTCTAGCTTTGTGATAGGATTCTATGCATCAACTAATGAAAAGAACTGAAAACTCAACATTCAGAGAAAACCATTTGAGAAGAGCTCAAGAGTACTATGCTGCCTTTATTTTAGCAGGTTTGGTTATAATATTTTCATGGATAACATATTTTAAGGATAATTATTAACTGTCTGAAGGCCTAAGAGCTAAATCAGCTAAACAATGCTTTTACATGAAATAAAGTTGCCAAATGAAAGTCAAAAACTAAAGGAATCAAAATTTTATGTTACTGAGCATGGAAAAAAAAAAAAACTATTAAGATAGCAGCCATTACAAAGTCAAGAGAAATTTCTCTTATTCTGTGAAGAACACTCCTAATGGAAAGAGAAAGAAACTAAATTACCTCTTGACTAATTATTTGCTCCCTTGGCTAACGCTCCTTGAGCCCCCACTGTGTGCGGGCACCATTTCAGCTCCTAGGGACACAGGGGAAGAGACAGAACCTCTGCCCTCACAAAGTTAACATTCCAGCGGAGAAAGCAAAGAGTAAGCCACACTTGTCAGGTACGGCTGGGAGTGCTGAGAAAATTCTAAAAACAGGAGACAGGAAAGATGGACAGGGACCAAGGAGCGACAGGAGGGGGCGCAGAGGAAGGACTCTGACAAGGCAACATGTAAGTGGAGACCTGGGAGTCAGGAGCCACGTGGACATCTGAGGCAAAAGCAGTCACAGCGCAGGGAACAGCAAGTATAAAGGCTCAGACATGGAGCATCTTTGGCAGCAAGCAGGCCAGTGGAGCTAGCGCGGGGCGGTGGCCTCCGGGGGCAGTGGTGCCAGATCAGGGAAGGCTTCAGATCATCAAAAGGACTTGTCCTCCAAGGGGGCACTGGAAGGTTTCGGGCAAACATCATGATCAGTCCAAACGAACAGGTGGAAAAGGGCAATGGTGGAAGCTGAGAGACCAAGGAGGAGGTCACTGCAACAACCCAGGCAAGACGGGATGGCGGCTTCAACTCAGGCAGTAGCAGTGGGAGTGGAGAGAATTACTCAGGTTCTGGACCGATGATCAAAGGAAAAAGACACTTTGTCCAGGGATTGGACCTAAGTGTATGAAAGACAGGAATCAAGGATGCCTGTAAGGTTTTCTCATGATCAACTACCAACTAGAATGAAAGTGTCCTTTACTGAGATGGGAAGACCACAGGGAGAACACACTTGGGAAGGAAGCAAAGAACTAGGCTTGGGACCTGTTAAGCTGGAGATATGAACGGTCAAGGGAAGATGTAAGAAGGATATAGGATATACATAGGACTTTGGGGTTCAGACGACACATGTGGTCTGGAAATATAAGTTTGGGAGGTGTCCCCAAATAAATGGCATTTAAAGACTCAAAATGGGATGACATTTCCTGAGGGGCATAGCCAGTCTTGGGATTCTGCCTCTTTAAGAGGTTAGGAAGACAGAGAGGAATTAGCAAAAAAGACTGAGGTGGGCACTGCGCTGAGATAGTAAATCCTAGTGGATCAACTCCAAAGACGCTGTGTTCTAGTTTAAAAGAGCTTTCTCTGACTTTAGGCACAAAAATATAAATAGCTGACGTGAGGATTAAACAAGTAGAAAATGTGGTATATCCCACTCAATAAATATTAATTTCCTCTCTTTCCTCTTCTCATCCATCACTCAGGAATTCTGACATTTTCATTCTACATTCCCACATCTGAAATTCATCTCAGGAACTCAGAGCACCAAGGGAAGGGCGTACATTTAATCCTCGCAAGGGCCAGAGGCCCCGTCACAGTTTACACCCCAGGCTGAAGACGGTGGTCCTCCAAGCCTTAGTCACGTGTCAGTGAGGCGGGACTAAAAGTGGAGATACTTCAGTGGAGTGCCATCACCACCACTAGGTAAAGAAGAGTCAGCAGCATTTGTTTCACCAATTGGATCTAACCAAGCATAGCATTTTTCGTAAGATTACCAATGCCTCCTTTTAACCTCTAAGTGGATATTCTCCAAATTCATCTAAAAACCAGCAATTATCAATTTCAAAAAAGGTCTTCCAGGGCATTCTGTCAAAATTTTCAAATTCAGGAAATCCTTACATAGAGTCATACTATCGTTTTCCAACTTCCAATTACACATTTGGTAAGTGGCAACTCAAATATTTAAAAGCTACTTTCAGTGTAGAAAGTTTCAGAGTTCAGATTCAAGTTCAGTTTCTGGTGGGCTAGCAACAGGCAGAGGGCAGCAAAACCTTGTATTTTTATCAATTAAAGGACAATTTTAACAGCAATAGAAGAGCAGTTTTGTTTAAATTTCACTTTAAAGTTCTCAAAGCAATTATAACCATCTATAAGCTGATACTTTTATTATAATCTCTTCATTGACCCATTTACTGCTCTAATGAAGTTCCAAGCTATATTTTTAAAAGAGCTACCAAAAATTGCAGATATTGATTTGCCTTCAAAAACAAGAAAAGTAAGTATCTGAAGAAAAAAAAAAAAGTCATGGAGAGTTGACTTTATATTATTCTATTCAAATAAAATAAGTTACTGATTTGTATTTTAATTAATAAGCATATAGATGAAAAACATCTATAATCAAAAAAGCAAAAATTAAGCTCTATGGTACAACTAACAAGTAACTTTTCCAACAACATTCAACATATAGAATGTTGAATCTGGTAACACCTAATAAGTTATTGTAGCACTACTAAGTTTTCAGTTATATGATATTATTATGTAAAGTGAGACACCTATATTTTAAATGCAATTCCAGTCTTTTATGACTAAAATCCTTCAAATTATGTTTATGCTTTGGAACTTATTAAATTAAAAGATGCTTGCTCCTTGGAAGACAAGTTATGACAAACCTAGACACCATATTAAAAAGCAGAGACATCATTTTGCCGACAAAGGTCCATACAATCAAAGCTGAGACTTTTCCAGTAGTCATGTACAGATGTGAATGTTGACCATAAAGAAGGCTGAGTGCTGAAGAACTGACACTTATGAACTGTGGTGCTGGAAAAGACTCTTGAGAGTCCCTTGGATTGCAAGGAGAACAAACCAGTCCATCCCAAAGGAAATCAACCCTGAATATTCATTGGAAGGACTGATGCTGAAGCTGAAGCTCCAATACTTTGGCCACCTGATGCAAAGAACCAACCTACTGGAAAAGACTCTGATCCTGGGAAAGACTGACGACAGGAGGTGAAGGGGGTAACAGAGATGGCTGAAAGGCATCCCTGACTCAATGGACATAAGTTTGAGCAAACTCCAGAAAATGGCGAAGGACAGGGAAGCCTGGCATGCTGTAGTCCATGGGATCACAAAGAATCAGACATGACTGAGTGACTAAACAACAACAAATGCCTTGGAAAATTATCACTCTTTAACAGAGTGGTATGCTTTTCAGAAATATAATGACTAATGAATAAAAGTTGAAAATTAAAATCAACAGAAATGATGTTACTTTTCCCTAAAGCAAAATACTATATTTGAAGTTTGATGTTTTCTTTTGATTTTCCCAGATGGCCTGATAATATATTACATATATTGCATATGTGTTATTAAATGGAGTTTAGACTACATGCTCTGCAGATTCTAGGAACCAAAAGGGAAAGTACGTATTAACAAAGGACAACAAAAGACACAGGAAACAGTTCTTTAGCTACATTAACTTCTCCCATACCTTCAGCTAAGCATGATGCGACACCCTTCTTTCTGCAGTTAAGTCCACTGCACAACACTTGCATATGAGTCATCTGAGATATTTTTACTACTAACATTCAAATGCAGGGATATATCCTCCAATTAAAAGTACAGTCAATAAGGGGACTTAAAAGAAACAGTCACGCTGATTAAAATCACATTTAACATACAGTCACATGATGGAGAAGTATTTTGTGATAAAAATTAACAACCTGCTACAAGCAACAACAAGGATGAATCTCAAAAAAACACCCTGAGCGAGTAAACACTTTGTAAGCCTATTTATATCAAGTTCAAAAACAGACAAAGTCTTCTATGGTGACAGATGTCAGAAAGGAGTGTAGCTGGGGGTGGGGGCGAGGGCAGGAGAGATAAAGGACAGGAGGGGGCAGTGAAATGCTGGCCGTGCTCTACCTCATGTTTTGGGGGGGTGGTTACTTTTTAAATAGAGATATAGTCACTTAGAATGAAGGCAAAAGGAAAAGGGGGCAGCAGAGGATGAGATGGATAGACAGCATCACCGACTCAGTGGACATGAATCTGAGCACACTCTGGGAGACGGTGAAGGACAGGGAAGCCTGGCGTGCTACAGTCCACGCAGCTGCAGTCAGACACGACTTAGTGACTGAACAACAACTAGTCACTTAGTAAGAATGGACTTTTCTAAACATGCTTCACAAGAATTTTTAAAAATCACCTTAAAAAAAAAAAAAAAGAACTTTACAAAATGAGTGCTTTTTTCTGTCAACTGGTCAAAACTAGTCAAATATGTTAAAATTAGCCATTTCTCAACTTCTGCATTTCCAGTAAAATCTCTGTACACTGTGAAATGACCAGAAGGAATTACAACAGGGACCGTAACACCCGGTAAACTACAAATAAGCCACACTACCCGCCTTACCTTTTCCACAGGGAGCAGCGTCTGCAGGAGCCGGACAGCAAACAGCGAGATGCTGACAAAGGCCATCCTGTGGTGCACGACCAGCGCCTCCGGCTGCTCCAGACTGACACTGCTTTTATGGTAGCACACGGTGTCTCCAAGGGACGCCAACACCACGAGCAGCTTCTCTTTCTGCAAACATTTAAACACCAATCAGGGGACCACAGTCAACTGCAGGGGCCAGTATGCAAACGTCATGGAGAATGACATAAAATGTTATCATTAAATAACTCAAATGTATTCCTCCCGGTAAGAATAAACAAGATTCTTTTAATGGTAGGCGAGAATAAGCAGCACACCTAAATTGTTTAAAAGCTACAAGTTTTAAGAAATTAACATGATAAACTCTAATAATAAATAAACAAAATATAAAACCTTAAGGGACCATAAATTCCTCCTAGTTTCTCGTGCTTGATTGTTCCAACTTTGAACATTACATATAAACCTCTCATCCAGTAACTTACTGGACTTATTGTCTCCTGAACACAGTGGTAAGATTGTGGGGGAAAAGGCACTAGTTTTAGAGATATGATCTCTGCCCTCAAAGGGATCCCAAATTTACTTAAGACATGAAACAGGCAGAGACAAATAATTTTAAAAAAATGAAATATTAAATTATATAATCTCTCTTCAGGTAACAAGGCCAATTCAGAGCAAATGTTCCACCATCATAAATTTCTAGATAGCTTACGACTCCAATAGTAGTTGTATCTTTTAAACTGAAAGGTATGCATAAAGTATGAAGAGAAAGGTAAAATTCGTTAGACAAGACTGGCAAATCGTAACAACATGCATCTATAAACGTCCTGCTAAAAGGACAGCATTAGGAGACGGGAGAAGAAAAAAACCACTGTGGTTCTCATCTCAACTTTCCATGGAAAAGATGTGAAAACTAAAATGAAAAATTATTTATATAAAGTAAACCTGTTACATGGATCATTCGATAAATCTAAAATATGGCACCAAAAAAAACCTACCTACAAGACAGAAACAGACGCACAGACAAGAGAACAGACTTGTGCTTGTCAAGGGGAAGCGAGGAAGAAAAGGGATGGAATGAGAGTCTGGGCTTGGCAGATGCAAACTATTACATTTAGAATGCATAAACAACAAGGTTTTGGTGTACAGCACAGGGAACTATATTAAATATCCTGTGATAAGCCATAATGGAAAAGATTATTGAAAAAAAGAAAGTATACATGTGTATAACAGAATTACTTTGCTGTGTAGCAAAGATTCGAACAATACTGTATATTAACTACACTTCAATTAAAAAAATTAGTGTACTGAAATATGAACAAAATCTCTAAGGTATAAATAATGAATAATTCAGAACAAAAGAATTCGATAAAGTGATAACTGTCTATTGATGAAATGTGTAATAGAGAGTAAAGACGCAACACGAATGAAGTCTTTGTGGTCTGAATAATACAAATATCAAGCAAAACCTGAAGCTGGATTTTAGGTTTTAAGTCAATCTTTTTCAACTTAATAAATTAAACAGACATAAACTTTGGTTCAGTTACCCTTCTTGAGCCCTTACTGGATACCAAGCCCCTCTCTCTAGAATCTTTCACAATCCTCGCAATTGCACTTGAACTTCAACCAGCAACTCTTCTAACAAACCAGGAAATCTAAGTCACCAGCTCACAGCAGGTCAGGCGGGAATTTACAAGGAATGAGTAATTAAGGAGCAAAGACTGCTTTTCGTGACATTGAGAGACAGCAGTGAGAGAGAGGAAAAGGGCAAAAGGTGACGAGAAGCAGCCCCAGGAGTCTGGAGTCAGCTGGCACGGGGAGGAGAGCCTCACTCCGTGAGCCCAACTTACCAGGCAAATAAGGCAAAATAAACACAACTTCCTAGGGAGGCAGAGAAGAGATGACATCCTTCAGGTCTTCTAACGTTTACAAACACTTATCAATAAATTTTTAATTTTAACAAAATATAACAATTTCAGTGAAAATATTTTGTTTCAAATGAAATAAAAATTTTCAATTTATAGAGAAAAAAATTTCTTCGACTATGCTTACACAAACTGAGTTATGGAATTTCATGAGTGTTATTAGCAATATTTGGAAAGCTTTAGAGAATTTATTACACATCTTCAGGTATTCAATTACTGAACTGCTCAAATTTTTTATTTTGTTCCTTTAATGACACAACAAAAATATACCTCTGTTTTCTTTTTAAACTTTTGCAAAAGTAAGGACATTAAGAAATTCTACTTAATTGTCTGCTTCTATTAATATATAGCCCAAAGGAATGAGATTTTTTTTCCTAGGGAGCATTTTTTTCCTTTTAAATAAGTAGATCAAATATAATTTCAAGCAGTACTGTTTTATTTAACATTTCTAACATACCAATTGGCTCTTGTACATCAGATTTAACCTTTAAAGTAAAAATAATTCATTGAATCATAAAAGATCAGCAGCCAAAAGTTAAAAGTGAATGACTAACTTTTACAGATAAATGTTCTGGCCAAGAAATTCAAGCTATTTTAAGAAGCAACTGATAAAACATTCTTCACACTTCTCAGGAAAAACTCACTTGTTGAAAATCTTCAATATGTGAAAATCTTCTAAAAGTACTACAAAATAGTGGGATAACCTTAAGAACTATCAGAAAACTAAGATTAAGAACTATAATCCCTATTTTATAAACAAGGAAATTGAAGGACATGAAACAATTTATTAAACCTATTGTAAAAGATTTAAATCCTTCTTCTTCTCAAGAGATTTGTGTATATAAAAAAATTGGGGGAATTCTTCACACATAGATACTGGTATAAAGTAAACATCAGGATTTTGTTTTCCTGTTTTAACATCTATGCACAAGGATTTCAAGCAGCCTACAGCAAAGTTTAATAAAATGTAGACAGATCTAGGTAGGTCAAAATAACATAAAGAGGAAAAAATGGTAACTCTAGGAAGCAATATAGATTTTTATGACTAATAAATTTTACTTCCAATTCTCTGACGAAGGAAAAAAAAAGGAAAAGTGAGGCATAAGTTACAAATTTACATTAATAGAAAAACAGAACACCAGTTCTGCCCAGAAAAGCAAGCTCATCAGATGATAATTTGAAAATAAAAGATATAAAAAAGCAAATGATTTATGATATATGGGAAGTGTAAAATATGATATGGTTTCCATTACATGGATGCACGCATTAAAAGTAACTAGAATCTCTGAAGAAATAGCCGATTCCAGACACAGTGCAAAATAAGCCTGGGATCTATTGCATCTAAAACAAAGAAAGATTTCAAAGGCTAATGAGACAATGAAGCCAGCTTGAAAGGACCAAGATAAAACAAAAGACTGATGTTATTACCCACGCTGCAAGGAAAACCTTGAGTCTCACCATATCTATTGCAAAAAGACTGCTGTCATCCCACAGATGTGCTGAAATCGCTTCACCAATAAGCACCACAACTTCTGCGAGCAACTCCAGAACTCTTATTATCATCTGTCTACTACCTGGGAATACAAACAGGAGAGAGAAGGGAAAAAAGTTAACTTCCGGGTAAAGGTGAATAGCATACTGCTCAATCCTCTGGTTAACTAATGCCCCCCAAATTCCTATTTCTCTTCTTATTTTTTGATGTCTTTAGAACTGTTAAAAGAGAGATGACTAGGGAAGCCACAGTATACAGTCACTATTAGGCTTCTGTTTCAATCATAACACTATTCAGCCACCAAAAAATCAAATGTGCTCATAAGTAGGAAAGACAGCCAGGAAGAGAATAACAATATAACTAGAAGCACTATGAGACAGAGTAAAGTAAGTTTTCAAATTCAGAGACCATCCACGTTACATGTAATATGTTGACAAGGCACAGGTCAGTTGAGAAGATATGGTCTAATGAATTCCCCACTTAGTAGGAGGTTTAAGTCTTGTCATGAATTAGTAGTTTCCCACACAGGAGTTTGGGAAACCTACACTCACCTTAAACTCTAAAAACATTCCAGAAGAAAGGGTGCTGTCAACCCACCTGGGCAGCCTCCTTCTCCACAGAGACAGAACAACAAAGAAATTCCACCACCCATAATCCTAGGTGAGGTGAGTATTCAATCTGGACTTTCCTGCCCCACATACCAAAGGTCAATTTCTAACGAATGAGAGTAAAACAAACTACTGGATCATGAGGGTCCAGATTAATTGCTTCATTGGAACAGCTGGAGCAAATTCTCTTAGAAATCTCTTATTACTTTGAATAATTACAAATTAAGCAATAATGTGCCTTTACCAAAGGGCAAGAGAACATTTAGAAAATTTTATGTACCATGATACAGCTTTATAATTATCAATCTGACTTTCTACAGCAAATTAAGAAAAGGTTAAATGCAAAACCATTAAATCTAAAACTGTTCTCCTCAGTACACCATGCAGCCAAACATACACACTTGATGCTGAAGAAGCTCAGATCTTCCTTCACGTCACTTTATTAGTAAATGAATCAATCTGTTCTCCTCACTCCCAAAGCGGAGTTCTCCAATTAGTAAGAAGTTAAGGTATACTGTTCTCAGAATAAAAACTGTTAATGTTCCCAAATACACACTTACCTCCTGCCTCTTCCACATCACTTCCAAGCAAGCAAAAAATAGCCACAGGACTTACAGAACCATTAGCATGGGATACACTTATCATTCAGCCAGTATAAACCAAAGCAAAATTTATCTTGTGTTTATATTTTGACAAGTTTATCAATTACTTAAAATGTATATACTTAGAGAATACAAATACCAAGGAGATTGCAAATGTTCCTTTACCTTGCAAAGTGCTAAGTACATGGATTTTGGTCTCAGAACTGAAGTTCAAGTCTCCGTTCTTTGCTGTCTGACTTTGGGTGAGTTTCTAAAGCACTCTAAACCTCAGCTTCCTTGTTGTAAAACAGGGAGAAGAGCAGTAACTACCACTGAGGGGTGAACCAAATAGGCTGGTGTGAGGAGCACGTGGAATAACGTGCACCAGACCCTGTCCAGCAGCTGAGCACAGCTGGGCCTCAGTGCATGGTAACCTGACTGACTGCAGGACTGCCCTGGACACTGGCCACACTATTCTTTCTCCAGGAAGATCACAGCCACTTCCCAGAGTTCACTGCAGGACATCTGCACAAACTTCCAGCACAGTGGTGAGGAAATGTCATTCCAGAAGGTCTGGGTTTTCTGAACTCTGGTTTGTTTTTTAAGAGGACAATATTACTGCAAAGGTACAATCCAGTGTTGGGGCTGTTTTGGTTTTTAACATGTCCCCATCACTCAGGCTTCCCTCATAGCTCAGTTGATAAAGAATCCGCCTGCAATGCAGGAGACCCCAGTTCGATTCCTGAGTTGGGAAGATCCACTGGAGAAGGGATAGGCTACCCACTCCAGTATTCCAGCCTGGAGAATTCCATGGACTATATAACCCATGGGGGTCACAAAGAGTCAGACACAACTGAGCAACTTTCACTTTCACTTATCACTCAAGTCAAAACTGAGTGGGAAGAGCGAACAATTGGAAGCAACTCAAAAAATCTCTAAAAAGCTAAAGCCAAGAAGTGTTTCTTTTGGTCTCTTCATGCCAGTCCATCTTCTCTAACTCACTGCACTTGTGTTGTTTTTTTTCTCACTGCTTACCTTTAAAATAGCCACACACAAGCGGACGTCTGTGCCATAAAAGGCCAGAAGTGAAAAGGGACACTCTATCTGAACAGTGCTCCATGACATCCACATTTAACTGAGAGAGAATAAAGCCCTTACTAAGTCCTCAGTAATGTGAACTTACTAAGTAAATACAGATTTTTAAAGATCGTAAGACAGAAGGTGAAAAAGAGGAAAATGAGAGTCCTAGAAAACAGACAGAAACAAACACAAAGTGTACAGACGAGCTCCGGCTCCAAGGCCCACCGACCTGTCCTCAGGAGGGGCGCGGCGGCCTCCAGGAGGGAGACGCAGAGCTGGGGCAGGCTCAGCTGCTGCAGCTGCAGCTCCAGCGCGTCCTCTGCCAGCTCCGGCAGGTCCACGGGCGCCAGGTCCAGAGGCGAGGGGGCAGAGACCCGCGAGCTGACGTGAGCGTGGCTGCTACTCCCACTGTAAAGTAAGCAAGGACAATCACGACCCTGGGGTGGGGAAACTGCCCGCAGACAGACTACTGCACGGCTGCTGTCTGGCTTATTAAGAAGCCTCGTACTGGGCTGGACTATACTGTTCCATGGAACAACTGTGGTCAGACTGCTAGAAACCTTGACAAGTTTATGAGATTAAATTCCATAAAAATGGCTCAAAATTGTAAGCGAAACCAAGAATGCATTTATATTTTGTTCTTCAAATTGATATTCTCCAAACATGTCAACATTCCTGTAATAGACATAAACACTGAAAACCCATCCATCTCTAAAGGAAAGCAAACAGATTCATAGCAAAGTTCTTCCGTAACTTTTTGTTTGTTTGTTTACAGAGTTTTTATTTTTTTTATTATTATTTTTTAAATTTTATTTTATTTTTAAACTTTACATAATTGTATTAGTTTTGCCAAATATCAAAATGAATCCATCACAGGTATACATGTGCTCCCCATCCTGAACCCTTATAAAGGCAAAAACTAAATAGTTCATATGGCTCCCTAGACTTTCTGTGATTTTCACCAAATGTTTGAAGTAAGCCAATGTTAGCAACTGAAGAATGCAAGAAAATGCCAGAAAAACATGATGAGAAATGGATTACTTTATTTAGTACAGTCAACATCATACGATTTTGAAAATGTACCCAAAAGTGGAACATCCCATCTTTCTTAGCTTTCTTTATTAAAAAAAAAATTTTTACCTTGGGTATACAGGGTGGGGTGGGGATCAAAGTGCCATAGATAGGCCTGAAACATCATGTTTACAAAGCACCCCAAAATGTTGACTTTTGATGTTACCCACAGCTGAAGCTGAATCACAGAGATGCACTGACGCTACTGAACTTGTACAATTTAATACACGTTGTCATTCCTTCAATTCCAATATACCAAGCATCCTGAAACATGGAAACGAGCTGGGCTTCTCTCTAACTCTGAAAGGGCCTGGACGGAAGTTCCCTCAGGAGTGAAAATTTAAAACACTGGTTACAGCTCAGAACGAGCTGAGGAGGAAAAGCACGCTGATCAACAGCAGCCGCGCTGTCAGCAGAGGAGCACGCCTCGGGCCGCACTGCCCCGCCCCTGCGCTGCACTCCGCCAACCGTGCAAACTGGGGTTGGCCCCCAGCCCTCCCAGCCTCACGTTTGTCTATAAAATGATGATAATAATCATTCCAGTCGTATCACAGGGCTCTTATGGGGACACCACAGGAAACAAAGCACGTGAAGCCCTTGAGGTGACACCAAGAACATAGCAAGTGTGAGTGGGTGTTAGCCTGAAGCAGCCACACTAGTCATGTCAGGAGAAAAGAGCCAGGCCGACACACAAGTGCTGGTCTCAGGGAGCATTCAGTGGAACGAACCTAAGGAAAAGACTAAGAGGTTTTTAAGATGCTTGTAGCCTAAGGATGAGGTAACACACAAACACCGTGCCAGTTCCTTTAAGGAAACGATGTGCAAAAATCTTTCTTTGTACAAACAAATAAAACACCATAAACACCATGGACTCTGCACCTTGAAGGGGACTTTGTTTTAATTCTCCAATCATTCCTTTTAACAGTAAACAACAATACATTTAAATTACAATTAAATGAAACCCAGAAGTAGGTTTAATTAAAATGTTATCAAGATGTATCCAACATTTAAAAACTATGCTCTTAAACTAGATCACAGTTCATTTGTGGCTGCTACAAACATTCAGTGGGTCAGAATCATCATTTTCTTGATGAAATAGAAATGAACAAATAATGCAATTCACTCTGTAACATGCAAAATCAGAGAAGAGTTCTGTGAACATTTTGTTTTGGTGTACAGACACAGGGGCACACACGCATACACACGCGCACACACACACTCGGGGTATATGTCTGTGCTCCGAGTGCTGGGTTGCAGTATAATACTTATTTCTTACTGGAGGTCATGGTCAAAAAAGTATGAAAGCCACTGGTTAACACAAGGCCAACACCTGAGTTAATGTGTTTTGATAACACCTGTCTTATCAAAAGATAAGACAGAAGAGAAAGGCGATCTCCCTCTAGCACTGACACACGCGCTCGAGCTCCCTCGGCCCCGGTCACCTGGAGGACGCGGCGTCCCAGTCCTGGCCGTCCCCCCGGGGCCGCTGGCCCGTGCGCCCCACCACGGAGGGCCGCGGGCTGCTGCTTCCGGGAGACGGGTTCTGGGAATGCGGAGCCGCCCTGGCATCAGGACAGTAAGACAGGGAAGAGTTCTGGGACACGGCATCTGAGGGGGAAAAGAATAAAATTACTCCCTGGTATACACAAACGATTGATTATGAGCTTTTTGTCATTTAAAAAAAAAAATGAAAATAGTAGAAATGCTTCTCTGAGGTAAAAGTGAAGGTCAAACTTTTATGCAGTGCTCCCTTAGCACATGAAGTTCATATAAAACTGACCTGATTACACAGAACCTTCTAGCCAGCACCGTTCACCTACAACATCAGAAACCAAACTATCTACTCTCCTGCTTAAAGCCCTCTTAGAGACCATACCTCAAACCATGTGCAAAAATGAACTCAAAATGAATCAATAACCAAAATATGAGTTAAAACCATAAAGCTCTTTAGCAGAAAACATAGGGGTGAATCCTCATGACCTTGGATTTGTAACGAATTTTTAGATAAGACAGCAAAAACACAAACAACCAAAGAAAACAGAGATAAACTGGACTTCATCAAAACTTAAAACTTTCATGCATCAAAGGACATTATCAACAAAGCAACAACCTACAGAATGGGATAAAATATTCGCAAGTCAAACACCTCCTAAGGATTTAATATCCAGGATATATAAATAACTCCCAAAACTCACAATAAAAAAAAGTCAAATATCCCAACTTAAAAATGAGCAAAAAACTTTGATGGACATTTCTCTAAAAATCTATCAGTGGCCAATAAGCACATGAAAAGTCACTAGAGAATCACTGCTGCTGCTGCTGCTGCTGCTAAGTCGCTTCAGTCGTGTCCGACTCTGTGTGACCCCATTGACGGCGGCCCACCAGGCTCCCCCGTCCCTGGGATTCTCCAGGCAAGAATACTGGAGCGGGTTGCCATTTCCTTCTCCAATGTGTGAAAGTGAAAAGTGAAAGTGAAGTCGCTCAGTCGTGTCCGACTCGTAGCGACCCCATGGACTGCAGCCTACCAGGCTCCTCCATCCATGGGATTTTCCAGGCAAGAGTACTGGAGTGGGGTGCCATTGCCTTCTCCGAGAGAATCACTAGTCATTAATTAATAATCATTAGGGAAATACAAATCAAAACCACAATGAGATACCACCTCACTCCTACTAAGATGATTATGATTAAAAATAAAAAAGTGTTGGAGAGGCTGTGGAGAAACTGGAAGCCTCATACACTGCTGGTGGGAATGTAAAATTGTACAGCCACTGTGGAAAATATTTTGGTGGTTCTTCAGAAAACTAAGGGCTTCCCGGGTGGCTCAGCAGTAAAGAATCTGCCTGTTAACGCAGGAGACAGATTTGATCCCTGGGTCAAAGATCCCCTGGAGAAGGCAATGGCTACCCACTCCAGTACACTTGCCTGGAAAATCCCATGAACAGAGGAGCCTGGCTGGCTACAGTCCATAGGGTAGCAAAGACTCAGACATGACTGAGCATGCACACACACACAGAGATAAACAGAATTAGCACATGACCCAGTATGTCTATTCTTGGGTATACACCCAGAAGAACTGAAAACAAGGACTTGAACAGATATGCCAATGTTCACTAGAGCATTACTCAATAGTCAGAAGCTGGGAACAAACCCCACATCCATCCACAGATGAATGAATAAATAAAATGTGGTGTGTACATACAATAAAATATTATTAGGTCATAAAAGTGAATAAAGTTCTGACAACATGGATGAACCCTGAAAACACTAAACTAAATGAAATCAGCCAAATATTATACGATCCCACTTAAATGAAGAACCCAGCCAGAAAATAGATTAGAGATTACTGGGGTTGCAGAGGGAAGGGGAAATGGGGATTCTGCTGTGCTTACAGAGTCTCCGTTTAGGATGAAGAAAAAGGCCTGGAAACACATGATGGTGAGGAGGGGACAACAGCATGAATGCAATGCAGGCATCGAACTGCATGTTCATAACGGCAGAGTTTATGCGGTGTGTGTTTCACCGTAGTTTTTTTAAAGAATTAGGTAAAACAAAGACATGTGTGGAGGGAGGAACAATAACCACTCTCCAAGAGCTTCTCACTGCACTTCAAAGAAAATACAAGGTCATACCAAGAGCTGCAACTCCCAGTACCCGCTGCCCCAGGCCACCTCCCGCCTTCCCCTCCTGCACCTGCGCCCGGTTAACCACCTCACTCACTCCAGCCTGAAGTCTGCTCCTCGAGCAGGTCGCCCTCGTGCCTGAGGCCTCTACTGCTGCTGCTGCTGCTAAGTCGCTTCAGTCATGTCCAACTCTGTGCGACCCCATAGACGGCAGCCCACCAGGCTCCCCCATCCCCAGGATTCTCCAGGCAAGAACGCTGGAGTGGATTGCCATTTCCTTCTCCAATGCGTGAAAGTGAAAAGTGAAAGTGAAGTCACTCAGTCGTGTCCTACTCTTAGCGACTCCCCATGGACTACAGCCTACCAGGCTCCTCGGTCCATGGGATTTTCCAGGCAAGAGTACTGGAATGGGGTGCCGAGCCTCTGGCCTCCCTGAATTCTCCTCCTGCAGCCCTTGGAATGGAGGTTCCCGCTCACTGTCAGGCCACCTCCTCCTGGAGGCCCTCCCTGACCATCCTACCCAGGCGACCCGTCTCCCGGGTCACGTTCTGTCACAGCACCCTTCCTATCCCCTTCGGGCACGTCCTACCTGAACGCTCCTGCGTTTGCGGCCTGTACCAGCCTTCCACAGCATAAGCTCCATCAGGCGGCGCCACACCTGCCCTGTTCAGTGTCTCGCCCCCTAGAGCTGTGGTCCCCAACCTGTCTGGCACCAGGAGCCGGTTTCGTGGGAGACAGTTTTTGCAGGATGGGAGGCCACGGGTGGATGGATGGTTTCGGGATGATTCAAGCACAGTACACGGACTGTGTGCTTCACTTCTAACGTACTGCCGCCGCTGATCTGACGAGAGGTACCGCCACCCCCGATCTGACGAGAGATACCCCTGCCCACAAGCACTGGTTGGCACAGAAGCGGTGATAAACATTATTTAATAGATGAGTAAGTCTTCTGATTTATCCACTACTTTAACCAACCAAATTGCATTTAACTCTTTCTCTGATGAACTATGGGGTACCCGCAAGCTCTCAAGAATATTACTAAGCAAACTCCATGTCCCCTGAGGTCCATAATAAAGCTAATATAAAGCGTAAGTATTCAAGTAGCACAGGAGCAGTGATGCTCTCAACAAAATAGGGCTTAACTATGAAGCATGACAAGTCACTGTAATTAAACATTCAACTTTCAATGCATACTGCGTAAGAACACAGAACCCTGAACTGAAGTGCAGGTGTGGCAAGGCCAGCCCAGTACTCCTGGTGGCCATTAGGTGGTGCTCTTTCCCTGAGAAGTCTGGCACTGCTACCACATTAACAGAAAACACCGCCTACATCACAAGTTGCATTAAAATAGTTTCTGTAATACAGACAGGTATTTTTCAAACCGAACAATTTCTTAACACAATGTATAACTTGCTAAAATGCCCAAAGCCCCACGTGATCAGCTGGACTTACAATCCCAGTCCTCAGTTGTCGCCACTGCATGCATGGGAGAAAAACACCGTGCAGCCGTCTCATATCAAAAAAGAGGACGCGGGGACTTCCCTGGCGGCCCAAGAATCACCTGGCAATGCAGGGACGCGGGTTCCCTCCCTGGTCGGGCAATTAAGATCCCACATGCCAGGGCGAAACTAAGCCAGTGTGCTGCAAGAACTGAGCCCGCAAGCCACAACGAGAGCGTCCACGCACTGCGACAAAAGATCCCAAGGTCCCACGTGATGAGGAAAACCCCGCGTGCTAAACTACGACCAGACACAGCCAAAAAAACAAACAGAAATACAGCTACGACCAGACACAGCCAAACAAACAAATTCAAAAAAAAAAAAAAAGGTAATGAGTTCTTTCTGTTTAAAGAAAAAAAAGAGGATGGGCTCATGAGTGCTTTCCTCATTAACACGCTGTTTTCAAAGATTATGATTTGATAAACACTCAGGATGGGGCGTTTCCGCTTTGTACACACACAGTAAGCCTGACAGTAAGTACGACGGGGAGCTCTTGGAAGAATCTATAAATACCGCCAGTGCACAAGGAATAAACAAACAGAAATACCTTGTTTATTAGAGAAGAAACTTGGATCTCTGTGGAAATTGAGTCTGTTTCTTAAACACGTGCACAGCTGCTGCAGGCAGGACACTGACTGTAATGCCAGACGATGCTTCCCGTCTCCTCCAAAGGCCAGTTTCAACAGAGATAAAAGGCTCTGAAATGAAGAGTGAGGAAAATGACCATGGGAACAAAGTGCTCGACTGCAAAGACGGACGTGGAGCTTACGCAAGGTTAAATGGACAATCAAAGGAATCACAATAAGGTGCCAAATATTTATAGGCGAGAAGCAGCAGAAACGGGTAAAAACGACTTAGCATACTGCTGGAAGATGGGTCGAAGATCAAATTTAAAGGGAACAGTCAGCGTTTCTCATATCTAAACTGTTAGTTGAGTATCTATCCCGAAGAACACAGGAAACAGTCCCCATTCAAGACACTGTTACAGAGTATTTTTTTAAGTACAGCAAGCCTTTTTCATATCAAACAGCTAAATCATTTGGCATGTTTTGATGATTAACAGCTGCTCCTCTGCTATCACTCAGAGCTGGGACAGCATGTATTCACAGCTGCCACTCACAGCACCATCTCAGCCTGGTGAGTGTGGAGCAAGGGGGCCGGGCCTGACCGGACGCTGTGGACAGGCTGCAGCCCAGCGCAGGCTCCAGCGTCTCTGCTGCACACGCGTGCGGCAGGCTGCAGTCCGGCGCCTAGAAGACAGCCACACTGCTCACCTCTGCCGTTCCCAGCAGCCGGCACTGTGTGTTAGAGCCCACGAGCTCAGAGTGACGCGGGTCTCACTGACGGGACTGGTCATGGCGCCCAACCGCAGCGCCCCACGTCTGCCCTCCCCTTCAAGTGATCCATCAATGGTGAGGCCACGGTGGCCAACCTGGACTGAGTGTGCCAAATGAGACCACCTCCTATCAGGAGGACAACCTCTGTCCAAGTTAGAGAATAACGCGTCTGAAAAGCCCGGTAGCTCATTATCTAAACCTGAGAGTGTAAACCTGCCTCCCAAGGACCCCTACTTTGCACCATGTGCTTCACTGCAGAAAGTCCCCTATTGCAAAATCTAATAAAACAATGCAGAGGAAACGCACCTGAACAATTTTTGGCCTTTGAAGGAATATCTCAGCAGGAAAATCTTGCATGATAACGTCTTTCAACAGTTCACAGGTGTTCCAGATTACAGTATGGTTACTACTTCTTAAAGAGCTGCAAAACATACAAAATATAGTCTTTATTTTTAAGAACTGTTTACCCATGCCAGATTCTAAGGAACCAGGCGTAATGGCCCTATCAGAACCCTTCAGGTCTCGGCCGACACATCGTCCCCTGGGAAACCTTCCCAGCTCCCCTCCCTAACCAATGAGCAAGCCTGGGGAAGGTGTTCTTTCTCGTGCCCAGAATTTGCGCTGCGGCTACTGCCTGTCGACTTCGCAGCCCCCGGGCCCTCCTCAAGAGCAGGGGCATCACAGTGCCCACCACTGTGTGCCCAGGGACCATCACAATGCCATGAAATGAGGTCAATGAAGTCTGCTAAATGAATTAGGAAATAAGACAGAGGAAATCATAGTAGGTTCAGAATTAAATTCTAGGCATTAGATTCCTTACTGCTCTTCCCTACTTGGGGGGAATCAAGCTGGTACTCCTCTCTTGTCCCATGGAGACCACACCCCTCAACTTCTCTGACAGCACTTGCCTCCCCAGCAAGACAGCAGCTGTTCACCTCTCACCCCAAGAAACCAAACCCACACCCAGTCCAGCTCCAGTCCACCATTCACCACCCACACGCGCCCCCTAGAGACCATATCCCTCCTTAGCAACCAAAACAGAACTGACAGATCAATGCCACCCGGGCCCAACCCCAGCTGCATGCAACCTCTTCAGTATGTTGTTCCAAGAGAATTCACTGCAGGCCTGGAAGGGCCATCATCAGAAGTCACTTAATAGCATCCCCCTATTTGGTCTGAACTCTAGAAGTTGGTCTTTATTTTTCAGACTCTCACCAAAACAAGGCAGACAACACATTTGGTGTAGCATTCACTGAAATTAAGTTTTAGCAAAAAGTGAAACTAGACTTTAAAACACTCTCCAAACTTCTAGATATCATTTCTCTATTTTGAGGAGTAATGACCAAATAAAATCCGCTACATAAGATCAGATCAGAGGTCCCCAACCTTCCCCTAACAGAGTCCATGTTTTGAAATATACTGTCTACTAAAAAGACTGCATTTATGTTTAATTGCTCCATTTTTATACACCAAGGGCCTAAGCAATGGCCAGATAATCTAGTTGATAAGAGATGATTCATGTCACCAAAGCGTGCACAGGATTCCAAGCACATAAAAGAAACTTGATGTGAAGCCTAATTAAAAGCAAAGGGGAATTTTCTGGCT
This sequence comes from Bos indicus x Bos taurus, assembly GCF_003369695.1. Lineage (NCBI taxonomy): Eukaryota > Metazoa > Chordata > Mammalia > Artiodactyla > Bovidae > Bos > Bos indicus x Bos taurus. Next base: position 7,348,695 of record NC_040099.1, on the reverse strand, counting down.
TGCTTTTTGAAATACTGAAAATCATTCATATATTCCCATTACTACCAACCACAGCCACTTTTAGAATCTTTTTTTCTCCTGATGAAACTGTATAGTAATAACTCTCAGACTTCATGGCTATAAATACCAGAAGCCAAAACACCTGCCATGCATCGGGCACAGTACCTTTCGTTGGACGAGAGAACGTGTCTGTCAGCTGCGGTCAGGGGGAGCCAGGGGAAAGTAGAAAACTTCAAACACTTTGCGGTCGGATTTGCTGCTGATGGAAGAGCAAAACATAAGGCAGGGAGGGAGGCAACGTGGACAGATTTGCAATGTCCCGAGGAACGCTTTGCCTTCAAAACAAGTCCCCAAATAAAGTTACAGCTCACGGTTCCCTGAAGCATGTCAAAAAGATCAGCTGCAAATTTGTCTTCTCAAAGAATAAATAACAGATCTCTTTTCACAATTTAAACAGAATGCGTATTATTTTTAGAAACCAATAATGAATGACATTTATAGCATCAATTATTTATTCTACCACGTGGCTACCCAGAACAGAGACCTTAAACAAAAAAGAAACTGGTATTTGGAGATCTCTAACTATAGTAATTAAAAATGATATAAATGTAATCATACACTGTATTTAGTAAGTCAAGTTCAAATATCATAAATAGGGTTCGACATTTTAACGGTTACACTTTGAGGATGACTTGAAGACCATAAGGTTAAAGATCAAATATCAGTGCTCAAACAAGATTAAAAGAAATCCGAGAAACCCGAATGCAATTTTATACTACCCTCCTTCAAATTACTTCTAAACAGATCTTCTAGTGTACAACTTAAGGTGGCAACACATAAGCCCTTCCAAATGGCAAATAGTCTTTCTGCCACATGCTTTGAAAAGAGCATGGGTTTGCTAAATTCAGGTAATGATATTATTAAATTCCCAAACACAGCACAGTTGCTTCCTTCAAAACTGTTAACATAAAAGCAGGGCTTACCGTCTAAGGGAAAAGCAAGAGTTGGGAAGGACATAAAGATGCGTCTAAAAGAAGCCACACCATCAAATCCACAAACTACAACTCACACAAGAATGCGTCACCATCTCAGTCTTCCTGGATGCTTTCAACAGCTTCACTCAAACACCCACCCTTCCCAGCCCTGGAGACACTCCCTTCAGATGTCTCCGGCCGTCACTACAGTAAGCCTCTCAGCCACAAACACAAAGAACTACCATATCAAACCTGAGCTCCCAAGAAATCTAACACAACTTTTACAGAAAGGAAAGGCCAAGTATTTTAACAGCTGAGCAAGTCTTCTGTTCCTTCTTACACTGTACTCAATCTAAGAATTTCTACGAAATCTTTTCTGTTACAGAGGGCTTCCAAACTGAATTGCTCTGAATACTTGATGTCCACAGAAATATCGCTGGAAACAGCCTTTTCATTTCAACTTCACAGGCAATAAAATAAAAAGTTCGTGCTCACTTAACCGTGCCCTAATTGTGTCATCTAGTACAAAGATTTTATCCTTTTCTAAGTCCAAAGGTCCTCACTGGTAAAATGGGGTTATTAAGAGTATCAACCTGGGACTCCGTGAAGATTCACTCATTCGTTCAAAAAATACATACTCAACACCTGGTGCATTTCTGGCACTGTTCCCCACACCCACACTGGACGAAGCAGTACTTGTGGCTGCCATTAAGCTTACAACAAGGGACACAAACAAGACGTAAATAAACACACAATTTAATAAACACATGTAAGGAGAAAACCAAAGACAGAGAAAAGGTGATCCTGGCTGGAGTCCTCAGGAAGGCCTCTTTGAGGAGGTGGCATGAGAGCAGAGACTATTCTGGATGAGGTTCCCGGGAGAGGCTCTAAATCAGAACTCGCAGGTCAACTGGATGTGGGGATAACGGCAAAGGGAGAAACAAAAGTGATCCAGAGTCTTTGGCTTGCGTCACTGGATGGACAGTCCTGCTGGGTGAGCTGGAGAATTCACGGGTGACGTGCACGGGGCACAGCTCAGCCCGACAGAGACTCCCCACTCAACAAGCACCAAGGACCTCGACCACCATTACCAACCCACACTGCGGCTCAAAGGCAGGAAGAGCAATCAAGTTGGACCCTTTAGACTATCCTAATCTAATTAGAGGAAGTAAACAGTTTGGTGCTGAAACATTTAAGTATGACCACAACATGTCTTCAGAACAATGAGAAAAAGTATATTATGTTCCAATTTCCCAGGTCAACAGTATCTACTTCACCACAGACACTCACCCACAGGTCGTGAAGGTATTTCTGTCTGCTGCAAAGTACTTTTGTCTTGAGGAAAATATCCTGTTAAGATTTCAGGTTGTTGCAGCAAATCTGAAAAGAAAATATATATATTATTGGTGCATTACTTGCTGAAAGTGAAACTTGCTCTTTTCATATATTAATTAAGTTTCTGGATCATTTTAAAAACTAGAAAAAAACGCAGTTGTGTTTCTCTGAATAATCTGTCCTCCTAAAGAGGAAAAAAAAAGTGACTGCTGAGTCAATTTCAAACTCAGAGAGTTTCTTCTTTTACTGTTAAGTAATTGCAATTATTTCTTAGAATGAAAACATGCACAATGTACATAAAGAATTTGCTGCAAGGATTAATTCAAGGACTGTTCACCTCTGCTTCTTAGTCCATCTCTCTCCTCTTTTACTCTACATAGTTCCCCATCAGTTCAATTTTCATTCATGATTTTTAAGAAAAAAGTTGCCAAAGCAAGAGTCAGTACTACCTTTCAGTAACTGTGACTATCCCCTATCATACACGATTGCATATTCAGCACTTCAGTTATAATGAGACTGAGAACGAAGAAAAGGCTAAAACTCAATTTTGTAATTTTCCATTTGCAGTTTTCACGCCAGTGGTCCTCAGACTGATACAGATAACTACAAATTAGCCCACGACCACTCCTCTATTCTCACCTGCAGGAACTAGGTTGAAAATTCATAATATAAGATTATCCTTTCTTTGTTATGTCTTACAAAGAAATTCTAAAATACACTGTTAAAAATCACAATCACACAAGAATTCAGTAAATGGCAGCTGCTATTGTTATTTCCTGTTGAAAATGGGCCCGAGGGTCACAGCAGGGACAGCAGAGCACTGGCATACAGAAACATCGAGTCTAACAGATTAAACGAGCAAAACACATTTGTTTATACTTCTACTTAAATTTTATACTCCAGAGTATGAAAATCTTATACTTTTCATAAATTTCAAGAGCACTTGCTTTTATTCAAATCAATTTAAATGCTTTCCATGAGCAAGGAACTACTGGACATCAAATAGGAGTTCTGGGCTTAATAGACGGGCTCTATGCTAAGTACTATCTCACTTAACCCTCACAAAAATCTTGTAAGATGTTCTCGTTTATTGTACCAATTTCTGGAGGAGAAAACAAAGCCTGGAGGGACTGAGGCCCTTAGCCAAAACCGCGCAACTAGTGGCAGACCTGGGACATAAATCTAGTCTCTTTGATTCTGATTTTAGCAGGTATACTAAATGTGTAGCTCGTTTTGATTGTATCCCATAACAAAATCATGAGTGGGGCAGATATTATCACTATATGAATAACACAGTCCCAAAATGAAAGTATAAAACATTTAAAACAATGCCCACCACATAGTAATGAGTGCTCAATGAATATTTCTTATCGTTTAAAAGACAATTGGTCAAAGTAGTCTCACAAAAAGAAAGTCACTTGCCTCAACCAAAAAGGCAAAATTACACAACTGTCCTCCTCTTTATAATATTGGTGGTGTTAGTTGCTCAGTCAGGTCTGACTCTTTGTGACCCCACAGACTGTAACCTGCCAGGCTCCTCTGTCCATGGGATTCTCCAGGCAAGAATACTGGAGTGGGTTGCCATTTCCTTCTCCAAAGGATCTTCCAACCCAGAGACTGAACCTGGGTCTCCTGCACTGCAGGCAGATTCTTTACCATTTGACCTACAGTAAGTCCCTGTATAATGTTAGAGGAGAAGAGTTATGGTCAAATTCATATAAATTAACACAAGAAAAGTAAGTTGTGGGATGGGGGAGTGGGGAAGGGTTTAGAATCCCATAGACAGAGGACCCTGGTGTGCTATAGTCCGTGGGGTCACAAAGAGTCAGACATGACAGAGCAACTACCGTCATCACCATCAAGTTCCTTTTCCTTAGAATTAACCATTAAACCAATATATTAACTGAATGATTGATTAATTGACTTCATCAGATTGATTTCAGAGAGTTACCAGTTTGACTGGTCTGGTAAGATGAAGAATACATTTCAGGAACTTCTGAAGGAAGACTAAAAAGTCCATCCAGAATGCCATCAATTTCTGCCTGTAGATTCGGCTCCACATTAGGGCGAAGTTTAGATAAGAATTCGACCGCGCCAAGATCAACCAAATGCTGCACTGCTAGAGGATACTGCAATCAGAAGAGGAGAATCTTGAGAAAAACTACAAATATCAAAATCTCTAGACTTTATGTTACAGCAATTAAAATATGAAACTAGTTTTGGTATATCAGATGTTCCTTTTTTAAAACATAAAACTTGCACTAACGTACATGACACAGAGATTTATACAGACATATATAAAATATTCGGTAAGACTGACGAGAGAAAAGCCCAATGAAATTAGAAATGCACATTATCAATTCCTACTTTTATTAAACTGATTACTTCTCTCCACTGACAGTGGCCCTATCCTTTCCTACCTCCAACCACTCACAGGATGCCAAAGTAATAAGTACCCCCTGCAACTGCACGTGATTTATAAAGTTTAGAAACCTTAAACTAGCACTCAGCTATTCGACCCTGACAACTAACTACTCTCAAGACAGAAAAATAATCTGAAAACCAGGTATGGGGAGAAAAAAAAACAAAACAAAACAACATTTGTGCTATCATCGGGATCTGTAACATCATCTTTCATGTGCTCTCTTTTATACAAAAGTACCTCTAATTTTTAACATGTAAACAACAGACCATAAGGGAAAACAGCATGACAAATATTAACCTCCCAAGATGATGCCAAAAAAAAAAGGGGGGACATCCCTGAACTCAGAAACCGTGTTAACTTCAGAGCATATGAGAGACACTGTGAGGGTCAACATCACACATAAAAGAAAAGGAGGAACATTATATACCCTGATGAATTAAAATTCAACATCTCCAGTTGTTATTCTTTTTTTTTAGTTAATAATTTTCAACAGAAGCTCCAACTAATCGACTACGGAACACTTGCGCATTTCGAAGGGATGCTAACCTTAACCAGTCTGCTCAGCAGACCCAGAACCTCGTCCTTCACTGGGACGGACGGGAAATTGAACCATTCCAGCAAGTGGAGAAACAGCAGCCTGTGCGAAGCCAGGTCCGCGCCGCAGACCAAGCTGTGCTCGAGCTTGCAGAGAATACTCCTGAGCGCGCGCTCCCGGATCTCGGCCAGCGGGTGACCTGTCAAAGCAGCACAGCACGCGTCTATTTCCCGACCCCGAGAGCCGCCCGCCGAGGGTGCACCCCAACGCTTTCACTATCCAGGCCGGGGGCGGGAGCGGGCTGAAGAGGCAAAGGAACAAGCCGGTTCCGTCTACACGCGCAGGCCGTGACGCGAACGCCGGGGTCTCTACACCGAATCCGACGTGGGTCCCCGGGGGGCTGCCCGGCCGCCACGGGGAGCCGTCACCGGGGTGGCCCGGCCTCCGCGAACGTGGCCCGGCCATCCTCGGCGAGCGGCCGCCTCAGCCGGGCCGGCCGGGCGCTGGGGGACGCGGACGGTTACCGAGTTTCCGGATGAGCCCCGTCAGGACCATCTCTTGTCTTCTCCACTCGCTTGGCCGCCGCCGGAGAATTAAACCGCCGCGCCACCGCGTCCGGCCACAATTACCGTCCCCCCGAGAAACCCGGCCGCTCCGAAGGCGGGTTCTGCACCGTGTGCGCGAAGGACCCAACGAGTGAGAGGTATACTCTGTGAGCTGTCCCCGGCCCCCGCACTGCCAGGAGAGCGTATACGGTCTCCACGGTTACCAGTATGCGGTTTTTAGATGGTGGTCTCCATCATAAGCACTGGACAGAAAGAGGGAGCAAGCGGGGAGAGAACGGGCTTTGCGCTGTGCATCTCGGGAGTTGTAGTCTTCGCGCTGTAGTGCGCTCTTCCCGGAATTCCGGGCCCGCCCCCGCGCCCGCCTGTCCGAGGTTCCGGCCTGCCCGCGGTTCCGGCCTGCCCGCGCGGGCTGCGGCGCGGGTTCTGCAGAAACTCAACCCCGCCTTACGTCCTGCCTCCGCGAGGGGCTGGCTCAGAACTGCGCCAGTCTGAATTCTCACCTCCCAGAGAAGAGACTCGTGTTAGGATTACCCACTCCTACCTGCCTCCCTCCCGTGACTAAACGACCCAACGTCTTTAACTGTGGGATGTAACACATCCAGGTTGATGTAACCCATCAAGTCGTGATTCAGAGTAAACAAGTGGAAAAAGACGTGAGTGCGGCGGAGGGGAAGTGCAAAGGCGAGAAGGGGGCTGTAGAAAGAAAAGGGCTGAGGAGGGGTTTGAATTCTTTTTTGAATGCCACGGAGGTTGACTGCTGCACTTCGATCTCAATAGGAAAGAAAAAAATATATACAGGCAATGGCAAAAGCGATGACAACAAAATAAAATTTGTAAAGTGATTTGCATTTTAGAGAACACTTTTCCTCGGGGACCTGTTCATCCTGGGAAAAGGGATATCGAGGCACCAATTCACATTCTTATTTTGAAGGGAAGGAGAGGCACTTAAAAATCTGAGAAGTTCTGGCACACAGTCACATCAACTAGTAAGTGGCTGACTGAGGATTCATGTTTCTTTGTCCCGTTTTTCGGAGTCGGCTACTTCTGCTGCTGCTGCTGCTGCTGCTAAGTCGCTTCAGTCGTGTCCGACTCTGTGCGACCCCATAGACGGCAGCCCACCAGGTTCCCCCGTCCCTGGGATTCTCCAGGCAAGAACACTGGAGTGGGTTGCCATTTCCTTCTCCAATGCAGGAAAGTGAAAAGTGAAAGTGAAGTCGCTCAGTCGTGTCCGACTCTTCGCGACCCCATGGACTGCAGCCCACCAGGCTTCTCCGTCCATGGGATTTTCCAGGCAAGAATACTGGAGTGGGGTGCCATCGCCTTCTCCGCGGCTACTTCTACAAGTGTATAAAAACACACGCTTGTGGTGTGGTGACATTTGAGCTGGATCTTGAGGGATAAATAGGAGTTTGAGCTTTGTTTGTTTGTTTTCCATGCAGTGAAAAGGGCTGAGGGAATTTCTGCCAGAGAAAACCGTATATCAGTTCAGTTCAGTCCAGTCGCTCAGTCATATCCGACTCTTTGCGACCCCATGAACCGCAGCATGCCAGGCCTCCCTGTCCATCACCAACTCCTGGAGCTTACTCAAACTCACGTCCATCGAGTCGGTGATATCATCCAGCCATCTCATCCTCTGTCATCCCCTTCTCCTCCTGCCTTCAATCTTTCCCAGCATCAGGTTCTTTTCGAATGAGTCAGTTCTTCGCATCAGGTGGCCAAAGTACTGGAGTTTCAGCTTCAGCATCAGTCCTTCCAATGAACACCCAGGACTGATTTCCTTTAGGATGGACTGGTTGGATCTCCTTGCAGTCCAAGGGACCCTCAAGAGTCTTCTCCAACACCACAGTTCAAAAGCATCAATTCTTCGGTGCTCAGCTTTCTTTATAGTCCAACTCTCACATCTATACATGACTACTGGAAAAACCATAGCTTTGACTAGACAGACCTTTGTTGGCAAAGTAATGTCTCTGCTTTTTAATATGCTGTCTAGGTTGGTGATAGGTTTTCTTCCAAGGAGTAAGTGTCTTTGAATTTCACGGCTGCAGTGACCATCTGCCGTGATTTTTGGAAACAGTATATTGCTACTGCTACTGCTAAGTCGATTCAGTCATGTCCGACTCTGCGCGACCCCAGAGACAGCAATCCACCAGGCTCCCCCATCCCTGGGATTCTCCAGGCAAGAACACTGGAGTGGGTTGCCATTTCCTTCTCAATGCATGAAAGTGAAAAGTGAAAGTGAAGTCGCTCAGTCGTGTCCAACTCTTGGCGACCCCATGGACTGCAGCCTACCAGGCTCCTCCGTCCATGGGATTTTCCAGGCAAGAGTACTGGAGTGGGGCGCCATTGCCTTCTCCCGGAAACAGTATATGCAAAGGCCCAAAATCAGAGTGAGTCTGTCAGAGTCACTCTGAAAATGAGAAAGTCTTGGTGGCTGGATGAGGTCTGGGAGTAAGAGAAGGAGCAGCCAGCCTGCCAGTTGCTGTCCACGTGGCCCCTCCAGTGGCTCCGCTCCACTTGCTGGACCCTGCAGGTAACTGACTTGTCCACGTGAAAGGCTGCACCATCCAGGCAGGGCCTCCAGCCCTGAGTTGACTGTGGCCAGTGAGAGGCACCAGGAAGAAATCGAGGGAGTGGGGAGGAGGGAATATTTAACCAAGAGCCCACCAGCTGGGATCTAAGGTGGCCTGCCCACTGAAAAAATATGCACAACTTAAACGCTGAGAGTTACATTTTATTTGGTGGGAATTTTTAAAACTTCAAGCCCAAGAGGCAGGATCTCAGGAAAACCCTGAGAGAATGGCTCCAAGACAGCGAAAGGGGTGAGCCGGGTTATATAGAAATTTTGCAACAACACACAGGTAGTCTGAGGGCAGGTAGTCTGAACGAAAAACTGCGTATCTCAAGTGAAGGAATTTAGTGCTGTTCTAGGTATATGAGAAAATGCAGGAGTCTGGGCTCACTGACATCACTCCTGTGATGTGCACCTCACCTACCTGGCACCAGTATCCTGTGTTTTCACAACCCTCGGCCAGTGGCTGCAGTCTGATGGCTGCCGGGTGGAAGGGAGTCTTTCCTCCCTGAGTTCCTCATCAGGTGGTGGCTGCAACTGCTGAAGATTATGGTAGTCTTCATTTACTGATACAGCAAGAAATATGCCATACCTGATCCTAGGTTACCTGTTCACTCTCTAAGCAGTAGTGAGTTACTCAGTCATGTCCGATTCTTTTGGACCCCATGGACTGTAGCCTGCCAGGCTCCTCTGTCCATGGAGTTCTCCAGGCAAGAATACTGGAGTGAGTTGCCCTTTCCTTCTTCAGGGGATCTTGACGACCCAGGGATCGAACCTGTGTCTCCCGCACTGCAGGCAGATTCTTTATCATCTGAGCCCACATCAAGGAAGCCCCATCTAAGAGCAGAAGAGGCTGCTGCTGCTCCTAAGTCACTTCAGTCGTGTCCGACTCTGTGCGACCCCATAGACGGCAGCCCACCAGGCTCCCCTGTCCCTGGGATTCTCCAGACAAGAACACTGGAGTGGGTTGCCATTTCCTTCTCCAATGCAGGAAAGTGAAAAGTGAAAGTGAAGTCGCTCAGTCGTGTCTGACTCTTCTCAACCCCATGGACTGCAACCTGCCAGGCCCCTCCATCCACGGGATTCTCCAGGCAAGAGTACTGGAGTGGGGTGCCATTGCCTTCTCCACAGAAGACGATAACTAGATATTATAACAGGATACTATGCAAGGATCATAAGGAGATGGGCAGAAGACTTCCACTAAGGAAAAGAAGGGATATTAACATAAAATGGAGGGAAAGAATTTGGGGTAGGGGAGAAAAACTGATGCCTCTATAACCTCAACTTCTACAAGTAGAAATTGATGTTAATAATTGTACCTTCTGATAGGACCAAAGCAGGTAACAGAAAGCAGGCACCCCAAGACCTCCATAACCTGTAGTTACTACTAACAACAAACATTTTAGCAGCTGTCCAAGTGAAGGGTGCTTCTTTGCCATGGACTAAATGTCCCATTATCCCCACACCAAAAAAAAAAAAAAATTCATATTTAATCTCCACTGTGATGGCATTAGGAAGTGGGACCTTCAGGAAGAGATTGGGTCCTGAGGATGGAGTTCTCATGAGTGGGATTTGTGCTTTTATATTATTACAAAAGAGGTTTCCAAGAGGAAAGGTTTCCTCCCTTTTGCCAAGTGAGGACACAGAAAAACAGCCATCTAAGAACCAGGAGGGCTTCCCAGGTGGCTTAGCATAAAAGAATCCACCTGCCGATGCAGAAGATATGGGTTCCATCCCTGGATCGGGAAGATCCCCTGGAGGAGGAAATGGCAACCCACTCCAGTATTCTTGCCTGGGAAATCCCATGGACAGAGGAGCTTGGCAGACTACAGTCCACGGGGTCGCAAAAGTGTCAGACACGTCTAAGTGACTGAGCATGCGTGCAGGAACCAGGAAGCTGGCCTTCCCCAGACGCTGAATCTGCCAGGGCCTTGATCTTACCAGCCTCCAGAACTATGGGAAATACATTTGTTTACAAGCCATCCATTATATTTTGTTACAGTAGCCCAAAAGCCAGAGAAGGCAATGGCACCCGACTCCAGTTCTCTTGCCTGGAAAATCCCATGGACAGAGGAGCTTGGAAGGCTGCAGTCCATGGGGTCTCTGAGGGTCGGACAAGACTGAGCGACTTCACTTTCACTTTTCACTTACATGCATTGGAGAAGGAAATGGCAACCCACTCCAGTGTTCTTGCCTGGAGAATCCCAGGGATGAGGGAGCCTGGTGGGCTGCTGTATATGGGGTGGCACAGGGTCAGACATGACTGAAGTGACTTAGGAGCAGCAGCCCAAAAGGACTGAAATAATCCTCTTTCTAGGAATCAAAGGCAATGTCAAGTCATATCCCAGTGCTACCTGCAAGTGTAACCACAAGGTAGACGCTCCATCAGAGGAACGCTGGGCCCCAGAAATGACCCTGCTGCTCCGTGAGGGAGGCTCCGTGGTTGGAGTTGCTTGCAGCCTTACACCCATTTGTAAAGCCATATCCAGGAGAAATTTCCAGCCAAACAACAGCAACAGCAAAAAACCCCACAGTACTTCGATCCCTTTTCCTCATTTTTCAGAAGGAAGAAATTATTGATCCAAAGGGCAAATCCTTTTCAGGCTACTTTTACATTAATTGGGATACTAATTTATTTATGAAGACAATGCAAGCAGGATTCCTAAACAAAAGGAGCTCTACCCAATAGATGTGTGGAAGTGCTTCATAGGCCCCCAGGGGCAGCAAGCATTCTGTGTGCCTTCCAGGAAAGTCACCTGGACCCCAGCCTGCCTTATTTAAAAATGAAAATCATGATTTATTAATAATTCTGATCTCTAAGAAGGAAAAGTGGTTGAGGCCTGAGGTTTCATTCCCCACTCATGAATTTTCCTAATCATGCCCCGTAACTTTGTCCTATGAATTTACATAATATTTAATTTTTAAGAGGATTGTCAAATTCTAATTTATTGTCCCCATACCAAAATAGAACGTTCATAAATATTTCATGCCCTTTTAAAGTGGAAGGATGGAAACAAGATATATTCATGTTCCATTTCAAATAGTAGAGCAACATAAATTTGAACTCTGCTTTTTTTATGTACAATTTAATAAGTAAGGGTCTTATTTATAGATGTAGAAAAGCAGACACAGATGTCTGCTATCGATATTTCTGTTCAATTTTGTCCTGGAAGTTTTTAATTTAGGGTGATTGGGCAAGAAAAAGAAAAGTCCTCCAGATTAGAAAGAAAAAGTACATCTATTTCTGTTTTTTCATTGACATGATCTTATTTAGAGAAAATCCTAAGGAATCAAAACAGAAACTTGGAGGTAAAAAAAAGACCTTAGCAAGGTTAAAGGATACAAAATCAATATATAAAATCAATTATATGTCTGCTGCTGCTGCTGCTGCTGCTAAGTCACTTCAGTCGTGTCTGACTCTGTGTGACCCCATAGATAGATGGCAGCCCACCAGGCTCCGTCATCCCTGGGATTCTCCAGGCAAGAACACTAGAGTGGGTTGCCATTTCCTTCTCCAGTGCATGAAAGTGAAAAGTAAAAGGGAAGTCACCCAGTCATGTCCAACTGTTCGTGACCCCATGAACTGCAGCCTACCAGGCTCCTCCGTCCATGGGATTCTCCAGGCAAGAGTACTGGGGTAGGGTGCCATTGCCTTCTCCGATTATATGTCTATATACTAGCAATAAACAATTCAAAAATTAAATTAAGAAAGTTATTCCATTTATATTAACATCAAAAAGAATAAAACACCTAGAAATAAATTTAAGACAATAAATGTAATACTTCTACACTGAAAACTATAAAATATGATTGAAGGAAATTAAAGAAGACCTAAATAAATGGGAAGATATCCTGTGTCCTTGATTAGAATACTTACTGCTTTTAAGATGGTGATACTCTCCAAATTAAGCTACAGATGCATAGCAATTTCTATCAAATACCCAACTGCCTTTTCAGTGAAAATTGACAAGCTTATCTATCGGAAAATAATATTCACATGGAAATTAAGTCAGACTGACCCAAACAATCTCAAAAAGAGCAAAATTGAAGGATTTATACTTCCCATTCAAAACTTACTACAAAGCTACAGTATTCATGAATGCTTGGTACTTACATAGGGACAGAGATATCAACTAATGAAATAGAATTGAAAGTCCAGAAATAATCATTCACATGTATAGTCAATTGGTTATCAATCAGTGTTCCCAGACAATTCAATGAGGGAAGGAATAGTGGGTTTTTTTGGGTTTTGTTTTTTTTTTACAACAAATGGAATTGGATATCCACATGCAAAAGAATGAATTTGGATCTATTCCTCACATCGTCTATAAAATTAACTCAAAATAGATCAAAATCCTAAATGCAGGAGCTAAAACTATAAAATTCTCAGATGAGAATATAAGCATAAATCTTAAGGAGTGTGAATTAAGCAATGGTTTCTTAGACATGAAAGAAAAACAGGCAAAAAAAAATAATTATTTAGACCATCACATTTAAAACTTTTTTGCTTCTAGGGACACTATCAAGAAAGTGAAAAGATAACCTGAGAGTGAAATAAAATATGTACAAATCATATATCTAATAAAGATCTATTATCAGAAACATACACAGAACTTTCACAGTTCCACCATAAGAGGACACATGACTGAATTTTAATGCATAAAGATTCTGAATAGATAGTTCTTCAAAAACAGATGTAGCTATGGCTAGGAAACACATTAAATGATCCTAAACATTATTAGTCATCAAAGAAATGAAAATCAAAGACCAGAATGAGATACTACTCACACCCTCTAGGATGGCTATAATAAAAAATGTTGAAGATAACATTGTTGGCAAGGAAATGGAGAAACTGTGAACCTCATACATTGCTGGTGGAAGTGGGAAATGGTGCAGCCACTGTGGAAAACAGCCTGGCGGTTTTTCAAAACGATAAACACAGAATCAACATGTGTGTGTGTGTGTGTGTGTGCTTTCTGCTCAGTCGTGTCTGATTCTTTGCAACTCCATGAACTGTAGCCCACCAGGCTCCTCTGTCCATGGGATTTTGCCAAGGAAGAATACTCGAGCAGATTGGCATTTCCTCCTCCAGGGGATCTTCCCAACCCAGGTATCCAAACCAAGTCTGTTGCATCTCCTGCATTGGCAGGCAGATTCTTTACTACTAGCGCCGCCTGGGAAGCCCCATGGAATCAAAATATGACTGAGCAATTCTGTTCCTAGATTTATGCATGCTAAGTCGTTTCAGTTGTGTTCAACTCTTGGCAACCCTCTGGGCCATAGCCCACCAGGCTCCTCTATCCATGGGATTCTCCAGGCAAGAAAACTGGGGTGGGTTTCCACGCCCTCCTCCAGGCAATCCTCCCAACCCAGGGATCGAACCTGTATCTTTGGCATCTCCTACCCCAAGATTATTGAAAACAGGAATTCAAGGAAGTACTTGCACATAAATATCCATAACAGCACTATTTGCAATAGCCAAAGGTGAAAAGAACTTACATGTCCATAAATGGAGGAATGGAAACACAAAATACAGCAAATCTGTATGATCGAAGAGTACTCAGCCATGAAAAAGGAGTGAAGGAGTGGTCCATGCCACCACATGGATGACCTTTGAAAACATTCTGTTTGCTGAAAAATGCAAGTCACATATTTCATGGTTCCAACTATCTGTGGGTTAGTCTGCTCCAGATGGCGTAACAGAGATGTTATAGGCTGAGTGGCATAAACAAAAGAAACATATTTTCACACTGTTTCGGAGGCAAGAAGTCAAATGCCTGAAAATTTAGTTTCTGAGGAAGCCTGTCTTTCTGGCCTGCCTTCTGACTATGTTCCTTCGTCTGTGTGTATGTGGTGGGGGGAGGGGGGGATAGGGGGCTTTCTGGTGACTCTGCCTCTTCTTATAAGGACACCAGTCCTATTGGATTGAGGCCTCACCTTTTGACCTCATTAAACCTTAATTACTTCCTTTTTCTTTATTGGTTGCTTTAAGTCATGTCTAACTCTTTGCTATCCCATGGACTGTAGTCTGCCAAGCTCCTCTGTCCATGGAATTTCCCAGGCAAGAATACTGGAGTAAGTTGCCATTTCTTCTCCAGGGGATCTTCCCAACTCAGGGATTGATCCTGCATCTCCTGAATTGGCAAACTATACCATTGAGCTCAGAGAAGGTGATGGCAGCCCACTCCAGTACTCTTGCCTGGAAAATCCCATGGATGGAGGAGCCTGGTGGGCTGCAGTCCATGGGGTTGCGAAGAGTCGAACATGACTGAGCGACTTCCCTTTCACTTTTCACTTTCATGCCTTGGAGAAGGAAATGGCAACCCATTCCAGTATTCTTGCCTGGAGAATCCCAGGGACGGGGGAGCCTGGTGGGCTGCCGTCTGTGGGGTCACACAGAGTCGGACACTACTGAAGTGACTTAGCAGCACCAGCAGCACCATTGAGCTACTAAAGAAACCCTTTCTTTGGTATTCCTGCCAAATACTGGGTTGGCCAAAAAGTTCACTAGGGTCCAATCTTTTCCATACGATTGGACAGAAAAACTTGAATGAACTTTTTGGCCAGCCCAACACAATCACATTGGGAGTCAGAACTTAAACATACGGATTTAGGAGGCAAACCATTGAGTTTATAACAGCATGAAATATCTAAAAATAGGCAAATTTACAGACCCCTACAGCAGATTGCTGGTTGCTAGGGGTTGGTGGGAGGGGCGATGGGGAGTAACTGATAAGTGACTACAAAGTGTCCTTTGTGGACATTGAAGATGTTTTGGACCCAGATAATGATGATGGACCCGGGAGGAGCCGGCGGCCGGCAAGCTAGGGGTTGGGTGGTAGTTGAAAGCACGGCGGCTTGGCAAGAGTGAGGTCAGGGTCGGAGGCGGCCCCGAGCTCCTGAGTGAGCGGGGCGCTCCAGAGGAGGCTCAGAGGGCGGCCCGCGAAGCCGGGAGCGAGGCCGAGGCACTGAGACGCGGCGGCGTGGCTGCCAGCTGGATGGAAAGTTACTGTTTACGATGGAGTCCACCCAACGTTTCCAAGAAAATAAAGGTTAACTCACATAGTTTGGTGAGGAGATATCCCTCGTCCAAGGTAAGGAGCAGTGGCTGTGCTTTGCTGGAGCAGCCGTGAAGAGATACCCCACCCCCAAGGTAAGAGAAACCCAAGTAAGAAAGTAGGTGTTGCAAGAGGGCATCAGAGGGCAGACACACTGAAACCATACTCACAGAAAACTAGTCAATCTAATCACACTAGGACCACAGCCTTGTCTAACTCAATGAAACTAAGCCATGCCCTTGGGGCCACCCAAGATGGGCGGGTCATGGTGGAGAGGTCTGACAGAATGTGGTCCACTGGAGAAGGGAATGGCAAACCACTTCAGTATTCTTGCCTTGAGAACCCCATGAACAGTATGAAAAGGCAAAATGATAGGATACTGAAAGAGGAACTCCCCAGGTCAGTAGGTGCCCAATATGCTACTGGAGATCAGTGGAGAAATAACTTCAGAAAGAACGAAGGGATGGAGCCAAAGCAAAAAGAAAACCCAGCTGTGGATGTGACTGGCGATAGAAGCAAGGTCCGATGCTGTAAAAGGCAATATTGTATAGGAACCTGGAATGTCAGGTCCATGAATCAAGGCAAATTGGAAGTGGTCAAACAAGAGATGGCAAGAGTGAATGTCGACATTCTAGGAATCAGCGAACTGAAATGGACGGGAATGGGTGAATTTAACTCAGATGACCATTATATCTGCTACTGCAGGCAGGAATCCCTCAAAAGAAATGGAGTAGCCATCATGGTCAACAAAAGAGTCTGAAATGCAGTACTTGGATGCAATCTCAAAAACGACAGAATGATCTCTGTTCGTTTCCAAGGCAAACCATTCAATATCACAGTAATCCAAGTCTATGCCCCAACCAGTAACGCTGAAGAAGCTGAAGTTGAACGGTTTTATGAAGACCTACAAGACCTTTTAGAACTAACACCCAAAAAAGATGTCCTTTTCATTATAGGGGACTGGAATGCAAAAGTAGGAAGTCAAGAACACCTGGAGTAAGAGGCAAATTTGGCCTTGGAATATGGAATGAAGCAGTACAAAGACTAATAGAGTTTTGCCAAGAAAATGCACTGATCATAGCAAACACCCTCTTCCAACAACACAAGAGAAGACTCTACACATGACATAACCAGATGGTCAACACTGAAATCAGATCGATTATATTCTTTGCAGCCAAAGATGGAGAAGCTCTATACAGTCAGCAAAAACAAGACCGGGAGCTGACTGTGGCTCAGATCATGAACTCCTTATTGCCAAATTCAGACTTAAATTGAAGAAAGTAGGGAAAACCACTAGACCATTCAGGTATGACCTAAATCAAATCCCTTATGATTATACAGTAGAAGTGAGAAATAGATTTAAGGGCCTAGATCTGATAGATAGAGTGCCTGATGAACTATGGACAGAGGTTCGTGACATTGTACAGGAGACAGGGATCAAGACCATCCCCATGGAAAAGAAATGCAAAAAAGCAAAATGGCTGTCTGGGGAGGTCTTACAAATAGCTGTGAATAGAAGAGAAGGGGAAAGCAAAGGAGAAAAGGAAAGATAGAAGCATCTGAATGCAGAGTTCCAAAGAATAGCAAGAAGAGATAAGAAAGCCTTCTTCAGCAATCAATGCAAAGAAATAGAGGAAAACAACAGAACGGGAAAGACTAGAGATCTCTTCAAGAAAATTAGAGATACCAAGGGAACATTTCATTCAAAGGTGGGCTTGATAAAGGACAGAAATGGTATGGACCTAACAGAAGCAGAAGATATTAAGAAGGGGTGGCAAGAATACACAGAAGAACGGTACAAAATGATCTTCACGACCCAGATAATCACGATGGTGTGATCACTCACCTAGAGCCAGACATCCTGGAATGTGAAGTCAAGTGGGCCTTAGAAAGCATCACTATGAACAAAGCTAGTGGAGGTGATGGAATTCCAGTGGAGCTATTTCAAATCCTGAAAGATGATGCTGTGAAAGTGCTGCACTCAATATGCCAGCAAATATGGAAAACTCAGCAGTGGCCACAGGACTGGAAAAGTCAGTTTTCATTCCAATCCCAAAGAAAGGCAATGCCAAAGAATGCCCAAACTACCGCACAATTGCACTCATCTCACACGCTAGTAAAGTAATGCTCAAAATTCTCCAAGCCAGGCTTCAGCAATACATAAACCGTGAACTTCCAGATGTTCAAGCTGGTTTTAGAAAAGGCAGAGGGACCAGAAATCAAATTGCCAACATCCGCTGGATCATCAAAAAAGCAAGAGAGTTCCAGAAAAGCATCTATTTCTGCTTTATTGACTATGCCAAAGCCTTGGACTGTGTTGATCACAGTAAACTGTGGAAAATTATGAACGAGATGGGAATACCAGACCACCTGATCTGCCTCTTGAGAAATTTGTTTGCTGGTCAGGAAGCAACAGTTAGAACTGGACATGGAACAACAGACTGGTTCCAAATAGGAAAAGGAGTACATCAAGGCTGTATATTGTCACCCTGCTAATTTAACTTATATGCAGAGTACATCATGAGAAACGCTGGACTGGAAGAAACACAAGCTGGAATCAAGATTGCCAGGAGAAATATCAATCACCTCAGATATGCAGATGACACCACCCTTATGGCAGAAAGTGAAGAGGAACTCAAAAGCTTCTTGATGAAGGTGAAAGTGGAGAGTGAAAAAGTTGGCTTAAAGCTCAACATTCAGAAAACGAAGATCATGGCATCCGGTCCCACCACTTCATGGGAAATAGATGGGGAAACAGTAGAAACAGTGTCAGACTTTATTTTTTTGGGTTCCAAAATCACTGCAGATGATGACTGCAGCCATGAAATTAAAAGACGCTTACTCCTTGGAAGGAAAGTTATGACCAACCTAGATAGCATATTCAAAAGCAGAGACATTACTTTGCCAACAAAGGTCCGTCTAGTCAAGGCTATGGTCTTTCCTGTGGTCAGGTATGGATGTGAGAGTTGGACTGTGAAGAAGGCTGAGTGCCGAAGAATTGATGCTTTTGAACTGTGGTGTTGGAGAAGACTCTTGAGAGTCCCTTGGACTGCAAGGAAATCCAACCAGTCCATTCTGAAAGAGATCAGCCCTGGGATTTCTTTGGAAGGAATGATGCTAAAGCTGAAACTCCAGTACTTTGGCCACCTAATGGGAAGAGTTGACTCAATGGAAAAGACTCTGATGCTGGGAGGGATTGGGGGCAAGGGGAGAAGGGGGCAACAGAGGATGATATGGCTGGATGGCATCACTGACTCGATGGACGTGAGTCTGGGTGAACTCTGGGAGTTGGTGATGGACAGGGAGGCCTGGCGTGCTGCAATTCATGGGGTCGAAAAGAGTCGGACACGACTGAGCGACTGAACTGAACTGAACTGAACTGAACGATGATGGTCACCTGACATGGTGAAATGTACTAAATGCAGCTGAGTGGTATACTTTAAAATGTTAACTCTGGGTCATGTGAATTTTCCCTCAAGAAAAAAATGAAATGAAACTTTAAAAAAAAAGTCAAAGAACAAATAATAAGAGAGAATCTGGAGAAATGACAAGCCTGCTACCCTGCTGGTAAAATGTAAAATCATGACAGCAACTTTGGAAAATTGTTAACAGTGACTCAAAGAGTTAAACACAGAGTTAGTATATGACGCAGCAATTCTGCTTGTAAGTGTATACCCCTCAAGTGAAAACATACCTAACCGCTAAACTCGACACAGGAATGTTTAGAGCAGCATTATTCATGAGAGCCCAAAGGTAGAAACAAGCCAAGGTCCATCAAGTCAGGAAAAGAGAAACAAAGAATGTATGGAATGGATAAATCAGAGCTATACAATAAAATACTATGTAGCTAAAAGAGGAATGAAATACTGATAGTGCACAGCATGGATGAACCTTGGAAACATTGTGTCGAGTCAAAGTCTGAGTGAAAGTAGCCAGACACAGAAGACAGCAAGTTATATGATCTTATTTCTAGGAAATGTCCAGAATATGCGAATCTGTAGAGAGAGAAAATGGTTTCCTGCTTCCTTAGATTTGGGGTTCATTGGAGGCACAGAGGGGTAATGGCTAAGGGGTGAAGGGTTTCTTTGTGAAATGATAAAAATGTTCTAAAATTGCTTGTGGTTATGGTTGCACTTCTGTGAATATATTAAAAGCCATTGATATGTACTCTTTAAATTGGTGAGTAATATGCTACATGAATTATATCTCAATAAAGTGTTACAAAATGAAAAGCAGTAAGGAGACATTCAGTTGAGAACAAGAATTTCTTTTATAAAAAGCTTATTTTTGTAAAGACACACAGCGTCCTTTCCCACCAAACTGTGAATGTTTCCCCTCTATCTGGTGAGATTTACATGTGGCCCTTCTAAAGTGATAGATTAGATGGGTGGTCCTTACGTGAACCTTGAAGATTCATTACATTTATCATACATTATTGGGTAAACTTCCTTCCCATTGGGATAACTGTCTACTCTATATTTTAACTTCCCCAAACATTCTCTTTGATAAAATGAGGTAAATGTATGCTTTGATTTCCAAACTGTGAGATTTAACCAGCTAATGATGGGGAAGTCCTTGGATAAAGAGTGAAGGGGAAGCTCAAAGCAATCTTGTGAATACGTTCAGATATTTTTTCAACGTGTAAATTCACATAACCTCATTATGACCATCAGTTATATGATGCTGGTCAAATTTTACTTCCAGGAAAATGTAATAAAAGCCAGCTCCAAAAAAAAAAAAAAAAAAAAAGCCGGCTCCTTTGAGATCCAATACACAGATGTAGATTCCTGTGATATTCAGGTGATTCCCATGTGGGTAACCTCTGTCAACTCAACTTTAATAATAATGAACTCCATTTGTGCTCCAGCTGAAAGTAATCTATTTAATCTATGTTCTGAAAATGACCCTGACTTTCAGTCCGGCTTTGGCTGATGAATACAGCTGGGCTGAATGTATCTTGGCTCTGTAAATAAAATACTGATTCCAATCACTGCCACAGAATGCATTTTGCTTGTGCAGATATTTTTCTGGCTCAGTTTTAAAGTTAGGTATCTCTAAGGAAGGAGAAGGCAATGGCACCCCACTGCAGCACTCTTGCCTGGAAAATCCCATGGACGCAGGAGCCTGGAAGGCTTCAGTCCATGGGATCACTAAGGGTCGGACATGACTGAGCGACTTCACTTTCACTAAGTCGCTCAGTCATGTCCGAAATGGCAACCCACTCCAGTGTTATTGCCTGGAGAATCCCAGGGACGGGGGAGCCTGGTGGGATGCCGTCTATGGGATCACACAGAGTCGGACACAACTGAAGTGACTTAGCAGCAGCAGCAGCAGCATCTCTAAGGAAGAATGAGACATCAGTTAAGGCAAAAACGTAGTCCAGAGCTAACATGGTAATTTTAAAATAATTTTGATCTTCTCTTTAATTGGGAAGGTAATTTTGCACAATTATTAGACTAAACTCTGTGTCATTCTGACTCCCAAATGAAGACAGAAGTCTTGGAATTCCAAAGAACATCTCTCATAGGGCTGGTATCCACAGTCAATAGACTTTTTATTTATAGTATTTCAGTACACCTCCTATGGCCCTGGACAGGCTGGGTGTCAAGGGGGCCTATAGCAGATCCCTGGAAACTCTCCATCTTTCCATTTCTATAGAAATCTCATCCATGATATCTGCTTAGTAAATATTCTGATTGAATAAATGAATGAATTTCCTGATGCTGCTTAGGTCATTGTGCTGGTAGTTTCGGAACCAAATTTTCTAAGCGTTAGTGTTCCTCCTTCTAGAAGTTTGCATATCCCCTGTCTTGTTCTGGTGTGTTCCTGGTGGGCAGAATGACGGTTCTTCCAAAGATGTCAATGTACTAACTCCTGGCACATATGTTCTTTTCCAGGGCAAAGGAAAATTAAGATTCCTAACTAGCTAACTTTTAGAATAGGGAGATTATCCTAGATTGTGCAAGTGGGCTCTGTGTGGTTACCAGGGGCTTTAAAGGTGGAAAGGGAAGCTAGAAAGGGAGGTCAGAGTGTGGCAATGTGAGAAAGATAAACCTGATTTTTCTAGCTTTGAAGATGCAAGAAGGGGCCATGAGCCCAGGAACACTGGCAGCTCTAGAAGCTGGAAAAGCTAAGAGACAGAGTCTCCTCTAGAGTCTGCAGAGGGTACAGAACCCTGCAGACACTTTGATTTTAGCCCAGTGAGGCCCATGTCAGACTTCTGACCTACTAAACTGTAAAATCTGTGTTATTTCAAGGCACCAAGTTTACAGGCATTTGTTATAATAGCATGCAGAAAATGAATACCATTCCCTATCTTTTTCTTGTTGACTGACTAGAAAGTAAAAGTGAAAGTGAAGTCACTCAGTCGTGTCCCACTCTTTGCGATCCCTTGGACTGTAGCCTACCAGGCTTCTCCGTCCATGGGATTCTCCAGGCAAGAATACTGGAGTGGGTTGCCATTTCCTTCTCCAGGGGATCTTCCTCACCCAGGGATCGAACCCGGGTCTCCCACATTCTGGAGGCAGACGCTTTAACCTCTGAGCCACCTAGAGTCCTCCTATAATCTAGATATTGATCTATGCCTGCATTTGCACATTGAAAATATCCTTTTTTGTCTGTAACTCATTTAACTTTTTTAGTGTTGTCCTTCATTCAACCAAGGTCCTCACTTAATTTTTACATAGTCAAATCTCCCTCAATTTTAGTCACTATGGATGGTACTTTTAGGGCTCTTCTTTTAAACACCTCCTCCACCCCAAATTTCGAAGAGATTTCCCTTGCCTACCTTGGTTATGTCATGGCTTATCTGTTTCTATTAGGCTTCCACTTCACAGAGGTGGAGTTTATCTTCTAAGAGGTGTGAAGTAGATCTCCCTTGATTGGGATACTGGCTCAGCTGTTCTAACAGAGACCTAACTATCTGAGGCTTAAGAAAGAAATGTAGACTTCCCTGGTGGGTCCAGTGACTAAGACTGCATGCTGAGTGCAGAGGAGTTGGGTTTGATCCCTGGCCGGGGAACTAGATCCCGCATGTTGCAACGAAGACCAGGTGCAGCCATGTACATATTTAAAAGAGAAAGACAGAAATTTATTTCCGTCTCACAGAAGCGCAGATATCAGCAGGCGATACAGATGAGCGAGGCCTGCTTGTATGCCTTGCATTTCCGAGGCCAGCAGCTGGTCTAGGACATGGCTGATCTCAAAGGACAGGGAAGGTCTTTATTCCCATCTGCTTTCTGAACAATGTATCCAAAGGCATAAATTTATATTTTGCTTTAGATTTGTCCCCAAATTTTTGGCATGTAATGCTTTAAGTGTGAGCCACCAGGGAAGCCATTTATCTCTGAGTGTTGTAGCCACGCATCCCGGGAAACAAACTCACTCAGAAGGACAATGCAGATAGTGGAGTGCAGTTTATTGCACCGGCGGGCCCAAAGCGGAGTCTCCTCTTAGCCAAGGACCCCAACCAACTTTTGTGAAAACCTTATATACCTTAAGTGTACTGCTCAAGCCCACGTCTGCAAATTCCTTAAACCTAGCCTGGAAAGTGTTAAAGGGAGATATAATCAGGTTACAGCCATGATTCATAATCAGAAGGGTCAGCTGGTTATACATCGTAGCCTACACCAAAGGGTGCCATAAAGATTACAAAGGCGACTGACCACATAGGGAAGTATTACATTCTTTTTGGCGACGGGAAACCTTGGTATGGAATCTGGGGCTTATCAGTCTGGGAGGCCAGTTTGCCCGTGGGTATGTTATCCCCATGGCTACCAGGCACATAGTCCAAAGCTCACTGAAAGTGCGAGATGCAGTTTCCTTCTTTCAAGATGGAAGCAGCTCAGCCTGTTCCTTTCCTCCCTCATGAGTATTTTATAATTTCCAATGAATTTCTACGACAATTCGGCAGATATCGCCGGCTTTCTTGATTTTCATTACATTCCCTGGTATATAGCAGTCTTCTGTGAGATCTTTATCTTTTGGTTTCAGTGTTACACCATGGCATAATGTTTTGTAGACATTTATTTGATAATTAGTGAGGAAAGTGTTAATTACAATTTAACCCTGTGAAATGGCACTGATGGAAATCAGCAACATAATCTGATAGATGTATAAAATCTTGAAAGTGTGTCTATATTAGTAAGCAGATAGGCAATGAGAATTGTTTTATAACTGACAGTAGGCAAGTTTCTTCTGTTATTTTTTTTTAGGAGTTTGGATTTATTTTTTTAATAAGTTTATTCATTTTAATTGGAGGCTAATTACTTTACAATATTGTATTGGTTTTGCCATACATTGACTTGAATCCACTATGGGTGTACACGTGTTCCCCATCCTGAACCCCCCTCCCTCCTCCCTCCCCATCCTATCCCTCTGGGTCGTTCCAGTATACCAGCCCCTAGCGTCCTATCTCATGCATCAAACCTGGACTGGCGATCTGTTTCACATATGATAATATACATGTTTCAGTGTCGTTCTCCCAAATCATCCCACCCTCGCCCTCTCCCACAGAGTCCAAAAGACTGTTCTATACATCTGTATCTCTTTTGCTCTCTTGCATATAGGGTTATCATTACTATCTTTCTAAATTCCTTTTATATGCATTAGTATACTGTACTGATGTTTTTCTTTCTGGCTTACTTTACTCTGTATAATAGGCTCCAGTTTCATCCACCTCATTAGAACTGATTCAAATGTATTCTTTTTAATGGCTGAGTGGTACTCCATTGTGTATATGTACCACAGCTTTCTTATCCATTCATCTGCTGATGGACATCTAGGTCGCTTCCATGTCCTGGCTATTATAAACAGTGCTGCGATGAACACTGGGGTACACGTCTCTTTCAATTCTGGTTTCCTCGGTGTGCAGGGGGATTGCTGGGTCATATGGCAGTTCTATTTCCAGTTTTTTAAGGAATCTCCACACTGTTCTCCATAGTGGCTGTACTAGTTTGCATTCCCACCAACAGTGTAAGAGGGTTCCCTTTTCTCCACATCCTCTCCAGCATTTATTGCTTGTAGACTTTTGGATAGCAGCCATTCTGACTGGCGTGCAATGATACCTCATTGTGGTTTTGATTTGCATTTCTCTGATAATGAGTGGGTTGCTTATTTTTTAGACTTATTTCAATTTCAGGAACAAAAATGCAGTAACAGTAATAGTAATAAATAAGAGAAAACTAAGCAATTGTTCTTTTTTTTAACACTAAAGTGAAGGTGAAAGTGAAAGTCACTCAGTTGTGTCCAACTCTTTGTGACCCCATGGACTATACAGCCCATGGAATTCTCCAGGCCAGAATCCTGGAGTGGGTAGCCTTTCCCTCTCCAGTGGATATTCCCAACCCAGGGATCAAACCGGGGTCTCCTGCATTGCAGGTGGATTCTTTACCAGCTGAGCTACCAGGGAAGCCCCCCTTTAACACTAAAGTCTACCACAAAATTAAATTATGTGTGTATCTAACACCACTAACTAATAAAAAATCTAAAACAGAGAAAAGGACCAGAGAATAAAGCACAGAAAAATGTAGAGGTAGAAGTTAAAAAGGAAGAAAGAACTTGAATAAACATTTCTCCAAAGAAATACAAATGGCATCTAAGCGCAGGAAAAGATGCTCACCAACACTAATCATTAGGGAAATTCAAGTCAAAACCACGGAAAGGTATCACCTTACACCCATTAGGATGTCTACTATTAAAAAAAAAATAACACGTGATAAGTGTTGTCGAAGACGTGGAGAAATTGGAATCTTTGAGCAGTGGTGGTAGGAATGTATAATGGTATCACTGCTATGGAAACTGGTACAGCAGTTCCTCAAAAAATTAAACACTGAATTGCCAGTATATACCCCAAATAACTGAAAGCAAGGGCTTACACAGATATTTGTTTATGCCTGTTCCTAGCAGCTTTACTCACAATAGTCAACCCGCATAGACAACCCAAGTGTCCCTCAAGAGGTGAACACATAAGCAAAATGTTTTTTCACATATATAATGAAATAATATTTAGCCTTATATATGGAATCTAGACAATGGTGGTGATGAAGCTATTTGCAGAGCAGAAATAGAAACTCAGACGTAGAGAACAGAAGGGTGGATGCAGGAGGGAAAGGAGAAGGCGGGGTGAATTGAGAGAGCAGCTCTGACATATATAGGCTGCTGTGTATCAAATAGAAGCTAGTGGAATGCTGCCGTCTAGCACAGGGAGCTCAGCCTGGTGCTCTTTGGTAATCTACAGAGCGGGGATGGGAGGGTGGGAGGGAGGCTCAAGAGAAGGGGATACACATATATATACACATACTTACAGCTCATTCACACTGCTGTACGTCAGAAACTGACACAACATTGTAAAGCAATTATACTCAATTTTCTAAAAAGGGGGATGGAATTCTGACACATGTTACAATGTGGATGGACCACAAGGACCAAGGCAAAATAAGAAAACACAGAACAAATACTGTATGGTTCCAATTACATGAAATACCTGCTGCTGCTGCTGCTGCTAAGTCGCTT
Organism: Bos indicus x Bos taurus; assembly: GCF_003369695.1. Lineage (NCBI taxonomy): Eukaryota > Metazoa > Chordata > Mammalia > Artiodactyla > Bovidae > Bos > Bos indicus x Bos taurus. The sequence continues at coordinate 7,322,721 of NC_040099.1, read as the reverse complement.
CAGTCCTGTCCGACTCTGTGCGACCCCAGAGACGGCAGCCCACCAGGCTCCCCTGTCCCTGGGATTCTCCAGGCAAGAACACTGGAGTGGGTTGCCATTTCCTTCTCCAATGCAGGAAAGTGAAAAGTGAAAGTGAAGTCGCTCAGTCATGTCTGACTCTCGGCAACCCCATGGACTGCAGCCCACCAGGCTCCTCCATCCATGGGATTTTCCAGGCAAGAGTACTGGAGTGGGGTGCCATTGCCTTCTCCATGAAATACCTAGAGTGGTCAAATTTAAAGAGATGGAAAGTAGAATAGTGGCTGCCAGGAGCTGGAGGAATGAAGGGTTATTGTTTCATGAGTCCAGAGTTCCAGAAGATTTTTTAAAAAGTTCTGAAGATAATTAATGGTGATGGCTGCAAAGCAATGTGAATATATGTATGCCAATAAGCTCTACAGGTACAAATAACTAAGACGGTGAACTTTAATGTATCTCTTACCACAATTTGTAAAATATTTTTTAAAAAAGAGAGCTGGGGACGTCCCTGGTGGTTCAGTGGTTGAGAGTCCGCCTGGCAATGCAGGGGACAAGGGTTGGATCCCTGGTCTGGGAGGATTCCACATGCTACCAAGCAGCTAAGCCCATGAGCCACAACTGCGGAGCCCACGTGCTGCAACTACTGAAGCCTGATCGCCTAGAGCCTGTGCTCCGCAACTCGCGAGACCATCGCATTGAGAGGCCAGTGCACCGAAACCAGTGTAGCCCCCTCTCACCATAACTAGAGAAAGCCCACTGAGCAACGAAGACCCAGCGCAGCCCAAAATAAATAAGAATAAAAAAGAGAGAAATCTCAGAAGTGAAAAGAAATGGCCAATGATCGAGTCCTATAGTGTCTCATCGAGGTTTCATGATTTTTCCGCCAAGTGTCGCTTTACAGTTAACTAAGGGAAACGAATACATGACGTGACACAGAAGTGAGGCATCAGGGTCGGCCGAGAATATTCAAGGCAGGTTAAGAGCCTGGACCAAAGAGGCTGGAACCACAGGACATGGGACATCAAAGTGAATTAGAGGTTGTGTTTCTGGTTTTGCTTATTTGCTGCTTCTTTTTTTTTGTTTTAACTCCGTGGCCTTGGACCTCCAGGGTGCCAGTCAATCTCTAACTTTTTATAATCTTTTCTTATTTGTCTGTGTGCACTATTTCAAGAGAAAGCACATGGGTTTCATCAGATTCCCAAAGCGCTGATCCATTGGCAGGAAATAAAGAAAGGAATCTAGTTCACTCGCACCTTTTTACGACGTGGAAACTGAGATGTGAAGACAGGAGGCTTCCAGCCCAAGGTCACAGAGTTAGGGAGAGTCTGCGGCTGCTTTTTCGCTCAGGTACGCTGAGTGTCAGGTGATTTCCCCTGAGGGAGTACTTCCGTTTTCAAGCCGGGTCTGCTGGAACCATCTGTCCCGGGACAAAAGGAACAGATGATAACTCGACCCCCAACTTTGCGGGCCCTGCCCCCTGATTCCAATGGGAGTCCTTTGAGCAGGGAGGGAAGCGGGCGGCTAGGAGAGGACCGGTGGGAGGGGCGGTGTTTGCTGACCGCGGTGGGGAGGGGGAGGTGCAGACTGTATCTCCTTGCCTGTCCTTGGACCTGAACAACTCCCCTGAGAAGGTGGCAGGAACTAGAAGCATTGTATTCATATCACGGCACAATCTCGCTGCAGGGCTGGGCACAGCACGATCCAGCTTCTAAGAGGAAGGATGGAAACTGATTCACCGCAGGACCTTCCCAGAACAAAGGGAGAAAGAAGAAATTTGGACTGAGCACCGCAGCGACAAAGTCCAGACAGGCACCCTGATAAAGCATCAAGCCAGCCGACGAAACGAAAACCCGCCTCTTGGCAACGACTAGCTGTGTTTTAGAAATAAGATCCTTTCTCAGGAAAGCAGGTGCTTTGTATACAACTGGTCATTAAGAGCACGCCTCAATAGGTCTGGCTGAACACCTTCCAATCCCAAAGAACATAAGAGTTATTTCAAATAATGACGGTGCCATATTGGTTCAGTGAATGAAGGCACCCTGCCCGGAAACTGTACGCTTTTCCATGAAGTCTCAAAATGTTGGGCCAAGTGATACAATGCTCAAAAGAAGTTAAACTAGTAAATTAGAATGATCAGCTAATTAAATTATGGGGCAAAGTCTTTCATTTCCATCATGAAGTTAGAAGCAGAACCCTATTCCAATTAGGGAGTCATGACATTTACAGGATGAAGAGCTCAGATACGCTCCAACCTCTGCACAGCATCAGCTCAGAGGATTCAGCTAGTGAGAGATGAGTTTTAAGGATGGGGGAGATTCAAGCAATAAATCATTTTCCTGTGAAAAAAGTGCTAGTCGCTTAGTTGTGTCCGACCCTTTGGACTGTTAGCCCGCCAGGCTCCTCTGTCCATGGGACTATCCAGGCAAGAGTACTAGAGTGGGTTGCTGAGCCCTCCTCCAGGGGATCTTCCTGATCTAGGGAGGGAAACTACTTCTCTCGTGTCCCCTGCATGGCAGGTGATTCTTTCCCCAAGGGCCATCAGGGAAGCCCTATGCATAACTATAAATCTGCTTCAGGCGATGTGGACAGCAAATATAAGAGACATTGGTTTGCTTTTCCTCATATGCATGAAATGACTAGTCAGGAGTTTTGAGGAATCAGACCGTCCTGATAATGACCTGAACTCTGCAGCCAGAATTTGAAGTATTTACCCCAAGAGAAATAAAAATGATTTCCTTCCATGCCAAATGCATAATTTGCTGCTCATAAACTTTTTTAAACAACATACACTAACTATTGAGTAACCTAAGTATTCTCCATAGTCATGTATAGCATAAGTAAGCTTTAATGAGGAATAAAAATGAAACTGAAACCTATGTGGCCAAAAAAGAAAAACAAACCAAGTAAATAGAATAGAAATGATTTGAATCTAAACAGTATATAAATGAATGTGCCTGAGCTACTTAGCATTAGAAATCGCAAAAAAAAAAAAAAAAATTATACAATTAACTGATGTCAATTTGACATTAAATGCAGCAGCTTTATTTTCAGCATTGTAGAAACAAACATGCAGTAAGCTCTTGAAAAGAATGAATTGTCCTTTTTATAGTTCAGTCTGGGTATTTTAAGTTCCCAAATAGTTCTAGATCATTGGACTTTTAAAATTATATACTTGGAGCTTTCACTTTATAGCAGAATGATTATTGTCATGGAAGACATGTTTGAAATTGCAAAAAGGTAGAAAAAGTTAAAATTATATTTTACTTTAGGATTTTTTTTTGGGGGGGGCAGTACAGGTTAATTTGCTAAACAAGTGTGTGAGCTAAAACCATAAAACTCTTAGAAGACAGCCTAGGTCTGAATCTTTATGACCTTGACCTCAGTTCAGTTCAGTTGCTCAGTCGTGTCTGACTCTTTGCGACCCCATGGACTGCAGCACACCAGGTTTCCCTCCATCACCAACTCCCGGAGTTTACTCAAACTCATATCCATTGAGTCAGTGATGCCATCCAACATCTCATCCTCTGTCATCCCCTTCTCCTCCCACCTTCAATCTTTCCCAGCATCAGGGTCTTTTCAAATGAGTCAGCTCTTTGCATCAGGTGGCCAAAGTATTGGAGTTTCAGCTTCAGCCTCAGTCCTTCCAATGAATATTCAGGACTGATTTCCTTTAGGATGGACTGGTTGGATCTCCTTGCAGTCCAAGGGACTCTCACGAGTGTTCTTTAATACCACAGTTCAAAAGCATCAATTCTTCAGCACTCAGCTTTCTTCAGAGTCAGACACGACTGAAGTGACTTAGCAGCAGCAGCAGCTTTCTTTATAGTACAACTCTCACATCCATACATGACTACTGGAAAAACCATAGCCTTAACTAGACAGACCTTTGTTGGCAAAGTAATGTCTCTTGACTTAGGCAATGGTTTCTTAGATATGAAACCACAAGTGCAAGCAACCAAGGAAAAAATAAACTAGACTTCACCACTTCCTTTTTATAAAATATCATAAGCTTAGGCATTTGACCTTCCAAGTAAATAAATGTGGACCTCTGTAAAGTCCCAGCTGTTATAGTTGATGGTTTTTGTATAGTTGAATGATTTTCATCCCTTTCTTCTAAGTATACTTCTGTCAATCAAGAGACAGAAAGGACATGATTTTTAACGTAGTTTAACGGAAAGAATCGTAAACTATGGGGACTTCCCTGGTGGTCCAGTGGTTAAGACCCTGTGCTTCCACTGCAGGGGGCGCGGGTTCGATCCCTGGTTAGGGAACTATGATCCTTTGAGCTTCACAGTGAGGCTGAAAGAAAGGAAGGGGAAGAAAGGAAGGAAGAGACTATTATTCACTGTGTCTGAAGTGCTGAAAAGGTAAAAAGGAGAACACTAACCCACCACCACAGTAACAACTGCAGGGTGTTCCCTCCTCTTTGAGGAACTAAAAAGAAACTTGGAAGGAGGGGGTCCCTTAGAGCTGACGCCCTGAAGAGGGTTTGTTCCTCGGCACTGGGATTGAGACTTCTGCAAGCTGGCTGATGCTGGTGCGTCTTGAGGACGTACTTTGAGGCTAGCCCTTCACGGGTTAGAAAAACTGCAGACTGGTTCACCTTCTGCTGTTGTTGCTGCAGTGGCAACAGAGTAAGAGGAGCAGACTGGACCCTCAGGAAGGGAGGTCCTCATCCCAGCCTGCCAGCCTCTCTCCAGCGCCCCCCGCCCCGCCACAGGCAGGATCCCCAGGGAACCAATAGATGGAGCTGACACATGGGTTGCAGAGACCCCAACCCCATGTCAGGAAGCCTTGTAGAGAGGGTGCTTTGGCACTGAGAGCCAATGACTCTGTAACTAGTACCACTGTTACAGAGTCATTGTAATCTGTTACAATCTGTCCACTGTGGTTAGATAATTTGTTATATGTTATTAATTTTATTCCTTGGAGAAGGTAATAGGAACCCACTCCAGTGTTTTTGCCTAGAAAATCCCATGGACAGAGGAGCCTGGCAAGGTATACAGTTCATGAGGGTCGCGAACAGTCAGACACGACTGACGGACTGAGCACAATATTATTATTTAAAAACACATGGCAATTCCTCCCTGACATCAGAGCTGCATGTGTACTAAAGTGATGAGGGCCAATCTTTATTTCTATATGTGATAAACTGGTATTCTAGTGTAGGTGAAGCCTAAGAATAGGTCCCCAAAGGAGTAATATATTTTTTCTCTCTTGAATAGGGAAACTATCATGAATTGTCAGTTAATGGTGAATTCTTTATCCTCCTGAATATTTAATTTATAACCCATTTTTACTTCCAGGCTTTCAGAAAGGTTTATTATTGGTGGCTCTTGTAGAATATAATGGTAAAATACTTCTAAGCATTAAACCACTAGTAACTGCTCCATTTTCTGCAAATCTATAAAGGGTAGCTCTCCATTGCTGTGTGAATGTTTCTCTATCCCATGGGCTATTACCTCTGGCTGTCAATTCTTTCCTTGATGCCATCCTTCGACTGAAATGCTTAGACTGTGTTTCAAAAGGAATTCCATTCAAGGTATATTATTACACTGGTTATGTTTAGTTACTTCTGTAGCATAAAGCTCAGTTTAATGATCGAGGAAACTATATCAGTATCATTAATCACAGATTTGCAGCTTGAGGGACTTCCCAGGTGGTGCTAGTGCTGAAAAACCTGCCTGCCTATGCAGGAGATGCAAGAGATGTGGGTTTGAACCCTGGGTCCGAGAGATTCCCCTGGAGGAGGGCGTGGCACCCCACCCCAGTATTCTTGCCTGGAGAATCCCATGGACAGAGGAGCCTGGCTGGCTACAGTCCGTAGGGTCACACAGAGTCGGACACGACTGAAGTGACTTAGTACACACGCACCCATGTAGCTTGAATTGTTTTTAACTAGCAGTAGAAATTCAAGACTATATTGAAATTTTAATAATTAATCAGAAATATGCAATGTTAATGAAGCCCCATATACTCTGTATGAGTTCTTTAACACAGAAGAATATGCATCATATTGTTTAAATGAGACCACAGAGTTGGTGGAAAAACCCCACAATCCATCGAGGTAACACCTTCCCTGTTTTAATTTTAAGCAGGTTTGCATTATATTACCAAAAGCAGTGTAAAATTGGGGCTTCCCTGGTGGTCCAGGGGTTAAGAATCCACCTGCCAACGTAGGGGACACGGTTCAGCCCCTGGTCTGGGGACATCCCACATGCCACAGAACAACCAAGCCCTTGAGTTGCAACAAGAGAAACACCTCAGTGAGAAGTCCACGCTTCGTAAGGAAGAGTAGCCCCGGCTTGCGGCAACTCGAGAAAGCCCATGAGCAGCGACAAAGACCCCAAGCACCCCCCAAAATAAAAACTTATTAAAAAAAAAAAGCAGAGTAAAACCAAACCTGGGATTGGCCTCAAAGAGCTGTTAACTGCACACTCTACTTATCATAAGTGTCTTCAAAGTAATATTTGTTGTTGTTATTGTTCAGTCACTAAGTCGTGTCTGACTCTTTCTGACCCCACGGACTATAGCTCGCCAGGCTCCTCTGTCCTCCACCATCTCCCAGAGTTTGCTCAAATATTAGTAATATCAATAATAATACTCTTCTTTAGTTTTACCTGTCAGCTAAAATAATAATGATTTATCGCCTCCGTCGTAATAGAAGAATATGCAAGCATTGTGCACTATAGGAAGAGATACTGTTTTCATGAAGAATATCATCTTGCCAACGATAAATGTGGTCTCCATTGTGAAAATAGTTTTCGAAAGATACATGTCCAGATTTGAGCCACGTTAGGGAATCCCCTGAGAGTCCAGTGGTTAGGATGCCACACTTTCAATACAGCGTGCACAGGTTTGATCCCTGATCGGAGAACTAAGATCCCGCATGCCGCACAGAAAAAAAAGAGAGAGATTTTTGTTTAATATATTTGAAGTAACAATTTTTATGCATTCATCAATTATCCATTCAAAATGTCTTTCTTACAGAGATACAAAAATAATGTTACTGCTCCTGCCCCAAGTTTTACTGAACTTGGAGTTCAGTAAAATCTAAGATTTTAGTTCTATCCTTCATGTGCATTCATATTCCTTCTACAATCGTTGAATCCAGTTATTGGCTTGAGAAAGCGCCTGGTTTCAGATCCAAATGTAGCGTTTGCAAATACTGTCACAATGTTACTTACCCGGTCTGGGCTCTGCACCTGGCCTTAGTGAGAAAGTACCTGTGGTATGGTATCTGTTTAATCGACACGTTCAAGCACTGTTTACAGCACATACACAGGATTACAGAAAAGGTAATGTCAAACAAGAATTTTTTCCAGTGAGATTGAGTCATTGATCAGACCCACCAGATTATTTTCACTAGATAATCTACAGTTTTCTCCTCTGTTTAACCACTTAAATTAGTTTTTTGTTGATGTGGTTACAGCAGGAACTTTTAAGAATTTGTTATTGCTGCTTGCAGTAACTGAATTTAATGAAGTTTTAGTTTATAGACATAAACAATGATTGCGCCAACAGATGAGAGTTTTATTTATGATACTTTGAAGACTGTACCTCCTTTAAAATCAGAAATTCCTGGCAATTTTTAGATGACTGATGGGCATGCAGGTTGCTTAACCACAGCAGTGCAGTGAGTAAACATGCCTATATTTAGTTCAGTGGTACGGCTCTAGGATTTCAGGAAGATTATGGAATAATTTTTAACATCACAGAGTCTCCATCTTGAAAATGCTTATGCTTAATAATTATGACTTGAACTGAATATATGTGTGTCCACAACTTAATCTCTCACTGAATCTCCATGATTTTATGAGGAGGTTGTTTACACATGAGTCAGTTGAGTTCAGTCAGTCGTGTCCGACTCTTTTTGACCCCATGAATCGCAGCACGGCAGGCCTCCCTGTCCATCACCAACTCCTGGAGTTCACTCAGACTCACGTCCATCGAGTCAGTGATGCCATCCAGCCATCTCATCCTCTGTCTCATCTACTCTACACGTGAGTAGAATGAGTTAAAAAGCTTAAAGACATTTGTCTAGGATTGGCTTCCCAAGGGGCTCAGTGATGAAGAGTCCACCTGCCAGTGCAGAAGACTCAGGTTGCAGTTGCTGAGTTGGGAAGATCCCCTGGAGGAGGAAATGGCAACCCACTCCAGTATTCTTGCCTGGAGAATCCCAAGGACAGAGGGGCCTGTCGGGCTCCAGTCCATGGGGTCACAAAGAGTCTGACACGACTGAGCACACTCTCACACACACAACTAGTGACAGTTTCACTCTTCCCATAAGTGCGTGAGAGCTGGTGTTCCTTAGAAAGGTTTTCCTTTCCCAGAGTTTCAAGGGGTCATTACATATGTCATGACCTTGTAAAACTCTGGCACTTGCCAGCAGCAAGAGAGCCTCTTGGTTCAAAGTCTGATGTTGAGCCTCATGTTGAAAACCTACAAGACCAAATTCTGTCATCATTTTTTTATTTGGTGTCGCTAGGGACCGGAACTCCACTCATTTGTCCCTGTTACCAGTCACCTTCCTGACGGTGTGCAAACAGCCTCAAGCTAGAGGTCTTTCCATGGAACTTTCCTCTGTGCTCTCTCATTCTGAACGTGACTCTCCTAGGTCCAATTCCCTCTTCAGCCTTCAACCTCATCTCTGCTAAGGTTTCAGCTGACATCGTCAAGTATGTTTATCCTTAGCTCATAAAAGGATCTCTACCTAGTACTTGACACAGAGTAGAATGTGTTGAATGGATACGTAAGTGAATAAGTGGTTGAATGAAAGCGTGTCCCAATAACTAGGGAGAAGCTATCATTTTGGCATTAACTCTGAGTCTGGCTCAGCAACCAAAGCTAGAGAGACAAGCAGCATGTCTATTGCACTGGAACTATCCATCTTCTCTCGGTCATTTACTCTACCTTTTTTTCTTTCCTGTTGGTACTCTAAGACAAAAACAGCACTCTCAGCTCTCTCTCTCTCTCTCGCCCACTCTCCCCAAAAGACACACCTTTCTACTTAGGGAGTTAACACAAAAATCAGTACATCACTGGGACTTCCCTGGTGGTCCAGTGGTTAAGAATCTTGCCTTACAATGCAGGGGACACAGGCTCCATCCTTGGTCTGGGAACTAGGATCCCACACTCTGGGGAAAAACTAATCACCGGTGCGCCGCAACTACAGAGCCCAAAAGCCACAAGTAGAGAGAGACCCATGCGCCACAGCGAAACATCCCACATAATGCGATGAAGACCCTACATGCAGTAACTGGGACCCGACACAGCCAGATAAATACATAATGTCCAGCCCTGGGATTTCTTTGGAAGGAATGATGCTAAAGCTGAAACTCCAATACTTTGGCCACCTCATGCGAAGAGTTGACTCATTGGAAAAGACTCTGATGCTGGGAGGGATTGGGGGCAGGAGGAGAAGGGGACGACAGAGGATGAGATGGCTGGATGGCATCACTGACTCGATGGACGTGAGTCTGAGTGAACTCCCGGAGTTGGTAATGGACAGGGAGGCCTGACGTGCTGCGATTCATGGTGTTGCAAAGAGTCGGACACGACTGAGCGACTGAACTGAACTGAAAGACGGTCCATCACCTCTAATGGGTGGGGGGTGGGGAGGCACTGAACGATGGTCTGGGGTGGCAAAGGCAACGTGAGGTTGGTGCAAACCGAGAATGCAAGTGCTTCATGTTCTAGAACTGAAAGCCCTTTGGAAGTAAGTTATCTAATCCAATGCTTTCTCTGTTTTACAAGAAAAACCTGAGACTGAGCAAGAAGGAACTCCTCAAGATGGCAGAGGGAGGGCTAGAGACCAGGTCCCTCCTCCCTCGCCTCCGTGGGTGGTTCCAAAGTGCCACTCCATGGATACTGTGTGCTGGAGTCATCTTTCTACAGCCTATCAACAAAGAAGGTAAGTATGAAGGTGCCCCATCCTCTTCATATTAGCAGCTACACTAACTTCACGCCACTCTGTAGCATGCCTATCGTTACACTTTAAAAATATTTTTTTTATTTGGATATAGTTAGTAGGGGTATAGTTGCTTTACAATCTTGTGTTGGTTTTTGCTGTGCAACAGCGTGAATCAGCTCTAGGTATACATACATCCACGCCATGTTCAGTCTCCCTCCCACCCCCCTCCCTCATTATACTTTTAATTAAAGTCACTACTGTGTCTGAGGTCAAAATCAATTGCCAAGATGGAAAAGGAATCAAGCAACGCCAGTGTCTGGTAACCGTGAAAGTGTGATATAATGTTAGTCACTCAGTCCTGTCATAGACTGTAGCTCACCAAGTTCCTCTGTCCATGGGATTCTCCAGCAAGAATATTGGAGTGGGTGGCCATGCCCCCCTCCAGCGGATCTTCCTGACCCAACTCTGGGAAGCCCAAATTGCAGCTGCAGAAACCCTGATTGAACCAGGGACCTTTAGATCTTCAGCCTAATTATCTCCCAACTGAGCTATTTCAGCATCTGATAAACAGTGCTTTTACTTTAAGTAATATAAGGAGAGACCCATCTACGGTATTTTTCAAGACTCTAAGACAGTTTTTATGGTTTCACCAAAGAAAGTAAGGATCAGACTCTGCATTTCAAAAGTAGGTGTGAGACTTCAGTGAAAATGGTTCTTAGGGTCAATGAGATATAAACTTTAGTACTTTGTTTCTAGTCAGAAGTATCTTGAAGTCCATTAAATAATGACACTGTTAAATAACATTTATATTTTTCCATTTATAAAAATGTTTGTGCGGTTTCCCTGGTAGGTCAGCTTGTAATGACTGCGCCTGCAATGCGGGAGACCTGGGTTTGATCCCTGGGTTGGGAGGATTCCCTGGAGAAGTGACAGGCTACCCATTCCAGTATTCTGGCCTAGAGAATTCCATAGATAGAGAAGCCTGACAGGTTACAGTCCACTGGTTCACAAAGAGTAGGACACAACTGAGCGATTTTCACACACACACATGCAGTATGAGAAATTCTGTAATGTATAGAACACTGCTGCTGCTGCTGCTGCTAAGTCACTTCAGTTGTATCCTACTCTGTGTGACCCCATAGACGGCAGCCCACCAGGCTCCTCTGTCCCTGGGATTCTCCAGGCAAGAACACTGGAGTGGGGTGCCATTTCCTTCTCCAATGCATGCATGCATGCTAAATCACTTCAGTTCATGTCCGACTCTGTGTGACCCTGTGAACAGAAGCCCACCAGGCTCCTCTATCCACGGAATTCTCCAGGCAAGAATACTGGAGTGGGTTGCCATTTCCTTCTCCTTTATAGAACACTAACAATTATTTGAAGATTCCCAATAATTACCAATGATTTTCCATCAAAGAAAAGCAACTCAATATTTGGTGTTTTTCATGCCAGTCATATTCTTATAATAATATTTGGATGTGTTTATATATGTTAATTTTGACTTTAAATATAATAAAAATAAAATATATACCTTACCAAAAAAAATGGGTATGAGAGTTCCAAAAGTTCTCCCATTATCTCCCCAGCAATCATTTACAGATTTAGGAAAGAAACCCACACTTTCACTTCGGGTATTTATGCCAACAGTCCCTCTGACAGGTTCGTGTTCACTAATTCAAAAAGAACAGGTTACTGAGTCAAAAGATCTGAATTCAGTGTCTAGCTCTGCCCTGGCTGAGTGGCTGAACTTCATCCCTGGACCTCCACCTCCATCTGTGGAGTGAAAATGATGTGAACACTTCTTTATCTTTTAATATTATGAAAATCAAAAGTGGTGATGCCTGAGAAAAGACCTGGTAAATATATTGCTCTAGTATTTACCAATCTATCTTCCAGAGAGGAAAAGTAATGTATTTAAAATATATCTACCTTTAGAAAATAAATAACAATTTTGTCAAAAACCTGCTTGTGAAGTATGCTAACTTCCAGTTTTGAGAATTGATCACCACACAAAAGATAAGCAAAATATGATATATCTATCTGAACTGAAGATCAGCGTTAGATGAGTTCACTCCCATTTTGTCAAACAGAGGCAAATAGTAGTAAATTCCTTAGAAGTTTCTGAATTTCACAAAGATCTTACAAAAATAAGTTTATGAAGAATTGCAGTGTGGTTAATTTATTGCTTTTCCCACAGTTATTATATTTTTAGTCTTGAAAAAAAAAATCACAGAAAACAGCCAAGAAAGAAAAAATGACGTTAAGATTTCTTAAACTCTGAGTAAATGTGTCTTGAATAATGCATAAGTTCCTTTGCGGCTACATCTACAGTTTACTCAGCATCGCTTTCTATCTGAAAGCCCAAACGACCATATTTCCCAATCACAGTCACTGAAATTCTGTGACTATTTTCAAATTAAGTTCTATTGATACATGGTTTATTCGCTTTTCTCCACACATGGGAATAAGGTAATGAACAAGTTTTTTCTCAATTGAAAAATTGCCTCTCAAAACAGTATTGAATTCAATGGCTATCACATGTTTGAGGAAGTTTAATCATCTTTTTTTTAGGCTGGTGCAGGGGTAAAGAATCCGCCTGTCAATGAACGCATCACTAAATTGTTTCAGTTTTTTTTTTTTTTTGACATGATTCATCTTCCCCTGGTTTCAGATGGAAATCTCGAGTGGACCTATTATCTGACTGACAGCTTATCTGTGGGTATGAAATCACCATTTTGCCTCTTTTGCTGCTGCTGCTGCTAAGTCGCTTTAGTCGTGTCCGACTCTGTGCAACCCCAGAGACGGCAGCCCACCAGGCTCCATCATCCCTGGGATTCTCCAGGCAAGAACACTGGAGTGGGTTGCCATTTCCTTCTCCAATGCAGGAAAGTGAAAACTGAAAGTGAAGTCACTCAGTCGTGTCCAACTCTTTGTGACCCCATGAACTGCAGCCTACCAGGCTCCTCCGTCCATGGGATTTTCCAGGCAAGAGTACTGGAGTGGGGTGCCACTGCCTTCTCCATTTTGCCTCTTTTACCTGGATTTAATTTCTGCTCAGATCCTGATAACAGGGACTAACCAGGGCTGGTAAAGGAATTTGAAGTTACTCTGTGTGTGTGTGTGTGTGTGTGTGTGTGTGTGTGTGTGTGTGTGTGCTGGGTTGCTCAGTCATGTCTGACTCTTTGCAACCCCATGGACTATTGTCCACCAGGCTCCTTTGTCCATGGGATTTCCCAGACAAGAATACTAGAGTGAGTTGCCATGTCCTCTTCCAGGGGATCTTCCTGACCCAGGAATCAAACCCATCTACATCTCTTGTGTCTCCTGCACTGTCTCCTCTAGTGCCCCTTGGGAAGCCCAAGTTACTATAGATGGAGTGAAAAGCCACAGGCTGACTTCCTGGGGAACCTGGCACTGGGGAGTCGCTGAGCCCCAGGTCTGCCCACCTGCCCGCTCAGCTGGTTTCAGTCACTCACCTGACGGGCCCTGAGGGCTTGGAGCTTGTGATGCCTGGTGCAGGGCAGAGCAGGGCTGGGGAGTCAGCCCTCACTCAGATGCTTGCTTTGAAGCTCACTGGCTGTAAGTAACCTGGGCAAAATGACTCGTTCAGCCGCACTCCCACTTACATCAGATGGGGGTGGACGGGAAGTTTAGGCAGAGGAAGGAAACCAAATCACAGAAAGTCCTGTTCCTATTCCTCATAAAATGTGGGTGGAAACGCGAGTGAGAAGAAAAAGGCAAAATGCACCCACAGTATCAAAAAGAGCCTGGCTTCATGATAAAGGGGAACAGTTTAGTTAAGAAGCAACTCGGAGAAACTTCCACCAAAGTCATTAACAGTTGGGAAAAGTCACACGAATATGTCAATGGAGAGTAATATGGGGCTTCCTGCCTGCCACCGTAAGAGACGTTAAGAGACGTGGATTCCATTCCTGGGTCAAGAGGGATCAACCCAGAGGAGGGCATGGCAACCCACTCCAGTGCCCAGCTACAGTCCATGGGGTCACAAAGGGTCAGACATGACCCTAAATACCTGCAGCAGAAGGAGAGGTCTGGCTCTTTCAGCCTAAAGCAGAGCCTCTGGTGTGTGAGCCTGGATTGAGCAACCACCTGAATCCTGAATCCTGGGGGCAGATGGACTCTGGTATACATCCTGCAGGCTCTCTGGGTAAAAGGAACAACGGGACAGGACATTTACCAAAATCTGATAAAAGAGTAAAACACTGTAAGTTCGGCTCACAAAGCATTCCATTTGGCCATCTTGCAACTTGTTCGGGAGCAGAAAAAAGGGACTCTGAGATAAAAATCTCTTTGAAGGGCACGTTCAATAAATGAGTGAAAGTCTTTGGCAAGAACGGTTTCCATTTGAACATTTATAGCCATTTCCAACCATTGCACTGCTGTTAGAATAAACAAGAAATGACTCTTTATTCATCATAGCTTTATGCAATTGCTTAAACACCAAGAGCATCGTTACTCCGTGGTGAGATTGTATAACCAGGAAACACCGACAGCACATCCTACATTCTTCTCAAAGGTGTGCCTCTGTGAACAAAGACGAGCTAGGGTGTGGCGGAGCCCACAGTCCGCGTGGAGTTAAAGGCTTATAAAAACAAAAGCGTAAGAGGATACCTAATTCACAGACAATGGAAAACTGACAAATCAGTGCACTGCTTACTCTGATGTTCAAACCGGAGCCAGAAACAGATTAAAAAATTAGTCTCACTGAAAGTTTTGAAGTAACTCTTTTTAATATGGCATTTTTCCTTTATACACAAATTCGCAGGGCATTACAATGCAAGGCAAAACAGTGGCCAAGCTTGAAGGAATTACAAATAATTCCCTAGATTTGTGTGAAGACCAATAATTAACAGTGAATACCAACAAATGACATTGTTTGCTAACTTGGGCACACATGAAAACCTAATGGAACCTGCCACAGAGTAGTCAGAGGAACTGCTCTATTTACCTTCTTCATATCCAGAAACAAAAGATCCACACATGATTTAACTGTGCTTACAAATAAAGTCCTTAGTGCTTTATTTCTTTCTTAAAATTATGTTTCTTACAATCTAATGACAATGGTGTGCAAGACAAAAGTCTATACTGTAATATTCACTCCCTTCCACCCTACTACAGAATTAAGAGGAAAAAAAGACTATCGCAGGAATTTCTGAAAATGTTTCAGGAAAAAAAAAGTGACATTTTTTGAGTAGCAATGGAATGTTTTTTTAGTGGGTGGAAAGAGTAACAACAGACACTCAGAAACATAGTACTTTACTCTTTATTTAACAGTTTTCAAACATATTGCAGTTTATCTATTTAAAAAAACAAAAAAATGTACAAAAAAATGACATGTGTTGAAAAGTGAAATAATTTTCGGAATCGTAAAAATCAGACAAAATGTAAGAACTTTTATTGATGTGGAGAATGTATAAAAACCTCAGATGTAAAGAAATGTTTTTTAAAATAGTCGTTGTGTTAGGTGGTCAGGTAATTAATGCCTTTCTTTGTTTTTACAAATATTCTGATATAGATAGATAAAGATAAGTATAGATATATAGATATTAAAAAGAATCAATTTATATCAGTGGGTTTCCATATGTATATTTTAGGTATAAGAGAACATTTAAACAGAATCATTCACTCAACTTAAAGCTGTGTTGCGTCCTGTTCTACAGCATTGCTCAGGACCACGGGTAGCCTGTTGGTATAATTATCAATACCTATTCAATGTCCACAGTACTTTGTAAAACAACCAGTCAGACACTTTTATGCCAAAAATGCATCAAATGAAAAAAAAAAAAAAAAAAACAACCCAGAACCCATGAATTCCAAGCTTACCATTTCCTTTTTGCTAACACCCACATTCCCATAACGTCATACAGGAAGACTTCTGCAGAATTTATTTCATCTATGCATGCAGCCTTTGCTGTAATTCCTATTATAGCCAACATACTGATGAGACAGGAACCTAGAAGTCAGATCACGGCCAGTGGTTCCAAGTCTAGATGGACATCGCAATTACACTGGGAGCTGTTTCTGAAAATTATGATAAAGCCGCGAAAAGTATAGAGCTGCAAGAACTAGGAACTGGAAGTCCCCACTCTCTTCCTTCTCCCCACAATCCATTTCCTAGAGATAACCCTGTTAATGGCACAATGTATATTTTTCCAGATATTGTGAATGCCTACACAAACATATAGGAGGTATGTGGAAATAGGATGTGGGCAGAGTAATTTGTAGATAACTTGCATCCTATTGTGCGTATTAAACACTTGTTTCCTCCCTTCGTGCACGGTGAAGACTAGAGATTTATTCATGGAATGCACTGAAGTAGAGGGTTCTTGATGACAGATTTCTAGCAAAGCCAAAAAAGTACAGCAGGCTGGGTCTTGGCAGGAAACAGAGGCACACTTTCCCCTGTACTGAGGAGTGGGGGGCGGGGGGGTACGGATTAAGTGAAAGTCGTCATTATGGAGAGTGTCTTCTGTCCCCTTCTTGAGAACACAAGCAGCCACGCCTTCCTTTCTGAGGAAACCTGCCAGTCAAAAAAGAGAACACGAACACGCAGACAGACAAAAAAACCAACCCTAAAGGTACATCCGTGTCCCAGATACCTCCAAGACAAACAGTCCAGCTCAAACACATAGAGCTTCCGAATAACTCTTGTAGAGCCTCATTTTGAAGTAGGAATAGACCAGGAGAGCTCACTACTTATTTGGAGAAACTCAGAAATGCAGGAGATGTGAGTTCAATCCCAGGGTCGGGAAGATCCCCTGGAGAAAGAAATGGCAACCCACTCCAGTATTCTTGTCTGGGAAAACCCACAGAAGGAGGAGCCTGGCAGGCTACAGTCCATGGGTTGCAAAGAGTTGGACACGACTGAGTGACTGAGCACACACTCACAGAAATGAAAGATCAAGAACAAAACTAAGAAACCTGGAAGGGGGAAGCAGTGGGGGAAAAAAAAAATAGATTCTCAGAGTTACACAAGAATATATTTCCTCTATGAAACAAAGTCTGGTCTTGCATTAAAGGGAGCATTCCTAAAACCAAAACAGCTCTGGGAAATTAATGCTATGATAGTGTTGTAGGAAGGGGGCCCCAAGAGTGGGCTCTTGCCTAACACTCGGAAAAGAATTGTCTGAGGAGAGACGTGCTGACAAAGCAAGAGATTTTATTGGGAAAGGGCACCCGGGTGGAGAGCAGTAGGGTAAGGGAACCCAGGAGAACTGCTCTGCCACGTGGCTCACAGTCTCAGGTTTTGTGGTGATGGGGTTAGTTTCCGGGTGGTCTTTGGCCAATCATTCTAATTCAGAGTCTTTCCTGGTGGCGCACGCATCGCTCAGCCAAGATGGATGCTAGCGAGAGGGATTCTGGGAAGTAGACCAGCACGCGGCGTCTCCTTTTGACCTTTCCGGAACTCTTCTAGTTGTTGGTGGCTTATTAGTTCTGTATTCCTTACCAGGATCTCCTGTCATAAAACAACTCATGCGAATGGTTACTAAAGGGCCTGTCCAGGGTGGGCGGTTTCAGTCAGTGTGCTTCCCCTAACAATAGGAGAAATAAAACATACAGTCGAAGGATTGGAAGATAAAGGAGAGCACACCTCTCAGAGAATTACCAGCATAGAAAGAATATATGAGAAAAGTACGAAAAGAATAAGGTTATACTATAAAGACCCAACACCCAGCTGGTAAGAATTCCAGAAACAGAGAACAGAGAAAATAGACTTATCAAAGTTGTAATAGAACATCGCACAGACTGAAAAATAAGACTAATAACCCCCTATCAACAGCACAGGACAATGAATGGGAAAAGACCAATGTCAAAGAATATCTTGGTGGGACTTCCCCAGAGATCCAGTGGTTGCAACTTCCCCTTCCAGGGCAAGGGGTGCAGGTTTGAGTCCTGGTTGAGGGGCTACGATCCCACATGCTTTGTGCACCAAAACCCAAAATATAAAACAGAGGCAATATCATAACAAATTCAATAAAGACTTTAAAAATGGTCCACATTAAAAAAATAGTAATAGTAACTAGGGTTTCAGTGGCTCAGTGGTAAAGAACCTGCCTGCCAATGCAGGAGACAAGGGTTAGAAAGTCCCATTCCAACCCTTTCATTGGGAAGGCCCTACGTGTGGAGGAGCAACTAAGCCCATGTCCTGCAACTATTGTGCCTGTACACTAAAACCCATGAGTCACAACGGCTGAGCCCACCTGCCTCAGTGACTGAAACCCGCCAGCCCTAGAGCCTGCACTCTGCAGCAGGAGAAGCCACCACAAAGAGAAGCTCGAGCCCTGCAGCTAGAGAGTGGCCCCTGCCCACTGCAACTAGAGAAAGCCCGAGCAGCAATGGAGGCCCAGCATGGCCACAAGTAAAAAATAAAATAGAAATAAAAAATTTCTAAGTCTTTAAAAAGATCTAAAATAAAACAGAAACTATTTTATGAAATTTCAAAGCAATGGGGATAAGAGGAGGATCTTACTTGCTCCTAGAAGGAAAAAAAAATAAAGCAAAAACAGGTCCTATGTAAAGGCAGGGAATTCAATAGCTGGAAGACCATGGGGCCATGCGGTCACCCTTTAGAGGAAAAATTTCAACCTAGAATTATAAACTACCCTAAACTCAAAGAAGGATGACAGCATGATGGTTAGATTTGTCACCAGTCGACGGGGCTAAATGATACCTCAATAGCTGGTGAAACATTATACCTGGGTGAGTCTCTGAGGGTGTTTCTGGGAACAGGTGCAATGGTGTTACCCGGAAGAGATTAGCATTTGAATCAGTAGATTAAGTAAAGAAGGTTGTCCTGCCCTTGCAGGTGGGCGTCCTCCAATATCTGGAGGACAGAAAGGCAGGGAAAGGGTGAAAATTTGCTGTTTGCTTGAGCTGGGACGTCCACCTCCTCCTGCCTTCAGACATCAGCACTCCAGCTTCTTAGGACTTTAGACTTGGACTTCAGTTTACATCATCAGCCTTTCTGATTTTCCAGCTTGTTCATGATCCTGGGACTTCCTGAACTCTGTAATCACATCAGGGAATTCTTATAATACATCTCTCTGTCTAGCTCTCTCTTGGTTTTATTGGTTTGGCTTCTTTGGAGAAACTTGACTATCAAAAAAAAAAAATAGTTATTAGCTCTATGCAGGCTCACAGTCACCTTCTGCATATAACCTGCCAGATGCAGCAAACGTCCTGATGACCAGTGACAAGGTACATAATTGACTTCCAGAAAAATATTCTTACCTTCTACTTTGCCTGTGGCTCATAGCCTGCTACAGCCTAGAAGTTAACGATCTGCCAACAATGACTTCTTTTTAGAATCACTAAGGTAGCTTTTAAAGTATGTGTGCTCAGGTGCTCAGTCGTGTCCAACTCTTTTGCAACCCCATGGATTGTAACCCACCAGACTCCTCTGTCCATGGGATTTTCCAGGCAAGAATACTGGAATGGGTTGCCATTTCCTTCTCTAGAGGATCTACCCAACCCAGGGATCAAACCCACCTCTTTTGTATCTCCTGCACTGGCAGCCAGGTTCTTTACCAACTCCTCCATGGTGACAGCTTTTTTAAGGTATATGAGCCCCAGAATCTGATAGACCTTGATTTCTACACTGGCTGTACCTTTTACTGTGTGCCTTTGGGCACATCCCTTAACCTCTTTTTAAACGTGGACATTAATATCATTATTATGTAAAAGTTTTGTAAGGATTAAATGGAACAACAGAGAGAGAGTACTAGAGTGCCTGAGTAAATACTTAAAATAAGCTCCTGTTTTAAAAATTGTTGTTACTGCTAAATTACTTAACCTCTCTATACCTCTTTATTGTCATCTTGAATAAGAATAATAATAGATTCTAATTCATAGTAAAACCCTATGAGTTAGAATAAAATACTAAGGAAATAAAATTCAGCATTATGCTTAGCACAGAGTGAATACTCAAAAAAGCTTGCTATTATTTAGCAGTTTAAAAAATAATTTAGAATTAATATTATAATTCATTAAATTGAATGTGGAAAAAGAATACATAGTGATTTAATCTTACCTAGAAAAGAAGTTTGCTATTTTGATTACTTATAAGTTTTTGAAAATCAATAAAACAATACCTGTCTTGTCTACCTTACTTCTCTGTTTTGTAATATTCAAATGAGTTCCTGTGAGTGAAAAGCACTGCTATTGAATATATATATATATATATATATATATTTGTGTTGTGCTTAGTCACTCAGTCGTGTCTGACTCTTTGCAATCCTGTGGACTGTAGCCCTCCAGGCTCCCCGTCCATGGGATTCACCAGGCAAGAATACTGGAGTGGGTTGCCATGCCCTCCTCCAGGGGATCTTCCAGACCCAGGGATTGAAGCCGTATCTCTTGAGTCTCCTTCATTGGTAGGCAGATTCTTTACCACTAGTGCCATCTTAGAAACCCAAACAACATAAATACAGTACACATATAAGACACATGAGTATGAACATGCATACATATATGTGTTTGTATATATACATAATGTATTCATAAAACAGCTGTGGAAATCCCTCCCTGAGCCTGACTGAATACTGGCCCCCTCCTGCAAAGATTCATGTCTGAGTTCTCCAGACATGTGACCATGTGACCTTACATGGTAAAGAGATTTTGCAGATGTGGTTAAATCAAGGATTCTGAGATCGAGATTATACTGGATTCCCAGAGTGAACCCAATGTAGTCACTAGGATCAGATAGAAGAAACAGAAAAATCAGAGTGAGTCCTCCTACATGTGATGATGGAGCAGGAACTGGGGGTGATGTGAAAACAGGATCACGAGTCAAGGAAGGCCAGGGGCCTCTAGCAGCTGAGAAAGTAAACAAACCATTCTCCCCAGAAGCACCAAAGGGAACCAGCCCTGCTGACATCTTGATGTTAGCCCCATCAGATTCATTTTGGACTTGTCACATGTAGAACTATGAGAGAATAGATGTGTTTTGTGTTAAGCCACTAAGATTGTGTAATTTGTTACAGCAGTAACTGGAAACTAATATATTTCCCTTGAAGTCAAGGAAAATGAGAAATGAAAATTAAGATGGGTGATCTGATGATTATTTTTAGATACAGTATGTTCATTGTTTTTCTGAAGTAGGGACATACACTGACTCAAAAGATTGTTTTTAACTCTTCTAAGAAAGAAGAAAATCACACATCAATTAAACAAATGTTTAAGACTTAGCTATGCAAAATTTTGTGTATTTGTTACCTTCTAGATATGAAATTTTATAGCAAGTATTCCATGGTTTCACACAATGAAAAGTTGGAAAGACAGAACATGATTATCTCAACAGCAAGTTCAGTTCAGTTCAGTCACTCAGTTGTGTCTGACTCCTTGTGACCCCATGGACTGCAGCATGCCAGGCTTCCCTGTCCATCACCAACTCCCAGAGCTTACTCAAACTCATGTCCATTGCGTCAGTGATGTCATCCAACCATCTTGTCCTCTGTCGTCTCCTTCTCCTCCTGCTCTTAATCTTTCCCAGCGTCACGGTCTTTTCAGATGAGTCAGTTCTTAATATCAGGTGGTCAAAGTACTGGAGTTTCAGCGTGAGCATTCCAATGAATATTCAGGACTGATTTCCTTGAGGGCTGACTAGTTGGATCTCTTTGCAGTCCAAGGGACTCTCAAGAGTCTTCTCCAACACCACAGTTCAAAAGCATTAATTCTTCGGCACTCAGCTTTCTTTATAGTCCAACTCTCACATCCACACACGACTACTGGAAAAACCATAGCTTTGACCAGACGGACCTTTGTTGGCAAAGTAATGTCTCTGCTTTTTAATATGCTATCTAGGGTGGTCATAGCTTTTCTTCCAAGGAGTGTCTTTTAATTTCATGGCTGCAGTCACTATCTGCAGTGATTTTGGAGCCCAGGAAAATAAAGTCTGTCACTGTTTCCATTGTTTGCCCATCTATTTGCCATAAAGTGATGGGATCAGATGCCATGATCTTAGTTTTCTGAAAGCTGAGCTTTAAGCCAGCTTATTCACTCTTCTCTTTCACTTTCATCAAGAGGCTTTCTAGTTTGTCTTTGCTTTCTGCCATAAGGGTGGTGTCATCTGCGTATCTGAGGTTATTGATGTTTCTCCCAGCAGTCTTGATTCCAGCTTGTGTTTCATCCAACCCCACATTTCACATGATATACTCTGCAAGTAAGTTAAATAAGCAGGTTGACAATATACAGCCTTGACGTACTCCTTTCCTGATTTGGAACCAATCTGTTGTTCCATGTGCAGTTCTAACTGTTACTTCTTGACCTGCATACAGATCTCTCAGGAGGTAGGTCAGGTGGTCTGGTATTCCTATCTCTTTAAGAATTTTTCACAGTTTGTTATGATCCACACAGTCAAAGGCTTTGGCATAGTAAGTAAAACAAAAGTAAATGATTTTCTGGGACTCTCTTGCTTTTTTGATGACCAGTGGATGTTGGCAATTTGATCTCTGGTTCCTCTGCCTTTTCTAAATCCAGCTTGAACATCTGGAAGTTCACAGTTCACATCCTGTTGAAGCCTGGCTTGGAGAATTTTGTGTATTAATTTGCTAGCGTGTGAGATGAGTGCAATTGTGTGGTAGTTTGAGCATTCTTTGGCATTGCCTTTGTTTGGAATTGGAATAAAAATGGACCTTTTCCAGTCCTGTGGCCACTGCTGAGTTTTCCAGATTTGCTGGCATATTGACTACAGCACTTTCACAACATCATCTTTTAGGATTTGAAAGAGCTCAACTGGAATTCCATCACCTCCACTAACTTTGTTCGTAGTGATGCTTCCTAAGGCCCACTTGACTTAGCATTCCAGGATGTCTGACTCTAGGTGAGTGATCACACAATCATGGTTATCTGGGTCATGAAGATCTATTTTGTATAGTTCTGTGTATTCTTGCTTCCTCTTCTTAATATCTTCTGCTTCTGTTAGGCCCATACTATTTCTGTCCTTTATTGTGCCCATCTTTGCATGAAATGTTCCCTTGGTATCTCTAATCTTCTTGAAGAGATCGCTAGTCTTCCCCATTCTATTGTTTTCCCCTATTTCTTTGCATTGAACACTGAGGAAGGCTTTCTTATCTCTCCTTGCTATTCTTTGGAACTCTGCTTTCAAATGGGTATATCTTTCCTTTTTCCTTTAGCTTCTTTTCTCAGCTATTTTAAGTCCTCCTCAGACAACCATTTTGCCTTTTTGCATTTCTTTTTCTTGGGGATAGTCTTGATCACTGCCTCCTTACAATGTCACAAACCTCCATTCATAGTTCTTCAGGCACTCTGTCTATCAGATCTAATCCCTTGAATCTATTTGTCACTTCCACTGTATAATTGTAAGGGATTTGATTTAGATCATACCTGAATGGTCTAGTGGTTTTCCCTACTTTCTTCAACTTAAGTCTGAATTTGGCAGTAAGGAGTTCATGATCTGAGCCACAGTCAGCTCCCGGTCTTGTTTTTGCTGACTGTATAGAGCTTCTCCATCTTTGGCTGCAAAGAATAAAATCAATCTGATTTTGGTGTTGACCATCTGGTGATGTCCATGTGTAGAGTTTTCTCTTGTGTTGTTGAAAGACAGTGTTTGCTATAACGAGTGCATTCTCTTGGCAAAACTCTGTTAGCCTTTGCCCTGCTTCATTCTGTAGTCCGAGGCAAAATTTGCCTGTTACTCCAGGTGTTTCTTGACTTCCTACTTTTGCATGCCAGTCCCCTATAATTAAGAGGACATTGTTTTTTGGTGTTAGTTTTAGAAGGTCTTGTAGAAAGTGAAAGTCAACACTGTTTCCTGGTGCTACTGATAAAGTCATTCAAGATTATATATAGATAAGGCTGTTTATATTTTATAGACAAAGAAATCTGAAAAGACTTAAGTAATTTCAAGTAAAGCAATTACTTTCAAAATTATCAAAAATATATTTTAAAGAGAATTCATGGTTAACATAGGAAACCCTTGTTAACAGTAGACTATTATGTGGTTGGTTTGATTTTGTACATAGTTGTATATATATATGTATTCAGGATTGCCAGATTTAGCAAATAAAAATACAGAGCCCTCGGTTAAATTTCGATTTCATATAAACAATAAATATTCTTATAAATATGTCCCCCAAATATTATATGTGTATTTATACACCAAATTATTTGCTGTTTTCCTGAAATTTAGAAATTTAGAAAAAAATGGAAAAAACTTTTGTTTTCTATTTAAATTCTTCTATATTTTATTTGGCAATCCTAGTTGGATGGTTATTGTTAAAACCAGCTTAACATATAAGAAATTCCTACTTTTTACTATAGTTCATTCATGAAAATCACATCATAGAACTGTCAAATAAAGATCATTTTAATCTTACTAAACATAAGCTTTTACTTAGCCAGAAATCACCATGTGTATTATCAGATCCCACTATATATTGGTCAATTAAAATGCAAATGGAGGCTATTTTTCCTGATGAACATACTTCAGACATGAATAAATCTCATGAATAACTGATTAATGGTGAAAAATGATACATGGGTTTTAAAGGCATGGTTAGATAAGTTCATCAGTCAGATTGGGAGCAGGAAAAGGAATAAATGGCTATATAATTATAAGATGCTGTATGGACCTTACAAGGGCAAAACATCTCCTTAGGGGAATTTGGTCCACGGGGCTATTTCTAGGAAGTATTGGGTCACACATAATCACATTATATGCTTCTTTCTCTTCCTAACTATCAATTTTGTCCAGCTGAAATCTAGTTAAATAAATTTCAGTTTCCCTTGAGGGAAAACCAAGGCCACAAAAAGGCAGAGGGTGGGGGGCAGGGAACAGTTTCCCCGACTGCTTTAGAAATGTGGTGGGATGGTGCAGAGTAAGTATATATACCAATCAAATAAGCCATAATCAACAAAGAGATGAGGCGGAAAAAAATGGAATGAACTTCTTTCTTTCCTCCTGCCCATCTCCAACAGTGAGCTCCTCAAAGACAGAGGATGGCTGGTATCTATGGTCTAGGGAGGGCTCCCAACATGAAGTCAAGACCCTGCAAACTGTAGGGGATTCCCTGGTGGTTCAGTGGTTAGGACTCTGCTGATTTCAATGTCTCGGGTTTGATACCTGGTCAGGCAACTAAGATCCCACAAGCTTCGGAACATGGCAAAAAAGAAAGAAATTGTAAACTGTGGCCAGCTCTCAGTTAAAATTGAGACGTCAGAGTTCTGGAAGTTACAGATTTCAGGGAGGAAGAGACAAGTTATCTGTTATGCAAAAATAATAAACATATTTTGACTATAAACAATGGTGCAAGGGGACTTCCCTGGTGATCCAATGGTTAAGACATCTCTGTCCAAAGCAGGGGGTGTGGATTCAATCCCTCGTCAGAGAGCTAAGATCCCACATGCCACATGACCAAAAAAAAAAAAAAAAAAAAATCAAAACATAAAACAAACAGTATTGTAACAGACTTAATACAGTAATTTTTAAAATAGTGAATATCAAAAGAAAAGACCTTTAAAAAAATATGATGCAAAAAAGTCATCTCCAAGATGTATGCAAGCACCAAGATGTGAAATGTACCAGTCCTCTTGGCTTCTTGATGTTGTCTCCAAATCCTCTTTCTTTTCTCTAGCACCCTGGTGTCAGACGCAGCAGCACAGAGAGCCCTTACCTGGAGCGGCCATTGTGAACCCAGGCTCACTTCCCCCACTTTCTGTCTCATTCACGACCCACAGGATTCAGAACCTAGATCCAGTTCCCATTTTCTCAGTATTCTTCTCCATAAGAATTAATTTTGCTTTACCCTGTGACTCTATGAGACAGAGGTCAAGCCTATTATATGAAAATTTTGTTCTAAATAAAAAACTGGAAGGTAACAATTTGTCTTATAATTTTGACATGGTGGTGGTTCAGTCACTAAGTCGTGTCTGACTCTTGCAACCCCATGGGCTGTAGCCCACCAGGTTTCTCTGTCCATGGGATTTTCCAGGTAAGAATACTGGAGTGGGTTGCCATTTCCTCCTCCAGGGGATCTTCCTGATCCGTACTCAGGTATCGAACCCATGTCACCTGCATTGCAGGCAGATTCTTTAGCTTGCAGGCAGATTCTTTACCATCTGAGCCACCAGGGAAGCCCCAATTTTTATACATGTGTGTGTTAGTCTCTCAGTCATGTCCGACTCTTTGTGACCCCATGAACTGTGGCCCCCCAGGCTCCTCTGTCTGGGATTTTCCAGGCAAGAAAACTGGAGTGGGTTGCCATTCCCTTCTCCAGGGGCTCTTGTGGACCCCAGGGATCAAACGCAGGTCTCCCACATTCTGGGCAGATTCTTAACCGTCTGAGCCACCGGGGAATCCCAGAAGTCGTAATAAGGGTTAAGAATTGAGAGAGTAGCATCTTCCCAACCTGGATCTTCCTGACCCAGGGACTGAACCTGGCTCTCCCACACTGCAGGCAGATTCTTTACCTTGCAGGCAGATTCTTTACTGTCTGAGCCACCAGGGAAGCCCCAATTTGATATACTGATCCCCAATTTTCGGGTTTGGGAAATAAGCTGATATTTAAACAGTTTTAGATTTATGTAAATAAAATTACCTTCCTTCCCGTCGGTAGAGAAAATGTAAAAAGAACAATTCAAAGAAAAGCCAAAGTCTAAAAAAAGCAAAGCTCTGGCAGTGCTGAAGAGCTGTAATAAATCACAGGTGACTACAGTGGGATCACAGTTTATCACACTTGGTTCTAAAACTTAAAGAGTAAAATCAGATTTATATAACATAGGCCACGTAACTGACATTTTTCCCTAATGAGTTTATCTTTTTTACTAGTTGAAAAAGAATCTGTCTTATTAAAAACTTGAGATAGCTTTTACCTGAGATGAGCTTCTATGACCGTAGCTTCTCTGACATAGTCTTCTCTAAGCAGTAGGGCAGACTGATGCATTATGGCCGAGACAAGCCTTGCAGGCACAGAGACCTCGCAATGATTCTTTTAGCGTCAAGAGTTTGTGCCAACATATTAGTAGATTTTGCTTTTGTCTTACTTTAACAAATGGTGCCTAAAAGTCTTTGCTTATTTTTTCACACCAATGCTATTGTTCCTCAGAATACCCTTCTTGCCTTATCATCATAGAAAATGTTAGTCGCTCAGTCATGTCTGACTTTCTGTAACCCCACGAACTGTAGCCCACCAGTCTCCTCTGTCCAGGAATACTCCAGGCAAGAATACTGGAGTTGGTAGCCATTCCCTTCTCTGAGGGATCTTCCCAACCCAAGGATCAAACTCACATCCCCTGTGTTGCAGGAGAATTCTTTACTGCCTGAGCCACCAGGGAAGGCTTATCATCATAGGTTTCTCACAAATGAACCATTTCTTTATTTCATGGCCTTCCAATATAATTCCCTGAAACCCATGATTCAATGAAGGGGGCTGTATTTTTGAATATCAGGCACTATAATATTGACTGGACAGCAATTACTTTCATTTTTTTCTAGTAAACAAATTTGAATGTATGTATATATGTCAATAGGGCTTCCCTTGTAGCTCAGTTGGTAAGGAATCTGCCTGCACTGCAGGAGACCCGGGTCAATGCCACTCTCTCTTTTTTTTTTCTCTCTTTTTTATTTTATTTTATTTTTTTTAACTTTACAATATTGTATTGGTTTTGCCATATATCAACATGAGTCTGTCACAGGTATACATGTGTTCCCCATCCTGAACCCTCCTCCCTCCTCCCTCCCCTTACCATTCCTCTGGGTCGTCCCAGTGCACCAGCCCCAAGCATCCAGTATCGTCCATCGAACCTGGACTGGTGACTCATTTCATATATGATATTATCCTGAAGGAGATCAGCCCTGGGATTTCTTTGGAAGGAATGATGCTAAAGCTGAAACTCCAGTACTTTGGCCACCTCATGCAAAGAGTTGACTCATTGGAAAAGACTCTGATGCTGGGAGGGATTGGGGGCAGGAGGAGAAGGGGACGACAGAGGATGAGATGGCTGGATGGCATCACTGACTCGATGGACGTGAGTCTGAGTGAACTCTGGGAGTTGGTGATGGACAGGGAGGCCTGGCGTGCTGCGATTCATGGGGTCGCAAAGAATCGGACACGACTGAGCGACTGATCTAATCTGATCTGATCTGATACATGTTTCAATGCCATTCTCCCAAATCATCCCACCCTCTCCCTCTCCCAGAGTCCAAAAGACTGTTCTATACATCAGTGTTTCTTTTGCTGTCTCATATACAGGGTTATTGTTACCATTTTTCTAAATTCCATATATATGCGTTAGTATACTGTATAGGTGTTTTTCTTTCTGGCATACTTCACTCTGTATAATAGGCTCCAGTTTCATCTACCTCATTAGAACGGATTCAAATGTATTCTTTTTAATGGCTGAGTAATACTCCACTATGTACTGCCACTCTTCTCAATTCGTCCTGCCCTCTCCTTACTCTGCGGTGTCCACAAGTACATTCTCTGCTGCTGCTGCTGCTGCTAAGTCATTTCAGTCGTGTCCGACTCTGTGCGACCCCATAGATGGCAGCCCACCAGGCTCCCCCGTCCCTGGGATTCTCCAGGCAAGAGTACTGGAGTGGGTTGCCATTGCCTTCTCCGAATACATTCTCTATGCCTGCACAAAATGTGGTTTTAAAATATGGAGAACAGTGTGGAGATTCCTTAAAAAACTGGAAATAGAACTGCCTTATGATCCAGCAATCCCACTGCTGGGCATTCACACTGAGGAAACCAGAAGGGAAAGAGACACATGTACCCCAATGTTCATCGCAGCACTGTTTATAATAGCCAGGAGATGGAAGCAACCTAGATGTCCATCAGCAGATGAATGGATAAGAAAGCTATGGTACATATACACAATGGAGTATTACTCAGCCATTAAAAAGAATACAATTGAATCAGTTCTAATGAGGTGGATGAAACTGGAGCCTATTATACAGAGTGAAGTAAGCCAGAAGGAAAAACACCAATACAGTATACTAACGCATATATATGGAATTTAGAAAGAGGGTAACAATAACCCTGTGTACGAGACAGCAAAAGAGACACTGATGTATAGAACAGTCTTATGGACTCTGTGGGAGAGGGAGAGGGTGGGAAGATTTGGGAGAATGGCATTGAAACATGTAAAATATCATGTATGAAACGAGATGCCAGTCCAGGTTCGATGCACGATACTGGATGCTTGGGGCTAGTGCACTGGGACGACCCAGAGGGATGGTATGGGGAGGGA
Organism: Bos indicus x Bos taurus; assembly: GCF_003369695.1. Lineage (NCBI taxonomy): Eukaryota > Metazoa > Chordata > Mammalia > Artiodactyla > Bovidae > Bos > Bos indicus x Bos taurus. The sequence goes on along the minus strand of NC_040099.1, from coordinate 7,293,557 downwards.
GGAGGGAGGAGGGTTCAGGATGGGGAACACATGTATACCTGTGGTGGATTCATTTTGATATTTGGCAAAACTAATACAATTATGTAAAGTTTAAAAATAAAATAAAATAAAATAAAATAAGTGTGATAGCAGAAAGTAACCTTTTGACACCGTATGAATACCCTATTTCTCACCAACCTTTCTCTTCCTAGTTTTAGTGTCCATTGATTATCCTGGATTGAGGCAGTGATTTCAATCACAGTTGGTGAAGTGCTGACTTGCTAATTCCATCAATCCTTTTACATTTATGGGTTTCCCTGGGTGGCTCAGACTGTAAAGAATCTGCCTGCAATGCGGGAGACCTGGGTTTGATACCTGAGTCCCTGGGTAGGGAAGATCCCCAGGAGAAGGGAACGGCTACCCATTCCAGTATTTCTTGCCTGGAGAATTCCACGGACAGAAGAGCCTGGCGGGTTACAGTCCATGGGATCTCAAAGAGTCGGATATGACTGAGCAACTAACACTTCTTCATGTGTAAGCTAACGTTGATCTTCAGGAAGAGCTTCTCCTCTTCTGTAAGGAGAATCATCCGTGTTTTCCCTTTGGATGAGACAGGAGTCTAATCCTCGTTTTCCTGGCCATCCTTCAAATGCTGTAAAGCCACGATTTTATATTCTCTAGTCTTCTTGTCTCCCAATTCAATGCCCCCATTTCTTTAGCTGTTTCCCAGATCATATGCTTTTGGAATTCCTTTACCATTTTGGTTGCTTTCTTTTGAAGAGGCTCCAATTTGCACACAGAAATTGTAATTCCCAAGTGGGGTCTGATTGAGTGGATTGAAGCAATTGTCTTCTTCACTCTGGATATTACAGTGTCAGTAATATAGCCCAAGGTCAGGGTAGCTTTGCCGACGTCCTATCATATGGCTGATTTATATATTCACTAAAACTGCTGAGCTAAATTTCCTCCAACCACACTTGTTCGAAAAAATTTTTTGAAGACCAAGGATTATGAACTTATTGAATTAAATTCCACTTTTGTAAATTCAACCCAATTTTCCAGGTCATTCTATTCAGTTTTTCATACAAGCTGTAAATCTAAAGGGCTCTTTAGCTAAATCACTAATAAACTTGATCAGCAAAGGGCCAAAGACCAAGTTTGCCCTTGATGATGTTCATTAATCTAGAGCTCCTTCCAGCAATGTGTCTTTGCCTCCCAGCTAGCATTTCTCTGTTGATCCTAAAAGACGTTATGTGAGAGAACTTGTCAAATGCTTTGCTCAAGTCCAGAAACCCTGGGTCTATAGCATGCCCTTTAATTTCCCCTTTAGTCACGCTGCCTAAAAAAGAAATAAGGTTAGTGCAGCATGACTTGATTTTAGTGAAACCATGCCATAGCCTTATGATCCTGGCTTTTTTCCCGAAGAGTTCACAAACTGCTGGATATCAACAACTCATTCATCAATGTAACAAAAGATCCTTTTAAAAATTAAACACACTTAGAATTACTTTGAAATTCAGATAAAATATTAAGTTGTAATGCTTGATTATTTAGAATTTTATAAATTTCCACTGCACTCTGACCACAGAAGAAATTTGCAAAAGCATCAAAATATAAAAATGGCAAGAAGTATATGATTAATATCAAAAGAAAGCTTTGCATGTATATTTTGATGCACTATATTGTTTAAGTTTAATTTATTTTTAAGAAGTTCTCATTATTTTCAAGGATTTGCAATTTTCTAGGAAAAATAAAAGTGTTAAAGGTGGTCCTACACTCTAAACCTGCTTTTAAATTTTTCACATCATACTTTCTAACACAGTCTGTGCAGCCTCGTTGAGGAACATTTCTACATTACTAGCTTTATGTGATGTCTAATAGGTCTATAAATCTATCTAAAAGAAAGAGAAGTAATCAGTTAACAGGGTCCAACCAAAGGGATCAATCAGTAATTTCATGACAGACAATTCTGCAAATCGATTGGCCTCTACTAAAGGTTTAGCACTGCAGTTATATTCTGGAGTAGAAACCCGTGCAGGAGAGTTGAGGTAACTTATTTCCTAACATTAAAATATGGGTGGGAAAAAGTCCAGTGACTCTTTTTGTATAGACTTAGAACACTAAAGATGCGTTTCTGGCAATAAAATTTCCTAGACTGAAACCTCCATCTTTGTCTTTGAATTCATGTAGGAAAATCAATCCAAATGGCATCATCCAAAATTTCTCTTATAACTTGGTGCTGCTGAAGCCAACAGAGTGAGGGGATCTGGTCAAAATTCCAGACATGTAAACATGCTCACACTGATGCACTTAGATGGTTTTCTGTTCATTTTAATATATTAAGAAAGTTAAAGAGCTACCATTCATGAGTAAGGTACTGGGGATTGAAAGTGAATATTTAACTTTAATATGAACTAGAATGCTAGGCATCTAATCCAAGAAAAATAATATGCTTAATAATTATCACACTATGTGAAAGGATCATTTCAATGTTGCAAATTAGAAAGTATTGAAATCACCTTAGATCAATGCAAAAGGAATTTTTAAAAAATCAGTCTTATTTAAAAGAAGATAATTTAGTTACTCTGTTTTCCTAAAAAGGAAAGCAGCTCTTTAATTTATCTGTTGGAATTCCACCAGGAATTCTGGATCTAAGATTATGTGGTCATTTTCTTTTGTTGAAATATTAATCTTTTCTTTTTCTTCAAAATGTCCAATAATTGTTCCATTAAGCAAGGAATAAAATGCATAGGGCAAATGTCCCTTCCTTTCTCTCCACATTGAAAACAGAAATTGTCTGCTTCTTTTCTAATGATTTTTTAAAATCTAGGTAATGACTGTTTTTGGTATCATTGTTGATCATACTAGTCTATATTTTAAAGAATTATGGGATATATATCACACAAATAAAATCAATTTGCTAGTGGTAAATTATACAAAATATATTTTACTATTGAAAGTTTAATATTAATTTCAGATGCCATTATTGTGAATTTACTTCTCTGTCCTTCCTTCAGCCCATCAAAACAAACTCTGTGTTAATTACAAACTTAGCTCTCGCTCAGAACTGACCATGCTTCTCATCTCTTTGAAGTGAATATTCCAGGAGTATAAAATTAGTGAAATATAACACTGGCCAGGTTCTGTGCCAGTCACTTTTAAAATAAACATCTTTTAACTAAAATGAACACTGTGCCAATATATCTATTGGATTTAGAAAATGATTTTTAAAATTAGAAGGAAGTCTTGGCTTAGTTTCTGCAATGGTCTACCATTACTCAAGCGCAGTATCCTCTTCAGATTGATGAGTTCCACTGTGGATGGCATTTAATTAAATAAGATAATGCATGTCCTTATTAATATGAATGTTCTTACTTATCTCTTAAGATAGAGTTCACATAGTAAAAAAAAAAGTGGTTACATTAAATAATATTTTTCAGACTGGTGCATATAAAAAGATATTTAAATTATAACTTTTTCCAAATAATGATTGTGCTATACTTAGCTAACCTCACAAATTAACAAGTTAAGATTCAGGTTTTGCTCACTCACTTTCCTTTATGAAATAAAAGATCTTATGATTCTTAGGTATGCTGATCATGTTTATTACACTTATCTTTGAAAAAGTAAAAATTTCCCTTTTCTAATACAAAAATATTTGGGTGCAATCCACAACATCACATAATCCATAAAAGCAAAGATGTTCATAAAAAAAGTCCCAACTTAATTTGTTCTGAATATTATTACCTAACATCATATCACCTTTTTTTTTAATCAGATGTGGATATCAGACAATGAATAAACTACGCATCTGAGTCCTAACTTTGAAGGATAAATTCCAAAGTAAGAAAAAAAAATAGGAATGTAGCCACATCTAGAATTTATTTTTACGTACGCTAATTAGCATCCTTTGTTTCTTATGCCCACAAAGGGCATGGGTGACATAATAAGGAGTTTCAAATATGTGGAATATGAAAGATGTTTCTGTGATTGCAAAGGATGTCACAATCAGGAACGTGTTTACATGGGTGGATTTGTACTGGTCCAATAACAGAAGGTCTTTACCTTCCACTGGTGAAATACGAATGGAAGGATGCTGCTTACTAGTTTAATAAAAGAATAAATAACACCCCATTTTCTGCCCAAATTAGACATCCATGTGGCGCTAGTGGTAAAGAATTCGTCTGCCAATGCAGGAGACACAAGAGATGCGGATCCAATCCCTGGGTGGGGAAGATCTCCTGGAGGAGGAAACCAGTATTTTTGCCTGGAAAATTCCATGAACAGAGGAGCCTTGCGGGCTGCAGCCATGGTGTCGAAAGAATCAGACAAGGCTGAGCGACTAAACCACCATTATGGTGTAATACACTAGTACTTCTGACCGATTTAGGCACCCATAAACAAAAGAGAGACAAGATGAGAAAGAACGGGATTAACACAGCTAAGTGAAATGCACAGAACATTTCAAATTTATATGCCAATGATTTTTAAAATATTTTTTAAAAACCTAATAACTATCATACAACAGTTTGAGAAAAATGAAAAATAGCTAATTTGAATTTTAATGTCCAAATCTTAGCTTCTGTGAGGATGCTAATGGCCTCAAATCAGGCATCCAGACTGATGCTAATTACTTAATTATGTTCTCAGAGAGAATACAGTCTCACAGCGCTATTTCTAAGATATTTTAGAAGGTAATGAGTCTCTGAAATGAGGTGAAATGGCATTAATGAAGAAGAGAGATAAAAATATAACAAAAGGATTTGAACATCTAACGTACATATGGGAAGATAAGAGAATAGTAGTGTCATTGTGTGAGGGATTTAGCAGAGACATAGAACCACTATATATATATTTTCTTTATCATTCATATATGGTTATGTTATGAAGATTGACCTCCCACAATCCTAGCAACTGGTTAGGCAGTGCTTGACCTTCTGCCCACAGGGCCAGGGGCAGAAAGGGAAGAAGGTGAAGGGTTGGAGGACAGGAAAGGGAACTAACTGGGTGCATGAACTTGAAATGGAGCCCACAGAGACACGCGGGGACCTGGCACTTTTCACCTTAGAGCTAAACACACACCCCTGGTCCAGGTATCACAAAAGTGAAAAGCAGGATGTGCGGGTGATGGAGCAGCTGCAGACACCCACGAGGTGGGCTGGAAGGTACACGACACTAGGAATGAACTGCCCCGTAGGCCTCTCCACCGATCTCCCAGGCGTAAGAGTAATATAACTGCAACTTCACTTCCCCTTTTCAAATGTCTTTGTGGCCAGCCCTAACCAGAAATACACAGGGACGAGAATTCCGGGAACTGCTGGTTAGCCTTAGCCAAGTCAGCATATTGCCAGGCCACCAGAGGATGCTTAGAGATTATCCAGAAAATGAAATGACAGAATTTCTAAGCTGTATGCTCCAGGAAAACCCCTCCAAACTAGATAGCTGAACTGCAGCCATTTGGACACTGTGTCAGTAAGAGGTGCCGTATCACTCAGAGCACTGGCAAAACATAAAGGGCTTCACCAAAGAAAGCTTAAGGAAGGAAGAGTAGCTCCAATATCGTGGCCACCTGATGCGAAGAGCTGACTCATTGGGAGAGACACTGATGCTGAGAAAGATCGAAGGCAAGAGGAGAAGGGGGCGACAGAGGATGAGATGGTTGGATGGCATCACTTAATGAACAGACTTGAGTTTGAGCAAACTCCAGGAGATGGTGAAGGACAGGGAAGCCTGGTGTGCTGCAGTCCATGGGGTCACAAAGAGTTGGACATGACTGAGCAACTTGAACAACATCACCAAGGAAGAGTACACAGCGTGGTGAGCACGGTTAAGGACTAACACAGGACAATGACACCAGGAATTGGCAACAGTCGGAAGTCCATTACCACCCAAAATGGTGAGAAGAGGGAACAACCCCCGTGAACCAGGGAGCGGTGGCCAAGAGGCATGTCTAGAAGACCTAAAACAGAGGAAGGCAGCCTCTGCAAGGACCGACCAGGGGAACAAGCTCCCAAATTCTCTCTGTTGCATGTCTCTACTCACATCCTCTTTCCTAACGTTGCTGGACCTACTTGGACACCAGTGGGCAAGGAAGCCCAGAGGAGGGGACCCCAAGAGGACAGCCTCCTGAACACAGCACAGACAGGAGTTGCGTCAGCGTGGATTTGAGCCCAAAACAACTTATACCAAAATGGCCCCCTGACATAAGCAAATGTGTGTGTGCTAAGTCGCTTCACTCATGTCTGACTCTGTGCGACTCTACGGACTGTAGCCTGCCAGGCTCTTCTGTCCATGGGATTCTCCAGGCAAGAATACTGGAGGGGGTTGCTATTTCCTACTCCAGGGGATCTTCCCAATGCAAGAATCGAACCCATGTCTCTCACATCTACCTGCATTGGCAGGCGGGTTCTTTACTACCAGCACCACCTGGGCAGCCCCTCATAAGCAACATCTATACCTATATAGATAGTTGTTTATCCCTGGTGGCTCAGATGGTAAAGCATCGGCCCTCAATGCGGGAGACCCAGGTTCCATCCCTGGGTTGGGAAGATCCCCTGGAGAAGGAAATGGCAACTCACTCCAGTATTCTCGCCTGGAAAGTTCCATGAACAGATGAGCCTAGTAGGCTACCGTCCATGGGGTTGCAAAGAGTTAGACACGACTGAGCGACTTTATTCTTATCCCACTGAAGTTACAAATCAGTAACAGAATTGTGTAAATTTTACTAACGTTGACAAATGTCTCAGAAATACCATTTAGAGGATATTTGTTCCTAAGGGTCTCTCTGCCATATTGGTGTGTTTTAATTTGCTGTTTGATGCCATGCTCCCTTGGGCCCCAGGACACTTGCAGAACTAGTGCAGAACCTCACAGATGCCCCTACCCCAGACTTGGTGTGGGTGCAGGTCATCAACGGTTGGGTCCCCGCTCCCTCTCTGAGCCTCCTGCCCCCTGGCATCAAACCATTACGCCTTGCCTTCATTGCTTGGAAGCAGAGGCGACATTTCTCCTGCCCCTGGGCCAGCTGCCCCCCGCCCAAGGCCAAGGGTGTTGCAACTTCCTCTGAGGGATGCTCTAGGGACCTGGAAGGAAGAGGGCAAGACCCTAGTACTGCACATCATCGGTGAAGAACCAAGGTGCGTCCAGCCCTGGGTGAGTCACGGCCCTCGCCGGGCTGTGCTGCGCATGCGCTTCTGGCCCCAGTTCCCACCTGCATCACCGGGCAGGTGGACCTCGGGCAGAGACTAGGCCGGGTGAACAGCAGGGCCTGGGGCCAGGCTCATGGAGCAAGTGACTTAGAACCTGACTGGGAGACAGTGGAAGCTGGAATACGTATGAGCTGAGGCTCCAAGCCCCTAGAGCACGCTTCACTTAAAAAACTCAAATGCTAAAAGAAAGCCACTCTGAATTCCACGGCAGAGCATTAACCGACAGTTGTGGGACCTTCTGACTTGGATGCCAAGCAGCAGAACTGGTCCCAAGCCCATGAAATGAGCCCAGAATGGCCTGTACAGTAATTTTTTTTTTTTTTCTTTAAGAAATTCTCTCAAGGACTTTAACCATGGTTCAAATGAAGCCAGTTTCCTGAAGCGATCCCTAGTGGCTGGAACATCTCACAAATATTCTTGAAATGAGGCATCTTAGTTGAGCGTTTCAGACCTTGAGATAAAGTTTTTTTTGTTCTTTTTTTTCTTCTTAATTTAGTGATGGGGTTTTCTATTTGTTAATTATTCATTGATCGATGCTTTCTTAGAATGTGGCTATGTTTTCAGTAACAAGAAATGTTTAATACTGACATAGGATGAGGAAATTTTTATCTTGAGAGACACCCAGGCTTCAAGTTAGCTTTGATAAACAGCTAAAGGTATTTTTACAGAGTTACAGTTTCAATTTTCAGTTAAAAAAAAGCAACAACATTATTCTGCTTCTTTCTGGATGTTAAAAATTTGAATTTTTATTCTGACATTGATAAGAGCATTACTACTCTTGGACAAACATTTGACTCTTTTTTACAGACAAACACTAAAAATAGAAAATCCTATGCAAACATTTCTGAAACCTGAGTTTTAGTTTTAGTTTGAGTTTCTCAAAACTAAGCTACTGGTATCAATTAGTTTAATTAGAACTGAATGTCCATTTCAATGTGTCTATTTCCACTGATTTGATGATCTGAAAGGAATTGTCAAATCTTTTCTTTCTGTTCTTTGATATGATATTAGTTTGAGAAATTAACAAGAAAGCTCTGGTCTTGCTTTATAAAGTATGAATTAGAGTAAAATAATTTTAGTTTTTTCCTTCCTTTCTTGTAGTAATTACTTAGGAAACACTTCATTCTTGTAACAGTCTTGAATTACAAGATGGAATTAAATATATATATATATATCATATATATATTAAGTAATTGATTTTAAAGCCTCTGATGCAGGAAAATAAAAGGTATAAATAAGATTAGAGAGGAAATTGCCTTTTAGATTCTTCTATTCACTAGTTTAAAATAAACCAAAATTAATATTCAACCAAAATATTTTGAAACAATGAGTCATTCTAAACGGGAAGCATTCATGTTAAAATATTTAACCAGAGTATTTCTGAAATTTAGGTGTTATTTAAACCTGCATGGGTATTTCTTCATTTTCACTATATGGATTCTCAACTCCTGTTTCAAAATAAGAAGGGACACACAAGGATGTAGTCAACCAGAAGCTTAGGAAATACAAAGAGAATTTATGTCATCCCACAGAAAATGTCTGAGTTTTGTGTTGCTTTATACACGTTTTAGTTGGTAAAAGTTTTTGCCGTGTTAAAGCACGACTTTGAACTCTGGGACTTCATTGCCTGTCAGAATGACGGAGCAGGGGTAAAATTAAAGGGTGTTTTCAGCCAGCCCTCAGGAAGGCCCTGGAACACCTGGGGGCCAATGTAGGAAGAATCTTAAATTCAGATCTATCATTGTGTGCTTTCTCAACCTTCCCTGTGTGTGTCTGGCCTACCCTCAACCTGTCCCAAATTTAAGCCGACTTCTCTGCACTGGCCGGAAATAAAGACTTAAATACTCTCCAGCCATTTGTCGGGAATAAAGTGTTTATACTTCTGCCTCTCAAGCTTAGCAGTGACTGAGCTGAGGCATGTTTCTGTGGTGGTGACCTGTCAGGGCTCCAGCGAGTCCTCTGAAAAGGAACGGCTAAGTGCTGGGACGGCTATTGTTTGCTCCCCATCCCAGGAGAATTGTTTTCAAACAAAACTCAACCTGAAAATAGTCAGTGACAGAAGGAAGTCTGAATCACACTGATGTTTCCTTAATAGCTCCCCAGGTCTTTTGCTGCTTTCTCTTTTCAAGTTAAATCCTGGAGGTGCCAGATTTTTCCTGAGTTTACGCACACTCAGCAGTTATTTTAAAGGGCGAATCTGTGAGAAGACTATTTCTGAAGATCTGGGTCCAAATTATTCATCGACTATTTTTAACTGGCATTAGTTTGCTACCGTACTAAAGTACGCACTGTGTGCTAATGAAAATGTAATAGTCAAATAGGTATTTATTGCTAGACATTTCCTTAGTTCCTTGCATAATGAAGAATTCTTTGCAAAGTGCTATTCTTAAGTGACTGTAAGGCCTTTTCTACTTCTGAGTTTCATTTGAAGTCATACTTTTTCATGAGGACCACCACGGGATGAGAAAAGGAGAGAGGACAGAGGTGCCTAGGTGGCTGACTCAGCATTTACCGAGTTGTGATCATTATTAAAATACAACCAAAAGTTAACTCTACTTTCGAGTTACTCCCAATGCCGCCGGAGCAAAAGTTTTAGCAGTAAGATGACGCTGAAAACTGGTTTGGCCTCCCCCTCTTTTCATATAATTATTGCATCATTTCTTCCCTGCAAAACACGATTACCATGGGCACAGCAGGGGGTTAATCTTGACGTCAAGAGTAAAGAGAAACTAGGGAGAGAGATTAAAAAAGAATGAGGTGAGGGTGTGGGAGGGTTTTTGGTGGTGGTAGGGGTGTTGGTTGGTTTTTTAACGAGAACATGGAGTTAAGAAAGTAAGCAATTTCTATATTTTGAACTCTCACGAGCAGATGTTGAGGGTTATTTTCTTAATATGTTTATATTTCATTGGGTTATTTAAATTAAACATTCAGTCTATCACAAACTAAATTTTATAATCCAGGCTCATATGAATGGAGAAGGGAGGTTAATCAGGGTAAAAGAAACATATTCCCTCTACTCACCCACACACACACAAAAGTTAATGAAAAAAGCACAGATAATCTTTATTATAGGAACTTCCCTGGTGGCCCAGTGGTTAAAACTCCACACTTTTAACACAAAGGGTGTGAGTTCAATCCCTGGTCAGAGATCCGACCCCCCAAAAAATATCCGTATTATAAAACGTTTAATCAAGCATTGTCAGCTTCTGAGTACGTTCAAATATCTGCAAAGCCTTGATGATTAAAAAAATAATCAGCTATTTTTCTCTAAAGTTTATTTAAAATTCTGGAAAAAAAATCATAAAATACAATAGTGTCATTGGGATACTCAGATAGCTATTGGCTAGTTAGAAATCCTATTTGTCCCCAGGCTGCACATTGCACTTCCCATTCTTTCAGTGGCAGAGATATAGTATGTGATGATTAAAGCAGGATATGAACTCTATTATATCAATTTCTTTGGGTCAAAAATTCAGAAACAGCTTAGCTGTGTGACTCTGGTTTAGGGTCTCACGAAGTTGCAGGCAAGGTGTGGGCTGCAGTCATTCCAAGGCTTGTCTGCAGCTAGGGTTCCCACTAACCTTCACCTGTGCGGTGCGGGTTTTGGGTTTTGGGTAGAGGGCCTCTGTTCCCGTACACGTGGGCTTCTTCCCCTTGGGCTGCTTGAGTCCCCTCATAAGATGGGGGTGGTTTAGCAAGAACCCTCCTTCCTGCCTCCTCTTAATAATTTTCCGTGCGCTGACTCCCTTCACCCTGCTCACTGACCATAAATCGCTGTCTTTACTGTTCCCAGAGTTAAAGCCCAATCACTTTGCCCTATTGCTGTAGTCTTGACACCTATGAAAATAAAGCCCTCCTTACCGTTTTAACAAGTGTCAGAGTACGGTAAGTCCCCTAGACATGAACCTTCAGGTTTAGAACTTTCAAAGATGCAAACAGGTGTCCACATGTCCAATCACATCAGTTCGTTCATGTGTTTGGTGTGCGTGGGCATACGCATGCATTCTCTGCAAGTGGTTGTGGTGCGTGTAATCTACTGTACGGTACTGTATAGACTATAGTAGTGTACAGTGTCTTTATATCAAGCCCAGGATAGCCAGAAGCAAGCACAAAAGCAGCAGTGGTATAGTTGGTATGCTTGCTTGCTCAGTTGTGTCTGACTCTTTGCCACCCCACGGACCGTAGCCCAACAGGTTCCTCTGTCTATTGGATTCTCTGAGCAAGAATACTGGAGTGGGTAGCCATGCCCTCTTCCAGGGGATCTTCTCAACCCAGAGATCAAACTCAGGTCTCCCATGTATTGCAGGCAGATTCTTACTGACTGAGCCACCAGGGAAGTAGCTGGTACTACTGTACTTTTCAAGGTACCACACTGTAAGATTAAAAATGTTTTGTTTTGTTTTTGCATTTTTATGTACTACTTTCTGCTTTATTTAAAACATCTATTTTATTTAAAACATCTATTTCTGCTTTATTGATTATGCCAAAGGCTTTGACTGTGTGGATCACAATAAACTGTGGAAAATTCTGAAAGAGATGGGAATACCAGACCACCTGACCTGCCTCTTGAGAAACCTGTATGCAGGGCAGGAAGCAACAGTTAGAACTGGACATGGAACAACAGACTGGTTCCAAATAGGAAAAGGAGTACGTCAAGTCTGTATACTGTCACCCTGCTTATTTAACTTCTATGCAGAGTACATCATGAGAAACGCTGGGCTGGAGGAAGCACAGGCTGGAATCAAGATTGCTGGGAGAAATATCAATAACCTCAGATATGCAGATGACACCACCCTAATGGCAGAAAGTGAAGAAGAACTAAAGAGCCTCTTAATGAAGGTGAAAGAGGAGAGTGAAAAAGTTGGCTTAAAGCTCAACATTCAGAAAACTAAGATCATGGCATCCGGTCCCATCACCTCATGGCCAATAGATGGGGAAACAGTGGAAATAGTGGCTGACTTAATTTTTCTGGGCTCCCAAATCACTGTAGATGGTGATTGCAGCCATGACATTAAAAGACGCTTACTCCTTGGAAGGAACGTTATAACCAACCTAGACAGCATATTAAAAAGCAGAGACATTACTTTGCCAACAAAGGTCCGTCTAGTCAAGGCTATGGTTTTTCCAGTGGTCATGTATGGATGTGAGAGTTGGACTATAAAGAAAGCTGAGTGCAGAAGAATTGATGCTTTTGAACTGTGGTGTTGGAGAAAACTCTTGAGAGTCCCTTGGACTGCAAGGAGATCCAACCAGTCCATCCTAAAGGAAATCAGTCCTGAATATTCATTGGAAGGACTAAGGCTAAAGCTGAAACTCCAGTACTTTGGCCACCTGATGCGAAGAGCTGACTCATTTGAAAAGACCCTGATGCTGGGAAAGACTGAAGGCAGGAGGAGAAGAGGATGATAGAGGATGAGATGGTTGGCATCACCGACTCAATGGACATGGGTTTGGGTGAACTCCTGGAGTTGCTGATGCACAGGGAGGCCTGGCGTGCTGCAGTTCATGGGGTCGCAAAGAGTCGGACATGACTGAGCAACTGAACTGAACTGAACTGAACTGATGTACTACATTCTGTGAAAAGTATTATAAACTTATTACAATACTATACAGCAAATTGTGTTAGTTGGGTACCTAAGCTAACTTTGTTGGACTTATGAACAAAGCGGACTTACAAAGGCACTCTCAGAATGTTTGTATGTAGGGGACTTACTGTATTTCCTTCTTCAGCACCCTTTTAGGACAGAAAGAAGTCCTCTGTGATTTCCTGCCTCCAGCTCATATCTCTATTTCTCTATGCTCAGTTCTGTCTGACTCTTTGCAACCCCTTGGACGGTAAAGCCTGCCAGTCTCATCTGTCCGTGGGATTTTCCAGGCAAGAATCCTGCCTGGAATACTCCAGGCAATACTGGAGTTGGTTACCATTTCCTTTTCCAAGAGATCTTCCCGACCCAGGGATCCACCCATTTCTGGTGGATTCTTTACCAACTGAGCCACCAGGGTAGCCTACACAGCCCAAGGGTGCCTCCTTGGCTTGCCACGCCTGGGGATGTGGGCCGGTCTCCTCTTTCTCTTGCTGGGGGAGGGCAGCTCAGGTCAGGCTATATTCTCAGCATTTTCCTGTCCTACAGCACGTCCTCCAAGGGCATAGGTCCAGAGCTCTGGTTTTCTTGAAGCTTTCCCTTACATGGTTTCAAATAGGGAGGAGACAGCCCCTTCCCTCCCTCATTGGAGGATGGGATGTGTACAGCCTCTTCTGCACCCCGAAGCTATGTAGGTGGGCTAATTCAGGCAAAACAGGTTTTGAAGTCATTCCTTTTGTGATTAGATTAGCACTTAACATCAGGGTACTTAACACCTATGATTCCCAGTCCCCAGCAAAACTCAAGTCCAGGGGGACATTCAAATGGATCCTGTTGGAAAGTCATGCACAGGAAATTCTATGGCAGGTATTGTTTCAAAGAGAGTGCCTTTTGATCTCAAGTTCTCTGTCAGCCACTAACATGTGACTCAGGATGGAAAATGTGTGCATGCCAATTCCAGGTGTGTTCATTATTGTTATGTGACAAGACATTTGAATGACCAATATTTCTTCTTGCCCTAGGAGAAATCTCACACTTTTTAAATGTCTGCTGTTAATTAAAAAGAGCAAAATGAATTTCATATAAACTATAGGTGAATGGGGAAATAGAGATATGAAAAGTTAAAAATGATGCAAAAATCAAATAACAATGTGATAGTAATACTTAGGTTACAGAATATAAACAATTGATGATGTCTAAAAGTCATATTGCTTCTAGGGAGAAATTTTTACTTTAATGACTCCAAATATAATGGAACAATGCTCTAATAGAGAATTTTAATCCATCCATAGAAGGTACAGTATTATTTCTCTTTTTTTATGGATCGTTAGGTCTTCCTGATGCTTTAAAATTACGAACATTGAACATATGTAGAAGTTTACTTTTCTATAAAATGCTGATCCTACTTTGGATTTCTAGCTTTTGAATTCAGTGAGTTATCTTGCTGTAAAGAAGAGTTCTTTAACAAATGGAATTCTCTGGTACAGAAGTGGCTGGACCTAGAGACTGCCATACAGAGTGAAGTAAGACAGAAAAATAACACACATGTGGAATCTAGAAAATGAAGAATAAACAGGAAACTAAGCCTACAAGGGACAGTCACCATGTAGGGATGATAATTTGAGGAAGTGCCACCTTTCTGAGCAAACAAATAGGTTCCCACATACCTCCTGCCAGGTCTTAAAAACCCTCAGATTCCATCATTTGGGAGGTAGGCACCATTCCTTTACAGTCAGCATATCCCCACTGAGCAGAATCTAGCTACTGATTGAAATAGCCCAGGAAAATTATTCAGTTCAGTTCAGTGGCTCAGTCGTGTCCGACTCTTTGCGACCCCATGGACTGCAGCACTTCCTCTTAATAATTGCCAACTGAAAAAAATTGCACAAGCTAGAAGTCGAGAATTATCTTTTATTCAGTGGCTTTCTGAGGACAATAGCCTGAACTTCAGCCTCTTGGAGAGCTCTGAGGAAGTGTTCCAAAGAGTTAGAGGAGGAGTAAGGATATACTGAAGCTTCACGGGTAAAGAACCCGCCTATCAATGCAGGAGACATATGAGACGCAGGTTTGATCCCTGGGTCAGGAAGATCCCCTGGAGAAGGAATTGGCAACCCCCTTGAATATTCTTGCCTGGGAAATCCCATGGACATAGGAGCCTGGCAGGCTACAGTTCATGGAGTCAGTGAGAGTTGGACATGACTGAATGCACGTGCACGCACGCACACACACACACACACACACACACACACACACAAGGATATACAGCAGTTTTTGCTTCAAACATACATAGTTGAACATCAAAAACCTACTGCTAATCACACTGAAACATCCAGGCATCCCAAGATAATGATCCAGTGCCTTTCCATGTATGGGAAGATGCAAGTGTCTGGCTTCACTGCGATGATTCCTTTGATAAGCATCTCAACTATCCAGTGGCAGTTATCTTGTTTTCTCATCCTGAATCCCCCTCAGGGTGCACCTTCAGAGCTGCTAATGTGGCTGAAGGCTTGACAGTGGGCAACTTGTTGGATGTTTACTGACGTGGCAGGCAATATTTTGGGGGGGTCCACATAATTAGGCTCTGGAGATCAGGTACCTGTCACTTCCTGAAGGACAAATTAGCCACTCTTCTATATTAACGTGGATCTTTAAAAGGGTTTTGAAAACTCATTTATCACCAGGCTATTCTCAAATAGATGGAAAGAGGAATGAAATATTCAAATTTATTCATCAAAGATTTCCTGAGGCCCTACTGTGTGAACATTTTTCATTTTAGGTACTAGAAGCATAATAGAAAGATGAATAAGACAACGTATCTGCACTCAAAGGAGAACTGCTAAAATTCAGGGTAGAGCATAGGATGTGCTGTAAAACCCAACGTGGGCTTTCTCGATAGCATGACGTCTTTTCTGATGGGGTGGATCTGAGCCTTGACAGATGATGAGTAAGGTTTTCAATGTATAGAAGTAATCAGAGGGTGTGTTTGTTGGCGGGGTGGTGGTGTGGTGAGATGGAAGAACATTCTAGGCGAAGAGAAAAGCACAGGGCGGGACTGCTTGCAGATGGAGCTACACGGCTTGGCTGGGCAAAGTGTAATATGAGGAAACAGTGGACGGCGGGGCTGGAGAAGTGGGTTGGGTCCACCTCTCTCTTTGAATGCCAAGTAACTGAGTCACTCTTCTGTGCTTTACGGAGAACGCAGGGTGAACACAGAATTTATTTTCCAAACAGGAACAACTTCGCGATGAAAGGTGGCACTGTTCACATTTGTGCCAGACTGATAGTTATAACCTGGTGCTGTCCTGGGCAAACTGGGACGTTTGGAGACTCTAGTAATTGGGAAGCTCTACAAGGAGAAGCTTTGCCTGGGAGGCGATTGCAATGACTTCATTCCAGAGAACAGGCCTTCAGGGTGGAAGGGGTTAGGGGAAGGGCAGAGGGATGGGCAGGCCTAGGACTCCCTGTGGCTATCACAACAAAGCATCACAAACTGGGTTGTTGTTCTTTAATTGCTCAGTCATGTCCACCTCTTTTTGCGACCCCATGGACTGTAGCCCGCCAGGTTCCTCTGTCTAAGGAATTCTCCAGGCAAGAATACTGGAGTGGGTTGCCATTTTCTTCTCCAGGGGCTCTTCTCAACCTAAGGATTGAATCTGAGTCTCCTGCCTTGCAGGCAGATTCTTTACCACTGAGCCACTGGGTAAGCTCTACAAACTGGGTGCTTTAACACCACAGAAGTAGTTCCTCTCCTGGTCCTGGAGGATAAAGCAGCAGAAAATCAGGCTGCCTGTAGGGTCATGCTCTCCCTGAAGCTGTAGGGAAGCATCCTTCCTTGCCTTTTCCAGCTCCAGGTGTTGGCAGCAGTTCTGGCAGTCCTTGGCTTGTGGGCACATCACTGCCCTCTCTGCCTTCCTGGGATTCTCCCTGAGCATCTCTGCATGCCTGTCCCTGTGTCTCTTTTCCTCTTATGAAGTCAACAATCAAATGGGATGAACGGCCCTCTCTACTCCAGTATGACCAAGTACCAACTTCATGACATCTGCAAAGACCCCACTTTCAAACAAGGTCACACTCAGAGGTTCTGCTAAGGACATGTATCTTTGGGGACACTCTTCCATCCAGTACAAATCCCGATCAGGGGACTCTGCACGAGTGGAAGACCTCTCATGGGCCTCAAAGACAGAAGGAGAGAGGCAGCAGAATAGCCGTGGAAAGCAAGAGGGATGTAGAAAGTGTGCAGTGTTGCTTACTTGGGCCAATTTCCCCCAGGACTTTTAGCACCGAGGATGGACTTGCAATGTCAGGATGAGTTTGTAAGGCTACCCACCATGTCCCATCCTACTTCTTCTATCCAGTTTTTTCCAGTCCAAGGTCCACATTTTTTCTCTTCTGGAGGAAAGAAGATCTTTAATACTAGAAATCAAGCCAGACTTGAAACTGGGAGAGGGCAGTTGAAGTCATGACTCGGCTACTTTTAACTCTGTCACTTGGGCAAGTCATATGATTTCTTAGAATCTCTTTCCTCCTCCATACTATGAGGATGCCGATCATGGTCCGGAAGGTTCTTTGTGGCTCTACAAGCTGTGATTTCAGGAGGAAGAGGAAGAACTGAGCTCCTTCCAAAGGGCAAAGGGCCCTTTGCCAGGACCGCCTTTTTAGCAAGTGTGTCTATCAGACAGGGGCCTCCTCAATGGATGGCTCAGTGGTAAAGAAACCACCTGCAATTCAGGACACACAGGTTCCATCCCTGGGTCAGGAAGATCCCCTGGAGGAGGAAATGGCAACCCACTCTAGTACTTTAGCCTGAAAAACCCCATGGCCAGAGGAGCCTGGTGGACTACAGTCCATGGGGTCTCAAAGAGTCAGACACGACTAAGCATATGATGTATCAGACAGTGCTGACTAAAGCCAAAATGTTGGAATTCAGCCAAACATGGAGATTTTCTTTATAAAAATTTTATTAGTAATTAGTGTGTTATTTCTTATCTACAGCACTATTTCCATTTTTAAATTTTTTTAATTGGATAATTGCTATACAAAGTTGCGTTAGTGTCTGCTACACAACAAAGTGAATCAGCTATGTCTACATATATCCCCTCTTTCTTGAACCTTCCTCCCACCCCGCTCCCTCCCACCTCTCTCTCATCACACAGCACCAAGCTGAACTCCCAGTGTAACACAGCAGCTTGCCACTAGCTATCTATTTAATATATGTCAATGCTATTCTCTCAGCTGGTCCCACCTTCTCCTTCCCCTACGGTGTCCACAAGTCAGTATTCTACGTCTGCATCTCTATTCCTGCCCTGCAAATACGTTCATCAGTACCATTTTTCTAGATTAGCATGGAGACTTTAATTTATCCACTGGGGTATCTCTACCCTAAAGTTGTTGTTGTATTATTCATACTGTTATATCACTATTATTTTAATGGTTAAGAGCTCATATTTTGGAGTCAGAGAGACCTAAGTCTGAATTCCAACTCTGCCTTCTAGCAGGGTGTGACTTGGGAAAGTTACTTACTACTTATAATCAAGAAGGCACAGTTTTCTCACCTGTAATGTGAGGATGATGATAATACAGATCTTACAAACTCACTGTTAAAATAAAGTAGATAATATATGCCCCAAAATAGTTGCATACCTTGCTTGTAAAATACATATTACCTAGTAACAGCAATCATTATGGACCAGGTACCAAGTTAAACAGTTTTGAGCATTATCTCAAGCAATTGCCACCACTGTTTAATATAGAGTCAAGAAGATCCCCAGGAGGAGGAAATGGCAACCCACTCCAACGTACTTGCCTGGAGATCCCCATGGACAGAGGAGCCTGGGCTATAGTCCATGGGGTCTCAAAGAGTTGGGAATGAACTGATTTAATAGAGTTAATACAAAAATATAAAAACACCTCCCCCGTTCTCACCCCTCTTCTTCTAAGAAACCGAGGTTACAACTGAGAAGCTTGGTTAAGCTCACACCTCTGTATGAATTGTCAAGGCTGAGACGCCACACCAGCTCTGCCAGACTCAGAAGCCGGTGTCTTGATCCTGTCTCCTGGATCACGCTTATCGTGCTGATCAGCCAGCCCACTGCCACCTTCATGCTTATCAGCCCTGCTCCCCAGCCTCCAACTACTGGCCTTCTTCAGATCAGGTAAGGAAACACCAGTCCGATTTCCAGTCTGTCCCGCGTCTTCTTCTGAATGGGCTTACCACAAGAGGGGTGGGTTGAAAAGTTTGTTTCACCTCTGTTGTTGGGGTTGTTCAGTGGCTCAGTCGTGTCTGACTCTTTTAGACCTCGTGGACTGCAGCAGGCTTCCCTGTCCTTCACTCTCTCTCAGGGTTTGTTCAAACTCATGTCCATTGAGTCAGTGATGCCATCCAACCATCTCATCCTCTGTCCTGTTTCATCTCTAATTAATAAGTACTATTTTTACTAACCTGACTGGTCTATTTCAGTCAACATTCACTGTGATTGGACATCTGAGAACTGAGTTGCATTTAAATCAGATTAACACTAATAATAGGAGTTTATTTTTACTTATTTTTCGGCCTCTCTCCAGGCATGTGGGCTATTAGTTCCCAGATCACGGATGAAATCTGCATCCCTTGCAATGGAAGCAGGGAGTCTTAACCAGTGGACCACCAGGGAAGTCCCTGTAGGAATTTAATAACAAATTGAAATAAGAACTAAAGATGACAGAGGTCTGGTGAATCACATGTACCAGATGACATCAACCTTATATATATACTATTCAGTCATACAAACCAGCTGAATCACCTGACAATGCAACTTTTAAATTATTAATCTGGGTTTGGTGTTTAGATGAGAATTGTATATCGAACATTCATAAGAATTAAGATCAATTAAACTTTTAAAAAACTAACAGCTTTAATGAGGTATAACTCAGATATACATTCACTTTGGAAAAACTTTAAGACTTTTTTCCCCCTAGCCTTGTTTCCTTTTTAAAAGCTCCATGCTATTCAAGAAATACAACTTTCAAAGCCAACACTAATTCTCGTTAGACTTTAATGATACTTATCTTGAACCACTTTTCTTCGGATGAAAAGAGAAATAAATGTTCCTGTAGCTTCTCGCTGACAAAAGTCCAATTTGCTGTTAATTCTATATGCAGGTAGCAAAGAATCCACAGAGTTTGAGTCAAGTTACCAACAGGCAACTTGACATCACACTGCCTCGGAACTCGGCGGCACAAACAATAAACTATTTCTGCATTAAAAAAAAAAAAAAAAAAACCATGCATAAAAAAAAACCCCCACTAACAAGGACTAAAGGGAAAAGCAGATGGGCTGAAACAAGGAGTAAGTTTTTCTTTTAATCAGCACATCTTACGGTTAAGCTAGAGAAAGGTGTGGGAAGGGCCCGGCTCGGGCGCGCGCGCTCGGCCACTCCGTCCCGCTGCCCGCGGGGGCCGGGTGGTCCCGGTCACCGCGCCAGGTGAGCGGACCCCCGACCGCAGGGGACGAGGCCGGGGCCGGCGCCCGAGGGCCGTGGAATTGGTCCTTCCCGCGTCCGCCCGGCCGCCCCGGAGGCGAGGCTGCAAAGGCGGCGGACGAGGGGGCGGGCCAGCGCGCAGGGGCCGGGGGCGCCCGGAGGGCGGGTGCGGGCGCCGGGACCCCGGCGCGCACCGGCCCCGGCCCCGCCCCGCCCCGCCGGCCCGCCCCCCGCGCCGACGCCCGCCTGCGCCGCGGGCCGAGAGGTGGGCGCGGGGCAGCCCGCTCGGCTCCTCGGCGGCGGCTCCGCTCGGGCCGGCGGCCGGCGCGCCGCTCCTGGAGGAGGCGGCGAGGCGGGAGGAAGAGGAGGAGGAAGGCGGCGGGAGGCGGAGTTGCGGGCGAGCAGGGCCGAGCGCGGCAGTCGCGCCGGCGCGGGGCGAGGACGCGGAGCGGCCGCCGCCGGGTGAGCGTCTGCGGCGCGGGGCTGGGCCGTCCGCCCGCTCCCCTCGGGCGCAGGGGGCGCCGCGGCTCCGCGGGCCGGCGCGGGGCGGCTCCGGCGCGGGCGGGCCGGGGAGCGGCCAGGGCCTCGGCGGGTCCGCGGGCGGGCGCCGGGCCGGCGGGGAGCGGCGTCCGGGAAGCCGGGCCGGGGCTCCGGGCCGGGGAGGCCCGAGGCCTGCTTCCGCCGCGCGCGCCGGCCCGACCCCGCGGCCTCCGGCCCTTCGCCGCGCGCGCCGGGCCCGGGCCGCCGCCTTTGTTGCCCGCAGCCCGGCGGGGAGAGGCCGGGGCTCGGCGAGGCCTGGGGCGGCGGCGCGGGGCCTGCGCGCTCGGACCCCGGGGCCGGCGGCTGGCGGGCGCGCGCGGGAGGCCCGGGCCGCGGCGTGGCCGGGACCCCGGTGGGCTCCGCGCGGGGACGCGCCGCCGGACCCTCGTGGCCGTGGGGACGGGGGTACGTGAGCCCGCCCCCGGGGCCGGGCCGGGTCGCGGCGCTCGGTTCGCTTCGCGGACACCTTGGTGCCTCCCTTCTGGGTCACATCTATTGACATTTGTCCCGGGGCAGGTCCCGGCCCAGAACTTGGAACGTGTGCGGTCGTCTGCAGGCCAACTTCACGTTTAGTCGGCATGTGGAATTCGGGGTTCCCAGCCCCACTTTTTGGAACTCAGGGCCAGGTGGGAATATGGGGGCAGACCTTAGGCTTCCGGTAGATAATAATGTTGGATTCAGTTCCACGAATGTTGTCTTGAAACGTCTGCCCTGGAAAAGGCGACCTGCCACTTTACTGTGGATGAGGATGGAGAACGTAGTAATCACGGTTAGATGTGAATGAGACACAAAACGTTGCCCAAATACGTTCTTCATGGACTGCGGTCCTTGGCTGCACACATGTCTGTCATCAAACAAAAGTAAACTGCCCTCTCCTTTAAGATGAAACGGCGAGGTGTTCCCAGTCGCAGTAGGTGTGCAGTGATCTTGACTTTTTTTTTTTTTTTCTTCTTTTTCTGGTTAACGCAACAAATATCACAACATGAAATCTACTTAGCTTACTTGAATGAATGAATGTTCAGTGGAATATGTAGTGCTGTGGGGAATGTTTTATTTAAAAACATGAATGGCGCTGTTTATCAAGTTTCACAGAGAAAACCTGGAAACAGCCTATGATCTGCTTCCGGTGCTGTCTTATTTCTCAGTATTTCTGCATCAGGTAGCATGGATATGGTTAAGTTTCAGAGGCCACGCCTGCTCCAAGCAGAATATGTGACCAACCCTTTGGTTCTGACACTGTCTCTCATGGTTTCTTGTTGCCTTTGGGGAAGCTGTCAGACTGGCCTTGGACTTAACTGGGATTCTTAGAAGAGCTCAGCTCACCTGTGACCTGGCAAGTACTTTTTACTGGTCTGGGTAGGATCCCCCACCTTATTCACCGGAACCTTGACCTTTTCGGGGCCTCCCTTCAGCATCTCTTTTGAAGCACTTTTTCCCCTTATGATCTTTAAATACCTCCTGAATTGGTGGGAAGTACCTGGCACTGCCCCTTTCCCTTCTCTTAGTGGGAAGGTGGGCAAGCCTTAGACATGGCCTCCCCAGGACCCAGGGGCACACTCTTGGGTGTCACCTGACACCCTCCCCTGTAGCACCTTGCAGGGGAGTGGCCAAGCAGGGGTTGGGGTGCCATTGACCTGGGCTACAGCCAACCTGGGCTGGGCAGTGCCCTGGGAAGAAAACTCAGCTGTGCTGACTGGATTCCTAATCATCTCAGGTTCCTTTAAATGGCCCTCTTTTTAGGGAACAGAAGCAAGCATCTTCTTAAAGCCTGTCTTGTTAGGTAACCGTCACTCTTTAGAGAAAATTCTGGTAATTTTCTCCCTTGTGATCAGTTTTCAAGAAGCTGATTTTTTTTTACTAGTATTTTCTTTTATTTGTCTCATGGAAGTAATCGTGTGATCTTATTTCAGAGTTATTACGTAGCTTCCCTGGTGGCTCAGGTGGTAAAGACTGCCTGCAATGTGGGAGATCCTGGTTTGATCCCTGGGTCGGGAAGATCCCCTGTAGAAGAAAATGGCAACCCACTCCAGTGTTCTTGGCTGGGAAGTCCCATGGACAGAGGAGTCTGGTGGGCTACCATCCATGGGATCGCAAAGAGTTGGGCACAACCGAGCGACTAATGCAGTACTCCAAAAAAAAGGAAACTGTCAGGATCATTTCTGAGTTTGTGGCAATTACTGTTGTTATTCACTCATAAATATGCAGTCATGCAAAATGGGTCATGCACACACACAAGATACACACAAATATGTTGAAGTATGAGGTCAGGTATTCAACAAATATGTTGAAGTGTGAGGCCTCCCTGGTGGCTCAGATGGTAAAGAATCTGCCCACAATGCAGGAGACCTAGGTTTAATCCCTGAGTTGGGGAGATTCCCTGGAAAAGGGAATGTCTACCCACTCCAGTATTCTTGCCTGCAGAATCCCATGGACAGAGGAGACTGGCAGGCTGTAATCCATGGGGTTGCAAAGAGTTGGACATGGCTGAGCAACTAACACACACACACATGAGGTCAGATTCCCCATGTTAGTTATAATCTGGTGTAGCTAATGGATGTGTATGCATCTATTTTAATACTTAAAAAGGGCAGGTAGGTAAATGACCTAGAGGTAAAAAGATCGCCTTTTGCTGTTTTCTGCTTGTTGCATCTTTTATGGGAAATGAAGATTGTCTATTTCAGTTCTCCGCCCTCATTCCTAACCTCTTCCACTTATGGACATGGCACATCTGTGGTGTCCGGTTACTTTCATAAAATTGTGAAAGTCGTTTTGTAAGGGAGACATTTATAATATTAGTGTGTCATGATAAGGGGAAACTTTCTTGTATGACTAGCTTGATTGAAAGAGTTATCCAGGTAGTAAAAGAGAAACAACACTGGGACATGTTCTAAAGTGTACCGAGAGTGAAATTGTCATTAGTGTTTTTATGGTTAATTTATTATGCTGCATAACATGTTGCTTTATGTGCTAAGTAGGGAAGACTTTTAGACTAAGGGCACATTTCACGTTAAACCGGCGTCAGGGTCGTCTTTGATGATTCATACAGACTTACATTTACTTTGTTGTGACATTTGTTTTGGGTGACTGTCAGCCTTGTTGATGTTTGAAGAATAGATGTAGAATAGTCTGAGATAAGTCATTGAGGATTTCCACTCTCCCTTTGAACATGGAGGACGTTTTGGAGGTGTTAAGTCTTTAGTGTGGCGTGTAGGTTGCTAGCTTGTGACCTTGAATACACTGTACATCCCCTCGGAGTTTTATTCCTCATTTGGGGATAAGATGGGGGTAATAATCCATCTGACAGAGTTACTGTGAGTACGCAGATGTTTTGTGTAAAGTGACATCCAAGCTGTTTACCGTTGTTACAAATGTGACTTCTGCCTGACTCCTCAGTTGGTCTTGAAGAATCTTCCCTCTGCCTCAGCGCAGTCATGGTCCAGCCCTTCTCTTCCTCGGCATTCCAGGCTGCGTCTCAGTCCTCACCTTGAACAGGGCTGCTCTTCAGTGGCTCCTCCTGGGGTTGGTTCTTCCTCGGATCGTAATGCCAGGGTCACCGTCTCAGGGAAGCCTTCCCTGGCTCCGCTTCCTCATAGCTCCTTCAGGAACCCCATTTATCAGTTCGTGTGTTTCTGATCTAAGGGTCATCACTGAATTCCTTGGGGAGTGCCGGGCCTGTTGTCTTTCTCCTCTGCCCTCCTCACACTCCTTATGCTTCCTGTCCACTGAGTGGGGCCGTGGGGTGCAGAAAGCTCCTGTGGTTTCTACGTGGTTGTCCACACAGTAAAGGCAGAGGTGTGCTGCCTGGGTCTTGGACGTCTGTTGGTTTTTGTGTTTCTCTTCTTTACCCCTGGCTGCGCTGATCTGCTCAGCTGGATAAATCATAGCACTAATAAGGCCTGAGTTCTTGAAACTCCATGGCCTACATAGCTGCACGTAGGGAGAGTCACCTCTACCTGTTGGGCTGAGGTGTTTGAATTCACTCACACACCTGGCTGGCTGATCCATCTCATCTGGAATCACAGTTGCCTGGAGTGCGAGGAGAGGATCCGCCCCAGGGCACGTTTCCCTTGAAGTTGCCTTACAGAACTTGGTGGGATGAGACTTCAGTTGTCTGGAACCTCTGGCACCCTCAGGATGCGGCAAGAAGGAAGAACTCATTTGGAATTAGACCAGCCAGAGACCTAGGTGACTCTCAGCATAGCTGGTGAAGGCACGCTCTCATAGGGCTGCAGATCGAGGCCTGAATTTCAGCCCTGTGATTTTATAGGGCAGTGATTTTTGAAATAAAATAACAATCTTATTTATCTTCTTGTAAAATAATAATAGTGTGCCTTCCTCCACATCGGTGTAAAAATTAAGTGAGATAACGCATGTAAGGGGCCCTGGTGGCTCAGATGGTCCACCAGCAATGCAGGAGACTTGGGTTTGATCCCTGGGTTGGGCAGATCCCCTGAAGAAGGGCATGGCAACTACTCCAGTACTCTTGCCTGGAGAATCCCATGGGTGGAGGAGACTGGTGGGCTCAGACCATGGGATCACTGAGTCGGACACCACTTAGCCACTGAGCACGCACAATAGTAATAATTAGTTTAAGCTATACCATGATTGGTGGCTTCCCTGGTGGCTCAGATGGTAAAGCATCCTCCTGCAATGCGGGAGACCCATGTTCGATCCCTGGATTGGGAAGATCCCCTGGAGAAGGAAATGGAAACCCACTCCAGCACTTTTTCCTGGAAAATTCCATGGACAGAGGAGCCTGGTAGGCTACAGTCCATGGGGTTGCAAAGAGTCGGACATGACTGAGCGACTTCACTTATATCGTGATTAGTTAAAAGAAGTATTCTGATTAACCTGCAGTATCTGCATAAGACTTCGTTTTTCTTGCTGGAGAAGCCTTCTGTGGGGAAAGGGTGTGAAACGAAGAGGAGAAAAATGGACATAAAAGAGGAAGGAGAATGGGAGTCTACAAAAGTACTGCTGGTGCAGCTACTAGAATTTGAGAATTACACATGGCTACAGTGGGGCTTCCCTAGTGGCTCAGGTGGTAAAGAATCTGCCTGCAATGCAGGAGACGTGGGTTCGATCCCTGGGTCGGGAAGATCCCACGGAGAGAGGAATGGCAACCCACTCCAGTATTCTTGCCTGGAGAATTCCATGGACAGAGGCTACAGTCCATGGGGTCGCAAAGAGTCAGACACGACTGGGCAACTGACACTTTGACAGTGTGAGCAGTGGTGGGCTAACTGGCCCCAGGTCATCGTGGTCGGTTGGTGGGAAATCTTGAGCAGGAACATACCGCACACGGCCGCCCGCAAGGTCCCTGGCACTTGTTCTCCTACTGTGTGTTTTAATATTGTGTTATCACTCTTAACAGCCATCCCACTGAAATGTTTTCTTAAAATTATTAAAAGGACATCACACTTGGAGACTATGTTTGGGGAGCGGTGGCTATTCCATTGTCCCGGGGAGCCGACTCTTGCGTAGTAGAGAACAAGAAACGCAGAAGACGAGACCAGATCTCTGCAGGCCTGGAAGCCGAAGCCGTCTGAGCGTCAGAAAACCCCTGCCGGCGTCACCATGCCATCCTGAAGTCTGCCACGAGGTGAGTCTGGTTGTGTGAAGAGACGTCTGTCTGTCTGGAGTGGTTTAGTGGCAGCGTGAGATTATGTACACGCTTGTTTGTAAAGTGTCTCTTCCAAAAAGGCAATGGAATATATAGCTGCTCTTAGATAACAGTTCTGGCAAAACCAGTTGAATGTTACTCTTTAGAGCTATTTGGAAAAGGTGTATGCAGCAGGTGCTGCAGATTGTCGTTTGGTGCTGCCTGCTCTTGTTCTTATGTGGTGGTATTCTGGCCACATCAGCAGCACGCTGGGTGGTGGGGACAGCAGGGTTAATAAATACTCTTAAAAAACGGAAGATGAAGTTTTTACTCGTAGACTTGTCACTTCATGTGATTTTCCTTTTGTTTTGATGTTTATAATAATAATGAAAGTGTTTTTGGTTTTAAAGAAGGTATCGTCCCTCTGATTAAAGTCATTTCTATTTACATTGCTTTTAACGTAAAAATATACGTATATATATTTAGGGAATAACATTACTAGCAAGTATCGCTGACTGTCAGAGTGCATAAATGTATACCAAACAAAAGAATTGTATTAGGATTTTAGTGCTTTTATTCATTTGAAGAATTACTGCCTTTCTCGAATTAGAGGGCACCTTCTGATAACCTTATCCTCATGCAGATGACGAGGAGGCAGGTAAGAGTGGTTACCTAACGTGCCTGAGTCACGTACCACGTTGCTGGCAGATTTCAGAATGCAGCTTCCCTGGCTGTCGATGCAGGGTCAGGGTGTATTACTTCTGGTAGCCAGGGAACGTGGACTGTGTCTTCAGGGAGGATGTCACAGTTGCGCTGACTCTGGGACAGCAGTCGGCAGGGCTGTCGGTGCAAGGACAATATCGAAGACAGGCCGAGTGGCGGGAGCTGCCAACCTAGAGGCTGCTTTCTCCTCTCTCTAGGTGACGTTGCCTGGTCTCTGTTTCCTGGTTTGCCTCCTTGATTTGATGGAGCCCATCTTCATAACTTCCTAGAAAGGTGATGGAGTGTGAGATCTTATATGTCAGAAAATGTCCGTGTTCTAAATATTTGATTTGTTGTCTGGCTGTGTTCAGGCTTTCTAGGTGGCTCAGACAGTAAAGAATCTGCCAGCAGTGCAGGAGACCAGGGTCTCTGGGTCTGGAAGATCCCCGGGAGGAGGGCACAGCAACCCACTCCAGTGTTCTTGCCTGGAGAATCACAAGGTCCCTGTGTTAGTCGGCACATGATAGGTTATGCTGCAATGGCAGATAAATGTCTGAAACCTCAGTGTGTAAATGATGCTTCTTGCTCTCTTTCACCAAGTCCATTGCCGGGGGCTCCCCTGGCGTCTTCCTGCAGTTCCCCGTCGCATCACCTGGTGGCCCCAGGTTACCCCAGCAGGTACGCTGATAAGTTAGCACGAGATGTCCCGCCCAGAAGTGACTCGTGTCCTTGTTGCTGGAAGTCCGTTGGCCGGAAGCCGTCACATGGCGGTGCGGGGGCGGTGCGGGGGCGGTGCAGGGCTGTGCTCAGGCAGGGTTGTTGATGTGCAAGTGGGCCGCGCTGGAGGCGGGTTTCCTCCTGAAGTTGAAGGCTGACTTCCCGCTTTCAGTGTTACCACTGTGTCAGCTGCCATCTCTTTCCCTGTCGTGTGTGCGTGATTTTTTTTTTCCTTCTCTTTCTGGAAGCTTTATAATATCTTTCTATTATCACCTAAATTTTAAAATTTCACCATGATGTGCCTGATTATTATTTATTTTCTTGGGTGTGTGTACTGAGCATTCCATGGTCTTTGAGTGTGTAAACTGCGTTCTTCAGTTTGGGGAAAAGTTTAAAATTTTCTTTGACAATTTCTTTTCCCCCGTTCATTTGCTTTCTTTTCCTGATTAAAGCTCTTCTTTGTTGAGTGTTGGGTCTCCTAGATTGATGTGTTAATTTTTTTTTTTTTTTAGCTTTTTCTCAAATATTTAAGTCGGTTTATTTTGGGGTTTTTTTGGGGGGTGGATTTTCTCAGTTTTTCTTCTATTGAATTTTAATTTTGGCTGTAAGAGTTTTTGTTTTATGTTTTGTACTCCCACTTTTTAATGGCTAGCATCTGACTCTTGTTTTAGATTTGTGATATTTTTTCTTAGGTTTGTTTTTGTTGCCTGCCCTTGTAGCAGGCTTAAATTTCAGCTTTCTTTCATTTGTCTGAGCTGGTTAACACTGTTGTCATCTGCTGTTGTTTGCATTCCAGTTTTCATTGTCCTCGTGTTTTTTTAATTTATTTTATTTTTTAATTTTTTAATGTTTTGGCTGAGTGGCTGGTGGGATTGAACCAAGGCCCCCTGCAGTGGAAGTTCAGGGTCCTAACCACTGGACTGCCAGGAAATTCCACATTCCTTGTGGGTTTTTTTGTGGTGATAAAGCAGTGTATGTTTCATCAGAAGCTTGTCCAAAGTGTTTGTTTTGCCAGCATCAGGGAATAATAAAGTCTTTTACTTTGGGGGAAACCCGAGTCTGATTTTTCTTTAAATAAATTAGATTTTCATTGTGTTTTCAGTTAGTGCTGTCATGAAGCCACACCCATGCCACTGAACTTTGTGGAACTTAATTTACGAAATACCTGCTGATCTGCAGTGGGCAACATGAATTATTTTCACTTGCATCATTTTAAAAGTATTAGAGGTCCCCTGTTTGGCAGCCTTGAATTAGTGATTACTTTTGACAATTAAGTTATCATTTTACAATGTGTATGACCTTTTCCATTTTGTAAGATATTTATATTTGCTTAATAGGGCTGTATCATTCATTTGAATAATTATTGCTCTACGGGATCTCCTTTATTGCTAATTATCAGTGAATCAAGTTTGCATTCACTCTTAATATACATCTAGTAAATCTTACATGGATTACTTTTTGTATCCCAAATGTGCTATTCTTTATTTGTGTGTACTTACATAAAATGAGGAAAAGATTGTTATAGCTAAAACTCTTATACTTTAATGCAAATCAAATGAAAAACTTAAATGTTCTGTGCAAAAGCATTTGCACAGATAATTTGCACACATAATTGACAAATTGCCTTTTAAATTGGAGCTTTGTCTTAAGACCTAAGGGCTGAAAGCAGTCAAAGCAGTTGCTTTACTTTTCAGTTACTTTTATGTGCATGTTGCCACTAGGAGTTAAAAATTTTTGCTTTAGTAGTTCAGTATATTTAAGAGACCTTGTGTATAAACAAATCTTGAAGAAGGAAAAGTAGTGAAAGAACTTCATCATTACACTGTTTGGTACAGCACCCCTGCCCCTGAATAAAAGTAAATGACAGACAGATACTTGGGCCCTGCTTAATTGTCAACAGTTGGTCAAAAATTCTCAAAGGATCTTACCTACTTGGTAGTTTAACCAGTAGTTTAATACTTCCTTGTGGGCAGTGAAAGTGGTGAGAGTATTTGGGAAGTTGCTGTTTTTTAGCTAAAACATTGGTAAGTGCCTGGAAAGGTGTAAACATTTAGAAAATGATCAGCCTCCTCTGGTGGCTCAGTTGTAAAGAATCTGCCTTCCAGTGCAGGACACAGGCTCGATCCCTGGTTCGGGAAGATCCCACGTGCCGTGGAGCAGTTAAGCCCACGCGCCCCAGCTCCTGAGCTTGTGCTGTAGAGCGACAGGAGACACCACCACAGCGAGAGGCCCACACACCACAGCTGGGAGGAGCCCTGTCCTCCGCTAGCGAGAAAGCCCGAGCAGCAACGGAGAATCAGCGCCATAAACAGTTTAAAAATAAATGGTATATCATTAATTTGAAAATAAATGATAAAAATAAATAATTTAAAAATTAGCCTGCATATACATAGAGACAGTAATGAATTGGTAATAGGTATACTACTTTTTAATGGGTAACTGGTGGTGCAGTGGTAAAGAATCTGCCTGTCAGTGCAGGAGATATGGGTTTAATCCTTGGGTTCTGAAGATCCCCTGGAATAGGAAATGGCAACCCACTCCAGTATTCTTGCCTGGAAAATGCCATGGACAGAGAAGCTTGGCAGGCTACAGTCCATGGGTTGCTAAGAGTTGGACACAACTGAGCAACTTAGCGCGCACACACTTTTCAAATCCAACGTGTTAAAATCTCAGTTAAAAAATCGAGGAGCGAGTTTATTTCAGTAATCAAATCTTATAAACTAGCTCCACTGATGGTTTAAATGACTGAATTTATGACTTTTTCTATATTCAATTTAATAGGAATGTTTTGGACACAGTAATAGGAAAATGTATTTAGAAATGCTCACATAAAAGTTCTCTACAGGTTAAATTTCTAAGTCTCTGCATATTTTTGTTCTCATTGAATCAGATAATTTTAGAGCTTCATGTGTTTTAGAGATCAGCGTCTTCATTTTATATGGGGAATTTGAGACTCTGGAGATTCGCTGTGTCACACAGAAAACTGAG
Organism: Bos indicus x Bos taurus; assembly: GCF_003369695.1. Lineage (NCBI taxonomy): Eukaryota > Metazoa > Chordata > Mammalia > Artiodactyla > Bovidae > Bos > Bos indicus x Bos taurus. The sequence continues at coordinate 7,262,782 of NC_040099.1, read as the reverse complement.
TGCCGTGGTATGGTTTTGTATCTAGCCCACAAAGTGGGAGTTGGAACTTGAAAATTTATTAGAGCTTTTGTTGTACTCATAAACACCATTCTTAATTTTAAATTATATGGCACCTTAAGTCCATTCGTCTTAACTTGATTGTCCGATATCGCTGAGCGACTTAAGTCAACACAGTGTGTGCGTGCTCAATTGTATCTGACTCTGCAACTCCATGGACGGTAGCCTGCCAGGCTCCTCTATCCATGGGATTCTCCGGGCAAGAATACTGGAGTGCATTGCCATTTCCTTCTCCAGGGGATGTTCCGGACCCAGGGATTGAACCCCCATCTCCTCTGTTAGCGGTGATTCTTTTCCACTGAGCCACCTGGGAAACCCACTTATCTACCTTTATAGCCATGCAAATATTCATATGACTTCTAAAAGCTTATTGTGCAAAGATCAGAGACTCTAAAAGAAGTCAAAGCGATTCTATTACGTTTACTACATTTCACTTATTTAGTAAGTCAGAGATTTTATGCTACTTGCAAGCTACCAAGTTAACCAAAAACATTTCCATTGCTGCTGCCAGAAGACATGAGACTCCTGGGTCAGAGATAAAGGACTTTATTACTCAGGATAGTAACAGGCATCTGTTGCCAGTTCCCTGAGCACCTGTGCCATATTGAGAGAAGATGTGGGGGTGGGGGGTGGAGATGGAGCAGGAAAGCAGTGAGGAGGCTGCGGCAGGGATGCCGATGGCCAGTGTGTTGATTGGACCCACAGGTGAGAGGGCTCTGCCTATGGTTTGAAGATAGGGATTGAGATTGGATGTGGAGTGAGAGAAAGAGGAGAGCCCTGGATGGTGCTGAAGGTTTTGATCTGAGCAGCTGGAATAATGGAGTAGCCATGAATGAAAGTGGGAAAGAGTGCAGCTTGAGCAGGTTTAGGGCTGGGATAGGGAGGAAAAAAAAATCCAGATTTTCATTTTGAAAGAGCTTGAGTCTCAGGTATCCATAAGACAGCGCAGCGGCAGAATCCAGAGAGGAACTGGCTGGAACTGGACTGCAAAGAGGTACGGTTCGGGAGGGGGCTGCACGTCAGTGTTATCTCCTGCGTGAGAATGAGGGACGTGAGTGCGGACGGAGGAGAAGTGACTGGAGTCTGAGTGCCGGGCCGAGCGTGCCTGGGGGCGCTGCTGGTCCGCGGGAGGTCAGCGCAGCGCAGCACATCCAGCCTTAGTGACCTTGGCAAGAGCGGTCCCCGTAACCGCGGGGGAGAAGGTCTCCGGTGGGAGTTTAAGAAAAATGGGGGCAAGGGGGTCCTCACATATACGCGTGGTTCCCCCAAGGTGTTAGGCTGTAAGGGAGAGAAGCATAGGTGGGGGTGGGGGAGGTTGGTTTGTATCTTTGAGGAGTGACCCAGCAGAGGGGACTCGTTGGCAGGTGGAGGAGACGGGCGCACAAGCGGAGCGGCCCGTGGAAAGGTCGGTGGGTTTATGGTAGCCGGGTGGGCGTGGGCTGCCGCGGCGCTGCGGTGTCACGTTTGCTTCTGAAGGTCTCGATTGTCTCCGGTAAGTAGGGAGCCCGGCCTTCAGCTGAGATTGAAGGTAGGGGAGATGTAGGAGGTCTGAGGGAAGACAAGACGTGCTCGGCGAGGAAGGGGAGAGCTCAGTGGACCAGGGGATGGAACGTGACTTCCAGGCTGCGTTCAGGCTGCCCCTGCGGCTCGCGGAGACGACTGCAGACTGAGACCAGCCAGACGGCTGGTGTTTCTCCAGCCACGTTCCCGGGGAGGGTGCAGGCAGAGTCGGTGTCCCCAAGGTTGTGGTTCCGCCAGGAGAGTTTTTCTGAGTGAGAATGGGGAAAGGGAATTGAAGGAATGTTCTATGGAATGACGGTGATTAACCGTGGAATACAAGCCACTGACGAGCTGGTGGGGTTATTACTCTTAACGTTTAAACTTTGAATATTTCAGTCCAGACTACATATACACTAAATAAAATGTAATGTCAGATTGGCAAAAAGTTATTTTAAGTGGACTGAGGAGAAGGAGGAGGCTGTATAGGTTCTTAATACAGCAAAAATAATAAGTGTTTTTACCTGTTGACCTGCTTTTTTGTTTGGTGGTCATGCTGTGCCTGAAAAGCGAGGAAAGGCTTTGCACTCTGCTTTGACTTGATGGATTTACTCAGCCATCCCCTTCTAAACAGTGCCTTACCAACAAACAAGCCTACAGACCTTGTTCTGAAGAAAACACTCCATGTTTTTTGTAGAATATTTTGAAAATAAGGTACTGGAAATAATACTTACAAAGTCTTCTGTGATCCAGTTGACAGTTATGTTGTATTTCTTTCTGGTCTGATTTTCCTCCCTATTCTTTCTACATAATTGAGGCCACACTTTACATAAGATTTCATTTCCTGTGTTTTTGCACATAACAAATGAACAATATGAACTTTTCCCCCATGTTATTTATAACTCTGTATAAATATCAGTTTTAGTGTTTCCCTAAAGTTCCATTGTGTAGATGTGCAAGAATTTTGTTTACAGTTCTCATAATGTTGGAAATTAGAATGTTTCTGATTTTTTAAATTTAAATTTATCTTTTCACTACATTATAAATGCAGGGGATGTTATTATGCTTTGTTTTCATATTCAGGATTTATAAAAATAGCATTATTGGGTCAAAGAGTATGTTTTTAAGAGTTGCATATATCCAAGTGATGTTTTACAACTATATTAAGATGTTTTCAACTAATGAATATCATTATTTAGAAGAATCTTTGCTGATTTGGCTTGTGAAAGATCACTGCTATTTTAATTTGCATTTCTTTGGATTCTTAGAGGGTCAATATTTTTCTCTGAATATGTCGAGCCAATTGGTTATCCCTGTGCAAAAATGCAAATTAATCCCTTCCTCACACATGAGTCAGTACTAACCAAGTATTAACCAAGGACTTACCTGTGAGAGGCAAACCCTTTAATACTTTTCTATAGGAAATAACAGGAGATACCATGCTTTCTGTGTTGAAAGTGTTTCTTAAGACAATAGGAGCAGCGGACAATAAAAGAAAACTTACAGATTCGACTGAAATACGTTGAGAAACTTCAGCTCCTCAGGACACCACAAGAAGAGGAGAAAGTCAAGACACAAGTGCTATACAGTGTAGAAAAAAGAAAGGAGATGATCTGTGTAAACGGACACGGGGCGATTCCTAGGGGTCTGAAACGCACCCGCCTTGTCATAAGTCTTTGTGGTGTGCACATCTAGTTATGCATTTTAATCATTTTCCATATAATAAGGAGAAAAAGAAGAATGTTTAAAAGCCAGCCCATTTTACGTTGCCACCAGCAATGTGGGAGGGTTCCACTTTGTCTCCCTTTTTGCTGACTCTAGGTCTTGCCCGTCTTGGGGTGGGTTGTGGTCCCTCATTGAGGTTTTCATTTACATTTTCCTCACCACCAGTAGTGTCAAGCACCTTTTCATGTGCTTACTAGCCAGTTGTATGTCTTTGGTAAAAGGTCTTATTTAAATCTTTTGCCCACTTAAGAACAGGTGGTTTTATCATTCAGTTTTAAGAGTTCTTTATATATTTGTTGTGGCTACAAATCCTTTATCAGACACACAGTAAGCAAATATTTCCTCCCAATCTGTAGCTTCTCTTTTCTCTTAATGATGCATTTTGGAGCACGGAAATTTTTAATTTTCATGAAGTCCCAATGCTTAGTGGTTTTTATGAATAAGTTCTCAGTTGTACGCAGTTAGTTTATCTCTAAAGTGCTGAAATGGTTGCTGTTGACAGTTTGGCCCAGCTTTATAGTTTTTACAGAGGAAAAACTTTATAGATTTTGTAGAGTTTTTCTCTGCTTTTTACAGAGAAGATTTGTCAGTCTCCCTTTCCATCATGCCAGAAGTGGATCCCCCTTGGTACATACTTTTAAATTCTCATTTTCAGATGAGGAAACTGAGGCATAGTGCCCAGGGTCATTAGGCAGTGGTGACTGCAGAGTCTTGCTCAGAACCACAAGGCTTTGTCCTCCCAGCTCCATACAGTGTTAACGCAGTCAGATAAAATGACATGTCATCGGAAACCGGCAACGGTCTGCTCTTGTGTCTGTCGCTTGGCAAATTCCTTTGCAACTTCAGGACAACTGTTAAACATTCTAAGGTTTAGTTTACTCTTCTATAAAATAGAAGTAAAGCTGGAACCTTGAAAATAGGGTTATTGTGACGATTCAGGAAGATTAGTGTGCATTTTTTTATGCACAGTACTCCCCCTGGGGTTGGTGGTTGTAGTGGCGGTGGAAGTAAGTCTACCAGCAGAAGTGATCGCAGTGGGTGACAAGAAGCCTCTGCCTCCTGGAGTGAGCAAGGTCTCTCCTCTCAAGGATGAGCGCGTCATTTGGGCTGTAAATGTGTGTCTTTTACAACCCTTTTGCACATGTTTGCTTACTTACATTCTGCACTAGGATCGAAGGCCCTGGAGGGTCAGGACTTTATCTTTCAACTCTGGTTTGCAGCTCTCTCCTCACACTGGTGGAGGAGTGCAGTGTTTTATCAGTGTGAAGACACGTGTGTGAGCTGGAATAATAATACCATAGGAGAGGGAGGCAAAGAGGTGAGCGCAGTTAAGGAGCTTACAGAAACAGTAGTGAGTGGTGAGGACGCCTTGTCTGGGGTGAGCTCAGGTCCTGGGGTTGTTAGGCACCAGGGCTTTCCTCGGTCGGGTGTTTATAGGAGCGGAGCCCTGGGTGAGTCTCAGTGGGAAGCGGAAGACTGAAATGAGAGAGTGAGGTACCGGGGGCGAGACCAGGCCAGGCCTGGGGTGGGGGGGCAGGTGCATCAGGAGTTTGGAAGCTGGGGAGGATTGGAGGCAGTTCAAGAGGGTCCACAGAGATGGGTGATTCAGGAAAGCTGTTGAGACCTTTGACCCTGAGGGCATCAGCGTCCTGCTTTTGTGACCCCAGGTGGCGAAAACACACAGACAAACACTTGTTTACCTAGCCCGTGGGGAGGAGGGAGTGGTGGTGGCTCTGTGTAAAGTAAAACCTGCTCAGTGGCCACTGCAAGGTCCTTTGTGGGAAACGTATGTCTCCTTGCAGGTGTGGCTTCCTGATCCCATGTCCTCCGCCTGGATGTGTGGTCACTGATACCTGGAGAGTTTTACTGTATATATTTAGCCATATAAATACACACATGGGATCATATTTGCCTTTTCTTTTGCAGCTTGCCTTTTCCAGTGTCTCCTGGACCCCTTTCTTTATGCATATAATACTCCATTGTGTGGATGGACTGTGACTTTCTGAACTAGTTCACTAGCTTTTGACATGTGTTTTCACTGTTGCTCCCTGATATGCAGATCCATTCTACATTTTGACCAGAATGCATTATGCAGCAGAAGTCTCGCGAAGTTTAGATTAAGTGGATCATCCTGCAGAATCAGGGTGTGATTAGAGGCCAGTGCTATGATTTCTGCCTCAGCTTCCCCACTCGTACAGAGCGGGCGTTACTTTTATTCTTGCTGCCTTTAGCCTCAAGCACCTGTATAGCTTAATCTGTGGGCGGCATTTTTAAGGACATCACATTTATGAGCACTTTGAAACCTCACCGATAACTTGTGTGATGGGCACCAATACCTCTAAGATGACACAGCTGATGAAGCTGGAGCTGGGATGCAGATGACCCGGAGCAGTCTCGCTCCAGGTGAGTGCTTCCTGCTGTGTCAGACTCGGTACTCCTTATGCCTAGAACTAAACTCGCTGGGTTATGAGGATTAAATGAGACGCAGTATATTCCAAGGCTTGGCACATAGTAGGCCAATATGTGGCCTATATTTGCTAATAGTAGGTCATTGGAGATGGAAATGGAAACCCACTCCAGTATTCTCACTTGAAGAATCCCATGGACACAGGAGCCTGGCAGGCCATGGTTCATGGGGTCACAGAGAGTCAGACATGACTGAAGTGACTAAGCACGCCCAGGTGTAGGTCATTAATAGGTAAATGATTAAGTAGTATTAGTTTCTGTTTTTTTTTTTTTTTTAATTCTCTTCAGCACATCATTTTCCATATGTCCCTGTTTTTGGCATGTATATATATCTAAAAGACAAATTCCTAATAGCATAATTACTTGGCTCAAGCATATGTGAATTCTAAAATTTTGATAAATATTTTCAAGTAATCCTCCACAAGTTGTACCAGTGTACACTTGAGCAGTTAGTTAATGGTCAGGGCTAGTTCCCCATGGAGAAGGCAATGGCACCCCACTCTAGTACTCTTGCCTGGAAAACCCCATGGGCGGAGGAGCCTGGTAGGCTGCAGTCCACGGGGTCTCGAAGAGTCAGACATGACTGAGCGACTTCACTTTCACTTTTCACTTTCATGCATTGGAGAAGGAAATGGCAACCCACTCCAGCATTCTTGCCTGGAGAATCCCAGGGGTGGGGGAGCCTGGTAGGTTGCCGTCTATGGGGTCGCACAGAATCGGACACGATTGAAGTGACTTAGCAGCAGCAGTTCCCCATACCCTTGCCAGCGTTGTTTTTGATTTAGTTTTTTCAAACTCACCAGTGAAGGATATTATCTTGTTTTGTTTTGAATTTTCTTGTTAGTGAATTTTTAAAGTTAACATATAGTTTCAATCAGTCCGACTCTGCGACCCTATGGACTGCAGCACGCCAGGCTTCCCTGTCCATCACCAACTCCCAGAGCTTGCTCAAACTCATGTCCATCGAGTTGGTAATGCCATCCAACCATCTCATCCTCAGTCATCCCCTTCTACTCCTGCCCTCAGTCTTTCTCAGCATCAGGGTCTTTTTAAATGAGTCAGTTCTTCGCATCAGGTGGCCAAAGTATTGGAGCTTCAGCATCTGTCCTTCCAGTGCATATTCAGGACTGATTTCTTTTAGGACTGACTGGTTTTTCTCCTTGCTGTCCAAGAACTCTCAAGAGTTGTCTCTAGCACCACAGTTCAAAAGAATCAATTCTTCTACGCTCAGCTTTCTTCATAGTCCAACTCTTACATCCATACATGACTACTGGAAAAACCATAGCCTTGACTAAATGGACCTTTGTTGGCAAAGTAATGTCTTTGCTTTTTAATATCCTGTCTAGGTTGGTCATAGCTTTTCTTTCAAGGAGCCAAGCATCTTTTAATTTCATGGCTGCAGTCACCATCTGCAGTGATTTTGGAGCCCAAGAAAATAAAGTCTCTTACTGTTTCCCCATCTTATTTGCCATGAAGTGATGGGACTGGATGCTGTGATCTTCGTTTTTTGAATGTTGAGTTTTAAGCCAGCTTTTTCACTCTCCTCTTTAACTTTCATCAAGAGGCTCTTTAGTTCTTCTTCACTTTCTGCCATAAGGGTGGCATCATCTGCCTATCTGAGGTTATTGATATTTTTCCCGGCAGTCTTGATTTCAGCTTGTGCTTCATCCAGCGCAGTATTTCGCATGATGTACTCTGCATTATAAGTTAAATAAGCAGGGTGTCAAGATGTAGCCTTGACATACTCCTTTTCTGATTTGGAACCAGTCCGTTGTTCCACGTCCATTTCTAACTGTTGCTTCTTGACCTGCATAAAGATTTCTCAGGAGGCAGGTAAGGTGGTCTGGTATTCCCATCTCTTTAATAGTTTACATTCAGTGAAACTCATCCTTTGTAGTGTACAATCTGTTGAGTTTATACAAATACATTCAGTCATGTAGCTACCACCACAATCTCAGTGTATCAGTAGAGTTCCATCTTGCCCAAATTCGTTTAATGTCTTTGTGGTAGATGAGTTGAGAATCTTCTAGGGTGTTAACTGGCCACTTGAATTTGTCTCCTTCTCTTGCTTGCTTGATTTCTCTCTTGCTTGTTTTTTTTACTTTCCTTCGGTCCTTTCTGTGTCAATTTTTCATTTTCATTTATATTTTGCTCATTTGCTTCTAGAACTGTATACCTTTCTCTTGCTGATTGCTAAGAGCATGGTCTATGTGACAGAAATTCATCCTTGGTCATGTGTGTTTACAGGCTTCTCTGATAGCTCAGCGTGTTTTATAAAGAAAAAAACCAAAAAACCTGCCTGCCAACTCAAGTTTGATCCCTGGGTCAGGAAGATCCCCTGGAGAAGGGAATGGCAACCCACTCCAGTATTCTTGCCTGGGAAATCCCATGGACAGAGGAGCCTGGTGGCCTTCAGTCCACGGAGGTCACAAAAAAGTCAGGTATGACTGAGAGACTAAACGACAGCAACATATGTGTTTGCAGTTTTCCTCCAGCTTGTTTTTTGGGTTTATTTGTGCCGTACATTTTCATTGTTAATGTTTGTTGATCTTTTCCTTTATGGAGTCAAGATTTTATGTTATGCATAGAAACTTGCCGTCTTAAGTTTTTTAAGGATTCTTTCAACTTTCATTCATTTATCTATTTCGTTTGCAAATCTGATCCTTCTGAAATTTATAGTTGCATAAGGAATGAAGTCAAAGTCTTGCTTTCCCCACCATGCTCAAGTGGTTTTCCAGCCTTCTCTCATCGCTTCCTTAGTAACCCGCCTTCCGTCCAGTAGTTCAAACTGTCTTCCTCATCACAGACTCCTTCGGTGTACCGTGTCTGTCTCTTGACTTTGCACTCCTCCTTCGGGTCTGAGCCCCGGCAGTGCATGGTGATCCTGTGCAGCTCATCCCTTTCATTTGCCCTGTAGCATCTGTCTTGGTTCTCTTTTCATCATTTGTGCGTCTGAGCTCAACATCATCTTGTCAGGTTTCTTGCAAAAACATCATTGATGTTTTCATGGGGTCTTGAACCTAGTATTTTGACAGGATTTAACTGTTTTATTGAAGAACATAATGTGTCTTTAGGTCTTTTATGCTCCCTTCTGAGGAGTTTGAGAATTTTTTTCATAAAGTTAGGGACATTTAAAAAATTAATTTCATCTTTTTTTTTTTCCCCGTGGGTGTACATGTGTTCCCCATCCTGACCCTCCATCTTTTAAAAACCATTATAAGTAGAATCTAGTCTTTTATTATATTTTCTTATCAGCTTTTTAAAAAATATAGAATTACTAGTGATTTTTATGTGTACATTTTTTAAGTAGTTACTTGACTGAATTTTCTTCCCCCCGCAATAGTTTTTCAGCTGCATCTGTTGTGTTTCCAAGTATTCATTCAGTCATGTCATTTGTAAATAATGACAACTTGTTTCCTCCTTTCCAATATTTATGCTTCTTACTGTTGACAGATTAACTGGCTACTCAGTTAAAATAATGCTAATTAATAGTATTGATAATTGGCGTCCTTGTTGTCGCCTGTCAGCATTTATTCATTATGGTTCATAATTTTGTTATAGTTATTGTGTTAAATGTCCATCTGTTTCTATTCTGCAAAGACTACTTTTGAGGCGAATCAAGAATTAATGTAATTTTTTTCAAATCTTTCTTGTTATTTACAGCTGTGATCATAATATTTCTTCTTGATCTATGGTAGATTATGTTAGTAGATTTACAAATACACAGTCATACCAGCAAACCTCGGATGTATCTTACTGAGTTGTTTCCCCCCACCACTCTCAATGTTTGCTGATATTTAGGAGTTCTATTTTGGTATTCATAAGTTAGATTTGGTGTTTTTTTTTTTTTTTTAATTTGCTGTCTTAGTCCAGTTGTGGTATCAATGTTCTTTTGACTTCAAAAATAAATTTGGGAGCCATTCTTTTCCCTCTCTGCCCTGAAGTAGTTGAGTGAGTATTGGACGTGGGTTAGTATTGGAATACTGGACGTATGTCTTCAGTGACTTGTCACTTTTTCTCCTCAGGGGAAGAGAAGGCCTTGGTAGTTCATGGGTCCTTTCTCAAGTTCTTTGACAGCTGTCAGCCTCTTTTGGGTTCCTGCCTCCTCTGATAGAATTTGGTGTAATAATATATATTAGCCATAAAATTTTCCATTTCATCTGAGTTTCAGCTTAATTTTCATAGCATCTTCACATACTTTTACATATTTTGATTTCTTATAGATTTATTGTTAACTGCTCTTTCCATTCGGAGAAGGCAATGGCAACCTACTCCAGTACTCTTGCCTGGAAAATCCCATGGACGGAGGAGCCTGGTGGGCTGCAGTCCATGGGGTCGCTAAGAGTCTAACATGACTGAGTGACTTCACTTTCACACATTGGAGAAGGAAATGGCAACCCACTCCAGTGTTCTTGCCTGGAAAATCCCATGGACGGAGGAGCCTGGTGGGCTGCAGTCCATGGGGTCGCTAAGAGTCTAACATGACTGAGTGACTTCACTTTCACACATTGGAGAAGGAAATGGCAACCCACTCCAGTGTTCTTGCCTGGAGAATCCCAGGGACGGGGGAGCCTGGTGGGCTGCAGTCTATGGGGTCGCACAGAGTCGGACACGACTGAAGCGACTTAGCAGCAGCAGCAGCAGCAGCAGCAGCTCTTTGCATTTCTATTTTGCGTAAATCCATTTTCCCCTTTTTCCTGATTCTCACAGTCAGTTGTTATTACCATATGCCTTTTTTCAAAAGTTCTTTTCTGTTAGAGGATCTTTTCTGAAAATAATTAGTATTGATATTTACTAGTTCATTGAAAAACTGCATGAAAGTATGTACTCTTGTACTTTTGAACATTTTATTTTAAATTAAAAGAAGTAAATATGCACTTTTTGTTTCCAAGTGTAGGACCAATGTCTTTCTTTAAATATTCAGTGACTAAAGTTGGTTTGAATTATGTCATCTCTGGCTTTACATAATGCGTCATCTATGATTTTCCAGTTTGGCACTTAACTTTTAAGTAAAATTAGAAGTTAATCACATTTGCAAAGCAGTCTTCATACAAAGGCCTAGATTTTTTTTTTCTTTTTTTTTTAAGGTACTGTTTTCATAGTTCTTTAGAGTGGTTTTGTTTACATCTAATTCCACAGAAAAAAATTTTAGCTGTCTGCATTTATTTAGTGTTTACAAATCAATTAACTTTTTTTTTAATAAAAAGAACTTAAAAAAAAAAGAATCTTAAGTTTAGCAAAGTTTGGATGAATGTCAGCAGTGCCCAGGAGGTTTTTCAGGTATTGGGGTCCAACTAGTGACCAAGTGATGGTGCTCGCAATGTAAAGCAGTAAATGAGCAGATATAATGCAACTGGTTAAAAATATAACATACGACTGGAGTTTTAAAAACCAGCTCTGAAAGTCGTTTTCTTCTTATAGTTGGGTGTATCCCCTTCATATTTACTGTTGCAACAAGCACTGGGCCCTAAATTCCGTGGCATCTCATTTACATTGGCCATTACCCTTCTTTTCTTTTTTATTGGTCTGTTCCTTTCTCTCATTTCTGATTCTCCCTTCATGGAAAGGCTTTAGTATCTGGTGTTTATTTTCCCTTGTTTTAGATAAAGGTGATGACAGGTAGCGAGCTGACAGGTTCAGGAGCAGGGAGTGGGATCCAGGGCACTGACCTGGACGGGCATGAGCCATAGCATGCGGGAAGACCGGCTGGGTGTTGACCTGCAGAGAGAGATTTACAACGGTGAACTAGCCTCCTGTCTTGCTGACTTTTTATGTGGATGCTTTGCCTACATTTAAAGTCTTTCTCTTTTAAACTGTCTTCACAGATAGTTTTAACTTATCAATCCTCAAAATATGGTCTGTGGATCTCCTTTCATCATAACGCTAAAACATTATTTGCCTTTTCCACTGTTTCTGCCATTTCTGCTGAGGGTGCAAAAGTGCCGTGAATAGAAATGATGGTGCCTGTTCACAAACAAGGCTGGGGCACCAACTGTGATAGTATTAAACTTTCGTGATGGCCATATGTTCTTCACCTCCAAGCACTTGTAAGAAGATTCCAGTTACATTTAAGAATGTCATTGATGTAGCTATAAAAATTATTAATTTTATCAAATTTTGACCCTGAATACACATCTTTTTAAAATGCTTATGATGAATTGGAAGTGTGTAGAAAGCACTTTTACCACATACTAAAGAAGGCGTCCACAGGGAAGCCTTGTGTGAGCAATTGACTTAACTAGCTGCTTTGTCATGATGCACTGCTTTTACCTAAAAGAACAATCGACAGATATGCTTAATCATCTTGAGTGTTTAGTAGACGGTTTCTCATAAATGGTTAAAGTACAGCCTTTCACTTCACTGACAGTGTTGTTGCCCACGTTAAATTCAAGCTTTCAAGCAAAAATCAACTGCAAAACTTCTTCTACCTACCACTCTTGGCTTCGCAGCTTCACAGTACTTAAAGACTTTGCTTATGAGATCAGTGGTGATAGTAATTTTTTCATATTGTATGATGAAATAACTAATACATGATGTTAAAAACTCAGGAATGTATAAAAGAGTCATTCAAAGTGTAACCTAGACCAATAGATTTAAATGTAATGGAGTAAAAAAAGTGATATGGCTGTAGATTTCTCAGCAATCAGATCAGATCAGATCAGTCACTCAGTCGTGTCCGACTCTTTGCGACCCCGTGAGTCACAGTACGCCAGGCCTCCCTGTCCATCACCAACTCCCGGAGTTTACTCAGACTACTCACGTCCATCAAGTCAGTGATGCCATCCAGCCATCTCGTCCTCTGTCGTCCCCTTCTCCTCTTGCCCCCAATCCCTCCCAGCATCAGAGTCTTTTCCTATGAGTCAACTCTTCGCGTGAGGTGGCCAAAGTACTGGAGTTTCAGCTTTAGCATCATTCCTTCCAAAGAAATCCCAAGGCTGATCTTCAGAATGGACTGGTTGGATCTCCTTGCAGTCCAAGGGACTCTCAAGAGTCTTTTCCAACACCACAGTTCAAAAGCATCAATTCTTCGGCGCTCAGCCTTCTTCACAGTCCAACTCTCACATCCATACATGACTACAGGAAAAACCATAGCCTTGACTAGACGAACCTTTGTTGGCAAAGTAATGTTTCTGCTTTTGAATATGCTATCTAGGTTGGTCATAACTTTCCTTCCAAGGAGTAGGCGTCTTTTAATTCATGGCTGCAGTCACCATCTGCACTGATTTTGGAGCCCAGAAAAATAAAGTCTGACACCGTTTCCACTGTTTCCCCATCTATTTCCCGTGAAGTGATGGGACCGGATGCCATGATCTTCGTTTTCTGAATGTTGAACTTTAAGCCAACTTTTTCACTCTCCACTTTCACTTTCATCAAGAGGCTTTTTAGATCCTCTTCACTTTCTGCCATAAGGGTGGTGTCATCTGCATATCTGAGGTTATTGATATTTCTCCCGGCAATCTTGATTCCAGCTTGTGTTTCTTCCAGTAGCGCGTTTCTCATGATGTACTCTGCATAGAAGTTAAATAAGCAGGGTGACAATATACAGCCTTGACGAACTCCTTTTCCTATTTGGAACCAGTCTGTTGTTCCATGTCCAGTTCTAACTGTTGCTTCCTGACCTGCATACAAATTTCTCAAGAGGCAGATCAGGTGGTCTGGTATTCCCATCTCTTTCAGAATTTTCCAAAGTTTATTGTGATCCACACAGTCAAAGGCTTTGGCATAGTCAATAAAGCAGAAATAGATGCTTTTCTGGAACTCTCTTGCTTTTTCCATGATCCAGCGGATGTTGGCAATTTGATCTCTGGTTCCTCTGCCTTTTCTAAAATCAGCTTGAACATCAGGAAGTTCACAGTTCACATATTGCTGAAGCCTGGCTTGGAGAATTTTGAGCATTACCTTACTAGCGTGTGAGATGAGTGCAGTTGTGCGGTAGTTTGAGCATTGTTTGGCATTGCCTTTCTTTGGGATTGGAATGAAAACTGACCTTTTCCAGTCCTGTGGCCACTGCTGAGTTTTCCAAATTTGCTGGCATATTGAGTGCAGCACTTTCACAGCATCATCTTTGAGGATTTGGAATAGCTCAACTGGAATTCCATCACCTCCCCTAGCTTTGTTTGTAGTGATGCTTTCTAAGGCCCACTTGACTTCACATTCCAGTATGTCTGGCTCTAGGTCAGTGATCACACCATCGTGATTATCTGGGTTGTGAAGATCTTTTTTGTACAGTTCTGTGTATTCTTGCCATCTCTTCTTAATATCTTCTGCTTCTGTTAGGTCCATACCATTGCTGTCCTTTATCGAGCCCATCTTTGCATGAAATGTTCCTTTGGTATCTCTGATTTTCTTGAAGAGATCCCTAGTCTTTCCCATTCTGTTGTTTTCTCAGCAATACTGACTTTTAAGAAACTATCCCTTGACTTTGTTCTGTTAGCGCAAGAAGACCACCCACAGTTACACGGAAGGTTATTAAAGTACCCTGCCTTTTCCAGTTCTGCTTCTATCAGAGGTTGGGTTTTCTTCTTCTACTTTAAGACAACATATTGTAACACATTCAGTGCAAACACCGATGAGAGTCCAGTTGTCTTAATATAGTCGGATGGGAAAAGATTTACAATCATGTAAAACAGTGCCTCTTCTCTCTGAATTTTAGTTCTTTGGGAAAACGTATCTATTTTTCTTGAAAAGTGGTTTATGTTATCGTGTAATGAGTACATTGTCATTTTAAATGAATTAATATTTTTAAATCTCAGTTTTAATTTCTAATGTAATAGGGTTTAAAAAAAAGCTTTCAGATTTCCCAGAGCAACTGACTATTAAGAAATGATTTCTGTATAATCTACATAGACAAGAGCTTTTTGTAATCTTCAGTAATGTTTAAGAGGGCAGAGAGGTCCCGAGACCCGAAAGTTTGGGAACCACTGACTTAAGCGCTAGCACGACCAGCAGGGCCGCTGTCAGAGGAGAAAATGTGTGTTTTGGCGCCAGCAGCTGGCTTTAAGGTCTGGATCTGCTGTTTTTCCTAGAGGCAAGTTATCTAATCTGTTGGGGCAAATTTTATCTCTCTAGTTTCCTTACTTGTAAAAATTGACAGCAATAAAGCTGTTTTGTTCGTTGAAGGTTTAGGTAGTTGTTTTGATGTTGTCTTTTAAAAGTTTTTTCATTAGGTGTTAAAATGCCAAGCTTGACTACCACCACTCATTTCTTTAAAAAGAGACTGTGAAATTATTTGAAGATATTATCTTCTGCCTGGGTGGCGTATTCACATCTAAAACTTCCCCTTGAACCTTTATGCACATTTTCAATGTGAACCTTTATTCACATTTTGGGTTGGCCAAAAAGTTTGTTCAGGTTTTCTTGAGAGCGCTTATGGAAAAACCCGAGTGAACTTTTTGGCCAAGCCAATACATGTGTAAACTTAAAATTTTACAATTAGAAAAGCAGTGAAACTAATTCAGAACATTTACTTAGGCATGATGAGACAGATGGTAGTCCTATAAAAAGATGGCATATATTTTTGGAAGTGCAAACAGAAAAACAGATACTCTTAAAAATTCCAGAGTAATCTTTGCCTAGAAAATGAAAGGAAAAGATAAAAGACCATATGGCCTGATAGAACTTTGTGTAGTTTCTCATGTTTGGGATTGAATTTTGTTTATTGAATGTTATTATTAAGTTGCATATGGATTTATAGTTGAAAAAAGGAATTGTCATCAAGTGGATAATTACTAAGTAATTTTACTGTAGTTATCAGTCTTGTTTTCTGTGAAATGGATGCGACAGTGGGAAGCAGAGACATTTGAACCACAGACCTGGTAGTTAGTGTTAGTCGCTCAGTTGTACCTGACTATTTTCGACCCCATGGACCGCAGCCCACCAGGCTCTTCTGTCCGTGGGATTTTCCAGGCAGGGATACTGGAGTGGGTTGCCATTTCCTTCTCCAGGGGAACTTCCTGACTCAGGGATCGAACCCGGGTTTCCTACACTGCAGGCAGATTGTTTACCATCTGAGCTACGAGGGAAGCCAGACCTAGTGAGGGTGAGTTAAAAACGATACTTGCACATTCGAGTCAGTTACTGATTCTGCTGCTGAGGCAGTTGAATGCATCAGCATCAAGTCGTCTGTCACTGTCACCTTTCCTTTGAGGGCTCTCGCTCAGTTTGCTTTGTTGTTTATTCAGCAGTTATCTGTGGCGTGCCTTCTTTGGGCCAGATCCATGATGGGTGCTGGGATAACACGCTGAGAAAAAAATGGACACTAGTCTCTGCTTTTGTGTCAGTTATAGCCTTCTGGGGTCATAGGTATTAATCAAGTAATTATACAAATAGATGTAAGCATACATCCCAGATGGAAATTCGAAGCTGGAGAGGTGTGCAGTGTCCTCAGATCCCCTAATTGGAGGATTTCACCTAATCAGGAAGAGCAGTTTATACTCCCTGAGGAATTGACAGATGAGCTGAGGTTCAAAGGAATTAGTCAAAGAGGAGAAGGAAAACAGAAACAGTTCAGGTCCAAGGAGCAGTATGTTAAAAAGTTCTGTGTTGAGTGAGAATATGGTGAATATGAATGGAGCAGAAATCACCCAGGACAGCCAGACAGTGTAGAACTTTATTGACTGTGTTAAGGAGCTGTGTAACCTTTCCCTATGATGATGAATTACCTCTTGAGGTGAGGTGAGAGGGAAGTGGAGGTGGGCGGGGTGTCTGATCACCATACCTCCTGGGCTCCTGCCACAGTCCTGGATGCCTGGGACACGTCAGTGAGTGGAAGAGGAGAGGGTAACAGAGAGCCTGTTAAAGCAAGACACTTCTGTTGTCCTGGGTAAGAAGGTTTTGTGGTGTAGCCTGAATGGCATGATCAGGGCAGGTCTCATCGAGACAGTGACATTGGGAAGACTTGACCGAAGCTGGGGGCGGGGGTGGTTGTATGACGTTTGCAGCCAGCTCCCAGGCCCTCAGTGGCAGCGTGTTTACAGTGTTCTCAGAGCACCGGGAGGTGAGTGAAGAGAGCCCGGGAGGAACGGGGTGAGGACAGGAGCCTCAGCCCCTGTTGTCCTTCACTGAGGGAGCTGAGAAGCTGTTTCAGATTGTCATTGTCCTGCAGCAGGGCAGGCAGGATATGGGGAGACCGGGGTGCCTGTGGGCAGGATCAGGCAGTCCAGATCCTGCTGCAGATTCTCTCCTAGTCAGGCCTCCTTTCTGCATCGTGTTCTGGATCTTTCTTCATCTTCTGGACTTGCTCTTCAGGACTTAACCTCCTTGTTCATCTCTGAAGCTTGGACTTACAGCATGTGGCACGTGCCATGGGTGTTTTCCCTCCAGCCCTGGGACGAGTCTGTGTGTGTTCCTCGCTGCATTAACTGTGTCTGCACACACACGTTTCTAGTGATTAGTATGTCTGTAACTGGTGGACCTAGAAGGGTTGCAACTGCAGCTGTTTCCTGCCAGAACTGAGGCTGATTAATGTCAGTAAAATTATGTCACAAAATTGGGACGTTATGAAGAATTACTTGCAAATGGAAGTTAGCTGTGAATAAAACCTCTACATGCAATTGACTCACATTTGAGTCTCTCCAGTGCTTATATGTTGAACTTGAGCTCTCCCTGCCCATCCATTGTTAGAAAATTTTAGAGGCAACATGGCCTGCTGGGGAAGCTTGGATAGCCCTCCCTGAGAGCTCCAAATGACTCCAGGCGATTGTTTTTAACATTTTAATATCTTACATTTTATTCAGAAATGGTTTATCTGTTTTTCAGATGAGTCAGTTTTCCATTACGGCTTGGCAGAGGATATTGACTGGTTCCCTGTGCTCTGTGCCACACAGTAGGGCCTTGTTTATCCGTTATGTATGTAACGATTGACATCTGCCAACTCCAGCCTCCCAGTCTGTGCCTGCCCACCCTCCACCCACAGGCAACCACAGGTCTGTTCTCTGTGTCTGTGAGTCTTTCTGTTCCACAGATAGGTTCATTTCTGTCATATTTTAGATTCCATGTATGTGTGATATCATACGGTATTTGTCTTTCTACTTCTGGTTTACTTCACTTAGTATGATAATCTCCAGTTGCATTCACGTTGCCACAGATGGTGTTATTTTGTTCTTCTTTAATGGCTGAGTAGTATTCCATTGTGTTTATAAACCTCATCTTCTTCACCCATTCATCTATTGATGAACATTTAGGTTATTTCTATGTCTTGGCTGTTGTGAATAGTGCTGCTATCAACATAGGGTGCATGTATCTTTTTGAATTAGAGTTTTCTCTGGATATGTGCCCAGGAGTGGGATTGCTGGATCATATGGTAATTCTATTTTTAGTTTTCTAAGGAACCTCCATACTGTTTGCCATAGTGGCTGTACCAATTTGCATTCCCACCAGTGGTGTAGGAGAGGGTTCCCTTTTCTTTGCATCCTTTCTGCTGCTGCTGCTGCTGCTAAGTCACTTCAGTCATGTCCGACTCTGTGCGACCCCCAAGACAGCAGCCCACCAGGCTCCCCCGTCCCTGGGATTCTCCAGGCAAGAACACTGGAGTGGGTTACCATTTCCTTCTCCAATGAATGAAAGTGAAAAGTGAAAGTGAAGTTGCTCAGTCGTGTCTGACTCTTGGTGACCCCGTGGACTGCAGCCTACCAGGCTCCTCCGTCCATGGGATTTTCCAGGCAAGAGTACTGGAGTGGGGTGCCATTGCCTTCTCCGCACATCCTCTCTAGCACCTGTTATTTGTAGAGGTTTTAATGATGGCCAGTCTGAGGAGTATGACCTGGTACCTCGTTGTAGTTTTGATTTGCTTTTTTTTAATAATAGAGAGCTGAACTAACGTTTTATACCATTCATAGAAAGCCGATGGGGCCTGACCCACTAGGTCAAGCTTTAAGTGTAGTGGGTTTACCTGCTTGGGTTTGGGAGATGTTAGGGTAACACTCCAGACACACCAGACATAATCCATTTTGGATACTGAGTCATTGATCTAGTTTATCAAGAATTTGCTGGTTTTCAGTTATTATTATAAACGGTACTTTCTTTACAGCATTCCTGTTTTGGGGGCTAAACATGTTTGTTTTCTCCTTGTATTCACGGCCTCTAGTTTTATGGATATTGGTAATTAAGTTTTCTTAATCTCTGTAAATTGATGGTCGGTTTTTTTGGTGGACAAAATTGGATTTGTTGCTAGTGAGCCAGAAAATGATCACTTAACACAGGGAGGTTTTTGTTAGTCTTCACATCACCATTTTCTGCCTGTTAAGACTAATAATGCAGTTTCTCCTACTGTGAAGAACTGTACTTGTTGTTACAGGTGTCCCCTGCAGGTGAAAGTGCCTGTCTTGGGAGGTCTGGGCTGGCGGGGCTCTGGGATCATGCAGGTGGACAGACCCTGTTCTCAGTAGACTCGTGGCCATGGAGGGCATGTCTAGGCTTTCCCCAGATAACTTGTCACAGATTATGGACTTCCTTTAATTCATTTTTACAGCTGTTTAAAGATTTAAAAATACACCTAGGTTGTTGAAGAATCGGTTGGGC
Source organism: Bos indicus x Bos taurus (assembly GCF_003369695.1). Classification (NCBI taxonomy): domain Eukaryota; kingdom Metazoa; phylum Chordata; class Mammalia; order Artiodactyla; family Bovidae; genus Bos; species Bos indicus x Bos taurus. The sequence continues at coordinate 7,243,519 of NC_040099.1, read as the reverse complement.
TTGTTATGGACGTGGTGCCTTGTTTGCTGAGTGTTGGATGTCTGCAGGACACAGGCTGGTGGCTGGGACGGTGTGGGTCATTGTGAAAAGGGCGACTGACTCAGGAAGGACAGGCACGTGGACCATAATTAGGGTTAAATCAAAGCGAGGTGCAGGGAGAAAAGGATTAGGGTTTGTTCCTGAAGCACTATCACATGTCGGTCAAATAGGCAGTGTTCTACTGTGCTGCGTGAAATGGGGAAAAAAAATCTGTCCAAATGGAGCTTGCCTTCTTATACTTAGGCATCCTTGTTCAGAAGCTGAAGAATTAAAACTAAGACTTGTTGTGGAGACCTTATTTAATGTGACCTTTTAAATTTTTTTTTTTTTTTTTTTTAGACAGTGACTCTAGAGGGGTAATGAAGCTGGGAAAACGCATGGATGCAGCCTCGCCTGCAGCCTGCCCAGATGTTCGCGGATAATCTCCCCGAGAGAAATTGAGCCCCTCGGATCAGGTAGCTCGTCAGAATGAAGAAGATCAGCCTTAAGACCTTCCGGAAATCTTTCAATTTGAGTAAGAGCAAAGAAGACGCAGAATTCATGGTCGTACAACAGCCAGCACTAGCCGGCGACTTTGGCAAAGAGGAGTCCTTGTTCGGGAGCTGCTACGGGAAGGAGATGGCCGGCTGCGAGCTGCACGGCGAGGACGAAAAGGGCGGCGGCGGCAAGAACCGGGCCAAGAGCGAGAGCCTCATGGGCACGCTGAAGAGGCGGCTGAGCGCCAAGCAGAAGGCCAAGGGCAAGGGGGGCGCGGCGGCGGGGGGCGCGGCGGATGAGGACACCTTCTCGTCGTCGTCGGCGCCGCTGGTGTTCAAGGATGCGCGGGCGCCGCGGCCCATGCGCTCCACGTCACTGCGCAGCCACCACTACAGCCCCACGCCCTGGCCGCTGCGGCCCACCGCCTCGGAGGAGACGTGCATCCGGATGGAGGTGCGGGTCAAGGCGCTGGTGCACTCGCCCGGCACGGGCCCGGCTCTCAACGGCGTGCGCAAGGACTTCGGTGAGCTCCGCCCGGCGGCCGAGCCCGCCTGCCCGTGCCCGGAGCCACCCGCCGCGCCCGGGAGCCCGGCGCCTGTGGCTGGGGACCTGCGCCTGCGTCTGGGCGAGCACGTGCCTGTGGTCCTGGGCCTGCTGCCTCAGGACTACCTCCCGTACACCGTGCCTTTGGACGGCTCCTCCCCGATGGAGGTCTCGGCCGTCCCGCCGCCCCCGGCCGCCGGGGGCCCCTGCCCCGCCCGCCGCGACGAGGACGCCGGGCGCCCAGCGCCCGAGCTCTTCGGCGACCCGCCGGTGGGCGGCCTGCTGGCGGGCCCCGCGGCGGGGGTGCTGCCGAGCCCTCGGGGGGGCCCTGACGACGGGCCCCCCCTCTCCCCGCTGCTACCTCCGCTGCAGACCGATCCGAGCCAAAGGACCTTCACCGGGCTGGCCGGCCCGGATGCCCACGCGGCCGACAGCGTGCGCTGCCACTTGAATTTTGACCCCACCTCAGCTCCCGGGGTGGCCAGGGTGTACGACTCGGTGCAGAGCAGCGGCCCCCTGGCGGTGACCAGCCTGACGGAGGAGCTCAAGAAGCTGGCCAAGCAGGGCTGGTACTGGGGGCCCATCACGCGCTGGGAGGCAGAGGGCAAGCTGGCCAACGTGCCCGACGGCTCCTTCCTGGTGCGGGACAGCTCGGACGACCGCTACCTGCTCAGCCTGAGCTTCCGCTCGCACGGCAAGACCCTGCACACCCGGATCGAGCACTCGAACGGCCGGTTCAGCTTCTACGAGCAGCCGGACGTAGAGGGGCACACGTCCATCGTGGACCTAATCGAGCACTCCATCAGGGACTCGGAGAACGGCGCCTTCTGCTACTCGCGCTCGCGCCTGCCGGGCTCCGCCACCTACCCGGTGCGGCTCACCAACCCGGTGTCGCGCTTCATGCAGGTGCGCTCGCTGCAGTACCTGTGCCGCTTCGTCATCCGCCAGTACACCCGGATAGACCTGATCCAGAAGCTGCCCCTGCCCAACAAAATGAAGGATTACCTACAGGAGAAGCACTACTGACAGGACCGCAGCCCGGCATCGTGCACTTTGGGAGTGAGAGAGAGAGACTGAGATACAGTTTACAGACTCTTCATCGCCATCAGAATCTTTTGCTGCCATATTCTTTATTTCAGTTTTATGTGTAAAAGAGTGTCCAGTCCATTTAGGGGTGGGGAACCGTCCGCGAGGTGTCTTGGGTTCATTTTCGTTCTTTACAAAAGGGAAGTCTGGAGGTTTGAGGAGGTGTGAAGTCTCTTCCATCAGCGCGCAGAATAATCACAATGTGAATGATCAGATTCTCCTTACCACCCACCCCCAGTCCTTTGCTGCTATCCACTGTGATTTTATGCATTAAAAGCACATCTCATGTGTATCCAATCCTGAGTAAAGTTGAATGAAACTTGCAGAATGAACCTGTTATGTCTCTCTTTCAATGGCCCATCTTCAAAGATAGTGTTGAGTCAGCATAGCTATGTGATTAATCACAAGAGTTTACACCGACACTGAAAATGATTTTTAATTTCATGCTCTACAAAGGTTTATTTACAATTGTGAACTGACATAACCTTGGGTAATGGAAGGCAGGTCTGCGACATATCTTTCTGCCACATTTGTTTCTAAATTATGTTTGAGGTTGTGCTGTCTTTTGGTTCTGAGAAGCTGGATTTTTCTGTTGCCTTCATTTTCATCTTGTGGTTTGTCTGTTTTTAATAAATGGCCTTACATTAAAAAGTTGTAAAGAAATGTATACCACCAATTTAAAAATTGTTGCCTTTTCTGTCATTAAACTCTGGTACAAATTGGCATAACGTATAAAGACCTATGGAACTAGAACTATTAAAGAAATTCTTAGATGACCTTAGTTTCCTGTGATAAGCAATTTTTTGTTATCTATACTTTGCTCTGGTAAAATGTTTTATCTGTAATTTCTTTAGCTTAGACAACATTTTCTTGGGTGAACTTGATGTAGAAATGCTTTTCATAAATGGACTAGATCCTCTTGCAACATTAAAGTCTATATAGAGTTTTAAATTGATCTGAATAGAAAGAAAATGTTTTAAAGTTAGGTTTATATTTTTCTTTTATGTATTCACCATTAAAACGTGCTAGATTTAACACTTCCTTCCCCCACCAAAAAAAAGCAACAAAACCAAAAAATCCCAGTGACTTTAGTTTAAAAATTGTGGAAATTGTGGCGCACCGTGTAACAGAAGTGTTAATACCGAATCAGGTGTGTGCATTTGCCTACCATATATACTGCCATTTATCCATAGGGTTTCTATTTTTTATTTAGCCAAGTCTTAAGTAAATTAGCATCACTAATTTTTTCATCTCTTTTGATTCAGTCCTTTGCGGGGTGAGGGTAGTATGTTATATCCAATACTTTTTAGTTATTTTGAAATGCAGTGCTTATTCACTGCAGATTCTTTAGTGTTTTGAAATTGTTCCATCCAGAAGATGTTTCTAGCTACATAACTTTAAAGGAAATGTTTCCCCTTCCAATGAAACATGTAATTTAAGACATTTCTTCCTTTTCCTATCTCTTATCCTCATTAAAAAAAACAAACAGAGTAAAGGTCTTAGGTCAAATTTAATAGCTTTGTCATCCAGACATATCAGTATCCCCATTTTTTTTTCTGTTTTTTTTTTTTTTTTTTTTTTAGAGTCAGCTGAGAATTACCAAGAAAAGGCCCAGTGTATTAATACCTGTGTTATGGTATTTGACTTAAAGGGGAAAAGGTACTTAATTTTGGTGGAATGTTTGATTGTACCTTGTTGCAAAGACTCCTCTTTCATTTTCTGATATGTTTTCACCTAATAAGATTGAATATGGAGTATACTGTAATAATATAATTTAAGTGTTCATTATAAGCTATTTGGATTAAGAACTATTACAGAGTTGTAAACTTGTTATCAAATTAATGCAAGACATTTAAACTATTTTTTTGCAAAACTATTTATTTTTAAACAATTTAAAATATATCTAGGGTGAGTTAAAAGTCCCTGTGCATCTATATTAGATGGCAGGTATTGTCACAGAGTCACTGTGTGTTAATAATAAGTGTTGAGATGGCTTCTCCGTGTTTCTAGAAGCATTGACATGTACTCTTTGTGAGACCGTGGTGCACAGAGGTCTTTGGACTGCCCTGAACCCTGTCTTATGTGGGCATAGCCTGTTCCCCACACCTTCTTCATGATAACCATGTTTTTAAGATTGAGCCATTTGGTTTCAAGTTAAGATCATTCTGATTTCCATATAAATGTCTTGAAAATTGTATTTTGTGTTTTTATGGAGGGCAAGTCTTGATACTGTTCTAATTCAGAAAGCCAATTCGTAGTGTGCTTCTGTATGTTCATAATATAAAATTCCTTTAAGTAAAATGCCCTATTCTAATCCAGTTTCAGATTTCTAGGGTCTGATAGTGTATCAATAAAAATAAAAGTGTTTGCAAAGAAATCATTTACAAACAGAGAGGAATATCACAATGTTTTTTGCTTTTGTTTAGGGAACCATTTGGCCGAGGCAGCACAACATAATGTGAGCAATTGGCTTTATAGGCTAGTAAAACGGTCTGGTTAAAAATGGAAAGGAGAAAAAGAGAAGTCTTCATCCTGTAGTTTTTGTGCAGGTAGCATTTGGGTGAATTTCTGGATTCTGCTGAATGGTGGCTTAGATGACATGGATGCTGCTTGTAAGTGATTTCTTCAATGTTTGCTTCTGAAAATCTGAGCTCAAGGCAAGAGAAAGAACACAGGAAAGCTGTATCCTTCTGCCGTATGAAATGAATCAGAGTTGCTTTTTATCAAATATCTCATCCCAGAAACATGATGGAAGCCAGAAGCTATTTCCAGGCTTCCTAGGACACTATTGTGCTTTTTTTTATTTTTATTTTTTACAAATAATAAGAAAGCATAGAAAGTACTTGAAAAAGTCTCCTTTCTCTAAGGAAAACTGTGCCCCATTTTGGTGCAATAATCTGAAAATTTTAGAAGGTCAAAAAATGTCACAGGAAACGATCATAGAATTTAAAATAGTTTTTAAGGAAACCAGCTACACAGGGCAACCATCTTGCTGTTAAAAGAAATCATGCCAAAAGGCTAAACCATTGGAATATAGGAAATATAACCCAAGTACAATATACAGGATAATTTCTGAGCCAGTATTACTAAAACAGGATAAAAGTTACTGACATCTTCAGTAGGTTATATTCAGTGTCCCTGCTAGTGCTACCAGTCCGAATCTCTTTCTTAACAATGCTTTCAGAAATGCCAATTTTGATCATTGTACAGTTCCCATTGTATATGAGAGAGATTTGCTTTATGAATGATTCAAAATAATCCGTTTTAAATCTTCATGGCTTTTCATCCAATGTGAAGTCTTAATTTGAAATCACACTACCAGCAATAGACAGTTACGTTGAAAACTCTAATAAGGAACACTTGCCAGTTCCATAAGTAACTTTAAAATTCTAAAACAAAGATTGGTACGCTAGTGATCACAAATTCGGTTTAATACTTTTTTAATCCTGTAAAGATTTTTTATAAACATCCTTTTTATTAATCAGTCATAACATGGCAAATGTGTAGTTGCTGTTTCTGAAAAGTGATCCAAGCTCTACTTCCAGAGATGATGAAAAATTCTTATAGAATTTTGTACTAAGTATACGTGTTGGGTTAAAGAAATTTTATAGTCGTCAGAGTGCCATGGAATTAATACCTGCAATCCAGATTGCTGTAGTTTACACTTTTTCTGTATGTTTCGAATCAGGTGTGTTCCATTTGTACTGAGAACACCACAGAATGAATTATCCAAAGTCCATTGATTTTAATACGTGTTTTGGTTTGTAAACAAACTATAGTAATTTCTTGCACATTTTTGGAGATTAATCGTATAAAGAATTTATGTATCTGCTTCTAGATACAACATGTAAATAAAAATTTCGTTCACAAGATCTGCCTTGTGGTCTATTTAATAATCAGATGCAGAGTTTGACTTGTAATTGGTATAGGGCTAACTAGATTATTTCTGGATGTCCCATAAACTGGGCAGAGACTGGAGGTAGGGACCAACAAGTTTTAGTAAAACAGGAAAAGTGAAATGGTGACGGGGAGACAGCCAGTGTTGCTAATATCCTAAAGCCTTCAGCACAAAGGCTGGAGCCAGTTGGCAGAACATTGCAAAACAAAGACTAATTAAAATGAACACAGTAATAATAAAACTTCTCTTAACAGAATGTTAGGCCAAATGATAAAAAATGTTTGGATTTTGACATTTAAAAAATATGCCCCTTATTACTTCATGGTATTCAATAGAATCAGCTGATTTTTCTGTAGGAGTTACTTAAAAATCCTTTCATAGACAATGATATCTAATAGCCACTGAGTTGCCTTATATGTTTTGAAGTTCTTAAAATACCACATCGGGTTGAACGTTCACTTGAAAATTTGTCGTTCAGTTACGTTTTAACAGGTCTTTTATCCTGGCTAATACAAAGATAAAGTTTTAAATGACCTGGTTGAGAATATATCACAAATTTTGACTTTCATAGAATGCAAATAATGTCTTGTTCTAACCACATTTTCTAGAACTGGTATCAATTGACAGCATTGATTCCAGTGTCAGACTTTGCTGATGGTGGTGCTAATGAAATGGGAAATTAAGGAAAAGAGATGGTCAGGCCTCAAGGACTCTGCAGAAGTTTAGACTTTACAGACTTAACACCCTAGCCAAAAAGACTCTTACTCATTCAAACAGCAGACCTGTTACTACAGTAGAGAGAGTCGCTCAGTCGCGTCCGACTCTGCGACCCCGTGGACTGTAGCTGCCAATCTCCTTTATCCATGGGATTCTCCAGGCAAAAATGCTAGAGTGGGTTGTCCTTTCCTTCTCCAGGGGATCTTTCTGAGCCATGGATAGAAGAACATGGGTCTCTTGCATTGCAAGCAGATCCTTCACCATCTGAGCCACCAGGGAAGCTTACTATTAAGAGACATTTCTAAGTATAAAGACAGGTCAACTTAAAAAGTATCAGAAGATACATGCTTGATTTTATCTTATAATCTATAGACAATACATTAGAATATGTAATGAATCCGTACACCTTTTCCAAAAGAATACCCGAGACAGAAGTATCTATAAAGTGATAAATGACAGTCATCAATCAGATGAAATAATATAGATGAAGCTCCTCCTACTTGATGGTCACGCAGACAGTACTCACTGCCACCTCATCTTTAAATTCTTTTTTTTAAAAAAAAGGTTTTAAAAAAACCTTTTTTTTTTTTTACAGGTTTTACTTACGCTTTTCAGCTTTTCTGAATCAAAAATATTTTAACTTTTATTTCACTTGAATTTAGTCTTTATTGTCTGCTATTTTAATCTCCAATCTTTTTTCAACTCTTTAGTTTCATTTAAACTTCATTTAAAAAAAAATCCTTTAATTCTTTTAGTGTATTTGTATTCCAATTTCCAGTTTTAAGGGCTTCCTAACCTGTAACATCTTAAAAAAATTTTTTTGACTTCTGTTTTTCCTGCTGTTTTTGCATGACTTGTTTTATGAATGGATGTTTTTGCCTCATCTGCCTTGCCCATCCCCCTTCCCCAAGCTACCTCCCCTGAATCCAGGGCCTCCTGATAGCACCAGAGCCTGACACTGACAGAGCCCAGTAGCAGCGGCATCTCCATTAAATCTGTATCTGAGCACAGCTGAATTTTGTAGTCATTAGACTCCTGGAGTTTTGTTTTGAATTGCATTTTGCCTACTTCATACCAGGTAGCCTCCCACCTCTTCCAAAAGAGTTAGAGGAGTCTCCTCTTAGGAGAGGCTCCTTCAGATTGTAAAAGCTCAGGAGAGGCTGACCAGAGCAGGGATTATCAATATTTTTACAGGGTTTATGAACAGGGCCAGTTGCCTTTGCGTAGAGGTCATTTGGGGCTGTCAAATGCCGTCCGTGGTAACTGGCTTGCAAATAAGGGTACATCTCAAGCTGGAAAGAGACTCCGATCACGAGCCATGGATTTCACACCAAGGAAGTTTTTAGGAAGCACAGATTCTTTTAGGAAGCTAGCCTTTTCTGGTCTCTGTTCTGTAAGTCTAATGTATGTGTGTGTGTTAAGTCGCTTCAGTCGTGTCCAGCTCTGTGCAACCCTATGGAAGTCTAATACACACTAGATTTTGATAACACCTTAGGTCATAAGTCGTGTGTGTGTGTGTGCTCAGTCGTGTCCGACTCTGCAACCCTATGGACTGTAGCTTGCTAAGCTCCTCTGTCCATAGAATTTTCCAGGCAAGGATACTGGAGTGAGTGGCCATTTCCCACTCCAGAGGCTCTTCCCGACCCAGAGATCGAACCCTTGCTTCTCCTGCCATTGGCTTGCGTCTCCTTGCTTTGTCTCTTGCATCCCCTGCACTGGCAGGCAGTTTCTTTTTCTTTACCACTGGTGCCACCTGGGAAGCCCATAAAATGTTCTTTTAAGTATATGGGATTCCATCCTAAAGTCTCATTAAAGAGAACCTCTCCTCCTCTGTGTAAATAATCCGCCCTCTGTCTCCAGTGCACGTCTAACAGCTTCAGGACGCGGAGTCTCTGGTCCTCTCCGCTGAGAAGTGTACTGTGAAGCCTCCTGCTCACCTAAATGGGCTTTACTGCAGCCCATGTCTCACTGTAGTCTTTCGCACCTTTTTTCTTGTGGCTGGCAAATTGTTAGCCCCATTTGGCACTGACTGAGAATTACAAGCCTAACTGTGACTATGGGGTGTGACACTTGCCTAGAAAATCAATACATGCATTGATATGTCTTTAAAGACAGAAGAATCCATTACTCTGCAAAAAAAAAAAAAAAAAAAAAAATTGGAGTTCTCCCAGAATGCAGTTAATGGAATCAGTGGATGAAACGAGAGCTGGATTTTACACCATTTCTCAATTATAATAGCAAATGAATTGGGCTTCAGTGTTGTTCAGTCGCTAAGTCATGTCTGCTAAGTCATACTTCTAATACCTAATACTTCTAATGCTTAACGTTTATTTCGCATTTCCTAAGCCCTATGCAAGGCAGACACCTGAGGGTTATCAAAAATGAAAGTGAAGCACAGAGGTGAACCTTCCCATAGCCACACACACATACCAAAAAAAAAAAAAACCAAACCACAAAAACACCAGTTTTAAAGTCACACAGTCTGGCTCCAAAAATCTATGTTCGAAGCCAGTAGGATATACTTCCTTCCTTTTTTCAGGCTTTCTATTATTTGGAGCATTTCTATCTGTGATTGTCTGGGAAAGAACTGTAGCATAAGTAAATGAATGACCTACTATCTTCTCTAGGGGATTACTCTGTCGCTTAAACAAAAAATACTCTTGTCTAAGCCATGGCAGAAAAACTCTGACAGAGGCCTGGCTGGTGGTGTATCTGGGGGACTTTATCTTCTATTACTGGGGGAGGTGACCACTGCTGTCCTTTGTATGGCCTCATCAAGTTTTCTTTTAACTAATATACTAACATAGGAACAAGATTCAGTGAAGTTGAACTCTTGGGAGGACTTCTCCACATGTTTGGTGCATAAGGAAAAGCGTTAATTCTGATTTTTTTTTGCTAATGAATAATGAGATTGCCCTATTGTACTAGTAGCCATGGTTGTCCGCCTTTTTCATTTCCTTTACCCGTGCTCAGCCAATTCTCTTTCCACACCCTGAGCAAGAACTTCCTTACAGAAGAAGTTCTAGCTATACTTAAACCCTGTCTTTAGCTTCTCTGCTTGCACTTAAATGGGTAGAAAAATGTACCACCTGTTCATATGATAAATGCTGTGATCAATCTAAGGGACATTCCCCTCCACATTTCTGGGAAATAACAATTTATACCTGCTTTATGGGCTCCCCAGTGGCTTAGAGGTAAAGAACCTGCCTAGAATGCAGGAGATGCAGCTTCTATCCCTGGGTCAGGAAGATCCCCTGGAGAAGGGAATGGCTACCCACCCCACTATTCTTGCCTGGAGAATTCTGTGGACAGAGGAGCCTGGTGGGCTACAGTCTACAGGGTCGCAAAGAGTTGGACACGACTGAGCAACTAACACCTTCACACTTTTCATGTTTCACTGCTAATGAATTCCTTTAGTCATTGGTTCACTCATTGATTCCGAAAGTATTTCTTGAGCTTCTATTATGTGTCCAAACTGCAAAAGTAATTATAAGTGAGATGAGTTGTCTTAGAAAGGTAGGGTTCAGTAAGACCTAATGTAATCTTGCGAGAGATGATTATCAAGGAACTGAAGATGGTTTATTCCATCTTTAAATAGGCAATGCCTTTACTCCCCCAAACCATAGATGATAACTTCATGGTTTGGTGGGTGGCTCGCTCCCAGAACTTGAACCAGGGATTCCATGCCATCCTGACCTTTTCATTTCGCCTGTCGTCTCTGGCTGTCAGCTCTGTTCTCAAGCTTTCCATGTGATGAGGGGCTTGATTGCTGGTAGCCCTCGAGACACATTGTTGTAGTTTTGTAATCAGTGGAGAAAAGGTGTTTCTTTCCTCTCAGGTACAGCAGAGACATGCTAGCCAAGACTCCACATTGCTTAAACTGGATCATATATTCCTTCTTGAACCAATCTCTGTGGCCAGAATAATAAAATTCTCAGATGCGTCCAGTGGGGTCGCATGGCTACTCCACGATGGGAAGACAGGAGTCTGTTCCAATAGGACCTGCCTCTTCTTGCTTACAGAGGGGAAGGTGGTACCTAATGTTTCACTATGTTAATGAACCAAAAAATGTGCTAATGAAATCAAAATAGTTCAATATGTATAAAAATGTGAGCACTTTCCCATGAATCAGTTCAGTTCAGTCACTCAGTCGTGTCCGACTCTTTGTGACCCCATGAATCGCAGCATGCCAGGCCTCCCTGTCTGTCCATCACCAGCTCCCGGAGTCCACTCAAACTCACGTCCATCGAGTCAGTGATGCCATCCAGCTATCTCATCCTCTGTCGTCCCCTTCTCCTCCTGCCCCCAATCCCTCCCAGCATCAGAGTCTTTTCCAATGAGTCAACTCTTCGCATGAGGTGGCCAAAGTACTGGAGTTTCAGCTTTAGCATCATTCCTTCCAAAGAAATCCCAGGGCTGATCTCCTTCAGAATGGACTGGTTGGATCTCCTTGCAGTCCAAGGGACTCTCAAGAGTCTTCTCCAACACCACAGTTCAAAAGCATCAATTCTTCGGCACTCAGCCTTCTTCACAGTCCAACTCTCACATCCATACATGACCACAGGAAAAACCATAGCCTTGACTAGACAAACCTTTGTTGGCAAAGTAATGTCTCTGCTTTTGAATATGCTATCTAGGCTGGTCATAACTTTCCTTCCAAGGAGTAAGCGTCTTAATTTCATGGCTGCAGTCACCATCTGCAGTGATTTTGGAGCCCCCCAAAATTAAGTCTGACACTGTTCCCACTGTTTCCCCATCTATTTCCCATGAAGTGATGGGACCGGATGCCATGATCTTCATTTTCTGAATGTTGAGCTTTAAGCCAACTTTTTCACTCTCCACTTTCACTTTCATCAAGAGGCTTTTGAGTTCCTCTTCACTTTCTGCCATAAGGATGTTAGCTGTGTGTTAAATATGATCACTTTTAATTAAGCACATTTAAATGAAGATCTTTCACATTCTATTTTATGAGGTAATCAAGTAGTATTACCTACTGTAGGCATGATTAGATTTATTTATTTTGTAGAATAGTGAGATTACCTGGATAACTCATCCCCATCAAATAATAAAGTATCTAGAAGGCATAGATGTGGGACAGTATACCAGTGTTGACCATTTCTTGGAAAATTATGTGAAAACATTTGAAATCTTTTCAGTGCCTTGTATTATAATTAAAAATAAACAACCTCTAATAGGTTTCATTGGAGAAGGAAATGGCAACCCACACCAGTAATCTTGCCTGGAGAATTCCATGGACAGAGGAGCGTGGCAGGCTACAGTCCATGGGATTACAAAGAGTCAGGCATGACTGAGCAACTGTCACTCAATAAGTTTCACTAGTGAAGAACCCGTCTGCCAGTGGAGGAGACATAAGAGACATGGGTTTGATCCTAGGGTCAGGAAGATCCCCTGGAGAAAGAAATGGCAACCCACTCCAGTATTCTTGCCTGGAGAATCCCACAGACAGTGGAGCCTGGAGGGCTACAGTCCATGGGGTAACAAAGAGTCGGACATGACTGAAATGACTAAGTGCACACAATTATTGACCCATTAGTGGCAGATGAACTTCATTGACTGAAAAGTTTCTGCTCACTCTGAGAGATTCCCTCCGCTAGTCAGAAATTCTTTTGTTAATTTTCTCCAGCTACCATTTATGAACCTTGTAAGTCTACCGACATCAGTCAGTTTATGTTGAGTTTTGATAGAGATCAAAGAAAAGTGAAAATCCTCTTAGAATAAAGTCATCTCATTAAAATGAGGAACAGAGAGGAGGTTATTTGAATTTCACTTCTGATTTTTCTATATTTTAACTTTAATAAATATTGCCTAAACTAAAACACTTTAAAAAATTTGAAGTATCTTAATTAAAAATAATTAATCAAAGACGCTTACTCCTTGGAAGAAAAGTTATGACCAACTACACAGCATATTAAAAAGCAGAGACATTACTTTGCCAACAAAGGTCCGTCTGGTCAAAGCTAAGGTTTTTCCAGTAGTCAGGTATGGATGTGATGTTTGGACTATAAAGAAAGCTGAGTGCAGAAGAATTGATGCTTTTGAACTGTGGTGTTGGAGGAGACTCTTTAGAGTCCCTTGGAGTGCAAGGAGATCCAACAAGTCCATCCTAAAGGGAATCAGTCCTGAATATTCATTGGAAGGACTGATGCTGAAGCTGAAACTCCAGTACTTTGGCCACCTGATGTGAAGATCTGACTCATTTGAAAAGACCCTGATGCTGGGAAAAATTGAAGGCAGGAGGAGGAGGGGACAATAGAGGATGAGATGGTTGGATGGCATCACCGACTCAAGGGACATGAGTTTGAGCAAGCCCCAGGAGTTGGTGATGAACAGGGAAGCCTGACATGCTGCAGTCCATGGGGTCGCAAAGAGTTGGACATGACTGAGCGACTGAACTGAACTGAATTAAAAATAATTCTGATTGACAATCATTTGATAACTAATAATTCTTAGGTATATTAGCTACAGAATAGATACAAGATTCCCTTAGAATGAAATTTTCTACGTTATTTCTATTTTTTGTTTTCTTTTTTTCCCCTAAAAGAATTGTTTGCAGGGGTATGAAGACTCTGCTGTGCTCAGAGCGTTTACTCTATATATAGAGCGTTATCAGTTCCTGCATATACTTTTGACCCATTTATGGAAATAAAGAAAAGCTTTTGTTTTATTGAATTATTTAAAGGGACAACTTTTATCATAACAAGGTTAAGAACTTAGCATTGCCTAAAGGGCAGAACTTTTTTTTCCATTTAGTTAAATGTTTAGTTGTAACAGTGTTTCTCATGGCGCATATGATTTGTAGCAGTGTTCTTGGTTGTTTTAAAGTTCTGGGCCAACCCAATCCATAACCAAGAGAACTTTTTCCAACCCTTTCATTGTCAGTAGATGAATTAGCTCTGGATGGAAAACATCCTGTTATTAATTTGCTTTTATTTTGTTCTTGCCACCTCCCGTCCAGAAGTCTTCCAACTGTAACTCAGCCTTTTTTTTCCCCTTCTTTCCAGAAATAACATTTTAATTCATTCTATATTGATTTGTGCAAGATGAGCAATATCTAACAAAATTCCCTGTTCAAAAACAAGAATTGATTTTTGGGGAGAGGTAGAGATTCATTTCCAGAATATTTCTTCCACATGAATAGATTAAAGGTAAAAAAGGAAATCTAAATGATTCCATGAAAGGTTAAAATCTACAGCCTCTTTGCCTTCTTTTGGTACAGCACTGCCTTTCCCTATAGGTCTCCAAACGAAGCCGTTTCAATGAAAATGATGAAGCACAAGGCAAAATATACTTCAATACTTTTCTCTGCTGTAACCTTGGAACTCTCAATAGAGTGTGTTTGCATGCCCCTCAATAATTTACAAAATGACTTTTTCACGACTTTGATCGCTTTCTGAGCTGGTGTCTTGATTTACCTGGTGATGACCTCACTTTTGCATGAGAATGCCATTTCAGGAAGCAACAAGGTTGCTTAAAGAACCCAAACTTTGATCTGTATTCTTTGATTATGGAAAAAATACAAATTTATTTCACTTATTGTTGTTGAGCCGCTAACATACCTGATTCTTTTGTGACCCCGTGGACTGTAGTCCCCCAGGCTCCTCTGTCCATGGGGTTTTCCACGAAAGAATACTGGAGTGGGTTGCAATTTCCTTCTCCAGGGAATATTCCCAACCCAGAGGCTGAACCCAGGTCTCCTGAGTTTCAGGCAGATTCTTTACCACTGAGCCACCAGGGAAGCCCAATTCACTTATTAGAAACCATGTAATTTTTGGAGCCTTCGGTAGAGAAGTACAGCTAAGGTTTGGTATGCAGAAGTTTATATTTAGGTCTCACTGAAACCCTGACTACTTATTTCCCCAGTAATGATGGTTAGTGGTTGGGTTTCATTGCTTTAAAGGTGATTTCATTTTCTTTCTTTTCTTGGTCTACTTCTGAAGAAGCAGTTTTTCACTGCTTACACCTTAGAGACAATTGGTGGAATACAGATGTGTGGCAAATGCTGACTGAAAAGGGAAGTCTGAACTTGAGTTTTTAGAAAAACATGAACCAGATACTGATTTTTTTTCTTTTCTATATACTGAAATAGCTACATACATATCTAATCATTTGTGGCTTTTCAAGCTATCGGCATTTGCCATGTGATGAAAAGACAAGTTTGCCATGGAACAAGAAGATTAAATGTTAATTTTACATTTAACTAAATTAATAATTTAATTAATATGCATTATTAGCTCAAGGGCATGAAAAAATTATGTAACATTTATCAACTACTAAATTGCTAAACTTCATTAATTGATAGAATCTTGGATTTTAACCTTTTTGTAAACTGTTTCAGTTGAAAGGATTTCTCTATAGGAACTGGGAGATAAAATTGTAACAGGGTGGGAATATATGTCTATTGTTTTCAGAGGAAGTTAAAATGTAAGAAGTTTGAATGTTCAAATAGCTTCAAACTCTTCATAAAACTCTGAATAAAAGAAATAAATATATCATATTGTGCTGTAGTTTTTCAATTTTAATTTCTGTGTTGGCATTAGACTAAAATTCAATTTTAGTATCATGATGTTTGTTTCTATTCAGAACTTGTGGTATAAATGAATATGCTTAGACCCAGAGGTTGAAAATATATTAAGGTAATCTGTTTGAATTTTAGTATGAACTTTTCAGTTGCATTTCTCAGCAATTCACAGCTTAGTGAAATTTATTTTTCATCTAAATAAATAACAAGATAAGGTTCTGGAGCAAATTTCCTAATAGTCTAAGTCTTTAATGATACTGAATCAGATATTTTCTTTTTTTTTTAGATATTATATTTTCATAGCTCTCATTTCAGCAGTTAATCATACACTGTTTGACTGATTAACTGTCTGGTTTCCACAAAGAGATGATAAGAACCTGGAAAGTACAGTTATAATGTTTCCATAATATTCAGCATCTAGGGTTTGGTGACTTTCTTAAAATTTTACTAAAATTAATATAATTTTCTTTAGCAGGCACATATGCCAAAATTGTTCACAATAAAGATAAGGGTGATTATAGAATTATTGAAATATTTCTTTTCTTCATCTTGAATTCTTAAAATCATCTTTATCTTAAAATCCTTAAATATCATGAATCTCTTTTTTTTAAAATCTATAACGTACATATACATCTTAAAATGTTGGCATCTTGCCAACAGGACCATAGCTGTTTCCAGTTAAAATTTTAAAATGAGAAAAAAAGAAAATTGTCATTGTTGATGATTCTATTTGCGTAGTCTAGACTCTAGAGAAATATAGGTTATTGAACATCAGGATCACATAGAAGCTGCTGAGCCACTTTCCCCACTGTTGTGTTAGGTGAGGAGGAAGTGTTTCAGAAGAACAGAGTAACTAAAGCTCTTTGTTTCTGTAGGAAAAAAAAAAAGTAAAGGTGACAAGTGAAAAATAAGGAGAGAGTAAGAAAGTCAGTGTTTTTATTTCTCTCTGCCTTTTGAATCCCACGTTACCAGAAAGACTTGTTTTAAAACAGTAGTCCTCAAACTGTGTTAAGCGTATGGATTAAGTCTAGAGGTAAAGTACGTGAAAACTGTTCTAAACTATGGAGGCATGGATATTTTAAGAGAATCATTTCCCAGATTGTCAAGTGCTGTGTCTGTTGTTGTTTCCTAATATCTGCTTGAGAACCTGCCATGATGGAGGTGCTGTTCTGGGCAACGCCTTCACAGCTGTTCTCTGCTACTCCACGGCTACAGGCTGCGGTAGAGACCATTCTCCACATTGTGCTCAGTCGCTCAGTCGTGTCTGACTCTTTGCGATGCTATGGACTGTAGCCTGCCAGGCTCCTCTGTCCATGGGATTCTCCAGGCAAGGTACAGGAGTGGGTTGCCATTTCCTTCTCCAGGGAATTATCCTTACCCAGGGATAGAATCTGTGTCTTCTATGTCTTCTGCATTGGAGGTGGATTCTTTACCGATATGAGCCATCGGGGAAGCCTAAAAATGTTTACATGCGTATAATAATGTAAACACCTGGATAATGATTTCACCAAAAAGTGGATATAATTTTTGGTTAAATCATTGATAAATTGGTAGAATGGGGAAAGGAGGAGTGGGTAGGACTTGAATGTGTGGGCACATAGAAGAGTTAAATCTTTGTCTTAATCTTAAGGCTTAAACAAGAAATTCAGAAATAGGGTATACTCATAAAATACTTAAAACAGACTTTGGCATTCAGATTGGGGGTTGAGTTGTTGTTCAGTCGCTCAGTCGTGTCTGACTCTTCAAGACCGCATGGACTGCAGCTCTCCAGGCTTCCCTGTCCTTCACCATCTCCTTGAGTTTGCTCAAACTCCTGTCCGTTGAGTCAGTGGTACCATCCAACAGTTTCATCCTCTGTCGTCCCCTTCTCTTCCTGCCTTCAATCTTTCCCAGCATCAAGGTCTTTTCAAAGGAGTCAGTTCTTCTCATGAGCTCCCTGACAGGAGATTGAACGTGGGCGCCTTGCTCTGGAAGCGTGGAGTCTTAACTATTGGGCCACCAGGGAAGTCCCTGGCTGTTTATGTGGGGCTGAATGTTGACTATGATGTATAAGTGATCACTTAATCTCATGTTCTTTGTATTTTTTCCCCTATAAAATGGCAGTGATTATTCTTTATCCCACCCCACCTGGGATATTGCCAAGACTGTGTGCCTAGTCCCTCAGTTGTGTCTGACTCTTGCGACCGCGTACACTGTAGCTTGCCAGGTTCCTCTGTCCATGGAATTTTTCAGGCAAGAAAATGGGGGTGGGTTGCCATTTCCTCCTCCAGGGAATCTTTGTGACCCAGGGATTGAACCCAAGTCTCCTGTGTCTCCTTCATTGCAGGCAGACCATTTCCCTGATGAGCCATCAGGGAAGTCCAATGAGTTGCTATTAAAAGCAAAATTGCCAATCTTTCTGGAGGTGTTTCTTATATAAGAAACAATTCTCATTATTTCTTTGGTCTTTTTTTAAAAGAATATATCTTTATTTTAAATATTTATTTGGCTGCGCCAAGTGTCAGCTGCAAGCATGCGAGCTGTTTTAGTTGTGGCATGTGGGATCTAGTTCCCCGGCCAGGGATGGAACCTGGGCCCCCTGCATTGGGAGAGTGGGGTCTTAGCCACTGGCCCACCAGGGAAGGCCCTCCTTGGTCTTTATAGCTGTGTCTGTAGGGTAAGTCAGCATGTTCTCAATGAAGAGGGTGTTGTGAAATTCCTTCCAGAGAAGGCTGGCATTCATTCTAAATTGACCTGGAGGCTGAGGAACTCTGGAACTGTTCCAGCAGGTTCTTATTCTTGCCAGGTAAATATTTCCATGAACTACAAGCTGTTGAAACTGGTTGTTCATGGATTTGGCCATTACTGTTGCCAAGTCTTGAGTTATTTTTGTGTTATATTTTTAGAACCTCTATGATTTGGTAGGTCCCAATGCTAAAACTGTGGAGAAGGCAATGGCACCCCATTCAGGTACTCTTGCCTGGAAAATCCCATGGATGTAGAAGCCTGGTGGGCTGCAGTCCATGAGGTCGCGAAGGGTCGGACACGACTGAGCGACTTCACTTTCACTTTTCACTTTCCTGCATTGGAGAAGGAAATGGCAACCCACTCCAGTGTTCTTGCCTGGAGAATTCCAGGGATGGCGGAGCCTGGTGGGCTGCCATCTATGGGGTCGCACAGAGTCGGACACGACTGAAGTGACTTAGCAGCAGCAGCAATGCTAAAACTGAGTCACTATTGTTCTTTTAGGTGTCCTGTTAAGAAAGCACATTTATTGCAAATTTGATAAGATGTTTAGCGGGAGGTGCTTCTGGATTGGTTTGTGATTTAGCATCATGGGGGTCCCATGCTCTTTTCTTTCTTTATGTTTCCGTTTTTTTTTTTTTTTTTTTAATACTTTTATTTATTTATTTTGGCTGGGCTCAGTTTTAGTTGCAGCATACGGGATCTTTCACTGTGTCATGCGAATGCTTTATCTAGTTCCCTGACTAGAGATCGAACCTGGACCCCCTCTATTGGGGACACGGAATCTTAGCCACTGGACCACCAGGGAAGTCACATTTCCTTACGTTTCAACATCTGTCACAGGTTCAGGTTTTATCCTCAGGTGGCATGCTTCAAGGCCACCAGGTCGTTGCCACACCCACAGACAGCAGGTCTTCACGCGGCCAGGTGTGAATGCAGGAAAGGAGGGCTGTCAGGGTGGAAAAGGCCACCCTTCCCACACACCCATCTCCTGTATCCACGGAGAAATATCTTTGCCGGAGGTCGCTCTGCCTACATCTCTCTGGGCAGAGGGGGTCTCATGGCCTCCCTCCCTGAACTACAAAAGTGGCTGGAAAAGGAAGGATCTCACTTTTTTGGCATCTGCATTTGGAGGTGGGCGAGGAGAAGGGGTGGAGAACTGCTGACCAAAGCATTTGTTGCAACTAACCCGCTCCCTTTATTTCTCTCCCTTCTACTCTGTTTACAGACGGCATCATCTGACAACAGCCTCCCCTGCTCGGGAAGGGACTCGGAGAAAGTTACGACGGTGGCTGCTGACACTTCCTATCGAGCATGGAAGAGTGGGGTTTCCAACCTGGCTACGTGAAAGGCGATCAGGTCCATTTAAATCGCCTTGACGTTTACCCAAAGCACCACCAACTGTGCACGCTGAAGAATCGAGGGGTAAAGCTCTACAGCTGGGGATCTTTCCCTCTTAACTGCCTTGTGAAGGGGGCAGGCAACCGTTAATGCTGCTGATTTTATAAATAATGGTGAGCAATTAAAGGGGAGTGCTGTGTGTGTCTGAGTGCTCAGTCGCTCAGCTGTGTCTGACTCTTTGCGACCCCATGGACTGTAGCCCGTCAGGCTCCTTTGCCTATGGAATTTTCCAGACAAGAACACTGGAGTGGGTTGCCATGCCCTTCTCCAGTGGATCTTCCTGATTCATGGATCAAACCCACATCTCTTGCATCTCCTGCATTGGCAGGTGGATTCTTTACCACTGCATCACCTGGGAAGCCCCATTAAAGGGGTAACAGTTCAGATTCTAGGAACCAGGTGTGAACAATTTCATTTCTAGGCTCTGAATGACCAAAGGTGCCTGGACTATAAATTTTCTGTCCAAAACATGTTTGGTATATGTCCATGGACAGCTGGAATTCATCTGAAATTCATGGGTCTGACATTTTAAATCACTGTTTCTGATTTCCATGCTTTTATAATGAAGTTTGTATTTTGTTGGCTCCAAACAGTTGAAGAATGGCATAGGATGACCTTGTCATTAGGCAGTATACAGCACAATCAATTCTATGTGTTCCTTCTAAAATAGTTCCCACGGATAGGAAAGTAGGAAGTGTATCCTGGCATCCTTCTCCTGGATATTTGCTCTGTTTTTATTGTAGTCAATAAAATATTGACTTCAGCAGCACACCTTGCAAGAGGAGTGTGATGGAATTTAGAGGACTTCCCTGGTGCTCCTGAAGCAAGGGGCCCGGGGTTTGATCCCCCGTCAGAGAACTAGGACTTCCCTGGTGGCTCAGATGGTAAATCGCCTGTCTACAATGTGGTAGACCTGGGTTCAATCCCTGGGTCGGGAAGATCCCCTGGAGAAGGAGCTGGCAATCCACTCTAGTACTATTGCCTGGAAAATCCCATGGACAGAGGAGTCTGGCAGGCTACAGTCCATGGGGTCACAAAGAGTCGGACATGACTGAGCGACTTCACCATACTATACTATACAGAGAACCATATTGCACAAGCCACAGTTCAGAGCTTGCGTGCTACACTAAGGATCCCGCATGCTGCAGTGAAGATCAAAGATCCTGTGTGCCACAGATAAAGCACATCCAAATAAAAAATGTAAGGTGTAATGAATGAAGAAGATGTGGTGTATACACACACACACACAATGGAATATACCTCGGCCATTGAAAAGAATGAGATAATGCCCTTTGCAGCACTGTGGATGAACCTAGAGAGAGTCATACTGAGTGAAGTAGTTAAGTCAGAGAAACAGAAATGCAGTATGACATCCC
Organism: Bos indicus x Bos taurus; assembly: GCF_003369695.1. Classification (NCBI taxonomy): domain Eukaryota; kingdom Metazoa; phylum Chordata; class Mammalia; order Artiodactyla; family Bovidae; genus Bos; species Bos indicus x Bos taurus. The sequence continues at coordinate 7,222,719 of NC_040099.1, read as the reverse complement.
TTATGTGTGGGATCTAAAAAAAAAAAAAAAGATACAGATGAACTTATTAACAAAACAGAAAGCAACTTACAAACTTAGAGAACCAACTTATGTTTGTTCAGGGCTGGGGGAGGGAAGGGGGAGGGATAGTTAGGGAGTTTGGAATGGACATGTGCATACTGCTATATGTAAAATGCATAGACAACAAGAACCTATGAATGAATAACCAACCACGACCGATTTGTTTGTGAAGGGTTGTCACAACTGATTTTAATGAAGCATGTAGATAGTGGTAGCTGAGGACTGTCTAAAGGTTGAAGATCACCTATGGAGCTCATCAAAGTCTGTTTTTTCAGAGTTATGTCAAGAGGGAGTCAGCTACTATTGCACTCTTGCAAGAAACTCAAGGGTTCCACAGTGGCTCAGTGCTAAAGAACCCGCCTTCCAACGCAGGAGACTGGGGTTCTGTCCCTGAGTTGGGAAGATCCCCTGAAGGAAGAAATGGCAACCCACTCCAGTCTTCTTGCTGAGACAATCCCAAGGACAGAGGAGCCTGGCGGGCTACCGTCCATGAGGTCCCAAAGAGTCCGACATGACTGAGTGACTCAACAACAATGAAGAGACTCAAAGAGGTTTGAGAGGATGATTTTATAGAGTAAAAGGAGGACATTTCAAACAGTCTTTGGTCGTTGTCCTATTTGGGAGGGATTGTCCTCTAAGGTGGGGTTTTTGGAAGTGGTAGGAGTGGGTAGTGGGTGAGGAGTTTTCAGAATGACTTGCAAACTTATTTGACAGTCTTGAATCAGTTCACTGTTCTTAGGCTCATGGGGGGAAGTCTTCTCATGCATAGGCCGTGGGAGTGTTCCTGTCTCAAATGAAAGGATATCTGGTCCTCTGCCTTGGGCTCTAAGTCCAGCCTAAGCCAACGCTGCAGGATCATTGCATCAAACCCCAGTGTTCAGCATATACCAGCACCTGGCATATAGTGAGGAGTCAATAAGTATTCATAGAGATGCATGCTAAGTCTCTTCAGTCGTGTCTGACTCTTTGTGACCCCATGGACTGTAGCCCGCCAGGATTCTATGTCCATGGGCTTCTCCAGGCAAGAATACTGGAGTGGGTTGCCATGCCCTCCTCCAGGGGATCTTCTCAACCCAGGCATGGAACCCTCGTCTCTGGTTTCTATCTGCATTGGCAGGTGGGTTCTTTACCACTAGCTCCACCTGGGAAGCCCATTCATAGAATATGCAATACATATTTTATAAAAAAGGGGATCTTTCTCCCAACATTTCACTGTAAAAACTTTCAAATATAAAAGTGGAAAGAGCTGTACAGTCAACATCCAAGTGTCCACCACCTAGACGCTATAATTAAAATGTTACTGTGTTTGCTTCGTCAAATATCTATCCGTGTTTTCACTCCAGAGGAGGGATTTTCATATGATACATTTGATTAAGCTAATGAGAAAACAAAGTTTATAAACTAACTTACATGAGGAGAGTTCCTAGTTCAACAGAATAATCAGCGATAGCTCCAGAAATGTCTTAATTGCCCTTAGAAACCATTACTGTTTGCCAAACATGAGAGGGGCTCAGTTCCCATATAAGGCTTCCGGTGTACATGGACTTTAGGCAATGAAAGTGCTAAAGGTTCCTTTTTTGATAGTATGACTGAGCCAGAATTTACCTAGTCCTTAAGTGAAAGTGAAAGTTGCTCAGTTGTGTCCGACTCTTTGCGACCCCATGGACTGTACAGTCCGTAGAATTCTCTAGGCCAGAATACTGGAGTGGGTAGCCTTTCCCTTCTCCAGTCTTAAAAGTGACTTTTATGGGAGAAATGCCAATTAAAAAAAAAACACTACATGGGATTTTAAGTTTAGTGGTGCTGCTACAATCAGTGTTTGTCATATGATTTTTTTTGAAGATTCCATGAAATGCTATGGACAGGGGAGCCTGGCGGGGTCGCAGAGTCGGACACGACTGAGCACGCATGCCCTTGCAGCTTAACTCACAAATGAAAGTCTATTTGTGGGTTCAAAGAGACAAGTAAAAGTTGAATATGCCTGCTGCCTCACAGCCTGTTAGGAGGCCAGCCGTCAAGATATGTTTGCTTGTTTTTTCCTCGGTTGTGTACTTTTTCTTGAAAGTTAATGTGTCTCTGCACTACTTCTCTCTAGCGCTAGATGTCTGTGTGCTATGAAAAGTCTAGCATACAGCCTCTGACCAGGGAGGGGAGGAGCTGTGGGCATGACTGAGGGTCAGTGCAGACTTTGAGTCCAGAGTCAAGTGCTTTGAGTTTGGGTTCAGCCACCATCCTTCATACTGGGGGCAAGTTGGGACTCACCTGGTGACCCAGTGGTTGAGAGCCCACCTGCCAATCCGGGGGACACGGGTTCTATCCCTGGTCTGGGAAGATTCCACTTGCCGAGGAGCTACTAAGCCCATGCCACAACTGCTGGAGCCTGAACCTCTAGAGCCTGTGCTCTTCGACAAGAGAAACCACAGCAGCAAGAAGCCCGCGCACTGCAAGGGAGAGGAAACCCGTCTGGTGCAACTGGAGAAAGCCCGCACAAAGCAATGAAGACCCAGTGCAGCCAGAAATAAATAAATAAAATAAAATAAAAATAGTTGGGGCAAGTTATTTAGCTGCCCTGAGTTTCAATTTCTGCATCACGGAATTAATTTAATCCATGCTGAAATCACCTCCCCAGGTTATGATCAAGATGAGTGTAAGATGCCTGGCTCCTATTGACAATAGTCAATACTAGTTGTCATCAGTTAAAATGTTGTAAAAATTAGATACTTAGGAGGAAATTAAAATATATTGGTAGAATAGAATTCTTAGTTTTGAGCTGGAAGGGACTTCAAAAATCCTATCCCTCTGACAGGCTTTTGTTGTTCGGTCGCTCAGTCATGCCGGACTCTTTGTGACCCCACGGACTGAGGCACGCTAGCCTTGCCTGTCCTCACCATCTCCCCCGAGTTTGCTCAATTCATGTCCATCGAGTCGGTGAGGCCATTCAACCTTCTCATCCTCTGTCGCCCCCTTCTCCTCCTGCCTTCAATCTTTCCCAGCATCAGGGTCAAAAAAGAAACTGAAATCCAGAGACATTAGATAATTTCCCCACAATAATCACTGAACTTATCCTAGAATAGGGTGAAAAGTGAGGGCTTTTAAATTCGCTTAGTTAAAAAGCTCTTTCCACTATAACAGGGAATCCTGATTTGAGGACGCTGAAGACGGCCTCCTGCACCGTGAAGAACACAGTCCTCGGAGACACCCAGGCCTGAGTCCACATCCGGACGTCAGCTCTTATCATGTGGCCTGGGTGAGTTACACCTCGGTTTCCGCTCTGTAATAGGGTCTTGTAATCCTACCAGAGGTGGCTGTTCTGAGGTTAGATGAGATAACAAAATAAGACACATCACACTGTGCTTTGGCATATAGTGACAGATTCCCCATTATGGCAGCTGCTGTCATTGAAAAGCAGGATGAGAAGGTGGAGAAGGAGGAGGAGGAGGGGTTTAAAGGGAAGAACGCATTCCCGAATTCTCATAAGGGATTGTGGAAGACGTGGGTCCTGAGAAGACTGTGGTGCTTTCAGGGTCATTAGAAGGAAAGCAGAGACCAAGTGGGAGGATGGGAGATGAGATGGAAAGGAGAGCAGAGAGCAAGGATGTTGATGGAAAACAGCTGATGGTCGTCGAGCATTTCTGTTCCTTTCTGGGTTCTTGCCTTTGTTTAGAGACAGATGATCCCAGACATGGTGCAATTTAACTCCACTGCTAGGCTTGCACCAACAGCCTTCCACCTCACTCCTGTTCAAGCAATTACTTTTTCTTGATGTCTGTGCATGCGTGCATGCTAAGTTGCTTCAGTCGTGTCCGACTGTTTGCAATTCTGTGTACTGTAATCCGCCAGGCCGCTTGGTCCCTGGGATTCTCCAGGCAAGAATACTGGAGTGGGTTGCCACGCCCTCCTCTAGGGAATCTTCCCCACCCAGGGATTGAACTCATGTCTCTTACGTCTCCTGCACTGGCAGGCGGGTTCTTTTAGCACTACCTGGGAAGCGCTTCTTGACTCCTACCTGAGCTTAATTTTTTTTAGGACTTTATTTTGTATTGGGGTATAGCCAATTAACAATATTGTGATAATTTCAGATGAATAGCGAAAGGACTCAGCCATACGCATGCATGTACCTGTTCTCCCCCAAACTCCCCTCCCAATTTTTAAAATTTCATGGATCCAAACCATTGTCTCGCCAGGCTGTTTTGCAACCCTCAATGTGTTATATTGAATAGCTGTGTAAAATGTAGGCTCAGAATAAGCTTTTTGCTCAATATAGAGTGGTGGTGGTTGTAGTGGTGGTTAAGTTGCTTCAGTTGTGTCCGGTTCTGCGACGTGTGTTTTGAATTCAGGTTGTAACCTTTATGATAGCTGGGTGAAGTGGACAGACTGTCGGAGTCCACAAGGCAGGGAAGTGTCCTGGTCAGGAGCACCGGGCTGTAGAAGCATCTGTGATGATAGAAATGTTCTTCATCTTCTGTGCCCAGTGGAAGCCACGGGCCATGCATGGCTATTGAGAACTTGAACAGTGGCTAGTGCCATTGAAGAACTGAACCTGTAATATTGTTTGATTTTAATTAGGTTAATTAGTTTATTCTATGGGGTCGCACAGACTCGGACACGACTGGAGCAACTTAGCAGCAGCAGCAGTTTATTCTTAAAACTTTATTTTGTTGAAGTATAGTTGATTTCAGCACAGTTCAGTTCAGTTCAGTCACTCAGTCGTGTCAGACTCTTTGCGACCCCATGAATTGCAGCACGCCAGGCCTCCCTGTCCATCACCAACTCCCGGAGTCCACTCAAACTCAAACTCAAAGTCCATCGAGTCAGTGATGCCATCCAGCCATCTCATCCTCTGTCATCCCCTTCTCCTTCTGCCCCCAGTCCCTCCCAGCATCAGAGTCTTTTCCAATGAGTCAGCTCTTCGCATGAGGTGGCCAAAGTACTGGAGTTTCAGCTTTAGCATCATTCCTTCCAAAGAACACCCAGGACTGATCTCCTTTAGGATGGACTGGTTGGATCTCCTTGCAGTCCAAGGGACTCTCAAGAGTCTTTTCCAACACCACAGTTCAAAAGCATCAATTCTTCGGCGCTCAGCTTTCTTTATAGTCCAACTCTCACATCCATACATGACCACTGGAAAAACCATAGCCTTGACTAGACAAACCTTTGTTGGCAAAGTAATGTCTCTGCTTTTGAATATGCTATCTAGGTTGGTCATAACTTTCCTTCCAAGGAGTAAGCGTCTTTTAATTTCATGGCTGCAATCACCATCTACAGTGATTTTGGAGCCCCCCAAAACAAAATCTGACACTGTTTCTACTGTTTCCCCATCTATTTCCCATGAAGTGATGGAACCAGATGCCATGATCTTAGTATTCTGAATGTTGAGCTTTAAGCCAACTTTTTCACTCTCCTCTTTCACTTTCATCAAGAGGCTTTTTAGTTCCTTTTCGCTTTCTGCCATAAGGGTGGTGTCATCTGCATATCTGAGGTTATTGATATTTTTCCCGGCAATCTTGATTCCAGCTTGTGCTTCTTCCAGCCCAGCATTTCTTATGATGTAGTCTGCATATAAGTTAAATAAGCAAGGTGACAATATACAGCCTTGACGTACTCCTTTTCCTATTTGGAACCAGTCTGTTGTTCCATGTCCAGTTCTAACTGTTGCTTTCTGACCTGCATATAGGCTTCTCAAGAGGCAGGTCAGGTGGTTTGGTAGTCCTGTCTCTTTCAGAATTTTCCACAGTTTATTGTGATCCACAGTCAAAGGCTTTGGCATAATCAATCAAACAGAAATAGATGCTTTTCTGGAACTCTCTTGCTTTTTCAATGATCCAATGCGTTAATTTATGCAGTACAGCAGAGTGATTCAGTTATACATGTATAGACATTCTTTTTCATATTCTTTTCCATTATGGTTTATCACAGGATATTGACTATAATTCTCTGTGCTGTTCAGTAGGACCTGTTGTGTATCCATTCTATATGTAATAGTTTGCATCTGCTAATCCCAAACTCCCTAACCACCCCTCCCCTACCCCACTCCCCTTTGGCATAATTAGGTTAATTTAAAATTTGAATACGGCCACATGTGGTTAACGGCTACCACATGGGGCCATGCAGGAAATGCGGTGCAGACGCTCAGGCACGAGGCCAGGGTTCACATCCCAGCCTTGTCCTCGCTGGTCTCTGCACTGCTCAGTCCCGAGGTGTCTTCATCTGTCAGACCTCTATGAAGACCATGAGTCAGTAGATGAGGTCAATATATGGAAAGACATGCATTGAGCCAATACATGGAATAAGTCACTATATGGAAATGAATCAGTATATGAAAAGTACTTAAAACAATACTTCCCTGGTGGCTCAGTGGTAAAGAATCTGGCAGGAGACATTCGCCAAGAACCCAGTACAGGAGACCTGGGTTCAATCCCTGGGTCAGGAAGATCCCCTGGAGAAGGAAATGGCAACCCACTCCAGTTTTCTTGCCTGGGAAAAACCCACAGATAGAGGAGCCTGACAGGCTGCAGTCCATGGGGCCACAAAGAGTTGGACACGACTTAGTGATTAAACAACACTTAAAACAATACCTGAAAATATCATATATGTATATGATGCTGACCCAGGGATCAAACCCAAATGTCCTGCAAATGGAGAATCCAGGTGTATTCTTTACCACTGAGCCACCTGGAAAGCCTATGTAACTAACATACAACACTATATTAATTTTAAGTACACCTAATGACTTTAAATGGCAACCCATCCAGTATTCTTGCCTGGAGAATCCCATGGATGGAGGGGCCTGGTGGGCTACAGTCCACAGGGTTGCAGAGTCGGACGCGACTGAGCAACTTAACTTTCAGTTTAACTTTCAATGACTTTATATTTGTATATATTATGAAATGATCACTCCAATAAGTCTAGTTACATTCACCACCATATATACAGAATTTTTTTTCTTGTGGAGAGATCTTTTAAGATTTTATAACTTAGCAACTTTCACATATGCAATACATTATTGTTAACTATAGTCACCAGGCTGTACATTTTATTTCCATGACTCTTTAATTTTATAACTGGAAGTTCCTACCTTCTGACTCCCTTCATCCATTTTGCATCCTACTTTTCCAGCCCCTTCCTCTGGCAGCCACCAATCTGTTCTCCATGTCTGTGAGCTTGCTTTTTTTTTTTGTAAACTTATGTTTTTTTTTTTTTTTTAGATGCTACATATTAAGTGAGATCATGTAATATTCGTGTTTCTCTCTTAGACATATTTCGTTTAGCATAATGCCCTCAAGGTCCATCCATGTTGTTGCAAACAGGAAGATTCCATTGTTTTTTGGCTGAATAATATTCCAGTGTATGTGCCACGTTATCCAGCCATCCATTGGAGGACACTTAGGTTGCTGTCGTGTATTGGCTATTGTAAGTAGTGCTTCTAGGAACACAGGGGTGCGTATGTGTTTTCAACTTGGTGTTTTCATTTTCTCTGAATAAATACCTAGAAATGGAGTTGCTATATCATATGGTAGTTCTGTTTTTAATTTTTTGGGGAACCTCCATCCTGTCTTCCATCGTGGCTGTATCAGTTTACATTGCCACTCGTAGTGCACAAGTGTTCTCCCCCCGCCTCCACATCCTTGCCAAAAGCTGTCATTTCTTGCTTTTTGATAATCGCCATCCCAAGAGGTGTGAGGTGATATCTCATCGTGGTGAGATCTCATCTCATCAGCTCGTGGCTTGGATCTGCATTTCCCTGACGATTAGTGATGCTGGGCATCTTTGCATGCACCTATTGGCCATCTGTGTGTCTTCTTTGCAAAAATGTCTGTTCAGATCCTCTGCCTGTTTTAAACTGGATGGTTTATTTATTTATTTTGCTGTTAAGTTGTATGAGCTCTTCGTATACTTTGGATGTATATCTGAACCCCTGTCAGATATATAATTTGCAAATATTTTCTCCCGCCTAGTAGGCTGGCTTTTCATTTTGTTAATGGTTTCTTTTGCTGCACACAGTGCCATCAACAGGCTCCATGTTGGACACCGAACAAGGTAAAAGACCGGACAAGAGCCTATGACTCCTGCTCTCATGAAATTTATAGGTGTGTGTGTGTGTGTGTGTGTTAGTCATTCATTTGTGTCCGACTCTGCAACCTGATGAATAATAGATTGCAAACATCAACTTTGGGGAAAGAAAACTAGACCAGAAAGAAATCTTACAGCAACTTGTGTACAGTAGCCTTTAATAAAACAAAAACTTCCTGTAAAATCTTTACTAGAAAAATAGAGATTTGGTCCCCTAGTAGCCCCCAAGAAAATAGATGTGCAGTGTGTATTTCCCATTATGACACTAAAAGCCCTTAAATTGGGTGTTTCTGTTCTATCACAGAACTAAGAATGTAGACATTGATGAAGCCCCTCACTGGGGATTTATTATTAAAGTGTTATTAGATCAATAAAAATCTCTAAAGTGATTTTGAAATGATCAGAGAATGGGAAACAAAAAAATATAGTTGCAACATTATTTGGATTATGGGAACCAGGAAGTGTAATTAGCTATAAGTAGAAGTGAAATACAGGAGATGAATATTATTGCTCAAGGAAAATATAAAACAAAAAGGTACAAAAAAACATACAAAGCACACAGCCCATGTGCTTTGTAAAAATTATTTTATTGCAATTGCTAAGGTACATTAGTTTATCTGTGGTGCTTAATAAATATAATAATAGCAATGCACGTGTGTGTGTTCAGTGCTGTTTGACTGTTTGTGGCCCCATGGACTGTAGCCTGCCAGGCTCCTCTGTCCAGGGGAGTCTCCAGGTAAGAACACTGGAATGCGTTGCCATTTCCTTCTTCTGGGGATCTTCCTGACCCAGGGATCGAACCCACATCTCCTGCACTGGCAGGTTGTTTCTTTACCCTGTTGCCACCTGAAAAAAACAATGATAGAAAGTGAGAGATTAAAAGAACAACAAACGAAACCCAAGCTATCTTTGCTGCCTCATTTTTATGATAGCTACACTTTTCCTAAAAGATATTTGAAAACATCTTATGATAATTAAATTGTGACAGTGAGGAAAGGGCGTGAGGAAGGTGCTGGGGGAATTTTGCAAGTGATGTAGACTCTTCCCTCCAGGCTTCGTCCCAGGTATAGTTCAGATCCCTAGGGCTATGAACACCGGCCTGTCTAAGAGCAGTTTCCTTAGACAAACTGCACATAATGCCATAACAAGCTAAGTCAAACAGTAGCAAGCGATACTTTATTTAGGCCAGCCGGGTTCCATCCCTGGGTGGCGATCACCCTGATGGCTTTGTGGAGAGTGGAGGGGGACTTGGGCCGGGATGATGGACCGGTTTTGGAACAGGCACACAGGATTGAAGAGCCAGCTGAAACGATGCACGGTGTAAACAGGAGTAGGAGGGAGCCGGCCTTGTAAAGATCCTTGCGTTGATTTCCTTTCCTGGGATAGAAGATGTGGGTTGCAAGGCTTCCCTGGTGGCTCAGATGGCAAAGAATCTGCCTGCAATGCGGGAGACCTGGGTTCCATCCCTGGGTCAAAAAGATCCCCCGGAGAAGGAATGGCAACCCACTCCAGTATTTTTTTTAAATTAATTAATTTATTTTAATTGGAGGCTAATTAGTTTACAATATTGTGGTGGTTATTGCCATACACTCCCTCCCCATCACATCCCTCAGGGTTGTCCCAGTGCACCAGTTTTGAATGCCCTGTTTCATGCATCGAACTTGGACTCCAGTATTCTTACCAAGGGAGTTCCACAGACAGAGGAACCCTACAACCCCTACAGTCCATGGGGTTGCAAAGAGTTGGACTTGACTGAGAGACTTGAGAGAAAGAGAGAGGGAGAAATAAACAGGAATAAATAGATCAGGTAGCAATGTATCGTGGAGAAATTTGACACACTTGGGAAAGAGCTTGGGTTTTATCTTGTAATTCAACCATTCTGCCCCCTGGTAGTGTATTAGGATCACCAGGGAGCTTTATGGAAGTGCAGACTCCTGGGCCTCTAGCTGACTGCCCCAGCAACTTGGTGAGTCCTATAACCTGCAGTCTTTTCAGGTTCCTTACATGGTCCAATCCATGGGCCAAAGTGTACAAACCAGAGCTGCAGGTAACGGAGAAATACAGAGACTTTTCAAGACAGGAATTTGAAAGTGGAATTCCAAGAAGCTTGATTTTTTTAGAGGTGAATGTTCAGGGGACTTGGCCTTCCCAGGTGGCTCAGTGGTAAAGAATCTGCCGGACAATGCAGGAGACACAGGTTCGATCCCTGGGTCAGGAAGATGCCCTGGAGGAGGAAATGGCAACCTATTCCAGTATCCTTGCCTGGAGAATCCCATGGACAGAGGAGCCTGGCAGGCTACAGTCCATGGCGTTGCAAAGAGTCAGACAAGACTGAGCGACTGAACAACAACAACAAGCATTCTGTGAGCTTCTGTGGAATCCCACACGCTGGACCTGCCACCCTGCCCTTCTTCGAGCTGTCTGGGCAGATCTAAACCTCCACTTACATCTATCTGTCTGCCCAGTTAGAGCTGGCCATGGCTGGACACAAACCCACACCAGGTTGACTGGTTTATTTTCAATTCATGACCACAAAAGTCAAGTGGGTTTGCAATGCTGCCCGGAAGTCATCCTTTCAAAACCCAAGTCTGATCCCCTCTCTGCTCAAACAGGCCCGGTTATCTCCACATAGAAGCAAAGCTCCCCCAAAGCCTGCGAGGCCGCACCTGTTCCTGGCTCCCCTCCCTTCCAAACCAGGGGCAGAGGGACAAAATCTGCCCTCGGGGTTCCTCCTGGTCTCAGCGGTGACACGACCATTCTCTTAGTCGAAGAGAGCTCAACACCCCAGCCCTGGAGAAGGGCATGGCCACCCACCCCAGTATCCTCGCCTGGAGAAGCCCATGGACAGAGGGGCCTGGTGGGATGTGGTCCATGGGGGTCACAGAGAGTCAGGACTGAGAACTGAGCACGCTCAACACCTCAGAGCCTCTCTCAGCTCTTCCTACTTCTTCCCCCTTTGCAGACTCTCTGCGGAGCCTGTCTGTTATTTCGCAACAAGGTTCTTTATTTCCACTGCTCCCCCTACCAGAACGTCGCTAAGTTTAAACCCGATATGAGAGGTGACTGGCTGGACAGGAGGCCGCCGCCGGGAGGCAGAATGGGGAAACGGTTGAAGAAGACTCCCCTCTGACTCCCCTTGCCGCCCCCACGGCCTTCGTATCATTGTCACTGTGTTTTCCCCGACCTTCATTTTCACTGACTTCAACAGAAGACGAGGGAAGGTAAAGGAAAGAAAACACCTCGGTAAATAAAGTTGGCTGTGATCTTATTATCCAGATTCATTGTTGTTGTTTGTGGCTCAGTCCTTCTGACTCTTTGACACCCCATGGACTGTACCCCCCACGGGGTTGCAAAGAGTTGGACATGACTGGGCGACTGCACTGAACTGCACTGTAGCCCCCCAGGCCCCTCTATCCATGGGATTCTCCAGGAAAGAATACTGGAGTGGGTTGCTGTTTCCTTTTTTAGGGGATCTTCCTGACCCAGGGATCGAACCTGTGTCTCTTAAGTCTCCTGCATTGGCAGGGAGGGTCTTTACCACTAGTGCCCCCCGGAAGCCATCTGCTATACTGCTTGCTTACTCACGTGTATCTTGTGTAACCTACTCCTGTCATCCAGCCCTGGAAGGTTTCTCCACTTATTTCTAGGTGTTCGCAGGAAAGGAGCCTCCTGCACTCAGAGCCCCCTGCCCACCCCTCCTTCAGGCCTGTCTCCTGACTGCGAGAAGGAGCACCTCCCCTTTCATCCCTTCCTTCCTGGGATGGAAGCTGGCGGCCTGCTGGGTAGCCCCTCAGTTCAGTCACTCAGTCGCGTCTGACTCCTTGCGACCCCATGGACTGCAGCACGCCAGGCCTCCCTGTTCATCGCCAACTCCCAGCGTTTACTCAAACTCATGACCATCGAGTCGGTGATGCCATCCAACCATCTCACCGTCTGTCGTCCCCTTCTCCCGCCTTCAGTCTTTCCCAGCATCAGGATAGCCCCTGGAGATACATTTGTGATGACAACAGATGAAAATTCCTGCCTTAATAACTTTCATTTAGCAGAGAGATCAGATAATAAGCATTAAAAAAAAAAGTGAATTGCGTAGTAATCTAGGAGGAAGGGCTTTAAGGAAGAGAAAAGTAAGTGTCAAGTGGTAGAGATGCTGGGGGAGGTGGTGGGGATTGACCTTTCAAGTGAGTGGCCAGAGTCACAGCATTTCACTCTGAGAGGATAATGACAAGTTTGCTTTTAGATATGTTAAGTATGAGATGCAGATGGGTGATACAAATGGCCTGGGGTCAGTGTGAGATTAAAAAAAAAAAACAACTAGACTTGAACGGAGAAGACAAAACCAAAGATAATATTCTCTCTCTCTCTTTTTTTAATATTTATTCATTTGGCTGAACCAGGTTTCAGGTGCAGTAGTATTCATTGAGTATGGCATGCGGTTGAGGCATGTGGAATCTAGTTTCCTGACCAGGAATCGAACCTGGGTCCCCTGCATGGGGAGCTTGGAGTCTTAACCACTGGACCACCAGGGAAGCTTCAATAACAGTCTCTTAAAAGTTCTCCGTGCTTCAAATCTCTTGGTCTGTACATTATTTTCTGTGTTATCCAGCCTGATCTTTGTAAAACACAAATTGGGTCCCGGCACACCCCTGTTTATCTAGAGAATTTATTATTCTTTCTGGCTTTATCCCTTTAATGACTACTTTAGTGCCCAGAAGGCAGCAGCATGGATGAACACCAGTTTTCTTCTTCTTTTTCTTTCTCTTTCCTTCTCCAGATAGAATGCCAGTTTATCTGGGAAGATGAATTCGATCACTTCCATGACAGAGTTTGGGTGGATATCACATAAAACAGATTAAAAAACTCTTTAATGGGGTTAATCATGAGGACTAAATGAATTAGAGTAAGAGGATATCAGGTATTCTGTAAATTATGTCTTATTTATAGCTTTCCCAGAACAAGGAGATTCCCAGGTGCTTCCCTCATAGCTCAGTAAGAATCTGCCTGCAATGCAGGAGACCTGGGTTTGATCCCTGGGTCGGGAAGATTCCCCTGGAGAAGGAAATGGCAACCCACTCCAGTATTCTTGGAGAATCCCATGGATAGAGGAGCCTGGCAGGCTATAGTCCGTGGGGTTGCAGAGTCAGACACGACTGAGCACACAGTCACGCAGGCACACAGAATAAGAAACTTGTTCGCCAGATCGACAGCAGTGTAGGTGTTTGCATCCTAGTGGAGTCGAGCCCAGGACTATTACAGGAAGGGAGACTCCTTCCAGGGCCTGAGAGCAGGCTCTTGTCTACTCAGAAATGAATTGTGAGGGGAGACACATGTGCTGACAAAGCAAGGGCCTTTATTGGGATGGGGTGCCAGTGGAAAGCAGAGGGTAAGGGAACCCAGAAGGACTGCTCCGCCACGTGGCTCACAGCCTTCGCTTTTATGGTGATGGGGTCAGTGTCCGGGTTGTCTGTGGTCAATCGCTTTCATTCAGAGCCCTTCCAAAGATGGATTCCAGAGAGAAAGATTCTGGGAGGTTGGTCAGACATGTGGTCTGTGCCTTCTCTCTTTTTGACCTTTCTCCAATTCTTCTGGTTGGTGTTAGTTAGTTCCCTGTTTCTTTACCGTGACTTCCTGTGGAAGATAACATGTGAAGGGAAGTTCAAGAGGGAGGGGACATATGTATACCTATGGCTGATTCATGTTGATGTTTGGCAGAAAGCAGTACAATACTGTAAAGCAATTATCCTTCAATTAAAAATAAATTAGAAAAAAAACAAAGATAACTCACGCAAGTGGTTTCTATGGTGCCTGGCCAGTGTGGGTGGTTTTGGTCAGTAGTTCCCCTAACAGTACTGATTGGGTCACACGGAGGCGTCGTGTTCCAAGGAAGTTTTGCAAACGTGCTCATCTACTTCTGCGCCTTGGCCGAGGTCCCAACGGATCCTGAGTTTCTCTCTACCTTCACTTCCTGATCCATGGGGGACAAGTCACCAAGGTGACCTTTTCAACAGTGTCTTGCTTTTTCCAGAGAAAGCATGAGTCAGCATTGGGCTGCACAGCTTAGATGGAATTTGGGCACCGTGAAGGATGTTCTGTCTTAAATGCCTGGTGGAGGCGTTTCACAATGATGGTTGTAACCGCCCATGCCCTCACTGATGTCAAGACTCCGAAATCCCTCGGGGCCCTAGTCGGACTGGACAAGCCTATTGCAAACATCCTTGGTTTGGATGTTGGTTGTCTGATCTGTGAGACCACTTAGGGTTTTTTCTTGTGCTGGAGGGAAGCAGAATTTAAGAATGGAAAGGACATATAAAACCACTTATCCAAAGAGGTCAGTAGATCCAGGGGCCCTCATGCCCTTGAGGAGTTAGGAACCAAACCAGAAAAGGTAAGCCTGTCAATGCCTCAAGGTTATGAAATCGAAATCTAAGGACAACCGATCACGAACACCCAACTAAGCTGGTCCATAATGCCCTAACTTTCTCTCACTTTCTCTAAGTCTCTCCCAGTTCTTAGCCACTTCCAGTTTGGTGCTGCCCAACTGGAATTCATTTTTGCTCAATAAACTCTTAACTTTCTTTCTTTTTTTTTTTAAGAGATGTGAACCATTTTAAAAGTCTTTACTGAATTTGTTACAATATTGCTTCTGTTTTATGTTTTGGTTTTTTGGCCTGGAAGCTGGTGGATCTTAGCTCTCTGACCAGAGATTGAACCTTCACCCTCTGCATTGGAAGGCAGAGTTTTATCCACTGGACCACCAGGGAAGCCCCACTGTTAGCATTTTAAGTATGCCTCTGTTTATCTTTGAACAGACATTAAAGTGTGTGCGCTGGAACTTCCCCTCCCCGCCACACAGGATAACTGATGCCAGCCCTGCCAAAGAGTCATCAACCTCTGACTAAGTATTCCTGTTCTACAAACATGAAGCTATTAACTGCAGTCCCATCTAAAATAGTCAGTATCTAGTACAGAGAGAATTGGAGAAGGAAATGGCAACCCACTCCAGTGTTCTTGCCTGGAGAATCCCAGGGGCAGGGGAGCCTGATGGGCTGCCGTCTACAGGGTCGCACAGAGTCGGACACGACTGAAGCGACTTAGCAGCAGCAGCAGCAGCAGTACAGGGAGAAGTCACTATTAGACAACACGTAGAAATTATAGCTGTGGGCATTTGTGAAAATATTATGATTTTAAGTGAAAAAGGCAGAATATAAACTTGCCTTTATCTTATGCTTAACAGTAATTGTGGGAAAGAAGATGGAAAGATATGAAGAATGAAAACAGTTTTATGCTTGGGCTCTGAGGGTAATTTTTATTTTAACCATTTATAAATATTCTATAATTTTGCTTAGTCAGTGTTCTTACATCAGGCAAATAGAAATATCTGCTTGAAAACAGAGAAAGTAAGAAAGGGGCTAGTATTTTGGTATGGAGATAGTAACTTACAATGATATTCTCCAGGATTCAGGAAGTGAAAATGTCAGTCACTCAGTTGTGTCTGACTCTTTGCAACTCCATGGATTGTAGCCCTCGAGACTCCTCTGTTCCTGGGATTCTCCAGGCAAGAATACTGGATGGGTAGCCATTCCCTTCTCCAGCGGATCTTTCTGACCCTGGTTTAGAACCAGTGTCACCTACATTGCAAGCAGATTCTTTACCATCTGAGGCATCAGAGAGGCAATGATAAAAAAAAAGTTTTAACTTTATCTGGTGAAACAAGCAACATTCCATACCTCCCTCCCACTTTGAACACCTTTGTAGCTGTTTGTTCAATTTAAATTTGCAATTTAATGCGATCCATGGATCATATTAAAAAGGAACAAGTTTAAGAGAAAACACAGCACAAGAGGAAAAGGTAAACCAATTCCTGGAACAAGTCTAATTACATTTGCACTTACAGGCTGGAAAACAGTAAGTCCTGTATTATACTGCTCCAGACAACTGATGGGCAGAGTTTCCCCATCAGATGATGTCCTTGGGCTTGTTTTAATGTTTCTTTATTACTTAGACGTTACTTTGCTAGTGTGTGAGATGAGTGCAATTGTGTGGTAGTTTGAACATTGTTTGACATTTCCTTTCTTTGGGATTGGAATGAAAACTGACCTTTCTCAGTCCTGTGGCCACTGCTGAGTTTTCCAAATTTGCTGGCATATTGAGTACAGCACTTTCACAGCATCATCTTTTAGGATTTGAAATAGCTCAACTGAATTCCATCATCTCCACTAGCTTTGTTCGTAGTGATGCTTTCTAAGGCCCGCTTGACTTCGCATTCTGGGATGTCTGACTCTAGGTGAGTGATCACACCATCGTGGTTATCTGGGTCGTGAAGATCTTTTTTGAATAGTTGTTCTGCGTAGTCTTGCCACCTCTTCTTAACATCTTCTGCTTGTGTTAGGTCCATACCATTTCTGTCCTTTATTGTGCCCATCTTTGCCTTAAATGTTCCCTTGGTATCTCTAATCTTCTTGAAGAGATCTCTAGTCTTCCCCATTCTATTGTTTTCCTCTATTTCTTTGCATTGGTCACTGAGGAAGGCTTTCTTATCTCTCCTTGCTATTCTTTGAAACTCTGTATTCAAATGGCTATATCTTTCCTTTTCAACTTTGCCTTTAGCTTCTCTTTTTTTCTCAGCTATTTGTAAGGCCTCCTCAGACAATCCTTTTGCCTTTTTGCATTTCATTTTCTTGGGGATGGTCTTGATTACTGCCTCCTTACAATGTCACAAACCTCTGTCTATAGGTCTATAGTTCTTCAGGTACTCTGTCTTTGAGATCTAATCCCTTGAATCTATTTGTCACTTCCACTGTATAATTGTAAGGGATTGGATTTAGGTCATACCTGAATGGTCTAGTGGTTTTCCATACTTTCTTCAATTTAAGTCTGAATTTGGCAATAAGGAGTTCATGATCTGAGCCATAGTCAGCTCTGGTCTTGTTTTAGCTATCTGTATAGAGCTTCTCCGTCTTTGGCTGCAAAGAATATAATCAATCTGATTTTGGTGTTGACCAACTGGTGAGGTCCATGTGTAGAGTCTTCTCTTGTGTTGTTGGAAGAGGGTGTTTGCTATGACCAGTGCATTCTCTTGGCAAAACTCTGTTAGCCTTTGTCCTGCTTCATTTTGTACTCCAAGGCCAAATTTGCCTTTTACTCTGGATATTACTTGACTTCCTACTTTTTCATTCCAGTCCCCTATAATGAAAAGGACATTCTTTTTGGGGGGGGTATTAGTTCTAGAAAGTCTTGTAGGTCTTCATAGAACCATTCAACTTCAGCTTCTTCAGCATTACTGGTCAGGGCATAGACTTGGATTACCGTGATATTGAATGGTTTGCCTTGGAAACAAACAGAGATCATTCTGTCATTTTTGAGATTGCACCCAAGTACTGCATTTCAGACTGTGTTGTTGAGTATGAGGGCTACTCCATTTCTTCTAAGGGATTCTTGCCCACAGTAGTCGATATAATGGTCATCTGAATTAAATTCACCCATTCCAGTCCATTTTAGTTCACTGATTCTAAAATGTCAATGTTGAGGGAGGCGCCAAGATGGCGGAGGAGTAGGACGGGGAAAACACTTTCTCCCCCACAAATTCATCAAAAGAGCATTTAAACGTCGAGTAAATTCCACAAAACAACTTCTGAATGCTGGCAGAGGACATCAGGCACCCAGAAAAGCAACCCAACTCTTCGAAAGGAGGTAGGAAAAAATATTAAAGACAATAAAAGAGACAAAAGAGGGAGGGACAGAGTTCTGTCCCGGGAAGGGAGTCTTAAAAAGAGAGAAGTTTCCAAACACCAGGAAACCTTCTCACTGCTGAATCCGTGCCGAGCTTTGGAAGCACAGAGGGCAACATAACAGGGAGAAAAAATAAATAAACAATTAAAACTCGCAGATTGCGAGCCCTACGGTAACTCCCCCAGCGGAGAAGCAGCGCAGACGCCTGCATCCGCCATTAGCAAGCGGGGGCTGGGCAGGGAGGCGCGGCGCGGGCTGCATCGCTGAGAGTAAGAATCTGGCCTGAATACCCTAATTTGGGCTAGCAAACCAGACTGTGGGATATCTACCATGCGAAAAGCCAGCCCTAACCTAAGACACCGCCAGCCCGCGCACGGAACAAAGGACTAAACAGAGATAGTCGGCTGCAGACCTTCCCCCTCCGGTGACAGGCAGCCAGAGCCGGAAGGGGGCAATCGCAGCCCCAGAGAGACATTATCTATAAAACTGGCTTCTTTGCTAACTAAAACTTATTGGGGGTCTGGATGGTCAACATCTGCCTGAGAAGGTGCGCTGGTTTTACACCCAGATAACCGAGTGGCGGGGAGGCGATAAGTTGCAGCATTGGCGCTCGCCAAACACCTCATCACCTGAGCTGCTCGGACCTGGGAAGAGCACAAAACGCAGGCCCAACTGAGTCTGCGCCTCTGAGGACTACCTGAGTGCCTGAACCTGAGCGGCTTGGACCTGGGAGGTGCATGCAACCCAGGCCCAGCCTCGGATTGTTCCCGGCGGAACAACCTAGAGCCTGAGCAGTGTGGGCAGGGAGGCTACACGCGCTGTGAGCGGGGGCAGACCCAGTGTGGCTGAGGCACTGCGAGCGCATGCCAGTGTCATTTGTTTGCAGCATCCCTCCCTCCCTCCCCACAGCGCGACTGAACAAAGAGAAGAAATACAGCTCCACCCACCAGAACACCGACACAAGCTTCCCTAACCAGGAAACCTTGACAAGCCACCTCTACATACCCACACACAGCGAGGAAACGCCACAATAAAGAGAACTCCACAAACTGCCAGAATACAGAAAGGACTCCCAAACTCAGCAATTTAAACAAGATGAAGAGACAGAGGAATACCCAGCAGATAAAGGAACAGGATAAATGCCCACCAAACCAAACAAAAGAGGAAGAGATAGGGAATCTACCTGATAAAGAATTCCAAATAATGATAGTGAAATTGATCCAAAATCTTGAAATTAAAATGGAATCACAGATAAATAGCCTGGAGACAAGGATTGAGAAGATGCAAGAAAGGTTTAACAAGGACCTAGAAGAAATAAAAAAGAGTCAATATATAATGAATAATGCAATAAATGAAATTAAAAACACTCTGGAGGCAACAAATAGTAGAATAACAGAGGCAGAAGATAGGATTAGTGAATTAGAAGATAGAATGGTAGAAATAAATGAATCAGAGAGGATAAAAGAAAAACGAATTAAAAGAAATGAGGACAATCTCAGAGACCTCCAGGACAATATTAAACACTACAACATTCGAATCATAGGGGTTCCAGAAGAAGAAGACAAAAAGAAAGACCATGAGAAAATACTTGAGGAGATAATAGTTGAAAACTTCCCTAAAATGGGGAAGGAAATAATCACCCAAGTCCAAGAAACCCAGAGAGTCCCAAACAGGATAAACCCAAGGAGAAACACCCCAAGACACATATTAATCAAATTAACAAAGATCAGACACAAAGAACAAATATTAAAAGCAGCAAGGGAAAAACAACAAATAACACACAAGCGAATCCCCATAAGGATAACAACTGATCTTTCAATAGAAACTCTTCAAGCCAGGAGGGAATGGCAAGACATACTTAAAATGATGAAAGAAAATAACCTACAGCCCAGATTATTGTACCCAGCAAGGATCTCATTCAAGTATGAAGGAGAAATCAAAAGCTTTTCAGACAAGCAAAAGCTGAGAGAATTCTGCAGCACCAAACCAGCTCTCCAACAAATACTAAAAGATATTCTCTAGACAGGAAACACAAAAATGGTGTATAAACTCGAACCCAAAACAATAAAGTAAATGGCAACGGGATCATACTTATCAGTAATTACCTTAAACGTAAATGGGTTGAATGCCCCAACCAAAAGACAAAGACTGGCTGAATGGATACAAAAACAAGACCCCTACATATGTTGTCTACAAGAGACCCACCTCAAAACAGGGGACACATACAGACTGAAAGTGAAGGGCTGGAAAAAGATTTTCCATGCAAATAGGGACTAAAAGAAAGCAGGAGTCACAATACTCGTATCAGATAAATTAGACTTTAAAACAAAGGCTGTGAAAAGAGACAAAGAAGGTCACTACATAATGATCAAAGGATCAATCCAAGAAGAAGATATAACAATTATAAATATATATGCACCCAACATGGGAGCACCGCAGTATGTAAGACAAATGCTAACAAGTATGAAAGGAGAAATTAACAATAACACAATAATAGTGGGAGACTTTAATACCCTACTCACACCTATGGATAGATCAACTAAACAGAAAATTAACAAGGAAAAAAAAAAAAGAGGTGTGTAAGGTAACTGGAAATTTAAACATCACTGGATATTTGATGATATTAAGAATTTATTCTTAAAAAAAAAAAGAAACCAATATTCATTGCAATACTATTTACAATAGCCAAGAAATGAAAGCATGAATAAAGAAGATGTGGTACATGTATACAATGAAATATTACTCAACATTAAAAGGAGTGAAATAATGCCATTTGCAGCAACATGGATAGACCTAAAGATGATCATACTAAGTGAACAAAGTCAGAGAAAGACACATACATATGATATCACATATGTGAAATCTTAAAAAATGATATAAATGAACTTATTTACAAAACGGACAGACCCAAAGACATAGAAAACAAACTTATGGTTCCCAAAGAGGAAAGAGGGAGAGGGATAAATTAGGGATATTAGATTAATAGATACACTCCTATATATAAATCAGAAAAGCAACAAAGTCCTACTGTATAGCACAGGGAACTCTACTCAGTATTCTGTAATAACCTATAAGGGAAAGAATCTGAAAATAATATGTGTAACTGAATCATTTTGGTGTATACCTGAAACTAAAGAACACTGTGAATCAATTATATTTCAATTAAAAAAATATAAATAAAATAAATAAAAAATAAATAAAATAAAATAAAATAAAATGTCAATGTTCCCGCTAGCCATCTCCTATTTGACCACTTCCAATTTACCTTGATTCTTGGACCTAACATTCCAGATTCCTATGTAATATTGCTCTTTATAGCATCGGACTGCATAATTGCAATCATCTCACGTACTAGCAAAGTAATGCTCAAAATTCTCCAAGTCAGGCTTCAACAGTGTGTGAACTGTGAACTTCCAGATGTTCAAGCTGGATTTAGAAAAGAGTAACTAGAGATCAAACTGCCAACATCTGTTGGATCATCAAAAAAGCAAGAGAATTCCAGAGAAACATCTACTTCTGCTTTATTGATTATGCTCAAGTCTTTGACTGTGTAGATCACAACAAACTATGGAAAATTCTTCAAGCAATGGTGATACCAGACCACCTGCCTGTCTCCTGAGATATCTATATGCAGGTGAAGAATCAACAGAATCGGACATGGAACAACAGACTGGTTCCAAATTGGGAAAGGAGTTCGTCAATGCAATATATTGTCACCCTGCTTATTTAACTTCTATACAGAGTACATCATGAGAAACACTGGGCTGGAAGAAGCACAAGCTGGAATCAAGATTGCTGGGAGAAATATCAATAACCTCAGATATGCAGATGACACCACCCTTATGGCAGAAAGTGAAGAGGAACTTAAGAGCCTCTTCATGAAAGGGAAAGAGGAAAGTGAAAAAGCTGGCTTACAACTCAACATTCAAAAAATTAAGATCATGGCATCTGGTCCCATCATTTCATGGCAAATAGATGGGGAAACAATGGAAACAGTGACAGACTATTTTCTTGGGCTCCAAAATCACTGCAGATGGTGATGCAGCCATGAAATTAAAAGATGCTTGCTCCTTGGAAGAAAAGCTATGATTAACCTAGACAGCATATTAAAAAGCAGAGACATTACTTTACCAAAAAAGGTCAGTCTGTTCAAGGTTATAGTTTTTCCAGTAGTATTGTGTGGATGTGAGACTTGAAGTATAAAGAAAACTGAGCACAGAAGAATTGATGCTTTTGAACTGTGGTGTTGTAGAAGACTCTTGAGAGTCCCTTGAACTGAAGGAGATCAAACTAGTCAATCCTAAAAGAAATCATTCCTGAATATTCTTTGGAAGGACTCATGCTAAAGCTAAAACTCCAATATTTTGGCCACCTGATGAGAAGAACTGACTCCTTGGAAAAGACCCTGATGCTGGGAAAGATTGAAGGCAGGAGGAGAAAGGGATGACAGAGGATGAGACGGTTGGATGGCATCACCGACTTGATGGACATGAGTTTGGGTAAACTCTGGGAGTTGGTGATGGACAGGGAAGCCTGGGGTGCTGCAGCCCATGGGGTAGCAAAGAGTTGGACACAACTGAGCTGAACTGATTACTTAGACATAGCAATTTAATGTTCAGATGCAGAGACACATGCTTTCTCATTGTTGTGTCTTCTGTTGTCTGGACACTCCTAAAATCAGAGGGTGGACAGACTCTGTTTTGTTCTTATTATTTGCCCACACCATTTAACTCTTTGATCCATGCTGGAGCCCTACAGCAAGCAGTTCATAAAGGATAATGTCTTCTGTCTTAGGATATGTGCTTAGTCAATAAATTGTGTCCAACTCTTTGAAACCCGATGTAGCCTGCCAGGCTCCTCTGTCCATGGGATTTCCCAGGCAAGAATACTAGAGTGCATTGCCGTTTCCTTCTCCAGGGGATCTTCCTGACCCAGGGATTGAACCCTCATCTCCTACATTGGCAGGTGTATTCTTTACCAGTGTGCCACCTGAGAAGCTCCAAATAGATGAGAGTCTCAGGTTTTTGGATTAAAAAGCACAACCACAGCAAATTCAATTTTAAATAAACTTAAAAACAATATTGCTGTCCTTTGTAATGAGAGTGTTGTGTGTCCTGTGTGCTTAATCGCTCAGTCGAGTCTGACTCTTTGTGACCCCAGGGACTGTGGCCCCACGTGTCCATGGGGATTCTCCAGGCAAGAACACTGGAGTGGGTTGCCATGGCCTCCCCCAGGGGATCTTCCCAAGCCAGGGATCAAATCCAGGTCTCCTCCATTGCAGACAGATTCTTTATCGACTGAGCTACCAGGGAAGCCTAAGAATACTGGAGTGGGTAGCCTATCCCTTCATCAGGGGATCTTCCTGACCCAGGAATCAAATGAGGTTCTCCAGCATTGCAGGTGGATTCTTTACCAGATGAGCTACCTGGGAAGCCCATGAGAATGTTAAATATATTTAATTTTTGCTTCTTTGACAATTTATGACAATTAACCTTAGAGTTTTAAAAAATAGATGGAAATTAGTCATTAGTGTAGTGAGCAATAAATAAATATATTCTATTGGTTTTTAGAGAGCAAAAGATATTCTAATTTGGAGGAGAAATATTGTTTTCTTCTTTTAACATAGCCTTTGAAATTCATGTGCTCTGGTTATTTAAGTAGTAAATATAAAGTCTATTTGAGTGTTGAATCAAGCAAAGGGCAAGTCAAAATTTTTGTTTTATTCCAACTTGGTTATAAGTCTTAGAATCTAGGAAAACTTACACCAGACAGACTGTAATTTCTTACTTTCCCCCCTTATAATACTTTAGCACAATTTTATGAAATCCCTCATGGCTCTCTATTAATTAGATAAATGGAAAAAAAGTCCTAATCTTCATCTAAAGAAAGAAAAGAAAGTGAAGTCGCTCAGTCATGTCCGACTCATCTTCATCTAAGGTAATCTTCATCTCAGGTAAACTTGAAATATTTTTTTTACATTTTTTTTTACAATTAATTTTTATTGGTGTATAGTTGCTTTACAGTGTTGTGTTAGTTTCTACTGTGAAGCAAAGTAAATCAGCTATATATATATATACATACCTATGTATATAAATGCTTCCCTGGTGGCTCAGATGGTAAAGAATCTACCTGCAATGCAGGAGAGCCTAGTTCGATTCCTGGGTTGGGAAGATCCCCTGGAGAAGGAAATAGCAACCCACTCCAGTACAGGCCTGGAGAATCCCATGGACAGAGGAGTTTGGCAAGCTACAGTCTATGGGTTCGCAAAACGTCAGATCCAACTAAGTGACTAACTTATTGTTTTTACACCCCTCTTTTTTAGATTTCCTTCCCATTTAGGCCACCACAGAACACCGAGTGGAGCTCCCTGCGCTCTGCAGTAGGCCCTCGATGGCTCTCTATTTTGTACATGGTATCCATAGTGTGTATTTCTCCATCCCAGTCTCCCAACTAATCCTGTGTTTCTTTCCCGCTTGGTGTCCACAGGTTTGTTCTCTATGTCAGTATCTCTGTTTCTGGCTTGTAAATAAGGTCATCAACACCATTTTTCTAGATTCCACGTGTCTGCCTATAGGATGCTTGTTTTCCTCTTTCTGACCTACTAAGGTAGGCTTCTGAGAAACAGTCGTCATGCTTTTCTGTGTTGTTGGACTTCCCTCTCCTTTCACACGAGCTGTTGCTTACTCTGCTGAGTTCCCCTGTTTTCCTGTTTCTTTGGTTACCTTTCCTCCCCTGGCCTATGACCAGCTTATTAAAGTGGGGGCTCTTTAGTATTTGGCCCAGATCAACAGTACCTGAAGGGCTTCCCAGGTGGCTCAATGGTAAAGAATCTGCCCGTCTATGCATAAGACCCGGGTTCCATCCCTGGGTTGGGAAGATCCCCTGGAGAGGGAAATGGCAACCCACTCCAGTATTCTTGCTTGGAGACTCCCATGGACAGAGGAGCCTGAGGGGCTACCATCCATGGGATCGCAAGAGTCAGACCCGGTTTAGCAACTAAACAATGACAAAAACAACACAACAGTGCTTAAAAGGGCTCTTCCCTCTGTGTTTGGCTGGTGGACATGTCTGCCTGAATTTGATGTGCTGTTGAAGTTGGAACCATAAAGAGTGATGGGACAGCACTGGGAACTGAAAAGCAAAGAATGGAATGTTTTGAAATAATTTGAAACTTTGCCAGTGTGTTTTTAATGGAAATATTTTAATCAAGGCTTCTTAATTTAAAAAAAATCAAGTAGACAATATGAATTCATTCTCAGTGAGATGATTAGGGAAATAGAAATGAAGCCGCCCATCCGGCTACGCAAAAAAGGTGGGTGCGTGTAAAGTTGTATGGGGTTGGCCAGAGTATTCGTTTGGGTGTTCGTGTGACGTCCTACGGAAAAACCCAAACGAACCTTTTGGCCAACCGAAAAACAAAATGACGTTGCTTCAAAAGGTCCTGAATGATAATGAGGCAGGATCGTGTACTTCTGACCTGAGCCGGACTCTTCAGAGGTCGTGGGCGTTTGGGCTGAAGCAGCGGTGTTGCTGGATCAACAGGCAACTAGACAGAAACACAGCAAACTAGACAGAAAAAAGCATCGACTCCTAGCATTTGGGGAACGGAAAGCCTACTCTGGCTGCTAAGCTCTTGACATGTTTAGGTTTTATTGCAAAAAGGAAGCTCATTTCTTCTCTTTTCAAATACTTAATATTTCCTCCGCATCTCCCCTCTCTCCTTCTGTCTCTTATACACACACACACACACACCCCCCCCCTCCTTCTTTTGTTTAAGAAGGAAATGGCAACCCACTCCAGTATTTGTGTCAGGAAAATCCCACACACAGAGGAGCCTGGATGGCTACAGTCCATGGACTTGCAGAACTGGACACGACTGAGCAACTAAACAGCCATAAACTTCTAGACTTGACATCCTGAGGCTCACGCCCACAGCTCATGCACTCACAGCTGCAGTCAGCATCTGCCCAAACCCCTTCCTGCCCCTGACGTCCCGCCTTGGCCTCCTCACTACTGATTCTGAGCCCCGCCTTGCCTTGTCAGCCTGGAGCAAGGTCCGAGCGTCGGAAGGTTTCATCAGAACGTCCCACTGTGGGTGCCGCCATCCCACACAGTCCGCAGCATCCACCTCCTGGTTTGTGGGGAGGATGCAGGCCAAGTCCATGAACCTCTGGGTCTGGAGGAGCCCCACCCCGTGGGCAGTGAGTGGACCCATCCCTCTCCTTCTGCTCGTCTGCTGTTGGACGTCTCCCTGATTCCCTAGCATTTCAAGTATGTTTGGGGAGCAGGTCTCACACATAGACCCAGAAGAATGTGTCTGGCCTATGAAAGTGTGGGGTTTGGGTGACTCTAGTTTTTTTCACCTCTAGTTACTGATTTTGGTAGCTAAAATAGATCTGCACTCTCATATAAGTCACGGACTGAAGATGCATCATGACATGCATGTGAGTGAGAACAACCTTGACTGTCAACTGAGAAAACTAGGAGCTCGGTCCGTATTCACGGTCAGGAAGCAGCAAGCCTGGGCAGCTTCGCACTGAGTCAATTCACCCCATGGGTTAGTTTCCTGGGGCTGCTGTCATAAAGTGCCCCACACGGAGAGTCTTAAAATCAGCAAGATTGGTTTTCTCCCAGTTCTGGAGGCTAGAAGTCTAGAATGGAAGGGTCAACAGGGTTGGTTCTCTTTGGAGGCCCCGAAGGAGACCACGGCCCTCTCCTGGGGTCTGCCCATGGCTGGCAGTCCTCAGGGTCCCTTGGCTCAGAGACACATCACCCTGGTTTCTGCTCTGTTGTCACATGGCTTTCTCTTCTCTGTAGGTCTCTGTCCACTCTTCCCTCTTTTTATAGGGACACTAGGCACGGCATTAGGGCTCATCCTACTCCAGTGTGAACACCTCTTATATTGATCACATCTGTGAATGAGAGGGTAACAGGCAGGAAGGCCAGGGGTCTCCAAACGGAGGAAATAGCCTGCAATTGTCAGACGTTTTTATCTTTCTTAAGCGGCAGGAGGAAACAAACTAGCGATATTTTTTCCTTCTTTATACAAATTTAAAAGGAGGTTTCTCTTAAAATACTGTGTTGCCATAATGACATCTGGTTTCACCTGAAGTTAACTATTCTCAAACCTTGAATTAACCAATGCATTTTTCTTACGGAAATGTTTGTCTTAAGCTATGCTAATGTGCTATGCATTTACGCCAAACTCTGTCTTCAAGTTGGTTCCGCCTAATGGCTCAGAACGGACTTGACAAACCAGAATATTATACACAGATATTGTTCCCCCAATCTATGTAAGTGAAACTATTTGTATGGTAATCTGCCCTTCTACAAGATTCAAGTTAATCATTTTATGGCCAGGGTGCCAAGATTATCCCAAAATGCATCTTCTGGGTGAGGGGCCTGGTGCCATTCTGAGTTTTAAGACATTCCTTTCTTTCATTAACAGACTGCTAGTGACTATATAACATCCAGCTGAAGACTAGCAGGGGGTACTCTTTCTGCCCTCTTCTGATGCCTACATCAGAACCTTTCTCTATCTCCTTTATACTTTAATAAAATTTTATTACACAAAAGCTCTGAGTGATCAAGCCTCGTCTCTGGCCCCAGATTGAATTCTTCTCCTCCGGAGGCCAAGAATCCCGGCGTCTTTTTGTTCAGCAACAACCTTTCACAATGACTCTGGGATTCAGGGTTGGGACTGGAACGCAGCTCTTGACTTGGGTTGGACCACTCAGCCCAGTTTGTGACATCCCCGCACTTCCTGGACCCGCAGCTCCGCTCGGCCCATCCCCCTTCTTGGGTGTGTCCTCCGGTGTCGCGTACAGACCTTACGCTCCACAGCTTCCCTGCCTGCCTCCCTTCTTTCCCCTCAGGTTCACCTCACTGAGTGTTTCCACCAGCATCCTTCCCTGGGGGTCCTGACCTCCACTGAAGGGATCATCCTGGTCTGTAGTTGGCTTCTGATGTATGCCCTTCATGGACTGAAGCTGCGTAGACCCTTGGCATTCTTAAACTTGACATTTGTGACTTCAGCTGTTAGTGAGTAAATTGGATGCATGTACAGGAAGTGATGCGGGTGATAACTTGGGGGCGATGTGTATGATAACTGCATCGGGTGATTCCAGCACGGGTGTGGAGCTGCCCAGAGCTGCAAGCAAGCTCAGAAGCCCCCCACATGCACCCCCCCACCCCAGCCTGGCTCACTGCTTCTCTACCCAACATCTCTCTCTCTTTTTTAAGAACACTGTCCACTGAGAAAGAAAATATATGTCCAGGAAATGCTGCCAGGGACTTGGAACTTGGGAGGAAGAACAGCAGCCCAGATAAATATTTTTGGATGCGTATAAATTTGGAGATTCTTGAAGATCTCGTGTATTCCTCATGAATACCAGGGATTGATCATATTTGCATGTTGGACCGCAGTCATTTTAAAGTTGTTATTTTTTATTTTCAAGTTTTAATTTTTTTTAGCAGCAGCAATTATTTTTCTAAAAATATTATTAACTGGAACTTTAATGTAAATGATAGATAAAAATGAATCGGCAGTTTCCTCAAAGACTTAAGAGATTTTTATTGATTTTTGGCTTGGTGAGATAGAATCTTCAAACTTAACATTCAAAAGAGGAAGAGGCCTGTTTAACAGGAGTGCCTCAGGAATCTGCCTCCTCTCTCCTGCCCAGCCCTGCAGCTCCCCAGCCCAGCTGGTGTGGGCATGGTGCTCTTTGGCAGGGCTTGGCTGAGTGTGAAGTTCAGTGGCACCTTCAGGGCCGGGAAACAGCCACTGGGGTCTCATCTGTCTTGTCCTGAGAAGAATAGGTAACCTTTCGGCAGTTACCCCTGTGTGTGACACCGTTAACCCTGTGTGTGACACCGTTACCCCTGAGTGTGACACTGTCACGCCTGTGTGTGAGACAGTTACCCCTGTGTGTGAAACAGTTTACCCTGTGTGTGACACCGTTATGCCTGTGTGACACTGTTACCCCTGTATGTGACCCTGTTATCCCTGTATATGAGACAGTTACCCCTGTGTGTGAGACAGTTATCCCTGTGTGTGAGACAGTTACCCCTTTGTGTGACACTGTTACCCCTGAGTGTGACACTGTTACGCCTGTCTGTGAGACAGTTACCCCTGTGTGTGACACCGTTAACCCTGTGTGTGACACAGTTACACCTGTGTGTGACACTGTTACCCCTGTGTGTGACACCGTTACCCCTGTGTGTGAGACAGTTACCCCTGTGTGTGACACCGTTAACCCTGAGTGTGACACTGTTACGCCTGTGTGTGAGACAGTCACCCCTGTGTGTGACACCGTTACCACTGTGTGTGACACTGTTACCCCTGTATGTGACACTGTTATCCCTGTATGTGAGACAGTTACCCCTGTGTGTGAGACAGTTACCCCTGTGTGTGACACCATTACCCCTGAGTGTGACACTGTTACGCCTGTGTGTGAGACAGTTACCCCTGTGTGTGAGACAGTTAACCCTGTGTGTGACACCATTACCCCTGAGTGTGACACTGTTATGCCTGTGTGTGAGACAGTTACCCCTGTGTGTGACACCATTACCCCTGTGTGTGACACTGTTACCCCTGTGTGTGAGACGATTACCCCTGTGTGTGAGACAGTTAACCCTGTGTGTGACACTGTTACCCCTGAGTGTGAGACAGTTATCCCTGTATGTCACCCTGTTATCCCTGTATATGAGACAGTTACCCCTGTGTGTGACACTGTTACCCCTGTGTGTGACACTGTTACCCCTGTGTGTGACACAGTTACCCCATGTGTGACATAGTTACCCCGTGTGTGAGACCGTTACCCCTGTGTGTGAGACAGTTACCCCTGTGTGACACCGTTACCCCTGTGTGTGAGACAGTTACCCCTGTGTGACACCGTTACCCCTGTGTGTGACACCGTTACCCTGTGTGTGAGACAGTTACCCCTGTGTGAAAGTTACCCCTGTGTGTGACACTGTTACCCCTGAGTGTGAGACAGTTACCCCTGTGTGTGACACAATCACCCCTGTGTGTGACACCGTTACCTCTGTGTGTGAGACAGTCACCCCTGTATGTGAGACTGCCACCCCTGTATGTGACACAGTTATCCCTGTATGTGAGACAGTCACCCCGTATGTGCCACAGTTACCCCTGTGTGTGAGACAGTCACCCCTGTGTGTGACACAGTCACTCCTGTTTGTGAGACCGTTGCCCCTGTATGTGACACAGTCAACCCTGTATGTGAGACAGTCACCCCTGTGTGTGAGACTGCCACCCCTGTATGTGACACAGTTATCCCTGTATGTGACACCATTACCCCTATATGTGAGACAGTCACCCCGTATGTGCCACAGTTACCCCTGTGTGTGAGACAGTCACCCTTGTGTGTGACACAGTCACTCCTGTTTGTGAGACCGTTGCCCCTGTATGTGACACAGTCAACCCTGTATGTGAGACAGTCACCCCTGTGTGTGACACCGTTATCCCGTATGTGACATAGTCACCTCTGTATGTGAGACCACTGCCCCTGTATGTGACACCATTGCCCCTATATGTGAGACAGTTACCCCTGTGTGTGACACTGTTACCCCGTATGTGACACAGTCACCCCTGTAAGTGAGACTGCTGCCGCTGTATGTGACACAGTTACCCCTGTATGTGACACCATTACCCCTATATGTGAAACAGTCACTCCTGTATGTGACACAGTTACCCCTGTATGGGAGACAGTTACCCCTGTGTGTGAGACAGTTACCCCTGTGTGTGACACCGTTAACCCTGTGTGTGACACCGTTACCCCTGAGTGTGACACTGTTACGCCTGTGTGTGAGACAGTTTACCCTGTGTGTGACACCGTTACCCCTGTGTGACACTGTTACCCCTGTGTGTGAGACAGTTACCCCTGTGTGTGACACTGTTAACCCTGAGTGTGACACTGTTACGCCTGTGTGTGAGACAGTTACCCCTTTGTGTGACACTGTTACCCCTGAGTGTGACACTGTTACGCCTGTGTGTGAGACATACCCCTGTGTGTGACACCGTTACCCCTGTGTGTGAGACAGTTACCCCTGTGTGTGACACCGTTAACCCTGAGTGTGACACTGTTACGCCTGTGTGTGAGACAGTTACCCCTGTGCGTGACACCGTTACCCCTGTGTGTGAGACAGTTAACCCTGTGTGACACTGTTACCCCTGTATGTCACCCTGTTATCCCTGTATATGAGACAGTAACCCCTGTGTGTGACACCATTACCTCTGAGTGTGACACTGTTACACCTGTGTGTGAGACAGTTACCCCTGTGTGTGACACCATTACCCCTGTGTGTGACACTGTTACCCCTGTGTGTGAGAGGATTACCCCTGTGTGTGAGACCGTTAACCCTGTGTGTGACACTGTTACCCCTGAGTGCGAGACAGTTATCCCTGTATGTCACCCTGTTATCCCTGTATATGAGACAGTTACCCCTGTGTGTGACACTGTTACCCCTGTGTGTGACACTGTTACCCCTGTGTGTGACATAGTTACCCCATGTGTGACATAGTTACCCCGTGTGTGAGACAGTTACCCCTGTGTGTGAGACAGTTACCCCTGTGTGACACCGTTACCTCTGTGTGTGACACCGTTACCCCGTGTGTGAGACAGTTACCCCTGTGTGAAAGTTACCCATGTGTGTGACACCGTTACCCCTGTGTGTGACACTGTTACCCCTGTGTGTGACACTGTTACCCCTGAGTGTGAGACAGTTACCCCTGTGTGTGACACAATCACCCCTGTGTGTGACACCGTTACCTCTGTGTGTGAGACAGTCACCCCTGTATGTGAGACTGCCACCCCTGTATGTGACACAGTTATCCCTGTATGTGACACCATTACCCCTATATGTGAGACAGTCACCCCGTATGTGCCACAGTTACCCCTGTGTGTGAGACAGTCACCCCTGTGTGTGACACAGTCACTCCTGTTTGTGAGACCGTTGCCCCTGTATGTGACACAGTCAACCCTGTATGTGAGACAGTCACCCCTGTGTGTGACACCGTTATCCCGTATGTGACAGTCACCCCTGTATGTGAGACTGCTGCCGCTGTATGTGACACAGTTACCCCTGTATGGGAGACAGTTACCCCTGTGTGTGAGACAGTTACCCCTCTGTGTGACACCGTTACCCCTGTATGGGAGACAGTTACCCCTGTGTGAGACACAGTCACTTCTGTATGTGAGACCATTGCCCCTGTGTGTGACACAGTCACCCCGTGTGTGAGACAGTCACCCCTGTATGTGAGACAGTTACCCCTATGTGTGAGACAGTCACCCATGTGTGTGAGACAGTCACCCCTGTACGTGACACAGTCACCCCTGTACATGACACCGTCACCCCTGTGTGTGACACCATCACCCCTGTATGTGAGACCGTTACCCCTGTGTGTGACACCATTACCCCTGTATGTAGGACTGTCACCCCTGTGTGTGAGACAGTTACCCCTGTGTGTGACATCATCACCCCTGTTTGTGACACCATTACCCCTGTAAGTGACATCGTTACCCTGTATGTGAGACAGTTATCCCTGTGTGTGAGACAGTCACCCCTGTGTGTGACACCGTCACCCCTGTATGTGACACAGTCACCCCTGTATGTGAGACCATTGCCCCTGTGTGTGACACAGTCACCCCGTGTGTGAGACAGTCACCCCTGTATGTGAGACAGTTACCCCTATGTGTGAGACAGTCACCCCTGTGTGTGAGACAGTCACCCCTGTACGTGACACAGTCACCCCTGTACATGACACCGTCACCCCTGTGTGTGACACCATCACCCCTGTATGTGACACCATCACCCCTGTATGTGAGACCGTTACCCCTGTGTGTGACACCATCACCCCTGTATGTGACACCATCACCCCTGTATGTGAGACCGTTACCCCTGTGTGTGACACCATTACCCCTGTATGTAGGACTGTCACCCCTGTGTGTGAGACAGTTACCCCTGTGTGTGACATCATCACCCCTGTTTGTGACGCCATTACCCCTGTAAGTGACATCGTTACCCTGTATGTGAGACAGTTATCCCTGTGTGTGAGACAGTCACCCCTGTGTGTGACACCGTCACCCCTGTATGTGACACAGTCACCCCTGTATGTGAGACCGTCACCCCTGTGTGTGACACCATTACCCCTGTATGTAAGACTGTCACCCCTGTGTGTGAGACAGTGACCCCTGTGTGTGACACCATCACCCCTGTGTGTGACACCGTCACCCCTGTGTATGACACCGTCACCCCTGTGTGTGACACCGTCACCCCTGTGTAACGGTTGCCTCCTTCCTGGGGTCCCCCTCACTGGGACTCCTGCCTTTGGTACTTCCTCTGGCTTCTTTTTGTCATTTCTGACAGATCCCAGCTCCACGGTTCTCTCACAGGCTTTTATATTTTAGTAGTCTAAATGAGCATTTTTTTCTTTCTTAGGGAGATCAAATTTGGTAATATTCAAGAAATTTAAAAAACTTTTTCAGCCAATCTGTGCCAACATTGGATTGGCAATAAATTTGATTGTAATCTTAAGTTGATTTCAAATCCATCAAGTTGATTTCAGTGAGTATTCAAATATTTATGTTAACTCTTAAGAATTTTATAAAACATGAATTCAACCTCAAAATTAAACAAGGCATAAAATAGGGAAATGTGTGAGGTGATGGATGTATTAATGATCTGAATGGGGTTTATTCCTTTCACAACGTCTGATGTAATATATCAAATGATCACATTGTACAGTTTAAATGTCTTATGATTTTATCAAATAATACCTCAGCTTAGAATTTTTATTAGTCTAATTTGCACATCAAAAATAAATATTGGGGGAGAATGGATACCTGTATATGTACAGCTGGGTCCCTTCTCTGTTCACCTGAAACCATCACAGCACTGTTTGTTAATCGCCTGTGTTGTTGTTTAGTCCATGAACTGCAACATGCCAGGCTTCGTGTCCTTTCCTGTCTCCCAGAGTTTACTCAAACTCATGTCCACTGAGTCAGGGACGCCACCCAACCATCTCAGCCTCTGTCACCCGCTTCTCCTCCTGCCCTCAATCTTTTCATATATATATATGTAAAACCATATATATATAATGAATTATACCCCAATACAAATAAAAAGTTTAAAAAATGAATCAAAATGTGCTATCTAGCTTAAACATCATTATAACAGTTTTATAGATGTGAGAGAGAAAATATATTTTCCATATAGTGTGTGTGTATATATATATATATTCCTCCCTCCCCCATTGGGCCTGTCCATCAGATGCATCCTACATATTATACAAGCTCAGCATGGCTGACATTTTGCACCACTAACTCTGTGCTGTGGGGTGTTCTGATCACTGCAGGTACCCGTGGCCCTCCCCTACCTGGCTGCAATGACCACAGATGTCTTCAGACACTGCCCAGTATCCCATGGGAGACAAAACTGCCTTTGGTCAAGAACCATTGCTCATTTTTCAATTAGGTTGCTTTTTTTTTTTTTTTTTATTGAGCTGCATGAGCTGTTTATATATTTTGGAGATTAATCCCTTATCAGTTGCTTCATTTGCAAATGCTTTCTCCCAGTCTGAGTGTTGTCTTTGTGTCTCACTTATGTTTTGTTTTTTTTTTTGCTGTGCAAAAGCTTTTAAATTTAATTAGGCCCATATTTTTGTTTTATTTTCAGGACTCTAGAAGGTGGGTCAAAAAAGATCTTGCTGTGATTTATGTCAAAGAGTGTTCTGCCTGTGTTTTCCTGTAAGCATTTTATATTGTCCGAACTGATGAATCTATTTACGGGGCAGGGATAGAGAACAAACGTGTGGATGTGGTGGGAGGAAGTGGGGGATGTACTGGGAGGCTGGGATTGAAAGACACACCATGTGTGAGACAGAGGGCTAGTGGGGAGTTGCTGTCTCGTGAAGGGAGCTCAGCTCGGTGCTCCGTGATGACCCAGAGGGGTGGGATGAGGGTGGGGTGGGAGGACCGTCCAAGAGGGAGGGGATATATGTACACATACAGCTGATTTACTTCATTGTACAGCAGAAAGTGATACTGTAAAGCAGCTATACCCAATAATGTGTGTGTGTGCTAAATTGCTTCAGTCCTGTCCGACTCTTTTTGACACTGGACTGTAATCTGCCAGACCCCTCAGTCCTTGGGATCCTCCAGGCAAGAATACTGCAGTGGGTTGCCATGCCCCCCTCCAGGGGATCTTCCCAACCCAGGGCTTGAACCTGTGTCTTTTAGGTCTTCTGCATCGGCAGGCGGGT
This sequence comes from Bos indicus x Bos taurus, assembly GCF_003369695.1. Taxonomy (NCBI): domain Eukaryota; kingdom Metazoa; phylum Chordata; class Mammalia; order Artiodactyla; family Bovidae; genus Bos; species Bos indicus x Bos taurus. Next base: position 7,187,585 of record NC_040099.1, on the reverse strand, counting down.
TCTTTACCACTAGCGCCACCTGGGAAGCCCATAGCCAACAACAAAAACAATAAAAAGATCTGTTCTACAGTGATTGCAGTTTCACCAAATTATCCGTCTACATTCTAAGAGATTCTAAGAGATGTATATATTCTAAATATACATGTGTATGTACTACATTGTTATTTAGTAACTAAAGATTCATCACTATAATATCCTTGTCATGGCTTTTTATCATTACTAAATTGTCCTCTGACTATTTAAAACATTAAATTGCCTGTTAATCTTTTATGAACCTCTTTTATTTCTACATCTTTTGTTTGTGTTTCCCTGATAGATTCCTGCCCAGCCCTTTATTTTCAACCCATTTGTGTAGTTTCCATTTCACTATTTCCACGGCTCCCACCAGGTGTAAGTTAAACCCCACCAAACCAGTAAAGCTGACCCCACCTGGCTTGTATTTCTGTCAGCAAAGGAGGTGTCAGGCTGTCTGCTTCCCTTTCTCCATGGATTGATGCTGAGCTGTGTTAAGGGAAAAACAGAAGCCTGTGTCCCGTGATGTTCTGTGTTCCTGCGATGCCCTTGTAAGATGGTAAGGACACGGGAAGGGTAGCTTTCTTTCCAGCTGAAGGCTGTGCAAAAGCTGCTGCTGCTCGAGACAAGGAGGAGTCTTCTTTTCTAACCCCATGACCCAGACACTTGGATTCTGAGTCCAGGCTTCCCAGGTGGCTCTCGTGGTCAAGAACCCGCCTGCCCATGCAGGAGACACAGGTGATGTGGGCTGGATCCCTGGGTCAGAAAGAGTCCTTCCTGGAGGAGGAAATGGCAACCCACTGCAGTATTCTTGTCTGGAGAATCCCATGGACAGAAGAGCCTGGAGGGTTACAGTCCAGGGGGTTGCAAAGAGTCGGACACAACTGAGCACTCACACACACACACACGCACCAGGCGGGTCCAACTGTGCCCACACCAGCCCTTCTTGCTTCTGATTCTGTGGTTATTGCACAAACACAGCCTCCAGAAATGAGCAGAGTGTCCTGGTACCGCAGATACTTCTGAGAGTGTCTTTTGAAAGCTCCTTTTGTTTCTGGAATGCACCAGGTAGAAAGCTCTCTGTAAACATTCAGACTCCTTGAAAAGAGGGCTGTAAATTACCATCTAACATTCATTATCTCTAAAAGGATAATGTAGAGACAATGGCAAAACGTTTGGCTAATGCAATTTGGCGTTGGAGGTGCCTGTCTTGAGCCCAGCTGCCCAGGAGGGTCTGCCTCATCTGCCAGGACTGGCTGCCACCCACCCATCGGTCACTTTGCTCAACTCTCTCCCACGTGAAGCCTTTCTTTCTTCTCCCCCAGGCAGTGCTAATGGTTTCCTCCTCTGGGCCCCAACCCTTTGTCTGCACTGTGTTTAGAACACAGCTAATTGTGCTGTAATGATGTGTTTATCTGTCTTGCCCAGGAGGTGATGAACATCTTGAACCCAGGGGATTGTGTCCTGATCATTTTTATACATCATCTCCTTTTGTTGAGTCTCTTTTCGCATCCTTTTGAACTCCTTTTTGGTGACTCCCACTGTCACCCACAGAAACTCCAAACTTTGCTTCTTTTTCTTCTCACATGTATTTATTTGGCTGTGCAGGGTCTCAGTGGTGGCGTGTGGGATCCGGTTCCCTTGCCCAGGGATCAGGGCTGGGCCCCCAGCATCGGGAGCACAGAGTCTCAGCCCCTGGACCGCCAGGGAAGTCCCTAAACTTCACTTCTGTCAAATGTCCCGACCTGTCAGGATGAGCAAATGTTTACAGCTTTCAGTTGAGCTCTCTTTACTGTTTGGACCACACTGCGCCAAACATCAAACCACCCTCTTTGCTGGCTCTGCGTTAACCTGTCCTCATTCTCAAGATTGGTCAGGAGCACGCCTTGGGTGTCCCCATCATATTCTGTGCTTTCTCAGTACCTGATTTAACACAGGATGTTACAGCCGATTGTCCGCTTGTATGTCTGCTTTACCCACTCGACTGAAAGATCCTTGAGCAGGGAGTTCAGTTCAGTTCAGTTCAGTCGCTCAGTCCTGTCAGACTCTTTGCGACCCCATGAACCGCAGCACACCAGGCCTCCTTGTCCATCACCAACTCCCGGAGTTTACTGAAACTCATGTCCATCAAGTCGGTGATGCTATCCAACCATCTCATCCTCTGTCGTCCCCTTCTCCTCCTACCCTCAATCTTTCCCAGCATCAGTGTCTTTTCAAAGGAGTCAACTCTTTGCATGAGGTGGCCCAAGTACTGGAGTTTCAGCTTCAGCATCAGTCCTTCCAATGAACACCCAGGACTGGTCTCCTTGAGGATGGACTGGTTGGATCTCCTTGCAGTCCGAGGGACTCTCAAGAATCTTCTCCAATACCACAGTTCAAAAGCATCAATTCTTCGGTGCTCAGCTTTCTTTATAGTCCAACTCTCACATCCATACACGACCACCGGAAAAACCATAGCCTTGACTAGACAGACCTTTGTTGGCAAAGTAATGTCTCTGCTTTTTAATATGCTGTCTAGGTTGGTCACAACTTCCCTTTCACGGAGTAAGCATCTTTTAATTTCATGGCTGCAATTACCATCTGCAGTGATTTTGGAGCCCAGAAAAATAAAGTCTGACACTGTTTCCACTGTTTCCCCATCTATTTCCCATGAAGTGGTGGGACTGGATGCCATGATCTTAGTTTTCTAAATGTTGAGCTTTAAGCCAACTTTTTCACTCTCCTCTTTCACTTTCATCAAGAGGCTTTTTAGTTCTTCTTCACTTTCTGCCATAAGGGTGGTATCATCTGCATATCTGAGGTTATTGATATTTCTCTTGAGCAGGGAGCTTGGTACTCAATACATATTCACTGATTGTTTCTTACAAAATCCGTGTAATGTATCCAGAAACTTTGGAGTAGACTAGAAAGAATTTGTAATCTGAAATCAGAAAGCTTGCATTCTCCTCCAGGTCCTGCTGTTTATGCAGGGGGAGGAAAATAAAATATAGACGTTTGACTATAAGAATGTGTTAGCAAAAGTATATCTAAGCAAAGAAAAACAGGCCCCTGCCAGGAAGCAAAAGCCACAGTACAAGGACAGAACAAAACCAGACAAGTCAGCTTAGCAGCAACTGGGGAGGGTAACAAGACCCAGTGGAAAGGGGTCTCCATCTGCAGGTCCCCATGGCCCCGCAGTGACGCAGGCCAGAGGACAGGTCTCTGTCCCGCCAGGCGGAGCATCACCAAGATTGCTCCCAGCGGGGTTTCCCAGGTGACTCAGCGGAAAAGAATCCACCTACCAGGCAGGAGACGTGGGTTTGATCCCTGGGTCAGGAAGATCCCTTGAAGGAGGACACGGCAACCCACTCCAGCATTCTTGCCTGGAAAACCCCATGGACGGTAGCCTGCTGCTGCTGCTGCTGCTAAGTTGCTTCAGTTGTGTCCGACTCTGTGCAACCCCATAGATGGCAGCCCATGAGGCTCCCCCATCCCTAGGATTCTCCAGGCAAGAACACTGGAGTGGGTTGCCATTTCCTTCTCCAATGCATGAAAGTGAAAAGTGAAAGTGAAGTTGCTCAGTCGTGTCCAACTCTTCGAGACACCATGGACTGCAGCCTACCAGGCTCCTCTGTCCATGGGATTTTCCAGGCATGAGTATTGGAGTGTGGTGCCATCACCTTCTCCGGGACAGGAGCCTAGTGTGATATAAAACAGGCAAAGGAACAAATGAAAAATTATTGCAAGATTGCCCCAGGGACAAAAGGACAAGGGGTCTTTAGCTTTGGATAGAAACAAGATATCAAGCCTGAGGTTTATTTTTTTGTGCAAACGTCTGCCCTTTGTCCCTGGTGAAGCCAGTGGAACAAATCGTGTCGGCCCGTAAGCTTGCTGCACGGGAGGGACAGGCCAGACTCAGGCGTTGGCAATGTGTGTGACCTGAACGCAACGTGACAACCTCCTGGACTGCTTGCTGTGGGCCTTCTCAGCACGGGCCTCCTGTGTGAGAGGTGACAGGTCACCCAAGATCTTTGCGTCTCTGGTCTTTCTCTGTAAAAATGGGTGTATATATATATATATATCATTACATATTCCCTTTTATTTTTCGAACAAAAATGATTTTCAGCACTTTCTTTGTACATGTTTTTCCCCCATAAAATGAAGATATATATTTACATTATGGATCCCTCAGATAATAATTAGCCTTGAGAACTGTGTATGTGTGTGAATCACGCATCTGTGCACAGCCCTTCACGACCTTGCACGTGGCTCTCAGAGGGCAGGGGTGTGTCCTGCGTCCTCTGCGCCACCACTGAGCTGTCCGACCTGGCTGTCACGTGCAGCGTTTTTGTTTTTTTTGGTGTTCCGTACAGCATTTGGGCTCTTAGTTCCCTGACCAGGGATCGAACCTGAGCCCCCTGCAGTGGAAGCGCAGAGTCTTAACCACAGGGCTGCCAGGGAACTTCCCACAGTGGATGTTTTAAACTGGACTGCGTTACTTGACAAACGCAGAGCCGTTTCTCATCAAATCTCTTCTTCTCTGTCTCACGGGCGAGACCCTGAAAGCCCACGTTCTGCCCACCTCCCTTGTTAGTTTATTCCCTTAACAGACACTTGCTGTGTGTCTGTCATCTGGGTCAGGACTGAGGGTGTGAAGACAGAGTAGACTGGTCCCCGGACACAGGGGGTGTCTCCGCTGCGTTGCTCTCGACGGTGGTGGCGATTCAGGGTGATGCCTCGTCGGTGAAACAGAGCAGCGTATTTTGAGGGTCAGGATTCAAACGGCAGAGGAGAGCTGCTGTGGAGTTAGGCTGTCCTTGCCCCGCCTCTCACCGTCTGTGTCACCATGAGCGTGCACCTTGCTCCTCTAAACCTCAGTGTACTCTGGGCGACAGGGATAACAAGGTCCTGCCTCATGAAGTTGGCTCTGGGAGTCAGTGGTGCCGGGTTCCCTGCAGGCAGGGAACCCAGGTACCCATTGCTCCTTACTGAGTTCTGATGTCATCCCTGCAGTCCATGTGAAGAGGATGGATCGTAGCCCACTTAAATAAGTGAAGATGACAGCTCTCGTTAAGTGGCTAATGGGGGTTTTGAATTTAGTTCCGTCTGACACCCAGAGAGGGCCTCTTTTCACAGTGCCATGCTGAATTAGAGGTGGTCTTTACACTTAGGCAGCTTTCTTTTCATCTGCATGGGGCCCACTGTCTCCTCTTGTTCCTTGCTTTGAAATCAGCATGCGCTCTGCCTGCCCCCTTCCCCCTGGAGTCTTTCCTCCTCTCTGGGGAGGGGCGAGTTTAAGTCTGTATTTTCTGTGACCTCAGTATTCTCAAATGGTTCATACTGGGATTATGATCCTCAAGGTTCTTATTGGCTAAAAGTCTCTATATTCTGCAATACTGTCTATACGCTTCTAGAGTTATTACAGTTTCATAATGTTCTTCTTTAACAGAAAATGTGTTCTTAGCAATACATGATACAATGAGCTATACAAACTCTTTAAAAAATCAGCTATGATTTAGAGATCTCATCTCTCCATCTGTCACATGCTCAGTCGTGTCTGACTATTTTTCGACCCCATGGACTGTAGCCCACCAGGCTCCTCTGTCCATGGGATTCTCCAGGCAAGAATACTGGAGTGGGTTGCCATTTCCTTCTCCAGGGGATCTTCTTGACCTAGGGATCGAATTCAAGTCCCTCACGTCTCCTGCACTGACAGGTGGGTTCTTTACCACCAGGGCCACCTGGGAAGCCCATGGTTTCAGGATGATTAGAGCACATTACATGTATGTGCTCTTTGTTTCTATTGTTATTACATCAGCTCCAGCTCAGATCATCAGACATCAGATCTTGGGGGTTGGGGACCCCTGCTCTCAAGTTTCTAGGGAGGAATCCTTCCTTGCTTCTTCCCAGCTTTGGGGGCCTCCTGGTCATCCTTGGGGTGCCTTGGCTTGCAGCTGCATCACCCCAACCTCTGCCTCCATCTTCATGTGGCCTTCTGTGTGCCTCCTTCTGGGTCTCAGTATTCAAATCACTCTCTACTTTTTTTGGTATAAAGTCCTTGGATGTAAGGACCACTCTAATCAAGGATGAAAAGTGAAAGTATCAGTTGTTCAGTCATGTCTGGCTCTGTGACCCCTTGGAGTATAGGCCACCAGGCTCCTCTGTCCATGGGATTCTCCAGGCAAGAATACTGGAGTGGGTTGCCCTTCCTTTCTCCAGGGGATCTTCCTAACCCAGGGATCAAATCTGTCTCTCCTGCATTGCAGGGAGATTCCTTACCGCTGAGCCACCTGGGAAGCATCCCAACCTGTGCCTCCATCCTGACGTGGCCTTCTGTGTGCCTCCTCTGAGTCCAGGTATTCAGATCGCTCTCTCCTTTTTTTTTTTTTTTTTTGTAATAAATACATCAGCCATTGGATGTAAGGCCCCCTCTAATCAAGGATGACCTCATTTTAACTTGCTCACATCTGCAAAGACTCTATTTCCAAATGGGGGACATGGTGTTAGGACTTGAACACGGCTCTTGGGGGGAACGACTGCATCCACTACACTAGCTTACTTGATGCAAAGATATTTCTACATAAGCTTTAAAAAATATTGATTTATTTTATTTCTGGCTGCATATGGTTTTCATTGCACTGTGCAGGCTTCTCTCTAGTTGTGGTCGTAGCTCAGTAGTTGTGGGTCATGGACTTGGCTGCCCCATGGCATGTGGAATCTTAGCTCCCCGACCTGGGATCCAATCCACGTCCCCTGTGTTGGGAAGCAGATTACTAATCTCCAGACCACCAGGGAAGTCTCTTTACATAAAAGCTTTTGAAAAGCTTAATGAATGAAGCTTAATGATGAGACTGTATTGAAAACAAAACTAAAACAAGTTGCCCCGCGGTCTCTGTGACAATTAGGTCCTTAATCATGTGTTATCTTACCTGAATCCCAGTTGGTTTTCTCTGGGTCTTTTTGAGAGCAGAAGCCTCATCTTCCACTTCGTTTGTATCCTTCCAAGCTTCCTAACCCACTGCTTAGCAAAAAGTGCTAAGAAGAAAAAAGAGAGATGACTATTCTCTTTTAACAGCCAAGCCAGGCAGGAACTTCAGCTGTAGCCTGAGAGATTTAGGTTGCACATAAGACATATTTCCTGATGTTGAAAAAAACGACCATTGGCATAGGTTCCTGAGGAAGGGTGGAGAATTTCTGCCTCTGACCTCAGAGCCCAGTGTGTGGCTCAGGGGAGGGTGTCCTACTCACTCATTCTACGAACACTCCATTCTAAGACACACCGTTCTTTTATACATCACTGGGAAAGGAACAAATGCTGCCATATATAATTGTAAAGCTTTGTGAATATAAAGTGAAGTCGCTCAGTCGTGTCCGCCTCTTTTCCACCCCGTGGTCTGTAGCCCTGCAGGCTCCTCCGTCAATGGGATTCTTCAGGCAAGAATACTGGAGTGGGTAGCCATCCCCTTCTCCAGGGGATCTTCCCGACCCAGGGATTGAATCCGCATTGCAGGTGGATTCTTTACCCTCTGAGACACCAGGGGAGCCCTTGTGAATATAAGATGCATTTTAATTTCAGAGATGTGAAAAATGAAAGAAAAAATGGTGAATCTTAGAATTGATGAGATAGGATATTGAAACAGAAAATAGTCTCTGACTGTGGAGAAAAGCCGGCCTTTAGCCTTCCGAGCTGGGCTGGAAGAGTGGGGGAGCCTGCATTTGGTGTGTGAAAGTGCAGTGTGGTGACTGAGCGTGGGTTTGCAGCCTGGCACACGTGCGTTAGCGTTTTACCGTCAGTTCTCAGAGTCTTAGTTCGCTTCTCTGCAAATGTAGAATAGCATCACACTTATTGGGCTTTCTGTGAATCCAGTAGAATAATGTAAGTGAACATACCCATCTCAGAGCTGACACCATGCTGATGAATTTCTTCTTCCCTGTCCCATGCCTGTCCTTCGGCCTCCCCCAGAAGCTCTCCCTGAGAAAGTAAAAAAAAAATAACCGAGCAGAGTATATGATGTCCTTAGACCATAAAGAGCCTCTTGATGAAGGTGAAAGAGAAGAGTGAAAAAGCTGGCTTAAAACTCAACATTTAAAAGACTAAGATCATGGCACCCAGTTCCATCACTTCATGGCAAATAGGAAAAAACTTAAAGGCTTTATTATCTTGGGCTTCAAAATCACTGTGGATAGTGACAGTGTTACAGTGTTAGTTGCTCAGTTGTGTCCGACTCTTTGCAAACTCATAGACTGTAGCTCCTGCAAAGCTCTTCCATCCATGGGATTTCCTAGGCAAGAATACTGGAGTGGGTTGCCATTTCCTTCTCCAGGGAATCTTCCCCACCCAGGGATCAAACCCGAGTCTCCTGCATTGCAGGCAGATTCTTTACTGTCTGAGCCACCAGGGAAGCCCATAGCATAGCTTCTAGATATAACCCATAGCATCTAGATATATAGAGATAATTGTATTGATTAGTTATGACATAATCATATTGATTTTTTTCTCAATGTGGTAAATTAAATTAAAATCCTAATAGTAAACTGTTTCCTGATTCTAGCTATCAATTTTACTTAATCAAGATACATTGTTCTTTCCATGAATTTCTAGATTCTGTTTGATAAGTCTATCAGATTCATGGTTGAGATATTGATCTATGTACGAATCTCAGTTTTCGTTTGCTTCTGGTGATTTATCTGCATTTACAATTCCTCAATCCCGATGACTTCACCCTTTAAATATTTGTGTCTACTGCAAATGCATACCCTCCCAAGTTAATGTTTACCTAGCTTAAACCTGTTTAATTCTTTAAGCTAAGTTAGCCTTTGATCCTAGGTATGCATTTTGATATTCCTCTTCATTTTTTTCCCCTGGACTTTTAGTCATTGGAGGAAATTGGTGTTAAAAAATATGAAGAAAACCAGTTTTCTCTGACGTCAGTGAAGAGACAGATTTGTCATTGATTTGTCAATGTCAGTGAAACGGTCCATTTAGCTACTGTGCTTACTAAGTCCCTGTGAGTAAGGACGGAGGGTCTCTGACTGATGGACCCCCTTACATTGTGAGGAGTGTGGGAGAGGTCCCAGCCCATGCTCAGAAAGGGTCATATTTATAAGGAAAGGGAAATTTTGGGTGAGAAAGTAACCCAAAGCACCTTACTCAATATCACTGAATTCAATAAAAATGAATAGGACAGATTAGGATTCATGATCATTTAAAATATACTATGACAAACTTAGTGTATTAAGAAGCAGAGACATCACTTTGCCAACAAAGATCTGTCTAGTCAAAGCTACAGTTTTTCTAGTAGTCATGTATGGAGGTGACGGTTGGACCATAAAGAAGGCTTGTTGCAGAAGGGGGAGTCCTTCCAGGGCCCCAAAAATCATCCTTGTCTAACACTGGGAAGTTAATTGTATGAGGAGACACACCAACTGACAAAGCAAGAAACTTGGTTGGGAAGGGGCGCCCCTGCATGAGGGTAAGGGAACCCAGGAGGACTGCTCTGTCACGTGGCTCACAGTCTCGGGTTTTATGGTGATGGGATTTGTTTCCGGGTTGTCTCTCACCAATCACTCTGACTCAGAGTCCTTCCTGGTGGTGTGCGGCTTGTTCAGCCAAGATGGATGCCAGAGAGGAGGATTCTGGGGGGTGGTCAGACACGTGGTGTCTCCTTTTGACCTTTCCCAAACTCTTCCTGTTGGTGGTGGCTCCTTAGTTCTGTGTTCCCCACCAGGACCTCCTGTTGTAAAACAACTCACACGAATGGTTACTATGGTGCCAAGCCAGGGTAGGAGGATTCTGGGGGGTGGTCAGACACGTGGTGTCTCCTTTTGACCTTTCCCAAACTCTTCCGGTTGGTGGTGGCTCCTTAGTTCTGTGTTCCCCACCAGGACCTCCTGTCGTAAAACAACTCACATGAATGGTTACCATGGTGCCAGGCCAGGGTGGGCAGTTTCAGTCAGTGCACTTCCGCTAACAGGCTGAGCATCGAAGAATTGATGCTTTCTAGCTGTGGTCCTGGGGAAGACTCTTTAGAGTCCCTTGGACAACAAGGAAATCCAACCAGTCCATCCTAAGGGAAATCAACCCTGAATATTCATTGGAAGGACTGATGCTGAAGCTGAAGCTCCAATACTATGGCCACCTGATGTGAAGAACTGACTCATTTGAAAAGACCCTGATGCTGGGAAAGATTGAAGGCGGGAGGGAAAGGGGACGACAGAGGATGAGATGGTTGGATGGCATCACTGAATCGACGGACATGAATCTGAGCAAACTCTAGAACATAATGAAGGACAGGGAAGCCTGGTGTGCTGCAGTCCACGGGGTCTCAAAGAGTCAGACAAGACATGACTGAATAGAAAGAACAACAAAATAAAAATTTAAATGTCATGAATTATGTTTCATGTTATTCATCGCTAGGGAGAAGTACGGGAAAATCCCCATTTCTTAACTATGCAGAAGGTTGGTCCCAGTGTCATCGGATTGACGAGGGTTGGATGGACAGGCAGGGACCCGAGGGGGCTAACAGCAGTGCAGACTTCTGGAGTTGCCCTGGTTCCCTGGAGCAGGGAAGAGGGCTCTAGGTAACATTTGACAGCGGTGAAGACATGGACCCTCCTGCTGGAACAGCAAAGTATAAACACTGAACAAATCACACCAGTGTAATCAAGCAACCTGAGAGGTTAAACCACTGTCCACACAGTCGTGTTCTGAACTGGCCCATCGTGACCTAGAGAGTGTCAGACCGAGTGAAGTAGGTCCACAGAGAAGGAGAAACACTGTATGACATCCCTTATATGTGGGACCTGAAAAGAAATGGTACAAATGAGCTTACTGACAAAACAGAAAGAGACTCACAGACTTAGAAAACAAACTTATGGTTGCCGGGGGGAAGGCATAGTTAGGGAGTTTGGGAAGGTCCTTTACACACTGGTCTACTTGAAATGGATAACCTACAAGGACCTACTGTATAGCACAGGGAACTCTGCTCAGTGTTGCGTGCCAGCCTGGATAGGAGGGGGGGGTTGAGGAAGAACGGACGTGAAAGTGAAGTCCTCAGTCGTTTGCGACTCCTTCCGACTGCATGGACTGTAGCCCACCAGGCTTCTCCATCCATGGGATTCTACAGGCCAGAACACTGGAGTGGGTTGCCATTCCCTTCTCCAGGGGAATCTTCCCGACTCCGGGATCGAACCCAGGTCTCCCCCATTGCTGGCGGATTCTTTACCGTCTGAGCCACCAGGGAATTCCCTTGAGGAAGAACGTATATGAATGACTGAGTCCCCTCGCTGTTCACCTGAAACTACACAGCATTCGCCAATCGGCTATACCCCAATACAAAATAAATAGTTTAACGTTTGGGGAAAAAAAGTAAATTGGCCCATCACGAGTGGTGGTTAGGAATACACGGCTAATGGCTCCCATCGGGACAGCTGGAGTCTGAGAGGCAGGCAGGGCGATACTCAGGGGTGGCTGCTGCTGCTGCTGCTAAGTCGCTTCAGTCGTGTCCGACTCTGTGTGACCCCATAGGCTCCCCCGTCCCTGGGATTCTCCAGGCAAGAACACTGGAGTGGGTTGCCATTTCCTTCTCCCATGCACGAAAGTGGAAAGTGAAAAGTGAAAGTGAAAGTGAAGTTGCTCAGTCATATCTGACTCTTCGAGACCCCATGGACTTCAGCCCCCCAGGCTCCTCTGCCCTTGGGATTTTCCAGGCCTGAGTACTGGAGTGGGGTGCCATTGCCTTCTCCGCAGGTGTGGTTAGGTGAGGCCTTTGAGCTGACCTTCAGCCGGGTCTCAGTTGGTTTCTCAGGTGTGCCAGGAGCTGACCTGTGCCCTGGGGACACCACAGATTAAAAACGAGCAGGTGCAGCATAATGCAGTACCAATGGCCTGGCGTGTCTGCTGTCTGAGAATGTGAGTTGATTGATCTCACTAAATGATTAGACACAAAAGTGCATGAGGTCAGGGACATATAATTAACTCACTTAATCCTTATAAAACTGTCCATGCAATGGAGGCACAGAGAGGTTAGGAACTTTTCCAAGGTCACACAGCTAGCGTGAAGAGCTAAGATTTGAACGGACACCGCGAGCCGCTTTATTGCTACACGGATGGAGAGTGTAGAAGCGCATTAATTTCAACTACTGTTATTATAACCTTATCTCAAGAAGTGTTCTTTGGTGGAGACAGTTGGAGTTTCTCTTCCTGATTGTAAGAATAATCTTTGCAAAGGAGCCGAGTCTACCTGACAGGTAGCTACCCCATGAGTTTGTCTGTTTCTGGGTCATCAGGAAGTTCAGGCTCTGTTGTGTCTGCCCAGGATTATTGAGGCAGCCTCCAACTACTTCTGCTTCCAATCTTACGTCCTTATGCTCTTTTTGAAATATAATATATATATTTGGGCTTCCCTTGTGGCTCAGCTGGTAAAGAATCTGCCTGCAATGCATGAGACCTGGGTTCGATCCCTGGGTTGGGAAGATCCCCTGGAGAAGGGAAAGGCTACCCACTCCAGTATTCTGGCCTGGAGAATTCCATGGACTGTATAGTCCATGGGGTCACAAAGAGTCAGACATGACTGAGTGACTTTCATATATATATATATGAAAAAATATATAAAAGTGTCAGTGCCACCAGGAAAGCCTAATCTGGACCCCACATTGGGAGTGCAGAGTCTCAGCCTCGGGACCACCAGGGAAGACCCCCACCCTCTTTCTTCAGGAAAGCCAATCATCCTGCTGAAATGCCAACCTGCTCTCATTTGTCTAATTCACCAGACCCCCGCACACAATCAATCAGTAACCTTGGAATGAACAGACAAGTGGATTAAATGTGACCTCCTTGGTCACCATTCCCTCTCCATTATGTGGTGTTAGATGAACCCCACCACTTCAGACTCTGTGTCATTTTTTTTTTTTTTCCTAGCTTCCTTTGCTAACAATGCCATTGTCCAAGGAATTCATCCTTCCAGTATTTTGTTTAATCTATCAAGTGATCTCATGGAATTTAAAAAGTAAAATGAAGAGTATGATAGTGTATATTAATAGGATAAGGGCTCTTTACCCTTCGTTTTCAAATTGCTCTCAAATTTTAAGTAACTGATTATAATCAATACTGATCTTAATCTCATTTGGCTAGATTTAAGCTATACTCGTTTCTCTTAATTTTGTGGCTCATATAATGCAGATGTTCATCGACTCCAGTGGTGGTAGTGGTGGTGTTCAGTCTCGGAGTTGTGTCTGACTCTTTGTGACCCCATGGACTGCAGCACTCCAGGCTTCACTGTCCTTCACTATCTCCTGAAGATTGCTCATATTCAAATCCATTGAGTCAGTGATGCCATCCAACCATCTCACCATCTGTTGCCCTATTCTCCTCCTGACTTCAATCTTTCCCAGCATCAGGGTCTTTTCTAATGAGTCAGCTCTTCATATCAGCTGGCAAAAGTATTGGGGCTTCAGCTTCAGCATCAGTCCTTCCAATGAATATTCAGGGTTGATTTCCTTTAGGTTTGACTAATTTGATCTCCTTGCTGTCCAAGGGACTCCCCAGAGTCTTCTCCAGCACCCTATTCCAACTCACACATCTGTACATGACTACTGGAAAAATCATAGCTTTGATTAGACCGATCTTTGTTGGCAAAGTGATGTCTCCGCTTCTTAACTCGCTGTCTAGATTTGTCATAGCTTTTCTTCCAAAGAGCAAGCATCTTTTAATTTTGTGGCTACAGTCACCAACTGCAGTGATTTTGGAGCCCAAGAAAATAAAATCTGTCCTTAAGTCAAAAATACTTTTACTACACCTCACCTGCCAAACCTCCCAGACTTATACCCGAGGGACTTGACACACGAGACTCTCAGGCTTTGGGGACCATCCACAAACCAAGGGCGCTGTCTGGATGGACGCGGCAGCTCTGGTTTCGATCCTGTGTTTCAGGATCGCCATCCTCACACCCACCCTCAATTCCCTTTAACCTCCAGCTTAATTTTAGGCCATCTCTTGGCTCAATTTTAAAGTTTTAAATCCACCACCTACAAAGTTACAAATGACTAGGTCCTGGATATATCTTTTTAAAAATCTTTTTATTTTATATTGGAGTATAGCGGATTAGCAGCGTTGTGATAGTTTCGGGTGGACAGCAGAGCGACTCAGCCGTACATACACATGTATCCATTCTCCCCCGAGCTCCCCTCCCATCCAGGCTGCCACGTAACATTGAGCAGAGTTCCCTGTGCTCTACCGCAGGTCCTTGTTGGTGATCCGTTTTCAATATAGCAGTGTGTACGTGTCCATCCCGACTCCCTAACTCTCCCTTCCCGCACATTCTTCCGCCCTTGCAACCATGAGTCTAGCTCTATGTTTTGATGTACTATGAGGCAGTGGAGGCTTGTTGGGAAAGGTGGTTAAGGAGGCTCTGTGGACACTATTAAATTCTATTGGTAAAGAATTATTTATGTCTCTCTCTCAAGAGTTCTACCCACTTAGTTTTTTTCCTGGCTTTTCAAACCCCAGCACCAGGACATCATGGTTGGTAACCTGGGAGTCAAGGAGTGTTGCAGAGTCACTGATACTGACATGTTGTTATTGTTGTTTAGTGGCTCAGTCGTGTCTGACTCTTTGTGAACAGCCAAGAGTACCAGGTAGCCCGCCAGGCTGCTCTGTCTGTGGGATTCTCCAGGCAAGAATACTGGAGTGGGTTGTCATGCCCTCCTCCAGGGGATCTTCCCGACCCAGGGATGGAACCTGGGTGTCCTGCATTGGCAGGCGGATTCTTTACCACTGAACCACCGGGAAGCCCTGATGCTGATGTGAGTTCGCTTCGTGCTCTGCTTTGGATGCTCTTCAGTGTGACTGCTGTGGGGCCCGCCACCGGATGCGGCAAGGATGCGCCCCTGTCTACATAAGGGGCACATGGGTTGCATCCCGTGGCTGGATTTCTCCCCCAGGAACACGAACAAGGCTCTGCTGATTGACGCACTCAAGTGCTGCCCTCGGAACAACAGCAGGACTGCAAGAGTGTTTCTCTTTAGACTTTCCAGAAAGCACATTCAGCCTCTCTTTTCCTCTTGGCCATAATTTTATCTTTGAGCCCAAGTTTTGAATAAAAATAGCTCACTTGTTGGTGCTCAGCCAACTCTTTAATAAAGCAGCCAGGCTTAGGAGGTGAGGTTTCCGAGGGCTGGTGACTCAGCCCTGCTGAGCACGTGCCCAGGTAAATATCTGGCCCGGGGGCATGGCTGGGCACTGCGTGCCCGGGGGGTGGGGGGATGTGATGCTGTGCTTTGTGCCACTCCAGGCGAGGCACACTGCACGGTGGGTGCACGCAGCGACCACAGGTAGGGGAGTCACAGTCAGTGTTGGTAGGGCGCCAAGCACTGCTGCAGAGATGGTAAGGGGTTGGACGGGGCCTCTGAAGAGTCTGGCAGCACAAACAGACAGGAAGCTATGGGTTTACACCAAGACTGGTTAAAAAATAACCAAGAGGCAATTGTGGGCACAGCTTTCCAGAATTCCTTAGCGTGAGGAGAATATGTGAAGGGTCCAGCCCCTCACACATCTCTGCTGCTGCTGCTAAGTCGCTTCAGTCGTGTCTGACTCTGTGCAACCCCATAGACGGCAGCCCACCAGGCTCCCCCGTCCCTGGGATTCTCAAGGCAAGAACACTGGAGTGGGTTGCCATTTCCTTCTCCAATGCATGAAAGTGAAGAGTGAAAGTGAAGTCGCTCAGTCGTGTCTGATTCTTAGTGACCCCACAGACTGCAGCCTACCAGGCTCCTGTGTCCATGGGATTTTCCAGGCAAGAGTACTGGAGTGGGGTGCCATTGCCGGTTCCCCTTTTGTGGCTCCTCCTTCCCTCGTTTTCCATTCATTTTAGGATGAACTTAGTGGATAGATGTTCAGAATTCAGTCTGTAACAATGGTTAAGACAGTGATGGGCTGACTTTTAGACAATGTTCTCGATGCTAGGAGACAGGTGTTGTATCCTTCTTGATAATTTTATGCAACTAATATTTATTAAGCATGAATAAGGGCATGACATTACACTGTGGGCAAAAATATACATGTAATATGGGTGTATGCTAAGTGGCCTCAGTCATGTCCAGCTCTTTGCAACACCATGGACTGTAGCCCACCAGGCTCCTCTGTCCATGGGATTCTCCAGGCAAGAATACTGGAGAGGGTTGCCGTTTCCTTTCCAGGGGACCCTCCTGACCCAGGGATCTAACCTGAGTCTCTTACATCTCCAGCGTTGGCCGCTGGGTTCTTTTCCACTAGCACCCCCTGGGAAGCGCCGCATGTAATATACATTCACTGATAGATATTCGAAGGGCTTGCTTTACATGGAACAATGATCCAGGAAGGTCTCAACCTGTGAAGATTACTTTTTGGACTGCAAAGTATGTATCTGTAAACTTTGAAACATATATTGGCCCTGTAAGAAGTTCAAACAATTCAAAACGTAGAAAATAAAAAAAGTGAAACTACCCCCCAATCTCTCCATCCAGATACAGCCACACTTCTCAAAGTATATCTTTAAAATTTCTTTAATAGACAAACAACCATCTGGGAGTTTCTCCAAATGCTGAAAATATGAAAGATTCAGAGGATGTAAAGATATTGGCATTCCAGTCAAAGAAAATAATTGCAGGAAATTCTCCCCGATTTTATTTTAATATTTTACTAGAAATGATCGTATTTTCCTAGGAAGATGTTGTTGGTTAATCTGTGCCTGAGAATTGTATCCAGAGCAGATCCTGAGAGGTCAGTCATGTGGCCTGAAGCGCTTCCGGGCTGGAGTCTGCTGTCCCGGATGAGGCCGCACAGTCTGTCTATCTTCTCAAACACAGCACTGCCCAGGAGAACTAATTTCCCTTGACCAATACAATGCACTGTGATACATCACTCACTGTGATGGCATCTGGTTTCCTGAAGGTCAGAGAGATGGGTTGAGATGCTGGAGGGTAAGAAGGATGTGCTGAAACTGAAGCTCCAATCCTTTGGTCACCTGATGTGAAGAGCTGACTCATTTGAAAAGACCCTGGTGCTGGGAAAGATTGAAGGCAGGAGGAGAAGGGGGCGGCAGAGGATGAGATGGTTGGATAGCACGATGGACTCAGTAGACATGAATCTGAGCAAACTCTGGGAGATTGTGAAGGACAGGGAAGCCTGGGGGTGCTGCAATCTGCAGGGTCGCAAAGAGTTGGACACGACTTAGTGACTGAACAATAGCAACAGCAAGATGCAATGCGTACTCAAGGATGTGCCCCCATAAAAGACACCATCTAATCACTATGAGCTGGAGAAGGAAACGACAACCCACTCCAGTGTTTCTTTTTTTTTTTTTTTTTCACTCCAGTGTTTCTGCTGGGAAATCCCACGGATGGAGGAGCCTGGCGGGCTACAGTCCACAGGATCACAAGAGTTGGATATGACTGAGCTGCTAAACAACAGCAATAGCAACAGCACCATACTTCTTAGGTAGCTTCGTGACAACTGGGGATCTGTTTTCCTTATGGACAACAAAAGCATGGTCAAGGGATTCAGCGCTGAGCTCCATATTTAATGACTGAAAAATATCTTACTTTGAAGTTTCACCTGTTTCAAATCTGACTTTTGACTAATGGCCCTGACGTTCCACCTAAGATGAAAGCAGTCCAGCAAAGCACCTTCCATCAAGTTGCAACATTCTCCCTTCCAAAGATAGGAGGCTCGTGTATTTCCCTCTTCTGCGCTTTGCTCCAATTTTCTTATCAGGCAGCCATCAGTTTTATCCTTGCTCCTTCACGTGGAGACAGAACTAGTAAGTCTTGATCAAGCCCTATGATTCATTTCCTTACCTTCAAGCAAAGGTCACCGAAGTTCCCATTCAGGGTCCTGCCAAGGGCTCCCTCATGGGGAGGGGCTGCAGCCAGTGTCCACTTGACCCCAAAGGCCTCTGGTGGGGCCGTGACTCATTCATTCCCTAATGTCTTTTCCAAGTGCAGATAAAGCTCACTGTTGACTCAGTGATGGGGCAAGGTATGGAATGAAGGTTGGCATCAAGCTAGGAAAAAAAAAAAAACATTTCCTTTGCCAGAGTCAAATATTTATTTTATTTGGCTCACGATAAATAGTAAGGGCCCTCGTAATTAACAAAAGTGTACTCTGGAGAACCGGCATAGTGTAGAAAAGAAAAAAAAAACATATAGAGGTAGAAAAATTTTGTATCAATCTCGTTTGTGATATAAAGCTGTTATAGAGGATTATAAAATTATCTGGAATTAGTAGCTCTGGGGAGTAACTGAGAACCACAGAATTTCAGAGCCGGGAGTTACTTTATAAGGTAACTGGTTCAACTCCTTTAATATCACAGATGAAAAAAAAGATGAGGTCAAAGTGTTTAGAAACAGGACCAGTTTCCCAATTCTTGTGTGCCTCCAATTAAAAAGTTTAAGTGAATCCCAGATCTCTATTGCCAAGTGTGTGTGTATTTGTCACTCAGTCGTGTCTGACTTTTTGTGACCTTATGGACTGTAGCCCACCAGCCTTCTCTGTCCATGGGATTTCCCAGGAAAGAATTCTGGAGTGGGTTGTCATTCCCTTCTTCAGGGGATCTTCCTGATCCAGAGATAGAACCTGGGTCTCCTGCATTGCAGGCAGATTCTTTTCCGTCTGAGCCACCAGGGAAGCCAATTGCCAAAGACATCTAGAATTCTCTGAACACTGTGAAGAGGCTCCAGCTGACTTATTTGTGTCACCTTTCCTGCAACTGTGATGTGGTCCATATTCCTAGGTATTCAGATTGGGGTAAAGGGATGGACTTCCTTGAGATGCTCTGAGCTTCCAAAGACTCAGCAAGTATATTAGGACTTGGAGATAGTTGGGGGTTCAGGCCCCTTGAACCCCTCTGTGTCTCTCAGTGAGGCATTTAGGGTAGTTTTGGGCTTCCTGAGGCTGTAAGTATGCTCCGGGAATTTGGAATGTGGTATAGAGGTGATGGTTAAGATGGGTTTCCCTGGTGGCTCAGACAGTAAAGAATCCACCTGAAATTTGGGAGACCTGAGTTCAATCCCTGGGTTGGGAAGATCCCCTGGAGGAGGGCATGGCAACCCACTCCAACATTCTTGCCTGGAGAATCCCCATGGACAGAGGAGGCTGGCAGGCTTCAGTCCATGGAGTCGCAAAGAGTCGGACACGACTGAGTGACTAAGCACAGCACATGGAGGTGATGGTTAAGATGAATACTCTAAAACACGTGTATGTCTTAATTGCTCAGTTGTGTGTGACTCTTTGCAATGTAATTCACTTATTTGTTGTTGTTTAGCCTCTAAGTAGTGTAGACCTTGTGGACTGTAGCCCACCAGGCTCCTCTGTCCATGGATTTCTCCAGGCAAGGATGCTGGAGTGGTTGTGTGCTCAGTTGTGTCCGACTCTTTGTGACCCCATGAGACTGTAGCCCACCAGGCTCCTCTGTCCCTGGGGTTTCCCAGGCAGGTATATGCTGGAGTGGGTTTCCATTTCCTTCTCCAGGAGATCTTCCTAACTCAGGGATTGAACCCGAATCTTTTACATCTCCTGCATCGGCAAGTGGGTTCTTTACCACTAGAGCCACCTGGAAAGACTAGAGTGGGTAGCCATTTCCTTCTCCAAGCAATCTTCTCATCCCAGGGATCGAACCAGCGTCTCCTGCCTTGCAGGCAGATTCTTTACCATCTGAGCCATCAGGGCAGCCCTTCTAAAACATAAATATGCTTAGAAGTCTTTAAAAGCCCTTCACTGGCAACCTGGATGTTTTAAAATGTAGGTTTTATTGTAATTTAGGCATGGGGAAACCAACAGATCGGCATAGAAGGCATAGTTTGTTCCTTACAGGTCTGGAGAGGAGGGGCCAGCCGGGCCACACAGGGCCACCTGGAGGAGCCCAGGGCGGGTCCGGGAGCAGAAGGAGCTAGAACGTGGCAGCAGCCTGGACTGTGGCTTCCTCGGGAAGGGAAGGCAGGGAAAGCAGACTTAGGACTGGCTCATGTGATGGTTTCCGTGGGCTCTGGAGCGCAGAGGCTGACCTGGGGCTGATGAGGGCAGGGAGCCACGCAGAGTCGGTGGGCGACCTGTGGGCCCTGGCTTGGTCAGTCTGTGCAGGGAAGCTGAGTCCAGGCACTGTCTTTGGGAACTGCCTGGGCCTGTGAGGGGCACTGTCTCTCTCTGGTCAGCGAGGCCCCAGATGCCAGAATTCAGAAAACACAGGTAATACAGCTGGCATTCGCGGAGGTGTGCATCTCAGAACGGTTTTCCTGGGAGATGCTCTGGAGGGAGGGGGTTCTGTCACCCCATGCTGGGAGCTATTGCATATGGCGCCCTGTTGACTGCACGGGCCTGTATCTTGTGCGTGAGTGCGTGCGTGCATGCGTGTGTGTGTGTGTGTGCATGGCTTGTGCACGTGCGCTCACTCAGTTGTATCTGACTGTTTTTCAAACTCATCAGTAGCTGATCAGGCTCCTCTGTCCATGGGATTTTCCAGGCCAGAATACTAGAGTGAGTTGCCATTTCCTACTCCAAGGGATCTTCCCAACCCAAGGAATTGAACCTGTGTCTCCTGCATCTCCTGTATTGCAGGCAGATTCTTTACCACTGAGCCACCTGGGAAGCTGCTGGCTGCACCCTAGTAGGTTATAGTTGTCAGGGAATCCTGCTTTAAAGGAAGCTGTTTTGTTGTTCGTTTGCTAAGTTGTGTCTGAATTTTTGCAACCCCAGGGACTGCAGCATGTCCGGCTTCCCTGTCCTTTCCAGTCTCCCGGAGTCAGCTCAAACTCATGTCCGTTGAGTCAGTGATGGCTAACCTGTTAATCTTGAGTTAATACTGCTTTCCAAGCTTGTTTAACATGAACTCTTTTTGAAATACATAACATGTAGTTTTTAAGGTGTCTTGAAATGGTGTTTTAGACATAGAATCTAGATTTGTTTTGCCCGTAACCTGGCATCCATGCTCTCCCCTGGGGTTTCTAGGAGGAGGAGTTTTAGGGTAGGCTCTGCTCACTTCCGCCTCTAAGTTGCACTCAAACCTGTTTCCTCCATTATTTGAAATTGTACCTGGGGCTCTGCACTTAATTAAAAGTCCACTCTTTCTAGTGCCAGCTCCTCTGTGAAGTTTTTGTCAGCTTCCCAAACCCACACATACATGATGTGTGCTGTGTGCCAGACCGTCTCATTTCCAATTATCACCTAACGTTATTGTCATTATAGTCCTGCGAGACAGGCGGTATTTTGTCCCTATTTTATAGATAAGCAACTTGAGAGACAGAGTTGTTGAGTGATTTATCCAAGGTCACAAAGCTCAAAGGTGTTCAGGATGTCACTGGCATTCCATTCACGCTATTGGAATAGATGAAAGTGTCTGTGGAGTAAGGGAGATACTTTCTCTCTTTTTTATTAAACTTTTGATTTTCTATTGGAATATAGCTGATTAACAATGTTGCGATAGTTTCTGGAATGCAGCCAAGGGACTCGGCCATACATATACATGTATCCATTCTCCTCCAAACTTCCCTGGGGGAAGTACTTTGTGATAGATTTGTGTGCGTGTGTGTGTGTGTGAGAGAGAGAGAGAGAGAAAGCGAGAGAGAGAGAGAGAAAGAATATATTCTTTAAATCAGAGGGAAGAAGTCTCTCTTTTTTAACACTCTGGAACTTTGTTAAGACTGTACCTATTGAAAATTTGTTCAGAATAATTCAGATGGAATTTTAACTTAACATTTACTTCGGCTTCGTGAGAAATTTTCCGAGTCCGTCCTCTGAGAGTGAGTTCATCAGTAACCAGAATGCGGGGGAGACTGTAACCCCCTTAAACATACACTCTGCAGTACTAGCTTTTATACGAATACAGTAGGTGACTGCTAATTCCTTCTTTGAAAAAATAATTGTGTTTACTTGTGTATTTTTGGCTGTGCTGGGAGTTTGGCTGCCCAGGCATTTTCTCTCGTTGCGGTGTGGGGGTTGCTCCCTAGAGGCTGTGTGTGGGCTTCCCACTGCAGTGCCTTCTCTTGTGGATCCCGGGCTCTAGAGCACCAGGCTCAGCAGTTGTGGTGCTCGGGCTCAGTTGTGCTAGGTACGTGGGACCTTCCGGATCAGGGATCAAACCCGTGTCTCCTGCATTAGCAGGTGGATTCTTTACCACTGAGCCACCAGGGAAGCCCTCAGTTCAGTTCAGTTCAGTCGCACAGTCGTGTCTGACTATTTGCGACCCCATGGACTGCAGCATGCCAGGCCTCCCTGTCCATCACCAACTCCCAGGAAGCCCTAATTCATTCTTACACATTCATGACAAGGAACACTTTCAGAACTGCGTCAGCCAGCGTTCAAGGCATAAGTCATAAGAGCTTTACTGCGTGACCGTGGGCTGACTAGTCAAGTCTGAAATCCACAGGGTAAGCTGGGAATTCTAGAAGAGGCTGAAGCTCCTATCCCCACACAGGATTTCTTCTTCAGGGAAGCCTCAGTTCTGCTTTCAAGGTCTTCCCACTGACTGAATCCGGCTCCCCTGGATGAACGTGGATCATCTCCCTTAACTGAAGTCAACCAACTGTGGACTTGATTCCCATCTACAAGATTTCTTCACAGCAACTCCTGGGAGAGAGTCTGGTTGAATAACTGGAGGCTGTAACCTCGCCAAGTTCATGCGTCAAAAGATGGTCACAAGAGCCTTTCCTAATGGTAATGACGTTCATCTCTTTTATGTCCCTATTCGTACATGAGAACAAAAAACTCATTTATTTAGAAATATTCTATTCGATAAGCAAGATGTTTTAATCATTTAAGTGGGCTTTGTTTCCACTGGTGTGAAGCCACGTGACCCCAGATATTGGCATTTACTTGCTTTGTGGTCATCTTCTGATCCCTTTCTGGTTATGCCTGCCTTTCTCTCTCTTCATGGTCCTGGTTCAAATATCACTGGTTTATATTAACCCTGAGCTCAGCTGCCTTATCTGAAAACGAGGATAATTATCCTACTGACCTCCGATCCTGAGTGAAGGATTAACTGACCGAGTTCACTCACTCAGCACGATGGAGTGTCTGGAATGCAAGGAGCAATATCCTTTTGTGTTAATAGAAGTACTTGCCCTTGTTTCCCACTGTTTTTTTTTTTTTTTTTTTTCTGGCCGTGAACATGCAGTTGAGGGACAGGTCCTCTGCAGCAGACATCCAGAGGTTTTCTGACGTTACATTTGGGAGAATTAAAAAACTGGCATTTGTCCACCGCCTTCTAATGCAAAATGTATCATTTTTTAAAGACCTGTCTCCCATCCTCTTTCTGAAGCGCTGCAGATTCAGTTTTCAGGGTGGTCAGCTTCCCTGGAAGAGGTCTAGAAAGTTCACGATGGCTTTGCCGCTAGGTCAGGTGGTTTTGACTTTCTACTGCTCATGAAATGGTCACCCTGCTCATAAACACTTAAGTAGGTTCGAAGATATTTCTAGGCCTTGAGCCACTTTTCTAGGCAGCTTCCTTCTGACATAAGTAAATGTTTTATTATCATTTATCAGTATCATAGAGGAAGATACTGAGATGTAGAGAAAGGGCATTTTCTCCTTCTCAGCTCTGGAATCAATTCCAGGCCTCCACCTGACGGTGAGCCCTGCCTTCTTTCTCGCTGGGAACCAACACCCGATCCTAGGTGAGGGGGTCAGGAACAATCTCCCACCTTCTTTCCCAGTTCTTCTTTCCTGGCCGGAAAATGAATCTCCTTTGCCAGCAGAGATCTTTTCCTCCTTTACTTTCAGAAGAGGCTGGCAAGATTTCTTCTGGGGAGGAAGTAGGAGTTGCTGCTGTGCAGACAGGGGGCAAGCACCCTCCCCCTCCTCCCCCGCCCCTGGAGTGACCTCTTTGCAGAAACGCCCTGAGCAGTTCAGAGGTGCGAGGTGGGAGGGGCTGTGGTGAGGGGGAGGAGGATGTTTTCTTTGCTGGTCCACCTCGGTCAACTGTCCGTGACCATCTGGTACGGATGATTTAGGCAGGGTCCCCTGCTCAGGAAGATAGAATCCTGTCTTATGCTATGAAGCCTCCATGATGAGCTGTCATTTCAGAGATGTGTTCACGGAGCCAGCCTGGCAGGGCCCCTCCCAGTACCCGAGTCCTTCTCGCCAGCACCGACTCCCCCCTCACCTGTGACCCTGTGAAGTCCTTGCGGCATAAGAATTAGGCCAAGTCCATCTGCATCTTCCCGCAGGGCTCCGTGCCAAGCATCGGCTCACCCAACACTGCCTGAATGAATGAATGAACCAACGAATCCACTAAAGTGTTCCTCGGTTCGCCTAATGGAAGAGATGGTCCAGACAGTGCTCAGGACCCACAGTTACCAAAGACCAGACGTCTCCGTGAAGTGCCCAATAATGAAAGATCATTTCTTTCTTCTTCTTTTTTTTTTAAGGTTTTTTTCGATGTGGATGACTTTATAATCTTTATTGAATTTGGTGGCTCAGACAGTAAAGAATCCGCTTGCAGTGCAGGAGACCTGGGTTCCATCCCTGAGTCGGGAAGATGTCCTGGAGAAGGAAATGGCAACCCACTCCAGTATTCTTGCCTGGAGAATCCCATGGACAGAGGAGCCTGGCTTGGGCTACAGTTGATAGGGTCTTAAAGAGTCAACACCCATTGACTAAACACATTGAATTTGTTACAAATGTTGCTTCTGTTTTATGTTTCTTTTTAGGGGGTCAGGCAAGTGGGATCTTAGTTCCTCAACAAGGGAACAAGCCCACTCCCCTTTCACTTGAAGGTAGGAAAGTCCCAGGAGAGTGTTTCTGACTTCGTGGTGAGTAGTCACTCAGTCATATCTGACTCTTGCTATTCCACGGACTGTAGCCCTCCAGGCTCCTCTGTCCATGGGGTTTTCCAGGCAAGAACACTGGAGTAGGTCGCTATCCCCTCCTCCAGGGGATCTTCCTGACCCAGGGATCAAACCCCGGTCTCCTGCATGGCAGGTGGGCTCTTTACCGTCTGAGCCACCAGGGAGCTCTGAACTTACATAAAGGATGCAGATGGGGATCAAGTATCTCGAAATGGCATCCATGCTGTAAAAGGATGCCTCTTCTCTTCTGATGAGTAGGTGATTTTTGGGTTTTGGTATGATTACCATGGAATGATTCTGTATTGAGATTATGAAAATATGATAATGATCATGAAAATATTGAGATGATGAAAATGAAATATGATCATGAAAATATCCTTGTTGTTCAGTCACTAAGTCACGTCTGACTCTTCGACCCATGGACTGCAGCACCCCCGGCTTCCCTGCCATTGACTGTCTCCTAGAGTTTGCTCAAACTCATGTCCATTAAGTTGGTGATGCCATCCACCCATCTCATCCTCTGTCACCCACTTCTGCCCTCAGTCTTTCCCAGCATCAGGGTCTTTTCACATCAGTGAATTGGCTTTTCACATCAGGTGGCCAAAGTGATGAAGCTTCAGCATCAGTCCTTCGAATGAATATTCAGGGTTGGTTTCCTTTAGGATTGACTAGTTTGATCCCCTTGCTATCCAAGGGACTTAATGGATGTTCCTTAGGTTAACAGTCATCTCAGTCTACTAGGTAGGACTAAGGATGTGGATTCAGTATTGAGTAAATGTCGAGAAGGAGTTGATGGGAGGTGCCATGAGGAATAATTATGAGACTGAATTGAAAAAGCCACTCAGTTTAATTCTAATCTGAGTAATCGAGGTGTGAACTCATCTCAATAATTTATTCAAATCAACCACCATACAAATCAGGTTGAATTCACAGATTTGGGCTTCCCTGGTGGCTCAGTTGGTAAAGAATCCACCCGCAATGCAGGAGACCTGGGTTTGATTCCTGGGTTGGGAAGATCCCCTCGAGAAAGGAATAGCTTAGCCACTCCAGTATTCTGGCCTAGAGAATTCCATGGACTGTATAGCCCACGGCGTCGCAAAGAGTCGGACACGACTGAGTGACTTTGGGCTTCCCTCATAGCTCAGTTGGTAAAGGATCTGCCTGCAATGCAGGAGACATCTGTTTGATTCCTGGGTCGGGAAGATCCCCTGGAAAAGGGAATGACTACCCACTCCAGTAGTCTGGCCTGGAGAATTTTACGGACAGGGGAGCCTGGCAGGCTACAGTCCATGGGATCACAAAGAGTCGGACCGACCGAGAGACTTTCACTTCACAGATTTAGACCATTTCCTGAATTCTGACTCAGAAGGTTTGACCTGTGTGCTTATGGCCAGAGGGAAGTAGATAGATGAAATATTTCACCTCCTTCAGACCTTTATCTTGAAGGTACTGCAGGTATGTGAGTGATCCGAAAGTCAAGTGAAACTCTCTTTTCTGTGGTCATTTAGCTCCTCGATGTTGATTCTCATCGTGGCCTTTTTTTTTTTAAACCGAGAAATCAAATACCCAATAGGCTTTATCATGCATTCCCATGATTAGCTAAACTAATATTTACTGCTCACGCTTCTGAGTGCTGCATGTGTTCTGACTTATTTAATTCTGGAAACACTGATAGGAGTCCGTCTCAGTCTCTCCTTGTGAGGTGAGGATGCAGGAGTGTGGGGAGTGATGACACGTCTCTGAGCTCTGTGCCTGCGATGCACAGAGGGGGCTGTCAGCGTTCACATCTGAACCATACATTCTTTCAAGCTTCCCAGGTGGCGCTAGTGGTCGAGAACCCGCCTGCCACTGCAGACATAAGAGATTCGGGTTCAATCCCTGGGTCTGGAAGATCCACTGGAGGAGGCCATGACTACCCACTCCAGGATTGTCTGGAGAATCCCATGGACAGAGGAGTCCATGGGGTCACAAAGAGTCTGACACCACTGAGCAACTAACAAGGCCTGGATAACTTTTCCAGCTTCAAAATGAGCATCTTTCAGAACATGCTGATCTGGGTCAGAAATAGAATTTGCATGCGTGTGCACATGCTAAGTTGCTTCAGTCCTGGCTGACTCTTTTCAACCCCATGGACCATGGCCCGATATTTACAATATAAAAGTGCTTAGTTGGTCTATTTTAGACGTGTAAATATAAACAAAGTTTCCTTCTAACTCCAACGTTTGGGCAGTCAGTGACAGTGTCATCAGTAGGATGTTTGTCCAGGATCCAGTGTCCTGCTGAAGCATCCGTTCCTTAGAAGATGCAAATATAAACAAACACCATCTCTTTACGTCAGAAATAGAGAGGTTTCCCCACCCAGACCGCTTCCCAAGTAACTGTGACGTGTGGCTTGACCAGCAGGCAGGGGGCCAGCAAGTCCTGACTCTGCACTTCTGTCTACACTTAGCAGACTGGGCCCCCTGGGTCAGAGATGTATCGAAGAAGGGCTCCCAGCACCGCCTCATCCTCTTTAGCTTTCAATGGGCGAATCTTTCTCCTGCAGAAAGAAATCTGAAGGAGCTTCACAGTGAGAAGAAAGCTCACCAACTGCTGATCCCAGGGGAGAACCCCCCTGCCTCATGGAGTGAGCTATCTCTTCCCGGCTTCAGCTGTCCCTGGGGTGCCCTGAGGGCAGCCTCGGACTCTTAAGAAACTGCGTTTGCTTTGTTCTGTCAGGAGAACCTGGTCTGGCCACTTTGCTGAGTCACAGCGCGGGACCCTGCTCACAGCTATTTCAAGCCTCAGCCTGGATTGCTGTTTCATCTTTATCCTCAAAATCTCTGCTCGGCAGTCTATCCTTGAGGCCCGGGGAGGCTTCCTCCCCTCCGCTGATTTCATTCTCTCCTTCTTTCTCTCTCCCTTCTTCTCCCTCTGCTCCACACCATCTGTTTCTATCTCATTTTCGAGGAGTAGACAAAGGCTTCGGAAATCAGTCCTGAATATTCACTGGAAGGACTGATGCTGAAGCTGAAGCTCCAATACTTTGGCTACCTGATGCGGAGAACTGACTCATTGGAAAAGCCCCTGATGCTGGGAAAGATTGAAGGCAGGAGGAGAAGGGGGAGACAGAGAATGAGTCGGTTGGATGGCATCACCGACTCGATGGACACAACTCTGAGCAAGCTCTGGGAGTTGGTGATGGACAGAGAGCCTGGTGTGCTGCAGTCCATGGGGTCGCAAAGAGTTGGACACGACTGAGCGACTGAACTGAACTGAACTGAAGGGCTTCGGAAATAGATCTCTAAGTCTCACTGCATGGACCTGCCAGGCAGATTTCTTGATTTTATGAGCCTCGATTTCCTCATCCAGGAAACAAGGAAAATCATGCCAATGTCACCATATTTGTGAAAAATGTTATATGCATATGATCACTTGATAAGGCATCTACCAAACAGTAGGGACCCAATAATCTATTCTATCCCTCCCCTCTTTTCTTAAATTGAAATATAGTTGATTTACAATTTTGTGTTAATTTCTGCTGCACAGCAAAGTGATTCAGTTATACACACACACATACATACACACACAAACATATATACATATACATTCATTTTCATTTTCTTTTCCATTATGAATTTTCACAGGATATAGATTATAGTACCCTGTGCTGTACAATAGAACCCTGTGGTTTATCCATTCTTTTTTTTTTTTTTTGTATTTTTAAATTTTTAATTGAAGTATAGTTGATTTACAGTGTGGTGTTAATTTCTGCTGTATGGCAAAATGATTTAGTTATACACACACACACACACACATATATATATATTGATATTCTTATAGTAGGATACTGAATATAGTTCTCTGCTATACAGTTTTTTACTACTTTTTTTTTTTTTACTACCTTTTTACTACTGTTTTTTATTTCCACTAAGCTACTGTTTGTTTGATAACATTTTGATTCATGGGGTGTTGAGACTGCATCTTAAAAAACTTTGTATCCCCCTGAACCAAAGATAGTGTCTTGGGTATATCAGGCAGTCAGTAAGGAATTGTTGAATTAAATTAAATTGATCAGATGAGAAACAGAGAAGAAATAAAGAAGATAAGAAGAAATAAAAGGAAATAAACTCAAAATGGACTAAAGACCTAAATGTAAGATCTGAAACCATAAAACTCCTAGAAGAGAACATAGGCAGAGCTGTCTTTGACATAAACCATAGCAATATTTTTTGGATCTATCTCCTAAGGCAACAGAAATGAAGGCAAAAGTAAACAAGTGGGGCCTAATTAAACTTAAAAGCTTTTTGCACAGCAAAGGAAACCATCAATAAGACAAGAGAACAACCGACTGAATGGGAGAAGATATTTGCAAATGATATGACCAATAGGGGTTAATAGCCAACATACTGAACAGCTCTTGCGACTCAACATCATAAAAACAAACAATCCAGTTACAAGATGAGCAGAAGAACTGATAGTTTTCCAGAGAGGAAACGCAGATGGCCAGCAGGTGCCTGGCGGGATGCTCAGCATCACAATGTCAGGGAAATGCCAATCAAAACTGCAAGTAGCTGTTGCCTCATACCTGTCAGAATGGCTGTCTTCAAGAAGAACTCAATGACAAATGTTGGTGAGGATGTGGAAAAAAGGGAACCCTGTACACTATTGGTGAGAAGGTAAATTGGTGTAGTCACTGTGGAAAACGGTAGGACGGTTTCTAAAACTAGGAGTAGAACTAGCATGAAAAGTGAAAGTGGCTCAGTCGTGCCCGACTCTTTGTGACCCCGTGGGCTGTACAGTCCATAGAATTCTCCAGGCCAGAGTGCATAGCCATTCCCTTCTCCAGGGGATCTTTCCAACCCAGGTCTCCTGCACTGCAGGCAGATTCTTTACCAGCTTAGCCACTAGAGAAGCCTAAGAGTACTGGAGTGGGTAGCCATTCCCTTCTCCAGTGGATCTTCCCGATCCAGGAATTGAACCGGGGTCTCTTGCATTGCAGGCGGATTCTTTACCAGCTGAGCTACTAGGGAAGCCCTAGAACTACCATAGGGAAGCCCTAGAACTACCATAGGATTCAACAGTTCCACTCCTGTGTATATATCTGAAATAAAAAAGACACTAATTTGGGGACTTCTCTGGTGGTCCAGTGACTAAGACTCTGAGCTTCCAATGTAGGGGAACTGCGTTCGATACCTGGTCAGGGAATTAGATCTCATATGCCACAAATAAGAGCCTATGCAGCCTAAATAAATAAATAAAAATTTAAGAAGACACTAATTTGAAAAGATACATGCACCCCAATGTTCACAGTTGCTAACATGTAGAATCAACCTAAGTGTCCATCAACAGATGGATGATAAAGAAGATGTGATGTATATGCATGTGTGTATGCTCAGTTGCTAAGCCATATCCGACTGTTTACAATCCCATAGACTGTAGCATGCCAGGCTCCTCTGTCCATGGGATTCTCCAGGCAAGAATACTGGAGTGGGTTGCCATTTCCTCCTCTAGGGGATCTTCCTGACCCAGGGATCGAACCTGTGTCTCCTGCATTGGCAGGCGGATTCTTTACCACTGAGCCACATGGGATGCCCCATGACATGTATGTATACACACACACACACAGACACATAATGGAATACTATTCAGACATAAACTAGAGTAAAATCTTGCCATTCACAGCAACATGGATTGACTTGGAGGACGTGATGATGGGTGAAGTGGGTCAGACAGAGAAGGACAGACACTGTGTGATGTCACTTGTATGTAGAGTCTAAAGAAGACAACAAACTCGTGACTATGACAAAGGAGAACAGACTCAGGATACAGAGAAAGGGCTGGTGGTTACCAATGGGGACAGAGAAGAGGAAGAAGGTAGAGGGTTAAGAGATTCAAATTGTGACGTATAAAATAAGCTACAAGGATATACAGTACAACAGGGGGAATATAGGCACTATTTTATAATAACGCTAAATGGAGTACATCCTTTAAAAATTGCATATCACTATATTGTTCACCTGTAACTTACAAAATATTGTACAGCAACGACACTTCAGTTTTGAAAAAGGCATGTGATCAGCATTCTGGATCGTCACTTCCTACCCTTCAATTGAGAAGACAGTAGTAGCAGGTTTCAGGGTCTAAGTATCAGGGAGTATTTTAGGACCAGGACTATGGTGTACCGAACCCCTTAAGAATTATTATGCTACCAGTTACCTGAATCTCAGAGCAACTGTGACTTTATAAGCCTTAACATTCTGTTTCTTTCTTTTCTTTTTTTCACGGCCATAGGACATTAGTGATACAATTCGCAAGCTTGTTGTAAGATCTATAGGATAGATACTGGCAGTATATCAGGGCCGATTTCCTGCTTTTGATAACTGCAATGTGGTTAATACAGCAGGTTTTGGGAGAAGGGGGTCTTATGTCCACCACTCATTTTCCAACTTTTCAGAGAATAACATACTGTGCTTGAGACAGGGAGAATGGTGGAGCAAACATGATTAACATGTCGATAGTTGGGAATCTCCTTGAGGGCTATGTGGGTATTCTTTGTATTATTTTTGCAGCTTTTGTGTAAGGCTGAAACTATCTCAAAAGGAAGAATAGGAAAAAAATAGCTATTTGAAATCATACGTTTGCATCTTACTTGACTGGTAGCCAGATGAATGAGTTACCAGACCAAAATAAAGTTCTCTCTCCTCTCCCTCAAGGAAGTGCTAATTATGTCATCGGCTAAGCCTGATCCCAAACTCTTGAGAGTTTCTGATCTGCAAGGTCAGGGGTGTTTCTGCTGCTCACCTGCAGCTGGAGCACCGCCCCTCCCCAACCCCTCCCCGACCCTGATCCCTCATCCTGCATGAGTGGAACATCATCCTGGAGTTTGTTCGACATCAACCAGGGACAAGGACAGAGACTTTGCTTGACCAGCAAGATCTGAAGTGGGTGCATTCGCAGAGCCGGGGCGCAGTCACCTTGGGAAAGATCAGCTTTGACAAACAGAGTTTTAATGACACATTAGCCTGATGGATCAGCACCGGGGCTGGATCATGTTCCAAGGACTGGTCAGAAATTTTTGACTCTGTAACAAACCACTATTGATTATTATATTTTTATGAAGAGTGAAAAATAAATATTGCAACAGCTGTCTGCAAACGTGACTATATGTTCAGTTGTAAACAAAACTGGCTTTGCTATCATTTGCCTTACACTACTACTGGTCTGCAAGATGTTCCTCCCATTGCAAATGAAGGACTCTGGGAATGGCTTTAGGAGGTCACAGCCTGCCCCTAAGCTGTGGTTCACCTAGAATTCAAGCATTTCCTCCAGACCCAGGGGAGCATCCTTTCTGATGGGCAGCGCCAGAAAATAAGGGAGAGGAGATTAGAGGTAAACTTGGTGTGACAGAAACACCCCAGATTCATACATAGAAGAGAGAACTGCTCTTGGAGCTGCTAGGGTCATTCAGCCCTGGTTCTCATCCCTCTAACCTTGGGTCCTCTCCTGTCTCTTCCACACACACCCTCCATCAGGTGCGGTCCTCAAGTCTGGGGACTAAAGACAGAAACGGCTAATTTTACAAATCTGGGGGTGGCATCCGGAGCACAAGGAAGCTCTTCGGGGAGCCAACAGAGAAGTGTTACCTGGAGGGACGTGTGCGTGTTCCCTGTACGTGCTTCCTGTGTCATGGGATAGCACCGCTCAGCACAGCCTGTGTGCCCCGGGGGCCCGTCCACTGAGACCTCAGTGGTGCTGCTGAGACCCCAGGCAGGCAGTGACTTAAGCTCGGGAAGGACCCCGTACAATTGGCCCTGGCACCAGCGGACGAAGGTCCATGGGATCGCGAGAGTCGGACACGACTGAGCGACTTCACTTCACTTTACCTAATATTTATTAAAGCAGTGCAGAGATTCGGAAGCTGGGGTGCCCGTCAGAATCACCTAGAGAATTGTGAAAATACATATGCCTTGATCCCAACCTAAGTCAGATTTCAGGACTTGGGATGAGATCAAAATAAGTATGGGGCTTCCTTGGTAGCTCAGATGGTAAAGAATATGCCTGCAATGCAGGATACCTGGGTTCAATCCTTGGGTTAGGAAGATTCCCCTGGAGAAGGGAATGGCTACTCACTCCAGTATTCTTGTCTGGAGACTCCCAGGGATAGAGGAGTCTGGCGGGACTACAGTCCACCAGGTTACAAACAGTCAGACACGACTGAGCAAAAAAAGATAATAATAATAATTTTAAGGAGATTTTAGCATTCATTTCATTATTGAGTACTCACAATAAGCCATGTAATCCTATTACCCAATATAAAATGTATAATTATAATTGTATGATACTTCTATCTACTTGAAGCCTATAGTTATGGTAAAATGTAACAGATGAACCATTAAAGGAAATTATAACTGATCATAACACCATCTTGCATTGTGTTGCAATGTTTATTTTTGCAGAGCCCTTTCGGCTTCCCTGGTGGCTTAGCTGGAAAAGAATCTGCCTGCAATGCAGGAGACCTGGATTTGACCCCTGGGTGGGAAAGATCCCCTGGAGAAGGGATAGGCTACTCACTCCAGTATTCAGGCCTGGAGAATTCCATGGACTGTATAGTCCGTGGGGTTGAAAAGAGTCGGACACGACTGAGCGACTTTCACTTTCACTTTACAACCATCATCCTGATTTGTTCCTACAACAAGCGGTGTGAAGAGTCCTTGGGCTGCTCCTTGGAAAAGAGACAATGGAGGGAGAAGGTACTGACGCGGAGTCTCATGGGAACAGATCCAGGTAATTTGTGCCACACTTGAACATGGGCATCTAGACATACCTCTGGCATTTGGCCCAGTAACTACTTCTCTGTGCTAAACTCTTTTCCTCTTTTACGGGAAAATTGCAGCTGTTACAGTCAACTGCCTTTTTTGGCATTATGTTCTATAATTTAAAAATATTTCCCAACCCCCCACACCTGTAGTCCGAGGCAGTCTCCTCCTGGCACCTAATGTCTTTTGAAATCTGTTCCCTTAGGATTCTACCCACAGGCGTGGCTCATCCAGTTCTGCCAGAAGGAAACCAGCTTGCCCCGGTAACCTGCATCTTCATGAGAATGTCCAGAACTCATCTGGGGTAAAGCTTTGCCTATTTAGTTGATGTTAGTCCTTGTTCTCTTAATAAGATTTAGACGCATCCACAGGCCCATCTCTTCTCCTGTTAGCTGCCTGGCTGGCACAGATACTCTTATCACAGTGCTTGCATATTGTTGAAAATGTTCCCATAGAGTAGAAATGAAATTTGACTATAATTTATAGATTTGGGGACGAATATTTTTGGATTCAATATATCCATTTCCCATGACTATTTCTAGGAGAAGAAAAAGCAATAGAGACTTTGAACAATGGATATAAAACCAGAATAGCAAGGGAATGATCACCTTTTCATTTTTTCTTTATTAAATTTAAAATGCAATTTTGCTTCCATTCCCATTAAAAAGGCATGGCACTTAGTTGGTATTATTTTACATACATACAGCAAAACAATCAATGATACATGATTATTTGATTCTTCTTTGTATAAGTGGTGAAAATTTAATAATTCTGCTTTTAAGAGGAAATGCAAACTCTTCCCTGGTGGCTAAGGTGGTAAAGCATCTGCTTACAATTCGGGAGACCCAGGTTCAATCCCTGGTTTGGGAAGATCTCCTGGAGAAGGCAGTGGCAACCCACTCCAGTACTCTTGCCTGGAAAATCCCATGGACGGAGGAACCTGGTAGGCTATAGTCCATGGGGTCACAAAGAGTTGGACACAACTGAGTGACTTCACTTTCTTTCTTTCTTTAAGAGGAAAGGTTGGTGTTTCTCCATAGAAACAATTAAGTTTCAGCAGTAGAGACTTAAGCACACAGCTGCACACAGAGTAAACAGCAATACTGCCCGCCGGCCCCGTCTGATCCCTGATGAGACTGGCTGATCCTCCCTCCAAAGGTCTACAACCTTTTCTCCATCTCAGACGTGGTCTCCCTGGACACCACGCACACGCCTAACCACGCCCAGGTCTCCTTTCGTCCGCTCTCGTTGAATCCTCAGACCATCCATTGTTTATATAGCAGCCAAAATGATTCTTTAGCCTTTAAGTACAAACTGTTTTCCCATTGTCCTTGGGATATATCCAAACCTCTTTCCTTTTCGCTCACTGTGGACTGTCTACACTGGCTTTGGCATCTTTGACCTGAAATACTGACTCACAGCTCATGACCCAA
Source organism: Bos indicus x Bos taurus (assembly GCF_003369695.1). Classification (NCBI taxonomy): domain Eukaryota; kingdom Metazoa; phylum Chordata; class Mammalia; order Artiodactyla; family Bovidae; genus Bos; species Bos indicus x Bos taurus. The sequence continues at coordinate 7,152,550 of NC_040099.1, read as the reverse complement.
ATGGTCCTCGGGTCTCTGCTCAAATGTCACTTCCCTCTGAGAGGTCTTGTCTGGTAATTCCCTTCTCCAGGGGATCTTCCCGACCCAGGGATTGAACCCGGGTCTCCCTCATTGCATGCGGATTCTTTGCCATCTGAGCCACCAGGGAAGCCCCTAGTCTGGCCACACTGCTCTTTTCTTCCTGAGCCCTTTTCACCACGTATTACCATATTTTCAAACATCTGCTTGCTCATTTATCGCAGCTCCGTGAGGGCTGGGAATCTCTCTGATTTTGTCCATTTCTTTGTCTAGAGCAGTGGATGAATGAATATCAAAATGTCTCGGGTAAGTGTGGAACTTGAGCAACAGGGATGAATCAAAATCACACGACATGTCCCAAAAACTAGCTCCAGTTATCCCAATGTGATTTCCCCACAGGCTTATTGTCAATTTTCACCCCTGTGTTCAAGGTCGTCTCTCCTCTCCTTCCCTCCCGCATGGCTTTGTTCCTCAGCTCTCCCAATCTTAGAGCAAAGACATTGCAAATGATGCCACCAATAGTAATCTCTGCCTTTATTGTTTGCAGTAGAGCATTTATTTTTTTATTTTAAAAAATATTTATAATTAAAAAAAATTAAGATATGCTATGTGTTACTGACCTCTTCAGTTACAGAGTAAGTGTTATAAGACACGGTTTTTGCTTTTCCCTGGCACTGAGCTCTGGGTAAGATTGCAAATATATCTATGTACCTATAGATATAATATGGGCTTCCCAGGTGGCTCACTGGTAAAGAATCTGCCTGCAATGCAGAAGCTGAGGATTTGATCCCTGGGTTGGGATGATCCCCTGGAGCAGGAAATGGCAACCCACTCCAGTATTCTTGCCTGGAGAATCTCACGGACAGAGGAGCCTGGTGGGCTACAGTCCATGGGGTCGAAAACATTCGGACATGACTAAGTGGCTGAGGACCATAGATATAATATATATTTGAGTAGGTGCATATGTTTTTTATGCATATATTTCTTTCCTCCCTTAATTTCTCTTATTACTTTTGAATGAGGAGGATCCAAGCTCATTTTTGCACAAAATATATATCTTTAACAAGTTGATTTTTTTTAACAAGTTGATTTCTTTTAACAGACTGTAACCATCTGTCACTCAGTAAGTCTAAAAATCAGATATATTGAAGCTAACATTTTTTAGAAGAAAATGTAGTCATTTCTTGTAAGACCTTTACACCCCCAGAGGGATTTACAGGGATTTTGCTTCGAAGCAACACTGACCTCCGGTGGCCACAGAGTCTTATTAAACAGCTTTGCTTTTCTTTCTTTGGTTTTCTTTTTTTTCAGTTAAGTTTACCTTTTTTAAAAACCAAACTTTCCTTCTAATAATTTCTCTATCATGGTAATTTTTATTTTCAATCCACAAAATTTAACATAACTGTGTTGATGTGGTCAATCTATCTCCTGAATCTTCACACCAGCTGTCAGGGTAATTGGTATTTTCATCCCTATTGTATGGATGTCCCTTGGACTGCAAGGAGATCCAACCAGTCCATCCTAAAGAATATCAGTTCTGGGTTCATTGGAAGGACTGATGCTGATGTTGAAACTGCAATATTTTGGCCACCTGATGCAAAGTTCATTGGAAGGACTGATGCTGATGTTGAAACTGCAATATTTTGGCCACCTGATGCAAAGAACTGACTCATTTGAAAAGACCCTCATGCTGGGAAAGATTGAAGGCAGGAGGAGAAGAGGGTGACAGAGGATGAGATGGTTGGATGGCATCAGGGACTCGATGAACATGAGTTTGAGCAAGCTCCGAGAGTCAGTGAAAGGCAGGGAAGCCTGGTGTGCTGCAGTCCACGAAGTCCCAAAGAGTCGTACATGACTGAGCACACACGCCCACATAGGTACCCAGAGTTAAGATGTGAACATATCTTTTCGGAGGACATGATTCAACCCACTCCAGGGTCTGTCTCACTACACAACCCCCGTTTTTCCTAAGTCATGTTGCCTTGTGTCCATCGCTTTAGTATTTGATGACATGCTCTCCAGACTTGCAGCTGGATGTTCCTCAAGGCTTGTTGTTCCGTCACTCAGTCGTGTCTGTCTCTTTGTGACCCCGTGGACTGCAGCACGCCAGGCTCCCCTGTCCTTCACTATCTCCAGGAGCTTGTTCAAACTCATGTTCATCGAGTCGGTGATGCCATCCAACCATCTCATCCTCTGCCATCCCCTTCTCCTCCTGCCCTCAATCTTTTTCAGCATCAGGGTCTTTTCCAATGAGTCGGCTATTCTCGTCAGGTGGCCAAAGCATTGGAGCTTCAGCTTCAGCATCAGTCCTTCCAATGAATATTCAAGAATCAATCAATCAGTATTCAACTGAGTTCCTTTAGGACTGATTGGTTTGATCTCCCTGCTGTCTTGTCCATCATAGTTCACAGCAGCAGTGGAAAAAAGCCCCCAAACTGAAGCAGCTGAAATAGCTAAATTGCAATTGATTTGGGGATAGTAGGTTAAGGCTAACAAGATTGAAGAAAACAACTTTTGTGGCCCATTTTGAAAGTAATTCTTGAAAAATAATCAAATCAAGGCATCACAAGTCTTATCAACCAAGTAAATGCTTTTATTAAAAAGATAAAACCTTAGCCCAGTGAGAGGAGCTTCGTGTTTGTACTGTCACTTCTGGGAAAGCTTTTAAGCTAAATCATCATGAGGTTTATAGCTTCGAGTCCTCGTTTCAGCAAATTCTTTGGCAACTTCACTTCAGGGCAAGTTAGAAATAGTGGAATTAATTCTGAGCACAACAAAGCCAGACTCAGATGTTCAGGATTCGATTTGCATTTAAAACCTTCAGTTTCTGTTTGTTTGCTTTATTTTATTTTATTTTTTTTTACTTAGCCCTTGAGAATGTGACGGAGGACAGCTCTTTGAACCCAAATGATGTGCAGGGTAACTGGAGGCTGGCTGGGCGGGGGTGGGGGGTCCCGTGGAAGGCTCCCCCAGGACACTGAACTTTGGAGCTGTTTTTAAAGTGGATGGTTCCCCAAAGAGAATGAAGAATAAATATATCTCAAGCTTAATGCTCCGTTGAAGAGAAGCAGAGATTGCTTTTTTCTTCAAATGACTAATCTGTGATGAGAAAATAAGGGAAGTAGACCTGACATAGCCTCTGTTTGCCTTTCGATGCCTGTCTTTATGGCCTGGTGCTCTGTTTCTGGAAAAATGTTCTTGACCGTTCTCCTCTTTGAAGATCTCTCCCGTCGTTGTGAACCGTCCGAGTTCATCTTGATGTCTCAGGAGGGTGGACATTGAGCGATTATTTCCTCGATGCTGGAGTGGTCAAGAAAGGGCTCTTGTCGGTTTACCAGCAGCACCCCCTTGTGGCCTTTCTGTGCATGTCATCATTCTAAATTGAAAAATTGCAAAGACAAGGAGAGGCTAAATTTCATTTCTAAACAATATTTTATTTTGTTTTTCAAGTTGTCAATTTAATTACTCTTGCCGTCTCTTGCTGTCTCTGTTATTTTGCCTGTGAAAGGCAGGGGAACTGGTATTCATTATTTAGGGCTGAAGTCTGTGGCTTGGAATGACCAGACTTCAGGTTCCTGTGGGGTTCGAAGACATTTTATTAACAGTGGCCACTAAATCAGTAGCAACAGTCTGTGCCAAATCCTTGCACCCGATGTGTTTTTAGACATTTGAATAATTTAATTCTAAAAATACACTTTTCTCAAGACTAAAGTATTTTCAATTGTGTTACTATTTCAAGGTATAGTGTTCCTTTCATCTTTATATGAACTCTGACTTTTTATTAACTACTAAAACGTGTATCTTGTGCAACACCTTATAAGCTCATACTCCACTTAAATTCTGTGTGAATTATTTGGAAATTAAGTTTTCTGAATGCAAATTTCATATGTGACAGCTGTAGACTCAGCAAATTAGGGCTACCCTAATTTTAACATTTCTTAAAAAAAAAAAAAACCCTCTGTGTTTTAATTCAGAAAAAAAAATCAGAATTAATGTATTTTCCATGATAGGAACATCTGGCTTTGAGCTTTGTTCTAACTCTAGGTATTTTGGTGTTCTTAAGACCCTCACACAAAAAATGCCGCCTGGCCATTGAGATTCCTGGCTTCCGCTGCAGGGAGCGCGAGTTTGATCCCTGGTCAGGGAACTAAGACACGTGAACTGAGAACATGTCTCATGGTGGCGCCAAAAGGAAAACTGCTGCCTGACGGCTTTTTATTTTGGGCATCATCTTCCTTTCCTCTCACTATGACCACTTTTCCATCTTCAACGATCATTCAGAGATCGTTTAAAAACACAGTTTTGCTCAGACTGTAGTACATATTGCTTAGCTGTAGATATAATCAGATCTAGGGCAATTAATTTAGAGGCCCAAGACTCACTCCTCTGTGTGTGTGTGTGTGTGTGTGTGTGTGTGTGTGTAGCGTGAATAAGCGTGCTTGTGTGCTCAGTTGCTTTAATCATGTCCGACTCTTTGTGACCCCATGAACTGCAGCCCGCCAGGCTTCTCTGTCCTTGGGATTCTCCAGGCAAGAATACTGGAGTGGGTTGCCATTTCCTACTCCACAAGCATGCTTATAGGTATTAAAAAATCATGTTGTGCTTACATGTGTTTTGAATGAATATTCTGGAGAAATGACAATTTCCTGAAGCCGTAAGTGTCATGTGCCTTTTCATAAACTTTTGTCTTCAGTTTCTTTGTCTCTCACCTGGGCCATAGCTTCTTTTTTTTTTGGTAGTACCACTCAGCAAGCAGAACTTCCCTGACTAGGGATCGAACCCATGCCCCCTGCAGTGGAAGCACAGAACTTCAACCACTGGACGATAGTTTTTAAATGATAATTCAACTTGTTATCATCCAACTCTAGTTACTCTAAGAAGTGCTTTCGACTTGCTCCATGAACACTGTTTTGGTAATAATTAACTGTAACTGCTACAGTAACCTGTATCTTCAATAGAACATTTACTGTACTATCTGTGACCTTCTGGATTTTGAACTATAGGATTATGCATCCCTGATTTATAGTCCGTGATGACTATATTCATTTATGAGGAAACATCTTTCAAAGAAATTTCTAGAACTTTTTTAAAACTTTGGATCTTCTAATTAATATACGCTTCCCTTTGCTAGCTTGCTTATTTATTTACTTAAATTGTGCTAAAATTCACATAATATAAAATTACCATATAAGCCGTTTTTAAGTGTATTCACATCTTTGTTCAATAGTTGGTTTGGACTTTGTCCTATTATAACACTGAAACTCTGTACCCACAGCTGCCTCTCTCCTCCCACATATGGGGGTTCTATTCATCATGGACCTCAAATACTGTGAGGGCCAGGGATGGAGGGGAAGGGCCGTGACTCAGTAAGGGAGCTGCTGGGACAAAGGAGGGCATCAGGTGATGCTAAAAAACAAGCCAGTTTAAATGATCATGTCTCTTACACCAGCTACTGTCCTTGGAAAGCAAATCAATCTTATCCTCACGTATGCTAAGTCACTCAATTGTGTCCACCTCTTTCGGACTGTAGCCCGCCAGGCTCCTCTGTCATGGGATTTCCCAGGCAACAGTACTGCAGTGGGTTGCCATTTCCTCCTCCAGGGGATCTTCCCCACCCAGGGATCGAACCCACGTCTCTTGCATCTCCTGCATTGGCAGGTAGATTCTTTATCGCCATGCCACCTGGGAAGCCCTATAGCTCTTACTATATTCTCTTATTTTACACATTTTCCTTATTTCTGTACTTTACTAATTTGCACTCTTCCCTCTCTCTCTGCCCTCTAGACTATAAGCTCCATGAGGGCAGGGATATTTTTTTTCCTGTTTTGAGTGATACTGAATCAATACGTAAGTACTTGAATATGGCTGAATGTATAGCAGCAGCTACTAAATATCTGTTAAATGATGAATAAATGGAGAGGATGAGGGAATTCCTTGGTGACCTAAGCTAAGCTAAGCTAAGTCGCTTCAGTTGTGTCCGACTCTGTGTGACCCCATAGACGGCAGCCCACCAGGCTCCGCCATCCCTGGGATTCTCCAGGCAAGAATACTGGAGTGGGTTGCCATTTTGTTCTCCAATGCATGAAAGAGAAAAGTGAAAGTGAAGTTGCTCAGTCATGTCCGACTCTTAGCGACCCCATGGACTGCAGCCTACCAGGCTCCTCTGTCCATGGATTTTCCAGGCAAGAGTACTGGAGTGGGGTGCCATTGCCTTCTCTGCTTTGGTGACCTAGTGATTAGCAATTTGTGCTCCCACTGCCAGGAGCCTGGGTTTGATCCCTGGATGGGGAACTAAGATTTTGTAAGATGCACGGTGCAACCAAAAAAATAAAAAAGAAAGGGTGAGCTGAGCTAAGCTAAGAAAAGGTGACATGAGCTAAGTGCTACGGGGAAAGAGAGAAGGAAATAGGAATCTGTTCTTGCTTTGGGTACATAACTGGGCCCCTCTCTCACTCCACTTAGAAACAATCACCCTAAACAATCTATGCTCAAATGCCACTGAAGACATGTGGGAAGACGGCATCTGGAGAGGAGCATCTCAGGGCCGCGTGGAAACAGCAGCAAATGTAAGTCACACCAGTAGCTTCCAGAAACACTGGGCGTCGGATGAGCCGAGGAGGGAAGCCAGTCTTGGAGGAAGAGGTGATAAGAAAGCAAGAAACAGATTGGTTTTTATTGATCAAAGAACTGGAATGATTGAATAAATGCACAGGACAACATGAAAAACAGGCTGCTGGGTATTGCTCATTTAAAAAGAAGAGTAAATTACTTCATTCAAAAGAAGAGCTTTAAATACAGACAAAATTCCAGCAAATTGAATGGAGCCTTTTCCCCTGCTCATTGTGAAAGGTCACAGTGGTTCTAATTCCAGTGTCCAATTACCAGGCGCCCTCAGCACAGCAAAGCAGAATCAACTCAATTTCAATCTCAGACATTTGCCTCACCTTTAACTAGCTTTGGTATGACTCACTGCAATTTTCTCATCAAAAAGCTAATTCTAGGAGCAAAATGTCAAGAAAAGATGAAAAAGAAGAGCCTGGATTTGCGGAGGCTGGGTTTTTTTTTTTTTTTTTTTTTTTGCATTTGGGCTGCACTTCTAAGCTACCTTCAAATTGGTCACCCAGGAAGCCTGTGTGCTGTTTTCACTGTGCTCCACGGGAAGAGAAAACAAGGCAGTCACCTGTATTTGTTCATTCCCTAATCTCAAATGTAGGGTGACTTTCTGTCCCAGTCTCTAAATTTTCACCTGATGGTCTTTCAAAGAAACTGTTCATTTACAGACTTGCCATAATGAGCACGAAGTCTGGTGGCTCCTGAAGCAGTTGTCCTGGAAGAAAAGAAATACTCTTGGTCTGTGAAATCTAGGGAAGAAGGGAAAAAACAGTTTCATTCTCTGGCCAGGTATTTCTGCTTTTTGCTACAAAACAGGGATGATATGTTTAGTCCTCTGAATGATTATAACAAATCCTGTCAGCAAATCCTGTAATCAGGCCACACAAACTGGCGTCAGGTGCAGGGTGATTTCCCGAAGGGCCTTTGAGTGAGTGTCCTGGTGTTTCAGGAAAGTTCAGACCCTAGAACACACTCTGTAGGCCCAACTAGATCCCTCCTGTCTAAGCCCTAGAAAACCTTATTGAATCAACATGAAAATTACAAAATTGTTAATCAATTACCTTTTCATTCTTGAAAAGCTAGACTTCTCATCTAGAAGTCACAGGCCTTTAACCACATTTAGGAAATGGCAACCCACTCCAGTATCCTTGCCCAGAGAATCCCATGGACAGAGGAGCCTGGCAGGTTGCAGTCCATGGGGTCGCAAGAGTCGGACACGGCTTAGCGACTAAACCACACCACCACACCACACTCTTCTGTTTGATCCTGTTTGATCCCAAAGGCAAAGGCCACCCTGGTTTGTGAGCCAACATAGGAGCCGGGATAATAGTCCTCTCTTTGCCCTATCACTTCAAGAAATTATTCTGTATTTACTACTGAGCTATTCTACCAATGAACCAGAGGATAGCAATTTAAATAAATTACAATGCTTGATTTTTTTTTTCTCAATGTAGACTGTCATTATCAGCAGGCATCGAGAGTGCAAAATAGTAATAAATCCAGAGAGATGTGAACTGGAGGCAGGCCGGGTCTCCCTGCAGCCAGGCCCAGAAGGTTGGGGGGCAGGGCAGCACTTGACTGTGGTCACTGAGGGCCCAGCACCGCTGACAGCAAGCTTGCAGGTAGGAGGGCTGCACAAAGCTTGGGGTTCTGGGGTGGGTGGAGTGGGGGACCGACACCTGGGAAGGGGCGAGGGCTGTGTCCACACCAGCCCACTGGGCCCCACCTGGGCCGGCCGCGTTAAACCTATACCCTGTCCAAACCCAGGTATCTGCCTCCTGCCTTCATTCCCCTTCTCCTGGTGACTCGCAGGATTGGACCATCTGGCCGTTAGTGACCCCGCTTGACCCTAGTGAGTGGCTCCCATAAGGTCCATATTTTAGCCATTATTTTGGGCTGCAGGCCCCGGAACCGCTGGATCACTGTGGGCCGGTTCTTGCCTTAAAAACAAAAAAAGAAGAAGAAACCTGTCTGTCCCCCAATAAAACCTTTTTAAGCCACAGAAATCAATCCAAGATGACGCACTGATTCGACTGCCCCAAACACACTTTGTCCTCTGAAGGCCGCTGACCCCTAAGACAGCCCCCGCGCCCCACAATCATTCCAGGCCACCTGCCGAGACCTCCCTATTGCTCGGCCTGGAGCTAGGGGGCCTCCGTGGGGGAGCTGTGGTCTGGAAGGCCTGCCCCGCGGCCGTATTGGGCCCCTGGTCAGATCGGGCCCGCAGTCCCGGAGGCGGGGGCCAGTGAGTTACGAGGCTGCAGGTCGGCCTGGGAGGAGCGGCCCGCCGGCGGTAATGGGCAGCCGGGCGTGGACTCCGCGAGGACCCGGGCGGGGGGCGGTGCTGGCGGGCCACTTAGGCCTCCAGGCCAGAGCAGGGGCTTCAGGCTGGCTCCACTGATGCCCTGCGCCCCAGGCCCAGGAAGGCGGCCAAGAAGCGGCGCCAGAAGCTCTCACCGCGACGGACGGGACGTCATGGGGCCCCGGGGCTGCACGTGGAGACGGCGCAGGGCGGCCTGTCCCTGCGGGTGGAGACCCGGGCCCGGCGTGGGTCTGGAGCCAACCCCACTTCCCCCTGGACCTCGGACTGGCCCTGGAGTCCGCAGACCGAGGCCAGGCCTGGCGCCCAGGGTGGGCTCACTGTCACCGGGCACCGCGGGGTCACCTCCTTCTCCTTGAGAATCAGGGCGCGATCCTGGCGCAGCGCGTCCTGTGCAGGTCCACGCGCGCTCCGTGTTCAAAGCATCTGAGACACTTTGCAAGTCGGGTGACTTCCTTGGCAAAGGGACACCCCCGCCTTCCAAGCCCAGGAAGCAGGCCAGCGGCACTGGTGGTGAGCTCTCCCATTCCTGTGTCGGGTAGGCGTGTGCGGGCATCTGCAGGTGTGTTTGGGGGGTGCAGGCGGGGCTGTGCGCGAAAGAGCGTGCCGGAGCATCTTGGCTTCCTGAGTGCCTTCAGGTGTGTAAGGCAGAGATGGGCGGGGGGAGAGATACAGCCGTAGTTCTAGAATCGCTTTATTTCTCATTCTAAGAATATAGATTTGGAGAAGGCAATGGCACCCCACTCCAGAACTCTTGCCTGGAAAATCCATGGACGGAGGAGCCTGGTAGGCTGCAGTCCATGGGGTCGCTAAGAGTTGGACACGACTGAGCGACTTCACTTTCATTTTTCACTTTCATGCATTGGAGAAGGAAATGGCAACCCACTCCAGTGTTCTTGCCTGGAGAATCCCAGGGACAGGGGAGCCTGGTGGGCTGCTGTCTATGGGGTCACACAGAGTCGGACATGACTGAAGCGACTTAGCAGAAGTAGCAGTAGCAAGAATATAGACTGGAAGCCCATGTGTTGCAGGAGCAGGGCCTCCTTCCAGGGCCGCAAAGGGGGCCCAGGTGTAACTCTGCCATGAATTGTGGGAGGAGACACCAGTGCTGCAAATTCTGTTGGGAAAGGGCCCTGGGGCAGAGAACAGAAGGGAAAGGAACCCAAGAGGGCTGCTCTGCCACGTGGCTCAAATCTGGGTTTGAAGGTTTCGTGGTGGTCGTGGTAATTTCCAGGTTGTTTCTGGTGAATCACTGACTCAGGGTTCCTCCTGAGGTGGATTCCAGCCAGGAGGGTTCTGGGAGGTTGGTAGGACCTGGAGTCTCCTCTCTCCTTTTGATCCTTTCCTGAATTCTTCTGGTTGGTGGTAGCTTGTTACTTCCATGTTCATTACCAGGACCTCCTGTTGTTAAGATAACTCACGCGAATACCTACTATCTTGCCTTGCCTGGTCGCTGGAGGTTTTAGTCTTTCTCCTAATACATGGACTATTTTATGCCTTTGGGGAAAAAACATATGTCTATTATTTTGGGAGAATATTTTAGGCCCTGCAACATGACCAAGAGCTAAAGAATCTAGCCTTTTGTGAAGAGGTCAAACTTACCTTAAAAAAATAACTTTGCCAGCTTCCTGTTCTACTTGTTTGGACATTTTATTACAGGATTAGGGCTGTTTCCTTTTGGAATTGAAAATTACATACAGCCCCCTCCATTATTTCCCTGAACATTCATCATAATATACTATTTATGACCTGGGTGGGAAATGGATACCATCCATCTTGTTTCAAAAAAGTTCAAAATGCTTTAGGATAGAGTGTCAAGGATGGAGCTATCCTTTGTGGAAGAAATTCTGGAAGGATATTAAGCCCTTGGGGGCTTCGCAGGTGGCACTAATGGTAAAGAACACACCTGCCAATGCAGGAGACATAAGAGATGTGGGTTTGATCCGTAGGTGGGGAAAAGCCCCTGGAGAAGGAATAGACAACCCACTCCAGTATTTTTACCTGGGAAATCCAGTTGACAGAAGAGCCTGGCAGGCTGCAGTCCATGGGGTTGCAGTCAGACATGACCGAGCACGCGTGCGCACACATGTATTAAGCAATTCAGCCAGTTCTTTCCCCTGAATCCATTTGAGCTGGGATGTCCATCTTCTCCCGCCCTTGGACATCAGCGCACCTGGACTCAGGCCCTTGGAGTCAGAATGAGTTACACCTGGTCTCCAGCTTACAGAAAAGTAGGTGGTGGGACTTCTTGGTCTCCGTAGCAGCTTGAGCCAGTTCCTGTAATAACTCTCCTCCGGTGGTGCTTGTGGTCAAGGGCCCACCTGCCAGTGCAGGAGACGGAAGAGACAGAGGTTCGATCCCTGGGTCGGGAAGATCCCCTGGAGGAGGGCATGGCAACACACTCCAGTGTTCTTGCCTGGAGCATCCCATCCATGGACAGAGGAGCCTGGTGGGCTATAGTCCATGCGGTCACAAACAGTCGGACACGACTGAAGAGACTGAGCACTACGTGTACCTGTAGGCGTGTTGGCTCTGCTTCTCTGGAGAGCCCTGATGGATACACTGACGGTCCTCCCTGGCTCATGACAGAAAGGCCCCAGTCGACTCTGTGCTCAGTCATGTCTGACTCTTAGCGACCACATGACTGTAGCCCACCAGGTCCTCTGTGCATGGGATTCTCCAGGCAACAACACTGGAGTGGATTGCCATTTCCTTCTCCAGGGCATCTTCCTGACCCAGGGCTTGAACCCCTATCTCCTGCATTCAGGCAGTTCCTTTACCGATTGAACCACCAGGGAAGCCCAGATATGAGAAGGGGGGAGAAAATATTAAAAAAACTGAGAACACAAAAAAGAAACGCGGTTCATAATTTTGACCACGTGTAGGCCTTGCATTAGGAGAAGGCAATGGCAACCCACTCCAGTACTCTTGCCTGGAAAATCCCGTGGATGGAGGAGCCTGGTGGGCTGCAGTCCATGGGGTTGCTAAGAGTCAGACGTGACTGAGTGACTTCACTTTCACTTTTCACTTTCATGCATTGGAGAAGGAAATGGCAACCCACTCCAGTGTTCTTGCCTGGAGAATCCCAGGGATGGCGGAGCCTGGTGGGCTGCCATCTATGGGGTCACACAGAGTCGGAGAGGACTGAAGCGACTTAGCAGCAGCAGCAAGCCTTGCATTATTGACTAAGTGACAAGTCATGCGGAGTGTCACAATTTCTCAGGAAGGAAAAAGCTAGAGATAATCATTTTTGTTCTCAGAAAAGTTAAAAATGTGACTGACTGAGGTGGATTAATTACAATTTTTTTTCAACCCACTCTTAATTTAAAATGATGCCTCTTGCCATGGTAGAGTGAGCTATCCATTTAATAAACTGGAGGGTTCAGGCAGCTTGCTCTCAGTGTGTTATTCCTAGTTAACAAATTAGGTGATTCTGAACATATTAACACTTGAACTTTATCCTAATGAATCTTCAGATAGTTGCCAAATGTGACTAAGAACTTACAAATGAATAAAGAATTCTCAGCTTGTTGTCTTGGAAAATTTTATTTTAATGAATAAATTAAATGCCCAGAATGTCTATTATCAACATACAAACACTGCCAAGTTCTTCTTTTTTTAAATGTCATCATTACAAAAGTTTAATGTTTTAATGTGAAAATTTGACATTAAATCTTCCTCCACATTAATAACTCACCATATCTATTAGCACTTGGCAAGGCACTGAAGAAATGCAGTGCATGAGTTGCAGGATTTTTCTTCTTTTTGCTTTTTGGGAAAACTTTATGAAAAATACATTCAAAAGAAAGTGTAATACATCTGTGTGGCACTTTTTAGTAACCTCATGTTGTATTATATTACATCGCTTAATCCTTATGACAGTACTATATGTTTTGGAGGGTGAGAGTTTATACCATTTTAGGGGTGAGGAAATATGGATTCAAAAGCTTAAATGACCTGAATCAGGGTACACAGGCAGTAAATGAAAATTGAAGGTCTGACATCAAGGTTTTTATAGATCTTACTTCAGCATCCTCTTCATAACACTGGTGATGCTTTTTCACGTTTAACCATAAACCCACTTTATTTATTTATTTTACAGACTATTCCTAGTGTTGGAATGCCCATGGCTGCCACGGATATATGTTGCTGCTTACGTTTAGACTGCAGACCTTGTGAAACAAAAAGCAATAAAACAGGAGCATTATTCTGTTACCCTGCTCTCTGTGCTCCAGGCAGCAGTGAATCACTGTGGATTCGTAGTAATGCTGATCTTACCTGGGATGTTTTTACAGTTCTGTGAGTCTGTGAAGAAAGTGAAATGGTAAAAAGAAAAAAAAAAAAAGTTACAGGCTGGTAAAGTTTTATTTCAGCTACAGGGCTGCTGTAAAAATTGCTCTTTGTTTTCTGGTGTTTCCCTTGCCTGGGAATGAGCAATTTATGTGTATTCAGTTTTTGTGGAGGTGACTGTCTTCCTTTGAAGACAGCCCAGTCTGTTCACGTGTCAGCTCTCAACTGGGGGACGGGTGTTAATTCTTCTTCTTTTTTTAAAAATTTATTTATTGGAGGTTAATTACCTTTAGTAAGCACAGCAGTATTGTGATGGTTTTTGCCATACATCAGTATGAATCGGCCATAGGTATTCACGTGTCCCCCCCCCATCCTGAATCCCCCAGTCCTCCAGGTTGTCACAGAGCACCTGCTTTTTTGAGTGCTCTGCATCATACATCAAACTCGCACTGGTTAAGGGTGTTAATTCTTTCGCTAGCAGCAAGCCAAGACAGAAGGAAAACAAAGGCTGCTGGGATAGGCATGTAGGGGAGTCGGCATCTGGATCCAACAACGCCTCAAGCTAGGCAAGCCCAATTCAACCTTCCAGCCACAGGACAAACTAAGTAAGAGCTGCCAAAGGAATAGGGGTCTCCCAAGGTGTTGCAATTCTGAGTTGGCCTGACACACAGTCTGGGGCTTTGACATCCTGCTCTGTGGTCATCTGTTCTAGCTGATGAAGTTCAGAGTTGCTAGCAGCATCCATGTACTTCTGACTTGGCCTGAGGCAGGGGGTCATCTCTTTATTATTTTCTGATATGACTGGTCAGGTAGGGGAGGAAACTCTTTGCCTCTGGCTCCTAGGTTTGATGCTGGGTTTGTGGAATAAACAGAGGGCAGATTAACTTGAGAAAAGAAATCCAAATTTATTCATTTTTAATATTAAATACATGGGGAAGTCACAGGGCAAAAAAGTGAATATCCAAAAAAGCATTAAAATTTGAGAGCATGTTCCCCATCTATTAGGGGAAGGGGTTTTTTGTAACTTGTTTAATCACTAAATCGTGTCAGACTCTTTGCGACCCCTTGGACTATAGCCCTCCAGGCTCCTCTGTCCATGGAATTCTCCAGGAAAGAATCGTGGAGTGGGTTGCCATTTCCTCCCCTACCCAGGGATGGAACCCTCCTTTCCTGCTTGGCAGATGGATGGGCTGAGCCACCAGGGAAGCCCTTTAGTAACTTAGGGGAGAATAAGTGACTTTTTGGCAAGATGAATGAGCTCATCTCCCCCCTAACCTCCCCAGGAGGGGATTTTTTCACAACTGATCTCCTTTAGGGAATCTATTTTTAGGCAGAGGAGGGGAGTTCAGAGACAGCCTCGCCCAGCACTGGGAGGTTTTTCAAAAGCCTTCAGCTCAAAATGATCAGTATACTTGAGCGGTGTGTTTTGGCGTGGCCTGTCCTGAACTCTTGCATTCACAGCAGAGATTAGTGCACGATGCACTCAGTTCCGCCTCCTGCAGGCGCGCAGCAGGGGAGAGGAGGGGTAGATGGGGAGGTCGTCGTATCTCTGGGTCTGGCGGCTCAGGTAGGGCTAAGCGGCTGGGGACGGGGCCGCGGGCGGTGGCGGGGCAGCAGATGGGAGGGGGGCTGGGGCGGGGCTGGGGCGGGGCCGCAAGTGGGAGGCGGGGCTGGGGCTGGGCTGGGGCGGGGCTGCAGGTGGGAGGCGGGGCTGGGGCGGGGCTGCGGGCGGGGCCGGGGCCGCAGATGGGGGCGGAGGCGGGGGCGGGAGCGGGGGCGGGGGCGGGGCTGCGGGCGGTGGTGGGGCCGCAGATGGGAGGTGGACCGCGGGCAGGCGGGAGGCGGTGCTTCTGGCCAGAGGCCGGCAACGCTGTGCTGGATGCAGAGGTCCGCAGAGGCGAGCTAGCGGGCCGATCCTCTCCCCGCTGTCCCCCAGCCCGTCAGCTGTCTCCGGATTCCTTCCCTCAGTAGCCCGGTGCACTGTTAATAATTACGGCCTGCCAACCAGAAAGTGGAGAGTGAAAAAAGTTGGCTTAAAGCTCAACATTCAGAAAACGAAGATCATGGCATCCGGTCCCATCACTTCATGAGCAATAGATGGGGAAACAGTGTCAGACTTTATTTTTCTGGGCTCCAAAATCACTGCAGATGGTGACTGCAGCCATGAAATTAAAGGACGCTTGCTCCTTGGAAGGAAGGTTATGTCCAACCTAGATAGCACATTCAAAAGCAGAGACATTACTTTGCAACAAAGGTCTGTCTACTCAAGGCTATGGTTTTTCCTGTGGTCATGTATGGATGTGAGAGTTGGACTGTGAAGAAGGCTGAGCGCCGAAGAATTGATGCTTTTGAACTGTGGTGTTGGAGAAGACTCTTGAGAGTCCCTTGGACTGCAAGGAGATCCAACCAGTCCATTCTGAAGGAGATCAGCCCTGGGATTTCTTTGGAAGGAATGATGCTAAAGCTGAAACTCCAGTACTTTGGCTACCTCATGCGAAGAGTTGACTCATCGGAAAAGACTCTGATGCTGGGAGGGATTGGGGGCGGGAGGAGAAGGGGACGACAGAGGATGAGATGGCTGGATGGCATCACTGACTTGATGGATGTGAGTTTGGGTGAGCTCCGGGAGTTGGTGATGGACAGGGAGGCCTGGCGTGCTGCGATTCATGGGGTCACAAAGAGTCGGTCACGACTGAGCAACTGAACTGAACTGAAACCGTGCCAGGGTCTCCGTCCGGCCCCAGCTCTCTCTGAAAGGGCAGCGGGGGGTGGGGAGGGGGGCGATGCACAGAGCTTTTCTTTGAGTCTGCCCTAAAATCCAGAAGGGTCTGTGTGGAAGTGACCGAGGGGATGAAGCAGAGCAGGGCGGTGGGACTGGATCTGTTGGAAGAGTGCAGTCTTGGGATGGAAGAGGGCTGACTAGGACGATGGCTGGCAGATATCACATGCAGAGATTTTACTTTGTGGTGGGGATAAGAGGCATTATGGCAAGCTGGTCCTTAAAATTTTTGTAGTAATTGATATTCTACCAACATGTAGATAGAACTTGTTACTTATGTCAAGTGCTAAGAGATGCTAGAATGTATTTTAGAGGAAATTTTTTCCTGACACTAATATTGTTTCCTGATGCTACTTTTAGTGGAGTTCATATCTTCCTTAAGAACTTTTGTATTTTTCTGATTATAAAATGAGTATATTCTTTTTATAGAGTACTTGAAAAATGTGCATAAGTATAAAAAAGAAAACAAAAATCACCCATAATCCACACAAAACATTTTTCATTGTTAATATTTTGGAGTATTGTCTTACTATTTTTGAAACACATATGTATATGCAATATAATACTTGAGACATACCACATACAGAGAGATCTCTAGTCTTCCCCATTCTATTGTTTTCCTCTTATTTCTTTGCATTGATCACTGAGGAAGGCTTTCTTTTCTCTCCTTGTTATTCTTTGGAGCTCTGCATTTAAATGGGTATATCTTTTCCTGTTTTCCTTTGCCTTTAGCTTCTCTTTTTTTCTCATCTATTTGTAAGGCCTCATCAGACAACCATTTTGCCTTTTTTCATTTCTTTTTCTTGGGATGGTCTTTATCACTGCCTCCTGTACAGTGTCATGAACCTCTGTCCATAGTTCTTCAGGCATTCTGTTTATCAGATCTAATCCCTTGAATCTATTTGTCACTTCCACTGTGTAATCTAAGGGATTTGATTTAGGTCATACCTGAATGGTCTAGTGGTTTTCCCTACTTTATTCAATTTAAGTCTGAATTTGACAATAAGGAATTCATGATCTGAGCCACAGTCAGCTCCTGGTCTTGTTTTTGCTGACTGTATAGAGCTTCTCCATCTTTGGCTGCAAAGAATATAATCAATCTGATTTTGGTGTTGACCATCTGGTGATGTCCATGTGTAGAGTCTTCTCTTGTGTTGTTGAAAGAGGGTGTTTCCTGTGACCAGTGCATTCTCTTGGCAAAACTCTGTTAGCCTTTGCCCTGCTTAATTCTGTACTCCAAGGCCAAATTTGCCTGTTATTCCAGGCATCTCTTGACTTCCTACTTTTGCATTCCAGTCCCCTATAATGAAAAGGACATCTTTTTTTGGTGTTAGTTCTAGAAGGTCTTGTAGGTCTTCATAGAACCATTCAGCTTCAGTTTCTTCAGCATTATTGGTTGGGGCATAGACTTGGACTACTGTTATACTGAATGGTTTCTCTTCAAGAAAATTGGAGATACCAAGGGAACATTTCATGCAAAGATGGGCTCAATGAAGGACAGAAATGGTATGGACCTAACAGAAGCAGAAGATATTAAGGAGAGATGGAAAGAATATAGAGAACTATATAAAAAAGATCTTCATGACCCAGATAACCACAATAGTGTGATCATTCACCTAGAACCAGACATCCTGGAACGCAAAGTCAAGTGGGCCTTAGGAAGCATCACTATGAACAAAGCCAGTGGAGGTGATGGAATTCCAGTTGAGCTATTTCAAATCCTAAAAGATGATGCTGTGAAAGTGTTGTACTCAATATGCCAGCAAATTTGGAAAACTCAGCAGTGGCCACAGGACTGGAAAAGGTCAGTTTTCATTCCAATCCCAAAGAAAGGCAATGCCAAAGAATGTTCAAACTATCACACAATTGCACTCATCTCAGCCCCTAGCAAGGTAATGCTCAAAATTTTCCAAGTCAGGCTTCAACAGTATGTGAATGGTGAAATTCTGGATGTTCAAGCTGGATTTAGAAAAGGCAGAGGAACCAGAGACCAAATTGCGAACATCCGTTCGATGGTCAAAAAAGCAAGAGAGTTCCAGAAAAAAATCTACTTCTGCTTTATTGATTATGCCAAAGGTTTGATTGTGTGGATCACAACAAACTATGGAAAATTCTTCAAGAGATGGGAATATCAGACCACCTGACCTGCCTCCTGAGAAATCTGTATGCAGGTCAAGAAACAACAGTTAGAACCAGACATGGAACAACAGACTGGTTCCAAATTGGGAAAGGAGTATGTTAAGGCTGTATATTGTCACCCTGCTTATTTAATTATATTCAGAGTACATCATGTGAAATACCGAGCTGGATGAAGCACAGGCTGATGCCAGGAGCCAGCGTGAGAAACTCCGCCTGTGGCAAAGGTCATGAGGAAGGAAGCTCGGCATACACAAAGGCGGGATAGAGCCTCAGGAGTCCCCCTGGAAATTCTCAGGCATCTACCCCCAAAACCAGAGTCGGCCTACTTTACTGCTTTGTGCTCTCACCTACACCTCTGACTTTACGGGGGGCTGTCCCCCACCACCTCTCTCTGAAAAAGAATTAACTTACAGCTCCAGTTAATAAAGTTCCTGGGTGTGACAAGAGTGTTTCAACCTACAAACTCCTTTGGAAGTCCTCTAGCCTGCCTGAATAGGTTCTTCCGGCCACATGTGATTGTTCAGAGCCTCCCAACCATGAGAGGCATGAGATGTTCTAAACTGTCTAAATACAGATTCCTTTGAGCAGTTAAAAGATTGATTAGAAATTGTATTGGTGAAGGGTTTTTCACTTGTTGGGCCAATGTTTGCTGCTCAGTTTCCATATCCCTTACCTACTGTGTCCCTGGGAGTGTATTGATTAATATAATTGGTGTATAGGAATGTAAGTAGTAGCTTTAATGTTTGTAACCTTGGACCCTTGAGTTAATTCTTTTCTTGTTATAGTCCACCACACCTTTGCCCTATAGGAATGCAACTTTAATGCTTTCGGAGGGTGGCGCCTGACTTTAGAATAATCACCTTTAGAGAAAAATAAGTTTTCTGAAGAAAGGGTCATAAAATGTTAACAGGCCTCCTGGCCAGAAGATTATATAAATCACCTAAACTTTTGCATATGATAAGTTTGAAAGCCTGGCTTCGATAGGGATAAAACTGCTTCCAAGTCACTGCATGACTCTACCCCTTCCCCCATTATCCTCTATGCACAACTTAAGGTATAAAAACTACTTTGGAAAATAAAGTGCGGGCCTTGTTGACCAAAGCTTGGTCTCCTCGTGTTGTTCTTTCTCTCACCTTCTGGCTGAATTCCCATCTGGAGCGTGGAGGCTTGTCAAGCCTTCTAATTATGCCTGGGCTTCTAAGATCTGACTGGGGAGGCCTTAGTGTCTCCTCTCCTTTGGGAGAATGGGAGGACGCCTGTGGCCTACGTAGGTGACGCAAATTCCTTGTATTGGAATTTTATTGGCTTTCCACGTAAACCAAGTTATTCAGCCTCTTTTCTCCAATGAATTTTCTCACGGAGCTATCCTTATTTAACCACTCTTTATATCTTTAATTTTATCGTATCCTGATTGCCGAAGCCGTCTCCCCTTCAAATTCCCTGGATCTACTAGGGCTGGATCCTGGCAGGCTGGAATCAAGATTGCCAGGAGAAATATCAATAACCTCATATATACAGATGACACCACCCTTATGGCAGAAAGCGAAGGAGAACTAAAGAGCCTCTTGATGAAAGTGAAAGAGGAGAGTAAAAATGCCGGGCTGGAAGAAGCACAAGCTGGAATCAAGACTGCTAGGAGAAATATCAATAACCTCAGATATGCAGATGACACTACCCTTATGGCAGAAAGTGAAGAGGAACTAAAAAGCCTCTTGATGAAAGTGAAAGTGGAGAGTGAAAAAGTTGGCTTAAAGCTCAACATTCAGAAAATGAAGATCATGGCATCTCGTCCCATCACTTCATGGGAAATAGATGGGGAAACAGTGGAAACAGTGTCAGACTTTATTTTTTTGGGCTCCAAAATCACTGCAGATGGTCATTGCAGCCATAAAATTAAAAGACGCTTCTCCTTGGAAGGAAAGTTATGACCAACCTAAATAGCATATTCAAAAGCAGAGACATTACTTTGCCAACAAAGGTCTGTCTAGTCAAGGCTATGGTTTCTCCATTGGTCATGTATGGATGTGAGAGTTGGACTGTGAAGAAAGCTGAGTGCCAAAGAATTGATGCTTTTAATTGTGTTGTTGGAGAAGACTCTTGAGAGTCCTTTGGGCTGCAAGGAGATCCAACCAGTCCATCCTAAAGGAGATCAGTCCTGGGTGTTCATTGGAAGGACTGATGCTGAAGCTGAAACTGTTACTTTTGCCACCTGAGGTGAAGAACTGACTCATTGGAAAAGACCCTGATTCTGGGAAAGATTGAAGGCAGGAGGAGGAGGGGATGACAGAGGATGAGATGGTTGGATGGCATCACCGACTTGATGGACATGAGTTTGAGTAAACTCCAGGAGTTGGTGATGGACTGGGAAGCCTGTTATGCTGCAGTCCATGGGGTTGGAAAGAGTCGGACATGACTGAGCAACTGAACTGACTGACATACATAGAGGTTAGATTTTGTTTTTTATCAAACAACTTTATTGAGGTATAATGTATATACTATAATACCCACCCTTTGTAAAGAATCAAATTATTTTTTTAATAAATGTATAGACTTGTACAACAATCACCACAATCCAGTTTGAAAACATTTCCATCCCTCCAAGTGTAACCTCCTGCTCATTTGCAGCTAATTCTTGTCTGCACCACCACTTAACCCTAGGCCACCATTAATGTGCTTTCAGTCTTTATAAATTAGCCTTTTCTGGACATTTCAGATAGGTGGAATCATACAATGTGTAGCCTTTTGTGTCTGGCTTCGTGCATGTAGCATATGTTTTTGTTGTATCGTGTTGTGGCAATAGCTCATTCATTTTAATTATCAGGATAACCATCCATGGTATGAAAATGCCACATATTGTTTAACCATTCATCTGTTTTTGGTTATTATGAATGCTGTTGCTGCAAACACTCATGCACATGTTTTCCTTGGGTTAAATCCCAGGAGTTGAATTGCTAGGTTGTGCAATACATTTATGTTTTAAGTTTTTAAGATACTACCAGACTGTTTTCCATGGCGGCTGCACCATTTCTCATCCTTACCAGCATCGTGTGAGGATTCAGGTTTGTGCATATGTTTGCTGACACTTGTCATTGTCTATGTTATTGACAGTAGTCATGCTGGTGTGGACTGGTTCTCACTGGGGTTTTAAAATAAATAGAATTTCCTCAGGAGCAGCTTTTCCTGTATTCTTTAACTGTTTGTGTATCTTCCATGCTGAGATGTCTGTTCACATCTTTTGCCCATTGAGTTATAGGTTCTTTATTCTGAATGTAATTCATGTTATCAGGTATATGATTTGCAAGAGTTTTATTAATTTTTTTCCTTTATGGATTATGCTTTTGGTGTTGTACTTGAGAGCATTTTGCCCTACCTAGGGTCACTACAATTTTCTCTTTTTGTTTTCTTGTAGAAGTTTGATAGTTTTACCACTTGCAGTTAAATGTATAATCCAGCTTGAATTAATTTTTATGTATGGTGTATAATAAGGTTTTCAGTTTTGTGTGTGTGTGTGTGGCTGTTCAGTTGTCTCAGCACCATTTGTTGAATTGCCTGGGCACATTTGTCAGAATTCAGTTGACCGTGAATATAACAGTTTATTTTGGGAATTTCAGTTCGGATGCATGGATCTGTGTGCCTGTCCTTATGCCAGGACCACGCTGTCACGTTACAATGACTTTATAATCACCATGGAACTGGGTAGTGTCAGTCCTCCAACTGTGATCTTCTTTTTCAGAGTTGTTTGAGGTCCTTTGCATTATAAGGACATACACTTAGGATCAGCTTACAAATTCCTACCACAAAGCCGGCTTTTTTTTGGATAGGGATTTCATTGAATTTACATATTTATATTATCAGAGTATTTTCCCATGTTTTTATGATGCTGATACTTTTAGCTGGGACAGTTTTGGAGTCCTTTCTTGGAGGAAGAAGGGAGCTGGGCTAGATTACCCTTCAGTTTCCCTCTTCATCTTGGCATTCACTCAGTTTTTGCCCTACACTATATATATTTGCAAGAGAGATATGGGTCTTCACAACTGAGAAACTGGGGACTGAATTTGTCAGTTGCTAAAATCTTAGAGAGTTCTCTCTGGCAGGTCCTAGGCTCTCTGGAGGAGGCTGGGTGGCGGAAGCAGTCCTGGAGGCTGGCCGTCACGTGGACGGTCAGTCAGTTACCAGGGGCGATCACTCCTTATGCCGCCGAGAGTGTAGATGGCTACGGTGACACCGAGATGTTCCGCGTTACTCAGCGGGCCAGGCAGGCCGCAGTAGCTGCCAGGAAGGCATCTGGCAGATCTGGGGAGGGAGGCGAGGTCCCTGCCATCTCCTGACGTCAAGGTCTGTGGGCGGCAGTGCCCCGCGCTGATAGAATTCCACACACGCAGCGCCGCAGTGGCCTCTCTGGCTCCTCCCGGATCGAATGGTCCACGGTGGGGTTTACAGCCCTCATTGCCGATGTTATAAGGTTAGAGGCAGTGACCCTGGGAGAGTTTATACACTCCATTTAAATTTTTATTGTTTCATGAAATGGGAATTGTTTTCTGCCAGTCAGTAAAGCAGCGGGCATCCTGGTGTATAATGTGGATAGACTATTACTGTTTGTTATGGCCATTTAACTGCAGGGCAGTCTTATTAGTGGGGATTTCAGAACCACAGGACTTTTGCCAGCCTCGGGGCTAATTCTTTATCCAAGTCAGCACCAACGCTCTTACATAGAACAGGTTATGGCCGCTTCAGAAGGAGACGCAAGTTCAAAGTCTCTGAAGTTTAAAACATGGCAGAAAGGAACTGAGAGAACCAAGATCTGAGCAATCAGAAAGTTCAGGGGAAACGTGCCTGAGACGTGAGCCAAGCAATCAGATGTTTCAGGACACAGTGGCACAGCCACTGGCAGGTGAAAGAAACATTATTGAAGAAATCAGCTAAAATCACAGAAGAGAAGCACAGTGCTTAAGGCAAAAATCCTCACTAGTTTAGGGGCGGAAAAATGATCGATGGTTTCCCTTGAATGTTATGAAAAAAGTACAAACCATCCTGAATACTCCCAAGTCCCTATCCAGACTGAGCAGAAGTCCAATTGAAGCTTATGTGAAAGAGCAGGTTATAAAAGGATCATAACCTGACTTTGGAAGGCCAGGAAAACATCCTCATTATACTGGTGTGGTACCATCTGAAAGTGATGTTACGTTCTGGATCACGGATCCAATTAATGCAGAGTTGTCATCCCCAGCTGGGAGGGGAGAAAGTGGAGCCCTAAACTGGTGAATGTAGGAAACAAGATACCTTTCTCAAAGGTGATGCATGGCATTGAATAATATTGTGGGTAAAGAAGTTTTGTAATGGGAATGGACTGGAGGGGTATGTGTGTGTGTGGGGTCGGGGAGAGAGATCTCCAATTATTCTTTGTGCTTTTTTTAAAAAAAATTGGCTGTGCCCATGATTCAGTATCTTAGTTCCCCGACGAGGGATTGAACCTGGGCCCCGTGCATTCGGAGCACAGAGTCTTAACACCTGGATGGCCAGGGAAGTCCCTCTTTTTGCTTCGACTCCAGTTAGGTAGTGCTGGTTCCCCCTGCTGTACTTCTTGCTTCTTCTGGACCACTTACCACCTTCAAGTGTGCTGTTATTTACATGTTTATGATGACTGTTGTGTGTATCTTCCCCATTCGAATGTAGAGGGCAGGAGTCCTGCTTTGCATTATTCACTGATGGATCCCAAGCACCCAGATCAGTGCAGGCACACAGCACCCAGTACATGATTGACTGAATGAGTAAAGACGCAGAAGGGAGGAAAAGGAGGATTCCTAGCCAAATAGGGAAGTAAAAGTTGTGACTTCTTACCGCTGAAGGGAGATGGTAGCACATAAGGGGAGTGGGGTTTTTCCATTCCTGCTCAAGCTGGGTCTTGTTGGCTTTCGTCTGGAGAGAAGCATCTCCCTTCACAGTGGGTCTCAGTGGTTCAGTTGGAACAGCACAGATGGGAAGAGTCCTGGACAACCCAATCTGAGGAGCAGCCCTGTGTTGTTCGTTTCAGAAGTAATCTACCCACCCTTTAAAAATCCTTTAGACTATGTTGCCAAAACTCAATCACAACACTGATTTGAAACATAGAATTAGTCCTTATTTTCAGTTCACTGCATTTTTAAAGAAGTTCAGTTTGCCAGTTCAATATTTAAAATCCATAGGCTTTAACTAGGAGAAGGCAATGGCACCCCACTCCAGTACTCTTGCCTGGCAAATCCCATGGACAGAGGAGCCTGTTAGGCTGAAGTCCATGGAGTCGCTAAGAGTCGGACACGACTGAGTGACTTCACTTTGACTTTTCACTTTCATGCATTGGAGAAGGAAATGGCAACCCACTCCAGTGTTCTTGCCTGGAGAATCCGAGGGATGGGGGAGCCTGGTGGGCTGCCGTCTATGGGGTTGCACAGAGTCGGACACAACTGAAGTGACTTAGCAGCAGCAGCAGCAGCAGCAGCAGGCTTTAACTAATGTAAACAAAGGTCCAAAAAGTGGCAAGTGCGAAGTTTACCTACCAAAGTGGGATGTTCCCTGCAAGCTCTTAAGGAGTGGGGTTTGTGAATAACTGATTCATTTTACTGAGAAGCTAAGCATCAGAAAGGGCTGGTAATTTCCTTAAGAGTCACACAGTTACTAACTGGTTATAACTGGTGGCTTTTCCAAAGAAGTTTGAATCAATCACAGGAGTGTCCATGTTCAAATCCCATTGAATGTGCAAATGAACGGGGCTTTGAGGACACCTGATGGGATTTCCTCATTTTAGAAATTAAGATACACACACAAAGTGTATTAGTCTGAGTTCTACAGAGAACTAGAACATAGGGTGTATGTATGTGTATCTATATATACATATATTTTAAAAAAGCTTCCCTGTAGCTCAGATGGTAAAGAATCTGCCTGCAGTGTGGGAGAGCTGGGTTGATTCCTGGGCTGGGAAGATCCCCTGGAGAAGGGAATGGCAGTCCACTCCAGTATTCTTGCCTGGAGAATTCCATGGATAGAGGAGTGGGCTACAGTCCATGGAGGTGCAAAGAGACAGACATGTCTGAGCGAATAACACTTACTTATACATATACATATGGACATATATATATATACACACACATACATATATATTATAATTTCTTACATATATTATTTAATAACCTAATTTGTTATTTATTTTCATAGACTATAACCTATTTATTATAATATAAACTTAATATTGTGACCCCTTAGACTGTAGCCCTCTAGGCTCCTCTGTCCATGGAATTCTCTAGGCAAGAATACTGGGGTGGCTTGCCATTTACTTTTCCAGGAGATCTTCCCAACCCCAAGATTGAACCCATGTCTCCTGCATTACAGGCAGATTCTTTACTGTCTGAACAACCAGGGAAGTATGTAATTTCTTATATGTTTAGTATATTAATAATATAATTTGTTATTTATTTTCATAGGCTATAACCTATTTATTATAATGTAAATTGGTATTATACATATATGGATATTTATTATAAATTACTATATTTATATACTTGTATACAAGGCAAGCTGGAGACAGAGGAATAGTTCCAATCCAACTCCAAAGGCCTGAGAACCAGAAGAGCTGGCAGTGTCTGTTCTGGGTCCAGTCTGAGTCCGGAGGCAGGAGATAACCCATGTCCCAACTTAAAATTAGTCCACCAGAGAGCTTGGATTCTCCGTTTGTCAGCTGTTTTGTTTGGTCCAGACCCTCAGTGGGTTGGATCAGGTCCACTCATGTTGGGAGGGGCCAGCTATTTTACTGAGACCAATTCAAAATTAGAAAACTTTTCTAACTTCGTCTAGAAAAACACCCTCACAGCCACACCCAGAATAATGTTTAGCCAAACACCTGGGCATCCTGTGGCCCAGTCAAGTCGACGACACAGAGGATTAATGGTCACACTCAGGAAGGGGGGTTGCGTACCGTGCCCCCCACCCCGCCACAGCATGAGTCAGGCCGGAGCTGCCAGGACCCTCCCTGGAACCCCCAGTTTCCCGTGTCCCCCTTCACATCCTTGCATTTTCACATCAGCACACATTTCCTCCATCTCTGTTATCAACTAATAATTCTCATACATCTCATTAGTTCTAGTTTATACATATTTAAATCACTGATGTCTAACAAATTTCTTCAAGGCCTTGTATATAATTTCCCTCAACTGCTTAGCGAGAAGCTATTTCATCTACACATTTAGAAGAATACTTTTAACTACAAATTAGATTTCCCCCCCCCCCAACAGAAATAAATGGTTCATTACTGAAATTAAGATTTCTTATCACTGCACTAGCCGCTGTGGATATGATGGGGAAGACGGTGCAGGTGTGATGGAGGGTGTTTGGCCTGAGACAGTTTAGAAAGGAGCGATGAGACATCTTCTTGATTGAGATGAGGCAAGAAGTAGGATGTTTTCTGTTGTTTTTATCTTGTTTCCTCCTCATGAGAAAAACAACTTGTCTTTACATTGCTATGACTTAAGTAAATCATCTCCATAAAGATATTAAAAATACCCGCTGAGTGTTTTAGAAATCGGAAGAATCAGAGATGTACATCAAAGCAGGTTAAAAAAACAAAAAACAAAAACGGTCTAATTTGTGCTGGTAGGCAGCTCAGGGATGGGCAGAGGGGGGACAGGCCACTTTCTCCATTGCCCACGGTGACCTAACAGTGTGTATTGACCACTGAGGACTGCTCTGTGCTGGCGACCCTGCAGGAGGCATTTGGCCCGAGATGGGGACATGTGAAGTGGCTTGCCTGAGTCCCAGGAGTCCCGGGAGGCTGACGGCATGTCGCAGGTTATATGTTCCAGCTCATGGTGCCTTTCAGCTGAGCAAAGAAGCTGACACACATCACCTGGATGGTGGGTACACGTTCAGGTCCCTGGCCGCGCTCTCTTGACATTCTGGTCCATGGGTTTGGCAAGACTCCAGGAGCTGGTGTTTTAAAAATTTCTCTGGCGTTGCTAAGGTGGGTCCACGGTGACCGTCTTCGGTGAAACACGGCTGCGCCCGCCCTCCTCTCGGGTCTCGGGCGCCCCAGGCTCCGGGAACCGCGTCTACCGCTGCCTTCACCTCCTTCCCGGGGCCAGAGCCCCACGAAGCAAGAGTCTACCAGGGACTCCGCCCTGGCTTTTGGAAAGCGAGGAAATAGCAGGACACAGGCGGACTCGGGGATTCAGAGAGCGCCCCCAGCCACCCGGGCTGTTCCCTCACTTTGCTGTTTGTCTCCCTTCTGCGGGTCAGGCCCCGGCCTCTTGCGGGGTCCTGGGGGCTCTGTGGTCCTTGTGCTTCATGGCTCACCCTTCCTGCTTCTCTGCAGATGGCACCGTGAGCTGCCCGCTCCTACAAGTCCTCCTCCAGATGGTGTCAGAAGCGGGGTGCTCGCTCGTCCTGCAGGGCTGCGACTTTGCCCCCGGCCAGTGCCCCCCGCCCCACCCGCCCCGTCACCGCCGTCAGTCTGTGTCTGGGAACTCGGCTCTTGGATGCTCTGCAGGGAGGCGGGACCGTGCAGGGTTTGGCGTTCTGTGTGCTTATTTCCCTCTGCACAGCTCCTCCAGGCTCATCCTCGCTATTGCGAGTGTGCAGGATGGTGACCGCAGTTAGTATGGTACACTGAGAACTTTCTGCCAGAGTGGCTCTCAATTGCTCTCAACACACACACACACACACATATACACACATACACACAAATGCAACATATGCAAACATATGAACACCACACACATACGTGTACACACATACACACATATATACATATACACATACATACTCATATACCCACACATACGAACACACATACACACACATATACAAATATACATACATACACAAGCACACATACACAACCAATAAACATACATATACACAGACACACATACACAGACGTACAAAAACATAGATGTACACATATACACACATACACACAAATGCAACATATGCAAACATATGAACACCACACACATACGTGTACACACATACACACATATATACATATACACATACATACTCATATACCCACACATACAAACACACATATACACACACATACACATATACGTACATACACAAACACACATACACAACCAATAAACATACATATACACAGACACACATACACAGACACACATACACAGATGTACAAAAACATAGATGTACACATATACACACATATACACAAGCATGCACATACATACTCATATACCTACACACACACACACACATGCCCCCCCACAAACACACACATATGTATGCGTATATACACATATATACACACATAAAGACATAAACACACAAACACACACACGTACACACAAATACACACAAACATGCACATACACACAGTAACTGCGTATGTGAGGAGGCGATGAGTGTATTAGCTTGACTGTATCAGTCATTTCACTGTGCCTATCAAGACATGATGTACACTATAAATACATGTAATTTTCATTAAAAATTTTAAAAAGTGAAAGGAAAGAAGGGCCACTTTGTTCTCTTCGTGTCTGACAGCCAGGCTTGTCCCCCGGCAGGACCCTGCCCCGAGGCCACATGCCCCACAACCGCCTGTGTGGAGAACGCCCTCCCCGACCCCCGCGTGGACTGTAGTGTGGAGGCACTGTGGAGGGTTTCCAGCTCTGCGTCTGTTGTAGGGTGATTGTGGCTGAGACTCTTCATCTCCTCCTCTTCCTCGCCGGTTCTGGGATTGGGTGAAGTCTGTCTTGGTCCTTGGGTGCTCAGCCAGCTTCCCGCTGACTTTAATTCTCACCTCTCTGTGCCACGCAGTCTCTTTCCAATCCCAGCTGTTTTCTTTCCTCCTCTGTCATCTTTTTGCCTGAGTCAAAACCTACTACACACTTAATTTTCTGGCCCTTAGCTTCAGATAGTTCTTCTGTATAAACATAAAGAATGACTCTTGCCTATTCTCAATGAATAGACTTGGTTACCTTTAAAAAGTGAATTTTCTGTAGCTCATGTATATATTAATCTGCCAGAATTTTGCTCTTCCAAGTGTTTGAGTGATTACTGTTTTTTTTTATTATTCTATCCTACCCATGTTTTGTCACTGGGTAAAGCCTTAGTTTGCAATCCGAAGTCCTAACTTCTAGCTTAAAAATCCCAAATTGCGAAGAAATTCTCCTCATTGAGTTTTCATTTTCAAATTTCAAAACACATCTTCCTTATAATAATTTTAAAAATGAAGAATATTAAAAAATAAAAGGCTGTTCTTTCTTATCTCATTCCACACCCCAGATGGGATCACATTTAGAAATTTGATGTTTATCCTTCCAGACATCTTCTTTGCATATTGAAATCTGTCAGTTTATAGATATTTGCAAACATCAAGTCCCATTGGTTTTTCTAGTGCGTATGTTTTACCTCCTTTTGATCGAATTCGTCATCCTTAACTTTTATACATTTCATTCTTCTGGCAGAGTGAACTCTTAGTAGGGGATACTGGTTATTATTTTTATTATAAGTTTTGCATGAAGAAATGTATTGCAGTGCATGTGTTGTTGTTGTTGTTCAGTCGCTAAGTCATGTCCAACTCTTTTGTGACCCTCTGGACTATGGCCCTCCAGGCTCCTCTGTCCATGGGATTGCCCAGGCAAGAATACTGGAGTGAGTTGCCATTTCCTCTTCCAGGGGGTCTTCCCAAGCCAGGGAATTGAACCCATGTCTCCTGCATTGGCAGGTGGATTCTTTACTGCTGAACCACCAGGGAGCTCCTTCAGCAAATGTAGTCTTGCTGAAATGAGAAGGATTAAAAACTAGTTAAAGAAGGTTCTTCCAGACTAGTGGTTCTTAACCTGGGTCACACATTGGGATCCCCTGGGAGCCTTGGAAATGATCAATGCCTTCAGCGATTCTGACTTAATTGTCTGACGTGTGGCAGGGGTTTCAGGAATTTTCCACACTCCCCAGGTGAGTCTGCACAGCCAAGACTGAGAACCACCGTTCTAGACAAAGACTAAGGATTACCGATGCTAAAATCCAAATATAATTAGCAGCCGCCCTGGGGGCACTGGCTCCCTTTCTTAATTAAAGATTTTCAGTTTTCACTTGACTCCCATTAGCAAGTGGTTTTCTTAGAAGACAAACAAGCAGACACCCAACGGGAAGCAAGTGCCCTGCTACCCAGAGAGTCCTTCCAGTGGTGCCACCTTGGTTGGTGATGGCTGCAGGCCTGGCATCACTCTGCACCTTTTCCTGCATCTCGGGGATGAATCAGGCTGAGGTGTGGTGCCGGCCCCTTTCCAGAAGCCTTAAACTGAAGGTGTGGGAGGGGCTGAGCCTGGGTGGAGGGGGGCCAGGACAAGGCAGGGGGAGACCCACTGGTTAAGGTCAAAGGTCCACAGGGTATAGATTAGGGAGGCTTCCCGGGTGGCTCAGTGGTAAAGAACCTGCTGCCAATGCAGGAGATGTGGGTTCAGTCCCTGGGTCAGGAAGATCCCCTGGAGAAAGCAACGACACCCCATTTCAGGACTCTTGCCTGGAAAATCCCATGGACAGAGGAGCCTGGCGGGTTATAGTCCATGGTGTCTCAGAGAGTCGGCCACGACATAGTGACTGAGCACGCACACATGGGTTAGGATAAAGGGGAATTTGGATGGATTTGGGAGAAGTGTGCTGGGGTGGCACTTAGGCATCTCCAGGGGTCCCAGCCTCACTTGGAGCCACTTCTAGATGCCAAGTCAAGACCTAGTGGAGGTCTCCATTCAAGCGGACATGCTAGGGTCCAGTCCGCTTCCACCAGGGGGTAGGTAGGCAAAGAGGAACTCTCAGTTCCCTTCTATAAGACAGTGGTCCCCAGTCTTTTTCCACCAGGGACTGATTTTATGGAAGACAGTTTTTCCACAGACAAGGGAGTGGGGAGATGGTTTTGGGATGATTCAAGCACATTAAGTTATTGTGCATTTATTTCTATTATTATCACATCAACTCCACCTCAGATCATCAGGCCTTAGATCCCAGAGGCTGGTGAAAGTGAAAGTCACTCAGTATTGTCCAACTCTTTGCGACCCCAGGGACTATCCAGTCTATGGAGTTCTCTAAGCCAGAATACTGGAATGGGTAGCCGTTCCCTTCTCTAGAGGAACTTTCCAACTCAAGGATCGAATCCAGGTCTCCTGCATTGCAGGTGGATTCTTTACCAGCTGAGCCACCAGGGAAGCCCAAGAATACTGGAGTGGGTAGCCTTTCCATTTTCCAGTGGATCTTCCTGACCCAGGAATCGAACCGAGGTCTCCCGCATTGCAGGCGGATTCTTTCCAGCTGAGCTGCAGGAGCCCTGCTTTAGGGCAACCTCTAGGGGCTGAGGGTCACCATCCTCTTTTATCCAGGAGCAGCACAAATGTAGCTAACCATACATTCAGCCAGAATGTTGACAGAGGCTGTGTCCTACCCTCAGCAGGTTAGAGGCAGAGCTTTTTGTAAATGATGAAGCATCTAGTTGTACGTTTATTTACAGCTGTTCACGCGGGGTTTGGGCAGACGGTCAATATGCTCCTTCTCGCCTCCCCCAGACCTGACATTAGACAGAGGTATGTCATCACCAGTCGCTTCCAGTTGGTCTGAAAACTCTGTTCTTTAAGAGAGTCAGAATAAAGTAAAATAATAGCAATTCACAGCTAGGATTTTGTGTGCAAACCCTGGAGTGGATACTATGTACATAGATATATTTATTTGAAATCTGTTTGAGAAATTAGGGCGATTTTCTTGAAGAATTTTTTAACTGAAATTTGGCTTAAATGTTATTGAATGAGACAGCTCTTTTCCTATTCTCTCCAGCAGATTCCCAGGGAGGTCCCTGTGTGAGCCTGACCGAGAATCCCCTGGAGACGCATAGAAAGTTTCCTAAACTTTGGTCGTTGGGAAATGATAGCATACCACCCTCCACCGCAGAGGTTCTCTGAAATAGTTTGCTAATGATTATAATATCATAAACACTGGTGCCAGTGAGAGACGGGTCATTTTGGCGGAGATCCTGCGGATGAAAAGGCATCTTCTTCCCCCAGTTTAAGTCCCAGCCGGAAGCCGCAGATGGGGGTTGGCATGACTCCAGCTGTAATTACTCGACCTGGTCCAGTTACAGGCCTGAGTGAAGGGAGGGGGTCAAGCCCGCCTGCTGTCCAGAGTCAAAGCACTGAGTTCCCAGACATGCAGATTCAATTATTTCAGGGAGGCCTCTGCCAGCGCCGATTCTGTTATTGCACTTTTGAGACTCCCTACCTACAGCGAATGCCTGCTGGCAGTCACAGCTGATAAACCGACCAGGAGTTTCCTGCTCTGAGCGGGGGAAGCAAAGGCTTTTGCAGAGACCCACTGTTGGCGACAGTCGCTGGCGGTGGGAACTCCCAAGCTACTGCATTAAAGCTGGAGGTTATCTGGCAGTGACTTCGCAGGGCTGGGAGCCGCTCTGAAATCCAGTTTGCTCTCTTTTTTGGACTGATTCAGAAGCCTCCAGGGTAAGTGTGATCATAAGATGGTAGAGTCCTTAGAAAAAAAAAAATCTCGGTGTGTAAAACACTGGCAAATAGATGACTGTTTAAATGCTGCTCACGCTGCACTGATATAGATTTGAAAATAAAAAGAGGATTAGAGCTCTCAGGATTAATATAGGATTAATCTAGTTCTTTCTTTAATACCAAAGACACAAATGTCCTGAAGGAGACATTGATACTCTCTTTGAAAAAAAAAAAAAGCTAATAATTCTATGGGATCATAATTCTTATAAGGAGATCATCTTTTGCGAGCAAGATGATTTAGAAGAAATTCATTCCCTGATCAGTTTATGTTCATGATGAATGTAAATGTTTTTTAATTGCCGTCGATGGCAACAAGGCAGCAGGAATCTGAGGGGTGCTGCACTCTGGTTGATGAACAGGATCAGGGTTTGGGAAGTAAGTTTCATGTTTACAACTTTGAGGTGCCAGCGAAATACTATTTTGGAAGTGTTCTTGGTTATTAACCTTTGGATTAAAGGAGCTCATCAACATTTTATTAAAGCTATTTTCTTTAATGTGGTCTTTTTGTTGACGAGTCGTCACCCAGCTTCTGCCGAACGAGTTTCAGAGCTTTCCGCAGGCAGGAGTTTCAGTGTTTTGCGTCTGTTTCTCCCTCCATCTTCACCTGCAACCATTGTTGATATTTAATATCTACAGCGAGAGCAAACAGGATGCTGTTCAATGTGTCTACTATTTTTGGAGTAAGCCTCTGAATGCAAAAAGATGATAGCATCAATTTAGGGACCATTCTCGACAGAGATTCTGACTACAAATGTTCAGGACCCTGAATCATGAAACACGTTGCTGCTGATTTTGGAGGCAGTAAAGGAGAGGAGATGCCTAGGTGGGGGGAAAACCCGGGAAAGCCCTTCTGAGTTAGACGAGAGCACTGGCAATGTCTTTGGAGCCAGACAGCCTTGGGTTCATATTCTGATGCCACTGTGTACTGGCTGTAAGACCCTGGGAGAATTAACATCACTGAAGCCATGAATGGAGACCGTGAGAGTGCCGACGTTACAGGATTACTGTGGGCTTAAATGGTAAATGCTGATGGTTTGTGGTATGTCCTCAATAAAATGGATGCAACCCTTTGGGCTACAGTTGGGGGTCAAAATGATGGATCAAAGGAAGTAAGCACCAGGTAAAAGAAGAGCATCTATTTTTGACCAGGACTGATTCTTATAGCCCTTGGTGCCTCCGTGACATTTTTAAGAAGAACTCAAAGGAAATGTGCTCCAGAGATGTACAATGCAGGACTCAGGGGAAAAGGAGTTCTACTGGCCCAAGAATATCAGTGTGTCATTTATAGACTGAGTCAAATTTGATTGCTGATAAATGCAGCAATATATCATAAAATAAAGTCATACATCTGCACAAGCATTCCTGACAATTTTTTCCCTCTCTTATGTTTTTGGCACTGACTCTCGCTTGACTTTCAGACGTTTTGATCTGCATTTTCGCTAGGTAGATTAGAGGATTGTGCTGAAAGTTGGCTGTACGGGTCAGTGAGCATGCCTGGCTGAGAGAACGGTGTGCGTTAGAACACAGAGAAGACCTACTGAAAGTCGCAATCTGTAAGTGGTAGACGAGCGTGGAAGATGGATGAGTGAGCGGATGATTGTTACACAGCACGAAGCAAGTCGGAAAGAGAAAAACAAATATCGTACATTAAGGCCTATGTATGGAATCTAGAATGGTCCTGATGACCCTGTTTGCAGGGGAGGACTGGAAACACAGCTGCAGAGGAGAGACTTGTGGGCCCAGGGCGGGAGGGAGAGAGTGGAACGAGCGCAGGAACAGCGTCAATGTATGTACACCATCACGTGTAAAACAGACAGTGGCGGAAATCGCGGCATAACGCAGGGAGCCCAGCCTGGCTCTGTTGATGACCTAGAGGCTGGGATGCAGGGAGGGGAGGAGGGGCTCAAGAGGAGGGTGATCTATGTATAGTTATGGCTGATTCCCCTTGTATGGCAGAAACCAACCCAACACTGTAAAGCAATTTTCCTCCAACTGCTGCTGCTGCTGCTGATACAGCTAAGTTGCTTCAGTTGTGTTCGACTCTGTGCGACCCCATAGACGGCAGCCCACCAGGCTCCCCCGTCCCTGGGATTCTCCAGGCAAGAACACTGGAGTGGGTTGCCATTTCCTTCTCCAGTGCATGAAAGTGAAAAGTGAAAGTGAAGCCACTCAGTCATGTCTGACTCTTTTCGACCCCATGGACTGCAGCCCACCAGGCTCCTCTGCCCATGGGATTTTCCAGGCAAGAGTACTGAAAAATAATGAAAAAGAACAGACAAATCGTAACTCTGTGCACAAGGCCTTCTTTTGCTCCACGGGATCTATAACAGCTCAGTATCGAGAACGACTTTGTGCAGTCAGTGCCTAATTAATTTGCAGTCATCACTAGTCAATCATTTCATCGATTTGGTTAGTATTTCTAGAGATCTTGCTAGGTTCATTGTGTTAGACAATGTTAGATACCATCATCTAATAAATACGAGAAGACACATGCCTGGATAACATTGCTGGCATGCACCACGTCAAACTTTGAGTCATTTTAAAGCAAGGCATCATCACCTTGTAAATATAAACCAATTAAAAATCCTCAGAAACCTACCAGTTAAATTTTCTCTTTTGAAAATAGATTTTCCTTTTCTTTCTCTCTTTCTTCCTTTCCTAATGGTGGAGAACTGACCAAAGCTACAAAGGGATCGTGGAAAGGTCAATTCCTTAAGGAAAAAAAGATATAATTTATACATTTGATTGCCAAGATGCTTGCAATCAGCTATAAAAACTGACGCATTTTGTCCAGGGAACCAGACACTCAACACCATCAACAGGATTCCAGCACTGAACGTTCAAACGAGTGTTGGTGGTTGCTGAATACCAGGGGTCAACGCCATGGAAAACTGAGGCCCGTGCAGTATGGGCTTGTGGGTACCATGTGACGGTCTGAGCAAGACCTTTGACGCTGAGAGCTCTCGGCATATGTGTTTCATCCATGTGGTGGTGAAGGTCTGGGGCCAGATAACTCTTGTTCTTCTATTTTATTTTTTCCGGAAACCATGTAGTACCAGAGTTTTTGTTTGGTCTGCAAGTACAAGCTCTACAGGAATTACACGGTCTTCATTTCTCCAGCGTGTGTGTGTGTGTGTGTGTGTGTGTTAGTTGCTCAGTCGTATCTGACTCTGCGACCCCATGGCCTGCAGCACACCAGGCTTCCCTGTCCATCACCAACCCCTGGAGCTTGCTCAAACTCATGTCCATTGAGTCGGTGATGCCATGCAACCATCTCATCCTCTGTCCCCTTCTCCTCTTACCTTCAATCTTTCCCAGCATCTGGATTTTTTCCAATGAGTCAGTTCTTTGCATCAGGTGGCCAAAGTATTGGAGTTTCAGCTTTAGCATCAGTACTTCTGATGAACGTTCAGGACTGATTTCCCACAGGTTTGATCTCCTTGCAGTCCAAGAGACTCTCAAGAGTCTTCTCCAACACCATAGTTCAAAAGCATCAATTCTCTGGCATTCAGCTTTCTTTATAATCCAACTCTCACATCCTTACATGACTAGATTAAATCCATACATGACATGATTAGATCCATATGTGTTAGATTAAAGAGGTGTCTTATTTGCGTTTCATTACTCATTAGTGGATTCAAGCATATTTACACATACTTAAAGGTGATCTGTATTTCCTTTCTCTCTGAAAATTGCCCATGTGTGTCTTAGTAGATGGCTGGTATTTTTCTTTCCGTTTTGCACAAACATTTTTTAACAGTGGAGACTTTAGCCTTTTCATATATGTTGCAAAAACCTTCACAGTATGTCACTTGTATTTTGACATTTAGGTAATATTGTCTGGCACAGTAAAAACTTGCTGCATAAAAGCAGTCAAATCACACAATTTTATATTTAGTATTTCTAGCTTTTGTTTCTTACTTGAAAACCTTCCTTGTTTATGGTTTAAGTTGTTGTTATTGTTGTTCAGTTGCTAAGTCCTGTCTGACTCTTTGCGACCCCATGGACTGCAGCATGCCAGGCCTCCCTCACCATCTCCTGGAGTTTGCCCAAGTTCATGTCCATTGAATCAGTGATGCCATCCAACCAACACTCAGGACTGATCTCCTTTAGGATGGACTGGTTTGATGTCCTTGAAGTCCAAGAGTCTTCTCCAACACCACTGTTGAGAAGCATCAATTCTTTGGTGCTCAGCTTTCTTTATAGTCCGTCTCACATCCATACATCTCCCGTCCTCTTCTCCTTTTGCCTTCAGTCTTTCCCAGCATCAGGGTCTTTCCCAGTGAGTCGTGTTTAATCGACCCTGGTGTGAGTGGTAGTCACCAAGGATTTGAGCTATCCTTCCGTCTTCTCCGTGCTCCTGTGGCGCCTTGAGCACTGGGTGTGAATCTCAAGGTTTTATTAAAGTGACTTTGGTTTTACTCCAAATAAAAGAGAGTCAGTGTGAGCCCTAAAGCAGGGCCAGAATGTTCTCTGCCTTGTCCTTCTGCCTTGTCTCTGTCACTGAGGTTGGCCTCTGCCTCCCGTTGTCCCAGGAGGGCC
The DNA here is from genome assembly GCF_003369695.1 of Bos indicus x Bos taurus. Taxonomy (NCBI): domain Eukaryota; kingdom Metazoa; phylum Chordata; class Mammalia; order Artiodactyla; family Bovidae; genus Bos; species Bos indicus x Bos taurus. The sequence goes on along the minus strand of NC_040099.1, from coordinate 7,115,310 downwards.
CGCCCACCCCCGCCTCGCTTTCTGGTCTCTGGACCAGAGAATCTGGTCTGGAACTCAAATAGAAGCTGTGGACAGGAACTCCTCTAAGTTTTAGCCTAATGTTGTACCTGTTTTCTTTTCTAAAATGACTGAATACACAACCGGAGGTTTATTATGCTACACATGTTCTGTCCTTCATCACCTCTTACTATTAAAGATCCTCTTATATTTCTAGAGCCAGATCATCTTTCTAAATCCATCACTAGGAGGCTTATGGCAATATCGCATAGTTTGGTCCTATAGTTCATTCTGCAGCATTCCGAAAAATCAGAATGGAATGTTTATAATGTTCAGGGCTTCAGTGATGAGCAACACGCACTCCTGCCATAGATGAGCTCACAGTTCCAAGGGAGAAGACCGAGGTGAAAGATAACAGTGCCGGTGGTTAGTGCAGCCGCGAGGAGCTGTGCAACATCGAGGAAGGACAAATACATCGAGAAAGGGGTTACAGACTGGGTAGCTTTTCACCTGGGGCTTACAGCGGACCAGACGCCTAATTCTCTAAATAGGCTCTATTTTTTGCATTGGATATTTCTTTGTACAAGGTAGCGTTCCATTTGTTTTGTTCAGTAAAGATAAAAACCTTATCAATAAAGGAACTATAGCAGTGAATAGTGACTATCTGGAATTATACCTCTAATACGAAAAGTATCTTTTTCTTTTTCCCATTGTATAACATCAACATTGCCGTACTTGGTTTAATCCTGATGTTAAACCAATTGGCCAGCAGAGGGCGCTGCATACTGACAGTGCCTCCACACTGGCTGCTCCAATCTTCAAATGCTCCAGAAGCGTGACACTGACTCAGGTGTGTTGGCAAGCACTTTGCAACTGTTTCAAACAAAAATGCATGTCAGAAATTAAAAGAGGAATGTGGTAAATCAATTCTAATGTAAAATAAAAAATTAAGTTATAATTCAAGGAAACTTAAAAGGAGAAATTAGATAGGTGTGACCCCATGGACTGTAGCCCACCAGGCTCCTCTCTCCATGGGATTTTCCAGGCAAGAATACTGGAGTGAGTTGCCATTTCCTTCTCCGGGGCATCTTCCCAACCCAGGGATTGAACCCACGTCTCCTGCATTGCAGGTGGATTCTTTACCTACTGAGCCACCTGGGAAGCCGCAAAGAAAAGGAGAAATTAGGTAGATGGTATAGAATTTCTTTTTATTTGTTAATAAAGAGGCAATGTCTACATGCTTATGAATATAGCTTACATGAGTTAAGAGAAGGTAATATGATAACATTAATTTCCTTTACAAATCAGCATGGCTTCTAAATTCTCTCTGAAACTGTTCTTCATTTCATAGTGTGATTAATTCTCTATATTAAACTAAATATGAAGAACCAGTGTCTTAACATATTGTGTGTGTGTGTGTGTGTGTGCATGCGCTCAGTTGTGACTGACTGTGTGACCCCATGGACTGTAGCTCACCAGGTTCCTCTGTCCATGGAATTCTCCAGGGAAGAATACTGGGATGGGTTGCCATTTCCTTCTCCAGGGCATCTTCCCAGCCCAGGGATTGAATCCACGTCTCCGAGTTGACAGGCAGATTCTTTACCACTGTGCCTCCTGGGAAGCCTGTCTAAGGTATTACATTCTTTTTAACACTGAAGTAGATGCTATTTTTTGAATGGTTTCAAAATGTTGTAGTTGTGCACAGATTCTTTTCATGTCTCTTTAGAAAGTTTTTTTTTCTTTTTTGGCCAGGCCACGTGGCTTGTGGGATTTTGTGGTGGAAGCACAGGGTCTTAACTGCTGGACCGCCAGGGAAGTCCTAAAAAGATATTTTAATTGATGTATTTCCTCTATGAATTTGAGGATTCCAAAACATTTTTTAGAGTAGGATTTTCTCCCTTCTATGTTTTCATAAAACTTTTTAAAGGTACGATTTTAAACCCATTTGCGTGTGTGCTAAGTGACTTTAGTCGTGTCCGACTCTTTGCAATGGAGAAGGCAATGGCACCCCACTCCAATACTCTTGCCTGGAGAATCCCAGGGACGGGGGAGCCTGGTGGGCTGCTGTCTATGGGGTCGCACAGAGTCGAACACGACTGAAGCGACTTAGCAGCAGCAGACTCTTTGCAACCCTGTGAGCTGTAGCCCACCAGGCTCCTCTGTCCATGGGATTCTCCAGGCAGGAATACTGGAGTGGGCTGCCATTTTCTTCTCCATTAAGCCCATTTGCAGGTGGCCAAACTTGGCAATGTGGAGACCTCTTGTTAATGGAACATTACTGGCCCTTTTAAGCTAACACAGGGCATTTGTGAGCAAACTGAATTGGCCCCATGAAATGCCTCAGATTTCTCAGAAGGAGGAAAATGTTCAAGTAGATTTTTTTTCTTGTTTTTGTTTTCTACTGCCTAGTTGGGGTGCAAGGGCATCTCACTGCGGTGGTTTCTTTTATTGCAGAGCACAGGCTCAGCAGCTGTGGGGCTTAGTTGCTTCTCGGCATGTGGGATCTTCCCGGATCAGGGGTTGAACCTGTGTCCCTGCGTTGGCAGGCGGATTCTTAACCACTGGACCACCAGGGAGGTCCTCCAGGAGATTTTTGTTTGCAGGAATCCAGTGTCCCCAAAGCCGTAATCTCTTGTGTTCTGATGACTTCTTACTAATTTATCAGATATGTTTACTGACAGTTTGTAGCAAATTCCTGCCCTAATGGGTGTTGTGTAAAATCCCAGAGTGATAAGACCTTCTCTCATGCCTTAATCCATGCTCAATTCAACTGGTAATCTTACTGAGGTTTATTGCTTGGCCCAATAAAAATTTAGTTGTGTAAATAAGATATGACCTAACTCGGACTGTCAAATGTTACTTGGGAAACTTTCAAAAGAAATAATTATCATTTTGAATGGCAGCAAGTAGTAGCAGCAGCTATGCAGCATGCTCAGATTGAGATAGAGGTTAAGCTGCTCTGTAGATTAAATCATGATTTGTCTTTCAAGGTTGGGAAGAAAATAACGTTATCCCTTTGGCTGTCTTTGCAGTGAGGGACTGCTTGGGTGCCTGGGGTGGATCCTACAGCCGTACCTCTTTCTGCAGATAGAATCCTCTGTCTTTAGTGGTGTCTGGCATCTTACATTTCATTTTAGATTGTCGAGGCTACTGGAATAGAAATCGCTTGGAAGTGGTTCCTGATATGTTAGTAAGACATTGGTGCCCACCGCATTGGGAAGATTGATGCCAGCCTTGGGGGTGTCGTGGTTTGCTGGTCTGAAGATTAGCTTCAAGTCATTAGCTTTGTACCGCCATTTATTTAAAGTGATTAATGCTTGTAAATTATTGTTATTTTAAGAGAAACTTTTCTCTCGTTGCTTGGATCACCAGCGACTCGTAATCGGTTCCATATTGACGAGTCATTGCTTCCTAATTACCTGTGTCTTTTCAGTGCTGTCTGGATCTGTTTTATCCTGGAACACGATGGGTGCGGACTCCAGTGGTCTGCCCATCTCCAGTCCTTTGTTGTCTGAATAGCATGACCCTAACACAGGAGGAGCTCGAGGGTGCCACCGCCCATCCTACCCACAGTGGGGTCAGGTTTTCCCTTCTTTTCTCAAGCACTTGTGTGGCCTCCTCCGGAGAAGAGGCGATAAGTAGATTGTGGGTAAGGACCCAGGTTCTGGAGCCAGCCAGACCCAGGCCAGCCGGGAGCAGACTTTGTAAGTTTAGGCAAACAGTCCAGCTTCCCTGCCTCAGTTTTGTCATCTGCAAATTGGGTGTAGGAACAGGCTGCTGTGAAGATGAAGTCTTTACAAACACTAAGCTGTCAGTATTTGTTGTTGTTAACTGACGGAATTGGTGGTAAAACCGGGTACTAAAACTGGCCTTTCCTATACAGTTTTTTATTGTTAATTAATGTTATTTTTTAGAATAGCTTCCAGTTCACAGATAAACTGAGTAAAGAGGATGTAGATTTCCCACATTCTTTTCTCTCCTGCCTGTAATGTCTCTTATTCGTAACATCATCCACTGTTGATTATAATCGATGAGTGGGTATCAATTTATTTTTACAAAGTCTCTAGTTGACTGTAAGTTTCACTCCTTATGCTAGCATTATACGGAAGAGTTTCACTGCCCTAAAAGCCCTCTGTTCCAGCCATCCATCCCTCCCCTCCCCCAATTCTTGGTCTTCATTGACCTTTTTAAAAAAAATTGTCTTATTGAAGTATAGTTGATTTAAAGTGTTGGGTTAATTTCTGCTGTGCGGCAAAGGGATTCAGTTATTCATACATAAATATTCTTTTTCATATTTTTTCCATTATGGTTTATCCCAGGATATTGAATATTCTTCACCGTTCTGTACAGCAACCTTGTCATTTATCTTTATGAGATAGTTTATGCCTACTAATCTCAAACTCCACGTCGCCCCTCTCCTGCCGCCTTCCTCTTTGGCAATCACAAATCTGTTCTCTAGAATCACCGATCCTTTTACTGTCTGCATAGTTTTGTCTTTTCCAGAATCTCATGTAGTTGGCATCATGCGGTATGTAGCCTTGTCAGCTTGGCTTCTCCCACTCATTCGTTTGCACTGATGTTTCCTCCATGTCATGTCCTGGCTTGGTAGCTTGTGTATTTTCATCTCCGAGTGAGACTCCGTTGTGCGGCTGTGTCCGGTTTGGTGGACCCGCTCACCTCTTGTTTTCAGTGGTATTTGCATGCCTTCCTTCCCTCTGTCTCCCGCTCCTGGGAGCTGATGGGAGGAGGAGACTGGAGCCTACAACCCACTGTGGCCTTAGCATCGGAGATAAGACCGGCTAAGTAGTAGGTCTGCAATCAGTGTTGGTTTAAATAGGAAAAGTGTGGGGACTCCCCTGGTGGTTCAGTGGCCAAGACTCCATGTGCCCAGTGCTTAAGGGTTCTGTCTCTGCTCAGGGAACTAGATCCCACACGCCACAATTAAAGGTCTTGTGTGCCACAGCTAAGACCCAGTGCAGCCAAACAAATGACAATAGGAAAAGTGGAAAGAGAAATTGTACATCGGGGGCAACAGCATTCGTTCTGGTGGGTGCTGCTCTGTGGCGAGTTTTCAAAGGGCTGTTGGAGATCACGTCTGTCCTCAGCTTGCCTTCTTTTCCGGAACCTGGAGGGTCTGGGGCCAAGTCCCCAGGGCAGCGACCTGCGTCGAGGAGGGGCGGGCCAGTGGCTGCTGGACGCGTGTCTGGGGGTGCGTTTCCCGCAGGTCCAGCGACAGCTGCTGTCGGGGGGCCCCCGTGCTCCCTGGATGGTGGCCTGGTGACGACTGTCACCTCTCTGCTTAGAGGAGAGTGAGTGTGGTCGGGGGCGTGGAGGCTAACTGGCCCCTGATGTGACAAACTGCCGTCCCTGCCGATCCCCATAAATACACCCTTGAGCCACGGAGTGATTGTGACCAAAAGCATCGCTGCGGCGTGTTCACTATTTAATGGCTGCCGCGGAGGAAGCTGGGGATTTTCCTGGGCGAGGAAAGGAGGACATAATTCATGTCGTAGGTGGGAGGTTATTCTTAAAATCAACATTACAAGCCTGAAAGTAGAGCAAAGAAGAATAAATTACTGTTCAGTGGAGCACTAACGGGAATGAGACCCTGGCCTGGAACTTTTTTTTTACCAGAGGAAACATGTTTTTTTTTTTTTTCCCGCATGAATTTGTGTCTATAGAGACACTTGCTTAAGAAGAGGAAATTGATCTCTAATCATTCTTCTTACTGTTTCTTGTTAAAAGGCAGAGGATAAGAGACCCGTCTGTGGCCTGAGGGCAGGGAGCTGCCCTTGAATCACTCTTGACCCTCTGGGAGGTTCATAGTCGGACACGACTGAGCAACTGATCTGATCTGATCTGGGGAGTTGCCCAGTTGGGGACTGTGTTGTTTTAATCACCCCGGGTTCATCCTGTTGCTGAGGGAGGGGCTCCCCCTGAGGAAGAGGATGGGTGAACACACAGCCTAGAAGAGGAGCCCACGGGCCAGGCTGGACCACAGGGCAGCTTGAGCTCAGAACAGTGTGACCCAGGAGGCTCTGTCCTCAAAGAGGGTGAGGTGACCCCGGGTCCCCTGGGAGGATGTGACTGGCTGGTGTGACTCGTTCCCTGGGCTGGCTGGGGACCGACCCCCCCTCACCCCTGAGCAAGGCGCAGCAGCCCCTGTTGAGGGTCGTGCACGCGGGCCGGAGTGGGGAGGGGAATTGACCTCAGTCTATCCAAGGCCGGCTTGGTCTAAGTATCAAGACAGCACATAATATCAAAACAGCACCTAAGTATCAAAATAGCACCTAAGTCTAAGTATCAAAACAGCACCTAAATCTGTTTTAGGTCTTATACTGCACGTATGTAGGTTAGGGATGTCAGAGAGAGAGAGGGTGTGAGGTTGATGCTAATTAATGGAAAGTGAAAGTGTTAGCCACTGAATAATGTCCGACTCTTTGCAACCCCTTGGACTTTGTCCACGGGATTCTCCAGGCAAGAATACTGGAGTGGGTTGCCATTCCCTTCTCCAGGGGATCTTGACCCAGGGATTGAACCTGGGTCCCCTGCATTGCAGGCAGATTCTTTACTGTCTGAGCCACCAGGGAAGCCCGCTAACTAATTGTTGTTGTTCAGTCGCTCAGTTGTGTTCAACTCTTTGTGACCCCATAGGCTGCAGCACACTGGGCTTCCCTGTCCCTCACCATCTCCCAGAGCTTGCTCAAACTCACGTCCATTGAGTCGCTGATGCCATCCGACCATCTCATCCTCTGTTGTCCCCTTCTCCTCCCGCCTTCCATCTTTCCCAGCATAAGCTAATTAAGTAAACATAATTAAATTATCAGCCGAAGTATCCAGTTTCCCTCTTTCCCCATCTTCACAGCGGCCCAGGTTTCAGGCATGGTTCAATCCTGTTCTCTGAGTCACACCCTCTGAGTTTGGTCACAGAGAATGCGTAAGAGGCACCCATTGCACTTACTGGAACGAGCGGAAGGACCAGAGAGACACTTCATGCCCGCAGCAGGTGACTCACAGCAGGCAGTGCTTACTGCGCCAGACGTAAAAGTGGAAGCTCCGTTTTATTCGTGGGCGCTGAACACTGCATCTAAAAGCGAGTCTGTGTGCTTGGGCCACAGACAATAGGCTGATTTCTTTCTGCACAGTGGGTATGGAGTTTTCATTGTTTTCTTGATAATAATGTATTTTATCCTCTGGGATTTTTTTCATGTACCAGTAGGCATTCTCCAAAGGCACAAAGAATGACGTTGGCTGTCATCAAGCATAGGGGTCATCTGATGTCAAGAGCAGACTCATTGGAAAAGACCCCGATGCTGGGAAGGATTGAAGGCAAAAGGAGAGGCTTGAGATGAGATGGTTAGAAAGCATCACTGACTCACCAGACATGAATTTGAGCAAATGCTGGGAGATAGTGAAGGATAGAGGAGCTTGGCATGCTGCAGTCCGTGGGGTTGCAAAGAGTCGACACGCCTTAACAAAGGCAGAGGGGGGGCATTGATGGTTTCCTTCATTGAATGGGTGTGAATAATCTGTTCTGTCATATCCAAGGCCTTAATGATAAGAAGTGTCATTTATTGTGACTGAGGGTGTTTTAGACTAGTATGAAATTGCCAAAATACATATCTCGATGGCCAACTTTGATATTTATTCTTAGGCATTGCTGTGTATTATTCCACTTGCAGGTGATCTTGCTGAGTCTGAATTCTCAGATTTTGCTGAAGAACAAAATGTGTTTTCTAGATTTTTCTTTACAGAGGCACTGGTGAGGCCAAAACTCTGGATCCTAAGTAGGGTCCTTGTTCTTCCTGATTGGCGGCCCACTGACTCGCCGATGGGCTTCTCTGTCCCTGAAAATAAGTAAGAAAGCCCCCAGATGTCTCCTTCTTGCTTGGTGATTTAGGGAGTGGGTGCCACAAGGAAAGGAGAGCACGCCTTCACTGAGTTACAGGTACCTGTGCTTTTCCCCATTTCCAACCAGCAGTGAGGAGCTCTGCAGCTCCCAGCCCTGGCAGCGCTGGCATCACCGTGTGTACTGAGGGTATTCATCCATCATGGACAGAGGCAAGATTTAGGCCAGTTGTTAAAATCCTGATGAAAGTTAACATGGATTTACATTCTAGCTTGAGAGTCATTAAAAATGAATGCTCTGCTGAGCTATTTTATCTTGGCTTTGGATTTGAGAAAAGCCTCTAAGTAAAAGCAACTAAGAAAGTCTATGAATAGCTTGAGAGTCCCTACATATTCATAATAGGCTTTGTGTGTGTGTGTGGCAAAGAATTTCCAATGTCCAGTTATAACCAGTGACCCGTGCAGTCAGCCCTCTGGGGTGGGCATTACTATTCTCTGTGACCTCTCAGGCATATGCCTGACCCAGGCAGGCAGGAAATGAGAATGTTTTATGCCAGTAAATGAAATCTGTCCCAGGCAGATCAGCCGATTACAGCTGATGACAAGCCTCAGTTGGCGCTTCCCGTCAATAATAAAATTGGAGGTATGTATTGGGATGGGGAGGGGGCGATGTGAGTCAGAATCTCTATAATAGACTTCTCTCCAAGATGCAGGTATCCAGCGATGTGTTTGGCAGATAATAGGTTCAGTTTTATGAGCTTTATTGTTATCTTGGTGATGTGCTGATACCTGAAGTCTCTGTCTGGGCAAAGCTGTAGCAACTGGAACTGCCCGAGGTTATAGATTGCTAAATGTAATTATTCAACCCTGTGTCGACAGGTGGCTTCAGAAATACAGAGATGCTAATCCTGGCTCTGCAGGGTTTGGTGGAGATTGCCACTTGAATAAATGAAATATTAAATTTATACAGATATCATGGAAATGATCTTCTAAGAAATAGTCCCATTAAGGGAAAGAAAGCATGTTGCCTTAAAGGTCAGGCGTATTATTTTTAAAATATCTGAGACAAGAGAAGAATAATCTAACAAGCATTTATCGAGAACATTTTTTGAATATCATGTGGGGATACTGGGGAGCACTGAAAGGTTTGAAATCCCAGTTTCTGATTTCACGGGCTTTTGTGAAGTGATTGAAACAATGCTCATGTAAACAAAAAAGCCTGTGATCCACTGTAAACCTTTTAAAAACAAGGAATGTTTAAGAGACTCGACATTAGTATAAACTTTTCCTTTAAATTCTGGGGTTCACTGGAGCAGTGGTACTCCACCTTTTTGGCACCAGGGACCAGTTTCGTAGAAGATCACTTTTCCATGGACGGGGGTGGGGGATGCTTTGGGGATGATTCCAGTGCCTTACATTTATTATGCACTTTGTTTCTATTATTATTACATCACCTCCGTCTCAGATCATCAGGCATTAGATCTCAGAAATTGGGGTCCTTTGCATTAGAGGGAAGTAAAATGGCAAGTAAAGCTGTCCAGTGTTGGGGGGTATCCAGCCATCTAAACCTTCCCTCAACAAAACAGGTGTCTCAGCAGGTGAGTGATGGTTGGACACCTGCAAGTCTCACTGTATGCCCTGTGTATGGGACTCACTGTGATTTGTGTGATTTGAAATTTCCATGCTTTTCTAACAGGATCACTAGACTCAGCAAATCAAAAGATAGGAAACCTGTTAAACCTGAATTTCAGCTCAACAATGAATACTTTTCCCCCAACTTGTAGCGAACTTCAGGGGCAGTTTTGGGTTCATGGCACAGTGGAGCAGAAAGCGCAGAGGTCTCCCCTGTGCCCCTGCCCCCTGATGCCTAGCCTCCCCCATCATCAGCCTCCTTCACAGAGGAGGGAGCTGGTTACCACAGAGGAACCTCCATGGACACAACATCACCACCACTCTTTTCTGAAAAATTTTATTATGTTTTAAAAATCAGAGTGTAGTTGACTTACAGTGTTGTGCCAATCTGCTGTACAGCAAAATGTCTCAGTTATCTGTGTACAGACATTATTTTTTATATTGTTTTCCATTATGGTTTATCACGGGATATTGAATATAGTTCCTGTGTGACACAGTAGGACCTTGGTTGTCTGTTCTGTATGCTGTTCTATGTGAAGTAGCTTGCATCTGCTAATCCCAGCCTCCCAGTCCTTCCGTTCCTCACCTCTCTCCCACTTGGTGAGCACAAGTCTGTTCTCTATGTCTGTGAGATGGTTTCTGTTTCATAGTTAGGTTTGTTTGTTTTAGATTCCACATGTGGTATCATATGGTATTTGTCTTTCTTTTTCTGACTTACTCCACTTGGTATGATATCTTTGGTTGCACCTGTGTTGTTGCAAATGGCATTATTTTATTCTTTTTTACGGCTAAGTAATATTCTGTGGTGTATACGTACCGCATCTTCTTCACCCACTCATCTGTCAATGGATGCTTTGACTGTTTCCACGTCTTGGCTGTGTGAACAGTGCTGCCGTGAGCACAGGGGTGCATGTGTGTTTTTGGATTAGCATTTTGTTCCCGTCGGTGCCCAGGAGTGGGGTTTCTGGATCACACGGCAGCTCTAGTTTGAGTTTTCTAAGGGAACTTCCACACTGTTTTCCCATAGTGGCTGCACCGGTTTACATTCCCAGCAGCAGTGTCAGAGAGTTCCTTCAGGGTGCGTTCTTGGGGTTTTACGTTCCGTGGGGTTTGACGAATGTATAATGGCATGCATCCACACTCATAGTATCATGCAGAGTATTTTCATTGCCTTAAACCTCCTCTGTGCTCCATCTATTCATCCCTCTTCCCCCCTGACTTCTGGCAATCAGTGATCTTTTTATTTTCCATAGTTTTGCTTTTTCTTGATTGTCATACAGATGCAACCATACACTATTTAACCTTGTCCTATTGGTGTCGTTCACTTAGTAATATGCATTTAAGTTTCCTCCATGTCTTTTCATGGCTTCTTATTTCTTTTCATTGCTGAACAATATTCCATTATCTAGATGTATCAGTTTACTAATCCATTCATGTGCTGAAGAACATCTTGGTTGCTTCCAGGTTTTGGCAATTACGAATAAAGCTTCCATAAATGTCCATGTGCAGATTTTTGTGTGGACATGTTTTCAGCTCCTTTGGATAAATGCCCAAGAGTGTAATTACTGGATGATCTGGTAAGAGTATATGTAGTTTTGTAAGGATAGTTTTTTTTAGTGTAAATATGTCCCCAGTATTGCAGAGCCACTCTACCTGCCAAAGAAGGGGGGCTTCGTGCAGGACAATGGACATAGAGGTCACATTTTTTTAAATTAGGGCTTTGAAACACAGGGCAAACTCTACATCTCCGTCTGTCCCTCCAACTGATGTAACGTACCCGAAGTCCCTCACTGGTTTCTATGGCGGCCAGTGGTGCTGGAAGGAGCCAGAGACCCCAGACCGGGGACGGCTGGACGGTGTCTCAGGCACTGTTTTGAATATGAGGCCATGCCTGACACCCGCAGAGCCTCTGGCTGGACTTGGACTTGGTTCTCTGGGCTGAAGATGCCCCATGTGCCAGAGTTGCCTTCCTGGCTCCCCCACGGAATGCCTGCTCTTCTCAGATGCCTCCATACCGTTCAGCTTTCTGGGGGTCGAGGCCTCGTTCCTGCCTCCGCTAACTCACCTCGCTGTGCCCACCTCCCCAGAGATTTCTCAGGGTGGGTGGTGGGCTTTCAGAGTTGAGACCGGGGACTGAAGGCCTCAGTCTGTCTCTGCAGAGCTGTTTTAGGTCTGAAAGGTAACGCTGCTGTCCAAGGTGAAGGCAAGGCAAGGATACCCTTTGGAGTTGCAATGATACAGGTAAACTTTACTGCCTAAGAAGACATGGCACACCTGCCGGCCGCGGTTCCCAGCTCCGCTGCAAAGCACAGTTACCTGGGGGCTCTTAGTCCCATGGCCAGGCCACCCCCCCAGACCTGCGAGGTCAGGGTGAGGAGGTGGGCATGCCAAAGTGTTGTGTGCAGCCACTCGTAGCCAGGGAGGGGACTCCTGGGAGCAGATGGGTAGGGTGTGTAAGGGGGACCTGCCAGGGCCCAGGAGGTGCCCGAGTCAGCAGAGGACACAGGTCTGCAGTGGGGAGGCAGCGAGAGGGCCCAGAGCACACCCTTATGGAGGGCAGCTTGCCTGCAGGACCACCCCAACACCCCCGCAGCTGTCCGCCTCCCTTTCCAAGTGTCCTTGACACTCAGGTTTGTAGGACGTGCTCCAGGAGCATTTCTGGCCACCAGGGGCCCCTGGCACTGAGCAAGGAGCAGCCCTGGGCGATGATGGGCCTGGCCCTGGTTAATCCAGCTTGTGGGGCAGCAGAGTGGACATCGCTGGAACGATTGCCAGCTGGCCTGGGGAACGCACCAATTGTTCCTCAGTGACTTCCCCCTGTGGAATATCCAAGCTTCCTAAAACTCTAAGGGTCAATTGGTAAAACAGGACATAAAATAGGACATAAAATAGGTATTTTTATTTCCGTGGGACGTGATGAGGTTGCATGAGCAGGCGCTTCAAAGAACAGGCACCAGAGGGCGCCACTGGGGGGCCGTCTGGCCGAAGCCTTAAGCGCCTGGTTGGCCGGGACTCATTGTTGTGAAACAAAGACGGAGCCAGAGATCTTCCCGCGTTGGCATCCTGAGACCAGAGCTAACACTCGGTCAAGTTCACGAGCCGGGTTTATAAAGCCCAATTTCTATGGAATCAGGCTGTCAGTTGACTAACAGTGGAAGCATAAAAACTTAATCGAAAGGTTTATAAGCAAGCGTGGATTTGGAGCAAAGGGACTTAGATGCTTTACCTGTTTGTTACCCGCGTTTCCACCAAGGGGGCTGCTTTGCTGGGGTCACCAGAGCGCTCGTCGTCGGCTGGCATGGACTTTTCTCTGGGGCAGGGCTGGGAAAGAGCACCGTCCGCGAAAGCCCGTTTCTGCAAGATGTTTTTCTGTGCTTCCAGGGCAGACCATCCACTGCATAATGGATTCACTGCACTTTTTCAATTTTAGGATCGAAAAAGCTAAATATATAATTAGGGTAATGTCTACTCTTGCAATTGGTGAACAGTTCTTTTTCAGCTTGCATATATGCGCTCTGATCGACCCTCGTGTTTACACTTTGGTTTCAGAAGCGATTCTCCTATTCTCACTTCAAAATATTTTGGCCTCCCTGTCCTAGGTATTATAAATAGTGCTGCAATGAACTCTGGGGTACATGTGTCTTTTTATGGCAGAAGTCAAACCAATATTGGAAAGCAATTATCCTTCAATTAAAAATAAATTAAAAAAAAGAAAAATAGTTTGGCCTCATCACAACTAAAATACAAGGCTTTAAAAAAAATTCTGTAAGTGATCATAAATGTGAGGACCACATAAAATCAAGTGGACTTGATTCATTGTCTGCTGCTATAACAAAATAACCACAGACTGGTGGCTTTAACAGCAGACATTTATTTCTCAAAATTCTGTAGGCTGGATGTCCAAGATCAAGGCTTCTGAAAATTCAGCATCTGGTGAGGACCCTCTTCTTGGTTCTTGGTAGATGCAGTCTTCTCTCTGTGTCCTTACAAGACGGAAGAGGCAAGAGAGAGCACTCTGGGGTTCTTTTATAAAGACAGTAATCCCGTTCATAAGAGCTCCACCCTCATGACTAAATCATCCCTAAACCACTACCTAAAGTCCTCACCTCCTTATACCATCACACTGGGGACTAGATTTTAATTTTTGAATTAAAAAAAATTTTTTTGAGACTCACTTTGGTATCTTCGTATTAGCACCATGGTTTTAGTAGTTATTGATTTGGCTTTGTAAGGTCTTCCTTGCAGAGCATGAACTCAGGCGTGGGGGCTCAGTAGCTGCAGCACACGGGCTTAGTTTCTCCGTGGGACGTGGGATCTTAGTTCCCTGACTAGGGATCGAACCTGTGTCCCCTGCATTGCAAGGCAGTTTTTCAACCACAGGAAAGTCCCAATATATGAATTTTGGGAGGACATAAACATTTAGTCCATAGCAACGCATGAATAGATAAAATATAGAAAGTAGAAAGCAGTTTTCATGGATCTGGGTTCCAATCGGTACAGCAGCCACTTGTTGAAGCCCTACTGTGTGTCAGGTCCAGGAACTTGTTCTTGGAGCAGCTTGAGTGAATGACATGTTCTTGTCTGTAAGGTGGTTAGAGGGGAAGTGGACAAATTACAGTTTTGATTAAGTGATTGATGGCAATTTGTTATGTTTGCCTGTATTTTGGTTATAAAATGTTTGCTTATATTCCAAGGCTTTGAAATGGTAATAGACAGATGTTGGCTTGATATTTCAATACTGGCAACAATCACAAAAGTGGTCATTACATTCAATCCAGGAAAGAGATGGCCACCCAAGGAGGAAGGCTCTGATGCACCCCTATATACAGGTTAGAATAGTGTGTGTGTATCCTCAGTCCTGTCTGATTCTTTGCGGCCCTATGGACCGTAGCCTGCCAGGCTCCTGTCCATGGGGTTCTCCAGGCAAGAATACTGGAGTGGGGTTGCCATTTCCTCCTCCAGGGGATCTTCTCAACCCAGGAACTGAACCCTCATCTCTTGCCTCTCCTGCATTGGCAGGTGCCTTCTTTACCGCTAGAGCCACCTGGGAAGTCCAGACTAGAATAGACTGCTTGTTAATGTTTTGTGATTTTATTTCATTAGTAAGATTGAAAGTACATTGTACAGTGACCAGAACTTCTTCTATGAAAACACACATATTTTAATTATTGTATTACATTTTTCAAGGCCAGAAAAGTGCATAATTTTAAAAAAAGATATGTAATATGCCATGGGTTGCCTTTGAAGATTAAATGTATATTTACTTTGATTTCCCTTAATAAATATTTAATTTTTACTATCAAAAAATATCCCAGACCTTTCTGCTCTTCCAGAAGAAGAGAAAGAGAATTTTTCAGAATTTGGAGCTAGGAAAATACTTACACTACTTGCATCCACCTTTGTTGTGGGTTTTTAACCAGACAGCACTGTTGCAAATAAATCTTCTGAAAAGAGAGCAGCTCCAGAAAGACTGCAGCTGGATGGACACCAGATGTTTTTCTAACAGGCAGTTTAACTGGATTACATAAATCAAATATAATGATGGTTTTTAAATCTCTATTTTCTCCAGGTCTATTTTACTTTATGATTCTATCATCTGATTTCTTTGGTGACACCCAGGCTTCTTGTCTTGTTTCCTGTCTTCTTTTTATTTTATACCAGCTTTATTCTTTAATTTGAACTTGAATCACAATCTTCTTTGTCATCTGTTCTTTCCTTTTTCTCCTTTTAGTTCTGTCTCTTCTATAGTCTTTCTAAAATATTTTATACACAAATAGCTTTTATTAGAAGTAGGACTTTTTATTGGAACCTCTAACCTAAAAGTTTTCTTTACTTTAGAATATGATCCAAAAGGCATCTAGTTGAATGGAAGCAGGGATGAAAAAGGCTGTGATTAACTATGTTAACTTAAATGCTGATATTTGAAAATCAGAGGTGATGAGAAGTACAATAAATTTATTTGGTGAATAATTTGGCCTCTTCTGCCGGAATTAGAATAAAATTTGAGTTGGCTAATTAACAGTTTTTTGAAGTGTATTTTGCATGAATGTGGCATTTAGGAATGTCAGAGACATAAATATTGTTATGCTAGAAAGAGATGCTGTGGGTCTGTTTGGTTGCTGTATACAAACTTATTTAGAATTTTAATTCAACTTCTGATATGCTTGTTATAGCTGTTATCATTGTTGTTTTGATGCTAAGTCATGTCCAACTCTCTTGCAACCCCATGGATTGTTGCCCTACCAGGCTCCTCTGTCCATGGGATTTCCCAGACGAGAATACTGGAGTGGGTTGCCCATTTTCTTCTCCAGGGGATCTTCCTGACCCAGGGACCGAACCCATGTCCCCTGCATTGGCAGGCAGAGTCTTTACCACTGAGCCACAGGGGAAGCCCAGATGACACAATTTTTAGTGTGCATGTAGATCTGAGTTTTTCCGGCAACACCTCAGTGGAGATTTAAGGCTAGGTTTGAGTTGTAAAGAAGAGATGGACACTTTCTGCTTGAAAATGTCATCTGACACAGCTGTTGTGTCACTCGTAGAAATACGGTCCATTTCTCGGGAAGCCCTTTTTCTGCTTGGATGGCATGTTTCCCTTTTCTCTGTCCTCTTTTTCTGTTTAGTCAACTCCTCCACATTGAGACTCAGCCTCAGTGACGCTGTCCTCCAGGAAGTATTCTGTGACTGTTTCACCCGCCCTTCCCCACTCCAGCCTCCTCCTCTCTGGGTCTGGATTAGACGCTTCTCTGCTCGAAACACCATGAGCTGCTGTTGCAAGTTCATCTATCTTGGCCATGACACAGTCAGCTTCCCGAAGGCTCTGGAAGCCTGAAGCCTTCTGGAAGCTGATGATGTCTCACCAGCTCTGGTTCTCAGCATAATGTCTGAGAAGTACTGGCGTTTGACTAGTTCTCTTACTCATATTCGCTGCTAAACTGGGCAATTAATTGTATCTGGTTGTTGTTGTTCAATCGCTCAGTCGTGTCTGACTCTTTGTGACCCCATGGACTGCAGCACGCCAGGCTTCCCTGTCCTCCACTATCTCCTGGAGCTTACTCAAACTCATGTCCATCGCGTCGGTGATGCCATCCAACCATCTCATCCTCTGTCATCCCCTTCTCCTCCTGCCTTCAATCTTTCCCAGCATCAGGGTCTTCTTCAATGAGTCAGTTCTTCCCATCAGGTGGCCAAAGTATTGGAGTTGCAGCTTCAGCATCAGTCCTTCCAATGAGCATTCAGGGTTGATTTCCTGTAGAGTTGACTTATGTAACATCCTAACTTGTTTGTAGTTGTGGTTTGCTCTTCTCGTATTTTTAAATGTAATTATCAAAAGTTGAGAAAAGGACCTAACGTTTTGTATTAAGCATAGATGGCACAATTTACATGGATAGATACCAAGAATTCATATTTAATAAATTCCACTGATCATCCATGTATTTACCCAGAAAGATCGTGCGTTTAGCATGACTTTGTCTATGCATCTTCTCTTTTCTGGAGGTGAGAGGAGAATGCTGAAATGCTTCTTGTGTCTGGGTCGAGAGCTGCACATGTTAGTTGCGAAGCTGACTTGAGATGCTGCTGCGGTTTGGAAGGAGACCCTCCCAACTGTGTTTCAGAGGGTGATGCTGGATTCTGGCTCCCTAAGGGGGGTTTGCATGTCTGTGAAGTACATTTCAGCAAAGGTGCTGATAAACTGTCCTTTTAGTGAGGACAGGAAAGAGGCAAATGACAAGGTGTTTTCCTTAACACGAACCATGCAGAGAGACACAAACCAGATAACAGAACATCCCAGGATGCTTCGTGTCTTTACAGCAGAGAGGAGGGAGAGACTCAGAAACCAGGGGTCATCATAATAAAGGCTGTTAGAGGATTAGAGATCGGGGTGGGAGGAAGTGTTTCTGAACCACGATGGCTGGGGGATACTGAGGCATTGTGGGGAACAGCAGCTTGGTACTGGGAGCCAGAGCTTGGGGAGCAAGTATGAGCCCCAAGAGACGGCCCTGCAGACCCAAGTGGCCCCTGGCCCTGACCTCTGCAGAGTCAGCTGCAGCCGCATGGTGGTTCCTGGTTCTGGCCTGAGGGTGATCTGGATGCCCGCCCTGGGTGACTGAGTTTGGTGCCCCTTCTCTGTGGTCTTGGAAGGAGGTGGAAGGGGTCAGACCCTTGCTTCTCGGGGGCCCCTGAGGACACTGGGCTGCAGTATAAATACACAAGGTTCATATCAAGGTCCTGGTGAATTTCTGAAGACTATTGTGGGTTGGGACAAGGCTCAGCATACTTTATCTGTCAAGGGATGTGTATTAGTTTGCTAGGGCTGCCATAACAACAGCCCACAGAGTGGGTGGCTTGCACACAGAGCTTATCTCACTGCTCTGGAGGCTGGAAGTTCAAGGCCAAGGTCCTGGTGAGGCCTCTCTCCTGGCTTGCAGAGGCTGCCTTCTCGCCGGGTCCTGGTGATCCTTCCCCTGCATTGCGGGGGCATCTCTGTGTATCCAGATCACCTCTTCCTAGGAGGACACCTGTCAGACTGCATCAGGCCCGTTGCACAGCCTCATTTTAACTTAATCCCTTCTTCCAAGGCTCTGTCTCCAAATGCAGTCACATTTGGAGGGACTGGGGATAAGGCTTTGGCACAGTCCCTTGGACTGCAAGGAGATCCAACTAGACAATCTTAAAGGAAATCAACCCTGAATATTCATTGGAAGGCCTGATGCTGAGGCTGAAGCTTCAATACTTTGGCCACCTGATGCAAAGAACTGATTCATTGGAAAAGACGCTGATGCTGGGAAAGATTAAAGGTGGGAGAAGGGGATGACAGAGGATGAGATGGTTGGATGGCATCACCGACTCCATAGACATGAGTTTCAGAAAGCTCTTGGAGATAGTGGAGGACAGGGAGGCCTGGCATGCTGCAGTTCATGAGATTGCAGAGTCAGACACAACTGAGTGACTCACATACATCTCCCCTTGAATTTATTAATATAAGTGCAACCTTCTCCCTCAGAGCAGACAGAGGACACGAAGATACCCGGTGAAAGTCAGCAAAGGCCAGAACAAGCTGCCTGAGAGCCCATCCACTGCTCACCACCCCCAACGACTGGGGATAAGTGGGGCCTCGCTCTGGTCCAGTGCTGCCGGGCGGGGCCGCTGGAGAGCATCATGGGAGAGCCAGGAGCCTTGGGCCAGGATCCCCATCAGGGCGGGGAGGACAGGCGTGACTTTGCTGAGCTCCCATGACGCCAAGTGAGGCCGCAAAATATATTGATCTCTCTGAGGTCGGTGGAAGCGGGCGGATTTATTTTCAGAGATATTGTTCATTGCTGGGGGATCTCCACGCCTTGGTCAGGAAGGGAGCGGTGGCCACCACAGCCCCCGAGCACCGCTGAAATCCGCTCCTCTAAGCATCACAGGGTTCCCCACGGAGTAGCCAGCTGCATTCTCCTGCAAAGGCTCGGTACAACTGGATTAGTCATAGCAGACCCTGCGGGACCCACTGCTGCCTCCGCTGTCTGACGGTAATCGCGGCGTCATCAGCTTCCTCTCCGAGTGCATCCTCGGATCCTCCAGCATCCGCCAGCATTCTGGCTGCGCTGTCCACCCAGATGAGGCGAGCTGGGATTATCTTCCGGGACTAGGGTGGAAAAGGTATGTTCTTTTCTTCTTCTTAGGATTGGTGCTCCAAAGGCCCATGGCAGCCCAGGGCCCTATTCTGCCTTGCTCTACCAGCCTTCTCCTGCCTCCTGGAGACCTTGCACCACCAGAGTTGCTTTATAGGTATCATCTTAGTTTATCCTCACAAGGACCGTGCTGCGTGCAGTCTCTCATTTGTGTCTGACTCTTTGCGACCCCAGGGGCTGTAACCTGCCAGGCTTCTCATCCCTGGAATTTCCCAGGCAAGAATACTGGAGTGGGTTGCCATTTCCTTCTCCAGGGGATCTTCCTGACCCAGGGATCAAACCTGGGTCTCCTGTGTTGCAGGCAGATTCTTTACTGTCTGAGCCACCAGGGAACCAGGTATGTGTTTACATATACCCCCTCTTTTCTAAATTTGCTTCCCATTTATGTCACCACAGAACATTGAATGAGTTCCCTCTGTTGTACAGTAGGTTCTCATTACTTTTCTGTTTTGTACATAATACCGATAGTGTATGTATGCCAATCCCAATCTTAGATGGAGTCTCTGGTGATTGCTCCTGTCACCTCTGTCATCATAGAACAGCAGAGCACGTCAAGTTGGACCCTGGAATTCCTGTTCTTTGCTAACCTTCCATCCCTGGGTTACATCACGGCATCAGGAATTCTCTGGGTTTTTATATCCCCCAATTTGACTGCAGCACAGATTTCTTTCCTGGGCTATAAATCTTTGCATCCAACTGATATCTCGACCTCAGTGTAAAACAGAACTCTTTCTCTCCATCCTTCCTATGCTGCTGGAAATAGTTGGAAGAACATCTTTTTACTCTCCCTTAGAGTTAAGAATATGGGCTTCCTTGGTGGCTCAGATGGTAAAGAATCTGCCTGCCAATGCAGAGGACATGGGTTCGATCCCTGGTTGGGAAGATCCCCTGGAGAAGGAAATGGCAACCCACTCCAATATTCTTGCCTGGAGAATCCCATGGACAGGGAAACCTGGCAGACTGTAGTCCATGGGGTCACAAAGAGCTGGACATTACTGAGCAACTAAGCACAGACACAAAGTTGAAAATATAAGTTATCTTTGTAACTTAAATCTTCACAAAGTGTATGTACTTAAAAAACTTAATTCTTCAGTGTGCATTTGTGAATCTTTAACGGCAGCTCAAGGCTCTTCTCCGTCTTTCTGCCACACTCACTGAGCTCCTTCTGTCCTGATTGTTTTTGCCAACCGCACATGGCCCTGGAGCTCTGGAGCTCAGGAGGCAGCTAGGGATGGGCTCAGACCCTAGTTCCCCTGAATGATCCCACTTCAGGATGTCAAGATCTCTTCCAGTGAGAGCTCTCCTTTGCTTCTTTCTGGAGCAGGTGTGGTCGTGGGTGGTACTTGTGATGTAGGGCACCCACTGCTTTCTGCTCTGACCCTGCATTTTGCATTGTATCATCTACAATCTGGTTTCTGAATTTAGTGGAACTATATGGAGAAGAAAAAAAATAAAACAAGGGTAAAGATAATCCCTGTTGGCTATCCTGACTGACATTAGATAAGTTCTATGACTTTAGATTTCATCACAGAACATCTATTTGATTCATGTATTTGACCAATTTGCTAAGTGCTTACTAGATGCCAGGTATAAAAGACATGCTTGATTTTATTGAGAGAACTAGGTATCCACATTCAACTATCAGTGAAATCTAAAATATAGCCAAAAAATAGTTTGATGCTCATTTTTCCCCTCTTTTTTGAATGGATGTACTATGTGGTGTGTGAGATCTGAGTTCCCTGACCAGGGATCCAACCCCCGCCTCCTGCAGTGGAAACAGGGAATCCCAACCACTGGACTGCCAGGGAATTCCTGGTTTTCATTTTTTCTGAGAACACATATTCATAGAAAATACAACTGTGGTTTCCTGTTGTGAAAATAGTCATGAGAAAAGTAGAAATGATGAATCAACAAGTAAGGTGGGGAGTCCGTGTGTGTGTGTGTGTGTGTGTGTGTGTGTGTGTGTGTGTTCAGTTCCTCAGTTATGTCTGACTCTCTGCAAACTCATGGACTGTAGTCCAGCAGGCTCCTCTGTCCGTGAAATTTTCCAGGCAAGATATTGGAGCAGGTTGCCATTTCCTTCTCCATGGGATCTTCCTGATCCAGGGATAGAACCCATGTCTCTTGGGTCTCCCACATTGACAGGTAGGTTCTTTACCTCTAGGTCACCTAGGAAGCCTCAGGGAGTCTATGGGGAAGAGCAACTCAAATTTATCCAGGTCTTTCTTAATGTTTAATGACTTAGGAAATATTCAAACCTAGGGAATACTTTCTATTAATTCACTAATTTGTATCAGTCATTCTTGTTTCCTAGGTTTTTATAAATTTTCCTGTTATTTTGCTATCCAGTGATTTAAAAAACATTTTTTTTTTCCTCTAATTGCTTAGTACAGGGAGCTCAGCTCGGTGCTCTGTGATGACCTAAAGGGGTGAGATGGAGGGTGGGTGGGACGGAAGTCTGAGAAGAAGGGGATATATGTATACATGTAGCTGATTCACGCCGTTGTATAGCATAAAGTAGCACAACATTTTAAAGCAACTATACCCCAATTAAAAAAAAATAATGAAGAGAGGCACAAGAGTAGGTCAGGAGACCTGAGTGAGAAGGAGTTGACCAACTATTACTGGCTTTGAGGGCTTTCCTGATGCCTCAGAAGGTAAAGAATCTGCCTGCAATGCAGGAGACCCAGGTTAGATCCCTGGGTGGGGAAGATGCCCTGGAGAAGGGAATGGCTGCCCACTCATTTTCTTGCCTGGAGAATCGCATGGACAGAGGAGCCTGGGGGGCTACAGTCCACGGGGTTGCAGAGAGGTGGACATGACTGAGCAATTAACACTTTCACTTCACATATAGGCTTGAAGATGAAGGAAGGTGGCCATGAGCAAATTATGTAGGTGGTCTCTAGAAGCTGGGAAGTGCCCTTAGCTGACACTTAGAAAGAACACAGGGGCCTCAGTACTATAGCTGAAAAACAGTTTCTTCTCTTACACCTCCAAAAAGAAGTGTAACCCTGCTGAAACCTTGACTTTAGCCCAGTGAGACCCGTGTTAGGTTTTTGACCCAGAGACTTGTGAAGATAATGCACTTATGTTATTTAATCCACTAGATTGTGGTCATTTGTTACAGCAGCAGTAGAAAGAAAGCTCACGCATCTTTAATACTAAAAGAAGCAGAATAGAGCTTAGTGATGATTCATGTAGAAAGCTGTGATGCTTTCTAAGGAAAAGTTTTAGCACAGCAGAAATTTGGTTTCTGTTTTGGCTTGTTTCATTGAAACCAGTGTTTTGTGTAAATGGGTATTTAATAAATGCTCATCAAAGGGAAAAAATTTCATACAAAAAAGGAGGTATTTTTCCCTGTTTGTAATCTATTATCTATGTTAGCATTTCTGTGTGAGAAAAATAGTCCTGTATCAATGAATAGGTGACAAATTGGCTCCTTCTTGAATCATTAGATGAGGAAAAAACTCAGAAAGGACTGAGTTGCATTAATTAAATGTGAGTAATGTCTATGAAAATGAATCACTGAGAAACCATTGTTAGAAATCTCTTAGGAACCTGTTCTTCAGAAAATATGTGTGAGAAAAGTCATCCCCCTATGAAGAGGAGAGTGTCTCTGTATGAAGTTTATTTGTATGGGTATTTTGAAAATCTAAATTATTAATGACTTGTTAAATAGTGAAGCATAAAATATATGTGAGGTTATCATTTAAATCTATAAATTTAAACTCAGTGTAAATTCTCTAAAAATATTATAGATGCATTAAAACCACCAAGCGTGGTAGAATTCCCTGTGCTATACAGTAGGTCCTTATTTGTTATCTGTTTTATATATAGTAGCATGTATATGCGGAGAAGGCAATGGCACCCCACTCCAGTACTCTTGCCTGGCAAATCCCATGGACGGAGGAGACTGGTGGGCTGCAGTCCATGGGGTCACTGGGAGTTGGACTTTTCACTTTCATGCATTGGAGAAGGAAATGGCAACCCACTCCAGTGTTCTTGCCTGGAGAATCCCAGGGACGGGGGAGCCTGGTGGGCTGCCGTCTATGGGGTCGCACAGAGTCGGACAAGACTGAAGCGACTTAGCAGCAGCAGCAGCAGCATGTATGTGTCGTTACCAGCCTCCCATTTTATCCCCCCTCCTTCTTAGCTCCTAGTAACCATCGTTTGTTTTCTACATCTATAACTGTGCTTCTGTTTGTAGGTAAGTTAATTTGTATCCCTGTTTTACTTCCTTATTTTTCTTTTGTACCCCTTTTTTTAGATTCCACATATAAGGGATGTCATAAGATATTTCTCATTCTCTGTTTGACTTTGTTGTTGTTTAGTTGTCAAGACGTGTCCAACTCTGTGACCCCACAAACGGCAGCAAGCCAGCCTTCCCTGTTCTTCACTGTCTCCTGGATTTTCCTCAGACTCATGTCCATTGAGTTGATGATACCATCCAACCATCTCATCCCCTGTCGCTCCCTTCTCCTTCTGCCTTCAGTCTTTCCCAGCATCAGGGTCTTTTCCAGTGAGTCAGTTCTTCACATCAGGTAGCCAAAGTATTGGAGCTTCAGCTTCAGCATTAGTCCTTCCAATGAATAGTCAGGGTTGATTTCCTCTAAAATTGACTGGTTGGATCTCCTTGCAGTCCAAGGGACTCTCAAGAGTGTTCTGCAGCCTCACAGTTTGAAAGCATAAATTCTTCAGTGCTCAGCCTTCTTTATGGTCCAGCTCTCACATCTGTACATGACTATTAGAAAAACCATAGCTTTGACTATACAGACCTTTGTGGGCAAAGTGATGTCTCTTCTTTTTAACATGCTATCTAGGGTTGTCATAGCTTTTCTTCCAAGGAGCAAGTGTCTTCTATTTTCATGGCTGCAGTCACCATCTGTAGTGATTTTGGAGCCCCCAAAATAAAATCTGTCACTGTTCCTGCTTTTCCCCCATCTATTTGCCATGAAGTGATGGGACTTACTTCATCAGTATGAGGCTCTCTAGGTCCATCCATGTTGCGCAATGGCATTATTTCATGCTTTATCGTGGCTGAGTAATATTCCATTGTGTGTATGTATCACATCTTCTTTATCTATGCTTCTGTTGATGGACATTTAGGTTGCTTCCATGTCATGGCCTATGTGAGAAAAAAATCTAAAAAGGAGCTGATATACGTGTGTATATACACAGTGTATATACACTGTGTATACGTGTGTGTGTACTGATTCACTTTGCTGTACACGTGAAACTAACACAACACTGTCAATCAACTATACTCCAATTAAAACACACACACACACACACACAGCTACCAAGCTGGTATGCTATAATGCGTGCATGCTAAGTCACTTCAGTCATGTCTGACTCTGTGACCCTGTGGACTGTAGCCTGCCAGGCCCCTCTGTCCATGGGATTGTCGTGCCCTCCTCCAGGGGATCTTTCTGACTCAGGGATTGAGTCCATGTCTCCTGCAGCTCCTGCATTGGCAGGCGGGATCTTTACCCCTGAGCCCCTGGGGACACCCAGTATGCTATGGAGGGATGGGCTAAAATTTTGAGAGCATCCAGGACTATACATATTCCTGCTATTTTTGAATGGTGGAAATAGTGTCTGATGTGATTTTGGTGTCTGAGACTCAAGCGTAAAGAATATGAAAATACTCAGCGTAACTTACAGTTGCCGAGGTGTGTGCACGTGTGGGTAATTTCTTAAAATGGCAGTAAAATATGTTGGCCAAGTGCAACTGTTTCTACTTTAGCAGCATTTTACTGTAAAAAGTGGTCAAATAAATCAGTGCGTACAATTCTCATTGACTCTTTGGAAGAAAAAAGAAAGACAAGTCTCTTTATTGCTATTGACATTTTACTTCTTTGGATGAAATATTTCCCACACTCTCAAGTACTCTCATAAAAATTCTGAGAAAACCTTGTTAGCTCATTTAAAGATGAATCCATTTTTAAAATTTATAGAGTATCCATATGTTTAGCAGTAGATTTAGAATAAAATAAATGGACCCAACTGAAGACATCTTCATATATATGTATTTAAAATCTGAGAGATAGTTATTTCATTTTTCTCAGTCTGTGCTCAACACTCTGCCTACAGCATTCACGTTGAACCCAATTTCTTGATCTGAGCCGTTACTAAGCAAGGTGTTGCTGCCCAAGGCACCCAGAAGCCAATCTGATGGTCTTGGGTTTTGAGAAAGAAAGAGCTTTATGGAGGTGAATCTGCAAGCAGGCAGGCGACAAAGCTCTCAAATCTCTGTTCCATCCTGGGTTTGAGGCACAGCGTAAGGGATTAGGGAAATTTCAAATTTGGAAGCTTATTGGCTAGTTCCTAATAGTCCATAGGGCTTCCCAGGTGGTGCTAATGGTAAAGAATCCACCTGCCAATGCAGGAGATACAAGAGATGTGGCTTCAACCCCTGGGTTGGGAAGATACCCTGAAGTAGTTTATGGCAACCCACTCCAGTATTCTTGTCTGGGGAGGATCCCATGGACAGAGGAGCCTGGCGGGGTACAGTCCTGGGGTCGCAAAGAGTCAGACATGACTGAGCAACTGACCACATCAGTTCAGTTCAGTTCAGTCACTCAGTTGTGTCCGACTCTTTGCGACCCCATGAATCGCAGCACACCAGGCCTCCCTGTCCATCACCAACTCCCGGAGTTCACTCAGACTCACGTCCATCACATCAGTGATGCCATCCATCCATCTCATCCTCTGTCGTCCCCTTCTCCTCCTGCCCCCAATCCCTCCCAGCATCAGAGTCTTTTCCAATGAGTCAACTCTTCGCATGAGGTGGCCAAAGTACTGGAGGTTCAGCTTTAGCATCATTCCTTCCAAAGAAATCCCAGGGCTGATCTCCTTGCAGTCCAAGGGACTCTCAAGAGTTTTCTCCAACACCACAGTTCAAAAGCATCAATTCTTTGGCGCTCAGCCTTCTTCACAGTCCAACTCTCACATCCATACATGACCACAGGAAAAACCATAGCCTTGACTAGACGGACCTTTGTTGGCAAAGTAATGTCTCTGCTTTTGAATATGCTATCTAGGTTGGTCATAACTTTCCTTCTAAGGAGTAAGCATCTTAATTTCATGGCTGCAGTCACCATCTGCAGTGATTTTGGAGCCCAAAAAAATAAAGTCTGACAGTTTCCACTGTTTCCCCATCTATTTCCCATGAAGTGATGGGACCGGATGCCATGATCTTCGTTTTCTGAATGTTGAGCTTTAAGCCAACTTTTTCACTCTCCACTTTCACTGTCATCAAGAGGCTTTTTATTTCCTCTTCACTGTGCCTCAAACTGACCACATAATGGTCCATATAAGCTCCTTGTGCTGCTGAGAGTCTGATTTTCCTCACTGACCAGCCTCTTGCTTCATAAAGGGCTCCTGTGGCAACCTTTCTATTCTTTGAGTTCCCTGGACTGAAGACTTTTGTTTCCAGAGTCATCTTGGAGGCTTGGGTTCCAGTCTTGTACACGCTGCTTCTATACCGTAATTCAAGGTTTGATTAATTAACAACCTATTCAGGGAGGCAAAACCAGTTTAAGCTGTGCACAGTTGCTCAGTCATGTCCAACACTTTGCGACCCTATGGACTGTAGCCCTCCAGGCTCCTCTGTCCTTGGGATTCTCCAGGCAAGAACACTGGAGTGGGTTGCCACGCCCTCCTCCAAGGGATCTTCCTAATCCAGGGATCAAACCTGCGTCTACTGCATTGAAGGCGGATTGTTACCCACCCAGCCACTGGGGAAGCTCCTAGTTTAAGCTGGTCCTAGTGGTAAAGAATCTGCCAGCCAAGGCAGAAGACATAAAAGATGTGGGTTCAGTCCCTGGGTGGGGAAGATCTCCTGGAGGAGGACACGGCAACCCACTCCAGTGTTCTTTCTGGAGAATCCCATGGACAGAGGAGCCTGGCGGACTACAGTCCGTAGGGTTGCAGAGTCAGATATGACTGAAGCGACTTAATACTCATGTCTTAATTTGATGAACCAACAACCTGTTTAACGAGGCAAAACCAGGTTAAACTGGTCAGTGTTTCATGTGCTGTTTTGAGGTTAGCATTTGTCTTTACCATTTTGAAATGAACATGCATATGTAATGAATATATTCCTATTGTTAAAAATTCAGCGATGCATGTGTATCTAAATCTCCACCCTAGTCAGTCTCCTTCCTCTTTCCAGATGTGGCCATGTACGTTACTTTTCTGTTTTGGGGTAACAAATCACCACCAGTTTAGCAGCTTCAAAGGGGCTCAGGTATCACGTCAGATCTAAAGGTCAGAAGTGCTGGAGGCTCAGCCAGTTTCCTTGCCTGCGGACTCACGAGGCTTCTTACCTGGGGCCCTGGATCCCTTCCCAGTCTCTGTGGTTCTTGCAGAATCGATTTCTGTGTCACGCTCTCTCTGGAACCACTTCTCTCCAGCCAACAGGGTTCTCTTGGTGCTTTGTATATTCTCCTGACCCTCTTCTCTTCCACTTCCTCCTCTTCATCTGGAAAAAAATTATTTTACTGAGCTCATGTTGTTAAAAGAGGCCCACTCATCCAGGACAGCCTCCCTAGTTTAGGGTCACTTGACTGATCATCTAAATGACATGTTTTGCCATGTGACTCCTGCATACAGCACCAGAGGTAAGGATCACGGGGGCAAAATCTACCTACCAGACTATAGTAGTCCATCTGGCCCTTCCTGAATGAAGGTTTTTGGGATCAAATACGTAGCTAACTTTCATGAATTACCCGTAAGTATTGGTTTGACTGAAAAGTTTGTTCTGATTTTTCCTTAATGTTTTCCAGGAAAAACCCGAATGAACTTTTTGGCAAACCCAATGGGCTTCCCCAGTGGCTCAGTGGTAAAGAACCTGCTTACAAAGCAGGTATTGCCATGGGAGCCTCTGGTTTGATTTCTGGGCAAGGAAGATCCCCTGGAGCAGGAACTGGCAACTCGCTCCAGTATTCTTGCCTGGGAAATCCCACGGACAGCCCATGGGGTTGCAAGAGTTGGACATGATTTAGCGATGAAACAACAACAAACACTTGACAAGAGGGTTTTTCTTAAAACTATTTTAGGAGCTTTTCTATATAAATTAGATATAACTTATTATGTTATTTAAATTATTTAAATCTTGACATGTGTTTATCTGCTTGTGTTAGGCTTTAAACTTGTTTTAAGCATCTCATCCTGCTGTTAATAGCTTGTTTCTGCCCATTTCGTGTTTCTCCTGCCCTTCTTGTTGACAGATGTTGTGGCCATGCTGTTCAGAG
The DNA here is from genome assembly GCF_003369695.1 of Bos indicus x Bos taurus. NCBI lineage: Eukaryota > Metazoa > Chordata > Mammalia > Artiodactyla > Bovidae > Bos > Bos indicus x Bos taurus. Next base: position 7,086,899 of record NC_040099.1, on the reverse strand, counting down.
ATTCCCACGTTATGTTCGTGGTGAGTTGTGCCTTCTGGGGTTTGAAGTACTAATCTTTGTCCTTGTACTTTTTACATTTTTGATCTTGATCTGTATTTCACGGCAACTCTTAATAAGACCGTGATCTCTCTAGTCTCTCTTTTTGGTTTTGTTTCATTTTCTTTTCCTTTTATAGTCAGTCATTTTGGTTCTGTTTTAGATTTTTCTTTTATATTCATTTGTAGAGACATTACTTTGCCAACAAAGGTCTGTCTAGTCAAGGCTAAGGTTTTTCCAGTGGTCATGTATGGATGCGAGAGTTGGACTGTGAAGAAAACTGAGCGCTGAAGAATTGATGCTTTTGAAATGTGTTGCAGAAGACTCTTGAGAGTCCCTTGGACTGCAAGGAGATCCAACCAGTCCATTCTGAAGGAGATCAGCCCTGGGTGTTCATTGGAAGGACTGAAACTGAAGCTGAAACTCCATTCTGAAGGAGATCAGCCCTGGGTGTTCATTGGAAGGACTGAAACTGAAGCTGAAACTCCAATACTTTGGCCACCTCATTCGAAGAGTTGACTCATTGGAAAAGACTCTGATTCTGGGAGGGATTGAGGGCAGGAAGAGAAGGGGATGACAGAGGATCAGACGGCTGGATGGCATCACTGACTCGATGGACATGAGTTTGGGTAGACTCCAGGAGTTGGTGATGGTCAGGGAGGCCTGGTGTGCTATGATTCATGGGGTTGCAAAGAGTCGGACACAACTGAGCGACTGAATTGAACTGAACTGTTTGGTTTTGGAGTCAAAGCAATTATTTTTAAGTCAAGTTTAGCTCATTTACACTGATTGACGTGGCAGATAAGTTTAATCTTAGTTCTTTTCGAGTATAGTGGTACATTTTCTGGTTTTAGAAATGTTAAAAAGCATTTTACTGTGAGGTCTCTGCTTTTTTTCCTTTTTGTTGTGTGTGTGTGTGTGCCTGCGTGTGTGTGTGTTGTGTAGTGTTTATGACACTATAACGTTCATATTTCTATGGTTTTATACAAGGGGCTCTTGTACTTTAAGTTCCTCATAAAATGTTTGGCCACAGATTTTTCTGTTCTTGGCAGCATTTTTTCCCTTCTTCTGGTGAGTGTTATTCATCTGTTCATAGGTCTCATTGACCTCTTTCCTCTTGTTCTATTTTTCATGATTGCATCTTGGCTTTGATACCCCACCACTTCCTTTTATTTTATGTGCCTTTGAATGAACTGGGCTTCCCTGGACCATCCATCAGCAAGTTTCCTTGTGGGGTATAGATAGATCAAAGCCAAATTCTGTTTTAGTTGCTTTTCATTTTCTGTGCTTTGGAAAATATGACTTATATGTAGCTACATCTCATCGGGTTTTTTAAAACAAAACCGAATCCAGTAGAGCCTCCTTTTCTGACAGCTCAACTCAATCTATTTCTCCCAACAGTGGTGGCAAAAAGGACTATCACTCTTGCCCTGAGCACAGGTCCACCCCTACAGACCTGCAGAAGTATAACATTTATGCTGCCTGAGCTATGCTGCCTTCTGCATGGCTCTCATTCTAGTTCAGGATTGCCCCCCAACCCCTAAATATAATCTAGGGTCTAGGGTTCATCAGAGTCACTAGGTTTCCCGAGTGACTCAGTGGTAAAGAGTCTGTCTGCTAATGCAGGAGACGTGGTTTCAATCCCTGGGTTGGGAAGATCCCCTGGAGGAAGAAATGGCACCCCACTCCAGTATTCTTGCCTGGAAAATTTCAAGAACAGAGGAGCCTGGTGGGTTACAGTTCATGGGGTCACAAAGAGTTGGACACGACTGAGCAAGTAAACGACAATGACAAGAGCAGTATCCTTAAAAAATGACTCCTAGGAAGAGAAGGAAAGATCCTTGCTGATTTAGGAGCTGTGTTCATAATGGGATAATGGATGTGGGGAAGGGGAGGTCTCTGGATGTTTTAAAAGGTTGGATGTAGTTCTTTAGTTGTGTTAAAAATATTTAGTTCCAGACTGAGCTTGTCTTTTTTCAGTGGAGATTGCAGTTATTCTGTAGTCAGAATTATCCATTGTTCTTTATTGCTTCTCTGCTTTGTGTCTTGTTTAAGGAAGTTTCCTTCTTCTCCCCAAGGTTATAAGCAATTCTGCTGGTTTTTTTTCCCATACTGCCAGAATTTTGCTTTTCATATTTAGTCCTTTATACATTGAGAATCTATATGTTGTTAATGGAATGCAAAGATCTAAATGTACTTAAAAAAAAACAAATACAGACTTCTCTGGTTGTCCAGTGGCTAAAGACTCTGCTCTCCGAATTCAGGGGCCACGGGCTGAATCTCTGGTCAGGGAACCAGGTCCCACGTGCTGCGGCTAAGACCTGGTACAGCCAAATAAATAATAAACAAATAAGTAAATTAAAAAAAGTATAGTCATTGTTCCAAGACTGCATGGTTGAATTGAATAGCATATCCCTTTTCATTGCTTTGAAACGTTTTCCTGTTTTCTGCTCTAAATGATTAGAACTGTTTGTGAATACTTTCTTGGTTTCATCGATCTACTTAGCATTTCTGGCAGCTCTACCCACACTGTTTAATCTCCTACAGTTCTGAAGCATATCAAGCAAGTATTCCCTCCTTCTTTCCCCAAGTTTCTTTGCCATTCATACTATATTTCCCTTTTCCATGACTTTTCTCATCAGCCTGTCAAATTTTGAAATGATTTATAAGCCTTAGGATACGTACTGAACTTTCTTTGAATGTATATATCCATTTAAAGAACATGATCAGCAACATGGGTGTTGAGTCATCTCAGATGGGAATGGCTTTCTCCCTTCATGAATTCAGCTTGTCCTTCAGAAGAGAGTCAGATTGTTTATCATCCGGATCTTGCTCGTTTCTTGAGAGATTGATTTGGTGTTTTCTAGTTTTTAAAACCACTTCTGTGAATGGAATGTTTTGTCGTATTCATCTGGCTTCCCGTGGTAGTAAAGAACCCGCCTAGTGGTAAAGAACCCGCCTGCCGATGCAGGAGATGTAAGAGAGGCGGATTTGATCCCTGGGTCAGGAAGATCCCCTGCAGAAGGAAATGGCAACCCACTCCAGTATTCTTGCCTGGAAAATCCTATGGACACAGGAACCTGGCAGGCTCTAGTCCATAGGGTTGCAAAGAGTCAGACACGACTGAAGTGACTTGGCACACATGCACTGGTTTTATTTGTTAACATTCTCGACAACCCTTTTTATGGCTTCCATTTACTCTTGTTTTTCTTCAGAGCTGAAATGTTTCCCCACCCCGTTAGCTGCCATCCTGGCTTTCTTTGTAAATGTCCCCTGAAAATGCCTTTCCTTAAAAATTTCCCCTTTCTCTGAAAAGACTTCTAGTCTGCTGATGCCGTTAAGGTATTTGTGCTCTCTTTATTGTTTCATAAATGTTTGATTTTCTTTCCAGATTATAAACTGCATGATGACTGTGACCAAATTCCAAAATTATTCTTTTCACACAAATGATTTAATGATGAGATGGTGATGCTCAGCAAATACTTGATCTGGTCATCATTCTTAGATCCAACGAACTGCTATTATTCTAGCATGTTAATTATCATATTAGTTGATTCTTATAATTCTAAAAATATTTATAAAGAACCCATGCTTTTAAAAGAATCTGCTGTCTCTGGATTTTGCTGAATCAATCTGTGATAGCAACGAGGGTGATTATTTCCCAGCTTAGACTATTGCTTTTCTGGAAAGCATTTGAAATGCAGGCAAAATCCTGACCACAACGTTCTCATCCAAAAAGAAGGCGCGGAGAGTCAGGGATTAGAAGCTGCTCGGTTTCCTGTCGGTTTCACTGGCCTGGTGGCAGTGCACCCCGGGGCGTTTGTCATCATAATCGAGGAGTTTATGAGTCTGAGACCCAGGAGGTCAGATGTGCTGCTGCTACACTGCCCATTACTGCTGTTTACATTCACCCTGGAACTGAATTGGTTTCCTGTTTCTCTCCATTTAATAATGTTTACAATGCAGAAATAAGCTGGCAGCAAGATTTCTTGGCCATGTTTGATCTTGCCGTTAAACCCCACTTTCCCTGGAAATAGGAGGGCTGTGTGGCTACCTCGGAACTGTCTTGTCTGGTCTTACCCCATCCCTGCTCCACGCCCGCATCCCCCAGTCAGGTTCAAGATGCTGCTCTGTTTGCCCAGCCTCACCTGCTCCAAGGAGCCTGGATATTTGGATTAGAGTAGCCTAGCTTTCTATGACACTTGGGGCATTAATTACCAAGCACAAGCCTATAAAGAGTCAGGAAGAATATACAATGCTTTGGTACTGGCTTAGAAGAAGAGAAATTTGAGTCTACTTCTGGACACTAAAAGGACAGGTTAGCAACTACACATTTTATGAGACTGTAAGTGGCTGAGAGTTCTTAATTTTCTTGTGTGAGGAGTCTTGGATCTCTCATCCTGTTTCAGTGTATGGGCATATGGATGTAAAATTAAGTCCTTCAAATGATGATTCATGTGTATGTGTCCGTGTATCCTTTTAAACAAGGTTGCTAAGCAAGGTGCTCTAATTTTTATAGTGCAGAAGCTTTTTTCTTAGTACCAGCTTAAACTCATCAGAAGACCACTGGGAGGTGGATTATATTAGGTGTTAGATGTAGAGTCCCAGAGGGTACCTTGTGTATTCTTCCCAGGAGTCCTAAAAAATAGGGGAGATTGTCATTCATCTGGAAAGAAAGAAATAAGATAAAAAATCTCCTGACTGGGGACTTCCCTGGTGGTGCAGTGGATAAAAATCCACCTACCAGTGCAGGGGACATGGGTTCGATCCCTGGTCCAGGGAGATCCCACATGCCTTGAGCCTGTGTTCCACAGCTGCTGAGTCCGTGCTCCAGAGTCCACAAGCCACAGCTACTGAAGTCTGCAGGCTCTCGGACCCGCAAGCCACAACTAATGAGCCCCTGTGCTGCAACTACGTGCCCTAGAGTCTGTTGCAACTATTGAAGCCCGTGCGCCTAGAGCCTGTGCTCCGCAAAAAGAGATTCCACCGCAATGAGAAGCCCATGCACTGCAGCTAGAGAAAGCCCGTGTGCAGCAACGAAGACCCAGTACCGCCAAAAATAAATAGATTAAATAAGGCAGTGTGTACATGTCAAAAAAAAAATCTCCTGGCTGTATCTTCCAACCCTGTGTTAATGACTAGGGAACCCATTACTTTGGTGGTCTCTGTAGATACACCTCCAAAAATACCACTGTGGGAGCTGTAGGAGTTTGTAGGTAATGGAAATATTTTGTACAATATTTTCATCTTAGAATCTGGCCCTGGTGTGAATTTTATGCCCTCGTTACAAACACACGGGAGCTGGGGCCTGAAATTTGCATACTCTCAAATGCCGGTGCTGGGCCTTGTAACCGAGAGTTACAGATATTGCTTTTCAACCAGGCAGGTAGACGAAACCAAAGTGAAAGAGGGCGCCTTGCACTCGGGGTAATTAGCGATTCTTTGACATCAGCACTCCTGTGTCGACAGGCCCTTTGTCACACAGCTCTTCCTCTTAGCTACTATGACTTTCCTCTTAGCTGCTATGATTTTTTTTCCCTAAGACTGATTCAACCTCACTGTTATTCTGCTTGTTCTGTGGTGCCCCTGTCTGGGGGCTGCTGTATCATCCACCTTGGTTGTGTAGATGGGTGGAGATGGAGATGCAGATAGGGATGGAGAATCGGTCCTTTCTGACAAGGAGTGGAGTAACTAAGGTGGGCTATGGAGGAAGAAGTCTTTCTAGCTGTAAATTGTACACTGTGGCTCTTTGTGCCTCCCAGCAGGAGTGAAATGCTATGGTTAATCGTGTTGACAGTGATGCTCCTGCTGGGGGTCTTGTTACTTCTCAGGACCCAAAGGAAAGTCTGCTAAGAGACTGCAGGGAACATGGTCCACTCTATAAATAAGCAGCATTGCCCATAGGTTAGATGGGAGACATTACAGGTATGAGAGGGCTTTCCTCTCCTTCTTTGAAGCTAGTTCTGAGCTTTGATACAAGTTCTGCGCTCATAGATTTTGTTAGTAGCCTAGGGGGAAGCCCTATATTTGGCGAGAATAAAAATGAAGCTTCCTGGGAAGGACGCAGCGTTCTGTGTTGCCACTGGGTACCTGGTAATCCGATTTTTTTCGGCTTCGCTTGGTGATGACTATTTCTGGAAACCGGTTCTGATGCGGTCCTAGGGAGTCTCCACTTCTTTGGACCTCCCCACTCACTTCTCCAAGTGTGAGCCAGTGGAACCTGGTGGGGAAAACCCAGGCTCTCCCTGTTAGATGGAAAAGATTCCTATTGCTTTGTACTGACTTGGATACGTAAAAGCAGTAAGACCAAGACTCCCTGAAATAGATGAGGAGTGAGACATTCTGGAGGTGTCTCTGCACTAGGCTGTGGGTATCTATGTTAATTTAATATGTCGTGTTGCTCTGTGCTCGCCCCAGTACCTGGCACACAGCAAGCACTCTATAAACACTAGTTTATTGATACAGAAGTCCTGGGATTAAAAGGCAATGATCATTTTATGTTAAGTATGAAGCCACTATAATGAGTGTGATTTCAATCAAAGGTTACAGCAAACCTTTGAAGCATAAGCCTTATGTCTCTGCTGCTGCTAAGTCGCTTCTATCATGTCTGGCTCTGCGTTACCGCATAGACGGCAGCCCACCAGGCTCCCCCGTCCCTGGGATTCTCCAGGCAAGAACACTGGAGTGGGTTGCCATTTCCTTCTCCAATGCATGAAAGTGAAAAGTGAAAGGGAAGTCACTCAGCCATGTCCGACCCTCAGTGACCCCATGGACCGCAGCCTTCCAGTCTCCTCTGTCCATGGGATTTGCCAGGCAAGAGTACTGGAGTGGGGTGCCATTGCCTTCTCCGCCTTAAGTCTCTAGAAGTAGTGAAACAGAAAAGCAGACATTTTCGTTTCCGTGTCGTATCTAAAAGATAAGCTCTGGGCGACTTCCCTGGTGGTCTCAATGCAGGGGGCCTGGGTTTGATTCCTGGTCAGGGAACTAGATCTCATAGGCTGCAAATTAAAGATCCCATGTGCTGTAACCAGAAAAGATCCCATGTGCCTCAATTAAGGTCCAGCGCAGTCAGATAAAGACATAAATGTTAGAAAGTAAAAATAAAAGTTAAGTTCTAGCAGAGTTTTTGAAAGATAAGTTGGATGTAGACGAAGACCAAATGTGAACAAGTGAAGGGTCTCCATTCAGAGCTTGGTGTAGCAAGAGGGTCAGCTTTTGTCCCTTGGGTTTGGCAGACTCAGGGGCTGGTGGTGGATGGGGTGGTTCTCAGTGAAAAAGGAAGGCTCCAGGTGTGCCCCAAAGGGAGGTGTGCCCCAAGGGAGGGTATTGTCCTGGGGAAGCTGCAGGTGGGTCCTGAGATGCGGGGCATCCTATGTGGGTGGTTAGAGGCTCCAGTTGGTCCTGAGTTGGATGTGGGGCAAAGATCAGGGAAGCTGCCAGTTACTGGTAAGTCCTGGCTGTTTCAGTCTGTTCATTACGGGGTTACTCTTCACCTTCCTGGATGCTCATATCCGAGGATAATGGTCCAGAGACTTCCCTGGTGGTCCAGTGGTTGAGACTCCATGATTCGAATGCTGGGGACATGGGTTTGATTCCTGGTCTGGGAACTAAGATCCCACATGCCCCGTGATGTGGCCAAAAAGTAAAACAAAACAAAACAAAACAGAAAACAAATAAACAAAAAACACTGAAGATAATGGTCTGACTTTCTGCAGGTCTGACTTGCAGACAGTAAGTTCAGTTCCTGGACGGGTCACTGTAGGTAGTGAGTTGGTCTCCTGAGAGTCAGATTTCAGCTCTGGTCTGGCCATTGTTTTTTTCTGCATTGGGTCTCTCGTAGGTTTGAGACGGGGAGACAGCAGAGCTGAGAGTCAGCATATGGAAAACATATGGAAAAGCCTTCACACGAGTGGAGTAAATTTCGTCAGATGTTTGTTTATAGGTAGAAAAGAACATTGTGCTCACCAAGTTCTGTAGCGCTCTTGAGATGGAGTGATTCTGACCTTAATTTTTAGGAGCTCTCTAGGCCCTAATTACAAATGTTCACCTGAGACTGAATTTGCCAAAGTGGCCGTGAAGGCGTCCAATTTATTTAGCTTTGTAATTAGAAACAAAAGTGATTTCTGAGGACAACGGGGATGATAAATCATTCTGGAGCAAGATGTGGAGAGATGCAAACAGTGAGGATGACAACCTTCTGGAAAAGCAAGTCAGGAGAAGTGCAGGTGCCCAGAGGTTACTGCAAAATTAATAAATTCCTGGAAGATCAGGCTTGCATTCAGCCTCCACACAAAGTGGAATGAAAGAAGACCCGTGGAAAATTACAACAGCATAAGAAATAATTACAAGGAGAAGCAGTGATCAGATTAAAAAAAAGCATGTAACAGGAAAATAGCTTGAAATCGGAGGCAAATCATAAAGTGAATATTTTATCCAGGAAAATGCTAAAATGATGGTAGGCTTTGTAGAAAATACAGGCTTTGAATCTGGTAGTTTGACTATAGATTGAAGGCTTCTCATTATGGAATAGATGAGAATTTTTTTTTTTTTTCCCGTGAGAGCTTTTAAAAAGCAAAGCAGCTAGAGGTTCAGAGATAATTGAAATGACACCAAAATAATAGAAAGCAGACAGAGAAAATACACCCACTGTAGCGTATGACACTTACAATTTCAACCCATGAACATTCAAAATTATCAGCGTATACTATTGTTACTGTGAGGCTATTGGTTGCTTTTGTGAAACGTCTGGAGTAAAAAAGTTAGGTTGGTGATGGTATATGTTTGTACTCCATTTATTTCAGTACTGATTTGCTTTCAAAGAGGACACTTTTTTTTTGGATAAGATAGAGTATGAGTAAAAACACAACAAAATATAATCTCATTTTCATTGCAAAATCTTTTTTCTCTTAGTCCGCTCTGGCTGTTATAACAAAAAGATCATAGACTGGGTAAGTTGTAAACAGCAGAAATTCATTTCTCGCAGTTCTGAAGGCTACAAGCTCAAGATCAAGGAGCTGCAGATTCTGTGTCTGGAGAGGGCCTGCCTCCTGGTTCAGAGATGCCCATCTTCTCGTTACTGTCCTCACATGGCAGAAGGGACAGGGGAGCTCTCAGGGTCTCTTTTATAAGGACACGGTCCATTCATGAGAAGTCAAGACTCATTGACCTATCACCTCCCAAGGGTCCTGTCTCTAAATGCTGTCATACTGAGGATTCGATTTCAACATACAATTTTGGCGGGGGGGCACAAACATGTAACGCATAGTCTTCCTCAAATGTATTCAAGAGCTTGGAAAAGACCCTGATGTTGGGAAGGATTGAGGGCACGAGGAGAAGGGGGCGACAGAGGATGGGATGGTTGGATGGCATCCCTGACTCAGTGGACATGAGTTTGAGCAAACTCAGGGAGATGGTCAAGGACAGGGAGGCCTGGTGTGCTGCAGTCCATGAGGCCGCAAAGAGCTGGACATGACTTAGCGGCTGAATAACAAATTCAAGTGCTGGGCAAGAAAAGCAACCCCACATATTAAAATAACTTATTCACTATAAATGTTATATATTTATTAAAGAGCACGTGGAAAATCCCACATGCTGTGGAGCATCTAAGCCTACGTGCTGCATCTACGGAGCCTGGGGCCACAACTAGAGAAGCCTGTGCACTGCGACGAAGACCCAGCATAGCCAAAGAAATACATGTTTTTTTAAATGAAAAAATTAAATTCTTTCCTGATGATTTACTAGTGAGCTTCCCCACAATGTCAGGTTAGCCAGGAGTCTTGCCTGTGGGGTCATCCGTATTTTTGTGCTCTCCTTAAACAGGTCTGTGTCACTTAGCACAGAATACATTCAGCTCCTGGTCATAATAGCTTCTTCAGCAGATTTTGTGGTTTCTTCTTAAAGACTCCTTTGTTAGGATTAATTTGGCCATCCTGTTTCTCCTACTAAAACTTTATTTTGGCTTGGGTTTTTAGAGACAAAGGATTTCCGCTTTTGAAGGTGAGACAACAGAGAGAGAAAGGGAGACCAGGGTGAAAGCTTGGCGACTGAAATAGAACCGAGGGGTCTGAGGGTGACCCCGTGGGGACCGAACCAGTCAAACCTTCATGCAAGTCAGAGCATGACTCGAAAGGTGTCTGCACCAGCCCTGCCTCTACATTCTAATCATGATTTGTTTCCTCAAGAAGAGAGAATGCGTTTCAGGCAGTTCTGCTGACACAGTTGCCACCATTTGCCAGTGAGGCTGGGTGTTGTTTATTTATGTGACTGCCGTGAGAGCGGGCGTGGAGTGATCTGAAGAAAACCTGCACAGCTCCCTGACATAATAGAAGAGCCCCAACGTGTCCTGGGTATGCGTGTGGAAAAACCCTCAGAGAGAAGGCACGTATGGTGCCGAATAAAGGAAGGACTGTTTGAGTGTCCTAAGTTCAGAGATGAAGCACGGCTGAGTGAGTGGATTTGCATATCTTTTTTTTTAAAGTCTAAAAATTCACTCTGTCCTGTTTCCAGAGACCAGTTAATGTATTTAATATTTAAGATGTAAAGGTTACATTTAGATGGCTGAAATCATGGCATAAATAAAGGTTATAGCTCTTCCTTTCTCAACTTGTGGTAGAATAACTAGAGGCAAAACTTTCAAAGGAATCCAGGCTGAGTGAGAGAGTTTTGTGCTAACACACAAGGGACAAAGTTCCTCCGGTTGAATAGTCCCTGTGAGATGAGTGCTATGGAAATATGAAGAGGCTCAAACCATATTTTCCTCCCGGGCTATAGAATTTGGCAGGTGTTTTTGTCTATGATTTTTTTCTCTTCCAATTATATGCTCTGTATAGATCTTTATTCTTTTTAAACAAAAGTCATGTTTGTGGCTAAATGGCATTATGCATAATAGAGGTCAGAAGGTGACCATATGCAAGTTATTTCTTCTCCACCCTTGTGTCTCTGCTACAGGCAGGGACTGGGTAACAGGTCCAGAGAGTGCATTCATATAGACAATATGCATTCGCTTGTCCTATAGAGCATGAGGCTGAACAGTATTTCTAAAGGTGGTCAACACAGAAGCAATACCAGGGTTTTTTAAACAACTCTCCTCCTTCCTAGAAGTCCAGGCTTCAAGCATTTTTCTCTTGTGACCTTGAGAGGTTCACCTGGTCGTGCATTCTGCTTCTAGGATGTGGCTTCAAGCTTTCATCATGAAACACTTCTCTGCAGCCTTGCCTATCTGGTAATTCCTGGGTTTGATCTCACTCTGGGAAGGAGGAAGAATATTGAAAGGGTCCGGTTGGAGCAAAGCCTCTTCCTCTTTTCTAATTGCTTCAGATATTATTTTGCCACCATATCAAGTACATGTTTAGTGTGTTACTTGTCCTGAAAACGGAATCCCTCTAGTTGGAAAAATACTACCTAGAAAAGCAGTTTGCCCGTGGTGGTGTTGGCTTATGATGCAGCCCTGATGACGCCACACGTGTGGGTTTTCATGAAGAAGAGGCGGGGGCTTCAGTGCACGTGTGCACATCTTGGCCTCGGAAAATCACCAGTGGCTCTGGGGAAAAAGGCAAAGTTTCTGGGGCTCATGGGTGTGAGGCTAGAACTCATTTCAGAAAAACAATGTTCCAGTTTCAAGTATACAGCAAAGTGATTCATATATATATATATGTGATTATATGTGTGTGTGTCTATCTATCTCTATCTATCTCAGTCCGTCAGTTCAGTCACTCAGTTGTGTCCGACTCTTTGCAACCCCACGGACTGCAGCACTGCAGGCCTCCCTGTTCATCACCAACTCCTGGAGCTTGCTCAAACTCGTGTCCATTGAGTCGGTGATGCCATCCAGTCATCTTATCCTCTGTCTTCCCCTTCTCCCACCTTTAAATCTTTCCCAACATCAGGGTCTTTTCCAGTGAGTCGGTTCTTTGCATCAGGTGGCCAAAGTATTGGAGTTTCAGCTTCAGCATTCGTCCTTCCAATGAATATTCAGGGCTGATCTCCTTCAGAATGGACTGGTTGGATCTCCTTGCAGTCCAAGGGACTCTCAAGAGTCTTCTCCAACACCACAGTTCAAAAGCATCAATTCTTTGGTGCTCAGCTTTCTTCACAGTCCAACTCTCACATCCTTACATGACTACTGGAGAAACTATATCTTTAACTAGACGGACCTTTGTTGGCAGAGTAGTGTCTCTGCTTTTTAATATGTTGTCTAGGTTGGTCATAGCTTTTATTCCAAGGAACAAGTGTCTTTTAATTTCATGGCTACAGTCACCATCTGCAGTGATTTTGGAGCTCCCCAAAATAAAGTCTCTTACTGTTTCCATTATTTCCTCATCTATTTGCCTTGAAGTGATGGGACCAGATGCCACGATCTTAGTTTTCTCGATGTTGAGTTTTAAGCCTACTTTTTCATTTTCCTCTTTCACTTTCATCAAGAGGCTCTTTAGTTCCTCTTTGCTTCCTGCCATAAGTGTGGTGTCATCTGTGTATATGAAGTTATTGATATTTCTCCTGGCAGTCTTGATGCTTGGCCAGCTTGTGCTTCATCCAGCCTGGCATTTTGCATGATACATTCTGCATATAAGTTAAATAAGCAGAGTGACAATATTTAACTTTGATGTACTTCTTTCCCTATGTGGAACCATCTGTTGTTCTATGTCCAGTCCTAACTGTTGCTTTTTGACCTTCATACAGATTTCTCAGGAGGCATGTCTGGTGGTCTGGTATTCCCATCTCTTGAAGAATTTTCCAGTCTGTTGCGATCCACACAGTCAAAGGCTTTGGCGTAGTCAATAAAGCAGAAGTAGATGTTTTTCTGGAATTCTCTTGCTTTTTCTAAGATCCAACGGATGTTGGCAATTTGATCTCTGATTCCTCTGCCTTTTCTAAATCTAGCTTGAACATCTGGAAGTTCATGGTTCATGTACTGTTGAAGCCTGTCTTGGAGAATTTTGAGCATTACTTTGCTAGCGTGTAAGATGAATGCAATTGTGTGGTAGTTTGAGCATTCTTTGGCATTGCCTTTCTTTGGTATTAGAGTGAAAACTGACCTTTTTTATCTACTTATAATTATATCCCCTGGAAAAGGGCATGGCAACCCAGTCCAGTGTTATTGCCTGGAAAATCCCATGGACAGAGGAGCCTGGTGAGCTATGGTCCATAGGGTCACAAAGAGGCGGGCATGACTGAAGGAACTTAGTATGCATGCACACACACACACACACCACACACTATCTTTTCTCAAATTCTTTTTCAGTTTAGCTTATAACAGTAGTGAACAGAGTTCCCTGTGCTATATAGTAGGTCCTTGTTGGTTATCTATTTTATAAATATATTGTGTACAGGTTAATCTGAAACTCCCAATCTATCCTTGCCCTTGGTAACCATCTGTTTCTGTTTTGTAAATAAGGTCATTTCTATAATTTTTTAAAGATCCCATGTATAAGCAATATCATATGATATTTATCTTCCTCTGTCTGACTTCATTTAGTATGATGATCTCCAGTTCTGTCCATGTGACTGCAAATGGCTTTATTTCATTCTTTTTAATAACCCAGTAATATTCCATTCTATACATGTATAGCATCTTCTTTATCTACTCATTTTCTGTGGATGAGCATTTAGGATGTTTCCATATCTTGGCTATTGTCAACAGCACTGCAATGAACATTGGGGTGCATGTATCATTTAATTAACTATACTCTTATATAAAATAAAAAACCCTATCTAGTCCTCTAATTGGCTTCCTTGATAGCTCAGTGGGTAAAGAATCTGCCTGCAATGCAGGAGACGCAGGAGGTACAGGTTCAACCCCTGGATTGGAAGCTGCCCTGGAGAAGGGAATGGCAACCCAGGCCAGCATTCTTGCCTGGAGAATCCCATGGACAGAGGAGCCTGGTGGGCTAGAGTCCATGGGGTCGCAGAGAGTCAGACATGACTGAGTGACTAAACCACCTAACCAGTCCTGTAACTACAAAAAAAAAGAAAAGAAATAGAGTGTTTCAGATAGAAAAAGAAATCAGGGTTCTCAGCTACTCATTTGATATGTTGTTATTTTCCCCAAGGAAGTTGACGGGTGACTGTTTGTTTACATGACTGTATGTACTCATATAGCAGGCTCAAATATCTTTTTTTGCAGAATTTTTTTAAACCTTGTAACATGTCCAAACTCCTAACTTTCTTCATCCCATGATTATGTAGTGGGAGCAAGTGGTCCTTTTACATTGAAGCTGTTCCTTAGGCACGTTTCCAGGTTACGTAAAAGTTCACAGCTTAGCAGCCATTTTCCTGGGGTTTCACTCTCACTTTTGGTGACTTTATTGGACTGCCATTTCTGTTGGGACCTCAACTGTGTGAAGCTAGTCACTTTCCGGAGTGGATCACTTTACACTGGGAAGCCTGCATTCTTTAGGGAGGTTAGGTACCAAACTCTTCTCTAAGGTCAACTGGGAGAGCCATCAGTGTGTCAACTGAAGTCTGGTGGCAGAAGGGGAATGAGATCTATATTAAAAAAAAATTTTAGCTTATTTTTTTCAAATGTAGCTTCCTTGAGAAAAGTGTGATTCTAGGCTGGTGACCCAAACTCAAGAGTCCAAGGAGTGAAATCCACAACTCATGCTGGGAAGGTTCCTCAATTCAGTCATGGTGGTACAGTGAGTCCGTTAGGGAAAACACTAGCTGAGCATGAGAGTGTGAAACTAAATAAACTGCAGTTTCAGCATCCAGCCTGGGACCTGTCACTGTGGCTTGTCCTGGGATGTGGACCAGAAAGGGCATCCTGAAATGAGCAGAAAAGCATCCTGCATCACGTGGTGTAGGGTTACCCGTGGCAACCACTCTGCGTGGCAAAGAGACACAGTTGTAGCATTCAGCTCCTTAGGTACCAGGTCCTTTTATTGGTGTTTGGACACAGGACTGAGACTTCACTGCACTGAATCTCAGGCAATTTTTACGAGGGTGGAAGGTTGGTCTGAGGATGATAAACATTTCTGTTATGGAGTGGGGATCAGGTGACTTGTTTGCTTGGAAAAAAGAGATAAAACCACATCTGTTAAACTTCTTCAGTGAGATATGATCTTCCAGCATCATAGACTGTGATTATTTAATAAATAGTGTTTTACACAGTCAAGATATATGAGGATGTGAAGGCGTAATATTGTCAACTCTTAAGCGATTTTTAAAAATCGGTATTTCCTGCTGCTCTTTGTCTTATCCAGTAGGCAGTCATGAATTCATTCTCTATATACTGCCCCCTGAATAGTGGTGCTACAGAAACATAAAGGGAAAGATATGACTGGTTTTTAAGTTTCAAAATAGATTTTTTCAATAAGTAGTAGAAGTAGTATCCTTGAGAGAAAAGACTTTTTGAAGGAAGGGATATACATATTCATGGGGTCACAAACAGCTGGACGTGTCTGAGTGTGCACACACACACATATGCATGTGTAACTCATTGCGACCCCATGGACTGTAGCCAGGCTCCTCTGTCCATGGGATTTTCCAGGCAAGATTACTGGAGTGGGTTGCCATTTCCGATTCCATATATATATATGACACATGGAGTCAGTCATAATTATATATATATCAAATATATATAATATATATCACCTATATATTATATATAAAATATCATGTATATATTATATATATATCAAATATATATCATATACATATATCAAATATATATATATTTGTGATATATATATCTCAAATCAGTCATAATTATATATATATGTATGACTGATTTGCGTTGTTATATGGCAGAAACCAACACAAAATTGTAAAACAGTTTTTACCAATTAAAAAATAAAATTAGAAATAAATAAAAAGTAAAAATAAAATATTTTTTGAGACCCAAGGGGATGGGGATAGGTTTTGGAGAGTAAAATTTTAATTTTAATTTTTTAGTTTTAATTTTCTTGTTGTTATACATTAAGGGAAAAATCAGATACACTAAAGATTATCTTTAAAAATTCTCAAATTCCGGGGAACAAGTGTCAGAAAACTGAAAATTCAGGAATGAATCTGGTCTTTCCTCTCTGCATTTTGGCTGTGGTATCTGTTTGACCCAGAGTACTACAAGTTAGGGTTTAGTTTGAAGGGAGCGGATATAGTAAAATTCATCACCAGGCAAAAGCAGTTAGCACCCCGCCTTGTTTAAGCTGAGAAAGTGTACTTCCATGGATATAGAGAACAGATGTGGGTGATGGAGGTGGGGGTGGGCAGGATGGATGAAAGGGATTAAAAAATACAAACTTCCAGCTGTACAACAAATATGTCATGTAGATGTGAAGTACAGCATGGTGACTATAGTTAGTACCACTGTATTGCACATTTGAAAGTTGCTAGGAGAGTAGACCATCACGAGAAAAGAATTGTCTACCTATGTGAGGTGCTGCCTGTTGACCAGACTTATTGAGCTGGTATTTTGTGGTATATGCAAATGCTGAGTCATTATTTTGTATACTTGAAACTAGTATAATGTTGCACGTCAACTACATCTAAATTAAAAGAAGTATATGTGGATTTGCCTATGTGTCAAGGGACAGACTCTGCCCCTCTGATTTCTGCACAAGAAGGTGTAAGACCTCCCTGACTTGGGAGAGGGAGAGAGCACTTCAGTAGAGGTCAAGAGACTTAGGTGCCTTGCAGTGTGTCTGGGCCCCTAAGCCTGTTTTGGGGATCTCTGACTCCACCTCAGAATTATGCTAGCTGGTAACCAGAAATGTAAGTATTGCCAAGGAAATTTTTTCCTGTGTCATTTCACCATTGTGATTCAGCAAAGAATAGAAACTGAATCATTTTATGTTTGGAAAAAGAGAGATGGGGAAAGATTCCTTAGTCTCCCAAGAGCAAATTGAGGAGTGTAAGAAACGGCTGATAGAGACATGGAGGCAATTGTGATTTCTGCTTAGAAATATTTGGAGTGTTTAGATGAAGAAAAGGAGACTGATAAAAATGTGGATATAGGAAGTTTAGTGAGGCACTTTCCCGGCAGTCCACTGGTTAAGAATCCACACTCCCAAAGCAGGGGACACAGGTTTGATCTCAGGTAGGGGAAATAAGATCCCTCTGCATCATGGCATGGCCTAAAAAAAATAAAACAACAACAAAAAGGCATAAAAAATAAATAAGGTAGAAAATGTAAATAGATGAATAAACAATTAAAAATAAAGAAGTTTATTGAGATGGAATAAAATTGTGCTTACCTGAAGGGTGGTGGGTGTCACATATGTGATAATTCTGATAATGTCATACTAGCCAACTCCCTCAAATCAGCTCATTCTATGGGGATTCAAGGGCGTATCCACATTCAATTGTGAAATGAAAATGTGACTATAAAGTCACATCCTACTTTATAGACTGAAATTAAAAGATACTTACTCCTTAGAAGAAAAGCTATGACAAACCTAGGCAGTGTATTAAAAAGCAGAGACATTGTTTTGCCAACAAAGGTCAGTAGAGTCAAAGCTATGATTTTTCCAGTAGTCATGTATGGATGTGAGAATTGGACCATAAAGAGGGCTGAGCACTGAAGAATTGATTCTTTTGAACTGTGGTGCTGGAGAAGACCTTGGAAAGGTCTTGAGAGTCCCTTGGAAAGTAAGGAGATCAAACCAGTCAATCCTAAGGGAAATCAACCCTGAAGTTTCTTTGGAAGGACTGATACTGAAACTGAAGCTCCAATACTTTGGCCACCTGATGTGAAGAGCTGACTCATTGGAAAAGACCCTGATGCTGGGAAAGATTAAGGGCAGGAAGAGAAGGGGGCAACAGAGCATGAGATGGTCGAATGGTATCACTGACTCAAAGGACATGAGTTTGAGCAAACTCCAGAAGATAGTGAAGGACAGGGATGCCTGGCATTCTGCAGTCCATGGGGTCTCAAAGAGTCAGACACGATTTAGTGACCGAACAACAACAAAAATGTCACACCTGTTAAGACAGTGTTGAATTTGTGCATGCTACTCACATCTTCCTGCGTTTATATCAGCAAATTCTAATTCAGACTGATAAATGTTACAAGTGCTGAAATATGTGTCCACACGGAGTTAACTCAAACTCAGGGGCATGTCCATGGAACAGTGAGAAAGATGGTATTTGCTAAGGCAGCTGAGGAGAACTAGCCCAGATCGTCAGATTCTATAGCTGGGTGAAATTTATTTGAGCAAGTGAAAGTGAAGTCGCTCAGTCATGTCTGACTCTTTGCGACCCCATGGACTGTAGCCTACCAGGCTCCTCCCTCCATGGGATTCTCCAGGCAAGAGTACTGGAGTGGGTTGCCATTTCCTTCTCCAAGGGATCTTCCCGACCCAGGGGTCGAACCCAGGTCTCCCGCATTCCAGGCAGACGCTTTAACCTCTGAGCCATCAGGGGACTTTATTTGAGCAATTGCTTATCAAATGTGATACCTTTCTTGTTCAGGATTAGGCTCGGTAGCAGGTATACTCACAGTCAGGGGTGTACAGGCCTAGCATTCTGTGTTCTGGTGTAGGCTTGCCGTCGTGTTTCCATACTTTCCTACACTGTGAATGGATCATCTTTGACATTATGTATCTTGGACATTTCCTGGAGAAGGAAATGGCAACCCACTCCAGGATTCTTGGCTGGAGAATCCCACATACAGAGGAGCCTGGTGGGCTATGGTCCATGGGGCTGCAGAGAGTTGGACATGACTAAAGCGACTGAGCATACATGCGTGTATCTTGGACACTGCGTTCAGTATTTACACGAAGGATAGACCATTTCATTTAAGGCCGCAAAAGTGTAAGACAGAAAAACAAAGACAATTCTTTAAAAGATTCACCGGGTATCAAGTTAAGAGCTAGCTTTGTTTGCAAGGAACACTGACCTGGTAAGTAGAACCACAACCAGTTTCAGTGTTGTGTTCATATTCCTTTTGCTTGACATTCACACAATAACAGTAGCATTGTCAAAAGAACAATCTGTTGGGGAAGATTTGACGTGTTTGCTGAGACACTGACCACAAGCTCTGTGCAAAAACAAAAATATGCGTCTGTGTCATTACCTGATGAAAGTCTCTCACACTCAGACCGTGACTTTTTCTTGGCTTTTTCATCATATCTCGTGAAAACGTTCACACTGAAGGCTAAATAAAAGCTTCTCTGTTTTGGTCCCTGTTTGTGAATCTATCTTATGTTTGAGAATTAATTCCTCAACTAGACTTCTGAATGTGAATATATTGCAGAGTTTAAACGCAACCACATGAGGTATTTCCATTTAAAATAGAGCTTTTAGTATGATTTATGATGAATATTTTACTTTTCCTTGTTTCTAAAGACCAAGGGTTTTGTCTGCAAGAACAAAGTGATACGGTGTAAATAGCTGGGAACTATTCTGTGGAAAGCCTGTTCCATCCAGTTTATACACACCTAGGCAGCATTTCCCTGGCTTTCCCCTGGGAAAATGTGAAATAGGATACCCTAGAAGATTTTAGACTAGTAATCCTAATATTTGGTGTTCCCCCAAATCCATTTGCAAGAAATGAGAAGAAAGTGCATCCCTCTAAGGGTTGTTGTTGTTCAGTCACTAAGCTGTGCCTGACTCGTTGTGACCCCATGGACTGTAGCACGCCAGGCTTCCCTGTCCTTCACCAACTCCCAAAGTTGGCTCAAACTCATGACCATCGAGTCAGTGATGCCATCCAGCCATCTCATCCTCTGTCACCCTGTTTTCCTCCTGCCTTCGGTCTTCCCCAGCATCAGGGTCTTTTCCAATGAGTCAGCTCTTCATGTCAGGTGACCTCAGTACTGGAGCTTCAGCTTCAGCATCCGTCCTTCCAATGAACATTCAGGGTTGATTTCCTCTAGGATTGACTGGTTTGATCTCCTTGCAGTTCAAGGGACTCTCAAGAGTCTTCTCCAGCACAATTTGAAAACACCTAAGGGTTAGAAGAGCAGAATTCTGGGGCCAATGTGATCTTGTCTCAGTAAGGCATGGAACTTCCTTGAATCTAAATTTTCCTCTTCTTTGAAGTGGATAAACGGATATGTACTCAACGTTCTCCCAAGCTGTGAAAATCAAAGATGATGTTAGATGAGGTGGTGCTTGAAAACAGCCATCTACAAAACTAACAAAAAGTTGAAACAGTCTAGAAAACAGGGTGAATTGTTTTATTAAATAAAATGAATATGTGTGTCCACTGTCCACAGGGGACCCCCACCCTCATCTCCAGGCTCCTGTCTGCAGTTTGCGTATTTCAGTCTGAGTTACCCCATCTCCACCCTTTCAGAAGTTGATGTTCTGGTGTTATCAGGAGTTATCATGGTTCACAAGATACAGCAGAGGAGCCTAAATTCAGAATGATCCAGGAGATGATTGGTCATCACTAACAATTGAAAATTTGTGGTTTTTACACTTGTGTTGGTTTTTACACTTGTGTGGCATCCTTCCTACAGTGAATGTTGTGTTATAACCAAGATCTAATGGTTGGATGGCATCACCAACTTAATGGACATGAGTCTGAGCAAATTCCAGGAGATGGTGAAGGATAGGGATGCCTGTCCATGGGGTCGCAGAGTCAGACACTACTGATAGACTGAACAAAAACAGCAATGGGCTTTGAAGGTGAGACTGAGGAATTCGTATGTCCCTCAGTCTACCCCACTGATGGAACTCTGTCAAACCTGTACATTGGAGCACAGCGCTGGTTTGAATGTGGATATTTATTCGCAGAGCATTTTAACATTAAGATAGGTGGATTTTTTGGTAGTTGTTTTGTTTCCCCTGCTCCTCTCAACAGACTCTTTCAGAGTTTTTTTCCTTTTCTTTGTTCAGTAAACAAGTATTTACCTGACAAAAGGAAATAGCTGGAGATGGACCTTCACAAAACCCCCGATGATGTTCCCCTGACGTGTGTCGTCCCAGTTTTATAAATTAGGCATCTGGTCATCTCGGCTTGGTCTCTGAGCAGTGCCAGCTGCCTTCTCTTTCTCTCACTGCAAAGATGCTTTGAAGCGGCTTCTGTATTGTGTTGGCAACATTAGCACAGGGAGAAGTGAAGGCTCTAATAGCTGGGAAGTTTACATGGCTTCACATAATTGACTATGGCAATATAAAATATTGCCTGCTCTGTTTTGTAGCAAAGTAGGTATTGCTTTCTTTTGGATTTGAAGGGAAGCAAAGGAAAGCAGTATTGCCTTTGCTATGAAGTTTCCCGGTTAAAAGCTGCAAATCAGAGTTGTAAAGCATGTCTTTCCTGGCTGCATACAATAAATTACCATCCCGTCCTCCTGTATGGACAATATGTTTCCAGCTTAATGAATCAGCTGCTTTGTATCTTCTCCAGCTCCTTAGTGTTGGGCAAATGGGTTCATCGAGAGGAACAGCTGAGAGGGACATCAGTTATCTTAGTGGATTTGCCTTCAAATAATTGTTGGGTGAAATAATGATGTAGATTTTTTTATTAGAAGTTGATAAAGTGTAAATATTTTCTGCTTTTTTCTTATTATAAATAAAAATTCAAAATAAATCATAAATAGCTAGAAGTCACTTAGTGTTGCCGTGGGAATTGTTAGTCCCAGGCTGAACCTACTCAGAGAGCTCTGATTTGAGGAAATAGATATTCAGTGAAAAAGGAAAAAAAAAACTCTTTGTTTCTGTTACAATTGCATTATTTGAAATCAAGGGGCAAGTTAGGTTTAATATTACTTTTACTTTGGGTGGTTTCAGGTTTATTTACTTGCTTGTATCTGATAGGCATTTAGGAAAACATGGGTGAGAGTATCAGAGTCTTTCTTTCGATATCCATCACTCTACCTTTAAAAATGAATGCGACAAGATACTCTTAAATAACAGAGCCATTATGGGAACTCCTCTGGGAAGCTCTTAAGAATTCAGACCCCGTTCAGACAATCTTCGCAAGACAAAACCACTGTGGAGCACTTTGGAAACTGGTGTCAAGGCAAGATAAACATTTCCCTATATTTATATGTTAAACCAAGAATTGCAAAATCAATTTCATGCTAAGGCAGGGGATAAATACCATACCAATGGCTTCAAAAGGAAAGAACAGTAAAGAAACTACATTCCAGGTATTTTAGAGGTAATAGAAATAACTGTCTAAAAAGAAGCATAAAGTATTTATTGAGGAATACAGTGTACTCTCTGGGATTACACCCGGCTGGTGACAGTGATGAAGTGTTCTCAGGCTGCGTAGAGATGCTGCGGTTTTCATGGGCAAGATATTGATTACATGATGAATCCCAATAGTTTGTTTCCTGCAGTTGCCTACAACCTGGGGAGAAGTGAAAATAATGCACACGTGTCTGCAGGCTACATTGCATGCAAAGTGGAGCAGGTGATGAGCTAAATGAATGATGAGTTTCTTTCTCCCATTCATAAATATGAGAATTGCATAATGAACTAATCTGTTTGAAACCAGGAAGTCTATCTGTAGTGCACAATTATTAAAAATGCCAATGAAATATTCAAATTTTAAGTTCAACTTGAAGACTTTCTCTTTTGGTTTTCATTTAAAGCCTCAATGTGCCTTGCTACCCATTAGGATCATTTTTTCCCCAGTGGCAGCATTTAAATGTGTAAGATAAGGGCCATTAAATGAATCAGGGAATAGTTGGGGAAAAATTTGGAATAATTGGATGGTATTTATAGTTTCAAAGCTCTGGTGTAGGTGGCTGCTATACAGATTGTATTGTTATCAACACCTTTTATTTTCTTTATTGTTTCAGTTCAGTTGCTCAGTCATGTTCAACTCTTTGTGACCCCATGGACTGCAACATGCCAGGCTTCCCTGTCCATCACCAATTCCCAGATTTCTCAAACTCATGTCCATCGCATTGGTGATGCCATCAAACCATCTCATCCTCTGTTGTCCCCTTCTCCTCCTGCCTTCAATCTTTCCCAGCATCAGGGTCTTTTCTAATGAGTCAGTTCTTTGCATCAGGTGGCCTCAGTATTAGAGCTTCAGCTTCAGCATCAGTCCTTCCAATGAATATTCAGGACTGATTTCCTTTAGGATGGACTGGTTGGATCTCCTTGCAGTCCAAGGGACTCTCAAGAGTCTTTTCCAACACCACACAGTTCAAAAGCAATTCTTTGACACTCAACTTTCTTTATAGTCCAACTCTGACATCCATACATGACTGCTGGAAAAACCATAGCTTTGACTAGACTGACCTTTGTTGGCAAAGTAATTTCTCTGCTTTTTAATATGTTGTCTAGGTTTGTCACAGCTTTCCTTCCAAGGAGCAAGCATCTTTTAATTTCATGGCTGCAGTCACCATCTGCAGTGATTTTCAAGCTCAAGAAAATAAAGTTTCTCATTGTTTCCATTGTTTCTCCATTTTTTTGCCATGAAGTGATGGGACCAGATACCATGATCTTCGTTTTTTGAATGTTGAGTTTTAAGCCTACTTTTTCACTCTCCTCTTTCACTTTCATCAAGAGGCTTTTTAGTTCCTCTTCACTTTCTGCCATAAGGGTGGTGTCCTCTGCATATCAGAGGTTATTGATATTTCTCCCAGCAATCTTGATTCCAGCTTGTGCTTCTTCCAGCCCAGTGTTTCTCATGATGTACTCTGCATAAAAGTTAAATAAGCAGGGTGACAATATATAGCCTTGATGTGCTCCTTCTCCAATTTGGAACCAGTCTGTTGTTCCATGCCCAGTTCTAACTGTTGCTTCTTGACCTACTTACAGATTTCTCAGGTGGCAGGTAAAGTGGTCTGGTATTCCTGTCTCTTGAAGAATTTTCCACAGTTTGTTGTGATCTACACAGTCAATGTTTTTTAACGTAGTCAATAAAGCAGAAATAGATGTTTTTCTGGAGCTCTCTTGCTTTTTCGATGATCCAATGGATGTTGGCAATTTGATCTCTGGTTCCTCTGCCTTTTCTAAAACCAGCCTGAACATCTTTATTATTTAACATCAGGCTCTAACTTTGACTATAGTTATTCCTAAATAAGAAACACATGAAAAGGGACATGAATCACAGAATCAGGAACAGGATGACTGGATGTAAATGAAGGCTTGAGTGTGAGAGAAGGAGAGTTAAGACAGTTAGAAGTGGCTGAACCCCATAAAAAGGAACGAATTTGAGTTTGTTGAACTGAAGTGGATGAACTTAGAGTTTGTTATGCAGAGTGAAGTAAGTCAAAGAGAAAAATATCATATATTAATGCATATAAATGGAATCCATAGAAAGACTCCTGATGAACCTATTTGCAGGGCAGAAATAGAGACATAGATGTGGGGAACAGACTTATAGCCACAGTGAGCGAAGGAGAGGTTATGATGAACTGTGACAGCAGCATTTCCTGGAATTGAACCTGGGATTTCCCGGGATTGAACCTGGATCTCCTGCATTTTGCAGGCAGATTTCTGTCCCAACTGAGCCAGCAGGGACGCCCTCAAGAGGGAGGGGACATGTGTCTACCTGTGGCTGATTCACTTTGTAGTGTGGGAGAAACCAACACAACAATGTAAACAATTATCCTCCAAGTAAAAATAAACTTTAAAAGAGTGGATGACGCCGTTGTCATACCCACATTCATCCAGTCTGCTGTGTCCCACATGCTTGAATGTTCACCATAGGCCCACTGACCGCTGTCTCGAGCACTTCACATCCTCACAGGAGGATGTCCTGTTTCTGTGAGTTTTCTTCAGTGTTTGTGGAAAAAAATGGAGTCAAGTGCCAAAGGGAGCATCAAAGTTGAGTCCAGAAGTCACAGGAACCCAGCAGAAACTTCTGTGTGATACTGTTGTCTCCTGTAGAAGCTTCTCCCTAATGGATGAAGGTGAAGCACAGTTCGGAAGTGAAAGAGTTTATGGTTAACGGGCTTTGGCTGGGATTGCAGGTCACTTGTCTCCTTGCATTCCCTTATGTAAGAATATCTTTATGTGAAAATCCAACTCTTTGCAACCCCATGGATTATGCAATCCATGGAATTCTCTAGGCCACTAGAGTGGGTAGCCATTCCCTTTTCTAGGGGATCTTCCCAACCCAGGGATCGAACCTGCATCTCTTCCTTTGTAGACAGATTCTTTACGACTGAGCCACGAGGAAGCCCAGTGTACTGCATACTTGCAAGTATATCATACAGCAGATGGAGCAATGTCAATACTTTTAAGAATAAAAGTAATATGACCCTTTTTTGTGTGTGTGCAATTTGCCACCTAAGAATCGTAGAGTGCCATAGAAAGCATAACTTATTTAATAATGAAGCCAGCCTAAAATTTATAGAATTGAAGTCATCAGATACATTTAAGGTGTTTCAAATTGAACTATCATACTTATCACAGAGGAAAATATCAGAGAAAGGATAATGTTTATTAAAAACATTTTTTTGGCGACACTGTGCAGCCAGCAGGATCTTAGTCCCCCAACCACAGATTGAACCCATGCCCTCGCCTCAGCAGTGAAAGCGTGGTGTCCTAACCACTTGACTGCTAGGAAAGTCAGTCCCTAAAAACATTTTTATTTATAAAACTTCTGAACATCTATAAAATTAGAGGTGACATTATGGCAAACCACTCAGTCCCATCACTCAGCTTCAGTGATTGTCAACATGTGATCGGTCTCGTTTCATTTTAATTCTCAAATACTTTCTCCCATCAGGGAATTATTTTGAGGAAAATGTCAGATAGGATAGCAGTTCTTTCATAAATGCTTCAGTGTGCATCTCTTCCCAGGTGACTCAGTGGTAAAGAATCTGCTTGCCGATGCAGGAGATGTGGGTTTGATCTCTGAATCGAGGAAGATTCCCTGGAGAAGGAAATGGCAACCCACTCCAGTATTCTTGCCTGGAGAATCCCATGGACAGAGGAGCCTGGCAGGCTACAGTCCACGGGGTTGCAAAGGCTCAGACACGACTGAGTGACTGAGCACACACACACATGCATCTCTAAAAAAAAGTTCTTCTAAAACGTGGAACTACTATTATTACAACTGAAACTTAGCAATGATTTTCCTAATGTTATGAAACAGTTCATCAGACTTCCCCCAATTATTTTATGCATTTCTTTTTGTTTGTTTAAATCAGGAGCAAGTAAGTTCACATGTACAAGAGTCCATGTTCTTTTAAAACAAAAATTCTTAAAAAAAGGAATGTGTCTTTTGAGCCTAGCAATTCACTTGTAGGGATTCTTCTGACGGTTCACCTTATCTGGATCGATCTGGTATCTTCCTTAAAAACGTAATCCTCCTCTTAGATATTTTCCTCTGAAGACTCCTTCAGAACGAGAAACCTTTAGAGGCACTTTCTTTCGCGAGTCCTACAAAGGAAATGAAACTCTAAAGCAAATGGTGACCCAAGAGTCCAATGACATTTAATCTGAGCACTTAATGTTGATGTGGTGGCCACAACTACCATGAATCTAAAGTGTGTTCTTTTATCTATTTTATCTTGTCAAAAATTTCATGACTTTGACCTTTTCTTCTCCCACAACCTATACATATATAGTAGGATTTTAAAAGTATTTTTGGCAATCAAGATTTTCTTCTGATCCTTGTGTGAAAAAAGAAACACTTATGATCTTGAAAAAAGCATATGTTAACATCCTTTGAGTTCTTTAGATCAGCTAAAAGATGAATTTGCCATTTTAAGAAGATAATATTGCAAAGATCTGTCTTCAAAGTGAACCCATGCTGGAATACATTTTTATCTTAGGAAATTTATATATTTTTTAAAGGAAATAGCAACCAAATTTGGAAACCAGTGTGTGTACCCAATGGATCAGGTTTTTCAAAGAACCGTGTCTCAAAAAATAGAGCTTTTGATTTCTTAAAATGATCTCTGAAGTCCCATCCTAAAATACATAAATCAACAAATTGAATTTTAATGGAAAATCAAGGGTGTTTTTCAAAAGACAGTTGAATGCAGCTTTGAAAAATGCGAAGACAGAGAATTATCAGCTTGTTATAACGGCATTGACTTGACACTAGAGTTTTTATGTTTAAGTAAGAAAGGATATGACATCAAGGACAAATGAGGAAAACAGCTTGTTTAAAAACATAAGTGGCACAGCCTACCTTCCCCCCACCCCCACCTGTGGACTTTCTCATCAGCTCGTTGAACCACCTGCTGGAGCACCAGCTACCAGAATCATAATCACACATTCTGCATCCAGCTCATTTCAGCGTAGCTGTGCATTCGTGCTCAGTCGCTTCAGTCATGTCCGACTCTGTGTGACCCTGTGGACTATAGTCCTCCAGGCTTCTCTGTCCATGGGATTCTCCGGGCAAGAACGCTGCAGCGGATTGCCATGCCCTCCTCTGGGGGATCTTCTCAACCCAGGGATCAAACCCATGTCTCCTGTGTCTCCTACATTGCAGGTGGATTCTTTACCGCTGAGCCACCGGGGAAGCTAGTTGCCTCTAATAAAATAGAAGATGAGGTCAGCATGTTGTAGAGTGCATTCAGTAAAATGTTCTAGAATTCCTCCCATCACTTTGTAATGTAGTGTTCAAAATATAAACACACATGGACATCATGTACATCAGATCTCTGCAGAGTAATGCTGTGAGACTGTTATTTTATTGTTCCCATGTCCACGGGGAGGACCTGAGATGGTGGGGCTGGACGGGAGGCTCGTGTTGCAGTTGACAGCAGGATATTCCTCAGGTTTGGATATTAGCTACGAGTCACATGTGTGTTCCACCTCACTGTGCTGCAAATTTATAGGAAAATGGACAAATTGAAAAAGTACAATTTCAGACCATGCAGCTTCCCTTGGTGTGGGAGACATGGAATGAATCAGTCAACAGGCAGGAGAAAATTGAGAGTAATTGCTGAAGTGTCAGACAGTGAAAATGGTACACCTCTTTTGGGGCATGATAAGGGCTTTACATTTATGTTTGTTCCTCTATATCTCACTCTCCTGTGTCTTCTTTCTGTGGGGAAGAAAGGTTATCACTGTGGCTGTTTGCTAAGTTTTTCTACATCAAATAATTACAAAGAATATACAGTCATTGAGAAAGGATGTCGTTTTCTAGGTAAGGCTATGCCAAGATATCATAATGAATAAAGGACATTATTTAATCTTAAATTTAGATGAATATAGATAACTGAGTAACATGTCATGTATTATTATGCCTTAATTCTGAGTGTGTTTGTATTTCATTCACTATCATTGGAGATATTTAGGTCCTGTGTATACAGAAAGGATAAAGAAGAAACAGTACCTATCTTTAATTTTCTTCTTTTTTACTTTTGGTCACATGCCACAGCATGTGGGGTCTAATTCCCTGACCAGGGATTGAAGCTGCACCCCCTGCTTTGGAAGGTAGAGTCTTAACCACTGAACTGCCAGGGAAGTTTCTACCTGTCTTTTTAAAAAACCTACCACCTACTTCTTGAGTCATTGGCTTGGTTTCATCCACATTATGGCCTGGAATTTTTACTTTCTTGTTCCCAGTGTAGTTTAGCTTAGGGATTGTGGTTTGCTTAAAGTATACTTACTTTTCTAAGCATACTTACTTTTCAAAAAATTTCCTGAGTTTGGGGTGCTATGGAGTAGGGATTTCATTTAATAAATTGAGAACTTCTCTGATGGTCCAGCGGTTAAGACTTGTCCTTCCACTGCAGGAGGCACGGGTTCGATCCCTGGTCAGGGAAATTCTGCATGCCACGTGGTACGGACCAAAGGAAAGATGAAGTTGGACCCATCTGGGATTCTTATGCTTGTTATTGAAATAAAATATCTTTAAAACAAACTTACGGTTGCTGGAGGGAAGGGATAGTTAGGGACCTTGGGAAGGTCATACATACACTGCTAGATTTAAAGTGGAAAATCAACAAGGACCTCCTGTAGAGCCCAGGGAACTCTGCTCAATGTTATGTGCCAGCCTGAATGGGAGGGGAGATTGGGGGAGAATGGATACATGTATATGTATGGCAGAGTCCCTTCACTCTTCACCTGAAACTGCCACAACGCTGTGAGTCGGCTATACCCCAGTACAAAACAAACAGTTTAAAGTGTGGAAAAAAGACAGTATCCTTATATTCTTGCTTCAGTAACATTTGATGTTGCTTGATGCAAATTAAAAAATTTAAGATTGTGTGTGAAAGCTTTTCATCCTTGGAATAATCATAGTGGAAGTGTCAACCCCTCAGTAGGGTCTTCTGCAGAAATTTCGCTCTGCTGGTTTTCTAGCCCCATTTTTTTTTCTAGGAATTACTCTGTTTGGAGCTCCCTGTACTGTGTAGGGTCAGTGTATGAGTTTGCCTTCTTGCTTGATCTGGGGTATTCTTGTGGGTTCTGCTGGTCTGATTGGCCACCGGAGGTGTGGTAACCCCATAAAGATTTCATGCTAAAGAATAGGGTTGAACTCAGTGAATTCTGTGATTACACATTCAATTTACACATTTTTGAGATGAGGCCTTCTTCCATTTTTAGCCATAATTTATTTCGTTTCAACAAATGGCTACTTCAGTTAGTCTGAAACTTAAAAAGAACACATTTGAAATGCTTTTTCATTTACACTGCTGTGTACTCATCTTTTTTGGAATGTACTTACAGTACTGAAACTACTATTATTTAGGTTCTTTTCTACTAAAGTTTTTTCTGCATCTTACTCCTTTTTGTTTTTCACTCGTTTCATGAATATGAATCATTCAATATGAATCATTTATTATTTTTAATTTCTTCTATAAACATTTAGCTAATTTCGGCTGAATGCCGAAGAACTTCTGAACTGTGGTATTGGAGAAGACTCTTGAGAGTCCCTTGGACTGCAAGGAGATCCAACCAGTCCATTCTGAAGGAGATCAGCCCTGGGATTTCTTTGGAAGGAATGATGCTAAAGCTGAAACTCCAGTACTTTGGCCACCTCATGCGAAGAGTTGACTCATTGGAAAAGACTCTGATGCTGGGAGGGATTAGGGGCAGGAGGAGAAGGGGATGACAGAGGATGAGATGGCTGGATGGCATCACTGACTTTATGGACGTGAGTCTGGGTGAACTCCGGGAGTTGTTGATGGACAGGGAGGCCTGGCGTGCTGCGATTCATGGGGTCGCAAAGAGTCGGACACGACTGAGCGACTGATCTGATCTGATTCCTATTATACCTTCTTTAAAGAAATATAGATATTTGACTTCTTTACTCTTAATTTCTCCCTCTACATTTTTAAAGCTTTCCATTTTCTTATTTTAAAGGTATTTGCATCCTTCATAGTTCTTGATTCTCTTTATATTTTACACCTAGCTTTTAGAATTTTTCATTCATGTTCTTTTTAGTTTATTTTTTAATACTTCTGTTTCATTTTACTTGTTTTGAACAACTCCTTCTCTTTTCTTAAATAAAGTTACATTTTAAAGATATTGACAGTAAAGTAGTGGGACTGTAGAGGGTCTCGTGAGGGTCCACATCGTGGTGGGAGGTGGCTGGGGCTGTCCCCTACTTTGTCTGTCCCCAGAGCTCTTCCTCCAATTCTTTTGTATAGATTTTCACTCTTTTCTGATATAAATGTTCCAGATATTTCTTTGGGATGCCCAGACTGATAGGATAGTCACCCTGTTTAGACTATCGGTGATATTTATAAAGTGAAGGTGCATGTGAACTTATAGTACAGTGTTGTTTGAATTTGCACAGGATTCCATTTGTAGCCAAAAATATGTTGAAAAGCTATGTGTTATGACAAAAATAAACAGCAGTTGCAGCAGCGGGAGGTGAAAATAAACAAGACCTAAACTTGTAGATGTTGGGCTTCCCTGGTGGCTCAGTGGTAGAGTATCCACCTGCCAATGCAGGAGATGCTGGTTCCATCCTTGGGTCGGGAAGATTCCCCTGGAGAAGAAAATGGCAACCCACTCCGGTATTCTTGCCTGGGAAATCCCAGGGACAGAGGAGCCTGGTAGGTTACAGTCCAAGCAGTCTCAAAGAATCAGACATAACTTAGTGACTGAACAACAACAAAACTTGGAGACAGGGTAAATCTTGCTTGCAAGGACTCAGTTGATTTAGAAAGCTGACAAGAGACACTGGTTTCTTGATAAATATGCCTGGGACCTGAGGAATGTAACCCGGTCTGTCCCTGAGGAGCAGTAGTTCAGGATTCACGAATTCCATGTCAGAGGTGATTTTATGAATCATAATAACCATGGATGAGAAGAAGGGGCTGTGCATTCTGAACAGATGTGATCCTGAAGGGTGTGTGCAAGGTTTCTAGCCATACTTCTGCAGTGGCTGGTCTCTCCTGAGCCTGCCCTAGTTTCATCCACTTGCTTTTTCAGCCTGTCTTAAAAAGTTTCATCCTGTCTTAAAAAGTTTCATCCTGTGGTTCTGGTTTTCCTCGGTTACCTCCTGGAGTTAGGCAGGACCAACCAGACCTCGCCAGGTCTGGAGTGATGCCTGGTGGAGACTTTCAGCCATGCCTCTATGGGATGGGCCCATCAGGGGAGCGATCCAGGACTGTTACATTGATTGAAAATGAAAGTGTTAGTCACTCAGTCCTACTCTTTGTGACCCCATGGACTATAGCTTGCCAGAGTCCTCTGTCCGTGGAATTCTCCAGGCAAGAATCCTGGAAGGGGTAGCTGTTTCCTTCTCCAGGGGACTTTCCTGACCCAGGGACTGAACCCGGGTGTCTTGAATTGCAGGCAGATTCTTTACCATCTGAGCCACCAGGGAAGCCCCATTACGTTGACTAAAAAAACAAAACAAAAGCAAAAACCTAAGAAGAAAGGATATTCCTTTCATTAATAGAGTTGTGACCTTGGTCTTTCTGATAAATCCAGGAAACAGGCCAAAGTGTTGCTCTGTCCCACTAGTCTGTCTGGAGTAAACCAGGGAAGCCGTTTGGGAAGATGAAAAGTCCCCAGTCAGGTCACAGCACATTTCCGGTGTCAAGATTTGTCCTTTTTAGTGGACCCGACCGTTCCTTTGATTCCTCTTTTCCTGTTCACCGGACATGGAGGACTCAGTGAAGGGGGAACAAGGCCCGTGGTTGAGCTCCCCTGCCAACTGTCGTCCTTGCTGACTGCGGTCCCTGCGAGGGCTCAGACAGCAGCCCTGCCCCTGCCTTTCTGGGCACCGCATCCTTCAAAGTCCCCAGTTCCCTCAGTGACCCACCTTGTGGGGCCCGGGGCTTCTCCTCTGCTTCAATCGCCCTGACTCCTGTTCAGTGGGATGTCCTAGTTTAGGAGTCGCCGAGACCTCCTGCCTTAACGTGTGCAACACACAATCTCTTATTAGACAGAAGGTGAGCCCGGCCCCTAGGATGTAGATTGAATGACTGACAGCACTCTGAACAAGGCCAGCTGTGGTGTTCTCTAATGTATGATGGATTTTCCAGAGTGAGTTTCAGTGGTTGCGACTGTTTCCGAAAATATAGCTAGTGTTTTCCCCAAAGGAAGGGAAACTCAGAGAACTAGATGAAGCAAAACCAAGCCTTTGATTTAGTGTAGTAAAGGTTTTAGACCAAGGTCTTCCTGTCTCTATCATTAGGGAAATTTGCAGGAAGAGCTGTTGTTAGTTCTTCTGTTGTTATTCAGTCACTAAGTCATGTCCAACTCTTTGCGACCCCATGGACTGCAGCACTCCAGGCTTCCCTGTCCTTCACTGTCTCCCAGAGTTTGCTTGAACTCATGTCTATTGAGTCAGTGATGTTACTAACCATCTCATCCTATGCTGCTGCCTCTCCATTTGCCTTCTATCTTTCCCAGCATCGGGGTCTTTTCCAATGAGTTGGCTCTTTGCATCAGGTGGCCAAAGGATCGGAGCTTCAGCTTTAGCATCAGTCCTTCCAATGAATATTCAGGACTGATCTCCTTTAGGATGGACTGGTTTGATCTCCTCGCTGACCAAGGGACTCTCAAGGATCTTTTCCAGCACCACAGTGGGATTAACATGTTCTTCAATGCTCAGATTTCTTTATGGTCCAATTCTCACATTCATACATGACTGCTGGAAAACCACAGCTTTGACTAAGAACTTTGTTGGCAAAGTGATGTCTCTGCTTTTTTAAATTCTACTCTCTGTCAAATACCCAGATCCTGGCTCTCTCCATAAATAACTATTTCTTCTCATCTTCGTAGAGTTCCCTGAGGGCTGGTCATAATCTTTCTCAATATTTAAATTATTCCTGATGCTGTAGATATCTGGACACATTTGGATAATCTTTTAAACACTATTTATTCATTATAGAGCAATTTATTAAGATATCAGAGCACTTGAATTGGCTGTGGGATTAATAATGCTTCACTTGTAATTTTTGAGTAAGTAGAACACTACTTCCCCAAGGGCAACTCCAGAATGCAAATACCAGTGGTAGATTTTTATTCCTGGGGCAGACTTCTTATTTTGGCTATTTCTTGGCTCTCACATATATCTGGAGGGGAGCAGTGGAAAGCCTTTAGTTGGTCATCAGGTATTTTTGCTGTTTTGTATTTAAATCATAAAAAGAAATGAGACTCTTTCCTATTTAAAAATGACTCCCAGAGGTTGAAGCACTAGAAATCCTTATGGATGTGTTTGTCCTCTGTAATCTTATTGATTATCAGCTTGCAGAAACCTTGAAAATGACCAGTTCTCTAACACACCAAAGTATCGGAAATATATATTTATACTAGATGGAAAAAATGAATGATGAAATTATTTTAAAAGTATTTCACCAATTTGACTTTTCAGTTTAATTTGAAGGGTGTCATTAGAGAAAGATGAAGTATAATTTTCAGATTCACTGAAAAGCTTTAAGAAATTAGATGAACGGTAGGAAAAACCATCAATTAAGCTAGAACTTACAAAATTGTTTTGGTAACTGTCAGAAAAGTTCCCATCTGAGGTTCTATTTTTCTGATAATAATTGCCAAGGAAACTGAAAATTGCATTACAAAAATTGCTTCTTGTTCTTATACTTGTCTTGCTGCTGCTGCTGCTGCTAAGTCACTTCAGTCGTGTCCGACTCTGTGTGACCCCATAGACGGCAGCCCACTAGGCTCCCCCGTCCCTGGGATTCTCCAGGCAAGAACACTGGAGTGGGTTGCCATTTCCTTCTCCAATGCATGAAAGTGAAAAGTGAAAGTGAAGTTGCTCAGTCGTGTCTGACTCTCAGCGACCCCATGGACTGCAGCCTTCCAGGCTCCTCCATCCATGGGATTTTCCAGGCAAGAATACTTGCCTTAAAAAGAGTCAAATTGTATAGTCAATTGTTTCACAATTGCAACAGCACTTTCATGTGCCTCTCTGATACTCTATCTTGTGAAATTAAAGATTTAAAAAGGAAAATGAGTTGAAAGACTCTACTGTAAGGTCATAGCACTAATAGGAGTTCCAACAGGATAGCTGGTTATTCTCCAAATTTATACACATGTGTGACAAGAGGCACTCTACTGTCGAGTTATGCAATCTGTTTTAGTATTGATTTCTTACATTTTATTTTATGCTTTCGATAAAACCAATTTTCGAGCATGCTGCTAAAGCATATTGGTTTCTTCAGATCTGCAGTGAGGACAAAGGTCAGATATCTTCTGTGTGTGGGTGTGTGAGTGAGCATTTGTATGAAATAATTTATTTATATATCAGTTTTCATAAAATTTGTGTGAATTTTAGAGATGTCTGAGATATAGCTTGAAAATGAAGTCACTGGACAGCCCTTCTCTGGATGATAAATTTAGCAGTGAAATGTAGCGTGGAATGAAAGTCTTACTAATGGAGTTTAGTAAGTAGTGAAAACAAATAGAGTTTACTTCGAAGTGTGTGAGAGATTCTGCAGTGTTCAGCCATCTATCATTGTTTCATTGGCTGGCAAATAATATATGGATGAAACCTGGGGAGCTTACTAATGACTCTGGGTTGTTAATTCCTCTTACAGATCCCTTATGCTAACATCACATCAACCATCAGAGTGATCAGATGCTCCTCTGATCTGGTTACACTCCCTTCTATTTATGTAACCTTATTTAGTTTCTTTTTTTTTTTCATTTTAAAGGGATTTCATTATTGTGTTATTATTCATGCTAACAGAGTAATAAAAGTATACTGAATTTTATAATGCTTGAGACAATATTGCAGAGAAATATTGCATCCAGTTTTATCTTTGCAACGAAGCTCTTTTGAAAGTAGGTCAGGAATTAGCATTTCATTTAAAAATATCATTTAAGTGTTTAAATGGCACATGTGTGAGCCTGACAGTTCATGTAATGTTTTTGCTTCCACAATGTCATTCCCCAAAGATAACCACTTTTAACAGTTTTCCCTCAGTCATTTCATAATTTTTCTAGAATCTGTATTATGAACCTCAATTTTTACATGTAGCATATATACTTGCACAAATATGTGTTTGCATATATTTTGATTTGTTGTTGTTCAGTCATCATCTGACTCTGCGACCCCATGGACTGCAGCATGCCAGGCTTCCCTATACTCCACTATTTCCCAGAGTTTGGTCAAGTTCATGTTTTGATATATTTAGGGTTGGTTTTTTTTTTTTTTTTTTTGGAGTAAAGTTTATTTATAATGTTAGTTTCAGGTGTGTAGCAAAGTGATTCAGTTTATATGTGTGTGTGTTTGTGTGTGTGTGTGTGTATGCAAAACAAATATGAAGAAAAGTTGATTTTCTTTTCTTAGCTTTTTTAAAATTTTTAAATAGGAAGAATGATGAATGTTACCACCTGCACTTGAAGTTTTTCAGAGTTAAATAATATTTCATGATATGTGGAAAAGTTTGGAATTCTTAATAGTATTGTTTAGATGAGAATGAGACTTAAATTACAGTGTTATCAGAGAGAAAGCTATGGACGTTTACATATTAATTAAGAAAAACTGAGATGAAATAGAAGTACTTGAATCCTTGAGAAAGCAAAAAAAAAAAAAAAACAACCCAATTATATCCATTTCACATATTTGGATAACTTAAAATAAGGGAATATAAGGGTCCTAAAAATCTTACTCAACAAGTAGGGATAATGCAATGTCTCTAACAGAATGAAAATTAATTAGGACAAAAGTAAAATTCTAAACAACTGCACAATAAAAGATGAAGGAGAGGTGAATTACTAGTAGAGATGAAAAGGATTTAAGTTTGATATTATTGGTGTTGGGGTTGTTCCAATATACTCACGTGATCACAGGTTTTCTTTAAAGAAGGCAGAGAAGCTACAATTGGATATAGGAGGTTTTGTTCCATTGTCTTAGGATGGTACCTTAGCTCTTCGGAACCTAAGTTTCCTCCCCAGTCAAAAGTGAAAGTGTTACAAGCTCTTTGCAATCTCATGTACTATAGCCCACCAGGCTCTTCTGTCCATGAAATTATCTGGTCAAGAATACCAGAGTGGGTAGCCATTCCCTTTTCCAGGGCATCTTCCGGACCCAGGGATCGAACTGGGGTCTCCCGCATTTCTGAAGGCAGATTCTTTACCATCTGAGGGAAGCCCCCTGCAACAGTCAAATAGGTGTACTCTAAGACCTTTTTGTGAGATTGTTACAAAATGAGACAGACTTCCTTTTCAGCCAGGTGGCCTGCAGGAATCATCTGTGTCTCCATTTCTTTCTTGCACTCCACGCAGGTTACAGATGCTGCCGCACTGACCTGTGTTACACTTTACGCCCCTCCTCGGGTTCCACAGCCACAGCAGCAGCCAATGCAGCAGCCCCTTCTCTGCTCCTTGAAACGTGCTCTTCATCTGGCTTCAAGCACTGGTTTCCGTCCTGACTTCTGGACCTTTCTTTCTCAGTCACCTCTGCTCATTTCTCCTTGGTGATGGAGCACCTAGCACTCAGTCTCATGGCTTTTAATATCACTCATAAGAGGGTGACGCCAAATTTAAATCACCAAGTTGATTCCTTCCCTGAGTGCCTGACTGCAAATCCTGCTCTCTTTTTACTTCTGTCATTTTTTAATTAAATTTTTATGTTATATTGGAGTGTAGTTGATTTGCAATGCTGTGTCAGTTTCAAGTGTTTAGCAAAGTTATTCAGTTATACGTGTACACATATCTATTTTTTAGATTCTTTTTTCCATTTCGGTTATTACAGAATATTGAGTGGCATTTCCTGTGCTATACAGTAGGGCCTTGTTGACTATCTACTTCATCTGTTTATCTGTTATCTTTTTTTTGATATGCCCACTTGGATAAACACTTGAAACTTGATTTCTCCAAAATGGAGCTCCTGGTACAACCCCAGGAAACCTGCTTTTCCTTAGTCTTCCTCACCTCAGTGAATGGCAGCACCATCTTTCCAGCTGTTTGGTATAAAGCTTTTGGGTTCATCCTTTACTCTTTCTTTTGAAGGCTATGTTCCAGTTACTAGAAAGTTCTGTTGGTTCTACCTTAAACGTATCTTGGGAATCAACCTGCATCTCACTCTTTCCGCTGCTGATTCCCTGGCCTGATCATACCTTGCCTGGATTATTGCAGCAGCCTCCACACTGGTTTTCCTTCTCCTGACCCTGACCTCTTTTCAGTCTGTTCTCAGCTCTCACCAGGTGATAATAGTAGCATGAATCCGCTCAAGTTCCTCATTTGCCCCCACACCTCTTGCTCCATCTCATTCAGAAAAACTGTGAACTCCTTCCATATTTAGCCACCCCGTGGTTGCCTCTCTGACCTTCTCTCCTATTAATTTTCTCTCTTATATACTCCACTCCGGTAACACTGGTCTCCTTGCCACTTCTCAAACAAGCCAGGTGTATTTCTGCATGAGAACTGTTTCCTCTGCTGTTTCTTCTCCCTAGGATGCCTCCATCTCTGAAGCTGTCTGTAGATGTGGCTGTTAACTGGTAGGGATATAGTAGAAGGAATTCAAGGATCACAGGGGTCATTGAACTCTTTGGACATGTAGAGGTTTTCTGTTTCTGAAGCTTTACCTTTATTATAATTAATGGAGGAGATTCGTTGTAGACTGTATATACAAATGTGAGTTTTCACTTGTTGGAGAGTAGCTCAGTTGCAGCCGATGAAACTGGAAACATTTCTTCTTGTATGCAAGCACTTTATAAAACTGCCTTTTAACAGTGAACACTCGGTAATAACTGACTTTACTTGGAACCTTACCTCCAGTAAGTACATAAAATCAATGCAAGTGGGTCTGCTTAGGACTGAGGCCAGGCTGATAAACACGCCTCTGTCCATGAAATAGAGTGAGACGGTGTCCATGCTCA
Source organism: Bos indicus x Bos taurus (assembly GCF_003369695.1). Lineage (NCBI taxonomy): Eukaryota > Metazoa > Chordata > Mammalia > Artiodactyla > Bovidae > Bos > Bos indicus x Bos taurus. The sequence goes on along the minus strand of NC_040099.1, from coordinate 7,048,800 downwards.
CGGGGGCCCCCATGGGGACCGATGGCTCCCTGCTTTGACCTTCACCCCTGGAGTTCTCTGGGTAAGGGAGAGGGGGGATGTTCCTTGAAGTGCGTCTTGCCATGCCTCCTCCTTAAGGAGGTTGTTCCAGTTAATTCAGCAGAACCTGAGAACTTCATGGAGCACAGTTAGAAAGCCACTATTCTACATTCTATTTCTAGAGTAACGATTACTTCTAGAACATCTTAGGATGGACTGACTTTTCTTCTTGAATTTGGGAGCAGAGTACTTGTTTGTTCTCCTGATTTCCCCCCTCTAGCACCCCCCCTCCCCAAATCTTTAAAAAAAATAGGAACTAAATATTTCTTGTAGGGATGTGTAATATTCAGCCGAGGGGATTTGTGAAGTCATAAATCTCTCTAGGGTTTATTTATGAAATGACTTGGGGACCTTCCCCATTTTAGGGTAGCTGGCTCTGAGGGGCCTGGAGCCAGTTAGCCACCTGGGGGACCAGGAGAATCGTTCAGCTATTGTTTCCAGTAGTGGTGGTGGGGGTGCTCAGTCGCTCAGTTGTGTCCGTCTCTTTGCGACCCCATGGACTATGTAGTCCATCAGGCTCCTTGGTCCATGGGGTTCTCCAGGCAAGAATATGGGAGTAGGTTGCCATTTCCTTCTCCAGGGGATCTTCCCAACCTAGGGATCACACCCATGTCTCCTGCATTGGCAGGCCAATTACCACTGAGCTATGAGGGAAGCCCTGTTTTCAATAATAGCATTACATTGTTTAAAGACAAGCATCAGAAAGAAGAGGAAAAAGTCTGTGCTGAAGAATTCAGTATATGATATTAAGAATATGATCTCCCTGGGGGAAACAAAAAAACATAGTTTGGTTGCCAGTCATCACAGTATTCTTGTAATTAATGCATTTTATAAGATTCCACGACAAGTAGAAGAGCGGATCCATGGCCGGAATGACCATCGATCAGTGATCTTTCATCCGTTTCCTCCAGCTGAGCGACAACACTAAACTTTTTTTCAGAAGGGATTTTTTCCAATATCTGTGGTAGAAAGCTAATGATCACACTGCAGTCTTCAGAGAATAATCACTTCTGAAGCTAATGGAAAATTTACAGCCCTAAAACTTCTCTGTGGCCTCTCTCCAGCAGTCGTTACCCCAGTCAATATCCTGTCACTGTTAATTACAAACTATTTGTCCGTAGCCGATTTGTCCCTCTGTGGAGCGCCTTCAGGAGGACACAGGGCAGGGATGCAGGCCAGTCAAGGCCGTGGCTCAGAAGAGAACAAGAGTCGGTTTTCAAAGGACCCGCAACACGCCAAGTGGTGACCCAGGCTCGTCTCCCTCCATTATTGCTGTCAGGCTGGAGCGCTAATTAAAAATCTCTGTCGGCACAAATGTGTGTTTGGCGTCCTCAAATTATCTCTGGGAAGACTGACAGATCGAAGCTGCTGTCACAAGCCTTTCACTCAACTTTGTCTTCGTGCGTTCATTGATTTTAGGCCCTAAAAAAAATGCCAAGGTCTGTTCTTATTGGACCCAAATGTTGCTGAAGAAATTTGACTCTAGCCTGGAAATGTTGCTGATCATCTGAAAAAAGCCAGGAAGGCCACGATTTCTGGTCTCATTAGTGACTAAAGAAACACGGACATCATCGCTGTGATGTAGTTGGTTATCTAGTTATGTTCAAACCCTATTTTTTCTGAAGCTTCAGCAGAAAGCCCTTTAGTAGTTTTATCTTTTGAAGATAAAGCTGATGGTCTATCAATGATAGGAGATAAACCGGATGGTCTGTCTAATTATGAGGACCAGATATTTTGCAACTGATCTATGTTTTTAGGATGGTGGTAGGTGTAGCAAAAGTTAAAACATGATGCTAAAATATAAAGTTAGTTTAAAAAAGTTCCATCACTCTGTGACGTAAATATAAATCAACGAAAATGTAGCACTGAATACTAATATTAGTGAATTAATTGCTACTCCTAATATTCTCTTTTGGGGCTTCCCAGGCGGTGCTAGCATTAAAGAACTTGCCTGCCAGTGCAGGAGACATGAGACGTGGATTTGATCCCTGGTTCAAGAAGATTCCCTGGAGGAGGGCATGACAACCCACTCCACTATTCTTGACTGGAGAATCCCATGGACAGAGAAGCTGACAAGCTACAGTCCTGGCAGTCTATGCATCCATAGGGTCGCACAGAGTTGGACAGGACTGAAGTGACTTAGCGCACACATGTGTCTCTTGTAATGGCCTGATAGGTTTTGAGGCAAACATTCAAGGATTGTATTAGATCCTACAGTGAAACCTTCATAGCTCACAGTATCAATTATGGTATGTAATTATATTGGGAGACCCTTGGCCGTACTTGCAAACACTCTTGCTGCATTTAAAGATGCTAAAAATAGGAGTTGTTAGTATCGTTCCTGCAGAGCGCTCTGTGAGCTGTTTGACAGTCTGGCAGTAGGGAGCCAGCATCTTGAGGACATTTGGAAGATGGTTAGTGAGTCTTCACAGCAAACTGACAAGAAAATGACCCTGTAAGTTGATCTCTGAAGAGATGTGTGAGTCACACGCACACAGAGAAAGATCACTCTCTAGCTTTCCATCTTACTTGCCAAGAAATAGGGGAAATAAATGAGGGAGAAAAACAAAACTGGGCTTGTCCTGTTTAAACTGATATGAGGGCTGGAGGTTGCTCTTCATGAGAAACTGAGCACATATAAATGCAACGTGGCAAAGAAAACTGGACGGGTTTGCTTGCGCACATGGGTTTCTTATTGCCATGCCTTCTGTTGCTTGGAATACAGGCTCTAGGGCGTGGGGACTTCAGTAGTTGTGGTGCTTGGGATTAATTGTCCCTTGGCATGTGGACTCTTCCTCGATTGGAGATCCAACCTGTGTCCCCGGCGCTGCAAGGTGGAGTCTTAACGTCTGGACCACTAGGGAAGCTCCTGAAATAATTTTTTAAAATAACTTCCTCTGAGATTACTCTATGAAGAGGAACCAGGCATTAGTTAGCATTTAATCATTTGATAAAAATTGCAGACTGTGGACGCCAGTGTCTCCGATCTCATAGCTAAAGGCGGTGTTCCACGTTCTTCTCTGTATTAGAGACCGCTGAGATGACAGAACACCGAGCCGAACTGTGTTCCTGGAGACCTGGGCGTCTGCTGTTGGGATCACAGATGACCGACTGTCATTGTTTGCAAGTTGCCCAGAACACGGGTCCTTCCTCTGTACTGGGGCTGCCTCACTCTCAGCTCTTGTGGTTTCCTCTGATTGGCCATTGGGCAGGTTAATTTCATTATATTGTATTTCTGACATTGAGCCTTTCAGTTTCTCTAAGATAAATAGGAGTTTCGAGCATATCTATGGGCTTCCCTGGTGGCTTGCCTACCAGTACAGGAGACCTGGGTTTGATCTCTGGGTCAGGAAGATTCCTCTGGAGAAGGAAATGACAAACCACTCCAGCATTCTTGCCTGGGAAATCCCATGGACAGAAGAGCCTGGCGGGCTGCAGTCCATGTGGTCTCAAAAGAGTCAAACATGACTTAGTGACTAAAGAACCATAACAAACAAGCACATCTATGCATATGTGTGATTGGGCATTTTTATGTATAGACGTTAATTTTTACTGGTGACCTTGCTTATGACTAAATTACTGAGAAAATACAAGTAGTCAGAAGAGAACTTGCACAGGTTGCCATTATCCTGTGTGTCTGCCCCATGCCCTTCTGTCTCTGAGTAAGTGGCTGAACCCTCTCTACCTCCGTCTCTGGCCTTGGACCCTAGACCCCCCTTCCTCTGCTCTAGAGCATCAGCCCAGCATCTCCACTTGTCTCCTGTATCTCTTCACTGGCTTTGTTCCTTCTTCAGAACAAAGGCGAAGAGCTTGCAGTGGCATTAAAGTCCTGAACCAGGGGGTCCCCAATGTCCTGTGACCTCGAGGTCCCCTAGCGCCGGGTGCCCCGGTGGCATCGCCATCCTGACTGTGTGTCGAGCACCCCCAACCTGTGCTGGTTCCAGGGGATGTTTGTTTGCAGGGCCCTCTGCCATGAAATTAAAAGATGCTTACTCCTTGGAAGAAAAGTTATGACCGACATGACCAATATGACAGCATATTGAAAAGCAGAGACATTACTTTGCCAACAAAGGTCTGTCTAGTCAAGGCTATGGTTTTTCCTGTGGTCATGTATGGATGTGAGAGTTGGACTGTGAAGAAGGCTGAGCGCCGAAGAATTCATGCTTTTGAACTGTGGTGTTGGAGAAGACTCTTGAGAGTCCCTTGGACTGCAAGGAGATCAGCCCTGGGATTTCTTTGGAAGGAATGATGCTAAAGCTGAAACTCCAGTACTCTGGCTACCTCATGCGAAGAGTTGACTCATTGGAAAAGACTCTGATGCTGGGAGGGATTGGGGGCAGGAGGAGAAGGGGACAACAGAGGATGAGATGGCTGGATGGCATCACTGACTCGGTGGACGTGAGTCTGAGTGAACTCCGGGAGTTGGTGATGGACAGGGAGGCCTGGCGTGCTGCGATTCATGGGGTCACAGAGAGTCGGACACGACTGAGCTACTGAACTGAACTGAACTGCCTTCAAAGACCACCCATCCCCAATTCCCTTAGCCTTTGCTCAAATGCCACCTTCCCACCGAGGCCAAGTTCCGATCTGTCTTCTTATTTAAATTGCAGCCTCCCCCCCTTGCATCAGACTCCTGGTTCTTCCCTTGCCTGCAGAGGTTTCCTCCGTAGCCACTGTCACCATCTCTCCTGGTAGGCATTTTATTTTTGTCGTCTTATATTCCAGCCTCCACCCCTCCAACCCATGCAGAGACAAGTCCTGGCAGAGAAACTTCAGTGTACGACTCCATTGGCAGCACCTACAGACGCCCAGGAGGCACTCAAGCAACATTTGTTAACTCGAGAACTGCACTTTAGAGACAAATTACCTGCTTTCCCCAGTCGCCTTATTTGGTAGTTGTTCCATGTTTCTCATTTGTGTTTTGTAACTCAGAATAATTCAGTCCTTCTCCCATGGTTCTTAAAAAAAACAGGATCATAAACTCTTTAAGTAAAATGAAGGGAAGGACCTTTGTATTTATTGTAATGTGTTTATTATTTAGTCCATATTTATAACCTCAAACCACTTGCATTTTCTTGAAATGTTTCTTAAGCGTTTTAAACAGTTCCCCCCCGCCTCCGTAAAACACACATTCCCAGAGACACAAGAACAATAAAAACACAACACAAACAAATGAGGGGAGCTAGGGGTGAAAAAGCGCTTAGTTAGTGATCCCGGGCAATTAAGGAGCCTGATGCATCTTGGAAGCCGGATTATTACCGGCCTGTGTCTTGGTGCCGATGGGGGCGCATCGGGAGCCCTGGTGGCTCTGCTGTACCCTAGGTCAGGAACACGTGCAGAGGAGAGTGGGGAGCAGAGGCTTTTATCTAGGTGACTCAAGTAAAGTCACCCCAAACCACTTTCCACCTGGTTTACATCTTTCCCCAAGGTCACACTTCTGTGCTGAAGTTAACGTGACCAGGCGATGCCCACCCCCCAGAAACAAATAGTAGCAGCAACACAAGAAAACAGAGCAGCGTGTTCATCAGGGTCTGCACGGAAGGCTTTGCGATTCGGATCCTCACCACAGCCCTGTGTGTGTCTGCAGGGCGGCGGGGGGCGGCTTGGGGGCCAGTAGCTGGTGTGTTTTCTTTTCTACTATGGTTTATTACAGGCTGTCGGATATGGTTCCCTGTGCCAGACAGCAGGGCATCATTGTTTATCCATTCTGCATATAATAACTTGGCATCTGCTGATCTTCAACTCCCGACCCACCCCTGTCCTACCCCTCACCCCTTGGCAACTACAGTCTGTTCTCTGTGTCTGTGAGTCTGTTTCTGTTTCACAGACAGGTCATTTGTGTTGTATTTTAGGTCCCACATGTATGTGATATCATATGGTATTTGTCTTTTTCTTTTTAAAAATAATTTCCTTTATTTGCTTTGGGCGCACCGGGTCTTTGTAGCTGTGCGCGGGCTTTCTGTGGTTGCGGCGAGCGGGGGCTACTCCCCAGCTGCAGTGTGCGGGCTTCTCACTGCAGTGGCTTCTCTTGTTCTGGAGCAGGGACTCCAGGGCACACAGGCTTCAGTAGTCGTGGCTCATGAGCTTAGTTGCATGTCGGATCTTCCCAGACCAGGGATCGAACCCGTGTCTTCTGCATTGGCAGGCGGATTCTTTACCAATGGACCACCGGGGAAGCCCCCTTTCTCTTTATAACTTACTTTGATGATAATCTATACTTGTATCCATGTTGCTCAAAATGCCATTATCTCACCCTTTTAATGGCTGAGTAATATTCCATTGTGTACATGTACTGCTACTGCTAAGTCGTGTCTGACTCTGTGCGACCTCATAGACGGCAGCCCACCAGGCTCCCCTGTCCCTGGGATTCTCCAGGCAAGAACACTGGAGTGGGTTGTGCTACTTCTTCTTTATGTATTCCTCTGTCAGTGGACATTGAGGTTGCTTCTGTGTCCTGGCTATTGGAAACAGTGCTGCTATGAATATAAGGGTGCATGTATCTTTTCGAATTACAGTTTTGCTTGGATAAATGCCCAGGAGTGGGATTGCTGGCTCACATGGTGGTTCTAGTTTCAGTTTTTTGAGGCACCTGCATTTTGTTCTCTGTAGTGGCTGCACCAACTTCCATTCCCACCAACAGTGTGGAAGGGTTCCCTTTTTTCCACTCCCTCTCCAGACTCTTTAATGATGGCCATTTTGGCAGAGGTGAGGTGCTATGTCTCTGTAGTTTTACTTATTTATTTTAATTGAAAGATAATTGCTTTACAGTATTATGTTGGTTTCTACCAAACATCAACATGAATCAGCCATGGGTACCTATGTCCCCTCCCACTTGAAAATCCGTCCCACTTCCCTCCCTATCCCACCTCTCTGGGTTGTTACCCTTCTAGGTTGTTACCAAGCCCTGGTTTGAGTTCCCTGAGTCATACAACAAATTCCCATTGGCTGTTATTTTACAGACGGTAATGTACGTTTCCATGCTGCTCTCCATACATTCACCCTCTCCTTCAACTCCCCCCGCCATGCCCAGAAGTCTGTTCTCTGTGTTGATGTCTCCATTGCTGCCCTGCAAATAGGTTGATCAGTACCATCTTTCTAGATTCCATATACAGGTGTTAGTATGTGACATTTGTTTTTCACTTTCTGACTCACTTTACTCTGTATAATAGGCTTTAGGTTCATCCACCTGATTCAGTTCAGTTCAGTTCAGTCGCTCAGTCATGTGTGACTCTTTGCGACCCCATGAATAGCAGCACGCCAGGCCTCCCTGTCCATCACCAACTCCCGGAGTTCACTCAGACTCACGTCCACCGAGTCAGTGCTGTCATCCAGCCATCTCATCCTCTGTTGTCCCCTTCTCCTCCTGCCCCCAATCCGTCCCAGCATCAGAGTCTTTTCCAATGAGTCAACTCTTCGCATCTGATTAGGACTGACTCAAATGTGTTCCATTTTATGGCTGAGTAATATTCTATTATATATATGTCCAACGGCCTCTTTATCCACTCATCTGTAGATGGGCATCTAGGTTGTCCTAGTTATTGTCCTAGCTAATACACGTCCTAGCTATTATCAACAGTGCTGCAATGAACATTGGGATATGTGTCTTTTTCAGTTATGGTTTCCCACTCTGTATGCAGTAGAGGGATTGTTGGGTCATATGTAAGGGGTTGGGCTTCCCAGGTGGCGCTAGTGGTAAAGAACCTGCCTGTCAATGCAGGTAGATATGAGAGACACAGGTTCGATCCCTGTATCAGGAAGATCCCTTGGAGACAGGCACGGCAACCCACTCCAGTATTCTTGCCTGGAAAATCCCAGGGACAGAGAAACCTGGCAGGTTGCAGTCCATAGGGTTGAAAAGAATTGGATCCGACTGAAACGACTTCGCATGCACGCACGCATGTAAAGGGTAATTTTAAACGGTGCCCTGGGAAGAGCAAAAGCTGGAACTTTTGGGACAGGAACCCAAGCTCAGGTCCTGCTTTAAATGTCCAGACTCTGGCGTGACAAGGTTGTCATATTGTGAATGCCTGGACAGCCACTCCAAATAGCTATTTTCTCCTCATGGTGGGAGTGGGGTGGGGGATACTGCTGTTATTCCCACTTTACAGATGAGGAAAGCAGAGGGACAGAGAGCTTAAGAGAGTTGCTGTTTCTGCTTCTGGTGAGCAGGCTGAGGTTGGACTTGAGCTCGGGCAGCCTGGCCCAGGCGTCGAGTCTCACCCTCGATAGCACATGGGCACCTGAGGGGAACTGCCTTCCCCTCTCTCATCCGGTCATGCCCACCCCCCTGCATGGTTCACACCTTCCTGGATGTGTAAGGTTGTCCCCTCAGATGGGGTCTCCTGGTCTCAATGACTCTGGGTCCTCCTCTCCTCCCCCAGGCCTTCACATTTATCCTTTCCTGTCTGCATCTGGCCCTCAGACCTCCCAGGAGGAGGAGAACGGCTGATGCATCAGATGTTCCCACGTGGCTCTCTCCTCTCCACAGAAGTAGCTGTTCAGCAGGGCTTTTCCAGACCATAGTTTTTTCCCAAGAAGCATCTCTGACCATTCAGAGTCAAGGCCTAGGGATGGGATAGCTGTGTGTGTATGAGTTTGCTGGTTTCAACCCACCCTGCTCTAATTATCCAGACTCAGTTGCATGGCCCAGTTAATTCTCTTAATCACTCAGTTTATCATCCTGTGTTTCCTTCACTGTGGACACACTCTTGGAGGGGTCTATTTCCAGGTTACTCCATAATATGGCGATTCTGACGATGGTTCATTTTGAAAGCTTACAGAAGTCGTGCCCATCTTATTTTACCTGATCGGAAACAAGATTCTAAATTTTATGTGTGAATAGATGCTTGCTTTTCTTTTCACTGTATTTGAGGAGTTGAGGGACTTACCTTTAACCTGTTAGTTTGGTGGTGGGAAATACAGTGTGTAGGTTGAAAGAAAAGTAGTTCTTCACGTCTAATACGTTGGTATGGAGATGGTAAACCATGGGATTTTCCGAAACAATTCCTGTGCCATTGCAACAGGTAGAACTCCTGGGGGCAGCAGGAGGCTGCTAAATTCTCGCATTTGGAACAGAGATGAAGCCCGTTTGCTGGGCCTCCAGGCAGGGGCCCGGCGGCCTGCGATGGTGTCCTCTGCGATTCCTCTATAACTTCCTGCTGGATGTCAGCTCAGGGGAGTCCAGCAGGAGACTTGGAGCATCACAGTGCACCTGTGTGAACTTTGGACAGCTCTCAGATGTAACTGTCCTCTAGTTTAAAGCCTTCTGAAGGAAGGCGAACACCAAAATAAATTAAAATTCTCATTCCATCAAGCATGCGGATCTAATCAGCCTTCTCACCCTCTTGGGACAATAAAGGAACATTTCCTAACTGGAAATTTCTCTTCATTGTTCTTCCTGACCTTTTGAAGGCTCGGTGGTAATAATATGTTAAATTACAAAAACTGTGATCCTAAGTAAAAATTATGGATTTTTGCATGGATTCATCTGAACTGTAATTGATTGTCTAACATGGAAACCATGCTATGTGAATTATGTGGCCCAGTGCTAATATTGGCTAATTTAGACTGTAATTATAATCAGCACAGATCCTTTCAACTGCACTTATGAACTTAGCCGCAGTGGGAAAGCATACAGGAATCCCCATAGTGCAGAAACCACTTGGTTCTTCGGAAGACATATAGGCCAAGTTTTTAATTATATTCGGCTGGAGTTCATTTTAATTTTATCTTTCTAAAAAGGAATGGATTTTAATATGACAAAGGTGATGCCCACGTTATAAAGGAAGCACATTAAACAGAGTTTATAATACGTCCCACTGAGATGAGCTTTAGTGTTTAAAATGAGAAAAAGGTTATTCTTTACATTAAAAGCATGATCAATCCAAATGGAACCTGGCATCAAATTTAAATACTATCTTGATAGCATATCATATTCCAGATATCTCCTGTCGTTGTTGTTCAGTCGCTAAGTCGTGTTCCACTCTTTGTGACCCCATGGATTGCAACAAGCCAGGCTCCCCTGTCCTCCACTGCCTCCTGGAGTTTGCCCAAGGAGTGTTCACGTTCAAGTTCATGTCTGTTGAGTCGGTGATGCTATCTGACGATCTCATCCTCTGTCACCGTCTTCTCCTTTTACCTTAAATCTTTTCCAACATCAATGTCTTTTCCAGTGAGTCAGATCTTCTCATCAGGTAGCCAAAGTATTGGAGCTTCAGCTTCAGCATCAGTCCTTCCAATGAATATTCAGGGTTAATTTCCTTTAGGATTGGCTGGTTTATCTCCTTACGGTCCAAAGGACTCTCAAGAGTCTTCTCCAGCATCACAATTCAAAAGCATCAATATGTACTATATTCATCTATACCCATCTATTTATAAAGATTGTGTGTGTATGTATATAATATATATACACTATATTATACTTATATATATATTGTATATGTATGTGTATATATATTTCTATATACTGTATTATATATACTGTACTCATTTATTTATAAAGATTTTGTAGCATCCAGAAGAATTCATATACTAAGATGCAAGCTTTCTACCCCAAGTCATGAGGAGAGAGACCCATTAGTTTTCCATGACTTAGCAAAATAATTGATATCCATTTTTCCTCCTCTAACAGCAGTGGCAGGAAAAGAAAATTCCCCTAGCCTTATAGTGATATTTTAGACATTTGTTGTTGTGTCCAACTCTTTTGTGACCTCAAGGATTGTAGCCTGCCAGGCTCCTTTGTCCATGGAATTTTCCAGGCAAGAATACTGGAGTGGGTTATCATTTCTTTCTCCAGGGGATTTCCTAACCCAAGGATCAAACCTGGGTCTCCTGCAATGGCAGGCAAATTCTTTATCACTGAGCCACCAGGGCAGGTCAGTTTAGACATAGATAAGCATTATATCCAGCAATCCCACTGCTGGGCATACACACTGAGGAAACCAGAAGGGAAAGAGACACGTGTACCCCAATGTTCATCGCAGCACTGTTTATAATAGCCAGGACATGGAAGCAACCTAGATGTCCATTAGCAGATGAATGGATAAGAAAGCTGTGGTACATATACACAATGGAGTATTACTCAGCCATTAAAAAGAATACATTTGAATCAGTTCTAATGAGGTGGATGAAACTGGAGCCTATTATACAGAGTGAAGTAAGCCAGAAGGAAAAACACCAATACAGTATACTAACGCATATATATGGAATTTAGAAAGATGGTAACGATAACCCTGTATACGAGACAGCAAAAGAGACACTGATGTATAGAACAGTCTTATGGACTCTGTGGGAGAGGGAGAGGGTGGGAAGATTTGGGAGAATGGCATTGAAACATGTGAAACGTCATGTATGAAACGAGATGCCAGTCCAGGTTCAATGCACGATGCTGGATGCTTGGGGCTGGTGCACTGGGACGACCCAGAGGGATGGTGTGGAGAGGGAGGAGGGAGGAAGGTTCAGGATGGGGAACACATGTATACTAATTAAATAATTTTCTATTAAAGAAAAAAAAAACCAAGAAAAAAAAACATTTAATATCCAGAAACATAAATGTGTTTTATTTTTCTGGTATATGATGTCAATTGATGACTGTAGTTGACTTGCTAACAGAAAAAGGAACCATTTGCAGATAGCTCTTTGCTTAAGTCAGATTGGATTATTTCAGTGTTTTGAAATTAGATGTCGTCTAAATAGGGAGGCCTGGTGTGTTGTGATTCATGGGGTCGCAAAGAGTTGGACACAACTGAGCAACTGAACTGAACTGAAACAACAAAAAATAATACCCAGTGACTTAGGCCAGGTTAGTAATATTGAGTCTTAATGAAATTAATAGCAATGATTTTGCCATAAGCAGTAGTATTATTTTTACTTATTTGGCTGTGCCTGGTCTTAGATGGAGCACGTGCGATCTTTGATCTGATTTGCAGCATGTGGGTTCTGTTCTGTGACCAGGGACCGAACCCAGGCCCTCTGCATTGGGAGTGTGGAGTCTTAGCCAGGGGACCACCAGGGAAGTCCCAGCCATAAGCATTATTGATTGCCAAATGATTACTCACTTAATTCTTGAAAATGGTAAATTCTCCTTTAGGATGAATACTGACAATTCAGCTTTACTTCATACACTCATTTCTGATTCAATTCTTGAAAATTATGGCCGACTGCCTTATCTGCTCACCCGAAACTATCACAACTGTCATAATTGGCTATACATCAATACAAAATAAAAGTTAAAAAAATTAAAAAAGTAATTAAAATTGAAACCCACTGTTTATTGATTTTACAAAATACCCTGCTGCTGCTGCTGCTGCTAAGTCACTTCAGTCATGTCTGACTCTGTGCGACCCCATAGATGGCAGCCCACCAGGTTCCCCTGTCCCTGGGATTGTCCAGGCAAGAACACTGGAGTGAGTTGCCATTTCCTTCTCCAATGCATGAAAGTGAAAAGTGAAAGTGGAGTCGCTCAGTTGTGTCTGACTCCTAGTGACTCCATGGACTGCAGCCTTCCAGACTCCTCCTTCCATGGGATTTTCCAGGCAAGAGTACTGGAGTGGGATTCCATTGCCTTCTCCAACAAAATACCCTAACTTAGCACATTTAAAAAATTTAAATACTTTGTTTACAGATGAAATGATATGATACCTGAGATTTGGGTCAAAACAGGAAGGCAATGGGGTAGGACAAATTGTGAGATTGGGATTGACATATATATACTCTACGATACTATATGTAGAATAGACAGCTAATGAGAACATACTGTACAGCTCAGGGAACTATGCTCACTGCTCTGTGGTAACCTGAATGGTAAGGAAATCCAAAAAGAGGGGAAAAATGTAAACATGTAGCTGATTCACTTTGCTGTATGGCAGAAACTGACACAGCATTGTAAAGTAACTATACTCCAATAAAAATTAATTAAAACGAAAGCTTTTGACAAAATTCAACATCCATTTATGATAAAAACCCTCCAGAAAGCAGGCATAGAAGGAACATACCTCAACATAATAAAAGCCATATATGATAAACCCACAGCAAACATTATCCTCAATGGTGAAAAATTGAAAGCAATTCCCCTAAAGTCAGGAACAAGACAAGGATGCCCACTTTCACTACTTCTATTTAACATAGTTTTAGAAGTTTTGGCCACAGCAATCAGAGAAGAGAAAGGAATAAAAGGAATCCAGGTTGGTAAAGAAGTAGTAAAACTCTCACTGTTTGCAGATGACATGATCCTCTACATAGAAAACCCTAAAGACTCCATCAGAAAATTATAGAGTAATCAATGAATAGTAAAGTTGCGGGATATAAAATCAACACACAGAAATCCCTTGCATTCCTATACATTAACAATGAGAAAACAGAAAGAGAAATTAAGGAAATAATTCCATTCATCATTGCAATGAAAAGAATAAAATACTTAGGAATAAATCTACCTAAAGAAACAAAAGACCTATGTATAGGAAACTGTAAAACACTGATGAAAGAAATTAAAGATGACACAAATAGATGGAGAAATATACCATGTTCATGGATCAGAAAAATCAATTTAGTGAAAATGAGTATAATACCCAAAGCAATCTATAGATTCAATGCAATCCCTATCAAGCTACCAACAGTATTTTTCAGAGAACTAGAACAAATAATTTCACAATTTGTATGGGAATACAAAAAACCTCAAATAGCCAAAGCAATCTTGAGAAAGAAGAATGGAACTGGAGGAATTAACCTGCCTGACTTCAGGCTCTACTACAAAGCCACAATCATCAAGACAGTATGGAACTGGCACAAAGACAGAAATATAGATCAGTGGAACAAAATAGAAAGTCCAGAGATAAATCCACACACCTATGGACACCTTATCTTTGACAAAGGAAGCAAGAATATAGAATGGAGAAAAGACAATCTCTTTAACAAGTGGTGCTGGGAAAACTGGTCAACCACTTGTAAAAGAATAAAAGTTGAACACTTACCAACACCATACACAAAAACAAACTCAAAATGGATTAAAGATCTAAATGTAAGACCAGAAAATGTAAAACTCCTAGAGGAAAATTTAGGCAAAACACTCTGACATAAATCACAGCAGAATCCTCTATGACCCACCTCCCAGAGTAATGGAAATAAAAGCAAAAATAAATAAATGGGACCTAATTAAACTTAAAAGGTTTTGCACAATGAAGGAAACTATAAGCAAGGTGAAAAGACAGCCTTCAGAATGGGAGAAAATAATAGCAAATGAAGCAACTGACAAAGAATTAATCTCAAAAATATACAAGCAGCTCATGTAGCTCAATACCAGAAAAGTAAACGACCCAATCAAAAAATGGGCTAAAGAACTAAACAGACATTTCTCCAAAGAAGACATACAGATGGCTAACAAACACATGAAAAGATGCTCAATATCACTCATTATCAGAGAAATGCAAATTGAAACCACAATGAGGTACCATCTCATGCCAGCCAGAATGGCTGCTATCAAAAAATCTACAAACAATAAATGCTGGAGAGGGTGTGGAGAAAAGGCAACCCTCTTACACTGTTGGTGGGAATGCAAACTAGTACAGCCACTATGGAGAACAGTGTGGCAATTCCTTAAAAAACTGGAAATAGAACTGCCATATGACCCAGCAGTCCCACTGCTGGGCATACACACAGAAGAAACAGGAATAGAAAGAAACACGTGTACCCCAACATTCATCGCAGCACTGTTTACAATTGCTAGGACATTGAAGCAACTTAGATGTCCATCAGCAGATGAATGGATAAGAAGGCTGTGGTACATACACACAATGGAATATTACTCAGCCATTAAAAAGAATGCATTTGCATCAGTTCTAATGAGGTGGGTGAAACTGGAGTCTATTATACAGAGTGAAGTAAGTCTGAAAGAAAAACACCAATACAGTATACTAACGCATATATATGGAATTTAGAAAGATGATGATGACGACCCTATATGCGAGAGAGCAAAAGAGACACAGATGTAAAGAACTGACTTTCGGACTCTGGGAGAAGGCAAGGGTGGAATGATTTGGGAGAATGACATTGAAACATGTATATTATCATATGTGAAATAGATCACCAGTCCAGGTTTGATGCATGAGACAGGGCACTCAGGGCTGGTGCACTGGGATGACCCTGAGGGATGGGATGGGGAGGGAGGTGGGAGGGGGTTCAGGATGGGGAACACATGTACACCCATGGCAGATCCATGACAATGTATGGCAAAAACCACTACAATATTGTAAAGTAATTAGCCTCCAATTAAAACAAATAAATTAATTTACTAAAAATTTAGAAAAATTAAAAAAAAAACCATAAAAAGAAACAAGAATCAGAAACAAACAGAAAGGTGGGGTGTTGGTAAAAGTAAGGATGGAACAGTGATGGCCATGATTTGGAAAATGTTGAAGCTGTTTGATAAGTTAGAGGGAGTTTACTATAACTATTTTTTTATATTTGTTTGCTTTAAGCCTAAAACCAAAAAATGTTTATTTGAATTTTATCATCAAAAAACTTCTTAAGAGAGAGATGTACTTGTGATAATTTTAAACACTTTTTAAAAAAGCTTGTATGGTTTTTGAGAGGTCTTATTTATTATGTAAAGATGTAACAAGAAAATGTATTGTCTATGATCGATCAGTTCAAGAGCCAGCATTAGAAATTCTTTGATTCATGCCAATCATCATTTTATTTCTGTAGATTTCAGTTCAGTTCAGTCATTCAGTCGTGTCCGACTCTCTGTGACCCCATGAATTGCAGCACGCCAGGCCTCCCTGTCCATCACCAACTCCCAGAGTTCACTGAGACTCACGTCCATCGAGTCAGTGATGCCATCCAGCCATCTAATCCTCTGTAGTCCTCTTCTCCTCCTGCCCCCAATCCCTCCCAGCATCAGAGTCTCTTCCAATGAGTCAACTCTTTGCATGAGGTGGCCAAAGTACTGGAGTTTCAACTTTAGCATCATTCCTTCCCAAGAACACCAAGGACCGATCTCCTTTAGAATGGACTGGTTGGATCTCCTTTCAGTCCAAGGGACTCTCAAGAGTCTTCTCCAACACCACAGTTCAAGAGCATCAATTCTTCAGCACTCAGCTTTCTTCACAGTCCAACTCTCACATCCATACATGACCACTGGAAAAACCATAGCCTTAACTAGACGGACCCTTGTTGGCAAAGTAATGTCTCTGCTTTTAAATATGCTATCTAGGTTGGTCATAACTTTCCTTCCAAGAAGTAAGCATCTTTTAATTTCGTGTCTGCAGTCACCATCTGCAGTGATTTTGGAGCCCCCCAAAAATAAAGTCTCTCACTGTTTCCCCATCTATTTACCATGAAGTGATGGGACCAGATGCCATGATCTTAGTTTTCTGAATATTGAGTTTTAAGCCAACTTTTTCACTCTCCTCTTTCACCTTCATCAAGAGGCTTTTGAGTTCCTCTTCACTTTCTTCTGTAAGGGTGGTGTCATCTGCATATCTGAGGTTATTGATATTTCTCCTGGCAATCTTGATTCCAGCTTGTGCTTCTTCCAGCCCAGCATTTCTCATGATGTACTCTGCATATAAGTTAAATAAGCAGGGTGACAGTACACAGCCTTGATGTACTCCTTTTCCTATTTGGAACCAGTCTGTTGTTCCATGTCCAGTTCTAACTGTTGCTTCCTGTATATTTATTTATATATAAATGGACATTTCTTACAATGTATAGATTTCCTATTTCTATTAATGTAATTTTCTTTATTAGACACAGGCCAGAGATAGGTGTTATTTACTCTCTAAGTCCATCGAGTCATATCCATCTCATGAACAGTGTTAAGAATCGTGCCTCTTGGAGACATTGGAAGTATGCTTTGTAAGGGCCATTATTTAAATATTTAATATTAACAATTCTCATTAAATGATACAAATCATTGTGTAGATTTAGAGATGCGAGTCATTGTATGTAGTTGGCATGTTAAAGCCGACACCAGTGCCGTTATCTGTGTGCCAATTAGGTCTTCACTCTTCTTGAACCACCTATGTCAGATTTATCAAAATGGGCATGATGCTTGCATTTACCAAGATGTTTTTTTTCTAATTAGATGTCAGTGGGCTGTCAAAAGTGCAGTTACTGAACATTACTACTATGGTGGTTAGAAAAAAGTAGCCCAACTGCCATGTAATTATCTCTGAGTCATAAGGGCATAAATATAAATTATTACATCCTTAGAGCTCAGAGGGGAGCTTTGACTATAAATACCTTGAGAGGTTTAAGAGATATGGTGCATACATGATCATTCAGAGCTTCTGAGTATTGAACATTGAGGTTTCACAGAGAATGAAGATAAATGACACTGAACCTAAATGCAAGGTTTTGTGTTAAAATATTCAGGCAATTCGAGTGCACAGATGCGACACAGGGGAGGCAGCCTGTCCCAGCCCTGGGCAGCTGAGAGATCCTAACATAGGGGCTTGATTTTTATTTATTTTTGGCAGCGCCAGTCTTCACTGCTGCGTGGGTTTCCTCTCATTGTGCGCAGGCTCCTCGCTATGGAGTCCTCTCTTGTTGTGGAGCATGGGGTCTGAGCACTCCTGCTTCAGTAACTGCAGCTCCTGGGCACTAGAGCACATGCTCAATAGTTGTGGTGCAGGAGCTTAGCTGCTTCGTGGCACGTGGGATCTTCCTGGATCAGGGATGGAACTTGCATTTATCGGTGGATTCTTTACCGTTGAGCCTCCAGGGAAGCCCTGTTTAATTTTCAGATGCCTCAGATTGCAATGCCTGAAGGGAGTGGTGAGGCTAACTCTCAGACTAAGGCTTATTGATTGAATCTGAAACATATTATTATTTATCAGTAAAATGGTTTTTTACATTGAATATTGTTAATACGTTAATCTTGACAATACCAAGGAATGGTAACAAATATGCCCATTTTATTATTAAAAATAGCTATTTGGTCAATTAATGCATACTAATATGCTATTTTTTGTATTCTCTGTTTCTTCTGTGATTAAAAGAACTCACGGAAGATCGAAGTAATTCTTTAACTAAAAGCAATAGCCAAATGATTTAGCAAAGGTTAGCTAGATCATGCCTGTGTGTGTGCCAAGTCACTTCAGTTGTGTCTGACTCTTTGTGCCCCCTGGACTGTTAAAAAAATTAATTGTTGAAAAAGTTAATTGACTTGTACTGGGATCCATCAGATTTTCAAACATACAGGATGCTTCATGTTTTCTAATTAAAAGATTTTTTAAACTTTTTATTTTCTATTGGTGAGTGAACATCAACATTCTAGGAATCAGCAAACTAAAATGGACTGGAATGGGTGAACTTAACTCAGATGACCATTATATCTACTACTGTGGGCAGGAATCCCTTAGAAGAAATGGAGTAGCCATCATGTCAACAAAAGAGTCCGAAATGCAGTACTTGGATGCAATCTCAAAAACGACAGAATGATCTCTGTTCATTTCCAAGGCAAACCATTCAATATCACGGTAATCCAAGCCTATGCCCCAACCAGTGACACTGAAGAAGCTGAAGTTGAACAGTTCTATGAAGACCTCCAAAACCTTTTAGAACTAACACCCAAAAAAGATGTTTTTTTTTTCATTATAGGGGACTGGAATGCAAAAGGAGGAAGTCAAGAAACACCTGGGGTAACAGGCAAATTTGGCTTTGGAATACGGAATGAAGCAGGGCAAAGGCTAATAGAGTTTTGCCAAGAGAATGCCCTGGTCATAGCAACACCCTCTTCCAAAAACATAAGAGAAGACTCTACACATGGACATCACCAGATGGTCAACACCAAAATCAGATTGATTGTATTTTTTTGCGACCAAAGATGGAGAAGCTCTGTACAGTTAACAAAAACAAGACCGGGAACTGACTGTGGCTCAGATCATGAACTCCTTATGGCCAAATTCAGACTTAAGTTGAAGAAAGTATGGAAAACCACTAGACCATTCAGGTATGACCTAAATCAAATCCCTTATGATTATACAGTGGAAGTGAGAAATAGATTTAAGGGGCTCCATCTGATAGAGTGCCTGATGAACTATGGACGGAGGTTCGTGACATTGTACAGGAGACAGGGATCAAGAGCATCCCCGTGGAAAAGGAATGCAAAAAAGCAAAATGGCTGTCTGGGGAGGCCTTACAAATAGCTGTGAAAAGAAGAGAAGCAAAAAGCAAAGGAGAAAAGGAAAGATATAAGCATCTGAATGCAGAGTTCCAAACAATAGCAAGGAGAGATAAGAAAGCCTTCCTCAGTGATCAATGCAAAGAAATAGAGGAAAACAACAGAATGAGAAAGACTAGAGATCTCCTCAAGAAAATTAGAGATACCAAGGGAACATTTCATGCAAAGATGGGCTCAATAAAGGATAGAAATGGTATGGACCTAACAGAAGCAGAAGATATTAAGAAGAGGTGGCAAGAATACACAGAAGAACTGTACAAAAAAGTTCTTCATGACCAAAATAATCATGATGGTGTGATCACTCACCTAGAGCCAGACATCCTGGAATGTGAAGTCAAGTGGGCCTTAGAAAGCATCACTATGAACAAAGCTAGTGGAGGTGATGGAATTCCAGTTGAGCTATTCCAAATCCTGAAAGATGATGCTGTGAAAGTGCTGCACTCAATATGCCAGCAAATTTGGAGAACTCAGCAGTGGCCACAGGATTGGAAAAGGTCGGTTTTCCTTCCAATCCCAAAGAAAGGCAATGCTAAAGAATGCTCAAACTACTACACAATTGCACTCATCTCACATGCTAGTAAAGTAATGCTCAAAATTCTCCAAGCCAGGCTTCAGCAATACATGAACCGTGAACTTCCAGATGTTCAAGCTGGTTTTAGAAAAGGCAGAGGAACCAGAGATCAAATTGCCAACATCTGCTGGATCATCGAAAAAGCAAGAGAGTTCCAGAAAAACATCTCTTTCTGCTTTATTGACTATGCCAAATCCTTTGACTGTGTGGATCACAATAAACTGTGGAAAATTCTGAAAGAGATGAGAATACCAGACCACCTGACCTGCCTCTTGAGAAATCTGTATGCAGGTCAGGAAGCAACAGTTGGAACTGGACATGGAACAACAGACTGATTCCAAATAGGAAAAGGAGTACATCAAAGCTGTATATTGCCACCCTGCTTATTTAACTTATATGCAGAGTACATCATGAGAAACGCTGGGCTGAAGAAGCACAAGCTTGAATCAAGATTGCCAGGAGAAATATCAATAACCTCAGATATGCAGATGACACTACCCTTATGGCAGAAAGTGAAGAGGAACTAAAAGCCTCTTGATGAAAGTGAAAGAGGAGAGTGAAAAAGTTGGCTTAAAACTCAACATTCAGAAAACGAAGATCATGGCATCTGGTCACATCACTTCATGGGAAATAGATGGGGAAACAGTGGAAACAGTGAGAGACTTAATTTTTTTGGGCTCCAAAATCACTGCAGATGGTGATTGCAGCCATGAAATTAAAAGACGCTTACTCCTTGGAAGGAAAGTTATGACCAACCTAGATAGCATATTCAAAAGCAGAGACATTACTTTGCCAACAAAGGTCCATCTAGTCAAGGCTATTTTTTTTCCTGTGGTCATGTATGGATGTGAGAGTTGGACTGTGAAGAAAGCTGAGCGCTGAAGAATTGATGCTTTTGAACTGTGGTGTTGGATAAAACTCTTGAGAGTCCCTTGGCCTGCAAGGTGTTTCATCCAGTCCATTCTAAAGGAGGTCAGTCCTGGGTGTTCTTTGGAAGGACTGGTGCTGAAGCTGAAACTCCAGTACTTTTGCCACCTCATGCAAAGAGTTGCCTCATTGGAAGAGACTCTGATGCTGGGAGGGATTGAGGGCAGGAGGAGAAGGGTCGACAGAGGATTAGATGGCTGGATGGCATCACTGACTCGATGGACTTGAGTTTGAGTGAACTCTGGGAGTTGGTGATGGACAGGGAGGCCTGGCGTGCTGCGATTCATGGAGTTGCAAAGAGTTGGACACGACTGAGCGACTGAACTGAACTGAACTGAACTGATAGCCAGTTAACAATGTTGTGATAGTTTCGGGTGAACAGTGAAGGGACTCAGCCATACATATACATGTATCCATTCTCTCCCAAGCTCTCCTCCCATCCAGGTTGCCACATAACATTGAGCAGAGTTCTATCTGCTATACAGTAGGTCCTTGTTTGTTTTCCATTTTAATATAGCAGTGTGTACATGTCCATCCCAAACTCCCTAACTATCCCGTCCTCCCACCTTTCTCCCCAGCAATCATAAGTTCATTCCTTAAGTCTCTGAGTCTCTGTCTGTTTTGTTAAGTTCATTTGTATCATTTCTTTTTAAATTCCACTTATTAATATGAGGGATGTCATATGATATTTCTTCTCTGTCTGATTTACTTAACTCAGCACGACACTCTCTAGGTACATCCATGTTGCTGCAAATGGCATTATTTCATTCTTTTTAATGGCTGAGTAATATTTAATTAAATTAAAAAAATTTTTTTTTTGTTTTTGGCTGCACTGTGGGTCATGTGAGATCTTAGTTCCTTGACCAGGGATTGCACTTGGGACTCCTGCCCTGGAAGCATGGAATCTTAACCACTGGGACTGCCAGCAAGTCCTAAGATGCTTCACTTCAAGATGTAGGAAAAGTTGAACTGCAGAGCTAGAATTTGTACTTTTTCCTCAAGGCTCATACTGCAGCACTGTTTGCCAAGAATGCTGCAGCAGCCTGGTTGCCTCATGTGGCCTTTGATGTCAACGGAAGCTGTGCCTTTCAAACACGAGCATGTCATTGAGAGTCTTTGTGGGAGAGGTTGGACCTGCAGAAGAGGTATGGTGTGTGGAAGCGCTAATGATGTCTTTCAGAAACTGCTAGCCAAATTTTGTGCTTCCAGAGAAGCATGAAAGAAATATTTTTGTTTATAGAAGAGCACCTGTGTTTTTAAGTTAAAAGTATTGCTCTGTCAGAAGCATTTGCTCTTCTAAAGCTTCTACATTATTAATAAAAAATGTGTTGCAGTGTGACTCAGTGCTTATGAAAGTGTCTCCACGCACACCTTTAGAGATAATCTTCATTCTAACTTTCCTTGCAGAGATTCCTTACTTTGTTTTGCCTTCCTTTCTATGCTCTTTGCTGCTCATCTTTTTGGCTGTTGTTCAGTTCTTCAGCAGACTTCACCAGAAGGTGACTGGGGAGCATAGAAGAGGGAGAAACAGAGCAATGGATCGAACGTTTCTGCTAAAACAGTTTTAATGAAGTAGAATGCTGAAATTGACCACAGTTAGGTCTGTTAATTACTTTCACATTTCAATTACTGTACAGCCAATAGTCACTTAACATATTAATTTCCCTTTAGTTAAATAGATTTGTAAAAAAATGCTTAAATCAACCTAGACAGTGTATTAAAAAGCAGTGACATTACTTTGCCAACAAAGGTCCATTCGATCTAAGCTATGGTTTTTCCAGAAGTGATGTATGGATGTGAGAATTGGACTATAAAGAAAACTGAGCACCAAAGAATTGATACTTTTGAACTGTGGTATTGGAGAAGACTCTTGAAAGTCTTCTTTCTTTGCAAGGAGATCCAACTAGTCTATCCTAAAAGAGATCAGTCCTGAATATTCATTGGAAGGACTGATGCTGAAACTCCAATACTTTGGCCACCTGATGTGAAGAGCTGACTCATTGGAAAAGACTCCAGTGCTGGGAAAGATTGAAGATGGAAAGAGAAGGGGACGACAGAGAATGAGATGGTTGGATGACATCACTGACTCTATGGACTTGAGTTTGAGCAAGCTCTTGGAGTTGGTGATGGACAGAGGAGCCTGATATGCTACAGTCCATGGGTCACAAAGAGTTGAACACGACTGAGCGACTGAGCACTACTGCTACTTTATTTCATAAGTCTTAAGTTCTGATGAATAGGCTGTGAATTATAGCATTAATAACACTCATGGCTTAATTTTATGAAATGATTTTATTATGTTGTGACATAACAAGGTAACTGTTCTGATAACTTAAAGGCTGTAAGTGTCAAAAATACATGGTATATCAATACTGTTTATTTTTTGTGGTGAAAACATTTCAGATTTACTCTCTTAACAACTTTGAAGTGTATAGAGCAGTATTATTTATGGTCACCATGCTGTACATCAGGTCACCTGAACTTACTTGTCTTATAAATGGAAGGTTGTATTCTTTGACTAACATCTCCCCATTTTCCCCACCCCCAGCCCCTGGTGACCACCATTCTATTATGTTTCCATGAGTTTGACTTTTTCAGAAAACACATATAATTTATTTAGTATTTGTTTTTCTCTGCCTGACTTTTTCATTTAACAATGCCCTCAAGATCTATACAATATTGTCACAGATGGCAGACTTTGCTTTATATACCTATACGTGTGTGTGTGTGTGTGTGTGTGTATGTTAGTCGCTCAGTTGTATCTGGCTCTTTGTGACCCCATGGGCTGTTGCCTGCCAGGCTCCACTGTCCATGGAATTCTCCAGGCAAGATCCTGGAGTGGGTAGACATTCCCTTCTCCAGGGGATCTTCCTGACTTGGGGATTGAACCCGGATCTCCCCAGGTCTCCTGCATTGCAGCAGATTCTGTACCATCTGAGCCGCCAGGGGATTCTATTCCATTGTATGTGTGCACCATATCTTCTTTATCCATTCCTCTTCTCAGCTATTGTTAGTAGTGCTGCAGTGAACATGGGAGTGCAAATATCTCTTTGTGATTGTGATTTAATTTCCTTGATATATGCCCAGAAGTGGGATCGGGACCATATAGTAGTTGTCTTTTTAATTTTTGAGGGACTTCCATACTGTTTTCCAGAATGGTATGCTTAGTCACTCAGTCATGTCTGACTCTGCGACCCCATGGACTGCAGACCGCCAGGCTCCTCTGTCCATGGGATTCTCCAGGCAAGAATACTGGAATGGGTTGCCATGCCCTCCTCCAGGGGATCTTCCCAACCCAGGGATTGAACTCAGATCTCCTGCGTGGCAGGTGGCTTCTTGACTGACTGAGCCACCAGGGAAGCCCAAGAATACTGGATTGGGTAGCCACAATGGCTGTGCCAGTTTACAGTCCTACTAACAGGGCAAAAGGATTCAATATGTCCTTATTGATTTTCTGTCTGGATGATCTAGTCATGCCTGTAAGTGGGGGTATTGAAGTTACCTACTATTATAGTATGGTTTCTCTCCTCAGATTTGTTTCTATTTGCTTAATATTTTAGGTGCTCCAGTGTTGAGTGCATAGACACACTGTTACATATACATTAAATTATTATCTTTTTGATGAATTGATCCCTTTGTCATTCTCTTATGACCTTTTTTGTCTCTTGTTACCATTTTTGGCTTAAAGTCTATTTTGTGTGATATAAGACTAACTATCCCGTCTTTCTTTTATCTTCTACCTGCATGGAATATCTTTATCCATCTCTTCGTTTTGAGTCTGTGTGTGTCCTTAAAGCTGAAGTGAGTATATTATAGGAAACATGTAGTTGGGTCACGGTGTTTTCTTTTCTAATGCAGTGTTGATTTTTAATTATCGAGTTAATTAATTTTTTATTTTTGGCTGTGCTGGGTCTTCATCGCTGCACAGACTGTTCTCTAGTTGCTGGGGTGGGGTTGCTACCCTCTAGTCGTGATGTGCAGGCTTCCCACTGCAGTGGTTTCTCTCATTGTGGAGCACAGGCTCTGAGGCGCTCAGGCTTCAGTAGTTGGAGCTCCTGGGCTCTAGAGCACAGGCTCAATAGTTGTGGTTCATGGGCTTTAATGCTCCATGGCATGCGGGATCTTCTCGGACCAGGGATCAAATCTGTGTCTCCTGCATTGGCAGGCAGATTCTTTGCCACTGAGCCACCAAGGAGGCCCTAGATCTTGTTTTTTTTTTTAAATTAATCTAGCTGCTCTATGTCTGTTGATTGGAAAACTCAATCCACTTACATTTAAAGTAATTATTGATAGAAAAGGACTTACTAAAGCCTTTGTAGGTGGCTCAGTGGTAAAGAATGTACCTGCCCATGCAGGAGGAGCAGGAGACATGGGTTTGATCCCGGGGTGGGAAGGATCCCCTGGAGGAAGAAATGGCAACCCACTCCAGTATTCTTGCCTGGAGAATCCCATGCACAAGGAGCCTGGTGGGCCACAGTCCCTGGGGTTGCAAAGAGTCAGACATGACTGAGTGACTACACTTTCACTTTTCTTCCCCCCACTTTTAATTTTTTGATGTCGCAGTTCAGCTCTTCTGTACTGTGTTGATTAACAAATTATTTTAGGTGTAAATTTTCAAATTTTTGTCCCTTAACTTTTATAAAAGGTTAACTAGAGGTAAGTGGTAAATACCCTACCATATTACAGTATTAGAGTATTCTGAATCTGAGTATATACTTACCTTTACTAATGTGTTGCCTTTTTTTTTAACATAAGTTTTTATGTTACCTTTCATTTCACATTGACGGACACCTTTCAGCATTTCTTGAAAGACAGGCCTGGTGGTGATGAATTCCCTGAGCTTTTGTTGGCCTGGGAAAGTGTTCATCTCACCTCATTTCTGAAGGACTGCTTTGCTGGATGAAGTACTCTTGATCGGCCGTTTTTTTCTTTCAGCACTTTGACTATATCACTCCACAGTCTCCTGGCTTGTGAGATTTCTGCTGAGAAATCCACAGGTAAAATTATGGGGTTCCCTTGTAAATTACAAGCTCTCTTTTTCTTGCTGCTTTTAAGATATTCTCTTTGATTTTTTACCTATTTATTTTATGCAATATGTCTCGGAGAGAATTTCTGTTTGATTTTGTCAGATGGTCTATGAGCATCATGAACTTGGATGTTCAACTCTCTCCCGATTTGGGATGTCCTCAGTCATTATTTCGGAGAGGGCAATGGCACCCCACTCCAGTACTCTTGCCTGGAAAATCCTATGGACGGAGGAGCCTGGTAGGCTGCAGTCCATGGGGTCGCTAAGAGTCGGATACAACTGAGCGACTTCACTTTCACTTTTCACTTTCATGCATTGGAGAAGAAAATGGCAACTCACTCCAGTGTTCTTGCCTGGAGAATCCCAGGGACAGGGGAGCCTGGTGGGCTGCCGTCTATGGGGTTGCACAGAGTCAGACATGACTAAAGTGACTTAGCAGCAGCAGCAGCAGCAGCCATTATTTCTCTAAGTAGCTTTCTGCCCTCTTCTCTCTGTCTTCTCTTTCTGAAACTCCAATAATTTACATATTTGTTCTTTTGATGACGTCCCGTAGGTCATGTAGAATTTCTTCACTCTTTCATTCATTTTTCTTTGTCCTCCTCTGACTGGATAATTTCAACGTTCCTGTCCTCAGTCTCACAGATTCTTTCTTCTGCTTCATCAGTTTTGCTCTTGGTTCTCTTTATTGCATCTTCACTGCATTTATTGTATTCTTCAGCTCCACTTTTTTCTGTGTGTGTGTGTGATTTCTGTCTCTTTGTTAAACTTCTTGTGTTACTAGTGTATTCTTTTCCTGACTTCCTTAAATTGTCTTTATGTGTTTTGTTAGTTTGTTTTTGTAGTCTTGGAGTTTCCTTGAAACAGCTAGTCTGAATTTTTTATTGAGTAAATCACACATCTCCATGTTTCTCTCTTCAGTTCTGAGAAGGTAATTGAGGTCTTTTTATGGTGTTATGTTACCTTGATTTTTTATATTCTGTGATATTTCGCATTGCTGTCTTTGCATTTGAAGTAGCAGTCACCTTTTTAAGTCTTTAGTAACTACCTTTGTGAGAAAGATAACTTCTGTGAACTTTGCTAGAGAGTCTGTGGCTGTCTCGGACCTTCTTTGGGCACACCTTCTCCATCTTCTTGCTCCCATTTGTGGCAGAATTATTCAGCTTGTTTGCCTTCTTTGGATCTTGGAACATGCCAGCTTGAGTTGTGAGAGCCTCTTCTTGTTTTCCAGAGAGGGTGCTAAAGCTCAACTGTGTATTCTCTCTCTGGTCAGAAGATTCGGATGCTTTTATCTGTGGGCTCACTGGCCACCTGTTCTCACTGCCTCCAACATGAGGAGTGTGCAGAGGGAGCTGACCAGAGGGTGTGGTGGATCTGTGGGTAAGGCATTCCATTGGTTCCTGGACTGACCTCTTGACTGAATCTGCAGTGTATTAATAGATAGTAGGATCTGTACTCCTTTAATGTCTCCTGAGAGTCCTGTCTGACCTCTTCTCACCTCATTGGATCCCATCCTGGAGTTCACGGTTCAGTTCTCTGGATGGGGCAGGAAGGACGGGAGCCCCACTGGGAGCATCGCATACACCTGAAGGAGCCAGGTTCTCACTCACACCCGCCCTTCCTCCTGCAGGAGAAACCATGGCCAGAG
Organism: Bos indicus x Bos taurus; assembly: GCF_003369695.1. NCBI lineage: Eukaryota > Metazoa > Chordata > Mammalia > Artiodactyla > Bovidae > Bos > Bos indicus x Bos taurus. Next base: position 7,021,373 of record NC_040099.1, on the reverse strand, counting down.
GAAGACCTCTGTAGTCTCTAAGCTGTGCCACCTTTGGGAAGGGGTGACATGGAAAAAATTCAGACTGGCCCTCTTACACACTCCAATGCATACAAACAAAATTTTTTGCTCCAGTGGTGTGCTGGAAATTCTCTGGAAACCTAGTCCTCCATGCAGACTCTTTTCCGTGGATGATTCTAAGCCACTGTGCTCCAGGGACTCCTGGACCATGGCCAAGAGGGGCTGGAGTCAATATATGGATCATTGCCGGGTCTGTAGCTGGGGCTGAGGTCCGTGTGCTTATTACCAGCTATAGTTCCTTCCAGTCCCCTTGTAACTCCTGTGGGTCTCACAGACCCCTCAAAAGCATTTTATCTATGGCTGGATGCCAAGTTTTTGTTGTTGGAGGAGAACAGAAACAATACTGGCATCATTCTCTGGAATATTAGCAAAGTTTTAATATCCATGGAGTGAACTTATCAACAGTGTGGCCAAGATAATTTAGGTAGATCAGTTTCAAAGGTATGGGCATATAATTGGAATTTCAAGATTTCTCAGAAATGGTGGTTTAATAGAAAATTTGAGATTTTGGAGGAAGGCAGGTAGGCACTGTCCTTTGAAAAGTAGCAACGGCTTGACAAATGTAGATTTTTATTTTTACTGACATTTTGAGAAAACATCTGCAACAGAGGATCCTACAGTTGTGAAAAATGTCAGAAGTTTTGTGTGCTCCCAGCCCTTTTGTCACAGAGCATTATTAGATTTTCTGCTTAGAAAGTGTTTTTGGCTGAAATAGGCGAAATTCTGTCTTCGTGCAGACACACTGGAAAAGTGGCAGATAGTTGTCAGCCCCCTTTTGAAAATACGTATTTATATAGGGATATTCACAGTAATCTAGTAACTGTGGTGACATCGCAGACAAAAATAACTTAACTGATTATAACTTCTCAAAAGTGTATTTGCAATTTTATTTGTACAGTTTTTTGGTCTGAAAACTAATGGGCAAATATGTGGAGAACAAAATTAGTGAAATGAAATTCATAGATAGATAAATACAAATATTAAGGGTCACTTTGCATTTCAGGTAACTATTCTATGAATGTGCTTACATGTGTGTGCGTGCATGCTTAGTCGTGTCTGACTCTTTGCGACCCCATGGACTGCAGCCCACCAGGCTCTTCTGTCCATGGGATTTCCCAAACAAGAATACTGGAGTGGGTGTCCATTTCCTCCTCCAGGGGATCATCCCCATCCAGGGACTGAACCCTTGTCTCTTGCATTGGCAGGCAGATTCTTTACCACTGAGCCACCTGAAAAGCAGTCAGAAGGTAACCTTAGTAAGTGTTTGATCTAATAGCCTATTGACATATTTAAAATATAAAACAGTACACATTTTCCAGTATTATTTCCTTTCCTCCAAGAGAACCTTCTTAGTCCCTCAGTATTTCAGATCTAATTTACAACCTACCTTTTGTGCCAGTTGGTGCATTTGTGTTTCGTTTGAGTCTCCCCGTCTTCCTGTGTCAGGTGGAAGGTCCCGAGGGATGTGAGTTATAGCCTTGAGGGCCTCAGGTTCCCTTTGCTCTCACTTAGTGCTCAGTAAATGTTACTGTTCAACTGACTCCTCATTAATGACATGTAATTAATGGAAAGTGGAAAAAGACCATCCATATTGGTAGAAGGTGACTTCTAAATGATTTTGACCTCTGGAGAAAGGACAAATTAAATCTTGTTTGTCTTCTTGACTATTCTAATCTCAGCATAGCTATACCCAATAGACCTGATAAGATGCTAGAAAATTTCACTGCTTACAGAGCTTCTAAACTATAATTAGGGCCCGTGTAGTGTTGTCTTTTCATAGACCTGTCTTAGTATTGAACAACCTGGTCAAAACAATGGAAACACTTCACAAAAAGGCTTATTGCTCCCAGGAAATATTTGCATCCAAAAAGGTAAACTTCTAAAGACAAATCAGACTTCTGTAGCACCAGGAACTAAAATGATACACAAGGCATACCTACTGCATAGTGTATAAGTATTAGCTAATATATGCATAAGTGATTCAAAAGAGAAATAGCCTTCCAAAAAAGCTGCTGCTGCTGCTACTGCTGCTAAGTCGCTTCAGTCGTGTCCAACTCTGTGCGACCCCATAGACGGCAGCCCACCAGGCTCCTCTGTCCCTGGGATTCTCCTGGCAAGAACACTGGAGTGGGTTGCCATTTTCTTCTCCAATGCATGAAAGTGAAAAGTGAAAGTGAAGTCACTCAGTAGTGTCCGACCCTCAGCGACCCCATGGACTGCAGCCTACCAGGCTCCTCCATCCATGGGATCCAAAAAAGCAAAACCCAATAAATCTCCCCAAATCAAAACTCGAATTTCAGAAGAGCCTTTTAGAGATGAGCAACAGTTTACACTTCATTGAGAGGATAAAGGATAAAAATCTGACTTTTCAATAAATGCATGAAAAGCATTTGACAAAATCTAACACTTCTTCATCATAAAAGCAGTCAGAAGAGTTGGGTTAGAAGGGAATTTCTTCAGCTGGATAAAGGGAAAGTATATATAACAATAGCTAACATCATAATAAATGTTAAAATGTTGATTCATTATCAACTAAGACTGAGTACAAGCCATGGGCATTTACTCTTGTAACTTTTGCTTAACATTGTACTGGAGGTCCTAGCCAGTGAAATTAAGAAGGAAAAAGAAATAAAAGGCATTAGTATTAGAAAGGAAGAAATAAAAATATTTTTATTTGTAGATGACATGATTATGTCCATAAAAAGTCAAAATAAAGAAAAGGAACTCAGGGCATGGAGCCAGGAGAAGTCTTGCCGGGTCCCCTGGAGTGTGATGGAAGGAGCAGCTTCCCCAGGGCGCTCTGGTCCCCTGAGTGGTCCCCACCTGTGTGGAGAGCTCTGGCACCTGAACTTGACCTTGGCATCCGCTCTGGAGCTCCTTGTCACCAGTGCTGGCGCTCTTCCCCTGGAACCGCTGCAGGAGCTGGGGCTCATTTGCCACAGTGGTGTGGGTGCAGCCCAGGTGCATCTGGCTTCGTGGTTGGGGCAGACAGGAGGCATGGTGTGCGAGGCGAGGGGGTTTTATGGCTGCACTTTATAGAGGCAACTCTGAACCTTTCTTTTCACATGGAGTCTTCCCCATTCATGGCAGAAATACATTTATTAGGGGTATTCACATTGTTGTGTGGTTGTTTAGTTGCTCAATTGTGCCTGACTCTTTTGCAACCCCAGGGACTGTAACCCTCCAGGTTCCTCTGTTTATGAGATTGTCCACGCAAGAGTACTGGAGGTGGTTGCCATTTCCTTCTCCAGGGCATCTTCCCAAGCCAGGGATCGAACCCCTGTCTCCTGCTTGGCAGGCGGATTCTTTACCACTGAGCAAGCTGGGAAGCCAGGTATTTGCATTAGCCACTGAATAACTAACTGCTCTGATAAGGCTGAGGATACTGAAAAGTAGAGCTTCATCCTTATTTTGAAATAGTCAATATGGAGACGTTCAATGTGGTTTAAAATCCTTTTTTCTTGCAAGAAATTTCAGTATGACCCTTGTCACTGAAAGAAATAGAAGTTCTGTACATTCTTAAAATGTAGCACCAACTATTGTACATTTTTGAAGTTTTGAGAAAGTAGCTTTGCATTTTTACCACCCATTTTGTCTGAGCTAAAGTTTCTGGTCAAAGGTGACTGTCAAGAATTTCAAGAGATCCTCATTAACAGGTCTTGTTCAGGAAGTGCATACAGATATTTCAAACATCAAAGATGATTAAATATAAATTGAAAGGGGCCTCAATATTTTCATTTATATGGTTGAAAACTATTTGGAAATGTTATACATACTTTATATTTAACATCTTCCCCCAAACTTCCGTAATACATACTAATTTCCTGTTATCACTGTATAATGAGAAAATGTAATGAAGTTCTGAGGGTTTCCCAGGTGGCTCAGTGGTAAAGAATCCACCTGCAATGCAAATACCCAGGTTTGATTCCTGAGCCAGGAAGAGCACTTGGAAAAGGAAATGGCAACCCACTCCAGTGTTCTCGCCTGGAAAATCCCATGGACAGAGGAGGCTGGTGGGCTACATACAGTCCATGGGGTTGCAAAGAATCAGACACAACTTGGCAAGTAAACAACAGCAACAAACAATGAAGTTCTGAACCAAGGATGAACCAGACTCCATATAGATGCCCCTGGATTCGTCCAGTTTACCTGAGTGTACCAAATAAATGTTTCCGTTTTCTCAATATATCATGATGTAAAGATGTGAAGAAGCAGGGGTGCGAAGTCGCTTCAGTCGTGTTCGACTCTTTGCAACCCCATGGACTGTAGCCTGCCAGGCTCCTCTGTCCATGGGATTCTCCAGGCAGGGATACTGGAGTGGGTTGCCATGCCCTCCTCCAGGGGATCTTCCCGACCCAGGGATCAAACCTGAGTCTGTTGTGTCTCCTGCATTGGCAGGCAGGTTCTTTACTACTAGCGCCACCTGGGAAGTCCATGAAGAAGCATACATTAGAATATATGACTATACAGATGTTTTTCAAGTATATATTGGACATTCAAAATCTGTCTACCTAATAGAGCAAAAGAGGAAGAAAATAATAAATGTAAGAACAGAAAATAATGGAAAGTGAAGATACAGTGTTGGAGAATGTGACAGGCAGCCTGGTCCCCAAAGATGCCCATGCCCTAAGCCCTGGGATATGTTACCCTGTTCTGCAGGGACTTTGAAGATATTATTAAGGGTTACAGACCTTGAATAGGGAGATTATCCTGGATTAGATTGGTGGGTCCAATCTAATCACACAAGCCTTTAAAAGCAGAAGAATTTCTCTGGCTGGAATCAGAGTGAGGCGGTAGAAGGAGAATTCAGATTTGAATGGTGAGAAGGGCCCAGACCACTCTTGCTGGACGAGGGACCCCAGGGAACAGGAACAGAGAGCATGTCCCAGCCGAGAGCCAGCGAGGAGACAGGCCCTCTGTCCTGTGACTGCAAGTGGCTGAGTTCTGCCAACGAAACTGCATGCGAAGTGGGTTCTTCCCCTGGAATCTCCAGAAATGTACGCAGCCTGGATGATTGATTCTGATATTTACTTTGCCAGTGAGTTCATGGATTGAGTGGTTCAGCTTTTTTTTTGAATTATTTATTTACCTATCTGTTTTTGGCTGTGCTGGGTCTTCGCTGCTGCGTGGGCTTTCTCTAGCTGCAGTGAGCGTGGGCTACCCTTTGCTGCAGCGTGTGGGTTTCTCTTTCTGTTGGCTTCTCTTGTTGCCGAGCACAAACTCTAGGGTGCGTGGACTTTAGTAGCTGTGGCTCCCGAGCTCTAGAGCAACAGGCTCAGTAGTTGTGGTGCATGGACTCAGTTGCTCCAAGGCATGTGGGATCCTCCCAGACCAGGGATCTCACTCATGTCTCCTGCATTGGCAGGTGGATTCTTTACCACAGAGCCACCAGGGAAGCCCTGAGTGGCTCATCTTTCCTTCACTGATCTGTGGATATGCCTGGTTCTGGACTTGCCCACCTCATCTAGGGGGTATCTGTGAATTCAGGTCACTGAATGTTCCCGGGCTTTCTGGCATCTGGACACATAGCAGAATTGCAGCTTCTAGTCCCTTTGGTGGAACAAGTCTGCGGGATTAGTTTTGTCTGATGAATTAGGAGCAGACATGACCATTTAGCTGCTGGTGAGAAACGACCCAGGGCCAGCAACGTTCCAGACAGTGACTGCTTGGAATCGGGCTCCCAGAATAAAGACAAGGAAGAGCACAACACTCTGCAAACACACGAAGGACATGCAGCTTGTACATGAAATAAAACTTTTGAGATTTTGGGGTCTCTTCTGTTCTGTTCTTTCCCGTATGTTTGAAATAGTTCATTTGTTGTTGTTCAGTCGCTGAGTTGTATTTGACTCTTTGTGACCCACGGACTGCAGCACACCAGCCTTCCCTGTCCTTCACCATCTCCCAGAGTTTGCTCAAACTCATGTCCGTTGAGTCGGTGATGCCATCCAACCATCTCATCCTCTGTCATCTCCTTTTCCTCCTGCCCTCAATCTTTCCCAGCATCAGGGTCTTTTCCAATTCTTCGCATCAGGTTGCCAAAGTATTGGAGCTTCAGCTTCAGCAGCAGTCCTTCCAGTGAATATTCAGAGTTGACTTCCTTTAGGATTGACTGGTTTGATCTCCTTAAAACAGAAGAACTTCACATAAAAGAGTATAGGAAAGGATAGCACTGAATGGTGTCTTGTGGGATTTCGCCTTTTTGGGGCAGCCTTCCACCTGAGAGTGGCCAGGAGGCAGGTGTATGGTGGAACTGAGCTCAGCACAAGACAATATATGAGAATTCAACTGGCTGACCTTCGAGGCCAAGGATGCGAGCAATCCCCATAGAGCTCTATGGCTGTGGAGAGAGCACATGCCTGGAGACGCTGACCTCAGAATCAGAGGGTAGTCGGTACTAGAGAGAGTCATCAGCACTCGTTCTGGGTCCTGGGCACAGATGGGCAAGTGCTGTTCTTTAGTTTCTCAGAGAATGAGAGAAGCAAAGCCATATTTGTCTAAAGAAAGCAAGCTAGAAACTAGGATGCAAAGAAACAAGACAGGGAATCCATTAGCAGATCTGGGTCAGCAGCAAAAAGGTAGAGACCTGTGTAGTGGGTTGAACAGTCTCCCTCCCATGTTCACGTCCACTCAGAACCCAGAGTATGATCTCACTTGGAAATAGGGTCTTTGCAGGTAGAATGAGTGAGCTGATACATCCGGATAGGGGTGAGAGTCCTAAATCTGATGACTGATGTCCTTATAAGAAGGCCACGTGATGACACAAGGCCAGAGGGAACTCAGTTACATGGCTTTTAAAAAAATTATGAACACTGATGCTGTTGTAAAAATAATGGCACAGCACTTTTAATTTTCTTTAATCATAAGAGTAAGCCCCATGTTTCTGGGAGGGAGACCAGGTATCTGCAAACCCTGCTCTGGTGTCAGGACCCGCGGAGGGCCGGGTCTCATGACCAAGCAGGGAGGACGGCTCAGGCCTGGAAACTGGGGGATGCCTCCATGGCCTCCATGGGCTGCGTCAGTAGAGGCTGGAGGGAGGTGGCCACAAGCCAAGGATCCCAAGGATTGTTCTCGACCCCCAGGCACTCTCTAGCGTCTTCTGAGAGAGAGCATGGCTCTGCCCACACCTTTATTTCGGACTCTGAGCCTCCAGGAGTGTGAGGGAATACATTTCTGTGGTCTTTCGTCACCCAGTTCATGGTGTTTTGTTATGGCAACCAGAGAAAATTAATCCTCCTTGGACTCAGTGGGAAAACGAAGTAAGAATTACATATATTTTTAAGATTGTTTTTTTGATATGAACGCTTTTTAAAGTCTTTATCAAATTTGTTACAGTATTGCTTCTTTTTTATGTTGTTTTGTTTCTTTGTTTGTTTGTTTGGTCCACAAGGCATATTGGATCTTAGCTTCTTGACCAGGGAATGAACCTCCACACCCTGCATTTGGAAGGCAAGGTCTTAACCACTGGGCCACTAGGGAAGCTCTGAAGTTAGACTTATATTAAGTGACAAGATACTCGCCCAACCCTTGTATTAATATTTCCCTCCAAGGGGTCTAGTTGGTCCCAGAAGCTACAGTACGAATGAGGCAGAGGGTCAGGGTTAAGTAGATCAGTTGTGGAAGCTTTAGGAACTTGGAGTCAAGGAATTGCATAAGTTCTAACGCTCCTTCCTGTACCCACCCTGATCCACCGAGGGATGAAATGCACAAATGATTGTCATTATTTATTGGCACCCACACTGCTCTCAGTCCCCATCCCTCATCAGGAGCAGACGTTCTCTGATGTGCTTCTGTGAACACTGTCAGTCTGAGTACAGGGTTCTTGGCATGCTGAAGAGTTAACTTCCAGAGAGGGTTGGACCGTAAAGAAGGCTGAGCACCAAAGAATTGATGCTTTCAAACTGTGGTTCTTGAGAAGATTCTTGAGAGTCCCTTGGACAGCAAGGAGATCAAAAAAATCCATCCTGAAGGAAATCAAATATTCATTGGAAGGACTGCTGCTGAAGCTTCAATACTTTGGCCACCTGATGTGAAGAGCCGACTCATTGGAAAAGACCCTGATGCTGGGAAAAATAGAGGGTAGGAGGAGAAGGGGACAACAGAGGATGGGATGGTTGGATGGCATCACCGACTCAATGGACCCGAGTTTGAGCAAATTCTGAGAGATGGTGAAGGACAGGGAAGCCTGGTGTGCTGCAGTCCATGGTGTCAAACAGAGTCAGGCACGACCAAGCGACTGAACGACAACAACAACAGCAACAACAAATCACTGAGGAGCAATTTCAGAGCTTTCCTTTCATTTGCATGAAATTGAAATGCCTTCACCATCCTAAATGGTACAAGAACCTGCAGTTTCCTTTAAACAATTAATGATCGTGAAAATTACCATTTGTTATTCTTCTGTCCCCCAAGGAACACCAAATGGTACTCTGAATGTCAGTAATATAATATGCAGATGATTTCTCTGGCGCCTCTTCTCAGTTTGGGGTAACCTTGTCAATCAGCCTGTTGGCACTAGTGAGTGATCTGATGAAAGCGCGCCCAGCTGCGGAGAAGGTCGCTCAAATCCTCGACCTCCCCTCCCTGGCTTGGGCCTACATGACAGCATTTGATGGAAAAGGAGGAAGTTTTGATTGACATTTATCTGAAGTCACCTGAGTGCTAATTAAGGACTGCACAGAAATCTTATTGGGATATTTCCTCAAACGCAAATAAAGAGCAACCATCCTTTTCAACTCAGCTGTCTGAATACTTAAAGGTTATTGTAGAGATGTTATTTCAGAGTCTTCTTGAAGTGGAGGTGAGGAGGGATGCTAGATCGTGCAGTTTTGTACAACCACCTTATTTCATTTTTAGACACATTATTTCAGCATGTCAGGAAACATTACTGTATGACTGTATTTTGAACACTGATGTTCCCTTGGCATCCTTGTGTTCTGAGAAACTTTCAATCTAAGTTAAAAAAGAAGTGGTGTTTTATTTTAACTATGTAAGTAGGTGGAGAGACAGGAAAATTGTCTTTAATTGACACTGAAGAATTCCTAACAGTAGAAATGAGAGAAACACGAGAAAGAATGATAAATTTATAGATAAAATTTTGTTAGAAACGTAAACAGTTTTTTATTGAAGTGTAGCTGACGTACAATGTTGTGTTAGTTCCAGGTGTGCAGCGCAGTGATTCAGTTTTACATATGCATGCATGCAGCTCTGCTCTTTTTCAGATTCTTTTCTAGTATAGGTTATTACAAGCTGTTGAATATAGTTCCCTGTGCTACACAGTAGGTCCTTGTTGTTTCTCTATTTCATATAAAGTAGTATGTATCTCGGAGAAGGCAATGGCACCCCACTCCAGTACTCTTGCCTGGAAAATCCCATGGACCAAGGAGCCTGGTAGGCTGCAGTCCATGGGGTCGCTAGGTCACTTTCACTTTGATGCATTGGAGAAGGAAATGGCACCCCACTCCAGTGCTCTTGCCTGGAGAATCCCAGGGACAGGGGAGCCTGTTGGGCTGCTGTCTATGGGGGGAAGGCTGTCACACAGAGTCGGACACGACTGAAGCGACTTAGCCGCACAGCAGCAGTGTGTATCTGTTAATCCTAAACTCCTAATTTACCCCTCCCACCTTGTTTACCCTTTGGTAACTGTAAGGTAAGTTTGCTTTTTATGTGTATGAGTCTATTTCTGTCTTTTAAACAAGTTCATTGGTATGATTTTTTTTAGATTCCACCTAGAAGTGGTATCATCTGATATTTGTCTTTCTCTGATTTACTTCCCTTTAGTATGATAATCTCTAGGTCCATCCACGTTGCTGCAAGTGACACGATTTCATTCTTCATATGGCTGAGTAGTATTCCATTGCATATTTGTACCACATCTTTATCCATTCATCTGTCAGTGGACACTGAGGTTGCTTCCATGTCTTGGCTATTATGACTGGTGCTGCTATGAACACTGCAGTGTAAGTTTCTTTTCTAATTAGAATTTTTGGTGTTTTTATTTGGCAAGAATTATTACGAGTAGGAAATTTCCCAAGAGAAGGACCCTTGCTGTTAAACAGAATTAATGGTGGCCTTGGATGTCTGTTGTGAGTAAAGCTGTCTAGTAGTTGCTGTGCGTTTGGATGAAAAATATAAAATAGAAGACATTGTCTTGTGGGGTGTCCACGTTGGGCTGTGTGTATTTATCTGTTTGGCACATTTGATTTAGTGTTTCCAGCTGGTCTAAAATGTCCCATCTAAGATGTGGGCTTGGATTAGGTCTGTTTTTCAGTCTATACCCAGGATGGAATGGATACAGGCCATCTGGTCTATATCTTCCCAGCTTTATTTTGTGGTCTTCAAGCAGAGGAAGAAACAGCTGGTGACTGGCTGAAATGTGATGCTTCTCCAATATGATAGTTCGAAGGTGGTTTTAGTTTGTTTATCAGGAAAACTGCCAAGTGATGGTTAAGTGGTGGTGACAGTGAAATGAAGTCATAACAGTTGTCATGACGTCAGATAAGGCCCAGAGAGACCACTCAGCTCCAGACGGTGGACAGTCCAACGCCCTGTCAGGACCACTGTCCGATGCTGTCCTCCACCCCGAAGGACTGACGGGCATGAGCTCTGGGTGAAAGCAGCAACTTGAGTCTCTTCCTCTTGAAGATACAACATTTATGTTTTATTTCTTTGTATAAATGCCTTCACAAAGTGACCGTGCTTAAAATATTCTTTTGCAACTCTTTATGGGCCTTAACTTTCTTGGGTCCTAACCTGCTGAGACAGGCGCTGGCATCTGGGGTCTGGATTTGTGTGATGACCAGGACCCATTCCTATTCCTCCCCACACCTCACCCCTGCCTCCCCTGTCCACACACACACACACACACACACACACACACACACACACACACACCCTGAGCCTCCCCTGTCCACAAATACACACATACACTCTGAGCCTTCCCTGTCCACAAACACACACACACACATGCACACACACACACCTCCCCTGAGTGTTCCCTGTCCACAAACACACACACATACACACATACCCTGAGCCTCCCCTGTCCACACACACACACACATGCACCCCAGGCCTGCTTGCTCAACTGAAATGCTTAGCTAGGAAGTGTGTGCTTCACCAGTGCCCTGTCGTGGTGAGTGCTGATGGAGCATCGTCTCAGCTGCTGTATGATGTCTGGCTCCTGGCAGTGTCCCTGCTCAGACAGGAAGTACCACCGGCAGGAGACTGGCTTCTCACCATCCACCCCAGTGGGCATCAGTCGGGGACTCACTGTCTTGGAAGCCAGAACCATGGCACCACGTAGGCACTGGGTTTCATCCCCTGGAGAGGGGACCAGGCTGCCCCTCAGCTGAACCTATCCTTGTCCCTTCCTCCTGCTCTGTGTGCCTCCTTCACTCCCCTTAGCCTGAGAATATGTTCCCAGCAAGTTACAGACGTCACTTTGCTGACAAAGGTCCATATGGTTAAAGCTATGATTTTTCCAGTAGTCATGCACGGATATGAGAGTTGGACCATAAAGAAGTCTGAGTGCCGAAGAATTGATGCTTTTGAACTGTGGTATTGGAGAAGACTCTTGAGAGTCCCTTGAACTGCAGGGAGATCTGACCAGTTAGTCCTAAAGGAAATCAAACCTGAATATTCATTGGAAGGACTTATGCTGAAGCTGAAACTCCAATATTTTGGCACCTGATGAGAACTGACTCATCCCCCGATGCTGGGAAAGATTGAAGGCAGGAGGAGAAGGGGATGAAGGAGGAGGGGATGGTTAGATAGCCTCATCGACTCTATGGACATGAGTTTGAGCAAGTTCCAGGAGATGATGATGGACAGGGAAGCCTGTTGTGCTGTGGTCCATGGGGTTGTGAAGAGTCAGACATGACTGAGCAACTGAACAGTAGCAAAGTCACTTGAAGTAGACCCTCTTTTTCTGTGACTCAGCCTGAGAGAGTGGGAACCAGACTCCAGGACAGGGGTCTCCCCAGCTGGACCGAGATGAGGACTTCCTCTGTGGTCACTGGTTCTGGGTTGGGGGTGGAGCAGGGTGTACTCGCTGCCGCAGTGTCTGCATCTCAGAGATGTGGGGAGTGGGGAGCACAAGGACCTCAGGGGTGGGGGCTGCAGCTCAGAGCTGCTATGGGTCAAGAGACAAAATGCCGAGCCTACTGTTTGTCAATAAGTCAACCATAAATCAAAGTGTGAGTCATTAATCACCAGGGAAAAGCAGATGAAAACCACCAGGAGATACCACGTCACAATTCTAAGGATGGTTGTTATTAAAACAAAGCAATACAAAAGGGAAGTGCTGGTGAGGATGTGGAGAAATTGGACTCTGGTACATCGTTGGTGGGAATGTAAATTGGTGGAGCCACTATGGAAAACAGTGTGGAGGTTCTGCAAAAAATTAGAAATGGAACTACCCTATGATCCAGCAACCACAGTTCTGGGTATTTATCTCAAAGAATTAAAGTCAAGATCTTGAAAAGATACCTACACTCCCATGTTTGTTGCAACATTATTCATAATGGCCATATGGGATCAACCTAGTATTTATCGAAGGATGAATCAATAAGGAAAAGGTGGTTTGGTTTATACATAGAATGGAATATTATTCAGCCTTCAAAAAGAATGGAATCCTGTTACATGAAACAACGTGAATAAATCTGGAGGACATGTATGCTAAGTGAAATAAGCCAGACACAAAAGGAAATACTGCATGATTCTACTTAGATAAACTGTCTAAAAGAGTCCAACACAGAAGCAGAGAGGAAAAGATATGGGTGGTTGCCAGGGGCTGGGGTAAGGGGGATTGGCTGACAGTGGGTTTAAAGTTTCAGTTAAGGAAGATGAGCAGTTTCTAAAGATTTGCTGCAGAACGTCATGGCTGTAGTTAAGAATGCTGTATTTTGCATGTAAGAAAGTGCATCTCATTTTCCTCTCGGGGCCAGTGACCCAGCGAAGATATTCTTTGCGCATCAACATCAGAAGGGCGAGAGTATAAACTCGACCACACCATATTTTAAGTCTGGGTGGTATCTAAAAAATATCACACTGGCCAAAACATTTCCCACATGTGGCCAAAAGACAAGATGGGGGAAATACACTCCCTCCATCAGAGTGTGGGGAAGGGCATGCACAACTTAAACCATTGTGCCCCTTATTTCCGGAGAAGGCAATGGCACCCCACTCCAGTACTCTTGCCTGGAAAATCCCATGGATGGAGGAGCCTGATGGGCTGCAGTCCATGGGGTCGCTCAGAGTCAGACACGACTGAGCAACTTCACTTTCACTTTTCACTTTCATGCATTGGAGAAGGAAATGGCAACCCACTCCAGTGTTCTTGCCTGGAGAATCCCAGGGACGGGGGAGCCTGGTGGGCTGCCGTCTATAGGGTCGCACGGAGTCGGACATGACTGAAGTGACTTAGCAGCAGCAGCCCCTTATTTCAAGATTGTATTTTTCATACATGACACTTCTGCTTGGTTCTCTTCTATCTTTTTTCTTCTTTTATATTGATAATATCCTTTCACATCCATCTCATATGTATATAATGCAAGTCAAAGTTCTTGGTTCATCTATTATAATCTTGTCTGTTTGAATCTATTTCTGGTTTGTTGCTTTGTTTAGGGATAATTGTGTTCTTCAAATGTTATGTTATTTGGTTTTGCAGCTGAACCCTGCTTATATCCGCTCCGAGGAGCTTTGTTAGCAGTGAGGGAACTTCCAGTTGGCGACCTCTGAGCAGAGAAAACGGAAGCAGTCATTACTTAAATTATTGTGATAGTTTGCTAGCAGTGAGGGTTTGCAGTGGGGGAGGGAAGGAGTGATTGATTAGTTCCCACTAGGCTGTCCTGCTCTGATTTCACTCCAGATAGCTATTGATGATTTAAGTGATGAAGCAGGGGTCAATGATTGGCCCCAAGAGGAAAATGAGATGCATGTTTTTAAGTGCCCGATACAGCATTCTTACTAGAGCATTCTTACCTTGTGCAGCAAATCTCTAGAAATTGTGCATCTTCCCTGAAACTTTAAATCCACTGAATGGGGGAGGGAGGAGGGAGGAGGGTTCAGGATGGGGAACACATGTATACCTGTGGCAGATTCATTTTGATATATGGCAAAACCAATACAATATTGTAAAGTTAAATAAAATAAAATAAAAAAAATGAATCCATTGAACGCACTCCTCCTTACCCCAACACCCATATACTCTCCTCTCTACTTCTATATATTTGATTCTTTCAGACACTTCGTCTTAAATAGCATCAGGCAGAATTTGTCCTTCTGTGTCTGGCTTATTTCACTTAGCATGATATCCTCCAGGTTTATCTGTGTTGTTTCATGTAGCAGGATTGTCTTCTTTCTTAAAGGCTGAGTAATATTCCATTCTGTGTATAAATCACATTTTCATAATTGATTCATCCTTCAATAAATACTTCAAAGTGAACTGAAAGTGTTAGTCACTCAGTCGTGTCCGACTCTTTGCGACCCCGTGGACTGCAGCCCTCCAGGCTCCTCTGTCCATGGTACTTAGGTTGCCCCCATATCACGGCTATTGTGACTGATGCTGTGATGAACCTGGGAGTGCAGGTGTCTTTTTGAGATCTTGGTGATCTTGGTGTTCGGAGGTGAAGCACTGCCTGGAGCGTCTCCTGCCTCGGAACCCTGCCAACCTCCCCTTCCTTCTCGCTTCTGCTCTGAGAGGCCCGTGCTGTGCCCAGAATGACCTTAGGTTGAATATCTCGGGCCTTCAAGGACTGAAGGCAAATGGCTCTTAAAAAAATATGGTTTAATTAAAAAGAATGCACTTTTCCTACATCATTGATTTCCTACTCATATGTGAAATGGCCCCTCTCCTGGGGCATCCCATGAAAGGGGAATGAATAGCAAAGACTGGGATGTGGTTCAGGGGAAACGTGCTAAATAAACACATTTGAGAACCACTTAGAGTCAAGCGTAGATTTGTGTGTTAAGGAGACAAACAGTGGACTTCACCTCTGCACTGTGGTCCGCATCTTGCTGTCATCGGTGATGATTTAAAGCGACTCTTATGAACATTATAAATCAGTTTGGTCTCTAAATATAAGGAATCGGGCAGGTAGTGGAGGGAACCTTTTTATATTTCTTTTCCCAGCTCTTTCATTCTAATACCAAATGTCATTGTAAAACAAATGAAATGCCATTCTAAAATATTTATTAGGTTCTTACAGTGAAATACTGGTTGTGCTTCAGACGGAAGTTTCATAAGATCTTTTAAACCCCACTAAAATGATCCTCCCTTCTTGTGCTTTCTGACAATGCAAACCTTGTCTTTACTCTGAAGTGTAAGAACACTAATTGACATTAAATCCATGTATAAAATTATTTGCAAAATTCACACTTGCAGCAGAAATACTTTGTATTCAAAATCACAGGCCATCCAGCCTCTGACTCAGAGGCTTCAGCCTTTTTTTGGTGGGGGGAGTAGGCTCTCCCAGGCTCCCCAACTCTAAGGTCTGGACTCAGCACCTGACTGAGGAAAGGGCCCCAGGACTCCCATCAGCAGGTTCTATGAACAGGTAGGAAATTGAAGTTGTTTGTCCATGAGGTTTCTCTTTCCCAGATGCGGCAGCTCTACTTTCTGTACAGATGCTTTATGCATCTATCCACTCAGAAGTTAACTGAGTGCGATACACATGCTGAGCAAGTGCCGATGAACACGCAGATCAGGCACCTGTCCTTGGGCAGGATTTGGTCACAGCAACAAGAGAGGGCTGCTCCTCTCTTTCCAGGGGATGTGACAATCCACTGGCCACCAGCAAGGTTCCCTGAAGGTGGAAACATTCCAATTGCCTTTCTGGCCCCACTTGCCCACTATGATGATTGTGTCCATCTTGCAAATCTGTATTGCAACTTAACTGTTTCATCTTTGGTATCACCATCTCTATGTGCTCTGTGGATGTAAGAAATGAATCCTTTTTGTTTCTCTTTTCTTTTTTAAAAGCTTGCCTATGCTAGAAGCTCTTTGGTTCTCTGACTATACTTTGAACTGAGAGTCTGAACTCCTGAGCTTGTCATTTTCTTTCTGTATCTCTCCTGTGCATAATGTAGGAGACACAAGAGATGAGGGTTTGACCCCTGGGTCAGGAAGATCCCCTGGAGAAGGAAATGGCAACCCGCTCCAGTATTCTTGCCTGGAAAATCCCATGGACAGAGGAGCTACAGTCCATAGGGTCACAGAGTCGGACATGACTGAGTGACTGAACAACAGGAGAGAAATCCAGGATAGTCACCCATGGAACTGACACTTCATTCCATTTCAACTAACTTTCCAGTCCCAACTTTTCCTGGGGGCCTTTAGCAAGATAATGACTGAGGAAGCTAATGATTTTTGTATGTAGTTTGGTTAAAAATGACAACCCCATTCTTTTCTTCCAGAAAATGTATGTGATAGAATGATAAAGATACAGTTCTAGAGTTGGATGAAAAATGAGTTGTCAAGAAAAATTTGATTTTCAAATACATAGAGGTGGTAATGGAGACTCACTCACGGATGGGTTGTCTTAGAGGCAGGACAGAGAGCGGTCGATCAGTGATTGCTTTGGGGAAAGGACACAGGCAGAGACCAGGAAGGGACGAGAGGTCACTGGGCACCTGTCAGGGAGGAGGCAGCTGGAACGGTAGACGCAGGAAGATGGAGTTCGTGTTATTCCCATAAAGCCCACAGGAAGCCTTTCAGCAAGGAGAGAGTGGTGAAGAGTTTGATGTGCCAAAAAATGTCAAGGAGAATGGAGGTTGAAGAAATCATCATTTAATTTGGGGAGAAGCAAGTCATTCCCTTGGTTTCCCTAGCATTGCGATGATAAAGGTACTTTCTGCCTCTCTCCAGGTGAGCGCTCATGGGCATTTATGGTTTGACCTGACTGTCCCAGAGTACTTTTAAAAGGAGAAAACATGGGATTCATCAAGGGCCTACGATGAATCGTGGCATGAATAAGCGTGGTGCCAGCAATATGGTATTCTTGAGCTTTCATGTCAGGGATTCCATGCTTTTCTCATCTAAATAAGAAGCGAAAATGAATTAAAGCAGGAAAGTCACTTTTACATATGTGTAAATCATCTCATTAAGAGAGAATATTGAGAGGCAAATGTGGTGGCCTGAGGTAAATTTTGGAGACAGAAGTCACCAAATATCTTAACTCATTGACTGTACTTGCAGATAGAAGAGGGCCAGGCACATTGTGGGGAATTTTGCTGTGAACACACACACACACACACTCAGAAAACTTAAAAAAAAACCAAAAGCTCAGAATGCCTTGTCCCAAAAGCATAAGTAATTTGTGATTTTTTTTTGAAATGTTTGTATTGAAGTAGATAATTTCTGCTGTTATACATATGCGTACTTTCTTCTTTATGTTCTTTTCCATTATGGTTTATCATAGGATACTGAATATAGTTCTCTGTGCTGTACATACAGTAGGACCTTGTTTATAGTAGTTTGTATTTAAAAAAACTTAAAGGATCAATGTGTTCCGTATGCATCACATTAAAAAACATAGTTTTACTTTTTTAAAGTAAGAATAAAAGAAGCAGCTCCTGTGCTCCTCTGGAGTTTTCACAGCTCACGAGCAGCTAGAGGTCTTGCTGGAATTTAATGAACTCCTGCTCATGGAGCCTGTTTGTGCTGCCCCTCATTGTGATGACCCTGTGGTAGTATCAGTGGAAACTGCTTATCCAGTGGCCTTACCCACATCCGCCAATTTTCAATTCATGTCCAGTTGATTTGGCTATCATTGTCTATATCTGATTTAAGGCTATAAACAGTCTCCAATTTTATGTGTTGAAGTTGTTGTTATTAATCATGATGAATAATTTAATTCTGCAGAAAAAATTGTGGTGCGGGAGAAGACTCTCGCGAGTCCCTTGGACTGCAAACAGCAAACCAGTCAGTCCTAAAGGAAATCAACCCTGGATATTCATTCCAAGGACTGACTCTGAAGCTCCAGTACTTTGGCCACCTGATGCAAAGAGCTGACTCATTGGAAAAGACCCCGATGCTGGGAAAGATTGAAGGCAGGAGGAAAAGGGGATGACAGAGGATGAGACAGTTAGATAGTATCACCGACTCAGTGGACGTGAATTTGAACAAACTCTGGGAGATAGGGAAGGACAGGGAGGCCTGGCGTGCTGCAGTCTATGGGGTCACAAAGAGTCAAACACGTCTTAGCAACTGAACAACAAAAATCAAAATTACCTTCATGAATGCCACCATGAATGCAGCCATAGAAAGTGATGAGAAATTCTCTTGAATGGACAATCTTGATCATCCTATGGAAGTTTTTTTTTTTTTTTTTCTTAAGACATAATTGGAATCCATCTGAACAGCAAATAATTGTCCTATTAAAAAGCACAGCTGGCTAGAGACACAAAGAAGACAATATAGGGGATTCATGTGAAAATTAACAGTGAATATTGAATTTCCTGCATTTTATTTCCACACTGTCTGACATGCTGTTTCCTTTTGGTCTCCTTATTTCCCACCTGGGGTTGTGCTTTTCAGTGTAGACGTGGTTCTGTCTTAATCTTGCAGCTAATCAGTTTCTTGGCAGTTTGAATTTCGTGATTATTATGGAGTGGGACCAAATTCAAAAGTAGGCCAAGGATGAGAGCCTTTCTAATTAAAAAAAAAAAATTGTTTACCACAGTCTCTTCTGACCACCAGAACTGTGTGTTCTCCTGAACCCCTCTGGCCACACGAGGATCCCATGGTGACCACCGGCCTAGTGCCCTTCACGGTGGCATCTTCAGTTCTGAAAGGCAACCAGTGGGCTGTCTTCTGTAAATGCTTATCTGTCAGGTCCTGCTTTTGCTAAGGGATAGCAAATTAGTCCCTTTTAATGTGGTCTGCTATGAACTGTACCAGGTTATGCACAGATGTCCATTTTAGGGAATGACACCTCATCTTAAAGAATGATTCTAGACGGATCTCAGGTCTCTTGGCCGTGGGGGTAAATGAAATCTCATTCTGTGCTTTCAGATCACACACATCTCATTATTTTCAGTGGTTCCCACTCTGGGAAACTGTGGACAAAAGGGGGCTTTGTGTCAGATGCCTTTGTTGGTTGGTTTGTTGCTCAGCTGTGTCTGACTCTTGGCCACCCCCATGGACTGTAGCCCGCCAGGCTCCTCTGTCCATGGGATTCTCCAGGCAAGAATACTGGAGTGGGCTGCCATTTCCTCCTCCAGGGGATCTTCCCGACCCAGAAATCGAACCCCTGTCTCTTGCATCTCCTGAATTGGCAGGCAGATCCTTTGCCATTGTGCCACCTGGGAAGCCCTGTTAGATAAGTTGCTTGGGCTTTTATCATTTTGCGACCTCGAAGTGGATTATGATAGCCCTTTGGCTCATATTGCTGACAAAACAGTCAATGTTTTTCCCAAGATGACGAGCATCCTAAAGATAAACATTCCAACGTTTGAATTATACATCGGTAGCCTGCCTGGCATGGTCGATAGTGCCAGCTGGCTTATCTTGAGCCAGTGACATGTGGTTGTCTTTCCTTTCCTTTGAAGGACTTCTGTCTCAGCTGTGTGTCTCATAAAGTGAAAGTAGGTAGTCGCATTCAATCTTGCCTTGCAAGGTGTTTTTCTCAGTCAGCAAGTTACCAAGAAACTCGTGAATGATTTAAGGAGACAATAGGATTCCCTGGTGGCTCAGTCAGTAAGGAATCTGCCTGCAGTGCAGGAGATAGCCTGCAGTGTGGGAGACCTGGGTTTGATCCCTGGGTCAGAAGGATCTCCTGGAGAAGGAAATGGCAATCCACTCCAGTATTCTTGCCGAGAAATCCCATGGACAGAGGAGCCTGGCAAGCTACAGTCCATGAGGTTGCGAGAGTCACTAAACCACCATCACCACATGGCATTCAACACAGGGCGTCATTGCCTGATAGGATCTCTAAGATATTAAACTCAAGGGTGATTTACTGACGCCGAATTGTCCACTGTATTTTCAGTTTTCAATGCCGTAAGTATCTTCTCGGCTAACAAGTGAAGTGGTTTCTGTCTTTGTACCTGAAGTTTCCTCCATGGCCCCAGAGCTCGCTTTGCAGGAGGAAGAGCCCAGTGTAGACAGGGGCAGATAAATAGCAAGGCGAGTGTGCACGTTGTTATGGGCAATTTCATCAAAAAGCTTGTTCACTTGTCTTGTACAGTTGCTTTTACGAAAGATGGAATGAAAGTGCGTTCCTGTGTCAGATAACCATGCTGGGGCTTCACGTTTAAGGCAGGAAGCCAAGGATATATGTCCCTAAAATCAGCTCAATGTGATTATTTGCTGAGTTTTCATGAATACTAACAGGAAAAGGTCGGCTAACGTGAAAAATGTAGCATAATGGTTCCCTCAGGGGCTGGGCGCTGGTGAGGTCTGCATCATGGCTTCTTGATCTTCCATTTATCCTTTTCTAAGTATGAATAAAATATACTCTGAGATATAGTTTCAAATTAAGGGAAATTAATGATCCCCTTTGAAAAATCAGACCCTCTTACATTATGAGTCTTTAAGAAACTTTTTAAATTTTAATTATGAGCCCACAATTCTGTCTCTCTTTCTCGCTCTTGAAGTATTGTTTAGGTGTTTCAAGGGGGAAAAACACCCTGACTTAGCTGAGCTGTTGAGTTTCTAGCAGATGTTCCATAGATCAAGGCCAGTGGCTGCAGGGTGAATTTCATTTCTCTAATTTTATGCTGAGGGTTGACCTTGGTGTGTGGGCCATCCAAGGCCAAAACTCAGATAAGAGAGGATTTAATGTACGCTGGTGAATATTTCAGAAATCTGAGATTGTTTGATCATCTTGCAAATAGTAGCAATGTGAATGGTTCTTTATTTTTTCTGTGAACCATTGCATATTGAAACGTGCAGGAAACTAAGTCTTTTGCATGTGTACAAGGTCAATTTGAACAGATTTCTCAGTAGAAATATCCTTATATTTGCATCTTCAGGTGTTTAGAAAACTCTACTGATTATAAGTCAGGGAAACTTATCTTTCCCCAAGCTGGTGGGGAATTATGGCCATCCAACATCTTGTGAATAACGTTATGAATGTGCCATGTAATTGATCAGAGAGAAGGGCACAGATCCAGTGTGGAGTGTATAACTGTCAAGCCTGGTATTGTAGTATTTTTACTTAGTTTCCTGTAGGTAGGTGAGGATGAGTAACTCGGCTGTGTATTGGAGTCATGGGAGATGTCAACTAGGGAATAACCTGCAGAGAAGACCAATGTACTCTCATGGGCAGTGCTGATAAACCAGTCTGGACTTTTCACTAGGGATCATGAAATTGGAGGAAGAGCATTTGTGGTGTCTGAAGGCTAGGTGTAAAATCTTGCCTCTGACATTCACAACAGGAAGAACAAAGATGTCACTTGTTCAGTTGCTAAGTTGTGTCCAGCTCTTTGCAATCCCATGGACTGTAGCACTCCAGGCTTCTCAGTCTTCCACCATCTCCCAGAGTTTGTTCAAATTCATGTCCACTGAGTTGGTGATGCTGTCTAACCATCTCATCTTCTGTGGCTCTCTTCTCCTTTTGCCTTCAATCTTTCCCAGGATCAGATGTCACTTAACTTCCAGTTTTTAGTAAAGATACTGTTTTGTGCCTTACCAGGGTCTAAACATGACCCCAAAGTTTGGTCATTGTGAGGATGAAACAACAAGCATGTAAGCTACTGGAGAGACCTAGATAATTGTGCTGGCCACTCAGTTGTATCTGACTCTTTGCGACCCCATGGACCAGCTCCACTGTCTGTGGGATTCTCCAGGCAAGAATACTGGAGTGGGTTGCCATTTACTTACTTAAATTAGTCCATGATGCCACTGGCATGGGGATGGCAATGATATTTCTCCATCGTGGTTGTCTTGCGTGCGTTGGCACTGATGGATGGGGCAAAATTCGTGTGGGGTGGATTCGGTCTTCATTCTTTCTCAGCTGGATTTTGAACATTCTGAATTATAGACATGATGTTTAGAAACAATGTACATTTCCTTAGGGTCTAATAAGTTCCCTGAAATGAGTGTACTTAAGTCACTGGAAGGGAGGGATTCTCAGTCCTGAGTGTTTTAGAAAGAAGGTCAATAAAACTCAGTGATTAAGACAGTTTAGAAACTGCTGTACAGCACAGGGAGCTCAGCTTAGTGCTTTGTTGTGACCTAGATGGGTGTGAGGGGGACTGGGAGGGAGGGAGGCTCAGGAGGGAGGGGATGAATGTACACATTTAGCCGATTCACACTGTTGTACAGCAGAAACTAATGCAACGCAGTTAAGCAACTACCCTACAATTTAAAACCTTTTTCAAAAGGAAAGTTTAGAAAACCCTTTCTTCTGGTCAGATTGGATCCCCCACTCTTTCTAAAATATAACACATGTCTGCCATTGCTGTATCCAGAATTTAGAAATAGAATGGTTTCTTAGAACCCAGTCAAAAATAATCATCACTCATGGTTACTGTCTCTCCTTTCTTCTCTTGTTAGAACAGTCTTCCTTTTCTTTTAGACCCCAGTTAAGTGCCACTTCTTATAAAAGGAGTCTTCCTTGATAACCTCAGTTACACAGTAAACAGGATCCTCAGAAAGCCTTTGGCACATTTACCGGTTTGTATTGTTATTACGTGTACCTTGTAGCATCACCAATTCAATGGACATGAACTTGGACAAACTCCCGGAGATGGTGAGGGACAGAGAGGCATGGCTTGCTGCAGTCCCCAGGGTCTCAAAGAGTTGGACACCACTTGGTAACTGAACAACAACAACCATGTGTGTATGACTTCTCTGCTGAAATAGATTGTAAATTCTTTGCAGGAAGGGAATTCATTGAACGGGAATTAATTGAACTTCAACTGTTAGAAAATGATGCTGGGGATTGATGTCAAGGATGCTTAGACAAGTAAGAAGGGCTGCTCTGGTAGGAGCTATTGGAGAGAAAAAGTTAGTTGTTCAGAAAAAAAAGGAGTTCAAAAATACGTTTATCTGATGGGAAGAAAGTTTTGAAAGTCAGTTTAAAGTTTGGTGAATTGGAGATGAATGAGGCCAAGTATTGACTGGAAACCCTTGATATATGACCAAGGATTAAGATGAAGGTTAAGTTTCTTCTTTGGAAAAAGAAAAATTGAGGGTGGAATTAGACCCATTAAAAGGTACGTGGTACGTGAGTTTTTGTTGCCCTGCCATCTGTATTCAATGTGATGTACATTTGGTATTTTTCACATAGAAGAACTACTGGAGAATTTGTCTCTTGCAAACCACATTCTGATCTTGATGGCTGCATTTGGAGTGATCATGGGTGATCCCAGGCATGAAAGGAACACAGGATGCTTGCATTATTTTATTTCACATTTAAATGGGAAGGCTCCTTCTTATTTTCTTATCTCTTCTGACTAGAGTCAAAATAATGCAGACCTTAAAGAAAGAATAGATACTGTTAGGATTATTAGTACCTATTTTGAACATCCTTAACAGGGAAGGCAATGGCACCCCACTCCAGTACTCTTGCCTGGAAAATCCCATGGACGGAGGCTGCAGTCCATGGGGTCACTAGGAGTCGGACATGACTGAGCGACTTCACTTTCACTTTTCACTTTCATGCATTGGAGAAGGCAATGGCACCCCACTCCAGTGTTCTTACCTGGAGAATCCCAGGGACGGAGGAGCCTGGTGGGCTGCCGTCTATAGGGTCACACGGAGTCGGACATGACTGAAGTGACTTAGCAGCAGCAGCTTGCTTAGACTCTGTCCCTTTATCACTGTGTATGTGCACATGTGAGCATACGCGTGCTCACTCATGTCCAACTCTTTTTGACCCCATGGACTGTAGCCTGCCAGCTTCCTCTGTCCATGGGATTTCTCAGGCAAGAATACTGGAGTGCCAGTTGGGTTGCCAATTCCTCCTTTAGGGCATCTTCCCAACCCAGGGATCAAGCCTGTATCTATTAAGTCTCCTGCACTGGTTAGCAAGTCCTTTACCACTAGCGCCACCTGGGAAGCCCACTGTCACTGCTGAAAGATTGGCATCTCAACCTCCCATATCTTCTGCAATGGTTTGCAGCATCTCGGCCAGACACCAGCACGTGAACCTTATCCAGGAAGAGCCTCATGGTCTAGTTCAGGATATCAAGTTACAAAAACCATTTCTGAGCACCAGTATCATTGCCTGTTGTCTTTGGCTACAGAAGTTTATTGATATAAGAAAAACATAGATTCTTGATTATTTGTCTTGTCTTTGATGTAGTAACAGGACACTGAATCAGGGACTGAGGCCACTTGTAGCAGTTGGGAGAATTGGTCCCCATCACTCAGAAGGCGGAAATGATGCTTTTATGCTTCCTAGGATGCTGGAGGCTTAGGCATAGTTTTATGACAGGCTTGGGCAGAGGTAGCCAGGGAGCCCACGTGGATCCCAAATCATCTAGGCTGCCCAAGGGTATTGGATGTTGACTCTGCATTTTCTTTGGCTTCCTGTTAAGTGGACATACCAATGTATGAGGACATCTGTCTCCTAGGACACGTAGGACTAGTCCTTATAGGTGATAGAGAACCACAGCCTGCCTTGCCTTCTGACTCTCTGCTCCAGGCTTAATTCCATGACCAGAAGAGAGGGATAGATTTGGCTGAAAGAACTCATTCCAGATGCCCTTCTGGATGCTTCTCTGATGTTTAGGTTCATGAGGAAACCTCCTCAAGTATCTAGCTGAGGCTGAACATTCATTCTCTTTGATAAGAACAATTTCAAAAGGGGGCAGATGAACCCATGTTTGGCCCCCATTCTTTTTTTTAAATCTTATTTTTCAAAGATATTAAGCTTCTCTAAATGCAAGATGTCCCCAGCTATTGAAAATAAAAAGGGAGACAAGGCATCACTGTGGAAAACTGGACATGGCCTCAATTGGTGAGTGGTCCTGCTCTCGGTAAGGATAGCTTAAGATCAATTACTCTGAAAACCTAGTCATTATTTTTTGGCAGACCTTGTCCAGATATAATTGGCTTCTAGCAAAAATCCTATTTGACTCATCTAGTTTCATGGGATTACATTTTTTATCCAATTTATCTTGGAGGTAGACCAAGAAGTTACCTTCATTAGAATTAGATGTCCTTTGGGTACAATATTGAAAAACTTTTAAATGATTTAAATGGGTAATTTGCAACACCTGCTTTAAAAATTCTCCAGGATAAAATACTTATTTATATGCTGCATGGGGCAGAACTTTGAGACCTTTTGCTTTGAGCAGACCTGTGGACCATTTGCTGAGAAAACGTGGCCATTTCCACCAACCTCCTTTTTGCTCATCTCCGTGTATAAATCTCAGAGCTTTCTGTCCAAGCATAAATCCTTAGCTTTTATCAGAGGATTAAAACCCTAATCTTTTTCTTTGTGTATGCACGAAATAAATCAGCCTGTCCTTAATTGGCAGCATAGATTTATTTACAGGTTTTACCCAAAGAGCTGTAACCCAAGCTACAGGAACTCAGTCTAGATGTCAGTGTACAATATTTCTTCAGGATGGCGTGGAGCAGGTGTAGTAATCTATTCTGGCTGTTTTCAGTTTTAGCCTTGGATCAAGTCAGGCTAGGAGAAAACCACATATTTAGACAGACAATAGCTTTGGCCTTAGAAAAGGACTGCTGATACATTCGCATTTACAATTTGCTCTTGGTTTTAGCATGTGCTTATGTGAAGGGAAGGGCTTCCCTGGTGGCTCAGTAATAGAGAGTCCACCTGCCAATGCAGGAGACTTGGGTTCAATTTCTGGATCGGGAAGATCCCCTGCAGGAGGAAATGAGTATCAACTCCAGTATTCTTGCCTGGGAAATCCCATGGACTGAGGAGCCTGGTAGGCTCCAGCCCACAGGGTTGCAAAGAGTCAGACATAACTGAGAGACTAAACAGCAACCTGTGAAGGGATGTGGTCAGAGACACGCCCTCCCGGCATCTATTTTGGGCTGACCTGGTGTGTCCTGCTCTTCACCGATCAGCCTGACCTTCCTGGGAGCCCACAGCAGGGATATCTCCCAGGTCTCAGTAGAGGAGAAAAACACAGCTTCTCCTGAGCGTTTTTCCCCCTCCTGATCTTTGTTAGTATTTTACACCATTATTTCCCAAACCATATTTTGCATAACACTTTTATTGAAGCGTGAGGAAGAAAAAGTGTTCTGTGCCTCACACCACGTGAGTCTCAGAATCTTAGCACATTGATGGCCATGTGTAATCCTGCAATGAAGAAGAAACCATCCTTAGCTTTGTTTTAATCCTGCCTCTGCCGATTTTTCTTAGACTGACAGAAAGAGAGACAAAGTGTGTGTGTGTGTGATTTTCAATGAGGATCCAGCAGAATAGTGTTAAGCTGATACTGTTTTGAGGAATACTGTTGCACTTTTGTGATTTTCTTCTTTACCTTGTTTTGGCTGCCCAGAGGTAAAATTTGCATGGGTCTTAACCTAAATTCCCCCATCTCTGGACTGGACAAGGGTCCGTAGACATCTCGGTACAGCTTCAAGCCCACTTGGTCCCACTCACCTTGCAACCTGTGACTGAGCAACTCTTGTCCCTGCCTGACCCCTCGAGCAGCGGGAACTTTGTAGCTCCTCTTTTTCCACAGCAGGGCGGCAGGCTCTGCCTTATTTTTCTCATTTATCTCAACTGTTCACCGCGTTCTATCCCAGGCGTTTAAGTGACTTTGCACTTTGCTTTCAGTTCCGTTCTTCCAAAGACCCCTAGTGAAGGAGGATCCATAGACCAATCAGCCCCACATTTTCTTGTTCTTATAGCTTTGACATCAGTCTCTTCAGATTGATACAGGGAGCTCTGCACACCTGATCGTCAGCACATGCTCTGATATTCTAGCATGTATCTTTTTATGACCTTTGTTCCAGTTGTCTGGTTTTCTGTTCTTCATTTCTCTTTGCTTCAAACCCCCAATTTATTTATTTATGAGCCTGTTTTCTTGTATATATCTCTGGGAGCCGGATCAAGTCTTGTATGCAATGTGACGATGGTATAAACAACTGATTATTTTTAGTGATTGGAAAGACGTAGTTTACTCTCTAACACCTGGGGAATGTAGTCAGACAGACATTGATGAGATATGAGTAGGGGCGTTGAGAAGCCATCTTGGAGGATGAGGGAAGCTGGGAAAAGCTGGATAAGCACACAGCTCTTTGAGGTTCTTTATGTGGTGGAATAGAAATATGCTTCCTTCTCTGATGGACCTCTGTGGGATCTCAGCTCTGCCCCTCACCGGCTGGCCATATGGGTCTGAGTCACGGGACATTACTCTGCCATGCTGCCTTTGGTCTCTTAGTGTAAATCATCGCACCTTCCAGAATGTGTGGGTTAGGGATCCTGACCTACAGAACTGTTCAGTGTGTCTCCCTTCCAAGCACCTGCCTGTCTGTGTCATGCCCTGTCCCAGCTGTGCTCATAGCCCTGACTCCAGCTACTTGGTGATATTTGGGGAGGAATTCCGTATGTGCTTATTTCATTGATCAGTCCTACCAGTTGACATCAAATGACTTCTCCCACCCTTTCCTATGTCCTGGATATTCCACAATGATACAGTAAAATGATGCATTGAGAACGTGCATTTAATTATTTAACAGGGCCCTGCCTCTGAACTGTTTGATTAAAGAAAATACTAGGCACTCTTCTGACCCCAATGCTGCATGCTTTCCTTTATGCCTTGATTTTTCAACATTCATTTGTCTTTTTTCAAAGTGGAAGCAGAGGATTTCATAAAAGTTTCATTTGTCTTGGGTTAGAATGCACACACCTCGTAGAAATGATTGAGGTTGGCTCCTGCTGTATCCTGGATTCATCCTTACATCACTGCCCACTGAACATTTCTGAGACGTTGCTTTCATTACAGCAAAAACTCTTCCATGACTCCTGTGACCTACAGGTGAAAATCTAAACACCCTGTGTTTTGGGGATTCTTAGCCTCCACAGTTTAGATCCAATTTCCATGTTTAGCTGTGTTTTCTATTAGTTTTCTTTGTCACAAACTGTTTGCTTCAGTCAACTTTTTAAAGTTTCTGTTTTAGGATTTTCTTTGTGTGTGTTCTAATATTTATCCTAATATACCAAGTCATCATCATCACCTACCATCATCACCACCACCACCATCATCACCCACCATCACCATCGTCACCACAACCATCATCATCACCATCATCACCACCAGCACCATCACCATCACACCACCACCATCATCATCACCACCATCACCACCACCACCATCATCACCATCACCATTATCACCATCACCACCACCACCACCAGCACCATTATCACCATATCACCACCAGCACCATCACCACCAGCACCACCACCATCATCACCACAACCATCATCACCATCATCACTGCCAGCACCACCACCATCACCATCATCACCACCACCATCACCACCACCATCATCACTATCACCATCACCACCAGCACTACCACCATCATCACCACCATCACCACGACCACCATCATCACCACCATCACCACGACCACCATCATCACCACCATCACCACCAGCACCACCACCACCAACACCATTATCACCATTACCACCACCACCATCATCACCACCATCACCATGATCACCACCACCACCATCATCACCACCAGCACCACCACCATCATCACCACCACCATCATCCTCATCACCACCACCATCATCATCACCATCATAATCATCACCACCACCACCATCATCACCACTACCACCACCATCACCATTATCACCATCACCACAACAACCACCACCACCATCACCATCATCACCACCATCACCACCACCATCATCACCACCAGCACCACCACCACCATCACCACCATCACCATCACCACCACCACCATCATCATCACCACCATCACCACCACCACCACCACCATCACCACCACCACCACCATCATCACCACCACCACCATCTTCACCATCATCACCACCATCATCACCATTATCACCACCACCACCATCGTAATCACCATCATCACCACCACCATCATCACCACCATCATCACCATTATCACCACCACCACCATCGTAATCACCATCATCACTACCATCATCACCACCGTCATCACCATTATCACCACCACCACCATTGTAATCACCATCATCACCACCATCATCACCACCACCATCATCACCATGATCACCATAGTGACAGCAGAAGCAGCAGCAGTATTGGGAGTAATAATGATCACACAAAGTTCTTGAATCATGTGCCTTTTTTGTTTTCCAACTCTTCATCTTTTGTCTTCTTTTTCACACCCATCCTAATCTCTTTCAATGCCGACTCAGATTTCTCCTTTTTGTTAACCCCTCAGAACCACTGTGGCTGGAAGTAAGTTCTCTCACCATCCACCCATTGGTCAGGATATCTTTTGCAACTCGGGCAACTAGCTACCCTTTTTTTCTATTTTTTTTTGCATTTGGGAAGTTCTCCTAGGAGTGACTTATGTCCATTCCTTACCTGTGAATGACACCTGCTTCAAATCTTCTGTCGGATGTATTTCTCTACATAGAAAATGAAATTCTGGTATACTCACAAACTCACACATGCATAGTGCACAAACATAAATAAATAATTAGGAACAATAAACCAGAGGAGCAGAAACAGACGCTAATGGCAAATGGTGATTCTTCACCTGCTGTAACTGAATCCACTGGGTGTTGTCCATGTCCTCCCCTCCTTCCTTTCCCAGGCAGGTAATCACTGCAGTGTGTTGTCCTTACTATATACAGTGAAATGGGGACCAAGAACTGAGTTGTATTAATACAGTTCTAGTTGAAAGTTGTCCCAGTTTAGCATTTAATTTATTGTATCATCTTAATTCATAGGAGGCAAAATTTGTGTTGATGAATTGTGTATTTTTAAAACCTTCAAGTAGACCCATAATCTTACATCTTGTAGATATGTTTGATAGTCCTGCAAGCATCGTGCTGATGATAGCTGTAAGATAAGCGCTGATGAAAAGGGATGCACAGGTGAAGACTTTGATCCATGTAGACAATTTGATAATTTACATTCAAATTGCAGTACAGTGAAGAGACATTCACTGCCTTCGAATTGTCATTGCTTGGGTTTTCTTTTTTCTTTTATTAAATGATGGAAACCAAACTGTCTCCCTTACAATTTTTAAAAAATGTATTTCTGGCTGTGCTGGGTCTTCATTGCTGTCCAGGTTTCTCTAGTTCGGTGAGTGGGGGCGGGGCTACTGTCTTGTTGCCGAGCACTGACTTTAGGGTTTTTGGGCTTCAGTAGTTGCATCGCACAGGCTCAGTGCTTGCAGTTTCCCAGCCTCTGGAGCACAGACAGGCTCAGTAGTTGTGGCGGACAGGCTTAGTTGTGCTGCAGTAAGTGGAATCTTCCCGGATGAGAATGGTACCTGAGTTTCCTGCATTGGCAGGTGGATTCTTTGCCACTGAGCCACCCGGGAAGCCCCCCTGTATTTTCTTTGAAAAGATCTTTTTTTCCGAGGGCCCCTGCAGTTGTCAGGGAGTGGTCTGGAGGGTTGCCTGGTGTGGCACGTGGTGTGGGTGTCTGGGGACGGTCTGCATCCCTGGGATGCTCGGTCCCTCTGGCTCCAGCCACACCTGGCCATCACCAGTTTGGGAGAAACGTGGCTCTCGAGATGGAACCTACTTCCGGTCTATGGGAAGGGTCCAGGTGGAATTACAAAAGAAAGTGTTGCCTAATGATAATGACACATTTGTTTTCCTTGACCATCTTTGGTTTCACTTTCTATTTATTTTATTTTTTAAAATTATTTATTTGTTTTTGGCTGTGCTGGGTCTTCGATGCTGCTCGAGCTTCTCTCTAGTTTCCGCTCCCGAGCTTAGAGCACAGGCTCACTTTGACTTTTCACTTTCATGCATTGGAGGAGGAAATGGAAACCCACTCCAGTGTTCTTGCCTGGAGAATCCCATGGACAGAGGAGCCTGGTGGGCTGCTGTCTATGGGGTTGCACAGAGTCGGACACAACTGAAGCGACTTAGCAGTAGCAGCAGCAGCATAGGCGTACTTGCTCTGTGGCCTTTGGGCTCCTCCTGGATCAGGGATTGAACCCGTATACTCCTGCATTGGGAGGCGGGTTCCTTACCATGCAGCCACCAGGGAAGCCTGCTTTCTTTTTATTTTTAAAGTTTTGTTACTCCAGGACCATTGACGGGCTGTGTTTACGTGCCTTGTGCGGTGTACCCATGCGGCACTGAGCTGGAATGTATCTGTGTAGTCCCACAGGCTGGTGATGCAGTGAGATCCACATAGAAACTGATCAGTCAGGGTTTTGCAAGGGTCCCCTTTGCTCTAGACAGAGAGGATGGATGGTCGAGGTCTGTGATGAACTGGCGTTTTTCTGAGTTTTACTCCACCACCCGTGGCCCCTCTTTTGTGGTCCTGAAATCCCCTTCAGGAGCAGTGGTTTCTGCATGTGAAGTTCTACCCCCTGGATTCAGCTGGGTCCTTTTCTTTCAAGGAAGGAAAATCACTGAGGTCGAGACACAGGTCTAATTGAGCGCTTGGAAATGGAGGAAAGCGCTGCAAGAGACTGCAGGCCATTTCCACTTCGTGCCTGCATTGTGTGCTATGTTGCTTGAGTCGTGTCTGACTCTCTGTGAGCCCATGGACTATAGTCTGCCAGGCTCCACTGTCTATGGGATTCTCCAGGCAAGAATACTGGAGTAGGTTGCCATCTCCTCCTCCAGGGAGGATCTTCCCAACCCAGGGATCGAACCTGCATTTCTTATGTCTCCTGCATTGGGAGGTGGGTTCTTTACCACTAGCGCCACCTGGGAAATCCCTCTGCTTAGTATTATTTTCTAACTGTGTAATTATTAGATGACTTTTTCATTTAAGTCATCAATTAAGTACATTTTGTGGAGATTACTTTTTTTTAATTTTTTCTTTACAATATTGTATTGGTTTTGCCATACATCAACATGCATCCGCCATGGGTGTACAAGTGTTCCCCATCCTGATCCCCCCTCCCACCTCCCTCCCCATACTATCCCTCTGGGTCATCCCAGTGCCCCAGCCCCAAGCCTCCTGTATCCTGCATCGAACCTGGACTGGCGATTCGTTTCTTATATGATATTATACATGTTTCAATGCCATTCTCCCAAATCATCCACCCCCCTGCCACAGAGTCCAGAAGGCTGTTCTATACATCTGTGTCTCTTTTGCTGTCTCTCATACAGGGTTGTCGTTACCATCTTTCTAAATTCCATATATATGTATTAGTATACTGTATTGATGTTTTTCTTTCTGGCTTACTTCACTCTGTATAATAGGTTCCAGTTTCATCCACCTCATTAGAACTGATTCAAATGTATTCTTTTTAATGGCTGAGTAATACTCCATTGTGTATATGTACCACAGCTTTCTTATCCATTCATCTGCTGATGGACATCTAGGTTGCTTCCATGTCCTGGCTATTATAAACAGTGCTGTGATGAACATTGGGGTACACATGTCTCTTTCAATTCTGGTTTCTTCTGTGTGTATGCCCAGCAGTGGGATTGCTGGGTTGTGTGGCAGTTCTATTTCCAGTTTTTTAAAGAAATCTCCACACTGTTCTCCATAGTGGCTGTACTAGTTTGCATTCCCACCAACCGTGTAAGAGGGTTCCCTTTTCTCCACACCCTCTCCAGCATTTATTGCTTGTAGACTTTTGGATTGCAGCCATTCTGACTGGTGTGAAATGGTACCTCATTGTGGTTTTGATTTGCATTTCTCTGATAATGAGTGATGTTGAGTATCTTCATGTGTTTGTTAGCCATCTGTATGTCTTCTTTGGAGAAATGTCTATTTAGTTCTTTGGCCCATTTTTTGATTGGGTCATTTATTTTTCTGGAATTGAGCTGCAGGAGTTGCTTGTATATTTTTGAGACTAGTTGTTTGTCAGTTGCTTCATTTGCTATTATTTTCTCCCATTCTGAAGGCTGTCTTTTCACCTTGCTTATAGTTTCTTTTGTTGTGCAGAAGCTTTTAATTTTAATTAGAACCCATTTGTTTATTTTTGCTTTTATTTCCAATATTCTGGGAGGTGGGTCATAGAGGATCATGCCGTGATGTATGTTGGAGAGTGTTTTGCTTATGTTCTCCTCTAAGAGTTTTATAGTTTCTGGTCTTATGTTTAGATCTTTAATCCATTTTGAGTTTATTTTTGGGTATGGTGTTAGAAAGGGTTCTAGTTTCATTCTTTTGCAAGTGGTTGACCAGTTTTCCCAGCACCACTTGTTAAAGAGATTGTCTTTAATCCATTGTATATTCTTGCCTCCTTTGTCAAAGATAAGGTGTCCATAGGTGCTTGGATTTATCCCTGAGCTTTCTATTTTGTTCCATTGATCTATATTTCTGTCTTTGTGCCAGTACCATACTGTCTTGATAACTGTGGCTTTGTAGTAGAGCCTGAAGTCAGGCAGGTTGATTCCTCCAGTTCCATTCTCCTTTCTCAAGATTGTTTTGGCTATTCGAGGTTTTTTGTATTTCCATACAAATTGTGAAATTATTTGTTCTAGGTCTGTGAAAAATCCCGTTGGTAGCTTGATAGGGATTGCATTGAATCTATAGATTGCTTTGGGTAGTATACTCATTTTCACTATATTGATTCTTCTGACCTATGAACATGGTATATTTCTCCATCTATTAGTGTCCTCTTTGATTTCTTTCATCAGTGTTTTATAGTTTTCTATATATAGGTCTTTAGTTTCTTTAGGTAGATATATTCCTAAGTAATTTATTCTTTTT
This sequence comes from Bos indicus x Bos taurus, assembly GCF_003369695.1. Lineage (NCBI taxonomy): Eukaryota > Metazoa > Chordata > Mammalia > Artiodactyla > Bovidae > Bos > Bos indicus x Bos taurus. Next base: position 6,987,551 of record NC_040099.1, on the reverse strand, counting down.
GTTGCAATGGTCAATGGAATTGTTTCCTTAATTTCTCTTTCTATTTTCTCATTATTAGTGTATAGGAATGCAAGGGATTTCTGTGTATTGATTTTATATCCTGCAACTTTACTATATTCATTGATTAGCTCTAGTAATTTTCTAGTGGAGTCTTTAGGGTTTTCTATGTAGAGGATCATGTCATCTGCAAACAATGAGAGTTTTACTTCTTCTTTTCCAATTTGGATTCCTTTTATTTCTTTGAAAGGACAAATAAAATTGACAAAACATTAGCCAGACTCATTAAGAAACAAAGGGAGAAAAATCAAATCAATAAAATTAAAAATGAAAATGGAGAGATCACAACAAAAAACACACAAATACAAAGGATCATAAGAGACTACTATCAGCAATTATATGCCAATAAAATGGACAATGTGGAAGAAATGGACAAATTCTTAGAAAAGTACACCTTTCCAAAACTGAACCAGGAAGAAATAGAAAATCTTAATAGACCTATCACAAGCAAGGAAATTGAAACTATAATCAGAAATATTCCAGCAAATAAAAGCCCAGGTCCAGATGGCTTCACAGCTGAATTCTACCAAAAATTTAGAGAAGAGCTGACACCTATCCTACTCAAATTCTTCCAGAAAATTGCAGAGGAAGGTAAACTTCCAAACTCATTCTATGAGGCCACCATCACCCTAATACCAAAACCTGACAAAGATCCCACAAAAAAAGAAAACTACAGGCCAATATCACTGATAAACGTAGATGCAAAAATCCTTAACAAAATTCTAGCAATCAGAATCCAACAACACATTAAAAAGATCATACGCCACGACCAAGTGGGTTTTATCCCAGGGATGCAAGGATTCTTCAATATCTGCAAGTCAATCAATGTAATACACCACATTAACAAATTGAAAAATAAAAGCCATATGATTATCTCAATAGATGCAGAGAAAGCCTTTGATAAAATTCAACATCCATTTATGATAAAAACTCTCCAGAAAGCAGGAATAGAAGGAACATACCTCAACATAATAAAAGCTATATATGACAAACCCACAGCAAACATTATCCTCAATGGTGAAAAATTGAAAGCATTTCCCCTAAAGTCAGGAAGAAGACAAGGGTGCCCACTCTCACCACTACTATTCAATATAGTTTTGGAAGTTTTGGCCACAGCAATCAGAGCAGAAAAAGAAATAAATGGACATTACTTTTAAAATATTGAATGTTTGGGGCTTTGAAACCCAGAGAGCTCTTGTTTAGTTGGTGGATAGGTTTTTTTTTTTTTTTTTTTCTTTTCTGTTTTTGTTTTTCATTTTATTTTTTTGGTTCCAGATTAGCCTTAGAGTAATTGAGGAGAAGCCAATTCCCAGAATTCTTGAAATGACTACAAGGAGAATAGATACAAGATCAATGGAATAGCCCCATCTTGTTACAATTCCATAATGACTCTTTTTATTATTTTTTCCCTTTGTGAGTCAGTATTGCATGTGCACACCACACAAGGCACATAAACAGCCAATCTTCCCTAGATAATAATTTTTTTTTTTAAATAAAAAGAAGGCAAAACCAAAGATGGTCAAGGAAAATAAATGTGTTGTTATAATTAGTTTTCTTCAGATGCCTGAACAGACTCACTTATGTTTTAAAAAGAGAAACTTAAAACTTTCAGGCTTGGGATGGGAGGGGGTTTTGGGGGAGAATGGATACATGTTTATGTGACTGAGCCCCTTTGCTGTATACGTGAAACTGTCACAATATTGTTAATCAGCTATACCCCAATGCAAAATAAAAAGTTTAAAAAAAACTTTCAGGCTTGTAGTATGAAATCTAGTGCATGGGTTGTTGAAGTATTGAGCTGGCCAAAAGGTTTGTTCTGGCTTGTTGCATGGTGCTATGGAAAAATATGAGCGAACCTTTTGGCCAAGCCAATAATTAGAAGAAGAAATTAGGAATAAGCAAATAAAGGAGATAATGTAGATTGTTGAGTATAACACACACACAGGCACACACACACCATATACACTTATGCACATATGCACATCACCTATAGAGATTACTTGGAAATTTTACTTTAGAGCTGTTTGTTATTAATTTATCTGAGACACACATGCTTTCTAAGGACAGAGGGCTTGATTTTTTTTTAAATCTTTACAAGCATTGTCAAGAATATACTTATTTTGCACTATTTAAAGAATCACATTTATATACCACCAGCATTTTCTGAATCTTACTTGACGGGTTTCACCACTTGCTTCGTGATCCAAATATAGTCTGTTTAGTGGGTGGCCGTGTCATACACAATCACTATTGAGTCCTGGGCCTAAGGGAAGCATGGCTCCTGGGATGTGGTGTCTCCTCTAGTTCAGATAAAGCTGGGACACAACCTCTGATTTCCTACTTCCCTTCAGAATCATGAATTTTTAAAAGATTCAGACTCAAAATCCAAGTTATCTTTTACCAGTTTACTTTCATGAATACAGTGTGTCATAGCTAGATGTAGGTAGGTAAATATTTAGAATTTGTTGTTTTCAGTCACTCAGTCGTGTCCAGCTCTTCACAATCCCATGGACTGCAGCACGCCAGGCTCCCCTGTCCTTCACTATCTCCTGAAGTTTGCTCAGATTCACATCCATTGAGTTGGTAATGCCATCTAACCATCTCATCCTCTGTAGATTCCTTCTCCTTTCTTCAGTATTTCCCAGCATCAGGGTCTTTTGCTGTGAGTCAGCTCTTTGAATCAGGTGACCAAAGTATTTAGAATCTCTTCATCTAAATTGATTGTTAGCCAGCAACACAAGTATCCTTCCTGTTTGTGTTGGAGAAATCTGGATAGTGGCTTAAAAACGGTTCCAGTCACTCATGACTAAATTTACTTTAGTCACACTGCCTTTTAATTCAGTGTTGAAAATACATAGCATGGCAGAGATTTCCTACTTGAATGTGAAGTGGAACAGTGAAATAATAGCCTTTAAGTAGTTGAAGAACATGAGGGATTTAAGAGGGTTAAACTCAAGACAATAGAGGGGATCCACAGTCTTGGGGGAAAAAAAGCCAGGTTGTGTATATGCTGCTTATAATTAGATCTAGACAGCTTGTAGACAGCTGAAGTATAATATTAAATTACATTAAAGCATGCCCTGTATTCCCTGTGTTCCTTGTATTACTTGCTTTTGTGTACTTGAATAATGGACAGATTTGTATCTTCTTTTTCCCCTGAATAAAAGCAGAAGCATTTCCCATGACATTAGAAGAATTAAAATTCTCCCATCACAAAGAAGAATTAAAATTCTTTACAACACTGATTAGGTATTTGATTGTTAAGGAAGTATTATTCATTTTTTAAATATAGGAATGATGTTGCAATGATGTTTTAAAAGACCTTACCTTGGAAGCACATATACAGCAGAATTTAATGGAAGAAATGTCATGAATGTGAGGGTTTTGCTTCAAACTACCTGTTTGAGGGACTTCCCTGGTGGTCCAGTGGTTAAGACCGTGCTTTCACTGTGGGGGGCACAGGTTCAATCCCTGGTTGGAGAGCTAAGATCCCACATGCCTTGCGGTTATGGCCAAAAACCCCCAAACTGGAACAAACAAACAACAAAAAAGTGTTTGAGGGGGGTGAAGTAGATGGAAGTATAAGTGAAGTAAATTTAGTACTGTGTTGATCATTGTTGAAGTCAGGTGATGGGAACTTGAGAATTCATTATATTATTATATATTCATTATATTATTCATTTTCTGTACTTTGTGCATGTTTAAACATTTCCACCGTAAAAAGTTGGAATTTTTTACAGATTTAGATTCTGGTGTTCTTATGATGTTCACAATATGGATACTTTTCAATTTATTTGATCATTTGCTGTTTTGGGACATTTTCTGAGTTTTCATGATCATATGTAACGTAGAATTAACATTTTTTCCCCCCTCACATTTCTTTGTGCATGAAATGTCACCCACATCTAAAATGTTTCCCTTGGGAGGGATTTGGAGGTGTAATATTACCGCAGCCGTGTGTTGTCAGTCACTCGGTTGTGTCTGACTGTGTGCAACCCCAGGGACTGTGGTCTGCCAGGTTTTTTTGTTTCTGGAACTCACCAGGCGAGAATACTGGAGTGTAGCCATTCCTTTCTCCCGGGGATCTTCTCAAGCGAAGGGTCGAACCCAGGTCTCCCACATTGCAGGCAGATCCTTTACCATCTGAGCCACCAGGGAAGTGTGATCATTTAAATGGGATATGCCTTTTGTTTTCCAGGAAGATTGAATATATTTGTCATTCTTATGGAAATGACAGAGTATATCAGCATTGTACACTATCTTTTAAAAATATACCTTAAATTGATACATCATTAAAAAAAATTAGAACATATATTTCTTGAAAGACAAGACATTGGTGCCAATGGTAAAGAATTTGAAAAGTGCAGAACAGTCACAGCTCTAGAAGAAAACTCTTGTTGAGATGCAGATGTTCCATAACAATTTGTTTTCAGAATATTTCGAAATACTCTCTGCCGTTCAGCTATAATGATAGCTGGAGGCATTATACAGCTTTGTTTTGTGACATATTTTTCAGTACAGATGTGAAAAGTTTCATATCTATTATTTATTACTGCAATGTCAAATAACGTTAGTTAGAGAGGAGTTCCAGAAAAAAAGATAAATTTGAAAAAGTCTGTGGTCACTGAGATGGAAAGTCACATGAGGAAATCTCCCCATGTCACAGCAGTTAGAAAGGGAACCTGGGGACTTCCTTATTGGTCCAGTGGCTAAGAGTCCAAGCTCCCGATGCAGGGGACCTAGGTTCAATCCCTGGCTAGGGAACTAGATTCCACATGCTGCAACTTGAAGTTTGAATGCTGCAATTTTCCCTCACTTTCTCTTCATTAAAACTAAGTGAAGACCCAATGATAAGAGACCAGACCCTGTATGATTTCAATACTGTTAGAAATTTTTGCACCTTGTTTTATGTCCCTGGATATGTTCCAGTGTCTCCTAGTTTATAGGCTATGGGAACTTGAATAAAATTTATATCCTATTGTTGTGTGAAAATTGTATAAATCTTAATTATGTTGACTTGGTTCTTGGTGATTTTCAGGTCAACTATATCCTTCTACTTTTCTATATATTTATCCTAATGATTTTTGAGAATTTGATATGGAAACTCCAACTAAAGTCTTAATTTATCTACTTAAAAAATAATTGTAATATATAGTGGAATTATTAGTGGTAAAATACCAACTTGCCAATGCTGGAGATGTAAGAAACTCAGGTTTAATCCCAAAGGCTGGAAGATCCCCTGGAGGAAGGCATGGCAGCCCACTCTAAGTATTCTTGCCTGGAGAATCCCATGGACAGACAAGCCTGACTGGCTACAGTCCATGGGGTCAAAAAGAGTTGGACAGGACTGAAGTGACTTAGCACTTACATATGTAACTTTGTTCTGTATTTTCCAATTCTCCTGTAAACGTGTTATTATACTTTCATAATAAAAAAAAATGAAGATCTTATTTGAAATTTACAGATAGGGAAGCCAGGGCCTGGGTGTACAGATTTCTTCTGAAAATCACCTTGACTTCTTGGCTTTCCTCAGGGCTGGGCCCTTCCACTCCCCACCCTGGTATCTGGCTACCTCCCAGGGGTTTACCCGGTCCCTCCACCTCTTGCACGGTTCTAAGTTATTACTGTGGAGCCTGTTGAATCCTCTTCTTGAGATACTGTTTTCTTCGATCTTACAAAATTATAAAGGTGTTAAATACTTTGAAAAAAAAGTTCCAACAGAGCCAAAAATAACATAGAAACAGAGTTTGTACAGTTTTTAAAATTCAGTTTTCCCTTAGTATTGTACATAAATTTTTTACATCATTAAAATTGTCAAAAACTTAAAAAATATAGTTGATTTACAATATTGTGTTAGTTTCAGGTGTGCAACAAAGGGACTTGGCTCTGTATACAAGATATTGAACATAGTTCTTTGTGGTATACAGTAAATCCTGTTGTTTCTTTTATATATGGTAGTGTGCATCTGTTAATCTGTACTCTTAATTTATCCCTACCCCACTTTCTCCTTTGGTAACCCTAAGTTTGTTTTCTATGTCTGTGAGTCTCTGTTTTGTAAATACGTTTGTAGTAGTGGTAAAGAACCTATCTGCCAATACAGGAGACTTAAGAGACATGGGTTCGATCTTGGGGTTGGGAAGATCTTCTGGAGGAGGGCATGTCTACCCACTCAAATATTCCTGCCTGAAAAGTCCTGTGGACAGAGGATCCTGGTGGGCTACAGTCCATAGGGTCGCAAAGAGTTAGACACAAACTGGGGCGACTATCATGCACAAGTCTCTTCCTGTTATGTAAATAAATTCATTTGTATTATTTTTAGATAGGGTCGCAAAGAGTTAGACACAAACTGGGGTGACTATCATGCACGAGTCTCTTTCTGTTATGTAAATAAATTCATTTGTATTATTTTTTAGATTCTACATGTAAGTGACCTGTAATATTTGCCTTTCTGTAACTGACTCATTTCACTTAATACAGCAATCTCTAGTTCCATCCATGTTGCTGCAAATGACATTATTTCATTCTTTTTTTATGGTTGAGTGATCTTCCGTTATATATCCCATATCTTTATCCATTTCATATCAATGGAGACTTAGGTTGCTTCTGTGTCTTGGCTGTTGTGAATAATGCTACTAGGACTGTTTTAAATGCACTGTTGTGGTTGTGAGAGGTACAGCCACACCCTGGGAGTGTGTCACCATGGATGTAATGTCCCTCTGTGTCATCCACCTAAGCTGACCACCTACTGCCTGGAGTGAGCAGCTCTGCCTTAAAAAGACCAGCCTCTCCTCCTTGGCCTTCCAAGTCTCAGCCTGAGTCCATTTTCCCCCAATCTCTTCAGGACTTGAATGTAACGGTACAAAGTGGGCTGGGGTCTGGCTTCCTGAATATTGAAGTTGGAAGTTGCAGTCTGGAACCATGAGTGAGTTAACTCCTGGTGAGAAAACGTCTTGACCAATGAAAGAAAAAGCCCTTGGAGAGTGCTTAGTGGACCCCCTGCCTCTGCTCCTCCCTCTCTGGGCTGTTCCAAGGCTTTAGGTCCTGTCTGAGATGTCCCCTGTGGCCAGCGGAGCTGTGGTCAAGATGGTCACATGATGCTCGACACAGCTCCCCCTCCCCTTCGCCCTCCTGTCCTGTGAGGGCATCACCTCCATCAAGCATCAGGCCACTGCGGGGACCTTGTGACTGCTTCCTCAACAGCCTGAGCTTGGGCAGAGGGTTATCTGGGTGAAGAGGGCCATAACGTGTTCCACGAGGAGACACAGGATATGTAAAAAACCTTGGTGGCTTGGGGGCAGGGCTGGTCAAGAATAGATGACAAATGTGGTGGGGAAAGAAAGGAGGGGACGTCCCTGGTCGGTCAGTGGTAAAGAATCCACCTGCCAATGGAGGGGACGTGGGTTTGATCCCTGATTGGGGAAGATCCCATGTGCTTTGGAACAACTAAGCCCACGCACCACAGCTTTTGAGCCCCACCATATTGAGCCTGCAAGCTGCAACTCCTGAAGCCCAAGCTCGGCCAGAGAACCCACAGCAGTGAGAAGCCTGTGCATTGCAACTGGAGGTAGCCCCGCTCTCCACAACTAGAGAAAAGCCCACTTAGCAAACGAAGCCCCAGCACAGCCAAAAATAAAAATAAACGAGTAACAGGTGGGAGGGGGGTTCAGGATGGGGAGCACATGTACACCCATGGCTGACTCATGTCAATGTATGGTAAGAACCACTACAATATTGTAATTAGCCTCCAATTAAAATAAAAAAATTTTAAAAAAGTGTTTAAAAAAGAGAAAGGGGTGAGTGCCTGGTGAAAATCAGCTGGGGCACAGTGTGGTGAAGCTGGTGTAGGCCACAGGAGGCAGTGGGTCTTGACTCTAAGAGCAGCTGCGATCCACAGAGGGCTTTCGGGAGGATGGAGGTGGGCGGGGTGGGGTAGTGAGGTCAGGTTTGGGTTTTGTAAAGGCCACTCTGGCAGCCCTGGGCAGAGGAGCTCGGACGTGGCAAGAAGGGTTGCAATGGTGGATGTCGTTTGGTCAGTTGAGAAGTGACCGTGTGTTGCAGGAAAAAGGTGACCTTGGATCAGACCACCGTGGTGGTAATGGGAATCAGAAAAGTGGGCGTATTTGAGAGATGCTTCGGGGGTAAATTGGGTAAGGTTGATGGAGACATGAAATTAAAAGACGCTTACTCCTTGGAAGAAAAGTTATGACCAACCTAGACAGCATATTGAAAAGCAGAGACATTACTTTGCCAACAAAGGTTGGTCTAGTTAAGGCTATGGTTTTTCCAGTGGTCATGTATGGATGTGAGAGTTGGACTATAAAGAAAGCTGAGTGCTGAAGAATTGATGCTTTTGAACTGTCATGTTGGAGAAGACTCTTGAGAGTCCTTTGGACTGCAAGGAGATCCAACCAGTCCATCCTAAAGGAGATCAGTCCTGGGTGTTCATTGGAAGGACTGATGCTGAAGCTGAAACTCCAGTACTTTGGCCAGCTAATGGGAAGAGCTGACTTAATGGAAAAGACCCTGATGCTGGGAAAGAATGAGGGCAGGAGGAGAAGGGGACGACAGAGAATGAGATGGTTGGATGGCATCACTGACTTGATGGACATGGGTTTGGGTAGACTCCGAGAGTTGGTGATGGACAGGGAGGTCTGGTGTGCTGTGGTTCATGGGGTCGCAAAGAGTAGGACATGACTGAGTGACTGAAGTGAACTGAACTAATGGTGCCTGGGATGTGTGCCTGGGATGTGGGTGGCAGGTAATTCCTATGGATCTCGATGCGCTAGTCTGGTCGCATTCATGGAGATGGGAAACACTGAGAGAAGGCAAGGTTGGCAGGACTAGAACTTTGGCTTGAGAAATACCATGCCCTGTGAACTATGTACTATTCCAGCCTGACCTCAGAGTGTAGAGCTGGGCTTGGGGCAGACATCTGTGACACACCTGTGAAAAACACTCAGCTCCCTGCTTCCTGCTCTCCTTGCAGTTCCTCTGTGTAAGTGGAGACAACCCCTGCCCGCCCCCCACCCCCTGCCCCACCACCCCGTTCCAAGTCTGAAACTGAGCCCTGTGCTCCTGAGCGCATGACAGGCCTAGTTCCTGGCTAGGGTGCATTTGTACTGGCGCCTTCTGGACTAAGACTCACTCTTCTCTGATTATCCTGTGCTAAGTCGCTTCAGGCGTGTCCCACTCTTTGCAACCCTATGGACTGTAGCCCACCAGGCCCCTCTGTCCATGGGGTTTCTCAGACAGGAGCATAGGAGTGGGTTGCCATTTCCTTCTCCAGGGAATCTTCCTGATCCAAGAATAGAACCTGAATCTCCTGCATTGCAGGCAGATTCTTTACCACTGAGCCACCTAGGAAGCCCTGCTTTCTGTGTAGTTAGGAGAAATTCTCTGAGGCTCTTTCAAATTGTTTGTGAAAACCTTATTTTGCCAAATGATTCAGTTGTCTTCATAGTGTGTTGACTGAAATTGGGACATGGCCTGTTCTAACAGGCATACTACTATGAGGCTGTCACAAAGCTTCATTCTCAGTGACTTCTGTATTATGTATTATGCAAAGTGATGTCATCAGTATCATTTAATAACCAGACAGTAAATTAGCTGATGTAAACATCCACGACTGTACATTTATCAGTTTTTTTATAAGTGAAAGTGGGGTCTGGCTCCACGCCACTCAAATGCCAATACAGACGCCAGGTTGGTAGAAGGAGTGTTTGCTTCATTTCAGATGCCGACAACTAGGGGTGGGGTTGGGGAGGGCAGACGCTTGTCCAAAGGTGGACTCTCCCAACCCACAACCAGAGGGCAAGGGCTTTTATAGATGGAGGGAGGAGGCTACATGCAGGAACAACAGTTAGCTCTGACAGTCTTCTTGAACTGGGTCTTCGATGGTCTGACCAGCATTATCCTGATGGTTTCAAGTGCAGTTAATCTTCAGTTCCAGGGTCGGTTCATTTCCATTTCTTGAGGTCAGTTCTTAGAATTGTGGCAGCTTATGTCATGGCTACAGTCTGATCAGCATGTAGTTAACTTCTTCCACCTGGTGAGGGTTTCAGTCTCTACAGGACAGCTGACGGGATATGGCTCAGAGTATTATCTATAGCCCCTTAAAGTGAAAAGTGAAAGTCACTCAGTTGTGTCTAACTCTTTGTGACCCCATGGACTATACAGTCCATGGAATTCTCTAGGCTAGAATACTGGAGTGGGTAGCCTTTCCCTTCTCCAGGGGATCTTTCTAACACAGGGATCGAACCAGGGTCTCCTGCATTGCAGGCAGATTCTTTACCAATTCAATCACAAGGGAAGCCCAAGAATACTGGAGTGAGTAGCCTATCCCTTCTCCAGTGGATCTTCCTGACCCAGGAATTGAACCAGGATCTCCTGCATTGCAGACGGATTCTTTACCAAGTGAGCTATCAGGGAAGCCCATAGCCCCTGAGAAGGAACTAAATATCCTTGACTATGCTTAATGACTACATTATTATTATTTGGTCTCCTTTGGCTGTTTTCATTTGTTTCTGTATTTTCTCACTTCTCTAAGGAAAATCCTCTTTGGCTAAAGCTTTTCCAGAGGCAAAGGGTAAACTGAGGACATGCTGGGCCGAGGGGCAGGCAAGGACCGTCGAGTCCTGCTCTGCTTCATTCTTTCAGTTTTAAGAATCTTCATCAGCAGAATATGGGTGATTATCACTGGGTCATCTTTAGCCTCCTTACGCGGTAGCTCTTGGTCTCTGGCTTTAAGTGCTTTCAGGAATGAGGGCTCCTGTGGGCAGTGACAGCCTTGTCAGACCTCTCCCTCAGTGGAGAGTTTCATTTCCTTTCTAACTGGCTTTCGGTCTCTGGTCCCCCTGTACACCTGTCATTCACCTTTTCCCATTTCCCACTTTAAACCCTCAGATGGCAGCCTATCAGGGTTCTAAACTAATGATCCTTTATCCGGCATGGAGAGAGTCTATCTGAATAAAGGTATGGAGTAGTTTGAGAAATTTCACTCAATTGGATAAATTTATATTTGATATGTCAAACCTTACATGATTTTATAATGCAAAACCTTACATGATTTCATAATGCAAACTAGATAGAGTAATAAGTACTCAATAAAAATAAAAGCAATAACCTTTGGCAGAATTTTCACCACAAATGGAAATAAGCTGACTAAAGCTTATTTCATGAGAATTTCATGAGAAATGAGAAAGCATTTGATGCAGACCCTACTGTTACAGAGAGTGTGGCCATGTTTGTTAATCATGGGTAAGGTTCTCATGTATCTGCCATTATGTGTCTACTAATGTAAGTGGGCTTCACAGATGGCATAGTGATAAAGAATCCACCTGCCAATGCAGAAGGTACTGGAGACCCGAGTTTGATCTCTGGGTTGGAAAGATCCCCTAGAGGAGGAAATGACAACCCATTCTAATATTCTTGCCTGGAAAATTCCATGGGCAGAGGAGCCTGGTGGGCAGAGAGTTGGACATGACTGAGCATGCACGGAACTCAATGCAGCAACTGATGTAGGTAGGCAGATGGTGTTGGCTTGTGAGCCGCCCACCCAGGGTTTGTGTTTCTATTTTTTCTTGCTGACAAAATACCAGTTTTGTTCAGATGGCAAAGTGTTTAGCTTTGATAACATATCCTGGTTGTTCTTAGAAGCATAGCAGTTCTGGGTCCCCTAGAAGGTAACTGTTCTAGAGGACCAGTTCTGGGAAGTGATCTTTGAAAGCAGGTCAGATGGGCTTCTCTGGGAGGATCTTCCTTCTAGATGAAAGAAATATAGTGAGAAATCCTTTATTTATGTTTTTATTTAATTTTTGACTTCCCCTTACTTCTTTTTGTTGGAAATGATGCCTGGAGCTTTGGCAGTCACTTTGTGACAATGAAGATTGAAGCTTGAGGACAAAGCCAAGACCTTAAAACTCAGTTGAAGAAGCCTGGGCTTGATGGCCTCCTCGAACCGTTGAATAAACTCTGTGACTCCTATCAAATGACTTCTTTTTAGTAAATCCTATGTCCTTATGCACATGTATGCATGCTTGAGTGCTTAGTTGCTCAGTCGTGTCCGACTCTTTGCATCTTGATGGACTGCAGCCCGCCAGGCTCCTCTGTCCATGGGGATTCTCCAGGCAAGAATATTGGAGTGAGTTGCCATGCCCTCCTCCAGGGGATCTTCCCAACCCGGGGATCAAACCCAGGTCTCCCTCATTGGAGGTGGATTCTTTACCAGCTGAGCTACCCTTATGCACATAGCTGCTTTTAATTAAGTTTTTTTATTATTCCTGCTAAAATTTATTTTTTTTACTTGAATTTGGTACACAAAAAGCATCTTTGCACTCTGTATCTTATTCTGTCTTCCTGAGGAGTTATATTTCATGTTGGATTTACCAGCTAAGTATAAAAAAAAAAATCAGTGTCTAATAGTTTTTGTTTATTTTTTAAATTAAATTAAATTTTATTTTATTTTTTAACTTTACAATATTGTTTTGGTTTTGCCATACATCAAAATGAATCCGCCACAGGTATACATGTGTTCCCCATCCTGAACCCTCCTCTCTCCTCCCTCCCCATACCATCCCTCTGGGTCGTCCCAGTGCACCAGCCCCAAGCATCCAATATCATGCATCGAACCTGGACTGGCGACTCGTTTCATACATGATATTATACATGTTTCAATGCCATTCTCCCAAATCATCCCACCCTCTCCCTCTCCCACAGAGTCCATAAGACTGATCTATACATCAGTGTCTCTTTTGCTGTCTTGTACACAGGGTTATTGTTACCATCTTTCTAAATTCCATATATATGCATTAGTATACTGTATTGGTGTTTTTCTTTCTGGCTTACTTCACTCTGTATAATAGGTTCCAGTTTCATCCATCTCATTAGAACTGATTCAAATGTATTCTTTTTAATGGCTGAGTAATACTCCATTGTATATATGTACCATAACTTTCTTATCCATTCATGTGCTGATGGACATCTAGGTTGCTTTCTTTAATTGTGGAGATCACCAATTGCTGACAAGTGATAGACTGTGGATACAAGTGTATACTGAAAATAAGCAAAATCTTCCTTTTTCATGACTCAGGAAAGAGTATATGTTTGGAAGACTCCCACCAATCGCTATTAACAATTAGCTCTGCTTTTTTCTCTGTAAGAGTGAGAAGTCACTACATTTAGGTAGCTGATGACAGAAATATAATTTTGACAAATTTACAAGGCTTATGTCTAGAATTGATTCATAGATACTGAAAAGAACAGGATTGCATTTTGGTGGAGAATATTTCATGTCTAAAAATTCTAAGCAGTAATATATGTCCCTCTTGATACTTGAAAAATATTCAAGTCTTCACTCAAATAAACTTTAAAACCCTAGAGTCTACATATATGTATACCTGTGGCTGATTCATGTTGAGGTTTGACAGGAAACAAAATTCTGTACAGCAATTATCCTTCAATTAAAAAATAAATAAATTTATAAAAAATAAAAGGTAGAGTCTGAGAATATATACTTCTAATTACAAGTAATTTTTTTTTAAACCAATGTTGTATCTTTGAGGAAAGCTGATAAAAAGCATTATAAAGGCTTCCAAATTTTACCTGAAAGGGAAACCGAGAAAAGAATTCCAGAATATGAATTCATGTGGATGTACAGTTGCGTTAGCTGGGGTTCTGGGGACAAACAAAGTCAATAGAATGTGTGTGTGTATGTGTATATGCAAATATTTTTTAAAATATGAAAATACAAAAAAAAAAAAAGAAATATCTAATAAATTTCAAGGAATTGGTTCATGGGATTGTGGAAGCTGACAAATCCAAAATCTGCAGGGTAATCCAGTAGGCTGGAGACCCAGGAAAGAGTCACTGCAGTTTGAGTCTGAAGGCCGTTTCCTGCTGGCAGAATTCCTTCTTAGTTTTTGTTAGTCTTTGTCTATAAGACCTTCCACTGATTGGACGAGGCCCACCCATAATATGGCAGCAACCTGCATTACTCACAGTATACTGATTTAAATGTTAATGTCATCTAAAAATAGCCTCTACAGAAACACCTGAGATAGTGTTTGACAAATATCCAGGCACCGAAAACAAATAAAGTTGACACATAAAATTAACTATCACGATATCCAAGTTTCCCAGGTGGTAAAGCTTCCCAGTGGTAAAGAATCCACCTGCCAATGCAGGAGACATGGGTTTGATGCCTGGGTCAGGAAGATCCCCTGGAGGAGGAAATGCAACCCACTCCAGTATTCTTGCCTGAGAAATCCCATGGACAGAAGAACCTGGAGGGCTACAGACCATGGGATTGCAAAAAGTTGATATAATTTAGCAACTAAACAATAATAACAACAAATAGTCAAGCATCAAATTAATAATTTAGCATGTCAAGCTATAAAATATGCCAAGGATGATGTCATTCCTCTTATGCTATTCATTGTGATGAATTTTACAGCAAAGAAGTTTGTGCCAACTTCCTAGTTTATGCATATGAGACTAAAAAAAAGACTATGAAAAATATCCAAATTAGTCTTAAGCACTAAAAAGCACAATAAAGCTGATGATTGTTTTGTAGCTGAAAAACATTATTTGATGTAATGAATTAATTTAGGAAAATATTATTGGAGCATTAACTGATGAAATGCCAGCTATGCTGGCTTGTAATAGAGATTTTCAGTAGGAAGTCAAAGGAAAGAGCCAGTTTTTTTTTTTTTTTTTTTTCTGGAATGCATTAGATTGTTCACCACCGAATATTAACTTTGAAAACCCTGTCTAGGATCCAAATGAAGAGTTCATTCTTGCCATCATTGTAATTAATTACAAACTGATATCCCTGGTGGCTCAGCAGTAAAGAATCTGCTTGCAATGCAGGAGATACAGGAGATACAGATTTGATCCCTGGGTCAGGAAGATCCCCTGGAGAAGGGCATGGCAACCCACTCCAGTATTCTTGCCTGGAGAATCCCATGGACAGAGGAGCCTGGTGGGCTACAGTCCACAGGGTCGCAGAGAGTTGGACACGACTGAAGTGACTTAGCAGGCACAAGCACACTGAATAGTAGATTGTTCACGATGTAAAGATTCTAAATGATAAACAGAATTTGCATGTTATCTATAAAGACATCATTTGAAAATATTTCAGGATTTTAAACCTTCAGATTATGAGTATCTTCTGTTAGACGTGAAATTTTAAAAGACAAAACTGTTTTCTTCCCGTCTTCAGGAATTTTTTCCTGAGGATGCTTTCACTAGTCTCAGAAGGAAAAATTAAAACCAAAGTTTGACTCATTTTTAGGGTTGATGTGATGAATGTATTTTGTATCGCAAATCAAAGGATAACTTTTAAGAAGAATATTCTGAGTTATTTGGCCCTTCTTTCTAAGTGAGATTAAAGTTCATCAATGATACTTAGAACCTCTCTACTCTGTCAGGGATTTAGAAGAAGGTCATAGCTCAGTTGATAACTTCTGACCACTTTAGTGGCTCACACGAATGTGGTTTTCTATCTCTTCTTAGATAAGCGAGATAACAGGTACTATTAAAAAAAAAAACAAAAACTGTACCTTTGCCACATTCTGCTGTGGTTTTGGGGCTTCCCGGATGGCTCAGTGGTAAAGAATTCATCTGCAATGCAGAAGATGCTGTAGACATGGTTTTGATTCCTGGGTGGGGAAGATCCCTTGGAGGAGGGCATGGCAACCCACTCCAGTATCCTTGCCTGGAGAATCCCATGAACAGAGGATCTAGTGGGCTACAGTCCATAGTGTTGCAGAGTCGGACATGACAGAAGCGACCTAGCATGCAAGTGCTGTGGTTCATATAATAATTTTCTCCTCATGGAGACATGATCTCCAGTCCCCAGGCTTGCTTATGGTTGATAAGATGGTGTCTGCACAGTTGAGCCCAGTTCCAGGATTCATTCACACAGATTCTTCCAGAGCACAGACTTCCTGTAAACCCCTCCCTCAGGGATCAGACAAGGAGGGAGTCAGGTGACAGACAACATTCCAAAACCTTCCCTTTGGGTCCTTCCATCCAATGTACTGGCTTCTTTTGTAAACATCCCGTGTTAGTAAAATATTTAATTTGGTGAGCTATGAAGGTTGGCTCAGGAAGCCTGGCAGAAGCTGCTTATAAATTATTAAAATTAGCCCATAGAAAACGTGCTGCAGTCTTGTCAAGGGGAAACATGCTCGCCTAGATTTACAACCCCAAGTTGCTCTGGGTTTAGAACACCCGGGGAAACACTGAGGTGTTTCAAACTTCCCCAAATGATAATTTTCAAAAGAGCTTAGCATATTTGGCAAGTACATTTGAGCTTGGAATATGTTGAACCTGAAACCGAGCGGAAAAAACCTACAGCCTTTCATAAGCTCTAGCCACAGATAAAAATATGGTGATGCCAAATGCTTCATCCTTAAGGGCACTCTCCATGGGCATGGTCTTGACAGTGATTGAAAGGAAGAGAAGCTCACCTCATGGGGAAGAACGTGTCCAGAGAACCATCCACAGCTGCCCCAACCCTGGCAGAGAAGGAAGCCTGTGCAAAACCCTCCTCAGAGATGGTCACTTTTGTCAGATGCCCCAGAAAATTTAGTTTTTAAACATTAATATTTGGTTTATTTGGCATAGTTAACTTCTAGAAAATCTCTTAGGATTTGATTATGGCATAAATTGGCATTCTCTCTCTGGCTTTGGGTATTATCTCTCTCTTTTAATCTGTGTGTAAGCAGGAAGTTGCTTTCTTTGTATTGTTGGCTATGGAAATAAAGCAGTATTAATAGATCAACATTTAAGGTTAGATATGATTTCTCTCTTTCATGATGCATGGAATAGAAAAGTTGTAGCCAGCAAGCAGAATGTATGATTAGATTGTGTGTGTGTGTATAACTCTAAAGCTATTATTTTTTGTCTAGGTTGGTCATAACTTTCCTTTCAAGGAGCAAGCGTCTTTTAATTTCATGACTGCAATCACCATCTGCAGTGATTTTGGAGCCCAGAAAAATAAAGTCAGCCACTGTTTCCACTGTTTCCCCATCTATTTCCCATGAAGTGATGGGACCAGATGCCATGATCTTCGTTTTCTCAATGTTGAGCTTTAAGCCAACTTTTTCACTCTCCACTTTCACTTTCATCAAGAGGCTCTTTAGTTCCTCTTCACTTTCTGCCATAAGGGTGGTGTCATCCACATATCTGAGGTTATTGATATTTCTCCTGACAATCTTGATTCCAGCTTGTGCTTCTTCCAGCCCAGCGTTTCTCATGATGTACTCCGCATATAAGCTAAATAAACAGGGTAACAGCCATTTCTATTTATATATGCATGTACATTTCCCTACGTAAAACAGACAGTGCTATCTTGTGTGTTAGTTACAAAAACATGTTGTTCTTGAAACTGGTTAGTTCTTGGGATGTTTGTCTTATCTATTAACTTGTAGGGGAGTTCCACCTATCCCATCAGATGGTGATGACCATTGGTCCAAAGATGATCTGTGTGTGTTCACACATGTGTGTTTCATTTTATCCATTGTACTTTTTTGTCCACTGCTCCCAACAGTACTTAGACAATGACATTACCTAATGTGTAGAACCTAGACAGCATATTAAAAAGCAGAGACATTACTTTGCCAACAAAGGTCTGTCTAGTCAAGGCTATGGTTTTTCCAGTAATCATGTATGGATGTGAGAGTTGGACTATAAAGAAAGCTGAGTGCTGAAGAATTGATGCTTTTGAACTGTGGTGTTGGAGAAGACTCTTGAGAGTCCCTTGGACTGCAAGTATATCCAACCAATCCATCCTGGAGAAGATCAATACTGAGTGTTCTTTGGAAGGACTAATGTTGAAGCTGAAACTCCGATACTTTGGCCACCTGATGGGAAGAGCTGACTCATTTGAGAAGACCCTGATGCTGGGAAAGATTGAAGGCAGAAGGAGAAGGGGATGACAGAGGATGAGATGGTTGGATGGCATCACCAACTCAGTGGACATGAGTTTGGGTAGGCTCTGGGAGTTGGTGATGGACAGGGAGGCCTGCCGTGCTGCAGTTCATGGGGTCACAAAGAGTCTGACATGACTAAGCATCTGAACTGAACTGAACTGAAGAACTTAATTATTTCAGCCACCAAAGACAAATGATGATTTTATATTGTGATAGAGGTGCTAATTATCACTCTAATGGCAATTACATTACATAATTTGTTATTCAGTTGCTAAGTTGTGTCCAACTCTTTGTAACCCCATGGATTGCAGCATGCCAGAATTCCCTATCTTTCACTATCTCCCGGAGTTTGCTCAAACTCATATCCATTGAGTCAGTGATGCCATCCAACCATCTCATCCTCTGTCACCCCCTTCTCCTCCTGCCTTCAATCTTTCTCAGCATCAGGGTCTTTTCTAATGAGTCAGGTCTTCACAGCAGGTGGCAAAGTATTGGAGCTTCAGCATTAGACATTGCATAATAAATATATCCAAATAACATATGCATTAAGTTTATACAGTGTTATTTGTTAAGTATATTTCACTAAAAAAAAAAGATTATATGGATTGATCACTAAGTGATGAACTAGTCTATTTCATATGAATGTTTTCCTTAAAACAAGGAACAGGCAAGAAATTATCTTTCCTCTTGAGAATTGTTGGACAACTGAAGGAGGTTAATGGAATAGAAGTTTATTGAGGCCAGATCAAACCCAGCTTGGTAACATGTATTTTTTATCTGATTTTTTATGAAGAACATCACTATTTATGCTCTAAAAATTTGCTCCGATTGTTTGGGGGCAGATAATAGCAGACAACAAGCATAAATATTAACCACTCCAGTATTGTATAAATGGCAGCCTCTTCTGCCAAGTGGTGGAAATGCTTCTGGCAGAGAAGAAAATGCCTGGGTGGCAGATTTTCTTTCAGTATGTGTATCTTTGATAGATTAAAAGGCAAAGGATAAACAGACTCAATGACTAATCTGGTTCTTCCTGTCATCTAATGATTTTCTTGGATACCCAAGTCTTAACGACCTTCAGCTGTTTCTAATCTAGAGGCAAATAGGCTGATGAAAATCGAAGCTTCCTTACTATGGCTGCACCTCAGGCCAGTGGGGAATCACAGAGCTCCTCCTGTATGGCCAGGGGTGAAGACTTGCTACTAGAAGTGCACTGGTTTGACATCAGGAAACCTTGCTTCAAATCCCAATTCTGCCACTTTTCAGCTATAGGAATTTTGGCAACTTACTTACATTTCCTGCATCTCGGCGTTCTCATCTGACTGGAATGATCATTTCTATGCGGAGCATGGAGCACGATGTTAATGTCAAGTTGTTTAGTCGCTCAGTCCTGTCTGACTCTTTGAGACCCCATGGACTGTGGCCCTCCAGGCTCCTCTGTCCATGGGATTCTCCAGGCAAGAATATTGGGGTAGGTTGTCATTTCCTTCTCCAGGGGATCTTCTTGATGTAGGGATCAAACCTGCATCTCCTGCATTGCAGGTGGATTCTTTATCCTCTAAGCCATCAGTTCAAACTGATTCATGTGAAAATGCACTCATACTGTTTTTCTTGGTAACCTAAGAAAATGTTAAAAGCAGTGGAAATAGCTTCTTTTAATTAAAGATTACCTGCAGGAAAGCAGTGGATGGTAGCAAAGCTGTGATTATTCTACAGACTTGACATTCACTGATGACCAGTGAAAGCAGATTCAATATTTGTTTTTCCTCCTCTGGGCTTAGCATGCGATTCTATAATGGAAGGATGCATTTCTAGACGATTGAAATTCCAGGCATGATATAAGCAATAAATGACAATATGTTACCTTTTTGCTAGTAAGTGTGGAAAGCAAGTGTTGGTCACTCAGTCCTGTCTGATTCTTTGCAGTCCCATGTACTGTTACCCACCAGGCTCCTCTCTCCATGTTATTTTCCAGACAAGAATACTGGAGCAGGTTGCCATTTTCTTATCCAGGGGATCTTCCCAACCCAGGGATCAAACCCATGCCTCCTGCATTGGCAGGCAGGTTCTTTTACATTGAGTCACCAAGGGAGTCATTAATGTCAAATTAGGTGAAGTGTAACCTGACTGTGAAAGTGAAAATCACTCAGTTGGGTCCGACTCTTTGTGACCCTCTGAATTATACAGTCCATGAAATTCTCCAGGCCAGAATACTGGAGTGGGTAGCCTTTCCCTTCTCCAGGGGATCTTCCTAACCCAGGGATTGAACCCAGGTCTCCCACATTGCAGGCAGATTCTTTACTGTCCAAGCTGCAAGGGAAACCCATTCTTAAAGAGATGGGAATACTAGACCACCTGACCTACCTCCTGAGAAATCTGTATGCAGGTCAAGAAGCAACAGTTAGAACTGGACACGGAATGGTAGATTGGTTCCAAAT
This sequence comes from Bos indicus x Bos taurus, assembly GCF_003369695.1. Classification (NCBI taxonomy): domain Eukaryota; kingdom Metazoa; phylum Chordata; class Mammalia; order Artiodactyla; family Bovidae; genus Bos; species Bos indicus x Bos taurus. Next base: position 6,967,123 of record NC_040099.1, on the reverse strand, counting down.
CGGGGAATAGTACATCAAGGCTATATATTGTCATCCTGCTTATTTAACTTAATATGCAAAGTACATCATGGGAAATGCCAAGATGGATGAGTCACAAGCTAGAACTAAGGTTGCTAGGAGAAATATCAATAACCTCAGATATGCAGATGACACCACCGTTATGGCATAAAGCAAAGAAGAACTAAAGAGCCTCTTGATGAAAGTGAAAAAGGAGAGTGAAAAAGCTGGCTTAAAGCTTGACATTGAGAAAACTAAGATCATGGCATCTGGTCTATCACTTCATGGCAAATAGAGGGGAAACAATGGAAACAGTGAGAGACTTTATTTTGGGGAGCTCCAAAATAAAGGAGAAGGGGATGACAGAGGATGAGATGGTTGGATGGCATCACTGAATCAATGGATATGAGTGTGAGCAAACTCTGGGAGTTGGTGATGGATAGGGAGGCCTGGCGTGCTGCAGTCCATGGGGTCACAAAGAGTCAGACACGACTGAGCAACTGAACTGAACTGACCCTGGCTGTGTACCTGTGTTCACCTCTTGGTCATTCTGGGCTGTGTTTTTGTTGATCTCCTTGCATGTTTCCCAAACCTGTTCTAGGGGAGAGGCTCTGACTGTCATCTGCTCTTGTTAGTGGTTGTCCTGGAGGTTTTCACGTTGCTCCTTGCACTGTCCTATCAGAGTCTGACATTCACTCACAGCATCAAGGGATGCTGTTGCCCTCTGGCTCCTGGTCAGGCTTGACCCATGGGAGCAGGAGAATGAGGTCAGAGGATTTCTTCTTGCTAGGAGGAGGGCGCCTCAGCTTCAGCATCAGTCCTTCCAATGAATATTCAGGACTGATTTCCTTGAGGATTGACTGTTTTGATCTCCTTGCAGTCTAGGGGATTCTCAAGAGTCTTCTGCAACACCACAGTTCAAAAGTATCAATTTTTCAGTGCTTAGCTTTCTTTATGGTCCAACTCTCACGTCCATACATGACTACTGAAAAAAACATAGCCTTGACTAGATGGACCTTTGTCGGCAAAGTAATGTCTCTGCTTTTTAATATGCTGTCTAGGTTGGTCATAGAGTTTCTTCCAAGGAGCTATAGGAAGACTTAATAGAATCAAACCAAAATTTAAGGTTGAGTGATGATCTATAAGATATTCAACATGTATAGTTCCTAGGCAAATTTATACACCTACATGACTTTCAGTAGGTGACCTTCCTTATAAGTTAGAGTTGAAAGAAGTTTCCACAGTGGTGCTTCAGTCAATATTACTACAGAATACCAATTACTGTAAGTCCTTTACATACAAGGGACTTCCCTGGTGGCTCAGTGGTAAGGAACTCAGCTGCCAGTGCAGGAGATGCCAGTTTGGTCCCTGTGTCTGGAAGATCCCCTGGAGGAGGAAATGGCAACCCACTCCAGTATTCTTGCCTGGAGAATCCCATGGGCAGGGGAGCCTGGTGGGCTATAGTCCATGTGGTCGCAAAGAATGAGATGTGGCTTAATGACTGAGGATGCATACGCCTACATATAACTGAGTTCTGTTCTGAAAGCTCGTTTGTAAGTCCAATTTGTTCATATCACCAACAAAGTTAGCCTAGGTATCCAGCTAACACAATCGGCTATGTAGTTTTGTACTGTCATAGGTTTATAATACTTTTCATACAGATGATACATAAAAACAAGCAAACACAGAAAGTAAAGCATTTTTTTTTTTATCTTACAGTACCTTGAAAAGTAAAAAAGTACAGTACAGCAGCTGGCATACAGGGACTACATCGAGTGAACAGTTAAGAAGAGTTACAGGCTGCAAGAGGCAGATGAGGTGGGAGATAGTAGAGCTGAAGGAAGGTGAGGTGAGATTTCACTCACGCCCGACGCTGATGGAATGCACATTCCCATGTTTGAAAGTTCGTAACTTGAAGGTTCGTGTATAGGGTATTTGCTGTACATTCATTTTCCTTCAGGATAGTTTCCAAATTAAGATTCCATGGACTGATCACAAAGGGATGAACAACTCCATACTGTATGAGAGTCTTCCTTAAGTAAAGAACATAAAGGCTCCCTCCTTCGCAGCTGTGCCTATTCCTGCAAACAGACACCCCATTCTTGCCTGTAGGGTCCCCTGCTGTACGAACGCCCTCTTTCTGGAACACTCGTGTGATAGTGTCCTGTCTTTCTTGAGAGAGAGCAAGGGTCTGGGGCCCCTGTCAGACTCTCCAGCCATGACTACAGAAAATCTGTGCTCATCGCTGTTCCATCTTCTCAGATTTGGACAGAGTCTAACAGTTCTAGAAGGGCTTCCCAGGTGGCCCAGTGGTAAGGAATCCGCCTGCCAATGTAGGAGATATGAGTTCAATCCCTGGGTGGGGAAGACGCCCTGGAGAAAGAAATGGCAACCCACTCCAATATTCTTGCCTGGGAAATTCTACGGACAGAGGGGCCTGGCGGGCTACAGTCTATGAGGTCACAAAGAGCCGGACATGACTGAGTCCGTACGCATATGGTAACAGTCTAGAACTGCAGAGAAATCTGCGAATCTGTTTTCTGAGATCCTAGTAGAGTTAGATAGATATATTTCTTTCTAGGAAGTTTGTTTAGAGATTTGATGAGAACTCTCTGCAACATTTCATGAGCAAGGAGGCAGTTATTTTTTATTTTTTGTTGAAGTAGAGTTGATTTGTTGTTGTTGTGTTATGTGCTCAGGCCTGTCTGACTCTTTGCGACCCCATGGATTGTAGCCCACCAGGCTCCTCTGTCCACGGGATTCTCCAGGCAAGAATATTGGAGTGGATCGCCATTTCCTTCTCCAGGGGATCTTCCTGACCCAGGGATCGAACCCAGGTCTCCTGCATTGCAGGCAGATTCTTTATCATCTGAACTGTAGGGAAGTCTCAGAGTTGATTTACAATGTTATATTAGTTTTAGGTGTGCAACATAATGATTCAATATTTTTATGAATTGTACTCCACTTGAAGTTATTATAAGTGTTGGTTATAGTCCCTGTGCTTATACCTAGTATTTTGTACCTAAGGAGTCAGATATTAGAAGCAGAAACAACCCAAAATCCAAACTGGTAGAAAAATGGAATGATCTGATAATTTTTGTGTGTGGTGCAGATATGCAGTTTTTAAAGCATTGATGGAAATGATTTCATGTGTTATCATTTGATATCCTAGTACATTTCACATAAATATTTTCTTGTAATTATCTTCAATTACTTCTACTAAGCTTTTTCTGTATACTTTTTGAAATATATGGTAGCATCTCTAGCAAAATGTGAAATCTCTTGCAAGTTTAGTAACTAGTTTTAGAATTTAAAAAAATACATATTTTGAAGAGGGCTTCCCCGGTAATTCAACAGTAAAGAATCTGCCTGCAATGCAGGAGACTCAGGTTTGATCCCTGGGTCAGGAAGAACACCTGGAGGAGGGCATGGCAACCCACTCCAGTATTCTTGCCTGGGAAATCCTATGGACAAGAGGAGCCTGGCGGGCTACAGTCCATAGGATTGAAAAGAGTTGGACATGACTGAAGTGACTGAGCACACAGCACACATTTTGAAACAGTGGTAGAATGAATAGATGATAAGGTTTCAAGTGAGACAAAGTTAAATTAGAATTTTTAAGTCTGCCTTTTACTAGGTTTGTCACTTGGGGGCAATTAATTTTTCTTTTATAGCTTTGCTTACTTCAAGATATTTGTTAATAAGTAAATAGAATTATATCAGTAAAACACTTGGCATGGGTCCTGGAATGCAGAAAGCATTCATTTACATGTCTTCATGTCTGTAATGAACCATCTCCTAGATATCTGTTTGAGACAGTGAATACACTCCTTGTTAGAACCTTAACAAATATTCAGTTTTTAAAAAAATTTCTTTTTTCTTGACATGGACCATTTTTAAAGTCTTTCCTGAATTTGTTACCGCATTGCTTCTCTTTTATGTTTTGTTTTTTTGGTTGCAAGACATGTGGGATCTCAGCTCCTCGACCAGGTATCGAACCTGTATCCTCTGCATGGAAGATAAAATCTTTATCACTGGACTGCCAGGAAAGTCCCAAATATTCAGTTTTTTATCCCTAAGTTTTAGCATGCATTCAAGCAGGTATCGAACCTGTATCCTCTGCATGGAAGATAAAATCTTTATCACTGGACTGCCAGGAAAGTCCCAAATATTCAGTTTTTTATCCCTAAGTTTTAGCATGCATTCAAGCTTCACTGTTCCATTAACTACTTTTGAGAAATGCGTAGAAATTGAGGCTTTGTTGTCTCTATTGCTCTGAAAAGGAAATAGGATGGAAATAATGACCTCGTTGGATCCAGGGTTACAGAGAGCATCTGTCTCTACATCATTTGGGATGCGGTGTTCTCAGTGCAGTTTATGGAGACAGAGAACAAACATGATCAAGGCTACCGCTAAAGTCAGCGGTCACACTCCCAGAGCTCCACACCTGGAGGGAAAGAGCACCTTGGTACAGCATCCTGTCTCCTAGCGCCAGGGAGAGCCTTCCCTGGGAGAAAGTTCTGGAAGCCCAGATATGAAGCACAGATTTTTCTACAGATGCTTTCATCACAGTCCCCAGATGAACAATGTCCTAGCCTATTGCCATTCACCTGAACCAGGGAGAGGGGTGTTTAGAACCAGTCTTGGAACCCAGCCTTAGTCAGGTGCCAAAGGCTACATCCATGCCTGTGAGTCTTCCTGGTGGCATTCTAAACTACCAGGCTCAGCTCTGTTCATGTAAAAGTGAACAGTGTGGGTCACATGGCTAAAGGACTGCCCCGTGTTAGATTCAGGTCCTGGCTGAGTCTAGTGAGTCAACTGATCCTACCCTGGCTGCTCACTCAGGTTTTTCATTCAGATCCTGTCCAAGCTCCTGGCAGTTCCTAGAGCATTCATAACATTTTCATCCCAGAAATCTTTTCCCAGTAGGACATGTTTCCACCGTTGATTGCTTAGTTCCAAACTTAGATGTAAATTGCTCATTCTCGTTGCTTCTGTCGTATCTGACTCTTTGTGACCCCATGGACTGTAACCCACTGGAGTGGGTTGCCATGCTCACCTCTGGGGGATCTTCCAGACCCAGGGATCAAACCCTCGACTCCTTCATTGCAGGAAGATTCTTTACTGCTAAGCTACTGGGGAAGTTCTGTATGTAAATTTCAAAAATATTTAATCTCAGACAGTGGTCTGGAGGACCCGAGGCTTCTAAAATTTGCCCATGAATCCTGCTCTTTATAGTTCCTCCTGGCAGGTAAAATAAAGTGTAAAAATGTAAATTTCACATTGTGAGATTGCCCACTGTGTTGTTTCTCTAATTTAAAGTGGCTTAATGTATGAGATGAAGGAGATGTAACACTTCACTTAACGCTTTTTCAGAGTAGTTGCAGAACGAACATCATCGTAAGACTATCCATGAGAAAGAAGCTGACCTATTTTTTGAAATCTTGCAGAAATCTTGAATGTTCCAGGCAAACAGGGAGTCAGAAACAGTGAGGCTTAAAAAAATATCATTGGCTGAAAAAAGATATTTGTTGTTGTTCAGTTGCCAAGTCATGTCTGACTCTTTGTGACTCTATGGACTGCAGCACATCAGGCTTTCCTGTCCCTCACCATGGCCTGGAGTTTGCTGAAGTTCATGTCCCTTGAATCAGTGATGTCATTCAACCATCTCATCCTCTGTTGCCCTCTTTTCCTTCTGCCTTCTGTCTTTCCCAGCATCAGGATCTTTTCCAATGAGTCGGCTTTTCGCATCAGGTGGCCAAAATACTGGAGTTTCAGCTTCAGCATCAGGCCTTCCAATGAATATTCAGGACTGATTTCCTTTTGGATTAACTGGTTTGATCTCCTTGTTGTCCTAGGGACTCTCAAGGGTCTTCTCTAGCACCACAGTTTGAAAGCATTACTTCTTCAGTGCTTAACCTTCTTTATGGTCCAGCTCTCAACATCTGTACATAATTACTGGAAAGACCATCAGATCAGATCAGATCAGATCAGTTGCTCAGTGGTGTCCGGCTCTTTGCGACCCCATGAATTGCAGCACGCCAGGCCTGCCTGTCCATCACCAACTCCTGGAGTTCACTGAGACTTATGTCCATCGAGTCAATGATGCCATCCAGCCATCTTATCCTCTGTCGTCCCCTTCTCCTCCTGCCCCCAATCCCTCCCAGCATCAGGGTCTTTTCCAATGAGTCAACTCTTCTCATGAGGTGGCCAAAGTACTGGAGTTTCAGCTTCAGCATCAGTCCTTCCAAAGAAATCCCAGGGCTGATCTCCTTCAGAATGGACTGGTTGGATCTCCTTGCAGTCCAAGGGACTCTCAAGAGTCTTCTCCAACACCACAGTTCAAAAGCATCAATTCTTCGGTGCTCAGCCTTCTTCACAGTCCAACTCTCACATCCATACATGACCACTGGAAAAACCATAGCCTTGCATAGCCTTCACTAATATGGACCTTTGTTAGCAAAGTGATGTCTTTGCTTTCTAAATACACTGTCTATACAATATTATATAAAAAAATAGTGAGATATTCATTCAGCTTCTTCACCTTTAAATGGCGTAAAAGTGTTGGGCCAGCCTCTCTGTTTAATATGTTATAATTTTACACTTCTCAGCTCACCAGCAATCATATAGGCTGTAAAATTGCCCTTTGGAGAGGTAAGTAGAAGAACTACGGGAAAGAAGATAGACCTTAGGTTTAACTGTCATGAATTCAGTAATAGCTGTCAAAAGAATACACAGGTGATCCTTTAATACACTGTGAATTGGGAATTGTTTGGATGAAAGTTTTGTATGTCTCTGTGGCCTCAAGGTTCTGTGCCCCCGGATTGAAGGACATTCTGACTTTACATAACGCAAGAGCAGTACCTTCAGAGGAGGTGAAATTGAGAAGAAGCCCTCTGCGAGTAGCACACCCTGCATGTTCACCCTGAGGGCTGTCACACGGGTTCGGCTGGACCTTGTTTTATGTGCCCCCTGCAAGACGCCCAGTGCTCGTGCCACAGGCACTGCACTGCGTGTGAGCCTTAGTGAGACATGAGCCAGCCCACTCAGACATGCAAGGTCAAGGGCGTCACAGCCCCACCTGGAGTCCCCCTCCAGCTGGCTGCTGTGACTGGCGGCTTCCTTGGGTTCTCTAAGCAGACGGCGACTGTGGTGGGGGTGCCCATCTCGGCTCCAACAGTTGGTTTAAAGGTCTTATGCTTCCCATTTCAACTTAAAAAGGGCAGCCGGCATCACTGATTTTGATTTTAAGGATATTTTCAGCTTCTGCCACTAATACCACACAATGATCAGAGACAGTCACACAGGACGGAAGCATTGAATCAAGATCGTGTTGAATTTCAGAAGGGCCATTTCCCAAGGATATGTCTTCTTCTTTCTTTTTTTTTTTTTCTTTAAAAGAGGAACCATAAAATGAAATTCTCATTGTTCAGAATGATTTCTGTCAAGGGTGATGTTCAGGGCTGAGGTTCTGCTCACTGCTTCAATAATAACAATAAAGTTACCAGGCTGTGACCTCCTGCCAGAGCTGCAGTTCCGTTACTCTGATGCTCATCTGTGAAAGGCAGGTGCTCGGTCTTCTCAGGTTTCGGCCTTAAATTCAGTGGCAGAGACTGCTCTGGGAGCCCACACTTAGGACATCTGTGGGGTCTCTGGAAGGCGTGGTGGGTGTAGCAGAAAGGAACCCTTTCATTTTCTAAGCAAGGTGCTCCAGTCAGACAGCGGTTATACATGTCCACAAAAATTGCAATCTATAATTCTGGCCACCTCTGTGCTAAATCCTGTAAAAATTTTTTTTCCCACTTTTTTATCTTGCAAACTTTGCCATAGTTACCAAGGAAGTTATTGGGAAAAGAGGGTTGGGAAAACCAGAGTGAGACAGCTGACATGTTGAGGCAGCCTTCATGAAGCCCAAAGAGCCCCCAGAAGGAATAAATTCAGCCTGGTTGTGATTGGGAGATATGTCCCTAGCAAACTGAAATCTTACATTTTTCAGTGGAATATCTGGGCTCATGGGACCAGAAGTGGGTGACTGAAAGGTGTTAGCTGCTCAGTCGTGTCTGACTCTGCAACCCCATGGACTGTAGCCTGCCAGACTCCTCTGTCCATTGGATTCTCCAGTTAAGAATGGAGTGAGTTTCCATTCCCTTCTCCAGGGGATCTTCCCAACCCAGCGATCAAACCTGAGTCTCCGGCATTGCAGGCAGATTCTTTACCACTGGAGCCATGAACCCCGCCATGGGTGACTATTGTGGGACAAATAAAATCAAGGCCCCTTACCACTTTACATTCTGTGTGGTGTTATGTCATCCTTCAGAGACCCCCCTCCCGGACACGGAGGTGGGGTGTAGGTAGGACTATACTGTCTTTCCTCTACTTTTTTTTTTTTTTACAAAAGCATCCTGTTCTACATTATTGATCTTCAGTGATTCTTCTTTAAAATTATGCTTTTTGTCTATTTGGCTGTGGCAGGTCTTAGCCGTGGCATGCAGGATCTAGTTCCCCAGAGATCAAACCAGGTACCCTGCATTGTTGGCTTGGGGTCTTAGCCACTGGATCACTGACTGGGGAAGTCCCTGATCTCCAGTGACTCTTTTTCTTTTTTTTTAATTTAATTTTTTAATTGGAGGATAATTGCTTTACAATGATGTATTGGTTTCTGCCATACAACAAGAATCAGCCATCATCATATATATATTCTCTCCCTCTTAAACCTCCCTGCCCCCTCCCATCCCACTTCAGTGATTCCTAATTTTTTGCTTCTTTTCTTAGAATACAGATCTTGTTTTTATATGATAGGGTCTTCTGCTCTTTCCTTTATGCAGTCTCCTCCTCGTGGATTGTACTCCTTCTTGTCCTTGTAACTATGGTGCCGGAGGCCATGCTTGGGCTCACCTCCTCCCCCTCCAGGGCTCCATCAAAGTCCTTCTGTGGACCAGTCGTGTGGACCAGTGTGTTAATCCATCACTCTTACGTCTCTAGGCCTGGGCTTACATCACTCACTCAGTCCCCAGTATTGTTGCCTGGATCCTACCTTAATAGAAACTGAGCCCATCTTTAGGCACGGGGATGTTAGAGAACTCATCACTAGGGTCAGGGGATATTCAGAACACGTGTTAATCAGTGTGGCATGTGTGTCTGTTACGAGGCAGAGCTAACATGAGCCTCTGTGTTGCTGGACAACACCGTTGAGTGTCAGCTTTGAGTATCACACTCTGACATTTATGTTTACAAATCTGTCTCCTCCATCACACTCATCATACTGAAATTTCTCTCCCTGTTCACACTTTAAATCCAGATCGTGTTCAAGGTGCCTGGGTGCCTAAAATACTCTTTGAATTTGTTTGAATGAGTCATTTTTCTTTTTATAAATGATTTTTTTTTAATTTTTAGAAAGCGTCTTTACTGAGTTAAAATGGACATGCCTTAAACTGTACATATTCAAGTGTTAGTCACTCAGTTGTGTTCGACTCTTTGTGACCCCATGGACTGTAGTCTGCCAGGCTCCTCTGTCCATGGAATTCTCCAGGCAAGAATACTGGAGAGGGTTGCCAGTCCCTCCTCCAAGAGTGTATGAGGCTTCCCTTTTCTCTACATCCTTTCCAGTGTTTATTGTTTGTAGATTTTTTTGATGATGGCCATTCTGACCAGTATGAAGTGACACCTCATTTGAATTGGGAGACTGAGTTTGACACATGTACAGTATTGATACTATGTATAAAATCGATTAACTAATGAGAACCTACTGTATGGCACAGGGAATTCAATGCATTGTGGTGACCTGAAAGGGAAGGAAATCCCAAAGGGAGGAGATGTATATGTATATGTATATATATATATTTATGAAGGAAATGGCAACCTACTCCAGTATTCTTGCCTAGAAAATCCCATGGATGCAGGAGCCTGGCAGGCTGCAGTCTGTGGGGTCACAAAGAGTCAGACATGACTTAGTGACTAAACAACAACAACAGCATATATATACACACACACACACACATATATATACACATGACTGATTCACTTTACTGTATAGTGGAAACTAACACAACATTGTAAAATTAATTAAAATTAATTAAAATAAATTTCCAATTTATTAATTAATTAAATAAAAATAAAAATCAATTAAATAAAAATGAAATTAAAAATTAATAAAAAAACCCTCCCAAACAAACTAAAATAAATAATAATGAAGATAAGAGTCTGGGATACTGGGCCTTGGAAACCACATCTTTCCTCCTTGGGGAAAAAGGAACCATCTCCCATTTGCATCTAGAGCATTTCACTGTGGGCCCTTTAGATATAAGACCACTGGTTCCAATTATCACTGAGATTGTTGTTCAGTCACTCAGTTGAGTCTGACTCTTTGTGACCCCATGGACTATAGCACGCCAGGCCCCCCTCTCCCTCACCATCTCCTGAAGTTTGCCCAAATTCACGTCCATTGCATCGTGATGCTATCCAGCTGTCTCATCCTTTGATGCCCTCTTTTCCTTCTGCCCTCAATCTTTCCCAGCATCAGGGACTTTTCCAGTGAGTCAGCTGTTTGCATCAGATGACCAAAATACTAGAGCTTCAGTTCAGCATCAGCTCCTTCCAACAAATATTCAGAGTTTAAATACCTTAAGATTGACTGGTTTTATCTCCTTTCTGTACAAGGGATTTTCAGTAATCTTCTCCAGCACCAGTTTGAAGGCATCAATTCTTTGGCATTCTGCCTTCCTTAGGGTCCGGCTCTCAAAACTGTACATGACCACTGGGAAGACTATAGCCTTGACTATACAGACCTTTGTCGGCAGAGTAATGTCCCTGCTTTTCAACACACTGTCTAGGTCTTTCATAATTTTCCTGCCAAGAAACAATAGTCTGATTTCATGGCTACAGTCACCATCTGTGGTGATTTTAGAACCCAAGAAGAGCACATCGGTCATTACTTCAACCTTTTCCCCTTCTATTTGCCATGATCTTAGTTTTTTTTTAATATTTAGTTTTAAGCCAGATCTTTCCCTTCCTCCTTCACCCTCATCAAGAGGCTCTTCAGTTCCTCCACTTTCTGCCATTAGAGTGGATCATCCTCATATATGAGATTGTTGATATTTCTTCCGGCAATCTTGATTCCAGCTTGTAGCTCATTAGGCCCAGCATTTCTCATGATGTGCTCAGTGTACAGGTTAAACAAACAGGGTGACAGCAGACAGCCCTGTCATACTCCTTTCTCAATCTTGAACCAATCAATACAGGGTTCTAACTGTTGCTTCTTGATCCACATATGGGTTTCTCAGGAGACAGGTAAGATGATCTGGTATTCCTGTCTCTTTAAGGGCCATGATCCACACAGTCAAAGGCTTTAGCATAGTAGGTGAAACAGAGGTAGATATTTTTCTAGAATTCCCTTGCTTTCTCTATGATCCAGCGAAATCCAGCTAAATTGGATGTGGTCAAGCAGAAGATGATAGGAATAAATATCAACATCTTAGGAATCAGTGAACTAAAATGGATGGGAATGTGTGAATTTATTCCGATGACCATTATATCTACTACTATGGACAAGAATCCCATAGAAGAAATGGAGTAGCCCTCATAATCAACAAAAGAATCTGAATTGCAGTACTTGGATGCAAACTTAAAAATGACAGAAGGATCCGTATTTGACAAACTATAGCTTTGATTATATGGACCTTTGTTGGCAAAGTGATGTCTCTGCTTTTTAAAATGTCTAGGTTTGTCATAGCTTTTTTTTCCCCCAAGGAGCAAGTGTCTTTTAATTTCATGGCCATCAGCAGTGATTTTGGAGCCCAAGAAAATAAAGTCTGTTACTGTTTACATATCTATTTGCCATGAAGTGATGGGACTGAGATAGACATTTGAAAATATCAATTGCTCAAGCAGAAAACACGTGCCAAAACATGTACGACTTAAGGATTAATAATAGAAGATAAACACAAGGTGTCAATGAGCCAGAAAAGCAGGGATGGGAGGGAGAGCAGATTGTTTTGAGGCAGCACATGTATTCATAAGTAGATCATGTGAGTACGTTTTCCCTGCCATCAAGGTGTGTGCCGTTCATAGTCATGACCTAACCCTTTTTAATGCACAAGCTATGATGATCCATTATCCAGTTGGGCTACAATTGAACATTTGCACATTCTCTTTGAAATGGCTTCTCCATTCGTATTGTGAAGTACCTCCAATTTCTAGACATCTTTTTGCCCAGACGGTGAAAATGATGCATGTGTAGCAGGCTCCTTGAAGTCCATCTGCACCACATCTTCCAACCCATTCTTGCCTTCTGTGACATTTGCCCCCATCTCTCACCTTGGTAATGGGACACAGAATCCAACCCTATTTAGTAAGTTGTGACGTGCTGCACGGAGTTTTCAGTTGGTTGTTGTTGTTTAGTCACTCGGTCATGTCTGACTCTTTTGCAACCCCATGGACTGTAGCCCACCAGGCTCCTCTGTCCATGGGATTTCCCAGGCAAGAACACTGGAGTGGATTGCCATTTCCTTCTCCAGGGGATCTTCCTGACCCAGGGATCAAACCTGTGTCTCTTGCATTGGCAGGCAGATTCTTTATCACTGAGCCACCTGGGAAGCCTGAGTTTCCAGTTAGATCTGCTGTATTTCATTTTATTCGCAATGCTAAAAAAAGAACCTTAAACACGACTCTTAAAAAGTGCCTTCACCTTTGAAAAACATGTCCAGAAGGGGGGGTGTGTGTGAAGGCATCCACGAGGTCCCCTTGAGCAATGACAGAGGCTGGAACTGTGGGAACCCCGAGGGCTCTTCCTGGTTACCATGGTGAGGGGCGGCCTTCTTGTGGATGGATCACTAACAGGATGCTTATGCTCCACAAGGTTTTGAATTAATTGCTTGGTGCACACCCCCTTCCTCCCCCTAATGTGGGTGTATTAAACCTGTCCATCAACCTTCCTTAACAATCAAGTCATCTTAAAGAGCTGATTTTTGAAGATGAGCAAGACGACTGCTTCCCGTCTCTAGATCCTGTGCATGGAGTAAACGTGCCAGACGTCATTATTCCATCCCGTGTGTGTGTCTGCAAGCACCTCCGACCATCTCCAATATTTCCTTGTGAAATAATACGTATCTTGTGGCCTGACTCGAAATACAAAACCAGAGAATTAATGCCGCCTGACTGCGGAAGCCTTGCGTGTGATGAATAGGGCTCTTAGAGCTGATGTACCTTGTACCTTCGTTTCAAAGCAATGCTTTCATACCATAAAACACACTTGCTATGCAAAACTCATTTTTACATCCTGATTTTTCATTGCTATTTGGGATGGCCTCTGAACATTAAACAATTCCTAGCTTGCTTTTTTCCCAGCCGCGGATAATTATTTCACTTTCCCCAAAGTTGACGCTAACGTCGTTTGAACAAGTGGTGTCTCTGTGATAACACCTTTGTGTGAGTACATGAAAAAAAAAAAATCTCAACCATATCCTGCACTAATTTCTTTTCCTTTATTTTTATCAGGTGTTAAATGAAAAGTAATGAGAAAGCATTCATAATAAAGGCAGGATTGAAATGAGCAGAACTAATTGTGCTACCATTATATTGTTATCACACAAGTGTGTTTCTTCTATTTTCCCATGCAGGCACATGTAATTATTTGCGGAAGCAAGAAAGATAACATTTATGTGAATTTTTGGGTGTCTTTTACAATCTCTGGATTCTGAAGACTGGGATTATTCACCACCTGATGGTCTGCTCAGTTAATGAGAAAAATACATAGAATTCGTGCCTCATGGGAGTACCTGGGTGGCTAGTTGAGATATGTAATGAGGAATTCAGCTTCAGTAGAAACTATTGGCTATTGATAAGAGGAAATTTAACTGCAACATGACTTAAAAAACAAACCCTTTTTCTTCTATATTGGAGTATAGCCAGTTAACAATGTTGTGATAGTTCCAGATGGATAGCAGAGGGCCTCAGCCATACATATACATGTATCCATTCTCCCCCAAACTCCCTTCCCATCCAGGCTGCCACCTAACATTGAGCAGGGTTCCCTGTGATCTACAGTTATCTATATAAAGTAACCTTGTTGGTTATCCATTTTAAATACAGCAGGTGACACCTTCTCTTAAAGTATGGTTCTTAACAACTAAGGATCCATTCTGTAGCCAAAGATAAACTTCTTTTTTTTTTTTTAAGTCATCTATTTATTTATTTATGGTTGCACTGGGTCTTTGATGCTGTTTGCAGGCTTTTTCTACTGGTGGTGAGCGGGGGCCCCTCTTCACTGTGATGCGTGGCCTTCTCCCTGCTGTGCCTTCTCTTGCTGCAGAGCACAGGCTCTAGGCACGTGGGCTCAGTAGTTGCCACGCACGGGCTTAGTTGCTCTGCGGCATATGGAAGCTTCCCAGGTCAGGGATCGAGTCGAGCCACCTACATTGGCAGGTGGATTCTTTTTTTTTTTTTTGGCAGGTAGATTCTTATCCACTGTCCCATCAGTGAAGTCCAAGGTTAAACTTCTTTTATGTGTGAAATACCTTATAGTTTCAATCAGGTCTTGACTAGGTTGAATCTGGCGAATTGTTGTTGAGAAGATGGGTCTAGATTAACTCTGCTGAGTCACTAATTGTACCTGATAACTTTTCTCATTTTCCTATAATTGTCTAACCTCTCAGTCTTAGCAGCCAAGAATAAGAATGGTATTTTCTGAACTCTTCTGGCTAAGAGGTGTAGCCATGTTCTGGCCAAGTGGGATTTGAGCAGGAGGTACAAGGCCTGCCCTTCATCCCCCCTTTTCCTTCTTACTAACAGGACCCCAAATGTAAGGCTGAGTCCTCTGAGACCCCCAGGATGAAGCAACCCTTTCAGGATGGCAGAGTGACCAGCTGAGGAAGGTGCCTGTGTTCCAGACCCCAGGAGCCGCCCAGCAATCTCTTAGATGCCTTTTACCCAGGCTATTGGGTGAGTGGGAAAAATATTCAATCATGTTTAAGCTACTGTTATTTCAATTCTGTGTTCTAGCAAACAACTCTAATCTTAACCAACATAGAAAGTTATAAAAATGTGAGCAAAAAAAAAAAAAGAAGCATCATGAAACAGAGAATCAGGCTACAGGGGTTTATGTTAAGGGGGAAAAAAGTATTTGTTGAAAACAAAAGCAAGGTATATATTATATGTGGAATCTAAAAAGAAGTGATACAGATGAACTCACTTACAAAGCAGAAAGAGACTCAGTCTTAGAAAACAAACTTATGGTTGTTGGGGTGGAAGGGATAGTTAGGTACTTTGGGAAGGTCATGTACACACTGATATATTTAAAATGGATAACCAACAAAGACCTACTGAAGAGCACAGGGAACTCTGCTCGGTGTTATGTGCCAGGCTGGATGGAAGGGGGGTTGGGGGGAGAATGGGTCCATGTATGTGTATGGCTGAGTCCCTTCGCTGTTCACTTCAAACTACCACAACGTTGTTCATCGGCTATACCCCAATACAAAGTGTTTTTGGTGTTAAAAAAAAGAAAAAAAATCTCTTGTAAAAAAAAAGAAAAAACAAGATGTGTTTCTCAGCTGTTTCCACAATGTCAAAGGCAGAAACCAGTGGAAAGTGAGTGCTCGAACAACATTGGCTAAAGCTTATGTTAAGTGAGATCCCAGGGGTAAAGTAGGAAGATCTTAAAATCCAACACAGTGGAAATAAAGGGGGATCAAAAGCACCTCTTGCTTTTATAGTTGCCGGAGGAATGCAGTTTTCTTAAGAAAAATCCCAAGCTTTGTGGCGTGCGTGCTAAGTCACTCAGTCGTGTCTGACTCTTTTCAACCCTGTGGACTATAGCCCGCCAAGCTCCGCTCCAAGGGATTCTCCAGGCAAGAATACTGGAGTGGGTTGCCATTTCCTCCTCCAGGGGATCTTCCCGACCCAGGATCGAACTCACATCTGTTTATGTCTCCTGCATGGGCAGGTGGGTTCTTTACCACTGGCACCACCTGAGAAGCCGATGTTCTCAGTGTCACTCAGACAGCCTAGCTCTAGACTTTGGACACTGCAGCAGTAACAGCAGCAGCAGAAACAGTGTAAGATAACCCAGCACACCAGGAAGGGTAGAGACTGCATTTGTTTCCTGGGAGAAATTGAGTAAAAAGCTTTCCTTCTGGAATAGAAAGTGCAGAATGACTGTTAATCTTGATAATCTGCTCAAGGGAAACTAGTCTTTAGAGACTAATATTTCAGACTAAGGGAAAACAGGCTGCCAGAAACAAAGGCTCATGAAATCCCTCAACATGATATTCAATTGGGAGCACAATTTATGTAAAATATCTTGAGATGGGTGTGCTGTTTGAGATACAGCAGATGCATCTTAATGGCAGCTGGAGCAATTAATTATAATCAATAGACTCGATGATGCATGTCTACTAAGATATCAAATAAATAATTCAGTTTAACAAATATTTATTGAACACTCTGGTAAGATTTATGAAAGATGCAAATGAGGCCACATATTATCTCTGCTCTTAAGTGACTGTCTAAGAAAAAGCCAATTGTACCTGAAAATGTAGTTCGTAAAGGAAACAGAAATGGAAAACTAGTTAGTTCCATGGAACTAGTTATTGTTATTTCCATGAGAATTTAAGACCTCTTCTAAATGGAAAAATATTTAATTATACCAAGTATTTTTTTGGTAAATATGAACTATAGGGATCAGCTAATGCTTTCAAATTATGGTGCTGGAGAAGACTCCCTTGGACAGCAAGGAGATCTAACCAGTCAATCCTAATGGAAATCAACCCTGAATATTCATTGGAAGGGCTGAAGCTGAAGCTCCAATACTTGGGCCACCTGATGCGACGAGCTGATTTATTGGAAAAGACCCTGATGCTGGGAAAGATTGAGGGCATGAGGAGAAGGGAGCAACAGAGGATGAGGTGGTTGGATGGCATCAGTGACTCAATGGGCATGAAAAAACTCCGGGAGATAGTGAAGGATGAGGGAACCTGGTGTGCTGCAGTCTGTGGGGTCGCAAAGAGTTGGACATAATTTAGCAACTGGACAACAACAACGTATGGATCACTGATGCCTTGCTAATATCTAAATGCGTGTGTTATGACTTTCTCATACGCTCAAGTGAGAAAGTTGAGTCAGACTTCCTGGTGCAGAAAGGATACACATGTATTAATTACTGAACATGAAATAACTACATTATTTTCACAGCTTGTAGTTTTTAAGCAAATCAAGAATCTTCTTCACTTTTCTTTTTTTCTCTTCTTTCTTTTTCTTTTGAATGCAGTGCTTCCAGGGATAAATCTGTCTGTCTTGCTTTGTGTCCTGTGTACAAATATGATCCAAGGAAGGTGGAATATTTTAGTCTGCCCCTTCAGGGCAGGGTTGACTCTGAACAAGCCTAATAGAATGGGCAGTACTTTTTTTTCAAATGAGAGAAAGGAAATTTGCCAAAGGAAGTGATTCTAGGAATGTGCTCGTGATTGCTTAAGTTCACTGAAGTTTAGATGAGCGCTCAGGAGGAAGAGGGAAAAACTGGTGGTTTATTTTCACTAAGTAGAAGATGGGAGGAACAGGAAATAAGGTAATGTTTTAATTTCACCTTATGGCTTGAAGGTCATAACACTGAAGAGAAAGGACAGTGTGAAAACTGAGTATCTGATTATTTTGATTTTAAGGAATTTTAAGGACTAGGATTTAAAAATTATTTAGAGTAGGTAGATGGCTTAGGACAGTAATTCCTAAGTATGTTTCCAGTGTGATATTATATAATAAAAGGATTCCATGGGCTAATATGTCTTCCCTGGTGGCTCAGTGGTAAAGAATCTGCCTGCACTGCCGGAGACCAGGATTTGATCTCTGGGTCGGGAAGATCCTCTGGAAAAAGAAATGGTAATCCATTCAGTATTCTTGCCTGAAAAATCCCATGGACAGAGGAGCCTGGCAGGTTACAGTCCGTGGGTTCTAAAGAGTTGGACACAACTTAGTGACTCAACCACGACCACCATGTGCTAACGTATCTGGTAAAATTGAATATTTTATTCTTTTCTCCAAACTTTTCAGTACACATTAGTATACAGAGGCTGAAATATCTTAGGGTAAATAAGCCCTAAACCACCATTTATTCCATTTGACCATAAATTAAAAAAAAAACTTACAAAATATTAAAATTCCAAACTGTGGTTTGGGAATGCAAGAGCATCATCCATTTCAAGAGAGCTGGATGTAAATTTTTTAAGGATAAGAAAAGGTTGAAATGACTACATGAAACCAGGCACTGTGAAGTACAGAAGGTATAATTTAGAAAAATTATTAAATCTCAGGAAATGGCAATGAGAAATTATAAGGCACACTGTCTTTGGAAACTGTCAGATGTTTCTACATCAAGGAAAAGAGTATGAATAATAATCAAATACAGAGGTGTACATATGATCTTAGGCAAATTGTTAAACATAGGATTCCTGTTACTTATTGAAAAAGATAACCAGTCTTAAGCATGTTGGAGCTAAATAAATACCAATTACTCCAAATGAAGCTGATGTTCTATACAGATCAATAAACTCTCATAAACAGTGTATGTCTGGGCTTCAGAAAGGCACGTGTAATGGACTGCATTGTCTCTTGCTGTCAAAAAGGTATGTTGAAGTCTTAAATCCCAGAATGTCAGAATGTGACCTTTTTGGGAAATAAAGTCTTCCTAGAGGCTATTCAGTTAAAATGCGGCCATTAGGGTGGGCCCCGGCCCAGTATGACTGGTGTCCTCATAAACAGGGGGGTTTAGATGCAGAGACAGGCATGGACCAGGGAAGATGAAAGAAAGACACGCAGGGAGAAGACAGCCGCGTGACTGGAGGATGTAACAGCAAGCTGAGCACTGCCACGGACTGTCAGCAGACTCCTGGGAGAGGCGAAGGAGGTCCTCCTCCAGAGCGGCGGGGGGAGCGTGGCCTTCCTGAGACCTTCACTGTGCCGTCAAATGCTCTTCCACTGAGCCGTACCCTTCTTGACACCTTCATTTTGGACTTCCAGCCTTCAGAACGGCGAGACCATACATTTATGGTGTTTTAAGCTGCCCAGCTGTTGGAATTATTTTATTTTATTTTATTAATTTATTTTTGGCTGCACTGGTTCTTGGTTGCCATTCGCAGGGGTTCTTGAGTGGTGGCGAGTGGGGTCTGCTCTCCAGTTGCAGTGGGCAGGCATTTCACTGGAGTGACTTCTCTTGTACAGCTTGGGCTATAGGTGTCGGGGCTCAGTTCTTGTGGCCCTGAGGCACGTGGAATCTTCCCAGACTGGGGATCAAACCCATGTCCCCTGCTTTGGCAGGTGAATTCATCACCACTGGATCACCAGGGAAGTTCCTGGAATTTTGGAATTTTAAGCTACCCAGTTGTTGGGGCTTTGTTATGGCAGCTGTGGGAACCCAGCACAGCATACAGCAAGGTCATGACATCAGTGTGACATGATCCTATTTTATTTGCAGCCCTTCCATCCCTACTTCCTATAGATGCTAAGAAGCACTTCCAGCACCTGGAGTCTTCAGGTTCTGTCTTCATGATGTTCTTGGAGTCATCAGTACCTGATTAGCCCCCAGTCAGTACTCCTTGGTTCCTGGGGTTATTCTTTAACACAGCCATGCCTTCTGAGTGCCCTTAGCTTGTCCAGCTCACATGAGAACGAGTGTCTGTCACCTTCACAAATAAGCTCATATTAATGTGTTAAGGAATTCACTAAAAATCTTCAAAAATCACTCAGCTGTCTGGAAGATCATCCAAAACAGATGATGTTAATTCGAACAGATGATGTTAACAACATCCAAAACAGATGATGTTAATAATGTTCTCGTTCAGTCACTAAGTCATGTCCAACTCTTTGCGACCCCATGGACTGCAGCATGCCAGGCTTCCCAGTTCTTCACAATCTCCCAGAGTTTGCTCAAACTCATGAGTCGGTGATACCATCTAACCATCTCATTCTCTGTTGCTCCTTTTTCTTCCTGTCCTCAATCTTCCCCAGCATCACGGTCTTTCCCAATGATTTGGCTCTTTGCATCAGGTGGCCAGAGTGTTGGAGCTTCAGCTTCTGTATTAGTCCTTCCAATGAGTATTCAGGGTTGGATTCCTTTAGGATTGACTGGTTGGCTCTCCTTGCAGTCCAAGGGACTGTCAAGAGTCTTCTCCAACACCACAGTTCTAAAGTATCAGTTCTTCAGCACTCAGCCTTCTTTCTGGTCCAACTGTCACATCCGTACATAACTACTGGAAAAACCATATCTTTGGAAGAATATGAAAAAATGCATCTCTATTCCAAAGGAAAGCTCCAGAAGTCCCACCTCCAATGTTATTCCATTTCCTTGGACTTCTGCAGGGAAATCCTACATGTCCTTGCAGTCACCCAGCTTTCAGCTTTGTCTCCTGTGGTTCTGCCACTGATGCACAGGGGGACTGTGCTCCGCACACAAGCCTGCTGCATCGCTGACTCCCATTTGCACGTGTATCTGCCTTTTCACTAGGCTGTGCACACACCTTATCTTTTCATACACCACACCAGGGATCAGAGTGCACATGGTACACATTTTTGAAATGTTGAACCAAATCTTTTCACTCAAGGCCGAGAGAGTTTTGGCAGCATGGATAACTTCGTTAGGTACATTTCAAGCAGTTTGAAAAAAATCTGAAGAGTAAAGGAACACTTGATGGAAAAGAAATGAGGACAGTCTTTTATAATCAGATAAGAAGAGAAGCAGAGTCAGTATCTGATATGAACCGTGCTGATTCCTCAAGGCCCAGTGTTTGACAGCAGCCATGTCTATTTTTAGATCTGCCTAAACTAGTTCTCCCCACTCCAGTACTCTTGCCTGGAAACTCCCATGGATGGAGGAGCCTGGTAGGCTGCGCAGTCCATGGGGTCGCTAAGGGTTGGACACGACTGAGCGACTTCACTTTCACTTTTCACTTTCATGCATTGGAGGAGGAAATGGTAATCCACTCCAGTGTTCTTGCCTGGAGAATCCCAGGGACGGGGGGAGCCTGGTGGGCTGCCGTCTATGGGGTCGCACAGAGTCGGACACGATTGAAGTGACTTAGCAGCAGCAGCAGCAGCAAACTAGTTCTCCAGTAGTATTTAAATACTGTCCTGCTGATTTTTCCCCCATTCGTATTCACTTCTGGCTTGGTGAGTGCTATAGAATATTGTTGTTTATAGGATGCATCTTTTATTAACCACAAATGATAATATACTACTTCCACTTGCCAGAAAGAGCTCTTCTTTTTTCTTTTGTTTTCAGGAGCCTTCTTTGTTGCTGATAGTTATTTACTGAACACCTGCTAAATATAAAGCACTAGAGATACAAGTGTCTGTTTCATCTGTTTGAGGGAATTTTCATTTAGAATGGGAAATATTACAGATATTATTAAAAATGCAAGGTTGTATATAAAATATATTTCAAGAGTGGTATAGATAATAACTATTATGACATCCTAATAAGGAACAATTATTGGATATGTTCTCAGCTGGGTAATGTTTTCAGCTGGATCTTAAAAAATAGCAGTTTTTTAAAAATTAATTAATTTATTTTAATTGGAGGCTAATTACTTTACAATATTGTAGTGGTTTTTGCATTGACACGGATCCACCATGGGTGCACATGTGTTCCCCATCCTGAACCCCCTTCCCACCTCCCTCCCCATCCCATCCCTCTGGGTCATCCCAGTGCACCAGCCCCGAGCACCCTGTCTCATGTATCGAACCTGGACTGGTGATCTGTTTCACATATGATAATATACATGTTCCAATTCTATTCTCGCAGATCATCCCACCCTCGCCTTCTCCCACAGAGTCTGAAAGTCTGTTCTTTACATCTGTGTCTCTTTTGCTGTCTCGCATATATGGTCATCGTTACCATCTTTCTAAATTCCATATATATGTGTTAATATACTGTATTGGTGCTTTTCTTTCTGACTCACTTCATTCTGTATAATAGGCTCCAGTTTCATCCACCTCATTAGAACTTATTCAAATGCATTCTTTTTAATAGCTGAGTAATATTCCATTGTGTATATGTACCACAGCTTTCTTTTCCATTCATCTGCTGTTGGACATCTAGGTTGCTTCCATGTCCTAGCTATTGTAAACAGTAAAAATAGCACAGTTTTTGTATAAGTAGAGATAAAAGTATAGTAAATTTACAGCAATCCATTATTATTATTACCTAATGAATTCTGTCATTAATTTTAATTGATGAAGATTTTTATATTTAAGCAACAATTCCAGAGAAAGCTCTAGAAGTTTCAAGACTTATTGAAAAGTGACAGTAATCAAAACAGTATAATCAACAAAAAGGTAGCCCACATCAATAGAAGAGAGTGGAGAATATAGAAATATACCCAGGAAAATATGGTCAATACATTTTGACAAAGTTGCCAAGGTAATTCCAGTAGGAAATTATAATAATTTTTATAAATGATGTTATAACACCTAATTATATATCAGACAAATAAACATCAACCCATACCTCACACCACAGATAAGATTTAACTTGAAATAGATGTAGATCTAAGCATAAATGTTAAAACTATAAAACATCTATTAGAAAACATGATAAAATCTTTCCAAACTTGGATTAGGTAAATATTTCTTGAAAAGCACACTGTAAAGTACTTACCAGAAATACACAATGGAATATTACTTAGCTATTAAAAAGAATGCATTTGAATAAGTTCTAATGAGGTGGATGAAGCTGGAGCCTATTATACAGAATGAAAAACACCAATACAGTATATTAATGCATATATATGGAATTTAGAAAGATGGTAACGATGACCATATATGCAAGACCGCAAAAGAGACACAGACTTTCAGACTCTGTGGGAGAAGGCAAGTGTGGGATGATGTGAGAGAATAGCATTGAAACATGTATATTATCATAAGTGAAAGAGATCACCAGTCCAGGTTTGATGCATGAGACTGGGCGCTCAGGGATGGTGCACTGGGATGACCCAGAGGGATGGGATGGGGAGGGAGGTGGGAGAGAGGGTCAGGATGGGGAACACATGTACATCCATGGCTGATTCATGTCAATGTATGGCAAAACCCACCACAATATTGTAAAGTAATTAGCCTCCAATTAAAAGAAAAAAAAAAAGAAAAAAAAGAGAAAACAGTAGCATTAAAAGAAAAAAAAAATGAAAAGAAATGATAAATGTGTGGTGGACAGAGTAATGCTTCCTTCCCCCAGATTTGTCCATATCTTAACCCCCAGAACCTCTAAATATGTTAGTTGCTGTTTAGTTGCTAAGTCATTTCCGAATCTTTTGCGACCCCCTCAGACGCCGCTGTCCCTGGTATTTCCCAGGCAAGAATACTGGAGTGGGTCACCATTTCCTTCTCCAGGGGATCTTCCTGACCCAGGGATGGAACCCGTATCTCCTGCATCTCCTGCATTACAGACACATTCTTTAGCAGTGAGCTACTAGGGAAGCCCCAATATGTTAGATTGCATAGCAAAAACTACTTTGCAGGTATGATTATGTGACAAGAGAAGGTTTTCTTGTATTATCAGGGTGAGCTCCGTCCAACTGTGGGAATCTCATCAAAGCAGAGAGAGAGATGACTAAGGAAGATGAGATGCAATGTTCCTGACTTTGAACATGGATGTAGGTGAACATGGACCTAGGAATGTGGGCAGGTTCTGGAAGCTGTGAAGCTGAGAAAAGGCATCCTTTGCCAGAGCCTCCAAAAATGAATGAAAGAGCTGGGTCAGTTCAATAGAAATAGGTTGTTTATAGCAAGAGAATAATTCTTCATCCTCCCCTAGAATGAATGACTTGAAAATAAGCTGTGATATGGACATAGTAATGATTAATTATAGAGGATGGTAATCACAGGTGATCTAATACGCACAACTTACAAAGGCTGTCACAGCCAACCCTGCCTTGGTGAAAAGTTGATAAATTTTTTTCAATATGGCTTTTTAGCTGTTCTAATTGCCCAGCCTAATTAATCAATCCTATGTAGTTGTAATAGTTTAAGGCACGGGTAAGATACTAATGAGAAGTTTCGTCATTTACCTTTTCAGAATGAAGAACACTTAGTGTCTTAATTTACAAAGCAATCAGCCACTTCAAGCTTTCTGTATTTGCATTGAATATCCAACCTCATGGCTTCCGCCCTCACACTTAGGAGACAGCTTGGCTTTGAGAAAAGCCTAGAAACATTAACTTTCTGCCTCTCAGTCTCGGGATTGAATTGCGTCTCCATTCTCCCTTCGCCCTCTGCTCCAGCGCAGACGTGGATTTCCTCAGCTGTCTCAGTTGAGTAGGTCTTCTGTGTCTATCTCTGTGTAACCGTGTCCCCGGAGAGAACTTGTTTGCAACGTTTATCCCTTTATCTCTTTTCTTGTTGCCTCTCCTCTACTTGTTATTTCTGAACAGTATTTAAATCTGCTCAGATCTTTTCTTCCTTAACTTCCCTCCCAGGGTTGACTATACTGCTGCTGCTAAGTCGCTTCAGTCGTGTCCGACTCTGTGTGACCCCATAGACGGCAGCCCACTAGGCTTCACCGTCCCTGGGATTCTCCAGGCAAGAACACTGGAGTGGGTTGCCATTTCCTTCTCCAATGCACGAAAGTGAAAAGTGAAAGTGAAGTCGCTCAGTCGTGTCCGATTCTTAGCGACCCCACGGACTGCAGCCCACCAGGCTCCTCTGTCCATGGGATTTTCCAGGCAAGAGTACTGGAGTGGGGTGCCATTGCCTTCTCCTTGCCTATACTAACATATCACAAACCCAGCTGCTCCTCAGAGCCTTCTGGCATGATTCTTCCAGGTACATTTATTCTAGCTCTGTAACGAGAAGTTCAGATTCAGTAGGTATTCTATAAGTATTAGTGACTTGCCTTTTATTGTTTAATCACTTTATTTTTAATGAGCCAGCCGAGTCTGTGTAAATATCAAAGTCTCATTTCTTGTTTACACTATTTTTTGTGTTGCACTGTGCTGCTATTGGACACAGTGGTCAAAGAAATGAAGGATTACATGTTTTATGACTTAAAATACTGTCAGTAGAGACCTTATGAGTTCAAATCACATCGTGTTTCTGACAATTCTTTACTGCTAAGGGAATGATCATAATATGTTAGATATAATAAAGAAGGCTGAGTGCCAAAGAATTGATGCTTTTGAACTGTGGTGCTGGAGAAAACTCTTGAGAGTCCCTTGGACTGAAACGAGATCAAACCAGTCAATCCTCAAGGAAATCAACCCTGAATATTCATTGGAAGGACTGATGCTGAAGCTGAAGCTCCAATACCTTGGCCACCTGATGCAAGGAACTCACTCATTGGAGAAGACCCTGATGTTGGGAAAGATTGAGGGCAAGAGGAGAAGGGGACAACAGAGGATGAGATGGTTGGATGGTGTCACTGACTCAATGGACGTGGGTTTGAGCAAACTCTAGGAGATTGTGAAGGATGAGAGAGCCTGGTGTGATGCAATGAGTTTGACATAGTGACTGAACCACAACATAAAACACCAGCTTTCAGCATCTCCTCTTTTCAACTCCCATTCGTTCCTTGGCTCACCTGCTCAAAAATACTTGTGTCTGTCTTTGGGAATTAAGCAATTGTCCTGAGACAAGAAACAGGGAATTTTTTAGCATTTTATCACATTATTTGGCACACTGAAAGTACATGAACATGAAAAATTGGAAATATTAACATGTAGAAAAATATGGCTATCTAGCAAACTTTGAAATAGCCTAAAGTGTAGGTCAGCACAGAAATGCTTACTCAACTTTCTGTTGCTTAACTACTCTAGAAATAGAACTTTAAAAGCCTATTGGGACTTTCATGACATCCTCAAGCAGCTTGTAGATTTGGAAATTTTAGCTATTTATATGTTAAAGTCACACTGTGACAAAACTCTGTAAGCCAGACCTGTGACTACAAGTCATAGATTGTGATTTGCAGCAAAGAAGGAGCTGGTTCTTAATAAAGCAAAGCTGTCTTTCTATAGAACTCCCTTATAGGCCCAATTTTTGGGCTAATACCTTTGCTAATACCTTTTGGGCTAACAGTATTGAATTCCATATTTATTTCCAGTCTTATTTATAATCAAAATTCCTCTGAGAGCATATTTTTGGGTGTGCTCTTCATATTTAGCAATCTTTTCATTTATTGCTAATAGTAACAATAAAATCTCTTATTTTGGAGGACTCCAGCTTCCCTGGTGGCTCAGATTGTAAAGAATCTGCCTGCAATTCAGGAGATGAGGGTTCGATCCGTGGATTTGGAAGATCCCCTGGAGAAGGGAATGGCTACCCACTCCACTATTCTTGCCTGGAGAATCCCATGGACAGAGGAGCCTGGCAGGCTGTAGCCCATGGGGTTGCAAAGAGTCGGATGTGACTGAGTGAATAACACTTCCACTTTCACTTTTCATTTTATTCTATGGTAGATCCTGTGGTGTTTCGAAAAGAAGTGATTTCAATGGCTGAACAGGCAATAGGTGTATCTGTATTGGCTCTCTTGTCTGTATTTTTGGAGTGAGTGGTTAATTATTGCTTTCTTTTACTAGACTTCTCATGATGTCTGTGACAGCTGGCTTCTAAGTAGTTCTGTGTAGGTGAGTTCCAGGCATTTAGGTGTTAAATTCCTAGATACATTTAGCCAGCATTTGTGTTTCTTACTCTCATTAATGCTAACATGCAGCCTTCAGAAATGAGCGGACTGTAACGTTTCCTTTCTTCTTGTTGACCAGATGTCTGGTGTGCTTCCCTGAAACCCTGACTGGCTCAGTTCATTGCCCTCATTTATGTTGAATGCTCCTCATGCATAAATTGGTGCTTACATTTCTCCATTTATGTATTTAGCAGATGTTGGTTGAGTTCTGTAGATTCAGCAGTGAACCTAAAGTATCTTCATTTGATTTGATGGCTGTTCTGGTTATCCTCATAAATGTTTAGCCTTGGTACGCAATGACATGCGATTTAACCAATTCAGAAGCTCCCTGCATTTTTAGGGTTAGTGTTCCATGACTTGATATTGAATTCCATATTTATTTCCAGTCTTATTTAGAATTGAATTTCCTCTAAAAGCACATTTTTGGGTGTCATCTTCATATTTAGCAATCTTTTCATTTATTGCTAATAATAACAATCATTCAGTATTAACTATCTACCAGAATTGTTCTTTATATAATATGCATATTGATGTTTTATATACATGAGCTCATTTAATCTTTACAGCCATCATATGAGGTGGATACTATTGTTGTTCCTCTTTTGCAGATGAGAAAATTTGTGCACAGACAGGTCAGTCAACTAGTCAGCCAGTAAGTGGCAGAAAGTGAAAGAAAGTGAAAGTGAAGTCGCTCAGTCGTGTCCGACTCTTTGCGACCCCATGGACTGCAGCCTACAAGGCTCCTCCGTCCATGGGATTTTCCAGGCAAGAATACTGGAGTGGGTTGCCATTTCCTTCTCCAGGGGGTCTTCCGTACCCAGGGATCAAACCTGGGAGGCAGACACTTTAACCTCTGAACCACCAGGGAAGCCTTTACAGGGAAGTAAGTGTCAGAACAGGTGTTCAAACCTTACCTATCTGGCTTTGGAGACAGTGCTTGTAACTGCTACCTGGAGTGTTCATTTTGTACATGGCTTTTAATACAGTTCATGCATACAGTTGTACAAGTTTAATATAGAACATATAAAAGGGATGTAGCAGTATTTGTATTGTAAAACCAACTTTAACTAGATACAAAACCACTTTTTTCAATCAAATTAATTGCTATTAACTCATGATGCCTTTCACCCTCAGAGTCTTCTACCTCTCTGCCTAAATGCGCTATCTGGCACATCATCGGACACATGTGTTTGCATCTCTAGCACCCATGGTTTTCACGGCCCTTGTATAATTTTCTTTTGAAGATAAAGGAAATGATAGGTGAAGAGAGAAGAAGTGCTGTGGACAGAATTGTATCCCCCTGTAAATTCATATGTGCTCATGCTCGGTTGCTTCAGTCATATCTGATTCTTTGCAACCCTGTGGACTGTAGCCTGCCAGGCTCCTCTATCCATAGGATTCTCCAGGCAAGGATACCAGAGTAGGTTGCCATTTCCTTCTCCAGGAGATCTTCTAGACCCCAGGGATCAAACCCGTGTCTCCTATGTCTCCTGCATTGGCAAGCAGGTTCTTTACTACTATCACCACCTGGGAAGCCCCTAAATTCATATTTGGAAGCCTTAATCTTCAGTGTGGTGCTGTTTGGAGGCAGGGCCATTGGGAGGATATTAGGGTTTGATGTGGTCATGAGGGTGAGGCCCTCATGATGGGATTAGTGGCTTTATAAGAACAGGAGAAGAGAGAGATCACTCTCTCTGCCATGGAGGACGCAGAGTGAAAGTGACCATCTGCAGACCAGGAAGAGAGCTCTCTCCAGAAGCGGAATGTGCTGGCACCTTGACCTTGCACTTTCTAGCCATAAAATCGTGGAAAGTGTGCTATTTAAGCCACTTTGTTGCATTCTGTTAAAGCAGTCTGCCCAGAAAAAGACAAGAAGGAAGCAAAAGAGGAGTTAGAGGTGGAATTCTCATGGGAACTATAATCTAACTTTAACCAGGCCTCAAACCTGTTTTTTTCTCTATTTTGTTTATAAAATTCCTAAAAATTATAACTAAAGATTGAAAGATATATATATATATATATATATGTCTACTTATGTATACTCAGTTATTTAAACATATGCTTAGCTATATAAATATGTACTTTAAATAGTTATATATGTATATGTACTTGTAAATGAATACACTTTTGTTGAACTTTCTGTTCACAAGCTGTTAAATACTTTAAAATTTATTATTGTAGAATAAACATATAAAACTTTTTGTCAGCATCATCTTTGCGTGTGTTTAAAGACTATTTCCCGGCATGTATCACCATCAAATGACATTGTTATTTCTTAACGTTTGTGTTATTCACTTGTATCTGTTGGTTTGTCGAACTGCATGAACATTTATGAGGCAACCTGGTTGTAAGATCCACAGCTCCCTTAGGAACTCAGACTGATGGTCATATGTAACTTCACCTTTTATTTAAATGTTCTTCTAAGACCAAACAACTAGAACTAGAGGAACTGCACTGAGGTTGGTATTCATATAATCACAAATTTAGGTTTTTTTCCATACTGATCTAGCTCGGAAGTTACATACTTGAAATACTTTTTCCTAAAAATTTAGTGAATGCTAGATAAATAACCAACCCAAATATGGAAATCTGAAGAAATCACAGCCACTTTTTGGTCAAAAAACCATCAACTTCTAGAATGACACATTGCTTCAGAGAGCTATAAAACAGAGGGAACAAAAGAAACAGTTTCTGGAATTGAGCTACATCTTGAGTAAGTGCTAGATGTGTGGACTGGGCTGTGAGCCCCTTAAAATTTTAATTTGTAAAATTTCATTATGCCAACTCTACTGTCCAGGAGAATAGATGAAGTTACTTGACCAAAAGAATATTTGTATACTGGTTGTGTGCTACATTTTTTTCTATGCCAAAAATACCTCTATCATTTAAAGGTATCATTCTAATATTACTGAATTATTTAGGGCAAGATATATGAATTAGAACCAGTATTACTCTTAGTGAGACTCTCAAGTTATATTTCTATCAGCTATGAAAGATTCAGCCAGAAAGGATTCAGCAAAACATAAAATATTGTGTATGTGTTTTCTTATACACGTAGGTGCTTATTTAGGAATGGGCATTGAATAGAGACGTATACAGTATATAAACTGACAGGAATGGATGAAGATGTGGTACACAGATGCAATGGAATATTACTCAGCCATTAAAAAGAGTGAAATGATGCCATTTGCAGCAACATGGATGAAACAGGAGATATCACACTGACTGAAGTAAGTCTAACAGAGGAAATATATTGTATGACATTGCTTATATGTGGAGTCTAAAAATAAATTATACAAATGAACTTACAAAACAGAAAAAGACTCATAGACTTAGAGAACAAACTTATGGTTGCTTGGAAAAGGATGTGCAGGGAAGGGACAGTTAGCGAGTTTGGGATGTTACATTTAAAATGGATAGCCAACAAGAACCTACTCTATAGTACATGGAACTCTGCTCAGTGTTATGTGGCAGCCTGGATGGGAGGGGAGATTGGGGGAGAATGGATACATGTATATATGTGACTGAGTCCCTTCACTGTGCACCTGAAACTCTCACAGCATTGTTAATTGGCTGTATCCCAATATAAAATAAAAAGTTAAAAAATAAACGCACACTGGTTGATCACAAAATAGAAGCAGTTGTTAATAGAATATAGATTGATGTTATTAAAAATAATCCCTCTTAGCTTTCAATATACTCTCATAATGGTAGATACAAAATATTAAGGAAACACATTGAAAAGATAGTTAATAAATTTTTTTAAAAAATTAAGTTAAATTCTAAATGGCTTTAATAATGACTGGCTGAAATGGAGTTGGGAGTTGCATAGCAGGGGGAATGAAACCCATTTTTCTTTCCACTAGACTTGAGGCCATTTATCTGTCATCCTCTGTTTTTCCTGACTCTCTTCCTGAGGGCTGTGTGTGTTGCTCTTTGCTCACAGAGGTGGTTTTGTTTATTTCACATTTTTTATCTTTTATATGCAGTTCTCCACATAATCATGAAAATCTGCCTGTAAGCCTCAAAGCATTTAGACATGCTTTGATTTAAGGATCCAAAACAGAGTAATAATCTTCCCTTAGAAGTCCTTGATACACTCTGCACCAGGAGGATCCTGTTCTCCTATGGACAGCATGCTGGTTTTGTTTTCCGAGTGTTTTAAACCCAAAGGGGGAAAAATGTTAACTTCTTAAATAAAAGTAGTCATCAACCGCTGTTCTCATTTGAACATAGTCTGTCTTAATTTAACAGACTTTATAGTGAAGGGTCTAGAATATTTTTTATTTAATGATTTTTGTGTGTTAGTTGCTCAGTCATGTCTGACTATTTGCAATTCCATGGACTTCAGCCTGCCAGGCTCCTCTGTCCATGGGATTCTCCAGGCAGGAATACTGGAGTGGGTTGCCATTCCCTTCTCCGGGGAATCTTCCTGATTCAGGGATTGAGCTCTGATTTCCTACATTGCAGGCTCATTCTTCATTGTCTGAGCCATCAGGGAAGACCCAAATGATTTTTAAAGGCAGGCTATTCAGGCCACAGATACTGTATCTTTAGAATAAGGCCAAATGAAGTCTCAAGCTGTGTCTTAGTAGAGTGTATTATTCTGATCATGTGGAGGAGAGGACAACAAAATGCTGCATAAAACTTTTGAGATCCTTTCTTTAAAAGCTTTCTTTGCTGATGCTTTTTTTCCCCTGAAGATGACATGGAGAAACAGCCACATCTCCTTCAAGGTGGTTCTTTCTTACATGTGTGCTAAGTCACTTCAGTCGTGTCCGACTCTCTGTGACCCCATGGACTGTAGCCCACCAGGCTCCTCTGTCCATGGGGATTCTCCAGACAAGAATACTGGGGTGGGCTGCCATGCCCTCCTCTGGGGGATCTTCCTGATCCAGGGATCGAACCTAGGTCTCCCAGATCTCTTACATTGGAAGGTGGGTTTTTTGCTTGTTTGTTTTTTTAAGCACTGGTAACACCTGGGAAGTCCAGTGATTCTTTCTTATTTACTGAATTTAGCTGCTCTGGTCACACGAGTGCCCTCCAGGAAGACTTCATGGCTGTGGCAGAGCCGCCTCTTCTGTTCCTGAGTCTTTAAGCCTTTCTTTCAGAGAACAACTTCCTGCCCTAGGTTTAAGTCTCAGGTACGTGGTGTCAGGAAATTGTGTGAAGCTGTCTATCCTGATACCTTGCAAGACCTTGTGATGGCATTATATTAGCTGATGCTTGTATACCTGCTGATCTCTCCCTCCATGAGCAGGTCCAGTCCTGCTGAGCTGTGTCATCACGGAGTGCTTTTTGGAGGAGGTGCCACAGCTGTGGAGTCATGAGTCAATGTGCTTCCCATCACTCCCTTTTCAGTGGGCTTCTCAGTACAGCATCACCAGCTACATGATAGCTGATTTGCAGGTCCTGCTCCTGTGCTCCAGATGAATTTCTCCAAATGGCATTTCCATAACCAGTCATGCCTTATTCTCAAAACATTCAAAACTGAAATCAGCTCCACCATGACCCCGACTAAACCTGCAGGGTCTTCCAAATCCCCAGACTGCAAAGAGCTGTCTGGGAATAGTTCTAGATTTTTTCTCTCTGGCCTTCCCCTCCCTTTCTAGTTGACCTTTGTCATGTCAATGGCTTACTTCCAGCCCCTACCGTTTGGCATTGAACCACTGTGAAACTGATGAGTTTGAGCTCTCTGCTTTCAAGTTCGTCGCCTGACAATCTGTCCCTAGTCTTTTTAAAGAAAAGGGAACGAGATGTAATTTATACTCAGATTACTTGTGCCAGGGTTACTTTTCTAAAAAGAAAATCAGAATCTGTGATTCTCCAGCTCGAGCTCATGAAGCGCCTCCCACTGACTGTAGGTTTCTATAAAGCAGGGATAGTCGAGGCTGTCCTACAAATTTATTGTGGGCACTCGGTTAGATAATGGATATAGTGCCTGTCGTGTCCTGAAAGTACATTGTTATTAATGTGGCCAAGGCCCCAGCCCTCTTGTCCTCAGCTCTTTGCCACATGGCTTTCCAGAAACAGCACTGGGTCTGCTACTGCCCGCTGCAGACTGGGTTTCAAAATCACTGGGGGCTTTAAAAAATCATCTGGGGCTTCCCTTGTGGCCCAGGTGGGTTTCAGTATTATTCCTCTTTAAAACTTCTCATGGAAAAACCCTCCCTTGCTTCTGAATATGAATTCCTTGGCCACCAAAAGACTGTTAATTTCTGAAATAATATTTGTGAAGCACTTAGCCTGGTTCTTGGAAGAAGCTTCTTTCATTGGTTAAATGCCACGTCTACACTTGCATCCGTATCTGCATCTGCACCTATACGTGTTTCTACTATACCTGTGTCTGGCTATACTTACGCTTGTGAAAGAAAGTGAAAGTGTTGGTCGCTCAGTTGTGTCAGACTCTTTGCAGCCCCGTGAAATGTAGCCCGCCAGGCTCCTGTGTCCATGGGATTCTCCAGGCAAGAATCCTAGAGTGGGTTACCATTCCTTTCTCCAGAGGATCTTCCTGACCCAGGGATTGAACCTGAGTCTCCTGCACAGCAGGCAGATTCTTTACCATCAGAGCCACCCTCAAGTAAGATGGTACCTTACTTGAACCTGGATCTATCTCCAGACATATTGAAATCCCTACTGATATCCAATCATCTATACTATGAGGAGAATGATCCTGTTAGAATAACATGGAGACCAGGCTTCAAAATCTCCCAAGCAGACAAAACCCTTTAAGCCACATAAGCAAACTAAATCTAGTTTACTGCATGAACAGAAGTGAAACTTAGCTTGTTTCTTAAAAATAAATACCTCTGGTAATCACAAGAGAAACTTTAGTCTTCTTACTGAAAATGGTATAAGATAATCACTTTTGACCAATTCCCTGATGTGTGGCTTCCCTGGTGGCTCAGGGAGTAAAGAACCTGCCTGCAATTCAGGAGCCGCAGGAGATGCAGGTTCGATCCCTGGGTCGGGAAGATCCCCTGAAGGAGGAAATGGCAACCCCCTCCAGTATTCTTGCCTGAAGAATCTCATGGACAGAGGAGCCTGGCGGGCTATAGTACAGGAATTGCAGAGTCGGATACTACTGAAGCAACTTGGCATTCACGCACTGCTGTATGGAAACCCCCCTTTTAAAAACGAATTAGTGTTAAGGTCAAACAATTCTTAGTTTCACTTTCTAAGCCATCCTGCAATGTTATTTCTCTTGAGTGTCATGCTGGTTTTGGATTTCAGAGCTCCCAGTTTGAAAACTATTTTTATATGCACAGTCAACTCTTACTAATTATTTTTTTATTGATCTAATGGTTTTAATTTTGCTCTTCCTGGGTTTTCAACACTCTGTTTAAAATGCACATTTCATTGTGACACTTCTCTGATTAAAAAGACTCAAGTATCTTCAGAATCTAGAGGATAAAATGCAGAGCCCTTGGAGGGGCTGCAAGGCTGTGATCTGATTCTTGGTGGATTCAGTTGTCTCCTCTACAAGGACAAAGATGTCCCAAAGCTGGGAAGCTCCCTGGATGGACCTCTGAGATCTGTGTATGTGCCATTGACAATATCTGTTTACCTTTTTACCTGTTCTGGAAGCGCTCCAGGTATCAGCTCTGAGAAGCAGGTTCTAAGCACTTAATCTTTATTATCTCATTTTATCCACCTCATTGCCGGATGGGATAATTATCACTATAATTCCCAGCTCGTTATTGAGGCGACGTAGGTGGAGAAGTTTAAAATGTGCCTGTGGTCATATGGCATTTTCTTTCTCCACTGGATTTGAAATTTCCAAGGTAGAGACAGTTTAAGTTTAATAATTAACCAGTGTAGCCATAATGTCTGCTGAGGAGATGAAAAGTTCACCCATAACACGTCAGATACCTGCTTCAGCCTCACCACTTTCGATGAAGTCAGAGCATTATCACTGTGACAACTTCACACTGATTTTGCCAGAATGTGTCTTGCCTCCAAAGACCCTTCAGCCCTTCTCCCTTTGGTTTGCTGTGTTGCTGATTTGTGAATCTAAACGTGGCTTAATACTGGATAGTGTCAGGTTTTGACGCTAAATTTCCAACCTTAGGGGCTGGATGTAGGCATGACAGTGTTTCGCAGCCCTGAGTCACACGTCTGCCGGCAGATTCAAGTTCCTCCTGCAATAGTTGGACACAGTGTTTGGTGAGGCTCAAGGAGCATTAGTTAGTAAAGGACTAACAAGTTAGTCTTGGGATTTGGACTTCAGTGAGGGTAGAAGGTTTCCCTGCTGGCTCAAATGGTAAAGTGTCTGCCTACAATTTGGGAGAACTGGGTTTGATCCCTGAGTTGGGAAGATTCTCTGGAGAAGGAAATGGCAACCCACTCCAGTATTCTTGCCTGGAGAATCCCACGGACAGAGGAGCCTGTTGGGCTACAGTCTATGGGGTCGCAAAGAGTTGGACATGACTGAGTGACTTCACACACACACAAGGGTAGCAGAGGGCTTCCCAGGTGGCTCAGTGGTAAAGAATCCTCCTACCGATGCAGGAGACCTGGGTTCTAGCCCTGTGTCGGGCAGATCCCCTGGAGAAGGAAATGGCAACCCATTCCAGGATTCTTTTCTGGGAAATCCCATGGACAGTAGGAGCCTGGCAGGATACAGTCCACTGGGTCACAAAGAGTTGGACACAACTTAGTGACTAAAACAAAAACAGCAACAACGAGGGTAGGAGGAAGCATCTCCAGGTCTATTCAGTGACACCCAACTCTCCACTTAATGATTAACTTGTCTAAGGGCCAGATCACCAAATTTACAAAACATACTGACTTAACAAAGGGTGATTTTTAACAGTTTTGACAAGATTGTTACTGACTTTAAAACAAGGTTTTAAGAGCTTTAGCAAGAAATTTTGATTTCCTAAATGTGTAAAATATGTCTATATGCTCAGTCGCTCAGTTGTGTCTGACTCTTTGTGGCCCCATAGACTATAGCCCACCAGCCTCCTCTGTCCATGGAACTTTCAAGGCAAGAATACTGGAGTGGGTTGCCATTTCCTTCTCCAATATGTTTATATATTCTTGACAAATCAGTAAATTGGTGAATTTAGCAAATTAGCCTTATTGCTGAGAAAACTCTTCTGACACCAGTGTGTTTATGAATTTGAACTCCAGGACGACATAGAACTTGAGTATCTTGTTTAATGTTGTTTTATTAATGCTCAGCAGTGTGCCTAGGACATAATTAATTGAATAAATCTTTGTTGAATACATTAATAAATGTGTATATGAATTTGTGGTTGACTGTTGTGCAGAAACACATTAAAATGAGCATCAGTTCAATTCGGTTCAGTTCAGTCTCTCAGTTGTGTCTGACTCTTAGCAATCCCATGAATCGCAGCATGCCAGGCCTCCCTGTCCATCACCAACTCCCAGAGTTTACCCAAACTCATGTCCATCGAGTTGATGATGGCATCCAGCCATCTCATCCTCTGTTGTCCCCTTCTCCTCCTGCCTCTAATCCCTCCAAGCATCAGAGTCTTTTCCAATGATTCAACTCTTCGCATGAGGTGGCCAAAGTACTGGAGTTTCAGCTTCAGCATCAGTCCTTCCAATGAACACCCAGGACTGATCTCCTTGAGAATGGACTGGTTGGATCTCCTTGCAGTCCAAGGGACTCTCAAGAGTCTTCTCCAACACCAAAGTTCAAAAGCATCAATTCTTCGGTGCTCAGCTTTCTTCACAGTCCAACTCTCACATCCATACATGACCACTGGGAAAACCATAGCCTTGACTAGATGGACCTTTGTTGGCAAAGTAATGTCTCTGCTTTTCAATATGCTATCTAGGTTGGTCATAACTTTCCTCCAAGGAGTAAGCGTCTTTTAATTTCATGTCTGCAGTCACCATCTGCAGTGATTTTGGAGCCCCCCAAAATAAAGTCTGCCACTGTTTCCACTGTTTTCCCATCTATTTCCCATGAAGTGATGGGACCAGATGCTGTGATCTTAGTTTTCTGAATGTTGAGCTTTAAGCCAACTTTTTCACTCTCCTCTTTCACTTTCATTAAGAGGCTTTTTAGTTCCTCTTCATTTTCTGCCATAAGGGTGGTATCATCTGCATATCTGAGATTATTGATATTTCTCCCAGCAATCTTGATTCCAGCTTGTGCTTCTTCCAGTGCAGCATTTCTCTCGATGTACTCTGCATAGAAGTTAAATAAGCAGGGTGACAATATACAGCCTTGACGTACTCCTTTTCCTATTTGGAACCAGTCTGTTGTTCCATGTCCAGTTTTAACTGTTGCTTCCTGACCTGCATATAGGTTTCTCAATAGGCAGGTCAGGTGGTCTGGTATTCCCATCTCTTTCAGAAATGCAAAAAAGCAAAATGGCTGTCTGAGGAGGCCCTACAAAGAGCTGTGAAAAGAAGAGAATAGAAAAGCAAAGGAGAAAAGGAAAGATATTCCCATTTGAATGCAGAATTCCAGAGGATAGCAAGGAGAGATAAGAAAGCCTTCCTCAGTGGTCAGTGCAAAGAAATTGAGGAAAACAACAGAATGGGAAAGACGAGAGGTCTCTTCAAGAAAATTAGAGATACCAAAGGAACATTTCATGCAAAGATGGGCTCGATAAAGGACAGAAATGGTATGGACTTAAGCAGAAGATATTAAGAAGAGGTGGCGAGAATACACAGAAAAACTGTACAAAAAAAGATCTTCACATGACCCAGATAATCACGATGGTGTGATCACTCACTAGAGCCAGACATCCTGGAATGTGAAATCAAGTGGGCCTTAGAAAGCATCACTACAAACAAAGCTAGTGGAGGTGATGGAATTCCAGTTGAGTTATTTCAAACCCTAAACTATGATGCTGTGAAAGTGTTGTACTCAATATGCCAGCAAATTTGGAAAACTCAGCAGTGGCCACAGGACTGGAAAAAGTCAGTTTTCATTCCAATCCCAAAGAAAAGCAATGCCAAAGAATGCTCAAACTACTGCACAATTGCTCTCATCTCACACGCTAGTAAAGTGATGCTCAAAATTCTCCAAGCCAGGCTTCAGCAATATGTGAACCGTAAACTTCCAGATGTTCAAGCTGGTTTTAGAAAAGGCAGAGTAATCAGAGTTCAAACTGCCAATATCCGCTGGATCATGGAAAAAGCAAGAAAGTTCCATAAAAACATCTATTTCTGCTTTATTGACTATGCCAAAGCCTTTGACTGGGTGGATCACAATAAACTGTGGAAAATGAGCATAGGCTATGTCAGTTTTCAGACCTGTGAAAATGTTGGTTAGTATTACTATTTTGTTATATTATTTTTAAGGTTGTATTAAACACACTTGAATTAGGTGAGCAATAGCTCCTTATAAAAACACAATAAAATATAAACATGGGTTTCTAAGCTTAAGTTTAGTGATCATAACTCATAGATTATTTTAATAGATATTTCAATTTGGCAATAGTGCAAGCATGTGTGCTAAGCTGCTTCAGTTGTGTCCAACTCTTTGCGACCCCCAGGACTGTAGCCCACCAGGATCCTCTGTCCATGGGAATCTCCAGGCAAGAATACTGGAGTGGATTGCCATGTCCTCCTCCAGGGGATCTCCCCAGTCCAGGGATTGAACCTGGGTCTCTTACATTTCCTGCATTGGTAGGTGGGTTCTTTAGCACAAGCAATAGTGGTAAAGAAGCCCTCAGCAATAGTATTTACCCAGAAAACCAGTTACAATGATTTAGAAATTAAAGAAAAATCATGAACTTCAGTATGTATACTTAATCCATTCTCTTAGGCAGCATAATGGCTTAATCAGTAGATTCTTGGAAGTTAGGAAGACAAAACAAGTTTTGTTAATGTGTTACATAATTTGTCTCATTTTCATGTGAAGGACTGAATTGTTGCCTAGACTTAGAATCACCATATTCAAACAATATGATTGTGATTGATTATGCAATTAGCTGTATTACCAAGGCAAATTGTGATCTTCTGATAAAGTGCTTTGATAGGGGGTTATTTCAGCCTGAAGGAAGGAGGTAAGCAATGGAATGCCAAGTTGTCTTATTTTATGTAAGCTCTAACTGAACTAGTTGTGAAACATAACATCATTTCCTATTTTTCAACCTCTGGTAAAGTCAATTATACTGTATCACATTGCCCCGTGTAGTTTATTATGACAACTAAGAACAGATGCATGGCTGCCTTACTGTTGTTAGATAGAGATCTTAAGGCTCAGTCAAAGCTCAATACCTTGTTATTCAACCCGGAACAATTATTATTTCTTTGAAGATAGAGATAAGCAACAGCCATGAACAACTGTATATTTGAGTGAGGGGTATAATGATGAAAAATAGAGGCTCCATGAATGAGAAAAACCAGGACAAGCACATGTATATTCATTATAATATATGCTGTTATTTTCATATTCATTTATGGTTTTCTGCATCAATTTGAAAATATGAATCTAGGTTTAAAAGTTTCATTGAAAGAAATCTTGCTTCTAGGTATAAATAACAGTATCTAAAAAAACCCATTGAACTTATGCCAACTGTG
Organism: Bos indicus x Bos taurus; assembly: GCF_003369695.1. Classification (NCBI taxonomy): domain Eukaryota; kingdom Metazoa; phylum Chordata; class Mammalia; order Artiodactyla; family Bovidae; genus Bos; species Bos indicus x Bos taurus. The sequence goes on along the minus strand of NC_040099.1, from coordinate 6,927,969 downwards.
AGGTTGACCGTTGTGTATTTTTGGGGGTTTCCAGGTGTTGTTTTGTTCAGTCCCTAACTCGTGGCCGACTCTTTGTTACCCATGGACTGTAGCCATGCACACGTTACCCCACGTGCCTCAGGCTTCCCTCTCCCTCACTGTCTCCCATTTGCTCAAACTCATGTCCATTGAGTCCGTGATGCTATCTAACCATCTCATCCCCTGCCGCCCTCTTTTCCTTTTGCCTTCAGTCTTTCCTATCATCAGGGTCTTTTCTAATGAGTTGGCTCCTCCATCAGGTGGCCAAGGTATTGGAACTTCAGCTTCAGCATCAGTCCTTTCAATGAATATTCAGGGTTAATTTCCTTTTGGATTGACTGGTTGAATGTCCTTAAAGTCCAAGGGACTCTCATGAGTCTTTTCTAGCACCATAATTCAAAAGTATCAGTTTGGCACTCAGCCTTCTTTATGGTCCAGCTCTCACATCCGTACATGACTACTGGAAAAACCGTAGCTTTGACTAGATGGACTTTTGCTGGCAAAGCAGATGTATCTGCATTTTACTATGTTGTCTAGGTTTTTCATAGCTTTTCTTCCAAGGAGCAAGCATCTTTTAATTTTGTGGCTGCAGTCATGGTTTCGAGGTGGCTCAGTGGTAAAGAATCTGCCTGCCAATGCAAGAGACATGAGACCGGGGTTTGAACCCTGGGTCTTGGAGATCCCCTGGAGTAGGAAATGGCAACCCACTCCAGTATTCTTGACTGGAGAATCTTATGGACAGAGGAGCCTGGCAGGCTACACAGTCCTTGTGCCTCCAAAAAGTCGGACATGACTGAGCACATTGTATTTTTAACACATCTTTACCAACCTATACGCTGAGAATATATGTGTGTATGTACCTATCTGTCTATCTATATCTGTTATACAATTATGCATTAAATATATAAACATATATATTAATAATATGATATATTAATATTAATGTTAGATAATATGCATTATGTATAATTTGCTTTTCTAACATATGTGTTTGTATATGTTTAAAGCCCTAGAAGACAAATTCAACCCATACCCACCAGGAGTCCAGTTTGCTTCTTACCATATGGGAACTTCAAGTCCAGGAACTACAGACCCTCTCGCCAGACTCCGAGTTCTCTGCCTTTTGGTCCTTCCTCTGTCTCTGTGCTTCCTGATTCTTGCTCTTGATCATCCCACCCCATTTCCTTCCAAGCTCCTATTTTTCTCCACTTTGTTGTTGTTCAGTTTCTCAGCCATGTCCAACTCTTTGAGACCCCATGACTGCAGCACGCCAGGCTTCCCTGTCCTTCACCATCTCCTGGAGTTTGTTGAGTCGGTGATACCATCCAACCATCTCATCCTCTGTCATCCCCTTCTCCTCCTGCCTTCAATCTTCCCCAGCATCAGGGTCTTTTCCAATGAGTTGGCTCTTGGCATCAGATGGCCAAAGCATTGGAGCTTTAGGTTCAGCATCAGTACTTCCAATGAATATTTAGGGTTGAATTCCTTTAGGATGGACTAATTTATGGCCTCTAATCGCCAGCAGGGGTGTCAGATTTCCAGCCCATCTTCCAGTGTTTCTCTGCTGCTGCTGCTGCTGCTAAGTCGCTTCAGTCGTGTCTGACTCTGTGCGACCCCATAGACAGCAGCCCACCAGGCTCCCCCATCCCTGGGATTCTCCAGGCAAGAGTACTGGAGTGGGTTGCCATTTCCTTCTCCAATGCATGAAAGTGAAAAAATAAAGTGAAGTCGCTCAGTCGTGTCCAACTCCTAGCAACCCCATGAACTGCAGCCCACCAGGTCCCTCTGTCCATGGGATTTTCCAGGCAAGAGTTCTGGAGTGGGTTGCCATTGCCTTCTCCGAGTGTTTCTCTAAGACACTGCTTTTCTTATTTATGTAACTGCCCTTTCAATATTGCATCGTCCTCTCAGGCAGTTACTTCCCCTGAAAAACCACATTCCCAGAAAATTCATACTCTTCCTTTTTCTAATAAGAAACTAATACCAATAGCAATAATAATAATAATGAGAATCATCAACATTTGTGGGCTTACTTAATATGTACTAAAGTACAATTTTACTGAATTACCTGTAATTCTCTAGTTTAATTTTCACCATAAACCTACGACGTAGGTGCTATCATTATTTCTTTTTACAAAAAAAGAAAATTAAATTACAGAAAGGGCTTTCTCCTCGTGGAGTCTACTATTACTATAATATGCTATAAATATACCATCATCTCTGGCCACTGTTTCCTTATTTTTTTAACCTTGACTGTGGCAATGGTTGGAGAAGGAAATGGCAACCCACTCCAGTATTCTTTCCTGGGAAATCCCATGGGCAGAGGAGCCTGCCTGGTGAGCTACAGTGCATGGGGTCACAAAAGGATTGGACACAACTTATCAACTAATCAACATGGCAATGGTGGGGCTTCCCTGGTGGCTCAATGATAAAGAATCCATCTGCCACTGCAGGAGACGTGGATTTGATCCCTAGATTGAGAAGATCCCCTGGAGGAGGAAATGGCAACCCACCCCAGTATTCTTGCCTGGGAAATCCCATGGACAGAGGAGGCTGGTGGGCTACCATCCATGGGGTGGCAAAGAATCAGACATGATTTAGTGACTGAGCAACAACAACAACAACAGTCAATTAACAATATTGTGATAGTTTTGGGTGAACAGCAAAGGGACTCAGCCATACATATACATGGATCCCTTCTCCCCCAGCCTCCCTTCCCATCCAGGTTGCCACATAACATTGAACAGAGTTCCATCTGCTATACAGTAGTTCCTTGTTGGTTATCCTTTTTAAATATAGCAATGTGTACATGCCTATCCCATTTGTCATTGTTCAGTCACTCATTCGTGTCCAACTCTTTGCGACCCCGTGGACTGCAGCACGCCAGGCTTCCCTGTCCTTCACCAACTCCCAGAGCTTGCTCAAACTCATGTCCATTGAGTCAGTCGTGCCATCCAACCATCTCATCCTCTGTCGTCCCTTTCTCCTCCTGCCTTCAAATTTTCTCAGCATCCGGATCTTTTCAGATGAGTCAGCTCTTCACATCAGGTGGCCAAAGTATTGGAACTTCAACTTCAGCATCAGTCCTTCCAATGAATATTCAGGATTGATTTCCTTTAGGATGGACCGGTTTGATTGCCTATTCCATACTCCCTGACTGTCCCTTTTCCCCAGCAACCATAACTTCATTCTCCAAGCCTGTCAGATTCTTTCTGTTTTGCTAGTAAGTTCATTTGTATCATTTCTTTTTAGATTCCACATGTAAGTGGTATTATATGACATTTCTCTTTCTCTGTCTTACTTCACTCAGCATGACAATGTGTAGGTCCATCCATGTTGGTGCTAATGGCATTATTTCGTGCTTTTTAATGACTGAGTAACATTCCATACCTCCATGCACCGGGAAAAAGCGATGGAGACATGGCAATATTACTAAGCATTGCTATGTTAAGAGATTGTAAACTATTTGAGAACTATCAGCAAGTTTTCTCAAAGCGTTTTTATTCACTATGTAGGCCTTCAATGAGCATGTATTGAATTAATGTCACAGTGAGTGGGAAGGTGAGATGTGTTTGCTTATGCTAATGACATGTTGATATCGTCTCTCCAAAGAGGAATTTTAATGACAATTGCAGTTGTCAACTGAAAGTTGCCAGAATGTGTGTTAAATATATTGGCCCAGGTTTGATGTCTCCTATCCCCGTATCTGGCCCCATTACTCTTTCCTGTGTTTCAGTGTCACCTGTGACTTTGAAATCAAGCTGTAGTCACCAGCTCAATGTGTCACATCAGAACAGCTCAACTCTACATTCTCTTTTTATTTAGTCAACATATATTAGTAAGATTTTATTGTGTGATGGACTTTGGCTAGATTCTGGAGATGCAAAACACGTACAGTTTCTCTTCTCAGGGAGCATCTAACCAAGTCCACAGACAGGGACCATGTAATCATAAGGATGACTGCTGCTGCTGCTAAGTTGCTTCAGTTGTGTCCAACTCTGTGCGACCCCATAGACAGAAGCCCACCAGGCTCCCCTGTCCCTGGGATTCTCCAGGCAAGAACACTGGAGTGGGTTGCCATTTCCTTCTCCAATGCATGAAAGTGAAAAGTGAAAGTGAAGTCATTCAGTCGTGTCCAAGGCTCAGCCACCCCATGGACTGCAGCCTACCAGGCTCCTCTGCCCATGGGATTTTCCAGGCAAGAGTACTGGAGTGGGGTGCCATTGCCTTCTCCATAAGGATGACAAGTGTTATCAAAGTGGACATGAAGGATGCTGGGGAGGTAAATTACAGGAGCTCACCTTACCTGAGGCTTCAGGGAAAGCATCTGGAGGGAAATGGTGTTCCAGAAACGTGCAGGGTGTGTGGGAAACAGCCAAGTGGAGAGAAGAGTTAGGGTGCTGTAGCCATAACCATGCATGTTAGAGGAACTGGCTGGAAGACAAGCATGATGGGAGAGCAGAGACAAGGGGGTCTTGGGGTGGAGGGTTTATAACTCAGCACAAGGGTTTTGACTTGGCCACAGGAAGCCACTGAAACTTTTGAGAAGAGGAGAGCATGATCAGTGAGGCGCCACTGGTTACTTGCCTGCTCCAGATTCACCGGCAGCTCTTGGTGGGTGGGGGATTCCCAGGCTCCCTGGTGCATTCCAGGTTCCATCCCCCTCCTGAGTGGCTCTCCTGCCTGGGAACCTCTTTGGCAGCACAGTATCTTGTTCAGCTAGTGTTCCAGTCAGCAAGCATTGGAGCATTTCATGCCATAACCATCAATTCTCAACAAAGGAGAGAGAGCATAGAGTTTTTCATCCTTCAGAGAGAAGAAACAGAGGAATCACTGCAAGATCCTTTCAACAGGGACGTCCTAAAGGGACGGAGCTCCAGTTCCTCCTCTGAGTAATCTACTTATTCGATTTCTCCTTTCTCTATAGCTTCACTTGTACTTCCAGAATCACATCCTAAATACACTGCCTGCGTGAATGTTCTTATCTCAGTGTTTTCTATTTAAGGAGCTCGAATGAAGAGGGTTAGGACTGGAAGTTACAATAAAAGCAGACTCTAAGAATAGGGCTCTGGAAATTGGATCATTCACCGATAATAGGGCATCAAGAACGTTGCTGGGTGGTAGGAAATGGGACAGTAATAATCCCCACAGAGTTGTATCATCATAATTACCCCATCATCCCTGCTCATTGACTGAGGTAGAGGCTGAAGCAGAACCAGTAACTTACACCATGACCCCTGTGCCTGAGGCCGGCATGGGGGCCGTGGTAATTACACGGATTGTGGAGTTGTCTTCTGTTCGCTAACATCCCCTGAAGGCTAGAGAAAGAAACTAACGGGCTCAGATCAACAGCTGTCATTCAGGGAGCACTTTGAAAACTCCTGCAGCCACAAGTCAGATTATATTTCAAATCTGACAGGAGATGAAAGCCTGATGGAAATGGAATGCACAGTACTTTGCTCATGGAAAAGTCAGGGTCCTAGTAATAAAGCAATAAGACCCTGAGACATGGGGTGAGGACTTTGGGAGGGGAACTTATGATAACTTTGGGCTTCCCTGATGGCTCAGATGGTAAGGAATCTGCCTGCAATGCAGGAGAGCCAGGTTTGGTCCCTGGGTTGGGAAGATCCCCTGGAGAAGGGCATGGCCACTCACTGCAGTATTCTTGCCTGGAGAATCCCATGGACAGAGGAGCCTGCTGGGCCACAGTCCATGGAGCCTGCCAGGCTCCTCATCCATGGGATTCTCCAGGCAGGAATATTGGAGTGGGTTGCCATTTCCTTCTCCAGGGAATCTTCTCAACCCAGGATGGAACCCAGGTCTCCCACACTGCAGGCCGACTCGTTATTGTGCTTCTTATGATCACTTCCCAAACAACCCACCTACACACAAGTCCTTGTTTCAGGGTTAGATGGTGAATCCCCACTCACACAGTGTTTGAAAAGGTCCTTCTAGTTGCAATGGGATGTCGAGTGGAAGGGGTAGAGAGACCAGTAAGTGAAGCATTAGTCATCCAGGTCAGAGAAGCTGGTGGTTTAGGTTAGGGTTGTGACTGATCCTGGGCCAATTCTAGCGATGGAATTCACAGCACTGATTGCATGCTGAGAGGGGGGACTGTTTGAATTAATTTCCTGCCTGTAATTGTACCTATTGCTGCCTTCAGACCTGTGTCTGCCCTGGCTCTTAGCATTGCATTTCCAATATTTGCGGGGAAGACATTTTGCTTCTGAGTACATGTCCATTTCTGGGATTTTGTTCTTGATTTTCATATCCCTCCTGAAGTCAACTATCATGTAGACTTGAATCACTACCCATCAGGTTTCAGGTATGTTCACATGCCTTTTAATCACCTTCCAGCTGCTTCCTGGTTACCCCATCCTCTTGTTTAACTCAAGTGGTTCTTTCTTGCTTCTCTCTCTCTTCATGATCAGGCATAAGTAACAGATGATCATCGATCATCTTCCTACCAATGTAAACAAATCACCCCATCAAGTTGCCTTGATTCATGCAACTATTCAGCACCACTGACATGGATTCGTATCATGTAAGGATACATCATTTTTCTTAAAAGTGGATGCTTTTGGTAGGATCTGAGTGCTGCGTTTCTGTGCCTAAGAAAGAGCTTGAGCACTTTAGATGAACTATAGTGCAGTTCTGTCTACCTTGTCCCTTAGATTCCACCTCTTGGCTGGAGTGGGTAAGCCTTCTGTTTGGCTGAGAATACAAGCCTCTCTCTTCAACTTTCACAATGGTGTGGCAACTCTATCTTCCTACATCTGGTGCATAAAACGTACAGTTTCAGCTTTTTGCCACATCCCAAAATATCTGCTTTAGAAGCCCCTGTTAGTGAATCCAATAAGGATTGACAACAAGCCAGGATCTGACAAAGTTTAACGAAGATAGTTAGTATTTGCAAAGATCTGTATTTTTAAGTAGATAATACTTAAATAGATAATACTTAAATTATAATACATATACTATACAATACATATACAATATACAATACATATACAATATACAATACATATACTATACATATATAAAATGTTAAACCCCAAAATAATATTATTAGTAATTAAAGGAGAAATGTTAAATGTGTCTGAAGAAGCGCTATTTTTATGGGCGAGAAACCTAGCTGTTTAGAGAAGTTCACATCCTTTTCTTTTTGGCCACAAAGCTAGACTACAGTTTGTAGTTTCCCATGAGGTTAGAAATGGCATGTGACTGAGTCCTAACCAAGGGAATTGTGAGTAAATATGATGCCTCTACCTGTAATTCTGGTTGAAAGTGAAAGTTGCTCAGTCGTGTCCGACTGTTTGCAACCCCATGGTGTATACAGTCCATGGGATTCTCCAGGCCAGAATACTGGAGTGAGTAGCCTTTTCCTTCTCCAGGGGATCTTCCCAACCCAGGGATCAAACCCAGGTCTCCTGCATTGCAGGCAGATTCTTTACTAGCTGAGCCACCAGGGAAGCCCGTAATTCTGGCTAGGTTTCCTGTTAGTGCATCTGTATTTGTTAGGCTGGAGTGGAGACTACCACTGAGGTCACCTTGGAAACGATGCACTGAAGCCCTTTGTCTTCCTGGTCAGTGACTCGCAGTGATGAGATGGCCTGTCCCCACCTGTGTCTGCTCGGTACTGTTCCCTGAGCGAGAAACAGACTTTCACTTTAAACCATTAGCATTGTTAGTTGATAGCTTACCTGGTTGACACAGTACCACAATAAGCGTTTATTTCAGGCTGGATATTCTAAAGTTCACTTTTTGGAAGATGTGAATTTTAATGGGATCGTGAGAGACAGGGAAGGATTTGAATTGGTTGAAGTAGGGGTGGATATTCAAGATACATGATAATACAAAACAGAAATCAAAAAGAACTTCTTGTGCAAATAGGTTTGGAAGGGCTACAAACAAATCAGTTTGGGCAAAGATGAAAAATTTTAAGAATAGTTCAAAGCAGGGAGGATAGGATTGAGCCTGGTTGTGGAAGACCTTTAACAGTTGGATGAATATTTTGATTTTATAAGGTTAGCCATACACATATTTTTTAAAAAGTGAAACTTTGCTGACACAATAAAAGTAGTATTCTAAGAAGATTAATCTTGTGATCTTAGTTTGAGGCCAAAATGAACTTTTCCTGGAAGTCCAGGAAAGAGAACCTGGAAATAGTTTTATGTGCTTTACTGAGATAAAGAGAGGGCTTCCCCGGGGCTCAGATGGTGAAGAATCTGCCAGCAAGGCAGGAGACCCAGGTTCCATCCCTCGGGTTGGAACCCTCTGGGGAAGGGAATGGCAACCCACTTCAGTATTCTTGCCTGGAGAATTCCATGGATAGAAGAGCCTGGCAGACTACAGTCCTTGCGGGTGCCAAAGAGTCAGACAAGACTGAATAACTAACACTACTACTAACTACTAAGATCAAGAATGTCAGGAAGAATGTATAAATATTTTAGCTGTGAAGAGAGCGCTTGTCTTCCCATTAGTCAGATTTAAACCCTGAGGATTTTTTTCTGTTTTGTGAAAAAAAAAAAAAAATGAAAAGGCAGAAACAATTGGTTTGAACACATGTCTGTATACCAAAAGAAATTGCCTAATTATTGTTATGAAATGATGGACATGTGTTCTTTAGAATGAAAGTTGCTTGGCCCACTTATACTCATTACACACTCAGCCTGATGATAAAGAAAGACATTAGAAGAACAATTTCATAATTGCAGTTGGATCTAGGTGCTTATGAGAAGGGCATAGAGTGGATCCTAAGGTCACAGAGCTGGGATGCCTGGGCATTCAGGGAAGCTTTTCTGAGCAGTGGTGGTTGTGGTCAGTTATGGTCAGTGTGGGACATGGATTCTCCCTAAGGATCATCAACTATTTGATAAGGTCATGTGGGTGAGTGGTGCTGAGGCTGGGAAATGTCAAGGGGCAGATGACACACTTGTGTTGTTGTTTAGTCCTTAAGTCGTGTCCAACTCTTTGCCACCCCATGGACTGCAGCACACTAGGCTTCCCTGTCCTTCACTATTTCCTGGAGTTGGCTGAAACTCATATCCACTGAGTCAGTGATGCCATCCAACCATCTCATCCTCTTTTACTTTCTTTTTCTGCCCTTGATCTTTCCCAGTATCAGGGTGTTTTCCATTGAGTTGGCTCTTTGCATCAGCATCGGTCTTTCCAATGAATATTCAGAGCTGGCTTCCTTTAAGATTGACTGGTTTGATCTCCTTGCTGTCCAAGGCACTCTCAAGAATCTTGTCCAGTACCACAGTTTGCAAGCATCAGTTTTTCGGCACTCAGCCTCTTTATGGTCCAACTCTCACATCCATACACGACTACTGGGAAAAACATAGGTTTGACTATATGGACCTTTGTTGACAAAGTGATATGCCTGCTTTTTAATAAGCTGTCTAGGTTTGTCATAGCTTTTTCTTCCAAGGAACCAGTGTCTTTTAATTTCAGGAAACACGAAACCACAGATAAATCAGGAGGAAATGAGCAATACCTGCTTGGCTCATTGAATGTTATTCAGTGCAGAGAAGCAGAGTGTGATGTAAAGGGGTGTGAAGGTAGGACCAGAAACCATAAATCCCAGTTCCAGGTGTGCCGATTTAAATCCATTAGAGCGCCCCTGTTTGGGAAACTGCTCAGACAGTGGTTAGAGAAGTGGATAAATAGCACCAGTCTCCTCAGTGATGTACTCAGAGCCATTTAAAATGTTTATTGTCAGGCTGCCTTTAAATTTGCCAGGAAAAAAAAAAGGAAACTCTTGCACCAGCCTGATGCACCTTACCTTAATTTCCTTTTAAATCCCCTCCTCTGTGTTTAGCTTAAGACTCCATCTCCTCACTTTAATTCTCACATTACTCATGGTTGATTCTCCTTAAAATAGGTTGGCTTTTAAGCAGGATTACCTGGAAACAATTTAAACAAAATCCTTCATACATAAGCTCAGCTTTTTTGATTTCCAGAGACTTTCAAAATGATTTGTGTTGCCTCGTTAAATATTGGGTCAGTCAATAAGAACAAGTAAAGATACTGGAAAAGCAAATAAACATCACATTCTTATTCTAAGGACAAGGAAGGAGGGTCCCTATTCAAGCAGGTCCCCCTCCCCGCTCCAGCAATCCAGAATCTCAAGTTGTAGGCTTTGTGATTTATGCTTACATTTCCTTCCAATGTAATTCATTGATTCCATGAGTCTAGTCCATGCCTTGTTTATGGAAGAAAGAGTGGGAAAATGTTAGGACATGTGATTTGCCATATTTTAAAAATCATTTATTCATCAACTATTTTTTGAATGCCTACTTTGTATTGGGGTAAGGATGGTCTTCGGTAAACCTCAGTGAGAATCTAGTCATCATTCTTGTACTTGTGAAGTTATGTTAGAACGAGGAAGCAGATGGTGAAGAAGTAATTATGATGAACTGGTGCGTGTGTTCTAATGAAGTCATGCAGGGTGGTGATAAGCAGGCAAACAAGAGGGATCTATGCTAATCACTGGCTTAGAAGTGTTCTCCCTGAGAAATTGATGCTTAAGTTGAGATGTGGAGAAGCAGTGGAATTAGTCAGAAGAAGGTGATGAGAAGAGAGATGTTCTTGGCAGAAAGAAGATTATTGGCAAAGAACACGAACAGTTTAGTGAGATGGAGGAAGTGAAAGAATTTCAGTGCATCTTGAGAATAAAATCTGTGCTAGGAAATCCAGAACTGAAACTGAAGATGAATCTGGAGGCATTGGCTATATTGTAAACCCAGGTCCTTATGTTGAATTTTATCTCAAGAGCAAGGAAAATCCACCAAAGGGTTTTGAGTAGGAAGAGCCATGATGTTGTAAGATGGAGATAGTTAGACTGGGAAGCCTGGCAGTTACCAAGTTAGTACCTGTGGGAGATGATGGGTGTCTGTACCAGCGTGGCAATGGTTGTCAAGGGGCAGAGAGGTGTTTAGTTAGCTTCCTGGTGGCAAGACCAGACATCTGTTCTGTAGACTCCTGATCTGTGATGCTGTAACTGATTCATGGCATGTTGTCATTTATCCATTAATCTTAGGCACTTTGTATTCTTTTAAAAAAGGTTTTATTTATCTGCTTGTTTATTTGTTTATTCATGACTGAGCTGGTCTTCATTGCTGCCCCAGACTTTCTCTAGCTGCAGTGAGCAGGGGTACTTTCTAGTTGCGGCACACGGGCTTCTCATCATGGTAGCGTCTCTTGTTGCAGATCACAGTCTCTAGGGTGTGCGGGCTTCGGTAGTTGCAGCGCCTGGGCTCTAGAGCACAGGCTTAACAGGTGTGGTACGACTTAGTTGCCCCGAGGCATGTGGGATCTTCCTGGACCAGGGATTGAACCCACGTCTCCTGCGGTGGCAGGCGGATTCTTTACCCCTGAGCCATCAGGGAAACCCGATCTTCAGCATTTTAAAAATATGTGCCTCATTTTAATACCTGCCTCTTGGCATAGAAAACTTGGACATGAAGTTCCTGTAAGGAGATTTTCCATCATGTGAATCACTAAGAGTGTTCATTACCCTGGTCACTGTTATCAATAACACCCTAAAATAACTTGCTGGTCTTTTACGGATGTAAGAATAGTTCTGTAGAAGTAGAAATGAACTAGCAGGTGAGAATGACAATATATTCAGTTTTGTGTAGCTTGTCACATTTTCCCTTGGGGCAGACTGCACTGAGGGTGACTTTAAAAAATAGTTAGAGTATAATATTCTTCAGATGTGAATTTATTTGCATTTCTCTTGGGGTCAGGAGACAGCTACCAAGCGACTCTTATGTTGTGGGCTAAGTTTTCTGCTAGTTTTTGGTATAGGAATATGTCTATCTTTTGTCTTTCCAGAAGGAAATTACTGACCAGGGTATTCAGAAGGCCCAATTCTTCTGGTGTTGTTAATACCATTTAGGGAGGAATGGAGACTCAGACATTAAGAACAGACTTGTGGACACAGTGGGGGAAGGAGAGGGTGGAGTGAATTGAGAGAGCCGCATGGACATGCACTACCCTGTGTGAAATAGCCAGTGGGAAGCTGCTGTCCAGCAGGGAGCTCAGCCTGGTGCTCTGTGATGACCTAGAGAGACGGGATGGGGGTGGTGCTGTGGGAGGGCAGTTCCAGAGGCAGGGGACGTGTGTGTGCCTGTGGCTGACTCATGTTGATGTATGACAGAAACCAACACAATACTGTAAAGCAATTATCCTCCAATTAAAATAACAACACATTTATTCCTAAGAAACCAAATAATCAGCTCAACATTCAGATATTTTGTAGACCTATATAAAAAAAGACTAACATCCCCTTCATGTTGATTTTTCTATAGTGAAAATGTTACTGAGAGTCATTTTTATTCTTGTAGTTAAATGCCTTTAGCATCATCTGAGTGTTGTAATGATTCTTACTTGTGTGGTTTAGGTCATGCTGTCATACATTAGCCATGTCAAATAGGACACTGTTCTACATCTTGTTCAGTCTGCTCCAGGGGCCAGGATTTTATGGTGACAGAGGCTCCATCTCCTATAAAAAGTGCCCGTCAAGGGGATCAGAGTTAAAGCCTCTGAAAACCCAAAGCCTCCCAACTAGTTCTGTGCTTGATTAAGACTAGAATTGTTGCTATTTAGCCACTCAATCTTGTCCTATTCTTTGCAGACCCATGGACTCTAGTCCACTCCTCTGTCCATGAGGTTTTCCAGGGAAGAATACTGGAGTGGCTTGCCATTTCCTCCTCCAGGGGATCTTCCCAACCCAGGGATTGAACCCACATCTGTTATAGCTTCTGGATTGGCAGGTGGATTCTTTACTGCTGAGCCGCCTGTAAAACTGGGAGGGAAGGAAGTACAATTTTAAGTCTTCTCCTCTGAGTTTAAAGTTGTAGTTTTAATATGACAGTAAAATGAGTTGATACATCTGCTTTGGGTGAGCAGAGAGCCAATTCTGGGGAGGAAAGTCCTCCACATTTGGGGCACTGACACGGTGAATTTCTATTTGCACGGCTCAGAAAGAATTTTCCCCAAACCAAAGCTAGCTAGCTTTCTGACATTTCCAGTTTTCCTTTAAGGCTTTTGAATAGAAATATTTCCTAATCTAACTATTACTACTCTCTATCATGGTAGTAAGTTTTAAATTTGATATTTTCTGTGATATCAGCAGCTATTTTCTTCCTCAAGGTTGTGTCTTGAAGTTAAGGTCTAAAGATATGTTTCTGTTACTCTATATGCAAATTTATTTTTGTGTTTAAAAATTTCCAAACAGGTTGAGTAATTGAAAGCTTTATGGAATTTTAATGCAATTCTTATCAGAAAAGTTGCATTTATTTTCCTGGGAATGATGGTTTGTCGTAGCAAATGTCTCAAGGTTCTCCATTTTCTTTACAGGTAGTGGAAACAGGTAGATGTATTTATAGTTCATTTACAAAGGGACATTTCTGTCACCAAGTCACCAGGCAAAGAAAGGCAACCAGGAAGTATAACGATTAACAGTGAGACGTCTAGGGTCAGATTGCTTAGGTTTTAATGCTTGGTCTAGACCTGACTAGCTGTGTGACCTTAGACAAAATGCTAAACTGTCTGTACTTCAATCTACTCAACAGAAAGCACAATGTATATTTGCTACATTTATTAATTTTCTATAATGACCCAGCATCATAAAAACTTGGTATGTTCTCTTGGTATGGTAATAGGGGAAATTATGCTAATCTAGTACTAATTCAATGGAGAAGGCGATGGCACCCCACTTCAATACTCTTGCCTGGAAAATCCCATGGGCAGAGGAACCTGGTAGGCTGCAGTCCATGGGGTCGCTGAGGGTCGGACACTACCGAGTGACTTCACTTTCATTTTTCACTTTCATGTATTGGAGAAGGAAATGGCAACCCACTCCAGTGTTCTTGTCTGGAGAATCCCAGGGACGGGGGAGCCTGGTGGGCTGCCATCTATGGGGTTCCACAGAGTCGGACATAACTGAAGTGACTTAGCAGCAGCAGCAGCAGTACTAATTCCAATACTGTTTAATGATTTTGGTTCTGAAGTTAAGAAATTTGAAGTCTATTGAAATTTCTGTCACTTGTTTTCTTTGCAGTATTTCTCTTTATTGCATAAAGCAGGGAGACTCTTATTTTTAAAGGTCTTGTCAGAGCAAGATCACCTCGAAGTAAATGTGTGCAGCATACTAAGAGCTAAATATGTTGATACCCTATTTAAAGCAAAAGTCAGTATATAATATAACAAGAAGAACCAGAGGTTGCATTCACTGGCCAGGCCTCACTCTCAGCACAGTTTACACATGAGCTCATTTGGTCACCACACCAACTAACCAAACCAGACTCTGGTATCCAGCCCATTTTACAGAGGTGGAAACTGAGGCACAGAAGGGCAGGTAAGTTTTCCAGGCCACACACAGAGTAGCTGATGGTACCAGGTTTTAAACCCAGGCTAACTCCATCTTTAACCCACTTAAAACTAAACATCAAACATAAGTCAATTCAGCAAATATTTATCAATGATATATCTTTCTCAAGGTTCTAGACAATTCCATTATGTTCTTATATGTAGAAATGAAAGAGAATTAGTATATGGATTTACCTGTAAGGTTCTTAATGACTTTAGAATCTGACATATATAACAGTTTGTGTTTAATTAAGGTGATAATATGTGCATTTCCTGTGTAACTTTTCAGGACATAATCTTTGAGGGACGGATGTCAGTGCATGATACTAACATTCACGTATCTCATCTTCAATGGGACTCATTGTTCTGTCGCTCAGTTCCATCCAACTCTTTGTGATACCATGGGCTGCAACACACCAGGCTTCCCTGTCCTTCACCATCTCACAGAGCTTGCAAACTCATGTCTATTGACTTGGTGAAAGATCCAACTATCTTGTCCTCTGTTGTCCCCTTCTCCTCCTGCTTTCAATTTTTCTTAGCATCAGGATCTTTTCTAATGAGTCAATTTGTCACACCAGGTGACCAAAGTATTGGAGTGTCAGCATTGGTTCTTCCAATGAATATTCAGGGTTGATTTCCTTTAGGATTGACTGGTTTGATCTCCTTGCAGTCTAAGGAACTGTCAAGGGTCCTCTCCAACACCACAGTTCAAAAGTATCAATTCTTTAGCCCTCAGCCTTCTTTATGGCCCAACTCTCACATCCATACAAGACTACTGGAAAAACCATAGCTTTGACTAGATAGACCTTTATTGGCAAAGTAATGTCTCCGCTTTTTAATATATTGTCTAGATTTGTCATATCTTTTCTTCCAAGGAGCAAACTTCTTTTAATATCATGGCTGCAACAACTAATCTCAAAAATATACAAGCAACTCCTACAGCTCAACTCCAGAAAAATAAACGACCCAATCAAAAAATGGGCCAAAGAACTAAATAGACATTTCTCCAAAAAAGACATACAGATGGCTAACAAACACATGAAAAGATGCTCAACATCACTCATTATCAGAGAAATGCAAATCAAAACCACTATGAGGTACCATTTCACACCAGTCAGAATGGCTGCGATCCAAAAGTCTACAAATAATAAATGCTGGAGAGGGTGTGAAGAAAAGGGAACCCTCTTACACTGTTGGTGGGAATGCAAACTAGTACAGCCACTATGGAGAACAGTGTGGAGATTCCTTAAAAAACTGGAAATAGAACTGCCTTATGATCCAGCAACCCCACTGCTGGGCATACACACTGAGGAAACCAGAAGGGAAAGAGACACGTGTACCCCAATGTTCATCGCAGCACTGTTTATAATAGCCAAGACTTGGAAGCAACCTAGATGTCCATCAGCAGATGAATGGATAAGAAAGCTGTGGTACATATACACAATGGAGTATTACTCAGCCATTAAAAAGAATACATTTGAATCAGTTCTAATGAGGTGGATGAAACTGGAGCCTATTATACAGAGTGAAGTAAGCCAGAAGGAAAAACATAAATACAGTATACTAACGCATATATATGGAATTTAGAAAGATGGTAACGATAACCCTGTATACGAGACAGCAAAAGAGACACTGATGTATAGAACAGTCTTATGGACTCTGTGGGAGAGGGAGAGGGTGGGAAGATGTGGGAGAATGGCAATGAAACATGTAAAATATCATGTAGGAAACGAGTTGCCAGTCCAGGTTCGATGCATGATGCTGGATGCTTGGGGCTGGTGCACTGGGACGGCCCAGAGGGATGGTATGGGGAGGGAGGAGGGAGGAGGGTTCGGGATGGGGAACACATGTATACCTGTGGCGGATTCATTTTGATATTTGGCAAAACTAATACAATTATGTAAAGTTTAAAAATAAAATAAAATTGGAAGAATAAAAAAAAAAAAAAATATCATGGCTGCAGCCACCATCTGCAGTGATTTTGGAGCCCAAGAAAATAAAACCTGTCACTGTTTCCATTGTTTTCCCTTCTATTTGCCATGAAGTGATGGGACCAGATGCCGTGATCTTAGTTTTCTGAATGTTGAGTTTTAAGTGAACTTTTTCACACTCCTCTTTCACTTTCATCAAGAGGCTCTTTAGTTCCTCTTCACTTTCTGTCATAAGGGTGGTGTTATTTGCGTATCTGAGGTTATTGATATTTCTCCCAGCAATCTTGATTCCAGCTTGTGCTTCATCCAGTCTGGCATTTCACATGATGTACTCTGCATATAAGTTAAATAAGCAGGGTGACAATATACAGCCTTGACATTCTCCTTTCCCAATTTGGGACCAGTCCATTGTTCCATGTCTGGTTCTAACTGTTGCTTCTTGACCTGTGTACAGATTTCTCAGGAGGCAGATAAGGTGGTCTGGTATTCCCTTCTCTTTAATAATTTTCCATAATTTGGAAAATTCTTAAAGAAATCACTACCCACTAGTATCAGTTTAACTTTGGATAGTGAATACAAATTGACTAATCTGTTACTTGGGCTTCCCAAGTGGTGCAAGTGGGAACCTGCATCCACCTGCCAATGCAAGAGATGCAGCTTCAGTCCCTGGGTCTGGAAGATCCCCTGGAGGAGGGCATGGCCACCCATGCAAGAATACTCCAGAGAATCCCATGGACAGAGGAGTCTGGTGGGCTACAGTCCATGGGGTCACAAAGAGTGGGACATGACTGAAGTGACTTACACACAATCTGTTACTTACATGTGGATTGCCTGTTTAGATTTTGAGTTAAATTATAAAGAGGATAGACATCAAAGGACATTTGGATTCTAGGCGAGAACAGCATGTTGGTATTTTCAGTTGGTTGGGGCCAGTGTATTTATATCCTGGGGGATACTAAGCATTTGAGAGCATAAGAGAATGAGAGGCACCCAGACAGGTATTTATTTTGGCTGTCAAAATTCCTTTACTTAAAAAAAAGTTAATTAAGTTAAAGGTTAAAGATTTTTTTTGATGTGGACCATTTTTTAAAAGCCCGTGGCAGATTCATGTTGATGTATGGCAAAACCAATACAATATTGTAAAGAAATTAGCCTCCAATTAAACTAAATAAACTTATATTAAAAAATAAAAGATTTCTTTTTGTGAACCATTTTTAAAAGTCTTCATTGAATTTGTTACAATATTACTTCTATTTATGGTCTGGATTTTTGGCTCTGAAGTGAGTCAGGTCTTAGTTCCCTGACTAGGGATTGAACCCCGACCCCCGCACTGAAAGGTGACGTCTTCACCACTGAGACACTGGGGAAGTCCCACCATTGTTTTTTACAAAGCGTTTTCTGCGGCAATGTTTCTGATTTAGATATTACAGAGTGAGAGTACCGGGCTGGTCAAATGGAGTGACAACTTAAAACTGTTGAAATTCTTTCTGTTTATTCTTTATTGATGTACAGTTGATTTACGGTGTTGTGTTAATTTCTGCTGTGCAGCAACGTGACCAAGTATGCAAGCATATACATTCTTTTTCATATCCTTTTCTATTATGGTTTATCCCCAAATATTGGATATTGTTCCCTGTGCTATGTAGTAGGACCTTGTTCTTGCATACTGTATGTAATAGCTTGCATCTAAAAAAAGTTGAGATTTCTGCTCAATTCTTACTATAATTTTGTTATTGAGAGATTTTGTACTCTTTGCAATTAATGTTGTTTGAAATTAATTGTTGAAATTGTGTGACCAGCTAAGCCAGAGGCTGTGACATTTTCTAAGAAAAGCCAAAAGCAACTATTATCCAGATATTAGGTTTGCCAAGTGGTAGCAGGTTTTCTCATTTGCTCTTCCCTATATCCTAGTCAGGATTAATAGTGATAAATATATTATTTAAGCTCTCTTAGCAGAAAACAAATTTGGCATGAAAGAGCACTAACATAAAAACTTTTCAGGAAATGAATCATTATTTT
Source organism: Bos indicus x Bos taurus (assembly GCF_003369695.1). Taxonomy (NCBI): domain Eukaryota; kingdom Metazoa; phylum Chordata; class Mammalia; order Artiodactyla; family Bovidae; genus Bos; species Bos indicus x Bos taurus. Next base: position 6,909,622 of record NC_040099.1, on the reverse strand, counting down.
GATTATACTCTAGATTTCCTGATGGGAGCACCATTACTGGAAAATATTCAGTAAGTTAAAAGAAGTGAAAATTATTGTTTTGAGCATTTCATTAGATTCTCAATTTCCTGATAGAATCACTGTTCTTGAGAGAATCCCATCCATAAGAAGAACAGGGTGATTTCAAAGATTTATCAAGACCTTTCTTCTGTAGAGAGTCAAATGATTTTCTTGTCAAGTAAATACTTCATGACATAGTTAAAAATAACTGTTGGAAAATACTGACTAATGCAGGGTTTGGGATGCAAATGACACCCAAAGCTATCACCGATGGGGCTTGGCTTTCCGAGTATTATTTCATAGGATCTTTCATTTCCATTTATCAGATGCCATTCCCTGTGCGGGTTCTGCATTACAGCCGTTTCTCTGCAGCTGTGACAGAAGACAGTGTCAGCCTCCACTGATGGTCTCAAGTCCCCGTGGACCATGCCGGTGCAGAGAGGAAGAACATACATTTTTATGTCGGGGAGTAATGAGCATCTTTCTTTCCACCTGCAATTTTCACTGCGGTTCTTTGTTTGCCTGTTGATCGCAAACAATCCTTCCCACCTGACATTCCGTCTCACCGGGCCCTTTTTTCTTCCTCTACATTGCAACCCAGGATGACTGTGGAAATTCGAAATGAATATGAAAATAGAATTCTGACTTGGTGACATAGAAAAATAACGATGAAGGTAAATGATGAGCTCAGTTGTGATGTATTATTTAGAAACCTCGCGTTGCTTCTGGGAGGCTCTTCCCCCCAAGGACCCAGAAGACATGACAATAGGAGACGTGGTGATGGGCACATGGAAAAGAATTGTGTTAAAGATGCTTTTTTTTCCTCAGATGCCTTTGTGTGCTTGCCCAGGGGTCAAGAAAGGAAAAAAAAAAAAACCCTGTCACCCGCATGACTTGTAATCATTACACCACTCCAGATAATTGTGCCTTGTTGGTCATCGGTCATTAATTATTTTGTCTGTTTGTCAGGAATCATTTGCTACATGCTCGTTGCTCCTTTGCCTTCTTTGTGTGAATGGTCTTCTATTTTATTTCATTAATGATGCTCGTATGTGCTGTAGGACAGGAGACTTGGAAACAAAGATGCGTGTTTATACAGCAGCTGGGTCTGGCTTTCACTGTAAAGGCAGCAAACAATTCAAAGAGATATTTTAAAGCAAGAAACTATCTTTGCTTCTACGGTGTCAAAGAGATAAGAATGTGTTCATTTTGCCTGTAGAAACCCCAGGTAATTCTGGAGTATAATTATAACCTTTTCAGGAAGATTCTATTGTGCCTGTACTGCCACATCATTGATATAGAACCTATAAAAATGGGTGTTTTTTAATTAAACAATGGAAACAGGTTCTCTCTAGGTAAACGGCCTTCAACTTCATCACCACTTTACTTTTTTGTATTACTCTCCTCCTTCATAAAAAATAGTTAAAAGAATTTTCTTAAGAATATGCTCAAGGAAATTGGAGACTGCTCCTGGTGGCTCAGTGGCAAAGAATCTGCCTGCCATTGCAGGAGATGCAGGAGATGGGGGTTCAATCCTGGATCAGGGAGATCCCTTGGAGAAGGGACTGGCAAGCCACTGCCTGGGAAATCCCATGGACAGAGGAGCCTGGGGGGCTATTTTCCATAGGGTCACGGACATGACTGAGCATGCACACACATATCTAGGTTTTGGCAGCTCTAGATTCAGGCGGCCCATTCCCTTAATGCCCACATCCGGCATCTGAAGGGATGAGTGACCACCGCGAGTGGTCAGTGGTGAACTGACATGTGGGGTGTTTGTTCATTTATAAATGGGGCTGGCGTCTATTTCAAGCGGACGATCAGAGTCTGCTTTGAGGTGCGGTGTGAGTGACCGCTATCAAAGTGACCACTTGCCAGGTGCTGGCGAGCGGGATTGCTTTTAACACCAAATAATAAAATGAGGTGATAAAAGTGGAGGTATTAAAGGAGACAGTGCTCGGGGAATGATGGAAGAGCAATCCAGAGGCGATAAGGCACTCGCTAAAGGTTAACCTGACCCACTGATGAAGAAAAATTAGGACGAGAAGAACCACGAGGCAGTGCAAGGGTGCTGTTATGCACAAATGGAGTGTTTAGGGGAAGACATAAATTGGGAGGAAGGAAGGTCCTTCTCAGGACTGTGTTAGGAAGTATCCTTTAGAGTAGTTGAATATCACTATAAAAAGATAACTAACCTATGATGTATCTAGTCAGAGACTAAGAAGTAACTTATAATTGCTGCTAATGATTTTATTTACTCAGGGATACAGAGATTCTATATAATACAAATAAAAGGGAGATAGTGGAGGACCAAGCACAGCACAGTGGAGGACAGAGGAGCCTGGTGTGCTGCAGTCCATGGAATTGCAAAGAGTCAAAGAGTCGGACAAGACTTAGTGACTAAACAACAACACCAGCAAAAGAAACTGTAAAGTGTGCCGGCATTCTATGTTTCATTTTTTTGGTAGGAGACACTTAAATAAAAGGACAAAAGCTACCATCTGTATCTTTCCCAATTGTGTTCCCGCCCAACATTAAAAGCTGGGAATGCTCGTGCAGGAAGCTATGAAATAGGGGGCATGATAATAATCACTGACCCAAGAGAACTGTGGGTGCAGCCCCTTGGGGGTAAACACTGAAAGAGGGCATGGTTCTGCTTGGCCAAGGGGGTGTCGATCAGCATAACCATACTTCCAAGGCAGAAAGCCTTAGCAAGCGTGCTACAGAGAATGACTCAGGTGCCTTGACCCTCAAAGCATAGAGAAGCAGCTGGGAATTCTACAGCTTGGTCCCTGGCCTCAGTTGGTTTCATTCTCAGGCTCCTGTGATAGTTTCCTTTCTTGGAAGCCTAAAATCAGCCTGATAACCAGTGAGACAAGAAAGGCTCAGACGCATACTATAAGCTGCATGCAGGTGTGCTTAAGTCACTGAGTTGTGTCTGACTCTTTGCTATCCCATGGACTATAGACCACCAGGCTCCTCTGTCCATGAAATTGCCCAGGCAAGAATAGTGGAGTGTACTAGAAGCTAGAGGTGCTTAATTGCTGCAGTCAGCCTATTCATGTCTTAAGTATTGTTTCTAAAATAATTGTGTGTGTGTGTGTATGTGTGTTAGTCGCTCGACTGTGTCTGACTCTTTGCGATCCCATGGACTGTAGCCCTCCAGGCTCCTCTGTCCATGGGCTTCTCCAGGCAAGAATACTGGAGTGGGCCACCTACATCATAGGCAGATTCTTTACCATCTAAGCCATCAAGGAAACCCCTTCTAAAATAATTATGTACTCTAAAGTGATGATTAGTGATTTTGAAACTATGCATTTCTATGTTTGTGGGAAAAAATGAATACAGCTGAAGAAATCTATGTATGTTTTAGAAGCTGCGAAGTTTTATTTTATTTACATCTCGAGATTTGGAGGCGTTATCCTTGTGGTATTTGTTTGTTTCTTTAAGAAGTCCTCCATTAGGGCTTCTCTTTCTAATTTGTTTTCTCCCATCTTTCATGATTGCCATAATTGTGTGAGTGTTTTTACAGCTGGAATTCAGGGCACATTCATTCATTTAATATCAATTTATGGAGTGTCTACCAAGTGCTGCGGGGGGACAGAGATGAATACAGCAGACAAAGCTCGGATGGAGCTTGCATTCCAGTGGGCGAGAGAAACAACCAGAAAGCAAGTAAATACATAACGTAAAGTCAGGAAATAATCAGAGCTAGAAGGAAAGCCCAGGGCCTGGAGAGTGATGTGGTTGGGGAGGTGTTACGTTTGATCCCATATTCAGGGCAAGCCTATCTCGTTGAAACGGGACTGGAGCGAGGGAAGGAATGCTTTGCTAAGATCCAGGGAATAAATTTTCTCAGAAGATTGGCTTCCTGTGGTTTAACCTAAAAGATCATAACTGCACCTTACCTCTAATGTTCTTTCCTACTTTCTCATGAGTCTATATTTTGAGCTTCAGTGAATCATTTTGGGGACCTATACTGTTGGCTTATGTTGTGTTGGCAATAAATTCCTTAGGTCACAGCTTGCAAATTTCTCTGTCATGTTGACCATGGGATCTATTCGCTTTCATTATAATGTCTGTGATTTCCTTTTCCAGGGGGATGGCTTGTGATGGAGGGTGGGAGTGGGCACCATGGTAGGCAGATGTGTAAAGTAAAAAAGGTGTGTGCTTGCACTGCGAGCTTTTAATTTATTTCCAGATCAGAATTAATCACAAAGCAAGATTTTTATTAATGATTGGTTTTGCAGAAGGGGCAAGGGATTAAAAGGGCTGAGGAAAAATGATATTGTCCCCCTCAAACAAATCATCATTGTCTTAGTTTTATTTCATGAAAAATTCCTAAACCAATGAGTACTCCCTTGGAAGAATTATACAGTCAGAACCATTAGTATTTTATTGCAGTTGTATAAATTCTTTAAGTTCTCCTAGCAGTCCACCCAGCCTGACCCAGTACTGAATTACTTGGGGAAAAATTGATGTTTTCATGCTACCCATAAAGTAATCTGTATTTTCCGAGACTCACTGTGGCCTACTTTACTTGGGAGTTTACTCCAGAGGTTTGTTGTTTGAATTTGTTAAAAGTTTGGGGAAAATAGCCCAACTCTTAGCTGTAAGATAGATCCAAAAAATGAAGTATGTTGTATTTTATGTATTATTCACGTGTTCAAGGTGCCCAAGGTGTGACGGACCCATGAGAAAGCCTTGTGATAAAAGATCTTTTCATCTGTAATCAAGTATTGCTTGTTCTTCCACTCTTGTGATGACGTGCCAATTCCAGAAAGCCACACTGGGGACTTCCTGGTGGTCCAGTGGTTATGACTTCACTTTCCAATGCAAGGTGTGCAAGTTCAATCCCAAGTAAGATGCCGTATGCCTCTCGGCCAAAAAGCCAAAACGCAAAACAGAAGCAATGGTGTAACAGATTCAGTAAAAACGTTAAAAAATGGTCCACATTCACACACACAAAAATCTAAAAAAAATAAAAAGTCACATTGATGTCAAAGTTGAAGAACGTTTCATAACTTTCCTTATTGGAAAATTTAAGCTGCACATCTGTTAACCTCTGCAGTTCTGTCCCATTTCATATCATCACTAAAATTAAAAATGAGCTTCTCATGAAAATAGAATCCTAGTGCAGAGGATGGTGGTGATTTAGTAGCTAAATTGCAGTCCTAGAGCAAATTTAGTGGTGGTTTAGCAGCTAAGTCGTGTCTGACTCTTGCTACCCTATGAGCTGTAGCCTGCCAGGTTCCTCTGTCCATGGGATTTTCCAGGCAAGAAGTCTGGAGTGGGTTCCCATTTCCTTCTCCAGGGAATCTTCCCAATCCAGGGATAGAACCCTCATCTCCTGTGTTGCAGGTGGATTCTTTACCACTGAGCCACCAGGGAAGCCAGAGGCTGAACTTAGCACCTTTGAAATTTAAGGCAGTCACTTAATCAAACAGAGACCTTTCTCTGGTTACCACTAATGGGGATTCACAGGTGTTAAATTAGCTTCGGAAGGACTCCTCTATTGTTTCTTAATGGAAAACTAGAACATATGGAGACTTGCACAAGGAAAATAAACATAAATCAAGTGTAAGAGATACTGGGTGTCATCTGAGCAGTTGCCTTTAGTTTTCTGGGCGTGCATGATTCAATGCCTATTGAGCTGTCTGATGTGGTTTGCTATTTCATTTCAAAATAATAATGCAACAGTTTCAACATTTTAGCTTTAACCTTCTCCATAACTAGAGGAAATATTCAAATGCTTTTGATGTGATAGTAGAGTGATTCTGTCTTTTGAGAATGACAATCAGTGCCTTTGTGATTTCACGGTATAAACTATTTGAAAGCTTGGGATGTGGAGGTGAGTGGTCTGTGATGATATTGAATCGTTTGGGTATGTTTTGGAACAGTTAGAAACAGAGAGGAAGTACAAAGCCAGACTAGAAAGAGCTCTTTTTACCCCAGGATTTTTAGGCTTTCTTGGTGCATATGGATTTTAGACAGAATTTTATTTGGATTTGATTTATTCTTTTGACCTTGACAATACCGAGTGAGGTGCAGTTTTCCAGTCTTCCTGTTGCAGATTTGGGGCATTAAATGTTCATGTTACACATTGTTTACAGCTACCAAATGTTATTGGGCTTCCCAGGTGGTTCTAGTGGCAAAGAATCTGTCTGCCAGTATAGGAGACATAAGAGACATGGGTTCGACCCCTTGATTGGGAAGATCCCCTAGAGAAGGGCATGGCAAACCACTCCAGTATTCTTGCCTGGAGACTTTCATGGACAAAGGAGACTGGCAGGCTATAGTCCATGGGGTCACACAGAGTTGGACACGACTGAAGTGATTTAGCATGCACACACACAGGCATACATGCACGCATCAAATGCTATTGCTTATTTATATACCACTGGCTCAATAAAATCTTGCCTCTTGGAAGAAAAGCTATGACAAACCTAGGCAGCGTATTAACGAAGTAGAGGTATCTCATTGCTAACAAAGATCTGTATAGTCAAAGCTATAGTTTTTGCAGTAGTCCTGTACAGATGTGAGAGTTGGACCATAAATAAGACTGAGTGCCAAAGAATTGATCTTTTTGAACTGTGGTGCTGGAGAAGACTCTTGAGAGTCTCTTGGACAGCAAGGAGATTAAATCAGTCAATCCTAAAGGAAGTCAACTCTGAATTTTCCTTGGAAGGAATGACGCTGAAGCTGAAGCTCCAATACATTGGTTACCTGATACGAAGAGCCAACTAATTGGAAAAGATCCTGATGCTGGGAAAGATTGAGGGCAGAGGGAGAAGGGGACAACAGAGGATGAGGTGGTTGGATGGCATCACCAACTCAATGGACATGAGTTTGAGCAAACTCTGGGAGACGGTGAAGGACAAAGAAGCCTGACGTGCTGCAGTCCATGGAGTCATAAAGAGTCAGACAAGACTTATCCATTGAACAATGACTGAACAAGTGTTTCCAGTCTATTGTTATTGCATAGAGACAAAATGTCTGACCTGACATCATAGCATAGATTTATTTTGTCAGTAGGGTTGTGAGAGTAAAATAGGCTGGTTTTGGTCCCATTGTTTCAAAAACTTATTCTAGCATCTGCCTATATTTGCACATTTGAAGAAAGGCTGCAAATCTCATTGCCTTTTGAGCATTAAAAACTGGCAATCCATAAAAAAGAATGTTATGTAAAGCCTGTTATACGGAGTGAGGTAAGTCAGAAAGAGAAAAACACGTATCGTATATTAACGCATTTATGTGGAATCTAGAAGAATGGTACTGATAAATCTGTTTGCAAGGCAGGGCTAGAGACCCAGACATAGAGAAGAGAGATGTGGACACAGTGGGGGAAAATGAGAGGGTAGGGAGAATTGGGAGAATAGCATTAAAACATATGCATTACCATATGCAAAAGAGATCGCTAAGGGGAAGTTGTTGGAAAGCACAGGAAGCACAGCCTGGTGCTCTGTGATGACCAAGAGGGGTGGGATGAGGTTGGGGGTGGGAGGGAGGTTCAAGAGGAAGGGGACATGTGTATACCGGTGGCTGGTTTGTATTGTCATATGGTAGATGCCAGCATAGCACTATAATGCAATTATCCTCCAATTAAAAGTAAATTTTATAAAAGTGACAGCCATTTAAGAGTACCATCCTTCATGAGTTACACATCCAAAGAATGCAGTGAATGAATGCATTAGTGAACGAGTGAGTGAATATGTAAACCAACTCATTTGCATAAACAGAAGTTTAAGCGATTGTGAAATTAAGGATCATGAGTTAGAGAAAACTTGGATTTATTTGGTGAAAGTGAGTCGCTCAGTCGTGTCTGACTCTTTGCAACCCCATGGACTATACAGTCCATGGAATTCTCCAGGCCAGAATACTGGAGTGGGTAGCCTTTCCTTTCTCCAGGGCATCTTCCCAATCCAGGGATTGAACCCCGGTCTCCCGCATTGCAGGTGGATTCTCTACCAGCTGAGCCGCCAGGGAAGTCCAAAAATACTGGAGTGAGTAACTTATCCCTTCTCCATTGGATCTTCCTGACCCAGGAATCAACCCAGGGTCTCCTGCATTGCAGGTGGATTCTTTATTAGCTGAGCCACCAGGGAAGCCCCATTAAAAAAACGTACCTCTCCTGGAAGAGGACCGGGGGTGGGGATCTGTCATAGAAATACTGGGAAGAATGATGGTGGCCTGGTGTTGGGGTGAGGTGGTTGGATTCTTGCATACTTGGAGATAGAACTGGCAGGATTTGCTGAAATGCTGGATGTGAGGTGGGGCTGTGTGTGTGTGTGTGTGTGTGTGTGTGTATGACTACAGAGAAAGATGAATAAAAAAGAAACTCAAAGATGAGTGAGACAATAGTGGCTTCTCAAATAGAATACTCAATTTAGATTGTGTTTTAAAAAATTGAATAAACATCTTTGAGCAGTGGACATTTTAACTATTTTTATGAACATGGGTTCAAAAGTTCTGAGGGTATTTAAAAATAGTATATAAGTGACAAAATAAAAATATACCTCTCCTGCAAATTTTAGCAACTTATTACAAAATTAAATCCCTCATATATTTCATAGTGATCGGTTCTCCTGCTAATTGGTCCTCTTCTGCCCTGTGGTGGTGGTGTCGTCATTCTGACCCGTCACCACTTTGCATCCAACTGCTTTATGGAAAGATACCACTCACGGTCTGCCTTAGGGCAAACAAATCAATCAGCCACAGCCCTCAAACAGATAGGAAGCATTTGTATGTGCCGGGGAGGCACCACCTCTGCGTCTCATTTGTAACAGCCTGAGGTTTCTCTGGGAAAAAAAAAAAAAAGAGCGTCTGTAGCAAGTAAGGCATGGGTTGAATTCAAATTGAAGACTTCCCGTCTTTCTAAAGTCTTGTTCAGTTTATTAAGTGTCTCGCCGCCTGCTGTATAAGATACAGATGAAGAGATCATGGTTTTCCTGGGGGTTTGAAACTCAGGTTAAACCGACTTCAGAAGGGAATTCTCAGATGAATTTCCAGTAAGTGCGTTGACAGTCTCGGAAATTTCAACACCAGCACGCACAATGTTCTTTTTCAATTAATGTCAAAACATCAGCAAGCTCACAGTTCTGTTATGCTCACGTAGTATCTGCATTCTGTCGTTTTCAGCTTGGCCCTGTACAAGGTGAGGTTTAATTGTAGCCAGTTTCTTTGAATATCCATCTGATCATTTCAGAAATATTTTTTTACCTTCTAAATTGCCCTGAGGTTATTCTGATATGAAACTTTCTTTTCTTGAGTGTGCTGTGACTCCCTCCAACATTGACCCAGTTACGTGCTTTAGAAAGTATCTCCTGAGACAGGGAAGATTTTCCTTCATTTGCTGGGGGTTTGATGGCCAAATATGCATATGTGTTCTTTGTGGGAAAAGCAGTTGGAAATTGTTTTCTTCTGGTGTGTCTCATGTAGAATAGCTTACATCATTTGTAGAGGGTATAGTCCTGTCAGTGGTAAACTGAGGATGGGGGAAAAGACTGTTAGAAGTAGCTGTTCCTTCTGTGTTTTCAATAATTATGTGCTATCAGCTTTTTATTTTATTCATGTATTTATTTTTGGCTGTGCTGGGTCTTCCCTGTTGTGCGGGTTTTTGCTAGTTGTGGCAAGGGAGGCTTGTCATTGCCACGGCTTCTCTTGTTGCGGAACATGAGCTCTAGGGACAGAGGGCTTTACTAGTTGCAGTTCCCGGGTTCTAGAGCACGGGCTCAACAGTTGTGGCCCACGGGCTTTGTGGCTCCTCGGCGTGTGGGGTCTTCCCAGCCCAGGGATCAAACCCATGTCTCCTGCATCGGCAGGTGGATTCTTTACCACTGAGCCACCAAGGAAGCCCTACATGTGATGAGCTTCATGGGCTCTCAGAGCTTAGCCATGTCTGGTACGTAGAAGACAATTAATGGTGGCACTGCATAAATGAAAAGATGGAAGAATGAATCCTTGAGTGGGTGGAAATTCATAGTATTATAGTTCACATGACTTATAAAATGCCTACTATTTCTGAGTGCAGGCTTTTGGATGACTGCATATCTGAAGATATCTGAGATAGAAACATAAGATGCAATGTTCAGAGAAAAGACACAGAACAGCGTGTGTAGAGGGACCCTTTTCTGACGTGCCCGTCTATTCAACTGCACGTTCAAATGTGACAGTCACCCTGAAGGACAATACTGAACTGTATATTTATTATTAACTACACATGCCCCTTGGAAGAAAAGCGATGACCAACCTAGACAGCATATTAAAAAGCAGAGACATTATTTTGCCAACAAAGGTCCATCTAGTCACAGCTATGGTTTTTCCAGTAGTCATGTATGGGCATGAGAGTTGGACTATAAAGAAGGCTGAGCACCGAAGAATTGATGCTTTTAAACTGTGGTGCTGGAGAAGACTCTTGAGAGTCCCTTGGACTGCAAAGAGATCCAACCAGTCCATTCTAAAGGAGATCAGTCCTGGGTGTTCGTTGGAAGGACTGATGCTGAAGCTGAAACTCCAATACTTCGGCCACCTGATGGGAAGAGCTGACTCATTTGAAAAGACCCTGATGCTGGGAAAGATTGAAGGCGGGTGGAGAAGGGGACGACAGAGGATGAGATGGTTGGATGGCATCACTGACTCAATGGACATGAATTTAGGTGAACTCCGGGAGTTGATGATGGACAGGGAGTCCTGGCATGCTGCAGTCCATGAGGTCTCAGCAAGTTGGACACAACTGAGCAAATGAACTGAACTGAACTGATGTCTACCATCACATGATGTATTCAAGGACATATTCTCAAGCCTTGGAATTTAGCCCTCTGGCAAGGAACCCAGGCTATGGGATGAACTTATTGCTAGAACAGCTTTTAGAGTCCTGGAAAAAAGTGAAGGCCAGTGCCCAAGGAAGGGGGAATGTCCGAGTTGTTCTGGCAGATGGCAGAGGTAGGAATCAAGAGGCTGACGAGAAGGGGCTGGCAGTCTCGGATGTCTCAGGCAAGGCCAGGAGACCCTAGGAAGTTCCAGAGGGCACACCATTCAGGAGAGGCATTGGCGACTCGCTGGCAGTGGGGCTGCAATATCCCCGAGGTCCGTGGAGGCCCTCCTCTGCAGACCCACAGAAACGGGCCAGTCTCATGCCTGGGGTGTTGGCGCTCTGGAGTCCTGGGAGCCGGGGCTGAATCTGCTGTGATGAGATTTACTTGTGGAGGGGGTGGTGTTACTATGTGTACACCAGGTGGAGCATTTCCGGGACTCTCAAAGCGGGAGAGTCTGTGACTCACATCCTGGGAGTGATGCAGCTTGGTGACTACTCTCTAATGGCTCCTGTGTGGACATCACAGACTTTGTTTCATTTATTTAGCTATATGTTCTTTTTAAAATATTGTTTTCCTTTATGGGTTTATTACAGGGTGGCTCAGATGGTAAATAATCTGCTTGCAGTGCAGGAGACCTGGATTCGATCCCTGGGTTGGAAAGGTCCCCTAGAGAAGGGAACGGCAACCCACTCCAGTATTCCTGCCTGGAGAATTCCATGGACAGAGGAGCCTGGTGGGCTACAGTCTGGGGGGTCCCAAAGAGTCAGACATGACTAAGCGACTAACGCACACACACATATTCTTTTTAAAATATTGTTTTCCATTATGGTTTATTTTAGGATATTGAGTAAAATTCCCTGTGCTGTACTATGGGACCTGGTTTATCCATTTTGTATCTAACAGTTTGCATCTGCCAATCCCAAGCTCCCAGTCCATCCCTCACCCAACCTCCTCCCCCTTGGAAACCAGGAGTCTGTTCTCCACATCCGGGGGGGTCTGTTCTCTGTGTTCAGGAGTTTGATTGTTTCATACACAGGCTAATTTGGGATGTCCCAGACTTTGGATGTGTCCTTTCCCAAAGATGGTTCAGATGTGGGACACATAAAAGAAGCTGAATCTGTAAATATTTCAATAAATCTAGCTATATCTTTGCTGAAACTGCCTGATACCCACTGAAAAAATGGAGTCGTGTGTGTGTGTGTGCGCACTCAGCTGCATCTGACTTATGGTGACCCTTTGGGCTGTAGCCTGCCAGGCTCCTCCATCCACGGGATTTCCCAGGCAAGAATACTGGAGTGGGTTGCCATTTCTTTCTCCAGGGAATCTCCCCGACCCAGGGATTGAACCCCATCTCCGGTGGTTCCTGCCTGGGCAGGCGGGTTCTTTACCACTAGCGCCACCTGGGAAGGCCCCCAAAGGAGTCTTTTGAAGGACAATGACCCATTATGTCCATGTGCTTATTATCCCTGCATGAGCCCTGGTGATACCACTGTTCTTTCCATCACAAGGATAAATAGGCATGGATACCACTGTGTTCAGGATTTAAGGGCCGTTAATGAGATGTTACTTCCCTGCTTGTCTGTTTTTCTTCAATTTTAATACCCCCTTATCCTCAATCCTGGAGACCATTGCTTAACTTACAGTCATAAAACTATTCTAGGCATTCTATATCCTTCCTTTCAGACTCACCAGATCCATTTGCATTCACTTGGGAGAATCAACAGCACACGTGGGCACTTGTGCCTGAGGGTTTATAGAAGCATCCTCTTTCTTCTTACAGATACTCAGCTATGCCTAAGTCATTAGAGACATCCAGTTTCCAGAGGACTCTACTCTTCTCTAATACATGGATCATCTGCTTGTTCTCCAGACTGAGAGTCTTGCAGAACTGATTTCTTCCATTTGCTGACATTATTAGTGTTGTGATTGTTGTTCAGTTGCTAAGTCGGGTCCGACTCTTTTCAACCCCATAGACTGCAGCATGCCAGGCTTCTCTGTCCTTCACTATCTCCTGGAGTTTGCTCAAATTCATGTCCATTGAGTCGGTGATGGTATCTAACCATCTCATCCTCTCCCACCCTCTTCTCCTTCTGCCCTCAATCTTTCCCAGCATCTGGGTCTTTTCCAATGAGTTGGCTCTTTGCATCAGGTGACCAAAGTGATGGAACTTCAGTTTCAGCATCAGCCCTTCCAATGACATTATTAGTGTACAGGGACACAAAGTCTTTTAAGGACAGACTCCAGTCTCAGCAGGACCAAGTGCATTTTCTTGGCTGCAACATCAAACAAAAATTAAGAGTCTCCTTCTTCTTAAAGGCTGCAATCTATCCATGACTTTTCTAGCCAATCAACAAGAGGTGACTTAGAGGATTACCTGTTCCCATAGGATATTGTAACATTGGATTCCTGACTTTTCTGGACTAGCTTCTCATTCCTAGAAGCTAATGAAAGCAGACACCCTTGGACCCTTGCATTACAGAGACTCACCAGAGAATGGTTTTTACAGCTTAAAGGATTCTCCAGTGATCATAAATCTTTCTTTCTATTTGTGCATGGAGACAAGTTCTGCGGGTTCTACCTTAACAAGAAAACGCATAACGGAGACCCGTGGCTTATTATAGTTCCGCATTGATTTCACGACAAAAGCCTGCCCTCCTTGTTTGCACACAGCGGCAGCAGCTCAAGGTCAACAGAGGGTCCTGCTGACTTAGTCTTAGGATCGCCACTTAACCCTTGGCCCCTCCAGCCTCTGGGAGCTGCCTTTTGATTGAAAGCACAGGGTCTTTTTCTGTTTCTAGACTGACTTCCTTTGAAATCCTTTATCTCTTAGCTGCGCGTATTTCTATCCATTGCTGAAATACCTTGAAACCCTGCCACTGTTCTTTTCCACGAAGAGAGAGGTGCTCATCTTTGCTGTGAATTTATTTGGGAGCTTCCTCTGGTTTTGTCTGACTTCCTGGAAACCCCTTGGAACAACCACGATTGTGAGTGCATTCTGTTTGGGGACAGAAGGAAGCTATCGATCTGAATATGCAGTCAGAATCCCCTAAGACTTGTTCACATCCCACCTCCTCTGAGACATGAAATCCATGCAAATTACCAAGACGGTAGCCCTAAGGCCTGCCAGTTAGCTAGAGAGAGGGAGCAAATGTATGTAAAGATGCTATTGGAGTGGGTCAAGATTTTGGTCTGCTCTGTAAGAAACAGCCCTTCCTAACTGCAGCTGGTGTACTCCAGTTAAACAAGCCAGCATTTAAAGCAGTTTCAAGAAGCAAAGGTTCATCTTTTAGCAGATTAATATATAAAATGAGCTATGTTAACACATCCAGGCTGCCCACCATGTCCAAGACTCAAAGCCAAGATGAACTCCTGACTGTTGGAATCAAGCCTTCTTCAATTCCAGAGTCCAGCATCTGATTTGGAAATAGCACACTGGAAAAGATCTGACTGCTTGCTTCACCTATCTGGGGGAAGTGTCCCCAAAACAAGCTACAACCATCCAGGGAAAAGAAAATTTAAAGATGTCCTAAAGAAGTATTAACAGGGAAATCTCAATGAGATAACAGAACTTATCTTTAGTGCATGTTCAAGCCATCAAACCCCAAACCATTTGAAAACTTTAAAGGTGGAGGCAAGGCCATGAACCAAAACTTTTAGGCCATTTAGAACAAATCTGTGAGTATCAAATCCATCTGCAAATAGGTTTTATTCAGTTGTTCCCAGTGTGAGTATGAATATGTTCTTGCTGCTGCTGCTGCTGCTGCTAAGTTGCTTCAGTCGGGTCCAACTCTGTGCGACCCCATAGGCGGCAGCCCACCAGGCTTCCCTGTCCCTGGGATTCTCCAGGCAAGAACATTGGAGTGGGTTACCATTTCCTTCTCCAGAATATGTTCTTAACCGTAGGCTATTATCTATTTTCTGGTTACCTGGAATCATTTCGTTTCTGACAGTAGCAAAGAAACTTGGAGATTCTGCATTTCCCACTGGAGTAATTCTCATCTATACCCATCTACAGAGAACAGTGATGAAAAGACTGTAAGGCTTTGCCTGTCACCCAACCTCACTGGTCCGACTACCCACAGGCCTCAGAATCATCAAGTGTAATGGATGACCTGTTAAAAGGAAAACTTGCAAAGCTCTCAGTTGCTGTGGCCAAAGATTTTACTCTTGGCTCCTTGACTGTTGGGCCCATTGTGACAGGAACTTAGACACGATTCCCGTGTGGGCTGGCTGCCTGTGCACGCAGGGATGTCACGTCCATCCTTGACCACCCTGGTTCACAGGCCAATGCAGCCCTGTATTGCAGAACCTTAAGGACTTGCTTATTCCCCTGATGCCCATGCGACTTTAGCCAAAGATAAGTTGTGCATGACACTGCACGAGGTTCAGCGTGAAGACTTCCTCTTCTATATGAGACTCATAGCAGATTACCCTTAGACCTTAGTTCAGGGGACCCTTAACCAAAAACTTGGGAACTGCCCCTTGAATTCACACCTCTTTGTCTGTGAGGCAGCCTACACCCGCCTCCCAGACAGCCGTGCCTGTAAGCTCAAGTGCTGAGACCGTCCTGGAGTTCTCCATGCAGATGCATCATAAAGCAGCTGTCTTTCTCAAGAGCCTCAAATCAAAACCCGTGAATGCCAGGAGCAGTTGATGGCCACCCCCTTCTCACATTGTCCCTCTCTTTCCTCTTCCTGACTCTCATTTTTTCTCTCTTGTTGGTTTGATTTTTATTATAAAAGTGAGATTCTTTTTTTAAAAATTGGAATATAATTGCTTTATAATGTTGTGTTAGTTTCTGCTGTATACCAGCATGAATCAGCTTTATGTATCCATGAATCCCCTCCCTCTTGGACCTCCCTCCTACCCCCTGAATTCCACCCCTCTAGGTTATCACAGAGCACTGAGCTGAGCTCCCTGTGCTAGACAGCAGGTTCCCATGAGCTCTGTCTTACACATGGTAGTGTATCTATGTCAATCCCAGCCTCCCAATTTGTCCCACCCTCTCTTCCCCTCTTTCCTTGTCTACAAGTCTATTCTCAGGAGGGGGAGAGGGAGGGGGGAGGAGGAGGAAGCTTTCATAATGAGAAATATTTACAGTAGAATAAATTATATTTCCTTACTGTATTAGTAGGAGGAGGAAATGGCAACCCACTCCAGTATTGTTGCTGGAGAATCCCATGGACAGAGGAGCCCAGTGGGTTACAGTCCATGGGGTCGCAAAGAGTCAGACACGACTGAGTGACTAACACAGCACTATATTAGTAATATTTGGAGGTGATTTGACTTCGTTCATCATGCGTCTAGAATTATCAAAAGCTCCAGTCTGGCTGAAAGATCTGATTTTTGCCTGATCCAGCAGGGCCTCCGTTAGTATGTGATGTGTTTTTCATGCCCTTTTAGAGGGAAAATTGTGAGCTGTCAAAACATGGCTCTAAATGGAAAGGTAATGTCAAAACTTCTTATAACACACTGTAGGATATTTCAATTCTCTTACCAAGAAAGAGCAAATTTAATTATGGATCAAAATGCCTTCTGCGTCAAGTGGAGGGAGGTGGGTATCAGGAATCCTATGGTGCCCTTTATTGTCAATATGACAAAAGCTGGAAACCTAAGTATCCGAGGGATCCAATTTGTATTTGTTCCCGTGGTTTCTAATATATAGGAATGCTTCACACAGTTCTCTCTAAAAACAAAAAGGTTAATGAATTTCTTGACAACTTGCTAATGTAGTGAAGCTTATTCTTACAGCTTCAGGCAACGTCCACAAACACACATGTTTGAAACCCACAGAGTGCTGGTGAGTTACTGCCAATACCACACGTACTAGCAATGAGGTCATTGTCATACATTCCTTGATTATATCATTCTTGGAGTTTCAACTGTCTGGAAATACATCCTTCCATCATAGAAGCACCTGCTAAGCCCAGAAGTGGGAAAACATATATCGAATCTGCTTTCACTGGT
Organism: Bos indicus x Bos taurus; assembly: GCF_003369695.1. Lineage (NCBI taxonomy): Eukaryota > Metazoa > Chordata > Mammalia > Artiodactyla > Bovidae > Bos > Bos indicus x Bos taurus. Next base: position 6,892,802 of record NC_040099.1, on the reverse strand, counting down.
CATCAGTGAATGTCCAGTCTGTAGAATAATCACAGCTTTGCTACCATCCACTCTTTCCCTCTGGGTAACCTTTAATTAATAGAAGCTATTTTCACTGCTTCTAATGTTTTCTTTTTCGTTACCAAGAAAAACAGTATGAGTTCATTTTCATATTAATCAGTGTCAACAGGGTTTCCATGGTGGCTCAGAGGGTAAAAAATCTGCCTGCAATGTAGAAGACCCAGGTTTGATCCCTGGGTCAGGAAGATCCCCCAGAGAAGGGAATTGCTACCCACTCCAGTATTCTCACATGGAGAATTCCATGGACGGGGAGCCTGGCAGGCTACAGTCCATGGGGTTGCAAAGAGTCGGACAGGACTGAGCAATTAAGTATGAACACAATCTATTATGTAGCCAAGATGGGTCATGATGGATAATGAATTTCAAGAATATGGCTCATGGTACATTCTACGTCCTTCTTTGAAGGATGGTAACTCATATAAAGGCAGCCCATGAGAATTTTTTTTTTTTTTTGTAGTTTGTTGAGTGAATATGAGCCCAAAGCAAGATTTTTGGCTTTCCTTATGTTTTTTTTTTTTTTTTCTCATGACCCAGAATGCTTGAAAATATATGTCTGAAACACATTGTATTATGGACATATTTTTATAACTAACTAACTTTTCAACTCTAAGAGAAATATCACACAGCAGCTTGCCCCAGTAAATATGTTTGTCATAGGCAAAATGACCTGTTGAAGATGCCTACAGCCTAATGTCCAGAACATGGGAGTATGTTAAGTTCTATGGCAAAAGGGACTTTACAGGTACAAATAAGTTTATGGACATGAAAATAGGGAAATTTTCTTGGATTGTTTGGGTGGGCCCGATTTAATTTCCATGAGCTCTTTTTTTTCCCCATGAGCTCTTAAAGACACAGAATTTTCTCTATCTGAAATCAAGCGACAGCTGTGGCAGAGGAGAAGGCAGTAAGTTGTGGAGGGGAAATTGGAGATTTAAAGTGTAAGAAGCATGGACGCATGGTTGGTGCTTTGAAGATGAAGGGAAGCATATGGAAGAATGCAGGAAAGACTCCGGGAGGACAAGCCAGCCACAAAACTCAGCGCCAGAGCTTCTAGAATCTACTTTCTGCCAATCACCTGAATGAGACGGGATGTGGGATCTTTCCTAGAGCCTTGGAGAGAACACACCTGGAATGTTCTATCCACACCTTGACTTTGACCTTGAGAGACTCCAGCAGAAGACCAGGCTGGACCCTGACGTCATTCTGATGAAACTAGGAGATAAAACCGGGTGTTGTTTGACACCAGTAAAGTTGCGGCAGTTAGGGTGGCAATAGAAAGCCAGTGTGTGTTACAAGATAAACTGCTGCTGCTGCTGCTAAGTCGCTTCAGTCATGTCTGACTCTGTGCGACCCCATAGACGGCAGCCCACCAGGCTCCTCTGTCCCTGGGATTCTCCAGGCAAGAACACTGGAGTGGGTTGCCATTTCTTTCTCCAATGCATAAAAGTGAAAAGTGAAAGTGAAGTCGCTCAGTTGTGTCCGACTCTTTGTGACCCCATGGACTGCAGCCTACCAGGCTCCTCCATCCATGGGATTTTCCAGGCAAGAGTACTGGAGTGGGATGCCATTGCCTTCTCTGACAAGATAAACTGAGGTGTATTAAAAGATTTTAAGAGTTTATTTGAGCAAAAATAGCCTGGAATAAGGCAGTGCATCAGTGGACAGGAGCCAGGGGGAAAGACTTACAGAGAGAAAGTGTAGAAACAATAATGAAATTGGCGCTTGGCCAGAGTTCAAAGCTCAGTTGGCTGTTGGTGATTCGTTGTGCTTTCATTTTGATTGCGAGACCTGAGGCATTTACATGTTTAGATTTCGGTTTGCTTACACAGTTCACCCCGACATTAGAGCCAAGTGCCTCTTTGATTAATTAAGCACACTATATTCTTGCCATTTTCGGATTTAATGGATTAGGTGTCTTATTAAATGCATCAATGTGTAAAATATTTTATGGAAAACCTCCATCCACATATCTTGTTGTTTCCAGGGTTCATTTTCTACAGAATGTTCCAGTCTCTCAGTGGGGGGGGGGGAACCCATAAAAACCTTAGACTCGAAACGCTTTGAACTGTGTTGAAAATCTTGAAGAGATATATTCTGAGACAGTTTAAACTTGGCAAGACGTGTCCTTCCATCTCTGCCTTTACTTTCTTGCCTAACCAGGCAGAAAAACCCTCCCTGGGAAATTGGGAGCTGCAGGTAACCCTGTCACGCTTCCATTCATTTAACACCTGCTGCAGCACTGTCCTCTGCCCTTATTATCTTGGCGACAGATTTTTGCCCTTGAACGTTTTGTTCAGTGGAAGCATAAAGAGAGGCAGGCTGTTGACAATAAGGATTATTGTTTTTCTGAATCAGTCCTTTTAATTTCAAACAGAGCTGCAAACAAGAGAGGGCTGCTTCGGCCAGGTTTCCCTGCAGGCCCCTGGGGCCGAATAGAACCATCTGGAAAATCGGGTGTGTGTTAACCCACGGGTGCCCCCTTCTCTTATGGTGGTACTTTGAACTCGCAGGGCTCAGTAAAGGTCTGTAAAATGAGGGAGTCATGACAGACATTTTACTCTAAGTTTTGTGGGCTGTGTCTTTGATGGCTGAAGTCCAATTTTTATGTAAAAAATTTTCCATAAACTTGCCTCGCCCTGTGCTAGGCACAGTATGTATAATGTTGTTTCTTAGTTGCTAAGTCATGGGTCATGTCTGACTTTGCAACCCCATGGACTGTAGCTGAACCTGGTTCCTCTGTCTGTTGGATTTCCCAGACAAGGACACTGCCGTGGGTTGCCATTTCCTCCTCTAGGGGATATTCCTGACCCAGGGATTGAACCCGCATCTCCTGTGGTAGCAGGCAGATTCTTTACCCAGCCACCAGGGAAGCCTAGTATGTATAATATTTCATGTCACTGGGAGCACTATATCTGTACTTCACGGGAGGGCAATGTCCTGTATTTCTCATTCTTAGAAAAGCTTCTGCTCTTGGTCTACAAACAATGCACACATCGCTGAAGTGCAGGATTTATTCTAAAGCCAAGGGAGCAGGGACTCTTCAAGCAGCTGTCCGTTTCCCAGGTTGTGGAGACGTTCATGCGGAACTTGACCTAGGGTTGTGCTCGAAGAACGTCTAACTTGTAAGCTATGTCGGAGGATAACTGGGGTGATACCTGTAAGATCAAGGAATCCTACCAGCTAGAGAGCTAGCAAGGATGCACAATGCCGTTCTTTGCATAGGAATAATTTAATTCCGGAACATACACATCTTGTTAAGCTTTCCTGATATTAAGGAGATAGATGCCTGTTTTGGAAAAAATTTAGGTTGGACTTCTTCATGCGAAGAGTTGACTCATTGGAAAAGACTCTGATCTGGGAGGGATTGGGAGCAGGAGGAGAAGGGGACGACAGAGGATGAGATGGCTGGATGGCATCACTGACTCGATGGATGTGTGTCTGAGTGAACTCCGGGAGTTGGTGATGGACAGAGAGGCCTGGCGTGCTGCGGTTCATGGGGTCACAAAGAGTCGGTCACGACTGAGCGACTGATCTGATCTGATCTGATCTATTACTCTAGGAATAATTAACCGTGAAATTGGGCCTTTTGACTTTTACCAGAACAGCTTTCTTTAAGGAGTAAAGGAGAGATTCCTTTGGATGGTTATGCAAGAATTATCTTCCATATTCTTTATCTACAATTCTTTCTCATTCTAGTCCAGAATACTTAAGGATATGTATCTCAAAAGAATTATGTTATGAAAATATTTTATATTTAATTTTTAATTGAAAGAATTATCATTTATCAATTTGTTATGGGTTGAATTGTGTCCATCTCAAAAATTTTATGTGGAAGTTTCAACCTCCCAATACCTCATAAAGTGACCTTATTTGGAAAAAGGGTTATGGCAAATGTAATTAGTTAAGACGAGGTCATTCCGGAGCAGGGTGGGCCCTTACTGCAGTGTGACTGGTGTCTTCGTAAGAGGCGGAGTTTTGGACACAGGCGGGTGTGCAGAGGGCCTTCCCTATGTGGCTCAGCGGTAAAGGACACACCTGCCAGAGCAGGAGAGGTGGGTTCGATCCTTAGGTTGGAAAGATCCTCTGGAGAAGGAAATGGCCACCCACTCCAGTATGCTTGCCTAGGAAATCCCATGGACAGAGAAGCCTGGCGGGCTACTAGTCCATGGGGTTGCAAAAGAGTCAGACACGACTTAGCAACTAAACGACAGCAGTAGCCACAAGCTTGCAGGGAGAGAATGCCATGGGAACATGGATTCTTTACCACTGAGCCAGCAGGGAAGCCTCTCTTTCTTGGTTTTAAAAGAACTTTATGCATAGGAAAGCTACTCCACTGTTTTCAGTAGCATTTGGGAAATCAAATTACACAAGGATAGAGACCCATGCATTTATAAGATTCAGTAGTATTTGCGAAGTGTTTTTGGTGTTTATTTATTTGTTTAGGGGTTTTTCAGAGTGACTGTTTCTCCTTCATCCCTGCACCTTGTTTATTTTTCCACACTGATTTTTAAATGGTGGTAACATTTTACATTTTTCGCCTTGTATTCTAAGCCCGGTAATTGCCTGTTTTTCCTCTTCTCTGTCAAATCGGCTGTTATTTTCAAGTCACTAACCCACACTCTTACACATGACCCTTTTACATTTCCTCGATGCCTGAATGTATTTCCCTCCTACCATAAACCCGAGACACATCATGTGAAGCAGATAGAACATCTTTTGTGCCAGGAAGCCAGTCGAATGCTGCCATCTTTGACATTACAGAATGCTAATAAAGGTCCCTGTGTGTGTGTGCTTGTGCACAGCTGGGTGTGCGTGGAGCTGAGTTGCACTCTAAGCGCGTATTCTCTCCATGACATCTGTTTTCAGTGCTTTGCCTTTTATGGCAGATGATTGAACATCGTCCTTTCACGCTTTATTGGCTCCTGATTTTTCAAATCTCAAGTTATGTCAGAATCATTACGGAGGCCCTGCATTATTTTTCTAAAAATGATTCCATGTCTATAACTTGCTTTTCTACCATTTTCTTAGTTTGCAAAGTGATGAATTTATTTATTTACTTTGTCAAGCTGCAGACTGGTCTTGGAGAGCTGTGGAGACATGCCCTCAAGTCCAGCCTTCAGGTTACCAGGCACCTGGACAATCAGTCTCCCACGCTGTGTGCAGTCTCCCCTTCTCCGCTCCCTGCTGTGATTTATGGATGGCCCCATAGGTCAAGGCTATTGAATGGGGAAGCAGAGAGCTCTCTTTGCCTTGCTGTGCAGCAGTAAATTAATATTTTGGGAGTTATATAAAGGAGGCTTTGTGGACATCCCACTGATATGAGAATTAATTCATTACTTGCAGATTATTAATAAATGCTCAGCAAATAGGTTTATAAGATTGTTTAGAAGAAGAAAGTATCATGGCTAATTAAGTTTCCCATTTCTTTTGTAGATTTCAGTTTGTAATTTTCAAAAAAGAAAGTGTGTAGTGTGGCCAAAAAAGGTTTTTTTTTTTTCTTGGAGATTTAAAAATTGACAATTTTATGGAATCACTCTAAGAGCCTCATCATTTTAGTGCCAGAGACTGAAGAGCTGATTTCAATTTTCATGGAGCTGTTACAAACAGGATGTCTAAAAAAGAATGGTCACAATTCCTCAGGCTTTATGAAAGTCTCTTAAAATTCAAAGGTTTCATTTTACATGGGAAAGAAAAAATGATTCATATGCAAAATAAAGAGAGGAAATAGTTGATATTAATTTACTTGATCTGATTAGAGACCCTCTTTTTAAAGCTTCATTTGGGATTTGAGCGTTCGTTCCCCTTTCTGTCATTTATTCCCCCAAAACTCCAGCAAGTGCATTGTTCGTCTTTAAGACATCTTTGAATAGATTAGAACAGTCTCCCCCTCTGGGTGAATGCGGGTACAGCAGTTTGTACCTTTGTGAAAAGAAAGCACCCCTAGAACAGCCCAAGTGGGGCTAGTGGTAAAGAACCCACCTACCAATGCAGGAGATGTAAGAGATGTGAGTTCGATCCCTGGGTGGGGAAGATCCCCTGCAGTAGGAAGTGGCACCCCACTCCACTATTCTTGTCTGGAGAATTCCATGGACAGAGGAGCCTGGCGGGCTACAGTCCATGGGGTCCCAAAGATGACTGAGCAGCTGAGTGCTCGCATACACACACCCCCACCCCCCAAAAAACCCCCACCCCCACCCCCAGGGCAGCATCCTTCAGCTGGTGAGTTTGCTGATAGACTGGCTTTGCAGCTAGTTTCTAACCCCTCAGTATGGTCCTCTTGGGCATGGAGGCCTTTGGCTGTTGCCTGGCTGGCCTGAGTTTGTGTGCTGCTTATACATTACTGTCAGGGCCTTCCCTGGTGGCTCAGTGGTAAAGAATCTGCATGCAATGCAGGAAATGCAAGAGATGTGGGTTCCACCCCTGGGGCAGGAAGATCCCCTGGAGAAAGGGCATGGCAACCCACTCCAGTATTCTTGCCTGGAGAATCCCATGGACAGAGGAGCCTGGCGGGCTGCAGTCCACGGGGTCACAAAGAGTCGGACACGACTGAAGCGACTGAGCACACACGCAGGCATACTACTGTTAGGCTCAGCCTCCTATTTTGCTGCCAACCTGATAATTCTTAAGAAAAAGGTGTGACAGACTTACGTCTTGAGAGCCAGCCACCCATATTCCTCCCCAGAGCTCTTGTTAGAATCCTCTCCCAGGAAAAAGACCTCAAGTGGAAACAGACCTACTTACAAATCAGCAGAGGAAATCCATGTCAGATCTCAAGGATCACTGAACTCATGAGGGAACCAAGAGCATAAAAGTGAAAAATGAAGACAGGTGAACAAGAAAGCGGGTGCTGCAGAGATGGAATTCATATAGAGAGGGAAAGACAGCTAAAATAAAAGAAACCAACATAAACCTTTCTTTCTCTATTATATCCAGAGAGATGTAAGAAAATACTGCAATCAATGTAAAAAGGACAGAATGGTACGGAAAATGAATATTTCAAGAACTTCCATTCACAGACACTAAAAAGGTTAAATTTGAGGAACTCCCCCAAATGTAGGGCTGCTGCTGCTGCTAAGTCGCTTCAGTCGTGTCCGACTGTGTGCAACCCCGTAGATGGCAGCCCACCGGGCTCCCCCGTCCCTGGGATTCTCCAGGCAAGAACACTGGAGTGGGTGCCCATTTCCTTCTCCAATGCATGAAAGTGAAAAGTGAAAGTGAAGTCGCTCAGTCGTGTCCGACTCTTAGCAACCCCATGGACTGCAGCCCACCAGGCTCCTCCGTCCATGGGATTTCCCAGGCGAGAGTACTGGAGTGGGGTGCCATTGCCTTCTCCTTAATGTAGGGCAACAACATAAAAAATGAAACTGTCTGGCCATTGAAAAAGACCCTGATGCTGGGAAAGATTGAAGGCCAAAGGAGAAGGGGGCAGCAGAGGATGAGATGGTTGGATGGCATCACCGACTCTATGGACATGAGTTTGAGCAAGCTCCAGGAGATGGTGAAGGACAGGGAAGCCTGGTGTGCTGTAGTCCATGAGGTTGCGAAGAGTGAGACAAGGCTTAGTGACTTAACAAAGACAATCAGACCATTGTGTAGCACAGATGTGGAATGGAATTTATTGAGGAGGGTTTTACCACATGAGAAGTAGCAGAGGCTGTATATTCCCCTTCCTCTCATTGTCCACACCTAGGCCAGCTGTCGGGGGTCTGTGGGATGGTGTCAGGGGTCTGGCGAGAGGGGCTGTTCCCTAAAGTCCCATAAAGATTCCTTTATGGGTGCATCACGGGGATGTCTGTGTGACTTTGTAACAAGGAATCATCCTGGTCACTAAAGGGTCTTGGTAGGAAGCTGGATCCTAGGGAGCACACTGGCTGTTGCCATCCTATTTCTTGATGGATCTCACTCTGACATCTTGAGCCTGTTCTCTGCTAAGCTGTCAGGGTGGAGGAAGTGCCCTCCAGGGTCATTTAGGTATTGATGGTTAGGAAATTATTACAATCATTCCAAAATGAGAAGGAAGATAAAATGGATAAGGGCACATTGGCAAAGAAATTGTTGTTCTGTTGCTAAGTTGTATCCAACTCTTTGTGACCCCATGGACTGCAGCATGCCAGGCCTCCCTGTCCTTCACCATCTCCCAGAGTTTGCTCTAACTCATGTCCGTTGAGTTGATGATGCCATCCAACCATCTCATCCTCTGTCATCCCCTTCTCCTCCTGCCTTCAGTCTTTCCCACTATCAGAGTCATTTTCAATGAGTTGGCTCTTCACATGTGGTACCTGAAGTTTTGGAGCTTCAGCTTCAGCTTCAGCATCTGTCCTTTCAATGAATATTCAGGGATTATTTCCTTTAGGATTTACTGGTTTGATCTCCTTGCAGTCCAAGGGATCTCAAGAGTCTTCTCCAGAACCATAATTCGAAAGCATAAATTCTTTGGTGCTCAGCATTCTTTATGGTCCAACTCTCACATCTGTACATGACTACTGGGAAAAACCATAGCTTTGACTCTGCAGGCCTTTGTGGGCAAAGTGATGTCTCTGCTTTTTAGTATGCTGTCTAGGTTTGTCATAGCTTTCCTTTCATGGAGCAAGTGTCTTTTAATTTCATGGCTGAGGTCACCATCTGCAGTGATTTTACAAATAAATTATCAACAATAATAATTTCTTGGTCTTGATGCTGGATGTGGATTCAAACTTCATAAAGACAGTGTCTAAAGGATGAAGAAAGTGAATATAATCCTAGGCCAAACATGTCCTCAGGGTTTTTAGAATAACAAGGAGAAAGAGAAGTTCCTAAAATTTTAGGAATAAAAAGCAAACAAAACCCAATCAGATTACCTAGAGAAATTAGAATCAGACTGATAGCTGACTTTTATCTCCAAAATACAGTGCTAGAAGAAAGCACAGAAAACTTGATCCTGGTTAAAAAGTAAAATATCCATGTTTTAAATTGTGAAAGTCTGAAAGTCCAAGCGTGCAGAGAGCAGATGAGAGAAGGAGCTGTATGGATGGTGCAAAGTGCGGTGAGGGTGCTATGAATAATATTTGCAACTTCTCAGAGTGAACATTGACTGACATTGTTAAGAGTTAATGGAATGGGAAATATTTAAATATATTACTCAAGGCTACTCAGGTAATTAATAGAATATTTTACATAATTATAACTTTCAGTTCAGTTCAGTTGCTCAGTCATGTCCGACTCTTTGCGACCCCACGAACTGCAGCATGCCAGGCCTCCCTGTCCATCACCATCTCCCAGAGTTTACTCAGACTCACATCCATCGAGTTGGTGATGCCATCCAGCCATCTCATCCTCTGTCATCCTCTTCTCCTCCTGCCCCCAATCCCTCCCAGCATCAGAGTCTTTTTCCAATGAGTCAACTCTTCGCATGAGGTGGTCAAAGTACTGGAGTTTCAGCTTTAGCATCATTCCTTCCAAAGAAATCCCAGGGCTGATCTCCTTCAGAATGGACTGGTTGGATCTCCCTGCAGTCCAAGGGACTCTCAAGAGTCTTCTCCAACACTACAGTTCAAAAGCATCAATTCTTTGGCACTCAGCCTTCTTCACATTCCAACTCTCACATCCATACATGACCACTGGAAAAACCATAGCCTTGACTTTACCCCTTTATAAAAGCGAGAGCTGAGTCAGTAGTAGCTCAGATGGTAAAGAATCTCCATGCAATGCAGGAGACGTGGGTTCTATCTGGGTCGGGAAGATCCCCCGTGGAGGAGGGCATAGCAACCCACTTCAGTATTCATACCTGGAGAATTCCATGGTCAGAGGGGTTGACATGGTATAGTCTGTAGGGTCTCAAAGAATTGCAGGTGACTGAAGGACTTAACATGTTCACTTTTCACTTTCATATTCTTACTTTTATTGTGCAATATCAAAAATATTGTTAAAATTGGGAAATGACGGTATAAATATATTTCTTCGTGTTTTCTACTAAGTATTAGAAGATTTGAAACACAAAGAGTTAACAGTTTGTCTCTGATAAGTGCTGGGATGGTGAACTCTGGGAATAGATGGGGAAAAGGAATACAGCTTTTTATCATGAAAGTAATTTCTTCTCTACCACTTGATTTATTATTATGAGGCCATATTACTTGATGGTGGCGGTGGTTTAGTTGCTAAGTTGTGTCCGACTCTTGCAACCCCATGGACTTAGCCCGATAGGCTCCTCTGTCCATGGGAGTCCCCAGGCAACAATATTGCAGTGGGTTGCCATTTCCTAAAGCATCTGCCTGCAATGCAGGAGACCTGGGTTCGATTCCTGGGTTGGGAAGATCCCCTGGAGAAGGAAATGGCAATCCACTCCAGCACTCTTGCCTGGAAAATCCCATGGACAGAGGAACCTGATAGGCTACAGTCCATGGGGTTGCAAAGAGTCGGACATGGCTGAGCGACTTCACTTTCACTTTTCTCCAGGGGATCTTCCTGACCCAGAGATCAAACCTGCATCTCCTGCACTGTAGGAGATTTTTTGGCACTGAGCCAACAGGGAAGCCACCATATTACTTGATAGAACATGAAAAAATCACTTGAAAATACTTGGAGTATAAACAGTTCTCTAAACATGAAAAAACTTTGGTTATTATTTAGAATGTATCTTATGAGTTTATATTATTATTTAATATTATTTAGAATATTATTATACAAAACTACTCAATTGTGAAATAGTCAACAAGACTGATATATTAAAATTTCCCCTAAACCCTCATCCAATCCTATTCTACTAATATTCTGTCTTTGGTCCTATGAGACCATTTTCTATACACTTATAATATATGTACTTCGGCCACTTGATGTGAGGAGCCGACTCATTGGAAAAGATCCTTATACTGGGAAAGGTTGAGGGCAGGAGGAGAAGGGGATGACAGAGGATAAGATGGCTGGATGGCACCACCAACTCAACGGACATGGGTTTGGGTGGACTCTGGGAGTTGGTGATGGACAGGGAGGCCTGGCGTGCTGCAGTTCATGTGGTTGCAAAGAGTTGGGTATGACTGAGCGACTGAACTGAACTGAACTGAACTGAGGAGCAGAATTTCTGGGTGATAGGATGCATGCATTTAAAATTTTACATTTACACTTTCTCATAGAGTATGTGAAAATGCCTGTTTTCTCAAATCTTTACCTCCAGAGGGTGAAATTAATATACTGCCATACTATATCCCTTATGAGTGTACAGTGGAAGTGACAAATAGATTCAAGGGATTAGATCTGATAGACAGAATGCCTGAGGAACTATGGACAGAGGTTCATGACATTGTACAGGAGGCAGTGATCAAGACCCTCGCCAAGAAAAAGAAATGCAAAAAAGGCAAAATGGTTGTCTGAAGAGGCCTTACAAATAGCTGAGAAAAGAAGGGAAGCTAAAGACAAAAGAGAAAAGGAAAGGTATACCCATTTGAATGCAGAGTTCCAAAGAATGGCAAAGAGAGATAAGAAAGCCTTCCTCAGTGATCAATGCAAAGAAATGGAGGAAAACAATAGAATGGGAAAGACTAGAGATCTCTTCAAGAAAATTAGAGATACCAAGGGAACATTTCATGCAAAGATGGGCTCGATAAAGGACAGAAATGGTATGGGCCTAACAGAAGCAGAAAATGTTAAGAAGAGGTGGCAAGAATACACAGAAGAACTGTACAAAAAAGATCTTCATGACCCAGATAATCACTGTGTAATCATTCATCTAGAGCCAGATATCCTGGTATGTGAACTGGAGTGGACCTTAGGAAGCATCACTATGAACAAAGCTAGTGGCGGTGATGGAATTCCAGTTGAGCTATTTCAAATCCTAAAAGATAATGCTGTGAAAGTGCTGCATTCAATATGCCAGCAAGTCTGGAGAACTCAGCGGTGGCCACAGGGCTGGAAAAGGTCAGTTTTCATTCCAATCCCAAAGAAAGGAAAGGCCAAAGAATGTTCAAACTACCACACAGTTGCACTCATCTCACACACTAGTACAGAGAAGGCACTGGTGACCCACTCCGGTACTTTTGCCTGGCAAATCCCATGGACGGAGGAGCCTGGTAGGTTGCAGTCCATGGAGTCGCTAAGAGTCGAACACTACTGAGCGACTTCACTTTCACTTTTCACTTTCATGTATTGGAGAACGAAATGGCAACCCACTCCAGTGTTCTTGCCTGGAGAATCCCAGGGACGGGGGAGCCTGGTGGGCTGCCATCTATGGGATTGCACAGAATCAGACACGACTGATGTGAGGTAGCAGCAGCAGCACCACATGCTAGTAAAGTAATGCTAAAAATTATTCAAGCCAGGCTTCAACAGGACATGAACCATGAACTTCAGATATTCAAGCTGGATTTAGAAAAGCCAGAGGAACCAGAGATCAAGTTGCCAACATTCGCTAGATGATCGAAAAAGCAAGAGAGTTCCAGAAAAATATCTACCTTTGCTTTATTGACTATGCCAAAGCCTTTGACTCTGTGGATCACAACAAACTGTGGAAAATTCTTCAAGAGATGGGAATACCAGAACACCTGACTTGCCTCCTGAGAAATCAGTATGCAGGTCAAGAAGCAACAGTTAAAACCGGACATGGAACAACAGACTGGTTCTAAATAGAAAAAGGAGAATGTCAAGGCTGTGTATTCTCACCCTGCTTATTTAACTTATATGCTGGATACATCATTAGAAATGCCTGGCTGGATGAAACACAAGCTGGAATCAAGATTGCCAAGAGAAATATCAATAACATCAGATATGCAGACGGCACCACCCTTATGGCAGAAAGCAAAGAACTAAAGAACCTCTGATGCAAGTGAAAGAAGGGAGGGAAACAGTTGACCTAAAACTTAACATTCAGAAAACTAAGTTCATGGCATCTTGTTCCATCACTTCACGGCAAATAGATGGGGAAACAGTGGAAACAGTGAGAGACTTTATTTTTAGGGGCTCCAAAATCACTGCAGATGGTGATGCAGCCATGAAATTGAAAGAAGCTTGCTACTTGTAAGAAAAGCTATGACCAACCTAGACAGCATATTAAAGAAACAGAGACATCACTTTGCCCTCAAAAGTGTGTCTAGTCAAAGCTGTGGTTGTTTCAGTAGTCATGTATGGATGTGAGAGTTGGACTATAAAGAAAGCTGAGCACTGAAGAATTGATGCTTTTGAACTGTGGTGTCGGAGAAGACTCTTGAGAGTCCCTTGGACTGCAAGGAGATCCAACCAGTCAATTTTAGAGGAAACCAACCCTGAATATTCATTGGAAGGACTGATGCTGAAGCTGAAACTCCAATACTTTGGCCACCTAATGCAAAGAACTGACTCTTTTAAAAGACCCTGATGCTCAGAAAGACTGAAGGCAGGAGGAGAGGGGGACGACAGAGGATGAGATGGTTGGATGGCATCACTGACTCAATGAACATGAATTTGAGTAAACTCCGGGAGTTGGTGATGGACAGGGAGGCCTGGCGTGCTGCAGTCCATGGGGTTGCAAAGATTTGGACAGGACTGAGCAACTGAACTGAATTGATAGTATATCAATGCAGTTTGACTACACTACAATTTAAATTGTAAAATTAAAATTTTGTTAATATTCCTTAATTCCTATTCTTTTATAGAATTATTTGATTAACTTCTCATTTTTTCTGAAATACTTAAAATACTTAAATAACTTTCACAGCAAAGGTATGGGGAGAATAAATGTTTTCAGTATTCACATGTCTGAAATCTGTGACAACAAATTTCTAATTTTAGATGAAATGGAGAAAGTTAAAGAAAAATGCAACTTACCAAAACTGACCCAAGAAGAAAGTCTAAATAATTTGTACCTCTAATTAAGTAGCTGAATCTGTAGGAAATAGAAAGAGGGATCTCAGTGTATTCTGGACAGTAGTCTTTTTTAAAAATATAATACAGTTTAGAAAGAGTCTCTCCCCAGTTGTCACTTGACTTTTAATACACTTACGGTGCTTGCTGACATATGGAAGTTTAAAAAATTTATGTAGAATTTGTGAGATATTGCTGGTATTCCCTGATGTATCTTCTTCATCTCTCCTTCTGGGAAGACAGGGAAATACTTTTTTGGCTCCCGTCAGTTTCATTGTGGCCACATAACATCTTTGCCGAGTGACATGTAATCAGAAATGACGTGTCAACTTCCAGGTGAAAGAAGTTAAGAATCAGTTTACAATTCTCTGTGTATTTTCCCCCTGGAGCATCGACCAAGAAGGTCACATGTTCCAAATGGTACAGCCACTAAGTGGGGGAGGCATTGATACAAACAGAAAACATTTCTTAGTAATGCAGGTTAAACCCAGTTATATGATGGATTACTTTGCATACAAACAAATTCAAAAACTATTGCACTGGGTAAAAATGCAAATCCAACCCTATGCTGTTTACTAGAAATATATCTTGACTATAAGAAACCAGAAGAGTTAAGAATAAAAGGATAAAAAAGCATATCCAAGGAAATCTCATAAAAGATATATAGATATGCCAGTACTAGGGTAAATGAATATGAATGCAACAGGCACAGAGATAAACATCAGCATCTTATCATGCTGAAAAAAGGACCAGAAAGACTGAATAATTTTTAATTAATCTAATTACACAGTTCAAAGATTATAAATATATAAGGAAAATTGAAGTCCAAACTGACAAAAATAAAATGAAAAAATACAAACCCACACTTCTCTGAGAAAATAACACAGATAAAATATTGAAAAAGATATAAAGGAGCGCAAAGTTTTAAATAACAGTATGATTATCATATATAAAACACATCACCCGTAAATTAGAATGCATGCTCCTTTCAGGTACTCATAGATTATTTAACCTTATATTTAGAGCCATAAAGCAAGGCAACCGATTTTATTTTATTTGTGCATGTATTTAATTGAAGTATAGTTGATTTGCGATGTGTTAGTTTCAAGTGTTTGGCAAAGCAATTCAGTTGTCTATATATGTATATATCTATTTTTCAATTCTTTTCCCTTATAGTTTATTACAAAATATTGAGTATCATTCCCTGTGCTATATAGTCTTCAGCAGTTATCTATTTTATATTTAGTAGTGTGTATATGTTAATACTAAAATCCTAATTTATCCCTCTTCTCTCTTTTCCCTTTGGGAGCCACACATTTGTTTTCTATGTATGTGAGTCTGTTTCTGTATTGTAAATAAGTTCATTTGTACTATTATTTAGATCCCACAGATAAGTGATATATATATATCGTCCTCTGTCTGACTTACTTCGCTCAGATGGACTGTGACTCACGTCCATCCATGTTGCTGCAAATGGTATTTCCTTCTGTTTTTATGGCTGATTAATACTTCATTGTATAAATACAATGAAGTATATTGTATTTGAATGAAGTATATTGTATCCCACATACTCTCCATTCATTCATCTGTTGATGGACATTTAGGCTGCTTCCATGTTTTGACTATTGGGAGTAGTGTTGCAATGAACAAAACTGCATCTGTTCAAATTACAGTTTTCTTTTCAAATTATGATTTCCTCTGAATATATGCCCAGGAGTGGGATTGAAGGATCATATGATAACTCTATTTTCATTTTTTTTTAGGAACCTCTATATTGTTCTTCATAGTTGCTGTACTAATTTATGTTCCCATCAACAGTGTAGGGGGTTCCTTTTTCTCCAAACCTTCGTCAGCATTTTATTTGTAGACTTCTTGATGATAGCCATTATGACTGGTGTGAGGTGATACTTCATTGTAGTTTTGATTTGCATTTCTCTAATAATTAGTGATGTTGAGCATCTGCTCATGTGCCTTTGGTCATCTGTATGTCTTCTTTGGAGAGAAATATCTGTTTAGATCTTGTGTCCATTTTTTCTGTTTGGGTTGTTTGTTTTTGATTTTGAGCTGTATGAACTGTTTGTATATTTTGGAGATTGAACCTTTGTCAGTCACATCATTTGCAAATAGTTTCCCCCATTCTGTAGGTTGTAACAGATTTTAAACAATTAAAACCTTCCAGAGTATGTCTGTTGACAACAATGAAATAAGCTAGGCATGAAAACAAATGTTAAGTAGGAAATATGCAGAAATTTCTAAATTAGTTCACCCCTAAGTAACCTAAGAAATAGTAATTAGAAAATATTTAGAACTAAAGGATTATAAAAACTATTATACATCACAACTTGTGATATGCAGCACTTATCACTAAGTGCACCTGGTGGAGTATTTACTTTCTTACTTTTATTAGAATAGAAGAAAAATTGAAAAATCAGTGACCTGTATATCTTTACCCAGAATTTAGAAGAAAAAAAAAAATGAGTCCTAAGCAAGTTTGCAGAAGATAATAATAAAAAAATAAGATAAACATTTAGTGAAATAGAGAACAACATTCCAATAGCTATAACTGACAAAGACAAAATTTGGGTTTTTAAATAGACTAATAAAATTGATTTTTCCCATAGCAAGACTAATAAAAAAAAATCAATATTACAGATGACTAATATTGGCAACTTAAAAGGGACATCAGTATGGATCATACAGAAATTACCAACAACTCTATGATGACAAAATTCTAATTTAGAGGAAATGGAGGAAGTTCAAGAAAAATGTGTGTTATCAAAAATGAAAAGATTGAATAATTCTGTATTTATATAATTGAATCCATAAAAATGAAAAGAGAGGGAGTGTCTAGAAGATTTTTTATAATAAACTGAAGGGACATAAAATATTATAATTGAGAAGCTTGAGACCTAAAAGAACAAGTGTTTCTTGAAAGAATGAGTGTGTGACTTGCATTATAAAGTAGAGAGGTGCTAACACGACCTTTGGAACTTAAGGGCTTTGAGGTATGAACTCATGAATACTCTTTTATTAGATAGAGTGGCAGGAAACTTGTGCCAATAGAGGAAAGTTCTGTTTCATTTAAGGAAAGGGGTTAGAGAGAAATGTGATTCTGGAAATATCTGAGATTCAGAAACTTATAGGGTAAGCATAAGTACACATATTATCAGAAAGTTTCAATCAGATTTTTAATGATTCAGGAAATGCTATGTTTGAATATAAAAGCAATTTGACTTTGTTCTTTTGATATTTATTTTGGTGATTTTAAAAAATTGTCAGTGGGTACAGCAGGCATCTTTGACCCTTTCGATCCTAACTTTGCCTTCTTCTCTAAGCCCTGTCCCACTCAGAAATACAATCAGTATATTGGATTGAAGTTGAAGATAGTGTCTGACACATATATTTACAAGGTAATGAGCTTTTTAAAAGGCTAAGGATTTACATTAAAAAAATAGATTATGTGAAGATGTCCATTCTCCTCATGCGAACAGCTCTGTGAATATAGTCACATCAAAGGAACTCTGACAAAATTTCAGGCATTCCTATTGGAATATGAGATAAGGACAATGGACAGGAAAGAGGTAAATACGCTGGCATAATATTTTTACTCACACTTTTTCCATGATGGGAATGGATGTTAGTGTAAACTCTTGGTGGGGGGAGAAAAAGAGATGATGACTTTGTTAATATGATAACTGGACCTCCTGGGAAATAGATCCATGATATTTGCTAGAATATTCTTATCTGTAGAATGTTCTTAATAGGATGTCTCTATTTAAGGATTAACTATAGTAAATAGTTCCCCTGAAATAATGTTACCTAAGCTGGGGTATAAATTGGTTATGTTGCGTAAACACAACAACCCTACTGTGAGGAAGTAACTTCTGAGTATCTTGCTTACTTTGGGGCCTAAAATTCTTGTCTGTGGCAGGATGGGCTTGGGAACTACCCTTAAAGCCCCAGGCACTTTTTAATCCTCTTGATTATCTTCCCAGGTAGCTTAGTGGTAGAGAATTCGCCTGTCAAGCAGGAGATACAGGTTCGATCCCTGGGTGGGGAAGATCCCCGGGAAAAGAAAATGGCAACCCCCTCCAGTATTATCTCCTGGGAAATCCCAGGGGCAGAGGAGCCGGGCAGGCTACAGTTCATGGGGTCACAAAAAGCCAGACATGACTTAGTAACTAAACGACAACAATCTTTGATGTTATTTAATAAGTAACTTGTGTGCGTGCTAAATCACTTCGGTTATGTCCAGCTCTTTGCGACCCTGTGGACTGTAGCCCATCAGGCTCCTCTGTCCTTGGGATTCTCCAGGTAAGAACCTGTTAGCAAATCAGGTCTGTGGTTCATTTGAGTCTGGAATGACAGAATGATCCTGAGTGTTTGCTCAGGCATTTGTGTGAGCCTGTGGTTTCAGGAGAGGTTTTATTGAAGAGCTGAGTCCAAAGTGTGAGCGCAGGTTGATGACAAGGAGGGCCCGGGAGATATGAGGAGCATGAAAAAGGTAAACAAAACAAAACAGAAATAAACCCGAAACTCTGAAGAACGATGTCACTGGAAGTGATAAGAGATAAACTTAATAAACCAGGAGAGGGCCGGATTGCAACAAGTCTGGGCCATGCTTAGGGGTCTGGCTCTGCCCTCTCGTGAGAGGGAGATTTGCAGCAGAGAAATGATGCCCAGAGCTGCAAAGAAAGCAAGGTGGAGACCCTGGGGATGCTGTTTAGAGAGGAAGCAGGAGGCCTGTGAGGAAGCCAGTGGAGGAGCTCAGATGAGAAACATCCAGGACGTGGCCTGGGAAGATGGTGCTGAGAATACAGCTGAAGGAATGCTTTTGAGAAATATTTATCAGACTTGCTGCTTGACTGGGTATGGGCCTGAGGCAGAGATTCAAGTGGAGGTGAGGGCAAGTCTTCTAGCTTGACCAACAGATTAGGTGGTGATGCTGTGGCAGGAAGTACAAGGCGGGAGAAGAAGCAGGTGTTCAGGGCAGAGAGTTCTGTTTTGAACAAAGAAAGCTCGAGGTGCCTGTGGAGTGTTGAGGAAGGTACACCCAGCTGTGACTGGGCCTAAGAACCTGCAGAAGACCAGGGTCAGGGTCAGGGCCAGACACATGGGCATCGTCTACATATTGTTTGCAGTTAAAACTGTGGAAGTCAACGAGGTGGTCCACAAGGAAAGAGTAGAATACAGTAAAGCATTCTCAGTATCAGTTATCTACTTTTTTATGTCAATCACTAGACTCTTCAGGACTCTGTAATAAACGTAAACTTTTTTTGATCCTCCTATTTAGGTAATACATAGGATTCTCTTCCTTCCTGGGTTACTTTGAGAACCAGCATATCAGTAAAATGTGATGATATCTAGTTTCCATAAGAGAGAATTTGTGTCATGTTAGATGATGGTATAACTTCCTTTGTTCTCATTATTCTAATGAATAGGAAATCCTGCTCGACCCAGTAAAGGAGATGAGAAACCCTAATAATAGGTACTGTTTGAAGTGCTTTCTCTATGCCAAAGATTTTGCATCAGGGGGCCACTCACATCTATATATCATTATATCTTACATTATGTTCTCAATAATTGTTTGCTATGCAATTGAAGGGGCTTCCCAGGTGGTGCTGCTGGTAAAGAACCTGCCAATTCAGGAGACCAAAGAGACGTGAGTTCAGTCCCTGGACTGGGAAAATTCCCCTGGAGGACAGCATGGGAACCCACTCCAGTATTCTAGTCTGGAGAATCCCACGGACAGAGAATTCTGGTGGGCTACATACAGTCCATGGGTTTGGAAAGAATCGGACACGACTGAAATGCCTTAGCACGCATGCACACACATGTGCACATGGAACTCTGCCTGTGTGAGGTCCTTTTTTTTTTTTTTTTAA
This sequence comes from Bos indicus x Bos taurus, assembly GCF_003369695.1. Lineage (NCBI taxonomy): Eukaryota > Metazoa > Chordata > Mammalia > Artiodactyla > Bovidae > Bos > Bos indicus x Bos taurus. Next base: position 6,873,054 of record NC_040099.1, on the reverse strand, counting down.
GAAGGGGAAATCTATATGCTTAACAGAAACTAATTACTGTTATAAAACAGTAATAAAATAACTTATAATTAATAATATCAAGGAATATAAATATCTTAGCTTCTGGAAAATTTTTTATTGACTACGAGTAGCTGAAAATTATTTTGTATTGCCAATTCATCATTTTATGAGATTCTTTTATTGTTAAGTTGAGGTGACTGCTAGCTTTATTAAAGTCAGTGTAATATTGCATTTTCATTACAAATTTTCATTTTCATGGGTAATCATATCTTTTCATACTGCGACACTGTTCATTTATTACTTAATTTTCATTTTCAAGCTATTGTTGTCATACATATTCTAAAGTGCATAAGTTTAAAGAAAGCCTCTTGTGACTAAAAATTTCTTATACTTCAACCTTTTGAAAATTTACATAAACACCCCATCACATTATGATATCGGCACATGGGATTCAATTCTATTCTTGGAAAATATTTTGTTGGAAGGGGCACTTTTGCTTTCCTTTCTATATGAATCTTTTGTTAGATATTATGAGAATCTGACACACAAGCTAACATTCATAATATGGAGAGAAATGAGTATCAGAATGAACTAAACAAGTACAGAATGCTAGAATTAAGATATTATCCATGGCAGAGCATTTTCATTATAGTTCAGTTTTCTTATGATTTTTCCTACCTTAGGAATTGCTTTTTGAGTTTTGTGTTTCTGATAATCTGGATAGTTCCTTGGCTGGTATTTACTGTTTTATGTTGTATCCTTGCTTTATCTGGAGATGTTTATGGTCTAGTTCTCAGTTGTTTCCCCATTATTGAGAACTTTCTCATTGGGAATAAAATTTCATTTCATTTAAAAATCCAGTCTGTTTAATGCAGTCTTATAATGACTTACCATTCAACAACCGTGTTTCAGATAAAATGTTAATTACACCATGAAACTTCCATTATTATAATGATGGTAACACTTGAATTTTCATTTTTAATCCTTCAGTGAGTTAACTCTTTCGGTTATGACTATGTGATGTAAGGTGGTCGACCTGTAAATTACAAAACAGGCCTGGTTTCAACAGAAACTAACCCTGTGGCCTCAGATCAATCTTGGTAACTGTCTCACCTAGGTCTATCCAGCTGTCTATTGAAGGAATTTAACTTCCCTCTAGCTTGAAATTTCTGACACTAATTTTCATGTTTGTTTTCTTTTTTGTCTCTTCTGTCCCCTATTTTCCACTCCTTTTCTGTATCTTTTTCCATGGTCAAGTCCAAGGACTCACCCTGAAACCCGCACTCTCTCTGCAGACACTAAGAATTAGCAACCATGGCCCAGGTCGACATCACTGCCTTAATTGTTCCTTTGGGGATTGACGAAGACAGCCCTGTTTGTGTGCGCTGTAAAAAGAAGTGCTAAACTCATAACCATAAAAATACATGCTTACAGCCTAGAATGAAAATATTGTTTGGAATTTTAAATATTAAAAATGCTCTGGATTTATTGTGCCCTTGAGGCTGAGCGAATTTTGTGCAGCCTGATTTTATATGTGATAGTGCTATTTTTGTCAGTCAACACAACATGATAACATCTTTTGATGGAGGTCTATGAAACTGTGGGTTGGAAGCCTTCAGGGGGTCACTGAAAGAAATATAGTCCTTTAAATGTCAACAAAATTGAAAGGACAGTGTCATTTTCTATTGGTATTTATATATCTACCTCTACTTGGAAGAGATTTTCTTTTCTAAGCCCTCTCATTCTTCCTCAAGATATTTCTGTAAACATAAGCAGATAATTTTGCAGTACGAGGAGCATATTTATAGATCTCTTTGTATAATGTGGATGCAAACACCAGAAATGAAAGAAAATGCCAGGAATATAAAATCATTTAAAATGTGGGTAGGAAAAACTAGCCATTGATATAAAGAAAGAGATACAAAGAAGAAAATCTATACTGATGGGTCAGTGCGGGCAGGATAGAATTGCTGGTTTATTACTTTTTATTGAAAAGAAAAAAAAATGAACTAAGAAAACTTTTTTGGGAAACTACCTGCCATTTGTAGTTGGAGAACAGAATTTCCAAACTGCTTTGCTTAGAGACATTCAGTTCAGTTCAGTCTCTTAGTTGTGTCTGACTCTTTGTGACCCTATGGATTGCAGCACGCCAGGCCTCCCTGTCCATCACCAACTCCCGGAGTTTACTCAAACTCATGTCCATTGAGTCGGTGATGCCATCCAACCATCTCATCCTCTGTTGTTCCCTCCTCCTCCTGCTCTCAATTTTTCCCAGCATTAGCATCTTTTCCAATGAGTTTTCGAATCAGGTGGCCAAAGTATTGGAGTTTCAGCTTCAGCATCAGTCCTTCCAATGAATATTCAGGACTGATTTCCTTTAGGACGGACTGACTGAATCTCCTTGCAGTCCGAAGGACTCTCAAGAGTCTTCTCCAACACCACAGTTCAAAAGCATCAATTCTTTGGTGCTCAGCTCTCCTTATGGTCCAACTCTCACTTCCATACGTGACTACTGGAAAAATCATAACTTTGACCTTACAAACCTTTGTCGGCAAAGTAATGTCTCTGCTTTTTAATGTGCTGTAGGTTTGTCGTAGCTTTTCTTCCAAGGAGCAAGTGTCCTTAAATTTCAGAGACATTCAGTGTGATGTAAAAATTTGGACTGAATATCTTGATTCTGTGACACTTTTATCACACTGGCTGCCCTGATAGTTGTGTGTGTGTGTTAGTTGCTCAGTCGTGTCTGACTCTTTGCGATTCCATGGATTGTAGCCCACTAGGCTTCTCTTGTCCATAGAACTCTCCAGGCAAGAATGCTGGAGTGGGCTGCCATTTCCTTCTCCAGGGGAATCTTCCCAACGCAGGGATTGAGCCCAGGTCTCCTGCATTGCAGGCAGATTCTTTACCTTCTGAGCCACCAGGGAAGACCTGCAATGATCGGCCAGATCTTAAATCAAACACAAATCATAGTTCATTAGCTGTGAAACTGTATAATGAGAGGATTAAGGGGAGCATTGGAACTCAGTCATAAATCTAACAGTATCCAAGAGCTATGTAAATATAGTAATACATCAACATTTTGTAGACAAATCATGCTTGTAGTTCCAACCTCTGTACCAGTTTACCTCTATTTATACACTGCTTTAAATCATAAATAAATTCATGGTGGTTTAGAAGAAATGGCTAAATGTAAATTTAAATAAAATGAGAATTTAGAATTTAATTCCTAAATTAAAATAGGAAGTAGATCTCAGGGGAAAAGTGGGTCCCAGTTTGCTGGCCACATGCGCCTAACAATGGTTGGTTGAGAAATCAGTTTGTTTCTGAGTTTCATTGCAGATGTAACAAAAATGGAGATATTCATTTTTATAGATCTTACTGTTTAATATGGAGAAGGCAATGGCACCCCACTCTAGTACTCTTGCCTGGAAAATCCCATGGACGGAGGAGCCTGGTAGGCTGCAGTCCATGGGGTTGCTAGGAGTCGGACACGACTGTGTGACTTCACTTTCACTTTTCACTTTCATGCATTGGAGAAGGAAATGGCAACCCACTCCAGTGTTCTTGCCTGGAGAATCCTAGGGACGGCGGAGCCTGGTGGGCTGCTGTCTATAGGGTCTCACAGAGTCGGACACGACTGAAGCGACTTAGCAGTAGCAGCAACAGTACTGTTTAATAAGGTGGTTGTCGTTGCTTTTTGGTCGCTATGTTGTGTCTGACCCTTTTCATGATCCTATGGAATGTAGCCACCAGGCTCCTCTGTCCATTAAGTTTCCCAGGCAAAAGTACTGGAGTGGGTTCCCAGTTCCTTCTCCAGGGGATCTTCCTGACCCAAGGATCAAACTCTTGTCTCCTGCATTGGTTGGCAGATCTTTACTCCTGAGCCACCAGGGAAATTGTTTAATGAGGTACACTTTGCTTATTTGCATATGAGATATGAGTGGCTTTTTCTGACATTTCCAAAATAAAAATTTCAGTTGGAGCTTTATACAAAAGGCACTAAGCAACTGACGAGTAATGTCCTCAAAAAACACAAAAGCCCAAAACTTCTAATGAGGAAGGGGCTATTATTTTAGTGAAGTGAACTGAAAATCTCTCAGTCGTAGCCGACTCTTTGCGACCCTATGGACTGTATAGTCCATGGAATTCTCCAGGCCAGAATACTGGTGTGGGTAGGCTTTCCCTTCTCCAGGGGATCTTTCCAACCCAGGGATTAAACCCAGGTCTACCGCATTGCAGGAGGATTCTTTATCAGCTGAGCCACCAGGGAAGTCCATTACTTTATTTCCCCCCCTTAATAACTTAGTGTATGATAATTCTTTGTCATTCAGCTAGAACAAAGCTTCCCTGTAGTTCAGATGGTAAAGAATCTGCCTGCAATGTGGGAGATCTGGATTTGGTTCTTGGGTTGGAAAGATCCTCTGGAGGAGGGAGTGGCAACCCATTCCAGTATTCTTGCCTGGAGAATTCCATGGACAGAGGAGACTATTGGGCTGCAGTCCATGGAGTCGCAAAGAGATGGACACATCTGAGCGAATAACACTTATTCAGGTACAACAAGAACATACAGTCTAAATAGGCATCATTCTGATATTTTAGGTAGATACTAAGCTAAAATCTAGATTATCAAAGGTTGTGTAGCCTACACTGGAACAATTCACAACGAAAAATCCGTTTCTTAAATATTGAGCATCTGCTATGTAAAATATGGTAGTCCTGGTGGGGGATGTCCATTTACAGAGATCATTTAATGTTTGTCTCTGTTAGGGGCCTTTTTCACATCTTCTCTCTACTTAAATCTCCATCTGCACCACTGTCATCGTTATTCTAGGCTAATGACCTTGTTTTTTTCTTCCCAGAGAAAACAGAAGCAGTCAAAAAGCATTTCCTTTAATCCCCTCCAGTCTCCTGACCTACATGCTTCTATTCCCTATTACATTCCTTCTCCAGTATATGAGCTATCACTGAGCCATCAAAGCCCTATATAACTCAAGGACATTATTCAAACAACTGTCCCTCAATCTTCTACATTATCTTTCTTCCCCCTGTTTCCCGCATCATTCTTGTCAGCATGCAGGCTTGATGTCATGTTTCATCAAGAATATCTTTTCCTTGACACTACATCTCAGTTCCTATCCCATTTCTCTGCTCTATTTATAATAAGAATCTTTGAAAGGTTTTTAAAACATACATTTCTCCCATTTTTGCTTATTAAACAGACTCGTGAAGAACTGACTCATTGGAAAAGACTCTGATGCTGAGAGGGATTGGGGGCAGGAGAAAGGGATGACAGAGGATGAGATGGCTGGATGGCATCACTGACTCAATGGACGTGAGTCTCAGTGAACTCCGGGAGCTGGTGATGGACAGGGAGGCCTGGCGTGCTGCGATTCATGGGGTCACAAAGAGTCGGACACAATTGAGCGACTGAACTGAACTGAACTGAATAAAACGTTGTCCCTCTCAGTCAACTAAAACCGCTTTGTCAAGGTTACCAGCATCCTCTGTTTCGCTAAGTTTAATGGTCGATTCTCAGTCCTTGGGTTCCTGACCTATCATTTGCCCTGAGTAACCACACCCTCCTCCTTGCAACACTTCTTTCGCTTGGCTCCTGGGACGCCATCCTCTGCTGGTTTTCTTGGAATGCCGTTGTGATTTCTTGTCAGCACTGGTGACTGTTTCCGTATCCCTCCAATCTCCCTAAATGCTGGAATGTCTTCTCCTCTTTCCAGTCTATAATCAATAATCAATCTCTTGCCAGTCTCATTTGGTCTCATGTTTTAAACATCATTCAGACCGGTAGCTGTCATGCTTCACTCCATGTTCATTTTGTGCATGCATGCTCAGACATGTCCTCCTGGGGACTCTCTGCCCCATGGACTGTAGCCTGCCAGGCTCCTCTGTCCATGGGATTCTCCAGGCAAGAATACTGGAGTGGGTTGGCATTTCCTCCTCCAGGGGATCTTCCTGACCCAGTGATCAAACCTGTGTCTCTTACTTTGCAGGAGGATTCTTTACCACTGAGCCACCAGGGCTTCCCAACTGGGAGGTCTATAGGTAGTTTATTTGCTCTGTAACTAGTTCTGTTTCTTTAACTAAATAGGGTTTATAATGATCAGATACAAAGATGACTTAGAGATACATTTTAAGAACAAAACCCCACAACATATTACTATGTATACATTCTACATATTTATAAATATGTCACCATTTTATTTTACATATTTTATTTTATATGTTTTTACATATTTGCTCAAGTACTTTATATACCTTTGATTTTTAGTGACAGGAGAAGGCAATGGCACCCCACTCCAGTACTCTTGCTTGGAAAATCCCATGGACGGAGGAGCCTGTTGGGCTGCAATCCATGGGGTAGCTAAGAGTCGGACACGACTGAGCGACTTCACTTTCACTTTTCACTTTCATGCATTGGAGAAGGAAATGGCAACCCACTCCAGTGTTCTTGCCTGGAGAATCCCAGGGATGGGGAAGCCTGGTGGGCTGCTGTCTATGGGGTCGCACAGAGTTGGACACGACTTAAGTGACTTAGCATAGCATAGCATAGCATATTGTGTGCCTAACTACTCTGTATATTAGAAAATGACACAGATAAAGAAATATGAAGAGTCCATGGATTAAAACTAATTCAGTAATACAAATTAAAAGATACCCAGCTGTCTATGTAAAGTGGTAATTTCCTTTACTTTTTTTTTATACAGAGGGACTTCCTCTGGTATTCACTTCCACCAACCCTATATTAGTTTTCATTAGGTATCAATTTTTAAATAAAAGGCATCTTTTCTACACAGATTAAAATGAAACCACTTATGTAATTAAACCTGAAGATCCTAATTTTCAGAAATGCAGATAAGGCTCCACTTTTCAATAGCAACCTTGACCTTGTGTTAGTAACACGTTCCTTCTGCCAGGCTAAATATCTTTGCAGCTTAATGTAGGGTAATTTAAGGGTTAATTGCTTCCAGAATTAGGATTAAGCAAGTTTATTGTATTGTAATGAAATCAAAGCACATCTTGTTAGTAACCCTGTCCACACTGCAATCACTGTTTATCAGCACATTATCAGTTTGGCAGTATTTGGCTTGAAAAAAATAAGAATGATTGAATCTTGCTCTTTATTTTCAAATAATACTGCCCCTGCCACTTTAAAAGAGCCCATTATTTCTCCAGAAAGTCCTAATTACCAATGCTTTGCTGTGACACAGAGTTCCAGAGTTGGAAAGTGTTCGTAGGGCACCTTTTGCTTTCTCCATCTCCAAACTACACCAGGACCTTGCTTCTAGATTATTCACTATTCCAAATAGCAGGACACTGCATTAATTGTATAGTAAACATGCAAATAAGGAAACCCATCCTATGCAGGGGATACTGAGTATTCAGTTGTCTATAAATGAATAGTTTGATGATAGAATTTAGTCATTTGCTTACAACTGATCAAAATTTAATTCTTGGTCTTCATATATGTAATCAAGAGTCTGCTTACATGTGCCTTCTTCAGTGATTGAGACTAATTTCTCTGTTCTCAGGGTGGCTTTACCTGCTGTTAACGGGCTTCCCTGGTGGCTCAGATGGTAAAGAATCTGCCTGCAATTTGGGAAACCTGGGTTTGGTCCCTGGGTCAGGAAGATCTCATGGAGAAGGGAATGGCAACCCACACCAGTACTCTTGCCTAGAGAGTCCCATGGTCAGCGGAGCCTGGTGGCCTGCAGTCCATGGGATAGCAAGGAGCTGGACACGACCGAGTGACGAACACTTTTGCCTGATGTTTGGGATTCTTGACTCTAGGTGGCGATCTAGGGCCCATAATCAATAGCTCTGCTCAGGCTGGCTTTGAAACAGGGCTCTCAAAGAATCTGATTAATGATGTTCTGCATTTCAGAGGTATTTTCGACTCTGTGTTATATAAAACAGAAATTATTAGCCATGCTGCTTAATTTACCTATTAATGGCATATCACTTGATATACTCAGTCGTGTAACGCTGTTGTCTTTCAGTGTCTGAAAATTAAGGAATTGTTTGTGTCTGGACAAACTAGAATGGGGTACAGACCCCAAGCAAGACTGCTTCTATTGTTTTTGCAGCCACAACTTAAAGATTTGGGGGTTTCCTTTTCCACTAATGCCTGCTTTCTGGTGGATCTGGAGATAATGAATGTGATGCTCATAAAAGAGGTAACTTTTAAAAAATTAGCCCTTGTATGCTCAGTTGCTCAGTCCTGTCCCTCTATTCGCGACCCCATGGATTATAGCCTGCTGGGCTCCTCTGTTCATGTAATTTTCCAGGCAAGAATACTGGAGGAGGTTCCCATTTCCTTCTCCAGGGGATCTTTCTGACAGGGATCGAACCCGCATCTCCTGCATTGGCAGGGGGATGGATTCTTTACCACTGAGCCACTTTGCGATTCATCTCAATATGTACAATAAGCCTCCATTTTCTGGACAGTTCCACTCAGAAGCAGTGACACAAACTTACTTTCACTGTCCCTAACGTTTCCTACTCCACGTATTTCCGGTCTCTAATTTTGCGATAGGAGGGGGAGTCGTGTTTCCCTCCTTTCCAGCTCCTGGGCGAGACCTCTTTTCTGGAAGTTCATGACTGTGAGCAGGTCCTTTTGCCGCCTTTCCGCTTTTCTCCCCTATTCCCTTCCTCCCATCTGTCTTTCCTTCCTTCCCTTATCTTCCTTCTTCCTGTCTTCTTTTGGTCCTCACTTTCTCCCTCCTCCTCCTTTTCCTTCCTCCCTTCTTCCTTCCATTGACCTAAAACAGTAACCAGTTAGCAGCTAAACGGGTTTATTCAGCAACAACAAGGATTTGCACTTCCGGACCTGTGATCTATGGCCAACTACAGACAACTCCAGACAACAGAGGACCTTCTTTTATAGAGGAGATGGGATTGGGTGGGGCTGTTATAAATGAAGAGCCCATTGGCAGAAATTGGGAGTTTCAAGTGTAGTGGCCTCTCATTGGCTGAGTTGTGATGGTCTCTCATTGGCTGGGCTGTTGCTGAGGGAGGGGAAATCCTTCTTTCCTCTAGCTGGGTAGAGATGTAGTAACTTTCTTCATGTTGGGTCTGCAATTTTGGCAAGTGGTAGGGCTGAGAGGTGTCCCTGTGGCCCCTGGAATCCATTTTAAATGAGGTTTCTGATCGTTAATTTTCGCACTTCTTGTCTTCCTCTTTTTCCTTCATTGGAGTGTATTAATTTTTTTTTTTTCTTATTGTGACCACTTTTGTTGTATTTATTGAATTGTTACAATATCGCTTCTGTTTTTGCTTTTTTTTTTTTTTTGGCCAGGAGGCATGTGGGATATTAGCTTTCTGATCCTGGATTGAACTTACACCCCTCCTATTGAAAGGTGAAGTCTCAGCCATTGGACCACCAGGGATGTCCTCAACTTTAGTGTATTGAAATGACTGTAGCCTTAGCGATTTGTCCTGGGTTGAATTTTCCTAAAGCCTCATGCCTATTGAGTAACCACCTCAACCAGCCTTAGAGAAGTGACTTAATTTCTTTGAATTCTATTTTTTTTATCTGTAGAATAAGGCTAACTAATAATGCTTTTCTCATATAGCTGAAAGGGGACAAATGAGTGAAAGTGTGTAAATCATTTGGCAGGTATTATTGCTTATACCCAAGTGAATTTAATTTTATGTTCACAGTAGGAGCTGAATGGCAGTTATTCCTATGTGAATGTTCTTTAGATATTTTAGTATAATTTTTTTCATAGAACATATTAAAAAAGGAATATTGCTTACAATTCCTCAGTATCTTAAGGGGACTTCTCTCTGAGATCACAGATTCTCACCTCCCTCATGAAGGTCACCTTGGGTCAAAGGCTCACATGGGCACAGTCCTAGAGCCAGGTTGAATTAGGCATGCCTATTTCAGACTCTGCCATTAGCTAATCTTGGGGTCTTTATTGAGTATTCTCTTGGTGAGGGAGGGTCATTCATTTTCCTGTGAGATTTGAAGGAGGTCATATATATTATCTATCTTCCGATGGCTCTCCCAGTTTGGGCCACGTCCAGATGGGCAGCCAATGAGAGGAAAGACGCCTTTGCTAAGGCTTTTCAGCCGTGTCCAACTCTTTGTGACCCCACGGACTGTAGCCCGCCAGGCTCCTCTGTCCATGGATTCTCCAGGCAAGAATACCAGAGTGGGTAGCCATGCCCTCCTCCAGGGGATCTTCCAGACCCAGGGATGGAACCTGTGTCTCTTAGTCTCCAGAATTAGCAGGCAGGTTCTTTACCACTAGCACCACCTTGGAAGCCCCAGAGAGGGATGAGGGTGTGATCAAGTTCTTTCTTCACTGTGCTCTTTCATGTATTTCTCTTTTTACCATCTAGCTCCCCAGGCTCTGGGTTCTAAAGGAGGGAGTGATGTTTGATGGTGGAAATGAGAGGAAGGGACAGAGAAGGTTAATTAGACACTTTCAAGACATGTTTGTGGCTTCCTCAGATCTCTGACTTGTCTCCTCCTGAGGCTGGAGACCTTGCACCAGAAATCTCCTAGATCATCCAAAATGCATCTCTTCTGGCTTGTTTTTGAATTTTCTCTTGACTTCCGGGGTCTTGCCTCTCCCTCAGATAGATGGTCCTCTTATCCACCCCACACCAATCTCATCTGGTCTGGGAAAAAGTGGATGTTGGTTCACTCTTGAAGATCTGTTGGCATATGGAATGGGTTTAACTGTGTACTGATAATTCTTATTAAATCCTTTCTCTCATTTTTAACATCTTTCATAGGCAGGGAGTTGGGTGGTCACAGAAAAATAGTGTAACTGGCTTTTGCCTCCTTACCTGCATGTGTCACCTTGATGGTCCAGCTCTTCCTACTGGGATGTGAAAGTATTACCATTTGTTGTTTTGATCTGAGTCTTTGCCCTTCCCTTCCAATGAAAATGAAACAGTGAACTCCCGTTTTATGTCCTACTCCATCTAGATCCGTCATTACACTAGCTTTGCCATTTGTGTAGTTCTGGGCACTGTTTAATAAAAAGTGAAAAATGTATTTGAAGAAATCTCTGAAGGTGCTATTTAGCTTCTTTTCCCACTCCATGTATTAAGTGATCCTATTTGTAATTCATTATTTCTGTTTAAAATTTAAATTGTGTTAGTTGACTTCCTAATGGATTTCATTTGATTGATTGGTGCTTGATTCTAGTGAATTTATTTCGTATCCGTCCTTAACACCTATAGCTATTGAGGTAAGGAGATGAGCCAAAAACGTCCATCAGAGAGTGAAATTTGAAGAGCTAAGTGTCTTTAGCTGACACAGGAATCTGACCGTTCAGTCCCACTGGTTTCTGGACAGCCAGCAAATCCTGTGGATAGCATGCTCCTTGCTTTATTGTTTGTGACATAATTCCTGAAGAGAACCGAGCTGTGGAACAGAATGCAGGAATAAATACAGCGATGATGATGGCTGAAGTGGCTGAGATGACTAAGAGCTATTTGAGAACTGTCGAGAAAGGAAGTGTTTATTCCATAGCCAGAGCTGCAAATAGCTGTGAGGCTCTAAGAAAGAGAACAAACTAACCTCTAAATTCATCAATTACAATAGATCTCTCTCAAAGGCCATGTCTCATGTACCCTTTTGACCATTTTCTCTTATAAATGATAAATATCAATATGATCATTAAGATTTAATTAACCAGGTCTTGAAATGTAGTTCTCAGGAGTAGACAGTGACCTTAAAATTGGACTATATAAATAAATCACATTCCATTGGCAAGGGACGATGCAAAATAAATGATTGAACTTTAAAAGGCTAATAAATTATACTGTATTGTGACATATTTTAATCAACAATGAAATTGATATATCACAGTTAAGCTTTTCAAGCATTTTGAATAGAGAATCATGTTTTTTCTTCAACTGCTTCATATACTGAACATAGAATGTCTGGATATGAAATTCACCCTGTGTCAGAGAATACAGAAAGCCCTCCTGATGTGAAGAAATACCTTTTAAGGTTCAGGAATATTTTATAAAGTATAAACCCTGAGAATGATGACCACTACTTACTCCTAACTCTGAATTTTCTCAGTTGGGCTTTTGTGGAAGCATGTGAGGTTGATTTAAAGAGAAAAAGCTCTTTCTGGTTTTTCCATCACCTTCTGCTTTGGCTTTGGAGTATTAGTCTGTTCCGGAAGCTAGAATGACAATTGCGTGTGTACTTTGAAAAATGGGAGGAGTTAATGAGGTCTTTTATTATAGGATTATGTTCTCTACTTTCCCATCTAATTTTCTGTAAGGTAATTCAACCTGTATTTTTCCATCTCTTAATGAGGATGAATAGCTACACAGTCTGTTTTAGGGACTTTAATTGCTTGCTAGACATTGCAGATTTTTTCCAAGAATGCATATGATGCTTGAAAGAATGTTCCCACTCTTGGAGGGATTCTGCCAATCTGACTTTCTGAATAAGCTCTAATGATAACACTGTTGAGGAGACCATTATGAGGATGCTATCAAAGTCTTGAAAGCGAGTTATAGGCATCGGTGAGTCCTCTGGGTGGGGAAGGAGGAGGGGAGAGCCTGCAGGAACACTGACCAAATCTTTCCTGTTCTCAACTATAATGAAGCAGAGTTGTTCCCTTTTTAAAATTGCTCTAGTTTAAAGCAATGAGTAAACTCCTAAATCTTCATCTCGTGACAATTTTGTGGTCTCTATAGCATATAGAATATAGCATTCATTTCCTCCATCAGGCTTAATGGTTTGTAGCATATTTCCTTGGTAAAATGTCTATTCGCCTCTCCTTTTATACTTTTCCTTATGGTCATCAGAAATATACGACACAAGAAAAGAAAAGTGAAAGTGAAAATGTTAGTTGCTCAGTTGGGTCCAACTCTTTGCCATCCCATGGACTGTAGCCCACCAGGCTCCATCCTTGAATTCTCCAGGCAAGAATACTGCAGTGGGTGAGCCATTCCATTCTCCAGGGGATCTTCCTGATCCAGGGATCAAACCCGGGTCTCCCAAGTTGCAAGAAGATTCTTTACTGCCTGAGTTACCACACAAGAAAAGTGTACCTTAGAAGTCTATGTATCTATGTATGTATCTAACCATCTATTAATCAATCTATTCATCCATCCATCATAAAACAGGAATTTCCTACAAGTTTCTTATCTTCCAGGAAGGCGCCTAGGGCGCTTATGAAGCATGCTGGGAAACAAAAGAAATAATGTAAGAAGAAGCGATGGTTAATGTAGAGACACATGGAAAGAGGAGAAATAGAGATGCAGCTGGACTGAAAAAGGAATGTGAAAAATCTAAGCTCTGGGATTAAGACCAAACAGGAATGTAACAGACCCACTGATGCCTTCTTTTGGAGCCCATGTATCTGTAGTGGATGAATATTCTGAAAACTAATGATGGAGTGGATTTGAGGTTGGTTTCAGGAGCTGTGCAGATACTGTAAGACAGTTGAACAATGATCAAGAAAGGGCAATCCTGTTCTCAATGGTAGTTAACAATAAGGTTGAATTTTCTCCATATATTCTCTTTACAATTAAAAAAATAAAAGAACTAGAAAGGTCCAGTTTGATTTTTTGACTGTGGGTAAAGCTAGGAAGTTCCTCTGCCTGCCTTCTTGAAGAATGGATCAAATCAAGGGCAGGGTTGGTCATGGGACCACAGTGAGGAGGAAGGTAGTTGGTGTGTGAGGGACAGTGTGCTTGTGTTAGTCTAGTGACTAACATCCAGGCCTAACACCTAATATCTAACCTCAGGTCTACATGTCCATTCGTGTGGTACACACACACTTGGCTGCCTCCAAATGGAGAAAACTCTGTGTCTGGGCTCCTGAGAAAACCTGTGATCAGTTGTTTTGGCCACTTTAGTTCCAAGTATTGGAGAAATCCTTTAAAAACCTTTTGCAGGTCATTTGACTGGTGTATTAGTGCGTGTGTGTGTGTGTGTATGTGTGTGTATGTGTGTGTGTGTACACAAACAGATGTGTCTATGTGGAGTTGACTTACGCAATGATGAGGGTTGTGTAAGTGGTCCTTTGGAGTCTGTCTCCGTGTCAGTGCTAGAGCCTGAAGTTCACTGCAGACGGTCAGGAAGGGAGGAAGATGAGAAGGCTGGGATCCTGCAAGGACAGACAGACGCTCAGTCCGGTTCTTGCTGCCTCTGACCTTGGTGACAGGGGTTCCAGCAGCCACTGGGGCCCTTCTTCACAGTGCTGAAACACACGCCTGGCCCCTGGGGCTCCTTTACACCAACAGAGTAATTCAGCAGATCAGCGACAGTGTCCATGTGCCTCACAGTGGCTGCTGCCTCCCTGCCAGCCTCTAGAAGCTCCTATCCTACCCAGACACTCACAGGAATGGGAGTTCTGCGGAGGGTCCTTACACCTGGGCAGGTCGGCCCCTTGAAAGGGAGCCACGCTTGTGAAATCTGTGATGGCAGAGGCAGTGAGAGTCACACTGACAGTGGCTGTGCTGTGCTCAGTCGCTCAGTCGTGTCCGACTCTCTGCAACCCCATGGACCGTAACCTGTCAGGCTCCTCTGTCCATGGGGTTCTCCAGGCAAGAGTACTGGAGTGGGTTGCCATGCCTGCCTCCGGGGGATCAAACCCAGGTCTCCTGCACTGCAGGTGGATTCTTTACTGGCTGAGTCACCAGGGAGGCCCTGACAGTGGCTGATGTATATTCAGTGGATGGTTTCCATTGATTAGGCGCTGGGCACTGCCCTTCCTGGGATTATTTCATCAGATCATAACCACAATCCTATGAAGTAGATTTTATTATCTCCTTCCCAGATGAAGAACCTGAAGCACAGAGATGCCATCATTGCAATAACTAACAAGATTGGAATGCAGGTGCTTTTTAAACAATTGTTTTCAAAATATCATCTCCACAGCATAACTGTATTTGTACAAATGGTTCATTTTCTTTCTTTATAGCTAATTTTTATGGGAGTATAGTTGCTTTACAATGTTGTGTGCAATTCACTTTGTACAGCCAAGTGAATTAGCCACATATGAACTTACATCCCCTCTTCTTTGGCTTTCCTTCCCGTTTAGGTCACCACAGAGCACAGTAGACTTCCCTGTGCTATGCTATACAACGGCTCAATGGACATGAGCTTGGGTGAACTCCGGGAGTTGGTGATGGACAGGGAGTGCAGTCCATGGGGTCACAAAGAGTCGGACCCAACTGAGCGACTGAACTGAACCGAGGTTCTCATTGCTTATCTACTTTATACATACTATCAGTAGCATATATGCCAATTCCCATCTCCCAATTCATCCCATCGCTGCCTTTCCCCCTGGGTGTCCATATATTTGATCGCTACATCTGTAGTGATCATACACTTTGTATGCCAGACTCTAAATGGTTACTTTTCTCAGTCATTTCCCACGTTTGTGTCGAGGGAAGAACAAGAGTGTGTATGTGTGTTTAAACTGGCCAGAATATCCACGTAGCCATGTGTCTTCACGAACAGGACTGGCACACTGAGAACATTGAACTTGGACAACCAGTGTGCTAGGTCATTTATCCCAAGATGACTAGTGTACCTCAGATACAAAAGGGTTTCACGATTGTTTCCACTCTCAGTACAAATGTTTTAATGATCCTAATATGCTTGAAATGTGCCATTTATATAAAATTGCACATCCATGGTGTCCTGTAACACACTGCGCATTTTGCTGCCTTTTTCTGCTTACGAATAATGCAGAGAAGAAAACTCACGTGTGCTGTGAGATCCTAGACTTGCTGTGGATTTCTGTCTCCGTTCCAGCAAGAGCAGCTGTTCTGTCGATGGTGGTTTACACATTTTTTCCATGAAACATTGCTTTTTTTTAATCTAAGAAATAATTTAGTATTGAGATGATATCTTTTCTGGGGTTTTTTTCTATTGACTCACACAAAGTAGCTTTCCATTGTGTTTCATTATTGAAAGATAATGTATAATATATGAAAATACTATAAGCTTGATGCATTAGCCACATCTGTGTTTTTACCCAACTGTGTAACGCTTTCTTCACACTACAGATTTTTTTTCTAAAGTTGTTTTTTCAATTTTCCAGCAGTGTTTTCTATGTCTTAGAGCAGTATTTGCTGACAAAGACATGCTTTTTATTTTGCAATTATTCTCTCTTTTATGTATGTGTTATTTCAGCCATTTTAAATGCATCTGGAAGAACAAATGCTTTTCAGATTTGTGGCATTGTGTCTTTTATTTTTGAGTGAGAAACCTCAAAAAAGCCTTCTCAGCAGTAGCAAGTTTGTAAGGTACTCTGTTACCATTTGCTAAATAATTGAGGTGTTTTCATGTTCTTGATATTTAATTTTAAAATGATTGACTGATTGTTAGCTAATAATTTACAGTATACATGTAGAAGCACATTGCAAATGATGAATGGTTTTCTTGATACAATTTTTTAGTCTAACTTATACCTAATTACTTCATCATTATTTTTTATTTTTAAAAGAATTTTATTCAATCATGTTTTGTTATGTATATATGTATGTATGTTATGTATATATTTTTTCATTCATTTATTTATTTATTTTGACCATGCTGCATGACATGCGGGATCTTAATTCTCTGACCAGGGATCGAACCCACAATCCCTCCAGTGGAAGCGCAGAGTCTTAACCACTGGACCACCAGGTAAGTCCTACCATTGCTGTCTTTAAACTCATAAAAACAAAGAACTTGTACTAGGAAAATATGGTGATCACATTGAATATTTTTTGCTGTTTGATTGTGCTTACATTATTAATGTTCTCTTCAATTTTGATTTCTTTGCAGACATCTCTTAGAACCAATCTCCCATTTTGTGGTTTAATTAAAAAGTAGGAAATATAATCTGTAACTTCACAGATTTGAGCCAGTGCAAATGGTTATGTATTCATGACAGACTTGGTTTGGGTAAACCTCTGTTTTCAATTCACATAGTAAACATTCCCAGGTAGCTCAAACAGTAAAGAATCTGCCCTCAATGAGGAAGACCCAGGTTCAATCCCACGATTGGGAAAATCCCCTGGAGAAGGGCATGGCAACCCACTCCAGTATTCTTGCCTGGAGAATCCCACAGACAGAGGAGCCTGGTGGGCTACGGTCCATAGGTCTCAAAGAGTCAGACATGCCAGAGCAACTTTCACTTTCACCCTGCATAATGACTTATGGACACAGACCGGGGTGGGGGGTTGGGTGGAAGGAGAGGGTGGGAAGAACTGAGAGAGTAGCATTGAAACATATACATTACCATATGTAAAATTAGATAGCCAGTTGAAATTTAATCTGTCATGCAAGGAGCTTAAATCCAATGCTCTGTGATAACCTAAAGGGGTGGGATGGGGTGGGAGGTAGGAGGGAGGTTCAAGAGGGAGGGGACATATGTATGCTAAGTCGCTTCAGTCTTGTCCGACTCTGTGTGACCCCATAGATGGAAGCCCACCAGGCTCCCCTGTCCCTGGGATTCTCTAGGCAAGAACACTGGAGTGGGTTGCCATTTCCTTCTCCAATGCATGAAAGTGAAAAGTGAAAGTGAAGTCACTCAGTCGTGTCCAACTCTTCGAGACCCCATGGACTGCAGCCAACCAGGCTCCTCTGTCCATGGGATTTTCCAGGCAAGAGTACTGGAGTGGGTTGCCAATGCCTTCTCTGGGACATATGTATACCTATGGCTGATTCATCTTTATACATGGCAGAAACCAACACACTATTGTAAAGCAATCATCCTCCAATTAAAAACAAATATACAGATAGATAAAAGATGGTTATTTCCTCAACTTCTGGAGCAACTCTTTGCCAAGGTCCATCCTAAGTCCTTGAGATTCAATTGTGAAGAAAGCATATACATTGTATAATGAAAGCTATGGAGAGGGCAGTGTAATCTTATGTGTCAAAAATATCCACACTGCCCAGAAAATTACAGATATCAGTGAACATTTCAGGTGGATAAATAGAGACTTTAAAGTAAGTGTTATTGTAGGAGAATGACTGAACTATGTAGCCAGATGGATGAACTGATAATGTGGATGACAGGTGCAGAGGAGATGCAGGCAAGCCTCCAGGCATTGGCTGGATCACTTTTTAGGCTAAGTGGAGAGAATCAGGGAGCATCCTGATGGATCTTTTTGAGAGTTTTATTTTTTACAAGGTATAACCTTGTTCCTCAAAATATGAATATTCAACAGCCACACCAGAAATCTTACAGTATACACTTCATAGTTCAGATTCTTGGGCATTCCAAAGATTCAATAAATTCTGTTTATGGCATCAAAGTTTCTGATTTTTTAAATTAAGCATCCTAGGTGATACTTGTGCTGATACCTATGTACAGACGAAGTTTGAAAACTGTGAAGACACGGGAAACAGTTGACTGAACTGATTCTCTGAATCAATAAAACAGAAGTTGGAGAGGGAACTTAAGGCAATGTGACTATTTCATCCAAAGGTGTGTCATCATCAAGAAAGGATAAACTGAGAAGAATCACACTGCTTTGCTTGCTCCTTGGAAGAAAAGCTATGACCAACCTAGACAGCATATTCAAAAGCAGAGATATTACTTTGCCAACAAAGGTCCATCTAGTCAAGGCTATGGTTTTTCCAGCAGTCATGTATGGATATTAGAGTTGGATTATAAAGAAAGCTGAGTGCCGAAGAATTGATGCTTTTGAATTGTGGTGTTGGAGAAGACTCTTGAGAATCCCTTGGACTGCAAGGAGATCCAACCAGTCCATCCTAAAGGAAATCAGTCCTAAATATTTATTTGAAAGACTGATGGAGAAGCTCAAACTCCAATACTTTGGGCACTTGATGCGAAGAGCTGACTCATGTGAAAAGACCCTGATGCTGGGAAAGATTGAAGGCGGGAGAGAAGAGGATGACAGAGGATGAGATGGTTGGATGGCTTAACTGACTTGATGGTCATGAGTTTGAGTAAACTCTGGGAGTTGGTGGACAGGGAGGCCTGGTGTGCTGCAGTCTATGGGGTCACAAAGAGTCGGACACAACTGAGCAACTGAACTGAACTGACTGGGCTGCTTTGCTGTCCTCTATGCGAGCAGATTTCAAAAGCTTAAGTGATAAAGCAGCTTCATGTCACAGCACAAGTCTCTGGACAAAAAAATCTCTTGAAAGGGTTATTTCTCTTGCCATTCAACCCAGTATGCAGTTATTTAACTTCCCCATGATGAGCAGGGTGCAGTGTCTAAAGATGCCAATATACTTGTTTGTGTAGGAGCTGTCTGAATTCCAATTTGTGAAAGGATGCTCACGATACAGAGAAGAGGTTGTGGGACTCTCTATTCAAGGGTGAAAAGAAGGTGTTGGCACAGAGTTGTAGGGTATAAGGAACCTCTTGAGAGGCCCTTGGACTGCAAGGAGATCAAGCCAGTCCATCCGAAAGGAAATCAACCCTGAATATTCATTGGGAAGATTTGTCCTGAGGCTGAAGCTCCAGTACCTTGGCCACCTGATGGGAAGAGCTGACTCATTGGAAAAGTCCCTGATGCTGGGAAAGACTGAAGGCAGGAGGAGAAGGGGACAACAGAGGATGAGATGGTTGGATGGCATCACCGACTCAATGGACATGAGTTTGAGTAAATTCTGGGAGTTCGTGATGGACAGGGAGGCCTGGCGTGCTGCAGTTCATGGGGTGACAAAGAATCAGACACAACTTAGCAACTGAACAACAACAAAGGAAGATGTGTCCTGAAATGAGATGAGGCCAAAATGCTAACAAGTTTATTAATTCACTTATTTATTTCATTAGTTTTTCATTTTACAAAGACCAGAAGGGGAGGGTTTGCTTTTAGGCTTTATTGTGAAATGATAAGGGCTGACCTTTTAAACTACTTTGATTATACCTCTAAGTTATTTTCACACAAAAAAAGGTGTTAAAAGGGCATACATTAAATCCAAATGAGAACTGTTTTTTCCCAAACAGACATAGATTGGAACTTGGCACTGTTACTCACTAGTTCTTAGCTTCAGGAAATTTCTTATTTCTTTGAGCATCATTCATCTTGTCTTAAAATGGAGAGAAAAAATATATGACTCTTAAAATTTCTTCTTACCCTACTAAAGACATTTGCAAATAAAATTGCAAATTGCTGAACCTAGTGGGTCATTTTTGAAACATGTAGAAAATGCGAGAAGCATGTAGACAATGCCACTCCAAGTTTTAAACTAGGGACATTGTCAGATTTAGAAAAGCAAAGACTTGTGTGTTTAGCTTTGATTTCTGGTAGGATTTTTATGCATTTTATTCAAAGAATGGGATGTATGGGATGCATGTATGGGAGACCTATGACACACAAAGTCCTGACAGGAGTTCACTATGAGCAAGTCACATCAGATTAATTGAATTTCTTTCACTGATAAGGTACACTGATGAGGAAACTTTGTTGATAGATGTATAAGAAGTATTGCAAAACATCTCAGTTTCTTTGTGTGTTTTAACATTTAATAGCTATAGCGATGATTGTTGGATTAGGAACTGATTGAATATTGATATTTTCTCATGTGCTAAAAAGATAAAGTGAGGCATATGAAAAATTTATATATATTATATATAAATTTATATATAATATGTCAGCATTTATATATATATATATATTAATATCTGAGCAAAAACCCATTCATGTCAGGCAGCATCCAGTCTGGTGGACAGGAGGAGCTCCGCGGAGCCGCATAGGCAGACGGGAGTGGGAGCAAGGAAGCTACACTTTGCAAGAAGAGCAGGTTGGTTTTTGCAAAGTCACTTTCCTTCAGGGGGTGGTTGGGGTGTCCCAGGCAGGTTACCTAACTTTTGCTACTGACTCCTGACTCACTGGCTTAAGGTTCTGTTTCCTGGAGAACCAAACTGTAATTTAAGTTTGTCTTGGTTTGGCTACTTGTGGCTTAGCATAAGTGTCTGCATTTGGGGCCCTTTTGTCTTGGTTTTAACACTTTCTATGAATTTTCCTCGGAAGCTCAGTGATCACCCCTTACAGCTTGTTACCATGGAGGAGTAGGGTGATGAGTATCTGTCTGGCTTGTGTGGTTTTCCTTTGCTGCTGTGGCCTGGCTTTACTTACAGTCCATTCATTTTAATGGAAGCACTGACGGGGTGGTTTTTAGGAAGTGGGCCTGGGTGTGGGTAGAACAGTGAGGGAGCCAGGCTGCCTTAATCCCCACAGATGCCAACACAAAAGCTCTTAATCTCCCAGGAGAACACTTAAACTTGCATTTATTCCCAGGTAAAGCTGCCTTCGAAATTTTGTTACATGTGTTTTTTTTGAAAATTTTTTGTTTTTATTTTATTTTTTTTCCAGCATCTGATACAAAGTCCAGAGTTTCCCTCTTTCTCTTGGGCCTGACAACCCACTGGCTACATAGACAAAGCATTGTTTTGGCGAGTGGTTCTCAAGTTTTATTCAGAAAGTTAAAGGTTTTCTCCGCAGGCCCCAGGAACCTGGAGAGGCAGTACCCACGCAGCCAGGTGTCAGCCATTGAGGTGGTTGTGTTACTGCCCATGGGCCGCCCAAGGCCCACAAAGGCCCACACCTGATCCTAAGGCTAATCCTGGGTGCTTCTCCCGCGGTTTGCTCTGAGTTCTTCCGGGGGGAACCACACTCGCCTCTGCTCTCTTGGGTGAGTGTTTCCCCTGGTTTTTATTTTTCCCTCAGCCTGTTTTTCACTTTCTTGGGGTGTAGTTTTTCCATGTCTTGTTTTCAACCTGGTTATGGTTTCCTGCTTCCTTTTATGTCTCCTTTTTGCTCTTTCGTCAGGACCGAGAGAGATGCCAAAGGTAAGTAGACATGTTGGTTCCTTTGGTTCACAGTTTGTATGGTAGCTTCTTGAGGGGAAACACCAAACCAACACAAGAGAAAAATCTTACTTAGTCGTGCTGACACAGTTTTGCAAAGTGCTGACGTAGTGGTTTAGATTTTAGGGAAATACTTGCTATTAGAACCTTGTGAAATAAGGAAATTTGACGAGGAAACCCCAACTTGAAATGGTTCAGTTGCTTGGCCTCAACTGGAAAGTAGACTAGCTGGGAGTTGGCCCGAGGTCTCATGACGCCAAAGGCAAAAATTTATAATAAATGGAGTAAAAGCATTGCAGTATATTGGATGAACTGAAAATATATTTTTGAAATGCACTACAAAATCTAAGCTGTTATAATTGGAAGAGGCATTTGTGTTTACATCCAGAATTTTGTTTGTGTTTTCATATAATTGTGTTAAAAATTCAGAAATAGTGGATGTAAAACTGCTGAATCATTGACATAGTAATTAGTAAAAATTTGTTGTGCACATACCCGAAGCTGGTGAACTGGGAGCCCTCAAGTTAAGCGTGAATCGAGTCTCAGAGGCATGTTTTAAAGCAGTTTATGCAGTAAGGAGGCAGTGCTGTGTATTTCTCACAGTGGTTGGTTATAATATTATTAGTGTTTTCTTGACTGTAAGGACTTAGTTAGCTTCTATCAACTTGGGGGAACAACCTGAGGGTTTTTTTTTCCCCCTGATTTTCAGAGGTATTAACAAGAAGTGACCCAGATTGTCTCACTTATCTTGCAAAATAAGCTAAATTAAGTTTTGCTTGTATGAGTAAAGTGGTTTTTTTTTTTTTCCTGCTTAAGAAGTTTCCAAGCCTGGTCTCCATTTGTGTTTGATTTTTAACAATTGTAATTATGGTGGTTTCCCATTTAAAAAACTACTTAGGTTTTATTTTTGCTGAAAAAAAATCAATATTAAAATAAAAGTATTGCCACTACACACATCTTTATGCATTTGCTGTCAATATTTCCTGAGGACAAATTCACCAAAATGGAAATTTCAATTCAGAAATTAGGAGGTCTAAACACTTTGTTTCCTATTATGTATCGACAAACCAGTTTTCAACTGTTTTGTTCCAGTTAATCACAGTCTCATAGCAAATCCTATTTCCTTAAAGCCTTCTTGTCATTATTTACCTTTAGAAACAAGGCTTCATGAGCTGGCTTTCACTGTGGGTACATCTTAAATACAGAGTGTGGGCGATACCAGTGCGTGGTTTGTAATAGTTACTCATAATGTAAACAGAAAATAAAGCGCTTTTAGTTCTCAATGGCATGGTTTTGAAAATACATGATTTTTTTTTTTCTCTAGGTGAATGAAATGGATGCAAAAGGGCTTAAAACTGTTAAGAGCAGTTAAAAAACTTAGAAGAGGAGAAAATAAGAGTACATGATACTCTTAAAAAACTAAGAGATACTATTCAGTCCCAAGTGATAGAACTAGGAATCACACAGATTGAAATTTTAGTGATATGAGGCCAACGTGAGGAAGAACTTCATAATGAATCAGACCAAAGATAAAATATGCAGTGAGAACTAACATTTTTGGCCACTGTATTGAAAATCCTATGGCTTTTCCGGTGAAGGGTTGAATTTGGTGTAAGCTGAATATGTTTATAACTGTGTGGCTTTGTAAACAATTCCCAAGGCAGGTTCTTGGACTCTTCAATCAATAGAGTTGTTAAGAGGACAGAGGAGAGATTCAAGTGAGGCTTTACTGGGGCTCAGCTATAGCACAGGGGTCAAGAACAAGCAACAGGTGTCCTTGTTATTCCCTGAGCGGGCGGGCTGGTTCCCTAAATGGGGTGAGGGTGGGGTGGGCTGGTGAGTTGGGCTGGAGTGGGCCTTGGGGGCC
This sequence comes from Bos indicus x Bos taurus, assembly GCF_003369695.1. Classification (NCBI taxonomy): domain Eukaryota; kingdom Metazoa; phylum Chordata; class Mammalia; order Artiodactyla; family Bovidae; genus Bos; species Bos indicus x Bos taurus. The sequence continues at coordinate 6,849,396 of NC_040099.1, read as the reverse complement.
TGCCCACCCCCTTGCTGGTGCTGGGTGCAGAGATCGTGCACGGGACCCTGCTCCTGCTCCTGGCATCTCAGAAGCAGCTTCTGGGTTTTGGCCTTTTTGTAGCTTATTGTTCATAATTTGCCCCAACTGCACATGCCTGCAGTATTTCTAGTCCTTAGAGTTTTTGTATCTGTTGCTTGTGGAGACATTTGTCCAGGTGCAAGCACTGCTGTAAGGGGCTCAGCCTGTCTCAGTATCTCTTAGCGTGTTCAACATAACTCAAGTTCACCCAGATTGGAATCTCAGGTTGGTATACAACATAGATGAGAACTGGGTGAATAGAGGTGATAAATACAGTGTTTAGCAAAATTATATTTCAATTTATCAATTGTATTTGTTTCTGAATCCAAAAAGGAAGGCCTTTCCTTTTTAAATAATACAATGAAAGGAATCTAAGAGACTAGCACTCACTTTGGGTTTTCTATAACCAGAAAAAGGAAAAGTAGTGTTTGGGAAGAGATTAATTCTATTTCTTAGTGTTAATTTGTCTTAAAGACAGATATTTCCACATAATTGCTTAATTGCCTCCAGTGTAATTTGATTAAAGGTAAATACACATTATCATTTGGAGACATACAAATAATGGACATTTTATTCAGCCAAAACTTTAAGAAAGTGTTCTAAAATTTATATTGTCTCCAGAAAAAATAATATATTTTCTTTGTTGTAATGTATCAAGTCTGTTTTGTGTCTGATGAAAAAGTAGTAGTTACTAGATCACTCACCTCATTTATTTTGATGGTAGAATATTTGATTTGCTCTTCACATGGAAAATAAAGTAGGAAACCAGTAAAATGTGCTTATGGTTTAAAATCCTAGATAGGAAAGGAGAAAGTGGGGTTGAGGTTTCTTTAGTAGGCAAGCCAGAGGCAAGAGAACTCCATATTACTAATATCTGTTCTCAAGTTTACTGTCCTTGGAAAAACTGACTTTGAAAAATGACTCTCTGAGGCTTGGAGTGTGTCCTGTGTTGGGCAGATGTGGCCGAGAAGACACTTGTGGGAGGTTCATGGTACTCACAGGAAGAGAGCAGATTCCATCCTAGTGGCCTGGAAATCACATAAATCAAAGTGACAGACATATTTTTATTATGAATCCCTTTAGAGTAAATAACTGCTTCCATCTCCCCATCATCCTTTAGATGTATAAACCGAAAAGTCCTAAACTAGTGGAATAGAGCACAGAGGAAGCAACCCACCTAATTACGTCATCATCTCAAACTCGGGGTTTCCAGTAGATTCCTAAGGCAGTGGTGGAACCAGGACGGTATAGACAGGAACAGATTTTTGTGATGGTATTTAACTTATATGCAGAGTACATCATGAGAAACACTGGGCTGGAAGAAGCACAAGCTGGAATCAAGATTGCTGGGAGAAATATCAATAATCTCAGATATGCAGATGACACCACCCTAATGGCAGAAAGTGAAGAGGAACTAAAAACCCTCTTGATGAAAGTGAAAGAGGAGAGTGAAAAAGTTGGCTTAAAGCTCAACATTCAGAAAACTAAGATTATGGCATCTGGTCCCATCACTTCATGGGAAATAGATGGGAAAACAGTGGAAACAGTGTCAGACTTTATTTTTGGGGCTCCAAAATCACTATAGATGGTGATTGCAGCCATGAAATTAAAAGATGCTTACTCCTTGGAAGGAAAGTTATGACCAACCTAAATAGCATATTGAAAAGCAGAGACATTACTTTGCCAACAAAGTCCATATAGCCAAGGCTACGGTTTTTCCAGTGGTCATGTATGGATGTGAGAGTTGGACTGTGAAGAAAGCTGAGCACTGAAGAATTGATGCTTTTGAACTGTGGAGTTGGAGAAGACTCTTGAGAGTCCCTTGGACTACAAGGAGATCCAACCAGTCCATCCTAAAGGAGATCAGTCCTGGGTGTTCATTGGAAGGACTGATGCTGAAGCTGAAACTCCAATACTTTGGCTACCTCATGCGAAGAGTTGACTCATTGGAAAAGACTCTGATGCTGGGAGGGATTGGGGGCAGGAGGAGAAGGGGACAACAGAGGATGAGATGGCTGGATGGCATCACCGACTCAATGGACATGAGTTTGAGTGAACTCCGGCAGTTGGTGAAGGACAGGGAGGCCTGGCTTGCTGTGATTCATGGAGTCGTGAAGATATGGACACGACTGAGCAACTGAACTGAACTGAATGACAATTTCCTCAAATCTTTCCCCAACTGTGTGGCTGACTCCATATGACTTGTTGCCAACAGCAGCATGGTAACTTTTTATGATTGTCAGTTCTGTCCTTAGTACAATCATAATTTCATTTTCATTTCCCTAGGAGCTATTTTTTTTAAAAAAGATTTTACCTGTTTGTCAGGTGATTTTTATTTATTGAAAATTGTTGAAAGCCTCCAAATTCTCAGTCTTGAACCAGTTGGAGTCAAACGAGAGCCCTCCTCCCAGAAGAGGAAACAAGGTGAATGACACAGTTGTCTGCCCTCCCCTCAACTCAACTCTGGCCTCGCAGATGAGCGGGATTCTCTGGGACTTTAAAGGGGATGGAATCATTATACAGTGGAGGTAGCTCCCAGTCAGTTTTCAAATGGGAGCCTGAAAAAGGAATAAAACAAGGGCATCTTCTTTGACTCCCAAAGGCATCATTCTGTAGTTTCATGGCCCAGATATGTTCTCTGCATTCTTATCAGAATATTTCTTGTAAGTGGAGTGACTATCTGTGTGTCTAAGGTGAGGATGCTGTCAGACATTACATATCAGTCAAAGAGATAGACTCATGGCCAGTCAGGCCCTTTATGTCTGAAACTAATAGCATCAGGGCCATGTTGTGCAACGTTGAGATGCACATAGGCAGTTGATTCTGTGATCTTCTGTATTTTCAAAGCATCTTGGAATGACCTCGGGACTCCGTTTTGACTAGCTGAGTAGAATTTCCTTACTCTACTTGTTTCTCCCCTTCATAAAACCCTTCTGTAGCTTTGTCATACCAAATAACATTCAAATGTTTGATTTAGACTGGTGGTTCTCAGGAGTTAGCCTGCTTGGAGTTACTTGGAGGGGTTTTTAAAAAGTTGATCCTTAAGCATGGATTTGAACTGCCTGGATCCATTTGTTTCCATAGTGAATGCTACATGGTAATACAAGATCCCTGGATGTGGGCCTGTGGATGTTGAGGACCAGAGGATACAGAGGAATTCGATGATGGAGAGATTTCTTGAGTGTTAAGTGAGTTGACACATAAAGAATTGTGATTGACTTGTGGCAATTATGTCAGCAATTTGTAAGTGTATGATCCTAGTATCACCAGTATGCACTGTTCACAAGAGCAGCGACTTACATCTAAATAATACTTGATTATTATTGGTGATTCAAGAGGCTTGCAGAGAAGGAAATGGCACTCCACTCCAGTATTCTTGCCTAGAGAATCCCAGGGATGGGAGAGCCTGGTGGGCTGCCGTCTGTGGGGTCATACAGAGTTGGACACGACTGAAGTGACTTAGCAGCAGCAGCAGCAAGAGGCTTGAGGATGCCCTCAATAACTTAAATTGAACCATGAGAACATTTTCCCTTGAAAGATTATCTCAGCAAGAATGATATCCACATGGTAATGCTTTTCTTATTGAATATGGAGTCTTTGCATTTTAAAAGAGCCTTTATTTTTAGAACAGTCTTATGTTCACAGAAAAACAGATCAGAATTCTCATTTGCCCCTCCTTCACAGGCGCGTAGCTTCCCCTTTTATTTATATTTTGCATTGTGGTATATTATAATTGAACCAGTATTAATACATTATTACCTAAAGTCTGCAGTTTACATTGGGTTCACTCTTCAGGTAGTTCTATGGGTTTTGACAGATTCATGGCACATATCCAGTGTTACAGTTTCGTATAGAATAGTTTCACCACCTGAAAATGACCCCTGTTCCACCTCATTGCCTTGCAGGAGGCCAGGGCAGCTGCTACGCGTTCTGCTGCCCCTCTAGGTTTGCCTTTTCCAGCATTCATAGTTAGAATCATACAGGTCGTAGGCTTTACAGACTCGCTTCTTTCACCTGGCAGTGTACACTGAAGGTTCCTCCACCTTTTCATGGTTGACATAACTTGGTTCTTTTTATCCCTGAATACATTCTGTTATCTGGATGTACTATAGTTTGTTTATTGGCTCCCCTATTGAAGGACATCTTGGTTGATACTAGTTTTTGATAGTTATGAGTAAAGCTGCTGTCAACATTCATGTCCAGGTTTTTGTGTCAACAAAAGTTAACTCACTTGGGTAAATGCCTGGGAGCGAGTGCTGGATTGGATAAGAAGCCTCTGTTCAGTTTTGTAAGAACCTGGCGAACTGTCTTTCAACATGGCTGCACCATTTTTCATTCCACCGTCAGTGGATGAGTGTTCCTGTTGCTCCACCTTTGGGATTCAGTGCTGTTTGTGTTTTGGATTTTAGCGGTAATAGCAGATCCTTGTGTTTACGTTAAAAGAAACTCCTTCCCATAAAACTGCCTCTTGATCCTTTGTTGGTCGAGTGCTTGTGTGGTGGGAGATTGATGTTGGCAGATGGTTCATCCAGGGCTGACCCTTTCCTTTGTTTCCAGCCTGAAGCCAAATGTGAGAGAAACTTGCCAATCGAATTGCATAAAGGGAGCTGTGTAGCATCACTGACTGAGCTGCACGGAGAACTCCCTAATTCATCTTGGGAATAGAGGGGTGCAGGCATGGAGCTGATCTTTAACCTCATCTCCCTTAGAGGGTGCAGGGTTTCATAACATCAGTCCTCCTAACACAGCAGAGGAGGAGAATGAGGGCTGGGGACCAGGAGCCGAGGGTAAGGTGCCTGATGTTCCACTAGTTAATCTGGTGACCTTCAAGCACATCACATAACCTGTAGATCCACAGAGACGTGTACTATGGAATTTGTAAAGTCCTCCTAAGCTCCAAAATTCTGATTCTAAAATCAGCCTCGGCACAAGTCGATGAGCGCAGAACAAAGGAAGGAGGCCCTCAGCCCTCACTCCGAGGCAGACTTGAGTTTATCAGTCATTTGTCAGTCTTTGAAGCGGCTGAGACTTGTGACAGGGAGGCGTAAGGTAAATTTCTTTGGGGGAGATGCTGGAAACTTCACAAAGGGGATCTTGCGTGTTGTCCACCTGAGCGCAGGGATCACAGGGAGTCAGCGTCCCCGGCCGGTTGGGGTTTGGTTGCTGGTTTGCAGCAGCCACAGCAGAAAGGAATTTGGAAACGGAGTGAAACACGCCCGTTTTGAGCACTCTGATGTACAGCGACGCTCTGTCATGCTGAGAGCTTTATTATTTTTCACTTAACAGGTGAGGTTAGAGGGATTGTGTGACAAGCAAATTAAAAACTGAGTGGGGTGAAGAGGGACACGGGAGAGAACCGGGAGTGACAGAGAAAAGCCATTGTCATAGCACGTGGTTCTGCAGCGCGGCGCCCAGGGCTCACAGCGCTTTTTAGGGGCAATGAAATTGCCTCTCTCCCTTTGAGACTGAACAGCAGGCGAGATATTGCTGGGAACAAAAGGGACATTTAATTTTAAGAAAATGAAAGGCATCCCTCATACTTTTCTGTCCTGCTTGTATCTTTGTCTCTAGTTAACATTTCGCACAGAGCTAATTGGTCTTTCGGAAAAGTCGCTGGGGCGCAGGAAGCCAAAGGGCTGTAGTGAGCCCGGATGATCGCTGCCAACTCCTGGGTCAGGGAGGCGTCCTGAACTGTCACCGCTGGTTTTAATAACCTTTGTGGCCTCAGAGGAGCGGCTCCCGCTCATCCTTCGGGCTGTCTCCATCCTTCTGAAGCGCCCCCCTGAGCATCTCTGAATCTCCTCAGGGCGTTGTCATCCCCCCAACCTGCGCCGAGACCACCCGGGTGAGACCTCTTCACAGGAAACGGAGCCATGATGTGATCCACGCGCCCGGCTGGCGTCTTAGTTCAGGGGCCTCGTGAAGCTGCTCCAGGTGCTTCTCCAAGGGGGGACCGGAGCCCTGAGACCTCGGCCCCGAGGGACGCGGGGGGACTGGGGCCCCGAGACCTTGGCCCCGAGGGACGGGGTGGGGCGGGCCCCACGACATAGGCCCCAAGGGATGCGGAAGCCCGGAGGGATGCTGGGGGACCGGAGCCCCGAGACCTCAGACCCGAGGGACAGGGTGGGGACCGGAGCCCTGAGACCTTGGCCCTGAGACCTTGGCCCCGAGGAGGGATGAAAGGCTAGGACATGACAGACAGGAAGGTCCCGGTGGTCCGCCCAGGCCCGGAGTGCTCACACAGGCGCTCCGGCGCTGGGCGGGGGCTTGTCCAGCTGCAACAGGTGACCTCTGAGGCCTCCCTCGTGGGGGTGCAGCTGTCGCAGCCAAAAGAAAGCTCAGAGTAAGGCTAGGGGGGTGGGACACGCGGGGAGACTGGAAAGTGGCTCCGGTCACTTCTGTTCACTCCTGGGAGCCCAGCCCCACCATCCTTCCTGGTGACAGAGTCTGGTTTCTGCTGCTCCATGAGTTCTCTGGGAAGGACAGAGCAGACACTTGGCAGGAAGGACACTGACCGTGAGAGTGTCTGAACCGAGGTGATGACGGCTCCCCCCGTGCTTGGGATGGGGCGTCCCAGGGAGCTTTCTTCTGGACGGAGGACCATGTGGACCAGGGTAAGACAGGGAGGCAGTGTCCTCATTGGGTTCAGGGGACGGGCGGGAGGGATGATCCAGCCCTTCCGTGGTTAACGTAGAAAATGCAGGGAGGCCGGCTCTGATCTCCCCTCTCCTGGTTCTTAACCTGCAAGACTGCATTTCTCAGTGAGATTCTGACCCTCCTTCCTGTCCTATCAGGGAGACTGGGGAGGAGGGAGCTGTGACTCCTTACTTTATCTTTGTTGTGGGCATGTCCTCTGCACTGATCTCTTATTTTATTTTTTACTTTTTCTGATTCCACAGACAGACAGGAATGGGTTGATTCTTGTCAAACCCACTTCCAAGGTGTTTCTTATATTAGACACTTCTTTTTTTAGTCATTTTGGTTTAGAAGTTTGTGAACGTGCTCACTTTTTCTGTAGCAAGATATTTAGGTATTTTCTGTACATTGTCAGTCATCCTTGGCTGATGAAAGTCTCTGGTAGAGCTTGAGTGTTTCTAATTCACCTTCGAATGGTATGGCTCGGTTTCCAACATCCTCTTTCCCTTCTCCTTCAAAGTTCCCATTTCCTTAGCCATTTGAAGGGAAGTATTATTTTTACTAAAACAATAGCTAACAGGAAGGCCTGAGGGACTAGATAATACTTTAATGTGTTTTCCTGCTCATCTTACAAGTTACCCGATTAGCTCAAAGGATTGCATCGCTAGACGTCTAAACTGAATGTTTATCCTGGATCCTCTTCCTGGCTGTGACCTCCTTGGGGTGCCTGTGTGGTTACATCTGCACTCACCTGTGGGCTGGTGCAGCAGTCCAGGGCTGATGAGGAAGGAAGAAGGGGATAGCGAGGTCAGCCTCACTGAAGAGCACCTGTGTCACTGTCATGAGGCAGGGTACCCTTTCTGGGACGTGAGCCTTCCTCTCCATCACCTCCAGGCCGTCTTGTGGGGTGTGATAATTTTGATCTCACACAAGTGTATTGTTACCTTGGGGATTAAAAAAGTAATTTGAGAGATTTTGTAATCGGGGAAATCTTGATAGCTGTTGGGATTTCACCTTCTAGAGTGACTTTTTATGAGAGTACCGAGGTAGGTGATCAGACTGATCTCAGTTGTGGAATATGTTCGCTTGCTTTCATTGAAAATGCAGCTAGTTTTTCTAAGGACAATAAAATGTGAACATTCTTTAGAATAGAAATTCCATTGGTTTCCATGTCATGCTCTTGAGTGTATTGTGATATTTGCTTCATGAATAGCAAGGTGGTTATCTTTTATTAGATGTGAAGACTACCATCAGTATCTACCTATCTTGGGCCTGGAGTCAGAAAGACTTAATTTTTTTCTGACTGTTACTAGTGTGAATTTGAGAGAGTTTTTTTTAACGTCTGTTCTTTAGTTTGCTAATCCATAATTTTGAGGTGATAATATCTTAAGATTTGTTATGAGCAGTAAATAAACTGATATATACATTTGCAGTAGTTTGTGCAACATAGTTCAGTCGCTCAGTCGTGTCCGACTCTTTGTGACCCCATGAATCGCAGCACACCAGGCCCTCTCTGTCCATCACCAACTCCCAGAGTTTACCCAAATTCATGTCCATCAAGTTGGTGATGCCATCCAGCCATCTCATCCTCTGTCGTCCCCTTCCCCTCCTGCCCCCAATCCCTCCCAGCATCAGGGTCTTTTCCAATGAGTCAGCTCTTCACATGAGGTGGCCAAAGTATTGGAGTTTCAGCTTTATCATCAGTCCTTCCAATGAACACCCAGGACTGATCTCCTTTAGGATGGACTGGTTGGATCTCCTTGTAGTCCAAGGGACTCTCAAGAGTCTTCTCCAACACCACAGTTGAAAAGCATCAATTCTTCAGTGCTCAGCTTTCTTCACAGTCCAACTCTCACATCCATACATGACCATTGGAAAAACAATAGCCTTGGCTATACGGACCTTTCTTGGCAAAGTAATATCTCTGCTTTTGAATATGCTATCTAGATTGGTCATAACTTTCCTTCCAAGGAGTAAGCGACTTTTAATTTCATGGCTGCAGTCACCATCTGCAGTGATTTTGGAGCCCCCCAAAATAAAGTCTGACACTGTTTCCACTGTTTCCCCATCTATTTCCCATGAAGTGATGGGACTAGATGCCATGACCTTCGTTTTCTGAATGTTGAGCTTTAAGCCAACTTTTTCACTCTCCTCTTTCACTTTCATCAAGAGGCTTTTGAGTTCCTCTTCACTTTCTGCCATAAGGATGGTGTCATCTGCATATCTAAGGTTATTGATATTTCTCCCGGCAATCTTGATTCCAGCTTGTGCTTCTTCCAGCGCAGCATTTCTCTTGATGTACTCTGCATAGAAGTTAAATAAGCAGGGTGACAATATACAACCTTGATGTACTCGTTTTCCTATTGGAACCAGTCTGTTGTTCCATGTCCAGTTCTAACTGTTGCTTCCTGACCTGCATATAGATTTCTCAAGAGGCAGGTCAGGTGGTTTGGTATTCCCATCTCTTTCAGAATTTTCCACAGTTTATTGTGATCCACAGTCAAAGGTTTTGGCATAGTCAATAAAGCAGAAATAGATGTTTTTCTGGAATTCTCTTGCTTTTTCCATGATCCAGAGGATGTTGGCTATTTGATCTCTGGTTCCTCTGCCTTTTCTAAAACCAGCTTGAACATCTGGAAGTTCATGGTTCATGTATTGCTGAAGCCTGGCTTGGAGAATTTTGAGCATTACTTTACTAGCATGTGAGATGAGTGCAATTGTGTGGTAGTTTGAGCATTCTTTGGCATTGCCTTTCTTTGGGATTGGAATGAAAACTGACCTTTTCCAGTCCTGTGGCCACTGCTGAGTTCTCCAGATTTGCTGGCATATTGAATGCAGCACTTTTATAGCATCATCTTTCAGGATTTGAAATAGCTCAACTGGAATTCCATCACCTCCACTAGCTTTGTTTGTAGTGATGCTTTCTAAGGCCCACTTGACGTCACATTCCAGGATGTCTGGCTCTAGGTGAGTGATCACACCATCGTGATTATCTGGGTCATAAAGATCTTTTTTGTACAGTTCTTTTGTATATTCTTGCCACCTCTTGTTAATATCTTCTGCTTCTGTTAGTTCCATACCATTTCTGTCCTCTATCGAGACCATCTTTGCATGAAATATTCCCCTGGTATCTCTAATTTTCTTGAAGAGTTCTCTAGTCTTTCCCATTCTGTTGTTTTCCTCTGTTTCTTTGCAGTGATCACTGAGGAAGGCTTTCTTATCTCTCCTTGGTATTGTTTGGAACTCTGCATTCAGATGCTTATATCTTTCCTTTTCTCCTTTGCTTTTCTATTCTCTTCTTTTCACAGCTATTTGTAAGGTGTCCTCAGACAGCCATTTTGCTTTTTTGCCTTTCTTTTCCATGGGGATGGTCTTGATCCCTGTCTCCTGTACAATGTCACAAACCTCAGTCCATAGTTCATCAGGCACTCTATCTATCAGTTATAGTCCCTTAAATCTATTTCTCACTTCCATGGTATAATCATAAGGGATTTGATTTAGGTCATACCTGAATGGTCTAGTGGTTTTCCCTACTTTCTTCAATTGAAGTCTGAGTTTGGCAATAAGGAGTTCATGACCTGAGCTACAGTCAGCTCCCGGTCTTGTTTTTGCTGACTGTATAGAGCTTCTCCATCTTTGTCTGCAAAGAATATAATCAGTCTGATTTTGGTGTTGACCATCTGGTGATGTCCATGTGTAGAGTCTTCTCTTGTGTTATAAGATGAATGTTAAAAATGTTTGCTATTTTTTATTAAATATTTGCTCTCAATTCCATAAGAAAATAGTTCAAAATTTGTTAATATATCTTTTAATAAAAAATACCTTTTTAATTATATCTTTTAATAAGAAAGTCTTTACCCTGTTTCATCGTATTCAATAAGGGGTGTTTAGAACTCTGGAGAGAGGGGCGTGGTCACTGAAACTCATGAAACAACTGATCTTAGATGTCAAAGAGCTGTGGGGAATGGGACTCAGCAAGGTAAGATCAAAAGCATTGAGGAGGATGGACCAGAGGGTTGAAGATTATGGGACAGCAACAAGTCACAAACATTGAGCACACCGGAGGTGTTTTGCATTATGCTGATCTCCAAGGCTAATGCAGAGCTAGAAGTTGTATTTTTTCTTTAAGAAAATCTTCTCAGCTAGATTTTATGTAATGCACATAAAATCAAAAACACACCAATACCCATTTGGGGGACTGTTTTTCATTCCCTATTGCTAATTAAATTCATGTGAATATAAAATGTAAACTCCTCTAAGGTCATGAATAATTCCTTAATTGTTAAATGCAGAGGAGGATGTTTTCAGTTTCTTCCTTATTTAAGCCGTCTGCTGCAATTGACTTGGTTTGCGGCTCCATCCATCTTCAAATTCTACACCCCAGGTTTCTAGACATCATTTCTTGCTGATTCTCTTCTTGGCTTTTATTTTTATTTATTATTATTATTATTTTTTTTTTAGGGACATCACTTGATCACCTTTGGGGTTTATTTTTATTTATTTATTTTTTAAATTATTATTATTATTTTTTAACTTTACAATATTGTATTGGTTCTTCTTGGCTTTTAGAATGTTCATTTTCCAACTTACCCTTTGAGTTAGCACTGGAGTAGATACTGCCTGAATGCACTGTAATGCCACTCATTTAACACAATGGAGACTGGGCTTTTCCTACATGAACTTGCTGCCTCTCTGACATCATCAGAGAATCCTTAAATCTGTCTTCACAAGGGAGATTGGTCTGTCATTTTCTTGGAGTGTCATTGTCTGGCTTTGGTATCAGGGTGATGGGGCTTCCCAGGTGGCACTCATGGCAAAGAACCAATGCAGGAAACACGAGAGACAAGGGTTCTATCCCTGGGTTGGGAAAATCCCCTGGAGGAGAAAATGGCACTCCACTCCAGAATTCTTGCCTGGAGAATTCCATGAACAGAGGAGCCTGGTGGGCTACAGTCCATGGGGTCACAAAGAGTCAGACACGACTGAGTGACTAAAGCAGCATCAGGGTAATTCTGGCTGTGTAAAATGAGTTTGGGTATGATACTCTTCTACAAACTGTGGGAGAGTTTGAGAAGGATTGGCACTGATTGTCTTTTAAATGTTTGGTGAAAGTGAAAGTTGGTCAGTCGTGTCCGATTCTTTGGAACCCCATGGACTGTAGTCCATGTAATTCTCCAGGCCAGAATACTGGAGTGGATAGCCTTTCTCTTCTCAAGGGGATCTTCTCAACCCAGGGATCCAACCCATGTCTCCTGCATTGCAGGTGGATTCTTTACCAGCTGAGCCACAAGTTCATTCAGTTCAGTTGCTCATTTGTGTTTGACTCTTTGTGACCCCGTGGACTGCAGCATACCAGGCCTCCCTGTCCATCACCAACTCCTGGAGTTTACCCAAACCCATGTCCATCGAGTCTGTGATGCCATCCAGCCATCTCATCCTCTGTTGTCCCCTTCTCCTCCTGCCCTCAATCTTTCCCAGCATCAGGGTCTTTTCAAATGGGTCAGCTCTTTGCATCAGGTGGCCAAAGTATTGGAGTTTCAGCTTTAGCATCAGTCCTTCCAGTGAACACCCAGAACTGATCTTTAGGATGAGCCACAAGGGAAGCTGTTAAATGTTTGGTAGGTTTCACTAATGAAGCCATCTGGTCCTGGGCTTTTCTTTAACTGGCAGGTTTTTGATGACTAATTCAACCTTGTTATTGGACTCTGCAGATTTTCTGTTCATAAATTAGTCTTGGTAATCTGTGTGTTACTAGGAATTTTTATATGAATTTTTTTGAATGTTATGTTTCTTTTGGTATGTTATCATGCAGGAAACAACTGGATGGGGAGTTATGCATACATTGTTTTTCCTTCTATGATACTCCATTGTGTATAATCACTGCATTTAAACTACTTGACTAGAATCTGATTTAACTGGCCACTATGACATATAACCTTAGAGGATTTCTCATACATCCATCTGGATGTGTACAGAATTCTCATTGCTGTATATAGCAGGTTGAACAAAAGGTTCATTTGTGATTTTCCTGATAAATCTAGAAATAGAATGACTGGCTTGCAATTTCTTTGTAAAACTAAGTAAATCTAGAGTTTTCCGGAATGTTCCTACTGCTCACAATGATACACACCTACACAGCGTATCTTGCAGTTTTCTAACTTTTATTAGGCTTATAGACAGTTTACAATATTCTGCTCAGGAAAACTGTCATTTAAATTGTACGAGAAGATAGGCTTTCAAGCTGAAATTTTTACTTCCCATTTATCCATTTTGCCCCAAACAAAAACAGAAAGTCATAAGAATGCACCCAGGAATAAAAGTAGTGAGACAAGGATACCATGGATTCTAAGGAAGTGTGTAGGCAATGAACATGGTTTGGCACCTAGACTTAAAAATCTTTATGCAGAATGTAATTGCTGGGGCTGTGTGGATTTGAAGTCTAAAGGATTTCTAGACCAGCCAGAGCATAGTAGAAAAAAAATCTGGAATAAAAATTCCAGTAAACTTCTGGGGCTGAGTAATAGCATGTTCCTTTTGGATTCACTGAGTATTATGGATACTGAAATTCTCAACATTTAATAAAAAAAAAACTAGAATTTAGAACATTTTTTAATATGAAAACATTGGAAGAATAGAAATCTGGTTTTTCTCAGAATTTCTGTAAATTGACATGAACAAAAAACATGGTATTTCAAGAAAAAAATGGAAGAAAGAAAACAAGATTAACATGACATCCAGTAAAGGAAAAAAGCTGAAAATAAGCCCAAAGTTTCAGTTGTCAAAACAATTATGGTTTTTAAAATGTCTCATTAGAACAAAAAGATAGTTAAATTTTATAAGTGAAAACAATAAAATTATTCCAAATAATGCTGCTAAAACACCTCCTCAATGTGAGGGTACAATCAGTCATGTCCCACTCTTTGTGACCGCGTGGACTGTAGCCCGCCAGGCTCTTCTGTCCTTGGAATTCTCCAGGCAAGAATACTGGAGTGGGTTGGCCTTTCCTCCTCCAGGGATCTTTCCGACCCAGGGATTGAACCCATATCTCTTGTGTTCCCTGCATCGCCGGGCAGATTCTTTACCACTGGTGCCACTTGGGAAAACGACACCTCCCTGTGAAGCCCAACTTCCCAGGGAGCCCTGAACAAAGGTCAGAAGAAGGTGGAGGGGAAGGGTCGGGAGGAGGACTTCGGAGTTATAGAGTCACAGTGGAGAAAGGCGTCTCCAGGTACCCCCACCCCTGCCTGCTTCCCATAACAGGGTCTCAGCAGACACATCAGATGGGTCTTGGCCCACAGCCACCCCTGCATGGAGGTGCCAGGGCACAGAGCGCAGGGCTGCCTGGAGGGTGGATGGCTGAGTCCTTGACTGAAACTTCCTCCAGAGTGGGCTGTGTGTTGTCTGTGCACCAAATCTGGTGGGGTGGGTGGGGGTGGGGGTGGGGATGGGCAGGGCTAGTGGAGCCTTTGTCATTGCAAAGGGCTGGGCCTAAAGGATTGATCACTCGTGGGGTTTGGGTCTGAAGCCAGGCTCCTAAATGAAACTATTGTGACATTTAAAAAGAAAGTCTAAGAGCAAAAAATAAAAATTATTCTGTCAGCTGGGAAGACACTTTCATACCTTGGAAAAAATTTGGTGTCAGAATAGCACAATGGAGATGACATTTTATTTTTAAATTTCAGAATAAGTCCAGTTTCAGAAATAGGAAAAGGATGATTATCATTATAAATATGATAGTTACTGTCATAGTTAGCAGGTGAATTGTTACCTTTCTTCTGTGATACGCAGATAGTTGGGTAGTTCCTTCTTTCTTGATAACTTTCTGTAAATTCCAAAAGGGAAAAGAAGATGTTAGGATAAAGTATAAGTTTAAACATGTAAGAATGTCCTCATTTTTTTTCTGAATCAATTGAAAATTTCTTCTCATTTAGACTATGGAGAGTGGTTATTTGGAGACAGATTGCATTGATACACAGATAAATTGTCACTGACTCAATACACAATTTAAAAACTAGCTCATTGACTATGAGTTTCCAATCTTCCAAGATGTTAAGGCAATTAATTTGTGGGAATGTTGACTCCACTTCTAGTACAGTCCTGCATTTGGAGAGTCGCAGAAAAAGTTGCCCAAATGAGCCACGGTATTACTGACCGCTAGCTGTAATTTTGAGCCAGACTGAGTAACATAAATGCATTATTATCTCTTGTGATTTTCTTGCCAGATTGCTTAATGTCTGCCTATATGCCCTCACATAAAATAGACTTGCAGCATGACATGATGACTTGTGATAGCTTTTTTGAGGTATATGGACAGTTACTGTCGCCATGTAAACAGTCTGATAAGTTGACTGCCTGCGGTGCTTACAGAGTTGGATGGATGTCAGTTTCCTGAGGTTTTCCCAAAATTAAACTAGGAAACAGTAGAGAAGCAGTGCTGTAACAATGAAAAGGGCTGGGAAAGGAAAATCTACAAAGTTTTTTTTTTTTTTTTTGAATGTTTACACCATTACCTGAAAATTAAAAAATTAGTTGTATGTAATGATCATGATTTATTCCTCCCCTCCCTGGCACTCCCCCACCACAGCCTTGGATCTGTGATTCTTTGGGAGGGGCTTACAGGTTATCACATCAAAGAAGCAGAAAATTGTTTTAAAATCTCACAGAGCCTGTACAAAAATGATATAAAGTCTAAAGAAAGGCAAGCATTTATCTTGTGAAGTTGTTAACACCCTCTTCTGCAAGGAGAGGGCGGTTAACTTTTTTCTTTCATGAATATTTTTTTTGCTGAGACAATTAAAACAGCTCACAGTAAATTGTCCTCCCTCTGAGCCCAACACCTGATTTCATGTCCTGCCCTGCTCAGGGGGCCTCCCAGGATGCCCTGGAGGAGATGCTGGGCTCAGCTAAAACAACACAGGCTTACTCTGACACACACATCTGGCAGAGTTGTTTATCTGTCCTATGGCTTCTCAAATGAATGCAAAATACCCATTAGCTGGTCTAGTGAAATTAGTTTCCTAACCATCAATGCTCAGGATAGCTTGATAACCAATTCAGCATTTTCTGAGTATTAGAGCTTTAAAAAATGCTTTTAACTAATACTGTATCACTATAATGATGGTTGATATAATGTTAACCTAACATTTTCCACACTGGTCTTATAAGTAACTATTTTATGTGTTTTATTGGAAATGACAACTTGAAAGTGAATTACACTAAGTATGCCCATTTCTTAGAAGTGTCTGCACCTACATCTTTAATAATGAACTATGTTAATCTCCTTGGTCTTTTCTGTAGGAAAATAGTAATCTAATAATCACTATCTTTTCCATTGCTAATAATTTTTATTTTCCTATTTATTTTGTTGTACTTGTTACTGCCAAGAACCAACTGAAGTCTAAGACAGCCTCCAAACAGAGAAATGATTCCGTTTCCTTCAACATTTTGCTTTGGTCTAACCTAAAATCAGGTTCAGAATTTCTACATTCAATTTATGATTCTACATACACTAAGAAGTCAAACATTTATGAGATCAGAAAGAAATCCTCTCTTGGCTGGTTTTCTTTCTTAAATCCTATCACCTTAAATAGATAAAGGACAAATTCCTGGACTTTGATGCTCACCTGTCCTAGACTATCAGCTCCATGAGAGCAATATCCAGCTGGACCAGGAGTTTGTTAAAGACTTATTTGTATGCATATGAGAAGACTGTGAGGAAGAAGGTGGGTTTGAACAGAGAGGCAATAGGAGATCGTGGAACAATATTTAGAATCTGCTTTGGAGTGTAATTTAGAATGACATCTCTGAGACTTAGCGGTGGAGAGGAGAGGTGAGCACGGCATGTTGAGGCCTGAGATTTGAGACTTCAAGGGGAAGGGAGGCAGTTTACATGGGGAGGGAAAAGCAAATGTTTTGATAAATGTTTCATGGGCCAGGCAGAGACCACGGGACACAGTGGACTCAGATCCGCGGGTCCTGCTGGGCTTCCCCGTCACATCAACCCACACGACTGGCTGATGCTGTAGTGATGGCTCTGTTCCAGGAACTGGCACTTGAATTCTTGTAGGCAGTTAGTGAGACAGTCAGAGATGCTTCCTGGAGATTTTTGGGGGCCTTAGTTGTTTTCAGCTTGAAATAATCCACATACCAAGAGAGACACTTAGGGGTGGGAAATGTCCCTCTGCATAATCAATTTACAATCAAATTTATTAAAAAAAAAAAGTTGTCAAGTTCTAAAAGTCAGAGGGAGAGGGTGGGGAGATTTGGGAGAATGGCATTGAAACGTGTAATATCATGTATGAGACGAGTCGCCAGTCCAGGTTCGATGCACGATGCTGGATGCTTGGGGCTGGTGCACTGGGACGACCCAGAGGGATGGTATGGGGAGGGAGGAGGGTTCAGGATGGGGAGCACGGATATACCTGTGGTAGATTCATTTCGATGTTGGGCAAAACTAATACAATATTGTAAAGTTTAAAAATAAAATTAAAAAAAAAGTCAAAACCAAAAAAGAAAAAACCCCTTCAACCCTGAGGGCTGACTTTGGCCTGTTACTGGCCCTGTGACCTGTGCTGGTCCAAACCCCTGGCTTGAGGTTGCCCGCCTCCCTCTCCACTGTGATCTCTGCCTGACCGCCCTTGCTGGGGTGTCCCTGTCTCCATGTCTCCCTGCGCCACACACACCCTGCACAGCTTGGCTCCTTGCCCAGGCTTGTCCACAGGCAAATACCTTGTCAGAGCGCAGTTTCTGGAAGGAGAAACTCAAAACCAATGGGGGCTTGGGGGAGAATGGATACATGTACATGTATGGCGGAGTCCCTTTGCTGTTCACCTGAAACTGTCACAAGCTTGTTAACTGACTATATCCCAATACAAAATAAGTTCAAAAAAAAAAAAAAAAAAAAAAAACAACTGGATGAGGACTGATATATATGTTTGATGTTTTAACATTAAATGGTTTTCAGAAATTCTTTGAAGAGGTTATGATGGCTGAATTACTGTAATTATACATGATTGGCTGTCAGAAAGCAGAGCATGGAGGGGGTTATTTTATAATAACATTCCTAAACTATCTCTTACACTTAACAGATGATAGAACACTTATTTCTGAGGCCTTCTGAAAGCATTCCTTTCCCTATGAATATATTGTAAGGCTGAACACAAGTAATGTTGAGTTTCAAAAAAAACATGCACTCAAAACAGACCTATTTTCATTTTCTGCATTCCCATTATTGGTTTGTGACAACTAGGATACAAAATTAAATAGAATTCTTTAAATGATATCATCAGGAAAAAAATGGAAATTGTTGAACAAAAAGATGACTGCTTTATTAGATGAAGATATTTTTAAGCAAGGGAAGATAATAAAAAGGGCCATGTTTTGTATTTAAGCAGCTTAAAACTTCTTCCCTGAAGGTTGGCTTTGCCTCTTGATTTTTTTTTTTTTACTTGATATGTTTTAACCACCCCCCCCACCTTATATTGAATAATACACTTTACACACTGTAACATGAGCATGGCAACTTTAATGTGAGAATGGGTTGTACAGATGTACAGATACTGGGAATCATACTTGCTCAACTTGTATGTAGAAACCAAAAATGCATGTGTATGTGAGTGGCAAACATGTTTTGATAATAAAGCAGGGTGAAGAATTTACCTCAGAAAAACTATTCCTCATGTGTGCAATGTGGGTGATAAGTATTTTAACCTTGATATGTATTGAAATCCAAATACATAGAGAAAACACTGATCACCCTATACTTAAGTTTTAAAGTAAAACTTTGGAACAACTTTCTATTGAGGTACAGTGCTGGTTCATACATTAGAAAGTTGAGATATGGAAATCTGTACTTCCCTACCTGGGGATGAATCATTTTGCACCCTAGCCAAAAGCTAGAGGTCCAGAGCAACACCTCTTAATTAAATCCCTGAGCCAGCTGAGGCCACGGGCCGTCACTACTGGAAACCAATACAGCACATCCTGAGATGCTGAGTGGTCCGTCGTTGGTGTAAAAGCAGTGAGGCAGTGAAGGGATGTGGAGGGCCACAACTCTGACCTACTGGTTGTTCTTTTTTTGTTTCAGTTTTGAATTGACCAGTCCATTTATTGTTTAAGTCTTTAAAACCATTTTAAAAATACAGAAACAATGAATAGATAGTTCTGAGTTCCCATATACCCCACACGCAGTATTCCCTAGAAACATCATTAGTATGATATTGATACTTTTGTTGCAATGGATTGGTAGTAACCTCCATACTTCATTCAGATTCTTTACATTTATCTCATGTCTTTCTATGATCCCTTCCAGGGTATCACATCACAGGTAGTTGTCATCTCCTTAGATTTCTCTTGGCTGTGACCATCTATTAGACTTTCCTTATTTAATGAGATGGACAGTTTCAAGGAGTATTAGGTATATTGAAGGATGTCCTTTATTGGGAGGCGTATGATTTCGGGGCATGTGAGTTTGGGGAAAGAAGACTACAGAGGTGAAGGACCATTTTTGATACTGAGGATCAAGGGTACCATCAACATGGTTACCACTGACACTTGCCTTGATCTCCTGGCTAAGGTAGTGTTGCCCAGGTTCTCCATTCTGAAGTTACCCACCTTACTTATATCTCAACTCCTTTGATGAAGTTGTTCATACATTTGTAATGATTCTTATTCAGTTGCTGCTGCTGCTGCTAAGTCACTTCAGTCGTGTCCAACTCTGTGCAACCCCAGAGATGGCAGCCCACCAGGGTCCCCCATCCCTGGGACTCTCCAGGCAAGAACACTGGAGTGGGTTGCCATTTCCTTCTCCAATGCATGAAAGTGAAAAGTGAAAGTGAAGTTGCTCAGTTGTGTCCGACTCCTAGCGACCCCATGGACTGCAGCCTACCAGGCTCCTCCGTCCATGGGATTTGCCAGGCAAGAGTACTGGAGTGGGGTGCCATTGCCTTCTCCTCATTCAGTCGCTAAGTAGTGTCTAATTCTTTGTGGCCCCCATGGACTATAGTATGCCAGCCTCCTCTATCTCTGGGAGTTTGCTCAAATACATCCATTGAGTCGCTGATACTATTCAACCATCTCATCCTCTGCCACCCCCTTCTCCTTTTGCCTTCAGTCTTTTCCAGCATCAGGGTCTTTTGCAATGAGTCAGCTCTTTGCATCTCCAAGACTGTTGGAGCTTCAGTAATATGAATTCATACTCAACCCCAATGAATATTCAGGGTTGATTTCCTGTAGATTCTCTTGTCAGTCCGCATCTCTTCCTGATATCACTCCAGCTCCTAAGTGATTTATTTAAAACTTGCCTACAGTAAGAGCCACTCCTTGTGCTATAAAGTTCTATGGTTTTAACAAGTGGGTAATATTGAATCTGAGTTAAATTCACCTATTCCAGTCCATTTTAGTTCACTGATTCCTAGAATGTCGATGTTCACTCTTGCCATCTCCTGTTTGACCACTTCCAATTTGCCTTGATTCATGGACCCAACATTCTAGGTTCCTATGCAATATTGCTCTTTACAGCATCGGACCTTGCTTCTATCACCAGTCACATCCACAACTGGGTATTGTTTTTGCTTTGGCTCCATCCCCTCATTCTTTCTGGAGTTATTTCTCCATTGATCTCCAGTAGCATATTGGGCACCTACCGACCTGGGGAGTTCCTCTTTCAGTATCCTTTTCGAAAAAGCAAGAGAGTTCCATAAAAACATCTATTTCTGCTTTATTGACTATGCCAAAGCCTTTGACTGTGGATCACAATAAACTGTGGAAAATTCTGAAAGAGATGGGAATACCAAACCACCTGACCTGCCTCTTGAGAAACCTATATGCAGGTCAGGAAGCAACAGTTAGAACTGGACATGGAACAACAGACTGGTTCCAAATAGGAAAAGGAGTATGTCAAGGCTGTATATTGTCACCCTGCTTATTTAACTTCTATGCAGAGTACATCATGAGAAACGCTGGACTGGAAGAAACACAAGCTGGAATCAAGGCTGCCGAGAGAAATATCAATAACCTCAGATATGCAGATGGTACCACCCTTATGGCAGAAAGTGAAGAGGAACTAAAAAGCCTCTTGATGAAGGTGAAAGAGGAGAGTGAAAAAGTTGGCTTAAAGCTCAACATTCAGAAAACAAAGATCATGGCATCTGGTCCCATCACTTCATGGGAAATAGATGGGGAAACAGTGGAAACAGTGTCAGACTTTATTTTGGGGGGCTCCAAAATCACTGCAGATGGTGATTTCAGCCCTGAAATTAAAAGACGCTTACTCCTTGGAAGAAGGGTTATGACCAACCTAGATAGCATATTGAAAAGCAGAGACATTACTTTGCCAACAAAGGTCCATCTAGTCGAGGCTATGGTTTTTCCAGTAGTCATGTATGGATGTGAGAGTTGGACTGTGAAGAAAGCTGAGTGCCGAAGAATCGATGCTTTTGAACTGCGGTGTTGGAGAAGACTCTTGAGAGTCCCTTGGACCGCAAGGAGATCCAAACAGTCCATTCTAAAGGAGATCAGCCCTGAGTGTTCTTTGGAAGGATGATGCTAAAGCTGAAACTCCAGTACTTTGGCCACCTCATGTGAAGAGTTGACTCATTGGAAAAGACTCTGATGCTGGGAGGAATTGGGAGCAGGAGGAGAATAGGATGACAGAGGATGAGATGGCTGGATGGCATCACTGACTCGATGGACGTGAGTCTGGGTGCACTCTGGGAGCTGGTGATGGACAGGGAGACCTGGTGTGCTAAAATTCATGGGGTTGCAAAGAGTCGGACACGACTGAACTGAACTGACTGAATATTGAATCTCCATCATTACATTATCAGACAGAATAATTTCCCTCCCCTAAAATTCTCTGATGTTTTAACTATTCACTCTTCATTTTCCTCCCAAACTCCTGGGAATCACTGATCTTTTTATTGTCTGTTTTGCCTCTTCCAGAATGTAATGTAGCTGGATTCCTATAGTATATAATGTCTTTAAATTGGATCTGTCACTTAAATATGTGTTTAAGGTTCATGCTTGCCTTTATAGCTTGATAACACATTTATTTTTACTGCTGAATAATACTCCATTGTATGGGTATACCACAGTTTATCCATTCATTTATTTAAGAATATCTTGGTTGCTTCCAACTTTTGGCCTATAGGGTAGTTTCTTATAGATATACATTTTAAAAAAAAAGATTAAATACTTGGGCACACATTTGTTGGATCTTATGGTAAGACTATCTTTAGTTTTGTAAGAAACTGTTAAACTGATTTTTTTAAGTAGAAAATAACTGTAGAGTCTAATTCAAATTCTACTTTTCCAGTGCTTTAGTTAATAGACTAGCTCAGTTTTATCAGAAAATAATTTATTCATTGGCCTCCACATTTTGCTGGATACACTAGTGAGGACTTCCAATTATTCTTTATCAACTCTTTAAAGATATGTTACTTTATATCTTATTTTGGTCTCAACAGTATGCTGTGGGAGGAAACTGTTGGCAGTCTCATTTCTTTGTATGTTATTTTCTCCATGAATGCTTTAAGGTCTCTATTTTGTGCTCCCAAGTTTCATGACTACGTGTCTTGGTGTACAGTTCTTTTTATTTATCCTTCCTTGTTATATGCTGTGCCTAATATACCTCTGGATTCTGGTCATACCTGTAGTTCTGGAAAATTCCCAGGCACTAGTTCTTCAATTTCCTTCCTCTATTCTCTTTTCTTCCCCTGAAGCTCTCATTGGATGTAAGTTAGATGATTTCATTATATTCTCTTTGTTCTTCTACTGCTCTTCCAAATTTATCTCCATCAGTTTGTGTTTTAACCCAAGTGATTTTCTTTCAGAAACATGTATTAATTAATACATTTTAATATCAATTAAATATTAAATTAAAATAAAATTTCAAATTAAATTAATACATTAAGAGCAAAACATATTTAATATTAATTAAAATTGATAAAATCAAGCCAGTGGATACATATTCAATATTAATTAAACATATTTAATGTTAATGTTAAAATTAATATTAATTATGTTTAATATGTATTAATACTCTTTTTGGTTTAGTCTATCCATTAATCCCGCCTAAGGTTATTTTTAGATCTTTTAATTTTTAGTTTTAAAGAAACCTTTTTATTTTATATTGGAATGTAGTTGATTTGGCTCAGACAGTAAAGAATCTGCCTGCAATGTGGGAGACCTGAGTTCAGCCCCTGGGTCAGGAGGATCCCCTGGAGAAGGGAATGGCAACCCACTCCAGTATTCTTGCCTAGAGAATCCCATGGGCAGAGGAGCCTGGCGGGCTGTAGTCCATGGGGTTGCACAAGACTGAGCGATTAACATTTTATTTGTAGTTGATTAACAATGTTGTGTTAGTTTCAGGTGTATGGCAAAGTGAATTCAGTTACACATAAACACGCATCTATTCTTTTTCATTTTTTTTTTTTCCATTTAGGCTGTTTCAGAATATTGAGCTGAGTTCCTTGTGTTATATTGTAGGTCCTTGTTGGTTATCCATCTTAAATACAGCAGTGTGTACATGTCCATCCCAAACTCTCTAACTATCCTTTCCTCCTCCTTTCCTTAGATCATCCCCCTTTCCCTCCTGGTACCCGTAGGTTCTTTCTCTAAGCCTTAGTCTGTTTCTGTTTTATAAATAAGCAACATGGATGAACCTAGAGATTGTCATACTGAGTGAAATAAGTTAGAGAAAGATAAATATCATATGATACTACTTCTATGTGGAATCTAAAAACACAATGATACAAATGAACTTATTTTCAATTTTTTTATTTCTTAAGTTCTTTTCAGTTATTTTCCAGTTCTGCCTGGATAATTTGGGGACCTCTTTGTTTCTTGTTTTATTCTATCCTTTATTTCCTCATGTAGCTATATGGATGATGTATTTCCTCTCTTTTATTGGCTGCAGTCCTTGGGAGTCAATCTGTTTATTGCTTTTGTTTTGGCTGATCAGATTTGATTTAATTCATTCTTGTGGAATAAAATTGGGTTGTTTTCCTCCAGAAAAAAAGAAAATCTTGTGGGATCCTGTGTCATTCCTGGTTATCTTTTGACCCATCCTCTTGTTGTTGTTTTCTTTAATTTTTATTTACTTACTTAGGGCTGTGCTGGGTCTTCATTGCTTTGTAGATTTTCTCTAGTTGCAGAAAGTGGGGGCTCTTCTTTAGTTGCGATGCTCAGGCTTCTCATTGTGGTGGCTTCTCTTGTTGCAGAGCCCAGGCTCTAGGCACGGGGGCTTCTGTAGTTACAGCTCATGGGCTCCAGAGCACAGGCTCAGTCGTGGGGTGCATGGGCTTAGTGGAGGCACGTGGAGCCTTCCTGCACCAGGGATCAGTTCTGCATCTCCTATATTGACGGGCGGACTGTTTACCACTGAGCCACCAGGGAAGCCTGACCCAGCACTGTTTAACTCCTGGTTTGTGAGTGATCTTGAGTGAGTACTGGCATCCTAGAGAAGGCAACCCAAATGTAATGTTTTAACCCAGGTGCAGAAACTTTTGCCACCTGCCCCGAAGACAAGCTTCGCTTTAGCATTTACTTAACACTGTCCATTCTGTTAGTTTGCTTTTGTTTCTTTCCTTTTCTTTACGAGGGGAGTGCATTTTCTTTAGAGACAGTCTGTGCTATGAGAGTGTGTTTTTGTGGCTTATCAGATATAATTGTTTTACAGTGTGAGTCTCTTCAGAATATTAAGGCAGTGATGTGTCAGAATCAAGGGTTACATCCTTCAAAAGCTTAGAGGAGGTGTATATTATCTAAGTTGACCTTCTGCTGTCTGATGTGAGGTGCTGTTCAAAATTTCTCCCGTTTATTCCATAAGCACTGTAGTGATCCTTAATCGTTTATGGTCACTAGTCATTCAGAGAATCTGATAAAAGCAAAAACGTTTCTACAAAAATGTGAATACACATATATGATGTATATTTTGCATATCATTTCAAGACCCACTTGAAACCTATCCATGGGTCTTCTTTTATGACTGAGTGGGGCAGCTAATTTTATAAACTTGACCAGAAGTGACGAATTGATGAGAAGATGTAGGGTCAGTGAGCAGGAAGGCATAATAAGTCTGTTATCCCCAGGTTCCTTCAGTTCCTCTTTACTATACAAGGCAAAACAGAGTTCAACAACAGTTTTGGTTCTGTGCATATTAAGTCGTGGTGTTAAATTGGTTTTTATATTTATGACAGTAAATTGAAGTAAGTCCAATCTTATTTCCCATGTGGTTGGAAATGTAGGTCATTAACAGTGAAGGTCATTTGTATGCTAAGCCCCGTTTTAAAGTTGGGATTCAAAGTTATAATCTGGATACTTAGGGGACAGATTTGAGGGGTAAATTTGGGAGAAAAACAAAGCAAATAAGAGCTTGCTTGATTTCCCAGTGGGGTAGCATTCCATTTGGCCTAATCCATAACTCTTCCATCATGAGGCTGATGGAAGTCCTTAGCATCTCCTCTCTAAGAGCTTTCATAATGGAGAGAGCAGGAGGTAAGTCAGTGGCAGACAGAGAAGTGGGGAGGGATGAATCAGGAGATTGGGCCTGACATATGCAAACCACTGCATATAGAACAGATAGCTAATAGGGACCTACTGTGTATCACAGGGAACTCTATACTCTGTAATGACCTATATGGGAAAAAAAAAAGTGGCTATATGTGTATGTGTAACCGATTCACCTTGCAGTACACCTGAAACTAACACAACATTGTAAATCAAACTATAGTCCCATTAAAACACACATACACACACACACATACGTATACACATAAGACAGAACAGGACACACACACACACACACACACACACACACACATATGTATACACATAAGACAGAACAGATGAAGAAATTTCTGAGGAACGCTGTTATATGTGGCCCCATACAAGTATCAGAAGTTGAATCAGGAGAAGCAGAGTGAATGCTGGAAGAGAGATGAGAACATCCAGAAGGTTCTTCACATGACCAGCATCATAATCACAAGTCCTCCAATTGATGGCCATGAATGAGGATCAATTCTCATTTGCACAATTGCAAATCAGAACTGTGCTGCAAGGAATACGTACTTCCTGATACACTGCTATAGCTAGGGAGTGACTTACTGTTTGTGTAAATTAGGCTGAGTTCAAGACCATCTCTAAAACACTCTTACCCCCTAACTCATTTGCATTCCAATGTACCTTTTTAAGCTGGCATGTATTTCAAAACCTAAAGCATGTTTAATAATGCTGGAGGCTTTTTCACCTAAATAATAGCATAAGAGCCTGGGTCTCTGGAGTTGGAATGCTTGAGTTCAATTCCTGACTCTCCTCTTCAATAGCTGCTTGATTCACCAAGATTATTAACATTCCAGGGCTTCACTTTTCTCATCAGAATAGTGGCAATTACAGGACTCGTCTAAAGGTTTCTACAAGAAACAAGAATGGTAATTATATAAAGCGCTTAGTAGAGTATCTGGCTTATAAAAGGCATTCAATGGATTTATTACTTATCACTATCAGTAGTAATCTTACCGAATCATACTGAGTAACTCCTAACAAATGTGCTGTAAATGTTGATAAGAGTGATGGATTATTTCAGTGGTTTACCTGGCCTTAGTCCCAAGAATCCTCCTCAGAATCTGGACACACCTATGGGAGTCTCATACCCAAGGCCATCATCCACGTGTGATGTAGCAGCAGAGAAAATAGGTAATCCCCCTCTTAGAGGATCAGGTGGATTGAATCCTATAGGCCGTTAAATATGAGACTGCTATAGAATCCCGTTCAGGAATGGCCAGAGAGAGAGGCTGAGGTCAGCTTGGGGCCACAAACCGAACAGATGTGCTGAGAGCCTAAGAAGGTAGAAAAGTGAAGTGATGGAGCAGATAAATTTGTAGTGTGTGAGATACTTCTTATTCTAATAATCAGTGAGCAAATGACAGTCAATGATGCTGATCAAATGAAAAGTACGATTATGAATATAAGTATGAAGAATTCTTAGGTCATTTCATGGGACACTCAGAATTCACTCATCTTAAACTAGATTGTCTCACAAAGAACAGACTGTTATTTTTACTACTCCTGGTGACCAAAGAATAAGCACAGTCAAGGTTTATATCTCACTCTATCTGCCCATGGTAAAGGGCTAGTTATATGGTTAATGAGTCATTGTATGAAAATACTTTTTTGGTTCTCTTTAATCAATACCAAATCATCTCACATCACAGAACAGCTGTGAAATTTACATGAGTGACAGTGTTGAAAACAAGCAAATCCCTTAATACTTTAGAAAACGGAACTGCCTCTCCTTTAAATAGAACTGAAAAGTGTTAGCCATAGAAGTGTTTGAGGGAGCAGGAGGTGGAGAGTTGTGGAAAGGTTGTACTGAGACCTGAACTCACAAGTGAGTGATTCAAGTGGTTTTAAAGAAAGTTTGGTGAGTGGTTCACCTCTTGGAAACAGGAGAGCAAGAAACATTCTCTGCACAGTGTGAAGCTCCTCCCGTCTTTCATATTTCTAATTCCAGGCAGCATGCGGTCTGTTCTGAACAGGGAGACACAAATGCTGGGCTTTAATCAGAGAGTTCGGGCTGTGTGGGCTTTCAGGTCACCTGCCCACACCTACAAGCATGTCGATTCCCATCAGAATTCCTGCGCCTGAACCTTAGCTCGTGCTGCAAAGAGAAGGTCACAAAATACTGAAGATGAGCATCAGTTCTGGATTAGGGTAGCATTCTTTTTCTGTGTTCAGAAAAGTAACACTTGCAATTGGATTTAATTCTATAATGAAACTAGGAATTGAAATCCCTAGGTGTTGAGCTAACCTTTCTCAAG
This sequence comes from Bos indicus x Bos taurus, assembly GCF_003369695.1. Classification (NCBI taxonomy): domain Eukaryota; kingdom Metazoa; phylum Chordata; class Mammalia; order Artiodactyla; family Bovidae; genus Bos; species Bos indicus x Bos taurus. Next base: position 6,821,884 of record NC_040099.1, on the reverse strand, counting down.
AGTCAGGTTTGTGTGTGGAGGGATGTGTATTTTAACTGTGTCTTTGTGACATTGGCCCAAGGCCATCTGAGCAGCAGCAAAAAAAAAAAAAAAAAATGTTAACAAGAGAAATAACTTAAATTCTCTTGAACCTTATAAACCTATTTTTTTTTAACAAGACTTCTTGTTTTTTAAAATACTCAAGCACTAATTACCTTTAACCATAAAATATTTGATCATTTTACTTTATTCTTTGTAAAAATTAGAAAAAATTTCAGTGCTGTTTATTAAGGCTTGAAACTTTTGGTTTTCCATAGCACTTAATTTTGAATCCTTACGCTGTGTATTTTTTTTTTCTCTCGATGTATTATATCCCCTAAGACTTTGATTCCCACTGCAATAATTGGAGTTTCAATTGGAACTGAATTTAAAATCTTATTGTCTCAAAGGAATTGTACTGGGTAAATTCAGCAGGCAAACACGACTTGATCCAGGACTGTGGCAATAAGGGAGGGAGACTGAACTCAGATCTACTGGAAAAAAGGGGAGGATTTTTAAATGAAAAGTCAGGGAGGGTGGGGACTGGAGACTGGTCATGGTGGTTAGACCCTCTGTGTTTGCTAATTGGCCATTATCAAGATTAGGCTCCTCCCCTTCCACAGAAATATGGGATGATTCAATTTTAAAGGAGTGGCTTACCGGGTATCTAGAGAGAGATTCCTGGGTGATGAAACCTGAAAAAGGCTCTTGAAGAATTTACATCTCAAAGGGGCTGTGAAACAATATACAAATGCAGAATTTCTTAGGTAGATGCACTAAGAAAATAGAGGTCAGGGACTCACAGTCAGGAGGAACCCTGTTTTAAGTTGAGTCAAGCCAAGAGGAGCCAGCAAACGGGTAGTGCAGTGGTAAAGAACGTGCCTGCCGGTACAGGAGATGCAAGAGACTCGGGTTCCATTCCTGGGTCGGGAAGATCCCCTGGAGGAGGAAATGGCAGCCTACTCCAGTATTCTTGCCTCAAGAATCCCATGGACAAATGAGCCTGGTGGGCGAGAGTCCATGGGGTTGCAAAGAGTCGGACATGACTGAGCAAGCACACAAGCTAAGGGGAACTTATGTTACCGAATCCAAGCTCGGTCTGCTCATCACACAACAGGCCAATAATTGGGAGATGAGGTGTTGAGGCAAGGAATAGTGACTTCATTTGGGGAGCTGAGTGTCTGAGAAAATGATGGACTAGCGTCCTAGAGTACCATCTTACGGTGTCTGGACACCAGCTTCTTTTACAGAGAGCAGGAGGAGGTGAAGAAGTGAAGTAAAAAGGCTGTAAGTCTTGCAAAATATCTCCTGGTTTAGCCCGTCTTGGGAAGGGGATATCTTAATTTCTTCTGCAGCCATTTCTGGCAGTTTCAGAAGGCTTCACAGTTGACTAATTGGTAAAGAATCTGTCTGCAATGCAGGAGATGCAAGAGATGTGGATTCTATCCCTGGATGCAGACCATCCCCTGGAGGAGGTAATGGCAACCCACTCCAGTTTTCTTGCCTGGAAAATTCCATGGGCAGAGGAGCCTGGCGGACTGCAGTCCCTCGGGTCGAAGAGTCGGATTTGACTGAGCACAGGGTTAGAATGTCTTGCTGTGAGTGAGCAAAAGCACTTTGATTTAAGGCAGAGGGGCAGGTTCCCAGAAGCAGGCCATTGTGCATGCTTACAGCTATGGATAGCATCCTTTCAGTGATTACAGTAACAAAAGCATAGATAAGCAGAGATTAAAATAAAACAGATCCAACATGGAGTCAGATTTTTCTATTCCCTGTTAAACTAGGAGTGGAAATACTGAGCCCCAAGAATTGATTTGTATGAGTAATAGAAGCAAATTCTTCATTTGTTTTCTGCCTGCCCCTACTAGAATTCCATTCCAACAGAGCAGTATTTATAGTTTTTAAATAGTTATAATAGCTCCAGAATCAATAGTGTTTAGAGATGTCTATAGAATCATTTAGAGTCACTCTCACATTGATAGAATAAACTCATCTTGTTGTAATTGAGGTGGAAAGATCACACCCACTGGAACACATCTGAGTGACAGTCCCAGTTCTGGCACTTAGAAACCCTGTGACCTCAGGCAATGACTCAGCCTCTCGGGGACTCAGCTTACTTACCCATCAAATGCAGATAATAGTGACCTAAGGTGGCTGTGAAGATTAATACAAACAACACTGAGAACAGTGTCTCGGTCAAAATGAGTAATAAGTATTATAACTTAAACGTTGTTAAAAAATGTATGTATATAATAACAAGATATATTGTTCAATGACAATATTTGCATTCCTCTCTCTCCATCTATCTAATATTCTGAGACTATTATCGCTAATATGATCACTGAAAACAGCTACAATGTACTTTGAAGAGCTTTTTTTCCCATCTTGAGGCTGTTTCTCACTATGGATCATTAGTCCAATTACTAACTTGAACCATTCTACTCATTTAATGTTAGTCCATCTTTTTTTCCTCGATGCAGTTTATGGAACTTTTATAAGTAAATAAATTTATTTTTTAAAGAAACAACATTTTATCTTCACTATTTTTTCTATTTGTTTAAAAAAAAAAGTCTGTTACCAGTTTGTACATCTGGCTATACTTAGTCTCTGTTGCTTTTTGTTATTTTCTGTTTCTTAGCATGCCAGCTAGTAGCTTTTATTTTCAGCCATTATTTAATTATGGATATTTTTACAACTGGACAGCAATGAAATTAAAAGACGCTTACTCCTTGGAAGGAAAGTTATGACCAACCTAAACAGCATATTAAAAAGCAGAGATATTACTTTGTCAACAAAGGTCCATCTAGTCAAGGCTATGGTTTTTCCAGTAGTCATGTCTGAATGTGAGAGTTGGACTATAAAGAAAGCTGAGCGCCAAAGAATGGATGCTTTTGAACTGTGGTGTTGGAGAAGACTCTTGAGAGTCCCTTGGCCTGCAAGGAGATCCAACCAGTCCATCCTAAAGGAAATCAGTCCTGAACATTCATTGGAAGGACTGATGTTGAAGATGAAACTCCAATACTTTGGCCAATCACTCCAATACTAATGTGAAAAACTGACTCATTTGAAAAGACCCTGATGCTGGGAAAGATTGAGGTCAGGAGGAGAAGGGTATGACAGAGGATGAGATGGTTGGATGGCATCATCGACTTGATGGACATGGGTTTGGGTGGACTCCGGGAATTGGTGATGGACAGGGAGGCTTGGTGTGCTGCGGTTCATGGAGTTGCATGAGTCGGACATGACTGAGCAACTGAACTGAACTTAGAACTGGACATTTCTGAGCACAGCTCTTGCAACATCAGTGTTAGGAACAAGTTTCTAAATATCAAACTGATTCATATATTTGGTCATTTTGTATTATGAATTCATCTTTTTTTTTCATTCCTCCAAAGAAAGTATACTGGAAGATATGTATCTTGTTAACTTGTTCTTTGTAGCAAAAGACAGGGTTAGATTTTAAACATTCAGTAGACTCCTGGTGGCTCAATGGGTAAAGAATCCGCCTGCATGCAATGCAGGAGACACAAGAGATGCAGGTTTGATCCCTGGGTTGGGAAGATTCCCTGGAATAGGAAATGGCTACCCATTCTAGTATTCTTGCCTGGGAAATCCCATGGACAGAGGAGCCTGGCAGGCTACAGTCCACGGGATCCCAAGAGTCAGACATGGACTTAAACGACTGAACCACCACAGCCTCCTAGAAGTAGGTGGGTTGTTACACTATTAAAGTCTGCTTCCCTGTTTAGGTTTTTTATCTGTAATATCCACTTCCTTTTCTATCCTCTCATTTATCCCAGATTTCTGAAAACATGTACGGAAATTTCCCTCCGGATTTGGGTCCTTTCTGCGTGCTGCTTGTTGACTTGAGTTGTTGCTTCGCCTGTGTAACTGCGGCTTTGCTTCCCGTCTCCGGGCTGCTGTATTTCCTTCACTCCGGGGCCCTGTTCGCCCCTCACTACGTGATGGCTCTTTACCAAGTTCAGTGCTTCCGACCTGAAGTCCGCCTCCTCGGCTTGCAACACCGTCACTCCTGCCTCCTTTGGTTTTTCCCAATATTTTGCCCACCCACCCTTGTCTTTGGGTGGGTATGTATTTAAGACTTTGTTTTAAATATATTTCTGGTAAAGAGCTGCTGTTCGTTTCTTTGTTTTAAAGCAATGATACAGTCTTTGGATGGAGTTGCTTTTTCTGCTCACATCATGTATAAAAGTCAACATGCTTTATTCTTTGTGTTCACCACTGATGTGTCTTTGCATGCCCTTGTCCTTTGGTTTTGGTTGGTTAAATCACACTGCCTGTTGAGATATTTGGCTGGACTTGTCCACCGCTTTCTGGTTGATCAGCCACACTTCCTCGGTAGCCCCCAGACAGGCCCTTTGGCGCCCATCATGGTCAATAGAACCCTTTCAGTCTTAGAAGTGCTCCTGCTTGGACCATGTATCATATGTCGTCTTTGGACTTAGTGGTTACGTTCCTTCTCCCTGTATTCCTAATTGTGCATGTATTTCTTTAATATGGAAAGAAAAATGCCTCTCTGCATGGCAACAGTCTTCACACTGTTCCCTCTCAGTCTGGAAAGAAGATATCGTATAATTTCCCTGCCTTCCTTTCCTACCCTGTGAACAGAACACTTCCCTCCCTCCTTTTCTCCTTGGCCCCAAATCGGAGTTTTGATCTTTTAGTTCATTTAATTTCAAAATATTATGAGAATGTGTATGTCTGGCAGTGCCTTTTTTTCTTAATGTCAGGAATCCTTATTTAGCATTTATATTAACTCAGAATAGCATCATCCTTGATGTAACTCCGTGCAGTCCCTCAGTGCTCTATCTCGGTGATTTCAGGTTTTCTGAGGTTGCGGTATTTGGATGGAGTCTTTCCTGGTTATTTTCTCAATTGGGGTTTTGTGGGCGGCAGAGTCGCGGAGTGTGCTGTCTTGGCCCTGTGATGACGTGTTCCCACCCTGTGCGTGGCTTTGCTGGCGTGGTCTGTGTCTGTCTCTTTTTCCAGCAACTCCTTTCCTGTTAGGATTCTGTTCTGGGTCTTCTGCTGGTTTGTCCCTATCTGAGGACCTCGGGCAGGTATTTTCTCTTTCCTGCCTGCTGAGGTCCAGGAGCTGGAACACAGATGTGGGGTCTCGTCAAAATGGACCCGTTGGCAGTGCACCCTTTGGTGGGTTTCCAGTCCCCAGTCCGGGCACTGGGAGGTTGGGGCTCTTCATTCTCAGAGTCAATGCCGTGCACTGTCCAGTTACCTCTAAACTCGGTGATGACCCAGAGCAAGACATGGACAGGCTTCTCCTCATCTATTTTTAGGCGTGATAGTGCCTGTTGTGAGTTCTACTCAGACAACTATTACCTCGTTGGAGACAGACTCCCAGGCGTGTTTCTTCTAGGATATCATTAAGAAGGGAGAAAGGATTTTGTCTGCTTTGTTCACTGCATTATCCCTAATGCTAAGAGGAGTGCCTGGCATGAATTAGTGAGCAAATGGATGCCCTTTAGAGGTAATGTCATGGTCGGCTGGTGAGAGTTTTGGAGAAGTGATGTCTCATAGCATCTCTGCAGTAACACACGCTCATTTCTCACAGTAGGGCCATTTTTTCTTTAAAAATGAGCATAAATCTTATTTGTCTTACTGAGGGCAATAGTTAACAGTATTCATTTGCCATCTTTTTCAATGAAAGAGGAAAGATAAAATATAAAGCATATGGTGAGAGACTTCCCTGGTTGTCCGGTAGCTAAGACTCTGTTCCCAGTGCCAGGGGTCTGGGTTTAATCTCTGGGCAAGGAAGTATGTGCCACATGCCACAATGAAGAGGTCACATGCCACAACAAAAGATTCTGTCACAACTAAGAACTGGCACACCCAAATAAACTTAAAAAAAAAAAAAGCATATGGTGACTATTAAGAAGGCTTAAGGCTGGAAAGGGCAGCTGTATTAAGGGCGTCCCAAAAGCTTGATGCTTGCAAGGATACAGAGATGGACCTCTAGGGACTGTTCCTGGTGGAGGAACGTGTCTTTGCCAAGGGTGAATTAATGGCTGTGAAGTTGGGCTTGTCCCTGTGAGGGCATTTGCCATCAGGCTAACATGAGACCAGTCAGTAGCTGAGGCCTGTAAGACTGGTGCAGGACTGGTGTTCAGTCCTCGTCATGTGAGGCTGGAAGGTGGCTTCGATGGAGATGGACAGGCAGCATCCTCGTGTGGTGATGTGGACCCAGTGAGAGGAGGCCTTGGAGCAGCGCTGGTGCTCAGAGCCACTCCCCACCTCTTAGCGCCTAATTTCAAAAAGAAAGGAGGAGAAAACAGCTCTTTTTGTTGTGATAAAAAATCTCCTAGAGACTCTAGAAATGAAGTTAGTTCATGCATGCTAAGTCACTTCAGTGGTGTCTGACTCTAGGCTCATCTGTCCATGGGATTCTCCAGACAATATTGGAGTGGATTGCCATGCCCTCCTCCAGGGAATCTTCCCAGCCCAGGGACCAAACCTGCGTCTCTGCTGCTGCTGCTAAGTCGCTTCAGTCGTGTCCGACTCGGTGCAACCCCATAGATGGCAGCCCACCAGGCTCCCTCTTCCCTGGGATCCTCCAGGCAAGAATACTGGAATGGCCTCCTGAATTGGCAGGCGGGTTCTTTACGAATAGCGCCACCTGGAGGAATCCTCAAAACCAGGCTTACTGTTTTACATGTGCAGAGGCTGCTGGGAAGGCGGTGATAGGTGGTTATGCTGTAGCAGTGTGATCTTTTGTATACACTGTCCTCTGGTCACGCAGTGTACTTTCGTATTTGTCTGTATCTGAGTGTATTTGCACACACCAAAATGTCTGAGTGTGTGTGTGTATGTGTATGTTGAAGGTCAAAATATTAATAGTGATTATATGCTCTTGGAGAAGGAAATGGTAAACCACTGCAGTATTCTTGCCTGGAGATCCCATGGACACAGGGGCCTGGCGGGCTACAGTCCATGGAGTCACAAGAGTCAGAGACGACTGAGCTACTAAACCACCAAATGCTGTACTGGGTGGTAGAATTCTAATTCTGGGTAGACTTAACTTTTAAAAAATACGTGCTTTGTATTTTCAAGCTTTTCTGAAACTTGCATAAGTGACTTTTAGAACAGGGAAAGATGCTGTGGTGATTGTAGCTTACTTTCAATGTATCAGCATATAGCGTGTAAAGTTGTCACCTGGGTTCTCATCAGAGCATAGAGTGGTTTTAAGCAGGAAAGTGAAAGTGAAGTCGCTCAGTCGTGTCCGACTCTTTGTGACCCCATGGACTGTAGCTACCAGGCTCCTCTGTCCATGGGATTTTCCAGGCGAGAGTACTGGAGTGGGTTGCCATTTCCTTCTCCAGGGGGATCTTCCCAACTCAGGGGTCGAACCCGGCTCTCCTGCATTGCAAGCAGACGCTTTACCGTCTGAGCCACCAGGGAAGTGTGGAAGCACATACTTAAGAAGTGGCCACTCTCAGAAGTTTTATTTCACATATTTCCAGCAACTAGGTCCCTTGGTTAATTTGTTTATTAAATATAAAAAATGAACTTTTGTTGTTGAGAGTCATAACCTATTACTTAGCGTGATGAATTTCAGAAGTGGGCACTTCTTGGGATAGTAATTCTCAATTCATGGACTGGCTGAAAGCATTTTAGACATCCCCACCTATATGTGGATGGGACTAAGGCATCTGTCTTCAGCGTGTAGGGATGATGTTCTGGGCTCAGTCGCTCAGTGGTCTAGTATTCAGCCTCTGATTGCCTCAAGCTAGCCTTAAGTTGAAGGAGTCTTGGCTCTGGATAATGGGAATAGCCCTAAATGAAAAATTAATAAACTGGTGGCTTAATGAATTGAAAGGCTAGAAGCCTGAAACTTTATCCAGTTTATAGGTAGGCTGTGAAGACCATGTTTTATGCTCTATTGCTGATAAGCACTTAGTTGTAAGACTCTGTTGCAGAATTCTGTCTCGAGGTAGCAGTCCTCATAACTTGGCAGGTTGTGGGGGAAGAGGGGAAGCTATTAATAGCATCCATCTGAGACTTCTTCAGTGGGTACCACCATCGACCCAAAGGAACCTGAGTCCAGGTATGGCTTAAATCAGATAGTAACAAACAGTGTGTAGAAGGGGAGAGGTCTAAAGTTATGTCAGTCATCCCTTCACCATAGGTTTTTTAAAAATAAAAATTAACTTTCTTAAGACAGTCATTCAGATGACTTTATTTAAATACTTGTCATGCAGGTGAAGGAGAAGGCCTTTGAGTTGACTGTCTTTGCCTCTTTGGATCGTTTCAGCACATTGATTCTCTTGCACGCTTTGGAGATCAAAGCATGCAAAGATGTAGAAAGAATGCTTTTGGTTAAAGATATTTAAAAACCGTGTTATGTCTCAGATTCAATTTCCCATTTGCTGTTTCGCAGGGAGCATTGTATTATTTGCCCTTAATCTCAATGAAAACGTGATGCAAAATATAATCGGCAATTACCATTCATCTATTTTTCCAAAGGCAGATGTGTGGCTGTTTCCATTTGAGGTTTCTTGTTTCCCTTTGATTGGTTCTCTCTTTAACACATCCTGAAACTGGAGACATGGGCTCTGCAAGCAGCATCTTTTATAAGTCAGGCACTAGGTCAGTCCTTCAATAGAAATAAAATGGAAATCTTTATCTGTTCCAACTTCAGAAGAATTAAATATGAGCTCCAGTGATTCCTTTTGCATTCAGCAAACAGTTCACTTATTCCTGTGTCTGCTTAACATATGGATCATCACTTTTGCATGTAAATGAATGCTTCTATGACCTCATCCTTCTTTCCATTGCTTCTTTCTTGAGTGATTTGCTATGATTAGTACTTGATTAAAATCATGTTTTCACCCATATGTGCATCACACATTCATAAATACAGTTGATGTGGTGGAGGGGTATCTTTTTCCTTTGATAATAATTTATAAAATTAATACATTTGGAAGGATAATGTACTGCATAATCTAGTAATTAGAATTACATGAATACAACTGTTCTAATTTTATAAATAAGTTGGGGAATTTGTCACTATACTTTTCAAATGTAAGCTGTGATCTGATCTTCACAGCATCTTTTAGATACAGAGTATTTAACATGTAATGAAGTTTGTGCTAATCTGTTAAAGGAAACGATCACTTTTTAATTTGTAATTGTCCCTTTTCAGTTTTATCATGTCATGTTTGTCTGATTTAACTTTCTGTCTATCTTAAGCCTTGGATGGCATAACATACACAAAGTCCACATCTTATATTCAGCTTTTGCTGGGTCTGCTATTGCCCCCGTTAAGGATAATTGGACTGTCATTCTCTACCCTGATAAAATCCTGTCTTACCATTAAGCTCTTCACACATTTTACATGACTTAGGTTTCATACTCTGTGATCTTATAAATAATTCATTGGCCTCAGTTTTCTCATCTCTGAAATGGGAGGTGTTTTTATTAGGAAACCTTTAGTTTTCATTCAGAAACTGGCATCCATTTATTCAATGGTTATCAAACATTTATTGAACAGGGATTATGGATTCACAAAGATGACCAAAAATGATACAACGATCATAGGTTTCCAAAGCTAAGAGAGGTGTGACTGGGGCCAGTTCCTTGAAGGCCATGAAAATTCAAAGAATGAAAATGTGGATTAGAAGTTACGTATGTGTTGCCTATTTCTTTTGAATAATATGGATCAGTGTTTGTTTTTTTTTTTTTCCCCTGATTCTCTTCCATACTCTTTATAGAGCATCACAGTAAGGGCTGCATATTAAGTGGATGTATACACTGCACTGCTCACGGTTAAAATGGACTTTGGTTTCTATTAGAAGGACTCTCTCATTTTATCTTGTCCAAAATATGAGGTTTTAGTTTTTATAGTTTCATGAAAAATCATCTCGTGGTATTCTTCATTTAGACTGATTTTCTTATTTGTGCATTAAATACATTAAATTCAGTTTTAAGAATAGACTGATACAGAAGGTCTATCAAGTGTCATATGCTGTTGCAGACATGGAGACTCTACAACTTTTAGATATGTGAATATCTTTCAGGATCTCACTCAGTTTTAGGACCATCCCTAGTAATACCCTAGTAGTTAGTATTTTATGAAATTTACAATCATCTTTTGATGAACATTGGGTATGTATTATTTCAGTTTATTACCACAACAGCCTTCAGAGGCTGGTGAGACAATTGAGTTTTGGAAAGTTTAAGTAACTTATCCCAAGGTTAAAGAGTTAGTAAGATATGAAGCTGGGATTTCAAGCTAACAGCTCTGATTTTAGAGTCATAGCCCCTGAGATTCACTGAGCCAATGCCAACTGCCTTGGATATGTAAGAACGTCACTACAGTATGGACCTACAGATGGCTGATTACCAAGAAGTGTGGCTTGATGAAATGAAAATTAAATCAACACTATTGTATTTGCCTCATCTGACTGACTACTGCATTTGTAGATCATGCTAGTGAACGCGTAACTGCATATGCATAATCTCATACCTGCAGCTCTGAAAAAGATCAAGTATAAATAAACCCGACTTATATATATCTCTACAAAAAAGAAAAAAGAAAGACTGACTTGAAGGAGGATAGACGGGTTCTTCAGACCAAACACCACAGAACCCATAGCACTCCTGTAATAAACACTATTTAAATTTTTACATCTTCACAGTTAAGATTAGTATTATATTCAGTTCTATGGATGATGAGTTCTTTTGGATTAATGCAAATGCCCTGCTGTCTACTTAGTTGTTGTAAGGTGGTGGTGGTGTTCAGTTGTCAGTCATGTCCAACTCTTTGTGACCCCATGAACTGCAGGACACCAGGCTTCCCTGTACTTAATTATTTCCTGATGTTTGGTCAAACACTTGTCCACTGAGTCAGTGATGATAGCCAATCATCTCATCTTCTGTCACCCCCTTCTCTTGCCCCTTGATCTTTTCCAGCATCAGGACCTTTTCCAATGAGTTGGCTCTTCGTATCAGGTGGCCAAAGTATTGGAGCTTCAGTATCAGTCCTTTCCATGAATATTCAGGGCTGATGTCCTTCAGGATTGACTGGTTTGATCTCCTTGCAGTCCACGGGACTTTAAAGAGTCTTCTACAGCACCATAGTTCAAAAGCATCAATTCTTTGGTACTCAGCCTTCTACCGTCCAACTCTCACATCCGTGAGGTGGTAAAACAATGGAATTCTGCACTGTTGGTGGACATCCTAATTCTTGACCAAGCATCCAAATATGCATATATTTTTCCTGAAGAACCAGAATTTCTTTAATGTTCATGCAATATTTATGTGAGACTTCCAAACTATGTACTGCTTGTTCTGGAGTAAAAAGCTTCCTAGTGAACAGGAAAACAGAAATATTTCAGACTAGAGAGAGGACACTGGACACTGGAGGACACTGGACACTGGACACTAGGGAGAATTAGGTTAAAGCCTCAATTAATAGCTAAGAATCTCATGTTTTAAAAGACATTCTGAAGAAAGTGTTCACCTTAACGTGTCTCCTAAAATCGAATTTCTTCACCCTTTTGTTCTGAATTGTCAAACTATAGTGCCACTCACATTTCTTTAGTGGCTTGTGGGACCAGAATATGTGTGTATGCTCAGCTGTGTCCAACTCTTTGCAAATCTATGGACTATAGTCCACCAGGCTCCTCTGTCCGTGGGATTCTCCAGGCAAGAATACTGGAGTGGGTTGCCATTTCCTCCTCCAGGAAACCTTCCAGACCCAGGGATCAAATCCATATCTTCTGTGTCTCCTGCATTGGCAGGTAGATTCTTTACCACTGTGCCACCGGGGAAACCCAGATAATCAATATGTAAATTTCATCAGATGTACAAAATGCTAATATATTTTTTAAAAAACCATAACTTGACAAAGTGTATGTAAGTTGTAGGACTTGTTCAAATTTTGCCAATTGTCAGTAATATACTTTTTATGGTCCAGAGTCAAAACTATTATCATGGATTATGTTTCATTTTCATGCCTCCTGGATATATTTTATTGTTTAATATTTCCTTAGTCTTCATGTCTTAGGTCCTTCAGAGCTTTGAAAAGTACTGGCTTAGTTATTTGTTAGACTGGTCCTGCATTTGGTTTATGATGTTGCCTTATGGTTAAAGTCACATTGCACATTCTTGGCAAGAATACAACAAAGTGAGCCTGTGTCCCACTCAGTGCCTCATATCAGGAGCCCCATGTGGTGATGTCTCCTGTTGTTGTTCATAGTTAACAGTGACGTTAACTTGAATCTCTTTGCTGCAAGTTTATCATTTCTCTTTTTAAAAATCACTATTTGGCAATAGCTAAGTGATACTTACAGTATGGTGGTAGCTAAATTATACTGAAAACCGGGGCATTTACCTGGTCTCAAAAAACATCTTCATAAGCTATTTATTGATTACAAAGAAAATGATAAACCTGGTCTTTATGGGCTTCCCTGATAGCTCAGCTGGTAAAGAATCTGTCCACCTGCAATGCAGGAGACCCCGATTCAATTCCTGGGTTGGAAAGATCCACTGGAGAAGGGATAGGGTATCCACTCCAGTATTCTTGGACTTCCCTGGTGGCTCAGCTGGTAAAGAATCCACCGCAACGTGGGAGACCTGGGTTCGATCCCTGGGTTGGGAAGATCCCTTGGAGAAGGGAACAGCTACCCACTCCAGTATTCTGGCATGGAGAATTCCATGGACTGAGCGACTTTCCCTTTTCTTTCATTGTTCTTTATACATTCATTAAGTGGAATTATAGGAAAGAGCTCTTCTCTCTCTGTTGGTTTATTGAATTGTTACGTCCGTTTACTCTTCCGGTGCCTTGTTCTACTCTGTGGGGTATTATCTGTTACTACCATTTTTGTTCTAATTGGTTCAAATCTGGTCATTAACAGCCTTTCAAGTTGGCTCTCGTGCTCTTTGACATGCCCTAAATTTGCCATGCTTTGAAATATAGCAATCACTTAGATGATACATTCTCATAAAGGGGGAAATATAAACAAAGAATTAACCTCTTATACGATTTTCACTTTATGATTCACGTGATTATGTGAGTATGCATATATAAAGCTATTGTTTAAAAAGAAACTTTGACATTGAATAATGTATTTTAAAAGTCACTGACTTCTAAAAATCAGTAGATTTTTAAATAGTTTTTTTTTTCTTTTTAATCACACAGCCTCTGCAATGTAACATTTTTCTCCAGAAACAAAAGCAGTATTCACCAGGTAGTTTCGCCTAAACAAAGTTTCTGTTCTAGCTGCTTGGTCAACAGATTCATTTACTCAATGAATACAACTGAGAACACAAGTCTGGGTCAACCAGGAAGGTAATAAGATAAAATAGCTCACTTTTTCCTCACACATCCTTTCTCCAGTCAGTGCCTAGTCACTGATGGGAAAAGGTTACCCCTCTGAAATGAAGCATCTGAGCTACTCACAGCATTCAGCCAGCAGCTTTACTTATGAGAGGGAAATAAAAACAAGTGGGACCTTGCTGTTTGTCCATTCTATACAGAGTCTAAGATTGCATCTGCTAATCCCAACTCCCACTAACCCCCACCCCCTCCCCTGTGGCAACCACAGGTTTACTCTGTCTGTGAGTCTGTTGCTGTTTCCAGGCAGGTTTATCTGAATGCGGATGTGCCACCAGCAGCAGCCTGTGCTACACAGTGGGAGTGGACATCCCCTTCCGTAGAAAAAAACCCGGACTCCATTTCTAATTCAGAATTTTCTGCTCATATAATGCATTCTTCTCATCTTTAACCAGATCCTTCAGAGGGTCATACACACTGTGACCAGAGATGAGTTCTCTCTTCTCTTGTTAATGATCAAGCACAGAACCTGACATCCCAGCCCTACAAACGTAAATCTCATGAGAGCATTTTATTTTAGGCGTTGTTCTGATTTTGCATAGGAAAACCTTGCACTACCTAGAAATGTGTATATAAGAATGAGATCTAGAGTGAAAGCCTTTGAGGAAGTAGAAACTTTATTTTTTATTTAAAGGATTTTTAAAAAATATTGAAGTATGCTCGATTTACAATGTTGTGTTAATTTCTACTGTGTGCCAAAGTGACTCATTTATACATAGCTACATTCTTTTTCCCTATGGTTTAATCACAAGATACTGAATATAGCTCCCTGTTCTGTATAGTAGGACCTTGTTGTTTATTCATCCCGTATACAGTTGTTTGTATCTGCTAATCCCAAACTCCCAAACCATCCCTCCCCTACCTGTGATTTTGTATTTGTCCCTATAGGATTTTCCAATAATCGCCAATACTATTCCAAATAAAAACTTATAATATCTGTGATATTTGCTTTGGATCGTAGCCCAAGATATGAATATGTGTTAACTGGGATACAGATCGAACCTGTATATTTCATATTTTTTAAACTTTTTATTTCGTATTGGCAGATAGCTGGTTAACAGTGCTGTGATAGTTTCAGGTGAACAGGGAAGGGGCTCAGCCATCCATATACATGTATCCATTCTCCCCCAAAGTCCCCTCCTGTGCAGACACCACCTAGGATTGAGCAGAGTTCCCTGAGCTACACAGTGTATTCTTGTTGGTTTCTATCTTAAATGTAGCAATTTAAAAATAGATCTTCATATGCCATAAGTAGAACATACTACCTTGTTCTTAAATTATGGTAGATGAAATTCTTGAGTTGCTCCAGAGGCTGAGCAGTTTCTATATATTGTCACGTGTAATACAAAAAATATTCATCCAACATATCTACTGGGGGCAAAGTCCTGTGTGCTGAATGTTGAGGGGAAGTCAGATCGGAAGGAGTATTCCTGCTGCTCTCATGAGACTTGAGATGTGGCAGGAGAAATGTACGCTTGTATCACTCTAATAAATAGGTATTTGTGAGCTGTGTAAAGTGCTATATAATTACAGGGGCTGAGTGAAGGCTGCCCCCAGGAAGGAACCCTTGACTGAAGACCTGAACAAAGTTTAGTACAGGAGAGCTTACAGATGGGAAGTTACCATTTTTGAAGACCCTGGGATGGGACGTGCGGCAGATGGATTTGAGGAATGGAGAGAAAGTTCATGGGGCTGGAGGGGAGAAGAGGGTGGACTGGGAGCTCAGGCTCCATCCAGAAAACTTCTGTGTTAGGTTAAAACCCCTGGTGTTTGGAGAACACAATGGCACCCCACTCCAGTACTCTTGCCTGGAAAATCCCATGGACGGAGGAGCCTGGTAGGCTGCAGTCCATGGGGTCATGAAGAGTTGGACACTTACTGAGCAACTTCACTTTCACTTTTCACTTTCATACATTGGAGAAGGAAATGGCAACCCATTCCAGTGTTCTTGCCTGGAGAATCCCAGGGACGGGGGAGCCTGGTGGGCTGCCGTCAATGGGGTCGCACAGAGTTGGACACAACTGAAGCAACTTAGCAGCAGCAGCAGCAGGGACCTAGCAGAATTTGAAGTGAGAGGAATGTGAGTTGATTTATATTCACATCTTAAAAAGAGCCCTGCGGTTACTGAGAAGGACATTGAAGGGAATGGGCGAGTTCAGACCTGAGAAGCTGGGTGGCAGTGGCCACACAGGAAAGGGGACCTGAGTGTTCTGGAGGCAAAGCTCATAAACAACATGCCCCTGGAACCCCAACTTCTCCTCCAAACACTGCCCGCTCTGAGTGCTTAACCAAAAAACAGGCGCGATTTCTGTTTCTCCCTGTGAAAAGCAACAGCTTTCAAGTAAAATAGAGCCTCCCATATTTTTTCAGGCCATTGTCTGAGTTCTTCTGCCTGCCTGCTATTTCTCCACCCTGACTGTCCCTTGAAATCTGCTGGTGAGTTTTTCAATTTCCCTCCCCCTGGGCTCCAGGCTTCCCAGATGGCTCAGTGGTAGAGAATCTGCCTGACGATGCAAGAGATGTGGGTTCCATCCCTGGGTCAGGAAGATCCCCTAGAGAAGGAAATGGCAACCCACTTCAGCATTCTTGCCTGGGAAATCCCATGGACAGAGGAGCCTGGCAGGCTACTGTTCAGGGGGTTACAGAAGAGTCAGATACAACTCAGCGGCTAAACACCACCACCCCCGGGGCTCCACTGCTTGGATCCGTAGGTTTGCAATCCAGCACAGATGTTCTTGTTCTACAAAGCACCCTGGCAAAGTCTGTCCTTCAGTTGGTTGAGAATCCCCGTTCAGTAAGCTGGTTCCTCAGATTACTTTTAGGGAGCTTGACTCACAGGTCAGCACTTCCACTGTGTCTCAAGGGTGAATGTGGGATGTTCCCAGAGGTCAAGCTTTTATATTAAAATAGTCATTGTCTTTCAATCTACATAGATTTTTTATATTAAAATATAGAGATTACCATAGACTTTGACATAGTAAGATGATTGAAGCCTCAATATACCCTATCGATATCTCATTTTGGTGGTCACACAAATATTCTCTAAGAGCGCCATGACACAATAAAGAAATGAGGTGTCTGTGTTCCACAACAGACTTGTTTGGTTAGCTTCCCTCTTATTAAATCAGATTTCTCAGGAGAACTGCTCTTGAAGCAGAATCAACAGATATATTCACAGCCCATCTCTTTCCCTGGAATAATTATGCATCACTGTGAATTTCGTAGTCATCTCCCCTTCATTCTGACGCTCTAAATTGCTGGTTCAAAATGTCTTTTCCTCACTGAGGTGGAAAAGGACATGATATCTGGCTTCTTTTCTGCTGAAGAGCTAATAATGAGAAAATATTATGCTGTCTTTGGCAAGCAAAGACCTCAGGAGAAATCTAAAGAGTTGTTTCGACTAGCATCTCATTACAATTGGAAACCTTTATCATTTTAACTCAACTAAAAAAAATTATTTTGTGGGTTTTTTTTTGCCTTTAAAAGTTCAAAAATATTTTTGATTATTGAGTCCAAAAATAATCCCTTAGATTTAACAGCTACCAGGTTCATCTTTGAATAAATCATATTTTATATTACATTAAGATCCAGTGGGGAGAGCTCATTGATATCATTCATTATTATGTAAAAATTATTCTTTTGGAGACCAGAGAGGTTTCGTGGGCTGGATTTCCCCTAACTTCTTAAGATGGTTTTACTGGGGTTTATTGGAGTTTATAGAATATTATATCACAAATCATTTTTGTGATATCAGAATTGCCTTTACTACTTGAAACCCATAGGGTCATGTCTAACCCTCTGCAGCATTAGGAATTGGAGATACGGAACTAGGTAATTCGTGTTGCATTTGTTTTCTGGTGTCTCATGTCTAGCACATTCCTTTCACTCAGCTATTAATATTCCTGCTCTGCTCTGATGCCCACTTTGTGTGCCACTTTGGCAGAGTGACAGCCACCTGTTATTCAGACAGTGATCTAGGTTTTGCTGTGAAGGTTTATTGTATTGCAGATGTGATTAAAGTCTGTGATCAGTTGATTTAAATAAAGGAGAATGTTCTAGATAATCAGAGGGAGTTCAATGAGTAGAAAGGGATTAGGAGTAGAATTCAGGATCTCCTGAGGAAGAGGAAATTCTGCCCTTGGATAGGAACTTCAGTTCTGTGCCCAAGTGTCCCTTCCTGCTTTTCCTGAGGGTTTAGCCTGCGGCTTTGAACTGACCCTGCCAGTCCCCTACAATCTCGTTAGCCATTCCTCACGGCATCTGCCTTAAAGTAAAGCCCCTTCTGGCTCTGTTTGTCCAGTGGAAGCCCGTTTTGACACACACACCTTCTGATCTGCAGGTTCTCCTGTGCCCCTGCCATCTAGGCATGATCTGGACCAAGGCTTTTTCATACTTGAATTTCCATGAGACCTGTCTGAGCACCTGGTAAACTGGAGATCCTGTTAGACAGTCTGGGGTGGGGCCTGAGTGTCTGCATTTCCAACAACCTCCTAGTTGGGAGATGGATTCTTGATGAAATGCCAAACGGTAACTAGTTTAGGCTTTGTGGACCATAAAATTTCTGCTTATCTCTGCTGCTGCTGCTAAGTTGCTTCAGTCGTGTCGGACTCTGTGCGACCCCATAGATGGTAGCCCACGAGGCTCCCAGTCCCTGGGATTATCCAGGCAAGAACACTGAAGTGGGTTGCCATTTCCTTCTCCTATCTCTGCTACAAAGTGTCACAGACCACATTCAAACAGACAGACATGGTTTATTCTAATAAGCTTCATTTACAAAAGTAAGGCATCAGGAACACTGAAGATTCCCAGCACCTGTCTGAGATTCTGCCAGTGCTGTTCATTCAAGGGCTATACTCTTTGTAGCAACATTTTAGAGCAGAGGTTCAGGGCAGTAATGGATACATTTTTTGTATAATCTGAGTGTTCCAATGGTATACTGGAGTCTTCTACTACCAGATTAGGAAAGCCAGTTCTTAAATATTTGGGAATTTTGTGTGCCAGTTGTTAAATTATTATTATTGAAATTGACCATTGTGGAAGTATTTGTACGATGAAAATCAGCACATGCTAAAAGCCAGGACTTTTTTTTTTTTATTCCAGGGGCTGGGGGCCATTTAGCAGAAAACCACGGATGTTGACTCCTTCAGGGTTATTTACAATTTGAAATTCATCGTGTTGAAAGAATTATAGAAATATGTTTATATAAAATGGCAAATGAAATATTTCAGCTGACATTCATTAAATATTAAAATCTGACTTCTGGGTCAAGTCTTCTGTAGAACACAAAGGATGAGGTTCATCTGGTTGCTTTGCCTGGGCATGTGAAAATAAAGGCTGATTAAAAGATATCCATGGATTTCAGCCCTTGGTTTTCCCTTTAGAGTGTGAAAAAGGAGCAGCAGTGTTTTAGACCACAAAGGGTTGGCCGACTGAGGAGTTACAGGCAGCCTAATTCGTTTCCCTCGTATGTCATCTCTGGTCAGGGAGAGGCAGCACAATACTGAAAATCACATAATGTTGAGGATAAAAGGATTTATTTTCAACTCAGCTGACACTATCTATTTTCTTACTGGGATTTGAAGAGTATTTTCTTTTCGTAGATATTAGTGTCATCCCTGGTAGAAGTTTGAGCTAAATTTGTAAGCATTTAGTATTAAAAGTGTCTTGGAAAAGTGCCCACTCATCTTTGTCTTTTACAAAGAGCTCGCTGGAGCCTGAGAGGTGAAATGTTTCGGGAAACGTTGTCGGCAGTCAAGAGCAGAGTCGGGCGTGGCCCTCAGCCCACCTGTATTCCTGGACCCCGGACGTCCTTCTGTCCTTGAGCCTCTTTCTGTGTTTCTTGGCTCCTACCACGTGCCAGGCTGGGTGCTAGGCTCTGGGCAAAGAACACTGAGGAAAAGACGTCCTTGTTCTTGGGAAGCGTCTAGTCTTCTGTAAGAAAAGCAGTAATTCCAGTGTGCTCGGAGCCTTAAGGCAGGTGGGGAAAGTGTTCTGCAGGGACAGAAACTGGAACATAGATCTCTGCAACGATGAGAAACTTCCAACAGTAGGGACACTGACTCTGTTTCTTAAAATGAATGAATGTTGAAGTAATACATGGGTGCGGTAAGTGATTAGTTAGATATCTCACAGTGGGGGCATTCATGCAGATCACATCTTTGTCTTACCCTCACTGTCCTCTCCAGTAAAGGAGGATTCTGTCGAGATGCTCCTCAAAGAATGAGAAAACAACTCGTCAAGGTCTGTGTACCCCCTCAGTAAAAACCATCCCCTTTCAGGGACAGCTAGGGCAGCGTCTGAGGAGGTGTATTTATCTCATATTGAGAAGTCCAAATCCAGCACCTCAGGGCAGAAAGAAGACAGAGGCTGGGAGGCAGTTTCTGTGGCTTTCAAGGACTCAACTTTTGGCTGCTGATCAGCAAAGCTCCTCCAACGGGCCCCTCCACTCAGCTTCGGAGATGTGCGGCAGCAGGTGGTTCTGGCTCCTGGAGGGCAGCCGTGTCCATCTCCTCCAGCTTCCCCTGCCTGAGGTCGGGTCAGCCGCCTGGGTGCTGTCTGCCCTGATTGGGAGTCTTTGACCATGGACACCGGCAGACCTCATAGCTGAGGGACTAGGGTCTGTTTGGGTGACAGCGTGTTTACCAGCATCCTGTCGTCCCTTTGTTGGTCTCTACAAACTTCTGACAACAGGAAGGAAAAAGTGACTGGACCGAAGGTGATGTCAGGACCGAGCGGCAGAGAGACGGGGGTAAGGGTCACGATGGCAGGGGTGTTGGCAGGGCTGATATAGAGCAGACACTCTGAGTGTGGAAGCATGGATCCAGAAGAGAAGAAGAGTGAGTGAGTGTGCCCTGGTTGGGGGGACAAGGGTCACCTGTGTCTCACTACCACCCTCTTTGGAAACTGGTGCTGGTGTGTGTGTGTGTGTGTGTGTGTGTGTACACACCCGTGTATGGAGACAAACCCACTCAACATGCCATTGTCCCTGCAGGCACCACTGTTGCCTGGATGTCTTGACAGGTTTGGGTGCGTCCTCTGGCCTTCTCCTTGCTCAGATTGAAGGCAAGCTTTAGGAATTCACAGAAACCCTAAAACTTGTCCTGGAGTCACCTCCGTGTTGCACCCAGCTTTCTCCTAAAGTAAGTGGTGACATGTAATTTAAACTTATTTTATTAATGTATATTTTTTCATGGGAGAGAAAGCTATGACAAACATAGCAGAGATATCACTTTGCCAACAAAGTTCGTATAGTCAAAGCTATGGTTTTTCCAGTAGTCATATATGGACATGAGGGTTGGACCATAAAGAGGGCTGAATGCCGAAGAACTGATGCTTTCAAATTGTGGTGTTTGGAGAAGACTCGTGAGAGTCTCTTAGACTGCAAGGAGATCAAACCGGTCAATCCTAAAGGAGATCAACCTTGAACATTCACCAGAAGGACTGATGCTAAAGCTGAAGCTCCAATACTTTGGCCACGTGATGGAAAGAGCCAACTCACTGGGAAAAGACCCTGATGCTGGGAAAGACTGAAGGTTAAAGGAGAAGGGGGCACCAGAGGATGAGATGGTTGGATGGCGTCACCAACTCAACGGGCATGAATCTGAGCAAACTCCGGGAGATAGTGAAGGACAGGGGAGCCTGGTGTGCTGCAGTCCATGGGGTTGCAGAGTCAGACACAACTCAGAAACTGAATGACAACACGTCTTACAAAAGAGATTGAGTTGAGCTTTACATCCTGGCACTCCACTGTCCATTATCGGGTCTCTCCAGGATTCCTTCCCTGTTTACATGATCCCTTTCCCATATTTTACATGGTTCCCCTCCTCTCTCTCTCTCTGTGGAAATGATTTTTTTGGTTCATTTGTTCCAACAAGGAACATTTTGCCTGCAGGTGAAATCAATAATGTTGACCACAGTGGTCTTTGGCTGGCTGGAGAGATTTTGTGCTTTCATATTTCAGCATGTCTCTCTTCCTAACTTAATTCTTGTCTTTTTCTTTTGCTTAAGGGACACACAACAATATCATCTAGGAGATATTAGGGTCTAAATGGACAAGCTTCTGTTCTCTTTGCTTTCATGGCATCAGGCACTGCAGACAGTGAATGTTGAACATTAACGGGAGTGCCGAGTTCTGACAGTCCTTCCATCTTTGAGGCTCTCCTTAGGGCAGCAAGGCTCCAGATTAGAAGCTCAGGGACCCCCAGGCTGAACTCTGTATTTCCTTTAATGTACTTCAGAAATGTTATTAAAATTGATTGTGGACAGATTTGATTTTTGGTAATATAGTTTCTTACAGACAACTAAAAGGGGACTTGGGGACTGGTGTTTTGGTCACTTAATTAAACCTCTCACACTCACTTCTTTGTTTTAGCTGAAGTCAGAAGTGCCCAAAGCTAATTTACTTAGTTGTGGATGAGGCCATGGCAGCTCATTCTCAAACCTAAGTAATTATTTCCTTACTAGCTTTTGACCTTGTAACTCAGATAATTTGAAATACCACCCTTTGAAACCCAGTCTCCAAATGTAGATCTCTTCCTGAGTGTAATTTTGGGGACTACTTTCATTAAACTGTTCAGAGATCTAATAATTATAAAGTATTCCCCCAAACACAGCATCCGGGCCTGAAAATTCCAAGGTAAAATACAGAAAGGAATTTATAAGAGCTGGGAAACTATTGACACAAATTCCATTTTGAATAATAAATTCTCCAAGGTAAATATACACAGATACATGTGAAAGAGAATGGAATGATATAGAACATGCTAGAAGGTAAGACAGTAAATTATTTCTAGCATTCAAGTTTTCAGAATGATTAGAAATATTTTCAGTTTGGAAAAGCTTTTCTCACATACACAAACGTTTTAAGCTGTATGTCACTACCAAAGTAGTATTTGATATTTTGGAATATTTTACTCAAAGTGATTTTAACTATTTGTGGGTTAAAGAATAAGTGGGTAAAGAATCCACCTGCAATGTGGAGACACAGGAGACGCAGGTTTAGTGCTTGGATCAGAAAGATCCCCTGGAGGATGAAATGGCAACCCACTCCAAAATTCTTGCCAGAAAAATCCCATGAACAGAGGAACCTGGTGGGCTCAGCCCATGGGGCAAAGAGTTGGGCGTGACTAAGCATGTTAAGGAGTGTTTTGTATTTTGTATTTTTCATCTTGTACATAGGAAATATATTTGCAATATATTAACATAGAAGAGACTCTATATTAATTTATTACCTCTTTATTTCAAATGTGAAACAAGGTGTTATGACTATAATAAATTATTTTCTTTGAAGTGACATTTTAAAGAAGAAAAGCAAAAATATTGATGCACAGAGAATCAAAGTAAATTAATCTGATAATATAAGTGAAATGAACAAGCTGTGCAGTATAAATATTTTAATCACTTCTTGATCCAGAAGTGCCACATCTACAAAATGAGCAATTATGTGCTACCCCTTGGGAGTTGACTCTAATTACAAAGCAGTAGGAAATTACTCCATGTTAATATTGTAAATATCAAACATCAGGCCTGTGAATTTTCATGTGATTTTAAAAATATTATGAATACTTTAGGGCTAAACTCTACAGGGCCAAGAGTTGAGGAGTATTAGTTGTCTTTTAAGTATCAATACGTCATTTATATTATAAAATATTATTCACTGAGTCTAAAGAACAAATGTTTTAAAAATGAGCGGTGGAAACATACTTATGTAGAAAGCCAGTAATTTAGGGCTCTCGGTATGCTATGTGCTGTGGTGTTACTATGTAACCGTGGTGCTTGAGAAGACTCTTGAGAGACCCTTGGACTACAAGGAGATCCAAGGAGTCAATCCTAAAGGAAATCAACCCTGAATATTCACTGGAAGGATGGATGCTGAAGCTGAAGCTCCAGTACCTTGGCCACCTTATGTGAAGAGTCGACTCATTGTAAAAGAGCCTAATGCTGGGAAAGATTGAAGGCGGGAGGAGAAGGAGGTGACAGAGGATGAGCTGGTTGGATGGCATCACTGACTCAGTGGACATGAATTTGAGCCAACTATGGGAGATAGCGAAGGACAGGGGAGCCTGATGTGCTGTAGTCCATGGGGGTCACCAAAGAGTCGAACATAGCTGAGCAACTGAACAACAACAAATTTACTATGCAGAATATTTCTACCCTAGAATCAGATGTCACCAAAAGCATTTTGGGAGCCGTAGTTACTGAGAATCTAGGGACACTGGACTTTGGTCCTGAACTTTCAAACCCAAGACCAGGAAGGCTTAGCTTAGGTCCTGTGATAGCTTAGTGAGCTTCTCTCTTTATAGGATCATAGGGAAAAGGGCAGTTCCTTAGGATGCAAGCCATGTGTATGTATTGAGTTGTCCAAAAAATTCGTTTAGGTTTTTCTATAAGATGCTATGCAAAAACCTGACAAATTTTTTGGCCACGCCAGTATATGGACTGTACCTTTACATAGAGTTTGGAAGTGTGTGGTAGGCTGAGTTCTAAAGTGAACTTGAAATTCCTGACCATTGTTGTGCACACATCTTTGTCCAGTTATGCAATCAAACACGAATCCTAGGTACTATTGTGATAAAATTTTGTAGTTAAATGTATCAGTTAACCTAAAGATAGGAAGATGATACAGATAAGTTTGACCTAAACTGATGAGCCCTTTAAAAGCAGAGATGTCCCTTTGGCTGGGCACAGAATGGGTGTCAAAAGTTCAAAGAAAAAGAAGGATTTGACTGCCTGTTGTGGGTTTTTAGTCGCTCAGTCATGTCTGACTATTTGCAATTCCATGGACTGGAGCAAGCCAGACCTCCCTGTCCATCACCATCTCCTGGAGCTTCCTCAAACTCATGTCCATTGGGTCAATGATGCCATCCTCATCTCATCATCTGTCGTCCCCTTCTCCTCCTGCCCTCAATCCTTCCCAGCATCAGGGTCTTATCCAATGAATTGGCTCTTTGCATCAGGTGGCCAGGGTATTGGAGCTTCAGCATCAGTCCTTCCAATGAATATTCAGGGTTGATTTCCTTTAGAATTGACTGGTTGGGTCTCCTTGCAGTCCAGGGGCTAAAGGTGGAGAATGGGGGCCATTTTGGGAGCTAAAAGTAGCCTCAATTGACAGCTCGCAAGGAAGCAGGAACCTAAATCCTATAACTGCAAAAAATTGAGGTCTTCATGTTTTTTTTTTTTTTTTAAAGTTTGCAACAGATTTTTCCTTTCAGAATCTGCTGATGATAATTCATCCCAGCCAATAGCTTACATAGACATTTCTTACAAAATCAGGGGGAATCTCAGTAGGCTCATGATGATGTCTTGAAGCTTACCATATTCCCCAAACTTCATAATATATTTCAATCTAGAAAGTGAGTGAGTTGCAAGTCCCTTTCTCAGTCAAAGAATCCTATCATTCCTTACGTTCCAGGCTGGGGGTCCTACACTCCCTACATAATATTGGTTGTAAAGAATATGGTCGCAGACCCAAGTATGAATAGATGTGTAACTGGAAATATGTATGTATATATATACGGATAGATATGTAACTGGAAACAGAAATATTTTATGCAGAATTCTGGTAAGGATATATGAAGATCTTTTGGTCACAATCAACTTGACTATTAGAAAAATCATTTTGATAAAATCTTAGTTTATTATAAATTTCACGTGATTGCTCACATCTTCTCTCCATTTATGTAAAACCTTTAACTCAGATCTTAACTAAAAATTATTGAGTGTGAAACAAAATATCCTTTATAATAGTGCTTATAGCTCATATATAAAATTCTCATGTGAGATTTTAAGGAAATTGCCAAGAATATTACCAATATTCACTTCTTTGGAGTAAAGAGGAGAGATTTCTTGGTGTATTTTGACTGTTCTGTCTTCTGTTGTGTCTCAAGCATTCCGTATGCTCAGCCAATCTTCAGCACAGTGGGAATCAACGCCGATTTCCTGTCCTGGGTGGAAATTGCCACTGCTTTCATTTCAACTTTCTTACATTCCAGGCTGTGAAGAATACTCTTTCATGTTCCACGAATATGATTCAGCCCATTTCTGCCCTAATGTCCTCATTTTTTTTTTGACGTTTTAGTTTATTTCTGTGCTTTACATAATGCAGAGTGCTTCTATGTCTCTCTTATGCACCAGTTTGAGTGTACCAAATTTTCCATTCCCATTTGAGAGATAGAAAAATAGAACATGTACAGGGACCTAGCCAAAAATAGGGAGCGCCGTCTGAGTCCAAATCCAGGTCCCTTTCCAGAATACAATGATGACTTAATATCGTCATTACAGTATATTTTATAGTGTAGGAGAAACACTAGATCATAAATCTGAAGAATGTTATGCTGGAAATGATTTTCTCATGTGGACTTTTTCAAGGCAGCGCTTGTTGGGCACTGAGAGGCCATAGATCCGGTGGCTTACCGAGATTAGAATTTTGTGCTTCGCTCAATAAGCATTCGATATATTACCAGGTTGTATTCTCTAAACTCATGGATGCTGAGCGGCGCCATGTGTTACTCTGTTACCCACAGAAATCAATTTTCTCGTAGTATAACTCATGGTTGCACCCCAAGTTGCATTGCAAAATGCTCCATTTAGACAGAAGAACACCTGCAGCAAATCCCAAATGTCAGAGTGAGTGATACTGTCCTGATCTTGAAGTTTACAGGCCAATCAAACACAGCCTGAGCTTGAAATCTGTTTCTGTTTACTGCTTCTAAAAACAAAATGTGCTTTCAAATTAATGACAGTGGTATTTAAAGCATTTAATTTCACAAAATCACACTATTAAAATGATAGAATTCATGAGTTCATAAGAGGGGTTTGATTTTTGGAAGTGTTTTTCCCCTTAGCTTTCAATGTCTTAGCCTGTCTTTCCTTATTTCAAAAATCCTTATTTTTGTATATGTGTGTTTGTGTGTACATACTTAGCAATTTCTGTGGCTGTGACTTTGAAGTTTACTCAGACTTTGGGTGAACTGGTGGGAAAGTGGTGGGAGAACTTAGAACAAGAAGAATCAACTCAGGGGTATGTTAGATCCTTGGAGCTTCCCAGCTGGCTCAGTGGTAAAGAATTTGCCTGCCACTGCAGGAGAAGGGGTTCAATCCCTGAGTAGGGAAGATCCCCTGGAGAAGGACATGGCAACTCACTCCAGAATTCTTGCTTCCTCTGCCATGGACAGAGGAGCCTGTAGGGCTACAGTCCATGGGGCTGCAAAGAGTCAGACATGACAGCACGCGCGTGTGCGCGTGTGTGCGCACACACACACACACACACACACACACACACACACACACACACAAGATCCTTAAGGGAAATAGCTGGCATTATTTTCTATATGGGGTATTATGTAACTGGTAAGAAAATAAGATCTGCATGTGCCGATCTGAGATTTTCATGTGATGCTGAAGTAAACACACATTACTGAATAATGCATATAGAATATACTTGTTTCTGCTTTTTAATATACTCCATATATGTACATGGAATATGTATTCATATGTGTCAGACATTGCTGAAGTATTTGGGGGGAGTATAGGAGGTAAGTAGGCTATAGTCCATTATAATTTTTACCATATACACCTCTTTTCTTAAAATATTCCCTAAGGTCTAGTGAGTTAGAGCAACTATAGTGAGACTGAGAATCAGAATAAAGGAGTTCTCTGAATTATGAATTCCATGATACCAGGAAAAAGCAGAGACATTACTTTGCCAACAAATGTTCGTCTAGTCAAGGCTATGGTTTTTCCTGTGGTCATGTATGGATGTGAGAGTTGGACTGTGAAGAAGGCTGAGTGCCGAAGAATTGATGCTTTGGAACTGTGGTGTTGGAGAAGACTCTTGAGAGTCCCTTGGACTGCAAGGAGATCCAACCTCCTTGGTGCTCATTGGAAAGACTGATGTTGAGGCTGAAACTCCAATACTTTGGCCACCTCATTCGAAGACTTGACTCATTGGAAAAGACCCTGATGCTGGGAGGGATTGGGGGCAAGAGGAGAAGGGGATGACAGAGGATGAGATGGCTGGATGGCATCACTGACTCGATGGACGTGGGTCTGGGTGAACTCGGGGAGTTGGTGATGAACAGGGAGGCCTGGCGTGCTGCGATTCATGGGGTTGCAAAGAGTCAGACACGACTGAGCGACTGATCTGATCTGATGATACCAGGAACAGATTTAGCTGCTTCAGTGCTATCTTTTTGGTGCCTCATTGAGTAGCTGTTAGCAGAATGTGCTCGATGGTCACGGTATGTAGGTAGGGAATGGTGGCAGACAGTTAGGCAGTTGGTATATACATAGTTTGGGTAGAGGCCAGTTCTCATTTAGAATATGGTGAAAGGACTTTGGTCTTTTGTCCTCTGCGTTCTCTGCAAAGAAGAGGGAAATATTATCTTCAGTTAAAAACAAAACAAAAATGTTGACCCACTGTCTAGCTCTAATACTTTGGCCACCTGATGCAAAGAACCAACTCATTGGAAAAGACCCTGATGCTGGGGAAGATTGAAGGCAGGAGGAGAAGGGGGCGACAGCATGATGGACATGAGTTTGAGCAAACTCTGGGAGATAGTGAAGGACAGGGAAGCCTGGCGTGCTGCAGTCCATGCGGTTGCAAAGAGTCGGACACGACTGAGTGAACGAACAACAACAGCAGCTGTCTAGTTTGGGCTGCTACAGTAAAAATGTCAGGGCCTGGATGGTTTGTTAACAACATAATCTATTTCTCAGAAGGGTGGAGGCTGGAAGTCTTAGAATGAGGTGCTGGCAGATTTGGGGTCTGGTGAGTACCCTCGTCCTTGCTTATAGATGACAGTCTTCTCACTATAACCTCACGTGGCAAAGGGGACAAAGGAGCTCCTGGGGTCTCTTTTCTAAGGACACTAATTCGTTTCATCAGGGCTCCCCTCTCATGACCTAATCACATCCCAAAGGCCCTCCTTTCCAAATACCATTATATTGGGAGTTAGATTTTAACTTATAAATTTTGTGGGGATACAAATATTCAATCTATAGTTCCATTCATTTGCTTAGTTGTATCTGACTCTTTGTGACCCCATGGACTGCAGCACACCAGGCTTCCCTGTCCATCACCAACTCCCAGAGCTTACTCAAACTCATGTCCATCGTGTTGGTGATGCTGATCTATAGTTAATTTATAGTTTAATACTCAATAACAATAATTTCCCTGCAACTTGAATCATGTATTCCACAAAAATTTATTAAGCATAATACAGGATTGCTTCAGGACTTTACATCTAGTAAGGGAATCATCAGTAAACAAAGGAAAACGTAAATACACGTAAAATTATACATCCCAGAAGTGGTATGAATGCAACACCCATATGTCAGCAGTCTATTGCGTGGTTCCAGTTAAATGCCCCATAGTACCATTTAACTTAATATGCATAAATATCTGTTTTATTTTAACCAAGCCCATGTCTCTTCTTGTTAATACTACCATTATACTCTCATGAAATGTAGAAACCTGTTTCTCATCCATCTCTAACTCCCCATATCAACTTAGTCACTAAGTCCTTTTTCCTTGAATAGGTCCCAAATTTGTTCATTTTCACTCTGTTCTCTGTTTCCTGCTTCCATCTACATTCATATTTAAACTATTTCCCCTCCTCCAAAAATCCACTTTCTATTACTTCATCTTTCCCCTATTTATTAGTGATCTATCTGCTATATGAAATGATCCCTGATTTAAGATCCTCCCATGCATACTATAGTGATTCAGAGTATATCATGTGGCACTGCTAATAAGTCTACAGGTATGCATATACATGCAGGAATATTTCACAAGTAGTTTGTAAAATGCAGAGTTACTTAATTGCAGGCCTTCTCAGTACCTTTAATGAGATCATACACATAGTATGTACCAGGCAGACATAGTACATAGCACTTCTATGATTTATTTAATAATTAAATTTTAAAGCTTATTTTGGGACTGTTGCAATACACATATTAGAAAATATTGGTCCATTGTACACAGTTTAATCTTTTGAGCGTTCAGAATTCCACTGTTGTCTGTATCTGTAATCTTCCATTTTCTTTACTATCCATACTTCAGTCATTTTTGACTCTATCTTTACAGAAACTTACACTCCTTTTCACATCCCTACTCATCTACTCATGGTAGTCCATCTGGAGATGTTTATCCTCAAGGCCAAGTTTCTGCATCTACTTTTTTATGATGCCTTCTCTGAATTATCAACTACCATCTTCCGAAGTAGAACTGATGAGGTATTCTTTTTGTGTCATAATCCTTGTATAATGCCAGGGACCATGTCTTACATACTCAAGATAAATTACATAGTTCTCAATACAATGTAAATTACTCAGTGGGTAACCTTCCATTTCAACTATGCATATTGCTAAATGGACCCATTCAATCAAGACATTCATTGAAACCCTAATACTCTAAGCACCATACTAGGCATTGGGGATCAAGTGATTAATTCAGTCATATCTGTGGCACTTACGGAATTTAAATCTAGAATTAAAAAAATAGAAAAAAAAATGGCTGCAATCCATGTGTTTAGGGTACTATGGAATTACACGACAAGCAGACTGATTATTATGAAGGTAGCTGACCCATAGAGCAAAAGCATTTGAGAGATCTCTGGTCGGCCTTACATTAATATCTTAACGGCCTTACTATTGCCTAACTGCAGGGCTTCCCAAGTGGTGCTAGTGGTAAAGAATCTGCCTGCAATGTGGGAGACACAGGTTTGATCCTTGGCTTGGGAAGATCCCCTGGAGAAGGAAATGACAACCCTCTCCAGTATTCTTGCCTGGAGAATCCCATGGACAAAGGAGCCTGGTGGGCTGTAGTCCATAGGGTCACAAAGAGTTGGACATGACTGAGTGACTGAGCCCAAGCACAAGCTTTACTATAGTCAAACATGATACCAAATTAACAAATGACTGTATGAGTCTCTGTAAACAACCACTGAGATAGTCCTTGGAAACTTGAGAAACACATGTTAGGATTACCAGCATATAAAATTGCAATGAGGCCAGCAATGTTGTATTCAAAATTCAGAATCTGGTCATACTACAAGTAAAAGTATATGCCATATTTGGAGGGACCTCTTTATTTACCCCATTTGACAAACTAGTTTAGTACCAGCATCATAGATTGAATTTGAACACAGCCAGAGGATTAAGCTTTATGAATTGTTTACTTGATAGTCTATAAACCCCCCACTAAAGGTATGTGTCCTGGTTAAATACTTATTCTTATTTCCAATTTGTAGCTTAAGTTAATACTGTAATTGACAGAGGACTTTTAATGTGTTTCCATTATCAATGCCTGTGGCATTTCTTTAAGGAAAAACTCTTCTTTCTAGATGATACTGTTAAGTAGGGGCTGTAATGGTCTCACTATGAGCATATTTGCATAGCTGAAGTCTTATTTTGCATTTTCCTTTGTTACTGCTGCTGCTAAGTTGCTTCAGTTGTGTCTGACTCTTTGCAACCCCATCCCTGGGATTCTCCAGGCAAGAACACTGGAATGGGGTGCCATTGCCTTCTCCGCCTTTATTACTAGGATATTTTATTTAAAATATCCTTAGAAAATTTCCCTTGAATGCCCTCCACCCAGGATATGTTATAGACAGCAAAACATTTTACCTACATAAATCTTTTTTCTCTATGAACCGTGTATTAAATTTGTGAATTACTTGTGACCCGGCATATCCTAGTGGTTTCTGTTAAGTACCAGCTGTGACGAGACAGGAATATAGAGAAGGGGCCACACTGAAGGGTAACACAGGTAAACAAGGAGATAACAGTGGATGTCATGCTCCAAAACCAGCTTTAGCCACGCTTTGGTTGTTGGTGTGTGCTATGAATGAGTACGCCCGCGTGGATGTGTGTGAGCTGAGAGAAGCAGGGTGGTGAGACATTTCAAAGCAAAAGCAAAGGCTCTGGAAGCAGAATTCTCTGAGTCCTGCTTCCACCGAATTAGGTCCTTGACCTTGGGCAGGTTACTTACACTCTCAGAATACCAGCTACCTTGTCTCCAGGTAGCTGTAATACGGGAGCTTCCCTCATCGCATTGATGAAAGCATGAGTTTATAAATATTTATTGCTTAGCAATAGGTCCAGTACCTGGGAAAATGTCTCCATGGGGGAAAAATTTGACAGTGTCTGATTTCAAACTGGTTAAGTAGGGAAGAGAAATATGAAGAAGAAACTGTGTTACAACTTAGGTGTATCTGTTCAGCTTGTCTGATGACCTCTGTAGGACTATTTGGAAAAGAAAAGGCAGTCTGGTTTTCAACAAAGAATAAATGTTCTATGTATGTATGTATCTACCTACCTAGGTTTAAATCTGTGGAACTGAAACTGTTTATGTCTTCATTTATATCTGACTTGATTATTTTTTTTATCACTTTTTCAGTGAATAAACATATTGGTTCAATTAAAAAATAAAAGGCAGTCACCACTGAAGCAGTTTTCTCCAAATGACCTAAGTCAGTAGCTATCCCACTTCAAGTTTACCTGATTGTTTCACTTATTAACTACATCAGTAGGAATCATATCTGTTAGGTAGAGGGGATACAGAGAGTGTGTACTAGACATTCTCAGTTTATTTTTTCACACTAGAGAAGAAGTTTTCATAAGAGCCTCAGAGGGAAAGAATTCAGGATAACTAGTTATGAGTTGTCAGTGAAGTAACATCTGGTTACCTCTGGACTAGCCTCAGTTCGGGTGGTTTTTGCCTTGATTTCCTCGACCCTGACTCCCCTCCTGTGAATGCCACCACACCACTTTTAACTAGCTGCATTCTAAGATGGACTAGCATCTTAAAAATGACTTATGTCTACCTTTTTATCAAGTCATGTATGGGGGGAATTTTGATGAATTTAACAATCATTTTTGAATTCTCACTCATGCAAGTATAAATCTGAAGTCTGTTGTAAATTTCCATTTATAAAACTTGAAAGATTTTATACTGTAACTTAATGCTATTTTATTTTATAAGGGTCACCTTTTATTCCATATGACCCTATAATCCAGAACCATGCATCTCCTACTGTAGCCTCTAGTTACATGGGGCTATTTAAACTTAAATCAGTTCATCATAAAATATAATTCAAAAGCCAAGTTTATTCACAATATCCACATTTCATGTGCTCAGTCATAACATAGCTCATAACATGGGCTACCATCTTGGACAGTCCAGTTTATAGAACATTTCTATCATAGCAGAAAGTTGTATTAATCTTTGGTGAATCATAGAGCCTATAGACCAGAAATCAAGGGTCTTGTCTTATCTTATACTTCTTTTAAATGTACCATGTCCTACCATAAGAACAATTATGATCCTTGTTAAGACATTTGGTTGAGTGATGTCTTGCAACTTTCATCTTCTTCCCGGGAACCTACCCAGTCTCAGAACAAAAAGAATTCTTGTGAAGAATTCTTTCCATGCCCTCATCCTAGGTAAACCCTTGATCTCCCATATAGATACCACTGTCCTATGAAATGCCCCCTCCTCTGGCTTAGCTTTCCAGTTTTCAGGTTCTTCATTAATACTGTCAAGAATAGTGAATGATTGTGATGTTTCATTCTTCTTTTATGGCTGTGGTCATTCTCCTTTGAAGCTTATACTCTCTGGCTTTACCAGTCTCTCTGCTAATCCCCACCTCCATGCCCTGCTGTGAATTGAATTTATTTTTCATACTGAATTTTTTGAAAAAAAGTTTTATTAGCTATCATTGAGCCATAATCTTGTAAGTTTGAAGTGTACAACAAGCTGACCTGATACTTGCGTGTGTTGCAGAATGATTACTACTGTATTCTATGCTTCCTTGCTGTTGCCACCAATACAACAGGCTTTTGCATTCCTGTCTGTAGTAGGAAGCTTTTGTTTTTGGTTTCCTGATATAGTGCATCTTCTTAGTCTTCAGATTATTCTAACGTGATTTTTAATGTGCCCACATCTCCCCCGTCATGATCTACATCCCCTGAGCTAGGCCAATCAACTGCTTTTTCCCTGGAAATGAAGTCTTGAATAGCATTACAAAAATGTTGAAAAGGGTGGGAGCTTATTCAGTTCCTGTGTTTCCATGGTGAAAGTGAATTTAAGATCTTGATAACTGACATACAGAATAGCCTTTGTCCATGGACTCTGAAACTGATATTTCAGGCTTTGGAAAAAATGGGCTGATTTCTAATATTTCCTTTCATTTTCTTTGCTGCTGTTTGCTTGAAATATGGAGTATTGGTTTCTCTTGCAACTAATCTTACCTGAAACGGAAATTGGTACCATAGTGGGATTTTGAAAATGACAGACTGTAAAACATGACTTTGGCTGAGCTGAGGTTATGTGGAGGGTTAGAAAGTTGGAAATTCTTACTATATAGGAGCAACAGAGCTGATTACATTGTTCTGTATCATATCGTGGGACCCGTATCATTTGGGTCCCATCAAATGGGGCTGCAGAGGAATGTGACTTGAGATTTTTTTTATTCTTCATTCTTTCATCTTAATTCTTTTAACTGATTTCCGTTTGGGATTTATGCCTTCCCCAGTCTCAGTTCTTTAGGTCTGAATGAGGTCTCATCATTTTCCAGGAGTAGACGCCGTGGTCAAGTTCCAGCCAATTAGTGCCTCAAACCTCCAGACAGTGTTTGTTTCAGGGCTGGCTTACAACTAGAGCTAAGTCAAGGGCTTTGATTTGAGGCACTTTTCCTGCCAGACTTGCATATTATGTGATATGATGTTGGAGATGCTGCAGACTTTGTGTTGCCACATGGAAGCCAATCCAAGTCAACCTGCAAAGAATAGCAAAGCTTAACCCAGTGATACAGAGAGATATAATCTTTATGATATCATTTAAGCCCTTAAACCAATGAAACCAGCCTTCTCATATTTTTTCAAATTCAGAAGACAAATTCTCTAGGTTCCTTAGATTTTTCTATCACTTAAAGTCAAAATATCCACTCTCCCATTTACTGAAGATTTGGGAACAATTTCGTAATCTGTTTGTGTGCAGGCTAAATT
Organism: Bos indicus x Bos taurus; assembly: GCF_003369695.1. Taxonomy (NCBI): domain Eukaryota; kingdom Metazoa; phylum Chordata; class Mammalia; order Artiodactyla; family Bovidae; genus Bos; species Bos indicus x Bos taurus. Next base: position 6,787,488 of record NC_040099.1, on the reverse strand, counting down.
GCTTCAGTCATGTCTGACTCTTTGTGACCTCATGGACCATAGCCTACCAGGCTCCTCTGTCCAAAGGATTCTCTAGGCAAGAATACTGGAGTGGGTTGCCATGCCCTCCTCCAGGGGATCTTCCCGACCCAGAGACTGAACCTGCATCTCTTTACATCTCCTGCATTGGCAGGCAGTTTCTTTACCACTAGCAGCATCTGGGAAGCCATACTCTCTCTCTTTACTCTAACCATTACCATACTGATAGGGGATTTTAAGAGATTAGTTAGACCTTCTTATCCTTTAGAAGTATACTAATCTCAGAAATGGTAGATATTAAAAGTCCATTATTTGGGCACAATCTGAACACCATTTCCAGACTCCATATGATATTTGATTTTCAATCTCTGCTCTTTAGATTCAACCCTCACATCCATGAGCCTATTTATTCCATGATACAAATTATATTTTTATCGATTATCTCGGGAACCACTTCTTACTGAACTGTCTGGTTAAACTTGAACTTTGCAGAAACGAAATAATTCATTTCCTACTTTGATAGCCTCTAGGTTGGATTGAGTTACATTTGGCTAAAACACACACCACTTCAAATGAGAGCCTCAGAATGGCTTGCAGTGAGCTCTTAGATCCACCTCCTGTTTGCATGAACATAATTTCAAATTTCACCTTGCTGTGCAAGACACCAGCTCAGACTCTGTGCCCTTCAGAGCCTCAGCAAGTGATCTTTCTTCTACTTGACTGAGAATAGGGGGGCTTTCAGTAAAGAATCTTGCTTCTCTACCCCAACATGCCTTCCTTTCAGCCTGTATCTTATCTCCACTATGTCAAGATTGGAGTGTGAGCTATGGCTCTATTTAAATCCCTGAACCCCCCTCCAGCCTTCTCCAGACTATAACTCTATTATTCATCCCCTCTCTCATATATATTTTACTTCTTCCTTTCCACTCGGTACTTCCCCTCAGGCTGTACACATCCTCATTCTTTCTTTGCTTAAAAAGAAAAGTCACCATCAGTCAGGTCATTCAGTGCCTTGTATGTGATGCTTAGTAGCTTGTGCTTTCTCAGAGGATGGAGAGAGTCTGAAGGAATTCAAGCAGGGGCAAGACATGGTCCTATTGGAATTTTAGTCAGATGGCTCTGCTTGCTGTGTGGAGATGGGTTGTGGAGGTGTAAACAGGATCCAGGAGTATAAATAGTGTTCCAAAAATGTGTTCTGCAAAAAACTAGATGTTGTTAAAAGTTACTAGTTTTCCTCAGAACAGGTAAATGCAACAACTTTGACTCAAACATCTCTTTGAAAGCTTCTAAGTTTTAATCCATATTCTAATCAACTCGGTCTCTTTAACCAGAACACTCTTTATTTTCAGACAGTTGTAAACAGGTAGCCCATTTAGTTTCCTTTATATCTTGGCATAATGCATGGCTTGTAAGATGATGGTCCTACACTGGCAATCGCTTCTCCCATGGACCCGTGTGACTTAGCTACACTGTCTAGTCAAGTGCAAAATACTTGTGGAAGTGCTGTAAGATCCTAGGGGTTTCTTTTTAAGCAGTTATTTAACTGAAGGAATATGTTTTAATTGTCTCCTCTTGACACCATTGGGATTCCCTTGTAGCTCAGTTGGTAAAGAATCTGCCTGCAATGAGGGAGACATGGGTTTGATCCCTGGGTTGGGAAGATCCCCTAGAGAAGGGAAAGGCTTCCCACTCCAGTGTTCTGGCCAGCAGAATTGCATGGACATGTATAGTCCATGGGGTTGCAGAGAGTCGGACACCACTGAGCGACTTTCACTTTCACTGACACCGTAGGTGAGGAAGGCATTCCTGCGCTAGGGTTATGTGGATGATGGAACCCATGACACTTGACTTTGGGAAGATGAAATCAACAGCAATTTCACGAATCACCTGTATTCACAGCCTGGATCCCATGTGTCATGCAGGATACACAGGGGTTATACTTGAGAGTGGAACAGATAACCAGGGGGGTAGGAGTCAGTTCTTGTAGAACCAAGAGGGTGAGGTTACCCTGGTTCCCACTGGTGCATGTGATTGACCTGTTTGAATAATTTTCTGGGCTGGCAGGGATCTGAAACTCACTATGTAGGGATCATCAGGCATCTGCTGGGTTTGTTGGGTGAGTTGGGTTGTTTGGCTTGGGGACCTCATCTATTGGAGCAGAATGGGCAGGGGAGATAGTGGTTATGTGATCTCAGGCTTTTCTGTTTTATCAGATGACAAGGTAGTCTATTTTAATGGGCTGCGATTGGAAGCACGTACACTGCCTCTCTGTGCCCTTGGAAAGCAGAGCATGGAACCTTAAAGAATATGGTTTTCATAAGCACTTCTCTAGGCTTGGGTCTTCTTGTATTAAGAGCGCTTCGTGGAAGAAGCACAAAAACCATTCACAGAACATTTGCAGCTTGTCTTTGATTCAACCTCTGAGTGCACATCACCCATACGTTCTATGCACTCCGCCGCTATTGAAGACAAGGGGATGGATTTAGCATTTCCTTACTAGGTTCTAATAAGTGTTAGAGTTAAGATGATTATAATACTACACTGCGTAGATAAGTATACATTGTTTATGTAAGTCTAAATTTCCCTAGTGTATACTTTCTGGCAGCAGTATATTAAATTATCAGGAGTTGTAAAATGTTCTTTATGATGATAGCATCTCAACTTTACAGAATTTGTAATTTTGTTAAAGAATGTCAATTGTTTCCTCAGATATTTGTGTGTGAGGCAAATTTTGAATTCCCTGCAATAATACCTGATATGGGATCTTCTTTATTTTTATGTTTCAATTTCAATATATTTTCCTGAAGAAGCAATATTTTTGAGAGGCACATTTTTCTTATAAAATGTAGAGGCATGACAGATAATGTCCTATGAGATGCTCTTCACAACTGTGAGATTTTTTTTGGTCTCTAAATTCTAATTGTATTTCAGTTTCTCCAAATATTAGATTGGCAAACTGATTGAATCACCTGGGCATCTGGTTAGGTGTCTGTAGAGACTGAGGTAAGTCAGAAAGAGAAAAACAAATATCTTATATTAACTCATATATGGGGAAATTAGAAAAATGATATAGATGATCTTATTTGCAAAGCAGAAATAGAGACAGACGTAGAGAACAAATGTATGGGTACCGGGGGAAAAGGCAGGTAGTGGGATAAATTAGGAAATTGGAATCGATGCATATACACTATTGACACTAAGTATTAATATAAAATAGAAAACTGACGAGAACCTACTGTATAACACAGGGGACTCTACTCAATGCTCTGTGGTGACGTAAATGGGAAGGAAGTCCAAAAAAAGGAGATATATGTATACTCATAGCTGATTAACTCTGCTGTACAGTAGAAACTAAAAAAAAACACATTGTAATGCAAATATAGTCCAATAAAAATTTAAAAACATTAAAAAAATGAAAAAGTGCGGTAGAGAATTGCACAGCATCATGTGACTGGCTGCACAGTGTACCCATCAGATATGTGTAAGCCCTCATCCCCAGTACTTGTGAGTGTGACCTGACCTTGGTTGTGATGAAGATGTAAGTTAAGATTAGGTCACACTGGAGCAGGGTGGGTCCTTAATCCACTCATACTGCTGACTGTGAGATGAGCAGAGAGACAGAGGCAGGCGTAGGGCAAGCACCACGTGGTGATGGAGGCAGAGGTTTGGAGGGATGCCTTTTCCGGCCAGGGAACCGAAGTGTGCCTGGCAAGCCCAGTAGCCGGGAGACAGGCCTGGAACAGATTCTTTGTTAGTCTTCAGAGACCATCACCCTGCCAACATCTTTAATTTGAAATTCTGGCTGCCAGAACTGAACTAATTCCTGTTGTTTTAAAGCCACCTAGTATGTGGTACTTATATCAGTCTCGTAAGTGAATATCCTCCTCAAAGGACCAGCTCGGTCATCTTCATACACCCATGTATGAAGACATCCACAGGCTTTCAGAACCGCAAGGGTCTTAGACGGTGACTAAATTCCTTTCCTATACAGAGACCAAGGTTTCTTGAAGGCTTGCTCAAGATGTGTGAGTATTTGGAGTTAGGGTCCTAGTTCAAGAACCCCGGTTTCCTGATGCCCTTCCATCTCGTGTTCACACTGGAGAGTGAGGACGTATTTTGTCCATCTGCCCTCTTGGAAAGCAGCGCACAGAGCCTGAACAAAAACACATGCGTAAGGGGGGTGTTCTGGAATTTAGGGAGATTCTCCAGGGAGCGTGTGCCTAGTGGCCGTCCTCACAGGGTCTCTTCTGCATTTAAGAAATAACAGGACGGTTGTGATTAGGCCTGTTGGCACAGCTGTACTGAAATTAAATACTGCCTAATGAGGCCTGAGTGGCTGGGTCGCACGAGTGATTTATTCATGGTGAGAGAGAAGCAAAAGCTTGATGTTTACAATGCATTTGACATTGACACAATAAACTTGGCCTTAATACATTCAGAGCAAATACCCTGTTTGACCTGAATGCAAGCTCACAGCTTCCTTGCTGGTCTGCTCCTCCTGCCTGTTCGATGCTGTATGTCTTCTGTGATACATTTTCTAGCTGTCACTTAATGACAAAGAGTGTGGAAGCTGACTTTGCATGAGGATACTGACTTCACAAGAGCGTTTTGGAAGGTGGGTAAATGCCAGCTTGAGGAAGAGAAAAAGGCGTGCCCAAGCCTAGAGGTACATCTGGCTAGAAATGTGTCATGAAAAATGAGCAGTATAACCAGAGAGTCTTGAGTAAGATTGAGAGTATGTGTATGTGTGCACAGGTGTGCACACATATTTCTTTCTCTGAAGTGGGTGAAGTGGTAATAGAGAGGTTTTGGTTTATCTTCAGAAGGAAAATATCTTCATTCATGGCACATCCCTGAGAGGGATGGGTGTGAGTTCAAGGGAACGTAGAGGGTGCCCTGAAGACAATCACGATAGACATTTTTGCACAAATATTAAAAGTTGTACTTTTTCAGTAAGTAGAGCATAATCAGGTAATTTCTTTTTTAACTTTCTCATTTATCCAGCTAACAGAAAAATTTGAAAGCAAGAGACTTTTTTTTTTTTGGAACTTTTTATTTTGTACTGGGATATAGCTGATTAGCCATGTTGTGATAGTTTCAGGAGAACAGTGAAGGGATTCAGCCATACGTATACAGCCGTACATACACATGTACCAGGCTGCCCCAGAGGCCCCCCTCTCCCATCCAGGCTGCCACATCACACTGGGCGGAGTTATGTGCTATACATTTCCCTTGTGGTTCAGCTGGTAAAGAATCCGCCTGTAATGTGGGTTCGATCCCTGGGTTGGGAAGATCCCCTGGAGAGGGGAATGGCTACCCATTCCAGTATTCTGGCCTGGAGAATTCCATGGGCTGTATAGATCATGGGGTCACAAAGAGTCGGGCATGACTGAGTGACTGTCACTTCCTTCCTTTCTACGTGCTATACAGTATGTATGAAAGCAAGAGATGTCTGAACCTGTTGTAGATTTTAGTAGTTTGATCTGTTTGTTTGATAGCTGTTCTGTTCTCATGGAACAAAATTTTGGAAGACGTTTTTTAGTTTCTAATCAGCTATGTGTATACATATGTCTCCTTTTTTTGGACTTCTTTCCCATTTACACCACCACAGAGCATTGAGTAGAGATCCCTGTGCTACACAGTTAGGTTCTCATTAGTTATCTACTTTAAATATTAATAATTAGTGTCCATAGTGTATCTTTCCTTACTTGTCCCCCAGGCAGGTAGTCTGCTCACCTTGAAGATGCTGGTGTTGTAAAGTACCTGTTTCTTTACAGATATAGATTATGTGTATGATTTGTTTGCTTGTTGTTCAGTCTCATGTCTGCGACCCCATGGACTGCAGCACACTGGGCTTCCCTGTCCTTCACCATCTCCTGGAGTTTGCTCAGATGCGGGTCCATCGACTGGGTGATGTCATCCAAACATTTCACCCTCTGCTACCCTCTTCTTTTGCTTTTGATCGTTCCCAGCATCAGGGTCTTTTCCAATGAAATAGAATTGCAGTATGCTATATACACAGAGCTGTGCATTTTGCATTTTAAATTTACACATTTATTGGGTGCCAATATGTCTTGGTGATGTTTCACACACTATCATTAGAGCTATCTGATGCTTTCTAATGAAGGTCTAATTTCCAATCATATGGAGGAGCTATAATTTATTTACAGTTCCTGTTGTCTTCTGTTGTTTATGTTCATTCGATAAATCTGTAATACACTACTGGTAAATAATATAATACATTAGGATTAATGAGTGTTATAGGAAAAAGATAGTAGAGCACATCAGGCAGGCTGGAAGTTTGTGGAAAGCTTTGAATATTAACTAGTGTGGCCATTGTCAGCATCCTTGAGTGGAGGTATTTTAGGGCAAGCTTGAATTAATAAAAGAATGTAGGGCTAAGGGAATGCAGAAGAAGTTTCAGCAATAAGGGCCATCTGGAACAAAGGCTATTCTGGATCTTTTGCGTCGCCACGTTTAATGTTAGAGTCAGTGGGTTGATGTGCAGAAAATGCTTTCCTGGAGTTTTGATTGGGATTACATTGAATCTACAGAACAAGTTTGGACAAAGTGACAACTTTTTCCAAACGTTGACAACTCTGAGTCTTTCTGGCATGCTGCAGTCCCCGGGGTGGCAAAGAGTCAGACGTGAGTGGGCAGCTGAACAACAACCACAGACATGGAATATCTCTCCATATATTCACTTCTTTTTTGATTTCCTTAATCAGCATTTTATAGTTTTCCTTGTATAGCCCTTTCACATATTTGTCAGATTATACCTAAGTTTTTTATTTTTTTGATATGCTAGCATAAATATGTGTGTTTTAAATTCAAATCCCACTGGTTCATTGCTGGTATGTAGGAAAGTGATTGACTTGTGCATAATAACTTTTTATCTTTCAACATTGCTATAACCATGAGTTTTGTTGTCGTTGAGGATTTCTTTATAGACAATAATGTTATCTGTGAACAGAAGCAGTTTTATTTCTTCCTTCCCACTGTATATACCTTTTCCACTGGTCATACTGCACAAGCTAGAATTTCCAGTACGATATTGAAAAGAAGTGATGAGGGGGGCATCATTTTGTACCTGACCTTAGTGAGAAAACCTTGTTTTTCTTATCAATTATGATGTTAGCTGTTGGATTTTTGTAGAAACTATTTATCAAGTCAAAATTTCCCGTTGTTTCTAGGTAGACTGAGTTTTTTTCTTTATCATGCAAAGATGTTAGACATGGGCTCATTTTTACCAATAAATTCAAATTTATTTTCATTAAGGAAGAAAACGTGGTCTTAGGCAAACTTTTGGGGGAGGGAGTTTAAGTGGAAATCCCTTTTGATTTGAATGGTATGATATTCCTCTTCAAGGATCTAATGAAACTTTCTTTGTGGTCAGTACAGTCGTCAATTTTTCTGTTTCATATGTGCTTCAAATGATTATAATTTACATTTTTCTACTTTGGGTTGCAGGAATTGCTTTATCTGTATACTTACATATCACTTAAAATATGCTTAGTATTTGTGTTATATCTCTAGTATACTTGCTATTTTGCTATCAATATTAGGTGTCTGGTTTTAAGAAAAAGGTACTAAAATGTTCTGCAATTAATAATTCACTTTTTTATTATACTATGTTCCTTTTTCATACTTTATTAGTCTTCTCAGTCTCTAAATCCTTCCAACCTTTTTTGAATGCCATCTTAAAATGGATAGTAACTACATAATTATCAGTATCAATTATTTTACTATTATTCTTTAATATCAGTGCCCTACATTTAGCATGATCCTAAATGTCTAGCCCCAATTATGTCCTGCTGGCCATGGGATTGAATTTTAGCTGATGAGGCTAAAATTTACAAACAGAGGCTGTGTACAAATTGTTTTTAGCTAAAATTTACAAATTGTTTTAGGTTAAAATTTACAAACAGAGGCTGTGTACAAATTGAATTTTAGCCGGTGAGGCTAAAATTTACAAACAGAGGCCGTGTACAAATTGTTTGGGATAGCTTCTAAAAAGAGAAGTTGTGCTGTTCTTCATCCAATTATCTGGAATAAGCAAGTAATGACTGGCTCTTCAGCAGTGATCTTGTGCCCAAATACCACACTGAGAAAAAGATGAAACAAGAGATCAAAGAGTTCTGGGCCTTGGCTGGTATATAAGTTAGCTATCTTAAAAACATAGGGATTTAGTTCTGTTTTCAAGTTTCTGGTTTATAAGGCCTTTTGATAAAAGGCGCAGCCCACTAACCTCAATACCAATACTTTTATTTTAACCCTATTCACTTAACTAAGGGTTTAAAGGAGAAAACCTCTTTGTGTCTGTAAAACTATTCATATTCTTGAATTTTGGTTTAGCTAAAGATGGAATTCTAAGTTAAAGTTTCTCTGATAACTTGAAAAAACTTCTCCTTTGTCTTGCAGTAGGTGGTAACTCTGCCTAGAAATTTGGAATATTGATCATTTCTAAATTTTTCTCCCGAATAATTTTAAATCCTCTCTTTATCTTGATGTCCTGAAAATTGTTGATGATGAGCTTGTCAAAGAAACATTGCACCAGATGAGTTAAATAGGCAAAGAGAACTTTATTAAGTTGAGAGCAAGTGGAGAGATAGAACTTAACTCTGATGAAATGAGAATTGGAAGAGTCCTTAAGTGCTGGGGTGAACCAGTGGAAAAATAGAAAAGAGTATTCCTTGGTTGTAAAATGTTATCAAGAGGCTGGGAGGTTTATATCTCAAAGGAGCAAAGACAGATTTACAATTAGAAGTTTTCTCCAGTTGGTGGTCTAAGAAGAGGGAAATCACAGAGCTATAGTCAGGAAGAAACTTGTCCAGATTTAGTCAGACTGAGGGGAACATTCGGAGAAGGCAATGGCAGTCTACTCCAGTACTCTTGCCTGGAAAATCCCATGGACGGAGGAGCCTGGTAGGCTGCAGTCCATGGGGTTGCGAAGAGTTGGACACGACTGAGCGACTTCACTTTCACTTTTCACTTTCATGCATTGGAGAAGGAAATGGCAACCCACTCCAGTGTTCTTGCCTGGAGAATCCCAGGGATGGTGGAGCCTGGTGGGCTGCCGTCTGTGGGGTCGCACAGAGTTGGACACGACTGAAGCGACTTAGTAGTAGGGAAACATTAAGACCATCTGGGTCACTCTTCTGCATTGGCCTTATTTTTTTTCATTAGTCACATTTGATGTGACTTAATCTGGACAGTTTCTACTTAAGCTCTGGGGAATTTTTGTTGCATGGCTTTAAAAAAAAAATACTTATCTTTTCCATCTTCCTTTCTTTTTCCCTTGGAACTTTTATTGATTAAATGCTGCACTTCCTAGTTGGTTCGTGTATTTTGTCTTCCATATGTCCATCTCTGACCTTTATTCAACTCTCTGGGAAGTATTCTCAATGCAATCTTTCAAACCTTTCACTGAATTTTTAAAATTTATTTATTTATTTTCGGCTGCACTGGGTCTTCATAGCTACGTGGGCTTTTCTGTAGTTGTGGCGAGCAGGGGCTACTCTTTGTTAGGAGCATGGACTCTAGGGCACATGGACTTCAGTAGCTGCAGTTCCTGGGTTCCTGAACACAGGTTCAGTAGTTGTAGTGCCTGGGCTTTATTTCTCTGCAGCACATGGGATCTTCCCGGACCAGGGATTGAACCCATGTCTCCTGCATTGGCAGATGGATTCTTTACCATTGAGGCACCAGGGAAGCCCCTTTCATTGACTTTTAAATTTCAGTATTCAATATTTTATTCCCTAAACAGTAAATTAGCTTCTACTTACATTTTGGAAGCAGGGATCTATTTTTTTCCCCCTGGATGTGATGTAATTGTACATGCCTCTGAGGAATCTAACTAGAGATATTTCATATTTAAGAATTTCTACTTGCTTTTCAAAGGTCATTTTTGTTTATATTTGTCATTTCCAATGAGGTCTGTGGTCCTTATTTCTTTTAAGACAGAAGACCTCATTGGGAATTAGGAGCATGTGGTCATGGAGGTCTTGAATCTCCTATTGTGATTTAGGATAATTTAATCAGATTAAAAACACAGGTATGATGCAGGAAGATCTCAAAGGATTTCATCTTTTTTCTTTAATAGGTTTCAAATTCTCCAAAGAGGGTTCCTTCATTAACTTTTAAACTTGGAATTGCAAACCTGCATTCTCTTGGTCTTTTTTATATGGAAGTATGATGTTGGAAGTTAAAAATCCATCTATAGGACTTTCTGTCTGTCTTGTCTTCAGTCCCAAATTTCACCCCCATTTTTCTCGCATTTTCAAGCAAAATGCTCAGTCAGTAACAACCTCTATTTGCTTCCACTATACAAGTATTTCGGAGAAGGCAATGGCACCCCACTCTGGTACTCTTGCCTGGAAAATCCCATGGATGGAGGAGCCTGGTAGGCTGCAGTCCATGGGTCAGGAAGAGTCAGACACGACTGAGCGACTTCACTTTCACTTTTCACTTTCATGCATTGGAGAAGGAAATGGCAACCTACTCCAGTGTTCTTGCCTGGAGAATCCCAAGGATGGTGGAGCCTGGTGGGCTGCCGTCTATGGGGTCGCACAGAGTCGGACACGACTGAAGCGACTTAGCAGCAGCAGCAGCAGCATACAAGTATTTCTGCCCATCCTAACCCTTCCTTACTGCCCTGCCTCAGCTGTTCATTAAAATTTGTTTTCAACTTATGACCCGTTACACTGTGTGTCGTCATTGCTTTTTTTTCTTTAAAGAAAAATTGTAGTTTATTTTTAACTGGAGGAGAGCTGCTTTCTAATGTTGTATTGGTTTCTGCCATACATCAATATGAATCAGCCATGGGTATACACACGTCCCCTCCTCTTGAACCTTCCTCCCATTTCCCACCCCACCCCTAGGTTATCACAGAGTGCTAGGCTGAGCTCCCTGTGTCACACAGCAGCTTCCCGTTAGCTGTTTTACATATGTTTGACATATGGCAGTGTATATGTTTCAGTGCTATTCTCCCAATTCATCCCCCTCTCCCCTTCCCCTCCTGTGTCCATAAGTCTGTTTTCTATGTCTGAGTCTCTATTCCTGCCCTGCAAACCATTGATGAACTTAGAGCCAGTTTTACAGAGGGAAGTAAGTCAGAAAAACAAATATCGTATATTAACCCGTGTGTATGGAATCTAGGAGGGGGACTCATTGCTTTCTTCTTTGTAATTTATTTCTTAGGTTGTAGGAAAATGAGTTGGCAATCACGTGCTCATTCCTTGCTATTCATTAGGACTGAGCCCCTTCTGTATGTGTTTTAGTGTTCAGGAGGGAGAAAAAAAAAATTAATTCCTGGTACTTTGAATCCAACAGAAGGAACAGTAAGATGCTGGTTCCCAATGCTACAGCCCACATTACATTCGAAAGCACTTCTGACATTGCTCTCCTGGAATTTACTGGCCCTTTAAGGGCTGGTTGTGTTTAGGTCTGTAGGGCCAGTAAAAGCTGATCCAGGACCTAGGTGGCAGTGACTTAGAGGGTCCACAGAGGGCTACTCTGTTAGACCACGTCCCTCTGTTGTGCTTTGAGGAACAGCTGCCAAACATGTCAGAGCGAGCAGCAGTGCCAGTGCTGTTTATAAGATACCAGATCTTGTTTACTTTTCTTTGGAAGGATTGCCTAAACATATTCCAAAGCAGGATTTCAAACTGAAGTTAAAATTAAGTAAGGGAGGCCTGGCGTGCTGCAATTCATGGGGTCACAAAGAGTCGGACACAACTGAGCAACTGAACTGAACTGAACCCCAGTTATATGCTGTTTTAAACATGAATTTCACCGCCATCTCCAAAAATTGATTTCATACTGTTTGTGGTGAAAAATAAAGGACAACTAGGCTTTATATTTGTTCTTTTCTGCTAGGCCACTTGGGCTTGCCTGGTGGCTCAGAAGGTAAAGAATCTGCCTGCAACGCTGGAGACCTGGGTTGGATCCTGAGGTTGGGAAGATCCCTGGAGAAGGGAATGGCAACCCACTGCAGTATTCTTACATGGAGAATCCCATGGATGGAGGAGCTTGGTAGCTTCAGTCCATGGAGTTGCAAAGAGTTGGACACAACTGAGTGGCCTGGCTACTATGCTGCTTAAGGACAGGCATAGTAGATTTCTAATTATGTTTGATTCTCTGCGTTTCATATTAAACCTGGCCTTCCTTTATCTCTAATGTATATTGATGCTTTAACTCACATAAAGGTATGATTTGTTTCCAATCACCAAACTTCCCTATGGTTTATCAAGGGCAGGATTATTTTAGCAAAAGTGTAGCATACGGTGCATAAATAGCACTCATAGATAAGCATATCATGCACAAGAGATTAATACAATTTTCCTGTTTTGAGTGATTAATATTTACCCTGGCAGCTGTAGCATTTTAGTCTTCCATTAGCTGACAGATGTGAATAAGGGTTACATCTTGCCTCCACCAAGCTGCTATATCTTAATACATGTTCATAGCTCAGGGACTAAGAAATATGCTACAGGAATACTTAGAACTCTCAGAGGAATTTCTTGTGGCTTCAACTGATGTTTTCCCCACAAATACATTAAATTGAATATTTTATTTCTTCAGGGCAAAAAGTTAACTGGCTTAAAACTCACAGGTGCAGAACAATAAAAAATATTCCAACGTAAACCTGGGCATTTACACGTGAGTCATTGGCTTGTTAGACTGGTCTCATAGCACAGAGCACCAGGAGAAGTTGTAAAGGAATTGATGGTTTGTAGCACTGAGTCTAGGGTGAATAGTAAAAAGAAAACATGTTAGTATTTGAAAGATAATTATGAATGTGTACTACCTCAGGTTTTATTTTGAGGCATCAGACAAGTTATATATTGGTAGCATTTTCACTATAAATGGATAACAACACGTAATCAAGCTTTGAAGGAAAGCACTAATTATGACTCTGTTATCTCATTTCCATACATGATACTTTTACTTGTATGCAAGTTTGGTGTTAGAATGATATCTTGTGAGATTGAGGATGCCTAGACTTTTTCAGATGTTTATTTGAATGAATGCTTTTTTTTTGTAGAAAACAAAAGTAGAAATTGGAAAATTATATACTGTCTTACAAATTAGGTATGTGTTGTCTCAAAGTTACATGTATGAGTGTATTCACAAGCAATGTAAAAATATATTTCAGTGCTAGGTGTTATGTTGTGTATACTAATTAATACTTAAAATGTATGTCTATTAAAAACTGTGTACACATACATGTATTTCTGTGTGTTTACCATTTGGACATTTACACAGTGAAAATTTAATAATGTTTATGAAAAAGCCTTAATGCTATTTGTCTATGCATTTATTAACTAAATAAGTATTGCTCAAAATACTGGATGCTTAAGATCAAGTGGTATGTGTCCTGTAACAACCAAGTGAGATATAAGCCCTGCTAAGAACATTCACACTCTGGGAAATAAAAGCACACCATATGAATAGTTGAATAATATCAAAGTAAATTGCACTTCACAAACTGTTGATTTAAAAACTTATTTTTCTTTGGAAAACTCTTAATTAAATGTCTTTTAGGTTTAATGCGGAGTAGGGGGGAGCATCGTAACATTGTGTTGGCAGAATCTTAGTCCTGTCTCATAAAAGGAATTCAAGGGAGAATATTCATGGAGTTTTAGGGCCCAGATGGAGTGATTTTTAAAAGGGGAAGGACTGCATTGGGGAGAATGTTAAAATCACTTTAGAAAAGTGGGCAGAGAAAGGCAAGGTTTTTGATGCAAATGTAAACAAGCAGAGAGTCCATGTCGACAAATCAGCTGTACTATTTCACTCACTGTGTTCTTTTCCAGGGGTAAATATTTCCCAGAGTAAATCGCCAGCTTATTTCTACTCATTCTCAACAGTGCTTTATGTTGAGATGAAAAGCTCACAGGATTCCAGTGTTATTTAACAAAGGAGCAGTAAATTTGTTGGTTTCCATTTTTAGCCCTCCAATTTTGCCTTCTTCAGCCTCAACTAGAGGACAGAAGATTATTGTTAAGGGAACATAATCAATCCAGATATTCATCACTGTCAACTGTGTCATGGTTGCATGCAGAGTTTTTGATTGTAGTTGTTCCAATCTTTACAAGGGTCAGATTTTGTTTTTCTGTAAGAGGAACATTATTTGTCACATCATTTGATGGGACAGTGGCTGCTGGGCAGCATTTAAAACTCCGAGAACATACATTTCAGCCTGGCAGTGTGAATAGTCAAGGAAAGACGATGACTATTTTAAGTCTACAGTAATAGCAGTAGCTGAAATTGCCCAAATTAAACCCAGGGAGCAGATTCCATAACAGAATCCAGAGCTCTCAGAACTAGAGCCTATAACTTCATACATCCTTGTTCTCTAAACTGATCTTTCTGAGCTGAGTCCCTTAGAAACATCATCACATGGGTTTTAGTTTCACCCCTCATTTTGCAATTGCTTTTCTACCAGCCTACAAAAGAAAGCCATGCTTCTGGTATAAATTGACTCTCCCTGTGGTGCTTTATTCTAACAATACCAAAGCAATTATGATGGAAACTACCATTCTCAGTGTTGAGAATGAGTTTAATGACTGGGCACTACGTACTAAGCAAATTTTTAAATTTTCAACAATTTTACAAGCACATAACAGTTATCTAGTGTTAGATCAAAATAGAAAAAAATGTTGATTTTTATGTAATTTTTGACATTTAATTTAGAAGGAATAAAGATGATTGTATATTTTTCTTTAAATAACACCTATTAATGACTATAAACAAGGTACCTTAATGTTTACATCTATTTATGTAGGAATTACCTACTGACACAATGTGGTCCACTGGAGAAGGGAATGGCAAACCACTTCAGTATTCTTGCCTTGAGAACCCCATGAACAGTATTAAAAGGCAAAATGATAGGATACTGAAAGAGGAACTCCCCAGGTCAGTAGGTACTCAATATGCTATAGGAGATCAGTGGAGAAATAACTCCAGAAAGAATGAAGGGATGGACTCAAGACAAAAGCAATACCCAGTTGTGGATGTGACTGGTGATAGAAGCAAAGTCTGATGCTATAAAGAGCAATATTGCATAGGAACCTGGAATGTCAGGTCCATGAATCAAGGCAAATTGGAAGTGGCCAAACAAGAGATGGCAAGAGTGAACATCGACATTCTAGGAATCAGTGAACTAAAATGGACTGGAATGGGTGAATTTAACTCAGATGACCATTATATCTACTACTACGGGCAGGAATCCCTTAGAAGAAATGGAGTAGCCATCATGGTCAACAAACGAGTCCGAAATGCAGTACTTGGATGAAGTCGCAAAAACGACAGAATGATCTCTGTTCGTTTCCAAGGCAAACCATTCAATATCACAGTAATCCAAGTCTATGCCCCAACCAGTAATGCTGAAGAAGCTGAAGTTGAACGGTTCTATGAAGACCTCCAAGACCTTTTAGAACTAACACCCAAAAAAGATGTCCTTTTCATTATAGGGGACTGGAATGCAAAAGTAGGAAGTCAAGAAACACCTGGAGTAACAGGCAAATTTGGCCTTGGAATACGGAATGAAGCAGGACAAAGACTAATAGAGTTTTGCCAAGAGAACGCACTGGTCATAGCAAACACTCTCTTCCAACAACACAAGAGAAGACTCTACACATGGACATCACCAGATGGTCAACAATGAAATCAGATTGATTATACTCTTTGCAGCCAAAGATGGAGAAGCTCTATACAGTCAACAAAAACAAGACCAGGAGCTGACTGTGGCTCAGGTCATGAACTCCTTATTGCCAAATTCAGACTTCAATTGAAGAAAGTAGGGAAAACCACTAGACCATTCAGGTATGACCTAAATCAAATCCCTTATGATTATTCAGTGGAAGTGAGAAATAGATTTAAGGGACTAGATATGATAGCTAGAGTGCCTGATGAACTATGGACGGAGGTTCGTGACATTGTACAGGAGACAGGGATCAAGACCATCCCCATAGAAAAGAAATGCAAAAAAGCAAAATGGCTGTCTGAGGAGGCCTTACAGATAGCTGTGAATAGAAGAGAAGCGAAAAGCAAAGGAGAAAAGGAAAGATATAAGCATCTGAATGCAGAGTTCCAAAGAATAGCAAGGAGAGATAAGAAAGCCTTCCTCAGTGATCAAAGCAAAGAAATAGAGGAAAAAAACAGAATGAGAAAGACTAGAGATCTCTTCAAGAAAATTAGAGATACCAAGGGAACATTTCATGCAAAGATGGGCTCGATAAAGGACAGAAATGGTATGGACCTAACAGAAGCAGAAGATATTAAGAAGAGGTGGCAAGAATACACGGAAGAACTGTACAAAAAAGATCTTCATGACCAAGATAATCAGATGGTGTGATCACTGACCTAGAGCCAGACATCCTGGCATGTGAAGTCAAGTGGGCCTTAGAAAGCATCACTACAAACAAAGCTAGTGGAGGTGATGGAATTCCAGTGGAGCTCTTTCAAATCCTGAAAGATGATGCTGTGAAAGTGCTGCACTCAATATGCCAGCAAATTTGGAAAACTCAGCAGTGGCCACAGGACTAGAAAAGGTCAGTTTTTATTCCAATCCCAAAGAAAGGCAATGCCAAAGAATGCTCCAACTACCGCACAATTGCACTCATCTCACACGCTAGTAAAGTAATGCTCAAAATTCTTCAAGCCAGGCTTCAGCAATACGTGAACCATGAACTTCCATATGTTCAAGCTGGTTTTAGAAAAGGCAGAGGAACCAGAGATCAAATTGCCAACGTCTGCTGGATCATGGAAAAAGCAAGAGAGTTCCAGAAAAACATCTATTTCTGCTTTATTGACTATGCCAAAGCCTTTGACTGTGTGGATCACAATAAACTGTGGAAAATTCTGAAAGAGATGGGAATACCAGAGCACCTGACCTGCGTCTTGAGAAACCTATATGCATATCAGGAAGCAACAGTTAGAACTGGACATGGAACAACAGACTGGTTCCAAATAGGAAAAGGAGTACGTCAAGACTGTATATTGTCACCCTGCTTATTTAACTTCTATGCAGAGTACATCATGGGAAACGCTGGGCTGGAAGAAGCACAAGCTGGAATCAAGCTTGCTGGGAGAAATATGAGTAACCTCAGATATGCAGATGACACCACCTTTATGGCAGAAAGTGAAGAGGAACTAAAAAGCCTCCTAATGAAAGTGAAAGAGGAGAATGAAAAAGTTGGCTTAAAGCTCCACATTCAGAAAACGAAGATCATGGCATCTGGTCCCATCACTTCATAGGACATAGATGGGGAAACAGTGGAAACAGTGTCAGACTTTATTTTTGGGGGCTCCAAAATCACTGCAGATGGTGACTGCAGCCATGAAATTAAGACGCTTACTCCTTGGAAGGAAAGTTATGACCAACCTAGATAGCATATTCAAAAGCAGAGACATTACTTTGCCAACAAAGGTCCGTCTAGTCAAGGCTATGGTTTTTCCAGTGGTCATGTATGGATGTGAGAGCTGGACTGTGAAGAAAGCTGGGTGCCGAAGAATGGATGCTTTTGAACTGTGGTGTTGGAGAAGACGCTTGAGAGTCCCTTGGACTGCAAGGAGATCCAACCAGCCTGTTCTGAAGGAGATCAGCCCTGGGATTTCTTTGGAGGGAATGGTGTTGAAGCTGAAACTCCAGTACTTTGGCCACCTCATGCGAAGAGTTGACTCATTGGAAAAGAAGACTCTGATGCTGGGGGGAGGGATTGGGGGCAGGAGGAGAAGGGGACAACAGAGGATGAGATGGCTGGATGGCAACACTGACTCGATGGACGTGAGTCTGAATGAACACCAGGAATTGGTGATGGACAGGGATGCCTGGCATGCTGCAGTTCATGCAGTCGCAAAGAGTCGGACGTGACTGGGCGACTGAACTGAACTGAATGTAGGAATTAGAGTAGAATTGATCTTTAAATATGCCTGCTGCTGCTGCTGCTAAGTTGCTTCAGTCGTGTCTGACTCTGTGCGACCCCATAGACAGCAGCCCACCAGGCTCCCCCATCCCTGGGGTTCTCCAGGCAAGAACACTGGAGTGGGTTGCCATTTCCTTCTCCAATGCATGAAAGTGAAAAGCGAAAGTGAAGTCACTCAGTTGTGTCCGACCCCCAGCGACCCCATGAACTGCAGCCTATCAGGCTCCCAAATCCATGGCATTTTCCAGGCAAGAACACTGGAGTGGGGTGCCATTGCCTTCTCCCTTAAATATGCCTAGCTTTAGTTATAAACAATGCTCACTAAGGGATTCTTACTTTGCAAAAACATATCAGGCGAATTTTTAAAAGCCTGAGTCATCTTTTAAGAGGTATCATTTCATAAGATTTTAATGTTTATTTAATAGTTGTTTTTCACAATATTTAGTTTTGATAAATTATAGTTATCTACAATATTGTATAATTCATGTAATAATGTTAATAGTTGCATAATTATAATTTTTTCATTCAAGACATTGATTTTATTTTTAGGTAGGTAGGGAAGCAGTGCTGGAGAAGGAAATGGCAACCCACTCCAGTATTCTTGCCTAGAGAATCCCATGGACATAGGAGCCTGGTGGGCTGCTGTCCACGGTGTCGCACAGAGTCGGACACAACTGAAGTGACTTGGTAGCAGCATCAGAGAAGCAGTGCAATAAGAGATACAGAATCTAAACTTTTGTTAAGAGATGTATTAGTTTTAGTTGCTCAGTCATGTCTGACTCTTTGTGACCACATGGACTGTAGCCAGCCAGCGTCCATGGGGTCCATGGAATTCTCGAGGCAAGAATACTGGAGTGGGTTGGCATGCCCTTCTCCAGGTGATCTTTCTGACCCAGGGATCAAACCCAGGTCTCTGGCATTGTGGGCAGATTCTTTACTGAGCTGAGATATTATCTGCTAAAAATAAGCATAGAAGATATATATGTATATATATCATTAGGATAAAATGCTCAGGAATCAGTAGTGGGGGAATTAAGGATTCAAGGGAAAAAAGAAATGATGGGCAATTTCAATGTATTAAAGATTTTGTCCATAAGAGTTACTTATCTTTGTATGTGAGTATTTAAATCTCCATTGGCTACATATAGAAAGTGTCTTAATTTTATTTAAAAAGTTTAATAGTTGAAATAAAGTTGAAATTTTATTTGTTTCAGCTATTTAGAATGAAGCATTTCTAGAGACAATAAAATTATATAAAAGGGAATATTCTAATAGAATTTTGGGGGTAATGTATACACAAAAAGTTTGTAGATAAGCAATACAGATAATTCAGGGCAATTTTTGGCTCTGACCTTGTGGATTCATATTCATCAAATGTGCATAAATACTCAGTAGAAATAAACTGCATGAATAATCTTATTGTGTAAATAAGCCACTGATTATTCCTTTGCACAGCCATTAAATCAACAGTTTATTATGCTTATTATATTTATAAAGTACTGTTTTGACAAGGTAAATGCTTTGCAAATTATAAAAACAATTTTTATAATTATTTTTTAGCTTTTAAAAAATAATTTTATTTAGTTTTGGCTGCACTAGGCCTTCATTGCTGCACAGGCTTTTCTCGAGTTGCAGAGTATGGTGGCTGCTCTCTAGCTGTGGCGCGGGGGCTTCTCATTGCAGTGGCTCCCCTTGTTGCAGAGCACAGGCTCTGGGCATGCAGGCTTCAGGAGCTGAGATTCCTGGGTTAGGAGTTCAACAGTTCAACAGTTGTGGTGCACAGGCGTAGTTGCTCTGTGGCATGTAGGATCTTCCCCCCATCAGGGATTGAACCCAGGTCTCGTCATTGGCAGGCAGATTCTTTACCACTGAGCCACCAGGGAAGCCCATGATAACTTATTGAGTACCTAAACTTTGGAGAGAGGGGAAGCTTTCTTTACTTATAGATTGCGGATGTTTACTGGCCAGGAAAAGTACATAGCAAAGATAAAGAGAAAAGTTGAACCTCTGGTTAATAATGGTGTGAAGGTGTGGGTGAATCTTCACTCCCCACAAATGAGTGTTAGATGAGGTAAAATTATGAAAACAAGCATTTCCACACTCAAAATCAACCAGTGGCAAGCTACGTATTGAGAAGCGTGTGTTTATGAAAAAGTGATCTGTGATCATGCGTGTGGCTCCTCAGCCCATGCCCGCCACATCTTTTCCACACAGCCATTTTACCACAAGTTGGCGGTGGAAGCCCTCAGTCCTGCTGGTGGGAAGATAGGTACGTGTCTGTGCCTTAACTATTAATATTTCCACAATTCTAAGGTATTGACGCTTCAGCAAGTTGCAGAATATTTTTGTCGTTGTCGTTGACATCCCCGCCTTCACCTACTCGTTTTCCTACGAGGTAGCCTGCAGTATTAGAGTCTAGAAATAAAGGTGATGATTTGCTTTAGCAAAAAGGGCAATACTTAGGAGAGAGAGAGAATATTCTGGCAATTTTTGAGAAGAGTTCTGAGAATCCACCTGAGAAGTAAAGTTCTCTGTCTCCAGGAGGGCAGACAAATGAGGGGGGATGATCTGTGATCATGTACATTGAACTCCCTGCAAGAGTATTCTATGGAGGAGATCTTCAGTGAGTATTAGTTTTTTTTTTTTTTTTTTTCCATTTTCCCAGTTTGACATGTGGGCAATACCATTATCCGTTTAAGGCAAGAGTAATACCTAGGAAATATTTCACAAATTATAAACTTGATTCTCGATCCTTATTCAAACCACTATCCATTTCAAGTCTACTATTAAGAGAAATACCTTGACCAGAAAGAGAAAGAAGCTATGCAAACTCTCTCCCCTGAAGAACCTGGACTTTAAATTCTCAGCCCTTCCTTATTGCATTCTTAATGTCTTTTCTGAATTCTGAAAATCTCAGATATCCCCATATCTACATATAAATATAAATTTATTATTAAGTCAAATATATTGCATAGGATACAAATTCTGCAGATAAACTCAACTATTTTTAAAATTTTTGCCCCAATTTCACCTCTTATTGTCAAGGGATGGATATTTTCATTTTCTTCTTTTTTTTAATGAACTAGAGAAAGCTTATTGAATGATCTTTAGGTTATTTATCCTTATTAGTGAATTTCTATGTCAGATAGACTTATAAAATTTTTAAAGTAGGCAATCTTGAGGCATACTGCTAGTAGGAAAAAAAAAACACAGATACCATTGCTTAAAAATTACTAACTTCAGAATATTTGATATCCAAGTTTCACAAGTCAAAGACGATGCAATTCAACTTGGCTTTTGCTGTAGCATTTTTCTCTTCAGGCTTTTCCAACAGAGAATAAATTATAATTATAATAAAGAAGCATTCAGCAGAGAACCAGACATCAAAAAAATTGCAAGAGCCAAACTCGCATAGGATAGTGTTATTTTAGTGTCAGTAAAGTTAGCTCTTAATAGTTAACTAAAAATTATCTCACATGATTTTTAACAGCCTCAATTTCTAGAAACCTTCTGCCCTTATGAAACTGGGAAAAAGTTTTGATGATATTTTGCATTTTAGAAATGTAAAACAACCAGTCATTACAGATGCTTGGAAGGAATAAAACCTTTAGAAAAATTCTGTGTTCAGAATCCTTTAGGCTTTATGTAAGATTCTTTGAAAAGGTAAAATTGCCTCTGGCTGCATTCTCTGGGAAGAATGTAGAAGAGCCGAAAATTGCTTTATAGTCCTGAATTAATCGGCAGTAACTCTTCTAAATAACTCTGTGTGATATTATTCTCATTCTATAGATAATACCTAGTCCCAGAGGGAGAGAGTCCTGTTTTGGCCCGATAGCAGGGCAGTGGGAGAAGCCCCATAGGGTTCTTGGAGTGGTTACGTGTGGGGCAGAACCTTTCAGAAGCAGGAGTGAATGGGAGGATACTTGCAATCAAAATGCTCTGTAGTTGAGATTAATTTACAATTGAGTGGTTTAAAGTAATTTTCTGGAAACTAAAGTCAGCCCATCTGTACCTCCTGTTTGTTTTGATAGCAAAGCCACCCATGACTATGTTGCAGTTGTGTTAACATCAAACAATTTATTAGGCTTTTGTAGGATAAGTAGGGCTTCCTAGGTGGCACAGTGTTTAAAGAATCCACCTTCAAATGCAGGAGATGCAGGAGACTCAGGTGTGATCCCTGGGTCCGGAAGATTCCATGGAGAAGGAAATGGCAACCCACTCCAGTATTCTTGCCTGGAA
The DNA here is from genome assembly GCF_003369695.1 of Bos indicus x Bos taurus. Lineage (NCBI taxonomy): Eukaryota > Metazoa > Chordata > Mammalia > Artiodactyla > Bovidae > Bos > Bos indicus x Bos taurus. The sequence continues at coordinate 6,765,301 of NC_040099.1, read as the reverse complement.
AGTTCCATAGACAGAGGAGCCTGGTGGGCTACAGTCCATGGGGTCGTGAAAGGTTGGACACGACTGAGTGCACAGTACAGGAGAAGTAGTTCCTTTATGTAACTTCAAAACTGTCATTGTTTCGGGTTCAAATGCAGAATAATATAGTAATGTCTTATTCATTTTATATTTTTCCTACCCCTTTTCTACAAGAGTTCTAATTATCGTAGACTTTTTATAGCTTATTTGATGACCTCTGATTCCTAGCAATGGTTTACAGTAAGTCTGTGTTGATTCAGACAAAGGTTTGTGCTGAATATAGATGGATTAAATATATTGAATGTTTCTCTTCTTCTAGGTAAGCAAAATGAAGAGTTGGTTCTCATTTCTGATTGATATACTGTTGCATTGCTTGAGCTATCTGTAAAATGGACATAAAGGTACTGTAGACATGTAGTTGTTTCAAAGAAAAAAAATGTCAAAGTATATAGCAAGAGCTAAGGAAAAAGTCTCTGACTGAATAACATATAACCCAAAGTATTCTCCATGGACATTACCGTAGGGTTAATAGGTTTGTCAACAACTGTATTATGAATAAAAAACTAGTCCCCATTTTAACTTATTAGAAAGATATATTTATATTTTGGCACTTTAGTGAACATGTAATACACTCTAGCCTTATTCATCTTATTTATATTGTTATTAACAGCTCAATGAAGTAGAGCCTTTAACATCTTGCTTTGAAATTCATACATATTTGTATGTTTTATGTTTATGCATTTAGGCAGATATTAATGTTCATTAAACTGAAACTGAGAGATGCCTTGTTTGAAACCCATGAATATGCATAGACTGAATTTATTCTTTGAGTTTTAATATAATATTTGAGAAAACAATCATTTCCTTCTTTTAAATATTTATATTTGAATTATAATGAAATATGGGCTTATTTTGCTTATATTGCTTATACTGAGAAGTGAACTCATAAAAAGCAAAGAGCAAACTCTTGATCCAAGGGTATTGTATTGTGGCACTATGTAGAGATTTTCATAATTTCTCCCAAGGTCTTTCTGCTCTAAAATCAAAGTGGCTCATTGGTCCAGGTTCCGCGATATTGCTCTTGGTCGAGGGTGAGGGTGATATGAACTCAAGGAGGAAGCCTTGCTTTTATTAGATGATTAAAGAATTGATTGCTCTTCCTGGAGAATGTGTTTGTACCTTCTTCCTACAGGGCATGCATTAGAATCCAAAAATAGCTCCCCACTCCTCCCCTCAAGATGGTTTTAATTAATAAAAATGTAGAAAAAAGAAGTTAGGTCATGTTTAATATATAATTCCCATCAGAAGCCAGACACTTAATAGAGGTATATCACTGATATTATTCAGACTCTGTAAATGCTGTGCAGTGGGGTTCATGGCTCACTCTTACAAGAATTCAAATGTACTGAAGATTTTCTTGTCTCTTTCTCCACCTTCGCCTAAATAAACTAGTGTAGGCAATAAAACCCTTGGTGGCATAATTACCTGTAATGGGATGTCATTCATGAAAAGAAATTAAAAGTGAATGAAATCATTTTTTTCTACATGGAGAGCCTTACAGAAATCAGTTTCATTGCCTTAGAGTTGCATACTTAAATTTAACAATCTGTTTTAGTGTTTCCTGGAATTGTAAGCAGGATTTTTCATGCCTGGTGAATTGACATATCTGAAGGAGAAAATGTGATTAATGGAGATAGTAGTCTAACAAAGTGAAAAGAAAATGACTTTTGGGAACTTTATAATTGTGGAGCAAATCAGGTACATCTTGTTGGTTGTATGTTGACAGCCATAATAATGTGATATCATGGTAACAGAAGAAACTTTGTACATAACCTCGGTGCTCACTCTAGTATTACTGGTGAGGAATCTTACGCTCAGATGGTGAGGCAGTTTCCAAGTTAAAATCATGCTGTAGTCTATGCAAAAGGCGAGACATCGTCTCCACTAATTATGATGACTGTGGGGTAGAATTGAGGGTGAACCATTGTATTCATCTTCCTCTCTTTAGAGTTCAGTATTCAGTGTGCCTTGAACCAACTCCTGAGACAGAAGGCAGAATGGCATTGTAGGATCATCCTTACTGGCTCTTATAATATACTTTGACATTTTCATATGACAGGTAAGAGATTAAACATAAAGTCCTTTTTATGATGACACTCTGATAATTTAAATAACAGACCCATCTGAATTATTATCTCAAAGACTCTGGCATTTCAAATCTGTTGTCATTTTAAATTCCCTGAAGAATGGGGAGCGATGGGTGTCTGTTTATTTGTAAATATTACAGTGAAAGGTTGTGCTGTGCTTCATTTAAATTAAAGGTGTAGAACCTCTTTGAAATTTTGCTGGAGTTATAAATTAACTCTGAATGACCTATTAAATAATACCTCATTCATTAACTCAAATTAGATGAATCTTTCTATAACATGCTTTGTCTATTTGTTTATATTTAACTCTCAAGTGTATTCTGTCAGCAAACAAAGGATTTGCAAGAAGACTTTCATCACTTTCCAAGACCACTTTGCAATTAATTCAAGTTGTATCTTTTGGAATGTAAGTCAAAGAAGTGAAGGATGTACATACTCATAAACTAAATGCATGTGCTTTCATGTTGAAGCTGGAAATCCTTCAATATTTTTACAAGTTCCTGTGCACATTCATTGAATCTACCTAGCTTCCAGCAAATGCATTTTCTTGTCACCACTAGGTGTCATTGTATCTGTTTTTAAGGTTTTTTAGTACACCAGTGACTGACATATTTTTGAAGACTTCACCAGTGATTTAACAATAGTTCAGATTAGAAGAGACGTTATAGGGGTGGAAGGAGCTGTGATAGAATGAGGAAAAGCAAATTAGGTCCTGAGGAAAAAAGAACAGTAATATCAGTATATGTAAGGTGACAAAATAAAAGTTTTGGCATTTTACATGTGTTGCTTTAGTAAGATATCAGCGCCCTATTCCATATGATGGCATCATAAGAATAAATCATTATGTAGACAAGTTAATTGTTTTAAAATCTGTGATTAAAAAAATGAAACATTGGGACTTCTCAGTGGTCCAGTGGTTACCACTCTGTGCTTCCACGGCAGGGGTCACAGGTTTGACCCCTGGTTTGGGAACTCAGATCCCACATACCATGTGGTGTGGCCAAAAAAAATTAAATAAGAATACTTTAGAAATAAAATCTCACCATATGAATTTTGATTGGAACCAGCGTCATTGGGCTTGCCCGGCAAGAATACTGGAGTGGGTTGCTCTGCCTTCCTCCAGGGAATCTTCCGACCCAGGAGTTGAACCCACGTCTCCTGCACTGCAGGTGGATTCTTTATCACTGAGCCACCAAGGAAGGCCATTTATATTTTTAGCATTCGTCAAATACTTCCTATTAGAAAATGTGCACATTAGAAACTGCAACAAAATTTACATAAAATTGAGAGAAAGTTACATTCATTTCCTTCAATGGAGCTGTCTATTCCTTTGGAAGAAGAATACTTATAGAAGAAATTTATGGAGTATGTACCAAAGATACAGCAGTATGTGTTAATACAACTATATATATGTAACATAGGTCATGGAAGATTGAAGTGATTGTCACAGAACCCTTGCTTTGGCAAGAGCACAGCTGTGAAGATTCATTCATTCCTGTAATGAACAAAAGGTAAGGAGGCTAAGGAGGTCATGGCTGATCTAATTGTTGTTTGAAGCAGGACAGTGCATGGAAAGTCGCATCCTATTTTCTGCAAGGTCACCATGTTACCATGCTAAAGGGTAGGAAGGCAACAAGTACATTGGGACAGCATCTTTTAGACTCCGGTCCAGGGCCTGCCAGCCTTTCCCTTGTCACTAAGGAGTTGACTTTCTAGACAGAGAAGGATATTTATTCCTAGTTTCTTGGGATTTAGGTTTCTTCACCTGCGAAATGTTGGAAAATAATTTTGATCTTGCTGGGTTATGAGGATAAAAATTGTATCAGTGAGGATTTGGGTGGAATAAAAGGCGATCCATTCATGTTGGAGAATTACAGAAGAGTTTAATTAGAGGACTCTTTAAACAGCTGCAGGCAGAGTGTATGAAAACCAACGGACCTGTATCCTGGTGCTTGTACAGGGGGCCAGCCCATCTGTCCTGCAGAAAGCCTCCTACCAGGGGCCCTGACTTTGGTGGAGGGGTGCATCTAACCTCAGATAATCAGACAAATAGCCAGAGAAATGAAGATACTGATCTTAATCTCCTTCTTTTCTTCCTCTGTGGGGACCACCCATTGATGGAACCCAATTGAAAATATCAAAGAGCTGTATCTGGGATTCTGTCATGCTTTCCTACAAATCCTGCTTTTATCTATGCAATATTTCATTTTCTTGGGCTCCACAGTAAACTGCAGACAGCGACTGTAGCCATGAAATTAAAAGATGATTGCTCTTTGGAAGGAATAGAAAGTGAAAGTCGCTCACTAATGTCTGACTCTTTGTGACCTCATGGACTAGGCCAGAATACTGGACTGGGTGCCTGTGCCATCTCCAGTGGATCTTTGCAACCCAGGGGTTGAACCCAGGTCTCCTGCATTGCAGGCAGATTCTTTACCAGCTGAACCACAAGGGAAGTCCAAGAATACTGGAGTGGGTAGCCTGTCCCTTCTCCAGTGGATCAGTGACCCAGGAATCGAACTAGGGTCTCTTGCATTGCAGGCAGATTCTTTACCAACTGAGCTATGAGAGAAGCAGGAAAGCTATGACAAACCTAGACAGTGTATTGAAAAGCAGAGGCATCACTTTGCCAACAAAGATCCGTATAGCCAAAGCTATGGTTTTTCCAGTAGTTGTGTATGGATCTGAGAGTTGGACCAGAAAGAAGGCTGAGTGCCAAATAATTGATGCTTTTGAATTGGACTCTTGAGAGTCCCTTAGATTGCAGGACCAAACCAGTCAATCCTAAAGGAAATCAGTCCTGAATATTCATTGGAAGGATTGAAGCTGAAACTCCAATACTTTGGCCACCTGATGGGAAGAGCTGACTCATTGGGAAAGACCCTGATGCTGGGAAAGATTGAGGGCAGGAGGAGAAGGGGACCACAGAGGATGAGATGGTTGGATGGCCTCACCGACTCGATGGACATGAGTTTAAGCAAACACCGGGAGATGGTGATGGACAGGAAACCTGATGTGCTGCAGTCCATGGTGTCACAAAGAGTCAGACATGACTAAGCAACTGAACAACAACAAGAAGGATGAAGCAGAACCCAGAGAGGAGGGAGACGACTGTTCAGCTGGCTTTCAACATGGAAGAAGGGGCCACAAGCCCGGGTGATAGGGATCCTCCATTATAAACAAGTCTAGGTGACACTTTAATTTTAACTTAGTGAAACTGATTTCAGACTTATGTCCTTAAGAGTATAACAGAAAGAACTCAAAATTTAGGTCACTAAGTTTGTGGTGGTTTGGTAAAACTGCAATAGAAAAGTAATAAAATTCAAGAGGAGACTAGATTACATAGTTAGAAAATACCAGTGCTTACGTCCATCATAGCATTGAACACTTTGTTTTCATGTCTCTCTCCTTCAACATGTTGTGCACTATTATCTGGATCCAATGCTTCTGTCATCTAGTAGGTTTCAAGACATCCTTGGGGAACAAATGGCTGGGTTTTGCTAACTGAGCGAAGTGGTTGCAGCTATGTGTCCCAAATTTCCTAGAGACATAAAAGCAATAGGTAGGAGATAGGGCTCCTAACTAGCTATATCACAACTTGATGTTTACCAAGGGACTGGTAAAACATATTTGATACAAATACATTTTAATCTGGAATATGAACAGATTTAGTCTTGTTCTCCTATGTTTTTATACCTTTCTCAAAGACAGGTATTTGGAATTTGGGAAAATGGTAAGATATTTTGTAGGTACAGATTTTTGAAATCTGAGAATTAGATTATTATCTGTAATGGTTGTGTCTTGGAATCCTGCATTTGGAAGTAATGTCAGACATCACCTCTGCTATCCAACGCCTGTAATAATCTCTTACCATTGACTTTGGCAGGTAATGTGGTTCAGCCACCAGCATGTTTGAAAACCCAGATACCTGGGTTCTTCTAAAGTTGCCTCAGACAAAGTAATTTAACATCAGATCCTGGTCTTCACACTCCAGCCCTGTAGAATCACAGGGAATGATATAATATCTTTTTTTTTCCATTTATCCAAATAGCTCAGTTGGTATAAAATCTACCTGCAATGCAGGAGACCCTGGTTCAATTCCTGGGTCAGGAAGATCTGCTGGAGAAGGGACAGGCTACTCACTCCAGTATTCTTGGGCTTCCCTTGTGGCTCTGCTGGTAAAGAATCTGCCTGCCATGCGGGAGACGTGGGTTCAGTCCCTGGAATGGGAAGATCCTCTGGAGAAGGGAAAGGCTACGCACTCCAGTATTCTGGCCTGGAGAATCCCATGGGCTGTATTGTCCATGGGGTTGTAAACCATTAGACAGGACTGAGCGACTTTCACTACATCCAGATTTTAGTTAGTGACAAAACAATCCCTAAATAGAGAAGGTTTAAAATGTACTGTGGCATTATGTAACTCTAATGAGACTTTTCCTCTCGGTTACATTTCTTCTGGCTTAATATTTCAGAGTACTTTTAAATAGAGGGAGAAAACTGCTAAGCTTTGCGATTGTAATTGATTGATGATGATAATTACACCAATATGCATCCTGTTATCGTTTGAAATTCTTTTTCTAACTGTTTGATGTTTCTAGCTGCAAAATTTTAAGGCATGATGGTGTCATCCGTGTTGCTGTTTTGAAGTGAAAACTTTCTGTCCTCGAGGTGGTGAGGAACTCAGAAGGTGACATTTCACTAATGACTCCTCTAAAAATTGACAAAGATGGATGCAGTGCCTTTATTGATGGCCCTCGAGAAGCATGGTACTTCCAAAATGACATTAGCGCTGTGGGAAAAAGCTGTGTTTGCTTTTGTTTACAGAAAAGAATGTTACATACCTTAATTACATAATGCATATTTTATCTTAGTTTATAAATTCTCACTTGTCTCCTATTTAAACATAGATGGTTAATTATGCTATTTGCTCAGATCTAATAACTTCAGCATTATGACTTAATATTATGCAACGTTACCTGGGAGAACCTCAGTAAAACTTACACGTCTTTCACTGATGAAATCTTGCCACCTCTTGTGGATGGAGTTCCTATAGAAGGCTTTAACTTTAAATAGTATGCAAAGAAAGACATGCAACTAAAATCTGGACTCAAATACTGTAATGCTTTCAAGTGTCAAGCTAAACAATCCTATGTTTTAAATATATATAAGTGACTATCACTAATATTGTGTTGTTATTCAATTGCTAAGTTATGTCTGACTCTTTGCAACCCCATGGACTATAGCCTGCCAGGCTTCCCTTTCCTTCACTATCTCCTGGAGTTTGCTCAGATTCATATCCATTCACTCATTTGCTCAGATTCATGAGTCAGTGGTGATATCTAACCATCTCATCCTCTGCTTCTGCCTTCTCCTTTTGCCTTCAATTTTTCCCAGCATCAGGGTCCTTTCCAATGAGTTGTCTCTTTGCATCAGGTGGCCAAACTATTGAAACTTTAGCTTCAGCATCAGTCCCTCCAATGAATATTTAGGATTGATTTCTTTCAGGATTGACTGGTTTTCTCTCCTTGCAGTCCAAGGGACTCTCAAGAGTCTTCTCCAACACCTCAATCCGAAAGCATCGCTAATGTGTTGACAATGTGAAATAGGTGTGTCCTGGGAAACAGTTACAGTCTAGGGCTTTCTGTTTCCCAGAGAGGGGAGTTAACATCTGTCCCCTGTGAGGCAGAGCCTGATCGGTCCCCATATTTGTCACCCTTTGCCAGCGTTTCTCCTGAAAACAAGAATGGCTTTAGGGCTCTCCAGTCTCCTCAGAGCTTCTTTCTGGGTAAGTTTCCTGGGAAAGAGGCAAAATCAATTTCTTTCTGTCTTCCCCCAGATAAGATGATAAGAAACCAGGGCTGATTTCAAAGGTCCATCCCAACTATGAGTTCCAGCAAGGTTCTGAGCTCACAGTTTTAAACCCTTGAGGTACTTAATGATCGAAATATGACCTCTGGGAAAGCAAGGATAATCAGTGATGGAGTCACAGGGCTGTCTTCCCAAAGACTGAGTTAAGCATCCTAGTAGTTCATAGGATATTAGGAGATTTCATCACAAGAAGCTAGTTATTTTAAGACAATGTTTCTGATCTTTGTATTTCCCAAATCAAAATCATTATGGATTATGCTCTGTATCCATAGGTATGTGTGTCAAATTATATTGATTTGCTTTTTCCTGAACTAAAAGATTCTGTGGGAACATACCCCTGATTATTTTCTGTTGGACGACCTGTTTTATTTTAAACCTTTAGTCTTTGAGCTTAATATCTATTTACATGCAATAATAAAATTCTTTTAAAATCAATAATAGAAAAATTCCATGTAGATCTAAAATTATTTCTCTGTATCAAATGGCAAAAAAATTATGTAAAAGATACAATTGGTTAAAAAATAACATTTGATATATAGCTTTTCATCCTGACTCACTGAATCACTTTGGAAAGTTTCTCTGTTCTGCTTGTTGAACTCAAGTATCTGTTGTATTGGCGTTGCTCTGTTGCGGGCAGAAATCAATTCTCATATGGTTGCTACTTGACTTTCTGTCTAGAAAATTGTTTCAGATATTAGGTTTTGATACCATTTGACTAGGAAACCTCTAGACTGGATAATGCAAGCTGTATTAAATAGGATATGAGTCCTGATGGCTGGTAGATGGACAATTTGGTATTCTGCTGCATGATAGAATTAAGTCTAATGACTCCATCATTACTTCAGAACAAATTCTTTTCAAGTGAAATCATGGAAAAGGAGACATTTTGTTCTTGCATGAATTAGACATGGCTTTCAAGGCTGTTTCAGTCTATGTCCTGCTTCATTTTTTCTTAAGGAAACTGAAGCTATTTACCTGAACAGACAAATGACTGTAAATTGATGGTTAAACACCTGCATTCTTAACCTTGTTCTTGAAGAAATTAAAACTTTAGACAGCTCTATGTCAGAGGTAAAGCTTACCTTTTCTGCATGTGGTGGTTAGACTAGCTGTATACACGTTACCATCCCTAAACCTTTTTTCTTCTTTTTATTTTTTTTACTCTAAAAGAAACTGAAACAAAGGCTAGACAGTTAATCACTACCACTGCTGACAAGCTTTTACATTTCAGTCTTATCACATGAGATATAGAGGAAAACCAAACCCAAATAGCAGTCCTCTCTGTGGAGTATCGGTGCATTAAACTCATCTGGATGAAATGCATTGGTTGAATCAATAAGACATCTTCCCACATTTCCCTGCTGGTCACAAAGCCTCCAATTTCCACTTGAGCTATTAATTGATGCAAATTATAGGAGATTGCACTGTAGTATAAGGAAGTCACCTCATTACTTCTGGTCTTCCTGTTTGACTCTGCACTGCTCCTGGTGATTTCTGTTTTTCTGAGAATGAATTTAGGATTATATTCAGATTTTCCTTGTGTCTCCCTATCAAAATAGTATCTACCACTTCCATGATTTAGAGTATTTGCTATGTTGAGTCTCTGGTATATCAGAAAGTTTTTTTGTTTTTTAGTTTTTTGGTAGAAATTATTTTCAAGACATTCATAAGTTAAGGAAATGTTTACCTGCCCGAATATGCACTATTTCTATCCCATGGTTTTGCCCATGTATCTGGTGGAATAAGTCCCTATGGCCAAGCTTTGAACTGTAATGAACTTTATTCTACAGCAACTGTAAGCTGCTTCTTGACTCACATCCTGGGACTCTTAGCAGACCTGACTTTTGGGATGAGCCTTTCCCTTGGAAAATGTATAAAACATCAGTGCTCAGTCTGGGAAATGGGAGACTGAGGACTTTGGTGAAAGAGTCACATGCAGACAATGTATTCTCATGTTCTTGGCTGTTCATGGATGTTTCTACTTATCTGTGGGGTTGTAAGAAACTGAGGGCTGTGCTCATCTTTGCCTTCACCTGCGCCTGACCGACTACTGTACTAACAGTAGATATGATATTAAGATGTTCTTAAAATAGTCCTATGTGTGGCATTTCTCCCATCTTCAACACTTAGAAGTTATATGATGATATTATACTTTACTGACCATTTTGAAACATGACTTTTGAAACATAAGTTGGAAAACTAAGCTTTCATGCTGTATTTTACATGTTCTAAGTTGCTTGGTGAATTTAGAAGGCACTTCACACCACACACCTACCTTGGATAGTGTTTATTAAGAGTAGCATGGAAACATATACATTGCCATATGTGAAATAGATAGCCAGTGGAAATTTGCTGTATGACACAGGGAGCTCAAACCTGGTGCTCTGTGATAGCCTAGAGGGGTGGGGAGGGGTAGGAAAAGGAGGGGGTTCAAGGCGGAAGGGACACTTGTATACCAATGGCTGACTCATCTTGATGTATGGCAGAAGCCAACACAATGTTGTAAAGCAATTATCCTCCAATTAAAAATAAATACATTAAAAAAAAGAAAGTAGGTAGTACTGAAAGTGGATCCTAGGTCATACAAGAAAGGTTTATATGGTTTTACTGCTGTCTGACTATGCCAAAGCCTTTGACTGTGTGGATCACAATAAACTATGGAAAATTCTGAAAGAGATGGCAATACCAGACCACCTGATCTGCCTCTTGAGAAATTTGTATGCAGGTCTGGAAGCAACAGTTAGAACTGGACATGGAACAACAGACTGGTTCCAAATAGGAAAAGGAGTTCGTCAAGCCTGTATATTGTCACCCTGTTTATTTAACTTATATGAAGAGTACATCATGAGAAATGCAGGACTGGAAGAAACACAAGCTGGAATCAAGATTGCTGGGAAAAATATCAATAACCTCAGATATGCAGATGACACCACCCTTATGGCAGAAAGTGAAGAGGAACTCAAAAGCCTCTTGATGAAAGTGAAAGTGGAGAGTGAAAAAGTTGGCTTAAAGCTCAACATTCAGAAAACGAAGATCATGGCATCCGGTCCCACCACTTCATGGGAAATTGATGGGGAAACAGTGGAAACAGTGTCAGACTTTATTTTTCTGGGCTCCAAAATCACTACAGATGGTGATTGCAGCCATGAAATTAAAAGATGCTTACTCCTTGGAAGGAAAGTTATGACCAACCTAGATAGCATATTCAAAAGCAGAGACATTACTTTGCCAACAAAGGTTCATCTAGTCAAGGCTATGGTTTTTCCAGTGGTCATGTATGGATGTGAGAGTTGGACTGTGAAGAAGGCTGAGCACCAAAGAATTGATGCTTTTGAACTGTGGTGTTGGAGAAGACTCTTGAGAGTCCCTTGGACTGCAAGGAGATCCAACTGGTCCATTCTGAAGGAGATCAGCCCTGGGATTTCTTTGGAAGGACTGATGCTAAAGCTGAAACTCCAGTACTTTGGCCACCTCGTGCAAAGAGTTGACTCATTGGAAAAGGCTGTGATGCTGGGAGGGATTGGGGGCAGGAGGAGAAGGGGACAACAGAGGATGAGATGGCTGGATGGCATCACTGACTCGATGGACGTGAGTCTGAGTGAACTCCGGGAGTTGGTGATGGACAGGGAGGCCTGGTGTGCTACAATTCATGGGGTCGCAAAGAGTTGGACACGACTGAGCAACTCATCTGATCCGATCTGATTTGATATGTTATATGTGAGCTTGAAAGAATTATTTACAGTGCTTTCCTTGTCCTGCCTGAATCTGGATTTCTAGACTTTTCTGGGACTAGAGTAAAAGACTGACCTGTAAGGTTGATGACAGTGATGACCTCTGAAATTTCACCTTTGCTCTCTGGGTACTTGACGTCCGCATGGCTTTGGGGCAGTATGGCCATCATTTTACATTTATTGCTTGTATCCCCTTGTCATTTTGATTTTATGATGACATGTCCACAATCTAGAGTTGCCACACCTCATTGACTTCACTTGGCTGCCCTAGGCTTTCTACTTGAGCACACACTGAGATTTCTTAACACTGTAGATCATCTCTTACCCCAAATAAACCATTGTCAATATGTTTGTATATGGCAGGGACAGAGTTACTTAACCAAATGCTCTTTTTTCTTGTATTGCCATATTTCATACAGATTTGATGGGCATGTTTTGTGTATTGTATTGATAAACACACACAATAGAACACGTAGTCTTTAATTATATCTTATTTTAGTTCATTTGATATTTTCATCTCCCCTGAAACTTACAGAGTAGATGATGGTAACTGTAAATTTCTCTAATATGGGGGGGGGGCAGGCAGGATTTTGCTGAAGGTCATCAAAGTGAGGTAGAATTATGTTGTGATGATATGGTGTCAAGATTATATAGCACAGTACTTTATATCTATAATATATCTATGCATATACTGAACATTCTGAGTGAAGAGGTAAACTATGAGGAGAGATTCAGATTAGTGCTGAAAAATTATACTTTATTAAGAAGTTTTTATAATTTGGAAAACTTTGCATTATGTTGTTCATGAATTGTGGTAGTCTGTTTTGCCAAGGGCTTCTCTTTCTTGACTCATTGCATTTTTTTCAAATCCAGGGATGTATGTTTCTCTGTTCTTGATCTTGTACTACCTCTCTTCCTTATGAATGTCATCCATTATTGTGACTTACGACTATGATACTCTAATCTTTGCCCCAGTCCCATTTAGAAAAAAGTAAAAATTATTTGGCTACACCAGATCTTTGTGGCTGCATGTGGGATCTGGTTCCCTGACCAAGGATCGAACCCAGGCGCCCTGCAATCTCCAGTCCTATTTTTGCCCTTGAAATCTAGAGCCAGATATTCAGCTTCTCTGTGTCTGTCTTTGTCTCCACGCCTCACAGGAATCTAGACCTAGGATATCCCAATTCAATATACTATTTGATTGTTCCTCAGCTTCCAGTATGTTTTTCTTCCTCATTCTCCAGAGTTACTTCTCTCTGACCTTCCTCTGGTCTGTGGAAAGTTCTAAAACTGAGGAACCCATGAGGCATCCTAGAGTTCTTATCTGGCACACAAAACTGAACAGCACATCCCGCGAACTTTATAGATTTTTCTCGATTGCCCCCCATGCAGCATACCCATTTGCCTTAAATCAGTGTTTTCTTATCTTAACCCAGATGTTTCCAGAGTGTTTTGATTCTCTTCCCTTTCATAGTCTTACTTTTCCAAAACTATAATCAACGTTATTGGTTGTGTGGCTTTCGAAAGTAAAACTGATCTTAAATTCTGTATCCCATTGAACTTTCAAAGGATTTTCCTTAGGAGCCCATGTTTCCTAGTGTGAGTTGCAAGGCCCTCCATGACCTGTTCCCTGTCTTTTGCTATAAATTTATTTTATTTCTCTTTCTACCTCTTGCACTGCAAGTTCCAGCAATACTGAAAGACCTGTGGTTCCTTGAACACCATACACATCATTTATTGATGCTCTTCTTTCTGTTAGAATCCCTTTCTCGCTTCCCTCTTGCCCCTCTGCCTGGTAAATTCTATCAGCTGAAAGTCTTTCTCCAGAGCTTTCACTGTGTGCTCTGATGATTAATCATCTCCTGTTCATGTTGCGTGTGTACTTCTATCATTGAACTTCTCACCTCGTATGTACTCATTTGCTTTGCTTTTATGGTGTTATAATTATCTGTTCACTTAGCGGATTGTGAAGTCCTGAATGTAATGATGTACGGAGCACCGAGCATAATTTAGAGTCTCGGCAAATGTGCTGAGTGTTTGAGCTCATGGCCTCTGGTGTTTTGGATGTGATATGTAAAAGGTAAGCTAATGGGATTTTGATAGTTGGAAACTTTGTGAAATTCAAGTTTCACAAATGTGTGTGTGTGTGTATGTTAGTTGTTCAGTCGTGTCTGATTCCTTGTGACCCCATGTACTCTAGCCTGTCAGGCTCCTCCATCCATGGAATTCTCCAGGCAAGAATACTGGAATGGCTTGCTATTTTCTTCTCCAGGGGATCTTCCCGACTCAGGGGTTGAACCTGGGGCTCCTGCATTGCAGGCAGATTCTTTGCCTTCCCAGCCACCAGGAACATAGGTACTCAAAAATGTACCGAGCTACTAACAGAAGAAACTCCATAATCTTTTCTCTGGTTGCACCATTTTACAATCCACCAACAGTACATAAAGTTTCAAGTTGTTCTGCATTCTTTTTTATTTTCAATAGTAGTAGTTTTAATGGGTTTGTCACTGTGGTTTAAATTTTCATTTAATTTCTCTAGCAGTATTGAGCATCTTCTCATATCTGTATTGATTATTGGTAAAGCACCTATGGAGAAATATCTGGTTAGGCCACTTGCCCATTTTAAAATCAGATTATTTCATTTTTATGTTCTTCAGTTGTGGAGGTTGCTTACATATTCAGGATTTTAACTCCACATCAGAAACATCATTTACAAAATCTTCTCCTGTTCCATAGATCACCTTTTCAATTAAAGATAATTTGGATACTATTAAAAATGACTCTTAAGTTTCCCAAAAATGGAAGCACCATGGGTATTTTAGCATACTGGGCTTTGTCTAGGAACTGTGACTCTTCAGATGAGTTTGGGGTTGTTTTGTAGCCCTGCATTTCATCAGGTGCTATGACTATAGTTGAGCTCCTTTCACCTTAGCTGATGCATTCTAAAGTCCAGATCACTGCAGTGAGTGCTTAAAGTTCATGACAGTACAAGTTAGGTTTTGCTACTGAAAATAATATGCATAGAACTAAGAGAGGAAGAAGGGAATGTAACATAGGAATGTGACATGCTGGCATCTGTGCATTCATGAGTTGTGCAGAAGCTGAGCCTCTAGGATGGGGAGAGTAGAGAAAAGAGATTCCAGTTCCTCAAACGGAACGGTTGTCAAGTCCTATCAAAATCATCTGTCTTTGAAACTGTTTTCACTCTGATTTCTAAAAAGTCATCTTGTTTCATTAGCCTGCCTAACTTCCCTCTTGGATGACATCACCAGCTCAATGGACATGAGTTTGAGCAAGCTCCGGGACTTGGTGATGGACAGGGAAGCTTGGCGTGCTGTGGTCCATGGGGTTGCAAGGAGTGGACATGACTGAGCAACTGAACTGAACTGAACTTCCCTCTTTCCTCCTGCCTTTGTTGACTTCTTCTTCCTGTATCTTGTGTCTTCATTGCAAATGAGCTCCTCCCTAGTTTCCTTTCTCTTGGCATTGATTTCCTCCTGACTCTGTTGAACCAGCCTTTCCATCCAGCATCCTGTCTGACTCTCAGTCCACCTTCTGATTTCACTCACTTTAAGGGAATGAGTTACCAGATTTAGAATTTATCTCCCTCACCCCCCCGCATGCATTGTTTACGTTGGTCTGGTTTGGGGTAGAGAAATAGTACCTGGGAGTGCGAGCCCCTCTGTTCCACCATCTTCTCACTTTATAAGGATTCCCACCTGCGGCCATCAGGGCTCAGCCTGGAAGACACAAACCACTGTACATGCTCCAAGGCTTTCATGGAGGAATAGGGGCTTACACAAATGTAGCAAGAATTGGAGGGGCAAAGGTCAGGGAAGCTGTCATTAAGGTTCAGGACGGTCCTTAGAGAAACCGCAGTCAGAAGCTCCCCAGCAGGTGGTTCTCACATGCCTCCTGAGAAATGGTGACGGTTCCAAAGAATCTCTGGGAAGCTTCGGCCAACTCTCTCAGTCTACAACAGGACATCACATTTCTCAGGAACTCACCTGATGTCTCATGTCTGTCTGCACGTCTGGCTGCAACTCCTGCTAGAGAAAATAGCCCCATGCCCAAGCATTCCAAGACTCATACTATGCTTCTCATGGGCAAACTCAAGTCCAGTCCCATGTAGATAAATGAATTCAGAAGACGGGTTTGCAGTTCCTGGTGGTGAACAAAAGACCTTAGGTGATTCTGGAGCTATGGTGCATTATCTCAAACGGAGTGAAGAAAAATGCTGAAATATGTCAAAAGTGCTGACCGTGTATTTAAGCAACTTTAAGTTTTTGCATCAACTTCATCTTAAAATATTCTCCTCTGATCCTTCTTTAGAATGTAGTGGTGTTTTTCCTGTGCTTACTAGTGATTTGGTTTACATGATGTGTATTCTGGCTTCCTAACAAGACCCCAGGCTCCTTTATACTGGGGACGATGTTTTGCTTCTCTCTGTATCACCCTCTCCCGGCAGAGAACTTGCCCCTGGTAGGTTCTCAGCACCTGTTTTCTGCTTGATTGATAGCCCTGTATTTCTCTAGTGTTTAGACTTCCCCAGTGAGTGTGTGTGTGTTAGGACCCACCGAAGTGTCAGGCTGAGAAAAATGGACATCATAAAACAGTCCAAAATAGCAATGTAGCTGAATTGACAGTGAATGCCTTGAAAAATGTGCCATAAATTTATACTCGGAGAACATACATCAAGTGTGTTCTGTTCCTTTGTGAAATGTTAAAAGTAAGAGCTGGTCTTCTTAAAATGCTCTTGCATTCCTGCATTTCCAAGAAAACACAAACAGCGGAACCTGGAAAATGTGCTGAACCAAAGACAATGAGATTGGATTTGAAAAGGTCCACCTCTTACTTGAAGACCAGTAAAAGCAAATTGGACAACAGTCACCCAAGGAAAAATAAGTCATGGGAGTTTAGAGCTCCAGATACTTGGTGAAATAGAAGGGTCAAGTCTAGGTTGCTGTAACAGAGAAAAGCACTTGATGGCTTAAGTGAGGTTACTGACTAGAAGCGGGTGGCCTGGCGAAGGGACAGGTAGAGGTGTTTCTGCCACTTGAAGTCACTCAAGGACCCAGAGTCGCCTCACCTTTCTGTTCTACCACCCCGGTGTGAAAGGCTGGGATTGGTTTTCTGCCTTGTGTGCATTCTGATCTAAAGGAACTGGAAAGTGGGGTGATACCTTCCCTATTAGGCTGATGATACAGAAGCTGCAGACTTCAAGTTCAGTGATATTCTGTGGGTGGGTACTTAGTTTTGTTTTTTTTTTAATTGATGCACTTGTATATAAAAAAGCATATAGATGACATGAGTTTTTAGGAAATATTACCTTTTCAAGGAATTATCAAAAAAATATACTAAGCATTTTAGAATTTGGTATCAGCTGATAGCTCAGCTGGTAAAGAATCTGCCTGCAATGCAGGAAACCCAGGTTCGATCCCTGGGTCGGGGAAGATCCCCTGGAGAAGGAAAGGGGAACCCACTCCAGTATTCTTGCCTGGAGAAGTCTGTGGACGGACCACGTGGTCACAAAGAGTTGGACACGACTACGTGACTAACACCCACTTGGTGTCTATAAGTTGCTAGATTGCACTGGTAGTATGTTGTGGTCTGAATTTCTAATGTGTTTTCTTTTTTTAACCTGTGGAGGGAAGGCTGCAAAAATATCTTTCACCATATGCTGCCACTTATTGTTTTCTGAAAATGATTTCTTATGGTAATTTCATTGCCTATTTTTTGTGTCCCTTTCATCTTTAAAATATCTTTGGTTTTCATTACCAAAGTTGTAAAGTTGTAAAGTTAAAACATTTTTATTGGCATAAAATGTACACAGATAATAGATTCTCTATCTGACTTAGTTTTGTGGTGATTAATTATATTGTATATATGCAAAGAGGAATAACAAATACTTAATAGTTTAGTTGATATACATATAAACATGCCCTTAACCCTGGTGTCTGAAATATTTAAAATAACTGGATTTTTCCTATTAATGAAATCTAAATTTGTAACTAGAAATTATATTGTAAACTATATAAGTTGAATTTCCTTAGTGTCTTAAGAAGTATTTTAAGTAAATCTTCCTACAACATCAAAATACCATTAAAATCTTTGAGTATTTAAAGAGGTACTTGAAAGAGTAGAAAATGCTGAGTGGAGTTTGGAATGGTTGGCAGTAGGGCTGGGAGAAGTTTGGGATTAATGCCGCAGGACAAATGAATTAAGCAACTAACATGGGAAGAGAGGAAAGGCTTGGTCTTCCAGTATATAATGATAATGGTTCTTAGGGTCTTACTGATATTATTTGTTGCTTCAGGATAAACTTGTCTAATAGAAAAAGTTGAAGGATACCTTTTGACTCAAAACAGAAATAAGTTTATCATCACTTGCTTCAGTGCCTTATGGGGCAGGAGAAGGATGCGTGGCCAGGAGCTCTCTAGAGAGGATAATGGTTGAGATAAACATGAGGTCACCCGGGTGTCGCTTCTGACCACCAGATAGTAGGGTATCCAGGCATAGCGGGGCTTCTTCAGAGAGTTCTTTCCTGTTGCCTTAGGTGAGGCTGTGTGATCAAGAAGCAAGTTGAAGCAGGTTGTGAATAATAGGAAGTAAATGTGGGTGAAGATGTGCTGCCTTGGGCGAAGGTCTCATCTTACTGTTTTTAACAAAGGCAGGTGGAAGAAAGACATGCTGGCATCTCATTACCCTGCGGCTTTGGTCACAGGTGCCTGTTTTCAAATGTAGAAGGCAGTAGCAACTGACTCCATCAGTCTTTATCAGTCTATATGGGGCTAAGCCAAATTTCATTATTTGTATCTATTTTATTTTTAAAACAAGGCTTTCCCTAATATAATTTTTTAAAATGCTTAATTGGAGGATAATTGCTTTACAATGTTGTGTTGGTTTCTGCCATCAGATCAGATCAGATCAGTCATTCAGTTGTGTCCGACTCTTTGCGACAGCGTGAATCAGTCATAAACATACATACGCCTCCCTCCACTCTCCCACCCTCCCCAGTATTTTTAAAGTGTCTTTTTCTTTTTGTACTTCCATTATTTAATATCCTATGAAAAAGAGCACAGCAAAATACTTCAGTTCAGTCACTCAGTCGTGTCTGACTCTTTGCGACCCCATGGACTGCAGCACACCAGGCCTCCCTGTCCATCATCAGCCCCCAGAGTTTACCCAAACTCACGTCCATCGAGTTGGTGACACCATCCAGCCATCTCATCCTCTGTCGTCCCCTTCTCCTCCTGCCTCCAATCCCTCCCAGCATCAGGGTCTTTTCCAATGAGTCAACTCTTTGCATGAGGTGGCCAAAGTACTGGAGTTTCAGCTTCAGCATCAGTCCTTCCAATGAACACCCAGGACTGGTGTCCTTTAGGATGGACTGGTTGGATCTCCTTGCAGTCCAAGGGACTCTCACGAGTGTTCTCCAACATGCAAAATACTTAAAGAAGGCCTAATTCCTAAGGATTTTGTGGTATAAATTTTCTTTTAAGTAGTTCCTGAGTGAAAGCTTGCACAGGTATGACCGAAAAAATAGAGTGACAACCTGGAAGTACAGAGTTATTTTATTTGGTGGGAATGTTAAAAATGCTGAGTCCAGGAGAGAGGTTCTCAGTAGTTCTGAGAAAACTGCTCCAAGGAGGCCGGAGTGGGTGTCGGGCTGTATCCAAGTTTGCAACAACAGGAGCAGGCAGTCTGAACATCAAAGATCAGTTATCAAGATAAGGAAATTAACATTCTGTGTATGGGAAGATGCAAGCCTCTGGGCTCACTGAATTCATTCCTTTCAAAGCACCTCAGCTATCTGGGGCCAAACCTTTTTCCTTGTTTGCCTTAAGGAGTGGTAAATGGCTGCTGCTTGCATTCCCTCCAGCTCCTCAGCAATGACCCCAGGGGGTGGTAGCATCCTCTGGATCGCAGTTTGGGGAGCCCTCATTCACATATGGAGGCCAGAAATCGCTGATGGCTGAGGCATTTCTTGTTTATTGATAGGGCAGGAGATGTTTTCATTTCACATGGGTATTTGTGTTCCTCTCCTAAAAATGCAACGTTATTTTTAAAGGATTATCTTGGGAAGCATATTTTGACATTTGTTTGGTAAGTGAAGAGAAAAAGTGGTTATGAAGCTTTTTTTTTTCCCTAATAAAACTTTGATAAAATGTATTTACATTTATCACAAACATTAAAGAATTTGTTTTATGTCACTTTCAGTCATCCAATCTATAACATATACTGAGTACCACCCATGTACAGAGTAACATATGAGACAGTGAGTGGAAAAAGTACACGGAAACATTATATGGAAGAGTGGTTTCCAGTCCACCTGCTTGTGGGCCCAATCCATCTCATTGCCTGTTTTTATCAATAAAATTTTATTGCAAAACATGCAAGCTCATCCATATATGTGTCCTCTGTGTCACTTTAACACAACAATGACAGAATTGAGTAATCGTGACAAAGACCATATCTCCCATAAAAATGAAAATATTTATCTGTTTGTTACAGAAAAAGTTCACTGACTTCTAACAGAGAACATACTTCACAAACTGTAAATGCCTTGTGGACATCTCATGTGTGTGAGATCAGCTCAGGGAAGAATATTTTACATATATATATATTTTTTCTTAATTTAGTTTTTATTGGAATATAGTTGCTTTACAATGTGTTAGTTTCTATTGCACAGCAAAATGAGTCAGCCAGGTGGCTCAGATGGTAAAGAATCTGCCTGCAGTGCATGGGACTAAAGATCCCCTGGACAAGGGAATGGCAAACCTGCTCCAGTGTTCTTGCCTGGAGGATCCCATGGACAGAGGAGCCTGGCAAGCTGCAGTCCATGGGGTTGCAGAGAGCTGGACACGGCTGCGCACCTGATACTGTCACTTTCTTTATCCATACATGTACCCCCTCCCTTTTGGACTTCCTTCCCTGTAGACTTCCCTGTGCCATAATGTGTGTTCTCGTTGTTGTCTGCTTTCTACCTAGTATCGGTAGTGTATTTGCATCAATCCCAATCTCAGAATTCATCCCACCCTTCCTTGATATCCATATATTTGTTCCCTATGTCTGTGTCTCTATTTCTGCTGTGCAAATAAGATCATCTATACCATTTTTATGACAGAGCTTACAAAGAGGATAAAAAATAAGCAGCATGTAATGAAAGCTAAACTTCTACTGTCCTGAAAAATGTTGAAGTCTTTTTTTGTTAGTCTGCCTGCTTGCTGTTTCTGTTAACCCAGTGGCAGCAGTCCAGATGGGCACTTTTCTGTTGGCTTATCTGGGACAGCTGGTGAATTCCCAGGAGGGTGATAATACAGAGATCATCCATGCTCGGTCCACCCTCCAGGAGCAGCCTGTAATAGGGAGCTTCTGCTTTCACTCAAAAATGCATAACTGCACATTGGATTGTTACAATTTTCTATATTACCGTTCTTATGCTTTACGTTTCAATTACTTCACCTGGCCTTTTCCCAGCATTAAAAAAGTCTACAACTTGATAATTCCTATCAAGAGATTAGACAGAGAAAAAAAAAGTATGGGTTTAAATGGTGTTCTTTGCTGAACTTCAAATTGAAGACTTGAGCCAGGCTGTCAGTTGGAGGATTCCATCTCAATTAGGTGTAGCTCTTACAGCAAGACATAATCAGTCCTGTGTTCTTTGTAAACCTGCGCAGACTAGCAGCCACAAATTCAGTGTGACTATGGTGGAAACAAGGTAAGGAGCAAGCGGCTGTGCTTTGCTGGAGCAGCCGTGAAGAGATATCCCACGTCCAAGGTAAGAGAAACCCAAGTAAGATGGTAGGTGTTGCGAGAGGGCATCAGAGGGCAGACACACTGAAACCATAATGACAGAAAACTAACAATCTGATCACGCGGAACACAGCCTCGTCTAATTCAATGAAACTAAGCCATGCCCATGGGGCCACCCAAGACAGATGGGTCATGGTGGACAGGTCTGACAGAATGTGGTCCACTGGAGAAGGGAATGGCAAACCACTTCAGTATTCTTGCCTTGAGAACCCCATGAACAATATGAAAAGGCAAAATGATAGGATATTGAAAGAGGAACTCCCCAGGTCAGTAGGGGCCCAATATGCTACAGGAGATCAGTGGAGAAATAACTCCAGGAAGAATGAAGGGACGGAGCCAAAGCAAAAATAATACTCAGTTGTGGATGTGACTGGTGGTAGAAGCAAGGTCCGATGCTGTAAAGAGCAATATGCATAGGAACCTGGAATGTCAGGTCCATGAATCAAGGCAAATTGGAAGTGGTCAAACAAGAGATGGCAAGAGTGAACGTTGACATTCTAGGAATCCGTGAACTAAAATGGACTGGAATGGGTGAATTTAACTCAGATAACCATTATATCTACTACTGCAGATAGGAATCCCTTAGAAGAAATGGAGTAGCCATCATGGTCAACAAACGAGTCTGAAATGCAGTACTTGGGTGCAATCTCAAAAACGACAGAATGATCTCTGTTCGTTTCCAAGGCAAACCATTCAATATCATGGTAATCCAAGCCTATGCCCCAACCAGTAATGCTGAAGAAACTGAAGTTGAATGATTCTATGAAGACCTACAAGACCTTTTAGAACTAACACCCCAAAAAAGATGTCCTTTTCATTATAGGGGACTGGAATGCAAAAGTAGGAAGTCAAGAAACACCTGGAGTAACAGGCAAATTTGGCCTTGGAATACGGAATGAAGCAGGGCAAAGGTTAGTAGAATTTTGCCAAGAGAACGCAAACATAGCAAACACTCTCTTCCAGCAACACAAGAGAAGACTCTATACATGGACATCACCAGATGATCAACACTGAAATCAGATTGATTATATTCTTTGCAGCCAAAGATGGAGAAGCTCTATACAGTCAGCAAAAACAAGACCGGGAGCTGACTGTGGCTCAGATCATGAACCGCTTATTGCCAAATTCAGACTTCAATTGAAGAAACTAGTGGAAAACCATTAGACCATTCAGGTATGACCTAAATCAAATCCCTATGATTATACAGTGGAAGTGAGAAATAGATTTAAGGGACTAGATCTGATAGATAGAGTGCCTGATGAACTATGGACTGAGGTTTGTGACATTGTACAGGAGACAGGGATCAAGACCATCCCCATAGGAAAGAAATGCAAAAAAGCAAAATGGCTGTCTGGGGAGGCCCTACAAATAGCTGTGAAAAGAGGAGAAGCAAAAAGCAAAGGAGAGATGGAAAGATATTGAAGGAGGAAACAGAGATGGATTCCATCTTAGGCCAGGCTGCGAACATTAGGCTACACGCATGGTCACCCTCCCAATGGAGTCTGAACTTTGTGCCCAGTGTCTATAGAAGTGGCATACCAATGGAAAACCAGACCCCCCCTGATAAAAGAGCCTCAGGACTTGTTCTTGGACTCTCCATTGCCTAAAAGAGTTTGCTAATTATCTCTGTAACAGAACAAAGTGGTAAATTCCATTATGTCTGTCGGGATATGACCACAGTCCTATTAATAAATGTCCACTGTTCATCTAGTCTTGTGACACATGAATCATGGGTTAACTTTCATCATATCTCTCTTTTACCTTGTCCAGACTAGTTTCAAGGAATTTGGGGAGGTGGGTTTGAGCGAGTACACTTAGGGTATATAGGGTTTTCACAAAAACTGGTCAGGGTCCTTGGCTAAGAGGAGACTCTGCTTTGGGCGTGCTGGTGTAATAAACTGCACTCCACTATCTGCATTGTCCTTCTGAGTGAGTTTGTTTCCCGGAATGCGTGGCTACAACAATATAAGTATCTGAATGCAGAGTTTCAAAGAATAGCAAGGAGAGATAAAGCCTTCCTCAGTGATCGATGCAAAGAAATAGAGGAAAACAACAAAATGGGAAAGACTAGAGATCTCTTCAAGAAAATTAGAAATGCCAAGGGATCATTTCATGCAAAGATAGGCTCGATAAAGGACAGAAATGGTATGGACCTAACAGAAGCAGAAAATACTAAGAAGAGGTGGCAAGAATACACAGAAAAACTGTACAAAAAAGATCTTCACGACCCAGATAATCACGATGGTGTGATCACTGACCTAGAGCCAGACATCCTGGAATGTGAAGTCACGTGGGCCTTGAAAGCATCACTACGATGATGCTGTGAAAGTGCTGCACTCAATATGCCAGCAAATTTGGAAAACTCAGCAGTGGCCACAGGACTGGAAAAGGTCAGTTTTCATTCCAATCCCAAAGAAAGAAAGAAATATCACAGGCTAAACTCTATGACAGTTAAAATTATGCCAGGAGATTCTCAGCTTCAGATGCACATTATAAGTTTTAAAGAGCTTCATAAAAATACAAATACCCAACCCCCATCCAAGCCTACTAAAGCTTGACCTTCAAGGATATTACCAGGCAGACATTAAGTCTTTAAAGAAATAATAATAAGGTGAAAAGCCACTCAGCATATAATTCCCAAGTACGGTTCAAAATTCTCCAAGCCAGGCTTCAGCAGTACGTGAACCATGAGCTTCCTGATGTTCAAGCTAGTTTTAGAAAAGGCGGAAGAACCAGAGATCAAATTGCCAACATCCTCTGGATCATCGAAAAAGCAAGAGAGTTCCAGAAAAACATCTCTTTCTGCTTTATTGACTATGCCAAAGACTTTGACTGTGTGGATCACAATAAACTGTGGAAAATTCTGAAAGAGATGGGAATACCAGACCACTTGACCTGCCTCTTGAGAAACCTATACGCAGGTCAGGAAGCAACAGTTAGAACTGGACATGGAACAACAGACTGGTTCCAAATAGGAAAAGGAGTACGTCAAGGCTGTATATTGTCACCCTGCTTATTTAACTTCTATGCAGAGTACATCATGAGAAATGCTGGGCTGGAAGAAGCACAAGCTGGAATCAAGCTTGCCGGGAGAAATATGAGTAACCTCAGATATGCAGATGATACCACCCTTATGGCAGAAAGTGAAGAGGAACTAAAAAGCCTCTTGATGAAAGTGAAAGAGGAGAGTGAAAAAGTTGGCTTAAAGCTCCACATTCAGAAAACGAAGATCATGGCATCTGGTCCCATCACTTCATGGAAAATAGATGGAGAAACAGTGGAAACAGTGTCAGACTATTTTGGGGGGCTCCAAAATCACTGCAGATGGTGATTGCAGCCATGAAATTAAAAGATGCTTACTCCTTGGAAGGAAAGTTATGACCAACCTAGATAACATATTGAAAAGAAGAGACATTACTTTGCCAACAAAGGTCCATCTAGTCAAGGCTATGGTTTTTCCAGTGGTCATGTATGGATGTGAGAGTTGGACTGTGAAGAAAGCTGAGTGCCGAAGAATTGATGCTTTTGAACTGTGGTATTGGAGAAGACTCTTGAGAGTCCCTTGGACTGTAAGGAGATCCAACCAGTCCATTCTAAAGATCAGTCCTGGGTGTTCTTTGGAAGGACTGACACTGAAGCTGAAACTCCAGTACTTTGGCCACCTCATGCGAAGAGTTGACTCATTGGAAAAGACCCTGATGCTGGGAGAGATTGGGGGCAGGAAGAGAAGGGGACAACAGAGGATGAGATGGCTGGATGGCATCACCAACTCGATGGACATGAGTTTGGTTAAACTCTGGGAGTTGGTGATGGACAGGGAGGCCTGGCATGCTGTGATTTTTGGGGTTGCAAAGCTTTGGACATGACTGAGTGACTGAACTATAGTGGAATCAAGAGTCCCACGTGCTTCCGAAGTTGTTTTCCCTCTGCATATCCTTCAGTCCATGGAATTGTCACACAGATCATTCGCTGGATCCAGGCTGTAAGTTCCCTCACTAAACGTGAACGTGATAACTGTCAGTGATAACACTTCAGTTCAGTTCAGTCGCTCAGTCGTGTCCAACTCTTTGCGACCCCATGAATTTGCAGCACGCCAGGCCTCCCTGTCTATCACCAACTCCCAGAGTTCACTCAAACTCACGTCCATCTAGTCGGTGATGCCATCCAGCCATCTTATATTGTCCCCTTCTCCTCCTGCCCCCAATCCCTCCCAGCATCAGAGTCTTTTCCAATGAGTCAACTCTTCGCATGAGGTGGCCAAAGTACTGGAGTTTCACTTTCAGCATCATTCCTTCCAAAGTACACCCAGGACTGATATCCTTTAGAATGGACTGGTTGGATCTCCTTGCCGTCCAAGGGACTCTCAAGAGTCTTCTCCAACACCACAGTTCAAAAGCATTGATTCTTTGGCGCTCAGCTTTCTTCACAGTCCAATTCTCACATCCATCAGATCAGATCAGATCAGATCAGTCGCTCAGTCGTGTTCGACTCTTTGCCACCCCATGAATTGCAGCAAGCCAGGCCTCCCTGTCCATCACCAACTCCCGGAGTTCACGCAGACTCATGTCCATCGAGTCAGTGATGCCATCCAGCCATCTCATCCTCTGTCGTCCCCTTCTCCTCCTGCCCCCAATCCCTCCCAGCATCAGAGTCTTTTCCAATGAGTCAACTCTTCGCATGAGGTGGCCAGAGTACTGGAGGTTCAGCTTTAGCATCATTCCTTCCAAAGAAATCCCAGGGCTGATCTCCTTCAGAATGGACTGGTTGGATCTCCTTGCAGTCCAAGGGACTCTCAAGAGTCTTCTCCAACACCACAGTTCAAAAGCATCCATTCTTGGGCGCTCAGCCTTCTTCACAGTCCAACTCTCACATCCATACATGACCACAGGAAAAACCATAGCCTTGACTATGAACTTTTGTTGGCAAAGCAATGTCTCTGCTTTTGAATATGCTATCTAGATTGGTCATAACTTTCCTTCCAAGGAGTAAGCGTCTTTTAATTTCATGGCTGCGGTCACCATCTGCAGTGATTTTGGAGCCCAGAAAAATAAATTCTGACACTGTTTCAACTGTTTCCCCATCTATTTCCCATGAAGTGGTGGGACCGGATGCCATGATCTTCGTTTTCTGAATGTTGAGCTTTAAGCCAACTTTTTCACTCTCCACTTTCACTTTCATCAAGAGGCTTTTGAGTTCCTCTTCACTTTCTGCCATAAGGGTGGTGTCATCTGTGTATCTTAGGTTATTGATATTTCTCCCGGCAAGCTTGATTCCAGCTTGTGCTTCTTCCAGCTCAGCGTTCCTCATGATGTACTTTGCATATAAGCTAAATAAGCGGGGTGACAATATACAGCATTGACATACTCCTTTTCCTATTTGGAACCAGTCTGCTGTGTGACAACAAATTAAACCTAAATAAACCATCAGTGTTTTGTTAAAATCAGTTAGATTAGCTAGCAGAGTCCCTAGGTGAAGAATAAATGTTGGTGACAGAGGAGATGATGAATCAGTAGAAGTATGATGATGGGGAAGATTCAGCCTGCATCGGGGGTCACCTTGAGCAGCCTTGAAAGCAGTGTCTTGGAGCGTCAGAGACTTGTGTGGGTGTCTGGAAGTGTTGGCAGGAAAGGGAGCAAGTGTGTATGAAGGAAGGAGTTCTGTTTCACTGTTTTTGTCTGGAGTTTGTTTATAACTAATAATGGGAGTGACCTCAGCACCGCCCAACCACTTGGAATCAGGCTGGTAGAAACAGATGCACTCACAGTGGGTCTTTGAGGACCAAAATGCGCGTGTCATCTTCTGATTCTGTGTGTTTCAAGCACCTGCATCTATGGATTTTTGGTTGCTTTTGGCATTAGCTCTTCCTACTAGTGAACCAATGTGTATGTTGAGACACATGCATCCTTTTAAAACAGAGGATGGCTTACTCTTATATATTCAATTTATGTAAGAACCATTCACTGTGCAGTAGCTGCCCTGAGATTTATGGTACCTAATACTAGTGTGAACGGGAGACCCCAGAGCAGTCACCTCTGACTCTACCTGGATGTTGAGTCTAATGGCACCTGATTGCATTGTTACATGCATGAGTTTGCTCTTGGCTGTGACGACCTATGTTACTGAGTTTAAGTTAAACAGCCCTCCCACTGAGTGATGCACCTCTTCAATCATCAAAATTTGATAATCCAGTTGAAACATTGGGCTTCCCCCGTAGCTGAGTGGTAGAGTCTGCCTGCAATGCAGGAGACACAGATTTGGTCCCTGGTCAGGAAGATTCCCCTGGAGGAGGAAATGGCATCCCATTCCAATATTCTTGCCTGGAAAATCCCATGGACAGAAGAGCCTGGTGGGCTACAGTCCATGGGATCACAAAAGAGTCAGACACAACTGACATGCTTGTACACAATTGAAACATCAGTTCAGTTACTTTTTAATAGGGAGTCAACTTGCAATGCTCTGTGTAAATACTATTTACCATCATTACCACAAATAAACGTTGTTCCTTTGCCTCTGAAATTTTCATTTATTTTCGTTCCACATCTGAAAGTAACATTTCTGATGTGTTCTTATTTACTGATTTAGAAAAATTCAAACTTGCATCTGTTCC
This sequence comes from Bos indicus x Bos taurus, assembly GCF_003369695.1. Taxonomy (NCBI): domain Eukaryota; kingdom Metazoa; phylum Chordata; class Mammalia; order Artiodactyla; family Bovidae; genus Bos; species Bos indicus x Bos taurus. The sequence continues at coordinate 6,737,117 of NC_040099.1, read as the reverse complement.
CCCCCCTGGGGACCTTTTCTGTTTGAAATGTAGAATTCCTTTAAATTCAAGTTCTTTATTTGAAGTTCCTTGGTTCTACTGTGTTCCTGTAACCTTGGCTCCAAGGTAGCCTTGTGGGAGATGAAAGGAGATTTTTTTCCCTATATGCAACTATATGTCCTCTATTCACCATTCTCTTTTGTATTATGTAAGTTATCTCCAGCTTGGAGAATGCAATGAAAACTTCCACAACTCCAGGAAAAAGTGACACTCTGTTTAGTACTGAAAAGCTAAGGGGAAAAATGGTGAAAATCTATTTCAATTTACTGTAATGTATAGTCAGGTTTATTTAGCATCTGTATTTTTTGTCAATTAGATAGTCTTGGGAATATTTTGAGATTAAATAATCATTTTTCTGAGGCTTTGAATCTTTGCCTAACATTGATTTAGTGAAGCTAGGAGTAACCCTAGTGCTATGAAAAAGTGATAATTATTATTGAAAAAGTAAGTAGTTTCATGGAATGCATTAACTTAGGGAACAACTCTATTATGCTTTTATAGATTTTCAATCAACTTGGACATTTCTTCCCACCTTTCTTGTCCTCCTTTCTTACTCTGACGCATCAGGAAAACTGTGTGTGAATGAAAAGAAGTTGTGTTGGATCACTTTACCTTAAACATTTCTTGAGTCTGTGTGATAAAGCTCCCCCATCTAATATGTGTACTCCGGATGCTTTGTCATTCACAGATGATGTGGTTAGTTCCCTCCAGTTACAGTTCGAGCAGTGACCTCAGGTTAAGGTCACCTCCCAGTGTATATGATGTGGAGTCTGTCTGACCACAGTCCCCTGGTCCCAGGGTCCCCAGCCTCTCCAGTCTAACGCTTGATGATCTGAGGTGGAGCTGAGGTAATAATAATAGAAATAAGGTGCACAATAAATGTAATGCACTTGAATCATCCCAAAACTGCCCCCCAACCCTGTGGAAAAATTTTCTACAAAACTGGTTCCTGCTGCCAAAAAGCCTGGGGACCTCTGTGTCTGGTCAGCACCTGAAAATAACCTAGGTTCTCAGGCAGGGAAAAAAAATACTGAAAGAGATGAAGAAGGCACTTCTGCCATTCTCCAAGGCAGTCTTTCCTGCATCTGGACAGTGAGGAGGCCGGCTGTTGAGACGTGTGACCAGTTTCACAGAGTCAAGGATGGAATGGGCTCCAAGTCCTCTGGGAATACGCCATCTTTGTTTTTTGTTACTCTTGACCTTTATTGCCATAGTAAAGTCTTGTGTAATGTTTCAGATTTGCTTCATCTAAGATGATACAGAGCAGCAAGGAAAGGCTCCTGGGTCACAGGTTTAAAAAGAAGAAGTATATCGGGTTGGCAGAGGTGAAAAATAAGTTCTCAAGGGGGATGGTAAAATTCAACAGAAAAGTCACGGTGTTGAAGCATGGCTTCATTCCTCACACATGTTTAGTTTTTTGCTACCAGTCTTAGTAAATCTCATTCTGTTTTAGAAGTTGCAGAAGGTTTTTGTTTTCTTTTGTACTCTTCACTTCAGATTTTTGGAAAAGAGGTGTACCCCATAATACCATGCTGCTATTCAATATACCTTTAAGAATAATAGTGTTTCAGGAATTGGGAGTACAAAATGCAACCATGTGGCTCTTGACCTAAGGTGATGTGGTAGATTGAAAATGGCCAAGAATTAATTGCAACTTGTCCCATAGAGAAGTGGAGTATATTTTCCCACTCCTTGATTTTGGGCCACCTTGTGACCTGATTTGACCAACAGAAGGTAGTGAAATGGTGTAGGAGTTCTGAGGCTCAAGAAGCCCCAAGCTTCCACTCCCCCTTCCCTCCACGTGAAGATGGTAGCACTTGTCCTTTGGAGACAGATAGCCAAGACCACTTCTGGCCTCTACTGCCAGCAGTGTACGAGAAGACACCTTGGTTATTACAGCCCCAGTGGGGCTTCTAAACAAGCAAAGCATAGACATAGTGGACTTTTATTGAGCCTTAAAGAAGGAGATTCTGACACTTGCAGCCACATAGATGAACCTGGACATAATGCTAAGTTCAGTTCAGTCGCTCAGTCATGTCCAACTCTTTGTGACCCCTTGGACTGCAGCACCCCAGGCCTCCCTGTCCATCACCAACTCCCAGAGCTTCTTCACTCATGCCCATCGAGTCCGTGATGCCATCCAACCATTTCATCCTCTGTTGTCCCCTTCTCCTCCCGCCTTCAATCTTTCCCAGCATCAGGGTCTTTTCAAATGAGTCAGTTCTTTGCATCAGGTGGCCAAAGTATTGGAGCTTCAGCTTCAGCATCAGTCCTTCCAATGAACACCCGGGACTGATATCCTCTAGGATGGACTGGCTGGATCTCCTTGCAGTCCAAGGGACTCTCAAGAGTCTTCTCCAACACTACAGTTCAAAAGCATCAATTCTTCAGTGCTCAGCTTTCTTTATGGTCCAACTCTCACATCCATACATGACTACTAGAAAAACCATAGCCCTGACTAGACGGATCTTTATCGGCAAAGTTGTTATGCTAAGTGAAATAAATCAAAAACAGAACAACAAATACTGCATGATCTCACTTGTGTGTGGAACCTAAACAAGGCAAATTCACAGAATCACAGAGTATGGGTATCTGGGACTGGAGGAAATGGGGAGGGGTGGGTCAAGGCACAGAGATTCATGTGCATAAGATGAGTGAGTCCTGGAGAACCCCTGTGCCGTATGGTGATTGGAGTTAACAGTACCATGCTGAATACTTGACATGTGCCAAGAGGGTAGAGTGTCTGTGTTCTGACCACACATATATGCATTGGCATGAATGCAAAGAGCCATCTTGGGAGAGACCAGCAGCAGAACCACTCAGCTGAGCCCAGCTGAAAATGCACATTATTGTAAGCAGATAAAATCCTTTTTTTAGTTGACACGTTTGAGGAGAGTTTCTTATGATTAATATATAGAAGATTATCTTTTTTTCAAAATGGAAGACAGACTTGAAAAGCAAACACATCAGTTATGCTATTACATGCATTATAATAGGAACATGTATGTGTCCTTTGAAACAAGGATTGCTTGGCATCTTTCTTCTCAGGAGCCCCTGGGAGCCTGGGGACTTTGCCTCCACTCCAGCCCACTGAGTCTGTCTGCTGTTGTGTGAGTTCTGCACCCAGTCTGCTCTCTGACCCCCAAATAACCTCAGCTTTTTTGTGGACTTCACTTTTTGTTTTCTCCCCTTATCTGCTGGCATCCTTCAAAATTGTGTGCTCACCTGTTCTGTTCTCATTCTGAAAATTTCTTGATTTGTCTGTGAGCTTAATCTATTATTTCAATGGTGAAAACCAAAGTTCTCTATAGTCTATTATTTCTCTAAGAAAGAGATATTTCAAGTTTATTGCCTTAAAGACATGATACATTCAAGATACCTGTAAAATAATGCTAGTTAATATTTAGTGCTTGCTCTGACTCCATGTAGTTTAATTAGAGAATCTTAATTCATTAAGTCTCACAGAATCCTTTGAGGCAAGTGTCATTGTTACCGCCATTTAGAAATGAATTTCAAGGAGTCCTGGAACATGTTTGTAGCAGCATGATCATGAAGTGATGGAGCATCCTTTTGAGCCTCATTTGTGTGTGTGTGTGCATGCACTTACACACCCAAACACATATATGTAGCAAAGACTGTAGTTCACGGAGGAAATAGCTGTAACATTATAATGGATCATAAGTATAGCAGTTTTATCCTGGGCAAAAGGCAATTTGCAAGCTTTCCATGATACATTTCTAATAAAAGGACCTGTGATCATTTCTACAAGATGATAAGACTTTCTCTCTAGGCCTTTTTACTCTGACCTGAGGGTTCATCGCATCTGATAAAAGGCAGTAAGAGGGCAGATTTTGAAATAATCCCGACTAAAGGATGTTAGGAGATGAATAGCAGACCATGTCCTGAACAGGAGGTTAATTGCTGAAACGCAAAACATCCTGGGGGAAAATGTTGCTCAGAGGTGTGATCTTTCAACCCTGGGGTGTGAGAATCACGCTTCTTGTCATCAGATGTTCTAATTACATGCTCTGTACAAGGACTTCTTTATCATGAAGAATTTGAAATCCTCTAATTAGCCAGGATTTAAAAAGCAAACAAAAAATTGAGATGTCAAAGGTCAGTACAAATAAGAGCGAGACTCCACAGAGCCTGGATGAAGAGAAAGCAAAGCTCCAAGGATCAGAGCATTCACCAAGAGCTAATTAGCAAAGTCCAGTCTTTAACATAACTAAGGCAGCAATTATAAATAATTACAATGGATAGAGTGTCATGATTGTGGCGGGTTAAAAAGCATGACTTTGTACTTCAAGTAACTTCAATAAAATTTAAAATTATTTTAAAGAAATTATTAAGGTGACTCCTGGCATTTTTTTTTGTCCATAAGCATAACTTTTGTATTAAGGTAGTATGATTTTTAAAATATTCTTAATATGTATTTGTGGGTTTTGCAATATGATACAGTCTTCCCTGTTGGCTCAGTGGTAAAGAACTCTCCTGCCAAGTAGGAGATGTGGGTTTGATCCCTGGGTCCGGAAGATCCCCTGGAGGAGGGCATGACAACCCACTCTAGTTCTCTTGCCTGGGAAATCCCATGGACTGGTGGGAGTCTGGTGGGCTACAGTCCATGGGTCTCAAAGAGTTAGACATGACTTAGCAACTGAACATGCACACATGCATCCAATATGGTACAGTTGATTTTTTTTTTATGGCATAAAATCCCATATATTCAAAATCATGATGGCCCTTGATGAGTTCTCTAGACTGCCTGGGAAGCTTCCTGTTCCATCCTTTCCTACTTGAGTCCCCTTTCTTCCTTCACAACAGGTGAATCTGCTTTGCCTCTATCATGAATATGAATTCTCATCCTCCTTTGGAAGGTTGGTTTAAGAAGGAAAACAGCAAATCTCCAAATTTATGTAATACCTTCCTAAGTAGACCCTTTCTATTCAAATTTATGCTTGTTCTCTTGCAACCACAGTCTGTATGAATATTTTTAAAAAATAAAATCCTCTAGAGATTCTTGCAACTATCTTTAGCCTAAGTACCACTGATCTTCACAAGCTGTCCTGTTGCCAGTCTGGCCCGTCCACCAGGCTCTATTGCCTGTAGGTTTCTCTCTGGTCTTCCAGCTTCCTTCTTGCTCTGTAATACCCTCAGTAATCCACTTAGCAGCCAATGCAATTCTCTGGTCAGAGCCCTCAGGGATTCCCTGTCTCTCTGTGTCTTATGAACTCCTTTCCCACTAACTCTATTCTCAGTCCAGTCCAGTGTTGTCTGTACTCATCCCTGCCCCTCCCCTCAACCCCCCACGTGCCCAGCTCCCTGGGCCTTGGGATTTTTGCACTGAGCATTCTCTGCCCTGGGAACAGCTCTTCACAAGTATCCTCTTGACTTTTTTCTTTGCTTTCTTAGTGTTTCTTCTTAACCATCCCCTTATGAGTGAGGACTTCCTCACCCACTCGCTATAAAAAAAGCCACCCCTTTCCATCTCTAACCGGGATGTTCCTGTATCTTCATGTGCTTTATTTTTCTCTTGTGCATTCATTACCACCTAATAAACTAAATGCCTTATGTATTCATTGCATTCCTTTTCCACATGGCAAGAAGAATTTATTCCTGGTAAATTCTAAGTGTACAGTTAACACTGGTTGACATCTTTTGAGTGAATGAAAACACTGTGAAATCTGGTTCCTTTTTCTTTCTGCTGGCTTTGTTACACTTTTACTTTCACTCTCCAAGAGCTAGTTTTTTGGGGTTTTCTCAGCATGAGATGCAAAGAACGCTGAGCTCCTTTGCATCTACAGGAAGCATGGCATCCATTCTTCTGACTACTATCCTGGCAAGATGTGAAGTCCATGTGGGCAGAGGCCAAAGACTGCAGACCCCTGGAGGTTTTCACTTTTATGCTGGTACACACATTAGTCAAAAATAGCATTTAAGCATTCCTATTGGTTTCTAGTTTTGATGGCTTCAAGTCCCAGGACATGGATATCAGTGTGTTTCTCTGAATATGCCTTTCTGTCCAGATTTAGGGAGGCAGAGTACCCTATAGCCTTTTTGAAAGGGTCCGGAAAAGTCAGTGATTATCACTGGTGCAGTGTTTTCTTGTTGTATAGACATGAGTGATGGTTACCAAGCACATGACCAAAAGGAACTAAAGCCATACATCCGAACGCATTCTTTAACCTGACTGAGGATGAATATAATACAATTTCTTCTCCATACGTTTTTAAAAATTAGAAGGAAAAATTTCATCATAGTCAGTTGATCAGGTGAAGACTGTCAGATAAAGCAGTGATGGAGCACAGATCAGAGAGACATCAAGGAGGAAACCGTATGGGCATCTCAGGGGGATATTCCAGTGGGAGACCCCAAGGTGGTGATGTGCTTGGTGTGGCTGGTGGACAGGACAATGGATCATGTATTTGCATGGAGTGGGAGAAGGGTAAAGGGGATGAGGGATGGATCCTATAGGTTTTTGTTAAAAAAAAAAAAAAAAATTATTGTCTGCACTGTGCATCATGTGGGATCTTTTTTCCCTTACCAGAAATTGAATCTGTGTCCCATGAAGTGGAAGTGTAGATTCTTAACCACTGGCCCTCAGGGAAGGCCCTCCTATTGAAGAGGAAAAGTTAAAATTTTACATAACCTCCTGCTTATTCTGCCTCTGTACCTCAGCTTGCTCCTTGCAAAGTCTGGATCATGTAGGTCATGTAGGCTCAGAAAGTGGGGACTTCACTTCACTTCAGTCTCTCAGTCATGTCCGACTCTTTGTGACCCCATGAATTGTAGCACACCAGGCCTCCCTGTCCATCACCAACTCCTGGAGTTCACTCAAACTCACCTCCATCAAGTCGGTGATGCCATCCAGCCATCTCATCCTCTGTTATCCCCTTCTCCTCCTGCCCCCAATCCCTCCCAGCATCAGAGTCTTTTCCAATGAGTCAACTCTTCGCATGAGGTGGCCAAAGTACTGGAGGTTCAGCTTTAGCATCATTCCTTCCAAAGAAATCCCAGGGCTGATCTCCTTCAGAATGGACTGGTTGGATCTCCTTGCAGTCCAAGGGACTCTCAAGAGTCTTCTCCAACACCACAGTTCAAAAGCATCAATTCTTCGGCGCTCAGCCTTCTTCACAGTCCAACTCTCACATCCATACATGACCACAGGAAAAACCATAGCCTTGACTAGACGGACCTTTGTTGGCAAAGTAATGTCTCTGCTTTTGAATATGCTATCTAGGCTGGTTATAACTTTCCTTCCAAGGAGTAAGCGTCTTTTAATTTCATGGCTGCAATCATCATCTGCAGTGATTTTGGAGCCCCCCAAAATAAAGTCTGACACTGTTTCCACTGTTTCCCCTTCTATTTCCCATGAATGACTTAAATGCTAGGAAGTGGAGCTTATCTCATTCACCCTTGTCCTGCTCTTTGCAGTTGCCTGGTCCCTGCAAACCTACTTAATCAGGCCTGTCCATGTATGGGTCAGGCATCCCCCTCCCCATCCTGACCATTGTTCCCACAGAAACCCCTTAGTTTAAACCAGCCTATTAGCAGCTAATGTTTCCCACTATAGTAGGTCTTTAAAAACTCTATAATCTCTTGGTTTGGGGCTCAGAGCTTGGAGTGTTAACTCCTCTGGGCCCGCCAGTATAATAAACCTGAATTCTCCAGCTCTCTGAATGTGGTGCTTGTTTTCTTGATTACTGGTTTCTGCAACATTTCTGGAGGCCCTAACGAGATTCCAACCACGCCAGCCCCTTGAGGTGCCAGACTGGTGGCTCGGCCAGGCTGGAGTGAAGGAACCCCGAGACGAATGAGGAGGTGTGCCACCAGATGGTATTCCAGGTTCTCTTTTGCACTGGCATTCCAACTCTCCGGACGGCCTAGCCCCAACTGTACTAATTGGAGGGACAGACCAACTCACCAAGAATGGCCACAGGATAGGGTAGGGCCCTGGGGCCAGTCCCCAGTCAGGTCCTACCCCAACGGGTAGAAGAGGAGACTGATCACCTCCTTGGAGCTCCCAGGAAGGAAGCAACAGATAGGGAGACCTGGGGACTCAGGGTAAGGGAAGCATTGTGATAGCCTCTGAGTGATTGTGAGTGTATGATTGCTGAATGAATGGAGTCAGAGAAATTTTTCTTTTTGGAAACTGCGAAACCAATTCTTTTTGCATATGTAATTCAAAGCAACTCATAGATGGAGGAGCCTGGTGGGCTGCAGTTCATGGGGTCGCAAAGAGTCAGACACGACTGAGTGACTTCACTTTCACTTTTCACTTCCATGCATTGGAGAAGGGGATGGCAACCCACTCCAGTGTTCTTGCCTGGAGAATCCCAGGGATGGGGGAGCCTGGTGGGCTGCTGTCTATGGGGTCGCACAGAGTCAAACACGACTGAAGCGACTTAGCAGCAGCAGCAGCAGCAGCTTGTTAAAAGGCCTGCCTAGGGAAAATCTGGAAGATAACCCTTTCCATGTCCTTGAAATACACAGCCACCTTTGCCTGAGACCTCAGCCTTGGGCAAGTTAGAACTTCAAGCATAGAAAAATAGGGGTCAAAGACATATTTATTTTAAATCTCAAACACAAAACTATAAGATCTCTGATTGTCTGTTGGCCTGGATTTATGTATGTCTCAATGTATGTCTTTTCTTTTTTTCTGATAATATTGTTGAAGTTGTAAATGAGTTCTAATTTAATTTACCTAAAGAAAAGTAAGTGCTTACAAATCAAACAGTTCTAAATACAAGAAAGATTAACCTAAATGAATTTCAGATTCATGTAACCTGGGAAATATTCAATAGTAAATATCTAGTATTAATGTTTGTTTGCTAATCTAATAAGGAAGTAGGATATACGTTTTTTATAAAGAAGATATAAAAAATAAAATTACATTTTATAAGAGAAAATAAAGTAGGTCTGACTTACAGGTGACTGTTACAGAAAGTGATTAAAAGGTTTGTGGAAAGTTGTCTCTGAAAAAACTTTGTGCATGGTTAGGACTGACTAAGTTTAAAATAAATTTAATTAAGTTTATCTAAATGAGTTTAAAGTAAGCTGGTGCAAAACTTGAATTTGGTCTTTGTGTTAAGAGGACATATACTTTCTTTAGATGTTGAACTGCTTTTAGTAGTAGATTTAAATTTCTTTACCATTTAATTGATCTGTTCTATATTTACCTTTGAAATCTTTTGTTAACTTTGGCTAAGTAAATAACTATCATTTCACAGTGACTTATATGATCCTACCTGACTGAGTGTTATAAACCCTTTTGATATTTATCGACAAAACTTCCTAAATAACTTGACTTCTAGCTAACTTTGGGATGCTTCAGAGGCCCCTGAGACATCCCAAAGAGCTATTAAGCTACCTGGGTTCATTGGACATGTTAAATTTCATAAGAATTACTGTTGAAGAGGTGAAAAATCTTTTCAGGTTATACTGTATGGTTGATGTTACTAATATAGATATCCTAAAATTATGTGAAATTCATATAGATCTGATATGCTCTCATAAAATATGGTCAATTATAATTCTAGTTATCATATTAAAGTGTTATGACCAGGTTTCTTTGTCAATTGCAATAGAATCAGATTTTAAACATGCCTTCTATGGTTTTACTCTCATGCCTTTAGAAGAATACTGCTAGTTCTTCAAAATTTATGGAAAAGACTTTCTAAGATTAAGCAGATAAACAAATTTTGTTATTAACAGTAAACTGGTACCAGACTGGAATTTGGTCTTCTCTCTGTTTAGAGAACAAAGTTTTCTTAGAATGCAGCTTTTCATAACAGATTATGAGTTTCTTTGCCTTTAAGTGATTTATATTTGTTTTTAAAATCTTTTTGTTACTTTGGTAAAATAAATAACCATTATTTAAGGTTATGGCATGTGTAGACAACGCTCATTCTGCTTCTACAAAAAATATCCCCTCATGGTTAGACTTTTGCTATCCTGATGTCCCTGAAACATGGCACTAGTCTGCTCCTAAATCAGGAAATTAAAAATGGACAAACAACAGCTGAAAATCAAAGAGCCAGGGCTAGGGGAAATCCAAGATGGTCGCTTGGCTTTTCCTGGCTCCCTGACAGACCTTTTTTATTTGATGGGTTAAAGCCTTCCCTGGCTACAGTGTTAATGCCCTCACAAGGAGTTCTCCAAAAAGAAAAAATTATGTTCCACTGAATATTAAGTTCTAGTTTTGTTAATTAAGGTCTGTGCTGACTAAGACTCACTAAAAGGTTAAATTAAGTTATTAGAAAGGACACTCCAAGATTGGTTCTAAAGCTTATCTCAGTAATCAATCTTTGGATAAAGGTCAGATGTACACCCAGGAGATTAACACTTGGCTATAATCATTTAACTGAGTCAGATGACCTGGGGTATACCAGGCTGTATCCAATGAAAGTTCTTGACTTATATTCTTGCTTGTGACCTTACTAATAATTGCTCAATATATTATTTTCTATATAGCTTGTTTCAGAAGATTATGTCTTATGTTACCAAATGTGTGACTCAGCCTGTGATAAAATGCTGATATGCAGTTCTGTATGAGGTCAATAATTATAATAATGTAACTCTAGATATGGGAAGAAGCAACAAGAGGGAATATTTTCCTGGACCAGGAGGCTATTAAGACAGGTAGGGTCCAGAGACTTGCTACTTACAAGGCCTGGCCTAGTGACAACACATTGAGGGGCCTGTCAGTGGAAGCTTTGTTAGACTGGGAATGAGCCTTCCCAGCACCATGGGACACGATGACCATGAAATGCCCCCCAAACATGGTCAAATATGTGACTATGAAGGGACCCTGCTGACTGGAAGTTGGCCCTTGCCAGCTGCCTCTATGAAGATTAAATCATGACCATTACAAGATGCTGACCTTCAACACCCCCTTTAAAGGAATTCAGGGTGGAGACAAAAAATAAGGCACTCTGCTCTGGGAAAAACCTGAAAAAACAGGCCTTCAGATAATCAGATGTTTTCAGGTAAAGAGTTTTATGAGTCCAAATTCTTGCATCTTCTCATGCCTAGAGAAAGACTAATGTCAGAAGCCAATGTCTGGACCTGTTTCTCCCAGCTAGACCCCAGCAGCTTTCCTACATCTATTAATCTTTGGGCCATTTATCTTTAACTTTCTTGTTAAGTTTGTTTCTCCAAGTAGTAGTACGACAAGAATATCCCCCGGCCAACACCCAGACAGTGCCAGAACAAGCTGCCTCATCACTCTGTGGACTCTCATTTCCCTCCATAAATGCACCCTGGGGTCCTCAGGCTATTCTCCCTTTGAGATCTTATAGGGAGACCACCCCAGTGATAGAAAAGCTCAAAGGAGACCACCACCAACATCTGACCTGGAGGCCCTGGAACAACACTTCAGGCCCTGGAAAAGTCTTCTGCCATATCACCCAAGAAACCTTAAAAAGGACACACATTCCTTTGGGTAATTGGGTTCATACCTGTCAGCCAGGAGATGAGATATAGGTTAAAGATGAAAAAATAGAACCACTTCAGCCAGTTTGGATAGGCCCTCACTTGGTTGTCCTGGCAACCCCTACTGCTGATAGAGTTACAGGTGTCATCCCTTGGACCCACCACACTAGAGTCAAGGAGGCAGCAACTTCCTGTGATGAGGACACCTGGAAAGCAGTTCGGGACCCCCAAAACCTCCTCAAGGTCCAGTTCCAAAGACAACGGCCCTCACCCATGAGGGATGCTTAGCCCTGCTCTAGTCACTCCAGAAGCTGACTAGTCCACGCATGGTGGAAGCTTGAGGATTCTCCAGCCCTGCTCCAGCCACACTCTGGCAGCTGGCTGGTCAATGCATGGTGGAAGCTTGAGGATCTGGCTACCGAAATATGGATGGATTTTCATTGTCAACCCTGGCCTCTATCCCTAATCAGTATTATTGCTGTGCTCTTCATTATACGACCAATTAGACTCCCTGGCTGAGGTGGTCTTACAGAATAGGAGAGGGCTAGGCCTACTGACAGCCGAAAAGGGAGGACTCTGCCTCTTCTTGAATGAAGAATGCTGCTTTTATGTAAACCAATCAGAAATAGTCAGGAACGTGGCCCAACAGCTAAGGGAACAGGTCATAAAAAGGAGAGAAGAACTAGCTAATTCCTGGGATAACTGGAGCAATAGCTGGAGCTGGGCATCATGGCTTCTCCTTGAACAGGTCCTCCCTTCATGCTCTTTGCAGTAGTCTTGTTTGGCCCTTGTATTCTCAATGCAGTTACCCAGTTTGTAACCTCTCAGATTGAATCCATAAAGTTACAAATGGTACTAGCTCAATATAGCCCCCTAAACAATGGGGAGCTCTGCCTGTCCTACCAACACACGAGATGATGCTCTCTACAACGAGTGATAGAAGAATAAAGAGGAAAAGTTAAGTTTTACATAACCTCCGGCTTGTTCTGCCTCTGTAACTCAGCTTGCTCCTTCAAAGTCTGGATCACGTAGGTCACGTAGTCTCAGAAAGTGGAGACTTAAATACTAAGAACTGGAGCTTGTCTCACTCACTCTTGTCCCGCTCTTTGCAGTTGCCGGGTCCCTGCAAACCTGCTTAATCATGCCTGTCCAGGTCAGGCATCCCCCTCCCCATCTTGACCACTGTTCCCACATATGTGAAACCCCCTAGTTTAGCAGCTCGTGTTGCCCACTACAGTAGGTCTATAAAAACTCTGTAACCCCTTTGTACAGGGCTCAGAACTCGGAGTCGTATCTCCTCTGGGCTCGCCGGTGTAATAAACCTGAGATCTCCAAGTCTCCGAGTGTGGTGCTTGGTTTCTCAGTTACTGGTTTCTGCAACACTGTTGGTTTTTGAATGGTACTGAGACTGAGATAGGAAACCACTTAAAGATTTTGTAGAGGGCAGTGACATGATCTACGTTTAGAAGAAATCCTAATACTTCCTGACGAATGAACTCCAGGGAGATTATTTGGGAGACTGGTTCAGGTCTCTTCCCTCCAACGATGGAGTAGTGGAGGTGGGGGTAACAATAGATAAGATTCTCCTGTTGGTACTTGTGATCCATTATTTACAAAGAGAATGGACTGGAAATAGGATTGACAATTTTCATGAGAGTCCTTCATCTGAATCAGAGGTAACCTAGCATATTGGTACAAGGATTCTGGAGGCAGACAGCCTGGATTCAAATCTCAGCTCCAACAGTTACTCATTGTGTGATCTGGGGCAAGCATCTTAACCTCAGCACCTGTTTTTTTCTTCTGAAAAATGGAGGTACAAATGATATCTATCTCAGGGCTGTAGCAAAGATGAGATGTATTGGCTTAGTGTAGAGTTGAATCCATAGGAAGTAAAATCATTAAAATTTATACTATTAGAGATCTTAAAATATACTGCTTCTTAGGTACCTTCCAGGCACTTTACAAATGCCATCTCATCTACTCTTCAAACTAATCATAGGCTGTTAGGTGTCACTGTTCCTGTTTTAAGTGTAAGAGGAAGACTGGGCCAGAGGTAGCCTGAAGCACTGCTCACTACATCAGGCACAGTGGGGTGATGCACAGTGGGATTATTGCCCATTTTCAGCTCCCTGCATCTCACTCACATCCATGAATATAGTCCATTTATTAATAGTGACATATTCGCACATGCAGCATTACTGCCAGAACAAACTAGGAAACTGACTCTTAAAGGTGGATCCCGGGGTTGAGTTTGTTCACATATTTGAAGAGCTCATGGATAACCTACTGGGAAAAAGGGCCAGGGTATTAGACAGCAGAGGGACCTTTGTGATTCTCAGATTCCCACTGTCATGGCCTGAGATGGGATTCAGAGCAGCCAGAGAACCTGGTGTCCAGGAAGCTGATGACAGCAGCACTTGGTCACTATGGTGACAATGGCGATGAGAAGGATGGTACAGTGACCTGGCTTCTAGTGGGACCACAGAGCACAGGGAGGGGGAAAGAGAAAATGAGAGCTGTGAGAGTCTGACTGAGAAGGCAAGCCATTTGCTGGAAAGTCACGAGGGCTGCTGAGAAGGCTCTTGTGCCCTGTATTTCAGGGCACACACCCAGGGTCACACCAGAGACCTGAGTGCCAGCGTGGCAGCACATGTGTGCTCAGTCGTGTCCAAATCTTTGCGACACCACAGACGGTAGCCCGCCAGGCTCCTCTGGCCAGGGGATTCTCCAGGCAAGAATGTTGCAGTGGGTTGCCATTTCTTCCTCCAGGGGATCTTCCTGACCCAGGGATTGAGCCTGCATCTTCTGCATTGCAGGTGGATTCTTTCCCACTGAGCCACCTGGCGGCAGTAAAGAATAAGACAAGGCTGAGGAATCCATTCTCCTAAAGCCTCTGCATCTCCCCCAGTGGCAGAGGCAGACCCTCTACATCCCGCCTGGGAAAACTTCTTTCACATCAAATTTACTGTAATGGCCATACCCGTGTGGATTCCTCACAAGGGCTGGCAGGTATTTGTGCTTCCTATTCCTCTATCGTTCACAGCCTCCAGGTCCATAACTAGAATTCATTCCCTATGTAGGAATCAGGGACAGGTTAGTACAGGGTTTGCTCCAAGAGCAGAAAACTCGAACCACTGGAAGAGATATTGCAGCTATGTATTGTCATGATAACTCTGTAGTCTCTCATGTAAAGATAATAGAAACCAACAGAAACCCTTCTTGATTCTCTGACCCCTAGATTACAATCTATTCTGATAGAAATGGGCAAAGGGTCCTTGGACATGTTTCCATGTTCCATCAAGGCAACAAGCCAAAAGTAATACCACGTTTCTGAGACAAAGGAGGAGATTGGTGCCATTGTCAAAGGCTGCTAACATTCAGGCTTGCACTTCCTACCACATCCCACCACGGTCCCAGTTTTAAATTGCTTTTTTTGGTCATAGCAAAAGCCAGATGGATGAGGGAAAATGACAGGAAATTATTGCAGACTTAATCAGATGGTGTTACCCATTGTAGCTGGATTTTTGAATGTGCTATCTGGATGGTAGCAAATCAATAGAGCCTCTGACACCTGGTATTCAGCTCTTGCTCTAGCAAATTCTGCCACTGTTTTCAGTAAAGAAAGCAGAAGCAGTTTGCTTCTGAAAGGGACAAGAGTCTATCTTAAAAGCTTTAGAGCTGGGTCTACCCTTCCACTCCCAGCCATCATCAAGTCCAGAGATACACAGGTGACTTTGAAATCCTGCTGAACATTTCACTTTTTTGTATAATAAGATTAAGCTACTTGGGCCCAGTGAGCAGAAGTAGCAAGTACTGTGGATGCCTTGAAAACACATGTGTGTGCCAATAGGTACAAGACACATACCTTATTAATGAAGTTTCTCGGGTCCACTGGTTTCAGACCCATCAGTTATGCCTCTGTGCTGGGAGGGATTGGTGGCAGGAGGAGAAGGGGACAACAGAGGATGAGATGGCTGGATGGCATCACCGACTCGATGGATGTGAGTTTGAGTGAACTCCGGGAGTTGGTATTGGACAGGGAGGCCTGGCGTGCTGCAATTCATGGGGTTGCAAAGAGTCGGACACGACTGAGTGGCTGAACTGAACTGAACTGAAGGCAAGAGGCAAATTCTGCACACTGAGGCCCAGCGTGGTCCATGCTGACCAAATAGGCAGAGAAAGAAGTCATCCTATTTCCTGGGATGACTGATTTTAATTATTGGAGGACAATTGAGTTGCTGGTATATAGGAGAGGAAAGAGAAGGAGGTCTAGATCTTAGATGGGACTCACCATAGCCTGTCTAAATGCACAAGATACATGAGTTCCATCCCTGGGTTGGGAAGATCCCTTGGAGGAGGAAATAGCAACCGGCTCCAGTATTCTTGCCTGAAAAATCCCATGGACAGAAGAGCCTGGCAGGCTATATTCTCTGGGGTCACAAAGAGTCAAACATGACTGAGCAACTAAGCATGAACACATGCAATACTCCTTTGGCTAAGAGTTTAGGTCAGGCAATAGATTGATCAGTTTAACTGGAACATATTGCTTTATAATGTAAATTTGCAAATATGGCCAGTTAAGAATTCAAAGAATAATTTAGGCCCTCCCTGCTGTATTAGGAGGGAGCCCAGCATATTTTCCCTTTGAATGCATTGTTTTAAGTCTTAAGTAAGGACAGTCGTGTTTTCCTTTGAGTCACTGAAATTAGAGGTCTAATAAGCCCTCTCTGAGGTTGGATGAATCTATCAAAGTGACAAAAACTTCTTTCTGCCACTTTGGTGTAGTTTCCTGGAAACCTAAGAATACGGAAAAGATTGTTTACAACTTGTTCCAGCGGAATGATATGAATGAGACTCTGCCTCTTCCTGATATGAAACCATCCCAAAGCTGCGGTTGTTTTCCAAGGCAAGGTTGATGGCCATTCCGTTTCCCATCAGCCCACCGTGCTCCCGTCTATGAGCAAAGGTGGGAGGGGCGAGGGGAGAGAGCAGGCCTGTGTTTAGGATGGCCCAGGGGTGGAAAGGGTTTCAGTGTGTGTGTCAGGTCTCCCCAGACCGCTGTGCTTTCTCCCATTCTCTTTCATTACAGGGCACGCGGACTCTTTGGATCCCTCACTTTTCTTCCCATTGTGACTGTTTCCTGCCAACCCCATTTCTTCTTAGCCACTGTTCCTTGATTAGTGTCTCCGCATCTATTCTGAAAGTTCCCACTAACGTTGAATCTCAGAAATAAGGGATTCAGAATCTTTCTTCCCAGGGGACCTGAGATTCCTGATTCAAATAGAGCTGCTCACCCCTCCATGATCGTCCTCGTCCTGTGTCGGAATATTCTCCCCGAAAAAGACAAAGCGTTCCTAAGTTACAGGCCATACTTCTTCAGGTATTCTGCTTTGTTTGCCAGTTAGTGATTTTTAAGGGTTAAAATATTGGCGTTTTAAAACCTAATTGGATGATAATCGCTTAACAATATTGTGTGGGCTCCTGCCGTAGAACAGCGTGAATCAGCCATAGGTATAGGCGTGTCTCCTCCCTGTTGAACTTCCCCTCCACCCACTTGGTTGTCACAGATCACTGTGTTGGGCATCCTGTATTATACAGCAAGTTCCCACTAGCCATCTACTTTTGTCTTAGGTAGTGTGTGTGTTTCAGTGTTACTCTCTCAATTCATCCTACTCTTTCCTTCCCCCGCTGTGTCTGAAGTCTGTTCTCTAGATCTGTGTCTCTATTTCTGATGATATAATGCGGTTTTATTCTCCGAGTACAATTCTTTGCTTTGTTTGTGAAAGACAGACGGAGAATCCAGCAAATTACACAGTACAATCCATGAAGCAGTGGATATAGAGCTTAAAATAATACCTATCACTTTCAGCTGAAATAGATTACAACTCTCCACTGTATTATCCATCAAACACATTTAATATGCCATTAGCATTTGCGGAATGATGCGCTAATACAGTAAAATGGCATTGATCAAGGGTGTTAATTAGATGCTGAAAAATTTAAATAGGTTGTTTTGTCAAAAGCAAGCCATGATTTCATCGATGTTATGAGCTCTTGATTATAGTGGCTGTGTTCTCTTGATGGATTCCTTAGTGGAAAGATAATTTGCTGATATCTACACATATCAGCCAGAGATATTATTATTTTATATGGATGAGAAATGTCTTGGTTTAGAATCTGCTTAGTTGCTGTTATAGAAAATGTGTTATATCTTCTCTGACCCTGAAAAAAAGGAGCATTCTTTAGAAAACAGCTGAAAAAAATGCAAAAGATGTTGAATTGGAGGACTAAGTCTAGATGATAATAGCAAGTGGGTACTTTGGCCACCTGATTCGAAGAGCTGACTCATTGGTAAAAGACCCTGGGAAAGACTAAAGGCAAAAGGAGAAGGAGCAGCAGAGGATGAGATGGTTGGATGGCATTACTGACTCCATGGATACGAGTCTGAGCAAACTTCAGGAAATAGTGAGGGACAGGAAGCCTGGTGTGCTGCAGTCCGTGGGGTCTCTAAGAGTCGGACTCGACTGAGTGAACAAGAACGACAAGTGGATGTTTCTCTTCAATACGTAATGCGGAGAATGAGATGAGATGACGTTGTAAGATGAATGATTTAACCTCTAGCCTGATTCTACCAGGTTGCATCTCTAAATGTGTCTGAGTGGTTGGGGGAAGATTTCAGGGGAGCCCCATTTCCACTTATGTGAGTACTTTTCTTCTTGCTGGTCTGTTTTACTTTTGGTCCTCTCAACCCTGAATTGTGGTTTTGCTTTTCAGCCACAACTACAGCTGTTAATTGAACACCTTTTTCTTTATGAATATTTTCCGACTTGGCCTTATTTCAGAGACTATGATTTCTAGCTAAATGGATTGTTAGTGTAAACTATTACATTATATTTAAGAAGACTTGAAACCTTTTTAACAATGATGCCTCATAAACTATTCTCCCTGAGAAGCTTCTGATATGGTTTATTAAATGTATTTCCAGAGCATATATATGTATTTAAAACCATATTTTCAAATAAATACATATGCACATATGCAGATAGATGGTATAGATGTAGGTGTATATATACCCATTCGTTTCCCTTGTGGCACAGATGGTGAAGAATCTGCCCGCAAAGCAGGAGACCCGGGTTTGATCCCTGGTTTGAGAGGATCCCCTGGAGAAAGAAATGGCAACCCACACCAGTATTCTTGCCTGGAAAATCCTATGGACAGAAGAGCCTAGTGGGCTACAGTCCATGGGGTTGGAAAGAGTTGGGGTGACTGAGCATGCGTGCATGTTCACACTTAGATGTGGATATAGAGATGTAGATACAGACATGGACAGCAACATCAAACATTATTTTAATGATCCCTATAAGGGAAAAAACAATTTGGGGAGAGTTGAAATTGATCCAAATGTAGTTTTGTAAGAATAAATCTCAAGCCTTTGGTATTCAATGGAGGTGTTCATTTGGAGTTCTAAATAATTTGTTACTATGAAGTATGTTTGCTTTTTTCAAGCAAGGATTGTATGAAAATGTGAATTAGTGAATTAGTATAAGTTAAAAAAAAAACCACTTTGGATGTAGATCCTGTAACTTTTCAACAGAGTGATCTGTCCTTAGGGAAGAAACTGAATAACTCCTGAATATACATGGGACAATGATCTTTGGTCATCTGGTTGACCTTCACAAACCAGCTTGTAGCAGACAACACAAAACCATCATTTCTCTAAGTTATGCAGTTTCCAAGCTTTCTCCATGAATTGCCATTTCCTATAACAACTACTTTGGGGAAAATGAGCAATTGTCCAATTAGATATAGACTGATACAGTCAGTTGCTACCGTCTTCTGCATTTGAAAATGGAAACTTTTGACCAAAGCCGTAGGGTGAGAACAAAAAGCAACATGTGCCTGCCTCCGTTAGAATGGATGAATACAAAGAAATTTTTTTACTCTTCTTCACTTCATAATTTTATGTGAGACATTATGTCTATGGGGAAAAATCTGTTTCATTTTTCAAGGTACGTTGAATTCTTTTACTGTTAATATAGTGCCAAAATAATCTAAACAAACTCTAAAATTTGAGAAAATTCCAAATTTTATCATGTTTATGATTAACCATATCCTTAGCCACTCATAAGCACAATGGTTATTTAGATATCTTGTGGATACTTTATCTTGTTAGCTGCAGGCACTGATACACAAAGCAACTAAAAATAGTGTGTACCCAAGAATAAAAATATTATTAATAGCTTTGAAATAAAACTTTCATGAGGCTTATATTATGGATAAATTCACTAACTTAAAAAAAGTTAAAGATATGCATTGAACTATATTGAATTGAACTAAATATGAATAATCAAGTGTAACTATGTTAATTAAAGACCTTTGAATTTTGCAATATTAGATTTCTTAGGTTAGAGAGGCCTTTATTTTTTATTTAGCAATTTCTTAAACAAGGTCTGTATATATGATAAACCACAAAAATTACTGTGATTTAGTAACTAGCTATATGCAAGCTCAGTTCTTGGCCTATAGATAGGTATTAAATGGAAGATGATGCTTTTGATAAGAAGTAATTTTGCCGTGATATAACAAAGTAGGTACATAAATCTCAGAAGATCTTATATGAGTAATAATGATTTCACATTGCTTAGCATCTATCTAGTGAGAAATTTTCAAACAAGCATACATACATATATATATATATATGTATACACACACACACATGTATGTATTTTCAAAATATGTACATTTAGTGAGTAGGGTCGGCTTCTAGTCCCATGATAATTGTGAGCCCTAAGCTTCTTACATAGAATATTATTTTTACATGAATATTAGTTTACTGTTTTTCTTACATGAATATGAATTTATCTTTATTTTTCCCTTTAGATACAACTTTCAAAAATATATAGCTGCACTAACATGTAAAGGGTATGCTTATTCCAGGGTTCTTACGTTCAGAAAACTCATAAAGTTTTAAGAACTTTAGATACTGGAAGGATGATGTTACCATAGCAACCCATATCCGTGGCCAATCTTTCTGAATATTTAACTTAAAAGACTTAAAGATTAGGCCATTGCAGTGAGATGCAAAAATAAAGCTCAAAGTATTTATACAGTACTGGAGTAGAGTGGTTGCAAATACATGTATTGTCCTTTTTTAGAACTCATATTGCTTGGTAGTCAATTAGATTAAACTCATTTTAACAAATGATTAAAAAGCATTTACCTTTCACTAAGTTATGCAGTAGGAATTGGGGGAAGAAACTAAATACTATTCTTAAAAGTCCCGAATGTGGCTAGAGTACCAGCTACATGTACTAGCTGTTGCGACTTGAGAGCATGTGTTGGTGGTCAGCTCTTCCATGCTCTGGAATCCATGTGTTTGGGGATAAAGAAGCAACATTCACAGAGAGGGGGACAGGCAATTGTAAAGCAGTACAAACACAGGCATGTCCTGGAATGAATGAGCACCAGGTTTCTTGGGAAAGAATTGAGCAGGTGAGAATATTAATAAAACAATGGAATAATGCTGAGCAGAAGAATATGTTAGATGTCATGCTAAAACCCTGTAAGCTTCCTGCATGGAGCATTTGAAAGTGGAAAGGTAATACTGAAAAAATTTGGGAAAGCAATTGTTCAGTAGGACAACTGTTTACAATGAGGAAGATTTACTGAAGATAAAAGTTGAGTGTTGGTCAAGTGGAGTCAGGGATGGGACAAAAGGATTGAAAAAGAGTTTTCAGAATTGTGGAAGAATAAAGAGCAGAAATCAAAGATGAGGCTAACAAGTCATCTATCTGGTTTGGTTGTCAGCTCTTCTTTACTGGAAGAAAAAAAAAACCCAGAATGGAACAGTTTGGAATTAATATTTCAGACATTTTGCATATTTGGTCAGCAGGAGAACTGGCCTTGTAGATGCTGGGAGAAAGGGAAATTTAGTGAGGTCAGTAGGGGCATCTATATCATGGTGATGAGGGAAGGAGGTGAGAAGAAGGTATGGGGAGGCTGGAACTGTGTGGCCATCAACACTCTGGCTCAGAGCAGGAGAGGAGTCACTCAAAGGACCCTGTGTCAAGGATGCTCTCAATCTGGAACGTAAGCTCCTTCACATCACAGATTATTTTTGTACATTTTTAATCTTCAGTTCAGTTCAATTCAGTCGCTCAGTCATGTCTGACTCTTTGTGACCCCATGAATCGCAGCACGCTAGGCCTCCCTGTCCATCACCAACTCCCAGAGTTCATTCAGACTCACGTCCATCGAGTCAGTGATGCCATCCAGCCATCTCATCCTCTTCGTCCCCTTCTCCTCCTGCCCCCAATCCCTCCCAGCATCAGAGTCTTTTCCAATGAGTCAACTCTTCACATGAGGTGGCCAAAGTACTGGAGTTTCAGCTTTAGCATCATTCCTTCCAAAGAAATCCCAGGGCTGATCTCTTTCAGAATGGACTGGTTGGATCTCCTTGCAGTCCAAGGGACTCTCAAGAGTCTTCTCCAACACCACAGTTCAAAAGCATCAATTCTTTGGCGCTCAGCTTTCTTCACAGTCCAACTCTCACATCCATACATGACCACAGGAAAAACCATAGCCTTGACTAGACGGACCTTTGTTGGCAAAGTAATGTCTCTGCTTTTGAATATGCTATCTAGGCTGGTCATAACTTTCCTTCCAAGGAGTAGGCGTCTTTTAATTTCATGGCTGCAATCACCATCTGCAGTGATTTTGGAGCCTAAAAAAATAAAGTCTGACACTATTTCCCCATCTATTTCCCATGAAGTGATGGGACCAGATGCCATGATCTTCATTTTCTGAATGCTATGCTTTAAGCCAACTTTTTCACTCTCCACTTTCACTTTCATCAAGAGGCATTTTAGTTCCTCTTTTTAATCTTGTCTGTTTGATACACTGATTGAGGATAAGAAGAATAAGATTTATAGTATGGACTGCACTAATAAATGATGCCATATGGATGCTGGCAAAGAGAATTTCTTTAACTTAGAAACAAATCTGTCAATTAAGATCAACTGTTTAGGATTTTTGCAAGTTACTTGATATTGAAGTAAGGGCATTTTTTTATATTTACCCTCCAAGTAGGGCTTTCCTAGTTTCTCAGTGGTAAAGGATCTGCCTGCCAATGCAGGAGACACAGGTTTGATCCTGGGGTTGGGAAGATCCCCTGGAGAAGGAAATGGCAAACCCACTCCAGTATTCTTGGCTGGGAAATCCCACGGACAGAGGAGCCTGGCAGGCTACAGTGCAGGGGGTCACAAAGAGTCGGACATGGCTTAGTGACCAAAACAACAACAACCCCCCAAGTAAGTGATGGTGTTGTTAAACTCCTAAATGAAATGCAGGGAAACACTTAGGTGATATTCTTGCCAGATGAAGGTTTTGGGTTTTCTAATAGATGCTTAGATACGTGAATATTGTAGATGTATTGTAACACTATGGCATGCCCAATTTCCATGCAGTGAGTTAGTTTTACTCTCAGTTAGCAGGTTTTGTGCTCTGTTGGATTTCGGTGTCACATATACCCAGTTCGGTCAATCTGTAATGCTAGAGACTGATATTTATAGAATATATTTCTCCTAACGATCCTGTCTTTGTTTCTGAAAGGATGACCCCACCTGGGTTTTCCCTTTTACATTCTATGCTCTATATCTGTGTGTGGTGCCATCAATTCATATGCATGCACACGCAGGACATGGGCATGCTTTATCTTCCTCTTATGAGGGATAAGTAGATTTGTCTTTACGAAATAGTGTGGTGGTTGATCTGGAGGCTGGAAATCCAAGATCAAGTTGCTAGTGTGGTTGGATTCTGAGGAAGGCTCTCTTGCCAGCTTGTAGAAGGTATAAATATGTGCTTTCTTCTTATGAGGATGACACTTTTATTGGCTTAGGGCCCTTCACCCTTATGGCTTTATCTACTCATTGCCTTTTAAGAAATCCTCTCTCCAAATACAGTCACGTTAAGGGTTAAGGATGCAACATGAATTTTGGGAGACACAATTCTTTCCATAGCAGTGGGAAAGTTATTGTCCTCACCTAGTGGAGTTTTTAGAAAGATACATGTGCTTTGGTAAAGGGCCCAATGTCATAGCCATAATTTACCATTGAAGAGTATAATAGATCTGATAACAATCATTTTACTGTTCATAAATATTATTTCTAAATATGTACATATTTGAAATAAACTTAGAAAAGTTTCTCCAATTTTATATGAGTAGAAAGTAGCAGCATTTCTTTAAAAAGCACATTTTTAAGAAACTACAAGAGGTAGGTTTAAGTGCAGCTAAAAAGGATTGGAGACTGGTGTGTGTAAAGATTGATTTCACAGGTGATTCCGTTCAGAAGTCATCCAGGTCTTTTCACGAAGTTTTCATAATGTTACTACCACCCATTACAAGTATGAGAAGCATTGAAGGTAAAAGGCAAGAAAATGCGATTTATCCTAGATTTTTAACCAGTACATTCTTTTTTTTTTAACTGCACAGAGGAGAAAACTCTTTAGCATCTTACATGCAAGAGCGCCAATAACTCCTGTGCACTTGAAATGACATACTTTAGATTACTGTTTCTGAACTGGGTGATGTAGAATAGTCTGGATAAAACGTAACAGTATTTTTTAACGCTAGTCTCATTCCCTTCTAATCTGTTGTTCATCAACTAAGGCTGAATAAATTCCGAGATGTAATGCACATTCTCGTGTATGTCTACCAATAGGTCGGGAGTATGTGATAATTAGAGTATGATTCAGGCTTGAAGCTACCCTCGTACTGTTTTAACCTGAATGGAAAATGGCAAGTTGTCATTGCTAATATCCTAAGTGCTTCTTTTTCTTCAAGTTGACCCAGGAGAGAGAAATATTCCACCAGTCAGGGAGCTGATGTAGACTGTCAGTCTTTCCTTTGAGTTGCAGTGTGTCCACCAGCATTTACATCCATCAAAAGTGGTCCTGATGCTAAAAATAGAGCTCACATTTTGCATTCTGTAAAGAACAATGCAAACATGAATTTAAAATGTAGGGTCATAATTTTAAAGTGGTCAACATTCGCTGTCATGGAGAAGAAGATTACTCATCAAAATGGTAGAATGTAGATATTATTGACATATTTGTCTCCATCAGCATTTATTGGAGAATAGAAAAACTGCAAAATGTCTATAGACGAGAAGTTATGTAAAGTGCAGAAAAATAACAAAACAAAATCTATTATCTAACCCAGCCTTTCCAGTATTTGATAAAAATATTTCCCTTAGTGGATAATCAATAAATTGCTTCAAAATGGCTAAGCAACCTTGCTTATTTGACTCTTTGGAGATCTTGGGTTATGCCTTAGTAAGTTTACAATTAATCAGAAGCTAATGTTTTCCAGATATAATGAAAATTAATCAATACTGTTTGCTTGTTCTTCTGCCTACAAAAAAAAAAAAAGACTTTTATTTTTGTCTTTTTACCAGTTGCCCAGCACCTAATAAAGAAACTTCTGTGTAATGTTTAGTGGTTTGCTGTATCTATAAGCTAGCCTTTTATTGGTAGCTTGGTGTAGAAGACAGTTTACACTGACAAAAATGAGAATCTTAAATATACATATATAAATAAAATGATTTTTCCTATTATCTTATAGATGTATGTTGTCTAAGCAGTAGCCAATACCCACATGTGGCTATCTAAATTTACATTAAGTAGAATAAAAATGTCAGCCCTCAGTCTCAGTCAATGAATTTTAAAGGCTGAATAGCCATATAGATTAAGAATGGATCTAGGTACACAAAGGCCTTAAGAATTTCTCTGGTTTACATTTAGACATGACATTTTATGTGCAAAGATATAAAAGACCGACGTGGAAGCAAAACGTGGAAAATTGTGTAGATTCACTATTTGTTCAAAACTTTGATTGTGTAATTTTTGCCTTTAGGGCCAATCTAGACTGGCTGACCCTTCAGGCCATCAAATTAGTTAGGGTGGGAGATTATTACCAGGTGACAAACCTCTGACTGCTCCTCTACTATAGAGAATTCAGGAGACTTAAGATCACTGTGTTACACTTGTTTGGGAAAAAGTGCGATCGGACCTCCCACAAAGTTCATCCCAACTCGAGAGTTCGACTGGACGGGGACAGCAGGCACAGGACCTTTGTCACCGCCAAGGCCATATTCCCCAGCCATGCAGCCCTGTGGCTGACAGAGGCCCACAATTGCCCTTGAGCAGGTGGAATTGCGCTGTTCACACCCTGATTCCTGATGGAGCTCAAAAGCTGCTGTGTTGTAATGGGAGTTGCAGCCCCGGGGGGTCCTATGCCGGCCACTCAGAGCAGAGGCAGATCTCTCTCTGTATATGAAGCCGAGGTGCAGAGGGCACTGTGGCTTCTCCGGGGGTGTTGAGCAGGTTGTGAGCTAGAATTTTGTTTCTCTCTCCTGCCTTCCCTCCAGGTGCAAGCCTGCTTACTGAGATGCAGGTGAGGGTGGAGTTCCCCCCAGGGAAGTGCCTGGCCCAGAGCCCTCTTCCGCAGCAGTCACTGGCCCTCAGCCTGCATCTCTATTTTACTACAAGACACCATCCCTTTTCCTAAATTCTTCCTCAAGATTCCCCAGGATCATCACAAGGTTCAGATTCTCCCGGCCCTTTCACAGCAACAAAAGGCTGTTAGTATCTGTGTCCAAACACAAACAGGTTTATTCAAGCCTCTGGGCTTCCCAGGTGGTGCTAGTGGTAAAGAGCCAGGCTACCAATGCAGGACAAATGGGATGTGGGTTCGATCCCTGGGTGGAGAGGGATTGACCTGGAGGAGGGCATGGCAACCCACTCCAGTGTTCTTGCCTGGAGAATCCCATGGGCAGAGGAGCCTGGCGGGCTACAGTCCACAGGGTCACAAAGAGTCAAACATGACTGAAGTGACTTAGCATGCACTGCCTCCTATCCTCAAACTACAGGAGACTCAATAGAAAATTAATAAAAATCCTTGTGCAGCAACAGTTAACCTGTGTCCAACTACCTTTTCTGGCTAAGGTAACCAACAGATTTTCTTTAAAATCATGGCATAACTTTCACAGTGAAGGGGAGAGAACTTAGTCCTACTCAATCCTCTCTTAAGCTCTGTGATTTCTTCCCCTGGATTTCCCATTTTGGAAACACTATTTATGTGCAAATAACACCCTTTCTATTTCAATCTTCTGTAATTAGCCATCTTTTGTTGACTGTTCCAGTAGACAACTAATCAATCTGAAAATAAATGAATGAATTACATTTTGATTTTCAGCTTTGAAACAAGCATTGCAAATCCCTTTGAATTACAGCACTTTCTTGTACTTTGGGAGCTAAATATAAGTGAACCTGCCCACTGAACTTAAAATCTTAGGAAATGAACCAAACAGAAAGCTAAAGGATAGATTGATTATACGGACCTCAGACTTAAAGGAAAAATGTCATTAATAGAGCATCAGAATGTTCTCTAGAAACATTCTGAGCAGTTCTAAATCTTTTGGATGTCTCATGACAATGAGAGAATGATTTCTTGTTACTTTCTGTTGCTTAAGTGTACATGGATGCCGAAAAATTAAATGTTATCTATTTTAATTTTGTCATATCAAAATTAAATCATTAATTTAGTTAACCATACTTTCACCACAGGGCCAAATGCTCTCCTGTATTTTCAGTTACCATACTCACCTGGATTACGAAGTTGCTTTTGGAAAAGTGTCTTTCTTGTCCTTTGGGGCTGTGTTATCAGATCATTATAATAGCTGTATTCCATTAAATGATTGTTTCTCCTAATTCCTTTTTTTTTTTTTTTTAATTGAACTTTTTTTTACTTTGCATTGGAGTATAGCCAGTTAGCAGGGTTTGTGATCGTTTCAGGTGGACAGTGAAGGGAGTCAGCCATACACACACGTACACACTCTCCCCAGCCCGCTCCCACCCAGGCCGCCACGTGACACTGAGCGGAGTGCCCTGTGCTGATTCTCAGTTTCCCTGATTTCTCAGATCGAGGGGAGTTAGAAAATCATGAAAGAGATTTAAAAAAAAAACACTTTTAAAAGTCATACAGATCTTTAGTGTATGATATCTCATTGTGAATTTCTGATTGACGTTTTCAGTCTAGATTATTGTCATCCATTCTCTTTGTGTCCAAGTGGTGAGATCTGAGGCCCAGGAAGTTTGCATTGTCCTAAAAAAATATTTCTAAACTCTCTGCTGGGTATCTTTACAGGGCCAAACTATTTGTGTATCATGTAGATAGGTAGATTTTGCTTAGTTTACACAAGTATTGTTTGGTTTCCAGTTTCCACTGACAACAGTCAATATTGGTGTGTGTGTGTTTGTGTGTTTATATTTTGTGTTGCTATAGAATGGGTATAGTACAGTAGAAAATGGAAGTGTGATAATCCTTGTATGTACAATGGTTTACTTAACATTTTCTCTATACTTTACCACTTAGGTTTTTTCTAATTTGGGGGAGGTGGTGGTGGTTGCAGGCCAGTGCAGGAGGTGTATTAGACAAGGGTTCAATCCCTGGGTCGGGAAGAGCTCCTGGAGGAGGACATGGCAAGCCACTCCAGTATCCTTGCCTAGAGAATCCCAGGGACAGAGGAGCCTGGTGGGCTACAGTCCATGCGGTCACAGAGTCGGACATGGCTGAAGTGGCTTAGTATGCACACATGTAGGCTTAAAAATTGGCACTTCCCAGTGGCCTTATTAGTAAATTCTGTATAGGTGTCTGTCTCTCATCAACAGCATCACTAGAATAGATTTTCAAGGAAGCATTCACTTAATAAAATGTTCTGAGGAAGGAAACCTGAGACTAATCCCATTATAGCTCGTGGCCCTCCTTCTTCATCTGTCTGGTCTTTGCATAAATAGTGGTTCCAACTCCCAGGAGTTTTGCCATCATTTGAAGTCAGAGACAAGGTCTTATTTGAGTTTATAAAGGCTGTACTTTCCTGTAATGTTGCAAAATACTTTCTGCATGGTGGATACTCAATAAATGTATGTTAAATGGAACTTTAAATGAAATCAGAAAAAAATTTTTTTCATGACCTCAAAAAAGGTTCCTTTGAAAAGCTTTCCATGAATTCTCCAGGCCACATAGCTGTCTCCTGTTCATGTACTCTGTCAGCATTATACATCTCTGGTACTTCAGTGTGATCTAACAAATTCACGAGCATTGGAATTTAGGCTTACACAGGACATTGTCGCTCTTATATTAACCTTCCCTTCCCCATGAGTTTTTATAGCAGAGTGACAAGTCAATAGAACTTACTGATTATTAGCCCAGAATTCAGATTTTTACAGAGTCAAAATAACAATCAAAATGGTCACATTGGAAGAACATGCCTAATGTTTGAGGAAAAAACTATAAGTGTATTCAAGTTGATTTTTGCTCATTATCTTGCCCATCTATCAGTACTTTTAAGCCTTTGGATGAAAATAATTAATGGTTTCAACAAAGTAAGGGGTAGTATTTTGTCTGTTTCAAGAATAAACAAACCAGAACTAATTTTTTTTTAATGAAGAGGAAAAACAAAACAGAATATTTGGCTTGACACAGCAAAGTCTCTGATTCTACAAAGTACTAGAAAAGTATATTGGAAGGCTTCAGCTACAGCAAGCAACAATTTCTGAGTGTCATTTGTTTCATATATTTGACAGAATGTCTCCAGAGAATTCTTCAGTCAGCCAGTACAGAAGGTTGTTAAAACTATGGCAGACATCCTGCTTGCTTTAAAGTTGTTTTCTACAGCCTGAAAGTAGACATTATTATATATTTTACTACTTAGGGAAATAATTTATTTGTGGTGATGTATTGTCATCTCTGCCTAAATTGTGTTTAAAGAAGACTAAAATTAAATTATTGCAAAACTAGTTTTAGGGGCTTAGCCAAATGGCAACATTTACTTTGGTTATAATTGTGTCAAGGGATACAAAGAATTTTTTAAGTGGACTAGAAAAAGTGCAGTGTTGTTTGAAGCCAAGTTTATTATTAAGTTTCTTTCATAAGAGGGTTTTGGTTGAGAGAGACCAAATCAAGCTAATTCAAATACAGAGGAATTAATGAAAGGAGAGAGGGAAACCATAGCTGAGCTTTTCCATGATCCAGAACTGGGAACGGAGTGGTGTCAGGGACCCGCAGCTACTCCCAGTAACAATTCTTTCAATTCAAACTTGTTTGGTTGCTAAGAGCAGAACTCATCTGAAGTAAGTATAAAAAGAAAAAAAAAAGTTTTTATATACCCTTCTTGGTTTGTTTCACCCAGTCTCGTGACTTTTAACACCTCTGCTAATGACTTCTTCATTGCTCACTTGATTGGTGAGTGTCTGATCACTCCTCATAGAACTGCAATCAAATCCAATTAACCATTCCTTTTTCCATTGCTCCCCTTACCATGTTATATTTATATATATATGTGAAATTTGTTTTCTTCTTCCTTGTCTGCCTCCGTTCTTTTCCCATTCAAATACAGCTCCTGAGAGTACAGATCGTGTGTCCATTGCTTTACGTCTTAGCATAAAGAGTAGTGCATAACAGAAGGTAGGAGCTCAACATCTTTTTTTTTTTTTTTTGGAAGATGAATAAACTGAAAGCATAAAATGTTCTATCAGAATAGTTGCTAAAATAATAAGGTCATGAGACTCAGATGGCTGTCATGCCATGGCAGCCCATGGAAGCAAACTGAAATCTAAGCCTGCAAATGCCTCATGCTTACAAAATCAAAACCTGAGGACTGCCAATTACTAACAGCCAATGAGGATGTAAGTTACAGCGAATCAGCTCCCTCCTTACTTTGCTTCTCCTTTTCTCTATAAAAGTCTCTCCAAGTTCCCGTGGGCGGAGCCCTAACTACTTCCTATTTGCTGCCCTAATGAAATTGAATTTTGCTCAAATAAAATCTTATCTTTTAACAACAGCAAAGTGCAGAGAATTCAACTGGGTGGCACGAGAATTGAAAAGTTATGAAAAATTTTGCCCTTAATTTTCTCCCTCGGTCCACGTGTTGTCCCCTGCTCCGCTGCTCCCTGCCCAGACTTCATACTCCTGCCTTTGTCTACACAGCGGGGTTTCTGCACATAACCACTGGCTGCTCAAAGAAGCTCCACTGCCGAATCTAGATGAACCTTTAAATCCCTACCATCTACCCCACCCCCGATCCCCACCATCTACTGTAAGCTCCTGGCTCTTTGCATCAAGTTAATCTAGAAACAAACCTGGTAAATCATTCTTCGAGAGCAGATGGGTTTCTTCTCAGAGGTCCAGACTTTAGTATGTTTCTTCTACCCAGAGCCTCATGAGGTACATCTGACCCGCCTAGATTCTCCCTTTGGCTGGTGTGGCTTGGAGGACACTGGTTAGAGAAGCTGCTTTCCTCAACTTTGCAAAAATACTAGCATTATCTGCCTTCTGCTCGGTGGGGAATCCCATCTTTCATTACTTCATTTAAAAACTCTGCTTAAGCATCGACTAGGCATTGCCCTGGCTCTGCAGGCTGGCAGCCCAGCGGAAAGCAAGATGACATTTCGGCCTCTGTGAAGTCCTTTCAGGAAGTACGCCGTAGCACCCTGTTCTTGCACCTCTCAAAATATTTCCTAAGCACAGATTTTTTTTTTTTTCTTTTAAAGACATTTTCACACTGACTTGCCTTAATTTATTTTGTAGCAGTGGCTGTCATCTGGCCCTGATGCAATTCTTTTTATCTTAGTATTTGGGAGCGAAACTTCAGCAAGGCAAGTAAATGGGTTGCTTTCAGATGTCAAGAGGTATGATAAACTCCATTTGATACCTGACTACTTACTGTTAATCAGACGTGCCCATAATATACAAATCGGGCATACAGATAGGCTTAGCCCTCAGGCTTGAAGGACTGCCCCTCATGCTTTTATAAAGGACTTGAGATGTGTGTGCATGCTCAGTCATTCTGACTCTCTGTGGCCCCATGGACTGTAGTCTGCCAGGCTCCTCTGTCCATGGGCTTTCCCAGGTAAGAATAATGGAGTGGGTTGCCATTTTCTTCTCCAGGGGATCTTCCCAATCCAGCAATCAAACCCATGTCTCCTGCATGTCTCCTGCATTGGCAGGTTGGCTTCTTTACCACGGAGCCACTTGGGAAGCCCTTGCAAGAGACACACTGATTTTCTATTTCACATCACCGTCTCAAGCTCCTGTTGACCATTTGTGTTTACTTGTTCCATTTTAGTGCTTCTTACAGCCCCAGGTATCTAATGCTCACTCATTATTTTGACTTCACTTTTATTTTGCCTTTTAAAATACCCTTCCCAACCCTTGCTACTGTTCATAACAGAGGACCTTTAACTTGTTGCTAGAGGAAAAGTATATTCTTGAGCATCCCGACTCCTCCTTGAGAGTTTCCTCAATGAAACCTTAGTTACTGTGAAGAGTAACTAGGTGTGTGGGACGTGTTTGTATAAAGTATGCACAGCTGTTAGGGGAAGCGCACTGACTGAAACCACCCCCCCTGGCCAGGCACCACAGATCCTATTTGCAGGAGTTGTTTACGACAGGAGGTCCTGGTAAGGAACATAGAGCTAATTAGCCACCACCAACCAGAAGAGTTTGGGAAAGGTCGAAAGGAGACACCACGTGTCTGACCACCTCCCAGAATCCTCCTCTCTGGCATCCATCTTGGCTGAACAAGGCGTGCACCACCAGGAAGGACTCTGAGTCAGAAAGATTGGCTAAACACAACCTGGAAACTAATCCCAGCACCATAAAACCTGAGACTGCCAGCCACATGGCAGAGCTGTTCTCCTGGGTTCCTTTACCGTCCTGCTCTCCACCTGGGCGCCCTTCTCCAATAAAATCTCTTGCTTTGTCAGCACATGTGTCTCCTCGGACAATTCATTTCTGCGTGTTAGACAAGAGCCTGGTTTCAGGCCCTGGAAGGGGTCCCCCTTCCTGCAACACAGCCACAGAAGGGGTTGTCAGATGAGATGGTGGTGACCAGTAGTGAACAAATAAAAGAAATTTTCTGCTGTTTAAGAGTTTCTAGAACTTTTCTGTATCTTGCAATTCTTTTCTTTTTATGCTCATTTAAGTTAAAATATTTCAGTTCAGTTCAGTCACTCAGTAGTATCCGACTCTGACCCCATGAAATGCAGCACGCCAGGCCTCCCTGTCCATCACCAACTCCCGGAGTTCACCCAAACTCATGTCCATTGAGTCGGCGATGCCATCCAGCCATCTCATCCTCTGTCGTCCCCTTCCCTCCTGCCCCCAATCCCTCCCAGCATCAGGGTCTTTTTACAGTGAGTCAACCCTTTGCATGAGGTGGCCAAAGTATTGGAGTTTCAGCTTTAGCATCAGTCCTTCCAATGAACACCCAGGACTGATCTTCTTTAGGATGGACTGGTTGGATCTTCTTAAAGTCCAAGGGACTCTAAAGAGTCTTCTCCAACACCACAGTTCAAAAGCATCAATTCTTCGGCACTCAGCCTTCTTCACAGTCCAACTCTCACATCCATACATGACCACAGGAAAAACCGTAGCCTTGACTAGATGGACCTTTGTTGCCAAAGTAACGTCTCTGCTTTTTAATATGCTGCCTAGGCTGGTCATAACTTTCCGTCCAAGGAGTAAGCATCTTTTAATTTCATGGCTGCAATCACCATCTGCAGTGATTTTGGAGCCCCTCAAAATAAAGTCTGACACTGTTTCCACTGTTTCCTCATCTATTTGCCATGAAGTGATGGGACCAGATGCCATGATCTTAGTTCAAGTATGATTTAAAAGTACATTGACACATATTAAAATCTCTAATAAGAGTTTAAGCAAAAATTTTTGAATTGGGTAGTGCCAAACAACAAAGGTCTGTCTAGTCAAGGCTATGGTTTTTCCAGTGGTCATGTATGGATGTGAGAGTTGGACTATAATGAAAGCTGAGCACCAGAGAATTGATGCTTTTGAACTGTGGTGTTGGAGAAGACTCTTGAGAGTCCCTTGGACTGCAAGCAGATCCAACCAGGCAATCCTCAAGGAAATCAGTCCCGAATATTCACTGGAAGGACTGAGACTGATACTGAAGCTCCAAATACCTTGGCCACCTGATATGAAGAACTGACTCATTGGGCAAGACCCTGATGCTGGGAAAGATTGAAGGCGGGAGGAGAAGGGGAAGACAGAGGATGAGATGGTTGGACGGCATCACCTATCGGTGGACATGAGTTTGAGTAAGCTCCGGGAGTTGGTGATGGACAGGGAAGCCTGGCGTGCTCCAGTCAAGTGAACTTAACTGAGTGCCAAACTGGAAGTGGTTAGGATCTCTACCAATAAGAGCTCAGAGTCAGACTTCCTTAGAGAAATGGGGGAAACAAAGTAAAGTTGTTATTGACTGGCTGGAGCCTAAAGCCTAGTTGGCGCTTCCTGATTGGTTGTCCTTAGGTTTCATTTCTGTGCTGCTGCTGCTGCTGAGTCTCTTCATTCATGTCTGACTCTGTGTGACCCCCAGATGGCAGCCCACCCGGCTCCGCCGTCCCTGGGATTCTCCAGGCAAGAACACGAGTGGGTTGCCATTTCCTTCTCCAATGCATCAAAGTGAAAAGTGAAAGTGAAGTCAGTCAGTCCTTTCTGACTCTTCACGACCCCATGGACTGCAGCCTACGAAGCTCTTCCGTCCATGGAGTTTTCCAGGCAAGAGTACTGGAGTGGGGTACCATTGCCTTCTCCGTCAGTTCTGTGAGCTTGAGGCATTTACAGGCTGAGATTTTGGTTTTCCTCTGTGGGTTGTCAGGACATTAGAACCATCTCAACCTGATGGCCTCCTGATTAACCTAACATATAGAAGAGGACTGTGTGCCAATAAAACCTGATGCAACGAATATTATTGTTTTGTGTTACCATACTTTAAGATACATTTAAAAGTCCTCTGTGAAAGTAAATGATGCTTTTGCATTCTGTTTTCAATTTTTGCATTATAGGTTACTTACTCTGATATTATGAAACCAGTTTTTTGCTTGTTAAATATTTGTATTAAATGTTTAATGTGTTATTATATGTGTTATATATATACCACAAATATTATATGTGTTAAATATTTGTACATTATTTCCATCCTTTTAAACTTTTTGGACAACTATCTTTTAGATACATATCTGATTAAGAGGATTTGTATGACTTTATAATTTTATTCAATCTGAGATTTATTATTCCTGTGGTATATGGGAGTTTTTTAAAGAATATTTTAATTTTATTGGATTGTAATTAATTTACAGTGTTATGTTTCAGGTGTACAGTGCGGTGACTGTTTTATATATGTGTGTGTGTGTGTGTATACACCTTTATTCTTTTTAAGAGTCACTTCTCATATAGGTTATCACAGAATACTGACTAGAGTTCCCTGTGCTATACAGTAGATCTTTGTTGGTTACCTAGCTTATGTATAGTAGTATATGTATGTTAATCCCAAGCTTCTGATATGTCCCCCCCACCCCACCCCCACTCCGCCCCATGTTTCTTCTTCAGTAACCGTAAGGTTGTTTTCAATGTTTATAAGTTTTTTTCTGTTTTGTAAATAAGTTCATTTGTATCTTTTAAAAAAATTAGGTTTCACATATAAGTGATAGCATATGATATTTATTGATATCTTTGACATACTAAACTTAGTATGATAAGCTTTAAGTTCATGCATGTGGCTGCAAATGGTATTTCATTCTTCTTTATGACTTAGTAATATTCCATTGTATATATGTACCATATCATCTTTATTTATTTTTATTTTAAAAAAATTTTTATTGGAGTATAGTTGCTTTACAATGTATTAGGTTCTACTGTATAGCAGATAATTAGCTATATGTCTACATATTTATTCCCTCTCTTTTGGAGTTTTCTTCCCATTTAGGTCATCAGAACACTGAGTAGAGTTTCCTATGTTCTATAGTAGATTCTCATTAGGTATTTATTTTGCACATAGTCTCAATAGTGTATATATGTCATTGGGAGAGTGTGGGAGGGTTGTAGTCCAAGAGGGAGAAGATATATGTATACATATAACTGATTCACTTCCTATAGAAACTAACATAACATTGTAAAACAACTATTTCTGTTATTTAGTTGCTAACTTGTGTTTAGCTCTTTTGCAACTGCATGGACTGTAGCTTGCAAGGCTCCTCTGTCTATGGGATTCTCTAGGCAAGAATACTGGAGTGGGTTGCCATTTCCTTCTCCAGAGGATCTTACAAACCCAGGGATCGAACTTGCATCTCCTGCATTGGCAGGTGGATTCTTTACCACTGAGCCACCAGGGAAGCCCAAAGCAACTTTACCCCATTATTAACACTGGGACACTGACCCATGATGTAGGATTCAGCATTGTGCAAGGGTATCTCCTGAAATCCAGACACAGCTGTGCCTAACCTAACAAAGTAAAGATGTCAGAATTTCCTTTGTGTATAATTAGAGAAAGGATAAGGGAACTCAAGCTGTTGTGTATATATAACAATGGATATATCAGCAGCAGCCAAAGAAACCATCACTTGACTATGCTCTACAGGAGCAAGAAATTTGCATCACAGCTGAGGACCTCAGAGTTGGGGGACCATAATGTCCAGAGGGAGACATTACCCCCTTCCTCAAGGTTGCTCACTGGAACCCCAAGCCCTAGAAACCATCTTCCAGGGGGAAGATGGTCAGGACCATGCCCTCTGGGCATGCCCAGCATGGGCGAGGAAGCACAGGGAGGCCCCGCGGCAGACCGCTGCTCTCATCATTGTGGTAGCCACATCACAGATGCCGTGTCAGACGTGCTGGTGTTTTAACAGAACTCATCAACACAGCTGCTGGCACTCTGTATGTGGCCTTTTATCTGGCAGCTGCTTTCTTCTTGCTAACCGTTATCGGGGAGGATTAAGGAGAGTTTGCCTCTGAGCAGTGAGCGCAGCAGCACACATTCCCCGTTGCCCCAGAGCTGTGCTCCTTGTCCTGCTGCCTTTCATCCTTTGGTACACCGGGACCTCAGTCAGGTTGACGCTCTAAAGGACGTCATGCTGGTTGACTCTCTGGATGACATTATGCTGATTAGACCTGGTGATCAGGAAGTTACAAGGATTCGAAACCTTCTGTCAAAGCACATGTCCCAAGAAGTAGGCGTGAACTCCGGGGACATTCAGCAGAATGCCGTATCAGTCAAATGTAGAGTAGAAGTGACAGGGTCTCCGTCATGCTGGGACGTTCCCCTCCAAGATAAAGAGGAAGTAACTGCACCGTGCAACTCCTGCTAGGAAGACAGAGATGAGCAGTTGAGAACTCTGGATTTTGGAGGCCGCACATGTTTCACTTCAGAGTATGTCCATGAGAGGGACTTTTCCAGCTGTTGACACTTGCCGCCTCCTTTCTTTCTGTTCCCAGCCCTTCCTTGTCCTCTCCTCCCCACCCACTTTGCACTTCTGCAGCCCTCTCTTCCTTTTTTCCTGAGCCTCTGCCTATTTTCTATTCCACAGCAGTTGCAAGGAGTCTATATTCATTTTTTCTGAGCTTAAACTGCTGTTAAGTGAGAAGCATACTTTCATGCAAACCGTTTTTCAAATCCGCTTAATCAAATGTGAAGTTCATCTTTCCAGCATGTACTATACGCTGAAGAGTGACTATTGGAATGACACTGTTAAGTTGGTAACTGGGTTAAATATTTTGATAACTTGTTAAATGTTAGTATTTACTGAAAGAGAATGCTAAGGCAGGGTAAGAGTGCTTTTCTAAATGGACGCTGGCTCCACTATTTGACTTTTATTAAGATTCTGGTGTTCAGTTTGTTCTTTTTTACTAAGATTTTAAACCTTAGGAAGGAAAAGTTTTTGGTCTTAACACACATAGCCAATGAATATTAGCTAAGTATTATGCTGGTGTGTCCAAGAAGTTAAAAATGATATAGAAAGCAAATATTAAAGGTATCCTGAAGGATGAAAATGTGAAATTCTTAAGATTTATCAAACAGGAAGGCTGGATCACACAGGGAACGAACAGCTAAAGAGTCAAGTATTACACAGCTAATTGGGCAGATTCTCTGCTATTTTTGATGTTCTTCCACTTACAAGCTGACAGTTTAAACAAATACAAATGTGACTGCTTGATTTTCTTTGCTTTTCTTTCTTCTTCTTCTTTTTTTTTTGGTGATGTGCATTGCAGTCTGTGTTTGCACTTTAGGGTGGTCGTCTTTCTGTACTTTAGTACAATTCACCATGCTCCTTTATCTGCTCTCAGCCTGGTTGGGGTTTACCCTCTGATGATCAGTTCATACTGTTCACACTGGAGAAGGGAATGGCAAACCACTTCAGTATTCTTGCCTTGAGAACCTCATGAACAGTATGAAAAGGCAAAAAGATATGGCACTGAAAGATGAACTCCCTGGGTTGGTAGATGTCCAGTATGCTACTGGAGATCAGTGGAGAAATAACTCCAGAAAGAATGAAGAGATGGAGCCAAAGCAAAAACAACACCCAGTTGTGGATGTGACTGGTGGTGGAGGAATGCTGTAAAGAACAATATTGCATAGGAACCTGGAATGTTAGGTCCATGAATCAAGGCAAATTGGAAGTGGTCAAACAGGAGATGGCAAGAGTGAATGTCAACATTTTAGGAATCAGTGAAGTAAAATGGACTGGAATTGGTGAATTTAATTCAGGTGATCATTATATATACTACTGTGGGCAAGAATCCCTTCAAAGAATTGGAGTAGCCATCATGGTCAACAAAGGAGTCCAAAATGCAGTACTTGGATGCAATCTCAAAAACAACAGAATGATCTCTGTTCGTTTCCAAGGCAAACGATTCAATAACACGGTAATCCAAGTCTATGCCCCAACCAGTAACGCTGAAGAAGCTGAAGTTTGTCAGTTCTATGAAGACCTCCAAGACCTTTTAGAACTAAGACCCCAAAAAGATGTCCTTTTCATTATAGGGAACTGGGATGCAAAAGTAGGAAGTCAAGAAATAACTGGAGTAACAGGCAAATTTGGCCTTGGAGTACAGATTGAAACAGGACAAAGGCTCATAGAGTTTTGCCAAGAGAATGCACTAGTCATAGCAAACACCCTCTTCCAACAACACAAGAGAAGACTCTACACATGGACATCACCAGATGGCCAACACCAAAATCAGATTGATAATATTCTTTGCAGCTAAAGATGGAGAAGCTCTATACAGTCAGCAAAAACAAGACCGGGAGCTGACTGTGGCTCAGATCATGAACTCCTTATTGCCAAATTCAGACTTAAATTGAAGAAAGTAGGGAAAACCACTAGACCATTCAGGTATGACCTAAATCAAATCCCTTATGATTATACAGTGGAAGTGAGAAATAGATTTAAGGGCCTAGATTTGATAGATAGAGTGCCTGATGAACTATTGATGGCAGTTTGTGACACTGTATAGGAGGCAGGCATCAAGACCATCCCCAAGAAGAAGAAATGTAAAAAAGCAAAATGGCTGTCTGAGGAGGCCTTACAAATAGCTGTGAAAAGAAGAGAAGCAAAAAACAAAGGAGAAAAGGAAAGATATACCCATTTGAATGCAGAGTTCCAAAGAACAGCAAGGAGAGTTAAGAAAGCCTTCTTTAGTGATCAGTGCAAAGCAATAGAGGAAAACAACAGAATGGGAAAGACTAGAGATCTCTTCAAGAAAATTAGAGATACCAAGGGAACATTTCATGCAAAGATGGGCTCGATAAAGGACGGAAATGGTATGGACCTAATGGAAGCAGAAGATATTAAGAAGAGGTGGCAAGAATACATAGAAGAACTGTACAAAAAAGATCTTCATGACCCAGTTGATCACAATGGTGTGATCACTCACTTAGAGCCAGACATCCTGGAATGCGAACTCAAGTGGACCTTAGGAAGCATCACTATGAACAAAGCTAGTGGAGGTGATGGAATTTCAGTTGAGCTATTTCAAATCCTGAAAGATGATGCTGTGAAAGTGCTGCACTCAATATGCCAGCAAATTTGGAAAACTCACCACTGGGCAAGAGATTGGAAAATGTCAGTTTTCATTCCAGTCCCTAAGAAAGGCAGTGCCAAAGAATGTTCAAACTACTGCACAATTGCACTCATCTCACATGCTAGTAAAGTAATGCTCAAAATTCTCCAAGCCAGGCTTCAGCAATATGTGAACCGTGAACTTCCAGATGTTCAAGCTGGTTTTAGAAAAGGCAGAGAAACCAGAGATCAAATTTCCAACATCTGCTGGATTATCGAAAAAACAAGAGAGTTCCAGGAAAACATCTATTTCTGATTTATTGACTATGCCAAAGCCTTTGACTGTGTTGATTTAAACAAAGTGTGGGAAATTCTGAAAGAGATGGGAGTACTAGACCACCTGACCTGCCTCTTGAGAAATTTGCATGCAGGTCAGAAAGCAACAGTTAGAACTGGACATGGAACAACATACTGGTTCCAAATAGGAAAAGGAAAACGTCAAGGCTGTATATTATCACCATGCTTATTTAACTAATATGCAGAGTACATCATGAGAAACGCTGGGCTGGATGAAGCAGAAGCTGGAATATAGATTGCCAGGAGAAATATCAATAACCTCAGATATGCAAATGACACCACCCTTATAGCAGAAAGTGAAGAAGAACTAAAAAGCCTCTTGATGAAAGTGAAAGAGGAGAGTGAAAAAGTTGGCTTAAAGCTCAACATTCAGAAAAAAAAGATCATGGCATCTGGTCCCTTCACTTCATGGCAAATAGATGGGGAAACAGTGGAAACAGAGACTTTATTTTTTGGGGTTCCAAAATCACTACAAATGGTGACTGCAGCCATGAAATTAAAAGATGCTTACTCCTTGGAAGAAAAGTTATGACCAATCTGGATAGCATATTGAAAAGCAGAGATATTACTTTGTCAACAAAAGTCCATCTAGTCAAAGCTATGGTTTCTCCAGTAGTCATGTATGGATATGAGAGTTGGAGTATAAAAAAAGTTGAGCACCGAAGAATTGATGTTTTTAAACTGTGGTGTTAAAGAAGACTCTTGAGCATCCCTTGGACAGCAAGGAGATGCAAGCAGTCCATCCTAAAGGAAATCAGTCCAGAATATTCTTTGGAAGGACTGATGCTGAGGCTGAAACGCCAATTCTTTGGCCACCTGATGAGAAGAGCTGACTCATTTGAAAAGACTCTGATGCCTGGAAAGATTGAAGGTGGGAGGAGAAGGGGATGACAGAGGATGAGATGGTTGGATGGCATCACTGACTCAATGGACATGAGTTTGAGTAAGCTCCGGGAGTTGGTGATGGAAAGGGAAGCCTGGAATGCTGCAGTCCATGGGGTCACAAAGAGTTGTTCAGGACTGAGCAACGGAACTGAAGTGATCAATTGCCTTGCCTGTAATGATGCTAGGATAAAGTGTCTCTCTCTGCAAAGGGAAAAAAAAAGAATAGTTGTGTGAAACTTTTATTGGACTATCAGAGGCTTTGAAGTTTCACATAGGGCCTGAAGCAAGAAAGAGGGAGAATGAATACGATATCCAGTTCAAGCTGTGATTGAAGGTGTTTAGAGAGAAGGCTGTGTGATTGGGGAGGCCCTGGAGATCCCTGTGACATTCCTCAGTGTGTGAGTCACTGCACACTCCCCTGGAATTCTGAAGTAAAGCCATACCCTCCGTTGGACACAGTAGCCCTCTGTTTCAGACAAAATAATCTGAACGTGCTGCTGGCCACTGGTGGACTTGCAGTTCCTGGCAGTGTTCCCAGAAAAGAAGAGTGAAACATGTTACGTGTGGCGATCAGTCTGATAAGAATTGTGCAGAATTTGAGTACCTCTTCAGACAATAGGAAGACGTCCACTCTGGTTAAAGAGAAATACTCGTGGTGCTGAATAAAACGTTTGGGTTTTATTTAGATGATTAAACCATTGGGTCATATGGTTGATGATCCTTCAGGATTGCAGGAGGTGTTGGAATATCACTTAGCTGTCAGTAGAGAGCCATCAGACATTTTCAGCATCGAAGAAAGATGAGGAGAATCTGTTTCTGATGCACAGACTCTATTATCAACACGAAAATGCTTCCGTTCTTTCAGTGTGAAAGTTTTCATAAATTGTGTATAGATTTTAGAAAAAAAATACATCTCTATTGAAAACTTGCTTCAAAATAAGCAAGTAGACCTTCCTCTCAAATTCAACTATTTAACTGTTCTGCTTTTTAAATTAGCTTAGATTTTGTTTCATATAACAGAATATATGGTTTCTAGGAAAATAATACATATTTAACTGTTCTGCTCTTTAACTTAGCACAGATTTTGTTTCATATAACAATATATGGCATCTAGGAAAATAATATATAATTTAGAAAAGAGAAGTAGCATTTAATTCACAAACTAACTGAATATATTATCAGACAAGAGAAATTCTAGCTGATGATTTTTCATCTTCACTGTCTTGTTTAGTTCTGTATTCTTTTATTTTTGTCATGGATCCTGTTTCTAGGGAGATATGAAGGCTATTGCTTGAAACATAGACTGAACTTGATACACATGTTCCATTTCTTTGAGATTGATTTTTCACTGTCTCCAGAAGTAAGACAGGAGTTGAAATGTTTTTATTACTTTGGGTAGGTTAAAGCTCTTTTATTCAATATATATGATCTAGAGAACAGAATTGAGGTTCTTATTAGCCTGGATAGGACACAGAATAACCCAGGCAAGGCGTGATTATTTCTTCTGTGCAGTGCGGAAGTCTGATATTCATATGTAATGAGCCATTTGTCTAAGTGCATCTCAATGGTAGAATCAAGCCGGATCCCAGTCGACAGTGGGTTCTGCTAAATGAAGCTTCCAGTCTTCCTGTTCTTGTCACATGTGGGAATGTTAGAGAAAATAAATGGCTTTAAGTACAATTAGGGCTTTCCTGGCAGAGGAAAAGCATTAAAATTACTGAAGTTTTATTTTCAAAGGAATTATTTTTCTCATTTAAAAATATTCCAATTTTCCCTCAACAACAAATTAAACCAACATGTACCTTTCTTTGAATTTTATCTTTAATGTTTAAAATGAAGGTAAAACTAGCCAGAAAGGATGTTTAATACAAAATTCTGGCACCCCACTCCAGTACTCTTGACTGGAAAATCCCATGGATGGAGGAGCCTGGTGGGCTGCAGTCCATGGGGTCGCTAAGAGTCAGACACGACTGAGCGACTTCACTTTCACTTTTCACTTTCATGCACTGGAGAAGGAAATGGCAACCCACTCCAGTGTTCTTGCCTGGAGAATCGCAGGGACCGGGGAGCCTGGTGGGCTGCCGTCTATGGGGTCGCACAGAGTCGGACACGACTGAAGTGACTTAGGGGCAGCTCAAATTCCAGCCTTGTTAATTCTTAACCACAGTTTTTTTCCTCCTAACCTTTACTTTTTCCTGTAATGAGTATTAGCTGGAAATAAAGATAAGCTAATTTCATCCTTTATACTATTTCAAGAACAGAGGGGAAAATCTGAAACAGACAAAGGGCCTAAGGATTTTTCACATAATAAACTTCAACATTTCAAAACTCTAAATGATTTTCCTGAAA
Organism: Bos indicus x Bos taurus; assembly: GCF_003369695.1. NCBI lineage: Eukaryota > Metazoa > Chordata > Mammalia > Artiodactyla > Bovidae > Bos > Bos indicus x Bos taurus. The sequence goes on along the minus strand of NC_040099.1, from coordinate 6,694,145 downwards.
ATAGAAAAGAAAGCCAGAGTTTACTTCAATAATTATTGATAACATTTGGATTTCATGGTAAATGTATTGGTATATGTGTGTTTTCCTTTATATTGAATTTACTCAAAAACCCATGTATGTTTTACCACATTTATTGTAGACTGTAGTTAAATAATTCATACTGAGTTGAGAAACACTGTTTTGTAGAAAATACATATCTCTTTTTCTCTTGGGAGCAGTTAAAATGCAGATCAGAGCAAGTCATCTCTCTATGCAACACTGTCAAATAGCTTTGTACCACACTTCAAATAATAAACCGCAGTCCTGGCAATGAATCACACATAGGAAGGTCACTCAAATCAATATGCCCAGAACATTCCCCATCAATGCCTGTTATTTCAGCATGATTATTTACAGCATACTTTCATCTTCTAAAGTGTCCAGCATCTAGGGTAAGTCCTGGTCACCCTATTTGTGAGGCATTCTGTATCTGGCCCCTGGTAACCGCTCAGCTTCCCCTGTTCCACCCTTGCTCACTGTCCTGAACAAGGCTCTCTGGCTATTCCTCGCAGGTACCAGATGGACCCCAGGGCCTTTGCACTGGATCCTGTCCACCACGCTGTTTTCCCCAAAAGCTGTGTGGCTCACTCCCTCACTTCTTTCAAACCTTGACTTAGTGAAGCCTGTGCTCTCCATCTTATGATCACATTCTTTCCAGGAGAGAGAACTCACATCAGAATTTAAAAGAGAAAATTTCATGGAAAAGCTATTAGCTAAGCACGGAGATTTGTGAACCAGACAACTGGAAATGGGGCAGTGAGAACATGAAGGTATCAGAAATCGCCACTGCAAGAAACAGCTGCCATCCCTTGGAGAAATGAGGAAACGACTGCCAAGATTACAGTTGAGAAGCTGGGAGTGAGGCTTGCAAAACTCAGGAGGATGTGTTCCACTGGGTGGGCTCTCTGAGCTTGGAGGAGTGATATGGGCTCAGGCACTAGAGAAGTTACCAGCCAGCAGTGCAGCTGTTTCTCTGGGCTCGTAGGGACGTGAGAAGACTGACTCTGAAGTCCATAAAAATGGGCTTCAACTGCTTGAGAGGGAATGGGAATGCTGGAGCAAAGTGAGTTTAACGCTGAGCAAAGTGGCTAGAACCAGGAGGTCAGCCGGAAATGAGCAGGAAGTAGGACCCTTCACGCTTCCCATCATAGTTTGTCTCTAGCTCCCTCTACTGGAGAGTCTTGCAAGGAGCGGGCCCGCCGAGCAGATTTCAACTCTTAAGTCCCAGGTCCGGTGGGACCCAGTACCACTCAAAAAGAATGGGGTATTTTAAAACTGCGAGAAAAATGTTTAATACTTAGCTCAACCACCTCCGCCCTACCCCCACCCCGACCGCCATCCCGGCCTTTCTAAAACGGCACCACCTTATCACATTTCCTATTCTCGGTTCAGTTCAGTCACTTAGTCGTGTCCAGCTCTTTGCAACCCCATGGACTGCAGCATGCTCGGCCTCCCTGTCCATCACCAACTCCGGGAGCCTACTCAAACTCATGTCCACCAAGTCAGTGATGCCATCCAACCATCTTATTCTCTGTCGTCCCCTTCTCCCCCTGCCTTCAATATTTCCCAGCATCAGGGTCTTTTCCAATGACTCGGTTCTTCGCATCAGGTGGCCAAAGAATTGGCGTTTCAGCTTCAGCATCAGTCCTTCCAATCAATATTCAGGACTGATTTCCTTTAGGATGGACTGGTTGGATCTCCTTGCAGTCCAAGGGACTCTCAAGAGTCTTCTCAAACACCACAGTTCAAAAGCATCAATTCTTCAGTGCTCAGCTTTCTTTATAGTCCAACTCTCACATCCATGCATGACTACTGGAGAAACCATAGTTTTGACTAGATGGACCTTAGTTGGCAAAGTAATGTCTCTGCTTTTTAATATGCTGTCTAGGTTGGTCATAGCTTTTCTTCCAAGGAGCATGCGTCTTTTAATTTCATTGCTGCAGTCACCATCTGCAGTGATTTTGGAGCCCCCTCAAAATAAAGTCTCTCACTGTTTCCATTGTTTTCCCATCTATTTGCCATGAAGTGCTGGGACTGGATGCCATGATATTAGTTTTCTGAATGTTGAACTTTAAACCAACTTTTTCACTCTCCTCTTTCACTTTCATCAAGAGAATCTTTAGTTCTTCTTTGCTTTCTGCCATAAGGGTGATGTTATCTGCATATCTGAGGTTATTGATATTTCTCCTGGCAATCTTGATTCCAGCCTGTGTTTCATCCAGCTTGGCATTTCACATGATGTACTCTGCATATAATTAAATACACAGGGTGATAATATACAGCCTTGATGTACTCCTTTCCTGATTTGCAACCAGTTCTAACATGTCCAGTTCTAACTGTTGCTTCTTGACCTTTAAACAGATTTCTCAGGAGGCAGGTCAGGTGGTCTGGTATTCCCATCTCTTGAAGAATTTTTCACAGTTTGTTGTGATCCACGAAGTCAAAGACTTTGGCATAGTCAATAAAGAAGAAGTAGATATTTTGCTGCAGTTGTGTCTCTGCATGACTCTGAGCAGAGATCAGCTCTGATCACTGACTTGGTGGACATGAGTTTGAGTAGGCTCCTAGAGTTAATGATGGGCAGGGAGGCCTGGCATGCTGCAGTCCATGGGGTCGCAAAGAGTTGGACATGACTGAGCTGATCTCTGCTGATCTCTTGCTTTTTGATGATCCAGTGGATGTTGGCAATTTGATCTCTGGTTCCTATGCCTTTTCTAAATCCAGCTGGAACATCTGAAAGATCACGGTTCATGTACTGTTGAAGCCTGACTTGGAGGATTTTGAGTATTACTTTGCTAGCATGTGGGATGAGGAAATTGTGTGGTAGTTTGAGCATTCTTTGACATTGCCTTTCTTTGAGACTGGAATGAAAACTGACCTTTTCCAGTCCTGTGGCCACTGCTGAGTTTTCCAAATTTGTTGGCATATTGAGTGGAGCACTTTCACAGCATTATCTTTTAGGATTTGAAATAGCTCAACTGGAATTCCATCACCTCCACTAGCTTTGTTTGTAGTGATGCTTCATAAGGCCCACTTGACTTCACATTCCAGGATGTCTGATTCTAAGTGAGTGATCACACCTTCGTGGTTATCTGGGTCGTGAAGGTCTTTTTTGTACAGTTCTGTGTATTCTTGCCACCTCTTGTTAATATCTTCTGCTTCTGTTAGGTCTGTACCATTTCTGTCCTTTATCGAGCCCATCTTTGCATGAAATGTTCCCTTGGTATCTCTAATTTTCTTGAAGAGATCCCTAGTCTTTCCCATTCTGTTGTTTTCGTATTCTCTGTAATGCTTTATTTCTCTCCTTAGTGCTTTTTGTCTAAGTGTCATGTGTTTTTCTATTTCTAGTGCTTATTGGTTATCTGCCTTATTAAAATATAAGTTTCACCATGACAGGGATGTGTGAACTTTGTTTAATGCTTTTTCCACCTAAAAAAATTCCTGGCATAAGTGTGGTCCTTGGGTATTCAGAATATTAATATGAATAATAACAACCCTCTCTTATGCAGTATTTGTTATATACATGGTTCAGTTCCATGTAGTTAACATATATTTGGTCTCAGAGAGATAATTCTGCACTAATTTATTATCATCCTTAACTTCCAGGTAAGGAAACTCATGTGTGAAAATGTTAACTTGCCTTAACTCTTATTACTGATAAGCTAGAGGGTCAGAGTTGGAATCAAGGCAGCTTGTTCTAAGGCTTGCATTCTTACTCATCATGTGAAATTGAAAATACCAATAACAATACTAAATGCACTCTTTCAATTTTCCACACTTCACAAAGTTTAACTATAATATCCTAAAGCATTACTTCATGTCAAGTATTTGAACAGGCTTAATAATTAAGAAGAAGTATTGTTATCAGATTTATCTCTAGCCTTAAATGAAGGGTAAATAAAATTGACAGTAGAGTGCCCTTTGAAAGATGTTGCTGTCCTTAATAAAAGCGAATTTCTCAGGGATTACTTAGGCTAACCAGAGTCAAAATTTCTTTTGAACTGCCTTTGTTTAGTTCAGTAAAATAAGAATTCAACTCACTAGAGTCTCATCAATGTTGTGTCAAACTGTTTGTGTTATGAGTCCAGTCTTCTCGGTATGGTGCACAAAATAAAACTTCTTCTGACCCAAACCTCTATTTTCCTTGTGATTAATATTTTATTAAGGATTAATAAATACCCAAAACAGTGCCAAAAAGAAATACAGTAGCATTCATCTCTGTAGTCACAGAGGGAGATAATCTTTCTTGATATACAACATGTACACCATCCTGTAATACTTATCTTGGAGTTTTCCCCTCAAATTTTAAAGCTGTCTGAGAATAAATAATTCCTTTAAAAGGACAGTACATTTTATTAACAAAATGGAGAAAATAACGCAGTTTCAATTGACCTCAAATGCTTTTAAAAACCTGTTAAAATGTTTCTTTTTCTTTAATGCAAGGATTAGAGTTGTCCCTATGGCTGTGTCTGCTTAGATCCACCCCCTCTGTGGCAGCTGGTGTCTCCTTTGAATCATCCCTGCTATTCTTCTAGCATCTTTATTTACATTTACATATGTGGAGATTTTCCAGGCTGTGGATGTTTGCGTGATTTGTGTCAAGTTTAAGAATTAGAGATTCACAGTCTCTTCTGGCTGTTTTAGTAATATTTGTTGTTGTTGTTCAGTCACTAAGTTGTGTCAGACTCTTCCAACCCCATGGACTGTAGCACACCAGGCTTCCCTGCCCTTCACTATCTCCTGGAATTTGTTCAAACTCATGTCCATTGAGTCGGTGATGCCATCCAACCATCTCATCCTCTGTTGCTCCCTTCTCCTTTTGCCCTCAGTCTTTCCCAGCATCAGGGTCTTTTCCAATGAACTGGCTCTTTGCGTAGGGTGGTCTAAGTATTGGGGCTTCATCTTCAGCATCAGTCTGACCAATGAATATTCAGGGTAGATTTCCTTTAGAATCGACTGGTTTGATCTTCTTGAGAGTCCAAGGAACTCTCAAGAGTCTTCTCCAGCATCACAGTTTGAGAGCATCAATTAAGACATGGATGTTATGAGAAAACCCAAAGATATTTAATAAAATTTTTCAGTTATTAAATTTCATTATTTTCACTGTATGTGGTATTGGAGAAGACTGTTGAGAGCCCCTTGGACTGCAAGGAGATCAAACCAGTCAATCCTAAAGGAAATCAGTCCTGAATATTCATTTGAAAGACAGATGCTAAAGCTGAAACTCCAGTACTTTGGCCACCTGATGCAAAGAGCTGACTCCCTTAGAAAAGACCCTGATGCTGGGAAAGATTGAAGGTGGGAGGAGAAGGGGAAGACAGAGGACAAGATGGTTGGATGGCATCACTGAATGGACATGAGTTTGAGCAAACTCTGGGAGTTGATGATGGACAGGGAAGCCTGACGTGCAGTCCATGGGGTCACAAAGAGTTGGACACGACTGAGTGACTGAACTGAATAATTCTTGATAAATATATATAATTTATATGTACATATGTATATATTAGATATACACATATTTATTAGCAATATATATGCATATTTGAGATAATTGTCAATGTTTGACCTTTTTCTTTTTTTCCTGAAGATGGGAAGTTTCCTGCTCAGGAATTGGGACCTCTACACCGGATTCTGCTGATGACAATGTGTGGACAGGTGGTAGCTTTCAGCATCAGTTTTCCTTGCTGAGCAACTTCGTAAGTTGGATAATGTCTGTGACTTATTTTGTGCCTTGTACACTTTTTATTTTTTTAAAGAAAGTAATTTGTGAAGGACTGTGAAAGTTACAATGGCTTACTTAATTTACTCAATTTTAATGACAATGAATTTTCTTTGATGTATTTCTTTGGAATCCTCCTGTGTTGGGTTTAAAGGAAGAAGAGCTGTGGGTCGTGGTTTCTGGAGTCTTCATGTGTGGGGGTTTCATTAGCTGACTTTCACTGGCTATTTCAAGTGGTGAATCTCATGACTGGTGTGTGGCATCTGGTATGATCTTGAAATTGGGAGGGTTTAGGCTCTCCAAAAAACACTGCATTTCCAGGATGTACATTTAAGTCTTAAGAATGTACACTAGCCTCATGAATTTTTGTGCATGGTTTTCATAGAAAGGAAGATGTTAGCTCTCAAGGAGAATCATCTGCAGCTATGTTTACAGACCTGACCAGCATTGTCTGATAGAAAACAGAAACTAAAAAGTAAGAATGTTATGATAATGTTCATTAAAATTTCTAACATGGTATGTTAGTGCCTCAAATATAATCTATTGCCACAACAAAGTTAGCAATCAATTTAGTATAAAATCTCCCAGAGAAGGCTTGATTTCCAGGCCTTTTGTGTACATTACAGGACCGATTTCTGTTCCTTATTAAAAATGCTAAGCTAAAGAATCCCCTGGAGAAGGAAGTGGCAACCCACTCCAGTATGCTTGCTTGGGAAATCCCATGGAGAGAGGTTAGCCTGGTGGGCCATGATCCACGGGGTCACACAGAGTCAGACATGACTCAGCAACTAAACAACAAAGATTATGTTTATGAAAAACTTATACTCTAGAGCAGAACATGTTCTTAATATTTTAGAATTAGATGAGCTTCAACCTTCAAGTTAATACTGGAATGAAGTTCAATCTGTTCTTGCAAATTCTGTTTTGTACGTCTTGTCTTTATTGAGACCCACATTGAATCTCTTCTATGTCTAAGGCAAGAAAAGCAAAAACAAACAAACAAACAAAAAAAAAATGGGGGTGAAAACACAAATTCAGTGTTACTGAAAATATTTCCTTATGGATTTGGCATTGGGAATATATAAAAAGGGGCTTCCCTTGTGGCTCAGATGGTAAGGAATCCACCTGCAATGCAGGAGACCTGGTTTGATCCCTGGATATGGAAGATCTCCTTGAGAAGGAAATGGAACCCACTCCAGTATTCTTGCCTGGAGAATCCCAGGGACAGAGGAGCCTGGTGGGCTGTCATCTGTGGGGTCGCACAGAGTTGGACACGACTAAAGCAGCTTAGTAGCAGCAGCAGCTGGTATTCTTACCAGGAGAATTCTATGGACAGAGGAGCCTGGGGGGCTACAGAACATGGGGTTGCAGAGTCAGACACAACTGAGCGACTAACACTTTCACTGTTTGCAGCATGGTATGTCTTATTTTCATAATATTTGGAATAATTTATACAAGCAAATGCATATTTGGACAACTCAGGATAAAAGCAATCTGTCAAGACTGTTAATATTGTGTAACCGTTGTAAATATTTCAGCAAGTCTTCTGACTGTTTTGGGAATAATTGTGCCCCTGTAAGTTTATGATCAAGGGAACCAGTAAAAATAACTATCATGATGAAACAGAGCCTATTCTTCAATATATTATTGGCTATTTAATATTGTCATGGCTGAGTCTCCATCTTCTGTTCAGTGGTATTTAGATAGACAGTTTCTTCAATGAACCAGGAAGTATAAGTTAGGAATATATTGAGCAAATTGTGCAAGGTGTCTTGTTCCAAAGAAAGAATAATTCCTCTGTTAATATTTTATAGCTTCATGCTAATGAGGAGATTCTTCAGCTAGCAAGAGAACAATTTAGGCCACAAAGTAGAGGTACCTTAGTAACTTGGAGGAGAAATGAACACTGAAATCTTTGCTGGAATGTTGGGGGCTTTTTCAGTGTTTGCAATCTCTACTAATAAGGCATCCTGCTCCGTTATCAATCTACTTGGCCCTTGCTAGCTTAAGGCTTGATTTGAAAACCCCCAAATCTTCCTTAGTTGAAGGAGAGATGGGATGAGGCAGAGGAACATTAAAGGAAACAGTACAAATGAGGTCTGTTAGCAATGATCAAAAGCAAAATGTGAAGGAATGTTAGCAGGAAGAGGAGGGTTATCCTTTTCTAACTCAAGCTAATGATTTTTTTTTCCTTTAGACTCAACTAAGGATCTTACCTCAAAGCCCGAGTGGGAAGTTTTTATTCTTGTTTTGGTTTTGAATTTTATCCTCAGAATGTAATTTCTAAAATATATTACCAGTGTGGAAAGAACAGTGAGTTAGACTCTGAAAGACTGGGCATCTTTTGGGGGCTGTGCCCTTTACAAGCTGTGTGACTTCACCAGGATAAATATCGTCTTCTCTAGAATGAGAATGTGACCAGTAGATTTCCTTAGCTTCTATCGTGATTTTACATTTCTCTAGAATTATACCACCCTATTAAGTGTGTAAAAACGTCTTTCCTGTTTGGAGGGTTCATTTAGTCAGGCTTGCCTGGTTTAGCAACATGATATGGAATCACTGTCCATTCCATTTCAGTAAATATTTCTTTTTATGGAATGGGTAGTCACTGTGCAGCATTTTTTGCTAGTCTTATGAGCCATGTAAGGGCTGCACCTGTCATTGGTCACACTTCATGTGACATGCAAATGTTGCTGTTTTTCCACAAACTTGTATTTTCTAATCATGACCTTGAAGAGAATTAATGTGATACCATTTTTATGTGCTAGATTTTGACCTTGAGAGAATGTATGCAAAAAGGATTTATGTATCTCCAGGCTGTTTTGCATGTTTCCTCCCCAAATCATCTTAGGATATCTGTTAGTAATTATGTTGCAGTGAAATTTATACAGCACAATTGAACTTTGGGGTATGAGATGCTAAGATTAGCAACTTATGAGATGTGTAGATACAGTTGCTGTTGAGTCGCTAAGTCATGTCCGGCTCTTTGTGTCCCATTAACTGTAGCACACCAGGCTCCTCTGTCCTTTACTGTCTCCAGGACTCTGCTCAAATTCATGTGCACTGAGTCAGTGATGCTATCCAATGGTCTCATCTTCTGCCATCCCCTTCTCCCCCAGCATCAGGGTAGACAGAGAAACTGCTAGAATGGTCTAATAGGTGAAAAGGAATATTGAGTCATTAAATGAAATTTGTTTACCCTTGGAGATTTTTTGTACATTGGTTATTGTCATTTTAAAATACTGACATGCTTTTTTTTTTTTAAAACTTTAAATAATTGTATTAGTTTTGCCAAATATCAAAATGAATCCGCCACAGGTATACATGTGTTTTATAAAAGTGATTTTTCAAACTTTGATAATTGTGGTTGTGAAAATAGATGGAGATTTTCCAAAGGGTTGATTGAGGTTGAAAGGGTTCATGAAAGAAGTTAATTTTAAAGGAATACATTTTGGGATCTACTTCATATTCGATGTCATACATAGATATACACAACACCCCAATACAATTCCTTATGATTAGTAAGTCTTTTAATCTCTCTATATACCCAAAGACAATTGTTTTGCTTTATTAGTGTTCTCTAAGGTGTCATTAGGAGAAGGCAATGGCACCCCACTCCAGTACTTTTGCCTAGAAAATCCCATGATCGGAGGAGCCTGGTCGGCTGCAGTCCATGGGGTCACTACAGTCGGACACGACTGAGCGACTTCACTTTCACTTTTCACTTTTGTGCATTGGAGAAGGAGATGGCAACCCACTCCAGTGTTCTTGCCTGGAGAATCCCAGGGACGGGAAGTCTGGTGGGCTGCCGTCTATGGGGTCGCACAGAGTCGGACACGACTGAAGCAATGCAGAGCAAGATGTCATTGGGGCAGGCCATATCAAAGTAGACAAAAAGGTATAGGGCAGCCAGTGTGTATGCTTCTTACCATTATTTTATTGTATATATGATTTGACATACTTCACACAGATTATGGAGACCATTTGGTAAAGCATTTAGCTATTTCTTGGAATTTGGGTTATTTTTTTGTAGCAATGGGTGACATTAGATAAGAAAAGTAACCTTCAAGAACCTGGCTCAGCTTATGATGTAATTTAGAGCAACTTGGACCAGATTATTGTAAAAGAAAGGATTTTGTGACTTTCTTTCTTCCTATGACTATTATCCTGAGTGAAAGACACACATGTGGCAGAGCAGAAGTTTTGGTACTTCTTTGATTTGCTGCTGCTGCTGCTGCTAAGTCGCTTCAGTCGTGTCTGACTCTGTGCGACCCCATAGACGGCAGCCCACCAGGCTCCCCCGTCCCTGGGATTCTCCAGGCAAAAACACTGGAGTGGGTTGCCATTTCCTTCTCCAATGCATGAAAGTGAAAAGTGAAAGGGAAGTCGCTCAGTCATGTCCGACTCAACGACCCCATGGACTGTAGCCTACCAGGCTCCTCTATCCATGGGATTTTCCAGGCAAAAGTACTGGAGTGGGGTGCCATTGCCTTCTCCATTTGATTTGCTACTGAAGTGCAAAATCATCTTAAGAGTGATCATCTTCAGGCCTTTTCTTGGAGGCCTAACATATATGTCCCCTGGACCAGGGTAGGTGACAGGCGACCTGGGTTTATGGAACTAAGGAATCTATTAAAGGATACCCCGCCAAAGGAGGTTAGTGTCATCAGAGTGTGGGTGCCTGGAGAAAGAACAGGGCAGGCGGTCTGGCCAGCATTGGGCGCCACGATTTAAAGTCTGTGGTTGAGTAAGGAGAAGCCACTGACAACAGGAGTTGGGGGAGCTGTTCGCAGTGGACAGAAAGAGTGGTGTTCTGAGCAGGGGTCCCACTCAGCTTCCCACAGCCGATCTCAGCAGCCCAGGGACCTCTATCATCGTTGACCTTCATCTATTTCATGGGTCCTGAATGGGGTGGGCAGCTATCCCCAAGGAGAGTTCTTCCAAGAATCTAGAGGCTAGAGATCTGTTAGGTTGTTATTCATGTAAAAGTGATTTGCAAAGATGATGTTCGTGGATGACACTGGATAGTAACCAGTGCTAGATCTTCAAGTTCATAGTCTTTTCTTCTACACGAACAACTTGCCATCAACCTCGTCCCACTGTTGTACATCTCACATATTATAGTGTTCATCTCTTGAAGTCCGCTTTGGGTATTTCTATACTTTTTATGTCTCTATTTAATTTGTCAACCATTCTAACATCTGTGTCATTCTTGATTTGCCTTGATTGATTTCTCTACTAGTTATAAATCATATGTTCTGTTTTCTTTGGAATCTAGTCAAATATTGCTAAACATGCAAATATTGTGTATTTTATATTGTTGGCTATTGGAAACAGGTTTGTTCTTGGACACAGTTAAATTACTTGAAAGAAATTTGTGTTTTTAGGGGTTTACTTTTTTAGAAGGATTAGGAGGGAGCTATGCTAGTCGAGGACTCTTTATTTGAGGTAAAATGCTACAGCCAAAGTAACTGGTGAAGCAGAATTCAGTTTTCATTATTTTTTTTTTTTGCAAAGTTTGAGATGATGTAAAGTGTTCACATATGAGAAAAATGTTAGGTATAACTATTATAAAAATAAGTGAAGATGGACCCTATTCTTATCATTTGAGAATACATTGGCTTACATTTCTTTAAAAATCAATAATGCTAAATTATTGCAAGTAAATAGTTATAAATGAATACAGAATCAGGTGTTCAATACTTAAAATACTATTTCCATGATCAATAATCTGATGTTTATGTGCACTGATCACCTCATTCATTCCATTGGAACTGCTTCTCTTTACCTCCTTATTAAGTCTAGTTTGTGACATTCTCCCTTTACTATCACTGAAAATATATAACATACTGTCCTTGCACTTACAACTGTGGGACTGTGACTGTTCAGGAATCTGATTATCAAAATGATTTAGATACTTTGCTCCAGATGCATTCATAGCTTGTTGATAAAGTAATTGCAACCAACTTTTGGGGTTTATTTAAACAAATATTTGGTGCATTGTGTTTCTAATCTTAATCATTCTATCATTTCTCTTCTGTCTTTTGGCTATCATAGCTGCTAGTAGCAGTGCCTTTATTAAATAGGATTCTTTGGATTTGAGTAATACTTTGTTTTTCACATGTTCTTCAGAAACTCTTTGAAAGTGTATTTTGCATAACATCTTATTACCTTACATCCATATTAAATCAGGATTATTTTCTTCATGTGTTCATTTAATTGCCACGAATGTCAGGAATGTTTTGCGTATGTTTTCAGTACCTGTAAGAAATTGAGTTTTACTTCAGTTTTCACTGACATATGAGTATTTCAATTACTGCAACTCAAAACTATAAAAGTTTTAAAAGATCAGGGCATGAATTTGTTTAAAACAGTTTAAAAAACAAAACTGGCATAAGATGCTATAGGAAGTTGAATAGGATATTAATGAACATTTCTTTTCATCTGGATATATTCAACTACATTTCATAATACAAAGAACTTTTAATGCTATCATGGAAAAACTTAATCTAGAAAAATTGTAAAAAGTGATGAGTAATATAAAATAAACATTATTTTTCCAAACATTTATTTTTAATTGAAAGGAAATTGCTTCACATTATTGTGTTGATCTCTGCCATACATCAACATGAGTCAGCCACAGGTATACACCTGTCCCCTCCCTCTTTCACCTCCTTCCCACCCCTTAGGTTGTTACAGAGTCCCAGCTTGGTCTCCCTGCATCATACAGCAAATTCCCATCGGTTATCTATTTTAGACTTTATGCTTCCATGTCGCTCTCTCCATTCATCCCACCCCCTCCTTCCTGCCCCCCACCCCTGTCCCTAAGTCTGTTCTCTGTGTCTGCACCTCCATGGTTGCCCTGTAAATAGGTTCATCAGAACCATCTTTCTAGATTCCATATATATGCGTTAATATGCGACATTCATTTTTCTTTCTGACTTACTTCTGTCTGAATAGCAGGCTCTCGGTTCATCCACCTCATTAGAACTGAGTCAAATGTGTTCCTTTTTATGGATGGGTAGTTTTCCATTGTATATGTGTAGTTATTTTATTCTTTCATCTGAGGATGCACATCTCCGTTGCTTCTACATCCTCGATATTGTAGACAACGCCACAGTGAACAGTGGGGTACAGTTTTGGTTTCCTCAGGGTATATGCCAAGTAGTGGGACTGCTGGATCATATGATAGTTTCCACTCCTGGATTCTTGAGGAATTTACATTCCTACCAACAGTGCAAAAGGTAGAATAAACATTCTTTTAAAGATACAGATGAACTGGCAAGAGATAAGAGAAATCTCTCAGGGTCAAAAACGAAGATGAGGTCGGAGGTGGTGAGTGGTCTTTTGTGGCTTCAGCTTTCTTGGGGGCACTGCTAGTCTCTATATCAAAGAGGCTTCTTTTAATTACTGTGTTGAGGGCACTCAAGACTGGACTTATGTAAAGTATGAAGGTTTTATTGAAATTCTTTCAAACAGTCAGCCCTATTGAATATTTACAACTTCAGTGAAAAAAAATTGGAATTTAAAAATAATTCTGGTCATTGTCAAAGAAATCATAGGACATCCTATTTGTCTTCACCTGACTGCCGCAGAGGATAAAAATCACACCTAAGAGTGGGTAACAACAGACTTGCTTTCTATTTAATGTTCAAATATGCATTTTCTCTGTGTTGAGGGAACGTTCAAGCTAAAATATTAATATGTGCAGTGCTAGGCAGTACTCTTGCCTGGAGAATCCCATGGATGGAGGAGCCTGGAAGGCTGCAGTCCGTGGGGTCGCTGAGGGTCGGACACGACTGAGCGACTTCACTTTCATGCATTGGAGAAGGAAATGGCAACCCACTCCAGTGTTCTTGCCTGGAGAATCCCAGGGACGGGGGAGCCTGGTGGGCTGCCGTCTACGGGGTCGCACAGAGTCGGACACGACTGAAGCAACTTAGCAGCAGGCTTAAAATAACCCTGGACACCTGGCAAAACAAAAGTGACTCTGTAGAGGAACACACACTAAGACGCTTTCGTGGTCTAATTCAAATCTCATGAGAAGGAAGACTCAGGAGCAAGTGTCAGTGAAACAACAGACAGCAGAAACAAACAGTCCCCGCCCTAAGTTTCCGGTCAGTGAATTATCACCTGTGGACTCTAGCTATTATGTTTAAACTATCCAAGAAGTAGAAACAACCAATAGCATAAGAAATACGCCAGATCAAAAAAGAGAAGGCATATTGGAGCAACAATGGCCTTGTCTTTTACCTCCTGGAAAAGGCTGAGTTTCAGATACACTTGTGTTGTAGGCAAAGGGAGGTTGGACGGGGCAAGCACTCAGGCATCCAGGCTGGGCTGAGAACTGGCCTGCATCCCTCACTCCCAGAGAATCAGTCATCTGGCCTGTGCAGGTGGACAAAGAAAGGGAAGCAACTGAGTCATGAGGTCAGAAAAAAGAGACAGGGATTTTATCACACACCTTACCGACGTTGTCTCGTCCAGTCAATTCTGTTTATTTCCTGGGTTATGAATCTTGTCCTGATGACACAGGGACAAAGCCCTGTGATAGTGGCATGAATGAATTCAATTCTAGTTTCTGTTTTTTTGTAGACTTTGGTTCCTGTGTTATTTGATATTAGATTTTTAAAAACTTTTCCCTACGTTCTTTTAGCCTCTTCCTATAAATCCCAGATCCTTGTCCATTATTCCAGTTAGCCAGATTTAGTTAATATGTTGTTGTTTAGTTGCTAAGTTGTGTCTGACTCTTTTGTGACCTTGTGGACTGTAGCCCATCAGGCTCCTCTGTCCTTGGGATTTCCCAGGCAAGAATACTGGAGTGTGTTTCTGTTTCCTTCTCCAGGGGATCGTCCTCACCCAAGGGCTGAACCTGGATCTCCTGCATAGGCAGGCAGGTTCTTTACTTGGGAAACCCTTGGGCTTCCCTGGTGGCTCAGCTGGTAAAGAATCTTCCTGCAGTGTGGGAGACCTGGGTTTGATCCCTAGTTTAGGAAGATCTCCTGGAGAAGGGCACAGCTCTCCACTCCAGTATTCTGGCCTGGAGAATTCCATAGACTGGATAGTCCATGGGGTCACAAAGAGTCAGATGAGACTGAGCAACTTTCACTTTCGCCTGGGAAACCTTAGTTAACGTGGCTTGCATACCAAGAATTCTAAAAAATACAAGATAGAACATTAAAAAGCTACTCTCTCTAATGTAAAATGTACTTGGGCCCTGTATATAGCCTGTGGGCAACCTTTGAATTTATATACTCAGATATTTCAGTGTCAAAACATGCAGTTGACCAAATACTGCATTTTTTTAAATATAATTTTTTTTAACCATGTTTACTGGTACAGTCTTATGTCTTACTCTACGTTTCTTCATTTGTAACTTAATTTAACCTTCTCTTATAACTAGAATGTTTATATGTATGTATGGCTTAAATGTATGTTTGTGTATTTTTATTTTTTAATTTTTTTTATTTTATTTTTAAACTTTACAATATTGTATTAGTTTTGCCCAACATTGAAATGAATCCGCCACAGGTATACCTGTGCTCCCCATCCTGAATGCAACTTTATCTTAAATTCCTTTTGACTTTTAGTTACATTAAATTGAATTATAGCTGTTTATATTTCACTTTGGTTGAAAAACCATCTTTCTAGTAAAACTGATTTGTGTAATCTTCAAAGTGGGTATTCAAATTGTTTCCTATAATGAAATACATGTCTTCATTACCCAAGGCATAAAAACTTATAAAACCCCAGAACTCAAAAATGTAAGTCCATTGAGACTTTTATATTCTATATTTTGAAATACAGGCGAATATCCATATGTTTATATATATTATTAAATATATATAAATTCTACTTATGTACCATTAATCCCATTATGTGCCATGTATCTCTAGAGAGTTAGGTACTTTTGATTTTTTTTTTTTTTCAACTCAGTTTTATTTTTTGGCTAACAAATCAAGTGACACAAGCATCTAGCGGTACCTAGGTTATAGCATGGGGGTTTGATTTATATATAATTTCTATTTTAATTATCAAAACTCAAGTGATGCTGCTTCACTGGAATTGGTCTAAACTGACACACATAAATAAGGGTGTTAGACATTTATCGAGTACTACAATTTATGATTTACAGGATTTTCTGGGGGATCTGCTATGGTGTTGATGAACTAAATTCCAAAGTTTAAGTAAGTGCTATAAAAATAAGGATTTAGACATTTGGCGGCTCCAACATAAAGAATTTGCCTACAGTACAGGAGACCTGGGTTCTACCCTTGGGTCAGGGAAGGTCCCCTGGACAAGGCAATGGCAGCCCACTCCAGTATTATTGCCTGGAGAATCCCATGGACGGAGGAGCCTGTGGACTGAAGTACATAATGTCACAAAGAGTCGGACTCCGCTGAGCAACTAACACTTTCACCTCTCAGACATTTAGTAAGTCAGGATTACATTTTGGTCTCTCTAGATAGATACATGGAGAAGGCAATGGCACCCCACTCCAGTACTCTTGCCTGGAAAATCCCATGGACAGAGGAGTCTGGTAGGCTGCAGACGATGCGGTCTCGAAGAGTCGGACACGACTGAGCGACTTCACTTTCACTTTTCCCTTTCATGCATTGGAGAAGGAAATGGCAACCTACTCCAGTGTTCTTGCCTGGAGAATCCCAGGGACGGGGGAGCCTGGTGGGCTGCTGTCTATGGGGTCGCACAGAGTCGGACCTGACTGAAGCGACTTAGCAGCAGCAGATAGATACAGTTCTATTCAATTGTAGGAGGTAAGTCTTAACAAGAAAAACAAAACTGGTGGTTTATATCTCTGTCCAATTCTACTTTACTTAGGAAAAAAAATCTGAATTCTGAGGTAAAGAGATTGTAAATAAAGGCACCAAAGGAAATAGCTTTAAAATTAATTTAGTAATATTTTTCCTCTCCTCAAATTATCATAGTGAGCTAAATTATAGAACTATCATAGATCTCTACAAAAGAAGTTTTTAATTAAGACCTGAAAGTCATTTAAGCACACACAAAAATTACAAATATAAATCTTTTTGTTATTTTCAATATAAATTGTTATTATTTGATGGCTAGCCTTGTAATTTTAGTATATGAGACCACTTTAAATGCAAATTCTAGTGATGACTACATGCAATTATTTGTATATATTTATTACTTCTCAGTACATAAATATATGGACATGCAGAAATAAATGTTGGAAAGTCATACTTTTAAAAAATATTTTTTTCTTTTCTGTTGTTTAAGAAATATATCCCATCCTCTTAACTGTCATAGTTTGGGAGTTGGGGGGAAATGCGACCATATTGAATTTGGACCAGTTTGAAATAGCTTTGAAAAAAATAAAATTCAATAATTCTGTGAGCACACTTTGAATAGAAACAATAGTTATTCAATAGCCGTTTGGCTGAGAAAATTGACAAAGCAATGACCTTGATAGATGAACTTGTACTACCAACAATGACTCTGACATTCACTTGAATAAAAAGCCCTCCTAGAAGTTCTGGGGAAGGTAAAACATGTTTTGGATGGATGGACTCATCCATAGTTTTTATTTTTATTTTCATTCAGGGTTTTATTAGGGTTTAAATATTGAAAACTTTTCAATGATGAACCATGAGCATCTTAAGGAACCTTTATATCTTTCAAATTTTGACTTATATTAAACTTGAATCTTAGATGCTTACAATTTCTGACTCAGTCTATTAGCCAGTCATATAATGTTCACATTTAGTATATTATTTTTAAAGTCATTAACATAATTGACACCGCATTTTTCTGTGCCTCCTTTTTCTCTAGTGGGTAGTATAATGAATGAATGTCAGGAATTTGAGAAGCTTGTAAAAGTTCAATGGGGTCTTAAACTCAATGCACCAAGACTTACCACTGATAGAGAACAAGTTACTGCTGCAGTAAATATCATGAATGTGGAATACAATTCAGCTTCTATGAGTAATGAAAAAATTTTATTGGACCAAATGCCATTTAGTAGAGTGTGATTTACATGCCTGCTGTTTAAAGACTACTTGAGTGAGAACAGAATATATATAAAAAAAATGAGACCAATCTTCTCTTGCTGCTGCTGCTGCTAAGTCGATTCAGTCGTGTCTGACTCTGTGTGACCCCATAGATGGCAGGCCACCAGGCTCCCCTGTCCCTGGGATTCTCTAGGCAACAACACTGGAGTGGGTTGCCATTTCCTTCTCCAATGCATGAAAGTGAAAAGTGAAAGTGAAGTCACTCAGTCATGTCCGACTCTAGCGACCCCATGGACTGCAGCCTACCAAGCTCCTCTGTCCACGGGATTTTCCAGGCAAAAGTACTGGAGTGTGGTGCCATTGCCTTCTCCGAGTCTTCTCTTATTCCTCAGTATTTCTCTGAGATGGTATAAAAAAAAAAAAACTCTAAAATTTTCTTGATCAGGAATCTCTCATGGGAGTTTAAATCAGGTCCCTTAAATAGGGACACCGGACAAGTGAAATGCAGTAAGGGTATTCAGTAACTGATAGGTAAGGGAAATCCTAGTGTTGTCTCTAGGAATAAAAGGCAGGCCATGGTTTTTGATGCCTCACTAATAGCTCTTTATTACCTAATGAACTTCTTTCGTCAGATATGGTTTTCAGTTTTTCCTCCATCAGTTCAGTTCTGTCGCTCAGTCACGTCTGACTCTTTGTGACCCCATGGACTGCAGCATAGCAGGCTTCCCTGTCCATCTCCAACTCCTAGAGCTTACGCAAACTCATGTCCATGGAGTAGGTGATGCCATCCAGCCATCTCATCCTCTGTTGTCCCCTTCTCCTCCTGCCTTCAATCTTTCCCAGCATCAGGGTCTTTTCCAATGAATCAGTTCTTCACATCAGGTGGCCAAAGAATTGGAGTTTCAGCTTCAGCAACAGTCCTTCCAATGAATATTCAGGACTGGTTTCCTTTAGGATGGACTGGTTGGATCTCCTTGCAGTCCAAGGGACTCTCAAGAGTCTTCTCCAACACCACAGTTCAAAAGCATCCATTCTTCGGTGCTCAGCTTTCTTTATAGTCCAACTCTCACATCCATACATGACTACTAGAAAAACCATAACTTTGACTAGATGGACCTTTGTTGACAAAGCAACATCTCTGTTTTTTAATATCCTAAGTTGGTCATAGCTTTTCTTCCAAGGAGCAAGCATCTTTTAACTTCATGGCTGCAGTCACCATCTGCAGTGATTTTGGAGCCCCAAATTTAAAGTCTCTCACTGTTTCCATCGTTTCCCCATCTATTTGCCATGAAATGATGAGACTGGATGCCATGATCTTAGTTTTTTCCAAGTCCTGAGTTTTAAGCCAACTTTTTCACTCTCCTCTTTCACTTTCATCAAGAGGCTCTTTAATTCTTCTTCACTATTTTCCTCCATGCTGCTGCTGCTGCTAAGTCTCTTCATTCATGTCTGACTCTGTGTGACCCCCAGATGGCAGCCCACCAGGCTCCTCTGTCCCTGGGATTCTCCAGGCAAGAACACTGGAGTGGGTTGCCATTTCCTTCTTCAATGCATGAAAGTGAAAGTGAAGTCCCGTCCGACTCTTAGGGACCCCATGGACTGCAGCCCACCAGGATCCTCTGTCCATGGGATTTTCCAGGCAAGAGTACTGGAGTGGGTTGCCATTGCCTTCTGAAGGACTAAAAGTATAACACAATATTCTGTCTTTTCAAAAGATGCTTCTATATGGTTCTTTAGAGCATCTCTACCTATGTTCCTGAAGATTCCCGACTATCATCCAGATTTTCTGTTCCAGATTTTCTCATAACAATAGGTGATACCAGAAGAGGTGTCAGGATGGAGCAGGTTAGAGTAAAGCACCATCTCTTGTGGTGCTGAAATTCTAGGGAGAAAATAAGACTTAGAAATAGATGGTCTTGGGCTTCCCTGGTGGCTCAGTGGTAAAGGATCTTCCAGCCAGTGTGGGAGAATGGGTTCAGTCCCTGATCCAGGAAGATCTCACATGCCTCGGAGCACTAAGCACATTTGCCAGAGCTATTGAGCTTGTGCTGTAGAGCCTGGGAGTCCCAATTACTGAGCCCACGTGCCATGACTCCTGAAGCCTGTGCGCCCTGGAGCCCAGGCTCTGCAACAAGAGAAGCCCGAGCACTGCACCTAGAGTAGCCTGCACCTCAGCGAAGATCCAGCGCAGCCAAAGATGAACAGCTAACATAATATATAAAACAATAAGTAGATGGTCCTTTCTTACCATAACCTAGAGGAAGGTCAAAAAGGTAAGAAAATGGCTTATGATCTAAGAGCAAATTCCCTGGCAAATAGCATGACATCGTCATCATTTTCCTCCCATGTACCCCTCAACTGAAATAATAACTAATCCATGTTAAATTAACTTTTCAGTGCTGAGAAAAAGGTGAAAAGAAAAAGTTCCTTGTTGAATGTTTACTAATAAACTGTGCTCGTGCTCGATCACTCAGTTGTGGTCAACTCTTTGTGACCCCATGGACTGTAGCCCACTAAACTCCTCTGTCTCTGATTTCTCCAGGCAAGGATACTGGAGCGGGTGGCCATTTCCTCCTCCTGGGGATCTTTCCAACCCAGGGATCAAACTGGTGTCTCCTGTGTCTCTTGCATTGTTGGGCGATACTTTACCACCTGAGGAAGCCACCTAGGAAGCCCTTACCAATAAATACATGAAACATAATGGTTGTACTTAAATTTGAAAAATACCTAAGAAATGATGCTTCATTTTCATAGGGCATATGCCCTATATTTGTGGTTACATAGATTTTGTTCTTAGTATATATTTGTCAGCATTTTGAAAATATATGGATTTGGTGTTTAGAAAGCACAGTACTTGTATTTTATTATTTAGGAATGATTTGGGGATAAGAGTACAATATGTGCAGAAGCACTATTTTAAGGCTTTTTATTTTCACTTTCCTTACTTCTATTTTTTTTTCTTTTCTTCGCTCCCCATAGGTAGTTTTTCAGCTTTAAAAATTAGAGATTTACACAAAATTCATGATGGCATATTTTGCCCAATTATTTCTAGTGTTTCAGGTTATAGTGTCAAGATAAACAGAGGCACATTCACACACAGAGAGTAAATATTTCTTCGGAATAATTCTTCTATGAGCTTTTCTGCCACAAACGACTAAGTGTTACTTCTATTCAAACTGATTCCATTAAGCTCATGAAAGTGACCTTGTGGCCTTCTACATAGAAATTTGACTCATGTCATCTCAAGAGTAGTATTCTTACTTTTCCTTAAAAATAATGGTTTTCACATTTGCATGTTTATAACTGGGAGGATTTTGGAAGCAAGCTGGAGCAACCTCGATGGGACAGAGGGGCAGGAGAGTGCAGGTGAAGGTGCTGCTCAGACACAGCAAAAACAGCAGCAGTGAAGCAGGAACAGAGTGTCTTCAGCGCCGCCAATGAAAGACCTGCTGTTTCTCCTCAGGGCAGAATTCCGAAGCGTCTTAGCACAGCGGAGTTGAGTCAGGCTCACACCTCCTTGGGCTCTTTCCTCTGGTCACTCGTGGCTGATACCTACTGTGTCGGCCCGACTCTAGGGTGAATCACTGGACTCTCAAGCCCGGTGTTCCTGCTTGTATAATCCCTTTCTCTCGATTGTGAGTGGGGCCAGTGACTTGCTTCTGGCCTAAATAATAAAGCCAAAGTGACCACGTGCCACTCCCATGGCAAAGGTGAAGGCACTTCACAGATGTAATTAAGATCTTGAATGGATAGATGTTGAGGGCGATTAGGAAAGGAAATTATCCTGGGTAAGTTTATCTGAAATAGCTATCAACCTTAAAAGATGGACTGAGTTTTCCTCAGCTGAAAGGCTCCAAGCAGCAGAAATTTCTTCATTGGCCTGAGGAACTATGGGGTTGGCCAAAGAGTTCTTTCCATAATATCATCCAGAAAACCTGAATGAACTTTCTGGCCAACTCAATACATGTCTGTATGTCGAGGAGCTGTGAATGGCCTGTAGGAACTGAAGGAAGGTATCATTGCTAAGTGCCACCTCCAGCTGACAACAAAACCCGATGACTCTTAGCCTCATAGCTGCAAAGTGATGAAGTCTGCCAGCAACCCGAGTAAGTGTGGAAGTGAAGCCTGCCTTAGTTGGGCCCCCATTGAAGGCAGCCCAGTCAACACTGTGGTTGTAACCTCGAGAGACCTTGAGGGGATCTGGCTAAGTGTTGCCTGGACCCCTGACCCACAGCGGGTAACTTGCTATGCAGTGTGAGTAAACTAAGAGATTTATGTTTCAGAATAGAGAAGGATTGACTTCAAGGCCATTGGTGTTACTCAAGAGATGATTCACCTTGATGCTGAAGTGGTTGATGGTAGTCATTGTTTATTAACCTTGTCCTCTTTATAATTAACCTGTTTTCGTAACTTTATTTTGAATAGTTTATTCTAAAATTAGGCAAGCTCTTAAATCAGTTTCAAATATGCTTCTTAATGTTTCTTTTCAGTTAGTGTGCCTTTATTCTTATTGGTAAAATATTTGTGTTATGTGTTAATACCTTGTTGTGTGTGCACTCAGTCGTGTCTGACTCTGTGCAACTCCATGGACTATAGCCCGCCAGGCTGCTCTGTCCATGGGGTTTCCCATCAAGGATACTGGAGTGGGTTGCCATTTCCTTAGATCCAGTGGATCTTCCTGAGCCAGGGATCGAATGCACAACTCTGTGTCTCCTGCATCGGCAGGTGGATTCTTTACCACTAGCGCCATCTTGGAGAAGGCAATGGCACCCCACTCCAGTACTCTTGCCTGAAAAATCCCATGGATGGAGGAGCCTGGTAGGCTGCAGTCCATGAGGTCTCTAAGAGTCGGACACAACTGAGCGACTTCACTTTCACTTTTCACTTTCATGCATTAGAGAAGGAAATGGCAACCCATTCCAGTGTTCTTGCCTGGAGAATCCCAGGAACAGGGGAGCCTGGTGGGCTGCCGTCTGGGGGTCGCACTGAGTCGGACACGACTGAAGCGACTTAGCAGCAGCAGCAGCACTGTCTCAGCTATAAGAGCATTTGGTTGAGCTGTACAGTATTCTGGCTTCTAGAGAAGGGTGTTAATAATTGAGTCTATTTCTCTGCTCCATCTGCCTATATCCTGCCTTGAAGAAGTAGTTCCAATATTGTGGAAAAGTGCTGTAGAAGGGCATTTAAAGTCTACTTGGTGGATCTAGGCCATGTAGTGTTTAGTGAGCTTGGGGGTCAGCCAGACTCCATTTCCTTACCTGTTTCTTCTTCTCAGTCATATATCAGAAAGCACTTGAAAAGCACAGTGGTCTAAATAAAAAATTACCAGCCTGACACAGTGTTTAATGATGTGTCTGATACCATGTGGGATGCAAATAGTAAGAACCTAAGTGGAATGATGTCAATCTTGGGACCAGGGCAGTATGGCCACTGATGCTTTGAAAAGGATAAAGCAGGAAGTTGATAGCATCTGAATCCATCTGCTGCCACCCACTTCATGTCAGAGGCAACTTGTTTCGTGCTCTTTCACTGACAGGTTGTTCTGCACATTTGTGTCTCGTGCCATCTGGATGGTATGGTTCACCCAGCATCCTCCCATGTTTCAGTTTAATGTCTCACGTCCTGTGTGTGCCACTCCTTGCTGTGGGATTGGTTCCCTGGCACTGTTTTTTGGGGGAATGTCTGCAGAGCACAAACTCACCCCACCACGCAGTCACCGTTTGCTTCTCCACCCTCAGCCAGCATCTTGTTGGCAACAGCCCGGCCCCTTGCTGCAGCCACGATTTGTTCTTTTTGAATAGATCTTCCTGTTCTACTTGAGAACTGTGATGCATCATCTGTTTAACAAATGCAAAGCTCTGTCAGATCCCTCACTTTGTACTAAAACTGCTAGCTAAATGTTCGCTTGTTCTTTCACCAATTAATTCATTTATCAACATCAGAAAATGCATCAAAAGCGTACCACCAACTTGGCATTGTACTAAGTATTAAAAACACAAGAATAGATGCTCTTGTCTTTAAGGATTTTACAACCAATATACTGAGGGGGAATGCTGACTAGATCTTCATGCCTTTGTGCCCTGTTACTGACTGCCCCTTTAGCATTGAATCTGTGTCCTTGGTAGCACTTTTCTAGGGAGAGAACAGCAGGGAAACCTTATTCTTTTTGCTTGGCATGATAGACCTCTAACTTTCCTGTGAATTAACTTTCCGGCAGCCATGTTGCAGGAAGCTTAGTCCAGTGGATAACTGGTATGAAAGAGGTATGTGGGCTTCAATGGGACTCCAGGAGATGGTATCTGCCCCTCAGCGAGTGGTTTTCATGAAGATCTATCTGAGCATTGTTTGCATGAAGATGTAAAGCACCATATAAAGTCCAGGACAGAGGTAGACAGATTAACCTTGCCCAGGAGGAGAAGCCCTCACTTTGAAACATGAGTAAAAGCTGCACAGATGCAGCCATTACTTTAAAGACATATGTGCAAGCCAGCAGAAAGGACCTGAATGATGCTGAACTTGAGATGGTTGCGGTAGATCTCCTCTAAGGCTGTCCTGACTGCTTGCCTCTTTTAGTTTGTGTATTGAAAGATTTCTCAGATATCTTATTGTTGTTTAGTCTCTAAGTCATGTCAAGCTCTTTGTGACCCCATGGACTGCAGCATGCCAGGATTCCCTGTCCTTCACCATCTCCTGGAGTTTGCTCAAACTCATGTCCATCGAGTTAGCGATGCCATCCAACCATCTCATCCTCTGTCATCCCCTTTTCATCCTGCCTTCAATCTTTCCCAGCATCAGGGTCTTTTCCAATGAGTTGGCTCTCTGCATCAGGTGGTCATGGAATTAGAGCTTCAGCTTCAGCATCAGTCCTTCCAATGAATAATTCAGGGTTGATTTCCTTTAGGATGGACTGGTTTGAGCTCCTTGCTACCCAAGGGACTCTCAAAAGAGTCTTCTCCAGCACCACAGTTTGAAAGCATCAATTCTTTGGCACTTGTAATTATGTAATTATGTTCTGACTCCTTACCACTTGGAGCTCTGACTGTCATCTGCTGATTGTATGTTCTCAAATGAAACCTAGCCATCTACCTGCTCTGATTTCTGTGAAATACAGGAGACTTACGTTATCATGGTGCTCTCCTCCTCTGGTTGGGTTGCATTAACTGGTGTTTTCTCAAGGCTCTCTTTCAAGTTCTCAAAAATGGTTCTCTGCCACAGAGACAAATGGAGACTTTATTGATTATATCACAGAGGAGTGAGCAGAGGTGAGTGGAGGAGGAGAGAAAAGCACAGCGAATAAGATGAAAGTCCTGTCTTTTCTCTTCCCCCAGATTTCCTTTTCAGCTGCCCCAGCATTAAAAGACTGTTCTCATGGCCCTTTCTCTGCAGTGATTCTGAACTGGGTGACTTCTCACCCTTTCCTCCAGCATTTTCCTCTAAAATTCCAGTGATTCTTCACAGATGTTTGCAGAGTAGTGTCCTTTCTTCCACAGCGTGTGTGATCCCTTGAAAGCTGGACTTTCCAGACCCCATCTTTCATTGCAATCTCAAACTAAAAAATTATCTTAAAGACAGTGAATTCTGGCAAATTAGCTGAATTCACAAGTGGTTTCTAGTTTTAAATATTTACTTACATTCACTTTTTCTCCAAAGTCTGACGCATGAACATACTAGTCTTTAAAAGGTAATAGGACTAAATTTGTTGAGTAAAATGTCCTAAGTGAAGACATCACTGTTTTAACATCCTTGGAACATGTTTTGCTCTGAAATATATTTCTATTAGGAAACATAGTAAGCACTCTGAAGAATAGAATTTACGTTGTTTAATAGTACCATATTTACTTAAGCTTTATAGGTTGTTGTTCAGTCGCTAAGTCATACCCAACTCTTTGCAGCCCCATGGACTGTAGCATGGGATATTAATGTGCAAATTTAATTATCAGATAATTTAAAATATTGCCTTTGTGACTGCTAATTGTTATGGTTAGTATGTAGCATATGAGTTTGGAGACAAATTCTGGGTCCAGGATGGACTGGTATGTGACCTTAACAAGAATATTGGGTTGGCCAAAAAGTTGTTTGGGTAAGATGTTATGCAAAAATCCAAACAATTTTTCAGCCAACCCAAAACTTCCTCTTTACTCCTTGGTTTCCTCAAAATTAAAATTAGAATTCAGTATTATTTCTCAGGACATCCTAGGTAGGTTCATAAGTTCTGGCAAATTCTTAGTCAAGAAGGAAATGGTCCCAAATTCACTGGGATTATTGATTGGATTCAATAAAAGGACACAGGTATCGAGCTCAGAGAATTGTCCAGAATGTAGTTGATGGTTCAGAACTTTTGTAAACACATCCCTCCTTCAGTTTCTTCTCCCTGTTGACTCTGTGCCCATTCTAGTGTGTCTCATTTACGGAAAAAGCTAGAAGTAGATGAGAAATAGGCATATTATGTTTTGAACTGGTTTTGCAGGCAGCGTTGTGAGCACTTCAGATGTAATTACGGTTGCTTCTTGATGGGATCACTGGCAATTTCCCATTGCACAGAATTACTCTTTTGTTTCACTACACATCTTTTTGTTTCTTCTTCCCTCATATTTAATAAATTGGGTCGAGATGCACTGGAAAGGTTTTGTGGTCTTCCCTGATGATCCTGAGGGTGTGAGAGGATTAAATATAAAACCAAATTGCTGTTTTTCCCTTTTCACACAAGAGCCATCCATTCAACAGAGAGAGGCAGGCGCCTCTCCTGGAGCATCTCGGCGTGCAGGGAAATATTGGTATTTGAATTAGAGTCTAATCAGGAGAAGCAGACAAAGTGACGTGTTTCAGCCTTGTCTTTTTTGTAGCCAATTACCCCAGACTCCTAGTGTTCATGTCTTCTATGCACTTTCTTTAATTAGCGCTTTAATAGCTCAGCTTCAGAGAGCTGGTGCGGGAGAGAACTTTCCCCAAAACTGCCAAATGGTGACAAGCAGGAGGTGATTAAATCTCGGCTCGAGCAGTAGGCATCTACATGCGTCCTTTGTATCACTCTGTGCTTTTCGAGATGTGTTCCCAATAACTCCTGACCAGAGGGATGCGATGCTGTCAGTAAATGCATTTGAGAAAGCTGCCTGGCATCATTGGCTCCTGTCTGTATACTATGGATTTACATCAGTTTTCTTAATAAGGGTATTGCCTCTCCATTAAGCAAGCACTAGTTTATGTTGGGTGGGGAAGAAAAAAAAATATTTATGTAGAGATTGTTTTATTAGCTCTGAACTAGGAGGAGAAAAATTTTTTTTAAATGCTGCTTCATCCTTTTATTAGCCCTTCATGTTTTAATTATGGATGGGGCTCAATGGAATACTCTTGGCTTAGAGCATTAACCCCTTTGATTAGATACACTGGTTCAGTTTAATGTAAACTGTGTTGATAGCCAATAATTAAAATAAGAGGAAAACCTCATCTTAATGTTTCTTGTAGGATTTGAGGCAGTAGCTTCCATAATATGATATTAAAGAGAGAAAGTCTCTATGGAAATTTGCTGAAACTTGGGTGGTTTCTTTCTTTCAAATTTATCATCTCTGAATTCAGGATGCATATTACAATTAATGTGAGAAAAAACTACTTCAATGGTACATCATATCATTAATGGCACCTTATGTATAGTATGTAGTTTTCAGCTCAGTGTTTGTCTTAATGTAAAACAACTGGCATTAAAAACCACAGTACTTAAAAAAAAAAGTAATTATGTGTTTTATTACTAACTTAAGGAAACGTCATCAATCTTTTCTTTATTTAATGATTTATCCTTATTGAAAACCATAGTACTTTTTTGATTTAAATTATAAGTCTAATTTCTTTGAGGAATTTTTTTCCATACTCATACATACAAACACAGCACATATTTAATAAAGAAATCTTGAAGTGCAAGCATTATCAATATACTAAAATCTTGTCATGCAAAGTTCAAACAGTCAAATGGAGATTTTTTTTTTAAAGATTAATTTAAAATTCAAGCCTTGTATAAAACAACTCAAGTAGTTGGCCAGAATGAGAGAGGCCTGCAAGGTATATGATTGAAGGATATTCTTAGATGCCATGACCTTACTCATAGCAGGTAGTGTCAGGATGTATACATCTTGTTTCTCTAGGCAATAAAAATTGAAAATGAGATTAAGATGAAGGGAAGGGAAGGGAAGTATTGGGGGTGGCAATTCTTTTTAGTGTAAAAGATATACCTTTTTCCTTAATTATGAAATTAGTTATGTTTACTCAAAAACAAAATAAATATTTAAAGAAAAATATGAATACTTATGTTAATATTTAGACCGTAGCCCAGAAGATATTTCCATGGAAATACACATACACAGAATGATACTGTAGTGCTGTTTGAAAACTGTGTTTTCACTTTAACAATACAATGAGATAATACACAAATTAATGTAGATAAGTGGTGTAGTTAGTCACCATGGAATAGTTCCTTAGTGTTCCCTTGTGTGAGTATAAATCAGTAATAAAACAATGGCTAAATTTCTCTAATATGTGCCAGAGACAGTTCTCAATGCCTCATATTCCCCATTTCCACAAAAACCCATGAAGTGTGCACATCGACTCTTAACATTCACAGTAATCCTATGATGGGAGAACTGAGGCTTGAGAGGAGAGAGTGATTGGACCAGTGCTATCCAGTCAGGAGGAAAAAAGCTCTGACTTGTGCTCAGGACAAATTGCCTGAGTCCTGAGACTCTCAGCTGTACAGCCTGGCACAGCATTTGTGTCCTAGATCAGCTCCACCATGAGTGTGGTTAAGTTGCTCTTAATAGTTTTGCTGTATAAAAAGTATAATGTCTATCATTTTATACTTTTTTTGGGTGCAGTTAAATTTTCTTAGGATATATTCCTTAGAATTTTTTTTAATGTATTGTGCTATTTCCCTCCAGTTTTGTTTCAGTCATATACATGCCCAGACTCGTTTTTATTATTTATTTCAAACTTGGAGTGTAATTGCTTTACGATGTTGTATTAGTTTCTGCCGTACACAAGTGAATCTGCTATATACATACATACATACACACACACACACATACATACATCCCCTCCCTCTTGAGCCTGCCTCCACCTCATTCATCCCATGCTTCTAGGATGTCATAAGTCACACAGAGCACCGAGCTGAGTTCCCTGTGCTATACAGCGGATTCCCACTGGCTATCTATTTTATACACGGTAGTGTATTGGTGGTGTACCAATAGTGTACTATTCTAATACCATTGGAGTGTGCTTGTTCTCCTATGTCTTCACACTTACTCTGAACATATAGCACTTCTAAGCATGGATATATGGTTTGAGGCGAGTAACCAGCCAGGAATGAGATGGGATGTCTGAATCCTGACTTTCATACTCTTTTCTACAATTTTCCTAAAGGGTACCTATCGATACAGTTTGCAATGGAAATAAATGTTGACTTGTTTTCTCACCTGTGCAAGCACTGATAAATTCACAGCGCACCATGCTGCAGAGATCTCTGTAAACCATTGGGTCAACACACTTAGCTTTTTCATCAGATGTTTCAGAAATAATAGCTGAATAAAAATTGAAGTGAAGTGAAGTGAAAGTTGCTCAGTCGTGTCCGACTCTTTGCAACCCCATAAACTATATGTCTATGGAATTCTCCAGGCCAGAATACTGGAGTGGGTAGCCTTTCCCTTCTCCAGGGGATCTTCCCAACCCAGGGGTCGAACCCAGGTCCCCCACATTACAGGCAGATTCTTTACCAGCTGAGCCTCAAGAGAAGCCCAAGAATACTGGAGTGGGTAGCCTATTCCTTCTCTAGCGAATCTTCCTGACCCAGGAATCAAACTGGGGTCTCCTGCATTGCAGGCAGATTCAAATAAAAATTTTATTTTTCAAATAAAATTTGAAAAATAGTGGCAAATCCTTCAATATTATTATGTTTTTTGAAGTCTTCAAGAGAGCCTATATAGTACCTGGCATTGCTCCCATTTACATTTTGATTTGGACACAATACTTCATTCGTACAGAAAGGCATAGGTCCATACATCCTCTTTGACTTGATTCTCCAAATGATGGCATTTATCTTTTGACCTCTCTCTCTCTCATACATTTATATTAATGTTATTTTTTCATTCTAGAGGAAGCATTATAGAATTTGTTGCAGAATTGTTACAGACTTTAGTCTTCCTAAAAGCAAGAATATTCTCTTTGTAACCATTGTATACTCCTCAAACAGGAAAACACCATGGATTCAATACTGTTAGATGAGCTACAGACCTTATCGATTTCCCCATTGTCCTGATGGTGCCTTCAAGACAGAGCTCCAGATCATTCCTTGCATTAAGTTTGCACATCCCTTTTGTCTTCTTTAATCAGAAACATTTCCTCAGCCATTTGAAACAGTACAGGTAATGAGCATCTATCTGTAGAAAATCTTTCCATTTAATTGCACTTTTGGCAAGAAGATGTAGTGTTCTTTTGTGTGTTCTTTTCAGTGCCTCATTTCATGATGTATGAAGTCGCTTTGTTCCATTACTGGTGATGTTTGTGTTGGAAAAGGTGGTGTATGTCAGGTTTGCCCATTGACAAGTTAATATGTTTTTATTTACAAACAGTAAGTAAATTTTGAGATGATTGAACATTATCCCTTTACTAGAAATTCCCTCTGCTGTTTTTACTGTTTATTGGTGATTCCTGCTTTAATGATTAGGCTGATTGTCAGACTGTGGTTATCTCATGATTCTCTGCAAGGAATAGGCTTCCCCTGCTTCTAGAGGGGGCTTGCATATTGCTCATAGAGGTGAGCAATATGTCTGGGTTATCAGTCTGCTATCAAACTTTGACTCCTCTGGGACCAGTTGTGTCTTACACACAAGATACAGAGGATGTTAGTTTTAGGTTTTTGCTTTCTGTAAATATACTGACATTAACAGAGCTATTTGTGTATGTGGAGATGTGACTGAAAAGACTGGTGTGTGTTTATCCTTTTTTCTATGTATTTAAAAATAATCTGTATGTTTCCTTAACTGGAATAACCGTCCCATGAACAGACAACTTTCAGCTCAGTTCTTCAACTGGAAGACTAGATCAAGTCTTTCCAGTATGGCTAGACAAATCGACTCTTTCAATTTCAGTGAATTTTATTTATTTCAGTATGACTCCAAAAGCACAGGCATAACTGTTACTTGTGCTTTCATCTGTGATGGTTTTCATTTTATTACATTTCCAATTCCCATATTAAAAAAAGAGCCACATATGCAAGGTTAGTGAATGGTTAAATAGAAACTTTCGAGTTATAATTTTTCCATCTTTTAGTTACTTACCTGCAGCTACACATATCCCATCTCATATAATTTCCATTTTTGACTCAAGAATGGTTGGAACTGTACTTGTTTCACAATTATATGTCAGTAACAGTTGATTCTTTATTTTTGATGTATTAACCCTAGAGTGCTGCTAAAATCCATAGCAGGCTAACAATCTGTAATCACTGTTGACTAGCTAACTGTCTTATTTGCATGTGTTGACATCCAATTTGAATCAATGCTCTGCATGATTTTGGAGAAAAGTATCATGAAAGTGGTTGATCAGTACTTTATACAAGTTTCACAAGGTTTGCCATTTTAATGATCAAATACCAAAGTAGAAACATAAGTCCATATTTTCATGGCTTATGTAGAAGTGCTTTTACTTTTTATTAATCATCAACTTTTTTTAGTTACCAAGGCCAAATTATGCATAAAGCTAGCAAAACTTGTCTTGAATTCCTAGTTGAAAGGATGGTCATAAATCAGGTGATTAGAGTGGCTCCTAAGAGACCACAGAAAGCCACATGGTGTCTGAAAAGATAGTTAACATGATGAAAGGGTGCTGAGTTAATGAGATGGTTCAGACTCTTTAATTTAAAGGTACCGGTGTATGGAGAAAGAGAAACCTAACGCCATCCTTCAGCCCTGTCAAAGGAAAACATAAGTGAACCCTCATAGTTTGGGAGACAGAGATCCATGTAGATTGTAAAATCAGGTTTTATTATGATCATTTTGCATATATACCTCTCAGCAACCTCTACATACATTTACATATACAAGTACTTAATGTAGCGGTTTTACCAAGTTTTTGAAATAGCACAGATATATAAGGAGATATTACAGAAATGCTCATTGAAGAATCTAATATCATAGTGACATTCTAAAAAGAGAATGCCCAGCAAATAAATGCTGCATTTGCATATAGTGAAGAAGTGGGCAAGAAGGGAAATTTTAAAGAGAGGCTAGCTTTTTAGAATTATGTGGTGGATTTCTGTGAGAAGACAGATGATCTCCTGGCATATGGAGTAAGAAATGCAATTTATAACAGGACATCGTATTTCAGTATCTGTAAACTCACACACACAGCGCCATTCTGGCAGCATGACGTTTCAGCCCTCAGACAGACTGCTCTCTGGGAGGAAGTGATCTTATTCTCTGTGTATGTTTTTGGCAAAATCAGACTCACAGCCCTGCTGAACAGTTTGACTCTGTGTGCTCCTTCAGTCTGATGTCTCCAGTCTACCCTCCCTCACGTTTCGAGCATTCTGTTCTGTTCAGACATTCTCATCCTCATATCCAGCTGATGAGCTCATCTCTCTGAGAAACCTGGAGTGATCAGGCATGGAACTGCTTGCCCTCGCCCCATCCATTGGCTGGTCCATGACTCTGCTCACAGACTCAGTGTTTCTCCCTGTTTCTACAGGTGAAACATCCTTGCTTCTTTGTAGGGCTGATTCCTGAACTGGGGCACTAGATCCCATGCCTTTGAATTTATGTATGAACATCAGTCTAGTGATTTCCCCCTCCCTCTGATTCTCAGTGCTCATTTCACTTGAACTGTTAGCAACATTTGGCATAATTGACCAATCTAGTCTCCTTTGAAATGCCCTCTGCATTTGGTTTTGAGAAAATTAAGCTCTCTGACTTTTCTCCCTAATGCTCAAGCCTTCCCCATTAAGTACATTTTACTGGTATTTTCTCAACTGCCATGCTTGTCTACACTTATTCCATTGGGAATCCCCTTCAGCTTTTTGCCTTTAACCAGTATCTGTATGTTAATGATTTCCAAACTGATCCCTTTAGTGCAAACCTCCCCCTGAACTCCAGACTCAATCTATACTTGGCATTTTTCCTGGGGTGGCTAGAGGTAGTGCATATTGAATATATCCAAAAGTGAAATCTTGATATTCTGTCAACCAAATTCACTCTTTCAGAGCTTCTTCTTCTCAGCAGGTAATATAAGCTTCTTTGGTTTTTTTTTTTTAAGTTTTCAGGCCAAATAAACCTAGGTTTCCTCCTTGAGTCTCTGTTTTATTTCATGTGCCATATCTCATCAGCAGTCAATTCTGTTGGATTCAAAATAAATCCAGAATCTGATCACTTTTCACGTCCCCAATCATTCCCTTGTAAACCTCCATCACTTCTTATCTAGGTTACTGCAATGGCCTCCTAATTGGTTTTTGTTTCCTGCCTTTTAGTTTATTCTGAATGCAACAGCCATGAAAGCAATTTCATACAATATATAGTACATATTTTCAGTATACAATGTGGTGTTTTGGTATGCATTGTAAGATGATTACCACAATCCAGCTAATTAACATATCTATCACCTCTCATAGTTACTTATCTGTGTGTGAGATAAGAATATTTATGATCTACTCTCCAGGTAAATTTCAAGTCATAATTTTTAATCGAGTCTCCATGCCCTAAGGTCTCTGGTACATATTTATCCTGTATAACTAAAACTCTGTACCTTTTCATCAGCATCTGACTATTTCCCTCACCCAGGCTCCTGACAACCACTATTCTCTTCTGCATTTTTAGATTTTATATATACGTTTAGATTCTAAATATTATATATATAATTAGTCTTCCCATGTCTCTGGCTTATTTAATTTAGCATGATGTTCTCCAGGTTCATGCACATCGTTGCAAATATCAGGATTTCCATCTTTCTTAAGGCTGAATCATAAGCCTGTATGTACACACAAGGACAATTCACATTTTCTTTATTCCTTTATCAACAGACACTTAGGTTCTTTGCACACCTTGGCTCTTATGAACAATGTTGGAATGAATGTGGAAAGATAAGTCCTCCAGATTCTGATTTCATTCTGCTTGGATACCTACCCAGGAAAGCACCAGATTATATGGTAGTTCTATGTTTTTAATTTTTAAATAAACCTCCTTTTTTTTTTTTTGCATAATGGTTCTACCAGTTTATATTTCTGTCAACAGTGTACAAGGCTCCTCTTTTCTCCATGCCCTTGTCAACACATGTTCTCTTGCAGTCTTGGTAGTAACTATTCTGAAAGGTGTACTGTGGTATCTCATTGTGGCTCTGAACTTCGTTTCTCTGATGATTAGCGATGGTAAGCATTTTACTGTATATCAGTAGACCATCTGTGTGTGTATGTGTGTGCTCAGTTGTGTCCAACTCTTTGTGACCCCGTGAACTATAGCATGCCAGCTCCTGTGTCCATGGAATTTCCAAGCAAGAATACTAGAATGGGTTGCCATTTCCTCCTCCAAGGGATCTCCCTGATCCAGGCACTGAACCCACATCTCCTTCATTAGCAGGCAGATTCTTTACCACTGCCCAACCTGGGAAGCCAGACCATTTGTATGTCTTTTCCTAAATGTCTGTTCAGGTCCTTTGCCCATTTTTGAACTGAGGTTTTTTCTTGCTATTGAGATATTTAAGCCACTTATATGTTTTGGGTATTAACCCCTTCTCAGATGTAAATTTGCAGTTTGTAAGTACTTTCTCCCATTTTGTAGATTGTCTCTTTACTACGTGCTGACCAGTAGCTCTAGGTTTTATTTGCTGTAACACTAAGGCTCTTAATTTCTCTTCTCTCTTTTTCCTTCTACGGCTATTGTTCTGCTTTTGCTTTTGCTCTCTCAATCTAAGTTTAATATTGATAACTTCAATAAAATCCTTGTTATGGTTTTGATTAAAATTTCATTTAGCATATTCATAAACTTAGTGAGAATTGATGTCTTTATGGTCTTGAGTTTCCCTGATAAAGTATCAGTAACTGTTCTATTTATTTCTTAATGTTTTCAGTAAAGCTTTATAACTTTCTATTTATAGGTCTTGCATAACTTTTTATTAGATTTATTCCTAGGTGTTCTGTAGTTTTTGTTTTGTTAGTTGAAACTGGTGACTTTAAATGGGTGACTTAAAAATAAAAATGGTTTATTTCTAGCTGAGTGAACTAGTTTGCAACAAGAAAATATGGAGAAAATCTGGAGGAAGGAAAAAGAAAATAAACCATGTATATAAACAGTTCAAAGAGATGTTACCTGAATTAGGATCATTTGCTGATCTGACATAGGACCTCTGAATCTGGGTTTGAACAAAGCAGAAAGCTTATATTTTAAGACAAGAATCATTAGAGCTTTAGACCAAAATCAGAGATGTGAGAGTTCTCAGACACAAGGCTACTTGTATGCTCCACATACTTGCTAGATTCAGACGCTTCCTGTAGAAGGCTAAAAAAATTCAGCTGACTTCTACAAAATGAAGTAAAATTTCCTGCAGTAATATGGTGTTTAGGAGTTAAAGACCTACTATAGGGAGGATCTGAGAACAATGTGAAGAACCAAAATCCTTCCCTTTCCCCCAGCTTTATTGAGGTATATGAGAATTACAGACAGGAATTTGAAAATTACTATGATTACTACGTTGAAGTCAATAGAAGTCCAGAAATAAAATAGAAGAACAATAAGGAAAAATAAAACTACAAACCCCAGCATAGTTAGAAGCAGAAAATGCCTAAACTTCAAGGTAATTCTAATTTATATATACATCAAAATGAAGCCATCACATTCCAACCAGCCATCTCTTCTAGTCTTTCCCCCTCCTACCCTGAGCGAA
This sequence comes from Bos indicus x Bos taurus, assembly GCF_003369695.1. NCBI lineage: Eukaryota > Metazoa > Chordata > Mammalia > Artiodactyla > Bovidae > Bos > Bos indicus x Bos taurus. The sequence continues at coordinate 6,658,493 of NC_040099.1, read as the reverse complement.
ACTGGGAGAAGGGAGAAGGAGCTGGCAGTGGGTCTCAGACTTGTCTAAAATCACTGTCAGAGAGCCAGTGTACCCTGAGCCTGAAAATGCTAAAATAAGTGAGCTCTAGATGAGTGCAGGGTCTACAGGGAAGGGAGTTGAAAGACCTGCCATTTGAAGCGGCAGTCATTGAAATGCAGACCTTCTGGGGGAGAAAAAGAGGCACAAAGGAAAAAGAGAGGCATCCTTTGACAATTGGGTGGTGAAGTGGAAGAGAAGCAAAAAGGGGAATGATAGGCTGTAAAACAAAAAAGGAAACCAAATGTACTTCATTGTACTGCCAGAGTAAGGGAATAAAAGTTCAGAATGTAAGAATTTAGGAAAACTTTTATCCATAAGCACATTCAGAAGAAAGTTGACCCAGGAGGAGCTTCGTGCAACCAAGTAATGACTGGAACATCCCTGCAAAAGGGCAGATGATGCATGCTTAATAAACATCTAAACTGAAACAAGTGGGATCAATGCTGGGAGACTTTGATGTGCAAATGCTGTGCTTGTGACAAAATAGCTATAATTCACGTGGGAAAGGTAAGAGAATAGAACACAGATCACTGTTATTTAGTTAGTAGGTGGTAATTAAAAGATATCATTTAAAAAATTGAAACACTTCTTTAATAAGAGGACAGAGACTAAACATTTAAAATGTTGTGAGTATCAGTGTAACAACTAGGATAAAAGCAGAACTTTTCTATGTATTCTACATCTTGAAAAAGTCAAATCAACTCTAGGATAATTGTCCTATCTTAGTTATGTTGTTCTGTTTTTGCTTCATTTATATTTGATCCCATTTCTCTGCTGTATTTTCACCTGCTCGAACTCCATCATCTCTAATCTTATCTCTAGGCAGGTGACTGCTTCTTTGGAGCATAGAACAGTGTTTAAAATGTTCCCATATTTTTTTTTAAATGGGGAGATCTTTATTTCTTGCTAATACCTCATTTTTCCTGAGTAGTTCCGAGATCACATTTGCTAGGAACATTGGAATCTGGAAGATGGGTTATGAGAGCCTTTTGTACCCTTGGCATCATAGCATTTCAAGAGAAAGTGCTGGACGGAGGAGCCTGGTGGGCTACAGTCCAAGAGGTCACAAGGAGTCAGACAGGGAAGAACTACTAACACTTACACTTTTGTGGGACCCTGAACTCCAGAGTTTCAATCCTGACATCGGTACTGCGGATAGTTGGTATCAGGCAGTTATAACCCTCTCTTTGTGCTTCTACTATCTCATCTTATAAAATGACACCTATATTATCACTATTGTTTCCATGATAACATTTATTCCACTCTTTTGTTTGATTTTTACGTGCATGTTTAGATTAAACCTTTTGAGAAGATTTTCTGCATCATGTTCATCTTTATATTTTCCTAACTGAACAAAGGTTTTGGCACATAGAAGCTCAAATATTTTTAAATGATTTTATGATTTGCACTGACTATTCATGGGTGAAATTGTGTACTTATATCCATATCTTATGGGAGATCATAGGTCTATGGTAAGTTTTATCTCAGAACATCACTTTACCGGGATAACAAGATTTACATGTGTAGGTGCATGAAGCTTATGATGATACATACTGTTTTGAACCAGCTTGCAATAAAAATTATAATGTCATAATTTGTTAAAATAGATAGCATCTTAATTATGTCATATTACCATATAACACAGATTAACTTGTGTCATATAAAATACCCTAATCTATAGTTTTTGTAGATTACTGAAATTCTTTGTTTTCAGATTTTATGTCAAGATTTTTCACCCATAATATTTTGCAAAATTATACTGGAACTGAAGGTATGAAAACTCCTGAGTTTTATTTTGAAGAGATCATTAATAGATAATTATTTTATTTTAGTCAGATTTTCATTGAACACATTATTTCTACACTGTGATTGGTGTGTTTTTTAAATCAGCCTCCTCTGGACACAATAATTTTCTTATCACTTTGTGCTTACTTGAACTTCAGTGGCACAATTAACATCTATATAATTTTTCCTTCAAATTATTTATAATTCAGCAATGTACAACAAATCTTATGAATACTCAGAATTTTTTTAAGAATAAGATTTTCTACAAAAATGTGACAGATTTTGGATATTTTGAAAAGAAATACTGTCTTTAGAAAGATTGAGTTATAAATATTTGACCTAAATATCAACACATACTAAGTTAATATTCCCGGATGAGAAAATAGGGGAAAAAAGCCTTGAGTCATACAATTTAGAATGTAAACAACTCATGGATATTTAATGAAAACTATTACTTGGAAAAGACTCTGATGCTCGGAGGGATTGGGGGCAAGAGGAGAAGGGGATGACAGAGGATGAGATGGCTGGATGGCATCACCGACTCGATGGATGTGAGTCTGAGTGAACTCCGGGAAGTTGGTGATGGACAGGGAGGCCTGGCGTGCTGTGATTCATGGGGTCGCAAAGAGTCAGATACGACTGAGCGACTGATCTGATCTGCTCTGATCTGATTACTTTAATAAAAAGAATTAAAGTAAATTGAAAGATGGTACAAAGGCAAAAGTTTAAGATTTGTGACGTGATAAACTATTTTTGAAAAATGCAATCAGAAAATATAACTGAAATATTTAAAGGAAAATATATAATGCCATAATAATAATAAACTAAAAATAAAATGTAAAAGAATTGAATGACTTGATCATTGCAATATTATCAAAATTATTATCAAAAGAGCATTTGAGAAATAAAATGTTAGAGGGTAAAATGGAGAAAATAGAGCTGAGTAATTTTTCTCACAGGGGTGAGAAATAGATAATGTTTCATTCTTGCTATTTATAATTAGAGTAATTTATGTTCAGATACATTGTTTAAGGCCTTAAGATTAGCTGTCAGGGTGATTTGAATGTATATATTGCAAATCACTAGAGAAAAGTAAGAATAAAGATAAAAACCACAAGATGAGAAAACAAGACAAAATATGTGGAAAGAATAAATTGAAGGCCTCCTTTACTGCTTTTCTTTGAAGTTTCAGATTCCCTGATGCAGGCATCACTGTAACTATTTCAGAAGTCCGAGAATTAGAGACACTAACTAACGAGTTGGCCTTCTAGCTGGTGATGCATCCAGTTCTACAATGTATTAAAAGTGCTAGCTGAGGAAGATTATAGTGCTCACACAGGGCAAAACACTGGGATTTTGCCAAATTTGTAAGATTTTATTTTATTTTTTGTTAAAATCTATTTTAATTGAAATGCATACACATGAAATGCACCAATAGGAGCTAGTACTCAGCTCAGGAATGATAAGGTTCAGCACCATGGAGAGTGCCCCTGAGCCGACTGTCCGTCATATGGCCCTTAGACCTACTTTCACCACCATCAGCTCTGTTTTTCTGTTTTTGAGTTTTACGTAAATGGGATGACAGTCTGTCCTCTTTGGGGTATGGCTCTCAGTATTATGTTTTTGAGATCTATTCATGGTTCTGTGGGTACCAGTCAGTGTTTTATTCTCGTTGGTTTGTAATACTGCCTCACAGGAATATGTTACATATACCTAGTCTTTTTGCATTTTTCCAGCTTTGGCCAATAATGAGTAGTGCCTTTCTCCCCCTTTCCTTTCCATATATATGATACACCCACTTCTGTTGAGTTTATAAGAGTAGAATGTCTGGGACATGGTGTGTGTAAACATCTATTGGCAAACACACACATTTTCAAAACAACTCATCTAGGTCAAAACATGAAATTAATGATACTTGACTATGTTTGGCCTATAAAGATGTTATTTTATGAGAATCCTCATTGTTACACATCTTCATCCATACCTGCTATTTTCATTTTTGTATTTCACCCGAGAAGGCAATGGCGACCCACTCCAGTACTTTTGCCTGGAAAATCCCATGGATGGAGGAGCCTGGTAGGCTGTAGTCCATGGGTCACTAAGAGTCAAACCCGACTGAGTGACTTCACTTTCACTTTTCACTTTCATGCATTGGAAATGGCAACCCACTCCACTATTCTTACCTGGAGAATCCCAGGGATGGGGGAGCCTGGTGGGCTGCTGTCTATGGGGTCTCACAGAGTCGAACATGACTGAAGCGACTTAGCAGCAGCAACAGCAGCAGCATTCTGATAGTGTGCAGTGGTACATCACTGTGGGTTTACTTAACTTTGCTTCTCCAACTAATAAGGTTGATAACATGTTCAGATGTCATTGACCATGTAGAGTCCCTCTTCCCAATTGTTACTGTATTTTCCTGTTTTGTTTGATAAGAATAGTGGTTAGCAACAAGCTATTCCATCAGAGCAAGAAGTGGGAATGTCGGTATCTTGATTATGAATCATCACCCTAACTGACCCTTATGGGTTTTTTTTTTTTTCTTGCTACAGAATTTCTTGCTAGTGTTGTTATGTTTTTTTCCCAGTGAAACAAGTCTTTCATATAATGGCATCCATGGAATGTCAATACCAGTCAATTAGTGAATGTGCGACTACTTATTACTCTTTTTTCCATCATTGCTTTTTTGTCCCTTAAAAACAAATAATAAGGAGAAAAAATCAGGTACATTTGTTTTTAGTGATTTCAAAGAACAGCGGTAATAACACTAATGAATGTAATGAGAAAAGAGGATATTAAAAATGTGACATTGAGTGGCTTAACCACTCAATGCCACTCAATTTGCCACTCTACACCACACTGCTTAGAATAAGAAGATGTTTGAAAATGAGCATAAAGCTAATATTTGAATCACTTTGTGACATTAATCACATATTTCTATGAATCCACACATTTCCAATTAGGCCTTTCAGCATATATTATATATTTTAAAAGGTTAACACTTGAAATCTCTGGGAAATACCATGAAATTTTTGATGGGAAATTTCTATGTATGTGAAAATGCCCTACATCATTATTTAAGACACAGCATATCCAGTTTAGAGCCTTTGTGAGGAGGATTAGTTGTTAAAACACCAAAAGAAACTCATATATTATGTCTTCTTGTGGAGACTTAGAGTTCGATATTCCAAAATAACATGAATGTTACACTAACATTTTAAATATTTTTCAGAAATACCAAAGCTTTTAATTATATTATTTTGACAAATATAATGCATATGAAAAAAAATGATAGTTGATTTTCAACCTTTTCCAACATATCTGGGATTTCTGTTTACACATATAAAGTGAAGTCGCTCAGTCGTGTCTGACTCTTTGTGACCCCGTGTACTGTAGCCCACTAGGCTCCTCCGTCCATGGGATTCTCCAGGCAAGAATACTGGAGTGGGTTGCCATTTCCTTCTCCAGGGGATCTTCCCAACCCAGGGATCGAACCCGCATTGCAGGCAGACGCTTTAACTGCTGAGCTACCAAAAAAAGGCTATTTAATCACTTTTAGATATCACTTTTACTCTTGTCACTAGCATTTATCTCTATTAGAATTGTGTTTACTTATAAAACGGATACTTTATTATTTTGTTGAAATTGGCCTAAGTTTGGAATTGATGACTTAAGTTACTAACCTAATTTTAAGCTATTATATAATTTTTTATTGAGGCATAGTTGATTTATAATATTAGTTTACAGTGCACAACATAGGGATTAAAAAATTTTATAAATGATACTCCACTTATAGTTATTATATAATTTTGGCTATGTTCCCTGTGCTGTACAATGTATCTCTGGACTCTGTTTGCTTTATGCAAAGTCAGTGGGCATCTCTTAATCTCCTCCTCCTTTGCTGTCTTCTCCTTCTCTCTTTCAATGGCTATCACTAATTCTCTCTATCTGTGAGTGTTTGTTTTTGTTATATTCATTAGTTTCTTTTAGATTCCATGTGTAAGTGGTAACATACAGTAATTGTCTTTTTAAAAAATTTTTATTGAAGTATAGTTGATTTATGATGTGCTAATTTCTGTTGTATGGCGAAGTGACTCAGTTCTACATACATCAGTATCTTTCACTGTCTGACATTCATTAAGCATAACACCAGCCAAGTCCATCCATGTTGTTGTAAAGACTGTAATTTCATTTCTTTTTATGGCTGAGTAGCATTCCATTTTGTGTGTGTGTGATCACATCTTCTTTATCCATTCATCTGTTGATGGACACTTACATTGCCTCCATATCTTGACTATTGTGAATAATTCTGCTGTGAACGTTGGGGTTTGTGTATCCTTCATAATTAGTGTTCTAGTTTTCTTTGGCTGTATACCCAGGAGTGGAATTACTGGATCATACAGATTTCTCCTCGTTGTTGTTTGAGGAACTCCTATGCTGTTTTCCATGGTGTCTGATTCACCATGTGAATCAATTCACATTCCTAGCAACACTGTAAGAGGGTTACCTGTCTTCCACATCCTCACCAACACTTGTTGTTTGTTTTCTTTTTGATCATGGCCATTCTGACAGGTGAGGGGTGATATCTTATTGTGGTTTTGATTTGCATTTCCCTGGTGATTAGAGACTGTCTTTTCTCCATTGTATATTCCTGCCTCCTTTGTCAGGCATTGATTGACTGTCAGTGCATGGATTTATTTCCGGGTTCTCCCCTTTTTTTTTTCCCATTGATTCCGGTGTGTTTTTATGTCAGTACCATACAGTTTGATTACTGTAGCTTTGTAGCATAGGAGGTATATGTTCAGTTTCAGTTCAGTCACTCAGTCGTATCCAACCCTTTGTGACCTCATGACCCAGAGCACGCCAGGCTTCTCTGTCCATCACCAACTTCCAGAGTCCACCCAAACTCATGTTCATTGAATCGGTGATGCCGTCCAACCATCTCATCCACTGTCGTCCCCTTCTCTGTCCGCCCTCAATCTTTCCCAGCATCAGGGTCTTTTCAAATGAGTCAGCTCTTTGCATCAGGTGCCCAAAGTATTGGAGTTTCAGCTTCAGCATTTAGGATGGATTGGTTGGATCTCCTTGCAGTCCAAGGGACTCACAAGAGTCTTCTCCAACACCACAGTTCAAAAACATCAATTCTTCGGTGCTCAGCTTTCTTTATAGTCCAGCTCTCACATCCATACATGAGTACTGGAAAAACCATAGCCTTGACTAGACAGACCTTTGTTGGCAAAGTAATGTATCTGTTTTTTAATATGCTGTCTAAGTTGGTCATAACTTTCCTTCCAAAGAGTAAGTGTCTTTTAATTTCATGGGTGTAGTCACCATCTGCAGTGATTTTGGAGTCCAAAAAATAAAATCAGACACTGTTTCCACTGTTTCTCCATCTATTTCCCATGAAGTGACGGGACCAGATGCCATGATCTTAGTTTTCTGAATGTTGAGCTTTAAGCCAACTTTTTCACTGTCCTCTTTCACTTTCATCAAGAGGTTCTTTAGTTCTTCTTCATGTTTTGCCATAAGGGTGGTGTCATCTGAGGTTATTGATACCTTCAGCTATATTCTTTCTCAAGACGGTTTTGACTATTTGGAGTCTTTTGTGTTTCCATAAAAATTTGAAAATCGTTTTGTTCTAGGTCAGTGAAAAATGCCGTTGGTATTTTGACAGAGATTGTAGTAAATCCATAGATTGCCTTGGGTAGTGTGCTCATTTTAATAACACAGTACCAGTATCTGAACATAGTATATCTTGCCAACTTTCCCTTTGTGTCATCTTCAGTTTCTTTCATCACAGTCTTTTAGTTAGACCATCAGGTAAGTCACCAGGTAAGATTTATTATTGAATAATGAACTAATACTCATAAAATATTCCACATAATGCCTAGTAGATGATTCTTAAGATACAAATATCTGTGAAATAAAAATAATAGGAGAAAAAATAGAGCAAGATGTTAAAGGTGTTGAAATAAACAAATAGTGTCAAGATTCAGAAGTACAAAATAAGTGTTAGAACTAAATTTATAGAAGTGGGAAAACATAGAAACTGGTATAATTGAAAAACTCAGTGATTTAATAAAAGTCATTCAGAAAACAGAACTGTAAAGTATCAAAATGGAAGGTAGAATTGAAGAACCCAAATAAAATTCACAACCCCTGGGGAGGCTGTTCACACCCCAGTGATTTGTTGACTTATCATACATTCTAACACATGATAACAAAATATCTTGTGTCAGCAAAGCTCCCATACTGTGATAACTTTCTGAGAGGAAAAATAAAGTTTTCTTGAGAAATGGATGTACTTTTCAAATTTGCATGAAGGTAGGTGGGAGGTGTCTAACCAGGGATCTTGAAATCATCTGTATACCCATGAGTGCTATGGGCTGCATTTCTAGGCAAAGAGCAGACTTAACTAATTATAAAAATACTAAATGCTTCCAGTTTTTAATAATGAACCCAAATTATAGAACTTAATGTGAAGATCTATTAGAAAAAAATAGAGAAGTGTAAGATGTGGAGATGGCTTTCCTGGTGGCTCAGTTGGTAAAGAATCTTCCTGCTATGTGGGAGATGTGGGTTTTACTTCTAGGCTGGGAAGATCCCCTGGAGAAGGAAATGGCAATCCACTCCAGTGTTCTTACCTGGGAAATCCTATGGACAGAGGAGCCTGGTGGGCTACAGTCTATGGGGCCACAAAGAGTCGGAAAAGACTTAGCCACTAAATAATACCAGCAAAGACATGAATGAGAAAGTTATGTTTAATAATGAGCAGAGAGAAGAAATAAGATTAAGGAAAATAAATAGAAAAACAAGAATATTAAAAAAATGTAGAGGCTGTGGCCAAGAATTTTCTTTCAGTCAAATAACATTAAATTGAAAGTGAGATTTATAAACACAATTTAACATTCACGGCCTTCTGTTTTCAGAGAAAGCTTTAAATTAGTGGAAATATTTTTCACCTCACTTCGCATTGTTTTTCTATTTTCATAAAACCTGACTTAATGTTTTTATTTTTAAATGTAACTGTTTCACTGTCAAAAGAGAAAAAAAAAAACAAATGTGCTCCAGCTAAAATAAACAGAAAACAGGAAGAAAGAGCCTTAGTTTTCAGGGAAATTGCAGTATGCCAGATGGCTCATGTGTTAATAGGAATATTAAGACGATGCGTGCTGACTCCAAAAGTCATCATTTCAATCAGCTCCTCAAATATGACTAGTACATGAAAAGCTTTAAGGGCAGTATTTATCGGAAGGACAAATGTAAAGACCACAGCATTAATATATAGTGTATATATCTTATACTATTAACATAAACATAATATGTTTATGTTGTTGTGGTTTAGACGCTAAGTTGTATCCAACTCTTTGGGACCCCATGGACTGTAACCTGCCAGGTGCCTCTTTCCATGGGATTTCCCAGCAAGAAGACTGGAGGGGGTTGCCATTTCCACCTCCGGGGGATCTTCCTGACCTGGGAATTGAATGCCTGTGTCCTGCATTGGCAGACAGACTGTTTACTGCTGAGCCATCAGGAAAGCAATATGTTTATAGTTCCAATTCTAATGAGTTTTATGCAATTAAAAAAAAAAAACGTTATCCCCAGTTACAAAGCCTTTCTCCTGCGCCCAGATGCAGTGTGCCACATATCAGCAAAATATCAATCAAAAGACTAAAATTAAGTTGTATTTATCAAACCTATTTGACTTCACTCTGAAGAATAATTTCTCTTTATTTCATATTTCTTTGCCATTAATGAGGATGTTACTATATTGGGTTGCTTAGTGGTGCAATTTGCATAATATGGTGCAATACTGTTTATCCAATGTGAGGAGTGTCATTGATTAATAAAAGAAATGAATCATATCATCTGTGTATGTTGAGAAAATGATTGGAAATCTTGCACGTGACATCAGTAGATGGTAGTGTTGAAACTAATACCTAAGAAGGCACATTTGATACAATTTGATTAGATACATTTTGTACTTCCCATGATTTTCTCATAAAGTTAGGCACCTTCCTGTGCAGCTCACAAGACTGCTACTACCCTAGGGAGAGTGTTTTCAAAATGTCACTAATGTCATAGACCTGCTCTTAATGCTCTAAGTGAGAAATCAGGATAAATAGAAATTGACATATGTATTCCCCAGGTACTTATTGCCTGACAGATACTTTTCAGCTCATTGCTGATGCTGGAGAGAGAAAAACACAGTGTCCTATTCTCAAGGGATCTGTGTGGACCTGAAAACCAAAATGTCTTTTTTTGTTTTTTGCTTTTTATTTCCTAAAGAGGTAAATCCTTTAAGTTAGGCAGCACTTAATACACACTAACAGTCAAACTTGCTTTTAACAGTGTTTTCTGCCACAGTGAGAATCTAGAGAGAGAACTTCCCGAGGCTGAATTTTATTTGAAGGTAAGATATCAAAAGGCCTGTTCTGGAGTGCGAGGGCCAGAGTTTCACATTGCAGTTGCTTCAATAATATCACTTTATTTTTGTCTTTCAAAATGTTTTCTTGAAAACACAACCATTAATCCTCTCAGTTAAAAAATGCATAGGATGAATCGAGCATTGCTTACTGCCCCATCTTGTCCTCTCAAACATATCACCCAGAGGGGCACATACTGATGTGCTTCAATGAAATGCCATCATGCGTGTTTCAATCACGTGTACGAGATTGAATGGGTTCTTTCTCTAATTTTCTAAGGTGAAAGCTGCTGCTGCTGCTAAGTTGCTTCAGTCGTGTCCAACTCTGTGCAACACCATAGACAGCAGCCTATCAGGCTCCTCTGTCCGTGGGATTTTCCAGGCAAGAGTACTGGAATGGGGTGCCATTGCCTTCTCCAAGGTGAAAGCTAAGGGTGATTAATTGTAGTTCTTCTTTCTTGATTCGTGCATTTAGTATTATAAAATTTCCCTGTAAGAACTGAGTTAGCTGCATTCTACAAGTTTTGAGATGTATATTTTTATTTTCATTTACTTCAAAGAATTTTTCTATAGTTTCTCTGAGACTACTTTTTTGACTCATGCATTATTTAGAAGTGTGTTGTTTACTTTCTGAATTTTGGGAGACTGTTAGATTTATTTCTATTGGTGATGTGTTCTGTGCCTGGGCTAAGTTGCTTCAGTTGTGTGAGCCCATGGACTGCAGCCCACCAGGCTCCTCTGTCCATGGGGATTCTTCAGGCAACAACACTGGAGTGGATCGCCACGCCCTCCTCCAGTGGATCTTCCCACCCAGGGAGCAAACCTGTGTCTCTTATGTCTCCTGTGTTGGCAGTCAGGTTCTTTATCACTAATGCCTCCTGGGAAACCCTTTCTATTGTTGATACATATCTTAATTCAAGTTCCTGGTGTAAGAGCATATGTTATATGTTTTCTATTTAAAAATTCATTTAGGATATGTGTCATGGATCAGAAAATTATCTATTTGGATAATATTTTCTGTGAACTTGAGAAGAATGTTTCCTGTTTTATTAAATGGGGTGTTCTATTAGCTTCCCTGATGTCTCAGAAGGTAAAGAATCTGCCTCCAATGCAGGAGACCTGGGGTTGGATCCCTGCGTGGGTAAGATCCCCTGGAGCAGGGCATGGCAGCCCACTCTGGTATTCTTGCCTAGAGAATCCCATGGTCAGAAGAGCCTGGTGGGCTACAGTGCATGGGGTTGCAAGAGAGTCAGACAAGACCGAGCAACTACAGTTTCTTTCCCTTTCCTATTATGTCAGTTAAGGTAGTTGAGAATGCTGTTCAGGTCATTCGTAACCCTCACTAATTTACTCCTTACATGTTGTATCAGTTATCAGAGAAAAGTGCAAAAGTCTTCAAATAAATTAATAGATGTGTCTAATTTCTCCTCTCTAATACATCAACTCATTGCCTTTTAAATTTTGAACCTCTGTTTTTGAGTGCATACTCACGCAGGATTATGTTTCTTAGAGAACTGACTCATTTTTATCATGTAATGTCCCTCATTATTCCTAACAATTTCCATTGATCTGAGAGCTACCTGGTCTGAAATTAGTAGAGCTATTCCAGTTTTCTTTAGTTTAGTTTTGAATCATTTATTTTTCTACATTCATTAACTTCTAACCTCCAAAATCCTTAGATATTTAATGTAGGTTTCTTGTACACAGTATATATCAGGGTATTACGTTTGCTTCAATTTGGCTATTTTTTTACTGGATCATGGCATCCAGTTCCATCACTTCATGGCAAATAGATGGGAAAACAATGGAAACAGTGACAGACTTTATTCTCTTAGGTTCCAAAATCACTGCAGATAGTGACTGCTGCTGCTGCTAAGTTGCTTCAGTCGTGTCCGACTCTGTGAGACCCCATAGATGGCAGCCCACCAGCTCCCCATCCCTGGGATTCTCCAGGCAAGAGTACTGGAGTGGGGTGCCATTGCCTTCTCTGGATGGTGACTGCAGCCATGAAATTAATAGACACCTGCTCCTTGGAAGAAAAGCTATAACCAACCTAGACAGCATATTAAAAAGTAGAGACATTACTTTGCCAACAAATGTCTATGTAGTCAAACCTATGGTTTTTCTAGTGGTCATGTATGGATGTGAGAGTTGGACTATAAAGAAAGCTGAGCGTCAAAGAACTGATGCTTTTGAACTGTAGTGTTGGAGAAGACTCCTGAGAGTCCCTTGGATTGCAAGGAGATCTAACCAGTCCATCCTAAAAGAAATCAGTCCTGAATATTCATTGGAAATACTGATGCTGAAGCTGAAACTCCAATACTTTGGCCACCTGATGTGAAGAAATGACTCATTGGAAAAGACCCTGATGCTTGGAAAGATTGAAAGCGGGAGAAGAAGGGGATGACAGAGGATGAGATGGTTGGATAGCATCACCGACATGATGGACATGAGTTTGAGCAAGCTCCAAGAGCTGGAGATGGACAGGCAAGTCTGGCCTACTGCAGTCCATGGGGTCACAAAGAGTTGGACATGACTTAGCGACAAACTGAACTGACTGGCTATTTTTTAACTGGTTTGTTTAAAATATTTACATATAAAATAACTATTGATAAAGTTGGCTTAAAACCTACCATCTTGCTAGCTATGTTCTATTCACTGTATCATTTTTCCTCCTTTTCTGTCCTCTCATTTTAAATGAGTTTTTATGACTCCAGTTAGTCTCTTCTATTGATTTACCATATATGCATTTTAGAGGAAACTTTTGAAATGATTGTCATAGGGTTGCAATGTACATTTTTAATTAATCTGAGAACCCTTCATACAACTGCATGCTGCTTTACATGCAGCAATATGACTTTACAGCAGTGTGCTCCAGTCACTCCCTTGCATTTCTTCTGCCATGTTACCATTTATTTCAGTTTTGGTTATGCTGCTGTGAGGTGCTTGTCCATCGTATGGGGTAGGTGCTTCTCTATCATGCAATCAAGAACATCATTTTGTTTTTCCTTCTGTTTTCCTTGTTGTGTGGGTGGAAGGGACCTAACTGCAGCCTTCTATATCTTCAAGCTGAAATTGAAATTTAGATCTTATTTTATAGGCCAAAACTAAGCATCATGTCATTTTCCATGTGTGTTTTATAACCATGGATCCTTGTGTCTCTCAAATCTTTTATCGTTTTGTCCTCACTTAAATTCAGACTGGCTGATCTTTGTCACCTTTCGGATGTCCTAAAGATATCTTAGGTCCACTGTGCTTCAAAATAGAACACGCATTGCCATCCTTATTTCTTAAAATCTTTTAATTTATGGTTAGTCCAGATGCTCAAAATATCCCTGGACTATTTACTGTATTCATTACTCTATGTTTAATCATTCATACCCCTCAGTTCAGTTCAGTTCAGTCGCTCAGTCGTGTCCGACTCTTTGCGACCCCATGAATCACAGCACGCCAGGCCTCCCTGGCTACCACCAACTCCCGGAGTTCACTGAGACTCACGTCCATCAAGTCAGTGATGCCATCCAGCCATCTCATCCTCTGTTGTCCCCTTCTCCTCCTGCCCCCAATCCCTCCCAGCATCAGAGTCTTTTCCAATGAGTCAACTCTTTGCATAAGGTGGCCAAAGTACTGGAGTTTCAGCTTTAGCATCATTCCTTCCAAAGAACACCCAGGGCTGATCTCCTTCACAATGGACTGGTTGGATCTCCTTGCAGTCCAAGGGACTCTCAAGAGTCTTCTCCAACACCACAGTTCAAAGCCCCTACCTACTTATTATTTGGCCCATGTTATTGCTCTTGTGAAGGACTTTTTTTTTTTTCTCTCACTTGGGTACATTTTAAACACTTCCATATTCTAAGAATGTTAAAAATTTATTTCTTCCTAAACATAAATCTTTCCACACCACCTGCCTAACATCTCTGAGCTTTTACTTATGTTACTTTCTTAAAACACCCTAACACTTTTGAAAGCAGGAGTTTACTTCTAATAAGTCCCTAACTTTATCCAAATTATTTCTACACCTTTCTTCTAATAAATGTTCCTCCAGCAACTCTTTGCAAAACTCTCTGGCTAGAATTAGTGCTTCTCTGGAGCTATCAGAGAACCGTGGCTCTGTCACAAGGAGGTTAGGAGGTTGTACGGCTCCCAAAATATCTGTATTTAGGTTCTTTTCTCTACAGTACCTTCTTTCAGGTCAAATATGTTTTTTATGTTTGTCTTTGTTTCTCCAGCAATTGAGTCAATTTTTTTTTCTTTTAACTTGAATAGAAGAGAGACAGTTGTAACTATTGAGTTGATACCTTATTGTTCCAAAGAATACAAAGGGATTTCTTCCTAGAGTTCATATAAGTTCAATCACTGGATTTAGTTTGGTTTTGGTTTGGGGCTTTTTTAGCTTTAACTTTTTTTTTTTTTTTAATGCTTGTATATTCCAACATAGAATGGTCTATGTGGGCAAAAGAGGTTCATTTTTTCCTGGCTTTCATTTTTCTAAAGTACCTTGGGTTGCTAAAGTTCCAACTGCCCAAGGCAAGTGGAAGTTGGAGGCTCTGTACGTTTTCCTCTACAGCTGCCTTCTAACCTAGGAGCTTTGCTTCAGCTCGGCACACTAACGATGTGGACTTGGGTGGTGGTTGATATATACTAACACCTATCTCCTAGGAGCTGTGGGATCAGAGAGTATCCCCTGGGAAGTTACGCAGCGCGTTTAGTAGGCTTTCTGAGAGCAGAGGGATCGTTGTATTATTTATTCTTGAAACATTTCTCATTTAGTTTTACCCTCAGTTTCACGCTTCGTCATTATGGAAACTTGAACAAGCTGTGTAGACTCCGATATCAGAAACAATTTGGGATTGTTATATGGATTTCTGATGAGACATGGTGCTTCCCACCTGGGGTCAGTCAGAGTCACTTTAAGGAGAAGAAGAAATATCACCAGGGCATCAGACCCTGGGTAGGCAGCAGCCGTGAAAGCTCCTCAGTCCATGTGCTTCAGTTGTGACATAGCATTTTCCATCCTGCACAACTTTCTGGAACATTCAGTGCCAATATCATGATTTGTCTTGAGAATCTACTGAGTCATACACCAGGCACACTCCTGTCAATCCTTTCTCCCCACTGGTAGGATAGATGTCATTGCTGGTCTCTATGAGCAAGAGTGTACTCCTCCACCTGCTTGTCCCTGTGTTGTTCCTTTAATTAATGTTCAAGCTCAGTCTAAGATGTATTAAGAGAGGTACCATCACGCTAATGTGAACGCCCTTCCTGGACAAAAGAAACTACTGATGTCTGTGGAGTGACAGTGTAAGTACAATAAAAAAAGGACCCCTGTTTAAAGATGACCTTGAAGGTGTTGCCAACATCCTCTTTTAAAATCAGTTCTATACATAGTAATTCTCCATTTTTTTGGGGGTGGGGGGAATAACTAAACCTGACGTAAGGGTTCATTTGCTAGATGATGCTCTGTCATCGAATACTTGAAGAAAAAAAGAAACTCATTTCTGATTCAGGCAACTGAGTCACTATTTTAAAATCTCCAGTGCAGTTCATTTCCTACCTGGACTGAGATCTTGTGATAGATTCGTTAGGTTCTAGGTTACCATGGCAACAAGTCATTATTTCCAAAAGTAATTTGACACATCTCAAGGCTTTGGCCCTTCTGTATTCCTATATGGTGCTACAAAGAAAAAGTGTTAGTTAACTTTAGAATATTTCTACTGGAGGCCACAGGGAAAAGTACAGTATTTTCCTTCAAAACTGCTAGCCCTAGAGGAAGCTTAATTGAGATTTTTAGGAAAAATCGTCCATTGTGGCATAAATCATACTGATGCCACATTTACTTTTCAATCTTGCAGGCTTTGTGGAAAAATACATGTAGGATTAGTTGCATTTTTTTCAATTAAAACTAAACATAATGAAATAGAAATGATAAACCTATTTGAACCTTCATCTTCTCCTACATCTCATATCAACATTTTCTTTTTATTTTGCCCATTGACGAACACAAAATAATACAAAACAAACAATAACAGGAATCAAAGAATGACTAGTTATATTGGAAAATATGCCAGATTATAATTAAATATTGAAGGTTTCCGTATTCAGTCTTAGATTAAGGGAATATCCAAAATACGTACTTGACTCAATAAAAAAAATACACAGACAGAGACATAGGAGGTCTAACAAAGGAAGAATCAGCCTCATTGTAACTTGAATGAGTGCAAGTTAATTTTCTTTGCATTTTTAAAAATTTACAGCATATTTGAAATTAATTCTTGGGACTTTATTGTTCTTTAAACTGCTTTCTATCAACTATCCATATATACAAAACAAATATTCTCATATCAAGAGCTTGGCTCATCCCAAAACATGCAACTTAATATTTTCTAAAGTATAGGTGAAGTACAGGTGATATTCTCAAATTAGAAAAATTCATATCCTTAGGAAAAGTGTAGATTTTTTACTTGCTCTTACAGTTGAAATTCTTGCGTAACAATCAGAGCTGTCTTTAGGGGCTACTGAGATTGGTGACATCACCAGTGTCTAAGCTGCAGTTCTCATAAATATTGTTGGTATTGCAATACCTACTTTGATCCATGAGCAATATAGATTTAATTTTTCTTTTTCACTGCAGATGTTTATTACTAAGGAAAAATTGCCTTGAGAAACATCCATTCATGAAAGAGTTTATCATGGCGGCATCGGTAGCAAGGTAGCAATTCAATGGGAAAAAATTTAGAAATTTAACCTGTGAACCTAAAATAAAAGTAGACTATTAACATAACAGGTGTTAGTGTGCTCTCTGGGTAATTAATACTTATTTTAAAATGCATTATTAGATAGAAAAGATGGAAGGAATGATTGTTGGTAAAGAATAAAAATATTAATCCAGAATAGTATTGTTTTGTCTGCAGTGATACTCTCATGAAGAAATGGCAAGACTCCATTGCATTAGTCCATCTGCTTCATAAAGCTTCATAAAACTCACATAAATTCCCTGTGTGTAGGTACAGGTCTCCTTCAAAACATGGCTATTTGCATGGAGAGAAGGGGATGGAAACAGTTAGGGGAACAAGGTATCATGGAAATATGGGTAGGTTTTTTGCTAATTTTAAGAGTAAACTGTAATATACTAAAGTTAATAATTTTTCATATTCTTTGAAAAATACAGAGTAATCAAAAGGTTAACAATTTAAAAAAAGTTAACCAAGCATTTTGCTAGTATGAATATTTTAATAATTTTTGAAAAGTGCCATACTCTATTAAATACACTTCATTACAATGATGAAACTTTTGAAAAGGCTTTGTGTTTCCATCTGTGCATGCTGGAAGCACCCTTTGAATACTGAGTAACAGATGCTATATGCAATCTTAGTCGATAAAATCAATCCTTTATTACTACTGCTGTGAAGATATATTTCTGTGTCCAAGAGCTCTACAATTAAGATTTTCCATATGTGAGACCAACTGAACAAATACTTTTATGCCATAATCAATTTTCTGCTAAGATGTCAACAAAATTTATATTATAACAATTAGCTTAATATCCAGTAATAGTAAAGGCAAGCTTGAGCTTTGTATAATAGTGCAGCATTCTAAATGAGACTTTTTAGTGTGCCATGAATTGGTCAATGTAAAACAGCAACAGAGCTTCCCTGGTGGCATCGTGGTAAAGAATCCACCTGCCAATGCAGGAGATGCGGTTTCGATTCCTGGGCTGGGAAGATCCCCTGGAGGAGGGAATAGCAATCCACTCTAGTATTTGCTTGAGAAATCCCATGAACAGAGGAGTCTGGTAGGCTGCAGTTCATGGGGTTGCAAAAGAGTCAGACACAACTTAGCAAGTAAACAACAACAACAAAATAGCAATAAGTTAATATACACAGGTGAATATTCCCACTAACAGAACTATCATTTCAAAGTCTTCCTCTCCATTCATGCTTGATGTAAGTGAAAGTCTCTCAGTTGTGTCCACTTTGGGACCCCATGGATTGGAATTCTCCAGGCAAGAATAGTGGAGTGGGTAGCCTTTCCCTTCTCCAGGGATGCTTGATGTAAACTTTATTTTAAATTGAATAACCATTTCTTACAATCTCTCAAAGGGACTTACTGAATAGAATTTTAAAATTAGGCTTGACTCAAGCATTAACCGTTGTACCACAGAGAAGGGCATATGGATTGTGAAGCCAAGGAAACTGTTCCCAGTAAGTCTTCCCAGTAAGAGACTTCAGAATGGTGGGTTTTCAGTCTTCTCCCTCTGCTCATGTCAGTCAGTTCTTTCTGCAAACTGCCTGAATGCTTTTGAGGTGCAGGATTGCTTCAGACTTGCTTATCTCAGAGGAACCCTGATGGTGATTTGTCCTCTCCTATGGAAGAAAGTTCATATATTTTATGAAGGGATTTCACAGCCAAGAGATAGTTGCTTCACAGTTGTGAGCTGGCCGGGCAGTGTTGCATTGATCTGAGATGACAAGAGAGATGATCTCCGATCTCTGGATACAAAGGGGGGCGGATATCCAAGGAAAACACTAGTATTTTACTTACTCTGTTGTTTTTCAGTCGCAAAGTCATGTCCAACTCTCTGCAACCCCATGGATTGCAGCACACCAGGCTCATCTTTCCTCCACTCTCTCCTAGAGTTTGTTCAGATTCATGTCCATTGAGTCGGTGATGATATCTAAACATCTCATCCTCTGCTGCCTCCTGCTCCTTGTATATTCACCCTCCCAGCATTCACATCAAGTGGGCAAAGGATTAGAGCTTCAGCATCAGTCTTCCAACAAGATTCAGAGTTTGCTTTAGGATTGACTGGTTTGCTTTAGGATTGACTGGTTTGATCTTAAGAGTCAAGGGACTCTTAAGAGTCTTCTCCAGCACCACAATTTGAAAGTATCAATTCTTTGGCTCTCAGCCTTCTTTATGGTCCAAATCTCACATCTGTACATGACTACTGGAAAAAGCATAGCTTTGACTATATGGACCTTTGTCAGCAAAGTGATATCTCTGCTTTTTAATACACTGTCTAGGTTTGTCATAGCTTTCCTTCTAAGGAACTTAATTTCATAGCTTCAGTCCCTGTCCAAACTCTGATTAAGTGGTAATGTTGATATATGAGCTAATGTTCATTGAAGCTTGCTAGTCATTCCTTCAACAGTGATTTATTTATTGGGCACCAAATACTGTTTTTAGGTTCTATGAATCTGGGGGCAACCAGGGCAGATGAAATCTCAGTCCTCACAGAGTTCATTCCATTGTGAGGTGACAGACGATAAATGCAAACTTTGCTTTCCTGATTCAAGCTTCCTCTTTTTTCTTCTTGGTTGATGCTGCAGTGGGAGAATTACACTGACTTTGACCTTGAAAAATCTTCTCAATGGAGTCAAGGAAATCTAGATTAAAATTCACTTCCATCTGTGTTTTCATCTTGAATAAAATAGTTAGCCCTTCATCCTCCTTACTGATAAAGAAGATTTTATGGTCTCATGGAATACGCTTTATTGACTTTACTTGGATAATGTGAGTTTATTATAAAGATACAGATAGGAGTATTGGATACAATAATACTAGACATATGGTTGACCTCAGGCAGACTTTAGAACTTTTCAGTATAGTCTTTTAGAATTTTTCAGTACTTTCAGAATTGACACATGTGACTATGGAATGGATTAATTTTCTCCTCTACCAGTCATACCTATATCCTCCAGTTTGGCAGGTTCTGTAACCAGCATCAGCTGTAACCAGTTTTAAACCCTTCTCATTTGCCAGATCCTATTATGTTGGTAATTTAGAGAGTATATCTTCACTGTAACTATGAATAAGTGTGTGACACAAACAGAGGAAGCCTTTGCTTTCCAGATTCAGGTGTTTTCTATTTACTTCTTGGTCAATGCTGCATGGAGAATTACAAAGAGCTTAGATGCTGTTATTCTGACTTAGATGCTGTTATTCTTCAGAGTCTGTACCATTATCAGGAACAACCTACCTCCAAGCTTGATCTAGTCTGATATTGAACCCCTACAGTGAATGTATCAGTTCACTATTATGCACTTTAGGTCTGTGATTACTTTTTGATACTTTCTCTCTGAAATCATCTCATTATTCATGCATTGTTATCTCTTTCACTTTAGTAAGCACTACTTAACAGTTCCTTTAATTCTCTGTGAGGTACATCAAATACATGCATTTCATTAGAATTAGTTTTGAAGATGTATCTGGTTCCTCTGTTTGCAGCATCTTTGTTAGTCTTCATGTCCCCTGCCTCTTAGCTTGTCTGCAATTAGCAGACACTTCTCTGTCTTTATCGATGGGCTTTGCTCAGGAAAAGACCTTCATCTATCTCTCTGGCCAAAGATTCTGAAGGCCTCCCCCAAGTCTTTCTGTTCCAGAGAAGTCTTTAGGAAGCTGCGGTCTTTATCCACTTACTCTGCACTGAGCCGGGGGAGAGACAGGTTGTCTGCTCTCCACAAGGTGGTTAGACTGAGTTGGACTCACCAGAGCTCCAAGACTGGCTAGTCAGGTATCTGTAGCATTGGATGAAAGGATCAATCTTGTCCTCCACAAAGAGAAGCTGGGAGCTGGAATTCTTCATTTGGGTCCTCTGTGTTGTACTTGGGGGAGGGTACATGGTCTCTACCAGCTGTTGTCTGTTCCTCCCTGCATGGCTAGATGGTGCAGACTCAGCAGGTATCCGAGATGGATGAGACACATGCTCCTTCTCTGGTGAAGTTGGAGCCCTGGATGCACAGACCCTGCCGTCCCCTGGGTGAAGCTGAGAGCTATACGATCTCTTCCCCATCTTAGGCAGTGCGTGGGGTCAGGCACTGTAATTAACTAGAGTGTGTCCTGAATATTCGTACTACCTTCATTGAGTGTGATTTTGTCTTCTTTTAGGAAGCAGGAGGTTTTTAATTAATTTCTCCATTTCCCACAGAGGGAATGTGTGAAGTTTTGCTGAATTTGTGTGGTTTAGGGGGTAAGAACGGCCCAGGACCTCCTATTCTGCCATCCTGCTGATGTCATTCTTATGTGAAAATATTTTCTAATTCAACTTCAAAATCTATCTGATAAAAACCTGATGATTGTAGGAAACAGGATTTGCTTGTTGCAACATACTTTTTTATTTTTAGTAGGGCAAATCCTGACAACTGATCCTGTGCTTTTCTCTTCATGCCATACTTTCATTAGAGGATTTTTCTAACCCAGTGGATTACTATTTCGGTGACTTCAGTGATTTTGGTCTCTAATATATTTTTATATTTCTTAAGTATCTCCAATTTCCTTTCTTTACAAGATCATTATATACTTCATGGGTTCAATTCTGAGACTTCAGATATCATTTATAAATATGCTTAGGTGTCTAGGAAATCTTTACCCATGAAAGTATTTTTCATATATATAAATTGTTTAGCCAATGATAGTGCAAATTTATTTTAAAAAAAAAGGACACATTATTAAAAAAAAACCCATACATTTAAATGACCAGACACCAACAGCTTGAAATCTAGCAAGGCTTAGCATCATCTCTGCTAATTGCTGCTGTTGCAAATTAATGGGAAGCCTTTTAAATCTCCTGATAGTGGTTATGCAACTTTCTGCAGAGAGAGAACTCTAGGCAGAACATAACAGATGCGGTCATTAATATGCAGCTGCACATGCTTCAAAGCTCTGGGTTTTGTGAATCATTCTCTACCTCATTATATGTCTCATTGCCAAAATAGATCAGTGAGCCTCCTGTCTGAGAGACAATGGAATGGTCCATTTTATAGAAGTCTTATTCCTTTCTATTAAGAATTGAATATGTAAAAGTTAAACTGTAATCTCTTTGAGAAGATTATTTTGACAAAGCATATAGTTTAATCATTATTATAACTTTTAGAGCTAAAGTTACTTGTTTATTCTTGATCCAATTGCAGGAATAGTTAAAATTCTGAATTTCCATGAAATCATTGATGGGTTATTTTATGGACATCATCAGTGTTTCCAGTATTCTTAGAAAGAGACCAGGTACATCATACAGAATTTGTATTAATTTTTTGTTCTTCTTTAAAACAAAAACAGTGGAATTTCTAAGTAACTTGCATTTAGGTAGCCATTTAAAAATGTATATGTATACACGTGTGTATGTTTGTGTGTGTGTTTATACACATTTGTGTGCATGTGTCTACACACACATAATATATACAAACATATATTAGCAAAGACACCTAGAACTAAGCGAATGGATAATATGAAATTAGCATTTTCCCTGTTCCTTATTGCTAATTTCACATTACCCATTTCCTTAGTTCCATGTTTTGTTATGGTCTTCCCTGGTGGCTCAGCAGTAAATAATCCTCCTGCAGGGACTTAGGTTCAATCCCTGGGTTGGCAAGATCCCTTGGAGAAGGGAATGGCTACCCACTCCAATATTCTTGCCTAGAGAATTCCAGAGACAGAGAAGCCTGGTGGGCTATAGTCCATGGAGTTGCAAAGAGTCAGACACAATTGAAGGACTAACATTTCTATTTCTGTTTCTTATTAAGCTGAGACTCAGATTCCAAGAATGGACAACCCACTCCGGTGTTCTTACCTGGAGAAACCCAGGGATGGGGGAGCCTGGTGGGCTGCCGTCTGTGGGGTTGCACAGAGTTGGACATGACTGAAGTGACTTAGCAGCAGCAGCAGATTCCAAGTCCTTATAAATCTAAGTTGAAAAGTTAGACTGACTATCTTTGGAGGACTTGCAGAGATAGAGGCCCTCATCTCTTTTCACTAATGGTTGGGCACTTTTTTCAGACCAACACCCCTGTAAACAACTATTAATACAAGAAAGAAAATAATCCCTGAAGACTTGGTAGGACTAGTTAGGTAGCAACAACCTAGTAGACAATGGCCCTAGAAAGTAGTGGTAGTGTTAGTCACTCAGTCGTGTCTGACTCTTTGCAACCCCATGAACTGTAGCCCACCAGGCTCTTCTTTCCATGGGATTCTGCAGGCAAGAATACTGGAGTGGGTGATCCAGAGGATCAGAGGATCTTCCCAACCCAAGGATCAAACCTGGGTCTCCTGCTGTTGTAGGCAGATTCTTTAACGTCTGAGCTACAGGGAAGATCAGCTAGAAGGAAAGAAATCCCCAACAGGAGTAAATAATTCCTGATTTACTCTGTTGTTACACACACACACACACACAGACCAAACTCCAATCTGTCTGGACATCCTACTGGGTTTTCAGAATATCAGGACTCTGACCGCTTCTGCTCAACATCCTCTGTTGTCACTCTAGTCAGAACCAGCGTTACTACTTTCCTTGATGATCGCAGTGGCTTCTATTCCTTCTTGAAATCTTGTTACTCCCACCACCTTCCAAGCTATTTCAGCATAGCAACCAGAGTAATCCTTTAAAAAATAAGTCAGTCATGCCACTAGCCAGCTTGAAATCTGGCAATGGCTTTTTATTCTCTCAGATGACGTTTAAAGTTAATCCAGTGACCCTATGTGATCTGGCTTTCTGTCAGCTCTTATGATTACAATTGCGGCATCTTTCTAGTCTACTTCTACTCCAGTCTCACTGGCTCTATTCTTGTTACTCATCTTCCTTAATTTCCTCAAAAAGAAACATCTCCCTCCTGCATGTACCCCTTATGGCTTTTCACTGTTCGTATCCTTTTCCTGGAATGCTTTTCCTGCCAGGCTGACATAAGTCTCACCTCCTCTCCTCCTTTCAGCGTTGGGAAAATGTTTCTCTCTTCATTATGTCTCCTACTTAAACATCCTTAATACCCTTATTCTCTATTTTTACAGTAAACATCATATTTAAAATATTATATAATATTCTTGATTTGCTTATTGTTTATTTATTCCACTTATGGCCTCACTCATATAAGCTAAGTTGCATAAGAGTAGGGAATTTTTATTTTATTTACTAATATATCCCCATTCTTGTGAAACTGAAAACCAGAGAGGAACTAGAGTAACAGCAATAGTTAGGTGATTGAAAGAGGACACAGTAACTGCAAGGAGACCCTGAAAAGAATGAGCAAAAACTATTAAGAATAAAAAGACAGTGCTGAAGGTCAATTAATTGAAGCCTGATAGTGTTTTGGGTTTATCAACAAGGAGATTTAGTGATATGTCGACAAGGACTATGTCAGTAGTTATAAGGGGATTAAACCTAAATGGAAATGTATTGGTAGATTGTTTTAAATTTTAATTTAAGAGATGTTCAAGCAGTTTTAAGGAGAAGGAAATGGCAACCCACTCCAGTATTCTTGCCTAGAGAATCCCAGGGACAGAGGATCCTGGTAGGCCACAGTCCATGGGGTTGCAAAGAGTTGGACATGATTGAAGTGACTTAGCAAACAGCTTTAAAAGTTGATATTAAGAGTAGGGAGTTCAGGGTGATGGGAGAGAGACAGAGAAAGAAGGAAAGGGAATGAGAATAAAAGTGTTAAAAAAAAAAAAGTGAGAGCGCTAAAGAATAAAGGATGAGCTCTCTGACATCTCAGTAGGTGAGATCAGGAGCAAGAGTTGAGGACCAACTGAGGAAGCCTGATTCACTGTCCTTCACTCTGTCCTTTACCACCTCCTGGAGTTTGCTCAGACTGTAACAAGGAGGAGGGATGAACATGTGGATCCAGATCCTAGAAAGTTACCAGGGAATCTGATATATTGTTTTTGTTTTCTCTCAATGCTGTAAGGAAGGATAATATGAGGTAAATTAATGGGATTGGATGCTTTAGAAGAACAGGAAGAGTTTAAATGGACAATGAAAGATAAATATAGTTGCAGTATAAGGAATACATACTCTGTGCCCGACTTTCAACTAGGAATGTTCAGTTCAGTTCAGTCACTCAGTCATGTCCAACTGTTTGTGACCCCATGAACTGCAGATTTCCAGGCCTCCCTGTCCATCACCAACTCCCAGAGTTTACCCAAACTCATGTCCATTGAGTCAGTGATGCCATCCAACCATCTCATCCTCTGTCGTTCCCTTCTCCTCCTGCCCTCAATCTTTCCCAGCATCAGGGTCTTTTCAAATGAGTCAGCTCTTCACATCAGGTGGCCAAAGTGTTGGAGTTTCAGCTTCAGCATTGGTCCTTTGTAGATTAAGTCAAATAGCTCATATACCAATCTGATGAGTAGGCGTCATTCCATTTCCATGTGAAACCTATAGTAAGTAACATACTGTGTGTCCTACAGTTAATGCACAGTTTTACCAGATTTAGTGGCCAGTAGCCATGTTCTAGAGTCCATGTTTTCAAATATTAAACTAATAGCCTCCATAATGGAGAAGGAAATGGCAAGCCACTCCAGTGTTCTTGCTTAGAGAATCCCAGGGACTGGGGAGCCTGGTGGGCTGCCGTCTCTGGGGTCGCACACAGTCGGACACGACTGAAGCGACTTAGCAGCAGCAGCAGCAGCAGCAGCAGCAGCCTCCATAATGGAGCAAATGACTGATGAGGGAAACAGAAGAAATTAAAAGGAGGTGCTTGAAGACACAGTTAAAACTGAAGTTCCTATTATACTTCTTGATGACAACACCCTTATGGCAGAAAGTGAAGAGGAACTCAAAAGCCTCTTGATGAAAGTGAAAGTGGAGAGTGAACAAGTTGGCTTAAAGTTCAACATTCAGAAAATGAAGATCATGGCGTCTGGTCCCACCACTTCATGGGAAATAGATGGGGAAACAGTGGAAACAGTGTCAGACTTTATTTTTCTGGGCTCGAAAATCACTGCAGATGGTGACTGCAGCCATGAAATTAAAAGACACTTACTCCTTGGAAGGAAAGTTATGACCAACCTATATAGCATATTCAAAAGCAGAGACATTACTTTGCCAACAAAGGTTCGTCTAGTCAAGGCTATGGTTTTTCCTGTGGTCATGTATGGATGTGAGAGTTGGACTGTGAAGAAGGCTGAGCGCTGAAGAATTGATGCTTTTGAACTGTGGTGTTGGAGAAGACTCTTGAGAGTCCCTTGGACTGCAAGGAGATCCAACCAGTCCATTCTGAAGGAGATCAGCCCTGGTATTTCTTTAGAAGGAATGATGCTAAAGCTGAAATGCCAGTACTTTGGCCACCTCATGTGAAGAGTTGACTCATTGGAAAAGACTCTGATGCTGGGAGGGATTGGGGGCAGGAGGAAAAGGGGATGACAGAGGATGAGATGGCTGGATGGCATCACTGACTCGATGGACATAAGTCTGAGTGAACTCCGGGAGTTGGTGGTAGACAGGGAGGCCTGGCGTGCTGCGATTCATGGAGTCACAAAGTTGGACACGACAGAGCAACTGATCTGATCTGTATGATGTATGTATTTTTAGCAACATGTAGAACATTGATTGTAGGTGTGTAGGCTGACATTTGAATTGTTTATTGTTGCAATTCGGTTTTTTGTGTGTGAGTGAGAGAAAACTCTGTATTGAAAGATAGCTTATTATAAAATGAATAGTGGTGGTTTATTGGGCATAAAAACCTGAAGCAGATTCCAAACTCTAAGTCTTGGCTTGTGCCTTCTTGCAAAACACTCTAGATGACAAAGTTTGGGTGAGCATGTCAGGCCTTCCCAAGTCCCTGGGGACTTCTGTCTTTTCTGGCAAGTTGTGCAGGCAGTATCTTGGAATAATTGGAAATAACTGGCAAGTTTGAGTTTATATATTCTTGAGTGCTGTAACCAAGAAATCAAAGAGGACACTAATAGATGGAGAAATATACCATGTTCATGGATTGGAAGAATCAATATAGTGAAAACAAGTATACTACCCAAAGCAATCTATAGATTCAATGCAATCCCTATCAAGCTACCAACGGTATTCTTCACAGAGCTAGAACAAATAATTTCACAATTTGTATGGAAATACAAAAAACCTCGAATAGCCAAAGCAATCTTGAGAAAGAAGAATGGAACTGGAGGAATCAACCCGCCTGACTTCAGGCTCTACTACAAAGCCACAGTCATCAAGACAGTATGGTACTGGCACAAAGACAGAAATATAGATCAATGGAACAAAATAGAAAGCCCAGAGATAAATCCACGCACATATGGACACCTTATCTTTGACAAAGGAGGCAAGAATATACAATGGATTAAAGACAATCTCTTTAACAAGTGGTGCTGGGAAAACTGGTCAACCACTTGTAAAAGAATGAAACTAGAACACTTTCTAACACCATACACAAAAATAAACTCAAAATGGATTAAAGATCTCAACGTAAGACCAGAAACTATAAAACTCCTAGAGGAGAACATAGGCAAAACACTCTCCAACATACATCACAGCAGGATCCTCTATGACCCACCTCCTAGAATATTGGAAATAAAAGCAAAAATAAACAAATGAGACCTAATTAAACTTAAAAGCTTATGCACAACAAAGGAAACTCTAAGCAAGGTGAAAAGACAGGCTTCAGAATGGGAGAAAATAATAGCAAATGAAGCAACCGACAAACAACTAATCTCAAAAATATACAAGCAACTCCTACAGCTCAATTCCAGAAAAATAAATAACCCAATCAAAAAATGGGCCAAAGAACTAAATAGACATTCCTCCAAAGAAGACATACAGATGGCTAACAAAAACATGAAAAGATGCTCAACATCACTCATTATCAGAGAAATGCAAATCAAAACCTCTATGAGGTACCATTTCATGCCAGTCAGAATTGCTGCGATCCAAAAGTCTACAGGCAATAAATGCTGGAGAGGGTGTGGAGAAAAGTGAACCCTCTTAAACTGTTGGTGGGAATGCAAACTAGTACAGCCACTATGGAGAACAGTGTGGAGGTTCCTTAGAAAACT
The DNA here is from genome assembly GCF_003369695.1 of Bos indicus x Bos taurus. Lineage (NCBI taxonomy): Eukaryota > Metazoa > Chordata > Mammalia > Artiodactyla > Bovidae > Bos > Bos indicus x Bos taurus. The sequence continues at coordinate 6,630,454 of NC_040099.1, read as the reverse complement.
GGAGATAGAACTGCCTTATGATCCAGCAATCCCACTGTTGGGCATACACATTGAGAAAATCAGAATTGAAAGAGACACGTGTACCCCAATGTTCATTGCAGCACTGTTTATAATAGTCAGGCCATGGAAGCAACCTAGATGTCCATCAACAGATGAATGGATAAGAAAGCTGTGGTACATATACACAATGGAGTATTACTCAGTGATTAAAAAGAATATATTTGAGTCAGTTCTAATGAGGTAGATGAAACTGGAGCCTATTATACAGAGTGAAGTAAGCCAGAAAGAAAAACACCAATACAGTATACAAACGCATATACATAGAATTTAGAAAGATGGTAACAATAACCCTGTATAGGAGACAGCAGAAGAGACACTGATGTCTGATGATACTGGATGCTTGGGGCTGGTGCACTGGGACGACCCAAAGGGATGGTATGGGGACGGAGGAGGGAGGAGGGTTCAGGATGGGGAACACATGTATACCTGTGGCAGATTCATTTTGATATATGGCAAAACCAATACAATATTGTAAAGTTAAAAAATAAAATATTTTATTTAAACTAAAAAAAAAGAAAATACATATGTTATTGAAACTCTTATCTGAATTTCTAATAATGCGTGCCACAATTTATTTATCCTGTTTAGGAAATCAAAAATCTACTGATGGAGTGTGATACCCCATACATTTTTAAACTTTTGTTAAATAGATCTAGTGTATATGTTAAACATTTTTATAAAGGGACACAGAACCCAAATAGAAACTTAAGGTTCAAACAAACATTTTTAGGGGCCAATATCAAAGTCTGCCTCACATTTTTGGAAGCCTAAATGGTGTTCTCATTGTGATCGTGGGACATCTCATTTGGGCAGAGGAAGGCATTGTAATATCTCTGATGGGCAAAGTAAAAATGAGCTTTGAATCATCCGAGCTCTTCAGTGAGCACTTTTGTGATGACTTAGAATGCTGCATCAAATAACATAAGCAATATTATTTTGACCTGAATGGATATTGAAGGATAATCTAGCCAAGTATGAGTATTCACTATTAGAAAATCCTCTAGCTTGACCTTGTGTGTTCACCACCAGCATGAGTCTCATTCATAGTGAATAGACTCCCAAGTAACTGAGAATTTGAGGAGGTTTATACTTACACTGTGGAGAAGGCAATGGCACCCCACTCCAGTATTCTTGCCTGTAAAATCCCATGGGTGCAGGAGCCTGGAAGGCTGCAGTCCATGGGGTTGCGAAGAGTCGGACACGACTGAGCAACTTGACTTTCACTTTTCACTTTCATGCATTGGAGAAGGAAATGGCAACACACTCCAGTGTTCTTGCCTGGAGAATCCCGGGGGATGGGGGAGCCTGGTGGGCTGCTATCTATGGGGTTGCACAGAGTCGGAAATGAATGAAGTGACTTAGCAGCAGCAGCAGCAGCAGCAGCAGGATACTTACACTGGGCTTCCCTGGTGGCTCAGTGGTAAAGAATCTGCCTGTCAATGCAGGAGACACAAGTTTGATCCCTGGTTCGGGAAGATGCCCTAGAGAAGGAAGTAGCCACCCACTCCAATATTCTTGCCTAGGGAATCCTATGAACAGACAAGGCTGGTGGGCTACAGTTCATAAGGTCACAAAGAGTCGGACACAATTTAGTGATTGAGTACACGTGGATGCACACTACATCATCAATGTAGAACCAAATGTTGGAGGAAAAAAATAAAGTGATTTCAGAATCACTTCCTAAGTGATGAATGCAAAGAAATAGAGGAAAATAATAGAATGGGAAAGACTGGAGATCTCTTCAAGAAAATTAGAGATACCAGGGGAACATTTCATGCAAAGATGGGCACAGGCATCTTTGGACAGATGCAATATGGACCTAACAGAACCAGAAGATAATAAGAAGAGGTGGCAAGAATAAACAGAAGAACTATACAAAAAAGATCTTAATGACCCAGATAACCATGATGGTGTTATCACTCACCTACAGCCAGACATCCTGGAATGCGAAGTCAAGTGGACCTTAGGAAGCATCACTATGAATAAAGCTAGTGGTGGTAATGGAATTCAAGCTGAGCTATTTCAAATTCCAGCCGAGATATCCTAAAAGATGATGCTGTGAAAGTGCTGCACTCAGTATGCCAGCAAATTTGGAAAACTCAGCAGTGGCCACAGGATTGGAGAAGGTCAGTTTTCATTCCAATCCCAAAGAAAGGCAATGCCAAAGGATGTTCAAACTACCACACAAATGCACTCATCTCAAATGATAGTAAAGTAATGCTAAAACTTCTCAAAGCTAGGCTTCAATAGTATGTGTACTTCCAGATATTCAAGCTGGATTTAGAACCAGAGATCAAATTGCCACCATCCATTGGCTCATAGAAAGAGAGAGTTCCAGAAAAACATCTACTTCATTGACTACACTCAAGTCTTTGACTGTGAGAATCACAGCAAACTGAAAAATTCATAAAGAGATAGGAATACCAGACCACCTGACCTGCCTCCTGAGAAATCTATATGCAGGTCAAGAAGCAACTATAAGAACCAGACATGGAACAATGGACTGGTTCCAAATTGGGAAAGAAGTGCATCAAGGCTGTATATTGTCACCCTGCATATTTAACTTATATGCAGAGTACTTCATGAGAAATGCCGAGCTGGATGAAGCACAAGCTGGAATATAGATAGCCAGGAGAAATATCAATAACTTCATATACGCAGATGATACCACCCTTATGGCAGAAAGTGAAGAAGAACTAAAGAGCCTCTTGATGAAAGTGAAAGAGGACAGTGAAAAAGTTGGCTTAACCTCAACATTCAGAAAATTAAGATCATGGCATCCGGTCCCATCACTTCATGGCAAATAGATGGGGAAACAGTGGCAGACTTAATTTTCTTGGGCTCCAAAATCACTGCAGATGGTGACTGCAGCCATGAAATTAAAAGATGCATGCTCCTTGGAAGAAAAGCTATGACCAACCTAGACAGCATATTAAAAGGCAGAGACATTACTTTGCCAACAAAGGTCCATCTAGTCAAAGCTATGGTTTCTCCAGTAGTCATGTATGGATGTGAGAGTTGGAACATAAAGAAAGCTGAGCACCAAAGAATTGATGCTTTTGAACTGTGACATTGGAGAAAACTCTTGAGATTTCCTTGGACTGCAAGGAGATTAAACTAGTCAATAGTAAAGGAAATTAGTCCTGAATATTCATTGGAAGGACTGACGCTGAAGCTCCAATACTTTGGCCATCTGGAGTGAAGAATTGACTTGTTAGAAAAGAGAAGATTGAAAGCAGGATGAGAAGTGGATGACAGAAGATGAGGTGGTTGGATGGCATCACCAACTTGATGGATACGAGTCTGATTAAGCTCCCAGAGTTGGTGATGGACAGGGAAGGCTGGCATGCTGCAGCCCATGGGGTCATAAAGATTTGGACATAACTGAGCGACTGAACTGTGCTAAACTGACAATCATGACTCATACTTTACAAACCAAATGCCAGAACTGATTTTCTGACAAGTCCAAATGTGCTTTCAAAAACAATAGGGCAAAGCTTTAAAAACTGGAACTCTCACAGATTTTCTGGCACCTATAGTGATCCCCTGGAGAAGGAAATGGCAACCCGCTCCAGTATTCTTGCCTAGAGAATCCCATGGACAGAGGACCCTGGCAGGTTACAGTCCTTGGGATCACAGAGTCGGATAGGACTGAGCGACTAACACACATGATGATCTTAGGAATAATTGGAGCTAAACTTCCTTCCTGACAAGAACTGATTTTGTGTTAGAGATGAGTGATTGCCTTACTTATAGGACTGTAAAATATGTATCTCATTCACTGGTGAGTGGGACTAATTATACATAGTATACTAGTATACAAGTATACTAGTATACTAAGTATACTAATTATACTAATTATACTAATTATAATTTAACTACGTCTTAAAACTTTCAACCACATATACACATTTTCTGAGGATACAAGGACTGTAAAGTGATGGAATGCTAGCGTTGAAACCTTCTTTTTCTCCAAGCCCAAGTTTTCGTGTTTCCTTACTATCCTCCTGTCTGCCAGGATGACTGGCTGTGTCAGGTCCATGTTCTGCAAGGGAGCTACAGTCTGCCCACATATCTGTGATCTCCAAGAGAAATGACCTCAGGATAGATAGCCTTTCAGTATTATACAGCCATACCCATGGGATTCAGTAGTGTTGGTTTAGCCAAAAAGTTTGGGTTTTTCTGTGAGATTTTATGGTACATTCTAAACACTAAAACTGACAAAATCCAAAAGCAACCATGATGAGCAAAATTATAATCAATTGAACTAAACAGACATTTCTCCAAAGAAGACATACAGATGGCTAACAGACACATGAAAAGATGCTCAGCATCACTCATTATCAGAGAAATGCAAATCAAAACCACTATGAGGTACCATTTCACACCAGTCAGAATGGCTGTGATCAAAAAGTCTACAAATAATAAATGCTGGAGAGGGTGTGGAGAAAAGGGAACCCTCTTACACTGTTGGTGGGAATGCAAACTAGTACAGTCACTATGGAGAACAGTGTGGAGATTCCTTAAAAAACTGGAAATAGAACTGCCTTATGATCCAGCAATCCCACTGCTGGGCATACACACTGAGGAAACCAGAAGGGAAAGAGACACGTGTACCCCAATGTTCATCGCAGCACTGTTTATAATAGCCAGGACATGGAAGCAACCTAGATGTCCATCAGCAGATGAATGGATAAGAAAGCTGTGGTACATATACACAATGGAGTATTACTCAGCCATTAAAAAGAATACATTTGAATCAGTTCTAATGAGGTGGATGAAACTGGAGCCTATTATACAGAGTGAAGTAAGCCAGAAAGAAAAACACCAATACAGTATAATAACGCATATATATGGAATTTAGAAAGATGGTAACAATAACCCTGTGTACGAGACAGCAAAAGAGACACTGACGTACAGAACAGTCTTATGGACTCTGTGGGAGAGGGAGAGGGTGGGAAGATTTGGGAGAATGGCATTGAAACATGTAAAATATCATGTATGAAACAAGATGCCAGTCCAGGTTCGATGCACGATACTGGATGCTTGGGGCTAGTGCACTGGGACGACCCAGAGGGATGGTATGGGGAGGGAGGAGGGAGGAGGGTTCAGGATGGGGAACACATGTATACCTGTGGCGGATTCATTTTGATATTTGGGAAAACTAATACAATTATGTAAAGTTTAAAAATAAAATAAAAAAAAAAGAAAAGTCAAGAGATTGGGAAATATATTTGTAAATGCATGACTAAGTTCTATGATTAATAATAATAGTGATAATGCTGCAAAGTGCTCTTACAAATTGAGATAGATATAAATGGGTAAACGAGAAAATGGGTAAATTACTTAAGCAGGAAATTCAGTGAGGTTTCAAGTACAACTATAAAATACATATGTAAAATATAAAACCTTACTGGTAGCTCTAAGTGTAAATTTATATAAAATTGGCTATCAAAATAGTGATAGGTAACATTATTGATTGGAATATATACAAAAATATTTTAATTGGTATGTTAAAGATTATTGCAGCTTTATTTAAATGCAGTATGGGAGCACTTATTTAAATTAAAAGTAATAATCAGTAATTCTACTTCCGCCAGTTTGTCCCACATAGAGACCACTCAAAGGCCATTATACAAAGAAACAGTGGAATAAAAAATTAAAACCTCAAGTTAAGGATCCCCCAAAAGTGAATAGGGGCAGAAATTGTGGAATACAGGTTTCCCTGCTGTCTGAACATAGAGGGTTCTCATGGAGCCTTTCATAAGTGAAAATGACAAAGGAGCAATCACCTTAGGGCACCCTCTAACAGACACAAGGGCGGTAAAGCACTGATGCTCATGGAGTGCAAATCTTTGGAGGCTTGATGTTGAGAAACTGACATGGGTCCCAGGGAAGGTGCTGGGGGGTCCCTGCCGCCTGCTTAGGTACCTGCAGCCTCTACAGGGTTCACTGCAAGACAGACAGAGGCTGAATGCAGTTTCTGCTTTGTGTGGTTATTTTTTTCATAAAAGTGAAAACTCTCTGTGAATTGCTTTGGCTTAGCAAAACATGTACTAACGTGGGCCTCGTGTGAAAACCAAGTGGCATAAAGCAAACTTTTGAAGAGCGGGGGTACCTGTTTAATATACAGTGGGGCATAATGAAGAACATAAAGTGAAAGAATTGGAACTGTCATCTTGTTTTGGAGGGATTTCTGTTAATTGGGTAAAGCACAATTCCCAGCTGTGAACATAATTCTAATTTTATAGGACATGGTCTAGTGTGTATGTGTCTTTGAATAAACATGCAGTCATATAAGCTGGCAGAAAGTTATGGAAGGACATCACTGACATGGGTTACCTTTGGGAGTGATCAGGTCCAGTGGAGGAAAGAGACAATAAAACTTGCCGAAGAGTAAAGTAAAGGTGTTTGTGATGACAGAAAACACATAAAAGATGATCCTATTTAAATAAAAGTATATCCATGGGGTTGCAAAGAGTCGGACACGACTGAAGTGACTAAGCATGCGTGCATGCATGTGTTAAGAGCTGTTTGTATAGCTTTAGTTCTTTTAAATATTTGCCTCACTTGCTATATTTACATTTATGAGATGGAGTTTGTTTTTGTTAAGTTTCCTGCTATATTCTGAATTTCTGTCCCCGATCAGCTCAACCAAACACACCTACTCAAGTCTGTAAAGCACAAAAAGGTAAAATTTGTTTTATATGTTTAATTTATAGATGTGCATCTCTGTGTCAGCATAAATATCCACACTTTTCTTTCCCATTGCAGTTATATCATGTGTTCACAGCATAGTCAATTACATTGCAGGAGGTCTTCGCTTTATACTGGTTTTTGAAAGGTGTTAAGAAAGTTAAATTAGGCAATGAAGCAGAATCCAAGAGTCTACAACTGGCTTGCTCTTTAAATAAACATTTTGTCATTGTTTTCAACTTCTAATGTAAAGACGTTTTAAAGAATCTCATTTTGAAGAAAGGAGGGGTAGGAAGAATGAGAAAAGGAATCAGTTCAGTTGCTCAGTCGTGTCTGACTCTTTGCGACCCCACGAACTGCAGCATGCCAGGCCTCCCTGTCCATCACCAACTCCCGGAGTTCACTCAAACTCATGTCCATCGAGTCGGTGATGCCTTCCAACCATCTCATCCTCTGTCGTCCCCTTCTCCTCCTGCCCCCAATCCCTCCCACCATCAGGATCTTTTCCAATGAGTCAAGTCTTCTCATGAGGTGGCCAAAGTATTGGAGTTTCAGCTTTAGCATCATTCCTTCCAATGAACACCCAGGACTGATCCCCTTTAGGATGGACTTGTTGGATCTCCTTGCAGTCCAAGGGACTCTCAAGAGTCTTCTCCAACACCACAGTTCAAAAGCATCAATTCTTCAGCATCAGCTTTCTTCGGAGTCCACCTCTCACATCCATACATGATCACTGGAAAAACCATAGCCTTGACTAGACGGACCTTTCTTGGCAAAGTAATGTCTCTGCTTTTCAATATGCTATCTAGGTTGGTCAACTTTCCTTCCAAGGAGTAAGTGTCTTTTAATTTCATGGCCGCAGTCACCATCTGCAGTGATTTTGGAGCCCCCAAAATAAAGTCTGAACTGTTTCCACTGTTTTCCCGTCTATTTCCCATGAAGTGATGAGACCAGATGCCATGATCTTTGTTTTCTGAATGTTGAGCTTTAAGCCAACTTTTTCACTCTCCTCTTTCACTTTCATCAAGATGGTGAAAAAGATGGAGAAAGGAATAAGATATATGAAAAAAGAGACCAACCGGTTTGGGAAATCTGGGTTTTCAGGGAGGTTTTCTTCAGGAGGTGACTTTGGAGTTGAGACATTACTAAGTCAGGAGTGCTTGGAGCTGAAGAAGTAATGAAGCCTAAAATCATAAAGCAGGATCAACTTTGCAAGTGAATATAATAAGAAAAAGAAAGCCAGTGCATTTTGCCTGGTCTGTAGTATAAGAAGAATGCCAGTAATGAGTAGTGAAGTTGGAGGGTTAGGTTTGGTGCAAATCTTTGGGGTTAGGGTATTATATTGGCCATGTGACAAGTTTAGATTTTGTTAAGGTTTACTGAGATGGCACTGAAATCTTCTAAAGGATAAGCTGAGGTTTGGGCTGACTCACCTTGTAAAAGATGATGCTGTGATTTGTTAGGGAAATGCCAGGTGCATATACATGAGTGGCCACAAGTTGATGAATTAGGAGGTTGTATCTATTGTCCAAATGGCTTGAAATGATATAATGATTGCAGATGCAGGGGCCAGAAGATTTCTGTGACATTTCTCTGAAGCTCTGTGTCCTTTGGGTTTTGGTGATGGAATTAGATTAGGACGAGAGGCACGAGGGAGCAAATACTGAGAGAAATCCTAGATTTTTTAGCTTAAAGCAATAGGAGGGATGAGAGTGTCCTTCACCAGTATGTGGACATTTTTCTAGAAAGTGTAATAAGTTTGTGTTTATGAACCTTTTTTAGTGTATAGACATTTATATCAAGCAAAGCGCCTAAGGTGAAATCAATTTGGGGAAGATAAATTGGTATTTTCAAAGTTAACGACACACACAAAAGTAACAATGCTATTTTGTATTTTGGACCACCAGCAAAATACTTCTTCATGTATAACAAGATATAATTAAAAAGAAATAATAGGATTGCAATACAATAACACTATAAAATAGTTAAACCAGTGGAACAATAATCTGTCTCACTAAAGGCCAGATAAGTGCTTGGCTAAACGAACAGACAGAGACCTGCTGGCAGGTGTCCTGAGGCAATTCAGGAGATGAAAAGAAAATCCTTCGCAGAGAAAAAATCTTCCTAAGAGGAAGGTTAGAGGGCAGACACCCTGGTCAGAGCTGAAAGGTCACTTCCTTGACAAATTCAGCAAATATTTATGCAGGTCAGTGAGATACAAGCAGAAAAAACGTAAGGTTCCAGCCTCAGAGCGAAGCCTTGCTCATTTGATACCTGTGTGGAGAAGGGCAAGCTCTTCTCCTCCCTCCCCGTCTACCCTCTGCTCATCTCCTTCCTGATTGAACTCTTCCCAATTCTGGAAAATGCCTGCGGCTGCACCATAGGAACAGGCCTGACACCCACATGTACAGAGGGGTCTCTGGATGATCTGTACAGAATCACAAAACTTGACTCTCTCAACTATCGTTTGGTGATAATAAAGCCATCCCTTTGGGCTTCTCAGGTAGCTCAGATGGTAAAGAATTTGCCTGCAATTTGGGAGACCTGGGTTCAATCCCTGGGTTGGGAAGATCCTCTGGAGAAGGGAATGGCTACCCACCCCAGTATTCTTGCCTGGAGAATCCCATGGACAGAGGAGCCTGGTGGGTTATAGTCCATGGGGTTGCAAAGAGTCAGACACGACTGAGCAACTAACACTTTCACTTCTTTCCAAGCCATCCCTTTATTAGATTTTTTTTTCCTATGTCCTCTATTTTATGTTATTAGACCTTAGAATGGAAGTGGATCTTTTCCTGCAGTGGATGTAATAAACTGACAAAGTGTCAAGAGTGCATAGAGATCGCAGGAATAATTTCTTCTTTACCTGGTGTCGTTCCCAAATCCCTAACCCAGACTCCCTCAAAGTCATGGAAACACTGCATAGTGTCAATGGTCACGCATTGCATCCCTCCTTCTGGCCTGATGTTGGGTAACTCAACATGAATGAGGCATTCTGGTAAGCTTATGGATTAGTTGGAGACAGACGGGTAAGGAAAGTCCTTCAGGGTGTGATTTATGCTGTGAATTCACAGAGAAGGAATGCCCAGGCCAGCTCTCACTGACAGTGTTGCTTAAATTGAGGCTAAATGGTGTCCAAGAGTTAACTTGATGAGCAGAAGAAGGTCATTCTGGGTAGAAAATGAAAACACAGGTAAAGACATCCAGGCATGAGAGAACATGAAATTGTCAGGAGGAAGCAAACAAAATCTTGACTTTTAAATATTTTAGGTATTAGTGCATCTCTATTCTCAAGTGGGCATACTCGTGATTTTTAAAAAATGCTCCAGTATATCTATTTATATATACATATATTTTTTTCTTCATTTATATCTAATTTTTTTTTTTTTTTACGAGTTGTGTCCTAAAATCGACCTGCCTGTGGTAAAGGTATGTGCTAACTCTCTACCTGCCCTTTCACAATAGTCTTTCTCCCACTTTACAAATGGAAGGCATAGGTGTCGTCATTTACCTCACTGTGTGAAATCCCCCAGAGAGCCAAACAAAAGGACTATGGGAAACAACTGGTTTGGGAAACATCTTATTACTTTTTAAAATTTATCTATTTTTTTAATTGAAGAATAATTGCTTTACAGAATTTTGTTGGTAGTTACCAAATGCATGCTCTAAGTCTTTGTATGTTATAGTTATTTCTGTTGAAGGTAAAGCTCGGGGTTAGAAATGGAATATTTTGTTCCCATTGGGATAGATCTAAGTCAGTGTGAATGTAGGGGAGGAATGACAATTTTCATTTAATGACTTTGCCTCTTCTATTCTTCAACGATTATCAAAGATGCATCATTTTTTAAATATTTTTTAGTTGGAGGATAATTGCTTTACAATATTGAGTTGGTTTCTCCCATACATCAACACGAATCAGCCACAGGTGTACATATGTCCCCTTCCTCCTGAACCCCCACTCCTCTCCCCCTCTCCATCCCATCCTCTAGATTGTCACAGAGCACCAGGTTGAGCTCCCTGTGTCACACAGCAAATTCCCACTGGATATCTATTTTACATATGGTGATGTATATGTTTCCATGCTACTCTCTCAATTCCTCCCGCCCTCTCCTTCCTCCACTGTGTCCACAAGCCTGCTCTCTATGTCTGTGTATCCACTGCTGCCCTGCAAATAAGATCATCAGTACCATCTTTCTAGATTCCATATGCATGCATCCCATATGCAAATAATATACAATATTTGTCTTTCTCTTTCTGACTTACTTCACTCTATAATAGGCTCTAGGTTCATCCACCTCATTAGGACTGACTGAAATGTGTTCTTTTTTATAACTGAGTAACATAGGATACAACATTTTTTAGGAGGAGTCTCATGAGGGGAAAGCAAAGAAAGCATTAATTGTTTAGCATAAAAATAAGATAAATTTCAAAGTTTTGAAATTGCACACAAAAGTAAGTATGTCTCTTTTTTTTCCTGATACTTTAGTGGGAGGAATTAAATTTTTGAGATGACATAATAAGCCTGGAAAACAAATTAATGGTAGTGAATATGATTTAATACATTAAAATTGGTTAAATCATTGTGGGGAAAAAATCATCCTTTAAAAACTAAAAGTAAAGTGGATTCTATTTATAGTAACATGCTAATTACTATAAAAATGAAGCACATATTAGATGAAATTATGAAGAAACTGCAGCAGATTATGACTCTCGTCAAAGTCCTGCAGCTGCAAACCACCAGCACCTGTAGTTGAATAATTTCATTTATTATGTTTTGCAACCTGGGAGAACACATATATTGGGGTGCCTGGGTTGTCTTAATAAGGAGAGCATTGGGAAGGACCTAGTAGAAGATCCAGTCTTGCTGGCTGATTTGGAGAGAGAGTTTAACGAAGTGGGCTTTGCTCTCATTTGGAATAAGCGTAATCCTACGAACATGTGTCTTCATAAACCTTATCTGCAAGAAGAAAAACTAAAACTTGAATAAAAATGTAATTGACAAATAAGTAGCAATCATGGGTATGAGTCAGGACAGGTGATATTTGATCATTTTTGTGACTTGGACAAAGTTTTGTCAGTGTTCATATATTGTGAGTTGGTCTTGGTTTTATTTGATCCATTTTGGTCATTCAGTGGTGTCCTGATACTAGAGTTTTGTGAAACGACTTATTTTTAACGCAGAATAACAAGTCCCAGTCCATAGTACCAGACAAGATTCTGAATATCAGGGAAATCTTTCCTCTTTCTGACTTTCAGGTTGTGATTCTAATAGCAGATAGTGAAATGGAGAAGAAAAATAAATATTACTAAACATTTCTAAGCTCATCTCAGTGTGGAAGAATGTATAGCCAAATTTAAATGCTCATGCTAAAGCAAGTTCATATTTGTAATATATGGGGCAGACAGAAGGTTTATATTCTTAATACATACAGTAGTTTTACATGTCAAAATGGTAACTACATTGTTTAGGGAAAAAAAGATAGTTTCCGTGAAGACTGATAATAATCCACTGATAAAGATTAAAGGCATTTATATGTGTGACTGATTAATTGGGATATAAAATGTAATGACTGTAAGAAGTACTTTCATTTGGATCCAGGAGTCCAATTATAAGAAATTTACCCCCCAAAATAACCCATAAATACTCAAAACCATGAGTAGGAAAATAGTTGTCATAACATTTTAGCCTCCTTATGAACAATCTCAAATGTGCAAAATAAGGTAGCTATAATAAACTCTCACTAAACCATCACACAGCTGCGTCAAGCATCAGTATTTTGCTAAGTTTTGTCTGTGCATATGCATCTTGATTGTTCTGTGATATTTTGCAACAAATCCCAGAGGCAATAGACATCACTGAAGCAATAGACATTTCAGTGTGCTATAAGGTCTTTACAAAAAGAAACACCATATTATTATCACAGCCTAACATTCTAAAAGTATGCATATTGTCTTTATAAATATTTAATAACCAGATCATATGGAATGTATCCTATTTTTCAAAGTGCCCACATCTTCATCAAACGTCAAACTCTAAAGTCCTCACTATTGTGTTTGTTACCTCTGATAAGTCTCTTTCTTCCTATAACAACACTCCTTTTTTTTTTATGTCAATGATTTGTTAGTAAAACCTGGTTATTTATTCCTGTAGAATATCCTTCATCCTAGCATTGGCCGAGAGCATCACTCAAATTATTTCTTTCTTATTTGTCATGCTAAGTTGCTTAAGTTGTGTCCAACTATTTGCGACATTTTGAACTGTAGCCCACCAGGCTCCTTTGTCAGTGGGATTCTCCATGCAAGAATATTGGAGGGGGTTGCTGTGCCCTCCTCTGAGGGATCTTCCCAACCCAGGAATCAAACCCGTGTCTCTTGTGTCTCCTGCCTTGGCAGGCGGGTTCTTAATGACTAGCACCACCTGGGAAGCTCTTTTATTTCCTGTGAATTCACAAAGATCTGAGGCTTGATTAGATTTGAGACTAAACTTTTAGAATACTTTCTAGGTGGTTCTGTGAAATTTCTATTGTTCCTCTGTTGCATGAAGTACAAAATATCTGACTGTGTCACCTTTAATGATGCTAACACTGCTGCTGCTAAGTCGCTTCAGTCATGTCCGACTCTGTGCAACCCCATAGATGGCAGCCCACCAGGCTCCCCTGTCCCTGGGATTCTCCAGGCAAGAACACTGGAGTGGGTTGCCATTTCCTTCTCCAATGCATGAAAGTGAAAAGTGAAAGTGAAGTCGCTCAGTTGTGTCCGACTGTTAGCGACCCCATGGACTGCAGCCCACTAGGCTCCTCCATCCATGGGATTCTTCAGGCAAGAACACTGGAGTGGGTTGCCATTTCCGTCTCCAATGCAGGAAAGTGAAAAGTGAAAGTGAAGTCACCCAGTCCTGTCTGACTGTTAGCGACCCCATGGACTGCAGCCCACCAGGCTCCTCCATCCCTGGAATTTTCCAGGCAAGAGTGCTGGAGTGGGGTACCATTGCCTTCTCTGTTTAATGATCCTAACACTCGTTAATGCTCTAAGATGTCATGGACCATCAGCTTCTCAACACTATGTCACCTAATAATTTAGCATTTCTTTGGGGTCTTCCCTGGTGGCTCAGAGGTTAAAGACTCTGCCTGCAATGCGGGAGACCTGGCTTCAATCCCTGGGTCCAGAAGACCCCCTGGAGAAGGGAATGGCAACCCACTCCAGTATTCTTGCCTGGAGGATCCCATGGAGAGAGCAGCCTGGGGGGCTACAGTCCATGGACTCGCAAAGAGTCGGACACGACTGAGCCACTTCACTTTCACTTTTGGGAATTGTTGTCTAGACCCATACATCATCTATGTATAATATTTATTTAATAGTTTAAATGGAAAACAACTTAAATTTAACCATAGAATATTGAATAATTGACATTGACAAATTAATTGACATCCCACAATCTAGCACTCTATAACTTTTAAGAAAAAATGTATATGTATATATAAAGTACATGGAAATATTCAACATTTTTTCATATTTTTAAAAGGTCATAAAAGCTTTGAATATAATACAATTTCTTAGAAAATATTGTTTTACCTAAATATATAAAAATCTGTAACATGAATTTTTCTTTTGAAGTTATTTTTCTCCAAAATAATTGTTTCTATGGTGCCTATATGTTAATTTATCATTAATTTCCTGTTTATCAAGTATCACTTAAAATATAAGTAAAAACAAAATGCTCTTCTCTTAGAATTTGTATAACCTGGTATGTCTATTATAATATTGCTTTTTATACCATCATAGTGTAGCCTGTTATTCCAGTGCTTTCCAAAGTGAGAACAATTTGCCTTCAATTTAATGCTTAATTTAAATAATGCAATAATAACAAAATGGGCTTATATAAAATTATATTTTCTTAATATCTAGCCACTAAAGCTGCTGATCATTTCTCAGATGTTAAATTTCCTTCTCCGCAATCGGATCTGCCACTCTGATTAAGCATCACCATTTCAATTTCTGCGTGTGGTCAGATGAAGGGTATACCAGTGGAAAGTACCTCCTTAATTTTGGCTGAAGTATCTTCAAGTCCTCCTCTGATTCCTGGGTTAGTGGTGTGACTTAGAAGATCCAGGATCTCAAGGCAGTACTGTTACATTCTCTCTCTTGACCTCTGAACCCAGGTCAGGCCTGAGCCTTCAGCTTCCAGAGTGGGTGCCTCATGGCACATTCAGTAGTAGACTGATCATCACAGTTTACACATCACCATTATGAGTAGGTTGTTTTTATTAACAGCCCACTCCTGGTTCTGGCAATGGAAGTACTGAGACGTGTCACTGAAAACATAGACCTTTTTTTAAGCCAATGGGAGTCTAAAATAGCCTGAGAAAGTAGAACTTAATTTGACTTTACCAAAATCCTCTATGAATACTTACAGTATACTAACGCATATATATGGAATTTAGAAAGATGGTAACAATAACCCGGTGTACAAGACAGCAAAAGAGACACTGATGTATAGAATAGTCTTATGGACTCTGTGGGAGAGGGAGAGGGTGGGAAGATTTGGGAGAATGGCATTGAAACATGTAAAATATCATGTAAGAAACGAGTTGCCAGTCCAGGTTCAAAGCTAGTGCACTGGGACGACCCAGAGGGATGGTATGGGGAGGGAGGAGGGAGGAGGGTTCAGGATGGGGAACACATGTATACCTGTGGCGGATTCATTTTGATATTTGGCAAAACTAATACAATTATGTAAAGTTTAAAAATAAAATAAAATTAGAAAAAAAAAAGAAAAATACATTGAAAGAATTATTAAAAGAAGTTGAAATTAAAAAAAATAAAATAAAAAGAAATAAAAATCAACACCTTGCTAATACCTGATCTCCCAGTCTTGAGCTCTTTGGTGCTCTCAGTCCTCTGGATAATTTATTTATGCTAAATTACTTGCACTTGAGGAAAATCTCTTAATATTCAATGTTGGTCAAATGTCAAATGCTACAGTAGCTAGACATCTATTCACTAAGTGATTCCGGAAAGGAAATGTCATTTACATAGTGAAATTAAATGACTGCCAAGTAAATAGTGTCGCGTATTGTTATGATACCTGAATCTCACGGAGTATTGATTTTGCAGTTCACTGTCACCTACCACAAGTTAATTGTTTTAACTTAGGGTTTACAGAATGCAGAGTACTACTACATGAATCCTTCTAGTAGGAGGTAGAAAAAAACCACTGTCTGGATCATAATTGTAGTAATTGCTCTCTATAAGAAACTGCTAAATATTGCATGAAACATAATTGTGATTGTGTAAATATAATGCCATTTGATGAGGGTATATATCTCACTTAAATTTCTTAATGACTCAAGAAATAAAATCTAATTCTCAAGAAATTGATCTCTTTAGAATAAGAATGGGAATTCTTTACTATTTGAGCCACCAGGGAAGCCCAACTAATAATTTAATTACAATAATTGATATAAAATTTATATCTGGCAATAGTGAATAAAGAAAGTTTCCTGCTGCATTAAGTGTAGTAAGAAAAATTTGCAATTGTTACTATGAATTAAGAAAAGTTCAAGTCATTGTTATCTATACTTTCTGGCTAAACCAAATTATTTTTAAGGATATAGAACAGAGGAATTGATACCATAAAATAATGAACAAAACAGTTGTCTTTTTATGTTGAAACTGAAGCAAATCTTGTCCTTTTTTTGTGAGAATAAATAATAACTTTGGGGTTTCTGCAGTCTCTTCCTTATTTGAAAGCATAATAATGTGTCCCCTAAAACAGGCTTCCCTGGGACAGGCTCAGTGGTGTAAGAACCACCTCCCAACGCAGCAGGCTCAGGTTCACTCCCTGGATCGGGAAGATCCCCTGGAGAAAGGAATGGCAACCCACTCCAGTATTCTTGCCTGCAGAATCCCATGGGGAGAGGAGCCTGGCAGGCTACAGCCATAGTGTTGCAAAAGAGTTGGACGTGATTCAGCAACTAAACAACAAGAAGTACTTGGAGTCGCACAGGAAGAGTTGCCATGCAGGACCTCACTCTTGGATAGGTTAATTCAATCTGAAGAGGATCTTCTTGGCCTTGGCAGGAAAGAAAATGTTTCTCCGGGAGACAGTCTAAGTCAGTGCCCTGACCGTGACCGTCAGGCTAGCAAAATCAGTGTTTTAACCATTGAAATTTTTAAATAACTCAGCCTGCCATGATTCCATGCTACCCAGAAAACTGACTTTTGTTTCCATTCTAAGTTTTTTCAGGGTCAGAGACTACCCCTGATGACAGGGCATGCTTGTGTAAACAGTTTAACAATCCTGTATCTACAAAGAATTAAGCTGATTGGCATGATGGTTTTTCCCCCAATAGTCTTTGTGAGTGAGGGCACTGTGTCTAAGTCTAGGAGATCACCCTTAGCCTGACCCTTCCCCTTGGGTAGCTTAACCATCAGATGTCAGAGTCTAGAGAGCAAACATGCAGTCTATGGATGCGGTCATCTAGGTCTGGTAGTAACTGTTAGGGTGGCTGACTTCCTAGATCAGAGCTTTCCAACTAATGGGGTTACAACTTGTGTTGGAATATTAATGCCTCAGCTGTTAAGAGCAACCAGAACAGCCACAGCTTTGGATGGTGAGCAGTCTACTCCATCCTCTCAGGTGTTGTATATACTCTCTCTTTTTATTTTAATTTTCTTTAACTGTTTATTTCAGATCAGAGTATAGCTGATGAACAACATTGTGATAGCTTCAGGTGGACAGAAAAGGGACTCAGCCATACATATACATGTATCCATTCTCCCCAAACTCCCCTCCATCCAGGGTGCCACGTAACACTGAGCAGAATTCCCTGTTATCCATTTTAAACTAGTTTAAATTTGTTATCCATTTTGTTGTTGTTATCCATTTTAAACTAGTAGTATGTGAATGTCCGTCCCAAACTGTCTAACTATGCCTTCCTCCCATCCTTCTCCCCAGCAACCCTAAGTTTGTTCTCTAAGTGTGTGGGTCTCCTTCTGTTTTGTAAATAATTTCATTTGTACCATTTCTTTTTAGATTCCCCATATAAGGGATGTCTTACACATATCTTGTCTTTTTATTAAGTTAAGAAATGTAGTTGTTTGACAAAACTTTCCAAAAACATATACTTACAAGTCACATCACATTATAATAGTTAACTAACGTGGTGTTAGTTAACTAATGTGGCGTTAGTGAACAAAATACAGTCAGCAAAAACAAGACCAGGAGCTGACTGTGGCTCAGATCATGAACTCCTATTGCCAAATACAGACTTAAATTGAAGAAAGTAGGGAAAGCCACTAGACCATCCAGGTATGACCTAAATCAAATCCCTTACAATTATACAGTGGAAGTGACAAATAGATTCAAGGGATTAGATCTGATAGACAGAGTGCCTGAAGAACTATGGACAGAGGTTTGTGACATTGTACAGGAGGCAGTGATCAAGACCATCCCCAAGAAAAAGAAATACAAAAAGGCAAAAGGGTTGTCTGACAAGGCCTTACAAATAGCTGAGTAAATAGGAGAAACTAAAGGCAAAGGAGAAGAGGAAAGATATACCCATTTGAATGAAGAGTTCCAGATAATAGCAAGGAGAGATAAGAAAGCCTTTCTCAGCGATCAATGCAAAGAAATAGAGGAAAACAATAGAATGGGAAAGACTAGAGATCTCTTCGAGAAAATCAGAGATACCAAGAGAACATTTCATGCAAAGATGGGCTCGATAAAGGACAGAAATGGTATGGACCTAACAGAAGCAGAAGATATTAAGAAG
The DNA here is from genome assembly GCF_003369695.1 of Bos indicus x Bos taurus. Lineage (NCBI taxonomy): Eukaryota > Metazoa > Chordata > Mammalia > Artiodactyla > Bovidae > Bos > Bos indicus x Bos taurus. The sequence goes on along the minus strand of NC_040099.1, from coordinate 6,611,927 downwards.
AAGTGGCAAGAATACACAGAAGAACTGTACAAAAAAAGATCTTTAAGAGCCAGATAACCACAATGGTGTGATCACTTACCTAGAGCCAGACATCCTGTAATGCAAAGTCAAGTGGGCCTTAGGAAGCATCGCTACAAACAAAGCTAGTGGAGGTGATGGAATTCCAGTTGAGCTATTCCAAATCCTGAAAGATGATGCTGTGAAAGTGCTGCATTCAATATGCCAGCAAATTTGGAAAACTCAGCAGTGGCCACAGGACTGGAAAAGGTCAGTTTTCATTCCAATCCCAAAGAAAGGCAATGCCAAAGAATGTTCAAACTATCCCACGATCACACTCATCTCAAACCCTAGCAAAGTAATGCTCAAAATTCTCCAAGCCAGGCTTCAACAATATGTGAACTGTGAACTTCCATATGTTCAAGCTGGATTTAGAAAAGGCAGAGGAACCAGAGATCAAATTACCAACATCCGCTGGATCATCGAAAAAGCAAGAGTTCCAGAAAAATATCTACTTCTGCTTTATTGACTATGCCAAAGCCTTTGATTGTGTGGACCACAAAAACTGTGGAAGATTCTTCAAGAGATGGGAATACCATACCACCTTACTTGCCTGCTGAGAAATCTGTATGCAGGTCAAGAAGCAACAGTTAGAACTTACATGGAACTACAGACTTGTTCCAAATAGGAAAAGGAGTACGTCAAAGCTGTATATTGTCACCCTGCTTATTTAACTTCTATGCAGAGTATATCATGTGAAATGCCAGGCTGGATGAAGCACACGCTGGAATCAAGATTGTCGAGAGGAATATCAATAACTTCAGATGCGCAGATGACACTTATGGCAGAAAGCAAAGAAGAACTAAAGAGCCTCTTGATGAAAGTGAAAGAGGAGAGTGAAAAAACTGGCTTAAAGCTCAACATTCAGAAAACTAAGATCATGGCATCGGGTCCCATCACTTCATGGCAAATAGACGGGGAACAATGGAAACAGTGACTTTATTTTCTTGGGCTCCAAAATCACTGAAGATGGTTACTGTAGCCATTAAAAAGCAGAGACATTACTTTGCCAACAAATGTCCATCTAGTCAAGGCTATGGTTTTTCCAGTAGTCATATATGAATGTGAGAATTGGACGATAAAGAAAGCTGAGCACCAAAGAATTGATGCTTTTGAACTATAGTATTGGAGAAGACTCTTGAGGGTCCCTTGAACTGCAAGGAGATCCAATCAGTCCATCCTAAAGGAAATCAGTCCTGAATATTCATCGGAAGGACTGATGCTAAAGCTGAAACTCCAATACTTTGGCCATCTGATGCTAAGAACTGACTCATTGTAAAAGACCCTGATGCCTGGAAAGATTGAAGGCAGGAGAAGAAGGGGATGACAGATGATGAAATGGTTGGATGGCATCACTGACTTGATGGACATGAGTTTGAGCAAGGTCTGGGAGTTGGTGGAAGACAGGGAAGCCTGGCCACCCCTTTCCATGGAGTTGCAACTATTCAGATATGACTGAGCAACTGAACTGAACTGAATGTGGCATTACTCATTCTTAGTATTATTTCAAAAGTGCAAATATGTGTAGTATTAGTAACCAACACTAAGATAACTTCACCCGATTAAGAAATGCAACATCACATATTTGAAATCCTTCTTATACTCCTTTTCCATCTCAATGCCCTCCTAAATATATCTTTATTACTAAACAACATCCTATATTTATTTTTCATTCCTGTGTGTGCTTTTAAACTGTTGTAACATATAGGTACATTTATAGCCATTTAAATACTGTTCTGTATGTTTTAATACTTTATACAAATGTCATTAAATCATTTCAGAAACCAGGTTTAATTTTTCTTACCATTATGGTTCTGTTATTTATTCATGTCGATCATAAAAGCTTTTGTTAACTGATTTCACTTGCATAACATGGCATGGCTTGCATGTAAGATTTGTTCATTGTTCTATGATCCTTTTACTGGCTAGCAGTGTTTTATTTTAAACTATGTTGCAGCAAACCCTTTTGTATATTACATTTATTTTACTTACGTTTGTCTGTGCTGGGTCTTCATTGGTGCACGATGGCTTTCTCCAGTTGCAGGGAGTGGGGCTGCTCTCCACTTGTGATGATGGGCTTCGCATTACAATGGCTTCTCTTGTTGTGGGGCTTGGGCTCTAGTGTGTGCTGGCATTAGTAGTTGTGGTACATTGGCTCGGTAGTTGTGGTACACAGGCTTAGTTCCTCTTTGTCTTCTGGAATGTTCCCTGGGCAGAAATTCAACCCATGTCTTCTGCACTGGCAGGTAGATGCTTCACCAGTGAACCTCCAGGGAAGTCCATACTTACATATTTTGTATATATTTTCATACATATATGGAAAATTGAATCTTTGGGCATATTCACCTCTAAACTTATTGTTCAGTCTCTAAGTCGTGTCCGACTGCCTGCAACCCCATGGACTATAGCATGCCAGGCTTCCCTGTCCTTCACTATCACCAAACTTACTAAATGTAGGCATCCTACTCCAGTACTCTTGCCTGGAAAAATCCCATGGACGGAGTAGCCTGGTAAGCTGCAGTCCATGGGGTTGCGAAGAGTCAGACACGACTGAGCAACTTCACTTTCACTTTTCACTTTCATGCATTGGAGAAGGAAATGGCAACCCACTCCAGTGTTCTTGCCTGGAGAATCCCAGGGACGGGGGAGCCTGGTGGGCTGCTGTCTATGGGGTCACACAGAGTCAGACACAACTGAAGCAACTTAGTAGCAGCAGCAGCCTAAAGATATGTTAGAATGATTCTAGCAGTTAATTCTTCCTCTAAAAGTGTTTGAATGTCCCCATTTCTGTCTGTGTTGTCAGTACTATTATAACTGTTTAGGTATTTGCTAGTCAGGTATACTATATAATCTTATTTTATTTTGTTTATTCTGATTGCTATTGAGGTAGAATACATATTCATGTGACTAATGTGCAGTAAGATTTCCTATTCTGGAATTTTTCTTTTTGCTCTTTTCCTTTTCAAATTTTTGGGGTAAATTGTTCTTTTATGAACTTATGGATATTATAAAAGTGTTTTGAACATGAATTTGTTGTCATTCAAATGTATGAATGGAGTGGGTTGCCATTTCCTTCTCCAGAGGAGTCTTCCCGACCAGGGGATCAAACCTGTATCTCCTGCATTGACAGGCGGATTCTTCACTGCTGAGCCACGAGGGATGCCCAATATATCAAAATAGTTGCCTATAAATTATGTGTAAGTATATTTGATACATATTTATAGACAATAAAATGTAGATAGATATATTGAAGCTAAAGTTGAATGATCTTTTTGACTTTTAGCTGAGTAATACATTAGCTGCAAGCTATCTAGAAACAATGCCCAATTAGGAGAAATTAATCTGCATAGTCTGAAATGATGGCTGAGAGGTTCATTTTTAGTTCATTGGGGTGTTCATTTCAGTTGATAAGCCTATTTAGATCCACCTGGTTAGGTTAGCTATAATTGAAAAGAAATCTTCAAATACATCAGGCATGGTCTTTAAATAAGATACAAAGATCTATAAATAGGTTGGAAAGTAGTATTAATGCTGAATCTAGCACTATGAATAAGAAATGTTAACTGTCAGCTCAACCTTTATAAATGCTTTGCTATGTTGCTTTTCATATATATCTATAATAATAACAGAAGAGTTTCCAATTAAATTATGTTGGTTTTATTAAGAAATGAATTGATTATGTATTCATTAATTTAAAAATATTGAAATATAATAAGAATGAGGTCTCCGCTAAATTGCATAGCCAATAATGATAACCGACAGACATTTTGCATTTAAACAACTGAGTGATGCTTTTTAAACGGTAAGAGAAGTGGGCTCAGTGGAGCAATTACTTAGATACTAACCTTTTTTTTATAACAAAGTGGTTCTAGAAAATAGGCAATAACTCAGTGTTCAAATACATTTTAAAAGTTTTTTTAACTACAGACACTTTTGAAATTGCAGCCATCCAGCAGCATAATATCTAATTTTACACAGTTGCTAAAGATAAATGATTTTTCCTGATCAAATTATATGAGGATGAATAATTTTATACTATATAATTGGTGAGCTGGATAATTCAATAAGTCCATTTGCTATGGTTGACTTCTTTTCACAAGTAGAACGTCTATAATGAGGAAGGCAGTTTTGTCAAAACAGCGGCCAAATAGCAATAGCCTTAAAAAATTAATCAGTAAATTAATTTAACATTCTCTGGATGTAAAACATGGTGCGTACTAGAAAATATAAGTGGTTTGGCAACCTTTGTAATCCTTTCATCAAACGGTTGTAGGAAATAATAAAAATAAGACACCTTTTTTTTTTGCAAATACAAGCTGCTTTATAAGGAGACCATTCTTCTATTGAAAAAGTTTTATTTGCAGCAAGTGAAAGATTTTTCTACTGATTCTTATAAGAAATATCAAAATGCTAAAATCATGTTTTCAATAAATATTATTTTTATTGATAATAATAAATTTTATTGATAGATAAATTTTATTGACAATAATAATTATATGACACTATTATTAATAATAGTACTCTTATTGTACTTTCAATAAGTTACTGTGAGTTGAATTGTTAATAATATGTTGTCCAAGGCACCTAGTCCCCATTTCCTATTTTACTTTCTCACTTTCACATACTCTAAGAAGCTTTTCCAAGAAATACACTCATCATAGCAACTATTTTGACTTTGTTTTTGCTGTTGTTCAGCCGCTAAGTTGTGTCTGACTCTTTGCAACCCCATGGACTGCAACACACTAGACTCTCTGTCCTCCACTGTCTCCAGGACTTGGCTCAGGTTCATGTCCATTGAGTCGGTGATGCTATCTAACCAAAGTGATGTCTATGCTTTTTAATATGTGCCTAGGTTTGCCATAGCTTTCCTTCACAAGGAACATAAATGTAATTACCTTTGTGTGTGTGTGTATATATGTTTGTTAGATAATTAGAAGATATTGATTCATATTTCCACATGATACACATAGATTGCATACTTGTCCTCTTTTTTAGTATCCTACATATTATTTCCTTATTTTTTAAGGTTACTTTTTAGAATATCCTTTGTAATTACATGATCTGCATGTTTTGTAAATATCTAATTTTTTCCTATTAGTTTTGAGGATTTTTGTTTCAAATGCATTAAACATGTTAATTCTAAATTTGGAGATGAGGGCAGTGACTGTCTTTTGGCTAAATAAGTTTTATTCATTGGAGCCTTTTTTTTGTTTTTATAGTCCCACTGCATACTGGGCGTATGTGAAAATTCTAGCTCATAATTCTCTGCTCTAGGGAATACTCTAGGTAGAATTACCTGTTTGGTACATTAGCATACTTTTAGTCAAGTTTCCCCCTTGCCTGATCTTTGCAGGAGCGGTTGGGTTTAGGTTTGGTCTTGAGACTTACTTTGGTCAACAGGATGTTCACAGATATGATTACAAGAGGAAGTTTGAAATGTACTAGAATGTTTGTAATTCTGCTGTTCAATGAAAAGAGCTTCCTCTCTCAAGTATCTCGGGCCCTACAATATGTTGAGCTAAGTGCACCTGGACAGAGGGGCCAAGCCTGGCTGGATGTTCAGGGGAGCAGACGGGTCTCCACAGGGTAGAGGTTCCTGGGAAAACCACACAGAGGAAGAAATAGTAAATGAACAGTATTTCGCAAGGCTTCCACCCATCAACCTCTTTCTACCCCTGTCGTCTCCAATCACCTCCCTCTCAGCTCAAGTAAGCCCTCTTGTACTTTTAATCCTCCAATGACTTTGCTTCCACTTTAACTTCATGTAATTACAATACTGCACTGAGTTTACTTTTGTGTTTGTCCTATTTTGCTCAATGATATGTTTTTGACATGTATCCATGATTTTGCATAAATATCTTTTCAACTATAATGCCTTAAATCTAAAATATATATAAAGGAGAATAACCTTGTATATCATAGGAATATATTAATATTGATTACTACTAGTATTTTAAATTAAACATTGATAATATTTTATAGTAAGATTAATTGCAAGTCTTGGGGAGGTGGAGGGGAAAAAACAAGAATATTGAGACCAGAACAGGATGCCCAGTTATCTAACTCTGTATCCATGTAGGCACATGATTATGGGCTTCTGTGTTATCAAGTCTCAGTTATTATTTTCAATTTGCTTTTTTGTATTCTAATTCAGCTTATAAGATTAGATGAAGTCTAAAGTTAACTGAGCTATAAGTATTTTTTGATTCTTTATCTCTGTTGTTCTAGGGTCTTTAAACATAACTGAATCTTGTTCAATTTGCATTCTTATATATCTACCCTATGTGACTTGTAAATTAGCAAGCAAAAGCAAATTTAGAGGCTTACCTTATGATAAATTATACTTATAATGACAACTGGTTAAATCCCAAGTTTTTGACTATCACTTCAAAGGAAAGAACACACGTTCTAGTAAATGCTAAGGCATCACTTGTGAGCTCCACAAGGGAAGATAAGCCACTTGCTTCTTTTGTCTTAGATTTGCTTTGATCTCTTTCTGTCTTCTTTTCCTTTCTAACTTCTGGTCCTTTTCCCCTTATGCAATGAGCATTTACTGCTCATGTCCCAGATGACAAACCCCAACTACTGACAGGTGGGGATAGTAATGAGGCAAGACATGATGGAGATCATGGTAGAGTGGAGGGAACAGATAAATAAGCAAAGAACCCCAGGTGCTATGATAAAACACTAAATTAATGAGCCACTGTTGGCTCTGCTTTAAATCTCTTTGCTTTTCAGGATCTTAAAAATGATAAACCATTGAAATCTTTTAAAAGATAGCAGTCAAGCACATTAAAATGTACTAAGCACCTACTACGTGCCAGAGACCATCCCAGACATTGAACGTGACAGTTGATAAGTTATAAGGAAATATTTACTCTCCTCCCTGCCTCTCTCTCATTCTTTACAGCATCGGACCTTGCTTCTATCATCAGTCACATCCACAACTGGGTATTGTTTTTGCTTGGCTCCATCCCTTCATTCTTTCTGGAGTTATTTCTCCACTGATCTCCAGTAGCATATCGGGCACCTACTGACCTGGGGAGTTCCTCTTTCAGTATCCTATCATTTTGCCTTTTCATACTGTTCATGGGGTTCTCAAGGCAAGAATACTGAAGTGGTTTGCCATTCCCTTCTCCAGTGGACCACATTCTGTCAGACCTCTCCACCATGTGCATCCGTCTTGGGTGGCCCCACACGGCATGGCTTAGTTTCATTGAGTTAGACAAGGCTGTGGTCCATGTGATCATATAGCATATTAAAAAGCAGAGACATTACTTTGCCAACAAAGGTCCGTCTAGTCAAGGCTATGGTTTTTCCAGTGGTCATGTATGGAAGTGAGAGTTGAACTGTGAAAAAAGCTGAGCACTGAAGAATTTATGGTTTTGAACTGTGGTTTTGGAGAAGACTCTTGAAAGTCCCTTGGACTGCAAGGAGACCCAACCAGTCCATTCTAAAGGAGACCTGGGTGTTCATTGGGAGGACTGATGCTAAAGCCGAAACTTCAATACTTTGGCCACCTCATGCGAAAAGTTGACTCATTGGAAAAGATTCTGATCCTGGGAGGGACTGGGGGCAGGAGGAGAAGGGGACGACAGAGGATGAGATAGCTGGATGGCATCACTGACTCAGTGGACATGAGTTTGAGTGAACTCCAGGAGTTGGTGATGGACAGGGAGGCCTGCTGTGCTGCGATTCACGGGGTCGCAAAGAGTTGGACACGACTGAGCAACTGAACTGAACTGCCTGTCATCTCCATCAAAAGGGTATATTGCTCTTATACACTGATCTTTAGCTTGGCTGTGTGACTGCCATTGTTCAATGAAATATAGGCAGAAATGACCTTGAGCCACTTTCAAGACTTAACAGGGCACCTCCATTTTCATTCACACCTTTTGTAGTTTCTGACCTCTGCAAAGACAAACATGTACTATCCAGGGAGCCATTGCCCCTTTAGCTAGGGCCACAGAGTGAGATGGGCAGAGCAGAGATGCTCCAGCCTCTTGGAAATTCACAATGTGAAAGAAAGATGTCCAGTCCAACTCAGATCAGCATGAGAACAGATGTTGACCTGATTTTGCATTGATTGTTCACCGGGAAAGGTGACACAGAGGTATACATTGCCCCTGTATTCCGAGTGAACATTCTCGATTTTACATATAATGTGGGAGAGATTATTTCCCTAGAGGCATATAGGAGTCAACACTTGAGCTGAATTTAAAGGAATAAAAGTAGCCAGACGGGGAAGAACAGCTTGGGGAGAATTGAGTAGGGTTACAAAAAAATTTCCTAACAGGGGGACCAGCATCTGTTAAAAAAAAAAGCATGAAAAATAGTCTATTTCTGGGGAATTTCCAGCTGTTCAGGAATTCTGGTCTGAGACAAAGATTAGCAAGGGATAAGCCTAGGGATAAAGGCAGTGAGCACAGAGTTAAAGGATCTTCTAGCTCTCTCATCACTGAGGTTCAGCCTCATCAACATCTTTTCATGTCTGTTCATCCCCTCATGTTTCTTTTCAGAAGGTGTTTTAAAGAAAATCACATACAGAGGGACATGTCACCCTTCATGCTGAATTATGGGTTTAACCAGGGAAATTATGAGGCAGTCTAATGCCACTTATGGAACTGAAATTTTGGGACTAGGAATATGATAATGGAGAGATTTATACCCACTCAACACTAAAATGGGCTTTTGAAAAAGTTTACTGGTGCAAAATGAATTTGACTTGATCAAGCTTTTAATACACTCAAGTAATTGTTCAGTTTAATTAAATATGCAATTTTGACTCCTGATTTCATTGTGATTGGTTTATAGTTTAATATAAATGGCACACAAAATGCTCCTGTAAGCATAATCTAAGTCATAGGACTTTTGGTCTATGCCTCTGCATAGAAGGATTGCTGTTGTTAGCACAAAATTATTCCCAAAATGTTTAGGGATATCTACATAGTGGCAATTTTGGGGATGGGGTGTCCAAAATTTTCTTCAAAAAAGATTTTTAAAAGTGCTTCTTTTCCAGTTACTTTTGTTTCTGTTTAATCTCTTCCTCACATTTACTCTAGTACAACATTTACTCTAGTACATGAGTAACAACATACAACGTAATGTTAAAAATTCCTCGTTATTTGTAGCCAACATGTACCTTTTCTCCTGTTTTTCTAGACAAAAATTCCATGAATTTAGACACTTTTAATTGTTAAGAGATGTATAAATGATGATGAAATAAACATGCATAGGAGAAAGCTTCCTTCAGCAAGGACTTTGCTACTCATTATGTTTATGAATAAAATAGAAAAGCTATTTCACTATTTATGGCAGTACAATCTTCATCCCACTGTACTACGTGATATATATCTTTAATTATTAGACTCCAATTGAAATGAGACTGCAATTTTAGGTAATTAGGCATAATTTGAGGTTGTCATGGATGGTGGTTATAATTCAAGAAACAGGGGCCGGAAGGTTTCCCTTGGTGGGAACACTCTATAGGACAGGAAAACCAAATGATTGACATGAACGCACTTGCATGTATACACATGACTTTAAATTGTTTTCTGTTTCAAACTAACGTTAGACTAAGAAAACTTGCAGAAACCATATAGGAAGTTACCTTGCATAATTCATCTTATTCCCTAAAGTCAGTATTTTGTATAACCATAGTACAAGTATCAAGAAAAGAGCTTCAACATTGGTACTTGTTCATTATTAAAGTACAGATTTTTTTTCCTGGTTTTGGCATTGTTTTCCTTTTTTTTTTTTTTCCATCGAAGGAACACAGGAGTGAGTATCTTTGAAGGTGCCCTATTGTACGTGATTTTTTTCCCCCTTGGTCTTCTCTAACTTGTGACCATTCCTCTGTCTTGTCTTTTCATGAGCTTGACACTTGAAGATCATTCATTTGGTAGACTGTCTTTCAATTTTGGTTTGTCTAACATCTTTTCAGGGTTATAGTAAGTTGTTATGATTTTTGCAAGAATACCATAGAAATGATTTCTTCCTTATTGGATCATATCATGGAGTTAATCATGTGCATACATCTTACTGGTGATTTAACTGGTGTATGCACATTAATGATATGCATACATCTTACTGGTGGTTTAGCTGAATGAAACTGGGTTCCTCATAATAAAATTACTATATTCTCTCCATAGATCATATGAATTAATATCTTTGATACTATGAAAATACTTTTTCTCTATTAACTTGCCAAAAATTTTAGCATCCGTTGATGCCTGTTGTCTGGAACATGTAATATTACGGTGGTATTCTGACCTGTTGGTGAATTTCTACTTCCTGTTGTTGCTGTTCAGTTGCCAAGTCTTTTCCCATTCTTTGTGGCCCCATGGATTACAGCACGCCGGGCTCCCCTGTCCTTCCGTTTCCCACGTGAGTTTGCACAAACTCATGTCCATTAAGTCAGTGATGCCATCCAACCATCTCATCCTCTGTTGCTCCTTCTCCTCCTGCCCTCAGTCTTTCCCAGCATCAAGATTGCTGTTGTTCAGTTGCTAAGTCATGTCCAACTCTTTGTGACCCCCATGGATGGTAGCCATCCAGGCTTTCCTATCCATGGAATTCTCCAGGCAGGAATACTGGAATGGGTAGCCATTCCCTTCTCCAGGGGATCATCTCTGCATTGCAGGCAGATTATTTACCATATGAGCCACCAGGGGAATCCCTTTCTACTTCCTATTTCTATTAATTATAATTCTATTGTAAGGAAGAGCTATCTCTTGTTAATTTCTCTGGACTCATGGATATTTAGCAATTTATTTTCTTAAATTGTTTCAACTCTGGCTATTAGGACCTCCTTCAGGTTGGCCACTGTATTCTTTTAACAAGCCCTTTCCATGGGCTTGTTAAAAGGCCTTGGAAAAGGCCTTTCCAAGCCTTTTCCACCCCCTCTTTTTTTTTTTTTTTAGTGTTCTCTTATGTTTTAGCATCACAAAATGATGTTGCAGGCTCATCTTGGATTTTCCCTTCTCCTGCCCTGGAATCAGCCACTTCTCCAAAGAGCCCTGGTTCCTTTTAATGTGAATAATGTTTAGAGGTCAGCATGTGTGAGGGAGAATATGGTTGTTACCTGTACCATCATTGATTCTGGTCCTCTCAGAAGACAAAGCTAGGAAATACGTGTATGTCTATTAACTCACAAATATACATATCTGTAGTTCTTAATGTGTGTGTGTGTGTGTGTGTGTGTGTATTTAAAATGAGGTTCAGTTCAGTTCAGTCACTCAGTCGTGTCTGACTCTTTGTGACCCCATGAACTGCAGCACGCCAGGCCTTCCTGTCCATCACTAACTCCCGGAGTCCACCCAAACCCATGTCCATTGAGTCAGTGATGCCATCCAAACATCTCATCCTCTGCCATCCCCTTCTGCTCCTGCCCTCAATCTTTCCCAGCATCAGGGTCTTTTCCAGTGAGTCAGCTCTTCGCATCAGGTGGCCAAAGTATTGGAGTTTCTGCTTCAGCATCAGTCCTTCCAATGAATATTCAGGACTGATCTCCTTTAGGATCAGTTGGTTGGATCTCCTTGCAGTCGAAGGGACTCAAGAGTCTTCTCCAACACCACAGTTCAAAAGCATCAATTCTTCGGTGCTCAGCTTTCTTTATAGTCCAACTCTGACATCTATACATGACTACTGGAAAAACCATAGCCTTAACTAGATGGACCTTTGTTGGCAAAGTAATGTCTCTACTTTTTAATATGCTGTCTAGGTTGGTTATAACTTTCCTTCCTAGGAGTAAGCGTCTTTTAATTTCATGGCTGCAGTCACCATCTGCAGTGATTTTGGAGCCCCCCAAAATAATGTCTGACACTGTTTCCACTGTTTTCCCATCTATTTCCCATGAAGTGATGGGACCAGATGCCATGATCTTAGTTTTCTGAATGTTGAGCTTTAAGCCAACTTTTTCACTCTCCTCTTTCACTTTCATCAAGAGGCTCTTTAGTTCTTCTTCACTTTCTGCCATAAGGGTGGAGTCATCTGCATATCTGAGGTTATTGACATTTCTCCCGGCAATCTTGATTCCAGCTTGTGCTTCCTCCAGCCCAGTGTTTCTCATGATGTACTCTGCCTATAAGTTAAATAAGTAGGGTGACATTATATAGCCTTGACATACTCCTTTTCCTATTTGGAACCAGTCTGTTGTTTTATGTATAATTTTCATATGCCTACATACATATTAATTTTATTTACATTTATTCCTTTCCTGGCAATTTTATAATACCTAAAAATAAGGTTTTGAGGGAACATGTTATGTCCCCTTTGTTTTGTCATCTGACATATCCCGGATGGTACTTAGGGTATTTCAGAGGAATTAGAGTATTTTATTCTGCTCAGCATTCTCTCCAAAGATACTATACCCCACCCCCAATAAATTGTGCCTCTGTGGGCCTACCAATCATAATGCATTTATGAGGGTTCTCCAGAGAAACAAAACTGGTAGGGATAATATGATCTACTATAAATTTATATATAAAGGGAGAGATGAGGAGAAAGGGACACGAAGGGAAAGAGAGGTGAGAGATTTCAGGGAATGGGTTCACATGATTATGGAGTTTGCTAAGTCCAAAATCTGCAGGTGAGCAGGCTGGAGACCCGGGGGAGAGGTCATGTCACAGCTTGAGTCTGAAAGTGATCTGCTTGCAGAATTCCCTCTTTCGCAGACACCTCAGTCTTTTTCATCTCAAGACCTTCAAGTGATTGGAGGAGGCACACCCTTATTGTGGTGGTAATCTCCTTCACTCAAAGTCTACTGATCTAAATGTTAATCTCATTTGAAAATAGTTTTGCCAGCATCATTCAGGCATGTTTGACCAAATATCTGAGTACTATGGCCTAGTCCAGTTGATACATAAAATCAGTCTTCATAACATCTGCTTTTCTCCACTCTTTCACAAAGGAGAGCGTATGACTTGTCCTAGTTGAATGTAGGGTTTCATTTGGTGAAGTGAATGGCTGTGGTAGTAGGCATGTTACCCACATATAGTCAGTCAAAACTCTTCGGTGGGATGGATATTTGGACAATGAGAGGAAGAGCTTACACACTGTGGAAATGTCAGGCTGGACTCCCCACCTCACAGAAAGATGTGCAGAAGTATGTGTGAAGTTCTCTTTACATGAAGGAATAATCTCTGAAGACATGAGTATCTCTGGACTCCTCAGACATGTGTCTTGGTAAACTTAAACATTTTTCTTATGTTTATTTGAACTAGGTATCTGTGACTTGAAATATTGATATGCTGCTGCTGCTGCTGCTAAGTCACTTCAGTCGTGTCCGACTCTGTGTGACCCCGTAGACGGCAGCCCACCAGGCTCTCCCATCCCTGGGATTCTCCAGGCAAGAATACTGGAGTGGGTTGCCATTTCCTTCTCCAATGCATGCATGTGACCCCATAGACGGCAGCCCACCAGGCTCCTCCGTCCCTGGGATTCTCCAGGCAGGAATACTGTAGTGGGTTGCCATTTCCTTCTCAAAGGAATATTGATATAGAAAGTGATATTAGGGTATATGTTATATTGCAAGTAATAGGGAACACGATATTGGCTTTCCTGTGCTAAGGCAAAGCACCTTCTCTCCCAGCATGATGCTGTCTGTCCTTGTCGTGGGCAGTAAAGCAGTTAATCAGTTCATCTTCTGCTGTGTTTTGGAACTCAGATCATGAGTGGACTGGAAGCTGGAGCCTTAGGATCAAGTATAGAAAAATAGCAGTGTTATAACATGTTAAATATGTAGTTATTGCTTATGCTGTGTACATTAGCAAAAAAGCTTCCGTTTAAGCTTGAGTGTTGGAGAGAGCAAAGTCCTAGGATACTGTTTTCTTGAGAGGGAATAAATCTCCTTAGACCAGCAGTTGGTGAGCTTTTGATGACTGCATACCTTGTGAAATCACAAGAGTCAAATTCAGCAGGTAGAAGGAAGAGAGGAACAAGAGATGAGGTCAAATCAATAGAGAGGAAGCCCCAGAGGAGGGCAGCAGGAAGCCTCAGCCTGTTCTGTGTTCTCCACCTGATTGGATAGTGAACAGTCACATTTTAAAGCATCCTCCCCTGGGATGGAGCAGGGTGCAGAGAGCACTGCCTTACTGTACTTACAGTACAATCAGTATTGCCTTACTGTCTCAGTGGATGGTCTTCACGTGACTCTTGAGAGTTTGAGATCAAGCCTGAGAATGGATGCTGAAGCACAGAGCACTCTGCCTATTGCAAAGAGAAAACATTGTTAATATTGGGAACCAGAAGTGTGGGCTGAACATTACTGGACAAGATACATAGCATTACTTCATAACCATAGCTTCCCTAAGACATTCTATGAGATGTTATCTGATACTTAAAGATTTTTATTTCTTTCCCTATTTCTTTACTGTCTTCACTGTTTTTACATATTTCTATATGAATTTGTACCTTTTTAACTTGTAAATTCAACTGCATCTCCTTCTGAAATTGACTTTTAATTGCAATATTTCTGTTGTAATACTCTGCAAAAATTCTATAATTATTGTTGATGTACAGCTGTTTTATGGGCTTCCTAGGAGGTGCAGTGGTAAAGAATCTACTTGCTAATGCAGGAGACACGGGAGACCATGTTCTATCCCTGGATAGGAAGATCTCCTGGAGTAGGAAATGGCAACCACTCCAGTATTATTGCCTGGAAAATCCCCTGGACAGAGGAGCCTGGCAGGCCATAGTTCTTGGGGCTGCAAAGAGTCAGACATGACTGAGCAGTTGAACACACAGCACAGAGTTGATTTATAATATTGTTAGAGTTGTACAGCACAGTGGTTCAGTTTTATGGGTTATATAGATTTAAGATTATTTTCCATTATGGTTTGTTGTAAGATATTTAATATACTTCCCTATGCTATATAGTAGATCCTTATTGTTTATGTACAATAGTTTGTAGGGTATTAACAGATTCACATGATCTTTTAATGATTTATTTTAATCCTTTTTATCATTTCTTCTGAAACTTTTTGGGAATATACTTTCCTATCAATCATTGTTCCAAATTCAATCCTGTATTTTCTTTCATAATATTACATACATTATATGTGTGTATGTATATATATATGTGTGTGTATATATATATATATAATTTGCTTTTTTAAACCACCACACTGCAGAAAAATTGGGCAACTTGAATTGCTAGTTTGGTCTTTGTGTCTATTCTGCAGATTGTCACATTTCATAGTATAATTTGATAGCAACAGATAGCTGAATAAGTCAAGGGAATATATAATAGATTCATATTCTGATAATCACAGAGAATATTGAAATAATCATCAAAATGTATAATCAAGAAGGGCTAATTTTCAAAGACTTTCTATTCTTTGAAAATCATCCACTAAGCACGCTCTTCTGATAATCCAAATATAACTCTCATATTTATGCTCTGTTTCTAAACACGGAAGAGCACAGAAAGTGAATTTGAAGTTAAAGTCACAAAACACATGAAATTATTGCCATTAAATATTAAGACTTAAGAATTACTTCTTGCCTTTATAATTATTGCTAAATAATACAATTGTGAATAATATGTATATCTGTACTTATTTGTATACTCCCACTGCCTAATTTTTTTTTCTATAACTTTGATTATGTCATTTTATTTTTATATTTAGAAGGCCTAATAAACTCAACAAAAATATTTCTCTTTTTTTTAAATTTTATTTTATTTTTAAACTTTATAATATTATATTAGTTTTGCCAAATATCGAAATGAATCCACCACAGGTATACATGTGTTCCCCATCCTGAACCCTCCTCCCTCCTCCCTCCCCATACCATCCCTCTGGGTCATCCCAGTGCACCAGCCCCAAGCATCCAGTATCATGCATTGAACCTGGACTGGTGACTCGTTTCATACATGATATTATACATGTTTCAATGCCATTCTCCCAAATCTTCCAACCCTCTCCCTCTCCAAAAGAGTCCATAAGACTGTTCTATACATCAGTGTCTCTTTTGCTGTCTCGTACACAGGGTTATTGTTACCATCTTTCTAAATTCCATATATATGCGTTATTATACTGTATTGGTGTTTTTCTTTCTGGCTTACTTCACTCTGTATAATAGGCTCCAGTTTCATCCACCTCATTAGAAAAATAGGATCTTTTTTTTTTTTTTTTTTGCAAAGTAATAGATTATAAAAGTGAAAACTAAAGGAATAAAGAGGACTTAATGCTGAGTTTCCCGCCCACAATTAGTTTGATTTCTGGTTCCTCTGCCTTTTCTAGAACCAGCTTGAACATCTGGAAGTTCACAGTTCACGTATTGCTGAAGCCTGGCTTGGAGAATTTTGAGCATTACTTTACTAGCGTGTGAGATGAGTGCAATTATGTGGTAGTTTGAGCATTCTTTGGCGTTGCCTTTCTTTGGGATTGGAATGAAAACTGACGTTTTCCAGTCCTGTGGCCATTCTTGAGTTTTCCAAATTTACTGGCATATTGAGTGCAGCACTTTCATAGCATCGTCTTTAGTACTTGAAATAGCCCAGCTGTAATTCCATCACTTGATTCTACAGCCTGAGCTAAAATTGCTTTGTTATATTTAATAAAATGATTTTCAAATCAGAATACATGTAAATGAAATATACTCTAATTATTAACATTAAAAGATTTATTATACAGAAAGGGAAGCACATGATGTTCTTCCTTAGTGTGTCTGATTTTTCCCCTTTTTAAAAATTTACTTATTATTATTATTTTTTTTCTGGCAGGGCTGTTTCTTTTTTTTTTTCTTTTATTTTTTAACTTTACAATATTGTATTGGTTTTGCCATATATCAACATGAATCCACCACAGGTTTACACGTGTTCCCCATCCTGAACCCTCCATCCTCCCTGTACCATCCCTCTGGGTTGTCCCAGTGCCCCAGCCCCAAGCATCCAGTATCGTGCATTGAACCTGGACTGGCGACTCATTTCACTTATTTTTAATTGGAGGATAATCGCTTCACAATATTGTGTTGGTTCCTGCCATAAGAGCAACAGGAATCAGCCATGGGTATACTCACGTGCCCTGCTTCTTGACCATCCCTCCTGCCTCTCCCCCTGTCCCACACCTCTCCCCCCGTCCCACATCTCTCCCCCATCCCCACATCTCTCCCTCCCCCCGTCCCACACCTCTACGTTGTCAGAGAGCATGGGGTGAGCTCCCTGCATTTTACAGCAAACTCCCCCTGGCTGTCTTACATATGGTAATGTGTATGTTTCCATGCTGCTCTCTCAATTTGTCCCACCCTCTCCTTCCCCCACTGTGTCCAAGGATACCAGTCTTACTGGGTGAGGGCCCCCAAGACAACCTCGACTTTCTTACCTCTGTTCAACTCGGTTTCCAGGTAAGATCACATCTTGCGATGCTGAGTGTCTCTGATAGGTTTTGGGGGACACAATTCAACCCACAGTGAGTGCTTACAGAGTGCTAATGAGAAAATAAGAAAAAAAGGTCTGTCTTCAAGGATAGGAAGCAGTGTGCCCAGCGGAGGCAGATGGATGGATGAGGGCCTGAATTAGCCCCTCCAGAGGTGGAGATGTGAATAGTTTAAAGCAGTGCACAGAAAGCCTCTAGCACATCATTTGCCTCATAAATAGACTTGCTCAATAAGATATATTATTTTTTTCTTTTATTTCCAAGCCCTTTCTTTCCCTGTTATTTTTCTGTAATCACACATATTTCCTTCTTAGACTATGGACTGAATCTGGAAAATGAGTGAATGTCTCTTTAGTTTTCCTGAGCCTTTCTTACTGTGCCTCCAATATGTCCTTAGAACCTAAATTAATACATTTTTGCAACAGAGTGTAGAATGCCAGTCTGCATTCAACCTGTGTTTCAAAGAATTTAGTTTAAAAAAACCCAAACAAGCTACCTTTATTTTACAGAGAGGGACAGAGTTCAAAGCTGTGAAATCATGTTTGATCTTCAGATGCTGTCTCATTACCTCCTCCGTGGTTCTGCCTCAATGCTAAAACCGAAGCTTAAACTATCCTTTGATTTTTTTTTAATTCTTTCTCACTGGTGTGCCTTTATCAGTTCCTTTGTTCATTTTAACTACATAATAAAATAACAAAAGCAACTTAAAATTTCATCATACAATATGATGGAATAATTTGAAATATTTCAATATGCTCTGAATTAGGTTTTAGCAATTCTGATTTTGGAATTTGACAAAAAATATAAAATTCTAAGTCTTGACATCATTAAATTCATTCTTTTATTAAAAGGGACATAAAAAATAAGGTGCTTTCTAACTTGGAAATATTTTATCATTTGTAGTACAACATGTATTGTATTTCAATCTAGTAAGTCACTCAAACTTGATACACATAAGTGATGCTGTTGTATAAAGCTATATTTCAGCTTCATTTAATAATCATTATACATTCCATTTGTTCTTAATCATCTGTAGAAAAATAAGTTTTGGAAAAGTATTGGAGGAGGAAAGATTTTTTATGGAAAATTAGAAAAAGCTTCTAAATACTGTTCATTATTTCAGAAGATAGTTGTATAAATCTAATTTAGCTCTTCAGGTTTAGAGGGGAACTTGGAAAGAAAGCATATTAAAATAATTGACATCTAGGAAAATTTAAAAAGTTTAAAACCCAGGAAGATTCAAGGAACTTAGAGTGAAACTGAGAAGTTATCAAACTATAACCACATTAATTTTCCCTAATGATACTCGAGGAAAAGTTTCCAGTCCCATAACTTCTTACTAGTGTGCTGCGAAAAAATGATGTTGAAAGATCACTGGGGATTGCATTTTTGGAACTCTCCAGATTCCAGCATAAGGTAAAATGTTGAAAATTCTTTCTGGTTGAGAAGATCAATTCAGTCGAACAATAACCTTATGCCTGCTAGTGTCTGTCTTTTAACACATGCAAATAAATTATATAACATTCAGAAAATGTAGCATTCATTTGTGATGCTGCTAAAGGTACCAAGTAGTAGTAGTAGCTGTGTGACTCTGGAAATGGGAGAACATAAAATTAAAGATATGAGCTTCCTTGCCCATCAAAATATCACAACTGCCCGATGAAACTTTTCTCTCTTTGATTCTAACAAACCAAAATGTCATTCTAACACTGAATGACAAAAATGACAATAAAACTTGATGGTTGCCATACTTAAAGGGCTATTCAGATGGACCACCTGTTCATCCCTGGGTGGTTCCAGTTTCCAGCTGCCCATTTAGGAACGGGTGAAGGTGTGGGTAGAGCTGAGGCATGGAGTACAAGTTCACTGAGAATGGCCCATGTGGGATTCTTACCTTCAGAAAACAGCTGAGCTGCACCAGAATGATGCATCTTAGACTGTATCATTACCACAAATGAGTGGGTGTCTTAATACAAGGTGTCTTTCATGCTTGGAAAGTTCATTCTCCTCTTGTTTTGGAAAAAAAGGGGCCTATAGAATAAACTGTAACCTACTTACTTTTACAGTTCCATGTATAAATTGTAATGATGAGAAACTCTCCTAATTATTCAAAAGAAGAATATTCACAAGTGTAAGGAATGACTGCTGAGTATAGCTGTTCAGGTAATAATAGATTAACACCAGGAAAAAAGATAAGAAGTCTTCCCTAGTGGTAAAGAATCTGCCTACTGATGCAAGAGATGTAAGAGATATGGGTTCAATCCCTGGGTTGGGAAGATCCCTTGGAGAAGGAAATGGCAACTCACTCTGGGATTCTTGCTTGGAGAATCCCATGGACAGAGGAGCCTGGCGGGCTACAGTCCACGGGGTCACAAAGAGTTGGATATGACTGGGCGCGTGCATATGTGTGGTCACACACACACACACACACACACACACACACAATGAGAGGGCTGTTAGAAAAGATCTACTGGCTCAATACTGAGTCCTGGAAGAAGAGGGATGTAACCTGGCTCACATGACTGCCTCCCAAAGGATTTTGTCAAACCCTTGTGATTATCCCAGCATAAATGGTTTGCATGCACTGATGCTGAAGGAGGTTGAGAAAAGGGATCTTGGAGCAGCATGCTGAGTTTACTCCATCTGTGAAGGCAGGTTAGTGTGATGCATGACACAGTGGGATGCTTAATTCATGGTTAATAGACCAATACAATTGTATAGATAAATCTGTTGCCTAGACAGGGCAAGCATCACATGATTTTTCTAGAAATTCATACTCAGTCATGTCTGACTCTGCTACACCATGGACTGTAGCCTGCCAGGCTCCTCTGTCCATGGGATTCTCCAGGAAAGAATACTGGAGAGGGTTGCCATGCCCTTCTCCAGGGGATCTTCCCAACCCAGGGATTGAACCCAGGTCTCCTGCATTGGCAGGCAGATTCTCTACCACTGAGCCACCAGTGGAGAAATTCATTACAGAAATGCAAATAAACCAAGCCATTCTCTCCTCTTTAAGCTGTAATTTGGTCTGAAGTAGCCAACACACTTTGGTATTAGTCATTGAATTTCATTGTGTAAAGTGTCTTCTCTTCTTTTATATGACTTATATGAATATAATAATAAATACAGGATGTGTTTAGTGTTTAAAAATTGTGTTTTATATAAATCTATCTAGCTATCCATCTAACTACAGTTAGTGGCTCAGATTGAGATTTTTGTCAGTTTCAGGTAATGTGTTTAAAATAAATTCTAATTAACATATTGCTCATACTTACTAGGCTATCAAATACTCATTTTAACTTTCATTTTATGTTATAACATCTACTTTTAATAATAGTTTAAAGCAATCAACATAAAATGCAGAGCGTCATGATTGCTATATTGCTCTTCATTCAAAATGAAAATCATTTGTTTAATCAACTTTATTTATTTATTTATTTTTTAATCAACTTTAATCTTTCAAATTTGCCTGATAGTTTTCTATTAAAAAATTTCTAAAGATGCATGCTTCATTTCTAAACTCCAGATACAGAGAAAAAGGAAAAAAAAATCTAATCATTGTATCTATATTCTAGTAAGCCTGTATTTTATTAAAGTAATATCACATTTTAATTATTATTTTAATTACATGAATCCATGCTCCTCTGCAAAGTTGATATAGTCAGGTTTTTTCTAGACCTTAAGGGGAAAAGGACCACATTAATAATGCTTACTTTTAGTAGTTTGCTTTTTTGTAGCTACTATTATTATAAAAAAGATAGTCATCAATATGAGCATTCTAAAAACACCTATGAGAGTTGAAGAAATATTGCTAGTCATTATTAAGAGTATGGTTTACAGTCTTGTTTGTGAATGATCACATATGCAATAAAGAATTGTTGGAATGCCAACTTGATTAGGGGTGAAGTGTTTGGAGAACTTTGTGGTAAAACAAAGTCAGCCCCTAGTCAGCAAGATCGCTGAAAACTAGACACTCTACCCCAGAAACAGAATGAGTGCCTTGTATGTGCAGCCAGGCTTTCATAAAGAGGGAAAGCAACAGGAACTAAAGTGAACCTTGCTTGCTTCCTTCACTCCACTCCTCAAACTCATCAACCCAGAAGAACCATTTTTTTTTTAATTTGAAGTATAGTTACTTTACAGTGTTGTGTTAATTTCTGCTATATAGCAAAGTGATTCAATTTTATCCACCCATCTGTCTATCTACCTATCTGTAACATATTCTTTCCATTATGGTTTATCCCAGGGTGCTGACCCTGTAGTTCCTTGTCCTATGCAGTAGGACCTTGTCATCCGTTCTATAACACATGTAATAGTTTGCACACGCTAAGCCCAAACCCCCACCAACTCCCTCCCCCTGCCCCTGCCCTGCCAGCGACCACACGTCTGTTCTCCACGTCTGAGTCTCTTTCTGTTTGCGGATAAGTTTATTCGTGTCATGTTGATAGTTTAGATTCCACATATAAGTGATATCATATGGTATTTGTCTTTTCCTTTCTGACTTACTTCACTTATCGATAGTATGATGATCTCTAGGTCCATGTGGTTCCTGCAAATGGCATTACTTTGTTCTTGTCTATAGCTGAGTAGCATCCCATTGTATGTTTATGTAACATATCTTCTTTATCCATTCATCTGTCGATGGACTTTTAGGTTGTTTTCCTTTCTGATTGTTATGAATAGTGTTGCTATAAACAAAAGACTGCGTGTATCATTTTGAATTATAGTTTTGTTTGGATATATGCCCGGAGTGGGGATTGCTGGGTCATATGGTGACTTTCTTAGTTTTCTGACGAACCTCCATACTGTTCTCCATAGTGACTTTACCAATTTACATGCCCATCAACAGTGTTGGAGGTTTCCCTTTTCTCCACACCTTCTCTAGCGTTTGTTACCTGTAGACTTTTTAATAATAGCCATTCTGACGAGTGTGAGATTGTAACTCATTGTAATATTGATTTGAATTTCTCTGATGATAGCTGTATTGAGCATTTCCAAGAGGCCATTTCTTATGGCCATTTCTTTTCATGTCCAAGAGGCCATTTCTTATGTCCTGTTGTTGTTCAGTCAGGTAACTAAGAGGCTGGAAGTCTTCCTCCGGTAGAAAATTCTTTCATGTGAGAGAGCATATCAAGAACAGGGAATATATTCTTCTCCTCTAGTTTAAGATTTAAAATAATTAATGGCAACACATTTAATGTGCTCACCATTGTTTCTTCAAGAAACATGGTATTTTATTATTGAAAATAATACATTTGGAGTTATTTAATGGAAGCAGTCATTCTTTCCTTTGAGTCCATTTCATTGAATCCTTCTTTTAGAATTTTGAGCACGTGAAAATTGTGATATCTTACAGTTTTGTACAGAATTTATCTTTAGTAAAACAATTTTTCAGTGCAACTATATTTTGTGCATGTTCATGTTATTTTTTTCTTATTTTTTTTTGCAAAAGCTTAAGGTTCTAAAAACATGTCATTTAGTGTGTTTGATGGGAGTTCTTTCTTAGAGCTTCATTTTTAAAAATTTCAAAATACATTATGAAGAATTCATGGTTATGGTAGTAAAAGCTAGTTAAAAGCTAATGATGTCTGATTTAACCTTTTCCAGATTCCTGCCTGAAAAATTGTTGAAAGTAAGTAACAAACTCAAATAATGCAAAATTTCATCAAGCCTGGAAACTTAAATGTTTCTGGGTTAGTGTTACATAATAATAGTTCATAAGATGTGCTAGAAGCAAATTATAAAACGCTTGATACACAGTTACTAATTCTTTACTCAGCATGAAAATAAATGTGGACCTAAAGCAGCTATATCAAAAATGTAAGGTTAGAAATCCTTAACTATATGAACCTCTTTCCTGAAATGCTATTGTCAGCTAAAGATATTCACCTGCCTTCAAATGATAATGGTTAAAATGAGGTATTTTTTTTCTAAAAAACATTATGGTTGTAAGTGACACTGACATTTAATTATTGATGATTCTTCATAGTATGTTAAAATGCTGAGTGTATTGGTTTTACATACATATTTGAGCAACTTTATATACACACCTATACCAGTAAAACAGTAAGTGGCCTGATAAAGTCACGCCCACAGTGATCCAAGCCATCTGCAATTTGTGGTGCCTTGCTCACTGTTTTTAATGAAAGGTTCTTTCCCACTGTCATCAGGAGAAAGAAACAAAGAGACTGAATATCACCCTGCCACTCTGTTCTTTATGGTGTGCATTAAAAAACCAGTGAGGCAGCAACTAATATAAAATAATTTGAAACATTCCTCTGAATTGTCCTAGAAATATCACAACACTCATTCTCATTGGTTTGTTTTTTAATTTGCAAATGCTTCATAAAGTCTGTGGGGGGAGGGCAGTGCAGCCTTATTTTTGCAAGTTAGCCATTAATGATGAGTCCTCATTCTGTTTATTTTTCCTTCTCCGTGGTGCTTAATGAGTGTGGTCTGTTTCATCACATCACAACTTGGCAGTTTTCTGCCTTCTGTTGCTGGTTTTGAAAAGTGTTAAGTTCTCACATTTATTTTGCTTCTTTTCTAAAAAACAATTCAAGCAATATGGTTAGCAATCCATTAAATATTTATATACAATATTAATTATTAATTCATATCAAGCAAAAGCAATTTCATTTTTCTCTCTCCTCTTGCCTGAAATGTTGGTTTTCATGTGGAAAAACCACCCCCTCCCACTCTATACGGTCACAATTGGGTGTGACATTCACAGTGACAATTCTCCTAAACGGATGACTGTCCATCCTGAACTCTATGCCAAGTCTATCAGGAGAACTTCAGAACTGTATTTATTTATTTACTTTATTTTTGTGATTGATATTTTATTGGTTATTCTGTGATTCACCTCACTAGTATTCTTGCCTGAAAAATCCCAAGGACAGAAGAGCCTGGAGGGGTGCAGTCCACGAGGTCACCAAGAGTCAGACATGACTCAGCACAAGCTTTATGATGACAGCATAGGCATTTCAATATTGAAAAATGTCCTACGTGTCTCCTTCCTGTTATCTCACAGGGGCCTCAAACTCAGCATATCCACAGATACTCTTTATTTCCCAATCTCCAAATTTATGACTTCTGTATTCTTCATGGTCTGTGTCTCTAATATTCATAGCCCACAAAAGCCAGGAATCTTAGAATCATCTTTAATAACAACTTCTCCCTCAAACCACCTCCAGTTGATCGTTCAGCCATATTAAGTAGACGCTATAAACATCTTTGTGTTGCCATGACAACAGTTATATCTCAGACCCTCTTATTTCTCTCTTGGACGGCAAAGTTGCCTGCTATATGGATAGCTGCTTTGTATCTGCATCATGGCATCTTGTTGATGAAAGATCATTTGCTTCTTAAAGGAGGATGAAAACATCGATGCTAGAAGGGATTGTTTGCTATCTAAGGACATTTCTGGAGATCGTGCTTCTGTCCTTCAGTGGTTGGTACCACACCAATGGGCTCATTCTTTGCCCCTCCTTATCTCATATCCCATCAGGGGAGGTCTGAAATAAAGTGAAAGACACACTAATGTACGGACATTTTATGTCACCTCATGAAGAAGCAGTATTTCCTGCTGCTTTCAGAATGAGATGATTTTTAAGGAAAATGAAGCTTTAAAAAAAAACTCAACATTTTGCACAATTTTGTTGTTTTGTAGTCTTTCTGTGTTTTGCTATCTAGTGTTTCCTGGTTGTGGGGGGAGAGAGATTGCAATAGATAACCAGTTCCAGTGATGCCCAATGGTTACATAGGCTTTGCCATGTGGAAGGAATAAAAGGAACTTTAAAGGAAGAAGAGTCCACTTTGAAGAAAGTATTTGCAAAGCAGTGTGTGCATGCTAAGTCTATTCAGTTGTGTCTGACTCCTTGCAACCCCATGGACTATAACCTGCCAGGCTTCTCTGTCCATGGGATTATCCAGCCAAGAATACTGGAGTGGGTGGCCATGCCCTCCTCCAGGGGATCTCCTCAACTCAGATATCGAACCCATGTCTCGTTTCCTTCATTGGCAGGCAGGTTCCTTACCACTATGTCACCCGGGAAGCCCTTGTAAAACAGGGCTCTCTCTTTCTGCCCCCGTATCTCTGAAGCTTGTGTCATCTGCAAGAAGCAAAGTCTAGCATCGTTATTTGTTGACTACTGACACCCATTGACTCACACAGAAACCATCAGTGCAAGAGGGAAGGACTGGGACATTGAGAGGGAACATACTCAAAAATAATGTTCTTTTCAATTACTCGTAACCAGGCCATTTAGACTGGGTTAAACCAATGCTGGTAGGGATTGGATGGTCACTCCAAGATATCTCTAATCTGATGTAGGGACCAGCCCCAGTGACAATGTGGACGGGGATTGTGGGTGATAAAGTTGTACTTCCCTCATGAAGGTCTTTGAAAAGGCACCTGCTGAGTACCTGCAGTCTGTATCTGATGTGCTGCATGAAACAACTGCCATTGCTTATTTGCAGAACATGGGACTCAACACTGCGGGGTGCTAGAGAGTGATAGTGCAGAAAAGGCGAGTACACTGCCGACTGACATGTAGCACGTGGACAGAGGGTGGGTATTTTTGAAAGGAGTGGAAGTTGCTCAGTCGTGTCTGACTCTTTGCGATCCCATAGACTATACAGCCCATGGAATTCTGCAGGAGAGAATACTGGAGTGGGTAGCCTTTCCCTTCTCCAGGGGATCTTCTCAACCCAGGGATTGAACCCAGGTATCCCACATTGTGGGTGGATTCTTTACCAGCTGAGCCACAAGGGAAGCCCAAGAATACTGGAGTGGGTAACCTATCCCTTCTCCAGCGGATCTTCCTGACCCAGGAATTGAACCGGGGTCTCCTGCACTGCAGACGGATTCTTTACCATCTGAGCTATTTGAAAGGAAGAAGGCGGAAAAAGGAGAAAGCACACACAGTCCTTGAAGAACTCGTCCAAGACTCCTGAGCAAAGGGTAGTTATACACGTCATTCCGTAGCCCTCACCTCACTTATTCCTGAGGGTGGTTCTCAGAATAGTACCTGGTGTCCAGAATATAAAGCCCCCAGATTTTGGTAAATCATATGTTCTGTGAACTTGAGAGAACATCTCAGAGGGGTTACCTCCAGAAGTGATGTCTCCAGATCAGACATCACTGTGCAGGAGAAATTACACTGTGTAAAATTGAGTTTTCTGAGATGTGTGGCTGATGAGGGAACAAAGGGGATATGGAGCAGTGTTTCAACCAAGCATCTTCAGTTATCTTCTTAACGGGATTTTTCACCTCATCTTTTGGACACATGCAGCTTGCATTTTGGTTCTGCTGTCAGTGTGACTGCAGCCAGCTTTCTTTTCTAGTCACATTAACTTGAAGCTGACTGACAGTGGTCATCAATGTTTTTCTTGGTGGACTTCTTTAAACTGTGAGGAGTATTGACTAAGAAATTCAGGAATGCGTTGTAAGGAGACATGTAAGGATCACGAGTGTGTATCCTTTTCTGATTATGATCCTTGTATCATCTCTTTCTAGAAAGTAACATGATAGATGTGAGGACCATCTGTCACCTAGTCTTCTAAGGGGATCCAGCTTTACACTCTTAGCTGATATTGCAGGGGCTGCTGACTTTATTGGGGATTTAATTACTTGGAATCTCTACTTATGCAGGTATCACTCTCCATTTAGGAATGAATTCTGCTATTGAAGATTAATTTTCATTCAGCTTATTCCACTTTTGGATCTAATATTTCCACTTGTTCTCTTTGGAGTCTAAGAACAAACCTACCAGTCACCTTGTCTCTTTTGACTGCCTCTCTTATTACATAATTGAAACCCTCCACTGTCAACTTCGGAGAAGGCAATGGTACCCCACTTCTGTACTCTTGCCTGGAAAATCCCATGGACAGAGGAGCCTGGTAGGCTGCAGTCAATGGGGCTGCTAAGAGTCAGACACAACTGAGAGACTTCACTTTCACGTTTCACTTTCATGCACTGGAGAAGGAAATGGCAACCTACTCCAGTGTTCTTGCCTAGAGAATCCCAGGGACGGGGGAGCCTGGTGGCCTGCCGTCTATGGGGTTGCACAGAGTCGGACACGACTGAAGTGACTTAGCAGCAGCAACTGTCAACTTAGGCACACACACTGTTTTTCCATGCCCCTCTGCACAGCCTCCCCAACCCTCCTAGAGAGTGTTCAGTGGAATCTGGTTGCAAGTTCTTTGTTTCTATTAATATGTCATGGACTTTTCCTTTGGCTTTCAAGAAATTTAGACATAACACATTTGCAGGCTCACGTTAGATGTGCAGATTATGGTAAGGATTTATAGCCATGGTCCTCTACATTCTGACCTTGTTTATTTTTTACATTAATCACATGTTTAACTTACACCATCCATCACAGCTTACATACTTTTGTATTCTATCTAAAATATTCTCTGGAATAATAAGCAGAATAAATCAAAATAAATGAAAAAAGTGTTTTAGTTTTCCTGCAAAAGAGGTTCATTACTTTTTTGCCTCTGAATTAAACCGATTAAATTATCTGGTTTTGTGACTGATACAAAGGGCTATTACATTATTCTCAAATCAATGTTCCACTAGTAGTAACTAAAGGCATATACATAAGACATCATCAAATCCTGTGTTTGGAACTTTTCCTTGAATGTAACCATTATTAATATTATGGAGTTTAACTTTGAATTTCAGTTTTTAGATACTGGGTCACATTAGAGCATGGAATGACTGCTAGTTTAAACATTCCGATATAATTTCTACTTTTGAATAACCTTGAGAACTGGAATTGCTTCTGAAGTTTAGAGGTAAATATCCTGAGTTCCTTGTTTTCTAAACATTTTTCTCTAAAAGAACAACAACAACAAAAAAAAAAACAGCCAAAATCAGCTATAATTCAATAAAAATGATTAAAAAGCAATACTTTAAAAACCTGCAAAATATAGTTTCAATGGAAAAAGTTAGTGATCAGCTGGAATTTAATTTGTTTCTCCTTTTGGTAAAAAATAAGTTGATCCTTTCATGTCAAGTATGTGCATTGATTCTGAGAAGTTGAAAAAAAAAGTTGAGTATTTTGTTGTAGATACAGTTGTTTTTATATGTTGTATTTGAATAGTCTGGAAGTAATTAGCTTTGCCAGAAGAGATCCCTTTTTGTATTTTCCATCCCACATCTGAGGTTTGAGGGAAAACTGGGGTTAAAGAGAGAGCCAGCTCTGGTCTCATGTATTTTTGCTTCTTTTCTCCTCAAAGGCTGTAATCTGTGTTTGCCCCTGGGTAATCAGCTCCCAAAGAATGTGTATCATGCCTGTGATAACAGTAGGACAAAGTAACTCATTTTACTCCATTTTTGTTTTAACTTATTTTGGGATTTTCCTCCACCCTCCACCCATATGGATAATGTATTTCATTGGGCATATGTAATTTACTGAGCTTTGTTATTACTATGAAACCCAATTATTGAAGAAAAAGAAAGATTGCTCCCATAAAGGCTCTCGTGTTAATCTTGTTTTAGCCTGGATTACAGGTATAGGGCCAGGCGTAAGGCATGCTTGCAAGATGCAAGGCGAGAGGGGGTTGTGTTTGGAAGAGAGAGACTTGTGCGGCATAGCAAATTCAAGAGGCAGATTGTGGCATTTTTTTTTAAATTGTTTGCTGTTTGTTTTGATTTGTCTTGTTAATGATAGAGCAGTGCATAAATAATGAAAAGTTCAGAGTAGTATAAATAGACGCATGTTCATTAAATACGAATGAGTGGGGTGCTTTTTAAAATGACACTTTTTTACTTTAGTCATGTCCTCTGGACTGTGTTGGGTCTTCGTTGCTGTGCAGGTTTTTCTCTAGTTACAGTGAACCGGGGTTCCTCTCTATGGAGCCTGGCCTTCTCATTAGGGGGGCTTCTCTTGCTGAGCTTCCTCTCTATGGAGCCTGGCCTTCTCATTGGGGGGCTTCTCTTGCTGAACTTCATCTCTAGGGAGCCTAGCCTTCTCATTGCGGGGGCTTCTCTTGCTGAGCTTCCTGGGCTCGAGACCACCAGCTCAGCAGTTGAGCTGCTCGGGCTTAGTTGCTCCTTGGCATGTGGGATCTTCCCAGACCAGGGATTGGAACCTGTATCGCCTGCATTGACAGGTGGATTCTTTACCCCTGAGCCACCAGGGAAGCCCTAAAACTACATTTTAAATATTGCGTTTCTGAATCCAGTAGCTTGAAGAGTTATGGGACTAGGAAGAGTTGAAATGTGTACTTAGATTTACAGGCACAGATAGAAGTACATTTTATATTTAGGAGTATCTTAATCAGTTATAAGTGTGCTCTTCATTCATTTGACTTGTTGCCAGCCTATGTGGCTGTATATAATATGGTACCTTCCTCAGAATATTCCAGTGACTTGCTCTTTATACTCTTAATTGCAGCAAATTAAGTATGTATTTTTATGTGTGTTGATGTTGTTCGTCGCTAAGTATGTCTGACTCTTTTGGGATCTCAAGGACTGTAGCCCACCAGGCTGCTTTGTCCATAGAATTTCCCAGGCAAGAATACTGGAATGGATTGCCATTTCCTTTTCCGAGGGGTCTTCCCATCCCAACCCAGGGATGGAACCCACATCCCCTGCATTGGCAGGCAGTTTCTTTACCACTAAGTCAGCAGGGAAGCCCCAATATTTATGTATAGCTGCTATTTAATGATATATATTAACTGAAGCAATCCAAAAGTTAAAAAAAAAAAATCTAGTTTTTAGAACATGTAAATGTTTGAAAGTACCAACGGGTCTCTGTATCTTATACATCTTTCCTCCTCCTTCTTATAAAGGAAAACCAACCTCAGACCATTGCACCGAGGTTGCCCCTCTGGAATTTCCCACAATAGCTCACTATTGTTGTTAAAATGCCTCGAGAATATGAAATTGTATATTCCATTATACATTTTTTACTCTAATCTCCACCACTGTTCCAAAGCAGATAATTTGTCTCTAATTATCTTATATTTGTGGATGTTTTATGTGTTTGTATGACTTCTGCACTTTTCCCTGCTTCTCGACATGTCTCAGCCCAAATATCCCAACCTTCTTTTCTAGATGTCAGTGTAACTATTTTCTGTGATTTTTTGTTTTATTCTTAATTTATATTGGAGTGTAGTTGGTTAACAGTGTTGTGTTTAGGTGTACAATAAAGTGATTCAGATGTACATATACATGTATCTAATCTTTTCCAAATTCTTTTCCCATTTAGGTTATTACAGGGTATTGAGTAGAGTTCTCTGTGCTACACAGTGGGTGCTTGTTGGCTGTCTATTTAATGTATGTACATGTCAACCCCAAACTTTCAGTTTGTTCTCTTTAAAATCTTAAACGTGGAGATGGGCCTGCTGATAGTCTCACACACACACACAAATTATCTCGTAAAATAATGAACTCTTAAACTATAAGGAATCATTAGGGTCCATCAATATGCAGTTATTATTTTCACTTATTAAGGAAAACAATTCAATAAATATAAAATATGTAATATAAGTCTGAAAACATTTTTCTTATGTTGCAATGCAAAGTTAGGCAGCGTATTTTGGTTTTGAAGGTATATTTTAGTCTGAGTTATGAATTCCGCATCAGAGTGAGGTGAAACATCTGGCTCGTAAAATGTCTCAAACCTCAAACCACTTTATGTATCCGGAAATGATCTTTTTCACACATTTCTATAAAACATGTAGAAATACAAGGAATGCTTCTCTGTTTGAAAGATTGCAGGTGCCTTCGATATAAAATTCTTGGATTTCTTTTGTGTACTTGTACAACTGGAGTGCTAGTATATGCTGCATAAAATTCTTGGTCATTTTATAAATTTGAAACTTGACAGGCCTCTAACCATTTCCCATAAATGATGGCAAGCCTAAAGGCGGTCAGTGCCCGGGTCTTGTGAATTTCTGCGTAGCTGTGGTTAGCGTGTCTCCACATGGTTTCTCTGTGGTTCCAGTTCTAGCATCTCAGTTGTGTTCTGGGCAGGAAGAATAGCAAGAGCAAAAATGAAGCCAGCAGACAAGGCTCAGTTTTCACCGGCTCCTCCAAAAGGCTTCCACAGTGTTCTGTGCATCTTATTAATAGCACATCACATTTGTAGGGCTCCCCTAGAGGCAGCACAAGAACTCTCCATCTATCTTTCTCCATTGTTGTTGTTCAGTTGCTCAGTTGTGTCTGACTCTTTACAACCCCCTGGACTGCAACACACCAGGGTTCCCTGTCTTTCACTATTTCCCGATGTCTGCTCAAATTCATGTGCATTGAGTTGATGATGCCATACAACCATCTCATCCTCTGTCACCCTCTTCTCCTCCTGCCTTCAATCTTTCCCAGCATCAGGGTTTTTTCCAATGAGTCAGCTCTTCACATCAGGTGGCCAAAGGACTGGAGCTTCAACATAAGTCCTTCCAATGAATATTCAGGGTCGCTTTCATTTAGGATTGACTGGTTTGATCTCCTTGCAGTCCAAGAGACTTTCAAGAGTCTTCTCCAGCATTGCAGGTTGAAAGCATCAGTTCTTCAGCATGCAGCCTTCTCTATGGTCCAACTTCCACATCTGTACATGACAACTGGAAAAAAAAAAAACATAGTTATGTAATTATTTCTGTATCATCCACATGTCTCTAACTGTGTGTATATCTATACTGTATTGGTGCCTTGAATGATATCTGTTGACAAGAAAAAGGGAGAGTGAAGTGTAGAATTTTATGGGCAACCTTCCAGTCTTACCAGTTGAGCATGGAATGCATGATTATCAGTATCACTTATACTCCTAGGAATTAGGAGTCTTTGTTATTGTATCTCAAACACTTAGGAGAATGCTCAGGCTTATCATAGGTACTAAGTACATGTTTTCGTAGAAAGAATGAGAGAATGGATGCTTGTTAACGCAGAAGGCCTTCAGCTTCTAACAAGGCAGGCTTCCTTTTTCCTTCATTCTTCCTCTATTTATTTTCTTCCCAACTTTTGTTGCAGTGTGGTGATAGTTGATAAGGATGGGTTTCTGCTTTTACTGCAAGCGTGTGTGAGACATGTGTCAGACTGCACTCGGCATGCCTAGGCAAGTGGATTTTGAGATAAACGTATTTGGATCAGAATCTGATCTGCCTCCCTTGCCTCTCAGTCATTTGAATTGTTGCAATCACAGAAAGGTGTTGAATATTAATGAATTAACCATATTCACCTGCTGCTGCTACTGCTGCTGCTGCTAAGTTGCTTCAGTCGTGTTCGACTCTGAGACCCCATAGATGGCAGCCCACCAGGCTTCCCCATCCCTGGGATTCTCCAGGCAAGAACACTGGAGTGGGTTGCCATTTCCTTCTCCAATGCATGAAAGTGAAAAGTGAAAGTGAAGTCACTCAGTCGTGTCCAACTCTAGCGACCCCATGGACTGCAGCCCACCAGGCTCCTCCATTCATGGGATTTTCTAGGCAAAAGTACTGGAGTGGGGTGCCATTGCCTTCTCCGATTCACCTGCTAGAGTCACTAAATATTAGTATGGACCATGACTGTGGAGTTCACTCCAGCTGCCTTACGGATGAAAAATAGACTCAAATCTAACAATCCTATGTTTTGTTTTACTTGGAATAGTTTCTGTTAATTGCTTTTGAAGTACCTTAACTATTCACATAGGAAAGTCCAAGTTGTCAGCATCATGTTGCTGCTGCTTAGTCACTTCAGTCGTGTCCAACTCTGTGCAACCCCATAGATGGCAGCCCACCAGGATACCCCATCCCTGGGATTCTCCAGGCAAGAACACTGGAGTGGGTTGCCATTTCCTTCTCCGATGCATGAAAATGAAAAGTGAAAGTGAAGTCACTCAGTCATGTCCGACTCCAGCGACCTCATGGACTGCAGCCTACCAGGCTCCTCCATCCATGGGATTTTCCAGGCAAGAGTACTGGAGTGGGGTGCCATTGCCTTCTCCGGTCAGCATCGTGTGCTCACACTTACAAAGGCCTGCCAGAATTTATAGAATCACGATGTGCAGAGCTGCAGAGGTAATGAGACTCCTAACTGGTGGTCTAGCCTTCTTTCTTCTGTATTTTACCAACCCTCTAAAGACAGCATTTCTTAAAATGGTGATGAGTGAAACTCACATTGGGAGTTTAGCTTTCCAAGTCCCTGGGACACAATTCTGTGAGAATCTGATTCAGTATCTTAGTGGGGTCCCTGAATTGGCATTTTCAGCAAGGGCCCTGAATGGTTCTATGGCAAGGGGAAGACAGATCGCAAACTGAAAAACAGTAAAATAAATGAAACGAGGTTTACATTATACAGCTCCTTGAAGAGCTCGTGAAAATTCTTAGCAAGTAGAAACCTAGAAAAGACAGGACCATCTGAAGCTAAGACAAGTGCTTTTCTGATTAAAAAATCAAAAGTGCAATGTTTATGAATAATTGTGCTAATGTTCACCATGGCAGTGCATATGCCTAAGTGCTTCATTAAAGCGTACATTTTATAAACTCCATATCACTTGCAAAGATAATCTATGTGGTCTAATTGCACGAGGACTGCAATTTTCACTGCAGATGACCAGCTTTGCTGCTGTGCAAAGGAGACCTCTGTTCAAAGAACTCCACCCTTCCTCCTTTATTTCATGTAGCATTTAATTGGGTGCTCAGGAATATATTGCATTAAGCATGAATCAGCTTTTAAATATTTGCCTTAAATCATAATTTCTTCTGAATTTTTATTTTGATGGAAAAAGAAAAAGAAGAGATAACTGAAAAATAGAGAAGATTTGAGTTATTTAAAAGGGCTTCCCTGGTGGCTCAGACAGTAAAGAATCTGCCTGCAATGCAGGATACCTGGGTTCGATTGCTGGGTTGGGAAGATTCCCTGGAGGAGGGCATGGCAACCCTCTCCAGTACTCTTGCCTGGGGAATCCCATGGACAGAGGAGCCTGGTGGGCTACAGTCCATAGGGTCGAAAAAAATCAGACACGACTGAACGACTAAGCATACCACAAAAGTAATAAAAATAAGTTGCCAAGAACCATATTGTTTGCTGGAGAGAGATTGTCTTTAGCTTTCAGACTAACCCTATGGGAGATGTTATCTTCATTTAATAAACTGAGACTCAGGAAGATAAAATAATAAATCTGTGTCTCATTGAAAGTAAGAATTGAAAACTAAGAATACCTTTGCCAAATTGTGTGTTCTGAACACATCGTGGTCTCTCTGTGTCTCTGTCCTTCGGTCTAACTTATTTCTCCATCTCTCCATCCTGTTTCCACTCCCCGTTCCCCCCGCCCCAGCCCCAACATCTACCTTCCTGATTTTCTTCTTTTCTACAACTCGGCTATCTAAGCGTCATCCTTTCACTGAAAATAGAATCGTTAACAAGTGTCTTAAAATGTTACTCGTAAGTTCTCTCGTAACTAAAACTTCCATAAAGAGTCGTAGGTTTTTAAAGTGGGATTGTCACTTTCACAAAACATCAAAATATCTGCCGTTCTATAGGAGGAAACTCAGGCCCAGGGAAATTAAGTAACTTCCTTACACTGCCCTGTTCATTTACTGGCAGAGCTTGAATATAATTAAGACTCTTGGATCATAATGCATTTTTTCCCTGGAACTTGAGGTTAAAGACTGCTAGTTAAATATTAAAGGAGCTGAAGTATAGCACTTCTAGGAGTATAAAAGAACTAAAAGAAGAAGAAAAATATATTCAAAAAGTCAATTTTTTTCATAAGGTATTCATTTGGAAAGAATGATTTTTATAAATCACATGCACGTGCAAATTCCAGAATTATGGTGTTTTCTAGAGATTGATGCTGTTATGTTGATGCAGGAATAGTAGAAAATGCTGCATTTCTGAATGAAACTGGCCCAATTATAAGGCCTGTCTCCAACGAGTTCTGCAAAGATGGTGTTTTCTCTAGTGTTAGATTTGGATAAACCAGATTATGTTTGGCAGTTCTGAAGAGGCAATTAACCTTTACTAGGGTATATTATGGAGAAGGCAATGGCACCCCACTCCAGCACTCTTGCCTGGAAAATCCCAGAGACAGAGGAGCCTGGTGGGCTGCAGTCCATGGGGTCGAGAAGAGTCAGACACGACTGAGTGACTTCACTTTCACTTTTCACTTTCATGCATTGCAGAAGGAAATGGCAACCCACTCCAGTGTTCTTGCCTGGAGAATCCAGGGACGGGGGAGCCTGGTGGACTGCTGTCTATGGGGTCGCACAGAGTCGGACATGACTGAAGTGACTTAGCAGCAGGGTATATTATGCACCAGTCTAAACATTTTTGGAGAAGGCAATGGCAACCCACTCCAGTACTCTTGCCTGGAAAATCCCATGGACAGGAGAGCCTGGTAGGCTGCAGTCCATGGGG
Source organism: Bos indicus x Bos taurus (assembly GCF_003369695.1). Lineage (NCBI taxonomy): Eukaryota > Metazoa > Chordata > Mammalia > Artiodactyla > Bovidae > Bos > Bos indicus x Bos taurus. Next base: position 6,576,143 of record NC_040099.1, on the reverse strand, counting down.
TCACAAAGAGTCAGACACGACTGAGCAAATTCACTTTCACTTTTCACTTTCATGAATTGGAGAAGGAAATGGCAACCCCCTCCAGTGTTCTTGCCTGGAGAATCCAGGGACGGGGGAGCCTGGTGGGCTGCTGTCTATGGGGTCGCACAGAGTCGGACACGACTGAAGTGACTTAGCAGCAGCAGCAAACATTTTCACATATCAGTACTAGATAGTATGGAATAGAATTAATATTTATCAGGGACCTATTATTGCCAGTTAGCATGCAAGATGCTTTACATGTGATATTAATGTCAACCCTTGCAACTATTCTCTCAGTCATGTCTGACTCTTTCTGACCCATGGACTATAGCCTGCCAGGCTCTTCTCTCCATGGGATTCTCTAGGTGAGAATACTGGAATGGGTAGTCATTCACTTCTCCAGGGGATCTTTCCAACCCAGGGATTGAACCCAGGTCTCCTGAATTGCAGGCAAATTCTTTATCATCTGAGCCACCAGGGAAGGTGGTACAGAGGGTAAAGCATCTGCCCACAGTGTGGGAGACCTGGGTTTGATCCCTGGGTCAGGAAGATCCCCTGGAGAAGGGCATGCCAACCCACTCCAGTACTCTTGTCTTGAAAATCTCATGGACAGAGAAGCTTGGTAGGCTACGGTCCACGGGGTCACAAGGAGTCAGACACGACTGAGTGACTTCACTTTTTCACTTTAGTAACGATCACAATATTTTGCTATTTTTTGATATTAGGGTCTTCATTTTACCAGTTCCTAAGGTAAGATTGAGGAGAGGTCACTTATTCAAGGACACATAGAGAGGACCACCTGAAATATGTTACCTGAATCAGAGAACACTGTCATTCCAGTATGTATCACAGTATGGTGGAATAAAGTAGGAAATGCATTTATCACAGACATGCCATCAAAAAAAGTAAAAGTAATAGTGTAAATTGCAGTTAATATTTGAATTAGGTTAGTTTTATAGTTATTAAAATAAGTTACATTAACCATTTTGAAAAATGATAGTTCTGTGGTTGTTTTTTTTCTCCAAAGCTTCTTAACCTAATAGTCAGCTTTATAAAATTTCAAATATTTGTGAAACCTATAAAAATACCTTTTTGTGCTTAACTATATATAATAGCTGCTGTGGATTTTAAAGAGAATCGCGAAGCCCAAACTTTTAAGAAGTCTTTCTTCCAGTATATGATCCAGGAAACCACTGCAACCAGAGCTGCTAGCCTGAGAATGAACACAGTTCTGTGGAAAGCAAAGTAAAAGCATGAAAGAAACTAGCTTTTTGTGACACAATTCATGTGAGTGTCATGTCTCACTTAAGCTGAAGTTCCACCTGCAGACTTTATGAGCCATCAGGGTGTATTGATACTTCCGTTTGCATTGGCTTTCTGTAGCTGGCAACTAGGTGTGAACTGATTCACTTGGATGACTCAGTATTAAAGATAATTATTTCTAAAGTATTGATGAATTATATTAGATACAAAAATATTTTTGAAGAAGATTTGTTAAATACATTTGAAAAATAGAATATCTAGGAAACTTCTTTCAAAGGAGGGAATCAAAACCATATGGATATTAAAATATTTTTAAGAGGTAAAATAATGTAGTATGACTGATGTGCTTAACAGAAAAAAAAAAGAGAAAATTAGAGACACAGAGACAGAGAGATTTCTTAGAGAAGTCACCAAAACCATAATCCAAAGAAGAAAACTCTGTTAAACTGGACTTCTTCGAAATTATCTGCTTTCCTCTTGGAAAGCACTGTTAAGTGATACATAAGCAAAAAGATGAGCAAAGGAATAAAAGAATTATTCACAAATTATTTACCCTGTTAAAGACTTGTATCTCTTTGATAACCATAAATTAGTTTTCTATGCCTGTGAATCTTTCTGTTTTGAAAATAAATCTGTATCTTTTGTTTCTTTTTAGATTCCCCATATCAGTCTATCATATTTATATTTGCCTGGCTTACTTATCTTAGTATGAGAATTTCTAGGTCTATATCTGTGTTGCTGCAAATGGCATTACTTCATTTGTTTTTATGGCTGAGTAATATTCCAATGTGTATGTGTGTGTGTGTGTGTGTGTGTGTGTGTACACACACCATATCTTCTTCATTCATCGGTTGAAGGACGTTTAGATTTCTTCCATGTCTTGTTCATTGAGATATGATTGTTAATATAGCATTCTGTAACTTTAAGGAGTATGGTATAATGATTTGACTTACATGCACCATGAAATGATTATTGCATTAAGTTTCATGTTAAGTTTCATGTACATCTATCATCATTTAAAATTTTTAAATTTGGCATCTAGCATGTTAAAACATTTGACAGTCCACACTCCTATTAAGTGTTACTTAATGAAACATGATTTTATACCCTTTCACACTGTAAACAGTATTTAGGTAAGTGGTGAATTATCTGTGTGAATTTTAATTTATTACTCTAATGCATTGGGTCTTGTTGAAATTTTAAAGAAAGAGTAAGCTTTTATTAAAGAGACTTGGCCATCCACATGGCCTCAATACTGAAAGCAAACACTGATGTAATGTTTCTCCCTGAGTGTCATTCTTAGGATTGTTATTAATTCCACAGAACCAACACTGAAAAACAGGGTCACATGGTGATTAATGTGACTAACACTGCACACCTCAATTCTGATTTTTTTCTTTTATGCCTCTGGTTCTATTGCCTAAGACCAATAGAAAATATAAATTCTGCCCTCAGCCACTCTTTTGCCTCAATCCCCGTCTCCTTAAAAGGTACCATTTATTCCTTTGTTCTTTGTAACTTAACTTTTTGGTCCCTCATCAAGATGCCTTCTATGCACGAACTTGGATTTTCCTCCTCACTTATTCAAACACTAGGAACAAGCCGTTATCATGAAGGCATCACTTTGCCTTTTTTTGCCTGAGTTATTTTTGTTTGTCTGTTGAAATTTACACGTCTTTTATCTTTCTAAGTCCCTGGTTTTATTGTTGGCCCATCCATTCAACCCCACCACCTTACGATGCCTCTTTATTTTCACAGCATGATATACAAAACATGACAGACGTTGTAAATTTGCCTAATTTGATTTGAGAAAAGAAATTGGGTCGTTTATCTTAGTGAATTCAATATATGGTTTCAGTTATGTGTTTTTTGGTAAACATTAAAAATTGAGACAAGCCCTGATGACCTCGCTTTTAAAAACTCCCCCCGCAGTTCTACTACTGCATAATTAGGATGTTTCTCTCCAGTCAACACTGCTGTTGTATTATCAGTATAGATTTATGCTCATTATTAAGGCTTTATGATATCCAACAATCACAGAGACGGGTGAATTATAAGACTAATTAGATGCACCAATTTTCTTTTATAAGATTTGCATTGTTTCAAAACCTTTGTGAAGTGCTAATTGCTTAAAATCCATCATGGCTGAGTTATTATTTTTCATAGTTTAATATGTATTGGTCTGAGTGGGGAGGATTTCAGAGATGTGGTATGAAGCAGGAAATCTCCATCTTCCAAAAGATCATCATCAGTACCTGGAGAAGCTGTTTGGAATTGAATCCTTTCCTAAAACCATGTTACAGCATTTAGACCTGTCTGTGGATTTTATAGATAATAAACTCAATGAGTAATGATGGCCCAGAATAAAGGATACCAAGGGTCAGAGGATGCAGGTCTCAGGGTGGGCTGTGGTCATCTGCCATCACGTTGTTGGATACAGGATAAGGCCAAAGAGACATTGTAGCCTTGGTGAGACATCTCTGTTTGAGTAAGATTGAGTCCCTAGAAGATCTTAGAGAGGCCAGAGACCCAGTGCTGCTGGCAAATGGGGAAATGAGGTTTGGGGTTCTAAAGGGGAAATCTAGGTACTGGGCCACCGTACACTACAGTTGTCACACCAGAATGGTCTCTCTTGCTCCAAAGGCCAACCTGGAGTCTTTTGTCTGGGTCTTCATTGAATGCGTGGTTGGTGGACTTTCAGCTGTGTCCAGTGTAATTCTTGCACTATTGATGAGCTTAGGAGCATTGGAAAAAAATTAGAATCTTATATATTTCCTCTACTGCTGCTGCTAAGTCACTTCAGTCATGTCTGACTCTGTGTGACTTCATAGACAGCAGCCCACTAGGCTCTGCCATCTCTGGGATTCTCCAGGCAAGAACACTGGAGTGGGTTGCCATTTCCTCCTCCAATGCATGAAAGTGAAGTCGCTCAGTCGTGTCCGACTCTTTGTGACCCCATGGACTGCAGCCTATGAAAAGAGACCAATGACAAGCCACTATCTCAAGCCTTTATTAAAACATTGCAGCATTAGAACAGTTTAAATGACTGTTTTCTGGGAAGGAAGTAAAATTTTTTATAAGGTGGGATCGAGGAAAGTAGTCATGATTTAGGTTTTTTTTTCCCCCCCAAGAATGTCTCGCCATTCAAATTCCTAAACTATGGGGGGAAAATGTTGTCTTTCCTTGGATAAGATGCGGAGACAGCAAGATGTGGGCCCTAGTCAAATAGCTGTTGGTTGGTCAGTTTGGGTTTAGTGAAAGCGGTGGAGAGGGACAGTTGAAACTAAGGTATCGCCAGGGTCAGTTCACATTTTAAGGTCTCAGGTTTTCCTTTTGGACAGAGTTACCTTAAGGGATAACATGCTTAGGCCAGTTGTCAACGTCAGGATGGGCACCTCATATCTGAGACTTTTATGCATGCCCTCCGTACCTTTGGAAATTACTGAATTTCCAGTGCGTGCGGAAGCGCTTCCTACAGCTTTTGTATTTCTTTGGTCACTGTACTCATTTGATCAGACAGTGTCTGTAAAGTACCATTTAAGACTCGGAGGGGGATGTAATGTAGGACCAGGAAGCCGTGGAACACTAGAAACAATCACTGATTGGCCTTGAAAGGCTGTCCATGGGTCCCACTGTCTTACCTGGTACAAATCATAAAAAGACATTCCACGTTCCACCTGGATTTTCTGATTTGGGTGATCTGGAGAGTGAGAGAAGAGCCAGGTGGTCAAGATTTTTTCTTCTGTGTCCCATTCTGTGCTCTTTCCGTGAGGTATTTTCAAAACAGTGAGGATTCATCCTTAAACGTGAAAACATCAGAATTAAAGAAAAAAAAAGAAAGGTTTTAACTTTTGTTAATAATCTGGAATTTTAACATGAAAGAAGGGACTAAGTGAAAAAGAACAAAGAACATGAGCCAAAGAGGGCGTGGTAGTCAGAGGGCTTCCAGAGGGAGTCTTAGATCAGGAATTTTGGATGGAAATGTCCCATGTGTTGCTTTGTCAAGATTCTTCAGAAAACTGTCTCTTTGATGATTTTTCTGTTTCTAAAGAATCCTTAAGGATTCTGTTTCATGTCTTCCATTAGTATGGAGGTACAAAAAAATTATGTATAATGACTTTTAACTGAGATATGACTGTAAACTTCAGTTCATATACACATATTAATACATATATAATACAGACTCACGCATATGGATAGATAGATATGCTTATGTATAATCATTCAAAAGCTTTTCACATTTTACAGCTTCTAAAATAAAAGTTGCTTAAGGCTAGAATTAGTGATCCACATTTGTCTGTTTTTCCTATTTTGATAATGTCCACATTAAAGATCAGATAATATAATTTTACTGAACTTAGGCTACCGGGCTCCTCTACCCATGGAATTTTGCAGGCAAGAATTTTGGAGGGGGTTGCCATTTCCTTCTCCAGGGGATCTTCCCAACTCAGGGATTGAAACCGTGTCTCCTGCTTGGTGGATAGGTATTTTACCAGTGAGCCACCAGGGTCATTCTGATCATGCTCTTGGGGTTTCCCAAACTTGTCAAGGGTATCAAAAGTGAGAGTGGTTTCGGGCACCTATGAATTTTGAAATATTTAAACTCTAAAACATTTGTGAAATAAATAGTAACTTGAGTCTTTAGATCAATTCAATTCATTTAGAAAGATTGAACCATGAGAGAGATAACCTTGTCACTATATAAATTAGAATTTTACAGTGATAATAATTTAATATAATACACTATAGAAGATGTATAGCACATAATCTCTAAGCTTTTATTGTTTTCTCATTCTAGTTGGCCAAAGGAATCATGCAATTTTTCAGGAATATTATTACATGAACATTCATGATTTTCTAATATGATTTATAAACCAATAGATTCATAAACTAAATGTTAAAGACTTCAAAATTCATCTTTATAAATTCTTTCCTTATTTGAACTAGAACTCTTAAAAGTAATAAACAGGATTATAACTAGATTACATTTCTCAGTTGGTTTGTTTCTCTGTTCTTTTTTCTAATTAGCTCATTTTTTTTAAGCAAAAGAAATCCAGTTTTTTGGGTTTTGCTTCTTTTTTGACTCTGTTTATCTGAGATAGATATTTGTAGAATGCAAACATGATGACTTTGATCAATATGTCTCCAAAATTTCCCAAGTAGGTAAGGAAAGGATGGGAGATGAAGAAAAATGAAAAGTAACAGGGAAGTAAGTGGGAGCTGACTTCAAACAATTGTTAAATTCTCTTTGAAAGTGAAGTCACTCAGTTATGTCCAGGTCTTTGCAACCCATGGACTATAGCCTACCAGGCTCCTCCATCAGTGGAATTTTCCAGGCAAGAGTACTGGAGTGGACTGCCATTTCTTTCTCCAGGGAATCTTCCTGACCCAAGGTTGGAACCCAGGTCTCCCACATTGCAGGCAGACGCTTTACCATCTGAGCCACCAGAGAAGCCCTAAATTGTCTTTGGAAATGCCTAATTATGTTCCCTCTGATAGGAGGAGAGAAAGCTTCGATAGAGGAAGCGGACCTCGACATAAACACATGCACAGTTAAACAAGTGTGCACTCCACACTTACACACACACCCATACCACACCCACACACCCACACCCACACACCCACCCCGCACACACACGCATAAGGCTCATTGCAGCTGGCTGAGATAAGGTGTTTTCTCTGTCTCCTTAGGAGGTTGTATGCCTCTGAATGAGCCGTCTTGTTTATGTCAAAAATTCTTTGAGATGTTCACTGTAATCCTAACTTGTCCATGGGGAGTACTATGGACTGAATGTCTTCCCCAAATTCCTAGGTTGTAACTCTAATGACCCTTCCCCACCAGTGTGTGCTTGGACATAGAGTCTCCAAAGAAGTAGAAAAAGTTGAATGGGGACCCAAGGGAGGGGCTCCGAACTTTGTTGAATTAATGTCCTTGAAAAGAATGTCATCTGACTACTAAGTCATCAGGATTCCACAATATCTTCTTTACCTAAACCGTGCTGCAGAATGACTAATAATGCATTTCTATAACAAGTGAGTAATCTGCAAAGGCTGTATAATTGCAACTGTCAGGAATTTAGAGCCTTTTTAGAAAAGTGTATAGTGAATAGTTTCTGTATCTTACTCATGAGTTCTGAGCACCTCCTTTGTCACATTTTTCTGTGCATTAAGTCAATGTCTCCATGAAGCTTCATTGACACTAGAAAATTACCTTTAATTATATAGCATTAAGGGCTTCCCTGGTGGCTCACTGGTAAAGAACCTGCCTGCAATGCAGGAGCCGCAGGAGCTGGGGGTTTGATCCCTGGGTCTGGAAGATCCCCTGGAGGAGGGTATGGTAACCCACTTCAGTATTCTTGCCTAGAGAATCCCATGGACAGAAGAGCCTGGCAGGCTACGGCCCACAGGATCATAAAGAGTCAGACACAACTGGAGTGACTTAGCACAGCACAGAATACAGCATTAAGCAAATGAGTGTATTATTGCATTTTCCAACTTGGATTCAATAGCACTTCATGGATACATAGGCACTGCCGTGTTTGAGCTGAATCTTCATCCGTAAATTTTCTTGTTACAAGTTAGCTTTTCTTTAACCATCAACACATTTCTCCCAAGAGGTTTTTAAAATGTTCAGGTGTGGGTGTGGTGACAGGAAGAATGCACTTTGACATCACCAGTTCCTCCAACTGCCCCAGGTAACCCTGCCTGTGACTCTAACCGGGACTCTCAGAAGATAGACCTACTCCCTGTCAAACAGTCCAAAGGTTACAAAACAATAATAACAAAAGCTGAGAAACAAAATCACTAAGAAGTAACAAGACTAGTTAACATTTATTGGGTTGGCCAAAAGTTCATTCTGGTTATTCTGTAAGATGTTACAGGAAAATCCAAACAAACTTCTTGGCCAATCCAATACTTCTTCACTTGAAATATTTTGCAGGTGTTCCTACCTAAACCCCTAGAACGAAGCTCTTCGAGAGTTCTTCCTGGAGTTGGGGTATCCCAGGTACCTCTAACACCTGTAATCTAGGTCTTCTGCCCTGATCCTTGATACCAAAAGAGGAGCAGGAGATTTAGGGTAATTGATAGAAAAAAAAAAAAAACCAAAACATCACATACTATTTACCCACACACCTTAAGCCAATTAAGACATGATATTCTTGTGGTATAAACTTTTGTCTCCAATAGAAAGGGGGTAGTTTGTTTAATCCAAGGAAGTTTTTCCTTTCACATTTTGCATTTACCCATGTTCATAAGAGTTTTTCTTCTATTTACATTGCTTTCAAGACAAATGGAAATTTCCTGCTGCAAAGCTGTCCTTAGTGTTTGAGGTTACAGTTAGAGGAGTTTTTTTTTTTTTTTAATAAAATATCTGTTTAAATGAAACCACAGCCATTCTTCTGTAAAAATGTAATCCCAAACTGTAAAGGTTAAAAGGCTTATATTATGGAATATTTTCTAGCAGACTCATTATTACTTGGTAACCAAATTCTGTCAGTGGCTTATAAACTAACAATGGGCTTAGGGAAAAAAAATTTCTTATTGATAAACAAGAGATTCTTAGCAAAGTTTTTGGTGACTGAAAATGACCGTTAAGGTGTTGTTGTTTTTCAGTCACTAAGTCGTATCTGTTATCTTTGTGACCCCATAAAAGTGTAGCAGGGATTACCTGGAACTTTATGTAGTTGAAGGAGCTGACTAGAAAGGGCCAATTTATAGGGGAAAAACTATCTTATTTGGAAAAACTTCATATATCGAGAATGAACTTGTAAAATGAGTTACTTTGCCAGCTAAAGCACGGATACCTTTCTTAGGTCTTTATTATTGTTGTTGGTTTAGTGAACAGGAGTATACCCTCCAAAATTTCTCCCATTCTTGTCTGTGGAAAAACAGATTTTCTTTTAAGTACTGCCAACAACCACTCTAAAGGACCATTAATATTCCACTGACAATATTCTAACCTATACTCCATCACATTAGAACTTTCTGGTAAGTCACTTCAGTTGTGTCCGACTCTGTGAGACCCCATAGAGGGCAGCCCATTAGGCTTCCCCGTCCCTGGGACTCTCCAGGCAAGAACAATGGAGTGGGTTGCCATTTCCTTCTCCAATGCATGAAAGTGAAAAGTGAAAGTGAAGTCGCTCAGTCGTGTCCCAATCTTAGCGACCCCATGGACTGCAGCCCACCAGGCCCCTCTGTCCATGGGATTTTCCAGGCAAGAGTACTGGAGTGGGTTGCCATTGCCGTCTCCAATTTAATGTATATCTGCACACTAAAATATATTTATTTTTCTCTTGATGCACAGTTGGTTTTTTCTTGGAATTATTAGTTTTATTTTCCCCCACGTTGTTGTATCCCTGTTTCCGAGATACTGCCCCATTTTCATTTATCCAACTGCTAAATTTAATTATTTATTTTAGCAATCTGAGAACTTTCTTTTTAATTTATTATGGCAATTATACTTTTAATATCTAAGAGCTCCTTCTTTCCACAGTCTCTTGTCTTATGATGTAATACATTAAGTCCGTTAGATGCTTTTTGGTTTTTTTATCTTAGTTTGTTATTAAACTTTTTTTCTCTGAATCAAGTGTTTGCTTTGAGTTTTTAATCTTCTTTTCTTTAAGGGAGAAAGGGAATTTCCTTCATTCAAGTTATAGACTTTCTTCAAATGGCCCCAGATCCTTCTTGTCCAGAATGTTTAAGAACAAGATATTATAGTAAAGTTCCCCCGTCAAGGGTCACAGCCTTCTAATGGTGAAGGGACAAAACTATATTTTTTCTAATAGTCATGTACAGATGTAAGGGGGCTTCCCTGGTGGCTCAGTCAGTGAAGAATCTGCCTCAATTCAGGAGAACTGGGTTGTATCCCTGGGTCTAGAATATCCCCTGGAGAAGGAAACAGCAACCCACTCCAGTATTCTTGCCTGGGAAATCCCATTGGCAGAGGAGCCAGGTGGGCTACAGTCCATAGGGTTGCAAAGAGTTGGACACAACTGAGTGACTAGCACACACACATGGATGTGAGAGTTGGACCATAAAGAAGGCTGAGCACTGAAGAATTGATGATTTCAAATTGTGGGGCTGGAGAAAACTCTTGAGAACTCTTTGGACTGCAAAGAGATCAAACCAGTCAACCCTAAAGGAAATCAACCTTGAATATTCACTGGAAGGACTGATGCTAAAGCTCCAATATTTGGCCACCTGATCCAAAGAGCCAACTCATTAGAAAAGACACTGGTGCTGGGAAAGCTTGAAGGCAAAAAGAAAAGGGGACAGCAGAGGAGGAGATGATGGCATCACTGACTCAATGGACATGAGTTTGAGCAAACTCTGGGAGATGGTGAAGGCCAGGGAAGCCTGGCACACTGCAGGCCATGGGGTTGTGAAGAGTCGGACCTGACTTAGCGCCTGAACACCAACTATTTACTGGAGTTCACGTGTATAGAAATAATGTTCATATTTCTCCCTAAGCATTATTTCTTGAGTGAAGAAGCTTTCAATTCTTGCCAGGTTGGCAGATGTCCAGTTGCTAAGCTTTTGTGAAGAAGTGGGGTGTACTATTTTTACATTAAAAGCTTTGCGCCCAGCCTATACTGATTTCTCAGTCACAGAGCTATAGTCCTATCCATGAATTTTGGGGGATGTACTTCCTCCAACTGGTTTAGCCATTTGTTCTTTAAATTCAGGATAAGTGTTAAGTTGTCTAATAACCTGACAATCTCTGATCTCTCTTGGTATGAACTTAAAAAATAGATAATAATTTCATGTAATTTCTATGGTATCTTGGAGATTAGAAGAGACTTTCACATGCGATCAGTCTGGCATCTTAAAGCTGGAAACTTTTTTTTTCTATTTATCATTTGAGGATTAATTAAATTTGTATTCAGTGTTTTGAATTATTAGCTATATATATATATACATAATTAACTTTATTGTGTTGTTATGAGTTTAATTTTGCTTTAGAAATTTATTACATTTCTCAAATTCATCTGGAAAATGTGACTAACTTGATAGCTTGAGGTTCAGTATTAAAACTGTGTCTACAAAATTCAGATTAAACGTACTTGAAGCGGCTCCAGTATCTCTATAGCACTGCAAATTGAAGTCTATGACTCTTTAGCATAGAGACAGAGGCATTATAGAAACATTTCAAGTAAACAATATAAATAAAATATTTTTTTAGATTTATATGTAAATGATTAGACTTACTCATTTAGAATATTCAGGTATTTAGTTTCAACATACAGGAGAATTACATATACTTTTTAGAATGTTTGACAATTTGAGCCATAAATAGTTTTATGAATTTAGATTAAATCACTCAGTGATTCTGATCACCTGTTCATGTTATGTTTTGTAAGCATTGTCACTGAATGGGAGAGAAATTGAGTTCTTCTGATCATCAGAGGTTGTTTTAATCTCATGGATAAAAACAATGTGGTTTTAAATTATGCAAAAGTGAAAGTTCTTTAAGAGCAATAGCTAAATTTCTATATCCATCCATCTTATTTTCTGTCTTTATCCCAGGAATAGGAAATAGCAACCCATTCCAGTAATCTTCCTGAAAAATTTCATGGATGAAAGAGCCTCGTGGGCTACAGTCCATGGGGTTGCAAAGAGTCAGACATGACTGAGCACGTATCACTTACTAAAAGGAAATAAAACACATGTGAATGTGTATTTATATACATATAAGTACATAGAATGTATTTAGAAATTCTCTTTTTTAGAACTTTGGTTTTGATAAAGGATGTATAGTTCATATTATCTGTAGTAGCTTATTATCTGTAGTAGCTTATTATGTAGTTCATATTATCTGTAGTAGCTTCCTGTATTATCTTACAGGAAGAACTTTCCTAAGCTTTAAAGGGGTGACACCATTCACTGTTATATTTACACAAGCTTTGTAGTGTATATCACTTTAAGATACTTGTCTTCATCTTTTTTCTTTATATTTTTCTAAGATGTAAGTTTCTAGTTAACATATTCTAGAATTGTTAATTCATATCTTTTTCTTCATTTCTATCTGTATCCTTATCACATCTTATGTGAAATATAATTTTAGATAATAATCACATTCTGTTCCTACTTTTCATGCTCTGCAACCATAATGTGCTTCATAGGGTCCATGCACAATAAGAGCATTTGTTAGATTTTCTGTTACTAATTAGATAGAATTCAAGTTGTTTTGCATTCCTGATACCAAGATTTCTTTTCTATACCTTTCTTCTGTATACCTTGAATTTTCAAAAAAAATTTTTCCTTACCACCTTCTAGAACCTGATGCTATACTAAGAAAACTTTATTCACTAAGATCACGCTTGTGAAATGAACTCATTGTTCAGTAATGAGAACACATGTACTTCCATCTACAGATGCTTATGAGCATTTCTATTGAATGTTATTTTAAACAAGGGATGTTGTGTTTCTCATCCATCATGACGAAGGCTGTGCAGCCAAATAGCTCTTACCTACTTGCGTTAGTGATTCTGACCACAGCAGAAACGGCATGAAGCAGCACTTGGACCGCTCTGTTGTTCACTTCTTCCTTCAGCCTGAAACAAGTATCTCCTGTGCAGGCGATGGGTGCAACAGAGGCGCTCTTGAATTCCTTGAAGTAGAAACCATTTGGTGTGTTAGCAAATGGGACTGCTGTAGCTTTTTCAGTCACTTTTCTTTGTATCAGAGCATAATTCTATCAAAATAACTCTAAGGTAGACCAAGCCACTAGCTTTCTAGAGAGTTCAAGAGAGGTGAAGCAAATATCGATGTTCTTTTTCCTAATTTCTTTGAAATTCAAATATATATGCATGTAGGTGTTTTTCCTATTATAAATGAAATAATATTTTATTATAAAGTATTATATATGTATGCATAAACACAGTATCCATGGATTGAAAGGGCAACTGATTCAATTAGAAGATGGATCCAGACCCTGGCATGAGAGCCAGAAAGATAGACAGAAGAAATAGAATCATTCACTGTATTTCTGCCTGTTTTTTCTCTTTCTAAATTCTTTCCTCACCTTCTAGAGGTGGAGCCCAGGGTAAGTCATTCCCTCCAGAAGCAACTAACAGTGGGTTGCCCTGTAGCTGTCAGAAAGAAATGTCATTTTGAACAGTCTTAGTACTTTACTTATGAGCATACTTTATAATTTATTCTGACTTGCACTTCTAGCGATAGAAATTTCTAGGTTTAACATAAATATGCAATACCTATTTCCACCTCCTTCAGCTGTCAGCTTCAACCTGTCTCATATCTTTAAAAGTTTAATAACTGAGATTTGTATAGCACTTAGGTGTTTTCAAGTCGATTTAAGGAATAAAGTTTCACTTCATTCTCAAGCAAGCCCTCAGATGTCAAAGTTAATATCCCAATTTTGAGACAAAGGAACTGAAGAAGCTAAAGAGATTGACTGGCTTTTCCCGGGTTTCCTGGACTGATGGTAGCAGAAATAAGATTGATACTGGAATTTCCTGATGCCTATGTTTGAGGAATGAAAGCTATGTCTCCTTTGTTTAGCTTTTCACTTTGCAAGACAGGCATCCTTGCAGTGGGGTCAGGGTTGGGGTGGTCAGGGAAGCAAGGTCTTTCTAACCTTTCCTTCCCCTCTGCAAATGCACGGGAATCCTCTAGGTTTATGAGTCCTGCTGCAATTATGCCTAAAGTCCTGCTAGAGATGATATTCTCTCTCTTTCCACACAAAAGAGTTCAATTTACAGCAGGAACGTCTGTTGGAAAAGGACTCCAGCCATGAAGGGGACCAACGATTTCATTCATAAACTGTATAACCTAAGATCTCTTCGAGGTGCTCAGAGAAACTTAGCCCCAATGAAATCAGTGCCTAGTATGTTTCAGGACTTCCCTACTGGTGCAGTGGTTAGGACTCTGCACTTCCACTGCAGGAAATGCCAGTTTGATCCCTGGTTGGCGAACCAACGTCCCACATGCCGTGTGGCATGGCCAAAACATTTTTTTAAATGCCCACTGTACTTAATATTTTCCCCTTTTTATTCACTCATGCCTACATTTACTCATTTAAATGTCTTTGTTAAGCTACCGCTTCTTGCTCTATGGCAGACCAGCATTCCCAAGCCAGCTAATACATAGTAATGCAGTGTCCTGGATTTCAGCAGGATTTGCCACCAAAGAACGAGATTTTCCTTTTTTTTTTAAAATTTTCTGAAATAAAACTGAGATGGGAAAAAAGTGGTTTCAAAATGAAAAGACAAGGGGGAAAAGATTTCATGATGTAGCCGTTAACAATACTTGGACTGTGGGAGACTCTACTTGTAAGAGATAGTTGAATTCTCCTTTCAATTTGTACGACATCCCTGCCTCATCCCTGTGGTCAAGGCTTCCGGGTGATGAATGAACCTGACTTTTACATGCCTGGCTAGTTAAGCTGTTTTTGTTAAATGATTCATTAAACTCAGTCAATCCAGAAAGAGGAGCTAGTTAGAGGAGCTATAGTGTTTCATGCTTGCTTGTTAAGCTCTTTCTTCACGTAATGAGCAGAGTTTCAAAACTTTTGACTATATTGACAGTAGCAATAAAATACTTTGCCGACATATGGGTGGTACAGCTTTCTGTTTCTGCAACTCAGTTGCTGTAGACAGAGAAGGCTGGTGAGGGCCTTATTGTCACATTTACTGCATTATCTCAAGCGAATACATTTTGGACATCAAACATTATTCTTTGTTCTTGTTTTTGACAACATTACTGTATTTCCCCCACATAGTTGTTTGTAATCATTGTGACAAAATACTCAGCTCTTCGAAAAGTAAGTTTGCATGGAACCTTAAGAATAAGTTCTACTTTTGACATGAGAAATTGCATCCATAGTTTTTCTATGTGCATATGTGTTTACATGTGTTTCTGCTTTACATTAATCCATAACCTTGTGAAACAGGTTTAACTTGAGCATTGGAGTAATTTGGAATTAATATTTGTATTACATATAGTATACACATGTTGGAAATTTTGCATCATTATTAAACAGGCTTAAAAATTACTGAGGACAAAATGCAGCCGCCAACAAATCATTATGTTACCAAAAAAATAGTTGTTTGGCTCTTGGTAGGCTGAAATTTCATGTAAGCCTCTCCCATTGATTTAATCTAGGATCTTAGCAAAATTAAGTACAGCTATAACTGAGTTTTCTTATTGACAAATGAGGCAACTTGTTCACTAACTTACCATAGGGTTATTCCCACAGCAAATTTATTTTGATTAATGTTCTATAATCTTTGTTACATATTCAATAAAATTTCTCCAAATTTGTTTTTCATATTACAATGGGTGCCCTCTATTTTCTAAAAAAGCATATTATTGAGTTTCTATCATAGTCTGTGCAGTTAAAATTTTTAGAGAATAGGAGACATCTGCTAACTTTCAAAGGCTTTGTGTTAGTTGCACTATTGGGAGCTCCACCTCCTTATCATAGGAGATCTTGAGTTTTGTGTATTTGATCTTAGATATGGTGGCGCTTACTGGTAAAGAATCCATCTGCCAATGCAGGAGACATAAGAGACATGGGCTCAATTGCTCGGTCAGGAATATCACCTGGAACAGGAAACGGTGACCCACTCCACTATTCTTGCCTGGAGAATCCCAAGGACAGAGGAGCCTGGCAGGCTAGACCATGGCGTCACTAAAAGTCAGATACAACTATGTGACTAAGAAGGCATTCATATAAACTATAAAGTGTTCTCGTATGTAATTGTTGACTTTCTTGATTCACTTTCTGAATTGTTATTCTGTGATGATACAGGAACTAGTGGCCGCCATTGCTGTGTGTGTTTTATGGTTTGTTTCGGTTTTTTACTGTGTAGGGTTTTTTCCCTTGTATTTTAAACATTTGCCTTTAACATTTGTTTTATGCATTTTATATAAATACATTTTCAGAAAATCTGAAGAAATAAGACATGAAATCTTTGGTCAGTTTTAGGTATATTCTGTAATGTAAGCAACCCAAGAGTATTTGTGTTTTATATTCATAATTCTGAAGTTTATTCATTTGTCAAGTATTTCCAATTGATGTCTTGATCTCCACTGCTTCCTCTCAGTATCTTTCTCCTTGTCCAGATTTTTCTGTGCAGTATTTCATGTCCTAGCTTTATAACATTCCGGGAAGGAGTTAGAAATTCCCTCCCCCTTCTTGTTAATGGTTGGATAAAGATGTCAACATAATTTTTATTTACCATGTTTAAAGCTGTCTCCACTGCCTGTTGGCACTACAGGTGATTGTCTGGTTGTCAGCAGGCAGCTGGCCTGATGCCCAAAGAATTAGATGAGGGTTCAGGACACCTGACTTACTATGTGAGATTCCAAGCGCCTGAGTTTAGGATCGCATTGCTCCTGTTGTCTGTGAATTATTTATCTCATCAGCAAAGGCAAGCCCCTTCAACTCTAGGGGCTTCCTTGATGGCTCAGATGGTAAAGAATCTGCCTGAAGTGCAGGAGACCCAGGTTTGATCCCTGAGTCAGGAAGATTCCTTGGAAAAGGAATGGCAACCACTCCACTATTCTTACCTGGGGAATCCCATGGACAGAGGTGCCTGGAGGGTTATAATCCATGGGCTTGTAAAGCTTGGGACATAGCTGAGCAACTAACACACCCCCCCACACACACACATTTCACCTCTAAGAGTGCATAGAAATGCTATCAGTTTACTGTGGCTACTGCTTCTGTCAAGAGAAAATTCAGAGAGCTTTACTTGATACAAGTATTTTATTGAACGAGAAACATGTGGTTCATGAACAGGAAGACCTCAGCGGAGAGTGGTCAGGAGTTCAGCTCTCAGCAGTGTAGCTCAGTTTATGAAGCATCGTCTCCTGAGGGATGAGTTGCTTTTCCCAGCTAAGCCCTGTCTCACGCTGATGAGATGGTAGACATCCTTTCACTGCATGCAGTGTTCCTTTCTCATGGTCTCGGTAGAAAATCTGTGGACCGTGTTGGAAGCATGAATACAATGTTCTTATGAGTTTTCTCTTGTTTCATCGCTTGTTCTCTGTTCCAAGCACAGAGGAATTGTACCAGTTGCAAGAGTGCAGCCTCTCAGAGTGGGTTCAGCCTGCCCCAGGGAGGTGGCGGCAACAAGAAGAAGCATAGGCATGCGCTCAAGAGCGAGGTGATTGTGCGTACGATGAGCGTTTTGCCAGTAATCGTACTGAAATCTGTGTCTCGGGATGACTGCGTGATGTGTTTGGGAGCTTTATATTTAGCTGAACTGTAACTCTTTGCCAGTGACACACTTGGCCATTGTTAAAATAGAGTACGAGTCACAAGTGTCTAATATTTTGAACGATTTACATTGTCCATGCTCATAAGAAAGAAGCTTCCCACATGTTATTCTTGGTGTGTGTGTACTTCAGAGCAAGAACACTGGTTTCCATCATGACTTATTGCCAGAACCTTACATCCCTTTTCATTGTATCACTTACTTTTTTGAAGCTGATGAGTTAGGAAGCTATGAATTCATGCTGACATGAAGAAAGGTTAAGTTTTGTTTAAGGTTAGAGTCAGCATTTGGGGGAAATCTGGACAGTTTAAAGTTTGAGTATTGGGACTCTGAGCATTTGGTCGAGGAGTATATTCAAACTGTTTCTCTGTTTTGCTGTTTCTTTCACATTCGCTGTACAGGAGCTCTATGAGGAAAATGTGGAAGAAGAAAAGAATGTGTGACTTGCCAGGTGCAGGGGACTAGATAATCCACAGATGGCATAGGTTGAGGCAGTTCTCAGAGCTGTAAGTTCTGAGACTAAACTGAACTTCACTGGAAATCCCCAGCAGAGCCCTTGGGTGACCTGGTACATTGTCAATGAGCAGTGATGTTTTGAAAGGAAACCTTGCAGCTGAGTAGTGGATCTCAACAGTGGGCTTAAAATATCTAGAAAACTATGTTGTAAAAAGACATGCTGTTATCCTGGCTCTGTTGTTATTCCATTGATAGAGTATAAGTAGAGTAGATTTAGCTGTGTTGGCTGCCCAGGTAGCTCAGATGGTAAAGAATCTGCCTGCAGTGCAGGAGACCTGGGTTCGATCTCTGGGTTGAGAAGATCCCTTGGAGAAGGGAATGGCAGCCCACTCCAGTATTCTTGCCTGGATAATTCCATGGACAGAGGAGCCTGGCGGGCTACAGTCTATGGGTTGCAAAGAGTCAGACATGACTAAGCAACTAATACACACAGCATAATTCTTAAAAGCCGTAGAATTTTTGCAATGGGACATGAGCATTAGCTTCAAGGTCAAATCACCAGCTGCATTAGCCTGTAACAAGAGAGTCAGCTTGACCTTTGAAACTTTGAAGCCAGACATTGACTTCTCCTCTCTAACCATGAAACTCCTAGATAGCATCTTCTTCCAATAAAAGTTGTTTCATCTACATTGAAAACTTATTGTTTACTGTAACTACCTTTATTAATGATCTCAATTAGATTTTCTGTCTAACTTTCTGCAGCTTTTACATCAGCACTTGTTGCTTTATTTTTGTTGTTTAGTCACCAAGTCATGTCTGAATATTTTGTGACCCCATGGACTGTAGCCTGTCAGGCTCCTCTATCTATGGGATTTCCCAGACAGGAATACTAGAGCAGGTTACCATTTCCTTCTCCAGGGGATCTTCCCAACCTAGGGATCGAACCTGCGTCTTCTGATTTGGCCGGTGGATTCTTTACCACTGAGCCACCTGGGAAGCCTTGCTTTATTATCTTAAATGTTTACGCAATGGAGAAGGCTTCTTTTCTTAAACGTTATGAATCAACCCTTCCACTTTTCTTATGCAGCTTCCTCACCTCTCAGCCTCTGCAGAATTGAAGAGAGTTAGGGGCTTTCCTGGGTTTGATGTTGGCTTAAGGGAATACTGTGGCTGGTTTTACCTTCTATCCAAACCACTCACAGTTTCTCCATATCAGCAATAAGGCTGTTTTTCTTTCTTATAATTTATGTGTTCATTGCGGTAACACTTTTAATTTCTTCAAGAACTTTTCCTTTGTATTCAAAACTTTGCTAACTGTTTGCTGCAAGAGGCCTTTTGGACGATCTGGGCTTTTGACATGTGCTCCTCACTAAGCTTTATCATTCCCAGCTTTTGATTTAAAGTGAGAGACATGAAACTCTTTTCTTTGAATATATATAGGCCATTGTGGGGTTATTAATCTTCCTAATTCAAATGTGATTGTGTCTCAGAGAATAGGGAGGCTGGAAGGGAAAGAGACAGATGAGGGGTCACTGCTGGTCAGTGGACTGGTCAGAACATACACGATATCTATCAGTTAAGTTCCCTGTCTCCTATGGGCGCAGCTCATGGCACCCCACGCAATTTCAATAGTAACATCAAAGATCTCTGATCACAGATCACCATAATAAATATGATCATGAAAAAGTTTGAAATATTATAAGAATTATCAAAGTTTGACAGGGAGACACCAAGTAAGCAGATGCTGTTGGAAAAATGATTTCAGTAGACTTGCTTGATGTAGGGTTGACACAGACCTTTAATTTGTATTTTAGAAAAGGCAATATATGAAGAGAATAAAGAGAAGCACAATAAAAAGTGGTATGCCTGTATTTTATATAAAAAACTCATTGGCACAGACAATTAAAAAGTAGTGAAACAAAAAATACCAATAGCACACAAGATTATCATATAAGGAAAGCAGTTTTATTATAAAATAAATTCCTCAAATTGTACTGGATGCTTGGGGCTGGTGCACTGGGACGACCCAGAGGGATGGTATGGGGAGGGAAGAGGGAGGAGGGTTCAGGATGGGGAACATGTGTATACCTGTGGCGGATTCATTTTGATATATGGCAAAACCAATACAATATTGCAAAGTTAGAATATAAAATTAAATGTAAAAAAAAGAAAAAAAATTTAGCATCAGATAACCATAATACCTAGTTGGAGTCACTTCAGTTACTTTAAACCTTTTTCATAAAGTACTGTTATTTTATAGAAAATGTTATTCTTTGTAGATGAATGAGAATTGTATTTTCATTGTTGTTCAGTTGCTCAGTCAGGTCTGACTGTTTGCAACCCTGAGGACGGCAGCACATCAGGCTTCCCTGTCTTTCCATCTCCCAGAGTTTGCTCCAAGTCATGTCCACTGAGTCGGTGATGCCATCCAGTCATCTTATCCTCTGTTGCCCTCTTCTCCTCCTTCCCGTCTTTTCCAGCATCAACTCTTTTCCAATGAGTCAGTTCTTCGCATTAGGTGGCCAAAGTATTTGAGCTTCAGCATCAGTCCTTCCAATGAATATTCGGGGTTGATATCCTTTAGGACTGACTGGTTTGATCTCCTTGGTGTCCAAGGGGAAAGAATTGTGTGGAAGGATATAAATATTGAATTATCTTTACTTCCATGACTGATGGTGAAATTTATCAGTTAAAACCTCAAGCATATTTGCCAATCAATCTCTTTTTCACTCTGAGGATAGTTTCTGTGTTTTATAAAATGAATTGCAGAAGACTTGCACATACAAGCTGCTTAACACAGTAAGAAAGATACTTTAAAATGATTATAAAGAGATTGGAGAAGGAAATGGCAACCCACTCCAGTATTCTTGTCTGGAAAGTCCCATGGACAGAGGAGCCTGGTGGGCTACAGTCCATGGAATCTTGCAGAGCTGGACGTGATTCAGCGACTAAGAAGCGTAAATAGATTAAGACATTGACAAGAATGACATGCGCATTCCACTGATTACAAAGAAACAGGAAAGATAAAATTTCATATTTACAATTAAAAATTTTATGTCAGTGTCTGTCATGACATATCTATCACGAATGGCTGACAATTATATCATAGAAAGAAAATGAATTTTATGTCTGAAAAACTGCTTATTAAGATTTTAGCAAAGCGTTCTGTGCAGACAGAAGGAGCAATTGTCAAAATAGATAGCTGAAGTTATTGTTACAAAATGTGCCACTCACTGATGCCAATTATACTGCTTTATATAGAGTAACAGAGTTTTTTAACAGCAAAAATAAAGATGGAATTTTTTATTCATTGAATGTCTAGCATTTTTTGGATTAATATAATAAAATTCACTGTATTTAAACTGATCACAATGAAAACACACTCAAACATTTTTCCCAGCTTCAAAACCAGTCTTTATCTCTCACAGAATTTAGGCATCCCCAAGAGATTAGCCACAGTGAGATAAGATCTGAGACCACCCTGAGAAAGAGCTTTATTTGAGATATACCTCTGTTCCTATTACAGTGTGGTGATAACAGTTTAAAGGCGCATTCTGGGCAGTCATCTTTCTGCTTTCTTTTCTATTCTGCCTCTCTGAAAGACAGAGAGTCTATCCTGCTGCGTGTGCTCGGTAGTGTCCAACTCTTTCGTGACCCCGTGGACTGTAGCCCGCCAGGCTCCTGTGTCTATGGAATTCTCCAGGCAAGAATACTGGAGTGGGTTGTCATTTCCTTTTCGAGGAGATCTTCCTGACCCAGGGGTCAAACTCGCATCTCTTGCATTGGCAGGTGGCTTCTTAACCACTGAGCCACTGGGAAGCCAAGTAAGTGGTTTATTCCCCTGAAATGCCAAAGAAACATTAAGTCCTCTACATATGGCCCTTCAAGCTGTGAACTCTTGAAGATGTGAATGTTGTATCAGTGTCGGGAGTGAGTGAGAGTGCGGCCTGCCGTCCATCTCCTGTTGCTGAGCATCCTTCAGCTCTGCCATCTCCCACCTCCTCTCCCTTTTCCAGTCCGAAACTCTCCTTGCCTGTTTGCTCAGTGCCAGTACCTGTGTGCCAACTGTTGTTCTGTACTTTTCAAGGTACTGAACTGTAAGATTAAAAATGTTAATTTTTTGTGTTTATATTTTATGTATAATCTGTGTGAAAAGTGTTATAAACATTACCTGCATGCTAAGTCACTTCATTTGTGTCCGACTCTTTGCAACCCCATGGACTGTAGCCCGGCCAGTCTCCTTTGTCCACGGGATGCTCCAGGCAAGAATATTGGAGTGGGTTGCCAGGCCCTTCTCCAGGGGATCTTCCTGACCTAGAGATTGAGCCTTCATCTCTTATATCTTCAGCGTTGGCAGGCAGGTTCTTTAACACTAGCGCCACCAGGGAAGCCCATATAAACAATACGGCAAAGTGCTATGTGACAGTGTGTTGGTTGGGAACCTAGGCTAACTTTGCTGAGCTTAGGAACAAATAGGATTTACAAATATATTCCCAGAACGGAACTTGTTTGTACGCAAGGGACTTGCTGTATTGCACAAGCTCGTGCATCCCCTCTGCTCTGTTCACTATAGCTTGGACCTTTGGCAGGGCAGAACCAAACGACACACACATAAGCTCCCTTAGCTGCTAAAGCCGCTTCCCAAAGCTTCCCGTACCCTCTGAGGCCACAGGCCATGGGGTCCTGAGGGGTCCTGAGGGGACCCTGAGCTGCTGAGGCTGCAGACACAGCCTTCCACCGGCAGCTGTGGGGGTGGGTGCCTGACCTGGCCGAATGCTGGCTTCCCGTGCTCCTTACTTAGTTCTGCAGATTTTGGTGGAAAAGTGCCTCTCAGTTTGTTGTCAGCAAACATTTTGGCCAGCCTCCAGGGATTTCGAATGGGTTTTTTTCCTAATATCAACCAGTCAAACAGAATCCTTCTGGGGGAGAGATTTCTAGAAGCTCTTCCCATCCTCCATTCCCTAAGCCCTGACTCACCAGGTCATTCTTTCTACCTGCTCTGTGTGTCAGCCTCGCCACCAACTCCTGTGGTTTTTCCTAACTGCATTTGCACCTGTAACCTTCTTTTGGGGATAAATTTGAGTCACCAGAGAGCCTCATCTGTCTGGAGGGATTGGATGTCACCTCCTTGCTCCTGAGGCAGCCTGTAACCGATGGTCTGTGATTGGAACATAAACCCCATGCTCATTTGTCTCAAAGCAGAGCGAATTCCAAGGTATGATTTACAGTCCAGAGCTCTGCACAGCCTCAGGCAGGCCGGGCGCCTCCAACTTCCTTATCTTGTTGTCTGGCCACTTGCTAGTGCCTCCTCGGAGCCCTTCCTTCATAAATCACCTTGCACTTGAATTCTCAGCTCAGTGTCTGGCTCTGAGAGAATCCAAAATAAGAAAAATATTTTTTTTTTTTCTCACATGCCTATGCCTTTACAAGAGCAGAACCTGACAGAAAGCAATGAGTCCATAAAAGAAATGGGCTGTGACGCTGAAAGTGACAGAACCCAGTGTTAAAGTCTTAGCACAGAATTTCACTTCACGATTCCATAAACAGGAACCGTTCAGCAGTCACTCAGCTGTGGATTCCACTGTGGGTCAAGTTTTGGTCTAGAGGAAGTCCATTCTGTTGCACCATAATGAAATGGCAATTTACCCTTGTATGAGATTTAAGGGAAACATGGAGATGGGGGAGCCCTACATGAAACTGAATTCAGGTCATCTGGTTTGTGTGTTCCTGGTTCAACAGGTGATACCAAAGGTTTATATCTTGAAACTTCCTTAGAAGTTGAGCAGCGTCATCTCTTAGGTATGGAGGGAATACATTGATTCCATGAATGGAGTACTGAAGACTACACACTACATCAGCTGCATCACCTCCAATCAGAATAGCAGAAAAAGTTCCCTTAACTTCCATAACTGCTTACTTATTTCCATTGTTCAGGTACCATGTTTAGTAGAGTTTTATGCATTAAAATTTGATCCACATTTGTGTGTGATGTGTGCTTGCATGCATAGTTCTAAAGAAGGGTTCTGCAAAAATATACATCACATTGATTTTATAACAAGCTTCCATTATTGAAAGAAAGGCTTGAAATGATGCTAAAATTTTGTCAGGGTGTAAGTGGGTGGGGAGACTTGAAGGCTGAGGGCCTGTGGATCTGATATAGACCAAATGCGTAACAGATCCTTTTAGCCATGGATGTAGGTGGGAGGAGCTGGAAAAAAAAAGGGCAATGGAAGAAACAATCAAAGGTTATAGGACTTTTGTGATAGGTTGATTTTAAGTAATGCGTTTCTTAGAAATTATCTGTTATCAGCCTCAGCCTGGGGAGTGTATGCAGCACTTCTCATAACACAGAGTTAAAAATCATGTCAATCCCAAGTATTCATGAGGCTTCCCTGGTGACTCAGTGGTAAAAAAAATTTGTCTGCCAAAGCATGTGACATGGGTTTGATCCCCGGGTCAGGAAGATTCCCTGGAGAAGGAAATGGCAGCCCACTCCAGAATTCTTGTCTGGGAAATCCCATGGACAGAGGAGTCAGGGACTAAGTCCATGGGGTTGCAAAAGAATTGAACACGAGTTAAAGACTAAACAGGGAGAGGAAAAAGTATTCATGAGCAATTTTAACAACAGTTTTGAATTGGATAGTAGAGAAAAAATGTGGGGTTGCTGTATATTCAACAATGTTCACATGATAAGAAAGTAACTGAGTCTATTGTGGATGAAGAAGCAGTTAAATTTTTGAGTAACTGTACAGGAAGCTACAGATAAGTCTCTGCTGTTAGAACATCATTTCAGATTCAAGTAATAATGGTGCATTCTTGCATAACTTTCCCCAGATATTGATTTTCCAAGATGCCCCAGGGTTATATTAATAAGTTTAATTAATGTAATTCATCATTAACTCCCTAGTTAGTATGGGAATTCAGCATATTTCTCCCCTGTTATTACAAAGTTCCTGATTTTGTGTGGGTTTGACCTAGTTTACAATTGTTTAGGACTGGAAAATCACACCATTTTGACTCCCACATCATTCTTCTGACTTCTGAGATGCTCAGACTACCAACTCCTGGGGAATTCTCCCTTATCCTGGACCACAGCACCAGCCATGGGTTGTCTTAGCAATTACTTGGTGTGTCTTGCTCAGAAACCTGTGGTTCACTCACAGATCAATCACTAGGGGAAGAAAATGTTTTTCTTATCACTTGTAGTCATACCCTTTTTCATTATGTTTTCTTAAAGTCTTTCCCCACCCCACTCCCCCCATGATGTCTCATACTCTCTCCCTTCAGTGCAGGCAGAGTATTCTTCTGGACTCCTGTAGCAACATTATTTCACTTCAACCAATCGCCAGGATTGTCTTCCTTTCCATCTTCCAGAATATATCATAAGCTATTCATTCTTTACTGTGAGGTTATCTAAGTGACAAGTTGACATTAATTACCACACTGCCTGAGTGAGCTGGAGCATTAATGCAGAAGCAATAAATGATACCAGCGTTGACAATGGAAACAGAGGAGGCTCCCTATGCAACTGAAATAAAGGCTTTTCCCAAGCTGACTCAGGATTATGTTAATTTTCTAATAAGGGCAGTTTGTCATTAACCTACCACATCACTAGTACTGTGAATGTTGTAACATTTTATGTCTCGTGTGTATATATGTGTGTGGATATGTAGATGTGGGCTTCCCTGCTGGTTCAGATAGTAAAGAATCTGCCTGCAAGGTGGGAGACCTGGGTTCAATCCCTACTTTGGGCAAATCCCCTGGGGAAGGGAATAGCAACCCACTCTGGTATTCTTGCCTGGGAAGTCCCCTGGACAGAGGAGCGAGGCAGGCTATCATCCATGGGGTCCCCAAAAGTGAGACACAGCTGAGTGACTAACAACCACACAAAATATGGAGATTTACGATTCAAGTAACTATTTTGTGGACTGTATAGGTTTCAATCAGAATATTAATATCAGTAATTCTCTTTTCTTTTTATATGCTTGTAGTGTACTGTATAAATAATCTCACACACCTTGATAAACCAAAATATATGACTAGATGGTCCAAAAAGCAATTGGGGTTGTAAAGTTGCCATCTGGTTTCTGCACCTGCTATTAAGTTGGCAGACTTGGACATTGGTTTCTCTATTGCCATAAAAAAAAAAAAAAAAAAAAAAAAACTTTTCATAGAGTCTCACTATCCTTGAGCACATAACACCTCTAAACATTTCTTTAAATTGTTTTTTCTTTGTTGGGTTTTGTAAAATCACTTATCCTGGTTCTTCTATGTTACTGTCCATTTCTAGATCTTCCTCCCTCTCTCACCTATTTATTCTGATTTTACTTAAAATTTTTATATTCCCCAGGATTCTCTATTCATGACTCTTTTTCAGATAGAATTTTCTTTCAGTTGAAAATGGCTTTTCAACTGGCTTGTACAAAAAGATAATTTACTGACTCAAATCACAGAATAGACTAAGGGTAGGCTGGGTTTCACTTTGATACTCACAAATATGTCACAAAAATGCAGTTATGCCCTCTCTCCAGGATCAACTCAATTCTCTACCATGTGTAGGATTCAGCTTTATGAAAATATGCGAGCACAAAGGCAGACAGGAGAAGAGCGAAGCCGCCAGCTTGCAAACGTAACTCTAAGGGAAATCTCCCTGGTTGCTTTCTGTGAAGCCCCAGCATCAGTGCTTAGCAACATGATGGCTCTGACGGTTCAAAGTCCTGTCCAGAGAACAATGACCATGAGTGAGGTATCCTGATTACCATAAGTCAATGGACATTTTGTGCAGGACTGTTCTTTGTGCAGAAATGTCTGGCTCTTGGATGGTGTTTATATCTCTTACCCTTGGGAAATAATAGCATTAGCATCCCCTCCTTCAAACACATCTTGGTTTTGTTGTTGCTCAGTCACTGAGTCACGTCCAACTCCTTGTGGCCCTGTGGACTGCAGGACACAAGGCTTCCCTTGTCCTTCACTATCTCCTGGAGTTTACTCAAGCTCATGTTCGTTGAGTCAGTGATGCTATCTAACCATCTCACCCTCTGCTGCCCCCTTTTCCTTTGGCCTTCAATGTTTTCCAGCATCAGGGTCTTTACCAATGAGTTGGCTCTTTGTATCAGGTGGCCAAAGTATTTAAGCTTCAGTTTCAGCATCAGTCCTTCCAATGAATATTCAGAGTTGATTTCCTTTAGGGTTGACTGCTTGGATCTCCTTGCCTCCCAAGGGATTCTCAACAGTCTTCTCCAGCACCACAATTCGAAAGTATCAATTCTTTGGTGTTCAGCGTTCTTTATGGAGGAGGGAATGGCAAACTGCTTCAGTATTTTTGCTGAAAGAACCCCATAAACAGTATGAAAAAGCCAAACACATCCAGCAATGCCAAGAATGCCACTCAGAATGGAGAACTGCTCATTTAGACCAAATGAGACCCACCTCTGAATGATATGACATCTACCTGACCTAAGATCATGGCTCTGAGTTCAGGAGAATAAATTTCTATTAGGAAATTTATGGTTGCTATTTGCTGTTGTTATTGTTAGGTTTGAACTACCAATGTCTGGCTAATGTCCTCTATTATCAGTCAATAAGCAAGATTTGTCTGCTAAGATCTGAGCCATTATGGTATAACACAAACTCATCTGTTATTGCAGTCTCTATAGGATCCAGTCCTGAATTTGTCATCTTGCATTTTAATTTACTTTCTATTTTAATTCCATTATTTCAGCACATTTTGTTCCTCCCATATCATTAAACATCAAGTCATATTGATTATGATTCCTAAATATTATTTTTATTATAACCCATTTTCCCCTTCACTATTGCAATGTCTTGAACTATCAAAAATGTAAGTGTATTATTAGAAGAAGGGTTTCTCTGACCCATTCTGGTATCTTTCTGTCCATCCACTGTAAAACCACCAAAGTATTCTTTCAATAACAATTCTGGTCATTTTCCTACATTCGGTGACTCCTGATTCTTTCTAGGAGGAGATGACAAACTACAGCCTGTGGATTAAATCCATCTTAATGCTTGTATTAGTAAGTGAAGTTTTATTGGGAAAGTCTCCACATTCATTACACATTATCTATGGCTGCTTTTTTAAATTTTTTTATTATTTTATTTTATTTTTTTAACTTTACAATATTGTATTGGTTTGTAAGAGCAGAGTTGAGGAGTTGCCCTTTACAGAGAAAGCCTGTTGACACCTGCCCTACACAATGCTTGTGAAATAGCATTCAGAATTGAGTGAACTTGTAGAATCTGGTAGGACAGAGTAGAGTGAAATGATATTTCATAAGCCTTTCAAGTAGCATGTGCTGTCTGCTCCATTTGACTCCAAGCACACTCTTCTAATCTTGTCTAACTGTAGCACCACTTTATCCCTAGAAATGCATCCAATCATGACATCTTTCACAAAGTGTTCCTTGATCCCAAGTAAATAGATTTAGTAATTTCATTCCTGCTTCACTTCTTCACCTGTTGTTCAGTCACTCAGTCGTGTCCGACTCTCTGTGACCCCATGGACTGCAGCACTCCAGGCCTCCCTGTCCATCACCATCTCCCGGAGTTTGCTCAAACTCACGTCCATTGAGTCAGTGATGCCAGCCAACAACTTCATCCACTGTCATCCCTTTCTGCTGCTGCCTTCAATCTTTCCTAACATGGTCTTTTCTAATGCGCTGTTCTTCTGTTCAACAGGGGGCCAAAGTATTCGAGCTTCAGCTTCAGCATCAGTCCTTACAGTGAATATTCCGGACTGATTTCCTTTAGGATTGACTGGTTCCATCTCCTTGCAGTCCAAGGGATGCTCAAGAGTCTTCTC
Organism: Bos indicus x Bos taurus; assembly: GCF_003369695.1. Taxonomy (NCBI): domain Eukaryota; kingdom Metazoa; phylum Chordata; class Mammalia; order Artiodactyla; family Bovidae; genus Bos; species Bos indicus x Bos taurus. Next base: position 6,547,340 of record NC_040099.1, on the reverse strand, counting down.
CAGCAGCCTAATTCGAAAGCACCAATTCTTCAGTGCTCAACCTTCTTTATGTCCAACTCTGACATTTGTATGTGACTACTGGAAAAACCATAGCTTGACTATACCTTCTTTACCTAGACTTTATACCATTATTGTCATTATAAAACTATACTTTTTGCATGTCATGAAACTTTAAGATTGAGACTGTGCCTTACCAATATAATTATTGAATCCTCCAAAACATTTTCTTTCATGTTGCAGGTTCATAGTTAATATTTAGTGAGTAAATAACAGAATTATTTAAAATACCTAATTGAAGATATCAAATAAACATCATCTCTTGTCCAATTATGACTTAACATTACCGGATTCTACTTGAACACACATCATTTTATCCTGAATGTGGCCTATGGAGTTCGTATGGTACATGATATGAGGAATGTAGCTCTAATGATAGTCGTGTTAGCTTCCACTTACAATGAAGAATTAACTTTCGGTGGGATGGGATCCTTGTTCATGCTGAGGAATTACTGTTTTGGCTTGTTAATCATTCAGGTAGGAAGCTACACTATTCTAGGTATGTTCACTTGACATGCAATTAGAGTTCTACAGTCTTTTTGTTAGCAGTGCAAATCCCATCATAATTTAATAAAATAGCAGCTAATGCTCATCGTTTGTAATTATAATATTGATCGTAACACTCTCCAACATAGTAAAAATGGTTTTTTGAAAGTACTGTAATTTCTACAATAGCTTAATTATGAAACACTAATCCACACTAATCCTGTTGCCACTGCATCAGTCTTTGGCTGCCCCTGCTCTGCCTCCCAGAATGGTCCTGCTCCCTCCAGGGATGTGAACAGTTCAGTGACACTCACATCACTGAACCTTTCCCGACAAGCATTTTGCAACTTGTCCTCATCGTCATGGGTAGATTATAGTCAATTTACTCATCAAGACAGGAGGAGAAATCTTGTACTTGTAGAAAGTCTTTTTTGTGTGGCTTTGACCTGGAATGAATGAAGTCCTGGGTTTCATCTTGCTCTTAAGTAAGGGCACTTCCTCTGCCTCCAGTCACTGTTGGCTCAACCAGTAGGAAGACTGTCTGACTTGTGTCCTGGTCGACGTCTTCCGTTGTTCTCTTGTAGTCTCCATTTTGAAGCCTGGAGAACTGCCGCAATTCCAGTCCTGCCTACATGGGACTCGGTTTTACATTTCATCATGCTTTGGGCAGGCACATTCCTGTTTCCAGTCTTTGTTTAGTATAAACATTATTATGTACAGATATCTATGGAATAGGCCCTGTATATTTGGGACCTCAATATTAAATTCTCCAAATCTATGTCTTGTTCTGTCATCTGACTTTCATTTGCTAAATTTTCCTTAAATTGTTACTGAGGTTGTTAGGCCAGTTGGCACAACGTCAGACATACTTACATAGTTTATCTTTCTAATTCCAGTGTTATAACCTGGTCGGTTCTCCATAATACATTTATTGGATCATTTCTCCAAACTGAGTTTGATCAGGCTGAATCATGGCATCTTCTGATTTAGAACCAAGGCTTTTGGAGTATCTCACAATACCAATAAACCTAAGCCTAAGATTTGTCAAAAAATATGATGGTACTCTAAGGGAAAATTAAAAAAAAAAAAAAGATGAGTAGTGCTCAGTTTTCAGTCACAAAATATTTCACCCTAGTAGAAAGGCTTGTCAGAAAAATGATAAGTATCACAAAATGCAAATAATTCAGTGCTAAATATAACTGTACATGAAATACAGCACAAATTGACACACAAGAATAATTATTTCCTCCAAATGGAATCTGGGGAATGTTTATCATGGACATCTGACTTACAGAATAAACAATTTTTTGTTTATATAACATATATATTGAGAATTAATGAGAGAATATTGTGTTGTGAGGAAGGATCTTGTAAAAACCTGTACATATATAAAACAGGGTAAAAATCTGGGCATCAAGATACACATATGATAGAAAAGTCCACCAATTCAGGATGAATTAAATGGGGAAAAAATGGGCTTAGTACAATAGTGATTAATGCTGAGCCAGTATATGGTAATCAGTGCATTAGGCTGAAGGAGGATGCATTCTTTTCTAGGGTCAGTTTTTATTTCACAGCAGCCAAGGAGACCAGTGATACCTCTAAGTTTTCTGGTGTGTGAAGTTGACATGACGTCAGATTTTAAGTATTACAAATATCCCTCTTTTGTGATCCTAGAAAGATTAGTCCTAAAAAACATGCCTAGAAAATAGAAAATAGTCTAAAAGATAGTTAAACAATTTTTTTTACTTTTAATTAAAAACTACTATATAGCACATATATCAAGTATTAAGATTTATATACTATGTTGAAATTGAGAATAACAAAGTATACAGTTTTCTTTTTCAAGATTAGGCTTCCTGGCTATACTGTCTAGACTTTTCAAGTCTTCATGGCCTCTAAGCATCTCTCTGTCATCTAATTATGTTTTAAAAAAAAAGCTAGTGCTGTCCTGAAGTCTGTTACTTCACTTGTACTTTAGTCTCAAAGTAAGGAGCTTATTTGCTTCAAGTTTAATGCATAGAACTACTCAGTCTGAATTATTTGTTGTTGTTCAGTCCCTAAGTCATATCTGACTCTGTGACTCCATGGATGGCAGAATGCCAGTGTTCCCTATCCTTCGCTATCTCCAGGAGTTTGCTCAAACTCATGTCCATTGAGTCAATGATGCCATACAACCATCTTATCCTCTGTCACCCCCTTTTCCTCCTGCCCCCAAACTTGCCCAGCATCAGGGTTTTTTTCCAATGAGTGAGCTCTTCACATCAGGTGTCCAAAGTATTAGACCTTCAGCATCAGTCCTTCTAATAAAGATTCAGGGTTGATTTCCTTTAGGATTGACTGGTTTGATCTCCTTTCTGTTCAAGGGACTCTCCCCATCACTATTTGTTTGGTGTGCATCTTGCATCTTTCATTTTCAATCATTCAGCAAATTTACTGGGCACCTATGGTTTTTCCAGTGGTCATGCATGGATGTGAGAGTTGGACTGTGAAGAAAGCTGAGCGCCAAAGAATTGATGCTTTTGAACTCTGGTGTTGGAAAAGACTCTTGAGAGTCCCTTGGACTGCAAGGAGATCCACACAGTATATCCTAAAGGAGATCAGTCCTGGGTGTTCTTTGGAAGGAATGATGCTAAAGCTGAAACTCCAGTACTTTGGCCACCTCATGAGAAGAGTTGACTCATTGGAAAAGACTCTGATGCTGGGAGGGATTGGGGGCAGGAGGAGAAGGGAAAGACAGAGGATGAGATGGCTGGATGGCATCACTGACTCCATGGACATGAGTTTGGGTAAACTCCGGGAGTTGGTGATGGACAGGGAGGCCTGGCGTGCTGCGATTCATGGGGTCGCAAAGAGTCGGACATGACTGAGCAACTGAACTGAACTGAACCATGTATCAGACATTGTTCTAGAATCTAGGTAAACAATGGAAAAAAATCTGAAAAAATTCCTTTCCCTATGCAGCCCAAGGAACTCAACACTAAGAACCTGGTTGCAATTTTAGAGAGAAATGCACATTTTCCTTGTAGTTGTCACTCAAAGTTTTACAAACATTTAAAATGCAATAGTGAAGTAAAATTATAGACATCTGACAAGATAATGCTGCTGGTATTCGTAAAACAGAGACTGAAATGATGCCTAATCATAAAGAGAAGACACATTATTAGTGTTGGTGGCAACTGGCAATCTAAAATTGAATAAATCTATTTTAATAGATAGTGAATACAAAATTAAAGCAGAATTTAGGAAATTATTTCAGTTATAAATATATTTTAGAAGTATTCAACCAAAAACTAGCAATTTTTTAAAAATTTCCTACTCAGTGTAAATATGGACATATGATATGAATAATCAAGTGCATTCAAATGAGTGTCATTGGATTCCAAAAATATATTTAGTACAGTGAAAATTAAGGGGCACATTTAAACAGATGCTGTCTGAAAGGAACTGAGGATAAAAGTTCTGCCTCCAATTAGGTAATAATATTGATGCTAGGTAGACAGTTTAATTCATGTAGTAACTAATGAACATATTGCTTTGCAAAATATATTTTTGCCCTCTGTGGCAGCTGAATTAAGCAGTACTGTGAATATTGGTCCCTATTGGAATAAGCAGTTTCTATTCTGGATCTTTCATGAAATGGCTATCCTCTGGAAAAATGTAAAAGATTTATGAAAATTATTTAATGCATAAAGTAGAGAGTCTACATAAGACATTAAAGTTGGAAAGAAAAAATAGGGCAGATAAGTAAGTAAGTTGGTTCTATGTTTTGCTTTACTTTTTCAAGTGTTGCTAAACAAATCATGTAATATTTTATATACCGGCAGGTTGGAAGGTTAAAATGGAGAGAAAAAGCAGAATATGGGATTTTCAGAGGTAGGTTTGAGATACAGTTAGCTGCATGAAAGAGTAAGTTCAACATGAAGCTGGAAGAAGAACAAAGACCTAATAAAGTTAAGGATGAATGTAAATGGTATTTTAAATGACACTAAACCAGAAATAAGTGATCAGGGTCAGTCCTCAGTCAAGGTAGAAAAGAAATAGATGGGGAATGGGCAATAAAATATACAGAGATGAGTGGTTGGGTGATAGGGAATAAGCTCTAGGAACAACATATCACAGGGAGGCTGATCACACCTGTGTGTTAGGATCCAAAAAGTGCCTATCACCATCTTCTATCACGAATGTTTTGTCTTGAGAGCTTCCTGGTGGTCCAGGGGTTAAGACTGTGAGTTTCCACTGCAGCGGGCATGGGTTTGATCCCTGGCTGGGGAACTAAGATCTCATATGCTGCATGGTGTGGCCAAAGATAAAAATACACAAAAATAATATTTTTGTCCCTAAGAGTATCATGACATTTGAAATCCCGCGATTTAACATTTGTTATTTTGGCTCCTAAAAATTTAGTTCTTAAAAAAAAAAAAAAAATCTTTAATCTGAGTCCCAGGTAGCACAGTGATAAAGAATCCATTTGCCAGTGCAGGAGATACAGGAGACAGGTTCGATCCCTGGGTTAGGAAGATCCCCTGGAGGAGGAAATGACAACCTACTCCAGTGTTTTTGCCTGGGATGGACAGAGAAGCCTGGTGGCTACAGTCTGTGGGGTTGCAAAATATCAGATATGACTGAGGAACTGAGCACAGCCTAACTGGTTAACTCTTTCCTCATCTGCGCTACCTGATCCGGGGTTTAACAATGCATGTCCACTGTGGTCCTGAGTAGAACTCTTCAGCAGCAGTGCCCTAAAGGTTGACTTTGGTGAGGTTGTTTTGGTTTCTTTTTCTTTGTTTGATGTGTACCCCTCCCCTTCAGAAAGAGGATCGCATTTCCTCTTTCAGTGTTCACTGAAAAAAAAATAACTCTGATCACACATCCACAAAAATAAAGAGCCTTGAAATTAGGAGGCTGGTGCTCTGCTGGTGGGTCACCAATGATGCCTGCTGAAAATGTGTGATTTTTCATTTTACCATTTCTGGAGAACTAAAAATCTGCCAGTAAAAATATAAGATAATGAATTGGCAATCCCTAGAGTGTGTTCAAAGGCAGGTCCAGGTTTTGTGAGGCCTGCAGCTGATACAGTAGGGGCAGTCATCTTTTAAGTATGCATGCAATGTTCCTGAAACTAAATTAGGTATAAGGCCCTGGAAGGAACCCGTGCAGTTGGAGGGCCCCGAAGCTTCATCTTCATTAGCTTTACAGTAAATCTCCCTCTGTACATAATATAATTGCTCCTCAGTTATTAGCAAGCGTGGCAGGAATGGTGAAGTCAGCAACTGGCTGGCCTTGGAGCAGCAAGCAGATTCGAGGATTGGCCGTGGCCATCAGCTCACCGATGGCTTTCCCAGACTGAGGCTGAGGCCGTTATCACTAAAATATCATCTAAAGAGCAGAGGAGGTCCAGGGAGCAACAAATCTCCTCTCTTTACTTTTTAATTTGACACTCCCTGCTGTCTCTGTGTTGTGTGTCTTTTCTTCTTAAAGGTCCACTCTTGGCGCACAGCACGGGTTCATTCTGCCTTTCAGTAGTTCAAAGACGGAGGTGGCAAACTTTTTGTGTCTGCATGTATTGTGATAGTATTTTAAACAGCCTCTTATATACTAATACATCATTCATCTAACTGTTAATTATTAAGTGTCTGTTATGGGTTTAATTGCATCCTCCCCAAAGGTATGTCACATTCTGAATCACCAGGACCTCAGAGGGGGAATTTACTTGGAAATAGGTTCAGTGTGGATATAATTAGTTAAGATGAGGTCATACTAGACTGGGATGATAATCTAACCTGATCGGTGTCCTTAGGAGAAGAGGAGAGACATGGACCCCTAAAGGGAGAATGCCTTGTGAGGACAGAGGTAGAAATTGGGATGCTGGAGCTGTAAGTCCAGGAATTTCAAGGATTGCACACAAAACGCCAGGAGCTAGAGGGCCTAAGAAGAGGCATGGATGGGGTTTCCCTGACAGATTTTGGAGGGAACCTGAACCTGTGGATAAGCTGATTTCAGATTGCAAGCCTGTAGAACTGTGAAAGAATAAATTACTATTATCATAACTTCTATGGATATCAGCTCAGAAAGACATTGAAAGCCTTGTTAAAGAATTTGAGCTTTACATGCAGAGTGTAGGGAAGCAAGAGTGTTTCTTCATAAAAAGTAAATGATCCAATTTGTATTCTGCAATAATCACTGCAGATAACATGTTGGAAACATTCACCTTACTGGTCCTGCTGCCCAGAACTTAAATGAAAGCGAGTGAATAAAAATGTATAAACAGACAAAGAACACAGGAGCGGAGAGATGATGCCAGAGGAGAAATGTCAGCAACATTTTGGAACTTGGTGAGACCCTTGGATTAGTAGGCGCTGATGGAGCAGGGTGGAGGAAGTGGAAACCTAGAGGTCTGGGCTGGAGACCACAGATATGGAGTGAGCCTCTTTGTGATGAAGATTTGGAAAGGCTCAGAACACTGAGGTATCATGATCCTCTAAAAACACCTCCTAGTGTTCAAGGAGGAGCAGAAAAGAGGAGAGAAGCTTATCAGTTAACCATTTTTGCCCTTGCTGAGTCTACCGAAGCAAAGCATGAGGCTGAGTCTTAAGAAAGGCTGCAGCTGGAAGAATGGAAAGCAGACACCTCTGGGCTAGGAGTGAAGGGCTGGACTGTGAGAGGGCGTGTGAATAAAGGCTCACCTGCGGAAATGTGAGAGCCCTTCCCCTCTGGGCCTCTGGAATTCCAGCAGCCAAGCTGATGCTCTTCTGCCACGTGATTGGAGTGTTCCTTTCTATGGAATATGCCTGATTTTTTAAAATAGCTATCCCGATAGTATATATGTGTCCTTCAAAGAACCGCTGGGTCCCTGGCAACCTTACTGTGGGGCTGGTACATCCACGGGTGCCTTGTAACTAATTACTCCCTAGTGTCCTTTCTTTTCTCAGAATTTTCCACCCTTTCACCCTTTGCAATATTGTTTATGTAGATGTGAGTCCTGGATTAGTTTTTTGTTTGTTTGTTTACTGCTGTGTTCCCAAAGCCTAGAAAATGGCCTGACGTGAATATCTGTTAAGTAAAATTGAACAGTCGACTTTTTACCTTCCCATGTTTTATTTCCTTCACAGTCAAGGAAAGAGCTGAATCCAAACAAATTACAAAAAAAAGGAGCTCATAATAAGCAGAGGCAATAAGCAGAGGAAAAGTACTAAATTAGAAAAGATACCATGTGCATATTGCAAAAACAGTTACTGTTTAAAAAAAGTTCCAATAAGAAAAATCTCTTGAAAATGAAAAATGTTAAAGGTAAAATAAAAAATAATGAAAAGTATTCAGTGGCGCTGTTGAAAATATAGCTTAGACATTAGAAGTAATCAAGTAATGAGAAATAATGAAACAACTCTGCAAACCCAGGGTCTGATTAATAGAAATTATACACACACAACTGCTGCCCCACCATACACAGAAATTACGAGGGAGGATTAATAGAAGATAAGAAAAATCCAGAAATGTATAATATATGCAGACTGAATGGTACACTTGCATTGCTCAGAAAAATAAGTGAACATGCTTTCAAGGAGACAACAATGGTTCATTTTGTTGCTAGGGAAAAGTAGATAAGGTCCTAAGGGTATAAGTCAACATTAAAGAAATATGTCTTTTGTTGTTCATTTATCTGCCTTTTGATTTGTTGATGTACTCTTTTAGTCATAGAAGAACATTGACATGTATTCTAATATCAAATCAGGGCACCAACAGAGAGGCAGAAGTTGAATTTGCCCAAGAAAGACAAAGTATCCACAATGAAATAACAGCAACATTCACAAAACATCTGCTCCTTGTGTTCTTTATTCATCCATATCATTACAATTATGTAGGGAGTCTAATTACTCTATAATTTAGAAATAAAATAGCATTTTAAGGCTCTAAATTCATTTATTTACATATTTTGTTTCCCTTGTTTACTTACATGAGATAAATTTCAAGTCATTTGTCAATTTAAAAATGCAAATATGAGTAAAAATGAATGCTCAGAAATTCCTACCCCTTGAATATTATTTTATTTGTACAATTCATGCATACAACATAAATCATAGTCAATAGATATATAATGACTAATAGTAGAGACTTTGAGACTTTTATAAATTTAATAAAATCAGTACTAAACATGATAAACTAAATTATTAAGGGATCAATCTAGCAGAATGTTAAGAAAAATCTGTTGAACCTGACCATGGGGATTCTGACAAGTTTTCTTATTCCTCAGACTTGATTTTTTTTAATAATTGAATTGAATGGGGCTAAAAGTGGAAAGTTTCTGCTCTTGACCTAAAATCAATGAGTATGCTTCTTCAGGGATTTGATTAACACTCTTGAAAAGAGATCCCACTTGGGTATTTAATTACAAAATAACTCATTTTGAAAAATACATAACTAATTTTAATGTATTAGTGCTCAGTGTAAGCAAACTACAATGCTTAATTAGAAGCATAACCCCTATCCCACCCAGCGTATAGTTTTACTTCATCTCTCTCAGCCAATATAATGGCACTTAATTTAAGAGAATTATAGGCTATATAACAGGATTGATGTGAAAATTAGGTGATCACAGTTATCTTATTTAACTTTTTGGTTTAATTCATAATGCTGGGTCTTACTGTCAGAGAAAATTGTTTGCTTCTGAGCTCATCGATGGGAATTCTGTTAAATTAAATGCCTTTGCAAAGGAAAATCTATAAAGAAACACCAGATCTACTGGATAGGATAATGAAAGCAACTCTGGAAACAGTATATATACACAAACGCTACTGTGAAATACTCCAACACTGGGTCAGTTAAGCTGGAGAAGAGAATTCAGCTGGGATAATTATTTTACTGAATGTTTGAATGTTTATTAGGTATAATCACTGATTTGTGAAACATCCAGTAAGGTAGTGCTGTTAGTCCACTTTGTGAATCAATGAGAATGTGTGTTCTGGAAGACTTTAAACCAGGTTAATATACTGAATATAAACACTGCATGGTTCAGTATTTCCCCGTTGCTTCATGCATGCTTTTCATTGGTCTTGCCCACATTTTGCCCAGATGTTCTCCAGTCGATTCTCTTCAGTGAAACCTTCACCAAAACCTTAGCTTCACTCCAATTAAAGCTGAATGCTGAGGCTCTCTTTTCCAGGAATAATGGTTTCTTAAAAGCTGGATTTAACTTCACCACTGCCAAACAATTTAAAAAAACAAAATTGACCAGTCATGTGAAATGACACAATTTAAGTCCTGTAAGCTAGGCAGCTCATGACTGAAATCTCTCAGAGGAGGAAAGAAGCAGAGGCTTCCTGTCATTCAGGGTTTCTTCAAGGACACTTCTGGATCATCCATCAGGCAGAATATTAGCAGTTACCTTGCTGAGTTGAGATGACAGAATATAGAACCTAGAGATCCTGAAGGTACTAGCGGTTTCAGAACAGAGTTTTGGAGAGGAATAAACTACTCAGGGGAAAAAAAAAGACTTCAGAGTTCATCTAGGGAGCTCCTTGATTCTTTGCTAACTGTTGAGAACCATATGCATAAAGTAAAAATCCAAGTGGCTGGGCAAAGAGTAAGCAGGCAGCTCTGAGGTGAACACTTGAGTTCTCAGAGAGATGGGGATGGTTCACATTTCCACTGTTCAGAGTGGAGAGTCTGCAAAAATCCCATAGAAAATGCAGTAGACACTGCAGAGGAGATGGCCTTCAGTAGTGAGGGCACCTTTTATCTCATTTAGAGCCAATAGAGGAATGCAGGAAACAAAGAACATTTCAAAAAGTTCAAACCAAATCTCAGGTAACACCAACAAAATCCGCATACTCAACAATGTAAAACAAACAATTCTCAGGATGTAATTAAAATTCCTAGGTGCAAAACTTTGGAAAATGTGACATATAAACAGAGTAAAAATAATTCAGTAGAACAGACTCAAAAATGAAAGAGATAATGGATTTATAGTGGACATTCTGTAGTTCCTAAGCTGTGTAAAACTTTGTTTAAAAACTTGTGAAGAGAGAAATGGACTATAATAATAATCCAAATAAGTCCCTCTCTCCAACTTCCTGAAACTGTTTCCTCAGCTGCAAAGCGTGGGCTTGGAAGTGCTGACAGGGGGATGACGTGCGGTATGTCATGTACAGCGCCTGGCCGGACAGGACACTGTGATGCTGATCTGGTGGGCAGACAGGAGCAGGAGTTCCAGAACAATGGTGCGGCAGAGGCGTGGGTGCAAGAGGTGAGCTCTAGTGTCTTTCGCTCGTTGATGCCCACCCTGCCCTGGAATCCCCAGCTCCCTTCCTGTTTATCTCAATGGCAGAAGCACGCTGCTGGCGAACTTGAGACACTCCCCTCCACTGCTGCTTGTGTCCACACTAGGGCTCCCATATCCCGCTCACTCCCTCACCCTCCTCTTGGTGTGCAATGGCTGGAACAGGGCTGCACGTGGTAGACAACCAATATTTCCTAATCCAGAAAAGCTATGACAAACCTAGACAGCGTATTCAAAAGCAAAGAAACCTACTAGCTAGAATTAATCGGAATTTAGACATTACTGAAAAAATATTAAATGAATATGAAGACATACCTGTTGAGAATTTTATTACCTATAGAGAATTTTCACAGTGAAGACCACAATCTCAATGACTTATGGGGAAATATATATGCTTAGTTAAAATCATAAGGATAGGAAGAAAAGGCAGGCAGACAAACATTTGGGGAAATAATAGCTAAGTATTTTCTACATACGATGAAAACTATAAACCAACAGATTAAGGAAATGCAACTGACCCAATTGGGAAAAACACACTGTAACATCACACTGTTTAATACCAGTAAAAATATATATTAAAAGTAAGCAGGGAAAATAAAAAACACAATGTACACAAACTGACAAACTACCAATAAATTATAACCTTGAAATGTTCAAGATATTGAAATTATCACAGACTTTGTAATAGCCAATTATCACAGACTTTGTAGTAGCCACTATAATTATGCTCAGTGAGGTGAAGGAAAATACTTCTGTGAAGAAAGAAGAGATGATATATATTAGCAGAGAAAATGAAAATAGATGCTGCTGCTGCTAAGTTGGTTCAGTCATGTCCGGCTCTGTGCAACCCCATAGACAGCAGCCCACCAGGTTCCTCTGTCCATGGGATTCTCCAGGCAAGAATACTGGAGTGGGTTGCCATTTCCTTCTCCATAAAATAGATGAAGAATAATTAAGTAGAAAATTTAGAAAATAATATTTGAAGTGAAAAATACTGAATAGGCTTAATAACAGAATGAAAATTTAAAAAAGGAAGGAATGAATCAATAAAGAGCATTCAATCAGAAGTTAAAGAAAATAAATTTAAAAGTATGGAAAATCACCACTAGGACCTATCAATCGGAGAAGGCAGTGGTAACCCACTCCAGTGTTCTTGCCTGGAGAATCCCAGGGATGGGGGAGCCTGGTGGGCTGCCGTCTATGGGGTCTCACAGAGTCAGACACAACTGAAGCGACTTAGCAGCAGCAGCAGGACCTATCAAAAACTAAAGACCTAACATAGGAATAACCTATGAAGAATTAATTAGAAAGGTAGGATATGGCAGAAAAACATTTGAAGGAATAATGGCCAAAAACTTCTACTAAAGTCTGGTAAAATATTAACATTCACAAAATTAAGCTCATTTAAGTGCAAGCAATGTGTTTGGAGGAGAAGGCAATGGCACCCCACTCCAGCACTCTTGCCTGGAAAATCCCATGGACAGAGGAGCCTGGTAGGCTGCAGTCCATGAGGTCACGAAGAGTCGGACACGACTGAGCGACTTCACTTTGACTTTTCACTTTCATGCATTGGAGAAGGAAATGGCAACCCACTCCAGTGTTCTTGCCTGGAGAATCCCAGGGACGGGGGAGACTGGTGGGCTGCCGTCTATGGGGTCGCACAGAGTCAGACACAACTGAAGCGAATTAGCAGAAGCAGCAGCAGCAGCAATGTGTTTGGATAATTTTACATCTGGACACATCATAAACTACTAAAAATCAAAACTGTAAACATACTTCTTCCTTACTTTCAGAATGATGCAATCTGTACTTATTAGATATTTAATTGACAAAAAGCTATACCTCGGTTACTGGGAATACAAATAGAAGGATATATTTCAAATGAAATGTGAGGAGCCTAAAAAGTCTAAAAGCAACTATAAAGAGTCTGAATATGGTAGTCTTTGTTTCTGCTACAAGGAAATTTCTGCCACTGGACCTGGCATTCTTTCATGTCATAACATATTGAAGAGTCAGATGTAGACACCGTTTTCTCTCATTCTTGGTATCACACCAGAGTGAACCCATCTTAATATTTTGTGTCTTAACAAAATGGCAAATTAAAATCAATACTCAGAGTAAAATAGCTAGCTTCAAATTCTCCTAGTTATGTAAATCTTCAACAAAAATTCTATTTTCCCCCTAGTTATTACCTTACATCTGTAATACCTATACTCAGGGATTAATTAAGCATTGGTTGAGAATATCTCAACCTTTATTTCCAAATTTCTAAAACTGTGAAGTAGGCTTATTAGGTATTTTTAACTACAAAAATTAACTTGTAATCTGTCATTTATCTTGATGATTACATTAGGAGTCTGGAATCAAGGCAACATGTTAATTTCAAAATTTAATTGGACTAAGAACAACCCTCTGTTCCAGAAATTCATCAGACAAATTTTACATACTGGACATGCTTCTGTTAGATTATCCTTTTAAGTAAAAGGACATGGGGTATGTATGTGTACATATGTGTGTTGTTTGTAAATTATATACTCCAAGTGCAATCCTCAGATTCTGTTTCGTTGGTTATATTTAATTAAGAGAGTAATTCAGTCAATTATGTTTCTTGAAGGTGTTCAGCAGTAGGCAAGACGACCAAATTCTACCAGATTATGACTTTGTAATTTGCAGAACGCTTTGTCTCAGAACACTAAACAATTTTGCTTCCTTGATGTATTGCCAGTGAACTTTGCTTTAAAGTAAGAAAACAGTATTCTGGTCATTCTGGTCCCCCTTTATAGAATATTCAGTTCTTTACATATTCTTGGCCTGCAAAATATTATAAGCACATGGATAGTGTATAAGCATAATGACATACCTAAAGTGTCCACCCATAAATTTATGATAGATATCTTTTATTAGCTTATTTCTTTGTTTTCTTTATTTATAAAGTTTCTTCATTTATAGTTGCTTTTTATGACAGTTATTATGTATTTTCACTTTTCCTCTTTGAATTTAGTGCATCTTACATGGATATAATAGAAAAATGACCACATTTATGTAAAAGTACCTCCTTTTAAAGAGAGACGGTGACTGATTTTGTCAAACTGGTGAATCAAATGACATATATTTTTCACATACAGCATCTGATCAGCAACATAATCAACAAACAAAACTAGTATTTGTTAAATCTATGCTTAAACCCATGTTTCTTCTTACTTCCTCTATATTTACTTACACTAATATCTACCTATTAAGTAGGCTAATGTATAAAGGTTTAAATTCTAGTGTTTTTTTCCATTTGGTGTGAGTCATCCAAGCCTTTAGCTTTTTGAAAGTCTTGTCACATCTTCATCCCAGTTATTCACCAGTGTTTGGTGCTATTTATGCTCTTTTTAAATTATGTTTATCTTTATGGTAATGAGTTTGTATGCACTGAATCCTGTATTATAAAAAGAGATTGAATGGATAAATTCAAAAGTAAATTGTCATCTGTAATATCATTAAAAGTATTCCATCATAAAAATGGGTATTTTATATTTGCTACAACTTCCATTTTTGCTAAGCAAACAAGTTAAAGCCTGATTATCAAGGTATAACTTTTAAAGGAATTCTATACTATGAATTCATGCCATTCACACCATGAATTTTTCTCCTTGTTACAGCCTGACATTGGATTGAGGGATCAGTCATCAAGATTGAAATGACAAATTGATTGATGACGATCAAGACATAATAGTATCACACTTGCTCCTTTATGGCTCCATGGCCACTTCTTTAGAAATACCAGCCAAATTTTGTTGTGTCACAAAAATCAGCAAATACAATTTGAAGCAAAAGCAATGAGAGAGGAGAGGAATGAACAATGTGCCGTATTTGCTCTGGCACCTCTGGGACGCTAACTACCTTGGCAGGTTCGTCCACACTCAGGCACCATGACAGAGAGGAGTGGGGTCTTTGTACTAGGTGCTACTCACATCCGCGTTCTGGAAGACAGAGTTCCAAGGATCAGGAAAACCTGTGAAATCTACCATTTAGGAGGTGATGGTCACACAGTCAGATGTACCATGCAGTAGGTGATATTAGCTTGTTGAGCCCTGGAACCTTAGGAGAAGTTACAGGGGACATAAGTAGACAATAAAAGAATATTCACTGTCAGTTTAATTTTGCTTGAATTCCAGAGGATCTCCCTTTGCCAAACACATTTTAATAAAACTTATTTCGTTTTGTGTGCATTGACTCACTCCTAAGTCCCTCTTAGGAGTGAACATTTATTTGGCTGTTTAGTGTATAAGTAAATTTTCAGTTTTTCAAATAAACTATATTGAGCTGTTTTCACCAAGAAGGTAGAAATTGTGCTTATCATGATACTAAGAATTCACAAAGCTTTCTGAAATAGGAGTTTTATGTTGTCTTCTTTAATTACCTTAATAATCTTCCTAGGATTATAAGTTTTTTAGGTGAGACTAGAAGTTTGTTAAAACTTTAAATGTGTAACTCTAAACCCTTTATTTAGCAATTCAGCTACTTATCCTAAAGCTCCTTTCAAAAATAACTATTTAATAATTGGTATTTGCCTGTTTATGAGTACAGTATTTATTGAATAAAGGCAATTATGAATTCCAAAATTATTGTACACATGAAAGTGTTTTATAAACAAAAATTAATCTTGTCAATATAATTTCTGCTTTGAATTAATGAAGTAATTAAACCAGAATTATATACCAATTAACTTAAAATACAACCTGTATCTCAATCCTGATTATATAAACAAACACAGTTAAACACATACAAAAAAAAAGAAAATAAACCAATTTATAATCCCTCCCCATAAAGATTAGCACTATTAACATGCTGATTTAAATCCCATAGTCAGAAATATAAGTAGGTCACTATATACATTTATATTTTATTTTTATGTTAATAATGTATTAATAATATGCTGTTTGAAGCCAGGTATTTTTCTAATATTTTGAATATTTCATAGATTATTAAGTGTTATTTTAAATTTCTGTACATACTTTTATGTGGTATGTCAGATTTTAAGTATATATTTTAAATATATGTATGGTTTTAAGCATTGATATCACCAATATGTTTTTAGCATATCCAAAATAAATGATATCATTATTATTAAAATTTGTATTCATTAAAAATTAGTTTTACAGAACAGAAAGGAGTAGAAAGAAGTAGAATAACAGAAATGAGAGTAGTTTGGTAATTGACAAAATATGTCAATAACTTTAATATCTTCTCTGAAGATAATAAACATGACTTTGTTTTTATCATATATTATACAAAGGCTCTCTAGAAAACTAGCAATAAAGACAGGGTAGCTTCTAATAGTTACTTAAAACATTCTCAGGTACTTTTTCACTTGGGGAAAGCTATAGAGATGTTAAATAGTTTCAGACTTAATTATAAAAATTTTGTAATACTTATACCTTGGAATAAAGGTGAAGATGAAAATTGAGATTTCATATTATTTAGTCTATACGAACATACAAAGCTGATGACAACCATCCTTCAGATCTAGGTAGTGAGCACATGTTTAATTGATTTCTGTGTTTTTTTCTGTAAACTTGATAAAATGCAGTTATGTATCGTTTTGGAAATAAGATAAAGTAACAACAGTCAATTACATGTTCTCAGAAGTTCTCTTTTTTCAATACTTTCTTTATCTCATGTTTGTATTGTTTGCCTCGAAAAGATATCAGCAAGTTAAATGAAGGGATGGACAAAAAACACCTCTTGAAGTCAGGTAATGGGGAAGTTTGCAGACCCAGCAGGATGTCACATAAGTCTATTGAAACTTGGTTACAACAGGCTCTTCATTAGCAAAGGAATTTTCTGGAAGGCTGCTTTAGTAAGTTAGTAGCCTCCTTTTCATTGCTGTTTAATTAATCGAGATTTCACCACTGGAAGTATAAAACTATAGAAAAGTTTTATGATGAAGCCTTACAAAATCATCTTCAAAGAGTTAGAAATCCAAATTTACCCTAGGCTTTAATTGAAATGTAACCTCTGAGCTAAAAAGTAGTTTTTCCTTTTCAAGTTTATGTGTAATTATGCCCCAAGATATAAAGTGACTTGACAGTTTACTCTTTATATTTTAACTATTGCAACCTCCTATATATAACATTTAGAACAATCTTGCAAATTTTATAGTATTGAAGAGTAAGAAATGTATTTGTATCAGGATGTGAAAAATAGTAAAATTCTACCTGGGAAATAAATGTGAGGCCATAAATATAATTCTTTGACTTTACATTTATTTATTTTATTACATTTTGAAAAAACCTCCCAAAGTTTTAGCATAATATGTTGTTTTGTGTATTATGTTTTTGTAGCTATTTCCATAAGGTCACTTTGTCAGTTGATTATGCACAGGTGCCTGTCTTGATGCAAAAATCCGAGTTAGGAAATCAGTAAGATGATAGCTGCGTTAGTAACGAAAGACAGGCAAAGCATAGCAAGGAGTAACTTCCAAATCAGTTGTTTCAGGAAAATGTTGATTGGGAACCATGTGCAGGATAAATTATATACTCTGGGCTATCACTTTTATATCCCCTCTTCATAAACTCTTAAAAATTATCTATCAAGAAACGATCTGTGCAGGACTTTCCAGGTGGTCTAGAATCTGAGCATCTCTGCTCCCAGTGCAGGGGGCCTGTGTTCAATCCTTGGTCAGGGAACTGGATCCCACATGTCACAACTGAGACCCGGTACTGCTAAATAAGTAGGTAAATAAATCATAAATATTAAAAAAAATGATCTGTCTGTTAAGGTGTACTAAATTATTTTTAAAATCTACTTAGACGTTGGCCACCTCATGCAAAGAGTTGACTCTTTGGAAAAGACCCTGATGCTGGGAGGGATTGGGGGCAGGAGGAGAAGGGGACGACAGAGGATGAGATGGCTGGATGGCATCACCGACTCGATGGACATGAGTTTGGGTAAACCCTGGGAGTTGGTGATGGACAGGGTGGCCTGGCGTGCTGAGATTCATGGGGTCACAAAGAGTCGGACACGACTGAGCGACTGAACTGAGGATGTGCTAAGTAGGCATTGAGAGGAAAAGCTCTGTTCCAATAGCATTTTATTTCATACAATTTTGGTAATTTCAGCATGTAAAGATAATACAAAAACAAGGTATGTGGTGGAGAGACACAGCACTTTGGATATTGATTTTTTTTTTTTTAATAGGAAAGCTTGCATAGTTCAACTATATGTGCTTTATTATCATCAGATACTAACATGCTAGAAAATGAGACTGTAAATGTATGGATGTTTCTAGTCATAGAAATGTTCTGAATATTCCTGCTGAGTCTCCTGGTTTGTTTGTGAGGTTTTTGTAATATGTATATTTGCACTGATTTAAAATTTGATACTGGGCTTCCCTGGTGGCTCAGATGATAAAGAATATACTTGCAATGCAGGAGGCCTGGGTTCAATTGCTGGGTATGGAAGAGCCCCTTGAGAAGGGCATGGCAACCTACTCCAGTATTCTTGCTTGAGAAAGTCCATGGACAGAGGTGCCTGGTGGGCTTCAGCCCACTGGGTCTCAAAGAGTCAGACACCGAGTGACTATCACCTGCACTTCAAAAGTAGATATAATTTTGTAAACTGTTTGTTGCCACACATGATAATCACACAGTTCATCACTGCCCTTCTAGAAAGCGTTCTTATCTTTTGATTCCTTTGTCAGAAGAAAATCTATGAAATTTAGATCCAGGGTCTCTTTGGCCAAAAACACACAAAGTTTAAATTATTTGGATTCAGAGTTTATTACCTTATAAACCTTTGATCAAAGAGGAGACAGAGTCAAAGAAAAGTCCCATACATTTTTGGGCATGCAAGGGTTAGTTGAGATCAGGATCCGTCTAACCGACCACTATCAAGTGGGATTCAAGAAGGATAGTTAGTTTGCTTTTGAAAATCTAAGTCATGGAAGTTCAGTGCTTCAGTGGCTTCTAAGTAAAAACAGCGTATGATTTCTCATGAGAATCTGCCGCCAGAGAAGCAGCTTTTAATTAAGAATATAAATAATAACATCTCTCAGGAGGATAGTGGAAATAATTGCCAGTGTCAGAACATTCTAACGTTTTTCTTTTTTATTTTCCAAAGTTTCCCTAATGTCTTATTTCCTATGTTGTAATGCAAATTCTTAACAAAACCTTTCATGCTTTCTGGATCTGGGGGTGTTCAATGGTGTTTACTTCCCTGAGTCATCAACACCCGTGACTCCATTAAAGTCTAAAAGACCCTTTATCTTCTACAAAATTCTCAGTTTTAATTAATAATTGAAAGCATCCCAGAGAACTTTTAAAGAAAAATACTAAGTCAAGTTGGCCATTCATAGGAAGGGGCTTCGGCAGCTGCTGTTGTAATGATTCATATGACATCACACCTCTTCTCTAGGGTATATCCTGGTGTAAATGAATGAAGAAAAATGAAAAAAAAAGAGCAGCTGCAGGGGTATGGCTGCAATGTTTGCACCTCAGTGGCTGCTTGGAAACAGTTTCAGTCACCAGTCAAAAGCTCTGCAGTTGAAGTTGCGATGAGATACAGTGTCGATATTAAGAGGTGTGGTTGCTAGGGCTGTGGTATCAAGTACAGCACGCTGGGTAGCTCACACAACAGAAGTATATTCTCTTGCTCTTTTGGAGGTGGGGAAGTTTGAGATGGAGGTATTGGCGGAATCTGTTCTTTCTGAGGCTTGTCTCCTTGGCTTGCAGATGGTGGTCTCTCTTTGTCGTCACGTGGTCTTCCCTCTGTTCCTGTCTGTGTCCTGATTTCATCCTCTAACAACACTGGTTACATTGGGTTGGAGCCCCCCTCTCCCCACAGTGACCTCATTTTAACTTCATTATCTCTGAGAAGTGTCTCCTTTCTACTTCAGTAGGTTTTGCTGATACCACCGTTTTTCAAGCGCCAGAGCCCAGCGTGACCTAACAGCAGACTGCCCTCGTCCTGGCCCTCCGTCTCTTCTTGGCCTTTCGACCCCTGTATCTTTACCTTTCTCTCTGACTCCTCTGCAAGTGCACGCCTGCTCCCTCACCCCCTCTCTCTGATGGTTTCTCTGCTTCCTTCTCAGTCTCCTCTTTCCCATCTCATTATTTGGCTCAAATTAGGTAAAGGCTTGCATGGAATTAATAGATAGTAAAGGCTATTTGTGCTAAAATAGGTTATAACTAATGGTCTGACAGCTCTATAAATCATGAAGGATATAAATGTACAATTAAATCATCCAAAAGTGTAACAAAACAATTGGTTTTTAAACACATTTTGAAAATATTTTTCCTCTTTTAAATTACAGAATAATAGCTCTATTGATAATGGTAATTAGAAATGTAATTAATCATTGAGATGAAATATTTCTAGAGTAAATATTGAGCATTGAGATGAAATTTCAACCAAAGCTATGATATATATTCTTTTATACATTTAGCCTTGTGAGTATGTTTTATTGACATTGTTTAATTGCTGAATCATGTCTAAGTCTTTTATGACCTTATGAACTGTAGCCTACCAGGCTCCTCTGTCTATGGAATTTTCTAGGCCAGAATACTAGAGTGGGTTGTCATTCCCTCCTCCAGAGGAATCTTCCCACCCCAGGGGTAGAACATGTGTTTCCTGCGTTGGCAGGTGGATTCTTTATCACTGAGCCATCAGGGAAGCACCGTGTGTCTTTATATGTGTGTATAAATGTTAAATGTGTATGTGTATATGTCTCTATTACTTACCATTCTTGTTTGTGTATTCCCTTGAGTAAAGATTTGGTTGGGTACATTTAGATTTGTGAAGAGAGGCGTGGGGCAAGGTCATTCCCAAGGTCTGCCTCTAGGCAGAACAAATGGACAGCACTTCAGTGTAAAGTCAGAGAATGTTAGGCTGCCTGTCAGGGATGATGGGCAAGCTGATGAGGCTGACCTGATTAATCTGGATAAGATAAACCAGTTTTGTAGCCTTGAATCAATGATTTATGAGGCAGTGATGACTGCTTGGTTTAAACCAGGGTGAGAGGAAGGAAAACAAACCCAAATACTTTTTAAGAAAATAAGTAATACCATAATAAAATGCCAATATAGTAAGTTTTATAAAGACAAATCATGAATTTTTGAAATAATAGATGTTGGCTAGAGAGACAGTATTTTCTTCAATTAGTAAGGTATATTTTCTTGAGGTATTTAGCCATTCTGCTTCCATCCATATAGACACAAACATATGTAATAGGTCTATAGTCTATATCAATGCTGTGTTATCTTACCTCTGAAACTTTTTCTGAGACATAAAGAAAACATTTTTAATGAAGAAAATGTTTAAAATTCTTGACCAATAATACTTTTTGAGAGTTGGCAAGTGACCTCCACATGCAACCTTCCCTCATGTAATTTGTCAGATACATTAAAATAAAGTATTTCTTTTTACTCAAAAGTCCATTCTTTAAAAACTTTATTTCAAAATAACATTGGATTTACAGAAGAATTGTAAAGGTAGTACAGAAGGTTCCTGTATATCCATCCCCCAGCTTCCAATAGTTAT
This sequence comes from Bos indicus x Bos taurus, assembly GCF_003369695.1. Lineage (NCBI taxonomy): Eukaryota > Metazoa > Chordata > Mammalia > Artiodactyla > Bovidae > Bos > Bos indicus x Bos taurus. The sequence goes on along the minus strand of NC_040099.1, from coordinate 6,525,994 downwards.
CGTTTTAAATAATCATCATGTATGTATTAAAATGAAGAATGTAATACTGACACAACATTATCAATTGAACAAGCCTTCATTTTCCACCAAATTTTTCACTAATGTTCTTCAAACCTGAGATCCAATATAGGATACAAACATTGCATCCTCTTTCATCACATATCCTTATTTTTCTCTAATATATATTCATTTCTTGGTCTTTCCTTGTGTTTATTGATCTTGATACTTTTGAGGAGTATTGATCTAGTATTTTGGAGTATTTGTTCCTCAACATAGGTTAAACGTAGGTTTAACTGATGTTTTCTCATGGTTTTGAGCTTTTTAGAAAATACCACAGACATGAGTGTTCTTATTCTATCATTCTGTCAGGAAGTACAAGATATCAACTTTATCTGTTATAAGATACTAATCACTTGGTTAAGGTGGTGTCCACCAGATTTCCCCACCAAAAAGTTACTATTTCACTTTTCCCATATCCTCTTTGTTGCAAGTCAGTTGCTAGACCCAGGATACTCTGAGAGGAATTCAGAACTACCTCCTGGAGAGAGAAATATCAAGAACTCTGTGGACACATGTAACCATAGTAGTTAATACTGTGTGGGAGGAGAAACCTTGAAGATATACAAATATGCATTCCAAAAGATTTACCTACTAAATTAAAAATTGTCCCGTTAATCCATGGAACCTGCCTGCAGCAATTAGTACCCCAGTGTCGCAATGGTAATTTCCTATTCCCCTCATTCCTTTTAATTTATTACTTAGTAATCTTCTGTAGGGAAGATTTACCTTGCCTTGCATTTATTTGTTAATGTATTAATTATATCAGTATGGATTCATGGACATTTCTTGTTAAAAGTATAAACCTATAATTATTTATTTTTTGCTCAAATTATTGGGCCATTTAGAGTTCTTCCAGCTTGATCTTAGGAAAGAGTTATTTTAATTTAATAAATTGTAATAGAAAATGATGTTGATATAGAGGATAAAATAACCATATAGTAAATGGATCCAATGAACAAGTTCACCTTTGTAACCATGAATAATGACTGCACCAAGTAAATGTCTAACAGGATCAAACAGAGGTGCTGATTTTAACTTCTAAAGCATCAGAGTGTATATTCACTCAAGTAAGATTTTTTTTTTTTTTTGCAAAAAAAGAATTATCATGCATTGATTCTTAGTTTTATTGGTGAAACAACTTTAGAACAGAATATTTGTACCAAAGAGATAAAGTCCTTTAACCAAGGTTACTTGAATACATCTGCTTTTAGGTGACAGCTGTGGTGGCAACAACAAGGGATAATTCAGGAAAATCGGTTAAAAACAGGGGTACCTACTGGTATATATCTACTGAAATGCTTCATGTGTGCAATGATAGCAAGTTTTAGTTTTTAATTATGTGCTGCACCTTGTTTTATAAAACAATTAAAAAATAGCGAATCCAGGGATTAATTGAATCCTGCTATTTTTCCTACAATCAGTAGTAAATTCTGTAATCCCCTATACTCAGTTCAGTTCAAGTGACTGAGTGGATCAGTGATGTACAACACATTGAGTATTGTCCCTCTTTTCAAAACAGCCAGACAGCATCGCAGGAAAATGTCTTTTTTCAGGTTGACATTTAGATGAATTTTTAAGATGAACTGCCAGCAATTCATAGGCTGATTTTCTTATCATATATTGTCTAGTTTTGCAGTTTTAGAGTACTACCCAGCTTTCAGTTTTTAATTTCAACTTTAAAAACTTTCTTAGGCACAAAAGATATGGATTTAATTACTTGGTTATATTGTGAATTGAAAAATACTATTCTAATCCCAGACCATGGATATATATAATATTTTGGTTGTCTTAATTGCAGGAATTTAATGCTGAAAAATTATAATACCAAGGATAAGTTTTTGACTATATGCATATGGTTTCAGAAGGATAAATTGCATATATTTAATTCTAAGTAAAGATAAAAATACACCAAGTCACAGGTGTAAATGGCACGTCAAAATCTGTAGGATTTAATACATTAGTATATTCTAAGAAGTCTTGAGGAATATATTTCAATTTGTCTTTATATTTGTTCTAGGATCAGTGATTGCAATCTTCTGAATTTTAGTTGAGTAATATGTAGGAATAGTTAATGACAGATTATGAGGAAAAGTAAACCAGAGACTGTTTTTTCCTTTAATTGAAGGTAGTTAATTTATAATATTATTTTACTTTCAGGTATACAACATAGTGATTCAGTATTTCTACAGATTATACTCCAGTTGAAGTTATTGCAAAATAATGGCTGTATTTCCCTGTGCTATACAATGTATCCTTGTTGCTTATCTACTTTATACATAGAATTTTGCATTTCTTAATCCACTACTCCTGTCATGCCCTTCCACTGGTAACCACTAGTTTGCGTTCCACATCTGTGAGCCTGTTTCTTTTTGTTATATTTGTTTGGTTTATTTTTTACATTGCACATATAAGTTATAGCAGACATGGTGTGTTTTTTTCTGTTTTGTTTTACTAAGCATAATGTCCCCTGGGTCAATCTATTGTTGTTTAGTCACTAAGTCATATCCAACTCTTTTGCAACTCCACGGACTCTAGCCCTCCAGGTTCTTCTGTCCATGGGGTTTCCCAGGCAAGAATACTGTAGTGGGTTGTCATCTTGTCCAGAGGATCTTCCTGAATCAGGGATTGAACCCACGTCTCCTGCATTGGCACGGGGTTTCTTTACCACTGAGTTGCCAGGAAAGCCCCTGGGTCAATCTCCATTGCTGTAAATGGCAGAATTTCATTTATGAAATGAATTTATGGCTGAGTAATATCCCAGTGTGTGTGTGTTTGTATATATAATCCATTTATTTGCTGATGGACACTTAGGTTGCTCTTCAGTTCAGTTCAGTCGCTCAGTCGTGTCCAAATCTTTGCACCCCATGAATCGCAGCACGCCAGGCCTCCCTGTCCATCACCAACTCCCGGAGTTCACTCAGACTCACGTCCATCGAGTCAGTGATGCCATACAGCCATCTCATCCTCTGCCATCCCCTTCTCCTCCTGCCCCCAATCCCTCCCAGCATCAGAGTCTTTTCCAATTAGTCAACTCTTTGCATGAGCTGGCCAAAGTACCAGAGTTTCAGCCTTAGCATCATTCCTTCCAAAGAAATCCCAGGGCTGATCTCCTTCAGAATGGACTGGTTGGATGTCCTTGCAGTCCAAGGGACTCTCAAGAGTCTTCTCCAACACTACAGTTCAAAAGCATCAATTCTAAGGCGCTCAGCCTTCTTCACAGTCCAACTCTCACATCCATACATGACCAAGGAAAAACCATAGCCTTGTCTAGATGGACCTTTGTTGGCAAAGTAATGTCTCTGCTTTTGAATATGCTATCTAGGTTGGTCATAACTTTCCTTCCAAGGAGTAAGTGTCTTTTAATTTCATGGCTGCAGTCACCATCTGCAGTGATTTTGGAGCCCAGAAAAATAAAGTCTGACACTGTTTCCACTGTTTCCCCATCTATTTCCCATGAAGTGATGGGACCGGATGCCATGATCTTTGATTTTTGAATGTTGAGCTGTAAGCCAACTTTTTCACTCTCCACTTTCATTTTCATCAAGAGGCTTTTTAGTTCCTCTTCACTTTCTGCCATAAGGGTGGTGTCATCTGCATATCTGAGGTTATTGATATTTCTCCCAGCAATCTTGAATCCAGCTTGTGCTTCTTCAGTCCAGCGTTTTTCATGATGTACTCTGCATATAAGTTAAGTAAGCAGGGTGACAATATACAGGCTTGACGAACTCCTTTTCCTATTTGGAACCAGTCTGTTGTTCCATGTCCAGTTCTAACTGTTGCTTTCTGATCTGCAAATAGGTTTCTCAAGAGGCAGATCAGGTGGTCTGGTATTCCCATCTCTTTCAGAATTTTCTAGTTTATTGTGATCCACACAGTCAAAGGCTTTGGCATAGTCAATAAAGCAGAAATAGATGTTTTTCTGGAACTCTCTTGCTTTTTCCATGATCCAGCAGATGTTGACAATTTGATCTCTGGTTCCTCTGCCTTTTCTAAAACCAGCTTGAACATCAGGAAGTTCATGGTTCACATATTGCTGAAGCCTGGCTTGGAGAATTTTGAGCATTACTTTACTAGTGTGTGAGATGAGTGCAATTGTGCAGTAGTTGGAACATTCTTTGTCATTGCGTTTCTTTGGGATTGGAATGAAAACTGACCTTTTCCTGTCCTGTGGCCACTGCTGATTTTTCCAAATGTGCTGGCATATTGAGTGCAGCACTGTCACAGCATCGAGATGACAGCATCATCTTTTAGGATTTGAAAGAGCTCCACTGGAATTCCATCACCTCCACTAGCTTTGTTCATAGTGATGCTTTCTAAGGCCCACTTGACTTCACATTCCAGGATGTCTGGCTCTAGGTCAGTGATCACACCATCGTGATTATCTGGGTTGTGAAGATCTTTTTTGTACAGTTCTTCTGTGTATTCTTGCCACCTCTTATTAATATCTTCTGCTTCTGTTAGGTCCATACCATTTCTGTCCTTTATTGACCCCATCTTTGCATGAAATGTTCCCTTGGTGGCTCTAGTTTTCTTGAAGCGATCTCTAGTCTTTCCCATTCTGTTGTTTTCCTCTATTTCTTTGCATTTATCGCTGAAGAAGGCTTTCTTATCTCTTCTTGCTATTCTTTGGAACTCTGCATTCAGATGTTTATATCTTTCCTTTTCTCCTTTGCTTTTCACTTCTCTTCTTTTCACAGCTATTTGTAAGGCCTCCCTAGACAGCCATTTTGCTTTTTTGCATTTCTTTTCCATGGGGATGGTCTTGATCCCTGTCTCCTGTACAATGTCACGAACCTCATTCCATAGTTCATCAGGTACTCTATCTATCAGATCTAGGCCCTTAAATCTATTTCTCACTTCCACTGTATAATCATAAGGGATTTGATTTAGGTCATACCTGGATGGTCTAGTGGTTTTCCCTACTCTCTTCAATTTAAGTCTGAATTTGGCAATAAGGAGTTCATGATCTGAGCCACAGTCAGCTCCTGGTCTTGTTTTTGCTTACTGTATAGGGCTTTTCCATCTTTGGCTGCAAAGAATATAATCAATCTGATTTCGGTGTTGACCATCTGGTGATGTCCATGTATAGAGTCTTCTCTTGTGTTGTTGGAAGAGGGTGTTTGTTATGACCAGTGCATTTTCTTGGCAAAACTCTATTAGTCTTTGCTCTGCTTCGTTCCGTATTCCAAGGCCAAATTTGCCTGTTACTCCAGGTGTTTCTTGACTTCCTACTTTTGCATTCCAGTCCCCTATAATGAAAAGGACATCTTTTTTGGGTGTTAGTTCTAAAAGGTCTTGTAGGTCTTCATAGAACCGTTCAACTTCAGCTTCTTCAGCATTACTGGTTGGGGCATAGACTTGGATTACTGTGATATTGAATGGTTTGCCTTGGAAACGAACAGAGACCATTCTGTCGTTTTTGAGATTGCATCCAAGTACTGCATTTCAGACTCTTTTGTTGACCATGATGGCTATATCATTTCTTCTGAGGGATTCCTGCCTGCAGTAGTAGATAGAATGGTCATATGAGTTAAATTCACCCATTCCAGTCCATTTCAGTTCACTGATTGCTAGAATGTCGACATTCACTCTTGCCATCTCTTGTTTGACCACTTCCAATTTGCCTTGATTCATGGACCTGACATTCCAGGTTCCTATGCAATATTGCTCTTTACATCATCAGACCTTGCCTCTATCACCAGTCACATCCACAGCTGGGTATTCTTTTTGCTTTGGCTCCATCCCTTCATTCTTTCTGGAGTTATGTCTCCACTGATCTCCAGTAGCATATTGGGCACCTACTGACCTGGGGAGTTTCTCTTTCAGTATCCTATCATTTTGCCTTTTCATATTGTTCATGGGGTTCTCAAGGCAAGAATACTGAAGTGGTTTGTCATTCCCTTCTCCAGTGGACCACATTCTGTCAGATCTCTCCACCATGACCTGCCCATCTTGGGTTGCCCCACGGGTATAGCTTAGTTTCACTGAGTTAGACAAGGCTGTGGTCCTAGTGTGATTAGATTGACTAGTTTTCTGTGAGTATGGTTTCAGCGTGTCTGCCCTCTGATGCCCTCTTGCAACACCTGCCGTCTTACTTGGGTTTCTCTTACCTTGGGGGTGGGGTATCTCTTCACGGCTGCTCCAGCAAAGCACAGCTGCTACTCCTTACCTTGGACGAGGGGTATCTCCTCACAGCCTCCCTTCCTGACCTTCAACGTGGGATAGCTCCTCTAGGCCCTCCTGTGCCTGCGCAGCCACAGCTCCTTGGATGTGGGGTTTGTCCTCCCGGCGCAGCCCCTGGCCTGCAGCGTGGGGTAGCTCCTCCTGGCCACTGCCCCTGACCTCAGACGCGGGGTAGCTCCTCTCGGCTATTCCTGCACCTTCGCAGCCTGGCACTCTCTGCTGCTGCCCCTCACTTCCGATGTGGGGCCGCCGCTGTTCGGGCATGGGGTTAGGTTGCTCTTAGGAGTTTTAATAAAATGTGATGTTGGGAACAGTGGACAAGCTGGACACTTACTTTACAGTATGATATTGAAGACATCAACCATCTCTATTTTCCTCCTGTCTTCCCAGTACTTGCTAAGTGTCTAACACAGCTGGCTGCGATAATCCCCCTGACCCCTTTCCCTGAAGAAATACACTGGAATTCTGCGGGATGAGTGCAAATACTCTTCCTCTCTTGAAGGGTGAGTCTGAGGATTGCACACCTTCTCCCAGTCCTGCAGTGCTTGAGGTTGCTGAAATGCTATCACCCCCTTTCCTGATCCTCAACTCCCCTCCCCCCACCAAGCATTCCCACTGTTGTCAGGCGCCTCAGTGTTCTGAGTGAGATGACGCGGAAGTCTTTGGGTAGCAACCCCAAAAGGCTGGTGTGTTGGATGGATGCGTCACTGATTCCTTCTCATGCAGGGGAAATCGGGGGCTGAGTGGTCTGAGTACTGAGCTATAGAAGTTTGGGCACAGGGCTGTAACAGATAAACTGCTCCTCTTACCCATTATAAAGCATTTCCCCCGTCAGTTTTGTGCTCCCTTGGTGTCCTGCAGATTCTCACCTGGATTCTAGAGTTCCCATAAAGCATTTTGGCCCCGGTGTCTTTTCATCCATGTTTCTGTAGAGGGAAGAGAGCGCAGGACTGACTTCCTCTCCCACTATCTTTCTGAGGTTACTCTGAAGATTTAAACATGTATGGCAGGAGGGGACTTACAGCAGAGGGGCATTACTGACCAATAAAATGCTCTATTCAAATCATAAAAGGTTCTTTTATTTCCCTAAATGAGCTGCAGTTTTAGGATTATTTTTTAAGGTGACTGAAACGTGTATGTTTTATGATTTGAGGGTGCACAGGCTGTATGTGTCTGCATGTGTCAGGATCGGACTAGTTTGTGTTACCGCAAATGAATAAGCAAAGTCTCAGTGATCGAAAGCATCAAACGTTTATTTTTGAACTGACGTTCAGCACCAGGGCAGCTGTTCCCCAGGTGATCAAGGGTGAGAGAGGAGACAGATTCAGGACACTGGGCTCCCTTAGATGAGGCATTAGGAAAAGAAGAAAGACTGAAGAACCTGCTGGAAAGTCCATTCTTTGGCCTGAAATTGACACTCCTCATTTGTCACCACCCATGACCAATCACATGTTCCTTATGAACTACAGATGACTGTAATACTCCTGTGTGTTTGGAGGACTGGAGACATGGGTATGGGGGGCGATCTAAGGTGTCTCTCCCACAATAGAAGACAGTAAGTTAAAAAGATAAGATTTTTGCCAAGAATTGGCTAATTTCCTTCCATTAATTACAATATATCAGTGGAACAAATGGAATGGTTATGCTATCAAATTTCCTTATCTCGTATATAAATGGCAAAAATATTATATATTCATTTTTGTCAGTATGTTTCCATTAAGTTTTTTTAAAAGTTGGCCAAAAGTGGTCATCGAAGTCACATTGTTTGAGTTTAGAACTTGCAAATGTGAATATTTGCAAATTCAGAGAAATTGTAAACATACTTGAGATTAAGACTAATTACTTGAAGGAAAAAAAGAATGTTTTATATGTATGCCCAACATGAGTTCAGTTAGTGATTACACAACAATAGTAATGCACATGATTGCTAATACATTCAAATTCCAAACATGTAAAAATTAGGAAGCCAGTCTTTTGTTAAATAATGTAAAAATGTAATAATCAACATCTAATTAATCTACAGAAAACCCCTGGCATTTATAAATAAAACCAATTGCATTTCCTTTCTTAAGAAATAAATTATAACTGCATAAATAACCTTGAAAACCTCTGCTCTTGTTTAAGTGTTTGAATAATGAGGTATTTGGACAGAATAAGTAATGATTTGGGGAAAAAAGGATGCATACCCTTTGTTTTCTTATAAGATAGAGTAAAATGTTTTTTACCCTCTGTCTGTTGTGTTTAGTCACTTCAGTCTTGTCCAACTCTTTGTGACCCCATGGACTGTAGCCCACCAGGCTCCTTTGCTCATGAGATTCTGCAGGCAAGAATACTGGAATGGGTTGCCATTTCCTCCTCCAGGGGATCTTCTTGACCCAAGGATTGAACTTGTGTCTCTTATGTCTCCTGCATTAGCAGGTGGGTTCTTTACCACTAGCACCACCTGGGAACCCATCTGTCTATTAAATAAGATATATTTTCCTTGAAAACAAAACAAAAAAAATCCCTTGACTGTTTTACTATTATGTGATTTAAATAATTAATTCTAAGAAAACAGGTGAATTCTAGTCCAAAATCCTATGATAGCATTTATACTCAAAGCGACATAATTTACATGAAATTAAATACTTTTAAATTGAGAAATTGTTCCTACCAATAAACTGTCCATGCTGTTTGGTAGTCATTTCACTTATTTAAGCTTGTGAATGTTCGTATATTCTCTCAAGGATTTTAAATATATTTTCTGAGTAAAAGGTACTATATGTTTCCAACTACTTGGCACTTTTAAGCTCAGGGCCCAATTATATTCTGCATCCCCCACAACGGTGACTGCTAAGCCCTGGAGCTGCAAACATGAGTAACTCACGCAGGTCCTGTCAGCAGGGAATCGACACAGAGTGAATGTAAGGTGGAGAGACAGAGATGAACTGACACATGATGTCCATCTGCTATCATAAGCACTCTTAATTATCCAGAAAGATCTGGGGACACTTCACTCTGCATTTCTGAGTCACCAGTTTCTCATTTACAGGAAGGAATATACAATTATGCTGACCTAAATTTACTAATTTGTGAAAACCAACTGCTAGTGGTAAAGAACCCGCCTGCCAGCTCTGCCAGTCTCCTGCAGGAGACTTAAGAGACACTGACTGGTTCAATCCCTGGGTTGGGAAGATCCCCTGGAGAAGGAAATGGCAACCCTCTTGCCTGGAGAATCCCATGGATAGAGGAGCCTGGTGGGCTACAGTCCGTAGGGCCGCACAGAGTCTGACACGACTGAAGCAAGTTAGCACGACATGGATCAATCTAATTGGTGAAATGGAATATTTGTTTCACAATTCATAAAGACATGCTGCTGTTACTAATACTTGTTTATGTCCTTTTAGAATTAACAAGGAGATATATGTATATACATGTTATTATTTATTAATAGGCATTTATATTTAAATTTAGTTGCATCCATAGGTAATAGTATATAGCACTTCGGCAAGAGATAATTAATGACTTTTATAACCATAACTGCTCATCAGGTACAAGAACAATTGCTAATGAAAATTGATTTGGCCTGATATATTATATGTGTGAGTGTGTGTGTTTACTAATATGTATGTTTTTGACATAAAAACCCTAATAATTACATGAAAAATAAAATTAATGGTTTTTAATTAACTTTTGTTAATAGTTGACTGAAGGTAATAAAAGAATAGAGTGAGTAGATTACAAATAAAACACTATGGGCAGATTGTTTTTTTTTTATTATATATTTAATTTTATTATTTATTTATTTACTTATTATTATTATTTTTTTTTTACTTTACAATATTGTATTGGTTTTGCCATACATCAACATGCATCCGCCACGGGTGTACACGTGTTCCCCATCCTGAACCCCCCTCCCACTTCCCTCCCTGTACCATCCCTCTGGGTCATCCCAGTGCACCAGCCCCAAGCTTCCTGTATCCCGCATCGAACCTGGACTGGTGATTCTTTTCTTATACGATATTATACATGTTTTAATGCCATTCTCCCAAATCATCCCCGCACCACAGAGTCCAAAAGACTGTTCTTTTGGACATAGATGTATATCTATGTATACATCAATGTATACAGACATAGATGTATATCTGTGTCTCTTTTGCTGTCTTGCATACAGGGTGTCGTTACCATCTTTCTAAATTCCATATATATGCGTTAGTATACTGTATTGGTGTTTTTCTTTCTGGCTTACTTCACTCTGTATAATAGGCTCCAGTTTCATCAACCTCATTAGAACTAATTCAAATGTATTCTTTTTAATGGCTAATACTCCATTGTGTATATTTAACACAGCTTTCTTATCCATTTATCTGCTGATGGACATCTAGGTTGCTTCCATGTCCTGGCTGTTATAAACAGTGCTGCGATGAACATTGGGGTACACGTGTCTCTTTCAGTTCTGGTCTCCTCAGTGTGTATGCCCAGCAGTGGGATTGCTGGGTCGTATGGCAGTTATGCTCTGTGTTTAGTTATCTGATCATATTAGAGTAAAGCAGTCCAACATAGTGTTTATATGAAGCTGTTTATGAAGTGAGCTTAATGAATCTACTCCCTGAATTCATTCTCAGTCCAAGTTTATACTGACTGGAGAGCCTTGAGTAAGTCGTTGTCCTCTCACATCCTAAACTATATCATTTGGAACACAGCAATAAAAATAATAACAGTAAGAAGAGGAGCTATATCTACTGAGGAGGGTGGGTCAAAGAATGGAAGGTGCTACAATATATAAGCTATTTAATATATTTCCAACTCATAGAAACATGTCCATCACTTTGAACTATTTTTACTAGTAGTGATAAGGATAGCATAGACGCTAATCCTATCCCCTGAAGATAAAGAGGGGATTCCTGGTCCCTCAGGTGGTAAAGAATCTGCCTGCAGTGCAGGAGACCGGGGTTCTATCCCTGGGTCAGGAAGATCCCCTGGAGAAGGGAATGGCTACACACTCCAGTATTCTTGCCTGGAGAATTCCATGGACAGAGGAGCCTGGCATTGAATTTGTAATACTTCAATCAACCACTAGGATTAAAATTACTAAGATCTTACAAACCAGTTTGTTAGATTGATTATTAATAGACATATTTCAAGACCAAACATGGTCAGCTTGCTATTCTGCCTCACTTCAATTGATCAAGACAATAGAGAGCATAAAATTACATGAAATCAAAGCTTCCTAAACCAGAGGAAGACAAGACCCAGAGGACAGAGCTCATGGGAGCAGTTTATTTTGTACACCAAAAACAAAACCAGTGGCCTACCTTCCCTCTCTCTCCGTTTTACTCTCTCTTTTCTCAGTCTACAGCTCTCCTACCTCAGTAGTAAGGATAAAATATTACCTATCTGCTTAAGGTGGTGTGTGTTCCTCTGGAACATTTTTCATAATATCCACTGATGCATTGCCTAAACCTTTCTCTATAAAATATTTTACTCTTTATATCTCAGTTTCATTAATGGCAGTTACCCCTGTTAAGCCCTTAAAATATATTTTTAAATATGCTCTATCCCTTTATAAGATAGCATTTGTGAATTAAAAATAAGTTTCACAAGCCAAACTCCTTAGATGAATCAACATAAATTATCAAAATTAATGAAACTTTGCTGTAAATTATTGGGTTGGTAAAAAAAAAAAAAAAGAAAGAAGTCTGTTTGAGTTTTTCCATAAGATGTTATAGGAAAATTTGAATGAACTTTTTGGCCAACCCAATATGTTCTGTTTGGAAGTTGATAGAATTTTTTGTTCCCATTTAATGATGGTCTACTTAATTCACACAAAGAATTAGAATGCAACTTAAACATTTAAAAATGTAGATAAAATCCAAAGGGTAAAATTATTTAAAATAATAGAGAAATCAGGATAAAGAAACAGAGATAGAGATAATATTTATACAGATAAATGGAAACATTATGATCCCATGTAATAAAGGAAGACAGAATATTTGGCTCAAAGTTTCTAGTGGCCAGAGCAAAGAAAAAACATAATCCTTTTCAAAAGTTACAGCCCCTTTAAGATCCAAGGAACGTAGAATTACTGAACTTTCAGAAATTATATCATGAAAGAAGATATTCTGGTATTCTTTAATAACCAACATTTTTTCTTTTGTTATTATTTTACATTTGACCATTAGCTAAATGATTTAAAGTGAATAGCAGTTACAGGAAAATACAGTCATAAGGACAGTGGCTCTTTTCAGATACTGTTTGAGGCAACATGAGCTAAGTATAAACTGGTAATTAGGACCAATGCAAAGAAACACTCAAGTGTTTTTATAGTTTAGCAGGGGGTTTAGGCATGGCACCCCACTCCAGTACTCTTGCCTGGAAAATCCCATGGACGGAGGGGCCTGGTGGGCTGCAGTCCATGGGGTCGCTAAGATTGGGACACGACTGAGCGACTTCACTTTCACTTTTCACTTTCATGCATTGGAGAAGGAAATGGCAACCCACTCCAGTGTTCTTGCCCGGAGAATCCCAGGGACAGGGGAGCCTGGTGGGCTGCCGTCTATGGGGTCGCACAGAGTCGGACACGACTGAAGCGACTTAGCAACAGCAGCAGCAGGGGGTTTAGGACAGACTTTTTTGCATTACTGACACATATGGCAAATAGTACTAACAAATGTATACATTATAAATGCTTATAGTGTTTATGAAACCATTTAGTTTCTGGAAAACTTTTCAATAATTTGCTGCCAAGTATTGCTTTTTCTTTTCAAATTTAAAAAAATGCTTATAGAAGGACAGTTGTTATACCATAGACTATATGTGTGTTTTAAAGACTTAGTTTATATGGGCCTATATTACTTTCTCAATTATTAGAAATGTTCCGGTTATATATAATTTTTTAAATTTCCAAAATGCATCTTTATATTGGCTAATTGTTTAGGGCATTACCACACATGTGTTATTCCCCTTTAATTGCACCATGGACTTCTTTAAATCAAGAATCGTATCCTGTGGTCTTGGTTTTAATGTGTCTATAGGCACTCATCACGTTCTCATGATACTGAATTTTGCTGTCTAATTCATGGAATGATAACCAGTGAAATTTTTTGGAGTCTTAAGCATTTTCCAAGATAATTAATAACCATCTTCTGTATTTTCTTCAGATCATACAATCAAAGATTCATTCTGCCTACTTTTGCTGACATGAGGAAAACGGGAGTTGTTTTCTCTGCATAGAAAGATGCTCTTTCTCCCTCCTGACATTTCCGGCTTCTCGAATGTGATGGCACAGACAGTTTCCAATGAAAGCCTAAACCTGTGTTGACTGAGGCACAGATGCAAGCCATCTCTCTTAAACTTCACCTTTTATTTGCCTAAAGATTATCTGGAGCCAAAGTAACAGTCTCTCCTGTCTGAATATTTGAATAAATGGAGACACAAAGTACCAGACAACAACTTAATTCTGAATTTTAAAAAATTGGCATTAATCGCTCCTCTTTCCTGTATATATTCTCTCCTAATGCCACAAGTCACAGCAAATGGCTCATTAAACTTCAAGCAATGCTATGGAATGCTTGCTACCATTTATAGGCAATGCTCTCCAAAGTACAATTAGAGGAAGTATTATGACACAGAACAATGGAGACAATTATTTCTGAAGTTTATTAATGCTAATTAGCATATGGCATCTAAGACAGCTGCTGATACTTCATTGCTAAATACTGGGGGACTAATTAGTGTTTGATGTTAATTAGCTTCTTCTGCCGGTGCCCTGCCCTTAAATGCATCTGCACCGTCACCATCGGGCTATTAAAAGTCTGGCCCTCTGTTCTGTAGGAACATGATGTGGCATTTAGGAGTTCTTTTAGAGTATATGGCATCCTTTCTTAATATATATGCCCTGGATAGATTCCACAGAAGTTTCGATAATTAGCTAGTTATTCCACTCTTTATTTAAAACCTACTCATAAATCATAGATTGTTTTCGAAGTGCTAAAGGGAAGTTGTCTGCTGTTGTTCAGTCGCTCAGTCGTGTCCGACTCTTTGCGACCCCATGGACTGTGCCCCGCCAGGCTCCTCTGTCATTCTCTCTGGAGCTATTTGTAATTGTTCTCCACTTTTACTCAGTGGCACAGTGGACACCTTCCAACCTGGGGTGGGGCTCATCTTCCGGTGTCATATCTTTTTGCCTTTTTATACTGTCCATGGGGCTCTCTAGCCAGGACTAACACCCTGGAGTGGGTTTCCGTTTCCTTTTCCAGCGGTCCGTGTTTTGTCAGAACTCATTGCTGTGACGTGTGCATCCTTGGTGGCCCTGCACGGCATGACTCGCAGGTTCACTGAGTTAACAAGCCCCTTCGCCACTACAAGGCCGTGATCCAAGAAGGGGGCTGACGTGAGGACAGTCCTGTAATTCAGCTTGTATTTTACCATGACCTCTGATAGAGGAATAACTTCAAATGCTAGAGACCTCTGATCGAAGAAGTATCTGGGCTTAATTCATTTAATAACCAAATACATTGCCTGGGTCTGTCGGTGTACGCTCAATCTTTTATTGATGGTTGGCATTCATTATTAAACACATATATAAATTGTGTACACTTTCCCTATGAACCAGTTCAGTAACTTTCTTCACTTCTGATTCTTTTTTTAACTAAGACAAAATGATTTTTCTCCCTTTTAAAACATAAGAATGAATTTACCCATAAAACTCATCTTTTGAAAATTTCAAAGTTGAGGTGAAACCGATAATCTGAGAGTTTTCATGTTAGTCTTTAAAACCTTAAAAGTTGCTGTTAGTTTGCTTGTTTTTATAGGGGCTGTTGGGTGGGTGGGGGAATAACTGATATTAGTTAAATGAACTTCAGAATTCAGCTCCAAGTATGAATTCTGTGACTAGTAATACCACACTATTATGATGGTTTAAAATTCTAAAGATAATCTCTGATTTTATTTTTATACAGGGAAAATTGTTTTATGAAGATATAGGTGTGCAATTTGATTAGTTATAAAAAAGACTTAGTTATTAATAATTACCCTCAAATTTTTGCATGTTAGTTTATGGCTTTTAGATATTTTGATACTTTCGCAATTGGTATGAATCTATTATGGCTCTTGGCATTAAAAATAAAGGATTAAAACAAAGGTATCCACAGTGGAAATTGTACATAACACTACAATGTATTTAACATTTAATGGCCAGAAAATATGCAAAAGGACAAAGAAAAATAGTGAAGAAAAATAACTTATATTCAAGATATAAAAAAATACCCACTATAATTTTTCTAGGTTGATTTTCTCATTGAGATCTTTGAGCTTTGGAAAATAAGGGATAGACCCACAAAATAAGCTTGGCTTTTTATTTTCTTTATTCTTTTCACCTTACAAGTTATTTTTTGTCATCTCCTTCATAATTTTTACATTCCTAGTTGGAAAGTAAAATATAAGTTTCAATAAAGATTTCAGGAGGTCAAAAACGATAGATACAAAACTTAAAACATAATTGCCTATTTTAGAACTCTAAGTAGTGAAATATGGAAATACATAACTATAATTGAGATAGTATGGTGAAAACAGTAACAGAGTTGACTCTTAGTATATTTGTGGCACTGGGACTCAAAGTGTCAGCTTCCTTGTCCATAAAATTAGGATTATTCTGTTCACATAGCAGAGTATTTAATAGTATGTTCTCTGACTGCCAGGCTCCTGCTTCAAGGGGTTCTTTTTCAAGGGTCTGTGCCCTGGTGGCGTGTCTCAAGCTTTTCCAACTGTGAAGTAACTGTGATGAATTTGCCAGCATGTCTTATACCAGAGACTCTAGGACAAAAGGCTAAGGGAGGTATTAAAATGCAGATACTTTACATGTGATATGAATTGCACATAATTCATATGTGCAATATGAATTATTTACCCCAATTCTGGTAATATCTCTCCCTATACTGAGAAAGTGTTTGATCTCTTTCAACATTCTAGCAAGTCAGTGACCCCAAAGTTGAATTTCATAACAGATGCTAGTCAGTAGTCCCACAGCTGAGTTCTAAGGTTATTGGAGACTTAACACTCAAAATTTAAATTAACTATTACCTTAGTATTATTTAGGATGGAGGGTATCAACCAAAATAGATAATGTAGGAGCTGCAAAAATAAGAAGAGTGTATTTAGAGTCTTAAGCATTGCAGTTTGGAAGACATAGATTCAAATATCCCTGAAAGAATGTTTCCAGGAAGAGAAAGCATCAGGGGCTTATAAAGAATTGTTACTGACTGACATAAGTCAGAAAGTATTTGTCCTTGAAGAATGGCCAATTGGTTTAGGATAGGGGTTCAGGGCTTTTTCCCTGGTAGCTCAGTGGTAAAGCCCCTGCATGCCAATGGCGGAGACCTGAGATGCAGGTTCAGTCCCAGGGCTGGGAAGATCCCCTGGAGGATGGCATGGCAACCTACTCCAGTATTCTTGCCTGGAGAATCCATGGACAGAGGAGCCTGACAGGCTACACTCCATGGGGTTGCACAGAGTTGGGCATGACTAAGGTGACTCAGCAGCAGCAGCAGCAGCAGCAGCAGGGGTTCAGTAAGTAGACAGACTATTGTGAGTTATTTTAGGTTGAGTCCAGTATCTTGAGTTTCTGGCAGGTGTTCTAGATGACTTCATCAGGTGAAAGGTCAGGTTACATCCAGGCCAAGATGTGTATAAGTCATCCTTCTTAATGGCCTCCAAGCTGTTTTACATTTTGGTGGGAGATTTAGTATTTATATATATTTATTTCCCTTTTTATTGAAGTTTGATTGATTTATACTATATTAATTTCACATGGTCAATTTTTAAATATATTTTAAATAGATATATCATTTTAAGTTTTTATAAGATGTTGGCTATATTCCCTATACTGTAGCATATACCCTTATAGCTTATTAGTTTTATCTATGGTAGTTTTTAGCTCTTAATCCCCTTCCCCTATCTTGTCCCTCCCCACTTCCCTCTCTCCATAGGTAACCTAGTTTGTTCTCTATCTGACTTTATTTTAGAGAGCTCTTTTACTTCAATTAGATTTTTCTTTCATAAGGGATAAGAAAAATTATCTTAAAATATGCGACCTGTGAAAAACCTACCATTAATGAATTCTGGGCTTCTCAAGGGGCTCGGTGACAAAGAATCCACCTGCCAATGCAGAAGATGCGAGTTCAATCTCTGGGTAAGGAAGATCCCCCGGAGTGGAAAAGGGCAACCCACTCCAGTACATTTGCTGGGAGATTCAACCTACCATTAGATAATTCTACTCTAGTTCACATTCTGGAGAAGAAAATGGCAACCCACTCCATTATTCTTACCTGAAGAATTCCGTGGACCAAGGAGGCTGGCAGGCTACAGTCCATGGCATTGCAAAGAGTAGGATACCACTGAGCGACTATCACTCACTAGTTCATAATCAGAAATAAACAAGTGATAGAAAATAAGTACCACTGAGCCATTTGACTGAGTTTTGAAAAGTTACTAGTCCTTGAACCAAGAAGATCTTAACATTGTCCTCATCTTCCCTAAACTAGGGTATTTGCTTTAGAATGCACTTTAATTATCTCTCCCTTTGGGATGTCAGTCCTTCTGGGCCTCCTGTGGTTTTTTAACACAGGAATGTCAGACACCAGGAAGCCATCCCTTAGGGAACCATTTTTCCATCCTGTGTTTCGATCTCCCCATGTCCCTGGAGGGTAGGAGCCCAACTCACCACTTTTTACAGTTTTTCTCAGTGAGCAAACAGAGGGCCGGGTCCAACCCGCTAAACTACCCCTTCCTCCCGTGCTTTTCTACTCATTCAACCCAAAGCTCAATCTCTCCAGCCTTTTGTTTCAGGAGAGTCCAGTTTCATCACTCTACCCTGTTGCATTAGTGTTGCATCAAGTTTTCCTTGACATTTAACTGTTTAGTGAAGCTTTCTTAACACTCTCAAGAACTGATCTTATAAAAATATGGAATTTTAGATGTATAACAATATTGAAAACATATGCAGGGTGCTTTGTCTTTGAAACATTTTTCTTAAGTTGAATGTGCACTAAATATCTTTGACTTGTGAAAACTAAAAAAAAAAAAAAAAAGAAAAAGTTTTCACAACAATTTGAGTGTAAGAAGTTATTACTGCTCTACCTAATAAGAGTTTAATAATAAGTTTTCTAAGAATTTTCTATCTCCAGTGGTATAGTTTTGATACTTAGTATTATAGAAATATGCCTTTAATTACAAAGTTGAAGCCTAATTTTCAGTTTTGCTTTGGTTATCTGTCTTTGTTAGAAAAAATAGGTGATTTATTTTATATTAGGTTATATCCCTGGTGTCAGATTATCACATTCAGTTAAACACCTCCTCCCTAAAGTCCGCTCTAACCTTTGAACTGCACTATTATCCTTCTGAAGATTTCCAAAGGTTATAGCAATTAGAATATACTATGTCTTTGCAACTAAAATTCAAAAGGTCTATTTTAATCATGATACTTTACCATAGATCAATAGCCCCCATTAAAAGGATTCTTTTTTTTTTTTTTTTCCTTTCTCCTGACCCTGCTTGGACTGCACTTGGTGTAAGTTGAAAATCAGATATTGCTAAAACTTATCTAATTATTTTCTTCCACTGAAACAGCTAATTTAGCTTGTGGAAAAATAAAGGACCTCATACTTTTTTTTTAAGAGAAGAATTTGGCCTCTGCCTGGATCTATGTAGATTAATTATTTTAATGAGGCAATGTGTCCAGAATGGGTGAAAATAGGGGCAGTGACAAGAGCTGACTTTGAGGGTGTTATGATTTGTAAGCACAGGCAGAGAAGTAGGGACCTGTGGTTTTCAAGGACCACAGCAGCTTTTGCCCTCTGCCACTCCATTGCTGTTGAGGGCTTTACTCTGTGCACTTCCTCCAGACAGAACCATATCTTCATCCCAGAAAGGCTCATAAAATCTGCACACGAGTCTGGGAGGAACCCTCTTATCCCACTGTGAAGTTTTCTAGGGCTATTTAAATAAGTCCTGGGAAGTGAATGGTTTCTGTGTCATGAGTAGTCACTAGGTGTTAATTGGTCTAATATATAATTGTCTTCACTGCAACTCCTTAAGGCAAATCATTTCTGAAAAATCACAAATGAAACAAGAGATGCAAAAATGGTGGGTATAAATAGATCCACTGACATGTTTGCAAATAAAAAAAATCTGACACATATTTCTATAATATTCCTATCTGAAATAGTATTGTTCTAAGATGAATCAGACCCAAAATGAAATTAATTACTGTCTTTCTGAACGTTGAGCTTATTTTCAAGCACCAAATGATTAACCTAAGGTACATAATTAGGTTGATGATTTATACAAACTCTGGTGACTTTGACAAAGTCCTTCAATTCTTAAAGTGCTTTAAGTAGCAGGTGCAAGGATGCCATTCATGTCTGGTTGCTCATTCATCTTCAGAGAAAATACTACCTTTCTGTTATCCATTCCCCCCTTGAGGGTTTGTTTTCATGTCTTGGCTCTTGTGAATAATTCTGCAATGAACATGGAAGTACAAATAGTTCTTTGTGATACTGAGTTCATAGCCTTTGGTTATATACCCAGAAGTGGAGTTGCTGGTTATTATACTAGTTCAGTTTTTCTTAATTTTTGGAGGAATCTCCATGCTGTTTTCTATAATAGCTGTGCCAGTTTACATTCCCACCAACAGTGCACAGGGGTTCCCTTTTTTTCAGACCTTTGCCCACACTTGTTATCTCTCGCATTTTTGACAGTAGCCATTCTAGCATCTGTTAGGTGATATTTTATTGTGGTTTTGATTTGCAATTTCTTGATGTTTCGTGATAGACCTGTTGGCCATATGTATGTCTTTCTAGGTCATTTGTTCATTTCTTATTTGGGTTATTTGTTTTTACTATTGGAGTGTATGTATACCTTCTGTGTTTTGTTTATTAAACCCGAATCAGATACATGATTTGCAAATACTTTGCTTCATTCTGTAGGTTGCCTTTTGAGTTTTACTGATCATTTCATTTGCTATCCAGAAACATTTCAGTTTGATATAGTCTCATCTAAATTTGCCCCTGTTGCCTGTGCTTTGGGTGTCATATTCAAAAAATGATTACCAAGACCAATGTCATGGACCTTTTTTAGAATTTCGTTATAGGAAATAAATAGGAAACTTATGCCTTTAAAATATTAGAAAAGCAATGGGTTTTTGAACATATCAATTATTTTTATTTAGGATAAATGTCAGTGTATGTATTTATTTTTGAAAGTTGCAAATCTTTTTTTTTCTTATGTCACATCCTAAAATTCATACATATTTCATTTTTGCCGAAATCTTTCAAAAAGACTTTAGTAGTTGTTTATCTTCTCTATGTTTACATGTTCTCATATTTGTCATTAATAAAAATTACTAATGCCTTATAGCATTTTTCTTATCAAACATTTGCTCTAGTGACAGTCTCAACTTTTGAAACCTGACCATCTGAGCTCTGGTTTAGAAATTTCCTATTTAATTGTCCTGTTTTAATCCATTTTAAATTTATATGTTTTATTTTCTTCAATCACCAATCAATTTATCTATATCGGTCTATCTATCTACCTCCCTATCTATCATCTATCTCTGGCATTATGTTATTTTGGTTTACATTGTCCCTTGAGGATACAGGGAAGTGATCTCATTTAACTATCCTGTGCATATAGGCAATTACCGAAAGACCAGGAACTATAGGCATGATTCTAAACCTTTGCAATAAATAAAATATATAATTACATTTAATAAATGAATAAAATGCATCTTGAAAATTTTAGTTATTTAGTTATTTTCAGTGTAGATGTCAGTATTCATAATAAGACAACTACAAAATTTGAGGGAATGGAATTTGTGAAATTAGTAAGTGAAAAGATCTCCAGATAGTCACTTTCTGGTAGGTTATAACAGTGGCTGCAGAAAGCAGATCTTCAATTGAGATACAATTGAAAAAGTATCCATTCAAAGCATGAATGAGTTGAAGCAATAAAGAGCCAAACTCTAAAGAAGAGAGGAATTCAGAGAAGTTTTTGTTGATCTACAGCTATTTTGATCCCTGGATATATTAACTGTTTCTGAGCTCAGGCTGAGACTCTATTTTGCTTGGATGGAGGAATACTCTTGGGGGATGGTGAAACTGTAAGAAATCTTGGTGGTATCCAAAGGCTAAATTAAAATCAAACCAAAAAAACGGTGATATTGAGGGAATCAAAACTCCAATCTCCTTCTCAAGACTCCTGTAAAATGATGAAGCTGTACCTAGTTAGAGTGACTGAAATATTAAGCCAGAACTCTAAGAAGCATTACAGAATTTTCTGCCATCTCAGAGCTGAAAAAAAAAAAAAACAAACAGAAATTAGATTTAGGATTATATGAAGAGGACAAGATGAGTGAATCTGGCCATTTATGACAGCCCAATAAGTCTAACGGAAATAGGGCATCTTAGACTTCCCATAAGTGCAGTTCTGTCCAGCTGATGAAGTTCCTTGTTTTGATGAAGGTCTAGAAGAAAATGTGAACTTTAGAGAAATTTGATGCTAACCTTTATATTTTTTAGTAAAACACATCAGATATTCAGTTGAAATTAAGAATGCCAAGAAATAGGATCATGTGCTCAAAAACGAAAACAAACAGAAACCAAGAAATAAAAGTTAGCTCTAAGGTTTTTGAGCTAACGGAATAAGTCGATTACTTTAAAGCAATTGTGATTAATGTGTTTAATGAAAAGGAGAAAATAGAAAATAACTTTTTAAGAAAACTGGAGAACTGTTAAATGGAAAGATGTAAGTTCTAAGAATATAATTACAATGCCTGAAACTAGGTTTAACTTCAAGAGTAGATGAGTAGAAAATACTCAAGCTGAGTAACTGAGAAGAAAAAAATGAGAAGTATGTAGAAAAAAATTTGTAAGAGGCAAATGAGACCAGGTGAAAGGTCTGATAAACTCAGAGGTAAAGTATAAGGAGGAGTGAGTCAATAAATAGGACATCATGAGTATTTCAAGAAATTTAATGGCCAAGACACTTTCAAAACTGATGAAAGATTTCAAACCACACACTCAGTAACTTCTACAAACCTCAATAGACAACCATGCCTAGTAACGTCTTCCTAAAACTATCAGAAATGTAGACAAAGACAGAATGTTTTAAACAGGTTAAGATTAAGATCTGATACATTTAAAGCATCAATAGTAGATGTGAGAGCTAAGGACCCAAAGAAACAATAGAAGCCAGAAGACAATTGAATAATGTCTTTAAATGCTGATCAAATATAGCTGTGAGCTTACAGTTCTACAACAATAAGCATATCTTTCAAAATAAAAACTAAATGTTGATGTTTCTCTTCTAGTTCTTGGCAAAATGGAGTCGATAATTTTCATTCTTGTGACTAAGCACATTTAGTTCTTAATGTTATGTGCAAAACAGATATGAATATAGTCTGAAAGATAAAGAGAAGACAGACTGAGGACTTCAACATCTTAGGTGATGAATTCCTCAGGTTTTCTCTTTATTATACATGCAGGATTGGATGCTGGAGAAGTTGGCATCCTGAATATGTCAACAGTTTAGTTCAGTCACTCAGTCTTAAAGCTCTAGAATACGAAAATCTTAAAGCTCTAGAATATGCCAACAGGCACAGACAAAAATTATCAGCATAATAATTCTAAACAAGGATAGAAGTCCATATGATTATCTCATGTGCAGAATGAACACATAAACTTATAAATGTCATTCATGAAAACATAAAAAAAGTTGGAAAAATCTAACAAAAAAAGTGCAAACTTAAAAGCTGCTATCTACAAAGACCATTGAGGGAAATTTTACAATGCCTCAGTAAATAAAGCGGTGTACAACATTCATATACTTAAAGAATTAATATTGCTAAAACTTTTCATCTAGATTCATTTATAAATCCAGTATTATTTGAGTACTGATCACTGAAGACTTTCTGAGGGAATTACAATTTGATTCTAAAATTAACATAAAAATATTAAAGCTCTAGAAGAACCAAATTAATTGTGAGGAAAAGAGCTGTATTAAAAGGCTCACATTGTCTGATTAAAAGAATGAATGAAAGTTAACTGTAATCAAGGCAGTGTGATTAGCAAGTGGATAGCCAGTGTGGATTGTGGTAAATCATTGAGTCCTACAGAACCACATCTGATACCTATTAATGAGCTTTCTTCCATCCTGTATAATCTCTATCCTCGCTTCAGTCTGGAAGTTACCTAGTCTTAGATGCTTCTTGATACCCATTAGCCCAAATAAAGTCTTTAACAACCTCTATTTGAATCACTTACATACTTATCTTTGACGAATGTAAGCCTTACACTAATAGACTAATCCTATGCTAATCTTGGTAGACATAGGATGACATTTAAAAAAATTCAATACCTGTGCTTGACAAAGATTTTAGAAAAGTACAAACATAGATGAGCTTTCTTTAATTCTCTAAAGCATGCACACTAAAAGCCTATGGCAAATATCAATTTTACTGATGAATTACTGAAATTATCCACTGTTCTACTGCAGTTCAGGACTAAGATTTTAAGGTTTTTAAAAATATTTCAGGAGTGTCCTAGTTAATGCAACAAGGAATTCCAAAGGGGGAAAGAAACCTTGAAGAGCAAAAGCATGGAATACAAAGCACACTGTTTGCAGTGACATTTTCCTGTGTATCAGAAACTGAAGATAATCAACAAAAATTCTTTAAAATTAATATGTGAATTTATCAAGTACATAAATTATATAAGAAGTGGAAACAATTGTATTTCTATAATACCACTTATGTCTCAAAGCATAAAAAAATACAAAGCAGAAATAAATATAATATGGGAAAGAAACCAAGTCTTAACCATATAAATATGATTGAAAAAATTGTAAAAAGACCCTGGATATGAAGGGATATAACTTGCTCATGAATTGGAAAAGTCAATACATAAAGAAGAGTATTTTTTACAAAATGATTAAGAGATCTCAATGCAATCTAAGAAAAATCCCTGAAGGTAATTATAGTGTAAATGTACATGTTGATTTAAAACACAAAACAAAACATGAAAGCAGAAATCAAGATAATACAGAGAAAAACAAAGCTGGGAGTCTTGAACTATGACCTAGCATGACTCCCCTACCCTCCTCCCCTTAGTTCCGCAACCAAGGACCAGGGATTGAACCGGGGGCCACAGCACTGAAAGTGCTGAGTGCTAATTTCTGGGCCACCAGGGAACTCCATATTGTGAACTACTCTAAAGCTATAATGATTAAGAGACGGTGGTATTGGTTCCATGTAAGAAGTTCAGATGCAAGAAGTTGTGTGTGTGGTTACTGAACTTACAGCAGAATAGCAGTTCATCACAATATAGGATAAGCTGTCATTTCAGTAAACAGTTTTGGGTCTGTTGGGTAGATATCTGTCAAAAAAAATATTGGTTCCTGCCTTACATTATGTGCAAAAATAAATTCAAGGTTGATTTTAGATATAAGTGGAAAAGTAAAAAACAAAGACGCTTTGAATAGAAAACACACCAGAATATATTCATGGTCTTGAGGTAGGCAAGGGAACCTCAGAAGCTCAAATGGTAAAGAATCCGCCTGCAATGCAGGAGACCTGGGTTCAAACCCTGGATTGGGGAGATTCCCTTGGAGAAGGCAGTGGCTACCTATTCAAGTATTCTTGCTTGGAGAATTTCATGGAGAGAAGAGCCTGGCAGACTACAGTCCATGGGTCTCAAAGAGAGCAGAGTGACTAACATTTTTACTTAAAACTGAAGATGAAGCATAAGTTAGTATTTCATGGAATACATCAACTATCATGAAAAAAAATTGATAATTTCCCTCAAATCTTGAAAAGATCAGAATCACACTCTCTTATCAATCATAAGTAGTTTGCATAAAGATTTGACTACCTCATGGGAAGAACCAACTCATTGCAGGAGGAGAAGGGGACGACAGAGGATGAGATGGTTTGATGACATCACCAACTCAGTGGGCAGGGGCAAACTCGGGGGAATGCTTGACAGACAGGGGAGCCTGGGTGCTGCAGTCCGTGGGTCACAAAGATACTGAACAACCATAATGGGTATGAAACAAATTTACACAGAATTTCATATCTCTTTATCAGAACTATTTTAAAAAGTGATTATCAAAGAAACAAATATAGTAAATGTAAATTTACCAAATTATGACAGGCAAAGGTACTAAATGGGAAATATGACCAAAAATCATGTTTCTTGATGCTTAATCTGAAAACAGCAGAATTACTGTTAAATATCTGTTAATCTAATTGTCAGTTCAGTTCAGTCACTCAGTCATGTTTGACTCTTTGCAACCCCATGAATCGCAGCACGCCAGACCTCCCTGTCCATCAACAACTCCTAGAGTTCACTCAGACTCACGTCCATTGAGTCAGTGATGCCATCCAGCCATCTCATTCTCTGTCATCCCCTTTTCCTCCTGCCCCCAATCCCTCCCAGCATCAGAGTCTTTTCCAATGAGTCAACTCTTCGCATGAGGTGGCCAAAGTACTGGAGTTTCAGCTTTAGCATCATTTCTTGCAAAGAAATCCCAGGGCTGATCTCCTTCAGAATAGGCTGGTTGGATCTCCTTGCAGTCCAAGGGACTCTCAAGAGTCTTCTCCAACACCACACTTCAAAAGCATCAATTCTTCGGTGCTCAGCTTTCTTCACAGTCCAACTCTCACATCCATACATGACTACTGGAAAAACCATAGCCTTGACTAGACGGACCTCTGTTGGCAAAGTAATGTCTCTGCTTTTCCATATGCTATCTAGGTTGGTCATAACTTTCCATCCAAGGAGTAAGCATCTTTTAATTTCATGGCTGCAGTCACCATCTGCAGTGATTTTGGAGCTCCAAAAATTAAAGTCTGACATTGTTTCCACTGTTTCCCCATCTGTTTCCCATGAAGTGATGGGACCAGATGCCATGATCTTCGTTTTCTGAATGTTGAGCTTTAAGCCAACTTTTTCACTCTCCTCTTTCACTTTCATCAAGAGGCTTTTTAGTTCCTCTTCACTTTCCGCCATAAGGGTGTTTTCATCTGCATATCTCTGGGCAATCTTGATTCCAGCTTGTGTTTCTTCCAGCCCAGTGTGTCTCATGATGTACTCTGCATATAAGTTAAATAAGCAGGGTGACAATATACAGCCTTGACGTACTCCTTTTCCTATTTGGAACCAGTCTGTTGTTCCATGTCCAGTTCTAACTGTTGCTTCCTAACCTGCATATAGGTTTCTCAAGAGGCAGGTCAGGTGGTCTAGTATTCCCATCTCTTTCAGAATTTTCCACAGTTTATTGTGATCCACACAGTCAAAGGCTTTGGCATAGTCAATAAAGCAGAAATAGATGTTTTTCTGGAATTCTCTTGCTTTTTCCATGATCCAGTGGATGTTGGCAGTTTGATCTCTGCTTCCTCTGCCTTTTCTAAAACCAGCTTGAACATCTGTAAGTTCACAGTTCACATACTGCTAAAGCCTGGCTTGGAGAATTTTGTGCATTACTTTACTAGCATGTGAGATGAGTGCAATTGTGCAGTAGTTTGAGCATTCTTTGGCATTGCCTTTCTTTGGGATTGGAATGAAAACTGACCTTTTACACTCCTGTGGCCACTGCTAAGTTTTCCAAATCTGCTGGCATATTGAGTGCAGCACTTTCACAGCATCATCTTTCAGGATTTGGAATAGCTCAACTGGAATTCCATCACCTCCACTAACTTTGTTCGTAGTGATGCTTTCTAAGGCCCACTTGACTTCACATTCCAGGATGTCTGGCTCTAGGTGAGTGGTCATACCATTGTGATTATCTTGGTCATGAACATCTTTTTTGTACGGTTCTTCTGTGTATTCTTGCCACTTCTTCTTAATATCTTCTGCTTCTGTTAGGTCCATACCATTTCTGTCCTTTATCGAGCCCATCTTTGCATGAAATATTCCCTTGGTATCGCTGATTTTCTTGAAGAGACCTCTAGTCTTCCCATTCTGTTGTTTTCCTCTATTTCTTTGCATTGTTCACTGAGGAAGCCTTTCTTATCTCTTCTTTCAACAAATAACAAGACAGATTTCAAAAAGGCCTAAAAGTTATAATCCCATATGTTCTGAATAAACCTTATTTCATAATTCAATAGTGATTTATATAGAAGTTCAGACAGAGAAGACAGAGTTTTAAACATAGAAAATGTTTTAATTTTAAAGTAATCTTCTTAAGGTGTATGTGTACATGTGTGGTAGGGATGGAGAAGAGAGAGAAAGAGATTGAACACATACCCACTCATGTATGTTTGTTTTTGAGAATACAATACACCTGAAAAAATCAGTGAGGTCCCCCAAAAGATTGACAGTATGTGAGATTGTCCTAGAGAAAACATTATAAATAACTAGTGTTATTTATATAACTAGTGTTCAGAAATATTAAAAGCTTTACAATTCTCTGGACTGTCGTAATGAAAGCAGAAGTCAGTTTTTGAGTCCAAATTATATTAGAATGATTGGAAAGTTTTCCTGTTTAAATCTGTTAACCTATATCTGACATTTCTGAGTAAATAAGGCAGTATGAGTTGTGAAGCAGGAAAATCATACAGAAAACCTATTAAATAGATTATTCTACCCTGTTTAATTCAGAAGAGCTTGATTTTGTTTTATGTTATTGTTTTGCCCCCAATACTTTAAATAGCTCCTGATTCAAACCAAACCAAACCATAAATCTACTTAGGTGTGCATTTCCCTCTGTTTTGATGATGTGTTTATTAATGTATAATGTCCATATGGTACAATCCATCATTTTTTGTTGTTGTTGCTGTTTTACAGTTGTATGTGTTTTGGTAAATGTATACAATTACATAAACCCTACCACAATCAAGATAGAGAATAATCCCGATTCCCCCAACATTCCCTCATGTCCCTCTGTAATCAGTCTCCTTCCCCGCCAACCATCTCTCCCATTCTTGGGAAAACTGCTTACATTTCTGTTTCTATATTTTTCTCTTCCCAGATTGTCATATAATAAGAATCATAGACTATGTAGTCTTTTATGTCTGATTGCTTTCATTTATCATAATACCTTTTAAAATACAGTGCTGCTGCTGCTAAGTCACGTCAGTCATGTCCGACTCTGTGCGACCCCATAGACGGCAGCCCACCAGGCTCCCCTGTCCCTGGGATTCTCCAGGCAAGAACACTGGAGTGGGTTGCCATTTCCTTCTCCAATGCATGAAAGTGAAAAGTGAAAGGGAAGTCGCTCAGTCTTGTCCAACTCTTTGCGCCCGCATGGACTGTGGCTTACCAGGCTCCTCCATCCATGGGATTCTCCAGGCAAGAGTACTGGAGTGGGGTGCCACTGCCTTCTCCGTAAAATACAGTAATGATTCTGTATTTTTCAGTAGTTCATTTCCATTGATTACCGAGTAATATTTCACTTTATGGATGTACTATGACTTTTTTCTGTGCACTAATTGTACGTATGTTGCTTTCAGATTTTGGCTATTATCACTAAGAGTGATAAGAGTGGGCTTCCCTGGTGGCTCAGATGGTAAAGCATCTGCCCGCAAGGCGGGAGACCCAGCTTCGGTCCCTGGGTCGGGAAAATCCCCTGGAGAAGGAAATGGCAACCCACTCTAGGACTCTTGGCTGGAAAATTCCATGGACTGAGGACCCTGGTAGGCTACAGTCCATGGGGTCACAAAGAGTCAGACAGGACTGAGCGACTTCACCTTCACCTTCCTTCCTTCACTAAGAGTACCATAAATATTCATTTATAGGTCTTGATGTAGATATATGTTGACATTTCTCGTAGGTAAATACCTAAGTATGTGACTGCTGGATCATATGACATATTTCTGTTTACTTATAAAAGAAACTGCCAAATAATTTCCTATGCTGGCTATAATGTTTTTAATTTTTCAGGATAATGTCATGAAAATTTGAGTTGCTAGTACTTGATATTATCAGATTTTATGAAATTTAGCCATTCTACTACATGTGTAGTGGTATCTCGGTTTTAATTTTTATTCCTTAATGACTAATCATGTTAGTCATGTTAAATCATGTTAAACATTTAACATGTTAATCATGTTAAACATTTCTTAGGTGTTTATTTGCTACTCATGTCCCTTCTTTGCTAAATGTGTTTTCAAAAAACTTTTTTTTGAGTTATTTGATTTCTTACTGAGCTGTGAGGGTTTAACCAGATGTATATTTTGCAAATATTTTCTCCTAGCCTGTGGCTTTTCATTTTCATCACATTGTCTTTTAAATGACAGAAGTTTAAATTTAGATGGAGTACAGTTTATCCATAATTTCTTTTATACTGTGAGCTTTCGTTATCTTATCTAAGGAACATTTGTACAACTCTTTACTTAATTAGAACAGTCCCAATTACATTTGTTTGAAATTAGCATTGTGCTCAAGACAAATTAAAATGTGATATTGTTGCTTAAAAATTTATACGCTGGTATATGTGTTTGCTTTCACGGGAATAAAGGAGCCATACGTATGCAGTGCAAACATGTCATTTATGCCATCAGCTTGCTCTGTTATTAAGAAAATATGTTATTATAAAGTTTGAAGAACTTTAGCATATAGAAGAAAATGAGATAAGGATGTCACAACACATTTAAATTGTTACTTTTAGTTTTGAAATGTAAATGAATGTACAAGATATGAGTGAGGCTCTTGTGCATTTAAACATCAAAAATAGTTTTAATTTCAATTTTTAAAAAATGAGCTATCTTTTCAATATAACATATTTAAGTGTTCTAATATAAAAAAGTGAAAGTGAAAGTCGCTCAGTCATATCTGACTCTTTGCGACCCCACTGACTATACATAGTCCATGGAATTCTCCAGGCCAGAATACTAGAGTGGGTAGCCGTTCCCTTCTCCAGGGGATCTTCCCAACCCAGGGCAGGGAGATTATTTAACAGCTGAGCCACTATGGAAGCCCTTCAATATAAAGATTGAACATAAAGAAGAGAGACTTTTAACATTTAATTGTCAAATCTGAAAATTATTCATTTTGAATTTCAAAAAGTATATATTTTACCTCTGCCTATGTCTGGAACTTCACAATATATCATTATTATTTTTGCTTTAAGCATCAGTAGTCTGTGTGTATATTTACCCAGGATGTCCTGAATAAAATTTGGACATATAAGACACAAGAAGATACAGAAAAGTATAACTGGTGTATCAACACAAACACATCTGTGAATGTGGGTCTCATTTCTCTGCTTTCCCCTTGTGTCTCTTGCTTCTAAAATATATTCAGAATGTTGTGTGTGAAAAGCATTATTGACTAATGTAAATATTGTTTACCCCAGAAAATAAAAAATGTTCTTTTCACTTTGAAGCCTTTGTCTGGGGTGTGTGTGACTCTCATAGCGATGGAGCTTATTCTTGGCCTTAGAGTGTTCATCACCAGCTTCAGATATGCTCAGAAATGAGCTTGGTTCGCACTGGTGCCCCTTGTATAGGTCTGCTTTATATGCGCGTTGTTCCTGGTAGCTCTGCTGTAAAGAATCCGCCTGCCAATGCAAATGACATGGGTTTGATCCCTGGGTCAGGAAGATCCCCTGGAGAAGGAAATGGCAACCTTCCCAGTATTCTTGCCTGGGAAATACCATGGACAGAGGAGCTTGGCAGGTTGCAGTCCATGGGGGTCACAAAAGACTCAGATAGGACTTAATGACTAAACAATAGAAACAAAAGCCCAAAAGCACTCGGGGTGAAGGAGAAGGATTTCTCTTGGCTCTCTGCCCTGCCCTGATCTTTGGAGAGTTGCAGGTTGTCAGATCTGTTGACAGACCATGGGAACATGGTAGGTTGTAATCTCTCATGTCAGCCTTTACCTAGATGTTACAAATTTAGTAACATTTAGACCCCTTTAGCCTTATCGCTGTCTTTCAAGGTTACCCCCAACCACCAGTCCCACCATTGCAGCAGAAAAAAAAGGCAATTATGGCCTCTTCTAGCAAAGACTTCACTCTTTCTGAAATTTAGCTTTATTGTTTTCTTTTTATCCTCAGCTCTGTGATGGGTAGAAAAACTCGTGTGACTTTGTAATTTATCCATCTAACTCTTGGTCTTACGGTGGGGGTGATAACCTTTTATGATTTCTGTATTTTCGCTGAAAGCAGAAGGCTGTTCTCGTGTGAAAATCAGTATCTGAAAGATACAGAGTTACCAGCATCTAGCCATTTCCCCTCCTTGTTGTATCACATACTCTTAATTAGACTCATGCTGCGGAATTGGTAGACAGTCCCCTATTGACACTCTGCTGCCATTCTTAAAAATCTCTGCATTGAATGAATTGAATGACACTTTTAGCCACTGTTGCTTTATGCAAGTGTCAATTCTGTGTTATCTGGTTCATCACCTATGCCTGCTAAGACTGTTTCTTTAATGGTGAAATAATGGCCCATGCAGTATGAAAACTTTGAAAGAGCTATAGGTGTTGACTGTAGTTTGATGAGTCTTCATTTGTCTAAAATTGTTGGTATTATCTTCTTTAAATCCCTATTCATTTCCCCCACAAACTACTGAAATTATAGAGTTAAAAAATCAAAGTGTGAGCATTTTTAAATACTTCAAATCCATCCTGTTTTCTAGACAAAACATTTATTTTCTTCCAATACACAGCTTCAGTTCAGTTCAGTGGCTCAGTCATGTCCGACTCCTTGCGACCCCATGAATCGCAGCACGCCAGGCCTCCCTGTCCATCACCAACTCCCGGAGTTCACTCAGACTCATGTCCATCGAGTCGTTGATGCCATCCAGCCATCTCATCCTCTGTCGTCCCCTTCTCCTCCTGCCCCTGATCCCTCCCAGCATCAGAGTCTTTTCCAATAAGTCAACTATTCACATGAGGTGGCCAAAGTACTGGAGCTTCAGCTTTAGCATCATTCCTTCCAAAGAAATCCCAGGGCTGATCTCCTTCAGAATGGACTGGTTGGATCTCCTTGCAGTGCAAGGGACTCTCAAGAGTCTTCTCCAACACCACAGTTCAAAAGCATCAATTCTTTGGCGCTCAGCTTTCTTCATAGTCCAACTCTCACATCCATACATGACCACAGGAAAAACCATAGCCTTGACTAGATGGACCTACACTGAAAATAGATTCAATATCTCCTACCACCTTAGAAGAAGAACTTTTCTTTTTCTGTTTTGTGTTCATAAAAATCTTAAATGCAGCTTCTTTGACAGCTTATCCACTGATATATTTCTGCATGATTATTTAAGCAGTGGTTACTGCAATTAATGATTCTTTGTGTACTTAGCAATTTGTGGGTAGTCTGTTTGCTTCCGAGAGTCTGGTATTTTGGAATTTTAGCCAAAGACATGTCAACACATTGATATTTTAAAGTTTTTTTAATTTTTTTTGGCTTTGGGAAAGTCAACATATTCAAATAATACCTTCATTAAAAGTATAGTTTTCGTAGTTATCCTTTCTTTATTTGACCTTGATTTCTTTATGGTTATAACTATTATTTCCACTCTTATAACATTTGCAATTAACTATGGAGTTTCTCCAATGTCAGCATATAAGAAGATAATTGTATTTTCCAATGAAGAATCTCAATTATGGGCATGAAAATGGAGTGAGTTATTTTTGCCTATGCAAAATCTACCTCATGTTACATCTGCATGAATAAACTGCTTAAATATACAGAGTGAAGTAAGCCAGAAGGAAAAACATAAATACAGTATACTAACGCATATATATGGAATTTAGAAAGATGGTAACGATAACCCTGTATACGAGACAGCAAAAGAGACACTGATGTATAGAACAGTCTTATGCACTCTGTGGGAGAGGGTGGGAAGATTTGGGAGAATGTCATTGAAACATGTGAAATGTCATGTATGAAACGAGATGCCAGTCCAGGTTCAGTGCACGATGCTGGATGCTTGGGGCTGGTGCGCTGGGAAGGCCCAGGGGGATGGTATGGGGAGGTTGGGAGGGAGGAGGGTTCAGGATGGGGAGCATGTGTATTTATTTAGAAAAAAATTAAAAAAATAAATAAATAAATACTATATTAGCCAGAGTACTTAATTTCTGGAACAATGAAAGCAAGATCTCAGTGACATCATGAAACAGAGACTTATTTATAACTCACATTGCAGTCAGTGTAGAGTGTGAGCTTCTGCTCTACATGGGATCTCAAGGAAAGACCTTGCTCCATTCCTGTGGATTCTTTAGCTTCTAACACAAATGTTAGCCCAGGATAAATTAAAAAAAATAATAATTTGAAGGAATTGGCTGGCTCATTAGAGAACAACCAAAGATTTCTCCTTCGTGTTCTGTTGAAAACATCTGTTTATGTAATAATCCTTCATGCACAACAGGCTTGGGAATTGAAGAGAAGGGCATGAATATTGATGAGTTCTGGTAATCAGTGACACCAATTGGTAGCCAAGGTCAAAGTGAAATGTGAGAAGTCCCAAAGTGTGGGCGCCATGCTCTGACATACCTATGTTCTCTTTCATACAGATCCATGGGAAAATAGCACACATTTTGATAGACATCTGTTTTGATAAGCTTTATTTTCTCTTTTAATCACCACAACTCCCAATTTGGGATTGTTTCTGTATTTTATAGATTAGGACACTGAATGTTTGATGTGGAAAGTGGCTTCTAAGCCATAAAGTGAGCTATGTACTGAGCAACATAGAAAAAAACTACTTTTTTGATTTTTAGTGTCTATTATGGAGAAGGCAATGGCAACCCACTCCAGTGCTCTTGCCTGGAAAATCCCATGGATGGAGGAGCCTGGAGGGCTGCAGTCCATGGGGTTGCTACGAGTCGGACACATCTGAGCGACTTCCCTTTCACTTTTCACTTTCATGCATTGGAGAAGGAAATGGCAACCCACTCTAGTGTTCTTGCCTGGAGAATCCCAGGGGTGGGGGAGCCTGGTGGGCTGCCATCTTTGGGGTCACACAGAGTCGGACACAACTGAAGTGACTTAGCAGCAGCACAAGCAGCAGCAGCAGCAGTGTCTATTATGTTTTCTTTGAAGAATTTCTGTTGCCTCTAAATAGTGGATTCTTGTAAAAAAAATTCCATAATTTTTTTTCTCTTTTTTATTATAGTTGTTAAAAATTTTTAGCAAGAGGTTTACATAAGAAATCCAGTACCCAAATTTAAAATAAATCATACCCCTTGACTTTTAGTGAAGTCATATATTACAGAGACCAAGTGCCAGGATTCATTGTTTTAACATTACTTTTGGGTGAGAGAAAAGTTGTACAATACTGCAAATAATATAAAAATTGATATAAACTTATTCAAATTGATTATTTTGTTTTCTAAAATACTAAACAGAGCACAATAGGTATTTATTAGAATATTTACTGACAGTATACATTTGCTGCTAATATTAGACAAGGTGTATATAATACTGTGCATAAATTTATTAGCAATATCATTTTTATTTTTGATGATTTTTGTTTAAAAATTAGGTTGGGGTTAACAATTCAGAGATACTGTAAGTGAAAGATGGAAAACTTTTACATTTCATATACAATTATAATTCAAAATGTTAAGGATAAATGATATAGCACCTAGAGAAAATTTACCACCTCCCTCTCTGTACCATGAAATTAAAAAGAAATGATTTATTACTCTACATGCCAGTTTAGATCAGTAGATGTGCCCTTGAGAGAGAATTATGTAATATTTTCCTTTTTATATTATGCATTTATCAGTGCCTGATATAGATTATTCCCTAACTTAGAGAAGTGCCTGAGTATATGCTTTTGAATCATTGTATTTACATTGGAGTGTATAACAGTTGTTTGCAATAAATACATTGTCCTAAATAATCACCTTTAGAAGGGTAGAAAAATATGTAAAGGAGATTCTACTATGCAAGTAGCCACTAAAATTCTGTAGAAAATGTTAAAAATTATAAGTTAAGAGTAGTTAAACTTAGTGGAAGATATAAGATATATGGGAAGTATTTATGATGCTGATAAAATGTGAGAACTAGGAAGAAATGTATCAAGTAGGAATAAAGCAAAGGCGAGGAAGGAAATACACTATAATCTTCTAGGCAAAAGGAAAAATTAGAAGCAAAAGCACCTACTGTTTAATCGATAATATTAAAGCTGGCTGATTTGGGAGAATGAAATTGAAACATGTATATTATCATATGTGAAATGGATTGCCAGTCCAGGTTTGACGCATGGTACAGGATGCTCGGGGCTGGTGCACTGGGATGACCCAGAGGGACAGTATGGGGAGGGAGGTGGAAGAGGGGTTCAGGATGGGAAACACGAATACACCCATGTTTTGAATCATGAATCCACCCGTGGTAGATTCATGTGGATGTATGGCAAAGCCAATACAATATTGTAAAGTAAAAAAAAAACAAAAACAAAAGACAAAAAAAATGAAGAAAAAGATAGGAACAAAGGAAAACGGTAATAAATAGAAAACAGTAGTAAGTATGAGAAAGTGTTAGTCATTCAGTTATGTCTGACTCTTTGAGACCCCAGGGACTATAGTTGCCAGACTCCTCTATCCATTGAATTATCCAGGCAAGAATACTGGAGTGGGTAGCCATTTCCTTCTCCAGTGGAACTTCCTGACCTAGGGATAATACCCAGGTCTCCCACATTGCAGGTAGATTCTTTACCATCTAAGCCACCAGGGAAGCCCAGTAATAAGTATGGTAGATATTAATCCAACTATGTCGATAATCACTTTGAACATCAATGGTCTAAATGCACCAATTAAAAGACAGATTGTCAGAGTGGATCAAAAAACAAGACCCAATATTATATTGTCTGCAAGAAATCCACTTTAGACATAAAGAAAAATATACCATGCTAGTACGTCAAGGCTGTATATTGTCACCCTGCTTACTTAACTTCTATGCAGAGTACATCATGAGAAACGCTGGACTGGAAGAAACACAAGCTGAAATCAAGATTTCTGGGAGAAATATCAATAACTGCAGATATGCAGATGACACCATCCTTATGGCAGAAAGTGAAGAGGAACTAATAAGCCTCTTGATGAAAGTGAAAGTGGAGAGTGAAAAAGTTGGCTTAAAGCTCAACATTCAGAAAACGAAGATCATGGCATCCGGTCCCATCACTTCATGGGAAAGAGATGGGGAAACAGTGGAAACAGTGGCAGACTTTATTTTTTTGGGCTCCAAAATCACTGCAGATGGTAACTGCAGCCATGAAATTAAAAGACGCTTACTCCTTGGAAGGAAAGTTATGTCCAACCTAGATAGCATATTCAAAAGCATAGACATTACTTTGCTAACAAAGGTCTGGCTAGTCAAGGCTATGGTATTTCCTGTGGTCATGTACAGATGTGAGAGTTGGACTGTGAAGAAGGCTGAGCGCCGAAGAATTGATGCTTTTGAACTGTGGTGTTGGAGAAGACTCTTGAGAGTCCCTTAGACTGCAAGAAGATCCAACCAGTCCATCCTAAAGGAGATAAGCCCTGGGATTTCTTTGCAAGGAATGATGCTAAAGCTGAAACTCCAGTACTTTGGCCACCTCATGCGAAGAGTTGACTCATTGGAAAAGTCTCTGATGCTGGGAGGGATTGGGGGCAGAAGGAGAAGGGGACGACAGAGGATGAGATGGCTGGATGGCATCACTGACTCAATGGACGTGAGTCTGGGTGAACTCCGGGAGTTGGTGATGGACAGGGAGGCCTGGCGTGTTGCGATTCATGGGGTTGCAAAGAGTCGGACACAACTGAGTGACTGAACTGAACTGAACTGAACTGAATAGTAACCAAAGAAAGAGCAACTATATTAATTTAAGACACAGCAGATTTTGAAACAAAGGAAGTCATCAGGGATAACTCAGTAGTGAAGGACTGAACACATTCCACCCAGACTGGAAATAAAACTATGATAGTCATTATTCAAAACTGTACTGAAGGTCCTGATCAAGGCAATAAGAATAAATAAATAAATATAACAATAATTGCAAAAGAAAAAAAAAGCTGGCTGAAATTTAAAGCTTGTCTAGAAGAATAATTATGAGATCAAAGTGGGAAGCCAAATTAGAGCAATGTTGTAGAGATTCTTAAATGACCATGCACTGTAATGATTTAACTGGAGGACTTTGATGGATTAGTCAGTGAAGAATCTGGGGCCATGCAGGAGATCTACATTCAATCCCTCGGTCAGGAAGATCCCCCAGAGGAGGAAATGGCAACCCACTGCAGTATTCTTGCCTGTGAATTCCCATGGACATGGGAGCCTGTGGTCCATAGGATCACAAAGAGTTGAACATGACTGAAGCAACTTAGCATGCCTGCACACAACAGGTCATGCAATCTTATAGCACAAAAGTTTAGATGGTTTGAAGGAAGGGGAAAAGAACCGAATTTGAAGGTGGCGAAGTAGAGTGAGGAGTCCACACACCACATCCCTGGTGAGTGACTCCTGGGTATGAAAAGACATGCTGCTTAAGAGAGGGGCGGGGGTCTCGGGGTCCTTATAGAAGAGCTGAGGGTCAGAAGAAGGTAAATGGAACAGTGGAAGAATTGATAGAAGGGGAGGGGAGGATTTCTGATGAAAAATCATGAGTTTCAGAGGGCTCAGGGAAAGGTTTCAGAATTCGGTCAAGATGCGAAGAAAAGGTCCTAATACAATGAGATGTTGGACCTTGAGAAACTTCTGCCCATCCTGGACTTCTAATGGCGACTGAAAAGAGGGAGAAATCCCCACCTGAGGTTGATGCCAGTGGTCTAAATGCCTCTGATGGAAACGTGGATTGCTTGCCTGCTGGGCTTTGGAGCAAGATGGTGAGAGCTGGCACTAGGCTTTTTTTTTAGTGCAACTCTTTGCCTTTTTTTTCATCCCCTATGTTCTTCACATAGTTTACACCAAGGTTTAACTTACGAACTTGAGGTTTCATTTCAGGAGACACATCAAAGAATTCAATAGTAGTTTTAAATGAAAGTGG
Source organism: Bos indicus x Bos taurus (assembly GCF_003369695.1). Lineage (NCBI taxonomy): Eukaryota > Metazoa > Chordata > Mammalia > Artiodactyla > Bovidae > Bos > Bos indicus x Bos taurus. The sequence goes on along the minus strand of NC_040099.1, from coordinate 6,487,803 downwards.
TCACCACTCAGTACACTTTCTGACCCCATGGACTGTGGCCCGCCAGGCTCCTCTGTCCATGGAACTTTTTCAGGCAAGAATTCTGGAGTGGGTAGCCATTCCCTTCTCCAGGAGATCTTCCTGACCCAGGAAGTGAACTCAGGGCTTCTGCACTGCAGGCAGATTCTTTATTGTCCGAGCCACCAGGGAAGCCCAGTTGCTTAGTGTTCATATGATTTAGGGCACAGGGGCTGTTCCTAACTGTCTGTCACATGACCCTGGAGCGTCTAGAGCCACTGCATTGTGGACCTGATGGGGGTGAAAGCCAGATAAGAGGTGGTCAGATTGCACAGTTTATCAGCTGAGCAACAGAAGAAACTGGCCAGCCTCAAGGTAGGACCTCAAAAACTAGCTCAAAATAGCACACACACACACACAGAAAAACCCACTATATTATACCCAGTAAAGGCAATTGCTAATCAAGAGATTTAAGACACTTTCATCTTTCACCTCAAAAACTGACCTGTTAAAAACTGAGTTCTGATACTAAAATTGGGCAGCATGATATATCAATTTTTATTGTAAGTTAAACAGTTTCATTTAAGAAGTTATGAAGCAATTATGATTTGGCGAGTTTTTGTCAAAGAACATTTTCTCCACAAATAAGTGACATGGCACATTATCGGTGTTAGGTCAAAATGCCCTCCTTAAAGTGTTTCAATATTAAAGTTAAATATTTTTTTAAGCGGATTTCTTTCCAGAATCTTATGCATCAAATTTCTGTAGCAGCAGCCCAACATGAGGGATTTACTGAAGGTTTATTTCAACACCAATCTCATATTATCAGCAACCATCATGAGTCACTCTTTCCACTAAGTGAGTGTCACAGACAGACATGTCTTTAGCTTCCTATGAGAAGATCCTCTGTGCAATGTTGTGAATTAAATACATCAGAAATCATGCTTACAAGTTAAAATGCTTAAATAGTATTTCATTTCAAATACAGTGTCTAACAGGTGTTCTTCAAAGTGACACTTGAGTACTGCTTTTTAGAAGACTTCTTAGTTTGTAGCATCTGGTGATGTACTATTCCTAATTTCAATTTCTCAGTGGCATGCTTGAAAAGTACCTGAGTGACTGTCTTTGGATGAACACGGCCCTTGTGCCAAAACAAAAGTTCAGGCAATAGAAAATTGCAAAATTATGAAGCTCTTTATACAAAACTGCAGTCTGCCTGGTTTTTGCAATGCAAATAAAGAAAGCAATCTTGATGCAATTCATCTGTGTTTGAAATCCCCTTGCATTGCGGTAAAGTGTTCCTTAATTGACTGGTAAATCATTCTATGATCAGTTTAGCAAATTGTTTTTCTCTCTTTTCCGCTGCCGACTCTGGGGAGCTTTGAGCAGTTTTATGGTAACTGTTGCTTTTTTCCTTCTTTTCAACTGAACTGCTATAACCTCTGCATGTGATAAACAAGTTCAAAAAGAGAAACAATAAATCTGTGTGTGAGAATTCAAATGCTCCTGGAATTAAGTAAATATAACTTCCCTGTCAAACAGTATTGAATCTGAGACTTGTTATTAGCAACTGAAAAATTTGAGCTTTCTGAATGCCTGATTCCCTCCAGAGGAATGTGAAAATAGAATGTTTGCAAATATAATAACTAGGTCTGGGTTTACAGTATTTCCTCAGAGCAGGCCAGGGGCTACACTGTTACCGGCCAGTTGAAGCCAGGTCATTGTATAAAATAATCAGTGTCAGTACACTGATAAAACAATATGAGATACTGTAGTTGAAGCTTTTCAAAATGCTAGCGCCTCAGTTGGCAGCTATTCCTCCAGCTGATGTTCTTCTAAAGATCCTGGCGTGATCATGAAGTCTGTCTAATTTCTCTCTTCATTCCTATCCTCCCCTCCCTTTGTTGATCTTTCCACAAATTACGTGTTCAGTCACTTCCTGTAGATGCCCGTCTAGAAAGACTTGCTCTCAATCCCTTATGAATTGACTCTTCTAATTGTGTTGTCAATTTTGGTTCAGGCTCTTTTTGAGATCCTAGAAATTTCCCAATGCCTTCTGGTCCCAGAGAAACTCATTTAGTTTCTGCCCTTCAGGGATTTACAATTGGGTAGAGAAACCTTCAAATCCCATTATTTAAACAACTTCTATCCATTTATCTGAAAGAGCAATTCAAATCTTTTGTTTGCGCTGTTCATCTTTTTTCTGTTCTCAACATTAGCTTTGTCACCGTGCACATAGCTGTTTCCAAATCATTGAAAGTTCATTTTCTCAAAGCTTCATTTACTACACGCGTCCTGTAATTTTGTGAAGGAATCAGATCTGGAGCACATTATTACTTAATATTTTCAGCCCATCACATCTTTTATACATCACTTCCACAGGTTCATTCCCTTTATTAATTTTATACTCACCATTTGAAGAACCACTGTGCTGTGGGAGCTATTGGTATGAATGGAGGGTTATAAAGTTTTATTGTATTTTATTATTGCATAACTGTTATGCCAATAAACATATTGAAGGAAAACTATTGGTGTTTAACATGTAACAAATTCCCAGCATGATGTTATTTGAAACCTTCATTTAATGCATGACTAGATCTTGTTTCATAGACACGGTAGATTTGAATGAAAACCAGCTCAATTTTACTTACAATAACAAAGATGCTCTAATAAAAGAGAGATGTTGAATTTACTACTTGAACTCATATCTGCCCTTGAAATGGAACTAGATTTGTGCCTAAAAACTGAAGAGGAGAAAGAAGAGCTGTAGAGCTACAGAAATTAATTGCTTTATAACTCATATTATTTCAATTTTTTTTAATAGATCAAGATAAAGTTTCTTTTTTCCCCTGCCTGGCATAATTCACTAACTGAGAGAGACAGTGTTCATATGGTTCAAAGTCAAGGCTTAATTATCTAATATTTTTAATTACTTTGTGATCACCTATCTCAGATCCGTTTGATTTTTGCACTTTTGTGGTTGAAATGAATGTGGTGTAATTGAAGGATTCATGACCAAAATTAAAAAATAAAATTACACTTCATAGGGCTGATTATTAAGAGAGGCTAATAGGGATTCAATCATGTGTATCTCAATAAGACAAATGAAAAAAAGAACAAGTCAAACCCAAAGTATACAGGAATAATTCCTCACTTAAGTGAACTTGGTTAATATCTCCTTACCTTTTATAAAATATTAGCTTCTTAATTTAAGGGCACTGTGAAAAATCCTGTTTTGAAATTTGGAAACACCAGCTACACACATGAATACTGGGTACTCTTTGAGAGGTGGTTACAACTGGTTCAGGCAGTAAAGAATCTGCCTGCAATGCAGGAGACCCAGGTTCTATCTCTGGGTCGGGAAGACCCCTTTGAGAAGGGAATGGCAACCTACTTCAGTATTCTTGCCTGGAGAATTCTGTGGACAGGGGAGCCTGGTGGGCTACAGTCCACAGGATTGCAAAGAGTTGGACACAACTGAGCGACTAACATTTTCACTTTACAACTCTGAAGATTGTTTTTTTTTTTTTTTTAGCAGAGAGGAAAAGAGATTTTAACATGCATATTTGCATATTTTTCTCATTGTTTAAGCAGGCACGTTTTGGGAAGGTGGAAATTTGCCTAGAGGTATAAGTAATGATCAAATATTCCAGAGTTTCACCCCCTAAGGGATGTATATAATTTCAATATGGTATCCTCCTTCTTTGAGAGGACTATGGGTACAATATATTTACCTGGGTTTGAGTCATAGAAACTCTTCAAAGAAAAAAATACTCTGGAATCCTCAGAGCTCCTAGGAGTGCTTCAAAGTAGAAGGCATTCTTATATCCCTGGCTGATTCAGTCTTTGGAAACATCTAGCCATCAGTAATTATGGGCATTTAAAGGCCAGTGAGCTTCCTTGGTGGCTCAATGGTAAAGAATCTGCCTGCCAAATAGGAGATGTGGGTTTGATCCCTGTGTCAGGAAGATCCCCTGGAGAAGGAAATGACATCCCACTCCAGTATTCTTGCCTGGAGAATCCTGAGGACAGAGGAGCCTGGTGGGCTACTGTCCGTGGGGTTCTAAGAGTCAGACATGGCTTAGTGACTAAACCACACCCCACCAAGGCTATTCCAAAGCATCCTCTTTTCGTTCTGTTCCAAGTGAGCTCTGAGCCCATTGGTTACAGGATATGAATCAGACAAACTCAAAATATTAGTTATTTAAAGATAAAGCTAGATAGCAGGATACAGCTTGTATCTAATAAAATCGTGTAGATGTTCTATTAAATTCTTCCCCTGGAATGTGACTCATTCAGTCACAGGAGAGCCACAGAGACTCTGCTGCCCTCCCTGCAGAGGCTTTGTGTGTTCTGGTAAGTATCTCTCATGAATGAGCTGAGAACGCATTCCAAGCATACAGTTACCATGAGGTACCGTGGATGGTTCACTGCATCCTGCTCTGTTCCTGCTGCTGAATTCATCTCCCAGAGGAGTGACAGCTCTTGCCTAAGAGAAGGCTGGCTGTAAGGTGGAAGTTGGAGCTCTAACTCAACTTCCTCCGTGTGAAAATGTGAGGGATAGTTGTTCCTCTCACAAAACAAGTTCTCTTGAGGCTGTGTTTCCCGGGGGTAGGGGTGGTAGGGAGGGCAGTCAGCTATTCTCCCAGCCTCAAAGCCACTCTTCTAATTTAGCTCTCCAGATGTCTGCATTGCCCATGGTGGTAAGCTCCATCCATAGGACTTGATCTGATGAGAAGGAAAGTGAGGGAGAAAGAAACACCTCTAGCTGTTGACTCTCACTGGCCCGTTTTTCATATCAGTGTCACCAACCTATGCTCCTTCTCCACTGAGGCAGCAGAAGTTTGTGTGTAAACAGTGGAACTCACTTTATAATTTCTCCAGCACTCCCAGAGCATTGTTCCAGCCCTGAAGATCCACGAGCATCAGCTGACACTTCTTAGAGGTCAGGGTGTTAGCTACTTGGTGCCCCTTACTGAGTTTCAAAATATGAATGATTTCAGTTTTACTCTAGGGATGCCATTGGTTCTTCACTTGGCTCCCCTCATGTTACCTTAATGTTCTCCCTTTGCCCTGTCAGTTACCTGGCTAACAATGTTGGATGAATTATTGATCATTCTTTAAGTCAAATTTTACCTGTTAACATAACTGATAGGGTTTCTGTCTCCTGCCTAGACCTGGGCTGTTACTTTAGTCTATATAATAATCTTTCCAATGTCGAAGACAGCTGTCTTGGCTTCCTTTTCTCTAGGATTGATATCTTTGTTTGATATCATATTAGATAGATGATTTTGTGATAAATGCGTTCCTGTTTTTTTAATATAATTCCTTGTAAAGAAGGCTGAGCACCAAAGAATTGATGCTTTCAAACTGTGGTGTTGGAGAAGACTCTTGAGAATCCCTTGGACTGCAAGGAAGCCAAACCAGTCCATCCCAAAGGAAATCAACCCTGAATATTCATTGGAAGGACTAACGCTGAAGCTGAAGCTCCAATTCTTTGACTACCTGATGTGAAGAGTCGACTCTCTGGAAAAGACTCTGATGCTTGGAAAGACTGAGGGCAGGAAGAGAAGGGGACAACAGAGGATGAGAGGGTTGGATGGCATCACCGACTCAATGGACATGAATTTGAACAAACTGTGAGATAGTGGAGGACAGGGAAGCTGGCCTGCTGCAGTTCATGGGGTCACAGAGACTGAACAACGATAACATACTGCATGAGACACTAACAATAGCAGGCATCTACCAGGCTGGAATAACCATTGCAGACAGTCTTGAAAGTGCCACATCCATCATGGCAATACACTGCCACAGCTTGGGTTCCCTAGAAGGAGACACTGAATAGCTGACAGTGTGCAAGGTCCCTGTTAGGAAGGACTCTTGTGTTCAACCCCTGTGCAGGGGAGGGGAGGTCAGGAACAGGCAGGATGAGGAGACAGGATGTGATGTAGATTCCAGGATGCCTCAGGACCTCTAGAATAAAATGATCTATTGTGATCTAAAATGGGCTAAAACTATCTTTCCTCTGGGAATATTCTAGGAAGGGTGTGACCTTTGAGCTGTCTCTCTGCAGCTCAGGCAATCTGGGGGTAAGGGCAACTGAAGTAATTTGGGGCTGATGGAAGGAGGGGAGAATAAACCAGGAGGTGAAAATACAGGAAGCTGTCAGCCTTAGATTTTTATATCTCTGAAAGTTCACTCCTGTGGTGTCTTGAAGGGGACACTGGATTGAACCTGGGGAATGATGAAGACAGGGAAGCTAGGAGTCCCTGAGGGTCTAAGTTAAGATGTGATGAAAAGGAAGGGTATGTTTAAAAGAAACTGTTTAGCATTTAGTGTTGGATGAAACGGGTGGGAAGGGAAATTGGGAATCTAAAGGTGGTTGAGTTTATAGCTTGTATTATACAATAAACTGATGCTGTAACTGGAATGGAAATTAAGAAGGGACAGATGTCTTGGTACAGTATTTTGATAAGCACTTTATATATGTAGTGCCTGAAATAAATCCCATTGTAATTATATCTTAGACTTTGGCATGCTGAGTCTGGAAGTCAAATATAATTTATGGCTGTATATAGGTAGGAGTTATCCACATGTGGATAATATTTGAAGTCATAGCCCTGGATAAGAACACTTCAAAAATATGTGCAAAAGAACATTAAACATGGGTTGTGATATATCCAGACATGAATTCTTGTTAATTTTCTTCCATTAGATTTAACTTATCTGTTATCCTATCAAAATATTTTGAACTTGGATTTTCATCATCTAGAATTTTTTCATCTCTGTGGTTTTGTTAGGGGAAGCACACTGATTGAAACCACCCACCCTGGCCAGGCACCACAGTAACAATTTGCATGAGTTCTTTTAGGACAGGAGGTCCTGGTAAGGAACACGGAACTAATAAGCCACCAGCAACCGGAAGAGTTCAGGAAAGGTCAAAAGGAGACACCACATGTCCTACCACCTCCCACAGTCCTTCTCTCTGGCATCCATCTTGGCTGAACAAGGTGTGCACCACCAGGAAGGACTCTGAGTCAGAATGATTGGCTAAGGACCACCTGGAAACTAATCCCAGCACCATAAAACCTGAGACTGCAAGCCATGTGGCAGAGCTGTTCTCCTGGGTTCCCTTACCCTACTGCTCTCCACCCGGGTGCCCTTTCCCAATAAAATCTCTTGCTTTGTCAGCACATGTGTCTCCTTGTATAATTCATTTCTGAGTGTTAGACAAGAGCCCAGTTTCGGGCCCTGGAAGGGGTCCCCCTTCCTGCAACAGTTTTGTAAAACACAAATATTGCATGTGTCATTTATCTCTCATTGAAATATCTGATAAAATATCAAAAATAAGCAAAAGTCAGAAACCTTTAGAGGAACATTCATTTATTATTATTATTAATGATAAAGTGTTGGAATTGAGAAATAATCATCTGTTACTATTCAGTCGCTAAGTCATGTCCAATTCTTTGCAACTCCATGGACTGCAGCAAGCCAGGCTTCTCTGTCCTTCACTATCTCCTGGAATTTGCTCAGACTCCCCACTCCAGTACTCTTGACTGGAAAATCCCACGGATGGAGGAGCCTGGTGGGCTGTAGTCCATGGGGTCGCAAAGAGTCGGACACGACTGAGCAACTTCCCTTTCACTTTTCACTTTCATGCATTGGAGAAGGAAATGGCAACCCACTCCAGTGTTCTTGCCTGGAGAATCCCAGGGACGGGGGAGCCTGGTGGGCTGCCCTCTATGGGGTCGCACAGAGTTGGACACAACTGAAGCGACTTAGCAGCAGCAGCAGCATGTCCATTGAGTTTTTAATGCCATCCAACTGTATTATCCTCTGCTGCCCCCTTCTCCTCCTCCCCTCAATCTTTCCCACCATCAGGGTCTTTTCCAACGAGTTGGCTCTTTGCAATAGGTGGCCAAAGTATTGAAGCTTCAGCTTCAGTCCTCCCAATGAATATTCAGGGTTGACATCCTTTAGGATTAACTGGTTTGCAAATTCTTATTATTTACATCCTAAAAAATACTTCCTCTTTATTCAGACTTTTACATTTTTCCAATCCTGTGGATGTGTACAGTTGTCTTCTGGAGGAATTTCACTCCTCTGATTTCTCAGAAAATTGAGCACTTGTTCATCATGTATTGTTCATTTAGATATTTTATTTTGTGAGTACAAGTTTAAATATTTGCCTGTATTTCTCTGAGGCTGTCTGTCATTTTGTTATTGATTAGCAGGAGCTCTGTAAATATAGATACAATTATTTTTGGTTATATATGTAGCAGATCTTTCTTTTTTATTTTATTTTATTTTATTTTTAAACTTTACACAATCTGCCACAGGTATACATGTGTTCCCCATCCTGAACCCACCTCCCTCCTCCCCTCCCCATACCATCCCTCTGGGTCGTCCCAGTGCTCTAGCCCCAAGCATCCAGTATCGTGCTTCGAACCTGGACTGGCATTTCGTTTCATACATGATATTTTACATGTTTCAGTGCCATTCTCCCAAATCTTCCCACCCTCTCCCTCTCCCACAGAGTCCATAAGACTGTTCTATACATCAGTGTCTCTTTTGCTGTCTCATACACAAGGTTATTGTTACCATCTTTCTAAATTCCATATATATGTGTTCGTATACTGTATTGGTGTTTTTCCTTCTGGCTTACTTCACTCTGTATAATAGGCTCCAGTTTCATCCACCTCATTAGAACTGATTCAAATGTATTCTTTTTAATGGCTGAGTAATACTCCATTGTGTATATGTACCACAGCTTTCTTATCCATTCATCTGCTGATGGACATCTAGGTTGCTTCCATGTCCTGGCTATTATAAACAGTGCTGCGATGAACATTGGGGTACACGTGTCTCTTTCCCTTCTGGTTTCCTCAGTGTGTATGCCCAGCAGTGGGATTGCTGGATCATAAGGCAGTTCTATTTCCAGTTTTTTAAGGAATCTCCACACTGTTCTCCATAGTGGCTGTACTAGTTTGCATTCCCACCAACGGTGTAAGAGGGTTCCCTTTTCTCCACACCCTCTCCAGCATTTATTATTTGTAGACTTTTGGATCGCAGCCATTCTGACTGGTGTGAAATGGTACCTCATAGTGGTTTTGATTTGCATTTCTCTGATAATGAGTGATGTTGAGCATCTTTTCATGTGTTTGTTAGCCATCTGTATGTCTTCTTTGGAGAAATGTCTATTTAGTTCTTTGGCCCATTTTTTGATTGGGTCATTTATTTTTCTGGAGTTGAGCTGTAGGAGTTGCTTGTATATTTTTGAGATTAGTTGTTTGTCAGTTGCTTCATTTGCTAGTATTTTCTCCCATTCTGAAGGCTGTCTTTTCACCTTGCTAATAGTTTCCTTTGATGTGCAGAAGCTTTTAAGGTTAATTAGGTCCCATTTGTTTATTTTTGCTTTTATTTCCAATATTCTGGGAGGTGGGTCATAGAGGATCCTGCTGTGATGTATGTCAGAGAATGTTTTGCCTATGTTCTCCTCTAGGAGTTTTATAGTTTCTGGTCTTACGTTGAGATATTTAATCCATTTTGAGTTTATTTTTGTGTATGGTGTTAGAAAGTGTTCTAGTTTCATTCTTTTACACGTGGTTGACCAGATTTCCCAGCACCACTTGTTAAAGAGATTGTCTTTAATCCATTGTATATTCTTGCCTCCTTTGTCAAAGATAAGGTGATCATACACCATGACCAAGTGGGCTTTATCCCAGGGATGCAAGGATTCTTCAATATCTGCAAATCAATCAATGTAATACACCACATTAACAAATTGAAAAATAAAAACCATATGATTATCTCAATAGATGCAGAGAAAGCCTTTGACAAAATTCAACACCCATTTATGATAAAAACTCTCCAGAAAGCAGGAATAGAAGGAACATACCTCAACATAATAAAAGCTATATATGACAAACCCACAGCAAACATTATCCTTAATGGTGAAAAATTGAAAGCATTTCCTCTAAAGTCAGGAACAAGACAAGGGTGCCCACTTTCATCATTACTGTTTAACATAGTTTTGAAAGTTTTGGCCACAGCAATCAGAGCAGAAAAAGAAATAAAAGGAATCCAAATTAGAAAAGAAGAAGTAAAACTCTCACTATTTGCAGATGACATGATCCTCTACATAGAAAACCCTAAAGACTCCACCAGAAAATTACTAGAGCTAATCAATGACTATAGTAAAGTTGCAGGATATAAAATCAACACACAGAAATCCCTTGCATTCCTATACACTAATAATGAGAAAACAGAAAGAGAAATTAAGGAAACAATTCCATTCACCATTGCAACGCAAAGAATAAAATACTTAGGAATATATCTACCTAAAGAAACTAAAGACCTATATATAGAAAACTATAAAACACTGGTGAAAGAAATCAAAGAGGACACTAATAGATGGAGAAATATACCATGTTAATGGATTGGAAGAATCAATATAGTGAAAATGAGTATACTACCCAAAGCAATTTATAGATTCAATGCAATCCCTATCAAGCTACCAACGGTATTCTTCACAGAGCTAGAACAAATAATTTCACAATTTGTATGGAAATACAAAAAACCTCGAATAGCCAAAGCTATCTTGAGAAAGAAGAATGGAACTGGAGGAATCAACCTACCTGACTTCAGGCTCTACTACAAAGCCACAGTTATCAAGACAGTATGGTACTGGCACAAAGACAGAAATATAGATCAATGGAACAAAATAGAAAGCCCAGAGATAAATCCATGCACTTGTAGCAGATCTTTCAATCTGTGGCTTGTATTACTATGTCTGATTGTATATGTTCTTATCAGACTATTACAAAAACATAGTCTGAAAGGATACATGTTCACTGCAGCACTGTTTACAATAGAAAAAAAATTCTACCTTAACAACATCCATGGTTCTAAAATTTTGCATGTATTTTCTTGGATTTCCTAAGCATATTATCTGCAGATTATGACTTTTTTGTTCGTATTTGTCTACACTTAGACTATTTTGCATTCTTTACACATTTGCTGGCAAGTTTAGTCAAAGCTACGGTTTTTCCAGTAGTCATGTATGGATGTGAGAGTTGGACTATAAAGAAAGCTATGTACTGAAGAAGTGATGCTTTTCAACTGTGGTGTTGGAAAAGACTCTTGAGAGTCCTTGGACTGCAAGGAGATCCAACCAGTCCATTCTAAAGGAAATCAGTCCTGGATATTCATTGGAAGGACTGATGTTGAAGTTGAAACTCCAATGCTTTGGCCACCTGATGCGAAGAACTGACTCATTGGAAAAGACCCTGATGCTGGTAAAGATTGAAGGCAGGAGGAGAAGGGGACTACAAGGGATGAGATGGTTGGATGGCATCATGGACTTGATGGACATGAGTTTGAGCAAGCTCCGGGAGTTGGCGATGGACAGGGAGGCCTGGGGTGCTGCAGTCCATGGGGTCACAGATTCAGACCTGACTGAGCGACTGAACTGAACTGATCTGAACTGTCTTCTTTGAGTACTTATCTTGACATTCTTTTACATTATCTTTGAATGTGAAGAGTAGAAGAATAAAAATTAAATTTTTAAAAATCATCTTTATATTTTGATTGACAAATGTTGATTAAAATTAGCATATTTTTCAAGAAATTAAAAAAAGTTAGACATCTTATATTAAATTTTTCAACCTTTTATATACTAATAGGTATTTTATTTAGCTACACTTAAGTATTCATGGGATGTTTATAATATTTTTTATATTTTATGTATGATTGTATTAATACTTTTTTACACTGTGAAAATCTAAAATTCTTTCTCAAAAGCTGAAACATAAAAATATTGATAGTACTCTTTTAGATATTAATATAATCAATTATCATATGGTCTAATATGATTGAAATGTGTGTGTATGTATTATTTTCTGAACTCTCTGAAACTTAAGAGGTTTTCATATTCCTTCATGTAACATTAACACTTACTGAGAAATAAACGAATAAGAATAAAATATTAATATTTTGATAGATATGTTTATAAATTAGAAATATAGTATTCAGATTTTTAAAAACTGCATCATTATCTTACTTATACATTCGGGACCATAATTCCTGCTTGTAGAAGTACTATGACTCATGAGCCTTGAAAAATGTCAAACTTTTTCTAACTGTGCTGTCATACTATTTCTCTAATTGAAAAGTTACTTCCAAAAATCTTTACATAACTTAAACCTCTTCTTGTTTCAAATTTCCCAGCAATGCTACTTCTTCTGAAAAGTAATTCTAACAAGCATACATAGGATTTTTTCCTCACCCAGTTTATTATCTTTCTATACTGTGTTTACAAAAAAGAGGCCTGTATTAACTTTCCTTAGTCTTACATTATTACCCTAGGTCTTTGTTATTATGTACATTCTTCATCATATTCTGTGTCTCAGGCTTGTCTTTTCTAGTTGCTTCCAAAGTAAGAAAAATTTTCCAAACTTAAAAATTAATTATAATGGTGACTAACCTTTGTCAAGTACAACCTTATACCAGATCCTTTGGTCATTTAATCTCCATCTCTGGTGATGTAATTACTGGGTACTACGTGTGCTATGTGAGTGTTGGACTGTGAAGAAGGCTGAGCACCAAAGAATTGATGCTTTTGAACTGTGGTGTTGGAGAAGATTCTTGAGAGTCCCTTGGACTGCAAGGAGATCCAACCAGTCCATTCTGAAGGAGATCAGCCCTGGGATTTCTTTGGAAGGCATGATGCTAAAGCTGAAACTCCAGTACTTTGGCCACCTCATGCGAAGAGTTGACTCATTGGAAAAGACTCTGATGCTGGGAGGGATTAGGGGCAGGAGGAAAAGGGGACGCCAGAGGATGAGATGGCTGGATGACATCACTGACTCGATGGACGTGAGTCTGAGTGAACTCCGGAAGTTGGTGATGGACAGGGAGGCCTGGCGTGCTGCGATTCACGGGGTTGCAAAGAGTCAGACATGACTGAGTGACTGAACTGAACTAAACTGATGTGTGCTAAGCTCCTCAGTCATGTCCAGTTCTTTGTGACCCTATGGATGTTAGCCTGCCAGGCTTCTCTGCCCATGGGATGTTCCTGGCAAGAATACTGGACTGGGTTGCCATGCCCTCCTCCAGGGGATCTTCCCCACTCAGGGATCAAACTCCTGCATCTTGTGCATTTGCAGGTGGATTCTTTACCACTGAGCCACATGCAAAGCCCCAGTTTCACTAGGTGTGATGCATTTTGTTGAAGTATTCCTTGGAAAGTATTATCTGTTTGATGTATACCCAATAAAACATAAGGAAACAATATATCCATAGAAATGGGTTCAAGGTCATTAAATAATTATAGACCTTGCTAAGAGTCGGATACGACTGAGCGACTTCACTTTCACTTTTCACTTTCATGCATTGGAGAAGGAAATGGCAACCCACTCCAGTGTTCTTGCCTGGAGAATCCCAGGGATGGGGGAGCCTGGTGGGCTGCCATCTATGAGGTCGCACAGAGTCGGACACGACTGAAGTGACTTAGCAGCAGCAGTGTGTTCTGTAACTAGGTCAAAATTTAAGCAAACAAACAGATTAAAAAGCATTCTGGGGCTCTTTTGCTTTTTGCTTCAAATAAATTCCTGTAAGCACACTTAAGGCAATGAGTTAAGTTGTTGATTATATTCCATATTGAAAATTGTTAATTATATGAAAATTGATTATATTTCACATTGAAAAGATGAGTTAAAACCTTCCATAGCTACACACTAATTTAAGAGAAAAGAGATGGATTTGAGATACAAATAGTCAGTTTTTTTGAATTCCTATTTTTTGAAAATAAAGATTAAAAGAGCAGGCACTCTTCTCATTTAATGAGTTCTTAAAATTATTTTATAATTACGAAGACTTTATCTTATCCTCATTAAATTTAATTTTTCCTTTGATAAAAATAAACACACATGTCATGCTCATTTGTAATAAGTGTAAGTGGAAAGTGAAAGTGGCTCAGTTGTGTCTGTGACCCATGGACTGTACAGTCTATGGAATTCTCCAGGCCAGAATACTGGAGTGGGTAGCCATTCCCTTCTCCGGTGTATCTTCACAACCCAGGAATCGAACCAGTGTCTCCTGCATTGCAGGTGGATTCTTTACCAACTGAGTTATCAGGGAAGCCTCAAGTGTGAGTAGAACAATAAGCCATTTAGAAAGATAGCAAGATACTTGTAGCATTTGAACTAAGCATTGAAGATAGTAGAAACATTATAGTAAGGGCATATTTATTTTAAGTTAAAATCCTTGAAGTTTTATAGGATGTGCTTAAATATTTCTACAAATTCAAGTCTCTAAAAGTAAGAATAGCATTACATATTAAATAGTATATGAAAAGTAAATATTATATTAATATCTCATCTTCATATTTGCACATAAACACATAAATATTTGCTTATGACATTGTGCTTTTTAGAAAATTCTCCATTTAAAATTTTAATTCATAAGCTATAGAATTGATACTTATTTTATAATGTTAACATTTTATTAATACAAAATAAATGCACATGTTGTGGAAAGGGTAAAAAACATACTAACAAATTCAATAGAAAACTTAAAGCTCAGCATTTCACAACCCAGAGAAAATGACTCAATCATTGTTACAATTCTAATCACTTAAAGAAAGTGAAATAGAGATTGCATTGTGAATATATTTCATATTAACATAATTTGAACATATTGCATACACAGATTTGAGTAAAATTTATGTGGTATTCTTTTTTATCCCCAATGTGAAACTGCAAGTCACTCAGTCGTGTCCGACTCTTTGTGACCCCATGGACTGTAGCCTGCCAGGTTCCTCTGTCCATGGAATTCTCCAGGCCAGCATACTGGAGTGGGCAGCCGTTCCCTTCTACAGCAGATCTTCCCAACCCAGGGATGGAACTGGCGTCTCCTGCATTGCAGGTGGATTCTTTACCAGCTGAGCTACCAGGGAATCTTTATCCCCAGTAATATAAATAAAAAAATCTATCCATACATAAAGACATTTTTTTTCTTAGGAGTTTCTTTTATTTTTTAATCTCTTTTACAGGGCAATGAAAGTTACAGAAAACCTTCTGGTAAAACTTAGAGAGCTTCCTTTTTTCAAACTGATGGAAATGATTTCATACCCACAAGATTAGATTTGATACCTTTGCAATAAAACAACCAGAAAAAGCAACAGCTTTTTAAAAAGTGCAAAAGGATTCACTTGACAGTTTATGAATTGCAGTGCAGGTGTATGAAGAAAAAATATATATACTTCATTAAAAATATCTGAAACTAGAAAGAGAAAAAATGACCATCCCAGATTTTTTTAAAGAAATACATTATAAGAGGCATGTTAAGACAATTTAGCTCTGACTTGTAATTGAGTTGTTCTTGACCTTCCTCATTTGATGCTGGTGGTGATGATAATAGTAATTATGAAAGAAGGAGGAGGAGGACGAGAAGGAGAAATGTTTAAGGAGAATATTTTTCTAGGCATGGGTGTTTGAAACATGAAACTAGATTTTACCATTTTATCAGTAATTTTAATAATTTCTGAGTCAGTGCCTTGTCAACTTGCAAGGTGTTCAGAGTAAGCTGCTGACGTCCTGTATAAGGAAGCCTAAATATAAAATCGGCAGGTTATCACGTTCTAATGGGTATCACTGAATAATTCAGCACCAATAATAATAGGGATAAAAAGCTGGCCTATATTTCTGCATTGTGAGTCAGGGTAGTAATTTACTTCTAATAACCGAGGTAAATGCCTTTTATTTTTCTCTGAAAGTTTTTTTCCCCTCATTCTTCTGCTTTTGCTTAATTAATCATATCAGGGAGGTAAAAGGAAGGAGCAGTGGAAGCAGGGAGAGATTTAAGCTAGAGGCTCAAGATTTATCAAGTGGCGGATGTTCTGTCTAATTTAGTTTCAGAAGAGGGCCATGGACTTGTGTTGAGAGAGCTTAAGGTCAACTTCTTGTTACCAATATAGGAAGGAGCTGGAAGCCTAAAGAGACTTGGGCAAAAGATGACAGCGTTCTTAGATGTCATCACAACTGTTTTGTCCCTGTTTCTACGGATCCTGTAATGAAGGTTAGGGTTAAAGAGGAAGACAAAAAGATACCATGGTAAAATCTTCCTAGGCTATCATTTCAAAATTATCTTCCAGAAAGCAAACTATTCTGAAGGCAGTGCTTAGAGTGCTTTGAATGATACGTTAGCTAAACTTCATTGTTATATTTTTTATTTTCTATGTAAGGGACATTAATACATATGTATTTATATTTTGTATGTAGGCAAAGTTTAAATATGCTGCACACCTGAAACTTATACAGGGCTGTATGTCAGTTATAAGGAAAAAAAAAAAAGAAATGTTGTATATTCACAAACTGGTTCATGGCACACAGTAGCTTAGTGATATCAGTATAGAACCATAGAACCTCATCAGTGTTCTTACAGGGAAACTATACAGTTCCAGAGTATATAAAGAACATTTTGGATGAAAATATGTTACACAAAATTTGGATTTGAATCAAAATATTGACTTTCATTTACATAAAATATGAATATAGAATTTTGCTCCTAAAGAGCAGGCGTTACATTAGTTTGGTAGAGGCTTTGTAATGAAGTACCCCTAACTGGAGGCTTAAACAATAGAACTTTACCCTCCCACAGTTCTGGAGGCTGGAAATACAAGGTCCAGGTGTTGGTGGGGTTGGCTCCTCCTGAGGTCGCAAGCGGGGATGTAGTCCAAGGTCTCTCTTAGCTTATGGTGGTTTGCTGGCAGTCATCAGCACTGACTGACTGAGATCTTCACTCTCATCTCTGCTTTCAAGTTCACATGGGCTTCTCTCTGTGTGTTTGTGTCCAGATTTCCTCTTTTTAAAAGGACACAGTCATGTTGGATTAGGGCCATCCTTCCCTAATGATTTCAGCTTAATTTGACCATCTACAAAGATCCTATTTCCAAACTAGGCCACATTCACAGATGCCACTGGCTAGGACTTCAACAGATTTAGGAAAATGTAATTCAACTGGTAACTGTTGATGTATCAAAAGTTCCCATTACATTTTTGGTCAAGACGTTGTGAGTTTCCCCTTTGAGGATCCCTCTCTGACCTAATCATTAGGTAATAATATGTTCATTGTAAAAATAAAATGAAACTTATGAAAAGGTAAGGGAAAATGAAACAGCCACAATTAAAAGCGGGATAGCTATCTCTCTGGACCCAAAGAGCAAACTCAACCTGAAATGGGTAAGGACAGGCTGTGGAAGCTGACAAGTCTTCATCAACAGCAACTGGAGGAAGTAAAGTTCTAGGTCTGATCTCACCATCAAATTAGATAGAGCCAAAGAGATAAAGAGATCATGATAGTACCCTCAGTAAAACAGATTTACTGTATCAGATTAGAAGATTAACTTTAAAAATGCATTATATTTGTTATTTTATATGAAATAATGAAAAACATAAAATCAAATGTTTGTAATCCAATTATGTATGTAGTGGTGAGAAAGAAGTGGTCCAATATGCATATTATGGTAACTTAGAGAAAGCTAACACCCAGGTGAGGAATACAGTAATAGCTAATGGGTAAAAATTGTTTCAAAGACAAACACTTGATTGCTCAGATTTTAAATGTCCAGAGAATAGAAGAAATAATTTTTAAAAGCTAAAAAACTCAAATTTACTATTCATCTGAAATCACGTTCTTTCTCTTTACACACAACAATAGATTCGTGATCATGTATATAGAAATAAAGGAATCCACTGTTCAATAAATATTTAATGGGTATTTGTGCTGCACACATGTGCTCAGTTGCTCAGTCATGTCTGACTCTTCTGCAGCCCCTTGGACTCTAGTCCGCCAGGCTCCTCGTCCATGGGATTCTCCAGGCAAGAATCCTGGAGTGGGCTGTCATGCCCTTCTCCAGGAGATCTTTCTGACCCAGGGATCAAACCCACACTTCCTGCATGTCCTGCATTGACAGGAAGGTTCTTTACTGCTGAGCCACCAGGGAAGCCCTAGTTCTCACTATAGCTAAATATTATCTTCAGCAATAGAAA
The DNA here is from genome assembly GCF_003369695.1 of Bos indicus x Bos taurus. Classification (NCBI taxonomy): domain Eukaryota; kingdom Metazoa; phylum Chordata; class Mammalia; order Artiodactyla; family Bovidae; genus Bos; species Bos indicus x Bos taurus. Next base: position 6,469,756 of record NC_040099.1, on the reverse strand, counting down.
TTAAGAACTGTATTGAACACCTGTTATTTGTTGTCATCTTACCCTGTAACATTAAATGCAAAGAAATAAATGAACAAGTAAGCATTCCAAAGGAATTAAGAGAGTGCCATTTAGGGTTGTGAGAAAGAGAAAGTAGGTCTGGTCACAACAGATGATACAGGCAGGCCACACTGAAGTGGCAACATTTGAGCTGAGAAAAATGAGGGAATTCAGACCGTATTTTCATGGATTCTTATTGGGAATGCAGGTTGAGAGAAAGAGACACATCAAGAATAGGAAAACCTTGAGGTTTTTACTTAAATTGGGGCACGATGATCAGTTCTTTGTTTGGAAAAGGAGTGTAGGAGGAACTGATTGAGAGAGAAAGCAAGAGGTGGAACATTTAAAAACAACAACAAAAAAAACCTTCAGCACTGGAAAAATATTTCCATGGAGCTTTCAACCTAAGTAAGAATGGGATGCCTAAAAGCCAAGAATTTAAAGACCGTTTCAGCACATATATTCTAAAGTATCATAGATGCGGGCCAAAACCTCTCCAAACTTATTTAGGGAAAAAAAGTTACTTCCTAAAAGTGAACATAAGATAATATTTATAATGTACAGAAAGTAGCTAAATAAATTGGAGAAAGCAGATTATATAATTTAGTAATGACCCAAGTCCATGAATGGCAAATCATTGTTCAAAAATTTAAATGCCAGGTCAAGATTACTAAAAGATACTGTTGCTTTAGGAATTTAACAAATGCAAATTCGAATATGTGTCAATGTAACATACTGACCAACAAAGGGAAGAAAAATTCTATAGCATCCATTGCCTCTAGCCTTTGGGGAAATAGACATTCTCAGATAATTCTGAAGAGGATGAGAATTACTATGACCATATGGGAAAATTGCATCATACTACTTTTAAAATTGAGTTCATTCTCTGATCAATGTTTTTTATTCATTTATAGCTTTCATTTTTATTCATTTATAGCAGCCCCCATATGTAAGTAAACTTGTAGACAGAGTTTCTTTTAGAATTATTCAAAGTGACTGACAACAAATTAAAAGAAAAAAAATTGAAACAAGTGAAAAAACTTAATTTGGCCAAAAAAGAGAACAAAGAGGAGAACAGGAAAAGGAGGGGAAAAGAGAAAAGAATTTTGAAAAGAAATAAAAGGAAAGTTTATCTTGAAGAAAAGGGGTATATAATACTTTGAATATTATATGCTTATTTAAAAACAAGTAAATATTACATATCATACTTGAGAAAGACTCATGCTTAAATAATTTAACCAAGGCATAGGCAGTTTTTATGACTCATGGCTTTGCAGTGCTTTTCTAATTATGGTATGAATTTATATTTGAAAGAAATGTAGGTATAATTATTTGTCAAACATGCTATTAAAGGCAAACCAATGTCCTATGGAATTTAGTCTTCTAAGTTTACTTTTCTTTTGACCTCATTGACCTCAAAGAACTCACAGAAGGAAGGTTTTAATCTTCATTCCACCTCAAGGAATACAGATTCTTCATAGCACTGGCAAGGCATGCTAGTTGAAGTAAAATCTCATAATTCCCATTTACAATGTTGGTTGATGTGTATCCATCTTTGTTATAAATTATTCAAGTGTTCACCATGGTGTGCTGGAGAGCATATGTGAACTTTAGTGAGTGTGCACAGGAATTCTTCCATGGGTTCTGCAAAGAGGAGAGGTTACAGGTAAATGTCAGGGTGCTTTCCTCAAGAGCATTAGTGAATCGAGAGCGATGAGAACCAGCTTTAGTTTATTCTAAAGTCCTTGAAATCCCATGAGTCTAATGCCCTGTGTACTTGGAGCTCCGTCAGGTCAGGTTTCAGTATGCCACAGGAACCTACAACCCACTTCACACCAGTTTATTCTCTACAGCACCCTTCATAGACTTCCCAAGTCTACCTCGTGGATGTCACTTGACCTGAGTCTTCGTTTGAAACTGTGCTGGAATTGGAACTCTCCCTCAGAAAAAATCCACATGCCAGCCGATCTAGCTGAATGCCTTATCACCCAGCTGCCTAGTTTTCTCATATTCAGAAAAGTCCCATTTGGTGTATTGTTGTTGAAATGTTTTCCTCTGTTCAATATGCCCAGACACACCCAGAAAGAGTTACCTACCTTCCTTTGAGCAAAGATACCATCATAGCTTAATGCAGCAGAGTACTTAAAACACTCCATTGGACTTTTCTCTTTTCCCTTGTTTGTGAACTTCTTACGCCCAGAAAACATACCTCGTATCTGTTTCTTAGAGTGCCATATATATAAAATCAACAAATAGCCACTCATTTTCTTTTAAGTTTATGTAAAAAGAATATGTATTTTTTTAACTTTTTATTTTGTAGTGAGGAATAGCCAGTTAACACTGTGATAGTTTCAGGTGAAAAGCAAAGGGACTCAGCCCTACCTATGTGTGTATCCATTTTCCCCTTAAATCCCCTCCTGTTCAGGCAGCCATGTAAGATTGCACAGAGTTCCATGTGCTATGCGGTAGGCCGTTATTGGTTATCCATTTTAAATAGAGCTAACCATTCAATTATTGACTAAACATGCACTCACAGTGTTTGCCTAAATAATAATTTATTTTTATAAAAGCCTGGAAAAATTATACTTAAACAAGACTGACATTTGGGGACTGCCCTGCTGGTCTGGTGGTTAAAACTCAGCATTGGCATTGCAGGGAGCACAGGTTTGATCCTGGTCTGGGAACTAAGAGCCAGCGTGCTGTGTATGCCATGGCCAAAAACGAGCTAAGTAAAGCTGAAACAAGACTGACTTTTAATTTGTTTTCTGTGATCATTTAAATTCACATCTCAAGACCTGAAGACATGCCTAAGGAGAAAAATTACAACAAATGGCATCACTGCATTTTAAATTGAAGAAAAATTATGTCATATTCTGACCAACAAATTTGAAGCAAAAGACAAAACGAAAATTCTAAGAAGATATATATCCTGACATGTAATTATTTAAGCTAATTTTTGCTCTTTATGTTTAAAAATATCTAGTTTTCTTGGACTACACACCATGTAATTATATTCTTTATTTTCTTTCTAAATCAAAGACACTATGTTGGATATAAAGATTTTCAGCTAGCACTAGCACACCATCATTATTTGTCAGAGTATACATAATAAGTACTGGTAATAGAAGCCCGCTGGCTGAACTGCCAAAATCCTTGTGCTTGAGTAGAAAATATAGGTTTGAATTTTGAGATGGGGCCATGCAAGATATCAGACATGTAATTTTAAAAATGGGATGATGAGAAAAAAGTAATTGGAGTTATGGAGAAGATATATATCTAAATTTTCCTTACACAGTTTTAAGGATGTAAAAAGAGTTAAAAAACCAATTTTTAACATAAAGTCTATATGTATATATGCATTCACATGCACACATACAGACGCTTAAAGTGATTGTGTCTGTTGATAAGATTTGAGTCTCAGAATAAGAGGAATAATTGATGCTACTTCCACTTCTAAATTGTTAGCATAACATACCCTGAACCATTTTTAAGGTTGAATAGGGCAAGAAAATAATGACATCCGTATTCCCAGAGTATTGTCATTGGCTGATTTGGGAGCAAGAAGAATAAAGGGAAAGTTGGCAGAAACAGGTTTGTCATTATCTTACTCCCATCCTTGCCAAAAAAAAAAAAAGATCATTTCAATGCTTTCTTGTTGTTTTGTTTTGGGCATTAGGAATGAGCACAAGAATAAGCTCAGTTTGCTTTCCTGATAACTTCTCACCTTAAGAAAGCTTCTTGTCCTAAGTTGATCTTTTAAAGTTTCCACGAGGACAAAGGGAAAAGACAGCAGTTGCTACCTTGATATATCCACACCCACGTATAATCCCCTCCACATTTCCATGCTGTATATGCAAACAGACATCACCAGATATTAATTGAAACGAGGTGACAAATATATAAAAAATTAAACATGTAAAAATACATAAAAATATACTGAAAATGAAGGTTGCTCAGTCGTGTCTGACTCTCTGCTACCCCACGGACTATACAGTCCACAGAATTCTCCAGGGCAGAATACTGGAGTGGGTAGCCTTTCCCTGCTCCAGGGGATCTTCCCAACCCAGGGACCGAATACAGATCTCCTACATTGCAGGTGGATTCTTTACCAGCTTAGCCACCAGGGAAGCCCAAGAATACTGGAGTGGGTCGCCTATGCCTTCTCCAGCAGATCTTCCTGACCCAGGAAACCAATCAGGGTCTCCTGCATTGCAGGTAGATTCTTTACCAACTGAGCTTCCAGGGGAAAATTTCTGGTTTATATTTGAACCTTGACAAGTTATCCTAGAGCAATATTGAAAGAATAAATATGTAAGATGAGTGAGTTTTAACAACAAAATTCTCCACAAATTACCACAATTTTAATTTGCTTAATAATAGGAAACAATTTGATGTATTTCAGAATATTTCTGAAGTTTCTGATTTCTCTTATAATAAGTAAAGTCTTTCTGGCCCCCAAATTTATAAGTGTTTAAAATATGTTTAGGATTATTTTAACTGATTTTATTCAAAATATCTGATACAGATCCATTGCACAGCAGTGACCAAAGAATTATTTTTATTTTACTGGTGGTTTAGTAGCACCATTCCTTTCCCCAATAGCCTGCTCTGGTTCAAAGTAGTTTTGTAATCGTCAAGTAATCTTTTCAGAGAAGGTGTTTGAGAATTAAAGTTTCTGTGATCTTGGATATATTTTTATATTTTCATTAGATACAGAATTTGAGGGAAAAACTATAGTGACTATTGCAATACAAGTACATAATGTAAACTCATATTGCTTATTGTGATTTTGGATATAATGTATAGAAAAATAGTCAAGAGACTAAAATCCTTAATCAAAACAATTAAAATGATACTTGTCACATCATGATATCTTGGTCACATTGGAAATTTTTTAAAAAATAGGAATGAATGAAACATTAAATATCTCTTAGACCACAGATTTTTAAACTGGGGTATATGAATACTATAGAAGTTTAGAGTGTCTAAAATATTTCCTAAAATGTAAGTGTTTGTAAACGTGATATTTCTTTTTCATAGTTGGAAAATATTTCATAGCTTCCGTTGTATCACAGAGGGCTCTGTGTCTCCCCCATTGTTAGAGTCATTATTATAGTGTAAATTATAATGAGATACATTTCCTAATCCTATGCACATCATCAATGAGATAATTGGGGAAAATTTCTTGTTATAATCTGTTCATCTTTATTGTCTATGATTAATTTATTTAAAGAGAAAGAAGAAACCTAGTTTGCAGTCTACAAAGAAACATTTTATAGAGAAGTATTAATATTAAAAACCATACTTTTATTTTGAAATACTTTCTTCTTCAAATTTTATTCTGTGCATCTTTAAGCTTTTACTGCATGGGGTCTAAACCTATGACCATTTTGATAATGTTTTTCCAAATCTGTGACAATTTTTCAGTTTCCTAGTCAAAACATGGCACTTCAGAAATGACTGTGCTAAAGAAGTTGTGTCTCTCACTGCACTCAGTCTGTTTGTCTTACTATTTTTTGTATCTCCTTCATGTTGTTGGCTTATATTAAGCCTGTAAATGATCAAAAATATACTTTCCTTTCCCCCCACATGCTGCTGTTTAAAAGATATAGAACAGTCCTTTGGACTCTGTGGGAGAGAGAGAGGGTGGGATGATTTGGGAGAATGGCTTTGAAACATGTATGAAATCATATATGAAATGAGTCACCAGTCCAGGTTCGATGCACGATACTGGATGCTTGGGCCTGGTGCACTGGGACGACCCAGAGGGATGGTACGGGGAGGGAGGAGGGAGGAGGGTTCAGGATGGGGAACGCATGTATACCCGTGGCGGATTCATGTTGATATATGGCAAAACCAATACAATATTGTAAAGTTTAAAAATAAATAAATAAATAAAAGATTTAGCAATTCTTTAGTTTTTTTTTTCCCCTATACCTGAGACTTCAGGAAGCATTTTGTAGACAGTACCTTTTACTTTCCAGAAAAACCCACAGAAGAGTACTGTCATTTATTCAAGGTGCAGCCGTAGGGCTGTAAATTACTTGTCAGACACTGTATCTTTCCTCTATCCGGGATCCTTGAACTTCTTCATTTGAATAGCTGAATGCAAGTCGAGCAATTTAGATTTGTAACTATATAATTTCATCATAATGGATTTGCTCCATCGTGATAAATGGTCACTTATTTTCATATTCTTTGTTTTCTATTATAGATAATTAAATAAGTTGATAACCATGGTTTGCTCAGTTTCAAGCAGGCAACTGAGAAAAAGAACTATATTGATAAACAGCACAGCATATGATAAACAGCAGGATTGATAAAACAGAGCAGAATCGACTAATGACTCAAATCATTAGCAATTTTCCTCTAGTTGATATTAATTCATTAATCATCATCCTTAGGGTATGGCTGTATAATTAGGAATTAATTCACTAATCAAATTACCATTTATCCAGTATATCCCTATCTTATTCATAAAAATATCCTGAAATAATTTATCTTATTTTTGATCTTCTTACTCTGTAATGACTTTAGAAAGTAACTTCGCTAGTATCCTAGGCATTTTATTTGGCACATATTAATCTATTCTGAGTCTTTACCTACCAAATGATATTATTTTCTTTTTTTTTAATTTTTATACTGTATTGAACAACTGTTGAGATTTTTGTCTAAAACGACAACTTTCATGTCATAAAATCTGCCAGATATTAATATTTCCTGTGTCATAGTTCAGCTAGAAATATTTGGGTTTAATGATTCTGTTCTTTCTGAAAACTAATAGATACTTTATAGCTTGAATTAAATAGCACTGCTAATAATGAGAATAACAGCTAGAGTTTGTTGACTGTGAATATGTGCCAGACAAGGCGGCATTTGTATGGATTATCTCATTTAATCCCCATATTAACCCTATGAGACAAATGCAACTTTTGTCCCAGTTCACAAATACCTTAAGGCCATACCTGAGATGTCTTTATAGCATTATTTTTAAATAAGGGAGGCCCTCCTGTTAAAGAAGTGAATGCTTTATGAGAAGAATATCCATTCAGGAACTGATAAGCTTTATGATTGTGTCTTATTTTACATTTGTTTCCACAACAATATTGTTGGTTCCTAGTAAGTCCTGTATGAATGAGTGAACACAAAAGCACAATATCCCCAAAAGATAGACTTTACTTTAGGACACATCTATTTTATATTAGGGCGGGTCTTTACCAGATGAGCCACAAGGGAAACCCAAGAATACTAGAGTGGGCAGCCTATCCCTTCTCCAGGGGATCTTCCCAATCCAGGAATTGAACGGGGGTCTCCTGCATTGCAGGCTGATTCTTTACCAACTGAGCTATCAGGGAAGTCCATTTTATATTAGGACACATCTATTTTCTATTAGACAGGTCCCCTATGAACAGTCAAACAGCATCACTCTGCTCATGACTGCAAAACAAATGTAATCATTCTACTTTGTTCTTGGCAAAGCTGGCCTTACTGCAGATGGAACCTTCCTCTGTGACTATACACACATTTATCACTTAATCTGACTTTTCCAGTATGTCTCTAAGTCGTAATGCTTGGGCTTGATAGTAGATTTTTCCCCCAATAACTCCTTTTCACAATCAATGAGACAAGGGAAGCCAGGAAATCTTTTACTATCATAAGGGTGAGATGAGGAGTAAAGTAAGATGGTTCCAGAACCTACAGATTCTGTTTTAATAAAAGAGTATACTCTAATTGTGATAAAATATCCATAGCATACAGTTCCCCATTTTAACTTTAATTGTCCATTCAATGCCATTACGTACACTCACATCATTGATCAACCATCATCACAGTCCATCTCCAGAACATGATGTCTTTCCGACTGAGACTCTGCACTCATTAAACAATAACTCCTCTTTCCACCAAGACAGTACTTTTTAAAAGAAGCCTATTTTGGCAGAATGTTAAAATGAAGGAGAATGAAATTATACTGTAATAAAGTAAGACCTTATTCTATAAAGCCCAACCCATTAGTATTATGTGTTTGAAAAACTAACTGAAAATATTTTCCTTTTGTGCTATAGTTCATAGATTACTTCTACTCTATTTCCATAATCAAAAGGTATTTGTTGTCAATGTTTCTTTGGTTTACTATAGTTTATGGGTTAATATTTTGAACAGAGAGGGTTAGTGCTAAAATCAAGAACATTTGTTAGGACACATGTGGGAAAATGGGTTCTACTTTTATAAGTAAATAAATATAATACAAAATTGAGAAGGTAAAAACAATGGTCGGAGAAGGCAATGGCACCCACTCCAGTACTCTTGCCTGGAAAATCCTACAGACGGAGGAGCCTGGTAGGCTGCAGTCCATGAGGTCGCTGAGGGTCGGACATGACTGAGCAACTTCACTTTCACTTTTCACTGTCACGCATTGGAGAAGGAAATGGCAACCCACTCCAGGGTTTTTGCCTGGAGAATCCCAGGGACCGGGGAGCCGGATGGGCTGCCGTCTATGAGGTTGCACAGAGTCGGACACGACTGAAGCGACTTAGCAACAAAAACAATGGTATGTCACGAAGGACATAATAGCGTGGAAGAAATACTCTTTTTGACGATGAAAATATACCATGATTGAGCTCATTTGGGGATAAAAGCAGCTTTACAAATCTGGGACAATCCTTATTCTAGCGAGTTAAAGCTTTAAAATTACAGAGCAAAGGAAGACCTGGGAAAAATTAGTTCAATTAAATAAAACTACATTATACCATTTGATATAAAATTTTGTGTATTGTAATAGTACATCACTGTACTTTATAGCTCTTTGGATAAATACTCTTGTTTTTTTGAAATTTGGTCTTGACCTCTATTGACTAGCCAAGGAAAGTGATTAAACAACCTGGGCATTACTCAATTTGTATAGTTAAAATAGTAACAGAGCATCAGTTGATACTGATTTTGCCAGTTCTGTATGTATAGAGTTGTAGATCTTTTTTAATGCTTATTTCCTCTTGACTAAAATGAAAAAAAGAATGAATCAGTTTATTTTGATTTATAGAATGTCATGACCTATTTGAATAAACATTATTGAGATCATTGCCTTGAATTCCTGAAAACCTCTTGTAGCCTAGGCACTTTTTTTTTTTCTTTTTTTGCTCTTGAGTTCCCCATCAAGCTCTTTTGCATTTCATTTAGGTAGTAAAAGCAGTTGAGCTGCATCATTTAGTAACTCTTATTTCACCCTCCATAAACTCTGCTTTCTGCCTTCAAGGGTACGATAGCATTAGCAGTTCTTTTTTTTTTTTTTTTGAGACTAAAATGTCTTAGGTTTGAGAACTAAGCAAGTTTTCTGTAAATGTATTTTCTACTTCATTTGTTACATCAGCAGTAATAAATGTCCACATTTGGTAATTCTTAGTAATAAAATGTTTGTATAAGCGTAGAAGACATACAAATTAGTGAAAGGACTTTTTCACATATTATATATACCCTGTTGTCACTGTGTGTGGTCTAGTGTTATGCGCTCCAGGTTTTAATCGGTTTCATTTATGGTAGTCCTGCCCTAAAAAAAAAAAAAAACCTGCAAGAGAAATAAATGTGCTTTGATTTATGGAGGTTCATAAGGTCATTTTTATTAGCATCCCAGCCTTGGGGTCAGGGGCATTTTGTAAGAGGAACAAGCATTAACAATAACCTGCCATCTGCAACACTGATTTTAGCTTTTTTCCTCTGGACATCTTAGCATTTCTGTTAATCCCTGTTTCTGACAATGCTGTCATATAAAATGTGCCTTCCAGGGGCCTGGCCCCTGGTGATAACCTGTTAGTGAAATTTGTAAGGTGTATTTTTTATGAACTGTGCTCCAGTTTAGCATCTGTCTGAATTCATATTATAAGAGCAAATAATCATTGTCTGACCTCTGTGATTTTATTGAAATGTTGTCCGGGAGGTAACAGAGTAAAAGCCCAATTTTGTAGGACTATGAGAAGTATGGAGAAGGCAATGGCCCCCCACTCCAGTACTCTTGCCTGGAAAATCCCATGGACAGAGGGGCCTGGTGGGCTGCAGTCCATGGGGTCGATAAGAGTCGGACCTGACTAAGCGACTTCACTTTCACTTTTCACTTTCATGCAATGGAGAAAGAAATGACAACCCACTCCAGTGTTCTTGCCTGGAGAATCCCAGGGACGGGGGAGCCTGGTGTGCTGCCATCTATGGGGTCACACAGAGTCGGACACGACTGAAGCAACTTAGCAGCAGCAGCATGGGAAGTATATTGACTTTGTCATTTAATTACTCCTTTTATGAACAAGAATTTTCTCCTCCTGTTTTCCTTGGCATAGTGCTTCCTGATTATTTTTGTTGTTGTGGAAAACAACATTGTAAAGCAATTATCCTCCAAATAAAATAAAATAGAAAAAAGAAAAAAAAAAGTTGAACTTTTTCAGTTCAGTTCAGTCGCTCAGTTGTGTCCAACTCTTTGCGACCCCATGAATTGCAGCACGCCAGGCCTCCCTGTCCATCACCAACTTCCGGAGTTCACTCAGACTCACGTCCATCGAGTCAGTGATGCCATCCAGCCATCTCATCCTCTGTCATCCCCTTCTCCTGCCACCAATCCCTCCCAGCATCAGAGTCTTTTCCAATGAGTCAACTCTTCGCATGAAGTGGCCAAAGTATGGAGTTTCAGCTTTAGCATCATTCCCTCCAAAAAATTCCCAGGGCTGATCTCCTTCACAATGGACTGGTTGGATCTCCTTACAGTCCAAGGGACTCTCAAGAGTCTTCTCCAACACCACAGTTCAAAAGCATCCATTCTTCGGCACTCAGCTTTCTCCACAGTCCAACTCTCACATCCATACATGACCACAGGAAAAACCATAGCCTTGACTAGATGGACCTTTGTTGGCAAAGTAATGTCTCTGCTTTTCAATATCCTATCTAGGTTGATCATAACTTTTCTTCCAAGGAGTAAGCGTCTTTTAATTTCATGGCTGCAGTCACCATCTGCAGTGATTTTGGAACCCAGAAAAATAAAGTCTGCCACTGTTTCCACTGTTTCCCCATCTATTTCCCATGAAGTGATGGACCAGATGTTGTGATCTTCGTTTTCTGAATGTTGAGCTTTAAGCCAGCTTTTTCACTCTCCACTTTCACTTTCATCAAGAGGCTTTTTAGTTCCTCTTCACTTTCTGCCATAAGAGTGGTGTCATCTGCATATCTGAGGTTATTGGTATTTCTCCCGGCAATCTTGATTCCAGCTTGTGTTTCTTCCAGTCCACCGTTTCTCATGATGTACTCTGCACATAAGTTAAATAAGCAGGGTGACAATATACAGCCTTGACGTACTCCTTTTCCTATTTGGAACCAGTCTGTTGTTCCATGTCCAGTTCTAACTGTTGCTTCCTGACCTGCATATAGGTTTCTCAAGAATCCCAATATTTGATCTTAAACTTTTCATTGTCAGGAGGTTTTTGCATACTGATTTAATCTCCTTATTTGATATTAGTACATTTAAACTTTCTATTTCTTCATACTTCAGTATTTTTGGTGGTGCACTTTTAATTATGTATCCAGTTCTTCTAGGTTGATCACTTTGTTGGCATATAATTGTTCATAGTAATTCCCTATGATTTTTTAAATAAATTCTTTATTATTAGTGTAATGTTTACTCTTTCATATGTGATCTTATTTATTTCATTCTTTTCCTTCTTTTGAAAAAATATTTATCTAAAATTAATTTTTGATTGAATTAAAGATTCTTTAAATTCTATAGTGCTTTAAAATTTTCAAAAGTTCACACAGATGACTTTATACCATCCCATAATAACCCTTACCTTTTCCTCCTTTACGTTACCCTCTCTCCTTCCTTCTCCTCACTGGTAGTTTCTCTAAATCTTTAAGTTCAGCTTTTGTTTGTCTTGAGATATATTCTTCCTTCCATTTTGATTTCTTCTCTAGCCCACTATTTACTCAAGGGTGTGGTTTTGAATTTCCAAGCATTTGTGAATTTTCCAATTTTCCTTTTGTTATTGATATGTAGTTCCATTTCATTGTGGTTGGGAACGATGCTTGGAATAATTCTAGCCTTCTGAAATTCTTTAAGAATTGTTTTGTGACCTGACATATGATCAATCACAGACAACATTCTCTGTACGCTTGAGAGGAATGGACATTCTGCTGCTGTTGAGTAGAATGTTCTGTGTACATCTGTCATGGCCATTTGTTCAACTCAGCTGCTGCTTTATCGATTTTCTGTCTGGATGATCTATTATTGAATGTGGGATATTGAAGTCTTCTACTATTACTGTACTGATGTCTGTTTTTCCCTTCACTTACATCAGTGCTTGTTTTATATATCCAGGTGCTCTTATGTTGGGTGTATATATATTTATAACTGTTGTGTCTTATTAATTGGCCTTTTTAACATTATGTAATGTCCATTTTGTATCTTGTGACAGGTTTTGACTAAGTCTATTTTGTCTGACATAGGTGTGGTTACTTGTTCTCCCTTCTGTTTACTATCACATGGGATTTGTTTTCAAATCCCTTCACTTTCAGTCCCTGTAAGTTCCTAAGTCTAAAATAAGTCTCTTTAGACCACATAGAGGTAGATCTTCATTTTGTTTTTCACTCTATACCTTTTGGTTGGTAAATTTACTTCAGTATATTTACAGTAATTATTACAAGTGAGAGGTTGCTATTACTATTCTGTTCATTTATTTCTGTCAGTTTTTTGTTTGTTTATTTTGTTGTTTGTTTATTTCTCTTTCCTGTCTTCCTTTTTGACTTTGTCTTAATCTATTAAGGCCACTATAAAAAAAATACCATAATCTGGATGGCTGATAAAAAGCAAGCATTTATTTTTCACATTTTTTGAGGCTGGGATATCCACAGCACTGCCAAATTCAAGGTCTGGTGACAGTCCACCTTCTGATTTACAGACAATACCTTCTAGCTGTAGCTGCACATGGCAGCTTGCTCTAAGAGCCCTCTAGGGTTATTGACGGAGAAGGCAATGGCACCCCACTCCAGTACTCTTGCCTGGAAAATGCCATGGATCGAGGAGCCTGGCGGGCTGCAGTCCATGGGGTCGCTAAGAGTTGGACACGACTGAGTGACTTCACTTTCACTTTCAACTTTCATGCATTGGAGAAGGAAATGGCAACCCACTCCAGTGTTCTTGCCTGGAGAATCCCAGGGACGAAGGAGCCTGGTGGGCTGCCGTCTAAGCGACTTAGCAGTAGCAGGGTTATTGATAAAATCACTACACCCATTCATGAGGGCTCCATTCATACAGTCTACGCACTTCTCAAGACCTCACTCCTGAATAGTCTCATATGGGGCATGAGGTTGCAGCATAAGATTTGGAGATGTAAACATTCAGTCCATAGCAGATTTGATCATTTTCTGGTGATATATTTGATTTTTTTGTCTTTCCCTCTCTTCTTAACCTGCTATAGACTTTTTCTTTGTGACTACCATGAGATTTTCATAAAAATTCTGTCTTTGGGCAGTTCAATTATAATTCAGATATAATATATCAAGACCTTTTTAGCTCACTAATTACTAATATTAAACTATTCTATAATTTTTTTTCAATTTTCTATATCCTTAATCATGATATTGCAAAGATATATTTTATTTGTTTCCTACATTTGTTCTTCTGTTTATTTTTTCTTACATTATTTCATTGGCCAAGATATCCAATAAAATGCTAAGTAGAAATAATGATACTGTGCACTGTTTTTTTCCTCTAAGGAAAATGATTTAAATAATCCCTCATTATATACAATCATTGACTTAGTGATTCTTTTTCATTTTTAGATCCCAATTATTAGAAAAGTTCTTGCAGTGACTACTAACCAGAGTACTTCTCCTAAAGTAAGGTTATTGTTTTTTTTTCTTTTTTTTTTGCATTAATGTGGTAAATTCTGTCAGTTGATTCCCAAATGTTAGAACTTTTAATATTCCTGCATTATGCTCTAATTTCTCATGATGGAATTTGAAATTCTGTATTACTGGACTTGCTTTGCTAATATTTGGGTCAAGATTTTGCCATCTGCATTTATAACAAGGGTTGACCTGGGTTGTTTTTTCTTGTCAGGGTTTGATATTAAGGTTAAAATTGTGACGCAGAATGAGATGGAAAATGTTTTCCTCTTTTTCTATCCTCTTCAAATATTTGTGTAGTATTGGTGTTGTTTCTCTTAAACATATTTAGTAGAATTTGCTAATGAAGCTGTTTGGCCTTGAACTTTTCACTTGTAGGAGAAGTTTCAATAATCAATATAATTTCATGAACAGATGATAAAATATTATTTAGAATTCTATTTATTCATTTGTCAGGGTATAAGTTATGTTTATTAAGGCATTTATTCATTTTGTTTTCACTTTCAAGCTTGATAATTCAAAGTTGGTTATAATTTGGTTAGTGGTCTGTAGTGATGCGCCTTTTTTGGGGATTTTCTTTGTTTCAGGAGTCTCATGCTTTTCCAACTGAGCTAGCTGAGTGCTCTTGGTTTTCTATTTTATGTTTGAACAGTACTAGTTGTGTTTTTCAAGTTCATTAATAATACAAAAATTATTCTTGCTTCATTTCTGTTCTCTGTTTTATGATTTTACTTTTATTGATTTCTTTTGCTTTATTGTTTGGACGTTGCTTTCCTGTTCATTTTTGTGCTTTCTGAAATGAAATTCATAATCATTGCTTTTAAAACTTTCTCATGTGAAGGCTATAAATTCCCCTAGCTTCATGAAATGCATTTTAAGATATTTTCATTAACATTTGGATTAAAATATTTTCTAATTTTATCTGTGATTTCTTTTTTATAATCTTCTGTTGGTTGTTTGGAAATAACTTCATTTCCAAAATGTTGGCAATTCTTGTTCCGATCCCCTGCTTTTAAATTCATTTCTCTCTTTTCTCACCAGTGGCAAGACAGCATACGTTGAATGGTATCAACACTTTTTAATTTATTGAGGCTGGCTTTATAAGCCCACATAAGGCCGATTGTGGAAAAAATGTATATGTTCTTGAAAATTATGTATACTCTGTTTTTTAAATGATTCATAGAGATTATATGTAGGGCTACATTGTCCATGTTATTGTTAGTTTTATATAGTTTCGTCTTATACATTTTATGTATTTTATTGGGCTTTATGTTTCTTACACTATCAATAATTTTTTATTTGTCTATTTTCTAATATACTTATTTTGTAGATATAAAATAGATATATGTTTGCCATTCTTGTATAGTTTATAAATTGTATGCTTGACTTACTTAATCTTCTGGAGATAGAGAATGTTTTTATTATCTGTG
Source organism: Bos indicus x Bos taurus (assembly GCF_003369695.1). NCBI lineage: Eukaryota > Metazoa > Chordata > Mammalia > Artiodactyla > Bovidae > Bos > Bos indicus x Bos taurus. The sequence continues at coordinate 6,454,415 of NC_040099.1, read as the reverse complement.
TGTGTTCAATTACTCTATGATTCTAATAGCTTAACTTAGAACTACTCTAAATTTTTAAATGCTATCTCACAAAATGCAAAATCTGAATCTTACAGATTATGTTCATAGCTATCAAATTAATTTCTGGATTTGGGAATTTTGTTGTCTTTAAGTAGTAATTTCTTACATTGCATGAGGTTAGTTGTAAATAACAGAAACCCACCCTTACCGCCTGTGCCTAAAGGGCAGTGATGGTGAGAAGTGGGTAAAGGATCTGATGAGTTTCCAGGCAGTGACTCTCTGACGGTTACTTCTCTGCTTACATGTTTGAGTCTGATTATTTTGTAAGTGTCTCACATGCTTGCAATATTGGCAGGTGTGCAGTGGCCAAAGTGTATTGCCGTGAAAATGGCCAAAACCGGCCCAAAGTCCCGATGACATTTCAGGTCCAGTGCTCACCACCAACTAATCAAATTGGCGTCTGTAACCTATAGTTTAGCCTCTGGTTCGCTCCACGTGGCTCTCAGTCTATTCTTGAAATAATCAGCTCTGATGGGAGGCCCAATTCTCCTGGGACGTGTAAGTTTATCAAGACTGTGCAGTAGCGTGTGTGATATTTCAGAATCTTAGAACAAATTGTGAACAAGGAGACAGGGAGGACTTTGTATTTGACTCTTAAATGTTATATACTTGATTCAACATTTAATTTCACACTAATTTAAAGGTTTAGAGTATTTCTTTTGGTGGTAATCTTGTTTACATTATAACTGAAACATTATGAGACCTGCAAATTTGATACAGAAAATTGTATTTACTAATGAAATTTTATTTAATATAAAATAATTTATTTCCATAGTCAGCAAAAGTTCTATTTTATTCATATATGAGAAGATAGATTTGAGAAGTATCCTGTAAATGAAAATGAATCCACCTGATATTTTCAGTATCACTGGTACTGTTCTTTCTCTAAGGCACTTACTTTATTATTTTACATTTTGCCATTAGTGTCATTCAATTAAGGAACTAGAAACATTCATTTGATTTAATATAAATTGTTATATATGTAATATATCTATGAATATTAATAATTAGGAATGTCATTCATTAAAGACATTCTTCTTTGGAGCAGTAAGATTGTATGTGAGAAATCAATGGTTTTAGAGGCATCTCAAATATATTGTTGTTTATCTGAATTAAAATATACCTTGAATAGTGTATAACCTGTAATTTTTTAGGTCAGACATATAATTGCTGATCTTTAAATTCAATCCATATATCCAACTATTTTATACTTCACTATAATAAGACAAACATTGCAGAGAAGGTAAATGATAACATTACTATGAAAATATTTGCTAATAGAGCCTATTGTGTTCAACAAAATTAGCATAATTATTCTCTAAAAGAGTCAGCTTCATTTCCATTATTTCCAATTGTATTGATATATTCTAGACAGCTCTTGTTCTCTTTAGGCATTAGAAAATTTTATCAGGTGGGTGAATTTTGTTAATGATTAGGCTTATGGTTATTTGTGTTACCTATCTGGGTAGACAGCTGCAATCACTGCAAGCTCTGGTCCCAGGCAGGATATAAAGTTGACAGTTTGTTTTCAGCATTTTATTCACCTAATTTTGTAAATACGTATGTCTTCTTTAATTTATGCTTCAATAACTCCAGTGATGTTTTTTTCACTTCTCCTAGTTTCTCTCTGTAAGTTACAGCAGCACCAGGCTAGGGCTGGGTAGCCCCTAGTGCTACCATAGTGCTGCCTGGTCTTGATTAGTTACCTGTTCTAAACGCAGCGTCCTCCACGATGCGATGTTTGGAAGAATATTCCAGTTCTCTAATGCCCATCTGCAACATGGGCGTTACAGCAGCACCGAATGCAAACACTGCAATGAGAATGGGATGAGATAAAGCATAAGAAGATTTTAATGCAGTCCCTGGAGAAAAATGACTATTGATTGGATGTTAATTCCTGTATTGTCATAGTGACTTACAGTCTCCCACAGCAGGACTACTCAAGCATAAAATAAATGGGTCCTTCTCTCAAATGCCAGTGCCAGTTGGATGTTATAGTTTGAAAAGTGAGCTTTGCTTCTTACAGTCATTCAGTGATCCAGGTTGTTTCCACATCTTCCTTTATCCTCCCTGCTTTCATCCCTTCTCCCCTCCCCCCTCCCCACTCCGCTCCTCCCCTCCCCCTCCCCCTTCTCCTCCTTCCTAGTGATAGCAGTGGTGATGGTGATGAGGGTGATGGTCTCTGTTTGGGGGTATTATTATAATACACTCTGGAGTCTCTCTTCTTCCACAATGCCATCCATTAGAGCACTACTAGTTTGGTAACTTTGTTGAACCAGTTTAGGCCTGCTTGCTTGTGGTTTCTATCACCTCTTTCAGCATTCACCTTTTAAATGAAGCTTAATTCTCTTTATACAAATGGGTAACAGACAAGGCTGAGCATCACCTGGGAAGTGCTGGTGGGAAGTTGTGTCACAATGGAGGTTCTCCCCTCATCATATTGTTTTGGCAAGTCTCTATCAGTCTGGCATTGTATCCTCTGGTTCTACCTTTTCTAGAAACCAATGCAAGTTTTTCTTCTGTATTCTTAAGTGATTGTCCTAATAAAACATGATTTGAAGCACATTTTAGTTAACTTGTTAAGAAACCTCTCAAAAGAACGATCAATATTCCATTAGTTGTTACTTCAAATTTACTAATCATTATTTAATTTGGGAGAAAAAAAGTTGAAACAATCAGAATCAACCTGCACAGGTTTTTAACTGCCACACCTCTTAACCCATCCACATATTCACCCATCATTCTGCCTTCTCCCTGTTACCATGGGTGAATGCATTGTAATCCTGTCTAAGACCCTTTTTGAATTGAAATCTAGCCTGATTCCGAGGAGAGATGTGCTCATGTGATCTTGCAGCCTTTTTGTGTTCATGTGTTTGTAATATGTGGGGTTCTTCAGTGCATGGATCTCAAGGCAGGGGGGTCCTCTTGCCCAAGTGCCCAAGGGAGGTACTGCCTACAAAATTAGGTTATTTTGACTTAATTGAATAAGCTTCATGAACATAGAAAGTAGCTTCTTAACTCATAGTAAAATCCATCCTGTCTTTTACATTTAAATTTTGGATACATTCCCTCTTGTGGTTTTTGTTGCCATTGTTTGTTACTTTACTATAAATACCAAAAGTATTTATATTTTGCTTTTTGAGAAGCTTTTTACATATATTTAAAATCTGCTTGTGGTTTTGCAGAACTTCTCTGAATGATGTCTGCAAGGTAAAACCTGGAAAAATAGTTATATTTTTTCAGATTAAGTGCCAAGTTGTTTTACTAACACATTTATTCCTCTGCAATGTGAGGTCACATCAAAATAACATATGATCACAAGACTGTGTACTTTCAGGTATACAATCTATGAGCATAGTGGCTAGCATATAAAAGATATTTCAAAAAAGTTCTTTCTTTAAATAAGACTGCAATTAACAAGTTTTATGACTAGATTAAATCCTAAACCTTCTGCCATTTCAGGGCTCCTTCAAATATGTTTTATGGTATTTGTTCATTTTCCTTTGGATTATTTACATAAAACAAAACTGAAGAAGTAGAAAATAAAATTCTGCATGCAGTTTTGTTTCCCAAGTATCATGTATATGAAATAATCTGTCAGCAACGTTTTGTTTCTTAATAAGATAGAAGATTCTGAAAGTGCATTTCAGAAAGGAGTAATGTAGTGGAAACCATGCCATTGGATCACATTTGTCTTCAGGTATGGGAGCTATTAGTACATCCCTGGTATGGCTAGGTCATATTTTCTTTGATACAGTAGAATTTAATCTGATAAAACAAATTCTATAGAAGATTTTATATCTCTGACAGTGAACTGTTCTCATTGTCAGAGATCTATACATTTCTCTGTCCAGATATAGAAAATCTTACAGCATGTCCAGGTTCGATGCACGATGCTGGATGCTTGGGGCTGGTGCACTGGGACGGCCCAGAGGGATGGTATGGGGAGGGAGGAGGGAGGAGGGTTCGGGATGGGGAACACATGTATACCTGTGGCGGATTCATTTTGATATTTGGCAAAACTAATACAATTATGTAAAGTTTAAAAATAAAATAAAATTAGAAAAAAAAAAAAGAAAATCTTACAGCATGGCAGTTCATCCAAATTCCCACTTGTATTACTAGAGTGGAATTAAAAGTCCTAAAACTAGAATAGAATTAGATGGCCAGATGCTCAAGTGAATTGCTGCTCCTCGGTTAGGCCTATTTCAGCTCCCAACCAGTATCTATAAATCAAAGTCATTTAAAGAAATATTTCAAAAAGTACTATCCCTACAGTAATCTTTAAAGACTGTTAATTAAGGCTTTTATATTAGGAAGTAAAAGTCTAGTCAGAAAATCATACTTATGTACTTATTCTCTTTATATCATTCATTATTTTAGGCAGTATCTATGTAATATTTCTGAGTAAAATAGAACAGTATATACCATTATAGGAGGCAAAATTGTACCAATACGTTCATTTAAAACTGATTAATTTTATAATACTTTAAAGGGTATTTTTTAATGAAGCGGCACTCATAAAAAACTTCACTAACATAACTGAATTGTTAATATGTAAAGTCTTTATCCAAATCACTTTTAACACCATCTCTGGTTATCCAATTAATGATATTAAAGAGAAAAATTGTACTAAAATAAAAGATATTTGGATAAAGCATCCTGATATTGACATTGGCTTTAAAAATAACCATTTTCTTTCAAGAAACATACATAATATTGTTCAAATAAAAATTGTACACAGGTATCAGGGACAATAAAATAGGAATGAACTTAACCAAGGACATGAAAAATCTATACTCTCAAAGCTGTAAGACAATGATGAAATAAATTGAAGAAGACATACATAAGTGGAAAGAGATGCTGTGTTCATAGATCAGAAGATCCTCAGGTGTACAATTTACTCAGTAATTTTATAGATTATATTCCATGTAAAGTTGTTATGTCTTTGAACAGTCATCAAAATATCCATTACCATTTTCCTTCCTAGAAAACTGCTTTCTGTTCTTTAAAACTGACCCACAAATGACTCTTCATGATACCTCCTTAATCTGTTCAAGGATAGCTGGTCTCTCTAGCTCTCTCTGCTGTTAGTGGCGTGATTCTCTCTAATCTTTATAACATAGCAACAGTCCAGCTGTATTACAGTATTTTCATTTGTTTTCACGTTTCTAATTTCCAAAAAGCCAAGTCCTGTTTCCCATGTCTTTTCCCCCAAGACTGTATTTTTATAACATTGTCTTACTCTTCTTTTTTTTTTCACCAGTTTCATTGAGGCACAATCGACCAATCGAATTGTACACTTAGAATGTACAATGTGGTGATTTAATCCTGTGAACTGTCTACCAAGGCAGGCTAATTAATACATCCATTATGTCACAGACTACCATTTTTTCATTTGTTTTTAAGAGCATCCTTTCCTTCGGTTCAAGATATTGTCGTATCTATCAGATTACAGTAATTTTTGTAATGTTTCTTCTCTTCCCATATTTTGTCCACATATTTTTTTTTCCTGTTGTTTGACATAATGTGTGCCTGTTCATGTTAGAAATTATCTCAAATGCTGGGCCATTCTGACTTAGGAAAGAGTTGCTAAATGCTGGCTGGAAGCTTTGCCTGCATGGGGAAGACCTGGGGATAGAGGATTCACTCTGGGGGCCATTGACATTTTGCTACAGAAACCTCAGTGGTCATATTATGCAGCCTGTTCCTCCAGAGGCATCCCCAGTCTCTTGGCTCATCTCTGTGCAGGGATGTGGGTCTGGGATTCTCAGCACCCAAGCAGGGATTTTCATTACTCTCCATTTCAACACAGTGCCTCCATCACTGTAGCCTACAGCCTTGAACTTGAAAGTCTACTTGGTCACTTCATGCAAGGAATAACTTTCCCACTGGCTTTGCATGAGACAAGTAGTCTATCTGTCTGACTGTGTGCATGTGTTAGGGAAAGCACTGAAGGGTGGGAGGGAGTCAGAGATCTAGGAAATTGAAGTGCTCCAGACAAACTTTCAAACAATATTATATTTTCATCTTTTTTTTTAAAACTTTCCTTCCTTCCTTTCTCTCCTTTCCTTCCTTCCATCCATCCATCTTTCCTTCTTTCCATCCATTCATCCATCTTTCCTGCCTTCCTCTCTTCCTTTATTCTTGCAACCAGTTCCATCAGTTTTTTTACACATTCTTAGGCTTTGGCTGTGAAAATGTTCATTACTGGCATCCCTTTTGGTGAACACTAACTATTCAGTTTTAACTCATTATCTAATTATCCTTTTGCCAAAATATTTTCATCTTTCATTTCGGTTGCCTTTGCCTTGTGAACTCGAACATTCCTTTCTGAAACATCTTACTAATGTACTCACAAAGAGAGGAGATAGGCATCTATGTTTAAGTTTGTTTTAAATGAGAGGTATTTCCAGTTGATATGCTTTTATTTTCATCCATTGTGTTTCAATGATGTTGGTGGTGAATGAAATGAATAGTTAAGTGTTTAAAAGTAAAATTGCATTCACATTGACTACATGATGCAATAATATAGTGAGTCCCAATAATTATGCTAGAACAAGAGACTGGAATATCCACAGTTTAAGTCAGTGCACTTTAGCTTTACAAAAATAATCTTTATTTAAGCCTCAAATGCATCGATATTGTTTGAACAGCTTGCATATACAAACGTTCCTAGTTAATTGTCTTTAATATTCATCCTTACTCTGTGAGCACGTGGAAGGTAGGAGCCGTGGGCAAAGAGCTCCCAGCTTTCGCTGGTGCTCAGGAGAATAGAAAGCATTAGTACAGCGCTGACTTAGTCTTTGTCTGACATGTATTGTCCAACCACCTAAGCGTGTTTTTACTCAGGAGCAGAGTATGCTGATAGCAGTAAAGTGCTTCTCAGAACCAATTTACATTGATTCTCCTGAACTGCATGATACAGTAGAAATTTTAAATATACCTGTTATGACTTTGTTTCTAAGAAACATACAACCTCAAAAAAGTACTAATTTTTCTTAAGTCTGAGTTGTTACTATATAATGGAGAAATGATAATCACATTTAATTTTATTTAACTCTTATAACCTTCACTGAAGACAATGAATAAAGCATACTTGAATCCTGAAGTCTAGGTTAAAATATAAGCCTTCTGTTAATGCTGAAAATAATGTAAAATTAAGGAGATGTTTTTCAAAGTTTCAAGTAAATTTCTGAGAGACATTTCCATCACTTACAGGATAATTAATTTGCCTTTTGAGAGCTAATTATGTCTTTTAGGTCAGTGAAATTAAAGCTATGAAATGAGAATTGTGTGAATTTTCCATGAATATGAAAGACTAGATTTGGAGAGGAAGTCACTTGGGAAAAATTATGTTGCTTTCAGAGAAAGCTGGCCTGGGAATTCAGAGGGAAGAAGATGATGGAGGTAACAACATGGCATCTGCTCAACATCTACCCTTTGGCTCTGCAGTAATTCTATCCAGTATCATGGATTTAAACACCATTTGCAAGATAATAATTACTAAATGTATATCACCAGCCTAGATCTCCTTCAACTCACTCCAGTGTTCTTGCCTGGAGAATCCCAGAGATGGGGAGCCTCGTGGGCTGCCGTCTATGGGGTTGCACAGAGTCAGACATGACTGAAGTGACTTAGCAGCAGCAGCAGATCTCCTTCATATTCTTTGGGCTCATCTCCATTTCCTTCTTGATATTTCCATTTGCATGTCTAATATCCATCTCATTACTAATATGCACACAGTTGAATTCCAGATACACCTTTTATTCTAATGCCCTATGAACTTAGATTATCAGGTAATGGCAACTCTAACCTTTTATCTGCTTAGGGGGGAAATAGACTTGATTCCTTATTTCTTCCATAATCCGCAGATCCAACCATGTGGACAACCTTTCTGACTCTAATTTCAAGAGCTATTTATGATCAGATCATGTACCTCTATCACATATAGCTATGTCTGCTCCCAGGAGCATTCAAGCCACTATTATTAATTACCTTTATTTGTGCCATTGCACATGACTTCTGCAACTTCTAACTGTGTACCCAAGCATTAACTTAAAATAGAGGTCACAGTGATCATTTTTAAAAGTAAGTTAAAGGTACAGAGAATATGGGATAGACTTGCCTTTCTCCCTTCTCCCCACTAGTACAGTTTATGAACCATGGAGAGGATGCAGGAAGCATCTAAAGATTAAAAATGAAAAGTTGAAAGAGAAAGGTAGCCTAGTTAGGGACTCCAGCATTGGAAGAATTTATTACTGCAAGGTGTCTTACCATCCAATCCCCAACAGTGGTGGTGATATCAAAGCTAGCATTTTCTGGACTGCCAATCTAGCAGAAGTAGGCAGTCTAAAAATACTACACGTTATGCAGTTTTCATGTCTCCCCAGGATCAAAGGGAAGGGAGCATATGGCAGCTTGTTGACAAACACTCTCCTCCACTGAGCCTAAGAAGCCCTCTGTGTTGAGAGACACCAGGGGGCTGCTCTTCACCAGTAAACGGGATCCTGCCAGGGACCAAACCCTGAATAGGGAAGGCCCCTTGTAAGGACCAGCTAGAGTGTCTACTTTCTTTTTTTAAAAAATTTATTTATTTTAATTGGAGACTAATTACTTTACAATATTGTAGTTTTTGCCATGGGTGTACATGTGTTCCCCATCCTGAACCCCTCTCCCACCTCCCTCCCCATCCCGTCCCTCAGGGTCATCCCAGTGCACTGGCCCTGAGCAGGCCCTGAGCATCCTGTCTCGTGCATCGAACCTGGACTGGTGATCTGTTTCACATATGAGAATATACATGTTTCAATGCTGTTCTAGAGTGTCTGCTTTCAATGGACCCACCAGAATGACTGCTGATGGATAGGAAGTTATTTTGGAGAGTGATTAAAATCCTCTCAAATCAGAGCGCGGTTCTTTTTGTGCAACTCTGTGAATGTGCTAAAAGCCATTGAATTGTACACTTGAAGAAATTTTATGGTCTGTGAATTATATCTCAATAACCTTTAAAAAAAAACAAAAAAACAATGACCTATTACAACACACCTATCATGATGGTTAAAATTAAAACACAGGTAACATATGCTGCTGAAAAACTGTTTCCCTCGTACATTGACAATAGGAATATAAAATGGTAAAGCCTCTTTTGGAAGCAGTTTGGCAACTTCTTACAAAATAAAGATACATTTAACCATATGTCTAAACAGTTGCATTCTTGGGCCTTGATCCCAGAGAAATGAAAATTCATGTTTATGCTGAAATCTGTAAATGAATGTGAATAGCAGCATATTCATAATAGATCCAAGCTGGAAACAACCTAAATATCCTGTAACCGGTAGATGGTTAAACCAACTGGATACAGCCAGAGTATGGAATACCACTCATTAATAAAAGAGTGTATTCGTGCAGCAACTTGGATGGACCTCAAGAAAATGATGCTCAGTGAAATTAGCCATCTTAAAAGTTTACAGACCATGTGATTCCACTTTTACAACATTTTTTAAATGACCAAATTAAGGGAATATAGAACAGATTAGTTGGTTGTTACGGTGGGTTAGGGAGAGAGACAGGTGTAGGGTAAGGAAGATTGTTCTGGTTATAAAAGGGCCGTGTAAGGAATCCTTGTTTTGATAGAATGTTCTCTATTGTACTGTGGTTCTGGTAACACAGACCTTGAACATGTCATAAAACTGTATGGGACTAAATGCACAGATAGGCATACACATAAATGACTATAATTAAACTAGAGAAATATGAATAGGAAAAGTGGATTTCTTGGACACTCTCCTGATTGTGATGTTTTGTTAAAGTTTAACAGAATGCTAATAATTGAGGAACTAGGCAGAGGGTAATCATTTGGTGGCTCAGACGGTAAAGTGTCCGTCTACAATGCGGGAGACCCGGGTTCGATCCCTGGGTTGGGAAGATACCCTGGAGAAGGAAATGGCAATCCACTCCAGGACTATTGCCTGGAAAATCCCATGAACAGAGGAGCCTGGTAGGCTACAGTCCATGGGGTTGCAAAGAGTTGGACACAACGGAGCGACTTCACTTCACTTCACTTCAGGCAGAGGGTAGACAGGATCTCTGTATTATTACTAACAACCCACATGTGAATCTTATTTCAAAATACAAGTTTAATTTTAAAAAATTGCATCAAAGCCATGTTATGTTTTATCTGAAAAAAAGCCTTCAGTGTTTTCTTATGTCACATAAAATAAAAGTCTAGATTCTTACTAACAGAGCCTAGCAGAGCCCTCAGTAATCTTCTGCTCTCAGACTATGCAAATCATGCCCTCGTTCACACAAGTCCAGCCTCACTAGACTCTTGCAGCTGCTCAAAAATGTTGAAATATGTGCATAGCCTGTTGTCTCTGGTTGCAGTGTTCTTCTTCCATATATTCATTTTACTATCCCTCTTACCCAGTGAAAGCCTCTGTGTGTCGGGCATGGCCTCAGCTTTTCTCGTCCCTTTCTTTTTCTTCAGCTGTTGCTGTGGCAACCAGCTCTGTGCAGCTGTATGCTGACTGCACCGTGAATCCATCACATTCACTCCAGTGCTTGTTTTCCACTTCATCATGAGATGCCAGCAGAACCTGCCTCAGTGTAGGACAGTACATCTTACGAACCTTCCCTTCCCAGTGTGTGACGGGATCTGGTGTCTAAGCATTGCACAAATTGATCCCTTGGGCAGATAATGCTGTGACATCCTCCACGTGACTATCAGAGAGTTCCTGGCAGTGGGTTGGGTTCCCTTCTTTCCTGTCTTAACCGTCCCATCGCTGTTCCTTACATCACTTGTCAAAGTAGGTTGCCTGAAAACGTCTGTTTGATTATTGTATCTGGATTACAAAAACTTGGAAATCTTAGCTCTCTCAAACTTCATCAAGTTTGATTTTTCTCTCCCCTACAATACTTTTCATATTCTAAGATAATTTGTAATTGAATGATTTATCTTTTCTCACCCTAGTTATCTGCCTTTTCTTGCTAGAAGGAAGGTAAGTTCCAGAAGAATAGAGAACTTTGTTTTATTCACTAGTGTATATGAAGCATTTACAAAAGTGTCTGGCATAGCCTATTAATTTTACAAGTACATGCTTAATAGAGTGACTGGTTTGAACCTCTCATTTCTAAAGAGAGAGAACAGGTTTTGGATGAACATCTTAAAGGAATCATACATGATTCTAAGCATCAGCAGAACTACACCGAGGCTACAATCATTAAGGGAGATACGGATTGGGAAGTTGACATTACGCATATTCAACACCTCATTGTTAGAATGGATACGTTCTGTATGGATATTGGCATTCCCTTAATAGATGCTGGAAGACATGGTCTCAAAGATAGTCAATGAAAGATAACTGTAGAAAACTGGGAGTTGGCACAGAAAGGAAGAACAGAGACCATCAGATGTAACTGAGATAAAATCCAGTGAACATCCAGCATAGAAGCTCAAGACCATGTAAATGTGGATAAACTGTTGTTCTCATTCAGGTTCCCGGGGTTCTGTGGTGATTTCAGGGAGTCGCTCCACAATCTTCATGTAAAAGAAAGTGAACCCACTTAGATAACAGCATCAATCAACCCAAACCTGAAAATAACTGAACCCCTCCCTGTTTCATACAGAGAAAGAGATCTAATCCAAGACACAAATTACAGGACATGAACATGATTGGTAAATATTTCAACCTTAAAGAAATGCTCTTACAGACAGTGACACCTGCCAGGGCGCCTTCCAGGGCAGGGAGGACACTTTCACTTATTTCCTGCTTCCAGGGAGATGAGAGTGTCAAAGTCTCTCTCTTACTTTGGCCCTCTCTTCTGCAACTTTAATTCACAGTAATCAATATGACACTGAGGCACATCTTGGGGTGGTCTGCCCTGGGCCTCCACAAAACCAGAAAATGTGCAGTTTACTCCTTCATACTTTTACTATTCAATTATCTAGAAACTGATGAATGACTGTGTGTTTGGTGTCCTCTTTTGAGAGGCCGTTCTGCAGCATCATTAGGTTGACAGGGTCTGGATGCACGATGTTGGTGGAACCAAACGGTCTGTGGTCACGTGATTACTCTGAGGCCTTTGGGTCTGAGAAATATGCACGACCCCATGTTGGTGAATCTGAAGCTCTGTTGGCCCCTGGATAACGGCACTGCCGAAAGTTCTGTGAGCAAATCAGTCACACAGGTCTCACAAAGGTGGCTATATCTTTATCAGGAAATATCACTGTACCCTTTTTAGGTGAAAAAAAATATCATCCACTTCCCACCAAGTGGCTGGCTGGTCTCCTCAAGAGCCGGTACAATCTCAGTTCTGGTCTTTATTATTTCACATAGTAGAACTCAAGTAAGTCATGTCCTACTGTGCTTGCTTCCTTAGAGTCTCTTCTGTTTTCTCTGTATGTCTTTGGATGGTTATGATGCTTAGATCTGCCATTGGCTACTTAAACAGCACATTCTGAGTTGGCTTTTTTTTTTTTTTTTTTTTAAGTCACCATGACATTATTTCCAAAAGTTCTGGGCAGCAGATTTTATTTTGATTACATCATGTACTTGGTATATTGTCTATAATTTTGGTAAAGAAGCCCAATCGATCTTCCATTCTGTCTACACTATGTTCCTTAGAGGATAGTTGTAGATGAAATGAAGTTATGGGCAGAAAAATGCTTTGCTTGGCATACTGTTAAATGACATAAAGCCACTTAATGGAAATTATAGTCCTTCTCTGTTACAAAGGATTAGGAAGAAATCAGTTCTAAGAATCAGAATAGTAAAACATATTTTTAAGAAATACATTTAATGCTATTTGCCTTGGTAAATATTATCATTTTTCAATTGTACATAGTAGTAATCAAGTAATGATTTCATGTTATAGCTCACCATTCTAGTTATTGTACGAGGTAGAAAACAGGTGTTTGTTCATATATTTGCACTTATGCATGTGTCTACAGAAAACATGAAGGGTGAAAACGTAAAACTCATGGTAAGGATAATGAAAAAGAAAGTAAAAGTCTGTGCGGTTAGTATATTAGACCTAGTATGTTTGCAACATGAACAGATGACTGTGAATGTCGTAATAACATTACCAATGACTGAATATTTCTCAGATTAAATTGTGACTGAAGATAGAGACCTCTGAGAATATATACTTTCAAGATTACATGCAGGCTATGTAAGATGAGAAACTTTATCTTTGTTCATAACTATTGTAATAGTTATGCTGAGAAATATGGTAGAGAAACAAGTATTTATACTTCACACTGTTGCAAATTCTCTACTTAAATGAAAAGCCATGTTTACTTCCTATTAGGATTATCTTGTCTTCTCTAACCCTTCATTCTTTTTCTCTTTCCCTGATCCTTCACTGCTACATATATTCTCTGTTATTCGTTCCTCTTGTCCTGTTATTTGTTATAAAGTATATAAGATATCCCTAATTTGCCAAAGCTTTCCTCAAACTGTTCCGAAATGTTCAAACTCACTCTGCTTTTTATTTTCCTACCCATCACTTCTGAGTAAAGGAACCATCAATACTAGTCAACTAAGTGATACTCTACTCTTTTAATGTGTTTTAACCTCAAACCACAAGGCTTCCCTTGTGGCTCAGTTGGTAAAGAATCCGCCTGCAGTGAGGGAGACCTGGGTTCGATCCCTGGGTTGGGAAGATCCCCTGAAGAATATCGATTCCAGTATTCTAGCCTAGAGAATTCCATGGATTGTTTAGTCCATGGGGTCAGAGTCGAACACGACCGAGCAACTTTTAGTTTCAACTTCAAATATAAATATTGTTGATATACTAGTACCTCTGAGTTCTCTTTTATAAATTTTATTTTATTATCTACTAGGCAGTAATACTTATCTTAAAATATCTCTAATGATGATATTAAGAAGAGGTGGCAAGAATACACAGAAGAACTGTACAAAAAAGATCTTCACGACCCAGATAATCACGATGGTATGATCACTCACCTAGAGCCAGACATCCTGGAATGTGAAGTCAAGTGGGCCTTAGAAATCATCACTACGAACAAAGCTAGTGGAGGTGATGGAATTCCAGTTGAGCCATTTCAAATCCTGAAAGATGATGCTGTGAAAGTGCTACATTCAATCTGCCAGCAAATTTGGAAAACTCAGCAGTGGCCACAGGACTGGCAAAGGTCAGTTTTCATTCCAATCCCGAAGAAAGGCAATGCCAAAGAAGGCTCAAACTACCACACAATTGCACTCATCTCACACGCTAGTAAAGTAATGCTCAAAATTCTCCAAGCCAGGCCTCAGCAATATGTGAACTGTGAACTTCCTGATCTTTAAGCTGGTTTTAGAAAAGGCAGAGGAACCAGAGATCAAATTGTCAACATCCGCTGGATCATGGAAAAAGCAAGAGAGTTCCAGAAAAACATCTATTTCTGCTTTATTGACTATACCAAAGCCTTTGACTGTGTGGATCACAATAAACTGTGGGAAATTCTGCAAGAGATGGGAATACCAGACCACCTGACCTGCCTCTTGAGAAATCTGTATGCAGGTCAGGAAGCAACAGTTGGAACTGGACATGGAACAACAGACTGGTTCCAAATAGGAAAAGGAGTATGTCAAGGCTATATATTGTCACCCTGCTTATTTAACTTCTATGCAGAGTACATCATGAGAAACGCTGGACTGGAAGAAACACAAGCTGGAATCAAGATTGCCAGGAGAAATATCAATAACCTCAGATATTCAGATGACACCACCCTTATGGCAGAAAGTGAAGAGGATCTAAAAAGCCTCTTGATGAAAGTGAAAGTGGAGAGTGAAAAAGTTGGCTTAAAGCTCAACATTCAGAAAACGAAGATCATGGCATCCGGTCCCATCACTTCATGGGAAATAGATGGAGAAACAGTGGAAACAGTGTCAGACTATTTTTCTGGGCTCCAAAATCACTGCAGATGGTGACTGCAGCCATGAAATTAAAAGACGCTTACTCCTTGGAAGGAAAGTTATGACCAACCTAGATAGCATATTCAAAAGCAGAGACATTACTTTGCCAACAAAGGTTCGTCTAGTCAAGGCTATGGTTTTTCCTGTGGTCATGTATGGATGTGAGAGTTGGACTGTGAAGAAGGCTGAGCGCCGAAGAATTGATGCTTTTGAACTGTGGTGTTTGAGAAGCCTCTTGAGAGTCCCTTGGACTGCAAGGAGATCCAACCAGTCCATTCTGAAGGAGATCAGCCCTGGGATTTCTTTGGAAGGAATGATGCTGAACCTGAAACTCCCGTACTTTGGCCACCTCATGCAAAGAGCTGACTCATTGGAAAAGACTGTGATGCTGGGAAGGATTGGGGGCAGGAGGAGAAGGGGATGACAGAGGATGAGATGGCTGGATGGTATCACTGACTTGATGGACGTGAGTCTCAGTGAACTCCAGGAGTTGGTGATGGACAGGGAGGCCTGGTGTGCTGCAATTCATGGGGTCGCAAAGAGTTGGACAGGACTGAGGGACTGAACTGAACTGAAGTGAATGATAAAAACAGCAGATAAGCATGTCGAAGTGAAGTCACAAATGAAAACCATGGCGGATGTTTAGTATGTAAATCTTACTTAAGCATGTCAAGTAATTAGTCTATCTGAAGATTATATTGGCTAATCCCATTAGTCAATATTTCTGTTCTCCATGTGCTATTCTCTTCTCATATTAAGAAGTTTGGGAGATAATAATGCCCAAGAAGCTGGCAATAAACTATTTTTCATCCCGTCACCAGAAGACCTGACAACATATAATATTTTCTACATCCTTTAAAGGAAAAATTAAAAGAAAAATAAAGATCAGATATCACTTTCCTTATTTTCTAATGGAGAGCATTCATTATCCCAACAGATTACTTACATTTATAGTTTATTTTTATAGGTATTTCATATGTTCAAATGAAACACTTAAATATAGAATTAAAGCCTCAAATTTTCCTCTTTAAGGAATTTGAATGTACATCTGTAATTGCATATCCATATAGATTTAGGTAGCACTGACACATAATATGTTGGGAAGATCCCCTGGAGGAGGATAATGGCAATCCACTCCAGTATTCTTGCCTGAAATATCCCAGGAACAGAGGAGCCTGGTAGGCTACAGTTTAAAGGGTCACAAAGAGTTGGAAACTACTGAGCAACTAAGCATGCAGACATAGTATAATTAGCTAGAAATTTAATTATATGATAACACAATTATATAATCATATGCTAATATATTTACATTATATGGGGTTAATGTGTCAATATATTAATGTGTGCATATTTATGTGTGTGTTTATGGGTAACAATGTATTTAAAGCATCTTAAACCCAAAACGGCTTCGCTGATAGCTCAGTTGGTAAAGAATCCACCTGCAATGCGGGAGACCCTGGTTCGATTCCTGGGTTGGGAAGATCCCCTGGAGAAAGGAAAGGCTACCCACTCCAGTATTCTGGCCTGGAGAGTTCCATGGACTGTATCGTCCATGGGGTGGCAAAGAGTCGGACACGACTGAGTGACCTTCTCTTTCACTAGAGGGTCCCAGGAGACAGTCCACAGATCTAACAGCAGAAGTGCCAGTTGGCCTGACTAGAAGAGGATCTTTTCACATCCCTCTCCTAGAGCTACTGCTGAGTTCTGTGGGGCTTAATGTATTTACCCAGGAAACAGGAACTGATTTCTTCTCTTCTTTGAACTATTTTCTTTTCATTTTTTAACTGAAATGTAGATGATTTGCAATGTAGTAGTTTCTTCTGTATAACATGAATCGGCTATACATATACAAATATCCCCTCTCTCTTGAACAATTTTCATGTGATGACAGTAGTAGACATCAAAACTATCCCTTCAACCTTATGACTGTCTTAAAGTTCTTGAGGGGTTCATTGTTCAACTAGTATACCAATGGCCTTTATTTATGAAAAGAAAAAAAAAATCATGAAATATTGGCAAAAAGATCTTTCTCAGCATACTTCATTTCAGGATTGTTTATTTACTTCTAGATTGTCCTCAAACTACCTTGCAATTTTTAGAGTTTTGTCATTTCTTCTAGATTACATTTTCCTTGTTATTTTCCATTAATAGCAGGAAGACAAATTATATCACATTTTCCAGCTATATTTATTGAATTTTTACTATATGTTCAGACAGTGGATTATGTGCTTTCTAGGCATTAATTCATTTGATTACTACAACATTATGCATTGGGTACAATTATTACCCATCTCTTCTTTAGAGAAAATATTTTATCTAATCTAAATATAAATTAGTCCCCATAGTCTGACTAAATCTACTAAATTTATAGAATTCTATATTACAGACAATAAAATGAATCCTAGTATTTCTTCCATACAGGTATAAACAAAAATTAATGTTTCATTTCATACTTGAGCTATTTGATATTGAAGGTAATGTACTGAAATCACTATGGGACAAAAACTAGCATGTCTTTCTGTGCTTCATTGCAAGTCTACAGGAAGACAGAGATCAAAAATGTTGTGTTGACCACTGCTGCTTTGTTGCTCTACTATCTAAGGCATCTTTACATTTCCAAGGAAAGATGGATGTTCTCAGTATGGTCACTGTTGGGTAGAGAAAGGCCAGGCATCAGATTATTCTCTGGGTCAAAAACTGGAATCACTCTGTTTTGGCTAAACTCTGTTTAGCTTCTCTGTGAATATAAAAGCTAATGTGTCTGACTCTGTGTGACCCTTTGGACTGTAGCCTGACAGACTCCTCTGTCCATGGAATTCTCCAGGCAAGAATACTGGAGTGGGTTGCCATTTCCTCCAGGGGATCCTCTCAACCCAGGGATTGAACCCATGTCCCCAGTGGCTTCTGCATTGGCAGCAAATTCTTTACCACTGCACCCCCTGGGAAGCAAAAACTAACCTAGTTTGGCTTTAATGCAGGAAAAATAAGCCAAAATTGAAACTTTTTAGGATCAAAGATATGGCCTAAAGGGGAAAATTGCAAAAAGAAAAAAGAACTGCCTTCTCACTTATTAAAAAACAGTTAAAACTACTTGATCTTTTAACAGACATTAAAATTAGACATTCAGAAAAGAAACTATTTCTTGAGATCTATTTCCTGGTTGATAATTTATGCAATTTCATATCATTTTATATCTATATAATTTATCTTTATATATAAAGTACATAATTATATCTAATTTAGGTTTCATTATTATGTTAAAATATAAGAATTTTGAACATTTGTTAAAAAGGAAAATATTATCAAAGCACTCAATTGCTTTCTGAGGTCAGAAATTCCGTGACTAAATAAGGTGAACATTTTAAAACAATAGTGTTTCTACTTTATGTGATATAAAAAATAGTCAAACTTGGGAACAAAAGTAGAATGGTGTGCAAGGGGCGGGAAAAGAGTGAAAAGGGAGAATTATTTGTCAGTGGATACAGTTTTCTTTTGCATAATAACGGTTTGAGGTTTGTTGCCCAACAATGTGGAGATACTTAATTTTAGATGGTAAATTTAACATTATGTGTTTTTACCAACAATGAAAAAATCAAGTTAAGTAATTCTGCTTAGCTTTTCTCCAAGACAGTTGACTACTATAGAATTTTTGCTTTGCTACATAACATATAAAATTGACTTGTCATTTTTTAAAAAAATATCCCAGTGTTTTGATTGGAATTGCACTGATTTTATAGATTAAATTGGAATTAATTGACGTTTACAAAATTTTGAGCTTTTCAAAATCTTTATAGTACATCTCTATATTTAAATGATCTTTAACATCTCTCAGCAATGTTTAGCAGTTTTTCATGTAAAGACCTTGTATAACTTACATTAATTTTATTATAATAGTATTTATTTTATGCTTTTATAGAACTTTATAGCCTAAATTATTTCAAATTTTGAAGCAAATTCTATATTTAGCATATAGGCACATTTTTGATATTTTTATGTGAATAAATAGATAGTCAAACTACAGTTATGGTTATGTATGTATACATATGCATATAATATACATTTATAATATATCAATGACAATCAGTCCACTTCAGCTTTCTTTCATCCTTTATGCTTTAACAATTTCCTCAGTAAGTATGGTATGTATTGCATCCTTATTTTTATTGGTTTAATCAGAAGAAAGGAATTCTTTATTCTTTGGCATCCAGTGGGAAGACTACTATTTGTAAAGCCTTTTTTTAAAGCACAGCCTTACTACTATTTTTATTTGAATAAGTAGAGAAGCATAAATGGAAGGGAGTGATAAATTGTCCAAAAGTTCAAGTGTTAAATTTTTCCATGTTCTCAAAAGCCATTTCCTTTCTAAGTAAAGACATTTGCTGTGCTTCTTTGTATCTTATAGATGTTGGTTCTTATAATACAAAAGCGGTATAAAGTTACTTTTCCTCTTTCAGTAGCTTATCCTTTTGGTCATGAAACATACAACACGTATAGACATTAAGACTGAGTTCACCTTGATCCCTTATAGACAAGCATTGTTGATTTCTGTCCTCAGACTTAAAATATCATTAATTGTACAGGAACAGAGTCTCAGCTTATTGTGAACATCTCCTTTCAGTTTGGGTATTCGGAATGAAAATTGTCAAATGACAGGTTATGATGCTCTTCAGTTTCCAACATGTTACAGAAAGTCAGAGACAGATTTATCCACTGTGCTCATTCTCTTAGTGTGCATCACAATTTTTATTTATGGGACTATATTAATACTTCCAAATTTGAAGGTGATGAACACTATTCACATGCTCATTCTGAGAAGGGAGAGAATTTACTGAAAATACTTGCTTAGATTTTAGTAGTGGGACTAACAGAACCAGCTGTTACTGCACTAGACCTAAGACTTTTCCTAACAAAGAACCTTTAATAAAATGAAAGCTGTGTTGTTGACAAGGTCCTGTCAGCAAACATTACTGGACACTGTTAAAGATAGAAATCATCAATAATATTGATTTATCATGATCACGTTCAGGGCAGCAAATGTTAAGTACTATTGAATAAAATAATGCCAACAAATTAACCAAAGTTATTGCAACCCACAGAGACCAGGACATTACATTTATCATTGAGTTAAGACCACATCTTAGAAGGAGGTCTGTTTCCTCTCTACATGTGTAGCATACATTTTTTTTTAATGAATTAAATAGGATTGTGGAATTGGATTGATTTTTGTCCATGCATTCAGGAGCCTGTTTTCCCACACAATAGAAAAACCATTTATTTTCTCCTCTGTAGCATTTCTTTAATGCTAGGTAATCTCTGTACCTGTATTGTGAGCTTTGTCTCAAGAGTATACTCTATTATTGATGTATTTAGTCACAGGAGAAAAGCACGTTGAAAGGAGCATAAATCAAAAACACGTATACAAATATTTCAAAAGATTGAATGCTTTGTTCTGTATTTTTTTTTAAATTTTAATCTACCAGCATACTGTCATCCACATATCAGAGGTAGAAACACACTTGGAAATTTGTATGTTCAGCATACAAACGGATGCCCAGTTGAACTTGCAAAAGATCCTTTTTCCTATTTTAACATTGAGAAACAATTCCAGATTTTGTGGAATGTATAAATTGGGGATCAAGAGACCCAGCATTTTCTTCTTGTCAAAAGTATTCCAAACTTGCCATGCGATGCCTTTATTCTCTTTCCAAGTGTGGCTTAGTTATTCTTGTCTATTTAAAACTTTATAGAAAATGATTGAATTGTTTAACAATGTAGCAGGCATGGACCATTTGTAAGAAAAAAAAATGTGGGAAATGAAAACCCCAGATTTTGCCAGTGGTATGGGATTAGATTAGTACACATATAGAGAGATACCTTGAAACACTAAATTGCTAAATCTAGAAGTAATCAGAGTGTGTATGACCTGGTTAAAAAACCAGTTTTTAAATTATATCATCCATACTAGGGAGCAATGAGAAATCTTGAAATCAACTCAGGAGAAATAAAAGCCCTGTTTAAGTCAAGATATGAATATGGTACTAATAGAATTTCAACTACAGGATTTATTGTTTGAAACTATATAGATGATGAGAATTTAAACTAGTTTCCCTAGTAACCGTTAATAAACACTTACACTCAAGGGAAGCCATCTCCTAAGCTTAAACAATAATGTATACGTGATTTGCCACCAAACAATTTTTGTGTCATATTCTAAAAAAAAATATAAATTTGTAAAATATTTCTTAAAAGTGGCTTAATGTCATTGCCTTGTTATCCATTGTTTCTACTTAGATATCCTTCTATGAAAAAATTCAGACTGTGTGTCCCCTCTTTCTGTGATACAATTATTCCTTCAAGTTTTAAATATTTTACTATATAATATTATACAATTAATGGGTAGGTTATGCTCTGAAAATAATTTACTTTTTTAGATATTTTTTATACTTTTTTTTTTTTTGATAATTTTGAGATTTTGTTTTGTGTCCTGGACATTATAGCCAGAGTATTTTCACTGAAAAGTCATGGTTGGGATTGAAGCGACAGGAAGTTAAGTACTTTTTGAAAATCCAAGATTAAAAAGCATGACTCACAGTTTGATACTTTTTACAGGAAACGAAAAAGTTGTTTTGTAAGAAAGATGACATGAAGACTGACTGGGGGAGGTGGTGTGGGAAGCAGAGACTAGATGATTTAAAGCCTTTTTTAATTTTGAAATTTGTGTTAAAGGCCTAAATATCCAATTTATGTCCTAAAAAAGGAAATAGTCTGAAACAAACAAACAAACAAAAACTCAAAGCAACAATGTATGGTTAGCATATGAATATACAAATAAAATTGAGTCATGGACATTTTTTCAAAAATATTGTGTTTTTAAAATGAAATCCAATGTATTTATAACGTTAAAAATACATCAAATCATCTCTAAAATGTCCACTGTCACATATAGATGTGTGTATACAAAAATTATAACTTTTATCATCTAAAAGCTAATATGATTATCATTGCTGTTCTTACTGCTTCTGGTGCTGCAGTTTGTCTTTTTTATCCACCTCTATTTGGGGGACAAAAAATCAGAGAATGATTTTTTTGTGCTCAGACTCACAGTAATTCAAATTTCACCTTTTTCTGATACTGTCTTTTGTTCATGTATTTTACTGAAGACTGGAGACTGGCAGAGTGTAATAAACCATGTAGGATTGTATATGTGTATACACATATATATGTGTGTATTTCTGTGTGTATATATATAGGCTTCCTAGTGGTAAAGAAGCTTCCTGTGGGTTTGATCCGTGGATCGGGAAGATCCCCTGGAGGAGGGCATGGCAGCCCACTCCTGTATTTTTGCCTAGAGAATGCCATGGACAGAGGAGCCTGGTGGGCTACAGTCCATGCGGCCACAGAGAGTAGGACACAACTGAGTGTGGCGTATATATGTGTGTGTGTGTTTACTCTTGCCAGCCCTCATTTTACTGTACATACATGCTCTGAGTTACTCCCCTCAACAGTGGTATGAGGTGGTATTTCCCTCCTTTGGAAAAAGATGCAGTTTTCACTAATGAAGAGATTTTGTAAAGACACATGCTTTATCATTGCTACTTTAGCAGCTGGACTGAAAATGGGGAGTTTGTTCATTTCTACTGTCCTTCCCTTAAATTATATTTGAGAGTTTCCTTTACCCTACGGTGAACATTATCTCCACTGTGTCTCAATCAAATTTTACCCCTTTCAACTGTGAGATTGTTTAGATTTTTCAAACGGTAATCTTCTGTGAACTCATTGACCTGTATAGAACCATGTAAGTCAATAAAACATAAATTAACTGAAATTAATAAACCATTTCAAAGGTTTCTTTAATGGACTTATACATATTTTAAGGTAGGACTCATTTAGGTATCTTACCATTTTTCTCTCTTTATTTCGGCTTCCAATTTCCCCTGTTTATTCTTAAAATGAGACATGGTGATAATTCTTTTGAAAGATAGATAGGCAGGTATGAACAGAAACTACATTTGAAAATAGAACAGAATTAAATGACAGGAAGACTTAGGAAATTTGGACTAAGAGACACAAATACAGTATTTCATTCCCAGACAGATCATGTATTGGGTTGGCCAAAACACTCGTTTGGGTTTTTCTGTAATATCTTAAGAAAAAACCCAAATGAATTTTTTGGGTAATCCAATATTTATGCATGTGCTTCCCTGATGGCTCAGTGGTGATGAATCCATCTGCCAATGGAGAAGACGCAAGTTCAATCAATCCGTGGGTTGGAAAGGTCCCCTGGAGAAGGAAATGGCAACCCATTCCAGTATTCTTGCTTGGAGAATCCCTTGGACAGAGCACCCTGGCAGGATACAGTTGAACTTCACTTTCCTATTAATCAAAATAGATTTTAAAATATTTGCATTTATAAATATATTTAAGTACTAGTAAGGTTTTCTCAAAATAATAAAGCTCATAATTATATGACCAGAATATTTTCCTAGTCAGTATTCAGAAAGCTTATGGGATTTGTCATTTCCTCCATAGGAGATGTATGGTATTATTTTTCTCTGCATTAAATGCTATGTCCTGTGACACCAAAAGGAAAGAGCTAACCTGTGGTAAATAATTTTCATGAATATAGAATATTTTTTACTATATGCATCTATCGTGCAATGGTCAAACTGTGTTTTTAAAGAAGTACACTGATATGCTAAGGAAGGCAAGGTCATTGGCTCATGTAAAATGCTCAGTGAAAACCAGAGGAGCCAGAAAGAGAGGGCAAATATACGGATATAATTATAAAAAATTAGTGAAAATAGTTGCAGATATGATAGATATTAGACAAGTGATATAAATAAACACTTTGAATATTAGCTAGAAGAATAATTATAAATACATTCCTAACTATGAGACACCTAAAAACCAAGAAAATATACAGGCTATCTCATCACCATAGAAATGATATCTGTCTGGTTTTGGACACACAGAAATCTAATTATAAATTAAGTCATGTAATTCCACAATTGATTAATATACTGATAATAAAGATCCTCTTTAGAGAACTAAAGTAAACCAGATTGGTAGGTGACTTTTTACTTTAGTATAGTAACTATAGAGTTGGACTGCATTATTTAGGATGAACTTGAAATAAATTTTCATTGTATATTAAGATTTTCCCTTCACTTCTCTTTCCCTTATTGTAAATGCAATTTGATAGAAAAACGTGTCTTCTCACATCACCTTTAATCATTTGCAGTACACAGAGTCCTTCTTTAGCTGTTCATTTATCTAATGTTACATTTACGTAATGCCCAAAACAGAATATATTGTTCTCAAACACAGAATGTTTCCTTATTCCAGTTTAAAGAATCACCTATCTCTCTGTATCATCTATCCGTCTGTCTACCTACTTCCTGCTATTAGAGTTCACATTGCTATAATTAGTGATTATTAATGTTATCATTTGGAAGTATTATAGTTTTCTGTAAGATACATGGGATTAGATAAATTTTGAATGAGAATGTGCAGAACATGGGAGTATGGATAATCTTTGTCTGTTAGCTTATACTATTAAGATTTATCTTGAGGAACCTTTGGAAGATTATAGTAGATAATTCATGGCTTTGACATTAAGTCTGCACTTTACATCCTGCTGCACACAGGCAGGGAAGGACATGGGAGACTGCTCAGGCTGCTAGATGTGGGAGAATCTGCCTGCTTCAGGTCCTCTGGGTGGGAGCCAGGGGTCTCAGGTTCTGTGGATAAACAGGTATTTCTCCTACCAGTGGATTTTCTGTCTGTGAGGGCTTGTCCTTGTCTGTGAAGACTTCCCTGATGCTCAGTTGGTAAAGAATCCACCTGCAATGCAGGAGACCCCAGTTGGATACCTGGGTCGGGAAGATCTGCTGGAGAAGGGATAGGCTACTCACTTCAGCATTCTTGGGCTTCTCTGGTGGCTCAGCTGGTAAAGAATTTGTCTGCAATGTGGGAGACCTGAGTTTGATCCCTGGAGTGGGAAGATCCCCTGAAGGGAAAGGCTACCCACTCCACTATTCTGGCCTGGAGAATTCCATGGACTGAACAGGGGTCTTTGTCTGTGGGGCCATCATGATGTTGACCTAAGAACTCATTTAATTCAGAGGAAGAATGCACTCAGTTGGCTGCCTTCAATGGCTAGGATGGACCCAGCTTTCCAGCCTGGGTTTGCTTCTCTTGTTGGGTGGGGAAGTAGTATGCCCTGTCCCTGTGTTGTTCCTTATGTCCTGGGTCCCAGACTGATTCCTGTTCTCTTTATTGCCTTGTAGAGACCTCCTTTGATCGCCTCTGACACACTTCCAGGAATTATATTAATTGTTGTGCTTAGCAGGGTGAGTTTGCAGCAAAGGAACTGAATCTGTTATTTTTGTTGTTGTTGTTGAAGAATACACAGTTGATAAGCACCTGTTCATTTTTATATGTATGTGTGGACATGTGCACATTTGAACATTTATATCAGAGCATCTTATGCTAAATCACCCATTACTATTGCATTTATGTATTTTCTCATGATATTTCCAGAAGTTTTAGATGTACCTGTGTTGATGAAATGATATTTAGATCAGAACAGTATCTACCTCTGTGAATGGAAACTTTTAACAAAATATTCTCCTTTCCTGTGCAATACTTTATCTTTGAAAATCACTTTTTTAAAAAATCTTGCTCTGAGTTCAACTTCCATCAGTTTGTTTGCCATATAACCTTGAACAGTTTGTTCAACCTCTCCCTGTATCAGTATATAGTAAGGTACACAGTTCAGGCTTTAGGACCAATGGTACCTAGATAAAGACACTCTACAGTCTCCCTATGTTGACTGTAAGATTTACCTCTGCTCATCTCCATTTGTCGTGTTTAAATAGAAATTATAGTAAAACCCACTATATAGGTTTTTATGATGAGTGAATATGTGAATATAAGTTACATGGTGAACTTTATATATGTTATGTAGATTGTATATTAATATATAATATTACCATATAGCAATTATAGAATAATATATATATGTTTATATTAAGATGTATTTCATAATATATATTAAGTATACATTGCATATTATGCTAATATATAATATAGTATATAATAACTATGTTCAGATAATATAATTATATTGCTGTTAACAACAAATAATTACTATTAATTTTATTAAACTTGTTTCATTTTACAACATCTCTGATAATTATGATTTGTTGGTCATTGTGTTTTGTCTCTGTATTTATATCAATCTACATAATAATTTCTTCCATAAATATTACTCAAAGAGAGGCTCATGCTTTACTTTTAATCAGCTCTACTTTGCTTTATAAATGATGCTCATAATTCACAAACTTCTCCTTTGTAATTTCTTTATTCTTTATTTAATTTTGGCAATAAAACTTTTTGCCTTTAACTTTAATAGGCCCAGGGCTTCCCTTGTGGCTCTGCTGGTAAATAATCCACAAGCAATGCAGGAAACCTGGGTTTGATCCCTGGGTTGGGAAGATCCCCTGGAAAAGGGAAAGGCTACCCACTCCAGTATTCTGTCCTAGAGAATTCCATGGACTGTATAGTCCATGGAGTTGCAAAGAGTCGGACACGACTGAGCAACTATCACTTTCACTCTCAGGCCCAATGCCTGTGAAGTTTTGCAAAAAAAGACATGTACACTGGAGCCCAGCTTGGACTCTGCCTTGAGCAGGATTTTATCTCCAATAGGGGGCTACAGGGAAAAAATGAGCACAGTGCAAATGGTAATTCAGGAAATAGAGCACTAAATTACTGACATGTAGTAAGCATTGTGCTAATATATTATTTTGTGTATTTCTCAGAAAACATTCATGGTCAATAATATTATTACTCTGTGTAGAGCACTTACTGTCTTTTACCGTCTCTATCAATTCCCAAAAAAGCTTTTTTCCTCTTTTTTTCTTTTGTGCTTTCTTTCCCATTTTTCTGAACTTCCTGAGAGCAGGATGCCTATTATTTTGTGTTTTCTGTCCTGCTCATACAGCACACTGCCAGGCACATGTTTGGTTATAAATTAATAAGTGGCTTTTAAAAATTAGGAAGACTCTTTCAGTAGCCTTCCTGGTAGGAATTCGTCACAGAGGTCATATTTTATATTCTATAAAATCAAGTTCTTATTGGTGAGACTTCATTTAAATGGAGAGTCAACTTGTATGTTAAAATCATTGGTGCTGAGCTGCCTTATGAGGAGGATGTTAATTCACTCAGTTGAGATTGCTGCTTAGTGAGGATTGCGTTTGCTTTTGTAGTTTTCACTATTAAGGAGAACAGTTGCTGATGAGAAGGGAGGAAAACTACCAAGCGCATTTGAGAATGAATGTGTGTGTTATGCGCGCGCGCGTGTGTGTGTGTTTGTGTGTGTGTGTTGGTGTGTCTTTCAGCCTAGGGAGAAATATGGGGAAACAGTAGGCTTTGATGGAGGGTGGAGGGCGTGTCTAGACGGTGACCGTGAATACATGTCAACCTCATGGTTTGCATCAGTGCTGACTCTAATCTTGCCTCTTGATTAAATTGTGCCTTTGAGATTGTGTATTCTGACATCATATATTGTATGAAAAGTAAACTAAATTCTTTTTGTAGATTTTACTTTAGTATCATATACAATAGGGTAATCAGAAAGTAGCATTGAGTTTATCCAAGCCAACGTGTTTCCTTTTGCAGTTTTCCGATAATATCAAATAGCATATATGAGCAACGTTTTTATTTATTACCGGTATGTTAACATCCCAAATGCCTTTATATATCGTGTTTAATTATAAGTACTAAAATTGTCTATGTCCAGAGGTATTTTTGAAACACACAACTTGAACATTTAACAGCAACAGAAAAAAAATCAGTGTAAATTATGTTTCAGATACGGAATTCCCACATTAAAACCCACTTACTTAGAGAATAGTAGGGTATTGTTTAAGAAGTGATACACTTTGTACTGATAAAGCTCTTTAGTTCTTGAACTTTCATCATGAGAACATTATTTGTTTAATTTGAGGTTATGTTTGCTGCTTTGAAAGCAGATAATTTTGCTTGGAAATTATGGCTTTTGTGATATATGAAAACTTCTAAAGCTGTCAGTCAGGCTGGGAAAAAAAGCATAAGAATCATGGAAAACTTGATGTTAACTGTGCACATTTTAGGGAAATTAGCAATCTGGAGAGCTCTTTGTAAAATAAGCTGATCAGTCCATAGATTTTAACTGTAAAATATATTCCTGCTTTGCTATTGACAAAGCTAGGGAGACAGTAACCACTTGTACATTTTAAATGAGCTCCATTGCTGTATGATAAACACTGGAAACTCATTTCTGATATTAGAGATGGCTGAACTTATATAGGGAGAATCTATCTGAAGCAATTTTATTAGAAAGGCATATTTTAAAAATCTTCCCACTGGTAATTTTTTATACTTATTTGAAAATAGGATATTCTCATGTAGCTTGGGGATTGATATTACTGCAGATGAAAAAAATAAATTATTTGATCCTGCATTCTTCAGGGTCACCTGAGAAAATGTATTTAATATTAGATAGTCTTTAAACTGTATGTTTTGAATTTTCCTTCCCTACTGCATGTTAGATCTACTGCGTGTAGACCTAACAGAAGCAGAAGATATTAAGAAGAGGTGGTGAGAATACACAGAAGAACTATACAAAAAGATCTTCATGACCCAGATAACCATGATGGCGTCATCACCAACCTAGAGCAAGACATTCTGGAATGTGAAGTCAAAGTGGGCCTTAGGAAGCATCACTATGAACAAAGCTAGCAGAGGTGATGGAATTCCAGTTGAGATATTTCAAATCCTAAAAGATGATATTTTAAAAGTGTTGCACTCAATATGCCAGCAAATTTGGAAAACTCAGCAGTGGCCAAGGTCTGGAAAAGGTCACTTTTCATTCCAATCTCAAAGAAAGACAAAGCCAAAGAATATTCAAGTTACCATACAATTTCACTCATCTCATATGCTAGCAAAGTAATGCTCAAAATTCTCCAAGCCAGGCTTCAACAGTATGTGACCCATGAACTTCCAAATGTTCAAGCTAGATTTAGAAAAGGTAGAGGAACCAGAAATCAAATTGCCAACATATGTTGGATCGTCAAAAAAGCAAGAGAGTTCCATAAAAATATCTACTTCTGCTTTATTGACTATGCCAAAGCCTTTGACTGTGTGGATCACTACAAACTGTAGAAAATTCTTAAAGAGATGGGAATACCAGACCACCTGACATGCCTCCTGAGAAATCTGTATGCAGGTCAAGAAGCAACAGTTAGAACTGGACATGGGACAACAGATTGGTTCCAAATCAGGAAAGGAATACATCAAGGCTGTATATAGTTACCCTGCTTATTTAACTTATATGCAGAGTACATCATGCAAAATGCTGGGCTGGATAAAGCACAGGCTGAAATCCAGATTGCTGGGAGAAACATCAATAACCTCAGATATGCAGATGACACCACCCTTATGGCAGAAAGTGAAGAAGAACTAAAGAGCCTCTTGATGAAAGTGAAAGAGGAGAGTGAAAAAGTTGGCTTAAAATTCAACATTCAGAAAACTAAGATCATGGCATCTTGTCCCATCAATTCAAGGCAAATAGATGAGGAAACAATGGAAACAGTGAGAGATTTTATTTTCTTGGTCTCCAAAATCACTGCAGATGGTGACTGCAACCATGAAATAAAAAGACGGTTGCTCCTTGGAAGAAAAGCTATGACTAACCTAGATAGCATGTTAAAAAGCAGAGACATTACTTTGCCAACAAAGGTCCATCTAGTCAAAGCTATGGTTTTTCCAGTAGTCATGTATGGACGTGAGACTTGGACTATAAAGAAAGCTGAGCACCGAAGAATTGATGCTTTTGAACTGTGGTGTTTGAGAAGCCTCTTGAGAGTCCCTTGGACTGCAAGGAGATCCAACCAGTCCCTCCTAAAGGAAATCAGTCCTGAATATTCATTGGAAGGACTGATGCTGAAGGTGAAACTTCAATTCTTTGGCCACCTGATGCGAAGAACTGACTCAATGGAAAAGACCCTGATGCTAGGAAAGATTGAAGGTGGGAGAAGGGGACAAAAGCGAATGAGATGGTTGGATGGCATCACCAAGTCAATGCACATGAGTTTGAGTAAGCTCTGGGAGTTGGTGATGGACAAGGAGGCCTGGGGTGCTGCAGTCCATGGGGTCGCAAAGAGTTGGACATGACTCAGAGAGTAAACTGACTGACTGCATAGATTATTTCCACTCTTTATACTCTTAAAGAGTTTTCCTACTATTATAAATGCCAAGTCATAAAACGTAGTGACTTATTATTGCTATTTTGATAAGTATTACTCTAAAGGCATTATCACTTTAGGTAAAACAGAAAAAAATATATGATGCTGATATATTGTATATCTTTCTAGAAATATGCAATATGAATAGCCATGACTAGGATGAAAAGACACTCCCTTTACCTTTGTTGTATTAGATGTAGATAGCTCTGGGTGCACTGTGACATCTGCTGGGTAATTCTTAATGTTTGCTCAGACTATAGCGCATAACAGAAATCATCCACAGGGGCTTAGCCAAAAAGGAAGTCATCTTACCCACTCTTCCCCAAAGCAGCCGATCAACCTCAGCAGTCTGTGTCGTGGCCATCCCAGGATCTAGCTGTATTTTCACATTTCTACAATGTGCTTGTGACTTTCATCCTCTGTCTCAAGGTACAAAGGCAAAAATTAAACACAGACACAAAGAAACAAATGTAAACCTGTTGGCAAGATTTCAAAAGCTTTTCTGTGATATCCAGTTGCTTTTTAGCAGCCATAACCTCTTCTGGTAATTCTGGAAGCATTTTGTTCCAGAGACAATGCTGCCCAAAATTAAACTGGGATTCTATTCCTAAGAAAGAAAGAGAAATGGACTTCCGGTAGACACCATGAGTGTCTGTCCAATCGTTTCAAGACTGGCCTTCATCTTTTTAGTCAAAGTTAGATCATTTTATAATTTTTAATTAATCTGAATCTGACCTGACCATAACCCTTATCTGCTCTATACCTAGGGAATGCTCCTTTCCTGTCTCATCCACAATGGAGTTGGAGAAGTTTTATATAAAATATAATCTCATTATCATGGAAAAAAGTTTCAACATTAACTGGTATTTTATATTCAGGAGGATAAAATTGTTGAAAAAAATTAGCTTCATATACCAGGTGATTTCGCTGGTCACTCAGTTGTAAGAATCTGCCTACCAATGTAGGAGACATGGGTTCCATCCCTGGGTCAAGAAAACCCTCTGGAGAAGGAAAAGGCAACCCACTCCAGTGTTCTTGCCTGGGAAATCCCATGCACAGAGGAACTTGGAGGGCTTCAATCCATAGGGTGGTAAAACTTAGTTGACTAAACACCAAACAATTATGTTTTTAAAAATTTCAAATCTATAAATAGCTCATGATGCTAATAATAGCATCAAATAGCGTTAAAACAAACATTAATGCATTAACGTTTGATGCATTAATAGCATCAAAACAAACAACCCAATCAACAAATGGACAGAAGACCTAAATATACATTTCTCTAAAGAAGATATACAGATGTCCAAGAGGCACAAGAAAAGATGTTCAAC
Organism: Bos indicus x Bos taurus; assembly: GCF_003369695.1. Lineage (NCBI taxonomy): Eukaryota > Metazoa > Chordata > Mammalia > Artiodactyla > Bovidae > Bos > Bos indicus x Bos taurus. Next base: position 6,422,816 of record NC_040099.1, on the reverse strand, counting down.
ATCACTAATTATTAGAGAAATACAAATCTAATCTACAATATCACCAGCCAGAATGGCTATCATCAAAAAATGCTATCATCAAGCAATAAATGCTGGAGAAGGTGTGGAGAGAAGGAACCCTCCTACTCTGTTGGTGGGAATATAAATTGATACAGCCACTATAGAGAACAGTATGGAAGTTCCTTAAAAAACTAAAATGGAGCTACCATATGACCCTGCAATCCCACTCCTGGATATATATCCAGAGAAAAGCATGATCTGGAAGGATATATGCACCCCAGTGTTCACTGCAACACTGTTCACAATGGCCAAAACACGGAAGCAACTTATATGTCCATCGACAGAGGAATGGATAAAGAAGACGTGGTGCATATATCAATAGAATATTACTCTGTCTTTAAAAATAATGAAATAATGCCATTTGCAGCAACATGGATGTATCTAGGGACTGTCATACTGAGTGAAATAAGTCAGACAGAGAAGGAGAAATGTCATATGATGTCCCTTATATGTAGAATCTAAAAAGTAATGATATAGATGAACTTACTTACACAACAGTAAGAAACTCACAGACTTAGAGAATGAACTTATGGTTGTTGGTGGGAGGGATGGGGGGAAGGGATAAGTAGGGAATTTGGGATGGACATATACACTCTGTTATATTTAAAATGAATAGCCAAGGGCCTGCTGTATAGCACATGGAACTCTGCTCAATGTTATGTGGCATCCTGGGTGCGTGGGGAGTTTGGGGGAGAATGGATACATATATGTGAATGGCTGAGTCCCCTCATTGTTCTCCTGAAACTATCACAACATTGTTAATCAGTTATATCCCAATACAGAATAAAACATTTTTAAGGAAAATAAATAAAAAATCTTCAAAAAAAAATTTCAAATTTTTAAATTGATTAGAATGATTATTAAAGATGGGTCCATTATTAAAAAGAGAACATTTTAATTCATTACAGGACTTAATAATGGCCTGTGGTTTGAGAAGATTCCAATTTTCTGATCTTCCAACTTTTCTTTCTTCCAATGGTAGAATCATGGTAGAGTACCATTCACCATAGACTCAATGTCTATGGTGTCTGAAAGCATATAATGTCTGAAAGCATTAAGATGTTCGCTCACATTTAGAGCAACTGTGACAGGTGTCTGGCAATCATGAGAAATAATGATGTGTGAGACTTTCAGAAATGGCTTGGGCATCAACTGATCTCACTTGTCATCTGGAGATTTCATTCCTGCTAAAATGCTCATGAAAATTATAGGACTCAATTTATTTTGCTTGGAGTTATATATAGAGATAATTTCACACTTAGTAAAATGGTATAAACATTGAATGTTATGTCAGAAAATGTACTTAAAGGAAACTCAGAAAAAATCATTTGATTAAGAAAACTATCAGTTGTACAACGTGGTGACTATTATAAGGTTCCATTCTTCCCCCTCATTTATAACCTCACTCTACTTTGCACCCATTTTTGGGGTGATGTATTAAATATTTGGGGCTGTGATTATTTTGGTTTAGATACATTAAATTTGAAGAGATGGTAGTCACTCTTGCTCAGATTTTTTTTTAAGTTATTTTTATTTTCTACATTTAAGCCAAACCAATAAGAGTGGCATTTAAGTTATTAACATTTCTGAGAATTTCTTTCTTAGCATAAAGTTTAAATGACTTTCCTTATTTTATTATTCAATTATTATTTAATGAAAGCTGCTTTTACTTTGCCTAAAGCTCTTTCTTTGACCAATATGAAAACACTTTGGTTGTTAAAATGATTTTTATTTCCATGGAGGAATATATTAGTGGCATTTTATTGGCACTGTTTATCTGACCGCATATTGACTTGGATGTTTAAATGCCAGATCACATCATGGGAGTTCTCTTGTGCAGAAGGATGCTATCTAAAACCTCACCAGTTCCAGAAATTTTATATTTTCATTTAAGGAGTAAACCAAGGCTAAACCCAAGGATCTGGTTCTTTGTTCATTTGTTCCAAATTGTTCCATTTTCATAGGAAAGGGATTCATATTGTTGGGACAGTGTCAGAGAACAGAAATATTACAGAATCCAGGTTATCTAATTTTTTTCTCTTAAATTTATTTTTTTAATTGAAGGAAAATTTCTTGGCAACGTTGTGTTGGTTTCTGCCATACAACAGCGCAAATCAGCCGTAATTATACGTATATACGCTCCTTCTTGAGCCTCCCTCCCCTCTTTAACCAACCCCTCCAGCTCATCACAGAGTGCCAGTCTGGGCTCCCCATGTTTACACCGCAGCTTCCCGCTGGTTGTCTACTTTACACGTAGTCGTGTATATTAGGGTATATATGTAGGTGTTACTTTCTCCATTCATCCCACCCTCTCCTTCTTTTGGAATGATCTTAAATTCTTAACCTCAACTTTTTAGGATCCTCTAAATTTCTGTGGATGGATTTTTAAGATATTGTGTCTGTCAATTCTGACAAGGGCAACCCATTTTTGATCCACACTGGTGCTCTTTTGAGTAAACGTTCTGTCCTTGTAATTTTCTTGTCAAAGGAATTTGACCCACAGTGATTAAGAATAACAGACCCAGACAAAGCCCCTCCGTCAGTGAGAGGCAGAACCAGAACTCAAAAGATCTGAGTTTCTGTGTGGGACACTCCCTATTAACCACACAGTCTGTCATCTGAAGCTTATGCTTCTCTGGCAAAGGAGTATTATTTTTCTTTTCCCCTGAAATGTCATGGATATCTGTGGATTTTGGATGAGTTTGCAAGCTAGTGCTACATATAATAAAAAGAAAAAAAAATCTCAGAGAGGGAAAACAAAGTGAATGAAAATCATTTGTTGGGACAGTGTGTGTTTGTGACACCTATTGTATAAAATGGTGCTTGACACGCTTACCATATTTTCCTGAGTGAAACTTTTGCTGTTCCCCTAGCTTAATTCCCCAGGGATCAACACTGCTAGTGACAGACAAGGAATTTTCCAAGGGAGCAAAGAGGATCCTTACCCATTGATATCCCCTAGAGGTTTGGAAATCCTCAAGGAAGCAGATGTTCTATACACAGAAAACGCCCCCAAATGCTCTCCCTCCTTGTCTGCTATGAATAGTCTGCTTCACTTTCCATCAGGAAGTGAGTCTCAAACCAGCATATTTCTAGGAGTATCTGAACAGATCTTAGCACTTTGCTCTTATAAACCGTGCCATATCCATTTCCATCCAGCCCTCCAAACCTTTTATGCAGCTGGCATGCAGTCAGCATTCATCTCATGCAAGTAGGGGAAACAAGTAAATGGACAGACACATATTAAAGCCTACTCACTGGCAGCATAAATCACTTGTTACTTTGCATTTTAATACATAAACTATCCCTTCAGGCTAGATGCTTTGCTAAATAATTATTGGCTTCACTTGAGTTGTATATCCTGAAAAGAAATGGTTTTCCAGAGCCTTTTCCGTGTGGGCTTGCCTGAAAAAGCAACAGAAAATCCTGTTTAGAAGCCTTATTGCCTTGGTTCCTCTTCCTGTGGTTCCAGTTATTGAGGCCCTGTTCTCCACTGCTTTGTCATTTAAATCTGCAGCTGACATGACTAGTGAGGATGGGCTATTTTCCCGTGCAGCACACATGTGCCTTTGTAGACTGCACTATATGTGGCTTTCTAGAGGGGAATTAAGTCCTTCATTTCCTTTCACATTCTTGATAGACTCAGGGAAAAACACGTTGAACATAAACTGTTCTATAAAGTGTAACTTCCTTCTTTAATTTTCAAAAAGTTTTAGAGAAAATGACTCATGGTTGAGATCCACTTCTTTATATTATGTAATAGCTAAAATTCAGTTCAGCAATCTCTATACAAACAGTGAAGGGATTTCAACCCAAATTTGATACTACAAAAGAAAAAATATGGGCTGTCGTGTTAGCAAGATTGGACTGCCCTAACAAAAATGCCATAGATTGGATGGCTTGAGAGACAGGTGTTAATTTCTCACCGTTCTGGAGGCTGGGAAGTCCTAAATCAAGGTGCTGGCAGGTTTGGGTCCTGCGTGTGTGTTCATCGCTCTTTGTGACCCCATGATCTGTAGCCCACCAGGCTCCTCTGTCCATGGAATTCTCCAGGCAAGAATATTGGAGTGGCTTACCATTTCCTTCTCCAGAGAATCTTCCTAATGTAGGGGTGAAACCCAGGTCTCTTGCATTGTAGGCAGATTCTTTACCATCTGACCCCCCAGGGAAGCCCCCCAGATTACTTCATGTCTAGGTTGCGGCATGCAGACTTTCTAGTTGCAGCGCCCAGGCTTAGTTGCTACCCAATATGTGGGACCTTATTTCCCTGACCAGGAATCAAACTCATGTCCCCTGCATTGTGAGAGTCCTTTTTCTGACTCAGAGAAGGAAACTTTCTTAATGTATCTTGAAATGGCAGAGAGCAAGAGAGCTCTGCCCTGTCTTCCTCCTCTTATAAGGGCACAAATTGTAGGCTGTGGGCCCCAGACTTCTGATCTAATCTAAGCCTTATTACTTCCCAAAGGTCCTACCTTCACACAGCAACGTGTTGAGGGTCAAAACTGGAACACAGGAATGGATGGGGGGATACACAAGTATTCAGTCCGTACCAAGCTGTTATCAAATTTCAAGTCAGTCTGTCACTTTCTTCAGGTGCTTTTATTGGGTAGGCCCAGAAGTTCATTTGGGTTTTTCCTTAAGATCTTATGGAAAAGTTCATTTCTATAAGATGGAAATGAATGAACTTTTGGCCATAAGGGCATCCTCAGTCCCACTCGATTCTTTGCAACCCTATAGACTGTAGCCCTCCAGGCTCCTCTGTCCATGGGATTTTCCAGGCAAGAATACTGGAGTGGGTTGTCATTTCCTCCTCCAGTGGATCTTCCTGACCCATGGGTTGAACCCACGTCTCCTTCAGGTCCTGCATTGGCAGGCAGATTCTTTACCACTGAGCCACCTGGGAAGCCCTACTTTTTGCCAACTCAGTGTACTGATAGCATTCTTTATTAAATGCTTCTCTTTTCAAAGGGAGAATGTAAGTCATATTTTTTACCTGTGAGCTGTTTGTAATCTACTAAACAATTATTTCATATATGGTATTTTTCCAGCTGTCCATCACAGCATTTGTAGGCATAGTCTTCACTCTATAGGCTGACAGACTTTCATATGAAGAGACTTTAATATGGCCCATGGCTGCTCACCTCCTGGTCTTCACACCTTCTTTCTTCTCAGGTGTGGGTAGAACCTGTGACTTGTGTTTCATCACTAGCATAGTATAAAGATGATGGGATGGATATAAGATGCTGCTGTGAGCAGTCTTAGTTTCTTTTCCTGTCTGGTTTTGAAGAAGTGAAGTGATGTGAATCTTATACCATGTGGAAATAACTTCAGCCAGCAACCTGAGGGAACTTGGATTGGTGCCCTTCCCCAGTTGAGCCCCTCATCACCCCAGCAGCGGCTGCCACCTGGTTGCAGCTTAGCAAGATGCGAGCCCAGCCAAACCAGCCCAGAACCCTGACCCATGCAAACTGCTGAGAAATCGGTGGTGTTGTAAGCTATTGAATTTGTGGTGATGGTTATGCAGCAGTAAGAAACTAATACATACGGGTTTATTATACCCACTTTCTGTAGAACAAACTGTCAACAAACAGCTAGACGGCAGACCCAAGAAAAAGATGAGTAAATTGATTTAAAAATAAGAATCTCTATCCAACTCCAGACTAAAACATTTAGTCAGTGTTAGTCACTCAGTCGTGTCCGACTCTGTGACCCCTACGGACTGTATCCCACCAGGCTCCTCTGTCCATGGGATTCTCCAGGCAAGAATACTGGAGTGGGTTGTGATTCCCTTTTCCAGGGGATCTTCCCGACCCAGGGATCAAACTTGGGTTTCCCAGTTGCGGGCAGATTCACTACTGTCTGTCCACAGGGAAACCCTAGAGCATTTGTAGTATGTCACAGTTTATGTTTCCCTTCAACCGTGATTGCCTCCAGGTGGTGGAACGTTGCTCTTTTGGGGCAATATTGTCTTTAATTTACTTGAGTGAGCGGAGATAGTCTTGTATTTTCAGCAGCATCAACATGTGTTTTCTGAGAAGTTCTCCCTCTGCGGAAAGGGGTAACAGAAGAACAGTCAAGAATCCCAAAGGGCTGCTCAGATCAACGGCCAACCGAGATCCAATCACTGGTCCCTCTCCCCCTGCCTGGCCTCACCGCCCCCTGCCCAAGCCCTACCCACACTCCTGCCCACCCTCCAGAGAGAGCATGGATGCTGGAACCCATCCTTGGTAATAAGAACCACGTATTAACATTTAACAGTATGAATATGCTTAGAAAACACTATAACCTGCACACATGTTTATAGACTTAAGACCAGTGTTCTGTTCTGGACCTCCTAGGACGGGGCTGGGGGGCAGTGGGTGGCTTTATGTCCTAAATAGAATGGCACTGGCGATGCAGTTTTCAGATAACACGCCTCCTTGTGATTCAGCAGTTCTGAGAAAGAGTCAACCTGTAGAGAGTATAATGCGTCATTTTGCCTTCAACAAAAAAATGTTATGCTTCAAATTGGTCATATGTATAGCACATTTTAGTACATGAGGTTCTTGACAAAGAAAAACAAGTACATTGTTCTTCCTTTCCTTAAATAGCGTCCCTCCTTGTGCTGAACTGCTACATAATTTCTGGTTAAGTGTCTTTATTGTTCCTCCTGAGTGTAGTATTATCATCCAGGTGGGGCGAGGGTAATTCTTCAGTTCCTGATGGTCTACAGGTCAGCCAGCAGCTCTAGAAGGATGGGCACTATAAAAGCAAAAACTTCAGTAACTCAAGATGTTTTACAACCTATTGCATAATTATGTCTTCAAATATTTATAAAGACCAGGATCATTGCTGTAAAACATACGCAGGGATGATGAATGATTCTGCTTTCACATCACTGCTGAAGACAAAAGCAAGGCTCCTTTCTGTAGATGCCTGGTGTTCATTATCAATCACAAAACGATCAACCAGGCTGAGGATAAGGGTAGAAATGAAGAAGGAGAGAACGCAAAGGGAAGAGAAAAGCTTATTCTGCTTGCCTCTTTCTGGACAGGTCCTTATATTCTTTGAACATCTGTCACACTAAATCAAAGATGACAGGTGCAGTAGCAAATTGTTTCTATTTGGGTCACATCGGGGAAGGTTCTGGTTCTTTCTAGCAAAATCTTGACATCTTGCTGTGATTCCTGTTCTCCGAAGTGTCTTCTGAGGAATCTGTGCTGCATAATAACTATATGCAAAAAATCAAAACATATGGCACAGAAAACTAATTACTGTATCAATATTTCACTCTGTTGTCAGTGATGGAATCTTTGTGGCAATTCTACAACTGTAGCTAAAAAGCAACGCCAGCGTGTTAAATACTGTCACTAGCGATATGCCTCCTACACCTCGCTTAGTCTTAAGTCACGTCTTACAGAGCTGTGCACTTGCTGTTTATGAAAGAGTGTAACCTCTAGAGGGGTGCTAACTGACCCCTTAAACAGTCATTCTCCATCATGATTGAGCCTAATTAGGAGCCATATGCTCCCACAGTTTGCACACCATGGATATAACAAAATAAAACCTGCTCAGCATTCAGTCTCTCAATGAAAAATATTAGTTGACAATGTAAGTGTATAAAAGTGAAAGTGAATGTGACCCTGTCATGTGTGACTCTTTGTGACCCTATGGACTATACAGTCCATGGAATTCTCCATGGCAGAATACTGGAATGGGTAGCCTTTCCTTTCTCCAGGGTATCTTCCCAACCCAGAGATTGAACCCACATCTCCTGCATTGCTGGTGGATTCTTTACCAGCTGAGCCACCAGGGAAGCCCAAGAATACTGGAGTGGGTAGCCTATCCCTTCTCCAGCGGATCTTCCTGACCCAGGATTCGAACTGGGGTCTCCTGCATTGCAGGTGGATTCTTTACCAGCTGAGGTACCAGGGAAGCTCAACATCCAGGCTCTCAATGAAAAATATTAGTTGACAATGTAAGGGTATACTCATCACTCAAAACTGTTAGGCAGACAGACAGTCAAAGTGTGGGTGCAAATGAATATTGAGTGGTTGGTGGTGATGATATGGTGGAGAAGCTGTTGGCATTTTTTGAGGACTCACTGTGTACTAGACAGTGTTCTAAATGACTTTAGCAAAGGCGATCTCATTAAACATTTAAGAGAGTCTACTAGGCGGGTATTTTTACAAACATCTATAGGTGGGGAAATTCCAACAAGACTTGTATGTCTTCAAGTTGGTCTACCACTGAATTAAAACTGTGGGATTTAAATACATTGACCAGATTCAGTGCACTGAACAACACCTCACTACTTTCCTCCAACTTGAGTGACTGTTTATCTGCAACGCAGCACATTTTATTCCATGGGGAGAAAATTGATCATAGGTCATAACTGGCACAATTTAGACAGAATAATGACAATAGACTTAAATTTTAATCCAGAAATTTCGCTGGTGGACATTTTTCCAACAGACTTATGGAGATATTTATAAGTCTTTGTGGCATATGGATATATGTATAAGTCTTTGTGGCATAATCATAGAAAAAGACTGGAGACAATGGATAATTCTCTCCCTAGTTTGGCAGATAGATAATTATGATAAGTCAGTCTAATGAAGTACAACACTGCTGAAGCCATTCAGAAGAATAAGATAAACATATCCATTCAGATACTGTGATATATAATTGGAGTCAAAAGTTAAGATGTAAAACAATGCTATGTACATTTAAGATAGATGAAAAAATACCATGTGAATAAGATCTTTGCACTGTATTGTTCAGTTGCTAAAATGTCTGTGGCTCTTTGTGACCTCACGGACTGCAGCACACCTGGGTTCCCTGTCCTTCACTATCTCCGGCAGTTTGCTCAAACTTACGTCCATTGAATCAGTGATGCTATCCAACCAGTTCATCCTCTGTCACCTCCTCTCCTCCTGCCCTCAGTCTTTCCCAGAATCAGGTTTTTGTTTTGTTTTGTTTTTCTCCAATAAGTGGACTCTTTGTATCAGGTGGCCAAAGTATTGGAGTTTCAGTTTCAGCCTCAATCCTTCCAATGAATCTTCAGGACTGATTTCGTTTAGGATTGACTGGTTGCATCTCCTTGCAGTCCAAGGGATTCTGAAGAGTCTTCTCCAGCACCACAATTCAAAAGCATCAATTCTTCAGCAGCACTCAGCCTTCTTTATGGTCCAAATGCACACCTGACTACTGGAAAAACTATAGCTTTGACTAGGGAGATTTTTGTAAAGGAATTCAGAGTTTTAGAGTTTAAGACGGAAGGAAGATTGACTGTCATATTAATTTGCTTTGGAATTCCTTGCATAAGCAAAATGTAGCATCATGAAAATAAAGTAGTGAGGTAAAGGGTAAATTTGAAAATAAGTAAGAGGACAACTGCCAAACTCACCTGCAATGAATTGTTCTATTTGCCCAAGGGTGAGCTCTATCTTCTCACCTTGGAGCTCATGCTCTCTGTTAGAATAAAGGTTGGCAGGACATATTTCAGGAAATTGTTGCAGGACTTGTTTGAGGAAGTTGTAGGAAAGTGGGCTAAAAAGCTATCTCAGTAGAATTCTGCCAATCATCCAGTTCCTCATGGAACACTACATCCTTCACCAATTTTCTGCTGCAGCTCTTAGAAGCGACTCTCAATTCTATTTCACTCCAAGGATCGAAGCACTTCATTGTCACGTCAAGGGCAGAAAAAGAAGGAAAGTGTCTGATACATGACACTGCTGGATAGTGGCAGAGATGGAATAAAACTATGGGTTTCCTGATGTCAAATCACTCCTTTTTGATGCTATATAGATAGGAGAAGGCAGGTTTCACACCTCTGAATGGGATGAGGAGAAAACAGGGAGAGAGACGAAAGCACTTACTTGCACACAAGCAAGTGAAGCTCTGACAGGATGTGACTCCATGATCCCCATGGAATTTCCTGGACATAAAACTGCTTTCACAGAAAACACAACCCTCACTAAAGCTGCCCCAGGACTTCTTTGGTTCTTGGTGCTCTTTGAAGGTGAATGAATGAAATGTGGTATGTTTCCCAGGGCAGAGAGGCCACCAACCACAGTGACAGGCTCTGGTGTTGATGGTCAAAAATAAGCTGAAGGACACTTTGCATGTCTTTGCTCAGCTGCTCCAGGAAGGGCACCTTTCATAAAGATGGCAGCTTTCTTCCATTTCTATGATAAGCTTCCTAACCTGGGTTGACAAACTTCCTCTTGGGAATGGTCTAAGATACATAACTGGGACTTCATGTTTCGAAAGGCAGGATGTGACTAAAATTGTCCCCATAAAGACACTCCCCTCCACCTTCTCTCCCCTCATCTTCTAACACTGACAGTGGATTGTGTATCACATGCACACACATGCATGCACCCATGTATGTATTCATATATTTGTAAGTATGTATTTGCAAAGATGCATTGAGTCTAGAGTCATAAGTTCTTTTGTTTCTAGTTACCACCATCTTCTCCCATCACAGATAATTTACTGATTTTTTTTTTAAATTTTACTGAATGTTTTAACAGAAAAACATTATCTGTATGTGAAGATCTGGAGGTAGTTGCATCGTTCTTATCAGCACATGCTGTCACTTCAGTCATGTCCGACTCTTTGCGACCCCATTGACTGTAGCCCACAAGACTCCTCTCTCCTTGGGATTCTCCATGCAGGAATACTGGAGTGGGCTGCCGTTGCCTTCTCCATCTTATAAGCACAGCTATTAGCTATTCAGGCTTCCCTAGTGGCTCAGTGGCAAACAACCTGCCTGCCAAGCACGAGATGTAAGTTTGATCCCTGGGTCAGGGAGACCCTCTAGAGAAGGAAATGACAACCCGCTCCAGTATTCTTGCCTAGGAAATTCCGTAGACAGAGGAGCCTGGAGGGCTATAGTCCATGGGGTTGCAAAGAGTTTGACACAACTTAGCAACTAAACAGCAGCTGCAGCAATAGCTATTCAGTGAAGGTTATGTACTTTTGTTTCTCTCTTTCCCTCCTTCCTGATGCCTTTAGGATATCTTAGGTACCCTAATTAACTTTGCAGATGGATGCCATTCAAAGGTCCGGCGAACCTGAACATGTTGCTATAATGTGCTGTTGAGGATGACACTTCTATAAACATTCTAAAGAGTCTAGAAAAGCAAAAACGCTAAAAAAAAAAAAAAAAAAAAGAGTGAATCAAAATATGACCATAGGCTGTGTCTGTGAAAAGAAAGAAAGAAAATCAAATTAAGAAAAAGAGAAAAGAAGCTTCTCTTTTGCTTTCATGCCTCCTTTTATGGTACTCTTTCATATGCCTTCTGCTTCCAAGATCCAAAGTCAGGCTAATAAAACCCATGCTTGTAAATGACATTATAGGTTAAATGGACTGGCCTGGAAATATCTCTACCATTTGTAAAAAAATAAAAAAAAACTTCAGGGTGAACACGTAATCTAAATGCTAAACAACTGAAAGATCTTTTGAGCTAGAAACTACCAATCATTTAGGACTGCCTGTACTTATTTTTTTAACCATTTAAACCCCACTTTCTGTTTTTGTTATATCTTGGTGTTTTGACATAATATAGATAATATATAGGATCAATAGCTTAAGTCCATAATATTTCATTTCTAGTGATGGTGGTTTAGTCGCTAGATCATGTCCAACTCTTGCAACCCCATGGATTGTAGCCTGCCAGGCTCCTCTGTCCATGGGATTTAATTTTCTAGATATCTCCAATTAATTCTGTTTTTGCTTTTCTTTTTGTAATATAAATTATAAAGTCATTTCTATAAGAGTCTTTGAGTAAAATATTATACAATTTAATTTAACTTGGAAAATCTTATAAAATGAATTGAGTGTTTTAAAATATTATTCATATAATTTTTCATTAATATTTAATGCATCTTATTTAATAATATGTTATTCTGACCAGAGGGACTTTCTTAGTATATTATTGCCTCTATTATATTTGATAGAACTGCCAATTTTCAAATAGATCTGCACATACACATGATCAAGAGGACTAAACATTTTATTAAAATTATTGAGTCTGACAGGGGAAGCATTCTGTTTTAATAAAACAGTATTCAGAATAAAAGTTACTACAGGCTGAATCAATATTAAATCTTTCAACAGAATCAGTTCAGTAACAATATAAATTCGCAATCAACCTCTTTCTCTGCTGACAGAAACCAGAGCAACCAGCTATGTCTTATCAAAGGTAACTTTCTAAATTACTCAGATCATGAGCTTTGCTTGAATGCGTTTCTCCCTGTAAGTAGCTAAATCATCTCCTATCTGGATTAATTATCACTGATAATGAATTCTTAGCTGCTGCTTCACTGAAGAATTTAAAGAGGTTATAAGAACAGCAGAAGCATCTACCAATCATGTCCTTTAAAAAAGAAACAACACAGACAAAAAAATACTTCCTTCTGCACTATGACAGGTAGAGGCACTTGCTCTATTAATAGGATAGCATTATGAATATATGTGTTTTATCCTTTACTACATTTTTCAACATAGCAGTGAAATATGGAGAATTTACAAAGGGGCACAAATTAATCTTAAAGGCCCCTAATAACTAACCTCTGCATGAAGGCAGATATAAAGGTATAGCAAGAGTTACGCTTTTTCTAGGTTTTCATATGAATATCTTTCTTTGGAAACGTAGCTAATATGCAGAAGTTAAAAGCTTTTTCCACTTGTGCAATCATACATATTTGGTTTGTTTAATCCCACTTTTCCGACTAAAGTCTGAATTTAAAAATGGAAAACTTATTATCTCTCAAATATTACATTTGAAAGATATCTTCAGAGGCTATGAACTGGGTCCCATAAAGTAAATGAAGTTTTAGAGTTCCCCAAGAGAATCAAGAGGCAAAGTGGCAGTAAGTATACACAAACTATATACATTCTTTCAACAGTAATCTCATTACCTTTTTTAAAAATTAATTTATTTATTTTAATTGGAGGCAAATTACCTGACAATTTTTGTTTTCATTTCGGTTGGTACTTGCATGGAAACTGCTCTGCGACTGTTGCTCTTTCTCTTACCACTGCTTCATTATTTCACACAGGAAGGATAGTTATCTTTCTCCTATCTTCTTCCCACTTTTTAGGCTTTTCTCCTGTCAAGTTATTAACAAATCAATTTCCCCTATTATTACAGTTTATCTTGTGGCTTCCTATTTTAGAAGAAAACTTTAAGAAGTCTCATTTTCTAGAGATCAGCAGGGGTGCTAGTAAAGTGATGCTCAAAATTCTCCAAGCCAGGCTTCAGCAATACGTGAACCATGAACTTCCAGATGTTCAAGCTGGTTTTAGAAAAGGCAGAGGAACCAGAGATCAAATTGTCAACATCCACTGGATCATGGAAAAAGCAAGAGAGTTCCAGAAAAACATCAATTTCTGCTTTATTGACAATGCCAAAGCCGTTGACTGTGTGGATCACAAGAAAATGTGGAAAATTCTGAAAGAGATGGGAATACCAGACCACCTGACCTGCCTCTTGAGAAACCTGTATGCAGGTCAGGAAGCAACAGTTAGAACTGGACATGGAACAACAGACTGGTTCCAAATAGGAAAAGGAGTACGTCAAGGCTGTATATTGTCACCCTGCTTATTTAACTTATATGCAGAGTACATCATGAGAAACACTGGACTGGAAAAAACACAAGCTGGAATCAAGATTGCCGGGAGAAATATCAATAACCTCAGATATGCAGATGACACCACCCTTATGGCAGAAAGTGAAGAGGAACTAAAAAGCCTCTTGATGAAAGTGAAAGTGGAGAGTGAAAAAGTTGGCTTAAAACTCAACATTCAGAAAACGAAGATCATGGCATCTGGTCCCATCACTTCATGGGAAATAGATGGAGAAACAGTGGAAACAGTGTCAGACTTTATTTTCGGGGGCTCCAAAATCACTACAGATGGTGACTGCAGCCATGAAATTAAAAGACGCTTACTCCTTGGAAGGAAAGTTGTGACCAAACTAGATAGCATATTCAAAAGCAGAGACATTACTTTGCCAACAAAGGTCTGTCTAGTCAATGCTATGGTTTTTCCACTGGTCATGTATGTATGTGAGAGTTGGACTGTGAAGAAAGCTGAGTGCCAAAGAATTAATGCTTTTGAACTGTGGTGTTGGAGAAGACTCTTGGGAGTCCCTTGGACTGCAAGGAGATCCAACCAGTCCATTCAGAAGGAGATCAGTCCTGGGGTTCATTGGAAGGACTGATGATAAAGCTGAAACTCACATACCACCTCATGTGAAGAGTTGACTCATTGGAAAAGACTCTGATGCTGGGAGAGATTGAGGGCAGGAGGAGAAGCGGACGACAGAGGATGAGATGACTGGATGGCATCACTGACTCAATGGACATGAGTCTGAGTGAACTCCGGAAGTTGGTGAAGGACAGGGAGGCCTGGCGTGCTGAGATTGATGGGGTCGCAAAGAGTCAGACACGACTGAGCGACTGAACTGACTGACTGACCTACATATATGTTTCATATACCTACATATATAGCCTTGACGAACTCCTTTTCCTATTTGGAACCAGTCTGTTGTTCCATGTCCAGTTCTAACTGTTGCTTCCTGACCTGCATACATTTTCTCAAGAGGCATATCAGGTGGTCTGGTATTCCCATCTCTTGAAGAATTTTCTACAGTTCATTGTGATCCACACAGTCAAAGGCTTTGACATAGACAATAAAGCAGAAATAGATGTTTTTCTGGAACTCTCTTGCTTTTTCTATGATCCAGCGAATGTTGGCAATTTGATCTCTGGTTCCTCTGCCTTTTCAAAAACCAGCTTGAACATCTGGAAGTTCATGATTCACATATTGCTGAAGCTTGGCTTGGAGAATTTTGAGCACTACTTTATAAGCGTGTGAGATGAGTGCAAATCTGCAGTAGTTTGAGCATTCTTTGGCATTGCTTTTCTTAGGGATTGTAATGAAAACTGACCTTTTCCAGTCCTGTGGCCACTGCTGAGTTTTCCAAATTTGCTGGCATATTGAGTGCAGCACTTTCACAGCATCATCTTTCAGGATTTGAAATAGCTCAACTGGAATTCCATCACTTCCAGTAGCTTTGTTCGTAGTGACGCTTTCTAAGGCCCACCTGACTTCACATTCCAGGATGTCTGGCTCTAGGTACACCTGTCCAGCTATTCAGTTCTTTTCAACTTAGTAAATAATATGAAGCAGTACTTGGAGACAGGTATTGAGAATTCAGAAGCAAGTAGGGCAAGTTCCTTGTTTTTGAGAAGTATGAGTCACATTTGAATCACAGGAATCACATTTGAAACAGAAATTCAGACTCTGGTATAAGCAGAGAAGTGGGGCATGACATTTCTGAAATAGACGCATGTCATCACCATCTGTGATAACCCGATCAAGTTCTCCAATTGGACGATATGGGCATGGGGGAAGGGAAGTTGGAGGTGGCTAACCAGAGGCAGGGTATCCTATGTGACTGACCTGGGGAGCAAATTTGGCTTTCTCTGTTTGCTCATGAGTTAGAAGCAGAGGAGGCAGGGAGAAGGAAGAAAAGGGGACAAAATAGGGTAGCTGGCCATTGTTGATCAAGCTCTGATCGTTCTGGGACAGTCGCTGCTGAAGTCACAGATTGGTTTGTCAGGCTCCCTGCTACACACATTACGATTAGTGTTCTGTTTGTCATGTATGACCTGTCAGTTGCCTGTTTGTGTATTTACACTCTCAGACCTGAGCATAAGGGCATTGACAATTTAATACTCATTGTGTATTCCTCTTGTCACATTGTAAATATTTAACAACCACAACAAAAACTGTATGAACTAATTAATGCATAATTCTTTAATTGTTTGACTTGGCTATATTAGTATTGGGTCCTTAACAAACATATCCTAATTAATGTTTCCAGGAGAGTCACAAATTTATCTCTGTATTGAAAAATAATAATATTTTGTCAGGTTAAATGTGGAAACGTTTTCAGTTTTACAGGGATCATGTGTGAAATTGTAATAATTTTAAGGACATCTGTTTTATTCTGGTCCCTGAAGAATGATGTTGATATGGAAGGGGTTTTATAATGGGTCAGTAGCTGTTCCCCAGCTGGATCATCTTAATAACAAGTCTTCAATATGGTTAGTTTGTTAATCTTTCTCAGGTGCAGGCTTATGATATTCACAATAATTATAGGGATAATTTAGAAACTTAAGTGTAAATATGTATTAAACGGATAAGTATTACACTTGTCAGTGTCAATTGGGCATTCACATTCCAGCCTCGTCTCTCTTCCTGCAAGAAATCAAATTAAGTCAAAATAAAATCAGAGGTTGCTTTTAGAGAGCATGTTCCTAGACCCCATAAGGTTGCATTTCTGGCTTCTTGGGCTTCCCAAGTGGCATAATGAAAACTCACCTGCCAGTGCAGGAGACTTAAGTGACCTGGGTTCCATCCCTGGGTCGGGAAGATCCCCTGGAGGAGGGAATGGCAACCCACTCCAGTATTCTTGCCTCGAGAATCCCATGGACAGAGGAGCCTGGCGGGCTATGGTCCATAGGGTCATGGTTCAGACAGGATTGAAGTGGCTCTGCATGCATGGCTCAAATACATCTCATGGCTGTAAGATAGTCTGATGAACTTATCTCTAAATGGACAATATTTTCCTTCAGCTCTCTGAAGGAAGTACACTTCTTTCTTGGCTGTGCTTTTAAGTCTAACATTTGCTTAAATGATTTTCCTTTTACAGTATACTCACATTACAAATTATTTTTGTCAAAATTTTTCTTAGGCTAAATTACCTCTTTCCTCTGCTGGCAGTTTTTGCTTTGCCACTTGTTCCATGCCTTTTGTGTTCTGTTGTTGCTGAGGTCAGGGAGGAATTCATCGTGGCTCTCTCCATGAGTCAGGTTTGGTCCTAATTCTGCTAGACTTGGTTGATTTTTCTGTTCTTCAGAAGACTTTTACCCCTCTCTGCTCCATGATGGTGGGGAGTTTCACATCAGAAAAAGAGGTTTATTCTTCAAATTACAGCAACTAAAATGAATAAAGACTTTGTATTGGAATGCAGGCTATGTGATAGCAAAAGTTTATTAACATATGTAGGCTTAAGAGGCTGCAGAAAAATAGAACTCAATAAAAAGAATAGAATGGATGGACAGAAGAAAGAAAGAAAGAAAATGCTTAGGTTGATGGATGTCACAAGAGAATACTCATCCTAGAATTTTCCTGGAAACTTAAGCTAATCAAGAGGACTAACTCTAGGATGGGTGGCTGCAGGTTGGGGAAGAAACTCTTCTCATAGACAGGTTAGGGAAGAAATGGCAGAGGACACCATAAGTGGCTTGTTTTTAAGAGAAAGTCATAGGAAATCTGATGGAGTGCAATAGAAATTCAGGGAATGGCTGAATCCTGATGGAAATAAGCACGTGAATAATATTCAAACTCCCAAGTTGTCAGAAAATATAAATTAAAATAATAATTAGATATTATTTCCTACTTATATGCCTAGAAACAATTTGAAAAAGGATAATATTGCCAAGGGGGAATGTCAGCCTCATGGCCCTCTGATACATTTTCTTGGAAATGTAAATTGTTGTTCTTTGCAGCTAGCTCTTCCATAATACATATTACAATTAAAAGTGTATTTATTTCAACCCAACAATTCTACTCCTGGGAATCTTTTCCATATAAATATCAGCACCTGTACTTAAAGAAACATATATCAAAACGTTATTTATAATAGCAAATAGAATGAAATTAATACCCATAATAGGGGAACAGCTGAGTAAATGGTGATACATCTAGTGACACTCAAAATATAAAAACAAGTAAAGGAATGTAAATTTATGTAAATATATCAAGATTAAATTTTTGCATTTTTATTAAAAGAACTTTGTGACATAACTGCTTATCAAGTAATATGTTATGCAAATCATTCATCAAATCACTCTGCTAATCTCTAAATAATTTATAATCTTTAAAAATAAATTGTTTACATATTTATTTGAGGTGAATATCCCTAATTAAATGCTTCCCTGCACTGGGATACAACTTGATACATGAAAATGTATTCAACTCTTTTAATGATTCAATAGTAAATCGGTTGTCACTGGTCACATCAGATTTTTCTCAAAATCAGTGGCGCTTCTCTCATCTTTTGTAAACTTAGCAATTGTATTGAAATAACTTGACCCTTTGATGTAACTTTTACTTATTGAATATGTCCATTATCAACCTTAGTCACCAACAGTAATGGGGATGTGCATTTAACTGGATAAATCATTTGTTAAGCAAATACATGGTGAAAGGTGAGAGAGTACAAACTCTGTTGCCAAGGTCCATCTCTGCCCCTGACTTTGAGTAACTTCTGCATGCATCCTTCACCATTTGCAAGATGAAGACCACGGTAGACTGCTTCTGTAGTCCTCAAATAAGATGCTTTATCACAGCCTGCCTTAGAACAACAACGCTGTCCACATTTACCTTTCTGTGAATGCTTGTGCCTGGTGGGCTATCTCCAGATGCCAACCACCTCGACGTTGTCAGTGGAGAATGGACTTTCAGAGGGACAAGTATTCTCTGGTTTCTGTGACAACCTCCAAACATAGGAGTGGCTTCCATGCCAGAAGGAGTTGCATCACCCACTTACCTGCTCCCCTTTCCCTGGGGACTTTCTGACAGTCGAGTGTGCAGTCTGAATCGTGTGTGACTCCAGGGAACACCTATCCATGGCGGTGTCAATTTATGGGGCTACTTGGGCATTGCTCACTGGGGTGCTGCACGGTCTCACCAACTACACCGGGCACCTTTATCCATTCAGCTCAGAGGGAACTTGGGGACTCAAGGGGATAGGTGAGGCATCTGGTTGGTGAACTGTCAGGGGCTGAATCTTGAAGATGGACCAAGTTAGCCCTGGAGGTGTGTGGGAGAACCAGCCAAACTTAAACATTGTAACTGACTTTTCAGCTTCATTTAAGTTTCCTGCTGGGTAAATCCATAAAAGTGAAGGGAAGTCGCTCAGTCATGTCCAACTCTTTGCAACCCCATGGACTGTAGCCTACCAGGCTCCTCCATCCATGGGATTCTCCAGGCAAGAGTAATGGAGTGGGTTGCCGTTTCCTTTTCCAGGGGATCTTCCCAACCCAGGGATTGAACCCAGGTCTCCCTCATTGCAGGCAGATGCTTTACCTTTTGAGCCACCAGGGAAGCCAGGGTAAATCCATAGCATGGTAACAAGTCATTTGGAAATTACATTTGATATCTATATCTGTCTCCTTCCTCTCAGTCAATCCATCTATCTATGGGAACACTTGTAGATGTACGTTAACAATATATGTGAAAGAGGGCCATTAATGCAGGATACATCAAGTGATTTTAATTTTCCTTTAAAAATGTTCAGAAAACTCATTTTTTAAAAAAATTAATCATGGACATTTTGTGTGGTGGGTAAAATATCAAAGAACAGAACAGTTACTGTTGAAGTACAGGAATCAAAAGCAGAGTCCCCAGGTTTCCTGGAGAGAATGAAGGAACCCATCCTTGGATGAACTATGTAGCTTCATGCAGTGAACGCCTCGGAGGCATCCTGCGCGTTTATGAAGCAATTGCGTACCCAGGCACCGTTATGAGGGTCTTATTCACAAGTCTGGTCATTTAATTCTTCAGTTCAGTTCAGTTCAGTCGCTCAGTCATGTCCGACTCTTTGCAACCCCATGAATCGCAGCATGCCAGGCCTCCCTGTCTATCACCAACTCCCGGAGTTCACTCAGACTCACGTCCATTGAGTCGGTGATGCCATCCAGCCATCTCATCCTCTGTCGTCCCCTTCTCCTCCTGCCCCCAATCCCTCCCAGCATCAGAGTCTTTTCCAATGAGTCAACTCTTCACATGAGGTGGCCAAAGTACTGGAGTTTCAGCTTTAGCATCATTCCCTCCAAAGAAATCCCAGGGCTGATCTCCTTCAGAATGGACTGGTTGCATCGTTGCTAATGTTCAGATACAAGGCTTTACATGTATCCCTTCTTATGTCAAAAAGGGTGATGCCAACCCATGTGCCTAACAGAACTGCAAGAGCTGCAGGTATTATTTTCATATGTAATAATGCTTAAAGGAAAAGGCAGGAAAGACTTTGGCATTATGTTTTTCAAGCACAGGCACTTTATACAAAATCAACACACAAATACTGAAAAAATATGTGTACTTAATATAAAAATCAAAGCCATGATTTCTAATCTTTAATAATACAAGTTAAAAAAAATCAGTTATCGAATAAAAATAGAAGTAAAACCAATGGAAAGAAGAATAATATGATAATGGTGTCTCTTGTCTCTGAATTCAGACTAATTTCATAAAATCCCATTATACAAAATGCAGATTTTTTCATTTTTTATAAACTTTTTTTGTTTCAAAACATTTTTTCAATGTTTCCATAATTATTCATTACTGTAATTAAAATTTTGAATTAATAGTAAAATGACCTTATTCACTAGATTATTTTGAAAGTCAAGTAAATCAATTCACATTTTAGACATGTTTTCTTTTGCATTGCCTAAAGCACATTAGTAAATTTTGGCAATCAGTAATTATGATTAATAAGCTGAAATTCAAGTTACTATAACTATAGATACTATAGTATCTATGGCCACCCAGTGTATAAAAAGAAAATTTAATTGATTTAATTTTTTCTATTAAATTGGCAAATAATAGTGATAGAAACATCCCCTGACAAGGTTAGTAATGATGTTTTTAGTCAAATTTTATTACCAAAATAATTCTGATATTTTAAAAATATCTCCAGGGCTTCCCTAGTGGCTCAGACTGTAAAGCGTCTGTCTGCAATGCAGGAGACCTGGGTTTGATCCCTGGGTTGGGAAGATCCCTTAAATCCCATGGACCACAGAGCCTGGTAGGTTACCGTCCATGGGGTCGCAAAGAGTCGGACATGACTGAGCAACTTCATTTTCACTTTCACTTTCATAGTGCATATTATCCAAATATTCTCTGTTGTTCTTTTTTATCTACAGAAAAGTGGTCTAAAGATGAAATAACAGTTGTAAGGTTTTTTTGCTTTTATTTTATTTAACACTGAAGAACTCATCATGCCATATGTTTATTGTGTGGAATTTATGAATTTTTTCTCATACACATATACTATTTCCGTATCTATATTTAGATATCTAGTTATATATATCTATATATCTGTATTTCTATATAGAAGCATAAATATATACCTCTCTCTCCATCTCTCTGTTTTCAGTGTCACCATTCTTTACAAAAAGAAAGGATGCAAAGAGAAACCAGCTTATTCCATGAAAACTCATGATGCCAAATGAACAGAGTTCATTTGTTCATTAATAATCTATATGTGCTTCTTATGAATGCTTGTGTATTTTTTTGTTTCTTGTGTATTTTTTGATGAAGTAAATTGGTATTTAGTTTTTTCCAAATTTTTTTTCAGTTGACATTGAGTTCTCTGTATATTATAGACTCAAGGCCTCTGTTGATTACAAGCATTGCCAATCCTGCCTTCCAATGTGGGGCCTGCTTTTTCACTCTTTAAATAATATGGTGCTCAGTCACTCAGTCAAGTCCCGCTCTTTGTGACTCCATGGACTGTAGCTCACCAGGCTTCTCTGTACATCAAATTCTCCAGGCAAGAATACTAGAGTAGGTTACCATTTCCTCCTCTAGGGGATTTTCCCAACCCAGGGATTGAATTAGATGTCTCTTATATCTCCTGCATTGGCGAGCAGGCTCTTTATTACTAGCGGCCAGCTGGGCTACAAATAATATGGACCAAGTGAAGTCGCTCAGTCGTGTCTGACTCTTTGTGACCACATGGACTGTAGCCTACCAGTCTCCTCTGTCCAGGGAATTTTCCAGACAAGAGTACTAGAGTGGGTTGCCATTTCCTTCTCCAAGGGATCTTCCTGACCCAGGGATCAAACCCAGGACTCTCTCATTGCAGGCAGACGCTTTACCATTTGAGTTACCAGGGAAGCCCAATATGGACCAAAAGTCTAATTTAATATAGTCTGATTTATCTATGTTACAATAATGGTTGAAGCTTTTTATGTAGTGCTTAACTAGTGCTTCAGAAATTCTCCCCGTGTTAGTTTCTTAAATTCTTCTTGAAGAAGCCACAACTGATGTATTTTCGTAATTAAATGGATGATCTGTCTGGAAATAATTGTTGTTAAGAATATGATAAAGTATTATTTTCTTCTTCTTCTTCTTTTGAGTATGGACCTGCAGTTGTTCAAACACTATTTAGTGAAAAGACCCCTATTTCCACATGACTGTGCACATGAGTGGGTTGTTCTGAGGTCTTTGGCTTCATTTGCCTCTTTGTGTACTGGTTTCAACTCCTCACAGGATTAATTATTGTAGATTAGAGCACTCTGGCATCTGGTGAAGCAAAATCTTATGTTTTCATGGCTCTTTATCTTTGGCTAATCTCAGGGGAGATTCTAGTATGCCTCCAATTAGCCACTTTAAAAACTCCGTAAAGTTTATGAAAATAACATATCCATGATTTTACTGGCTTTAAGGCAAAAATTCCTCTGTATTCCCTGTACTATAAACCTGGCTGAAAATCTCAGTTGGTAATTAGATTATACAGCTGTCCAAGTCAGCAGCTTTCTCCCTCAGCAGTTAATCTTTGTGTCAATTTGGCATTTGATTGTGATTTCATAAGTATTTTCATGGAACCATTACTTTTCTTTTATGTTATAAAGGGTCTTAAGGCTCAAGACTTTCCTGAAACACAGAGAATCTTTTTCATTTAGGATATTGTATTTTCTGATGGGGTTAGTTCTAATTTTTACTGAAATAGAATTTCAGAACTTGTATCTTTAGCTGTTACTATAGTATTAAATTATCAACTGACTTTAGAAAGACGAAAGACATGATACTATTGTCTCATTCCCCAATCATTTTTCTAAAATGGTGACCTGTGTCCCTTCCCTGTTCCTGCTTCCAGAGACCTGAATCCTTCCTCACATACTTTTGTAGTTCATCGCCATTGTGTAGTCCCATTCTAACATCTTCTAAAATTTACTTATTTGCAGTATTTGTCATTTGTTGTCTACCCAGATTGCTTCCCTGGTGGCTCAGATGATAGAGAATCCGCCTGCAATGCAGGAGATGCATGTTTGATCCTTGGGTCTGGAAGACCCCCTGGAGAAGGAAATATTCCAATATTTTCTACTCCAATATTCTTGCCTGGAGAATCCCATGAACAGAGGAGGTTGGTGGGCTACAGTCCATGGGCTGGCAAAAAGTCAGACACAATTGAGTGACTAACACACACACACACACACACACACACACACACATGCAGGTCACCACACCTCCCTATATGAGTTCTAAGAAAGCAAGGATCCAAAGCTATTCCCTTATTTAAGTGTGGCCAGTGCGTGGGAAGGAGAGGCTTCCTAATTAAGCTTTTATACACATGCTCAGGGTAGGCTTTACTTGGAAGGTGACATCTGGTAAATTGCTTGTAAGAAGCTAGAAGGCTAGTAAAGTGGATATTAAAAATAGGAATAGGAATCAAAAATGCAGGCGGTAGGTGGGCAGCTTATTTGCTGGAATGATGGCAAGGACTTCACTGACCCTGGGATTACAGTTGGTGAGAGGCCAGGCAGGGAGAGAAGCGGGCATGTAACAGAGGGTCTTGTGGGCTCTTATCATGGTTTTGGTGTTTACTCTGAGTGAAATGAGAAATATTGATGTGCTTTGAACAGGGTAACGACATTAGCTGACTTATGCTTTCAAGCAGGCACTCAGCAAATATCGAGTTGAATTGAACTGAATTGATTTCGAGGGAAAAAACCTACAGCCTTTGCAAGTTCTGCAAGTTATCAGACACTGATATATGATAAACATCAAAAACGGGGTAACTGGGAAATATGTCTAGAACAATGGGAATAAAGTTAATTTATGTGGAATGGTGACTGCAGGTTAGAATGTTGACTTTTCCTTAATGATCTAAAAGTGATTTCTCAAGAGAACTTTGGTGGAAGGTGTACACATATTTGTGCACACAGGCTTATGTGCAAGGTTGAAGAAGTGGATATTTTAAAAGGAAATTTGTGGTGGAGAATTCACTAAGAACAGACTCATGTTCACAGTAACACTTAAAGGATTATCCTTTTTCTTTGTGATATTTTAAAGTAGATGCTAAGAGATGCAAGCTCTTGATGACAATACACAAAAGATTTGAGAATTCTAAGAACAGTTACAAGAAGTCAAAATTCTTGCCTCTTTTTGTGCTAAAATTCTACTATCTGGTGATGTACCAGAATTACAAGTATCAATTTAAGATGCAGCAAATTTAATTTTCTCATAGGATATTTTCAACTGACATAAACAAAATGTATGTTCACTAATTTGAATAGGAAGTTGGGATTTTCCTTTGATGAAAAATTGTCCATTGGTCTTACATTCATTGGAAGGACTCATGCTAAATCTGCAATACTTTGGCCACCTGAAGCAAAGAGCCTATTCATTGGAAAACTCCCTGATGCTGGGAACGATTGAGTGCAGGAGGAGAAGCGGGTGACAGAGGATGAGATGGTTTGATGGCATCACCAACTCAATGGACATGAGTTTGAGCAAATTCCAGGAGACGGTGAAAGATAGGGAGGCCTGGCGTGCTGCAGTCCATGGGGTCGTAAAGAGTCAGACATGACTTAGTGACTGAACAACAGCTACCTACTTATAATGCATTTTTAAGCTTTTAGACCCCACCCATCCTCCCTGCTGTCTGCAGTGGCAGCTGCCAGCTATCCCAGAACAGTACTGGACTTATCAATGATGCCAGCACAGTATATCAACAAGAGGGTAGACAAAAACAGAATCATGCTTCTATTGGGAACACCATGGAGGCAAACCAATGTTTTCCTAAGGGGAAGGAAGAAAAGAAAATATGACAGTGGAGGGAGAGTGTTTTCTTTTCAAGCTTCTCAGAGAGCGTTTAGCCAGAAACTGAAATATGTGCATCAATACAAAAACTTCAGTATTTTAAGTGTAATCTGGGAAGGACCAGTGGAACAGTCACAAACACTCACAAGAGGAATTTGAATTACAAGAGACAAATGGACCTATTGTCTTGTATGTTATCTCAGGTCAAAAATAAATTATTTAGGAAAATCTACCAACACTAATTTTATTGATAGTGAAGGATTTTGGAGATAGTTTGAAAATTTTGTGATTTCACTCATTCACACATTTATCTTAATAGGACATGTTACAACTTTATTTCTGTTAATGGCATGTACAGTAACATGGAACAGGTCTCTCACTGAAGACAAATAGAGATACTTGATATATTGTCTTTGATTTAAAAACCTGACATAATGTATCAGTTCAGTTCAGGTACTAACTGTGTCTGATTCTTTGCGACCCCATGGAGTTCAGCATGCCAGGCTTCCCTGTCCATCACCAACTCCCAGAGTTTGCCCAAACTCATGTCCATCAATGTGGTGATGCCATCCAACCGTCTCATCCTCTGTCGTCCCCTTCTCCTCCTGCCTTCGATTTTTCCCAGCATCAGAGTCTTCAAATGAGTCAGTCCACATCAGGTGGCCAAAGTATTGGAGTTTCAGCTTCAGCATCAGTGCTTCCAGTGAATATTCAGGACTGATTTCCTTTAGCATGGACTGGTTGGATCTCCTTTCAGTCCAAGTGACTCTCAAGAGTCTTCTCTAACACCACAGTTCAAAAGCATCAATTCTTTGGCACTCAGCTTTCTTCACAGTCCAACTCTCACATCCAGACATGACTACTGGAAAAACCATAGCTTTGACTAAACATTTGTTGGCAAAGTAATATCTCTGCTTTTTAATACACTGTCTAGGTTGGTCATAACTTTTCTTCCAATGAGCAAGCTTCTTTTAGTTTCATGGCTACAGTCACCATCTGCAGTGATTTTGGGGCCCAAGAAAATAAAGTCTCTCACTGTTTCCACTGTTTCCCCATCTATGTGCCATGAAGTGATGGGACCCAATGCCATGGTCTTTGTTTTTTCAATGTTGAGTTTAAGCCAACTTTTTCACTCTTCTCTTTCACTTTCATCAAGAGGCTCTTTAGTTCTTCTTCGCTTTCTGCCATAAGAGTGGTATCATCTGCATATCTAAGGTTATTGATATTTCTCCTGGAAATCTTGATTCCAGCTTGTACTTCTTCCAGCCCAGCATTTCTCATGATGTACTCTGCATAGAAGTTAAATAAGCAGGGTGACAATATGCAGCCTCGACATACTCTTTTCCCAAATTGGAACCTGTATGTAGTTCCATATCTGGTTCTAATTGTTAATTCTTGACCTGAATACAGATTTCTCAGGAGGCAGGTCAGGTGGTCTGGTATTCCCATCTCTTGAAGAATTTTCCAGTTTGTTGTGATCCATGCAATCAAAGGCTTTAGCGTAGTCAATAAAGCAGAAGTAGTTGATTTTTTGTAACTCTCTGTTTTGATGATCCAGTATATGTTGGCAACTTGGTCTCTGGTTCATCTGACTTTTCTCAATCCAGCTTGAACATCTGGAAGTTCACAGTTCATGTCCTGTTGAAGCCTGGCTTTCAGAATTTTGAGAATTACTTATCTAGCTTGTGAGATGAGTACAATTGTGCAATATTTTAAACATTCTTTGGCATTGCCTTTCTTAGGGATTGGAATGAAAACTGACCTTTTCCAGTCCTGTGGCCACTGCTGAGTTTTCCAAATTTGCTGATGTATTGAGTGCAGCACTTTCACAGCATCATCCTTTAGGATTTGAAATAGCTCAACTGAAATTCCATCACCTCCACTAGCTTTGTTTGTAGTGATGCTGCCTAAGGCCCACTTAACTTCACATTCCAGGATGTCTGGCTCTAGGTGAGTGATGATACCATCATGATTATCTGGGTCATGAAGATCTTTTTTATATAGTTATTCTGTGTGTTCTTGCCACCTCTTGTTAATATCTAACTTTCTTGAAGAGACCTCTAGTCTTTCTCATTCTATTATTTTCCTCTATTTCTTTGCACAGATCACTGAGGAAGGCTTTCTTATCTCTCCTTGCTATTCTTTGGAACTCTGCATACAAATGGGTATATCTTTCCTTTTCACTTTTGCCTTTCGCTTCTCGTCTTTTCTCAGCTGTTTGTAAGGCCTTCTCAGACAACCATTTTGCCTTTTTGCATTTCTTTTTCTTGGGGATGATCTTGATCCCTGCCTTCTGTACAATGCCATGATCCTCTGTCCATAGTTCTTCAGGCACTCTGTCTATCATATCTAACCCCTTGATTCTGTTAGTCACTTCTACTGTATAATTGTGAGGGATTTGATTTAGGTCATACCTGAATGGTCTAGTGGTTTTCCCTACTTTCTTCAATTTTAGTCTGAATTTGGCAATAAGGAGTTCGTGATCTGAGCCACAGTCAGCTCCCAATTTTGTTTTGCTGACTGTATAGAGCTTCTCCATCTTTGGCTGCAAAGAATATAATCAATCTGATTTCAGTATTGACCATCTGATGATGTTCATGTGTAGAGTCTTCTCTTGTGTTGTTGGAAGAGGATGTTTGCTATAACCCTTGCATTCTCTTGGCAAAGCTCTGTTATAAGTAACAGGAAGAATAAAAGTAAAGCAGGCCCCGGCAAGGGCTGCAAAAGAAATTTATAATTATTGATAAACTGGATGCTATAAGGCATGAGACTCTTGGAACAATTCCAGAGGGGACAGTTCATAGTCTTGAAAACAAGATATGATCCTGGGGTCGGAAAACTGACCCCAGACTGTTTCTCAACTGGCGTCTCAGAGTCACATGTTTTACGTATCTAGTGGAAAATCTATAGATAAGAATATCAGTCTGAGTTGCTGATTTGTTATTGCTTACTGTTTCTTAGTTACTCAGTGGTTAATGATCTCTTTTTCCTTTGGCCCTGAAGGCCAGTGAGTTACAGCTTAACTCCCCACATACTCTTCCCTTCACGGCTGAAAGTCTAATAAAGCGGCTGGATTCAGGGTCTGCACCTTCACCTGGGAGTGGTATTCGTCCCCTGATCCTCGCTTTTCTCTGAATTCTTGTGTCTCGTTTCTCCTTCTCTCGCCGTATGCTGCTTTCAGAAACTCTGCTTGTCGAGGCAGTCTCAACACTCTGTAGGCCTTTGCCCTGCTTCATCTGTACACCAAGGACAAATTTGCCTGTTACTCCAGATATCTCTTGACTTCCTACTTTTGCATTCTCGTCCCCTATGATGAAGAGGACATCTAAAAGAACTAACTTTTGGGGGTGTTAGTTCTAGAAGGTCTTGTAGGTCTTCAGAGAATCATTCATACTTCAGCATGTTACTGGTTGGGACAGACTTGGATTACTGTGATATTGATTGACTTGCCTGGAAACAAACAGAGATCCTTCTGTCATTTTTTAGATTGCCTCCAAGAACTGCATTTTGGACTCTTTTGTTGACTATGATGGCTACTCCATTTTTCCTAAGGAATTCTTGCCAACAGTAGTAGATATAATGGTCATTGAATTACTTCACCCATTTTAGTTCACTGATTCCTAAAATATCGACGTTCACTCTTGCCATCTCCTGTTTGACCACTTCTAATTTACCTGGTATATAATATTCAGATATTAAAGAAAATTCTAAAGGCCGCTTTTCAGAGGCCCATTTCATATAATATATGTTGATAATAGTGTATTATTATCACAAAGGTAATACATATTAAGGAGTTCTAAAATCTTTATAGTGGATAGGGATTTATAAAAGTAAAGCTTTATGTTAGGCGTTGACTATTCATGAAGTATGTTGTAATCCTTTTTAATCATTAAACACCCTTAAATGTACAGCTATGCCTAGGAAACAGAACAATAAATAAAACACACAATCAGATCATAAAGAAAGCCATGACAGGAGATTTTAAAAATATAATAAAATATCCAGAATAAGTACAAAACAAAGAGTAACAGAATTTTTTTAATCTATGAGTAATTATATACATGTCATTGGAATAACTCTCCAAACAAAACAGGATTGTCAGGCTTGAGTGTTTAAAAAAAACTATATATTGCTTATAAGACACATAAAGTATAAATTTTTGAACAAGTTACTTAGGGCTGGAAAAATTAACATACATGTAATGACCAAAATATTAAGAAGAGGTGGCAAGAATACACAGAAGAACTATACAAAAAAAGGTCTTCATGACCCAGATAACCATAATGGTGTGATCACTCACCTAGAGCCAGACATCCTGGCATGTGAAGTCAAGTGGGCTTTAGAAAGCATCACTACGAACAAAGCTAGTGGAGGTGATGGAATTCCAGTTGATCTATTTCAAATCCTAAATGATGATGTTTTTAAAGTGCTGCACTCAATATGGCAGCAAATTTGGAAAACTCAGCAGTGGCCACAGGACTGGAAAAGGTCAGTTTTCATTCCAATCCCAAAGAAAGACAATGCCAAAAAATGTTCAAACTGCCACACAATTGTACACATCTCACAAGCAAGTAAAGTAATTCTCAAAATTCTGCAAGCCAGGCTTCAACAGGATGTGAATTGTGAACTTCCAGACATTGAAGCTGGATTTAGAAAAGGCAGAGGAACCAGAGATCAAATTGCCAACATCTGTTGGATCATCAAAAAAGCTTGAGCATTCCAGAAAAACACCTACTTCTGCTTTATTGACTACACCAAAGCTTTGACTATGTGGATCACAACAACCTGTGGAAAATTCTTCAAGAGATGGGAATTCCAGACCACCTGACCTGCCTCCTGAGAAATCTGTATTCAGGTCAAGAAGCAACAGTTAGAACCGGACAAAGAAAAACAGACTCGTTCCAAATCAGGAAAGGAGTACATCAAGGCTGTATATTGTCACCCTGCTTATTTAACTTACATGCAGAATACATCATCATTCAAAATGCCAGGCTGAATGAAGCAAAAGCTGGAATCAAGATTGCTGGGAGAAATATCAATAACCTCAGATATACAGATGATACCACTCTTAGGGCAGAAAGTGAAGAAAAACTAAAGAGCCTCTTGATGAAAGTGAAAGAAGAGAGTGGAAAAGTTGACTTAAAACTCAACACTCAGAAAACTAAGATCATGGCATCTGGTCCCATCACTTCATGGCAAATAGATGGGAAAAAAAAATGGAAACGGTGAAAGTCTTTATTTTCTTGGTCTCCAAAATCACTGCAGATGGTGACTGCAGCCATGAAATTAAAAAATGCTTGCTCTTTGGAAGAAAAGTTATGACCAACCTAGACATCATATTAAAAGCAGAGACATTACTTTTCCAACAAAGGTCCATCTAGTCAAGGCTATGGTTTTCCCAGTAGTCATGTATGGATATGAGAGCTGGGCTATAAAGAAAGCTGAGCATGGAAGAATTGATGTTTCTGAAGTGTGGTGTTGGAGAAGACTCTTGAGAGTCCATTGGACTGCAAGAAGTTCCAACCAGTCCATGCTAAAGGAAATCAGGCCTGAATATTCATTGGAAGGACTGATGCTTAAGCTGAAACTCCAATAATTTGGCCACCTGATGCAAAGAACTGGTTCATTGGAAAAGACCCTGATGCTGGGAAATATTGAAGGTAATAGAGAAGGGGATGACAGAGGATGAGATAGTTGGATGGCATCATGGACTCGATGTACTTGAGTTTGAGTAAGCTCTGTGAGTTGGTGATGGACAGGGAAGCCTGGTGTGGTGCAGTTCATGGGGTTGCAAAGAGTCGGACACAACTGAGCAACTGAACTGATATCTGATATCACTCTATTAATGCCAAGTAACATTTGACAGCAGATATTAGACCACCTGACCTGCCTCTTGAGAAATTTGTATGCAGGTCAGGAAGCAACAGTTAGAACTGGACATGGAACAACAGACTGGTTCCAAATAGGAAAAGGAGTTCATTAAAGCTATATATTGTCACCCTGTTTATTTAACTTATATGCAGAGTACATCATGAGAAACGCTGGACTGGAAGAAACAAGCTGGAATCAAGATTGCCGGGAGAAATATCAATAACCTCAGATATGCAGATGACACCACCGTTATGGCAGAAAGTGAAGAGGAACTCAAAAGCCTCTTGATGAAAGTGAAAGTGGAGAGTGAAAAAGTTGGCTTAAAGCTCAACATGCAGAAAACGAAGATCATGGCATCCAGTCCCACCACTTCATGGGAAATAGATGGGGAAACAGTGGAAACAGTGTCAGACTTTATTTTTCTGGGCTCCAAAATCACTACAGATGGTGACTGCAGCCATGAAATTAAAAGACACTTACTCCTTGGAAGGAAAGTTATGACCAACCTAGATAGCATATTCAAAAGCAGAGACATTACTTTGCCAACAAAGGTTCGTCTAGTCAAGGCTGTGGTTCTTCCTGTGGTCATGTATGGATGTGAGAGTTGGACCGTGAAGAAGGCTGAGCGCCGAAGAATTGATGCTTTTGAACTGTGGTGTTGGAGAAGACTCTTGAGAGTCCCTTGGACTGCAAGGAGATCCAACCAGTCCATTCTGAAGATCAGCCCTGGGATTTCTTTGGAAGGAATGACAGTAAAGCTGAAACTCACATACTTTGGCCACCTCATGTGAAGGGTTGACTCATTGGAAAAGACTCTGTTGCTGGGAGGGATTGGGGGCAGGAGGAGAAGGGGACAACAGAGGATGAGATGGCTGGATGGAATCACTGATGGGATGGATGTGAGTCTGAGTGAACTCTGGGAGTTGGTGATGGACAGGGAGGCCTGGCGTGCTGCGATTCATGGGGTCACAAAGAATCGGACACAACTAAATGACTGATCTGATCTGATCTGATTATTACTAATGATGAGAGAGGTTATGATAAAAATTTGAATTCACAGGAAATCTATTCCATTATCTATTTGCAATTAATAATATCTTACTTGTATAATAAAATAATGAGGGTCATATCCTAACTCATATAAATAAATGTAGGCATACTTCTCTCAAAACTGGCTAAATGTGAAGAGAATTACAGAGAAACAAAACAACTCAAATGAAATTTTTGGTAGATTTAACATGTTAAAACACAACAAAAAATGGTACGATATCGAGATCCTTTTTGAGAACTAAGGATTATATAGAAAACCCATTAATGGTCTCATATAACAAGTTTCAATAAAATTCAAATGCCTGAATTATATAGAAATTTATACTCTGACCATAGTGAAGGTAAGTTAGAAATTGATAATAATAAGATAATCTTATATGTTTAGAAATTTAAAAAGCACTCTTTAATAGGCCAAAGAAGAAAATATAATAATAATTAGAATATTTGTTAATTTAAAAATAATAAAATAGCATTTGTGAGATGATGCTAAAGTAGCCCCTAAGGGAAAATACTTAGCTTTAAAATGTTTCAGCATAAGAAAAGTAAACAGTAATGGTCTTCAACTCCATCTCAAAAAAACAGGGGATGTACATAATCACACTCAAATAGAAGACAGGAAGTCATAAAGATAATATATTCATGAAACAATATTACTAAATGATATTATAGTTTCCTCATTAGCTAAGATACTAGATAGTGATTCTGGATTCTCTGGATGCTATAACAGCTGTTTTTAGATAAAACTAAAAATAATAATAAGTAAAAATTTAACATAATAAAATAGGATGAGACCTAGAAAAAGAAAGAAAACTGATAGCACTGTATATGTTATAGGATGTGACTGGTGATAGAAGCAAGGTCCGATGCTGTAAAGAGCAATATTGCATAGGAACCTGGAATGTCAGGTCCATGAATCAAGGCAAATTGGAAGTGGTCAAACAAGAGATGGCAAGAGTGAATGTCGACATTCTAGGAATCAGAGAACTGAAATGGACTGGAATGGGTGAATTTAACTCAGATGACCATTATATCTACTACTGCAGGCAGGAATCCCTCAGAAGAAATGAAGTGGCCATCATGGTCAACAAAAGAGTCCGAAATGCAGTACTTGGATGCAATCTCAAAAACGACAGAATGATCTCTGTTCGTTTCCAAGGCAAACCATTCAATATCACAATAATCCAAGTCTATGCCCCAACCAGTAATGCTGAAGAAGTTGAAGTTGAATGGTTCTATGAAGACCTACAAGACCTTTTAGAACTAACACCCAAAAAAGATGTCCTTTTCATTATAGGGGACTGGAATGCAAAAGTAGGAAGTCAAGAAACACCTGGAGTAACAGGCAAATTTGGCCTTGGAATACGGAATGAAGCAGGGCAAAGACTAATAGAGTTTTGCCAAGAAAATGCACTGGTCATAACAAACACCCTCTTCCAACAACACAAGAGAAGACTCTATACATGGACATCACCAGATGGTCAACCCCGAAATCAGATTGATTACATTCTTTGCAGCCAAAGATGGAGAAGCTCTATACAGTCAGCAACAAGACCTGGAGCTGACTGTGGCTCAGACCATGAACTCTTTATTGCTAAATTCAGACTTAAATTGAAGAAAGTAGGGAAAACCACTAGACCATTCAGGTATGATCTAAATCAAATCCCTTATGATTAAATAGATTTAAGGGCCTAGATCTGATAGATAGAGTGCCTGATGAACTATGGAATGAGGTTCATGACATTGTACAGGAGACAGGGATCAAGACTATCCCCATGGAAAAGAAATGCAAAAAGCAAAATGGCTGTCTGGGGAGGCCTTACAAATAGCTGTGAAAAGAAGAGAAGCGAAAAGGAAAGGAGAAAAGGAAAGATATAAACATCTGAATGAGAGTTCCAAAGAATAGCAAGAAGAGATAAGAAATCCTTCCTCAGCGATAAATGCAAAGAAATAGAGGAAAACAACAGAATGGGAAAGACTAGAGCTCTCTTCAAGAAAATCAGAGATACCAAAGGAACATTTCATGCAAAGATGAGCTCAATAAAGGACAGAAATGGTATGGACCTAACAGAAGCAGAAGATATTAAGAAGAGATGGCAAGAATACACAGAAGAACTGTACAAAAAAGATCTTCACGACCCAGACAATCACGATGGTGTGATCACTGACCTAGAGCCAGAC
This sequence comes from Bos indicus x Bos taurus, assembly GCF_003369695.1. Classification (NCBI taxonomy): domain Eukaryota; kingdom Metazoa; phylum Chordata; class Mammalia; order Artiodactyla; family Bovidae; genus Bos; species Bos indicus x Bos taurus. The sequence goes on along the minus strand of NC_040099.1, from coordinate 6,388,765 downwards.
ATCCTGGAATGTGAAGTCCAGTGGGCCTTAGAAAGCATCACTACGAACAAAGCTAGTGGAGGTGATGGAATTCCAGTTGAGCTATTCCAAATACTGAAAGACAATGCAGTGAAAGTGTTGCACTCAATATGCCAGCAAATTTGGAAAACTCAGCAGTGGCCACAGGACTGGAAAAGGTCAGTTTTCATTCCAATCCCAAAGAAAGGCAATGCCAAAGAATGCTCAAACTACCGCACAATTGCACTCATCTCACACGCTAGTAAAGTAATGCTCAAAATTCTCCAAGCCAGGCTTCAGCAATATATGAACCGTGAAATTTCTGATGTTCAAGCTGTTTTAGAAAAGGCAGAGGAACCAGAGATCAAAATGCCAACATCCGCTGGATCATGGAAAAAGCAACAGAGTTCCAGAAAAACATCTATTTCTGCTTTATTGACTATGCCTAAGACTTTGACTGTGTGGATCACAATAAACTGTGGAAAATTCTTCAAGAGATGGGAATACCAGACCACCTGATCTGCCTCTTGAGAAATTTGTATGCAGGTCAGGAAGCAACAGTTAGAACTGGACATGGGACAACAGACTGGTTCCAAATAGGAAAAGGAGTACGTCAAGGCTGTATATTGTCACCCTGCTTATTTAACTTATATGCAGAGTACATCATGAGAAACGCTGGACTGGAAGAAGCACAAACTGGAATCAAGATTGCCGGGAGAAATATCCATAACCACAGATATGCAGATGACACCACCCTGTGGCAGAAAGTGAAGAGGAACTCAAAAACCTCTTGATGAAGGTGAAAGTGGAGAGTGAAAAAGTTGGCTTAAAGCTCAATATTCAGAAAACGAAGATCATGGCATCCGGTCCCATCACTTCATGGGAAATAGATGGGGAAAAGTGGAAACAGTGTCAGACTTTATTTTTGGGGGCTCCAAAATCACTGCAGATGGTGACTGCAGCCATGAAATTAAAAGACACTTACTCCTTGGAAGGAAATTTATGACCAACCTAGATAGCATATTCAAAAGCAGAGACATTACTTTGCCAACAAAGGTTCGTCTAGTCAAGGCTATGGTTTTTCCTGTGGTTATGTATGGATGTGAGAGTTGGACCGTGAAGAAGGCTGAGCGCCAAAGAATTGATGCTTTTGAACTGTAGTGTTGGAGAAGACTCTTGAGAGTCCCTGGGACTGCAAGGAGATCCAACCAGTCCATTCTGAAGGAGATCAGCCCTGGGATTTCTTTGGAAGGAATGATGCTGAAGCTGAAACTCCAGTACTTTGGCCACCTCATGCGAAGAGCTGACTCATTGGAAAAGACTCTGATGCTGGGAGGGATTGGGGGCAAGAGGAAAAGGGGACAACAGAGGATGAGATGGCTGGATGGCATCACTGACTCGATGAATGTGAGTCTGGGTGAACTCTGGGAGTTGGTGATGGACAGGGAGGCCTGGCATGCTTCAATTCATGGGGTCGCAAAGAGTTGGACACGACTGAGCAACTGATCTGATCTGATCTGATCTGAACAAAATGGGCAATAATTTGAACATCAAATGTAGAAATTTGTTTGCTACAGTTTGTTTAAACATGGGCGATATATTAATATGATGCATGAAGCCATACTTTTACATTAATACAGATTATTTGGCTTTAGAATGTTCTCTGAAGACAAGTGATCATCTGAAAACCATAGAGGAAAATAAACCAAAATACTTTTGTCTTTTCTGCATGAACTTTACCCCTGACCTACAAAATAGTCAATGAAAAATGTCAGCATTATAACATCACTATTTTATGATGCAATGTTAAATAATATTTCAAGGAACTAATCACAAATATTTGTTAAAATCAAGGAGTAAATAAAAGAAAAAAATAATAGTGAATTTTATAATGAATGTGTTAGTCTCCAAAAGCCTGAATATACTGATTAATTTTTGTATCAAAAAATAAGGACAAAGAAACTTTCCATGTTTACAGTGTGTTAGCTGCTGCTGCTGCTAAGTCGCTTCGGTCGTGTCTGACTCTGTGCGACCCCATAGACGGCAGCCCACCAGGCTCCCCTATCCCTGGGATTCTCCAGGCAAGAACACTGGAGTGGGTTGCCATTTCTTTCTCCAATGCATGAAAGTGAAAAGTGAAAGTGAAGTCGCTCAGTCGTGTCCAACTGTTAGAGACCCCATGGACTGCAGCCCACCAGGCTCCTCCGTTCAGGGATTTTCCAGAGGAGACCAGGACTTAAAATGCAACAACCACTAATTCTTCTTTTCAAACTAAGAAATTGACTTTGATCAAGACTCTAGATCTGCATAGTACTTTACAGTAAGTATGTGGATCAGAAAAACACATTAAGTACCACAAGGAAAGCAATCAGGAAAATCCAGAAATGTGTAAATTTGATTTAGTGTTGTCATGAACTAAATTAAGCAAAATTAAAATATGGGGGTGGGTACAGACTAAGGAATGTGTTTGGATTACAATTCAAGTGAATCAGCCCTAGGTAAGTATATATTTATGTAAGTAAATATATTGGGAAAAACTGAGGGAAACCAAATAGCAGATTTGTAACATTTTATTATTATAATATATTTTTCATATAATATCTCTATTATTAACTCAGGTGTAAAAAAATGGTATAGTGTAGTACTTCAAAATAGTCACATGAAAGTGGGGGAGTATAGATAAAATACTGTTGACTATGTGTTGATAATTGGTGAGTCTAATAGACATATGGAAATACACTGAACTATTATTTTCACCTTTGTAAATATTTAAAATCTTTTAGTTCAATCAATCAATTCACTACATTAACAGAAAAAAGGAAACATAACACGATGATTTTGATAGTGCAAGGATGTGATGATGTGAAAATGTATGATGAAATGTGAAATGTTTGATATGAATTACTTAAATATGGAATCATTAATCTGCAAAATATTGTGTAAAAAATGCTATAGAAAATGACTTGCCAAATATTGAACTTTTGACAAGATGCTTGCACACTATTTGTATTTAAATTTACTGGTGTTTCTGGAGAGTGAAATAAGTCAAAAGAAATATAGGTAAAAAACAAGAGAGAGATGAAAAATATAATGTTAATTATTTGAAGACATTTTATTTGATTATATAGAAAATTTTAAATATTCTATGAACTTTCAGTTAATGAGTTGAGCAAAGTTCTCAGAAAATTATTGTCCAGAAATCATTTACATTTTTAGACAAGAATGAGCTAGTGAGAAAATAACATTTCACCATTTACAGTGCCATAGAAAATCAAATTTCTAGGGACAAGCACATTAAAAAATGTACAAGATTTCTTCTTGGAAAATGACTCAGTTTTGTAGGAAGAAATAGACAAATATGTGGAGGAATGTCTATGCCCATGGATTGGAAGTCTCCATGTTTAATTTAAAGACCCAATTCTCACACAAAAAGTACTCTAGAGATTTAGTGTTATAGCAAATACCAAAAAGAAATCCCAGGAGGTCATTTTCCCTGAAGCAAAATGCAACGTTTCCATGGCAGTGAAAAGAACCAACATTAAGAGAGAGAACAAGCAGAAGACATTATTTTCTAGCTCAAAAGTGAGGATGAACCTGCAGCAATTAGCAGAGTGTGCTATGATGGAAGGATTGAGGACAGCAGTAATGAGGTGCCAGCGAGACTCCTGAAAGAGGTGTGCAAGCACACGTGGGTGCCCCCCACACACATGCACACACTCACACTCACACACAGGTACTTAGTATTGACAAATGTGGCTCCATGGACCAGTGAGAAAGAGCATTCTTTTCACTGATTAATGGGAGATTAATTGGAGAATTAATTGATTAATTGGAGAAATTGATTAATTGGAAAAAAGAGCATTCTTTTCACTGATTAATTGGAGAAATACAATTTTTGATGCCTTCTTTATGCCACTCATAACATGAATGCTAACCTGACTATAAATTTAAATTGTAAAAAACATCTAGAAAATAATAAGGGAAAATAACTTTTTGCCCTTGGAGTAAGTTTTTTTTTTTTTTTTCCAACTGTCCATCACTACTAGTACAGGGGAAATAAATGATCATTTGGAGCACATTAAAATTAAAAACTTTTGTTAATTAAGAGAGACAGTTAAGAGAGTGATAAAGCAAACCATTCATTGAGAGAAGATGTATATATATATATATATATATATATATATATACACTCATGTTTATAACTAAAGCTGTGGCCCAAAGTATATAAAGACTTCCTAAAAATTAGTAAAAAAGAAATCCTTTTCAATAAATATATGAACACAGGACTCAACAGAGCGCATTAAAAAGACACTGTCTGAATGGCAAAGGGCTCAATCTCATAAGCAGGTGAATTAAAATTAAACAGGGCACCTGTTGAAGAACTGTACTATGAATAGGTCAGAGTAGAATTACTTTTTCTTATATTCATGATCTGAAAATGTACTAATAGCATCTGTGTTCACTGGTGTTTTTATAAATAGGTGAATTATACTTTGATTATGGATGGCTTATTCTGTGTCAGTGCAAAGTACAGATTTGAAGATGATGTGATCTCGATGGAAAAAACAGAATGCTGACTCCTGAAGATAATAATCTCACTGAAAGTTGACAGGGTTTTAAGCAGGTGAGGAAGGCGATTTGGAGTTTACAGAATAAACATTTAACCTCTGGGTGCATATACATTCTTTCTCCTTCCTAAAGGGAAGAGTCTGACCCTTTTCCATCACTAGGCTGAACCCCATCTATCTGGAGAAAAACAGATGTAAGACACGTGGACCAAAGGACTAGAGACAAAAGTTAATTCAGTTAAACTGGCTATGAGTGGAAATGCACATTAGAAGTAAAGAGGGAAGAACTCATGTATTTTTCTAGGTAGAAAACTGAAGTGTTTCCGCTACAGCTTCATTTGCGCCACCTTTCAGTTTCACGATTGGGATTAACTGGTCAACCTATGTCTGCAGGACACGTGACCCTTCTGTTTCTCTAGGGCACATGTTGTCTTTGTATGCACTTGCTGCCCTGCAGTGCCTAAATTCTGTGTGAATTCCTTTTTTTCTTTTCCTACATTATACCTTCCCAGAATGAAATTATCATCAGGATGATAAAATGTAAAATTGAAGTTTAAGCTAAAATAACAACGATAATAATAGTAAATCTCTCCTGACAACCCATGTTGTATGAGGGTCATACATTCTCTTTCCTCCTCATGTTGCAGCCCCAGGCTGTGTTTGCCCAGTTTCCTTGCTTTTTCAAAGCTCCTGTCCAGAGGCACCACAGGAAGAAGTCACATGCCAACCAAGAAACTGAAATTCGTTTGGCATCTTTGGAGCACCTGGGAACGTGGGGAAGTGTGTTAGGAAGCCTCACACTCTGGGCTGGGTGGGCAGTGCAGGCAGCTCTTTGACTGATAGTTCTGAACATGATGAAGATTGAGACGCAGTTCGGCTTGGCATTCCTGCACTGGTGTTCTTACTTCATATATTTCCAACCATGAACACTTCTTCCCTTTATACAGCACTGTGTTAGTTAGACCTATATGCTCTGTGGTATACATTTTGTGACTTTAGTACTGTTTTTTTGATTCAATGTCAGGGATAAATGTCAATTTTTCACAGAGACATCCAAAATTAGGAAATTCAGGAAGCAGATTTTTGCTTTAGATCTGGTATCAAAATGTTATAAAAATATCTTAGAATAGTAGTGAGTAAGAATCATCTTATACATGCTAACTATTCCATTTCTTCAAAATTGAATCATGAATTTTTAAAATAGATAAAGCCATATCAATTTATGGCCTAAAGCATGCATAAAAGATAAGTAAAAATTATGCTGGCTTTTCATATGAAAAAGGTCTATATTTCACAGTCTCCACTGAGGGTTTTTTTTTCCTTGTTTTATCTCTGATTTCATTTAAATGGCAAGGTGAGGCTTTAGTGATGTTTCTTTTCCTCCTCCTCCTTCATGAAGAGAGCGATGCCTTTAATCCATCATTTCCCTGGGTTGTTTGTTTGCTTTTTAGTAGACAGTTGGCATGTATGCATCTCGCTTTCAGAGATGCCAGAGACATTTTTCAAAGACAAAGAAAGCGTTTTTTAAAGATACTGCTCATAGAGATGGTAAGCCTGAATTATTGATAGGTTCACTCATTCAAAAGATTTGACCAGGACGACTGTGGTTCCTCTGGGTTCTGCCTTAGGCACACCTTCTGCCAGCGGCTCTGTACCCTGCCAGGAACACCAGCCTTCTTCTTGGCTCCTTTTTCCTGCCAGGCGAATTTTGAAAGCTCGACTGTTTGCTGGTACAAAGCAGTGACCCAAACAGAGCACAAAACCAAAATTAAAAAATTCTATGAGGGGGTCTGGCAGTATATGATTGCTGGCTGTGATTAGGACATGGAAAAAAGAAAACAAAGCATCTATTAATAAGAAGCCACGGGAGGAAATGCAGAACTGTTCTAAGCATTATTTTTCTGTGATAAAGGAATGAAATAGATGTCAACAAACTCCATGTTGGTTTTCTTTTTCCATTCTCTATCAAGTACTTAAGTAATGATGTGCATGCATGACAGCGGGAGAGAGTTTTTATGTATTAAAGCAAGCGTCCCCAGCCTGTAGAATCAAATGCCAGATGACCTGAAGTGGAACTGATGCAATAATAATAGAAATAAATTTCACAATATAAGTAATGCACTTGGATCATCCCAAAACCATCCCCCAATTCCTGGTCCATGAAAAAAAAAATTGTCTTCCATGAAACTGGTCCTTGTTGCCAAAATGATCAGGGACTGCTATTAAAGGAAAATTGTTTTTTTTTTTTCTTTAAGCTCTGAGTGCTGTGTGCTGGGTAAGGAACCTGTAAGGAAGTAGGGTGAGCAGTAAGGGAATACATAGACAGCCTCAGCTTTTAAAAGAGATTTTGGCAGAAAGATGTTCTGAGATTCTGGTCTATTTTTGCCACATGGATGAAGTTAAAAGGTTGGAGAGGATGAGCACTCTGTGTTACTATTTATTTCCCTAATGCTCATTAATAGAGTGTCCATGCTGTGGTCCCTAAGTCAGAGGATGGTGACATGATGGCCATCCTCTGACATGATCTTCCTTTTCTCTAAGCCTGTGTGGTTGAAGGTTTATATGTTTTATTATTTTATACACACACATGATAATTTTCAAGAACATGCAGAATGAACATTCAAAAAGGAAATGAAGGCAATGACCAGGTTTTAAAGTAGTTTCATAAACTAGTGGCTAATAAAAGTTATCCCCCTCATGTTGTATGAATACATAAACCATCTTCCTCGAAGATAATGTAGTGGAAATGGCTTCAGCCTCTGTGTAAGTCTGCAGAAGCTGAAAAGAAGTGTGCTGGCTTCAGGAGCTGTGTGTATTGTGTGAGAGGCGCGGCAGCTACTCTCGTTGCCACTGCTAGGTGCTTTCAGGAGAAATGTCAGTCTTCACAGCAAGTGATGAGATTTGACATATGGCATCAAAGCATCATTAAAAACCACACCTGCTGCAGAAGAGGCTGTGTCTTTCAAGGGATTTTCAAGCAGGAAAGGTTACACTGAACATCCAAAAGGCTAAGGCTTATTTCTTTCCTTTGCAGACAATTAAATGCTCTAAAGAAAAAAGTAAATTTCTCAAATTTATGTAAGAAAAAGAATCTACTTTTGCAGCACACTTAAAAAAATTATGAATGTAACACTTTTTTTCTCTGCATAGCTAGGACATACACTATAACCTAATACAACTTATTCACAAGTATTGATTTCTGTGAGGAAAGTTTTGTCAGGAATCATAAAACATGGAGCCTGAAAATGTCATGATTCTGCTCTTTGGGCAAGATCTACTTTTTAAGAACTTTTCACCTCTGTTTTGTATTTTCATCTCTGGAAAGGACGATGATGTAATATATTCAGCATTAACTATATGGCAGTGGTTTTTTATATTTTATCCTCTAGTCTCATCTGGTGATGTCTATAGGTAAAGAAACTATGTCTGAGTGGTTAACTTTTCCAAACTCATGCAACCAAAGCGGCTGAGTTGAAATTTAAGCCCAGGTTATTCAAATGTAAAAAGTTTGTATTCTCATTTATTTATGCTGATGCTATTCTCTGTGTTCAAGATTGGATTCTATGTATCAGGCAAAGGAAGATAAATGTTGGTCTCTGAGCTGAAATATTTTATGATTAGTTTGTGAGATAGGACATATTCATAGAAGAAAAAGAGATACATGGTATGTCATCTTTTAAGCATTAAATAACTAGTACAGACAATATGTGGGCTTCCCTGGTAGCTCCATGGGTGAAGAATCCACCTGCAATGAAGGAGACATGGGTTCAATCCCTGGGTCGGGAAGATGCTCCGGAGGTGGACATGGTGACCCACTGCAGTATTCTTGCCTGGAGAATCCCACGGACAGAGGAAGCTTGCTGGCTACAATTCATAAGGTAGAAAAGAGTCAGACACGACTGAAGTGACAAAGCACGCATGCATGCAGAGACAATATGTGCCACCCCATCAAATACGGTACAATGACCAGACACTCAGGTAAGGCTGTTGTAGTCTGTAGTACTGACATAAGGTCGGAAGAATAGGAAAGATTTAAGTCAAAAGCTTGAGGGATACAATATCAATAGGAACACTGAAAGCAGTATATATGTGGGCATTTTTATTTCTAATGGGAAGAGTTGACTGAGATCTTGAGCTGGCTTCTGTTTCTACAACAATAGACTAACAAATATTTAGTCTCTCTGCTATTTCCAGCGCTGGCAAATTATCCCCACATCAACCTCTCCTTTCAACACATATTTTACAGACATGACAAATATTTTTACAGTGAAATTTCCAGGCTGTTATCAAGCTTTCATCGTTGTGAAGAAAAGTTCATATGCCATTAAGGAAAAATGTGTGTTTCCTACAAACAAGAAGTGACATCATTTTCCACATGAAATCAAATTTTAATTGTCTTACATCCAAGAAAGAAGGAGGCATGCCTTTAAAAATGTGTCTGGAAGAGCAAATGGCAGACTGTGTAATGAAAGGGTCAAGTGAAAGTCAGCCCGATGAAACTATATTTCAGAGCATATCTGGAAGACACACTATCAGTGAATCACTTAAAGTACTTTACTTGAGGATGCTGCTGCTGCTGCTAAGTCGCTTCAGTTGTGTCCGACTCTGTGCGACCCCAGAGACGGCAGCTCACCAGGCTCTCCCATCCCTGGGATTCTCCAAGCAAGAACACTGGAGTGGGTTGCCATTTCCTTCTCCAATGCATAAAAGTGAACAGTGAAAGTGAAGTTGCTCAGTCGTGTCTGACTCCTAGCGACCCCATGGACAGCAGCCCACCAGGCTCCTCTGTCCATGGGATTTTCCAGGCAAGAGTACTGGAGTGGGGTGCCATTGCCTTCTCCGATACTTGAAGATACACACAGTTTAATTTAGTATGCATTCCATCACATACTAATATGTCTGGAGTATTAACTACATGCATATAATATGCTAAACATGAGATATATATTGATTGAAAATACACATTTTCTACATCCTGAATGGAAACAATGGTGAATGACAGATATTAAATGTTAAAATTCCATCAGTACATTTAAATTTTAAAACTGGAAGGTTTTTGGAAGCATGCAAGAGAAAGTTCTAAAACCAACAAGAACCCACTACAGCAGAGAGAATATACTCAATATTTTGTAACATTCTATAGGGGAAAGCGTCTGCCAGAATACCTAATTTCCAAAAAGGAAAAATAAGATCACAGGCACACACACATTCGAAGTCTGCTTAAAGAAGGGTAATCTATTGTAAACTTAAAAATTTATCTGAAATTTAATTGAAAATAATACCTTATCTAATGAAAAATGCATATAGGTGATTTTTCTGAAATAAAATAATGGGCAAAGTCAAATTCACAGAGCCAACATTGGCAGCCCTCAGGGAGGAAATGTTTGGGATACCGGATGGATCTGTGTGGTTGCTGAAGGCAGTTTATTTTTCTCGGAGTCAGAGATCCTCGGCAATTTTAGCCTGAGGTCCGCACATATTTGAACTGTGTGCTTATCCCCCTGCCCCACGTCTATGCTTAAAGTCACTGCAGATAACTTGGATAATTTGTCTCCACAGGTAGATTTTATGGAGAGAATGTGCTGGAGGAGTGGTATGACTGGTTTATTGTTCGGTCTATTTATCTTTGTAACAGAGAGAAAGGCATTTTCCATTTAGACATCAATCTCCGAGTCTTGGCTAATGTGACTCCCTTCTAAAGAGACAGGACCAAAGTGCACATGCTGACTCAATCAGGTTTCCCAGTTCCTGGAAAAAAGGCCAGATTGTGGGTCTCTGCAAATTAATTTAGGTAATTAGCTCATTGCCATTCTCCTGGGAGACAAACATCGCTTCTTTTTACCTCTCTTGGTTGACATCCGCTGATGTTGGACTATGCAGAACTTTTTTTCCCCATATTCGTGCAGGAAGAAATGACTGAACAATTCTTTATGGAACAGATATTTCTTCTGAATAAGTTACCGCCTTAAATTATCTAGGATATTGCAGCCAATGTCATTTGGGAAGAGTAATTAAAGTGAAATGAGGTTAACTAAGTTGATTAATCTTTTATAAATTAATTGCTCTACTGGAATGAAAACAGCTTTGAGTTCATTTTTTTTTATCATTAAGAAATATATTGGTGAATTATACTTCTGGCCAAGATGCAGTAATAGAGACTGGATTTACTCTTCTGCCTGAAACAACCTATGTTTTGTAAACATAAAAATAAACAGCCATCTACAACACATTGAACATTAGGCAGCAAAGGGTAGTTATCCCTGAGAAGCATAAGATACGGATGCAAGCCCTAGAATTACCTGTTTGCTGCCTCTAGAGTTTCCCAGTGTAAGGGCAGAGGGTGCATGAGTTCGCTGTGGCTGGTGCAGCTCATTTCTAAAGAACTCATGGCTTACAACAACTCAGCTTTATTCTCTTGCAGTTCAATGTGTTAGAAGGCCAATGTGGGTCTGCTGTGCTCAGTCACTTCAGTTGTGTCTGACTTCATGGACTGTACCCTGCCAGGCTTCTCTGTTCCTGGGGTTCTCCAGGCAAGAACACTGGAGTGGGTTGCCATGGCCTCCTCCAGGGGATCTTCCCAACCCAGGGACTGAACCCAGGTCTCCGCACTGCAGGTGGATTCTTTATCATCTGAGCCACCAGGGAAGCCCCACGTGGGTCTAATGGGCCACGATCAAGGTGACAGCAGAGCTGCATTCCTCTTTGGAGACTCTACAGGATAATAGAATATGTGTCTTTCCTCTTCCTACTTCTAGAAACTTCCTGCATTCTTTGACTTATACCCCTTTCTCTCTCCAAATGAGGGCCAGTTGTCAAATCCTTCGTACAGTGCTTCACTCTGTCCCTCTTTCCTACCTTTATCTTTTCCCAAGAATGTCGTTAGGCTTCCTAGGTGGCACTAGTGGTAAAGAGCCCGCCTGCCAATGTAGGAGGCATAAGAGATGCAGGTTCAATCCCTGGGTCAGGAAGATCCCCTGGAGAAGGAAATGGCAACGCACTCCAGTATTCTTGCCTGGAGAATCCCATGGACAGAGATGCTGGCGTGCTACAGTCCATGGGGTTGCAAAGAGTTGAACACGACTGAAGCGACTTAGCATTCAACACACACAAGAACTTGTCATTACCTTGGTCCTACGCAGATCATCCAGAATCGTCTCACAGTTATGAGGACAGGTGTTTGACAACCTTATTCCGTCTGCAGACTTTGATTTCCTTCCGTGAATAATGACAGGTATATAGGCAAACAAATGCTTTCTCTTATTATTTAAATATTGTTAAGAAGTAATTGACTCCAGCGGCATGAAAATATATACATTGCCATGTGTAAAATAGACACCCAGTGGGAATTTGCTGTATGACTCAGAGAGCTCAACCCAGTTCTCCATGACAACCTGGAGGGGTGGGAGGTGGGAGAGAAGTTCAAGAGAAAGGGGACATCTGTATACTTATGGCTGATTCATGATGATATTTAGCAGAAACCAACATAATATTGTAAAGCAACTATCCTCCAACTAAAAATTTTAAAAAGTAAAAATGTAATTGACTCTGTCTACAAAATTTATATTAACAGCGCAATGAGGGTTATCAAATGAGTAAAATTAGAATGTATGGCAATATTGGATAAAGGCTGGAACTGGACATATGGAAGCATTAGGATTCTATTCCAAGTTGTAGTTTCTATTGTAAGATTCTTGTGCAATGCATTGGTGTATAAATATTTGGAGATAGACTAATTACCTAAAGATGTGTACCACAACCTCTGCAAAGAGAGAATTTAAAGTAATATATCCCTCTTGTATTGTGAATTAATATATTAATTTTAGATTTAAACTGGTGATTTTTTTCCAGTTTATCCATCCAAGAAATACATCTTTCCTGGTGATGGTACCATGCAAATGAATTTATCAAGGAATAAATGTTAAACTCGTGAGACATCTAGTACACTCAGGTAGCTTTATACTTTTTATTTTCCTTCTTTTCCTCCTTCTTTATGTTGTTATTTCTATTATTGTTACATAGAGCATATCTCCACTGGTTTAGAACAGCATCTGGGCAGGCTATGTATATTTCATTCATTGCTAAATTCCCACATTCCCCGTACCAGTGCCTCTCTTATAACAGTCTTTAATACATATTTGAATTGGCTTTTATGCTTGCATTGTATTACTTCCAGAGTAACAACTTTACTAACTCTTGATTAAAAAAAAACAAACATGAATAATCAATTGTTGAAAATGTGGAGTCAGGGTAAAGCAATTGTATATTTTCTGCCATTTGTCATCTATGTCTGTATCTCTTCATTGATGTGAAGGATTTCCTCTTTTGCTTATGATAATGTGTCTGGGGAAAGGGTTACCTATTTTTTTATAAAGCTGTGTACATAATTGTTCCAAGAGACTGCTTTGTCAAAGCTCAGCTGATTAATTCCAGGTTTGTTGGTAGAAATTAAATAATCCTATCTCTAATTTAACTGCTTCTCTCCTTTATAGCTTCTCCACCAAGATCTTCTAAATGATACTTAGAGATGCTCTTTCTGTTTCCACTAAAGCTCCTCTCTAAAGCTACTCTCTCCCCATGGTTCCTCTTTTTGCTGTTTTCCCCTTGCTGAGGTTCCTTTTGTGACTTGAAAACAAGAATCTAAAGTGGATCAAGGAAGCTCTTTTCAGTTTCAAGTGCAATCACTCTATTGAAGGGAAGTATGAGACCTAAAAGAAGTGAAAACAGGAGTTTGTTTTTGTTGTTGCTGTTTTGTTTTGTTTTGTTTTGTTTTTTTTTACTCTCCCATTCTGGATATTAAGTACTTTCTGCTACAGTATCTTAAAATAATAGATGTATTTATAATTTAACAGAATTGTTTCCATGCAACAGTTTTATGGCTGTGTTTCCTCTGCTGTTACTTTTCTGAAAACAACTTGTCCTACATTAGACTTTGAATAAAATTACAAAGTCCATGCCCGATAACTTGGTGATTAAGCTTACAGCTCAATGAGTCCTTAGTCTTTGTTGGTTTGTCCTCAGATTGTAGGGGGTAAGATTAGAGATAGGGTGACCACAGAGAAAAAAATGTATTGTGACCCTCTGAATCATCTCCATTCTGTGCTTTTTAACTTATGTTTATAAATATTACTGGCAATGATGCTTTCTTGGTTTTACTAAAGAGATTTTATTCCCCTTTCCACTTATAATATGTAATTAAGGGAATCCTTTTTTATATGCTCCCCAAATCAATTTTCTCAAGAGTGATATTGAGTTGGTCAAAAAGTTCATTCCGGTTATGCCATACCATCTTATGGGAAAACCCAAAGGAACTTTTTGGCCAACCTAATATTTCCCCTTAGAATATAGTTTTATCTTAGCCTTCCGATCCCAAAGTACCTGCCTTTCCAGAAAACTTCTGAGTGCTCTGTCCAATTTAGGCCATCATTTTTGTAATCAGTTCTCTCCCGCCGTCTCTTTATAAGGGTTTGTCTCCTTCTTGGTTTGCTTACTTGGTGTAGATGATGGATTCCCTAGTTCAGGTGCTCATGCAAAAGCAGGTGGTCAGTCTAGGCACTGTTGTAGTCCTCAATGCATTTCTCTTTCCTAGACTCTAACCCTGCTCTCTTAACCAAGCCAGCCCTTGTCAAAACGTTTACTGAGAGAAGGAGACTCAATTAAGGCATCCCAGTCAGCCCAATAAAAGAGAGAGAAGAAAAGGAACACATATTTTTAGGCTGTGTTTTCTCATACATCATGCATCTTAGCTCCTTAAACAGCCATTTATCTGCATATATTCTGATGAGAAATAATACTGGGCATTAACAATTCTCTCATTGTGAAGGTAATAGATTCAAAAGGCATGGGTATAATGCCTCTCTCAATCTTGGTAGATTTTTCATTTTAACATAATTTCTTTCTCTTCAAGATGTTACAACTGAAAATAAAATGACTGGGTGGCAGGTGTTTTTCCTTTCCTTCTCCCATGCTCCTTGGCCACTCCAGCTGAGAGAGCTCATAAAAACATCAGCTCTCTGCTGGCAAAGCATGCCACACCTGCTTGCCATGTGCTTCGTGACTACTAACATTTATGCATCGCTGTGTTCCAAGTCAGATAAATTGATAAAATGCAACTTGAAATGTAGTACTTTGCGGCTCTAATGCTTTTAGAGAGATGTGTCTTCTCTCCCCATCTTAATACAAAATGCCCATTCCTTATTTTGTCCTGTAGAAACATGGCTGCTTCAGTATCCAATTGAATTTGGAAAATGGTGCTGAAAAAATATTAAAATTATATATATATATATATATATATATATGCACTTAACCAGACAAAGTCTGGTTATTTTAATTTACAATTGCCTATGAATGTCATAGAATATGCTAAGCCAGCTAAGAGTTCATTCTCTGCTACAGCTGGTACAAATTAATAATTTGTCTACTCATATAATTCCCATTAGAGATGTAAAAACCCGTGGGTGATGGCAGACAGTGGCATTAGCATGTTGAGGTATGCAAATGGTGCTTTGGCTCTACCTTACATTTTCATGAAAACTTGTCCTTGCCATTTGAATTTTTTGTTTTTGTCTCAGCTGGCTTTCATGTACTGAAGGTAATTGCTCAATAAAATTAGTGGAATAACATGAGAAACACATTATAAGTTGTTCTTTATTTTTTTTTTTTTGAACATTGCTTAATATAAAGCTAGCATTATTTCATGGAGAAGGCAATGGCACCCCACTCCAGTACTCTTGCCTGGAAAATCCCATGGACGGAGGAGCCTGGTGAGCTGCAGTCCATGGGGTCGCTAAGAGTCAGACACAACTGAGCGACTTCACTTTCACTTTTCACTTGCATGCTTTGGAGAAGGAAATGGCAACCCACTCCAATGTTCTTGCCTGGAGAATCCCAGGGACAGGGGAGCCTGGTGGGCTTCTGTCTATGGGGTTGCACAGAGTCGGACACAACTGAAGCGATTTAGCAGCAGCAGCAGCAGCATTTCAATGTTAAAATCAAGCCACAATATTACAAGAAAAGTATAGACTGCTGTCTCTCATAAACACAGATGCAGATAGCCTTAACAAAATATTTGATAATTGAAGCCAGAAATATGTAGAAAGAGTTCTAAGTCATTATAGTTCAGTTCAGTCACTCAGTCCTGTCTGGGGTTTTAGCGACCCCATGGAATGCAGCATGCCAGGCTTTCCTGTCCATCTCCAACTCTCACAGCTTGCTTCAAAATAAATTATTTTTATAATAATAATTAAGATATATCTCTAAAAGTAAGGAAAGCGATGATAATAAGGTAAATTTCAGTTCAGTTCAGTTCAATCGCTCAGTCGTGTCCGACTCTTTGTGACCCCATGATTCGCAGCACGCCAGGCCTCCCTGTCCATCACCAACTCCCGGAGTTTACTCAGACTCACATCCATCGAGTCAGTGATGCCATCCAGCCATCTCATCCTCTGTTGTCCCCTTTTCCTCCTGCCTCCAATCCCTCCCCGCATCAGAGTATTTTCCAATGAGTCAACTCTTTGCATGAGGTGGCCAAAGTACTGGAGTTTCAGCTTTAGCATCAGTCCTTCCAAAGAAATCCTAGGGCTGATCTCCTTCAGAATGGACTGGTTGGATCTCCTTGCAGTCCAAGGGACTCTCAAGAGTCTTCTCCAACACCACAGTTCAAAAGCATCAATTCATCAGCGCTCAGCCCTCTTCACAGTCCAACTCTCACATCCATACATGACCACTGGAAAAACCATAGCCTTGACTAGACAGACCTTTGTTGGCAAAGTAATGTCTCTGCTTTTGAACATGCTATCTAGGTTGGTCATAACTTTTCTTCCAAGGAGTAAGCGTCTTTTAATTTCATGGCTGCAATCACCATCTGCAGTGATTTTGGAGCCCAGAAAAATAAAGTCTGACACTGTTTCCACTGTTTCCCCATCTATTTCCCATGAAGTGATGGGATCGGATGCCATGATCTTCGTTTTCTGAATGTTGAGTTTTAAGCTAACTTTTTCACTCTCCTCTTTCAGTTTCATCAAGAGGCTTTTGAGTTCCTCTTCACTTTCTGCCATAAGCGTGGTGTCATCTGCATATCTGAGGTTATTGATATTTCTCCCGGCAAACTTGATTCCAGCTTGTGCTTCCTCCGGCCCAGTGTTTCTCATGATGTACTCTGCATATAAGTTAAATAAGCAGGGTGACAATATACAGCCTTGACAAACTCCTTTTCCTATTTGGAACCAGTCTGTTGTTCCATGTCCAGTTCTAACTGTTGCTTCATGACCTACATACAAATTTCTCAAGAGGAGGTAAATTTAGTTGAGTCTAATTTTTTTTAATTTAAATAAATTTAAGCATTTTACATCTATGCTTCATCTTTCTCGCAGATTCACCAGAAACCTTTTCCTTGAAAGCCTGATGTATCATTTCAGAGTAGGGTTACTAATGTCTCTTCCCATATTATCCTTAAAAATGTATAATGTGTGTTTTTCCATTGTATCTTTTTACAATTTATTCATGTTTAGTTGGAGGATCATTGCTTTACAATACTGGGTTGGTTTCTACCATACCTCAACATGTATCGGCGAAAGGTATACACGTGTCCCCTCCCTCCTGAACCTCTCTCGCCCTTCCCACCCCATCCTACCCCTCTGGATCTTCACAGAGCGCCTGATTTGGGCTCCTGGTGTCATGCACCAGCTTCCTAGTGGCTTTCTGTTTTACATATGGTAATGTATTTGTTTCAGTTGTACTCTCCCAATTCGTCCCACCCTCGTCTTCCTTGCTCTTTCCCTAAGCCTGTTCTCTATGTCTGCATCTCTATTACTGGTCTGCAAATAGGTTCATCAGTACCATCTTTCTAGAGTCCATATGTATGCATTAGTATATGACATTTTTCTCTTTCAGACTTATTTCACTGTGTATAACAGGCTCGAAGTTCATCCACTTCATTAGGACTGATTCAAATGTGTTCTTCGTTATGGGTGAATCATTTTTTAATACTAATTAGTATTTTTCTGAAGGGACACACACCCAGCATGGACAATCATTTTCTGGTGACTAGTAGTATCCCAGGGATGGGGGAGCCTGGTGGACTGCTGTCTATGGGGTCACACAGAGTCGGACACGACTGAAGTGACTTAGCAGTAGCAGCAGTATTTCTGTGAAGGGATAAACACCCAGCATGGATAAGTTTCATGTCGTATGTCAGTAGTAATGGGAATAACCTTATGAAGATATATTTGAAAGTGGATCTTGAGTCTGGGTTTCTATCCATGATCAGTGGGAGATGTCAAGATCAGTGATCAGATCAGATCAGTCACTCAGTCATGTCCAACTCTTTGTGACCCCATGAATCACAGCACGCCAGGCCTCCCTGTCCATCACCAACTCCCAGAGTTCACTGACACTCAAGTCCATCGAGTCAGTGATGCCATCCAGCCATCTCATCCTCTGGCGTCCCCTTCTCCTTCTGCCCCCAATCCCTCCCAGCATCAGAGTCTTTTCCAATGAGTCAACTCTTCGCATGAGGTGGCCAAAGTACTGGAGTTTCAGCTTTAGCATCATTCCTTCCAAAGAAATCCCAGGGCTGATCTCCTTCAGAATGGACTGGTTGGATCTCCTTGCAGTCCAAGGGACTCTCAAGAGTCTTCTCCAACACCACAGTTCAAAAGCATCAATTCTTCGGTGCTCAGCCTTCTTCACAGCAACTCTCACATCCATACATGACCACAGGAAAAACCATAGCCTTGACTAGACGAACCTTTGTTGGCAAAGTAATGTCTCTGCTTTTGAATATGCTATCTAGATTGGTCATAACTTTTCTTCCAAGGAGCAAACGTCTTTTAATTTCATGGCTGCAGTCACCATCTGCAGTGATTTTGGAGCCCAGAAAAATAAAGTCTGACACTGTTTCCACTGTTTCCCCATCTATTTCCCATGAAGTGATGGGACAAGATGCCATGATCTTCGTTTTCTGAATGTTGACCTTTAAGCTAACTTTTTTACTCTCCACTTTCACTTTCATGAAGAGGCTTTTGAGTTCCTCTTCACTTTCTGCCATAAGGGTGGTGTCATCTGCATGTCTGAAGTTATTGATATTTCTCCCAGCAATCTTGATTTCAGCTTGTGTTTCTTCCAGTCCAGTGTTTCTCATGATGTACTCTGCATAGAAGTTAAATAAACAGGGTGACAATATACAGCCTTGACGTACTCCTTTTCCTATTTGGAACCAGTCTGTTGTTCCATGTCCAGTTCTAACTGTTGCTTCCTGACCTGCATACAAATTTCTCAAGAGGCAGGTCAGGTGGTCTGGTATTCCCATCTCTTTCAGAATTGTCCACAGTTTATTGTGATGCACACAGTCAAAGGCTTTGGCATAGTCAATAAAGCAGAAATAAATGTTTTTCTGGAACAATTTCACGAACCTCATTCCATAGTTCATCAGGCACTCTATCAGATCTACTCCCTTAAATCTATTTCTCACTTCCACTGTATAATCATAAGGGATTTGATTTAGGTCATACCTGAATGGTCTAGTGGTTTTCCCTACTTTATTCAAGTCTGAATTTGGCAATAAGGAGTTCATGGCAAGATCAGTGAACTAGTCTCTAACTTTATAGGCTAAACTAAAACAAAATTTTGTTTAATTCAACCTGCAACTGTAAAATGATACAGCCATTGTAAATATTTTTGTGATAGCAAATTTTTCAGATTACACTTCATTTTATATAAATATAAAATATAATTTTAATATTTTGAAATTTCCATTATGATTTTTATATTTTCTATTTTTATAAATATATTTTATATTATATACTTTTATGTTTTCCATTATGGTTTATCACAGGGCATTGCATATAGTTCTCTGTACTATACAGTAGGTCCTTGTTGTCTGTGTATCCTACATATACTAGCTTTCATCTGCGAATCCCAAACTCCTAACCTAATCGTCACCTACCCACATCCCTGTGGCAACAGGTCTGATCTCTATATCTGTCGATATCTATCAGTCTTTGTCTGGTTCCTAGATAGGTGCATTTGTGTTGTATTTAGATTCCACATTTAAGTGATATCATATGGTATTTCAAAATTTAATTGAGAGTTTTGCTGTTACTAAGGTAGAGAAAATAACTCAAAATCATGCATGCATATAAGGTACAATCATATTAATGTACACAGGTTAAAAATGAGCTTGAAATAGCCTTTGACTTTAGAATAAAGACAATAATTGATATGACTCATTGGTACTTCTGAAATAATCATCTTTCTTCTAGGTAAAATATGTAGATTTCCCTTGTGGCTCAGTTGTTAAAGAATCTGCCTGCAATGCAGGAGACCCTGGTTCGATTCCTAGGTTGGGAAGATCTGCTGGAGAAGAGATAGGCTACCCACTCCAGGATTCTTGGGTTTCCCCTGTGGCTCAGCTGGTAAAGAATCCGCCTGTAGTGCAGGAGACCTGGATTCGATCCCTGGTTTGGGAAAATCCTCTGGAGAAGGGAAAAGCTACCCACTACAGTATTCTGGCCTGGAGAAGTCCATGGGGTCCTAAAGAGATACGACTGAGCGACTTTCACTTTCATTTTAGTGTTGAGAAAAGAAATCATAACTCTAATGATAACCAATAAACATTTTTTAAACAATTCTTTATCAAGGTCTATATGAAATCACAAACATACAGTGAAACATGTAAAATTTTATGATCTGAATGCATTTTATATTACTTCTTTCAGACAGCATTATTTAAAGGTCAGAATCAGCTATACTCCAAATAGCTAAATAATTATGGGCCATTCAGTCAAGTTTAGTACAAGCTTTGGGAGTAATTACTACTTCTTTATTAGACTGCATCAAGGACACATATAAGAATAAGATTAATTCCTTCAGATTCTCATACTTGAGTAAAATGGAAAAATTACACAGTATAAAGTGCTTGTAAGGCCTGACTTGGGTCTGCTTTATATCTAAACAAAGATGAAAAGCAAACATGTTAGTCACTCAGTTACTCTTTGTGACCCCATAGACTGCAGCCCAACAGCCTCCTCTGTCCATGGGATTTTCCTGGGAAAAATACTGGAGTGGGTTGCCTTCCCTTCTCCAGGGTATCTTCCTAACCCAGGGATCAAATTGGGGTCTCCCACATTGCAGGCAGATTCTTTACCATCTGAGTCATGAAGGAAGCCAAAAACAAAGATAGTTAATGAATTGATTATTAGTGCTCATTATCATTATCAGTTTGTTTTTCTGTTATTATTTTTCATACAGGATATATCAAGACAGTAGAAATCGATTCAGAATATTTTCAAAAGCTTTACAAGTGTCCTAATGTTATAGGTCCATTCTTAAACTATCAAGTTTGTATTAGGCATTCATATAGGCATAACTATTAGCTTCAGTTCAGTTCAGTCGCTCAGTCGTGTCCGACTCTTTGCGACCCCATGAATCCCAGCACGCCAGGCCTCCCTGTCCATCACCAAATCCCGGAGTTCACTCAGACTCACATCCATCGAGTCAGTGATGCCATCCAGCCATCTCATCCTCTGTCGTCCCCTTCTCCTCCTGCCCCCAATCCCTCCCAGCATCAGAGTCTTTTCCAATGAGTCAGCTCTTCACATGAAGTGGCCAAAGTACCGGAGTTTCAGCTTTAGCATCAGTCCTTCCAATGAATACCCAGGACTGATCTCCTTTAGAATGGACTGGTTGGATCTCCTTGCAGTCCAAGGGACTCTCAAGAGTCTTCTCCAACACCACAGTTCAAAAGCATCAATTCTTTGGCGCTCAGCTTTCTTCACAGTCCAACTCTCACATCCATACACGACCACCGGAAAAACCATAGCCTTGACTAGACGAACCTTTGTTGGCAAAGTAATGTCTCTGCTTTTGAATATGCTATCTAGGTTGGTCATAACTTTCCTTCCAAGGAGTAAACGTCTTTTAATTTCATGGCTGCAGTCACCATCTGTAGTGATTTTGGAGCCCAGAAAAATAAAGTCTGACACTGTTTCCACTGTTTCCCCATCTATTTGCCATGAAGTTATGGGACCAGATGCCATGATCTTCGTTTTCTGAATGTTGAGCTTTAAGACAACTTTTTCAGTCTCCTCTTTCACTTTCTTTTTTTTGTGTGTGTGTGTGTAATAAAGTTTTATTAAAGTATAAAGGAGATAGAGAAGGCTTCTGACATAGGCATCAGAAGGGGGCAGAAAGAGTACCCGCTTGCTAGTGTTGACAATGAAGTTATATACTCTCTAATGAATCCAAAGAATGTCTGGAGGTTGTAAAGACCTCATCAGACCTACTCCCATAATTTACATTTTAAGATAACAGAATTAGCCAGAAGGTTTAATCCAAAGACTGTCCTTAATCTAGAGACTGTCCTCAGGCAGGATACATTGTTATATAATCCTAAGGAATGTGGAGAAAGAAAAAAAGTTTGTCCTTTCTTCCTCCTTGAGAATTCACTTTCATCAAGAGGCTTTTGAGTTCCTGTTCACTTTCTGCCATAAGGGTGGTGTCATCTGCATATCTGAGGTCATTGATATTTCTCCCGGCAATCTTGATTCCAGCTTGTGCTTCTTCCAGCCCAGCATTTCTCATGATGTACTCTCATATAAGTTAAATAAGCAGGATGACAATATACAGCCTTGATGTACTCCTTTTCCTATTTGAAACCAGTTTGTTGTTCACGTCCAGTTCTAACTGTTGCTTCCTGACCTACGTATATGCATACAAAGTTTGAATTCTAATTACTCAATATTTTGTTAATCTTCTACACTTATATGAATGTTGGATGGTTATCCTTATATTTAATAGATGATAATTTAGTGTTATTAAAAAAGAGTTATCTTTTCCCTCAGCATTTTCCCAAATCTTCTCTGGTATAGAACAGATGATGCTGGATCCTAAGTTAGAAGAGGTCATGTAAAGAACTCTGAGAGGATGTGTGTATATGAAGATTAAATAAAGGATAACACTCATCCAACAAAAAACAGTTTCTATTTTTTAGAAAATCAGAAGAAGTAATGAATATAGTAGTGTTTTAATACCAAGGAACTGCTAAAAATCTGATTTAAAAGGTTCTTGTATACTGTCACTGCCTTCTCACCCTTCAAATCTTCTCTAAACGAATTGTCACCTACTAATAATTTCTTTACTCCGTATAAAATATTGTTTTGCGGATAGATGATTGTCTTTGTGTAATCTGTGTTATAGCTCACTGTGAAGGTTGCAAGAACAGGATTTAAATTATACAGTTAATAGGTCTTTCAGTGTTTTGTATCATATCTAACACAAAGATGATATCCATGGATGTTTATTGGATTAAATATCCCATACAAGAGGTGTGAATTTAAAATACAAAGATCTTTTCAAGACTCTAAATGGCTGTGTGATTATCAAAAATGACCATTCATTTGAGAATTCAGCAGAAAAAGAAACGGCATCAATATGTGCATGTGTTTGTTAGTATGTATTTTCCTACATATACAAGTGGCTGACTTTAATGTCTACAGGGATCAAATACACATCTGTTTAAACATTTTAGATATAAGCTATATTGAAGATTTCATTTTCAAGCTGATAATACCAATTTAATATGGAAGTCTATACTGACATTCAGGTAAAATAAATGTAACAGATTGTGCATAAAACCTTGGATCCGACAGTAGAATTCTTTTAACAGTTAAAATAATGACCCTGCAG
Organism: Bos indicus x Bos taurus; assembly: GCF_003369695.1. NCBI lineage: Eukaryota > Metazoa > Chordata > Mammalia > Artiodactyla > Bovidae > Bos > Bos indicus x Bos taurus. The sequence continues at coordinate 6,365,519 of NC_040099.1, read as the reverse complement.
ACTGCAACAGTTCAGAAACCTGAATAGTCTATTTCTTCCCATGAACATATATAATGCACATATCTGGGGGAGAAGTCACAACAGTATGCTAGGGACCAAGCTTAATATATGAAAATAGTTGGATTTTAATTGGTATGTATATTTCCCAGATTAAAATTCACACTTACAGCCCAATTATCTCAAAGAAGTGCTATAGTCCTGTTACAGAAACATATTTGTCTTGAAAAAGGAGGCTTATTGGAGGAGAAATGTGCTTTCTTTGAAATCATAGGTATTTTATATTCATTCATTCATTTATTTTTGCCATATATCTTAACAGAATAAACTTTAAAACTCTAATATAAGACTCATACTATGGGTGAGACATTATGTTTCTGGGATTCCCTTGGGTGAGGTTTTTTCTTAAACATTTAAAGTTTCTGAGTGAGTTTTATCATCTCTTAAATAAAGGGTTTGACTTTAAAAAGCACTATATCACAGTGGTTAATAGTACAGACTTTGGACTCCAAAGTGTTGAGCTTAAATCAAAGCTCTGTTCCTTTAATTAGGCAAACTGTTTAGTCTCACAACCAGTATTGTTGTTGTTGTTGTTTTTCTGATTTTCTTTCTCTTTGTTATGTCAATATTATCTACAAAACATTTTTCATGAGCATTCGGTGAGGTCATGTGAGGATTCAATAAATAAACCCGAATTAAAGCTATTATTTTTATGCCATTGTAACCACTTCCCCTTCCAGCTGGATCATTTCATGAGAACACACATTGTGGATAATTATTAATAATAGGCTTGTCAAGCACCCAGGAAATACTCACTGTTGACCTTAAACACTGGCCAATATGCCTCCAATAATTGGCAACTGTGGAATCAAAAGTGGAAGTCAACTGAGGTCATTTTCAGCAACATCAGTCTCAGTTTTGTTGACTTTCATTATGTTCTGTCATGTAGACGATCTCTCTCTCTTGGCAAAACCCCCTGCAAAATTAGTGACTGACAACCCTTGTATGGCCAGTGGGTAACCCTGAGTTTCACAATAAAAATGTGTCATTGGCCTAAACTGTGCTCAGAAAGCCTGTGCTGGTCCACACAGCACCAACAAACACTGTGATTCTTCTTATATCTTATACGCAAAAGGTCTTCGGTTTTCCATGCTGGGGAACGTGGCCTTTGGGTGTCACTCTGTTTGCCTGAGTATGGGAACCAACGAGGTAAAATTTTTGTACACAATGCCTTTTGGAGTATGCAGGCAAAGAAAATTTATTAACCCCAAGTGTCTCTTTGGCAAGGGATTATTTTAAGCTAAAAACAATCAAGACCCCAATCACTCAAGAGGACTCCAAACACTCAGGAAGGGTGCAAACACTCTGACCTTCCCTTTAACCATCTGAAACACCTCAGAGGATGTATCAGGAAGGAAGCTATCATCCAAGGTGACTATTTGTTGTTATTCAGTTGCTAAATCCTGTCCAACTCAGTGACCCCATGGACTGCAGCACACCAGGCCTCCCTGTCTTTAACTGTCTCCCAGAATTTCCTTAAATCCATGTCCACTGCATCGGCGATGCTGTCCAACCATCTCTTCCTCTGTCACCCTCTTCTTTTGCCTTCAATCTTTCCCAGCATCAGGGTCTTTTCCAGTGACTTGGCTCTTTGCATCAGGTGGCTAAAGTTTTGGAGCTTCAGCATCAATCCTTCCAGTGAATATTCAGGACTGATTTCCTTTAGGATTGACTGGCTGGATCTCCTTGCAGTCCAAGGGACTCTCAAGAGTCTTCTCCAGCACCACAGTGGAGGCATCCATTCTTTGGTGCTCAGCCTTCTTTATGGTCCAACTCTGACATCCATATATGATGACTGGAAAAACCATAACTTTGACTACATGGATCTTTGTCAGCAAATGATGTCTCTGCTCTTTTAATGACTATGGTGTGAACTAGATATGTAGACTGGGAAAAACATAGCAGTCTGACTGTTAAGATTCCTCTCTCTGTCCCATTATCTCTGCCTGGCCCAGCAAACATTTACCAAATATTTTGTTTTTCCATCTCTGTGTAAATTGCCTTTTTCCCTTTAGAAGTCCTAAACCACTCCCCTCAACATCTTGCTTTGTCTTTAGCTGAAGACGGTACTTAAGGTGAGGCTTTCAGGCATTTGGGGAAGTTGCTCAGTTTTCCTGGATCTCTCCCATGTATACATGTTATTATAATTTGTCTGTTTTCCTTTTGTTAGTTTGTCTCTTGACAATTTTATTATTTAAATTGGCCAGAAGAACCCAGAAAGGGAGAGGGAAATTTCTTCCTCCCCAACAAGTGTTTATAGTAAGGCTTTTTAGGACTGTAGCTGAGGCATTCTGGAGGAAAATCTGGGGCTTTCTCTTCACTTTTCACATCTTTGTCTGTCTTTCCCTGGAATTTGCAAGATAGCTTGAAGAAACAGTTTGAGCCTCCTTCTTAGCATGAAAGGGGAATGATCCCATATATCAGGCATGATTTTATATGTGGGTCCCAGGTAACACTCTCTTGTTTGCCTGATTAGTGATTGAAAATGTACCAGTTTCTACTCTGGAAAAATACAGTACGAATCAAGAAGGCTTCAGGAAGACAAGTGATCCTGCCCCTGTACCAGACTGCATAATAGATCCAAAGGCCCAGGTGTCACCTTCAGAAATCCACGTTATGCTGGTACCAGACCACGTTTCCCAGGTGGTTCAGAGCCAAGGGCTGAGCCTGGATGCAATCTCAGGGCAAACTCTTTCCGGGAGTATGTGGCCTGAATGTTGATGCTTAATTGGACAACCCATTAGTCTAGGGTACATGCACCCAAAACTTCTCCCTCTCCTCTCTCCTTGTCCTGGGGTCAGACTTCCATCATGACCTAATGATTCTCTCACCTTCTTTCTCTCTGTTCCCACTCCATTTCCCGTCACAGGCATTTCTCCTAATGAAATCATAGTGCAGGTAATTCCATCCTTGTTTCTGCTTCTCAGAAGGCTGGAGGACAAGCATAGCTCATCTCTTTTTAATCTTTCAGCTCTGATGAAGTGTTAAGATCATCATACCCTTCAGCTGATGGCCCATTAAAATTACTGTTCCCTGCAAGTCTCCTATTTCATTTGATTTTCATGTTAACTTTTATTCCCCCCCTAAATCACTATCATACCCCATCAGCACTTTCATCACTCACATCCTGCCATAGTTTTATTGTACTTATGTGTTATTTTGTTTGTTTACGCTCTTTCTAAATGTGTGTTTTATTCATGTGTTTCTTCTTTTCAATTGCAAATTATTTTTCAATCTTAATTTTGTGCACCATAATGACTTATGTAAATTCATTGTATTTCTATTTCACAATATTTAAATTTTTTCAGGTGCAACCATGCAGTAATATGTATTTCTAAGTGGTTTTCTTCCCTCTATTATTCTGAGAATGTTCATTCATCAACTATAAGCCACAAGGGAAGGCTCTTCATCAACTATAGCCTATCATTTTTACTTTAGGATAATCAGTTGCCTACAACTTTTAATGGTAATGCTGTGATAAAAATCTTTGTACTTGAGGTTCTATAAACAAGGGAGGAAAGTTGTTAAGACACTTTGATATCTAGCAGTATATCTATTATATATCTAGCAGGATGTCTAGTTCATGGTATATGCATGTACATCCTTTACAATCCCTTTCAATTATGCCCCAGTTTATACTGCTGGCAGCTCTTCATGAGGATTACAGTATCAACACATAGCTACCCTGATGCTGAAGCTGAAACTCCAATACTTTGGCCACCTAATGTGAAGAGCTGACTCATTTGAAAAGACCCTGATGCTACAAAAGATTGAAGGTGGGAGGATAAAGGGATGGCAGAGGATGAGATGGTTGGATGGCATCACTGACTCAATGGACAAGAGTTTAAGTAAACTCCAAGAGTTGGTGATGAACAAGGAGGCCTGGCATACTGCAGTATCCATGGGGTCGCAAAGAGTCAGACGCTACTGAGCAACTGAACTACCATAGGGAAAAATGATTACTCATTGAAATTTTAATTTACTTTTCCCAGTCACTACTGGTTTTGAGCATTCTTTTGCATGCTTGTGGCTTTTTGTGTTACCATCTCTAATTACTTCATATTCTTTTTTCTGTTTTCCAGTTAAGTTGCTATTTCATATGTATTCTTGCCAGTAATTTTTGTAACATATTGCTAGTACCATGTCGTATTTTGATATACACTCATTATTATTAATGTTGAGGTATCAAACCTTATCAAACTTTAAAATATATATCTGATATATAAAAAAAAAATAATAAAATATATATCTGAGCAAATTCTCTGTTCGCAGATCAACACTATTTTTCAATGTTTTTCGATTCCATTTTTAGTTAGCTTGCATCTGGTGAGGGGAGGGATCCTACTTATTTTATGTTTTCTATAAAGACCCAATATTTCCAAAATCTGTCACTTAAACAATAAATCATTTCCCATATTTCCTCATATTATCTCTTACTTACAGTTTCATCTCTACCATATTGTATACTTCCATGTTAAACATATTAGCCTGAGTTTTAGAACTTCATTGCATTGATGTGCATTGATTGTTTGTTGGTGATTGTTGTTGCATTGATTTGTTTGCTCTTGCACTAATACTTCACTCCTTTCATTGTCACTGCCTCATTATGTTAACGTCTGTTAGGTCAAATGCATTGCCTCCCTTTACTCTTATTATTGAACTGTTAGCTTCACAACAGGTAGACTTCTGACTTCCATATAATACATGCTGTATCTTATCAAATGTATTTTTCTGTACTGCTTGCCTTACATATTGTTTTCTCCAGTCACCTATCAACATGTTGTAGTTTAGTGGTTCAATCATGTCCAACTCTTTGTGACCCCATGGATTGCAGCACAGCAGGCTTCCATGTCCTTCACCATCTCCCAGAGCTTGCTCAAACTCAAGTCCATTGAGTCGTGATGCCATCCAACCATCTCGTCCTCTGTCATTCCTTTCTCCTCCTTCCTTCAATCTTTCCCAGCATCAGGGTCTTTGCTTGGTAAAATGCATTAATTAACATGGTAAAATGCATTAATAGGTATTCTTATATTGAACCATCATTGGCATCCCTGAAATAAACTTTGTTATTTATATTTTAGTTCATAGCTAAAATATGCTATAGGACGCTTTGGTAGAATTTTTATGTTTACATTCCTACATGAAGTGAACCTATAATTTTCTTTTAGTGTTTTAGTTTTTGAAAAGTGATTATACCTGTCTCATTAAGTACTTAGGCCAACTGTCATTCTATGTCTATTTTCTGGAAAATCTTCAAAAAATGAGACTTAGCTTTTCCTTGAATGTTTGGAAAAAGTCACGTGTAAGCTTCCTTGGTAAGGAGACACTTGAGTAATGAAAGAAGAGTCTTAAAAAGCCCATCATATGCATGAGACAAGGCGCTCAGGGCTGGTGCGCTGGGATGACCCTGAGGGATGGGATGGGGAGGGAGGTGAGAGGCGGGTTCAGGATGGGGGACACATGTACACCCATAGCAGATTCATGTCAATGTATGGCAAAAGCCACTACAATATTGTAAAGTAATTAGCCTCCAATTAAAATAAATAAATTAATTTTAAAAAAAGAATTAAAAGAAAAAAAGTCCATCATGTGGGCGTAAAGAAGATTAGCTTTTCACGAAGAAGACAGAATAGCTAGTGGGAATATAACAGAGTAATTGCTGTAATCAATGAAGGTCAAAAAGGCCAATGTAGCTAGAGCTCAGTGCTTTAGCAATATAGGATTATGGTGTGAGTGTGTGTATTTTCAGATCACACTGGTGTCATCAAACACTGGAGTGTGTTGGCTTTTACTTTTGGGGCTTCCCCAGTGCCTCAGATGGTAACAAATCTGCCTGCAGTATGAGAGCTGAGTTTGATCCTCAGGTCAGGAAGATCCCCTGGAGAAGGGAATGGCTTTCACTTTACATGAAGTGAGGAAGTAGTGCAGAGTTTAGAGACAGAAAGGCTGTAACTGTCACTTATTTTAAGGGATTACTTACCTACTTCTCTAAAAAGTAAACTGTGAGTGAGCATTAGAGAAAGGATGACTCCTAGCAGATGCCTGTAGTAATCTATTTGAGAAGGAATAATGACTCCGATTAGCCTGGTAGCCATGTGTGTGGTATAAAGTGTTTAAATTCTGGATATATATCCTGAAGATGGTTCTAGCAGGATTTCCTGAGGATGTATATCTCATGTGAGAAAATAGAGGTGAAGGGGTGATATGCGGAAGTCTTCTGGTGGAATAGAGTTGGAGGAAAAACAAGTTCAATTTTAACCATGTTGATTCGACATTTGGAGTGAATAAATTTGATGTTGACTGTATTCAAAACTGAAGTAAGAGTGATCCACGTAGACATTTGTATGGAGGTTATTTCAGGCATGACAGAGATTACTCACAAAGATCCTGATGCAGACTGGTGAGTGTAGAACAATCACATATCTAGTCAAGATGGGGACAGAGTAGTAGGAGAGACATGGAGAAAATGGTGTGTGATATTAGGAAGGAAAGCAACAAACCAAGACCAAGTAGCTGGAGCTGGAATTCTCAAAACATCAAGGGCAGAGAAGAGGTTTCATCAATAAACAATCATGAATACAGAAAAGCAGACAGCATGGAGAGCACAGGGTGATAAAGGGTCACTTTATATACTGAATGCAAACAAAACAAACACACAAAAACATTTAAAAACTCCATTTGGACCCATGCATAGCTAATTCATTCATATCTAGAATTGACACTGCTTAGTCTTCCAATATTCTTTGATAGCAAGTCCAGGAATCTGTAACCATTTGAATAAGGTTAGCTTTAGGGTCAGGCAAAGTTCTCAGATGAAAGATGACTTGTAGATGAATTCCACTTCCATTTTCTGATTGTTTGCCTCTCAGAGTGGCAGAGCCAGGCTCTGAATAAATTGTAATGTCACAAAGATCATACATATGTATAGTGTTTCCCTTCCTTAATGTTGCCCATTATTTTCACATTAAACAGCAAATACTTGGCAGACCATTATTATTAATCATAACAGTAAATAATATTTTCTCAATCACATGCTGAAAAAATACTGAAGGTATACAGGTGGCTAATTGAGGTGCTTCTATGATTTATTCAAAATGAGGAACTAGTTCTGTTTTCTCTTACCCTGCTGCTTTGAATAACCTGAATAAGAAGATAGCGAAGAAAATGAGTTGGCTTCATATTAAAAAATGTTATCTTCTGAGAACGTTCATAAATGAATTATTATACCATCTTCATTATCAGATAAGAATACACTCACCCAACATGAAGCCTTTAAACCCAGGATTATATTGATTACTCTGAAAATAACACTCCACTTTAAAAGTCCAATTAAAAAAAATTTACAATGAAAGGGATTTATGTATTTCTTAAATATAGTTAAAAATTTGTAAAATCTTTTAGAAAGTCACAGTGCAAACAAATACCTTGATTATTTTCACCCTAATTAGTAGTGATATAAATCAGCACTACTTCTTGAGATCTTTCTTTCCTTCCTGCTTACCTGTCTCTCTCAAAATATTTTTGAATTGATACTCTCTCTATATGTAACACTGAAGTTGAACGGTTCTATGAAGACCTATAAGACCTTCTAGAACTAACACTCAAAAAAGATGTCCTTTTCATTATAGGGGACTGGAATGTAAAAGTAGGATGTCAAGAAACACCACGAGTAACAGGCAAATTTGGCCTTGGAGTACAGATGAAGCAAGGCAAAGGCTAATACAGTTTTGCAAAGAAAATGCACTGGTCATAGCAAACACCCTCTTCCAACAACACACGAGAAGACTCTACACATGGACATCACCAGATGGTCAACACTGAAATCAGATTGATTATATCCTTTGCAGCCAAAGATGGAGAAGCTCTACACAGTCAGCAAAAAGAAGACCGGGAGCTGACTGTGGCTCAGATCATGAACTCCTTATTGCCAAATTCAGACTTAAATGGAAGAAAGTGGGGAAAACCACTAATCCATTCAGGTATGACCTAAATCAAATCCCTTATGACTATACAGTGGAAGTGAGAAATAGATTTAAGGGACTAGATATGATAGATAGAGTGCCTGATGAACTATGGACGGAGTTTCATGATATTTTACAGGAGACAGGGATCAAGACCATCCCCCAAGAAAAAGAAATGCAAAAAAGCAAAATGGCTGTCTGAGGAGGCCTTACAAATAGCTGGGAAAAGAAGAGAAGCCAAAAACAAAGGAGAAAAGGAAAGATATACCCATTTGAATGCAGAGTTCCAAAGAATAGCAAGGAGAGATAAGAAAGCCTTCCTTAGTGATCAATGCAAAGAAATAGAGGAAAAGAATGGGAAAGACTAGAGATCTCTTTAAGAAAATTAGAGATATTAAGGGAATATTTCATGCAAAGTTGGACAAAAAAAGGACAGAAATGTTATGGACCTAACAGAAGCAGAAGATATTAAGAAGAGGTGGCAAGAATACACAGAAGAACTGTACAAAAATGATCTTCACGACCCAGATAATCATGAAGGTGTGATCACTCATACTCACCTAGAGCCAGGCATCCTGGAATGTGAAGTCAGTTGGGCCTTAGGAAGCATCACTATGAACAAAGCTGGTGGAGGTGACGGAATTCCAGTTGAGCTATTTCAAATCCTAAAAGATGATGCTGTGAAAGTGCTGCACTCAATCTGCCAGCAAATTTGGAAAACTCAGCAGTGGCCACAGGACGGAAAAAGATCAGTTTTCATTCCAATCCCAAAGAAAGGCATGCCAAAGAATGCTCAAACTACTGCACAATTGCACTCATCTCACATGCTAGTAAAGTAATGCTCAAAATTCTCCAAGCCAGGCTTCAGCAATATGTGAACCGTGAACTTCCAGATGTTCAGCCTGGTTTTAGAAAAGGCAGAGGAACCAGGGGTCAATTTTCCAACATCCGCTGGATCATCTAAAAACAAGAGAGTTCCAGAAAAAACATCTGCTTTATTGACTATGTCAAAGCCTTTGACTGTATGGATCACAATAATGTGTGGAAAATTCTGAAACAGATGGGAATACCAGACCACCTGACCTGCCTCATGAGAAACCTGTATGCGGGTCAGGAAACAACAGTTAGAACTGAACATGGAACAACAGGCTGGTTCCAAGTAGGAAAAGGAGTATATCAAGGCTGTATATTGTCACCCTGCTTATTTAACTTATATGCAGAGTACGTCATGAGAAATGCTGGGCTAGAAGAAGCACAAGCTGGAATCAAGATTGCTGGGAGAAATATCAATAACCTCAGATATGCAGATGACACCACCCTTATGGCAGAAAGTGAAGAGGAACCAAAAAGCCTCTTGATGAAAGTGAATGTGGAGAGTCAAAAAGTTGGCTTAAAGCTCAATATTCAGAAAACGAAGATCATGGCATCTGGTCCCATCACTTCATGGGAAATAGATGGGGAAACAGTGGAAACAGTGTCAGACTTTATTTTCGGGGGCTCCAAAATCACTACAGATGGTGACTGCAGCCATGAAATTAAAAGAAGCTTACTCCTTGGAATGAAGGTTATGACCAACCTCGACAGCATATTAAAAACCAGAGACATTACTTTGTCAACAAAGGTCCATCTAATCAAGTCTATGGTTTTTCCAGTGGTCATGTATGGATGTGAGAGTTGGACTATAAAGAAAGCTGAGCACCAAAGAATTGATGCTTTTGAACTGTGGTGTTGGAGAAGACTCTTGAGAGTCCCTTGGACTTCAAGGAGATCAAACCAGTCCATCGTAAAGGAAATCAGTGCTGAATATTCATTGAAGGACTGATGTTGAAGCTGAAACTCCAATACTTTGGCCACCTGATGCAAAGAGCTGACTCATTTGAAAAGACCCTGATGCTGGGAAAGATTGAGGGCACGAGGAGAAGGGGATGACAGAGGATGAGATGGTTCAATGGCATCACCGACACAATGGACGTGGGTTTCGGTGGACTCCTGGAGTTTGTGATGGACAGGGAGGCCTGGCTTGCTGTGGTTCATGGGGTCGCAAAGAGTTGGACACAACTGAGCGACTGAACTGTACTATATTATGTTATAATATTTAAACCAAATATACAAAACAAGCATCTCCCCACCCCTCTACGAGTGCCTCAAACAGTAAGCGTATTAATTGAAACATATGCCTGGGGATCAGTATTTTAGCAGGATTCAAGCTTCCGTAGTCACACTATTTAAACCATTTGCACTGTATGTTTTTAGAGCTTCAGTACAGAAAAGGGTCTGGGAGATTTTGACATTTTTAGCCTCATTTCTCCCTGATGGAAACTTGCAGTCAAGGGAAAACTCATGCTTGTATAAATTTTGAATTTTAATGCCAAATACATGTCCTAAAACAACAAGAATTCAAACACAATAAAATACTTCTAAAGAAACCTCTAAAGCAGTGCAAAAGACCTGGGTTTGATTCCTGGGTCAGGAAGATCCCCTGAAGAAGGGCCTGGAAACCCACTCTAGGATTCTTGCCTGGAGAATCCCACAGACAGAGGAGCCTGGCGGGCTACAGTCCCTGGGATCACAAAGAGTTGGACACGACTGAGGAACAAACGCACACAAAGCATCTTACCCTTTTCTTTTGCCAGAGATTAGGATTTGTATTTTAGGAGATGATAAAAACCAGTCTTTCAGCTGGTAATTCAGGTAAGCTGTTTCAGAACTACCCCTTTGATCCTCACACCCAGAGGCCAGGGCCTTCATTAGGATTCCTGTTTAATTGCCCCTTAGAATTTTAATAACATAGATGAGATGACCAGACTTTCAGAGCTACATGGAGGCTGCTGTATATTTTTAACAAAACTTTTGACAATTAAGTTTTTTTTTTTTCCTGGGTGAAGAACCTTGAAGTTCAGTTCCATGGAGCTACCAAGTGTGTTCCTGGGGTTCCAGGAATATATTACCTAACTGCAGAACATGAGTGCACTGATTGGACTCTCAGTAAGAGAGACTTTTTGGACGCCTCTCTTAGCTGTAAAATAAAACACGGTATTTGCTCCGAAGACTGTTTGTATGCAGGATGACTCTGTGCTGTGATTACCAGGATTAGGGTCTCAGGTTTTATTCCTGGCCTGGTGGTGGTGGTGGTTATTGAGGTAAGTCTGTTTTTTTTTTTTTTTTCTCACTTTCCCCAGAGAGGGACAGCATACACTGTCTCCTCTTTCTCTTTCTCCCTAACCTTAGGCCCAGACCTAGTTTCCTTTCAAACATTTCTGCCTCTGTCTTTGGCTCATCTGTTCTCAGTCAGGCCAGGATCACAGGCACAGCATAACTTTTGGCATAACTCTAGCGAGTCAGCACCAAATTATGTTGATTCTTCCTTTGAATTTTTCCTCGTCCTTTCTTTTCTCTTCCTTATGACCACTAGTTTCATCACATTAAATGCAGATGATTGTAACTGGGATATCTGAGTTTAATTTACCTTATTCTATCCATCCAGGATGGGCACTGCCTACATGCATAACATATTGAGAACATACTGGGCTTCGGCTCCGTGACAATTGGTGTTGCTTGCAGGGTCTTCCAGAATTTGATGCCGATGTGCTCATATAAAGATATTTTTCTCTCTTATGGTTTTCTTATTTCTCATCTGATCTTGGAATATCAAAATATCATATATCTAATAGATTTGTCATTTTTTTCTAGTAGTTGTTTTTTTTTGGGGGGAAGATGAATAATAGAATAATGTTCTTAAATGACTTTAACAAGATACTTTAATGCCTATTTGGACTTTGGTGATCAAACTGTCAAGATGTACTCTCAGGGCTGTTAACATTTCTTATTTTCTCCTCTAATTTCCTGCCTGATCATCTTGGTCACCTGGTGGTTAGTCTCCTTGTGGGCAGGGAACGTATTGAATAAACTTTGGCCCACGGTCTCTGGCACATAATCTAGCACATGGTATATTCTGAAAATTATTTTTATGTAAAAAAAATCATACTCAGATTGATATTTTATCTACTGTGACACCTGATAGTGGACGATAACATCTGTACTTTACTGCCCTGTTACCCTAAGAGCCACTCACGTTTCTACCCAATTTCTTCCCTAAAAATGCCTGCATTAATCAGTCTCTAAGTGTAGAAAAAAGAGACAATTTTCTTGTTTTCTTTTTCTTGTTTTAGATTTAGGGACCTGGTCTCTTGTTAGGACACAAGATTGCATTTGGGGGAGTTCCTTTTAAGAGGATTGGCCAGTCCTAACGAACACAAGTGAGTGGACTTGTGTCTGTGAGTTTCCAGCTGTAAGACCTCTACTGCTTATGAACATGCTACATGGGGATGGAGTCACCGCAAGCCACTGGCTTAGGACAGTGGCTTCTGTTCAGTCCTGTGCATCGCTCCACCATGAGAGTGGCTTGCTTCACTCTTCAGCCAAAGTCCCCGTGCGTGTTTTGTGTGCAGCTCTGCATGGACAATGCCACATACTTAATCCAGATATTGTATCTGGAGGATTTTGGTTTTCTGTGCAAATCTATGTCAAAAAACTTTTTCGAATTTCTGTTTCTCAATCCTTAGAGTATGTATTTTTCTAATTTTGTGTGAAGTTATGAACAACAAAGGAGATAGGAATACGTTTCCTTGCTGCCTTGAAAATTTTTATTTTTGAACTAGATCCTGACTAACCTATATCCACTCTGTTGCCTGTAGAAGCAATATTGGATTTCACAAATTCTCTGTCTCCCTCAGACATCAATCATCAAGTAAATGTAACAGCTGAAGTCAGCCTGCACTGAACTAGTGCAAAAACAGAGGATAGACACTATGATAAATTGAGGGTTTTCTTTAAAATTTACATGCACTCTTTTAGATTATATAATGCTCTAAATTCCATGCCTTTCTGTACTCTAACTTCTATATGAAAATTATCAACAATTTTTAAATGTGACAAAATGTCAGCTGTTTATCAGGGAAACTAGTCTTGTCATCAAAAACATTTTAGAGTTATTGCATCTATTGTGTGATTTTGCTATTTCAGTACTTTCTTAACGTTCTTATATTCTATTAAATTTCAACAGTTTGGAGGCAAGTATTTTTGTGACTGAAACAGCTGTTGCAATATTGTCATTAGGACTGACTACTTATAACTAAATTTGTAAAGAAATGTATACATTAGGTATTTTATTACATCTGGTAATAAATGTCCTCAGCAAAGGACATTTTTAAACTTTCTTCAGAGGTCTTAGTCGTTGTTGTTCAGCCGCCAGGTGTATCACACTCTTTGTGACCCCATGGACTGCAGCATGCCAGGCTTCCCTGTCCTTCACTATCTCCCAGAGTTTGCTCAAATTCATGTTCATTAAGTCGGTGATGCTATCCAATCACCTCATCCCCTGTCACCCCTTCTCCTCCTACCCTCAGTCTTTCCCAGAATCAGGGTCTTTTCTAATGAGTTGGCTCTTCTAATCAGGTGGCCAAAGTATTGGAGCTTCAGCTTCAGCATCATTCCTTCTGGTGAATATTCAGCGTTGATTCCCTTTAGGATTGACTGGTTTGATCTCCTTGTTGTTTGTCAGTAAGTATAACTTTGGACTAAATAATTTGCAAAGTGTTGAATTTCTGTGACAGTTCAGTTCATGTTATCAATGGAAGTATTTACTTGTAAGATTTCTATAGAATCAAGTTATTAATAGCCCAATCCTGGCTTGGATTTATCTCTAGTATAACCATGGAGCTCTACAATCTTTTGTATAAATGTTTCATTTGGTTTCAAGAATAAACTTTTTCAAGTGTTCTGTGAGAACAGTATGGTTTGAGAATAACTGATTATCATAATTGATATGTTAGTTTTTTTTCTTGTTTATTTTTGTTTCTTTGCTTAATTATTTTTTTGTGTGTTTTGGTTTTGTAGTGGTTTTTGTTCTGAAGTCTTTTGCCTTCACATAGTAAGTTTTCTGCCATTTTTAATGGCATTCCTCATTTTCCTCTCAGAGCTATATGAATGTTATTAAATAGTGATGGATGCACCTCATGGTAAAAATTTTATGTCTCAGCAAGGAGTTAGGATGGGTGCCACTAGCCTTTCTCAAGCATCATAAAATTATGCTAAAAAGTAAATTAAAATTATACTAACATTACAAGTCTCTGTAACTAAGTCTGGGATCAGTTCAGTTCAGTTCAGTCGCTCAGTCGTGTTGGACTCTTTGCGACCCCGTGAATTGCAGCATGCCAGGCCTCCCTGTCCATCACCAACTCCCGGAGTTTACCCAAACTCATGTCCATCAAGTCGGTGATGCCATCCAGCCATCTCATCCTCTGTTGTCCCCTTCTCCTCCTGCCCCCAATCCCTCCCAGCATCAGAGTCTTTTCCAATGAGTCAACTTTTTGCATGAGGTGGCCAAAGTACTGGAGTTTCAGATTTAGCACCATTTCTTCCAAAGAACACCCAGAACTGATCTCCTTTAGAATGGACTGGTTGGATCTCCTTGCAGTCCAAGGGACTCTAAAGAGTCTTCTCCAACACCACAGTTAAAAAGCATTAATTCTGATAGAAAATATCTAACCCAAGCAAATTCAACTATTGAAGCAAGAAACAGAATCAGATTAGATCATATCAGTCGCTCAGTCCTGTCCGACTCTTTGCGACCCCATGAATCGCAGCACGCCAGGCCTCCCTGTCCATCACCAACTCCCGGAGTTCACTGACACTCACGTCCATCGAGTCAGTGATGCCATCCAGCCATCTCATCCTCTGTCATCCCCTTCTCCTCCTGACCCCAATCCCTCCCAGCATCAGAGTCTTTTCCAATGAGTCAACTCTTCGCATGAGGTGGCGTTTCAGCTTTAGCATCATTCCTTCCAAAGAAATCCCAGGGCTGACCTCCTTCAGAATGGACTGGTTGGATCTCCTTGCAGTCCAAGGGACTCTCAAGAGTCTTCTCCAATACCACAGTTCAAAAGCATCAATTCTTCGGCACTCAGACTTCTTCACAGTCCAACTCTCACATCCATACATGACCACTGGAAAAACCATAGCCTTGACTAGACAGACCTTTGTTGGAAAAGTAATGTCTCTGCTTTTGAACATGCAGTCTAGGTTGGTCATAACTTTCCTTCCAAGGAGTAAGCGTCTTTTAATTTCATGGCTGCAGTCACCATCTGAAGTGATTTTGGAGCCCAGAAAAATAAAGTCTGACACTGTTTCCACTGTTTCCCCATCTATTTCCCATGAAGTGATGGGACCAGATGCCATGATCTTTGTTTTCTGAATGTTGAGCTTTAAGTCAACTTTTTCACTCTCCACTTTCAGTTTCATCAAGAGGCTTTTGAGTTCCTCTTCACTTTCTGCCATAAGAGTGGTATCATCTGCATATCTGAGGTTATTGATATTTCTCCCAGCAATCTTGATTCCAGTTTGTGTTTCTTCCAGTCCAGCGTTTCTATCTTGAGAAAACCATGTTTATTTGGAATCTTTCCCTCCTATTTCATTACCCTCTGTAATGACTTTGTTTTTTGGTTAAGAGAACATCAGTTGCAGTTATCTCTGGCATAAATCAAAGCAGGATATATTCTTGTGCAGCCACCATCTCCTATAATGGCACCATGATTTAATGCAGTGTTCTCAGAATTTATGGACTTCCCATGGTGTGCTGCAGTCCATGGGGTCGCAAAGAGTCAGACACGACTGAGCCACTGAACTGACTGGTGGCTCAGGGGTAAAGAACCCACCTGCCAGTGCAGGAGGCATGGGTTCGATCCCTGGGTCGGGAAGATCCCCTGGAGAAGGGAATGGCAACCCACTCCAGTATTCTTGCCTGGAGAGCCCCATGGACAGAGGAGCCTGGAGGGCTACAGTCCACGGGCTCACAAAAGAGTCAGACATGACTGAAAGAGTAACACTACGACAGAATTTAGAGTCTTTGGTCATCAATCACTGAGCTGTTATTCATCTTCCAGAATGCTGTACTTACCTTGATACATGGATTTTAAAGCTGATAAAAATATTAAGTTGTGGATTTGATGCTACAGAGGAAATAGCAGTAAAAGTATAGCTTTAAGCACCATTTTGTTAAACAACACTTGCTTGTAGAGGCTCTAGTGCTAATAAAAATGGAAACTGGATAATTCTTGCAATTTTTTTCTGAACAAAGATTTTAATAAATATTTGAAAAGTATAATGAATTAAATTTACACTCAATTAGTTTATTTCAGATGGCTTTGGAACAGGGTATCAGTACACCAATCATTCTAACTGCTTTAAAATAACACTTCCTCACAATGCAAGACAGGAGGATTATTGAAATTTCAAATATACTTGGGTTTTAAGGTTATTCTCCTAGGTTATAAAATAATATGTAACTATATCTACATAAAAGTAAGATTTGTACCATGCTGACCTATTGCATTGAAGTGTCATTGCTAGAATTTCAGTATGTCTTCAGAGAAGTATATTATAAAAATCTCTGGTGAACCTGCTGGAAAGTTTGACATGTTAACTAGGATATTGAGTGAACATAACATAAGGTCATATTTCCAAGTTACGCTAGGGAAAGAGTTTTTTTTTTTTTTTTTTTGCAATTATGTATTTTTAAAAATGTATCCAAAAAAATATTTAAAAAATGTATGAAATAGTTATTTTACAAATTAGTTTACAAAATGTACTCTTACGGTATTGAAAGTATACCTTGGTTATACATACTCTTTAATTATACAAACCATAAAACTTGGTTTGCATTTGCCTATACAGCTGAATTGCTTTATGTTTGCAAAAATAGTGGACTGATGACAATCTTTTTTTTTTACCCTAGAGGTTATATTTTCCCCCAACAATAAATTAAACATTCTCAGTGTATGCATTGTACAAAAGTAACCATTAAAATCTGACACATATTTTCTGCATGTAGCTATTTTTAATAGGTTTCTAGTATTGTCTACTGTAATCCTGATTAACAATACAGCTCTCACTTTAAGGTAGGGCTCACAGTAACAGAGGCTTCCATTGTTCCATCATCATTTAAATGAAATCCACGGTTTAAGAACTTTTACATGATAAATGTTTTTTTTAGGATATGATTCTATTTTGTCCATTTAACAACTATTGTGTTTTATTATTATTTTGAGAACCCCAAACACACTATCAAGACAGATGATATTCATCAATTATTTTAGTAAATTACAGTTAACCCAGTACTTGAACGGACCTGACAGTCTCATCGAGAGCCGGGCTTCTCAGTCCCTAATCTGTTGACATTTTGAGCTGAATAACCCACCATCGCAGGTGCTATCAGGTTGTTGGAAGATGTTTAGCAGAATCCCGGCCTCTAGTAGCAACACCTTCACCAGGGCTGACAATTGTAAATGTCTTTCGATGTTGCCACAGTTCTTCTTGGGGACAAAACCTAATCTGGTTGTACACCACTGATTTAAAGAGTGAACACTAATATTTCCTGGAAGACAAGGGGATGGTATCCACTTTTTAAAAAATTTACATTGATTTTTTTTTTCTTCTAGAAAATCTCTAAATTAATTGTGAAAATTTGAAATTGGAGGAAATGCTGTCTGGCTCTTTCTTTTAGATACTCTGTTCCCCTTTTAGAGTCATCTTCCCCTTTTAGATTTCATCTCATGCAATAGAGAATGAGGATATTACAGGCAAACCTGAGATACTGCAGGCTTGGTTCCAGAACTCTGCAAATAAAATATCGCAATAAAGCAAATCACACTTTTATCCCCATTTGGTTCCCATTTCATGTGAAAGGGAATATAAACACTCTAGTCTATTATGTATTCAAGAGTGTTGTGTCTAAAACAATGTACATTCCTTAATTTTAATATATTCTATTGCTAAAACTGCCAATCATCAACTTAGCCTTAGCATGTCATAGTCTTTTTGCTGATGGAGTGTCTGCCTTGATGATGTTGGCTGCTTACTGACTGGGGGTGGGAGGGTGGTTGCTGAAGGTCAGGGTGGATGTGGCAGTTTCTTTAAATAAGACAATAATGAATTTTGCGCCGTTGATTGACTCGGCCTTTCATGAGCAAGGTGCTGTTATTTGAAACCGACAGTATTCTTCTTTCAGAAATCAGAGTCAAGCCTCTCAAACCCTGCTGCTGCTTTATTAACTAGGTTTATCTAATATTCTAAATTCTCTGGTGTCATTGTAACGATCTTCATAGCATCTTCACCAGGAATAGATTCCTTGTCTAGAAAGCACTTTCTTTGCTCCTCCATGAGATGCAATTAGGTGTCCATTCAAGTTATTTTTCCCTGAGATGGCAGCCATTCACTCACACCTTCAGGATCTACTTGTAACCCTAGTTCTCTTGCTGTTTCCACCACATCTGCAGTTTCTTCCTCCACTGAAGTCTTGAGCTCCTCAAAGCCATCCACAAGAGCTGGAATCAACTTCTTCCAAACTCCTGTGTATGTGGCTACTTTGACCTCTTCCCATGAATCATGAAAGCTTTTCATGGCATTTAGAATGATCAATCCTTTCCAGAAGGTTTTTAATTTGCTTTGATCAGATCCATCAGTAGAATAACCATTTATGACCGCAGTAACCTTACAAAATATAATTCTCAAAAGTAAAAATTACTCCTTTGATCCATGGGCTGCAGAATAGATGCTGTCAGCAAGCTGGAAAATATTAATCTCACTGTTCATCGCCATCATAACTCTGGAGACCAAGTGCGTTGCCAATGAGTAGTAATATTTTTAATCTTTTTTTCCCCTAAGCAGTAGGTCTCATGTTAGCTACAGATATGCTATCATTCAGGCTTTGTTTTTCCACTGATACCACACAGGCGGAGTACATTTAGCATAATTTGTAATGGTTCTAGGAATTTTTTGAAATGGGAGGTGAGCATCTGCTTCAGCTTAAAGTCACCAGTTGCATTAGTCCCTAACAAGAAAGTCAGCCTGTCCTTTGAAGATTTGAATGCAAGCAATGACATCTCCACTCTAGACTTTGAAAGTCTTAGATGGCATCTTCTTCCAATAAAAGACTGTTTCCTCTACATTAAAAACCTCTTCTTTACTGTAGCCACCTTCATTAATGATCTGAGCTGGATCTTCTGGATAGCTTGCTGCAGCTTCTACATCAGCTCTTGCTGCTTCACCTTGCACTTTCCTGTTATGGAGAAGGCTTCTGTCCTTAAGTCTCATAAACCACCCTCTGCTGAATTCAAATTTTCCTCCCAGCTTCCTCACCTCTCTCAGCCTCCATAGAACTGAAGAGAGTTAGGGCCTTGCTCTGGGTTAGGCTTTGGCTTAAGGAGATGTTGTAGCTGCTTTGATCTTCTATCCAGAACCCCCAACACTTTCTGCATATTGGTAATAAGGCTGTTTTACTTGCTTATCATTTGTGTATTCACTGGAGTAGCATCTTTACTTTCCTTCAAGAACTCTTCCTCTGCAGTTTCAAATTGGCTAACTGTTTGCTGCAGGAGGTCTAGCTTTCAACCTGTCTTAGCTTTTGACCTCCTTCCTAACTAAGCTGGATCTTTTACAGCTTTTGATTTAAAGTGAGAGGCTATTAAAGGGCTATTAACAGTTCTCATCTCAGTATTGTTGTGTCTTAGGTCGCAGGGAGGCCAGAGGAGAGGTGGAGAGACGGGAGAGGCCTGGCTGGTGGAGCAGGGGGAACGCATGTAACATTTGTTGGATAAAGTGCACTGTCTCCCATGAGTGTGCTTTATGGCTGCCCTGAAAAATTAAAAGTAACATGAAAGACCGCTGATCGCAGATCACTAGAGCAGATACAATAATAATGAAATAGTTGGAAATGTTGTGAGGATTACCAAAATGTGACACAGATGCATGGAGTGGGCAAATGCTGTTGGAAAAAATGCTGCCTGTAGACATGCTAGACACAGGGTTGCCACAAACTTTCAATTTGCAAACAAACAAACAAAAAAAACCCCAAAAAACCTCAATATCTGTGAAGCACAATAAAGTGAAAGACAATAAAACGAGACCCGCCGGTGCAAGTACAGAGTGACTTTCTAAATTAGGGAAAATGTTGAAAAAACACAAAATAATGCAATAGACTGAGGCCTTGGGTTGGGAAGATCTCCTAGAAAAGGAAATGGCAACCCACTCCAGTATTCTTGCCTGGAAAATCCCATGGGCGGAGGAACCTGGTAGGCTACTGTCCACGGGGTGGCAAAGAGTCAGACACGACTGAGTGACTTCACTTTCACTTTCTTTTCTTTCTATTAATGAATAATGATGCACATTAATTTGATTATCGTGGTGATCACTTTGCAGTAGATGCAAATATCAAGTCATTATGTGGTATACCTGAAACTAATATAATGTTCTATGTCAGCTATACCTCAATAAAAGAATATGTATAAGAATTCATTGTTTAAAATTAAAGGTTAATGTCTCCAGATTTATAAAGTCTTCAGTACACTGCTTCCTGTTTGAATGTCATCTGATTTTTGCATGTCACTAGTACTTTATAATGTTACTTTCCATCTTATCATTATAGTTTCTACAAAATATAGAAGGTAGAAAACTTGGTGTTTAAGCATTTTTTTTGGTCATGGAATTTGAATTCAAGTATTATCATTTGATTTATTTTTTCCTTTGACCCTTGGAAAATGTGTAATTTTTATATCCTCTTCAGTGGGGATATTATTTTCTTTTCAGATTTCAAACCTTGGTCATGAAATAATAATTCCAACACATTATTGAGAAGCAATATCTTAATTACCTTCCCTTCTTCTGAAACCCGGTATGTGGACTGATTATGTGTTCTTTGTCCTCATTCTTTCTCTCTGTCTCTCTGCTTCTTTATATTCCCCCTTTTATAGATTATTATAGCATTAGTAGTCATTTCTCCTGCAAACAGAGTAGATGAATTTAATAGTAGAGGAAAGTAGTAGGAAGTCTGGATGTAGATTGGGTCAAATTCTCCAGTTTATCAACAGTAATAATATAGTATGATTCCATCTGTCTGCTCCCAGATCTATTAATTAGTTATAAGCAATAGACTTTGAGCTAAAACTCAACACCTTAGTTGAAGTGATCTTAAGGGTAGAATTTAGTTTTTAAAAATATTGAAAATAAAAGTATTTTTCTTACCTAACACATATTTCATTCGGGGATTCAACTTTAAAAGTATTAGTCTAAGATTACAAGCAACATGACATGTGGCTTGTGATCTTGTTATTATGAAAGTGAAAGTTGCTCAGTTGTGCCTGACTCTTTGCAACCCCATGGAATTCTTCAGGCCAGAATTCTGGAGTGGGTAGCCTTTCCCTTTTCCAGGGGATCTTCCCGACCCAGGGATCGAACCCAGGTCTCCCTCATTGCAGGCGATTCTTTACCAGCTGAACCACAAGGGAAGCCCAGGAATACTGGAGTGGGTAGCCTATCCCTTCTCCAGCAGATCTTCCTGACCCAGGAATTGAACCGGGGTCTCCTGCATTGCAGGTGGATTCTTTACCAATTGAGCCCTTGTTACTCCGGGAGTTGGTGATGGACAGGGAGGCCTGGCGTGCTGCGATTCATGGGGTCGCAAAGAGTCGGACACGACTGAGCGACTGATCTGATCTGATCTGATCTGATAAATTTATCTGTTTGAACAGGGATACATAAGCATGTGTGATTTTGTGAGGTTTCACATTAAAGAGAAACAGTTCCTTCTTCTTCGCTCATTATGCTCTTTTAACTTGAGTAATGCTTGCCTTTTTAAACTAGTCTCCTGTCTTAATTCCTCCAAATGGCTTCATCTCAAAAACACACCATGTCATTGGTAGAATATTCCATTAATATTCACTCTTGGTATATTCTTTCCAGATATTCAGCTGGATGTATCAAAGTCAGCCTCTTCCCTGTATTTTCTTAAAATACTATGTTCAGTTATATAGAAGAAAGACTTTTCTGTAAATGGCCCCAAACCAGAGGAGTCGAATAGAAAATAGGAACATTTCAACCTTTTTGATTCTTTTTTCTTAGAACTCACTTTTTGTGTCATTGTGTTTTTCTAAAACACAAAATTAGTATCTTAAAGTCAGTATGAAGCATATTCTGGAGTGAGTTAAACAGTTTGAGCTAAATATTTACCAGACAAAATATTCTTTGGTACTTGAGAAGTAATAGAGAAATTATACTTTGAGAAAACAGTTAAAAAATCACATCAGAGCTTTGACATTGCTGTTATTTACTATTAAAGAGCAAATCTCTTTAATTTCATCCAATCAGTTGTATAGGCATTAGCAAGAGATTTTTCATAATATCATATCTAATTCACAGTTATTAACAGATAAGACAGGCATATTATTTTAATATGCAGGTGGATAATGATAAAAAAATTTTTAAGAAAAATCGAACATAAGAAACACAGTTTAAGAATAACAACTAAAAAGGATTTTAGTATCCTCTGTGAATGCAACGTCTCAGTTGGCCTCCTTCCTTCCTTCCACTGATGAGCTATGTAGCTTCAAAGATTGCTATAAAATCGGGTTCTTTAAGATAACCTTTTTAACATTTGTTTTGAAGTGCCAGACAGTATTAGATCACTTAACATTCAAAATTTTAAAAGACTAGACTTATTCTAGATGACTTTGAAGTGCAATTTTCTTCTGTAGATGATGTGACTTCTTTAAAGTGGATGCTTTGATTTTGCTTTGACATTACAAGAAAGGATTAAATTTTCAAGTGTTTAGCAAAGCATTTCCCTTAAATTCTGATGTTTTCTGATAATTATTTCCTGAACAATGTGACAGAAATTCATTCTCAGCTGCATTTAATACAATTATACAAAGTGAACTGAGTGAAGTCGCTCAGTCGTGTCCTACTCTTTGTGACCCCATGGACTGTAGCCTACCAGGCTCCTCCCTCCATGGGATTCTCCAGGCAAGAGTACTGGAGTGGGTTGCCATGTCCTTCTCCAGGGGATCTTCCCGACAGAGGGATCGAACCCAGGTCTCCCGCATTCCAGGCAGACACTTTAACCTCTGAGTCACCAGGGAAGCAAAATTATACAAAAGAAGGGTGTAAATTGTATTTGAATATTGTTATTACTCAAGTCATGACTTGAATTATTCTGAAGACATATTTTAGTTTCATGAAATTTTATACCTCATAGGCACATGTCTAATCCTTGAGATAATAATACAGACTTAAAAGAAAATGTATAACAACAATATACTATAGAATATGACTTTCTTGTGCAATGTGAATAAAAAGAAATGCAGATTTATGCGTTGCTTTCAGTATTCCCTTTTCAATTTTGGTTTAAGTTTCTGTTGTGAGGAAAAGTTCTGTTTCTACTTCCTTTTTTAAAAATCTGTTTCATATTCTTTCAACCAGTATTTAACATCAAACAGGACAATTTACATCCTCAAACATTCTACACTGTTTCTTGTGATGTAAATTTAAGCCAGTTATTTCTATTTCACTTTAACTATCAATCATGAAAAGCCGGTAGTTCTCTTGGGCAACACAAAGAGAGAGCAATACAAGTGTCACACTCTCTTGCCTCTATGTTGTTGACATTGTTAAAAAAATGCTTTAACTTTGAGAAAAGAAAACAATTAGAAGTCGTTATCATTCAGTAACTTTGATACAAGATTTACATGTCTAACTGGCATAACCATTTCTAAAGAGATTATATGCATTTAAAAATAAGAGAGGTAATTCATTTCTCCTCCCAGACGGAAATTGCTGGTTTCCTTAACAAAGATACATTTCTAGCATCTGTGAAAAAAACAAGAATGAATAATAATAATACTGGGTTGGCCAAAAAGTTCATTCGGTTTTTCTGTACTGTTACCAAAAACTCAAAGAAATAACTTGGTCATCCCTCTCTAATAACCTAAAGTGAATCCTTTCTCCTCCAACAAGTGTCATGTCTTTTGATTCGAATCTAAACTTCATTTTCAGGTTTACATGGTGTTTCCATGATCTGTTTCCAGAAAAGTGCTGTTATAAAATATTACAAATGTAAATAGAATTTATATAGCATAAAAGAGTGTAAGATTCAGCAAAAGCCTTGTAGCATTTTAACTGAATTAATATCAAAAGACTGAAATTTGCAAAGAAGGAATATATTAGGTAACGTTTTTCAAATGGGATCATTGCGTTCCTTGTTTATAATAAATGTGCTATAAACTCAAGCCTAGATTCCCTGGATTCCTAGGCAGTAGAGATAATTTACAATTCTTGACCTTTATAGTCACCATTTTAATTATCAGAATTTATTCATTACATGTTGAGAAGGATGCCTGTCAAAATGTCCTCTGTCATAGGGTTACAGACTTGAAGCCAGGTTTTATTTGTCCTAGCAGGTAGCTGCATAGCAAGACAGCTATGTTTATATGGTACAGAGTTTGGGTTTTCAATGCATGGAAATCTGATTCTTTTCTCTATAGGCTCGCATGCCCACATACCCACACACATATGTATATAAAACACTGTTAATGAATCAACCCAAGATCCGTATGCATCTGAACAAAATGCGTCTTCATAGTTTATGAACTTTCTTCAATGTGGTGAGTCTGTTAATGTACATAATCACTCTGCAGCACTGCAAGCACCCTGAGGAGCAGATCTGTCCTCCTTTAATCTTGCATATTACGTGTTGTTGATAAAACACTTTGCATTTAGCATCAGCAAAGAAAATGCAATTTTAATGAATG
The DNA here is from genome assembly GCF_003369695.1 of Bos indicus x Bos taurus. Lineage (NCBI taxonomy): Eukaryota > Metazoa > Chordata > Mammalia > Artiodactyla > Bovidae > Bos > Bos indicus x Bos taurus. Next base: position 6,340,867 of record NC_040099.1, on the reverse strand, counting down.
CATCCAAGACTCCCCTGCAGTTGAATTCATTTGTTACGTGAAATATGATGATCATCCAATGTATTTAAGTCATTTATATTCCTGTATTTATTTGTAAGAGACTTAGAGCTCTTATAAAGTCTTTAAGGTTAAGATTTAAATGTATCATTTACTATCCAATACCATAGTAGAAAAAAAATCTCTAAGCTTATTGAATGTGAGAATACATGAATTAGATTATAATTACATTTGACTAGATTTTTTTTAATACAACAAACATTTGTGTGTATATCTATCTATGCATCCAACCAGCCATCCATCCCTTTACTCAATTATTGAAAGTAAAAAGATTATGTTCCTATCTTACATATTCATATCCCAACAAGTTCATTAAAATAAATTAAGTGGAACCTACAGTTAATAGATAATAGCTTTTTTAAAAAATATAAATTTATTTATTTTAATTAGAGGCTAATTACTTTACAATATTGTATTGGTTTTGCCATACATCAACATGAATCCGCCACGGGTGTAAATGTGTTCCCCAGCCTGAACCCCCCTCCCACCTCCCTCCCCGCACCATGCCTCTGGGTCATCCAAGTGCAACATCCCCAAGCATCCTGTATCACACATCCAACCTGGACTGGTGATTCGTTTCATGTTTGAAATTATACATGTTTCAATGCCATTCTCTCAAATCATCCCACCCTTTCCCTCTCCCACAGAGTCCAAAAGACTGTTCTATAATCTGTGTCTCTTTTGCTGTCTCGCATACAGGGTTATTGTTCAGTTCAGTTCAGTCGCTCAGTCGTGTCCAACTCTTTGCAACCCCATGAATGGCAGCACACGAGGCCTCCCTGTCACCAACTCCCGGAGTTCACTCAGACTCACGTCCATCGACTCAGTGATGCCATCCAGCCATCTCATCCTCTGTTGTCCCCTTCTCCTCCTGCCCCCAATCCCTCCCAGCATTAGAGTCTTTTCCAATGAGTCAACTCTTCGCATGAGGTGGCCCAAGTACTGGAGTTTCAGCTTTAGCATCATTGCCTCCAAAGAAATCCCAGTGCTGATCTCCTTCAGAATGGACTGGTTGGATCTCCTTGCAGTCCAAGGGACTCTCAAGAGTCTTCTCCAACACCACAGTTCAAAGGCATCAATTCTTCGGCCCTCACCTTTCTTCACAGTCCAACTCTCACATCCATACATGACCACTGGAAAAACCATAGCCTTGACTAGATGGACCTTTGTTGGCAAAGTAATGGCTCTGCTTTTCAATATGCTATCTAGATTGGTCATAACTTTTCTTCCAAGGAGTAAACGTCTTTTAATTTCATGGCTGCAGTCACCATCTGTAGTGATTTTGGAGCCCAATAAAATAAAATCTGACACTGTTTCCACTTTTCCCCATCTATTTCCCATGAAGTGATGGGACCAGATGCCATGATCTTCATTTTCTGAATGTTGAGCTTTAAGACAACTTTTTCACTCTCTACTTTCACTTTCATCAAGAGGCTTTTTAGTTCCTCTTCACTTTCTGCCATAAGGGTGGTGTCATCTGCATATCTGAGGTTATTGATATTTCTCCCGGAAATCTTGATTCCAGCTTGTGCTTCTTCCAGCCCAGCGTTTCTCATGATGCACTCTGCATATAAGTTAAATAAGCAGGGTGCCAATATACAGCCTTGACGTACTCCTTTTCCTATTTGGAACCAGTCTGTTGTTCCATGTCCAGTTCTAACTGTTGCTTCCTGACCTTCATACAAATTTCTCAAAGGCAGGTCAGGTAGTCTGGTATTCCCATCTCTTTCAGAATTGTCCACAGTTTATTGTCATCCACACAGTCAAAGGCTTTGGCATAGTCAATAAAGCAGAAATATATATTTTATTGGAACTCTCTTGCTTTTTCGATGATCTAGCGGATGTTGGCAATTTGATCTCTGGTTCCTCTGCCTTTTCTAAAACCAGCTTGAACATCAGGAAGTTCACAGTTCACGGATTGCTGAAGCCTGGCTTGGAGAATTTTGAGCATTACTGTACTAGCGTGTGAGATGAGTGCAATTATGTCAAAGTTTGAGCATTCCTTGCCATTGCCTTTCTTTGGGATTGAAATGAAAACTGACCTTTTCCAGTCCTGTGGCCACTGCTGAGTTTTCCAAATTTGCTGGCATATTGAGTGCAGCACTTTCACAGCATCATCTTTCAGGATTTGGAATAGTTCAACTGGAATTCCACCACCTCCACTAGCTTTGTTCGTAGTGATGCTTTCTAAGGCCCACTTGACTTCACATTCCAGGATGTCTGGCTCTAGGTGAGTGATCACACCATCGTGATTGTCTGGGTCGTGAAGATCTTTTTTGTACAGTTCTTCTATATATTCTTGCCACCTCTTCTTAATATCTTCTGCTTCTGTTAGGTCCATACCATTTCTGTCCTTTATCGAGCCCATCTTTGCATGAAATGTTCCCTTGGTATCTCTAATTTTCTTGAAGAGATCTCTAGTCTTTCCCATTCTGTTGTTTTCCTCTATTACTTTGCACTGATCACTGAGGAAGGCTTTCTTATCTCTTCTTGCTATTCTTTGGAACTCTGCATTCAGATGCTTATATCTTTCCTTTTCTCTTTTGCTTTTCACTTCTCTTCTTTTCACAGCTATTTGTAAGGTCTCCCCAGACAGATATTTTGCTTTTTTGCATTTCTTTTCCATGGGGATGGTCTTGATCCCTGTCACCTGTACAATGTCATGAACCTCAGTCCATAGTTCATCAGACACTCTATCAGATCTAGGCCCTTAAATCTATTTCTCACTGCCACTGTTTAATCATAAGGGATTTGATTTAGGTCATACCTGAATGGTGTAGTGGTTTTCCCTACTTTCTTCAATTTAAGTCTGAATTTGGAAATAAGGAGTTCATGATCTGAGTCACAGTCAGCTCCTGGTCTTGTTTTTGTTGACTGTATAGAGCTTCTCATTCTTTGGCTGCAAAGAATATAATCAATCTGATTTCGGTGTTGGCCATCTGGTGATGTCCATGTGTAGAGTCTTCTCTTGTGTTGTTGGAAGATGATGTTTGCTATGACCAGTGCATTTTCTTGGCAAAACTTTATTAGTCTTTGCCCTGCTTCATTCCATATTCCAAGGCCAAATTTGCCTGTTACTCCAGGTGTTTCTTGACTTCCTACTTTTGCATTCCAGTCCCCTATAATGAAAAGGACATCTCTTTTGGGTGTTGGTTCTAAAAGGTCTTGTAGATCTTCATAGAACCGTTCAACTTCAGCTTCTTCAGCATTACTGGTTGGGCCATAGACTTGGATTACTGTGATATTGAATGGTTTGCCTTGGAAACGAACAGAGATCATTCTGTCGTTTTTGAGATTGCATCCAAGTACTGCATTTCGTTACCATCTTTCTAAATTCCATGTATATGTGATTATTATTGCATTAGTCTTAATAATTCACATCAATTAGAAGTAAGTTAACTACCATCGTTTTACCAAGTTATGATGAGATAAAATTTCAAAAACTTTTATAGGCAGCCTAAAAATAACATTCCTTGGTTTCTTTTGTAACTTTTTAGTTGTGGAGTTGAGCTCTTTGGGAGAGTTTGGATCAGATAAATGATCAGAATGATTTCAATATCATAATTTGGACTCATGAATCCATGAACTTATTTTCTGATTAGGCCCATTCTTAAACTGTGACATGTTTTCCAACAATAATTATATAAGGTTACTACTAGAAAATTTTATCATGCATCACAGATACAGTTCTCTTAGGAATAATGATAAATTGGAATTCTATTGCTAACTAATGGATGCCACACATTTTAAATTCTTTCCTGATGTTGAAACCTCATTCTTGGTGACTCTGAGATACAGACACCTATTTCAATAATTCAATAATGAGGATTGTCAAGGAAGTTTTCATTCATGTACAATGTGTATCTCAGTACTTATTGAATAATCTGTGAAGCCTTCGACCTTAGTCTATGAAATAATATAGGGCATTCAGTTCAGTTCAGTCACTCAGCCGTATCCAACTCTTTGTGACCCCATGAATTGTAGCACGCCAGGTCTCCCTGTCCATCACCAGCTCCCGGAGTTCACACACTCGTGTCCATCAAGTCGATGATGCCATCCAGCCATCTCATCCTCTGTCATCCCCTTCTCCTCCTGCCACCAATCCCTCCCGGCATCAGAGTCTTTTCCAATGAGTCAACTCTTTGCATGAGGTGGCCAAAGTACTAGAGTTTCAGCTTTAGCATCAGTCCTTCCAATGAACACCCAGGACTGATCTGCTTTAGAATGGACAGGTTGGATCTCCTTGCAGTCCAAGGGACTCTCAACAGTCTTCTCCAACACCACAGTTCAAAAGCATCAGTTCTTCGGTACTCAGCTTTCTTCACAGTCCAACTCTCACATCCATACATGACTACTGGAAAAACCATAGCCTTGACTGATGGACCTTTGTTGGCAAAGTAATGTCTCTGCTTTTCAATATGCTATCTAGGTTGGTCATAACTTTTCTTCCATGGAATAAGTGTCTTTTAATTTCATGGTGGCAATCACCATCTGCAGTGATTTTGGAGCCCCCCCCCCCCAAAAAAAAATCTGACACTGTTTCCACTGTTTCTCCATCTATTTGCCATGAAGTGATGGGACCAGATGCCATGATCTTCGTTTTCTGAATGTTGAGCTTTAAACAACTTTTTCACTCTCCACTTTCACTTTCATCAAGAGGCTTTTAGTTCCTCTTCACTTTCTGCCATAAGGGTGGTGTCATCTGCATATCTGAGGTTATTGATATTTCTCCCGGCAATCTTGATTCCAGCTTGTGCTTCTTCTAGCCCAGCGTTTTTCATGATGTACTCTGCATAGAAGTTAAATAAGCAGGGTGACAACATACAGCCTTGACAAACTCCTTTTCCTATTTGGAACCAGTCTGTTGTTCCATGTTCAGTTCTAACTGTTGCTTCCTGACCTACATATAGATTTCTCAAGAGGCAGGTCAGGTGGTCTGGTATTCCCATCTCTTGAAGAATTTTCCACAGTTTATTGTGATCCACACAGTTAAAGGCTTTGGCATAGTCAATAAAGCAGAAATAGATGTTTTTCTGGAACTCTCTTGCTTTTTTGATGATTCAGCAGATGTTGGCAATTTGATCTCTGGTTCCTCTGCCTTTTTTAAAACCAGCTTGAAGATCAGGAAGTTCACGGTTCACATATAGCTGAAGCCTGGCTTGGAGAATTTTGAGCATTATTTTACTAGTATAGAATATGGTAAAATGGGCTTCCCAGGTGGTACTATGGTAAAGAAACTGCCTGCTAATGCAGAAGACATGAGTTTTATCCCTGGTCTGGGGTGATCCTCTGGGGGAGGCCATGCCTACCCACTCTAGCATTCTTGTCTGGAGAATCCCATGGACAGAGGACCTGATGGTTACAGTCCATGGAGCTGGAAAGAGCTGGACATGACTGAAGAGACAGAGCATACATGTGCACATGCCTATGGCATAAAACAGGTTTCTAACAGAAGCAAAGATAAAAATATTATGTGAATCCTAAAGGGAAATGATTATTTGATTTAAAACAGTGAAGGATTCCAATGTTGATGTAGAACTTGGACTGAGTCTTTGAAAGCTAGACCATGTTTGACATACACTAGCTCTGGACACACCATCCAAACCACTTTCGTTCTGTCACCCCCACAGTCTCATCACTGCCACTGCTCCTATGTCATCACCATCTGCTTGAATACCAATGGCCATTTACAGATCTAGCTTAATACTGAGAAGTCCAATTCAGAATCTTAAGAGAGATTTCAGATAGATACTGTGCCCCATGATTTGTGTTCTAAGCACTATCAAAAGATACGAACAGAAAGAAGGTGCAAAGAAACCATCTTTGCCCATTTAATATGGGATGAGATCTATTATCCTTTGAAACCTTTTTTATACAGTCCTTCTGTGTATTCTTGCCACCTTTTCTTAATATCCTCTGCTTCTGTTAGGTCCTTACCATTTCTGTAGTTTATTGTGCCTATCTTTGCATGAAATATTCCCTTGGTATCTCTAATTTTCTTGAAGAGATCTCTCCTCTGTCCCATTCTATTATTTTCCTCTATTTCTTTGCATGATTCACTTAAGAAGGCTTTCTTTTCTCTCCTTGCTGTTCTTTGAAATTCTGCATTCAGAGATCTATTATCTTCAGAGGCAAGTGGCATCTTCTGACATGGTACCTGTCCTTGATAAGAAAAATGTTTCCATTTTGTTCCATACTACTCAGAGTCTAAGCATGTGCCTGTTACCCAAATTCTTACCTTTCCGTCAGAATTGGTAGAGTTGAAGTGACAAAATTAGGCACACTGTACGTATGAAAAGACAGACAAGAGTGACTGAGATACAAAGATACTAAAAGGTATAATCAAATGACTTCTTTACTGGATAAGGATTTGTGAGGGATTAGACCAAGGCCAGCTAAATAATTGTTGGGGCTCGGTGTGGTCCTTGCTAAAAAACTATTAAGAATTTTAAGATGGTAACTGCAGAACATCATATGAAGTTGGGGTCCCTTTTGAGCTTGGAGCTCTGTGTGATTGCTCAGCTTATAAGCCCAAGAAGTAAATTGGAATTAGACTAAGAACACCAAACAGAGAGTAAGCTTGATTTAATATATAGTAAACAAGAGTCTAGATTCTCCAAATTTCAGAATGAAGTCTTCTCTCAATACTAAAGTAGAAAGGGAGGCAGTTCAATATGTAGTATTTATGGTAAAAGATGGGCTTTCCAGGTGGCCCTAGTAGTAAAGAACCTCCCTGCCAAGACACATGGCTTCTATCCCTGGATTGGAAAGATCCCCTGCAGGAGGGCATGGCAACCCTCTCCAGTATTCTGGCCTGGAAAATCCCATGGACAGAGGAGCCTGGTGGGTTACAGTCCAAGGGATCACACAGAGTCGAACAGAACTGAAGCGACTTAGGCACATACATAGGCTTTTATGAGGAAGAGCTTTTAATTGTATTCAGAAAAGTTTAAAGTATCCAAGAATGAAACAGGGGTGTCTGGTATATCAAGGTCACAGAATGCATGTATGCTAAGGGTAGCGTTTTCACAATTACAAATATTCTAGTACAACTTGATCCAGAGGAAAGCACATTAACAGTCATCTAACTGAAAACATAGTATTTTTTAAAACCAGTGACCCTAAGCAGAGGAAACTTTATCACTGCACAATGTAAGAAAATGTTTTAATATTGGTTTAGACAATCTGAGAGAATGAAGGCTTTAACATTTTCTTGTCATTTCTGTTGTTCTCGAGTAAATCAATCAGCCCATAAAAGTAGTAGAGCTTAATATGTTGCTTGCTTGCTGCTGCTGCTGCTGCTGCTGCTGCTGCTAAGTCGCTTCAGTCGTGTCTGACTCTGTGCAACCTCATAGACAGCAGCCCACCAGGCTCCCCCGTCCCTGGGATTCTCCAGGCAAGAACACTGGAGTGGGTTGCCATTTCCTTCTCCAATGCATGAAAGTGAAAAGTGAAAGGGAAGTCACTCAGTTGTGTCCGACTCTTAGCTACCCTATGGACTGCAGCCTATCAGGCTCTTCCATCCATGGGATTTTCCAGGCAAGAGTACTGGAGTGGGGTGCCATTGCCTTCTCCGAATACGTTACTTAGAGTCAAAATATTATCAAAATCTAGTATGAAATAAAAACTTGAAAACAGAGGCCCCCAAGAAATTTCACAGAGCAGGAAATACTAAGAGAGCTTAATTAGCTATTTTACATCTGAGAGGCAGTAGTGAAGAAATTATATATGTGAATGAATTAAAGATTTTTCTGGTATCCCTAATGAAAACCATTGTAGTAAGTGAATAATAGCTGACAATAAAGTATTTAATCGAGGTGGCTTATTGTTATGCACAAAAAGGTCATCAGTAGGTCTATTATTATTTAATAATAAGCCTTATTTAGAGACACTCAAACAAAAGAAATGCAAACGGAAGCAAAATTTCACCAAGCAGTTAACAAATGTCCAGCCAGTCTGTGAGCAGTTGTTTGCAAACTGAAATCTAATTTGGTTTCATTGATTGCATTTTTATTCCATCCTTATGGTCATTATAGGCATTTGTACTATATTTAATTTTCCTGAGGCTGTTTGGAGAATAAATTACAGCACTAGAAAATGAAAGCTTTAATGTGAACTAGAGACCTCCCTGGGAAATAGTGATTTTGTAATGTAATTATTCTAGAAAACGGACTCAACTCCTAAGAGAGGTTACTTTACTATAGTTAATCCCAATTGATATTCCTCAACTTTGGCAGTAGATTGTTCTCTTTTAACACCAAGTGTTACTGATCCACCCCTTTATGTTGTAATTTAAATAAATTCATGCTTCTTCATGTTTAAAATTTGGTAGCTATTTCCTTGGGAGTTAAAAGAAACATAAGCTGGGCTTCCCTGGTGGCTCACCTGGTAAAGAATCCGCCTGCAATGAGGGAGACCTGGATTCGATCCCTAGGTTGGGAGGGATCCCTGGAGAAGGGAACAGCTACTCAGCTACTCACTCGAGTATTCTGGCCTGGAGAATTCCATGGACTGTATAGTCCATGGGGTCACAAACTGTTGGGCATGACTTAGCGACTTTCACTTTCACTTTCAAGCTGGGGTGGAGGTCTACAAGAATCAGAGTTCCTTTAGAATTAAGCAGCAGTGGACATCAGGTTCTAACTTAATCCCTTCCCTGGGCAAAATCTTTCACTTTGACCAGCTTATTTATTTTCTTCTAATGATTTTGGATTATTTCAGAGAATAAGAGTGAAACACATAGGCAAGTCAAAAAACAATGATGCCGTTCTCCTACTGTTAAAATCAAATGATTATACAAAGTATTCTATAATAATACTTGTATACTTTATACAAGGTATGCATCTTTTGATTTTACAATCAAATGAGCGCACAGATTGGGTCAGCCAACAAGTTCATTTAGGTTTTTCCATACGATCTTACTGAAAAACACAGATGAACTTTTTGCCAACCCAATAAGCCAAATAAAACAGTGGGGGGGGGGGGGTGGGGGAGATGCTGTTCATCTTCCTTGTTAATGTGCTCTTCTATCATCTACCCTTTCATTTCAGTAAGTTTTCATCTAATATCCAGTTTTTCTTTCTCATTTTCCTAATTGGCTTAAAGAAATAGATGGTTTATCTACTCTGCACTTGTATTTAATTTTTCTCTCAAGTTTAAGTTATCAAAGATTTATATTTTTGGCACAAACTTTTTTTTAATTGAACAACTCATGTCATGTATTTTTCCAGCTTTATTAAGGCATAGTTGACAAATAATAATTTTGTATATTTAAGGTATACAATGTAATAGTTTGATATATGTACTAATTATGAAATTATTACCACAATTATGCTGTTTAACATCTGTAGCATCTCATATAATTAGCATTTTGGTATGTGTGTGTTGTGAGAACATTTAAGGTCTACTCTCTTTGCAAATTTCAAGTATGTAATACAGTGTTATTAACTGTAGTCACCATGCATACCTCAGATCTCCAGAATTTACTTATCCTGCATGACTGAAACTCTGTGACCTTAGATCACATCTCCCATTAACCCTAATCCCCAGCTCCTAGCAGCTAATATTCCACCCTCTGCTTTTATGAATTTAAACTCTTAGATTTCACATCTAATTGAGATCGTGAAATATTTGTCTTTCTGTGCCTGACTTATTTATCTTAGCGTAATGCCTTCCGTATTCACCCATGTTGTCATAAACAGCAGGCTTTTGTAAGCCTGCACATTATTCCAATGTATATAAATGTATACACTCCATCTTCTTTATCCATCCTTAACTGTCTGTGGACACTTCAGTTGTTTTCATATCCTCTGGCTGTTATTCAGTAGCTAAGTCATGTCTGACTCTGTGACCCCGTGGACTGCAGCACGCCAGGCTTCCCTATCCTTCACCATCTCCCAGAGTTTGCTCAAATCATGCCTATTGAGTCGGTAGTGCTATCTAACCATCTCATCCTCTGCGGTTCCATTCCTCTTTTGCCTTCAATCTTTCCCAGCGTCAGGGTCTTGGCTACTGGGAATAATGTTACAGTGAACTTGGGAACACAGATAACTTTTAGCGTTTCCTTTGGTTACTTGAGCAGAAGGGGCATTGCTGGATCAACAGACAGTTCTTATTTTTTAATTTTTTGAGAAAACTACACTGTTTTCCTAAATGGCTGTACCACTTTACAGTCCCAGCCACAGTGCACAGGTGTTTGCTTTTATCCACATTCTCACTGATCATTGCCTTCCGGTGTTCTTGCCTGGAGAATCCCGGGGACGGGGGAGCCTGGTGGGCTGCCATCTATGGGGTCGCACAGAGTCGGACACGACTGAAGCGACTTAGCAGCAGCAGCAAGGCAAGATGAATGTATAAAGCTTTCCTATGTTTTCACATACTTTATACAAGTCTCACCTTGTACTTTCCATTCTGCTGACCAGAATCCCACCCTTTATTCAGACTCAGTTTCCTCACACAGGGAAATGATATTAGCAGCTATACATTGAGCTCTTGAAGTTATCATTCGTACTGGGGTAATATTTGTTTCTAGGTCATTTCAGTGAATTTTTTTTTTTATTTGTGAATCTATATTAGTAGTTTCAATTCAATTTCATAGAATTTAATCTCATGTTTTTAAACATGTTTCCCCTTGTGTAATATGGTATATTAGAAAGCAGTGGCTAATAGCAAACCCATTATTTAAATGGCTCTCAAAAACAAGTATTTATTTCCTGCTCACGTTATCAGAGGCTCCGAGTCAGCTGCAGCTCTGTTCGACTCTCCTGTGCTTACACAGCTTGGCTCCAGAGGTTTTCTTTTTGTGGATCATTGACTGAAGGATATATGCTGTGTTTAGGATTATTGCATCACCACGTCCCAAATCAAAAGGCAGTGTAATATCCTTTTCCTACAGGACGATAAGACAAGTCTCATGATAAGTGGAAGGGATGATACATAATTGTACAACAAGGAGGGCCAAATAATTGGTAGCAATGATCCAGTCACTGGTCTGGAGAAAATCAGAAATTCTACCCAGAGAGTGAAGCAAAGTTTATGTACTGTGATGGTTACTTTATGTGTTAACTTATTGGGGGATGTTCTTATAAAAACTATCTCTGGATGTGTCTATTAGGTATCTAACACAAACACAAAACTTTAACTGATGATGCTTATTGATACTAAACAGCATTACAATGGGAGATGTGAGGATAATGTAGAGCGCTGCGTAAGTTATTTAAAACACAGTATGTTTTCAATCAGGAAATGTTAATGATATTGCCAATTCTTTTTACAGACACACAGATATTATTTTACTCAAATGAAAGTCAAGTTATACTTTTCATCTTTGAACTTATTATGTTGCTGCTACTGCTAAGTCACTTCAGTCGTGTCTGACTCTGTGTGACTCCATAGACAGCAGCCCACCGGGCTCCTCCGTCCCTGGGATTCTCCAGGCAAGAACACTGGAGTGGGTTGCCATTTCCTTCTCCAATGCATGAAAGTGAAAAGTGAAAGTGAAGTCGCTCAGTCGTGTCCGACCCTAAGCTACCCCATGGACTGCAGCTTTCCAGGCTCCTCCATCCATGGGATTTTCCAGGCAAGAGTACTGGAGTGGGATGCCATTGCCTTCTCTGTTGAACTTATTATACAAGCCTGGAAATATAAAGAGACTAGAACTTGGATTAAAAGAAAGAAGAAAACTTTCAGAAAACCAGTTTGGTAATATTTTAATATCTGCTTCTAGAAAGTACAGGTAAACTAGGAAGGATGCTGGAGTGAAAGACACTTTCATTCTTAGATGTGAAGTTCAAGGAGCAGTCTGACTATACAAAAATGAAAACACTGGGCAGAAAATTCCTGAGAATTCTGTTGACTGTAGTTTATTGAGTTCACATTTATAAATATTTATCTGCATCTTTAATCCCTGCAGTTTCTGAAATTCTTGACGATTTTCTGTCACAGAAATTCACAGCTCATCCTCTACTTTGTGTCTATGTATCTTTTGAGCTTTAAATAAAACAAGAGAGTTGGCAGTTTTAGGCTACACAGGCATAGTCATGATGGAAGAATAAATGGGACAATGCTGGGTCTTTTTCTCTCTGCTATTGCTCATAAGTTTCTACTGGATATTACTCTTAGGGAAAAAGTCCCAATCAGTCAGAATACTTTTAAATATTTGGTCATTACTGGGGCAAACAGGCCATGCCAGTTAAGCTCCCTAGTTTCATAAGCCAAAGTCATGTGCCAAGAACAAAATGACAGTGTAATTTTAAAACTATTAGCTTTATTAAACCTTTATTTAGAGTGTTTTTTTTTTCACTATACTTAACATTTTAAATGATATTTATTGAATTGTTTCCACCTGAAGAGTCTTATAAATGTGCTTCAAATTTTCCCACCATTTATTTAACTAATATATATGGCATGTCCATCAAGGCCCAGTTGCTTTGGTGGCCAGTGAAGTTGAAACAGGGAAGAAAAAGTACGCTTCCTAACATTTTAGCATTTATGAGCTTAGAGCAAATGTAGAGGTACAGAGACTAATCAAAGTATAATGTTGACTATGCTCTCATTTGTAGAATGTATTTTATGTCTGTAGAAATTGCTCACTGCTGCATAAGTCTAGCTTATCTGAACGTATTAAATTTTGTGAGGATAACAGTGGATGGGGAACAAAGGGGTCCTATTGTTACTTGTGTACACTTCTGTACATTTGAAATACATTCATATGTGTTACCAATCTGATTAGAATAAACTGCTTAATAATACAAACTTGTACAAAAAGATGAAGCTGCCACACAGCAGAAGTATGGGCTCCTCTTGAAAGACAATCAGAGAGGCTCCTCAGAGGAAATGCCACCCATGGGTAAGATGAAATTTTAAAACATGCTTAGGAGATACGAAAGAAAGTCAAAGTGATGAGTAAATTGTAGGAGACTGGGGAAGAAGCCCAGAAAGGATAGTGTTTCCCACGGAGAAGACACTTTCAGGATGGGGTACAGAAGGAAAACTAGAGAAAGAGTGAAATCTGTGCAGTGTGCAATTACATGTGGACACAATATATATATTGTTGTATATGAACCTAGAAATAAACTACAGACCAATAACCCTCGTGAACATAGAGAAATCCTTAACAGAATATTAGTAAATGGAATTAAATAATACGTAAATGCAATAAGACACCAAAGCTTAATCAGGGCTGATAGTAGGAATGCAAAGCTGGTTCAGTATCTGACAATAAATCAAGGTAGTGCACCGGATTCATAGACTGAAGAAGGAAAATGACATGACCCTATCAGTTGAAGAAAAGGCATTTGAAAAATGCAACACATTCAGGATGAAAAGTCTCAGAAAACAGGATGGAGTACTTCCTCCACTGGATAAGTAGTGTTTACCCCAAAATTCTGCAGTTAACATTATAGTTCACAGTGAAGAACAATGCTTTCCTCCTAAGATCAGGAACAAAGCAACAACGTGAGATTGGCACCTCATTCCAATGTGAGATGGACCTCTCCTTACGGGTTTCCCTTGTGGCTCAGTCGGTAAAGAATCCGCCTGCAATGCAGGGGACTAGAGTTCAATCTCTGGGTTGAGAAGATCCCCTGGAGAAGGAAATGGCAACCCACTCCAGTATTACTGCCTGGAGAATCCCATGGATGGAGGAGCCTGGGGGGCCACAGTCCATGTTGCAAGACTGAAGTGACGACTGAAGAACTGGACACAGCTTAGCAATTAAACCACCAGCAGCTCTTGTTCAGTTCAGTTCAGTTCAGTCACTCAGTCGTGTCCGACTCTTTGCGACCCCATGAATCACAGCACGCCAGGCCTCCCTGTCCATCACCAACTCCCGGAGTTCACTCAGACTCACGTCCATCGAGTCAGTGATGCCATCCAGCCATCTCATCCTCTGGCGTCCCCTTCTCCTTCTGCCCCCAATCCCTCCCAGCATCAGAATCTTTTCCAATGAGTCAACTCTTCTCATGAGGTGGCCAAAGTACTGGAGTTTCAGCTTTAGCATCAGTCCTTCCAAAGAAATCCTAGGGCTGATCTCCTTCAGAATGGACTGGTTGGATCTCCTTGCAGTCCAAGGGACTCTCAAGAGTCTTCTCCAACACCACAGTTCAAAAGCGTCAATTCTTCGGCGCTCAGCTTTCTTCACAGTCCAACTCTCACATCCATACATGACCAAAGGAAAAACCATAGCCTTGACCAGACGGACCTTTGTTGGCAAAGTAATGTCTCTGCTTTTCAATATGCTATCTAGGTTGGTCATAACTTTCCTTCCAAGGAGTAAGCACCTTTTAATTTCATGGCTGCAGTCACCATCAGTACCTGTAAATGGTATTACATTTTAATGTTCTCTGTCTCTATACCTGGTAATGAAAGTAATTGTTTTTCTTCATCTACCTCAATAAATATTGTAGCTGTTAAATTCACAAATATCTCCTAAAGCTTAATGGAGAAGGAAATGGCAACCCACTCCAGTGTTCTTGCCTGGAGAATCCTGTGGACAGAGGAGCCTGGGGGGCTGCTGTCCATGTGGTTGTGAAGAGTTGGACGTGACTGAGTGACTTCACTTTCACTTTTCACTTTCATGCATTGGAGAAGGAAATGGCAACCCACTCCATTATTCTTGCCTGGAGAATCCCCCAGGGACGGGGGAGCCTGGTGGGCTGCCGTCTACAGGGTCGCACAGAGTTGGACACAACTGAAGCGACTTAACAGCAGCAGCAGCAGACATAGAGATAGAGATATATGCCAGATAAAAGTTGAACAACAATTCCTTAGGAGTCTCTCATAGCTCAGTTTGTTAAGAATCCACCTGAAATGCAGGAGACCCAGGTTCAGTTCCTGGGTTGGGAAAATTCGCTAGAGTATTCTTGGGCTTCCCTTGTGATTCAGCTGGTAAAGAATCCGCCTGCAATGCGGGAGACCTGGGTTGGATCTCTGGGTTGGGAAGATCCCCTGGAGAAGGGAAAGGCTATCCACTCTAGTATTCTGGCCTGGGGAATTCCATGGACTACAGTCCATGGGGTCACAAAGAGTTGGACACGACTGAACAACTTTCACTTTCTTTGGAGTCCTGCATTCAATTTTATTTGTATTTTCACTTTCCATATTAATACATACTCTAACAGTTATGACTGGAAACATGATTTTGATTAGAAACACGTGATCATAAATTCCCCCCACCCTTTGTTTTCCAGGACATCACCTTCCAAGGTAAATATACAAGTGGAGATGCTGACAAATCCCAACACCTAAATGATAAACAAGCTGCGCTGCAGATGCAGGAGCTTTCCTGTCACCAGAGAGGGAGCAAGAGGGGAGACAGCCTTAGGTCTGGCTCGCTCCATGATGCAGCTTCTAAAACTCCGGTGAGAAAACACACCCCAGGCGCCTCTTCCTGCTTCCTGGTCTTGAATGAAAGACGCCCATTTACAGAGTCATTTTCAGCAGCAATTTCCAGATTTAAAGCACCGTGGTCAGTAAAATTCTATTTAAATCAGTCCTGGCTTATGCACTCCCCAGCGGATTCTAACAGAACTTGTGGCTTGTGAAGAGTCTGCTTCACTTCCTCCTCCCTCTGAAGGAAAAGCTGACCATCAGTGTAATAGGGGAGCCAGCTCTGTGTTAAACTGAACATTTCTCAACATTTCAGGATTATTTTATAGTAAGTTATTTCTGCCTCTGTACTGACATGTCTTCTAATGTAATTAACTAGAATTTCCTTTCAAAGTCACGAGAGGGGCTTCCCTGCTGGCTCATATGGTAAAGAATCTGCCTGAAATGCAGAAGTGGCTTCCATCCCTGGGTCGGGAAGATGCCCTGGAAAAGGAAATGGCAACCCACTCCAGTATTCTTGCCTGGAGAATCCCGTGGACAGAGGAATCTGGTGGGCTATGGTCCAGGGGGTCACACAGAGTCACACGCATCTCAGCAACTAAGACTTTCCCTTTCAATGTCAGGAGGGTGTCCGTCATTCATCTTCAGCCATGGTATGTTTCTCACCAGGCAAAGTTACTGCTACTCGGAGGATTCCCCTGCTACTGCCATAAACATTACTGTTTTTTCAGGGAGTCTAAAGATGATCCACAGAAAGAATGATTTAGAGTTGATTTATAGATAAATATGCATACTCTATGTTCCTCATGCATGCGTGCTAAGTTGCTTCAGCATTCCTCATCTTACCCAAATTTTGAGAGAACTAAAATTACAGCATTTATGGTTGTGTATAGACTTGCGATAAAAGTAGTTATTTACTTATATTATATTTTAACAAAAGGCTTAAATTTGTTATAAGAAAACAGGACAATGTCAATTATAAAATTGTGAAATTCAACTTTCCAGGGTTGTTGTTGTTCAGTCACATCCGACCCTTTGCCACCCCATGGACTGCAGCACGCCAGGCTTCCCTGTCCTTCGCTATCTCTCACACTTTTCTCCAATTCATGTTGATTGGTGATGCCACCCAACCATCTCATCCTCTGCCTTCCCCCTTTCCTCCTTTCCTCAATCTTTCCCAGCATCAGGGTCTTTTCCAGAGTTGGCTCTTCACATCAGGTGGCCAAAGCACTGGAGCTTCAGCATTAGTCCTTCCAGTGAATATTCAGGATTGATTTCCTTTTGGATTGACTGTTGTATGTTTTCAAGGATAAGCATGTATATTAATAAACATACATCTTTTCAGACTTTCTTTAACAATATACACATGCTTATACAAACAGATTTTACAAAAATAGGTGCATAATATTTTATATACATTGCTTTTTTACAATTTCAACACGGTAACATGGTCAACTTTCCATACTGGGCATAGAAATCGAAGTACATTATTTTAATAGTTTTATGAGTATTCCATGGTATGATTTTTTCCCTACTGTTAACATATGGGTGACAGCAACAAACACATGAGCAGTTATGAACAATTCTGAATATTCTTTACTGTGCCTGCATTTCTACAACCCTGTGAAGTCAAGGCTGATTGTAGACTTTTTACCAAAAGGTTCTTTTTTGATGGATAGCACCCCAGTGACATGAAGAAAGATGCTTCAGTCGAAGGGCTTGCTGTCTTCCTTAACTCACAGTTGATGAATGGACTTGAAACCCTGCAAGTCCCCCTGAGAATGGGATAACCTCCAGGATGATAGCTGTTATTCTTTGCTTTGGCGACTTCTTCCTTTTATTAAAAAATTTCAAAAATATCCAGTTCTTCACACATACTTTAGAGAATATATTTGACTCAAATTATATTTAGATAAATATGCAATGTCCTTTTTAATTCTTACCAATGAACATTATATAATTTACATAAGTGAAAATCAAGAATAGGAATTCATGATGGCCTATTTAATAATCTTTTTCTCTTCTTTAAAGTCCATAAGTGTCTTGTTTATATTTTATGATAGACTACCAGAATATAACCAAAGTCCATGCACTGTGCCTAATGTCTACCTACCCCCACCCCCCATATTTTAAGAGGGGTAATCATATTCTTTTGACTGCTGGGTGTTTTAATATTTTCCTGTTTATGGAGATTTATACATAATTGCTGTTTTGTACTGAAACTTGTCACCTTTCATTTCCTTGCACTCTTTTCAAATTCAATTCTTGGTGATGGAAATTGTTATGAAAAAATATATGTATTCCTTGGGTCTAAAGGCCTTGCTAAACTACAGTCCTATGAGTAACAATTTATGACTATCACATACCTAATTGTTATGACAGTTTCTATGACAGCTCATAAATAAAGCAAAAGCAACAACCAAATAAACACACAACTTTAAACCCCTGACATTCATTGTAAGAGAGCACTAAAGAATTCTGTTGAAGGGGAGGAAGGTGAGACAGCTTCGCAGAGATATCAAGGAAAATGATAATATCCAAGCACCAACTCTCACTTAACTTTTTGGTCAAGTTCTAGTCCTGTCTGTGTCAACTTAAGCTAGTTCTTTGCTACCACAAGAAAAGGGGAGTTTTGTGCCAGAAAAAAGGAAGCTGCTACCAAGAACTTGGAGACATCTTAATAGTTACATGACTATATTCTTGGAGGCAAAAAAATAATGAATCATCTTTTTCTCTTTTATTGGCCTATAGTTGATTTACACTATTGTGTTAGTTTCAGGTATACAACAAAGTGATTCAGTTATATATATTCTTCTATATAAATATGTTATATATATATATATAAATATTCTTTTACAGTTTCTTTTCCAACATAAATTCTTAAAAGATATTGAAAATAGTTTGTATGCTATTTAATGGAAATCCATTTTTTCATCTATTTTATGCATGGTATTGTGTATCTGTTAATCTCATACTTGTGACTTATCCTTCTCCCTCCCCTTTCCCCTTTGGTAACCATAATCTTATTTTCTGTGTCTGTGAACCTGTTTTTGTTGTGTGAATAAGTCCAATTGTACTATTTTTAGCTTCCACATGTAAGTAATGTTTGTTTTTCTCCACATGAATTATTCAGTATGTCCATCCAAGTTGCTGCAAATGTCATGATTTCATGTACTGTGTTTTTGTGGTTCAGCAACATTCCACTGTGTGTGCATGCGTGTGTGTGTGTGTGTGTGTGTGTCTGCTGTATCTTTATCCATCCCTCTGTTGATGGGCACGTGGGTTGCTTCCATGTCCTGCTGCTGTGAACACTGGGGTGCATGTGTCTCTTCAAATGAGAGTTCTCATCTTTCCTGAATACACCCCCAGGAGTGGGACTGCTGGATCATATGGTGGTTCTGTTTTTAATTTTTTAAGGAACCTCCATGCTGTTCTCCGTAGTGGCTGCACCGATTCAGAAAAAGAAATTACCCTTCTGAGTTTTCTGTGAATATTTTGACAGTGTGGACAAATCTTAGATGGTGGCAATATCTGAAAATTTAACAGGAGAGGGATGGAAGTAAAATAATAACAAGAATCAGGCAATAGTAGTAGTAATTTTTAAAAAAAACAGGGAATGAGGAGAAAGAGCTACACATAGAACATTCTGGGGGCCCAGCTTGCATCTGATATTGTGCAGTTGACAACACACTTGGCTGGTTCTCTTCCATTGCTTTGGGGAATGTCAAGGAGTTGAAATTATTTGTGGGTAAAGCACAGGCTTCCCAGGTGGCGCTAGTGGTAAAGAACCCACCTACCAATGTAGGGAATAGAAGATAGATAAAAGTCCCTGGATAAGGAAATGGCAACCCACTCCAGTATTCTTGCTGGAAGAATCCCCGGGACATGGGAGCCTGGCGGGCTATAGTCCGGAGGGCCGCAGGGTCAGACGCCAGTGAACCTCTGAGCACAGAGGATGAGGTAGCTCCAGAACTGGCCGGCAGGGGGCCTCAGCGACCACCTTGGAGTGACCCGGCTAGAACCTCAGTGTCCCTTCTTCCTCTCACAGGCGTCCTCAGTCTGGAGAAAGTGAAAACTGTGATGATTGGAAGGGTTTGGAACGACTGAGGGGAAGGGATAATTAAAACTGGAAAAGGGGGATTTGTCCGAAAACCTGGGATGAGGAATGAGAGTTTTCTATCATGTTTTGGCAGATGAGAGGCTAAAAATGCTGTGAAGACTTCCTGTTTGGCGAGAATGGAACAGTTGTCAATGAGATTGATGTATTAGATTCTACTTAATATACCTACGGGGACTCAGATCAACAGTAGCAATTTTCAGTTTTCGGTCATGTTGAAAGGGGCTTTTTAAAATTGTTATTATTTTGTGGAGATATAACTGATACATAGCACTGTGTGAGTTTAAGTCACACAAGTTTTCATACATTCATATGTTGCCACATAATCACTAGCACAGCCTTAGCTAACACCCCCATCGTGTCCCTCAATTATCATTCCTTCTGTGTGTGTGCTCAGTCGTTCAGTCGTGTCCAACTCTTTCTGACCGCATGGATAGTGCCAGGCTCCTCTGTCCATGGGGATTCTCCAGGCAAAAGTACCGGAGTGGCATGCCATTGTCTTCTCCAGGGCATCTTCCTGACCCAGGGATCAGACCCACATCTCCTGCATCCGCTGGCAGATTCTTTACCTCTGAGCCACCAGGAAAGCACTCCTTTTGCATAGAGAGCATTTAAGATCCATTTCTTAGTCACTTTGAGGTAGATAATATGGTACTAACTGTAGTCACAGGACTGTGTGTGAGGTCTCTTCTAACTGCAAGATTGTACCCTTTGACCTTTTAAAAATGTGATCTAGCTCCTGTAGTCAACCGCCTGGCCTGAGGCTTCAATAAGGTTATTTTCTTAAAAAGTAACACCAGTGTGGTAAAAATGCTTAGCACTGAGCTCTCTCCCTATGCAGCCTGTGTGCTCGTCTCTGTGAGCAAGGCTGGGAAATTGTCAGGTTTAATTATAGGAAGGAAGGGAATTTTAGTCTCTCTGAAAGTTCAGACTGTTGCAGTAAATTAAAACCCAGGCAAAGGAATGCATTTTCAGAGGAAATTTCTTTAGATTGCTTATGGAGATAAGGAATCCACGATGCTCACTATCGCCTTTCAACTGGTGCTGGAGAGAAGTGTGTGTGGGTGGGTCCAACTCTTCGGACCCCATGGACTGTAGCCCGCCAGGCTCCTCTGTCCACTGGATTCTCCAGGCAAGAGTACTAGAGTGCTTTGCCAGTTCCTTCTCCAGGGATCTTCCCGACCCAGGGATCAAACTGGTCTCCCACACTGCAGGTAGATTCTTTACCGTCTGAGACACCAGTGATGTTCTAAAGAGGCCCTAATCAGGAACTAGTTGAAAATAAAATGCTAAAGGTTCATGCTGGGGTGAGGAAAACTCCATTGGAAGTTTCCTGGCTGTTAAAGATCTGGAAAGGTTCACTACAAAATGGAGATGAAGCTGACAGGGGGAATGAGGATAAGTCTGAAGTCAGTGAGCTTGAAGATGTACGATAAACTGTGATGAGAAGTCAAAAGCACATCATGATGGCAATCCCTGATGCCTTTCATGGGAGTGACGAGTGTTGCCTTGCAGCTTCAGTGAAGGCAATAGGAAGGATGGGTTCAGAAAACTCCTGCTAAGCAATATCCAGGTACTGAAGGGAAACAAATGGAAACTATAGAGGAGGAAGAAAAAATGAGAAAAAATAAAGGATAGTAGGAACCACAGCCCTACACCCCATATAAACAAGAGCTTATTCTGTCTGGAGTATTTGTGATTTGGTTGATGTGGTTTCCAGACTTGTTTATTTGTTGTGGAACAGCTGGGGTTTCCAGGAAAAGTCTCAGTAGAACTGCAGGCCGCAGACTGAGAAATCCCAGAAAGATTAAGCTCCCTTGGTTGTTCCGAGTTTCACAATGCAAGCAAGTCTAGGAGGGAGAAGGGGAAAGGGAATTGGAGTCTTATCTACTTCTCTGTGAATTAGCAGGTCCTATTTCTCATGGGTTTATTAATGAAATCTGTGTGTCAGTTCAGTTCAGTCCCTCAGTCATGTCCCACTCTTTGCGACCCCATGGACTACAGCACGACAGGGCTCTCTGTCCATCACCAACTCCCAGAGTTTACTCAAACTCATGTCCATCAAGTCAGTGATGCCATCCAACCATCTCATCCTCTGTCATCCCCTGTCATCCCCTTCTCCTCCCACCTTCAATTTTTCCCAGCATCAGGGTCTTTTCAAATGAGTCAGTTCTTCACATCAGGTGGCCAAAGTATTAGAGTTTCAGTTTCAACATCAGTTCTTCCAATGAACACCCAGGACTGATCTCCTTTAGGATGGACTGGTTGAATCTCGTTGCAGTCCAAGGGACTCTCAAGAGTCTTCTCTAACACCACGGTTCAGAAGCATCAATTCATCAGTGCTCAGCTTTCTTTATAGTCCAACTCTCACACCCATACATGACTACTGGAAAAATCATAGCTTTGACAAGATGGACCTTTGTTGGCAAAGTAATGTCTCTGCTTTTTAATATGCTGTCTAGGTTGGTCATAACTTTTCTTACAAGGAGTAAGCATCTTTTAATTTCATGGCTGCTGTCACCACCTGCAGTGATTTTGAAGCCCAAGAAAATACAGTCTGTTGTGTGTATTAGCTTTCTATTGCTGCTATAACAAATGACTACACACTTGGTAGCTTATGAAAATATAGATTTATTATCTTACAATTCCACAGATCCGAAGTCCCACATGGGTTTTAAGGGCTGAAATGCACGATGTTGCCAGAGCTGCTTCCTTTATGAAATGTCTCTGGGAAAATCCAAATCCCTTGCCTTTTCCAGCTTCTACAGGCCTCTGACTTTCCTTGACCCATAGCTGCCCTCTTTCATTCAAAGCCAGCAAGGTTGAACCTCCCTGATCATTTACAGCAACGCCTCCCTCTGACACCCCCTCCCCCAGCCGTCCTCTCCCCACCCCCACCCCCGCAGCCACCCTTCTTGAGCTTATCAGAAACAGCTCCTGTGTGCTCCATTGTGTCAGACTCTTTGCAGCCCCATGGACTGTAGCCCACTAGGGATTTCCCAGGCAAGAATACTGGACTGGGTTCCATTTCCTCCTCCAGGGGATCTTTCTGACCCAGGGATCGAACCTGCATGTCTTATGTCTCATGCATTGGTGGGTGGATTCTTTACCACTGGGAAGCCTGCCGTTTCTTTCCATGTGATGAAATTGGGCCCAAGTGGATACTTCTGGCTATCTCCCCATCTCATCATCCTTCACCTTAATCACATCTGCAGTGTCTCTATTATACAGGTGTACCTTAATTCATTGCATTTCCCTTCACTGTGCTTTGCAGATACTTTTTTAATAAATTAAAAGTTGTGACCACCCCTCAGTGAGCAAGTCCAGAGGTACCATGTTTCCAACAGCGTTTGCTCTCTTAGTGTCTGTGTCACATTTCAGTACTTCTCACAATGTTTCAAACTGTTTCTAACTTTTCATTGTTGTTACACTTGTAATGTTGATCTGTGACCTTTTATATTACTACTATTCTTCTCTGAAGGCTCAGATGCTGGTTAGCATTTCTTAGCAATGAAGTATTTTTTAATTAAGGTATGTAAGTTTTAAGTTGACTCATTGGAAAAGACTCTGATGCTGGGAGGGATTGGGGGCAGGAGGAGAAGGGGACGCCAGAGGATGAGATGGCTGGATGGCATCACTGACTCGATGGATGTGAGTCTGAGTGAACTCCGGGAGTTGGTGATGGACAGGGTGGCCTGGCGTGCTGCGATTCATGGGGTCGCAAAGAGTCGGACATGACTGAGCGACTGAACTGAACTGAACTGAAATTTTAGTCTTTTTTAGACTTAAGGTTATTGCACACATAGCAGACTATAGCGTAAACATAACTTTTACATTCAGTGAGAAACCAAAAAATTTACTTTTTACTTTATTAAGTAAAATGTTTAAAAATAATTTTTACTTTATTTATTAATTCTGTATTAATTTATTATATTTATTAATTATATTTATATATTTGTTATAATTTGTTGTATTTATTAATTTATTACTATATATTTATTAATTGTATTAATTTCTTCATTGTGGTAGTCTGGGAATGCAACCTGCAATGTATCTGAGGAATGCCTATAATACAATTTATTTACTGTCTCCTGAGAATAGGATTGGACCATTTGGGGGTGAGAGGGATGGGTTTTATTCTGCCTACCACACTTTGTAAAAATAACTTTTTCTCATCATTGGTTAAAGAATAAGGAGTAAATGGTATTATTACATATTGCTCTATGTGAACAATGTCTCGATGTATGAAAGACTTTATATGTTTTAAAGCATCAAAGTTTCATAATAAACATGAAGGCACTCTTGCCAATAATAGGATCAAGAGCAATTGGCCTCTGTAGCTGCAAAAATGTGTTCTTAGGTGAAGAAATTTCTTCTCTGAGCTTATCAGATACACGATGCAGAAATGGAAGTCAGCAGTCATTTGCATTTCCATAAATTTCATAACATGTATTGATCCCTCTTGCATGGAGTACGTTTCCAGGTGAGCAGCCACTATAGTCACTATGCTTTCTCACCACCCTTTCCAGACGATTAAGCTTCAGAGTAGAATTTAAAGTCAACATCATCTCATTCTGCCCTTATTCTCGGATCAGGAGGTTTAATGTATAGATGTATTATTTCCCTGATAGTGTAGTGCCTGTTTATCCTATTTTCAGATAAAATGATTTAAGAACTAAGATTCTTGGAGAGTTCAGTGGCACAAGCAGCTTCTTTACAGCTATCTGTGACTATAGCATCAGGATTTCGTGGTGGAAAGAGATTTCTTAGAAATTTTACCCAGAATCTGTCTGACCTCTATTTTAACAACAGCAGCTACAAATCTGTAACTCTTGACTGCTCTAGCAAAGCTCATGATTTGGGGTATAAAATTTGAAGTGGTACCAAGCACCTGAGATGGAGAAATTGGAGTAAAGTTGAGGTTATATTTCTCTGTTTGAATTGATGCGACTTTTGTGCAGTGTAGGTGTGCTTGTGCTTTTGACAAAAGTAATTAATTAAATTGAATCAACAAAAACACTTCTCTTTTGCATTAACAATTAAAAGATTCTAATTTTGGCAAACATCACCAAATCTGTAGTCTCCATAACAACTTTTGTTCCTTTATTGGCATAACAGTTCTATAAAACACGAACCATAGATGCATATTACTAAATGAAAGGAGCCAATCTGAGATGGCTACATGATATATGATTCCAAATTTAAGACATTTAGGAAAAGGCAAAGCTATGGAGATATTAAAATGATCAGTGACTTTCCATGGGCTTCCCTGGTGGCTCAGATGGTAAAGAATCTGCCTGCCAATGCAAGAACCACAGGAGACCTGGGTTTGATCCCTGGGTCAGGAAGATCCCCTGGAGAAGGGAATGGCAACCCACTCCAGTATCCTGGCCTGAAGAATCCTA
This sequence comes from Bos indicus x Bos taurus, assembly GCF_003369695.1. Lineage (NCBI taxonomy): Eukaryota > Metazoa > Chordata > Mammalia > Artiodactyla > Bovidae > Bos > Bos indicus x Bos taurus. The sequence continues at coordinate 6,315,961 of NC_040099.1, read as the reverse complement.
TTGACAGAGGAGCCTGGCTACAGTCCATGGGATTGCAGAGTCAGCCACAGTTGATCGACTAACATGTTCACTTTCCAAGGGCTGGGAGTAGGGGAGGGAGAATGAATCTGGGGGAAGACAGAGGATTTGGGGGGCAGAGAAGATAATCTGATACTATAATGATGAATATACGGCATTATTAGTGACTGAGTGAAGTCGCTCAGTCATGTCAGACTCTTTGCAACCCCATGGACTGTAGCCTGCCAGGCTCCTCCATCTATGGGATTTTTCCAGGCAAGAGTGCTATAGTGGGTTGCCATTCCCTTCTCCAGGGGATCTTCCTGACCCAGGGATCAAACCTAGGTACCGTGCTATCAATTGTGCTGTGGACCTAAAACTGCTCCAAAAAAATTCTTAAGAAATTAAATGTCACAAGAATATTACCTCTCTAAAATTTGAAAATTAAATGATAGTATATTTTTGATGAGATTGTACACACATACATACAAACACATACACATGCCATTTTCCCCCAAATTAAGAATTCATGCTAAACTGGATCATTTGTGAATGTCAATTTTATTTGTTTTAATATCTCAAATTATCTATATGCTTCATCCTGAAACATTTTCTATGATTAGTAAAAAATTACAATAAAAACATAATTAACACATTTTCTAGATTACATAGCTGAGTTTTATTTTGCATATTTCAAATGTGAGTTAATTCATAATTTGCAACTGTGCATACAAAAGAGAGATGTATATTTCTCCATTCAGTGGAGATATGTACATATCTGACTGTTGTTAGAGAGCACGCCCTGTGGTTTACGATATGCAGTAACATTTTATTCTTTCCCTCATCTTTCCTTTTCCCAGTGAAATACTGAATTCTAAATGACCACCTGTCTAAAGAGCTTATGAAGTAGAAAGAACTGATTTATTTACAAGGCACATCTTGGCAAACATTCTTAGATCTCACCTAAAGTCTCAGGAAAACCAGAGACTCTTTCATCATTCAGAGGATCAAATGAAAGTACTTCACATCATTTTGTGTCATGAGCCAGGAGCATATAAAGTATTCAAACGCTATGAAAGAGCCTAAAATCCTGGTTCTTCAAATTCGTTGGGCGCTAGCCCCAGAATGTGGCTGATATCAAACAGTGGCCCCTAGTCGCCCGTGTCCTAAAGAAGGGCTCTGCTGTATGTAGCAGTTGTGCAGAAACACACTGGCATATGGAGAAAGTCACACACACACACACACACACACACACACACACACACACGGCTAAGGGATGAGCTTATGAATTTACTGAACTCACTTCTGTGGAACCAACACCATTTAAAAGAGAAACAGTACTACGCTGATATTAATCACAGAGTGGATATTTTGAAACTGCTATGCTTTTACCAAACATGTGGACTCAGATGAAAAGGAATGCTATAGCAATAGTCTTCTCATGTTTTAAGTTATTTCTGTCTTTACAGATCTTCCTAGACTTACAACCGGGTTATATCATGATAAACTCATTGTGAGTTGAAAATATCAGATGCTGAAAATGTGTTTAATACTGAACATCATACTTTAACCAAACTTACAGTAAATATACTCAGAACACATACATTAGCCTACATTTGGGCAAAGTCATCTGAAACAAAGCTTTTTTAATAATAGTGTTGAATAGCTCATGTAATTTACTGACTACTGTACTGAAAGTGAAAAGCAGAATGGTTGTAAGTGTACTGGCTGTTTACCCTTGTGATCTCATGGCTGACTGGGAGCTAGGACTCACTGCTCTGCCCAGCTTTATGAGTGTCTTATAGCATATTGCTAGCACCGAAAAAAATCCAAATTCAAAATAAGGTTTCTAGTGAATGTGTTTCCCTTTTGCACTGGCATAAGGTGGGAAAAAAATCATAATTTGAACCATCACAGGGAAAGTCTTGTACAGATAGGGTACCCGTGTGTGTGTTAGTCGCTCAGTCGTGTCTAACTCTCTGCCACCCCATGGACTGTAGCCCGCCAGGCTCCTCTGTCCATGGGATCCTCTAGGCAAGAATACTGGAGTGGGTTGCCATTTCCTGCTCCAGGGGAGGGTACTCATACTTTCTTTTAAAAAGGAACATAGAACTTGGCAAATGTTCAGGTACTAAATATTTGGGGGGTTAAAACATACACTGTTTTAAGATGCCTCTGAAATATTCAATAATACCATTAGTATTGTCAAATATGCAGCAAGGCAAATTAGATTAATTGATAAAAGGAAAATGACTCAGCTGCTCCTTTCTGTTCTGCTCTAAGGGCTTCCAGGGGTCAGGGAACAAAAAAAAAGAAAAGAAAAACACAGAGTCCTGGTGTGATGATCAGATATGAGGAAAGAGATTATAAGAGTACTGGGTGGGGTGCTGAGTCACCCTGGTAATGGGTTCAGATGATATTTTCAACAAAATAAAAACAAATCAATTGACCAAAAATGACAGCAGCAGTTGAGTCTTGACTGGAAAGGAATTGATTTCCAATACATTTATTACCAACCATATCCCATCAGTGGAAGAAGGGTTGGATCTAAGTATTTTCTTCTATAAAACAAAAGGGGTCAGATTAAAAGAGGAACAAAATGAATTTGTATCTTTTCCTCTTTAGTCACTGTATCAATAACTCTGCAGGAAAAAATAAAAATAGCCTGTGTGTTTCACAAAAATCTCCTACTTCCATTGAGTTAAATTATGCTGAAATAATTACAATAGGTTATTCATTAATCAACTATTCCACAGGCCATTTTCCAATAATTCATTACCAGGGGACTAATTTAACAAAATTAGCTTTCTTCACTTGAGACACCAACTCAGGGAAACTAAACTACCAGGCTAAACTACCAACAAGAGGTCTTGGAATTTAAAGAACTAGAAAGTGCTAAGTTTTCCTGGGTTGTTGACACTTCTCAGAAATGGAAATGTCAGTCACTCTCGTATTTTCTACTTCTGGCTTTATGAAATTTATTTTCCAATCTGCATTTCCATCCTCATTGCACTTCTGATATATGTTCTTGTACACCAATTAAATGTATTTGTCTTTCTCCTGAACATGTTACCTGAGATGGTCTAACTATCATCACAGGTGTGTTGGGGAGGCCGGTCTTCACCTGGGTGGAAATGATAATGATTAAAAGGATTACTAAAATTATACGACATTTTACCTCCTATATTAGACCATTTTGTATATTGACAAAAAGTCCAAACACACATTAATAACTTGCCAGTGTTCCTGTAATTAGTAACACAAGTAAAATACAAAATTCATCTCTTTTTGAACATACAGTATGTTCATTCAACACATATATGTTTAAGTATCAAAAAGTTTTATTGGTTCTGAGGATATGAGCATGAACGTGAAACTTTTCCTTCCTGTGTAGAGTTTACGTGAACTTTTGATATTGAATTAGTTTCCTAATTTGTGGTCTCCATGTTCTTTTTTCCCTTCACAAATCCTTCTACCTTATATTGACAGAATCGAGTTTCTTAGAGTTTGATAGAACACACATTCCCTCACAACCCAGTAATATCAAGTGATTATGTTATTAATCACAACTTGAAGTTCAACTGTCTTTGCTCAGTATGCACAACTCATGGTAAACTGCCTCCTGTATTTCAGACATCCTTCTTATCTATTCATTATTAGAATGAATAATTCTAATATTAGAATTATTGCTCCAAAGTATGTTTAAAATATCCCAAGGATGCCTTAGTGGCCAACACTCATCTTCATTAGCCTCCCCCTTTATCTATGTGAGACCAGTCCCCAGCCCTCAGCTCAGACCTTCAGTCCCCTGAATCCTTCCCTGACGCCCACAGTCACGTGAGCATCTCGCTTTCTAATCTGCCATAGCAATTATGATTTGTATGGCTGCTGGGACGTACATAGATTCCATCACTATTTTTTTTCCTATGTGTGTGTAACTGCAAACAGATTGGTAATTCAAAGAAGAGTTTTACCACACTAGTGGTTTACTACTAGTTTAACGATCACAATTTGTAAGGAAACATAATTTATTAAATAAGTGTATAAAAATACTTTGCTTAATTGAATACTTCCTTGATTTACCAATTCCACTATTTACTAAAGATGTGCCAGGTGAGGTGCCAGAAGGTAGGTAAAAAGAGACCTGAAAGCAAATGATTCCTAGCATTAATGAGTAACACCCCAATAAATGCATAATGTTCACAGTGAGTTACTCATTATCTGTGACTTGCTGAATTTTGCCAATATGTTTATTTTTATATTATACTCAAACTAAATGTGTATTTCATAAAGAATTGTCTCTAAAGATTATATTGTTTAAATTAGTAATTTACAGAATCCTTTTAAAAGAAATCTCAATTGTAAATGTAATCAATTTACTAATAGATATTCTTGCTCTGTCCTAAATATCTGTAGTCTCTCTCTATACATCCATCAAGAGTCTGCCAAAAAATTAGAAAATATCAAAATGCAGGAGGATATGAAGTAACATTCTCAGGGGAAATTCAAGATACGACAGACAAAACAATGCAATTATGAAAAGGAAAATAATTTAGCAGAAATCCAATAAAATCTCAGTAGTCATTTTTGAATTAACTTGGGAATGGTATCAGGTAGAGAAGGAAACATTAGTATTTAGTAGATATATTAAAATCCATTCAGTAATAAAAAGAACACACCTTAAATCAAAAAGAGAAAACTAATAACTTTGAGTCAATTACAGTAATTAGATGGTGTTGGGAAGAAAGTGAGAGTCTAAATGGTGTCCCTTCCCCCATTGCTGAACAAACTCAATTACACATTTTTGTCTCTATATAACGGTTTCTTCCTTTATATTTTTATGTTTCATCTATTTTCTCCAATTTCAAAATACATAGTTGTAAATTGGTATTCCTTGACATTTATTGGATCGGTTTATTACATATGTTTCAGCACAAAGGCAAAAATACATGATCAGACATTTCTTGATGGCTTTCTTTGTGAAGAATACTGGTTCTATGAGAGTCTTGAATGCTATTTTCTACAGATTATTTTGGAATCAAAGTAGATTAGAAATGGAAACATAATTTAGATGCCACTGAATTCATGTCTTTAAATATATTAGAGAACTAAACTGAATTGAATTCCAGATGTTTTCACAACTAGAAAGTGAGTCAGTACAATCCAGTTTCTTTTAACAGGATACAGACCAATTGCCTATAAATTCTTGTTTTAATTTACACACTGAAAATTGCCAGTAAGTCTGTATGAATTTTGAAAATTCACAGACCAAAACTAGTGCACTGTTCCACTATTCAGAATTGCTTTGTTGTTCAGAATATATATTCTCCCTCTCTACATATTCTTTCCCTCTCTCTAAACTACAGGAGAAACAGGGAGGCATATTATGAGAGTAAGTCTTTACCTATCGTATCTCAGGGCACGATTAATAGAAGTAATTATGTGTAGTAAATTGTTTAAAAATTGGCTATTTTGAAATCACAAGGCAAATAATGGGAAAAGAGCAACAGGTGTCTAGGAAATTAAAAATGTGCTTAGTTGCTCAGTCATGTCCAACTCTTTGTGACCCATGGTCTATAGCCCACCAGGCTCCTCTGTCTGTGGGATTCTCCAGGCCAGAATACTGAAGTGGGTAGCTAGTCCCTTCCCCAGGGGATGGTCCTGACACAGGGATTGAACCCGGATCTCCTGCATTGCAGGGGCTTCTTTATTGTCTGAGCCACCAGAGAAGCCCAAATTAAAAATAGTAAATATTTCATCCAATTTTATATATCTGGATAAAAGAAATGTTTTTCTTTGAAAATAGTTTAACTTATCAACACAGAAGTTATTAAAGATAGACCGTAAGCAAAGAATTATCATATACATTGTGAACTTTATGAAACAAATACCCAGGGTAAACATTTTAAGAGGAAGATACATTCAAATTGTCATCAATTTGCATCCCCAAATTAACTTACATAAAATGCTAAGAGAGGAAGAAATGGTTTCTTTTTTTGTAACAAAGTTAACATTGTATAAATAAAACCCAAACACCTTAGAATATTTGTAATTATATATGTTGATAAAAATTTTTCCTAGATACAGTAACAATAAAAATTTCAGATTACTTGAGGTCATTTATCTATTTCCTCAGAAATTAAGACAACAAATATTTAGACAGGAATGCATAAAAGATTTCAAGGTATTACTTCAAATCACAGGGGAAAGATGATTATTTATCCAACAATGCAGAGAACACAGGTTAAATTCCTGGACTGGAAAAATCCCCTGGAGAAGGGAAATGGCAGCCCATTCCAATATCCTTGGCTGGAAAATCCCATGGACAGAGGAGCCTGGTGGACTATATTCCATGAGGTTGTAAAGAGTTGGGCACGACTGAGCAACTAAACAGCAACATGGCACAATTTGGTATTATTGAGTAAAAAAAAAAATTCTACCTAACTCCTTAAAGTAGATAAACTCCAGACTTAGACGATATTACTTTGCTATTTAATGTATTCATGCAAGGACACTTACATAAACTTTTACACAGAATAATATATCAATTCTGTTTTTGGTCTGCATATACATTCTCCTCATCCTTGTATAATTATGTTTGTTTTTGGCTCTGCCTTCTGTTTTTCATCTATTCTACATAGAAAAGCAATGCTCATCTATCTCCTGTGTTCACTAGGATGGATGTTTCCATATTTTCTCTGTTGCCCTCCATAGACAAATATGCATATCATATGAAGGGACTATTTGCATGCAAGTTTCCTTTTTTAAAGACTGTTTCTATGTCTTGCTTTTCTCCTTGGTAACACCTCATAGAAACCCCTGTAAGTCTGCTAGTTGACAGCTGACTTGTCTGTTTGAAGGGCTCTGTTGCTGATGGCAAATTTTGACACTGCTTCTAAGAATTTCCTTTTGTATTTTTGTTTTCAGCAATTATACTGTAATATCCTTGGCGTGGATTTCTTCGTATTCATACTGCTCAGGAGTAGTTGAGTTTTTACATGTGTTATTTGTATCCTTTTTCACCGTTGAGGGTTTCCTTTTGGTTATTTTCTCTTGACCTGTCTGCCTTTTCACTAATTTTTCATTCTTAGTAAAGATAATAACCCTGGTACTTAAAGAACTTTGATAACAAAGCCAATATCTAGGTCCTCCGGGATCACTTTCTAATACAATTTTTTCTCTTATTTGACCTCTTTTGGTACTGTACTGGCCTGCCTTGTTTTTTAATGAAAGCCAACTATTTTGTGTGAAAAACACGTAGAGATTCTAAAAGAGCTTATGTTTCTCTAGAAGAGCATCACTCTTTCTTTTCTGTCATGATTTCTCTAGGATTAAGATATCTGGTGGCTCAGATGGTAAGGAATCTGCCTGCAATGCAGGAGATCCACGTTGATCCCTGGGTTGGGAAGATCGCCTGGAGAAAGGAATGGCTACCCACTCCAGTATTCTTGCCTGGAGGATTCCATGGACAGAGCAGCCTGGCAGGCTACAGTACTTGGGGTTCCAAAGAGCCAGACAGTACTGAATGACTAACATATGTCATGTCATGAGATATCTCAAGTCCTGGTGAACTAAATAGGTTTTGGATATATTCCAATACATTTTTTTTTCTTCTTTTGATCCTTTCATAGGAAATTTTCTACTTTTTTCCTACTTACATGTTTTCAGAGGGGCAATAATTTTTCACAAGTAAATGGATCATAGCCAAAAAGCAGGTGCGACCTTAATTTTGGTAAAATGGGATTTCTGCCTTTTATATTGGTGGATAGTGCTGTGCTCAGTCCTGTCTGACTCTGTGGCCCCATGGACTGTAGCCCGCCAGGCTCCTCTGTCCATGGGATTCTCCAGGCAAGAGGACTAGGATAGGTAGCCATTCTCTTCTCCAAGTGGTCTTCTCAACCCAGGGATAGAACCCATCTCAGATGACCTTTAATTTTATAAAATGAAATTTCTACCTGTTAGATTGGTAGATAAGTAATGGGAAAATACATAACTGAAAGTTTCTCTTCACTCTCAATGGCTGCATATAAATTGGTAAGAACCTTTTATAGTATGTTTTTAAAATATACTTGAAATTCAGGATTATAGATACCTTTCAACTCAGAACTACTTTCCTTTTCTTTAGATATCTTGACTTAAAACGTACTCACACACTACTTTAACATTGCACATAAAGAATTTTATTGTGACATTTTAATAAATGTAAATATGACTATTGGCATAAATATTGATAGGTGTCTGTATGAGCACATGATGGATGAGTAGAAATACATAGAATATTTACTTTATAAAACTAGGTATAAAATTAGATCTTTGGATTATTTTCACAGTACCCAGCTTACACAGCACACAAAAATACACATACTTAATTGGGGTTATTGAGGTTATTTTCATATGAAATTATAAAAGACCTAAAATAAAGCTTCTTCAAGTAAGCCAAGCCATTTATATTTAATACTGTTGATTAAAAGCATGAAATTGATTTATTCTAGGTAAAGTTGTTGACCCTTTATTGGGAAATTAAAATAAATATATAATTTTTCCTTTTTCCCTCTGCTATGTAGCCTCTTTCTACCTCAACATTCAGTGGCTCTTGATACTTTTTATATAATTCTACAGTATTAATTTAGTCTCTATGGAGGCAATCCCTTTCATAAGATTAGATGGAATCACATTCATGAAGAAGATACATGGGAATGAAGGGATGTTTTAATATAATCAACCAACAAATTTCATTTCTGTATAAAAGTGTTAGTTCCTCAGTTGCATCCAACTCTTTGCGACCGCTTGGACCATAGACTTCCAGGCTTTTTTGTAGAACTCCTTGTAATATTTTTCTACTTTTTTTGGATTTTAAATTTCCCTTATTTTACTCTTCATCTTTTCAATTAATCCAAACAGGAGGTAGAATAAAAACATTGTAGTTATGGGAGGAAGGCTTAAGAATGAGGGGATATATATATATACATACAGCTGATTCATTTTGTTGTACAGCAGATATTAACACAATATCATTAAGCAAGCATGTGTGTCTGTGTGTTAGTCGCTCTGTCGTGTCCGATTCTTTGTGATGCCGTGGACTGTCGCCTGCCAGGCTCCTCTGTCCATAGAATTCTCCAGGCAAGGATATTTGAGTGGGTAACCATTCCCTTCTCCAGGGGATTTTCCTGACCCAGGGATCGAACCCAGGTCTCCTGTGTTAAAGCCAGATTCTTTATCCTCTGAGAAACCATCAGGGGAGCCCAAAGCAATCATGCTCCAATGAAAAAATTTGTAGCTAAAAAAAATTATGTAGAAATACAAATCACTTTTCAGATTGCAAGGGAAGGAAACATTTCAGAGACATCTACCCCTAATTGTTAGGAATTCACTGTCTCAATGTTGCACTTGATGATAAATAAAACACGAAATCTTGAGTTTCACTGAAATAAAATTCCATGCATATTCTGTTATAGAAGTCTGAAGCAAAAAGGCATAGTTAACATTTAAAGCTTCCTTGATATTGAATTTTCTTTCTCCTTTAAAATACTACTGCTAATGTGTATGTTCAGTATTCCTACAGTGGAAACTCAGATTTTCCAGCATGTTGACAGTGGTTGGCTGATCAAGCAAACCAGTTCTAAAGATCTGAATGAATTAAGGAATCCGTGGTTTAAAATGAACCTGTTCATCATATATTCTATTTTCGCTTTTACTTTTACACTATTAATTGTAAAATATTAGCACTTACTTTTGAGGTCATAAAAGTCAAGGATCTCAGAAGAGGCAGCTTCCAGCAGGGATGAGGAGCCAGTCAGATGTGTCTGTGCTCAGCATGAGGCTTCTTCAGCTGCAAAATAAAATGAATCAACCATAGAATCCACGACAAGCTAATGGCTATGACTGTAGTGGTCAGATGACGTTATCTCTGCATAATTAAATTTTTAATTAAAGTGACATTATAAAATAGGTGAACATAAAAATTATAAACATCAAATATTGTAGTAGTAAAAAGACAAAATTGGTTGCCTTACTTGCTAATTTGCAGTTTATTTTGAGTTTCTAAGATTATATCATATATCATAGATAAGGAGATATTAATGCATGGGCTCTTTTTTAATATTTTTGAGATGGATGCTTATTCTAAAAAGGGTTAGAAGCATGCACATTATTTTACCTATTCCTATAAAGCACTTCCTTGTCTTCTCATAAAAAACCTTGGTCAGGTAATCAAGTTTAACAGCAACACTGCTAAGCTATGTTGATGGCATGCATGTGCCCTTGGTATGAAGTAAAGGGAAAGGTTTACTGGTCATCTTCCCAAGTTCTGTGACGTCAGTCTAAACATGAGACAAACATCATGTAAGTTCTAACTGAGGTACATTCTACCAAACGCCTGACTACTTCTCAGAACTGTCAAGGTCTTCAAAAACAAAAAGAATTTGAGAAACTGCCAGTCAAGAGACATGGCAAACAAATGCAACGCCTGCATGGGATCCTGAAATAGGTAAAGGACATTAGGGAACAAACAAAGGAACCTGACTAGAAAACTAAATGTTTAGAAAAGCGTTTCCTTGTGCATTGGTTCATTTAATCCTCCTAGCTATGCTATGTTGTCGATATTATTTAGTTTTGCTTTGGATAGACAACTGAGGCTTAGAAAATCTTTGGCCTCTTTCTTAACAGCATCACTCTAGTATAATATTGTGGAAAATGGACTTGAATCCATGTGATTGATCATGGGTTCTTTGTTACACAACCCGGATCATGAAACGCCACCACTATGGGGCCATTGGGTATTAGACAAGATTTTTGAAACATTTATTCAAGTTTCTTAATGATGTGTGCAGTGTTATCTATTGGAGTCTTAACTAGGTAGTGCTAGGTTTCTGAAGAAGAAAATATGGTATAGAGTTTAAATGCTCAGATAGGGGAGTATGTTTCCTAGATTCAAAGTCCATGGTAACACTTGGTAGCTGGACAACCTGGCCAAATTCTCTGTGACTTTTTGCTCTCTTTTATAAAACTAGAGTAATAGAATGACATATATTTCAAGGATATATTGATAAGATTAAATTTTATATATTTAAAGTATTTACAACAATTCCAAGTGCATAATCAATGTCCAATTATCATTATTTATAACAATTCCTTAATACATTTATCAAAGAGAGTCATCAGATTAATTTGGGTACCTGTAAAATTATTAGTTTGGAAATCTTAAAGGACTATATAGATGCTATAACAGATTAATGTGATTTAAAAACACAATTACATAATTAAACAGTCCAAGATATAGCGTGGAGTGCATGACAAGTTTTGCCTCATAAACCAAATGTAGCCCTTGCTATCTAATGGGGAGGATAACCAAGAAACCTTTGATTTCTCCCTGAGGTAAATACCTTATGAAGTTTAAGAATAACTCTATACTATAAATTTTTGATTGTGATAGTCCTCTTTTCAAAATTATTCAATATTTAATATTGCATTACATTATAGATGACCAGCTGGTATTTTCAGTAAAGAGGTTTCCAAAAGATTTTAAGACTCTCACAGATGGTCTGCATTTCCTTCATTAAATTCTACTAGTATCTGCACAGCTTATTCCAGCCACTTTATGTGCCATTAAGTAGACATTTTGGGTAAAAATTATTAGGCATTTAGTGGATTAACCTTTCATATCCTGTTCAACATGCCTCCAGCCTGAGATGTTTCCAGACCTACCATGGCTTACACACTCATACATGTGTGATTTTATCTCCGGGAAATAGACCCCACAGTAGGATTTATGAAGCAAACTCATATGAATTTATAATTTGATAAAACTGTGCCCAGTTACTTGAGAAAACATGGCAATTATCCACACTTTTATTAGCAATTTATGTGACATTGTTTTCTTTTCTACAGTTTTATTGTTCTCTTTCTTCCTCTTCTATTCCACCAGCCAGATCTGGCAGGTGAAAATGATAATTTGCTTTTATTTGAATCTGTATGTTACAGATTACTGGTCTGGTTAGTACCTTTTTTGAATCTGTATGTACAGATTACTGGTCAGGTTAGTACCCTATCTTATTTTGAATTGATTATATTCTGAGTAACACTTACCATCCTTTACTTCTTCTTCTTTTTTTTTTTACTTTATTAAAATTTGCTCCTCTCATTCTTGCTTTCTCATTCTTATCAGCATGTTAAAGTTTTAATACATACATTATAAGCAACACACCCTTCGTCTACAGCTTCGCACTGACATATTTAAACCACCACCTGCACAGTGGATTGCTGGTGGGAAGCTGCTGAACAGCACAGTGGGCCCAGCCCTGGGCTTTGTGATGAGCCGGAGGGGTGGGTGGGGAGGGGTGGAGAGAGAGGAGGGTGTAAACTGACGGCTGATTCACCTTGGTGTAAGGCAGAGACTGACACCACACGCCACAAAGCAATCATCCTCCAGTTAAAAGTAAATTTTAAAAATAAAGGGAAAAAAAGATTCTCGCCTGCTATAAATTTGACGTAGGTTTTAAATGCAATATCTTGCATAAAACAAAAGTAGTTAATGTTTACATCCGCATATCTGTTAACATTTTTCCTGTAAATTAGAAATTTCTTGCTTAAAAATATGCTGTACACTTTGGAAGTATTTTAATTTTTTCCTATTCCACCTAGAATTTGACAAATTAAATTATGAGCATTGATATTCTAGGAAGTTAGAAATTAATTGCTTTCATATAGAAGCCAATTTTATCTGCAGTATTTCTTAAATAAAACAGGTATTTAATCCTCAATTCATAGTAACATCTCATACGAAACTATCATAAAATAAATGAGTCAATGTCTACATTCTATCTTGTTTTTTTTTTTTTTTTTCTTTTTCCCCTCCCTGTGGCATTCAGTGATTTAAAGTATAGTTTAGTGTCTGCTAGAATTAAACCTTTCTTTATTCACTGGGTTTGGGTAAAATTTTAACTCCTAGTCAATTACTTAAGTTCTCTGTGCTTCATGTGACTTGGGAAAAATCAGAATAATGATAGCAGTCCTTCATAAGGATGTTTTGATGGTTAAATGAAACAATACAAGTGCATGGAATGGTATGGAATCCATTCCATGGATATGGAATGGTATCTGGTATCAGGCAGGCACTAATTGCTTTTAAAATATATGCATGAAGTTTTGACTTCCCCCAGTTATTGGTGACCATCAGTGATTTTGTGTTGCTTTTCACCATTTACCATTTCATGCTTATGTTCTTATATCTCTTAATCTCAGAAAGGAGATTAAATTTTATTTCTACATTTAATCAAAATATTGACTTTTGTTTTACAATCAGTGTATTTTTCTGCAGCTTATATTGAAAACCCATAGTGGTTTACCTGAGTACTGATCTGAACATATTTTCTGTCTGAAAGCACAGTTAATATTTTGTTTTTCAATTTCCCTCCAAGTTTTAGTTTAACTACATATCATCTGCTTGTAAGGCAAAATGTTTTTATTGTTGATGCAAAACAAAACATGCAGCCCTTTCTTTAGTAGAGGGGACACACACACACTTTCAGTTTCCAAATATCCGTATCATAAAGGCAATTTGAAAGCAATAAACCATCATATGCCACAGAATAATAGATGCAAAATGAACAGTGTTCTGAAGCATCCTCTTCTAATGCTGAGAATTCTGTTCTGTTTACATATTAAATTTTCCTTTTCCTAATGTTAGATAGAAGATATACTGTGGTGTTGGGAATATTATCCACGTAGAGTGAAGAAACCTTATTAAACTGGTGAAAACACTTAGCTATTAAAAGTTTGGTATGTGTTCAGAGATACTATAAAATTATTGACATGCGTTTACCTTCATTTACATTTGGTAGAGGCTGATTTTGTTTTATAAGTGTGTATACATGTATGTGAGCGTGAGCGTGAAAACCTAAGAACGCTTTTCACACATTTTTTGCATTAATTGCAGGGTTAGAGAAGGTGACAATGGTAGAATCCACAGCAATTAAGTTGACTGGATAAGCTCCCAGTTGTAAAGGATAAGAACAAAATAGCACATTGTCAACAATTTAGAAACAGTTACATTAAGTATGAATTTGTGCATGAAAAGGAACACATATCTGTATGAATATATTTAAAGCGCTATGCTTTGCCCTCATTTCAATAAAAGCATAATAGTTATGTGTGATATCTGTGAGTATGTCAGGTCTAAGGAATCTCAGACATTTTGTTCAAGCATGAAGAACGGAATAGAATAAGATGCAAAATACTAGCTTATGTCATGACCATTAAAAAAAAAAAGTGAAAAACGATATAGCAAATCATTAAGGGATCCAGGAATGAACTAATAATCTCCTAGGAAGAGACATTCTTCCAGCAGCTCCAAAATTGTAAATATTTGAAAGATACAATGGGAGAGATGTCGAGAAAAATCTCATTCCAGATTTTTACTCAGCAAGTCTCATATTCTTCCTGCAGAGAGGAGTGTGAAGGAAATCCTGGCCCAGCAGCTCTATTACTCTGGGCTAGATTTTTATTATCATCATTCCTTGGTGGGCTCCAAGTTGAACATAAATCATGAAAGGAGCTCAATGAGTTGGCGAGAAAACAGATTTTTCCCGCAGTATTTATTGCCATTCCAGTACTATGGAAATTGTATGTGTGTAACAGCAGATTGAATAGTCCTGCAGAGGTTTGAAGACATAGGTAAGTGATAGATAATAAATTTTATAGATATTTCCTTCTGTGCATTCGAGACTCACTTTTGAGGCTCGTGTGATTTCTTCCATAACATTTTGCCTTAGTGAACTTATTATTTTTTTTTTCAGGAAAATCCAAAGTAAATAAAAATTAAGCTGTCACAGATTCACAGCTTTTCAGAATTCAATATAGCTGAATCTTTCTAGATTCATAGGTCATTTCTTCACTATTGTTGAGTCAGCTTGGCCTCCATCCAAAGGATTTCTGAATCTTATTTCACTTAGCAACACTGACTGTATTTTCCCTTTACTGGTTTTGCACATACCCTACATCTTAAGATTATCTTATGGTACACAATTACTCTCAGAAGAAAGGGGTCCAAAAAGTCAGGTAAGGGCTCAACCGAAGATCAAAGGGAAGAGGCAAGTAGAAATTAAGCTTGAATTTTAGTGCCAGGTGCCTGAAAAACAAAGATGAAGGCAGCAGAATGAATCCTGACTCTGTGTCAGCCTTGTGAATATGAAGATCAACAGCAACAGGGAGGGCACGGCACTGCCTTTACGTAAGGTTCATTATGACAATTAGGATTGAGCAACAATCATACAGATGTATATGTGATCTAATTCAGATGCCAGGAAATTGAGCTTGTAGGTATAACTGTAATTGTTTTCTAAATGCTGTCTATGATGTAATGATATATATTAATACCACATCTAACGGAAATCAATTTTATTAGTAAAAAATTAACCAGCCCTATAAATGTTTTGACCTCTGTATTCGTTTCCTATAGCTTGTGTATCAAATTACTACAAATTTAGTAGTTTTAAAAAAAGTAGCAATTTATCTTAGAGTTCTAGAGGTCAGAAGTCCAAAATCAGTGTTGTAGAAGAAAGTCAAGATGTTTACAAGGCTGGCTCCTTCTGGAGACTCTTAAAAGAAATCCTTGCCTTTTTCACCTTGTACAGACTCCTCCATTTGTTGCTTCCTGGCCCGCAAACCCCTAACACTCTATCCTCTCCTCTTTTTTTTTTTTTTTTCTGTTTGGTAGCATTTTTATTTATTTATTTTTTTTTTCCTCTAATTTTATTTTATTTTTAAACTTTACATAATTGTATTAGTTTTGCCAAATATCAAAATGAATCCGCCACAGGTATACATGTGTTCCCCATCCCGAACCCTCCTCCCTCCTCCCTCCCCATACCATCCCTCTGGGCCGTCCCAGTGCACCAGCCCCAAGCATCCAGCATCATGCATCGAATCTGGACTGGCAACTCGTTTCCTACATGATATTTTACATGTTTCATTGCCATTCTCCCAAATCTTCCCACCCTCTCCCTCTCCCACAGAGTCCATAAGACTGTTCTATACATCAGTGTCTCTTTTGCTGTCTCGTACACCGGGTTATTGTTACCATCTTTCTAAATTCCATATATATGCGTTAGTATACTGTATTTATGTTTTTCCTTCTGGCTTACTTCACTCTGTATAATAGGCTCCAGTTTCATCCACCTCATTAGAACTGATTCAAATGTATTCTTTTTAATGGCTGAGTAATACTCCATTGTGTATATGTACCACAGCTTTCTTATCCATTCATCTGCAAATAATAAATACAAATAATAAATCCTCTCCTCTTTTTATCAGGTCTAATTCTGATTCTGACCTCTTGCCTCTCTTCTGTAATAAGGCTTCTCAGTTACTGGACACACGTGGATAATGTGGGCTGCTCTTCCAAATTCCTTAACGTAATCACATCTGCAACATGCCCTTGGTCATATAAGATGAACATTCTTGGGTTTCAAGGACTGAGATGTGTACATCTCAGGAAAGGAAGTCTTATTCTGTCTGATTCAAGCACCTTCTAGGTTTATACTGTTGTCCTGTCTACTAAAGGGAATAAGAAAAATGTTGTGATCGTCAAAGAACATGAATGCACATGAAAAAAAAAATGCCTACTGTAGGTCAGTGGTGGATTAGGGCTTTCCCAGGTGGCTTAGTGGTAAATAATCTGTCTGCATTGAGGAGACCTGGGTTTGATCCCTGGGTCAGGAAGATCCTCCAGAGAAGGACATCGCAACCCACACTAGTATTTAGGCTGGAAAATCTCATGGACTGAGGAGCCTGGTGGGGTACAATCAATGGTGGTGGATTAGGGGCTAGCTGGAATCCTCTGGGGAAGACTAGAGAAAGGATTGGGAATAGATGAGCCCTGATAGAAAAGAATCAAGTTGGAGAAAATAGTAAAACAACAAAAAAAATATTTCTAGAAAACAGGAAACCTGGCTAAAGGAGCTTGTCAAAGGCAGGAAAGAGAAGTGCTTGAGGAAGGAATTAATGATTTATGAGGTCTATAGGATGATGACACGATTATGAAAAGCTTTTTATGGGATCCTAAGACCTTGGGTTTCTATCTGACCACTCATCAGTATCATCAAATACCTCTAAACATCTCTGATATCATGATTCTTTATCAGGTCTGCTTGGTACAAAGTGGATTCTGAGCATAAGTAATACCATTTTAAAAAATGTACACTCAGGCTGAAAAGCATTTTGAATTTCTAAAGACTTTAAATTTTACCCAAGCACAATGGAAAACTAAAGCAAGTTCAGATCTGACATGGTCAAATGTCTATTTTCAAAGATAAACGTGGTGGCTGCATACATGTTACACTGGACTGCACAAGATCAGAAACAAATATTTAGACAGCATCTGTTATTTTAAATCAGAAATTGCATGGACATTAAGTAGAGTAATGGCAGTTTTCATCCCTTCATGTGGTTGATGAGTATAGAAATAAATGATGGTTAATGGATAATAAAAAGTTTTGAGTGATGCTTTGGGGGTGAATGTACAGGACACAGTCTTTCCTGTATGTAATGATTTTCACATTTTGATCCTCAGTCCTGACTGATTTCTTAACACTAGATGTTTTTAGGACTTCTGCAATTGAAGGTCATAGAAATATTTCAGATTTAGCACAAAGAAGATAAAAGTCTTCATTAATGGCTATCCCTTCCTCACTGTCAACCTTACCCTTTGTTTATGTGGTAAATTTATTCTTCCATTTGTTCTGGGAAGATATTTTGGAATTATCCTTACTTTTTCTTTTTCTTTCCCCTTCTCCAGGGGATCATCCCAACCCAGAGATCAAACCTGGGTCTCCTGCATTGTATCCTGATTCTTTACTGCCTGATCCACCAAGAAAGCCTTTTTTTTTTTTTTTTTCACTCTAGCACTAAGCCAGCAAAAAATCCTGGTCTTATCTCCAAACTATTTCAGAATGTCATCACTTCTGAAAAATTCCATCATGGCCACTTATCTTAGTTGGTAAGTGACTTTCCATTCCAGGAGCTCCTTCATAAGAATCAGAGAAATTCTTCTAAAATGGAAGTAAGGTCTCATCACTATTCCTGCTCAAAACACCCCCATTTGCTTCTTATTTCTCTCAGACTAAAATCAGGTCCTAATTGACTGATGCCACTTTTTTTTGTTTACCTGAAACCGATCAGCAAAACACATTTATTAATTCAATCAAAGTGTAAAAATATAAGGAGGATTTCTATGAGCTTCCTCTATCTGAAACATGGTGATTATAAAGATGATTTGAGGCACATAGTAAAGGATATTTATGGATTGAAGGATTAGCTGACCTTGGACATGCATACTTGAAGTAGTTAAAAGAAATATGTTCACCCATTTTCTCTATCTTGTATGCTGCTGACTCTGCAAACTGGTGAGAATAAACAAACAAAATTACCCACTATGTAGAAGTTAAAAGTTGCTGAAGATGGTAAATGGAAATACATTTTACTGTGAATAACAGCAATTTACTAAGCAATTAGCAATAGGCAATAATGTCAATCACTACTAAGATGTAATTTTTAGGATCAGGACTTGACTATTATTCTAAATTTGAATCAAGGAACATTTTACAATTTTATGGTGTTAATTATTTTAACGCCCAGGGATATTTTATGGAGTAAGATGGAGAAATTAAAAAAAATATTTAAGAGTATTTTGTCATTTAAATCATCCCTTTATTTGCAGTCATAAAATCAGTGAGTTATTGTTAGGATAGTCAATCTCTCAAGTACAAAGATGCTATAAAATATTGAACTCTGAGACGTGTCTAGGAAAATTATTGAATAAAGAAGTCAAAAGGTTTATGGAAAATGATCTTTTGTTTATAGTCAAGGGAAACATACATTTTGTACTTTCCATTGCTGTTTTACCAGGGATAAAATATTCAGTGTAGCCCTGTAAAATATATTCTTAGAGTTATAGCTAAAATGGCTAAAATGACTCAGAGCTCTAAATACTTCAGGGTATGCTTAAAGGAAATTATTTGGTGTAGTTTTTTTTCCCTCTGTTTGTAAAACTATATTGTGATGTAGCTGAAAAGTAAAATAGAAATCACAATTTTAAGAAGAAAAACTACATATGGATGTGAAAACTAAAATTAGCTCATCAGTTCCCCTGCCATACAATTAACTGAGTACTTACATTAATTAAAACCTTCCTCTTTCAAATCTGAAGTCTGCAATGAAATCATGGGCCCCCCTGGAGGAGTTAGCTATGTGCTATAAGCTGGTGAAAAAAATGTTAATATGATTGATGTACCTTTTTTTGTATCTAGTTTTGGATGATTGCTAAATTGTGCTTTTATCAACAAACTTTCTGAATCTATGTATTTAACATCATTGGTCATTTTTGCTTTGTTATATGAAAACATTTTTAAGGGAATAGGACTCTTACTATTCCCAGCCCAAAGACTTCCATTTTATTCCAGGTTTGAGTACTTTTCCATGGCACCATAGATGGTCCTGCATTGGCAGGCAGACTCTTTACAACTGTACCACTAGGGAAGTCCAGAACTCCATACGTAGTATGTATTAAGATGTTCTTGCAGGAAATGGATGGATGCTTTCCTAAAGGAGTTCCTGAAGAGAGTTTTAACCTAAACTCAAGAAGGTGGAACCAGACAATTGTCTCATCTAAAGTAAAAAGTAAGATCTCATCCAAAATAAACCAGAGATTGCTTAGCTTTAGGAAGGGCAACTTCTGGCTAGATCCTCCAGCAAAAACTTTTCACAGAAAAATGTTTACCATGTAATATTTAAAGGTCTGAGAGTTGTAGGTCAGTTAAAAGTTACCAGCCTCTAAAAATAATACTTTCCATTTTTAGAATGGTCAATCTTATTTCTCAGGAGTTGTCGAGGTGATCATTTCAAAATCAGGTCAAACGTGTTATGTCCTGGTTCAAATACACTCCTACGTTTACTGAGAAAAGGGTGAAAGTGAAATTGGCTCAGTTCTGTTCAACTCTTTCCAAGTCCATGGACTATACAATCCATGGAATTCTCCAGGCCAGAATACTGAAGTGGGGAGCCTATCCCTTCTTCAGCGGATCTTCCCAACCCACAAATGGAACCGGGGTCTCCTGTGCAGGCAGGTTCTTTACCAATTGAGCTATGAGGGAAGCCCTAGAAAAGGATAAGCCTAAGTTATTAATATGACTACATTACTTTCCAGATCTATGTTTACTGTGATTGTTTTCCTCTTTTGGTTTACTCTGGGAAAGCAATTTTCTCCTAACTTAACTCATTTGTTGTTTTGTTTTTTCCAACACGTAAGAAATTTTTGCACGCCGTGTTTTGGCATCTGTTCCTCCCACCTGCGATGTTCGCTAATATTATCCAGCTCTAAGAACCAATCACCTTTTCAGTACATTTATGCTCAGTCGCTTCGGTCCTTTCCGACTCTGCAACCCCATGGACTGTAGCCCACACCAGGCTCCTCTGTCCAAGGGATATTCCAGGCGTGAATACTGGAGTGGCTTGCCATTTCCATCTCCAGGGGATCTTCCTGACCCAGAGATCAAGCCTGTGTCTCCTGCGTAGGTAGGTGGGTTCTTTATCACTGAGCCACATGGGAAGCCCCATCCTCTCAGTGAAGACTGTACTGTTTAAAATTTCCATAGTGCCCAGTCTGTTAATTCTGTTTTGTTAGGTCTCACCACTAATATTCCATAAATGTTTGCTCATCAGTTGCTTATTACCTTCATATTCCTTTATAATATAAGCTCAAGGAGGATGAAAAGTCATTTTTATCCAGTTCTATATTCCAGCCCTTCTTGAAGTACCCAGTCCATATTTATTTGTTTATTCAATTAATTAAAATTGAATAACAGCATTTGCTTGTTGTTCTTCTGTGTTAATACTTTAAGCAAAGTATTTTGACTGAAGTTTCTCTCCAGTTTACCTGCTGTGTGAAATTGAATACCTCCACTCCAAACTATATACATGGTTTGGGGAGGCTATGTCAATATTGAAAGGCTAATCACTTCATGGGAAACAGATGGGGAAACAGTGGAAACAGTGTCAGACTTTATTTTTGGGGGCTCCAAAATCACTGCAGATGGTGATTGCAGCCATGAAATTAAAAGACGCTTACTCCTTGGAAGGAAAGTTATGACCAACCTAGATAGCATATTCAAAAGCAGAGACATTACTTTGCCAACAAAGGTCCGTCTAGTCAAGGCTATGGTTTTTCCAGTAGTCATGTATGGATGTGAGAGTTGGACTATAAAGAAAGCTGAGTGCTGAAGAATTGATGCTTTTGAGCTGTGGTGTTGGAGAAGACTCTTGAGAGTCCCTTGGACTGCAAGGAGATCCAACCAGTCCATTCTAAGGGAGATGGGTCCTCGGTGTTCTTTGGAAGGAATGATGCTAAAGCTGAAACTCCAGTACTTTGGCCACCTCATGCGAAGAGTTGACTCATTGGAAAAGACTCTGATGCTGGGAGGGATTGGGGGCAGGAGGAGAAGGGGACGACAGAGGATGAGATGGCTGGATGACATCACTGACTCAATGGGCGTGAGTTTGAGTGAACTCCAGGAGTTGGTGATGGATAGGGAGGCCTGGCGTGCCGCAATTCATGGGGTCACAAAGAGTCGGACACGACTGAGCAACTGAACTGAACTGAATTGAAGCATTTGCTGGAGAAGTTGCCTCCGGGATGTGAACAGTCTCTAAACCACATTCTGTTGTTTATGAGTGACTGACAGTGTGGAGGTGACCATAGAGAACCTTAGGTTGCTTGATTCTTGTTTTCCCCTTTTCACAATCTGTGTTTCTATGAACAGAATATTGTGTTCAAGTTAAGCTCGGTTTTAGATAGCACAGTCTTTACTGAGAAGGTGACTGATTCATGTCAGAGAACAGCGCAGAGAGGAGGAGGGCATATGCCAAGACACAGAGTGCAAGCAATTTCTTACGTGTTCAAAAAACAGCAAAAAGTGCTTACAAGCTAAGCTCAATTAGCTAAACATAGTATAGCTAAATTCTCTCACACTTTGTCATGGACACTGAAATAGCTCTGTAAAACTCTCAGGAGAAAAACCATTTTCTAAATTTTAGACATTTTACACCTTTCAGCAGGCAGCGCTCTGTCCTAATTTCCCTTCCCCTGTTCCACTCTGTGCAAAGCCCTCCTGCTTGATTGATTGGAATTTCTTCCTTATCATCCTTTCTCATTTCTAGCTACCTCCTCTCCATGGGTGACCGATGTAATGAACTTGATGTGTATCATTGAAATTCTGTCCTTGATGAGTACTGTAGTTTTTGCACAACAAAATTTATTAAATCTATCAGTGCTTCTTACTGTGTATCTGATACTTCTAGCCACTAAATAGCATCTCACAGTGGGTATGTCCCTGGCTTTAATTAATCACTCTAGTGATGGTGGACACCTGAGTTGCCCCATTCACAACCACCCCTGTCACAAATACAGAAAGATCAACCTCTTAAATGGACCACCATGAACCTATCACTATGAAAGGGGTTCTGTTTAAAAGAATCTATTCAAGGGATATTAAGGAAGATTTAACTTGGGAGTTTTGAATTAATGTAATCAATCACTGAATCAAAATGATCAACAAATAATCAAATGATATTGTCTTGGTATGAGTAGAAAGCCAATAAAAGTAGAAAGCCAATAAAAATATAAAGCCAAATAAAAGCAGGAGAAGAAAAATACACTTGGAAAATTTCTTTGTAGAAATTTCCAAAGTTAATATTTGATGTTGTAATGGTCAAAGAAAATGTTCAGTAATGAGACAAGATCTGTGACTCAGAAGTTCAATCAATCACAAGAGAAAAATGTGAAATCAAATCTATGACTATAAAAATTATAAAATATCTCATTTAGCAAATGGTAATGAAAAATTACTTATCTCTAGACCAAATGTCTATTGAAAACATTCTGTAAAAATGTCTACATTGCTATGAAATGGTATGCTTAAATTCTTTTTTTTTAATTTTTACTTAATTTTATTTTTTATTTTTTAACTTTACAATATTGTATTGGTTCTGTCATATGCTTAAATTCTAATTAGAAAATTTGTTTTAATATTAAACATGCATATATGTGTGTATATATAATTATTTCTACACACAGGAATTAATTTTTTTAATTTGTAGAAAAATCAGTTTTAACTATGGTTAATCATAAAAATAATTTAAATTTTAGTATAAATATAAATGTTAGTATAAATATTTTCTTTTATTTCAACATTCATTTTTACTTTCTAGGACATCAGAGTTAAATGTTATTTAAATCTAATAGTTTTTCCAGACAATTTTCATGTAGATAATACATTTTGCAGGTAACTATATATATATTCTACCCATTAAACAATACAGTGAACATCTTAAAATTATGTTATGGTATTTTTGCAGTTATGCTGAGCTGACATATTAGAATAGTATGTTTGATGACTTGAAAATGCTTAGTTACAGCTACAAGGAAAAGAAAAACACTTTTTCAGACTTCTCAGAAATATTTTCTATGAGATTTGTAAAAAAGTGAAAAGTTTGACATTTATTCCATACATTTTGCAAGAACACAAAATATTTCTTGAAAATAAAAACTATCTTGTCCTGGAATTATATATCCAAAAATAAAACAGTTAAATAGAAGCAGGGGAAAAAGAGATTTATTTTAAAATGAAATGCTAAATTTGTCAAGTACCCTCTGGTAATCTTACCTGAAGGAAGTCACTTCTAGATTTATTCAAAATGTAATTTAGAACATATTTATAAACTAAATAAATGTTTTATATATATGTGTGTGTGTGTGTGTGTGTATATATATATATATATATATATATATATAGTATAAAATATAAATGTAAGGGAGAAGAATAAAATGTCCAAAAATTCTGAACTCATAAAGCAAGCCAAAGAACTGTGTGGCATTCTGTGACCATATAGTCATTCAGAAATTATCACTATTCCATACTTTATATCTGCTATCCTCTTGCTTTTCTTAAGAGTTTGGCTTTATGTGTGCTTCCTTATGCAATATACCATCTGTTTTTTGCCTATTCTAATACTTTTTAAAATTAAAAAAATGTTATTATGTGTTTTCTTCTATATGTTGTCATTGTTTTTCATCATACTCTGATCAATGTTTGAAAAATTAAAGCCCATTGATTTTTTTTGCCCATATTTAGCAGAATTTGTATAATATTTGTTAATAAAGAATGAACATTTATTCAAATATGTACTTGTTTTTGAAATATTCTTAATATTTTTAATTTTTGTGGATTCTTTTTGATTTTATTGATTAATGGGAGATTTATATTTTAATGCCTCAATGGGATAAGTTGAGGCATTAAAGCACACTCAATGAAACACGGATCTTAATCAACATAAAGATCATTAATGATTCCTGTATCACAAGCCAGGAGCAAATATACACCCAGGATCCTCCTTCAAAGGGGTATCAATCTATATACACAGTTTCCAGATAATGTCCATTTCTCTCATGCTGTGATACCTTTTGACTTTCAAGTCATAGGTAAATGTTTAATGCTGGTTTGAAATGCTTTCTGAGAATTGAATTTCTTTCAAATCTTGTTGTTTGGGGGCTTCCTGATTTTTTTACTACATCAGTCAAGCAGATAGGAAATATGCACGTGACTAAATGTCCATTCTCCATCCATGTGTGCTATGTTGTTGCTTCAGGTATATCCTACTCTGTGCAGTCCTAAGGACTGTAGCCCGCCAGGCTCCTCCTTCCATGGGATTCCCCAGGCAAGAATCCTAGAGTGGGTTGCTATTTCCTTCTCTAGGGGATCTTCCCAACCCAGGGATCAAACCTGCATCTTATGTCTCCTCTACAGGTGGGTTTTTTACTACATAAGTAGCCCTGCCCACTTCCAAAATCCATAAATTCTATATACAATGTAGAAAAGACAATCTCTTCAATAAGCAGTGCTTGGAAAACTGGACAGACACATATAAAAGAATGAAATTAGAACATTATCAAACATCATATACAAAAATAAACTCAAAATGGATAAAAGACTTAAGTTTAATGTCAGACACTGTGAAACTCTTAGAGGAAAATATAGGAAGAACTCACTTTGACATAAATTGCAATGATATCTTTCTTGATCCACCTCCTAGAGTAATGAAAATAAAAACAAACATAAATAAACGGGACCTAATGAAGGAAAGTTATGACCAACCTAGATAGCATATTCAAAAGCAGAGACATTACTTTGCCAACAAAGGTCTGTCTGGTCAAGGCTATGGTTTTTCCTGTGGTCATGTATGGATGTGAGAGTTGGACTGTGAAGAAGGCTGAGTGCCAAAGAATTGATGCTTTTGAGCTCTGGTGTTGGAGAAGACTCTTGAGAGTCCCTTGGACTGCAAGGAGATCCAACCAGTCCATTCTGAAGGAGATCAGCCCTGGGATTTCTTGGGAAGGAATGATGCTAAAGCTGAAACTCCAGTACTTTGGCCACCTTGTGCGAAGAGTCGACTCATTGGAAAAGACTCTGATGCTGGGAGGGATTGGGGGCAGGAGGAGAAGGGGACGACAGAGGATGAGATGGCTGGATGGCATCACTGACTCGATGGATGTGAGTCAGAGTGAACTCCGGGAGTTGGTGATGGACAAGAAGGCCTGGCGTGCTGCGATTCATGGGGTCACAAAGAGTCAGACACGACTGAGTGACTGAACTGAACTGAACTGAACTGAAGGAAACTCAAATGCTTTTGCACAGCAAAAGAAACTATAAGCAAGATGAAAGGACAACCCACAGGATTGGAGGAAATATTTGCAAACAAAGCAACCAGCATGGGACTAATCTCCAAAATACACCGACAGCTCTATGTCAAAAACAAAACAAACAAACAAAAAAATAGAGGACATAAATATACATTTCTCCATGAAGAGATACAAATAGCCAAGAGACATATGAAAAGATGTTCAACATGACTGATTATCAGGTAAATGCAAATTGAAACTGCAATGAAGTAATTATCACCTCACACCAGTCAAAATGGCCATCATCAAAAAAAGTCTACAAACTATAAATGTGGGAGAAGATGTGGAGAAAAAGAAACCCCCTTACACTGTTGGTGGTAAATTAAATTGGTACAACCACCATGAAAAACAGTATGGAAGTTGCTTAAAAAACTAGAAATAGAACTACAATATAACCCAGCAATCCTACTGCTGGGCATATATCTAGAGAAAACCATAATCCAAAAGGATCCGTGCACCTCAGTGTTCATTGCAGCACCGCTTACACTAGCCAAGACTTGAGGCAACCTCATGGACAGAGAAATGGGCACAGATGTGGTACAGACATAAAATGGAATGTTATTCAACCATGAAAAGACTGAAATAAAGCCATTTAGAGCAACATAGATGGATCTGGAGATTATCATACTAAGAGAAGTAAATCAGAGAAAGACAAATACCATATGATATCATTATCTAGTAAATAAAACAAATGAGCTTATTTACAAAGCAAACAGACCTATCAATATCAAAAACAAACTTAACAAAGAGAAAATGTAGTTGGAGGGATAAATCAGGAGATTTGAATGAATATACACATCCCAGTATACATAAGATAGACAAGAAACAAGGTCCCGCTGCACAGCCCAGGGGACTCTCTGTTCTGTGATAGCCTATATAAGAAAAGAATCTAAAAAACAGGGAGTGTATATATGTATGAATCACTTTGTTATATGCCTGAAACAAAACATTGTAAGTCAACTGTAGTTCAATAAAGTTAAAAATAAAAAAAATTAAAAATCCCAAATTCATAAATTCTGTTTTTTTCAACAGATGGTCTTGTCACATTAGGTGTTACATCTTAAAATTCTTATTTTTTGTTTCACTTTTTTTTTTCCAGATAAGATTTTCCAATGAATAGAATTCTGCCTAGCATTATATTTCCATATTTCCAAGAGCATCTGGCCTGAGTTTTTCATCACCTCAGTGTTTCACAAGGAAGAGAATATCATAGACTTTGATGCTAGCATTTGGGGTTAGGTGAATTCTGAGATCTGTAATGTATTGAAAGTATCTTTTCAAATATGTTGGTAGTGTATTTTGAAGGACAGAAGTTATTACTCTTAATGTGTTTGCAACCTCAGCCTTTTAATTTTTATTCTCTTCTGTTTTGGGAGCTTGACCTAACACCTATGTCTTCCTAAAGTGGAGATGATTTGCTTTAAACTTCTGTTAATCCGCCTGCACTGGATGCCTCTGCCTTCTAGCCTAAGAGCAGAGTGGGGTGCCCAGCTTATTGTCCGAAGTAACGTGGGGAGAGTGAAGGCAAGAGGGATGTGTAAGGTGACGTATGTGCACGGGGCTCAGAGGACACCAGGGAGCATGTTCCGTTGTGCCAGCTGCCCAAGCACAGCCAGTTGTGACTCTTGATGACACGGCCTCCGTCATTATATCACTATGGCGCCAGAGTGCCACCCCGACAGCAGAGACAGAAATCTTTTTTCTGGTTCTTTCAAGACTCTGACTTCTGTCTCCTCTGGAGGCCCCTCAGTATCACTAAACACCAAACCACTGAGCAAAACGCCAGTGATCGGACTCATGAAGCCCCACAGGCTCACTGGAGATTGAGAAACTAGATTATTGACCAAATACGATGTTTAATTTGCTCTGTACCAAACATCTTATACTTTGGTTTTAACTAATCTCAGGCTTATTTGTATAGTTAGTGCTGGACTTGATGGGGACAGTGCTGTTGGCATTACATAATGGATATATGTGTTTTATTTTAAAGTGTTCTTGCATGACTCAAAATAATGCACTTGAAAAATGTTCATCAAGTATTTTGCTTATACAGTGAAGGTCCACTCATTACCATGCACAAATGAGCTGTATCCTAATTCCTGCCAAATCTTTGTGTCTCGCTGAGCCCATCTCCAACTGTGCTGCACAATAACCCTTCTTTTATAATTAAATATTCCCCTGGAAACACCAGCTAAAGGGCATTAATATTTAATCACTTCATGCCCTATATTTTTTATGTTACAAAAGCACTCTACAAGTCCAAGAGATTATTTTTCCTTTACTGGAATCTCAACTGAACTCTCAAAGCTCTCTCTCTCTTTTTTTTTTCTTGTAGCTTTGACTAGCCTACTTGTGACTGTGAAAACCTCCTGTTACTTAGACACTTTCTTGTAAATCAGGACTCAATATCACCTTATGATAAGCTCGTTATAAAAGTGTAAAGGACTTTTCTTTTTCATTTCTCAGTCAGCTCACCAGAAAACCTCATTTTTTATGTTTTGTGTTTTTTTCCCATACAAATGATTTCCCATCCAGTTAATGCAATGACTGGGCCCACATACGGGATGGTTTACACTGATCGCATTAGTCCAGCACCCAGTAATGAGACCTCACAAGGAGTGAGACTAGTTTCACCCATCATGCAATATTGCCGTATTCTAATATCCTGGGGAGATATGTCAGAATTGCTGCAACTATGTTTGATGAAACACACAGTTACTGGATGTCTGCTACTGACACAGCGTGCCTCTCCCATGCCCCTGCTCACTTTGGGTACCTGTGGGCCAAGAGTCACATTCCAGTCCTTGCCTCTGATGTCTGCAGCCCAGTGTCCAGGAGAAGGATGACTTCTGCCAATTCCTCCCTGGTCCAAAAAACATAAAGAAGGCCAAGCACCGAAAAACTGATGCTTTGAAATTGTGATGCTTGAGAAGACTCCTGACTTAGACTACAAGAAGATCAAACCAGTCAATCTCAAAGGCAGTCAGTCCTGAACATTCACTGTTAGGATTGTTGCTAAACTTGAAATTCCAATACTTTGGCCACCTGACGTAGAAAGCTGGCTCACTGGAAAGGACCTTGAAGCTGGGAAAGATTGAGGGCAAGAGGGGAAGGGGGGGCAGGTCAGAGGATGAGATGGTTGGATGGCATCACTGACTCAATGGACATGAATTTGAGCAAACTCCTGGGAGATGGTGAAGAACAGGGAAGCCCGGAGTTCTGCAGTCCATGGGGTCACAAAGAGTTGGAACTGGACTTGGCAACCACCACAATGTCAGGAAATACAGATTCATCAGTTTTCACTTCACAGAGAAACCGGTACCAGAGGAAAATATAGTTGAAATGATAACAAAAAAGTGTTGTTTTTTGTTTTTTGTTTTTTTAAGAGAACTATTTAAAATTAATGTAAATCAAAGGTATTTCCTGTTGATGTTTTGTAGTTTGGTATATTTTTCCTTTCCTTTTTTTTTCTTTTTGAGACTGAATTCAATTTCTTTAAAAGGCTTATAAATATATTATGTTGCTAAGATATTTTATTTTACTGAAAGATAACATCAATTACCAATAAATTATGTGATATCATTTAACTAGGTGTTTTTGTAACTTTGAAATGTAATTTCAGTCTGTTATCTACCACATGCTGCATCCAGATTGATTTTAGGAATAGAGGTAGAAATATAATTTAAGAAAAAATAAAGGTCTAATAAGAATAAAGAGCATTTATTCACCAGGTGTGTGTGCTTAGTCACTCAGTCATGTCTAAGTCTTTGGGACCCCACGGGCTGTAGTCTGCCAGGCTCCTCTGTCCTGGAAGTTTTCAGCCAAGAATACTGGAGTGGGTTGCCATTTCCTACTCCATTATTCTTCCCTGATGGCTCAGCAGTAACGTATCTCCCTGTAATGCATGAGACACAGGAAATGAGGGTTTGATCCCTGAGTTGTAAAGATCCCTGGAAGAGGAAATGGCAACCCACTCAGTATTCTTGTCTGAAACATTCCATGGACAGAGGAGGCTGGCAAGTTACAGTCCATGGAGTTGCAAAGAGACACAAATGAGAGAATGAGCAGCACACACTCCATTATTCACCAGGAAATCAAGCCAAATAAGAAAGGAGTAATTTCACTTTCAATAAAATGTGTTTATTTGCTAGCCTTAAATTTTTACTTGTGAAAAGCATCAGAGTCATGGAGACTCAAATAAAAGAAAGAATATCAGTAACAGACGACTGTAACTGTGACTCTTAAACAAAGCAGCAACATGTACTCTTTAAAAAATATGTGGTATACCTCGGGCAGACAAAGCCAACACACTTTTGGAGTAATGGATTTCCTAGGGATGGAATAGGGTCTGTGAGTTTCTTTTGCATGGTTTGATACCAAGAACTGAAAGTGAATGTAGAACTGATTGAGAAGATGGGTGGTCCTTTATACACTCCAGAAAACTTTCAGAAAATAAGAAAGAGGCTTCGAGTTTACTTATGTTGAATCTTGGAGATTTGTCCTGACTAAGATAGACATATAATGGCATACACATACAGATATAGGCACACAAGAGCCGTAAGATTCCATTCAGTGCCTCACCGTGACCCGTAAATAACTTCTGTTAGCCTAGGGCACTGATGTACCTGTCTTTGTAGGCTCACACTTTTCAAAAAACAAGCAAGAAAAGCCGAATTGAATTCATCCATTATATTGTAAAGTAGGCTCTGAAAAAGCAAAGAAATGAAGAATTTACTGGGAAAAATGTCAGAGTCAAATTATGCAGTGTATTCAAAGATCTTAGCAAAAGTAGCAACACGCTTGTAGCAGAAATATAATAGTTCTGCATGAGGAGCTAGAGCCAAGGTGGGTGGTGATGATTGGAAGAAAATTGAACATCAAGAATAAAATCCTTAAATCAACACAAAAAAGAATTAAATATACTGTAATCATAGTAAACAAAGTATAAGGAAGTATAAGTACAATTGTTAATAACATACTTTATAGAGGGTAACAACCAGTTCTCAATCAAACCAAAGAATGCTAAAATGAAAGAAATATAGAATAATATAAAGGGAGTATACATGCCAGTAAAAAAAAGACAAATTTGTCAGGAGAGGAAAAATTTTTCAAATAGCAACTAAAAGCAGTTCATAAGGAATGCATATTAAAGGTAAAGATGCAAGAAAATTTTTAAAAAGATTGAAAAGATATGTAATGAAAACACTATAAAATCAAAGTTGCTATATTTACCATAGACAAAGCAGGTTTCAAGATCAAAAGCATTATGAGAGACAAACAGAAATATTACGACATAACACTCAATACAAGTAGTAGTTAAAGTCCTAAATTGGTAAATTGATACCCATATTAACACATGACAAAGTTGAAATTAAAAGTAGGAACAGGAAAATCCATAGTCATATGTAAGATACTTGTGTCAGAAACACACAGGATGAATAAGCCTTCTTATAGTTTTTCATAAGTATTTATAGTTTTTCTTATAGCCTTCTTATAGTTTTTCTCAGTATTTACTGAGAAAATCTTGAAAGGTTTATGCTTCAGAATGATACTATGTTTAACTGATAATTTTAGCTTTATATTAATCCTAACAATTTTGCTGTTTAAACATATATCAAACTACAGTAGTGGAATATTTTATTCTAATACTTTTTCAGTAAGGTGAATAAATATTGGTAATTATAAATATATATATATATATATATATATATATATATATATACATACACACATGGACTTTCCCTGGTGGCTCAGTAGTAAAGAATCTGCCTGTCAATGTAGGAGACCTGGGTTTGGTCTTTGGGTTGGGAAGACCCCCCAGAGGAGGGCATGGCAATCCTCTCCAGTATTCTTGCCTGGAGAATCCCGTGGAGAGAGGAGCCTGGCGGGCTACAGTTCATGGGGTCAAAAAGAGTCGGACACGACTGAAGCAACTGAGCAGGAGCAGCAGCATCAACACACATACACATATTAGTCTACACACACACACACACACACGCACACACGCACACACATCTCTATATATGGACACAAACAAAAAGATACATATCACTTCTCTTGTATTGGCATACCTAATTTCTTTTCCTTCTATTTTATTATTGCTTTGTCCTCATTGGTCAAAAGCATTTGTTATATGTCTTGCTGTTTCCTTTGGAGAGTGTTTAAAGCATTTTTTCTTTAGGTATAAAATCTCAAGTTCTACTGGACAGGTTTTATTAAGTTAAAGACAGTCTAGTTTGATAAATGCTCATTTTTTAAATCAAGAATGAGTGTTACTGTTAGTGATTTTTCATCAACTATAAAAATGTTTTTGGTTGCTTGAGTTATATAAATATCTGGTAAAGAATATTTTTCCCTTATTTAGTCACCTTTTATTCTGAAGAATAAATCTGCTTGGCCAAGCAGCAGTTAACTCTGCCTCTCTTAAATGAGATATTTTTTATTTGAATAGGACTATGCTATGCTATGCTAAGTCACTTCAGTCGTGTCCGACTCTGTGCGACCCCATAGACGGCAGCCCACCAGGCTCCCCCATCCCTGGGATTCTCCAGGCAAGAACACTGGAGTGGGTTGCCATTTCCTTCTCTAAGGCATGAAAGTGAAAAGTGAAAGTGAAGTCGCTCAGTCGTGTCCCGACTCTTAGCGACCCCATGGATTGCAGCCTAACAGGCTCCTCCGTCCATGCGATTTTCCAAGCAAGGGTACTGGAGTGGGGTGCCATTGCCTTCTCCGGAATAGGACTATACCAATTATCTAAAATGTGTTAAAATGCTTTGCATGTTTATATGTTTTAGTTAATTTTAAATGAGAAAGAAAAATTTCATTGTACATTGTGGAGTAAAGCCAGTTAAGATCAAACCAATCAATCCTAAAGGAAACTAACCCTGAATATTCACTTGAAGGACTGATGCTGAAGCTCCAATACTTCAGCCAGCTGATGCGAAGAGCTGACTCATTGGAAAATACCCTGATGCTGGGTCTTTTATAAATATATTTTGTTGCTAAGATATTTTATTTTACTGAAAGCTAACATCACTCCAGTACTCTTGCCTGGAAAATCCCATGGATGGAGGAGCCTGGTGGGCTGTAGTCCTTGGGGTCATTAGGAGTCGGACACGACTGAGCGACTTCACTTTGACTTTTCACTTTCATGCATTGGAGGAGGAAATGGCAACCCACTCCAGTGCTCTTGCCTGGAGAATCCCATGGACAGAGGAGCCTGGTGGGCTGCTGTCTATGGGGTCGCACAGAGTCGGACACGACTGAAGTGACTTAGCAGCAGCAGCAGCAACATCAATTAGCAATAAATTATGTGATGTCGTTTAACTAGGTGTTTTCATTACTTTAAAATGTAATTTCAGTCTCTTATTTATCACATGTTTTATCTAGATTGATTGCTGGGAAAGACTGAAGGCAGGAGAAGGGGGTGACAGAGGATGAGATGGTTGAATGACATCACCTACTCAATGGATATGAGTTTGAGCAAACTCTGGGAGATAGTGAAGGACAGGGAAGCCTCGTGTGCTATACAGTTCATGGGGTCACAAAGAGTTGGACAACTTAGCGACTGAACAAATGAATGAACTCTAAAATCTAAACCTATGAACTCTATAAATGCTCCCAAATAAACAAAAGCTGGGGATTATAGGTAGTCAGTAAACAAAAGATAATGTTTGTGTACAAAAGAAAAGTCATGAGAAAACTAAATTATGCACAACTCATTGCTTTCAACTTGGTTTAACTCTTTGGAATTTACCTCCCATTTTTGGCACTCAAGGCTCTGAGTATAGCTGTCTGATTTCCACACCTCCTCTGTTAAACTGAAAACACCCAGTTCTTAAACCATAGTACTTGCATGAAGAGGGGGAAAATATAGGATACTTAGAAGAATGGAGGGGATTTTTCTATAATCCATTAGCACAAATAAATGGCATACAAAGAGGTGTATAGTTTACATATTAACATGTCAGAAAGATTGTTATGACATTCATGCAAACATATCACATGGGGGAGGGAGAAGGAAGGAAGGAAAGAACACGGGCAAGCCATGTTAACTAAGTTAGAATAAAACATAGTACACCAAAAATAGAGAACATTATCCATCTGTGTTTCACACTGAAAAGAACATTTGAGATTCTGAATAATTTAATAACATCTAAGTTTAAAGATGAGATAAATAAAGGGTAGAATTTAATGATACAGAAATTGCAGAGCTAGGGAAACAAACTAAATGCCAAATGAATAGCATTACAGAAGGGATAGGAACAAAATAGAACTTCAAGAAATAAAACAAACACAGCTGAAAACCTCATTTATGATATAGAGGACTGGCTTAATATAACCACAGTTGAATCCACATGAAAATAACAAAGTTCTTGGACCAATTAGAGACAAAACCTTAGAACAGCAAGATGGGCAAAGAATCTAACATGAAGGTAATTGGGAACCCTGGGGTAGAAAGTTAAAAAAAGACAATGAAATACTTCTCTATAAAAATAATAGTATGTTTTCTTATAGAAATACAGTCCAACATATTTCTGTATTAGAACATCTATCAACAATCCATAATAAGTTGAAAAATAAAAATCACTTATACAATCCATAATTAATTCACTTGATGTGATGAATTTAAAAGCTTCAGATTCAAGCTCTATGTTACTGACAAGACTAGGGATTGGATAGTAAAAGATGCATATCAGGATTACAGCTCAATAAAAAAAATCAAAAAATGAACGAAAGACCTAGACATTTCTTCAAAGAAGACATAAAGATGGCCAAGAGGCACATGAAAAGATCCCCATCACTAAGTACAAAAGAAATACAAATCAAAACTACAAGGAGGTATCACCTCACACGAGTCGGAATGGTTAGCATCAAAAAAATCTACAAACAATGCTGGAGAGTGTAAGAAGAAAAGGGAACCCTTTTGCTCTGTTGCTGGGAATGTAAATTGAGATCGCCACTATGGAAAACAGTGTGGAGGTCTCTTTAAAAATAGAGCTACCATATGACCCAATAGTCCTACACCTGGGCATAAAGCCTGAGAAAACCACAATTCATAAAGACACACGGACACAGGGTTCGTTGCAGCAGCATTTATTTATACAACATCCACGACATGGAAGCAGTGTAGACGTCCATCCACAGAGAAATGGAGAAAGAAAATGTGGTGCATATACATATAATGGAATATTACTCAGCCATAAAAAGAAATGTCATTGGGTCATTTGTGAAGATATGGATGGACCTAGAGTCTGACATACAGGGTGAAGTAAGTCAGAAAGAGAAAAACAACTGTCATATATTAAGGTATGCATGTGGAATCTACAGAAATGGTACAGATGAACCTAGTCCCAGGGCAGGAATAGAGACACAGATGTAAAGACATAAGGGTGTGGGGGGGCGCGAATTGGGAGATTGTCATCGACATGTAGACACTACCATGTATAAAGTGTATAGCTAGTGGGAGGCTGCCACACAGCACATGGAGCTCAGCTGGGTGCTCTGTGATGACATCGAGGGGTGGGAGGGGGTGCTGGGAGGGAGGTCTAAGAGGGAGGGGACATATGAATATTTATGGTGATTCACTTCATTGTACACCAGAGACCAACACAGCATTGTAAAGCAATTACATTCCAATAAAAAAAATCCAAGGTATTTTCAAATTTAGTAGGAACACTTAATTTGGAATAAAATAAAGCAGCATTTAAAAAATGAAACATTATTCACAGTGTGCTGAGTGAAAACCTAACTTTTGTTGCAATTGCCTATTTATTTGGTTATCAACCTTGCTGTACACTGTTCATTGGTTTTGTTTTGTTTTGTTTTGTTTTTCCTCATGCAGTGAGGAAAGTATTTTAAAGTTATGCAAAATGAACTCTGAACAAAATATTTTAAGTGAGTTCTAATAAATCAATTTATGAATGGAGGAACTAAAAAATATCATACAATTGATTTTAAAAGTCTAGAAATGAGAAGAGAATTTCTGAGGCCAAGATTTGAGATTTAGCATCCTGAAAGTGGCTTTTGAACACAGTGAATTCAAGTAGAGCTTTCAGAGTTCATGCACACTTAAAGAACACAGACTTTTGACAAAGGCTGTAAAAGGGGATGTGGAATAGAAAACTGCAGCAGAGAAGGCAGATGGGCAAGTGGGAAAGCAGAGAAGAGCAATATCTTAGAAATTATAGGAGAACCATTTCAGAATAAAGGGAGACAGCAGTCATACCAATTGCTGCAGACAAGTTGGACAAATATTGAAAAGATGTCAGGTGTGACCCCAGCTGAAGCTATTTTAATGTAGTGGTTGAGGTAGAGAAATTAGATAGCAATCGAGCAAGAAGAAGAAAGATGAAGGCATCATACTTCCTGATTTCAAATTAGGTTACAAAGCTAGAGGAATCACAGCAGTATAGGAGTGGCATTAAAAACGCATATAAGGAACCAACAGCTGGCGACCATTCTTTCACTGAGCTTTGTCTTATCAAGACGATCATGTAATTATCCAATATAGAGCATGTTGTATATTCTTTCAGTTATATTTCTAAGTTCCATCCATGTTTATGAATATAACAGGAAGCTAGTTATTTTTTTCAGATTTTGAGTTCATATTATGAGTTGCATGTATGCACCACAATTTTCTTAGTTTAATTAGTTGGTGAGAATTTTGGTGGTTTCTACTTTTGGTGGGTATTTTTGGATGAGCTGTTAAGATATTTGAGATCAAGTCTATGTTTGTTCACGTATTTTTTACCTCTTTGGTTTAATATTTAAAACTGGAATTTCTTGATATGTAATCTACCTATTTAACTTTATAATAAATGGCCAAAAATATTGTAGAATGTTGTACCATTTTGCATTTTCACATGCAGTTGAGTTACATCATCAGTACTTTGTCCTATTACCAGTCTTTTTAATTCTAAGCATTCTAATAGGTGTCCGTTGACTTCTCATTGTAGTTTGAATATCTACAAAAAAAGATATTGATAACCTCATTATGGAAAGCTGTTGATAACCTTATTATGTGCTTCCTTGTCATTTGTATATTTTCTGTCTAGCACTTTGGCTAAGTGAGGGTATAAATGTTTTCTAAAGGTTTTTCTTCTTCTAGGGCTGATAATTTGTCTCTGATTTTTAAAAGATGGTTCTAAATTCAAGATCAAACATTTTGATTCAAGATCAACACATTGTTCTTCTGGAAGTTTTATATTTTTTAGCTCTTATCTTTAGGTCTAATATCAATTGTGTGTTTATTTTTGTGTGTAGTGTGTGGTAAGTGTAAAGGTTCAGCTTTTTTAATGGATTTCAAAAATTTTTAAATGTTTATTAATAACCATTTCCCATGGAAATACCTTGGAATATGTGCTTTTTTTTTTACTTTTATAAGTTTATCCTTTTGCCAATCCCAAATACCTTTGTTTACTGCAGGCTTTGAGCAAATTTTGAATTAAGTTGGCTGCATTAAGTTAATACAGCCAACTTAATTTTCTTTTATCAAATTTTTTTCGAGCCTTTCCATATACATATCTAAATTCAGTTTTCAATTTCTGTAATAATGTTTTCTGTGGTTTCCACAGGGTTGCATTGTTCTCTAGGCAAACTGGAGAAAATTAACATCTTAAAATACTGAATCTTTCCACTTACAAAACAGGTGAATCTCTACATTATGATATATCACTTAATTCCTCTAAGTAATGTCTACTGAGCTTTTGGCTTATATGTCACTTCTTGATTTTTTTTGAGGATGCTCCATACTCTTCCATAGGAGTTGCTACATTTTACAATTCTCATCAGTAGTGCATAAGAGTGCTAATTTCTCCATATCCTCACCAAAACTTTTATTTTTTTTTTAAATAAAAGTTATCCCAACTGATATGAGATGATATCTCCTTGTGATTTGTTCTCACCACACAGACACAAAGCAAACAACACCAACCAACAAAGGGACACAAGAGGACACATTTGGAGATGGCAGATGGATCCAGTTCCCTGACTGTGGTGACGGTGTTCTGAAAACACACATACGGAAAAGCTCCTCAAACTGTACATATTAAATATGTGCACGTTCTGTATATCACTTATGCCTCAGTGAAGTTGGGAAAAGTTTTTTAAAAGACTTACAAATGTTTGCTTTTTTAATGACTGGAATAAAAATGGCACATGCTTGGGTTGCAAATATATTACTAAGTAAGGAACAGAGTCTGGATAACAGTTTTGTATATATTATGATTAGGTTACACAAAATGGATTATGTTTGAGAATAAAAGAGTAGAAAGGCATTTTGCACTACTTGGAACAGTTCTACTTCTCAACTCGCTCTTTTTAATGTCTCTTTTGTTTTATAATTATAACAATGATGATAATGTGAAAATTCTAGGCTATTAATTTACATTATTTAAAAAGAATGATGTAAGAAAAATCGTAGGGAAAGCCATTCAAATAATGCCAGTGGAAACCTTACTTAAAAATGTATATTGTATTGTTACATATTTCTATATTTTCAACAAATATTTAGTTTCGGTCCAAAATTAGGGAGCCATAATTCCCATGTGTATTGGACTGTCAAGGAATAATTTAAACAGAATTTTTATTCAGATATATTCTCTAAGACAAATTTACTTGAAAACCTCCACATAATACTGTACAATAGTAGTGCAGATACATATGATAGACAGGTAGATAGATGGATGGATGGCTAGATACATGAGAGAAGAAAGAGATGATAAATATTAGGTATGTCATTGGATGTTATTCTTCACAAAAGTAAAGACTGTGATTTTTGGTTAAATATAATGAAAACTGCCAATTAAGAGAATAAGTTTTTCTGTGAATACATTGTTATCATATAGTTATTAAATTAGGGATCTAATCTGTTAGCATTAGAGCCTCCAGTTACTTACGCTACCTGAGTTTTTGACCCATTTGATGATGTATCTGCTACTTATCACTCCTGCTCTACACAGAGATGACATTTTTCTCTCTGACCCTGTACACACCTTAAACATCAGTTACCCTTTGCCCGTTCCTTCATCGATCTTCTAGAAGTTCAGTATGAAAAGCAGTTTACATTTATAATAATAAAAACTATGATTTATTAAATATGCAGTGTAGAGTCAACATGCTCTATCTGCACTTATCAGTTATATAAATTAAACTCACACAAGTGCTATAAGTTAGACATAATTTCCTCCATTTTAGAGCTAAACTAAATTCAAGGAGCTTAACTGCCTAAATGACACAGAACCAGTAAGCTGTAAACTTAGTCCCTCTCACTTCAAAGCTGCTGCTTTCAGCCGTGCTGTGTTAACGGATGATGCCTCCGCATACTGATATCAGTACACATCCCACCACAGTGATGACCCTGCTAACAGAGCGAGACTAAGGGGTTTATTCAACGGGGCACAGCGCTGTTCCTCGTTATTACTAATACATTGCAGACCATCTCACATTCACTTCTTCAACTTTAAGACCATCTTAAGTACAACTCAGGATACAGAAGGAAAATGTCACATGTCTGGTGCTTTTCATTTTCTTAAGTCCCTCCTCTACAGGCTCATGGAGAGAGGATAATGGTGGTGTTTACTCTGTAACCTTTCTGCAACCCAGGGCTGGGATGGAGGGAGGGAGTGAGCGAGTGAGTGAGAGTGTGTCTGTGTGTGTGTGCGCGCACATGCGTGTTGTTTGAATCCAGGTCCATTTATGTATCTCATTCTCTCCTTCAGATCTTCTGTCCACTCCCTTTGACCCAGAGCTTAAAATGAAACTTATCAATATTAAAATTGAGCTATTCTCTAAGCTGCTTTTCTTACACTTCTAAACTCACCCTTTGAAAGGCTAGGACTTGGATCCTGCAGACTATTAATTCTACTTTAACAGCTGATTTCCTAAGCAGTTTCACAAATTGTGGCCAATAGAAGGTTCCTGAAAGATGAAGGGTCATGTTCCTCCAGTTTGCTTTCTATTCCTATTAACTCTGGAGAAGCAGTAGGCTTGTTCCCCGGCTGTCTCAGCCCTATTTGTCCGCATCATTGTAATGACCTCCATCACGCCTTTTCACCTCCGTCATTGCAAATATTCTAAAATCTCCCAAACAAGGAGTACAGTCTTGAGGGCCACACTTAATAGTCTCCATTTCCAGCAACCCAAACCAACTCCTTCTCCTATTAATGTGTTTCTCGGAAAAATGTAGAGCTTATTCAAATAATTTTTTATTTGAAAAAATAAACTGCACCCTTCAATCACACTGAATGACAAATTCCATGACAGTCCAATTTGGAAGTCCTGAATACATGACAGGCATCCCAGTCTATTACACTCCCTTCCATATTTTCTGAAGAAAGCCAGGGTCTGAGGCTGGGACATTCAACATAGAAAATCCTGGATGTCTCCCCAAAATCTACTTTAAATAATGGATTGTTCCATGGGATACCATTTTTTACTAGAGTTGTCATGCATGGCGTATATATTGCTTTAGGGTTTTTGACCAGGGGCAATTTTCAAAGGTTTTGGGATGAGTAGATGACTGAATAGCTCATTCTGCCAGAGGCAGTGAGCAAAATACATTCATCTGATCCCAAGAGCCCTAAAGACTAAGTCCAAAGTCTCATCTAAATATTATTCACATCAGATATGCATGAAACTCAATGTGTGGTTCATATGAGGTCTTTTGCTCTCCGCCTCTGAACTCAAACAAGTTAAATATTTTAAAAACACAGTGGTGGGCCAGGTAAAGGATGGACATAAGCATCCTGAAAAGGAGAAATAGGAAATGAGGGACAAGTAACAGGTCCAAGTAAGACCAAAACCTAACAGCGTGAACAACATTGTGCTTAGTCGTTCAGTCGTGTCCGACTCTGCGACCCAATGGACTGTAGCCTGCCAGGCTCCTCTGTCCATGGAATTCTCCAGGAAAGAATGCTGGAGTGGCTTGCCATGCCCTTCTCAAGGGGATCTTTCCAACCCAGGGACCCAACCCAGGTCTCCCACATTGCAGGTGGATTCTTTACCATCTGAGCCACCAGGGAAGCCTTAAATCCCCTTATCAAATGTTCAGCTGGCCACACCCTTCATATTCTCAGTTTTTGCAATATGGATAGGCTGAAATTTCCCCAAATCTTTATATTCTGCTTGCTTTTTTCCTGAACAATTCCCTCTTTAAGTAATTTCTCTTTTCTCACATTTTACCATAAAAAGTCAGGAGGAGTTAAGCCTTCAACACTTTTCTAGAAATCTCTTCACTCACATGTTCTGCCTTCCACAAAATACAAGATTAGAAACACAATTCAGACAAGTTCTTTGATTGCCTTTTCTCTTGGTTCCAATAGCACTTTCCTCCTTTCTATCTGAAATCTCAAAGGAATGGTCTTTACATTCCTCATTTATACCAACATTCTGTTTATGGTCACTCAAGTATTCTTTAGAAGATAAACAGCTGTCCTCTTTTCTTTCTGAACTCTCAACAGAATCACCCTTAACAGACTATTGATGACAATGTAGGCTTTCCCAGTATGCACCTATAAACTCTTCCATCATCTACCCATGACCCAGTTCCAAAGTCACTTCTATCTGTTTGGTATTTGTTATAGCAGCATCTCACTCTTGGTACCAATTTCTTACAAAAGTACCATTAGCAGTACTATATCAAACTACCATAGGCTGGGTAGCTTATATTTGTGCTGTGCTGTGCTTAGTCGCTCAGACTTGTTTGACTGTGATGCCATGGACTATAGCCTTAGGCTATAGTAGCCTTAGGCTACTCTGTCCATGGGATTGCCTGGGATTTTCTAGGATTTCCTCCTCCAGAGCATTTTCCTGACCCAGGGATCAAACTTGTGTCTCCTTGTATTGGCAGGTGGATTCTTTACCTGCTGAGCCGTCACAAAGCCCAGGTAACTTAAATAAGAAACATTTATTTCTTACAATTCTGAAGGCTAGTCAACTCAAGATGAGATTTAGTGTCTGTTGAGAACTGCTTCTTGGTTCATAGACAGCTATCTCCTCCCTGTGTCCTCACTTGGCAGGAGGGATGAGCCAGCCCTCTGGAATCTCCTTTCTAAGGGCACTAATTTCGCTCATGAGGAGTCTCAGTTCCCAAAGTCTTCTTTTCCAAAACCCATCAAATTGGGTGTTAGGATTTCAAGATATGGATCTGGAGCCAGGGCTGTACAAACCTGCACTCCAAAGTAGTATCTTTTATCGTGTTGAGAAAGTTCTGTAAGGCACTAAAAATAACAAAGTTGTGTAAAAAATATTCCAAGCTCTTTATTTTGGTACCAAGGGGAAGGTTTTACTAATCAAGATGAAGACTACAATGGATAATATATCTTAAGTAAATTTATATTAAAAATTGGGATTCCCTAGTGGCTCAGCAGTAAAGAAGCCATCTGCCAAAGCAGAATATGTGGGTTCCATCCCTGGGTTGGGAATATTCCCTGGAGAAGGAAATGGCAACCCACTCCAGTATTCTTGCCTGGGAAATCCCATGTACAGAGGAGCCTGGCAGGCTACAGTCCATGGAATCGCAGAACCAACTGAGCAACTACACAGCAACAACATC
This sequence comes from Bos indicus x Bos taurus, assembly GCF_003369695.1. Taxonomy (NCBI): domain Eukaryota; kingdom Metazoa; phylum Chordata; class Mammalia; order Artiodactyla; family Bovidae; genus Bos; species Bos indicus x Bos taurus. The sequence continues at coordinate 6,273,626 of NC_040099.1, read as the reverse complement.
TTTAAAGTACTAGACTTTTTGTGGCATTGATTACAAATTTGTCCATCTCTTAGAATTACATCTCTCTATCTCCTTCTGCCCTTTACCTTACTCAGTCTTACCCATGACCAAGAAAAGAGCTCAAAAGTAATATTTTCCTGGCTGTTAAATATTGAATGTGGAATGCCTACAGACAGAGGGAAAAAAGACACACTAATGTGAGTTTCAAGTGAGCCCTCTCTTTATGTCAGCACTTAAACTACTGAATTGCAAATGAAATTCCAGGCAAGATGTGATACCTCTATTTTCATTTAACAAGATTTCTTTAATACTCGTGAGATTCATAAGAAATTGGATGTTATCCGAAGAGCAAGGATTTGTAATAATGGTCCAGGTATTATGAGGATTAGAAGAATCTGAAGGAACAATCCCTTAGCTCATAAAGAAAATGATAAAGGATAAAAGGTAGCATTAACTGTTCAGTGATGTGGTACATTCACTGTATGTACAGCTGCATTAAATTAAAAGTCACTTACTTGATTAGAAGCTATTTTCTTTAGTTGACTATTTTGCACCTACATAAACAATTTTGTAAATCACTAAGGGCCTATGAATTAAGAGTTAAGTGTTAATGTAGTCATAATCTTTATTGGAAAATATTATTTAATGTTTTCCTATAATTGCCCCTTATTCATTTTTAAAGAATTTCACTAAAGACTTGTGTGTTAGGGCTTCCCTAGTGGCTAGATGGTAAAGAATCTACCTGCAATGCAGGAGTCCTGGGGACAATCCCTTGGTCAGGAAGATCCCCTGGAGAAGGGAATGGCTACCCAACTCCAGTATTCTAACCCAGGAAAGTCAAATCTTAGGTCAAAACTTTATTTGCAGAGATATATTTGAAAAATATATATATATTTATCATTGTCAGTGGGAAATGGGAAGTTTTAACTAGTTCATCCTAAAATCTGTTCAAGGTTTCCCCAATTGCCCTTCTTAGGGAAGTGCCTTAGGCTGGTGGATGAAAACCTAAATTACCCATCATTCTTGTAATTTGACCAATTCTACTTAAAAATGCCAGTTATTTATTTTGACTGGTTTTTGAAGGATATTGATGAGCTATCTTTGGGATTGGAATGAAAACTGACCTTTTCCAGTCCTGTGGCCATTGCTGAGTTTTCCAAATTTGCTGGCATATTGAGTGCAGCACTTTCACAGCATCATCTTTCAGGATTTGGAATAGCTCAACTGGAATTCCATCACTGCCACTAGCTTTGTTCATAGTGATGCTCTCTAAGGCCCACTTGACTTCACACTTTAGGATGTCTGGCTCTAGGTCAGTGATCACACCATTGTGATTATCTGGGTCGTGAAGCTCTTTTTTGTACAATTCTTCTGTGTATTCTTGCCACCTCTTCTTAATATCTTCTGCTTCTGTTAGGTCCATACCATTTCTGTCCTTTATCGAGCCCATTTTTGCATGAAATGTTCCCTTGGTAGCTCTAATTTTCTTGAAGAGATCTCTAGTCTTTCCCGTTCTGTTGTTTTCCTCTATTTCTTTGCATTGATTGCTGATGAAGGCTTTCTTATCTCTTCTTGCTATTCTTTGGAACTCTGCATTCAGATGCTTATATCTTTCCTCTTCTCCTTTGCTTTTCGCTTCTCTTCTTTTCACAGCTATTTGTAAGGCCTCCCCAGACAGCCATTTTGCTTTTTTGCATTTCTTTTCCATGGGGATGGTCTTGATCCCTGTCTCCTGTACAATGTCATGAACCTCATACCATAGTTCATCAGGCACTCTATCTATCAGATCTAGGCCCTTAAATCTATTTCTCACATCCACTGCATAATGATAAGGGATTTGATTTAGGTCATACCTGAATGGTCTAGTGGTTTTCCCTACTTTCTTCAATTTCAGTCTGAATTTGATAATAAGGAGTTCATGATCTGAGCCACAGTCAGCTCCTGGTCTTGTTTTTGTTGACTGTATAGAGCTTCTCCATATTTGGCTGCAAAGAATATAATCAATCTGATTTCAGTTTTGACCATCTGGTGATGTCCATGTGTAGAGTCTTCTCTTGTGTTGTTGGAAGAGGGTGTTTGCTATGACCAGTGCATTTTCTTGGCAAAACTCTATTAGTCTTTGCCCTGCTTCATTCCGTATTCCAAGGCCAAATTTGCCTGTTACTCCAGGTGTTTCTTGACTTTCTACTTTTGCATTCCAGTCCCCTATAATGAAAAGGACATCTTCACATGTTAGTAAGGTAATGCTCAAAATTCTCCAAGCCAGGCTTCAGCAATATGTGAACCGTGAACTTCCAGATGTTCAAGCTGGTTTTAGAAAAGGCAGAGGAACCAGAGATCAAATTGCCAACATCTGCTGGATCATGGAAAAAGCAAGAGAGTTCCAGAAAAACATCTATTTCTGCTTTATTGACTATGCCAAAGCCTTTGACTGTGTGGATCACAATAAACTGTGGACAATTCTGAAAGAGATGGGAATACCCGACCACCTGACCTGCCTCTTGAGAAATCTGTATACAGGTCAGGAAGCAACAGTTAGAACTGGACATGGAACAGCAGACTGGTTCCAAATAGGAAAAGTAGTACGTCAAGGCTGTATATTGTCACCCTGTTTATTTAACTTATATGCAGAGTACATCATGAGAAACGCTGGACTGGAAGAAACACAAGCTGGAATCAAGATTGCCAGAAGAAATATCAATAACCTCAGATATGCAGATGACACCACCCTTATGGCAGAAAGTGAAGAGAAACTAAAAGCCTCTTGATGAAAGTGAAACAGGAGAGTGAAAAAGTTGGCTTAAAGCTCAACAGTCAGAAAACGAAGATCATGGCAGCTGGTCCCACCACTTCATGGGAAATAGATGGGGAAACAGTGGAAACAGTTTTAGAGTTTATTTTTTGGGGATCCAAAAGCACTGCAGATGGTGACTGCAGCCATGAAATTAAAAGACACTTACTCCTTGGAAGGAAAGTTATGGCCGACCTAGATAGCATATACAAAAGCAGAGACATTACTTTGCCAACAAAGGTCCTTCTAGTCAAGGCTATGGTTTTTCCAGTGGTCATGTATGGATGTGAGAGTTGGACTATGAAGAAGGCTGAGCGCCAAAGAATTGATGCTTTTGAACTGTGGTGTTGGAGAAGACTCTTGAGAGTCCCTTGGACTGCAAGGAGATCCAACCAGTCCATTCTGAAGGAGATCAGCCCTGGGATTTCTTTGGAGGGAATGATGCTAAAGCTGAAACTCCAGTACTTTGGCCAGCTCATGCGAAGAGTTGACTCATTGGAAAAGACTCTGATGCTGGGAGGGATTAGGGGCAGGAGGAGAAGGGGACGACAGAGGATGAGATGGCTGGATGGCATCACTGACCTGATGGACATGAGTCTGAGTGAACTCCGGGAGTTGGTGATGGACAGGGAGGCCTGGTGTGCTGCGAATCATGGGGTGCAAAGAGTCGGACACGACTGAGGGACTGAACTGAACTGAACTGATGAGCTAAATTTAAAAATTATTGGCCCTTTTATAGGAATTCAGTCTCATATCTGAAAAATTCAAGTAACTTAAGATCTTCAACTAGTTTTTCACTGTAGGTACTGTGCGTTGTACAGTGACTGTCATACAGAATGAAGAAAGTCAGGAAGAGACCAACAAATAACATATAAAAGTGCTTATATGTGAAATCTAGAAAAATGGTACAGATGATCTTATTCACAAAGCAGAAATTGAGACACAGATGAAGAGAAAGAATGTATGGATACCAAGGGGCAAAGGGCAGTGGTGGGATGAATTGGGAGACTGGGATTAACATACACACACTACTATGTATAAAATAGATAGCTAATGAAAATCTACTGTATAGCACAGGGAACTCTTCTCAGGGCTCTGTGGTGACCAAATGGCAAAGAGATCCAAAGAAAGAAGGGATACATGTGTACTTATGGCTGATTTACTTTGCCGTACAGAAGAAACTGACATAGCAGTGCACAGCAACTATACTCCAAAAAAAAAAAAAAGGAACAAATTCACCTTTGTTAAGAAGCAATTGGAGCTTATGGTTACCAAGAGGGAAAAGGTAATGGGTGTAAGCATGAATTGGGAGGCTGGGATTGACATATACACACTGCTGCTGCTGCTGCTGCTGCTGCTGCTAAGTCGCTTCAGTCGTGTCGTGTTGACTCTGTGCAACCCCACGGACGGCACCCACCAGGCTCCCCCGTCCCTGGGATTCTCCAGGCAAGAACACTGGAGTAGATTTCCGTTTCCTTCTCCAATGCATGAAAGTGAAAAGTGAAAGTGAAGTCGCTCAGTCATGTCTGACTCTTAGCGACCCCATGGACTGCAGCCTACCAGGCTCCTCCGTCCATGGGATTTTCCAGGCAAGAGTACTGGAGTGGGGTGTCATTGCCTTCTCCACATATACACACTACTATATATAAAATACATAACTAATAAGAACCTACTTAGCCCAGGGAACTCTACTCAATACTCTGTGATGACTTACATGGGAATAGAATCTAAACAAGTGTGGATATATAATATGTATATGAATAATGGATTCACTTTGCTGTACAGCAGAAATGGATACAACGTTGTAAATCAACTAGTGTTGTTCAGTAGCTAAGTGGTGTCTGACTCTTTGTGACCCCATGGACTGAAGCAAGCATTCCAGGACAGGCTTCCCTGTCCTTCACTATCTTCCTGAGTTTGCTCAGCTCATGTCCATGAAGTCTGCAATGCCAGCCAACCATCTCATCCTCTGTCGTCCCCTTCTCCTCCTGCCTTCAATCTTTCCCAGCATCAGTGTCTTTTCCAATGAGTCATTATTTGATCCTGCAAATAAGCTGCTGCTGCTGCTAAGTCACTTCAGTCGTGTCCGACTCTGTGCAACCCCATAGACGGCAGCCCACCAGGCTCCCCCGTCCCTACGATTCTTCAGGTAAGAACACTGGAGTGGGTTGCCATTTCCTTCTCCAATGCATGAAAGTGAAAAGTGAAAGGGAAATAAACTATACTCCAATAAAATCAATTTAAAAGAAAATAAAAAGAAAATGGGGAGAGAAGGAAGCAACTGTAAAAATGTGATTATGAGAAATTACCTTCTGACCTCCTTTTTCTAACAAACCTAGTTTATTTTATGATAAATGCAAGGCAGGTTAAGGAGCAAACTCTAATATTAGGGATTTAAAAATATTTTGAACATATTCCCAATGGATATAATTTACTTTTATTTATCACTTTATCTGTGTCCGTGAGGCCATGGATTGAGTGTAAGTTTCTCTGAATAACCACTGTTACCCTGTGTAATTAATTACCCCTCAACCCCAAAGTCCGTGGGTGGAAAGAGATATTTCTGACACCAAAACATTATTATCTTTCTCCACAGAACACCCAAGAGCTCTACCAGATGAGTCAAGATGGCTGAAAACCTGTGTGTTCTTCATTTTCAGAAGACAACTGCTCAGTCTGTCTTGGCACCTGAGGTTTGCATTCTTTTCACTGCCACTCTAGAAGGAATAACACAAAACCTGTTGTGGAGAAGTATTGGAAGGATGAAGGAACAAGAGTAAGGTCCCATCAACTGCTAACCAGGTAAGGTGTCAGGAAGGTCGGTGGGATATGCCAGGCATTATTGAATAGCCCAGAAGTCTCTGGATTCTGGGTGTATTGTGTTCTTTGTTTCAGAGGCAAACATCATTTCAGTGTTTCTCCAGGAGACACAAAAATCATCAGTTTGCCTTATGGGAACAATACACGAAAAGCATCATGCTGTTTTCAGAAGGTTCTACACACTAACACACTGGAAAAGTGTCAAAGAAAAAGTACGATAGCTTGCCCTAGATCATTAAATTTCAGTAGTTAGATGGAAACACTTCCCCTCTCCCACATTAGCTCCCCATTCTCTATTTGATATAGGAAAACTGGGCATCCAACAAGTTAGATGTGTTCTCAGAGTCACAAAACTAGGAAATGGCTTACTAAGCAGTATAGAAATTGGTTATTAACTGTTGGAGTCACCATACCACAACTGCCTCAAAGACACTGGAAAATTCTTCTCTACATGGATTCTAAATGCAAGTTTGTTCTCAGATTCAGTGAAACACTAAGTAAAAAAACAAGGTACAGAGAAATCAACTGAAAATAGTGATCAAAAGTATCTCTTTCTTTATACATAGATAGATAGATAAATCTATAGAGACTAATATCTATCTTAGATCTAACAATAGATACTAAGCACATTCTTAACACTACACTTAAGTTCTATAATTTCAACTTGTTCTAATTCATGCTGAAAATTCTTATCCATCCATTGCAAATTGGCTGAGCTTTTTAGAATGCTTTAACTATGTCCATTTTATTCAAATTCTAGACTTCTATTTTAAATTCTCTATTTTCAAGGTAATAGAATAAGATATTAGAAATTCTAACATTCGCTGAAATGTTTTTCAAGGCATAAAAATCAAATCTGAAAAGAAATTGTTCTTAATTTATTTTCTCAATCTTTTCAGTATAGGTGATAAAGCTATGAGCTAGTTTGCCAGGTATTGGAAGGCTGAAAAAAGCGTTGAATGGTAGCACAAAATCCAAATTAAGGTATGAAGAGGATAATAATTAACTATAAAACCACTTAGGAGAGACTCTTCCCAGCAGTATCAAAGTGTTACATGGAAACAGCAGCACATTTGGGGCCAAACTGCAGTCATTAGCATATATTAAAAAGAAACGTTCTCACCTGCACTCTCCTTAGTTTAATACCAGTTCAGTAGGCACAACATAAAGACAAAAAATAGCTAAATGCAGAAAATACATTCTGCTCAAGACTCTCTGCATTTTCAAGTTTGCAAATATCTCAGAGTCTCATGAATCTGGAGATAGAGAAAAACCTGTAGCTATAAGCAAGTAAGCCTAGGTTGCAGGAAAAAGGCTAAAATAAAAATCCCAGGAATTTCCATGAGTTTATCAGCAGTCTCTGGATAGTATGAGGGAATAATCCCTCAACACAGCAATAAGTTTTCTGAATGCACCACATCACAGGTTACTAAGATGGACTACCTGCTTATCAATACTTGAGGAGAGAGTCTTTGAACTGTAAGGAGAATCTAGTCTCTCCTCTGGAATCATCTCAATTTATCAGTTATGTTATCTTCTGAATAGATATTTTGCATCGATCCTGAGAAAGCCTTTCTAGCATTCAATCTTAGAAGAATCCAACTGGTATCATTGCTTTATGAAGAGATACAAACCAATAAAAGCAACTGTAAAGAGTACAGATTCTTTAATAGCTTTTTGTTTTTTCCTTTTCAGAAGGTTTTCTTCACTGCTACATTGGCTAGTTTTAAACAAGTCATGGAATGCCATCCACATCTTTCCTAACCCACAGTCAATAAAAATACATACTGCCCTCAGGGTTCAACTAATCCTAAAACAATCTCAACAGTGTGGGGAGACCAGGTTACTAAAAACAGAAATATGGCAGTCTTTTTACAAATGCCTTACATTGTGAAAGCTAATATTATGTAATAAATACCAGTAAGCAGCTTTGACTTTCTACTGCTGTCTACCTGGTCAGTGTGGCTAAATCACCTTGTCCCTGTGGAGAAAAACAACTCTGAAGTCATATTTTACTTACACTCAGAAGTATTTTGATGTGGATTCCAGATGAAGAGAAGGCAGTTTTACTAGAATCTTTATGTTTTGGTTTATTATCCCCATTTTGCTAAGCATAAGCACTTTAAAATATATTTCCTTTCAAGTTGGATAAAAGCAATTAACATAACTTTACCCACTTCTTATCAAGTGAACTTAATTACAATCTCAATTTTAAGAAGATATTTTTCCTTCTTGCTTTTCACTCAATCTGAGGTGCCCCTGATCATATATGACGTATACCGTTACAATATTTAATACACTCTACTCTCACTGTTAAACACCTTTTTTATCTTTCTTAATCACCTCAGTTCAGTTCACTTCAGTCACTCAGTCGTGTCTGACTCTTTGCGACCCCATGAACTGCAGCATGCCTTGCCTCCCTGTCCATCACCAACTCCCGGAATTTACTCAGATTCATGCTCATTGAGTTTGTGATGCCATCCAACCATCTCATCCTCTGTTGTCCCCTACTCCTCCTGCCCCCAATCCCTCCCAGAATCAGGGTATTTTCAAATGAGTCAGCTCTTTGCATCAGGTGGCCAAAGTATTGGAGTTCCAGCTTCAACATCAGTCCTTCCAATGAACATTCAGGATGGATTTCGTTTAGGAATGACTGGTTGGATCTCCCTGCAGTCCAAGGGACTCTCAAGAGTCTTCTCCAACACCACAGTTCAAAAGCATCAATTCTTTGGTGCTCAACTTTCTTTATAGCCCAACTCTCACATCCATACATGACCATTGTAAAAACCATAGCCTTGACTAGATGGACCTTTTTTGGCAAAGTAATGACTCTGCTTTTTAATATGCTGTCTAGTTTGGTCATAACTTTCCTTCCAAAGAGTAAGTGTCTTTTAATTTCATAGCTGCAGTCAACATCTCCAGTGATTTTGGAGCCCAAATAAATAAAGTCTGCCACTGTTTCCACTGTTTCTCCATCTATTTGCCATGAAGTGATGGGCTCGGATGCCATGATCTTTGTTTTCTGAATGTTGAGCCAACTTTTTCACTCTCCTCTTTCACTTTCATCATGAAACTCTTTAGTTCTTCTTCACTTTCTGCCATAAGGGTGGTGTCATCTGCATATCTGAGGTTATTTATATTTCTCCTGGCAATCTTGATTCCAGCTTGTGCTTCATCCAGCCCAGCATTTCTCATGATGTATTCTGCATAGAAGTTAAATAAGCAGGGTGACAATATACAGCCTTGATGTACTCCTTTTCCTATTTGGAACCAGTCTGTTGTTCCATGTTCAATTCTAACTGTTGCTTCCTGACCTGCATACAGATTTCTCAAGAGGCAGGTCAGGTGGTCTGGTATTCCCATCTCTTGAAAAATTTCCCACAGTTTATTGTGATCCACACAGTTAAAGGCTTTGGCATAGTCAGTAAACCAGAAATAGATGTTTCTCTGAAACTGTCTTGCTTTTTTGATGATCCAATGGATGTTGGCAATTTGATCTATGGTTCCTCTGCCTTTTCTAAAACCATCTTGAACATCTTAATCACCTAGGAGTAGGTAATTGGTATTTTTGACTTAATATTCCCAGTAACTAGCACATAATATTAAACAGAGTTTTAAAAATAAATGCTTGAATGAGTTTATTAATTGGTATTTTTAGACATTAACTTCTCCAGATCATTTATTATCTTGAACATTAAGACAGTTACACTAAATGTATATAGCAAAGGCTTCAGTGACAAAAGCAAACATTTATGTACAAACTACTTTGCTTTCTCAGAAATTATTTAATTGCACTTTAACTTTCTAAAGAATATGCTGGTCACCTGTAAATCACAAATTCATAAGGACATACATCAGATCAGATCAGATCAGTCGCTCAGTCATGTCCGACTCTCTGCGACCCCATGAATTGCAGCATGCCAGGCCTCCCTGTCCATCACCAACTCCCGGAGTTCACTCAGACTCACATCCATCGAGTCAGTGATCCCATCCAGCCATCTCATCCTCTGTCATCCCCTTCTCCTCTTGCCCCCAATCCCTCCCAGCATCAGTCTTTTCCAATGAGTCAACTCTTCCCATGAGGTGGCCAAAGTACTGGAGTTTCAGCTTAAGCATCATTCCTTCCAAAGAAATCCAAGGGCTGATCTCCTTCAGAATGGACTGGTTGGATCTCCTTGCAGTCCAAGGGACTCTCAAGAGTCTTCTCCAATACCACAGTTCAAAAGCATCAATTCTTTGGCACTCAGCCTTCTTCACAGTCCAACTCTCGCATCCATACATGACCACAGGAAAAACCATATCCTTGACTAGATGAAACTTTGTTGGCAAAGTAATGTCTCCGCTTTTGATTATGCTATCTAGGTTGGTCATAACTTTCCTTTCAAGGAGTAAGCACCTTTATATTCATGGCTGCAGTCACCATCTGTAGTGATTTTGGAGCCCAGGATAATAAAGTCTGCCACTGTTTCCACTGTTTCCCCATCTATTTCCCATGAAGTGATGGGACCAGATGCCATGATCTTCATTTTCTGAATGTTGAGCTTTAAGCCAACTTTTTCACTCTCCACTTTCACTTTCATCAAGAGGCTCTTTAGTTCCTCTTCACTTTCTGCCATAATGGTGGTGTCATCTGCATATCTGAGGTTATTGATATTTCTCCTGGCAATCTTGATTCCAGCTTGTGTTTCTTCCAGTCCAGCGTTTCTCATGATGTACTCTGCATATAAGTTAAATAAGCAGGGTGACAATATACAGCCTTGACGTACTCCTTTTCCTATTTGGAACCAGTCTGTTGTTCCATGTCCAGTTCTAACTGTTGCTTCCTGACCTGCATACAGGTTTCTCAAGAGGCAGATCAGGTGGTCTGGTATTCCCATCTCTTTCAGAATTGTCCACAGTTTATTGTGATCCACACAGTCAAAGGCTTTGACATAGTCAAGAAAGAAGAAATAGATGTTTCTCTGAAACTGTCTTGCTTTTTCCATGATCCAGCAGATCATGGAATTTGGCAATTTGATCTCTGGTTCCTCTGCCTTTTCTAAAACCAGCTTGAACATCAGGAAGTTCATGGTTCACATATTGCTGAAGCCTGGCTCGGAGAATTTTGAGCATTACTTTACTAGCGTGTGAGATGAGTGCAATTGTGTGATAGTTTGAGCATTCTTTGGCATTGCCTTTCTTTGGGATTGGAATGAAAACTGACCTTTTCCAGTCCTGTGGCCACTGCTGAGTTTTCCAAATTTGCTGGCATATTGACTGCAGCATTTTCACAGCATCATCTTTCAGGATTTGGAATAGCTCAACTGGTATTCTATCACCTCCACTAGCTTTGTTCGTAGTGATGCTTTCTAAGGTCCACTTGACTTCACATTCCAAGATGTCTGGCTCTAGGTCAGTGATCACACCATCGTGATTATCTGGGTCATGAAGATCTTTTTTGTACTGTTCTTCTGTGTATTCTTGCCATCTCTTCTTAATATCTTCTGCTTCTTTTAGGTCCATACCATTTCTGTCCTTTATCGAGCCCATCTTTGCATGAAATGTTCCTTTGGTATCTCTGATTTTCTTGAAGAGATCTCTAGTCTTTCCCATTCTGTTGTTTTCCTCTATTTCTTTGCATTGATTGCTGAAGAAGGCTTTCTTATCTCTTCTTGCTATTCTTTGGAACTCTGCATTCAGATGTATTCTAAAATAATTCCAACAAATAAGTGTTTAAAAGTTTTCTTACTATTGTGTTTTTTGAATGAGTTAAATTACTAAAATAAAGCTTTAACTGAAGTGAAAAACTAAAATGAAAAACACATACAATAATAAATAATAAAACACATAGAGCTGCAAAAGATAAAATATAACCAGCTGAACATTCAACTGTAGATAGTTTTATGCAAAAAGACAAATCAAAACGAAGGACCATATGATGACAATGTCACTGCCAGTGGTTTACAGGACTTTGTAAGCGATTGAGCAAAGGGTACCAGGACCAGCCTTATCCTATCACAGCCAATGAGGCAATGAGCTATACACAGAATAGAGAGGCTGATATTTAATTCTGTGGCAAATCTTGTCTGTATTTGTGTATTTTTATGTATCATTGTACATAAATCTTACATATATGATAAAAATTTTATTGCATGCCTATATTTACACTTATATTTGATATGTAGAACTATTTTGTGTGTTTATTCATTCCATTTAGCTGAGGACAGATAAAAATGAAGGACCACAAGCATCCTCTGTTATTGTTAATACTTGATAATTCAGTTATTTCAGTTAACAAGAAGCAAAGCTCTTTATATATAAAGAATAAGTGCTGAAAAGGCAGCAGGTGAGGTGCATAGTGATGTATCAGTATACTCATCAGTATAAACTATTGTAACTTACTGTCATCAGGTAAATCATGTTTGAGGACATCCTCAGTTTTCAAATCCTTTACAGTTGGGTCCATGTTTCCTTTGTGCATGCTGTGACTGTGTTTTAGGATGTATTCTTAATAAGATTTGAAACAAAAATCATGATTGTTTTTAGACCTATGACAGCTAATAGCTAAAATGAGCTAGAACTTTCTAAGTCTCTACAATAGAATCTCAATTGCTATCATTATATAATCATCTGATTATAGTTTTATCACTATCAGTATTCTTAAAATTAGGTACTACCAAGGTTCTGGAAGTATTTCACAGTGATTTGTAGTCCACCTTACATTGTGAAACAGCTGAGTCCTAATACAGCTGAAGGAATTTTAAATGATCTTTATGCAACCCTCACATTTAGGAAAAATAGAAGTATGCATCCATCTCATAGAATAAAATTATTTTGACGTTTTAATAATTGAATGTCTATATTTCTTTAAGGATTAAGGTCAGGTTAAATTTCATGAACAGCTTATATAAAAAGCCATTTTTCCCTTCATATCTGATAATAGTCATTCAGAATACCCCCTGCTTTGAGTTTAATGCCCTAGGAACAGCAATCCCACTACTGGGCATATACCCTGAGAAAAATCATAATTCAGAAAGATGCATGTGCCCCAATATTCAGTGTAGCACTATCACAATAGTCAGGGTATGGCAACAACTTAGATGTCCATCCACAGATGAAGAAGATGTGGTACATATATACAGTGGAATGTTACTCAGCCATAAAAAGGAACAAAACTGGGTCATTTGTAGTGATTTGGACAAAACTAGAGTTTGTCATACAGAGTGAAGTAAGTCAGAAAAAGAAAAGCAAATATCATACCTTAAGGCTCAGACTGTAAAGAATCTGCCTTCAATGGAGGAGCCACAAGTTTGATCCCTGGGTCAGGAAGGTCCCTTGGAGAAGGGAATGGCAACCCACTCCAGATTCTTGCCTGGGAAACCCCATGGACAGAGAAGCCTGCCGGGCGACACCCTATGGGATTACAAAGAGTCAGACATGACCGAGTGACTCACATTCTCATATATATATATATATATATATATATATATATAATATATATATGTGTGTGTGTACACACATATAAAATCTAGAAAAAAATGGTACTGATGTTCCTAGTTGCAGGGCAGGATTGGAGAAGCAGACACAGAGAATGGGCTTGTGGACATAGCTGGGGAAGGAGGGGTGGGCTGAATTGAGACAATGGCTTTGACCTATTACACAGCCATGTGTATAGGTAGCAGGATGCTGCTGTGCCATGCAGGGAGCTCATCTCGGTGCTCTGTGATGACCTAGAGGGGTGGGAAGCAGGGTGCCAGAGGTCCAAGAGGGAGGAGACCTAGGTATACATGGACCTGACTCACTTTGTCATCCAGCAGAAACTGACCCAACATTGTAAAACAATTATACTCCAACTTTAAAAAATTTAAAAATAAATTAAGATGCCCTGGGCCACTGTCTCGAGCTCTGGAGGTGAGATCTAGTGGCACAGAGAAGCATCGTCTCATGCATGGACTCTGCTGCAGTCCCCCAGGGTGGTTCCTAGCGCCCTTCTCTGCTCCCTGGCTCCCAGTTTTCACCTGCCTTCCCTTCCCCTACTTGAACCTCTTAACCATACCCGCCTGCCATGTCTGGATGGAAGCAACTGGGTCCCTGAGCTGGTGGGCTCACGTTGTCTTCTGGCTGGACCTTGGACCCAGACAAGTTGAGTCCTGGATGTGCTCTGTATCGGAGGCAGGAAAATTGTACCTGTCCCTGCCCTGGTGTGATGATGTTACAGACATCCAAGGAGATGACCCCATGGTCCTGCCTCCATCCCTGATCCAGGGACTGAGCATTTCCAGTGTGACGGTTGCCATCCCATGGGGTCCTGAGTCTGCCCTGTGCTGGGAACATTGACCTCCTAGCTCTGGCCTGGGTCCTACATTATCATTTTGCTCTTGATTCTGCAAAATGTGTTGCTCACTCCAACTTCATGTGAGAATAATGTGCCCTATAAAGTACAGGTATATAAAATCCAACCAGCGCACTTGGAAGCGTATTATGTTCTTACGGTGGGGGCGGGCATCAATTTTTGTTCAACTAACATGAAGCAAGATATTTTAAGGGTGTAGAAGATGTTTAACCAACTACTTAAGGAGGCAGAGAAAATAAAAAGAGTTAACTGAGCAGAGAAGATGAAATTTGAATTAGGCCTCTTAAAAGATGAGCAAAGTTCAATAGGCAGAAATGAAACAGAGAAAAATTATTCTAGATATTGGGAGCAAAGTGAGAATAACTAAGGAAGAGAGAGATTGAACAATATGTGATTTGTCCATGGGGTTGGAATTCAGAGCATCTGAAAGTGGGAGAAGATAAAACTTGGCAATTGTAGAAAGAAGGGATTATCATGTCGTTAGACTCTAGAATTTGTTCATGAATAATAGTCACTATCAAATATTTTAGAGACATGAAGCTTATTTTGAAAGCAAAGATTTCGAAGCTCGAATATAACTGTTGGTCAAATTTCCCAACAGCATGGACATATTTCAGGTCGATTTCTTGTTAGAAAACACTGAACCAGCGATTTTCCCCCTGACTATCAACCTCTTGGGAGCCTCAGCCCGAACAAATAGAATACAAATAGAATTTAGCAGATGAACTCTCTCTGGTCCACAATAACTTTCAAATCAGTGAAACCCCTTCCTAGTAGTGAGACATGCCAGACACGTTACTCTGTAGAAAGAATGCTACTCATTAGGAATTATCTTACATATACATACTTCTTAAATCAGTTAAGCTCTTCACTGTTTAAGTGGACTAAAATTTTAAGTATTATATACTTGATCCCTGGTGAATCTCAATGTAGGGGTTTTCCATACACAATGGTTGCAAAGCAAACACTCAAACATTAAAATCACTAAGCGTATTTAACATGACGGCCACATGGTAATGAAGGGACAATAAAGCCTACCCTAATTACAGACAGCGACACAGGAATCCTGTGATTTACGAACTCAGTGACACTTAGACCAGATTATTAATTAGCATTTAGATAATTGCTATTTAGATTCTGCTTAGCATTTTTTAGAAATTTAGATTCTTAGTGGTAGTGTTTCTAAAGCCTCCATATTCAGGAAGTCATTTGCTGTGTAAGTATTGTGTTTGTGTTTTATTTGTATCTGCTGCTGCTGCTGCTAAGTTGCTTCAATCATGTCCAGCTCTGTGTGACCCCATAGGTGGCAGCCCACCAGGCTCCCCCGTCCCTGGGATTCTCCAGGCAAGAACACTGGAGTGGGTTGCCATTTCCTTCTCCAATGCATGAACGTGAAAAGTGAAAGTGAAGTTGCTCTCAGCAAGAGTCGACTCTCTCTGCAGCCCACCAGGCTCCTCTGTCCATGGGATTTTCCAGGTGAGAGTATTGGAGTGGTATTTGTGTCCACCAGTATGCAAATGACAACACAAATAAGGAGTTATGGAAATAACTTGCTATTAGAAGACCCAGGAGAGCTTCTAGGTATATTCATTTCATTCAAGGTATTTCCTTCAATGCAATGACTCCTTGAATTAAAATGCAGATACTGACAAATGTCACATTGATTTTAAATGACAGTAAGCTTCATTTCTCAGTGTAATCAGAGAAGGACTTACTCTGTTGGAAAAATCCAGTAAGCACAATTCATTGACTCAAAATATTGATATAGATGCATGTGGTGTTACTTTATAAAACTACAAAATTTTAAAACAGTTGAATCATTCAAGCCTAAAAGAAGCCGTGTACTAACTAGACTCTCGGCGCTTGGTCATCACATCTGGAGAAGTGGCTTACGTCATAGGAAATAATTCAGATGATATAGAAATCTGACTTGGTATAAAACAATTATTTCATTTGAGGCAGAAAATTCTCCTACAGATTCTGCTATTAAAATCTATCAAACATCATTTAAGCACTCTGCCTAAGGAGTTATTTTACAGAGCACCTTCAAGGAAGCTATGACACTGTAAAGTTCATTTATGTTCAAGAAAAAGGCAAAGGAATCAGAACCTTAATTTGTGCATTCTGGCTCCCCACGGTGGCTTGAGAAGTTTTCTCTACCTGAAATACTCTTAGTAGCTACCAAGGTTTGATAAGGAAAACCACTCAGGTCCAAGTGAACAGTGTTTCAATCCTGGTAACTGGAGATTTATCATACAACATTAGGGTGTCTTTGGGGCTTCTCTGGTGGCGCAGATGGTAAAGAATCTGCCTACAATGCAGGAGACCTGGGTTCGATCCCTGGGTAGGGGAGATCCCCTGGAGAAGTGACTGGAAACTCACTCTAGTATTCTTGCCTGGAAAATTCCAAGGACAGAGGAGCCTGGTGGGCTACAGTCCATAGGGTGTCAAAGAATCAGGCACAACCGAGTGACTAATTTTCTCTTTTATTTTTTTAGGGTGTCTTTGAGCATAAGCAAAGGGAGAGTATATTCAGACACTTTATGTGTCTATAAAAAGATGCTTTTGTGAAACTCAAGAATTTTGGCTTATGGTGGGATGACATCAAACTTAATGCCCTACACCCCCAAAGCTGGTATTCCCAATCATTTCCCAACTGCAAGTGTTGCTTGAAAATGAGTTCAGAGGATGGTGCCTTCTCTGTGTCTTCTGTCTTCCAAATCTCCCGTGAATCCCTCTCATTGGCAGACTCTGACCTGGAATTTTACTGGCAGTGATATCCTGGGAGATGTTCTTCCTGGTTTTCTCCCAGAGGAGCCAAAGAGACTCTCAATAGGTGTGCTTTGAAAGCTCAGGTAAACCTAGCCTAAGCATCGTGTTGCTAAGTCTACACCCATAGATGACATTCTAAAGAAATTTAAACTGCTGGGCAATTAAAAATTCCATTCTGCGTCTGCCTACCACAAAGCACGTTTTTCTCATAAAACCAAATTTGTACTCCTCCAAGTCATAGTATCTTCCTCTGAGTCAACATTCTTTTTCTGGCTCAGCTACATGGTCTCTTTTGAATATCCAGCAATCTTCAGCAGTGCTTTACAGAAAAGAATAGAGGAAGGTGATTAGGAAAACTGATTAAAATACAGTGTGGCTTAAATATGCTATCTACCTATAAATAAATATTTGTATGTATACATGTGCACATAACTGCATGTGCCTGGAGGCATGTGTGTCTGGATAAAGAGAGAAAAACACACATAATGACTGCAATTCGGGAGTTCTCATATCTGAAACTTCCCTTGTGGTGATAGTTGGTTGGTGTATCTTATTTTCTCTCTACAGTCAACATTCCTTTAGTTTCAGAAAGTCATTCAGTGGACAATATTTCACCGTTCTGCAGACTGACCTCCAAACTTTTGCTTCTGAATAGTCTGTGTCCTTCTTGTTCCTACCTGTGTTAGTTTGTTGAGTCTAGCAAAATTTATAGTTAAAGTCTTCTAGCAAAATTTATAGTTAAGTATAGGGGTATCCTGGTGGCTCAGATGGTAAAGTGTCTGCCTACAGTGTGGGAGACCTGAGTTCAATCCCTTGGTCAGGAAGATCCTCTGGAGAAGGACATGACAACCCACTCCAGTACTCTTGCCTGGAAAATCTCATGGACGGAGGAGCGTGGTAGGCTACAGTCCCTGGGGTTGCAAAGAGTCAGACACGACTGAGTGACTTCACTAGTGAATTTACTAGTGAACTATAAGGGTATCATAAGAACCCCACTCCTCTTCTTAATGATAAAATCAAGGACTTCAGTCTATACCATAATCCCTCTCATTTTTACTTTTGATAAAACAGCAGGAGGAGCCCAAAGGGTCAGTTAGCCCTGTTATCTTCTAAGGCAACTATATTATTTTGTGACCCCCGACCAAAGCATTTCTCCTCTGGTCACCAGGTGGCTAGCCCAGCAAATAAAGATAAAAGCGACATTTTGCAAGTGGGAATTGAGGGTTTGTTATAATGAAAGGAGCTATCCCTCCACCCTTTAATGTGCAATCCCCATGCTCAGACTATAGGGAAAATGGCCCTGTACATGGATCTCAGGGAGAAAGCATATACATCATCTTGTAAGTCAACTTCTGAGACCTGCAAGTTGTTATCAGCGCATGGTGAATGGATCAGGGGTGACATGATTTAGGAGAAGGCTATATTAAATGTCCAAGAGGAAGGGCTATCATTAGATGAGTTGTGAGTTGAGATAAATACAATGGACACATTGGAGCCTAGAGAGAGAACAGAGAGAAAATAGGGAAGGGATTGTGTCTTGGACAAATCCTCCGGGATTGTGTCTTGCACAGCTGATATCTGGGGAGAGGAAAGGCAGGAGATTATGGTGGGCTTGTTGGATGAAACTGATGTTTCTGTTCAGTGCCTGTTTACTGCAGGTGGTGACACCCTGTAGTCAGACACTAGCTTTTCATTCCTGATTATGTTCACACTCATAAGTGGACCATAAACCCAGACATTCCACCATTTAATTTTCCCCAGTACATAAATACATAATAGAAATTTCCAATGAAATATCATAACTATTTCACAAAAAAATACACTCCCCCTTTCACAGCTAGAAATAGTCTCTCTTAAAGCAAAGAGATCTAAAGTCAGGCAGTAGGACAGTCTTCTATTCTACATGGACAGAAGGGCCTTTTAACAACTGCAATTTATATTTCAGGAATTCAAAAATACTAAAATCTAAGTGAAGGTTTTCTGACTGAATCATAATCATTTTAAAGGGAAAATATAGAAATTCTCTATTACAGCATTCTGAGTATATTAGTGAACATAGTATATCATATACAAAAATGAATCAGAAATAAAATGCAGAAAATTTCTTCTTAATTTATGAGGTTGATCTAAGTTTTTAAAGGACTCTACTGAGATGCTGTACTTATTAAGTGACATAAATGAGACTTGACTCATATCACTGTAATATTTCAGAATCCATAAAATTGGCGAAGTTATTTTAAATTTATATACATGTATATCAGTATATATATATGTGTGTGTGTGCATGCTAAGTCACTTCAGTTGTGTCTGACTCTTTGCAACCCCATGGACAGTAGCCCACCAGACTCCTCTGTCCATGGGGATTCTCCAGGCAATAAAACTGGAGTGGGTTGCTGTGCCCTGCTCCAGTATGTGTGTGTACACACACACACACACACACACGCATATGTGTCATTCTGGATACCATTTTTAAGCCAATAAATTAGTTTCACATCCAATTTTGTTTAAAATGTTTAGTTTCAAATTCAACATTGATCTTAGTGTATTTTAAGGAGAGGAACACATTGTGAGACATTTTTAAAACTCATCAATTATGGAGAAATATCATCTTAAAGTCAACTGGTTGACCTGAAATGGTATGACCCTTCCTAGAACAAAGAACAAAGAAACTGTCAGGACAAGTAACTCAATAGGAGAAATTTATATAGAAGCCTTCTTTCATTTCAACATGAACACATACCAACAAAACAGTGCAGATGTTAGGTAAAAATCTCTGCGTTCTTGTAAGGGGTACAAAGACTATTATTCTGCCATGCAGATACAGCCAACTCTGTTGGTAAACTAGAGAGCTTCATTTTCCTACAAAACAGTATCTAAATAAACAGCTAAGCTTAACAAGAATAGGGTAAGTACAAGTCACCTTAGATACCATGTCCCTTTCTATCCTAGAAATCTATACTTTGGAGTAGTAAGAATAATTTTTTTAACTACTAAAATTGCCTAATGATATTACTCTTTTTTAAGGCAATGTGATTGTGGCCACTCTAATGCTCATTTTGTGGATCCAGTTAATTTATTCTCTTACAAGAATACTGTTCAAGTGGTTCCCAGGAGAACACTGCTGGACTCTGATGGCAAGGTGGGGGTAAAACAGAGCTGGTAAGGCTGCAAGAGATCTCCTCACCTTTATCATCCTTCTCAAGATAGAGAAGCATACATACAAGTATATAGTATAGAAAATCAACCAAGACCTACTCTATAGCACAGAGAACTACAGTCAGTATTTTGTGATAACTTATAAGGCTGCCCACTCCAGTATTATTGGGCTTCCCTGGTGGCTCAGATGGTAAGGAATCTGCCTGCAATGCAGGAGACCTGGGTTCAACCCCTGGGTTGGGAAGATCCCCTGGAAGAGCGCATGGCAACCACTCCAGTGTTTTTGCCTGAAAAATCCCCATGGACAGAGGAGCCTGGTGGGCTCCAGTCCAGGGAGTCGCAAAGAGTCAGACATGACTGAGCAAATAAGCACATGAGAGAAAATAGTCTCTAAAGGCAAACCATGCTGCAGTCCATGGGGTATCAAAGAGTTGGACACAATTGACTGAACAACAATATATGTTGAGTGTGTGTGTGTGTATATACACACACACACACACACATAACTGAATCACTTTGCTGTACATCTGAAACTAACACAATGTTGTAAATTAACTACACTTCAGTAAAAGGAAAGCAACAGTAACTATGTAAATTAGTCTTTCAAAAAATTAATTCTGCCGACTGACAGCATTTAGCTATCTGAAAGTGTAAGACAATTGATTGTGCGTGTTTCATGTGTGCTCAGTCATGTCCAACTTTTTGTGACCCTGTGGACTGTAGCCCCCCAGGCTTCTCTGTCCATGGCATTCTCCAGGCAAGAACACCAGAGCGGGTTGCCATTTCCTCCAACAGGGGAGTGTCCCAAGCCAGGGACTGAACCTCTGTCTCCTGCATTGGCAGGTAGATTCTTTACCACTGAGCCATTACAGAGCAGTTATTCAAGAAAAAGTTTCCATTAATTTCTTTTCATTATTTAGTATATTTTTATTGTGGTAAAAATACAGAGAATGCCACCACTATATCCAAAATTTCTCATGATGTCAAAGTGAAACTCTTGCCCTGTACATAAGAACTCTCCATTCCTTCCACCCTCAACCCATGACAACTTCTAATCTATTTCTATTTCTATGAATTTGTATATTATTGACATTTCACCTATGTGGACTCACAAAATATTTATCTTTTTGTGTCTGTCATATTTCACTTAGCATAATGTTTTCAAGGTTCATTGGTTATGTATATCTCAGAAATTCATTGCTTTTTATGGCTGAACTAGTCTATTCTATGTAAATGTCACATTTTGTTTAATCATTATCTGCTGATGGCCACTTGGGTTTTTCTGCCTTTGGGATATTGTGAATAATGCTGCTGTAAATGTTGGCGTATATGTGTGTGTTAGCATCCGTGTTTTCAATTATTTGTCTATGTATCTAAAAGTCAGTTTGCTGAGTCATATGGTAACTCTATATTTAACTTGAAGAACTGCCAAAGTGCTTTCCACAATTTCTGTACCATTTTTACAGTTTCATTTTCATGAATGCTCAAAATTCCTATAAGAGGCATAACATTAAGACAAAATCAATCCTAGTTCTTAATGTTTTATTATTAGAATTAACAACATAATACATATGGGAATGCACACTATGTGTCAGATTGAGCTACCTCAGGATTGATAAAATGAGATCATTATTGACAGAAATCTATGATTTGGTTATTTTCATGACAGCATAGTTAAAAAGAGTGAATCATAACCAATTTCCTTGCTGGAGCATACTTACACGTTTATAGAAAAGAGAACAAGAAAAGAATAAACTAGAGATGCAATGGTTATTCTAGTAGAATATTTCCTGTAGTAAATACTTCATTATCTTTTTCTAGAAGAAAAATTAGATTTGGCACATAAGTGTTTAAATGTGTATGCAGAATTCAAAACAACAGAACAGAAAAATTGAATCCAATACAGAAGGGGCATGAAAAACTTATTAAAATGTAAAAGGAGAGCAATGTCAGATAGGAAAATGCATGTTATTTCTAGTGAAATAGACCAATGTCTAAAAACACACACAGAAACACAATTAACTCACAATCAATATTAAGTTACATTCAGGAAAAACATTTCATAAATATTCTGCATGACTCATAACTGCAAACACACCTGTAACTTTCACAAACTGAGGCGATTATTGAAATTCAACTCATTTGGGATTTTAAGACAAAACTCAATGATAGGTTGTGAAGTGACACCTTCATAGTGACATGCTCACACATGAAGACTAGAGATATAGTGAATTGTTCCTTCAGTAGCATGAAAATTTGAATTTGCAAAGTCTTCAAGAAATCCCTATTTTAGAATCTCTCAAATGTACATACACATGTAAGTATACATATACACACATATGTATTACATACATATGCATATACATATACATATATACACATACATATAAGTACACATATACACATAATACATGCATGTGTGTGTATATACACACACACACACACACAATACACACATACATATATACACACATCCAAGAGATGCTAAAGAAACAGGTTCTTAGTCTTTTAGTCTTTGCTTCTGGGGTGATAGATCCAGTTCTAAGTGACAGAGAGCCATAGATGAATGTCTCTTGTAACCACTTCAGTCATCTTGCAAAGGCTCTGTCTGAATCACTGTGCAGAAAACCATCTACTCCCCAAATGCATTCAACCAGATGGAATTCTACTACGATTTGACTGAACATGTTCTTCAGAAGGCAGAACTGATTAAATATATCATGTTTTTTGACATCAGAAAAGGCATTCTACCCAGTGGACCATGTCGGGGGGGAACCTATTTCATATAAAGTCTTGATCTGAATAAGTGTCAAAAATGCAATAAAATCTTCTCCACCAAAAGAAATGGTGGCGATAAATAGAGATTTCTTTCTTTTCTGGCCAGGTCAATATTGTAAATGGTGAAAATAAAATATGGTGGTTTTTCCTTGCTATGGAGCTTTACAGATTTATAACACTGGAATTGGGCCTTTGTCCACCGGTTTAGAAAAACCTTTGTTCTCACTCTACATATTAAATGTATAATTTGCAGATGGTTGTTTTTGATTTGGTCTCTATTTCACATCAGGAAATAGGACATTTACTAAATCAAAAATTTAGACAAGTATTCTTGACCTGCTCTGATTTTACTATATTCTCCTATTATTGAGTTGATTCTAACTTATGATTACAGTTGTCACTGCATTCAAGATCAATATTAACAACCATAATTTACTGTTAAATTTTTTTCACCTTGTCAGCCTGATGTCACTCAGTATCTCAAAGGATAATGCATGATTTCTCCCTAAACCATCATTTCTTTCTTTCTTTCTTGCACTTGTTTGTACAATTATTTTTCCAACTGTTTCATATTCTTTATTGGTAATATACAAGTAGTCCCAACTTCTGCTAATATTGCCTTATACGTGAACAAGAAATTAAAAACAGCTGATGATTTTTTAAAAGAGTCTTTCCTAACTCAAATACAAGATTCCTTGTTCATTTCTCTAAAATAACCTTCCTTTTTCTCCCTATCCTGTTATTTACCTGAGGCCAGAGTTTTACCAGTTGTTCTTCTGGTTCTGTTTCTTATACCTCCTTCCAGCCTACAAAACCATTAACAAGTTTATCATCCTAAAATTATAATATATCCAAATAGTGAAGGACAGGGAACCTGGCATGCTGCAGTCCATGGGGTCACAAAGAGCTGGGCATGACTCAGCAACTGAACAACAACGCTGTATCGTACTAAAACTCTTCGAACAGTTTCACAGATTTCTACAGGATTAATCTTTGAAAAATACCATCTGATTCTCTATTTTCTGTTCCCCTATTACACTCATTTGTTATAAGTCCTCTTTAAAACAAGTTAGTTTCCTTCCTAAATGTCATATATACACAGTCAGTCCAAATATTGACTCCTCTCTTTCTAACCAGGCTCTTCTCCCATATAACTTCCCACGTCTCATCTGCAAAAAAAAAACTTTGAATTTCTATAGTATGAACCATTTACCCCATTATTTTGGTGGTTACTGATTTATCTTTTCACATAAAATTATTGTCATATCAAAAACTGTGTTTTCATAGCTTCAATTGGGTCTTGGACTGTTTCTCTTTCAATTAACACTAAACAGTTTGATAACAAGTTCATGTGTCTATAGTTGAGCTCCTAAACTGAATTTAGGTATGAATTCACTGCATGGTAGTGACCAAAACCAGACTGACACTGAGAGGAAAAATGCATGCCCTACTTTTTCTCTAAAGCAGAATCATTCTTCCATATATGAGAGTTGGGATAGAAAATGTTAACTCTTAAAGCAGATTTACTAACTCATATGGAACATGCTTCCATGGGGAGGCCTTCGAAATCCCCAAAATAGCACATTCATAACATCCCTTCACAAATATCCTTGCAGTCTCAACAGACATTTTTGAGCCTCTTATTGCATCTTGGTGCCTGAAAGATTCACAAGCCGTGTGGAAATGTGTTTGAAAACTTCCTGATATAATGTTTCTGCTTGGTATAGACTTTGATGACATTATAAGAACTGTATTATATTAGCTTGATACAATAATAACAAAATACAATGCTAATGCAACTTGATGAGTGAGCACTAAACTCCCTGTATTGTATTAACAGTAAATTAAGGAGACTATAAAACAGCAATACAATGTGATGGATGAGATCCATGTTATTATCCACACTTAGGTGTAGAAAAAGAAAGTGCTTTCGCGTGTTGTACTTTAAGGAAACTTATGTTACATAGTATCACTGTATCAAAGTGTACTTGTGATTGTTGATTTTCCCCTTTGTACACTGATTACTTAGCCTGAAGTTATGGTAAATGAACCTATATTGCCTACTTCCCTTTTAAAATGGCATAGACAGGCGTGAAAGTGAAGTCGCTCAGTCGTGTCTGACTCTTTGTGACTCCATGGACTGCAGTCTACCAGGCTCCTCCATCCATGGGATTCTCCAGGCAAGAATACTGGAGTGGGTTGCCTTTTCCTTCTCCAGGGGATCTTCCCGACCCAGGGATCGAACCCAGGTCTCCCACATTGCAGGCAGACACTTTAACCTCTGAGCCACCAGCGTACTCCATTGCTATTTAAGATGCCTTCCTGGGATAGATTTTGGGGGATCTCACCTCTAGCCTTGCTTCCTTCCACCATTCAGAATTTCTTACAATTCTGTTAACTGGTAAGAAGGTTTCTTGGCAACATTGAAGTCTCAGTCGTCTGTGTCAGAAAACTCAAAGAGATGACTGTCTTAGCAAATTCTGTTTGAGTCAAAATGAGTAAAAATAAACCTCATAGAATCATTTATCTTTCCAACTCCAATCAGCTATTCTTTCTGAGTTTCTCTTAAATTGAAAATATCCCACAGACGCTTAATTTCAAAGGCCTCATCTCAATCTTTGACTTAGCCCTTTTCCACTACCCACAGACTCAATTATTTCCTGATAACCTTGTAGTTTGTTGTTCTCCTTCAGTTGCTAAGTTGTGTCTGACTCTGTGACCCTATGGGCTGGAGCACGCCAGGCTTCCCTGTCCTTCGCTATCTGCAGATGTTTGCTCAAATTCATGTCCACTGAATTGGTGAGGCTATCCAACCATCTCATCCTCTGCCACCCTCTTCTTCTTTTAACCTTGTGAAAGTCCATTTTTCTCAGTCGTGTCTGACCCTTTGCGACCCATGGAATTCTCCAGGCCAGAATACTGGAGTGGGTAGCCTTTCCCTTCTCCAGGGGATCTTCCCAACCCAGGGATCAAATCCAGGTTTCCCACATCGCAGGTGGATTCTTTACCAACTGAACCACAAGGGAAGCCCAAGAATACTGGAGTGGGTAGCCTATCCTTTCTCCAGCAGATCTTTCTGACCAGGAATCGAACCAGGGTCTCCTGCACTGCAGGCGGGTTCTTTACCAACTGAGTTATCAGGGAAGCCCTTTTAACCTTGTAATACCTTTCAAATTTATCTTTCTGTCTAATTCCAAATTGTTGTACTTATTTTTCAGTCCCCTAATTACGGCCTTGAAAATGTGTTCCCTACATCCACTTCCTGTCCAATCAAACATTCTTTTCCCAAATTAGTATCTTTTAAACAGCTTTAAGTATAATTGACATAAAAAAAACTGCACACATTCAGCATGTGCAGTTTGATTTGGACATGCCTGGAAACTGATGAGGAAACCATCTTCATCAACACTTAATTTTTTTAATAATAGCCCTCCTGAGGTTAAGATGATACCTCATTTTAGTTTTGATTTGTGTTTCCTTGATTATTAATGATATTGAGAAGCATCTTTTCATATACCTGGTGGCTGTTTGCATGTCTTCTTTGGATAGGGATCAGTTCAAGTCCCTTCTTCAAATTTAAAATTGAGTTATTCTTGCTTTTGAGTGATAGGAGTTCCTTAGATATTATGGAAAATTTAATTCCTTATAATATAATATATATATAATATACATATAAATTATATATTATATTATTTGCAAATATTAACTTCCCATTCTGTTGTCTGTTTCCTTTGCGGTGCAGAAGCTTTTCAGTTTACTGCAGCCCTGCTTGTCTATATTTGCTGCTGTTGCTTGTTCTTTTTGTGTCCTATCAAACAAATCATTGCCAAGATCAGTTTGTCTAGGTGTTCTTCAGTTTTGGCTTACTGAATGGTGAAAACTTGAGAGCATTTGTCCTCTAAGATCAAGAGTAAAACAATGATGCCCAGTCCTGCCACTGATGTTCTAGACAGTATTAGAAGCCCCAGCCAGAACAGTTGGACAAAAAAAAAAAAAAGAAAGAAATAAAGCCCATCCACATCAGAAAGGAAGAAGTGAAATTACCTCTCTTAGCAGGAGACATGGTCCTAGATGCAGAAACACCTAGAGAGCCCACAAAAAATTGTTAGAACTAATGAACTCAGTAATGCTGCAAGACGCAAAATATCAGATAAAAATCAGTTACATTTCTACCTGCCATATTTACCTTTAAATGTGTATTTGTGATATCGTCACATTATTGCTCAACTACTGAGTGGATTCATTTGATCACCAAGTCAGGTACAGACGATAGGTCCCAAGACTCAACACCCTCCACAATATTGCCCAGATCATATTTCAGGAAAATTTTTTTTTTCTTTTTAACTTTCTTAAAGTATTATTCAGACAATTTTTAAAAGTTGTTTGTAATATATAACCTATTTTTTCATGTTATCACCTACAATTTAAAAGACTTTCCCTAACAGTTTTCACCTCTGGAAATTCTAGTTAACCTTCAAGCCTCATTCAAATAGCCAGTTTTTAACTCTCCCTCTTTCACAGGCTGCTGCTGCTGCTGCTAAGTTGCTTCAATTGTGTCCGAATCTGTGCGACCCCATAGCTGGCAGCCCACCAGGCTCCCCCGTCCCTGGGATTCTCCAGGCAAGAACACTGGAGTGGGTTGCCATTTCCTTCTCCGATGCATGAAAGTGAAAAGTGAAAGGGAAGTCGCTCAGTCATGTCCTAACATATTATAAATGTTTCTTTTGTCACTTAGAATGTTCTTTCTCATCTTCTGCCTGTTTGTTTACTTGTCTTAGTGATATCTGTTGGTATTGTCAACTACCAAATTCTAAATTCTTTAATGGTAAGAGTGTTCTAAGAGCCTGACAATCAGCTTTTTGGATTGTAACGTAAGTACCTGGCATCAAGCCTCTGATCACCTAGACTTCCACTTTCAAGACATCCATCTCCAATTAACACTTTATCAGCTACACAACTCCATAAGAAGCCAGGCTGCCCCACCCATGAAGTTCTTTTTCTTTAAGAAAGTCCAGGTTGACTTAGACAAACTGACCATTTGATTGACAGCTTGCTGTACCCTTTTGAGCTTTAATTCTTACTTTTATGTTTTAAATTCACCAATGGCAACTGAATCCATGAAGCCCCAGACAACCCACCCTCAATCCCAATTGACATGGAACCCCAAGTGTTTTCTTTCACTGTATCACTGACGCACTAAAATTGCTGTTGTAAATATCATCAACGTACAAACGCAGGTTGTTTTTCCAGGGCAAGATTAGCTAACAAACTCTACACCACCTACTCAGAGAATTACAAACCAGAGACATTCTGACCACCTAAACTACAATTAAGAAATGTCACAAAACGGTTAATCCCAAGTCCTTTGTTCTTCCCCTTTAAAAGAACCTTCAATGGAAAGACCAAGTTGGAATGTATCTGAGGCTCACTGACATCCTACAAAAAACCCTCGCTTTGCTGCAGTCACCCACTGTCAGAGTTTGGCTTTCAGTGCACAGACAGTGGAACTCTTGCTTTAAAACAGTATCTTTTTTAAATTTTTAAATATTTAAATGGAGGATAATTGCTTTACAATGTTGTGCTGGGCTGTGTCCTATATCAACATGAACCATAGATATGTTCTTGCCTCTTGAACTTCTCTCCCACCTCCTACCCCATCCCACCCTCCTCTAGGTTGTCACAGAGCACAGAGTTGAATTCCCTGTGTTACAAGCAATGTCCCACTATCTGTCTATTAATATTTTACATATGGTAATGTATATATTTCAATGCTACTCTCTCAATTTGACCCACCCTCTTTTGCCCCACTGTGTCTGTAAGTCTTTTCTCTATATCTAAGTCTCCATTTCTGCCCTGCCAATAGGTTAATCATACCATTTCCCTAGATTCTATGTGTATGCATTAATATATGATATTTGTTTTTATCTTTCTGATTTACTTCATTCTATATAGCAGGCTCTGGGTTCATCTACCTCATTAGAACTGACTCAAATCATTCCTTTTTGTGGTTGAGTAATATTCCATTGTATATCAGTACCACAACTTCTTTATCTATTCATCTGTGGACAGACATCTAGGTTGATTGCATGTCCTGGCTATTGTTAATAGTACTGCAGTGAACACTGGGGTACATATGTCTTTTGAAATTATGGTTTTCTTAGAGTATATGCCTGGAATTAGGATTACTGGGTCATATGGGACTTAATTAAATTTAAAAGTTTTTGCACAGTAAAGGAAACCATAAACACGATGAGAAAACAGCCCTCAGAATGGGAGAAAATAATTGCAAATGAAACAACTGACAAAGGATTAATATCCAAACTATACCAGCAGCTCATGAATCTCAATATCAGAAAAACAAATAACCCAATCAAAAAAAAAATGGGCAGAAGACCTAACCAGGCATTTTCCCAAAGAAGACATACCTATGGCTAATAAACACATGAAAAAATGCTCAACATCACTTATTATTAAGGAAATGCAAATCAAAACTGTGAGGAGGTATTACCTTCCACTGGTCAGGATGGCCATCATCAAAAAAATATATATATATATACAAATGCTGGAGAGGATGTGGAGAAAAGGGAACCCTCTTGCACTGTTGGTAGGAATATACATTGATACAGCCACTATTGAGAACAGTTCGGAGGTTTCTTAAGAACCTAAGAATAGAACTACCATATGACCCAGCAATCCCACTCCCATACCCTGAGAAAACCATAATTACAAAAGACCCTGTGTACCCCAATATTCATTAGCACTATTTGCAATAGCCAGGACGGGAAGCAACCTAAACATCCTTTGACAAAGAATGGATAAAGATGATTCAGTACATATATACAGTGAATATTACTCAGCCATTAAAAGGAACAAAATTGGGTCATTTGTAGAGATGTGGATGAACCTAGAGTCTGTCATACAGTGTGAAGTGAGTCAGAATGAGGAAAAAGTAGTGTATATTAATGTGCATGGAATCTAGAAAAATGGTACAGATGGACCCATTTGCAGGGCAGGAAGAGAGTTGCAGACGTAGAGGACAGACATGGGGTCCCAGTGGGGCAGGGGAGGTTGGATGAATCAGGAGAACAGCATTGACACACATACCTGACCAGCCTTCCAGATGGCAAAGAACCTGCCTGCCAGTGCAGGAGACACAGAGGTGCAGGTTCAATCCCTGGGTCAGGAAGATCCCCTGGAAGAGGGCCTGGCAAACCACTCCAGTATTCTTGCCTAGAGAAGCCCATGGACAGAAGAGCTTGCCAGGCTACAATCCATAGAGTTGCAAAGAGTCAGCACGACTGAAGTGACTTAGCACGCACGCACCCATGCGTATATATACTACCATGTGTGAAATAGACAGCTAGTAGGAAGCTGCTGTATAACACAGGGAGCTCAGCTTGGTGCTCTGTAATGACATAGAGGGGTGGGACGGGGGGTAGGCTCACGATGGAGGGTGTATATACATATATGTATATATATATGCATATAGCTGATTCACATTGTTGTACAGCAGAAACTAATCTTTAAAAAGCCAATATGTGGTCCCACCATTTATCCTTTTCCCTCTACCATAGACACACATACCTTTATCATGAGGATGGATCCTTTGACCAGAATTTCATAAGAGAGACATGTGTACCTTATCTACAGCCAACCTGCAGCTGATAGATAGCACGATTAATGAAATAAACCTGTGTTTTGCTAAACTCTTGGGATTTGTGAATTGATACCCCAACACCACCTGGCAAAAAAAGAAGTGATTCAGACCATTATAAAGTGAGTCTAATTTGGTCATGAAATCTACTCTCAAAACACTGTGGATTTATTAATTTCTCACAGAAATACAGGCTTGATCCACTTATCCTCAGTGAACAGAACAGATCAGTGTAACCATTTTTCCCCTGGAAGTCAACCATTGAATCTATAATGGCTTAAGAACCTCAGATCTATTTCCACAGACTCTTACAGGCTCTAGCTGACTTCTTGAGAGAATTTTTTTTAATGAATCATAATAATCTAGTCAATGATGAACCTGATAATGGTGTAATTTTCCCCTTCCTCTCAACCTGAGTATTTCTTATGACAGCAGCTTTATTGAAAATATTTCCATCATGAAAGCTTTTCTTCTTGCATGACGACTCACTTAATTGTGCTTAGAATAACCTGACAGTGAATTCATTGTCAGATGACACCTTCCAGATGTGTCGTTACTGTGAGAATTTTCCACTCACCCCACAGTTTCACATTCCAAGGAAGGATGGTTATATGTTTGGAGTCCAGAAATAGTTATATCATTTTGCTTATTCCAAAAAGCTTCACGTCCCATGGATGGTATTTGTTAAATTGTGTATTTATTACATAAATGGAAAATAGAAACCTGCAACTATGCCTGTATCAAATGTTGGCATGTTGTAAAAAATATGTTTAGAACATCTTTCTCACTCCTTTTGCTTTTCCTATAAGCCATTCTGTTTCCAGGTTTTCCTGCATTACACTCAGGCTTTCCCTGTGTTTGCAAAAATTTGTCTTTTTAAAATATCAGTTCATATCTGTAAACAGCGCTGCTGTGAACATTCAGGTGCATATACCTTTTTGAACTATGGTTTATTCTACTTAGTGCACTGCAGTGACCTGAATAGTAAGGAAGACCAAAAGGGAGGGGATAGATATATATGTGTATGTGAAGTCACTCAGTCGTGTCCGACTCTTTGCGACCCCATGGACTGTAGCCCGCCAGGCTCCTCTCTCCATGGGATTCTCCAGGCAAGAATACTGGAGTGGATTGGCATTTCCTTCTCCAGGAGATCCTCCCAACCCAGGGATCAAACCCGGGTCTCCTGCATTGCAGGCAGACACTTTATCCTCTGAGCCACCAGGGAAGCCAAAAATAGATATGTATAGAGATGATATATAGATATGATTCATTTTTCTGCATAGTAGAAACTAACACTATTGTAAAGCAACTATACTCCAATAAAAAATAATTAAAAATAAAATGTTACTTCAGAAATTCATAAATTTTTGGCCAAATGATGGCACTTTTATATAGTTTTCTTAAGAAACTCAAAACATTTTCAAATAGTCCCATCAATCGACCCACATGAATGAAAGACACTTAATCTACCTGTTTAAGGGAAGGTAAAATTATCCACCCTGAAACACATGTGACTAAGGAAATAGCAATGAATCAAAATGTAATCTCCATTTTCATCACTATCAAGTATAACTCTCCACAATCAAGAGAAGTTCAGGTGCGGGACATCTTAATGCCCCCTTACTTGAGCCCTATCACTTTGGCTCAGCATCACACAGAGCCTCTGTCAGTCTGCTCTCCCCTTCTCTCTTCTCTAACTCCCTAACTCCCACAGAAGGAGAGGAGAGAGGCAAGTTCCAGCCCTGGCTGTCCTCTAGGAAGCTGTGGCTTTAATATTAGCGTTTGTTCAGGATACAAAAGTTATTATTACTTTCAGAGATATGAGTGAAAATAATTGGGTTGGATTTGTTTGAAAATCAATAGGTTCCCTGCAAGGTGTACACCTGGTGAGTTAAACTGTAAAGAGTCTGCCTGCAATGCAGGAAACGCAAGTTTGATCCCTATATTGGATAGATCCCCTGGAGAAAGGGCATGGCAACCCAGTCCAGTATTCTTGCCTGGAGAATCCCATGGACAGAGGAGCCTGGCAAGCTACAGTCCATGGGGTCGCAAAGAGTTGGACATGACTGAGCAACTAACACACACACAGAAACACACACAAACAAGTTGCACTATATTAATCAAAACATTAGTGCATCCCTCATCTTGAGTCTGGGCTTCCCAAGTGGTGCTTGTGGTAAAGAATCCACCTGCCAATGCAGGAGATGCAAGAGATGTGGGTTTGATTCCTGGGTTGGGAAGGTCTCCTGGAGAAGGAAATGGCTACCCATTCCAGTGTTCCTGCCCGGAGAGTTCCATGGACAGAGGAGCCTAGAGGGCTACAATCCATGGGGTCACAAAGAGTCAGACATGACTGAGCGACTGAACTGACTGAACTGAACTAATCAGGATGATTACAATATTCTGATGGTTTCTGCCATACACAAACGTGAATCAGCCATGGGTACGCACATGTTCCATGAACTCTATGAACAGTATGAAAATGCAAATATATATATTATGTGTGTTTATTTACCAGCCTCCTGTTTACTCGTTCACTTTCCACCCACCCTACCCTCCTGACTTTCATAAGAATATTTTGTCCAAGTTCAGTTTCAGAGAATATCAAGGGAGGAATCTCGACTAGCAGCCCGTACTGCCTGAAGTAAATTCTGGTAGCTGTGTTTTACCATATATGCAAATACAGATTCCCTACATTTCCTTCAGGTAAAGATCAGAGTGGACCGTACACTTTGTTTCCATAGCCCAGATACTTTTTCTTTCCTATTTCTAAGAGTTTGGGCAAAATTATTTTGTAAGATCTTTAGCATTGTTTCCTGAATCCTCTAAATGAGAGTTAAGCCATGATAACTCAGTGAGTTGCAGCCAAGGCCCTCTGGGGCTTGTGTTTCGAAATGGGCTTGGTTAAAAATAACAGCTCCATTACTAGCGAATCCATATAGAAATTGTGGGGATTTGGTGTCCAATTCAAATAATGCTGCCTATATCTGAATCTTCTTCTGAAATGCTGGCAAATAATTAGAGATTGGAAGATTTCATCAGAGTGACAGCTGTGGACAGCCCCTTAGTTCAAATTTTCATGAATGAGACCAAAATAGAATGAACTCTTCTGCCCTGCTTTGTCTGTTGTTTTCTGGGTTGTCCCTGCATCAGAGCCATCCTTGGAAGTAATCCCACTTCCCTGTTTATAGGGATCAATACCCAAGCTATATCCACATGTCCACAAAGGCTTACAGAAAACTGTATCCTTTCTCCAGTCTTGAAATGCTCGTCAAAATTCTGTATGCAGAACTACACATGTTCTAAGTTTCCGCAAACTGTATATTCACTGCAAGTGTTTTTTGATGCATTTGAGTCACTCACTGAATACTCTGGATTATGGGGATGAGTGATGTAATATAAAACACAGCTTTCTTCTATCCCAGGCCACATCCCTACCATCCCCCAAGGAAATCCTCCTCATATTCTAGTCTATTGTAGCCTATCCTTCCATCTGAAGCAATTTAACAAGATTTCTTGTCATGAGAAAAGTTTCTATTTTTCTAAAAGTATCTCTGACTTCCCTATTCTTACAGAATTAAGTTGTTCCAGCACTGATGTAATCTTCCATAGCTTTTTCCTTCCTATTTTTTTTTCTTTTCATAGTTCTCCAATTATATCAAAACACAAATTCAGTTCAGTTCAGTTCAATCACTCAGTCTTGTCTGACTTTTTGCGACCCCATGAATTGCAGCACGCCAGGTCTCCCTCTCCATCACCAACTCCTGGAGTTCACTCAAATTCACGTATTGTTTTTGCTTTGGCTCCATCCCTTCATTCTTTCTGGAGTTATTTCTCCACTGATCTCCAGTATTGTATTCAACTGAATCTCACTGGTCAACCTGCAAGATTACCAGACTGCCAATACCATCATAAGACTGCCGTACCAAGCCCCAGAGTATGGCATCCTTGGTGTTCACTGGTGATGAAAAAGCGTGGAGAACGTAGGGTTACACAGAGAGCAAGTGATAGGATTGCATATGCCTTTGGCACTGATTTTCATCTTTACTGTCTCCTTAGTTTTTGCCTCCTAGACTGTTGTACCACAGGGAAACTACGCTTAAATGTATCAGCTAAAATCATTATTTCTCTCTTTTTAACTCATGTTTAAATCATGAACCCAAAACAATCAACTCTTGTATCTTCTGATAGTTATTTCTTGAAAGTCTCATAGACAGCTCTGAACAAGCCACGATCCATGTGACTCAGGTCACTAAGTGAATTGGTTCACTTCAATGAAATGGTATCATCCCTAATCCTATTAATGAATTTCCCAGTGAGATCTAGTGAAAAATGCTCTGCTGGTGAAGATAAACACTGGTTCTTTGGTGACACTTCGGATGCTGGCAGTTCAGGTGTGCAGCGCTCATTTCTAGGTCTGGCTCTGTTTCTCCTGAAGTGTACTCCCATGGATTTCAAAGATCTAGGGAAAATTTAATTATATTTCTTTCTCATTTCCCTTTCTGTACAAGATAAAGAAAATGATTAAAATTCAAGATATCGATAGTCTTTTTTCATTAAAGTATAATGATACCCTTATGACAGTTATTTCTTTTTTTCTCAGTTGTAGTACACTGGACTTCCCTGGTGGCTCAGAGGGTAAAAAATCTGCCTGCAATGCAGGAAAGCTGGATTTGATCCCTGGGTTGGAAAGATGCCCTGGAGAAGCAAATGGCTACCCACTCCAGTATTTTTGTCTTGAGAATCCCATAGACAGAAGGAGCCTGGTGGACTATCGCCAAGAATTGGACACGACTGAGTGACTAACACACTTCTTGTAGCACAGTACATAGAGGACAAAGAAAATTAATAATGATAGAATGTTTTATGAATATGAAAAATTTCATACTAAAGTTTATTTCCACCTATGAAAGTTTTGATAGCCAATGAGAAGAAAAATAAAGTAATTTTGATTGTCATTCCTGGCAAGAAGTACTGAGGTGTATCATAAATTTTCAGCTAACTTGAGCATAAATGCATTCATGTATATAGTTTTAGAGTTGTTCAGAATGATATTCTATAATGTGTAGTCTTTCTTAAAGAAGAAGAAATAAAACTGAAAAAGAAAAAAATATATTAAAAGATTTTTTTTTCATGTTAGCAATGAGGCAGTTGTAACATTAAGGAAGTTAGTTTTAATTTTCATAAAATTATTTTTTATACAGATGAATATATTTATGTATTTTATCTGTGTCTCTATTGGTATGCCTCAAAATAAAATTGGCTTTAGGTTATTCATATTTTATGGAAATATTTATTAATCTTCATTTCATCCACCCATTTAATAAACCAGTTCTAGAAATAGTATTTTTGGTGAATAGTGATTGCTAATGTTCAGGAAAGAAATTTTTAGATGTGCTTTTCTTTTACTTACTGGTGACAGGACACTGATGGTGTAGAATTTGGTACTAAGTAGGGTTCTGAAAATGGCAGCTACTTGGCAGGAAATAGAGGAGAACACTAAAATCACCTAACTAATTAACTAACTTAATGGGGAAGCTGGTTAGACTTGTTTTAAGGTCATACAGTACTTGGGTAAATGATAATGATTTATATACTTCAATTATTAATATTGATTTATGGGTACAGTTTACAAATGGAGATGAACAGAACTTTTGGATCATTTGGATATTTTAATGTAAACAAAACACAATATTGAAAGTTGGAGAATTAATGGGAGATAAGGTTGACACAAATTTAAAGTGCAGTCTCTCTGAGAACCTTGTGCTTGGCATTCTTTGCCAGATAAATGAACCTGACCCAGGGGATGTGACTGTCCCACTCAGCCTGCCCTGAGGGTCTGGGGTCAGCACAAACACAGAGCACTGCGGGCAGGACACTGGATTTCCACACAGAAATTCATGTTGAAATCAGCATTTTGGTTGGGGCTGATAGCTGAGAATTGACTGATAGGAAAGAAAAGAAAAAGAAGAGCAAACATCTCTTAACGCATTCAGTTCAGTTGCTCAGTCATGTCCAGCTCTTCGCGACGCTATGGACTGCAGCACGCCAGGCTCCCCTGTCCATCACCAACTCCCAGAACTTTATGTGTGCTGTTTCCAAAGAAGAGGTAAACTTGTCTAATGAAAACTCCCAGCCAAAAATGAATTTCTAGGTTGTAGTGCTCCCAGTGTTCTTGCCTGGAGAATCCCAGGGACGGCGGAGCCTGGTGGGCTGCCGTCTCTGGGGTCGCAGAGTCAGACACGACTGAAGCGACTTAGCAGCAGCAGCAGCAGCAGCGCTCCCACCAAGAAAAACTGAACTGCTAAAAGCTTGTTTTAGGCAGAACTAATTGTCAGTAAACAGCTTTCCTAGTATTTATCTCTGATTTGACCATTTAGGACAGGCAAGGAGAATCTTCTCAAGTGGTGAAGCCAAGAACTATGGATGGAATATGGAGATTCAATCAGAAAACAGAAAATATGCAAATTGGCCAAGAAAAAAAAAGGCAAAACAAAACCCCTCATCTCTTTTTTAGAGTAATCTTCATTGTTTCATTGCATTAGGAGTATTTTCTAAATCTATTATACATTTCAGATCAGGGGTTGGGAAAATATGGCCCATCAGCCAAATATGGCCTGTCTCCTGCTTTTGTAAATAAAGTTTTATTGAAACACAGTCGTACAAATTTACTTATTCTTTATGACTGCTTTCCTGTTACAATTGCAAAGCTAAGTTTTAGTGACTGAGATCCTATAACCCACAAGCCTAAAGATATTAAATATCTGGCCCTTCCCTGGTGACTCAGATAGTGTTTGTTAAGAGGTCAAGGATAAGAAACTTTCCTCTTAAGTAAATATTTTAGGCTTTTCAAGCCAAATGCAATCTCTTTTCCATAATCTTTTAACTATCTTTTGTAAATGTAGGAAACATTCTTTGTTCTAGGGTTACACAAAGGGCTTCCGTGGTAGCTCAGCTGGTAAAGAATATGCCTGCAATGCAAGAGACCCTGGTTTGATTCCTGGGTTGGGAAGTTCCCCTGAAGGGATAGGCTACCCACTCCAGTATTCTTTGGTTTCCCTGGTGGCTCAGATGGTAAAGAATTCTCCTGCATTGTGGAAGACCTGGATTCAATCCCTGGGTTGGGAAGATCCCCTGCAGGAGGGTATGGCAACCCACTCCAGTATTCTTGCCTGGAGAATCCCCATGGACCGAGGTGCCTAGCGGCCTACAGTCCATGGGGTCACAAAGGTTAGGACATGACTGAGTTACAAAGCACAGCACACACACACACAGAAGTCACTCAGTCGTGTCCGACTCTTTGCGACCCCACCAGGCTCCTCGGTCCATGGGATTTTCCAGGCATGAATACTGGAGTGGGTTGCCGTTTCCTTCTCCAGGGGATCTTCCTGATCCAGGGATCGAACCCGGGTCTCCCGCATTGTAGGCAGACATTTTACCGTCTGAGCTACAGGGCTACACAAAATCAGGCTGTTCGCAGAATTTGCGCTTGTGAGCTGTAGTTTGCTGACTCTAGATGGTGCTTCCTCCTATGCTGGGGAATCAGCCAGCTCTAGAAATTGTTCCCCCAGCTGCATCATCTGGATTCTCTTCTGATGATTGCTTATCTTCCATAAGTCTTGCCTGGGCTTTTCAAGTAGAAGTTACAAGACAGAGCGGAAGTGTCCACGGCCATGCGGCCTAGGTTCGGAGGTGGAGGGCTGAAAAGTCAGCCACGTTCTTTTGGCCAAAGCATGTTATAAGGGAAGGTGGCATTTGAGAGCCAGGAAACAGATTCCAACTCTTCATAAGAGCAGCTGTGCCTATTTAAAAATAACCATTTTTGCAACTTCTTCACTATCATGCTTATCCTATTCCCTTACTTTCACTCTACGTTTGTTAACCTATCTTTTAGGTACATACTACAGACACCTCTGGAGAAGGCAATGGCACCCCACTCCAGTACTCTTGCCTAGAAAATCCCATGGACGGAGGAGCCTGCTAGGCTGCAGTCCATGGGGTCGCGAAGAGTCGGACGTGACTGAGCCACTTCACTTTCACTTTCCTGCATTGGAGAAGGACATGGCAACCCACTCCAGTGTTCTTGCCTGGAGAATTCCAGGGACGGAGGAGCCTGGTGGGCTGCCGTTTATGGGGTCGCACAGAGTCGAACACGACTGAAGCAACTTAGCAGCAGCACAGATACCTCTATCAAGGTGTAATGAGAAGGACTTGAACACAAATGTGAGTTTCTGGGATTAGATCTGGATGCAATCGCAGGACAAAGATTTACCACATGGAAGACTGATAGTGCCTTTTCTACAAGCATAACAAGCGTTGTTAACAGGAAGAAGAGAGTGAGTGGGTGTTTGGTATTCACTGGAGTGGTCCCTACAGTCTCTCCTATTGATATTTGACATCTAAATTCAAACCCCAATCTCCTGCATTCTTTCTCTCCAGTACTACAGGATATTAGCTCAGGTACCCACACTTCTCTATGACAGCCAGTACTTAAGGAAAGGCTACATTTGGCTCAGTCTCCAGGGGTTGGATACTGGTTGGTCCAAGCTGGTTAAAGTACCCACATGGCTCTGCTAGTGATATGTTAAGATCAAGGCATATGGGACAATTCTGGATGGTTGATACAGACATGATGTTGTTTATGGGAGTGGTTCTACAACTATCAAGATGAGAAAGACAAAGAGAATCTCATCTTTTCTGGATTTTGCTTTTCTGAATAAACCACTGTAGCCATCTTTCCATCTCATTGAAATTTAGACTGAAAACACTGCCAACAAACTGAGAACAGGATAGCTGAAATGTTAAAAACTAATCTGTGAGTGCAAAGTCACCTCAATCATGTCCGACTCTCTGCAACCCTATGGACTGTGGCATGCCGGGCTCTTCTGTCCATGGGACTCTCCAGGCAAGAATACTGGAGTGGGTTACCATGCCCTCGTCCAGGGATCTTCTCGACACAGGGATTGAACCTGCATGTCTTATGGCTCCTTGATTAGCAGGCTGGCTCTTCACCACTAGCGCCACCTGGGAAGCCCCAAAAGTAATCTGAGTCTTAATGATATAACTGAGCTGTGCAGCTATACAGGTACTTCAGTTTGTTCTCCTGCAATTATATAAAAAAATACAGTCCCTGATTATCTAAGAAATTCTGTTTGTTTTCACACTCAAATTCAAATTATTTTAACTGAATCACCTTACTAAAAGCAGAAAAATGACAACAGCAACAAACAACAAAAACCAAATGTAAAGGGAGTCTCATCTGTAAATATCAGGGCTTCCCTGGTGGCTCAGCTGGTAAAGAATCTGCCTGCAATGCAGGAGCCCTGGGTTCAATCTCTGGGTTGGGAAGATCCCCTAGAAAGGGAAAGGCTACCCACTCCAGTATTCTGGCCTGGAGAATTCCATGGACTGTATAGTCCATGGGGTTGCAGAGAGGCGGGCATGAATGAATGACTTTCACTTTCTAAAGAGAAAAAGGTGTGTTAAAAATGGAGTGTGGGATCCCATCCCTTCCTGGATTGGGTTGAGGTGGGTAAAGAGAAATATAGAAGAGTCTAGAAAGAATTCTAATTCATGATTTCACCACGACAATCAAGACCAATGTCTATTTAAGAGTTTTCATGGAAGTTAATTGGCGATAGCAGGTGGTGCAGGAGGATGGAGAGATGCAGCTTGCAAAGAAACCTGCCCAAATCTTAAAGGGACACAAAACACACACAGCATTTCTGGAACAAGGTGGCTTTTACAATTAAGACAAAATTGGCAGTTAAAATCAGGCTATCTCAAAATATAACTGGATGATGAATAATTTGAGTCAAGGTCTCCCCTGTCCTCACTCGGCAAGGCCGGGTTTAGAGTGAGGTATCATCTCATGGGATGGTCAGGCCTGCCCAGCTGGTATGGCAGGAGCAGTGCAGGGACAGGGCATCAGGAAGACCATGGAAGGCAGTTCAGATGGAGAGCTGTCACCGCGATGGGCCTTCGGAGAATGCCTACTGTGTGCACAGGTGAATGCCACTGTGTCCAACACAAATAACCAACCTTTTAAAGACCAAGGAACAGAGCTATGCCACAGATACACCAGAAAGTCCGTTCAGTGGACTCTGACACAGTTTGAAAATACTTTAAAATGGGATTGAAAGTCCTACTCTCCATCTGATGGAGATGTATTTTATATGATTTTTTTTATTTTGGAAAAGACCATAGCAAAAAATGTATTAATTAAAATATCCCCAAAACACTTAAGAAAAAAACAACAGAACATTATTTGATAAAACCAATTGCATCTAGCCTGTACAATGTAATATCAAAATGAAAAATGTAGAAAGCATGGACCTCCGGAAAAAGTAGCAGTGTCTAAAATCAATAAGTTTTGCCATGTTGTAACAAAGATATTCTATTGATTTTTCAAACTTCAGCCTGTGTTCATTTGGAAAGTTGCTATAGACTGTATATTTATCAAGATCGATTAATATGTATGTTATGCAATATTCAATTGTCAAGCTATCCAGCCAAATTATTTGAAACTGCAGTGATCAGATGTGTGTCAGTCTCATACTAGATGTAACAATGGTTTGTCCTCAGAAAACTGCTATGAAATCTTCATATTACGCAGCATTTTATTATCAATAGAACATAAACAACACTCACCAACACACATAAAGACTACTTCTCAGATTTTAAAACATGATCAAATTTTGTTTTCCAGAAAACTTTGACATAATCATAAATCTTTATAAAGATTTTGAATTAGACAAAACACATTATTTGCTATACTAAGTCTTTGTTCCAGTTTCATAGAGTATTTAGAGACCAGTGTTTCTGCTTATGTGATCATACAAAACTAGCAGTTTCATTAAATAATCTGAAGCATGAGTAAGGAAAAAAATAAAATTAATTAATTACGTGACCACTGGGCCATGTCAAAAATATCTCTCACATAATTTGGTTTAAAAGTCGTGCATGCATGCTAGGTTGCTGCAGTTGTGTCCAACTCTTTGTGTCCAGCTCTTTGTGACCCGGTGGGCTGTAGCCCCCCAGGCTCCTCTGTCCATGGGGATTCTCCAGGCAAGAATACTGGAGTGGGTTGCCATTTTCCTCCAGGGGATCTTGCTGACCCAGGGATTGAACTAGCGTGTCTCTCGTATCTCCTGCATCGGCAGGCCAGTTCTTTACCACTAGTGCAACCTGAAACTGAAAGTCGCTCAGTCGTGTCTGACTCTTTGCGACCCCATGGACTACACAGTCCATGGAATTCTCCAGGCCAGAATACTGCAGTGGGCAGCCTTTCCCTTCTCCAGGGGGTCTTTGCAACCCAGGGACTGAACCCAGGTCTCCCATATTACAGGTACATTCTTCACCAGTTGAGCCACAAGAACAAGAATAATACTGGAGTGTGTAGCCTACCCCTTCTGCAAAGTGGATCTTCCTGACCCGGGGATCGAACTGGGGCCTCCTGCACTGCAGGTGGATTCTTTATCAACTGAGCTATCAGAGAAGCCTTGGATAAGGCTGAAAGAACCAATTGCTATGACTCTAGTACTGTGGATAAATATTTCTTATTCAAAATAGCTATCTAGAATTATCAAAAGCAGTCTAACATTCAGTCAGATTTATTTCCTTTTTAATTTGATAAGCCATGTATTTGTGCCATAACAATTTGCAAATTAGGATAATGCATTAGATAAACATTAACTGAAATCTTACAATCTAGAAATAGCATTGTTTAAGCCAATATGTGCATAGATGATTTCCTAGACATGTGCACACATAAATAAATTCATATAAATGATAAATATATGATTTTAAAATGACCAATTTATCTCTATCAATATCACAAATACTGGACAATACCAGAGTGGGTTGCCACTACCTTCTCCAGGAGATCCTCCTGACCCAACAGTTGAACCTGTGTCTCTTGCATTGGCAGGTGGATTCTTTACCACTGAGCCCAAGGAAGCCCATATAGCACACATGATAGAAGAACCTATCAACAGCTATTGCATAAACTCAGAAAGACAGTACACTTATTTTTTCCCATATTCATTATATTACTGCTAAAAACAAAATTAAAATTAGTTAAAAGAACACACTAATATCCATAAAATTATATCACATTACTTTTTCATGAATATTTTGTCATTTGTGTTATGGTACATTTAAACTAATAGAACTACATAAACTAAATGTAAGTATTACTAGTTCTTGATCCTTTACACATTCTATGATTGCCCTTTATAAGAGTTTTAATTTTGACTAACCTCTCAGAAGTCTAGATTTAAATATTCAGGTAATACTGTATACACCTTGTTAATGGAGAACAGCTGGAATCAGTAAATAATTCTAGAGTCATCAGTCTATTTATATTTTGTGTGTGTTTTTATTCTGTTAAAAGTTAGAGAGAAGTAGAGTTCTTTATTTCCATTCATAGGTAACTTTTTTTCCCCAAAATTACATACTTTTATGTTTGTAACTTCTTTCTACCCTCGCACCATATATTTTTTTAATGCTGTGTCCACATTCTTTCCACTTACTTGCTTGACACTGGAGTCTCTTCAGTTTTGTATGCCACAGGGAATTCTTCTCCATAAATTTTTGTCAGTTACTTTATTTCATATTTCATCTGTGGTCACAGTCATTAGTAGAATGGATCTAGTATCATGTATAGTTTTCAGTTATGTCAAGTAACCTGAGTTTATAGTAATGTCACCAAATCTCTATATATACCATGTTTATTATTCTGACCTCACTCCTTCTGCTTATCTGTACCCTCCTATAAGATAGACATCTTACTCTCAGCTCCTGTCATACATTTCCTTAGTTTTTCAATTCTAGTACACATGCATATGGACTCAGAATTAACAGAATTAATGTTACTGCAGAAAATGACATCACCCGCCTAGGCACTGGGCTTATGTAAAATTCTCTTACCTTTAATCTTACAAAACTCATTTCCAAAGTTACTTTAACATCAACAACTTTTAACCCCATTCCCTACCTGGCATATGTTATATGTTAGTATTTGTAACACTGATATGTTTTCACAGTCTGTATTCTGTTCTATGAGCCCCCAACCTCTTCGAGGCTTTTATTTGCATTCTGTGAGATTGCCTCTTTAAGGCATAAAGTTTTATGAATTTTGACAAATGCATAAAATTTCTCAATTGGGAAATAATAATACAAATGAATCTGTAATCTTTACTTTCCAAATTATTGCTATGTTAGGAAGATTAAAAATATCACACAAATTGTCATTTGCCTCATTATAACTATCCATGGGGAGGGTCTCTATCACATATTTCATATTTACAAGATAATCAAATATAACTATAAAAATAAGAAAATTGTTAAAGTGATGTAAAATGTGTGCTCATGGGGGAAAATATTAAAAGTCTTTGTTTACTGTCTCTGTGTTTTCTTGAGTTTGAAAAATAAAGTTTTAAAAATTTAATCAGATATACTGTGTGCATGAAATGTCATATAATATGAAAGTGAACAAAATTCAAATTCGATTTTGTCTATTTTAAAAACATATTCTGGTGATTATTATCTCAAGAAAATCATTGTGAAATAGTTACTGTTTTCAGTAAATTTGGGAGATTGGACTTGACATACATACACTATAAAATAGATAACTAATGAGAATCTATGGTGTAGCACAGTGAACTCTACTCAATGCTCTGTGGTGACCTAAATGGGGAAGAAATCCAAAAAAGAGGGGTATGTGTATACATATAGCTGATTCACCTTGCTGTGTGGCAGAAACTAACACAAGACTGTAAAGCAACTATAATAAAAAGTTAAAGAACATAAAGTCACTGTTTTCTCCCCAAAATAGCACATATAACCTAATTATTATACTCATGAAAGTTTATGTACTATACTTGTAAATAAAAGTGATCCTTTCTATCACT
Source organism: Bos indicus x Bos taurus (assembly GCF_003369695.1). Classification (NCBI taxonomy): domain Eukaryota; kingdom Metazoa; phylum Chordata; class Mammalia; order Artiodactyla; family Bovidae; genus Bos; species Bos indicus x Bos taurus. The sequence goes on along the minus strand of NC_040099.1, from coordinate 6,229,410 downwards.
TGGTTTGAATAATTTCTCAGAACCGAAATTGATCTTGGCGTTTACATTCAGAGTTATTGGCATTGTGTCATAGAATAGCACTGCCTTAAAAGATGAATCATGCACCATTTTTCTGCTGTGCTTATTGATTACCCTTCAGCATATAAAGAGTTTGTAAGGTTAAAAAGCATTTAAAGATTTATTACCTGTATTGATCTACTTTTTTTGGTGGTGTGAAAGCAAATATAAATCTGTTACAGTAAAAGATACAGTAAACTTTACTGCTTAAATACCCGATTTTAGCAACTTGAGTGTTTTCAACATGAAATAAAATGTACTATTTCTATTTGTTACCTTGATTCTTACTTCATTCTCGAGATATGTCACCTTTCTGGTGTTTACTTTATTATTGATTTAACAAAAACTAAACAGATCTCAACTCCATCCCATGGCATGCTTCCTTTATTATGGATATTATTAGGTCAACTCTCCCAAAACATGATATGTATAATTTTTTAGAATGCGACCAGACACAATAATTCTATCCACTTCATCTATATACACCTAGCTATGTGTTTGTTGTCCTGTACTTTATCTGAATCTCTGTCTATATATGATTATCTAGTAAAAATGTATTGTTAGATATATGCATATATTTTATATTTATCACATGTACACATGCTGATTGTCATGTACACATATTTATCATATGTATACAGGAGGTGTGTATATGATAAAATATATGCATGTGTATATGCCCCACATACATATGTGTGTATGTCACTTTCAGATATACCCACATATGTATAAATTTCAAATGTTTTCTGCATAAGACACATGACTTTACATGTGCTAGATTACTGTAGATTTTTTAAAATTTAAATTTATTTATTTTAATTAGAGGCTAATTACTTTAAAATATTGTATTGGTTTTGCCATACATCAACCTGAATCTGCCATGGGAGTACACGTGTTCCCCATCCTGAACCCTCCTCCCACCTCCCTCCACATCCCATCCCTCTGGGTCATCCCAGTGCACCAGCCCCGAGCATCCTGTATCATGCATTGAACCTGGACTGGCAATTCTTTTCACATATGATATTATACATGTTTCAATGCCATTCTCCCAAATCATCCCACCCTCGCCCTCTCCCACAGAGTCCAAAAGACTGTTCACTACATCTGTGTCTCTTGCTGTCTCACATACAGGGTTATCGTTACCGTCTTTCTAAATTCCATATATATGTGTTAGTATACTGTATTGGTGTTTTTCTTTCTGGCTTACTTCACTCTGTATAATAGGCTCCAGTTTCATCTACCTCATTAGAATTGATTCAAATGTATTCTTTTTAATGGCTGAGTAATACTCCATTGTGTATATGTACCACAGCTTTCTTATACATTCGTCTGCTGATGGACATCTAGGTTGTTTCCATGTCCTGGCTATTATAAACAGTGCTGCGATGAACATTGGGGTGCATGTGTCTCTTTCAATTCTGGTTTCCTCGTTGTGTATGCCCAGCAGTGAGATTGCTGGGTCGTATGGCAGTTCTATTTCCAGTTTTTTAAGGAGTCTCCACACTGTTCTCCATAGTGGCTGCACTAGTTTGCATTCCCACCAACAGTGTAAGAGGGTTCCCTTTTCTCCACACCCTCTCCAGAATTTATTGCTTGTAGACTTTTGGATGGCAGCCATTCTGATTGGTGTGAAATGGTACCTCATTGTGGTTTTGATTTGCATTTCTCTGATAATAAGTGATGTTGAACATCTTTTCATGTGTTTGTTAGCCATCTGTATGTCTTCTTTGGAGAACTGTCTGTTTAGTTTTTGGCTCACTTTTTGATTGGGTCATTTATTTTTCTGAAATTGAGCTGCAGGAGTTGCTTGTACATTTTTAAGATTAATTCTTTGTCCGTTGCTTCATTTGCTATTATTTTCTCCCATTCTGAAGGCTATCTTTTCACCTTGATTATAGTTTCCTTTGTTGTGCAGAACCTTTTAATTTTAATTAGGTCCCATTTGTTTACTTTTGTTTTTATTTCCAATATTCTGGGAGGTGGGTCATAGAGGATCCTGCTGTGATGTATGTCAGAGTGTGTTTTGCCTATGTTCTCCTCTAGGAGTTTTATAGTTTCTGGTCTTATGTTTAGATCTTTAATCCATTTTGAGTTTATTTTTGTGTATGTTGTTAGAAAGTGTTCTAGTTTCATTCTTTTACAAGTGGTTGACCAGTTTTCCCAGCACCACTTGTTAAAGAGATTGTCTTTTCTCCACTATATATTCTTGCCTCCTTTGTTAAAGATATGGTGTCCATAGGTGTGTGGATTTATCTCTGGGCTTTCTATTTTATTCCATTGATCTATATTTCTGTCTATGTGCCAGTACCATACTGTCTTGATGAATGTGGCTTTGTAGTAGAGCCTAAAGTCAGGCAGGTTAATTTCTCCAGTTCCATTCTTTTTTCTCAAGATTGCTTTGGCTATTCGAGGTTTTTTGTATGTATACAAACTGTGAAATTATTTGTTCCAGTTCTGTGAAAAATACCGTTGGTAGCTTGATAGGGATTGCATTGAATCTATAGATTGCTTTGGGTAGTATAGTCATTTTCACTATATTGATTCTTCCAATACATGAACATGGTATATTTCTCCATCTATTAGTGTCTTCTTTGATTTCTTTCCCCAGTGTTTTATAGTTTTCAATATATAGGTCTTTTGTTTCTTTATGTAGATATATTCCTAAGTATTTTATTCTTTTCATTGCAATGGTGAATAGAATTGTTTCCTTAATTTCTCTATTTTCTCATTATTGGTGTATAGGAATGCAAGGGATTTCTGTGTGTTGATTTTATATCCTGCAACTTTACTTAATTCATTGATTAGCCCTAGTAATTTTCTGTTGGAGTCTTCAGGGTTTTCTATGTAGAGGATCATGTCATCTGCAAACAGTGAGAGTTTTACTTCTTCTTTTCCAACCTGGATTCCTTTTATTTCTTTTTCTGCTCTGATTGCTGTGGCCAAAACTTCCAAAACTATGTTGAATAGTAGTGGTGAAAGTGGGCACCCTTGTCTTGTTCCTGACTTTAGGCGAAATGCTTTCAATTTTTCACCATTGAGGATAATGTTTGCTGAGGGTTTTTCATATATAGCTTTTATTATGTTGAGGTATGTTCCTTCTATTCCTGCTTTCTGGAGAGTTTTTATCATAAATGGGTGTTGAATTTTGTCAAAGGCTTTCTCTGCATCTATTGAGATAATCATATGGTTTTTGTTTTTCAATTTGTTAATGTGATGTATTACATTGATTGATTTGCGGATATTTAAGAATCCTTGCATCCCTGGGATAAAACCCACTTGGTCATGATGTATGATGTTTTTAATGTGTTGTTGGATTCTGATTGCTAGAATTTTGTTAAGGATTTTTACATCTATGTTCATCAGTGATATTGGCTTGTAGTTTTCTTTTTTTGTGGCATCTTTGTCAGGTTTTGGTATTGGGGTGATGGTGGCCTCATAGAATGAGTTTGGAAGTTTACCTTCCTCTGCAATTTTCTGGAAGAGTTTGAGTAGGATAGGTGTTAGGTCTTCTCTAAATTTTTGGTAGAATTCAGCTGTGAAGCTGTCTGGATCTGGGCTTTTGTTTGCTGGAAGATTTTTGATTACAGTTTCAATTTCCGTGCTTGTGATGGGTCTGTTAAGATTTTCTATTTCTTCCTGGTTCCATTTTGGAAAGTTGTACTTTTCTAAGAATTTGTCCATTTCTTCCAAGTTGTCCATTTTGTTGGCATATAATTGCTGATAGTAGTCGCTTATGATCCTTTGTATTTCTGTGTTGTCTGTTGTGATCTCTCCATTTTCATTTCTAATTTTATTGATTTGATTTTTGTCCCTTTGTTTCTTGATGAGTCTGGCTAATGGTTTGTCAATTTTATTTATCCTCTCAAAGAATCAGATTTTGGCTTTGTTGGTTTTGCCTATGGTCTCTTTTGTTTGTTTGTTTTTTTTTTTTTTGCATTTATTTCTGCCCTAATTTTAAAGATTTCTTTGCTTCTACTAATCCTGGGGTTCTTCATTTCTTCCTTTTCTAGTTGCTTTAGGTGTAGAGTTAGGTTATTTACTTGACTTTTTTCTTGTTTCTTGAGGTATGCCTGTATAACTATGAACCTTCGCGTCAGCACTGCTTTTACAGTGTTCCACAGGTATTGGGTTGTTGTGTTTTTATTTTCATTTGTTTCTATGCATATTTTGATTTCTTTTTTTTATTTCTTCTGTGATTTGTTGGTTATTCAGTAGCGCATTATTCAGCCTCCGTATGTTGGGATTTTTAATAGTTTTTCTCCTGTAATTGAGATCTAATCTTACTGCATTGTGGTCAGAAAAGATGCTTGGGATGATTTCATTTTTTTTTAATTTACCAAGGCTAGATTTATGGCCCAAGGTGTGATCTATCCTGGAGAAGGTTCCACGTGTACTTGAGAAAAAGGTGAAATGCATTGTTTTGGGGTGAAATGTCCTATAGATATCAATTAGGTCTAACTGGTCTACTGTATCATTTAAAGTTTGTGTTTCCTTGTTAATTTTCTGTTTAGTTGATCTATCCATAGGTGTGAGTGGGGTATTAAAGTATAATAGTCTCCCACTATTATCGTGTTACTTTTAATTTCCCCTTTCATACTTGTTAGCATTTGTCTTACATATTGCGGTGCTCCTATGTTGGGTGCATATATATTTATAATTGTTATATCTTCTTCTTGGATTGATCCTTTGATCATTATATAGTGTCCTTCTTTGTCTCTTTTCACAGCCTTTGTTTTAACGTCTATTTTATCTGATATGAGTATTGCTACTCCTGCTTTCTTTTGGTCTCTATTTGCATGGAATATGTTTTTCCAGCCCTTCACTTTCAGTCTGTATGTGTCCCTTGTTTTGAGGTGGGTATCTTGTAGACAACATATATAGGGGTCTTGTTTTTGTATCCATTCAGCCAGTCTTTGTCTTTTGGTTGGGGCATTCAATCCGTTTATGGTTAAGATAATTGTTGATAAGTATGATTCTATTGCCATTTACTTTATTGTTTTGGGTTCGAGTTTATACTCCCTTTTTGTGTTTCCTGTCTAGAGAAGATACTTTAGCATTTGTTGGAGAGCTGGTTTGGTGGTGCAGAATTCTCTCAACTTTTGCTTGTCTGTAAAGCTTTTGATTTCTCCTTCATATTTGAATGAGATCCTTGCTGGGTATAGTAATCTGGGTTGTAGGTTATTTTCTTTCATCACTTTAAGTATGTCCTACCATTCCCTCTTGGCCTGAAGAATTTCTATTGAAAGATCAGCTGTTATCCTTATGGGAATCCCCTTGTGTGTTATTTGTTGTTTTTCCCTTGCTGCTTCTAATATTTGTTATTTGTGTTTGATCTTTGTTAATTTGATTAATATGTGTCTTGGGGTGTTTTGCCTTGGGTTTATCCTGTTTGGGACTCTCTGGGTTTCTTGGACTTGGGTGATTATTTCCTTCCCCATTTTAGGGAAGTTTTCAACTATTATCTCCTCAAGTATTTTCTTATGGTCTTTCTTTTTGTCTTCTTCTTCTGGGACTCCTATGATTCAAATGTTGGGCATTTAACATTGTCCCGGAGGTCTCTGAGATTGTCCTCATTTCTTTTAATTTTCTTTTTTCCTCTCTGATTCATTTATTTCTACCATTCTATCTTCTACCTCACTAATCCTATCTTCTGCCTCCATTATTCTACCATTTGTTCCCTCCAGAGTGTTTTTTATCTCATTATTCCATATATATGGACTCTATTTTATTTCTTCTAGGTACTTGTTAAACCTTTCTTGCATCTTCTCAATCCTTGTCTTCAGGCTATTTATATGTGATTCCATTTTGTTTTCAAGATTTTGGATCATTTTCACTATCATTATTTGGAATTTTTATCAGGTAGATTCCCTATCTCTTCCTCTTTTGTTTGGTTTGCTGGGCATTTATCCTGTTCCTTTACCTGCTGGGTTTTCCTCTGTCTCTTCATCTTGTTTATATTGCTGTGTTTGGGGTGGCCTTTCTGTATTCTGACAGTTTGTGGAGTTCTCTTTATTGTGGAGTTTCCTCGCTGTGGGTGGGGTTGTACGGGTGACTTGTCAAAGTTTCCTTGTTAGGGAAGCTTGTGTCAGTATTCTGGTGGGTGGAGCTGGATTTCTTCTCTCTGGAGTGCAATGAAGTGTCCAGTAATGAGTTATGAGATGTCAATGGGTTTGGAGTGACCTTGGGCAGCCTGTATATTGAAGCTCAGGGCTGTGTTCCTGTGTTGCTGGAGAATTTGTATGGTATGTCTTGCTCTGGAACTTGTTGGCCCTTGGGTGGTGCTTGGTTTCAGTGTAGGTATGGAGGCATTTGATGAGCTCCTGTCAATTAATGTTTCCTGGAGTCAGGAGTTCTCTGGTGTTCTCAGGATTTGGACTTATGCCTCCTGCTTCTGGTTTTCAGTCTTATTTTTACAGTAGCCTCAAGACTTCTCCATCTATACAGCACCATTGATAAAACATCTAGGTTAAAGATGAAAAGTTTCTCCATAGTGAGGGACACCTGGAGAGGTTCACAAAGTTACATGGAGAAGAGAAGAGGGAGGAAGGAGATAGAGGTGACCGGGATGAGATGAGGTGGAATCAAGAGGAGAGAGCAATCTAGCCAGTAATCACTTCCTTATGTGTGCTCCACAGTCTGGACCACTCAGAGATGTTCACGGAGTCACACAGAGAAGAGAAGAGGGAGGAAGGAGACAGAGGTGGCCAGGAGGATAAAGGGGGGAAGCAAAAGGAGAGAGACAGATCCAGCCAGTAATCAGTTCCCTAAGTGTTCTCCACAGTCCAGAACACAAAGAGATTCACAGAGTTGGGTAGAGAAGAGAAGGGGGAGGGAGGAGACAGAGTTGACTTGGTGGAGAAAAAGGAAAGTCGAAAGGGGGAGAGAGCAGGCAAGCCAGTAATCTCACTCCCAAGTAAAAATGGGTACTGAAGATTGGGTTATTAAAGGTACAAAATTTATAACAAATACCAAAAAGCAAAGATTAAAAATCTAGAGTAGATGTTGTATTTAGATCACAACAGACAACACAGAAATACAAAGGATCATAAGAGACTATTATCAACAATTATATGCCAATAAAATGGACAACAAGGAAGAAATGGACAAATTCTTAGAAAAGTACAACTTTCCAAAACTAGACCAGGAAGAAATAGAAAACCTTAACAGACCCATCACAAGCACGGAAATTGAAACTGTAATCAAAAATCTTCCAGCAAACAAAAGCCCAGGTCCAGACGGCTTCACAGCTGAATTCTACCAAAAATTTAGAGAAGAGCTAACACCTATCCTGCTCAAACTCTTCCAGAAAATTGCAGAGGAAGGTAAACTTCCAAACTCATTCTATGAGGCCACCATCACCCTAATACCAAAACCTGACAAAGATGCCACAAAAAAAGAAAACTACAGGCCAATATCACTGATGAACATAGATGCAAAAATCCTAAACAAAATTCTAGCAATCAGAATCCAACAACACATTAAAAAGATCATACACCATGACCAAGTGGGCTTTATCCCAGGGATGCAAGGATTCTTCAATATCCGCAAATCAATCAATGTAATACACCACATTAACAAATTGAAAAACAAAAACCATATGATTATCTCAATAGATGCAGAGAAAGCCTTTGACAAAATTCAACACCCATTTATGATAAAAACTCTCCAGAAAGCAGGAATAGAAGGAACATACCTCAACATAATAAAAGCTATATATGAAAAACCCTCAGCAAACATTATCCTCAATGGTGAAAAATTGAAAGCATTTCCTCTAAAGTCAGGAACAAGACAAGGGTGCCCACTTTCACCATTACTATTCAACATAGTTTTGGAAGTTTTGGCCACAGCAATCAGAGCAGAAAAAGAAATAAAAGGAATCCAAATTGGAAAAGAAGAAGTAAAACTCTCACTGTTTGCAGATGACATGATCCTCTACATAGAAAACCCTAAAGACTCCACCAGAAAATTACTAGAACTAATCAATGACTACAGTAAAGTTGCAGGATATAAAATCAACACACAGAAATCCCTTGCATTCCTATACACTAAAAAAAAAAAAAAAATACAATATTAAAGAAAAAAAAGTCACAAAAATTATAATATATATATATATATATATGAAGTTTGCTTTAAAAATAGGGTCTCTTTTTTTTTGCAAAGTAATAGTAGGTTATAAAAATGAAAATTAAAGGAGTTATAGAGGACTTAAAAATTAAAAAAATTAAAGAATGATAGTAAATATAGTAAAAATATATCTAGGACTTTCTCTGGTGTTGGTGTGGGCAGTGTGGGGTCAGTTCATTTTTGGACAGTTCCTTGATCCAGCTTATATTTCTCAAGATCTATAGGCCCCTTCCTCGGAGAAGGCAATGGCACTCCACTCCAGTACTCTTGACTGGAAAATCCCATGGATGGAGGAGCCTGGTGGGTTGCAGTCCATGGGGTCGCTAAGAGTTGGACACAACTAAAGCGACTTAGCAGCAGCAGCAGCAGCAGCATAGGCCCCTTCCTATGTAGTCGGTACTAACTACAGTGTTTTAATCTATTGCACCTGTCACTTCCAAGGAGGTTCCCTCTGGTTTAGCTTCTTGTGTTTGCTGGTCTCCTCGGTGTCTAATTTCTGCCCTGGCACAAGGGGGCGGTGGTGGACACTTTTTTAGGCTCACTTGTTTAGTCACGCTGTGGGGAGGGAGGGACACTGTGAACAAATAACACTGGTGTGTGCTCGCAGTGTCTCGGCCACACTGGGTTTGCCCCTGCTCACGGCATGTGTGCTTTTCCTGTCTACACTGCCTTAGGCTCTAGGTTGCTCTGCCAGGAACTGTTGAGGCCGGCCCTGGATTGTATGCACTTCCCAGGTCTAAGCCACTCAGGTTCAGGTACTCAGGTAGTCCTCAGAGGCGCAGACTCGGTTGGGCCTGCATTTTGTGCCCTTCCCAGGTCCAAGCAGCTCAGGTGACCAGGTGTTTGGCGAGCATGGTCGCTGCTACTTATTTCCTCCCCCATCCCTGCTGCTCGGTTTCCTGGATGTACAACCGGCACACCTTCTCAGGTGGATTTGACCATCCAGAATTCCAAGAAGTCTTGGTTAGCAACAAAGCCGGCTTGCAGTTTGGTAGATAATGCTTCTCTGGGGCTGCAGTTTACCCCTTCTGGCTCTGGCTGCCCTCATCTGCCTGGAGTGGGAAGGGCCGGTCTGCAGCCGGCTAGCTCTTCTCAGTCCTTTGTTCCGTGAGCGGGCCTGGCGGCGTCTTAGGTTAGGGCTTTTCGCATGGTAGCTATCCCATAGTCCGGTTTGCTATCCCAAGTTAGTTCCCTCAGATTGCCCTCGGGCATTCAGGCCCAGTCCTTACTCTAAGCAATGCAGCCTGTGCCTCCCTGTCCAGCCCCCTCTTGCTAGTAGCGGGTGCAGGCATCTGCGCTGCTTCTCCACTCGGGGAGTTACCATTGGGCACATAATCTGTGGGTTTTAATTATTTATTTATTTTTCCTCCCAGTTATGCTGCCCTCTGTGGTTCCAAGGCTCACCACAGACTCAGCAGTGAGAGTGTTTCCTGATGTTTGGAAACTTCTCTTTTTTTTTAAGACTCCCTTCCCGGGATGGATCTCCATCCCTACCTCTTTTGTCTCTCTTTTTTTCTTTTATATTTTTTCCTACCTCCTTTCGAAGACAATGGGCTGCTTTTCTGGGTGCCTGATGTCCTCTGCTGGCATTCAGAAGTTGTTTTGTGGAATTTACTCAGTGTTCGAATGTTCTTTTGATGAATTTGTGGGGGAGAAAGTGGTCTCCCCATCCTATTCCTCTGTCATCTTAGCTCTCATCACTACTGTAGGTTTTTAATGTGGTGTTCTAAAATATCTTTCTATTTCTAGCTTGTATTTTTTATGTGAATGTCAAATGAGACCACAGTCATTACTTGATATTAGAAGATGCACAAAGAGAACTGAGAAACCACTGAAGATACACAAAGAGAATTCGGAGACCATTACTCCATTAACTCTGGGCAAAAGACAAATGGAAAATTGACATAATCTGTTATATTAGCATATTTGGGCATGCAACCTACTCCATACTTTAGTTTTTCTACAGTTTTTAATATAATGGCTCCATACCATATGTATTAAACAGGCCAGGAAGAGTGTTTTAATCAGGAAAGTGAACATTTTCTGTAGATGATTATAGTTGACATTGCATCATGGCCTATCAGAAAAGTTATGTAAGGACCAAAGTACATCTATACAAACACAGTTGGATGTTGTTTCACAGACTTGCAGTGTCTAATCTACTAAGTGTTACCAGCCTTTTATAAAATAAGCCCATTGTTTCTATTCAATATGGTAATATCATAATCATGGATTGATGAGCTTTATTATTGTCCACTCTCCTATAACTAATGCTTGACATAGACAAGAGCAAAATTGTTCAAAATTATCTGAATTCAACAACAAGAGAAACAGAGAAAAGGTTTCCAATGTCACTTATGTAAATGTATGCCTAATAGGAAAACTGGAATACTGCTAAAAAAAAAAAAGTCATAACATGTAGATTAAAAGAATTAAAAATCAAAACATACATCTATCTAGTCAGAAACTGACAGATGTGGGAAAGAAACATCAGTATTTCAAGATTGCATCTTAAAATGCTCAACCACAGGGAATTCCCTGGCTGTCCAGTGGTTAGAACTCCATGCTTTCACTGCCAAGGGTGCAGGTTCAATCCCTGGTCAGGGAACTAAGATCCCACAAGCCATGCTATCTGGCCCAAGAAAAGCACCATACCATACGAGATTGCTACCTTTTAACTCTGAAACTAGGAGCTCCCCACCTCTGACATTTTTTAATGTTCTTTAAAAGGTCATATAAATATAATTGCATATTTCAGATTAAGTACAGACAACTAGCTGTATCAAAAGTATGATTTCATACAGATGGCTAATAAATGCAGGGAAAGATGCTCAATGTAGCTCATTATTCAGTTCAGTTCAGTTCAGTCACTCAGTCGTGTCAAAAGTACAATGAGTATCATCTCCATCTGGTCAGAGTCGCCACCATCAAAGTCTATAAAAAATAAATGCTTGAGAAGGTGTGGAGAAAAGGGAAACCCTCTTACACTGTTGGTGAGAATGGACATCAGTACAACCACTATGGAGAACAGTATGGAGATTCCTTTAAAAACTAGAAATAAAACTACCATACAACCCAACAATCTCACTACTTAGCATATACCCTAAGGAAATCATAATTGAAAAAGACACATGTACCCCAATGTTCATTGCAGCACTATTCACAATAACTAGGACATGGAAGCCATCTAGATGCCCATCAACAGATGAATGGATAAGGAAGTTGTGGTACATATACACAATGGAATATCACTCAGCTATTAAAAAAAACAAAAGAGCATATTTGAGTCAGTTCTAATGAGGGGGATGAAGCTAGAGCTATTATGCAGCGTGAAGTAAGTCAGAAAGAGAAAGACAAGACCGTATACTAACCCATATATATGAAATCTAGAAAGATAGCATCGATGATCCTACATTCAGGGCAGCAAAGGAGACACATACTTAAAGAACAGACTTTTGGGCACAGTGAGGGAAGGGGAGAGTGAGATGATTTGAGAGAATAAAACTGAAACATATACATTGCCATATGTAAATAGATAGCCAGTGGGAGTTTGATGCATGATGCAGGGAACCCAAAGCCAGTACTCTGTGGCAGTCCAGAGGAACACAGTGGGGAAAGAGGTGGGCTTAAGAGGGAGGGACTCATGTGTACTTATGGCCAATTCATGTTGATGTATGGCAAAAAAAAAAAAAAAAATCCTTAAACTAAAAAACAAATTTTTTAAAATGGGAAAAAATGTAATGATTTCATTACTTCCCACCTACCCAGGGAGAAGGCAATGGCACCCCACTCCAGTACTCTTGCCTGGAAAATCCCGTGGACGGAGGAGCCTGGTAGGCTGCAGTTCATGGGGTCGCTAAGAGTCGGACACGACTGAACGACTTCGCTTTCACTTTTCACTTTCATGCATTGGAGAAGGAAATGGCAACCCACTCCAGTGTTCTTGCCTGGAGAACCCCAGGGATGGCAGAGCCTGGTGGGCTGCCGTCTATTGGGTCTCACAGAATTGGACACAACTGAAGCGACTTGCAGCAGCAGCGGCAGCACCTACCCAGGACACACATTCCTGTGCTCCTTTGCATCCCCAAGACATGTGGTCTGCAGCCTTCCCTCTTTCTGTCTATCAAGACCATCTCCCTATCCAGACCATTTCATGATGAGCAATTTGATGTAATTAAAAAACCCAACCCTTGTCATCCTACCTTACCTATCTTTGCTGTTCCTATGAACAGACAAGCATGTCCACTTCCTCTTTTCCTGCTTCTAAAACACCAGAATTTGGGAAATATGACCTCCCTCCTTTTTTTTTTTTTTACTACAAAGTAATATAACTTCATAGATTAATCCAGAATTAATAGACCTAACATGTGATGCTCTATTAATATGTTTAATTAATTCTCCTTCTGGTTTTTCAGTGCATCACTTCCAAACATTACCCTAGAGCTGCTTCCTCGTCTCTTCAGCTCTGTTAAGCTTTGAGGTCAAGGTTTGCTTTCCTCCCTTGACTTTTCAAAGCAGTGGAAAGGAATCCACCTGGCAATACAGGAGACCCAGGAGACACAGGTTCAATCCCTGGGTTAGGAAGATCCTCTGGAGGAGGGCATGGCAACCCACTCCAGTATTCTTGCCTGGGAAATCCCAAGGACAGAGGAGCCTGGAGGCCTACAGTCCATGGGGTCACAAAAGAGTTGGACCCAATTTAGGACTAAACAACAACATAGAGGTGCATTGATATCTCACATGTAGACACAGGCCTGCAGGCATGGACTTATGTGAGCGTTTTAGTTCCCCCAGTTCTTCAAAGCTGTGCCCATTATTTCTCCTTTCCCTCATATTTTCACTTCTTCCTCTTTCCTGGGTCTATCCTTTGCTAATAATCCCTACCTTTCCTCCTAACATTGAATGAATGCATATGTGTCCAATTCTTTGTAACCTTTTGGACTGTAGCCCGACAAGCTCCTCTGTCCTTGAGATTCTCCAGGCAAGAATACTGGAGTGAGTTGCTATTTCATCCTCCAGGGGATCTCCCCAACCCAGGGATCAAAAATGAGTCTCTTGTGTCTCCCACATTGCAGGTAGATTCTTCACCCTCTTTACCATCAGGAAAGCCCCCTTCCAAAATTAAAGCAATGAAAAAATAACATCTTCCAAAACGGTGTTACACTATTTCACTGCTATCCTTTGTTATCAAGGGCTTCCCTCATAGCTTAGTTGGTAAAGAAGCCACCTGCAATTCAGGAGACCCCGGTTTAGTTCCTGGGTTGGGAAGATCCCCTGGAGAAGGGAAAGGCTACCCACTCCAGTATTCTGGCCTGGAGAATTCCATGGACTGTATAGTCCATGGGGGTCAGAAACAGTGGGACAGGACTGAGTGACTTTCACTTTGTTATCAAACTTCAAATGTCTCTATTGTTTCTTTAATATTCTTTCTGTAATTGCTGGTAAGAGTCTTCTCATCATGGTGTACAGAATTATAGCATCATGATTATCATTTTATCATTGCAAATTCTTTTTTTTTTTTTTGGCCAAACAACGAGACATGCAGAGTCTTAATTCTACAACCAGGGATCAAATCCATGCCCCCTGCAGTGAAAGCATGGAGTCTTAACCACTGGACCACAAATTCTTATGTGTATCTGCAATATCTTCTTGGTAACTTTCTACAGTATCGAGAAACTTTGACTATTCCTTCCAAGCACTCTTCCTTATTAGCTTTTGTCACTTAGACTCTTTAGTTTTCCTTAATGTATTGTTTTTTTCAATCATGCCTTCTTCTTCTTCTCTTCCCAGTCTGTCTAAATGTAAATGCATCGGGAAATCTGTCATTATTCACAATTCTCTAGCAGTTTTCTCATAAATTCAGTAATCATCTGTTTTAGAATAACCAACAGAGTTTTATATACCTGTAGGTTCTCTTGTTGTGATTCAGACCTACTGGATCAGAAAATCTGGAGCTGTAACCTGGATTCTAAGCTTCTAGCTAGTACTATTAGTGATTATTCTGTACCCTACAGGTTGAAAATTATTGCTGTATACACCACCCCTTTGATAACCCCATTTAATTCTATAATTTAATATCACCTCTATGATGCTATTTCTAAAATGATATCCACAATCCTGATCTTATTTCTGAAGTCTTGTCTTGTTACATGTTTTCAACTACTTGCTTGATATCATCAGGTAGAGTTTCTGCAATAACCCCTTAATGCTAAATATACTCAAATGTCCCCATTAGAGATTACTATAGAATTGATACAAATTTGATTGATGATTAATGTAGATATATTTCCAATGAATGTGACTGTGACAATTGGATGACTGGACAAGTAAATAGCTAGGTTAATTTACCGACCTTGACCTCAACATAAATCAACTTTTGTTTTTATGATAATATCTTCCAATCTAGTTTAGCAGAATCTATTTGCTTTTAATCTTCAAAATACATGGATAGTGGGTTTTAGCTATATTACACATTCCGATAATAAGAACTCAGAGTCCTTGAGTGTCTCTGATGCCTTTGTGCATTTATAAGTATACATGAGATTTCCATTTGATTTATGGGGCTGGAATACTTTTTAATACTCATAAAATAGTAACATTTTAAAATGGGGATTTAGTCAGTTAAGCCCTTGATCACTTGAAAAAACATCTTTACATGTTGTTATGTTTTGAATTTCCTGAATATAATACTCAAGCAACACATGTTGTAAATTAAACAGCAACTTGCCCCAGGATGCACAGTGCTGAATTCATATTTTCTTGCATAGTTTTATTAAATTGGAAGTGAGTCCAACACTTTTATAAACTTTCAGTGCATTCAGTAGTCTGATAGATAAAAGAGTTATTTTAAATTACCATAACTGAGAATGGATGTACTTTGAACCTCACTATCAAAATTTCATAAACAGATGTGACATTCATCTGCCCATTGTATTAAAGAGAGAAATTTAAGGAAATTTTGCATACTAATATTATAACCTAAAAATGTTTATGATAAAGAAAACCTTTGAACATTTTCATGCTATTTAATATTCTATTACAAGGTCATTACACTGGAAATGCATTAGAATTAAAAAAGACAGTGTATACACCTTTCTCTTCCAGTTACATAACCTTGATTAATACTTTAAAACTAAAAGGGAGGGAAATTTTGTATCTCATAGTACTGTCGTTCAAGTCATTCAGTAAGATAATTTACAAGGCACAAAAATTATGCACTATTTCCATGCAAAAACAAACTGCACAAACAATCTAATATTGAGCTGCTACAGCTGAATTATATATAATAAAACTGTGATTGGTATGACACCATGCCCTATAGAGGAATTCATATAGTTTTATTAGAAATTATTGGCTTGGCCAAAGTGTTTGTTCAGGTTTTTCCATAAGATGTTATGGTTTCTATACTCCAAATATAAGCCAAGTTCAAAATACACATCCATTGATTAAGTTGTTCTATATTCCACTGAGAAACTATATAACTATTATTACAAAAGGCCTATTCTACATGTTGGGCTGTCGTTCTTGGTGTAGTAACTTCATAGACATCAATATGCTTTAATTAATACTTCAATTTAAACAGAGACACCTGCCAGAGGTAATCTAATCTATTTATCTAAGGAGAGGACATAACCTCTTTTCATTCTGATATATATAGAAAAAGATCGTGCTCATGAACTGCTGATAAAATTTGCATTTTAATTAACAAGAGACAGAATACCCTTTTCTCTGGGCTTGCTAGAGAAAAATGAATTTTAAAAATGCACTTCCATTTGAGACCAAATAGGGCTGAAAAGTAGTTTCATATAATTCCAAATAACCATCATCTGATAATTCCTACATTGCTAATCTGATGGTTTCTGAAGTCGTGTCTGACTCTTTGAAACTCCATGGACTGTAGCCCACCAGGCTTGACTGTCCATAGGATTTCCCAGGCAAGAACACTGGAGTGGGTTGCCATCTCCTCCTCCAGGGGAACTTCCTGACTCTGGAGTCGAACCTGGGTCTCCTGCTTGGCAGGTGGAGTTCCTTACCACTGACCCATCTGGGAAGCCTCTGATCTGAGGTATAAGAGGAAGTTTATTTATTGTGTATGTATGGGAAAAACAGTTAACTTGGATAAAGAAATTCTTGCAAGTCTAATAGTGAATAAATGAGTTGACATCTCAATACCAGGCAATAAACTGATCAAAGCAGTACATGCTGGTCTACTTTTTCTCTTCAAAAAGAAGCCATGAGTACCACTGGGAGGCTGTGGTAGCTAAACAAGTGTTAGTCGCTCAGTCCTATCTGACTCTCTGAGGCCCTGTAGACTGTAACCACCAGGCTCCCCTGTCCATTGAATTCTCCAGGAAGAACACTGGAGTGGGTTGCCATTCCCTTCTCCAGGGGATCTTCCACACCTAGAGATGGAACTTGGGTCTCTCATTGCAGACAGATTCTTTACTGTTTGAGCCACCAGGGAAGATAAACAAAGCCCTCTCCAAAAGATGTCCATGGTGAGTACCTGTAAAATGTTACTTGGCATGGAAAAGGGGACTTTGCAGGTGTGACTGAGTTAAGGATCTTAAGAAGAACTATGATTATGAAATCAGAGGTCACACTCAAAGAGACTGACATTTGAAACTTCTGTGCTCTTGGCTTGAAGACAGAGCAAGGAGCCAAGAGGCAATGAAGCCAGGAGGCTCTAGGAGTTGAAAAGTACAAGGGAATGAATTTTCCCCTTCAGCCTCCAGGAGGAATTCAGCCCTGCTGACACCTTGAGCTTAGTTCAGAAATACACTGTCAGAATTTCAGCCTCTAGGATGATGTGATAATAAATTCCTGCTGTTGTAAGCCACTCAATTTGTGGTAATTTGTTACAACAACCCTAGGAAACTAATACAATTGTTCTGTCTATAGACCATCACCGGAAAACTAAAATTTGATGTAGAATAGAATGGTTCAACTTCTTCATTCATCTATACAAACATATAGTCACTTGGACAGCAAGGAGATCAAACTAGTCAATCCTAAAGGAAATCAACCCCTGAATATCCATTGGAAGGACTGATGCTAAAGCTTTAATACTTTGGTCACTTGATCCGAGGAGTTGACCCATGGAAAAGACCCTGATGCTGGGAAAGATTGAAGAAAAAGGAGAAGAGGGTGACAGAGGATGAGATGGTTGGATGGTATCACTGACTCAATGGACATGAGTTTGAGCATACTCAGGGAGATGAATAAGGACAGGGAGGCCTGGCGTGCCACAGTCCCTGGGGTTTCAAGGAGTTGGACACAACTTAGCAACTGAACAACGACCATAGTCATCAAAAGCACACAATTTGTTGGGTTTGTTGTGGGGATGTTGTTGTTGTTCATTGCACTACCTGTAACATACTTATGGCAACACAGAAAGGTAGAGATAAACTTCACTAGACTTTTCTTATTGGTTTAACTTTAACGTATTACCACTATGTCTGGCATTGTCATGCATTCTATGACACTTTCCTCTGAAAAGTTGTAGGAAGCTGTATTTTTAGTCACAATAAAAATATGTCCTTCTCTGATCTTATATAAAGTATGATTTGATTTTTACTTAAGGGCATCACTGCTCTATCTAATATTGGAACAATTGATGTCCCAGATCTAGTGAAGAAACACTGGCAAGGCAGTTTTAAAGATTTGCTGTTTTGTTTCCGTGAAATACTAACTACAAAATCTTTGAAACTTCCATTTTAAAGTCTGTTTCCTCATCTGCAACATTAGAAAACAAGACAGCTTCTGTATGACACTTCATGTGTTTATGATATGAAAAGCACATCTAACAGACCTGAAAAGAACTTCAGTGTGCTTATTTCCTTTCCCCAAGCTAAGAGTACACTACATTTACATAAGATCTTCCCAACACAGGGATAGAACCTGGGTCTCCATCACTAAGGGCAGATTCTTTACCATCTGAGCCACCAGGGAAGCCTCATAAGTAAGGGTATGAAAAATTTAGCCATTAGCCCTTCAATTCAGTAAAATAGCACTTCCTTTGCAAGGAACAAATGTAGAGCAACCAGGTTATTACGATTCAATGTAAAAGAAGCTGACCTTAAAAAACTCATTAGAACAACAACTTTTTGAAATAAGAACCACAAAACTTTGACAAGTTCTGTTACTTAATGTGTAAGAAGCTATGCACTCTATTTTCATTTTGGGTTGCTTATTTGAAGATAGATAGTGATGGCACCCCACTCCAGTACTCTCACCTGGAGAATCCAATGGACAGAGGAGCCTGACAGGTTACAGTCCAAGGGGTCCCAAAGAGTCAGACACAACTGAAAGACTTTCACTTTCAGGTAGGATAGATAGGCAGATAGATGCACATGGGGATGGGTGTGTTTTTACTGCAGAAATAAATAAGCCCAGATCCAAGTTTCGGAGAAGGCGATGGCACCCCATTCCAGTACTCTTGTCTGGAAAATCCCAGGGAAGGGGAGCCTGGTAGGCTGCCATCTATGGGATCACAGAGTCTGACACCACTGAAGCAACTTAGCAGCAGCAGCAGCAGATCCAAGTTTGGTGTAGTTCATTCATTCCTCTTTCTCTTTCTCTCTCATTTATGTTGATGCAAGACCAAAGCTAACTGCTAACTGTTGAGCCTCAGACACATCTTTAGTCTCACCGTACTTATCTGTTAACAGAATAAGTGAGCAATAACAGAATTTTTGGAAGTGGTCAAACAAGAGATGGCAAGAGTGAATGTCGACATTCTAGGAATCAGCAAACTAAAAAGGACTGGAATGGGTGAATTTAACTCAGATGACCATTATATCTACTACTGTGGGCAGGAATCTCTCAGAAGAAATGGAGTAGCCATCATGGTCAACAAGAGAGTCTGAAATGCAGTACTTGGATGCAATCTCAAAAATGACAGAATGATCTCTATTCATTTCCAAGGCAAACCACTCAATATCACAGTAATCCAAGTCTATGCCCCAACCAGTAATGCTGAAGAAGCTGAAGTTGAATGGTTCTATGAAGACCTACAAGACCTTTTAGAACTAACACCCAAAAAAGATGTCCTTTTCATTATAGGGGACTGGAATGCAAAAGTAGGAAGTCAAAAAACACCTGGAGTAACAGGCAAATTTGGCCTTGGAATACGGAATGAAGCAGGGCAAAGACTAATAGAATTTTGCCAAGAAAATGCACTGGTCATAGCAAACACCCTCTTCCAACAACACAAGAGAAGACTCTACACATGGACATCACCAGATGGTCAACACCAAAATCAGATTGATTGTATTCTTTGCAGCCAAAGATGAAGAAGCTCTATACAGTCAGCAAAAACAAGACCAGGAGCTGACTGTGGCTCAGATCATGAACTCCTTATTACCAAATTCAGACTTAAATTGAAGAAAGTAGGGAAAACCAGTAGACCATTCAGGTATGACCTAAATCAAATCCCTTATGATTATACAGTGGAAATGAGAAATAGATTTAAGGGACTAGATCTGATAGAGTGCCTGATGAACTATGGACTGAAGTTCCTGACATTGTACAGGAGACAGGGATCAAGACTATCCCCATGGAAAAGATATGCAAAAAAGCAAAGTGGCTGTCTGAGGAGGCCTTACAAATAGCTGCGAAAAGAAGAGAAGTGAAAAGCAAAGGAGAAAAGGAAACATAGCATCTGAATGCAGAGTTTCAAAGAATAGCAAGAAGAGATAAGAAAGCCTTCCTCAGCAATCAATGGAAAGAAATAGAGGAAAACAACAGAATGGGAAAGACTAGAGATCTCTTCAAGAAAATTAGAGATACCAAGGGAATATTTCATGCAAAGATGAGCTCGATAAAGGACAGAAATGGTGTGGACCTAACAGAAGCAGAAGATATTAAGAAGAGGTGGCAAGAATACACAGAAGAACTCTACAAAAAAGATCTTCATGACCCAGATAATCAGGATGGTGTTATCACTCACCTAGAGCCAGACATCCTGGAATGTGAAGTCAAGTGGGCCTTAGACAGCATCACTACGAACAAAGCTAGAAGAGGTGATGGAATTCCAGTTGAGCTATTTCAAATCCTGAAAGATGAGGCTGTGAAATGCTGCACTCAATATGCCAGCAAATTTGGAAAACTCAGCAGTGGCCACAGGACTGGAAAAGGTCAGTTTTCATTTCAGTCCCAAAGAAAGGCAATGCCAAAGAATGCTCAAACTACCACACAATTGCACTCATCTCACACGTTAGTAAAGTAATGCTCAAAATTCTCAAAGCCAGGCTTCAACAGTACATGAACTGTGAACTTCCAGATGTTCAAGCTGGGTTTAGAAAAGGCAGAGGAACCAGAGACCAAATTGCCAACATCCACTGGATCATGGAAAAAGCAAGAGAGTTCTACAAAAACATCTATTTCTGCTTTATTGACTATGCCAAAGCCTATGACTCTGTGGATCACAATAAACTGTAGAAAATTCTGAAAGAGATGGGAATACCAGACCACCTGATCTGCCTCTTGAGAAATATGTATGCAGGTCAGGAAGAAACAGTTAGAACTGGACATGGAACAACAGACTGGTTCCAAATAGGAAAAGGAGTACGTCAAAGCTGTATATTGTCACCCTGCTTATTTAACTTCTATGCAGAGTACATCATGAGAAACGCTGGACTGGAAGAAACACAAACTGGAATCAAGATTTCCAGGAGAAATATCAATAACCTCAGATATTCAGATGACACCACCCTTATGGCAGAAAGTGAAGAGGAACTCAAAAGCCTCTTGATGAAAGTGAAAGGGGAGACTGAAAAAGTTGGCTTAAAGCTCAACATTCATAAAACGAAGATCATGGCATCTGGTCCCATCACTTCATGGCAAATAGATGGGGAAAAAGTGGAAACAGTGTCAGACTTTATTTTCTTGGGCTCCAAAACCACTGCAGATGGTGACTGCAGCCATGAAATTAAAAGATGCTTACTCCTTGGAAGGAAAGTTATGACCAACCTAGATAGCATATTCAAAAGCAGAGACATTACTTTGTCAACAAAGGTCTGTCTAGTCAAGGCTATGGTTTTTCCTGTGGTCATGTATGGATGTGAGAGTTGGACTGTGAAGAAGGCTGAGTGCCAAAGAATTGATGCTTTTGAACTATGGTGTTGGAGAAGACTCTTGAGAGTCCCTTGGACTGCAAGGAGATCCAACCAGTCCATTCTGAAGGAGATCAGCCCTGGGATTTCTTTGGAAGGAATGATGCTAAACCTGAAACTCCCGTACTTTGGCCACCTCATGAGAAGACTGGACTCATTGGAAAAGACCCTGATGCTGGGAGGGATTGGGGGCAAGAGGAGAAGGGGACGACAGAGGATGAGATGGCTGGATGGCATCACTGACTCGATGGACGTGAGTCTGAGTGAACTCTGGGAGTTGGTGATGGACAGGGAGGCCTGGTGTGCTCCGATTCATTGGGTCGCAAAGAGTCAGATACGACTGAATGACTGAACTGAATTGAACAGAATGTGTGAGCAATTAAAACAAGAAGGTACAGTGGAAGGGGAGACATCAAGCTGCTGTGAGAGCAGTTCCTGAGGGTAAAGAAAGCCTTCTCTAAGGAGGGGAAGTTGAGGCTCACACCTGAGGGATGGTTACAGGGATGAGCAGTCAGCCAGGCAAAGTGGCAGGGGAACAGATGGGAGACGAAAGAAGAGAGTGGTACTGCACAGCCCACAGGGGACGAGAGAACTGGCTGTGCTCTCGGAGATGAGTGTTACTCACCTTGTTTGGGGGATTCCCAGGTGGCACTAGTGGTAAAGAACCAGCAGCCAATGCAGGAAACATAACAGTTGCAGGTTCAATCCCTGGGTTGGGAAGATCCCCTGGAGGATGACATGGCAACCCACTCCAGAAGTCTTGCCTGGAGAAACCCATGGACAGAGGAGCCTGGCGGGCTATAGTCCATGGGGTCGCAGAGAGTCGGACACAACTGAAGAGACTGAGCAGACATATATGCACCTTGTTTGGAGTGTAGATCGTGGGAGGAATGGAAATGATGGAATTGGAAGAAATAGGAATGAAAGAAATGTCAAGAACAGATGTCCTTTGATGACAAACTCGTTCCCTTTAGCTGAGTCCCTCCACTTTCTCTTCCCACGTGTTCTGGTAATTCCATTTCCCCTGCACTCACTCCTACTCAGAGACACCAGGGCTGTCAGCCCACCAGCACACCCAGGGGCTGTGCTCTAGGTGAACTGGGGACCAGACTGACCAGCAATTAGTACTAGATGCTTTTAATCCCCCAGAAATTTTAGGGAAAAGAAACATAACTCTATCTGGTTGTTATGAAAACATGCACTTATATTTCAGAAACAGACTTTCAGGCCAGGTCATTAAGAAAAAAAGAATACCAAGGCATTACATGCTTTTCTAAGTGAAACGTATTAGCAGACTCCACATTTATTATGACCTGTATTGTATATCTTGGGCTTCCCTTGTGGATCAGACAGTAGAGAATTCACCTACAATGCGTAGGCCCAGGATCAATCCCTGGGTTGGGAAGATCTCCTGAAGGGACTAGAAACCCACTCCAGTATTCTTGCCTGGAGAACTCAATGGACAAAGGAGCCTGGTGGGCTACAGTCCACGGGGTCATAAAGAGTCAGATACGACTGAGTGACTAAGAGTATCAGTACAGTAGTGTCGTATGTCTTATATCCTCAATGCTTGTTTTAGTACATTTAAGTTATGAAACTGCTATAAAGTTATGACAAAGAATTTCAGTAA
Organism: Bos indicus x Bos taurus; assembly: GCF_003369695.1. Taxonomy (NCBI): domain Eukaryota; kingdom Metazoa; phylum Chordata; class Mammalia; order Artiodactyla; family Bovidae; genus Bos; species Bos indicus x Bos taurus. Next base: position 6,206,484 of record NC_040099.1, on the reverse strand, counting down.
TAAATAAAAATATTATATGATCATGTCCTCTGAATCATTTTTCTTGTGTATTTATTACTTTTATTTCTTAATGGAAAATTGACTTCTGCATTTAAACTGAAACATTTTACACATGGAATGCATTTTATAAAAGTCACAAACTATTATATGAATTAGAAGATTGCAAATACATATATTTGTATTCTGACTTCTTTATAGAATTTAAAAATATCCATACTTGGTATTCTCCATATGATCCATGTTCAATTTAATGAGCTAATGTCAAGATATATCAGTAATATTATAGACTAAAATTTCTAATATTTTATATGTTGAAAGTGATTTATTTATAAATACTTATATACAGGTGGCTTGGGAAGGTACTGAATCAAATGGTTTGACAAGAAAATGACTTATTTGAGAAAAAGTTGGCTTGAAAAAATGAATAATTCAAAGAGAAAAACAGGCATTTTTCTCTATGAATTAGCCTCATTACTAAGGGGTAACTCTTAAAAACCTGTAACAAGAGTGATTACTATTTTTCTCTTTCGTCTTAAATAAAAATTAGAAAATATAGTATATAAAAATGTATGGAAATTCTTTTTAAAAATTATCATCACACCAATTGTTTGGTTTCCATGAAAAGTAGAGAGGATGAGAAAGTATGATTCTGGAATTTATGCATCTGACTTTTTTTTATAATCATGAAAAGAACAACTTTAAAATACCATTTTCTGCTCATTAATAATATTCAGAAGTGAGAGATAAAATGTGCATATATTCTACAAAAGGATTTTGCCCTTTTGTGATAGAGGTGTTAAAATTGAATATTTGTGTGCTGGAATTCCACAAGGACCCCATGAATGGTAGCCCACCAGGCTACCGTCCATGGATTCTCCAGGCAAGAATACTGGAGTGGGTTGCCATTTCCTTCTCCAGGGGATCTTCCTGACCCAGGGATCAAACCTGGGTCTCCTGCATTGCAGGCAGAGTCGTTACCATCTGAGCCACCAGGGAAGCCCAGATGTCCCTGGGACCCCTCCCTTCCCATTGGAACATTCAGTGTATTCCAGAGACTTCTGACTGCCAGTCTTTGTGGCTGCCATGGGAAGTACTGTGCCCACGTGGCAACAGCCTGGATACCACGGTACTAAGACATTCTGCGAGCTGTCTTCATACAATAACTCTAGGAAGTTGGTGTATAAACCCTTCAGCCTCGTTGCCCATTGTGTAAAATAAGGATAGATCATCTGTTTTAGCTGAATTTCAGAATTCTCCCATAGTACTAAGCTGCCAGCACTCACAGTGCTTCTTGTCTTCAAAAACACCATGTAAAGTATTATTCCCTGGATAATTTCCCATGGGTCTACCAGTGTTCCCTGCTCCTTGCAGACAAAACACGCAGTGGCTCAGGGTCAGCTACTGGGGAACAAAAAAGGAATACCTCATGTGTGTCTTTTTACTACACTTCATGAATAAGAGACTATCAATATAGACACACATTATTTCATATGACATTTTTAAGAATATATATATGCACATATGTTATTTATATATATATATATACACACACATATATAAACACATACGTTAATCACAGGGTGTCTGTGCTTGTGTATGTGTGTATACATAAAGGTTTCCATAAACCTTCTCAGTTTGTCATTTAATAGTGTCTTTCCCTGGTTCTCTGCTATATCCTCACAAGTTTGGATTTCCATATGTATTTGGTTTTTCTTGCCTCTCCTCACCCAAAATTATGCACGTATGAAAAGACACACATGTAATATCTGTTACTTGTAAAATAGGCAATGCAACTCCAGTTGTATACTCTAGTTTGATATCTACAAACATGTGTGTGTGTGTGTGTGTGTGTGTGTGTGTATTGGTGATGGTGTTGTTTAATTGCTAGGTCATGTCTGTTTTTATGTGACCCTATGGACTGTAGCTGCCAGGCTCCCCTGTCCATGGGATTTTCCAGGCAAGAATACTGGAGTGAGTTGCCATTTCCTTCTCCATCAATTCAGTTTAGTTCAGTCGCTCAGTCGTGTCCGACTCTTTGCAACCCCATGGACTGCAGCACGCAGTCCATCACCAACACTCAGAGTTTACACAAACTCATGTCCATGGCGTCAATGATGCCACCCAACCATCTCATCCTCTGTTGTCCCTTTTTACTCCCACCTTCACTCTTTCCCAGCATCAGGGTCTTTTCCAATGAGTCAGTTCTTCACATCAGGTGGCCAAAGTATTAGAGTTACAGCTCAGCATCAGTCCCTCCAATGAACATTCAAGACTGCTTTCCTTTAGGATAGACTGGTTGGATCTCCTTGCAGTCCAAGGGACTCTCAAGAGTCTTCTCCAACACCACAGTTTAAAAGCATCAATTCTTCGGTGCTCAGCTTTCTTTATAGTCCAACTCTCAAGCCCATACATGACTACTGGGAAAACCATAGCTTTGACTAGATGGAACTTTGTTGGCAAAGCAACGTCTCTGCTTTTTAAAATGCTGTCTAGGTTGGTCGTAACTTTCCCTCCGAAGAGCAAGTGTCTTTTAGTTTCATGGCTGCAGTCACCATCTGCAGTGATTTTGGACCTCAAGAAAATAAAGTCTGACACTGTTTCCATTGTTTCCCCGTCTATTTGCCATGAAGTGATGGGACCAGATGCCATGATCTTAGTTTTCTTAATATTGAGTTTTAAGCCAACTTTTTCACTCTCCTCTTTCACTTTCATCAAGAGGCTTTTTAGTTCCTCTTCACTTTCTGCCATAAGGGTGGTGTCATCTGCATATCTGAGGTTATTGATATTTCTCCTGGCAATCTTGATTCCAGCTTGTGCTTCATCCAGCCCAGCATTTCTCATGATGTACTCTGCATATAAGTTAAATAAGCAGGGTGACAATATACAGCCGTGACATACTCCTTTTCCTATTTGGAACCAGTCTGTCGTTCCATGTCCAGTTCTAACTGTTGCTTTTTGACCTACATACAGATTTCTCAAGAGGCATGTCAGGGTCTGGTATTCCCATCTTTAAGAATTTTCCAAAGTTTGTTGTGATCCCCACAGTCAAATGCTTTGGCATAGTCAGTAAAGCAAAAACAGATGTTTTTCTGGAATTCTCTTGCTTTTTTGATGATCCAGAGGATGTTGGCAATTTGATCTCTGGTTCCTCTGCCTTTTCTAAACCCAGCTTGAACATCTGGAAGTTCACAGTTCACGTACTGTTGAAGCCTGGCTTTGAGAATTTTGAGCATTACTTTACTAACGTGTGAGATGACTGCAATTATGTGGTAGTTTGAACATTCTTTGGCATTGCCTTGGCAACCCACTCCAGTACCCTTGCCTGGGAAATTCCATGGACAGAGGAGCCTAGTAGGCTACAGTCCATGACATTGCAAAGAGTTGGACACGACTGAGAAACTTCACTTTCTTTCACTTTCTTTGGGATTGGAATGAAAACTGACCTTTTCTAGTCCTGTGTCCACTGCTGAGTTTTCCAGATTTGTTGGCATATTGAGTGAAGCACTTTCACAGCATCATCTTTCAGGATTTGAAATAGCTCAACTGAAAATCCATCATGTCCACTAGCTTTGTTCATAATGATGCTTCCTAAGGCCCAACTGACTTTGCATTCCAGGATGCCTGGCTCTAGGTGAGTGATCACACCATCGTGGTATCTGGGTCATGAAGATCTTTTTTGTATAGATCTTCTCTGTATTCTTGCCACCTCTTCTTAATATCTTCTGCTTCTGTTAGGTCCACAGCATTTCTGTCCTTTATTGTGCCCATCTCTGCATGAAATGTTCCCTTGGTATCTCTAATTTTCTTGACAAGATCTCTAGTCTTTCCATTCTATCGTTTTCCTCTATTTCTTTCCATTGACCACTGAGGAAGGCTTTCTTATCTCTCCTTGCTATTCTTTGGAACTCGGCATTCAAATCGGTATATCTTTCCTTTTCTCCTTTGCCTTTTGGTTCTCTTCTTTTCTCAGCTATTTGTAAGGCCTCCTAAAACAACCATTTTGCCTTTTTGTATTTCTTTTTCTTGGGGATGGTCTTGATCCCTGTCTCCTGTACAATGTTACAAATTTCCATCCATAGTTTTTCAGACACTCTGTTTATCAGATCTAATCCCTTGAATCTATTTCTCACTTCCACTGTATAGTAGAAAGGGATTTAATTTTGGTCATACCTGAATGGTCTAGTGGTTTCCCCTACTTTCTTCAGTTTAAGTCTGAATTTTGCAATAAGGAATTCATCATCTGAGCCATAGTCAGCTCCTGGTCTTGTTTTTGCTGACTGTATAGAGCTTCTCCATCTTTGGCTGCAAAGAATATAATCAATCTTATTTTTGTATTGACCATCTGGTGATGTCCATGTATAGATTCTTCCCTTCTGTTGTTGGAAGAGAGTTTGCTATGACCAGTGCATTCTCTTGGCAAAACTTTTATCTATGCTTAAGTAGGCATAAATAACCTACATTCATCATGGTTCATATAAATGTTTATACTATGTTCAATGTTATCCAGCCCTAAAGAAATAATTGTGAATTTTTGTCACTTGAATTTATGCTTGCTAAGCATACTGGCTACAGCTACTGGCAAAGCTTAGGGGAAAAGTTGTAAAAGCAAACTTCACAATTCATCTACTTTTAAGGATAAGACGGTTGATACTTTGTGAAACCATTCAAAATTGTATAACTGACTATCATGGCATTAATTTTAAACATAAAGAAATCATATTTTTCCATCAATAGGGATATTATAATATGGATATACATGTAGAGTGGGAATATTTTCTGAAGGAAATATATATTTCTATTTTGATAAATCAACATGGTATGAAAGACCTGGACATTTTCTTAAGTATACACTTTTCATATTTTTATAATCATAATGAATTCATATATTTAAATCACTTTATTCTTGTTTTCCCAACATCCCAACATAAGATTCTTCACATTTAAGTTAAATAGGAAAAAAATAATCTTACACTGAAAGAAGCTAATTGCTTATTACCAAAGACTTGTTTGTTCTTTATCAGAGCAAATCTTTCATTTATACAGACTTACATGAGGTAAGTATGTATGTATATTATTTAGACTGTGACTTTTTTGTTGATACTTTAAATATTGAAATGAATTTTCATATAAAATGCATTTAGCTAGGCATAATGGATAACTTACTGTCCCAGAAACTAGTAATTTAAGATTTTAGAAAGCAGGGAAGACTGTTCAGTAAATATATTATTTTAAACTGCAAAGAACCTATTTCAAGTTTTATCTTTTATAACTACTTATGGAGAAGGGGACGACAGATGATGATATGGTTGGATGGCATCATCGACTCAATGGACCTGAGTTTGAGTAAACTCCGGGAGTTGGTGATGGACAGGGAAGCCTGACGTGCTATAGTACATGGGGTTGCAAAGAGTCAGACACGACTGAGCGACTGAACTGAACTGATTTTTATAACATACATTTTCTAGATCAGTCTTAATTGACATTCTTATATTCAGTTCCTTTCATAAAGCATTTTACATTTTCTTATTTTGAATAGTATGGAGTTTCCTTAAAAAAAACCTAAATACAGAATTATCATATGATTCAGAAATCCCACTCCTGGACATATATCCAGAGAAAAGCATAATTCATAAAGACACATACACCCCAATATTCATTCAACCCTACTTACAATAGCCAACATATGGAAGCAACCTAAATGTCCATTTAAAGAGGATTGGATAAAGAAGAAGTGATACATGTATGCAATAAAATATTACTCAACCATAAGAAAATAACAATTTCTTTTTTTGCAAAATAATACTTGCAAAATAATACCATTTGCAGCAACATGAATGGACCCAGAGATTTTCATACTGAGCAATGTAAGTCAGAGAAAGACAAATATCATATGCTATCACTTATAAGTGCAATATAAAAAAAAATGATTCAAATGAAGTTATTTACAAAACAAACAGAGTCACAGATATAGAAAACAACGTATGAGTAATGGTGGGGGAGGGGAGGGGAGGAATACTTTGGGAGATTGACTATACATAAAACATAACTAATAACATCCTGCTGTAGAGCACAGGAAACTCTCCTCAATACTCTGACATGGCCTATGTGGGAAAGGAATCTAAAAAAGAGTAACTACGTGTATGACTGATTCCCTGCACAGCAGATATTCACACACCATTGTAAACCAACTATTCTCAAATTAAAAGTTTAAGTTCTTTTATCTAAAAGCAAAAATACATCACCCCTAAAATGACACAGCTTAATGAGGTTATATGAGAAACTTGTAACATAGGCCTAACATTGGACCTCTGTCCTTTTGTTTAATTCACTAATGTGAAGAAGATTAAACCCGGAAGAAACACTTGCTCCATTTTTCAAACACAGAATTGCTCGGGATATTTGGAATGTGCAGGAAAACCTTGGGGATCAGGCATCTGTATAGAACCAAATTCCTAATTTGATATCATTTACTTCATGCCAAGTAACCTGTAAAATGTTGAAAAATTGCTGGTTTGAAATGTTTCTATGCCTACCTTTCATGCCCTTGGGAGTCCTTATATAAGCAGCTTCCAAATTTCACAAGTTTCTTGAGTTTAAGCACACCAGGAAGAACATTTAATCTCTGATGCAAAAAACAGGAAATGCACATTCAAAGAAAAGAATGAATCAGTTTTTTCCATATCTATGGGAAACAGGTTATTTTGTGTTTCCTGAGAATTAGAGTTGAATAATGCCAATTTCAAAATGCTTTAGCATGTTATAACCATCACTGTCTTTGTAAAACTATCAGGAAGTGGTCAAGGGCAATCTATATCCATTCAGAGTGTAGGTGATGATTGGCAAAGGTATTATTCCACAAAAACTAAATGCAGATTTTATTTTGCCTGTCTCTGGAAAATGTTAATATATGGCTTTTCAGTCCATAGGAGGGAATTGCAGGGGATTAGAGACGGGGAGTGAGAATTGTGGCTATCTCAAATCCTGCCCACTCTCTGCAAGTGGTCGGTTTGGGCGGTGGTTGCATTTCTACTGAAGGCCAGCAGGGGGTGCCTCCCCCACCACCCGCACTTCCCTGCACTGTTCCTGTTGCCATTCAGACCAAGGCATGGCAGGACTGTCTTCTGTATTAGTCCTTGATTCCCTAGCTAAACCTTGTTGTTTCCGTTATTCCTGTTCAAACTCTGCAAGGATCTCTTAAAATTGGCTTGTTTTGTGAATTAATTTTAAAATTGCATTTAGCAAACATAAGGAATACATTCTCTGTATGGAAACATAAGGAATGCAAGAAAATTCTGCGTATGTTGTCAACTACATATTGGCACTTGCCATCTACTTCTACAGGGACTTCCCTGGTGGCTCAGTGGTCAGGAATCCGCTTACAGTGCAGGAGACATGGGTTCGATCCCTGGGTCAGGAAGATCCCGTGGAGAAGGGATAGTCAACCCACTCGCATATTCTCGCCTGGGAAATCCCATGAACAGAGGAGCCTGGCGGCTATAGTCCATGGGATGGCAAGAGGCAGACACGTCTGGGCGACAGCACACCTACCTCTACAAGGGTGAAATCATGTGCTATTGTAGCCGCTGCCTTACACCCCCTGAAAAGCATTCATGTCAGAGATCAGACATGAGGCAGTCTGTGATCGGGGAGAAACTGGCAGAACAGGTCTTCAGATAGCTACATATTTTCAGGAGCTGATTTTATGAGCCCAATTCTTGTATCTCCGCATATCTAAAAAAGTACCAAAATTCTTCATGGTGATGACTGCTCCCCCCCGAGACTAGCAGAAACCTTCTGCAAAAAATATCGGCTTGACTGCAAGAATTCTCCCTTCGCCTAAATCACATAGATACTGACCTTCCCTCCTATCTCTTTGAAGCAGTTTCTCAGAGCTATCTTGAGGTACTGTCTCCTGGGCTATAGTCCTCACTTTGCCCCCAATAAAACTTAACTCACAACTCTAACATTGTGCATTTTTAAGTCAACAATATAATAAAAGAAAGTAAACCAAATAACACATAATTTATGTAAAAATGTTTTCAAATTGACCTTGCAGAAAAACATGTTTGTAGAAATTCTTTGTCTTGCCCACTTCCCTTACATAATTATGCTTCACTTACCGCCTTTCCACAGCAATGATTTCAAAAGAAAACTGTAGATAATCTCTCATTTTGAACTAAATCCTTTTAAACTGATTTAGAAAGTTTATTTTTGGAACCCACATGTTGAATAGCTCTGCATCTCTTACTCAGATGTTACAGTATAAAAACCTTTGTTCAACTTTGAAATCTGTGTTAGTTTATTAATTACTGTGGACTCATTCTAAACTGTTTCACTAACTCTCAAGGGACTTTAAATCACACCTCATTTACAAAACACTCCTCATTAATGACACTTTTGGGGGGCTTATATATGCTTCATCACTCTTGTCTTTCTAGTTTGGAATATCTTTGAATTAAATTTTCACCTCTTTATTAAGTATAAACGTGAATTTTTGAGTTTTCTTTAGAATTAGACAAAGAATATTTGATAAAATATTTCCATTCTGAGTGATAAACTCATTTCTCTTTTACAAATTAATTAATTTGTTGACTGTAAGTTTTTAAAAGTTAAAAAGGGAAATGTTCTCAAAGGCAAAATTAATAGCCTTTATTTAGGCAAGTTCTTTGGCAAGTTTAATAACAGGCAAATATCGAACAAGGAAAGAAAACTTTATTGCTGACATATACAAGTGAGAATGACATTGAAAACAGTCAATACTTCTTAGCCATGTTTTATCTGGAAAATATATGATAAACTCCTAGTGCCTAATTTATCTCCCCATTTATACTACAGAAAAGACTTATGTGATAGGAATTTTAAATGGCAGCAGAATGTAATATGAACACTGACTTGAGAAAATCAATTTGATTTTTAGATAGTTGGGAATTGTGTAATAGCTAAGTGTCCACAGGATGATAATTTAAATCATTTTACCAAGATGTTAATGCTTATATTTTTAATGTTTTTATATCTTTCAGAAACATGTAAATTACTGAGTTATTTTCTGCTTCTATCATTAACTGTATGCAGATAACAAGATATTTTAAATCTTGTATATTTTAGAGAGGTCTATTGGTATAAAACTGGCCCATTTATCTTTTATTTTCCATCCTTATATTTTTGGTTTAGTCTATTTTTGTATTGATGCAAATCATTTTACTACAGATAGTTGAATTTGTTTCTAAAAATCCACTAACCCTTGCTTTACATTTTATTTTTCAGTCCATAACATAAAAATTAACTTTTGACCTACACACCTATGATCAGTTAATCTCTGACAAAAGGAGGCAAGAATATACAATGGGGAAAAGATATCGTCTTCAGCAAGTGGTATTGGGAAAGATGAGCTGTGTGTTTATCAATGAAGTCAGAACATGTCCTCTCACCATACACAGAAATAAACTCAAACACAAGACATAACACCATAAAACTTCTAGAAGATAATATAGGCAAAACATTCTCTGATATAAATTGTGCCAATGCATTCTTAGGTCAGTCTCCCAAAGCAATAGAAATAAAAACAAAAACCAACAAATGGAACTTAATCAAACTTACAAGCTTTTCCCAATATAGGAAACCACAAAATAAACAAAAAGGCAGCCTACAAATGGGAGAGAATATTTGCAAATGGTTCAATAAGGGGTTAATTTCCAAAATGTACAAACAATTCCTACAACCCAAGAACAAAAATAGGAAAAAGAGTATGTTAAGCATGTATATTGTCACCCTGCTTATTTAACTTATGTGTCAAGTACATCATGAGAAACACTGGGCTGGCTGAAGCACAAGCTGAAATCAAGATTGCCAGGGGAAATATCAATACCTCAGATATGCAAATAACACCATCCTTATGGCAGAAAGTGAAGAACTAAAGAGCCTCTTGATGAAAGGGAAAGAGGAGAGTGAAAAAGTTGGCTTGGAACTCAACATTTAGAAAACTAAGATCATGGCTGCTGCTGCTGCTAAGTCACTTCAGTCGTGTCCGACTCTGTGCGACCCCATAGACGGCAGCCCACCAGGCTCCCCCATCCCTGGGATTCTCCAGGCAAGAACACTGGAGTGGGTTGCCATTTCCTTCTCCAAGGAAATCTTCATGCCAAGATCATGGCATCCAGTCCCAATACTTCAAGGCAAATAGATGAGGAAACAGTGGAAACAGTGACAAACTTTATTTTTCTGGGTTCCAAAATCTTGGCAGATTGCTACTGCAGCCATGAAATTAAAAGATGCTTACTCCTTGAAAGGAAGGTTATGACCTAGACAGCATATTGAAAAGCAGAGACATTACTTTGCCAACACAGGTCTGTCTACTCAAGGGTATGGTTTTTCTAGTAGTCAGGTATGGATGTGAGAGTTGGACTATAAAGAAAGCTGAGTGCTGAAGAATTGATGCTTTTGAACTGTTGTGTTAAAGACTCTTGAGAGTCACCTGGACTGCAAGGAGATCCAACCAGTCCATCCTAAAGGAGATCAGTCCTGAGTGTTCCTTGGAAGGACTGATGCTGAAGCTGAAACTCCAATACTTAGGCCACCTGATGTGAAGAGCTGACTCACTGGAAAAGACCCTGATGCTAGGAAAGATTGAAGGAAGGAGAAGGGGACAACAGAGGATGAGATGGTTGGATGGCATCACCGACTCAATGGACATGAGTTTGGGTGAACTCCGGGAGTTGGTGATGGACAGGGAGGCCTGGTGTGCTGCGGTTCATGGGGTCGCATAGTCAGACACGACTGAGTGACTGAACTGAACAACAAAAAAGCGAACAACTCAATTGAAAAATGGACAGAGATTTAAACAGACATTTCTCTGAAGAAGAAATACAGGTGACTTTATAGGCCCATGAAAAGATCCTCAGTGTTGCTAATTATTACATAAATACACACCCAAAGTATAATGAGGCACCATGTCCTCCATGTCAGAGTGGCCATCATTCAAAAGTCTACAAATAGGAAATTCTGGAGAGGGCATGGAGAAAAAGAAACCCTTCTACAGTGTTGGGGGGAAGGTAAGTTACTACAGCCACTGTGGAAAACAGTATGGAGCTTCCTCAGAAAACTAAAAACAGAATCAGTGGTCCAGCAATCCCACTCCTGGGCATATATCCAGACAAAACCATAATTCAAAAAGGTGTGTGCACCCCTATGCTCATAGAAGCACTATTCACAATAGCCAAGACCTGAAAATAACCTAAATGTCCATCAACAGATGAATAGAAAAAGAAGACACTTACATACAGTGGGCTACTACTCAGTCATAAAAAAGAACATAAAATGCCATTTGCAGCAATGTGGCTGCAACTAGAGGTTATCATACTAAGTGAAGTAAGCCAGAAAGAAAGACAAATACCATATGATATCATTTATATGTGGAATTGATAATACAATACAAATGAACCTGTCTATGAAATAGAAACAGAATCACAGACATACAGAAGAGACTGATGGTTCCCAGGAGGGAAGGGTTGGAGAGGGAAGGTTGGGAGTCTGGGATTAGCAGATGCAAAGTTACATACAGAATGGATAAACACCACGTCCTACTGTATAGCACTGGGAACTACATTCGATATCCTGTGATAAACCATAATGGAAAAGGATATGAAGAAGAATGTACGTGTATCACGGAGTCACTTTGCTGTACAGCAGTAATTAACACAACATAGAAAATCAACTATATTCCAATAAAAAAGGAAAAAAAATTAAAAATCTTTTAAAGTAATAGGAGTTATTAGAATAGTATACATTTTTACAGGTGAATAATTTGAAACACTTTAAATGACAGTATATTAATGGCCTATAAACTTGAATGTGAATTACATTATTCCATAGCAAAATAAATGATGCATATGGCTATAGTTTTAAATGGTATATTAAAGCAATATCTTAAAATGCTTTATTTGGAAATCATTACACTTACCTTATTTTTAAACCTAGAGAAGAATATAATTATACTTAACAGCTAGAAGAAATCTGCTTATGGAGGAGCTGATAATTGAGGAGTTAATAAGAAATATTCTTTCTATCTCATGTAGCGCTGTGCAATATTAATCTGATGTTCTAATTGCTGTTATGTGATTATAATGTTGCTATTATTTTAGGTTGAGATAAAGCAGACTGATGACAGCTATGCAAATAACTAATATTGCAATGTCTCTTCAGTTCAGTTCAGTCGCTCAGTCGTGTTTGACTCTGTGACCCCACGAACCGCAGCACGCCAGGCCTCCCTGTCCATCACCAACTCCCGGAGTCCACCCAAACCCATGTCCATTGAGTCGGTGATGCCATCCATCCATCTCATCCTCTATTGTCCCCTTCTCCTCCTGCCCTCAATCTCTTCCAGCATCAGGGTCTTTTCAAATGAGTCACTTAGTAATTCATAATAAATGACCAGATGAATTCATTCATAAAAGGTAGGCAATTAACATTTTCCCTTGTATTCTTTTATGATAGAAAATACAAATTTCAATTCTCTATGTATTTATATATCAAAATATTGATTTATTATTTAATAAATTAACATAGTTAATTATGAACACTAAAAGATAACATTTCAAATTATCATGCCTTGCTTATTTCTAAAACAAAATCTCATTATTTTCTTATATTTTTGTATCAGTTAATTTATCCTCTATGAAGCACATTTTTTAAAAAAGTAACAGCATAGGTTGGTGTTTGACCTTTCATAGAAACTATTAAAACTACCTAACAATGCTTCTGGATACTGCTTCTTTGATGGCTCTTGAAAAAGAATTTCTTTTCATTTAAAATTCATTTGTCTCCTTGGTCACATCCTGTAAACTTTCTGGGAGTGAAAACTGCAAAATGTCATCTATAATTGCTCGTTAAACATTCTTGGATTTATTTAATAGTTCTAAAAATGCATCTCTTTCATGTTCCATTCTCTGGGATATAATTGGCATGATTATTATGAATTAAGAATAGCGATAGTATACTCAATTGCTGTAGATTATTCACAAGTCAACACCTGGGTGATTTGAGATGCCCAGTTAAAAATAACTATCACAAACATGTGAAAATAATCAAATTTATGACGTGACTATATCTGTCAACAACAATCCTACCGCCAAGGGGTGATAAAACTTCTCACCATGAGTGATTCAGTAGAAAGTATGCCAATTGCAAATAAGAAAAGAAAGTGTTTTCATAGTTAGAAGAATCCTTTAATTTTTGTCGTCTAATCTGTGGGAATGAAATACTTCATTTTATAAAAAAGCAAAAATTAAGGGAAAAAATTAAAAAAAATTAAAAGGAAAAATAACTTTAGAATATATGCTAAGGATGTGGAGAGTCTCAAAATCAAATCCTTAGTTTATATATATTACTCTTTATGGACTGAAATTTGTTTTAGATCTGGAAATGCAGCATTCTATACTGCAATTGGAATTACAAAGTAACTATAGGGATACGATTCAGAATAGAAAAACTGTTGAAACCAAATATGGAATATAAAATATACTGTATAAACATTCAAGATGTTTTAATCTAATCAGGATATATCAAAATAACTATATATTCTGATAAACTTAATCTTTCATTTTCCCTCCAAAAGTTTTTACAGGCAAGTCTCTCAGAATTTGTTCTACCATACTGTGCAGTTAAAATTATTCTTTACTCCTCTTCTTGGAAGTACCCTTCAGGAATTATTGCCAAGCAAGTTTTTGATTAAATATTAAATGTAAATGATTTTGTCATAAAAAAGTAACATCAGTAAGTGCCTTGTGGATTTTAATGATGACTTTCTACTTAAAAGATATTTAAATGGTGTTACCGAGAGTTCAGTGAAAAACTACATCTCTGTCTTATACAATTGGTGCAGTCCTTCAAATATGTATCCCAAGTCAAGCCTTCTAAAACACAGACTCATCTCTACTTCTCCATATTCAAGGAGGTGTGAGTTCTTCAAGGTGATTGGCTAGGAATTCTGTGTACACCTTGACTCACAGCATCACTGCTATATTACGTATCATCAGAGTCTCTTGCCATCTCTCTGCCTCATGCCAGCTTGGATGTGGAACTTAAACTCCTTCCTGTGCACTCCCACATGGGGTTCACAACCACAAAAAACAAACAGCAGCACTGGCCGAAGCTGAGGGTCAGATATCACTGCCCCGAAAACTCCTGAGGCAGTCCCAAGTAGGACTCAGAGTCACAGCAAAAATATGCCTGACATTTAATTTGACGTCACAGTTCAGCTCATGCCATTGTTTCCCTCCAAACTCAAGTTCAAGGTCACCTGTTACTGTGCACTGACAGATTAAACAGCTCTGTTCAGAGAAGGACCGCCAGTGAGTCCAAAGCTGGCTTCTGCAGGGTCCCTGCTGGTTCTTTTCTCTTTTCTTGATGCATGAACTTGCACTGGACAAGAAGTGAGGAAGAAATGAGACAAAGTGAAGGTAGAGACATGGTGTCAGAGGAGAAAATGCTCTTGTGTTCACTGTGCGGCAGAAGCTGTGCTCAGGACTTGACACGCATTATTTTACCTAACTGTGAGCCTATGAGATTGGGTTTGTCCTTCTTACTATTAGGAGAAAATTCAAGTTCTTAGAGGCTAAATTTCTTACTGATATCTTACAGTAACCAGAAGTCAATAACAATAGATTTTTATAAACAAGTGTACTGCTAAAATCCATAGTGTTTTTTAACTACTGCTGGATTAATTCAAGTTTTCTGAAAAATAAATGCAATAAAATAAATCCATATATATTTATCCTAATGAAATAACATGGATTGCAATCTAAATTCTAAATAATTTCATATATTACATTAGGAAAAATGCATTTTAACCTATTTTCTTATGATTATTTTCCCAAACTGCAGGAGTTATTAAAGTTTAAAAGACAATGATTATCTGTCAAAAAGATTTTATTAACTTAGATGCTATAAATGAGTCATATCATGCAGCTTAAAATATTAGAGGGGAATTATCTTTGATGATATTTTGTAGTATCCCATGGAGTATCAGCAAGTGAGAAATTGCCATTTACTAGAGGGTGTGTCACACTGAAATTGCAATTCGCTCTAATATTTGTATTGCTTATTCCTTAGTTAACACATTATATAATTCATTGAGCTTAGTATTCAGGTCATCCCAACATGCCATTAATTAAGACCACATACTTGCAATTTTAGGATCAGAGGGTGTGCTTTAGCCTAAAAAATATTACAGCAATGTACAGTCTTTTTTTTTAATAAAGTAGAAATGACCATCAGATAAACTGTATACCAAGCCTAACTAGATAAATGAAAAATATCTAAATCTAAATTAGGGGACATAAGCTGGAATATTAACAGAAAAGTAGAAAAGTCAGGCAATAAACAACTAGCATAGAAGAAGATTAGCGTGGCCATTTCTAGGTGAAATTTCTCTTAAACATTTTGTCCTTGCTGACACCTCCTGCTTTTCCAGTATCACTGTACACATATGGTACTTATCTATTTAAATCTTACAATGACATGGTTGCCATTTAAGTTCTGAAAGACCATTCACCTCTGGCAAAATTCAGCTCTTTCTGGGTGTAGGACAGAGGTCGTTAGCTTCTAAAGGTCCCCCATCTTTACATTTTTTCCTCTAAAGTTCAAAGAAAACTGTCACTTTTTTCTTTTAAGGTCTTCACCTGATTAAGCTAGGTTCACTCAGGATAATCTCCTTTCAATTAACTCAAAAGCAACTGTTTTGGAGCACTGATACATCTAAAAATATCTCTTCACCTCTGGCACGTAACTGATCTCTTTACAGGAGAGAGTCCTGTCAAAGAAAAGGTGGTTATTCAGGGGTGCCATCTTGAGAGTTATCTTTGGATTCTACCTACCGCAGCTCCCTACTTAACCATGAGATAGCATTGTACGTACAAAAGGAATTATGTTTCTTTAGCTACCAAATAGGCTTAGTAATCACAATGACTGCATTGGTCAGGATAGGCCAGGTTAAGCCACATTATTTAAAAAGAAAAAGAAAAGCCCAATGAATTGGCACAGCAAAGATTTCTCTTTATATTCACTATGTGTGTCCGTTGTGAATATTGGGGTCACTTCTCCACATACAGATCATGAACCTAGCATGACAGATTTCAGCATCTTATAGATACATTATAAGTCTTTCCTTTTTTCCATTCCCTGCATACAATCAATTGATAATTCTTACTGGTTTTACTCCTGGCTATCTCTCCCTTTCACATTCTTCAATGTATTAAAATCACCCACGAATTATTCTTGCTTATCTTCTCCTGACTCCTAGAGTCTGTTTTCACAAGCAGCTAGAATGAGCCTCTAAATATATGAGGTATCATGTTATTTCTCTGTTCAAAACTCTCTAAAGACTTCCCATTTCACTTAGGATAAGGGTCAGCATCATGAGGGTCATGCTTCTAGAACAGCAGTGTCTGGAGCTCTGCCATCCTTCTCAAGAAAAACACAGTAACTGGTGTACTGATAACTGCTCGAATCTGTCTGCAGTGCAGGAGACCTGGGTTCAATCCCTGGGTGGGGAAGATCCTCTGGAGAAGGAAACAGCAACATTCTCCAACATTATTCTCGCTGGAGAATCCCTTGGACACAGGAGCATGATGGGCTGCAGTCTGTGGGGTCGTGATGAGTAGGACACGACTGAGTGATTAACGACATCTCTGGTAATCATCCTAAAGGCACAGAACAAATGAAGAAATCATTTTTCAGGAAACTCCTCTAAATCTCGGTAGGAGCAGAGAACTTGCTCCTTCAGCTCAGCTGAAGGCAGTCCTCCTGGAGCAGGTGTGACCGGGAAGCTGAGGGGCACCCCACTCAGCTCCCAGTCCTGGCGCACCGTCCTCCTGGGAGGGGCGGCCACCGGGGTTTCTCCATCAGCCCAGCGTCAAGTGCAGAGGCTCCATTCCTAGCAGCGACGTCTAGGAGAGGAGGTCCCTTCCTCCACAGCTCCGACTGGTAGGGCAGAGGCTGAGAAGAGTGAGGCCCTGATTACCCTCACCTCATAAGCCCAGAAAGGATTCTCAACAACATTTCCCATCAGTGAAAGGAAAATGAAAAGCAGAAGGCTACCATCAAAATGCTGATGATAATAAATACTGTTATGGATGTGGAGCAATGGGAACACTTATTCACTAATTGTAGAACTGTAAAATGCTGCAGCTGCTTGGAAAATAGCCTGATAGTTCCTCAAAAGATTAAATATATGAAACTACAACTCAACCCTAGGTATATACTCAAATTGGAAAGTGAAATGGAAAGTCACTCAGTCCTATCTGACTCTTTGCGAGCCCATGGACTGTGTAGAATTGGAATTCTCCATGCCAGAATACTGGAGTGGTTAGCCTTTGCCTTCTCTAGGGGATCATCCCAACCCGGGGATTGAATGCAGGTCTCCTGCATTGCGGGTGGATTCTTTACCAGCTGAACCACAAGAGAAGCCCAAGAATACTTGAGTGGGTAGCCTATCTCTTCTCCAGGGAATCTTCCTGACCCAGGAATTCAACAGGGGTCGCCCGCATTGCAAGCAGATTCTTTACAAGCTGAACTACCAGGGAAGCCCAAATTGGGTGGCAACACAAAAGCATGGATGTTCATAAGCAGCAATTTTTCCTAATAGCCAAAAATAAATAAATAAACAATCCAAATGCCCATCAGCTGATGAGTAAATAGAACAATTGTGATATACCTATCAATATATGGGCTTCACAGGTGGCTCAGTGGTAGAGAATCTGCCTGCCAATAACAGAGCCGCAGGAGACTCAGTTTTGATCACTGGATTGGGAAGATCCCCTGAAGGAGGAAATGGCAACCCACTCCAGTATTCTGGCTGGAACAATCCCATGGACAGAGGAGCCTGGAGGGTTACAGTCCACGGGGTCACAAAGATTAGGAGGTGACTGAGCACAGACACATACACCTATATGGAGATTAGTATTCAGCCATAAAAAGGAATAAAGAAATGTACCATGAATCCATGCTACGAGATGGATAAACCTTGAAAACATCACTCAGAATGAAAGAGCCACACACAAGAATGCACATAGTACGGCTTCATTAATATGAAGAGTCTGCTACAGGCAGATCTGCAGAGACAGGAAGGAAGCTTTGGTTGGCAGAGTGGGAGCAGGGAGCTTGAGCAGTGACTGCTGATGGGTACAGGGTTTCTTAACAGAGCGAAGAATGTGGTATGAAATTAATTTCATGATGATTAAATTGCATATTTAAAATAGATGAATTGAATAGTAAGTGAATTATGTCTCAATAAAGCTTTTTTTTAAATGTAAATGTTCTTAAATTAGCTTATTTAGATCCACATGATCTTTACCCGCTTTATAACCTGATTTTTTACTACTTGCTCCCAAACTCACTTCTTTCAAATCACACTGACCTCCTTTCTCTTCCTTGTCACAACTCCCACCCTGGGATCTTTACATAGAATGTTTCACCTTCCAGGAATGCTCCTCAAGTAATTCATGGCTAATTCCCCCACATCACCATCTCAGTGAAGACTATTCTGACTTCTTTATGTAACTTAACAATCAGAACTCACCTGTACAATCTGGACAGCTCTAGCCCCAGTTCTGTCTTTCTTGCCAGCTCTTACTGTCATCTACTGCCTGATCACAGATTCATTTACTATGATTATTCTCTGTCTCTTCCCAGGGACCTTTGGCTGGGGGGCTCTAAGAGTTCATGCCCAGCATAGTCATCCGATTTAATGACAGATCATTATTCTGAGCTGGGATGTTAGTATCTCCCTGCTGGTCAACAGTTGCTGACCTGCTATCTTCACCTACAGTATTCCTTATGGTTCATGCCCAGCATCCATCCCCTCCATACATTTCTACCACATAGAGAAGGATCTCTCTAAACAAAATATGTGATCACATACCTCCTTAAATAAACATCTGTAATCACTTTCCTTTGCAACTGAAATAACATCAAACTATTAAATTTATTTCAATTTTTTCCCTTCATTTCTAGGCTCATTTTTCATCAGAGCCCCCTTTTCAATGCCATATTCAAACCACACTGAACATTTTTATTCTCCTTGAGTAAATCTATTTTTCTTGCTGACACATCTCATGGGACGAATTTTTTTCTCTGCTTGTACTTGATTAATTCCTACTATGTTTCACATCATGACTGTTTTGCTCCCAAACACTTGTCTTGATATAGTCCAGGTAAGCTATAGTACACATCTTAGAACATTTCTCTGCATTAAACTGGTTATTCAGTGAACCTGCATGTTTTTAAAATAGTGAATCTCAAAGACTGATATTCACGACACATAGTATACTCAACTATGAATTCATAGCACATAGCACATAATATACACTCCACATTTTTATTTGTTCTTTTATATAAAATTGTGTTGGCTAAAATATTTGGTTCTGTGAAACATTTGTCTTATTATTACAGCAGACATTCTTTGATTTCTTTTTTTTTCTCTGATTTCTAATTAAACTGTTTCATTGTATTTTTGGGGTGATGGAGTCTGTCCATGAACAACAGGAATGGACATAACTTCCAGATTTGGACAATTATAAATGTTCCCAGGAGTTTCTTTTGGAATTATTAAAAAATGTGCATCTCTTCTTCAACTGGCATTGCTAGCTTAGAGGCTCATATTTATCGTACACACAGAAAACTCTTTGAAGAACTCAACCACTGCAGACAGCAGTGCAATGTAGCAGTGGGTAGGGTGATGGTTAACCTTCTAACACCAAAGACCCAACCATTCCAATCTTCTGTATGCACCTTCCAGATATTTTGTACATACGTACATACCAATGGACATGGGGAAAGGATGCTCAAAACAGCTTTCATGGCACTTGGAAATACCCCAGTCGTCCATCAAAATGAGAATGCATGATTATGCATTTGAAGAATGGAATATTATACATTATGGAAAATAAGTGAACAACAGAAATACTCAAGGTACTAACTCTAGGACATAACACTCTCTTCAGAAATCATTATTCATAGAATTATGATTGGGTCTTAGAATTTAAAAAATCACTATCTGTACATATATAGATACTATATATGTATAGACACTATCTGTACATATATATCTGTACATACATAGATAAGCTGCTGTACATATTATAGAAAAAATATATTTCAGTGAATATACTTTCTGAGAAAGTGCAGTATTTATCACTTATTTTGTATCATGGGCTTCCCTGGTGGTTCAGATGGTAAAGAATCGACCTGCGATGCAAAGACCCAGGTTCGATTCCTGGGTCAGGAAGATTCCTTGGAGAAGAGAATGACTATCCATTCCAGTATTCTTATCTGAAGAATCCCATGGAGAAAGGAGCCTGGTGAACTACAAACATGAACATTAAAATACATATTAGGGATGCCATTAAACATTATTTCTTATCTACTATTTCTATATGTATTTTGGAAGACATCAAATATTTCATCCAAAAATAAGTATTAACTTATTGAACTATCCAGTGGACAGATGCTAATACTTTGCAGGATTGAAAATCATTTTTTTCAAAAATTACAGTATTTGTATAAAGTTTATAAAATCTTACTAGGAAATTTTTTTGTGTGTGTTTTATAATTTTTTTTTTATTATCCATTATCTTCTTTCCACAGCTACTAACTCCTGAAGCACTTATTTTTCTATGGAGTAAAAAGGGTTACTGTTGATGAAGAAAGTGATTGATAATATAGAGTAATTTTCATTTTAAAACAAAACAAAAAGTATTGCCAGATGCTCTATCTCTCTTTCCTCCTCTTTGTTGGCAGTCATCCTTTTATCATTATCATATAATTTGTTTGGGGGCTGAGAAAAGGATTGAAAAGAACATTGTTCTCCAAGAATAATATTTGTCTTTCTTACAGATTTTCAAAAAGCTGCATGTCTGTGTGTGTATATTAATCAGAACTGTAGCCAACTCACTTTTTCTTCTTTTCAATTTTGGATTTACATGTGGATAACATTGCACCCACTCCAAAATGAATAGAGAAAAGATGAGCAAAATGAGATGAGACACAGCAAAGTAAAAAGGCAAAATTAAGATAGACAAATAGAAGAAAGACAATAAAAAAGACAGAAGGCTAGGGAGACATAACCCACAAAGATGGAGTGCTTACAGAATGGAATAAAAAGCCTGGTAAGTAGAAGTGAAGTCGGCTCAAATCTATCAGGGTTCTGGCAAAAGAACACTGACTCTCTCTTAGGCACATGAGCAACAATTCTCTAACAGCTCTTCCTAAAGCCCTGCCTTATCTTTCATTTAGCCAGTTTCTAAAGGAAGTGGATGCCCTATTGAAACTCTTCCTAAATTAGTTGTAAAGTACTAGTTGCTACCCGTTACAAGAATATATAGGGCTTTCCTGATGGCTCAAACTGTAAAACTGTCTGTAAAACCTCCACCTGCGATGCAGGATACCTGGGTTTGATCCCTGGGTTGGGAAGATCCCTTGGAGCACAGAATGGCTACCCACCTCAGTGTTCTTGCCTGGAGAATTCCATCCACTGAAGAGCCTGGCAGGCCACAGTACATGGAATTGCAAAAAGTGGGACATGACTGAGCGACTAACACATGCACACACGCAAGAACATATCCAATGATTTTCCTTAGGATATTAAGAAATAATAAAAAAGAAACAATAAATTACCATATAAATTGCTTCAGAATTTAAACTGCATTTCAAGTTTGCTATCATTTATGCCAGTGAAAGAGAAAGCTGACTTGTATTTCTAAATATAATAGACTTTAAAAAGGTATGAATATGATAGCTATTTAATTAAATAAAAAGATGTAAGAATTATTTTTAGTGAATGACTCATTTCTTATTATCCTTAAAATCTCAGGGCTAATTTCAAAAGAAGTCCATTAACATAAAAAACAACGTCCTACTCTCACAACCACATAGAGCTATTTAATCTCACTCTTTGCATATTGTTTATACTAGCTTTGGATATAATTAACTCAATTTGTTTCCCCTAAATGGTTCAAGTCTAAATCTTTTGGCCATGTCCTTTGCATTATGTCCACTGAATATCTATCTCTTCAATTAAGCCAACATGGTATTACTTTTGCCTAACCAACCATAACAAATGTTCACAATCCATGAGTATTACTTTTCCACATCAACACTCTGGCCATTCTTATAGCTCAGGGGTGTATTTGCTTCACTGTTATTCATGCTTTGTATCAATCCTATTGTTTTACAACCATTTTATAGCAAAAATAGGCATTCATTACTACTTTCCAAAAGTTTAACTGTAAAACATTTTAGAACATTTATGAATATATAAAATAATTTGCACAGCAAAGGAACCATTGATAAAATGAAAGCAACCAACAGAACAGGAGACAACGAAGCAACCCAAAAGAGATTAATCACTAAAATATACAAACAACTCACACAACTCAATACAAAAACAAAAAACAACATGCTCAGAAGGTCTAAAAAGACATTTCTCCAAAGAAGACATACAGATTAACAAAAAG
Organism: Bos indicus x Bos taurus; assembly: GCF_003369695.1. NCBI lineage: Eukaryota > Metazoa > Chordata > Mammalia > Artiodactyla > Bovidae > Bos > Bos indicus x Bos taurus. The sequence continues at coordinate 6,183,979 of NC_040099.1, read as the reverse complement.
CACATGAAAAGATGATCAATATTACTAAGTATTCAGTTACTCAGTCATATCCATCTCTGCAACCCCATGGACTGCAGCATGCCAGGCCTCCCTGTCCATAACCAAATCCGGGGGATTATTCAAACTCATGTCCATCGGGTCAGAGACATCATCCAACCGTCTCATCTTCTGACATCCCCACTTCTCCTGCCTTCAATCTTTCCCAGTATCAGGGTCTTTACCAATGAGTCAGTTCTTTGCATCAGGTGGCCAAAGTATAGGAGTTTCAGCTTCAGCATCAGTCCTTCCAATGAATATTCAGGACTGATTTCTTTTAAGATGGGCTTGTTGGATCTCCTTGCTGTCAAAGGGACTCTCAAGAGCCTTCTCCAACATCACAGTTCAAAAGCATCAATTCTTTGGCACTCAGCTTTCTTTATAGTCCAACTCTCACATCCATACATGACTACTGGAAAAATCATAGCCTTGACTAGACGGACCTTTGTTGACAAAGTAATGTCTCTGCTTTTCAATATGCTGTCTAGGTTGGTCATAACTTTCCTTCCAAGGAGCAAACATCTTTTAATTTCATGGCTGCAGTCACCATCTGCAGTGATTTTGGAGTCTGTCACTGTTTCCTTTGTTTCCCCATCTATTTGCCATGAAGTGATGGGACCAGATGCCATGATCTTAGTTTTCTGAATGTTGAGTTTTAAGCCAACGTTTTCACTTTCCTCTTTCACTTTCATCAAGAGGCTCTTCACTTTCTGCCATAACGGTGGTGTCATCTGCATATCTGAGGTTATTGATATTTCTCCCGGCAATCTTGATTCCAGCTTGTGCTTCATCCAGCCCAGCATTTCTCGTGATGTACTCTGCATAGAAGTTAAATAATCAGGGTGACAATATACAGCCTTGGTGTACTCCTTTCCCAGAACAACAATTGGGCTGTTGTTCCATATCCAGTTCTAACTGTTGCTTCTTGACTTGCATACAGTTTTCTCAGGAGGCAGGTCAGGTGGTGTGGTATTCCCATCTCTAAGAATTTTCCACAGTTTGCTGTCATCCACATAGTCAAAGATTTTGGCATAGTCAGTAAAGCAGAAGTAGATGTAACACTAAGTATGCAAATCAAAACTTCAAATAGATGGCCTCACACTGATCAGAACATCTGTCATCAAAACATCTATAAACAATAAATGTTGGATAGGGTCTGGAGAAAAGGGAAACCTCCCACACTGTTGGTGGAAATGCAAACCTTTACAACCATTATATAGAACAGTATGAAAATGCCTTAAAAAACTAAAAATAGAACTACCATACTATCCAGCAATTACACAAGTGGGCATATATCCAGAGAAAATCATAATTTGAAGAGATACATGCACTCCAATGTTCATAGCAGCACTATTTACAAGAGCCAAGACATGGAAGCAAACCAAATATCTGTCAGAAGACAAATGGATAAAGAAGATGTACTACATGTATACTGAATACTTATTAGAATAGTATTCAGCCAGAAAAATAATATGCTATTTACACCTACTTGGATGCCCCTAAAGATTATCATACTAAGTGAAGTAAGTCAAAGACAAATATCACATGATATCACATATGTGGAATCTAAAAAAAAAAAAAAAAAAAACTGTACAAATGAACTTGCTTACAAATATAGAAATGGAGTCACAGACTTAAGAAAACAAACTTATGTGGGAAAGGTGTGGGAAGGGATAAATTAGTAGTTTGGGATTAACATATACACACTACATATAAAATAATAAACAAAGACCTACTGTATAGAACAAGGAACTCAACTCAGTATTCTTTAACATAATTAGAAGAGAATCTGAAAAAATGGATATATGAATATATATAACTGAATCACTTTGCTGTGCATCCTAGAATGTAAAGTCAACTGGGCCTCAGCAAGCATCACTACAAACAAAGCTAATGGAGGTGATGGAATTCCAGCTGAGCTATTTCAAATCCTAAAAGATGATGCAGTGAAAGTGCTACACTCAATATGCTAAAAAATTTGGGAAATTTAGCAGTGAACACAGAACTGAAAAAGGTCAGTTTCCATTCCAATCCCAAAGAAAGGCAGTGCCAAAGAATGCTCAAACTACTACACAATTGCACTCATCTAATATGCTAGTAAAATAATGCTCAAAATTCTCCAAGCTAGGCTTCAATAATACCTGAACCATGAACTTCCAGATGGTCAAACTGGTTTTAGAAAAGGCAAAGGAACCAGAGATCAAACTGCCAACATCTGCTGGATCATCAAAAAAGCAACAGAGTTCCCGAAAAACTTCTATTTCTGTTTTATTGACTATGCCAAAGCCTTTTACTGTGTGGATCACAACAAACTGGAAAATTTTTAAAGAGATGGGAATACCAGACCACCTGATGTGCCTCCTGTGAAATCTGTATGCAGGTCAGGAAGCAACAGTTACAACTGGACATGGAACAACAGACTGGTTCCAAATTGGGAAAGCAGTACATCAAGGCTGTCTATTGTCGCCCTGCTTATTTAACTTATATGCAGGCAATGGCACCCCACTCCAGTACTCTTGCCTGGAAAATCCCATGGATGGAGGAGCCTGCTAGGCTCTAGTCCATGGGGTCGCTAAGAGTCGGGCATGACTGAGTGACTTCACTTTGACTTTTCACTTTCGTGCACTGGAGAAGGAAATGGCAACCCACTCCAGTGTTCTTGCCTGGAGAATCCCAGGGACAGGGGAGTCTGGGGGGCTGCCGTCTATGGGGTCACACAGAGTCGGACACAACTGAAGCAACTTAGCAGCAGCAGCAGCAGCAGAGTACATCATGAGAAATGCTGGGCTGGAGGATGCACAAGCTGGAATCAAGATTGCTGGGAGCAATATCAATAACCTCAGATATGCAGATTACACCACCCTTGTGGCAGAAAGTGAAGAAGAACTAAAGAGCTTCTTGATGAAGGTGAAAGAAAAGAGTAAAAAAGTTGGCTTAAAGCTCAACATTCAGAAAATGAAGATCATGGCATCTGGTCCCATCACTTCATGGCAAATAGATGGGGAAACAGTAGAAAAAGTGGCAGACTTTATTTTTTGGGGGGCTCCAAAATCACTGTATATGGTGAGTGCAGCCATGAAATTAAAAGACGCTTACTCCTTGGAAGGAAGGTTATGACCTAGACAGCATATTAAAAAGCAGAGACATTACTTTGCCAACAAAGGTCCATCTAGTCAAGGCTGTGGTTTTCCCAGTAGTCATTATGGATATGAGAGTTGGACTATAAAGAAAGCTGAGTGCTGAAGAATTGATGCTTTTGAACTGCGGTGTTGGAGAAGACACTTGAGAGTCCCTTGGACTGCAAGGACATCCAACCAGTCCATCCCAATGGAGATCAGTTCTGAGTGTTCTTTGGAAGGACTGATGTTGAAGCTGAAACTCCAATACTTTGGCCACCTGATGCAAAGAACTGACTCACTGGAAAAGACCCTGATGCAGGGAAAGATTGAAGGCAGCAGGAGAAGGGGACAACAGAGGATGAGATGGTTGGATGGCATCACCGACTCAATGGACATGGGGTTTGAGTAACCTCCAGGAGTTGATGATTGACAAGGAGGCCTGGCATGCTGCAGTCCATGGGGTTGCAAAGAGTCGAACACGATTGAACGACTGAACTGAACTGATCACAATATTTTAAATCAACTATATCCAAATATAAAAAAAATAAATTTAAAACAGTAATATAAAAAGACTTCTTGAATGTAAAAGAGAAAAAAAAAAAAAAAAAAACCCTCACAAGATAACACCACTTCACACTTATTGAATACCTAAAACTAAATATCTTATGATACAAATGCTGTAGAATTCATGGGCAACTAAACTCTTCAAATAGGTTATTGGGAATACAAAATGATGCAGTCAGTTAGAAAGTTTGGAAGGTTCTTAAATATTTAAACATAGACTCACCATGTGACTCACTCCTAGACATTTACCCAACAGAGATTAAAACATATGTTCATACATAAAAACTGTACTTTTTTTTCGTTCTCCATGCATAATCTCCCTGAAATAGGAACAACCCACTGACACCTGACAACTCCACTGACAACTCCTTGGATCAAAACGTGTCAGTGGATCAAAACGTGATTCATCTATATGATGTAACACTATATCCAAAGATAATATCAAGCTACACACACAACAACATAGACACACTTCAGATGCAAAATGCTAGCGGAAAATGTCAGATTAAAATGACCGCAAACTATACGCTTCCACTTATATTTTAGAAAAGGCAGAACTACATGAACAGAAAACAAATCAATGTTTTTCTAGATCTAGGGGAAAAGGGAAGTGGCAAATGCAAAGGGGCATGAGACAGCTTTGGGGGTATAAAAATGCTTCTTATCTTGACTGTGTTGGTGGTCACATGGTGTGACCACATGGTAGTCACACATGGTGTGACTAAACATTAAAATGAATCTGACTCTATGTGAATTAAGAAATTTAATTTTCAATGAAACTTAATTTTAATTTAAAATTAAAAAATCAAGCAACTTTTATACTCACCCCTAACCCTACCATTGAATGAACAACATAGTAGGAGAAAGAGGAAAAGTCATAACTTCAGGAGAAATTATTACTCAATCTAGGCTCCTAGTTGCCTTATTTATCTGTGTGTTTAATCATACATATATACATACATTACTTGATAACAGAGTCTCAATAGAATGAGCCAGGAATGAGATGACACACCAGGATGCATTTTTAAGTGAAAGAGCTCTGATTTCTCCTAGACGTATTAGGCGATTCCTCTCACCATAATCAACTACAAAACTAGGCAACATAGATAACAGGCTTTAGCTATGGCTAATATCAGCCCAGGCCAACAATGCTTGGAAGAATTTTACTCAGTCTGCCTCAGAAAAATCTCCTAACCAGGTGCAGAGAGGTTGGGTTGGGTGAGCAGAGCACAGGAGCTGCTGCTGAGTAGAGAAGGCAGAAATCAAGGTTCAGATCCACTGGAGCATGTGTGGTACTTAGCTATGTAGAAAAAGAATCTGGGCAGGGCGGGGGTGGGGGTTCCTCTTAGATTCTTGGCTACAGGCTGAGGTCTAAGTGAGCAGAGCAGAACCTCTGAGGACTCATCAGGCCGCACCTAACAGGCATCCAAACAGAGTGAGGATGCTTGAAATTGAACGTCACTGGTTAAGTGACTTGTCAGTGGATGCTGGTTCCCTGGCCCTTCCGTACTGAAAAGATGCTCCTGCCTATAATACATTGTTGATGCCTTGACACATACCTGGAACACTGAGCTGCTGTATTCGTAATTAAAACTGAGAAATTTCAAATTACTTACCACTCTATTTAAATTATTAAATAGACTGAATAGAAGTGCAAACAACCCAATTTTATGAAAATAACTGCTTTCCAAAACAAAGCTTAATAGTGGTATTGTTTTATATTTTTGCAAATAACTTAAATGTCCAGCTAAATAGAAGTCCCCTGGGTTCTCAGAACTGCCTTCTTTATCTACTCTGATCAGATATATTGTTCGGTAGAAGTCTATGATGAAAAATATGGCTTCACACTGCTGTGTGGTTTTAAAGGGAGAAATATTCTTATCCTTCCCTATTATCCTTGCATATTCTTCTTTGGCTCTACATTCCAAATGGAAAATCTTTTTTTTTTTTTTTCCCTCTAATAGAGACTATTTGCAAAGGGCAAGCTCTGACCATATCGATGAATTGATATTTTCCCCGTGGCTGGTTTTGTAACATGAGTAAGCATCTCTCATTTATAAAACATAGTTGCAGTGAATTATGGAGATCTTGCAAACGTTGACACATTTCATTATACAATGTTAAAACTAACTACATTCTCAATGGATCTCATGAGAAGCATTTCAAGTTTTGAAAAATGTCACATCTCTGGTTGAAGATTAAAGTTTTCCCAAACATCCTCTCCCTTTTTTTGTTCCAAATAACTCAAATTATGTAACTAAAAGCAAATACTGTCAGTTTTTTCTTTGGAGTGACAGACCCGACTCCCTTGGTTCATTGTTTAGAAACTCTCTGCAAAATACACGAGTTTGAATAGATGTAATTTGTCTTTCAGTCATTCTTAAGTTGTCTCGTGGTCCATGAAAACGGCATGCCTGGTTCAGTTTTAAACTTAGTCTCCTTGTGCTTTCCCTCTAAAAATGTCGCTCTTCAGAATTCAGCACAACTGCTCTACACTTCATATTTTGCCATACCAAAAATTCACAATCATATTCAAAGTTTCAGGATTTAATAAAACTAGTAACTTGGGCTGCTTGAACCAGGACATTCACAAATAAAATTGTCTTTGTAAAAAATTCAAGATTTGAAATATGCTGACTAGCACACATTGGTGCCACTAGTTTAACTGATCTTAAGGTAGAATCAGATCAACGATTGATTTTGAACATTTTTTATAAATGACAACATTAGGGAAAAAGCGAAAAAAAATTACACACATTATGTTTATGCAAATGAGTTTACATTTACAGATGCCCCGATAGCATATTTGGAGAAGGAAATGCCAACCCACCCTGGTATTGCCTGGAGAATCCCATGGGGTAACAAAGGGTCCGACATGCCTGAGTAACAAACACTTCATTTCACAGTATATTAGAGACCTCAAAAGTCAGCAGACTGAATATGAGAACAAATCCATTAAAAAACTACTTAAGGGAGGCGGTCCTAACATGGCAGAGGAATAGGACGGGGAGACCACTTTCTCCCCCACAAATTAATTCATCAAAAGAACATTTGAACGGCAAGCAAATTCCACAGAACAACTTGGCAGAGGACATCAGGGACCCAGAAAAGAAGCCCGTTGTCTTCAAAAGGAGATAGGACAAAATAGAAAAGATAAAAAGAGAGACAAAAGAGGTAGGGACAGAGATCCATCCCAGGAAGGGAGTCTTAAAAAAGAGAGAAGTTTCCAAACACCAGGAAACACTCTTTCTGGCGGGTGTGTGGTGAGCCTTGGAATCTCAGAGGGCAAAATAACCAGGAGGAAAAATAAATAAATAATTAAAGCCCACAGTATACCTACCTAACAGCAACTCTCAGCTGTGCAACAGCCCAGATGCTTGATTCCCCCACTAGCAAGCAAAGGAGGGCCAAGGAGGACCAGGAGGTATTGATTATAATAAGGACAGGGCCTGAATGCCCTGAGGGCAATCTGAGGGAACTAGCTTGAGATAGCAACCCAGATAGCAGTGGGATAGTTACAGGAAAAGCCCTAACATAAGACACCATCAGGCAGGCTCACAGAACAAAGTCCTGAGCGGAGCTGGTGGTGTCTTCAGTTCAATCAGTTCAGTCGCTCAGTCCTGTCCAACTCTTTGCGACCCCATGAATCGCAGCACGCCAGGCCTTCCTGTCCATCACCAACTCCCGGAGTTCACTCAGACTCACGTCCATCGAGTCAGTGATGCCATCCAGCTATCTCATCCTCTGTCGTCCCCTTCTCCTCCTGCCCTCAATCCCTCCCAGCATCAGAATCTTTTCCAATGAGTCCAGTCTTCTCATGAGGTGGTCAAAGTACAGGAGTTTCAGCTTTAGCATCATTCCTTCCAAAGAAATCCCAGGGCTGATCTCCTTTAGAATGGACTGGTTGGATCTCCTTGCAGTCCAAGGGATTCTCAAGAGTCTTCTCCAATACCACAGTTCAAAAGCATCAATTCTTTGGCACTCAGCCTTCTTCACAGTCCAACTCTCACATCCATACATGACCACTGGAAAAACCATAGCATTGACTAGATGGACCTTTGTTGGCAAAGTAATGTCTCTGCTTTTGAATATGCTATCTAGGTTGGTCATAACTTTCCTTCCAAAGAGTAAGCGTCTTTTAATTTCATGGCTGCAGTCACCATCTGCAGTGATTTTGGAGCCCAGAAAAATAAAGTCTGACATTGTTTCCACTGTTTCCCCATCTATTTCCCATGAAGTGATGGGACTGGATGCCATGATCTTCGTTTTCTGAATGTTGAGCTTTAAGCAAACTTTTTCACTCTCCACTTTCACTTTCAGCAAGAGGCTTTTTAGTTCCTCTTCACTTTCTGCCATAAGGGTGATGTCATCTGCATATCTGAGGTGATTGATATTTCGCCCGGCAATCTTGATTCCAGCTTGTGCTTCTTCCAGTCCAGTGTTTCTCATGATGTACTCTGCATAGAAGTTAAATAAGCAGGGTGACAATATACAGCCTTGATGTACTCCTTTTTCCTATTTGGAACCAGTCTGTTGTTCCATATCCAGTTCTAACTGTTTCTTCCTGACCTGCATACAGATTTCTCAGGAGGCAGGTCAGGTGGTCTGGTATTTCCATCACTTTCAGAATTTTCCACAGTTTATTGTGATCCACACAGTCAAAGGCTTTGGCATAGTCAATAAAGCAGAAATAGATGTATTTCTGGAATTCTCTAGCTTCTTCCATGATACAGCAAATGTTGGCAATTTGATCTCTGGTTCCTCTGCCTTTTCTAAATCCAGCTTGAACATCAGGAAGTTCACAGTTCACGTATTGCTGAAGCCTGGCTTGGAGAATTTTGAGCATTACTTTACTAGCGTGTGAGATGAGTGCAACTGTGTAGAAGTTTGAGCATTCTTTGGCATTGCCTTTCTTTGGGATTGGAATGAAAACTGACCTTTTCCATTCCTGTGGCCACTGCTGAGTTTTCCAAATTTGCTGGCATATTGACTGCAGCATTTTCACAGCATCATCTTTCAGGATTTGTAAGAGCTCAACTGGAATTCCATCACCTCCACTAGCTTTGTTTGTAGTGATGCTTTCTAAGGCCCACTTGACTTCACATTCCAGGATGTCTGGCTCTAGGTGAGTGATCACACCATCGTGATTATCTGGGTCATGAAGTTCTTTTTTGTATAGTTCTTCTGTGTATTCTTGCCACCTTTTCTTAATTTCTTCTTCTTCTGTTAGGTCCATACCATTTCTGTCCTTTATCGAGCCCATCTTTGCATGAAATATTCCCTTGGTATCTCTAATTTTCTTGAAGAGAGCTCTAGTCTTTCCCATTCTGTTGTTTTCCTCTATTTCTTTGCATTGATCGCTGAGAAAGGCTTTCTTATCTCTTCTTGCTATTCTTTGGAACTCTGCATTCAGATGCTTATATCTTTCCTTTTCTCCTTTGCTTTTTGCTTCTCTTCTTTTCACAGCTATTTGTAAGGCCTCTCCAGTCAGCCATTTTGCTTTTTACATTTCTTTTCCATGGGGATGGTCTTGATCCCTTCCTCCTGTACAATGTCACGAACCTCATTCCATAGTTCATCAGGCACTCTATCTATCAGATCTAGGCCCTTAAATCTATTTCTCACTTCCATTGTATAATCATAAGGGATTTGATTTAGGTCATACCTGAATGGTCTAGTGTCGGTGGTGTCTTGCTGCTGCTGCTGCTGCTAAGTCACCTCAGTCGTGTCTGACTCTGTGTGACCCCATAGACGGCAGCCCACCAGGCTCCGCCATCCCTGGGATTCTCCAGGCAAGAACACTGGAGTGGGTTGCCATTTCCTTCTCCAGTGCATGAAAGTGAAAAGTGAAAGTGAAGTCGCTCAGTTGTATCTGACTCTTAGCGACCCCATGGACTGCAGCCTACCAGGCTCCTCCATCCATGGGATTTTTCCAGGCAAGAGTACTGGAGTGGGTTGCCATTGTTTTAGGTTAGGGCTTTTCCTGTAGCTATTCCACAGCTATCTGTGTTGCTATCTTAAGCTAGTTTCCTCAGATTACCCTCAGGGCATTCAGGCCCTGTCCTTATCATAAGCAATGCTGCCCACTCCTCCCTGTCCTTCCCCTGCTTGCTAGTGGGGGATGGGAGCATCTGGGCTGTTGCACAGCTAAGAGTTGCTGTTAGGTAGGTAATCTGTGGGTTAATTATTTATTTATTTTTCCTCCTGGTTATTTTGTCCTCTGAGATTCCAAGGCTCGCCCTTGTGGCTCAGGCCCTAAGCATCTGCTTATAATGCGGGAGACCTGGGTTCGAAACCTGGGTTGGGAAGTTTCCCTGGAGAAGAAAGTGGCAACACACTCCAGTATTCTTGCCTGGAAAATCCCATGGATGGAGGAACCCAGTAGGCTACAGTCCATGGGGTTGCAAAGAGTCGGACACGACTGAGCCACTTCAGTTCACTTCAAGATACCACCAGGCATGCTCACAGAACAAAGGACTGAGCAGAGCTAGCTGGCTGCATACCGGCCCATCCCCCACCGGAGACAGGCAGGTGAGGGCAGCTAGAGCCAATAGAGGGCAATCGTGGCCCCAGGGAGGCATCCTATACAAAACTGGAAGCAGACTTCCTTGATAACCAAGACTTCTTGGGATTCTGGACGGTTGACATCTGCTGGGAGGGTCACAGCCAGAGATCAGCTTCCCAGAAGAGACACAAGGTGCACCCGTTGTACACCCAGAAAACCTAGTGGCTGGGACGGGGGAAGGGATACGTTGCAGCCTTCAACTGGGGGTGACTACACTCACCAAGGAACTGCTCACCTGAGCCGCTCGGACCTGGGACGGGCGCAAAACGCAGGCCCAACCAAGTCTGTGCAATTGTGGAGTACCAGAGAACCTGAACCTGAACGGCTTACTCCTGGGAAGTGTATGCAAACCAGGGCCTGCATCAGACAGTTCCCATCAGAGCAATCTAGAGCCTGAGCAGTGTAGACTGGGAAAGCACACATGCCGTGAGCAGGGGCAAACGCAGTGTGGCTGAATCACTGTGAGCACATGCCAGTGTTATTTTTTTGCAGTGTTCCTCCCCAAAGCACGACTGAACAAGCGAGCCTAAAAAAAAAAAATATTGACCACCACCACACTCCTTGTGTTACAGCAGAAATTAGACACTGAAGAGTCCAGCAAACAGAAGAAGCTAAAATAAGCAGAGAGAACTGCTTGGAAAGTGACAGGTGCAATAGATTAAAACCATGTAGTTAGCACCAACTACATAGGAAGGGGTCTCTAGACTGTGAGAAGTACAAGGACCAAGGAACTATCTGAAAATGAACTGACCCTACACGGTCTGCAACAGCTCCAGAGAAAGTCTTAGATACATTTTTACTATTATCATTTTTTAAATCAAAAGAAAAAATTTTTTTACTTTATTTTATTTAATCTTTTTTTGGTTAAAGTCCACATCACTCCTTTAATTTTCATTTTTATAACCTACAATTAACTTGCAAAAAAAGAAAGACTGTATTTTTAAAGCAAACTTCATATATATATTGTATAATTTCTGTGACTTTGTGTGTGTGTGTGTGTGTTTTTCCTGTGGTTGTTGTTGCTGTTGTTTTAATATTGTATTGTTGAGAATCTAACACCTACTCAAGATTTTTAATCTTTCCTTTTTTGGTATTTGTTATCAACTTTGTACCTTTAAGAACCCAATCTTCAGTACCCATTTTTACTTGGGAGTAAGATCACTGGCCTGATTGCTCTTTTTGAACCCAAAACAATAAAGTAAATGGCAATGTGATCATACTTATCGATAATTACCTTAAATGTAAATGGGTTGAATGCCCCAACCAAAAGACAAAGACTGGCTGAATGGATACAAAAAAAGACCCTTATATATGTTGTCTACAAGAGACCCACCTCGAAACAAGGGACACGTACAGACTGAAAGTGAAGGGCTGGAAAAAGATATTCCAAGCAAATAGAGACCAAAAGAAAGCAGGAGTAGCAATACTCATATCAGATAAAATAGACTTTAAAACAAAGGCTGTGAAGAGAGACAAAGAAGGACACTACATAATGATCAAAGGATCAATCCAAGAAGAAGAGATAACAATCATAAATATATATGCACCCAACATAGGAGCACCACAATATGTAAGACAAATGCTAACAAGTATGAAAGGGGAAATTAACAATAACACAATAATAGTGGGAGACTTTAATATCCCACTCACACCTATGGATAGATCAACTAAACAGAAAATTAACAAGGAAACACAAATTTTAAATGATACAATAGACCAGTTAGACCTAATTGATATCTATAGGACAGTTCACCCCAAAACAATGAATTTCACCTTTTTCTCAAGTGCACACAGAACCTTCTCCACGATAGATCACATCCTGGGCCATAAATCTAGCCTTGGTAAATTCAAAAAAATTGAAATCATCCCAAGCATCTTTTCTGACCACAATGCAGTAAGATTAGATCTCAATTACAGGAGAAAAGCTATTAAAAATCCCAACATACGGAGGCTGAACAACATGCTGCTGAATAACCAAAAAATCACAAAAGAAATCAAAAAGGAAATAAAAATATGCATAGAAATGGATGAAAAGGAAAACACAGCAACCCCAAACTTATGAGACACTGTAAAAGCAGTACTAAGGGGAAGGTTCATAGCAATACGGGCTTACTCAAGAAACAAGAAAAAAGTCAAGTAAATAAACTAACTCTACACCTAAAGCAACTAGAAAAGGAAGAAATGAAGAACCCCAGGCTTAGTAGAAGGAAATAAATCCTAAAAATTAGGGCAGAAATAAATGCAAAAGAAACAAAAGAGACCATAGCAAAAATAAACAAAGCCAAAAGCTGGTTCTTTGAGAGGATAGATAAAATTGACAAACCATTATCTAGACTCATCAAGAAACAAAGGGAGAAAAATCAAATCAACAAAATTAGAAATGAAAATGAAGAGATCACAAGAGACAACACAGAAATACAAAGGATCATAAGAGACTACTATCAGCAACTATATGCAAATAAAATGGACAACTTGGAAGAAATGGACAAATTCTTAGAAAAGTACAACTTTCCAAAACTGAGCCAGGAAGAAATAGAAAATCTTAAGAGACCCATCACAAGCACGGAAATTGAAACTGTAATCAGAAATCTTCCAGCAAACAAAAGCCCAGATCCAGACTGCTTCACAGCTGAATTCTACCAAAAATTTAGAGAAGGGCTAACACCTAACCTACTCAAACTCTTCCAGAAAATTGCAGAGGAAGGTAAACTTCCAAACTCATTCTATGAGGCCGCCATCACCCTAATATCAAAACCTGACAAAGATGCCATCAAAAAGAAAACTATAGGCCAATATCACTGTTGAACATTGATGCAAAAATCCTTAACAAAATTCTAGCAAACAGAATCCAATAACATATTAAAAAGATCATACATCATGACCAAGTGGGCTTTATCCCAGGGATGCAAGGATTCTTCAATATCTGCAAATCAATCAGTGTAATACACCACATTAACAAATTGAAAGATAAAAGCTATATGATTATCTCAATAGATGCAGAGAAAGCCTTTGACAAAATTCAACATCCATTTATGATTAAAAAAACCTTCCAGAAAACAGAAATAGAAGGAACATACCTCAACATAATAAAAGCTATATATGACAAACCCACAGCAAACATTATCCTCAATGGTGAAAAATTGAAAGCATTTCCCCTAAAGTCAGGAACAAGACAAGGGTGCCCACTCTCACCACTACTATTCAACATAGTTTTGGAAGTTTTGGCCACAGCAATCAGAGCAGAAAAAAAAATTAAAAGGAATCCAGATTGGAAAAGAAGAAGTAAAACTCTCACTATTTGCAGATGACATGATCCTCTACATAGAAAACCCTAAAGACTCCACCAGAAAATTACTAGAGCTAATCAATGAATATAGTAAAGTTGCAGGATATAAAATTAACACACAGAAATCTCTTGGATTCCTATACACTAACAATGAGAAAACAGAAAGAGATATTAAGGAAACAATTCACCATTACAACAAAAAGAATAAAATACTTAGGAATATATCTACCTAAAGAAACTAAAGATCTATATATAGAAAACTATAAAACACTGGTGAAAGAAATCTAAGAGGATGCTAATGGATGGAGAAATATACCACGTTCATGGATTGGAAGAATCTATATAGTGAAAATGAGTACACTACCCAAAGCAATCTATAGATTCAAAGCAATCCCTATCAAGCTATCAACGGTATTTTTCCAGAACTAGAATAAATAATTTCACAATTTGTATGGAAATACAAAAAAACGCAAATAGTCACAGCAAACTTGAGAAAGAAGAATGGAACTGGAGGAATCACCCTGTCTGACTTCAGGCTCTACTATACAGCGACAGTCATCAAGAGAGTATGGTACTGGCACAAAGATAGAAATATAGATCAATGGAACAAAATGGAGTGCCCAGAGCTAAATCCACGCACCTATTGACCCCTTATCTTTGACAAGGGAGGCAAGAATATACAATGGAGAAAAGACAATCTCTTTAACAAGTGGTGCTGGGAACACTGGTCAACCACTTGTAAAAGAATGAAACTAGAACACTTTCTAACACCATACACAAAAATAAACTCAAAATGGATTAAAGATCTAAACATAAGACCAGAAACTATTAAACTCCTAGAGGAGAACATAGGCAAAACACTCTCTGACATACATCACAGCAGGATCCTCCATGACCCACTTCCCAGAATATTGGAAATAAAAGCAAAAACAAATGGGACCTAATTAAAATTAAAAGCTTCTGCACAACAAAGGAAACTATAAGCAAGGTGAAAAGACAGCATTCAGAATGGGAGAAAACAATAGCAAATGAAGCAACTGACAAACAACTAATCTCAAAAATATACAAGCAACTCCTGCAGCTCAATTCCAGAAAAATAAACGACCCAATCAAAAAGTGGGCCAAAGAACTAAACAGACATTTCTCCAAAGAAGACATACAGATGGCTAACAAACACATGAAAAGATGCTCAACATCACTCATTATCAGAGAAATGCAAATCAAAACCACAATGAGGTTCCATCTCACGCTGGTCAGAATGGCTGCTATCCAAAAGTCTACAAGCAATAAATGCTAGAGAGGGTGTGGATAAAAGGGAACCCTCTTACTCTGTTGGTGGGAATGCAAACTAGTACAGCCACTATGGAGAACAGTGTGGAGATTCCTTTAAAAACTGGAAATAGGACTGCCGTATGACCTAGCAATCCCACTGCTGGGCATATACACTGAGGAAACCAGAATCAAGAGAGACACATGTACCCCAGTGTTCATCGCAGCACTGTTTATAATAGCCAGGACATGGAAGCAACCTAGATGTGCATCAGAAGATGAATGGATAAGAAAGCAGTGGTACATATACACAATGGAGTATTACTCAGCCATTAAAAAGAGTACATTTGAATCAGTTCTAATGAGGTAGATGAAACTGGAGCCTATTATACAGAGTGAAGTAAGCCAGAAAGAAAAACACCAATACAGCATACTAAGGTATATACATGGAATTTAGAAAGAAGGTAACAATAACCCTGTATGCAAGACAGCAAAAGAGACACAGATGTATAGAACAGTCTTTTGGACTCTGTGGGAGAGGGAGAGGGTGGGATGATATGGGAGAATGGCATTGAAACATGTAAAATATCATATGTGAAACAAAAAAAAATAATAAAAGATTAGAAGACATCACAACTAAAGGTGATGTTTGAATAAGGGCTATAGTTTAGATAACAGTATTAAAGCAATGCTAAATTTCCTGAATGTGAAAAAAAAAAAAAACTACTTAAGACTCATCCTAGCAAAACTCTAACATAAATTTGCTATAGGAAGTTGAAGGTTTAGTATGATCCATACAATAATTTTTACGCATGTCTATAATCATTACAACGTAAGTATAATCATTCATTATTTATTTATGTAGAGAGTATTTTGCATTTTTGTGGTTATTACTATTTTAAAGTCTTACTCCTCAAAACTCACCGTTACTTTAATCTTTTCCTTCACCATTTTTACGTTATTTCTTATCTCTACTATTTTAAACTCTGTGCAATGTAAATATTCTGCCTCCATGGAATTAGAAGTAGTTTTAATTTTTTCATCTAATATTCTAAGGTCTTGATCCCCTTTACTTGATATTCCTCAAATTCCATTTTGTTTTCTGTTTAAAGAAAAACTCCAGGCTTTCCCCACAACACATGCTTTACCATAGTGGGCTTCTTTTTGATTTACATAATAACTTTTTGTAACTTTCTGTTACATTCAGTATCTCACCCACTCAGTATCTCACACACTCCCCGTGGTATGAATGATTGCGTTTTCTGATCAATTTATAAGTGCTAATTATTCTGCTAGAGACTAATATTTACTGAGTTCTTGCTGATTACTGCCTTGCTTATGCACAAACAAATTCTCTACAACACAATGATTTTTGTTTTCATCCAGAGTTTATACAGGGAAATGATGCTCTATGAAGATCAAGGGAGGTGTTGTACCATGTAGTTGGAGTGTAGCAGAGTAAACCCTTTATAGGATCATCCATCGAACATCATTGTACCAGAGCCATCATCTCTCTCTCAGCAGTGTGTTTAGTATAATTTTAGAAGAAAAAATAACACTTTTCAAAATTACAGTGAAATGCTCTGAGTTACACTTACCATATAAATTGATAGCTAATGAAATAAAGAATCACACATCTTTTATTTGGTTACCATTGGCTAGAAAATCTTCCTTTGTTACAAATTTTTGGGCAAAACATTCATAAAAATTCACAAATAAGTCCATCTGAACCATTTCTTTGCTGAAGAAATAGGCACATTTTCACAGCGAATGTGTGTCAGAACTAAGACACAGTAAGGGAATCTTGAGTAAAATACAAATATTGCTCCGATGTTCTAACACTGCACAAACTTATGTCTTGATCAATTATAATTTTGTCATTTGATTGATAGTATCATAGTAGATCACACAGACCTTTTACCTTGAGGGCCTAAAATATGCATATTAAAGACATCTCTGCACACAAGAAGCACTTGTGAACATGTTAAAAATTCAATATTCATGAAGATTCACAACTGAAGATTGTTTCCATAGGTCTGGGGCATTTCCAGAGATCTATATTCTTTTAAAACCTGATATATATGTACATCACTATTAAGAATCATTCTATTATCATAACAACCTAAATAAGTTCTGGAATATCAAAATGCATGCATGCTCAGTCGCTTCAGTCATGTCTGGCTTTTTTGTGACTCCATGGACTATAGCTGGCCAGGCTTCTCTGTCCATGAAATTTTCCAGGCAAGAATAGTGGAGTGAGTTGCCATTCCCTTCTCCAGGGGACCTTCCTGGACCTAGCGATAGAACTCATGTCTCTGTGTCTCCCTCATTGCAAGTGGATTCTTTATGGCTGAGCCACTAGGGAAGCAATGCATATCAAAGTACTCTTTCTTAAACAAAAAGACTAAAGTAAATATTTAATTCTTTCCCTTTTCCTTTCAGGTGTGAGAGCTTTCTTATATAGTTTGGGAGACAGATTTGTTAGCAATAAAATCAGTATCCCATAATGAACTCTATTTTTAAAAAGCCACATCAGTGTGCTGCTCTAATATAAACGTGGCCTGGGCTGTCGATTGCAAGCTAGGTGGGTTCTCATTTGCACATAGCAGGCAGGTCTTTTCTGCTCATGCTGGGATTCTCCTTTTATCTGTGGTCTTACTTTTTGCCTTCCCCTTCATAATAAAAGTACACAGAAAGCCTTATCTGTACTCTATGCATGGATTCTTCTGCAGAACCCAGCACAGGTCACACAGGTAGGCCATCAAGTATCAGAGGTGATGGATAACTTCAGATGCTCTACCTGAACACAGTGGAAGGGAAGGAAGTTCTTTCAATTTATTCATTTCTTTAAGATTATACAGGATGCAAAAAACTTTTCAAAAAGTTTTATTAAGAATTACCAAAAGTTTTCTCATATATACATATATATAGTCAAACTGAGGTTATATTGCTGTAAATAAAAAAACACAACGTCACATTTAGAATCATGACCGAAGATAAAGTGGTTATTGGTTTTTTAATCATCAATAAAGCAAGAATTAATCATCACAATATATAGTTAGGAAGTCAGATAAGAATGGATAAATATTAGTGGATGAGATTAATAATGATGTGGAGGAAATAAGAGAGGCCCACTATGAACTGATTCTATTTCCATGGACTACATCCTTTTAAAGCTGGCCTCCACTCATTCAGAACTTTCTGGCCCTGGGGTCATTTTTAAGTTTTTAAACACACAAACTTTGTTTCATATGTTTTCAGATTTTCATTCTACTTATATTTGCTTCCACATCGGTTTTCCCCTGCTACATTTGTCATTGGTTTAAATCTTAAATTGAGAGTAACACCTTTTATAGAGATCTACCAGGTCTAAGTTCTTAAGGCCCTCTCCTTCCTCCCATTCTGTATCAATCAATCTTATTTTGCTTTATGGTTCTTTTCATCAAATGAAATAATCTTATGGAGACTATGTTTCCTGTAACTTTATGAGACTTGGATACATTTTTGTTTACTGCTTTATTACCTGGAATAAATGGGACAAAGCAAGTGTGCAGAAGGTTTATTGAATTTTCATTAATGAACAAAAAAGTACCACCTTTATTATGTTACTGTCACTTAGCATTTGTAAATTTTGTACAAAATAACTTATAAATTAACTATGGAGTTATTTTCTCATCTATATAATTTATAGATTAACAAATTCTAATAATTTTCTGATAACATGGCTATTTTTATCAGAAATAAATCTGTTATACCTTCTGTGTGTGTGTGCTCAGTCATGTCCTACTATTTGCTCCCTTATGGACTATAGTCTGCCAGGCTCCTCTGTCCATAGGATTTTCCAGGCATGAACACTGGAGTGGGTTTCTATTTCCTTCTCCTAGGGATCTTGCTAATCCAGGGATCAAATCCACATTTCCTATTTTTTAGGTGGATTCTTTACCTCTTGAGCTACTGGGCTTCCGAATTATACCTTTTGCCCAGATCAAATCAGTCTATTGCAATTTAACATAGTAGCTTTATTTTTCCAACAAAAAAGATCAAAAAGCCTTCTCATTAACCTTTCATGATATTTTATTAAATTTATCACTCAGTTCAGTTCAGTCACTCAGTCGTGTCAGACACTTTGCAACCCCATGGACTGCAGCACACCAGGCCTCCCTGCTGCTGCTGCTAAGTCACTTGAGTTGTGTCCGACTCTGTGCAGCCCCATAGACGGCAGCCCACCAGGCTCCCCCGTCCCAGGATTCTCAAGTCACGAACACTGGAGTGGGTTGCCATTTCCTTCTCCAATGCATGAAAGTGAAAAGTGAAAGTGAAGTTGCTCAGTGGTGTCTGACTCTTAGCGACCCCATGGACTGCAGCCCACCAGGCTCCTCCATCCATGGGATTTTCCAGACAAGAGTACCCTATCCATCACCAATTCTGGGAGTTTGCTCAAACTCATGTCCATCAAGGTGGTGATGCCATCCAACCTTCTCATCCTCTGTCGCCCCCTTCTCCTCTCACCTTCAATTTTTCCCAGCATCAGGGTCTTCTCCAATGAGTCAGTTCTTTGCATCAGGTGGCCAAAGTACTGGAGTTTCAGCTTCAGCATCATACTTCAGCATTCATACTTCCAATGAATATTCAAGAATAATTCCCTTTAGGACTGACTGCTTGGATCTCCTTGCAGTCCAAGGGACTCTCAAGAGTCTTCTCCAACACCACAGTTCAAAAGAATTTATTACTACATGAAGAATAAAGGAAATACTAATATAAACATAAGATTAAATGCTAAATTTTCTGTTGACTTATTCTAAAATTACTGCGACAAGTAAAACAAAATACACATATTTTCATGTAGCTTGGAGACAAAGAGTCAAAGAGATAGTTAGGGTGGTGAAATGAATGACACTTGTGAATTCATGATACTGCATTTCTCAAAACTTGAATTGCCAAAATTTGAATTTCAGAACATAAAGAGTAAGTTATAACGCGTGTAATTAAAAATGTTTAAAGAAAAAATCTATCCATAAGATGTTACAGAAAAGCCCAAACAAACTTTTTGGCATACTCAGCATGCTCTTTGAGGGTGCTCACCCATCAGATGGAACTTCACTGTTTTGATATTATGCCACTTCCCTTCTCTTGCCTTTCATTATATTGATATCTACTGTCCTTTCAAAATCCAAATTGTTAATAGATTTTGTGTTTAATTTTCTAAATTAATTTTATTTACAATTTCTAATTCAGTTTCAGAGAATCTATGTTTTAAAGAAAATCAAATATTGTTATTATACATGTGTCTTAGAAAAAGATCTGTGATGTAAATATGAACATGCCCTAATTTTTTGTTCATTCTTCTATCTAAAATCATATGATTGCTCTTTTTAAAAACTTTTTCTTTAGCCAAACTCTTGTTCTGTACCCCCCATACTTCAAGATACTCAGTAATCCATAAACTTAGAAACTGATAAACACAAAACAGTGCAATAATGATTTAACTTAATTCAGTAGTTATACTCTTTACTTTTCAAGTTAACTTTTTTATTTTCTGTAATATTAATTCAGTTGATTGTTTAATAGATTGTTAGAAATGATCTGACCTATTTTCAGGGAATAAAAATGAATTATTATCTCATTGGGTGACTACAAGAACTATCCTGTGCATCCTATTAATGTTGTTTTCATAGCCTAAGGACAGCTGTCCACTGATACATTGATAAGGTAGGAAATTTAAGTCATTACTCAGATATTTTAGGGAAAATAAAATGCTTCAAGTACAATGCTAAAAATTTTGTTTGGGTATATTTGTTTTTCCTTTTTCATGTAAATAGAGACATAGAAAGCCTTCAGAACACATTTTGAATGCCTACAATATCTAGTTAGATCCAGTCAAATAAATTTCACTTTTTAAACAAATTTTTGACTCATAATGAAACTTTTTCTATGAATATATGGGACTTATTGGGCAAGTACATCAATCCATCAATCTTGAAATGTGTTTACAAATCTAGATTCAACTAAAAGTAAGTACTAATATATGATGTAAACATCCAGCACCCAAAGTATCAACTCCACATCTTGCCACAGTGTATAAATTCCATTATCCTACTTCCTGCATAAAGTTTACATTTTCACCTCTTGAAAGATTTCTGATCTTCTGGTGTGCCTTGGAAAATATATGTGTATTACTCAACATCCAAGTGGGGATTATTTTTCAACAGAGATATCTTAGGGAGAAACACTGTCTATGAATTGCCAAAGAGGTGAGGTGGAGCAGCAGGACACCAAAGGAATCTGTGCTCAATGTTTTATCCAACGTATGAAATGTCAACCCCAAAACTTCCCAATTTTCCATTCATTACACAAAATGTACACACTGATTTGGAAAGCAAAACAGTTGAGCATTAATTTTGTGTTAGATATAAGGGTTTCTGAAAACATATTCATTTTTATGTTTTAAAAGACTGCTATCGCCATGCTCTGTCATGTCCAATTCTTTGTGACCCCATGAACTGCAGCCTGCCAGGCTCCGCTGTCCTTAGGGATTCTCCAGACAATAATACTGGAGTGGGTTGCCATGCCCTCCTCTAGGGGATCTTCCCATCCCAGGGGTCAGAATCCAAGTCTCCCACATTGCGGGTGGATTCTTTACTGTCTGAGCCACCAGGAAAGCCCAAGAATATTGGAATGGGTAGCCTATCCCTTCTGCAGAGGATCTTCTTGACCCAGGAGTCAAATTGGGGTCTCCTGCATTGCAGGTGGATTCTTTACCAGTTGAGGTACCAGGAATTGATAACACTAATCAATTGTTATAGTATGTTTTCTCAGAAAACATACTATATGATTATTTTATTTATAAAACTTAAAAATCACAGAATCTAGAAGGAAACATTAAAAGCTTACAGAATTTAATTTCTCAAAGGAGCCATCATTTATGCTTGATAAAAGTATTCCTGTATTTAGGAAACATAGATAGATGAGACATGGATAGGGATCTTGTAAAAAGAATGGCATCATATTGCTTGCTATTATTGGCAAAAGTTGTATTTTCATATTTTAGCATGACAAAAAAGGTTATTTCTCAAGTATTAAATTGCTTTTTACTATAATTTTTCACCTTGAAGTCAATCCACAATACATGCTTTATCACAAATCAAATGATTATATACTTTCAGGTGTCTCTCTGAGCTCTTTATTCTTTCACTTTTTCTCTATTTCTGACCCATTATAATGGCTTCAGAATTATTACTGATATTTATCTGAGAATCTCTTCATCCTTTCTGATTCTAGGGCAATATATTGGTTATTTTTATCCTTTGTTCCTTTGTATACATTTTTGTCAAACTTAACCACAAAAATTTTTGGTTTTCTATAGATTTTATGGATTAAGAAATATTGATATCTGTATGATACAGTATTATTCATGAAGATGTTATATGCCTCCAACAACTTGTTTGTAATATATACTCCAGAAAATTTTATAATTTTCCTCAACATAAAATGTACATTTTGTTGTAATTTATAAATACTCTCAAATTAACTAATTTCTGGATATTGAAAAAGAAACTTAAAAATATATTCATCTGCTTGTTTACAGTGTATTAAAATGTAAACAAGAAAACTGATTTTTAAAAATACAGAAAAGTTTAAGAACTTTTCTAATTCTAATTACTGATTTCTAAATTATGCTGGGTTCCTGCATAATCATAATATTAATGCAAATAAGTTTTCAGCTTTCTATTTAATCCTTTTTCTTGTATTGATTCACTGAACATATACAATATGTTTGATGAAGGACTTGGTTCTAATATCACACTACCAATTATTAATAATGCTTGCTATCATTTTGATTTGATACATCTTCATTTATTACAAAAGTAATGAGTGTGCAATACATAAATTTCAACAATGCAATAAAAAACAAGAGGACTGTGTTTGTTAATAGTTCAGTACTCTTGATTCTTGCCTGGAGAATCCCATGGACAGAAGAGCCTGGAGAGCTATAGTCCATGGTATTGCAAAGAGTCTGACGTGACTGAGCAGCTAAAAATTTCACTTTCACTTCATAAATGGCTTAAAGACTAATGCTAAAACTATTTAAGATCAACACATAATGCTAAACAAAAACATCCTTATTTTAGCTTTCTAGTTGACAAATATTTATTAGGTAAATTATTGACCAAAAAAGTCAAGATAAATTCTTATGAAACTAAAAATTACAACATTATTTTTACTTCCAAAAATTGTAATACTGCAATTGTTTTTAAAAGTATTATAGACTTCTGGAGGAGCCAAGATGGCGGAGGAGTAGGACGGGGAGAACACTTTCTCCCCCACAAATTCATCAAAAGAGCATTTAAACGTCGAGTAAATTCCACAAAACAACTTCTGAATGCCGGCAGAGGACATCAGGCACCCAGAAAAGCAACCCAACTCTTCGAAAGGAGGTAGGAAAAAATATTAAAAACAAAAAAAAAGAGACAAAAGAGGGAGGGACGGAGTTCCGTCCCGGGAAGGGAATCTTAAAAAGAGAGAAGTTTCCAAACATCAGGAAACCTTCTCACTGCCGAATCTGTGCCGAGCTTTGGAAGCACAGAGGGCAACATAACAGGGAGAAAAAATAAATAAACAATTTAAAACTCGCAGATTGCGAGCCCTACGGTAACTCCCCCAGCAGAGAAGCAGCGCAGACGCCTGCATCCACCATTAGCAAACCGGGGCTGGGCAGGGAGGCGCGGCGTGGGCTGCATCGCTGAGAGTAAGAATCTGGCCTGAATACCCTGAGCGCTATCTGAACGAAATAATTTGGGCTAGCAAACCAGACTGTGGGATACCTACCACGCGAAAAGCCAGCCCTAACCTAAGACCGCCAGGCCCGCGCACGGAACAAAGGACTGAACAGATAGCCGGCTGCAGACCTTCCCCCTCCGGTGACAGGCAGCCAGAGCCGGAAGGGGGCAATCGCAGCCTCAGAGAGACATTATCTATAAAATTGTAAGAAGGCTTCTTTGCTAACTAAAACTTCTTGGGGCTCTGGACGGTCAACATCTGCCTGAGAAGGTGCGCCGGTTTTACATCCAGATAACCGAGTGGCGGGGAGGCGATAAGTCGCAGCATTGGCGCTCGCCTAGGAAGAGCAAATTGGCGCTCGGACCTGGGAAGAGCACAAAACGCAGGCCCAACTGAGTCTGCGCCTCTGAGGACTACCCGAGTGCCTGAACCTGAGCGGCTTGGACCTGGGAGGTGCATGCAGCCCAGGGCCAGCCTCGGATTGTTCCCGGCGGAACAACCTAGAGTCTGAGCAGTGTGGACAGGGAGGCTACACGCGCCGTGAACGGGGGCAGACCCAGGGTGGCTGAGGCACTGCGAGCCCACGCCAGTGTTATTTGTTTGCAGCATCTCTCCCTCCCTCCCTCCCCACAGCGCGACTGAACAAGTAAGCCTAAAAAAAAAAAAAAAAAAAAAAAAAGTGTCCTCCACCGTGCCCTTTGAGTCAGGGCGGAAACCAGATACTGAAGAGACTAGCAAACAGAAGAAGATATAACAGAGGGAAACGCCTTGGAAGCTACAGGCAATAGATCAAAACCCTGTGGTTACTACGGACTACATAGGAAGGGGCCTATAGATCTTGAGAAATATAAATCTGACCAAGGAACTAGCCAAAAATGAACTGAACCCACAACACCCACAAAAAAAAAAAAAAAAAAAAGTCCTAGATATATTTTTATTATTTTTACAATCATTCTTTCTTTTTTTTTAATTAAAAAAAAAAAATTTTTAAGTCCTCTATTGTTCCTTTAATTTTCACTTTTATAACCTATTACTTTGCAAAAGAAAAAAAAAAGACCCTATTTTTTTCTTCTTCAGCAAACTTCATATATATATATTTTATAATTTTTTGACCTTGTTTTTTTTGTTTGTTTGTTTTTGTTTTTTTCTTCTTTTCTTTAACATTGTATTTTTGAAATTCCAAACTTTACTCTAGATTTTTAATTTTCGCTTTTTGGTATATGTTATCAATTTTGTACCTATAGTTTTTTTTTATATAATTTCTGTGACTTTTTTTTTTTTTTTTCTTCTTCTCTGTTTCTTTCTCTTCTTCTTTTATATAACATTGTATATCTGAAAATCCAAACTTTACTCTAGATTTTTAATTTATGCTTTTTGGTATTTGATATCAATTTTGTACCTGTATTTTCTGTATAATTTTTGTGACATTGTTCGTATTTGTTTGTTTGTTTTCTCTCTTTATTTTTCTTCTTCTTCTTCTTTTTTTTTTTTTTTTTAACATTGTATTTTTGAAATTCCAAACTCTACTCTAGATTTTTAATTTTTGCTTTCTGGTATTAGTTATCAATTTTGTACCTGTACTTTCTTTATAATTTTCGCGACCTTGTTTGTTTTTGTTTGTTCGTTTTTTCTCTCTTTCTTTTCCTTCTTCTTTTCTTTAACATCGTATTTTTGAAATTCCAAACTCTACTCTAGATTTTTAATTTTCGCTTTCTGGTATTAGTTATCAATTTTGTACCTGTACTTTCTTTATAATTTTCGTGACCTTGTTTGTTTTTGTTTGTTCGTTCTTTCTCTCTTTCTTTTCCTTCTTCTTTTCTTTAACATCGTATTTTTGAAATTCCAAACTCTACTCTAGATTTTTAATTTTTGCTTTTATGTATTTGTTACCAATTTTGTACCTTTAAGGACCCAATCTTCAGGACCCATCTTTCACTAGGGAGTGAGATTACTGGCTTGACTGCTCTCTCTCCCTTTGGACCCTCCTTTTTCTCCACCAGGTCGCCTGTGTCTCCTCCCTAACCCCTCTCTACTCTACCCAACTCTGTGAATTTCTGTGTGTTCCAGACGGTGGAGAACACTTAGGGAACTGATTACTGGCTGGATCTGTCTCCCTCCTTTTCATTCCCCCCTTTTATCCTTCTGGCCACCTCTGTTACCTTCCTCCTTCTTCTCTTCTCTGTATAACCCCGTGAACATCTCTGAGTGGTCTAGTTGTGGAGTGCACATAAGGAAGTGACTACTGGCTAGCCCACTCTCTCCACTATTGATTCACCTCATCTCATTTGGGTCACCTCTAACTCCCTCCTCCCTCTTCTCTTCTCCATGTAACCCTGTGAACCTCTCTGAGTGACCCTCACTGTAGAGAAACTTATCATCTTTAATGTAGATGTTTTATCAATGGTGCTGTATAGAAGGAGAAGTTTTGAAACTACTGTAAAAATAAGACCGATAATCGGAAGCAGGAGACTTAAGTCCAAACCCTGACTCCAGGGAACTCCTGACTCCAAGGAACATTCATTCACAGGAGCTCATCAAATGCCTCCATACCGACACTGAAACCAAGCACCACACAAGGACCAATAAGTTCCAGGGCAAGACATACCAAGCAAATTCTCCAGCAACAAAGGAACACAGCCCTGAGCTTCAAGATACAGGCTGCCCAAAGTCACCCCAAAACTATAGACATCTCATAACTCATTACTGGACATTTCATTGCACTCCAGAGAGAAGAAATACAGCTCCACCCACCAGAACACCGACACAAGCTTCCCTAACCAGGAAACCTTGACAAGCCACCTGTACAAACCCACACACGGCGAGGAAACACCACAATAAAGAGAACTCCACAAACTGCCAGAATACAGAAAGGACACCCCAAACTCAGCAATTTAAACAAGATGAAGAGACAGAGGAATACTCAGCAGATAAAGGAACAGGATAAATGCCCACCAAACCAAACAAAAGAGGAAGACATAGGGAATCTACCTGATAAAGAATTCCGAATAATGATAGTGAAATTGATCCAAAATCTTGAAACTAAAATGGAATCACAGATAAATAGCCTGGAGACAAGGATTGAGAAGATGCAAGAAAGGTTTAACAAGGACCTAGAAGAAATAAAAAAGAGTCAATATATAATGAATAATGCAATAAGTGAAATTAAAAACACTCTGGAGGCAACAAATAGTAGAATAACAGAGGCAGAAGACAGGATTAGTGAATTAGAAGATAGGATGGTAGAAATAAATGAATCAGAGAGGATAAAAGAAAAACGAATTAAAAGAAATGAGGACAATCTCAGAGACCTCCAGGACAATATTAAACGCTACAACATTCGAATCATAGGGGTTCCAGAAGAAGAAGACAAAAAGAAAGACCATGAGAAAATACTTGAGGAGATAATAGTGGAAAACTTCCCTAAAATGGGGAAGGAAATAATCACCCAAGTCCAAGAAACCCAGAGAGTACCAAACAGGATAAACCCAAGGAGAAACACCCCAAGACACATATTAATCAAATTAACAAAGATCAAACACAAAGAACAAATATTAAAAGCAGCAAGGGAAAAACAACAAATAACACACAAGGGAATTCCCATAAGGATAACAGCTGATCTTTCAATAGAAACTCTTCAAGCCAGGAGGGAATGGCAAGACATACTTAAAATGATGAAAGAAAATAACCTACAGCCCAGATTATTGTACCCAGCAAGGATCTCATTCAAATATGAAGGAGAAATCAAAAGCTTTTCAGACAAGCAAAAGCTGAGAGAATTCTGCACCATCAAACCAGCTCTCCAACAAATACTAAAGGATATTCTCTAGACAGGAAACACAAAAACGGTGTATAAACTCGAACCCAAAACAATAAAGTAAATGGCAACGGGAACATACTTATCAGTAATTACCTTAAACGTAAATGGGTTGAATGCCCCAACCAAAAGACAAAGACTGGCTGAATGGATACAAAAACAAGACCCCTACATATGTTGTCTACAAGAGACCCACCTCAAAACAGGGGACACATACAGACTGAAAGTGAAGGGCTGGAAAAAGATTTTCCATGCAAATAGGGACCAAAAGAAAGCAGGAGTAGCAATACTCATATCAGATAAAATAGACTTTAAAACAAAGGCTGTGAAAAGAGACAAAGAAGGTCACTACATAATGATCAAAGGATCAATCCAAGAAGAAGATATAACAATTATAAATATATATGCACCCAACACGGGAGCACCACAGTACGTAAGACAAATGCTAACAAGTATGAAAGGAGAAATTAACAATAACACAATAATAGTGGGAGACTTTAATACCCCACTTACACCTATGGATAGATCAACTAAACAGAAAATTAACAAGGAAACACAAACTTTAAACGATACAATAGACCAGTTAGACCTAATTGATATCTATAGGTCATTTCATCCCAAAACAATGAATTTCACCTTTTTCTCAAGCGCACATGGAACCTTCTCCAGGATAGATCACATCCTGGGCCATAAAGCTAGCCTTGGTAAATTCAAAAAGATAGAAATCATTCCAAGCATTTTTTCTGACCACAATGCAGTAAGATTAGATCTCAATTACAGGAGAAAAACTATTAAAAATTCCAACATATGGAGGCTGAACAACACGCTGCTGAATAACCAACAAATCACAGAAGAAATCAAAAAAGAAATCAAAATTTGCATAGAAACGAATGAAAATGAAAACACAACAACCCAAAACCTGTGGGACACGGTAAAAGCAGTCCTAAGGGGAAAGTTCATAGCAATACAGGCACACCTCAAGAAACAAGAAAAAAGTCAAATAAATAACCTAACTCTACACCTAAAGCAACTAGAAAAGGAAGAAATGAAGAACCCCAGGGTTAGTAGAAGGAAAGAAATCTTAAAAATTAGAGCAGAAATAAATGCAAAAGAAACAAAAGAGACCATAGCAAAAATCAACAAAACCAAAAGCTGGTTCTTTGAAAGGATAAATAAAATTGACAAACCATTAGCCAGACTCATCAAGAAACAAAGGGAGAAAAATCAAATCAACAAAATTAGAAACGAAAATGGAGAGATCACAACAGACAACACAGAAATACAAAGGATCATAAGACACTACTATCAACAATTATATGCCAATAAAATGGACAACGTGGAAGAAATGGACAAATTCTTAGAAAAGTACAACTTTCCAAAACTGGACCAGGAAGAAATAGAAAATCTTAACAGACCCATCACAAGCATGGAAATTGAAACTGTAATCAAAAATCTTCCAGCAAACAAAAGCCCAGGTCCAGACGGCTTCACAGCTGAATTCTACCAAAAATTTAGAGAAGAGCTAACACCTATCCTGCTCAAACTCTTCCAGAAAATTGCAGAGGAAGGTAAACTTCCAAACTCATTCTATGAGGCCACCATCACCCTAATACCAAAACCTGACAAAGATCCCACAAAAAAAGAAAACTACAGGCCAATATCACTGATGAACATAGATGCAAAAATCCTTAACAAAATTCTAGCAATCAGAATCCAACAACACATTAAAAAGATCATACACCATGATCAAGTGGGCTTTATCCCAGGGATGCAAGGATTCTTCAATATCCGCAAATCAATCAATGTAATACACCACATTAACAAATTGAAAAATAAAAACCATATGATTATCTCAATAGATGCAGAGAAAGCCTTTGACAAAATTCAACATCCATTTATGATAAAAACTCTCCAGAAAGCAGGAATAGAAGGAACATACCTCAACATAATAAAAGCTATATATGACAAACCCACTGCAAACATTATCCTCAATGGTGAAAAATTGAAACCATTTCCTCTAAAGTCAGGAACAAGACAAGGGTGCCCACTTTCACCATTACTATTCAACATAGTTTTGGAAGTTTTGGCCACAGCAATCAGAGCAGAAAAAGAAATAAAAGGAATCCAAATTGGAAAAGAAGAAGTAAAACTCTCACTATTTGCAGATGACATGATCCTCTACATAGAAAACCCTAAAGACTCCACCAGAAAATTACTAGAAATAATCAATGACTACAGTAAAGTTGCAGGATATAAAATCAACACACAGAAATCCCTTGCATTCCTATACACTAATAATGAGAAAACAGAAAGAGAAATTAAGGAAACAATTCCATTCACCATTGCAACAGAAAGAATAAAATACTTAGGAATATATCTACCTAAAGAAACTAAAGACCTATATATAGAAAACTATAAAACACTGGTGAAAGAAATCAAAGAGGACACTAATAGATGGAGAAATATACCATGTTCATGGATTGGAAGAATCAATATAGTGAAAATGAGTATACTACCCAAAGCAATTTATAGATTCAACGCAATCCCTATCAAGCTACCAACAGTATTCTTCACAGAGCTAGAACAAATAATTTCACAATTTGTATGGAAATACAAAAAACCTCGAATAGCCAAAGCGATCTTGAGAAAGAAGAATGGAACTGGAGGAATCAACCTACCTGACTTCAGGCTCTACTACAAAGCCACAGTTATCAAGACAGTATGGTACTGGCACAAAGACAGAAATATTGATCAATGGAATAAAATAGAAAGCCCAGAGATAAATCCACGCACATATGGACACCTTATCTTCGACAAAGGAGGCAAGAATATACAATGGATTAAAGACAATCTCTTTAACAAGTGGTGCTGGGAAATCTGGTCAACCACTTGTAAAAGAATGAAACTGGACCACTTTCTAACACCATACACAAAAATAAACTCAAAATGGATTAAAGATCTAAACGTAAGACCAGAAACTATAAAACTCCTAGAGGAGAACATAGGCAAAACACTCTCTGACATACATCACAGCAGGATCCTCTATGACCCACCTCCCAGAATATTGGAAATAAAAGCAAAAATAAACAAATGGGACCTAATTAACCTTAAAAGCTTCTGCACATCAAAGGAAACTATTAGCAAGGTGAAAAGACAGCCTTCAGAATGGGAGAAAATAATAGCAAATGAAGCAACCGACAAACAACTAATCTCAAAAATATACAAGCAACTCCTACAGCTCAACTCCAGAAAAATAAACGACCCAATCAAAAAATGGGCCAAAGAACTAAATAGACATTTCTCCAAAAGAGACATACAGATGGCTAACAAACACATGAAAAGATGCTCAACATCACTCATTATCAGAGAAATGCAAATCAAAACCACTATGAGGTACCATTTCACACCAGTCAGAATGGCTGCGATCCAAAAGTCTACAAATAATAAATGCTGGAGAGGGTGTGGAGAAAAGGGAACCCTCTTACACTGTTGGTGGGAATGCAAACTAGTACAGCCACTATGGAGAACAGTGTGGAGATTCCTTAAAAAACTGGAAATAGAACTGCCTTATGATCCAGCAACCCCACTGCTGGGCATACACACTGAGGAAACCAGAAGGGAAAGAGACACGTGTACCCCAATGTTCATCGCAGCACTGTTTATAATAGCCAAGACATGGAAGCAACCTAGATGTCCATCAGCAGATGAATGGATAAGAAAGCTGTGGTACATATACACAATGGAGTATTACTCAGCCATTCAAAAGAATACATTTGAATCAGTTCTAATGAGGTGGATGAAACTGGAGCCTATTATACAGAGTGAAGTAAGCCAGAAGGAAAAACATAAATACAGTATTCTAACGCATATATATGGAATTTAGAAAGATGGTAACAATAACCCTGTGTACGAGACAGCAAAAGAGACACTGATGTATAGAACAGTCTTATGGACTCTGTGGGAGAGGGAGAGGGTGGGAAGATTTGGGAGAATGACATTGTAACATGTAAAATATCATGTAAGAAACGAGTTGCCAGTCCAGGTTCGATGCACGATACTGGATGCTTGGGGCTAGTGCACTGGGACGACCCAGAGGGATGGTATGGGGAGGGAGGAGGGAGGAGGGTTCAGGATGGGGAACACATGTATACCTGTGGTGGATTCATTTTGATGTTTGGCAAAACTAATACAATTATGTAAAGTTTAAAAATAAAATAAAATTAAAAAAAAAAAAATAGTTCAGTACTCTTGAATTAAGGACAATTGAAGTAACTTGATATTTTCTTTATTTTATATCATAAAATGTCTTTTTCCTTCTAATTGATCTGAATTAGATTTCTCAAGGAGATCCAACCAGTCCATTCTGAAGGAGATCAGCCCTGGGATTTCTTTGGAAGGAATGATGCTAAAGCTGAAACTCCAGTACTTTGGCCACCTCATGAGAAGAGTTGACTCACTGGAAAAGACTCTGATACTGGGAGGAACCGGGGGCAGGAGGGGAACGGGACAACAGAGGATGAGATGGCTGGATGGCATCACTGACTCGATGGACGTGAGTCTGAGTGAACTCTGGGAGTTGGTGATGGACAGGGAGGCCTGGCGTGCTGCGATTCATGGGGTCGCAGAGTCAGATACGACTGAGCGACTGATCTGATCTGACTGAGATTTCTCATAACCTTTTTTGTTGAAGTATAGCTTATTTATAATATATTAGTTTCAGATGTACAACATACTGATTCAGTATTTTTACAGTTTATACTCCATTTAAAGTTATTACAAGGTAATAGCTCTATTTCTCTGTTATTACGCCTCATTTTCATTCCTGCTGTAATTTATGCCTGCCTTTTCTTTTTTCTTTCTAAATTTTATGACAGATTAGTCATTCTTACCAGTGATTTTGTGAAGCAGGTTTTATATTGTGAGATTATGGTCTTTCCTAGGTAAGTTCTACCTTACGTTTGTTGGATTTACTTAACCTTTTTAATCTAAATTCTGTAGTTTCTTGGTTCACTAATGGTTTTGGTTATTTATTTCAAGGCAACTATTATTTTCTAGTTAGAATCCAAACTGTTTTAGCTGTATTCTTTATAATTTTCCTCAATCCTAATTATGTTAAAAGGAAAACTATAATTATATATTAACAAACTTTTTGTTTCATTTCTTAATTTCCGGCCATATAGAATTTTTTATTTTTTGCAAAATGGATTCCTAGTTTCTTTGGTCTGTATATCACCAATCTTTGAAAAGTATAATTTTTTTTGTTATTCTGTAAGAGATTTTAAGGATGACCACAAAATATTAATTTGTATGCATTGCATAAAATGTGTAACCTTGCATTTTATATTTTTATGTGTTTAGTGCTATTTTGTATTTGATCATTAAATTACTACAGGATTTATATTAATATATCTCAATGAATTATGGATTTACCTATTTTTCCTTTTCATATTTGTATAATAAAACTCAATTATTATGGGACATATAAGTTTGAAATTGCTTTAACTTATGAATTTAATTTTGTTATGAAGTGATTATTTCACTTATCTCTAGTGATGCTGCATTGAATAAATGTTATTTTGTCTGATAATTTACTCACATAAGATAGAACTACATGTTAACTTTGCATCAGAATTTAATGAATAACAGCTGGTGATGAGACAGAATGCCATTAATATATATTACTTAAAATGCAGTCCTGATTAACTGTTAAAAGAAATGATTATTGTATTATGGGATAGGACTTTGAGACATTTAACACAGACTATTATCTCTAATTTACTAGGCAGTCTAATTTTTCCCTTTAATGTACTATATTGTTACTGTCATCTATACACTGTTGAATTTCTCTTTTTTATAAATTCTAATTATATTCTGTGAACTCCTTTTATTTATCTAAATATCCATTGGACATTGTACATATTTTCCTTTATAATAGAGTTTATTAATTTTCTAAAATTGCTTCTTTTCAGCATCGTTTTCAGTTTATTATTTATCTTCCAAGATTTAAACACTGATGATTTTTCAGCTTCCTTTACACATTTATATGGTATCCAAACTCCAAACTAATTTGTAATAAGGATATATCATTTTCCTGCCTATTCTATTCAATTTCCTCTCACCATTTAGAGATGGCTCCATAGAACAGGATGAAGGATTCCCTGACTGAAGGTAAATGAGAGTTCAGCAACTACAATTCACATCCTTAAGTCAGAAAACCAGTGAATAAGCATAGGAATTATTTTTTATTGTCCACAGTCATAGACTCGAAGTCAGCTTTCCCTTAATTCTTATTTCCCTCTGCATCTTTTTGCAGAATCTATTGATCACAGCAGCTGTCTTTACTAACAAGGAAATTTCTGTACTAAGGGTTCTGTAGAAAATGCAGATTTCATAGCAAGTAGTTCTCAGTCTCAGATTGAGAACTGATAAAATTGTATATATTTGGTTATAAATAAAATCATTTTCAAACAAAATATGTTGAAAAGTTAAAATAAATACTTTTAAGTTTGTGAGTGCATAAGGTTTTTTCAAATACAAAGTAATTCTACAAGAAACAATAATTCAATTAACAGCTTTTTGATTGAAATATTCAATAGTCGAATTTGTATGTAGCAATATGGTTTCCTTTTGTTGTTGTTGTTGTTTTTCCTTTTAAAACCCTCAAAAAAATAAGTTCTAATTTCTACATATTCGAGTATCTATGTAAGCATCTATCTAATTTCTATGGCATTGACTCTGGCTCCTGAAACATATGTTCGCATTTTCTTAGAAAGGGAAGCTAATTGTGATACTGTTTCAGCATCATATATATTCTGTCAAAAATCATTGATCTGTGAATCTTTAAAGGGCCTTAGTTTCTTCCTGAAGCTTTTTGATATTAGATAAAATATTTTTATTTGAACTAATTCACCATATTTGTTGCCTTCTGATTCCTGGGCAGGTAGGTATACTTTTATTAATCTGCAGTGCAGAGAAAACTCCTTACATCATCCTCACATTTTTCTGCTCACGATTACTGTCCGTGCCTGGCTCCTTTTGTGCTAAATGTTTGGTTGAGAATTTATTTTCCTTTTTTGGATCTCTGAGCCCACCTTCCACCAAGACACAGTTATAAATTTTATGTTATTTACACACCCAATTTACCCTTTAGAATCCCAAGCAAAATGTCACAGGATACAATTTCGTAGGTATGAAGTCATCTTCTGAGCATGATTAAGAGTTCTAATGTTTAAATATCTTTGACTTATTTTAACATGCGAGGTGGGTGGTGGTGGTGTTACTCAGTACACTTAGGCTGAGGTCCTAGGAAAAATAAATGAAAATTACTTACTCTTGGGCTCAAAGACTATGGCACAATTTTTGCAAGCTTGTGGTAAAATACCAATTGATCCCAGTTAGGTTTCACTTAAAGACAATTCTTCAGGAAGAGAAAAGAGAAGAGAATTGTTAACAAATGAAGAGAGTAGGAAATGATGGAAAAAATTCAAAATAGTAAATTGTAAAATAATTATTGAACAAATGTATTTGGATGAAATTATTAGGTCTGCTTAGGACTTCCCTGGTGGCTCAGAGGGTAAAGTGTCTGCCTACAATGCGGGAGACCCGGGTTCAATCCCTGGGTCAGGAAGATCCTCTGGAGAAGGAAACGGCAACCACTGTAGTACTCTTGCCAGGAAAATCCCATGGATTTTCCTCCTCCCATGGGGTTGCAAAGAGTCAAAGATGACTGAGTGACTTCACTCACTCACTGATGATTATATTAGATAGCATTAGGGGATATAAGTGATAACAAATAACTCAAAGGTGTTAACTACTTTGAACTGTGATGGTAAACACCATTCCCTGGTGGCTCAGATGGTAAAGAATCTGCCTGCAGTGCAGGAGATCTGGGTTTGATCCCTGGGTCAGGAAGATCCCCTGGAGAAGGGCATGGCTACCCACTCCAGTATTCTTGCCTGGAGAATCCCATGGACAGAGGAGCCTGGTGGGCTACAGTCCATGGGGTCACAAAGAGTCAGACATGAGTGAGCAACTAATACCCCACATGCCAATTTGCTTTGGGGAACATTTTCATCTTCTCCTAATTTTGGCTTTAAGGCTTTAATTTTATGTGCAGAGAAAACACTTACCCATTTTGTTTTCTGGTTTGTAAAGATTTTTGTAGCATATGTTCCCAGAGGAGTACCCTCCATCCACAATACCTTCTTCCTGTGATAAATATTTGATCATACTTGAGATGGAAGCATTGGCTCACCTCGAAACACACGAAGATTTAATTAGAACACTGGGTCCGATATAAGCAACACAGAATCAATCTCCACTGACCAAGGAGGCCTTGAGATTTCTCCCCGGCTTGACTGAACTTTATGCAGGCTTCTTTCTGCCTAAAGGTCCCTGACCTTCCTGACCCACTGGCCACTGTGTCCAGATGACTTATCACATGTTTCCACCGTTTTCTTAGAGACTGTTCATCAGCAAACTTGGAATCCTGTATTCTTTGTCTGCCCTTTTGTGATGTGAATCTTCTCTAATACCGACTGCTAACTTCACAATCCAGGAATATTGCTCTCAAGGATCTGGGAGCCATCTCTTTGAAATACTGGATTGGCCTAAAAGTTCATTCAGGTTTTTCCAAAGGAACCTTTGGGCCAACCCAATATAATCATGAAGACAGTGCCCAACCCCCAGTTTCTCTGGGAAGATTGGACCCTAACTTCCTCGGAAGTCTGGTCCCAAGTTTCAAAACTATCTCCTGTCCATGAGGAAGTAAAAGCCAGTTAGAAAATACAGATGGACTATAGTCACCCAGATTTTTTTCCCCACTTTCCTTCCATATTGCTGTCCTGTACTGACATAATTTTGAGGAATCAAGGTATTGGCTGTTCTTTAATACTACACTTTTCTTAATTTTTAGAAATTTCAGTATGCATGTGTATTTCAGTTAGATGTTGCAATAAAACTAACAACATCTGAGATCAGCTTACCATAATACTGTTTATCAATGATTAATCTATAGTTTTACTGGGTCCTGCTTCCAGTATCATCTGGGATCATCCACCTGCCTGAGGGTAGTTGTGTTGATGTGACTGGATTCTTTCACTTGATCTAGTTGCTTGGGATCGGTTCACAGTCATCTAGTGAAGGACGGAAATGACTCATCCATTTTCCATGGACTTTCACATTTCTATAAGTAGTCAAGTAATGACAAGTTTTATAGACAGTCCAAAGATGTTCTCATGGCAACCAAACAGAATAAAGAGTAAACCATGAGCACACTCATGCAAAAAAGGCATCCCAAAATGTGTTTTTATTTAATCCAGAGATTTAAAAAATAGGAAATATTGCTTTGGTCAAAGAAAGTTAAATCATGATCATAAAGTAAGTCCAGTGGACTAGAACATTATGGAGAAAAACCACACACAGAGGAAAGTCGTTCATTATCAACTGATAGATTAATCTTCCAACACTGTAATCACTTAGTTTCCTGAACTCTTTTAAATAACTTGTTTCATCCGACTTCTCCTAATTACAATCAACATTAAGTGTCAAAGAGGAAAAACTACTAAAAACAATCCATCCATTCAAATACAATCCAATGAGAGGACAAAAATCTCGCTTTTTAATCTGCTGCTGCTGCTGCTGCTAAATCGCTTCAGTTTTGTTCGACTCTGTGCAACCCCAGAGATGGCAGCCCACCAGGCTCCCCCGTCCCTGGGATTCTCCAGGCAAGAACACTGGAGTGCATTGCCATTTCCTTCTCCAATGCATGAAAGTGAAAAGTGAAAGTGAAGTCACTCAGTCGTGTCCGACTCCTAGCGAACCCATGGACTGCAGCCTACCAGGCTCCTCCATCCATGGGATTTTCCAGGCAAGAGTACTGGAGTAGGGTGCCATTGCCTTCTCCGAGCTTTTTAATCTATGCCAATATAAATATTAAGTCTGTCTCCCAATTAAAATTACATTACTCTTCACTATAGAACAATGTCAATAGATGGAGAATAGAAAGTCTTGCCTACTCCCTTTTCCAACAAGAACATAAAAGATGATTTTTATATAATCATCACTTTCAGTTCCTTTCTGAAAATACTCCACTAATGTGGATTTCAAACTCTAGTAAAAAGAACTAATTAGATAAAAGTATATGTTGATATGGGCTTCCCAGGTGGCTCACTGGAAAAGAATCTGCCCACCAATGCAAGAGCCACAGGAAATGCAGGTTGGATCCCTATGTTGGGAAGATCACCTGGAGGACGTCATGGCCACCTACTCCAGTAATCTTGCCAGGAGAATCCCATGGACAGAGGAGCCTGGCAAGCTGAAATCCATGGGATGGCAAAGAGTCAGACACAACTTAGTGACGGAACAACAACAACATATTGACATGTATTAATACATTGATATTTGAGAATATGTCCTACTTGTGACCCTATCTCCAGTACTGCAGATACTGCATTGGAGGAGTCATATTACTATGAAGGAATCTGAGTTCCTTCTGTTTTCAGACACTCAAGGCATTTCCCTGACACAAGTCATCACCAGGTTTCTGCAGGGGGGTTCTGTCTCAGGGCTTGATTTCTTTCCATCACTTACATCTCTGCTCAAATGTCATCTGTCCACTCATACCCCTACCAGGATGCCCAGTAAAGTTTTACCTCCATGATTTTCCTTTTTTTTTTTTTGGTTTGTTTGTTTAATTCAAACACAATAATTCTAGAACATTTATTGGTTCAGTTCAGGTCAGTCGCTCAGTCGTGTCCGACTCTTTGCGACACCATGAATCCCAGCACGCCAGGTCTCCCTGTCCATCACCAACTCCCGGAGTTCACCCAGACTCACATCCATCGAGTCAGTGATGCCATCCAGCCATCTCATCCTCTGTCGTCCCCTTCTCCTCCTGCCCCCAGTACCTCCCAGCATCAGAGTCTTTTCCAATGAGTCAACTCTTCGCATGAGGTGGACAAAGTACTGGAGTTTCAGCTTTCACATCATACCTTCCAAAGAAATCCCAGGGCTGATCTTCAAAATGGACTGGTTGGATCTCCTTGCAGTCCAAGGGACTCTCAAGAGTCTTCTCCAACACCAAGGAGTAGGCGTCTTTTAATTTCATGGCTGCAATCACCATCTGCAGTGATTTTGGAGCCCCCAAAAATAAAGTCTGCCACTATTTCCACTGTTTCCCCATCTATTTCCCATGAAGTGATTGGACCAGATGCCATGATCTTCGTTTTATGAATGTTGAGCTTTAAGCCAACTTTCTCACTCTCCTCTTTCACTTTCATCAAGAGGCTTTTGAGTTCCTCCTCACTTTCTACCATAACGGTGGTGTCATCTGCATATCTGAGGTTATTGGTATTTCTCCTGGCAATCTTGATTCCAGCTTGTGTTTCTTCCAGTCCAGCGTTTCTCATGATGTACTCTGCATATAAGTTAAATAAACAGGGTGACAATATACAGCCTTGACGTACTCCTTTTCCTATTTGGAACCAGTCTGTTGTTCCATGTGCAGTTCTAACTGTTGCTTCCTGACCTGCATACAGGTTTCTCAAGAGGCAGGTCAGGTGGTCTGGTATTCCCATCTCTTTCAGAATTTTCCACAGTTTATTGTGATCCACACAGTCAAAGGCTTAGGTTGCTTTTTTAACTTAACTCCATTCTATCCCATTCAACTGCAAGCTGTATGAAGGCAGGGTTATTGTTTGTCCTGTTATTGCTTATTGACCAAAACAGAGGCTGATAGACGGTAGGGAATTGGGGCATCACTGTGATTCGGTGCTTAAATAAAGGCTCATTTTGAGTTAGTTAAATCTTACTATGTATAAAATAGCTAACTTGTCAGAACCTACTGTATAGCACAGAGAACCATACTCAGTACTCTGTGATGACCTAAATGGGAAATCCAAAAAAGAAGAGATATATGTATATATATAGCTGATTCACTTTGCTGTACAGCAGAAAACAACAAACATTGTAAAGCAAGTATATTGCAATAAGTCGTTTTATAAAATTCCATTGCAATCCTCAGGATCAGTTTCTTAAAAATCA
Source organism: Bos indicus x Bos taurus (assembly GCF_003369695.1). Classification (NCBI taxonomy): domain Eukaryota; kingdom Metazoa; phylum Chordata; class Mammalia; order Artiodactyla; family Bovidae; genus Bos; species Bos indicus x Bos taurus. The sequence continues at coordinate 6,144,506 of NC_040099.1, read as the reverse complement.
AATAAAGGCAGCACTTTATTGGGCCTAAACTTGTACTTTATATTTTTGATGATCAAGACTATTACATCATAATTTAAATTTTACTGGTTACAAAACTTAATATAAGGTACCTAGTAAGAAAAATATCAAAGAAAAGAGGCATTAAACATATATTAACAGATGGAAACATATAGAAAAAGTGGCATAAGGGAGCAAATAAATAATGCTGAGGACCAACAGTCATAAAATCAGAGATTTAAAATCAATTTTGTACAACACAGATTACTTGTTACATGTACAAGTAATTAGTTTAATTATTTGCATTTAATTTAAAAATTACCCAAATGTTTTCTATGTGTAAAGGAGTCATTGAAATGATTTAATACTGATTAGCCACTTTCATGCATTGGAGAAGGAAATGGCAACCCACTCCAGTGTTCTTGCCTGGAGAATCCCAGGGATGGGGGAGCCTGGTGGGCTGCCGTCTCTGGGGTCGTATAGTCAGACACGACTGAAGCGACTTAGCAGTAGCAGCAGCCAGTGTATAATATCTGTATCAATCAGTAGGTAGCCTCTTTGATTAAAAACTGGATGTTGGATTTTTCTTTGTGCATGTGTGAGAGAGAGAAAGATAAAGGAAGAAAACAATGTGAAAAGAAATAAACTGGTCTTTAGATAATAAGGCATATTTTTTAAAGAGAGAAACTGAATTTTCCAATTAAATGATTCATTTAAGAGTTATAATCCATTTTTAGTATGACAGTTGATTGGGGTGTATTATGACAATCTAAAAAAATTATGAAAAGCAGTATATCACAATTAGTTAACTGTGAATTTAAATCAAAGTTTACTACCAAGTGTTACATTTTACAAACCTGTGACTATTTATTCCATCTTTTAATTACACTAATTACATAGGATCTATATTTTGATGACAGAATTAAAACAACAGAACTTATTCTATCAACTTTTAGGTTAGTTACTATAAAGTGTTTACTCATTAATTGAATTTTAATGACTTCAGGAAGGATGAATCTATTTTACCCCACTTGTCTCCTCACTATTTCCTGTTAAATACATAATCTTCAACTTTGCAGCTTCTAGCTGCCCAGAACCAATGGTACTTGCTTTTTATTCATCCCTGGTTTAGATGTTAAAGCATAAAACTAGACTCATATACAAATCAATAAACAAATTCTTTAATATAGATTTTCCCCTACTTACAACAACTATATCATTAATATATGATCAACTCTAAGAGTTTGCAGTTTAGAAAATAAGTATATACCTTAATCACCACTAGTTGGTGACTTAATGAACACCAAATAAATAAGAAGGTATACCTACAAGTATTGGTGAAATTGCTTTTTGAATTTTGGTGTGATAATCTAACTACATATAGTGGCATATATAGACATAAATTTGACCTTTAATTTCTACAAATGCCAATATTTAATCAATTTGTCTAGATCTATGTTTATTAAGTTAGATTTCTTATAATGTTTATGAAATCTATTATTCACAAATGTCATAAAAACATTTTCAGACAGGAGGCAAAATTAAAGTTGTACAAATCAAGAATAGAGACTGGCCTCAGGGAACAGTGACTGCCTTAAAATTGAAGAAAAACAGTAAATTAAAAAAAAAAAACTGTTGTATATCATCATAGTTGTGCACAATATATTTATATGCTCTGAAATAAACATCTTTTATATAATTTTTACTGGAAATTCAGAGTTTTCTTAAAGGAGCCAACTTTATATCATTTATTTTATGATACTAGAAAAATAGGCCAACAGAAAGAAAATTTAGAAAATCTAAAGCAATTAATTCCTAGGAATGATGTTATTTATTTAACATTTTTATGAAGTAATTAGAATGCATTTGCAGCTAATATGAGATTCTGAATTTGGATAGTTGTATCTTTAAAAGTAATACCTCAAGTAAAATAAATTATCATAAAATTTTGTGCCCAACTCTAAACAGCATGAAGTTCAAAAAATATTTCTTTGGCAGGAAGATTGTTAGCAAAAGTACAAAAAATTGTGCAGTTTCCAGGAAAATTAAATTTAGGAAGCATTAGTATAACGAAAATTTACAGGAAAATAGTATTGTTTTGCTATTTTGCATTTGTCATAGTACACCTGTTTGTCTATGTTAAGTAGATCCTCAACATATTAACATAAAACACAGAATAAATTGACACCATCCAAAAAAGTTTTGTAAGTGAGAAACCAGTAAGCCATTCTTTATACTGACCTTTGTAACCTGTAACTAGCTCAGCTCTGTGCATTTATCAACATTAGCTCAGTTGCTAAAGAATCCGCTGCAAAGACGGAGACGCCGGTTGGATTCCTGGGTTGGGAAGATCCACCAGAGAAGGAATAGGTTACCCGCTCCAGGATTCTGGCCTGGAGAATTGCAGACTGTATCCATGGGGTCGCATAAAGTCAGACACAACTGAGCGACTTTCACTTTCACTGTTAGCAAGATGGTCTTTCTGTCTCTACTTCAAACTTTGCCTTCTAATCCGCCACCCTGTTTTACCAGGATTAAGCTGCAGCCTCTTATTTGATTTGGCCACATTCAGCCACCCACTCTACTTCCAATCCTCTCTCCAGGGTGTCACCTGAATTACAACATTAACCACAACCCTATTCCTCCCCCATGTAAAATTAAAAGCTCCCACATCTTGCAGGTCTCATCTTTCCAATCTCATGAATATTATTCTAGGCTCTTGAGTACACATTGCTCCTTCCTGTCTTTGCTAAAAGTTGATTGCCCATCTCTGGGCAGAAAGAGGGTAAAATATGTAGTTTTCAACAATTAAATTCTGGACATTTTACTGTTTACAAACACTGGCCTCACTCTTGACTTATGGTCTCTGAGTGGGAAGACCCTTTAATTGGGATATTTAGTTTGCTTTTGGAGAAGGAAATAGCAACCCACTCCAGTGTTCTCGCCTGGAGAATCCCAGGGATCGGGGAGCCTGGTGGGCTGCCGTCTTTGGGGTCGCACAGAGTTGGGCATGACTGAAGCAACTTAGCAGCAGCAGCGGCAGTTTGCTTTACCCTTAGAATTAGGAGAAACACAAAGTAACTGTGCTTTTTGAAATAAAATGTTGTCAAGCCTAGGGTTTCCCCTCCATTAACACTGATCACACCATGAGTCTTCAACAGCCCTTTACTCTTGTAGCTGAGATGTGTCATTGACGATTTGAAACTGCGGTGGTTTGGTCAGCCTGTTTTATTTTTTTTTACACAGTTTACACCCAGACACATAAAAATTAGAGGACTTTTTCAATATGTTAAATAAGAAAAGCTAATGTTATAGTGATAATAAAAACCATGAATGTGGGACAATGGAAGCTACCTAAATCAAACATAAAAGAACTGTGGACTGTTAATAGCATTGAATAGATATAACTAATATTAATTTTTTCCAAGTTTACCTAATTAGATAGTTGATTCTTATCTCTTTCAGTTAATACTGAGGATTGGTCTCAGGTTCAGAATAACTGTGATTTTCTAATTTCCAGGAAAAAAAAAAAAAAAAAAAACAGTATCTAAAGAAAATTAACTGCCCAATAAATTGGAACAAAGATGATTTCATCTGACTCTGTGACATTTGTGGGCATCACTGCCTTACTGCTCCATTGTTAACTATTGGCTTAATCTAACAACTTCTGCTCTGTAAGAAAAGATCGGGGATGACTTTCCTTTTGGACAGCTTAAGTGTTATATTTGAGCTCCTAAGATGTACAAGGATTGGTGTGTATGAGGAGGGGGCAGTTAGAAGGCTAGACTTTAACACCTCCACTGGGACCAGGATCTCTGGCACCTGGGAACTAAATACAGAGCAGGCACATTTTCCTGGATTGTTTGTCTAATATATAAATTGGATACGTGAAGTTGGTATTTATTCTTCCTGATTTGGGGGATCAGTAGAGCCTCTTGGTGGATGTTATCAAAAATCTCCTTCATTTCTGTTGAAACAGAGCAGACATATCAGCACGTAAGCTAATCTACTTCTGGTTGAGAGTAGATGCTTTTCTGTTCAGGAGGCCAAAAGTATTAGTATAATAGCAACATGAGTATCATCAGCAGCTCTCTATCTAAATCCTTCTGGAACATAAACTCCTCCAATGCGACATGACAGGAACTAGAAGAGGCTGAACTCAGACACCGTGCTTTTTATGGTCCTCACTGCCGTACCTTTTTCCCAAACAATGTTTAACACTGTAATTTGTAAATTTAAATCTTGCATTTATTTTAATTTTTAACATACTTTTATATTGATGATATGGTAAGTGAAAGAATTTTCTTACTTTATTTTTAGGTATTTTTAAAATACTAGTGTATTTTCCTCAGTATTACTTTGGCAACTCTGGGTCTTCTATGGTTCCATGTAAATTTTAGGATTATTTGTTCCAATTCTGTTTTAAAAAATGTCATGGATAATCTGATAGGGATTGCATTAAATCCATAGATTGCTTTGGGTAGTAGGGCCCTTTAAACATTATCAATTCTTCCAATCGAAGGACATGGGATATTTTTCGATTTCCATGAATTATTCTTTACCTCCTTGGTGAGGTTTATTCTTAAGTATTTTATTTTTTGATGCAATTATAAAAGAGATTGTTTACAATCCTTTTCTGATATTTCACTGTGAGTGTATCATGCTTATGTTAAAGTGTGTTAATGTGTATTATTCAGTATAGAAAAAAATCTATGTCAACTGAAAAATGTCAAGAGGCAAAGGCATCCTTCAAGGAAAAAATTACAATTGGGTTATTTGGGTACAAAATGTGCCCTATTTATTATCTTCCTTTCTTTAAAAATCTTCATCTGTTAATGCAGTCAACTTTTATACAATAATTTCAATTTTTACTTGGTGATATCATTAAAATAATTCTATTTAACTTTATGTCCTGGTTGTGTCAAAGCAGTAATACATATACAGAAAAACATAAGCATATTTTGAACGTATTTTTATTTAAATTTATTTACTTAGAGGCTAATTACTTTACAATATTGTATTGGTTTTGCCATACATCAACATGAATCCGCCACGGGTGTACACGTGTTCCTAATCCTGAAGCCCCCTCACACCTCGCTCCCCATACCATCCCTCTGGGTCATCCCAGTGCACCAGCCCCAAGCATCCTGTATCCTGCATCAAACCTGGACTGGCGATTCTTTTCTTATATGATATTATACATGTTTAAATGCCATTCTCCCAAATCATCCCCCCACTCCCTCTCCCACAGAGTCCAAAAGACTGAAGACTTCTATATACCTGTGTCTCTTTTGCTGTCTTGCATACAGGGTTATCATTACCATCTTTCTAAATTCCATATATATGCGTTAGTATACTGTATTGGCGTTTTTCTTTCTGGCTTACTTCACTCTGTATAATAGGCTCCAGTTTCATCCACCTCATTAGAACTGATTCAAATGTATTCTTTTTAATGGCCGAGTAATACTCCATTGTGTATATGTACCACAGCTTTCTTATCCATTCATCTCCTGATGGACATCTAGGTTGCTTCCATGTCCTGGCTATTATAAACAGTGCTGCTATGAACATCGGGGTACACATGTCTCTTTCAATTCTGGTTTCCTCGGTGTGTATGCCCAGCAGTGGGATTGCTGGATCATATGGCAATTCTATTTCCAGTTTTTAAAGGAATCTCCACACTGTTCTCCATAGTGGCTGTACTAGTTTGCATTCCCACCAACAGTGTAAGAGGGTTCCCTTTCCTCCACACCCTCTCCAGAATTTATTGTTTATAGACTTTTGGATAGTAGCCATTCTGACTGGCATGAAATGGTACCTCATTGTGGTTTTGATTTGAATTTCTCTGATAATGAGTGATGCTGAGCATCTTTTCATGTGTTTGTTAGCAATCTGTATGTCTTCTTTGGAGAACTGTCTGTTTATTTCTTTGGCCCGCTTTTTGATTGGGTCTTTTATTTTTCTAAAATTGAGCTGCAGGAGTTGCCTGTACATTTTTAAGATTAATTCTTTGTCAGTTGCTTCATTTGATATTATTTTCTCCCATTCTGAAGGCTGTCTTTTCACCTTGCTTATAGTTTCTTTTGTTGTGCAGAAGCTTTTAATTTTAATTAGAACCCATTTGTTTATTTTTGCTTTTATTTCCAATGTTCTGGGAGGTGGGTCATAGAGGATCCTGCTGTGATTTATGTCGGAGTGTTTTGCCTATGTTTTCCTCTAGGAGTTTTATAGTTTCTGGTCTTATGTTTAGATCTTTAATCCATTTTGAGTTTATTTTTGTGTATGTTGTTAGAAAGTGTTCTAGTTTCATTCTTTTACAAGTGGTTGACCAGTGTTCCCAGCACCACTTGTTAAAGAGATTGTCTTTTCTCCATTGTATATTCTTGCCTCCTGTGTCAAAGATAAGGTGTCCATAGGTGTGTGGGTTTATCTCCGGGCTTTCTATTTTGTTCCATTGATCTATATTTCTGTCTTTGTGCCAGTACCATACTGTCTTGATAACTGTGGCTTTGTAGTAGAGCCTGAAGTCAGGCAGATTAATTCCCCCAGTTTCGTTCTTCTTTCTCAAATTTGCTTTGGCTATTCGAGGTTTTTTGTATTTCCATAAATATTGTGAAATTATTTGTTCTAGCTCCGTGAAAAATACCGTTGGTAGCTTGATAGGGATTGCATTGAATCTATAGATTGCTTTGAGTAGTATACTCATTTTCACTATATTGATTCTTCTAATCCATGAACATGGTATATTACTCCATCTATTAGTGTCCTCTTTGATTTCTTTCACCACTGTTTTATAGTTTTCTATATATAGGTCTTTAGTTTCTTTAGTTAGACATATTCCTAAGTATTTTATTCTTTTTGTTGAATGGTGAATGGGATTGTTTCCTTAATTTCTCTATTTTCTCATTATTAGTGTATAAGAATGCAAGGGATTTCTGTGTGTTGATTTTATATCCTGCAACTTTACTATATTCATTGATTAGCTCTAGTAATTTTCTGGTGGAGTCTTTAGGATTTTCTATGTAGAGGATCATGTCATCTGCAAACAGTGAGAGTTTTACTTCTTCTTTTCCAATTGGATTCCTTTTATTTCCTTTTCTGCTCTAATTGCTGTGGCCAAAACTTCCAAAACTATGTTGTATAGTAGTGGTGAGAGTGGGCACCCTTGTCTTGTTCCTGACTTTAGGGGAAATGCTTTCAATTTTTCACCATTGAGGATAATGTTTGCTGAGGGTTTGTCATATATAGCTTTTATTATGTTGAGATATGTTCCTTGTATTACTGCTTTCTAGAGAGTTTTTATCATAAATGGATGTTGAATTTTGTCAAAGGCTTTCTCTGCATCTATTGAGATAATCATATGGCTTTTATTTTTCAATTTGTTAATGTGGTGCATTACATTGATTGATTTGTAGATATTGAAGAATCCTTGCATCCCTGGGTAAAGCCCACTTGGTCATGGTGTATGATCTTTTTAATGTGTTGTTGGATTCTGATTGCTAGAATTTTGTTAAGGATTTTTGCATCTATGTTCAGCAGTGATATTGGCCTGTAGTTTTCTTTTTTGTGTGGCATCTTTGTTAGGTTTTGGTATTAGGGTGATGGTGGCCTCAGAGAATGAGTTTGGAAGTTTACCTTCCTCTCCAATTTTCTGGAAGAGTTTGAGTAAGATAGGTGTTAGGTCTTCTTTAATTTTTTGGTAGAATTCAGCTGTGAAGCCATCTGGACCTGGGCTTTTGTTTGCTGGAAGATTTCTGATTACAGTTTCAATTTCCGTGCCTGTGATGGGTCTGTTAAGATTTTCTATTTCTTCATGGTTCAGTTTTGGAAAGTTTTTTTTTTCTAAGAATTTTCTAAGAATTTGTCCATTTCTTCCACGTTGTCCGTTTTATTTGCATATAGTTGCTGATAGTAGTCTCTTATGATCCTTTGTATTTCTGTGTTGTCTGTTGTGATCTCTCCATTTTCATTTCTAATTTTATGATTTTATTTTTCTCCCTTTGTTTCTTGATGAGTCTGGCTAATGGTTTGTCAATTTTATTTATCCTTTCAAAGAACCAGCTTTTGGCTTTGTTGATTTTTGCTATGGTCTCCTTTGTTTCTTTTGCATTTATTTCTGCCCTAATTTTTAAGATTTCTTTCCTTCTACTAATCCTGGGGTTCTTCATTTCTTCCTTTTCTAGTTGCTTTAGGTGTAGAGTTAGGTTATTTATTTGATTTTTTTCTTATTTCTTGAGGTATGCCTGTATTGCTATGAACTTTCCCCTGAGGACTGCTTTTACAGTGTCCCATAGGTTTGGGGTTGTTGTGTTTTCCTTTTCATTCATTTCTATGCATGTTTTGATATCTTTTTTGCTTTCTTTTGTGATTTGTTGGTTATTCAGCAGTGTGTTGTTCAGCCTCCATGTGTTGGAATTTTTAATAGTTTTTCTCCTGTAATTGAGATCTAATCTTACTGCATTGTGGTCAGAAAAGATGCTTGGAATGATTTCATTTTTTTTGAATTTACCAAGGCTAGATTTATGGCCCAGGATGTGATCTATCCTGGAGAAGGTTCCGTGTGCACTTGAGAAAAAGGTGAAATTCATTGTTTGGGGTGAACTGTCCTACAGATATCAATTAGGTCTAACTGGTCTATTGTATCATTTACAGTTTGTGTTTCCTTGTTAATTTTCTGTTTAATTGATCTATCCATAGGTGTGAGTGGGGTATTAAAGTCTCCCACTATTATTGTCTTATTGTCAATTTCCCTTTTCATACTTGTTAGCGTTTGTCTTACATATTGCAGTGCTCCTAGGTTGGTGCATATATATTTATAATTGTTATCTCTTCTTCTTGGATTGATCCTTTGATCATTATATAGTGTCCTTCTTTGTCTCTCTTCACAGCCTTTGTTTTAAAGTCTATTTTATCTGATATGAGTATTGCTACTCCTGCTTTCTTTTGATCTCTGTTTGCTTGGAATATCTTTTTTCAGCCATTCACTTTCAGTCTGTGTGCGTCCCCTTTTTTGAGGTGGGTATCTTGTAGACAACAATATACAGGAATCTTGTTTTTGTATCCATTCAGCCAGTCTTTGTCTTTTGGTTGGGGCATTCAACCCATTTACGTTTAAGGTAATTATTGATAAGTATGATCCCATTGCCATTTACTTTATTGTTTTGGGTTCGAGTTTATACTCCCTTTTTGTGTCTTCTGTCTAGAGAAGATACTTTAGCATTTGTTGGAGAGCTGGTTTGGTGGTGCAGAATTCTCTCAACTTTTGCTTGTCTGTAAAGCTTTTGATTTCTCCTTCATATTTGAATGAGATCCTTGCTGAGTTATGAGATCTGGGCTATGGGTTATTTTCTTTCATCACTAAGTATGTCTTGCCATTCCCTCCCGGCCTGAAGAGTTTCTATTGAAAGATCAGCTGTTATCTTTATGGGAATCCCCTTGTGTGTTATTTGTTGTTTTTCCCTTGCTGCTTCTAATATTTGTTATTTGTGTTTGATCTTTGTTAATTTGATTAATATGTATCTTGGGGTGTTTTGCCTTGGGTTTATCCTGTTTGGGACTCTCTGGGTTTCTTGGACTTGGGTGATTATTTCCTTCCCCATTTTAGGGAAGTTTCCAACTATTATCTCAAGTATTTTCTCATGGTCTTTCTTTTCGTCTTCTTCTTCTGAGACTCCTATGATTCGAATGTTGGAGCATTTAATATTGTCCTGGAGGTCTCTGAGATTGTCCTCATTTAATTCATTTTTCTTTTTTCCTTTCTGATTTATTTCTACCATTCTATCTTCTATTTCACTAATCCTATCTTCTGCCTCCATTATTCTACTATTTGTTGTCTCCAGAGTGTTTTTTATCTCATTTATTGCATTATTCATTATATATTGACTCATTTTTATTTCTTCTTGGTCGTTGTTAAACCTTTCTTGCATTTTCTCAATCCTTGTCTCCAGGCTTATTATTCAGAATTCTTTATCAGGTAGATTCCCTATCTCTTCCTCTTTGGTTTGGTTTGGTGGGCATTTATCCTGTTCCTTTACCTGCTGAGTATTCCTCTGTCTCTTCATCTTGTTTATATTGCTGAGTTTGGGGTGGCCTTTTTGTATTCTGGCAGTTTGTGGAGTTCTCTTTATTATGGAGTTTCCTCGCTGTGGGTGGGTTTGTATCGGTGGCTTGTCAAGGTTTCTTGGTTAGGGAAGCTTGTGTCGGTGTTCTCGTGGGTGGAGCTGGATTTCTTCTCTCTGGAGTGCAATGAAGTGTCTAGTAATGAGTTATGAGATGTCAATGGTTTTGGAGTAACTTTGGGCAGCCTGTATATTGAAGCTCAGGGCTGTGTTCCTGTGTTGGAGAATTTGTGCAGTATGTCTTGCTCTGGAACTTGTTGGCCTTTGGGTGGTGCTTGGTTTCAGTGTAGGTAAGGAGGTGTTTGATGAGCTCCTATCGATTAATATTCCCTGGATTCAGGAGTTCTCTGGTGTTCTCAGGATTTGGACTTAAGCCTCCCGCTTCTGGTTTTCAGTCTTATTTTAACAGTAGTCTCAAGACTTCTCCTTCCATACAGCACTGTTGATAAAACATCTAGGTTAAAGATGAAAAGTTTCTCCACAGTGAGGGACATCCAGAGAGGTTCACAGAGTTACATTGAGAATAGAAGAGGGAGGAGGGATTTAGAGGTGACCTGAATGAGATGAGGTGGAATCAAAAGAGGAGAGAGCAATCTAGCCAGTAATCAATTCCTTATGTGCACTCCACAGTCTGGACTGCTCAGAGATGTTCATGGAGTTATACAGAGAAGAGAAGAGGGAGGAAGGAGACAGAGGTGGCCAGGAGGATAAAAGGGGGGAATGAAAAGGAGAGACACAGATCCAGCCAGTAATCAGTTCCCTAAGTGTTGTCCACCATCTGGAACACACAGAGATTCAGAGAGTTAGGTAGAAAAGAGAAGGGGGAGGGAGGAGACAGAGGCGACCAGGTGGAGAAAAAGGAGAGTCCAAAGGGGGAGAGAGCAGTCAAGCCAGTAATCTCACTCCCAAGTAAAAATGGGTACTGAAGATTGGGTTCTTAAAGGTACAAAATTGATAACAAATACCAAAAAGCAAAGATTAAAATTCTAGAGTAGAGGTTGGATTTTCAAAAATACAATATTAAAGAGAAGAAGAAGAAGAGAAAAAAAAACAAAGTCAAAAATTATTAAAATATATATATATATATGAAGTTTGCTTTAAAAATAGTCTTTTTTTTTTTGAAAAGTAATAGTAGGTTATAAGAACAAAAATTAAAAGAGTAATAGAGGACTTAAAAATTAAAAAAAGTTAAAAAAATAAAGAATGATCATAAAAATAGTACAAATAAAGCTAGGACTTTCTCTGGTGTTTTTGTGGGCAGTGTGGGGTCAGTTCATTTTCGGATAGTTCCTTGGTCCGGCTTATATTTCTCAAGATCTATAGGCTCCTTCCTATGTAGTCGGTACTAACTACAGGGTTTTAATCTAGTGCACCTTTCACTTCCAAGGTGGTTCCCTCTGTTTTAGCTTATTCTGTTTGCTGGTGTCTTCAGTGTCTGATTTCTGCCCTGACACAAGGGGAGCGGTGGTGGACACTTTTTTTTTTTTTTAGGCTCTCTTGTTCATTCGCGCTGTGGGGAGGGAGGGACGCTGCAAACAAATAACACTGCCGTGTGCTCGCAGTGTCTCAGCAGCACTGGGCCTGCCCCCACTCAAAGCGTGTGCACCCTCCCTGCCCACACAGCTCAGGCTCTAGGTTGCTCCACCAGTAACCATCCGAGGCCGGCCCTGGGCTGCATGCAACTTCCAGGTCTAAGCCTCTCAGGTTCAGGCACTCGGGTAGTCCTCAGAGGCGCAGACTCTGTTGGGCCTGCAGCTCGGGTCATGAGGTGTTGGTGAGTGCGGTCACTGTGACTTATCGCCTCTCTCGTCCCTGCCGCTAGGTTTTCTGGGTGTACAACTGGCACACCTTTTCAGGCGGATGATGACTGTCCAGAACCCCAAGAAATCTTAGTTAGCAAAGAAACCTGATTGCAGTTCGGTAGATGATGTCTCTCTGGGGCTGCGATTGCCCCCTTCTGGCTCTGGCTGCCTGTCAACGGAGGGGGATGGTCTGCAGTGGGCTAGTTCTGTTCAGCCCTTTGTTCTCTGCATGGCCTGGCAGTGTCTTAGGGCTTTTTGCATGGTAGCTATCCCACAGTCTGGTTTGCTAGCCCAAATTAGTTTGCTCTGATTACTCTCAGGGCATTCAGGCCCGATCCTTACTCTAAGCAATGCAGCCCACGCCTCCCTGCCCAGCCCCCGCTTGCTAGTGGCGGGTGCAGGCGTCTGCGCTGCTTCTCCACTGGGGGAGTTACCGTTGGGCTTAATCTGTGGGTTTTAATTATTTACTTATTTTTCCTCCCTATTATGTTGCCCTCGTGCTTCCAAGGCTCGCCACAGACTTGGCAGTGAGAGTGTTACCTGGTGTTTGGAAACTTCTCTCTTTTTAAGGCTCCCTTCCCAGGACGGAGCTCCGTCCCTACCTCTTTTGTCTCTTTTTTTGTCTTTTATATTTTTCTTACCTCCTTTCGAAGACAATGGGCTGCTTTTCTGGGTGCCTGATGTCCTCTGCCGGCATTCAGAAGTTGTTTTGTGGAATTTACTCAGCATTTAAATGTTCTTTTGATAAATTTGTGGGGGAGAAAGTGGTCTCCCCATCCTATTCCTCTGCCATCTTAGGACCGCCTCGAGTGTAATTTTTTAAAATTCAAGATTACCTACATTCAGTCTTTATGTTTATACAGAAAGTAATGTTTTCAAAAGGCCTCAGAAATAAGTATTCTATCACTGTTAAGTATAACAGATAGTTTAGGGATGTTATTAAAAAATAAATCCCTCTTTCTTTGCTGTCTGACAGACAGCCAACCATGTGTAAATTACAATAATTCAGTCATCATAACCTTTCAAGTAACTTCTGAAAGACATTTAATGTTAAAAAATAATATGTGTAGGAATACCTCAGAATAGAAAACCTGGAAAATGTAAATGAGATGAACACGTGAAGTAATATTTTTAAATAATATTATTGCAAATGGGAAAGCTCACCATTAAAGGCAAACATACACTAAAGATAGGAAATCATCTGCACACTAATGTGATAACACAACCAGCAATCATGAGAAGAGGAGAGTACAAATGCCAGACAATGGAAATGTGTTTGAAGTTAAGAGACTGGCAACTTAAAACAAGTGTGTGTGTGTGTGTGTGTGTGTGTGTGTGTGTGTATGTATATGTATACACACACACACATACATACAGTGTGTATATACATATATACTTTAACCTCTGAGCCCCAGGGAAGCCCATATATATATATATATATATAGTATATATAAACTGCTATATCAAAACCTCATGGTAACCACAAATCTGCAATAGGTACACACACAAAAAGAAAAAGCAATCCAAACACAGAAAACAATAGAAAAGATCAATGAAACTAAAAGCTGGTTCTTTGATCAACTTTTAACCAGATTGATCAAGAAGAAAGGGAGAGGACTCAAACTGATAAAAGTAGAAATGAAAAAGGAGAACTCACAAAGGACACCGCAGAAATACAAAAGGACCCATAAGAGATTTAGTACAAGCAACCACATGTTAATAAAACGGAACACATAGAAGAAATAGACATTCTTAGAAAGGAACAATCTTGCAAGACTGAGCCAGAAAGAAATATAAAATATGAGCAAGCCAATCACAAGTACTGATATGGAAACTGTGATTTAAAAAACTTCCAATAAACAAATTCCAGGACCAGATGGCTTCACAGATGAATTCTATGAAACATTTATTTTTAAATGTGATGCAAAAGTAGTTTATTATGATATAATTTATGTAAAGTTAGGTAATATTTACAGTAGAAATGATCAGCTACATCCATGGGAATCTAGCATGTTACACAAAGGAATAAATATTTTGATAAAGTAACACTTCAGTTGTAGTGAACAGTTGATTGATCCGAAATTTTGTTTTTTTAAAAAAAGCTTCAAACTAAATGGTAAAATCCGACAATTTTTAATTGTCAGAGCTATCAAACATTTAGGCAAGAGTTAATATCTATCCTTTAGAAACTTCCAAAAATTGCAGAGGAAGGAACATTCCAAACTCATTATATGAGGCCACCATCACCCTGTGATACCAAAGCCAAAGAAACCACAAAAAAAGAAAATTACAGACCAATATCATTGATGAACACAGACATAAAAATCTTCAACAAAATATTGGCAAACTGAATCCAACAATACATTAAAAGGATTAAACACCATGATCAAGTGGGATTTATCCCAGGGATGCAAGGATTTTTCAATATCCATAAATCAGTGTGTTACACCACATTTTAAAAATGAAGAATAAAAACCATATGATCACTTCGATATATGCAGAAAAAGCTTTTGAAAAAATTTAATATTCATTTATGATAAAAGCTCTCCAGAAAAATGTCATAAAGGAAACATACCTCAACATAATAAAGCCATATGTGATCAACCCACACCTAACATCATATTCATGTGAAAAACTGAAAGCATTTCCTCAAGATCAAAAATGAGACAAGGATGTCCACTCTCACCACTTTTATTCAAAATAATTTTGGAAGTCCTAGCTCCCATCAGAGAAGAAATAAAAAGAATCTAAATTGGAAAAATAAAACTGTCACTACTTGCAGATGATGTGATACCATACATAAAAATCCTAAAGATGCTACCAGAAAAATACTAGAGTCATCAGTGAATTCGGTAATGTAGCAGGATACACAATATGAGGAAATCTCTTGCATTTCTATATTCTGACAACAAAAGAGTAGGAAGAGAAATTAACATATTATTGACCAGGGAATTTTTGCAGAAACTAATGCCTATAACCAGAGATGTGTTAGGTAAATGAATATTGAAATAACATTCAGGTTATTCAGGTAACAAAAGACATATTTCTATGTCTCCAGTCAATAATGCATTAAGGAAACAGTCCCATTTACCATCAAAAAGAATAAAATATCTAGGAATAAATCTACCTAAGGAGGCAAAAGACTTATACTCTGAAAAGTATAAGATGCTGATGAAAGAAATTGAGGACACAAAAAGATGGAA
Source organism: Bos indicus x Bos taurus (assembly GCF_003369695.1). Classification (NCBI taxonomy): domain Eukaryota; kingdom Metazoa; phylum Chordata; class Mammalia; order Artiodactyla; family Bovidae; genus Bos; species Bos indicus x Bos taurus. The sequence goes on along the minus strand of NC_040099.1, from coordinate 6,129,386 downwards.
AGATATACCATGTTCTTGGATTGGGAGAATCAGTATCATCACAATGATTATGCTACCTAAGGCAATCTACAGATTTATTCCAATTCCTAATAAGTTACTGATAGCAATTTTCATAAAACCAGAAAATGGATAGGATATATAGAGAGGGGAACCCTCCTAACCTGTTGGTGGGAACATAAACTGGTACAACCATTATGGCGAGAAGTATGGATGTTATGTTTATTAACTTATGGTTAAGAAAGGGGAAAGTAGGGGAGGGATAACTTAGCAATTCTAAGTTAGTATATGTTAACTTAGCATTAACATACACACACTACCATAAAGAAAATAACCAACAAAGACCTACTGGGTAACAAAAGGAACTCTACTCAATAGTCCATTACAATCAATAGGGGAATAAAATTTGAAAAAGAATGAATATGTATATAATGGGGGCTTCCCAGGTGACACAGTGGTAAGAATCCACCTGCCAATGCAGGAGATGCAAGAGAGGTGTGTTCAATCCCTGGATTGGAAAGATCCTGGGAGGAGGAAATGGCAACCCACTCCAGTACTCTTGTCTGGGAAATCCCAGAGACAAAGGAGCCTGGCAGGCTATAGTCCATAGGGTCACAGAGAATGTGACACAGCTGACTGACTGAACACAGACACATACATACAGATAACTGAATCGCTTTGTTGTAAACCTGAAACTAATACAACATTGTAAATCAAGTAATATAAAATAAAAATTAGATTTAAAATAAAATTTAGCAAATTAACCAAAGTTTTAATAACTCATTACCCATCCAGTGTTTTTAAATCTCTCCTTCCAGAAACTTCTTTCTGACAAGGTATTTGGCTATGGACAAGCCTGTGTGAGGTGCCAAGCTGCACAGGGCATGTGTGGTGCTGGGAAGCGTGGATTTAGGGACACCCCACGAAGAGTGGAGCAGCAGAGGGGACAGTGGAGACACAGATGCGCAACCCCGTGGCAGGGATTTGGAATCAAAACAAGTCAAAGTTAGTAATAGGAAAAAGTCAGACCTCAGAAGTGAGGGTTTTTTTTTGGGGGGGGGGCGGTGTTGGTTTCTGCCTTTTAGAACTTCACGTCTTTAATTTTTTTAATATAATAATTTGATTGTAAGTTGATTATGTAGGGGAACAATATTTGCCACCGTAAAATGTCTCTTTAGGTTTATGGATTATATATTTCAAGCTGAAAACAATCAAGGTCCAAAAAAACTCAGGAAACATCTTTGATTTTCTAAAAATTAGGTAAAGTATAGGTTACTGGAATTGAGCCAGCATCAGAGCATCTGCCAGGGCTGTTGGGTGGGTGTGGTGGGGAAGCCCAGCAGGGCCTGTGGATCTGAGTCCACTGTGTCCCATCCTCTCTGTCCAGCCTGGTAAACATGTATTTATCAGAACATTTGCTTTTCCTTCTCCATGTAAATTGCCTTCCTTCCTTCAAAGTCCCTACACCACTCTCCCCAGTGCCCTCAGACCTTATCTGTCTTTACATGAAGATATTTTAGGTGAGAAGTTCAGCCATTTCAGTGAATTACTCAGTTTTTCTAGGTCTCTCCCATGTATATATCATTTTTTAAAGTTTCATTGTTTCCTGTTATTCTGATATCAATTCAGTTCTTAGATCAGCCAGAGAAACCCAGAAGAATAGGGAAAAATGTCTTTCTTCAACAATTCACACTTAACGAAGTGAATAAACTTATAAATGAATCTTCTTCCCTTAAGTTTTGAGACACATACACATGCACCTGAAATTGTACTATGATTCCTGAAGTTTCTGTATGGAATTGAGTTTGAAGTAAAACTATTAGCATCTATAGTTATGAGCACAGAAACACAGAGGTCCTGGAAAAAACAAGGTAAAGTACAACTATCATTCATTAGGACTAGACAAGACTCATATTGGAAACCAAGGAAAAATAAATTCTCGGGGCCTCGATGATTGAGCAACACACAAGAAGGATCCCACAGGGATCAGCTCTGCAGACAGGAAGTGGACTCCAGGTTTCCTCCAGTGTAAGCAATTTCCTAGTTATTCCATGACTAATTTGTTCTTGTGTGTGAAGTTGCTCAGTCATGTGTCCAGTAATAGTCGAAATCCCATGAACTGTAGCCCGCCAGGCTCCTCTGCCCATGGAATTCTCAGGGCAAGAATACAGGAGTGGGTAGCCATTTCTTCCTCCAGGAGATCTTCCCGATCCAGGGATGGAACCCAGGTTTCTTGCCTTGCAGGCAGATTCTTTACCAACTGAGTCAACAGGGAAGCCCTAATCTGTCCTTAGGGGAAGCAGAAAATTCTATGCTCAATCAGAGCAGAGAGGAGCCAAGAAGGAAGCACACTAAAAGCTTCCCCTACTTGTGCTAACATTGAATTTGTAATTCCCTTCCACCCCTCACATGGCTAATTACACATCAGGAGCCAGTGGGGCTCAGTCAGAGTCTTCAGATGACCCCACACCTTTCAAAGGGAATTCAGACTCTAGTCCCTTTCTTCTCAGACAAATCAAAACCTTCCTAAAATTAAGTTCCTGGAGGAACTTAATTAGTTCATTGTGCTCTCACTACAGGATTTTTTTCTTGATCTCTCAGCAAACTAAATTGAAAAATAAGTTTGAGGAGAAAAGCTCACACCAGAGAACTGAAACCATCCCAACGGTCCAAAAGGGCGTTGAAAAGAACAAGTCTCTGTACTGGGGCAAAAGCATTCAGCATTTTCTGGATAAGCTTTTTTCAATTTCTAATGAAATTTCAAGAGGCAAGATGAATCTCACTTGCCCTTCACAAAAATAAATTTTGTTTTTAATGTGTTCAGTGAAATAAAACTGGCCAAGGAGAGTTTACAGGGGACTGTTAGTGCTAGCAAGTTCCTGCCATTGGGAGGCGGGGGGAATCTTGAGCTCCACCACCCCTCCTGCCCTCTCCCCCCACTCCTGCTCCCTGCCATGGCCTCTGGTGCATCACCCATCTGCCTTCTAGTTTCCACATTTAGGAAGAAGAGCGTGAAGGCTTCCATTTTCTTTTCCAAAGATGTAAATGCCTGGTTTTCCATCTCATTGCTGACCAGTCTATAGGAGCTGAGAGCAAACACCTTCATGACTGCACCTGCCCCACCCTCCAAGGCCCATGAAGGATTCTGTGAACCTGGGGAGATTTGGTCTACTTTCTCACACTCAGTTTTGGATCAGTTCATTCTTTCGATAAACATTTCTTGACTGTCTGCTGTGCAGAGCTCTATACCAGTAACTGTTCCCCAGAAGTGTTTAGAGTTTGGGGGTGAAAATACAAGTTAAGAGACAGCAGAGTACACTAGTGACCAATGTTTTTAAAAGTGTCAGAAGAGTGAGGACTCTGGGAGCTCAGACATTTTTAGGGTTTCCAGAAAGGTTTCTGAGGGAAGTGATGTCTAAGCTGAAGTTTGAAAGTAAAGAGGAATTTGCCACCCACTGGAAATGATGTGGGAGACTCTCCAGGTGAGCTGAAGCTTTCTGTGGTTGACTCTGGCTGGGACATAGAAATCAGTGCACAGAAGCTGAGATGAGAGTAAAGAAAAGGTTCCAAATGACAGAGAGCCATTTAGCCAACAGCAAAATTCAATGAACACAAAGAAAGAGTGTCCCCTCCCCAAATAAAAACAATAAAAGCATGAGAAGGGCACTAAATCCAGGAGGGTTGCAGTGTCATAGAACTTAGGGAAAGCACATGTCAAGATTGTGAGAAAATGATGAACGACAGGTATGAGACACCAAATGCATTACAGGGCATCAGCCAGACCATAAATAAGACAGAACACTAGCTCACGAAATGCAGTGGCCAGCCCTGAAGCCAAACCCAGCTTCTGCAACAGGCTCCGTAGGGTCAGTCCTGGAAAGCCTGACAGCTTTCCTACATTTTATTAATTCCCTCACTTCCAATGTGAACCAACCAGAAAAATGCAAACCTGCTCCCCTTACCAATCACATAGGATACCCTGCTCCTGGTTCGCCCACGGTCAACTTCCCTGTGCCCCCAGTGTCCCACCAAGACACACCTGAAGCCTCGCCACTCGCCTATTTGCCCTTGAGTCTCATCAAACACAAGAGATGGTGGTGGATCGTTTGGCTACAGCAAGTTCTGAATAAATAGCCCCTGCTGGTTCCCATTCAAATGCTGTTTATCTCCCCAGGTATATTTTTGAAGAAGCTTGATCAGGAGGGGGAACAGAAAGAGCACAGACTCTTGCCAAGATGGTGGCAGCCACTCAGTAATTCTTGTCCAATGGCATCTAATTTCTGACAATTGCAAGGGGATCAAAGGACCTAAGAAAATAGAGCAGTAGGTTGTCTGAAACAAGTAAGGAAGAATTAAGTTTGCTGCTGGTTTATCACAACTCCTGTGATGTAAGTGCAGGAGTGACTCAAAGCTCCTAGGAGGAGGACTCCTAGATGCCTGCTTGGTTTTAATCTTGACTCTTTCCTTAGACAGAAAAATACGGTGATTAACAGCATGAAGCATATACTTAGCCTGCATTCAGAATACCAACTCCACCACTTCCTGCCTATGTACATCTAAAAAAGTAATTTCTCTGTGCTTCAGTTACCCCACCTGTAAAATGGAGATAATGCCATTGTTTAGTGGCTAAGTCATGTCCAACTCTTTTGTGACCCCATGGACTGTAGGCTCCTTTGTCCATGGTATAATAGCACTGAACTTTTGGGGATGTTTTTTTGATGATTAAATTTTACTTGTAAAAACATGTACAACAGTGCCTGAGCCATATTAATTACTACTTAATTAAATTATTTTCCATGTCTTTGGAGGATTGCTAAACACCTCTCTGTAGCCCAGATAAGACATTTAAGTCCGAATCACTACATCATTTTATGTGGGTGATGTCCTTCCTTGAATGTCTCATGGGCAAGCATCCCAGAACACAAGTCACAATCCCACATCTCCCTGCAGTGTTTGATGGAAACTGTGTAGTAACAGAATAAAATTAGAATCATGATATCTCCATGAGGGCAGCTTCTCTCCATTTCCGTGGGAGTCTGCTGTCAGTTTCTCAAATAGGGTTGGTGGATAGCAAGTTGGAGAAAACTTCTAGGGGGCATAGGAAGACAGGGATAGAGAGTCCCTGGGGATTTACCATTAGAAAGGTCACACTTACCAGTGAGAACGTGTCCAGCTATTATGATCATTGATACAACAAAGATGCAGCTACAAGTGGCCTCCTTGAATTTTACAATCAGGAGATACAGGTTCAATCCCTGGATTGGGAAGGTCCCCTGGAGAAGGGCATGGCAACTCACTCTACTATTCTTGCTGGGAAAATCCCATGGACTGAGGCAGTTGCAAAGAATTGGACAGGACTGAAGCGACTGAGCATACACAAAAGTCACACATATGACCTGGGATGTCATGTCCTCAGGTGACTGAGACACCCAAACTAGGCTTTTCCACTTCAAGAAAGCCTCAGTAGCATATCCCCCCAGTCTACACCATTGAGACAGACAACACAACAGGCTGCCCTTAATCCTATGTCCCCTGCCTGGGAAACGGCACCCCTGAAGACTGGGGCTGCTCCTGCATTGACCTGCCAGCCCCTCCTGGAACTACTTTTCACCATCATACTCCGTTAACTTTTTCCAGGTGCTGTCAACTCAACTGTCTCAGCATTTCTCCAGTCTTCCTGCTTGTTAAATCTTCGAAGCTTCTACAGCAATCCCAGCCACCACCATCTCCCCAATATCTTACACTAGCCCCCAGCCCAATATTCTGAGTCCCTACATTCACACTCCTGCAGTTTTCTCCACTACCAGTCAGAATGTTTTAACTTCCAAATATAAATCTTCCTTCTCTGCTCAAAGAACCCCTGCTTCCCAATAAAGGCACCATCATGCCCCCAGCTTGTCCCAGTCAGCCCCCCCATGAACTGTTCTTGACCCTCACCAGTCTTAGGTACCACTGTCCTCTCCAGGGTGAGACATCTGGTTTTTGATTTTCTGCCTCAAGGGCTTCCCATCAGTGGGTCTTCACTCCTGAACTGATTCCCCCCGACTTTGGGCCATTAACTCTTTCCAGCATCTCAGTCCACTGAAACACCACTGTCACCAAGACAACTTGCCCCTCTTTTTTTTGCTTAACAGGTTTATTACCAATGCAGTGAAACAATTATTACCAATGCAGTGAAACAATTCATTGTGCAATCTTGTTTGATGCCCGTCTCTCCCATTAGACTATCAGCCCCAAGAGATCAACATCCAGCCCGGACTGGGCATTTGTTAAAGGCTTATTGTATAAATAGGAGAAGGCTGTGAAGAAGAAAGTGGATTTGCCCAGAGGACAGTGACAGATGATGGAGCAATATTTACAACTTGCTTTAGATTTAGGGCATAATTTAGAATGACATCTATATGGTTCAGCAGTGGAGACCAGAGATGAAGTAAGTTTTTGCTTTTGTCTTTATTTTAAAGTATATTGGAAGAACAGAACAAGGTAGTTAAAAATCTGTCAAAATTTATTTGTTGATAGGATTTAAGAAGGAAGACTAGCCAAGAAAGAATTTGTTTCTGGTCTCATACGTATTTGACTTGGTAGTATATGCAGACTCATCAATTGAATGTAGAAATTTTGAACTTGATTTCAGAGCAAAGTGTTGAAGAAAAGGAAATAATTTCTCTGTTTGGGTACTACCTTTGAGGCTTCTATCGATTCATGGCAGAGAATCGTACAGTAAAATCAATAAGAGAATAAAAACTACTAGCAAAAACAAAGTTCATGATTACTAGATTACCTATTTACCTACACAAAGACCAAGTTGATTAATACCGCTCGTTATTAAAGTTGAAGGCACAAATACTCTTGCTTTTTTTTTTTAAAGAAATGGGCATAGATTCACTTTCAGTTTGCATTTCCAAAAAGTCACATAGTTTACTTATCAGACCACTGTGGTTGATATGAGGTTAAACTTATGTAAATTGTCTTTACAGTGATGTAGTGTTAAAGGATTTTTTAAAGTCTTTGCTCAGAAAATGCTGAATTGGTTATCAAGCGATCCTGGGCATTGATGGTTAGGAAACTAATTTTACTAGGTATTTTGCATTCACTTAAGAAGTTGTAGGACAGATAAACAACTCTGCCAGATGTGTTGTGTCAGACTAAGTGGATTTTGTTTTAGCTGAGCCCAGCAACTCTTCCAGCGTGTCCTGAGAGACACCCCATTCAGGGCAGGACATGAAATCAGGTGTGGAGCACAGAGGCAAAACAATTTACTGTGAGTGGATTTAACTGTCTCAGCAAAAAAAAAAAAAAAAATTCATGAAGGAAAAATGTTAACCACCCTCTCCTTACAGAAGAGGAAGCTAACAACTTTAAAGATAAATGCTTGCCTTTCTTTAGACGTTATACCATTTCTGTGAAGGCTTTGGAAGATTTATAAGTGTGATTTTAAAACAATTTTCTGTTTCTTTGTGATAACCCCTAAACCACTCTCAAAGAATCACGGATCTAAGGGTGCAGTGGGGGTGGTAGGAATGACTCCTGATCATTACACCCAACTGGTTTTTAATTGTCAAGTAGTACTGTGAATATTAAAAAAAAAAAAAAAAGTTACAGATTTCCATTTCCCTGCCCCTTTCATTGTTACAGCGCTGCTTCTCTACTGTTCTACTTCATCTTAGGAAAAGCTCAGAAAACTGACGTCTATCCAGCTCTGTGAGCACCGCAGGCAGTCAAGTTATCAGGCTGTTTACATGGTGATAGTAACTGTCCAAATACCTCGGAAAAGCTATCATAAGTTATCATGTCACGCTTCGAGTCTGTTTTTTGTGAGGGCATATATGCAGGCTTTAAGCAATCTGGCAAGAAAATCACACAAAAAAGATAATAATGCATTCATGTTACTCAGTCTGGCTCAAAATTAACAGCTGCTGGTCAGTAATATCATGGCTCATTTGTGCAGCTCTTTCTGGAACTCTCCAAATGTAGGACTGCACCAGAAATGGAGTCAACATTCCCACGAATTAGTTGCATAAATATTTTGGAAGATTGGAAAAGTGAAAGTCACTCAGTCATGTCCAACTCTTTGCAATCCCATGGCCTATAGAGTCCATGGGATTCTCCAGGCCAAAATACTGGAGTGGGTAGCCTTTCCCTTCTCCAGAGGATCTTCCCAACCCAGGTATCAAACCCAGATCTCAGGCACTGCAGGCAGATTCTTTACTGACTGAGCCACATGGGAAGATTGAAAACTCACAGATAAATGAGCTAGTTTTTCAATTTGAGTTTACCGTACACCAATGCAATGTTTCCAAATAACCACTCTCTATAGTCTCCATAGTGATGAGGTTTAATTAAAAAAAAAAACAATAAGGACATTCTTACATATTTAAACTTACACTTTATCCTAGCATCCTTTCTTCCCTTGAGGAATTTATAGAAGTTTATCAGGAAAGAAGGAACTGTCTAATCCTTGGTCCATGTAGCACAGAGGAAAGGTAACAATTCAACTGCTAACTATGACAGTATACTATCATATTACAATAATTATCATCCTCTTCCTATTTCTGACACTGGAATTATTCTAAAATTTGAAAATAAAATTTAATGTTCATTGTGATAGTTTGACAGTGAAATCTTTTTAAGGTATGACAGTTTCTTCCCAGCTGACAAAATAATTGTTACTTTTCAGCCTTTAGATGAAAAAACAAACAGTAGTTTCATTGAGGAGTCTGGCTTCACACCCAAACCCTGGGAGTGATCAATCCGTTAGGCCCAGCCCTTGGCAATGACAAAGGGTTCACCTGCTTCCCCGACACCTCCCTACACCAGACTTGGCGCAGAGACGGCACACAGCCAACTCTGGAGGAAGCTACAGTTAAAGGCATCGCCCTCCACCCTCCAGGCAGCCCTGTTCTTAAGAAGACACGTGCTCTGTGCTCGGGGACCTCCATGCAGGGGCTTCCCTGGGCCAATACCTCTCAGGTGTCTCTGCGAGACCCCCTTGCGGGAGGTGGACACGGGTGAGGGTTGCGGGGGAGGGCAGAGTGGGAGGGCTTGGGGGAGGAGACTTGAACATCCCTTTCTCCGCCAGGATGCAGGGACTCAGCGGTCCTCCATCCTGGTCCTTCTCTTCCCCCTTCTTCCATCTTTGGATCAGGGCTCTCTGGGCTTGATGTTGAGGTGCTTTAGTAGCATATTTGGAATATTTGCTCTTGTTTACATTTTAAACATCTGAGTATCTTTGGGTTTGAATAAGACAGTTAAAAAACCATTATTATTTTGAAAGCTGAAACACTGGATTTACCACTTTTTTCATTTACTGGGTGTTACATGAATCTTGTTTCCTGTCTTCCATTTTTTCTCAACATACCATATCTTTTGTTGAAATACTGAGAACAATCATATTTCTATTTTTCCAATGTTGTTTCTTATATTTCAACTCATATTTTTCTATTAATGTTGAGAATTTCAGGATCCATAATGTTCAACTAATCCAAAAGGAACATGCTTTCACTCAGTACCACAGCAGTATACTAAAATCTGGAATTTTAATGAATTTTATGAATTCTTAAGGTAAATACAATGTGTCTTAATTTTGTGTTTTATAAATCTTCTGTTTCTAAAGGTTTACATAAGTACAAGTAAAGGACAGGATGGAGAAATGTAGAACAGAGGAGATATTATGACAAATAGTTAGTGAACTATAATATGTAAACAATGACAACATTCACAGATATAGCTATTTCCCCTAGAAGACATCATTATGAATAGGCCTACAAAGAGAGGAAAGATAAGTGTCACCAATTATTTTGGAATTAGAATGGATGTTTCAAGAAAAATAAGTATGAATAATCATACAATGAGCAATTAGGGGAACTGTGCCTACAGTTTATCCTTTGCCTTTTAAAGCTGTATTTATTCCTAATCATTTTCAAATGAATGTGATGGGGATCCTCCTATCTGCCAAGCATGGGTAGATACCGGCCACATGAATTATTTTCAAATAGAATTTGCCAGCTACACAAATAATTTTAAATCCTTCCGAAAACATACATACAAATATTATGCTCCATAAAAATTCACCACTTTATCCAGGAATACATAATTAAACAGTAAGGTCTGTGTGGAGGACATGCTCACAACAAGGGTAAGTGAGGAGACATGTTCCCTCCATCCCTCCTCCCCAGTCTCCCTGATAGGACAGGAAGGAGTGTCAGAATCTCACTGAGAAATGAAGCAATGCCTGTTAGAAACCAGGAGAGGGGAGACCAGAGTGGGCCTCCCTGCATTTTCTACATTAACCACGGAAGTGCTGGGTCATCCCATCCCCTGACCCCAGTGAGGACACTGCGTCCCTGTCTTCCCCAGGTCCACGTGGTCCTCCATCCAGAACAAAGCTCCCTGGGATACCCCATCCCAAGCACAGCGGCAGCCATCATCACCTCATCACCATGAGGTCAGTGTCCTTCCTGCCAATGTGTCTACTCTGCCCTTTCCAGAGGAGTGCATGGGGCAGCAGAAACCAGACTCTGTCACCAGGAAGGACAGTGGGGCTGGGCTCCCGGGAGTGACCAGAAGTGACTGGAGCCACTTCTCGGTCTCCCCACCACCCCCCGCCCCCCCAGCCTTGCTCTGTGCTTTGCTTTGGCTGCGACAGCTGCACCCCCACTAGGGGAGCTGCAGAGGTCACCTGTTGCCACTGCTCAAGCCCCCGCTCAGCACCGGGGCGCTTGTGTGAGCGCTCCCGGCCTGGGCAGCCACCCCAGGACCTTCCCGTCTGTCATGTCTGAGCCTTTCGTCCCTCGGGGCAGGGGTCTCTGGGCTCTGGTCCCACGTCCCTCAGGGCTGAGGTCTTGGGGATCCAGTCTCCCCCTTGGAGAAGCATCTGGAGCAGCATCGTGAGGTCCCTGCTCTGAGAGGCCAGTGCATCGCAGCTCCATCTCCTGTGAAGAGACCTCAGCTGGGTGGTCTCAGCACAGGTGGGGTGATGATGATGCTCTGAGAGACTCAGAGATGCTCAGGGGGCCTCTTCAGAAGGATGAGGACACCCCGATGGATGAGCGGGATCTGCTCCTCTGAGGCCACAAAGGCTGATTATTAAAACCAGCTGCTCAATTTCAGAAAAATAAATGACCCAATCAAAAAATGGGCCAAAGAACTAAACAGACAGTTCTCCAAAGAAGACTTACAGATGGCTAACAAACACATGAAAAGATGTTCAGCATCACTCATTATCAGAGAAATGCAAATCAAAACCACAATGAGGTACCATCTCACGTTGGTCAGAACGGCTGCTATCAAAAAGTCTACAAACAATAAATGCTGGAGAGGGTGTGGAGAAAAGGGAACCCTCGTACAGTGCTCTGGGAATGCAGACTAGTACAGCCACTATGGAGAACAGTGTGGAGATTCCTTAAAAAATTGGAAATAGAACTGCCATATGACCCAGGAATCCCACTGCTGGGCTTACACACCGAGGAAACCAGAATTGAAAGAGACACGTGTACCCCAATGTTCATTGCAGCACTGTTTATAATAGCCAGGGCATGGAAGCAACCTAGATGTCCATCAGCAGATGAATGGATAAGAAAGCTGTGGTACATATACACAATGGAGTATTACTCGGCCATTAAAAAGAATACATTTGAATCAGTTCTAATGAGGTGGATGAAACTAGAGCCTATTATACAGAGTGAGAAGTCAGAAAGTCAGAAAGAAAAGTCAGAAAGAAAGTCAGCAATAAAGTATACTAACACACATATAAGGAATTTAGAAAGATGGTAACGATAACCCTGTATGCGAGACAGCAAAAGAGACACAGATGTATAGAACGATCTTTTGGACTCTGGGGGAGAAGGTGAGGGTGGGATGATTTGAGAGAATGGCACTGAAACATGTATATTATCTTATGTGAAACAGATAGCCAGTCCAGGTTCAATGCGTGAGACAGGGCGTTCAGGGATGGTGCACTGGGATGACCCAGAGGGATGGGATGGGGAGGGAGGTGGGAGAGGGGTTCAGGATGGGGGACACATGTACACCCAAGGCTGATTCATGTCAATGTGTAGCAAAAACAACTACAATATTGTAAAGTAATTAGCCTCCAATTAAAAAAAAAAAATACAGCGGTGACGGTTCAGGACGCCTCCGTAACCTGGGGGTTGGCAGCGATCATCCGGGCTCACTACAGCCATTTGGCTTCCTACGCCCCAGTGACTTTTCCAAAAGACCAATTAGCTCCGTGCAAAATGTTAACTAGAGACAAAGATACAAGCAGGACAAAAAAGTGTGAGGGATGCCTTTCATTTTCTTAAAGTTAAACGTCCCTTTTGTTCTCAGCAATATCTCGCCTGCTGTTCAGTCTCAAAGGGAGAGGCGATTTCATTGCCCGTAAAAAGCGCTGTGAGCCCTGGGCGCCGCGCTGCAGACCCACGGGCTGTGACAATGGCTTTTCTCTGTCACTCCCGGCTCTCTTCTGTGTCCCCCTGCACCCCACTCAGTTTTTAATTTGCTTGTCACACAATCCCTCTAACCTCACCTGTAAGTGAAAAATAATAAAGTTCTCAGCATGACAGAGCATTGCTGTACATCAGAGCGCTCAAAACGGGCATGTTTCACTCCACTTCCAAATTCCCTTCGCCATGGCTGATGCAAACCAGCAACCAAACCCCAACCAGCCGGAGACACCAACTCCGACTCCCTGTGATCCCCACGCTCAGGTCGACAACACGCAGGATCCCCTTTGTGAACCTTCCAGCATCTCCCCTGAAGAAATTTACCTTAGGCCTCCCTGTCACAAGTCTCAGCCGCTTCAAAGACTGACAACTCACTAGAGAGTTTTCTGCTTGATGAACTCATGTCTGCCTCCGAGTGAGGGCTGAGGGCCTCTTTCCTTTGTTCTGCGCTGATGACTTGCGCTGAGACTAACTTTAGAATCAGAATTTTGGCGCTTACGAGGGCCTTGCAAATTCCATAGTACACATCTCTGTGGATCTACAGGTTAAATGATGTGCTTGAAGGTCACCGGATTAACTAGTGGAACATCAGGCACATTACCCTCGGCTCCTGGTCCCCAGCCCTCACTCTCCTCCTCTGCTGTGTCAGGAGGACTGATGTTATGAAACCCTGTACCGTCTAAGGGAGATGAGGTCAAAGATCAGCTCCATGCCTGCGCCCCTCTATTCCCAAGATGAATTAGGGAGTTCTCCGTACAGCCCACGTCAGTGATGCTACACAGCTCACTTTATGCAATTCGATTGGCAAGTTTCTCTCAAGTTTAGCTTCAGGCTGGAAACAAAGGAAAGGGTCAGCCCTGGACGAACCATCTGCCAACATCAATCTCCCACCACACAAGCATGCGACCAACAAAGGATCAAGAGGGAGTTTTATGGGAAGGAGTTTCTTTTAATGTAAACACAAGGATCTGCTATTACTGCTAAAATCCAAAACACAAACAGCACTGAATTCTGGAGAAGAAGTGGAGCAACAGGAACTCTCATTCATTCCTGGGGGGAATAAAATGGTGCAGCCATGTTGGAAGACAGTTCATCAGGTTCTTATAAAGCCAAATGGAGGCTTATCATCCAATCCAGCAATCACGTCCCCAAGTGTTTACCCAAGTGAGTTAAGTTTTGTTCATACCAAAACCTGTACATGAATGTTGATAGCTGCTTTACTCATAACTTTCAAATTGGTATCAACCAGGATGTTCTTCAATAGGTCAATAAACAAACTATGGTACATCCAGATAACAGAAAAGTATTCAGTGATAGAAAGTAATGAGTTTTATCAACCATGAAGAGATGGAGAACCTTCAGTATACATGGCAGAGTTAAAGAAGCTAGTCGTGAAGTCTACATAGTGTATGATTCTAACTATGAAATTCTGGAGAAGGCAAACTTTGGCAGGAGAAAGTACCTTTCTAGAGTAGAAAGAGTAGGCTGCGTTGGTTTTCTGGGAGGTGATGAGGTGAAACAGGTCATTTTAAGGAGGTGAAACTGTTCTGTGTGAAACTGTAACACTGGATCCCCAGTGATCCCTGTGAAAGTCGCTCAGTCATGTCTGACTCTTTATGACCCCATGGACTTTACAGTCCATGGAATTCTCCAGGCCAAATACTGGAGTGGGTAGCCTTTCCCTTCTCCAGGGGACATGCCCAACCCAGGGATCAAACCAAGGTCTCCCGTATTGCTGGTAGATTCTTTACCAGCTGAGGCAGATCCCTGGCCTCTAGCAATAGGGACAGTGGATAGGTACCATGAATCTATCAAAACCCATAGGACTGTACAAAGAGTGAACCCAATGTAAACTACAGGCTTTAGATAATAATGTATTAATATTGCTTCAATTATAATATACCACAATGCAAGATGTTAATAGGGGAAACTATGCCCCTATGAAGGGACACATGAGGATTCTGCTCAATTTTTCTATGAATATAAGACTGCTCTAAAAATAACAGCTGTTTTTAAAAGTGTAAACACTGCATATTCAATAAGAAAAACATTACCATGTTGAGGTAGTTCTTGCTGACATTATCTTCCACCTACAAATATTGTCATCATTCATTCCAAGTTACTGAGGTGTCCTTAGGTCAAATTTATTTAGGTGTAAGTCACTGTTCTTGTGGACAGTACATTCTAGTGAATTGCTGACATAATTGCCAGGTTTCCATCTCAATTCTTTTTGTGTTAACTCACTTAACACTCGTGAGATCACAAGGAGTGGGATCATTAGTATCATCCCCTACAGATGTGAGAACTCAGGCTCCGAGAGGCAAAGGGACTTGCCCCTAGTTACAGACAGACAAATGCTGAAAGAAGAGATCTGAACACAGACCACTTGGTTCTGACATACTTGCTAAGAACCACTGAATTGGAGCAGAGAAAACTAAGGTAAAACTTAGGAAACTGACAACGTGATTACAGTTCTTCCCAGAAAACCCAAAATTCAGGGGCAGAAACGAAGGAAACAAAAATGAACAAAGTAAGACTATAGCCTCAAGAAAACTCACTTTCAACTAATGAACTGTGTTAAATGTCTGGAACAGCAGAGGGAACCTGAAGGAGATCTTGGTGGGCATTGGGTGTCAGACTTCAGAGAAGATTTCAGCCAAAAGACCCTAAAAGGAAGAAGGTGGAGCAGAGGGGCACAAGAGAGCACTTGTAACATGTGGGATGTGCAAGCAGTTTGACACATGAGCATGGGGAAATGGTCCAAGATGAGGCTGCCTGGGTTAGACCAGGGGGACAGTCTATGCACCTGGGTCCTCAGGGGTGGTCCCGTGGCAGCATTGGCACCACTTGGGGACTTCAGACACAGATTCTCAGGGTCCATCCTCAATTTCAGCATCTACTCAGCTGACCCTTGAATAGCTCTGGGGTGAGGGATGTTGTGTGTAATATACTCTCCATCACAGAATTCCTCTGTATCCTATGATCCTCAACATCTACAGGTCCATATCTCAGGAGTCACCCAACCAGGGATCTTGTATTACCATGTAGCATTCACCACTGATATAAGTGGATCCAGGCAGTTCAAACCCATGTTTAAGGATCAACTATTTTATAACACCTCCAAGTGACTCTAGCATAGCATAAGTCACTCAGTCATGTCCTACTCTTTGCGACCCCATGGCCTGTAGCCTGCCCACCTCCTCTGTCCATAGGTTTTCCCATGCACGAACACTGGAGTGGGTTGCCATTTCCTTCTCCAATGTATGAAAGTGAAAAGTGAAAGTGAGGTCGCTCAGTCGTGTCCGACTCTTAGCGACCCCATGGACTGGAGCCTACCAGGCTCCTCCATCCATGGGATTTTCCAGGCAAGAGTACTGGAGTGGGTGCCACTGCCTTCTCCGAGCAAGTGACTCTAATGAGGCTAAATTCTGAGAAACACTAGGCTAAGTCAAGCATTTGGATGTCATTTGGTATGAGACAGAAAGCTACAGAAGGATATTATGAAGGGCAGAAACAGGTAGAGCAAGGAAATTCTACTCAGGTAGTCAAAACGGAGTCCCAAGGTCATTCCAAGAAGCTTTGATAATACAGAAGATCACAGAATCAGCTGTGCATCTTGAACATCCAGAGAGTTGCCCTGATGAGACTAGTTTCTAAAACAAAGAAACTTATTGGCCATAAGTCTATTCTTTGGCCAGTAACTAATACCTCAAGGCACCCCACCTTAGACATACAGATTTACATTCCACTTACAAGAAATACTGATATGAACCCAGAGAACATATTTAGGCTACTCAACTAGGAAATGAAGCCTTTGGGACTCAGTGAAGATGGCCTTGTGTTGTTGCTTTTTTTTATTTAGAGCCCCCATTTGAAAACTGGCTAGGGGCTACCTCCACTTTATAATGACTGTGTCCCCTTTAAAATCTCACTCCTTGATGAGGCCACAGTTGGGGGTGTAGACTGTGTCATTCACCTTGTCTCCTCTTCTGGAAAGAGGGCTTTCACTTTACTTCAACTGGTTCAAAATTGAGGATTTGGAGGACTTCAACAACTTGCAACAAATAAAAAATCACCTGTCAAGAGGGCAAAATCTTTGAAAAACTGGCTCATGGAGAGATGAAAATTATGATTGTACTAAGGAGAGAGCTGACAACCATAAAAAGTCACCAACCCGTTGTTGGTAACTGTAAGTCATGTGACGAGGAATCAGATCCTCATTCAAGGAGTTGAGGAAACCATCGCTACTGTCATAAAAAATCTGTTCCTGTCTATGCCGTCCTGGTTCAGCCACTATCTTAGGAATCTACTGGAGATTCCGAGTTTGAGATTTTGATGTATTAGGTGGTTGCTTCCTTGAGTGTTCTATTCCACTTGTTTAGGACTTTTTGGTTTATACATCTAAAGGGTGATGGGGAAATGGAAGCATTTATTTACTATAAAGGGATCCGTAATAAAAACACATCAATCACTTTGATTTATGTGATTTCCAGTCCACTAGGATGGAGTCTGCCCTCTTACTGTACCATGAACTTCCCACCGGTGCCTTCTTGGCCACATCTGTCCAGCACAGGACACACTCCAAGCCCCGGCGAGTCATTTTTCAAAGTCAGTTATTCAGAGCACAGTAAACTTTAGTACAGATATTAATAATATGGAGTTCCCTTTGCCTCTGGCCTGCCTGCTAGAGAAACATCAATCACACATTCTCCTTTCCTACCTAGGATTTTAAACCATATGCATTTTACTGGTTTTCTAACTCTATTGTCCATGTGACTAGCAAATCAAATAATCTACCATCGCCCAAAAATGAGTGATCTAGTAACTGCTACTTTTTCATTAACCACAAAATAGGCTTGATACATTATGAAAAAGCAAATTAGGAATTTTTGTGGAGACAATATAGATTTTAGAACACTTTCTTGAAATATTGGCTGAATAAAAAGTTGATTATTAGTATGTCTCAAAAATGAGCAACCCACTCCAGTGTTCTTGCCTGGAGAATCCCAGGGATGGGGGAGCCTGGTGGGCTGCCGTCTATGGGGTCGCAGAGAGTCAGACACGACTGAAGTGACTTAGCAGCAGCAGCAGCATGTCTCAAAAAAGTGCTTAGTTGCTCAGTTGTGTCCAACTCTCTGCAACTTCATGGACTCTAGCCTTCCAGGCTTTTTTGTCCATGGGGATTCTCCAGGCAAGAATACTGGAGTGGGTTGCCGTTTCCTTCTCCACTCAAAAAACTAATGTGTATTTAACTTTAATCAAATTACATTTATTAAGACAATTAACCAATTATGTGAGTGTCTCTCTTCAGGACAAATTAATAAGAGATACAATAAACCTCTTCCCAAATACCATTTATCCTTTTTTTCTGATTATAGAAAATCCAAAACAGATTACCATTTCTTAGATTACATTTTAAATAACGCAAAGTTAAGTCATTCCATTTTAGACTCAGACACAAATCCAATTGATAAATTACTGAAATACATTATTGAAATGCAGTTTTGCAAAATACTGCATTTATCACTTCTATTCACCCAGATCTCACCTGTGCTGCATACAGACACAAGATTCCTATCTGGGCAAACTTGAGTTATGATGAACGTGTTCTTATGAGATATTGAGACAGATTGGGACCTGCGACCCCTCCTGTAGAGTTTGCACCTGGACAAATGTCTCCATGAGCAACAGATCCAAAGAAACTAAGGGATGAGAAATGTTGGCAGGCATGCGCAGTTGGGGTAAATTAGGAACAAGATGCAGAAAGGCCAAAAACCAACCGCTGCTTCTGAGACTCCAGCAGCAGAAGCAGGTTCCCATGCATGATCCCTGCACCCAGCACCAGCAAGGGGGTGGGCAGGCCACTAAGCCCTGCTCCAGCCCAACTCACCAGTCCACCCCATCTTCACCCCATTTAAGGAACCGGCCCACCTGCTCAGGGAGCAGCAAAGACACCTGTTACTGATTTTCACCCCTCATGCCACAGCTGAGTCCCAGTAACGCCTCGCCTGAATTTCTCCTCTGTCCTCTTACCAATTCTGTTGACTAAAGAGTCCAAGAACCTGCCCTGGTAATTGTGACAGAGCAGCAGTTATAAAAACTAAGTTTACCAAATTCAACCACTCATAATCAACGCCACCGAATTTCCAGTAAAGGGGCCAAAAATTCATTAGCTCTCACTTCACATTTTATATTTGATCTGATTTGTTAGAAAGTTCTTCCTCACATTGACCTCAAGTCACTTAAACTTCAGTCTTGCTTTCAAGTTCTATCACTTGGGATTAAACAGTGTATCTTACTTTTTAAGAGTATCACACTCTCTTATTTTCTTCCGGTTATTTATTTTTTTAAATGGTTCTTAACATGCCAAAGTTTTAAATCTTTTTGCAAAGTTTAAAACTCTTTCACTTCCATTTCATTCACCTAGGGGGGAAAACTTGTATTTTTAAAGCCATGCTACTGGGAACCAAAAATATTTGATTTTCTCTTCACATTATGAGTAACTATTACAAACCACACACTAGCCTTGTTGCTCTGGGTACAGTTTAACAAATAAAGGACTTAGAGTAGCTGAATTATATTCTATCTTTATTGGAAGGCCAATATCATGTTTCTGCTAGTTTTTAATGCACATTTCCTCATGTAAGGCTTGGAGTTACAAATAAAGGTTTTTATCTTTTAATGGTTAGTAGCTGCTAAGACTCATCTCTCCTGTACTCTGCACTTTAAGACGGACTGATAGTGAAAGCCAGCTCATGAAGCATTGTTTGTAAATGTAAATGATGACCAGAGCGCTACAAATAAACAGGATTTTTGCTGTGTGAGAGTGAGGTTCATTGGAACAAAACATCTGAAAATTGATTTTTTGATGTATAATATGAAATACTTCAGATGAACACTCACTATTTAAAATAGAACCACCAACAACCATCTGTATAGCAAAGGTAATGCTACTCCATATTCTTTGATAATCTAAGTGAGAAAAGATTGGAAAAAAGATATGTGTATATGCATAACTGAATCACTTTTCTACATAACTGAAACTTATACAACATTATAAACCAACTATACTCCAATAAATTAAGCATTTAGACCTCTTAATTTTTGAATTGAAATTTCCACTTTGGTGAATTTTATCCTCAGGAAATGTTGAAAGCCAGTGCATAAAGATGTGTGTAACAGCAATATTTTTAATATAGATTTTTTTGGTGAAAATGAAAACAGTTTTTTTAAATGAGAAACCACTATAATAATTACAATTTTTAAAATCAAACACAAATAGAGAAAAGACTTGGAAACTTCTCAAACAGACAAAATCACTTTATTCACACAAGCAAAACTGAATTTAGCTAATTTTGCAAGATAAGTGAGACAACCTGGGTCATTTCTTGTTAATGTCTCTGAAAATCATAACCAAAACTTAAGTTGTTCCCCCAAGTTGATAGAAGCTAACCAATTCCTTATTATCAAGAAAACACTAACGTTATAACCAACCACTCTGGTGAATACACAGCCACTGACTTCTTCAGCATCAACTACTTTACAACATACCTCTGAGACTCAGTTCATGTTTGCTTTGAGGACGCCCAGGTTCACCAACTTTGTTCAAATGCACACCATTTTTTTTTTTTTTTTTACTAATTACTACCTCAATGATTCATTTGTTTTATGTCTGCTATTCCTGAATTTTTAATACAATTACGTAAAAATACAAACAAAATTCTGGATGTAAAAACAAATGCATAGTCTATTTATAGCAGCTTAGATTTTTAGAGCATTTTAAAAATATATTTTCAGTTCATCTAATATACTGTAATGCTTTTAATACAATTTATTACAAATTTTTACCTTTGGAGTCATGAAACTTGAACCAACTCCTGCCTCGTCCACTTTCTAGCTGAGGTCAAGCTACTAAAGTATTTCTAGCTTCCTCATCTCTCAAGTTGAGACAACTATTATTTCATAAGGTTCCAGTAGCAAATATTTCTTCTTTTTTTTTTTTAGTGGAGAATTTATTTTATATGGATGGACAACTATCCATCTGAAAGAAAAAATAGCTCCGATTCCTCTCTCATATCACATATAAAAATAAATTTCAGGTAAATTAGTGATTTTTTTTAAAAAAATTTAATTTATTTTAATTGGAGGCTAATTGCTTTACAATATTGTATTGGTTTTGCCATACATGAACATGAATCTGCCATGGGTGTACATGTGTTCCCAATCCTGAACCCCCCCCTCCCACATCCCTCCCCATACCATCCCTCTGGGTCATCCCAGTGCACCAACCCCAAGCATCCTGTATCGGACCTGGACTGGCGATTCGTTTCTTATATTATACATGTTTCAATGCCATTCTCCCAAATCATCCCCCTCTCCCTCTCCCACAAAGTCCAAAAGACTGTTCTATACATCTGTGTCTCTTTTGCTGTCTCACATACAGGGTCATCGTTTCCATCTTTCTAAATTTCATATATATGCTTTAGTATACTGTATTGGTGTTTTTCTTTCTGTATAATCGGCTCCAAAGACAAATTATGAGCACTTTGCAAAACTGTATCAGCACAACTAACAAAAGTTGTCTCTTTGTCTTGGTTTTTCCTCAGAGAAGCTGCCTTTTAAACATTGAGAAGCAAAGAAAACAACCAGTGTGTGCCTGCTTACCTTCTGTCTCTCCCAGGGTCCAGATGAAAGAGCAATAAGACATCATAAAGGGAAGCAGAAAACCATAAGACGGTTGGAAAAACTAGACTCCAAGAAAGTGAAAAAGAGACTGAGGGGAAAATCACCCCAGAAGGGAAAAATAAAAACTAGGGAAACATTCACCCAAGAGAGTGGAGGAGAGTTTGGTTCATCCCAGAAGGTCAGAGCAAACTGCGGGAGAGAAGCGACCAGGACAAGAAGCAGGGGTGGCCCTTAGCGGGCCCACGGCCGGGTAACCACTAAGAACCTTGATTGCCGACCTCGGGTCACACAGGTCCTAGTTCTCTGCATGGCCTGGACTCACGGGCAGGGTAGCCACTCCGCTCAGACGCTCAGTCGTGTCCGACTCTTTGCGACCCCATGGACTGTATAGCCTGCCAAGTTCCTGAGTCCAAGGGATTCTCCCGGCAAGTTTACTGCAATAGGTTGCTATTTCCTCCTCCAGGGGATCAACCCAACCCAGGGATCGAACCCATGTCTCTTTCAACTCCTGCTTTGCCCGGCAGCTTCCTTACCACTAGCGCCACCTAGGAAGCCCACTAACAACCTTAATTCACAACAGCTGGTCACACACAAGGGTGCTGCCGCTCTTTATTTCTGGGTTCTGTAGAGAAAAGCTTTAACTCCTTGAATAAAAATTGAGAACTATTCTCCAAAAAAAAGTGGTTTGTCAAGTCCAGGATAAAAGAACAAAGTTTAAGGAAACTAGACTTTGTATCAGATGCTTGGGAAAAAAAAAATACATGTGTAACAAAAATGTTGCAGGCATCTTTACCTGGGAATAAATGTAATAATAAATCTCCCTGGAGATTAGGAGGGTTTGTTTGTTTTCCTTGTTTTTGGCATTTGTGGGGATTAAGACAGCTTGGGTCCCTTTGGGTTACACCCACACCCAGGCCTCCTTCCTAAAAACCACCCCATTGGTCCTTCCATTACAGGGAACGGACTAATACAGCTTCCCGGGTGATGCTGGTGGTAAAGAACCCACCTGCCACTGCAGCAGAGATAAGAGACTCAGTTCGATCCCTCAGCGGGAAGGTCCCCTGGAGGAGGAAATGGCAGTCCACTCCAGTATTCTTGCCTGGAGAATCCCATGGACAGAGGAGCCTGGGGGTACATTCCATGGGGTTGAAAAGAGTCAGACATGACTGAAGGGACTGAGCAGGTAGACACTATTAGGAAGCATGGCCACAGCAGCAAAGGAAAACCACCCATGCCCGTGATACTCATCAACCTACTCCTTCACAGTACCCGAGCTGTAAGGGGTGATCACTGAGTTTCTGAGGAAAATTCATAGATAGTGTTAAAAACAAGACAATGGGCCCTAAATGGAGACACTTACCCTTAAGCCACACATAGCCAAACCAAGACAGACTTAACTGCCCTTTGGTTCTCCAGGAAACAGAATGTTAAGCCAACCAGTCAGGAGTCAGTAAATGAGCACTGGTAAGGCAACCTGCCTGGGACACACCAGCCACCCCCTGAAGGAAAGTGACTTTGCAAAAACCAACCTACTCTTCTTGCAAAGTGTAGCTTCCTTGTTCCCACTCCCCTCTGCCTGTAGAAATCTCATCTGTACATCCCTCTGAGCTCCTTCCTATCTGCCAGGTTGGATGTGGCCCGATGTGAATGGGTTTTTGCTCAAATAAATTGCTTAAATTTTTCACATGCCTCCATTTATCTTTTAACATAAAAATATATATAAATATCAATATTCAATCAGTTCCTAATCCAGCAATCATAGCTATAGGCATTTAATTTTTAAACACAAAGAAACAGATGTTTTGCAATAATTCATGCCCTCCTGCCAACAAGGTTCCCTGATCAATACATCTTATCAAAGAAAGAAATTAAGTTAATCTGATGTGACTTGCTCATAGTGAACTCCATCTGGACAGTGTTTCTTAGGTCTCCCATGCATGCAAACATCCTGCTCTTTGAATAAAATGCATAAAGATCCTGCCAGACATCACTGTTAAACACACGAATCTCTGTTTTTCTAAATCTGACAATGTCCCCTGTTTAAAAACCAGAATGGCTTTGTCTTGATGCTTCTCCAGTTTTCTACATTTCAAATAATGACCTACCTGATTCAGCAATTTCCAATTTTATTTGCAAATGCCGTTGTTAGGAGAAGAGGATGTTTGAAACTAAAGCTTGACTTTGTTGAAAAAAAAATGTATCTGCGTAAGAGTTTTATATTATTATTTCTTTATTATCCACAATAAATCAGCAGATATTTTTTCTCTCCATGTTTTAGGATAAGAAGGATAGAATAATGATGCTCAAAAAAGTAAGAACTTTCCTGAAGTCAAAGAACTAGTGAGTGGCAGTGCCAAGTTCCAGTCTCTGTCCTCTTTTGGTTTTTATCTCTGTTCTTTTACACCATCTGTGTCTGTGAAAATAATTTAAAAGATAGAAATACAGTAGCAGTTCAAAAAGCCAGTCCTTATCATTTCACAATAAACCCTAATAGCAAAACCTTCCTCTTCTGATCTTTGTAAAATGAAAAACTAATGAGATAGATAAGTAAATGAATAAACTTGTGTTAGCATTTTGGCCTCTGCTCATTTCAGGGCACGGCCTTCTTTACACCCTACAATTCTGTGCCAACGCCTTCTATTTGCCTTGAAAGGAGAGCCCCACCACCTTTTCTCTGTCTTGTGTGCCTCCTTTCAGAAATCAGAACTCTGACAGCTCCTACACAAACAACCTCACTGGCATCTTTAGATGCTGTGCCCGGCTCATTACGGGGAAGTTAAATAACTGCACACTGGATTGAAAGGCAAGAGAAACACAGCCGTCTCGAGAGATTTCTTGTCCAGGCTTCTGCTGTGACATGAAGCTGACATGTCACTTAAGCTTTTGAAAACTTCTCTCATAGAGGAGAGCAAGGCAGGCTGGTTCTTCCTAATTTCTCCTTCCTTGGCGATAACAGAGTTTTGGATAAAATAGTCACATTTCCTTATGTTCCCTCACCAACTTCTGCTCGATTGCGTTCAGAGAATCAGTTCAGTCGATTGTTCCTCGTGTCTCTGCAGCTCTCAAACTTTGCAAGTATGTAAGTTTCACTATGTATCACCTAGGATGCCTGGTTTTAACAATCAGGAACTCTGGTGTCACACGCAGAATTTATGGAATATTTAGATGCTCAAGAATCTGATTATCAAGTATATATTAATATCTTAGGGATTTTGGGTGTTGCATATTTGTATTTTGAGGAATATTGTTTTACTGTGTAAGAAGTAAAATTTTCAAAAAGTTCCATCAGGATTTTCCCCTGATTCTCTACATTTAGCCCAAGACGTGATGGAGCCAATGGCTGGAAATCAGACACTGAGAGCTTGCCTGTATCTCTTCTGCACATGTCACTCATGTTATTAGTCTGTCCATCTGGCTACATAGTTCAATCATTTTCCTAGAATAACACTTACTTCACTGTCTGTATCCACCTGAAATTTTCACTGACAGCTGGAATTTTCCATGTGGTGTAGATATTTTTGACAAGTAAGATTGCTCTGCCTTCTCCATAGTTTTCTTGGTATAATATATATATAGATAGATAGGTAGATAAGATAGATACACTCTTCATGGTTGAATCTCAAAACTTTTTCTTCATTCTATTGAGATGACTATATGGGTTTTATTCTTCAATTTGTTAATGCAATATATCACATTGATTGACTTGCATGTATCAGAAAATGCTTGCATTTCTGGGATAGAATGACAGGTCTTAAAGATGATTTTTTTCCTAATGTTTTAAAAGAGACTATGCCTGTTTCTTACAAAACTAAAGACAGTCTTGCCATATGACCCAATAATTGTATGCCCACATATTTAACTAATAAGTTTTAAAATTTTATATCTATAAACACACAAAAAAAATATCCTACATGCCCAAAACTAGAAGCAACTAAGATATTCTTAAATAGGTGAATGGGTAAACAAACTTTGGTATATCTATACAATGGAATACTATTCAGCAATAATAAATGTGCTGCTGCTGCTACTGCTGCTAAGTCACTTCAGTAGTGTCTGACTCTGTGCAACCCCATGGACTGCAGCCTACCAGGCTTCTCCATCCATGGGATTCTCCAGGCAAGAACACTGGAGTGGGTTGCCATTTCCTTCTCCAAATAAATGTGCTATCAAGGTACAAAACAGATGCATGGAATTGCACATTTCTAAGTGAAAGATTGAATTTTGAAAGATTATATGATTCCAATTGTATGACATTCTGGAAAAGGTAAAACAGTAAAAAAAAAAAAAAAAAAAAAATCAGTGATTCCCCAGGAGTTTGGGAAGGAGAAATGTGGATAGTTAAAACATAGGCTCATACTTTTCCCTTCACTTTGATGGAGGATCATAGGGATTTTGAACCTTTCTCTTAAAACTAAGATAATTTTATTGCTTTGCTCAGCTGTTTCAGCATGCATAAATACTGATGACCACTGAACGTTTGAATTGTGCTTAATACTCTGTTGAAAAGGAAATTATATTGAGCATTATATTAAGTATGTAAAAAACAGCAACATATTTGGATGCATCTGTGGGTGTGTGTTTGTGTGTGGTTACACATAATTCTTTTTGGGAAATTATCTTATCTTCTTTACTGAGAATAATCTAGTTTACAAAATTCAGGACAACAGCCATGGCAATGTTTTGCTAACATACAGAAACATGTGAAAATAAGAGTGCATTTACCTATTTTACATAATATTACTTTTCTAAACATTTTAATACATTTTGTAAGAAATTTTGAGCCTTCTACCTTGGAATATTTCTTTGAACTTCTATGATGTCCTTATAATCATCTTACAAGCCCCCTTGTGGCTAAATTATTGCTGAGTTCTCTCTGGTCATATATATTATAGGTTCTACCATAAATAAAAGATTAGTGAAAGTTGCTAAAGTACTTGCTGGTATTATATATACTTTATTCATAACCAGAGTACCTTATTTTACTTGGTATCAGAGTATTAGAAAATGAATTACATCTACTTTTGTGAAATAGGATGTGAATAAGTCAAATGTCGTCATGTTATCATTTAGCTGTCTCATGTTTGTCTCTAATTTTATCTGGAACAGTTATATAAGGACTCAACTCAGTTATTGCTATTTCTGTACACAGCTTATTTCCAATACTATGGGTGTGTGTGTGTTAGTTTTGTTTATTTGCTTGTTTTACATTTTAGGACTGTTCACTGATATTTAGCAAGTGTGATACATAGTTAATATTCAGAACTATTGGAAAAATTACCTGAATCAACGTATTTGAAGAACTACAATGGCAAATCATCAATCATAAGCAACTGCCTAGAAAACAGATGGATAGAGTAGAATAAAAGTAGATTCCCTTAGCAAGATTTACAGCATTATAAATGCCAGGTAACTTCACCTCCTCAGATTTCTGTGACATTCTGGTGTAGATGTTATAGAATGGTACTAAAGCATATTTTTCACCTGGTTCCTAGACTACTGCAAACATGTTCTGATTGATGACATCTTCGGACTCATCTATGATCCTAAGGCCAAGGTTTTACCAGAGTCCATTAGGATGACAAAGGCATATATCATATATATATATATCATATATCATATATCATATATCATATATCATATATATGAAATTTACAGAATGTTAGATTTTAGTCTTATTATTTAGTTAGAGATGAAAGTATGGTGATTCAGATGGATGATAAATATTATTTCACTAGATGGGAGTCAAATAAGGAAATTCCCAACTGAAAATCTGAGCTTGAGAATTACAATATCATTTATTTCAAAATGTAAATTTGCCCTAACTGTAGAAGTTAAAAATATCAGTATCTGAAAAATTAAATTGCACCATAGTAGCTGGTCTGTCAGAAAATGAGATTAAAACAATTACTATTGTAGAGATCTGTCCAGAAACAAAATATAAGAAAAAAGATGGTCTGGTAAAATCGATACAAATTGTAGTTAAGCTAAATCTAATCAGTATCGATTGAATGAAAATTTGGAATTCATGGGTGTTCTAAAAAATCTGTTTTCTATTTTTAACTGAGTATTGAAACTTTAGGAGAGTAAGACAGATATAAAATCAGCATTGCTTTCTTTCCATGGCAAGCTCAGACCTTTAAAAATACTCATTAAAATGTGGCTTTTTAACTTCTTGTCTCTAATTGATTGCTCTGACAATTCTTATGACAGAAATTGCTCCATTGTAAGTGCCAAATTTGGATTCAGCTCTTGTTTTTACTCAGTATCCTCAGCATTTTTACAGGGGAGTAAAAAGACATTTGTTGGAATATGAGCTTGTAATTTCAGTTATTCTTGACACACAGTTTCCACATATTAAAACTAGTTATTTTCATCAAATAAAAATTCGATTTTCTCATCATATGCTATTATTTAATTGAAAATAATTTGGCATGCGTTGCATAGATATATATCTAAACCACATATTTTTGTTCCTGTGTAGTCTTTCTATATACCATTGTATCTAGAATGATAACATTTTTAATTTAGTAGAACTAGACACAATTATTAACATAGATAAACTGTATCTTTGTATATTTAATGACACATATTTTTATCTAAGCATTTTGATGTCACCCATATAAGATAAAATGCTTTCAAGGGCAAAATAAAATGGGTGAGTTTTTGGTAGATCAATTCAGTTGGTCCTTGTTCTTAGTAGAATTCCAGGTACCTGGAAGAAAATCTTGGTATGCTTGAATGTTAGTGCTTATTTAGTTAAATATTAGTGCTTAACTAGAATGGAAAAAATAAGCTTTTTTACAAGAAGAATTTCCAGTGGATGTAGTGTATGTAATCCACATGCAGTTTTGAGCAAAAAAGGAACAGAAGACGTTAGCAGTTGATAGGATTTTTTTTTTTTTTCTCAGCTAGGGCAGATTTACTCTGTTAATCTTTTTCTGTTCTGCAGAAGTTTTAATGCAAATTGGAGGCAAATATAATCAAGAGCTAATGAAACATTTTAGCAATCCTAACTTATGTGTGTGTGCGTGTGCACTTAATCACATCCAACTCTTTGTGACCCTTCAAACTGTAACCCACCAGGCTCCTCTGTCCCTGGGATTTCCCAGGCAAGAATACTGGAGTGGGTTGTCATTTCCTTTTCTAGGGGATCTTCCCGATCCAGGGATTGAACCTGGGTCTCTTGTGTCTCCAGTTTGCAGGTGGATTCTTTACCCACTGAGCCACTGGGGAAGCCTTTACTTTCATGGAGCCATGCAAAACTGGGAGGAAAGCCAAATAATATCTCTACATAGTCCAATACATTTGTAAATTAAAAAAATGAATTTAAATACAATGAGTTAAGATCACTTCCTTTTATACATTCCAACTATTTTCCTATCATACATTTTGGCTGGCATTCCCTATCAACTTTGGGAAGAAATCTAGAGAAACTAAATTAGGATAGATTTAGTTTGAGTTCGCTGGGCTATATTTTTGTATGTTTTTTTTTTTTTTTTCAGTTATACTGTTGCTTAGTTTCATTATTGCTGTAAATGGTGGTTTCTAGGATCACTCCTGCCAAACACTACTTGGAGGTGTATTCTGATGCGAATGCTTCTATGGTCTGAAATTCTTGCGGGGAAATCTTCGGGTCCCGTTTGATGGCGGCAGCGCGCATCACTGGCTTTGTCTACCTGGCACTTTGCACTTGAGCAGCTGCAGACACGCAAACTGAGACGGCTGCTGGGAGGGGTGCGAGGCGTGGGGTTGGGATAGGAGGTGAGCCGAGGGACCAGGCAGGCAGGGCCAGGGACTCAGCGATTGGCATCTGCAGGCGCTTATACCTGGGGGCAGAAAACCGTGAAATTTGCCAGAGGTCCGCGGGCACCTGTGCTTGCCCGTGGTTACTTCAGCGAGGAAGGCGGCTTAGTTCTTCCGGAGAACCGAGTTCACCCCGCTGCGTGATCGATGCGGGTCGTCCCGCTCTCCTCCCTGGTTCTGCGTGTCTCAGCTTTGCAGCCCTCCAGGTGCGCCGCCTGGAAAGCAGGAAAAGGTGCTTGCTCACTTGTTGTCCCTGCTTGGGGCGGGGGACGGAACCCCTGCTAGTTCAGTTCTCTGCGCTGGGGCCACACTGGCAAAGGAAGCTATTCTACCTTCCTTTTTGTGCGGTTATTCCCAGGGCTTTTTGTTTCACTGTGTGGCTGAAGTTTCTCCAGTGGCCTCCTGAACTGCCTCGGAGGAGTTTTCCTCCCCTGACAGCTGCTTAGTTGTTCATTTTTGCTGGAGAGACCAAGGCTGGAGTCTACTCTTTAAGCATCTTGGTGACCTTGGAAAAAAACAAGGGGGAAATTTGAACACAAAAGAAAAAAATGTTCAAATGTTGAATTAAGAGGATAAGAATTTATCCTTTTAGGATATATTTTAAAAATCTGTGTACCGTAATTCCCTGGTTGTTTCAGTGAAAGTGGAAGTCTCTCAGTTGTGTTTGACTCTTCGCAACCCCATGGACTATACAGTCCACGGAATTCTCCAGGCCAGAATTACTGGACTGGGTAGACTTTCCTTTCTCCAGGAGATCTTTCCAACCCAGGGATAGAACCCAGGTCTCCTGCATTGCAGGCAGATTCTTTACCAGCTGAGCCACAAGGGAAGCCCTGGTTGTTTCAGCTGATGGATTAAATCAGCTTTCACTATGATAACTGCAGTGCGTGGAAAGATACAGCAGTCAGATGTAATTTCAGTTAACTTCCATTTTGTGTTTGGGAAGCCCTGACAACCAATTCCAGCTTTGTGTTTAGTCTGTGGGTAATAAATCAAAATTGGCCTAAGTATTTTCTTTTCCTGTAGTTCCCCAGTATACCCAGTACAACATAATTGTTTCATAAATCATCTCCAGTTATGGTTTTACCAGAAATAAAATACATTGCATCTAGTTATCTTTTAAAGATAATTTGAATGGTTCATTATCCTATATATACAACTTATCAAACCTGTCTTGTGAGTCAGTATACACTTCATCAACACCAGCAAAGTTTGCATAAACAAGAATTTTATGAGTCTTGAATGATAATTATCACAATCTAATAAATTGCATAAATCATTTATAATGAAGGGAAATAAACAAGTACACTGAGATGAGCATATTAATAACATAGGTTTTTCAAAAGCAATGAGTACTTTAATTCATATGGTATATTTGCAGACAGCAACAACTTGAATTTTATTTGTAAAATAATTAGCAGCTAATCTAAAGGGATATAACTGATCTACTGGCAATATTTTACACTGAAAAATAAAGATTAATTTTATCTTTGAAGGAAATTATTCTGATAATACCCCCTGATTTGAAAGTCAATATTAAGAGGGAAAAAATGAAGATTGATTTAAGTTCAGACTGACAAACCTAAAATTTATTTCAAAATATGAATTATTATACCATGCTTCACAATTCCAAGTAATGTGTGATATGCTATCATTTTTTGTGATCTGCTCATTCAAGTGCTAATTGGACTGTAGCCCACCAGGCTCCTCTGTTCATAGGATTCTCCAGGCAAGAATACTGGAGTGGGTTACCATTTCCTTCTACGCGGGATCTTCCAGACCCAGGGAATGAACCAGCATCTCCTGTATCTCCTGCAATGCAGGTGGATTCTTTACCACTGAGCCACCTGGGAAGCCCCACCAGGTAGCAAACGTAATTAGTAAAACCACTCTTTTCCTCAAGTAACATGCATACTTTCTAGGCTAATATATTTTATATAAGTATCTTATTTCTCTTGACTTTACTTAACCATCATCTTCTTGTCCACAATTCAGTTTGAAGACAGAGTTTTTTCCAATCCAGTGAACTTTCAGTTTACCTGTATACGTATTGCTGAGTTCTACCTGAAACTACGGCAGTGTTGTTAATTGGCTATATTCCGATGCAAAATAAATAAATAAAGTTTGGGGGGAAAGGATAAAAACAAGATAAATATTATATCATAGTAGCACTGTCTCTTATTTGAAATCTACATGTTTATTCATCAGTTAGTTTATGCAATAACAATACACCATGCTCTGTGGTAAGTTTGGTGTATTAAAATTACCAAGATAAAACCTTAATATCAAAGAGTTCCTAGCTGATTGTGAAAAAGTGTTATATTAAAAAATAAGCATGATTAAATGTAAATGTCATTTTTTTGATTTATGCCTAAGACTTAATAGTGAAGAAAGAGCCATACCCCAGCTAGGCCACTGAGATTTTATTCACTGAGGAGTTTCCAAGTGAGCAAATTGGAAATTGTCATGATCACAGCCATAAATGAAGCCTAGAGCCATTTTAGAGATGGAAAACACCATGCCCTACCACAGTACATGTACAGAGACAAATCTCCAGCTGCAAACTTGAGGAACTGAGCGGCCACTCAGAAGTAACTCTGAATAGTACAGCAGGCAGCAAGGAGCCAACGCCTGCGAAAGAACTGGCGTATGGACATCAAAGTTAAAAGGTGAGGGGTGATGACCTTTAAAAATGTCGCTGTTCATGGCTTCCCTTTTTTCACCTAACCTTACAGAGGTGAACCAGTTAGATCTCAAGAACCAGGACATAATAAATAAAGTTTAGTATTTGGAATCTGTGAAGAAATGTCATTTTATAATATTTTTGATAAGTATGTCTTACAATATAGACATAATTTCCAGGCACCAGATTATTGACTGCCATTTTATTCAAGCAAAAGGATAAAAACACAGACATGTCTTTATTATTTTCCCATAAGATAATTGTAGTTGCTTTCATTGATGAGTTTCATAGGCATGGCATTTTTTTAAATTTAATTTTTCCATGAGAAGAACTCAAGGGCTACTTCTCTCCAATGTATTAAAATCAATGCCCATCACTCCATGTCTATAAAACTAGTATATTCAAGTAAATGCATAGAATAAGTGTCAAAGGAACTGTGCTACAATAGAAAAACAAAAGCCTGTACACACGGTCTTTGTCATAAGTTCTTGGCAGAGAGCTCCTAAAACCCCTGGAATGTCCTGATAGGCGTGTCTGTGTTGTGCGTCATGAGCTCCTCTGACCACCCCTGAGTTTATGGTGATGAGGGACTCTTGGGCTCCCAGACAACTTCAGGATGGCGGTTGGTCACCAGAGAAAGCAACCGAGCCACCATGGAGATGAAAATATACAACAGGAAAAAGATGGTCTCTTCACCAAGTTGTGTTGGGAAAGGTGAACAGTGCATGTGAATCAGTGAAGTTAGAACACACCCTTTCACAATATATATTATATTTATATATAAATATAAACTCAAAATGGCTTAAAGACTTAAACATAAAGCATGAACCGTTAAAACTCCTGGAAGAGAAGATAGGCAAAACATTCTCTGACATATTGATAAACCATACAATGCTCCCTTAGCTCAGTCTCCCAAGCAACAGAGATAAAGACAAAAATAAACAAATGGGACCCAATCAACCTTACGACCTTTTGCACAGCAAAGGAAAACATAAACAAAATGAAAAGACAGCTTACAGACTCTGAGAAAATATTTTCAAATGATGTCACCAACAAGGGCTTGATTTCCAAAATATACAAATAGCTCACACAATTCTACAACAATGAAACAAACAACTCAGTTGAAAAATAGGCAGAAGACCTACACAGGTACTTGTCCAAAGAAGAAATACAGATGGCCAATAAGCACATGAGAAGATAGTCGACATCACTAATTATTAGGGAAATGCTAATCAGAACCCCTGAGTTTAGAATTGGCCAGAGAGAAACATGGTAATCTGGTGACCCCATTTTGGCTGGCATCTGAAGTGAGGAAAGTCTTGTGGCACTGAGTCCTTAGTATCAGAATTTAATTGAATTATAGGATATCCAGTGGGTATCAGAGAATCGAATTGTTTGAAAGTCTATAGAGAAACACACAAGAGAACTGGGATGTAGGAATAGACCAATAGAGGAGATTACCTTACTTAGAGAGATAAAGTCCTTAATAATGGCAATGTGCATTTGGGAAAAAAATAATTAGTTTTATCAGAATCAGAAATATTTCATACAGGTTCATCAGGAGCTTCACTGGGTGCAATCTGGAAGGTCATGTAAGAAAAAAAAAAATGAAAGCAAGGATTATGGCTTTATCCCTACGTGTGGTGGAGAAGAAAAGGGAACCATTTAGTGAGCAGTTCAAGGTTTTCAAAATTCAGCATCATATACATTAAAGAAGCACAGAATGGAAATGGAACATCAGAGGTGGCAGTGTTGGGGACACTCTGCTGCTGAAATAAAAATGATAGGAAATTCTTTTGCAACTGAAGTCCTAGGAAATTCAAAAGGAGAGGAAAACAAAGTTTTAGGGAAGAAGGAGCACAAACTCTGGGTACAGAGGCTTCTGAGGACACAAATTTTGCAAATTTCAGCAACATCCCTCAATCAGAAATACCTGAATGTGATTCTCCAACTGAGACAAGTGTGGGGATAAGACAATTCCACCACTGGGGGAACGAGCTCACAGATGCATGGAATTCCTGCAGAGAAAAGGATGAGTCAATTTGTTGACATGTTATTGTAAATAAGCTTTGGCGAGGTGCGGAGCTGGCATAAAACACTGGTGATTGAGGGTGACTGTGTGTCCTCGGTCTCTCAGTCATGTCTGACTCTTTGTGACCCCAAGGACTGTAGCCCACCAGGTTCCTCTGTCCATAGGATTTCCCAGGCAAGAACAGGAGTGGTTGCTGTTTACTTCTCCAGGGGATCTTCCTGACCCAGGGATTGAACCCATGTCTTTTGTGTCTCCTGAACTGGCAGGCAGATTCTTCACCCTGTGCAACCTGGGAAGTGAAGATTAAAAACACATAATTTAAGGTTCTGATATCAAGAGATAGTAGAGACTATTGATCAATGAGACTTCATTCAAGACAGCATTATGGGACAAGAAATAGATAAAAGGTAGACAAGAGTAAAATTCATAATATACAGATTGGTCATTAAGCAAAAGACTAGGACATCATGAAGGAGCAGTCACCATGAAAAATTCTCATTTTCAAGAAGACTGGACTATTTAAAATATTATTCTCTTACAGTGAGCATTCTTGTTTTGATAATTGGTTGCCCTATATATGGTAACCAGTACAATAAAATCTCTTAGTTGGAGATCTCTGCTAGTTGGATTTTATATATATGACCATTTTATGAGATTCTGAATATTAACAGGTTGCCATTCTGGCAAAAGTGAAAAAAAATCACAATTTGTTTTATTTTCTCTGTCTACATAGTCTTCCAGAAAAGAACCTGATGCTGGGAAATATTGAGGGTAGAAAAGAAGGCAACAGAGGATGAGATGGTTGGATGGTATCATTGACTCAATGGACATGAGTTTGAGCAAACTCAGGGAGATGGTGAAGGACAGGGAAGCCTGGCGTGCTGCAGCCCATGGGGTCACAAAGAGTCATGCATGACTGAGGGACTGAATGACAACAACAGAAAAAGAATATACATACATAACAACAATAATTACATTTCAGTTAAAATCTGCAGAAGATTGGGAAACAGAATTCAAGGTCCAAACAAATGTCTGAATGAGACATTCTTCCTAGAAGTAAATAGGCAAAAAGAAAGGCAGGGTGGGGGGAAATTTTATAAAGTAACTTTTTCAAGAGAGTACAGGTAAATTGTATTACACCGATTGATGAACCTAATTGTCTTCAGTAAATCACAGAGCTAAATCTTCACATTTTTCATATTATATGTTCCTGAGGAAGCTGATGGTGCCAAGATATAACCCCGGAGATGTCATATTTCATATTTCACATATTTCTTCTCTTTTACCTGTGGTGAATTCACTTCACAGATGAGGGTATAAGATGAAGAAGGACATTTTTTTTAAAAAGCAAAGGAGAAACTTGACCAGAGGGAGAGAGACAATACTTGAAAATATTCTGTAATCAGTCTTCTGGGCTCCTGCTCTGAAATATTTTATTGAGTCCGCACACATATTTGGCTTTGTGATTATTTGTGCAATTAAGTCAAAGTGTGAATACCTTATTCAAAGGCCCATATTGAATGATGCGGACATTTGAGAAGCAGAGAAAGGCACAAAGTATTTCAGCATATCTTCAAAAAATGGCAAACTCCAGGGATGGTGAGGGACGGGGGCCCTGGCACACTGCAGTCCACGGGGGTCAGGAAGTGTCGGACACGACTTGGTGACTGAACAACAGCAACGTTGAGCATACACCCCTGATGAGGTCAACATTCTCTAAACAGTTCAGAGACATTGTACGAGAGACATCATTTACTTCCTACTTTATCACTCAGATTGAAGCCCTCTCTCTCCTCTTTGTTGTGAGTCTGATGCAGCTGCCAGCATTCAGCACTCAACAGTGTGGGGAGCAATACCTTTGAAGACAAACAGAAAATGAAACCGATCAGTCGGACTTACCTATGCCTCCCACACATATTTCCCTTCTTATTTTCTCTGCAATATTGTGAAACAACTTTTATATTCCTTGACATTCAAGTAGTAAGATTATATTTTATTAAAGCACCTTTTCTTCGCATGGTATCCTATTTTGGTTCCAGACTAGGGATAGAAGAGATGTAATAGACATGAAGTGAAGTAGGGAATTGCAGGAGAGAGAAAACACAGAGAGACACACACACACACAAAGACATGATGAGATCCCTTCATTTCTAGGCTTATTACACAATTGATATATGGGAGTCTACTGAATGAATCTTGAAGTATTTCATTTTATACAAGATGTTTTAATTTTGTTTCATTTTGTTGGAAATTTTTATTACAATAGTTTCCATAGTAAAGTAACAAATAACCTCAGGTTAACTGTGGCAAAAATCTGCAGAGGCTTTATAGGCTTCCTTAAACAATGCAGTTTCAAGCTTACCTAGTATGCATGAAAATGCTATTTTTATTGGGATGCTCAGAGAAAGACTTTGATTTTATAATCAGCTTTTCATGAGAAAAATTATTCTACTAACTGATAGTCTTTTCCATGGCAGGTTTTTGAAAATATTGTATTACAAGTATCAGTTTTGTTTCTCTTCTCATGCATGGCAAGCAAAAAAAATAGTTCCATCTACTTTCAACAAAGATGAGCATATGGCTCCCTGTCAGTTTCAGATCTTTTCTCCTTGAATTGCTAACAGAAAACAATTAGTAAAAGACATCAAGTCTATTCGTGAATCTTTTTTTTTCCCCTTAACCCTCTTTCAAATACATAAGGCATGTTCTTGTGGGATTCATTCAGTCAAAATTTATACACATTTTCATTTACATATTCAAGATTAAAAAGAATTTTCCAGCAGAAAATAAATTAGAAACGTTAAACAGCATATTTATTCACTATGGAAAGAAGGAAATGCCATATTTACCTAGGGAGAAAGCACT
The DNA here is from genome assembly GCF_003369695.1 of Bos indicus x Bos taurus. Taxonomy (NCBI): domain Eukaryota; kingdom Metazoa; phylum Chordata; class Mammalia; order Artiodactyla; family Bovidae; genus Bos; species Bos indicus x Bos taurus. The sequence continues at coordinate 6,092,878 of NC_040099.1, read as the reverse complement.
TTCTACACCCAGATAAATTCATTCATTATTTCAGATATTTGTTGACACCTACTGCGTGCCAGAAATTGAGCAAGGTTGAAGCACTACTTGCTTTCCTGAAGTTTATAATCTAAGCAAACTCTATACAATGGATTTCCAAATATACATTCAAATTCAGGAATGGGATCTCCCATGGGTTCTGCCTCTGAAATCTTAATAATGAAATGTTGATAAATTCAGAGACCTGTAATTGTGTTGGGATTAACTGTTAAATATGAAAACATATTGGACAGTCAATCTTCAAAATGCAAAGAGCACATAACATTTCACCCTCTTGTCCAAATCTACTTGTACAATTATTTTCTTAAAATATTTCATTTATATGTGGTCAAGTTTTTCTGTACTTCCAGTTAGACTGAGCACACACAATCACCTCTTTTTGAAGGCTTTGCACTGTCCTCTTAGCTCAGTTGGTAAGGAGTCCGCCTGCAATGCAGGAGACCCCAGTTTGATTCCTGGGTGGGGAAGATCTGCTGGAGAAGGGATAGGCTACCCACTCCAGTGTTCTGGCCTGGAGAATTCCATGGACTTTGCTTAGTTCCAACTTGAACTTGTAGAATGTCAAGTTGATATTGTTCCTTATTCAAATAGTCTAATACTTATTTTATCTACCATGTATTCATTTGAGATATCATAGTCTTTGATCTTTTCTAATTTTCACCCTGTCTGAATGATTTAAACATGAGCTAGTTAAATCCCACCCTGCCAAAGTTGTGTTACATGCTCCTACTTTAGAATTCGGGGTTGTAAAAACTAAATTGCACACAGGCTCAGAACTAAATTTAAAGATAATGAAATGTTATTTTGTATAACAGATTTATGGTAGTGGACACAAACTCAAATACTAGAATTTCTGTTTTTACTTGAGGATAGAAAGACTGAGGATAGGTCACCTACTTGTTGGATGGCATCACCAACTCAATGGACATGAGTTTGAGCAAACTCTGGGAGATGGTGAAGCACAGGGAAGCCTGATATGCTGCAGTCCATAAAGTCACAAAGAGTCAGACACTACTCAGTGACTGAACAACAACAATATCTGAATTTTATTTTCTAAAAAATGCTCACATTGCCAAAAAACAATCAGTTTTTGCCTTTCAGAAGAAGTTAAGGATGATGATAAATGTAGCAGCTGGTGTCACCTGTAGAGATGGCCTTCTGGGGGCACATGCTGTTACCAAAATTCTGTGAGCCTGCACAAGAATAACCAGTTTAAGCAGATGACAGTGAGCAGTTCCAGCTGTGCTGCTGATCAAGACTGCGGTTCACTCCTGGGATTTCATCCTCCAGACAGGGAGAGGGACCGAGTGGAAATTGCTGTTTGTTTCCCGAGACTGACTTTGGATACAAGCGCTTCTAGTGATCTTCCTTCCTTCTGCAACCAGGAACATGAGTTACACTCTAACACACCTATAAAATACCTGTGGTCTAGATCTCCGCTCGCCTAGGTCCTTTTATGTACACTTGGCAATGATCCAAAAGCACTGAGAAATCTTTTTGAAAATATATCTTGGGTTGTGTTTCCTCTTAGACAACTATGGAAGTTATGAAACACCAAATATAATGATTACAATAGTATGCATGGAAGATCACTTATAATTTATAAAACAGTGTATTCTTCCTCAGTCTTTCTATCCAAAGATTGTCAGAATATGCAGGCATATCCTACAGTGGACATAGTAATATGGCTTTTGGAAAATGAACTGTGAACTTAAAAAAATGTGTATATAAATATATTTTATTTTTAAGGCAGTATTATTCAAAAATTGCTTAATATTTTGATGGGCTTTAAAAATGCAGTTTTATAGGTATAGACTGTTGCTACTAATATATATTCTACTGGGGAATTTATGCACACTGTAGTTGGAATAAGCAAAATGTTTCTCTTAGTTTAATACATGTGACAACTAAGGAAAACATGGAGTGCATTTGACATCCTCAATTCTCATGTATTATTTGTGGGGGAGCTTACCAAGGATTATGAGATGTATAGATCTCTGAATGATTTTCCTGTCATTTAAAACCTATTAAAATTACACTTATTCAAATGTCATTTAAAAACTCATTCATTTAAGGAGTATGTTGGTACCACAAATAAATTGTACTGTTCAGTGAAGAAACATTTTCAAATGTAATTCATCTTTGCTCTATTGACTCAGAATTAAGTCAATATAGTGGTATAATCCTGGCAAAAATGTTGACTTGAAATACCCAACTAGGTATGCCCCATTTTCGTTTCCAAAAAGCTTTAGAAATACAGTCACTGAAAAATGAACATCTGTGAATCTTTTGTGAATCTATAGATCTCTTAGTCAATTTTATCTGAAATAAGTATATAATCAATTTGGGTAAAATCTCTGTTGAAATGACATCTGGTTCCCTGGCTCCGTCAATTCCAAACTAGTGACTTTGTGAAATTTCTATTTTTACTTTTTAAAATTGCTGCAGGCACATAGTTTCAGAATTTGTGATTTCAACTGACCAAAATATGCTAAAAACATATGACAGAGGCTAAGTGACCTGTATGAGAAACTAGACTACTGTATATGAGATATATATATATATATATAAAAGAGTAAGGGATACAGAACTTAAACTTTAACACTTACTTCTTAGTTGCTGTGTTATTTAACCCAGGTTTGATTTCAATAAACATTTTCACGGAAACGTCTGACTTTGTCAATTCCATAACTCATATTTTTATTTTCCATTGCCTCTTTATTAGTTAGATATTTTGGTTTGGATTTGTTTTGTTTTTAACAGGTAAACATATGACCTCCAAGTCATATTCCTAGAACACTCTACTCAAATAAATTTCATCTTGAAATTTATTGATGATAAACTGATGATAAATTTCATCTTGAATTGTGATGACAAACATTTTTATTACCAAAGAAAAACTGTGCCCTTACAAGCTGGGGAGTGAATTAAAGATTATTATCTTTCCCTTATCCTTCTAATCACATTTCTTATACACAAAAATAGGAGTTGCCTTGCTACCTTTGCCTTTTTTTAAAAATATATTTTAATAAAATCCAAATATATGTTACCTACTATTGGGCTACAGTCCATGGGGTCCTCAAACAGTCAGAAATGATTTAGCCACTCAATAACAACATTTATTATAATTATATACAATTATGGCTTCCCAGGTGGCACCAGTGGTAAAGAAACCGCCTGCCAATGCTGTGAACATAAGAGATGTGGGTTCCATCCCTGGCTTGGGAAGATCCCCTGGAGAAGAGCCTGGAAACCCACTCCAGTATTCTTGCCTGGAGAATCCCATTGACAGAGAAGCTTAGAGGGCTACAGTCCACAGGGTCACAAAGAGACAGGCACAACTGAAGTGACTTAGCATGCATGAATGTTTTCTAATACATGTGCTTGAAAGAAAAGTGAAAAGTTAGTCACTCAATCATGTCGGAATTTTTTGCAACCCCATGGGCTGTAGCTCAACAGACTCCTCTGTCTATGGAATTCTTCACACAAGAGTACTGGAGTGGGTAGTCATTCCCTTTTCCAGGGGATCTTCCTGACCCAGGAATCGAACTTGAGTCTCCTGTATTGCAGGCAGATTCTTTACTGCTGAGCCACCGGGAAGCCCCCGTTTTCTAACATACGTACTGAAAGGTATACATTTCCTTCTTCTGCCAGAGCTGTGAGGGGGTTAGCCTTGGCTTTCATAGTGAGAATCTGGAGAGGTTCATGGAGGTAAAATCCAGGAAAAGGTGGAGACCACTCTAAGACTAGCTAGGTTACCTACAAGTGATTGCCAAAATCCCCTAATTAAAACAGCTCCTGTGCTTTGACATTTGTCTGATAATGCCAGTCCCACTCCTAATTCCTGTTGAGATTTTCCCAGGTCTCCCCTAATTTAATGAATCCATCTGTTATCCAGGTACGTGATCTTTCTCCCTACTATAAGAACCAAAATATTTATGTTGTTGCTCAGTTACTAAGTTGTGTTTGACTGCAACCCCATGGGTGACTGCAGCACTCCAGACTCCTCTGTCTCCACTATCTCCCAGAGTTTGCTCACACTCATGTCTATGCCATCCAACTACCTCATCCTCTGTCACCCCCTTCTCCTCCTGCCTTCAGTCTTTCCCAGCATCAGGTTCTTGTCCAGTGAGCTGGCTCTTCCTATCAGGAGACCAAAATATTGAAGCTTCAGCTTCAGCAACAGTCCTTCCAATGAATATTAAGGGTTGACTATATGGACCTTTTTCTACAAAGTGATGTCTTTGCTGTCTAGGTTTGTCACACCTTTCCTTCCAAAAAGCAAACATCTTCTAAATGAATAGCTGAAAATAATATTGATACACTGTCTCTTTAATAACAGAAAAATCAAACATCAGTAAAGAAATCACACACAGTGCAGATCCATCTGCTGGTTAATGACTAAATTTCCTTTTTTGTTCTCTCACTTTCTCTCTTTCCTTTATACTCACATATATCTCAGCTTTTTTTTTTAATATTAAAATAATCAACACGGGCACTATTTTGTGCCTTTAGATCCTCTTGCAGAATATATGAATTCTCATTTATCCCATCAAGGGATTTTCATTTGTCTAAGTGAATGAATCATTGGCACCAACATTTCCTTCTGTTTGTTCTTCCTCTTTTTCACTGCCTAGCATATATGCAGCTCAGCGGTATACTGTTCATTATTATGCCTACTGTATTAGCAACAATGATATGGCTAACAGGCTTAGGAGAATTGTTCATTTTATGCTTCATTTAGTGGGTAATAGACTTGTTGGTAGATTTGTGCTGCTGAAAAATCCTCCCATGCTCTCTGAGCTTGTACTGTACAAGGAAGTAGCAGGAGAAATGCCTTGTTGAAAGAATGTAATTGAATTTTCATTTACTTGCTTTCCTTAGGAAGTGGCTACATTAAAAGCAAATATTCCCACCTAGTTTGAATGTTGAAGACACAGTTTCAGGCTAAGTTTTTGAGGCTTAAAAGCTATGGAAGATAATAGCAGAATTGTGGGGTTTACGATGGATCATGTTTCACACATATAATTTGATTAAACCTCAGATGGATTCCAGGATGAAATCCTTAATGAAAAAATGTCAGAGTATCTTATTTCATAGGATTACAGTCTTTTAAAAAAGCATGACACATATGCACTACATCATACATATGCACTACAAAGAAACATCAGTTGCATAGGGCGTGATATATATCATGTCTGACTCTTTGGGAAACCATAGCCACACAGGCTCTTCTGTCCATGGAATTCTCCTCAAGTTAACTGCAGACGGTTGCCATTTTCTTCTCCTAGGGATCTTCCTGAGTTCAGTTCAGTTGCTCAGTCCAGTCTGACTCTTTGCAACCCCATGAACTACAGCACACCAGGCCTTGCTGTCCATCACCAACTCCCAGAGTTTACTCAAACTCATGTTCATTGAGTTGGTGATGCCATCCAACCATCTCATCTTCTGCTGCCCTCTTCTCCTCCTGCCTTCAATCTTTCCCAGCATCAGTGTCTTTTCAAATGAATCAGTTCTTCACATCAGGTGGGAAAAATATTGCAGTTTTGGCTTCATCATCCGTCCTTCCAATGAATATTCAGGACTGATTTCCTCTAGGATAGACTGGTTGGATCTCCTTGCAGTCCAAGGGACTCTCAAGAGTCTTTTCCAACACCACAGTTCAAAAGCATAAGTTCTTTGGCACTCAACTTTCTCTACAGTCCAACTCTCACATCCATACATGACCACTGGAAAAAACATAGCTTTCACCAGACAGACCTTTGTTGGCAAAGTAATGTCTCTGCTTTTTACTATGCTGTTTAGGTTGGTCATAACTTTTCTAGCAAGGAGTAAGCATCTTTTAATTTCATGGCTGCAGTCACCACTGCAGTGATTTTGGAGCCCAAGAAAATAAAGTCTGTCACTGTTTCCACTGTTTCCCCATCTATTTGCCATGGAGTGATGGGACCAGATGCCATAAACTTAGTTTTCTGAATGTTGAGCTTTAAGCCAGCTTTTTCACTCTCCTCTTTCACTTTCATCAAGAGGCTCTTAAGTTCCTCTTCACTTTCTGCCATAAGGGTGGTGTCTTCTGCATATCTGAGGTTACTGATATTTCTCCTGGAAATCTTGATTCCAGCTTGTGCTTCATCCAGCCTGCCATTTCTCATGATGTACTCTGCATGTAAGTTAAATAAGCAGGGTGACAATATACAGCCTTGACGTACTCCTTTCCCTATTTAGAACCAGTCTGTTGTTCTATGTCCAGTTCTAACTGTTGCTTCCTGACCTACATACAGATTTCTCAAGAGGCAGGTCAGGTGGTCTGGTATCTTATCTCTTTAAGAATTTTCCTCACTTTGTTGTGATCCACACAGTCAAAGGCTTTGGCATAGTCAATAAAGCAGAAATAGATGTCTTTCTGGAACTCTCTTGCTTTTTTGATAATCCAATGAATGTTGGCATTTTGATCTCTGTTTCCTCTGCCTTTTCTAAATCAAGGTTGAACATCTGGAAGTTCATGGTTGATGTACTTTTGAGGGATCTTCCTGACCCAGGGATCAAACCCTGGTCTTCTGCATTGCAGGCAGATTCTTTACTGTCTGAGCCTCCAGGGAAGCCTGATGCATAGCAGATCAAAAAATCGAAGTGACTTAAACTTCTTTATTACTCTGAGAATGTCCTTAGAGGTGAGCAACACATGTCACCAGGTGAGAAATATGCCTTAAACTAGTCTTTTTTTTTTTTTTTTACATTTGAATAGAAAATTTATTATTTTCATTTTCCAAGTGTTTTCTTTTTCTATCGGGGGAAAAAAAGGAAATCTTAATGACAGTTGTCACTTGCTGCCAAATTGAGGGTAGTCTTTCTGTGGTGGTTTATTCGCTAAGTCATGTCCAACTCTTGCGACCCCATGGACTGTAGCCTGCCATGCTCCTCTGTCCATGGGATTCTCCAGGCAAGAATACTGGAGTGGGTTGCCATTTCCTTCTCCATTTAACTGGTCTTATATCAGTTATACCACCAGTTGGAGTATATGGAGTTTATAGGGGGACCTGTTGAATATACTTTTACTTTTAAACACCAATGGAGAAGGCAATGGCACCCCACTCCAGTACTCTTGCCTGGAAAATCCCATGGATGGAGGAGCCTGGTAGGCTGCAGTCCATGTGGTGGCTGAGGGTCGGACACAACTGAGTGACTTCACTTTCACTTTTCACTTTCATGCATTGGAGAAGGAAATGGCAACCCACTCTAGTGTTCTTGCCTGGAGAATCCCAGGGACAGGGAAGCCTGGTGGGCTGCCATCTATGGGGTCACACAGAGTCGGACACGACTGAAGTGACTTAGCAATAGCAATTAAACACCAATATATACTGACAAATTTAGCAGTTTTAAGATGATGGCCAATTTTGTTTCCTCTCTTTTTTTTCTTCCCTTTTTCAGGATCCAAGAAAAAGTTCAAAGCAAAATGTTAACATTTCTGTCATTGTTACTTTGGCTTATTTATCTATTGATTGTATTTCTCTGTTAATAAGGATAGGCTACTTTATGCTACAAAACCAAATAGTGCCTAGATCATCTCAGCTTAATACAAAAACGTATGCTTCTTTTTCTTTCTTGTTTTTGAGAACCAAATGTGCAAAATTGGTTTAATTATCTAATGATTGAGATGAATGAATTCTTATGTCTGTTATTTTAGCTTATGGAAATTTAGAATTTATAGTACAATTTTAATTTTACTCATTAGAAATGATCGAAGGCAGGTTGCATACTTTATTATTATTAAGAATAACATGAGTTCTACAGTTTAAAAAATTTAGATTTAAATTCCCAATTGATAATATTCTTATGAACAAATTGACTCTGTGATCTTAAGCAAATCATAAGATGTTCTGATCTCGATTTTCTTATGTGAAAAAGAAAACTACAATTTCTACACATGGGAGAAAGAATACCACACGAGGTTCCTTCTACTTGGAAAGAACCAATGCCACGTCTGAAACCCAGGAGATATCAATAAATGTTACTTTTATTTTCTTCATTTTCTTTCTGGTTATTTATCAAAAATAGCTTGATGTAATAAACAAAGAAAATATGAGGTTACTGCACTAAAGCATATTAAGAAAGGCACTTGTTCTCATGTCCCTCTAGGAAAATAAAACACCCATAGCAGAGACCTCCATAAGTTCATTCCTTCTGAAATCCTAAAGAAGAAAAATCCTAAAGAAGATGGGGAGAGAACAAGAAGGAGGGGAGGCATAGGAGAGGGGAGAAAGGAGGAGATGGAGAAGAAAGAAGAGTTGAGACATGGAAACAAACTTAGGGTTACTGAAGGAGAGAGGGAGGAGGACAGGATACATTGGAAATTTGGAAGAGATTTATACACACTCAGTTCAGTTCAGTTGCTCAGTCGTGTCCAACACTTTGTGACCCCATGAATCGCAACACGCCAGGCCTCCCTGTCCATCACCAACTCCCGGAGTTCACTCAGACTCATGTCCATCGAGTCAGTGATGCCATCCAGCCATCTCATCCTCTGTCGTCCCCTTCTCCTCCTGCCCTCAATCCCTCCCAGCATCAGAGTCTTTTCCAATGAGTCAACTCTTCGCATGAGGTGGCCAAAGTACTGGAGTTTCAGCTTTAGCATCATTCCTTCCAAAGAAATCCCAGGGCTGATCTCCTTCAGAATGGACTGGTTGGATCTCCTTGCAGTCCAAGGGACTCTCAAGAGTCTTCTCCAACACCACAGTTCAAAAGCATCAATTCTTTGGCGCTCAGCTTTCTTCACAGTCCAACTCTCACATCCATACATGACCACTGGAAAAACCATAGCCTTGACTAGATGGACCTTTGTTGGCAAAGTAATGTCTCTGCTTTGCAATATGCTATCTAGGTTGGTCATAACTTTCCTTCCAAGGAGTAAGTGTCTTTTAATTTCATGGCTGCAATCACCATCTGCAGTGATTTTGGAGCCCACATACTACATAAGTCAAACTGCTTTTCTCCTGAAGTTGTTACAACTGACTGAAAACTTAGAAAGTAGAATTATATTTGTAGAGTTAATTATTTTTCATTTTGCCAATGAGGCCACTGTGAAAAAACACACACACACACACAAACTGTCACTAAATATCTTAGTCTCTATCCCCCAGAAACAGAATCTGGGACAAAGGCTTATGCCTACTTTGTTAAAGAGTTCAAGTTTAAGAAAATGAAAGTGAGTGAAAAGTTGACTAAGGAAAGTAAGGGTTGGAGAGCCAATTACACACTTTATTGTTCATCCTGTTCCACCTGCTGAAATTCTGAGTGGACTCTAGCATGCACCTATGATCTCCCTATAGTTACTCTCATGTTTGTTTATCTGTCAAAAGTCTACAGTCCCATCAATTTATATTATGCAATGTTACCTAAAAATCATCCTAAAATAAAATTTAAAAAATAAAGCTTTAACTCCCATCCAGATGGAGTAACATAGACCAAATTTATCCTTCTACTGAAACTGCTAAAAAAGAAAGAAAAAAATACTAACTGAATATTAAAAAAAAAAAAAAAACTGATACAGACTTTGGATGCCAGCAGTGCAGGAAAGCAATTCCTGAGAAATAGTTACAAAAGCATGAGTCCTAAAATTGCCCAAATTACTGCCTCAAGCAAGTATTCAGGCAACTGGCACACAACAAACCCCAGCAGGATGCTGTAGTCACTTGTTAGTCAAGGAGTGGAAGCTGTTCATCTAAGGAGCCCTGATGGCTGGAGTGTGAGGGCTTGAGAAGCAGAGAGAATTACAGAGACAAAGACATACAGAGAGATGGACAGAACAAGAGGCAAGAACACAGTGGAGTTCTGCTGAGGTCTTTCTTAGGTCTCCAGGCAAAAACTGACAAGATCATGTGTGTGTAGGAACCATCCAGTGTCTGAAAAATAACCACTGAGAAGAATTACGGGTCAGTCAGTCAGTTCAGTTCAGTCGCTCAATCATGTCTGACTCTTTGCGACCCCATGAATTGCAGCACACCAGGTCTCCCTGTCCATCACCATCTCCCGGAGTTCACCCAAACTCATCTCCATCGAGTCGGTGATGCCATCCAGCCATCTCATCCTCTGTCATCCCCTTCTCCTCCTGCCCCCAATCCCTCCCAGCATCAGGGTTTTTTCCAATGAGTCAACTCTCCACATCAGGTGGCCAAAGTATTGGAGTTTCAGCTTTAACATCAGTCCTTTCAAAGAACACCCAGGACTGATCTCCTTTAGGATGGACTGGTTGGATCTCCTTCAGTCCAAGGGACTCTCAAGAGTCTTCTCCAACACCACAGTTCAAAAGCATCAATTCTTCGGTGCTCGGCTTTCTTCACAGTCCAACTCTCACATCCATACATGACCATTGGAAAAACCATAGCCTTGACTAAATGGACCTTTGTTGGCAAAGTAATGTCTCTGCTTTTGAATATGCTATCTAGGTTGGTCATAACTTTCCTTCCAAGGAGTAAGTGTCTTTTAATTTTATGGCTGCAATCACCATCTGCAGTGATTCTGGAGCCCCCAGAAATAAAGTCTGCCACTGTTTCCACTGTTTCCCCATCTATTTCCCATGAAGTGATGGGACCAGATGCCATGATCTTCGTTTTCTGAATGTTGAGCTTTAAGCAAACTTTTTCACTCTCCTCATTCATCAAGAGGCTTTTTAGTTCCTCTTCACTTTCTGCCATAAGGATGGTGTCATCTGCATATCTGAGGTTATTGATATTTCTCCCAGCAATCTTGATTCCAGCTTGTGCTTCTTCCAGCCCAGTGTTTCTCATGATGTACTCTGCAAAAAAAAGAAAAAAAAAAAAAAGATTAGAGAGCATGAAAAACCTATGGGGCAGTTTTGAGTGATCAATATATGTGAGTCTGGTGTGCACTTTAGGGAGAAGGAGGGAACACAGGGAGAAGAAAAAAATACAGCTACCATTTTACAACATTAGTGAATAACAGGAACTCTGAGAACAAAGGAGCTCAGTGACACAATATAATACATGAAGAAAATGATAATAAAGCCTATATGATCATCAAATTGCATTAAATTTTTATAAAACCAGATTAAAAATGGACAGAGAGAAAACATATACAGACAAACAAAGATGAGGGAGAGAGACCGTTGTTCTGTTTGGAAACAACCTGGATGACAGTGGTTTATTAACTTTAAAGCACTGTTGAACAGCTGTAGCAACACAAATAACAACAAAAACAAAAGTTTCAAATTAGAAAATTTATGTTCATATATTTCAAAGACAAAAGCAAAGTGTTTTCTCTGATGAGCAAAAGCCAAAACAATTCATTGCAAGTAGATAGGTCTTACAATCATTTTAAAAGGACCTCCACCAGGATGAATGAAATGATACTTGGAATTTAAGTCACCTTACATGGTAGATATATACATAAATATAAATTTTCCTCATTTTGTTATCTTTAAATACATGCACCCATTTAAATCAAAATCAGTAAGAATAATAATCACATTAATTGTACATGGTATCATATGAAATTTTGTCACATTGGATAAGAAGCAAGAACAAATAAAAACTGCCTAAAAATTACTTTAATGCAAATACATAATGTAACATAAATGCACAAAATGTTTAAAAGTAAATGGATGGGATGAATGCCATGTTAGGATGAATGCCGTGTTAGGATGAAGCCAAGGAACATTTAGTGGTTATATCAATAACAGACTAAGTAAATTCCATGTCAAAGCTGTTACTGGGAATAAAGGGGGGATTTTCAGAATGATCAAGAGTTAATTCATCAAGAGGATGTCATAATCCCAAACATTTATGCACCTAATAAAAGAGCTTCAAAATAAATGATGGAAAACCTTATAGAACTGTAAAGATAGACAAATTCCCAACTATAGTCATAGTAACTGGTAGAAGCGAGTTGGCAGGCAGTCAGCAAGGACCTAAACAACTTGGCCAACTCAGCCAATTTGAATTAAATGATGTTTATGAAAAATTTCCCCCAGAAGAGCAAAATACACATTCTTTGCTACATCTACCTCTAATTGATTATCGTTTTACCAAATTTCTAAGAAACACCAATAAAATATTTGGCAAAGACTGAATTCCATCAGTGAGTGTTGAGTAAATGAATAATTAATACATGAGTATATCTCTGTATCTCCATTCTACCAGATGACATTTAATATAAACTTAATGTAAAAATGTGGCGTGATATGAAATATGGTAATATATTTTCTGAATTCACAGAGTATATGCTCAAGAATACAAAAAATGCTGTTGTATTTAGGAAGAATTTGACTTTAGGTATGTATTCTAATATTTAACAAGAGAGGACTATGTTTGATACAACATCCTTGACGTTTGTATGTAATCACTGTGACAGGGAGAGTCAATGTCTTCAGCTGCAGAATGAAGAAACCTCTCACAAATGACAGGAGCTGCTCAGATTTGTTGTGTGAAGAAATAATATTTCCAACACCTTTTGTGTCAAATGCCACTTTCAAATTACAACAGATACTCTTAAAATATTGTTTTGGAACTGAGGTGATTCCTGTACATTGTTCTTCCTACTTGACATTCCTCATCACAGTTTGTGAAATCAGATTGTTTTAAAATAGAATTATTATAAGTCTTATCTTCCTTATATGCAAAGAATTTAAAAAACAAACACACATGAAGTGTGATGTCAGGTAGAACCGATTTTTATTTTGTGGTCCTCAGCTTGCTTGTTGTATGAACCTACTGTTCCATCCTGCACTGTTCAGATAGGGTGTGGACACTGCCTCTATCCATCAATCAGGACTTAACGCAGGAAGTAGAAACCACTCTAGGTATTTTAATCAGTAAGAGGTTTAGTTCAGAGTAGAAGACCTTATAATATCATTGGAAGAAAAAGAGCTAGTGACTAGCCTGCAAGGTGAATCACTGAGCCTTGCTGGCCCAATTTTTATATCAGATTGTTCCTACAGGCTTAGCTGCAGGAAATCATGATGATGCAAGATGGCAGGAACAACCAGAACTGCAGGAAGATCATCCCTGCCTTTCCACTGGCCGCAGAAACCTGCACACAATCAGCTAGAAGGCGGGCCAGTTATTCATCAGGCAGCCTAGCTAAGACGGAATGTGTCATAGACCTAGCTATTGCTCTGATACCACAGAAGACAGAAAAAATTAGGAGGGCATCAACAAGAAGTCCTTTACTGTATTTTTGTTTTGTTTTTTTGCAAAATAACCATAGAGGTTGTACAGTTTACCTTAGTTAAATTGGGGTTTCCCAGGTGGTAAAGAACCTGCCTGCCAATGGAGGAGACACAAGACACCAAGGTTTGAACTCTGGTTCAGGAAGATCTCCTGTAGAAGGAAATGGCAACCCACTCCAGTATTCTTGCCTGGGAAATTTCATGGCTTGGGGTTTATAGTGCATGGGGTCACAAAGAGTTGGACACAACTGAGTACACACTTACTCACTCAGTAGTTTAATTATTTTTTTTTAATTAAACTTGAATCAGGCTTTCACTCAGCATCACCTTTAAATTGTAGTTGATGTTTTTAATAATGATGAGGCACACAACCCTTTGACATTTTTCTAATTAAATATACTATTGCCTTAGATTCAGATGCATAGTGGAATCTGAATTTCTATACAATAGGCAAGATCACAGTAAAGCGGGTCTTCCCTGGTGGTTCAGTTGGTAAAGAATCCATCCGCAGTGCAGAGACATAAATTCGATCCCTGAGTTGGGAATATCTCCTGGAAGAGGGCACGGTGACCCACACCAATATTCTTGCCCAGAGAATCCCACGGACAGAGGAGCCTGGTGGGCTACAGGTCATAGGATCAGAGTCGGACACGACTGAAGTGACTGAACACACACACAGTAAGACCAGTGCCGCTCGCTGTTGTAGGGTTACAGACTGCATTCCTTCTGTGTTCACCACACCCAGGTTCAAGGCTCCGCACTGCTACTCTTTCTTGAATCTGATGATCCCAGCGGCCTACACAGCATCCTCACAGGGCTGTCTAATAAATGTCACAAGCAGGTGCACAATGTATGGTTAATAGGGCACAGACAGGTCATTTTGGTTAAAGTTCAAATTAAATCATGTATAAGGCAGAATGACTTCCTCATGCCTTATATGTCAACTTCTATCATTTTCCCCTTTTAATAGTCGATCATTCCATAGAAAGTACTGATGAACAATATATTGCTCTGGCATTGCCAGAGTGGCTCAGCCTTCTGCTCTGGGTCTGTCCATGTTCCTTGGTGCTAGGCCTACCTTTTGTTTATATACTATATAAATATATTATATATTGCCTAGTCATCACATCGGAGGGTCTTCCCCAGTGGCTCAGTGGTGAAGAATCCGCTGGCAGTGCAGGAGCCATAGGAGACTCAGGTTCAATCCCTGGTTCAGGAAGATCCCCTGGAGGAGCACATGACAAGCCACTCCAGTATTCATGCCTGGAGAATCCCAGGACAGAGGACCCTGGTGGGCTACAGTTCACAGGCAACTGAAGCAACTTAGCACACACACAGGCCACATCGGAGGAAACTAATCAAACATACTTCACATAGAGAAAGTGAAAGTCACTCAGTCATGTCCAACTCTTTGGGACCCCACTGGAGTGGGTAGCCTTTCCCTTCTCCAGGGATCTTCCCAACCCAGGGACCCAACCAGGGTCTCCTGCATTGCAGGAGGATTCTTTACCAGCTGAGCCACAAGGGAAGACCAAGAATACTGGAGTGGGTAGCCTATCCCTTCTTTAGCAGATCTTCCCGACCCAGGGACCCAACCAGGGTCTCCTGCATTGCAGGTGGATTCTTTACCAACTGAGCCATCAGGGAAGCCTGATATAAGCAAGTTTCAGTTCTGTTCAGTCACTCAGTCGTGTCCAACTCTTTGCAACCCCATGAATTGCAGCACGCCAGGCCTCGCTGTCCATCACCAACTCCTGGAGTTCACTCAAACGCACATCCATCGAGTCAGTGATGCCATCCAGCCATCTCATCCTCTGTCGTCCCCTTTTCCTCCTGCCTCCAATCCCTTCCAGCATCAGAGTCTTTTCCAATGAGTCAACTCTTCGCATGAGGTGGCCAAAGTACTGGAGTTTCAGCTTTAGAATCATTCGTCCAAAGAACACCCAGGGCTGATCTTCTTCAGAATGGACTGGTTGGATCTCCTTGCAGTCCAAGGGACTCTCAAGAGCCTTCTCCAACACCACAGTTCAAAAGCATCAATTCTTCTGCGCTCAGCTTTCTTCACAGTCCAACTCTCCCATGCATACATGACTACTGGAAAAACCACAGCTTTGACTAGATGAATCTTTGTTGGCAAAGTAACGTCTCTGCTTTTTTACAGGACTCAAAGTCAGACACAGGTGCTCAGAAGTTAACCAGGTACACATCCATGGACTTACTTGGTCTTGGAGCTTCCAGAAGCACCTTTCCATTCCACCAGGGAAAAGCATCAGTTGGCAGCCAGTGCTGAGCAGGGGGAGAAACAGGGAGGATCCTGGAAGAAAACGGTCTCTGCAGCTGCTAGAACATCCACCCAAACCCGGCTCCTGGGGCTAGTGAGCCATGACACGACCAGTGAGCTTCTCGAAGCCCTCCCAGGGAGTCATCAAGGCCACGCCTCTGCTGGGAAGCAGCCGCCCCACGTGGGCACCGAAAACTAACTGAAAGCGGGTCCGGCTGCCCCCGCTCCACGCGGGCCCATTGCAAAAGACAATAAAAAGACAAGGTTGATGGAAGGGAAAGTTTGCTTTATTTCAGAGACCAGCAGATAGGGCTGGGGGAGGGGCAGACTCTTATCCAAAGGCTGACTCCCTCCCCACCACCCACCAAGCCCTGACAGTCATGGGCGCGGGCTTTCGTAGACAGAGGGAGGGGGCTGCATACAGAAGTAGTGTGGTCAGCTCCTACGATCACCTTGCACCTGGCCGCATGGTAATCTGATCGGCATCATCTTGACTGTTTTAAATACAGTTAATCTTCAGGTCTAGGGCCAGTTTGTTTCCATTTCCTTGAGGCCAATTCTTAGAACTGTGCGGCTTATGTCATTCTGGTCATCACGTTGTTAATTTCCTGCACCCGGTGGGGGTTTCTGACTCTATAAGACAGCTCACAGGATAGGGCTCAGAATGTCATCTATAGCTTTTGAGGAGGAACTAAAGGTCCTTGACTAAGTTTAATAATTAAACCATTCCTATTTAGCCTTGTTGTACTGTTTTCCTTTGCCTCTGCATGTTCTCACATCTCTGATTAAACTTATTCTCTGGCTCAAGTTTTTCTGCCAACAAGAAGCCGGCTGCAGACATGAGGGGCAAGGACCACAGGGTCCTGCTCCATTTCAATAACAGGTCACAGGATGCCATTGGAAGAATGGGGCTTTTCATCTAATACCAAGTGCAAACCTAACTATCTGCCAGAAGAAAGGGCATTTTAGTTACCTGTAAATCAGTTAAATGAACCCAAATTCATGAACTTCACATCCTTTCTCAAATATATATCGATGATCTACCTATCATCAATAGGCATAGCCACTTTTCTATAAACAAAGGGTAAAGGAAACCACATGGATGGAAAGGAACTCTGGGATGTCTATGTGGCCCAATGTGCTGTTTCTGTAATGGCATGTGGGCCAGTGGGGCCCGGATTTCCCAGGTGAACCATCATTTCACTTACTGATGCTTCTCTTCTCTTTGATCCCAAAGGAAAGGACAAAGCTGAGAACTACAAGGAAGTGCTAAATGGATACACAGGCTAAATAAAACTGTATCTGAAGCCTCCTGGGTGACTTTAGCCAGACACTGGAAATGCTCTATAGGTGAAAGTTAGATAATGAATAAGCCAGCTATTACTAAAAAATAGCTTAAAATATTCTGGTGAAAACTGACATTCTGATCAGCAGGAAGCCTGGAAGATATCACCTTGACATTCGGTAAACACAGATGTTTATTTAAAATCAACCATAGCAAAAAAGTTTATTACATTAAATTCAAAATTACCAGTTTTGATTAAAGAATCACACTTTGTTACAGATAGCTTCCCTGGTGGCTCAGCTGGTAAAAAATCTGCCTGCAATGTGGGAGACCTGGGTTCGATCCCTGGGGTGGGAAGAACCCCTGGAGAAGGGAATGGCTACCCAATCCAGCATTGTCACCTGGAGAATTCCATAGACTATATAGTCCATGGGGACACAAAGAGTCAGACACAGCTGAGCGACTTTCACTCACAGATAGTTTGCTGCTGCTGCTGCTAAGTCTCTTCAGTCCTGTCCAACTCTTCGCGACCCCATGGACTGCAGCCTACCAGGCTCCTCCGTCCATGGGCTTTTCCGGCCAAGAGTACTGGAATGGGTTGCCATTGCCTTCTCTGACAGATAGTTTAGGTTACAGAAAACAGATTTTGATTCTATTTGTATTTAATCCAAAGCAACACACTACAAAGCCTTCCCAGGTGGCTCAGTGGTAAAGGATCTGCCTGCCAACACAAGAGATGCAGATTCTATCCCTGGGTAGGGAAGATCCCCAGGAGAAGGAAATGGTAACCCACTCTAGAATTCTTGCCTGGGAAATCCCATGGATAGCCTGGTGGGCTACAGTCATTGGACTGGATATGACTTAGCCACTGAACAGCAATAGCACAATATAAATGAGGATGACTGCCATTTTTTGGTGGTGGATGCAGTTGGTATTTTGTTTTGCTGTATAGTTTTGCTCTCATCAATGAAATTTCGTAAGAAAAGGAGTCCCTATAATTTATTACACACTAAGAAGACTGGTAAGACTCATCAGGCTTTATGCTAGAAGAATCAAGAGTTGAAAGTGCGTTTCCAAGTAAAAATTTTAGCCCTAGCTGTACTATTATCTCGTCTGACAAGAAGTTCTGCCTGTCTTGAGTTTAGGCAAATTGTGTTTAACACTGGACATCACAAGCTACCTGCTTGCAGATATTCTTAGTAACTATTTTTTGCATTAAACTTTGACCTAGCTGTATGAAAGGTTCTTACAGCTTCAAAATGTATTTTGTGTCCCCCTCCAAAGCATCCCTGATGGCTCAGATGGTAAAGAATCTACCTGCAATGCAGAAAACCTGGATTCGATCCCTGGGTCAGGAAGATCCCCTACAGAAGGGAATGGCTACCCACGCTAGTATTCTTACCTGGAAAATCCCATGGACAGAGGAACTTGGCAGGCTACAGTTCATGGGGTCGCAAAGAGTCAGACCTGAATGAGAGACCAATACTTTCACTTTCAATGCAAAATGACAAAAACATTTGCCTATGCAAGCTTTGCCATCTGTAATGGAGATAATTGTGCAGAAGTTATCAGGGTGGTGCCAGGGAATATGCAGCCATAGCTGGTGACTCAGTGCTTTGCATGGTTCTGATGAAAGAAGAGGTAGAAAGAGAAAAAATTAAATAATATACTAAAATTTTGAGCAGACACAGAAGGAGATTTAGCAGTGATGAGAAGGTGCAGGCATTTCTCCTATGAACTTGGAATAGCCAAGGGACAAATAGTTATTATGAACGTCCAAATATTCACTTTTAGCAGAAAGCAGTGAAGAAGAGAATGGTAACAGAATTTATCCCCAGGAACTGATAAACTTCTTTCCACATCTACCCTGTCATTTAAATGAATGGGTTTGCTCATGGAAAGGATGATTTTGTAAAATACTCAATATTTTACTCTAATGCATCCTTGCCAACACTAGAGTTATCTTTGAAAAGTCTCTGCTACTTTAATACTTAAAAATATTAACCATTAAATTCATACTTACTTGATTATTAGAGAATTTGATCATTTTTTCATATATCTACACTTGTAATTTTACTTATGTGAATTATTTACTATCTTACTTGGCCCATTTTTGTTTTGGGATTTGAAAGTTGTTTTTTTTTTATTGGTTTGTAAATATTCTATAAAGATGAGGAATCTTATATTATGCCACATTTTTATAGTTTTCTTGATAAGTAATTTACAAGAAATTTAGAGGTTTTCATGATTACATTTAATGTAGAAATGTCTTTTCATTCACTACATGTAAGCTTAGAAAGTTTTTCTCTATCACAAGATGCTTAAGATCTTGAAATATTTTTTACCACTGCTATTTACTTATTTAACATTTGACAGATAAATTAATCTGCACTTTGTTTTATTTTATGGAGCACAGTAAAAAGCCTAAAATTTCCTTAGGCAAATTCTTGAATTATATCTGTTGATTATATCCATCTCTTAAAAAATAAAATACTCAATTATTTTAGTTGTACAATAATACCTTTTCTGAAGACTTTTAAGGGTACTTGATACCTGTGGTATATAATATATATTCTAAACACTACAGATACATGTTATTTGAGGAACAATGCTTTAAGCTCTGCATGTTTATTATAACCCTGTTAGGTTCACATTTCATAGCATCAGTAATTCTCTGCTGCTGCTAAGTCGCTTCAGTTGTGTCTGACTCTGTGCTATCCCATATACAGTAGCCCCCCCAGGCTCCCCTGTCCCTGGGATTCTCCAGGCAAGAACACTGGAGTGGGTTGCCATTTCCTTCTCCAATTCATGAAAGTGAAAGTGAAGTCGCTCAGTCGTGTCCTACTCTTAGCAACCCCATGGACTGCAGCCTACCAGGTTCCTCCGTCCATGGGATTTTCCAGGCAAAAGTACTGGAGTGGGGTGCCACTGCCTTCTCCACAGTAATTCTCTAACCATCATCATATCTTAGGTTGCCAGGCAATTTCAAAACACTGGACTTGATGGTACCACATCCATTCCCTTCCTCCCTGCTTCAATGTTGTCATCCAACCTGGTATTTTGAGCTTTACTGAGGATCCAGTCTAGGGACAACCAATGGGATAGGTTGTCATATATGCTGAAGATCTAAGATATTCTTTACATACTTTATTGATACTACTAAGTAGAAATTATATGAAGTGGTCATTTTAAGTAAATTTTATATTTAATGGAGTTTCAGCTTTACAGAAAAAAAATTGAAAACATAGTATAGACTTTTAACATATGCTGTACACTGCCCCCACCCCATTGTTAATATCGTGTCAGTAAGGTACACTTGTTACGATTAATGAAGTAATGCTGTCTGCTAAGTCACTTTGTGTCCTACTCTTTTTGACTGTAAGGACTGTGGCCTGCCAGGCTCCTCTGCCCATGGGATGGATACTTACTATAAATCAAGCTTTCAAAGCAGCTGAGTGGTGAAGAATTTGCCTGCCAATGCATGAGACATGGGTATGCTGGGTCAGGAAGATCCCCTGGAGGAGGAAATGGCAACCCACTCCAGGATTTTTGACTGGAAAATCCCATGGACAGAGAAGCCTTGCAGGCTACAGTCCATGGGGTCACAGAGCTGGGCGTGACTGAGTGATAAACAATAACAGTAACAGCATTATAAACCATAGTTCATAGATTATTCACTTTTCTGTAATTTTTACCTAAGGCTCTTTTTCTTTTCCTACCCAGGAGCTCACTCAGGATATCACATTACACTGATAAATCTTGTCTCCTTAGGCTTTTCTTGGCTGTGACAATTTCTAAGATTCTTCCTGTTTTTGATGACATGGACAGTTTTGAAATGGTCAGGCATTTTGTAGGATGTCTGTCTATTGGAATTTGTCTGATTTTTGTCCATGACTAGATTGAGTTTGGGACTGTTGGGATGAAGATCATAAGGTGTCAGTTTCATCTCTTTGTATCAGAGGTCCATGCCATCAGTCTAAGTGTCAGTTTGATCCCCCTGTGTCAAGAGTCCATACTGTCAACCTGAAACTATGGTTGCTGATGTGGACCTTGGTCACCTGGATGAAGTCATACTTTTTGGACTCTACACCACTTTCCACAACCTGCCTCTTTTCATACCATAATTTTGTCACTTGCAATGCGGGAGGCCCTGGTTCGATTCCTGGGTCAGGAAGATCCCTGGAGAAGGGATAGGCTACACGCTCCAGTATTCTTGGCCTTCCCTTGTGGCTCAGCTGGTAAAGAAACCTCCTGAAATGCAGGAGATCAGGATTTAATCCCTGGGTTGGGAAGATCCCCTGGAGAAGGGAAAGGCTACTCACTCCAGTATTCTGGACTGGAGAATTCCATGGATCCATGGGGTCACAAAGAATCAGACATGACTGAGTGACTTTCACTCACATGTTCACTTTTATCATTATAGTCTCATAGAAATGGTTGTGTATTTGAGGTTATAACCCAAAGCTACTTTATATGTTTTGTGGTTAAAGTTGATCAAGCTTTGACCACTGGAGGCTCTTTCAATTGACTTTGGTGACACCTTACATATATCCATCTGTGTGTGTATTCGGGGTATACGTCTTAACATTTTCTGAAAGTATAAGAGACTTTGGGTTAACCACCACTTAACTTTCCTGCCCCAGGCCTAGAGTCAGACATTTCTCTAAGGAACTCTGGCCCATCTTATTGTTTTACTGCTGATCCACTTACCCACAAAGAGAATCTTGAACTATTTGTTTGGCATTATGAGTAAAGCTACTGTAAACATTACTGTGCAGATATTCTTGTGGATACAAGTTTTCACATCCTTTACTGGATCATAGGATAAGACTATGTTTAATTTGGTAAGAAACTGCAAACTGCCCTACACTCTCACCACAAGTGTATCATTTTGCTTCCCATCAGTAGTAAATGAGATTTTACATTCTTCGTATGGTGGTGGTTACTAAGTCATGTCTGATACTTGCAACTTCATGGACTGTAATATAGCTTCCAGGCTCCTCTGTCCATGGGATTCTCCAGGCAAGAATACTGGCGTGGGTTTCCATTTCCTTCTGCATTCTTCAGTAAACTCACCAACAATTGATATTATCATTTTCTTGGATTTAGCCATTCTCACAGGTATGTAGCAGTATACTATTGTTGATTTTGATAAATTATTTTAAGATAGCATTTTCTTCTTTAATTATTTGAATTTAGAAATGCAAATTGTTTAGATATCAGCTCATCAGTATTGATAGACAAGAAAAAAATGTTGTATAAAAGGGTAAAAAGAATTTGGTTTCTTAATCATGAAAGTTTCTTTTGGTAACATATACCACATACTGAACTTGGCCAAGTTTTAGAAATTAAAGAAGAAAAATCATAAATGGTGGGAAATGTTTCTAGGTACATTCTATAAGCTGGTTTCTAGATCTCAGTTTTCAGAGGTATCACTTTTTGATGCACTTTTAGGTTAAAGTATAAATTAGGTAAGAATAATAACACAGGTGTAAATATTTGTTATCTCAAATATATAATCATTCCTTACTCTTATAACCATATATACAACACATTCTTTGCCTTCTAGTATCTTATTTAAATAGGAATTTGTGGATTCAAATTATTTAAAGTATTTTTATTTAGGTGACATCATTTAGATGACAAGGTAATACAGGACAATTTCTCTAAACAATAGATCCTCAGAATACCTGCTAAATCCCAAGCAAATCTTGTTGTTTAATTCAGTGGAATATGAAATAGAATATATTTTACTTGCTTTGTTCTTAATGTGAGAGCTAGTAAATCTTTGCTCTCTCATTGCTTCCTCATAAATGTTTCAAAAATGTCTGGTTATCAACCTGCTGCTTATCCTTTACAGGCTAAAACGATGAAGATATTGTAGATATTTTGCCTGTAGCATCTTCTATTTCTTTGGAAAGGACTTAAATAATTTAAGAGAGAGGACAATTATCTTGCTAAATAACAATACAACCTTTTTCTAATAGATTCAATTATATAAGAAATCCTTTGACAAAATTCTATCTTTGTCTACTGGCCTGAAGACATATATAATGGAGTGAAAATACTAAATATAATATCCAACAACAAATTTGTTCTTTTGGTCCAATAGGTTTTAAGTAAAATAGCTATGTGTGGTAAAAATAAAAATGACCTGTGCAGGAATACTTTCAGTTGAACCCAAACAAAAGAACTTTTAATTGTAGGCCTTGATAGGATGAGAATATTAATACAATGGCAGATATCATTGCCATATATAAACATCTTAAAATTTCTCAATAATAACACAGCATTCCTCCTTCTTTTAAGCTCTTCATCCATTTCCACCTTAATATATTATTTCTTAAATTTATTCCTTCCCAGATAGAAGTGAGATACTTTGAGAGAAAGAGCTCTGTCATGTTAATCTTTTTATTTCCATCATTCAGCATAAAGTTTATCATAAATTATGCACTCAGTAAATGTTCATTAGACTGTGCTTTAAACTGAATTTAAAAGGAAGTATATGGTGGAAGTCAGATTTATATGAAATTCAAAGTGCTGTTGCTGAACACACTGAGTATATACTGAGCTTCCCTGGTGACTCAGATGGTAAAGAATCTGCCAGCAATGGGGGAGATGGGGGTTCGATCCTTGGGTAGGGAAGATCCCCTGGGGAAGGGAATGGCTACCCACTCCAGTATTCTTTGTGAAGTATATACTAGCCATGTTTATACTGGGTTGGGCAAATGGTTCCTTCCGATTTCCCATAACATTTTAAGAAAAAACGTGAACAAACTCTCTGGCCAAGCCATTATTTGTCATTTAGTAACATCATACATTTAGTAACGTTATTTTCTTGGGCTTCAAAATCACTGCAGATGGTGACTACAGCCACAGAATTCAAAATGATTGCTCCTTGGAAGAAAAGTTATGACCAACCTAGACAGCATATTAAAAAGCAGAGACATTACTTTGCCAACTAAGGTCTGTCTAGTCAAAACTATGGTTTTCCCAGTAGTCATGTATGGATGTGAGAGTTGAACTATAAAGAAAGTTGAGCACGAAAGAATTGATGCTTTTCAACTGTGGTTTTGGACAAAACTCTTGAGAGTCCCTTGGACTGCAAGGAGATCCAACCAGTCCATCCTAAAGGAGATCAGTCCTGGGTGTTCATTGGAAGGACTGATGCTGAAGCTGAAACTCTAATACTTTGGCCACCTGATTTGAAGAACTGACTCATTTGAAAAGACCTTGATACTGGGAAAGATTGAAGGCAGGAGGCAAAGGGGACAACAGAGAATGAGATGGTTGGATGGCATCACTGACTCGATGGACATGAGTTTGAGTAAGCTCCGGGAGTTGGTGATAGACAGAGAAGCCTGGCGTGCTGCAGTCCATGGGGTCACAAAGAGTCAGACAGGACTGAGCCACTGAACTGAACTGAACTAACATCATACAACCTTATATTTCCAGAAGGGAGTTTATCATATGAAAAGTATGACTCTCCCCAAAGCCTTAATACAGAGAGCAAACAAAGGAAATTCCAAAGCTCCAGAATAAATTGCTTTCTAGGGGCTGATTAGAGGACTGCTTATTTTTGTATTTACTATATTATAAAGCACCTTAACTCCAATCTCAATTGTCTAATGAATTGGTAGATTTTAAAGAAAAGTTGTCTCAGTCTTCACAAACATTCAATTCTATCCTGCAAATGAAGACAAGAGGATTTGGCAAGATGTCAAATGAAGAAAATGCAACAGAGCGAACAGTTCTTAGAAACAGTATTACAGAATATCCGCTTACCATTCTCAGGATTCTCCTCCTGGAGAATGTCAGT
This sequence comes from Bos indicus x Bos taurus, assembly GCF_003369695.1. Lineage (NCBI taxonomy): Eukaryota > Metazoa > Chordata > Mammalia > Artiodactyla > Bovidae > Bos > Bos indicus x Bos taurus. The sequence continues at coordinate 6,068,271 of NC_040099.1, read as the reverse complement.
CAGCATCTACATTTGACAGTACAAACAAGAAAAAAGACTTGGGACCTGATGACAGAATGTTACATACATACATGTGTGTATATGTATCAGTAATACTTTTTAAAATTTTATATCTAATTGGCTTGTGTAAAATTTTTTAATCACTTAAACAAAAATAAGGAATTTCAAAACCTATCTTCTGTGATCCTTCTGTATTACACAGTTAAGGCTAATGAAAATAAAACTTTCAGTTGGGCTATATCTATATTTCAACTATAGGTAAACAGTATGGGTCTGTGCATAAACCTAGGGACATGACTAGAGTGTTTATTCATTTGACTATAATATTTATTTCTATTTTTAGAGCAGGTTTACATTTTATTACATTTATCAAAATTTGTTTAATCAATATGTATAAATAATGAGGGAAGTTAGACAAAAGAAATAATGTTTCATTACATTATTTATTGTGACTATAACATCAAGTTGTCAGAAAATGCAATGATAGAGTTATGATTTCATCATTAATATGTAATATATAGATTGGAAAACTTTAGCACAAATTTTAATACTCTGGTAAATATTCTTATAGTGTCTATTTAGTTGAATAGGGACTAAAATATATTACTAGACTAAAAAGTTTCTTTTCATAGGACAATTTTCAATATTTGCAACGAAATTGATTACAATAAGGTTTGGTCCATATCTTAATTTTTACTTATTTTTCCCAACTATAATATATAGGTTGTTCAGACTGGGAGAAATTCATAAGTTAATTAAAATCTAATAAAAAGATAAATGTGATCATTTGCTGATGCAAAGGATCCCAGACAGTTCTAACAAATTTTGGTTACCTGAAAGGTTGGGTTTTCTGAATGTAGATTTTAGCATAACCAGGAACATTTTGATCTCTGTATTTATAATAGAAAGTATACATTGGCTAATGTTTGTGAATCATATTTTAGTGGAAATATATTTATTTGGATTTTATACTAAAAAGATTATTAAGGAAATAAAATCCTATGTCCATTTGTAAAAATAAACATCTATTTTGTTCATATTTTTAAAATGTAAAGTCTTTAAGTTAAAATTTTAAAGTTCACGTATTTTAAGAATAGCTTATTGATAACTATATTAATAAATATATGTTTTCTCACTAGTAAATAGGTGGAGGAGATCTAGCTTTTCCTTTGGGAGCTGAAAAGCATATCTTTAGGGACCATTAGGTATATAACTATACCTCCAGCTAAATTCTAAAGCCAAGTTCTCATTTCTCTGTGTAAATGGAACTAATGGATAAAGTTTTGTAAATAGGTCAAAAATAAGTTTTAACTTCATAACTCTCAATATAAAACATTTAAGTTAAAAAGTAGAAATTACAATTACAAAGTAATATTGTCAATTTTTATCAGTAAGCATTGAGTTCTTAATATCAAAATGTATTATTTTAATATTTAATTATGCATTAAAAAATTAATGTTTCTCTCTGTTAAGGTTTGTGAATGCAAACAAATCAAGAATATCCCTATATGTATTATAATTAGTTAGTTTTCTTCTAACATAAAACAAGGTTCCCTTACAAGTGAATGAAACAAAAACATTATTTACATAGGTTCCAAATCTTTAAGATAGTATTTACCATTGAAAATACTTAGTAATCTCTTTGGTATCTTTAAGTTTTTAAACTTAACTATCTGATTGTAAATCAATTATTATCTGATTGGAACTATGGCTAAAGATTAGAAATATCCCTTACTGAACCATATAAATTCGATATACATTAGAATATAAATAAATGAAGGTAAAATTAACTTTTCTCCTTACCATAAAAGAAGTAAACTAAGTTAATAATACCTTGATTAATATTTTGCAAAGTATTTTCCTGAGGATCTTCAATAGTGACATATAATTAAAATAAGATTATTCATAATCCTTTTTCATACCTTAATCAAGAAAGTTTATTTCTTTATTCCAAATCAGCAATATGTCTTAATCAGTCATACTTAAGAAAGCATTTAACCCTCCAATGCCAGTGTGGTTGTGAGAGCCATGTTTTTAAAATATAATTTTTTAAAAGATTTCCTGGGTATGGACCATTTTTAAAGTCTTCATTGAATCTGTTACACTGCTTCTATTTTACGTCTTGGTTTCTTGCTGTGAGGCATTTGGGGTCTTAGCTCCTAATGAGATATTGAACATGCAGCCCCGGCATTGGAAGGCAAAATCTTAATCACTGGGTCACCAGGAAGCCCCTGTGAGACTTCCACTTTCTAGGCAGTTCTTATAAGAACCCCCCAAATAAAGGAACATTATATTTAAGGATTTTAGACCAGGATTTATGCACAGAAAGTATTTGTAGCTCTTAAACAGAATTAATTCCAAGAAAACATTATAGTATCTGACTTCATATACACACTGCCACTTTAATTAATGACTTGTTTGTCAACTAATGTTTATGAACCCTTAGAATGTGATCAAAATGCATCTACTCCCTTGGTTTGCAAAGTGAGATGGCGGTGCCTCTTCTATGAGTCAGGTGGAAGGATGTAAGAAAGTACTAAATATTTTTATAATAAATGTAATACAGTAGGTATATAATTACAATGAACATCTCTATAAAGTGAAGAAATGACATGGTGTAAGAAATTCCTCTAGGAAAACAGGACAGACTTCCACAGTCCTCTGCAGTTATTTCAGTTAAGTGTTTTTTGTTTTTTTTTTTTTTCTGTTTCTGAATGTTATCTGGTGCCTTGATGATGAAGGAGTCTCAGAAATCTCATTTTCCCAGACCTTATTCCTCCTAACAGGAGGAGAATCAATCTAAGAGTCAAAAGGGGGTCCACGTGCTCATGGGGACACTTTCCAACTAAGGATATATCCTCACCAACCACCTAAACCGTTAGACACAATCTTGGTGGCTTCACTTCATAATGTTGAGTCCTTCCAACCCTGCAGAGTAAATATTAAGTTTGAAGATGAAATAGCTCAGAGACTTGACAAAGAACACTTGTCTCAGTGTAGCTTTAAAATATCATCTATTCACCACATGATGCTTCTCTCTGCATGTGGATATGGACAACTTATACCCACTTGGTGTTTCAGCTCCTGAAATTGAATTGCTGGAAATTTTCTTTCACATTTCCATTCTAGCATAACAGAAATCCTGACATTTGCAATTCCTTTATAACTTATGAGGAAAATTGTCATAATTATCAATATTTTGTAATCATCAGCTATTTTACTATTTTTGAATTTTTCAAAACCAGAAATATTTTATATCCAGCTACTACATATAAGGGGGACATTTTATCCAATTTTATTAATACTTAATTTCATAAATTTCCTCTAAGAATTCATGAATGAATATTAAAAATTACTCTTATAACCATAAAATGTGCATGGATGCTCATTCATGTCCAATTCTTTGTGACTCTAGCCCACCAAGTTTCTCTGTCCATGGGATTTTCCAGGTGAGAATACTGGAGTAGGTTGTCATTTCCTCCTCCAAAATATAAAATAGTCTATAATTACATTTATGAGTTTGTTTGCCCACGTTTGCTCTTTTTGTACATGACAGTGGTAAAAGTGATTGTTCCTATGATCGAGACAATTGACAAACTTACACAAAGTTGAACATTAAATTTTCACTCAAGGAACAGAACATAATGCCCATTGTTAACTTTTTTGGGAAGAATAAGATGATTACAAAAATAAACACTAAAAGTCTAGTACAAAATAAGCTTGTGGATGCTACCTGTACCCCAAATTTTATTTTAAGTAAGAGAATTGATGAGGATGACTTTCTAGCTGACTCCCTCTGAATTTTCTCAATGCGGACAAATGTGTGGTATGATATTGAGAACACGTCCTCTGTTGTTTTCCCAGCTGCCTACAAAATAAAGGATGTGTTCAAAGTTCCCATGGATCATGGATCATGTAGCCAGCCAGGTTTTTCTGTCCATGGGATTTCTCAGGCAACAGTACTAGAGTGAATTGCCATTTCCGCCTCCAGGATATCTTCCCCACCCAGGGATGGAACTCACATCACCTGAGTCTCTTGCACATGTAATTTCAATTAGTTCAGTTTAGTCACTCAGTCCTGTCTGACTCTTTGTAACCCCATGGACTGCAGCATTCCAGGCTTCCCTGTCCATCCCAATTCTTGGAGCCTACTAAAACTCATTTCCATTGAGTTGGTGATGCCATCCAACCTTCTCATCCTCTGATGTCCCCTTCTCCTCCTTCCTTCAATCTTTCCCAGCATCAGGGTCTTTCCAAATATGTCAGTTCTTTACATCAGGTGGCCAAAGTATTGGAGTTTCAGCTTCAGCATCAATCCTTCCAATGAATATTCAGGACTGATTTCCTCTAGGATGGACTGGTTGGATCTCCTTGCAGTCCAAGGACTCTCAAGAGCCTTCCCAACACCACAGTTTAAAAGCATCAATTCTTTGGCTCTCATCTTTCTTTACTGTCCAACTCTCACATCCATACATGACTACTGGAAAAACCAAACTTTGACTAGATGGACATTTGTTGGCAAAGTAATGTCTCTACTTTTTCATATGCTGTCTAGGTTGGTCATAACTTTTCTTCCGAAGAGCAAGTATCTTTTAATTTCATGGCTGCAGTCACCATCTTCACTGATTTTGGAGCCCCAAAATATAAAGTCTGTCACTGTTTACAGTTTCCCATCTATTTTCTGGAGAAGGAAATGGCAACCCACTCCAGTGTTCTTGCCTGGAGAATCCCATGGAGGGGGAGCCTGGTGGGCTGCCGTCTAAAGGGTCACACAGAGTCGGACACGACTGAAGTGACTTAGCAGCAGCAGCAGCAGCAGCAGCATCTATTTGCCATGAAGTGGTGGGACCAGATGCATTATTTTAGTTTTCTTAATGTTGAGTTTTAAGCCACCTTTTTCACTCTCCTCTTTCACTTTCATCAAGAGGCTCTTTAGTTCTTCTTTGCTTTCTGCCTTAAGGCTGGTGTCATCTGCACATCTGAGGTTATTGACATTTCTTTCGGGAATCTTGATTCCAGCTTGTGCTTCATCCATTCCAGTGTTTCTCATGATGTACTCTGCATATAAGCTAAATAAGCAGGGTGACAATATACAGCCTTGACGTACTCCATTTCCTATTTGGAACCAGTCTGTTGTTCCATGTCCAGTTCTAACTGTTGCTTCCTGACCTGCATACAGATTTCTCAAGAGGCAGGTCAGGTGGTCTGGTATTTCCATCTCTTGCAGAATTTTCCACAGTCTGCTGTGATCCACAAAGTCAAGGGCTTTGGCGTAGTCAATAAAGCAGAAATAGATGTTTTTCTGGAACTCTCACTTTTTCAATGATCCAACGAATTTTGGCAGTTTGATCTCTGGTCCCTCTGCTTTTTCTAAATCCAGCTTGAACATCTGGAAGTTCATGGTTCATGTATTGTTGAAGCCTGGCTTGGAGAATTTTGATCATTACTTTGCTAGTGTGTGAGAGGAGTACAATTGTGCAATAGTTTGAACATTCTTTGGCACTGCCTCTCTTTGTGATTGGAATGAAAACTCACCTTTTCCAGTCCTGTGGCCACTACTGAGTTTTCCAAATTTGCTGGCATACTGAATGCAGCACTTTCATAGCATCATCTTTTAGGATTTGGAATAGCTCAACTGGAATTCCATCACCTCCACTAGCTTTGTTCATAGTGATGCTTCCTAAGGCCCACTTGACTTCATACTTTAGGATGTCTGGCTCTAGGTGAGTGATCACACCATCGTGGTTATCTGGGTCATTAAGATCTTTTAGTATAGTTCTTCTGTGTATTCTTGCCACCTCTTCTTAATATCTCTGCTTCTTTTAGGTGCATAACATTTTGTCCTTTATTGTGCCCATCTTTGTGTGAAAGATCCCCTTGGTATCTCTAATTTTCTTGAAGCAATCTCTAGTTTTTCCCATTCTATTGGTTTCCTCTATTTCTTTGCATTGATCACTGAGGAAGGCTTTCTTATCTCTCCTTGATATTCTCCGGAACTCTGCGTTCAAATGGGTATATCTTTCCTTTTCTCCTTTGCCTTTCACTTCTCTTCTTTTCACAGTTATTTAGAAGTCCTCCTCAGACAACCATTTTGCCTTTTTTACATTCATTCTTTTGGGAGGATGGTCTTGATCACTGCCTCCTGTACAATGTCACGAACCTCTGTCCATAGTTCTTCAGGCACTGTGTCTGTCAGATCTAATCCCTTGCATCTATTTGTCACTTTTACTGTATAATCATAAGGGATTTCATTTGAAAAGGCAAAAAGATAGGGCACTGAAAGATGAATTCCTCAGGTCAGTAGGTGCCCAGTATGCTACTGGAGATCAGTGGACAAATAACTCCAGAAAGAATGAAGAGACAGAGCCAAAGCAAAACAACACCCAGTTGTGTATATGATTGGTGATGGAAGTGAAGTCCGATGCTGTAAAGAGCAATATTGCATAGGAACCTGGAATGTTAGGTCCATGAATCAAGGCAAATTGGAAGTGGTCAAACAGGAGATGGCAAGAGTGAACATCAACATTCTAGGAATCAGAGAACTAAAATGGACTGGAATGGGTGAATTTAACTCAGATGACCATTATATCTACTACTGCGGGCAGGAATCCCTTAGAAGAAATGGAGTAGCCACCATAGTCAACAAAAGAATCCAAAATGCAGTACTTGGATGCAATCTCAAAAAAGACAGAATGATCTCTGTTCGTTTCCAAGGCAAACCATTCAATATCACAGTAATCCAAGCCTACGCCCCAACCAGTAACACCGAAGAAACAGAAGTTGAATGGTTCTGTGAAGACCTACAAGACCTTTTAGAACTAACACCCCAAAAAGATGTCCTTTTCATTATAGGGGACTAGAATGCAAAAGTAGCAAGTCAAGAAACACCTGGGGTAACAGGTAAATTTGGCCTTGGAATACGGAATGAAGCAGGGCAAAGGCTAATAGAGTTTTGCCAAGAGAACACACTGGTCATAGCAAACACCCTCTTCCAACAACACAAGAGAAGACTCTATACATGGACATCACCAGATGGTCAACACTGAAATCAGATTGATTATATTCTTTGCAGCCAAAGATGGAGAAGCTCTACACAATCAGCAAAAACAAGACCGGGAGCGGACTGTGGCTCAGATCATGAACTCCTTATTGCCAAATTCAGACTTAAATTGAAGAAAGTGAGGAAAACCACTAGACCATTCAGGTATGACCTAAATCAAATCCCTTACAATTATACAGTGGAAGTGAGAAATATATATAAGAGACTAGATCTGATAGACAGAATGCCTGATGAAATATGGACGGAGGTTTATGACACTGTGCAGGAGACAGGGATCAAGACCATTGCCAACAAAAAGGAATGTAAAAAACAAAATGGCTGTTTGGGGAGGCCTTACAAATAGCTGTGAAAAGAAGAGAAGTGAAAAGCAAAGGAGAAAAGGAACAATACATGCCAGGTTCCAGCCCTGGTGGATCCAAGGAATTCGAAGGGGGGACGGCTTTGGTGATCAGGATACAATAGCTTTAATTAAATATTAATTAGAGATATAAAGAGTAATAGAATAAGGATAGCTCAGTAGGAAAATTCAGTGGAGACAAGAGGCTGAATAACTTGGTTTACGTGGAAAGCTAATAAAATTCCAAGGCAAGGAATTTACGTCACCTACGTAGGCCGCAGGCATCCTCCCATTCTCCCAAAGGAGAGGACACACTAAGGCCTCCCCAGTCAGATCTTACAAGCCCAGGCATAATTAGTAGGCTTGACGAGCCTCCACATTCCAGATGGGAATTCAGCCAGAAGTGAGAGAAAGAATGACATGGGGAGACCAGTCTTTCAAGGAACTGATCCCATTTTTTATTTTTCCAGGGTCTGTTTTTATACACTGAGATGTCATACAAAAGTCATGCGGGGTCAGCAGTCCTGACTTTTATTAAAGTCAGGTGCTTCATACAAATGTATACAGAGGTTTTAGGGGTGTTACATCATCTTCTGGCCAGGGGGCCTGCTGACAATGTATGATCCTCTCCTTGTGACAGTGGTCAGTTAACCAGAACACTTATTTCTCCAGGGGTGATTATTCTTAAAACAGACGCCACCTTCCAAAGGTACCAGATAAAGTTACATTCCTATAGGATGAGGGTGCAGTGGGTTTTAATTAAGGAAAGAATTTGCTTAGCCTAAGGTCTAACGTGATTAATATCAAAGGTTAATACTTATTTCTTCTATATATTCATTAATGTGTATAAGGGCAGGGGATGTGGAGACTTAGCAGCAAATATTGGCTCAAAAATTGAAAAACCCTTCACCAATACAATTTCTAATCAGCCCACTATACTATACTAATAGTTTTCTAACTTCTCTAAAGAACCTGTTTTTAGAAGGTTTAAAGCATCTCGTGCCTCTCACGGTTGGGAGGCTGTGAACAATCACACGTGCCCGGACAAGCCTGTCAGGCAGGCTAGAGAAACTTCAGAGGAGTTTGTAGGTTGAAACACTCCTGTCACGCCCAGGAATTTTTGACTGGAGCTCTAAGTTAACTCCTTCTCTGAAAGAGCTGGTGGGGGACAGACCCCCATAAAGTCAGAGGTGTAGGTGAGAGCACAAAGTAGTAAAGTAGGCAGACTCTGGTTTGGCGGGTAGATGCTTGAGAATTTCCAGGGGGACTCCTGAAGCTCCATCCCGCCTTTGCGTATGCCAAGCCTCCTTCCTCATGACCTTTGCCACGGGCGGAGTTCCTCACGCTGGCGCCCGGCAAATACACACATTTAAATGCAGAGTTCCAAAGAATACAAGGAGACATAAGAAAGCCTTCCTCAGTGATCAATGCAAAGAAATAGAGGAAAACAACAGAATGGGAAAGACTAGAGATCTCTTCAAGAAAATTAGAGATACCAAGGGAACATTTCATGCAAAGATGGGATCAAAAAGGACGGAAATGGTATGCACCTAACAGAAGCAGAAGATATTAATAAGAGGTGGCAAGAATACACAGAAGAACTATACAAAAAAGATCATCATGACCCAGATAACCACGATGGTGTGATCACTCACCTAGAGCCAGACATCCTAAAGTGTGAAGTCAAGTGGGCCTTAGGAAGCATCACTATGAACAAAGCTAGTGGAGGTGATGGAATTCCAGTTGAGCTATTCCAAATCCTAAAAGATGATGCTATGAAAGTGCTGCACTCAGTATGCCAGCAAATTTGGAAAACTCAGTAGTGGCCACAGGACTGGAAAAGGTCAGTTTTCATTCCAACCCCAAAGAAAGGCAATACCAAAGAATGTTCAAACTATTGCACAATTGTACTCCTCTCACACACTAGCAAAGTAATGATCAAAATTCTCCAAGCCAGGCTTCAACAATACATGAACCATGAACTTCCAGATGTTCAAGCTGGATTTAGAAAAAGCAGAGGGACCAGAGATCAAACTGCCAAAATTCATTGGATCATTGAAAAAGTGAGAGTTCCAGAAAAACATCTATTTCTGCTTTATTGACTACACCAAAGCCCTTGACTTTGTGGATCACAGCAGACTGTGGAAAATTCTGCAAGAGATGGAAATACCAGACCACCTGACCTGCCTCTTGAGAAATCTGTATGCAGGTCAGGAAGCAACAGTTAGAACTGGACATGGAACAACAGACTGGTTTCAAATAGGAAATGGAGTACGTCAAGGCTGTATATTGTCACCCTGCTTATTTAGCTTATATGCAGAGTACATCATGAGAAACGCTGGAATGGATGAAGCACAAACTGGAATCAAGATTGCCGGGACAAATATCAATAACCTCAGATGTGCAGATGACACCATCCTTAAGGCAGAAAGTGAAGAGGAACTAAAAAATCCTCTTGATGAAAGTGAAAAAAGGAGAGTGAAAAAGTTGGCTAAAAGCTCAACATTCAGAAAACTAAGATCATGGCATCTGGTCCCATCACTTAATGGCAAATAGAAGGGGAACAGTGGAAACAGTTGCTGACTATTTTGGGAGGCTCCAAAATCACTGCAGATTGTGACTGCAGCCATGTAATTAAATGATGTTTACTCCTTGGAAGAAAAGCTATGACCAACCTAGACAGAATATTAAAAAGCAGAGACATTACTTTGCCAACAAAGGTCTGTCTAGTGAAAGCTATGTTTTTTTCTGTAGTCATATATGGATGTGAGAGTTGGACTATAAAGAAAGCTGAGCACTGAAGAATTGATGCTTTAGAACCTTTATGTTGGAAAAGCCTCTTGAGAGTCCCTTGGACTGCAAGGAGATTCATCCAGTCCATGCTAAAGGAGATCAGTACTGTCATGAGTGCAGGGGCCCTCTTGATTGATTATACTGCCCTTTTAAAGGAGACCCCAGAAAGTTCCTTCTCCCTTTCTATCATATAAGGACACAGAAAGATTCCTTTTGTACTCTGTCACCCAGAGCTGTGAGAGAATAAATTCTATTCACCCATTTGGCGATTTAAATGCTTAAGGCATCTCTTGGAATATAACACATGATCCAAGTCTCTTCCTATAATTCTTTCTATTTCAAAGAATCTCATTTATACTTAAGTTGAAATTTATACCTTTTTTTCTAAAATCACACAGGTTTTCAAACTTAGAGTGACTTGTCTTTTATCTCTTTACAGATTTTGTTCATCAATTTGAGGTTAGAAATGAATTTTGAAAGCACAGCTGAACCATGATTTATAAAATAAAATGTGATTAATTTGACATCATTAAAATTTATAACCTCTTCTCTATAAGAGACACTGAAGAATAGAAAACGACAAGTCACAGACTCGTGGAAAATATTTGGAAAACACATTATCTGTTAAAGGACGTATATACAAAGCACTCTTAAACCTCAATAAGAGACAATTAACCCAACTGAAAATCTGTAAAATCCCTGAAAAGGCACCTCACCAAAAAAGATATACAGAAGGAATTAATTAAACATGAAAAGATGCCCAACATTATCAATCACTAGGTAATTGGAACAACATGCTGTCACTTCACATCTTATAGAATGGCTAATTTTTTTTTTAATGGTCAAAATAAAAAAGAAAACAAAATATCAAGTGCTGGTGATGTGTAAGATTTTGGCCCAAACTGAATGCAACCAACATGCCCTTAAAAAAAAAAAAGACTGGGTAAACAAACTATGGTACATTTAAGTGATATTATTCAGTAATAAAGGAACGAGCTATAATGCCACAAAAATACACAGAGAAAATTTGAATGTGTATTGTTTAGGGAAAGCAAATTGCATGAAAAAGCTACAAACTCTAAGATTCCAAATATATGACATTCTGGAAAGAGCAAAAACTACAGAGATACAAAAGACATTAGTGAACGCCAGAGACTTGGGGACAGGTGGGAAGGATGAATAAATGAAGCACTGGAAGATATAAGTCTTGATAATGTTACTAATTTCTCAAAATCCGTAAAACTGTACACTACAGAGTGAATCCTGATGTAAACTATAAACTGTATACAGACTTTAGTTAATAATAATGTACCAATATCAGTTCATCAATTGTAACAAATGTATCATACTAAAGCAAAATTCTAAGAATAAACAGTGACTGTGGGTAGAGAAGGTTATAATGTTAGTGTTCTCTTCTATCTCCTCAATTCTCAGTAAATAGAAAACAGTTCTAAAATCAAGTATATTAGTTTCAGTAACAATATAATGTACAGAACTAGATAACCTGGAGTAATTGTATTAAATCAATATTGATTTCAACTCTAAAATGCTATTACTGGACATTGTGTCATGGGGCAAAATACATTATTCCACTGCATTAATGCTCTTTAAAACTTCCTGACTTAACATGGAATTTCTTTTCCCTTGGCTTCATGTTTCTATGAAAAGGGTGCTCCATTGGAGTAATTCGCCTCATTTCCTTATTCCTCCTCAACAAAATCAATTAGCTCAGTGTGTTTAAAGAACATATGGTGGGGAGACCTAATGGGGCAAAATGACTTGGGGAATGAGTGGTTGTCGGGGTCAGATTATGTAAGATACTAGAGCTTATGGTGAGGTGGCTTTATTTACTTTTATCACAAAGGGAAATCATACCAAGGCTTGTGGTAGTGTAATAATGTTACTTGATTTATGTTATGAAAGGATAATACTCTTAAATGATAGTACAAGGGTCAAGATGGGCTTCCCTGATAACTCAGCGGCAAAGAATTGACCTGCAATGCAGCAGACGCGGGTTCGATCCCTGAGTCAGGAAGATCCCCTGGAGAAGGAAATGGCAACCGACTTCAGTATCCTTGTCTGAAGAATCCCATGAACAGAGGAGCCTGGTGGGTTTTACAGTCGAGGGGTTTGTGAAGAGTAGGACATGACTAAACCACCACCACAGGAATCAAGAGCAGAGATAGAAAGTGTAGCTAAAAGTCAAGTCCAATAGTCTATGAAGCAGATGATGATGACATAAGTTAGAATGGCACATTAGTGGAAGTCTCAAAGATTAGAAAGATGAAGGAAATAATTTGCTGAAAGAAGCAGGGGAAAAGATATGAATTCAAATTCTTTTAAAGATTGAATTCTGGAAAAAAATAGCATTGCTATTGATTGATTTGGGCATCACTGGGTCCTAACAGAGATAAGATTTAAATTAAGAGAGCAGAGCAGAGATAGATGACCTAAATGAATAAGCTGATCTAATGGAAACCTATACTTTTGCACTATGAATAAGCAAATACAAAAAGAAGGAAAGGGGGACTAAAAGATATGTCGTTTCTGCTTCACATTTTCCCTGAAGGAACCATTGCTTTCATTGGGTTGAAGAATAAAAGCAAAAATCAATACTCAATGATTTTCTCTCTAAATATATGTATAAGAAAGAAATGTGTTTAACTGCAAGTAATAGAAAAATTAAAAGATGCTTACTCCTTGGAAGAAAAGTCATGACCAACCTAGATAGCATATTGAAAAGCAGAGACATTACTTTGCCAACAAAGGTCTGTCTAGTCAAGGCTATGGTTTTTCCAGTGGTCATGTATGGATGTGAGAGTTGGACTGCGAAGAAAGCTGAGCACCGAAGAATTGATGCTTTTGAACTGCGGTGTTGGAGAAGACTCTTGAGAGTCCCTTGGACTGCAAGGAGATCCAACCAGTCCATTCTGAAGGAGATCAGCCCTGGGATTTCTTTGGAAGGAATGATGCTAAAGCTGAAACTTTAGTACTTTGGCCACCTCATGCGAAGAGTTGACTCATTGGAAAAGACTCTGATGCTGCGAAGGATTGGGGGCAGGAGGAAAAGGGGACGACAGAGGAAGAGATGGCTGGATGGCATCACTGACTTGATGGATATGAGTTTGAGTATACTCTGGGAGATGGTGATGGACAGGGAGGCCTGGCGTGCTGTGATTCATGGGGTCACAGAGTCAGATTTGACTGAGCAACTGAACTGAACTGAATAGAAAACCTGACAAAGTAGAATACACACATGGGTGTTTTTTTTTCTCGCACATATCTTACCCAAAGGCTGGGCAGCATTCATTCTGGTTCAGATACTCAATATGACCATCAGAAGATCCGGCTCTTTCTCATTCTGCTTTATCCAACTTGCTGCCTTGACTTTTCTCCTCATGTTTATTGCATTATAGTGGCAACAAGGTTGTTGCTTCTCCAGGCTTATGCACATGTTCTTGGCAGGATGAAGAAGAATCAGGAAGACATAACTCTCTCTCTTTACATCAGCAAAGTATAAAGTTTCATAGAGACCTTCACAGCACACTTACCTTACAGGTCATTGACAAAAGGTGTGCCCTGTTGCCTCTTTTGATGAAAATAAGACTCAGCCATCTGAAACTTACTTACTTACAGACAATGAGAAAAGCCTTGGTTACCTGTGCTCACATGCTGACAACTCTGTCTCTTTCTCACACACATATTTATATGTATATTTTCACTCATTTTAATTCTTATATTAATTCATTTATTAATAGTATATCCCATCTTCCCATTATTGTCAAGATTAGCAAAAATATCAGATAAAAATTTTGTATCTTTTTATGATCTTGAGAAGTTAAAAACACAATGTGACAAGTATGTGAATTACAAAAATGGCACATATTATTAGAATTTTTTGTAAAAATTGCCTACACTTTTCATGTTTCGTTTAAAGCAAAGGGCTGACAACATGTACTTCTTAGGGGACTGTTGCATACTCTTAATATTTGAAATGTCCAGAATTATTTTTCTTTGGTACAGAAAAGTAACCACTCATCTCAGATTTTAATCTGCTACTTGAGACCTTAAATCATGGATCCCAGAGGGCACAGACTTCCGACCCATCCTTCTTTGTATGTCATAAAATTCCCATCAATGCTAGCATCTGGGTAAATAATTCAGCTTGCTCATTGCTATAAAAATATCAGGGACCCCAAGAACATTTTTTGAAGTGTCCCAGTCTTTTTCAATCCAATAGTCCAATCTGATTTTTGACTATTTTACTCAAATAGTCCAATCTGATGGTCTATTTGTCAGTATAATAAACCTAAAATCATTTTCAGCTTTGTATGAATCTGAGTTGAATTCACTCTCCACGTCATGCTCCCAAAGATGTATCCATAATTCTTTCCAAGATAGGTGGCCTGGAAATACTACCCTTGTCCAGGCTGGTCTGTGTAGATGAGACCCTGAAGAATTTGAGCCATGCTTCCCTGGTGGCTCAGAGGTTAAAGTGTCTGCCTGCAATATGGGAGACCTGGATTTGATCCCTGGGTTGGGAAGATCCCCTGGAGAAGGAAATGGCAACCCACTCCAGTATTCTTGCCTGGAGAATCCCATGGATGGAGGAGCCTGGTGGGCTACAGTCCATGGGGTCGCAAAGAGTCGGACATGACTGAGCAACTTCACTTTCTTCTTTCTTCATGTAGTGAGGTCAACCAGGTTCTGCTTAAATCTTCCAAGATTCTTAGAAAAGAATCTGTGAGCCACATATGTCACATTTTATTTTATCTATATGTCCAGGTTCTACTTTGCTTTGAGAATCTTTTTGTGGTAGAGTAATTGAAAATGATAAAAAATTGTTTTTTTTTTTCCCACCACCCAACCCAATAAGTCATTATTTTCCTATTTCCTTTACATTTGGTTTGCAAATGGAAGAGCTTGTTGGTAGTTGGTCTCTCTCCTCCTTTGTCTTATAATATGGAGGCCCATTAAATGAATTACACTTTCAACATTTTGCCAGGAGATATCCACAGCCAATCCACAGGTTCATTAGTTATTTACCCCAAGTTGCTGGAGGGAACAAATGGGTCCATCATATTGCTGTTAGATAACTGAAAGTGAAAGTCACTCAGTTGTGTTCGACTCTGTGATCTCATGGACTATAACACAGTCCTTGGAATTCTGCAGGCCACAATTCTGGAGTGGGTAGCCTTTCCCTTCTCCAGGGGATCTTCCCAACCCAGGGATTGAACCCTGGTATCCCTCATTGCAGGTGGATTCTTTACCAGCTGAGCCACAAGGGAAGCCCAAGAAAACTGGATTGGGTTGCCTATCCCTTTTCCAAGGGATCTTCCTGACCCAAGAATTGAATTGGGGTCTCCTGCACTGCAGGCAGATTCTTTACCAACTGAGCTATGAGGGAAGCCCGTTAGGCAGTAAGATGACCTTTTATTCTAAACTGCAAAGGCAATGTCTTAGTATTTTCTAGCCTTTGGGAGTGATTTATTGACTCCATCATCAGCCTCTGCTATGGCTGGCCCCAGAACCAACGTCACGTGTCTGTTTTTTGCTGTCTCAGTGCATCCATGTGAATCAATTTTCATAACATAGAAGAAAGCACTTATTTGACACACACTTTGACAACTTTTTTAAAAAATATTTATTTGTTTATGGCTATGTTGGTCTTCATTGCTGAGTGGGCCTTTCTCTAGCTGTGGTGAGTGGGAGTCACTCTCCAGTCGCAGTGCTTCTTATTGCGGTGTCTTCTCTTGCTGTGCACCACGGGCCCTAGGGTGTGTGGGCTCCCCAGCTCTCGAGCACAGGCTGGGTGGTTGTGGCACATGGTCTTAGCTGGTGCGAGGCATGTGAGATCTTCCAGGATTGGATGGAAGCCGTGTCTCATACACTGGTAGGCAGACTCTCTACCACTGAGCCACCAGGGACGCCTGATGATGGACTTTTTTTATCTTAAAATGTTTTCTTCTTAGCTCTAAATATTTTATATTTAGAAAACATTATTTGAATATATTTACTCACTTAGTGTATTCGTGGAACACGTCAGTTATCTCCAGAGTCTTCCTGGTGTCCAGTGATTCTTATCCACAAAGGCTTTGTGAGTCTGACTCTGTTTTCTGTTGTTTCTACTGGTATTTACATATGGTGGCTTCTTTCCTTTATATTTTGTCAGTTTTTCAATAGGGAGTTTCTCATGATTCTTTGAGGTGTGAGAATTCTTTGAATTAAGATGGATTTCTCCAGAGAGAAACCATAATTGATTTTTTCTCAACAGCCTGGGCTCACTAGAAAGTCAGAACTGTTTAAAGTTAAATCACTGGTCTGAGTTTTAAAAATCCACTTGAGAGGATTCCATTCATTTGTCAAACGCCTAAGAGACCCGGCTGCCTTCCCTTTAGTTTGTCAAGCGCACGTGGCTTTTCCTCCTGGCCCTCCCCCCTGCCTCCCCACCCCTTCCTCTACCTTCTCTTCATTTTGTTACCATTGTGGTTATCCTTCTGTTAATCACTGTGTTTTGATGATTTTCTTAGTGCTCCTCTGAGCAGGATGTTTATTTCAAGCTCCCTACTCCACAGGTCTTACGTTTAGGGACCTTTACTATTATACTTATCACTTTGTTGTTCTTGTTCAGTCGCCGTGTTACTTGCTGTGACCCCATGGACTGCAGCCCACCAGGCTCCTCTGTCCATGGGATTTCCCAGGCAAGAATACTGAAGTGGTTTGCCATTGCCTTCTCCAGAGGATCTTCCTGACCCAGAGATTGAAACTGCATTTCCTGCATTGGATTCTTTAACACTGAGCCACTACGGAAGCCCTATAATTATCACTTAGGATGGGTCTAAACTTTTCTTCTCATTTCAGAACCTTCAGGACTTAACCTAAAGCTTAAAATTCCCCCATATGGCAAACACCCTCTAGGAAAAAAGCACATTTCAATAACTGACATGTCTCTCTGTCTGGTGTCACTTTATATTTGGCAGAATATTCTTTATTTTCTTGCCAGATGATGAAAACATTTAAGAAGGCTTATAGTGTTTTGGCAAGCATGGCTTATTGTTTTCAGGAAAACCTAGGCCTGCAAACTGCCAAGTCACAAAGAATGGAAAACTTCTTTCCTTGTGTAGAATGGACATAAAAATTAGATTTAAACACTGGGACGACCCAGAGGGATGGTATGGGGAGGGAGGAGGGATGAGGGTTCAGGATGGGGAACACATGTATACCTGCGGATTCATTTTGATATTTGGCAAAACTAATACAATTATGTAAAGTTTAAAAATAAAATGAAATTTAAAAAAAACTTATTTGTCCCATTATTGCACATTTTATAAGTTAGTTTTTAACAGCTTTCAGAATAGCTCCTAGATGTGCAGACAATTTAATATATATTTATATTAGTACCCCTTTATACTGTACATTATACTTTAGATTAAGAGCAATTAAATTGGTTTATCTATATATAGTTTTAATCAGAAAACTAAAATTGATAAATGGGCATATCAGTATACAGATGATGTAGAGACGATACATTGACAGAAAGTTAGTTTGCTTAAAAGAAAGAAAGATGTATTATATAAAGATATAATGTATCTTGGAGATTATAGGTTACCTCTTTCAATTCAAGCTATACAGCCTCTTAAAATGATAGTCCAGAATTCAAATTGCTACCAAGATTTTTCTAGGTAATGATATCAATAAAATAAGTTTATCCTCACTACAGTTTTATAACCTTTATAAACTGGTCTACAGGATCTATTATATAATTTGCTTTATATTCTTACTCCGTTATTTTTAATATGTACAACCTACCCTCAACATCAAGAACATGATAATAGAGAGCTAACTGAATAATTTCTGTTCTAACAATAAAGGGACATGAGTTGATTGCTTTAAAAATGCTTATCTGATTACACTGACTTGTATGGAGTTAAATCAAATTGAATTGACAGGGTAAAGATGTATCTCAAAAAAATAAACTAGGGATATTCAAGATCAGTCAGAGACACACAGTTTGCTAAATTATTAATAATGATGAGAACAATTTTATTTCTTGTTGGATAGCAAATTCTATTTTTTTCTCTTTTTTTCTGTGCTTTTATTTATTTTCTCAATTTTTGTTTTGTATCAGTGTATAGCCAGTAACAATGTTTTGATAGTTTCAGGTGAACAGCAAAGGATTCAGCTATACACATACAGGTATCCATCCAGCCTGGATGGGAAGTGAGGAAATTCTATTTTTTTTTAATTTAATTTTTATTGGAGTATAGTTGCTTTACAATGTTTTGTTAATTTCTACTATACAATTTTTACTGTGAAACAACAACAATTTCTACTGTGAATCAATAACAATTTCTACTGTGAATCAACCATACATATATATTCCATCTTTGTTGGATCTCCTTCCTATTTAGGTCACCACAGAGCAATGAGTAGGTTCCATGAGCTACACAGTGAAGTTGCTCGGTCGTGCCTGACTCTTTGTGACCCCATGGACAATACAGTCCATGGAATTCTCCAGTCCAGAATACTGGAGTGGGTAGCCTTTCCCTTTTCCAGGGGATCTTTTCAACCCAAGGATCAAACCCAGGTCTCCTGCATTGCAGGCGGATTCTTTACCAGCTGAGCCACAAGGGAAGCCCAAGAATACTGCAGTGGGTAGCCTATCCCTTCTCCAGCGGATCTTCCCAACCCAGGAATGGAACTGGGTCTCCTGCGTTGCAGGCGGATTCTTTACCAACAGAGCTGTGAGGGAAGCTTGAGTTACATAGTAGCAAATTCTATCTTTAAAAGGCAGTAAGCAGTTAATCATTGTTCACTTCTAAAGAAAAATGGTTACTGATTCAGAGATCTTTTAAGTCATATTGGATTCCATGGGCCAATGAAGGGAGTGGTAGCACAGGCAAGCACCTATGGCCATCCCTTGTTTGAGCAGTCTGCTCTGCCTTACTCACATAATTATCCAAGACTCTTAGTTATAAGGTGTAATTGGCCCCTGGTACCTGGCAAGCTCACCTGATGTCAACTCCCCCTATTAATGGTGGCCTCCTCCTCCCCTTAGTAGTGAAGACTTCTGCTATGTCCTGTTCACCATCTGCTGCACATGGTGGGGTGTTGCTCCAGGACCCTTTGTATGAGGTTCCCTTGTCCAGTAAACCATCAATGTCACTATTTAAAAAAAAAAAAAAGATTTTAACACTTCGTTAGCATTAAGATTATCTTCCAGAATGTGTCACAGTAATTTTGTGACTGTGAAGGGAAAAAGAAACAATGAGGTCCAGACACTGAAGAGGGAAAATCTTAGACCCCATGAAGTACAGGGAAAGAAGAGGCATAAACCAACTTTATTTTTCAAAACAATATTGCTTATAGCCTTCCTCCAAAAGAAAACATCCTAGACAGTTCTCCCAAACTGTTACAAGCACCTTACATTTAACTGACTACTGGGTCTACCATCCCCTGAAAGATGACTAAGCCTACAGTTTGATCAACAGTCTCCTTAACATGGAAATGAATCCATCAGAAGCAGTCAGGGATGCTCCCAGCTCCTGCATCTCCCATGCAAATGTCCACCCATATTGTGGATATCTTACACAGTACCATCTTCAGTCATTTTCTGGACACAAAAAATAGCTAATGACTTGAATTAGTAAGATAGGGAGAACTACTCTAAGCCATACTTTCAGGAACAAGGATTCAGTTATTCAAACTGAAATGGGGACCCTAAGGTCTACTAGCAGCCAGTTAGGAGGTCATTTTCGAGCACATGTCAACCTGTACTCCTGAACTGATGTAGCTGATGCTTAAGAAACTCCCAAAGCTGTGAACATTCTCTTTCCAAGGACACTATATATGACCTTGGGATTTCACTTCCTGTATGAAAACTAAGCATAAACTGCTTTCCTGCTGGAAACACTGACTGAGAACTTAGGTCAGTCCTTAGAGACCTTCAAGTATTTCAGGAAACACCAGAGGATCATGTAATGCTAAGATGACTTGAGCTTATCCTTGATTCCTCTGGGGAGCTTCCGGGAGAGATAACTAAATTTTCATTCATGATCCCTCTTTACTGGCCCCATCCTTTTTTCCTTCCCTCCCCACAAAATTACTGATCTGCTCTGACACTGTAGATTAGCTTGCATTTGTCTAGAATTTTGTATAGATGAAATGATAGAATATGTCCTCTGTGTCTCTTTTCTCTTAGTCAACATGTTGGGCTGGCCAAGAAGCTTGTTCATGTTTTTGGTAACATCTTTTGGAAAAACCCTAATGAACTTTTTGGCCAACCCAACACTTACTGGGCTTCCCTGATAGCTCAGTTGGTAAAGAATCCACCTGCAATGCAGGAGACCCCGGTTCCATTCCTGGGTCAGGAAGGTTCACTGGAGAAGGGATAGGCTACCCACTCAAGTATTCTTGGGCTTCCCTTGTGGCTCAGCTGGTAAAGAATCTGCCTGCAATGCGAGAGACCTGGGTTCGATCCCTGGGTTGGGAAGATCCCCTGGAGAAATGAAAGGCTACCCACTCCAGTATTCTGGCCTGAAGAATTCCATGGACTGTATAGTCCATGGGATCTCAAAGACTTGGACACGACTGAGCAACTTTCACTTTCACTTTCAATACTTACTTGGGCTTCCCAGGTGGTGCAGTGGTGAAGAATCCACCTGTCAATGTGGGAGACACAAGCAATGTGGGTTTGATCCCTGAGTCAGGAAGATCCCCTGGAGGAGGAAATGGCAACCCACTCCAATATTCTTGCCTGGAGAATCCCATGGACAGAGGAGCCTGGCCAGGCTATAGTCAATGGGGTCCAAAGAACCAGACACGACTGAGCACCACCACCACCATAATACTTACTTCGGGTTTCACCACTGTTTTTACATGTATCAATAGTTTACTGCTTTTCATTAATGGTACTTATTAATGTTCCCTTGTGGCTCAGATGGTAAAAAAATCCATTTGTAATGCAGGAGACCTGGGTTCAATGCCTGGGTTAGGAAGATCCCCTGGAGAAGGGAATGGCTACCCACTCTAGTATTCTTGCCTGGAGAATCCCATGGACAGAGGAGCCTGGCGGGCTACCATCCATGGAGTCTCAAAGACTCATACATGACTGAGCACACTCATGATGATGGGAGTACAGAGGAACAGTTGGTGTTTGGGGAGAGGGATGTGCTCTTGTGTATGTCATTGTGAGAATTGGAGATTTCTGTTGACTCAAAATCATGAGCATAGAAATTCAAATGAATGGAGGGGCAAGGTTCAATGGGAAATAAAGCAATTTTATGGAGCACACAGGACTAAAAATTTAATAGGACAGATATGATTTAGGAGAGAGAAAGGGAAGACACCCTCAGGGCAGAGGTAAGGCAGATGTTGCATGTTTACAAAACAGGGAAACAAATGACAGTGATCCATTTGAGAGGATGGACAGGCAGACAGAAAATATTTAGGGAGATTTTAAAAAGACTGACTTTTTATTATCAAATAGTAAGTACTGAAAAATAAAACTCACAAAAATAAACCTTGTGCTGAAGCCAACTTTAACTTCTTATTTTATCGAAAGGAATATCTCAAAAGAAAGACTTTCTACACATTACTGAATGTATAGATTTAACTGTTGTTTAGAACTTCAAATAAGTACCTTCGGTTTTATTAAAGAAAAACAACATGTACTCTGTATCTCTCTAGGAGAATTATTAAAAGTTGTATGAAGCCTAGAAAACTGGTACAGATGACCCTGTTTGCAGGGCAGGAATAGAATCACAGATTCAGAGACAAACGTGTGGACACAAGGTGAGGAAGGGAGTGTGTGAGGAACTGGGAGATTGGGTTGGACACGTATACACAAATACACGTATACACATATGTGTAAAACAGACAGCTAGTGAGAAGCTGCTGGATAGCACAGGGAACTCAGCTCAGCCTCTGTGATGACCTAGATGGAGTGGGATGAGGGTGGGCTGGGGAGGGAGGCCCACACGGGAGGGGGCATATGTGTACGTACAGCTGATTCACTATGTTGTACAGCAAAAACTAACACATTGTAAAGCAACTGTAAGTTTCATCTACACCCTAATTAAAAAAATAAAAATACAGAAATTAAATACATTTTTTTTGAAGTTGTTCATCCTGTTTTATTTTATCTTAGTTTGGAGTCAAGCCACCCCTCTAAGTAAACTACCTGTGAGATGATTCAAGGCGTCTGAAAGGGTTAAATCTGACAGGCTTTTCTTCAGACGCCATTTCTCTGGGATTCTCCTTCACCAGGAAAGACCACATGACTCTGTGTTGGTTGTCACTGCTCACTATTTATCCCCCAGTGTCCGTCAATTTCCTCCATCCTCAGACATCAGGATACTGGCTGAGGCCTCCCTCCTATTGATCGGGAGCTCATAAGTCACTCTGCATTGTCTATCTTTGAAAACAGACTTTGTCTATTTCTTCATGTACATTAATAATTCATCTGCAGATGAATGCTGTAGAGAAATGCCGACCAGATAAAATAATACATGTGATCTACTCACTGTATTTTAAAAAAATTATTCTAAGGCTATACACATATATATATATATGTATGCTAAGTCACTTCAGTTGTGTCCGACTCTGTGACCCATAGACAGCAGCTCATCAGGGTACCTGGTCCCTGGGATTCTCCAGACAAGAACACTGGAGTGGGTTGCCATTTCCTTCTCCAATGCATGAAAGTAAAAAGTGAAAGTGAGGTTGCTTAGTCATGTCCGACTTTTAGCAACCCCATGGACTGCAGCCTACCAGCTCCTCCGTCTATGGGATTTTCCAGTCAAGAGTACTGGAATGGGGTGCCATTGCCTTCTCCAACATATATATGTATATATACACATAAATACAAATAAATATATATGATCATAATGGAAAGAAGTTATTCTTTATTGTGAGCTACCTGAATTATGAAGTTATTTTAAAAATATTGCTATGAGTATAGAAAATTAGCCAAAATCAAAAATTTGAGTGGAACAGCTATATTTTCTGAAGTGTGACAAATACTATTTTAAAATTATGCAATATCTTTATTTACATGAGTTCAAACATTTTATACTTAGAATTTCTCTGCACTAAGAGGTGGCAATACCATTATCTATCCTTTGGTTCAAACACTGGGAAATAAATCTATTATTAGGAGTAACTATAATGAGGAGAGAAATTGAGTGACAAATCCTTAGCTTTTTTACCTAACAAACCACATTAATTTCAGCTCCTTTTCACAAAATCCAAAACTTCCCTTGATAGAAAAGTCACTAGATTCTGTCAGAGTTAATTCAGTGTATACTATTATTGGGTTTATTTACATAGGACCTACATTTGAAGGTTAATAATATTCACATGTCCTTCTAATGTCACTAAAAAATCCTAATCAGTGGACAGTGCTGTTGAGATTTTTCTTTTGTTTTCTTTAAAATAGTTTGCTAGGATCTTCCCTGGTGGCCCAGTGTCTAAAACTCCACATTCCCAATGTGGGAGACCCGGGTTTGATCCCGGGTCAGGGAGCTGAATCCTGCTTGCCACAACTAACACCCCTACACAGCCAAATACAAAATAAGAATAAACAAACAAAAGCGATAAAATGCTTTTCTAATAAGCAAAAATCAGATTGAACCTTGGCTAACAGTGAATTGAAAGTGAATTCGCTCAGTCGTGTCCGACTCTTTGTGACCCCATGGACTGTAGCCCACCAGGCTCCTCCATCCATGGAATTTTCTAGGCAAGAGCCCTGGAGTAGATTGCCATTTCCTTCTCCAGGGGATCTTCCCAACCCAGGGATCGAACCTGGGTCTCCCACATTGTGGGCAGACCTTTTACTGTCTGAGCCACCAGGGAATCCCAGTGAATTATCCCAGTAGAATATCAAACATGTAGAAATGTAAAAATACATTCTTAGACACTGAAAGTTTACAATAATTGATGGAGCAACAAAAGATGTATCAAATATCACTTTAATAATAATTTCCAAAAAGCAAATTGAGTGTTACCAGGAAAAGTGGCAGAGTAAGAACCTCTGAAAATGTTCTTATTGTTCAGTCGCTTCAGTCCAACTCTTTTGTGACCCCATGGACTATAGCCCTCCAGGCTTATTTGTCCATGGGGATTCTCCAGGAAAAAATACTGGAGTTGATTGCCATTTCTTACTCTGGGGTATCTTCCTGACCCAGGGATCAAACTTGCATTGCCTGTATTGACAGGTGGATTCTCTACCACTGAGCCATCACGGAAGACCTCTGAAAATTCATGCCTCCATAAAAGCAACAATAAATGGCAAACACACACACACACACACACACACACACACACACCTGAATCAACTTTTTCAGAACTCTGGAAATTAACTAAGGTAAGTAACAACCTAAGAACATTTATTCCAGCAAGGAGCTGAGTCTCATTAAGAACAGGAGCTTTGGAACAATTAACTTGCCTTAACCTCAACTTCCACTGCTAGCTCAGCAGCAGTCTTGAAAAACAGCCCAACATTCCCAGTATCTAGGGGGCAATGTGGAGCTGGTGCCGTTAGAAAGCCTCATTTTGAAAGAATTATTATGATTTCACCTCCCTGCTGCTTCCCTGGAAGATCCAACTTTACTTACCCTGACTCAAAGATCTCTGTGAGTTCAAACTTACTCCCTGGGAGGGTGTTTGCTAAAAATTCATTATGTGCTTAAAGCTGCTGTAGCTTAAAGGAATGAATAAAATTTGGAAAAATACTAGCCTAATCAAAAAGTTTGAAAGAAAGGATCAGAGAGGTTACCTGGTGGCCCCGTGGTTGAGACTCTACTCTCCTTATGCAGGAGGCATGGGTTTGATCCCTGGTCAGGAAACTAAAATCTCACAAGCCACATCACATGTCCAAAAAAAAAAAAAAAAGAGGAAGAATAAGAAAGGAGCCATGAAGAGATACCTCACGTCCAAGGTAAGAGAAATCCAAGTAAGATGGTAGGTGTTGCAAGAGAGCATCAGAGGGCAGAAACACTGAAACCATACTCACAGAAAACTAGTCAATCTAATCACACTAGGACTACAGCCTTGTCTAACTCAATGAAACTAAGCCATGCCCGTGAGGCCACCCAAGACTGGCAGGTCATGGTGGAGAGGTCTGACAGAATGTGGTCCATTGGAGAAGGGAATTGCAAACCACTTCAGTATTCTTGCCTTGACAACCCCTTGAACAGTATGAAAAGGAAAAATGATAGGATACTGAAAGAGGAACTCCCCCGGTCAGTAGGTGCCCAATATACTACTGGAGATCAGTGGAGAAATAACTCCAGAAAGAATGAAGGGATGAAGCCAAAGCAAACACAATACCCAGCTGTGGATGTGACTGGTGATAGAAGCAAGGTTCAATGCTGTAAACAGCAATATTGCCTAGAAACCCGGAATGTTAGTTCCATGAATCAAGGAAAATTGGAAGTGGTTAAACAAGAGATGGCAAGAGTGAATGTCGATATTCTAGGAATCAGCAAACTAAAATGGACTGGTGAATTTAACTCAGATGACCATTATATCTACTATTGCGGGCAGGAATCCCTCAGAAGAAATGGAGTAGCCATCATGGTCAACAAAAGAGTTAGAAATGTGGTACTTGGATGCAATCTCAAAAACGACAGAATGATCTCTATTCGTTTCCAAGGCACACCATTCAATATCACAGTAATCCAAGTCTATGCCCCAACCAGTAACGCTGAAGAAGCTGAAGTTGAATGGTTCTATGAAGACCTACACGACCTTTTAGAACTAACACCCAAAAAAGATGTCCTTTTCATTATAGGGGACTGGAATGCAAAAGTAGGAAGTAAAGAAACACCTACAGTAACAGGCAAATTTGGCCTTGGAATACAGGATGAAGCAGGGCAAAGACTAATAGAGTTTTGCCAAGAAAATGCACTGGTCATAGCAAACATCATCTTCCAACAACACAAGAGAAGACTCTACATATGGATATCACCAGATGGTCAACACCGAAATCAGATTGATTATATTCTTTGCAGCCAAAGATGGAGAAGCTCTATACAGTCAGCAAAAACAAGACCAGGAGCTGACTGTGGCACACATCAGGAGCTCCTTATTGCCAAATTCAGACTTGAAGAAAGTAGGGAAAACCAGTAGAGATTCAGGTATGACCTAAATAAAATCCCTTATGATTATACAGTGGAAGTGAGAAATAGATTTAAGGGACTAGATCTGATAGAGTGCCTGATGAAATATGGACTGAGGTTCCTGACATTGTACAGGAGACAGGGATCAAGACCATCCCCATGGAAAAGAAATGCAAAAAGGCAAAATGGCTGTCTGGGGAGGCCTTACAAATAGCTGTGAAAAGAAGAGAAGTGAAAAGCAAAGGAGAAAAGGAAAGATATAAGCATCTGAATGCAGAGTTTAAAGAATAGCAAGAAGAGATAAGAAAGCCTTCTTCACTGATCAATGCAAAGAAATAGACGAAAACAACAGAATGGGAAAGACTAGAGATCTCTTCAAGAAAACTAGAGATACCAAGGGAACATTCCATGCAAAGATGGGCTCAATAAAGGACAGAAATGGTATGGACCTAACAGAAGCAGAAGATATTAAGAAGAGATGGCAAGAATACACAGAAGAACTGTACAAAAAAGATCTTCATGACCCAGATAATCACGATGGTGTGATCACTGACCTAGAGCCAGACATCCTGGAATGTGAAGTCAAGTGGGCCTTAGAAAGCATCACTACAAACAAAGCTAGTGGAGGTGATGGAATTCCAGTTGAGCTATTTCAAATCCTGAAAGATGATGCTGTGAAAGTGCTGCACTCAATATGCCAGCAAATTTGGAAAACTCAGCAGTGGCCACAGGACTGGAAAAGGTCAGTTTTCACTCCAATCCCAAAGAAAGGCAATGCCAAAGAATGCTCAAACTACTGCACAATTGCACTCATCTCACATGCTAGTAAAGTAATGCTCAAAATTCTCCAAGCCATGCTTCAGCAATAAGTGAACCGTGAACTTCCAGATGTTCAAGCTGGTTTTAGAAAAGACAGAGGAACCAGAGACCAAATTGCCAACATCTGTTGGATCATGGAAAAAGCAACAGAATTCCAGAAAAACATCTATTTCTGCTTTCTTGATTATGCCAAAGCCTTTGACTGTGTGGATCACAAAAAACTGTGGAAAATTCTGAAAGAGATGGGAATACCAGACCACCTGACCCGCCTCTTGAGAAATTTGTAAGCAGGTCAGGAAGCAACAGTTAGAACTGGACATGGAACAACAGACTGGTTCCAAATAGGAAAAGGAGTACATCAAGGCTGTATATTATTTAAGGCTATATATTATTATTAAGTTAAATAAGCCTGCTTATTTAACTTATACGCAGAGTACATCATGAGAAACGCTGGGCTGGAAGAAGCACAAGCTGGAATCAAGATTGCCGGGAGAAATAGCAATAACCTCAAATATGCAGATCACACCACCCTTATGGCAGAAAGTGAAGAGGAACTCAAAAGCCTCTTGATGAAAGTGAAAGAAGAGAGTGAAGAAGTTGGCTTAAAGCTCAACATTCAGAAAACAAAGATCATGGCATCTGGTCCCATCACTACATGGGAAATAGATGGGGAAACAGTGGAAACAGTGTCAGACTTTATTTTTGGGGGCTCCAAAATCACTTCAGATGGTGACTGCAGCCATGAAATTAAAAGACGCTTACTCCTTGGAAGAAAAGTTATGACCAACCTAGATAGCATATTGAAAAGCAGAGACATTACTTTGCCAACAAAGGTCCGTCTAGTCAAGGCTATGGTTTTTCCAGTAGTCATGTATGGATGTGAGAGTTGGACTGTGAAGAAAGCTGAGCGCCGAAGAATTGATGCTTTTGAACTGTGGTATTGGAGAAGACTCTTGAGAGTCCCTTGGACTGCAAGGAGATCCAACCAGTCCATTCTGAAGGAGATCGGCCCTGGGATTTCTTTGGAAGGAATGATGCTAAAGCTCAATCTCCAGTACTTTGGGCACCTCATGTGAAGAGTTGACTCATTGGAAAAGACTCTGATGCTGGGAGGGATTGGGGGCAAGAGGAGAAGGGGATGACAGAGGATGAGATGGCTGGATGGCATCACTGACTCGATGGACGTGAGTCTGAGTGAACTCTGGGAGTTGGTGATGGACAGGGAGGCCTGGCATGCTGTGATTCATGGGGTCGCAAAGAGTCGGACACGACTGAGTGACTGAACTGAACTGAACTGAAGAAAGGAGATAACCTCAAAGCTGAAAATCACTGTAGTGATCTTGTGTTATTTTCGATCATCATTCAAATATTTCTGGTTAGTCCAGCCTTATTTTCACTGTGATTTGCAGAATTAAAGGAAACATCTTCCATGCATACTTGGAAAAAGTATCTGGGGGCAGAAACACAGCTTTTGTTTTGAGACAGAAAGTGTATGCATGGGCTTCCTACGTGGCACCAGTGGTAAAGAACCCACCTTCTAATGCAGGAGACTTAAGAGACCCAGGTTCCATCAGGGATGGTTGGGAAGATCCCCTGGAGATATATTCCACTCCAGTATTCCTGCCTGGAGAATTCCATGGACAAAGGAGCCTGTCAAGCTACAGTTCATGGGGTTGCAAACAGTCGGACATGACTGAGGAACTAACAGGTTCATTTTAATTCTCAGCACCCTGCATGTATTCTGCCCTTGGCCAACGAATATATTTTCTACACATATGACACAGTTTTCAGTGATAAGATTCTGATTTCCAGATGTTTTGGTAACTTTAGCATTCGCTTTCTTGAGCAAGCCTAGGGTTAGCAGTTACCAGGTGATGACTAGAATTAATTAATCATTGTGTTCTTGGTAATTAAAAAAAAAAAAAAAACACAAAACCTAAGCAGCAAATAGTAAACTCTTCATTGTATAATTGTTTTTCTTTTCCTTCCTGTCCTTTCTTTCATTTCTTCCTTTTTCTTTCCTTTCTTTCTTATATTCTACAGGGAGATCACAGAAACATTGCAGTTGCAATGACCAGAGGAATAATATTTGGTGCTTAATTTCCTAATTTGCAGAATAAACCTAGAATCAACCACAAACTAGCCTTTCAGTGCACTTACATATCTGATCAGTAAATATCAACTGGGTGAAACTGTACTTGCCCCAAAATATCGGACAATTTGCGTGGGAAACTTGAGGCTCTTTCTATATAAGAAAAGCAACAAAGTTTCTCAAGATTGAGAAGTAAAATGAAACAAACAAACAAAAAGATGGGAGAACGCATTTTAGCCTTTTTTTGATTGATATTCTAACAATATATTAGCATTTAAAAATATTTCAGCTATTCAGAAATAGGGTTGGCTAAAGTGTGCCAAACAGAAATTAAAATTATGAGTTGGTGCTAGTTTTCGCTTTGATAATCTCCATTTCCTACTTTTTCTCCATCTGACTGACTCACAACTGACAAAAATGCATTTATTTTATCTTTCTCTGTATTGGCACAGCATGGACTTGTAACAGGAAAACCAAAATCGAAAGTTGGGAGTAAGATGTGACTGAAAGAGTTTCAATGTCCACATTCAAATTTGGATTTAGTCACTGCTTTCTCTCAGATGAAGGGTTCTGTATGAAGAGGCTGATCATAACAGACGCGACGTGCCTAGGCACTGCTTGTGTCTCCCAAACACACGGCCTCCTATAGGCTCTGCTGACAGCACCTCACCCTAATGAGGAGAACAGAAGACTAGTTTCACAGGGTTCTTTTGCCTGTTATCAGTCAACGTAAGAAGCCTTTAGCACTTTGCTCAGTAAATCAGTTATTTCCATACATGTTGTTGTTGTCGTTTAGTCGCTGAGTTGTGTCCAACCCCTTTGCAACCCCATGGAGTGTAGCCTGCCAGGTTCCTTTGTCCGAGGGATTTCCCAGCCAAGAATACTGCAGTGGTTGCCTTTTCCTTCTCCAGGGGATCTGCCCAACCCACATCTCCTGCATTGCAGGTGGATGCTTTACCACTGAGCCACGAATGAAGCCTAATATTATGTTGAAAAATAGTAAAAATAAATAATATTTTTCTTACACACGGTCACTCTTGCAGGGGCAAGAGAATTCCTTAACTTACCTTCCTTATATTGCCATAGGGACTCGGTGAAGAGAGCACAGTACTGCTTATAGACTTTTATACTCTGGGGTCTTCACAAATGTATGCTGATGAAGATACTCTAAGTTGCAGTTTGTTTCTATTTAAGATGAAGACGACAGAGAAGACAATGAGTAAACTCAGTCTAGTGTGATCGAACCACTCATCCACCTGTGTGATCTGCAACTGTTCCCAGCATTGCCGGTCCAATGTTCTCAGGCCTAGTTTGTCACCAGCATAGGAGTGGAATATAAATGACTGTTTTCCCTTCCAGTGCAAGTAACTTTTTCCCTTCCTTTCAAGTAACTTTGTGATCTATTTTGTTTTTTTCTTTCACATCATTCTACTTTAGAATTAAAGTAATTGTCTGTAAGATAATTATTCTGTGCCATAGTCCTATATGTATATTTTTAAATGAATGTAGTTCAGAGACTTGTATTTGTTCTTCTTTCTTCAAAACTAAATATTTCTTGTGCTATTCTATGATTTTTTTTTTCCTTTTAGGCCAAAGAAATCCTTAGGAAAAATCAGAATCTGTAAAAATTGGTGGTCTTCTTCACGGGGGATTTTATTATGTCATAATAGAAAATGTGTCTGAAACCATACTAAACTGTGAGTTATATTTCCATTTATGCTTAGATACGATGTTTGATGGGTTGTATATTATAAATTCTCTGCAGTCATACAAATTATTCTGTAAACTCACTTAAGGAATGGCTACAAAATATGCATCTCAATTAGGTGATCTCAACTGCAAGTTTGTTGGGTTCAAATCATTAAGTTAAAGTAGCATATAAAAAGACAGCCTTTTCAGAGGCATAAATGATTACTAAAGTGTCTTATAAATTGTATAATTTAGATCTTGGATGGTTTTCAAAGAACCATATTTTAGACATAAACATTCATAATATTAGAAGACCAGGCTAGGCTTGGGTGTTATTTTCTCTTAGAGTAAATTTTATAATTTCTAGAGAGGATTCCCCCACCATATTTTTTGACACATTTTTACAAATTATTCACAACAATTTACACTGGCATTCATTTTTATACTTCTGTTCATGTGGTTTTTGCCACTTTCTCACATTAGAAAGTATGCTTAATGAAGGCAAAGAGCTGACTCACTGGAAAAGACCCCAGTGCTGGGGAAGACTGAAGGCAAAAGGAAAAGGGGGCAACAGAGGATGAGATGGTGAGATGGCATCACTGACTCAATGGACATGAATTTGAGCAAACTCAGAGAGATAATGAAGGACAGGGAAGCCTGGTGTGCTACAGTCGCCAAGAGTCAGACATGACTTAGCAACTGAACAGCAAAATATTTTTTCCATCACAATTTAAAAACAATGAGTTGCTGAACCTGTATAAAACTTCAGATGAAGCACAAGTTTTAAATGCGTTTAAATTCATCACAGTACCAGAAAGCTGAACAGAGTTTGAAGATGAGGATTCGTGGTGGTGGGGATGGTCAGTGGGGGATCTTCCTGAAAGTAAAAGAATGTTGGCATGTTACTAGTAGTATTCAGCAGCTTGATTGCTTCCAATAGGGCCCCTTAGCTAAACTGGAGGTTTGAGATTAGCACTGTGGTGGATAAGAAAAATAAGGAAGCTCCCTCAAAGTCTCAAGGAAAATAAAGGCGACTGCTTACCCCTGAGATTTATAAATCTTAAGGAATTAAAGGAATGAGAAGATAAAAGGAAAAGAAAAGAAGCCAAATTAAGAGAAACCAAGAATAAAACCTGCGGCCTAAGGGAGTGTAAATAATGGACGAAAAGGCCAAAGAGAAAAGGTGAGCTTTGTGTGGTGGTGCTTTCAACGAACACCTCCTAAGGATGAGCCTCATTAAGGGACCTCACCTAGCGCTGCCAGCTGTGGATCTCTTGTTTGCAAATCGCTGTGTCCTTTGCCTTCAAGGGTGGTGAGGAAGGCAGCATTCCTGGTAAGGGTCCTGCAGAATCAACACATGCAATTGCTTGCAACTCCCCCGTTGACTATTTATGAATGCCATTATTT
The DNA here is from genome assembly GCF_003369695.1 of Bos indicus x Bos taurus. Classification (NCBI taxonomy): domain Eukaryota; kingdom Metazoa; phylum Chordata; class Mammalia; order Artiodactyla; family Bovidae; genus Bos; species Bos indicus x Bos taurus. The sequence continues at coordinate 6,035,953 of NC_040099.1, read as the reverse complement.
TGTTATCTCATCACACCTGTAGATAACGTAGATTACTCTTTATGTCAAAATGTTTTTATGTCAAAAGAGGATGGCTGTTGTTCCAGCTGTCACATTCTGATAGCTAACTGCTCACCGTTATATCCTTGCCAAAGCCCTTTAGCCTGGCACAGTGTGAATCATTGTCAATGGCATTTAAAAATCTGTTGGAAAAAAATATGTATTTTGACTGTTCATCAAGTATTCCAATGAACTAAGATTATGTCTTGTCTTTGTGAATTCAATTATTAATTGATCGATCATTTTGCCCTAAAATAACTGATGGTTTAGGATTTTCTGGGCCTCCAAGGAAATTAAATGCAAATCTCTGTCAGTCATCTGTTCACAAAGGCTCCTTTAAGGAATCCACTGGAATACAAATAGAAGGCCCTGCAGCAATTTTGGTCTGCTGTAACTCACTCTCTCTTATTTTATTTTTTTCTTAATAACCCCTTCTTTAAGGTGCCTATTTGATTTCTCTCTGACTTTTCTCCCTTAAAAAGGAAATGTGATTCCAAGGTAATATATCAAAGTACTTAACACTGATACAAATTAGAGTTCTGTCCTTTTTCTTTTTTACACAAGTTTCTAGTGGATGTAGGCTTTGAGAAGCCTGAGGACAGAATGAGCTTCGAAGTATCAGCTATTTGGGACTTCAAGAACAGAAGTGTTTCTCCCTTTGAGATTTTTCTTTTAAATCGCAGGCAGAGAGAAACAGTCATTCTCTGAAAATCTTGAATGACCAGTTTTGGAACTTTTTTTTCTCCCAATACCTTCTGGTGCAGAAAAATCATTTAAAATGAATATTTTGACTGCAATACCTAAAACATAAAATATTTTAATTTTTGATATAGCTTACTCTACTGAATGAAACTATCTCCATCTTGGGCTTCCCAGGTGACTCAATGGTAAAGAATCTGCCTGTCAATGCAGGAGATGCAGGAGACGTGGGTTCAATCTCTGGGTTTGATCCCTGGGTTGGGAAATATCCCATGGAGAAGGAAATGGCAACCCACTCCAGTATTCTTGCCTGGGAAATCCCATGGACAGAGGAGCCTGCGGGCTACAAAGAGTCAACTTAGCACACAGCACACATCTCCATACTAACATTATATTCTATATCATCCAGTTAGTTCTGGTATATGCATTGCTCCTTCTCTTTGTCGTTACAAAGGAAGATAGCAATGAGAAAACTTCCTATTTATTTTTCATTCATTCATTCAAAATATTTACTTCACTCTCCCCAGATCAAACAAGGTACAGATTTTATTATTTTAATGAAAACACTCATCTCTGCTGCTTATGAACTAACAGTCTCTTGGGGAAGATTCAGTTACTGTTCAGCTCTGTGATTTCTGTGACTATTAGTGACAGCACCTCTGAGCCAGGAAATTTCTGACTCAGAGAAGAAATATTCAAACCCATATGACAGCAACACCTTTGCTATTAATATATAGGCAAATCCTTTCCTAAAGTCCAAATGAAAAAGTAATACAAAAGGGCTCAAATATTTTGACAAATCATCACTCTTTTTAAAATTTCTGACCTACCTTGGACTCTTTTCCTCCTAAAACACCATGTAAGATTACCAAATATTACAGGCTCTACTCTAAACAGTGCTAATATCTTGTGAGTCATATTTCTCTCTGGATCCATGCAAAGTTAATGAGCTCCCAAACTCCACTGTCAGAGAAGGCAATGGCACCCCACTTAAGTACTTTTGCCTGGAAAATCCCATGGATGGAGGAGCCTGGTAGGCTGCAGTCCATGGGGTCCCTAAGAGTCGACTCGACTGAGCGACTTCACTTTCACTTTTCACTTTCATGCATTGGAGAAGGAAATGGCAACCGACTCCAGTGTTCTTGCCTGGAGAATCCCAGGGACGGGGGAGCCTGGTGGGCTGCCGTCTATGGGTTGCACAGAGTCGAACATGACTGAAGTGACTTAGTAGTACTAAACTCCACTGTCTGTACCTCTTTGTCACTTTATTTAAACCTAGTGTTCGCTTACTCTGGTTTGCTGTCATTTCTCAAACTTGAGTCTCTCACTGACAAATACTGTTAATACTAATGACTCCATTTTTCTTACTATCCAGTTACTTTTTCAAGAGATTTAACATTCATGCCCATGATGCTTTTCACAGGTACAGCCTCTCAATTTCTTGGTGTTTTCTCCTATGACCTGTCCCTGAGAGCTGAAATGTATCCACATATGAACATGGTCCCCCTTTGGAGTCTGTAGACCTAGTAACAGCTAGAAATATTCCTAACAATTTATTCTCTGTGGGTAATCTATTCTCTCTTTATTTTAAGGGCTTCCCAGGTGACTCAGTGGTAAAGAACCCACATGCCAAGCAGGAGATGCAGGTTCAATCCCTGGGTCAGGAAGATCCCTGGGTCAGGAGAAGGAAATGACAAGCGACTTCAGTATTCTTGCCTGGAGATTCCCATGGACAGAGAAGCCTGGCAGGCTACAGTCCATGGGGCTAAAAAGTGTCAGACATGACTTAGGGACTAAAAAATAACAACCACCTTTATTTTCACAGTCCTTTAGAATTATTAGACACAGGATACCTGTTGCATAAACAAATTAGCACTTCTAGTCCAATGACATTTTAATTTCTTTCATTGTTAGCCACTTTCTGCTTTCACAGTCCTGGCCATCCAATTTCTTTTATCAATCCAACATTGAATCAGATTCTATCAAATTGCCTCTTTGATTTTTTTTTATTATGATGTTTGGGTCAAAACCTTATACCTGCATTGAGTCTAGCTGCCTGTTTTTCCCTGCCTACAGGGTTTGAACAAAGTGTTGCTGAAGAGATATCACAAAACCAGGCTGAATCTATCAACTATGAATCCATGGTTTCCAGCTCATCTTCACTCACAACAGATGATTTAAAAACTACATCACAGATAAAAGAGAAGGGTGGGTCAATTTTGGATCTTTCTTACTCAGCATATAGCTTGCCAACATGATACCTATTTTTTTTCCACCATCTTCCTGTCCTTGTTGTTGATGTATGTCTGTTCAGAATCTCTCAACCTGCCTTTTGAATAGAGTATTGCTTAAAAGCTGTGGAGTGAGCATGGGTTTGAATCTTCACTCTGCTGCTTAATGCCTGTCTGATTTTAATGGTATCTATTCAATGGCTCTGCTTTCTCACCTTTAATTAAAGATAAGCGATAAATATCATTGGTATTGCCATTGTCACTGTTTCTGAAGGTTGTTGACTATTCCTCCTGGTGAAAACTAATACATTTCAAATATCTTTCTCTTCCCTAATTCTGTCTTCCCCAGATTAGTTTGACTACTATGATTGCTTTTCAGGTTAAGAGAAGGTGCTCTTTCCTATCCAACCTTAGAGACAATTTCTGGCCTATCGATTAGTACAGTTGGCTACATTGACTTGTGTGGTTTTTTGAGACAGTTTTAAAACACACTCTTCCTCGAGCACCGAAAAACCTTTTCTCTAAGACTTAACATGGCTTATAAAGCAAGTTCCCATTTGGGACAGTTTCAAATGAGAGTTTATTCAAATAAAATATAAATGAGTGAAATGCTCTTTCAGAAAATTAGAGTTGAAAAAAGCAACTGGCAAAATCACTTTCATCATGTCAGATGAGATTATGTAGGGAATTTAGTTTCTCATAATGAAACAGAGCAGGACCCTATGGTTCTTGTCCCCAATGTCCTCAGGCTGCCTGTTGCTGGCAGAAGAACTTTCACCAAAGAATAAGTTGAATCAGAGAAGTGAGGAAATGAAGAAACAAAGGAAAACAGTCCAACAGGTAAGTAATAATAGTTTGGTTATTAAACACAGTCAAGGACCTTTAGTTCCTCTTCAAAGGCTATAGGTAATATTTAGAGCCATATCCTGTGAGCTGTCTCATAAAACAGGCCACCAGGTATAACAAGATAACCACATGATGACCTGACTGTCCTGACAACATAAGCTGCCACAATTCTGAAAGCTGGCTTCAAAGAAATGGGAACTGGAGATCCTGGGACTGGAGATTAAGGGTACTTAATCAAAATGACACTGGTCAGACCACTATGTGGCCAATTTCAAGGTTACTGTCAGAGCTGACTGTGCTGTTTCTGCCCGTAGCCCCCTCCCTCTGTCTATAAAAGCTCTTGCCCCCTGAAGGTCAGTGGAAACAAGTCGGCCTTTGGGCAGGAGTCTGCCTCCCTATCTCCTCTCATTGCCGGTCCCTGCGATAAAACAAACATTCATTTCCACCAACCTTGCCTCTTCACTGACTTCAGAGCTGGGAGCCACTGGACCCCACTTCCGGTTGCAGTTTTTGGCGCTCACGTGGCTCCTCTGTGCTCTCGCGATATCGCAGTCTCCTGCATTCCCAGACAGGACTGTGGCCGTGACAATGCCGTGAGATGGCTGGGAAGAGCCTTGCTGCTCGCTTCTCTGCTCTTGGCTCGCTGGTCTCGGGAGGGAGATTTGGGGGGAACATTCGTAGCAGCTGCCAAAGCCATTTATTTCGAGGGTCCTCCTTGTTTCTCTCCTGCTCGGCATTGACTGCCAGCTGACGTTTTTCCTTGGAAGAACGGAAAGATTCTTTTGGAAGCTCCAAGACCGAGTAAGTCTGCGGGTGTGCGCCCGGCTAACTTCTCTTTTGGGCACGAAGTGTTTTGACTTGTATTTGATGGTGAGGACATTTTGTGAGCACACAGTATCATTTGGGCATTTTGCCAACTGGTTGTGATGTGTGTCTACCATGAAGGACTATTTGTGAGCACGGAGAGGCATTGGGACATTTTGCCAACTGGTTGTGATGTGTGTTTGACGTTGAGGACCCTTTGGGTGGGGAAGTATTGATTTGGGACTCTGTCCTCGGTCATCCTCTTGGTAAATCTGGATAGTCTGTCTTCTGTGTGTGAATGTATATTCCATTTGTGTGGTTGGTATCCTTGTTGTATTTTGTAAAGTAGGAAACTCAGGATCATTTTATTAGAAAAACTTTAGCTATGAGATTAATACCAAAGAAAAAGAAACTTTTTTTTAACAATATATGACAACAGCATTCTACACCATTAACTTATTAGGGACATGGCTTTGGCTGACAACAATGCTATTATTTTAAAGATAATACCTTCATCCCTCTTCTCTCTCATTCCATTTCTGTATAATCTTTTAATTGAAAACTACTTATATGAATAGGCTTCTATATCCACTTCAAGATATCTCAAACTATACCTTGATTTACTTTCAAAAATCGACTTAATGATTACAGAATAGAAGTATCCTTGGAAAGTGGGAGAGGGAAAATGAAAAATAGTGACATTGAGTTCCTGCACTTTCTCTGAAACACATGTAAATGTTAATAATACCCCAGTACTTGCTCATTCATTCCACAGGCCAGTTTCCCTTGTGACATGCTAAATGCAGTTGTTCAGAGTGTCTGGTGACCTCTAGCAAGTAGACTAGCCTTCTCTTCTAATGGATTCACCCATCGGAATGGTTTATAAATATTTTCATATTATTTTGATTCCAAAAAAGGTAGCTCTTTCACATATCATTTAGTGTCATACAACAATCGCCAACTGTTTTGGCACCAGAAAATGGTGACGTGGAAGATAATTTTTCCATGGACTGGGGGTGGGAGGGAATGATTTGGGGACAATTCAAGTGCATCACATTTATTGTGCACTTTATTTCTATTACTATTACATCAGCTCTCCCTCAGATCATCAGGCATCAGATCTTGGAGTTGGGGACCCCTGGTATAATATATAGTAGTTAGTAAGCAGTTGGTGTTTTTCGAAGGACTTTGTAAATGTTAGCTAATTAAAGCTTCACAATCAGCCTACATAGTAAGAACTATTAGTTTTCTTTTCATGCATAAGAAATTGGAACCCAAAAATGTTAATTAATGTCCTCAAGGGCCACACATCATTGGTACTGTCTCCAGAACTGATAGCTAGTGATCTTTTAGGCAGCTCTACCCAGAAATCACTAGTCACCTTAAGAGACCTGATATACCACATATGAATGATGCTTTGTCATGTGGTATTTCAGATATAGATTTTAATTTAAATGTCAGGGTCTCAACCTAAATAGATTGTGAAGTGTGGTTCAATCTATATTGACCCCCAGAATGTCATGTTTATAATTAATAATCACCAGAGATACAGGCAAGTTTAATAGTGGGTTTCTGCAATCTGTAGGTAGATTTTTATCATCTACCCTAGTTTTCAGTGGGCTAAGTGTTTACTTGAGGACGACATTCCCCTATGGTATTTGGTAAACATGAATACAAGTGTTAAAAATATAATCATTTTGTCACCCTACCACATACTATCCTATTTTATCCAAGTTTAAAACCAAATGAATTTCAACAGTAATGACTCCATATGGCAAACAAAATATTATAACAATTACTATTTATCCTTGTTGTTGTTGTTTAGTCTCTAAGTTGTGGCCAACTCTTTGCGACCCCATGAACTGTAGCCCACCAGGCTCCTCTGTCCATGAAACTGATACATGTACTACATAAAAAATAAAAGTAGGAATATGTAGAAAGTGTCTTGAGGTGTCTGTTTATTGTGCCTTCCTTTGTACTATGGATAGGGCTTCCCAGGTGGCTCTAGAGGTAAAGAACCTGCCAGCAATGCAGGAAACTTAAGAGATGTGGGTTTGATCCCTGGGTCAGGAAGATCACCTGGAAGGCATGGCAACCCACTCCAGTATTCTTGCCTGGAAAAAAATTCCACTGACAGAGAAGCCCGGCAGGCTACAGTCAATGGGGTCACAGAGAGTAGGACATGACTGAGTGAGTAAGTGTGAACTACCTTTATTACTTGACTAAACCTTGCATTAGAATAGCCTGACTACCACTCAGTCGTCTTTGGGAAATATCTGAATTCTTTCAGAAGACCAGTGACTTGATAATCTGAAAATCTGGTAGTAGTCCTGTTTCCAACATGTCCATTTATGATATCTTACATTATAGTGAAGAGGATTTTATAAAAGCACATGAACTATATTTTAAGACCTCGTGGCTACATCACTAGTCCTTTACTGTTATTAAATCATAGGAAATACATCACAAATCTGGAATCCATCACTGACATGTCTTTTCTACCATAACCTGCATGACCAGTGGAGCATCGAGTCCTGTTGATTCCTTCTCCTGAATAGCTCGCAAGCCTCTCCTTTTCTCTGCATCTGCGCAGCCACCATATAGTTCAGGCTACTGTTGCTCTTCCCTGGATGATTAGAGCAGCATCTCACTTGTCCTTCTAAACCCACTGGGGAGTGGATTCAGTGAAACTCATGCCAGGGTTTCATTGTAGCAACTGTTTTTCTTTGAAATATTGTTTTAAATGTTGTCATCTTGTGCTTTGCCCCCTTCATGGTGGGTGAGACTCTCAGGGAATTATGACAGTGAAGACCCCATGGGATAAGTTCTTCAGAGGTGCTTGGAAGTTTCCTGATGCCAGGGCCTTCCAGTCAGTACATTTCACCAAAGTTACACAGGTCTCGGAAAATGGATCTGTCAGTCTACCCAGCAATGAAATGATGGGAAGATGAAAAGCTGAATTAAGTCTATGACCACGTGAATTCTGAGAGATGTCAGGGTAGAAAATAGCTGTCATAGAGATAGAAAATCTCGAGTATTCCAATTCTGAGTCCTAATAAATTCAGCTAAAGAAAGATCAGATAAACACTATTTATTTGCCAGGTATGTCTTGGACCTAAAGTATTTGCATCTTAAATATGACAGACTGCATAAAAGAATATCTTAAAGATATTTATCAGTATTTCCTATCAGTGAGAACTATACTTATAAATATTTATTGTATTTCATATAATAAATGAGTATGAATAAAAAAGCAATAGAAAGACTCTACTTTATCTATATACTAAATTAATCTATATACTAAATTAATCTATATACTAAACTATACTAAACTATTATTAAACTAAACTATACTAAACTATTAAATTAATAATATGTAAATTATAAGCAATCATTTAAAATATATTACATATTTTCAATAGATAACTAATAGAAGAAGTTTCAAAGGTGAATTAGTTATACAAATAATTATAGTAAGGGGTTTATGCACTCATTAGAAAAAAAATTGTTTCTGAAGCTTCTATGAATTTCTGAAATACATGGGTAAATCAGGAAAGCAAATATTGTGTATTCAATCACAAAATATTAATAGGGCATTTCTTATGTACCATTCATTGTTAATGTCAGTGATAAAACAATCAATGAGAAATGGCTTTGCTCTTGTAGGAATTCACTGTCCCTTAGCAGAGCACCAGACAATAATAATCATTTTTGGAAAGAGTCACATTAACACAAAATAAAATTCTGACTTAAAAAGCTGTCCTAACTTTGGTAATATGCGCTCTCCAAGGCTTAGTGGCATTGCTGTAAAGAGTTCAGAAATGCAGAGACCTTTATATAGTAAAATCTCATTTTGAACCTAATGGAATTTCAGATATGGATAAATTTTTAAACCAAACATTTTTGAAAATAAAACTTCAGATGTAAAGGAGGATAACTGGATCATTTGTGCACAGTTGCTCAGTCGTGTCTGACTTGTGACCCTATGGACTGTATCCTGCCAAGCTACTCTGTCCCTGGAATTCTTCAGGCGAGAATACTGGAGTGGGTTGCCATTTCCTACTCCAGGGGATCTTTCCCACCCAGGGATTGAACCCAGGTCTCCTACACTGCAGGCATATTCTTTACCACCAGACCACCTGGGATCGTATATTTGGCAAATTGAGAAGAGAGCTGTTAGTTCAAAGTAAGTCTAGGTACTTCCTCCTAGGACTGATTCTCAATAAATATGCATAGTTTAGGCCTAAATGTAACACTTAAAATTACAAACAGCTATGACAACACATCTAAAGAAAATAAAATATATAACATATCATTTAATTAAAATGCCCTTTTTTTTAAGTTGTAGGTTGGTTATCAAAACTGGAAATGTACATTTAAAAAGAAAGAAAATCTATGATTCTTCAGTTCCAAAGAGTCCTAGAATCTCTTAATGAAACCCTATACTTATGTTTTTTAAATCTTCTTTCCTTTGTAACTTGGCTGAAAATGCTCTATTTGATTCTGTTTGACAGAAGTGAACATAACAAAAGGCAACAAAATCATAAAAGACCTAATGATGTTGAATTATTGTTCTGTAGCACACAGTTTATCTAGATCTTTAATGATATCTTTTCTCCTATTTTAAGCAAATCATCAGTCATGTATCTAAGAAGATCATCCAGGTGAACTGATAAAGTATAATAGTTTTACGGTGAACATATCAGACAATACCATAGTGATTTGCAGCAATACGTAATACAATTCCTATGGAAAAACACACCAAAATATTATATGTTGATATCTTGATGTTAAGCAAAAATGCTCTTGTTCTCTAAAATCATAGCAGATTACTTTCTCCATCATAAGCATTATTTTTATTCTCCCTATTGATGACACAGACTACATCTGCAGGGAATAAACAATGGAGAGTTTACTCATAGTAAAACTGCTCATTTTAGTATTGATTAAATTCACAAGTTGGACATTACTTAGCGACTGAACAATGACAACAAAAACCGCAAGAAAACTTGAAGGAAGAGAGATGGGTACACACAGCAATTACCTTTTTTAATCATGGATCCCAGGTTTTTAATTATATTTTCAATTTCCTTTTCGCATAATTAGCTCTTTTCCTACAACGGTCACAGAGAGAGTTAAAAAAATAAATCCCAAAGAACAAGGAGACCAATGGAGGGAAATTTTCATACTGTTTCCATCACCCTGATAGCTCTTCTTTCCCAAATTCTATTTTATTGTGTCTCTTCTTTCAGTTCTTGTCATTCTGTCTGCCATGCTGTGTCAGGAAAATAACCATAACACATACTGAAATATATGAAGAAATTTCTTTAGCTTCAGTAAAGAATAAAGAATCATACTTCTCAGAAAATGGAAGAGTCATAAAGAAACAAAAATTTGGGATCAGTCAGCTTTCTGAATTTGTGCTCCCAAGTTCTCCTTAATTGGGTCACAGTTTATCTGCTGCACCTGAACTTTCAACAATTAATGTTTCCTTTCAGGTTAGCAATGCAAATACAGACAATAGCTATTAAAATACAGAGAACCCAGATTGGAAACTACACTAACATCCCATTTACTGTTAACTTAATTGAGGTTTGTTTTTTTTTAACTTTTTGCTGTCACTAAAGGATAAACAGGTGGACAGGAGAATGCTGACACTGGGCTCGCAGGCAGATGTGGATAAAGCTGGTAGATACCATTTAACTAAGAATGAGATTCTAGAAAGGAGCTCATCGGGGAAAAGGCACTTGAGAGAACCCAAGATGAAAATAGTGTCAAGAGAGATTTTATCTACACAATCATTGTGCCAAGAGAGACCTGCACAAGCAAAGAAAGAGCCAACAATCTACGTATCAAGCAACATTACTCACAGTTTAAAGCCCCTAACTGCCAGGGCAGGCTCTATATTTGATTTTTTTAGAATTTCTAGTTGAAAACATCATATATAGTATTAGCTACCATTGCTAGGATTATTTATAACTTTATACTCTTTTCAGTATATTATTATAATTTGTTATCGATAAAGATCCTCCAAAAGTCCTAATTGATTCTGTTAGTGTGGACTTTAAAAGCCATCAACATATTCTTATTGAATACAGCAAAAAAAAATCTAAATTCTTATCATGACATCTCATATTTTCCAAGATCTGGCCTTTGTCCATTTCTGTAACCTTGTTTACAGGCTGTTTTCATGTAAATTTTACTCTAATCTAAACCCATGATTATAGAATTCCTCATCCAACATACAGCAATTTGCTTCAGTGCTTAAATATTATGTCAAGGTGTTACTTCTTCCTCAAATAGCTCCCTTAGTTTGATGCCTGAAAAACACTTCACATTCTTTAGTGTTAGCAGGTCATTTTTTGCTGTAAATCCTTTCCTGGCCATGATCCATGAGGACTGATCATTGCCTTTATAAAACTCTCCCCACCCCCAACAACTACCATGTGTGTGCTTAGACCCCTCAGTCATGTCTCTTTGCGATCCCATGGACTGTAGCCTGTCAGACTCCTCTGTCCATTGGGATTCTCCAGGCAAGAATACTGGAGTGCATTGCCACTTCCTTCTTCAGGGGATCTTCCCAACCCAGGGATTGAACCCAGGTCTCCGGCACTGTGGGCGGATTCTTTGCCGTCTGAGCCACCAGGGAAGCCCAACAATGACCATGATGCCTACCATATTCATTTTCGCTTAATTACTTAGATGTTTGTTTCTTTTTCCTACTCTGCAATTAGGACAGGGTTAATACCAAGTTCAGGGGCTTCCCTTGTCACTCAATTGGTAAAGAATATGCCTGCAATGCCAGAGACTTGGGTTTGATCACTGGGTTGGGAAGAAGGTCCCCTGGAGAAGGAAATGGCAACCCACTTCAGTATTCTTGGCTGGAGAATTTCACGGACAGAGGAGCCTGGTGGGCTACAGTCCATAGGGTTGCAGAAAGTCAGACACGACTGAAATGACTGAGCACATGCTGAATGTTGCTGCCACAGCCACTGCTAAGAGGCAGGAGTGAATTGCCCTATGCTCAAACACTTACTCAAAACTCAGAGCTCTGGGAGATGTGTGTAGGGTAGAGCTGTGGTCATGCCCACCACTCACTTCACTAGGAATCCAGGAGAGGAAGAATTTGGTGTTCCTGTGATTCCGTACAGAAATGAGAGCAAGTGAGTTTAATGTTCTTTAAATACCAACCAAAATCAGAGAGAAAAATCTCCCTCAAATCAAACTGATATGTTTGTGAGCTGTGAATGCAAGCTAGACAACTCACATAGGTAACATCTATTATATTGACTATCACAATGAAATTACTCTATTAATTTCATTGGAGAATTTTTCATCCTATGATTTCAAAATTCAATAAACTGTTGTATTAGATTTTCATCACAGTTTGTTCATATCCATTTTTGATGACATTCATAGACATGTAAGAAATTTTAATGGTAATATTCTACACTATTCACAAGATTTTTTATCAGAATAAATATGAGACATTTTAAAATTAAAAAGAAATAAACATCTATGAAGCAAATAAGGATTTTTAGAGATAAAATTCTCTGGGGTGATTGGTAATCACTACTTACTGTGGCCCATCAAAACAAATAAATAACTGAAGACTATAGTTATAATTTTATGTGACTAATGTAAGTATGTATTTCCATTGACGAAAGAAACTATATTTTGAAGAATAAACTCAATCTGACATTCAAGGAATCATTAACTTCAAACCTCAGGCTTTTCCTGAAACGATAGGCCTTTCCAATGGTAAGAGAATTTTAATGAAGGGAATGGAAATAGCAAAAGAAATGACATTTCATGTCATTTTCAAACAAAACTCCTCTGGACCCTATCAGATAAAGTAGAAAAGGATGATATGCTTCCAGTCATTCAACTCATCTTAGGTATCATAGTATCTCAACAACATATTTATTTTACCATCAAGCATTTCCTAAAATGTGTTTTTCTTAGCATAGAAATATGTCTCAGATTTTTTCCCCCCATCATCAAATATCAAATGAGGAAATTTGCTAAACAATTTATTCAAAAACTGCTAAATCATTCAACAAACTATGTAGTCATTGATGTAAGTTTATAAACTATTGAATTACATGGGCATATGCTAACATTTGAAATAAATATTTAAAATAAATATTACAGAATGATCTCAATAGTATAATCTAAATGTGTGTGAGTCTTGTATATTTCAGTCAGTTCAGTCACTCAGTTGTGTCTGACACTTTGTGGCCCTGTTGACTGCAGCACGCCAGGCTTCCCTGTCCATCACTAATTCCTGGAGCTTGCTCAAACTCATGCTCTTTGAATCAGTGATGCCATCCAACCATCTCATCCTCTGTTGTCCCCTTCTCCTCCTGCCTTCAATCTTTCCCAGCTTCAGGGTCTTTACCAGTGAGTCAGTTCTTCACATTAGGTGGCCAAAAGTATTGGAGTTTCAGCTTCAGCATCAGTCCTTCCAATGAATATTCAGGACTGATTTTCTTTAGGATTAATTGGGTGGATCTCCTTGCAGTCCAAGGGACTCTCAAGAGTCTTCTCCAACACCACAGTTCAAAATCATCAATACTTCGGCACTCAGCTTTCTTAGGAGTCCAACTCTCACATCCATACATGACTACTGGAGAAACCATAGCTTTGACTAGACGGACCTTTGCTGGTAAAGTAATGTCTGCTTTTTAATATGCTGTTTAGGTTGGTCATAACTTTTCTTCCAAGGAGCAAGCGTCTTAATTTTATGGTGGCAGTCACCACCTGCAGTGATTTTGGAGCCCCGAAAAATAAAGTCTCTCACTGTATATTTGTATATTATTTACATAATATTAAGTTGGGTGTATATTTAGGGTTTACAGATATTTAAATGTTCACAGTAAGTAAAACATCATGAATTGTATCAGATCAAGAGAAGAAAACTGAACTCTATTTTAAAAGACAAATTTCATAACACATATTATTCAATTTAATAGTATAATTTTTCCATTCTAGTTTAAACTATGAAAAGTACACACATATACTCATTAGATAGCTTTTTGTAACATTAGGCCTCTTGAAAGAACTGCTGCAAATGAACTGTTTTGACTAAAAATTATTCTCACACTGCTTAAACAAATCAAATTGTAAGCACCTTCTTTTGAACAGTTTCCTTAGACAAATCCCTTGTGTGGTTATTACCCCAAACTTTGTATAAACAGTTTATTTTTCCTTATCAAATCACACAATCATTACACCTGAGAGAATTAAAGTAAGGCAGTTTAAATAGAATTATCTTACTAAATTTCATCTCAAATTTTAAAGAAATTTCAGATTTAAGAATGCTAACCCTAAAATAACAGGATTGCAAGGTTGCAGAATATTGTAAAATGCTACCATTAATGTAAAATCCTTTCTGCAGTTATTATTTTCCATTCATCACTTTTTAAAAATAAGTTACCTTAGATATACTTTACAACACCCAAAACACACACAGCTCCAAAGGCAAATATTCTTCAAGGCAAGTAGATTTTGTTAACTTTTTAAAAAAGCTCTGTGTTTTTAAAATCTGATTTCATTGAATTATTTTAAACTGTATATGTGAGTTTAGATCTCAGCTTGTCAATGTGATGTCTAAAAAAAATATGGAGTAATAATGGAAAATATCAACAAAAGATTTGTTGTACTTTTACTTTGAAATTTTTATTGGAGTATAGTTGCTTTATCCACAAAAGTTTTGAGGGGCTAAGTTAGTTAAATACAGGCAAAACAGTTTATCGCACAGGCCTTATCATTGCTCTCAGATCCAGTAACTAAATTGGTGATTATTATTGTCATCATCGTCATAATTATTATTTAAGTCACTCTCTACAATTGCTTAATCATGCAATGATCCTTCTGTTAATACTGAGATTTACATAAATAAAGTATATCTGGTTTCTTTTCCTACAGTAAAGTGAAAGTCACTTAGTGGTATCCAGGTCTTTGTGACCTCATGGGCTATACAGTCAATGGAATTCTCCAGGCCAGAATACTGGAGTGGGTAGCCTTTCCCGTCTCCATGGGATCTTCCCAACCCAGGAATCAAACCGGAGTCTCCTGCATTACAGGTGGATTCTTTACCAACTGAGCTATCAGGGAAGCCCCTACAGACTGTCACAAATGTAATTCAATGTTATTTGCATTTCCTGCCATCAGATCAGATCAGATCAGTCGCTCAGTCGTGTCCGACTCTTTGTGACCCCATGAATCGCAGCACGCCAGGCCTCCCTGTCCATCACCAACTCCCGGAGTTCACACAGACTCACGTCCATCGAGTCAGTGATGCCATCCAGCCATCTCATCCTCTGTCATCCCCTTCTCCTCTTGCCCCCAATCCCTCCCAGCATCAGAGTCTTTTCCAATGAGTCAGCTCTTCGCATGAGGTGGCCAAAGTACTGGAGTTTCAGCTTTATCATCATTCCTTCCAAAGAAATCCCAGGGCTGATCTCCTTCAGAATGGACTGGTTGGTAGAG
Organism: Bos indicus x Bos taurus; assembly: GCF_003369695.1. Lineage (NCBI taxonomy): Eukaryota > Metazoa > Chordata > Mammalia > Artiodactyla > Bovidae > Bos > Bos indicus x Bos taurus. The sequence continues at coordinate 6,020,840 of NC_040099.1, read as the reverse complement.
AACACTTTCTAGATATTAAAGGGAAAGTGAATGTATTTATACCATAATAGTAATATATGAGCTTCTAAATTCAAAAAGCAGGATACACCTTATTCTTTATTTTCTGCAGCTAAAAAAGGGGGAAAAATGCTCTTTACTGTGGAAACTCATATTTCTTTAGTCCTTCACAAAGGAAAGTGCAATTATTTAAAAGTTAATTTTTGTGAAGAAAAAAAAAAAAAACATAAAATCAGGAATGCTTACCTCCTTGCTGTTGACGAAAGCTTCTAAACATAACAATTAATCCAGTGTGATGAAGTCAAATATCTTCAGAACTGAAAAAAAATCACTGAATCACTGAGATGCACCAAAGATAGAGCACTTCCCTTAAGTGTTTTTGTTTCAATAAGAAGAGATTATACACTGACCTTTTCTTTAGCTGCCTTGGTTTCTCCATTTTTAATCATTATACAAGATTTGGTAGGAATCTTTGCTGACACTTTGCTCCTCAGGGGGCAATTAAGAGTTTAGTGGAAAAAGAAAATCATTTTACTTTATTACCGAAAATGACAGCAGAGAGGCCAACATATTGGGACTGCCAGAGCATTCTCCCGATCTCAGCAACACGAGAATCCATACAGCTGCGCTTAAGGGAAATTGCATATCTGAAAAAAAATAAATGATAACATACACACCACACGTAGATCTGTTACGATTACTGACTGCTATCTTACACCGCATTTAGAGCTACTTCACTTAATTCTGTACCCTTGTGCAAATAGACTTGTTCCTAGCAAATCTGCTATTTTGGTTTTTGTCTTATCTTACTCTGTTTTATATTTCCAAATTATAATACTTTGATAAGGATTTTACTTTTTAGTGCCAAAAAAATGAAAGGGAACATCAGCATTATTTTCCCCCAAGTGAATTAATTTAAATTAAACAATTATGTTTGGAGAAGGAAATAGCAACCCACTCTAGTACTCCTGCCTGGAGAATTTCATGGACAGAGGAGCTTGGTGGGCTGCAGTCTGTAGGGTCGCACAGTCAGACATGATGGAGTGACTAACACCTTCATTTTTCTTTTCAAGCAGTTATGTTATTTTAGAAATATCTGTACATATATTTTAGGAAAAGAAATACTCAGTGTAAAGTGTAATATGAAAGGTTTATTATTCATTGTAACTGGCGTAATACACTAGCTACTGTAACAACCCCCCCCCCCCCCCCAATTTTTAGCAGCTTAGCACAACAAAGTTTCATTTCTCCTCTCATGTTGGTGAAGGAAAATTTGGGGCTTATTTTTTTTTGTGGGGGGTGGGGGTTATTTTCCATCCATCCTGTGGTTTCTCTGCCCCTTGGAGGCCCTGATTCTTCCACTAGAAAATTCACATGAAGAGAAGAACGCGAGAAATGGAGAGAGAGAGAGTGAAGGAAATTGAACAAGAAGACATTTTAGATGCTCTGCCTGTTGATGTATGTGGTCTTCCTCTGGTTCACTATCTAGGAGCCAGATCTGTAGCTCCACGAGATTTTCAGCGATGTGATGTGGTCTTGACATTTTTCCTGGGAAAGAGCTTATGTGTGGTCATCAGCATTCTCTGTAGGAGTAAGTTTCCTTTGAAAAATGTTTTAATTAGTGTCAACTTAAATTGTGGATCTTTTTTGAAGAAAATGTTGATTATTTTAAACCATAATCACTGTAGCCACATCTTTCTCAATGAAGATGTTAAGGACAAAAATGAAATATAATTTACATCACAGGTGTGCATGCTCAGTCATTCAGTCATGTTCTAATCTGCGACCCCATAGACTGTAGCCCACCAGGCTCTTTTGTCCATGGGATTTTCCAGGCATTAACGCTGGAGTGGGTTGCCGTGCCCTCCTCAGGAGATCTTCCCAGCCCAGGATTCTAACCTGTGTCTCTTATGTCTCCTGCATTGGCAGGCGGATTCTTTCCTATTGCGCCACCTGGGAAGCCAGCACAAGTAGAAGCTGTAAGAGCAAACTCGCAGTTCCACTGTTAATCATTTTTCTCTGCCTGAGAACCCTCTGTTTCAAAGAGGGAAAGCCCCTTTAACCTAACACGTCAGTAAGGAAATGAATATAATTTTGTTAATATCAGCTGCTGAGATTTCTTCTTCTTCTTCTTTTTTTTTTTTTTGTTTGCTGCTGTTCTTTCTGAAACAAAATCCGCCAAAACAGAGAAGGATGATATATTTTAAACAACCTATGTTTTAAATACTTTTTAGATTGCCTATTTCTCTGCACTAGAATGTATTTTTCATGATAAAAGTAATCCTGTATATTTTATACTCTGACTTATGCCCAGCGCCTAGAGAGTAGCTATTATAAATGGGCTGGACCTCAATAAATACCTGTGTAAAGCATAAATGTTTAGGGTAGAGTCTCAGCCCATTTATTTTGTGGAGGAACCTACAGCAGGAAAACTCTTAAAATTAATCTGCTTCCAAGTTTAGTACAAAATATGGTTAAAATTGTATGCCCTATTTGTTTTAAAAGAAGAGGACACATATCCTAAATAAATTTAGTGAAATAGCAAGTATGTAGAATGGAGAGCAGTATGGTGTTTCCCACTTATTAACCTGCAATTCTCTTGAGAGGAGACACCCTTCATGGTATCTCTAGATGATCAACAATCTACAGTAAATGACTATTACATCCCTTTGGGCTTCCCTTGTGGCTCAGCTGGTAAAGAATTCAAATGCAATGTGGGAGACCTGGGTTCAATCCCTGGGTTGGGAAGATCCCCTGGAGAAGAGAAAGGCTACCCCATCCAATATTCTGGCCTGGAGAATTCCATGGACTGTATAGCCCATGGGACTGCAAAGAGTCGGACAGGACTGAGCTACTTCTGTAGGGCTTTCCTGGTGGCTCAGTTGGTAAAGAATCCAACTGAACCACCTGCAATGCAGGAGACCTGGGTTTGATCCATGGGTTGAGAAGATCCCCTGGAGAAGGGCATGACAACCCATTCCAATATTGTTGCATGGAGAATCCCCATGGACAGAGGAGCCTGGTAAGCTGCAGTACATGGGGTCGCAAAGAGTCAGACATGACCGAGTGACTAAGCACACACAGCAGGATTCTGTAATACCCTACCTTTACAGAAAACTGCAATCCATTTATTGCCAAGGAATACTATGTAAATCCACTTAGTATGTCTCAACAGCTCAAGTGAAAAAGAATTCTTTCAGGAATCTTGCTGTTTCATGAGAACTGTCTTCTTACAATTGTGTGAAAGTTATTGATATATCTAGGTATTCTCTGCAGAAGTCAAGAGTTACGGAAATTCATCCTCTGAACTCTCTATTTTATAAATTAATTTCAGTGGTGTATGAGATAAGAAAAACAACATCCTGTGAATGCAGCTATAAATATTATTTTAAGGTGTGATGTCTGCTTTAAACATACGGAGAGGGGAGAATTAGCTCTCTATGGACTATATGTGTTCTCAGTCACTAAGTCCTGTTCGACCCTTTGCAACCCTATGGATTGTAGCCTACCAGGTTCCTCTGTCCATGGGATTCTCTAGGCAAGAATGCTGCAGTGGGTTTGCCATTTCCTTCTCCAGGGGATCTTTCCAACCCAGGGATTGAACCCACTTGTCCTGCATCTCCTTCCTTGGCAGGCGGACTCTTTACCACTGAGCCACTTGGGAAGCTCTAGGTATTGATAATCACACTGGACCACACTCTCTGAGTATGTTCCTTTCTGGGGACATGCATAATTATGATCTTCTGAAGTTGTTCATGATTCAAAAGACTAGAACATAGATAATAGTAATGGTCAATATAAAAAAATCACAAGTGATGCATCTAGAATTAGAAGCTACCGCAGAAAACCTAATGCCTCAGGGAAATCAGAAAGGAAAAAGGATTTGAATGGTGCCTGGAAGATCCTCCAGAGAAACAGTCTCAGCACAGCCTAAGTTGTTCTTTCCTCAGGCGGCTGGTAGGAAGAGGTCAGAAGGAACTGAGCCTCAGCAGGAGGAGAGGAGTCATTTGACTCTCACTTTCTGTAATTATATTGGTGGTAAATTAATTTAGTGATTCAATTTCTGCTCCTCTCACTTGAATTTGAGCTAATTAAGATTCTCCATCATGCTGTTGAGTAGTATATCCTCAATTGCTAAAACAAAAATTATAGTAGTTATTTAATAAATTCTTATTGAGGAGTGACATGAATTGATCAGTTGAAGAGCCTCCTGGAAGATTGAATTGCCAGTGAATGTCTACTTATAAATACTCTGAGAAATATAAACTGTGCTTTCAAAATTTATTTAAAAATACTATAAAATTACAGGGATATGATTGTCTTTATTTATTTTCAGTTTTCAAATTGTTTTATAAAGATAGCATCTTGTTTTTTTTTTCTTCTAAAAGAGAAATAAAGGAATATTAAAACAATCTATATAAAATGGCTCAGTTCGGTGGTATGTTTGGGATCTCACCTTAAAATAATATAAATGATTAAAGATTTACAGTAAATTATTTGATAATTGGAGAAGGAAATGGCAACTCACCCCAGTGTTCTTGCCTAGAGAATCCCATGGACAGAGGAGCCTGGTGGGCTGCTGTCTGTGCGGTTGCACAGAGTCAGACATGACTGAAGTGACTTGGCACGCATGCATGCATTGGAGAAGGAAATGGCACCCCACTCCAGTATTCTTGCTCGGAGAATCCCAGGGACAGAGGAGCCTGGTGGGCTGCCACCTTATGGGGTCACAGAGAGTTGGACACAACTGAAGTGACTTAGCAGCAGCAGCAGCATTTGAAAATTAAAAGGAGAAGCTAAAACATAGTTAACCTGCTGAAGGTTAAAAAAATGCCAAAATTCATACATAGGTATACAAGTGCAAAATTTAAAATATAATTAATTCAATTGCAAGAAACATTAAATATAGAAGACCATTTTTTATAACTATAGAACTAGGCAGTAGAATGAGCTCTTGAGGGAATGGATTGTAGATTTTGTACTTTGAGTCATTTAAAAACTGTGCAAATTGAACACTTAAGGATGCCCTAAAGGGAATAGTCCTTTATTAGTAATAGGATTGAATAGATGAACTAATATAGTTTCTATTCATAATGTTACTTATGTTATCAATCTTTGACTAAAAAAGTATACAAAGATAATAATCTCACTATCTACATGAGTGGTTAGAATATATTACATAGAATATTGATGTTACTAATTAAAGCATAGATTAAATATTATATAAAATGTTAAATGTCAAGTTTATAGTAAAATATATTTTCTAGGTTGGGATTGAAATAAATTATTTAAATGAGTGCTACTGCTAAGCCTGATGAGAAGAACTATACGCTTCTTAGATGACATATCAATATTTCTATGAAATCATTGTTTTAATTTGATTAATAATGGAGCAAAATAGAAATTAGGAGAAATTAAAATTTCCAAATAATAGGGAATTTTGAGCATGTGTTTATATATAATAGCCATTTTTAATATTTTAACCTAAGCTTCAATCATGCTTAAATTAGAGATGATGTATCATTGTTTTATCACAAGTAGAGATTTTTATCGTATAAACTATTTCAGAATTATGAAAAAGTGCAATTTTCTGGAAATGGTTAGTAAGATGGAGCCCAACAACTTGTTTTAAATAGTAATTTATTTTTATTTATTAATCTTTTTCATTTTTTGGCTGCACCCAACAGCATGTGGAATCGCAGTTCCCCTACCAGGGATGGAACCCCTGCCCCTACACTGGAATGGGCCGAATCTTGACCCCTGGACTTCCAGAGAAGTTCTCATGCTACACAGTAGAAACTAACTTAATATTGTAAAGCAACAATACTCCAATAAAAAGTAGTTGTAAAAACTCCGTGCAAGAAAATTGAGGTAGAGTTACTGTAATAATGCAGGCTACTTTCATTTAGAAAAGTCAGTGCTCCTATCAATAAATCTAGTTCTGATTTCACAATTAAAGATAGCCTCCCTGGGGGCTCAGTGGATAAGAACCTACCTGCCAATGCGGGGGACACAGGTTCAATCCCTGGGTTGGGAAGCTCCCCTGGGGAAGAAAATGGCAACCCACTCCAGTATCCTTGCCTGGGAAATCCCATGAACAGAGGAGCCTGGCAGGCTACAGTCCATGGAGTCTCACAGCATCCATCAGACATGACTTACCAGCTAAACAGCAGCAAACAATGTAAGATAAACATTCAACTTCTTTAAATATTTTCAAAATTCATAGTCTCTGTGCAACTCCCTGTACGTGCCTGTCTACTCTTGGGGGAGAAGTTTGCCCTGTGATCTTCTCTTTCACATTGATTCAGGAAGAGTTGTTCATTTTTCAGTCTGTTTAGCTTTCTACTTGTTTGGATGATTTGGTGACTTCCATGTTCTTCCCCCACAGAACCAACAACCAACTGTCTCCTATCTTTTTCTCCATGACTAACTGTCCTTTCCTCTCACAAAATCAAATTCCTCTCACAGCTAGCTCTCCTTCTTTGCCGGAAAACTTACTGTAGTATCTTCCTTATGTGTCAACAAGAATTAAACTAGAAAGTAGAGGCACTTTCCTCAAACATTTTTCCTTAGTCAGATGAAAGCCTTTTTATCCCATTAGAATGTATTTCAGTGTCTTGAGGAAATATGAAAAGTTAGAATCATTCAATAACAAAGTGCAACTACTTTACAAACACAAAAATAGTCAGTGTCTATAAGCATATATAATTCTATAAATAAGCACCAGTACTACTTCTTAAATTTATAATTTATATAAATTTATAACATAAATTTAAATTTATGTTAATTGACCTTCACAATACTACTGTAATGTTTTTCTTATTATTCTTGCATTAAAGGTCATGCAACTGGGACTTAGAAAAAATATATGCTTTGTCTTTGGGTGATTAGACATTTCAGGTATAAAATAAATTTTGAACCAAGTTTTTTTTAGTATTTATTTTTATTTTTAAGTTACATATATTTAGTTCAGTTCAGTTCAGTTGCTCAGTCGTGTCCAATTCTGAGACCCCATGGACTGCAGCACATCAGTCTTCCCTGTCCATCACCAACTGTCAAAGCTTGCTCAAACTCATGTCCATCGAGTCAGTGATGCCATCCAACCATCTCATCCTCAACCATCTCATCCTCTGTCATCCCCTTCTCCTCCTACCTTCAATCTTTCCCAGCATCAGGGTCTTTTCCAGTGAGTCAGTTCTTTGCATCAGGTGGCCAAACTATTGGAGTTTAAGCTTCAACATCAGTCCTTCCAAGAATATCCAGGACTGACTTCCTTTAGGATGGACTGATTGGATCTCCTTGCAGTCCAAGGGACTCTCAAGAGTCTTCTGCAGCACCACAGTTCAAAAACATCAATTCTTTGGTGCTCAACTTTCTTTATAGTTCAACTCTCACATCCATACATGACTACTGGAAAAACCATAGCTTTGACTAGACAGACCTTTGTTGGCAAAGTAATGTCTCTGCTTTTTAATATGCTGTCTAGGTTGGTCATAGCTTTTCTTCGAAAGAGCAGGCGTCTTTTAATTTCACCATCTGCAGTGATTTTGGAGCCCCAAAATATTAAACCTGTCACTGTTTCCACTATTTCCCCATCCATTTGCCATGAAGTGATGGGACCAGATGCTATGATCTTATTTTTCTGAATGTTGGCTTTTAAGCCAGCTTTTTCACTCTCCTCTTTCATTTTCATCAAGAGGCTCTTTAGTTCTTCTTTGCTTTATGCCATAAGGGTGGTGTTATTTGCAGATCTGAGATGTTTGATATTTCTCCCGGCAATCTGGATTCCAGCTTGTGCTTCATCCAGTTTGGCTTTTCACATGATGTATTCTGCATATAAGTTAAATAAGCAGAGTGACAATATACAGCCTTGATGTATTCCTTTCCTGATTTGAAACCAGTCTGTTGTTCCACATCCAGTTCCAACTGTTACTTCTTGACCTGCATACAGATTTCTCAGGAGGCAGCTCAGGTGGTCTGGTATTCCCGTCTCTTTAAGAATTTTCCGCAGTTTGTTGTAATCCACAGTGAAAGGCTTTGACATAGTCAATAAAGCAGAAGTAGATGTTTTTCTGGAACTCTCTTGCTTTTCCGATGATCCAACGAATGTTGGCAATTTGATCCCTGGTTCCTCTGCCTTTTCTAAATCCAGCTTGAACATCTGGGAGTTCATGGTTCACATACTGTTGAAGCCTGGCTTGGAGAATTTTGAGCATTACTTTGCTAGCATGTGAGATGAGTGCAATTGTTCAGTAGCTTGAACATTCTTTGGCATTGCATTTCTTTGGGATTGGAATGAAAACTGACCTTTTCCAGTCCTGTGGCTTGAATTTAATTTTATTTTTAAGTTTTACATACATACATGTGTGTGTGTGTGTGTGTGTGTGTGTGTGTATGGAGTATAATACATTTACAATGTTTTGTGGTTTCTGCTGAGAAGTTTTGGTACATATACACAATGGAATATTACTCAGCCATAAAAAGAATAAACTTGAGTCAGTTCTAGTGAGGTGGGTGAACCTAGAGTTTGTTTTACATAGTGAAGTAAGTCAGAAAGAGGGAAACAAATACAGTATACTAATACATATATCTGGAACCTAGGAAAATGATACTGCAGAACCTATTTCCAGGGAAGGAATAGAGATGCGTATGTAGAGAATGAACTTGTGGACACAGTGGGAGAGGGAGAAAGTTGTAGGAATGGAGAAAGTAGCATCAACATATGTACACTATCAGTTGTAAGATGAATAGCTGGTGAGAAGTTGCATTGTAGTACAGGGAGCCCAGTCTGGTGCTCTGTGATGACCTGGAAGAATGGGATGGGGAAGGGAGAGAGGCCAGGAAAAGAGGGGATGTATGCATAATTATTGTTGTCTTGAACCCTGTTTTTTATTTTATTTTTTAAACTTTGACTCACAATCACTCCACACAGAGATTCTCCCCAAAACTGTATTATCAGTTTTATAGGAAAGACTTAGGAAAAAAGTCTCTTGTGAGTTGGCAAATAATAACTGAGGTTATTTCTATACATGTATCAAATTCCTCACTTTGAAGACGCATTATCCTTGACCTGTTAATAACATCTGAGAGTTTGAATAAGGAGTCACAACTCTTTGATCTTAATTGTAAATGTAATGTGAGTACAATGTAAATTTCAATTTTCTATTTATCAAAAGCCTGGTGTATGATATAAAATTTCTTCCAAAGGGCCTTGTTAGCTTTTTAAAAACTTTATTTACTTTTAATTGGAGGATAATTGCTTTACAGTGTTGTGTTGGTCTCTGCCATACATCAATATTAATCATCCATAGGGTTAGCTGAGTTTTGTGATAAAATATGATATCCATAAGAGATTTCCAACATGTCATGCTTTTAATTTCCCAATGACCTGTACTCTTCAGCACGTCTTCAATTTTAATGTTTTAAAAGGATCATTTAATAAGAGTTTCTTTCCAGTGGCAGCCAGTTATTCCACATGCAGGCATTGAGGTGTTTGCCTTTCTTTAAAAACTATTGATCAAATATGTTTCAATTCTGCCAACATTTCCCTTATGACCACCCTAAAAATAAAGCAGTCCTGATCCGACACTAATGTGGCATTCTGCTTGCAGTGAGTGACCGTGTGTTGTTGATTGACTTAACTGGGCACAGAAAGTGAGCCGGTGTACACTTGTTATGAAGAACAGGAGAGAGGGGTTTCACAGACCCGCAAGGGAACCACTCTGGAGTCCCTGGAAAGAGAGGAAGAGGTTTCCTATTCAACTGTGTATCAACATAGTGATGCTTACCCTTAAAAACTGCCCCTGTTCAAACTCTGCACTACATTTTGGGGACAGCTCCTTGCCAACTGTAATACCACGCAAGTATAAAAGAATAAAAGGTTTTCTGTATGTTTTCACTGTGACAAAATTTCCAGCATAGTTCTGAGAATATACAGTGGAGAATATTTTTTCTCTTGTTTTACACTGAGTCATAGGCTACTACTTTCTCTATCTGAACAAAAGAATTAAACAGATCTATGTTTGTATTCATGATCTTTGAATAGCAGTGTTATTAACTGATAAATGCTTTTTTCCCAACCATTGTTCACTCAGGATACAGAGGGAAAGAAACACAATTTTTCTGATTATCTCCGAACATCAGTTTGGCTATGGACTAGTCCACCTGGAGTATGGACACTTAACCCACACGTGAAAATAATTAGGAAAGAGCTCTCTTCAAATGAACATATTGTTCTACGTTAAAGAATGCCTAGTGGATAAAAGGTCTCTTTCAGTTCCACGTCAGGTGGAAATCACTGGAACAATTATATTAAAAATAGGTGGTGGTGGTTTAATTGCTCAGTCATGTCTGATTCTTTGTGACCTCATGGACTGTAACCCACCAGGCTCCTCTGTCCATGAGATTTTCCAAGCAAAAATACTGGAGTGGGAGACAACTCTTCAATTACAAATATTCCTTTAAATTGATGAATTACTGAGCTGAACTTTGATTTCTATTTTCTATAAAATGAATTTATATATGACCTAATTACTATGAATGTTCTGTCATGATTATTGGCAAAATCATTTTTCCTCACTTTTTCAGCTTTCTTTTAAATTTCAATCCTATAAAAATGTTACAAGGATAATTCAATGATTGGTATGCATTTGTTCCACAGAGTCTAACTCTTGGGATTTATATCTTAAGGGCTTCAAATCTAAATGGGTACAGACAAATATACTATTTTAATACATAGTATAGTGTGTTATCAGAGAAGGCAATGGCACCCCACTCCAGTACTCTTGCCTGGAAAATCCCATGGACGGAGGAGCCTGGTAGGCTGCAGTCCATGGGGTCGCTAAGAGACAGACACAACTGAGCTACTTCACTTTCACGCATTGGAGAAGGAAATGGCAACCCACTCCAGTGTTCTTGCCTGGAGAATCCCAGGGACAGGGGAGCCTGGTAGGCTGCCGTCTATGGGGTCACACAGAGTCGGACACGACTGAAGTGACTTAGCGTAGCATAGCATAGCATAGTGTGTTATGAAGAGTTAACAAGAAATAAATCTAAGTGAAAGTAGTTTTCATTGAAGAAGATGCTGTTTATTTGAGTTGCATAAACTCATAGGGTTTGAGTAAGAGGTAAATAGGAAGAAAGCTATTCCAGAAAGATGGAATAATTTGAGCAAGTCATGAAGACTAAAACATAAGACATATTTCTAGAAATGTGACAAGTCATTTAGAATTAAAAGCGTGGGAATCATTACAAAAGAAATGAAAATGAAGACAAAGAATGGAATCAAATAAGAGAGGTGAAAAGATTTAAATTGTGTATTTTATAAGTAGTTTTTCCCACAGAAAACAGACTCTTGAAATATGAAAGCAGCCTAGAGTGGCTTGTAAGACTTTTCAGGTAATCCGTAATGTCCAAGGTTAAAGTAGAACCTTTAATAACATCAAAGGTGTACATACATGTATTTTGAAATTTTGCTCCCAAAAGAAAAGTGAGTAAATATCCAATATCACCAAAATACCTTTCACTGAAAATGGCACCATTTTCTAATTTCCATGTTTGCTTCTGCCAATGATGACCTTGGATCTCATCCACGTTTTTGGTTGAGCAGTAACTGTCCTGACTTCTGTAATATTCTCCACTGATGAGCAGAAGATTACATCCTTAAACTTTAGCTTGGATGGTTGATGCTTTGAGCATTGGTACGTGACCAACCCCTGGTCTTACTTCAGCATGTTTTCTCTATGATTGCTATATGGTGGTATTGATGTCTTAGCTATTAACAAAGGAAATTTTTCTGTTGTTATATGGTACAGTGGCATGATCGTGAGCTACAGATTGTCTAAGAACTAGATCTGAATTATGGCTCTGTCATTAACAGGCGAGAAGTTTATTTATAAAGTGATTGTAATAAAAGGGGCTTCCCTGGTGGCTCAGAGGTTAAATTGTCTGCCTGCAATGCAGGAGACCCAGGTTCAATCCCTGGGTCGGGAAGATCCCCTGGGTCAGGAAGATCCCCTGAAGGAAATAGGAACCCACTCCAGTATTCTTGTCTGGAGAATCCCGTGGACGGAGGAGCCTGGTAGGCTACAGTTCAAGAGGTTGCAAAGAATCAGATACAACTGAGCGACTTCACTTTCACTTTGTAATAAAAGAACCTAGTAAGGTTTGATGATAAGTACAGAATATACTGGATAGTTTCCGGAACAGTTTCTGCTTTAACTGTACAAGCACAGTTACTCCAAATGCAGCCTTGCTCTTTACCTGAGTAATCCACATGCTTCACTCCATCCACATCATCGGTGCCTCCATTTTCAGGCATCATGGTCCTTCTTCATCTCATGTGAAACAGGACGCCATCTGTGGTTCTGAGATTTATATCAATTTCATTAATTTAAAGATCTGCTTCCTTATTGCATGTTATGTAAATATAAGTTAACAACTTTCAGAGATAAATGAAAAGGTGGGGGATATGTGAAGCATATGATCCCTGAGACCATAATGACAAGTGCTTCTCTTCCAAATATTGACATAACGCATTAAATGTATAATACAGTGTATGTGGAAGATCCGACCTGTATTTAGAATGCTTTAAATGATTTTGAACACATCAGTTCCTTCTTCACATTTTAGTAAAAGCTGCCCACAGTCCCCTGAGTGCTAGCCACGTGTCCTCTGTTCCACTCAGCTTTCCAAGTGCGGTCACCTCCAGTGTCCAAGTTCTGTAACTGCAGGGCTTCTGCCTCCAAAACAGCGCCATTCAGTAACACACTCCCTTTTAATAATTCCTCTGGGGATTTTCACTAAGTTTTGGCAGAAGAAATTTAGCCTTTGTATCAGACTCTGGGACCACTCACAGAAATGTTTTGGGAAGGTTATGTGCATATCCACACCGCCACCTTCTCTCCTCCATGATACATCCATATAAGACACGGTACATGGACAGCCTTAGAAGTACGTCTTTTCTGAGGAATGACAGTCTCAATTTCACTTTAACCTTGTTTTCCATCAACAGAGTTAACCCCTGGAGAGAGGCCAGCGCCCCAGTCATGACAGAAGGGTCCCTTTACAACAAGTGTCCCTAGAGACACAGCTCCATCTGTTGTAGTGGGCAATGCTAATACAATAGTTTTTGTCATAATATTTTCAGGCATGAATGAAAAACACACACGGGCATTGCAAGGGAAAGCACACAGGAAGCACTGCCCTGTTTGAAAATGGAGATGCCAGTTGCAATCATCTTTCATTTGGTATTTTCCAGTAAAGCACTGCAGGGCTGCCCTGGTGGTCCAGTGGTGAAGAATCTGCCTTGCAATGCAGAGGACACCAGTTCCACGCTGGGCCTGGAAGACCCACATGCCATGGGGCAGCTAAGCCCGTGCGCCACAACTACTGAGCCTGTGCAGTAGAGCCTGGGAGCCACAACCACCGAAGCCCACATGCCTGAAAATCCATCACAGCAAGAGAAGCCACCACAGTGAGAAGCCCACACCCCGCAACTGGAGAGGAGCCCCCGCCCTCCACAACTGGAGAAAGCCCACACGCACTGCAACAAAGACCCAGCAGAGCCAACAAATAAATAGTGGGAAAGAAAGACAGTGCGATGTAATTACTAGTCTACTTTCACTTTGCAAGAATACATTGTCTTCAGGATCTCCTCATTTACCTGTTTTCGTACTTGTGTGTGGAAGTTCACTCAAAGGTCTACAGCTGTCCTCATGTACCAGTTTGGGGTTAAGCAAGCCGTAAATTGAAGCTGTCTGTACTCCTGTGAGAAAGGTAGACACCACCATTACTTTTTCATTTTAGAGGAAATGATTGTCGTAAACAAGGTCATCACTTTTTAAAAAAATCCATACAGCTTATGAGTTATTTTGATGTAACCATTTGAATTTTCTGCCCTAGAAAAAATATTTTAGTGCTAGGTATCAATATATGGAAGGAAAATATTCACCATGCTGTTCATTTTTGTTTTATGTATCCCTCAGCACAAAAGAAGACTTTTATGATGTTTTTCCATTAATGTGTTTGTTTAAGGAAAGCTGGAGTTCAGCAAGCATTTTTCTTGCCTCTTTGATTCATAGACTCTCTAAGGCCCTTGCTTCTTAATGCAGGGCATATTGATATACTGATTTAATATAGTAACAGCATTATTGAGATATACTTCTCCGATGCCATCAGAAACAGTGAACCAGATAAAACATTTGCAATATTAAAATCAATTAAAATTTTAAAAAACTGTTAAATTGCATTTAGGATGGAATCAATTTATGGAGCTTATGGTTTCTGAGCAATTAAGGGAGAAAATTAGACTGGGATTTCTTGTTTCTCATGCTCTTTTAGCCAAACTTGTTGTTTCCATAAGTTAAGTATTACCAATGCCTTCTATTGAAGGCTTATGTAAACTTTTCTATTAAAAATGATGGCTTAAACTTCCACATCTTTGTTCAGTCTACTTAAGATTGATGATGCATCATGGCATTATCAACTCAATGGACATGAATTTGAAGGACAGGGAAGCCTGGCTTGCTATATAGTCTGTGGCAAATAGTTGGACACCACTTGTTGACTGAACAAAAACAACTTAAGATTATCAAGTTTTAACTTGTTCAAGTGAATTCCTTTTGCTAATTCAGGATTTTAAAAAAGGTACATTGACATTTCAGAGAAACAGTTATAGTGTCATGCTTTAGTTCAAGAGAAAGAAAGGAATGCTCACTTCTAGTGAAAGTGAAGTCCCTCAGTCATGTCCGACTCTTTGTGACCCCGTGGATTGTAGCCCACCAGGCTCCTCCATCCATGGGATTCTCCAGGCAAGAATACTGGAGTGGGTTGCCATTTCCTTCTCCAGGGGATCTTCCCAACCCAGGGATCAAACTCAGGTCTCCCGCATTGCAGGCAGACGCTTTAACCTCTGAGCCACCAGGGAAGCCCCCTTGTTTAGCTCTCTTCTAAATTGTTGATTAACCTTTTAAAGATTAAAGAGCTGTGAATAGTTGGGACAGTCTCCTTTCACTTCTCTGTTCCCTTTATCACATTATGGTTTCTCTGTATCATCTTTAAGACATCACTTACTGGTAATAACAGTGTTCTGCAAATCATATAATGGAGCAATAGCTAAAACATTAGGTGGGCTGTGAAGGGTGATGAAATATGAAAAAAAAAAATGCTGCTGAAGAACAAAGTCGCTAAAAATGTATAGAAAACCTAACAGGACCTGAGATTATGTGTTGGTATGAAAAAGTATGGAGGTCTGTATGAACTATAAAAGGGTGATTGTGTGTTTCTGTGGGCTGGGTCTGTTAGAAAAGGCTTCTGGGAGTTTGGAATCTCCCAGGATTTCAGAGTTGTGTGATCTAAATTTGAGGAAGACGTGGATGTAGAACATTATTCTGTGTATTGCCACTATTAACTGCAATGACTGTCTTACAAATAACTCGTTCCGGTTGCATGCAGGATGTACCACTTGTAGGAACCATTCCTGGATAGTAAATTCCAGACATGATGGAGAGGACTTTTAGTCATGGCCATCAGAATTGATGTCTTTACATTCTCAGGCTTGAACCTATCAGCTGATGATGAGTTCCTTATCTTGAGAGAAGGGCTAAGAGTCTAGATGCTTTTTGACCTTAAAATCCTCAGGCTACTCCCTGTAAAAACACATAGAGAAGATATAGGGTGTTTCTTAGTCTACATCTTGTATCAAAACAAGAAAGAATTATTAGCTGAAGTACATACGGAAGATAGAAATCAGTGCCGTAGTGAGTTGACCAGCAGTTGATATATCAAGTCTTGGCTAAAAAGCTAGAGAGGTGGGCAAACTTAGAAAATAAGGACTTACAAGAAAAAAAAAAAATAGATTCTGATTAATTTTTGATAGATTTACTGAGAGAAGAGAAAAGACTGATTTAGGAATTTCAGGTATGAAATTTCAGGTATTATGGTCGGTGATGAGTGCAGAGTAGCTGTTAATAGGTATTGTTGTGATGTGGAGACTTAGGAGTTTAGGGAGATTTAGAGTAAAGGGCTCCCCTGGTGGCTCAGAGGTTAAAGCGTCTGCCTGCAATGCGGGAGACCTGAGTTTGATCCCTGGGTTGGGAAGATCCCCTGGAGAAGGAAATGGCAACCCACTCCAGTACTCTTGCCTGGAAAATTCCATGTACCGAGGAGCCTGGTAGGCTACAGTCCATGGGATCCCAAAGAGTTGGACATGACTGAATGACTTCAGTTTCAGAGTAAAGGGGCTAGAAAATAAATATTAGGAAATGTTCTGAAAAGAACTTAAAATATGGAAATACATCTAAAAGTAGCAGGAAAATGAGAAAGTAATATAATGACTAATATAAAGGTTATGGTCAGAAAGTCAGAATTATCTAATGGATTTATAGTAAAGAAATGTCACATAGTAAAGTGTTGTTTTGGAGAATTAAAAAGAATTAGATATTTGGAAAGTGTTGAAGTGTTAGAAGAAAAGGATTACTATGGATCATTCCAGAACAATAGGAAATGTGGGAGGAATTGTGAGAGGAGAAATTTTTAGGAGGCACATTGTTGGAGAGGGACAATAAAATTGGTCAAAAACACCCCTATATTTAAAAATATAGGTCCTGGAAAAGCTCATTTGTTTATTAAAAAAAAAACAGAAATTGGGTGTGATTTCTACAATGACACAAAATACTTAAATGTCAGCTAAGCACTGGCTCTCTTTTCTATTTATCTCCTATTTCTAATTCCCCACAACACCACACACACACACACACACACAGCTCTAAATTTATACAATTCAAAACACTCAGGAAAAAATGAACTGATGTCAGATTATGTAAGGCTAGAATTAAAATTTAATGTGTAGAGATATACAACAACATTCAAAAATCAACATATTTTATAGGGAATAGATTAATGTCATTAATATCTTTCACTTAATCACAGATAAGTTATTCTTTTTCTTCATCTTCAGACTAATTATTTTTAATGTAATTATAGTATAGTTTTCTTCATATGCCTTTCCAGAATTATTTCAGCCTGTCCATTTGCTAAGTTAATTCACTTTTATAGAATGAAATACTTATAATGAAATCTTGTGTTTTTAAATAACTTAAGAGCATGGAAGTACTTTTTTTCATTTTTAATTTATTTCATTTTTGTATTCATGTTCTGTCTTGTATCAGCTGTGAACTGTTTGTCATATATTCTAGGACTTTTTCAAGGATAACAGAACTAATTTAAAATATTTGAAGAGTTAGAAACAATAAATAAAAATTTCAAGTACTTTTCTTGAACATATTCTTGGAGGATTAAGTTATATTTCTTCAGAACATCTTAAATTAGAACTATGTTTTCAGTTATTAGTCATCCCTATACTAGTTGACTTTTTGAAATAAGCTTTTAAGATGTATCCCAATAACAGTAAAATTAAAGGAATACTTAAATCACTTTGCATGAAGAAAACCAATTAAATCAATATTAAAAAATGTTTGATTCCATATAGGAAACAAATTTATTAACCTGAGGAGAAAAAAAAAATCTACTCTTTCTTTCTAGTCTCATAAAAAATTTTCTCTCTAAATACCTTCTATAAAATTCTCTGACTTCATCTACAGATACATCTGCCTCTCAGTCTATGTATATATGTAGTTATGAATGAACATATAACATACATGTGTGTATGTATGTGATATATATGTGTGCATATTTATAGATACATTTATTTCTCAAAAATTAGATAAATTTATTAAATAATTTCACTTTAGAAAGCAAAAAATAGAGGCAAATGTGTTAATTTCTGTTTCTTTCTTAAAACACACCAAAAAATGTCTATAATTCAGCATTCTGTAAAGACATTCATGTGGAAATATAATAGTGTATAAAATGCTAATAAAAAACCAATATGGTTGAAATACTATTTTCCATATAGTATGGAAAAGTCTAATTCATTTAGTGAATGAATGTTAAATAATGATCAGGTAAAAATTTAAAAAATGAATGCTTCACTACATTTTAAAAATGGATACTTCACTATATTTCATGGCCGAGTTCAAGATAGGTATATTATAGAAACCCTAGCTCATTCTATATAGAAAGTTGTATTTTATACTTACAGTGATGTATATAACACATAAATAGGAATGTTTCTTGAAACCATCTTTTCCTAAGGTAGCCTCATAACAAAACAAGAAGAATAAAAAACAGTAAACAGCTTTCTCTTATACCTTATGATAACTTTTATTGTGTAATATACTGTTTTATTTTTATTTTAAAGTTTCTTTGGTTTGGTGCCTATTTTTTTTTTTCTCATATTGTTTGGCATGTGGGATCTTATTTCCCTGACCAGGTATCAAATCTGCATACTCTGCATTGTAAGCACAGAATCCTAACCACTGGACTGCCAGAGAAGTACTGGTATCTTCTTACTTTCAAAGTAAATACACACTGCTCAATTTACGATAGGGCTTCCCAGGTGGTGCTAATGGTAAAGAACCCACCTGCAAATGCAGGAGACTTAAAAGATGCAAGTTCAATTCCTGGGTCGAGAAGATCTCCTGGAGGAAGGCATGGCAACCCACTCCAGTATTCTTGCCTGGAGAATCCCATGGACAGAGGAGCCTGGTAGGCCACAGACCATGGGGTCACAGAGAGTCGGACACGACTGAATATATATAAATTATATAGCAACATATAATGTATTTTTAAATCTCATTATGTTTTAAATCATATTTCAATTTATTTACAAACTATGTTCAAATGTTAATATAAAATAGAATTTATTTTCAAATATTCTTTCCTTACTCTCTGTACATGCTTTTCAAGATATTCTTTACAGATGAATTGTTCATTTTTCAGGTTAAATTTAAAGCCATTTTACTGAAATTTAGATCTTTATAAATTGTTTTCGGGAGAATTTGTTTACTTAAATATTGAAACTTTCAGTTCATAAGCTCCATTAAGAGTTTCTGTTAGGTTTTTTTTTCCCTTTTATTCTATTCCTCAGTAAATATTTAGAGATTACTTCACTAATACTTGTATATCTATGACAAAGATGTAAGTAGTTACATATTAGTATTCAGATATGCAAAGAAAACATAGCTTATTTATTTCCTAGTGACTGATTTATCCTTGCTCATAAGCTCTTCTTACACCCTAAGCTTGTATTTTCTCTTTAAAATTGTCACTTTCAATGATGACTATTGCATATTATCATATATGCTTCCTTTATATGAAATATCTATGTCTATCCATATCTATTTTACTTGCTTTAGGATAACTCCATCTTTCTAGTGTAAAATATTAAGTCTGGACTGTTTCCTTCTCCGAGTACAGGTGTGGAGTGACTCCACTGGGACAGTAATGTAGCCTAAGAGAGGGTTTGCTGTCTTCTGGACTCTGCTTGGTTTCCACGAAGTGGATTTTGATCTAGTTTCTGGGTTCTTATTGTGGTTCCACTGTTTCCTTTTGGCCTTTTCAGCCTCTGTGTATTGAATACTTCTTGAACTCATGGATCTAGTTATTAGCTCCAATTACAAACACCTGCTCCTGAGTGTTCTTAAGCAGATCCTAAGATTCTTCCTTCCCATCAGGTCTGTCAGCACCTCCGCTTCTCCTCTCAGGACTTAGAGATTCCCGCATTGGATAAAATACATAGACCTACATATCTAATTAGCTCAGCCAACTCCAAGTAGGATGAAGATTCACATGTAGACACATCAGAGTGAAGCAACAGAGAGAAAACATCAAAAGCAACAGAAGAAATAATTACATGCCACGTAAAAGGGAATTTTCAGCTTTGATGGCAAAAAAAAGACATTTTGAGAAAAATCATTACTGGGAGACCAACCTTATAAAAAAAGATAATAAAAGAATGTCTTCTTACTGAAATCAAGGGAACCAGATAGTAACTTGCCTCCTTGTGAAAAAGCAAAGAGCGTCAGTAAAGGTAAGTGTGTCCACATCACTAGGGTGGGGAAGGCCAGACTGTTTCCATTTATATTTATCCACCTGCTCTCTGGAGAAACCTGGAAGACCTGTTTGTGCGGTTGCAATGTCTTATTCATCCTTCTCATGTTCCCCCATCAGACATGACTTAGTATAAATATTTAAGTGCTTCTTTAAGGAGGAAAGGAGAGGAGGGGAGGGAACTGGTGGAAAAGTCGCTGAGATGTGCAGAACTCAGTGCCTCCATTATCCTGCCCTGGTTCTTGAAAGTGACATCTATCTATCTTGTGTAAATTTCATTAATTACCAGCTTGTGGCTTAACCTAAATGTCAATGTACTGTGCTTATTTATCGTTTATATTTATACTGTATGATTATTCCAAATCTCTTTAGGGGAGTCATTTATATAAAACTAAACAAGCAAATAAATAAAACTTACTGAATCCCCACCTTGAAAGCATAGTGTTCATATACACCAAACATTATGACTTGGTCAGTCATTGAAATTATCAGGAGATGATGACTAATTTTCTTCTCCTCAGTTAAAACAAATACACTCTCATATACTATTGGTGTTATGAAAATGAAAATAGCAAGTAACTGCTCAAAAACTAAGGTTTGATCAGCGGATTTAAATGCTTTGTAATGCAGTAAACAATCTTTTACAAAATCACCAATTTACATAGAATTTATATATTTGTATAGTTTATATAATAAAACTTTTAAAATCTCTATAGTTTATATATATATAGTTTGCATAGTAAAACTTTCAAAGTGCCTATGACAATAGTTTGTTAAGAAAATTTAGAGTTTGATTTAAGCCTTCATAATCCCTCAGGCTTTTCATTAATTATTTAATCATTATACTTTAATGACTTAATATAATTAATGCAGCTTCCAGATATCTGACATACTCTAGGATTTTTAGCATTTTTCTGATACAAATCGACTTCAAAATTACCACATGAAGATTTTTGCCAAGAATGTAATTTTTAAAATCAATTTAAAGAGACTTCTATGGTAAGATGGCAATGTTGACCTAGGTCTCATGTTTTTCTCCCCTCACACTTAAAGATGTAGCCAGGAAAAAATGTATCAAAAATATAGTATCATAACTCATCAAAGGAAGACAAAGCACAGTGCCACACTCAAGACTCGGAGAAATACTGTGAAATCAACAGAAAAACCATATATTTTAGTTTGGGGAATTATCAGCTATTATTGGTGAAAGGAATGAAGTACAAGAAAAAAACAAATCCAACTAATAATGGGTTCTCTTCCCATACCAATGGAAGACTAAGGCTCAGAAGCCTACTTAAGACAGGATTTTAATTCCATAATTCAGCCACAACACAGGGAAATTTCACAAAATTCAATATTTTGTTTTTGTTTTATTTTTTCTCAGCTGGAAGGAAAGCATGAAAGGGAAGAACAGATAAACATAACCACCAAGAATTAATTATCTTTAGACTTAAATAGAGATTAACTAGATGGCATATAAAGAGATAAAAATAAGATAAAACGCTCCACAGGAACTGGCACTCTATGGAGGATGTTTCCCCACATATTCCGGTTGTATTTTCACTCTTCTCCATTTAGAACTAATAAGGACTTGGCTAAGTATTCACGTAATTTACTTTTTTTCCTCCTGTGACAGACGGGCTAGGGCTTGTAATTGCTCCCACAATGTAGTAAAATCATGGAGATTACTGTGTCTATAAAAGCAATGTTTGGAGACAAAAATGCAGCTTGGATGGAATGCCCCAAAAAGAATAAACAAGCAAACAAATATTTCTTCAAATAGGTGGACTGACATTTAATAGAGGATTTTTTTTAATGTGTAGAAGGGATTTCAACAATTACACAATGCAGAGAAGCTTCCTCTTACCTCTTACTCCCTTCCAGTCACTATCACTAGAATATCAGATGTGTCAGTTGTCCAACAAACTAAAGCATAAAGAGAAAAACAAATACTGTACATTAATGCATATATGTAGATTCTAGAAAATGATACTGATGAGCTTATTTGCAGGGAAGGAATGGAGACACAGATATAAACAGATTTATGGACCCAGTGGGGAAAAGAAAGAGTGGGATGAAAAATGAAAATAGTGTAGACGTCTATACACTGTTCTGTGTGTGTATGTGTGTGTGTGCACTCACGCATGCTGTTGTACGGCAGAAGCCAACACAACATTGTAAAGCAATTTTTCTCCAATTAAAATTTTTAAAAAAACTAAAACATTAAATGAAATGTTAAAATAGTTTTCAGATAAATGGGCCTGGAAATCAAGGCAACAGCTGACCTTTGCACAACAAAGGTTTTAACTGCATGGGTCCTTTTGTACATTGATTTTTCTCAGTAAATTTATTGGAAAACTTTTTGGAGATTTGTGACACTTTGAAAAAATCTTACAGATGAATCATTTCATCTAGAAATGTTGAAAAAAGTAAAAAATAAAATTAGGTATTTTCCTGAGAGCATAAAATTTATGGAGATACACATATGACATACCATATTTGTGTTCGTTGGCTGTTTATTGGCAGGGAAATTGGTAAGGTTGCCAGGCCACAATAGGCTCTTGGTAGTTAAGTTTGGGGAGAAGCAAAATTTATGTGCACATTTTTTATTGTGTGAGGGCCAGAACCCGTTAACGGTTAACCTCATGTTGTTCTAGGGTCAGTTGTGGGGTGTGTGTGTGTGTGTGTGTGTGTGTGTGTGTGTATGCGCGCTCAGTAATGTCTGACTCTTTTTGACCCCATAACTGTTATGTAACCATAGAAGATTCTTGGGAAATGTATTCATGTTCAGTGTGTAACCAGTAAGAAAACATTGCACACCTGTAAAAGTTCAGCTACAAATATGAGAGCAAAAGTGGTTAGTGTTCAGAAGACATCTTCTGTTACAAGCTAAAATAAAATTTCTCATATTGAATGATTTGCTCAATATAGTGGATTAATAACAACAAAATGTCAGCATCAAAGACCAGGTGATAAACAATGTAAAATAAGGGATATAAAAGGGAAACTTGGGTGATAATTCATTGTAGGAACAAAGAAATAAGACTACATAACTAATCAAGATTTTAGAAATACCAAGATACATAATAGACCAATTAAAATAAATTTTGACATTATTATCAGGTCATAACAAGGAATGAAAACATGAAAAAGTCAAAAGCTGATAGAAATTAATAGCTATCGAGGGTAGTATATAATACAATAAAAATATACTGATACAGAGAACTCCACCGAATTAAATGATAGTAGAATTATTTTCTGATATAAAGTCCTGAATCAGCATACCAATATTGTTACAGGAAAACATTTTAAGCAAGCAATTAAAACTAGACATCAGTTAACTTTATTGGCAATATACTACAAAGATAAGGAAGACACAATTTCAAATATTATGTATCAAAGATTTACTTAAAGATTTATTTTATCAATTCTTTCTTTTATTAAATTATTTATTTCCCATATTATATGTTGCTTATTTTCAAAAAAGATAAAAGAAGGGGAACGAGAAAAAAAGTGAAAAGAAAATGAAGGCAATGTAAACATACCAACCAGTTTGCCAATCAGTACACTACAAGGAATATTGTATCTTCAAAAAATGGAGCAACAAACATCAAAATCCTGAGAAGAAGAAAGTGTGAGCCAATTTGTAATACTTGGCCAATTTCCTTTATGAAAAAATAGCCTAATTTCCTCACAAATATTAGCAAATCAGTTTCAACAATTTATAAAAACTGTAATACACCATAATCAAGTAGGATTTATCCTAGGTATGTAAGATCGTTTCAACATTGAAAAATCGTTTAATGCAAATCCATCGTTATTGACAGGCTGAAAAAGAAAATCACCTGATCATATCTGTATGATATAGGTGCAGAAAAGCCTTTGAAAAACCCAACACCCATTCACAAAACAATAAATAAATGACTTTGACCACATTCCAACCGAACTTCAAACCTCAAACTTGTAATAGAGAGGAACTAGTCTTTTTTTTTAAGCTTTATTTTTTTTGGTTACTCTGAGCCTTGGTTGCTGCACGCAGGCTTTCTCTAGTTGCAGAGAATGGGGGCTATTCTCTAGTTGTGGCGTGCGGGCTTCTCACTGTGGTGGATTCGCTTGTTGTGAAGCATAGGCTCTAGGTGCATGGGCTTTAGTAGTTGTGGCCCGTGGGCTATAGAAAGCTTGGGCTTAGTTGCTCCACAGCAGGTAGGATCTTCCTAGACCAGGGATTGAACCAGTATCCCCTGCACTGCAAGGCAGATTATTAACCACTGGCCCACCAGGGAATCTGTAGAGAGAAACTTCTTTAACTTGATAAAGATCACTTCTAAAAAACAGTTAATATCATACTTGATTGTGAGAAAGTCTACTAAGATCAGGAACAAGAAAAGGATGTCCCTTTCACCCTTGCTTTTCAGCATTGTGCTAGAAGTCCTAGTTATTGCACTATGAAAGAAAAAAGCAATAAATGGCATAAAGATCCAGAAGGAAGAAATAAAATTGTCACAAGTAACATCCCTGTGTTGGGAAGATCTGCTGGAGAAGAAATAGGCTATCCACTCCAGTGTTCTTGGGTTTCCCTTGTGGCTCAGCTGGTAAAGAATTCACGTGCAATGTGAGCGACCTGGGCTCAATCCCTTGGTTGGGAAGATCCCCTGGAGAAGGGAAAGGCTACCCACTCCAGTGTTCTGGCCTGGAGAATTCCATGGACTGTATAGTCAAGGGGGAGCAAATAGTTGGACATGATTGAATGACTTTAACTTTCACATGATTGTCATGATTCTATAACGTGATGCAATAAATATAATAGAGAACTGACAAAAAAAAAATCCTCCAAGAACAAGCAAGTAATCATAGCAAAGTTGGGGCATCCTGCAAATGGCAGGACAGTTACTAACTAGAATGGACCTCCCATAACATAGATGATCAAGTACTATTTGAAACCACTGAAGTTAAAGCAAACAGCTTTAAATCACCTCTGGTACAGGAGGTATAGTCTAGGTAGTTCTTTTATGCCATAAGCAGTGTCTTCTTTCTAAAACACTGCTGTTAACCTTTAAAAGAGGAAGTTTGCTCCTGATTTTTTGTTACTAATTGTTGACACTCAAAGCCCATTTTTGTGGTATTTATTTGCTCTATATTGTTGATTTCTAAAATAATGATAGTTTATATTATCTTTACAAATATTATCTCACCTATCTGAACATTCCTAAACTAATTTTATACCCTTCCCCAAAACCACACACCACGCATCCATCCACACTGAACTTACTCCCAGCAACTCTTCAAACTTGTTTTCGCCTTAAGAGCACTTGCCCTTGCTTTTCTTTCTACCAGAAATAAAGTTTCCTCAATGTCAACTTTTCAGTGGAGGCTTTTCCTCATCTTTCCATACTTAAAATTCCCTTTCCTGCACATTTCTATATTCTGATGTTTGGCACGTCGTTCCGCTGTTATTTTCTACTCATATGTTTAATGCCTGGGACTCTACACTCAAAACAAGCTCCTTGAAAGAGGGAGAAGTTGTGTCTGCTTCTTTCAAAATCACATTTATGACCCTACAATGAAGAGTGTGTACTCTTCATTAGACTCAGCAAAAATTCATTCAGAGGATGGAAAAATGAATGGATACAGGAATAGATGAATAAATAAATGTGCACCTGGGTGACCTTATAATTGAACTTTCAAACAAGGATACTGTAGAGAATAATATAGAGGCATTATTTAATAATTTCAGCACATGAGGAGATGTAAAATTGGGACATTTATGAGCTTAACCCAATGATCTCTGGGAAAAGAAGTAAGCATAATCACCTTATTTGTCACCCTAGAATCCTTGAATTCTAGATACAAAGTTAATATGTTTACATGTTTCAATACAATTTCTGTTGTTGTAGTTCATTTGCTAAGTCATGTCTGACTCTTTGCAACTCCATGGACTGCACTGGGCTTCCCTGTCTTTCGCTATCTCCCAGTTTTTGCTCAAATTCATGTTCATTAAGTTAATGAAGACCTTAAATTCAATCGTAGATATTGAATTTGATCTTAAATACTTTTTAAGGGCTAGGTCATATTATATTCAGAGATTTAAAAAAAATTCTTCTTTAATGCAAAAGCCAATTTTCAGACACTCAAACCCATCAGAGATATCAGTTCAGGCAGGACATACAGACTTTGCAAACAAGGTCCCATGTTAGGGGTCAGGCAAACACATGGACCATTTTTGCGTTTAAAACTTTGCACTTATTCTGAAGCCTTTCTATCAGATAACTTCATAGCTCAGACAGTATCACAGAATTCTAAATTTATACTTTTAAAAAGAGTCTAGAGTTAATTCTGCTACCGTCATGACCTGAGTGGAAGATTGGGAACAAGTAATGAACACTCTCTTTGGAAGTTCTTCAACACCAAATTCAGAATATAGCCTCAACTGCAATTGAGGCTTAGTTTGAAAAAAAAGAAAAAGAAATGATAGCAGGCAATTTATCGCCAGGGTACTAAGACATCAGAAAGAAGAAGAGAAAAAAAAGTAAAATAAAGTAACCTAGAGACATCTATATCTATATAAGCGGGATTGGCAGCAGGAGCTCCGGGTAGTTGCTCATCGCTGACAGACATACAGGCCGAAATTGGAAGCACAATTAATATTGATGGGTACTGGTCACTGAAGGGAATCATGCTGTTTGCAATAAATGATGAAGAAATTAAGGGCACTGCCCTAAAAGTATTACCACGTCACCCTCTGTATTGCCATATATCATTTTGCAGAGGAGTTACCGTCCAACTTGACATGGATCCGGACCTTTCACCTAGGAAATCATAAGTTTGATATTTTCTATTTAAAAGTCTCGTAATGTTCATAAGTATCAAAGGGAAAATATCCGTTAATATCACTCAGCAGATAGACTATAAGTTTTATTTCTTATTTATCTATAAGCTAAATGAAATTATGATGACAACAAGAAATGCAGCCATGTTGAGTGATATGGGAGTTGATCTCAAGGCATCTATACTTGGCCAGAGGGATGGACACATTGTCTGCAAGGGCAGAACAAGGGCAAGTTTCCGAGTCCATACTCACAAACAGTCTCTCTCCAAGGTCCAAGCTGGAGAAGTTTACTATAGATGGAGAGCCAGAAGCTGTTTGAGCCCTGAGAAGAGACAAAGTGATGAACAAACAGAACACACAAGCTGAATTCAAATGTCGTTATTTAGTCGCTAAACTGTGTCCAATTCTTCTGGGAACCCATGGACGGTAGCCCACCAGGCTCCCCTGTCCATGGGATTTCCCAGGCAAGAATACTGGAGTAGTTTGCTTTTCCAGGGTATCTTCCTGTATCTTCCTGACTCAGTAGATTCTTTACCACTGAGCCACCAGGGAAGCCCTCTGTGTTCAAATAGAGGAATACAAAAATAAACAACTTATTGATATAGAGTGTACCCCATATTGTAGTTGCTGTGGTGAAAATAAGACAAAGCCTGGGAATAAGATATTTTGTCCAGGGGGCAAATATAGCATCAGAGAGTAGAGAGAGACATTTTAGGAAGGAACAGTCAGGACTGATTACACTAAAAAGAGATTATGAAAGCAAAATCCTCACCTAAGGAAGTGTGGACATAAGCCAGACAGAGAGGGAGCTTTCCAGGGATAAGCAAAAATAGTTTCTCTGGTTAAAGAGGAATAAGTGGGTAAAAACATCATGCTGTATAATATGTGAAAGGGCCACAATGAGATTTTGGAAATATCAGATTAATCTGATCTATTTTGACTAATATATCAGGTATTGTTTATGTTTATTTTTTCAAAAATATTGCTCAAAAAGATTTTGCTATAGTAAGTACAGTCAATATCCCCTTTGGGGACCCATAGATGAAAAATCAGTTAGTACAGGTCATTGTATGACGTTATTTAGTTTCTCTCTTTAACCAAACTGTTTTCATAAAGTATGGTTCTTCTACTGTTTAGTCGCTCATTCCTGTCCAACTCTTTGCGACCCCATGAACTATAGCCCACCAGGCTCTCTGTCCATGGGATTTACCAGGCAAGGATACTGGAATGGGTTGCTATTTCCTTCTCCAGGCGATCTTCCCAGCCCAGGGATAGAACCCATGTCTCCTACATTATAGCAGGCAGATCTTCTACTGTGCTTGTCCATTAAACTCACACATGAAGCCATCCTGTCAACAGACTGTTTGTTCTCTGACTTTCCTAAATTGGCAACTTTCAGTTTTGTAGAAGTTGAGGGAAAATATCATCATCATCGTCATCATAACAATAATAGTAATAATTAAAATAACAGCAATTATAACTGACCTGAAATGTACTAACAAAAAGTCTGGTCTGTCTACTTGGGTTAAATCTTCCAGTAAATCTCCAGGACATTCATAAACAGAGTTAAGTTCTTCTCTGCTAGTAAGAAGTATTCATCATTAAAATACAATTCTATGGACTTTAAATCTATAAAAGTCAAATTTAAATGCATAAAAGTCATCAAATCTATTGATGACATAAAGTAGTAAAAATGAATTGTATTGATCCTACTAGTTTTAAACATTATGGATTATGCATCTTCAGAAAGAAAGAAGGACCAACTTTTTAAAAGGTACTCTTGGTTCTATTAAAAAAGAAATAGCATTTTTACGATGCTTTATTGGTGCCAGCTTATCATTCCCTAAGGCTCCTGGTCCTCCAAGGGGGAAAAAAAAATATGAAAAGACTGTTAGTTTTAGACCTCCTGAAAATTGCAGATAAGGGTTAGGGAGTTCATTGTGCCATTGAATCAGATCCATCTTAGAGATGTGCAGATCAGGTGGGCAGACAATGTGTTTCTTCTCGCCTTTTATCACAAGCAAACAGACCTGAATAAAGGCATCTACCACCTATTATATATCTGTGAACAACCAATCACATCTTGTTAACATAATGTAAAATATTGGGTCTTTTAGTCAGAAGTGACACTATTTTAATAGCATCACAATTTGCTCCAGACATGCTGGTCTTTTCTGTAATAAGACGTTGTAAAAGAAGGCAGCGAGTTAACTGTCTTTGGGAAATTGAGTGAAAAGCAGTTCACAGCTGCACTTCTCTACATAAAGACTTGGAGAAAGCGAGAGAGTTCACATATAACCTCATTAAATAAGACAGCAAGTCTAAGTGGCATCCAAAGCTATTAAACAAACTAGATTGGTCCATAATAATAAGAAACATATTTCACATCTGTTGCGCGGTACAGGGCTTTTAACAAGTAAGAGGGATAACATGCTGGAAAAAGAGTCGCTCTTCTCCATCAGTATATCATTGTCAATGGCAGTGCTGTCTCAAAAGAAGCACTTATCTCATACACTTTATTGCTTGATAGCTTGCTGATTGCTTTTACAAAGCAATAAATTGATGGCCTGATTCAGTACTGACATTAGGTTATGTTCATTTTCAGTGATTGATGTCTTGAATTAGAACTCTTGTATTCCTCTCTGTTTAGGGATATGAAAAGCTAAACAGGCCTGTCTGATGTCACAAATAAGGCAGAATAACTGATGCCAAATGAGCTATATTTATTCATTTAAATAACTAAATGGCTTTTCCCTTTAATAAAGTTTTCATAATTTATGTTTTAGTGTCTCCGTTTCCAATTAAATTGTCTAGCCAAATTAAAAAAAAAAAACTTGAAAAAAGATGTCATATATCTAAATTTTGCAGTTTCAAGGCAGATGAAGGAAAGACTACAAATCAGAATAAATGATTAATAAATTGATTAGGTAAATATAATAATTTGACTAATTTTCATATTTCAAAAGTGGAATATATTTATTACTTTCCATTAACTGGAGTTATTGTTTGGTTTTGTAATTTTAAAATAGTACTGAAACTAGAAAGGTAAAAATGAGTAAGACTGTAGAAGAACGGAGCTATTGTTTTTGTTTTATATTGTTTCTACTCTTTTTCAGAAAATTTACTTTGGCAAACTTGATTAAAATAACTAATATTAGTAACATTCCCATAGAAAGTAGCCAGTTCACTGTTAACATCTTTAATAGTTTAAGGAAATCAAATAAGAACTGTATTCCCAGTCCTGTATATCAAATAAAGAAGCATCTTGCCTGGAGAATCCCAGGGACGGGGGAACCTGGTGGGCTGCCGTCTACGGGATCGCACAGATTCGGACATGACTGAAGCGACTTAGCAGCAGCAGCAGCAGACTAGTGGTTCTCACCTAGGCATGATTTTACCCCCAGGGAACATTTAGAAAACGGATACATATTTGATTGTAATAATTGGGGCATTGACATTTAGTGGATGGCAACCAGGGATGATCTTAAGATCACACAGCACAGAGGATGTCCACATACCACAAAGAATTCTCAGACCCAATGTGCCTGATGTACTGGGCTTGAGGAAACTTCCTGTAGATGCTTCAAGGGAGCAAGGCCAGATCATGAGTCTCCTTGCTTACAAGTCCCTGATCCTGTTAAAGCAGCTTAGCAAACAGATGAACGCTGTTTCTCTGACTGTGGTCTATGCTTTTATATCAGATCTCTCTGCCCCCATTTGTGGAGTAAGAATGTGGCCCATGACCATGGACATGGAACAGGCAGGTGGAATGGGGAATGGATGGTCTCAGGCATCTTAACTTGTAGCTAACTGAGCATTCTGAGCAGCAAAATGGAATCACACAGATAGTGAGGGGTTATTGGGAATAAATGAAGATGA
This sequence comes from Bos indicus x Bos taurus, assembly GCF_003369695.1. Taxonomy (NCBI): domain Eukaryota; kingdom Metazoa; phylum Chordata; class Mammalia; order Artiodactyla; family Bovidae; genus Bos; species Bos indicus x Bos taurus. The sequence continues at coordinate 5,990,188 of NC_040099.1, read as the reverse complement.
TGTTATCACAACGCTGACTTGATGACTGGGGTTGGGCTTTGTGAACAAGAGAGTATAACATGCTTCAGAAAAAAAGCATTTAAACCCATATTAAGTAGATGTGTTAATGAAAAGTGAACTCGCTCAGTCGTGTCTGACTCTTTGTGACCCCATGGACTGTTGCTCGCCAGGCTTCTCCATCAATGGGATTTTCCAGGCAATAGTATTGGAGTGGGTTGCCATTTCCTTCTCCAGAGGATCTTCCCAACCCAGGGGTTGAACCCTGGTCTCCCACATTATAAGCAGATGCTTTACCATCTGAGCCACCAGGGAAGTCTTAAGTATAAGTGTTAACATGCCACTAATTGCAAGAGCACTAAATTTTAGCACCACCTTTCTTTACATTAAAAAAAAATTTAATTGAAAGTTAATTGCATTTCAATGTTGTGTTGGTTTCTGCTACATACTAACGTGTTGTTGTTCAGTCCTTCAGTTGTGTCTGACTGTCTGTGGGCCCATGAACTGCAGCACACCAGGCCTCCCTGTCCTTCACCATCACCCGGAGCTTGCTCAGACTCAGTGTTCATTGAGTCAGTCGTGTCAGTCATCCCCTTCTTCTCTTGCCTTCAATCTTTCCCACCACCAGGGTCTTTTCTAATGAGTAGGCTCTTCGCATCAGGTGGCCAAAGTATTGGAGCTTTAGCTTCAGCATCAGTCCTTCCAATGAATATTCAGGACTGGTTTCCTTTAGGATGGACTGGTTTGATCTTCTTGCAGTCCAAGGGACTCTCTAGAGTCTTCTCCAACACCACAGTTCAAAAACATCAATTCTTTGGCACTCAGCCTTCTTTATGGTCCAGCTCTCACATCCATACATGACTAATGGAGAAATCATAGCTTTGGGTAGATGGACCTTTGTTGGCAAAAATGCACTGTACAGAGGATGAGATGGTTGGATGGCATCACTGACTTGATGGACGTAAGTTTGAGCAAGCTTTGGGAGTTGTGATGGACACGGAAGCCTGGCATGCTGCATTCCTTGGGGTGGCAAAGAGTTGGACAGGACTGAGCAACTGGACTGAACTAGATTTGTCATAGCTTTTCTTCCAAGGAGCAAGTGTCTTTTAATTTCATGGCTGCAGTCACCAACTGCAGTGATTTTGGAGCCCAAGAAATAAAGACTGTCACTGTTTCTCCATGTATTTGCCAGGAAGTGATGGGACCAGATATCATGATCTTAGTTTTCTTTTTTTTAATGTGAATCAGCAACGCGAATCAGCCATAAATATACATATATCCTACCCCTCCTGTATCCTTCCCTCCTCATCTGGACCTCACCTCTGGAAGTCAAGACAGTGACCCAGGGAATTTTTAATTTATATCTGCAGTTGTTCAATTGGACTATAGTTGCTTTACAATGCTGTTGTTAGTTTCTGCTGTACAGCAGAGTGAATCGGCTCTATGTGTACATATATCCCCTCCCCTGTGAGACCCACTCCCACTCACCCCCATCCCACCCCTCTGGGTCACAACAGCGCACAGAGCTGAGCTCCCTGCACCACACAGCAGCTTCCTGCCGCCTCTCTGTTTTACACGTGGTGGTGTGTACATATCAGTGATACGCTCCCAAGTCATCCCACCCTCTCCTTACCCAGGTGAGTCCACAAGTCCATTCTCTGTGTATCCTCTCCATTCCTGCCTGCAAAGTAGCTTCATCAGTACCATTTTTCAAGATTATATACATATGTGTATATATATATGAATATAGCAATATTTGTTTTTCTATTTTTGACTGACTTCACTCTGTATAACAGATTCTAGGTTCATCCCCCTTAGTTCAACCAACTCAAATTTGCTCTTTTTTGTGACTGAGTAATATCTCACTGTATTTTTGTACCACGCCTTCTTTATCCATTCATCTGTTGATGGACATCTAGGTTGCTTCCATGTCCTGGCTATTGTAAATAGTGCTGCAATGAAAATTGGGGTGCATATGCCTTTTAAAATTATGGTTTTCTCAGGGTTTGGGTGCTAGTGGTCAAGAACCCACTTGCCAGTGCAGGAGATATAATAGATGCGAGTTTGATCCCTGGGTCAGGAAGATCTCCTGAAGAAGGAAATGGCAACCCACTCCAGTATCCTTGCCTGGAGAATCCCATGGACAGAGGAGCCTGGTGGACTATAGAACACAGGGTCATGCAGAGTTGGACATGACTGAAGCAACTTAGCACAGCGTATGCTCGGTCATAGGATTGCTGGGTCATATGGTGGTTTTCTTTCGTGTTTCTTAAGGAATCTCCATACTGTTCTCCATAGTGCTGGTATCAACTTACAGTGATCCTGTGTGTGTGTGTCTGTGCATATAAAAGAGAGGGAATGGGACCAATCATATAATGTTTGTGTGCCATAATTGGCTTTTATTATTTTTATTATTTATGATGTGAGAGTTGGATTGTGAATAAAGCTGAGTGCCAAAGAACTGATGCTTTTGAATTGTGGTGTTGGAGAAGACTCTTGAGAGTCCCTTGGACTGCAAGGAGATCCAACCAGTCCATCCTAAAGGGGAATCAGTCCTGGGTGTTCTTTGGAAGGAATCATGCTAAAGCTGAAACTCTAGTGCTTTGGCCACCTCATGTGAAGATTTGACTCATTGGAAAAGACTCTGATGCTGGAAGGGATTGGGGGCAGGAGGAAAAGGGGACAACAGAGGATGAGATGGCTAGATGGCATCACCGACTCGATGGACATGAGTTTGAGTGAACTCCGGGAGTTGGTGATGGACAGGGAGACCTGGCGTACTGCGATTCATGGGGTTGCAAAGAGTCAGACACAACTGAGTGACTGAACTGAACTGAAGGAATAGAAAGAAGATAAAACTGAAAATTGAACAAACCTTCTATTTCTAATACAGTGGAGTTAAATAACATTTTATTTTAAATGAAGACTAAAGGTAGCAAGTGAGGTCATTTGGGATTGAGTTGACATCTTTGCATATACATAGCTGGGGTTTGGATCATATGATAAGATACAGTAAAATGCTAAAAGACTGCTGAGCCAAGGCAAATCGGACAGAGCCAAAGCCACCTTTGAAATGCCTAATGTTCTCTGTTGAAGTCTCTGCTTATTTGTACAATTTTTAATTTTTTGTCTCGTGTGTTTTATGTGCTGTGCTGTGCTTAGTCGCTCAGTTGTGTCTGACTCTTTGAGGCCCCGTAGACTATAGCCTGCCAGGCTCCTCTGCCCATGGGATTCTCCAGGCAGGAATACTGGAGTGGGCTGCCATGCCCTCCTCCGGGGGATCTTCCCAACCCAGGAATTGAACCAGGATCTCCTTCATTGCAGGCGGATTCTTTACCTTCTGAGCCACCAGGGAGGCCCAAGAATACTGGAGAGAGTAGTCTATCCCATTCTCCAGGGGATCTTCCCAGCCCAGAAATTGAAGTGGGGTCTCCTGAATCTCAGGCAGATTCTTAACCAGCTGAGCTACCAGGAAAGCCTGTTTTATGTGTCCATACACACATTTTTGAAGAATAATTTCTGAGGAGTAGTATTGCTGAGAAATAAAAAAATTAAAAGTGAAAGTTGCTCAGTCGTGTTCAACTCTTTGCGACCCCATGGACTAAACAGTCTATAGACTTCTCCAGGCCAGAATACAGGAGTGAGTAGCTGTTCCCTTCTCTAGGGCATCTTCTCAACCCAGGGATCAAACCCAGGTCTCCCACAATTGCAGGTGGATTCTTTACCAGCTGAGCTACCAGGGAAGCCAAAGATTGAGACAGGGCATAAATAATGTTGCACCTAGTATTCAACAAATTTTTATCTCTTTTGCTTTATTTATTGTTCAGAAAGTTCCTCTAATTTTTGAGGAAGTTGTTTTGGACCAAAAACTAGGGGAGGTTTTTCAACTCTTGATGATGAATGTAACAGACATTTCCCTGTGAGAAGTAGCTTCTTCTCATGTTACCTGTGATGCAGGCAGAGGTGATTGGAAATTGCATAGGATTTATTGGGCACTGAGATTACAATTCAATTCAGTCGCTCAGTCGTGTCTGAGACTTTGCAACCCCATGAACCACAGCACGCCAGGCCTCCCTGTCCATCACCAACTCCTGGAGTCTACTCAAACCCATGTCCATTGAGTCAGTGACACCATCCAACCATCTCATTCTGTCGTCCCCTTCTCCTCCTGCCCTCAATCTTTCCCAGCATCAGGGTCTTTTCAAATGAGTCAGCTCTTTGCATCAGGTGTCAAAGTACTGAAGTTTCAGCTTCAGCATCAGTACTTCCAATGAACACCCAGGACTGATCTCCTTTAGGATGGACTGGTTGGATCTCCTTGCAGTCCAAGGGACTCTCTAGACTCTTTTCCAACACCACAGTTCAAAAGCATCAATTCTTCGGCTCTCAGCTTTTGTTATAGTCCAACTCTCACATCCATACATGACTACTGGAAAAACCATAGCCTTGACTAGACAGACGTTTGTTGACAAAGTAATCTCTCTGCTTTTTAATATGCTGTCTAGGTTGGTCATAACTTTCCTTCCAAGGAGTAAGCGTCTTTTAATTTCATGGCTGCAGTCACCATCTGCAGTGATTTTGGAGCCACCCAAAATAAAGTCTGACACTGTTTGCACTGTTTCCCCATCTATTTGCCATGAAGTGATGGGATTGGATGCCATGATCTTAGTTTTCTGAATTACAGTGGCTTTCAGGAAAGAGTTCTTTAAGCTTTGCTACAAGTAATGAATGCTCCCAAGTGGGACCAGCTTCCTAGGTCATGCATGGGTAAAGAATTTCCCTGCCAGTGCAGGAGACACAGGAGATGCAGATTGGAATCCCAGGAGGGTTGGACCCCCAGGAGGATGAGATGGCAACCCGCTCCAGTATTCTTGCCTGGAGAGTTCCATGGACAGAGGAGCCTGGCCGGCCACAGCCTGTAAAGAGCTGGACACAGCTGAGCGACTGCGCGCACGTGCAAATAGGACCAGGACCCAGAGGCCGAGGACTGTGAGCACACGGTGAGTGCTTTCATTCTGTTCTCTTGCCCCTTGGAGCTTCCATTTGAATGATTGACAGGACCTGCGGAGAGCAGGGGACAGTTATCTCCCGTATCTACCTAATTGCTCCAACATCTGGAAAAAAGTGGGTTTTCCATTAAATCTATTGTAGAGAAGGGCCAAGGAAGATATACCTTAGTACGAACACATTGTGATCATGTAAAATACCTGAACATGCAGGGTTTCCTAAAGAAAATAACAGCAGAAGGGGATTATTATATGTTTGACATTTCTCGTTTATATGGAAAATGATGTTTTCATTTTTTAAAGCAAAGTACATAAGCTTTAAATCTAAAGCCCTATATGTAGAGAAATGTGTGTGTGTGTTTTAAGTCTGGTTTGTCTTAAATTAAACTACCACATGGTGATTGAACATCCAACTCCTAGACTGGTTTCCTTTGAACCTAGTTAGTTAAAACTAAATGGATATTTAACCAAGTGTATTTAAATATTGGTGCTTAGGTAACTTTGTGATCATTAGTAGCAACATCACTTCAGTAAGACATTTTCTGTCATATGCACAGTAAAAAAAAAAAAAGCACTATTAATGTAGATTATGCAAATAAATGAGAAAAAATATCAACTAGGTGGCTAAGGAAATAGGGAATGGAGTTATAGGCATACATATGTTAGCAGAGAAGAACACAAAAGGGAAGCAAGGCACAGATGGAGGAGGGACACCGCTTTACTGCCTCCGCTCACGTCCTCTCCCAGGCTAAGATGACAAGCCTGCCCCACACAGCGGTTCAACACTGCGTACAAACTGAAACATCATCTCTAGACACCCTCCTCCAAGAATGCACAAGACAGGGCTGACCACTCACGTTTCTGGATCCTGTCCCTCCCTACCTCCCTTGTGTGACATATTATAATTCATCTTACAGTTACTTTTGCACATTTTTCTATCATCTCCCAAGATTGCTATCTCTAGGAGGGCAGCCTTTGAATTTTTCATCATTTTATCCCCCTGGTCCTTGGCAAAGCGCTTTGACCACAGTGGATTCTTAAGAGGTGCTGGTTGAATAAGTGGATGATAAGAAAGAACTGAATAGATGGGAGGATTTACACTTGAAACATGTTAATATTTGAAGAAGCTGGCAAGCTTGCTTCAAGTCTTTGGAATTATAGTGGTTTGAAATGCCTTTCCCTTTCTTCATTCCTCACAGAGATCCAAATACTTAATTCCCTATGTCATGGAACCTATGAATCAGATTTCTGAACATTAAAAAAACCTAATATTAATAAGGAGGAAAGTAATTTATGTGCAGGGTATATGTTTAAATCCAGTAGTTTATAAACATAATATAAATATATAGTAGGTTGATGGAAGTCTAAAATTGGCTGATAGTCTTTGAAACTAGCTGCTTGGTGAGATCCATGAGACTATTATCATTATCTTGATGCTTTTTTAAAATTTTTAATTGCTGTTCTATTTTAATAAGCATAATATACATCACATAGGCTTTATGTGATCATCTCTAACAGTCAAGGAAAATACTATAAAATAGTTGCACTGTATATTATGTATAATACATGGAGCACACTGGTTCATGGAAATTTGTGCTACAAATGCATTGAGAACATACTACACACATTTTGGTATTTGAAAGCCAGTTGCAAATTGCATGAGAGTGAGAAATTAATCTACTAGAACTGATTCTAGAAAGAGGGTTGAGTTGTCTCATAAAATGCAAAGATTTGTCCTTTTGTGACCTTTCTACCAGATAACTTTAAATTTTAACCCGATTTTTATCAACAGAAACTTGAAAAACATGACAAGCTGTTCCTTCCAATTACATTGACAAATGAAATATTAGCAAAGAAAATACAATATAAGGCAATGGGCTTCCAAATTTCTCTTCAGTTCAGTTCAGTTGCTCAGTCGTGTCCGACTCTTTCCAACCCCATGAACTGCAGCACGCCAGGCCTCACTGTCCATCACCAACTCCCAGAGTTCACTCAGACTCACGTCCATAGAGTCAGTCGGTGATGCCATCCAGGCATCTCATCCTCTGTCGTCCCCTTCTCCTCCTGCCCCCAAACCCTCCCAGCATCAGAGTCTTTCCCAATGAGTCAGCGCTTCATATGAGGTAGTCAGAGTACTGGAGTTTCAGCTTTAGCACCATTCCTTCCAAACACCCAGGGCTGATCTCCTTTAGAATGGACTGGTGGATCTCCTTGCAGTCCAAGGGACTCTCAAGAGTCTTCTCCAACAACAACAACAAAAAGCATCAATTCTTCGGTGCTCAGCCTTCTTCACAGTCCAACTCTCACATCCATACACGACCACTGGAAAAACCATAGCCTTGACTAGATGGACCTTATTGGCAAAGTAATGTCTCTGCTTTTGAATATGCTATCTAGGTTGGTCATAACTTTCCTTCCAAGGAGTAAGGGTCTTTTAATTTCATGGCTGCAGTCACCATCTGCAGTGATTTTGGAGCCCCTCAAAAATGAAGTTTGACACTGTTTGCACTGTTTCCCCATCTATTTGCCATGAAGTGATGGGACCAGATGCCATGATCTTCGTTTTCTGAATGTTGAGCTTTAAGCCAACTTTTGTACTCTCCACTTTCCTTTTCATCAAGAGGCTTTTTAGTTCCTCTTCACTTTCTGCCATAAGGGTGGTGTCATCTGCATATCTGAGGTTATTGATATTTCTCCCGGCAATCTTGATTCCAGCTTGTGCTTCTTCCAGCCCAGCGTTTCTCATGATGTACTCCGCATAGAAGTTAAATAAGCAGGGTGACAGTATACAACCTTGACGTCCTCCTTTTCCTATTTAGAACCAGTCTGTTGTTCCATGTCCAGTTCTAACTGTTGCTTCCTGACCTGCATATAGGTTTCTCAAGAGGCAGGTCAGGTGGTCTGGTATTCCCATCTCTTGAAGAATTTTCCACAGTTTATTGTGATCCACACAGTCAAAGGCTTTGGCATAGTCAATAAGGCAGAAATAGATGTATTTCTGGAACTCTCTTGCTTTTTCCATGATCCAGCAGATGTTGGCAATTTGATCTCTGGTTCCTCTGCCTTTTTTAAAACCAGCTTGAAGATCAGGAAGTTCACGGTTCACATATAGCTGAAGCCTGGCTTGGAGAATGTTGAGCATTACATTACTAGCGTGTGAGATGAGTACAATTGTGCGGTAGTTTGAGCATTCTTTGGCATTGCCTTTCTTTGGGATTGGAATGAAAACTGACCTTTTCCAGTCCTATGGCCACTGCTGAGTTTTCCAAATTTGCTGGCATATTGAGTGCAACACTTTCACAGCATCATCTTTCAGGATTTGGAATAGCTCAACTGGAATTTCATCACCTCCAGTAGCTTTGTTCATAGTGATGCTTTCTAAGGCCCACTTGACTTCTCATTCCAGGATGTCTGGCTCTAAGTGAGTGATCACACCATCATGATTATCTGGGTCGTGAAGATCTGTTTTGTACAGTTCTTCTGTGTATTCTTGCCACCTTTTCTTAATATCTCCTGCTTCTCTTAGGTCCATACCATTTCTGTCCTTTATCGAGCCCATCTTTGCATGAAATGTTCCTTTGGTATCTCTGATTTTCTTGAAGAGATCCCTAGTCTTTCCCATTCTGTTGTTTTCCTCTATTTCTTTGCATTGACCGCTGAGGAAGGCTTTCTTATCTTTTGCTAGTCTTTGGAACTCTGCATTCAGATGCTTATATCTTTCCTTTTCTCCTTTGCTTTTCGCTTCTCTTCTTTTCACAGCTATTTGTAAGGCCTCCCCAGACAGCCATTTTGCTTGTTTGCATTTCTTTTCCATGGGGATGGTCTTGATCCCTGTCTCCTGTACAATGTCACGAACCTCATTCCATAGTTCATCAGGCAGTCTATCAGATCTAGTCCCTTAAGTCTATTTCTCACTTCCACTGTATAATCATAAGGGATTTGATTTAGGTCATACCTGAATGGTCTAGTGTTTTCCCTACTTTCTTCAATTTAAGTCTGAATTTGGCAATAAGGAGTTCACAATCTGAGCTACAGTCAGCTCCGGGTCTTGTTTTTGCTGACTGTATAGAGCTTCTCCATCTCAATTATGTACTCAATAGATGAATATCATTTTGAAATCTATGGATGAATCTTTCATGATATTAATATCTATTTTGAACAGCTCAAAACTAACATATATAGGGAAGTTCATTTTTTCTTAAAGAATATAGAATGTTTTAGTCACAGAGAGGGCATTTTCTTTGTCTGAGGTCACTCATTCTATATGTGCAAATATTATGTTAATAATATGAGCTTTAGGCTTAAACTAATTATGAAGTAAAGTTTAAATATCAACATTAAATCATGAGGATAAATGCAAAAAGGCACAAGTTTTTCAACATGCAAGTTATTAGAGAGAACATGCTTATATAAGCTGAAAAGTAGAAAATCTGTATACCTCTAATGAGGTTCATATCTCAATGTCCTCAATGAAAAAAATAAATAAATAAAAAGAAAGACAAATCAGAGCAAATGTGACAAAGATAGAAACAACCAAAATTGTGACCCCCAAAATGGAAATAGTCATATATTTTGTATGATTATTACTGTTTCTAATTTTGATATCCAAATTGAGACTGTGTTCGTAATATCCAATTAATTCACTTGGCATATCATAAGTATTTGAGCTCCTGTATTATGTTTAAATGTTTTTCCAGTTGCCTATTAACTTTCTACACACGGTCTTCTTCCCATAACCTCATGTTCAATCTCTTGAGTTTTAACCTGTTAGCACACATCTGAGCATTCAATTGTTCTCATAAGGATAAAAATGGTAAACAATCCACCTGCAGTGCAGCACACCTGGATTCGATCCCTGGGTTCATAAGATCCCCTGGAGAATGGAATGGCTATCCATTCCAGTATTCTTGCCTGGAGAATTCCATGGACAGAGGAACTTGGCAGGCTACAGTCCATAGTATTGCAAAGAGTCGGACAAGACTGGTCAAGTAACACATGCACACACACAAGGATTAAAAAAACATGTTACTTTTGAGTTTACTGTTTCATCTTCTGGATTCAAGAAGATGAAATTCAAGAAGAACTGGATTCAAGTTTCAGGATAACTTCACTTTTTGTTGCTGTTATTCACTCGCTAAGTCATGTCTGACTTTGCAATCCCATGGACTGCAGCATGCCAGGCTTCCCTGTTCTTCATTGTTTAACTTCAACCACATCAACAACTTCACTTAAAACTTCACTGTATTAATTTTTAACAGCACCAATGTAACTTAAAATTTTCTTTTCTATAACTCATTGTGGAGGTGGGTTATTGCAAGAGGATCAATGGCAATTTCAGACTGATGGTTTTCTATTCAATAAAAATGGTAATAGATACATTTAGTCTTTATATTTTTGACTGTTTAATGCAATTAATGATAATTGAAAAACATTTTCAGTACTTTTCTTCCAAAGTCAGGAAGAATGCTAATCTTATTTCACAAGCCCTTTACTTGTCATAACGTGTCTCTTACCCCAAACAACAGTACATTAGAAATAAATACATTTTTAACTATCTATTTATAGGACACCTTTATGTTTTCTCATTTCCCTTTTACTTTTGAATGCTTTGCAAAATGTATCAACAGGAGTGAAAAAAAAGTGGCTTGAAGCTATTTATAACCTTGCAGTTAGGAAGAAAAAAAGAGATTCAAAGTTCATAGCTCATCCAGGGATAAGAAATGATTTCAGCAGATTCGTTGAGAAGTGAAAATGTCTCCAGCAGATAAAATGCATCCCACTTCTCCCAAACCCATTCTTTCTTTTCCTCTCATCAGCATATAAGACAATTACTTACTCATCTCGCATAGAACAGAAATGCCCTGTTTCTACTTCACCATGCTGAAATACCGGACAAAATGAGATTCTGGATTCAAGCAACAGGAACAACCAAGCACATTCGATTCAATTATGCCTCTGCTCTCCATCTCCTAAATAACCGCAAGTAAATAAATAAATAAAATAGCCACCTCTGGCCTCCAAGAATGGATGAGGAAATAATATGCTATCACTCTCCTTGAAAGCATTACCACTATAAAACCTACATATCGACCCATTCTCAGCCTTCCCCTTGGGATAGAGGTCTGTTCATAAAAACCTATGTAAATATTCCCTTCCACATATAATTTAAAAAATCCTAACTCCCTTTACCTCTCTGTATACATACTCACAAACATTAAATGAGCCCAAGTCTCAACAGACATATAAGAAATGAAAATTTTAATGTAATCCAACAAGATGCCTTCATGCAAAGGTTAAAAGAAAGCAGTTTCCATCTGTTACAAATGTTTTGCATTTCCTCAAAATGCATTTATCAAAATGCATTCATTTTAAAATACCATATGAGATCTATTAAAACATGATTGATGAATTGTTTTGCAGTTGCATAGCTCAAAGCATTTCCTTTTATCTAAGTAAGATGTTACCCAAAGGGCACCAGGTTTAGCTACATAAAAAGCAACGCTTTGAGTCTCTTGCCAGGTAGTGGCAAATGCTGCCTTCCTAGCTTATGGGCTTTAGTGCACTGGCTATAGTAACTGTCATTCACCCGTAGATTCTTTCTTCAACCTCTGCCTCCACGTGCTCACCTCAAGGCTTATGATGAAAGGCTGCACTAAGTAAACCTGAAAATCCCCTCTAAGCTGGCAAGAAACTCAAAGCAACTAAAAGATGATTCATTGCTCAGAACATCTTGCAAGAGACTGGAGAGCAACGGCTGAAACTAAAGGCCGTGTGAGTGAGAGAAGAAGAAAGGGAGAGGAGGAAGAAGTAGATTATTTTAGGTAGTAACTTAATTCCTTTTTTCTTTCTTTTACCATTTTCTTATGGGTACAGTTTTTATTATATCTCAGTATGGTAAAAGGTCTCACTTTATTGTTTGCAGCTTGAAGGTTGAAAGCTATTAAGCCTCACCCCTGTCTTTTGTTTCTGCTGCCTTCGGCCTGGGCGCACACAAGAAAGCCTCAGGGCTTGGTCCTCTTGGTTCAGCAGAAGATTCAGAGTGCAGACCTCTTTCCCTGGGGTGGGGGACCACTGCAGGTTGTGAGCGCATCCCTTCACCACAATGAAAGCCCCAAACTCCTTCTTCTCTTCTCCTTCAGGCTCTTTTCAGAAAAGCTTGGGAGACGTGCCCTGTTCTCCCCAGAAACCTCACTATGTGAGTAACAAAAGGTTTTATCCTCTTGATCTATGTGTGGCTTCATCAATCTTGACATCTTAACCAAATTTTCAGTGGAAGGCCATCCTGCTTCCTTAGGTTGTCCCCAAGATTAGTCAGCTCATTTCAAATTCACCAGATTATTTTTATCTAAATCATATAGAATGCAAATTTAAGGATGCCATTCAAATTCTGAATCAATACATTCTTTTCTGGTGTATTCTCTGGAATCTAAAAATTAATTCCAAAATGTTGCAGAGAATCCAATATTAACTTTGTGCATAAACTGAAGCTATGCTTTTCCAAGAGAACAAATGTGGCTTTAGCAAATGGAAGCTACTCACAGCTACATACAAACAGTGATTTTGAACTGGAAAGTCAGAAGTAGACCAGACTTCACAGAGTTTGAAAACCAACTTTAAATCAGCCCCATCCATGACCGGATTAAGATGATCTATAAATATAGTCTGACTCCAGACAGAAACGAACAAACAAAAAACATCTGGTTAGCAGGGGAACATTTGTCATAGCCTAAACTATGCCTGTATTCTTTCATACGCACAGTCTAAGATGGAATCAAAGAAAACTGCCAGTGGTGTTATACAACAAGATGAGTAAAGATTAATTATTTTCAAAAAAGTAGCACATAGTCACAGTCCCTGGACATTCTAACTACTGTTTATAAGATGTAGATTTTAAATAAAATGTGCTAAATATGTTCAGGGAAATAGAGAACAGTGTCTAATATTTCATGTGTATTTAGGAATAAAAGTCAAATGGAAGTGTTCAAATTAAAAAATGCAGTAAAATTAAGAACTCATAAATAGGTTTAACAGAATCTTAGACACAGCTGAAGAGAAGGTTAGTGAACTTGAAAACATATCTATAGAAATTATCCAGACAAAAGACTATAGAGGGAGAGAGAAATATAGAATGTATAGCAAGAATCAACATGCAAGTATAGTCTCAGAAGAAAAAGAGAATGGAGAAGAAAAGAATCTGAAGAGTTAATTACTGAAATTTTCTAGAACTAGTGAAAGATTTTAATCAATATATGCAAAAGTGCTATAGGCTTCTTTAGGATAAATATAAGGAAAAATTACACATAGGCACTTTCTAATAAGCCTTCTTAAAATTAGTGACCAATAAAATGGGAAAAAGAAACACATTGTCTTCAGATGAGAGACAATAAGGATAAAAGATAAAAGTATACCCAGTACTGTAGAAGCTATCATATAATGGAATAACATTTTCAAGATGTTGAAAGTAAATCAGTGCCAACCTAAAATGCAGCAAACCTACCTTTCAAAAATGAAAGCAAAAGTTAATATTCAAAGAAACAAGCACAAATGGTATTTCTCAGAAAGCCATAGTAAGAGAAATATTAAAGAAGCTTGTTAAGGCACAATAGATATCAGCTGTTTGATGTTAAAAAGTGCATTCAGTAAAGAGACACACCAAAAAAGGATAAAAAATGTGAGGAAATCTAACTAAATGCCATGTGTAAATAATAATAGAAATGCACTAAAAAACTTTGCATAACAATAGAATGAAATAAATGAAAACAGTGAAAATAGTTGGAAGGTGAAACATGCATAGACATGCCTTAAGATCCCTGCATTGTTGAGGAAGTACTTACTAACAAAAATACTAATACAACTAATACTAAGCTGTTAAAAATTTTAATATGTTAAAATCACATTCATTATGGGCAAAATGGAGCAAACTACATTCTATTTTCTTTTGTGAATTACACATAAAATCTCTAGACCAAACACATGAAACATCTATCAAAAGATTCTGAAAGGTAAAAGGAAAATGCCAGACTGGTTAAAAACCTCAGTATTCAAGATATAAACCAGCAGTGAACTCCCTGTTTTGTTTTACCTCTTATATTATATATTCCGAGCTTTCCACAACACTTGTAGAAATCACAATATCCATTCAGATTTAAACTGCCTAGACGGCACTAGTGGTAAAAGAACTCACTGACCAGTGCAGGAGACATAAGAGACTAGGGTTAAATCCCTGGGTTAGGAAGATCCCTTGAAGGAGGAAATGGCAAACCACTCTAATACTCTTGCCTGGAGAATCCCCATGGACAGAGGAGCCTGGCGGGCTACAGTCCATTGGGTTGCAAAGAGTCAGACATGACTGAGGTGGCTTAGCATGCAAACAACTAGATATTTTAGTTTAGATATTTACAACCCCACCCAGCATCCACCAACTACTGATAAGACAGAGTCTTGTGGGTATAAGACCATAAGCTGCTATGGCCCCTCAGCCACAGATACTCCGCCAAGCTGCTGAGCAATGTCAACATGACATGTAACCCTCCTCTTTGACTTTTCTACAAGGAGGTTCCTTTCCCTCCTCCCCTTCTGAAGGTGGCCCCTGTGCCATTTTGGCTTATACTGAGAAATCTGGGACTGTGAGAGCTTCTCCTCTTGTGGAACCATGTCTGGGTGCAGCCTGATTAAACCCGTGGTGTGTCATCCCTCTTGTGGTCATAACTTTTTCTTTGATCAGCGCCAGAATCCCTTCAGCCTTCTACCAGGGGTTGCATTGCTTTGAGTGTTCATTCTGGCTGTAAATTCTGGAAGCGCCACATCCATTCAGATTCCTTGTTTATGTCTTTTCTTTTTACTTTGCATGTGTGTGCTAAGTCGCTTCAGTCATGTCCAACTCTCTCTGACCCCATGGACTGTAGCCCTTGAAGCTATGTCTGTCAGTGGGATTCTCCAGGCAAGAATACTGGGGTGTGTTACCATGCCGTCCTCCAGGGGATAACCGTGCCTCTTATGTGGCCTGCATTGGCATGCAGCTTCTTTACCAGTGAGTCACCTAGGAAGCCCTTCTTTTGACTTTGAGATCCTGTAAATAATCCACTACTTTGGCCACCAGATGCGAAGAACTGACTCATTTGAAAAGACCCTGATGCTGGGAAAGATTGAAGGTGGGAGGAGAAGGGGATGACAGAGGATGAGATGGTTGGGTGGCATCACCGACTCAATGGACATGAGTTTGGGTAAACTCCGGGAGTTGGTGATGGACAGGGAGGGCTGCCATGCTGCAGTCCATTGGGTCACCAAGAGTCAGACACGACTGAGTGACTGAACTGAACTGAGCTGAAAGAATCCACTGAAGACCTGTTGCTGGGGTTTTAGGTCTGGAACCCTGGGCTCATTCTATATTCCTGAATACATTCTAGCATTTTAGGTAGCTTGTACCTTGAGAATGTGAAGTAGGAAATGGCAACCCCCTCCAGTATCCTTGCCTTGAGAATCCTGTGGACAGAGGAGCCTGGAAGGCTACAGTCCGTGGGGTCACAGAGACCTGGACACAGCTGGTAGTGAGTGCACATTTCACAATGATTATTCTCACTCTCCTGCTATGGTGTGAAGGGTCTTTCTCGGGTCCACACCGTGAGGACGTGCCAGTGTGACTGGAGGCTGAGCCCGGGGGTGAGTGAGGGCCCTTCCAGACTGTGCTTGTGGAGTCTCTCCCTCTCACACCAGTCTCACACTGGCTCTAGAAATTCATTAGAACAGCCCCCAAAGTGTCCCTTCCACTCGTCTCACACAGCTTCTCTCCAGGTAAGCAGATCTCGCCTAAGACTCTTGGCAGTTTGCCCTGAAAACTAAGTTTTCTGGATGGGTCCAAGAAAAGCTATCGATTTTCAGTGCATCTGGCTGTTTTTTATGGTAATTACAGGAATGATGCCCTTGAAACTTTTTACAGTTAGACTCCGGGAATCTGACTTTTAAAGCTGCCTTTCAGCTTAAAACCAATGTTGTAATCTCTGTTTTCCTTGAATCCTTTTGTTTTCTATTTTATCAGGGGCAGTGAGCCTCAACGTTAAGGTTTATTTGTCATGGAAAGGGTATGAAGATGGAAGAATAGAAGGATAATGAAAATTGCAAAAAGAGATCATATTGTACACTAAGTAATTCTGCTGTCTAATGGTATCACTTTCAGAAACTATGTGATTAACTGGAGGCATATAGGAAAGTTGTTCAGTACTGTTTGATGAGTACATGGTGATAGAGAAGCTTCAGAGCTTAGTTTGAGAAGTTAGGAAAGACTGTCTTGCAAGGATGATCCTACAAAAAAGTCTGTGGTTACCATGGAAATACAGGAAAATTGTTTGCAGATGGAGATTGCAAATTATATCTATGGTCAAAGACTTGAGGGATATAATATAAGCTTAAAGAGTATATACGTATATACTTAAGCTTAAGAAGTACATGTATACATATATGTATATATATATATATAGAGAGAGAGAGAGAGAGAATATGTGTATGTATGTGTATATGTACATATGTATCCTAATATTTTAAAAAGTGTCAGCAGAGGGGCAGTCATTTAAGTCTTGAGTACACATAAAATTATTCCATGGGTAGAGAATATTTTGATTCAGATGATAGATTTTGGTATAAGAAGATGAGAACACAGCTCACCAATATACAGTTTCTAGCAAAGTTGTTCAGTGGGGTTTGCACTTTAATTTTTTTTTGAATAGAGGAAAATAAAAACTGAGATCCAGTGTCAAAAACACAGCTCTCAAGCATCCAGCTATATTGTCAAAAGCAACAAATACAGAGCACAGGCCCTTGGCTGGTTGGGCTCAAAAACACTTTGTAACAATTACTTATCAAATGTCTGCCTGTGTAAAGCAGGATGTTTGGCAAACTCAAGGTTAGGCAAATGGCTTACACATAAATCATTGTGACAATATCTGTATCCTCAGAGAATGCTAATTCTGTTCAGAGAAAGGACCAACACACACACACACACACACACACATGAATGAGAATCTTCACATGTATTAATTAAAAGTAACTTTACTTGAATTTATAAGTAACTTCTCTATGAAAAATATAAAATGAAAGTTCCTGAAGAAATTTAAATGAAAACAGTGGATGAAGATTTGAGGATTATTTACACATTAAATGTTTGTGTTATTTTTCTTGAGAGTTCAAGTGTTTGGTATGGAGTCATAATCCCATGGGTTTTTTTTCTTTTTCACTTTTTTTTTATATTGGAGTATAGCCAATTAGCAATGTTGTGATAGTTTCAGGTGAACAGTGAAGGGACTCAGCCGTACATATGCATGTATCCATTCTCCCCCAGACTCCCATCCAGGCAGCCCCATAGCACTGAGCAGAGAGTTCCCTGGGCTGCACAGTAGGTCCTTGTTGGTTATCCATTTTAAACAGAGTAGTTAGTGTGTAGCTGTCAGTCTCAAACTCCCTAACTCTCCCTTCCCCCGGGTCATAATCCCATGGGTTTTCTTCTAATGGTAATTCTGTATCACTGTATCCAATGCTAATGAAATCTTCTGACTGTTTTGCTAGTTATCCACTTTGGAAATAGTCAAAGCAGTTTATATGCTATCACCACTATCTACTTAAAAATAGATTTTAAAAGTGTGGAGGCGGGCAACCTCTAAAACACTGGTCTCCAAAAATTGTTAATGCAGAATGGGTTCTTCTTAATATCAGTGTCTATCATTTATTGTTTATTGATGACCTGGAAGACATACTGCTTAAACTCTCGGGCTTATGTAGATATCATGACAGATTGGCAAGCTGATTATCATTATTCTGATTTTTGAAGTTATCTAAAGTTGTTTAGCTAGAGAATAGACAATGTGAAATTTATATCAAAATGCGTCGAATTCCAGGTTCACATTGTTAGCCAGGTGTGATACTGACTTCAGGAGGGAGTATTACGAAAACCAGTACACACTTAGTTGCTGTTGCTGTTGTTCAGTCGCTAAGCCATGTCCGATTCTTTGCACCTTCCTCCAGGCTCCTCTGACCTCCAGTATCTCCCAGAGTTTTCTCAAATTCATGTCTGTTTAGTCGGTGATGCTTCCTAACTGTCTCATCCTCTGCTGCCCGCTTTCCTTGCGCCTTCAGTCTTTCCCAGCATCAGGGTGTTTTCCAGTGAGTCAGCTCTTCCCATTAAATGGCCAAAGTATTGGAGCTTCAGTTTTTTCATCTGTCCTTTGAATGCATATTCAGGGTTCAACTCCTTTAGGATTGACTAGTTTGAACTCTTTGCAGTCAAAGGGACTCTCGAGAGTCTTCTCCAACACCACGATTCAAAAACATCAATTCTTCCACACTCAGCCTTCTACGTACTGAGTTCAGTTCAGTTCAGTCGCTCAGTCGTGTCCGACTCTTCGACCCCGTGAATTGCAGCACGCCAGGCCTCCCTGTCCAACACCAACTCCTGGAGTTCACTCAGACTCATGTACATTGGGTCAGTGATGCCATCCAGCCATCTCATCCTCTGTCATCCCCTTCTCCTCCTGCCCCCAATCCCTCCCAGCATCAGAGTCTTTTCCAATGAGTCAACTCTTCGCATGAGGTGGCCAAAGTACTGGAGTTTCAGCTTTAGCATCATTCCTTCCAAAGAAATGTCAGGGCTGATCTCCTTCAGAATGGACTGGTTGGATCTCCTTGCAGTCCAAGGGACTCTCAAGAGTCTTCTCCAACACCACACTTCAGAAGCATCAATTCTTCAGCGTTCAGCTTTCTTCACAGTCCAACTCTCACATCCATACATGACTACAGGAAAAACCATAGCCTTGACTAGATGGACCTTTGTTGGCAAAGTAATGTCTCTGCTTTTGAATATGCTATCTAGGTTGGTCATAACTTTCCTTCCAAGGAGTAAGCGTCTTTTAATTTCATGGCTGAAGTCACCATCTGCAGTGATTTTGGAGCCCCAAAAAACAAAGTCTGACACTGTTTGCACTGTTTCCCCATCTATTTCCCATGAAGTGATGGGACCAGATGCCATGATCTTCGTTTTCTGAATGTTGAGCTTTAAGCCAACTTTTTCACTCTCCACTTTCACCTTCATCAAGAGGCTTTTTAGTTCCTCTTCACTTTCTGCCATAAGGGTGGTGTCATCTGCATATCTGAGGTTATTGATATTTCTCCCGGCAATCTTGATTCCAGCTTGTGCTTCTTCCAGTATTGCCTGTTAATTCTTTCATCTGAGAGAAGGAAAGAGAATGACATACGGCAGTAGCAGAAATGTCCCAGGATTTTTGTTGGGGATTTCCTCAAGACATTTGAAAAACTCCTTGACATTTTGAAACTTCCTAGCCTCAGTGAGGATACCAGATGGGAGATAGTCGGTGGTGGGTGGATGGGTGGGTCAGTTTTCTGTGCATAAGGAGTTAATTCCCCAGGTTGGGTGCTTTTCCCTTTTCCACATACTGCCAACCCCCAGCGATGTAACTCCGTGTCTCCACACTGAGTCTGAAAACCCCGTGCTCTTCCCTGAGGGCATGTGCCCTTGCCAGCTGCTGCCTATCCCAAACCCGTAAGGTTTGGGTGAAGAATGTCCTAGCCCTTGGCTCTGGGCCCCTTTCTTTGCCCAGCACCCACCATTTCTTGCCCGAAACATTCTCCTGTGTCACTTTCAGCAGCAGTGTTGTCCCAGATAAGTTGTGGTTTCCTTCTCCTAGTTGTCATCTTTCCATTTTTCAGTGATTCTCCCTGACTTTGGTTTCCAACAGACTCTCCATTTTTTTTTCAACAGAGATCACACATAATTACATGTGTCTGTGTAACATTTCTAGGTTTGGAGCAGATGTTAGAGGTGATTCCGCCTTAACTATTAGCTCCTTTCTGCCTGATTAACTCCCATGCTTCAACATTCACAGTGGCTGGTATGTATTTTGAAATCTGTAATTACTTTCTGATATTTAGTCTCCTGGGGCACTCTTTATTTATCTCTGTTAACTGTGGTTATCACTTCTAATAAAATTACTCCTGCCTGTCTGAAGCCTCTGTTAGGCTTTAAGCTTCCGGTTCAGAGAACATCAATGTTTATATTCTTATCTAGATCCCAGTCTGGAGTACAAAATTGTTATTAATAGGTATCTTTTGAACTTTTAGTACAAAGGGGATGGAGCATAAACATTGAAACAATGAACACTTATTCAGTTAATAAAGTTAATTGAACTAAAATAATTGGTTTCCATAATATTTGTCTTCCATTTAAATATTCCTATTTATATTCTTTTTAGTAGAATATTTATAAAATCAAGAGCGATAGGTAAATAAGAATTAGACTATTTACTCTGGAACTAATTGAAATAAACACCCAGAGTCCTTTAATCTTATAAAACTTCCAGTGAAAGCTATTTTGGCTTGTGATTTAGAAATACTTTTATAAGTAACAGAAAAAACAAAACTTGCCAATATCTTCCTTCCCAAAGGGACAGTTAAAGAGTAGTATATTCAGCAATACTGATAGGAAATATTTTCTTTATGTGAATGCTGTGCAGGGAACAATGGTAATTACCAGTCTGGAGGTGAGTTAGAAAATCACAGACAATAATAAGATACAATTGAACTCTACCTTTGGGAAAGACATTACCACAGCACACAAAATCAAAAGCTCTCTAGGCAGAAATAAGCAATCAAGTCACTCACGGAGACGAAGCTGGAATGTTACAGTAGCAGAATAAAGACCCATGTGTTGCGCATACCCTGAAGGGAGTATACTATTGCTTGCTTTGTTTTGTTTGTTTTTCCTTATTGGAACGTTTTTAAAAATTACTTGTACAGTTTTCAGAATTCAGTTATCCAGTTTTTTAATCTAAGTCACATTAGAGCTCATCTAGTCCTATCTTTTAATGAGTTTGAAAGCTAAGATGAAAGATCAATGAAAGTGGTAAAGGCAGATATTTCACAGAATGAAAATGTTCCAGTGATGTGTAAGGTATGTTTGACAGACAAAATTCACTGAAGTTTAACATTTTTATTTATCCACTGTTTAATATTATGGTGCAGTGGTGAAGAATTCACCTGCCAATTCAGGAGCTTCAGAAGATACGGGTTCTATCCCTGGGTTGGGAAAGTCCGCTGCTCTATAAATCAGACGTCTAGGCCAGTGAGGTTGGTCCTTTGCTTTGGTTTGGGCTTTAGAAAGTTTAAAATCAAAATGTTTGCCGAAGTATGTATTTTTCTGGAGGTTCTGGGATGAGTTTCCTTTAAAGCTCATTGATGGTTTTGGCAAAATTATGTCCGTGCTATAAGAACAAGTGTCTTTCCTTCCATTTTTCCTGTCCCCCCATCTTCCCTCCCTCCAGTTCATGATCTCAAGTACAAAGAATATTTTTAGCTCATATATTGATTAATATGGGCTTCCCTGATGGCTCAGATGGTAAAGAATCTGCCTGCAATGCGGGGAGACCTGTGTTTCATCCTGGGTTGGCAAGATCCCCTGGAGAATGAAATGGCAACCCACTCCAGCATTCTTGCCTGGAGAATCCCATGGACAGAGGAGCCTGGCGGTTTAGAGTTCATAGGGTTGCAGAGAGTCAGACACAACTGAGCAACTAACACTTTCACTTTCTTTCACTGATTAATGTACATGCCTAATGACCTCTGTCAATTTCCTATTTATAATGAGACTTTTGTTTCCTAAGAACTGGAGGATGTAAAGTAAAAATTGGACAAGCACAATTTCTATTCTTTACCTTGAGCTATATATTGCCTTTGCCATTTTGAAACAAGCCACTTCAAGTATTACGATACATGCAACCCTTTTTCACATATGTACCTTAACACACACATGTGCAGGCAAGTTTCTCCAATGTGTTAGTCATTAGTACCTCCAAATAAAAACAACCAAATGCAGGGGACACTATTATAGCTGAAATGTAGGAAGTTGTGAAGAATTCAATAATACATTAGAAAGTCATTCCTCAGCTTGGCCAGATGCTGCAACTTGGAATTGTTCAGTTCTTTCAAAGCTTTACAAACAAGAAAAAAAAGATAAAGAAAATACAATGAAGCAATCATCTATCTTCAACCTTCTACAGTTCATGCAAAGTCAGTAATCGTCCTATGTGTAAAATCTTACAATATCAAGAATTCAGTAACCTTACATCTTTCTAATATTCACTTTCATTGTGATAGTCACTTTGGTTAAAGGTAATGTCACATTTTACCTTACATGCAATTATTATAAGGTATTTAAAATGTCTCTGAACATCTGTTATTAATTTAATTAGAATCATTACTGGTTTTGTATTCTCTTAGCTAAATTACATGTGTTTGAGTGATTTTTCCTAATCCTGTATTTACTAACTGCTCTTTATTATGTCGTTTTGTAGAATAGGTGTTTCTTTGGAACACAAATAGTGCACTATGAGAGAAATAGAAAATATTTATTTTGTTCTGAATTCTTTATGGACTTGGCACTAAACAAACATGCTAAAATGAGAAGATGAAGAAAAAGGGGAAAACAGCCATTCTAAGAGGTTTTTCACATATTAAAAGACTTGTTTCATAGCTCATACCACAATTGTATTTGCCTTTTTAGGAAAAAAATAACAGAGAGTTACAGAAATATAAAGAAAGAAGAGTGTAAATGAGTGGGATGTGTAGATACATTTTCTAGGTCATATATGGGTTATATTCAGTCGCTAAGCCATGTCCAACTCTTGGCAATCCCATGGGCTGCAGTGGGCCAGGCTTCTCTGTCCTTCACCACCTCCCAGAGTTTGCTCACACTCATGTCCACTGAGTCAGTCAATGCTGTCTAACCATCTCATCCGCTGCTGCCCCTTCTTCTTTTGCTTTCAGTCTTTCCCAGCATCAGGAACTTTTCCAAAGAGTCGTATCTTTGCATCTGCTGGTCAAAGTATTGAGCTTCAGCTTCAGCATCAGTCTTTCCAATGAATGTTCAGGGTTGATTTCCTTTAGGATTGACTGGTTTGATCTCCTTGCAGTCCAAGGGATTCTCAAGAGTCTTCTCCAACACCACAGTTCAAAAGCATCAATTCTTCAGCCCACCAGGCTCCCCAGTCCATGGGATTTCCCAGGCAAAAATACCGGAGTGGGTAGCCATTCCTTTCTTCCTGAGAGGTAGAGCCCAGGTCTCCTGCATTTCAGGTGCATTCTTTACCATCTGAGCCACCAGGGAAGCCCAATTTAGGTTATATATGTTATATATAGATTATATGTAGATATAGATGTTATATGTAGATAGATATATTTCTATATTATCTATCTGTAATTATAGGGGAAATTATAGAGAAAGATATACTATTTCTCTTCTCTGAAATATACCTGTATTTCTGAGATGGAAATAAACATTGCAGTTTTTTTGTAAAGATTATATAAAATATTTAGGATCAGTTTTGATAATAGTAGTAGTAATAATAATGAATTCACTCACCTGGATGACGATTTCCAGCTGTGCATCAACCTTAGCACTAGTGCAGATAATGTAGACCTAAGCATGTTGACCGGAGAAGGCGATGGCACCCCACTCCAGTACACTTGCCTGGAAAATCCCATGGATGGAGGAGCCTGGTGGGCTGCAGTCCATGGGGTCGCTAGAGTCACACACGACTGAGCGACTTCACCTTCACTTTTCACTTTCATGCATTGGAGAAGGAAATGGCAACCCACTCCAGTGTTCTTGCCTGGAGAATCCCAGGGACGGGGGAGCCTGGTGGGCTGCCGTCTATGGGGTTGCACAGAGTCAGACACGACTGAAGCGACTTAGCAGCAGCAGCAGCAAGCATGTTGACAAATGATTTTTATCAACTACTAAGGAGGGACCTAAAATATATAAATGAAAAAATTTACATTTCAAAGCAGTAATCATAAATTTAGAGAGATAAGCCATATTCATGCCCCAAATTAATATTACTAGTGAGTGCTTTATCAGGAAGGAGAGAGAATTTGGTCAAGATTAAATATTTCCATTAGCATAAGAATATATCCATGAATAATAAAGATATGCTATTTATAGAGGTAGTATATGCTTTAAATATTTACATCCTACTTGGAATGAAATAATTTTTGAAAATGTGTTAAAATGAATGTCTGGTGTTCCTTTAGACAGGTTTAACCTCAATTATTTAGAAATTGCCAGACTATTAACAGTTATTTCTGGAGGATTTTAACTGAGCATTACTTTTAATCAAAATTTCAAAAAAAAGATTATTTTATCAGTGCAGAAAAGAACATTAACTCTCCTTTTCATTTTTGGTTGAAATTATCTTCTCCTTTCATATGAATGATCTAAAATATATTTTTCTGTTATAATTTGAAGGAGGAGCAGTACAAAATCACTTTTGAGCCTTTGTTTCCTTAATTATTTAAGGGGATTTTTTAAAAAGCCATTTATACCAATTCTGATTGTAATGATCATATTTTAATATAATGCGCTAAGAACTTAGAGTATTAAATTACATTGAGCTAATATAATTTTTAAAATATTGTGCTCTTTATAAAAGCAAAGACTTTCACATAGCAATAACTGCTGTTTAGTTGATTTAATCATTGACTGTAACCTGAAATGATGCCTAAAGACTTTCTATTGCTTATAGCATACATAAATATGAAAGACCCCTGTTTGAAATTTAATTAGGAAAAATCTGACACTAGTTTTTGAGGAAATATACAAGTATCAGTTGATGTGTGGTCCAGCATTTATCACACTCTGCTTCATGGTATTTTTCTTTGCCCAATCATCCTGTGATAGTAGACACTGTAGAAGGAAGAGCTACAGTGTATGTCTGAGCCCCACAGCTTATCAAACTGTCCAGTGATCTTTGCACTGCAGCCTTTTTTACAGTGTGTTTATCAGTGTCATCTTAGCACCATTGCTATTTTGCCACACTTCAGAGTGCTGGTGCACATAGGTTTGCTGAATCAATTTTATTTTGAAGCTTTAAAAGATTCCCGTTGTTTTAGAAACTGTGCTAAATATCTGCCAACATTTCAGCATCAGTTTTGTTAAGTGTTGGGTCTACAGCTCAAAGAAAAATTTTAAGATTTCTGATAGCACAAATTCAATAAAAATTCTTTCCAAGAGTCCAATTTAAGAGAATGTTTAAACTGTATAAACAGATTTCCTAAATAAATGAAATTTAAAAATATCTCCATTGAGGTGATAGATAGAATGAGATGAAGGAAACAATCTAATTATGGAAACTGGGAAAGAAATACAGAAAACGAAACAAACGCATGTGGTAAGGTTCAGATGGAAGGCTTCGGAGGGAGTATGGAGAAGTGTCATTTTATCTCTGACAACAGTTTTGCCTTAGAGTCTATTTAGTGTGGTCATGTATGGATGTGAGAGTTGGACTGTGAAGAAGGCTGAGCACCGAAGAATTGATGCTTTTGAACTGTGGTGTTGGAGAAGACTCTTGAGAGTCCCTTGGACTGCAAGGAGATCCAACCAGTCCATTCTAAAGGAGATCAGCCCTGGGATTTCTTTGGAAGGAATGATGCTAAAGCTGAAACTCCAGTACTTTGGCCACCTCATGTGAAGAGTTGACTCTGATGCCGGGAGGGACTGGGGGCAAGAGGAGAAGGGGACGACAGAGGATGAGATGGCTGGATGGCATCACTGACTCGATGGACATGAGTCTGGGTGAACTCCGGGAGTTGGTGATGGACAGGGAGGCGTGGCATGCTGCGATTCATGGGGTCGCAAAGAGTCGGACACAACTGAGCGACTGATCTGATCTGATCTGATCTGATCTGATCACAGCCACTCCAGCGCTTTTCTTTCTTTCTTTCTTTTTAATTAAACTTTTTATCTTCTATTGGGCTTCCCTGATAGCCTAGTTGGTAAAGAATCTGCCTGCAATGCAGGAAACCCCAGTTCAATTCTTGGGTCAGGAAGATCCACTGGAGAAGGAATAGGCTACCCACTCCAGTATTCTTGGGCTTCCCTTGTGGCTCAGCTGGTAAAGAATTCACCTGCGACACAGGAGACCTGGGTTTGATCCCTGGGTTGGGACAGTCCCGTGGAGAAGGGAAAGGCTACCCACTCAAGTATTCGGGGCTGGAGAATTCCCTGCACTGTGTAGTCCATGGGGTTGCAAAGAGTTGGACACGACTGAGCGACTTTGACTTTCACTTACATCTTCTATTGAGGTGTAGCCGATTAACAATATTGTGATAGTTTCAGGTGAACAATGAAGGGACTCAGACATGCATTTACATGTATCTTGTTGTTCAGTCCCTCAGTTGTGTCCTACTGTTTGTGACCCTATGGACTGCAGCACACCAGGCTTTCCTGTCCTTCACTCTCTCCCGGAGTTTGGTCAAACTCATGTTCATTGAGTCAGTGATGCCATCCAACCACCTCATCCTCTGTCACCCGGTTTTCCTCCTGCCTTCAGTCTTTCCCAGTATCAGGGTCTTTTCCAGCGAGTCAGTTCTTTCTATCAGGTGGCCATAGTATTGGAGCTTCAGTTTCAGCATCAGCCCTTTATGAATATTCAGGAAATATTCATAATTGTTTTTAGGAAATCATGTACGTATTCTCCCCTGAAGTCCCCTACTATCCAGGCTGCCACATAACACTGAACAAATAAATGGCACAAATGAGCTTACTTACAAAACAGGAAGAGACTCACAGAGCATGAACTTTTGGTTGCAAGGGGGAAGGATGAGGGAAAGGATAGTTAGGGGGTTTGGCATGGACATGAATACACTGCTATATTTAAAACGGATAACCAACAGGAACCTACTCTTTAGCACGTGGAATTACAGCTCTTTTCTGATTGCTGTTTACATGGTATATCTTTTGTCCCCATCATTTACTCTTCAGCCTACTTTTGTCTTTGAATTTAAAGATTGTGCTTGTTTGTTTTAGTGGTCTGGCTGGAATAATTCAGTGCAGACTCTGATGCCCCGCACCACTCACACCCCTGGAGCCCTCTACGTTAGGACCCTGTAGGGGTCAGCCGTGGATGGGCTCCAGCTCCCTGAAGCAGTGAGGTTTCTACCTGTAACATTAGATATGTGTGTGGGGGCTGAAGGCTGCTTTCTCAGTTCAGAGAGTTGATGAGTTTGCCGCTTTCTTGGGCAGGGATGAGAGAATCAGAGGATTTTTCCTCAGTGGACATAGCACTGAGAAGGTGCACAGTTGTCATGACCTCCAGGATATTGTGGTTTTAGCTGTACCCTCTCAGTGTCGTTACTCTGGTCTCCCCCGTAATCTTCTGAGTTGTGTTGATCACACACAGCTGTGTTCATGTTGTAACACTTGTATAATAATGTTCATCTTTAGATATACTAAAACTGAGAGATTATCAATCCAACTAATTAACCATCCTGAAGGAAAAAAACACAGCCAAAGTATCCTCAAATACTCATACTTAATCTATAAAAGATTGGTATGTATAGAAATACAATATTTGGAAACTTTTAGGATATAATAACTAATTTTGAGCAATAGAATGTAAGTGTCCAATGAAATGAATTTGGTACACAAATTATAGCACCTTTGTAAGATAATATAGCATGTCAATTTCAAATCTTTATGAAATAATATTCAGCTAGTAATACATATAATATATTTTTAGGTATAATGTACACTTGAAAACTATCATGGTTTAAACTAATAAATGTATAGATATGCTCTTTGTCAGAGTTCAGTATTTTCTTTATTTGTCACATTGTCTGTAAAGCAGAGATACTATTTTTGTTAAGTATAAAAATAAAATAATTATTAATTTAAAAGATAATATGCAAAAATAGGAATCAACTTTGCTCTGTTAAATACCTTACATTTGAGGACATGTTCAGAAAAAATATATAAACAGATAATTTTATTTTCAAGTATTTAAAGTGCTTTGTAAGATGAAGTTGTTTTCAGATTTACATATTTTAATTTCCTATACCCTGCAATTCATCAATTTACTTGCCAAAATATACAGATGTCCTTACATTATATTGTGTTACTTTGACTTTTATTTTCTCCAATTTGTATTGAGTCACAAATCAAAAAGTTTGCAGCAGAGTTTTGATTAATTTAAGACTCAGTAGAAGCTGTTTCCTGTTTTATGTTTGACAATAATTTAGCATAATATAAAGTGGTGTGACATTAAACAACATTCCTGAATAGAATTCAGTTCCATTAACAAGCTCCATTAGGGAAATATAGATGCCTACAAATCAAACATTTTGTGTCAGTTTCATTAATTACTGTTTGGGCATAATTGGTACAATACCATACTTTACTTGACAGCATTTGAATTGTTTGGCTAGAAATGGCAACACATAATGTTGGATAAAGCATAACCTAAATGTAATTTTAAATTACTTGTATCAGGGTCTGCCACTCAAGGAGAAAAAAAGTCATTTGTTTTGTGAAATCCATGACTGATATTTTAGTTTTTGATGAAAATTTGTAATTAAAAATCTACAGTATTAAAAATATTTATTATTTATTATATGCTAAAACTGGCTTAAAACTTAACATTCAAAAAACTAAGATCATGGCATCTGGTCCCATCAGATTCAGATTCAGATCAGTCACTCAGTCGTGTCCGACTCTTTGAGACCCCATGAATTGCAGCACGCGAGGCCTCCCTGTCCATCACCAACTCCCGGAGTTCACTCAGACTCACATCCGTCAAGTCAGTGATGCCATCCAGCCATCTCATGCTCTGTCGTCCCCTTCTCCTCTTGCCCGCAAACCCTCCCAGCATCAGAGTCTTTCCCAATGAGTCAACTCTTCGCATGAGGTGGCCAAAGTACTGGAGTTTCAGCTTTAGCATCATTCCTTCCAAAGAAACCCCAGGGCTGATCTCCTTCAGAATGGACTGGTTGGATCTCCTTGCAGTCCAAGGGACTCTCAAGAGTCTTCTCCAACACCACAGTTCGAAAGCGTCAATTCTTCGCCACTCAGCCTTCTTCACAGTCCAACTCTTACATCCATACATGACCACAGGAAAAACCATAGCCTTGACTAGATGAACCTTTGTTGGCAAAGTAATGTCTCTGCTTTTGAATATGCTATCTAGGTTGGTCATAACTTTCCTTCCAAGGAGTAAGCATCTTTTAATTTCATGGCTGCAGTCACCTTCTGCAGTGATTTTGGAGCCCCCAAAAATAAAGTCTGACACTGTTTCCACTGTTTCCCCATCTATTTCCCATGAAGTGGTGGGACCGGATGCCATGATCTTCGTTTTCTGAATGTTGAGCTTTAAGCCAACTTTTTCACTCTCCACTTTCACTTTCATCAAGAGGCTTTTGAGTTCCTCTTCACTTTCTGCCATAAGGGTGGTGTTATCTGCATATCTGAGGTTATTGATATTTCTCCTGGCAATCTTGATTCCAGCTTGTGTTTCTTCCAGTCCAGCATTTCTCATGATGTACTCTGCATATAAGTTAAATAAGCAGGGTGACAATATACAGCCTTGCCAAACTCCTTTTCCTATTTGGAACCAGTCTGTTGTTCCATGTCCAGTTCTAACTGTTGCTTCCTGACCTGCATACAAATTTCTCAAGAGGCAGATCAGGTGGTCTTGTATTCCCATCTCTTTCAGAATTTTCCAGTTTATTGTGATCCACACAGTCAAAGGCTTTGGCATAGTCAATAAAGCAGATGGCAAATAGAGGGGAAAAGTGAAAATAGTGACAGATTTTATTTACTTGGAGTCCAAAATCACTGTGTATAGTGACTGCAGCCATGAAATTAAGATGCACGTTCCTTGGAAGGAAAGCTATGACAAACCTAGACAGTGTATTAAAAACCAGAGACAACACTTTGGCAACAAAGGTCTGTATAGTCAAGGTTATGGTTTTGCCATTAGTCATGTACGGATGTGATAATTGGGCCATAAGGAAAGCTGAGCACCAAAGAACTGATGCTTTCAAACTGTGGTGCTGGAGAAGTCTTGAGAGTCCCGTGGACTGCTAGGAGATCAAATTAGTCAATACTAAAGAAAATCAATCCTGAATATTAGATGGACTAATGCTGAAGATGAAGCTTCAATATTTCAGTCACCTGATGCAAAGAGCCTACTCATTGGAAAAGACCCTGATCCTGGGAAAGACTGGGGGCAGGAGAAGAAGGGAACAGCAGAGGATGAGATGGTTGGATGGCATCACTGACTCAATGGACATGAATTTGAGCAAGCTCCGGGAGATAGTGAAGGACAGGGAAGCCTGGTGTGCTGCAGTCCATGGGGTCGCAAAGAGTTGAACATGACTTAGCGACTGAACAACAACAACAAAATATACTGTTTGCATTGATGATGGAATGCTTGCTATGCTTACCCAATGTTATGATTTTTGTGCATTAAGTGCTCATAATTCATGATCAAAACTATGAACATATCCATCACTTTCAAAAGTATTCCACCCTCCCTAGACTCCTAATCCCCAGGTCATCATTGATTTATCTGGTTCTTTTTTTTTTTTTTTTGATACGATGCATTGTATTTTCTAGTATTTTGTAAAAATGGTATCATGCAGTAAGGAAGGTATTTGCCTGGTTTCTTCCTTTAACTATATTTCCTTTCACTCATATTGTAGCCTGTATAAATACTTCATTCTTTTTACTGCTATGTAGTATTGTGGTATGGATGTAACACATTGTATGACCCATTCTCATATTGATGACTTTTGAGTGGTGTCAAGTTTGGTGCATGAATTGCTTTTTCTTTTCTGGGAAAATAGCTAAGCATGTAATCCCTCAATGTTATACTCCATTTGCTTTCAGGCAAATATTTTAATAACTTTGCTGTAAACCTCTTCTTTGATCTGTAGGTTATTTTAAAGCCTGTAACATAATTTCCATATATTTGGAACTTTTCCAGTTATCTTACCATTACTGAATTTTAGTTAAATTCTATTATGTACCATACCCTGAGAAAACCATAATTGAAAAAGACACATGTACCCAATGTTTATTTCAGGACTATTTATAATAGCTAGGATATGGAAGCAACCTAGATATCCATTGATAGATGAATGGATAAGGAAGCTGTGGTACATATACAGAAGGGAATATTTTCATTATATTACATTATTTTATATAATGTATATTATTTTCAGCCATAATAAAGAATGCATTTGAGTCAGTTCTAATGAGGTGGGTGAATCTCAAGTGTATCATACAGAGTGAAGTCAGAAAGAGAAAATCATATATCGTATATTAACGCACATGTATGGACTCTAGAAAGATGGTACTGGAGAACCTGTTTGCAGGGCAGCAGTGTAGACCTGGACATAGAGAACCGACTTGTGGTCACAGGGTGGGAAGAAGAGGATGGGACGAACTGGAGAGAGTAGCAGAGAAACATGTGAAATAGATAGCCAGTGGGAATTTACTGTATGACTGCTGCTGCTGCTGCTAAGTCTCTTCAGTCGTGTCCGACTCTGTGCGACCCCATAGATGGCAGCCCACCGGGCTCCCCCGTCCCTGGGATTCTCCAGGCAAGATCACTGGAGTGGGATGTCATTTCCTTCTCCAATGCATGAAATTGAAAAGTGAAAGTGAAGTCGCTCAGTCGTGTCCGACTCCTAGTGACCCCATGGACTGTGGCCTACCAGGCTCCTCCGTCCATGGGATTTTCCAGGCAAGAGTACTGAGTGGGGTGCCATTGCCTTCTCCGACTGTATGACTAAGGGACCTCAAATCTGGTGCTCTGTGACAACCCAGAGGGGTGGGATGGGGTGGGAGGTGGCAGGGAGGTTCAAGAGAGAGGGGACATGTGTATACCTGTGGCTGCTTCATGTTGATGTATGAAATAAACCAACACAATATTGTAAAGTAATTATCCTTCAATTGAAACAATTTTTTAGAAAAGAAAAATTTCTATTAAGCTCTGAGAACAGAACTTGCATGGTTTTGATTCTTTTAAATTTTTCTCCTTTTTTCCTCATGGCCTAAGATATGTTTTCTCTTGGTGGATATTCTAAGCATACTTGAAAAAAATGAATGGTCCCTGTTGTTGGCTGGCTCATTATAAATGGTGAATATAGCTTGTTCCCTGATAGTGTTTTCAGGTCATTTTTTATATATATATGTATATATACATATATATATACACACACAAAATTTATACTGAGAACATATTATATGTAATATGTTTCACACATATTACATAAATATACATATAAAACATATTACATATAATGTTTTCAGTATAAATTTTGGAACTAATAGCCTTATCAGTTGCTGAGACCCGTGTATTGTGATCTGCGTCTGTAATTGTGGCTTGGTCTCTTCTTTCACTTCTACCAGTATTTGTTTTATAAGCTTCAAGCCTCTGTTCTCACAGGCCTGGTTAGGACTGTTCTGTCTTCTTCGAGAATGTCTAGCTTTCTCATTAAGAATTGTATGTTTTTGTCACTATTTTGCTCGTTCTGAAGTCTACTTTGTCAAATATTGATGTAGCTACTCCAGCTTTCTTGTGATTAACATTCATGTGGTATTTTTTCTCTCTACCTCCTTTAGTATGTCTCTGTATTTGATGCATATTTTTATGGGTATCACGAAAATCTACCACTGCGCTAGTTGTTTTATATTTTTCCATTTGTTCTCTGTTTCCTCTTGATTAACTTAAGATTTTGTTGTTTGCTGTTAAAAGGAAATCTTCCTGTGTGTCTTGCATTTCTTCCTATTTTCTGAATGAACTGATAGCTTTCGTTCCATGCCATTTTTTCAAACATGTCTGCATGGCAAATACAAAGAGAGATACAAAGGTCCCTCTCCCTAGGACACCTTCTCCAGGAACATAAAATCAGTATCTCCCTCTATCACCGAATTTGAGCAGTTTTGATGGCAGCCCTTCTCTAACAGAATGGGGTTTCTTATACTCTGGGTGCTTGCCCTTAACACGTGTGAGCACGCTTAAATGGCACATTACTCTGTGGGAACTGAGGCTTGAAGGATGTGTACTCTAGACCAAATTTTTGTGCCCACCCCCCTAGATTCAGTACTTTGAAACTCTAATTGTCAGTGTACTGGTGTTAATATTTGGAGATGGGGCCTTTGGGATGTAATTGGCTCCCACGAGTGAAACCCTTCTAAGAGGATTAATGCCCTTACAAAAAGAAATATCAGACAGCTAGTGCTCTCTGCTCTCTTTCTCTCTTTGTCCTTGCCCTCCTCCTGCCTGCCTGCCTTCTCTCTCTCCTCTTCTCTCTCTCTGTCTTTGCCGTGTGAAGATAAAATGATTGTCTATGAACCAGGAGGATGATCCTCATCAGACACACATTGGGAAGATCCACTGTGGAAGGAAGTGGCAACCCACTCCAGTGTTCTTGCTTGGAAAATCTCACAGACAGAGGAGCCTGATGGGCTACAGTCCACGGGGTTGTGAGAGTCGGACACGACTGAGAAACTAAACCACCACCAGTACAACTCTTCTCTCTGTGTGTCTTTGCCACATGAAGATAAAGTGATTGTCCGTGAACCAAGAGGATGACCTTCACCAGACACCTGACGTGCCTGTGCTCTTCATTTTTTATTTTTTTTAAAGTCACTCCTTTGCCAAGAAATTTACATCTTTGCTTGGTTGAAGTCCACAGTGGGGGAAAAAAAGATGACAGCTATGTTGACTAACTGCACTTTAATTGTCATGAATCTTAAAATGTGCCTTGAGGATAACATGGATCTCTTAAAGACCAATTTAATTGATCACGTCTAAGAGAATCTAGCAAAAAAAAAAAAAAAAAAACTGATGATAAAGCTAATGTCTAAAACCAGAAAAAGGAATCCATGGGAGAATGATGAGGGTTTGAAATGGCAACACTTGTCACTGTTGTGTGTAGCTTTAGGAGATGATGTGAGTGAATCTGGAAGCTGGGCCGGTTCCTCAGTAGGTGGTTGCAGAGACTGGGAAAAGTGGTTAGGACCTTAGACGTGCAGAAGGTATGCTCAGTCATGAATCAGATAATATAGTTCAGGTGCTACAGTGATGTTGCATGTACTTTAGATAATCTGGCTCAAGCATAGGCATCTAAAAATAGAAAATTAAGTCACTTTGCTTAGACTATTCCACAGTATTGGTCTTCCCTGTATTCAATAAATGTGTGAACAGAATAAAAGGTGCACAGATTCTTTGTCTACTACTTGTAATAAATGAGCCCCAGTCAGAGCCTATTTTGAAATTATGAACAGAAAATGAATAACAAGGGTAGGATTTATCATGAAAGATGGGGACTAAATTCATATATGGCCCAAGAGCTGCATTCTTCTTCAGTACTGACTCTAAAATGTGAACCCTAAATTCCTTTCTACTGGAAAAAGTGACCTCATGCACTGACATTCCATGTTCAAAAGAGGGGTTATAGCTAACCAAAGATTTGAGTATCTCAAAGTTGGTAGCAAGATCATGTTTGGATCATAATTTTTAGGTCAAGGATTAATCACCGTTCATTCATGCATGCAGTCATTCACCAGCTAGCTGTTGAATCTCCACCACAGGTGTGATGCATGCGCCCCTTTTAAATATTGAGGGTTGTGAGAGATTCCTGCCTCATTCCTAAGGGGAAAAAAAGCTTGTGAGCATAAATTCTGTTTCTTAGTTAAAACTTTGTGACAATACAGCCATTTACTTCTTTGCTAAAAGCTAATTTTGTATAAGAGTGACACAAAAAATGGGTTTCAGTATATGTGCCATTTATCAACCTATAAACAAAGCCTTTAACATAAAACGAAAACCCTTTATTTGGATCCATGCATTGCCAAAAAATCTTACAGACTATTATAAGATTTATGACAGCTTTCACATTATCTTTTTTTCCTGGCATCTACTTCAGTGCATTAACTTTGAAAAGAAAAACATTTGGCTTGAGTTGTGAATATGACTTCAAACAATAAAAGCGAAGGATCTGTATTGCAGCTCCTCTCTTATAGCAGCAAACCAATATATACATATTGAACCCTGCTTGGCACTTTTAGATAGCTGCATGTACACTTGAAGTTCAAGGAAAACGCAGAGGTCTGCCTGGCAAATCTAGGTGTTGGTAAATTGTGAAGTATTGGTTAACACAGTCAAAAAACCAGAACAGAGAACCCATTTTTGTGTCTTTATTGCCCTAAAATAAGAAACAGACTTCTAAATTTGGTAAGAGTGATTTTGCAGAGTTCAAACTTCATTACATAGCCATGACTGGAAGCCCAATGTATGATTTTCAAGGAGTTGACACAGATATTCCAAAAATACTTAATATATATATAATAAATATATATATTTAATATAAATATAAAATATTTAATACATATTATATATATAATATTTAATATATATAGTGTGTGTTTTTGTGTGAGTGTAACATTAAGAAGAGTTCATGTGCTGTAAATTATGTTGCACCAGGCATGTAATTTAGACACTGTGGCTCAAGCATAAGCACCTAAAAATTTAAAAATATCTACTTTTCTTTGGCTATTCCACAGTGTTATTCTGTCCTGAAATCAATAAATGTATAAAGAGTATAAAAGGAACACAATTCTTTTTTAAATTAATTTATTTTAATTGGAGGATAATTGCCTTACAATGGCGTGTTGGTTTCTGCCATACATCAACATGAAGCAGCCATGGGTATACATATGCCCCCTCCCTCCAACTTCCCACTCCTCTAGGTTGTCACAGAACACCAAGTTTGAGCTCCCTATATCATACAGAAAATCTCCACTGGCTATCTAATTTTATGCATGGTAATGTGTATGTTTCCTGGGTACTCTCTCAGTTCGTCCCACTTTCTCCTTGCAGCCGTATCCAAGAGTGTTTTCTCTTCATCTGCATTTCCGTTGCTGCCCAGCAGATTCGTTCACCAGGACCATCTTTCTAGATTCCATATATATGCATTATTGTCTACTACTATTTTATGTATGTAAAATATGTAGTAAAATATGTAACAAATGAGCCCTTGTCAGAGCTTGTTTTAAAATTTGAAATTGTTACAATATTTGGAATATATTATTTGTACTAATTAGCATTCAATATTATAATGATCATTACAATGCTAAAATAGCAGAACTGACCTTTATAATAATTCTGTGAGGTAGGTACTGTTTCTCTCCATTTTGGAGATTAGGAAATCTAGTCTAGGGTGAAATAATTAGGGTCACAATGGCTTATAAATTATTATAAATTCTGGCATTGAGAACAAAATGCTGATCTGATATCCAAAACTGTTGGATTAAACACCATGATATGTTATAACTTTTAAATTAAACTTTTAAGATGATAAACAACTTGAGTTGATTTTGAGGAAAGGAAAGCTTTTTATCTTGTTCAGGCAAGCCATTAAAATATATTGAGGATATTTTGAATGGAGAGCTCGAGTACTTTGGAGGGTGATTTAAAAGTAGCATGCATGTTAAAATCATCTTATTGAGTTAATCTTATTGAGAAAATTATGTCACTATAGCCTAATTTAACAGAATATGTTTCTGTTTGAGAATTTGCCACCACTGAACTACTCATTTGAAAGAAGAAGTGTAGTCTTGCTTCTACATGGGCTTCCCAGGTGGCTCAATGGTAAAGAATCTGCCTGCCAATGCAGGAGACATAAGAGATGCAGGTTCAATCCCTGGGTTGGGAAGATCCCCCAGATTAGGAAATGGCCATCTACTCCACAGTATTCTAGCTGGAAAATCCCATGGACAGAGGAGCCTGGTGCGGTACAGTCCATAGGGTCACAAAACAGTCTGACACAACTGAGCAACTGAGCACACAGTCTTGCTTCTAACATTATAAATTCAATGGGCAGTTTAGCATCTCACATAATCTCCTTTGGTCATGGTCTTATACAGTTTCCACAACATAGAAATTGTTACCCAACAAATATAAAAATAAACTAAACTAATACCTGACTTGAAAAATGTTTCTATATATAAAGAGGTAAATCAAATTAAAGTTTACTTCATATTTTGTTATTGTTTTAGACATATCATTTCTTTAAGATATAAATCATTTCAAATCAAATCAGTTTGTATAATCACATGTAACTGTACTCTAGATTGTATCTACCACCATTGCACTAAGTGGGTACATGGTTGAAAATGCACAACACTTTTATTTTGAGTGTTACTATCAAATGCATTTTACTACATTGGAGCTAGTACCTTAACAAAGAAGTTAAAATTAAAATTGGAATTATAATAATGCTCTGAAATCATATGTGAATATTTTATTCACATTGAATAAATTGAACTCTGGGATTTTCAAACTAAATTCAGTTAAGTCTAGAAAATGACTTTTTATAACCCTAACCTTAACCTTTATAATCAAGTTAAATTAAATCATATGAAATTGAGAGTTTTAAAAAGAAATGGATCACTATCGTGAGGAAAAATTGAGAGCGAGGCTCTGATTTGTTATTCAACAGTAGCTCATCTTCCAAAATCTGTACTAATGTAAAAGTATAAATATGATGAAATAGTCTTTTAATTTTGGTGTTGTTATGTTGTCAACACAAGGCTGTTTTAACCTGTAACTATGGACAAGGAAATTAATAATGAAGTTCACTATATATCACATAGTTTTCACACACTGTATACAATGCAGAAATCAAATGTATCCAGGCCAGATGGAAAACCTAATGATCTTCACCAAGTCTGAGAAGCAACATGCATTTCCTTGAAAGTGCCTGGCAAAACCAATACAATATTGTAAAGTAAATAATAATAATAATAAAAATTTTTAAAAATAACAATTTAAAAAAGCAGAGTACATAATTTCTGTAAATATAATGTATTTTTGTAATGTGTTTTTTCTACTATAATATCCTTCCTGCCTTCTTCCTAACTGCTGAGGCCCACTGAGCAATAACTATTTTGCTGCCTTTTGAAATGAAATAATAGGTGGTGTTTTACTAATTAAAAACACTAAGCAATTTATAATAACATTATTTAATAAAAGAAACCATGACCCAATATCCCTGGAGAAAGGGCCTATTATAGGAGTAGCATAGCAAATATGTGAGATGAACCTGGAGATTTTTGTAGAGGCACAGTGTAAGGAAATGCTCAAAGAGAAAAACAACTCAAATCAAACAAAAACAATGAGGGGTGTATTGAAGAGACAAAGAAGTTAATTGAAAGGTCTCCCAGTGATCAAAGCTGGAACAATTTGAGAAACAATATAAAGTACTTATGGATTATATTAAAGTATGACATAAATATACGTGAGTTGGGCTTCCCTCATAGTTGGGCTTCCCTCATAGCTCAGTTGGTAGAGAATCTCCCTGCAATGCAGGAGACCCCAATTCGATTCCTGGGTCAGGAAGATCCCCTGGAGAAGGGATAGGCTACCCACTCCAGTATTCTTGGGCTTTCCTTGTGGCTCAGCTGGTAAAGAATCCATCTGCAATGCAGGAGACCTGGGTTTGATCCCTGGGTTGGGAAGATCCTCTGTAGAAGGGAAAGGCTACCCACTCTAGATTCTGGAGAATTCCATGGAATCGCAAAGAGTCAGAAACAACTGACTGACTTTCACTTTTCACTTTTCAGCTGAAATAAATGATTGACTAAATAAATACACGGGTGAGAGAGAGAAATCTGAGTAGAAGGATTCCAAAAAATTTATGATGTTCTACCATCAAGGAGATAAAGCAGAGCTCAAAGTATCACCCTCCTTATGTAGGAGCTGTGCATGGTGACTTTGTTGAAAAGGGCAGAGTATGAAAAGAGGAGAATAAAGAGTAACTTAACAGTAAAGAAGCCTGATGAATAGAAAGAACCCCAGAAGGTGAATAAGAGGGATGGCAGCCACAATAATTACATAGGAGTGTGTGTGTGTGTGTGTGTGTGTGTGTGTGCTTAGTCATGTCCAGCTCTTTGCGACATGATGGCCGTAGCCTTTCAGGCTCCTCTGTCCTTGGGATTCTTCAGGCAAGATTAACTGGAGCAGGTTGCCATTTCCTACTCCAGGGGATCTTCCTGACCCAGGGATTGAACCCTCATCTCTTTATCTCCTGCTTTCGCTGGCAGATTCTTTACCACTGCACCAGTTGAGAAGCCCAAATATAGCATGGACCTTAGGTAATAATAATGAATCAGTATTGACATACTAATTGTAACAGATGTACTTCACTACTGTAAAATGCTAATAAGGGAAATAGGATGTGTTGTGTATAGGAATTCTCTATTAGCTTTACATTTTTTCTCTAAACCTAAGAATGTTCTAAAACAAAAAGTTTGTTAAAATTCTTGTCATCCTAGCAATATTTTTATAAAGATACATAAGATTGTCCTAAAATTTATATTACTGGCAAAGTACCTGGAACAGCTAAAACAATGCTGAATAAAAAAAGAAAAAATTAAGTGGGAGGAAGTAGTCTACTTGATTTCAAGATTTATTATATAGCCAGAGTAATCAAAAGAATTTCCAGAAGGCATAGACACATGGATCAATGCAGCAGAATAGAGAGCTCAGAAATAGAACCACAAAAAGATGTCCAATTGATTTTTGACAAAGTTGCAAAAGCAATTTAATGGAGGAAAGATAGCCATTTTCAACAAATGGTACTGGAAAATTGGATATCCAAAGTCAAAATAATAACTTCAACCTAAGCCATACATCTTACACAAATATTAACACAAATGGATCATGGATTTAAATATGACACTATACAACTTTTAGAAAAAAAGGGAAAATCTTGGAAACTAGAGCTAGGCAAAAATGTTGAGACTTGGCACAAAAGTATGATTCATAAAAGAAATAATTGATATCTTGAACCTCATTACAATCTTTTCTTTTAAAAAATGCTCAACAAAGACCTTCCTAAGAAGGTGAAAATGCAAGCTACAGAATAGGAGAAGATATTTGAATCCACACAGCCAACAAAGAACTAGTATATAGGAAATATTAAGATCTCTCAAAATTCAACAGTAAAAAAGCAAACAATCAAATTAGAAAAAACAAAAAACATGAGACATTTTACCAAATAGGAGATACAGATGGCAAATAAACACATGAAAAGATGTTCAGCATCATTAGACACTACTGTTTTCTCATCACATCAGTTTTGCATGAATGAAGACACACTTCATGCAAGTGATGGAGGTATATGTTCCTAAATGATGATAGATAACATCCTGTCATGTACTCATCAAGGTGAAATCTTCTAGATGCTTAATAATGGTAGCACTATTTTAACGTATTGATTTACTTTTTCAGAACAAGGTTTAACAATATCATATATGAATTGATGTGAATATTCTTATGAGCAGGAAATCAAGAAGATAAATATGTGTCTGAACACATATACACACACACACACACACACACACACACACAAATTGACAATGATTTTCAAATCAGAGATTTCAGTATTAAGCTTTACTAAAGAGGCTCAAAGACATAAGTGGTTACAGACTGTCCTTTCAAGGTCCAAAACCTAATGCAGAAAACTAATAAAACTATAGACATATCTGTCTTCATGCCTGAGCTTTATGTTAGCATATCTTGTCTCTTCTATGCATCCTTTCTACTAACTTCCTCTTTATCTGGGCAATTAATGACAGATTTTTGCTTTTCCTTGCCTTGAATTTTTTATTTAGCTTGAGAAACCTATTATGAACAACATATTAATACTTATTCTAGGGAATTGGCTCTCAAAACACAACTCTATTAAGTGGTACTTAAAAGATTTTTTTTAAGGGTCTAAATATATTCACTTTGTGATACATTGATAATAGACTAGATGATGTTTGTTCATGTCCACCAGAGACTATCTTGAAATTTACATCCTGGACCTCATTTTGTCCCCCTATTCTCTGAGTGTATCTCTATAATAATTGATTATCTGTGGGTCAGTAACTCATGATGGAACATTTGTTTCCTGCCTATCTCAGTTGTGGTGCTACAGTAGAGTTGAAAATAGTTATTCATCATAGAATTAAAGTGCAATTACAAACTTAATGATGAACATATTTGCTTAACTACTGACATTTTTCTTAGTTCAAGATTGCTAAAAAATTTATAGTAAATACCACAACTCCAATCCCATCAAGTGAAAGAACCAATAAATTGTCTCGGGTGTGACTTTTAGCAAAAACCTCTAAGGTTGCTATGTTTCTTTAGAATGAAGTATTCAGAAATGATAGCAGTTATATTTTAATGTGTCCTAATTTGCATAAACATAATCTTGGCCTACATTTGTGCAATATACACAAAGTGAAGTTTGTAGTTATAAAAAGGGAGAAAGAATAAAAATGAGAGTAGAGGGAGGGGGTAGAAGAAGTGAAAGGTTTTCAGGTTGATCATATTTAGAGAGAGATAAATACTATATATTAGGGCATGTATATGGAGTCTAGAAAGATGGTACCAATGGTCCTACCCGCAGGGCAGCAAAGGAGACACAGACATAAAGAACAGACCTTTGAACCCGATGGGAGAAGGAGAGGGTGGGATGCTTTGAGAGACTAGCACTGAAACATAGACATTACCATATGTAAGATAGATAGCCAGTGCGAGTTCAGTGCGTGAAGTAGGGCACCTAACAGCCCACAGGGATAGGGTGGGGAGGGAGGTGGGAGGGCGTGTTCAGGATGGAGGGGACACATGTATATTTATGGTCAATTCATATTGAGTTATGCAAAAGCCATCACAATATTGTAAAGTAATTATCCTCCAATTAAATAAATAATAAAACAAATAAAATAATAAAACAAAAACCACTGCTGTT
The DNA here is from genome assembly GCF_003369695.1 of Bos indicus x Bos taurus. Lineage (NCBI taxonomy): Eukaryota > Metazoa > Chordata > Mammalia > Artiodactyla > Bovidae > Bos > Bos indicus x Bos taurus. The sequence goes on along the minus strand of NC_040099.1, from coordinate 5,948,543 downwards.
AAAACACTGAGAAACTTAGAAGATGGACCTGTAAAAACTTAATACCATGAACTCACTCTTTCCTGTGTTGACAAAATGCTGGATTTAAGAGGAATATCACATCAGAAGGAAGACATTCCTGAACGAAAAGACCAGTGATTGAGTGCAAGAGAAGCATAGGGAAAATCACATATAGTGGGCATTTACTTGGGTTAGCAGAGGTAAAAGATACTCCTTGGAACAGAGTGCCAACATGCAAAAATGTCTCAGACTCTGAGCACTTGTAATTATGCAGTCTTTCCCTTAGGGCTTACATGTTTATTTCTCTGTTGGTGGTTGCCTGAACTTTTTAAATTAAAATTTTGATGAAAAGAAAGTTCCTGCCTTAAAACCATACTTTGCAATCCTAAATAGGGCTCCAGAGAGCAATGTTAAGATTTTATAAAGATATTTTTAAAAATAAGTTTTATCTTAATTGTACATTTCACTTTCCTCTTTACTGTGCTCTGGTTAGGAGAAAATTAATTTAGAAAATAAAAGTAAGTGGCCCCCAATGTCTTCCAAATTGTTTTCGTTGTACTTTATACAAATTAAATCTGGTAAGCTTGACTGTGGCAGAGATTTATTCAAACTTAAATTGAAGAAAGTAGGGAAAACCACTAGACCATTCAGGTATGACCTAAATCAAATCCCTTATGATTATACGGTGGAAGTGAGAAATAGAGTTAAGGGCCTAGATCTGATAGATAGAGTGCCTGATGAACTATGGACAGAGGTTCGTGACATTGTACAGGAGACAAGGATCAAGACCATCCCTATGGAAAAGTAATGCAAACAAGCAAAATGGCTGTCTGGGGAGGCCTTACAAATAGCTATGAAAAGAACAGAAGTGAAAAGCAAAGGAGTTTGAAAAGAAAAGATATAAGCATCTGAATGCAGAGTCCAAAGAATAGCAAGAAGAGATAAGAAAGCCTTCCTCAGCCATCAATGCAAAGAAATAGAGGAAAACAACAGAATGGTAAAGACTAGAGATCTCTTCAAGAAAATTAGAGATACCAAGGGAACATTTCATGCAAAGATGGGCTCAGTAAAGAACAGAAATTGTGTGGACCTAACAGAAGCAGAAGATATTAAGAAGGGGTGGCAAGAATACACAGAAGAACTGTACAAAAAAGATCTTCACGACCCAGATAATCACGATGGTGTGATCACTGACCTAGAGCCAAACATCCTGGAATGTGAAGTCAAGTGGGCCTTAGAAAGCATCACCACAAACAAAGCTAATGGAGGTGATGGAATTCCAGTTGAGCTCTTTCAAATCCTGAAATATAATGCTGTGAAAGTGCTGCACTCGATATGCCATCAAATTTGGAAAACTCAGCAGTGGCCACAGGACTGGAAAAGGTCAGTTTTCATTCCAATCTCAAAGAAAGACAATGCCAAAGAATGCTCAAACTACCGCACAATTGCACTCATCTCACACACTAGTGAAGTAATGCTCAAAATTCCCCAAGCCAGGCTTCAGCAATACATGAACCGTGAACTTCCAGATGCTCAAGCTGGCTTTAGAAAAGGCAGAGGAACCAGAGATCAAATTGCCAACATCTGCTGGATCATTGAAAAAGCAAGAGAGTTCCAGAGAAACATCTATTTCTACTTTACTGACTAAGCCAAAGCCTTTGACTGTGTGGATCACAATAAACTGTGGAAAACACTGAAAGAGATGGGAATACGAGACCACTTGACCTGCCTCTTGAGAAACCTATATGCAGGTCAGGAAGCAACAATTAGAACTGGACATGGAACAACAGACTGGTTCCAAATAGGAAAAGGAGTACATCAAGGCTATATATTGTCACCCTGCTTTTTTAACTTACACGCAGAGTACATCATGAGAAACACTGGGCTGGAAGAAGCACAAGCTGGAATCAAGATTTGTGGGAGAAATATCAATAACCTCAGATATGCAGATGACACCACCCTTATGGCAGAAAGTGAAGAGGAACTCAAAAGCCTCTTGATGAAAGTGAAAGTGGAGAGTGAAAAACTTGGCTTAAGGCTCAATATTCAGAAAACGAAGATCATGGCATCTGGTCCCATCACTTCATGGGAAATAGATGGGGAAACAGTGGAAACAGTGTCAGAGTTTATATTTTGGGGTTCCAAAATCACTGCAGAAGGTGATTGCAGCCATGAAATTAAAAGACGCTTACTCTTTGGAAGGAAAGTAATGACCAACGTAGATAGCATATTCAAAAGCAGAGACCATTACTTTGCCAACAAAGGTCGATCTAGTCAAGGCTATGGTTTTTCCAGTGGTCATGTATGGATGTGAGAGTTGGACTGTGAAGAAAGCTGAGTGCTGAAGAATTGATGCTTTTGAATTGTGGTGTTGGAGAAGACTCTTGAGAGTCCCTTGGACTGCAAGGAGATCCAACCAGTTCATTCTGAAGGAGATTAGCCCTGGGGTTTCTTTGGAAGGAATGATGCTAAAGCTGAAACTCCAGTACTTTGGCCACCTCATGCGAAGAGTTGACTCATTGGAAAAGATTCTGATGCTGGGAGGGATTGGGGGCAGGAGGAGAAGGGGACAACAAAGGATGAGATGGCTGGATGGCATCACCAACTCGATGGACGTCAGTTTGAGTGAACTCCGGGAGTTGGTGATGGACAGGGAGGCCTGGCCTGCTGCGATTCATGGGGTCGCAAAGAGTCAGACACGACTGAGCGACTGAACTGAACTGAAAGATTAATTGTGAGTAAAAGTTTGCATTAACTTTTTCTCTTTGCAGAAAAGAAGTGTATCAGTTGTTTTAGGAATATTTTCCTTTCATTAAGAGAGATTTTCTTCATATAAATATAGTTCTATGAGCAGAGAAAAGCAGGGTTAAACAGGAAAATAAAGTTATTTGCTAAGAAAAAAATCTGAACAAAATGCATTATACCTTTATTTAGTACACATGAATGCATAAGATTGGTATAGAAAAATATGTAGAAAAGAAAATTACAACTTATATAAAAAATGTGATAAGAGATTCCATAAGAATGGGGAATACAGATGTTCATAAAAAAATTGAAAACCTGGCATCTTCACTTTCAGTCCTGTCTTATATTTATTCAATCTCTCTGACTGAAAATATCCAAATATTTCTAAATATCCACTTCTTGTTTTTAAGATACATCACTGAATACTAAAAATTTGAATATCAAGATCGTAGAGATAGTTATACCTTTTAATTCATCACTTTGAAACAAATGAAAGACAAGGGAATTTTTCATAATTCCTTTAAGTTCTAGCACAATATGGACTCAATAAATTGAGAGATGAAAATATAAGTATTAAGAATACAGATGACATAAAAAGGAAGATTACTAATTTAAAACAACAAAGCAAACAATACATAGAAAGATGGTTTCCATCAGTATTCATTAGAAAAATTCACATCAAAAGGAGCACAAGGGGACTTTCCTGGTGATCTGGTGGTTAAGACTGAGCTTCCAGTGCATGAGGTGTATATTTGATCTCTGATCAGGGAACTAAGATTCCATATGTCACATGCCATGGCCAAGCAAACAAAAAATCAACATGAGACCCTGCTGCTGCTGCTGAGTTGCTTCAGTCGTGTCCGACTATGCGCGACCCCGTAGACGGCAGCCCACCAGGCTCCCCCATCCCCGGGATTCTCCAGGCAAGAACACTGGAGTGGGCTGCCATTTCCTTCTCCAGTGCAGGAAAGTGAAAGTGGAGTCGCTCAGTCATGTCTGACCCTCAGCTAAAATTAAGCAATAACAACCACAAAAATTGACAACATGAAATGCTTTTGTGTGCAGAACTGGATCCCTTCTACATGGCTGACAGGGCACAATGGTGCAGTCTCTCTGAATATTCTTACATATTTACCCAACAGAAATATAGAATATTTCGTGTTTGACTCTTTGCAACCCCATGGACCCTAGCCTGCCAGGTCGTCTGTCCATGGGATTCTCCAGGCCAGAATACTAGAGCGAGTAGCCATTCCCTCCTCCAGAGGATCTTCCCAACCCAGGGATCAAACCCAGGTGTCCTGCATTGCAGGTGGATTCTTTACTGTCTGAGCCACCAGAGAAGCCCCAAGATATTTATGCAACAGAAATATAACATATATCCACACAGAGATCCAAACATGGATGTTTTTAACAGCTTCATTCATTATAGCCACAAACTAGAAACAACCCAACTATCCACCAATTTCTAAAGAGATAAACTGTGACATATTCTAAATGAATATGGACTAAGCAATAAAATGGAATGACCCACTGATGAATGAAATAACAAGATTAATCTCAGAAGTTTTTTGGTGTGTAAAAAAAATCCATGTCATTTATAAAACATTCTAAAAAGACAAAACTGTAGATACAGAAATCAGATCAGTAGCTGCCAGAGCCTGGGGATGAGGGACTGACTGTAATGGGCAGAAAGAAGTTTCTCAAAGTTACATAAAGATTTTCTATCTTAGTTGGGGTGGTGGTTGTCCTTTATATTTGTCACAACTCACCAAGCCTTCAGACTCACAATGGGTGAATTTTACTGTTGGTGAGTTGAATTTCTTGGAAACTGGCTTAAAATTTCATTATAGCAAAAGGTATAACCATAGTTTTAGGAAATTAGCAAATGCTTTTTCTTGAGCTAGGAGACATGTTTCAAACTGTTTCATCATTCTTTTTTCCTCTTTATTCTTAGAAATTTTCCATCTCCATTGTCCTCTCCTTTCATGTAGCTTAAGTCTGGGTCTTTTTGTCTACCAGAAAATAAACATACTCTGCTCTGTGTTAGGCTTCTGTCCAAAACAAAGTTTCTGGGTCTCCATATCTTCAAGAATCCAGCCAGCGCCTCCAATCTCCTCACCACTGGAGGCCACGTTTGATGCCTCTTCCCTTCCTCAGCGGGTGTGAGCTGAGAGTCCACCGCGGGCACCCGCCAAGTCCTGAGAACGACTTTCCACAGAGGTAGCCTTTGAGGTTGTGGTTGCCATGGATACTGGCATGCCCACATTGGAGTACACCACTGCTTTACACCAGTCAAAGAATTTTAAAATAGGGTTGATCTTATCAGATTGAAATAGGGATTATAAGCCATCTTGATATGAGAAAGTGACATCTGTATGATGCAAATTTTGTAGATACAGAATAAGTTTAAACATTAGTTACATGTATATATAACTACATACACACATATATATACACACATATATCTATATATGTGTATAATGGTTTTTCATTTCCTTGGCTCCGATGGTAAAGAATCTGCTTGCAATGCAGGAGACCTAGGTTCAGTCCCTCCTGCCATCCAAGGGGCTCCTCTGATGAGCAAGATGGGCTTGAACACACCAGCCTGCATTGGTCAGAACTCCTGCACCTGGGTGCCGCAGGTGTAACTATGTAATTTTTCTTTTCTCCTGTCCTGCTTCACCCCACCATAGCCCAAGGACTACCCTCAGCATTTCCATCCTCATGTCTTTTTCTGCTTTTGCCTTCCATTTTTGTTCACCATAAAAATCTCTCTTGCATATTTGATCACATCTTGGTGTCTGCATCTTGAAAAGAGCAATAATTATGAACTTCAAGCTCGCTTTTGTCATTTTATTGTGGTACTTGTGAATGATCAGTGTTATTCCAGAGTGGGAGCATATTTTCAGCCCCTAAAAAGTGACTGACACCTCCAAGCTTCCTGTCACCTCCAAGCTTCCTGTCACCAAGGAGCCTAAAAGCCCAAGGGAACAGAGGCTCCCCAGGCTTTCAGTTAGAGAAAAGCATTTACCAGTTTGAGTGACTATCTGCAGAACGTGATTTAGGGAACATTTTAATTCATCTCCCAATTTCATGTAACCCTTTCCTCTGGTCAGCCCCAGTGGAGTTTGGAGGAGAGTGGATTAGCACTCTCTCAGAAGCAAACTTTCAAGAAAGTTTATATGAGAATATACAGCATTTCCTGGAGCTCAAAGTAGTCTCAGTGAGTTAGAATACTGTTTGGGGGATTTCCTTTAGAATTGAAATTTGAGGAATAGCACAAACGGATTTATATTTTATATTTTTTCTTTGGGCCGCTTTAATTTTGTGCTGTGATATTTTCAGCAGAGCTTTTGAAAGACTATATTTAAAAGAATCAGCAACACAAATTAATGATCTTTCAGAAAACAGGACTATGTGATATTTCTGGATACTTAAAGCAAGCATAATATTGTTTGTGATTCTTTTTAGCTGTATCACTTGCATAGGATATGTCTAGACCCTTTGAAATTTTATATTTAAATTGTCAGAATATCCTTTTCTTTTCTCTCTCTGAATGTCTTGTTCAGTTCAGTTCAGTCGCTGAGTCGTGTCTCACTCTTTGTGAACCCATGGACTGCAGCATGCCAGGCCTCCCTGTCCATAACCAACTCCTGGAGTTTACTCAAACTCATGACCATGGAGTCGGTGATGCCATCCAACCATCTCATCCTCTGTCATCCCCTTCTCCTCCTGCCCTCAATCTTTCCCAGCATCAGGGTCTTTTCCAGTGAGTCAGTATTTGTATCAGGTGGCCAAAGTATTGGAGTTTCATCTTCAACATGAGTCCTTCCAATGAATATTCAGGACTGATTTCCTTTAGGAAGGACTGGTTTGATCTCCTTGCAGTCCAAGGGACTCTCAAGAGTCTTCTCCAGCACCACAGTTCAAAAGCATCAATTCTTCTGCATTCAGCTTTCTTATAGTCCAACTCTCACATCCATACATGACTACTGGAAAAACCATAGCCTGGACTAGATGGACCTTTGTTGGCAAAGTGATGTCTCTGCTTTTTAATATGCTGTAGGTTGGTCATAACTTTCCTTCCAAGGAGTAAGTGTCTTTTAATTTCATGGCTGCAGTCACAATCTGCAGTGAAACATCTTGTTAATACACCAGGAAAAAGAAAACCTAAGCCAAATTTGTTGAGACAGAATATTATTAATACCTTTTATTTCTGTTTTCTGCATCTTATTACCTTCTGGGTGTAATGAGTTGATACAGAAATCAAAATACATGGCTTTTATTTTCAGAAGCTCTGGTTATGTATATAGGATCTTCCTGTCTGCACTTCTACAACATTAAGTCACTGCCTTTAATGTGATAGTCATAACATTCACTTTGGTAGGATGATGAAGTCACACTCAGACACAAACCCCAGCAGGAGAGACTTTATTATGTGCACAAAGTGATCATCATAGAAACACTAGAGAAGAGACATGTTATGATGTGGTTAACGTGACTAGCCTGTACAGAAACTCCGCACATTTGTAGATGAGATTTGGGGTAGAAGACACCCATTAGACCATTATCATCTTCCCTTTAACATTACAGTTTTAAGTACTTTTGGAAAGAATTTTAGTCAGTCATTCTACTTTTAAATAAATCCAATGTAATTGACAAAATTTGTTGTTGTTCAGTCGCTGCTGCTGCTGCTAAGTTGCTTCAGTCACGTCCGACTCTGTGCCACCCCATAGATGGCAGCCTACCAGGCTCCGCCACCCCTGGGATTCTCCAGGCAAGAACACTGGAGTGGGTTGCCATTGCCTTCTCCAATGCATGAAAGTGAAAAGTGAAAGTGAAGTCGCTCAGTCGTGTCCGACTCTTCTCGACCCCATGGACTGCAGCCTACCAGGCTCCATCCATGGGATTTTCCAGGCAAGAGTACTGGAGTGGGGTGCCACTGCCTTCTCCTGTTCAGTCGCTAAGTCATGTCAGACTCTTTGTGACCACATAGACTGCAGAACAAAAGTCTTCCTTGTCCTCCACTACCTCTCAGAGCTTGCTCAAACTCATGTCCAGTGAGTTGGTGCTACAGTCCAACTATCTCATTCTCTGTTGCCTGCTTCTCCTCCTGCTCCTAATCTTTCCCAGCACCAGGGTCTTTTCCAATGGGTCTGCTCTTCTCATCAGGTGGCCAGAGTATTGGAGCTTCAATTTCAGCATCAGTCCTTCCAGTGAATATTCAGGGTTGATTCCCTTTAGGATGGACTGGTTTGATCTTTCAGTCCAAGGGACTCTTAGGAGTCTTCTCCAGCACCAGACTTTGAAAGCATGAATACCTTGGTGCTTAGCCTTTTTTATGTTTCATTTCTCACATCTGTACATGACTACTGGGAAATAGTTTGACTATTTGGACCTTTGTTGGCAAAGTGATGTCTTTGACAAATTGACAAAATATGTAAGCACAGTTTCTGGTAGCTCCTCTTTCCGAAGACAGCTAAGTTAAATTGCATTTTCCAGCTTTACTCATTGTCCTGAAAGATACTGTTCTTGTGGTTTAGTCTCCCAGTCATGACCCGACTCTTTGCAACCACATTGACTGTAGCCCACCAGGCTCTCCTGTCAATGGAATTGTCCAGGCAAGAAAACTGGAGTGAGTTGCCATTTCCTTCTTCAAGGTAAATTTCATTTTTCAGCTTTGCTCTTTGTCCTGAAAGATATGCAGGGTGATAATTAAAACCACACATACCAAAGGATGGAAGAAAAGACTAGATCAATTTAATAAGGATAAAGTTAGGGAACTGCATTTCAGCTTAATGACATCACATACTTCACATCTCCTTCAAGGACTGTTTGATTCCCCTAATTAACTGGCCATTAGTGGCATCAATCCCCTGCCAGCTTTAATCAAGGTTCAAACTTAGAGCACATGGAGTGCTAACTACTCTCCAAGGCACGTGAATTAGCTCAAACTTCTCTCTTCAGATAGAGTGTATAAAAACCACTTAACAGTCCATTTTCTTGCTGCACCCAAGAGAACAAGTGAAGAAAGTATTCTGGTGTCAAAATTTGTACTTCAGCACCTAGTAATTGTCAACTGGTTTTTATATAAGCTAAATCAAATCAATTAAATGTAATACAGACAATTCATTTTTATATATTGAGAAATTAAATTATATCCAGAAGTGGGAAATATGAATGAAAAGTTGCTGCTTAGGTCACAGAGAAAAAAGAAAAATAGTAGTCCACCTTACAGTCCAACATCTCTGAGTATGTATCAGAGAAGACAGTAGATGTATCATCAGTGGTCAGGGTGTTCAGGTAGGTTAATTAGAACATAGATGGGCTCTCACATGCTTCCCATCACAGTATTTTACATAATTTTCACAGCTTTGAGCCTTTGACTGCTTCTTTGTATTCTCCACTACAAGTCATTCATTGCAGGGAATGCTGAAATTGTATATCTGCAAACTCTGAAGCACTGACTGTGTGTACCTCTAAAACTGTTAAATTTTCACAGTCTCCCTCCAGACGTAAGAGCTCTCATTATCCCAGTTTTCCCAGGCTCACCCACTGGCAGATCCCCCCGACTTCTCACTCAGCGTCTCACTAATTGCTCATTCTTGCCAAATTTGCTGAAGTGGTAGATTTGGTTTTACATCCATTTCTAACTGTCAAGAACTATGAAGGGTTTAAGATTTTACTTTACTGCAAGCTGACAAATAAGACTGCCATAGTTCTACCGATATTGGGAAAAGACACAAGACCCTTAGATTGCAGATCAAGGACTAAACTACTCTAAGCAAAAGCAGGCGCCAGAGGACCAGGGTGGCCGCATCCATTCCTGTATCCCGATTACCCCCGAGCAGTTCAGGTGGTCCAAGATGGGTTCTGGTAATAGGTTGCAGTTCAGGAGAGTAATACCTGAGCCTTATTAGCGGCTATAATAGAATCAGACAGGCCTTTTGCATGATGGGAGAGGTCACCTCATCCATCAAAGTTGCTTGCCAAAAAACACACCTTAGGCAAATAGCCTAAAAAGAAGTCACTTCCTTGGCTTCTGGGCAGCCTAGCAAAACATGGAGGAGTACACAAGACCCATGAAAGAATGTCTCCCAGTGCTAACTTCCATGACACCCTGGCACCAGCCTTGTCATCACCAAGTTCATCATTTGTTTCCCTTTCTCTGGGACCTCAAAATACCATATATGTTAATTAATACAGTCACATTAATTGTCCAAAACCTTCCATGTAATCTTGTCACACTATCATTTCCTGAATGTCAGGTGGATCAAGTGGTGAAGAATCCACCCGCCAGTGCAGGAGGTGCAGGAGATACAGATTTGATCTGGGTCAGGAGGATCCGCTGGAGAAAGAAATGGCAAACTATTCCAGTATTCTCGCCTGGGAAATCCCACAGACAGAGGAGCCTGGTGGACTACAGACCATGGGGTAGCAAAAAATTGGACACTCCTGAATACAGCCTAATTATATGAGTTCGTATATAAAATTCTAGCATTCAAAACTGTTCTCGCTGTTAACAATAGCCACAAAACTATGTAAATTCAGCAATCCTTTGCAAATTTCATGAATAAGGATGATAGTTTAGATTAATTAAGGAGAGATACATGCTTTTCAGACATTCAGTTCAGTTCAGTTCAGTCTCTCAGTCACGTCCAACTCTTTGCGACCCCATGGACTACAACACACCAGGCTTCCCTGTCCAACACAAACTCCTGGAGCTTGCTCAAACTCATGTGCATTGAGTCAGTGATGCCATCCAACCATCTCATCCTCAGTCATCCCCTTCTCCTCCTGCCTTCAATCTTTCCCAGCATCAGGGTCTTTTCCAGTGAGACAGTTCTTCACATCATGTGGCCAAAGGATTGGAGCTTCAGCTTCAGTGTCGGTCCTCCCAATGAATATTACAGGTTGATTTTCTTTAGGATTGACTGGTTTGACATCCTTGGAGTCCAAGGGACTCTCAAGAGTCTTCTCCAACATCAAAAAGCATCATTTTGATGTTCAAAAACATCAATTTTTTGGTGCTCAGCTTTCTTTATGGTCCAACTCTCACATCTATACATGACTACTGGAGAAACCATAGCTTTGACTAGATGGTCCTGTGTCAGCAAAGTAATATGCTTTTTAGTATGCTGTCTAGGTCGGTCATAGATTTTCTCTCAAGGGGCAAGAGTCTTTTAAAAAATTTCATGGCTTCAGTGACCATCTGCAGTGATTTTGGAGCCCTCCCGCCCAAATAAAATCTGCCACTGTTTGCATTGTTTCCCCATCTATTTGCCATGAAGTGATGAGACCGGATGTCATGATCTTAGTTTTTTGAATGTTGTGTTTTAAGCCAGCTTTTTCACTTTCCTCTTTCACTTTCATCAAGAGGCTCGTCAGTTCCTAATATGTATTTAGTCTTCAACAGAATTACATATATGTTTTAATTTTTGAAATTTTCAAAATGTAAGAGAAGTACTCCAAACTAAAATTTTCTTACAATGTCTGACATAATTCAAGATATATAATTAAACTAAAAATCTATATTTTGCATAGTATTCTGAAAAGTGTTTAGAAATTTAGTAGTCTTTATTGGGAGATCTTGCCTGAATATCTCACTTGTTGATTTATATCACCAGAATGCAATTTAATAATTGAAAGGCCCAAATTAGTCTCTCTCTCTCCTCAACATTCCAACTCTAATTTTCTTATGTTTATTTTTCTTTACTTAAGAATTTAATGCATTTTGAGTATTTATACCAAAGACCAAAACATCAAGTTGATTCTCTTATAACCTATTAGCATGAGTCTGTCCACATTTTCTACCTTGTTGCATACACGTTTTAATAACTTTGTTGTTTAAAAAAAAAAGGGTTTTTATGAGGGCTGTTTTGATTTATTGACCCCTCCCATAAGTGCTGTCCGTATTTCCAGAATCTCTACTTTCTGAGCATCTGGTGACTGGGGATAGAGTATTAGTGAATCAGGAAGCTTGATATTTATCAAAATGTTCTCTACGAACTGCTCAACCCGATACTCCATCCACTTAATTGCTTCTCTTTGGATACTCCTGGGTGCACATGAGATGCTCATTTATTCTACCTGAAAGAGTGCCAGTTTTTAAAAAAATGATGAAGTTACATTAAAAGCTATCTAGACTCTTAATATACCTCAATCTGAAATGCAAATGAACACTTCCACCTTTAATACCTTGCCACATTCCTAGTTTTAACATGATTACTCTTTCACATCCAAATGATTTTGGAAGAACATTTTATATAACTTTTCAATTACATGATATATTGCTTTAAACTCTGGAAGTGTAAATTAACCTGATTGAGGAAGTCAACCTCCTGACTGACTCTGTACCCCAGCCCTGCCTCTCCCCAACACATCTGCCCCAATAGAGAGCTGCTTCTTCACTTTCTCTTGAAGAATCAGCCATTGTGTGGTAGCCTAGGACTGCTTCCTAAAGAGAAATAGCAAATATGTGTCTGCCTTCAGATAGCAGAGAAGCATGTGAACCTTTGTTGCTGGTTTTTGTAGTGAATAGTTGGACAATGCTTTCTCATCTTATTTAGGATATATCAGCATTTCATTAATGTTGAATCTGTACATTCTGTACCTATAGTCTAGAGAGCCATATTTTTCTCTAAAAGTAAAACCTTGATGGTAATGTATAAAACAATTTCTTTAAAGTATATCTTCTGAATTTGTCAAGCAATACAAGGAAATGAAGATTTAGGGCCTGATCTCTGGTGACTCAGTGGTAAAAGAATCTGCCTGCAGCATGGGAGAAAGTTTCAATCCCTGGGTCAGGAAGACCTTCAGGAGAAGGGACTGGCAACCCAGTCCAGTATTCTCACCTGAGAAATCCCATGGACAGAGGAGCGTGGTGGGCCACAGTCCATGGAGTTGCAAGAGTTGGACATGACTTAGACTTCCCTGGTGGCTCAGACAGTAAAGCATCTGCCTATAGTGCGGGAGACCCGGGTTCAATCCCTGGGTCGGGAAGATCTCCTGGAGAAGGAAATGGCAACCCACTCCAGTATTCTTGCTGGGAAAATCCCATGGACGGAGGAGCCTGGTTGGCTACAGTTCATCGGGTCGCAGAGTCAGACACGACTGAGCAACTTCACTCTCACTTTCACGTAGTGACTTAACAACAACAGATTAAAGCAGATTTATAAAGCCTCTGGGCCCCATGGCAACACTGGCAACCGTGTGCAGTACTAACCAGCAACACCTAGGGTGATAGGCTGGGGTGGGTGGGTGGTCCATGCTGTTTCAAGTGCCGTGAAATGTATTAATACCCAAGCACCTAAGAGTCTGACATTTCAGGGGTTGCCATTTCTACAGTATTTACACTCACAGACAACATGCAGTCACACTCATGGATGCCTGGCACTCAGAGCTAATTGATATTTCAGCACATCCTCGCATGTACTGTCCCAGATTTTATGGGACAACCCTGATAACCAGTGAGAGATCACAACGTCTAGCTTCCTTTGAGGTTAGATACGACCATTGCGAAATTTGCCCACTGGGATGTGAGCAGAAAGTCTGCCTTAGATGTGACCATTCCCACCGTCAGGACTTTAGGAATAAAATTGCCCAGAGACTTTGCGTTTCTGAGGCCTCTTGTCCTCACACAGTTTCTGCCACAACCTCCAGTGTCAATTTCTCACAAATATTATAATGCCCATTTGCTCACACTTGAATATTTCTCCTAGGGTCAGAACTTATAAAATGAGGAAGCAGCATCATCTTTATTGGGTTAAGATCTGGGATGCCTCCAAACTCATTGGCTTAAAATTTACTTCTGTCTCCTAATTTGGGAATCTTTATTCTCATTTTTCTTAAGTCAGTCACAGATGTAGCCCTAGGACTGCTGGTATCTATTTAGCAAATAACTACCGCCAACATTTGTTCTGAGTGCTTTACATATATTAACTCACCCAAATCCTATGAGGTTGATTGTACTACTTCCATCCCTGCTTTACAAGTGAGGATACTGATGAGCAGAGATAATCCATGATATTCCCAAGATCACACTGTTCATAAGTAAGAAAACTAGAATAGAAATCAGGCAGCTTGCCACAAAAGGAGCAGTACCATGAATTCTCCCAACTCTGCACGGGAGCGTTTCCGTCTTAACGTTTTTCTGTGGAAGCTGCAGCCATTTTATTTATCATTCCTTCTAGTCACTGACACACTTATTCTTTCCTGACATCAAGATCTTTATTCCCTTTGCTATTCTTTGAGGATTTGTTGTTGTTCAGTCACTAAGTCCTGTCCAACTCCTTAACACCCCATGGCTCCTCACTTCTCTAGTGTCTCGGGGAGTTTGCTCAAACTCATGTCCATTGAGTCTGAGTCGGTGATGCTATCTAACCATCTCATCTTCTGTCGCCCTGTTCTCCTCCTCCTTTCAATCTTTTCTAGCAACAGGGTCTTTTCCAGTGAGTTTGTTCTTCATATCAGGTGGCCAAAGTATTGGAGCTTCACCTTCAGCATCAGTCCTTCCAGTGAATACTCAGGGTTGATTTCCTTCAAGATGGACTGGTTTGATCTCCTTGCAGTCTCTAAGGATGTCAGTTCCCATTACACGGTACCTTCCAAATAAGATTAGAAAAGTCACCTTTTGATTACTTTATGCTTACATTTCCAGTTTCTGTCATGAGGGCAACTGAACATAGCATTCACAAAAGAGGGAAAAGTAGAAAACACCACTCATGGGAATTCGATTATGCTTTCTTCTCAGGTTATGCATGCTCTTTGCATGGAGAGAACACCACAGAGAAAGAAGGCATTCTGCAGACTGATGCCTTGGGGTCCCTAGCTTTGGGGAAGGCAGAAAGGATGAGATGAGGTGACTCAGAGTCATAACCATATCAGTTCAGTTCAGTCTCTCAATCGTGTCTGACTTTTTGCGACCCTATGAATTACAGCACACCAGGCCTCTCTGTCCATCACCAACTCCCAGAGTTCACTCAGACTCACGTCCATTGAGTCGGTGATGCCATCCAGCCATCTCATCCTCTTTAGTCCCCTTCTTCTCCTGCCCCGAATCCCTCCCAGCATCAGAGTCTTTTCCAATGAGTCAACCATTCCAATGAGGTGGCCAAAGTATTGGAGTTTCAGCTTTAGCATCAGTCCTTCCAAAGAACACCCAGGACTGATCTCCTTTAGAATGGACTGGTTGGATCTCCTTGCAGTCCAAGGGACTCTCAAGAATCTTCTCCAACACCACAGTTCAAAAGGATCAATTCTTCGGCGCTCAGCTTTCTTCATAGTCCAACTCTCACATCCATACGTGACCACTGGAAAAAACATAGCCTTGACTAGACGGACCTTTGTTGGCAAAGTAACGTCTCTGATTTTGAATATGCTATCTAGGTTGGTCATAACTTTCCTTCCAAGGAGTAAGTGTCTTTTAATTTCATGGCTGCAGTCATCATCTGCAGTGATTTTGGAGACCAAAAAATAAAGTCTGACACTGTCTGCACTGTTTCCCCATCTATTTCCCATGAAGTGATGGGACCAGATGCCATGATCTTCGTTTTCTGAATGTTGAGCTTTAAGCCAACTTTTTCACTCTCCTTTTTCACTTTCATCAAGAGGCTTTTGAGTTCCTCTTCAGTTTCTGCCGTAAGGGTGGTGTCATCTGCATGTCTGAGCCTATTGATATTTCTCTCAGCAATCTTGATTCCAGCTTGTGCTTCTTCCAGCCCAGCGTTTCTCATGATGTACTCTGCATAGAAGTTAAATAAGCAGGGTGACAATATACAGCCTTGACGAACTCCTTTTCCTATTTGAAAAAAATGTTGTTCCATGCCCATTTCTAACTGTTGCTTCCTGACCTGCATACAAATTTCTCAAGAGGCAGGTCAGGTGGTCTGGTATTCCCATCTCTTTCAGAATTTTCCACAGTTTATTGTGATCCACACAGTCAAAGGCTTTGGCATAGTCAATAAAGCAGAAATAGATGTTTTCTGGAGCTCTCTTGCTTTTTCGATGATCCAGCGGATGTTGGCAATTTGATCTCTGGTTCCTCTGCCTTTTCTAAAACCAGCTTGAACATCTGGAATTTCATGGTTCACATATTGCTGAAGCCTGGCTTGGAGAATTTTGAGCATTACTTTACTAGTGTGTGAGATGAGTACAATTGTGCTGTAGTTTGAGCATTCTTTGGCATTGCCTTTCTTTGGGATTGGAATGAAAACTGACTTTTTCCAGCCCTGTGGCCACTGCTGAGTTTTCCAAATTTGCTAGCATATTGAGTGCAGCACTTTCATGGAATCATCTTCCAGGTTTTGAAATAGCTCAAGTGGAATTCCATCACCTCCACTAGCTTTGTTCATAGTGATGCTTTCTAAGGTCCACTTGATTTCACGTTCCAGGATGTGTGGCTCTAGGTTAGTGATCACACCATCATGATTATCTGGGTCGTGAAGACCTTTTTTGTATAGTTCTTCTGTGTATTCCTACCATCTCTTCTTAATATCTCCTGCTTCTGTTAGGTCCATACAATTTCTGTCCTTTATCGAGCCCATCTTTGCATGAAATGTTCCCTTGCTATCTCTAATTTTCTTGAAGAGGTCTCTAGTCTTTCCCATTCTGTTGTTTTCCTCTATTTTTTTTTTTTTGCATTGATCACTGAGGAAGGCTTTCATATCTCTCCTTGCTCTTCTTTGGAACTCTGCATTCAGATGCTTATATCTTCCCTTTTCTCCTTTGCTTTTCACTTCTATTCTTTTCACAGCTATTTGTAAGGCCTCCTCAGACAGCCATTTTGCTTTTTTGCATTTCTCTTCCATGGGGATGGTCTTGATGCCTGTCTCCTGTACAATGTCACGAACCTCCATCCATAGTTCATCAGGTACTCTGTCTGTCAGATCTAGTCCCTTAAATCTATTTGTCACTTCTACTGTATAATCATAAGGGATTTGATTTAGGTCATACCTAAATGGTCTAGTGGTTTTCCCTACTTTCTTCAATTTACGTCTGAATTTGGCAATAAGGAGTTCATGATCTGAGCCACAGTCAGCTCCTGGTCTTGTTTTTGCTGACTGTATAGAGCTTCTCCATCTTTGGCTGCAAAGAATATAATCAATCTGATTTTGGTGTTGACCATCTGGTGATGTCCATGTGTAGAGTCTTCTCTTGTGTTGTTGCAAGAGGGTGTTTGCTATGATCAGTGCGTTCTCTTGGCAAAACTCTATTAGCCTTTGCCTGCTTCATTCCGTACTCCAAGGCCAAATTTGCCTGTTACCCCAGGTGTTTCTTGACTTCCTACTTTTGCATTCCAGTCCCCTATAATGAAAAGGACATCTTTTTTGGGTGTTAGTTCTAAAAGGTCTTGTAGGTCTTCATAGAACCATTCAACTTCAGCTGTATGGAAGAATGCAAACAAGTTTAAGAGTGATTCAGCTGAAATCAGACTATTGTTCCCATATGTCACTTCTTGCGTGTTGACTATTTTTCTCAGAACACTTGGAGATAGAGCACCAATGCATGTGTACCCTTAATGCACGTAGAAATAAAAGTCAATCTGGAAATGTCTGAAGGTAGTTTGTCACCTATTATAGGTAAGAGTAAGTGTATAATTCATGGTGCAAATTGAGACACCGCTGAGAATAAAGGAGGTGGTGTTAAAACCAGACCAGGACAACAGCATGCCTGGTACTGACCCAGGCAGACAAAACTAAAGGATCCATATTTATATGACTTTCGAAATTTTGTCTGTTTCTAAAATGTTTTACTTTATATTTAATGCTTAGAAACTGCACTAAGGTCTGAGTTAGCATTATCCTTCTGTGTTGTTTGTGGAATATGATATAGTTTCAGTTCGCAGTTAGATACAGGTTTACATATTGTACCTTGATGGTCTCATTTCACATTTTCAAAGTCTATATTTTTGTTCCTTTAATAATATGTAATGATGTTGTTGTTATTGTTTAGTTGCTAATTCATGGCCAATTCTTTTTGTCCCCTGGAGCCTGCCAGCTCCTCTGTCCATGAGATTTCCCAGGAAAGAACACTAGAATGGGTTGCCATTTCCTGCTGCAGGGCATCTCCCTGACCCAGGGTTTGAGCCTGCGTCTCCTGCATTGGCAAGCAGATTCTTTACCATTGAGTCACCAGGGAAGCCCAATGTATAAAGCTAGTGTATTAAATGTTTGTTCGTTTTCATTTCAGTAAGCTTACTTTCATATTCTCATCTTATTCCCTCTTTTAAAATTTTGCTTTAGTGTCTTTCATTTTTAAAAGCAGATCTCTCGTATTGAAATATAGCAGAGATGTGGAAAGTGCCATAAATTCTGAATGTTTACCTCGGTGGACTTTACAGTAAACACACCCATAAAAGCACAAGGCAGGTGAATAAATAGATCCTTAACAACATCCCAGAAACCTCCTACAGCTTCCTTCTAGTGTTTTCTGTAAGAATTAGCATTGTTGGACTTCTATCAACATTGAATATTTTTGTCCATTTATGAGATGTAAACAGAATCTTATCATATACTCAATTTTTTTTTCACTCAGTATTATGATTGCATGACTCTTTCATGCTGAAGTGACAATATGGCTCATTTTCATAGCTGCACTGCATTTCTTGCACTTTGTTAACAAATTGCATTCAACAGTGTTCCTATGTTTTGATGTATCCATTTCCTTTCAAAAATAAACAAGAATACCTTAAAGCAGATAGACAATTTTATCCTAAAGGTACAAATAAGGGAATTTTAATTCTTCTGTATGTGAGGAAGTTGATCATGTAGTTCAGGTCAGTCTCTCAGTCATCTCCAACTCTTTGTGACCTCATGGACTACAGCATGTCAGACTTCCCTGTCCGACACCAACTCCCAGAGCTTACTCAAACTCATGTCCATTAAGTCGGTGATGCCATCCAGCCATCTCATCCTCTGCCATCCCCTTCTCCTCCTAGTTCAGTCTTTCCCAGCATCAGGGTCTTTTCCAGTGAGTCTGTTTCTTTGCATGAGGTGGCCAAAGTATTGGAGTTTCAGCTTCAGAATCAGTCCTTCCAATAAATATTCAGGACTGATTTCCTTCAAGATTGATTGGTTTGATCTCCTTGTAGTCCAAGGAACTCTCAAGAGTCTTGTCCAGCACTACAGTTCAAAAGCATCAATTCTTCGGCACTCAGCTTTCTTCGTGGTCCAACTCTCACATCCATACATGACTACTGGAAAAACCAAACCTTTGACTAGATGGAACTTTGTGGCAAAGTAATATCTGTTTTTTAATATGCTATTTAGGTTGGTCATAGCTTTTCTTCCAGGGAGAAAGCGTCTTTTAATTTCAAGGTTGTAGTCACCATCTGCAGTGATTTTGGAGACCAAAAAAATAAAGTTTGTCACTGGTTCCACTGTTTCCACTTCTATTTGCCATGAAGTGGTGGGACCGAATGCCATGGTCTTAGCTTTATGAATGTTGAGTTTTAAGTCAGCCTTTTCACTCTCCTCTTTCATTTTCATCAAGAGGCTCTTTAGTTCCTCTTCACTTTCTGCCATAAGGGTGGTGTCATCAGCATATCTGAGGTTATTGATATTTCTTCTGGGAATGTTGATTCTAGCTTGTGGGTCATCCAGTCTGGCATTTCACATGATGTATTCTGCATATAGGGAGAAGGCAATGGCACCCCACTCCAGTACTCTTGCCTGGAAAATCCCATGGACAGAGGAGCCTGGTAGGCTGCAGTCCATGGGGTCGCTAAGATTTGGACACGACTGAGCGGCTTCACTTTCACTTTTCACTTACATGCATTGGAAAAGGAAAAGGCAACCCACTCCAGTATTCTTGCCTGGAGAATCCCAGGGACGGGGAAGCCTGGTGGGCTGCCGTCTATGGGGTCGCACAGAGTCTGACACGACTGAAGCAACTTAGCAGCAGTAGCAGCATTCTGCATATAAGTTAAATAAGCAGGGTGACAAATATATAGCCTTGATGTACTCCTTTCCCAATTTGGAACCAGTCTGTTGTTCCATGTCCAGTTCTAACTATTGCTTCTTGACCTGCATACAGATTTCTCAGGAGGCAGGTAAGCTGGTCTGGTATTCCCATCTCTTTAAGAAGTTTCCACATTTTGTTATAATCTACATAGCCAAAGGCTTGGGCATAATCAGTAAAGCAGAAGTAGATGTTTTTTCTGGAACTCTCTTGCTTTTTCTATGGTCCAGCAGATGTTGGCAATTTGATCTCTTGTTCCTCTGCCTTTTCTAAACCCAGCTTGAACATCTGGAAGTTAATGGTTCATATACTGTTAAAGCCTGTCTTGGAGAGTTTTGAGCATTACTTTGCTGTTGTGTGAGATGAGTACAATTGTGTGGTAGCTTGAACATTCTTTGGCATTGCCTTTCCTTAGGATTTCAATGAAGACTGCCTTTTCCAGTCCTGTGTCCACTGCTGAGTTTTCCAAATTTGCTGGAATATTGAGTGCAGCACTTTCACAGCATTATCTTTTAGGATTTGAAATACCTCAATGGGAATTCACCTCCACTAGCTTTGTTTATAGTGATGCTTCCTAGGGCCCTCTTGACTTCACATTCCAGGATGTCTGGCTCTAGGTTAGTGATCACACGATCATGGTTATCTGAATCATGAAGATCTTTTTTGTATAGTTCTTCTGTGTATTCTTGCCACCTCTTCTTAATATTTTCTGCTTCTGTCAGGTCCATACCATTTCTGTCCTTTATTGAGCCCATCTTTGCATGAAATGTTCCCTTGGTATCTCTAATTTTCTTGAAGAGATCTCTAGTCTTTCCCATTCTGTTGTTTTCCTCTGTTTCTTTGCACTGATCACTGAGGAAGGCTTTCTTATCTCTCCTTGCTCTTCTTTGGAACTCTGAATTCAAATGGGTACATCTTTCCTTTTCTCCTTTGCCTTTCACTTCCCTTCTTTTCACAGCTATTTGTAAGGCCTCATCAGACAGCCATTTTTCCTTTTATCATTTCTTTTTCTTGGGGGTGGTCTTGATAACTGCCTGCTGTACAATATCATGAACCTGCATCCGTAGTTCTTCACACACTCTTGTCTATCAGATCTAATCCCTTGAATCTATTTTGTCACTTCCACTGTATAATCATAAGGGATTTGATTTAGGTTAAACCATATGGTCTAGTAGTTGTTCCTACTTTCTTGAATTTAAGTATGAATTTTGCAATGAGGAGTTCATGTACTGTACCACAGCCAGCTCCCAGTCTTGTTTTTTGCTGACTGTATGGAGCTTTTGCATCTTTGGCTACAAATAATATAATCAATCTGATTTCAGTGTTAACCATCTGTTGATGTCCATGTGTATAGTCTTCTCTTGTGTTTTTGGAAGAGGGTCTTTGCTATGACCAGTGCGTTCTCTTGTCAAAACTCTGTTAGCCTCTGCCCTGCTTCATTTTTTAATTCAAGGCCAGAAATGCCTGTTACTCCAGGTTTCTCTTGACATTCTACTTTTGCATTCCAGTCCCCTATGAGGAAAAGGACATCTCTTTTGGGTGTTACTTCTAGAAGGTCTTGTAGGTCTTCATAGAACTGTTCAGCTTCAGCTTCTTCAGCATTACTGGCTGGGACATAGACTTGGATTACTGTGCTATTGAATGATTTGCCTTGGAAACGAACAGAGATCATTTTGTCACTTTTGAGATTGTCCCCAAGTACTGCATTTTGGACTCTTTTGTTGACAATTAGGGCTTCTCCATTTCTTCAAAGGGATTCTTGCCCACAGTGGTAGATATAATGGTCATCTGAATTAAATTCACCCATTCCAGTCCATTTTACCTCACTGATTCCTAAATTGTTGATGTTCACTCTTGCCGTCTCCTGTTTTACCACTTCCAATTTGCCTTGATTCATGGATCTAACATTCCAGGTTCCTATGCAATATTGCTCTTTACAACACTGGACCTTGCTTCCATCACCAGTCCCATCCACAACTGAGTGTTGTTTTGAAAACAACACTTTGGCTGTGTCTCCTCATTCTTTCTGGAGTTATTTCTCCACTGATCTCCAGTGGCTTATTGGGCACTTACCAGCCTGGGGAGTTCATCTTTCAGTGTCATATCCTTTTGTCTTTTCATACTGTTCATTCAGTTCTCAAGGCAACAATACTAAAGTAGTTTGCCATTCCCTTCTCTAGTGGACTACATTTTGTCAGAACTCTCGACCATGACCTGTCTGTCTTGGGTGGCCCTACATGGCATGGCTCATAGTTTCATTGAGTTAGACAAGGTTGTGGTCCCTGTGATCAGTTTGATTAGTTTTCTGTGATTGTAGCTTTCTTTCTGTCATCCCTCTGATGGATAAGGATAAGAGGATTAGGGAAGCTTCCTGATGGGAGAGACTGATTGTGTGGGAAACTGGGTCTTGTTCCTATGGGCGGGGCCATGCTCAGTAAATCTTTAATCCAGTTTTCTGTTGATTGGTGGAGTTGTGTTCCCTCCCTGTTGTTTGACTGGAGACCAAACTCTGGTGGAGGTAATGAAGATAATGGTGACCTCCTTCAAAAGATCCCATGATCATACTGCTGCACTCAGTGCCTGTGACCCTGCAGCAGTCCACTGCCGACCCACACCTCTGGCATAGACTCCTGGACAGAGAGTCTGACCCGGACAGAGAGTCTGGCAAGTCTGGGTCTGTCTCTTGTGGGATCACTGCTCCTTTCTTCTGGGTCCTGGTGCACACAGGGTTTTGTTTGTGCTCTTTATGAGTCTGTTTCCCCAGTTATGTGCAAGTTCTGTAATCAAATTGCACTGACCTCCGAAGTCAAATTCCTGGGGGGTTCTCAGTCCCTTTGCCAGATCCCCAGGTTGGCAAATCTGTTGTGGTTCCTAGAACTTTCTTAACAGTGTGAGAATTTCTTTGGTATAATTGTTCTGCAGTTTGTGGGTGTTCTGCTTGGTGGCTCTATGGTGGGGTTAATGGCGACCTCCTCCAAGAGGGCTTATGCCACAGGTCTGCTGCACCCAGAGCCCCTGCCCCCGTGGCAGGCAACTGCTGACCTGTACCTCTGTAGGAGACTCAAACACAGGTCTGGCTCTGTCTCTGTGGGGCATCTGGGTCCTGGTGTACACAAGGTTTTGTTTGAGCCCTCTGAGCGTCTGTAGTGAGTATGGGGTTTGTTTCTAAATGTGATTTTACCCCTACTGTTCATCTTGCTGGAACTTCTCCTTTGCCCTTGGACATGAGGTATCTTTTTTTGGTGAGATCCAACATTTTCTTGTCTATGGTTGTTCAGCAGCGAGTTGTAATTTTGGAGTTCTCGGAGGAGAAAATGAGCACAGGTTCTTCTACTCCTCCATCTTGTATAACCAGGTTACAAAATTAAGTAACACGGTCGCTGCAATTATGTAGTGAGGAATGCAATTTACTACAGTACATATAAATGATAAATATGAGGACTGTGAACTAATGAAATTTGCCATCTTCTTTGGAGTAGGAACATGGTCTTTAAGCTTTTTTCCTCCCTGTGAGTCAAGGAAAGACTTGTTGTAAGGCAAGGTAAGGTAAGAGAAAAGGTAAAATGCTAAGATTTTTCAGTGGGGATGATTAATTGTCTCATGGAAAACTTTAATATTATGTATCAATTTTAACATATGAAGTGAAATTTTCTGTCCAGAATTAAAGTGAAGCTTGTTTAAAGAGGTGGCACAAAAATATTTCTCTTAGGTATAGGCTCCATTCATTTGGGATAATATCACAGCAGACATTTATTATCTTTTCATTTAGTGATTTTTCACCTGATAAATCAGCATTCCCTTGTGGCTCAGTTGATAATCCATCTGCAGAGTGGGAGACCTGGCTTGGGAAGATCCCCTGGAGGAGTGCATGGAAACCCACTCCAGTATTCCTGCTCCAGAATCCCCATGGACAGAGGAGTCTTGCTGGCTACAGTCCATGGGGTTGCAAAGATTTGGACGTGGACATGACTGAGTGAATAAACACACACTGTATTTCTTAGGATAAAAACAAATCACCATTAATTTATCATTCTTTTGATGATTATTTAGAATGTTTCTGCTATTTTGCTACATGTGCCCTCCATTTTTTTTCCAGGGATAAAATTTGCAGTGTTTCTAGATCTGGTCGTTTCATGAAAAGACCATGTTTACTCTAATGTCATAAAACTAGAACATTTACTAGAATATTTACAATACATATCTTACTACATTTCTCAGTAGTGCACATAATGTACACTTCCATATGTATAAGGTTCAAAATTAATAAACTAACCTTCCTGCATGAAATTAAGATAGTGCTTGCCTTAGAGGTATAGAGAAATGGAGGAGAGCTTTGGGGATGTTAGGACTTGGCTGTACTGATATGAGTTTCAATGACAGAGGAGTTTACAGTTGGTGACAATTCATTATGGTTTGTGTAATTTTCTAATTGTATTCTATGCTTAACATAGATCTAAAAACTATCCAGTGGATCAGATTACAATCCATATGTACAAGTCATAGGGCAAATATTATTGCCTTTTATGGGCTTCCCCTGATAGTTCAGTTGGTAAAGAATCCGCCTGCAATGCAGGAGACCCCGGTCTGATTCCTGGGTTGGGAATATCCCCTGGAAAAGGGATAGTCTATCCACTCCAGTATTTTGACCTGGAGAATTCCATGGACTGTATAGTCCATGGGGTCACAAATAATTGGTCACAGCTGAGCGACTTTCACTTTATTTTTTATTATTTTTGCCTTTATTTTTTCAATTATTATTGCTTTTTATTTCACAGGCTGTTTTTCTTACTGGATACATAAAAATAGATCTTTTTGATGCTTCTCTGGAAAATAATTTGTCAGAGGAGTTGGAAATATGGTGTCATATCAACTCAAGAGTCTATGGACTTACACATACTTAATAGCTTTGAACAGATACTTGTAATCCTTCAACCCATTCCCATGTACTCTGATTTGTTGATTTAGCTAATATAGTTTGTCTTTATAGTAAGTTCAATGTTAATAACAGGACAGCAAGGAAATCAAACCAGTGAATCCTAAAGGAAATCAGCCTTGAATATTCATTGGAAGGAATGATGCTGAAGCTGAAGCTCCAGTACTTTGGCCACCTGATGCAAAGAATTGACTCATTGGAAAAACCCTGATGCTGGAAAAGATTAGGGCAGGAAGAGAAGGGGTCAACAGAAGATGATTGGATGGCATCATTGACTCAATGGACATGAGTTTGAGCTAACTCCAGGAGATGGTGAAGGACAGGGAAGCCTGTCGTGCTGCAGTTCATGGGGCTGTAAAGAGTCGAACACAACTTAGCAACTGAACACCAATAATATAATTTGTCTTTCTCTATAGGAGGAACAACATTAATGATGTTTTTAACTAATAAAACAATCTTATTAGGAGAAAAAGTAAAGTGGGAAATTACTAGGATTGGGTTAGTTCTTAATTGTGATGCATGTTGCTTAGTCACTGTCTTGTCATTGCGATGCATGAGTAGATAAGCAACTTTTGACTTGGAAGTAGCTTCTGAGCTGCTAAAAGCAGAGAATTTAAAAAAATAAATAAATAAAAGCAGAGAATTTTTGGACTAACGATAGTTTAGACGTTTATCGTGTTGCTTATAAACCATTATTAGAGTACTATTTGCATTAGCATTTAGAGATTGCAATTTATATGCATCCATTGTTCATCAATATAAATATTTGATACATAACATTTGATTATTTGGTTATATATTTTAGTCCTTGAGTCTCTTGAGGAGTGTGATGTTCTACAACTTTGTTCATTAGCATTTGCTCTGCCTGTATTCTGAGGCCACTCACAACCACTGATTTATTAATACTACAGCACTATAGTTAGAAGTCAGCACCCTGAGTCCTTAACCTGAATATGTTTAAACATACACAGGAATGTGTCTGTAATGAACGGAATGTGTTTCCCCAAAATTTATGTGTTGAAGAGCCGACTCCCCCAGTGTGATGGTATCAGGAGGTAATGCCTTTGGGAGGTGACTAGGTTTAGATGTGGTCACAGTGGGACACCTAGGATGGGATTACTGTCCTTTTCAGAAGAGGAAGAGACCAGAGTCCCCCCTCTTTCCATATGCATGCAAAGAAAAGCTCCTGTGAGGACAAAGAAAGGGCGTCTAGCCACAGGACAGGTAGCAGACTAAACCTGGTCACCTTGATCTTCAACTTCCCAGCTTCCAAAACTGTTGGAAATAAATGTCTACTGTCTAAGCCATCCAGTATGACATTTTGCATAAACTGGCCAAGATAACATCTAAATCTTTCCAAATCTAAAAGGAGTGCCTTGATCAATGAGATTTTTAAAATTTATATTATTTTTTAAATTAAAAAAATATATTGAAGTATAGTTGACTCAAAATGTGTTAATTTCTACTATACAGCAAAGTGATTCACACACACACACACACACACACACACACATATATATGTGTGTGTGTGTGTGTGTGTATATATGTTCTTTTTTATATTATTTTCCATTATGGTTTATCAGAGGATATTGAATATAGTTCCCTGTGCTATACAGTAAGACCTCATTGTTTATCTGTATCTAGTGAACTCTGGGAGTTGGTGACGGACAGGGAGGCCTGGCGTGCTGCGATTCATGGGGTCGCAAAGAGTAGGACACGACTGAGCGATTGATCTGATCTGATCTGATCTGATATCTAATACATTAGTCACACTGGGTGACTAATAATCAGCTCTAGATCACTGTGTTTTCAAGTAAACTTCAAAGTGTAAACATATTATAGTCATACGTTTCTGCTTTGGAAAAGAACATCTCACTGGATAGTTGCTCTTTTTTGTTTATTTTTTCCCTCTTTTTTAACTGCTAAGTGAGAAAACGTTTCTCAAAAAGGCATAGAATGAATAGTTGGTGGATTCAGCATTTTGGCCCCCTGAATTATGTCCACCTGTTTTCAAACTAGCCTGCATGTGTTTGTGATGCTCTGGGAGGTTATAAGAAAGTGCACTAAACAGTAAAAGTTGTAGGGATATATGTTTTTGTTTTCTTTTCTTTAGTTTTATTCCCTGCCTGATGTTGTAGTCCCTGCTCATGTTTTATGTCTCCTTCCTATCCAGAGTGATTTAAGATCATGCTTTCCTCATTTGATGAAAACAATGGAAAGGCTTAGCTCCCATGTGGGATTGCTAACAGATGATATTGAATCACTGGCCTAACTAACCAAAACTATGCTTTAAACCCTACTCTTATCTTTATATTTATAATCCTCTAACTATACTCACTTTGCTTGCCATGCTAAGTTGCTTCAGTTGTGTCCTGACTCTGTGCAACCCCATGGACTGTAGCCCACCAGGCTTCTCTGTCCATGGGATTCTCCAGCCAAGAATACCTGAGTGGGTTGCCATTTCCTTCTCTAGGGGATTTTCCTGACCCAGGGATCAAACCACGTCTCTTTGATAATCTATCTTGAGTTGTTTACTGTTTATCCATTATCATTACATTAGTTAATGGAATTTAAGAAATGTCAGGGAAGTCTTAATATTTTCCAATAAATATACTCTGAGTAGACATTTGGGTCTGAGTTATTTTGGTCCTCATAAATCTTGCCTCTTGAAAGATAATATTTCAGCCAAAAAATGGATATTTTTCTGTCAGAGAAAGAAAAAAGGAAAGATGAGTGCCTCTAATGGCAGGTTTATTATGAATGCTCTAATATCTGTCAACTCTGAGGAATGAGGTAGCAAGAGTCGGTTTTAAGCCCACAACTCTCTTGAGTCTGAAAGTATTCAATAACTTACTTGGTTTGAACAATTTATTATTTTGCAACCCACTCTATAAGATGACAAGATTAAATTATTCAGTCAATATTGCAGTGTTGGCTTTTGTCATGAATATATTTAATTTAATAAAAAGCACTGAATGACCCATTAATCATATAGTTATCATTTTACACATTGTATTTGTTGGCTCCATCTCTTTTTTTTTCATAGCATTAAGAACATTAATTAATTCATGACTATGATACATCATCCACAGTAAATGCCCCTAGAGCTCTGGCAGGTTAAAAAACTGGCCAAATATACATCTCCTAATGACATTTATCTTTGTACTTAAGGATATTACATGTGATAATATAGGGATTCTCCAATAGGAAGTGTCTATAGAACAATTTGGTCATGATTTATTTTTCAGGGTGGATTATCAGTTGCTCTGCATTTACACCACATTTCAAAGTCTGTTACAAGCACAACACTGAATCCAGGGAATTTTTTTTCCCCAAATTTTAACTCATAATAGCTGACACAGAAATATGTGTGTGTATATATATATATATATATTTTCAAATTTAGAAATATGTTAGATTTAAAATATTTTTCAGGAGCTCTGTGCATTTTGAAAAAATAAAATTTGGCTTTCTGGGTGTATCTTTCATTATTTGAATTAGTGTGTGACTGCTTGAGATGTTTTACCCACCATTCCAAGTATTGTTTAAGTCCAATGCTTTTAAAACTGATCCCTCTGAAATTTTCCAAATTCTTGTTAAGTTTTATATGGAAATAATCATTTCTTTTTTGGACAGTTGTTGACTAGCCAAGTTAGGGAGAAAATGATAGTTTTTTTCAAGTCTGTTTTCTCTAATATTTTGAGTATAGCCAATTATTTGAAATTTCTACCAATCACAGCTTCTCACTGCATGAATATTTTGGTCAAAGTAGCTTTCAATTAAGTGCTGATAGTATTTAAATGAAGTTTTGATCCAAGTATAATGTAATTGAAGTTATTTGGCTCTTCCAGATTGCTTGTCAAAAAAGATACGTAACTACTCTGAAAATGAAAGTGAAATTGCTCAGTCGTGTCCAACTCTTTGCGACCCCATGGAATGTAGCCTACCACACTCCTCCGTCCATGGGATTTTCAGGCAAAAGTACTGGAGTGGGTTGACATTTCCTTCTCCAGAGGATCTTCCTGACCCAGAGATGGAACCCAGGTCTCCCTCATTGTAGGCAGATGCTTTACCATCTGAGCCACCAGGGAAGACTACTCTAGATGTCAAAATTCTGCATATCTTAGTGTGTGTTTTTAATATTCCATCTTTCAGAGAAGACTTTATATTTCATTTGTCAGTGAATAGTGAACACAGCCTTTGTTATAGTTTTATTAAATCTTTCTCAAGTCTGACATTTTAGCATAAGAGACTCAAGACCCAAACCCCAGTGAATGCAGGCAGGAGCATTTTTAAGATGCATGATTGCCACCAAATGGTTTGCAGACTCCATGAGAAACACATCTTTAACCAACATATCATCCTGGAGTGTTTGTATGTTCATCATGTTCTGCATCAGTAGTTCAAAAATTTAACTAGTCTATTTTCTTCACAAGTGACTTTTTTAGAGAACAACAGGGCTAAGTTTGTTGTATCGTATAGACTCAGCTTCACTTTCTAACCTTGTCACCCTGAACCCTTTGGAAATATAATCTCAAGTCAATCTTCTATGCTTCTCATGGTATGAAAAGTAAAATATTTCCCTAAATATTTTTGGCATATCAACTTGGTCAAGCTTCTTAAAGCTTGATGTACAAATGTCATTAAAAAATGTAATTAAAGACTGAGTAGTCAATGGAAGTCTAATGCGAATGTACAGTAATTCATAGTGTTTGTATTAAAAAAATGCCAGAAATCTTCATTTTTGCTACCTTGATATAGCATGGGGCTTTCACATTGGCAACATTGAATACATCAACTTATTAAAAAATACTTTTATAAAAAAGGTATAATTAAAGAAAATATGAACAGACTGACCACAGTAAGACACAAAAATAAAAATAGGGGGAAATACTGTTTTGAGAATGAGGGAAAAGAAAAAGCACAAAAATAAGTGTATGGTCTTAGAACATGGGAGCAGTAACAACACTAAGGCAAGGATGGATTTTTAGGGGGTGAAGTTTTCTGCCAGGGGGTTACAGTTATGTAATACTGAGGATAATAACAAATAACGCCAACTGGGATTTTGGAAGAAACAGAATGACAAGCACTAATGGCCAACTATCTTGAAGCCTAGAAAAAAGTCATTTTTGAATTCAGGTGATCATATGTTCTTTTGTTTTCATATTTTTCCATGTTAACTATAATCTTCTCGGTTAGGAAATTGTTTAGTGTAATAAAATGGGATGATTGGGAGACTGCAAAGATTTGAAGTTATTGTCTAGAGTGGATTTCCTACTTTAAAAACACATTTCCATTACTCCTCATTGAATACACAAAAGCAAGAATATTCTCTGGTTACCAAACACATACAAACGTCTCAGCCTCATTCTTTTTGGATTTTATAGAAGGAGATCAATAAGAAGATAGATAAAAAGTCAAACTAGCTTGCCATCAAGATGAAACATTTCCCCCTTTCAGTGAATATTTAAGTTGTGGCATGAAATGGATCATAAAAGTTTTGGTGTATTATTTATATGGAGACAGCTTTCCTGTCTCATAAGCTCTTACTGTGCTCTGAGTGTACTGGGAGCCAAAGCAGCCGAGAAGAGACACGGAGAGTGCTAATCGATTGGGACAAACTTTCTGAAGTCCTTCTCTGTCCCTGCTGTGGGGTTACACATCTCTGATCCAGCTGGTTTTGGAGGGTGACTCTCATGGCCATGACTGACCCCCCAGTTTGGACTCCTCAGAGAGGTTTACATTACCTAACGAAGCTGCAAGTATTGATCCTGGCCCCTAGAAACTTGGCTCCTGCATGTATGATGACGGAGCACTGAGGTTTAGCCATTCTGTGTCTGCTCAGTGCATTAGCATTCAGCTGAATGCTTTTACACCAAAGAATAAATCTGATCTTGCACAACTGATCTTCTCACCCCAAGTTAGCATGTCAGAAGCTAGGACCCCTACATGTTAGTGAACTGGAAGATGACGGTAATGTCTGTACTTGTCCAGTTTTGTCTATCATCTCATATTGTTACGTATCTGTTATGTTGGAACTGGAAGAACCACACCCAGCCTTCTTTGTGTGTCTTTCCTATCACAGAGTTTGTAAATTTCAAAAAAAAAAAAAAAATGAATAAAAAAGCATCTTGATAAAACAGTGGTATTTTAGATATGAAGGATTAGTCAAAATCAAAATTGTCAATGCCTTATATGAAATTTTCCTGAAATGTCAGATATTTTTAAATACGTGCATGCTCAATCGTGTCCAACTCTTTGTGACTCCAGGGACTGTAGTTCACCAGGCTTTTCCATCCGTGGGATTTCCCAGGCAAGAATACTGGAGAGGAATGCCATTTCCTTCTCCAGGGGATCTTCCAACCCAGGGGTTGACCCCGCACCTCTGGCATCTCTTGCATTGGCAGGCAGATTCTTTACCACGAGTGCCAACTGAGAAGCCATTTGTAAATATGATTAATTTAAATATTGATGATGAGTCTTAATGGAATGTTAGCAAGAGCCCCACTATGGCTTATAAAAGCAACAAAATGTCTAATATCAAACCTCTTTTAGTACAGTTAGAGAGAGAGATAGATCCATACAGTGGGATGTTATAAGTTCTTCTAGAATTATATAAAGACATTTACTGTTACAAGTACCTAGTTTATTGATTTAAATTGCAGATCACAATTTAACTATCCTCTCTTTTAAAAATAAAAAATAAAGCACGAAAAATTAAACAAAATGTTTTCATTTCTATTTATTTGACTCAAAGGCAGACATGTTTGTCTTTTTTAGATGTATTTTCACAGTCAGTTCTATAAATTCAGAGCTTTTACTTAATGATGAATCTAAACTCCAGAGCTGTAGTTAACTGTTAATTCCTGAGCAACATATTGTCAGATTAGCTTCAGGGACTCCTTGCTGAATGCTAACTGGTTAGTTTGACCTTGCAGGGGATGAGGGAAACAGGACACGGATGGCTCCCTGTCGCCATGTGCTGAAGCAGAGCTGTGGGGGAAAGTGGTGGGGTGGGACCAGCTAGATTTTAGTTTTCCCTCCTTATCCAGTTCATATTTATTTCAGAATGTGTTAGAAAATTCAGAAAGTTAGACAATTTTTCGATTAGGTACGAATGACTTGGTATTGACACAAGGCTTCATAAACAACTTGGTATGAAATACCGTCTTGTCCTCTAACACTCAGGCTTCATTAAAGTAAATTAATGGGTACAAAACACACGAAAGCCAATTTCACTCACAATTTAAAAACTCACTTTGAGGGAGATAAATGATCGGATACATGTTTATAACATTTTCAAAGTGTGTAATAAATTCCCTGTTAAGCAAAAATGGAAAACTTGGTTAATGATATATTCCTGTGTTTATCTGTTTTGTTTCTTCTTTAATTATTTTTAATCTCAGTTTTGGCTGTTGTCTTATCTCAGAGAAATAGTGCCTGTGCATGCTCAGTCACTCAGTTGTGTCATACTCCTTTCAACTCCATAGACTGTAGCCCTCCAGGCTCCTCTGTCCATGGAGTTTTTCAGGCAAGCATAATTAAGTGGGTTGCCATTTCCTCCTCCAGGGTATCTTCCTGACCCAAGGATTGAACTCGCTTCTCCTGCATTGCCAGGCAGATTCTTTACCACTGAACCACCTGGGAAGCCCAAGAGAACAATAGACATGTTTCAAAGATGTTTTTTAAAAAGTAAATTATTTTTGTTGCTAAAGGATCAATGAATAAGAGATTTGGGGGGGAAAAAAGAAAAAAACTATATATAAATTTAGGACTGGTGAATAAATAGCCTCTGTTTTCATTTGGGCAGTTGCTCTCGGTTTCAACGAAAGTAAATATCCACTGTAACATACTAAAATATAGCTGAGAACATTTGCCCTTTTTTTCTCTGTTTTAAAATTTTGCATTAATATGCATCGTGTATTAAAAAATAAGTGTTTAAATGAAGAACATGCACAATATACATTTTTTTTAAGTTTTTATTTCCATGAGAACCAACCAAGATTAAGTTCACCATGCCCTTGCACCTGTGATAAGTGAGAAAAAATTTGCTGTTAGTCCCATGCTAATGTTCAAGGGACATTTCACACAGAACATGTCTGAATACATCTTTATACTGTGTATACAGTATATATACATATAAGGAAACTGTGCTATCCTGGAATCAAGAGAAGGGATGCAGGAAACAGTGTCTAGTCAAAATCAAAACGAGGGGAAATAGAGACAGACTAGCTCAGAGGCAAACCGATGTGAAATTGTGGAAATCAGAACACCTTAAAAGCTCCCCATCCACATTTAGCTATCCAAGACTATCCTAGATAAGTTAGAATATGATCTGATCTGTTTTTCTGAGTGGATTATTGAAACTTAGTTTTAGTGAGTAAAGTCTATATTAACAGTTTATCCAGATTCCAATACACCACCTCACTTAATATAGCTTCTATCATTGCCTTATACTTTTGGCTATTTGATCACAGGGCATCTCTCTTTCAAAGCAAATGGTCTATTTATATTGTTTATATAAAATGCATATTGTGAAGTCACTTAATGTCCATTTTGTTCATATGATCTAATATATACTCAACATATACACATATAACTTTATTTGTACTCATTATATTTTATTTCTAATTGTGTACCTATCTTTTTATTTACTCCATGCTAATAGACTTAAAAGTATTTCCCAGGTGGCACTAGTGGTAAAGAACTTGCCTGCCAATGCAAGAGATATGAGACATGAGTGTTTGATCCCTGAGTCCAGCCGATCCCCCTGGAGGAGGGCATGGCAACCCACTCCAGTATTCTTGCCTGGAAATTCCATGGACAGAGGAGTCTGGTGGGCTACAGTTGATGGGGTCAAAAAAGAGTCAGACACAGCTGAGCAACTAAACAACAACAACTGGAAAAAAAAGCATGTTTATTAAAAACTGCTACTCTCTAAACCACAAAAGAAATAAAAAGAGTTAGGGAACTAGATTAGTAACAGTGTAAAAGTTCTTGTCAGATAATAGTTTGCCATGTCAAATTTCATTTCATAGCTCATGACATCAAATGCTCTGTTTCCAGTTAGCAGGTGAGAATTGCTATCTGAGAATGAAAATTTCCTTTCCCACTCTTATTGTTAAGTGATAATTAATATTTTAAATCCAGGTGGATACCTGAAAATATGACCTCCAATATCACTTTTCTGAAATTGGGGAGGTATAAATCTTTATTATGAAAAAAGTGATATTTATGACTGTGGTGTGGTGTACTCTGTATGATCATACATATATATATATATGATGTGGAAACTGGCAGTAAGAGGAATTTAAGAGCAAAGGCAATGGCACCCCACTCCAGTACTCTTGCCTGGAAAATCCCATGGATGGAGGAGCCTGGTAGGCTGTAGTCCATGGGGTCGCTAAGAGTCGGACATGACTGAGTGACTTCCCTTTCACTTTTCACTTACATGCATTGGCGAAGGAAATGGCAACCCACTCCAGTGTTCTTGCCTGGAAAATCCCAGGGATGGGGGAGCCTGGTGGGCTGCCGTCTATGGGGTTGCACAGAGTCAGACACAACTGAAGCGACTTAGCAGCAGCAGCAGCAGCATAGATAGTAGATGATAAAAAATAACATACTTTTACTCTTTTTGTTCTTGGCTGAGAACCTCTTTTAATAAAAGACAGATTGGCCTCCAGAACTTATTGTAAGAGAATACATTTATTTCTTTTAAGCTACCAAATTTGTGCTAATGTTTTACAGCAGGCTCAGGAAACCAACATTTATATATTTATGTATAATCTCTCATTTCTATAATTTTGTTAGAGAGAAAATGTTATATACAAGAAAATATACACTATATAATTTTGGGGGATTGGCTTTTTCTAATAATGCCTTTGAGATACATCCAATTTTTTTCATGTACTAATAATTTGCTCATAACTTTTTTATTGCTGACTAGTAGTCCACTGTATATTGATACACCAGAGTTTGTTTACACATTTACCCATTGAAGGACATTTAGATTGTTCCCTGTTTGGGCTATTACAAATAGGGCTTCTATTAACAGTAAAAAAAGCAAAAAAGAAAAATTAACAGGAGAAAAACAATAGTTTAATAATATGTAATATCAGGTTTGATAATAGGTCTTCACTTCTGGTGTGTAAATCGGACTACCATAATTACATATCTGTGGCTGTTTTCCTCAGATAAATCATCACACCAATGAGAATAAGGCAATATACTATTCCACTTGTAAGATCAGTAGGAACATACTTCTGTCAAGGAGGAAGACATTTTCCTCTATCCTTCAGAGTTTTTCTGGTTGGTGTAAGAATTAAATTGACATGAGACAAGTTATCAGGAGACAAACCAAAGTTTAATAACATGTATATCTGGGAGAGACCCAGGAAAACTGAATAACTAATCTCAATGGCCAAAGCTCTCACCTTCAATGCCATCAGCAGCTAGAGACAAAAGAGGATGTTAGGGGTAATGGCTTGGGATTTCATAGGGGAGGAAGGCAATTCACATGGAGAAGAAAAGGCAAATTTTGGTTAAAAAAAATGTTTTCTGGGCCTGGGAGACAATGGGAAACAGAGTGGACTCTGATCTCAGGGTTTTCCCCATCACCCTAGTCCATGTTCTCTGCAGACATCTCTGGTGATGGCTCTATTCCAGGGACAGGTCCTCTATCTAAATTCTTCTGGACAGCCAAGGAGGAAGGTCAAAGCTTCGAGTCTTTGGGGCTTTGATTTTGTTTTTTCTTTCAGTTCAAAATAATTCACATCCCAGAGAGACACATTTTATGGTAGCAAATTTTACTCTACTTATAAAAAACAAGCATTTCTTTTCCAAGGTGATGTAACGTTGATGAGATTAGTATGTTGTTTAGTTGCTAAGTCATGTCTGACTCTTGTGACCCCATGGACTGTAGCCTGCCAGGCTCCTCTGGTCCATGGGATTTTCCAGGCAAGAATACTGGAGTGGGTTGCCATTTCCTTATGACTATTGGGAAGATTGAGGATCTTCCCAATCCAGGGATCCAACCCATATCTCCTGCATTGGCAGGTGGATTCTTTACTGCTGGGCCACCAGGGAAACCCATGTTTAGCATGAGAAGCTGTTATTTCTTATGGGATTGTCAAGAATTACCACATTCCCTGAAATGTCACTGACTTATGTCAAGTTGCTTTCATGGCACCCCAGTGACTGGCTCTTCATTTATTTGAATGTAAAGCAATGTTAATGTAGCCCCATGGATCCTTAGAGAATTGTGTAGTATTGCTTACATTTCCACATGCATACAAATCAAATAGAGATCTTGTTAAAATGCAGATGCTGAATCAGATCAGTCGCTCAGTCATGTCCAACTCTGTGACTCCATGAATCACAGCACGCCAGGCCTCCCTGTCCATCACCGTCTCCCAGAGTTCATTCAGACTCAGGTCCATCGAGTCAGCGATGCCATCCAGCCATCTCATCCTCTGTCATCCCCTTCTCCTCCTGCCCCCAATCCCTCCCAGAGTCTTTTCCAATGAGTCAACTCTTCGCATGAGGTGGCCAAAGTACTGGAGTTTCAGCTTCAGCATCAGTCCTTCCAAAGAAATCCCAGGGCTGATCTCCTTCAGAATGGACTGGTTGGATCTCCTTGCAGTCCAAGGGACTCTCAAGAGTCTTCTCCAACACCACAGTTCAAAAGCATCAATTCTTCAGCGCTCAGCCTTCTTCACAGTCCAACTCTCACATCCATACATGACCACAGGAAAAACCATAGCCTTGACTAGACGAACCTTTGTTGGCAAAGTAATGTCTCTGCTTTTGAGTATTCTATCTAGGTTGGTCATAACTTTCCTTCCAAGGAGTAAGCATCTTTTAATTTCATGGCTGCAGTCAACATCTATAGTGATTTTGGAGCCCAGAAAAATAAAATGACACTGTTTGCACTGTTTCCCCATCTATTTCCCATGAAGTGGTGGGAGCGGATGCCATGATCTTCGTTTTCTGAATGTTAAGCTTTAAGCCAACTTTTTCACTTTCCACTTTCACTTTTATCAAGAGGCTTTTTAGTTTCTCTTCACTTTCTGCCATAAGGGTGGTGTCATCTGCATATCTGAGGTTACTGATATTTCTCCCGGCAATCTTGATTCCAGCTTGTGTTTCTTCCAATCCAGTGTTTCTCATGATGTTCTCTGCATATAAGTTAAATAAACAGGGTGACAATATACAGCCTTGACATACTCCTTTTCCTATTTGGAACCAGCTCTTGTTCCATGTCCAGTTCTAACTGTTGCTTCCTGACCTGCATACAGATTTCTCAAGAGGCAGATCAGGTGGTCTGGTATTCCCATCTCTTTCAGAATTTTCCACAGTTGATTGTGATCCATACAGTCAAAGGCTTTGGCATAGTCAATAAAGCAGAAATAGATGTATTTCTGGAACTCTCTTGCTTTTTCTATGATCCAGCAGATGTTGGCAATTTGGTCTCTGGTTCCTCTGCCTTTTCTAAAACCAGCTTGAACATCAGGAAGTTCACAGTTCACATATTGCTGAAGCCTTGCTTGGAGAATTTTGAGCATTACTTTACTAGCGTGTGAGATGAGTGCAATTGTGCAGTAGTTGGAGCATTCTTTGGCATTGCCTTTCTTTGGGATTGGAATGAAAACTGACCTTTTCCAGTCCTGTGGCCACTGCTGAGTTTTCCAAATTTGCTGGCATATTGAGTGCAGCAAAAACAAGACCAGGAGCTGACTGTGGCTCAGACCATGAACTCCGTATTGCCAAATTCAGACTCAAATTGAAGAAAGTAGGGAAAACCACTAGACCATTCAGGTATGACCTAAATCAAATCCCTTATGATTATACAATGGAAGTGAGAAATAGGTTTAAGGGCCTAGATCTGATAGAGTGCCTGATGAACTATGGAATGAGGTTCGTGATACTGTACAGGAGACAGGGATCAAGACCATTCCCATAGAAAAGAAATGCAAAAAAGCAAATTGGCTGTCTGGGGAGGCCTTACAAATAGCTGTGAAAAGAAGAGAAGTGAAAAGCAAAGGAGAAAAGGAAATATATAAACATCTGAATGCAGAGTTCCAAAGAATAGCAAAAAGAGATAAGAAAGCCTTCCTCAGAAATCAGTGCAAAGAAATAGAGGAAAACAACAGACTGGGAAAGACTAGGGATCTCTTCAAGAAAATCAGAGATACAAAAGGAACATTTCATGCAAAGATGAGCTCAATAAAGGACAGAAATGGTATGGACCTGACAGAAGCAGAAGATATTAAGAAGAGATGGCAAGAATACACAGAAGAACTGTACAAAAAAGATCTTCATGACCCAGATAATCATGATGGTGTGATCACAGACCTAGAGCCAGACATCCTGGAATGTGAAGTCAAGTGGGCCTTAGAAAGCATCACTATGAACAAAGCTAGTGGAGGTGATGGAATTCCAGTTGAGCTATTCCAAATCCTGAAAGATGATGCTGTGAAAGTGCTGCACTCAATATGCCAGCAGGGACCCAAATTCCGAATATTTAAACAAGCTCCTCAGTGATCTCCATCCTTCTGGTCCTTGGACCTCCCTTTCAGCAGCAAAATCATCAGACTCCTAGGAATCAATACTGGGTTTTCCTCACCAGTTGATGGTGCAGTGCTATGGACTCTATCTCCTACCCTGTCTTCTGGGTCTTCCTTGGAGCCACGGTGATGCTGTTACTGAGATGCTGTTGCCTGTCATACCTCAATGAGAAATCATTCCTGCTTGTTTCCGTCTCTTTCTCCAGGTTGGGGTTTCCCTGGTGGTTCAGCAGTAAAGAATCCACCTGCGATGCAGAAAAGCAAGTTTGATTCCTTGATGAGAAGGATTCCCTGGGGAAGGGAATGGCAAGCGACTCCAGTGTTCTTGCCTGGAAAATCCCATGGACAGAGGAGTCTGGTGGGCTATAATCCATGGGTCACAAAAAGTTGGACACAACAACTAAGCCGCCGCCACCACCACCACTCCAGGTTGAGATCCAAGGACAAAGAGAGATGTGTCTCATACGGATCCCTTTTCTTTCCAAACTTGCCTCCTCATCACGTCTTCTACTTTGATCTTTCCACCAACTATCTCTGACCCTTTCCTTGTCTACATTCTCCCACTCCTTTCGCTCCTTCTGGCTTCTCTCATTCCTTCTTCTCATTTCTTGCCTTTCATTTTCCTTTTTGTAGCCCCACAAACCATTGGTTTTGAGAAGTGAAATATTTCCTGCTCCATCAGTAAACAAAGGTTGTCACAGTCATCAGTGATTTACAGCCACCTCCAAGATGGTGAGCTTGTAAGCCCTGCGGAACTCAAGGAGGAAAGAAAACCTGCCGTCTACCAGCCATCAGACTGCAGCCGCTCCCCATGGTGTGCCCTGGGGAAACTCAGGATGTGAAAACACAGGATACTGGCCCCAGGTGGCTGAGGGGCACATCAGAGGAAGGATGTCAGTGAGCCCAGACTCTTGGATCTTCCTACGTATATACAAAAGTGGTAAATTCCTTAACTTGGGATTTCTAGTTTAGTTTGCATGCATGCATGCATGTGTGCTCAGAAGCTCAGTCATGTCAAACTCTTTCCAGTTTGGTTTAATTAATAGTAATCTTTTGTAGATTTCTGTAGGATTTTTTTTTAAATCTAGTTGATTATTCACTGACCTTGAATCCCTTTGTTAAAACCCACCTCAAATGTCAAATTCCATCTTAAAAACCTTGCTTCCCAACCAATGTCCTTGTCCCTCCTCCTGTGATCCCATAAAATTTTAGGTGTATCTTTGCTACCAAACTATTTTCATAGTTATTTATTTCCCAGTGCGTCTGTCCACCTCCACCAGTATATTTTGAATTCATTGAAATCAGAAATCCTGCTCTATTTTCCATTATTTTATTTCACACAATTAATCAATAATTCTGAATGCAAAAAAAAAAAAAAAAGCAGTAGTCTTTTGTTCCTACCATGTACCCTTTGTTGCAAAAGTCCTGTATATCCTAGCCGCTGCCTCCCCTTCTGGGAGCAGTTCTCTTAGCATTACTTAAAATTTTGCTTCCTGGCCCCAAGTTCTAAAAATTTCTGAGTAAAACATAACTCTTAATATTTGTGAAAGTTGCTCCATCATGTCCGACTCTTTGTGATCCCATGGACTATACAGTCCATGGAATTCTTTAGGCCAGAATACTGGAGTGGGAAGTCAGTCCCTTCTCCAGGGGGTCTTCCCAACCCAGGGATCGAATCCAGGTCTCCCATGTTACAGGCGGATTAAAATATATAAAATCATAAATTTAACTTTTAGATTGTGAATATTTTTTTAGTTGACAGCTTGATCCTTTTCTTTCTTGTTTTCTTTTGCCTTCTCCTTCTTCCTACTTCCCCCTCCTCTCGTCCTCCCTCCCACTTCTGAATTGATTCAAACCTTGCCTTTTTGGTAGTTTGTAAATTACACACACTCACCAGCTCAGCTCTCTTTGCAACCCTACTTGAGAAGATGGTAAAACATTCCCAAAGGGGATTTATAATTTTAGGCATCTAGCAGAGATAAAGTACTGATAGACTAATCTTTATTATGCATTGCCAACTTTCTATCTCTTTGTATTAATTTGAGATTTGCATCCTGTCGTGTTCTTCACACTTAGGTTGTAGGGAACTGTTTTAGTCTAGTTCATTCCATTACAAAACTTTTTTTCAGGATAAGCACAATCAATTGATTTAAAAAAAAAAAAGATTATACCCTTAGTATTGTAAGTTTATAAGAAGTATCTGCCAGTTGTACTGAAGTTCTGGCCCTATTACATATGTTCTTCAATTTTCCTTGTTTGCCTCTGAGTGCTGCATTATATGCTTTCACTACTCACCTTTCCACACCCTTTGTAGGGATCCCTTTCCACTTACTGTTTGGTTAGTTTACATCATTCTCTCCTGGCCACTTTTCTTCCATCTGTAGCTTTCATTTGAAATAAGCTCTAGAAGCTGCTCACAGGAAAGCAAGCTTAAACTCTGACCCACAATATGTTTTTGCAATAACAGTGGAATCTACAGGGATCTGGTGGTAACAGTGTGGCTGATATATTGTGTTTGCATTTTATTAATGTTTACACATATTGCTGTTCTATTTCCCATCATCTCTTCACAGATGATAGCTTTGCTATAAGCTCTGCAACTTAATTATCAAAAAAAGGTTGTTAGAGCCACCAGCTCTGAAACCAGTTCTCAAGCATGAATATTGAACACAATTTTATGCCTAAAATTTATGATTTCATGTATTTTAAATTTGATTTACATTAAATTGTTTTCAAAACAGGAACTTCATTAGAATAAATCATCTGACTGTGACATCATAATAGAAATGCAAAAATTCTGATCATTCCTTCAATTGATAACTGGCACTTGCATAAAACTTTATTGAATAAAATAATCTAATAAATATTATTCTAAATCACCTAATTAGTGGAAGAGTAAACTTTATTGGCTATAAATCAAGTAACATAAATTTCTGAACTGATTGTCCATGCAACAGTTAGTAAATTCTTGAGCTTTTAATGACTACCCAAGGAAAGGAGAAAATGTTCTATGATTTGTTGGAAGGGAGATATTTTTCTCTCCCCGTCTAGATTTTTCTGAATGGTCTTATTAATTAAATTGAGATAAGACAGATTAACAGGAGAAAACCAAATCCAAATAAGTATTTATAGGACCTCCGAAAATATGAGACACCAAAGCTATTGAGGGTTATAGAGTGCTTAGGGGCCTGGTGCTCCAAAGAGGAGAAGGGTGGTTCACAAAACACAAGACGGTAAGAGCAAGTATCTGACAATGAGATGCCTGCCCTGCTACATAGATCAGTCACTCATAAGAGAGTATCCCTTAGTAGGAACTCTGTCCCTGGCCAAGCACCTTTCTAAGTTAATTTAGGCAACTGAAGTGAAAGTGAAAGTCTCTGATTCTTTGCGACCACATGGAGTATACAGTCTATGGAATTCTCCAGGCCGGAATAATGGAGTGGGTACCCTTTCCCTTCTCCAGGGGATCTTCCCAACCCAGGGATTGAACCCAGGTCTCCTGCATTGCAAGCAGATTCTTTACTAGCTGAATCACAAGGGAAGCCCAAGAATACTGGAATGAGTAGCCTATCCCTTCTCCAGCAGATCTTCCCAACCCAGGAAGATCTTCCCGACTTCTTGATGATGAGATGCTTGCCCTGCTACATAGATTGGTTATTCATAAGCCGGATACCCTTTGTAGGAACACTTTCCCTGGCCAAGCATCTTTCTAAGTTAATTTAGGCAACTGAGGAGGAGGTTAAAAGTACTTCCTGAGCCTTTTGGACCTTGGTTGTGATGACTTAAACAATAATGAATAATGTGAGAGTTGCAAGTTAAGTTTTGTTTGGGGCAAAATGAGGACTATAGCCTGGGACAAAGCATTCCAGATAACTCTGAGAAGCTGCTCCAAAGAGGGAGGGGACAAGGTTAACATATATGTGATTTTGGTGAAAAGAAAGTACAGGCAATCTAGCGCATATATATTCCTTTTTTTTTTTTTTTTGGCAGAAGTTTCTGCTAGTCTTGAGGATCAGATATCACCATGGAAGATTTTAGTAATTTTCTAAATATGAGGATATATATAAGGCTTGGGCTCATAAAATTAGCTCCTGAAAATATCTAACTCTCTAAAGACATGTTCTGTCCTTTCCCTTCTCCCCTGAGCACAGAGTGCCTCATTTCTGCTCTTCGCCCTGAACTCCTTTCAGAGTGATGAAAGTCAGCAACTGCAGCAACACATGATTTAATCTTTGAAGAGACACATGGCAAGTACCAATTTGTAGTTAACAGCTGACTTTGCCTCAAAATAATCCATATGACCAAGTAACCCCTTTGGATGCTCATTCTGAACCTCTTCAGCTGCCCAGCCTTCAACTCAGGTGAGATGCTTTTGCTTTTTAAAGGATGCCCAAAATAAACCTCTAAACAATAAAATGTGAATGAAAAAGTCTGTTTTTCCTCACTTTCATCATTAGTAATGCACTTCCTCACACATCAGTTGGTAAAGATTTCCAAGTAAAGTTTAGATTTTCTGTTCTGGTTTGATCTCATTGAATTATTTGATGGTTATTTATATAATGACAGTGAAATAAATCTGTGTTTGTCCTAAAACGAGGCTTTAGGCTCATGAGGCTTTAGGCTTCTTTAATTATTAATACGCTTAAAACCAAACTGGATGCCTGAAGCTACAATGAATGATACTGAGCCACTGACACCTTCGCATGTCCCAAATATGATAAAAAATTTAAAAATACTCCTACAATTTTCTAAAATTCCCCTAGGATTCAGTCCATCCCACACGAAAAATGGCTCAAGTAGATGATTCCCTCATTTTTAAAATTCTCTCATTTCTTGTCCTTGTAAATACCAAACTTTTGGAATACCAAAATACCAAACTTCACCCTACCTCTCTACCTGCAACTTCCAGTCTTTGCTGGTTCTCTTTCCAAACCCATCATTATTGAAATGTCCCTGGACTCAGTCATAACACTAGTCTCTTTATTTACTTCTATCTGCTACTCATGTTTTCAATATATGAATCTTGATCTTCTTTCTCTAGGTTCCAATGACCTACTGCCTATTTCACATTCCAGCTTATATGTTGGTAGGCATCTTCAGCTTAACATATACAAACAGATCTTTAAAAAAATTCCCAACTCTTCATGTTCTCCAGTCTTTGTCCTATCAACAAAAATATTATTAATACTATTCATCTGGCTTCTTAGTCCCCAAAATACTCAAAGACATTTATCTCTTGCTGTCACACTCATCATTCAACATATCAGCAAGCCCTGCCAGGTCTGTCTTCAAATATATTCTAAATTTCACTTGTAGCTTCTTTTGAATGAGAAACACTGCAGTTTGAACCACAAGAACTCTGCTTTTTCTGATGTAGCTTCCTAGATGGTTTCTGTGTTACCAGTCTTATTCCTGAGGATAAAACTTGTTGTATAGAGACAAGGATAACAGTTTAATTACATGAACCGGGTCATTTCACTCCCTTTTCCAAAACATTTCCAAAGGTTTCTATTCACAATCAAAATACTAAAATTCCCTGACCACAGTCCACTGTGTGCACATGCTCAGTCACCTTAGTCCTGTGTGACTCTCTGCATCGCTCTGGACTATAACCTGCCAGACTTCTCTATCCATGGGATTCTCCAGGCAAGAATATTAATTTAAAAATAAGAAAGTAAAAATGAGTAATCACTTAGAATTTCAGTACATAAATATCATCAATTATTCTGTGCTTGCAGTATGGTGACCCCCTAATAATTCACATCTTATGGTTTTACCCAGTAGATTATGGCAAAGATGATGGAACAGTCAACCCCTGATTAAATCAAGTTTTTATCACAAAAGTGATGGGACATCTCTTGCTTGACG
Source organism: Bos indicus x Bos taurus (assembly GCF_003369695.1). Lineage (NCBI taxonomy): Eukaryota > Metazoa > Chordata > Mammalia > Artiodactyla > Bovidae > Bos > Bos indicus x Bos taurus. The sequence goes on along the minus strand of NC_040099.1, from coordinate 5,904,473 downwards.
AGACAAATATGCTACTACTATGATTATGACAGTAAACTTTGGGTGGCCTGTACAAGTTAAAAATACTACCCAGCTAGATGAGAGCAATAACTTCAGTTCAGTTCAGTCGCTTAGTCGTGTCTGACTTTTGGCGACCCCATGAATCGCAGCATGCCAGGCCTCCCTGTCCATCACCAACACCCAGAGTCTACTCAAACTCATGTCCATCAAGTTGGTGATGCCATCCAGCCATCTCATCCTTTGTTGTCCCCTTTTCCTCCTGCCCTCAATCCCTCCAAGCATCAGGGTCTTTTCCAATGAGTCAACTCCTTGCATGAGGTGGCCAAAGTATTGGAGTTTCAGCTTTAGCATCAGTCCTTCCAAAGAACACTCAGGACTGATCTCCTTTAGGATGGACTGGTTGGACCTCCTTGCAGTCCAAGGGATTCTCAAAAGTCTTCTCCAACACCACAGTTCAAAAGCATCAACTCTTTGGCACTCAGCTTTCTTCACAGTCCAACTCTGACGTCCATACATGACCACTGGAAAAACCATAGTCTTGACTAGACAGACCTTTGTTGGCAAAGTAATGTCTCTGATTTTGAATATGCTATCTAGGTTGGTCATAACTTTCCTTCCAAGGAGTAAGCATCATTTAATTTCATGGCTGCAATCACAATCTGCAGTGATTTTGGAGCCCCCAAAAATAAAGTCTGACACTGTTTCCACTGTTTGCCCATCTATTTCCCATGAAGTGATGGGACCAGATGCCATGATCTTCGTTTTCTGAATGTTGAGCTTTAAGCAAACTTTTTCACTCTCCTCTTTCACTTTCATCAAGAGGCTTTTGAGTTCCTCTTCACTTTCTACCATAAGGGTGGTGTCATCTGCATATCTGAGCCTATTGATATTTCTCCTGGCAATCTTGATTCAAGCTTGTGCTTCTTCAGCCCAGTGATTCTCATGATGTACTCTGCATAGAAGTTAAATAAGCAGGGTGACAATATACAGCCTTGACATACTCCTTTTCCTATTTGGAACCAGTCTGTTGTTCCATGTCCAGTTCTAACTGTTGCTTCCTGACCTGCATATAGGTTTCTCAAGAGGCAGGTCAAGTGGTCTGGTATTTCCATCTCTTTCAGAATTTTCCACAGTTTATTGTGATCCATACAGTCAAAGGCTTTGGCATAGTCAATAAAGCAGAAATAGATGTTTTTCTGGAACTCTTGCTTTTTCGACAATCCAGTGGATGTTGGCAATTTGATCTCTGGTTCCTCTGCCTTTTCTAAAACCAGCTTGAACATCTGGAAGTTCATGGTTCACATATTGCTGAAGCCTTGCTTGGAGAATTTTGAGCATTACTTTACTAGCATGTGAGATGGGTGCAATTGTGCGGTAGTTTGAGCATTCTTTGGCATTGTCTTTCTTTGAGATTGGAAAGAAAACTGACCTTTTCCAGTCCTGTGACCACTGCTGAGTTTTCCAAATTTGCTGGCATATTGAGTGAAAAGCACTTTCACAGCATCATCTTTCAGGATTTGAAATAACTCAACTGGAATTCCATCACATCCACTAGCTTTGTTTGTAGTGATGCTTTCTAAGTCCCACTTGAATCAGAGGACCTCAATTCTGCAACTGCAATGGCCTGAATTCTGCCTACATTCCTTTGAGCTTGGAAGGGTGTATTAGACTGCAGAAAGGAACTCAGACAGGCCTACAGCTTGCATAAACTCTTGTGAGACCTGGATCAGAGCACCCAGCTAGGTCATGTCCAGACTTCTCACCTATGAAAATCTCTGTAATAATAATGTGTGTTATTCCAAGCCACTAAATTTGTGATTGTTATACATCAATATAAGGCAAAAGTATTGATATTAATAACTATATTGTAATTCAATTTTTTTCTAATTTATAACGCAGAAAAATAAAAACAAATTTTTTCAAATAATATGGGTTCTAAAATGATTGGTCAGAAATGTCAAGGCCTATACAGAACTACATAAAAGCACCTGGAATGGAAATAAGATTTTTCTGTTTTTTGTTGCGTTAAAAATTAGATCACAGTGTAGCCAGAGGCATTTGTGCAAATTCATGGCAACTGTATATTTGAACTATTTTGTATTCCTCTATGATTATATGTATGTTTCTTTGAGATCAGATTAGGTCAAAGGATATGTAAGGTGTTCATTTGTCACAAATAATTTACATTATATTTCTTCTGAGGAAATGATAATAAAAGCTGACTGAACTTTTCAAATAGTTGTTCTGCAATTTTAGACATGTAAATTGCTTTCCTGCTTCAGGCAATGACAACCAAGTTATTCTTTGGTGTTTGAAGAATATTTGAAAAAGAACTTTTGCATTATATTCTGGTTTTGATTTTAATTGATCTTTAAAGTTATCAATGACAATGCAAGTGCAATATTTGTAGGCACTCATGCATGGTTTGAAGGATGAGTTTGTCCGAGGTTGTGGTATACATTTCTGCCATCATGTAATCTTTAGGTTTCTTGGGACATTTTCTTATAAATCCATTGTAAGTCAACACTGAAATCTTCTGACCTCTTATGTATTAAGTATATATAATAGTATCCATCTATCTATCTGCATATATGACAGAAATATTCAGCGAACACCATCCTCATGGAGGACACTAAGGGATGCTTCTTAATTAAAAATAACAATTTCATATTGCCGTTAAAACACTGGTGCTAAGTTGTTTCACTTGTGTCTGACTCTTTGTGTCCCTATGGACAGTAGCCCACCAGGCTCCTCTGTCCATGGAATTCTCCAGGCAAGAATACTGGAGTGGGTAGCCATGATCTCCTGCAGGGAATCTTCCTGGCCCAGGGGTCAAACTCACTTCTGCATCTCCTGAATTGGCAGATGAGTTCCTTACCACTAGTGCCACCTGGAATAAGATAAAAACTCTACAGTCTACAAAACTCAAGGTAAAAATAGTTATTGCTAATGAGAATATATTTTTGCCTAGGGAATTCCATGGATAGAAGAGCCTGGTGAGCTACAGTCCATGGGATCACAAAGAGTTGGATACAACTGAGTGAGTAACACACACAATGATAATATGTAACTTGAACTCCTTATAATAAGAAAATAAAATAGAAATAATGAGTTGTGTAGTCTCATTTTTAATAAAAGAAAGCCTATTGTTTATTATATCAGGTGTAAGGTTAATAGTTTTTTAAAGAAAAAAATGATATTAATGGTAAGAACTTTTGATAGTAAAACTGATATTAGTATTTTTATGATTTGTTATATATCATTTTATTTCTGAAACTGTACAGCAATGAGGAAATGCTGGAAAATGTCCAATTTCATATATTTTACAGTCATTTTTTTCAATAAAATTTATTAAGTCCTTTCTATGCTTGTTGTAGGTCTGGGTATACTGTTTGAAGGAAACTGACATTTTCTATGTAGAGTCATGTATCATCAATTACACAGTAATATATGTAACTCACCATTTCCCAATGAATGCTGGACATTGTATATAGAGCAGTGATGACTGAGAAGAAAAGTGGGATGTGAATGCCTTTTCTTCTGTTCAACTGATGGTTGTGGGAGTTTGAACCAATTTCAGCATCACTTAAGCTGGTTTGAGCCTTGTTATGGTTATCTTCAGCCAAATTTGGTTTCAAATTCGATTTTATCTTATACCGATGAGAAAAAGATGTTTTCCTCTCTAATTCTGCTCCTGATTTCCCCATGTACCTCTACCCTAGATGTGGTTTCTTCTACTCTTGTATCCCATTATATGACAAGCTCCAATTGCCTCCTGCCCAGGATTTACAAATTTAGTGGGAAAGGCAAGTTTGCTCTCTCTTGAAATCTGATTTCAGTGTCTCATGGCCTCATGTGTGCCTGGGTCTCTGCGGTGCAGCTTTCTCAGTTACTTTCCCTTTCTTCTTGAAACAACCCAGTGATGAGTACGTTTGGTAATGTTAGAGGGGCAGGATGCCCTGTCCCTGCTTCATGGTAGGAGGCTAGGAGGCCTATAGGGACATGCCTGCAGGATTGGTATGGACTTGGCTTTATCGCTCTTCTCCAGTGGTGGAAGGTGCTTTTTCTCTCTTTCTCCCAGCCATAACGGGTCTTCACCTGGGTCCTGGGGATGGCAGGACAGCTTCCCTCTCTCCAGTGGCTTGAGACCTTTTGTCTGTGAGGGAGAAGCTCGTGGGTAGGAAGACTGTGATTGGCAGTTGACAGCTGCTCCTTCGTTGCTCTGCCTCAGATGATCCAGTGCCCACGCCCATCTTGCCTTGGGGTGGGACCCCATGTCTTTATCTATCCAACCATTTGGTAATATGACAACCTCAGTATTCTAATGGGCTCAAGAAGAGTTCTTATTTTACTGTTTATCTGGCTTTTTTGGTAGTCAAGCATCAACTTGAAAAAATGCACAAATGACAGTTGTCAGTCAAGTTTTATGTGGAGCAAAATGAGGACTAAATAGCTCAGGAGAAAGCACCTCAGATAGCTCTGAGAGTCTGTCCCAAATAGGCAGGGCAGGAAGGTCAGCATATATGTGATTTCGGTGAAGGGGGAGTACATGCAATCAAGTACACATTTTTTGTAGAAGTTTTCTGCTTGTCTCATGAAGATTACTGCTAGTCATGAGAAGCAGACATCACCATGAAGGATTTTAGTGCTTTTCTAAAAAAAAAAAGAGAGAGATACAAAAACTGGGCTCATAAAATTGGCTCCTGAGAATATTTAACTATCTGGAAAGACTGTTCTGCAAGTTTTTTTTCCCGAGCACAGAGTGTCTCATTTCTGCTCCCCACCCTGAACCCCTTTCAGGGTGTATTGAAAGCCAGCAGCTGCAGCAGCATGTGACTTCATTCTTATGGAGGTAGACATCAAGTGCCAATGGCAGGTCCCCATTAGTAGTTGACACAAGGAAGGGGCAGTGTATTTTCCAGCCTTTAGTGTCCTCCGTGTAGGTGAACACCAAAATATATTTTCAAATATATCTCTGGATACACCAGAGCAGTATCCAGAGAATAGAACAGTGGTTTCTAGTGGCGCAGGTATGGGGTGTGGGTCAGGGAAAGGAGCTGTTTAAGAAGTGTAAATCTTCCATAAAGTAAATAGAATAAGTTCTAAAGACCTGCTGGGCAACACAGTGTCTATAATTAACCATATTGTATTGTGCGGGTCAATATTTGGTAAGAGGGTAGATCTCACATTAAGTGTTCTTGCCACAATTAAAAATAAATAAAGGGAAAAAAGGAGACCTCTAAGGCTAAAATCAGTTGTTTTCCACAAATTTTTTCTTCGACTCTGTTCTAAATATTTCTTGGCAATGGGTTAGCCTCTTGCCAGAAACCCATTGTGGTTTTGTAAATAAACATTCTTCATATAAGCCACAACATTGTGTCCAATAAGCAGTGGAAGGAGCTCATCTAGAGGTCAAGAAATGTTCAACAATTGAAAAGTGACAGTAGATATTTGTAATAACCCTCTCATTTAATCAGAACAATAATGCCTTGATGTAGGATTCTGTTTGTACCACCAATTACCATTAAAGAAATCAGAGCAAAGAAAAGTTATAATATTTTGTCCCAGGCCACAGCATTATAAAGATGGGAAGCTGGGATCCAGAGTTGATATCTGTGCTTATTGCCATCATATTATTCTTCATCCCTGTCCTACTAGTAATTTCAAGACAATCTAAGGTATTCTTACACTCCCATGCTTTTTGATTATGTATTTTAACTTAAGAAGTGGAAAGGAATTTGAAAACAGATTTCCATAGCTGAAACTGCCAATTAACTACTAAGAAGAGGAAATCCTAAGAGCCTGTGATGAGACTTGACATTCAAAGGCTGATGCTGTCTCCTAAAGGATGTATAAGCTTTTGGTAATTTTAAAGTCTAAATTTAGAATGTTAGGACTGAGACTCTCAGCTCAGGCTTCATAATTAAGTGATAATAGGAGTATATATACCATGACGTGAGGCTTAGGAGCTACAACAGCTACTGCTTCTAATATAAGATTAGGTATCAGATATATAACAGAAAAAAAATACATTTTTCAAGCAATAGTTTTTCCTGTTTTTAGTGTAATAGTCTGAGAATAAAATACTGGAAGGAAAGAAGATTTATTAATGTAAAGAAAAGGAATGCATTATAACTCTGACTGAAGGCCAGTAAGTACATAAGATAATTGCTACAGAGAATATATAGATTCATCACAAGCCAGCATTTGAAAGTTTGAAATATTAATTTAGAAGTTTGATTTTAAATGTAATGAAAAGCATTTAATACAAGTATATACATAATATATAACCTGAATTAAAAGCCTCTAAATTGTATAGTAAAAGTAAGCAAACATTTATCATCTTGAAAGTCTTTAGCAATGAGGTCATTAGGGCAACATATTTTTAACTGGTGTATGCATAGCCACAAAAAGTCAAGTGAGAAGGCTAATGAAGGTTATGTTTGCAAAGGGCACATAAGTCATGTGGTTTTGTTACCAAATCCACGCTCTCCAGTGAACCCAAAAGATGAGGTATTGCAGCAAGGAATATGAATAAAGTCAGCTGATTGAGAAGTCAGACTAATGTCTCAAAGTAACCATCTTGCTGGAGTCTGGATGCCAGGTTCTTTTAGGGATCAGAGATGGGGGAGGGGTGAGGAAACAAAGTAAAGAAGCCTAGTAGTCTTGCAGATATCTCCTAGAATGGTAAGCCTCAGGCAAGAGGATGTGTTAATTTCTTCTTTCCTGCCATCCACAGGGTCCTGAACAAAGGCACTTTAGCTTACCCACATCTTTTGGGTTCATTGGAGAGCTTAGATTTGGTAACAGAACCACATGACTTACGTGCCCTTTGCAAACATAACCTTCATTAGCCTTCTCATTGACTTTTTGTGTCTATGTATACACAGTTAAAAATATGTTGCCCTAATGACCTGATTGTTAAAAACTTTCAAGATGTCAAATGTCTGCTTACTTTTACTATAAAATTTAGATGTTTTTAATATAGGTAGAGGAGCAGGATTCTCTGAAGCTAGCCATTATTTATTATTATAATTGCAAAAGAGGCAAAAAAAAAAAAAGTTAAAGTCAGAGAAACAGATCGAGCATGAATGAGTCAAAATTCACTTTTTTATATTTTAAGTAACTTATTTTATAAAAGAAAGAGTTAATCATGAAATCAGTAACTGCTATCTCCTAAAAGTTTGTGTGTATATTAATTCACTGGAGAAATTTACAATCCTAGGTTACTGATAGACTTTATGACCATATGGTATGTCACACTGTGGGCATGGAGGGTTACAGGGAGAACATTGGAAGATAAGGCTGATGGACACACAGCTTCAGTAGAGAAGAGGGATTTGTCTCTGTCTGGATTTTGTTGCATGGGTCCTTTGTGAATTTTTAGTAAAGACGAGTTTAATGTAAGATTTATGATTCATATGGATTTATTTTGACAAGTTGACCCATGTGATGATGTACTTCTTGATTCCTTGCTAAGAAAAAAAAGGGAGACAGATCATAATAATTATTATTATTATTAATAAATAATAATAATAATATTATTATTTGATGAATTTATTTCCAGCATTTTACCTTCTTGAAAAACAAGATTTCAAATCCTTGAAATTTTAGAAAAATTTAACTCTATATGTATGTACCTGTATTATAACTAATACTCATTCTTATAAGTGAATGAGTATCTTACAGATGATTTGCCATGTTTTATGTTTATTGTTAAAACTCACATTAATAGTAAAATGATTTGCTATACATTAAGCCTAGGTGAAGAGATACCCCATGTCCAAGGTAAGAGAAACCCAAGTGAGATGGTAGGTGTTGCGAGAGGGCATCAGAGGGCAGACACACTGAAACCATAATCAAGAAAACTAGCCAATCTGATCACATGAATGACAGCCTTGTCTAACTCAGTGAAACTAAGCCATGCCATGTGGGGCCACCCAAGACGGATGAGTCATGGTGGAGAGGTCTGACAGAATGTGGTCCACTGGAGAAGGGAATGGCAAACCACTTCAGTATTCTTGCCTTGAGAACCACATGAACAGTATGAAAAGGCAAAATGATAGGACTGAAAGAGGAACTCCCCAGGTCGGTAGGTACCCAATATGCTACAGGAGATCAGTGGAGAAATAACTCCAGAAAGAATGAAGGGATGGAGCCAAAGCAAAAACAATACTCAGTTGTGGATGTGACTGGTGATAGAAGCAAGGTCCAATGCTGTAAAGAGCAATATTGCATAGAAACCTGGAATGTCAGGTCCATGAATCAAGGCAAATTGGAAGTGGTCAAACAGGAGATGGCAAGAGTGAAGGTCAACATTCTAGGAATCAGCGAACTGAAATGGACTCCAGTGGGTGAAATTAACTCAGATGACCATTGTATCTACTACTGTGGGCAGGAATCCCTTAGAAGAAGTGGAATAGCCATCATGGTCAACAAAAGAGTCCAAAATGCAGTACTTGTATGCAATCTCAAAAATGACAGAATGATCTCTGTTCATTTCCAAGGCAAACCACTCAATATCATGGTGATCCAAGCCTATACCCCAACCAGTAACGGTGAAAAAGCTGAAGTTGAATGGTTCTATGAAGACCTACAAGACCTTTTATAACTAACACCCAAAAAAGATGTCCTTTTCATTATAGGAGACTGGAATGCAAAACTAGGAAGTCAAGAAACACCTGGGGTAACAGGCAAATATGGCCTTGGAATACTGAATGAAGCAGGGCAAAGACTAATAGAGTTTGGCCAAAAGAACACACTGGTCATAGCAAACACCCTCTTCCAACAACATAAGAGAAGACTCTACACATGGACATCACCAGATGGTCAACACTGAAATCAGATTGATTATATTCTTTGCAGCCAAAGTGGAGAAGCTCTGTACAGTCAGCAAAAACAAGACCAGGAGCTGACTGTGGCTCAGATTATGAACTCCTTATTACCAAATTCACACTTAAATTGAAGAAAGTAGGGAAAACCACTAGACCATTCAGGTATGACCTAAATCAAATCCCTTATGACTATACAGTGGAAGTGAGAAATAGATTTAAGGCACTAGATCTGATAGACAGAGTGCCTTATGAACTATGGACAGAGGTTCATGACATTGTACAGGAGACAGGGATCAAGACCATCCCCATGGAAAAGAAATGCAAAAAAGCAAAATGGCTGTCTGAGGAGGCCTTACAAATAGCTGTGAAAAGAGAAGCGAAAAGCAAAGGAGAAAAGGAGAGATATTCCCATTTGAATGCAGAGTCCCAAAGAATAGCAAGGAGAGATATGAAAGCCTTCCTCAGTGATCAATGCAAAGAAATAGAGGAAAACAACAGAATGGAAAAGACTAGAGATCTCTTCAGGAAAATTAGATATACCAAGGGAACATTTCATACAAAGATGGGCTCTATAAAGGACAGAAATGGTATGGACCTAACATAAGCAGAAGATATTAAGAAGAGGTGGCAAGAATACACAAAAGAACTGTACAAAAAAGATCTTCATGACCCAGATAATCATGATGGTGTGATCACTGACCTAGAGCCAGACATCCTAAAATGTACAGTCAAATGGGCCTGAGAAAGCATCACTACGAACAAAGTTAGTGGAGGTGATGGAATTCCAGTTGAGCTCTTTCAAATCCTGAAAGATGATGCTGTGAAAGTGCTTTTCATTCAATATGCCAGCAAATTTGGAAAACTCAGTAGTGGCCACAGGACTGGAAAAGGTCAGTTTTCATTCCAATCCCAAAGAAAGGCAATGCCAAAGAATGCTCAAACTACCACACAATTCCACTCATCTCACATGCTAGTAAAGTAATGCTCAAAATTCTCCAAGCAAGGCTTCAGCAATACATAAACAGTGAACTTCCAGATGTTCAAGCTGGTTTTAGAAAAGGCAGAGGAACCAGAGATCAGATTGCCAACATTTACTGCATCATTGAAAAAGCAAGAGAGTTCCAGAAAAACATCTATTTCTGCTTTATTGACTATGCCAAAGCCTTTGACTGTGTGGATCACAATAAACTGTGGAAAACTCTGAAAGAGATGGGAATACCAGACCACTTGACCTGCCTCTTGAGAAACCTATATGCAGGTCAGGAAGCAACAGTTAGAACTGGAAATGGAACAACAGACTGGTTCCAAATAGGAAAAGGAGTATGTCAAGGCTGTGTATTGTCACCCTGCTTATTTAACTTATATGCAGAGTACATCATGAGAATCACTGGGCTCGAAGAAGCACAAGCTGAAATCAAGATTGCCAGGAGAAACATCAGTAACCTCAGATATGCAGATGACACCACCCTTATGGCAGAAAGTGAAGAAGAACTAAAAAACCTTTTGATGAAAGTGAAAGAGGAGAGTGAAAAAGTTGGCTTAAAGCTGAACATTCAGAAAACGAAGATCATGGCATCTGGTCCCATCACTTCATGGCAAATAGATAGGGAAACAGTGGAAACTGTCACACTTTATTTTGGGGGGCTCCAAAGTCACTGCAGATTGTGATTGCAGCCATGAAATTAAATGACGCTTACTCCTTGGAAGGAAAGTTATGACCAACCTAGATAGCATATTCAAAAGCAGAGACATTACTTTGCCAACAAAGGTCCATCTAGTTAAGGCTATGGTTTTTCCAGTGGTCATGTATGGATGTGAGAGTTGGACTGTGAAGAAAGCTGAATGCCGAAGAATTGATGTTTTTGAACTGTGGTGTTGGAGAAGACTCTTGCGAGTCCCTTGGACTGTAAGGAGATCCAAGCAGTCCATCCTAAAGGAGACCAGTCCTGGATGTTCATTGGAAGTACTGATGCTGAGGCTGAAACTCCAGTACTTTGGCCACCTCATGCGAAGAGTTGACTCATTGGAAAAGGCCCTGATGCTGGGAGGGATTGGAGGCAGGAGGAGAAGGGGATGACAGAGGATGAGATGGCTGGATGGCATCACCGACTCGATGCACATGAGTTTGGGTGAACTCTGGGAGTTGGTGATGGACAGGGAAGCCTGGCATGCTGTGATTCATGGGGTCGCAAAGAGTCGGACACGACTGAGCGACTGAACTGAACTTAAAGCCTAGGTAAGAAGAGGGCATGGAAACCCACTCCAATATTGTTGTCTTGGAGAATCCCACAGACCGAGGAGCCTGGCAGGCTATGGTCCATAGGGTAGCAAAGAATCAGACACAACTGAAGTGACTTGGCATGTACACATGCCCATCCCTAAGTAAGGAAATACTGTCCACATGAATACAAGTTCTGCATACAATGGTTTACATGTATATTTTTGTATCCTTTATATTTATTGAAAATGATTTGCATGTAAATGGACCTGCTCAGTTCAAACCAGTGTTTGTTGTTCAAGGGTCTACTATACTCATATAGTATTACAAAAACAAAAAACACACCAGAAAGTTAATTTGGAATACATACTAAAATTAAAAATGCAGATTTTTGCATGCATGTTCAATAATGTCCAATTCTTTGTGATTCCATAAACTGTAGCCCACCAAACTCCTCTGTCCATGGCATTCTCCAAGTAAGAATACTGAGTGGGTTGCCCTTTCTTCCTCCAGGGCATCTTCCCAATCCAAGAATCAAACCCATGTCTCCTGTGTCTCCTGCATTGTCAGGCAGATTCTTTACCACTATGCCAAATTGCAAGAGGGCTTACTCAAAGCTGAGTAATGAGAACAAAGCCAATAATACCAAATATTCTCAAAACTACATGTCACTTTCTTACTGAGGCAGGCTCTGCCACACAAATATATTTGTGTGGCAAAATGGCTCTTGCTGGAATCTCTAATTAAAAACAGAGAAAATCAACTCTACTAGTGAAAAATCAAGTCAAAATAAAGTATCTAAGTACAGTCTTTTCCAATTGAACAGGGGAAATATTTTCAGAAAAGGTTTTAGTTTTCTTAAAAAAGGATCTTTAATAAAGTTAATGAAACATTGCAAATTACCCAAGAATTCATGGCATAAGTCATATTCTATACACTCACTTGGTTCAATTTGGTTTTTATTTCTTCGTGGAGAGGGTGCTCTGTAGAACTCATTTTCATCACTGAGCTTTTTTTTCTACACTATTAACTTGTCATATATTTAAACAGTAGGATAAAACAAGCAGTGAATTCCTGGGTGGCGATTATACTTTTTTGTGTGTAAAAATAAATGTGTTGGAATCCCGAGATGCAGTATTTTTATGCAAATGTTCAAATACCACTTTACTTTAAAAAATGGAAATCTTATGGGCTCCCCTGATGACTTAAATGGTTAAGAATCTGCCTGGAGTGCAGGAGATCTGATTTGATCCCTGGGTAAAGAAGATCCCCTGGAGAAGGGAATGGCAACCCACTGCAGTATACCTGTCTGGGAAATCCAATGGACAGAGGAGCCTGGCAGGCTACAGTCTATAGGGTGGCAAAGAGTCAAAAATGACTAAGTGACTAACACTATGTGACAAAAAGAAAGAAACTAGCTTAATGTCTGAATAGTTCTCACCAAATACACCACTACACACATAACGTTTGAAGTACCTTTTCTCTTTTGTACTGCAGAATCGCTAACAAATTGCATGTTCTGAGGCCATTTAAACTCTACCAGGAAAGCTTTCAATGATAGTTGCTGCTTCTGAAGACTGAAAAAAAAGTAACTTTTCCTTTGACCAGCAGATGACCTTAGCACCTAAATGCTGTTCCCAGGAAGAAGATAAAGCCAGAAAATTCTTGTGATTACTCTGCAGCAGCCACATTAAAAATGAAAGAACAACAAATAAAACATTTTGCAATGCTTTCCAAATAAACAGAAATTTTACAAGTCACTTTTTAAATACATCTTTCCTTTGCTCTTAGTTTTAATTAATTGTAAAGTTACACTTACATAGATGAAGAAATATCTCTGAGGGAAATAAAAAAATATGTAAGTATTTTGTTAAATTTCCCTCCAGAGGAGGCATGATAAAGTAATATTTTATTGTGCTTTCCCGTAAAGGAATGTACTATCTTTTAGTAAAAAATTAATCAGAATTAAACTGTATCAATTAAGCTATCATCTGCAAGGAATGGGGCATCTTTCTGAAACTGGAATGTTGCATAAGAAAAATCTATCATCTCATATGAAAATGTGTCTAGAGAAAAATAAGATACCAGGTGTATTATTGCACAGTTCCTTTGTTTCATTCTTCCATTAACTCTGCCTTCATTTTTTGTGTCCTTGTCCTGGACGAATGCATGTGTCCAGGTATTAATTCCTCAGCCCGAATTCCGTGAAAAGTGTCATAGACAAGGGTCTCTCTGATGAAGTTCATAAGAAAAAGAAGTTCCACATGCTAATGTAAGCTGAATGCAAAAACAACAACATTCTAGCTCCTCACCATGCAGACAGACGTCTTGGCCGGAATGAGATGCACGAACTACTACTACACCATCTACTGGCGGATATCTCTGTGGGCTCCCGAAATGGACATCTTATTGTTGTTGCTGTTCAGTCATTAAGTCATGTCAAAATCTCTATGACCCTATGGAGTGTAGCACCCCAGGCTTCTCTGCTCTTCATTATCTCCTGGAGTTAGCTCAAATTCATGTCCATTGTGTTGGCGATGCCATTCAACCATCTCATCCTCTGTCACCCACTTCTCCTCCTGCCCTCAATCTTTGCCAGCATCAGGGTCTTTTCCAATGTGTTGGTCCTTCGCATCTGATGGTCAAAGTATTCGAGCTTCAGCATCATTCTTTTAGATGAATACTTAAACCTTTTATCAAGCCACAGACTGGGAGAAAGTATTTTCAAAAGACATATCTGATAAAGGACTATTATTTGAAATATACAAGCGATACTTAAAATCTAACAATAATGAAACAAATAATCTGATAGAAATAATTGCCAAAGACTGACAGACACCTTACCAAAGAAGACACAGGTGACAAACATATAAAAAGATGTTTCATATTGTGTTATCAGGGAAATATAGATGAAAACTATTAAAGCCATGGGATACCACTGAAGACCTTTTCAGTTCAGTCGCTCAGTAGTGTCTGACTTTGCGACCCCGTGGACTGCAGCATGCCAAGCTTCCCTGTCCATCACCAACTCCCGGAGTTTACTCAAACTCATGTCTGTTGAGTCAGTGATGCCATTCAACCATCTCGTCCTCTGTCATCCCCTTCTCCTCCTGCCTTCAATCTTTCCCAGCATCAGGGTCTTTTCAAATAAGTTAGTTCTTCGCATCAGGTGGCCAAAGTATTGCGCTTCAGCTTCAGCATCAGTCTTTCCAATGAATATTCAGGACTGATTTCCTTTAGGATAGATTGGTTGGATCTCCTTGCAGTTCAAGGGACTCTCAAGAGTCTTCTCCAACACCACAGTTCAAAAGCATCAATTCTTTGGCACTCAGCTTTCTTTATAGTCCAACTCTCACATCCATACACAACTACTGGAAAAACCATAGCTTTGACTAGACAGACCTTTGTTGGCAAAGTAATGTCTCTGCTTTTTAGTATTCCCTTTAGGTTTGTCATAACTGTTTTCCAAAGAGTAAGTATCTTTTAGAATGGCCAAAATCCAGAATGGGCTTCCCTGGTGGCTCAGTGGTAAAGAATACACCTGTCAATGCAGGAGGTATGGGTTTGATTCCTGGGTTGGGAAGATCCCCTGGAGAAGGAAATGGCAACCCACTCCAGTATTCTTGCCTGGACAGAGGAACCTGGCAGGCTACAGTCCATGGTCTCACAAAAGTCAGGCATAACTTAGCCACTAAACAAAAAATCCAGAACATAGTCACCCACAAATGCTGTCCAGGAAGAGGAGCAGCAGGAATTCTGATTCCCCACTGGATGGAACCCAAAATGGTACAACTACCTTGGAAGAGAGTTAAACACTTTCTTAACAAAACTAAACATACTCTTACCATAAAACCCAGCAATTATATTCCTTGGTATTTACCCAAAGAAGTTGAAAATCCATGTCCACACAAAAAACCTGACTGCAAGTGTTTATAGCAGCTTTATTTTTAATTGCCCAAACTTAAAGGCCACCAAAATGTCCTTTAGTAGATAAATGGATACATAAACTGTATTATAGTCAGATAATGGACTGTTATTAGAGGTTAAAAAGAAATAAGATATCAATCCATGAAAAGACATAGAGGAAACTTAAATGCATATTCATAATTGAAAGAATCCAATGTGGAGAGGCTACAAACTGTGTGATTCCAAGTATATGACATTCTGGAAAAGGCAAAAGTATGGAGACAATAAAAAGATCAGTTATTGTCAGAGATTCATGTGTGTGGAGAGCAGAGAAGGAACAGGCAGAGCACAGAGGATTTTCAGGGAAGTAAAACTATTCTTTTTCGACCATAATGATAGATGCATGTCATTGCACATTAGCCCAAAACCATAGGATGTTCACCATCAATTGGAACAACCATGCTCCTCTGCTGGGGTGTTGATAATATTAACAATAATAATGTGAACCCAAAAACTGTACAGGAAACCTCTGTTCTTTCCTCTACATTTTGCTGTGAACATAAAGCTATTTTTTAAAGTAGAAAAATAAAAAGCAACAGTGAACAGTATGTAGAAAAAAATAGAACCTTTAGACCTGAATGGAGAGGTTTAACAGAAGACAGAGTGAATAGAGCCAAATCAGTGAATAAAAAGTAGAGCCAAATAATTTACATAAAGTAACTCACAAAGATGAGTGATACAACCAGAAAGAAACAAAGAAAACCTTTTAAGAGGCATGGAGCCATTTTAAGATACTTCAAATAGGAAGTCAAGGAAGAGAGAAGAGAGCAGATACGGGAAGTGACAATACTTAAACTAATAAGAGATAAGAATTTTCTTTAAGTGAAGAAAGTTTGGGAATTGCTAAACAAAAACAAACTATACCAAGCAAGTTTAAATGAAGAACACCATTTATATGTCCTATACATAGCATATATTTAATTATAATGAATATATAAATAATAAACACATGTAAGTGAATATTTAAATTAATAATAAAATGAAAAAATCAAATGTATTTAATAGTGATAAAATAATTAACTACAATGATAATTAAATTGGTTTTATATACCATGTAAAAATGCAAATAGTGAAACTTATTAAAAACAATGATTATAACATTAGATAATTTTTATCAGAATATTGTTGACCAAACTGTCCTGAGCTCCCAACATATATTATCTCTCTTTTTCCTCCTCATAATTCTATTTTAGAACAGATTTTCCTTAATTTAAGTTCCTTGGTCAAATAGATGCCAAGTTTCATCTGCTATTCAATTTCAAAGAGTCTGGGTGCATGAATTACACATCTCTTTTTTCAGTTTTTTCTTTATTTCTTTGTTTTTTTTTATTTTATTTTATTTTTTTTATTTTTTAACTTTACAATATTATATTGGTTTTAATGATACTATATCTAACAGTTTTAAGACTATAGAGATATATTTAAATAAACATCATTCTATTTTTGTTACTGTATTTTCTCCCAATTCATGAAACTTTTTAAATATCTTCAGAGTATAAAAATATTTACCTGGAAATAATTTCTGTTTTCTTGAATATATATTCTGAAGTATATCTATCCATCTATCTATCTATCTATCTATCTATCTATCTATATATATATAGAGAGAGAGAGAGAGAGTAGGGCACTACTAAGGGATTGAATACAACAAAAGCAACAACAGATTTTCCCTTCATTTTTGGTAGTTATCTATGATTTTTGTTATCATTATTCATCTTTACAAAAGGACACTTATCTGCATCTAGTCTGATTAAAATATATGTGTGTTTTTGAAATCATATGTTTTTATAAGTTAATTATCAGCTTCAGTTTAAAAATACCGTCTTTGAATTTATACCATCTGCATCTACTGACACCTCTCCCTACATTTCTGCACCCCTTTGTGGGTCAGCAGGACACCCAAGCCTGTGGTCAGCATGATCTGTAGTGATGTCTCGAGCTTCTAGTTGATTGCCACATTCTTTCATGTTATTTTATGTTACTAAATTTAAATCACTGGCTACAAAATCAATCACACAGCTTTCTGTCTGTTAGTTTTTTCCTCCCTTCTCCTCCCCAGAAGTCCCATCCTAGAGATTTGTTTTAATTTAGTGAGAAACCTAGAAAAGATAAACAGATGATCACGATGTTGTGTCTGTGTTGTCCCCTCCTTCTGCAGCTTCTTCCCGGATGTTCTGTGTGATGGATATAGACTTCAGAAATATTTGCTCCTTTTCCTTGGCCTCCTTTCAAACTCAGTTGTCGTCTGGGGTGAATTAAAGAGCACAACTAGACCTTTTCAGAAGTCCTTGAGTGTACTGCAGTCCATGGGCTTGCAAAGAGTTGGTCACTGAGCGACTGATCTGAAACTGAACTGAGTTACCTCTTCAAACAGTACATGCTACCTGAGCTCCAGAGAGAGGCGTCTCTGTATTTGGAATCCTCTTTCAAATTAATCCAGATTCCACGGCTGTATGTTTGATAGATGATATTCTCAATATGTGATTGGGATCTATATTTCATTTTAACCAAACGTAGATTTTTATTAATAGTTTAACTATTGTCTTCCTGTGGTTTCAATAGAAGAGTAAGTTATTTTTAACATTAACTTGTGAAGACTTTTTAAAAGTGAATGGTACAACTTCGGATCAATACAATTGATGGCCTAGTTAAAAAAAAAATCTATTAAATTCATTTACCACCAGTAAAGTTGAAAGGTAAGCATTTTAGTACAATGCTTATTTCCTTTCCTACTTTCTCCAACATTGCATTTATGCATGCTTTGGTGAAACCATCTGTTTTAGACACCATTTGAGTCCACATGACACCTATTATTTAGATTTATAAGACAGGTAATATTTAGCCAAATTAGCAATCAGAATGCCTGAATGTTTTAACATCATTTATAATTAACTGCCGGGTATAATAACAAATAGGAACAGCAGCTGCAACAAAACTCCGATTAGGCAGTCAGAGTGCAAATAATTCAAATTTATTGAAGGCCCCAGATTCACCTTCAAGCCACAGAATAACATGTCAGTAATAACTCAGCCAGGCCACTGGGCACGAACACCCTGGAGTTTAGCTCAGGCGTGCTGAGTCCTTTTGGAGTGCTGCAGTCCATGGGGTTGCAGAGAGTCAGACACAACACGACTGAACAGAAACAACAGGATGCTTGTTATCATCCCACACTTGGCTTTCAGTCGTAACTTGCTACCGTTTTAAAACAATAAATCTGTGGGACATAAAATCCAAACTATATTTATTAAAAAGGGGCAAGTTTTCTTCAATGTTTCAAATAACAAAAACTCACTAGTAACAGCAGCACTATTAATGTAGTAATTACAATTTGTTTTGCATTTACTTTTGACTAGTCATTTTGATAAGCATTTAATGCATTCTTTCATCCTGATGATAAACTTCTAGTTTGATAGTCTTCTTCTGTTTTTATGTGCAAGTGACAAAATACTGCAATTATTTAAAAAAGTATCCATATTCATTGTCTGAAATTGGATGAACAAATCAGGTTCTTTGGAAGAAATACAGACCATGCATTCAAACACAGTTTCTTTTTAAGCTACCTTGACACTGGCTGTTAAATAACCAAACAACTAAATAAATAAATTAAAAAACACAAGAAATCAGCAAATACATGAATATTTAAACAAGATAAATACCTTCCAGGTAAATCAATTACATCAAATCTGAAGAGAAAGTAATACTCAAGTATATATTTCAAAAATAAAAACAGTAACATCAATGCAAGCTTGAGAAAGGAAATGATGGAAATGATGTAGAACTTCCTCTACCAGATAGTAATGTGTTATAAAGTGAAGTTGCTCAGTTGTGTCCGACTCTTTGCAACCCCATGGAGTGCAGCCCACAAGGCTCCTCCGTCCATGGGATTTTCCAGGCAAGAGTACTGGAGTGGGGTGCCATTTCCTTCTCCAGGGTACCTTCCCAACCCAGGGATTGAACCCAGGTCTCCTGCACTGCAGGCAGACCGTCTGAGCCACCAGGGAAGTTCCTAACGTGTCATAAAGCTGTAGCATTTAATATAATCTCATATGATACAGTTTTGATAAAAAGCCCAGTGAAACAAAATAGTGGTACAAAATAGTCCTTATAACAACATGATGTTACTATAGTTGGAGAATATGTAGTCATTTTTACAAATACTGCTAGTTCAATTGGTTTTATATATGAACAAATAAATCCATCTAGACTCTCACCTTATACCTCACAAACTAATTAATTGCAGATGGATTATATATCTAAATGGAAAAAATAAAAATAATTATTTTAGAAGATAATGAGGAAATATCTTTTTGCCTTATTCAATATAGTTGTTGGTTTGCTTTTTCTCCCCTTTTTCTTCTACTCACTGGATAATTTCAATGCCACTGTCTTCAATTTTACGGATTTTTTTTTTCTCCCACATGTTCAAATTTTATTGAGTCTCTTTAGTAGAATTCTATTTCATTTATTGTATCTCATAGCCACAAAATTTCTATCTGGTTCTTTTGATTTTTTCTTTAGTATCAGCCACGCATTGAGAAAGTTTCTGAGTAAAGACTAGTGATGGTCAAACTCAATGAATGGATGCCTGAACAAAAAATCGAGTCAGAATATGAAGGAACAAACTATTTCTGACTAATTGACTTAAAAAATTAGGACTACCGACATGTCTCTGCTATTAAGTCTCTGGCAAGCACTTTACGATTATGGAAGCTAAAGGAGAGGAGAGTAATTTTTCATTTTATAATTCAATCCAAAGTGACCTGATCGTAAAAAGGCATATAATTTTTATTCTAAAGAGGAAGCAGCAGCAGACACAGAAAACATACAAAAGTCAGACAGGGATCATTCTCAAGCAGAAAGAAATGGGGCTGAGTGCATCTTAGCTATTCCATTAACTGGTGAGGCTGACCCTTCTCACCAGAAATATGAAAGGGAATCCTTCAGCCTGAAACGAAAGGACACTCGAGGGTAACTTCAATCCTCAGGAAGAATAAAAAGCATCAGGATAGTAACTGTAGAGGCATGAAAAATGATATGAAAGTGTTTCTGTTTGTCACTTTATGGTCTGTTTCATGTTCATTAATATAACACTCCTTCAATGGATTTCTAACATAAAAGAGTGTGATTTGCATAACAATAATGATACAAAGTAAGGGAATAGGACGTACATTGTAGTACATTTCTTTCAAGCTTTGAAATTAAATTAATTTGAATTTGAATTAGATTGTTTCAAATGGAGATGCATTTTCAGTTCTTTAACAATTACTGAGTGATGCGCACTGGTATGAACTTTATGTATCTTTGTACTTTAACATGTGGAAAAGCAATTAGGAGGCACATGTAATTACACTACAATGTAGTAAAGTCAGGAGAAGGAAGTGGCAACCCACTCCAGTATTCTTGCCTGGGAAATTCCATGGACAGAGGCGCCTGGTGGGCTGCAGTCCATGGGATCGCAGAGTCAGACAGGACTGAGCAACTGAGCATGTACATGGTAAAGTCAATGGCAGGTGGATAGACAAGGTACTCTGGGATTTCTAGGGTGGACCTGGGTTAACGTGGAGGAGGTGATGATTGAGCAAAATTTGGGGTAGAAAATGACAGATCATTCCAGAATTATGGGAACTGTAAGCCAGAACACAGAAGAAAGAAATAACAGAAGGATCACATGCAGAGCAAAGCAGTTGGGAGCTCATTAAGCATGCAGAGTGAAGTGGGGAGGGGTGGTGAATGAGGCAAGAAGAAAAACGACACTACAAATCAGAATTTTCTTAATTCACGACTACTTTGTATCAGTGGATGATAAAATTATATGAGTGGCCTTGTGAACTTAGAAATAAGGTAAAAGATGTGGGAGGTATGAGACTTTTACAGAAGCTTTTACCTCTGCTGATCTTTATTGAAACACTAGTTTCCTTAGGAGAAACTGTGGCTGCAAGTCTTCAATGGCTCCACATGTTAGCCTTCTGTCATCTCTGATAAGAGCTAGGATACCCCAGAAATCTTAGAGCATGACTCCATTCATTCATTCATATCCACTCCTATTGGTTACTCCTATTCAGTCTGCTGGCTGTACATGTGCATGTATGTCTTAAATATAGAACACATGCCTGTGCTCCAGGCTCTAATATCCAATTGTCTGGTCAATATTTCCAACTGATTATATCGTGTGTGTGTGTGTGTGTGTGTGTGTGTGTGTGTGTGTACTAAGTCACTTCAGTCATGTCCAGCTCTGTAGACTGTACTCCACCAGGCTTTTCTGTCCATGGGATTCTCCAGGCAAGAATGCTGGAGTAGATTGCCATGCTCTCCTCCAGGGGATCTTCCCCGCCCAGGAATCTCTTACATCTCCTTTGTTGTCAGGCGGGTTCTTTACCATTAGCTCTACCTGGGAAGCCCAGCCCAGGTAACCCTGATCTCCCCTGTTACATTCCTGGGCTTCCATGCTTCCTGTGGTTTCCTTGTCCTTTGAATCAGTAACAATGAGCTTCACACAGCTATTTGTTTAGGTGGTTCTTTGAGCCATGAAGGCATCTGAAGTATATAAGTGAAAGAAAGAAAGTGAAGTCACTCAGTCGTGTCTGACTCTTTGTGACCCCATGGACTGTGGCCCCCCAGGCTCCTCCATCCATGGGATTTTCCAGGCAAGAGTACTGGAGTGGGTTGCCATTTCCTTCTCCAGAGGATCTTCCCACCCCAGGGATCGAACCCAGGTCCCCTGCATTTTAGGCAGACACTTTACCGTCTGAGCCACCAGGGAAGTCTCTGAAGTATATCCTTCATTCTTATTCCAGCACTTAACAGATAACAGAGATATAAAATTCAGAGGAAACAAGAAAGCACAGCTGGAAATGAGGAGGAGGTATATATGGTTCACACCAGCTCTGAGTCTCCCTCCCAGTTTTCCCGAGAGAGAGTGTGATAATGGGTAATGATGTGTTTACTGAAAAAAGACAAACATCCTTCCAGCCAAACCTGTTCATGTGTCATCAGGCAGGGTAATGCCAGCATGTGAATCTCTTCAAGAAAGCTGGAGGGATTGAGTTCTAGAATTAAAAAGAAAAAAAGTGGGTATTTGAACACCAACTGAATTTTACCTTTTTAGAAACTGAATGTGTTATGTTGGTTACTTATATAAATCATTCAGTGACTTTATCCTTAGAAATTCAAATATTTTTTTAAGTAATTGCTTATTCCCTAAGTCATGTCCAACTCTGTTGTAACCTCATGGACTAGAGCCTGCCAGGCTCCGATGTCTGTGGTATTTCCCAGCAAAGATACTGGAGTAGGGGCTTCCCTGGTGACTCAGTGGTAGATAATCCCCCTGCCAGTGCAGAAGAAATGGGCTCGATCTCTGGTCCAGGAAGATCCCACATGCCTCAGAGCAACCAGGCCTGTGTGCCACAGCTATTGAGCTTTGCTCTAGGGGGGCCCAGAAGCCACACCTACTGAGCCCACGTGCTGCAACTACTGAAGCCCGTGTGCCCTAGAGCCTGTGCTCTGCACCAGGAGAAGCCACCGCAGTGAGAGGCTTGTGCACCACAACTGGAGAGTAGACCCCCGTGCTGCAACTGGAGAAAAGTCCATGCCCAGTAATGAAGATCCAGCACAGCAAAACCAAATGAATAAATATTTAAAAAAAGAATACTAGAGTGGGTTGCCATTTCCTTCTCCATTTTAAGTACTAATGCTTTGCCAACTACATGCATAGTAGTTATCTAATAAATATAATGACTATACATACCCCACTCCAGTACTCTTGCCTGGAAAATCCCATGGATGGAGGAGCCTGGTGGGCTGCAGTCCATGGGGTCGCTAAGAGTCAGACACGACTGAGCGACTTCACTACATGCATGGATATGTATAAATCTTGATGCTTATACTGTTTGGGGATGCAGATAAACCTATGACTTTTGCTCATTGTTGTCACTGAAAACATCTGACATGATTTTTCATTCTTGCCATGTACTTTGGAAATGGAATTTAGAGGCACTTCAGGTGGCATATTTGGGACAGTAAAGCTATGCCCTTGGTGATGGTTGTAAGGTCTGTTCCCTAAAGGCAAAGCATAACGAATCGGCTCCTCTCCCTTATCCTAAAGCATCTCAAGTAAAATAGCAATCAGAAGAGATACGCATTTAGCAGGGGGTGTACTTAGGTTACATCATCAACGACCCTGTGTCTGCAGCCCTCAGCCCACATAAATGGTGGGATTATGTCGTCTCATGCTCTACAAAGGCGGAAGTCAGCTAGGGCTGCCTGCAGACCGGCACCTGCTTCCTCTGCCTTTGTCCTCATAATTTTCGAGCATGTGTTCAGGGAGCATAAGGTCACATGAGGCAGAATTGGCCTAAAAAGACTCTCATTAACCAACACTTGGAATTTCAAAAATGACGAGATGACAATTTTTTGGCCCCTTTTGGAAAATTACTTTCAGGATCACTAATTTTAAAACTGTTACAAGACTTAAAGGAAAAACAAAAACTAAAAATATCCCCAGAAATCCTCTAATTCTATCAGAATGGCATGCTGAAGTGGAGGGTGAGGTTTGGGATGTGTTGAATCTAGTTAGAGCAGATTCAGTCTATTTAAGAAAGGTGGATCATGTTCTTAAATAGCCGTCAGTATGGCTATCAGATAAATTGGTTAAATCTCCATCAAGAAATTAGAAAGGTTAAAGAAGGGAGTATAGGAAAAACAAGAAAATAAGCAGAAAATAATGTACAGTATGGCATCCTTGGTGGCTCTGTGGTACAGTATCAACCTGCCAAGGCAGGAGATGCAGGTTCAATCCCTGGATCAGGAAGGGACCCACTCCCAATATTCTTGCCTGGAGAATCCCACTGACAGAGGAGCTTGTGGGCTACAGTCCATGAAGTTGCAAAGAGTCAGACATGACTGAGTGACTGTATACACATATAAACATGCAGGTTTGCATAGATACTTTAAAATAGCATAAGAAATACAGAGATGAGAAAAAGAAACATGAATTTACGCATTCTTCAGGAGAACTTTCTGGTCAAATTTTCCATTTTTTTTCAATATGATGTCTCTCTCCTGATCTGCTGTGGATCCATGGTTGCTCCTTTTTTACATATTAAGAACTCATGTTCTCAATTTTGTGCACGTGTATTAGCAATTGATCTTTTAAAGAATAATAGAATTCCATGTATCAGTCAGATGCAGGAAGCCACCAACGATTTTGTAATACCAATTTTATGCATTTCTGCATCACAATGGTAATATAAATACTATCAAATGGCCATGTGCAGTAATTATTACAGAGTTCTGTAGTCATAGAATGAAGCTTCTTTTGGAAATGGCCATGGATTGCTCTGCAGTTGCTAGAACAGACACAAAGATAGATAATAATAGAACATTCCAGCAAATACCATATGGGCATGGGGAAAAGGGACGAGTACCAGGGCAGTGAGATTAAGCCAGATGATGGATTTTGAAAGAACAAACTGAAATAGAGTGGAATGTGCAATAATTACTTCAGTTAGTTCTATTAGCTAAATGAATCCTTAAATATGCTATCTTAAGCAGATTTTAAGTTATATGTAAGGATAATTAGAGCATACTTGTTAAAATCATCATCAACATCAGTTTTTACTTGCATATTTGGGAAAAGACACGTCATTCACAGAATTTTAAATTGCAATCTAAAAGTCTAATAGCTATTAAAGGTCATTTATGGTCATAATAAAATAGGCCATGCATGATTTTCAATACTCACAAAACAAGATTTTCTTCTTAACTATGGTAGAGTAATTACATATGAGAAATTTTCTAAAACCCAATAAACACCCTCAAATGTATAAATCAGATTGTTGTTAGGTTTTAACATTCCCCTTCCGTTCAAATGAGTGTCTCTCAATATTAAAGTGTTTTCCAGAATTTAGGTAAAAAATAAAGTATACTGATATATAAAGGACTCGGGGAATATCACAAGAGAAAATAAATGCATAGATGTCTAGTTAAGGTCCAGGGCAGTTTCCCCTTGAATTACAATATATTTTTTCATCTTCAAATTCAAGCCTTTATTTGAAATTCCAGGATTTTAAATTTCATCAGACTTGTCATCACAGTTCAGCATAGAAACCTAATATTTCCTACTGACTGACTCTGATGATTTTGCTTTCCTTATTCCTAGACAAAATGTTTTTGTTAATGGCATTTGTTTTAATTTCACATTCAGTTGCATCACCTCAATGTATCCAGCTCAGTGTGTTGCTCTCATTTTATTGTTAGAAATATATTAATTTAGCATATTTATAGATTTCCCTGAAGAATATAAGGTGTTCGTGATCCTCTATGACGTTTATTCAGGTTGTCCCCAGGTGTACCATCATGCTAACTGTAGTGCAGTATCATAACCAGGAACATGGCATTGATTCAATCCATCAGTCTTATTCGGATTTCATCTGTTTCACAGGCATTTATTTTAAAGTCACAGGTACTTCCCTCCATGGCAACCACCAGTATGGCCTCCATCCCTCTGTCATGTCAAGAAAGTAGGTTATTTTCACACAGCTCAAAGTCCTTGAAATCTATAAATCGCTGAGTCAATAATATGTTCCTTTTTTTTTGCTGAATGACATGGATTCACTCTATTTATTATAGCATCCTTCAATTGAAAGATATCTGGGCTGTTTCTAATTTGGGTCTACTGCAAATAACACTGGGCTTCCCAGGTGGCACTTGTGATAAAGAATCCTCCTTCTAATGCAAGGGGCGAGGGTTCAATCCCTGGGTCAGGAAGATCTCCTGGAAGAAGCAAATGGCGACCCACTTCAGTATTCTTGTCTGGAAAATCCCATCGACAGAGGAGCCTGGCGGGCTGTAGTTCCTGGGGTCACAAAGAGTTGGATGTGACTGAGTGACTGAGCACACACACACAAATGAAACTTGTGCCTATATTTGAGTACAGGTTTTTGTGATGTATGAGATTTAATTTCTCTAGAATAAACATGCAAGAATAAAACTGCTTGATTACATGACACACATATTTCTCACATTGTCTAGTGAGAAAAGAATTTCCATACACTTTTCCGAAAGGACTGCACCATTTTACAGTCCCTGCGGCAAAGAGATCAGTTACTCCACATTCTTCTTCACGTTTGAAATTGACTCCATTTTTTAAAACTTTAGCTGTTCTTGTAGGTGTGATATCTCTGTATCCTTTTATTTCACATTCCCTTAAGGACTAAATATATTGACCATCTTTATGTGTTTATTTTTTGTCTGTATGTTCTAAGTAAATTCTCTTCAAATCTTTTGCCCATTTTCCAATTGGTTTATTTTGTTTTTGATTTTTAATGCCTGTGTTTTCAGAGCTCTTTATATATTCAAGATAATACATCTTTGCCCAATATACAACTAGCAAATATGTTCTCCTAGTCTGCAGTTTCTCTACATCTTCTTAACAGGCCTGTTTTTTTAAAAAAAATGAATTTCAGTTTATCTTTTTTTTTTTCTTTTTCCCCTTTATGGATAATATATTTGACGTCAGATCTCTCTTTGCCCAGGCCTAAATCTAAGAATTTCTTCTATTTTTTAAATTGCAAATAGGTTTATAATTTCAATGTACACAGTTTTCTAAATATTTCTCCCAGTACTGATTTCTTTTTCCATGTATTCATTTACATAACTTTATTAATGGTTGCTTTATTTGTTATTAATACAATATACCTAGTCTTACAATCTGCTCATTGCCATTTTCATTGCTATGTAACAGTGCCTGCATATTTTGATACATTGCATTTTTATTTTCATTCACATATGTATAACTGAATTTCTTCTAGGCAGCATATAGTTGAATCATATATATTTTTAATATACTCTGACATCTCAGACATAGAAATAAGAAAATGTGATCTAAGACCAAGTCTGCCTGTCCCCAACTATTTGAGTCTTTCCATTCCAGGCTTTAGGCATGAGACTTGGTAAATAAATTCCCATTTTTTAACTCACACATATTCCAGAATACTCTACCATCTCAATTTCCTCCAAATATGTACCTGTGAACATAAGACTTCTAGCCACAGAACATGCCCTATTTCCCACTCCTTAATATTTCTCTCTTGTTGAGCCTCACTGTGAAATTCTGATATGTTGTTTTACATAAATTTTTCCTGCTTCATATTGAGACACGATCGGCTAATTCCTTGAGTTTTCGCTCTTGCAAAGCTGTTAACTGAATGTACCATGTTCTTACTCTCCATTTCATACTCCACGATACTTCAAGAGAATTCTTAGGTAGACAGAAGCATCTTTCATCTGAGCTTTTATAAACTGTATGGCTTAGGCAACATATCAGTATTTATTTGTGCTTTCAAGTATAAATATGTATTTGAATAGCTTGATTTTCCTCCATTTTCTCTCATCAGGGTCTGACAAATTCCCTTACAGAACAGTGGAATGAGATCTGTACACCAATCTCATTCACTCACTCTACTCTGAACAAAAGCAGTGGTTCTCTGTGATACTGACCCACTGATTTAAGACAAGCTAAACGCATCTTTCTTGCCATGAGAAATTCCTTCTTGGGCTTTCATGCAAATACAGGCATGGTACATCTCTAAAATCCTAGCAGATCTGCTGACATGGTCATTGGAGAATAGTATTCATGCTGGATCTTGAAAGGCCAAGGGCAAAGTAAAATACAGAGAACATAAATCACAGTAGACAGAGTTTTCTCCTGGAACATTTGCAAAGGGGCTCTGACCAGGCACTGTGGCTGCCAACTCTTCCATGTACCTTCCCAGTGATGTTTGCACTTTGTCCTGTTATCTGCCAATCTTAGCTGTCCACCTCCCTGTGTCCTTTCTTAGCCTCCAAAATGTGCTTCCTTCTAGAATCATCAAAGATGTCATCTCTTGGCATGCCCGTGGCCTGGTCCTGGATTCTCCTGTTTCATTGGACTTAACTTCAGGCCTCTGTCCTTATGGAGGATAAAGTCCTTTGTGTCTTCCAACTGTCTTATTTTTTAATAATTCATCAGGAACATGATGTTAATTATAATTACTCAAATGAATTATTATAGAAATAAATGCACACAGTCAGGAATATACATGTATAAAAATACTTAGAACCATATGAAAAGAGGATTTTTTAAAAAGTTAAAGCACTTGATGTTAGAATTTAGCCTACTTTTGGAAATATCCTGTGGTACTAGAAACGCCATATATTCATGAGTTATAAAGTCTATTTTTATAGAAAGGCAAATATAAGAATGCCCTTGTTTAACTTTTCTCCTTTTCTTTTCTTTGCACATCTTAATTATAGCCATTTCCTTTGGAAATGTATTTTTGGACTGTGTTACTCTAATCATCTATTTTAAAATTATTTCAGGAAAATTCTTACTGAAAGAATTCTGGCTCCAAATAATGACTATGATACTCTGGGGTTGGGGGCTTAGTCATATCTCAAAAGGACTGAATCCCTGCTCCCCCTAAGTTTCTGCACTTCCCCGTCATTCAGCCATTGTACTTCCACTTCCGCTCAATTTCTCCTCTGCCCTGTAGAATGCGTGATGCCACACCTGAGAAACTCGAATGACTGCCTGTCACGTCACCTCAATTAACTGCCCTGGGCCTCCTCTCGTCTGTGAAAGGACATGGCAGAGGCTGCCTGATCACAGCAGGGCGGGATGTGGCCTCCCTGTCACCGTGCAGCTGACGGGGAAGCCGCCTGCGCACACACACCAGATGCGGTGCTGAGGGGGCCGTGTTTGAACCCTCCGCCCCACCGGTCAGCCTGCTGTGTTACAGGTTTAATGAACGCCCGGAAAGTAAAGAGCTCCCTCCTCAGAATGGTAAAGACTCGAGAAATAAGTCAGAGTGGTTTTTCCCTCGTTCTTTCCATGAATGTCGTTTTTGATAATCAATTTGCTTTGTGACAGATGCCTTTGGAATTGAATGAATCTGACATAATAATTTGTATGTTTCTATGAGTTGGTCTCCAACCTGCCCATTTCACAGATGAGGGAGGGAGTGTACAGAGAGGATATTTGAGTCAGAACCTGTGAATCCAATGGGCTGCACGTTATAAAATGGGCATTTTCCTATTGCCTGCATTTCCCTAAAATAACTGAGGATTTTTAGGGTCAAGTAGAATCATCACTACTTTAGAATTTCCATGCAAGTTTAATAATGAATATATAACATTAATATACATCTTGGGTTGAATTTCTAGCTAATATTGAAGATCAAGCTCCAAAATATCAATAGGATTTTTGTGTCGAAACAGAAACTTGTTTTTACCCCAAAAGTATCAATTGTATTTAATGATCCTGGGAATTTATTTCCAAATTATTTTCAAGACAAGTAGATTCAGGATAATAGAGGACAGGGGATCACACTAAATAAGCATATAATATTTATACAGTTTGTAATAAATTCAAGTTCCCCCTATGTCATATAGAAAGTTTTCAACTTGATTCGAATGATCCCAGGAAAACTGAAATCCGTAGGAACTGATTGAATTCTATCTCATAACACTTCATTGTGCTCCACGAAACAGAATATTAGAAAACAGTTCGTTTGCACAAAATATGGACTCCCATGGTGGCTTAGGGGTAAAGAATATGCTTGCAGTGCAGGAGATACTGGCTTGATCCCTGGGTTGGGACGATCCTCTGGAAGAGGAAGTGGCAACCCACTCCAGTATTCTTGCCTGGGAAATCCCATGAACAGAGGAGCCTGGTGGGCTACAGTCTGTGGGGTCACAAGAGTCAGACACAACTTAGCAACTGAACCACCACTATCATATTTTTAAAAGAATATAAAGCAAGTCCAATTTCTAACCTTCTAAAGGAAAAAAGTGCGGGGGGGGGGGCGGAATTTGCCTGCTATATTTCTTTTCCTCGTCTTTTTGAACGTGACACAAAGTTTGATGTCAGCATTTTGAACCTATTATTTACTATAGCTTCAAGCCTGTGCCCTAATGTCTGCTTGCTGTTTGGGGCTGAGCCGGTGGGTGATGAGGTATTATGCAATTTAAAATAGCCCGAGGAAGCCTCATGGCAAAATTTGCAGTTCATTCTGTGCATGTTTGTGTATATATATATATTTTTTCTAGTTATATTATTTTATTTTTGAAAATCCACATTCAAATGGGGTTAAACAGAGTTATATTTTGGAGTGAAGCCAAAACGTCATGATAGCTATACACGCTGTTTAGGACAGAGTGCTTCCCAACTTAATGATAGTTATTTTCCTGTCAACTGCCATTCTGCAGGCAAATACTAATCTGAGCACAAGCTGCACTCATTGTCTCGAGGTAGGCAAATATACAAAACTCCATAATAATTTTGCCATCTCAGGAGAAATATCTTCAATGTGTACCTTATGAGTAAAGAAAAGATGAAGAATGAGCCCTTATTTATGTTGCCTCTTATGTGACAGTCATTTTTCTAGGCACTGTCTTGTCTAGGCAAGTCTTTCAGGAGATACTACATAAAATGTCATTAAATTGTCCAGTCCTTTTAGTCAAGTCTAATTAAAAATATTAAAATATTATTTTGCCTGATTTTTAAAATATCTTGATTGATTCTTTTTTGATATCATTCAAACATACTTCATTGAGGAACACACGCCAGAAAGAAAATGATAACAAACACACAGAGAAATATAAAAAACTAATATTTTCTGACCAAAATATGGCCTTCATTAAAGGGGACTGTGTTAAAATACTACACAAATAGTTTTCATTTACCAAGAATACATACACAAAACATTCTCTCTCACTCACTGTGTCTCGCTTTCTCCCAATTTACTATTTGAATAAAAGTAACAGTAACATGGCTTATGAATTTGATTACGCAAATCTCTGTTAAAGCTTCAAATAGCACATGATAGATATAAAAAAAATTAGTTGAATAATCGTGCACCATCTTCCTAAAAGGGAAAAATATTTTGTGAGAAAAACAAATGTTTGGGTCATGTAAACTGAGTAGAAAATAAAATGATAAATATTAATTTAAGAATGCCTTTAATACACAGTCAAAATTGATAAATCCAGTTTATCTAATGTCTGAATTTGTCTTTTATTTTTTTTTACAAATACAGTCACCTACTGCTATACAGTGGTTGTAAATAAGCACTCAGCATCTTCACTGTCTTCTTGAATTAGCTTAATACAGTTTCCCTTAAGTAATAATAGAATATGAAAAATACAAACCTTATTTTTTCTATAATCAAATTTATTAAAAACAATATTAGAACTTTGTGAAGCTAAATTGCTCTGTGAAATAAACCTTGACATAATAAAGCAAATAAAATTTAGATTTTATTAAAATTTATCTTGATAAAATTTCCCTATGGTTTGCCAATCACAGTGATTAAATGTGTTGTTTATTTCTACAGCATATTTATTATATATATTATATATTTATAACATATGGTATAATATTATATATTGTATATATATATTATAATATATAGTATACAGTATATATATTATATACTAATATATTATACGGTATTATAATATCAAATTACTCTTAGTAGAAGTATTTTCTTTGTTTTCTGTAAAATGTCAATTATTAGTTGAATTCATATTGATTAAAAAATAGAATGTTTTACTATTTTTAAAATTTTGGATATAAAATAATTTCCCAATATTTTAATAAATATGTTGCTCTTTTCTCAATATTTATTCAATCCCTCATGTAATACCATATGTAAAATGATATGAATAATACAAAGGACTTTAGAGATAAGTTTTTTTAATAGCTTTTACCAGACAGAAAGGAATAATGATGTAAGACTGTATGCGGTGTAATCAGAATCATCAGAAATCTTAGGTAACATCATGGAAGCTAAAACAACAGAACAGCGTCTTTAGAATCCTCCAGGGGTTACTTTTCCAACCTGGAATTCTGTCTGCAGACAAAGTATTAATTATTATAATCAAATCAATATACTTTCTTGAAACTGCATTCCTGTGTTAGAATACAATGAATAAAACAACTTAATGTTTGCTGTTGATGACTCGATCAATTGCTGGGAAGTTAATTCAAGAGCTCATTTTATTGAATTCTTGGGATATGGTCAGACATTATATCACACTCCCTCAATTAAGCTACTTCATGACGTGTACCAGGGTTAGAGAAATGGACAAGATGGTTGCTCTTAAGAGTCAGTAGGGTAAACTATCTCTTAAATACTTTGCTTATAAAGGTTGACTAGGAAGAACTGAAATTGACCACAATTGACCCTAAGTTACTATGCAAGTCTTCAACAACTCCAGAGTTCCAAGAGAGTTGCATGAGAAGATTCTGCCAGTTTAGTTGGGGTGCAGGTGGGAGACAGATTCCTGATGCTTCGTACTCTGATGTCTTCTGGGAACCCTCTTTTGAAATGTTTATGTATTTTTTTGACATCTTTGGAATTTTTGTGATGTGCAGAACTATCTACTTGTACAAATATTTTCTCTATTTTTAGATCTTCTCCTTTCCTCTAGCTCCAAGTAGAATATTATAAAATAAGTTTCTGTCTTTTGTCTTTGATCAGCAAAAATGAAATTTCTTGTGGATTCCTTAGACTTTCATTAAGATCATTTCTAGAGAAAGTCTAGCTGTCAGGTATTTTCTAAATGAAATAGAAGCTCTTATGAATCTGGACTATTTAGAAATCCATAGAATGAACAGAAACTGTTTTGTAAACCTGGTCACAATCATGAAATACCCAAATCCTTTGTACACATCTCTAAAACTATGAGTTTGTGTAAGATAGTTCTTTAGCTAAGGAGTATTGAAGGTCATGGTGTTCAATATTTTACCCAGTACTCTTTGGACTGAGAAAAAAGATTTAGTTGGAGGATTAAATTGTAATATCTGGATGTCTATCATTGTTTGGAGCAAAAAACAAATTGTTGTTATTTACTGCATTTATTAATGTATCTAGAGCTTCTTTTACTTGCTAGGTCCACCGTTATTCTTTTCATTGTTATGGTGGAGGATTCAAGCACTGGTGTCTGCAAGGATTTAGATCCATGAGCAAGAGGAGCAAAGGCTCACATCTAGTCCCTGAACTAAAGTAGGTTAAGGCCTGAGCTTGATGTCTTATGGGTAGGAAATGACTTTTTAATGATTTCCCCCTAACTTTACCCTATTTCTATCTCCCCCATCAGTCACCACCCCCCAGCCCCGAGGCACGCAAATAACTTCCTTTCCCAAGTCTTCATCTTTCCAAAAATGTTAATGTATTCAATGCTGATATTCAATAAAATCTCATTTCTATTCTTCTTTTTTAAATTTAAATTTATTTATTTTAATTGGAGGATAATTACTTTACAATATTGTATTGGTTTTGCCATACATCAACATGAATCCGCCATGGGTATACACATGTTCCCCATCCTGAACGCCCCTCCCACCTCCCTCCCCATATCATCCCTCTGGGTCATCCCAGTGCAACAGCCCCAAGCATCCTGTATCCTGCATCGAACCTGGACTGGCGATTCGTTTCTTATATGATATTATACATGTTTCAATGCCATTTTCCCAAATCATCCCACCCTCTCCCTCTCCCACAGAGTCCAAAAGACTGTTCTATACATCTGTGTCTCTTTTGCTGTCTCGCATACAGGGTTATCCTTACCATCTTTCTAAATTCCATATATATGCGTTAGTATACTGCATTGGTGTTCTTCTTTCTGGCTTACTTCACTCTCTATAATAGGCTCCAGTTTGATCCACCTCATTAGAACTGATTCAAATGTATTCTTTTTAATGGCTGAGTAATACTCCATTGTGTATATGTACCACAGCTTTCTTATCTATTCATCTGCTGATGGACATCTAGGTTGCTTCCATGTCTTGGCTATTATAAACAGTGCTGCGATGAACATTGGGGTACACGTGTCTCTTTCAATTCTGGTTTCCTCAGTATGTATGCCCAGTAGTGGGATTGCTGGGTCATAAGGCAGTTCTATTTCCAGTTTTTTTCTAACACCATACACCAAAATAAACTCAAAATTGATTAAAGATCTAAATGTAAGACCAGAAACTATAAAACTGCTAGAGGAGAACATAGGCAAAACACTCTCCGACATAAATCACAGCAGGATCCTCTATGACCCACCTCCCAAAATATTGGAAATAAAAGCAAAAATAAACAAATGGTACCTAATTAAAATTAAAAGTTTCTGGACAACAAAGGAAACTATAAACAAGGTGAAAAGACAGCCTTCAGAATGGGAGAAAATAATAGAAAATGAAGCAACTGACAAAGAACTAATCTCAAAAATATACAAGCAACCCATTTCTATTTTTCATTTTAATTTATATATTTTATTCATTTATTATCTAATTTCATACCAATATTTCCCAAGGTGATTAAAATATATGTTTATTTGCTAAACATTTTTGAGTATACGACCTGTATAATGAAACAAAGATTTTAAGGAAATAATATGGGAACTGGCCTCCGGGATCTAACCCTTTAATGAATAAAATGGATAAGTTTGTAACTATACATAGTTGAAGAATCAGTAACTCATTGTGAGGTATCATGTGCCAGGAAATACAGGAAGAATGAAGGATGTTAGTGATGATACTACCAGTACTAATGACAACTACTCTGTGTAATTCTTACAACAGGTCAGCTCTCTAATCTCTTTCTGCAAGTGTAGTAGAGCACTGAGATGAATCAGATGGGCTTATGATACAATGCATGCTTACTCTTATCCTTCACCTTGAACTCATCACCTCTGCAAACCTAAGCCATCCTCTCTTCCCCCTGCTCTATCAAAAATAAAAATGAAAGCCCTTATCTTCTAATGGGAGTGTGTAGGTAAGGTGTGGAAATGTTTGTTTAGTTGCTGAGTCATACCTGACTCTTTGGTGACCCCCTGGACTGTAGCCCATCAGGCTCTTTTGTCCATTGGATTTCCCAGGCAAGAATACTAGAGTTGGTTGCCATTTGGTGTGGAGATGAAGGGATAGAAAAAGACTGTACTGAATGGGATGTAGAGTGGTCAGAATCCCAAAGTAGTCACTCAAGGATATATTAACCCACAGTTGACCATGGCCAGCTGAACATAGCAAGATTTCCTGGGACAGTGACAGATTTGGAAGAATTTAGTTCAACCTCTCAGTCTTAGGGGCAGCTAAGAAATCTGTCTGTAGAAATCCTCCCTGGTTATTTCATAAATCTCATAATAATATCATCCCACATATTATGCTATTTTTCAGTCACTAAGTCCTGTTTGACTCTTTGCCACCCCAAGGACTGCAGCCCACCAGGCTTCCCTGTCCTGCACAAACTTCCAGAGTTTGCTCAAACTCATCTCCATTGAGTCAGTGATGCTATCTAATAACCATTTTATCCTCTGCCACCCTCTTCTCTTCCTGCCCTCAATCTTTCCCAGCATCAGGGTCTTTTCTAATGAGTCGGCTCTTCGCATCAAGTGGCGAAAGTATTGGGGCTTCAGCATCAGTCCTTCCAGTGAACACTTAGTGTTAATTTCTTTTAGGATTGTCTGGTTTGGTCTCCTTGCAGTCCAAGGGACTCTCAAGAGTGTTCACCACCACCACGATTTTAAAGCATCAATTATACTATAGCAAGACTATATTGTTTTATCTTAGTTCTTACAGCAACCCTCTGAGGTAGATGTTCACATCACCTCTTTTACTGTTGCACTGGAAGAAATAAAAGCACAGAAACCTGAACAAGGTGCTCAGGAAAGAACAGAGATTCTATGAAGGAACAGGTTTCAAAACCCATACTGCTTAGCTCTGCACTTTAATGACTACCTATGAAGATGATCACATAAATTAATAGGTAAAGGAAAAACAGGGGAAGTGACATGTAAAATAAATTATGAATCATAAGAAAAATCTTATTTAATCTTTATTTTAATATGAATCCATACTGATAATTTAATACAAATCCAGACTCAAAATCTATCTGCTAATTTGGGTATTATTGTGGAGGATTCAGGGAATTTAAATCCTAACCTGTAGAAACAGGGCATTATTTCATTATGCCTTAAGATCTATAGGTATCAGATGGCTGAGGGTATCATGATAAGAATAATAATGCAAGATTGAATATAATATTAAGAGTCAGTTCAGTTCAGTTCAGTCGCTCAGTCGTGTCCGACTCTTTGCGACCCCATGAATTGCAGCATGCCAGGCCTCCCTGTCCATCACCAACTCCCAGAGTTCACTCAGACTCACTTCCATCGAGTCGGTGATGCCATCCAGCCATCTCAGCCTCTGTTGTCCCCTTCTCCTCCTACCCCCAATCCCTCCCAGCATCAAAGTCTTTTCCAATGAGTCAACTCTTCGCATGAGGTGGCCAAAGTACTGGAGTTTCAGCTTTAGCACCATTCCTTCCAAAGAACACCCAGGACTGATGCCCTTTAGGATGGACTGGTTGGATCTCCTTGCAGTCCAAGGGACTCTCAAGAGTTCTTCTCCAACACCACAGTTCAATAAACATAAAAGTCATGCATATTTTTTTAAAAGCTGAGATTTTCCTCTTACACAGCAATTGACAAATTTTGGACCCTCATGAGAATTTGTCTTCTCTAAATGGTAAATACTTGGTCAGGGAAAGACTGAACATCTAGCCCTGAGAGCCAGATAAGAAACAGGTCATCCACCAAGAGATTAATAGTTGACCTGAAAAATACCCTAGCCTCGGTACCTGGTTGAATCTCACTGCTGTATGTCCTGTTGACCTGGCCCTCCATGGGGGCCATAAGGAGGAGGCTAGCAGAAGGAGGATGGGCGGGACCAAGTGGACAGCTCACCCTGAAAGTCTGAAAGCCCTGGCATCATTGGAGACATTCATCATTTATCATTGAAGGAGTTCAAGGAAGTAATTAACCTTTGAGGATTTATCTTTTTCCCTCGTGCCCCTGCCACCACCACTACCCCGACCCTGCCAGCCCTGATGTTAAAAGGGACACACCATAAAAGAGCATCATAAAATGGGCAAAGGGGAAAATGCATAAAATGTAAGAGAAAGAGGAAGTTGGAATCTAGGTCTCCTTGCTCAGCATTTCCTTTGCTGGGAACTGGGGCAGAGCCTGCTGATTCTCTGCTGAAATGATCGTGAGGACTTGCTTTCATTATGAGTTTCAAGGGTCTAGGGAAATTCATTTTCCCCATCCCTTTAAAAAAATGCTACTTTATACAACTTTTTTTGAATATCATACCCTTTCTAAGGAAAAAAAAATCATTTCCTAGACTCCAAGGTTTCTAGAACACCATGGTTCTTCCTTATCTCAGGAGGAATCTAAACATAAAATGGTTGCAAAAATTATATGTATATAAGATACATTTTTAGAAAATGCCATCAATAAAACTGTTAACTGTCTATGACATATACAAAGTATAAAATACATATCAGAATGATATTAACTCTTTAGAAGAATGGTCATCTATTGAGTATAAGAAATCAAGGAAAAATGTGAGATGGCTTTAAATGAATTCATCATTTGATAACTTTATTGTTTCCTAAGAGAAGTGTCATCTGAAACAAATGTGGGGGAAAAGGTAAACATCTCAGATTCAAGAGGGCAAGTCACTGGTGTATCATTTTCTGTACATTTTCTCATACATTTAGATTTTAAAAATTACTACTTATTCAGTTCCTCATGGATATCGTTTGCTGAACTCTTGTTCTGTGACAAGCATTTATTATATATTTTATTGTTCAGTAATATTAGTACTCAAGTAAGTTTGGAATTATTAATCTTGTGTTAGATATGAGGTCCGAGGCAAAGAAAGATGACATCATGTCCTCAATTTTCTATGTAGTGGAAATACAAGATTCAAATTCAGTCATCAGGTAGAAACTCATACTCTTTCTGCATATAAGCATTTTGGGGATTGCATTAATTACTTCCATTTTGTGGAAGTACAATTTGTAGTATTAGAGTAAAATTAAATCTAGCTCCTAGTTTGGGCTATTGGGGCTTCCTCGGTGGCTCAGATGGTGCAGAATCTGCCTGCAATGCAGGAGAGCTGGGTTTGATCCCTGTTTGGGGAAGATCCCCTGGAGAGGGGAATGGCTACCCACTCCTGTATTCTTGCCTGGAGAATTTCCTGGATAGAGGAGCCTGGCGGGCTACAGTCCATGGGTCGCAAAGAGTCAGACATGACTGAGTGACTAACACACTTGGGTCTATTAACATATATAATTATAGTAGCTATAAGCAGATTCTGCTTGCAAATCCTTACTGCAGTTTGAAAATATTTATCCTTTTGAGACAGAAGAATATGTTTCATTATCTAGTTATTTCTAGAAATAACCCTTTCCAACTCTGGCATTATGCAGTACCCTTCACATGGTTTGTATTCTCCTGATTGTATTATTTTTCTATTCTCAATACATATTATTTTTTAAAATACATATTATTTTTCATTTTAATAAATCTTAATGAAATGCTCTTAATAAAAATTGTAATTAAAGTGTCTTCTAGGAAAAATGTTATTACAACTTCACTGTATAAATATCTATATTTTAAATGATTTTTGAAGTTAAAATATTTGCCTCAAAATTTAGATAACATTTACACTAGACTCAGAAAATAAAACAGAAAATATAAAGCTTGGAATTAATACAGATAAAAACATGGAGTTAACACATAAACACCTTTCTGATAATACTGTACCATATACATCTTTAAAGTATCACTACAATTTGAATTCCTGTATCCACAATGCTACAGTTTCCATTTGCTCATTCAACATATTCTATCCCTTTTCTTCTGTTATACATACGCCACCTTTTAAACAATCTTGTTAATCCTTAAGTGACCATAACCGCAAACATTTAAAATAATGTACCAAACCTCATGGGATTACTTGATACATTATATCCTCATGTTTCTTGGTGGAAGAATGTGCTGTTGATGGAAACAACTTGTAA
Organism: Bos indicus x Bos taurus; assembly: GCF_003369695.1. NCBI lineage: Eukaryota > Metazoa > Chordata > Mammalia > Artiodactyla > Bovidae > Bos > Bos indicus x Bos taurus. Next base: position 5,865,561 of record NC_040099.1, on the reverse strand, counting down.
AAAGTGCATACTCGTGGTTTCTACAGGGCATGAATAACCTCACAACTAAACCCTGACACATTTATCATAGCTTAATTTTTGTACCCCATATTTTTTATGTCTCATCAAGGACCAATATGCTTATAGACACTAAATGAATGTTTTGAAAAAATTAAGTACACCTTTTAATATAAGAAGGTTGTTTATACAGCCACAAAATAGGGAGTGACTTGGCAGGTTATATGGAGTTAAAATACACAGAGCAAAGAATCAGTAGATGTTCCTCTCTGTGTCACTAATCAGATACTTGAAAAGGTCACTTAATAACATAGAGCTTCTCTTCCCTCAAATTGAAATGAGGGCTGATTAGATAGACAAATTTAGAAGCCCTTTGAGTGCTAGTTTTCTGTTATCATTTTTTTCCTAAAGAGCAAGAAGATAAATTGTTTGTATTTGAAGACAAAAAGACAAGACTTCTTATTGTACATTTATGAAATCAGATAATGTCATAATATTTTTTTCCGTGGAAGCTAATGATGTATTTGTCTTCATCTGAGATTTCTTTAAAAAAATATCTGCAATGTGTTCTGTGCTACATGCAAAGTACCAAATGTAGGGTATACAGAAATAAAATCAATATATTCCTAGCTCCGAATATTTTTCTTTTTAGTGGAGAAGACAAGCAATGTGAATGATTTTCCAATGCAATAAAGGCTGTTTAGTTCAGTTCAGTCGCTCAGTCGCGTCCGACTCTTTGTGACCCCATGAACAGCAGCACCCAAAGCCTTCCTGTCCATCACCAACTGCTGGAGTCTACCCAAACCCATGTCTATCAAGTCGGTGATGCCATCTCACCATCTCATCCTCTGTCATCCCCGTCTTCTCCTGCCCTCAATCTTTCCCAGCATCAGGTTCTTTTCAAATGAGTCAGCTCTTAGCATCAGGTGGCCAAAGTATTGGAGTTTCAGCCTCAGCATCAGTCCTTCCAATGAACACCCAGGACTGGTCTCCTTTAGGATGGACTGGTTGGATCTTCTTGCAGTCCAAGGAACTCTCAAGAGTCTTCTCCAACACCACAGTTCAAAAGCATCAATTCTTCGGTGCTCAGTTTTCTTTAAACTCCAACTCTCACATCCATTCATGTGTACTGGAAAAACACAGCCTTTACTAGATGGACCTTTGTTGGCAAAGTAATATCCCTGCTTTTGAATATGCTGTCTAGGTTGGTCAGAACTTTGCTTCCAAGGAGTAGGCATCTTTTAATTTTATGGCTGCAATCACCATCTGCAGTGATTTCAGAGCCCAAAAAAATAAAGTCAGCCACTGTTTCCACTGTTACCGCATCTATTTGCAATGAAGTTATGGGACCAGATGCCATGAACATAGTTTTCTGAATGTTGAGCTATAAGCCAACTTTTTCACTCTCCTCTTTTCACTTTCATCAAGAGGCTGTTTAGTTCTTCTTCACTTTCTGCCATAAGGGTGGTGTCATCTACATATCTGAGGTTAATTATATTTCTCCTAGCAATCTTGATTCCAGCTTGTGCTTCATCCATTCTAGCACTTCTCATGATGTACTCTGCATATAAGTTAAACAAGCAGGGTGACAATATACAGCTTGACATACTCCTTTTCCTATTTGGAACCAGTCTCTTGTTCCATGTCCAGTTCTAACTGTTGCTTCCTGACCTGTATACAGGTTTCTCAAGAGGCAGGTCAGGTGGTCTGGTATTCCTATCTCTTTCAGAATTTTCCACAGTTTATTGTGATCCACACAGTCAAAGGCTTTGTCATAGTCAATAAAGCAGAAATAGATGTTTTTCTGAAACTCTTTTGCTTTTTTGATGATCCAATGGATGTTGCCAATTTGATCTCTGGTTCCTCTGCCTTTTCTAAAACCAGCTTGAACATGTGGAAGTTCACGGTTCATGTATTGCTGAAGCTTGGCTTGGAGAATTTTGCGCATTACTAGTGTGTGAGATGAGGGCAATTGTGTGGTAGTCTGAGCATTCTTTGGCATTGCCTTTATTTGGGATTGGAATGAAAACTGACCTTTTCCAGTCCTGTGACCACTGCTGAGTTTTCCAAATTTGCTGACATATTGAGTGCAGCACTTTCACAGCATCATCTTTCAGGATTTGAAAGAGCTCAACTGGAATTTCATCACCTCCACTAGCTTTGTTTGTAGTGATGCTTCCTAAGGCCCTCTTGACTTCACATTCCAGGATGTCTGGCTCTAGGTGAGTGTGAGTAATCACACCATCTTGATTATCTGGGTCATGAAGATCTTTTTTGTACAGTTCTTCCATGTATTCTTTCCACCTCTTAATATCTTCTGCTTCTGTTAGATGCATACCATTTCTGTCCTTTACTGAGCCCATCTTTGCATGAAATGTCCCCTTGGTATCTCTAATTTTCTTGAAGAGATCTCTAGTCTTTCCCATTTTATTGTTTTCCTCTATTTTCTCTGAGGAAGGCTTTCTTATCTCTCCTTGCTATTCTTTGGAACTCTGCTTTCAAATGGGTATATCTTTCCTCTTCTCCTTTGCTTTTTGCTCCTCTTCTTTTCACAGCTATTTGTAAGGCCTCCTCAGACAGCCATTTTGCTTTTTTGCATTTCTTTTTCTTGGGGATGGTCTTAATCCCTGTCTCATGTACAATGTCACCCCCCATCAATAATAAAGGGTGAGGAAGAGATAATTTAAGTGTTATGGAAAATCTTCTCTTAGAAATAACATAAATACATAATTGCTTAATAATTTTTATGCTCACATAAAATTATTTCAGAAGTTTATGAAATATTAAACCACACTTTTTTCTCCTAAAGACTTTTGTCATATATATATATATATATACACACACTTAGTTCAATGTATAAATGTTTTTACAAAATTTCATATAATATTCTGCTAAGCTTAGAAAACACCAAAGATATTGTTATTACAGATGACAGATATGAAGTTTCTATTTTGCAGCAGGAGTCATGAACTTTCTAAATCAGTGCTAATTCATTTTTCAGAACTCAATATAGAAAAGACACCATAGTAAGCATTACAGAGACTGTGAGTTTGGGGGACATGGGGCATTGCAGCCTGGAGAAAGGAAGCAGTGTGTTCACCGGTATCACCGTCAGTCCCCCAAATCAACAGACAATTCTGTAAACCGACAATTGTGTAAACCTGGAAAGGTCATTCGATCGCAACTCAATTTTCCTGTTGATAACCATTTCTATTTATGATACCAGTATCAGCTGGATGCTGAGAGAATACTGTGATGTTATAAATACTGAGAATGTTGAAATATAATCTAAATCCCTGGATACTCAAAGATGTGTTTGTATTGCATTCCTTCTTAAGTGCTAAAATGTTCCTATTTAAAAGTAAGGCACTTTTTTTAAAAAGGTAAATTGGCTTTCTAAATAGCTCAAAATTATTCCAGGAAATGAAAAATAATGAAAGCATCCCTTCTTTGGAACTTTGTTATTTACCCAGTAGTTTCTTGAGTGTTTCATTAATTCTTGTAACTTTAATATGTGTGATGAGAAAAATAGATTACAGATCCCCATTTTAGATTTGGAAGATATTTGTTGTAAGAATTACTTCAGAAGAGATATTCAAACAGGAAATAGTATTCCAAAGCATAGAATATGTAAGGCAGAAAATGCAATAAAATTAGCTCTTCACTTACATAGATATTTAATTGCACATAATTGATACAAGAAAGTGTTTCATAGTTAGAAAAAGACATAAATTCATATGCTGTATTTTTGAGATTATTTGCAAATAGTAGGAAACACGTATCATCTTTCTTGAATATTCATTTATACTTATTCTGAGAGTTTGTTTTATTTTAACTTCTGTTCTCGACTGCATTGACTAATCTATAATAACTTGCAACACTGCAGAAAACCCTCTGGGAAAATCTCAAATTTGGAAAGCAAATCTATCTACAATTACTGCCTTATATACATGCCTCAATGTCATCATGTTTATTTTCAAGCCAAAAAAATGTCTATATTGAGTCCTCTGATAGCCCTATCCTATGGTATTTGTTTATGGAAAAAGTATTAAAACAATTCAAGAGGAGCTGGAGGGCTTCAAATTCTATAAATAGAATGAGCAATCTGTTTCTATAGACACGTTAATATGTGTGCCAAAAAGAAGAGCGAAATTTAAATTCCAAAACTGACCGCACACTGCGCCAAGGTGCAGTCACCTTAAATGTGACCCAAGAGCCCCACGGGGACACACTTGAATGCATATCGATGCTACCGTGATGGTCTGAACCTTCATGATTTTTTCCTTGAAGATATATTTCTGCACGAAAGGGAAAAAAATCAGCCAAGAATCTATATTTGAAAGCTAGAAAAAGAGAAGAAAAACAAGAGATCACTTCAGGCTTCATTTTAAATAAATCAATTTGTTATAAATAGAACTGGAACTCCACCGCTGGGAAGAAAAGGCACAGAGCCTCACATTTTCACTTTCACAAGATTTTGAGAACACCATCCTAGTTCAGTGAAATCCCAAGGAAAGTTTTGGTTTGCTTGTTTATTTATTTTCAGTTTAAAGCGACCATTTCCTTAAAGCAACTGTATCAGAAAAACAGAACCTTTTCTCAAACATTGTACCATTTATGCTTCCACACACTGTATTTGTTGAGTAAGAACTAACATTTATGAATGATGGTTCAGAAATATATGTCCATATCCTGAACCTGTGGCTATTACCTCATATGGCAAAATATATGACTAAAATAAGGATGCTGAGAGGAGAAGCTTGGGTTATCCAGGAGGACCCTGAGTCCAACAGTAGGGGTCCTCATTAATGTGAGGCGGAAGGGGATTTGACGCAAAGGAGAAGGCGATGTGAAGACACAGAGGTGGAGTGATATGGCCACAAACCAAGGCACCTGGCAGCTACCTGAAGCTGGAAGAGGGAGGGAATAAATTCCCCACTGGAGCCTACACAGAGAGTTCAGCTCTGTGACACCTTGACTTCCACCCTCTAGATTTATGAGATAATAAAAGATTCTGGGAAAGACTGAGCACAAGAGAAGAAGGGGCGACAGAGGATGAGATCGTTGGATGACATCACTGACTCAATGGACATGAGTTTGAGCAAGCTGCAGGAGATGGTGAAGGACAGAGAAGCATGGTGTGCTGCAGTCCATGGGGTTGCCAAGAGTTGGACACGACTTAGCAACTGAACAGCAACAACAAATTTCCATTGTTTGAAGCCACCAAGTTTTGGTACTTTATTATGGCATCCCTGGGAAACTAGCACAGAAGCCACAGGAAAATTGCATAATTCCTGTATTAGCAAAAGTCATTGTTAAAAGGCTCTGAGAAATTAAATGCTTTGCAAATGGATACTCAGCAAAACGGTTCTTAATATAAATGCAAACACCAAAATTCTCAAAGACAGTTATATTCTTTCTCTCCGCATGGTAGAGGACAAATGCATGAATCATTTTTTATGTTAACATATCTCATACAAATGTTGAGAATGGGGATTTGTGATATGTAACCATTTGTATCCCTTCCTGTAGAACAAACTGTTTCTTTTGACTTGTACAGCCTGCTTGGTAGAGTTAGTTGCCAATATGTTTTCTCAGCTTGTAAAATAATTAATGTAACTCGGAGGGAAGCTTCCTATAACAAACCATATGGGAATACCTTTCTGTGCTGACTTCAGTCCTTGTGGGAGTGCAAACCTTATGTTCAGATGCATTTGTTAAATCATAGGAATTCCATAGGGTTGAGCCAGCCTCATTTGTTTTTCTATGTAAGGATACAAGAAGCTTTTTTTTTTCCCTTTCCTAAAGGAAAGTATAGAATGTGTTAAAACTTGCAGGTAGCTTTGTGTGGAAAATAATGACATTTTTTCAGAGTATTTAAGAAACTAAAAGAACATGCATATGGTTCATAATTGCCTAACATTATTTAATAGTTTGACATACATCTAGACTCTTGTTTCTTGTCATTTTCACCATTTATTATTGCTTTAATATATAATTTTAGTATGCCATCATCAGTAACAAAGGGCTGCTATAATGAAATGTCATAGATCGGATGGCATAAAAGAGACCTTTATTCCTCACAGTTCTGAAGGCTGGAATGTCCAAGATAATGGCATGAACAGATTCAGCGTCTTGTGAGAACATGCTTCCTGGTTCATGGATGCTGTCTTCTAGCTTTACCATCACATGGTGAGAGGAGCTAAGGGGGTTCTGTGGGTCCTTTTCTATCATCATCTCATCACCCTGAGAAGCTTCACCTTCCGACACTGTCATCTTGGAGATCAAAACTTCGACATAAATACTTTGGGGGACACAAATATTCAGACCATAGCAGGCGCTAATCTGATAAGGAAGACTTCACCATTATGACCTCGTTACTCCCCGCCAAAAAAAAACCCACTCCCAAGTGCCATCACATTGGATATTAGGGTTTTAACATATGAACTGAGGGACACAAATATACAATCCAAAATAAGTAGAGTCCCAGTGTTATAAGCGACAGAACTAGGGTTCTGATGTGGGTGTTTCTGGGGTCCAGGCTGATCACTTCATGATATTAGAACAGGAAGCTGAGGCCATGCCAGGAGGAGCTGGGACATGCCACACTGATACGTTTGTTTGCAAATTGCTAGATAATGAAGTTCCACTGCAGGACTCGAAGAAGAAAATGGCAAGTTGTGGTTGTGCTTTAAAGCCATGATCCTAGAAATGCCATTAGGATTGATGAGGAGGGAACTTGGAGTCAGTCTTCAGAAAGAAGGCTACTGGGAGAGTCTAGTTGAAACTGGAGGCATCTGGATGAGGCTGAAGGTAGAACGTGTCTAACAGGGGAGTCGGGGGCTACATGGAAAATATCTTTGATTTGGATGAATTTAGGACACAGGATCACATTTTCCATAAGATTTGAACCAGTATAGATACTCAGTGCTTACAAAGGCCTCATTAATACTGTAAATGTTTCATCAGCTCTTCTCATTCCAGTGAATAGACTGGTAAAAATATGAACACGAGCTTTTATGTGCTTAGTTGCTCAGTTGTGTTTTGACTCTTGGCAACCCCATGGAGTGTAGCCCATCAAGCTCCTCTGTCCAAGGGATTTCCCAGGCAAGAATACTGGAGTGAGTTGTTATTTCCTACTCCAGGGGATCTTCCTGATCCAGGGATCAAACCCCATTTCCTGTGTATCTTGCATTGGCAAGGAGATTCTTTATCTACTAAGCCATCAGAAAAGCCCGAATTTTTATATTTGCACTGTTTTTTCAGAACTACTTTCTTCTGTAGTGCATCCAATAAATTTGCTAACAATTTGAAATGGTTTTTCTTCCTAAAACCAGACTCTCAACCAAGTGCATTGCCTTGGTTATGAGACCAATGTAGTCAAATAAAATAACAAAATTCACAATTACAGGGTTCAAATAAAAGGACTATGCTTCTGATGGTATCAGAGACAATTTCATAATAATCACTGTCATAAGAAAGTACATTTATGATGAGAAATTAATTATTCAATTAGACACATAAATTATCCCCCAACTCTGATATGCTATGTTTATAAGAGGTGGTAAATACTGTACTTTTAACTGTGAGTCAAAAAGGAGGAATAGATAAAAATAAGATCCCAGAGACACAACATGAACTTTACTGATTTTGCTTTATATTGATTTCTTCCTGTAGTCTTCATAGTATACTTATTTTATTGGAAATATTACTTTGTAAGTAGCATTTTACTGGAGATAAACACTGGGAAATTCTCATTGGAAATGACTTAGGCCATTAACAAAAATGCATGTGAAGACTTTGCAGATAAAGATCTCTGCTGGTCCCATAGAATACTTGCAGTACAGAAAGGTCAGGAAAGGTAAGAATATGCTATTTGCTACGTTCTGCCATGAGTGTTTTACTGTCTTACCCTGTTGTATACATGTTCCCTAGGAAAAGAATAAAATATTTCAATGGCATAAACATTCAGAACTAAAGCAAAAGGATGTTAGTAATTAATCAAGTAGTAGGAAAAGCAGAATGAGATGAGTGCGAATATAAAGGATGTAATATTATCACACCAGCACAATAGAATAAAATATGAATCAGATGAAGACAAAATTAATAATATTTCAATCCTTAAAGTGAATTTTAATTATGATTATCCTAACTGTTAATTGATCAAGAATGTGGTGCATTTACCAAAAATTCTGTGAATAGTAACTACAGAGCCTATAGCTAAGGTCACACTTAATTTTTCTTTTAAAATATTACCAATGTGCAAATTTGGCAGGGTTTGTGCTAGAAGGCAAAGAAGAAGACTGAGCATTATAAGCCAGGCATTGTAATAGCTTTTACGGCACTAAAAAATGAATGAAACAAAGAATCTCCTCCTGGGTGTAGAAGGATGTTTTAAATACTGGCATTGTATATGCAAAGATATAAAATAAAATGATGTTTTTAAGTACTGGTGAGAATTTAGGGTGTTTTCAGTGGAAGCTATATAGTGAGACTAAAAGATTGCTTTGACTTGGATAACCTAAAATATTCAGCATTAGTTGACATAATGCTATTTCACAAGGTAGGCATCAAATGAGGTAAGTCCTGTAAAACCTCAAGTGGAGATCACCACCCTCAATACACTTCCATTTTCACTCACAACCATGATAGAAAGCCCCTTTGGTTCTCAGACTCAAGAAGAAAACATCCATTCTAAGCACCAGATGAATTTCTATCATCTGTCCCAGGATAAGCCCCTCCTCTGAACACTTTGCACACAAGCAACTTCTGTGGAACTGTGCGTGAGCTAGTTAACGCCCCTAAATGGTGTGTCAGAGCACCAGTGACTAGCTGCCCCATCCTCACTTCCTCCAGGCGCACAGCCTGGGAAGCGTTCTGTATGTGTTCCAGAAATCACTCAGTACCACATGTATGAGTCACACTCGTATACACCCTTTCTTCCCTCTCTGTCTCAGGCTTCCCCTCCCGCACTGTCTTCCGGGGTGTGCGTGTGCTAAGTCACTTCAGTCGTGTCCAACTCTTTGGGACCCCATGTGCAGTAGCCTGCCAGGCTCCTGTCCTTGGGATTCTCCTGCCAAGAATACTGGAGTGGGTTGCCAGGCCCACCTCCAGGGGATCTTCCCAACCCAGGGATCAAACCCACGTGTCATATGCCTCCTGCATTGGCAGGCAGGCTCTTTACCACTAGCCACCACTTGCCTTCTCTCAGTTAAACTACATGCACACACCCTTGTCTCAGACTCCATCTGCAGGTAAACCCAAAGGAACATCCTGACGTGTAATAGTACGCAAATGACAGATTCCTTTTATCTGTTCTAATGCATTTAAACTCTCTCCAGTGCCGACCAAAGTAAGTGCAATTTTCTCTTTCTGGCAACCAAGGTCACCCACAGAATGACCACCGATTTTGTGTATGACGCATGGTGATACACGACTTCCCTATGGGGACATTACTCAGCTGTTCTTAATGCCTTCCTTATTTCCCACAGTTGTGCTTTTCCACATGATCTTTAACTGCTCAGAATGCTCTTAATCCCATTTTTGCACATCAAAATTTTATAGAGTCTTTAAGAGGCTCATCAAATACTATCACCTACAAAAAGCCTTTTCAAAATCTTTCGTACCAAATGTTCCTTTTCCTGTGGGGTTCAGTTAAACCCCAAGAGTGCTTTATCTGGAGCTCTTATTTAGCTTTAAATTGGATAATCAACTAGGATGAACTTATTTCCTAAACTCTGCTAAATTTTAAGCTGCACAAGCATGTGTCCTAATGTTTTCATATTTCTTACTTTATTTGACATGCTAGTGATTTGTGTATGTGTGGGTATATGTGTGTATCCTCTGTAGAGCTCTATATTAAATAGATATAATTTATAAGTAAAGTAGTTACTTTAACATTATTTTTTGTTATAAAGATTATATATGCTAACTGCAGAAAATTTAAAAAGATAATGAACAAAAATGCCCAGATCTCACTAGCCAGAGAAAGCTATTAATATTTTGCCACTTGATATTTTTTAAATGTTTAAATAGAGTTAATATTATATTCACATCTGATATTAAAGTTTATAGACCACATTATTAATAGAGATTCTTTAAAATGTATACAAAATAAGCCATAATATACCCATTAATATATGATTATTTATAGACTTGAAAATATAAAAAAGACTCCTTTTAAATAGATATGAAATGCAACATTTATCTCTGAATTTCAGGATAAGTATTTTCTTGCAATGTCTTTCCTGGGTGTATGTGTATGTGTGTGTTGTGCTAAGTCGCTTCAGTTGTATCCAACTCTTTGTGACCCCATGGGCTGTAGCCTGCCAGGCTCCTGTGTCCATGGAATTCTCTAGGCAAGAATACTGGAGTATGGTGCCATTTCCTCCTCCAGGGGATCTTGCTGACCCAGGGATCAAATAAGCCTCTCTTAAGACTCCTGCACTGGCCGGCAGGTTCTTTACCAGTAAGGCCACCTGGGAAGCCCATATAATCTCTATGTGCTTATAATCTCTATGTGTGTTTACAACTTAAAAAGAGGACATATTCTCTCCTTTTGCATGTGTGTATAGAATTGGTATTGTTTCTTAAATATTAGCAAACATTAACAATATTATGAAACACTGCAAAACATTAAATACTTATTAAAATTCTGTAGTAAACGTATGTGGTCCTAGAGTTTTCCTTGTGTAAAGGTATGTAACTAAAATTTTATTTTTAAAGTAGGTATAGGTTTTCTCATGTTTTTCACTTTCTTCATGAATGAATTTTGGTTAGTCTTCTTTAAAGGAATTTGTCCAGATTATATAAACAGTTGACTTTATTGCCATAAATTATTCATACTATACATTTTTATCTTTTAAAAATGTAATATCTGTAATAATATATCTTTCTCATTCCATATATTGTTGTTTTTTCCTTCCCTATTTTATCTGTATGCCAATGTTTATTTATTGATCTTCTAACTATTTTGACATGATTGATTTTTTAAAAATTGTTTTTCTGTATTTTATTTCACTGAATTCTGGTCTAACATTTATTATTTCTTTTCTTAATTCTTAATTCTTTTCTTATTTTGTTCTCGTTTGTCTAGAGTCTTTAAAGATGAGCAGGATTTTTTATGAGGATATACTGTAGTTATATATTTTGGGGAAGAATACCGCAGAGGTGAAAATATCTTTTCTTGTCACATCCTTTATGGGGATACATAAGTCAACCCTACTTACCCCAAGTGACGTTAACAGCAGTCACATGGCCAAGATATTGCCACATTTCTTTTAAAACTACCCGTTATCCTTTACAGAATCTATTATTTCAAAACATGAACTAAGTCTAGCTCATATCTCCCCGGGGAAGAATTCAACTCCATCACCTAGAAGAGGAACATGCTCATTCCAGCCATCCCCACTTCAGGTGTTTGTCTGTAACCTCTCTTCAATGTCTCTGTTCAATGGACTTCTGCCATTCACTCCCACTATTTTGTAAACTGTATTCTTAGTATCATCACTGACCATCATTTTAGTTCACTGATTCCTAAGATGTGGATGTTCACTCTTTCCATCTCTTGCTTGACCACGTCCAATTTACCTTGATTCATGGACTTAAAATTCCAGGTTCCTATGCAATAGCTGCATTCTTTCTGGAGATGTTAGTAATTGCCCTTCCCTCTTCCCCAGTAGCGTTTTGGACACCTTCTGACCTGGGGGGCTCATCTTCCAGTGTCTGTTTTTTTGCCTTTCATACTGTTCATGGGGTTCTTGAAGCAAAAATACTGAAGTGGGTTGCCATTTCCTCCTCCAGTGGACTACATTTTGTCAGAACTCTTCACTATGTCTTGGATGGCCCTGCATGGCACGACGCAGATCTTCATTGAATTATGTAAGCCCCTTTGCTAGGACAAGGCTGTGATCCGTGCAGAGGATGGAGTCTTTATATACTATGAAATATTACGCATACTTTTTCACTCTCTTTCCTTATGAAAGCATTCTCATGGCAAGATCGGGTTCTCCTGGAAGAAATAAGGGCTCTGCAAAGGAAAAAAATAGCTGAATATGCTACACAAATGGTTTGCTATCTCATATGTCTATATTTCTTTTGAAGTTGATATAGCTAGCTGCATCCTTATAGGTTGATGTGACCACCTGTATCTCTCGTACAAACACAGGTAAGTGGAAGGACCAGACATATTGGAGTTTTCAGTCTTAAGCTATCAGCTCGTTAGCCTTTGCATAATGAGGACTGTTCTCAAAAGCATACTTTCCATGAAAACCCACTGTTACATCCAGAGCTAAATCAATTGTGGCATCAATTAACTTGGATCCTGTAACATGTGTGAACATGAGTTGACATGTGATCTGGAGACACGCATCTTGGGATCCACACAAGTTGAAGGCAGTCTGCAGAGGGCTTTCATAGCAGTTTGAAACGGAGGTGGGCGGGGGGATGTGGGGCAGGGAGAGATATGCAAGGAGATAAAAACCAGTCAATCCTAAAGAAATCAATCCTGAAAATTCATTGGAAGGACTGATGCTGAAGCTGAAGCTCCTAAACTGGCTACCTGATGCAAAGAGCTGACTAGTTGGAAAAGACCCTGATGCTGGGAAAGATTGAGAGCAGGAGGAGAAGGGGACGGCAGAAGATGAGATGGTTGGATGGCATCATCGACTCAATGGTCATGAGTTTAAGCAAACTCCAGGAGATAGTGGAGGATGGGGAGGCCTGGCGGGCTGCAGTCCACGAGGCTGAAAAGACTTGGACGTGACTTAGACACTGAACAGCAACAACAGCAACTATGGACTGAAAGTTTGTTTTCCCACAGACTTACAGGCTGAAATCCTAAGGCACCCGTGTGATCATACTAGGAGGCAGGGCCCTTGAGAGGTGATTAAGTCATTTAGGGTGGAGCCCTCGTGATTGAGGTAAGAAGAGACACTGAAGAGACTATATCACTTGGTCTCTACCACATGAGGGCAAGAGAAGAAGACATCACTTGCAGCCCAGAAGAGAGCGCTCACCAGAAACTGAGCTCTGCCAGGTCTATGTAGGACCTCCCAACTTCCAGAACTGTGAGGAATAAATCGGTATTTTTTAAGTGTCCCAATCTATGGTAATATCTTATAGCAGCCTGACCTAAGTCAGCATCAGGTGCAAAGTAGCATGAGATTAAATATCTTTATGTGCTTTGACTGCAGGAGAGGCACTGTCTGGGCCAAAGTGCCCACGAGAGCGTGTGCAGGCAGGTGATGGTGTTTGTAATGACGGCAACTGAATCAGCCCATAGCATCCCCCTCCCTGCCCCATGACTTGGGTGGTATCAAAAAGCAGAGCAAATACAGGCTCTGATATTGATGAAAAGAGGAATCCTGTGAATGCCTCTTCCTGGCTTAAGGACAGGAGATTTGTTATCAGGCTGACACAAGAAGCCCAAGTCCAATGAAGCTTCCAGGTTACAAGCATTTTTCTCTTATGTCTTTGAATTTCTGTTAAAAACCCCACCATAGGGTTTTGTGGAATAAATCTAATTTTGAGATTATTCAGAGATATTTGAAAATGGTATTTATAACTGTGAAATAACTGTGAAAAACCCATAAAAATTATGATAGCCAAGTGAAGAACTCATAGAATGTGTTATATAAAATTGTATGTTGCTTGCTCTTAGTAAATTATTTCTGAAAGAATACTACTCCTGTTCATCCCCAAGTAATATACAGAAATTGAAATCAGGATGAGAATGACACTCTTAAATGTCAATATGCTCTGCAGGAAGGTGAAAGAGGTGAAGTTTTACTTTCCAAGTCAGCCAAAGAAGTTTGGATCCAGATGCACAAAGTAGCCACCTACCCCTCTTATTGAATACAGCACACCCAAATGAGACCTTTGAAAGAATACCATAGCAATTTCTGTGAATCTAAGGGAAAGTTTTACAGGGATATGATACTGTTTTCTAGTAAGTAGGTAAGAGCTGTTTTGTTGTGGCTGTTTAATCACTAAGTCGTGTCCACCTCTTTTGCAACCCCATGGAGTGTAGCCCATGAGGCTACTCTGTCCATGGGATTCCCCAGACAAGAATCCTAGAGTGCATTGCCATTTTCTTCTCCAGGGGATCTTCACGATCCAAAAATCAAATCTTGATCTCCTGCATTGAAAAGTGGATTCTTTGCCACTGAGCCACCAGGGAAGATAAGGGCTGAGTGTTTGAAACTAAAATAGTGACACATGAAAAATGGGGACAGCCACAGAGGCACCTCCTCAGAAACACATGTGAGGCTTCAAGATACTTGTCAGAATAACCCTGTGTAACTGAAGGAGTTCAGGGCAGCTGTGCTCAGAACTGACCTTCAGGCCACCTCCGTGTGTCTCTAGGTGTGAGTCAGCATAGAACTGCTCCTACATCTCTGCCATTGAGGCTGAGTAACCTACCACCTTCCAAGGACTGTCCTCAAATCCCCCTACTACTAGCTGCTTTCCTTATAACTCAGTGGCTGACCTCCTTAGGTTTTCTAGAACCTCCTCAACTAAACATCACAATTAAGAAAGAAAAATTCTCTGGACCTGGACCTTGGAAAGTTCACATCCTTGCACATGGAGATGAGTCCATGAATACTCATTACACTGACAAAATGGGAATAACCATAGGTTTTTGCCTACATTAATCTCAATTAGTAGAGAATAATTATCTTTTAAGAGCTATGTGGAGGAAAATCATAAACATCTAGATAGAAACTGTTGAAACCTGAGAAATTTTACATTTAGAACAAGACCCTATGAAACAGCAGGTGTCATATATGATGAGTAAAGTAATAAGTGTAAAGCAGTTGAATGAGTTAAATGCCTTGGGTAAATGCCTCAGTTAAATGATAGTTGAATTCATAAGTTCATATGAGTTAATAAAAGAAAGCACATCAAATCAGCTATCTTTACTACATGAGTTTTGTAACACTTGTTTTTCCCTGAAGAATATTAAATGGCAAATTTCCAAAATTACAGGGAAAATTAAATATGAATGTAATTTATGGCTCAGAGAGATATTCAACCTTTTCTAGTAAAGATTATTAAAAGCTCAGGTTCTAAGATCCATAAGATCTGTAAACACACACACAAAGAATATGTCATAACATCACACTGAAGAGGTGTTTCTAAGCACAATAGAAAATTCAGAAAAAAAATGTTGTTTAATATATCACTAAAAAATGTTAAAATAGAAGTAACATATTTGAAGAAAACAGTTGATTTTCACCAGGGACGGATTTATTGTTTTTCTAGGCCAAGAAGGTAGCCTGTCCTAGTCCCGTGTAACTGAAGCAAACTCTGCCGCTGTCCAGGGTCCTATTATCCAGGATGGTGGCATCAAGGCCTGTACAAAGCCAGCTGTCTCTGGTAGCGGTTTTTGTATCATCTAACCTCATAAGTAGTAATGCCAGAGTTCAGGGCCACCGGACAAAAGGGAAGCATGCAAATCTAATAACCACCTGTGCATTCCAGGGCACGGGGCAGGAGTGGTTGCGGAGAAAAACAATTTGACAGCTGGTCGTCTGGAGCCTGGGAACTCAGGTGGTGAAGACTCCTGTCAGCAGGGCAGGTCCCGTGAGGATGCCCCAGCCGCACTGCGCCTGTTCGTGTTCTGACCACTCAGCTCTCCTGGGCTGCATCCCCACTGGCCATGTGCAGGGTCAGGGAATGTGAGGATGGTGTTCCCAGTGTCCATGTGTGAGAACAACCGGGGGAAGCAGGACGTGCCCTTGGGTGTTGACAGAGGCTGAGCTACTGAGCACGGCCCCTGAAAGGGTTCAGTTCTGTCTGTGGATGGAGGAGGAGAACGTGGGCTTTGTCATTGTTGTTCAGTCGCAAAGTCGTATCCGACTCTTTGTGACCCCATGGACTGCAGCACACCAGGCTTCCCTGTCCTCCACTATCTCCCGGAGCTTGCTCAAACTCATGTCCATTGAGTTGGTGATGCCATCCAACCATCTCATCCTCTGTCTCCCCCTTCTCCTCCCACCTTCAGTCTTTCCCAGCATCAGACTCATTTTCTAATGAGTCAGCTCTTTGCATCAGGTGGCCAAAGTATTGGAGCCTCAGTGTCAACATTAGTCCTTCTGATGAACGTTCAGTGTTGATTCCTTTTAGGATTGAGTGTGGGTGAGTGGGTATCAAACCAAATCCAATGTGAGATGAGAACCCGGATGCACTCAAACAGGAACGTTTCCAATAGCATCCTCTTAGTTTTTCTGAAGCATGCTGCCTCAGGATTACAACACAGGTAAAAATGTGCATACCTGCATATAGATGCTTTTACAAAATAAGACTGCGTGATTTAAATAGCACATTGCACTTATTATCTGTTATAAATTATTTAAGCAAAATTAAGCACTATTAGGTCTCAGAGAGTATACCAAAAAATAGCAATCTCCTTGAAAAGATTTCAGAGGAAGAGTGGCCATGACTTCATCCTAAACTGCATAGATAAGTTGAGGTAAAATAGATACTTGATAGGAAAATCTTTCTATTCATTTATTTATATATTTATTTTGTTTAATTATTAAGCCTTGTACCCATCATCACCTGTAGCTGAAGCAAAAGACCACAGTGACTTTAACTTGTTGTTGTAGTTCAGTCGCTAAGTGGTTTCTGACTCTGTGCAACCCCGTGGACTGCAGCATGCCAGGCTTCCCTGTCCTTCACTATCTCCTGAAGTCTGCTCAAACTCATGTCCATTGAAGCAGTGATGCCGTCCAACCATCTCATCCTCTGTCACCCCTTCTCCTCCTGCCCTCAATCTCTCTCAGCATCACCGTCTTTTCCAATGAGTAGGCTCTTGGCATCAGGCGACCAAAGCATTGGAGCTTCGGCTTTAGCATCAGTCCTTCCAATGAATATTCAGGACTGATCTCCTTTAGGATGGACTGGTTGGATCTTCTTGTAGTCCACGGGCCTCAGGAGTCTTCTCCAGCACCACAATCTGAAAGCATCAATTTTTTGGTCCTCTGCCTCCTTTATCCTCCATCTCTCATATGTATACATGGCCACTGGAAAAAGCATAGCTTTTACTATATGAACCTTTGTCTGCAAAGTGATGTCATAAAGTTGTATTTTCTCTCATTTTGCCTTCAGCATAATATTACCAGCTACCTGGCGTCAGGCATCCAGTCCCCTTCTGTTTTCATGCTCTGGACCAAACCTCTAAACAGGCCTATGTGGGCTTAGCTGGTGCACCACCTCACCCCTCATCATAACTGTCCTTCTTTGAGCTGACAGAGAGGCTAAATGTGGGGTCCACTCATCTCTAGGGGCACAAGCAGAGAGTTCCCAAGGCAACTCTGGGTATGTTAGAATTAACCAGATGGTCAACAGAGCCCCAAAGGTGGCTGCAATGGAGACAGTGAGGCCACCATGTGTCCTATTAAAAGTGCTGCACACTTTCTCAATCTTGTCCAACTCTTTGCAACCCCATGTGGAAAATTCTGAAATAGATGAGAATACCAGACCACCTGACCTGCCTCTTGAGAAGCCTATATGCAGGTCAGGCAGCAACAGTTAGAACTGGACATGGAACAACAGACTGGTTCCAAATAGGAAAAGGAGTACGTCAAGGCTGTATATTGCCACCCTTCTTATTTAACTTCTATGCAGAGTACAGCATGAGAAACGCTGGGCTAGAAGAAGCACAAACTGGAATCAAGATTGCCGGGAGAAATATCAATAACCTCAGATATGCAGATGACACCACCCTTATGGCAGAAAGTGAAGAGAAACTAAAAGCCTCTTGATGAAAGTGAAAGAGGAGAGTGAAGAAGTTGGCTTATAGCTCAACATTCAGAAAACAAAGATCATGGCATCTGGTCCCATCACTTCATGGGAAATAGATAGGGAAACAGTGGAAACAGTGGCAGACTTTATTTTGGGGGGCTCCAAAATCACTGCAGATGGTGATTGCAGCCATGAAATTAAAAGACGCTTACTCCTTGGAAGGAAAGTTATGGCCAACCTAGATAGCATGTTCAAAAGCAGAGACATTACTTTGCCAACAAAGGTCCATCTAGTCAAGGCTATGGTTTTTCCTGTGGTCATGTATGGATGTGAGAATTGGACTGTGAAGAAAGCTGAGTGCTGAAGAATTGATGCTTTTGAACTGTGGTGTTGGAGAAGACTCTTGAGAGTCCCTTGGACTGCAAAGAAATCCAACCAGTCCATTCTCAAGGAGATCGGTCCTGGGTGTTCTTTGGAAGGAATGATGCTAAAACTGAAACTCCAGTACTTTGGCCACCTCATGGGAAGAATTGACTCATTGGAAAAGACTCTGATGCTGGAAGTGATTAGGGGCAGGAGGAGAAGGGGACGACAGAGGATGAGATGGCTGGATGGCATCACCGACTCAATGGATGTGAGTTTGAGTGAACTCCGGCAGTTGGTGACAGACAGGGAGGCCTGGCTTGCTGCAATTCATGGGGTCGCAAAGAGTCGGACACGACTGAGTGACTGAACTGAACTGAACTGAGACTGTAGCCTACCAGGCTCCTCTGACTAAGGCCTGTTAAAAGTAGGGATTCTCTTATTGAAAACAAGGGAGAAATGGAACTTGCATGAAACTAGAAGCTTCACCAAGCTATTCCAAGCTTGTTTTTAAGAATACATTTTAAGTTGTTGGTTTTTTTTCCCCAGAATTTGGACAAATAACAATGATGATAAAATTTGAGACTATGAAAAATCGATAGGAAATACACATTTACTTAGAATACCCAAGGAATAATAATATAAACGCCCTGTTGGTTAATGATGGTCAGTTGCTAAGTCGTGTCCAACTCTTTGAGACCCCATGGACTGTATCCCGCCAGGCTACTCTTTCCATGAAATTTCCCAAGCAAGAATACTGAAGTGGATTGCCATTTCCTTCTCCAGGGGATGTTCCTGATGTGGGGATCTTCCTGATCCAGGAGTCAAATCCGTGTCTTCTGCATTGGCAGGTGGATTCTTTTACCACTGAGCCACCAGGGAAGCCCTGTGAAAAGTGAAAATGTAAGTTGTTCAGTCATGTCTGACTCTGTGACCCCATGGATTGTAGCCCACCAGCACCTCTGTCCATGGAATTTTCCATGCAAAAATACTGAAATGGGTTTCCATTCCTTTCTTCATGGGATCTTTCTGACCCAGGGATCAAACCTGGGTTTCCTGCATTGCAGGCAGATTGTTTACCATCTGAGCCACCAGGGAAGCTCCAGGGGAGCCATGTAGACATTACTAATTGTCAAATAATTGTAGTCCTTATTACTTGTAAAATTCAACTAGGCCATTACCCAGATAAACTTCAGTTCAGTTCAGTTCAGTTCAGTCGCTCAGTCATGTCTGACTCTTGGCAACCCCATGAACCGCAGCACGCCAGGCCTCCCTGTCCATCACCAACTCCCGGAGTTTACCCAAACTCATGTCCATCGAGTCAGTGATGCCATCAAGCCATCTCATCCTCTGTTGTCCCCTTCTCCTCCTGCCCCCAATCCCTCCAAGCACCAGAGTCTTTTCCAATGAGTCAACTCTTCGCATGAGGTGGCCAAAGTATTGGAGTTTCAGCTCTAGCATCAGTCCTTGCAATGAAAACCCAGGACTGATCTCCTTTAGGATGGACTGGTTGGATTGCAGTCCAAGGGACTCTCAAGAGTCTTCTCCAATACCACAGTTCAAAAGCATCAATTCTTCGGCATTCAGCCTTCTTCAGAGTCCAACTCTCACATCCATACATGACCACTGGAAAAACCATAACCTTGACTAGATGGACGTTTGTTGGCAAAGTAATGTCTCTGCTTTTGATTATGCTATCTAGGTTGGTCATAACTTTCCTTCCAAGGAGTAAGCGTCTTTTAATTTCATGGCTGCAATCACCATCTTTAGTGTTTTGGAGCCCCCAAAAAAAGTCTGACACTGTTTCCACTGTTTCCCCATCTATTTCCCATGAAGTGATGGGACCAGAAACCATGATCATAGTTTTCTGAATGTTGAGCTTTAAGCCAACTTTTTCACTCTCTTCTTTTATTTTCATCAAAAGGCTCTTTAGTCCCTCTTCACTTTCTGCCGTAAGGGTGGTGTCATCTGCATATCTGAGGTTATTGATATTTCTCCCAGCAGTCTTGATTCCAGCTTGTGCTTCTTCTAGCCCAGCGTTTCTCATGATGTACTCTGCATAGAAGTTAAATAAGCAGGGTAACAATATACAGCCTTGACATACTCCTTTTCCTATTTGGAACCAGTCTGTTGTTCCATGTCCAGTTCTAACTATTGCTGCCTGACCTGCATATAGGCTTCTCAAGAGGCAGGTCAGGTGGTCTGGTATTCCCATCTCTTTCAGAATTTTCCACAGTGTATTGTGATCCACACAATCAAAGGCTTTGGCATAGTCAATAAATCAGAAATAGATGTTTTTCTGGAACACTCTTGCTTTTTTGATGATCCAGCAGATGGCAATTTGATCTCTGGTTCCTCTGCCTTTCCTAAAATCAGCTTGAACATCTGAAAGTTCACAGTTCATGTATTGCTGAAGCCTGGCTTGGAGAATTTTGAGCATTACTTTACTAGCATGTGAGATGAGTGCAATTGTGTGGTAGTTTGAGCATTCTTTGGCATGGCCTTTTTTTGGGATTGGAATGAAAACTGACCTTTTCCAGTCCTGTGGCCACTGCTGAGTTTTCCAGATTTGCTGGCATATTGAGTGCAGCACTTTCACAGCATCATCTTTCAGGATTTGAAATAGCTCAACTGGAATTCCATCACCTCCACTAGCCTTGTTCGTAGTGATGCTTTCTAAGGCCCACTTGACTTCACATTCCAGGATGTCTGGCTCTAGGTGAGTGATCACACCATCGTGATTATTTGGGTCATGAAGATCTTTTTTGTACAGTTCTTCTGTGTATTCTTGCCACCTCTTCTTAATATCTACTGCTTCTGTTAGGTCCGTACCATTTCTGTGCTTTATCGAGCCCATCTTTGCATGAAATGTTCTCTTAGTATCTCTCATTTTCTTGAAGAGATCTCTAGTCTTTCCCATTCTGTTCTTTTCCTCTATTTCTTTGCATTGATCACTGAGGAAGGCTTTCTTATCTCTCCTTGCTATTCTTTGGAACTCTGCATTCAGATGCTTATATCTTTCCTTTTCTCTTTTGCTTTTCCCTTCTCTTCTTTTCACAGCTTTTTGTAAGCCCTCCTCAGCAGGCATTTTGCTTTTTTGCATTTCTCCTCCTTAGCCCATACAAAAATAATTTTTGCTTTACGTTAAATCTCTGAATGGCTTGTTTCCTAGGCAATTATATTGTTTACTTTTCATGTAATGGTCAGTTCAGATATTTACTCCCTTCTAAGTTAATGAAGCATTTGATGTATTTGAATGCTTTTAAACATTCTTGAGGGCTTCCCTGTTAGCTCAGCTGGTAAAGAACCTGCCTGCAATGCAGGAGACCCTGGTTCAGTTTTTAGGTTGACAAGATCCGCTGAAGAAGGGAGAGAGTACCCACCCCACTATCCTTGGGCTTCCCTGATGACTCAGGTGATAAAGAATCCACCTGCAATGAGGGAGACCTGGGTTCAACCCCTGAGTTGGAAAGATCCCTTGGTGAAGGGAACAGCTACCCATTCCAGTATTCTGGTCTGGAGAATCCCATGGACTGTACATCCTTGAGGTTGCAAAGAGTTGGACATGACTGAGTGACTTTCACTTTCACTTTCAATCATTCTTGGCATATTTAAAGCTGTGAACTTTGTTCCTATTGATTATGACATTGGATGAAATTTTTCTCAATTTAAATGTTTTTATAAGAATCTTTTGTAGGAAATATATTTTACACACATAAAAATATTTGTGCATTTTATATAATTCCAAAAATTAATATCCTTTGTCAATTTTAAGAACAATATTCTTGGCAAAATAATTCCACATTCTTCAACAATTCTTGAATAGATAATGAATTTGATTTATAAATATAGTGAATTGTAGTCACCTTAGTCACTACACAGTCTTGGTTGATGCATTTCACTACTTGCTTTAATTTGTATGCTCTTAGTTGTCAAGAAGCTATATTTCCAAGTTATCACCAATAACATAACAATGTCACTTTATCTGATACTTTCCACAATGTGTTCATTAGTTTCAAAGGATGTATGAAATAACAACCAGCAACTTCCAAACACAGTGAGAGGCACTGAGAACACATGAGTGCAAAGTCCACAGTCTAGTGAAACTTACACCGAACGGTGGAGAAGCTTGGACAGGAAGATCTGCAGTGTGCTAAGTCGTAAGTCCATTCTGAACTGAGATTCTTAGGGAAGTCATCTCTAAAGTCTCTATAGTTGAGCAGAAACACAGGCAAAATTCTTTTAGACACTTTGGACTTCATCAACTGGTTGGATTCTCTATTTGTATTTTGCCTTTATTCCTTTGCTTGCTTAAAATTGACATAGAAATTAACAGGGCATCCAGCTGCACTCTGACTTCCCTCTCAATGCTTTGTCTTATTTTAGATTATAGTGATATGGTCACATTAGTCTGGTCTTCCTAATGACAGTGTACATAAAAATTTATCTTTCTCTTTTACTTTACAGGAAATTGATCAGGAAAAGGAGGACTTAATGGTATACACACTTTGTCTGTATCTTGCTGTTCTCATAGCATGTAAAGCTAAGGAGCCTTTCTCTTGTCGTATTTGGTGAGACAGTATTCTTTCTGTACTGGGAGCATATTCAAACCAGGATATGTGGTTTATGAATACACAGAAAATAATCAATAGCTCTCTATGTGAACAGTGAAATTTTACATTTTTTCCAAATATATGTGTATTGAGTGCCTACTCTTTTTAAAGGTGTTAGACAGTGGGAATAAATGTAATAAATATACTGTTTACCTTGGTGCAGAGTGAAAGCTCTCTATAAGCATATACATTATTAATATTTCAGCCATAATCAGTGATATAAAGGAATACTGAAGAAATTCAGGAAGATGGAGAACAATTTTTATGATTATTTTAGGTTAAAACTGACCACAGAAAATTTTGTTTTTCTAGTATTGCTATATTGAAACAACTGTTTTAAAAGATTGGTTTCAGTAGATGTTTAAATGTAAATCATGACTTGGAAAAAGACTGTGGAAGACAGCTTCATAATTATCTGTTTAAAACCTCAGCACCAGATAGAGTGGCAGAGGAGGTGCAGAGTTGCTAGGAAAAGCATGGTCCCGAAATGTCTATGTAGCTCCAGGTCATCCTTCAATTATAGAGAGAGTGGACAAAGATGGCCCATGTAATATTCCAGGGACTACGACATGCATACGTCCTTCTCGAAACTACTCAGTATAGATTATGAATTAGGAAGAAAACAGACCAATTGGTATCAGCCTTCATATATAACACTAGGAGTCTGCACCCTCAAAACTGTGAAATTCTCAGATGGAGATTAGCAGTAGAACGATGACCCAATTAAGATTATTTAGCCTCTTGATATTTTACAGCATCATAATAAAATATCCTTCTGTTTTTCTATTTGTCTTATATTCAGAATAAACTTATTTGGCAAAGGATTTGTCACTGTGTTTTATTACCATGCATCTGTTTATATCCTAATTATCTTGCGCTTTTTAATAATACATTGACATGACTGATTCTAACTACTAGAAGTAAGTACATAGCTGAGAAAAATTAACATTCAAGGAAAAATAATTTGTGACATTAGAACTAATGCTCATACCACTACATAGCTGGGTTGGTTGTATAACTTTTCTTTTCCACACGTAGGTTAAATATAAAGTCACCAGAGTGCAAAGTTTGTTCAAACACCTACACGCTTACCATGGTGGGAATGGTAATTCAACAGGGTACTACTTTTTTGTGGCCACATAGATCTTATTTCTATTCTGATTTTATGAAAAGGTTAGAGTTTTGCTTTCAAAAAGAGCCTGTTTATGTATGAGAAAATCCAGAACATAGCAGGGGCAGTGGTTTGGCTGTGCGTGGCAGATCACATAGTGCAGAGTGGGACGTGGTTATGGGCAGAAAGAACTGTGCTTACTGAGTGCCTGCTACTGGCCTCCAGCCGTATTAGATGACAAGATGAGTTTTCACTCTTAACCTAACCATGTGTTCATATAAACTAAGCGATCAATTTAACTGAATTATATTTAAAGTGAATAGTTTAAGTTAAAAGATGCTGTCCAAACTGAATTTGGTATTACCATTAATATTATTCTTCATAACAGTGCTTGACAAGAAAAGAATAATTAGAATTGAATCTGGTTGAGAGCTATAATAACTCACATTAATGTCTTTTTTTCTATAAGAATTTACTGCAAAACTGTGCACTAAATATGCTGTATTATGCGTACTCTTCAGGGATGGCTAAAACGTCGATTCTGGTCCATTTAAACTTTCACACATGACCAAGAGGAGTATACATATCCACAAGCAACTCTGTTACCATATAATTGTTTTACACACACACACGTACATGAATGAATGAATGCATGAAAACAGTATATTAAAATTGTATGTGTACACTGGTTATTATACATATAACATAGAAATATAAGACTGAATGTTTTTATCTTCTCTAGTATCAGACACTGTATTTCACTGTCTAGCAAACTTGGGATCTAACGCAAGTTGTGACTCAGGGGTCAACAAGCGATAGGGGTAGATTCTGAGGAATGTTAGTATCTCCTTATGAGGCAATTGCCCTTCCCAAGACTGTGAGGACTGTGCCAGAAGGGTCGCGGGAGACTGAATTCCCTTGACTGTGTCTTCTGGCTGTCTTTTCCTGTCTGTCAGTGCCTCACAGGTGTCTGAATCCAAATGGCAGTAGGGCAATTGAACTCCGCACTGTCATCTGTGACTACAGACCTGCAGGAGAACAGAGCACGGTAGAAGGGCTGAGAGTGGCTCAGGAAAGACAGATCATGTCTGGGGGAGAGACTGGAAGGCGTGGTCTGTTGCCTGTGTTGATGTGTTCACTCCTTCATGAGTTGCACGGCACAGGCCTTCAGCCTACAGTCAGGGAGGTAGACTTCCTGTGTGCCCTTCTAGGTTCTTCTGACTGGTCTAAGTATTAAATTGACATCGGGTAGATTAACAGGAGAAAATCAGGCAAAAGTGTCACAGCATTTATACATGAGAGAGACCCGGGAAAACTGAGTTAGCCCATCAGAATGGCTGAAACTCTCACCATAAATACTATATTCAGCTAAGGACAAAAGAAGATGTGGATGTAATGATTTGGCATTTCAGAGGGGCCAGAAGACAATTCAGTGAAGATGGGAAAGCAAATGTTTGGTAAACAAAAGGGCCGGGCAGAGGCCGTGGGACACAGAGGAACTTTAAGGAGCAGACTTGGTTAGATTCCCCCTTGTCTCCACACCTAGGTCATACTAGAGGTTATGGTGACGGCCCCCTTCCCGGAGCAAGTGCACTGTGTACACTCTAGCAGCAGTGAGGGGGCCGCTTAGGGTTTCTTTCCGAGACTTTTGAGTCTTGACTGTTTTCAGCTCAAAGAAATCTGCATGCCACAGTGATATATTAGGCTGGCAAATTCTGTTCCCCTACACAGGTATTCTATAGCTACTCCTCTATCCTTATCACAATATTTGGCTTGAGAGTGCCATTTTCTATTTTCAGAAATGACTCAGCTTCATTCTTGCCAGATCTTCACTGTTAACATTCTCATAAGTAGGGTTGCCATGTTTTGTTTTGTTTTTCAGAGTTTTCTCTTTCTATTTTGCCTCCACTATTCACACCTTCAACAGCTAAGTCACAAATAGACCATCTTTTTAGAGCTTTTATGCTGGGACAACACATTTTTTTTCCTAGCTGCCCCACTATGGCAATCTCACAATGCTCTAAATTTGTAGGAAGGAAAGGGATTCCCCCTGGAAGCTCTTGAAGTTGTTTTTATTACTTTCCAGGGTCATGTATGGATGTGAGAGTTGGACTATAAAGAAAGCTGAGTGCCAAAGAATTGATGCTTTTGAACTGTGGTGTTGGAGAAGACTCTTGAGAGTCCCTTGGACTGCAAGGAGATCAGTCCTGGATATTCATTGGAAGGACTGATGTTGAGGTTGAAACTCCAATACTTTGGCCACCTTATGCAAAGAGCTGACTCATTGGAAAAGACCCTGATGCTGGGAAAGAGTGAAGGCAGGAGGCAGAGGACAGAGGATGAGATGGTTGGATGGCATCACCGACTCGATGGACATAGGTTTGGGTGGACTCCGGGAGTTGGTGATGGACAGGGAGGCCTGGCGTGCTGCAATTCATGGGGTCGCAAAGAGTCGGACACGGCTGAGCGACTGAACTGAACAAAATGAGATTTTGCCAGTTTGGCATGATCAGTGGTCCCAAGAAAGTTCAAGGTAAACAGTTTTTTTCAGTTAGGATGTAAAAAGTTAAGTTAATTCCCCATGATGCCTAATCCATGAAAAGGGGGAGCAGTTTACTAACCAATAGACTCTTATTTTCATCATTTATTAGCCTGCCATTTATTCGGAAAACACTGCAGTAAGATAGGAAGTAAATGAAACCATGCCCACAGGGCAGATGTGGGGGAACACAGATAATTGTCTGCAGTGCTCCTAGACTTGCAGAATGCAGTCATACATTATGAATTAATAAAACAGAAGAGAAACTGGGCTAAGACACAACATGAGTATAAAAAAGAGAGCATCTCGATTTAATGCCATTTAATATAAATTGCACACATAAGTAATTTAAAATTAAGACAGCATAGAATATTCATGATAGTCTTTACATGAAAAAGTATCACAATCTGTTAATGTTGATTCCTATTGCAAATGACTGGAGTTCTAACTTCAGTGTGATCCCCTCTCAAACTGTTTAAAATCTATCTGGTCCTACTTAAAAAAATGCTCCTTCCTTAATTCCTTCTTGGATTTTGTCAGCATAAATTCATAATATAGATTTCAAGATAATTAATGTAAACAAACAAGAGATTATATAACCCTTTAAGATAAAAAGGACCTATGTTCATTACAATTGCTGTTTGAAGTTAGCATAAAAATTGGATTCGGTTCCAGATTTCCTGACAAATTCTAAAATGTTAACTTAAAACTTTACCATTTTCAGAGTATTCTCTAATCTAAAATGGCATTCTATTTTGGAAAAGAACTTTGTTTAGTATGTTAGGGTATTGAATTACTATCACAGTCACTGTTAAAAAACTGAAGAAAAATTAACTTTGCTCCATACATGTTAAATATCTACTTCAAAACTTATGGAACAGCTGGATTAATCAAAATACCTGTGCTTTCATAACTAGGCAAGGAGCTAATGTGGACATTATCAAGTAACTTGATATTATCATGACAACAGGAAAATAAAGTTTAAGACAAACTATTTTTAATGTGTGTAAAATATGTCTATGAATGCTTTAAATTATGACACTTATAGTCTAGTAACGTATGTATTCCTTCTGTCTTCATTGTTTTTATGACATATTCTGGATATACATTATAATAGCTTAAAGAATTTCAGCCTACATATAAAATGGTGCACAGATTAGTCCAGCTTTCAAAGTAACAGAAGCACACAATTATATTTTCATTTTTCCACTTACCAGCTTGGCTGTCTTCATCATATTTATAAATTTTTTTCCTGCTTTCAAATCTAGAAATTTGATACGATATTTTATATAATAGATTTTTTGGTAGATATTGAATTAGTGAGAGTAAAGTATATAGGTAACTAGAAACTTGTTGAATGATATCTAAATATAAAATACAAGTAATGATTTATATGAAGATTGGAGAAGGAAATGGCAACCCACTCCAGTGTTCTTGCCTGGAAAATCCCATGGCTGGAGGGGCCTGGTGGGCTGCAGTCCATGGCGTTGCTATGAGTCGGACACGACTAAGCGACTTCACTTTCACTTTTCACTTTCATGCACTGGAGAAGGAAATGGCAACCCACTCCAGTGTTCTTGCCTGGAGAATCCCAGGGATGGGGGAGCCTGGTGGGCTGCCATCTATGGGGCCGCACAGAGTCAGACATGACTGAAGTGACTTAGCAGCAGCAGCAGCAGCAATATGGTGAAGAAGGAGGGATTGTGTAGGGGAAAACAGTGAAGGATAAAGAAAGGATAACCAAGAAGAAATTCTCCATTGATTGTATTGCCTGAAAAAAGGTTCATAATGTTCATGGCAAAGTAAAATAACAATATTTAAAGTAAATAATACTTGTACACTTATTGTATAAAATCCACTGGTATTAATGACTATATTTAAATCTCGTGAATGGTTGTATAATTTTATAAAATATATTTTACTTATATGTCTTCTGTTATCCACGCCGGTAATATTATTTAAGTTTATAGTATGGAATTGTTAATAGCTATCAATGCTATTATCATTTTGATACTCTTTTAAAGGTTGTGTTGTTGTTCAGTTGGTAAGTTGTGTCCGACTCTTTGTCACCTCATGGACTGCAGCACACCAGGCTTCCCTGTCCTTCACTATCTCCCAGAATTGGCTCCCATTGAGTTGGTGATGCTATCTAATGATCTCACCCTCTGTCCCCTTCTTTTGCTTTTGCCTTCAACCTTTCCTAGCATCAGGGTCATTTCCAGTGAGTCAGCTCCTATTTTAAAGGTTATTGCTTTAATTTCATTTATTAATTGTTTGTGGATTTCATATAGAAATAAGATTCATGTATCAATGTTACTTTATATACAGTAACCTTGCTAAACTTATTTATTAGATTAAGTAATTTTTTGATATGTTAGAATCATTTCCTGGAAATAATTCATGGCATCTGTGATGAAGTACAGCTTTATCCTTCTTTTCCAATCTCAAGACCATGTACACTTTTTTTTTGTCTTGTGCTCTCTTGAACCACCAGTGCAGTGTTGAACAGAAGTGGTGAGAGCAGACACCATTAACCCGGTTTCTAATCACAGGGGATAAATTGCTTAATATTTCACATTTATGTATAATATTTGCTGTAGGTTTCACACAGGTAACTCATGGGAGGAGATTACTTTTTCCTGTTTCTAGTTTTCCATGCATCTTTATTTATGTATTTATGTTGAACTGTGGCAAAAGTGTTCTTGGTGTCTATTGAAAAAATCATCTGAATCATCTCCTTTATTCTTTCAACATGGTGATTGTCTAATTTTTGGATATTAAAGCAAACTGCCATAGTGCCTGCTCCCCAGTTATAGTGCATCTAGTCTTATATATTGTTAGACTTGATTTGGTAATATTTGTTAAGAATTCGTGATGGATATCAGTCTGTAATTTCTACTTCTTGTGACCACATTTTCAGGCCCAATGACTCCTTGGAAAGTGTTCCTTCTTGTAGATTTTCTGAAACGAGTCTGTGCTCTGCGCCGAAGCCCATGTCTTTTATAAGCCTGAGGCTCTCATGCAAGTCTTCAAAGGGCAAGTTTGAAAAGAAAAGTTCAGAGGGCAAAGTTCAAAGGGCAAAGGACTGTCCTCAGCTGAGTCCCTCTCCAGGAACTTTCTCAGCTTGAAGGAACCTTCATTCTCAAGGTCTTGATTAGTAAATGGCTCAGGCATCTGGGAGTTAGAGGAGTGAGGAACGCCCCGACAAATACAGTGTCAGGATGAAAGGGATCAATCTTCGTTAAAAGTCTGCAATTAAAGCCAGAAGTCTAGCTTTCAGCATATTAGTAATCCAGTATCTCCTCCAACCTTCCGTGGCAGCTCACAGGTAAAAAATCCACCTGCCAATGCAGGAGACGTGAGTTGATCCTAAGGTGGGAAGATCACCTGGAGAAGGGCATGGCAACCCACTCCAGTTTTATTGCCTGGAGATCCCATGGACAGAGGAGCCTGGCAAGTTACAGTCCAAGGGGTCACAAAGAGTTGGACATGACTGAGCGACCAACATTACTACTTCTATCCTACGTATACAAAATATGGTAATAAAATCGTTACTTACATTGTCACCTGTAGATACACTGACATCAAACGACGAGAAAGAAATTCCTTTCATGACAAAATAGTTGCTGTGATGAAACTCTTTAATAAAAACAAGCAATGTAATATGTTTAATTGTTTCCAGATGTACTAGAGAAACCGATGAAAAAATAAGAGCATCCATCAGCAATTCCACATCCAGGTAAGAGACCAGCAACTTCTATGGTTTCACTAAAAAGAACACCTTATCTTCTCTATCCTCGTGGCCATGATTTGCAAAAACTTGATGCAAAATTGAATCCTATTGGTGGCTGAATTAAACAAAAACTTAATCCTCAGTCTCACAGGATCTGTTGTGTTAGGACATAAGACTATTGATTTGGAAGGTGTGAGACCCTTAATACTGAGCGGGTAGGAGCTGGGTAGATTCTGTTGAATTTGGGAGCCTTTGAAGCCCCAGTGCTACCACTTCCCCTTTATCAACAGAAGAGCCCGCAGCCTTCTTTGGTTGAGGAAGCTGTCTAATCTTGCCTCAAGTTGCAGTCACCTCCCCTGCAGTAGGTGCTTCTTGCAAAAAAACCTGAGCTTCCTCTGGACCTATTCTTACAATTTCCCATTACTCCTAGTCCTATAAATAAATTTGTTTCCCAGTGTATCCCAGAGGGTCAATGTGAGATTCTATACTGTGAGAGTCGAAGTGTGAGAAACAACTGAAGGCCCGTCTGCTGACTTATTGACAGAAAACTGGTTAAATCATTTGAAAGTGGATCCTAAGTGCATCGGATCAGTGTTACAGGAATGCAGTGGTTTATCAGGAAGAAATTATCTCTATAAGAGTTTACTAAGCAGGGATTCATGGTTCACTGGGTTTATTTACAAATCTGACTGTGGTTATGATGGTTTATTGTTCCATGGAATGAAATGTGAATCTAAAAATGGTCTACACTAAACTAAGTTAAAATGCCAGGCTTGGTTTATTATAAAGAAAAGTGTCCAAAGATTTATGAAGAGTAGAATGTTAAGGTATACATATCTTGTAAGACTTACTGATGCCCTAAATGTGTCCCTTACTATTGTTCTGGTGACATTCCCTTCAGGAGAGCTGGAGAAATACATTTTTAACAAGGGGCCCAGGGACCTTGAGAACCTCCAAGATAGATGTGAAAGGATAATGACATCCAAATAGGTTGCTGGAATTCTGCGAGAATGATAGAATCCTGGGGTTACAGTGACCAAGTGATGATATGTTATTACCCCTGGCAAGGTTGGCAGGGTTGCTCCAGTAGGAATCAGACTCAGAGCCGTAAGAAGCGGGTCCATTGGACTGGTTGGATCTCCCAAGTATCTCTGTCATGTGTCATCTCTGAACTATTGAGGTAACAGAAATCTGGTTATTTTTCATCCATTTTGTAGATTTTCAAATCATACATGCATGGCTTAACTATCAGAATCAAGGGGACTCTGCAGATTTCTGCAGCTCTTTGCAAATTCCAGCTGCTATGGTTCCTGAACTATGATCTCTGTCCCCCCAACTCAGGAAGAGGCTGTGCTCTGTTTCATGATAGCCCTCCTGGAACCATGATCTAGAGAGGCACTCCAGGCTAAAAGCCACGGCAATCAAAGAGATCACCACATTTCTTTTCCTTCTTTCAGGGAGTATAGTGTTGTCCTCATAGTGACTCAATGTCTTAAAGCTCTTGACTCACATCTGTCGAGTTTTCCAGCTGTTAATAGTGGGAAAAAATTCCTGCCCTAATGACATTTTCCTGACCATAAGCTGCATAGTCCCCTTGGTTCTAATACTTTTTCAAAATTCAGCCTCTTTGCTAAGATTTATTGAGTCTTTCCTTATTAAGATCACATTTTATTTACTTATCTGAACACATTTTCTTTTAATTCTTTGAATTTCTTTCAAATGTTGGTCTCCTTAGTCCCACATCCAGGCCATCTTGTGTTCACTTTTAATTAGCTGTTACTTTTACTGTCTATAGAGCATATTTTCCTGTTTAACAATTGGTCTAGTGCTTTTATTATTTATTTGCTTTTATCAGAAAATGGTCCTTTGTGAATGATACATGGTGGAGTGTTTGGATTCTGTTGTCTGTCTTAGAAGAGTACTTTTTAAAGCATTCAATAGGTTTTCAGATTATTAGGAAAGGAACTGTAATCACCCTTCATTCTTCTGTGTATAATGCATTTTTAACGTATATGTGTGCTTGGTTGCTTCAGTCATGTCTGACGTTTTGTGACCCCATGGACTGTAGCCCACCAGGCTCCTCTGTCCATGGAGTTTTCCAAGGAAAAATACTGGAGTAGCTTGTCATTTCCCTCCCCATTTTAATGTGTATACATACATATTTAAATACCATATATTTTATAACAATGTATGTGTTTTATGGCCTTTTTTTGTTCTTAGTTTATTTTTAATACATTAAATAATATAATTTAACATTAATAATTATTGAAAGGCTTTGATTTTATATATATTATGTAATTAAAACATAATTCAAATCTATATTTACTATGCTTAACTTACCAAATAATATTTTAAAAGATAATAGTTTAGTTCAGGTCAGTCGCTCAGTCGTGTCTGACTCTTTGCGACCCCATGAATCGCAGCACACCAGGCCTCGCTGTCCATCACCAACTTCCTGTGTTCATTCAAACTCACGTCCATTGAGTCAGTGATGCCATCCAGCCATCTCATCCTCTGTCGTCCCCTTCTCCTCCTGCCCCCAATCCCCCCCAGCGTCAGAGTCTTTTCCAATGAGTCAACTCTTTGCATGAGGTGGCCAAAGTACTGGAGATTCAGCTTTAGCATCATTCCTTCCAAAGAAATCCCTTCAGAACGGACTGGTTGTATCTCCTTGCAGTCCAAGGGACTCTCAAGAGTCTTCTCCAATACCACAGTTCAAAAGCATCAATTCTTTGGCACTCAGCCTTCTTCACAGTCCAACTCTCACATCCATACATGACCACTGGAAAAACCATAGCCTTGACTAGATGGACCTTTGTTGGCAAAGTAATGTCTCTGCTTTTGAATATGCTATCTAGGTTGGACATAACTTTCCTTCCAAGGAGTAAGCATCTTTTAATTTCATGGCTGCAGTCACCATCTGCAGTGATTTTGGAGCCCAGAAAAATCAAGTCTGACACTGTTTCCACTGTTTCCCTATCTATTTCCCATGAAGTGATGGGACCAGATGCCATGATCTTCGTTTTCTGAATGTTGAACTTTAGGCCAACTTTTTCACTCTCCACTTTCACTTTCATCAAGAGGCTTTTTAGGTCCTCTTCACTTTCTGCCATAAGGGTGGTGTTATTTGCATATCTGAGGTTATTGATATTTCTCCCGGCAATCTTGATTCCAGCTTGTGTTTCTTCCAGTCCAGTGTTTCTCATGATGTACTCTGCATATAAGTTAAATAAGCAGGGTGACAATATACAGCCTTGATGTACTCCTTTTTCTATTTGGAACCAGTCTGTTGTTCCATGTCCAGTTCTAACTGTTGCTTCCTGACCTGCATACAGATTTCTCAAGAGGCAGATCAGGTGGTCTGGTATTCCCATCTCTTTCAGAATTTTCCACAGTTGATTGTGATCCACACAGTCAAAGGCTTTGGCATAGTCAATAAAGCAGAAATAGATGCTTTTCTGGAACTCTCTTGCTTTTTCCATGATCCATCGGATGTTGCCAATTTGATCTCTGGTTCCTCTGCCTTTTCTAAAACCAGCTTGAACATCAAGAAGTTCACGGTTCACATATTGCTGAAACCTGGCTTGGAGAATTTTGAGCATTACTTTACTAGCATGTAAGATGAGTGCAATTGTGCGGTAGTTTGAGCATTCTTTGGCATTGCCTTTCTTTGAGATGAGAAATAGGATGATGTATGTAGAAAATGTTGATCAAATTTGATTCCCTACCACTGAGTCTCGAGACAATAGAAAATGAAGATAAACTGGGAAAATGGAGCTGTTCATTTGAATCCTGAACTTTGGCTCTAACCCCCACTGTCTCTTCTAATGGGCTTGTCTTCTCAGCTTAATTCCCATGGGTAGATTAAAAAAACAGTTGTAGAATATCTATATCTTATCCTTCCAAACTTGAGAAGGTACTCGAAGAGAAACCCACTTTTCTGGGAAGGCAAACTCAGACTTCCCATGAACTGTGTACTTCATACTTTCTCTCTCTTGAATTTTACTTTTGCCTTCCAAGAAACTAAATGTGGAAAGTAGCTATGAGCTGTTTTAAAAATATTAGCCACATAGAAATCCTAAGAAGTAAGAAGCTACAGAAAAGCATTACCTTTACCAAGAGAAAGCTTTATTCCTTTTGCTTCTGAAAATGTTTCCCTGTTACATTGATGAAATTGTGTGTACAGGATAACTTAAATTTGCCTGTGGCCCATATGAAAGTTCTACATGAGGATCTTGACAATCTTGAATTCATGTACTTGTTTGAATGTGTAGGCACTTCAGGGCAGGGAGAGCTTATTAAGGTAAATTACATGCTTGGACTCCGGAATTAGAACGACAGTTTTTAAACTGTGCCTCATATGTTCACATATCTCTTCTTATTACTAATAATGATGTTTTTTCACACTCAAGAATTTACACAGACTAGGTGAATTTATGGATCCATGCTGTGTAATAAAACAACATTTACTGTTCCATTCACATAAACAAAATCTGTATGTATCTATTTGAATTTGAGCTTCTATTTCTCATTCATCATAGTATGCCACACAGTGGCTAAAGTCAGTTCTTTCAACAGTAGGGAATCAATGCATGTTTCTGATTTGAATAAAATATGCCATTACTACTAGAAAACAGATTAGAACTTCATTGATTAAAGACAGTAAATTTTCTATATTAAAAAAAAACGTCTATAAGTTTCCTTGAGAAAGAGTAACCTAAAATGACCCAAAAAAGGATATTAGAAATTGATAATTGAAATTGATAACTAGATAAAATAAGTGATACTTTGTCTTTAGTCAATAGTCTCTCAAATTCTGTCTTAGGGACTTAGAGATATTGCTTTTATATTTAAAACAGGTTAATTTGACAGTGTTATTTAGTTACTTCAGAGCTCAAGATCATTGAACTAAAATTATGTTTCACAGTCTGAGGCTAAAGATTTTAAGAAGCTTTGGATACAGTTTCCATAACTATTGCATATGATTTGAGCAAGTGGAAATGGATACAAAGGGAAGCAATTCATTTACTGTCCTTGTTGGACACTGAGTAACAATATACTCTGAATAATACAGGTACAAGCTTAATTTTTCTTTTTTCAAACTTCTGTACTTAGAGTTTAATCAATAGTGAAAGGAATCTTTTTTTTCCTGAACCTGAAACTGTGGACTGTTCTGTCCCACACTTGTTTACATACGCCCTTTTTCTTGTGAAAATCAAACATATAGAAGGTACTTTCTAGACTGCTTGTCCTGAAGCCATCCATTTGTGAGAACTGATAATGGAACCTTTTCTGTACTTCATACATCACATTCTTACATTCTTTTTTTTTTTTTTTTAACCAATCCAAGTGTCTGTGACATTAAAACCTCTGCTGACTTTCAGACGAATCCAGCTCCTATTAGTGAATAGACCCTTTGATGCTCTTCTTTTGTGATCTTTATTTCCGGACACTTCTCCTTCAAATAAGTCCCAGATCAATTCCATCTAGTAGATTGTAGCAAACCAACTTTAGTGAACATGCTCTGAATCCTTACTTTCTTGGTTTAAAATTTACCTTCAACAGTTAGTCATTTTTACCTGGCAGCAAGTTATTTAAACTTTCTTAACCCAGACTCTTCCATTGGTAAAATGTTACTTAGGTTATGTGTTTATCGAATAATCCATAAGATAAAGTTCTAAGGCTATTAGATTCATCTCTGGGACATGATGGCCACTCAAAACTCAAAAACCCTTAGCAATCATAATCTTTCATAAAGAGACATACAGTAAGTTATGTTGTTGTTCAGTCACCCAGTTGAATCTGACTCTTTGCAACCCAATGGACTGCAGCAGCCAGGCCTACCTGTCCCTCACCATCTCCTGAAGTTTGCCAAGTTCATGTCCATTGCATCAGTGGTGCTATCCAACCATCTCACCCTCTGATTCCCTCTTCTCCTTCTGCCCTCAATCTTTCAAATCATCAGGGACTTTTCCAGTGAGTCAGCTGTTTGCATCAGATGATCAAAATTGGCATCTGGCATCAGTCCTTCCAAAGACTATTCAGGATTGATTTCCCTTAAGATTGACTGGTTTGATCTCCTTGCTGTCCAAGGGACTCTCAGAAGTCTCCTCCAGCACCACAGTTCAAAGGCATCGATTCTTTGACACTCTTCCTTCTTTATGGTCCAGCTCTCACAACTGTATCTGACCACTGGGAAGACCAGAGCCTTGTAGGTTATTATCATCATATAAAGGAAGTGAATTTTCTAATGTTAAAAATAGCATCTATGAATTCTCTATACCTTTTTGAAAATTATTGAAACCCTTCATTAAAAAGCATTTACATTTTACATAGGAGTGGAAAGGCTCACAGACACAATTATGGAAATTTGACATCGGCAATGACAGCCATTGTTTTTTTCTTACTGTCTTATTAGTCCAAATGTATTTGGTGAGTGGATAAAGGATAGAGGTTGTAAGCATGTTATGTGCTATTCTACATTTCCACCTCTCATAAGAGACATATTATATGAGAGTAAATATTCTCTAATGGCTAAATTTGCCCTCCAGTAACAAATAAATCTACTTCATTATTTAAATGAAAGGTTTAAAAAAACTCTAATTTTTAGAAGCAGCATAATATTTGAATGAAATGAGAAATTTCTTCAAAGTATCTGGTGAAATTCAATGTTTGCAAATAAGACACCAGAAGTAACTGGTTTCCATGGATATTGCACATTCTTTAAAAATGGAACTTGCCAAATACATGCAAATTGTATCTCTAGCTTGGACATAACTCATGTATCCAGTTTCATAGGCAGTCTCTTCACTCAGATGTTCAGTAGACGTCACAAGGATTGTCTCATCTCATTCAGCGATGGTTCTCTGTGTCCAGTGCTCAGAGCCCATATCAAGAGATCACACTTGATGCTTGTCATTTTCACATTCCATCACCAAGTCAGTCATGCCCGCAAATCCCCGTTTTCACTGAGAACAAAGCCACAATATATGCAGTGCTCTCTGAGTTCCTACAGAAATGTCCCAAATCCCGTGCATCTCTAATGTCTGTTCTCCCCGCGCTGACTCTTCAGCCACTCCATGCTTCCCGGTTATGCTTGGAATGACCATTTTCCTGTTCGAAGAGTGAAATGAAAGCTCAGTCATCTCCTGTTATCCTAATGGTCTGGGAGTGAGCGATGAGAATGAAGACAGAACACGAGACCTGGGGCAGTAGTCAGGGGACCTCCAGCCTCTGTTGGACTGAGGTGCAGAGTCCACTCTGAGTCCAGCTTTTACCCCTAGTTGCAGACTACAAGACTGTCTTTGATCTTACCTTTCCCAAGACACTACACTGACACGGCCCAGATCTCCTTGCTTTTACCCCAGGCTGTTCCCTCTTGGCTCGTCTCAGGAACAACCAGCAAGTGCAGGCAGCGTCCATGCCTGATGCCCACCCGGTGTTCCGAGACCCACGCTTTCATGATCCCAGTCATACTCCCTGCTGGGTCTGGCTGTGGGGTTTGTAACAAGGAGATTATTCTTAAGAAAAACATGAAAGGTAATCATTAACACGGTTTCTTAATATATGCTGTCTTTCCAGGTGCTATTTCTGTAGAATTTCTCAAGGCTGTGAAAGTACATTATTAGAACTTCCCACTACAATGTCCGACTCTTTGTGACCCCATGGACTGTAACCAGCCAGGCTCCCCTGTTCAGGGAATTCTCCAGGCAAGAATACTGAAGTCATTCCCTTCTCCAGGGATTTGGAAGCTGAGTCTCCTGCATTGCAAGCAGATTCTTTCCTGTCTGAGCCCTCAGGCTCTGCATTTAATGTATCTGCTGGGTTCATTCTCCTATCAGATGTGTCCATGATGCCCTGCTCCTACTTACTAGTCACTCTTTCTTCAGATTGTGTCAATTCAATGAGACCTTCCTGATCATCAGTGAAAATCCCTACCCCCATGTGACATTCCCTCTCACCCTCCATATTCTCCTCTTATCACTTAACATCTAGCTTCTTTTAAAATTATGTGTTTATTGTGTGTTTCTGTCATAATATTCATTCAAAGAGAATGAAAATTTTAGTGCATTTTATTAATAGCTATGTACACTGTACCTGGAACGACAGAAGCTCAATAAATAGTTGTTAAATGAATAAATAGCAATCATTTGCCCACAGGAAGATACAGATGAATACAAAAGTTGCAGCAATTATTTCTTTTGGAGAGCCCACGAAGGAAAGGGGGTGTGTGATGTCGATGTTTTTGACTAAGCTATATGAGTATTTCCTACGAATAGAAGCATTTAAATAAGAGTGTGATTAACGGCTCTCTCTCTTTCTCTCTTTCTCATTTGGCCTGGCAACTTCTGCAGCATGGTCTCACCTAAATGACATAAGATGACTATACAGGGAAGTACACATCATTTGTTTCAATGGATAAGTTTCTTAACCATTCACTTTGTGGTGCCGATATCTGAATTGCC
Source organism: Bos indicus x Bos taurus (assembly GCF_003369695.1). Classification (NCBI taxonomy): domain Eukaryota; kingdom Metazoa; phylum Chordata; class Mammalia; order Artiodactyla; family Bovidae; genus Bos; species Bos indicus x Bos taurus. Next base: position 5,826,992 of record NC_040099.1, on the reverse strand, counting down.
TGGGGAGGTTTTGGGGCCAGCTCTTTGTCACATATCTTTTAAGGCAATCATATTTTTATAGGCTTTATAAATCAAAAAAGACAGCTCCAGGAGCATTCATTAATGCATGAGCTTACTCTGCCTCTGACTCTTCCTTATCTTGAATGGAAAATTACAGCAAATTGTCTCCCTCCACCCCGTCTCCCTACTTCCTCTCTCTTTCCCCTTCCTCACCCTCTTTCCCTTTTTGCTTCTCCTCCTTTCCTGCACACCCCTCTTCCTTCTTACCTCTGATCTAACGATACTCCTTTGAAACATACTGATTTTTCCCGAAGTACAAAAAAGGGAGAAAATAATTTAATGATGATTTCAATCTCCACACACTTTTATTGATCAGGCTATAGCTGGGTTTTAAAAAATGTAATAGTTCAACTGAAGCTAAGATGATTTAGTGGTGACTAGATGGAGTTCTTGATTGGCAATAATCGGATCCTGAATCAGATATCAACAAAAGAGATCAGAATGATAATTCAGCACCGTGATTCAAGATGATATGTGGTTACACAAGAAGCTCAGCATGTAAAAATGAGATGCTATTCCTTTAAATAGGAGAGCAAATATGAGTCATGACTGCAAGCACCCCGAGCACAGATCAGAAAGTACCCAGTACCTAATCGCCCTGTATTATTGTCACAATTTGAATGTTTTGCTTAAGTGATGAATATTTTAATATTAACTATTATAAAGGGAATTTGTAACAGTTTATAGTCCAGTATGTACTTATTACTTTGGGATATATTTCTGCATTTATATTGAATTATAAACCATACCTTTACAAAACTTTATTATGAAACCTGAATTATATAACAGGGAGAAAATGCCTAGATTCCAACTTTAACTCTAGCTTAAAGCATATTATGCAAAATTAATAACTAATAAGGAACTCCCAATTACTAAAGGAAAATAAAAATTATTTTCAGGGGAGATTAAGTTGTTTACCTATTTGGATGAAGGTATATGTTGCCCTCCTATTGGGCAAGCCATAAGAATTGTATACATTGTTGCTCAGTTGTGTCCGATTCTTTGTCCATAAAGGCAAACAATGGACACAAAGACATTGTCCCTAGACAATGGACACACAAAAAGAAACATAAACAATTAATAAAGTATCACAAACAGTAAGCAACTTTATTTTCTCTAAGGGTGAAAATACTTTCCCATTATCCATTCATGAAAATAACTCTTTTATTTTAATGCTACTTAATCTTTTGAGTCTCCATTGACTTGTTAGAAGTAAAGTAAAAGAGTTTTCTGTTCTTGCTGGGTAACACAGTAACTTCTTTCAGGAAAATGCATCATAAAACCCAGGTAATAAACTTACTAGAAACATTAGTAATAAAGTAAAACAATATGAACTATGATTGGTTAGTTGCCATTCCCAAAAGAAATCATAATATTGCACATGGACTTATATAAAACTTAAAATGTTTCCCTTGCTGAACTGAAATTGTGTGTATGTATATGTACAGTTCATTTTTTGCTCTTGGGGATATAATTATAAAGCCAACCCTGAAAGCATTTTTATCTGGTGTTTCACCTGCCATACCACAGTCTTTAGCAGCAAGCCAAAAATAAATAACCTGCACCTTGTGTAATAGCTGTCACCAGACAGCGAAACAAAGTCACCATTCATCTTGCTCAGAGTCATTTTAGCCTTTAGCAGATGTGTTCTTTGAACAAATTTATTGGCCTTATGAATAAAGATTAGCACTCCTCTGTTCAAGTCTGTTGGGAAGAACGTTATTCTACTGTAAATGGACATAAAATTCAGCCTAATAAAGGCTTTACAAAGACAAAAAACACAGTTTTTGAACTAAACTCTCTGAATATAGTTTGGATATTGGTTCTCTCTTGTATATTTAATGAGTATATTATATTCATGAGGGCCTTCATCTGTAATAGTGTAGATAAAGGTCTACACTTCAGTTATAATTTTAATTATATAATTAATAATGTGATTAATTTTAGTCATGATTGCAAAAATATCTACACATCCTGATACTGTGTTTGTTTTTCAGTTATCATGGTTTGTAAACACTGATGCACATTTACATGTGTATGACTTACAAAGAGTTACAAACAGCTCCTCTTTTAAATCCCTGAATGGAGTTACATATTTAATTATACAGTTGTAATTGTGTTCAGATTGAAATTAAGCCTGCTCCGTATTCATATGTGATGTACTGTAAAATAGAATAGTAATATCTGATTTAGCTATCTGGTTCTTTAAGATTAAATGGGATATCCAATGTGTATATTGTGAAATACATAATCCTAAATATTTGACTATTTTGTCTGTGGTAATAAACCGAAGATTTCTGTAAGCATGCCATTTTGATCAACAACATTTACTAAGTACATTGAGCTACCTTGCTGTTGTTCAGTAGGTCAGCTGTATCCAACTCTATGCGACTCCATGGACCACAACATGCCAGGTTTTCCTGTCATTCACTGGAGCTTGTCAAACTCATGTCCATTGAGTTAGTGATGCCGCCCAACCATTTTGTCCTCTGTCGTCCCCTTCTCCTCCCGCCTTCAATCTTTCCCAGAATCAGGATCTTTTTTAATGAATCAGCTCTTTGCATCAGGTGGCCAAAATATCAGAGTTTCAGCTTCAGCATTAGTCCCTTCAATGAATATTCAGAAGTGATTTCCTTTAGGATTGACTGGTTTGATCTTCTAGCAGTGCAAGAGACTCTCAAGAGTCTTCTCCAACACCACAGTTCAAAAGCATCAATTCTTTGGCGCTCAGCTTTCTTCACAGTCCAACTCTCACATCCATACATGACCACTGGAAAAACCATAGCCTTGACTAGACAGACCTTTGTTGGCAAAGTAATGTCTCTGCTTTTGAATATGCTATGTAGGTTGGTCATAACTTTCCTTCCAAGGAGTAAGTGTCTTTTAATTTCATGGCTGCAATCACCATCTGCAGTGATTTTGGAGCCCAAAAAAAGAAAGTCTCACACTGTTTCCACTGTTTCCCCATCTGTTTCCCATGAAGTGATGGGGCCAGATGCCATGATCTTAGTATTCTGAATGTTGAGTTTTAAGCCAACTTTTTCACTCTCCTCTTTCACTTTCATCAAGACATTCTTTAGTTCTTCTTCACTTTCTGCCATAACGATGGTGTCATCTGCATATCTGAGGTTGTTTATATTTCTCTCAGCAATCTTGATTTGAGCTTGTGCTTCATTCTGCCCGGCATTTCTCATGATGTACTCTGCATAGAAGTTAAATAATCAGAGTGGCAATATACAGCCTTGATGTACTCCTTTCCCAATTTGAAACCAGTCCATTGTTCCATGTCTGGTTCTAACTGTTGCTTCTTGACCTGCATACAGATTTCTCAGGAGGCAGGTCAGGTGGGCTGGTATTCCCATCTCTAAGAATTTTCCACAGTTTGTTGTGACCCACACAGTCAAAGGCTTTGGTGTAGTCAATAAAGCAAAAGTAGATGTATTTCTGGAACTTTCCTGCTTTTGTGATGATCCAACAGATGTTGACAATTGGATCTCTGGTTCCTCTGCCTTTTCTAAATCCAGATTGAACATCTGGAAGTTCACAGTTCACATATTGTTGAAGCCTGGGTTGGAGAATTTTGAGCATTACTTTGCTAACGTGTGAGATGAGTGCAATTGTGCAGTTTTGAACCTTCTTTGGCATTGCCCTTCTTTGGGATTGGAATGAAAACTGACCTTTTCCAGTCCTGTGACCCCTGCTGAGTTTTCCAAATTTGCTGGCATATTGAGTGCAGCACTTTCACAGCATCATCTTTTAAGACTTGAAATAGATCAGCTGGAATTTCATCACCTCCACTAGCTTTGTTCATAGTGATGCTTCCTAAGGCCTACTTGACTTAACACTCCAGGATGTCTGGTTCTAGGTTAGTGATCACACCATCGTGACTTTCTGGGTCATGAAGTTCTTTTTTCATTAGTTCTTCTGTGTATTCTTGCCTCCTCTTCTTACTATCTTCTGCTTCTGTTAGGTCCATACCCTTTCTGTCTTTTATTGTGCCCATCTTTGCATGAAATGTTCCCTTGGTATCTATAGTATCCCAGAAGTGATCTCTAGCATTTCCCATTCTATTGTTTTCCTCTGTTTCTTTGCATTGTTCACCTAGGAAAGCTTTCTTATCTCTCCTTGCTATTCTTTGGATCTCTACTTTCAGATGGTTATCTTTCCTTTTCTCCTTTGCCTTTCACTTCTTTTCTTAACTATATGTAAATATTTATACTGAGCTACATAATTATATGTTAAGTGTCATGGAGAAGACTTAGACAAGGGCAGTTCTTAAGCACCTGAGGTCTATAATTTCCAAGAGTTGTAGGTGGGTTGACACAGAAATTATTGAAAGTCACTTGCAACTTTATTCTTTAAAGGTTAATTTCTTCTATTTTTGAAATTTGCATATAACTCAGGAAGCCAGGAGACTTTGTAATTTCTGTTTTTTTAATGCTTTTATAAAGACATATGATAGTGTGCCAAAGATGTAAACTCAGAGTATATCTGTAATGTTTTAAATTGTATGCATAACACAATAATTGCATTTGTTTTTAAAAACAAAGGAAGAAGTTAAACAAGTAAAAGCATTTTGTACATATTACCACAATTGTAGGTCTTCCCACGTAGCTCAGTGGTAAACAATCCACCTTCAGTGCAAGAGATGACCTGGGTTTAATGCCCAGGTCAAGAAGATTCCCTGGAGAAGAAAATGGCAACTCACTCCAGTATTCTACCCAGGAAATCCCATAGACAGAAGAGCTTGGAGAGTTACAGCCCATGGGGTCACAAAAGAGATAGACACGACAGAGTGACCAAAAAACCACAATTATGTTACATGCACTTATCTATAAAATATGTACAAGTGCACAGTCTGTTTAATTTTAGTGTTACAATATCAAATAAGTAATTCTAATTAATTTATATTGTGAGATATAAATACACACACACACATACACACACGTATATATACAAGTTCAGTTCAGTCGCTCAGTCGTGTCCGACTCTTTGCAACCCCATGGACTGCAGCACTCCAGGCTTCCCTGTCCATCGCCACCTGCTGGAGCTTGCTCAAACTCATGTCCATTGAGTCAGTGATGCCATCCAACCATCTCATCCTCTGTCATACCCTTCTCCTGCCTTTAATCTTTCCCAGCATCAGGGTATTCTCCAGTAAATCAGTTATTCTCATCAGGTGGCCAAAAGATTGGAGCTTCAGCTTCAGCATCAGTCCTTCCAATAAATATTTAGGACTGATTTCCTTTAGGATTGACTGGTTTGATCTCCTAGCAGCACATGGGACTTTTAAAAATCTTCTCCAACACCGCAGTTCAAAGGCATCAACTCTTCATTGATCAAACTTCTTTGTGGTCCAACACTCACAGCCATATGTGACTACTGGAAAAACAATACCTTTGACTATTGTTTTCACACACACACACACACACACACACACACACACACACACACACACACACATATTCTGTGAATAGGATTTTGGACCAAGTCTTTGAATTTAAGGACTAGAGATAATTGAAAGAAAATATTCTCCAGGTTTCTGTGATCATGAGGATTAAAGAAACTGGCAAAAAATAGAAAAGCATTTGATGTTCCAATATCTACTTCATTCTTTTATGATGGGTCAGTGGGTTTTGATTGCTCCTTGAAGAGCTCTGTAGGTGAAAGGAGTTACAGCACCTTTTAATTGAATGTTTTTGCCCAAGACAGTGAACTAAAAAGACACCCAGCTTCTGACCTGGTTAAGACCACAAGATGTCTTAAACAGAGGACCTGGGAACCAGGGCCTTGACAACCAGACACGGATTTCGCAGTTGCTTTCTCTCTGGCAAAGATATGAGTTGAACTGAGATGCCAGAACACCCTTGCAATATGGTTCTTGTCTTTAGCTCTACAGTTGCACCCCAGATGTTAACAGATAGTATGAGAAATATCTTAACTCTGTGTTCAGATATTTTAGAAGGCATTACAGGGAGAGAGTTGTCTTGACTTTCTGAATGATGTGTGACTTGGCCAGAAAAATAATGCAACTATTTTTCAACTTGTAACCATGTAACCTGATTAACCATTACTTGGTATGTGGCTGGCTGCATTTGGACTTTTGCATTTAATTTCTGTCATTTCAAGAAAGAGCACAGAGTTTTTTTGTTTTTTTTTTTTTTCTGATTAGGAAGATGCCTAAAAGTTTGTAAACAATTGAAGGTCTTTACAAGGACTTTGTGAATCACTTCAATTATCTATAATTTTTTATCTGTTGCTGATTATATCTGAAGCTAATTTGCATTTATCTACATTTGTCAACATTAAATTTCATTTGCCACATGTCAGCCTATTTAAGGAGCAAATTTGAAGCGTATTAGAATGTAGTAGATGTAAATTGGAACACCACTATTTAATAACTCCTTCCTCTTAGTCTCTAAATTGAAAAAAAAAAAAACAAAAACTCAACATATTAAAAAGAGGCTAAATGTCTAATTTCCTTAATTATGATAAAAAGCTGGAGGAAAAAGAATATATTTGACTGAAAAATATTACCAATTTATGCTTTTTTAAAGGCAACAGCACTAGTTTTTTTTTTTTAATTTCAGTTTAACAGCATTATTTTCAAAATATGACATCTGAGAAGAAACTACAAGGAGTTAATCTTTACTAATGATGTTAAAGAAACTGGTAAAGTAAAAATGGACAAATTTTAACATGTAAGCCTCTAAATAAATAGAATGGATTATGAATAATATCAGTAAATCATTACATTTATTTAAAATTTATTTAAATTATAATAAAGAGAAAATAAAATAATTTGCTATTGAAGAAAATAATATCAATAAATCATTACATTTATTTAAAATTTATTTAAATTATAATAAAGAGAAAATAAAATAATTTGCTCTTAAAGAAAATATAAACTATAATCATTGAGCAAATAGGTAAAAAATAATTTTAGTATATAAATCAGGAAGTTTTGATTATAAGCAGCTAAAATCTAAAAGGAATTAATGTTTATGCAACTATTGCAGTATATGTACATTTTGAGGAGGAAGCTGTAGGGTTTTCAAATAACTGGAAAACATGCTAGTAGCTTATGCTTATATGAATATCATAATTGAGGTTTCAGACTATTTTAAAATTTAAAATACCAATAAAATCATTTGTCATTGTATTGCTATAGGGAAATACTCATTGATAGAATGTCCTTGGGATGAGTCCAAGCTAATGCACATAAAAGACTAAGTGGGCCCAGAAAATTATGTCATCAATTTGGAAGAATTTCCAAATGACCAGCATAAAAAGTGCATGTACTCAATATATATTTTCGAGGCCCTAGTTATATTCCAATAAATATTAAATTCTGATGAGGAGTGAATAGAAAGGAATGGTTAAAAGGCATACATTCCCCAAAGAATTTAGAGCTGTTGGGATGGGAACATTATTTCTACGCCCGTATTCATATCAGCATTATTCACAGTAGCCAGAAGGCACAAGTAACTCAAGTGTTCTTCATCAGATAAATGGATAAACAAATGTGGGACACATGTACATGGAATATTATCCAATCTTGAAAAGAAGATAATACTGAGCTACGTTACAGCATGGGTGAGACTTGAGGACATTATGCTACTTGAAACAAGCCATTACAGAACAGCAAATACTGTAGAGTGCCATGCGCATGAGATGCCACCTACAATAATGCAGTGCATAGAGGTAGAAAGTAGCTGGGGCATGCCAGGGACTGGGGGGGCACAGGAATGGTGAATTATTATTAAGGGGGTCCAAAGGTATAATTTTGCAAGATGAAAAATATTCTGGATCCAGATGGTGGTAACGATTGCACAGCAATGTGAATGGACCTAATACCACTGACCTGTACTCTTAAAAAAGTTTAGATAGATACATTTTACATTATGCATGTTTTATCACATTATAAAAATATATAACCTGTATATATTTATGTAGCTTTACCGTTTCATGTCGTGTTAACTCAATGTTTGACTCTTATTATATGGAACATGAGCTTCATATTTTATGGTTGTGGGTGTGGTTTAGTCGCTAAGTCATGTCCGATTATTGCAACCCCATAGACTGAAGCCCACAGGTTCCTCTGACCTTGGGATTTTCCAGGCAAGACTGCTGGAGTGGGTTGCCACTTCCTTTTCCAGGGGATCTTCCAGAGCCAGGGATCGAACCTCAGTCTCCTGTGCTGCAGGTGGTCTCCTGCATTGCAGATGGATCCTTTACTGACTGAGCCACCTCGGAATTACTCATATTGTACAATTGTAGTTTAATATGAAAAGCACAAAGAACAACATACATAAATTAAAATCATCAAAGTTTAATTTAATTGATTGTGAATGGAAAGAGAAACCATAATATAACAACTGTTAGAGGAAGGCATGATAATTGGTTGCCTTGAATTACTTTTTAATCCTTATTATTATTTAAATACTTATTAATGAACAGTTTTTAAATGAGTTGTTAAATTTGGAGAATACTATTGCAACATGTACATTTTGAAATTCCTTACATTTCCTGAAATTCTGAGACATTTTTCTTTTTAGTTTTAAGAGATGTAAATTTTAAAAAGATAATATGTGTAAAATGTCATTAATATTATAATCTTAAAGTTTTTAAGGATTATATAGTTTTTATATATTTATGGGTTCCTAATACATGTATTGGGCTTCCCAGGTAGCTCAGTGGTAATGAATTTGCCTGCCAATGCAGGAGACTCAAGTTTGATCCCTGGGTGCAGGAAGATCCCATGCAGGAGGGCATGGCTACCCACTCCAGTATTTTTGCATGGGAAAACCCATGAAGAGAGGATCCTGGAGGGCTACAGTCCAGGGGGTTGCAAAGAATCAGACATGACTGAGCACGCATGCATGTTAACACCCACACTATATAAAATAATAATTTCAGAGTAAAAATAAACTTCTGGAAATAATTTTAAAGTTTAAAATTTCTGTTTTGTTCTTTGTGTACTTAGAAATCCCCCAGGGAGAATGCTACATTGTAAAGTGATTTGAACAAATTACTTTGTGTGTGTGTTATGCACCACTTTAATAAATGGATAGATTAATTTCTTTCAGTTTATTTTTGAACTATATGATATTGATTTCTTATTCGAGTTTGTAACAATGAATGGCACAAAACCTTGTATTAAAGAAGTAAAATCATACTAAATGGAAAACATTTGATAGATTTACTCTATTAAAATCTACTTAGGAAAATATATTTTCTAAGATATCAGCCACACTAAATGGAAAATAATGTTCCCATTTGTTTTACGACCATTAGTTAATCCAAAGACATAAAAATGTGTACAAAGGAGGAAAAAGAAAAAAAAGTTGGTCATTTAATTACTAGGTGATTAATATCCACTTGATAGATGGGATATATCCAAATAAGCTGTTGGCCAATGTTTCCCTTTGGGTGATATTTGTTGAGTGATATTTCAAATTGCAAAGTGATATTCAGTCATGGATTCTATTGAAATGTACTTGTAATACATTGCACCTTCAAGGCAAAAACTTTTCATTTTGGAGCTTAAATGGTGCAATAATGTCTAACTTTCAGGAGTAAAGGAATCAATCAATATGTTGGTTACATAGCAGAGGCACCCTGGAATTTATCTGACAAGCGAGGAGATCCCAGACATTTTTCCTGCTATTCCTCCACAGCTCTATTCAGACTTTTCAATAGAAAATCTGGCAAATACAGCAAAAGGAGGAAGAGAAAGAGTAAGAAAAAATACAAGTCAAAAGTTAAAAAATAAAAGTAACAATGATGGTGAACTCTCTGACCTTAAATAAAAAGGAAAAAATGTACAAAGTGTGGGAATGAACAAAGCCTTCCTGGAATAAAGGAAATTTTTGGTTCACTGCCTGTGCAGTTTGCTTAACATACCAAATTTAACTGGGAATACTTTTTGAGTGAGTTCTTTATTTCACTATAACTTTAAGTCCATAATCAATGTCACCAAATATCTTACAGAGTTTTCAAATCAATTAGATATACCCAAAGATTTTACTTGCATATGTGATTATCTTAACCATTTTGAGAATAAAATAAATCATAAGTTCCAATGAATTTGTAAGATTGGAACTTTCATGATAGTTCACAAAGGAATGCAATAAAAAAATTTGCTCTCTCAAATTAATTAATCTTTATATAGACAATTCTACTTACTATTATATTCTTTATTTTAAAAGCATTTACTATATCTTCTAAATTTGGTGAAAAAGCAGTTAACTTTTAAAGATCTAATATTAGCACTGTATAAATATACCTGTATACAGTCTTATTATAGTAATTGTTTATTTGGTTAAGAAGAAATATCTTCAATTTGTAATAAAGACCAAATAAATAAAGATGATTTTTTTCAATTGAAATATTATATTTATTTATTTATATATATATATATATATATATATATATATATATATATAAAGGTACAAGTCTTAAGTCTAAATTTTTAGTTAAATTGTACTTATCTCCTCTGTCCATGGACTTCTCCATTCAAGAATGCTGGAGTGGGTAGCCATTCCCTTCTCTAGGGGATCTTCCCAACCAGGGATCAGACCTGGATATATATTGTGTGTTGTATGCTTGGTCTCTGAATCATGTCCGACTCTTTGTAACCCCATGGACTGTAGCCCAGCAGGCTCCTCTGTCCATGGGAATTCTCTAGGCAAGAATACTGGAGTGGGTTGCCATGCCTTTATCCAGGGGTTGTTCCCAATCCAGGGATCGAACCCAGGTTTCCCGCATTGCAAGTGGGTTCTTTACCATCTGAGCCACCAGGAAAGCCCTCATAATAAGTTAGTTTTGCTTTTTTTTTTTTTTTGACTTCATATAAATGAAAACTTGCTCAATATTATTTCTGTAAAATATATTCATATTGTTATGTGAGTAAATATTTCTTAAGTGGTATTAATAGCAAGACAAACTTTCTTCTGGTCTTTATATAAAGAGCTTTATTTAAATTATGAGGTGTAATTTATATATACTTCACCATACAGTTGGATAAGTATTGACACGTGAGTATACTCATGAAACAGTCACCAAAATGAGATAATTATATATTGATCGTCTCCTAAAGTTTGATTGATCAGGATTGCAACTGATGCTCCTGAATTATGAGAGTTCTGGGTTATGGAAATGTCCATGCTGTGTTTGGGGATCACGTGCTCCTGCAGGTCCTATGTAGTCTTTGGGTGTTTCGAGTGATGCTTTGCCCTGTTCGGGTAGTTTCCTCCTGCAAGTGTGCTCATGAGTACTCAACTGAGTACCCTGAGGAGACACTGTAGACCCTGAAATCTCTGGTCCCCTTGGCCGCCTGGGTTCTCCAGCATCATCTCCTGAAATCAGGGATACTGCAGGGCTCTGCCTGGTTTCCACAGCCCCTGCCACACATACAGCCAGGAAAATTCCCTGGCATAATCCACAGTAATCATAGAGCTCACCTCTTCTATTTCCCATCTCCTGGAGACCATTTTTCTTTCTTAATTCATATTTCCTCTTTAGCTACTGATTCCTAATTACCTCTTTCTTTTTCCAAGTTCCCTTTCACAAGGTACCGTAACACATGTAAACATGAACAGGAATGGACCAGTTCCACTGGCAGCTGAAATTATCAGCTGAAAAATGTCACACATCTCTTGTGGGGGGCTATTGAAAACCCCACAAACAACCTTCTTTAGATGCTGGCTCTTATTCCTGAACCCACCCTAACCACAGGGAAACTTCATTACATCGGTCAACTCCTCAAAGTAAAATGACATTTGCATTTCTATTAGAGCTATCAGCTAGAATTTTCCTTTCAAATTCCTTCTTCCTGTTCCTGGGTTGCGCATTAGTTGAGGTGTGAAATCCATCACATGTGTATTTCCCCCCTTTGCTCTTCTTCCACTGCAGGATTCCAAGCACTTACCAAGTATCATGGGACCAGGGAAAGATGGGGTGCATGGTAGGCTCAGGCTTTCAGAATAACTCCATCAAGCCATGTTTTTTATCATGGCTTTTGCTTCAAAGGCCTAGAGAGACATGTTTTTGCTGGGGTCTACAGATGACTGCGATTCATGGTGTCGCAAAGAGTCGGACGCGACTGAGTGACTGAACTGAACTGAACAGATGACTGAGCCCAAAGGAAAATTAAAATTAATTAAAAAGCACACCAGCAGGGCTTGACATCAAAGTAACAGCTTATTGTTAACAAAGACAAATGCAACAGTTGCACGAATTGAAATTATTTACAAGAAACAATTCATTCACTTCTTTTGGTAAGCTAGTAGGGAAAAAGTCAAAATCAAACATTATTTACCGATTCACTCTGAGATATCTCTAACTAGAATAATGAGAAATGCTCATTTCTCTTATGATCTGTAATGATCTGCATATTTCCTACTCTTAGACTGACCTGACTCTGCACTGCAAAGTCATAAGATGAGAAGAAAAGAAAGTGAGTATTTATTGGCAGGCTAAAAATATTCAAAGTGCATTATTGACTTCAGATACATACATACTTAACTTTAATACTTTCACAGTAAGGGAAGTTTCAAGTTGGAACCTGAAAATCTCAAGTTCTGAAAGGCTAATGCTTGTATTATTATCTACTGCTGTGCCACATATTGGGCTTCCCAGATGGCACAGTCATGAAAAATCCGCCGAAAAGTCAGGAGACACAAGAGACTCAAGTTTGATCTCAAGTTGGGAAGATCCCCTGGAGTAGGAAATGGCACCCCACTCCAGGGTTTTTGCCTGGAAAACTCCATGGGCAGAGGGTCCTGGAGGGCTGCAGTCAGTAGGGTAGCACAGAATCAGACATGCATGCATTTGTGCCACATTACTTTGCCAACAAAGGTCCATCTAGTCAAAGCTATGATTTTTTCTAGTAGTTATGTATGGATATGAGAATTGGACTATAAAGAAAGCTGAGAGCCGAAGAATTGATGCTTTCGAACTGTGGTGCTGGAGAAGACTCCTGAGGGTCCCTTGGACTGCAAGGAGATTAAACCAGTCCATCCTAAAGGAAATCAGTCCTGAATATTCATTGGAAGGACTGATGCTGAAGCTGAAGCTCCTATACTTTGGCCACCTGATGTGAAGAACTGACTCATTAGAAGAGAACCTGATTCTGGGAAAGATTGAGGGCAAGAAGAAGAGGATGACAGATGGTGAGACAGTTGGATGGCATTACCAACTCAGTGGACAGGAGTTTGAGCAAGCTCCGGTAGTTGGTGAAGGACAGGGAAGCCTGGTGTGCTGTAGTCCATGGGGTTGCAAAGAGTTGGACACAACTGAGTGGCTGAACAACAAGAATGCATGCCCTTGTTACAGAAAGAAAGAAAGTGAAAATCACTCAGTTGTGTCCGACTGTTTGCGACCCCATGGACTATATAGTCCATGGAATTCTCCAGGCCAGAATACTAGAGTGGGTAGCCTTTCCCTTCTCCTGGGGATCTTCCCAACCCAGGGATCTAACCCAGGTCTCCCATATTGCAGGCAGATTCTTTACCAGCTGACTACAAGGGAAGCCCAAGAACACTGGAATGGTAGCCTATCCCTTCTCCAGTGGATCGTCCTTACTCAAGAATCAAAGTGGGTCTCCTGCATTGCAGGTGAATTCTTTGCCAACTGAGCTATGAGATTCTTGCTATAGAAGCTCAGATTAAAAAAAAAAAAAAAAAAAAACTTACTTGATGGGTTTTCATTTATTTCTACAGCACACTCAAGAAGAGGAATAAGTGTAAAAGGGCCTTGATACAAAGATGCTGGAATAATGGTGGACGTCTTAGACTTCTGAGTACCACACTGCTTAACAGACACTGTAAGTACCTTCTCCATAGTGGATTTTTCATTTTTCATTTTCCTTAACTTGATGCTGCTCAGTAGTGTTTCTGAATGACGCATTCTGCCTGTGGAATTAATAGCAAAAGATGCCAGTGATGTGTTGATCATGTCAACCAAGGTCTGTGTAAGTGCTCTTCTTGATCTAAGATGAGGTGTGTGTGTGTGTGTGTGTGTGTGTGCTCAGTTGTGTCCCACTCTTTGTGACCCTGTGGACTCTTGCCTGTCAGGCTCCTCTGTCTCTGGAATTTTCCAGGCAAGAATACTGGAACTATACTATTATATCTCTAAGCTCAGTACTCATTATAATTTACCCTAGGTCTCTTACCACATTGATTACCATACTTTTGTGCCTAGCGAGTATTCTTTCCTCTCCATCTATTGTTTAACCAAATATCTATGCCAAAAGTTTAACCAAGTATGTTTAACCAAATATCTATGGCCTAATTGGGGATTAGGTCACCTGGTCTTAATTTTTCACTACATACTGAACTTAGAGTTAGAAAATACATCTGTGAACTATAAGTTTATATATATATATATATATATTACTTTGAATAACCACACAATGATTATTTATGTATAATATAACCTTCATTCCTTGGAAGAAAAGCTATGACAAACCTAGACACATATAAAAAGGCAGAGACATCACTTTGCTGACAAAGGTCTGTACAGTCAAAGCTATCGCTTTTCCATTAGTCATGTACAGATGTGAGAGTTGGATCATAAAGAAGGTTGAGTGCCAAAGATTTGATGCTTTTTAACTGTGATGTTGGAGAAGACTCTTGAGAGTCCCTTGAACTGCAAGGAGATCAAAGAAGTCAATCCTAAAGGGAATCAACCCTGACTATCCACTGGAAGGACTGATGCTGAAGCTGAAGCTCCAATACTTTCACCACCTCACGTGAAGAGCTGACTCTTTGGGAAAGACCCTGATGCGGGGAAAGATTAAAAGCAGGAAGAGAAGGGTGCGACAGAGAATAAGGTGGTTGATGGCACCGTCGACTGAAAGGCCATGAGTTTGAGTAAACTTTGGGAGATAGTGAAGGACGGGGAAGGCTGTTGTGCTGCAGTCCATGGGATTGCAAAGAGTCGAACATGACTTAGCAACTGAACAACAACAATATAGCCTTCAAAGTAGGCAACTGAAGAAGAGTCTGAATCATTAATTTATTGGGTCCTTTCTAGCTCTTATCTACATCAGTAGCATCATTATGCACAGATACTCATTCCCTGTGACTCTTTATCTTGATACCAGTGAGTTAATGCTTACATAGCAAATCACTGAACAGTGGCTCTTTGAGTGTAAGTCATATGGTTTTTGAATGTACACGATTTAGCTACAGTACAAGTGCTCTGCCAAAGAGATGACTGTCATTGGGTCAATTTTACTTTCCAGGAGAGTTTGAAGGAAAAGTACAAAGAATGAGAATATGTGTGTAGAAGGATAGATAAAAATCCAATTTTCACAAAGATAAAAGTTCTTAGGAAGCATTTGTGACATAGAGAGAAGGTTGAGAAAGGCAGCAAGTTTTGTCACATGAAACAGAGCACTGAGTTAAAAATATGATGACACAAAAACTTAATATCAAATCAACTGAATCATCTTTGACAACATTTTAGGTTGAATAATGAAAATTAGCACTAGTGATGCTTTTGTATGTCACTGCTGACATATTTTAGCTACTTTAATTACTGGATTTTCTCGGTCTTTATATGGTGAAATTATTGATGTAATCTATGTATTTCTGTATTATGAAATGTTTTCCCCTGATGAAGATATTTTCAAATGAATAATACTAGGAAGCCAACATTTCAAGAAAAAGTATTTCCATTTTTAATGTTATACATAAACTCTACCACTGTATCATTTTTAATTAATGAAATAAATCTCAATGCATGGAAGAAACAAAATTTAGCCTTGTTGATGACTGTAAATAAGCTGACAGCTATTAACTGGGATAATATAATTCTCTATAATGAAAATCTTTTTGTAATTTTTACACATAGGTGTTTCCTTTTGGTAAATTAGATATATGGCTTAAAAGACATACTAAATATTGAGTTTTTGAGAGGTACTGTTGGGTTAATAATAGTTCTTCACTCCAAATACTTAAGCAAATTGTATTCCCACCATGTTTCTGTTCATCTACTTTTCAATTATGAATGGATGTTGTAATTTTTCCATTTTTACTTTTTACCTTTTTGTACAAAAACTATTCATTAAATTTTACATTTACTTAATATTTTCATTATTAATGAGTTTTTTTTTTTTTTTTGTCTTGTCATTTACACTTTCATTTCTTTGCGAATGACCATGTCATCTGGTCATTTTCCTGTGAAGACTTTTATCTTTTCTGATTAGGATCTAAGAGATTTTAAAAATGTTTCAAGGATACATTATGCCCACCTATCGTCTTCCTTTCACTATTTCCAAAGAGTTTTCTTTCTTAATATTTCAATGTGGATGTTATAAAGCAGCAGATATATGTACATTTAAACTGTATGTGCAGTGAAATCTGTCAGTCATTGCATACTGTATGGGGTTCTTGATGGTGTTGTTATGATTTGCTTTGTTTTGCATTTGATGCTATGTTTTCAAAGTCCAAATATATGGAGAATGTATTATCATTCTTCCTACCTTTGACCTATATGTTCATATGCCAAGATTATATATGTTTATAAAAATATTCACCTGCATAATGACAGTAACATAAGCTTCTTATCACCTTGTTGTTTAGATTGCAAGTTAACTGTCATGTATCCCCTATCTCCATGAATTTCTGACAATTATGAAGGCACTGATTGACCCCTCCTGGGATGTACGCACATTTATGACCAATTACAATTGCATAAGGGATTGATTTCAATAAGTCAAAAGTAGACTGTAGCCATCTCTATATCAAGGAGAACAGGTCTCTGGTTGGCAATTTCAGCCAGAGACTGTGCCCGAATGAATAATAACAAATGAAACAAACAAAGAAGCAAAACAGTTGCTGGGACAAATAAAAATACAAAGTGTGAGCTATACCTATCCACTTTTCCATTCCTCCTGCCACTACCATAGTGTAGTCTTTTATCAATTTTTTTACTTGAATTGCTTTGGCAGCAGGCTAACTGATCTTATTGCCTCCCATCCTTTCTTTCTAATTTATTTAACACCCTAGTGCCAGCATGATATTTCTAAGAGCACAGATCTAATAATGTTGCTTTGTGTACTCAGTCACTAAGTTGTGTTCAACTTTTTGTGACCCCATGGACTGCAGCCCACCAGGCTTCTCTGTCCATGGGATTTTCCAGGCAAGTATACTAGAGTGCGTTTTCATTTCCTTCTCCAGTAATGTTGTCTACATGGTCAAAATTATGATTTAATGCTCCACCATTGTTTTTAGGTGGACAGACTTTATTTTCTTGGGCTCCAACATCACTGCAGATGGTGACTGCAGCCTTGAAATCAAAAGATGCTTGCTCCTTGCAAGAAAAGCTATGAACAACCTACACAGCATATTCAAAAGCAGAGACATTACTGACAAAGATCCATCTAGTCAAAGCTATGGTTTTTACAGTAGTCATGTATGGATAAAGTAGGAAGTCAAGAAACACCTGGAGTAACAGTCAAATTTGGCCTTGGAATACAGAATGAAGCAGGGCAAAGACTAATAGAGTTTTGCCAAGAAAATGCACTGGTCATAACAAACACCCTCTTCCAACAACACAAGAGAAGACTCTATACATGGACATCACCAGATGGTCAACACCAAAATCAGATTGATTATATTCTTTGCAGCCAAAGATGGAGAAGCTCTGTACAGTCAGCAAAAACAAGACCAGGGGCTGACTGTGGCTCAGACCATGAACTCCTTATTGCCAAATTCAGACTTAAATAGAAGAAAGTAGGGAAAACCACTAGACCATTCAGGTATGACCTAAATCAAATCCCTTATGATTATACAGTGGAAGTGAGAAATAGATTTAAGGGCCCAGATCTGATAGATAGAGTGCCTGATGAACTATGGAATGAGGTTCATGACATTATACAGGAGACAGGGATCAAGAACATTCCCATAGAAAAGAAATGCAAAAAAGCAAAATGGCGTCTGGGGAGGCCTTACAAATAGCTGTGAAAAGAAGAGAAGCGAAAAGCAAAGGAGAAAAGGAAAGATATAAACATCTGAATGCAGAGTTTCAAAGGATAGCAAGAAGAGATAAGAAAGCCTTCTTCAGTGATCAAGGCAAAGAAATAGAGGAAAACAACAGAATGGGAAAGACTAGGGATCTCTTCAAGAAAATCAGAGATACCAAAGGAACATTTCATGCAAAGATGAACTCGATAAAGGACAGAAATGGTATGGACCTGACAGAAGCAGAAGATATTAAGAAGAGATGGCAAGAATACACAGAAGAACTGTACAAAAAAGATCTTCATGGCCCAGATAATCCTAATGGTGTGATCACTCACCTAGAGCCAGACATCCTGGAATGTGAAGTCAAGTGGGCCTTAGAAAGCATCACTACAAACAAAGCTAGTGGAGGTGATGGAATTCCAGTTGAGCTATTCCAAATCCTGAAAGATGATGCGTGAAAGTGCTGCACTCAATAGGCCAGCCAATTTGGAAAACTCAGCAGTGGCCACAGGACTGGAAAAGGTTCATTTTCATTCCAGTCCCAAAGAAAGGCAATGCCAAAGAATGCTCAAACTACCGCACAATTGCACTCATCTCACACGCTAGTAAAGTAATGCTCAAAATTCTCCAAGCAAGGCTTCAGCAATATGTGAACCGTGAACTTCCCGATATTCAAGCTGGTTTTAGAAAAGGCAGAGGAACCAGAGATCAAATTGCCAACATCTGCTGGATCATCGAAAAAGCAAGAGAGTTCCAGAAAAACACCTATTTCTGCTTTATTGACTATGCCAAAGCCTTTGACTGTGTGGATCACAATCAACTGTGGAAAATTCTGAAAGAGATGGGAATACCAGACCACCTGATCTGCCTCTTGAGAAATTTGTATGCAGGTCAGGAAGTAACAGTTAGAACTAGACATGGAACAACAGACTGGTTCCAAATAGGAAAAGGAGTACGTCAAGGCTGTATATTGTCACCCTGTTTATTTAACTTCTATGCAGAATACATCATGAGAAACGCTGGACTGGAAGAAACACAAGCTGGAATCAAGATTGCCGGGAGAAATATCAATAGGCTCAGATATGCAGATGACACCACCCTTACGGCAGAAAGTAAAGAGGAACTCAGAAGCCTCTTGATGAAAGTGAAAGTGGAGAGTGCAAAAGTTGGCTTAAAGCTCAACATTCAGAAAACGAAGATCATGGCATCCGGTCCCACCACTTCATGGGAAATAGATGGGGAAACAGTGGAAACAGTGTCAGACTTTATTTTTCTGGGCTCCAAAATCACTACAGATGGTGACTGCAGCCATGAAATTAAAAGACGCTTACTCCTTGGAAGGAAAGTTATGACCAACCTAGATAGCATATTCAAAAGCAGAGACATTACTTTACCAACAAAGGTTCGTCTAGCCAAGGCTATGGTTTTTCCTATGGTCATGTATGGATGTGAGAGTTGGACTGTGAAGAAGGCTGAGTGCTGAAGAATTGGTGCTTTTGAACTATGGTGTTGGAGAAGACTCTTGAGAGTCCCTTGGACTGCAAGGAGATCCAACCAGTCCATTCTGAAGGAGATCAGCCCTGGGATTACTTTGGAAGGAATGATGCTAAAGCTGAAACTCCAGTACTTTGGCCACCTCCTGGGAAGAGTTGACTCATTGGAAAAGAGTCTGATGCTGGCAGGGATTGGGGGCAGGAGGAGAAAGGGACGACAGAGGATGAGATGACTAGATGGCATCACTGACTCGATGGACGTGAGTCTGAGTGAACTCCGGGAGTTGGTGATGGACAGGGAGGCCTGGCGTGCTGCTATTCATGGGGTCGCAAAGAGTCGGACACGACTGAGCGACTGATCTGATCTGATCTGATAAAGAAAGTTGAGCACCGAAGAATTGCTGCTTTTGAACTGTGGTGTTGGAGAAGACTCTTGAGAGTCCCTTGAACTGCAAGGAGATCAAATGAGTCAGTCCTAAAGGAAATCAGTACTGAATATTCATTGGAAAGACTGATGCTGAAGCTGAAACTCCAATACGTTGGCCACCTGATACGAAGAACTGACTCATTTGAAAAGACCATGATGCTGGGAAAGATTGAAGGTCGGAGGAGAAGGGGACAATGAGGATGAGATAGATGGTTGGATGGTGTTACTAACTCGATGGACATGAGTTTTAGCACGCTCTGGGAGTTGGTGATGTACAGGGAGGCCTGGTGTGCTGCAGTCCATGGGGTCACAAAGAGTCAGACATGACTGAGTGACTGAGCTGAACTGATTGTTTTTAAGATAATATGTTAGTTATTTTTTTAAGAGTTAAAGGCCAGTTATGAGCTCCCTTGAATGTATTTTCACCTCTCTTGTTCCACATTTCAGAATCTAAGTATATCACCATTGCTGGATTTACTTCTTCAGGCCCAAATGCTTCTCTTTTATTGGTGTATGATCATAATTCTACACAGAAATGCACTTTAAATGCAATTTATCTTTTTTGCCACAACATACTATGTTGACCTTTAAGTAGAACATTTCTGACCTTATAAGTTTGTCTTGTCAATTAGGCAAATATTTAACTTTTGCTATCAATATTGTTTGGAATATTGAAATAAATCAACTATGGTTGCTTAGTAATCATTAAAATATTTTCCTCAACTCAAAATTACATGTGTATCTGTGCATATATTCTTTGAAGATATTTTCCATACATTATCATACATGATCAGTTACTGATATCTCGAGTTTGTTTTGTAGTAATGACTAAAATTGAGACAATCATCCCAGCGTTACATTTATTTTTCCACTGATACAAACTTTAACTTCTATGAAATATAAAATTTGTATACTCTTAGGTCTGTTCTTCTATTATTTCCTTCATCTACATAATGTATTATTCCTTTATTTGTATTATTGGAACTTTAAATGTTTTAAGTAGAACAAGACGCCTCATATTATATTTTACCTTTCTTAATTGCCTGCTTAAATTATACTTCAAAATTAAGGATTTATTCAATTATTTTTAGTTGTGTGGTTTTCACAGATATTCAAATAAATTTAAGAAAATTAACACAAAATATTTTATCATTCAAATTTGTATTTATCCATGTATATAATTTTTCACCCCCCTGTACTTTTGCATATAATTATGTATACTGAGCATATTTTGCTAAGTTTATTTCCATTTATATTGTATTTACAATTGTAAATGGAATTTTCCCCACTGACCTAATATTTTCTGTATATTAGAAGTTTATTTGATGTGGGTTATTTTGTAAATAGAATACTTACTGAATTCTTTCATGTTTTCATTTTTTATTGGCTCTTTAGTCATTTTAAAATATATATATATTTTGTATTATTTATCTGTCCAATGAAATTGGTTAGAAATTTCAGAACACCATAAAATTTTAAAAAATAGAGTAAGTTTCATCTTTCTCCTGTTTCTTAATTAGCATGCTTCCCATGTCTTACTGTTAAGCTCTCTGCATTTTTGTCTACACTTTTTGTTGTGCTAAGAAAGTATTCTTCTTTTCATATTTCAGTTGACTATTTCATCAGGGAAGCCTATTCAGCATCAGTAAAAATTTTTCTTTCTTATCTTGACCAGTTAATATTGTGAAATATATTTAGCTAATTTCCTAGTCCTGAATAATTCCTACTTTGCCAAAATAAATCCTATTTGTTTGAGTGTATTATTCATGTGTTGTTTTATTTGATTCTCTGTGTTATTGTTTTATTTATGACTTTGAATCAATATTTATAAGCAAGATATCCATGTGCCATCCTTGTCAGCCTAGCACTGTTTTGTAAATATATTGAGAAGTTATCTTTTATCCTGGTGAGCTGCCAAAAGGTATAAAAAAGAGGATGAATTACCTATTCCAGTAAATTTACAAGAATTCACCCATAAAACCATCTGGATATGGACAGTCAATGGGGAGAAGCTGTTTGAAAGAGCTTTATTTTTTTTTCACACATCTTTATATGCTTATATTTTGCAATTTCCACGATCATTTTCTTCTAACCTCCTGGTTTTTTGTTTTCTGTGCATTTATTGCACAACTAATATGTTGCTATCCATTTTTGATTCGTGGATTTTTTTTAACTTTTTTAAATTAATAATTTCAGTTCAGTTCAGTTTTTCATTCGTCTCTGACTTTTTACAACCCCATGGACTGCAGCACGCCAGGCCTCCCTGTACATCACCAACTGCCAGAGCCTACGAAAACTCATGCCTATCGAGTCAGTGATGCCATCCAACCATCTCATCCTCTGTCATCCCCTTCTCCTCCTGCCTTCATTCTTTGCCAGCGTCAGGGTCTTTTCAAATGAGTCATTTCTTCACATCAGGTGGCCAGAGTACTGGAGTTTCAGCTTTAGCATCATTCCTTCCAAAGAAATCCCAGGGCTCATCTCCTTCAGAATGGACTGGTCGGATCTCCTTGCAGTCCAAGGGACTCTCAAGAGTCTTCTCCAACACCACAGTTCAAAAGCATCAATTCTTCAGCACTCAGCTTTCTTTATAGTCCAACTCTCACATCCATACATGACTACCGGAAAAAACCATAGCTTTGACAGATGGACTTTTGTTGGTAAAGTAATGTCTCTGCTTTCTAATATGCTGTCTAGGTTGGTCATAGCTTTTCTTCCAAGAAGCAAGCATCTTTTAATTTCATGGCTGCAGACACCACCTGCAGTGATCTTGGAGCCCCAAAAAATAAAGTCTTTCACTGTTTATACTGTTTCCACATCTCTTTGCCATGAAGTGATGGGACCAGATGCCATGATCTTAGTTTTCTGAATGTTGAGCTTTAAGCCAACTTTTTAACTCTTCTCTTTCACTTTCATCAAGAGGTTCTTTAGTTCCTCTTCACTTTCTGCCAAAAAGGTCGTGTCATGTGCATATCTCAGGTTATTGATATTTCTCCTGGCAATCTTGATTCCAGCTTGTTCTTCATCCAGTCCAGTGTTTCTCACGATGTACTCTGCATATCAGTTAAATAAGCAGGGTGACAATATACAGCCTTGATGTATTCCTTTCCCAATTTGGAACCAGTCTGTTGTTCCATGCCCAATTCTAACTGTTGCTTCTTTACCTGCAGATTTCCCAGGAGACGGGTCAGGTGGTCTGGTATTCCCATCTCTTTAAGAATTTTCCACAGTTTGTTGTAAGCATGATGTAAAGCCATAAAATTATCAACAGAGCAATGAATGACTCCATGTGCTAAGTTGCTTTAGTCACATCCAACTCTTCTTGACCCTATGGACTGTAGCCTCCTAGGCTCCTCTGTCTATCGAATTCTCCAGGCAAAAATATTGAAGTGGCTTGTCATTTCCACAGCATCTTCATCACCCAGGGATTGAACCTGTGTCTACTGTGGCTTCTGCATTGGCAGGCAGATTCCTTACCACTGAGCCACTGGGGAAGCCACTACACCTCCAGTGTATTGCCACTGTAAATATTCTACCTGAGACTGTGCCCTGTTTATCAATAAGATTTGAGAAAAGTAATACACTGGTTGATCTACTATAACAGAATGGCATAAAACTGATTATCTGTCCCCAAATGAATGGATTAAGATGTGATGAGTATGTTTACATATGTATTGTTGTTCAGTTGCTCATCATGTCTGACTCTTTGTGACCCCATGGACTGCAGCATGCCAGGCCTCCCTGTCCCTCCCCGTCGTCTGAAGTTTGCCCAAGCTCATGTTCATTGCATTGGTGATATCATCCAGGTGTCTCATCTTCTGATGCCCTCTTTTCCTTCTGCCCTCAATCTTTCCCAATATCAGAGACTTTTCCAGTGAGTCAGCTGTTTGCATTAGAAGACCAAAATACTGGACCTTCAGCTTTAGCATCAGTCCCTCCAATGAGTATTCATTGTTGATTTTCCTTATGACTGACTGGTTTGATCTCCTTGCTGTCCAAGGGACTTTGAGGAGTCTTCTCCAGCACCACAGTTCAAAGGCATCAAGTCTTTGGCACTCTGCCTTCTTTACAGTTCAGCTCTTAAAACCTTGCATGACCACTTATACACAATGGAATATCACTCAGCTATAAAAAATTAAATCTTGCCATTTGCAACAGCATGGGTGGACCTGGAAGATATTATTTTAACTGAAATAAGTCACACAGAGAAAGAGAAATATATGCATTTAGTTATATGTGGAATCATAAAATACACTAATATATCAAAGTGGAAAAAGACTCACAGATCAGAGAAAAAATTAGTGATTGTCAGAGAGGAGAGGGACAGGGGATGGTGATATAAGGGAAAGGGATTAAGAGGTACAAGTCTCCAGTTATTAAATAAATATGTCATGGGGATATAATATATAGCACAGGGAATATAGTTAATAATAGTGTTATAACTTTACATGGTGCATAATTACAAAAATATTCAAATCATGTTGCATACTGGAACTAATATATTGTATGTCAACTATACATCAACAAATTAAACTAAAAGAATTGGTTTTATTTGGTGTATTTACAAGTAAGATGGAGGAAGGTATGATGATGATGATGAAAGGCACTCAGTCATGTCTGACTCTTTGCAACCCTATGGACTATATAGTCCATGGAATTCTCCAGGCCAGAATACTGGAGTGGGTAGCCTTTCCCTTCTCCAGGGGATCTTCCCAACCCAGGGATCAGACCCAGGTCTCTCGCATTGCAGGTGGATTCTTTACCAGCTCAGCCACAAGGGAAGCCCAAGAATACTGGAGTGGGTAGCCTATCCCTTCTCCAGCGGATCTTCTTGACCCAGGAATCGAACTGTGGTCTCCTGCATTGCAGGTGGATTCTTTACCAACTGAGCTATGAGAGATGCTCTGGAGGAAGGTGGGATGGAGTCAAATGCTTGAATGCATAATTTGAAAATCTGGAGCTGGAGTATTAATGAGTGATGATCTGTTTAAATGGTATGATTATGGAGGTTGGAGGTTAAGAAATCTAGTATGTGCAGTGGGTAGGAAGTGTTCAAATAGCAGCAGCCCCTCATTGGATGGGTCATTTCTATTGATACTCAGGTATCAGTATGTAAAGTTGATATGTAAATAATCAGGGACATTTACTTAGGGATCCATTATTTTGCTTTTCTACTTATTGAAAATTTAAACTGACTTTCTCACTGGGGATTGTGAACAGATTGTTTCTTTCCCTCCCATGTTTTCCCCGCCTAGTCTTTCTACTTAGCTCAACACCCCGTCACTGGAGAAACTTTCCTGACCACTATCCTTCATACCCTGTCCTCCACACAGCGTCCAAGAGTCATTCTCTCCCACCCCCCTATCCCCGTCCCTGCCACAGCTGGCTGGCTCTGTATTCACTTGTCTGTACGTCACTTGATGGTTAGAATCCAGTTCTGTGAAGGCAGAAACTTTGTTTCCCATAATGCTCAGTTTGCAATCCTGAGCATCCTGAAGGGTGACTGGCACTCAATTAGCCCTCAGTAAATTATTAGTTTTTCATACTGTTCATGGGGTTCTCAAGCCAAGAATACTGAAATGGTTTGCCATTCCCTTCCCCAGTGGACCACCTTTTGTTAGAACTCTCCACCATGACCCAGCTCATAGTTTCATTGAGTTAGACAAGGCTGTGGTCCATGTGATCAGATTGGTTAGTTTCCTGTGATTGTGGTTTTCACTCTGTCTGCCCTCTGATGGATTAGGATAAGAGGCTTATGGAAGCTTCCTGATGGGAGAGACTGACTGAGGGGGAAAACTGGGTCTTGTTCTGATCGGCAGGGCCATGCTCAGTAAATCTTTAGTCCAGTTTTCTGTTGATGGGTGGGGCTGTGTTCCCTTCCTGTTATTTACCTGGGGCCAAACTATGGTGAAGGTAATGAAGGTAATGGTGACCTCCCTCAAAAGGTCCCAGGCACTCACTACTACAGTCAGTGCCCCCAAACCCTGCAGCAGGCCACCGCCGGCCCACACCTCCGCCGGAGACTCCTGGACACTCACAGGCACATCTGGGGCCGTCTCCTGTGGGGTTGCTCCTCCTTCCCCCTGGTCCTGGTGCACACAAGGTTCTGTTGTGCCCTCCAAGAGTCTGTTTCCCAGTCCTGTGTAAGTTCTGGCAGCTCTATGGCGGGGTCAGTGGTGACCTCCTCCAAGAGGGCTAATGCCACACCCCGGTCTGCTGCACCCAGAGCCCCTGTCCCTGCAGCAGGCACTGCTGACCCACGCCTCCACAGGAGATACTCACAGTTCTGTCTCAGTCTCTGTGGGGCCTGTGGGGCCTCTGGATCCTGGTGTGCACAAGGTTTGTTTGAGCCCTCTGAGCACCTCTGGCGGGTATGGGGTTTGATTCTAAATGTAATTTTGCCCCTCTTACCATCTTACTGGGGCTTCTCCCTTGGACAGGGGGTATCTCCTCACAGCTGCTCCAGTGCCACACAGCGACCCAGACATCAAATTGCCAACATCCGTTGGATCATTGAAAAAGCAAGAGAGTTCCAGGAAAACATCTACCTCTGCTTTATTGATGATGCCAAAGCCTTTGTGTGGATTACAATGAAGATTCAACTTATTTGAAAAGACCTTGATGCTGGGAAAGATTGAAGGTGGAAGGAGAAGGGGACGACAGAGGATGAGATGATTGGATGGCATCACTGATGTGATGGACATGAGTTTGAGTAGGCCCTGGGAGTTGATAACTCACAGGGAAGCCTGATATGCTGCAGTCCACGGGGTCACAAAGAGTCGGGCACAACTGAGCAACTGAACTGCACTGAACTGAACTGAAATTACATCATGATGGCAAAGTCCATAGGGCTCTTCTACCTGTACTGCATGGCCACCATAAGGTAAAAACTGATGTTTTAAAGTGGATACTCAACCCTCTTTAGAATGTCTAATTTTCATATTAATTCTCACAACACCTGTTATTTTAAACACCCTTAGAAGTGAGAATTTTAAAAGAAGATTGTTTTGACATTCAAGTTTATGGTAAAATACAACTTTCTGGTTACAATGCCTTTTTTTCCCCTTACAACTAACTTATATGTATTGAAGATTTTTATGTTAGGGTCTCTGCAGGCTTTTAATTTTGTGAAACACTTCAAATTCATTTTGGACTAAATTTATCTATATTCAGTGTTCTGTTTTTTTCTTTTTGTAGTTGAGGCATATTAGAAGAACATCTTAATAGAATAATTTTAGGAAGACAGGAGGAGTCATCTACTCACTTTAGAAGGATCAACTTTTCCTCAATATAAAATAAATTTAAAACCAATTCAGAACATGCTGAAACATCTTTGTGTTCTTGGAACTTAGGGCAAATTATATTTAGTGTGACTTTCAGGGTTCGTGTGTCGTAAGCAATAACTTACTAATCATGTCAACAGGAATTTATATTCATTGATTAAATTAGTAAATTAGGTGGTCAGTCATTAAGTGTGAACACATTTTTCCACTTCTAATGAAACAGAAAAAGCCATTGGAATCCAATGTAGCAGTCGCTGGGGGAAGGTGATTTCTGTGTCTAACATATATATTCTCAAATACAAAAGAAAGGGGGAAAAAGAGCAGATGCAAGCAGTGGTTTTACCCAGCTATTCATGCCTATCAGATGCTAGCTGCACCTCCATTCGCTCGATGGAGTTGTTGGTTGTTGCTTTTGTACAACCAAAAGGAGGATGGATGGAAGGAGGGTAACGGGCAATCTTGGAGCAGCGTCCTGGGAACAGAGACGGGGCCCAACAGCAGATGGAGGCGGCCAACACCTGTCACACTGGATGTCATCAGCCCCAGAATTTTAACAAAGAATTCTTTCTGACTAATTTCTTTTCTAGAGAGACTCTTTTATTAATTACTGCGTCTCTGTCTTGCAATGAAGTACAAGTGTTTAAAGATGGCCTTGAGAAGTGTTCACAGTTAATTAAAGTATACTTTGCACCTAAGCGGGTTCTTTTCCCCCTACCTGCTCAAGGCCAGATGTTGTTATGAAAGACACTCATGTGAGAAACCCTGGTTAAGATTCAATATCTATGGGGTCTGTTTTCTCCATTTGCATTGAGAAAAGATTGTTTTTTTTTTAATAAAGTAGAGTTAAAGATGAATGGATATCTTTATATTTTGAGGAACCTTTAAGTATTTGTGTCTAAGTTAAGAAAAGCACTACTTTTAAGAGTAGAACTGCATTTGTGATGTTTGCGAATCCGACTTGCATTTTTTCCAGGTGATTCTCTTTGTCAGCTCTACTGTCCATGAAGAGGGCAAGTGTCTCATGTTTCTACTTTCATATATTTTATAGATAAGACTGTTAAGGGGAACAAAGGGTATTTGCACAAAAATGTGCTTGCATAACATAAGCTTTCCAGTATATCAGTATTTTTCTATCAAAATGAAAGTGAAAATAGGCAATTCAGTATTGTTTAGCCTTTATTACTCCCTGAAGTCTTCTTTCACATTTTGCCAAATACATTTTCTTGCCATATTTTTCAGTGTATACTTGGACTAAAGAACCTGGAAATTAATAGAGATCAGTAGACTATTTCTTATGTTGTCCTTGATTGGGAATATTCTTGTGTGACCCAATGCAGTTTACTTGTAGGTCAGAATTTACATATAGACATACATTGTAAGCAGAGGGCTTTGTCATGGCCTAGGGAAGATTGTCACATCAAGGGGACTTGGGATAATTTACTCAAGCCATGATGAGACCTTGAGGCCTGGCTTTGGCTTTAGGGAGAGTGGAAAGGAGACAGACAAGAGTGGACTTGAAACAAATCCAACTGATGGATGGGGTGAGTGGTCTGTGGTAATGATCTTCTTTGTGTTGGGCGATGGACAGGATGGAAATAGTAGTAAAGAAATACATGCTGAGCAGGGAAGGTGTGTTGCAGAGATGATGTGGAAAAGATGAGTTGATCTTGGAAGATGGGGACAGATTCAGTTTTCTATGCTGAGAAGACCACCAAGTATCTCCACCAGGAATTGGTATTGTGTGTGATAAGGTTTCTGTTGTTTTTGTTTAGTCGCTAAGCCATGTCTGACTCTTTGACACTCCATGTACTGTAGCCCACCAGGCTCCTCTGTCCATGGGATTTTCCCAGGCAAGAATACTGGAGTGGGTTGCCATTTCCTTCTCCAGGGTGATCTTCCTAACCCGGGGATTGAACCCATGTCTCTGGCATTAACACGGTTTGCTTGCTTCTTTAGACTGGCTGCTCCTGAAAGGAATATCAGGACTCACCTACTGGTGGCCGGAGGAGGAAAGTATTTGTTCTTTTCTGTACGCGTCCTCCAAGTATTTGTTCTTTTCTTCTGCAGAGTGGCTGACATTTTTGCAGTCTGTTCTCAGAAACCTCCTGTCTGGAGGTTTGGGGTAATGTGTGGGCACCATCCAGCTCATTACTTAACCAGTTATCATTACATCCAGATCACATTTTTATCTCTAAATCCTATACATTCCTACACCATCATCTAAAGAACACCCATCTCATCCAGAAGTTCCTTGAGACCGCCTCCTTACCGGCCTTATTGCCCTGTTAGTGTGTCCTGTCCACTCTGTCTCCAACACACAGGTCACACCCATCCACAGCTTTCCATGATTATGGTCCCAGTCCAAGCCCCACTGCTTCTGGTTGGAGCATCACAATCACTGTCAACCACACACTGCTCACAGATGTGGCACTGCAATTCACCTCCACACAGAAACCAAAATCATTCGTTAAAGAGACATGGCTTTGATATTATTATTAATCTACTTAATCCTTAACTAAACCTTTGCATTATATAAAGTGGAAAAAAAACTCAAACTTCCTATCGTGGTTTATCAAGGATGACAAGACCAGGGACCCTTAACACCTTAACCCCATCCCCCCGTGTTAGAGTCACTCTCAGTCTTGGCCTGATTCTGTTCTCTGCTTCATCCACTCTATCATCTACCCAGGGTCAAATGGATTTCCAGTATGGGTAATATTAAGTCACTTCCTTTTAAGAACCATAATAAGGCTTTTTTCCCTCTGAGAACAAAATATGATTCCATTGTAGTTGTCTGTAAGCAGAGTGTCTGCCAAATTTAGCATCTCAACAAAGTCACTTTTAAAACTGAAAGAAAGTGTTGGTAATAAGCTGGAACTACAGGTATAAAACTGTAAAACCAGGTTGCCCTGTGTGTTTCAGTTGTATATTTCCTCTACCCTGAAAGTCATTTTGTAAGTTTTGTTTAATTTTTAGTTCTTATTTTGTATCCCTATGTGAGTTATTTCTAGGGGAATCACAAATCACTCACACCCATTTAATTTCTAAGTGTTAACAACTTCCAAATTTCCCTCTTTATTTAAATATTCTCCACTGAACTGCAAATGAACTTCCCACTGGCATGTTCAAAATTCCAAGATTCCAAAATTCAGTACACTGTATTTTTGTAATTATATTTATTGTTTTAATATTAAGTTTTGGAGACTCCTGAGGAAATTTCAGGTGGTTTCACCTTGTAAGCAAACAATCAGACCAGAGGTTGGCTGTCTGACAAATAGAAATAAGCATTCGCAGAAACATTTCATTTGTGTAGCATTTGACGCGCAGAAGGGGTGTATAATCACCAAGTGACAAGTCTGTGAAAGCACTTCCATTTTGACCACTGGAAATGAGGATGTGAATTATTTAAGCCAAATTGCATGTAAGCAAGTTTGACTAGATATTTTCCATGAACTATTTTCCAGGTGAATTACTGAGAAATTTCCCCATGTAACAATATAGGATACATTTGAAAAGTAGTATATTTACATTTTTATCTGAAAAGAATGGTACCATTTCTCTCATCGTAATGCATTTTCCTTGCCAAGGCCGCATTTGTTTTCTGTGTTAACTGATTGGAAACAATCTTATTCCCTCCAAAACAAAAATAAGCTTACACACACACACAAAGTTATCGCTTTACTGGAGTTTTGAAAGCACTTGTCTCTTTAGAACTGTGAATCTTTGCAGTGAGTAACAATTATCTTCCAAAGTGGGTAAAAAAAAAAATACTGCATATAAATATATTACAGCTTAAAATTACATCTCTTGGATGCTGGTAAAAGAAAGAAGTAAAACTAAGGAAACAAATAAGCCAATATTGCATCCTGCTACAATCCCCTTAGTGGCAGGCAAGATATTTCTTCATGAATAAAGATGGAGTAAACCACATTTGTAGCATAATAAGAAAAGGTAATTAGTGTCATCTATTCAGCAGTGTTAGAATTTGACTAGAGCAATTTGATTATGGTTATCACATTTTAAACTTTGAGTAAGTTTTTCAGCTCTGTAACTCAGTTAGTGGCGAAGTGTGGAGAATATAAGTCAGCTTCGCAGTATGATTGATGAGCACACACTCAGAGGGATAGGAATGAAAAAAAAAAAAAAAAGCAAACAAACAAAAAAAACCCAGATACTTTAATATAGATACTGGACTGGATTTAAAGTAGATCTCTTCTAAATCAGTTTGAAGGTTTCGATAAGACATATAGAATGAGCCGCTGTGCCAGTCACTCAGTCGTGTCTAACTCTTTGCGACCCCATGGACTGCAGCCCACCAGGCTCCTCTGTCCATTGGGTTTCCCAAGCAAGAATACTGGAGTGGGTTGCTATTTCCTTCTCCAGGGGATCTTCCCAACCCTATCAGAACTTCTTATCAAGCATATAGAGGATGAAATACATGCCTGTGGTGGAAGGTCTCAGTGTCTATATAGAATGAAGGGCAATAAATTTTAGGGAAAATAAACTGCTTGACCTTGTTATAATAGCCAGTTAATTTCTCATTTTTAACTTAATATCAACTAAAATAATATGTTTTAAAATATATTCATAATAAATTAATGGAAATAATTAGAGCAAACCATCTCTTCTGGTAAAAGCTTAGGACTCTGAATTTTTCCCTGGTGGTTTAGCAGCAAAGAATGTGCTGGAAAAGCAGCATACCGGGATTCAATCCTTGGGTTGGGAAGATCCTCTGGAGAAGAAAATGGCAACCCACTCCAGTATTCTTGCCTGGGAAATTTCATGGACAGAGAAGCCTGGAGGTCTACAGCCCATGGGGTCACGAAAGAGTCAGACATGACTGAGTGAGTAACAAGAATAAGACACTGAATTATGAATAAGTATAGCTTTGTTCTTAGACATTAACACTTTCTAGTTAAAGATTATGTTATCTCAGGTGTTTTGGTTCTATTTTCCCCATTCATGATAAAATAATCACTTACATGAATCTCAGATATATTTTGAGAATCAATTAAAGCAGCTTCATGTGGAGACAGTCACAGGAACACTGGCTGCTCAGGAAATCAAAGACAAAAGAATGTGGAGTATTTTGAGCCACAGGAGTTCTGGGATAAAGCCATTGGAGCCTAGATAAAGTAAACAATAAACAACAGGGAAATGCAAATCAAAACCTCA
This sequence comes from Bos indicus x Bos taurus, assembly GCF_003369695.1. Taxonomy (NCBI): domain Eukaryota; kingdom Metazoa; phylum Chordata; class Mammalia; order Artiodactyla; family Bovidae; genus Bos; species Bos indicus x Bos taurus. Next base: position 5,794,579 of record NC_040099.1, on the reverse strand, counting down.
AGGTGACATCACCTCACACCTGTAAGGATGACTGTTCTCAAAAGACTACAGGTAACAAGTGTTGGTGAGGATGTGCAGAGAGGGGACCCCCGTGCACTGTTGGTGGGAGCGCTATTTGGTTCAGCCACTGTGGAAAACAGGATGGAATTTCCGCAACAAATCGAAAGTAGAACCACCTTACCAGCACGCCTACTTTTGGGTACAAAGCCCCAAAACAACAAAGTCGGTATCTGAAAGAGATATTTGTACTCCCATGTTCACTGCGGCATGAGTCAAAATAGCCAAGATATAGAAACGGCCCAAGTGCCCACTGCTGGAGGGATGCATAAGGAAATTGTGGTATGTATACAACTGAGCGCGTTATACAGGCATTAGAAAAAAAGTCCTGACATCTGTGACAGCAAGAATAAACGTGGAGGGCATTGTGATAAATGAAATAGATCACACAGAGGAGGACATAACTGAGGGGAACATCTGCAGGCATTAGTCATCCAGAAATCTGGGGGAATATTCCAGGTAGAAAAAATAACAGTGCTTTACAGACAATCTCCTTAGAGCCCTTTAGCTTCTGTGTGTTCCCCGTCCCAGAAGCCAGAGCCTCGTGATTCAGGATATGCTGTTCTAGGTGTCCATGCTGCATCACAACCACCTTGGACATTTGTTGCTAAAAATAAAGTTATTTTTCCCTACACGACAAATATGAGTGCTAAGTTGCTTCAGTCGTGTCCGACTCTCTGCAACCCCATGGACTGTAGCCCGCCAGGCTCCTCTGTCCATGGGATTCTCCAGGCAAGAAAACTGGAGCAAGTTGCCATTTCCTCTTCCAGGGGATTGTCCTGACCCAGGGATCAAACCTGTGTCCCTTATGTCTCTTGCAATACCAGGTGGGTTCTTTACCTCTAGTGCCATCTGGGAAGCAAATACATGACAAATACAGAGGCCGGGAACTTGGTCAGGGACAGAGTGAGCAATTCTTCAGTGCCATTGTTGCCATCATAGGGCACTGATGGAACACAGCTGGTGGATGGAGAGCGGAAGCCACGATGGCTTCAGTCACGTCTGGTGCCTAGTTGGAAGTGGCAGGTTCCTGAGCTCAGCTGGATTGCTCCCCTCCACTCCCATCCTTTCACTGAAGTTGCTGGACTTCTTGCACAATGGATCAGGGTTCCAAGGGTGAGAGTTTTCAGGGAGAGGGGAAGGCAGCTCCTAGTATGTTCACAAAACAGTCCAGAAAGTGGAAGAAATTCACTAGATTGACCAAACCAACACAGGCCAACCAGATTGAAGGAAGAAGGCCATAGGGTCACCTCTCTGTCCTTGGGGAGAGGGCATCAAAGGAACATTGACCATCCTTCATCTTCCAGAAGAGATCACATATTGTACAGCTATGCTTTTACATAAACGGTGCTTTTTAACAGGTTATCCTCAATCATAACTAAGAAACTAATAAAGTGAAAGTGAAAGTCGCTCAGTCATATCCGACTCTTTTCAACCCCATGGACTGTAGCCTGCCAGGCTCTTCTGTCTGTGGAATTCTTCAGGCCAGAATACTGGAGTGGGTAGCTATTCCCTTCTCCAGGTGATCTTCCTGATCCAGGGATCGAACCCAGGTCTCCCTCATTGCAGGTGGATTCTTTACTATCTGAGCCACCAGGGAAGCCCAAGAATACTGGGGTGGGTAGCCTATCCCTTCTCCAGTGGATCTTCCCCATCCAGTAATCAAACTAGGGTCTCCTGCATTGCAGGCAGATAATAATAAAAAGATAAATGTAAACTTCTTTTTTCAGTCACTAACCATACACACAACGCTTGGTAAACAGGGCCATTGTGATTGCCCATCTGGTATTATTTCCTTGTGAATTTGAGAACTGGGAAACGTATAGAGGAATAGAGACAAATTGGATAAAAACACTGGAAAAAGCATGAATCTGAAACATAGTCCTGAGGACTATGAAGACCCAGGGTTCCACTCAAATGCCTTTATCATTGCCTTTTGGAGAAGGAAATGGCAACCCACCGCAGTATTCTTGCCTGGAGAATCCCATGGACAGAGGAGCCTTGGTAGGCTATAATCCACGGGGTTGCAAGAGTCGGACACGACTTAGCGACTAAACCACCACCAACGCTTTGCCTCTAACTCAGTGTAGGATCTGGGCGAGACATAACTTCATCCCCCTGGGTGTTATTTCCTCTATCTATACATTAAGGAATTTGGACTGGAAGACTACTGAAATGATCCTTCACTGTAAGAATCTAACATTCACCATTTCCCCTTAGCCAAATCATCCCCATATTTTAGCAATGAAGTACATTCTACTTATTGTATGACTACTTTCCTACTCAGGGCTCCCCAGAAGGCTCAGTGGTAAAGAATTTGCCTGCCAATGCAAGAGATGCAGGTTCAATCCCTGAGTTGGGAAGTTGCCCTGGAGAAGAAATTGGCAATCCACTCCAGTATTCTTGCCTGGAGAATTCCATGGACAGAGGAGTCTGGCAGGCTACAGTCCATGGGGTCACAAAAGAGTCGACTAAACAACATTTTCCTATTCCATCCAGCTGTTTTCTGCTTTTACTAATTTTTCTGAGGTGGGAAAGAGGAGACACTTGGATCAAAGACAAGATTTAAACTTTAAAGTGGACTCCGACTAGATTTTTAGTACATGAAACTATGTTTTTTTCCCTCAGGTGCCATTTATGGGGAGAAGCAAAAAAGCAGGGGAGAAGGTCATGTGAACATTGAAGGCATCTGATTCAATGAGCACATTCACTCCTGACATTCTTGTCTCCTCCATCCAACAATGTACACATCTCTTCACAGAACAGAAACCGCCATGGGTGATGCACAGTGTGACCAATGCCAAAGCAAAGCACTTCCCAGCTGACTCAGTAGTAACGAATCTGCCTGCCATGCAGGAGAAGCAAGTTTGATCCCTGGGTGGGGAAGATCCCCTGAAGGAGGGCATAGCAACCCACTCCAGTATTATTGCCTGGAGAATCCCATGGACAGAGGAGCCTGGCAGACCACAGTCCATGTGGCTGCCAAGAATTGGACACAACTGAGTGCACACACACACACACACACAAATGCAAATCACAGGCATTAGCAATGGCCCAGGGCAGCTACATGTATTTCTCCTTTCTCTCATATTTCTCTTTATATAACAGCAGCCACGTGTAACAATAAACACTTGAAACTCCACTTTACTAAGCCTGAAACTTCAGCAGCAAAGGAGGCCTTTCATTGACAGTCAACACCACCACCCGAGATCTCACTTTACATAAGCTTTCCACATACAAAGCTGACAAACAACATGTATCTGGTCTTTAAAAAATAACAATTCCTGCTCTCACAAGAACTCCACGTGTGTTGATAACAGAGAAATGAGATGCTTTGAAAACCAGGAAAGGCAAACGTGCCAAGTAAATCCAGCTGAGGGCATCTGGAAAAATGCAAGCTATAAATGAAGGCGATTTCCCATTTGCTCTCCTAGATCCATCTTCCAGCAATTTGGTTTTCTTCTCTCCAGCCACAAGGATAAGAGAAGCATTTATTCTTCTCTTCAGTAATTCCCACTACGCTTTCTCAGACAGTTTCGAAAAGAGCACTGTGGGGCATTTACACAGTAATGTTTTAGTGCTGAAAGACAAACGTTTGCCTGTGATGGCATTTCTGGGCATGCTCTCAAGTTGCACTGTGTTGGTGGCTGTGGAAGATGCTCTCTCCAGCTGACAGAAGTAGTGAATCATGATGCCTTCCCCGAGAAGCGGATCATTAGGAATATGCTGAACTGTGTCAGGCAGGTGCTTCTTTGAAGCCTTTGTCAAATTATAGTTATGCAAGTATTTAAAATCAGACACACACAGAAAGACACACATATACTTCTATGAAATTACTCCCAAATGACCTACCTATTTAAAGAGTAGGCAGGTCTTCTGTTCACAGAGATAGGGGATGGCACAGACTTACGCCAAATGTTTACAACGTTTCCTTTAATAAGAAGAAACAGCATGTGGCTTCATTTGTTATGGCAAATTAAAATTTCTGCAAATGAAAAATAGTCCAGTCATATTGGGAAGATATTCATGGCAATATGTAATCTAGCTATATGCACATTTAAACAAAGCAAATGTGATTTTTTTTACAATTATAGTTGTCATTTTGTTGTATTCCTATGTATGATCTGCATTTATAGTGTCCATTTCACATTTATTGAGCACCTAGTAGATGGCAGTTGATTAAGGGAACTACCAAGACATTTGATATAAAGTTTCTTTCCTCAGACATCACACAGTGAAAAGACAACCTGCAGAAGCAGGATTCATATGAACCTCTGGGAGCAAAAATCCACAGACACAAAAATGACATGAAGGCTGCTGAAGTCTGGGGCACAGAAAACTGAGAGCTGATGCATGTGGGGTTGTTTTGGAGTTTGATAGCTTCTGGAATAAGATAGTGACAGTGGCTAGCCCATTTTGTGAATGTACTAAAAGCACTAAATTTTACACTTAAAATGATGAATTTTGTGGCCTATTCATCATATCTCAATAAAGCTATTTTGAAAATGGATGATACAGTTCCTGTAAATATCAAGTACATATTATTTTGCAGTCTATTATCTGAAAACTGTAACTGCAAGCTATCTATAAAAATCTGAGAAACTACAACAAAAATTGTCACTTGTAAAAATTCTTTCCAAACTTAAATTATGATCAGTTTTGAAACTTGCCAAGGGAACAACTTTCTTCTACTTACATCATTGTTCTCTGTTTTCCTTAGGGTTTCCTTAGGCTTTCTCTTAATTGGGCCTGGTTAAAGATGCTGAACTTGCAGCTCTCAACAATAAAGTGGACTTCGAATAAAAAGCTGAAATACTGTAGAATCCCTGAGTGTGAAATGGCTTTTGACACTTTGGCTTTCAGATCATTCTCTGGAAACACTGCACCCTTGATAAAGACAGCTTAATGACATAGCTTGAAGTTATTGGTAAGTCTGCAAACAAAGTTGTCAGGAAAATGCACTCAGAGTTTCTGGTTAAAGCTGGCCTACCTCAGATACATAAGTGCCCAAATGCACACCCCTCACCTGTACACATCATGGACACCAGAACCTACTCTGATCCTGATCTTCCTGAGTTTTTTCAAAGAAGCTTACAGTCATGTCCACAGGTTGACAGCAAAGCCGAAACAGTCAAGAGTGATAGGAATAAAAAATATTGCATTTAATTTATGTACTTGTTTTATTAATCAACTCTGTTCCTCTGTCAGTTACCCAGTTTCTCTATCTTTTTTTTTTCTCCTGCCCAGAGCAAAAGAGGAGGGGAAATTATTAAGGGTGTTTGAAAAGAGGAAAGAATAAAAGGGACACTATATGAAAAACAGGGGAAAGTAACATTATTTCGCGTTAGTCAAGAGAAAAAAAGAAAAAAAAAATGAATGAACCATTTACCATAAACACAGTAGATGAAAGAAAGGTGCTCCCGTTTCAGAAGAGTCATTTTATAAGCTCTGATATCTATTTTCCTCCTATAAGAACTGTACATCTCATATCTGAAAGTGACTTGCTATGTATTTTCATCATTTTTATTGTCATGTGCCTTTAACCAGTGGTGAACTAACAAATCCACAAGTAACTGCCAGCTAATTCTTTTATTAAAAGTGTTGAAAGTCCTTGTCAAATTTTATAGTGGCCTTTACTCATGCCTTTAAGGCTACAAAAAAGTCTGCAATGATTCACTTCTCAAATGAAAGATTATTGTAAAAATAATAGGGACCAGCAAGACCTCAGTACAACCCCTTATTCTCTCGATCCCGATATTTCACTCCTTCCAAGACCATTGAACTAAAGCAAATAGACTGTCAGGTATATCTCCAGTAAAAATGGGTGTTTTCAGAATCAGCAGAAAATTGCAATTCTGGGGTCTGCAACCATGGAAACTTATATGTAAGTCCCCTCATGGCAAGGGAAGAAGGACACTTTCATGAAGGGATTTGGGAGGGATACCGTGACGAGAGTCTTTGGTTCTTCACTGGCTGAGTCCTTGCCAGGAAAGGAGTTTTTCTTCCAACTGCTGGGTTCTGCTGTCCTCACAGGGTAAGAAAGTAGGTCTCCCCACTCTATGTAATTCACGTTTCTGTTTATTGTTGTTCAGTTACTCAGTCTTGTCCAACTCTTTCCCACTTCATGGGTTACAGCACGCCAGGCTTCCCTGTCCTCCACTATCTCCTGGAGTTTGCTCAAACTCATGTCCATTGAGTTGGTGATGCCATCCAACCATCTCATCCTCTTTCACCCACTTCTCCTGTCTTCAATCTTTTTCAGCACCAGGGTCTTTTCCAGTGAGTCAGCTCTTCACATCAGGTGGCCAAAGTATTGGAGTTTCAGCTTCAGCATCAGTCCTTCCAATGAATATTCAGGGTTGATTTCCTTTAGGAGTGACTGGTTTGATCTCCTTGGTGTTCAAGGGACTCTCAAGAGTCTGTTTATTAAGGTTTCTGTAATTTAATTAATGACTTCTTTGGTGGCTCATTAGTGTTTAGTTGTTCAGTCATGTCTGACTCTCCCACCAGGCTCCTCTGTCCATGAATTCTCCAGGCAAGAATACTGGAGTGGGGAGCCATTCCCTTCTCCAGGAGATCAAACCTGGGTCTCCTGCATTGGAGGTAGATTCTTTACCAGGTGAGCCATCAAAGAGTTGGACACAAATGAGCAACTAACACTAATATTTGCTTCCCTCATGGCTCAGCTGGTAAAGAATCCACCTGTAATGGGGGAGACCTCGGTTTGATCCCTGTGTTGAGAAGATCCCCTGGAGAAGGGAATGGCTACCCACTCCAGTATTGTGGCCTGGAGAATTCCATAGACTGTATTGTCCATGGGGTCGAAAAGAGCTGGACACGACTGAACGACTTTCACTTTCACTTTCTGGTGGCTCAGAGGGTAAAGAATCCACCTGAAATGAAGGATACTCAGGTTCCATCCCTGGGTCGGGAAGATCCCCTGGAGAAGGCATGGCAACTCACTCCAGTGTTCTTGCCTGGAGAATTCCATGGACAAAGGAGCCTGGTGGGCTACAGTCCATGGAGTGGCAGAGTTAGACACAACTGAACTACTAACACTTTTCACTTTTTTGTTTATTAATTTTTTTAACAATTGAAATGTGCATCAACCTAAAAAGAAAAAAACTTTGCACATTGTGCTCAGAAATACATCCTAAAGTTAATATCTTCCCCCTCTTAAAAAAAAAAGAAAAATTGTCCTTTTTGAAATAAAAACTTCATTTCCTTTGTTCAAAACTGACAAACAACTAATCTCAAAAATATACAAGCAACTCCTGCAGCTCAATTCCAGAAAAATAAATGACCCAATCAAAAAATGGGCCAAAGAACTAAATAGACATTTTTCCAAAGAAGACATACAGATGGCTAACAAACACATGAAAAGATGCTCAGCATCACTCATTATCAGAGAAATGCAAATCAAAACCACAATGAGGTACCATTTCACACCAGTCAGAATGGCTGCGATCCAAAAGTCTACAAGCAATAAATGCTGGAGAGGGTGTGGAGAAAAGGGAACCCTCTTACACTGTTGGTGGGAATGCAAACTAGTACAGCCACTATGGAGAACAGTGTGGAGATTCCTTAAAAACTGGAAATAGAACTGCCTTATGACCCAGCAATCCCACTACTGGGCATACACACTGAGGAAACCAGAAGGGAAAGAGACACGTGTACCCCAATGTTCATCGCAGCACTGTTTATAATAGCCAGGACATGGAAGCAACCTAGATGTCCATCAGCAGATGAATGGATAAGAAAGCTGTGGTACATATACACAATGGAGTATTACTCAGCCATTAAAAAGAATACATTTGAATCAGTTCTAATGAGGTGGGTGAAACTAGAGCCTATAATATAATATTATATTATAATAATATAATAGAGTGAAGTAAGCCAGAAAGAAAATCACCAATACAGTATACTAACGCATATATATGGAATTTAGAAAGATGGTAATGATAACCCTGTATGAGAGACAGCAAAAGAGACACAGATGTATAGAACAGTCTGTTGGACTCTGTGGGAGAAGAAGAGGGTGGGATGATTTGGGAAAATGGCATTGAAACATGTATAATATCATATATGAAATGAATCGCCAGTCCAGGTTTGATGCAGGATACAGGATGCTTGGGGCTGGTGCACTGGGATGACCCAGAAGGATGGTATGGGGAGGGAGGTGGGAGGAGGGTTCAGGATGGGGAACACGTGTATACCCGTGGTGGATTCATGTTGATGTATGGTAAAACCAATACAATATTGTAAAGTAATTACCCTCCAATTAAAATAAATAAATTTAAATTTAAAATAAATAAATAAAGCATCAAGAACCAAAAAAAAAAAAAAAAGATATGGAATGTAGGACTTCTTTGAAAAGCATGGAAAAAAATGAATCTATGAGGCTACCGGCTTTGGAGTAAATTAGAACTCTGTACAGAGTCTCTCAAGTTGGCCTTGAGGTCAAGTACTATTCCGTTTATGTGGCTCGTTTCTGGGCACTGAGTGCTATTTGAATCCACCTGACTTTCAAAATGTTTAGAAAATGAGTTTTGAATTAACTTAAGTAAATTTATATAAATGCATATCTGTCTGTTTAATGTGTTTTATTTTATATTATCTAAAGGAAAGCCAATGAAAACTGTCCCTGAGACTTTTACCTAAATCCGTGTCTGAAGAACAGTGTGTTGTTCCTTTAGTTGCTAGGTAGCATCTGACTCTTGTGAGCCTGCCAGGCTCCTCTCTCCATGGGATGTGCCAGGCAAGAATACTGTTGTAAACTTCTATTTATTGAGTTATATATAAAGCACACATTTAGAATTATTTCCCATTAGTTGAAAACACGTTTCCATTTTTATGATTTTCTCATCTTTCCCAAAATAATTTTACAGTATATACTACTTCAGTGAGGATCTTTTTTCTTGTGACCGTGTATTTGACACATATTTAAGAAGCCAATCACTTTGGTGTTCTCTTCAGAGATCATAAAATGGAAGTGTGTGTGTGTGTGTGTGCACGCGTGTGTGTGTGTGTGTGTGTGTGTGTGTGAGCGCGCTCAGCTGCTCAGTTGTGTCCGACTCTTTTGTGACCCCATGGACTGTAGCCCGCCAGGTTCCTCTCTCCATGGGATTCTCCAAGCAAGAATACAGGAGACGTTTGCCATTTCATACTCCATGGGATCTTGCTGATCCAGGGACTGACCCTGTGTCTCCTGGTTCCTGCGTTGGCAACTGGACTCTTTGGACCACTAGCACCACCTGGGGAGACCATGATGACTCAGCCACAATGTGGATCTTCTAAGTTTCCCAAATTTATCTCAAGAAACAGTCCTTGGGTTTTTAGGAGATAATAGTTCTCCCTGCTTCTCCCCTTGCTGCGTTGCGGTCCAAAATGTATGCAGATCTTACTCCTCTGAGCAAAATCCAACAGTGGGCCCCTGTTTCTATTCAGAGAGGAGCCAAAGCCTTGGCAATGCTCTTCTAGGTCCCACGCAACCTGGTTCCAAGCTACCTCTCTAGTTTCAACCTCGACTACTCAGAACTTTGCTTACTTTCTCAGCTACCCGGGCCCCCAGGTGGTTCCCGAGACACATAGGTGAGAATCTTGCCACCTATGTGTCTCGGGAACCACCTGGGGTTTTTTCCCAGGCTCTCCCCTCCCTCCAGCCCCCTTCACTCAACCATCCTTTGAGTAACTCTCCCACCTCCTTCCAGTATTTCATTCAAATATCGCCTTCTCAGTGAGCACTTCCCTGACTGCTCTGTTGAGCACTGTCAACTGCCATAACCTCTGCAGTCTCAATTCTTTTCCATCTACTTTGTCTTGTCACATGGCGTTCATCACCCTCCAGCATAATACATACTTATTTATGGTGGTGTTGGTTTGATCGCTAAGTCGTGTCTGACTCTTGTGGTCCCACGGACCATAGTCCACCAGGCTCCTCTCCATGGGATTCTCCAGGCAAGAATACTGGAGTGGGTTGCCATTTCCTTCTCCAGGGGATCTTCCCGACCCAGGGATTGAACTCACATTCCCTGCATTGCAGGCAGATTCTTTCCCACTGAGCCAGTGGGAAAGCCCACACTTTATTTATTACAGTGGCTATTGATAATTTTTGACCTTTCTCTGCTAGAATGTTAACAGCCACAAGAGGGATAATCTTTGTTTTGTTTTGAGAAAAATGAATAAGTAGAAACTTCAATTAAATAGAGCTTTCCACCAGAAAGGGGAGCTCTCCCATCCTATAAGGATAAGTGAACCCAGTAGGAAGAAGAAAGACTCGTCTTTCCTGGCAAGGACTCAGCCGATGAAGAATCCTGGACTCTGTTTGCTGGGACACTCCCAGTGTCCTTGTCCTTTATGTAAAGTGTCTTCCTTCCCTGCCCATGAGAGGACTTGCATGTGGCTCTCCATGGTTGCAGACCCCAGAATAACCATTCTCTGCTGATCCTGAATATATCAACTTTTGCTGGAAAAGATATCTGGTAGCCTATTTGTTTCACAGCAGCAGCTTATTGATGTTTCATTAACACATAGCAACTAACTCTACAGGTATCTATTTACTGATGGCTCAACATAGTTACATATAATATTAACTCACATTTTGTACATGTTTATAAGCCTTGTATAGTACATTACTGACCAGTATTCCCATATTTTAAGCTGCGTGGCTATAAAGGAAAAATGTCTTATTGTTCCACCGTATTGGTGACTATCAAATTGCCCATGGGAAATATTAAACACACATTTAATGAGGGAAAAATCAGTTATTAGTCTCATTGTTTCACAGGCAAATAAACCAATTTGAAAAGGCTAGAAGGCTCTCCAGAACCAGTTAATAGTGGAAAGAGATAAGGAGTCAATGTATTTTTGAATGTAAAAATCTAATTATAGTCATAATTCTTTGGTTTTAAATTAGTTTAAAAAATAATGTAACTATTTTAAAATAGGATTAGTAATGCATGATTTCACCAATGGCAAAGCTTGCCTAAGATGGTGTGGCAATACAATGCTAATTTTGATGCTTTCTTTTTGTATTAATAATCACTTGAGAAGAACAAGGAAAAGCGTGAATGCTGTATATGCGTCCATTTAATACTGTGGATCACATAATTTGCATAAGAGTCCTTCAGGTCTTTTAATGACAGGCACACTCCTAACTTTTACATTCTTCTCCTGGAGAAATGATAACATTTGATCCAATGTGCATGTAATAATTCATTATGAAACACTGAAAGCAATGACTAACTAATATCATGTTTGGAGCTCAAGACGCCAGCAGCAAAAGATGCAAATTAAAGCCATTATTTCATCCTTTTTCTGTATCAGCAGGAGACAGCATGTAAAGTTACTGCCACATGGAGCCAAAGGGTATTGTATGTTTTTGCATGTGTGGTGAAGCTCAGTTGTGCTTTTTTAATAATATATTATTTTCTGAGTAATTATGTTAAATTTAAATACTAAATTAAAATAAAGTGTAATGGCAAATTCATTAAAAAAATTAGTGCAACCCAGGTTATTTAAGGTCTTTGGTTAAAAAATGTTTTGTTGAAGCAAGTTTATGTTATTCATCATTTGTGGGTGCGGAGAAATTAAATAATTGGCAATAATTCTCCATTATTGCCAAAAGAACCAGGTTGATGAAATATGAGGCAATTATGAAGCCTAGGACCAAGACTTTACTCTGGAAGAGAATATGTGATTTCCTTCTGATGGCTCAGATGGTAAAGAATCTGTCTGCAATACAGGGGAACTGTGTTCTATCCCTAGGAATGGAAGAAGAGAATGACTACCCATTCCAGAAGTTTTGCATGGAGAATTCCATGGACGGAGGAGATGGTGGGCTACAATCCATGGGGATCACAAGAGTTGGACCCGACTGAGAGACTAACACTTTTGCTTTCACTTTATGATCAACTATCTCTTTTAATGGAATCCTCGGTTACTTCTAGCAGTAGGTCCTATAAAGGAAATCACAGTTTTTATAAAGAATATTTTTTTCTTCATCATGAAATTCTCCATAACTTAGGACTCCTAGGATTGTGGAATCCAAAAATAAAGTCATTATTCTAGTTTGCATACTTTATTATAAAATGACATCCCTAGAGTTAGCAATTGAATACTTTGATAAAACAACTCCCCGGTGTTCTGTGTTGCTATTAATAATTAGTGATGTCTTTTACCCTTGGAAGAGCAAATAAGCAAGTGGTAAGACTGACATCTATCTCGAGCCGGAGCATTATTTTTCTTTCCAAAATGGAAAGACTGCCCTGGTGTAGAGGTGTCGCCACGGGGTTTCAGGGACAGCAGGGCGAGAAGTCTGCTCGGGAGTCGTGTGCGCTGCACTAGCTCTTACACAAACGCTGACTGAGTCCCCCGTGTTGCACCCGTTCAGCAGGGGGGAGAGAACTTAAGCCTGGAAAGAGATCAAAGCAGGTGTCAGCCGCATCCCGTTTTTCATGGTCCAGGCCAGCCCAGCAGTGCTTCCGCAGACCATCCCAGCCACTCTGTTTCTGGCTTGCTGATGGAGGCAAGTAGCTGGAAAAGACAGCACAATGTAAGTGATGACACTAATTAACTGGGTACAATTAATCCCATCCATCAATTGAATTCTGAATTATGGATGTCATACTTGAGAGTCATATCTTTATCTTTGGCGATTTCTTTCATGCCTAAAATACTGAGGACAACCTTTTTCCTTGCTGCACTGCTGGCTTTACATTAATAAAAGGATGGCATTAGATTGAAGGAGAAAATTTATCTTTCTTTTATCTTTTCTTGATGGGAATGTGTCCGACTCTTCTAAAGTGTTTTAAAATATTTAACATAATATTTGGAATGGTATGTAGGATGCTTTAAAATGTATTTTATCTATTGATCTCTCTATCTGCACAAGAGCAGACCTCTTTTCATTGATCCTTGATGGTAGTAAAAGCTTAATTTCCAAAAGCATTATTAAGTTAAAAGTCTAAGTAATTTTGACATAACCTGGCCCATAGTCAGAATCTGTCCAAAATCGAAGGGCATTTAAAAATCAATAGGAGAAACAATTCTTGCTAAGTTATTTTTATCGCATTTCTTCAAGCAGTGGTAGAAAATAAAATCATGGTCAACAACAGTGCAGTAGACCTGCTGAAATCTGTTTGTTCCTAATGTAAACCGATTGGCTGCAAATTTAGTCCTGTAGTTAATAGACAAAAGATTTGGAGCTACTCTCTGCTCTCTGTCAGTCTTACCCATTTATTAAGGGGCATGGAATTTGGGGCAACGTCATACTTTTATTCTATCCACAGGTGACCGGGTCTAAGACACAGACTAAAGTAAACACTTCCATCAAGATTAGACAAAAGGCTTCACATAGTCTTAAGGTCCTATGACCATCCCTCCAGCAAGAAACACAAGAGAAGACTCTACACATGGACATCACCAGATGGTCAAAACTGAAATCAGATTGATTATATTATTTGCAGCCAAGGATGGGGAAACTCTATACAGTCAGCAAAAACAGGGCCAGGAGCTGACCGTGGCTCAGATCATGAACTCCTTATTGCCAAAATCAGACTTGAATTGAAGAAAGTAGGGAAAACCACTAGACCATTCAGGTATGACCTAAATCAAATCCCTTACAATGATACAGTGGAAGTGACAAATAAATACAAGGGATTACATCTGATAGACAGAGTGCCTGAAGGACTATGGACAGAGGTTTGTGACATTGTACAGGAAGCAGGGATCAAGACCATCCCCAAAGAAAATAAATGCAAAAAGGTAAAATGGTTGTCTCAGGAGACCTTACAAATAGCTGTGAATAGAAGAGAAGTGAAAGGCAAAGGAGAAAAGGAAAGATATACACATTTGAATGCAGAATTCCAAAGAATAGCAAGGAGAGATAAGAAAGCCTTCCCCAGCAATCAATGCAAAGAAATAGAGGAAAACAATAGAATGGGAAAGTCAAGATACCAAGGGAAAATTTCATGCAAAGATGAGCACAATAAAAGACAGAAATGGTATGGACGTAACAGAAGCAGAAGATATAAAGAAGAGGTGGCAAGAATAAACAGAACTATACAAAAAAGATCTGCATGACCCAGATAATCCTAATGGTGTGATCTCTCACCTAGAGCCAGACATCCTGGAATGTGAAGTCAAGTGGGACTTTTTAGGAAGCATCAATACAAAGAAAGCTAGTGGAGGTGATGGAATTCCAGTTGAGCTATTTCAAATCCTAAAAGATGATGCTGTGAAAGTGCTGCACTCAATATGCCAGCAAATCTGGAAAATTCAGCAGTGGCCACAGGACTAGAAAAGGTCAGTTTTCATTCCAATCCCAACGAAAGGCAATGCCAAAGAATGTTCAAGCTACTGCACAATTGCATTCATCTCACACACTAGTAAAGTAATGCTCAAAATTCTCCAAGCCAGGCTTCAACAGTACATGAACCATGAACTTCCAGATGTTCAAGCTGGATTTAGAAAAGGGAGAGGAATCAAGAATCAAATTGCCAACATCCATTGGATCATCGAAAAAGGAAGAGAGTTCCAGAAAAACATCTAATTCTGCTTTATTAACTATGCCAAAGCCTTTGACTGTGGATTTAAACAAACTGTGGGAAATTCTTCAAGTGATAGAAATACCAGACCACCTGACCTGACTCCTGAGAAATCAGTTTGCAGGTAAAGAAGCAACAGTTAGAACCTGACATGGAACAACAGTCTGGTTCCAAATAGGAAAAGGAGTACATCAAGGCTGTATATTGTCACCCTGCTTATTTAACTTATATGCAGAGTACATCATGCGAAACACCAGGCTGGATGAAGTACAAGCTTGAATCAAGATTCCTGGAAGAAATATCAATAACCTCAGATACGCAGATGACTACACCTTTATGGAAGAAAGTGAAGAGGAACTAAAGAGCCTCTTGATGAAAGTGAAAGAGGAAAGTGAAAAAGTTGACTTAAAACTCAACATTCAGAAAATTAAGATCATGGCATCTGGTCCCATCACTTCATGGCAAATAGATGGGGAAACAGTGGCAGACTTTTTTTGTGGGGGCTCCAAAATCACTGCAGATGGTGGCTGCAGCCATGAAATTAAAAGACGCTTACTCCCTGGAAGAAAAGTTACAACCAACCTATATAGCATATTAAAAAGCAGAGACATTATATTACTGACAAAGTTCCATCTGTCAAAGCTATGGTTTTTCCAGTAGTCATGTATGGATGTGAGAGTTGGGCTATAAAGAAAGCTGATCACCAAAGAAATGATGCTTTTGAACTTTGATGTTGAAGACTCTTGAGATTTCCTTGGACTACAAGGAGATCCAACCAGTCCATTCTAAAGGAGATCAGTCCTGGGTGTTCATTGGAAGGACTGATGCTGAAGCTGAAACTCCAATACTTAGGCCACCTGATGCAAAGAACTGACTCATTTGAAAAGACCCTGATTCTGGGAAAGATTGAAAGCAGGAGGAGAAGGGGACGGCAGAGGAGGAGATGGTTGGATGGCATCACTGACTCAATGGGCATGAGTTTAAATAAACTCTGGGAGTTGGTAATGGACAGGGAAGGCTGGAGTGCTGCAGTCCACGGGGTCACAAAGAGTCGGACACAACTGAGCGACTGAACTGAACTGAACTGGTCTTCCACCTGATGTCTCAGCTTCAGCATTCAAAGGCTAGTGCTTTGCCTGCAACAGGCCATCATCACTAAGTGGTGTGTTATCTAGAGAACCAGTGTCCCTATTGTGCTGTAATGGGGAACCCCTTGGTCCAAAGGCAGTGTGACATACAGGACCTGACACTCAGTGGACCAAACATTCTGTACGTCCTCAGCCTAGTTGGCTGAGACTCTAGAGGAAGGAAATACAAGTTCTTGTATTGATCTGGTGCCATATCCAAGTCAGAGTGAATCATTGTCCCTTTGCAGGATGAAAGGGGCCTGGCATTACCAACTTGCCACCAGAGAGTGGTTTGGTTTCCCGATGGGATAGTGTCACATAAGGGCTTAGCATTGGGTTAAATGGCTGGAAGCATGGACGTTCCTCAGCAGCAGTGGCTAAGTCCGCCTATGTGAGTGGGGGCCATGCGTTGTTGGGCCTACATGTTGGTCGTGTTGCTGGCCGTGTGATTTCTACACCCAGGAGGCCCTTTAGAAAATCCCGGAGTGGATGATGTAGACTGACGAGCATCACTGGGGCATTACTTCTGTCAACTTCTCTCATGGGTGTGCTCCAGTGGGCTGTGTCATGTGATATGAAGATGCTTATGCTTTGTCCCCCCGACCACATGCCCATCCATATGCCTCTTTCAAGACAGAGTTTGTCTCTTTAAGCCACGCGTTCCTGAAAAACTGGACTTCTTTATGTATAAATACGAACATTAACCTTTATACCATACATGCAGAAATTAAAGAGGTTCATAATCCTAAATGTAGAACTTAAGACAACAAGCATTTTAAAAGAAGACATAGGACTTTGGGCTAGGCATATACATTTAAGGTAAAAATGTCAAATAGAAAAGATACTGTAAATTGGACATCATGAAAACTAAAAATTTGTGCTCTTCAAAAGATACTACTCAGAGAATGAGAAGACCTGTCAGAGTCTGGAAGAAATATTTGGAAATCATATATAGGATAAAAGATTTGTATCCATAGTATGTAAAGTTTAACAAGAAGATGAACATTGGGGTGCATGTGTCTCTTTCAATTCTGGTTTCCTCAGTGTGTATGCCCAGCAGTGGGATTGCTGGGTCATAAGGCAGTTCTGTTTCCAGTTTTTAAGGAATCTCCACACTGTTCTCCATAGTGGCTGTACTAGTTTGCATTCCCACCAACAGTGTAAGAGGGTTCCCTTTTCTCCACGCCCTCTCCAGCATTTATTGCTTGTAGACTTTTGGATCACAGCCATTCTGACTGGCATGAAATGGTACCTCATTGTGGTTCTGATTTGCATTTCTCTGATAATGAGTGATGTTGAGCATCTTTTCATGTGTTTGTTAGCCATCTGTATGTCTTCTTTGGAGAAATGTCTGTATAGTTCTTTGGCCCATTTTTTGATTGGGTCATTTATTTTTCTAGAATTGAGCTGCAGGAGTTGCTTGTATATTTTTGAGATTAGTTCTTTGTCAGTTGCTTCATTTGCTATTATTTTCTCCCATTCTGAAGGCTGTCTTTTCACCTTGCTTATAGTTTCCTTTGTTGTGCAGAAGCTTTTAATTTTAATTAGGTCCCATTTGTTTATTTTTGCTTTTATTTCCAATATTCTGGGAGGTGGGTCATAGAGGATCCTGCTGTGATTTATGTTGGAGAGTGTAGAAGCAACCTAGATGTCCATCAGCAGATGAATGGATAAGAAAGCTGTGGTACATATACACAATGGAGTATTACTCGGCCATTAAAAAGAATACATTTGAATCAGTTCTAATGAGGTGGATGAAACTAGAGCCTATTATACAGAGTGAAGTAAGCCAGAAAGAAAAACACCAATACAGTATACTAACGCATATATATGGAATTTAGAAAGATGGTAATGATAACCCAGTATGCGAGACAGCAAAAGAGACACAGATGTATAGAACAGTCTGTTGGACTCTGTGGGAGAAGGAGAGGGTGGGATGATTTGGGAAAATGGCATTGAAACATGTATAATATCATATATGAAATGAATCGCCAGTCCAGGTTTGATGCAGGAAACAGAATGCTTGGGGCTGGTGCACTGGGATGACCCAGAGGGATGGTATGGGGAGGGAGGTGGGAGGGGGGTTCAGAATGGGGAACACGTGTGTATACGTGGTGGATTCATGTTGATGTATGGCAAAACCAATAGAATTTTGTAAAGTAATTAACCTCCAATTAAAATAAATAAATTTATAATAAAAAAAGTTTAATAAGAAGAGAGCAAACAACCCAATTAAAAAACAATTAAGACATTTGAATAGCCCTTTTATCAGATACATAATCCAACCAGTCCATCTTAAAGGAGATCAGTCCTGGGTGTTCATTGGAAAGACTGATGCTGAAGCTGAAACTCCAATACTTTGGCCACCTCATGTGAAGAGCTGACTCATTGGAAAAGACCCTGATGCTGGGAGGGATTAGGCGTAGGAGGAGAAGGGGACAACAGAGGATGAGATGGCTGGATGGCATCACTGACTCGATGGACATGAGTCTGGGTGGACTCCGGGAACTGGTGATGGACAGGGAGGCCTGGCGTGCTGTGATTCATGGGGTCGTAAAGAGTCGGACACGACTGAGCGACTGAACTGTACTGAACTGAAGGATGGCGAATAAGCACTTGAAAATACATACCAAGATCATTAATCAGGAAGGAAATAAAAGTTAACAATAAGATGCCAATGAACCTGCATTAGAATAGCTAAAATTGAAAAGACAGACCATGTCAACCTTGATGAGGACGTGGAAAAACTGAAATTCAAACGCAGCTAGTGAAATGTAAAGTGGGAGGACCTGTTTGGAAAACAGTTTAGCAACTTCTTAAAAAGGTAAACACACATAAACCAAACACTTTTTTCCTATGGGCCTGAAAATAATGAAAGCACAGACCACAGAATAACCTGTTCTTGCATGTCCGTTGTGACTCTATTTGTAACAACCAAACCTGGAAGCAACCTAAATTCCTACCAACAAGTCAGTGAACACAGGGGTCATGCTTTACCTATGTAACAGAACCTACTTATAATTGAAAATGAATGAATCCTTACCACACACAGCATAAATAAATTTCAAAAAATTTAGGCTCCATGAAGGAAACATGACAGAAAGAACAAGAGTTCTACAATTTCATTTAAATCAAACCTTTAAGACGTAAAATATCCTTTATTTCATATATTTATTTTTTGAGATGGGAGGGGGAAAGAGGAGAGGGAGATATTACCTAAAGGGGCTGGCGTGAGAAAACATTTATGAATGATTAATATTACCATTTGCTTGATCATGCTCATTTTCATTGGTGAACACATGGGTGTGTATGTTAAAATGTGTTAAATCATACACCTTAAATATATATATATGGGCTTCTCTGGTAGCTCAGCTGCTAAAGAATCTACCTGCAATTCAGGAGACCCTGGATCTATCCCTGGGTTGGGAAGATCCCCTGGAGAAGGGAACAGCTACCCATTCCAGTATTGTGACCTGGAGAATTCCATGGATTGTATAGTTCATGGGGTCACAAAGAGTCAGACATGAGTGAGCGACTTTCACTCACTCTAAATATATATAGTTTATTGTAAATTGTTTCTCAATGATATAAAATTCTTCAAAAATTATAGAAGAAATGACAACTTGATAATGCTCACATTAAGGCATTGTAATAACAGAGTGCTCTGGTGTCTTCAAAACGGTTCCTTTTCTCCTCCTCCTTCAGGAAGCCCAAGGGGATTTTTCTCTGATATTTATATGGGAAACTGGTCAAGGTCTAGCCTTAAACCTCAAGACACTGTGGGGCCCTCCCTATACCTGGGTCCCCAGGAATGTTTAACTCTCAAAATTTTCCATACTGAGCCTATAGCAATTCATCCATTAAAGTTCAGGTTTTCCCACTGCAGCACTGGTTTCTGGACAGTTTCTGTTACATCACTCTACATCCTTACCAGTGACTTTACCAAGGCTATGCCTTCAAAATCTATTTTGAGAACTGCCTTTTTGAGAGTTTTACATGAACTGATTCTTTTCCAACAGATTCTACTTAATTTTCATGGAAAATAGTGATCTCTTATTGAATGTATAGTTCATAATATTATAAAATATTTAATTCAGTTAATATTAGAAATAACGAACTCAGCTGACACAGGCAGGTTTTGAACAAACACGAATGAATCTTAAGCATGTTATTCAAGTGTTAGATTCAGGAGTATATACCCTCGCTCTAGAGAGTCATCTACCTGCTGTAAGAAGTTTATTTTCCTAGGGCATCGGCAAGCATATTTTACATACAGACCGAAGATAAAACCAGCAAGCAATTTAAACTGACTATAATTAAGAAATGTTCTATTATACTCTGGCTCACAGTCTCATTACACAGAGACTTAATACCCGCGTTAAAACTTCGGCTTGGGTTTTATGGTGCAACGCTTGCTTGTACTGTTCATTAATCATTTCACCTTTTCCTTTTTAACACAAGAAGTAATTTCTTGCAGTGATCCAAATTTCAAAGAAAAGACTGGATCCTCCCTGATGTGTATGGCTTTCATAGTGATTATTTACAGCACACATCCACTCAATGAAAAATAAATCTGCACAATCATACTTGGAATGGGAAGTGGGGAACCTCATGACCTCCCACCATTTTTATCATGACAGCTGCAACCCTAAAGAAGAACCATGCACACCAGGTAAATTTGTGGAAGCCAAAGCACTTCCTACCTCTCTTAATTCCTTAAAAATATAGCTATGCTTTGCCAAAATTAATGGTAGATTCATGGTCAATCTTCCTAAATTATTACACCACAGTAAAAACGAGCAAAAAAAAGGAGAGAGAGAGAGAAAAAAAATCAACAACGCTATTAAAATAAAAATGCATATTTCAGTGCTTTCTTTTTCCCAGTTTTTGTTTTTTTTTTCAGTGCAAGTTTCCAGTTTTCCAATAAAACAGTTGCCAAGGGAACCTCGTGCTAAACCAAAACTGCTGTCAAATGTCATCATTAAAGTGAGCAAACAGCCCCCATGGGAGTCTCCTCTGGGAAACTTTATTCATTATTTTCTAAATCTGTAAAGCTATCATGTCCAGGCTTGCTTTTGAGTACTGACACAGAAAGAAACAATCATAATTTGTAAGAGTGTCAGTGAAAAATATGCTCACCCTCCCCCAGAGCGCCGTTCTCAGACAAAGAGAAGATTACAGTGTGCACCTCCTATCATCCCCTTAAGAGCTGGAAAGCATTAGTGGTCACTTTTATACGAAAAAAAAACATTTTGAAACTAAGTTGAAATAATCACTTTTATAACTATGGGAAAGGATTGCCTACTGATATGTAGGAAAAGGAAAGAGTCAAGATAGAAAATATTTTTTTGTTCTACTTCTATTACTTGCTCCTGTGGCCTAATTTGTTTGAGGGAAATGCTGAGTCCCTGGGGCAGTGTGAACTGCCCCACTAGTAAGGACTAGTGAGAGTGTCCACTAAATCTCCCCAGCAAGGAGATGGACATGCACGGGGTGAGATAAAATGAGGACAGAGAGATTAAGGACACGAGTTTTGAGTTCACACCACCCAGGTTCTAATTTCAGCTCCAGCGTTCCCTGGCTGGGTGACCCTGGACAAATGACAACTCAGTGCCTCAGTTTCCTCAGCGGTACTGTTCTCCCATGGACTGAATTGTTTGAGAGAAATGCTGAGTCCTTGGGGAAGTATGAACCACCCTGCTAGTAAAGACTTAGAGTGGTAAGGCTTCCAACAAGCCGAAGAAAAGATTGAGATGAAGGAAGAATAGGGAGTTGAGTAAAAGCGTGTCACTGTCTCTGATGCATTGTTCCATAGCAGCCAAGCATTCTTGGACCAGTAATTGGAGGATGTGTCAAAGCTGGTTGAGGTGTTTAGAGATTCATGATGCAGAAGGCAGATTCAAAGCTCAGGTTATCAGGTTCATGCTTCCTATAACACTTTATCGAGATGTTTCCAAGTGTCACTTTTTTTAGTTTCATCTTTTTTTCTTTACTATTAAAAACAAGGATAATCATTTTGCTGGATGATAATCTTACTTAGGCACAATATAATTATTCTAAGCTTAAAATGAGTAAATATTTAATAACTGGGAGAGGCTACTAATGTTTTTAACATCATTGCTAAGATTTATATTTTGTAGAGGGCAGGTTATTTGAAATATCCTCTTTAATTTTTTAAATTGAATAATTTAAAAAATGCTAAAACTGTTTAAGTGATAAAATTCCCATACTTACTTATGTGATTTAACAAAGGACTTGAAATTATAATCAATGTATATGAAGCTGAGTGCTTTCTTATAATGAAACGATGTCTCTGTGGAAATGTGGCTATAATGACCCAGAGTCAGTGCATTAAGATATTCTTTGGATCATCTCTCTTTATTACTCATAATAAAAGAGTTTAGTGCAGAAAAGCTTCAGATCATGGAAAAATCACAGTGGCACTAAAATTATTTTTCTGCTCTCAGTATGCCTCCTGATCACCATTATTGCCCGGGCCGTTGCTTAGGTCACTATTGTGCAAATTTTGAAGACTAGAGGTTAGCAATCTGCCCTAGGATGGAATTTCTAGGTTTTCTGTATAATACATGAAATGGAGGATTTTTTAAACCTTTCTGGTTGGATAGGATTAGTTTAAAGTGAGAACACTGCCAAAATTGAGGAATGAGAGAACTGGAAATCATAGAATCATTCTTCAGGAAGCATGAAATAGACCACTAGACAGATCACATAGAGAACCAGGATAAATAGTAGTAAGAGGGTAGGTTAGCTCTCTCCCACCACTCCTGTAGATATGAATTCAAATAGCAGGGTAAAAATGGAAATCAATTATTTCTTCTGGGATGTATGAGAATAGACATAAATATTCTAAAAAGAGACACATATTTTACTATTCCCCTATAATTTAAATTTAGGTTAACATGTATAAATGTAAATAAAATGTTTTCATGTAGTAATTTTGTTGTTGTTTAGTCGCTAAGTGAATTCCAAATCTTTTGTGACCCCATGGACTATAGCCCACTGGTCTCTGTTCATGGGATTTCCCAGGCAAGAATAGAATACTAGAGTGGGTTACCATTTCCTTCTCCAGGGGATCTTCCCGACCCAGGGTTCGAACTCGAATCTCCTGCACTGACGGGCAAATTCTTAACCACTGAGCCACCAGGGAAGCCACCCATCTAGTAATTAGAGAACACTTTATCATATAATAAATCATGCTTATTTACTTTCAAATAAGTCCTGCCATAAATTAAAAATATGGAAAACTGAGTCGAGCAAAAGGATTGATGTATTAGTGTACATTGTTCTGGTTTTAATTTAATTAATAGACAAAATTTTAACAGTGGTCTTGTTGTTCAGTTGCTCAGTCTTGTCCGACTCTTTGAGACCTCATGGACTGCAGCACACCAGGCTTCCTTGTCCTTCACCATCACCTGGAGTTTGCTCAAACTCCTGTCTGTTGAGTTGGAGATGCCATCCAACCATCTCATCCTCTGTTGTCCCTTTCTCCTCTTGCCTTCAGTCTTTCCCAGCACCAGGATCTTTTCCAATGAGTCCGCTCTTGGTATCAGGTGGCCAAAGTATTTGAGCTTCAGCTTCAGCATCAGTCCTTCTAATGAATGTTCAGGGTTGGTATCTTTTGGGATTGACTGGTTTGATCTCCTTATGGTCCAAGGAACTCTTAAGAGTCTTCTCCAGCACCACAGTTTGAAGGCATGAATTCTTAATATTAAAAAATATTGTCAGTGCTTTTTTAAATATTAAGTGTATTATTTATATTTAAAAAAAAAAACACCTTATGATGTATCCTGTTAGCTGAGTCAATGATTTACACTGTCCTTATTCATCTCCTCTGTGAATTGATTGCTTGAAGAAAATTTTTTTTCTGGAATTAGTTATTCCATATTGCTAACGAGCCAGTGGGTCAAAATTCCTTAATGTTTTCATTAGATTTAAAATCTGATATGAACAAACACTTGTTTAAAATATTCTGCATGAATTCATAAATTTTTATGTAGTTTAAATCTTGAATTTACTTACATATTTAGGATATATTCCCAGGTAAAAAATGATCATATTAGTCAGTCTAAATCAAAGCTCTCTGTGTGTATGTGTTTGTTGCCCAGTCGTGTCTGACTCTTTGCCACCCCATGGACTACAGTCAGCCAGGTTTCTCTGTCCATGGGATTCTCCAGGTTTTGTAAATAACTCCAGTTTTATGTTGAAAAGACTTTTATTCTTCACGGTATGTTAAATGAGAATTCTATTTTACAAAACCAATAGCAATTACCAGTTTAGTTCAATTAAATATTTTAAAAATAAATCAATAAACATTATAGGCAAAATTAAGAAAGATTTTAGACCTTTGATAACTTCTATTTATAACAATCTTTACCAGATTTACCAGCCTATAGAGGGCTGTTAGTTATAATTCCAAGATAAACTTTTGACTTATGAATATTTTTAAAATAGTAGAATATAAATCTACAACCTAGAAAAAAAACTTCAATTAATTTATTTTTTCTTTTATTAAAAATCTTGTATCCCAATGAAGCCATCTGTACTTTAGAGAGTAAAGCAAAAATAGATATAAAAAATAATAAGAACAATTAATTTCATATACAATACATAATTTTAGTTAAATTTAATTAAATATAAGTGAATTTAGTAAATATGAGTTTAAAAATATTTATTTAAATATTATTTAATTTTATACATATTCATATGCAAAACAGCTTCAATAGTTACATAGAACTCCTATGATCAAACCAATGTTTGATAAGGTACCATTGCTGTTGTTGTTATTTAGTCACTAAGTCATGTCCCATAATTTCTGTGACCCCACGGACTGTAGTCCACAAAGCTCCTTTGTCCATGGGATTTCTCAGGCAAGAATACTGGAGCAGGTTACCAAGATTTTATCCATTTTTTGTTTTTGAGATCTAACATTATCCACTTCATAGAACAAGCTCTAATTCAAATTTGTAGAATTTGAATCACCATTCGTCATGTCCCATAATTTCTGTGACCCCACGGACTGTAGTCCACAAAGCTCCTTTGTCCATGGGATTTCTCAGGCAAGAATACTGGAGTAGGTTACTAAGATTTTATCCATTTTTTGTCTTTGAGATCTAACATTATCCAGTTCATAGAACAAGCTCTAATTCAAATTTGTAGAATTTGAATCACCATTCTTCTGGTTATTTAGCTGTAGGTTTTAGGATAATAACTTCTTTATGCCTTAGCTTCATTTTAATAAAATAATAATAACAATCAAACCTACACCTTAGTTTTGTTCTGGGGATTAAATTAGTTAATAATGTAAAGTTCTCAGAACTGTGATTGTGAAGTATTAATAGTAAACATTTACTCTAATATGTTGTAATGAAAGTGTGTGAAAGAGTCGCTCAGTCATGTCCCACTCTTTGTGTTCCCATTTAACTAAATCTTAGGGAAGGCAGAGATTATTTACTGAAAAGAAATGACTAGAAAATATGCATCAATAGAAATCATAGAAAGAAAACCATTTAGGATTCACAGGTCACTTTGCACTCTGTCAGTACCCCAAAATGACTGTTTCTCAACATTCCAATGGAATTATATTTATTTGCTAATGTCAGAAAGAATATGGTTCTACTTGCATTTATTAACAAGATTAAAGATGTCAAACAACTTTTGTACAAGCTCCTTAGAATTTGCGTTCCTTTTTCTCATCATTTGTACCTTTATTCTATTTATGTCTGCATTTTGTGTGTGTGTGACTTAGGCTGCCACTAAATCTACATCTTTCTACCCAACTATCTGGTTTTTCAAAGTTGTGAACACCTTTTCTGTGACAATATTTTTTAATGTTTGGCTGCTTCGGGTCTTAGCTGCACCCTGTGGGATCTTTCCCTGTGGCTGGTGGGCTGTCTCGTTGCGCCTCAGGGGCTCAGTAGCTGCAGTGCACAGGCTTAGCTGCTCTGTGACGTGTGGGATCTTAGTTCTCCGACCAGGGGTCCAACCTGTGTCCCCTGAATTGCAAGGCAGACTCTTGACCACTGGACCACCAGCAAAAGTCCCCCCCCCACTACAATGTTGGAACTACTCCTTCTCCACTTTTTAAACTTCTTTTTCAGTTTCTATGATGTGTTTTGTCATATAAAAGTGCTTGTAGGGAATTGTTACCGCTCTTTTGTTGTTCTGCCTTTGTCATTGTGCTTATTTAATATACTTCAACCAAATATTTTATATACATATCCATTTGTATCCCTTTCTGATAAGTGTTGACTTCTCTTTCTTAAAAATTTTTATGAGATTTGTTATGTTGAATATTTGTTATACAAATATTTTGTATATTTTCTTGTACAATTTTTAATAAGCCAGTCATCTAGTCACTTTGTGTAAAATAAACCATGGAGATCTACATTAAAAGAATAAAATAGCAAGGCCAAACAGTTATTCTGTATCTATGCTTAGTTATTAGAAAATAGATTGATATAACATAATCGTATATTAACTACTTTGAAATACATGTTTTTATATTGAGTATTTTCAAATATGCCATCTTATGGATAGAAAGTCAAATATTTATTTTCATCATCCAGGCAAAATATGATACAGGCATAACAATATCAGGGGGAAATGTGAAATAAGAAAAAGTGGCCAAAGTCGTGGGGTCATGATGTGAAAGACTGCACTTCTTGTGACAGCAATTTGGAGGAAATTTTCTGCCAAACAGATCAGTAACTCTGATGCTCAGGACAAACCATGCTAGATTCCGTACCCTCTCAACAGCTTTACAGTTCATTATGTGGCTCACAGGTCAGTGTAATCAATAACACTCACCATCTGTCCTTCTATTTAACTAGATTTTTCTTGCTAACTAGATGCCAAAATCGTTTGTTTTAGCACTGCGGAAGGAATGCGTTTATCCAGCAGCTCTCTGTTTATCATCTGTAGCTCGAAGTCACCGCTTCAGGTCTGAGAAACAGCAGTTCACAAAATAAACAGAAACCCCAGCCTTTGTATTATTATGGTTGGAGGGAAGCACGTAATAGTCTTTAGAAAGTGAATACATGGGCTATATTGCACGTTAGATGGTGAAAATGGCCTGTCCATGGAGAAAAGCGGACTAAGAGCTGATGTGAAGGAGCCGCGGATCAGGCCTTGTGTTGACCTTGGGACTTCAAATAAGCAAATGAGGTAAGACAGGTTGGAAAGTGACGGTGAAAGTCTTTCTGTCGTGTCCGACTCTTTGCGACCCCATGGACGATAGAGTCCATGGAAGTCTCCAGGTCGGAAGGGGAGGTCTAAGCAGAGACCGGAAGCCCTGGAGGTGTGGCAGGGGCGGCCTCCGGAAGGTGGGCACATGGAGAAAGCCCCCAGGAGGAGGCCCTGTACTGTGGTGGGGATGCCGGGTTCCTGAAAGGTGAGGCAGCCTGCAACGGCCGTGACAGGGAGGGGCTTAGTAGGAATCAGCTCAGAGAGGTTAGGGGAAGGGGGCATGTCGATGCATCCAGCATAGCAACCGACACATAAGAGCTTAAGCCCCATCGCTCTGTTCTAGCCCCAGCCTCGAACCTCAGAGTCCTAGTTAGATAGTGTTGATGGGTGAGAGGCCTGAGGAACATGGAAGAACTAACTTATTCCCAAACTTGGTGAACAAGCGGAACCCGACCAGTCGGCTCAGTGAGGAAGAGAAATGATTCCCGTGGTTGGGCAATGTGGCACCGGATCAAATCCTTGAGCTCATGGGTCAGAGGGGCCCTCCCAGGAGTGTAAAGATCTCAGAATGTGGAGCTGCGCTCAGCACTCAGAGCCCTGGGGAATAACAGAGCTACAGGCAGCCAACTCAGGGAGCAAAAGGGAGTCATGAAGATGCGGTTTGAAATCATGTCACTTAGGAGTAAAAGTATACCAAGACTGTATTTGAATACAAAGATTTCAAAAGTACATTTCTGTTTTGAAAGATTAGAAAAAATAGCTGGATCTTTAGATAAATGAAGACCTTAGCTTGATAAGATAAGCTAAAATTCTAAACATGCTTACATATGCATATTGCTGATAGTAATGATGACTGTAGTCCCCATAGTTTGAAATTTCACTTTAGCAAAAGCACTCAAAAAGTGTTCTTTTCAATAACACCCATAGCTTTGTGGGTTTGCTTCCCATCCATATTGCAAAAAGTTTTAATTCTAATTTTTCTATCATTTAAAAATGCAGTGTTTTTAATAAAAGTAGATAAAACTAAAGCAGTATATTTATTTGCTTCTTATTATAAAACAGTTTATAAGATAGATGAAAGAGAAAGAACAGCCCATGTAACTATGGTTTTAAATAGTGAAAGATATTAGAGACAATCACATTTATACACGATTCACATACTAGTCATAGTATTCAAGCCTTATTCCATGAAAGGATATATTACTGTAAAATGACTAAAAACCCTTCTGAAGTTTGATAAACCTTGAATGGAGCATACAAAAAGATTTCCTATAGAACAGAATATTTTTAACATGTGGTTTAAGTTTTATTAGTAAGAAAAGAAATGGAAGATACCAAGAAATACCTCGCTTAAAA
Organism: Bos indicus x Bos taurus; assembly: GCF_003369695.1. NCBI lineage: Eukaryota > Metazoa > Chordata > Mammalia > Artiodactyla > Bovidae > Bos > Bos indicus x Bos taurus. The sequence goes on along the minus strand of NC_040099.1, from coordinate 5,766,288 downwards.
GTCAGTTTATGATTTTGAGTCTAGCTAAGGCTTAATATAAATTCCAAACACATATTCTTAAACCATATGAAATACAGTTAACACATTTATTCTTTATTGTATTTATTTCAGAGGGTAGACATGAATTTTTTCCAAATGTTTATAGTTGTCTGTAGAAAACATACTCTTTAAAAAAGGTTTATTTTCCAAGCTATTGTTATTTCCAGTGAGTTAAATGCCAATTTGGGGGGAGAGAATATAACTATAAATATGGAAAGGCATACGAAGTAGTACTCAAAAGCAAGAAAAACAGTATTAGGTCCAAAATATTATCAATTTTATTCTTTTGAATATATTTCCAAATATAATTTGTTCAAAGATTATTTTCTTGTTGAAACTCAATTTCTATTTAGACAGAGAAAAAGCTCTTAAGGGGAATACAATACAGCACAATTGCTTCAAATTATACCAACCCATATATTGGTATTTTGCTAGGAAAAATCAATGGCGGCAGCCAACTCTTTACAATAGTTTCATTAAAAATCACATCTGTGTTCTGATATTTTCTTTCCTAAGTCAAAGAAAAGAACACTCGTATTTTGTTTATGTTGTTTGACCAACTACCAGCTTCAATTAAAATTCTTAGCTGGATATATTCTTTGAAGGAGAGGAAATCAAAATATATTACTTACCTGGATCTAAACCAGTAGTTGGGATATTGGTGGCTTAATAGTTGACACCTTTATATCCTGATATTATCTTTTATGACATATTAAAATATTTGAAAAATTATGTAAAACATATTTTGTTTATTTGGTGGTTGAAATAAATATTAAGAAGCTATTTGCTCTTAGGATTTTTTTTTTAAAGAAATGTCAAATATCTTATCTCAGTTTTACTATCTAAAGTGAGAATTTAAGTTATTTATTAATTCAAAGACACGTATTCAATTTTACTGTTTTACTGTGCTGGGCAGTGGTGAAACCACATTGAGTTCAATAGATGAGTTAAAACAAGTATATTTGGTCTTTCTTATGAAAGATCTATCAGAGAAGCAACCAGTCAGAGAATATTACAAATAAATATAAAGCTTAAACTTTGAAAATTGTATCCCAGAAAGTTGTTGTATTTTCTAAGACCATATGATAATACATTTTAGACTAAAAGTAAGAAAAATTGGGGGAGAAATTTTGCAGAGAAAGTGATGAGTAGAAATAAGGGCAGGAGGTGACTAGGCAAACAGGAAGTGATCTAATTCAAGGAAACTTCTAGACCATGGCCAGTGGGGCACAAAAGGGGCGGATTCCAGGTGGTGTCAGGAAGCACTGAATAGCAGGTGGTCCCTGTCAGCCAGTGCAGACCACTTAACTTTTTGATCTTCGGTCCGAAAGCAGTGGGAATTAATTACAGCAGGCTTTTTGTCATAATCAGATTTCCACCTCCAAAGAGCACTTCAGTGGCAATGTGGAAATTAACTGTCAGTCACCTGTTCCATAGTGAAAGTGAAAGAAAGATTAGTCACTCAGTTGTGTCTGACTCTTTGTGACCCTATGGACTGTAGCCCGCCATGCTCCTCTGTTCATGGAATTCTCTAGGCAAGAATACTGGAGTCTGTAGCTATTCCCTTCTCCAAGAGATATTCTTGACCCAGGGACTGAACCTGGTTCTCCTGCATTGCAGGCAGATTCTTTATCATCTGAAATACAGAGAATGCTGGCCCCATTTGAATGACTGTCATTTAGGCCAGTAGCTAACACACCCTCAGTCTCTGCCACTTCCCAGCCTGGACTAAAAGCCTTGAGATCTGGCAGCTTTGAAGGTAACCTTTAATGTATTTTGAAATCCTGCTGCTGCTACCGCGGCTAAGTCACTTCAGTCTTGTCCGACTCTGTGCGACCCCACAGACGGCAGCCCACCAGGCTCCCCTGTCCCTGGGATTCTCCAGGCAAGAACACCGGAGTGGGTTGCCATTTCCTTCTCCAATGCATGAAAGTGAAAAGTGAAAAGGAAGTCGCTCAGTCGTGTCCGACTCTTCGCGATCCCATGGACTACAGCCTACCAGGCTCCTCCACCCATGGTATTTTCCAGGCAAGAGTTCTGGAGTGGGGTGCCATTGCCTTCTCCACTTGAAATCCTAGGAGAACTTAAATCCACATCAGGGAATAGTTGACCAAGGAAAGTGAGGAACAGAGCAGCTGGGGTTCCCATCTGCCTGTTTCTAGTTCGTTTCCTCTAGTATCACCTAGTATCTAGTTTCCTCTAGTATCACCCCCACCCCCAGATGCCAGATGCCTGAATACAACGAAAAGGCTGAGGAAGGAGACATTTGCTCCGTTCTGTTTCCAGCTTGCCTGTCTCAACGGGTTCATGGGTCTTCTCCTGCTGTTTAATTGCAGTTTTCACTATCAGCTCCCTTGGTTCTCAGGCCTTCAAACTCAGATGGAATCACTCCACCAACTCTCTTGGGCTTTTTGTTGCAGGGGGACTTCTCAGCCTCCATAATCTTGTGGGCAACTCCTCATAATAAATCTCTTTATTTATATATATGAATCATAATATATGAAATTTATCAATATAATATGAATATATGAATCATATATGTATATATATGAAGCATAATATATGTGCATACTATGAATATATGAATCATAATATATGATTGTATCTATAATCATATATACATGTTCATATATATAATATACTTCATATATATATATATATTCTGTTTCCCTGGAGAACCCTGATTACGATGACTATTGGCTTTTGTAGGTAAATTCCCAGCTTAGTAGAAGCAGTTTTGACAGAGAAATGGTTGGCAATTTGAGTACGAGGAGGAATATGTGAAAAGCAGGGAGAAAAGACAGATCACAGCAAACTCTTTAGAAAAGTTTGGTTATACTGCCTAAAAAGATGCCTTGAGAAAAACTAGGTTACCCAAATTATTCAGTGTTAACTGAAATGCCCTTAGACATCATAGAAAAGATCTGTTAAAACTGTAGTCTAATATATATATTTTTTAAAAATCTATGAAGGATTCTTTTGTATGATATTCAATAGATGCAGTCTTTTTAGAAAAAAATACATAAGTAGAAGAAGAAAGGAAAGCTATATAATTCATATTAATTATATCAGACCACTTCACAAGGACATATAAGTCAAAGCCCTCAAAACATTATGATCTAGTTGGACATATAAAGTTACTAGAATAAAAAATCAATTATAAAGACTTATTTCATAAGTACACATCATTGCTAGAGTATTCTGAGGGACAGTTATTTTCCTGGGGAAAAACATGTGGTTTAAAAATGTCCTACATTTTATTCTAGCTGAGGCTATCCAAAGGCAGATCTATTCAAATAAAGACACCAGTCTCAATTAGTGTCTGACCTGGGTCAAATCATATTTTTTTGGTAGCTGCTTAATGAGGAAAATAATACAAAATGTCTTACAAGATTTTGGAAGCTTAGTTGCATGCCAATAAAATGGCATTTAGAAAACTTGTTAAAATGAATATAAAAGGGTATTGCATTAAGTTCTAGTTACTATTTTGCTGAAGAAAAATCACCTCATCCTTATAATTAAGCTCATTTTTACCATGATCATTCAAGCAAATTATTTTGGGTAATGTAACATCACATACTTAATAAAGTAAACTATGACAACAGTTGTAATGGACAATGTCCAAGGATTTTCTAGCAACCTGACAAAGAAACCAAGTAACATAATTGAGGTGATAACTTTGCATATCAAGGACACTGCATATTTAGTAAAATACACAAGTACTCCCCAGGGATTTATGACCTGAGAACATGTATCGTAAAATTATTTTCGCCTAGTTACTCAGTGTTTACTGAGTGTGAATCAAAAATGGTTTAAAATTTTATACATTTGCAATTACCAATAATCTTATATACCATTTTCACCAAAATGAGCATTAGTGTTAAGAGAAGCATTATCATGTCCAATATTGTCTGTACGGGCTTCCCAGGTGGCACAAGTGGTAAAGAATCCGCCTGCCAGTGCAGGAGATATAGGAGACTTGGGTTCGACCCCTGGGTTGGGAAGATCCCCTGGAGAAGGGAATGGCAACACACTGCAGTATTCTTGCCTGGAGAATCCCATGGACAGAGGAGCCTGGCGGGCTGCAGTCCACGGGGTCACAGAGTCAGACATGACTCAGCGACAGAGCACACACACATTGTCTGTATGAGCAGTTTTCACTAAGTGACTGAGGACTATGACTATAGAGTAGTGTCTATGTTGCATTTATTTAGTTTCTGTATGCATTCATTAGTACATTTAGGTTATAATTTTGCTTAAAAGTACTATTTTTACTAAAAGAAATTATAGCAGTTATAAACATATGCCTCTAGGATGTGCCTACCATGATGAGTACAGTTAAGGGCTCCAGTTACAGAGCTCTGAAATCCAGCAAGCACTGCTTTCAGATCAAGTCTCCCAGCCAATAAAACAGCACATCAGCAGAGAGGAGATCCCGCTGATGGGGAACTTTGACTCAATGGCTCTCCACTGGACTTGCCAAGACTTTCCTGGACTGCACTGCAATCTGCCTCCCTTCTCTTGCCCACGGGTCAGAGCAGCATCTGATAGCTCTCCTGGTCTCTTCCAGTGTCCTCTCAAATTCATCTTAGAGATGGGTACCAAGCCCCCACCACATATATTGCAAATTTAATTCCATCTTGGTGCATGCTTGTTGGGGAACCTGGACTAATACATTTATCATTCAGGATGACTTCATGAAAAATTATATAACTTAGAATTTTTAGATCTATGAAGCATCTTAAGAGATCATTCCATTTCACACAGACAAAGGGAAAAATAAAGCCTGCTCCAATACTTTGGCCATATGATGTGAAGAGCTGACACACTGGAAAAGACTCTGATGCTGGGAAAGATTGAAGCCAAAAGGAGAAGCAGGCCGCAGAAGATGAGATAGTGCTCAATGCCCATCAGTCTGAGCAAACTCCAGGAGAGGGTGAAGGACAGGGAGGCCTGGCAAGCTGCAGTCCATGGGGTCGCAGAGAGTCGGACATGACTCAGAGACTACACAATAACAACAGAGGTTGAATGAATTTTCCAAGCATGTATGGTTACTGAGAAAATCTGGGGCCAATTAAGTCAGTCGATCCTTCCTGTATTTTAAATCCGGTACTAACAAAATGCAACTGTAGGCAGAAGGTGAACTGTGTCCCAAAGCAGACTTGTGTCCATATCACCTCTGAGATGAAAATGGACCATTATTACAGTAGCATTAAAATTGTTTCTAGCAGCCCTAATAACCCAATTGTTAAAGTGTCATCACCCAAAAGAAAATAATGCACGTGAACTCATGAAGCCTGTTATGGGACTCCATTACATCTCATAAAGATCCTAAATAATAAGACTTCTTTGATTTTAACACTTTCATGTACTATCGTGTGGCCTCTCTTTGATTTATTTCAGTGCACTATCGTCATTAAATATTTTCTCATTGATGAAGTTTATCAAATGGATATTTTTATAATTTCCTACAAATTAACATTATTAAAGAAAAAATTAAACATTGGACTTCCAATAACCATTGCAACAAACTGCAAGATGCACTAAATATAGACTCGGTCCAGCCTGCCTCACCTAGGGGTGAGACACTAACTCCACCCTGATGCTTTTTCCCTCTAGTGTTCGTTCAATGTCTGTTTCGAAGTTGGATTTAAAGACAAGATGCCACAGGACAAACGACAGGAAATAGTCAGTTTTCTGGAAACCGGTTGTTTTTTTCTCTTTGAACATCATATCCTATTTTCAGTATTTTTTGACAAATACACACAAAACAGTGAAACACTACTTCCATTTTATTAAGTTCATTTAGTTTATTCAAGAGTTTCAAAGAACATTTTATTTAATAAAAATACTCATACTTTCTAGATTATAAGTATATTGTGTGTAAAATTAAATTAGAAAAATATAAAACATATATTTGACATTTAATACTATCACTAGGAGGGCTTTCCTGGTGGCTCAGTATTAAAGAATTCACCTGCAATGCAGGCTTTGCAGGTTCAATTCCTGAGTCAGGAAGAATCCCCTGCACAAGGAAATGGCACCCCACTCCAGCATTCTTGCCTGGAGAAGCCCATGGACAGAGGAGCCTGGTGGGCTACAGTGTGTGGGGCCCAAGAATCAGACACGACTCACTGACTAAACCACTGCCACCCCTAAACCACCACACCAATATCACTGTTCCCCCAGGTAGGAAGAAGTAAGCTTGCTTAGAATTTAAGGACCAAAATTTATTGAGCAAATTCTAATTTCTGCTTTTGAGGTTACAACTCAATGCTCCGTTATTTCTTAAGTGTTTCTTAAATAAAATAAAAAGGAAACACCAAGAAAAGCCTTTGTGTTAGATGAACCATAGTCCCACATTTTAAATTGTCTCAAGCTATAATAATTTATTAAAATAGGTATTTAACTTAGATGGAAATGATAATTCAGTTCTAATTTGCATATTAATAAATGTATTTGGATCTAGAAATGCTTAGCTAGTTAATATAATTAAAGGCTATGCAGTTTAATATAATTCACACCAAGTCCAATGAGATAGGTAATACTATATTTATCAACAGACAAGGATAACAATACTCAAAGAATTTAAGTAATATCTCAAGGTTATGCAGCTATTTAGTTGTGGAGTTATATATTTATACAGATGCATTTCAGATTATATGTGTGTTCTTCCCAATATAATACTGATTCTAAAATTGGGTTCCAAGGATGTATTCTAGATGTACTTTTATTTCTGAGAAGTTTCTTTTTTAATTGTATGCTTTCATTTCGATTATAATATAAAACTGATGAGTAAGCTATCGTGGATGGTGAGAATGACCACCAAATGTCTTATTGCTAATACGAGTCTAGTGCTTTTCTTTGCACCTGTGTTTATGATCACTGTGCAGCCAAATGATTCTATGTTTTATTTCTTAGCAAGTCAAGAAACAAGGCACTGCATTTAGTGTCCAAGTGATAACCTCACAGCCCATGAAGATCAAGTGAACAGTGCCGTAAATGTGGAAGCAGAAGAAAGCTGAATTTCCACCCGTATAACATGGTACTGAAAGAACGAAGATGGCAATATTTTTATAGCTGACTGAGAAAATCATTATCATTTTGAGATTCGTTCATATTCTGCTAATTGTTGTTTACTTCCTTTTTATTGCTGAGTAGTATTTCATTGTTTGACTACATCATGCTTTTATTTATTTATTTATTTTTAGTCCATTCACTTAGTGACAAATTTTGGACTACTTCCCACTGGGATTATTAAACATAAGGCTTCTATGATCATTGACATACAAATCATGGTTTGGAAAGTATTCTTTGGTGAGGTTTAAAGGCCCTATTGCTTCTGTGGTACAACTGTGAGAAAGTCTTTTTTCCCACCCCCAACGATGTGATCTTCTTTGCTTTCTGCGTCATAGATAAAGCCGTTCCAGTTTTGGGGTCAATCTCTCCCGGGGTGCTTCCAGAATGAGGAATAGGAGTCTCCAGGCTCCAAAGACAAGCCTTCTGCCCATTCTCCTTTCCACCTCCCATACTGTGAAAACTCTTTCTAGCCTTAAAAGAAGAAAAAAAAAAGTAAGCTGCTTTGTTTCTGTGCAAAACCTGTCTTCCTCAATAGGTTGACACACCAAGGGTCTTGCCAGCAAGGACACTGCTCTCTGCAGCGCCCTGTGGGTGGGGACTGCAGGGCAGGCTGCAGGTCTGAGGGAGACCGGGAGAGGAATATGGGGTGGGGGGACTATGAGATACCATTTAGGGACATCTGAGTACCAATTTTAGGAATAAGTGTTTGTACCTAGTTTTACATTTCTACATGTTTTAATAGTATTTTTCAGGGAAGTAATAATGGGAATCAGTGAGAAATTTTTTGCTTCAGAAGCAGTTCACAGACTCCATAAATTTGAGTCTTTTTCACAGTACCATAAGGATTCCTTGGGACTGCTCTGGTGGTTCAGGCAGTAAAGAAACAGCCTGCAGTGCGGGAGACCTGGGCCCAATCCCTGGACTGGGAAGATTCCCTGGAGGAGGAGGAGATGGCAACCCACTCCAGTATTCTTGCCTGGAGGATCCCATGGACAGAGGAGCCTGGCCAACTACAGTTCATGAGGTTGCAAAGAGTCAGACACAACTGAGCGACTAACACGCTAGGTTTCCTCAGTGATTAAGTGAAGCTTTTGCTGATCGAGGACTTCATAATCTTAAGTAGACGGGGTGGTAATGGATATACCGTTAAGCAAAGGTAATACTTAAAATGTTTAAAAGCTGGAGCAATGTGGGGCTCAACAATTAAGAACAGACAGTTTAGGGGTGGAGGAGGGAAGGATTGAGAGCTTGGGATTAGCAGATGCAAACTAGTATACATAGAAAGGATAAATAATGTCCTACTGTAGAGCACAGGGAACTATAGTCAATATCCGGTGATAAACCATGATGGAGAAGAATATGAAGAAGAATATATGTGTATAACTGAGTCACTTTGCTGTACAGCAGAAATTAACACAACATTGTAAATCAGCTATACTTCACTAATGTATTAAAGAGTAGACAGTGGATATCAACAATTGGTAAGACCACAGAGTGAACCCCAGCTGAACATCAGCCTTGCCTAAGGGTAGTTGCACAGAGTTTATAACATGTTTTTCTTGTATGCTTTCATTGGTATAGCTTAGCATAGCCAGGGTCAGTATTTTTAATCATCATGTTAGGTAATGAGCCCTCAGGAATACAATTGTATTGGAAACTCATCTTTTGTGTCCCAAGTTTTTATGGTACTGAGGTTCTTGTGTTTTCAATATCATCTCCTAGACTTGTTCCAGAATATGATATCATTTTTGAAAGTAGAATAACTCATTTTTGACTCTTCTCAAACTTTTTACAAGATATTTTCAGAGGTTTAATATTTGGCTTAGAAATTGTGCCTCCTACCTCAATCTGCTAATAAACCGAGGGCAGAGGGGATAATTTTGAACTTTTAAATAAATTAGAAGGTAATTCGGAGCTAGGGATTAGCTCTTATAAAAGCATAGTGTTTTATCTCGGAGAACATCTTCCATCCTTCTTATCCAGATTTCAATTTGCAGAGAGTTTTCAGCTTTCAGCTCTCCTCCTCGCCTCTGTGTTCTTTTATTCCGATTTCTCAGGGCAGTGCTGGGCTGCATAGCGGGTGGTTGATGTGGGCTCCAGGTCTTTCAAAAGAGCAGTTATCACATTTTTCAACAGCTCAGATAGTAGAAATTTGCTTTTCTCACAGTACCCTTTTTTTTTTTTTTGAAAGGTAGATTTTTGCCAACTGTAAATGGAACTCAAACCCCTGGGAGTTTAAACTCATTTCTAGGTTTGAAATCTACATTACTCAGATGGGCTTGAAACATGCAAAAATCATTTCCTTTACAGCTCAGGGATGTTCAAGAGGCTCAAATCTGAGCCAAAACAAGAAGATTGCCAGGAATAGAGAAACATGTTAATATTTTATTACTGTTATTCTTTCTATTGTATTAGTCATGAGGGGCCCCACAGCCTTAAATAATTTTCAATAGCTCAGAATATATGGTATGTTTTTTAATGATTATTTTTGTAAAATACATTTCCAAACTCCACTAAGAAAAAGTGACATTTTTTTTAAATTTCAATTTTACATACTAACCCTTCAGAATGTGTTAACAGTATCTTTTCCTATTTTATGTAAAATCTATAATTTTAAAACTGGCATATTCAAATATGTTTCATTAGGCCATCTGAAGGAGAGTAGAATTTGATGGCCTAAAATACATCTCTGCTGCTGAAGGAGTATTTCAGGCTCATTATTTTTAAGAAACAGTAAACACAGAGGATCTCTGAAAGTTGAGTAGAAGTTATCCGTTTGTAAGAGAAATTGACATTTATCAGGAGAATTTCATCTGGAAGGGTGTCTTCCTCTGCACCAAGAGGAAGAGGAGGAATCCATGCAGCAAGCCAGGATTTAAATCTGCATTACAACCTTACCTGTGTTCATTAGGCTTTTCCTGGTCCCCTCGCTCCCCCGGCTGCCCCCACTCCAACATCTTCCTTTATCCGGTGACAGTATTTAAGGTGATGGCTTGGGTCATTTCAGGGTATTGGTCAGTTTTCCTGGTGATCTCCCATGTATAATGGACGTGAACATGTGGTTACACTTCTGTTTTTTTTTTTTTTTTCCTCCTGTTAATTTCTCTTTTATTACAAAGGAGTATCAGCTGAGAACTTAGAAGGATAGAATGAAGTTTATTTTTTCCTCCCTACATATCATAAATAACAGACTTTACCATCAGCAGTAGCATCCGCAGGAATAGAGACATGGTATCTCCAAGGCAACTTGGAGAAAAAAAGAAAAACAAGCACAATGTAAAGAGCTCTGAAGTTAGCTTTTTCACTGTCTTATTGAGGACTATAGCCCAGGAGAACACCTCGCAGACAGTTCTGAGGAGCTGTACCCTGGAGAAGAGGGTTGGGGGTCAGTATATATATGATTTTGGCAAAAAGGTGGGTGCAGTCAAGCACACATCTAACTAACAGGTTGCTAGAACGGATATCTCAGTTATGATTTTAGTGTTTTTCTAAGTACGGAAGATGCAAGACATTTTTGAATCTATATATATCTATAGGACATCTCAGGGAAGTAACTCCCCAAAAGTTGATACTTCCTTAAATGGTTCTCTTGATAGTGACTAACTTTACGGTTTCTAAGCTTCAAGCATAATTTCTCCCCATTGTAATTAAGATGTCTTTGCTGTATTTTTTTTTCATGTTGTGGTTTTCTAATGTGTATTACTCATCAATTTATCAACTTCAGTTCTATCTGTTTTTATTTTCAGTTTTCCTGAAACCACAATCCTGCCTTCACAGACAGAGTTGTCATAATTTAACAACAAGAGAAAAGTGAAACCACAAAACCACATCTTCAGGTTGGGAATCTGCAAACGTTTTCTGTTAAAGGTCAGATAATAAATACATTAGATTTTGTGACCACACAGCCTGGTGGCGGTGCTGCTTCTACTTATGCTTGTTCTTCTTCTTTTCATCATTATTATCCCTTAAAAGTGTAAAGACTGCTTGTATCTACCCCAATACCTGTTACCTCTCACCCTACAGGAAGACACCTGGCCACCACCTTCTGCCGGCCGCTGAGTTCATGGTTCACTTTCAGGAGCAGTTTTAGCCTGAACCCTGCCCCCCCTCCACCTCCAACCCAGGAAATAACTATATCCTACAACTTAGTGCTTGACTAAAGGTTCTTTTGCATTTAGCCTTACAGATTCCACAATGGTAGTTAGGTAACAGCTCTTTCCCCTACCCCATTTAGTGAGGAGGTTGTTTCAGACATTTTTAATCCAGTAAAATTATTCTGACACATTCTGCATTCTATCAAGAGATTCTCCAACTTCCTACAGGTTTTTTTTTTAATATGTATTATTACTTGTATACATCAAGATTCATTCTTTCTAATTTCCAGAAATGCATGATGTCATGTATAGACCATTACAGTAGACTGTGTGTGCTAAGTTGCTTTAGTCATGTCCGACTCTTTGCAACCCCATGGTCTGCAGCCCACTAGACCCCTCTGTCCATGTGGTTCTCTAGGCAGGAATACTGGAGTGGCTTGCCATTCCCTTTTCCAGAGGATCTTCCTGATCCAGGCCTCGAACCCACATCTCTTATGTCTCCTGCATTGGCAGGCAAGTTCTTTACCACTAGCACCACCTGGGAAGCCCTACAGTAGACTACAAAACAGTGTCATTGGTCTTGAAAAAATTCCATGTTTTATCTAGTCTGCAGCATCCTCTTAAACCCAGAATATCTTGTACCCAGGTCTGTTTACCATCTCTATGTTTTTGCCTTTTCCAGAATGTCATATAAATAAATTCATGCAGTCTTTTCAGACTGGCTTCTTTCCCTTAGCATCATGCATTTAAGATAAACCCATGTCTTATAAAGGCATGGCTTCATAGCCCACACCTTTTTATTGTTGAGTGGTGTTGTATTTTAGGGATATCCTAAAGTTTACTTCCCCATTCATCTATTGCAGAACATCTTGGTTGCTTCCCGTTTTTCGAAAATTGTGAATAAAACTACTGTACACATTTGCAAATAGGTTTCGATGTGGATCTAGATTTTCATATCAGTAGGGGAAATACTCCGGAGAAAGCAATGGCACCCCACTCCAGTACTCTTGCCTGCAAAATCCCATGGATGGAGGAGCCTGGTAGGCTGCAGTCCATGGGGTCGCTAGAGTCAGACACGACTGAGCGTCTTCACTTTCACTTTTCACTTTCATGCATTGGAGAAGGAAATGACAACCCACTCCAGTGTTCTTGCCTGGAGAATCCCAGGGACGGGAAGCCTGGTGGGCTGCCATCTGTGGGGTTGCACAGAGTTGGACACGGCTAAAGCGACGCAGCAGCAGCAGGGTAAATATTCAGAAGCATGACTGTTGGATAGTGCTCCATGATTGAATTCAGCTTCACGTGAAATTGCCCAGCTGCTTTCCAAGTTCCTACACCGTTTGCATACCCACCAGTAATGCATGACGTTCCTTCTACTCTGCACCTCACCAGCACTCGGTACTGTCAGTTTTTCGATGGGGGCCACGCTAAGAGTTATATAGTAACTCTATAGTAACTCATCACTGTTATTTGCTTTCCCTGATGACAGAAGCTATCAAACATCTTTTCATGTGTTCTCTGTATTCTCTATGTCTTCTCTGGTGAAATGTCTGTTTAGATTTTGGCCCATTTTTAATTGGGCTGCTTGTTTATATTACTGAGTTTTAAATGCACTTTGCATATTTCTGGGACAAATACTTTGCCAGATATTTTTTGATAGTGTTGTCAGCCAGTCTGTGCCTTGAGTTTTCATTCTCTTAACAGGGTGTTTCAGAAAGCTGAGCTTTTTAACTTTAATAACTTCCAAATAATCATCTTTTTTATTTCATGTAGCATGATTTTTTTTTTTTTGTATTTTATCTAAAGACTCGTTGTTATAATCTCAGGGTCACATAGATTTTCTCCTGGAAATTTTTCAATGCTACATTTAGATACAGATTTGCTTTGAGTGACTTTTGTGGAAAGTATAGAGTGTGGGTCTAGGTTTATTTTTTGCATATGGACATCCAGTTGTTCCAGCGTTATTTGTTGAAAAGACTGTCCTTTCTGTACCCAATGTCCTTTGTCAAAAACCAGTTGAATATATTTGTGTGGGTGCATTTCTGGGCTCTCTGTTCTGTCTCACTGATCTATGTGCTATTCTTTGGCCAATATCATGCTGTGTGATTACTGTAGCTTTATAATAATTCTGGAAATCAGATAGCATGAATCCTTCAACTTTGTTCACCTTTCATATAAGGTTGGCTATTCTAGGCTTTAGCCTTTCCAAGTACATTTCAGAATCAGATTGCCAATATCTACAAAGTAGTTTACTGGGATTTTAATAGGGTTGTGCCATACTTTCATTTTTATAAGGATGTATGTAATAAATCCTTTTTGGAATTTATTGCCCAAAGTAAAGTTTGCTTCTTTTCCCTGAAACCCATCGAGACCAGGGTCACTCCTTTTCTTAATACTAACACCAAGGAAGCAAAGAAATAAATCATTTTTAGAAATTACTATAGTCATTTAATTATTTTTTGTATTGCTATCAGTAAGCTTTTTAACATCCTAACCTGCATATAGATATGTATGCATACACTCATATATATCCCAACCCTATTAATGGTTGGTATTATATAATTTATAATAGAATAAACATAAATATACAAGTAGAATAAAGCAGAAATTTAAATCAAAATATCAATAAAATTTATCACTTTATTTTTCTTTGAAAGTTTTATAAATAACATCAGTTTGTACTCTGTGTTAAGTATAATAGCTATTTTTTATACATGTTGTTTTACTTGTTTTCAAGTGATTCCTTAATAGAATCAGAGAAAATTCTTCACATAAATGCAAAGGCCCTATATCTACCAAAGGGGAGAATATGAGCAGGAAAAATATAAAAATGTATTGGGTTAGTAAAAATTCAAAATCTTTAGTAGAGCCAGAATTGAAATTTGTAATCTTAGCAAAATATATTTAGAAATGTAATGAGGCATTATCAGAGGAAAATACAATGGATCCTAATTTTACTTAAATTGTATTCATAGATGTACATTTGCAGAACAGAGAATCTGAAAATAAATTAAGACTATACAGTAATATTATTTCTTCATATTCTACACAGAATCCATGCAGCTGTTTTTATCTACAACTTAGTAAGAGAAAGAAGAAACACTCTATTTTTAAGTGGTTAAACTACTTACTCTGGTTTACCTTTAGTAGTTCATGAAGAATATATTTCATATGATGCTGGCTTTTCCTTTGTACATAAAGGGCACTTTTCATCAATACCCTTGAGCAAGAACAAACAGCTACTTTTGAACAAGAAGTGTGTTGAGTAGGTATCAGGTATATAAAAGAACAACAGAACTGAGAATAGGACCTAAAAATCTTGTAAAGTTTTGTGTTCATAAAATAGCCTACATTTTTTTCTTATGCAAAATACATTTCAGCCCTGATGGGCAAAACTAAAATAGTATTTCCAAAATGAATTGTTTTCAGAAGCCATCTGTAAATTCAAAATGTCAGCCACACAGTGTCTCTAGAGACCTCACCTCACCTCATATTTACTTAGTGAACTCACAGTTATCCTTTAAAACCCATACCAACCCTTTGAGAAGAGTTCCTGGCTAATCCCAAGTACATTTGGGATTCTCGTATGCTCCACTACTAATTTACTTACTTATACATTGGTGTCTACAACTAGACCTTTCGAGTTTGACAGAAGTGTAAAATGTCCATCATCTTTTTCTTAATCAAATTATGCATACCCCTTGAAACTGCTTGATAGGGAATCTTTGCAGTATATATATTTACTGTGATTTTGCAAGATTCTTTCTTTTGGCAACAGAGCCGTGTCTTCAGTGAGGGGTGCCACATTTGAAATCTGGCTCAAATTCCTGCACTGAGCAAGAGATCCAGACTTCATAGTAAGGTGACACCCTGGGTCTCTACCATTCTTTGTTTAGTTTGATCGTAGACCCAAGCACCATCTCTGTTGGCGGCCTTTCTGTTTTGCCTCTAGTGATGCTGTGTTCTATCAGCTACTCCACAACTCTTATTGGACCACGCCCCCTGGCTGCTCTTTTGACCTTGAGCACTGTGGCAATGTGACTGGTTCCAAATAGGAAAAGGAGTATGTCAAGGCTGTATATTGTCACCCTGGTTATTTAACTTATATGCAGAGTACATCATGAGAAACGCTGGACTGGAAGAAGCACAAGCTGGAATCAAGATTGCTGGGAGAAATATCAATAGCCTCAGATATGCAGATGACACCACCCTTATGGCAGAAAGTGAAGAGGAACTAAAGAGCCTCTTGATGAAAGTGAAAGTGGAGACTGAAAAAGTTGGCTTAAAGCTCAACATTCAGAAAACTAAGATCATGGCATCCGGTCCCATCACTTCATGGGAAATATATGGGGAAACAGTGCAAACAGTGTCAGACTTTATTTTGGGGGGCTCCAAAATCACTGCAGATAGTGATTGCAGCCATGAAATTAAAAGACGCTTACTCCTTGGAAGGAAAGTTATGACCAACCTAGATAGCATATTCAAAAGCAGAGACATTACTTTGCCAACGAATGTCCGTCTAGCCAAGGCTATGGTTTTTCCAGTGGTCATGTATGGATGTGAGAGTTGGACTGTGAAGAAGGCTGAGCGCCTAAGAATTGATGCTTTTGAACTGTGGTGTTGGTGAAGACTCTTGCGAGTTCCTTGGACTGCAGAGATCCAACCAGTCCATTCTGAAGGAGATCAGCCCTGGGATTTCTTTGGAGGGAATGATGCTAAAGCTGAAACTCCAGTACTTTGGCCACCTCATGCGAAGACCTGACTCATTGGAAAAGACTCTGAGGCTGAGAGGGATTGAGGGCAGGAGGAGAAGGGGACACCAGAGAATGAGGTGGCTGGATGGCATCAGTGACTTGATGGACTTGAGTCTGAGTGAACTCCGGGAGTTTGTGATGGACAGGGAGGCCTGGCGTGCTGCGATTCATGGGGTCGCAAAGAGTCGGACACAACTGAGCGACTGAACTGAATGTGGCAATAACTGTGACCATTGGCTTCTGACAGTTAAACCCACAACCTGGTCTCTACTGCTTTGGAACCCTGTAACCCTCATTACTATCAACACACTCACTCTGGGACCATCCATCCTTCTGGCAGAGGAAAGCTGACACCACTGAAACTGTGTTTCTGGAGAACATAACCCTTCTGGCAGAGCTTCTGGTCTCAGATGGCATAGCCATCTCATCACCCCCACCAAACCGGACTTCAGCATCATCTTTCTCTAGGATTTGCTTTGCCCACTATGAGCCGCTACTTTTCTCAGGCTTTTATATTCTTGGACCATTCCTGGCTCCAACTATTCTAGTTGGTGGTGTCTGGAAAGCAAATGCCAAGGAAGAACTAGAAGGGCAAGGCATTTACGGTGAGGATCGTCTGTGAGCTGTAAGGAGAGGGAGTAGGACAAGCCATCAGACCGTGACGGTCTGACACTCCTGAAAGAGGAGGAGGAAAACGTTGCACCAGAGAGGACCGCAGACTGGAGAGTAGCCCTGAGGAAGTCTCCATGGACAGACCAACGGGGAGGCCGAGGTCAAAGATCGCCCGTTAGAGGGGTCCTTTATTGCCGGAAGTGACTCAAGTCTGCTGTTCCCCTTGGGGTCAGTTCTCAGCTGGGC
The DNA here is from genome assembly GCF_003369695.1 of Bos indicus x Bos taurus. Classification (NCBI taxonomy): domain Eukaryota; kingdom Metazoa; phylum Chordata; class Mammalia; order Artiodactyla; family Bovidae; genus Bos; species Bos indicus x Bos taurus. Next base: position 5,749,463 of record NC_040099.1, on the reverse strand, counting down.
ACAGTGCAGGAAGTGTATGTCCTTGGTGGGAATGTGACTGCAGGTTGTGAATGTCCGGCAGCTGGAGGCTGGACTCCATATCTAACTGCAAATACATATATTTTTTTCATTTTTCCTCACAGAATTTGATTTTAATATTTTTTAGTATATTTCACACAGTTTAGCTAAAATCTCCTTGACTAGTTTTATTGACCAAGAAAAACCGCTCAAGAGGGCCAACAGGTAATAAAATATTTTCTAAAAATCTATTTTAAACAGTTGAATATAAGGACACACTTATGTATTTAAACAACATCACTTACACTTTCTTTCCAGATGCCTTTGTAAGCTCTTCTTTCTTTGAATTTAATATTGCTAAAGATGAAGGGTTATTTGTTCATATGACAGCATTTAATTCAGGAATATTAAGACGTCAAATAAAACTCAATAATTTACAGAAAACTGGTAGCACAGCTGGAAATGTCACTATTATTGTCCTCTGCAAAACAGTATTTTCATGTTTAATTATTTGTTGTTGTTGCTCAGACGCTAAGTGGTGTCCGACTCTTTGTGACCCCATGGACTGCAGCACGCCTGGCCTCCCTGTCCCTCACCATCTCCCTTAGTTCATTCAAGTTCATGGCCATTGAATGGGTGATGCCATCCAACCATCTCGTCTGCTTTTGCCCTCCTCTCTTTCTTCCTTTAATCTTGCCCATCATCAGAGTCTTTTCCAATGAGCCAGCTGTTCATACCAGGTGGCCAAAGCATTGGCGCTTCAGCATCAGTCCTTCTGGAATGTGATCATTGTTGCCTCTGAAATGCTCACCCACTGTTTAATAGCACATCATGGTAGAGGGTAAGCTTCATGACTGGACCTAAGATCGGCTACTGTTCATTCCTATGTGAAACAGTGTGCTTGACAATAGACTCCAAGCCTAGACAGCACCAAGAATATCAGGGTATAGGGACGTCCCTGGTGGTCCGGGGTTAAGACTGCACCGTTCCAGTGTAGGGGGTGTGAGTGTAATTCCTGGTCGGGGAACTAAGATCCCACATGCTATGTGGCCAGAAAAAAAGAAAAGAAAAAAATTAGGGCATAAATTAAAAGGGGAAAAATAGAAACAACAAGATCTAACTTTCCTTCTCCCAATTGCCAAAAGGAGATATTATTCTTGGTGAAACATAAGAGACCATATTATTTGTTAATGGTGTTAAAAAATTACAGCATATTAAAAATAAAAGCCCTATCCATCTAGAAATAAAATATCTGTCTATTTACCTGTCTATCTGTATCTTTTCTCAGTGATGTTCTTAGATTAGCATTTAAAAAATATTATTTTTTGCATTACTGCAAAGGGCCATGCTGTCTAACAGACTCACATGAAATTACAGGTCTTACTCAACAACAATATTTACTAATGATGGCATAGAAAAGTGAGGCAACATACCCTGGATGTTTCAGCTGCAGCTTCCAAATCCCTTTTTCAGAGTGATGAGAGGTGATGTATATAGTAGAGAATGGTACGAGGAAACCACTGAGGTTTAGAGTTTTTCTGTTTTTACCACTTGTTCGTTCTTGACCTACAAGTTCTACGTGGTTAATGGCCATTCTCCTAACAGTTGCCCCATAAATGCATAGACTTCAAAGTTATTTCTAATAACTTTTCTGGACCAGACAGAAGTGTCTTCCTAAAAGCATTTATGAGGACTGAGTATAGAGCTGTGAGGACTGAGTACAGAGCTGTGCCTACAGTCTTCACAGTGATGAGCCAGCCTCTCCAGTCCAGAAACATGTTTGCAGAACATCTGGTCTGGGAGCAGAAGGGCCCAGATGCACTGGAGGGGTCAGTGGCCACTGGACAGACCCACTGTAGCTCTTCCTGCCCCTAGTTCCAAGGTAAACGACCAACATGTGATTGTTGACATGAACACAGTGAAATGGTAAGAAAAAGAGTGAGAGGAGACAACACTGATGGCATCTATTTATAGAGTCATAAATCATGAAGTGATTGGACAGCTCTAGACTCTTAACACCATTTCCTAGATCCAGCTCCTCTTATATATTAGAAGAGGTAATTCATTAAAAGTTTATATCAATACAGTGTATGCCACATTCTATTTAATACCAGAAAGAATATTAAAAACTAACTAGGCCCGTTTTGCCACAATTACACATATTCTAAATATACTGGAAAACAGTGTGTTGCCATAGCCTTATTATGACAGTAACGTTTCATATTGTAAATCTCAAGCAGATTTACAACATGCCACGTTTGTTATTTACTTCTGAGATAGAGGGTTTGACCCTTGTAATCACAAGCGTCATCAAAGTTCAAATGTGAATCTTAAGTTTTTTTCTACAGTTTTTAATTTTCTGACTCATTTGACTTTTTCTTTTTTTAATTAAGAAAAATAAAAATAAATAAATAAATAAAATGGCGGAAAATAGTTAAAACTCTCTTTTTGGTCTGAAAACTACATGGTTGATCCATTAACATGGCTACTTGAGACATTAAATATGTTTCTGTTAATTGAAAAAATATAGAAAGTGAACTGTCTTCATAGAATAAAAATAACTTGCAATCCCATTAAAATATGAAATAGAACGATCATATCTAGAACTGAAAAAATTGAACTTTCTAAAGGTATCTTTACCTTTAGAAAGGAAAATGCTTCTTTTCTCTTTATGTTGACTCCAGCGTTTGACAACTTATTACAGACCTCACAAATATATGCAGTGATTACCCTGAGGGCATCAATTGCAGTTAGGACAGGAAATGGAGTTGAGAACAATTGAAATACCAGTTTAAGCTATATATAATGCAATGCTAGTATATTGTTAGCCATTCTAGATTGATATGTCAAAACGATGCTCTTTTATATGCCATATGCTTTTAAACATTTTAATATTGTAAAGCAGTCTGTTTCTTTAGTATCTCAGTAATTTTCCAAATAAAGACAAACATTTATGTAGCATGATATTTACTTGCATACATCAAAATATTCAACACATATTAGTGTGTAATAACATCAAGTCACGTGGCTTTTTGCTATTTAATCACATTTTAAATTTAGAATTCAATGATGTAATGAAATAAATGAAACAAATCTGTGTCCACTTGAAATGTATTTCTTGCTGTAAGCAGAGAGAAAAGTATAATTTCCAGTCTGATTATTTTGACATGAACACATTCAATTCTATACAAAAGATTGTTTCTCAACTTTTCTCTTAGCTCCGCAGTTCTTAAACTGCTCTGCACAGTCTTCCTTTAATATATGCTAATTAAATCAATACTGTTACTATTTTTGTTTGTTTGCTGGGAGTAGATTCTGTCTCAGTTGAGTTTGCATGGATCAGCTTTGTAATATTTTGGGTTTATAATCCACTTTAATTCTCAGGGAATGATGGTATTTCCCTTTTTTTTCATTTACTAAAAATAATTTTAGATGGTGTCTCTATGTGTGAGACATTGTGAAAGATCATTGTGATAAAGATATTGTGAGATCTCATGAAAAATGAACAAAATATTTTCTATATTTTTATGGAGCATAGCATCACAGTATACAGTAAATTATCCAATTCTAATATAAACAAACCCTGTTGCAAAACTGATTTTTAAAAAATCTGCAAGCTGCTAAAAATATCAATCAGTGGTTCTAATGCAAGGGTGATTTGGCTGGCAGAGACAGCGATTTCCAGCGACGTTTTGACGGTCACAGCAGAGATGGGGTGTGGGAGTGCTACTGCCCTCTAGCGGTCAGAGGACAGGTGTGCTGTTAAATAGCACACCGAAAGGTCCCATCCCGAGAAAGAGCTCTCCAGCACACACTGCAATAAGGTTGAGGCTGAGGAGCCCTAGTATAAATTAAGGGAAAGTGGGGCTTCTTAGACTATATCAAGGGAGATCTTTCTGAGAAGTTAAGTGAAAATGTCAACTATGGTTAGCAGGCAAAGAAGAGTTGCCTAACCTGAACTTGGAAATCTAAGAGTTAAGTTCATTGAGGACCTCAGCTACTCTAAAGATTCTGAATTAAATCTAAACAGGAGTTGGAAATCCTTTGATGACTTTCAAAGAGAGAGGTAATATGATTAATCATGCATTTGTAAAGGATCACTATGGAGTATGGTTGTAACGTTACAGGAGATACAACAAAGACATAGTTTATCTTAATAAGCTAAGTGGTAAACAGGTATTTTGACCTTCAGTGGTGGTAATGGAGAGGAAACAAAGTGGAAAATTGTTATACGTATTTATGAAGTCAACTTGGAGAGTTTTAGCCATGGATTTGTTTGTATTCAGAGAGATGGAATCAAGGAGGACTCCTGAGGTTTTTACTTAAACAGAGAACTAAAAAGTGAAAAACTAAAAATTACAAGAAGCAAAGCATTTTATTGAGTTGGAGCAGATCAGAGATGGAGAAAAACCATCAAGAAATGAAGGTGGTGTGTGTTATATTTGTGTGTGGATGCGTGCTAAGTCACCTCAGTCGTGTCTGACTTTGTGTGACCCCATGGACTGCAGCCCGCCAGGCTCCTCAGCCCATAGGATTCTCCAGGCAAGAACACTGGAGTGGGTTGCCATGCCCTCCTCCCGGGGATCTTCCCTACCCAGGGACTGAACCTCTGTTGAGTCTCCTGGGCTGGCAGGTGGGTTCTTTACCACTAGTGCTGCCTGGGGAGCCCTGCAGTGCTTTTCAGACCCACAAGGTGAATTGCTAAGGAGTCAGTGGCAAACCTTGGTCTGAAACTCAGAAGAGTTGTCGACTAGAGTGTGTTACCAAGTCTAAGTTCCTACTGCTCACAGAGTTGCTGTTGTTGTTTTAGTTGCTCAGTCATGTCCGACTCTTTTGTGACCCAGGGACTGTAGCCTGCCAGGCAAGAATATTGCAGGAGGTTGCCTGTCCTCCCCCAGGGGATCTTCCCCACTCAGGGATCGAACCTACATCCCCTGTATTGGCAGGTGTGGTTTTTGACCATCGGAGCCATCAGGGAAGCCCCTGCTCTCAGAATTGCAGGCCAATAAATCAAGAGACAAAGTGTTGGGGCAAGGAATAGCGACTTTACTAGGAAAGTCAGCAGACTGAGAAGACAGCCACTGAGTTAGTGTCCCAAAGAACCCTCTTACCCGAGTCAGAATTCAGTCTTCTATTATACTAAAGGGAGATAGGATGTGATTGCTTGTTGCAAGCTACTTGGAATCCTCCAAATCCTGGTAGAGATGTGATAATCTCTGTTCTGGCAGTTGAACACATAGGTCTGGTTACAATGCTCCTGTAAACCTCCAACAAGACAAATGTTATTTTCCATTATGCAACTTTTTATCTCTATATAAAGGAAAAGTGTTACACCTTTAAAGGTCACGCCTAGGAGGCAGAGCCATGAGAAAGGGCCACTCAGTGTGTTGTTGTTGTTCAGTCTCTTAAGCTGTGTCCCACTCTTGTGACCCCAGGGACCACATCATGCAAACTCAAATTCATGTCCATTGAATTGGTGATGCTGTCTAATCATCTCATCCTGTATTTCTCCCTTCTCCATTTGCCTTCAATCTTTCCCAGCATCAGAATCTTTTTCCAATGAGTCGGCTCTTCACCAAAGGGGGCCAAAGTACTGGGGCTTCAGCTTCAGCATCAGTCCTTCCAATGAATTTTCAGGATTTATTTGTTTAGGCTTGATGTCCTTACAGTCCAAGAGACTTTCAAGAGTCTTCTGTAGCACCACAATTCAAAAGCATCAATTCTTTGGTGCTCAGCTTTCTGTATGGTCCAATTCTCACATCCATACATTTCAGAATATAGGCAGTATTCTTTCATAAAAATGCAGAACCAGTATGACTAAGCACAGCAACAGAGCACAAACATTGGAGCAAAGGGAATAGATCCAACGTGGAATTAGGTTGTCAAGTTTGTTCTTCTCTTTCAGAATATAAATGGCATGTTTTAAGCATAAGAATGCATGTGATCACATAGAACGAGGTGAGAAGAGAAGGAAGAAGTATCTGTGATGGAGCCTGTCCTATAGAATCTTTAGTAATCACAGTCTGCAGAAGAAAGGTCGAATATGGAGACAATGTAGAACAGAAAAAGTATCTGGGAGATGGCTGTATCCAAGAAAATCCAACGAAAGTGAGATTCAAGAAAGAACAGAGCCTTGTGAACTATAGTTAAATAGGTAGGAAATGGAACACTTGCTCCTAAGGAGAAAAATGTAGGCATTGCATTTGGAAGTAGATTTATCAAGAAAAGGGCTTCCCTGGTGGCTCAGATGGTAAAGAATCTGCCTGTAATGCTGGAGACCTGGGTTTAGTCCCTGGGTCTGGAAGATCCCCTGCAGGAAGGCATGGCAACCCACTGCAGTATTCTTGCCTGGAGAATCCCATGGACAGAGGAGCCTGAAGGGCTACAGTCCATGGGGTCACAAAGAGCTGTAAGAACACTCTCACTTTTACGTTTTTGGTGTTGAGAGTAACTGCGGCATGCAAATTTTGGTCAGCAAGATCAAGAGTTGGACATGCTTGAGTGAACAATAAGAAAAACTAGAAAGAATAGGTATCAAGCAATTTTAATAGGTTTGCTTTAGGGTGAGCAGAATAGAACAATGAGAGGGAAACAATGTGGTATCAAAAAGATTTTGTCGCCGAGACTGATTTTCTGTTGTGTTTTGTTTTTATTTTTGCGTGTTTTATTGACTTACCATTGACATATGACATCATATTAGTTTCAGGGGTGCAATATAATGATTTGATGTTTGATATAAAATGATCAGCACACTAAGGTGCATAACATCTGTTACCACTCAGTTATATATTTTTTTTTCCTGTTATGAGAAAATTTTAAATCTACTCACTTAGCAATTTTCAAATATTCAGTACGATATTATTAACCATAGTCACTACACGGTACATTGCTGTCCCATGACTTATTCATTTTATAACTGGAAGTCTGTATCCTTTGACTTCCCTCACGCATTTTGCCCATCTCCCGCTCCCACCTCTGGCAACCACCATCTGTTCTCTTTACCTGTGAATTTGTCTGTTTGTAGTTTAGATTCCACATATAAGTGAGATTATACACTGTTCGCGTTTCTCTGTTTGTTTCCCTTAGCTTAATGCCCACAAGGGGCTTCCATGTTGTTGCAAATGGCAAAGACTTGCTTCATTTTATGGCTGAATAATATTCCATCGATGTATACTTATCACATTTTCTGTATCCATTAATGCAAATATGGTGAGGGCAGAGTCACTCAAAGGGCATCAAATTTCTATTATGAAAGATGATTAAGTTCTAGAGGTTTGCTGTGCAGCATCAAGCCTGTAGTTACAAATACCATATTGTACACTTACAATTTTGTTAAGGAAGTAGATCTAACGCTGAGTGTTATCACCAAAATAAAAATAAATAAATAAAATAAAATGGAAAACATTAGCAAAAGACAAATTCACTCCTAGAAACTGACCTCTCAGGGTGCTGGGGCAGGATGACTTTAATCTTTATCACACAGTCAGAAAATTAAGGCTTAGAGGAACTGAATGATTTTCACATGTTATCAAATGGATTTTATTCCACATGATTTGACAGGGTATTTTCATGGCCCTAAAAAGCCTCTGCGCTTTACACAGGGATCCTCTTCCTCAAGCCTCTGGCAACCACTGACATATTCTTCCTGACTTCATATTTTTTATTTGTGTAGAATGCCATTGTTGTTCACTTGCTCCGTCGTGTCGCTCTTTTTGACACAATGGTGCCGAGTTTTGGCAATTATCAATAAAGTGGCTTTACTTCTTTCACTTAGTAATTGGCACTTAAGGTTCTTCTTGGCTGGGAAACCCCACGGACACAGTAGCCTGGTGGGCTATGGGGTCGCAAAAGATTCGGACAGGACTTGGCAACTAAACCATAGCAACAGCATTCCTTCTAGACCAATGCATGATTACGTATTTGTGAACCCTAGACACTGAGTCATTAAGATATAACATTTTATATTAGTTCAAGTACCTTTGGATCCTTTGAATGAACTCAACTAAGTTCTGATTTTATATGATAAATCATTCAATTTCTAAGAATCACTCCTTTTTTGCTTGTACAGACCACCTATATAGCTGTTAGTCAGGATTTTCCAGAGAGAAAGAACCAACAGGAAAAACATACACACACAGAGTTTTATTTTAAGCAGTTGACTCATGCAATTACGGAGTTTGAATCCAAAGGCAGTCTGCTGGTGGAACTGCTTCTTGCTCCAGGGAGGCCTGGCTTGTGTTCCATTCAGCACATCAACTGATTGAATGAGGTTTACCCACATTCGGGAAGATCATCTACTTTACTCAAAGTCCACCAATTTAAATGTTAATCTCATTGAAAAACACCCTCACAGAAACATCCCTGGAATATCATTTAACCACATTTCTGGGCATCTTGGCTCAGCCACATGGAAATGTAACATTAGCCATCACAATAATATAATGTCAGCATTTCACTTTACTTTACAGTTTGCATTATTACTGAATGCTGTATCCAGAGGTATTTAAAAAAAAAGCAGTGAGAGCTAACTTTCAATCATTAAACAATAAAAAGCATTTTTGCATCAAATATAAGATAATGGTGTTGCAAACAATTTTAGCCTTTAGAACTGCTTGGAAAAGCATAATGCTTCTTTGTCTTTCCTTTTTTATGTGTGGAAAACTGTAATAAACACTGTAATGTTTGATTCTATTATCTTATACTGACCAATTGAAACCAAAAACTAACTTATGAGAAGTAGTTTCAGGAAGTCTGTCTTTGGAAAAATTTTGAACATGAAATGCATTTTGATCTGCTCATTTTTTTTTTTTCCATTTCCATTTCAAAAGTTTCAGAAGGCTTTTCATGTTTCAGCCCCATACCGGGCAGCCTCAGATGTGTTTCATTTTAGAATTGTGAAGATCTTTGAATCCCATTATTCAAAGTAAAATGGAATGAATTGGAGAGTTATCAACCAACATAAAGTGAAAAAAGTATTTCAGAGGAAAACCTATGATGACTTTATTTTTTTTTTCAAAATTTATTCAGAAAAGACCTAAATGTCACAATCCCACCTACATGCAGGGCCAAGGCCTGTGAATTTGAGCATTTGGCTGTGGCAGACTCTCCAGCAGAGTAGCCTGAGCTGGCTTGCATCATATAGGTGGGCGAGAAAATTTTATATCAGTGCTGCCTCTTCTCTTCCATCAAAATTCACCTGCTATTGCAAACATGGTGACCAAAAAACCCCAATAAACTATACACTGAGGTGTTCATTAACAATAATATATCATATTTATATAATCGTCTTGAACAGGGAAAACACCCTGATATACACAATACATCTCAAATAATGGTATAATATATGTGCCTAATCAAGCAGGGATTTGTCCCCCAAGAGATAATAGGGCTCCTTAGATGTATGCAAGCGAGCCATAGTTGAGTGGATTCTAAACTGACTACCAGAGGGTCTAAATGTGCCTAGTGGTATGTTGAAGACAGGTATAGATATAAGGGGCTTTCTTGGTGGCTCAGTGGGTAAAGACTCAACCTGCAATGCAGGAATCACAGGGGATGTGGATTTGAACCCTGGGTCGAGAAGATCCCCTGGAGGAGGGCTTGGCAACCTACTCCAGTATTCAGGCCTGGAGAAACTCAAGGACAAATGTGTCCATGGGGTCGCAAAGAGTCAGACACGGTTAAAGCAACTGAGCAGGCATGCATGAATATAAGGAAATTTCCACAGGATAGAGACTTATTGAAAGATATATATTTTGTGTGGCATTTATGGAATAAGATTGGAGAGACAAAGTAGGAGACAGTATTTGCAGCAGACTTAGCTCTGGATATGGAACAGCTAGCGAAAATGGAAGAAAAGTGAGTTTCTGTGGAACTCAAAAAGGCAAGCTATTGAGCATCTTTTCATAGAGCTGTTGGCCATTGGGCATTTTTTGGAGAAGTGTCTATTCAGTTCTTGGCCAATAGGTCTATGAAAAGATGATCCGTGTCACTAATCATCAGGAAAATGCAGATCAAAACCACAATGAGCTGTCATCTTACACAAGTTAGGATGGCTATTATCTAAAAGACACGTGTGCATGCTAGTCTCTGGGTGAACCTCTGGACTATAGCCCACCAGGCTCCTCTGTCTATGGGGATTCTCCAGGCAAGAATACCGGAGGGGGTTATCTAAAAGACAAAAGACAGCAATTGTTGACAAGAATGTAGAGAAAAGGCAACCCTTGTGCTCTGTTGAAAAGTAAATTGATACAGCTGCTCTGGAAACAATATAGAGGTTCCTCAAAAACTTAAAAACATCTTTGATCCGGCAATTCCACTTCTAGGTATACATCAAAAAGAATTGCAATCAGTATCTTAAGGAAGCATCTGCACCCCTATATTTATTACGGCTTTATTTGCAATAGAAAGACATGGAAACAACCTTAGTGTCCATCTCCAGGTGCAAAAGAAAAAGAAAACGTAGATGGAATATTTGTGGATATGTGCTCATTTGCTCAGTCGTGTCTAACCTTGTGTGGCCCTGTGGACTGTAGCCCGCCAAGCTCCTCTGCCCATTGGATTTTCTAGGCAAGAATAGTGGAGTGGGTTGTTATTTCCTACTCCAGGGGATCTTCCCAACCCAGGGATCAAACCTGCATCTCTTGTGTCTCCTGGTTTGGCAGGTGGATTCTTTACCATTAGTGCCACTTGGGAAGCCCACTTGGGAGTATAGAATGGAATATTATTCAGTGTGAGAAAACCTTGCCATTTGTGACCACACGGATAAACAAACAAAAATAAAATCTATTGCCCCTGATTTAATGTGGTCTAGACCAGAGGATGCCAAGTTGGCCGACGGCACAATGTTATCTCGTGGTCTCTGATTGTGACACAAACGGTCTGCAAGCTGAAGTGATGGGAGAGTTGTCTTGTCTGCCCGCCATGCAGCTGATCAGACCATGGCCGGCTGGTACTGAGCGGATCCCCAGCGGCAGTGAGATTTACACACACAACCACTTTATATCTATATTATAAGAATGCTGAGAAACACTGATCTACAGGAAAGACATTGTCAGAGATAATGTAACAAAAGGACTTGGGTTCTTCCTGATACCCTGGGTGCTGCTTCACCCTTGGACTGACAGCAAGATGGCGCCACCATTACTGATAACTCCAGACGAGACGGGGCCTGTCTCCTGGGACCACAAGAAGTTTCTCAGAAACAGTTTACTCACCGAATATTTTTTTTTAATATTATAAATTTTTATTTATAATTATAATATGAACATGCAACATATTATATAATACATTGTATAATTAGAAATATATAAATATTTATAATAAATATTATAAATTGTAATCGTTTTAAAAAGCCAAAATGTTGATCTCTTAGACATTCATGATCATGAACAAAATTATCATTTAAAGATTCATTTTTTTTTCCCTGAGGACCCTATACCCCATTTGATTTAAATTTCTCTATATATTTACATTTTAGCCTATGTTTCTATGAAAATATATCCTACACAAGCCTTTCTTACTCCACAAAGACTATTTTCCATCAAGACATTTAGAATCTTCAAATTTGATTAGTTAAAAACTGAATACCAAGTAAAATTCTTACTGGTTTCGCTGTTTTGTCTTTTCTTCTTTTGAGTGTCTGCAGAACCATCTTCTTTTGACTAATTATGTCTATTATGATCAGAGATTGCATCACATTTTAGATGTGGGATTTAAGGCAAATCACTGATCCGAACTTTGGATTCTTCACACATAACATGAGTCACCGTGGGTCCTCCCTGGTGGTTCGGCGGCTAAAACTCCCCACCCACCCACCCCCATTGCAGGGGGCACGGATTTGATGCCTGGTCAGGGAACTAGATCCCACTAAGAGTTCAGATGCCACGACTAAAGATCCCACATGCTGCAGTCAAATTAATATACAAATAAATACAAATCTTTAAAAACGATGGTAAAAACTGAGTTGCTACGACAAACAAATGAAGTAAAGCATATAAAGTTTTAGAATAGGATCTATCCAACTAAATTTTAGCTATTTTTGTGTAGGCTAAAAATTCCTTCAGCTGAAAAAAAAATGCCTCTAAGTTTTGTTTTGTTTGGTGTTCAACACATTGCTATCATTTATTAATATGATATTATAATAACCTCTTGTATTATTATAATATTTTTCAGTGTCAGCCACAGTATTATTGTTGTATAACGTAAAGCAATAAAGTTACAGAACTGGGGCTTCAAATATCTTTAATAATAACACATTTCCTCTTCATTGATGTTAAAATACCCTGAGTTCCTTGGCCATCGATGCTAAAATTAGAGCCTGCTTTATTTTTCCATTATTTTACAAATAATGTCTAACTAGAACATACTTTCTTTTCTCATAGCATACGTTCTTTTGTAGATAGTCAATGAATTTCAATGAGAATTTTAATAAGTCCGAAGCACTGTATTAGATTTGCTTTGCGGGGTGTTTATTGTGCCCCATGAGAGGTCTGGGAAGAAAATATATGGATAGATTCGTATTTACTATACTTCAGAGTTTGAGGCATATTGTGAATTTGATTCATTAGTGCTGTTTATATGGGCAGTGCTTTTATATTATCTATAATATAATAGTTTCTATTTTGTAGGAAGTCTGTTTTTGTAGACAGTTTTCAAATTTGCCCTAATCAGCTGCAGAGCCAATAGACGTTAATGACTTCTTGAATTATCAATTTTTTTTAAAAACTGTGATTGGAATAATCATACAATACAACATAAAAATATATTCACACAGCTTTATCAATGTGTGCTATTTTGAATTTCAGTATTAACACTATTTGTCTATAGTGCAGAATCTTACACTAAATATCATTTAACATTACTGAAGGGATACCACAATATGCTGCCATAGAAATTGCTAGATAAATGTGTAAAGACTATAGTTTGTGAGAAATATGATCCTGTTAACATGGCAAAATGAGAAGGAACAAAATTCTTGAATGCTCATATATAAATGCAAACTAATTGTTATTTGCATAAAATTTTAAGTGCATATTATTAAACTTAGACTTAACCATTTATAAGGGCTTCCTTGGTGGCTTAGACACTGAAGAGTCCACCTGCAATGCATGAGAACCAGATTCAGTCTCTGGATTGGGAAGATTCCCCTGGAGTAGGGAATGACTACCCACTCCAGTATTCTTGTCTGCAGAAGAGCCTGGTGGGCTGCAAGTCCATGAGGTCATAAAAAGTCAGACACCACTGGGGGATTAACACGTTACTTAACCACACTTACTTAAATGAAGATAAGCAAGTTAATCATCAGCCAGTTTACTTCTATGTTGTAGAGGAAATATAGAAAAAGCCAACTATAAAAACAGTGAATTTTAAAAGTTGGGTGAAGGAAATAGGAAAATCAAGGAAGAAAATAATATAGAAGAAAACAGAGTAAAGAAAACTAAATTAGACCTTGTTTCCCTTTTAAAGGGTTACATGAACCAAGTGTAGCTTAGTCACTTGATTGAAATGGAAAGGTGAAAGTGCTAGCTGCTCATTTGTGTCCGACTCTTTGGGACCCCATGGACTGCAGCCCACCAGGCTCCTCTGTCCATGCAATTCTCCAGGCAAGATTGCTGGAGTGGGTATTTCCATTCTCTTCTCCAGTTGTCTTGTGATTAGGGGCAGAAATTTATTTCTACCTGCAGTAGATCTTAATTCTAAGCATATGGCGTTAGCCGAAGATGAATCTGACTGTCTAAGCTCTCTGCTTTAGCAGTTCTTTTGCTGACATTACTACAAAGTTGAAAAAGACTAGTGCCTTGGCCAAGGGTATAAGAAATATTGCCAACATTACTAGATCATGATTTGATTCAAGAACTCTGCCGCGCCTTTGTTTCCACACTTAATGAAGACATTTATACTGAGGTTAATGTTGAGACTTACCAAAAAAATAGGCTGTTCCTTTCACAAAGTTAGTAACTGGAAGAGGGAAAGGAGATAATGCAAAGTATGATGAGTTTGATAAATGGTGCTTTTAGCTCAGTTTGCTGTTTAGAATGAGGTTATCCGTCATAGGTGTTGAACCGTATGCAAATGCAAGACGTTGGCTTACTGCATTGTTGTAGTATGTGACAAATAACTCCTCACGTATGGGCAAATAACTGCTTCAGCGAAATCACACCCTTAGTTATTATCGGGGGATGGGGCTGTCTGTCCTTGAGACTGTAAGCCCTTTTCTCTGTCTATTAATACTAAAATAAAAGAAAAAGTAATGCTAGGCATTATAAATGTACCCACAGTTAGGAACCATAGACAGACGTTGCTGAAGAAGCTTAGCATATTGACACAAGTAAGTTACTGCATCAGAGATGATGGGTCTTTATTCCCTTTAGTCCCTTAAAAATAAATAAGATCTTCAACCATGGCTTTGAGTGGAAAAATGCAGTAGTTCTGGTTTATACATATTGCATGAGAAATTGCATAGTATTTATATCCCAAACCAGCCACTCTGTGCACAGAATGCAAGTGCCAATGAGAAGCTCATATAGGCATAATCATATCATGTCATGAGTTTTATATCTACTAATTACAGTGATAAAGCCTCAAAAGTCACCTTTACTTTAGACTTACAAGAAAACAGAAGATGCTCTGTCATTCCATTCCCTTTAATGTTTTCTGTGGCTCCTCAGATCCAGTAAGGATTAGTTGGATTCTTTAGCGTGGTTTTTTATAATCCATTTCAAATTTGCGTCAGTCCTGGTTTTCAGCCTCACCTCTGGCCGCTCTGCCCCAGACCTGCAGCCGATTATGCAGGAACCGCTGTGTTTCCCAAAGTTGCATACGGTGGAGTTCCTGCTTCGACTTCTCTTCGTCCTCCAGTTTTCTTCATCTTAGATGGTCTAATTCACCTTCAAGGGCTTGGTTAATTTTAATCCCAGATTTGCTGTCCAAAAGAAATACACCTCCTTTCTCCTTTATCTGTGCATCTGTTCTTTGTTTGTTTTTGTTTGTTTGCATACAATTTTGAATACAAAAAGAAAATTTCCTCAAGTGAAGGCAAAAAAGAGACATGAGCTAGAAGGACCCTGGGTAGCTCGAAGATTTATTTTCAGACCTCAGGTGGGACCAGAACCAGGAATGGCGGCTAACTTTAGCTCTCAAGCATACATTCTCTCCATTTCTCCCTCTCTTTCTCAGGATCCATAGGATATTTTGTCTGTAAACCTTTCTGCCTCTTTTTCCATGTTCTTTTTGAAGACCAGTTTTCTCTAGGTCTCAAAGCAGATGACCAAACACAGCCTTCACAAGCATATAATAGATACACAAAAGCCCCTGAGTTTGAATAAAAATTTCACAAATGTGAGAATCCAATCAATTTGACCTGGGGTCAGGTGTCTACACTGAGTGTAAAAGCTTTGACCAGTTGGTTTGAATTTCAGCACAAGTTTAAGGTAGATCTTTTGAGTTGGACTTTTGAAAAAGCATGTTTGGGAAAAAATGCATTGAAAATTCTCAATACACTCTCTAGCTATTACTATCATAGCTTTAATGCATTATAAATAAAAAATATAAAAAGTAAAAGAATATAAAAACAAAATTTTTTCCACTGACAAGTTGTGAGCTATAGAAAAGTATAGAACATAACATCTGGATTTTATTTTTGCCCAGAGCAAGCTTAAAATAAGTCATCTGCTGCTGCTACTGCTGCTGCTAAGTCGCTTCAGTTGTGTCCAACTCTGTGCGACCCCATAGACAGCAGCTCACCAGGCTCCCCCATCCCTGGCATTCTCCAGGCAAGAACACTGGAGTGGGTAAAATAAGTCATCAAGAAATGTTAAATGAATTGGAATGAATGCAATGTGTTGCCCTGAATATTATGTCAACAAATGTAATGTCATGAGAACTTACTAGCCTTGTTTTTCAAGGGTGATTTGTGACTTTTACTTGTATATCAAATATACACATACATATATTTTAACAATAATGCACAAAGACTTGGATAAACTATAGAAGGCTGTGAGCGAAGCAGAAACTAGACTCCAAGATGTGAAATTTCAACTCTCAGAGAGTCATTCCAATTTCGTTTATGCTTAAGAAAGTCACGTGTGCATGCTAAGTTGCTTCAGTTGTGTCTGACTCTGTGTGACCCTCGGGATCGTAGCCCACCTGGCTCCTCTGTCCATGGGATTCTCCAGGCAAGAACACTGGAGTTGCCATTCTCTTCTCTGGGGGATCTTCCCGACCTAGGGGTTGAACCTGCAACTTTTAAGTCCCCTGCACTGGCAGAAGGATTCTTCACCACTAGTGCTGCCTGGGAAGCCCAAAGAAAATAAAGAGCTTTTTAAAGCAACTGATCACTTGGGTTTTTTGTTCTCTGTTCTTGCATTAATGATACTCTAAACTTAGTGACTTGAAAGAACAGCCATTTTATTTTCTCACAGTTTTGGGGATGAGGAATTTGGATGGGACATAGCATGGATAGCCCTCTCGACTTCATTAGACCTCAGGCCTCAGGCAGATGTTTCAGATGGCTGGGAGCCAGCTAGGATGTTCCTGCCGAGGTCATATTTCTGAGGACTTGATGTGGATTGTCAATTGGCTTTCTTGATTTTTCTCCACATGGTTAACCTTCCTCACACTTTGGTGGTTTCTTACTCCATTAAAACTTTACCAGTACAGATGGGCAGCTGAATTTGGTCCTGGGATCATAATTTTTTGACTCTAGTTCTACCTGACTTTTAGTATAAACTGCGCCTCCATTAAGATTGAGTTCTGATGTGAATGATAGAAGGCTAAAATTTTCTCACCTGAAGCAAGCCGTCATTAGTTACCTAGTTTGTAGGATATGCCAGTCCAAGATTTACAGTCCTGTTATTCAACTACTATTAACAGAGAACATTCCATGTAGTGATGTTGACTCTTTTTTTCCTTTTTTAAATTTTTAGTTGGAGAATACTGTTTAACAATGTTGTGGTGGTCTCCGCCATACATCAACACAAATCAGTCATAAGAAAAAAATATATATATAGCCCCTTCCTCTTATTGTGTGTGAAATATAAACTAGCAGGTAAATGTTGACTCTTAATGTGCTTGCTCATGCCTTGAACTCTGAAATTGGACCACAGAGGTTTTAGGTGTCCCTCAGCCATGGAGAACTTGGGCGACTAGAGACATACACTACAGACACATACTGCAGCATTTAATCTCCTATCCATGGAGCAGAGAGGTTATCCAAAGAGACGAAAAGGAGAAGGAGTAGCACTTTACTTGAAAATGGAACTTTCCCAGTTAATACCATGTACAATGAAAGTGAAAGAGGAGAATGAAAAAGTTGGCTTAAAGCTCAACATTCAGAAAACTAAGATCATGGCATCTGGTCCCATCACTTCATGGGAAATAGATGGGGAAACAGTGGAAACAGTGTCAGACTTTATTTTGGGGGGCTCCAAAATCACTGCAAATGGTGATTGCAGCCATGAAATTAAAAGACGCTTACTCCTTGGAAGAAAAGTTATGACCAACCTAGATAGCATATTCAAAAACAGAGACATTACTTTGCCACCAAAGGTCCATCTAGTCAAGCTTATGGTTTTTCCAGTGGTCGTGTATGGATGTGAGAGTTGGACTGTGAAGAAGGCTGAGCCCCGAATAATTGATGCTTTTGAAGTGTGGTGTTGGAGAAGACTCTTGAGAGTCCCATGAACTGCAAGGAGATCCAACCAGTCCATTCTAAAGGAGATCAATCCTGGGTGTTCTTTGGAAGGAATGATGCTGAAGCTGAAACTCCAGTACTTTGGCCACCTCATGTGAAGAGTTGACTCATTGGAAAAGAGTCTGATGCTGGGAGGGATTGGGGGCAGGAGGAGAAGGGGACAACAGAGGATGAGATGGCTGGATGGCATCACCAACTCGATGGACATGAGTTTGAGTGAACTCCGGGAGTTGGTGATGGACAGGAAGGCCTGGCGTGCTGCAATTCATGGGGTCACAAAGAGTCGGACATGACTGAGCGACTGAACTGAACTGAACTGAACAATTAAAAATTGAGGAAACATACAGATGTTGACTTGTCTCTCATCGATCAGGACTCTGCAACAGGGCCAAACTAACTACAAAGTTGTCTGGGAAATTAAGTGTTATTTCACTAGGAGTATCGTGATGCTAATTGATGATTTAAGAAAGGAAGAAAAGGAAAAATGGATTTGAGTATTGAGCTATCAATATCTATCACAATACCTCATATTTGGGTATGCATGAATATGGGAAACAGTGGAAACAGCGGCAGACTTTATTTCTGGGGGCTCCAAAATCACTGCAGATGGTGATTGCAGACATGAAATTAAAAGACGCTTACTCCTTGGAAGGAAAGTTATGACCAACCTAGATAGCATATTCAAAAACAGAGATGTTACTTTGCCAACAAAGGTCTGTCTACTCAAGGCTATGGTTTTTCCAGTAGTCATGTATGGATGTGAGAGTTGGACTGTGAGGAAAGCTGAGCACCGAAGAATTGATGCTTTTGAAGTGTGGTGTTGGAGAAGACTCTTGAGAGACCCTTGGACAGCAAGGAGATCCAACCAGTCCATTCTAAAGGACATCAGTCCTGGGTGTTCTTTGGAAGGACTGATGCTGAAGCTGAAACTCCAATACTTTGGCCACCTCATGTGAAGAGTTGACTCATTGGAAAAGACTCTGATGCTGGGAGAGATTGAGGGCAAGAGGAGAAGGGGACAATAAAGGATGAGATGGCTGGATGGCATCACCGACTCAATGGACATGAGTTTGAGTGAACTCTGGGAGTTGGTGATGGACAGGGAGGCCTGGCGTGCTGCAGTTCATGGGGTCGCAAAGAATCCAACACGACTGAGCGACTGAACTAAACTGAACTGAATATGCTGGAGGGGTTGCTGATTCCTTAACCATTCTTCATCCATGTTTATGGTTTGCCTACCACAAGAACTTTCTGGATGCAGTTACAACTGTAGTGATCAAGAGACACAAATTATTGCCATGGTAGTGTCTACATGATAGTAAGGAGGAAGAGGGGCTTCCCAGGTGGCATTAGTGGTAAAGAACCTGCCTTCCAATGCTGGAGACACAGGTTCAATCTCTGGGTTGGGAAGATCCCCTGAAGGAAGGCATGACAACCAACTCCAATATTGTTGCCCGGAGAATCCCCTGGACAGAGGAGCCTGGCATACTACAGTCCATAGGGTCACACAGAGTCAGACATGACTGGAGCAGCTTAGCACACACACAAGGAGATGAGAGAAAATGAATGCATGAGCAAAAGCAAACAAACAAAAAATGTAAGTCAGATAATACTGAGTGCTGCAGAAAATAAATCTAGATAATTGGCTAAGGAACTTCTCTCTTGGTGGAATTGATTAATCAAAATGAGCTTGGCTGGGAGGTCTTCTGAGGGGGTATATTTGAGCTGAAACTTAATAAGCAAGAAGGACCTGCCACACCCCAGATCAGGAAATATCTATGTCTGCATTGAGAAGAGTAAGTGACAAAGCCCTTAAAAAGTAGTTGATTGTTTGGAGCAGGTCAGTGGACTTGGTGAAAGGGATTGTTAAGGATTGTCTGAGATTCAAACTATACACTGACCCTGGCATCATGGTGCTTGTCAGCCATGAAAGTGACTTCAGATCTTATAATAAAGTAATAGGCATCAGTGGGGAATTTAAAAGTGAGAAATGATATGATGTGATTTTTATTGGTAGAAACTAGATCTTTGATGGGAATCAGTCAAATCCTATCTTTCATGGTTTACATTGGCTTACTATTCAAACAGGGATTATGATTTTTGGTGACTTTTTCAAATGTTATAATAAGGACAAATCTAAAACACATTACACCACGCTGAGCCTGTTTGCCACCAGCTTTGGAAGTCCTATTAAAAATGATTGATTTGATTACTGTTTTGTAACCTTGAGTTTCACTGAAAGTGTCAACAAAACAAAGTGTCAAAGGCAGGATAATTAAGTTGCTGTGATCAGCATTCCGTGTGTAGGAAGCAGAAAGCACGCGGCCCATTATTGCCCTTTGATATTCAGTCCCACGTTTTCCCTTCTATAATCTTCCCCAGTCTAGAGGTTCCCCAATTACATTTCCAGTTTTCCTGGATAGTGGAGTGCCAGTCAAGTTCTGCCACTGAAGATTTGTGAGATCTTCACATGAGACAGCTGGGAAGAAGGCAGGAGCCACTCTGGTTCACTGATGACACTGGCGTCCTCACTGACAGCGGGAAAACTCATGTCTGCAGGGAGGCGGTGCTGCTAACACCAAGGCACCCGCCGCGCCACCAGGAGCTGAGCCTTCGGTTCTTCCCTGCAGGGGGGGTGGGGGCACACAGCAGCAGAGGTGGAAGCCCACAAGGGCGTTCTCTGAGATCTGAAAGCACGTTTCCTTTTTACACGAAGGGCTTAAATGTGGTTCAGTTCAGTTCAGTTAGGTCGCTCAGTCGTGTCCAACTCTTTGCGACCCCATGAATCACAGCATGCCAGGCCTCCCTGTCCATCACCAACTCCAGGAGTTCACTCAGACTCACGTCCATCGAGTCAGCGATGCCATCCAGCCATCTCATCCTCTGTCGTCCCCTTCTCCTCCTGCCCCCAATCCCTCCCAGCTCCTGGTGGCACCGCGGGTGCCTTGGTGTTAGCAGCACCGCCTCCCTGCAGACATGAGTTTTCCCGCTGTCAGTGAGGACGCCAGTGTCATCAGTGAACCAGAGTGGCTCCTGCCTTCTTCCCAGCTGTCTCATGTGAAGATCTCACAAATCTTCAGTGGCAGAACTTGACTGGCACTCCACTGTCCAGGAAAACTGGAAATGTAATTGGGGAACCTCTAGACTGGGGAAGATTATAGAAGGGAAAACGTGGGACTGAATATCAAAGGGCAATAATGGGCTGCGTGCTTTCTGCTTCCTACACACGGAATGCTGATCACAGAGTCTTTTCCAATGAGTCAACTCTTCACATGAGGTGGCCAAAGTATTAGAGTTTCAGCTTCAGCATCAGTCCCTCCAGTGAACACCCAGGACTAATCTCCTTTAGAATGGACTGGTTGGATCTCCTTGCAGTCCAAGGGACTCTCAAGAGTCTTCTCCAACACCACAGTTCAAAAGCATCAATTCTTTGGTGCTCAGCTTTCTTCACAGTCCAACTCTCACATCCATACATGACCACTGGAAAAACCATAGCCTTGGCTAGACGGACCATTTGTTGGCAAAGTAATGTCTCTGCTTTTGAATATGCTATCTAGGTTGGTCATAACTTTCCTTCCAAGGAGTAAGCGTCTTTTAATTTCATGGCAGAAATCACCATCTGCAGTGATTTTGAAGCCCAAAAAAATAAAGCCTGACACTGTTTCCACTGTTTCCCCATCTATTTCCCATGAAGTGATGGGACCAGATGCCATGATCTTCGTTTTCTGAATGTTGAGCTTTAAGCCAACTTTTTCACTCTCCACTTTCAC
The DNA here is from genome assembly GCF_003369695.1 of Bos indicus x Bos taurus. NCBI lineage: Eukaryota > Metazoa > Chordata > Mammalia > Artiodactyla > Bovidae > Bos > Bos indicus x Bos taurus. Next base: position 5,728,007 of record NC_040099.1, on the reverse strand, counting down.
TTTCATCAAGAGGCTTTTGAGTTCCTCTTCACTTTCTGCCATAAGGGTGGTGTCATCTGCATATCTGAGGTTATTGATATTTCTCCTATCAATCTTGATTCCAGCTTGTGCTTCCTCCAGCCCAGTGTTTCTCATGATGTACTCTGCATAGATGTTAAATAAGCAGGGTGACAATATACAGCCTTGACGTACTTCTTTTCCTATTTGTAACCAGTCTGTTGTTCCATCTCCAGTTCTAACTGTTCCTTCCTGACCTGCATATAGGTTTCTCAAGAGGCAGGTCAGGTGGTCTGGTATTCCCATCTCTTTCAGAATTTACCACAGTTTATTGTGATCCACACTGTCAAAGGCTTTGGCATAGTCAATAAAGCAGAAATAGATGTTTTTCTGGAATTCTCTTGCTGTTTCGATGATCCAGTGGATGTTGGAAATTTGAGCTCTGGTTCCTCTGCCTTTTCTAAAACCAGCTTGAACAAGTGGAAGTTCATGGTTCATGTATTGCTGAAGCCTGGCTTGGAGAATTTTGAGCATTACTTTACTAGCATGTGAGATGATGCAATTGTGTGGTAGTTTGAACATTCTTTGGCATTGCCTTTCTTTGGGATTGGAATGCAAACTGACCTTTTCCAGTCCTATAGCCACTGCTGAGTTTTCCAAATTTGCTGGCATATTGGGTGCAGCACGTTCACAGCATCATCTTTCAGGATTTGAAAGAGCTCAACTGGAATTCCATCACCTCCACTAGCTTTGTTCATAGTGAAGCTTTCTAAGGCCCACTTGACTTCACATTCCAGGATGTCTGGCTCTAGGTGAATGATAACACCATTGTGATTATCTGGGTCGTGAAGATCTTTTTTGTACAGTTCTTTTGTGTATTCTTGCCACTTCTTCTTAGTATCTTCTGCTTCTGTTTGGTCCATACCATTTCTGTCCTTTATCGAGATCATCTTTGCATGAAATGTTCCCTTGGTATCTCTAATTTTCTTGAAGAGATATCTAGTCTTTCCCATTCTGTTGTTTTCCTCTATTTCTTTGCATTGATGGCTGAGGAAGGCTTTCTTATCTCTCCTTTCTCTTCTTTGGAACTCTGCATTCAGATGCTTATATCTTTCCTTTTCTCCTTTGCTTTTCACTTCTCTTCTTTTCACAGCTATTTGTAAGGCCTCCCCAGACAGCCATTTTGCTTTTTTGCATTTCTTTTCCATGGGGATGGTCTTGATCCCTGTCTCCTGTACAATGTCACGAACCTCCATCAATAGTTCATCAGGCAATCTATCAGATCTAGGCCCTTAAATCTATTTCTCACTTCCACTGTATAATCATTAGGGCATTTTATTTGGGTAATACCTGAATGGTCTAGTGGTTTTCCCTACTTTCTTCAATTTAAGTCTGAATTTGGCAATAAGGAGTTCATGATCTGAGCCACAGTCAGCTCCTGGTCTTGTTTTTGCTGACTGTATAGAGCTTCTCCATCTTTGGCTGCAAAGAATATAATCAATCTGATTTTGGTGTTGACCATCTGGTGATGTCCATGTGTAGAGTCTTTTCTTGTGTTGTTGGAAGAGGGTGTTTGCTATGACCAGTACGTTCTCTTGGCAAAACTCTATTAGCCTTTGCCCTGCTTCATTCCGTATTCCAAGGCCAAATTTGGAATACAGAATGAATTAAGTGAGGTTGGATTCCCAGAAATCATAGAACTTTGCCCTTCTGCTGGTTGGATTTCCAGTCTCTATAAGTATGTTCGAACAGCATCAAAATTCTGTTATTTGATATCATTGCCTTCATTGTTGTTGTGGTTCAGTTGCTTAGTCATGTCTGACTCTTTGCAACCTCAAGGACTGCAGTGTGCAAGGCTTCCCTGTTCATCACCAACTCCCGGAGCTTGCTCAAACTCATGTCCATTGAGTCAGTGATGCCATCCAACCATCTCATCCTCTGTCATCCCCTTCTCCTTCTGTCCTCAATCTTTAACAGCATCAGGGTCTTTTCCAATGAATCAGTTCTTCACATCAGGGGGCCAAAATATTGAAGCTTCAGCTTTAGCATCAGTCCTTCCAATGGATATTCAGGGTTGATTTCCTTTAGGATTTGATTTCCTTGCAGCCTAAGGGACTCTTAAGAGTCTTCTCCAGCACCACATTTCTTAACTTCATTATATTAGTATTTTGTGACACTTACTTTTGTTCAGAGTGCCTCAGTACTTTAGTGTGAGTGCTTAGTAACTCAGTTGTATCCGACTCTTTGTGACACCACTGACTGTAACCCAACCAGCTCCTCTGTCCATGGGATTCTCCAGGCAAGAATACTGGAGTGTGTTGCCATTTCCTCCTCCAGTGGATCTTCCAGGCCTAGGGATAGAACCCACATTTCCTGCATTGCAGGAGGATTCTTTGCCACTTAGCCACCTGGGAAGCCCTACTACTTTAGTGAAAGTGAAAGTGAAGTCGATCAGTCGTGCCCGACTCTTAGCGACCCCATGGACTGGAGCCTACCAGGCTCTTCCTTCCATGGGATTTTCCAGGCAAAAGTACTAGAGTGGGGTGCCATTTCCAGGCTCCTCCATCCATGGAATTTTCCAGCCAAGAGTCTTGGAGTGGGTTGCCATTTCTTTCTCCAGGGATCTTCCCAACCCAGGGATTGAACCTGGGTCTCCTGCATTGTATGCAGACGCTTTACCATCTGAGTCACCAGGGAAGCCTTTAGAGATCATATCAAATTAATTTATTGAAATTTGTAAAAACAAAAAAAATGATAATGAATAAGATGCTTGTTAGACAACAGGACTGTATATTGCAATCCTCTGAAAGACACAGGTGAGCACATTTTTGTGTTTTATGTTATGTCTGGTGTCTTACAAGCACATATACAAAAGTGAATGGTCATTAAAAGCAGAAAGAAAACAATCTAATCATCATCCAAACAGAAGTAAATGACTTACAATATTCTTCATAAATAAAGACCATAAATTATGTATAAATCATAGTGGGATAAATGAGATGAAATGAGCTACAGTAAAATAGAATATTTCCTACTCAATTAGGCTTAGTTTTTCCCAAATTTATATATGAACTGACAAATTACAATAGCTCCTTTTAAAAGGAACATGCTGAGAAAAAGCCAAATTTCATGAGCAAAACACTCTGATGCTATAGATTTAGCTGCAGGTAAAATGTAAGGGATCAACATATGTATAAACCAAAAGATAGAAACCATATGTTTCTTTGATATATTTGAATATATAATATTGTTCCCAGGTGTATCTCACCTGGGGAGTGTGGCATTTTGTAAACTATGTTTTTTTCTCCCCCCATGGCTAAAAATTAGTTTTCTACCAGGCAATAGAGCTGCTCCAGTTTTAAATAGGATCTATTATAAATCATACAAATTAGACTTTAATCTTTCACAATATTAAAACAATCTAGAATAGAATATTCACCGAAACAAATTATGATTGCTTTCTTTTAATCAAAGAAAGTCAGAATGTAGAACGTATAGTCTTTTCTAAGATAGCTTTTGTAATAATGATTATGCATGATAATAATAGTTATTCTAAATTTTATCATTTTTTATTATTTTTCCAGCTTTATTGAGTTATAACTGACAAAAGTTACATACATTTAGAGGTATACAACATGATGATTTCATAGAAATAAACATTGTGAAATGATCACCACATTCAAACTAATTAGCATTCATAACTTCACACCTTCCCAGGTGGAGCAGTGGTAAAGAATCTGCCTGCCAAGCAGAGTCACAGGTTTGACTCCTGTGTTGGGAAGATCCCCTAGAGAAAGGAATGGAAACCCACTCCACTATTCTTGCCTGGAGAATCCCATGGACAGAGGAGCCTGGTGGGCTACAGTCCATGGGGTTGCAAAGAGTTGGACACGACTGAATGACTGAGTATGCACATACAACACCCAATACCTCTTTAAAAAAATTATTTATTTGACTTTTATTTGCACCAGGTTTTGCAGCACATGGGATTTTACTGTGGCATTGTTGTTCAGTCACTAAATCATGTCCAACTCTGCAACTCCATGGACTGCAGCACGCCAGGCTTCCCTGTCCTCCACTATCGCCTGGAGTTTCCTCAAACTCATGTCCATTGACTTGCTGATGCCATCCAACCATCTCATCTTCCACTGCCTCCTTCTCCTTCTGCCTTCAATCTTTCCCAACATCAGAATCTTTTCCAATGAGTCAACTCTTGTCATCAGGTGTCCAAAGTATTGGAGCTTCAGCTTCAGCATCAGTCCTTTCAATATATATTCAGGGTTAACCTCCTTTAGGATTAACTGGCTTGATCACCTTGTTGTCCAAGGGACTCTCAAGCATCTTCTCCAGCACTGCAGTTCCAAAGCATCAATTCTTCAGCATTCAGCTTTCTTTTGGTCTGACTTTCACATGCGGGACAACAATTAGTTTGCTATTTGTATCCAATAATATTGCTATTAAAAATAATAATGAAATGAATGTGGGGATGCATGTATCTTCTTAAACTGGTGTTTTTATTTTATTCAGAAAAATACCCAGGAGTGAAGTTGCTGGATGTAATGGTATTTTAAAAGGTCCTACTGTGCGGTCACTGTATTAACTTTTGTTTTTTTTAATCACATCCTGTCTCCTCCAGCTGTGAGCACCCTGAAATTGGGAATGTCTCATTCCCATTCTAGCACGTAGTATATAAACTTGTGAAATCAGTGATTGAATTGGCTAGAGTGGGCAGGGGATGCTTTCTGGGGGAGGTTAGACTTGCATGAAAGTGTTAGTCACTCAGCCATGCCTGATTCTTTGGGACCCCGTGGACAGTAGCCCCCAGGCTCCTCTGTCCATAGAATTCTCCAGGCAAGCATACTGGAGTGGGTTGCCATGTCCTTCTCCACTGCATTAACTTAGTATTGCTGCACAATAAAATCATCATCAACCGAGAAGTTTAAAACAACAACTAAAACAACAAAATTACACCAGCAAACATGACGAATACAGATATATCGGTAGACAACGAGATGACAGGGAGCTGGGTAGCTAGAAACTAGACAAAAAAGTCCGCAGTGAAGGTAATACAGAATCATGAACAAAAATAATAAACTGATGAAACAAAATGGGCAAAAGAAACAACAGTTGAGACATAGGAAAAAACATGCTCAAATGGTAGATTTAAATTCAAAAGTATAAAACATCATATTAAATGTGAATATGATAAAAACTACCCCAAGTAGAAATGCAAAGACTGTCAAATTGAATAAAAATATAAGGCTCCACTACATACTGCTGCTGCTGCTGCTAAGTCACTTCAGTCATTTCTGACTCTGTGCGACCCCATAGACAGCAGCCCACCAGGCTCCTCTGTCCCTGCCATTTCCTTCTCCAATGCATGTATGCATGCTAAGTTGCTTCAGTCGTGTCCAACTCTGTGTGACCCTATGGACAGCAGCCCACCAAGCTCCTCTGTCCACAGGATTCTCCAGGCAAGAATACTGGAGTGGGTTGCCATTTCCTTCTCCAACATACTGCTTCTGCTGCTAAGTCGCTTCAGTCATGTCCAACTCTGTGTGACCCCATAGACGGCAGCCTACCAGGCTCCCCCATCCCTGGGATTCTCAAGGCAAGAACACCGGAGTGGGTTGCCATTTCCTTCTCCACCAACATACTACTTACAAGAATTTAAATACAGTTATACAAATATGAGCAAAGAATGAGAAAAGATACACCATGCTAACTCTAATTTAAAGAACGCAAGAGTGGCCAGAGTAACATTAGACAAAATGTATTTCAGAGCAAAGAGCATCACAGGAGATAAAGAAAACGATTCCGAGAGTTGGACTATAAAGCTGAGAGCCAAAGAATTGATGCTTTTGAACTGTGGTGTTGGAGAAGACTCTTGAGAGTCCCTTGCACTGCAAGGAGATCCAACAAGTCCATTCTAAAGGAGATCAGTTCTGGGTATTCATTGAAAGGACTGATGCTGAGGCTGAAACTCCAGTACTTTGGCCACCTCATGCAAAGAGTTGACTCATTGGAAAAGACTCTGATGCTGGGAGGGGTTGGGGGCAGGAGGAGAAGGGGACGACAGAGGAGATGGCTGGATGGCATCACCGACTCAGTGCACATGAGTTTGGGTGAATTCCGGGAGTTGGTGATGGACAGGGAGGCCTGGCATGCTGTGATTCATGGGGTCCCAAAGAGTCGGACACAACTGAGCAACTGAACTGAACTGAATGATATAGCTGCCATTTCATCTGTAGGACATGACAAGCCTGAATATTTTGGCATCTAATTAAAAAAGCTTTAATATACATGAAGCAGACACTCATAGAAGTACAAAAAAAATAGGCAAGTCTTCAATTATTATTTATCCTCTCAACACCATTCTCCTTAAAAAAAAAATGTATTGGGGTATAGCCAACTAAATGTTGTGATAGTTTCAAGTGGACAGCGAAGGGAGTCAGCCATCCACATACATGTATCCATTCTCCCCCGAGCTCCCCTCCCATCCAGGCTCACATAACATTGAGCAAAGTTCCCTGTGCTCTACAGCAGGTCCTTGTCGGTGATCCATTTTCAATATAGCAGTGTGTACATGTCCATCCCAACTCCCTAACCCACAACCTTCCCCCAGGTAACCCTAAGTTCATTCTCTAAATCTGTGAGTCTCTTTCTGTTTGTAAATAAGTTCATTTGTACCAACATTATTCTCCAAATGCTTCATAGAAGTAGAAGGCAGAAAAGCAGTTAAGGATTACGAGGCTAGCACAACATTGCCAACTAACTGGATTTAATCGACATCATGGAACCCTCCAACCCACAGCAGAGGGTATGCCTTCTACCCACTCTGTGCCGCTAGGTGCCACTGGACTAAATTGTTCAGAAAGGAAGAGAAGTGAATGGCAGTAAGGGATATTTAACTCACAGGAGAGGAGTGGATTCAGAACTGTAATCACGCCAGGTAGTCTTGAATTTAAAGCACTTGGTGGTTGATAACTGAGCAAAACCCTTTGCTGCACAAAGTTTTGACCCCTTGGTTTGATTTTTGCTTTACTGTTATAATGGTTATCCTCACCTCTAAAATTGACTCCTGCAGATTTATTTTTCCGTTCTGCTACCAGGGTGACAATTCTATTATAGCAAAAACAGACCAGTGTATCATTCTCTTTCTTAAAACTCATTCAAGGGCCTTTGTTGTATTCAATACAAACTTCTTAGCATGATTTTAAGGATCTTCTCACACTGTTTGTATCTCATGTTTGAGTTTCACTAATCATAATCGTCTCAGGTGGCAGTACTTGCATTTCTTTCTTCCTGTTATATTCTCCCTTCTTCTTGCTGTATTAGTATTCCTTATCTTTCCGACATTACCATCTCTTTTAAAATGTTCTTTATACTAAAATGCAGTTGATGTGTCTCGCAGTGTGCCCTTGCAGACCTCCTCTATACTGCATTGCAGACTCATGGCTCCCTTTTGGAATTATCTATTCACTTGCTTGTCTTTTCACCAGTTGATAGTATCTAAAGATTACGTGGGCTTCTCTGGTGGCTCAGCGGTAAAGAACTTGCTTACCAATTCAGAAGACTCGGGTTCAATCCCTGGGTCAGGAAGATCCCCTGGAGAAGGAAATGGCAACACATTCCAGTGTTTTTGCCTGGGAAATCCCATGGACAGAGGAGCCTTGACAGGCTACAGTCCATGGGGTCACAGAAGAGTCAGATATGACTTAGCGACTAAACAACAGCACAAGATCACATAGGGTTCTTCTTGTTCAGGGCATCCTGATGCTCTCGTCTAGGGGATAGGAACAAAATATACTATTTTTTCAAAACTATGTTTTCGATGATTTTTCCCTGTGGTGAAAGAAGCTTCATGACCCTCTTTCTGACAGAGATGGGACAGTCATTCATCTGGATAACCGTGCATGGATAATTTTGACATGTAAGGTGCTGCCCAATGGGAACAGCAAATTCCCCAAATATTTCTAGAGGCTGCTTACTGCAAGACCTCTCTTTGCACATCTGGAAAGTTTGGGGTAGACACGCTTACCCTTAGACTTGTAAAGGAAGACAGTCCACAGGTTTCCTTTTACCAATAACTGCTTAACACTCCCCTTGGCTAGACTAAACCTCAGACAGGCTTCTGGCTGCCTCTGTAGCTCATCTCTCTTCTTCACTGGTCCTTAAGGATCCAGGAGTCCTACCAAAGAGAAGCGGCTTCTTCCTCACTTCAAACACCTGCTTTAGAAAAGTTGTTTTGTGCATCATTTCTCTGATCTTTTGAAATGCTCTACTTAAAAGCCTCTTGACAGTTTCACAGCCCAGGTCTCTCTCAAGGATCTGGGAGCCATCCTTTTAAAAGGAAACCATTAAGGAAGAAAGTACTCCCTATCTCCAAGGCTTTTTGGGGAAGGTACCTTCAGGGAGGGCACCTTGCTCCACGCTGTAAATTTACCCACTGCTATGAAGACAGGAAAATTTCACTTGCTAAAATCACATGCCGCAGTGCAAGCGTGGCCCTTGACATATATAAAGCACACTTCCACGTGGACATAAAACCAGGGGAATGTCACAGGCCCAGGTGTCTTGTTGTATAAATGCTGTTATCCACAGAGAAAAGAAATTTTATCTCCTAGGGAAATTTGTGTTTCCCGGCTAAATAATTCTTGTATAAGCAAGAAGACAATGAGGGAAAAGGCATAGTATTAATCATAAACACATATGTGTGTGGCTGTATTACTCTAAATAACAGATCCATCATGTGGTGGTCTTGCCAGGGCTGGAGCTGAGAAATCAGAGCAGCAAGTGTGTATGGAGGTGGGGGCAGGAGGCATTCGATCTACCTGAGCTCAAGGATGTGGATTAAGTGCATTCAACTTTTGAACCAACTTGATGTAAATATTTCCAGCCCTTTCTTTGACTCTAAGCTTGGACAAACCTGAAAACGTTATGAATAATGAAAAATGGGAGAAAGCTGAGAAAGACTTTCTGGTGCCTCATCGTCTTCTTTTCCCAGAGAATTGACCCATATCCAAGCTTAACAGTATTCAGCTAAAAATTCTGTGCCCAGAAATGATGCTTATCCATGACACAGATAGAAGTTTAACTTCTCAAGAGAGTGCCTCATAAAACCAGGGAACCCCTGTATTCTTTTGCAGGTAGGAATAAAACTGGGTGGACTATTGAATTCATTCCCGATACAAGCTACCAAAATAAGTCCAATTCCTCAGCATCGTCTCAGACAGGATATATTAATACCAATGAAAGTGAATGTGAGTTGCTCAGGTGTGTCCGACTCTTTGGGACCCCCTGGACCATATCCCACCAGGCTCCTCTGTCCATGGGATTCTCCAGGCAAGAACACTGGAGTGGGTAGCCTTTCCCTTCTCCAGGGGATCTAACCAAACCAGGAATTAAACCAAGGTCTCCAGTATTGCAGGCAAATTCTTTATCATCTGAGCTATGAAGGAAGCCCTGAAAATTAGTTGTAAATAGTAGAGGTTTCATGTCATGAGGATTATGACAGATACGTTCCTTCCTACTTCTTACCTAAAAGACATTTGTTTTACCCTGGACTTTGGTGCCTGGACAGTACCAGTGTTGCTGCTTTAACTTGACTTCTAGGTATTTCTATAGATCACTGGGCACCAGCGGTGATGGGTACATTCATAGTTTAGATATATTAATTGTCATCTGTGAGGTAATTCTCACATCATCCTGGAAAGATAAGAAAGGCCTGTTATTTTTGTTTTTCCCTTTAAGATGATGCTATGTATCTGGTTGGTTTCACCTTTCATCTAGATTCACACTTGATATCTCAAAGGGCAATACTGCAGCCCTCTTTTTTAGGAGGTACTGAATCTTTCTACAGATCTGTAACTGCTGACATTTTATTCCTCCATATCAGGATCCTTGATGTTTAAAAGAAAACTATTGATTCTTTTTTTTGAGAAATAGAACATGTTCATCCTTTGAGGAGACTTAGGATAAAATGTCAAATATCCATCCTTTTTAAGAAATGTGATTTCAGGAAATAACAAGTGACTGAACACATGCTTTTCAAACCTTGACACCATTGAAAGTTAGGTAACATTCTGCTCACAGAAACACATTTTTGTAGCATTATTAACTGCTAGGATTACCTTCTTATCACAATTTGGATGTTTTAAAATGTTCTATCATGGTTTCAAACAAGAGGTATAAAAAGTGTATATTTTAAATATTCAGCTTTCTACAAATTAGTGAAAGTAAAGCATGAGGAAAAAAGTTGAATAGAAGTTTTAAGTTGTCATACTCACTCTAGAGATGTACAGTTGCCATGGTGATGGGAGCTAGGTAAATACACAGAAAGACTGAATGACAAATGGATGAAGTAATGTCTTATTTCTAAAGACACATCTAATTTGCTATTTTTAATGAGCATTTTTAATTATCCCTATGAAGAGACATAGGGTTTCCCTAGTAGCTTAGTGGTAAAGAATTGGTTGCCAATGCAGGAGACATAGGTTTGATCCCTAGGTCAGGCAGATTCCCTGGAGAAGGAAATGGTAACTCACTCCAGTATTCTTGCCTGGAAGTTTGCATGGACAGAGGAGCCTGGCAGGCTACAGTCCACGGGGTGGGCCAAAAGTCAGACATGACTTAGCAACTAAACACCAGCAATGAAGAGACATACTACATTTGAGCAATTTATACTGCATTAAAGGCAATGGCACCCCACTCCAGTACTCTTGCCTGGAAAATCCCATGGACGGAGGAGCCTGGTAGGCTGCAGTCCATGGGGTCACTAGGAGTCGGACATGACTGAGCGACTTCACTTTCACTTTTCACTTTCATGCACTGGAGAAGGAAATGGCAACCCACTCCAGTGTTCTTGCCTGGAGAATCCCAGGGACAGGGGAGCCTGGTGGGCTGCCATTTATGGGGTCGCACAGAGTTGGACACGACTGAAGTGACTTAGCATAGCATAGCATACTGCATTGTGAAAGTGAAAGTGTTCATTGTATTTCAACAACCAGTAAGGTAGCTGAAACTCCTTTAAGCAAGAAAATAAACCAATGTCATCTTTTGTCTATCCGAGCACCCAAAGCATGTCAGCATCCATTTATATTATCAGTAAATATATACGTAAAAAATGCTAAAATGAATTATTGAGATGATTGATATAAAAATATTGTTTTTTGCTTTTATTATACTTTTTAATGACCTAGGTTAAAAAAATGTATTTATTTTATTTACTTTGTATTTTAAAAATTCTGGTGAGGAGAAAAAAAAAAGGAAAATAAATTTGCTTGTAATTTCTGGGTTTTTTTTTTTTAATCCTTTTCTTTTTTAGCTATTGTCTATGCTTTTAGGCATGCATTTTTGCTGCTTGGTAAAAAAAATCATGCAGGTTTATATTTTACAACAAAATTTTGAAAACTATCTATACATGTGATTTACAGTCTCAAACAAAATGACCACAAAAGATAAACAGTCACAATAAGCTTTATTTTTAGTATCTGAGAGGCCACACAATCAGCCAGTCTACTGCTTGTATTATAGAGGCATTTGTTATAATACTTGTTCTATGTATTTTTCTGTTTTAATGATAAGACTAGTTGATGTTGGGAAAGAGAATAAGAAGAAAAATATATCTTAGAGCCAATTTAAAAATTGCAATTTTTCAATGGGAAGGAGTACTTACTTTTCTTTATAACTGAATCACCAGGGCATCTATAGAGCAGATGGCAGTAGGCAACACCATCATTAATTTCTGTACTAGAACTACGCAGGGGGTAAATTATTCTTGGATAATTTGAAGTATTTTCTCTCCAAAAAATGAAATGCTATGTCTATGGAACATGTTTGTTTATAGGGATTTTTTGACTAAAATTCATTTAAGTATGAATGTATTCATATGTGCTTGTATATATGAAAGCACTGAACTGGTCTTGGTTATGACAAAGAAAAGACAATCTACTGAAGAGATTCAGCTTCACGATGTGAAGCTAAGGCTGATCATTTAGGTCTCCCAAATTTGACACCATCTTTCATAAGGTGATCCAAGGATTTAAGAAGGAAAGTTGTTCCTTTCTTTATTATTCACACCAACTATCAACTTAAAAAAAAGGTGGGGGGGAGTTGATAAAAAGGTGCCAAATAACCAGAAATGACAAACGTTTAATGGATTTCAGAAATACACCAGAAATCATCCTGGAGTATAGTGAACATTAAATCATAAACCTAAAATAATCATTGTCACAGGATTGTCTTATTTCTACCCTAAATATGTTAAAATAGTCTTGAAATGTCTAACTTCAAAGCATTAAAAATATGAGTAAAAATCACTCAAATTTAATCTTAGTTAAGTATTTATTATAGCAAATAATGTCATACAATAACTTTTTATTTTAAGACATTAAATTTACATAGTTTAGATTTAGAAATTAATATTTCAAAAGTGTTTTCTAAAAGCATTATTTCTCAAGGTATTCTTGGAATAAAAGAGTTACAAGATCAAGAATTTTGGGAAAAACTACATAACATATACCATTCTTGGAGAATAACAGCACAGATGGGCAAATGAAAAGTTATGAAAAGACCAACTCAGCATTTCTTAAAATTATTTTAATAAACCAGTTTTCATATTTAAAAAGATGCAGTTAATGTAAACCAAAATGGATCTTGCAACTGGGGAATCAGTAATAGCTCAGTTGGTAAAGAATCCTCCTGCAATGCAGGAGACCCCAGTTACATTCCTGGGTCCAGAAGATTCCCTGAAGAAGGGATAGGCTACCCACTCCAGCATTCTCAGCTTCCCTTGTGGCTTAGCTGGTAAAGAATCTCCCTACAATGAAGGAGACCTGGGTTCCATCCCTGGGTTCGGAAGATCCCCTGGAGAAAGGAAAGGTTACCCATTCCAGTATTCTGGCCTGGAGAATTCCATGGACTGTATAGTTCATGGGGTTGCAAAGAGTTGGACATGACTGAGCAACTTTCACTTTCAATCAAAATCTGAAATCTTAAGTCAAATGATGAAGCTGTTTCTTAGTAAAAAATGTGCATGGATTGACTTCTAGTATAGTTAAGTAGCAATGAATTTTGTACTTTATTCAAAATATGTTCTTCATAATAATTAAGAATACTAACTAAAACATGATTGCAAACAAATATCCACCCTCCCTCAAAAAAAAAATAGCTGAAGAGATGGGGCTGTAAAGCATTATGGGAAGTTGGCAGCTGCTGCTTAGATTTTAAATCTTTGTTAACCACTTCATTCAAGCAGCACAATTAAATAGAGAACTAAAAACCTGTTTTCTGTCTTTAGACAAAACTGGCTGTCAAGGTATCTTAGATACCACAATATACAAGACAATGGTCTACATGGAGCCTACATGCAAGGGCCTTATCAGATTTCTACATATGAAGCGGAGGGCGGCAGTGAGGTGTCTGATAAGCATAGAGTGAACACGAAATTGAGCAGGTCCTCTGCCTGCAAGGGGCTTCCATGGTGATGCTAGTGGTGAAGAACCTCCCTGCCAATACAGGAGGCGTAAGAGTTGCAGGTCCGATACCTGGGTCAGGAAGATCCACTGGAGGAAGTCATGGCAGCCCACTCAGTAGTCTTGCCTGGAGAATCCCATGGACAAAGGAGCCTGGCAGGCTACAGTCGTAGGATTGCAAAGAGTTGGTCATTACTGAAGTGACTTAGCACACAAGCACGTGAAATGTAAGATATATACTACATTTGGGCTTTGTGGCTCAGACAGTAAAGAATCTGCCTGCAGTGCGGGAGACCTGGGTTCGATCCCTGAGTTGGGATGATCCCCTGGAGGAGGGCATAGCAACCCACTGCAATATTTTTACCTGGAAAATTCCCATGGACAGAGGAGCCTGGTGGGCTACAGTCCATGGGGTCTCAAGGTGTCAGACATGACTGAGTGACTAAGCACACACAGACATACTACATTTAATTATTTCCATAAAGTGTATGATCTCAAAAAAAAAAAAAAAAAGACTGGAAAAGAAATGCTTTCCTTAAGAAACACATCCTAAATTGAGGAGTAAAACATGTAGCATGAATGACTCATAGGATCATAAGGACACAATCTACAGATTTTATGTTAACAATAATGGGTGTCAGAGCTGTTCTATTGTTGACTTTTGTCCCAGAATTTCATTAAATCCTCTTTGGTCTTACTACCAATATTACTTCCTCCATTTCCTCCCAAGTGGTATGACACTTGCAAAAGGTAGATCGTGACAACCTCTCTTCTAGGGTTACATCGATTTTTCAGCATGCAAAATGCACCTGGTTCCATCAGAATACAGCACCATCATTAGCTCTTGCTATTTTTCATTTGATACTTTTGAAATTGACCGTTATACTGTTAGAAAGCCGTGAGCGGGGCTGAAATCAGGGGAAAGATGTGATTATTTGTATCAGGTCGCTAAGTGCATTGATGATTTTGCAAATTGGTCTTTCACAAAAGAAATTTCTATTTAATTAAACCTGCCAACATTATATGATTGTGGTGTAACACCTACATATACATTATTGAAAAGTCCAATTATGATGTGTTCTCAGTAAAGATCATGTTTTATATAATGAAAGAGGAATGATCACTTTCCCCCTGGAAATGTTCTGAAAACTAATCATCTGGCTCACTTTCTGACAAAGGCATACAGTTATGTGCTTGGGTCATTTTTGGCTGAGGTGGAACATGACAAGCTCTGATTGGCTGTTTGTAGGTATTTATATTTCAAAACTTTGCTTTTCATCAGGACAGAATTCTGGATCTGAGTAACTTTTCTATAGCTTCTTAGGTAACTAGACTTTGCCTCTGCTCTTCCCACATGGCAGGGAGTGTTTATCTGCAGTGATGCTGTTGGTTTTTTACAGAGTGAAACACGCAGGAAGGATGAGTGGTACCTAACCTCCTTCAGGGGCAGAAGGCTTTTCCTCCTTCCTGACCCCCAGAATCTGGGATATTTGCCTGGGCTCTGATGGAAGACATGCCCTGCCCATCAGCCAGGTTTAAAACTCTGCTCTGAGTGACAGATGGGCCAGATGAGGGTGAAATTTCCTGCTGAGGCACCACCAATGTGGATAATTTCAAGAATCCTCCTTCAACCAGGCTTCTCGTGAGCATCCAGTAGAGGCCCTTGGAAAGAGCTTGTGATTCACTCTAAAATTCTGTCTGGAACTTCTGGGAGATTCCTAAGTGTCAGGAGAGCCCACCCATGACCTGTAACAATGTACTAAAATTGTAACAGTCTCCTTAGCCTCTCATATTGCGGTCCCCTCTATTCCTTGTGCTCTGTCAAAGCTGAAACATCCCTAGTGCTCTCCTGGAGGGCTTTCCCTTTCATTTTGTCCGCCTCTTTGCCTTGTGACCTTGGGACCCTGGGACCCTGGTGGGTAAGATAAATTATTATTTTGTAGATTATCAGCTATGTTTTCTTGCCGTTATGGCGGCAACAATGCTCTCTTGCAGATTTTATACCTCTTAAGCCAAAACAGAATGCCATCAGTGCTTTTTGGTATTTCTGTATAACATAATTCTAACATTTTCGTTATCTATAAGTCTGATCAAGTTATATGAAACTATTTAATTTTAATTATGTGCTCCTTAGCAATGACAACTCCCTTATTATTTCTATTCTGTCATAGATTCCCAACGTCATGTGACATAGTAGGAGGTAGCTAGAAAGACAGACACTCCACTGCCTATGGGCTCCCCAGGTGGCTCACTGGTAAAGAATCTGCCTACAAAGCAGGAAATGCAAGGGACTCAGGTTCAATTCCTGGGTCGGGAAGATGCCCTGGAGCAGGAAATGGCAACCCATTCCAGTATTCTTGCCTGGAGAACCCCATGGACAGAAGAGCAAGCAGGCTAGAGTCCATGGGGGTCACAAAGAGTCAGACACAACTGAGTGTGCACAGACACACCACCGCATGTCAAATATCCTTGACAACACACTAAATGTGGACTTGAAAAAATAAATGTGTATGTACCAGCTTTGTAATAGATATTTTCTTTGCACCTATTCAAAGTTTCTCAGCTTTTGATGAAATATTTTGTGATGTTTTTAGTTTTATAATCCATATCATCACATTTATTAAAATAAAAATGAATAATTCAACTAAAGACATTTAAACAGTGCCATGTTTGACATGAGAAGGTTGAACTGTAATTTTAACTACTAGATTCATTAATTCTATCTTGATATAAACACATGCACTTAAATGTAAAATTGGAGTAATTTGGTTGTATAAAATTTAGTTGGAGCCAATCACAGTATAAAATATCTATAGCATTCATATTGAAAATATGTTATTGTAAACCATAAATTTATATCTAAAAGAAAAACACATCTTTTCTTAGTGATTTTCCCAATAATGTTCTGGAGTTAGGCAGACTCAGAATTGTGATGTGATTTTTACTGATATGAAAGCTGAGGATAAAACATTTTAATTATTTTGATGAGGGTCACAGAGCTAGATTTCCCTGATAGCTCAGTTGGTAAAGAATCTGCCTGCAATGCAGGGGACTCCGGTTCAATTCCTAGGTCAGGAAGATCTGCTGGAAAGGGGATAGGCTACCCACTCCAGTATTCTGGCCTAGAGAATTCCATGGGATGTACAGTCCATGGGATCGCAAAGAGTTGGACATGACTGAGCGAATTTCACTTTCATTTTATTTGGGGCTTCCCTCATAGCTCAGTTGGTAAAGAATCTGCATGCAATACAGGAGACTCTGGTTGGATTCCTGGGTTAGGAAAATCTGCTGGAGGAGGGGTAGGGTACCCACTCCAAGAAGCCCATTCTTGGGCTTCCCTTGTGGCTCAGCTGGTAACGAATCTGCCTGCAATGCAGGAGACCTGGGTTCTATCCCTGGGTTGGGAGGTTCCCCTGGAGAAGGGAAAGGCTACCCACTCCAATATTCTGGCCTGGAGAATTCCATGGACTGTATAGTCCATGGGGTAGCAGGGTCAGACACAACTGAGTGACTTTCACTTTCACTTCAATTCTTTCAATGCTTCCTAAGGTTCACTTGACTTCACAATCTAGGATGTTTGGCTCTAGGTGAGTGACCACACCACGGTGGTGATCCAGGTCAAGACCTTTTTTGGACTTCCCTGTAGCTCAAATGGTAAAGAACCTGCCTGCAATGCAGGAGACCAGGGATTGATCACTGGGTCAGGAAGATCTTCTGGAGAAGGGAATGGCAGCCCACTCCAGTATTCTTGCCTGGAGAATTCCACGGACAGAGAAGTCTGGCGGGCTACACCATAGGGTCACAAAGAGTTGGACACGACTGAGAAACACACACAGAGCAAGGAGTTGAAACTCAAATCCTGGGCTCTTTTCAACCACAAATTTTTGCTTTCTTCTTCACAACCACCTTTGCATCACATGGTATCTGCCAAGCAGGTTTTGCAGGGACAGCCTTAATATGAGAAGCCTGTAGACCTCTTTGGCAGCACAGAAATATGGTCTCCTTGGCATTATCAATAGTTTTGCTAGAATTTAGAGCTCTACACTGTGCAGTTCATCTTGAAGTCATTACTTATTTGTGTGATCTTGAAAAATATATTTTATGTTGCTTAGTTTTAGATTTCTCCAAAGTAAAATGGGAAGAGATTTAGGAATTAGGCTAGATAACATGTGATTAATCTGATGTTGAAGCTGAAGCTCCAATACTTTGGCTACTTGATGCCAAGAGCCGACTCACTGGAAAAGACCCTGATGCTGGGAAAGATTGAGGGCAGGAGGAGAAGGGGACGACAGAGGATGAGATGGTTAGATAGCATCACCAACTCGGGCATGATTTTGAGCAAACTCCAGGGAGATAGTGGAGGACAGGAAAGTCTGGCGTGCTATAATCCATGGGGTCACAAAGAGCTGGACATGACTTAGCGACTGAATGACAACATTCAGTAAACTTTCACAATTGCACGTTAAACTTTTTTTTTTTTTTAAAGTGGGAATCATTGCAGAGAACTAAGTGAATCTCATAGGTATGATGCAATTGTATTTTTTTTTTTTTTTTTGCTCCTAGGCAGACATGCAAACCTGGGCAAATAAGTAGCCCAAAAAATTAAGATTGGAAATACTAATGAAAATCAAGCAGAAATATTAGTAATTCTAACTATAGAATTCTACTAATCAAAGCAATATAATGATGACTAGTTTAATTTGAAGATATCTTAGAATAAATGCTAGAGACCATGAGCTATTAGAGTAATAAATTATACAAATAAATCAGAAATAAAATTCTATTCCTGTTTTTTGCCTTTTTTTTTTTCTTGGTCAGTAATATGTGCCTGACTCTTACCACTCCATTTAGTTCTTCAATGCACATTATGTTGATGAAAAAATGAAACAACTGGTTTTTCTTTTGACCTCTTATGGAATTTCTGGACTAAAATTCTCTCTCACAAACTCATATATTATTCATTATGGAGGCATTAAAGGAAAAATCTTAAAAGCCAGAGCATTGTAAAGACTGAGTCTTTCTCCTTTAGTATTAAGACTTTGGAAACACAAGGGAGTAAAATATGCATATATACATTCATACTTTAAAAAATCTGATCAAAATTTAATTGGAAGTAATGGAAAACAAAATTCACATTGACTGATTTCTAGCAACAATCATTAAATGCAAGATTACATCCATCTGCAGCATGAATTTAACAAATTCTTGTCATCAGCTAAATTATAAACACAATTAAAACTGATTGTTTTTATGACAATAAATTGCAACAATTTAATGATTTATAGAGTTAAATGGAAATTACTTATGGATATTATAGTTGCAATTTTCTTATAAGTCTAAAGTTATTCTAAAATAAAAAAGCTTATTTACTAAGTTACTAAAAAAATATATGGACTTTCTGCCCTTCCAGAAAAAACTTACTTCAAACTAATCATTGACTTTCCACTTTCAAATGTTGACTCCATGTGGATAAGGCATATTTTTAGATACAAATTTTATAGCCGTGTTTCATTTGCTGGAATGTCAGAAGCAAGTAGTTTCATTACTAGAATTTTTTTTGAACTTTTTTTCTCCCAGAGCTATTATCCTAAATGTGGATATTGATGGTGCTACCCATGCAGTAGAAACATTATAGCTACATAACTTTCAAATATTTTATATAAATCTTTGGTATAATGTCACTCCTGGCAACCAGCTGTGCTGTGATATGTCACAATGATGAATCATCAGACATGGTAGAAATCTAAAGGACAGTTATATAAGAACCTGTATTAATAAACATAATTTTCACAAGTGCAAAATGAACATTTGCATATATTCTGAAATCTTCTATAGCATTTACTCCAAAGTTTCTAGTACATGGCCATTTTTAGAATCATAATGATTTGCATGTGATATTTCACTGGGAAACAAATTCTTTCTGCTGACATATTTCAGACTGAAACTTAATTGTAAAACACATGATTATGTTATAGCAGGACCTCATGTAAGTACCTTACGAAATTACACTAGATTTCCAGTCTGGGTGGGATAGTGGTGACTCTTTTCTCCCTGCTGCTTCCCTGCTAGCTCAGTGGTAAAGAATCCACCTACCAGTGCAGGAGATGTCAGTTCAATCCCTGGACCAGGAAGATCCCTTGGAGAAGAAAATGGCAACCCAATCCAGTACTCTTACCCGGAGAATTCCATGGACAGAGGAGCCTGGCACAATATTGGCCATGGGGTTGAAAGAGTCAAACAGGACCAAGTGACTAAACAAAAACAACAACACCTCCCTGTTAAGTGCAAATAAAAACCCAGAAAGGTGTTCAAGAGACAGTCAGAACACAACTCTAAAATGAGGAAAGAGGAAAGTAAACTGGTTAGGGACATTAGGTAGGGCTGCATGGACAGCAGGAACACAGGATATCTTGCAAACATCTCTACCCCAAAACGTGGCAAAGAGCCAGAATTTCTTGATGGAAAAAAAACAAGGCAAGATGGATTGAGTAGGTTCATTCTCCCCACAGATCAAGTATGAGGCTTGCCAGCAGTACCAAGTGAGCCTGGCTGGGTTGGAGAGAACTAATCAGAAGCACCTTGACCGTAGGACTCCAGGAAAAGTGCCTTCCACGATGGACCCCTAGGTCTGGGATGCTCACCTTGCCCAGAGACGACAATCCATCGACCGGGGGGATCCCGCCACAGCTGCCTCCCTCCCAAGAAGCACTGTTAGTCTCCTGCGCAAGAAATTCTTTCTTCACCTGGAGACAGTCAGCAGCCTGGCCCGAGGACATCCCTTCTATCCCTTCATTGGGAGACTCAGCAACACAGCGTGATAGTAACCAAGTGAACCAAAATTGCCCTGCCAAGTTTCTGAGTCGGTAGGAAACTTTCTCACACATCATTATTCATCCAGTTAAACTCAGATGCTGCCATTATCCTGAGAAGTTGAGTCAGTCTCCCTCATGGACACTTCCCTGGTGCATGGACGTCCTGACAGGCAACTGCTTCCCCCACGTCATTTTTTTCTATGAGGAAATGAGTATTTCCTAGGAAATCTATTCATTGAGTCCTTGAGACACCCATAACAATTGTAACATAATTTTAATGTGCGTGCGTGCTAAATTGCTTCAGTCAGGTCTGACTCTTTGGGACCCTGTGGACTATAGCCCTCCAGTTCCTCTGTGCATGGGATTCCCCAGGTAAGAATATCGGAGTGGGTTGCCATTTCCTCCTCCAGGGGTTCCTCCTTTCCCAGGGATCGAACCCACATTTTTTAAGTCCAACACAGGACGTGCCTGCATTGGTAGGTGGGCCCTTTACCGCTAGTGCCACCTGAGAAGCCCCTATTTTTTTAATGTAATTTTGCAACTGAAATACACCTCAGTTTTCTCAACAAAACAATCACTGTGAAATTATTTAGGCATTGTTTCTTAAGTATGATAAGGCACAATATGATGTGATGGTAAATAATACATCATGTAGCAATTTCACTATGTAAAATTCGTGTGCGATTTGGGGTAAAAAAAAGTTGTCTTAAAATAAATATTACATTAGTTTTGTTGGAAAATCACGTGACTGAAAATGTCAGGCTATTGAATCATGGCGAGTCTTAACGACAGAGAACTTGAGGGGTTAATGATGAGGAACTATAAGTGGAAAAGCCATATGTCTCAACCACAAAATTCAGAGAAGAGCCAGAGGACACAAATCCTCATCCAAAAACATCAAGTGTATCACTGTCAGTGTCTGGCTCTTCTTAGCACCAAGAACTACTTGACCCACGGATAAAGAGAATGAACACAAATGCTAAGTGGAGAAGATGGTTAAATATGCGAAGTGATGTAGAATCAAATAGAACTAAACACAGAAACAATAACAGAACAATTACTCTTCATACAGGAGGCTCGTGGGATTCCTCTTGCTTCCTTCCTTCCCCCTTGCTTCGTTTCTTGCACACTATGTGTAATTATTTCATTATCTTTCAACTGCTAACTCTCAAATGCAGGATTCTTGCTACAAACTGAATTCTGTTCTCACCCTCTGCCAAATCCACATGTTGAAGCCCAAAACCCCAGCATGACTGTATTTGGAGATGGAAGCTTTTGGAAGGTAATTAAATGACATCATACAGTTGGGCCTCTGATTTGATAGGATTAACATCCTTATAAGAAGACCCTAGTGCACTAAGTGGTAAAGAACCCGCCTGCCAATGCAGGAGACAGCACGGGTTCTATCGCTGGGTCAGGAAGATCCCCTGGAGGAGGGTATGGCAACCCATTCCAGTGCTCTTGCTTGGAGAATCCCACGGACAGAGGAGCCTAGCAGGCTACAGTCCATCGGGTTGCAAAGAGTTGGACATGACTAAGGTGGCTTAGCATCCACAAGAAGACACAAGAGAAAAGGCATGAAAGCTCACAGTGAGGAAGTAAGCTCTTCAATCCAGGAAGAGGGCCGTCACCTGAACCCAGCCCTCCGGCCTCCAAAACTGCAAGAAAATGCACTTTTGTTTTTTCAGCCACAAAGCCTGTTGTGTTTCTTATTTCAGCCTGAACTAAGACAATACTTGTCACATATCTGAGCTATGAAAGATGAGGGGAGTAATTTTGTATGAAAGATGTCATATACAAGAACATCAGATTTGAAATGCTTTTATGGCATGTATGATATGTGTATTCATATTTACAGTGTAATATATACACAATTTACCAAAATGTGGATACATAGTACTTTATGAAAAATGCATCTGGAGTTTAGGAGAATGTTAGGGGTTGGAGAGAATTATGGCTGAGGTTGAAAGTTCTCAACCTCAGGGTAAGTGAGCATGAAGGTGAGTCTTGACCAGGGTGTAGGTGTGTAAGAGGGTTTCTCACACTCATGTCCCTTTCCAGGAATGTCTCAAGGTCTAGCCCTGACCCAGAGCCTGGATAAACAATACAAAGGGCTAGTTTTCCATGGTGGTTTAGTCATTAAGCCTCGTGTGACTCAAGAACTCTGGAGTGGATTGCCATCTCCTCCTCCAGGGGATCTTTCCAACCCAGGGATCAAACCTATATCTCCTGATTGGCGGGCAGATTCTTTACCAACTGAGCCCCCAGGGAAGCTGCACCATCACACTAGAATATATTTAGTACATTTTCTTTTATAGAGATTGTATCCTTTGTTTAGAAAATGCTATGCAAAATGAAATATACTCTCTGCAAATTTCTGTATTTATTTTCTATTGCTGTGTAAGAGATTTAGTAGTTTAAACAAGTTCTTTTTTAAAAAGTTTTTATTTTTTAACTTTTATAATTGAAAGTTGATTTACAATGTTGTGTTACTTTCAGGTGTACAAAAATCTTATTCAATTACATATATGTAATATATTCTTTTTCACATTCTTTTTCCATATAGGTTGTTGCTGCTGTTGTTTAGTTGCTAAGTTGTGTCCGACTCTTTGAACCCCATGGAGTGAAGCTCGCCAGGCTTCCCTGTCCATCAGTATCTCCTGGAATTTGTTTAAACTCATGTCCATTGAGTCAATGATACCATCCAACCATCGCATCCTTTGCCACCCCCTGAAGGAGACTCCTACCTTCAATCTTCCCCAGCATCAGGGTCTTGTCCAATGAGGTGTCTCTTTGCATGAGGTGGCCAGAGAATTGGAGCTTCAGCTTTAGCATCAGTCCTTCCAATCAGCATTCAGAGTTGGTTTCCTTAGGGCTGACTGGTTTGATCATTTCCGTGCTGTCCAAGAACCACAGTTCAATAGCCTCAATTCTTTAGCACTCACCCTTCCCTGGAGAAGGGAATGGCTACTTACTCCAGGATTCTTGCCTGGAAAATTCCATGGACAGAGAGGACTCACAAAGAGTTGGAGACAGTCTGAGCAACCTTCACTTTGCATATAGGTTATTACAGAGTACTGAGTAGTTTTCCCTATACTATGCAGCAGGTCCTTATTGACTGTCTGTTTTATATAGAGTAGTGTGTATATGTCAATCCCAAACTTGTTTATCCCGTGGTTTCCTTGAGGGTGGAATCCAGCACATTAGGTGGCTGGCCTGCTGATTCCTAAGGCTGAACTCGGTGTGCCAGCAGATGGTGTAAGCAAACCTCAGCTCTGTCTCTCTGGAGGTCATGTCTCCACATTTCAGGCTGGTGATAGACCCAGCAAGGTGGTTCTCTAATGGATACAAACAAGTCCTTGGTTTTCAGTTTCTCCTGATTTTTTCTGTTGTAAGAAAAGACCCACACTTCCACGCCCTTTACCTGCAGAAGCTAAAATTGGAAGTCCCATCAGCTATGTATATATATGGAATTTTTGTTTTAAAATGTTCTGCCTCCTAAACTATTTTTCTCATGATATCATCTGACCTTAGATAACGCTCAAAAATTATGTTAGATTTATTTCAATTTGTTTTTCAAGAGGCTTAAATACTCCTGATTATTTTCCACTCAGTGAAGCATTCGCTTCCTACTGTTAAGAACATAATGACATAATGTGAACTATTGTTCAATGAAATGCCATTGAAAAATGCAGGCCATTAAGGGGAGTCAAAGGCTTTAAAAGTTTTCTAAATCTAATGAAAACTAAGAAACAAAATATGTCACACAGAAGCAAGGAGAGAACAATTGAAGCTTTGATTGTATTGCATATTCTGGCAAAAACTAATATCTGGAATATTTACTGTAATGGATGAGTATGGGTATTAAGAAACAAATGATGTAAAAGAAAGAGGAGAATAAAGGACTTTGAATGGAGGACTGAATAGTTTTACTTTCAAACTAAATAGGAAAAAGGGAGTAAGAGTGTTGTGATTGATGAGTAGTTCTGGAGACAATCACCCATCAGCTGCTTTATTTGTGGTGGAGAAGAAAGACTAAACTTAGGAAAAAATGAACAAATTGTTATCACTGTTGAGAGAAAAATAAATATAAAGCAAATTGATGAAATTAAATGACAATACTGAAAAATAAGAACACGTGTATTATTTGAGTTTTATTAAAATTATAAGCATTGTAGCCATAAGTTCTTTTGTAGCCATAAGCCTTAAGAAAAAGACTTTTAAAAGCATTAGACAATATGTTACTGGGAACATTTTTTACATAGAAACACTAGTCTGCGTATAAATTGTATAACTTAAAAAAATAGTTTTATTTTAAGTCATTTATTGTTATTTTCCCTAATACATTTGTCTTTTGTTTTAAGGTAATTATGCAATGTCATTCAGAGTTGAATGAAACCATTCATTTTAAAAAACCATAATACAAACCAATGTAGAAGAAAATAATGCTTACTTGTATAAATCTTGAATAAATCTTAGCCAAATTTTATACCAATTGTTATTGAAAAGTAGAAATTATCCTTGAAGACCATTGTTATGTCAAGGGTGGGAGAGGAGTCTGTATGGACAGGAAGAATCCTTTTCATCACTAATATAATTAAAAATTGGTGCCTGAGACCTGAGTTTGTGGCATTCTTTGCTCCAACTTCAAGGCCAGAAATGGAGTCAAGTCTTTCTCACATCACCTCTCTCTGACTTTCTTTTCTGCCACCTTCTACTTCTGGTAACTCACATAATTAGGTTGACCCAGGCAAATAATCTAGTGTGATTTCTCTAATGTTAGCTTGTAATTGCTCATAACTGTTATAACTAGCTTATAACAAACATAACTGTGTCTGCAGTACTGGCTAAGTGCATGCTGGCTAAGTCACTTCGGGTGTGTCTGACTCTTTCGGACCCCATGGACTACAGCCCACCAGGCTCCTCTGTCCGTGGGATCCTCCAGGCAAGAATACTGGAGTGGGTTTCCATTTCCTTCTCCAGAGGATCTTCTTGACCCAGGGATCAAACCTGTGTCTCTTATGTCTCCTGCATTGGCAGGCAAGTTTTTTTGTTTTTTTTTTTTTTTTACCACTAGCACCACCTTTTACCCCATCTAGAAGTGCTAGTATTGAATATTAAGACACAGCAGAGCATAGTTTTAAAACCACTATTATAGTGGGAAATGATGGGTTTTAGGAACTAGTAACAACATCTTCGGAGAAGGCAATGGCACCCCACTCCAGTACTCTTGCCTAGAAAATCCCATGGGTGGAGGAGCCTGGTAGGCTGCAGTCCATGGGGTCGTTAGAGTCGGACACGACTGAGCGACTTCACTTTCACTTTTCACTTTCCTGCATTGGAGAAGGAAATGGCAACCCACTCCAGTGTTCTTGCCTGGAGAATCCCAGGGACGAGAAGCCTAGCTGGCTGCCGTCTATGGGGTCGCACAGAGTCGGACACGACTGAAGCAGCACAGCAGCAGCAACAGCAGCAGCAGCAGCATCTTTGTTTGTAGTGATGCTTGCTAAGGCCCACTTGACTTCACATTCCAGGATGTCTGGCTCTAGGTGAATGATCATACCATCGTGATTATCTGGGTCATGAAGCTCTTTTGTGTACAGTTCTTCTCCTGTATTCTTGCTACCTCTTCTTAATATCTTCTGCTTCTGTTAGGTCCATACCATTTCTGTCCTTTATCGAGCCCATCTTTGCATGAAATGTGCCCTTGGTATCTCTAATTTTCTTGAAGAGATATCTAGTCATTTCCATTCTTATGTTTTCCTCTATTTCTTTGCTTTGACCACTGAGGAAGGCTTTCTTATATCTCCTTGCTATTCTTTGGAACTCTGAATTCAGATGCTTATATCTTTCCTTTTCTCCTTTTCTTTTTGCTTCTCTTCTTTTCACAGCTATTTGTAAGGCCTTCTCAGACAGCCATTTTTCTTCTTTGCATTTCTTTTCCATGTGGATGGTCTTGATCCCTGTCTCCTGTACAATGTCAGGAGCCTCCATCCATAGTTCATCAGGCACTCTGCTATCAGATCTAGTCCATTAAATCTCTTTCTCACTTCCACTGTATAATCATAAGGGATTTGATTTAGGTCATACCTGAATGGTCTAGTGGTTTCCCCCACTTTCTTTAAGTCTGAATTTGGAAATAAGGAGTTCATGATCTGAGCCACAGTCAGCTCTGTGTCTTGTTTTTGCTGACTGTACAGAGCTTCTCCATCTTTGGCTGCAAAGAATATAATCAATGAATTCCAGTTGAGCTATTTCAAATCCTGAAAGATGATGCTGTAAAAGTGCTGCACTCAATATGCCAGCAAATTTGGAAAACTCAGCAGTGGCCACAGGACTGGAAAATATTCATTTTCATTCCAATCCCAAAGAAAGGCAATGCCAAAGAATGCTCAAACTACTGCACAATTGCACTCATCTTACACGCTAGTAAAGTAATGCTCAAAATTCTCCAAGCCAGGCTTCAGCAATACGTGAACGGTGAACTTCCAGATATTCAAGCTGGTTTTAGAAAACGCAGAGGAACCAGAGATCAAATTGCCAACATCCGCTGGATCATTGAAAAAGCAAGAGAGTTCCAGAAAAACATCTATTTCTGCTTTATTGACTATGCCAAAGCCTTTGACTGTGTGGATCACAATAAACTGTGGGAAATTCTGAAAGAGATGGGAATACCAGACCACCTGGCCTGCCTTTTGAGAAACTTGTGTGCAGGTCAGGAAGCAACAGTTAGAACTGGACATGGAACAACAGACTGGTTCCAAATAGGAAAAGTAGTACGTCAAGTCTGTATATTGTCACCCTGCTTATTTAACTTATATGCAGAGTACATCATGATAAACAGTGGGCTGGAAGAAGCACAAGCTGGAATCAAGATTGCCAGGAGAAAATATCAATAACCTCAGATATGCAGATGACACCACCCTTATGGCAGAAAGTGAAGAGGAAATAAAAAGCCTCTTGATGAAAGTGAAAGTGGAGAGTGAAAAAGTTGGCTTACAACTCAACATTCAGAAAACAAAGATCCTTGGACTGCAAGGAGATCCAACCAGTCCATCCTAAAGGAGATCAGTCCAGGGTGTTCATTGGAAGGCCTGATGCTGAAGCTGAAACTCCAATACTTTGGCCACCTCATGCGAAGAGTTGACTCACTGGAAAAGACCCTGATGCTCAGAGGGATTGGGGGCAGGAGGAGAAGGGGATGACAGAGGATGAGATGGCTGGATGGCATCACCGACTCAATGGACATGAGTTTGAATGAACTTCGGGGGTTGGTGATGGACAGGAAGGCCTGATGTGCTGTGTTTCATGGGGTTTGAAAGAGTCAGACACAACTGAGCGATTGATCTGAACTGAACTAAACAACATCTTAATGTGCGATAACTGGACTCCACTTTGTTGTCAAGCAGCCTAGAGCAGGTTAACTCCTCTCCTACATCTATGAGCAGAAGTAAAACAGCTACTGTTTTTTCCAAGTGTTTCCATTCAGTTATGACCTTCTCATTGGGATTCAGAAACATTATCTTCTACAAAACTAAGAATAATAGACAAAGGGCTCAAATTCAATATGACCATCACTAAACTTATCACTACTATTCTTCAAACCTTACTTTACCTTCCAACTAATGTCCTTCTAGAATCACTATTTTCTTAAATGTCTGTAAGTGTTACTTCCATCCAACCAGGCAGAAAAATATAAGACTATTCACTCAAAAATATATTTAGTGAGCCAAATATTTAGTGAGCCAAATATTTAAATTAGATATACCGTATGGGGTTTGATCCCTGGCTTAACTGATAAGGAATCTGCCTGTAATACAGGAAACCCGAGTTCAATCCATGGGTCAGGAAGATTCCCTAGAGAAGGAAATGAAAACCCACTCCAGTATTCTTGCCTGGAGAATTCCATGGAAAGAAGAGTCTGGCAGGTTACAGTCCATGGAGTCACAAAGAGTCAGACAAGACTGACCAACTAACACTTTGACTTTTTTACTTTTTCTTACTATATGGGTGATGAATGAAAGTTACTCAGCTGTGTCTGACTCTTTGTAACCCCAAGGACTATAAAGTCCATGGAATTCTCCAGGCCAGAATACTGGAGGGGGTAGCCTTTCCCTTCTCCAGGGGATTTTCCCAACCCAGAGGTCAAACCCCGGTCTCCCACAATGCAGGCGGATTCTTTACCAGCTGACCCACAATATCCTATACTAAATTATAAAATTGTCTCACAAAATAGTCTATTCATATTTTACCCTCTAGTGACCATATAGTTCAGTTCAGTTCAGTCGCTCAGTCGTGTTCGACTCTTTGCGGCCCCAGCACTGAATCTGCAACTGGACTGCAGCACGCCAGGCCTCCGTGTCCATCACCAACTCCCGGAGTTTACTCAAATCCATGTCCATTGAGTTGATGATGCCATCCAACCATCTCATCCTCTGTTGTCCCCTTCTCTCCTGTCTTCCATCTTTCCAAGCATCAGGATCTTTTCAAATGAATTTGTTCTTTGCATCAGATAGCCAAAGTATTGGCATTTCAGCTTCAGCATCAGTTCTTCCAGTGAATATTTAGGACTGATTTCCTTTAGGATCAACTGGTTGAATCTCCTTATAGTCCAAGGCACTCTCAAGAGTCTTCTCCAACACCACAGTTCAAAAGCATCCATTCTTTGGCACTTATCTTTCTTTAGGCCACTACTGCTGCTGCTGCTAAGTCTCTTCAGTCGTGTCCGACTCTGTGCGACCCCATAGACGGCAGTCCACCAGGCTCCCCCGTCCCTGGGATTCTCCAGGCAAGAACACTGGAGTGGGTTGCCATTTCCTTCTCCAATGCATGAAAGTGAAAAGTGAAAATAAAGTTGCTCAGTCGTGTCTGACTATTGGCCACCCCATGGACTGCAGCCTACCAGGCTCCTCCATCCATGAGATTTTCCAGGCAAGAGTACTGGAGTGGGGTGCCATTGCCTTCTCCTTTAGGCCACTAGTAAAAAGAAAAAAAAAAAAGTGTAATTTAAGGGTAGACTCTCTTTCCATTACTTAAAACATACTTCCTAGAGGATCTACTCTTAAGAAAGTGTAGTTATTCATCAACCATGATGCCTATGATCTTATTTTAAACTTTCCACTTGCTCATGTTTTATTTCTCACTCCTTTTCTCCTGTTCTTAATTTTGTCATGATGAATTCCAAATGGCCTTCTAACTGCAATTCAATGTGTGAATTCTATTACTTTAGTATAAAAATTATTTTGGTAAAAATAATATTGTTCATCCATCTATCATTGATCCCAAGACTATATGCCAGGCACTGTACTAGTTCCTAAGCCTATTAGAGAAGTAGAGAAATAATGATCATGTGGTCAGTGTCTAATAAAAAAAAAGCTAACAAAAATTAACTCTGATGTGGATAAAATGGTACCAGAGATGCGACAAAGGCAGTGGCGTCGTCCTTTGAACGGGCTTCACGTGCTCCTGTGTCTGGAAGGATGAATGAGCCAACAGAGAAGCAGAATAATTCCAATCCACAAAATGAGAAGAATGTGCAAGACAGGAGAACATGGGGGAAAAAGTACAGGGCAAAGCAAGTAATTTGGGATGATTAAATTGTAAAGGGCAGAGAAATAGAGCAGCAGCTGAGAGTGTAGAGAACAAAACAGAAGCAAGAGAAATGCCAGCATATGGCCAGCCCTGGTAATTAATATGAATATTCTAATATCGTATGAGTTCATTATCACTTTAGAACCGTGTGTCCCAATTGTGCATATCTAATTTCTGCTCAAGCACTTGATATGACAACGTGTTAACATTTATAGTCTGCAACAGGAAATAGGCAAATAGTGAAAATAAGCATGATGCTCATCCATTTTTCAGACTCAGTGAATTGTAACATCATGATCAAGTCTGAATTTCTGAATTAAACATTAGTTTTTCTGTATTAAAGAATAATTGAATTACTAAAATTTTTCTTTCAAATAAAATTGTTAATTGGATTCATTTCAGAATTGCATGTAAAAATCTATGTTCAACCAAACTGGAAACCTCATACACAGTATACAGGATGTTACTATTAACAGAATATGTATGACCTCATAATGTTGGTCATTATTCAGAGAACAGACATGAAGGTGCCTCTTCTAGAGCATAGTTATTATTTTGTTACCAAAATTTCTTGACCCTGATTGTATTGACTCTGCTTCACCAGCACTTTCGTAATCTTTTCAACATCCACAGTAATAGGGTCAAAATCCAGGGTAAAAATTTAAAAGCATCAATACCTGAGTCCACAAATGGACGTATTTTCTACACGTTTTTGATTTGTTTAGTAATTATAGAGAGTTACAGGAGGTTTTCACTAAGACTGGTTAATGTCTCTCTTCTTGAAATGACAACTTTAGTTGCAATGAGGAAAGTGGGTGTGAGTTAGAGATTTATCAGGGATTTAAAAAATAATTGCCTCTTTGTGTTCCAGATAAGGGATTATGATGGTCTCAACTAAAAGCATTTATAATAGAAGAGTATTGATTAAAGAACAATTTTGAAAACTTGTTAATATAACTTGAAAAGAGTTTGGTTGTGGATGACAGAAAGCAGTGAATGTCACAGAAGGCCAACTAAATATATCCAGAAATTCTATTGTTTAATTTAAAATTTTGAATATCAGAAAAACATCAAAAAGAACTTAATCCAATCGGTCATTGCAATGATGCTTTTTATAATACTAGACCATATGTATTCAAGGTCAGTCAAGGTAGAGAGGTTTTTATCATCTTCAAAAATCTCATTCTTTCATATGTATTCAGATTGTGTTCTTCAAAGTTTGAGAGCTTATTACTCTGATCTTCTTGTTTTGTTTTGAGTTTGTACACTGGTATGAATGATGAGGAAAGACCTCAGCATTTATCTTTTTGGATAATATTATGGAAGCTAATCCTTGAAAACTTATTTTCCACATTTGTGCCTCTCTCATAAATGCGGTAATTTAGCATTTTTTCAATCATACGTCTCTGCATTCTGATGTTTGCTTCTCATTTCATTAGCCATCCAGACAGCTGGGAGCTATTCCTCCTTCTCCTCCAATTTGGTGCATATAACACAGGAATGTGAGCCTGGAATATTAATCATGAATGCAATACAGTCATTTAAAAAAATTCGAAGAGCTACTGAAGGAGACAACCTAAGCACCTAACCTCATTATCCTCGACCCATGAGCATGGTACACCACCCAAGTTCACAGGAACACTATGAGGGTTGCAGTCAGATAATTTAAGAATGGAATAGAAATTACACTTATAAAAAAGATGTTACATTGTAAAACATGCATAAAATAAAATTTACCTTTTAAACCATTCTTATCTGTGACAATAGGAACATTCACATGGTTTTGCAACAATCAGCACCATCCACCTCTGAGTTTTTTTCCTCTTCTCTAGCTGAAACCCCACATGCATTAAGCAACAGCTCCACGCTCCCCTCTCCTATCCCCTGGCAACCACCATCTTACTTCCTCTCTCTGTGAATTTGACTACAATTAGAACCTCATATAAGTGGAATCACACAGCGTTTGTCTTTTTTGTGATTGGCCTATTGCCCTAAGCGTGATGTCTTCAAGACGTTTCCACGTTACAGTCCATGTCAGTATTTTCTTCCTGTTTAAGGCTAAATAATATTCCATTGTATGAATAGACTGGGCTTCCTGGGAACATAGTGATAAAGAATCCACCTGTCAATGCAGGAGATGCAGGAGACACTGGTTTGATCCTTGGTTTAGGAAGATCCCCTGGAGTAGGGAATGTCTAACCACTCCAGTATTCTTGCCTGGGAAATTCCATGGACAGAGGAGCCCGGTGGGCTACAGTCCATGGGGTCACAAGGAGTCAAACGTGACTGAGCAATAGAACACGCACACGTGTACAGACCACATTTTTAAAATCAATTCATCTATAAATGGGAAAACTGGCTTGATTCCACTGCTACTATTTTGAATAGTTCTCTTATAAAAATAAACATATAGGTATCTGTTTGACTCCCTATTTTCAGTTCTTTTGAATATACATACTTAGAAGTAGAATTGCTGGATTTTATGGTAATTCTGTTTAAATTTTCTGAAGGATTGCCATACTGTTTTCCATAGTGGCTGCACCATTTTATGTTCCCACTAGCAATATATAAGAATTCCACTTTCTCTGCAACCTCTCCAACATTTGTGTTTTTTTTATTTTTTAATAATAATCATCCTAATGAGTACACAAATACCTCTTAAAGTTTTGTCTAAACAGTCCTAGTGCTATGCATGTGCTGTGCCTGTGTTCTCAGTCATGTCCAGCTCTTTGTGACTCCATGGACTGTAGCCCACCCTGCTCCTCTGTCCATGGGATTTCCCAGGCAAGAATACTGAAGTGGGTTGCCATTTGCTTCTCCAGGGGATCATTCTTCACCACTGGTGCCACGTGGGAAGCCCAAATAGTCCTAACAATAAGGTAAATGCAATTCTACTACTACTACTACTACTAAGTCGCTTCAGTCTTGTCCGACTCTGTGCGACCCCACAGACGGCAGCCTGCCAGGCTCCCCCATCCTTGGGATTCTCCAGGCAAGAACACTGGAGTGGGTTGCCATTTCCTTCTCCAATGCATGAAAGTGAAAAGTGAAAGTGAAGTCACTCAGTCGTGTCCAACTCTTAGCGACCCCACGGACTGCAGCCTACCAGGCTCCTCCATCCATGGGATTTTCCAGGCAAGAGTACTGGAGTGGGGTGCCATTGCCTTCTCCGAAATGCAATTCTAGTAAACATAAATAAATGATCTTGTACTATAACTTACCAGTTCCCAGCTTAAGAGTTTTCATATAGACAGCAATATGGCACTAAAATTATGTAATATATTTGAGCTGCTATGTAAGGCTATAGTGCCAATCATAGTAAATCTGTAAGTATCAAATTAGAAATGTGGACATGTTAAATTTATGTAATTTGATATGTCAAATGAATTTAATAATTAACAAAAGAGAATTCTCAAAAACCATAGCAAATTTCCATAATAGGGTATCGTGTGTATCTCAGGGGCCCATGACCATAGTTTGGCAATCACCTGGAAGGATTCTTATAACTTAACAATAAGTTAAACTCATGGATGAGGTTTATTTGAGCAAAGGATACAGGGCGGCAACATAGGAAAATACATACACTGGATTGTCAAAAAATTTCATTTGTGTTTTTCCACTAGGCCAAGCCAGTACACTGAGGCTGATAGAATTCCTCAGCCTAGGCTTCTAAGGCTTCCTTCTCTCTGCAAAGACCACAGGATTTGCTTTTCCTTCTATCCACAAACAACAAAGATACACATAAGATACTTGTACCTAAGGAAGCCCACTCAAGTCATGGGATCCATAATTTGTAAATGGGCCTACTCCAAACTCAGCAGTTTAAAACAACAAACAGTTATTCTCTCATAGCTAATGAGAGACCAGAATCTGGGTGGCTTAGGCGCCTCTGGAGGGAGGACCCTCCTGAGACTGCAGACAAGCTATCAGCTGCAGCTGAGTTATAAGAAATTTTAACTGTGGAAGAGGATCCACTTCTAAGCTCATTCTCCTGGTGGTTGGCAGGCCTAGTCTCTCACAACACAGGCCCATTCACAGAGCTGCCTTGTACCACGGCAGATAACTCCCTGGAGGAGAGAGATGAAAGAGGGAGAGAAAGAGGAGTGTGAAGAGGCCACATGGAGGCCACAGTGGTCTTACAACCATCTGCTTTGCACAACCCATTCTCAGAAGTCACATCCCATCACTTCTTTACACTATTAGCAAGAAGCAAGTAACTCATCCCATCTCATATTCAACAGGAAGGGACTGCGCAGGGGTTATCAGCTCCGGGATCTGGTTTCATTGTGTTTACCTTTGAGTCCACTTCCACACAATGTAGAACGTCCACACCAAATTCTTGGCTTTTTAATATTTTATGTTACTTATGTTTCTTAAGTTACTCCAATACTTTGGCCACCTGATGAGAAGAGCCAACTCATTGAAAAAGACCCTGATGCTGGGAAAGTTTGAAGTCAGGAGGAGAAGGGGAAGACAGAGGATGAGATGGTTGGATGATATCACTGACTTGATGGATAAGAGTTTGAGCAAGCTCCAGGAGATGGTGAAGGACAGGAAAGCCTGCGTGCTGCAGTCCATGGGGTCGCAAGAGTGGGATATGACTGAATAACAGCAACAAGAATGATATACAGTGGGGTGGGGTGGGGATTTTTGTATTTCCAAAGGCCACTATCTAAATTTAATGAATAGCCTGATCAGATAAATATGAGATTTTAAAAATAATCATTCTTATTGATCACTGCCAAGTAACTAAATTGTGTTTCAGACAGGAATAAGAGTACCTAGACCTTCATCCACTCTGTATTCAGGCTTCTTCACCCCACACTGAAACCTCAAGTGACCTCTTCACTTTCTGCCATTAGAGTAGTATCATCTGCATATCTGAGGTTGTTGATATTTCTCCTGGCAATCTTGATTTCAGCTTATGATTCATCCAGCCCAGCATGATACTACTCTAATGGCAGAAAGTGAGAAGGAAATAAAGAGCCTCTTGATGCAGGTGAAATAAAAGAGTGAAAAAGGCGGCTTAAAACTCAACATTCAAAAAACTAAGACCATGGGCTTGGATCCCATCACTTCAGGGCAAATAGATGGGGAAAAAGTGGAAACAGTAGCAGATTTTATTTTGGGGGGGCTCCAAAGTCTCTGTGGATGGTGACTGCAGCCATGAAATTAAAAAGCACTTGCCCCTTGAAAGAAAAGCTATGACAAACCTAGTGTATTAAAAAGCAGAGATATCACTTTGCCAACAAAAGTCCATCTATTCAGAGCTATGGCTTTTCCAGTAGTCAAGTATGGATGTGAGAGCTGGACCATAAAGAAGGCTGAGCACCAAATAATCAATGCTTTTTTATTGCGGTGCTGGAGGAGACTCCTGAGAGTCCCTTAGACAGCAAGGAAATCAAAGCAGTCAATTCTAAAGGAAATCATCCCTGAATATTCATTGGAAGGACTGATGCTGAAGCTGAAGCTCCAACACTTTGCACCTGGTGTGAAGAGCCAACTCATTGGAAAAGACTCTGATGCTGGGAAAGATTGAGGGCAGGAAGAGAAGGGAGCAGCAGAGAATGAGATGGTTAGATGTCATCATCAACACAGTGGACATGAATCTGAGCAAACTCTGGGAGATAGTGAAGGACAGGGAAGCCTGGCATGCTGCAGTCCATGGGGTCTCAAAAAGTCAGATGCAACTTAACTACTGAACAACGACAGTAAGTGACCTCAGATATTGGACTTTGACTTTATTTCTGTAGGGAAAGATTGGAAAAACACAGCTAATAAAAAATGCCTGGCAGCTCGTTTTCATATAATTATAATGAGATTATGTAAAGGAGAGCGTCACCATCCAATAATCTACACAAGTAATGATGCAAGTTAAATGGGGTGTGAGAT
Source organism: Bos indicus x Bos taurus (assembly GCF_003369695.1). Taxonomy (NCBI): domain Eukaryota; kingdom Metazoa; phylum Chordata; class Mammalia; order Artiodactyla; family Bovidae; genus Bos; species Bos indicus x Bos taurus. Next base: position 5,692,240 of record NC_040099.1, on the reverse strand, counting down.
AATTATATCCAATGATATAATTAAAAAGAATGTCATTTAAGTTAATAACTCCCAACATAGATATGAGCATAATAATCACTGGGAGTGCAAAATTTTAAAATCCCAAATATCTAATCCTGCACAAATTCTCTAAGTCAGAATTTCTGGGGTCTCCTTGTATGACTGAAGAAGGCTACAGGTGATTAAATTGTGTGAAGTCTTTTGGATAGCCCATGAGCTAAAGAATGACTGTTGATGGCTTTTGTTGAAATCTTTTCTTTCTTTATTTGTCCTTTTGATTTTATTTTTGATATATATTTTTAATGGAAGTATAGTTGATTTACAGTGTGTTTTAGTTTCAGTTGTACAGCAAAGGGATTCAGATATATTTGTTGTTGTTTGGTCATAAGTCATGCCTGACTCTTTTGTGACCCCATGGACTGTAGCCTGCCAGGCTCCTCTGTCCTTGGGATTTCCCAGGCAAGAATATTGGAGTGTGTTGCCATTTTCTTCTTCATCAGATATATTGGTTTTGCCAAAAAATTCACTTGAATTTTTCTGTAACATCTTATGGAAAAACCTGAACTTTTTGGCCAACCCAACAGATAGAAAGATAGATTCTTTTACATGTTCTTTTCCCATATTGTTGTTGTTGTTCAGTCACTCAGTCACATCTGACTCTTTCCAACCCCATGGACTGCATGCCGCACCCCAGGCTGCCCTGTCTTTCACTATCTCCCAGAGATTGCTCAAACTCATGTCCATTGAGTCAGTGATGCCATCCAATCATCTCATCCTCTGTTCCCCCCTTCTCCTCCTGCCCTCAATCTTTCCCAGCATCAAGGTCTTCTCCAACAAGTTGGCTCTTCACACCAGGCGGCCAAAGTATTGGAGCTTCAGCTTCAGCACCAGTCCTTCCAATGAATATTCAGGGTTGATTTCCTTTAGGATCGACTGGTTACTGAGGAGAGTTCCCTAGGCTATATAGTATGTCCTTGTTATTTATTTTATATATGGCAGCATGTGTATCTTACTTATCCCACAAAGAGTGAAGGAGGAAAGAGCAGGCAGGTGCCCAGCCCAGTCTGACCTTCTCTCAGTTCTTTCTCTGAGTGTGATTGCACACGTAGGATCACACAGCTCACTGGGGAAGATGTGACCCTTTTCTCTCCCTCTAACCAGCCACTCTCAGGCCTTGCAGGGTTGAGTCTTATACCCCATTTGGGAAATTCTCCACCACTCAACCCAGGATCTATAACTCAGTCAGTAAAGAATCTGCCTGCAATGCAGGAGACCCGGGTTCTCGTTCTGGGCTGGGCAGTACCCCGGAGAAGGAAATGGCAACCCACTCCAGTATTCTTGCCTGGAGAATCCCATAGACAGAGGAGCCTAGTGGGCTACGGTCCATGGGGTTGAAAGAGTTGGACACAACTTAGCGACTAAACTACCACCACCACTTTGTATAAGTAGCTGCAAAGTTATGACCTGTTTAAGAGATTTGCCAGTCTCTTCCATGAAATCTATATGAGCAAGAGAAATAGTAAATGACATTGTAAAATCTAATCATAGACCCCATTGTGGAAAGAAAAGGTGAGAGGGAATGATGATAGCAGAGATTCCAGGTAAAAGGCATAGAGCTGTCACAAAATCAGAGAGGCTTGGACTTGTTGGGAGACAAGGAGGCAATTATCACTTTACTACCAAGAATCAGAGTACCTTGGACTATAGAGCATTATTAAAGGAAGGAGCCAACATTAATAAATTTGAAATATATTTTCATCATAGATTTCACACAACTTACTAATGGATTAAAGTGTTTGAGAGAAATAAATAATGAATAATACCTCAGATTAAATGCTAGTATTTTAGTGAAGTATTTTGAACAGGAGACTCTTGGGCAGGATAAATTTTTTGAAAAAGTCTGTTATTTAAAAATTTCAGGTATATATTTGAAATTAATTTCCTATTGTCAGTTAAGCAGTTAGATGCTCAATATCTGGAATTTTATGGCAAGTTCAAGGATTATATATGTATAGATTCAGATAAAGACATGTTATGGACTCAACATCAACACAGATGTATACATGAAAGGATACAGAATAGAGATGCAGATGGAAGCAAGCATCCTGTTAGAGATGAGGAGGCTCTGTATTCATTGGCTGATTCTAAATTGCAATATTTTCTTTTTTTTGCAATTTATCAACACCCAGGAAACAGTATACACACACACACACACACACACACACACACACACACACACATTAGCTTTGACCACATTACCCTTCTCTTCTATCACCTGTGCCTGGCCTATGCTACCTTTCCTGATGCATGGACACCAGTCATTTGTTTATCTTCCTGTTTTTTCATCACAGCAAACTCATCTCAGCCTGAAGATCTTTACATTAGTTCGTTCTTCTGACCTGGAGTATTCTTCTCCCTCATCTTCTCAAACTACAACGTCCCTCCAACAATCTACACTGAATTTCACTTCATTACTGCTGAATTTTATACTAGAAATGTCATAATCTTTTCAATTCCAATTTTCTACTATAGATTGATGGTGGTCATCTCTCTTTCTATTCTTCTCCCAGCCTCTGTCATTTCCAGACAATGAAATGGCTTTGTCATTCATCTTTCATTGTTATTTAAATGTCATCGCTGTCAATATGTAGGGATTTTCCTGTACACTTTATTTTAAATTTAGTTACACAATCCGGTAAGAACGATTCAAAATTATAAATGAAAACTGTCTTCATTCAATTCACATTTCATTAAATCAACAGAAGCTGTATTGGCAGATAGAGGCTCTGGGAAAATTACTGCAACATCCAGAGATGCCTTAATTATTGAAACCTCAAGCTGGAGTCTTTACTGAGATTAACACTCGCATTACAAAGAGTAGAAAACTTGAATAATTGATAAATTTACACGTTGCACTGTTATTCACTGGTAAAAACAGAACGTTCAATTTTAAGATATGGCTTTTATCCATTTCTTTCGGAAAAAAAAAAAAAAGAAAGCCTGGTGCTTTCAGAAGGCACTAATAAATTCTTAAGATTTCACATTAGGGACTTGCATAGCCATTCAGTGGTCAGGACTCTGTGCTTCCAATGCAGGAGTGAAGGTTCAATCCCTGGCCCAAAAATAAGATCCCACACTCTGCGTGGTACAGCACTCCCTGCAAAAGGTATTTCACATTAATTGTCATTAAAATACCAATGACTTTGCAGCAATATGAAGTATGACTTAAGAAAATGTGATGTAAATGCCTTCTGATAACTATTGTTGGAAAAACTCAAATGAATCTTTAGATCATTTGAAGTAATGATACTTTAGATCAGTTTTGTCCAGTAAAATATTCCATGATGATGCAATATTCTCTAAATGAACTGTGTATTATGTAACTATTAGCTGCTTACAACTATTGAGCACTTGAAATGTAGCCATTGAGGCAGAGAAATTGATTTTATTTAAGTTTTTAAAACTGCTTAGTATTTAAATGGTCACATGGAGTTTCTGGCAACTGTATTAGTACAACTTAAAAAAAATGATTCCATATCTTCATTATTATTATTATTATTATTATTATTTGGCTGTGCCATGAGACATATGGAATTTAGTTCCCAGACAAGGGATCAAACCTGTGCCCCCTGTGGTTGAAGTGCAGAGTCTTAACCACTGGAGATCCAGAAAAGTCCAAAATACAACTTCAGATCTTTTAACTATCAAGATAATTTTTTTTTCAGAAAATTGCACTTCTACTTAATTGTTATGATTGATTTTAACATCAAAGCATTTGAATCTATGATTTTTTTTCAGTTTCTACCTCAGTCATCAAATTTCCAACATCCAATATATCAAAGATCAAATTGTCAAATCCACTGGATCATCGAAAAAACAAGAGAGTTCCAGAAAAACATCTACTTCTGCTTTATTGAATACACCAAAGCCTTTAACTGTGTGGGTCACAACAAATTGTGGAAATTTTTTAAAGAGATGGGAATAGCAGACCTCCTTACCTGCCTCCTGAGAAATTTGTGTGCAGATCAAAAGCAACAGTTAGAACCAGACATGGAACAATAGACTGGTTCCAAATCAGGAAAGGAGTACATCAAGGCTGTATATGTCACCCTGCTTATTTAACTTATATGAAGAGTACATCATGCGAAATGTTGGGCTGGATGAAGCACAAGCTGGAATCAAGATTGCCGGGAGAAATATCAATAACCTCAGATATGCAGATGACACCACCCTTATGGCAGAAAGCAAAGAAGAACTAAAGAGCCTCTTGATGAAAGTGAAAGAGGAGAGTGAAAAAATTGGCTTAAACCTCAACATTCAGAAAACTAAGATCATGGCATCTGGTCTCACCACTTCATGGGAAATAGATGGAGAAACAATGGAAACAGTGAGAGACTTTTTATTTTGGGGGCTCCAAAACCACTGCAGATATGACTGCAAACATGAAATTAAAAGATGTTTGCTTGTTCCTTGGAAGAAAAGCTATGACCAACCTAGACAGCATATTAAGAAACAGAGACATTACTTTGCCAACAAAGGTCCATCTAGTCAAGGCTATGGTTTTTCCAGTAGTCATGTATGGATGTGAGAGTTCGACTATAAAGAAAGCTGAGCACCGAAGAACTGATGCTTTTGAACTGTGGTGTTGGAGAAGACCCTTCATAGTCCCTTGGACTGAAAGAGATCCAACCAGTCCATCCTAAGGGGAATCATTCTTGAATATTCATTGGAAGGACTGATGCTGAACCTGAAGCTCCAATACTTTGGCCACCTGATGCGAAGAGCTGACTCATTGGAAAAGACCCTGATGCTGGGGAAGATTGAAGGCAGGAGGAGAAGGGGTTGACAGAGGATGAGATGGTTAGATGGCATCACTGACTTGATGGACGTGAGTTTGAGCAAGCTCCAGGAGTTGGCGAAGGATCGGGAAGTCTGGAGTACTGCAGTCCATGGGGTTGCAGAGAGTCAGACACAATGGAGTGACTGAACTGAACCTCAGTCATGCAAGATATTGGGGGAAAGTTTTATTAGATTTTCAAGAAATCTGTTTTTAAGACTTCTTTTGAAATCTTAAATATACGACTTTTAGACTTTCCTTTGAATGAGAATTTATATTTTCAAATTATATATGAATAAGCTTTAAATTAGGCTTCCCTAATGGCTCAGTGGGTAAAGAATCCAAGTGCAATCCAGGAGACTCAGGAGACATGGGTTTGATCCCTGAGTTGGAATGATTCTCTGGTTTGGAAGGATCCCCTGGAGAAGGGCATGGGAACCCACTCCAGTATTCTTTCCTGGAGAATCCCATGGACTGAGGAGCCTGGATGCAACAGTCCGAAAGGGTCAAAAAGAGTCTGACATGACTGAGAGACTAAGTATGCGGGCAAGCTTTAAACTGGAAAGGGTGTGCTAAGAAGTCAGGTTTTTCTAACAGAAAGTTCTGAGGAAAAGAAAACCTTAGAAAAATAGGGAAACAAACACATTTTCTTTTATAATAAAATTAAGATTTTTAAAAAGGTAATACTTGAAGTTCACAATACTCAAGTAAATCCAAAAGTAAACAAAATACGCCCTTTATAGGACTTCGTCAATTACATATACACAATGGAGTATTACTCAGCCATTAAAAAGAATACATTTGAATCAGTTCTAATGAGGTGGATGAAACTGGAGCCTATTATACAGAGTGAAGTAAGCCAGAAGGAAAAACATAAATACAGTATTCTAACGCATATATATGGAATTTAGAAAGATGGTAACAATAACCCTGTGTATGAGACAGCAAAAGAGACACTGATGTATAGAACAGTCTTATGGACTCTGTGGGAGAGGGAGAGGGTGGGAAGATTTGGGAGAATGACATTGTAACATGTAAAATATCATGTAAGAAACGAGTTGCCAGTCCAGGTTCGATGCACGATACTGGATGCTTGGGGCTGGTGCACTGGGACGACCCAGAGGGATGGTATGGGGAGGGAGGAGGGAGGAGGGTTCAGGATGGGGAACACATGTATACCTGTGGTGGATTCATTTTGATGTTTGGCAAAACTAATACAATTATGTAAAGTTTAAAAATAAAATAAAATTAAAACCAAAAAAAAAAAATAAAAAAAAATAAAAAAATAAAATAAAAAAAATCGTCCTCAAAGGAGAAACAAATAAAATTAAGATAAATAATCAAAAGTGTCTTCTCATTTGTAAGGGAAAGTTTTAATTATTAAATAGCTTTTGTCAGGACAGTCAGAAATCCCATTTCTTAAAATAAAACCCAATAGACTACAAATTGTAGCTATACCTGTTATATTTTTTAAAAATATTTGAAAGTCAAATGATGAATGAAATTTAAGAATGGGACACAGGAATTGATTATTAGTTTTAAAATAGTAGAATTAAAAAAAATGCCTTGATTAAGTTGAAAACTTGGATGTATTTTGCTAAAAATACCACATTGATCTCCAGATGGTTAGTTTGGCAAAAATTCTTGAGTCATAAGTGATAATAAAAATATCTGTTATTTGCAGAGCACATCGATGTCATTAACTTGTTCTGAACCACTGAAAATTAAAAAAAAAAAGAAAGAAATTTTTAGAGGTTCAAACTCAGATTTTTGGAGTTCAAACAGTAAAAAATCTGCCTACAATGTGGAATACCTGGGTTCTATCCCTTGTTCAGGAAGATCCCCTGAAGAAGGGCATGGAAACCCACTACATTATTCTTGCCTGGATAATTCCATGGACACAGGAGCCTGGTGGGCTACAGTCCATGGGGTCACAAAGAGTCAGACATGACTGAGCAAGTAACACACACACAGTCCATTTCTTAGACCTAGAATTTGGGATACTCATATAAAGCATAGTAGAACTCAGTCGACATAATAATTATTAATCCAGGGAGTCAATCATCCAATAATAGTTACTTAAAACCTTTGTAAATCAAAGCACGCATCATCACTCAAGCAGTATGGATTAATACAAAAATGCATGGGCCTTACTTCTGGTGGACTTACCCAGGACCCACCCTCAACTGATGACTGAAGGCAGAGTGTGCTACCAGCCTTATCAGACTAGCGATCAGCCACAGTGTGTTCTCTAAGAACTCACAGTTCTGCAACTATGTGCTTGTAAAGGAGGTGGAAAAGGAAAGTCTTAGATAGGATGTGAAGTTTTCATTGCACACACACACAAAATTCATTCTAGTGTTCCAGTGCTCCAAGGTCTTTGGATTCTTTTCATTATAACAAGAATTTTGAGTGTTATGGAAACTCCCCATCCTTTGCTCAAACTCATGTCCATTGAATCCAACCATCTCATCCTCTGTTGTCTGCTTCTCCTCCTTCCTTCAGTCTTTCCCAGCTTCAGTCTTTAAAATGTCTCTGAGTCTTGGGCTGGCTTGGGAAGCCTAGTATTGTGCTGAGTTTCATTTCTCAATCTTTTCATCTTATATTTCACCATTTTCCATCTTCAGGCTCTGACTTGTTCATCATGAATGCACTAAATTTTTATGAGACCTTGTGAGACTATGAATTGAACTAACATTTTATCTTGGCCACTCACAATATCAATAGCTGAGTTTGTTTTTTAAGTATCTTTGTTGTAGGCTGGAAGAGATAAGAGATTGTTGCAATGGTTCCAGAATGAGCTAGGGATGGAAACTTTGGAGAATTTCATTCTCTTTCTTCTCTAAGCTGTCTGTACTGCTGTGCATGCTTAGTCCCTCAGTTGTGTCTGATTCTTTGCAACCCCATGGACTGTAGCCCACCAGGTTCCTTTGTCCACAGAGATTCTCCAGGCAAGAATACTGGAATGGTTGCCATGCCCTCCTCCAGGGAATCTTCCCAACCCAGGGACTGAACCCAGATCTCCCACATTGCAGGTGAATTCTTTACCATCTGAGCCACCAGGGAAACCCAAGAATACTGGAGTAAGTAGCCTATCCCTTCTCCAGGGGAACTTCCAGACCCAGGAATTAAACTGGGGTCTCCAGCATTGCAGGTGGATTCTTTGCCAGCTGAGCTACCTGGGAAGCCCCTAAGCTGTCTGCTGCTGCTGCTGCTAAGTTGCTTCAGTCGTGTCCAACTCTGTGCGACCCCATAGACAGCAGCCCACCAGGCTCCCCCGTCCCTGGGATTCTCCAGGCAAGAACACTGGAGTGGGTTGCCATTTCCCTTCTCCAGTGAATGAAAGTGAAAAGTGAAATTGAAGTCACTCAGTCATGTCCGACTCTTAGCAACCTCATGGACTGCAACCTACCAGGCTCCTCCATCCATGGGATTTTCCAAGCAGGAGTACTGGAGGCGGGTGCCATTGCCTTCTCCCCTAAGCTGTCTAGTTCTGGCTAAATATGGCATCACCCCCTCTCAGAACTGAATCTTTGCCCTTGGTTCTTGAATTCACCAAGCCCTCACGCTGGGTCTCTGTATCAGTCAAGGTCCCAAGAGGTGAAAGAACTTTCAAAAGGAGCCAGAGAGGAAAGGTTAATTAAGGCTGCTTTAAAAGTTGCAAGCAGAATTAATTGATCCATCCCAGAACTAGTGAGAGAAGAAAGACTGTTAACAACCTGAGCTCAGTTAGAGAGTACCACAGCCACCCCCACCTCACCCCACTGCCAAATCCAGGCTCTGCCCAGAATCTCAAGCAGTGACATTATCAGGCTCTGAGAATGTAATTAATGAAGTTAAGATGAAGTCACACGGAGTTCGTGGCTTCTTAGTTCATATGGCTAGTGTCCTTATGAGGAGAAAAAGGACACAGGAAAGAAACCCACAGGGAGAATGTGTGATGACAGAGGCAGAATTTGCAGTGGTGAATCCACAGAAAAAGGAGCAGCAAAGACTGCTGGCAATGCTAGGAACTGAGACTGCAGTGCGTTCTCCTAAATCTTTGTCTTTTTTTTTTTTAACTTTTTATTTTGCATTGGAGTATAGCCATTTGGGGCTTCCCTGATAGCTCAGTTGGTAAAGAATCTACCTACAAGGTGGGAGACCTGGGTTTGATCCCTAGGTTGGGAAGATCCCCTGGAGAAGGGAAAGGCCACCCACCCCAGTATTCTGGTCTGGAGAATTCCATGGACTGTATGGGGTCACAAAGAGTCAGACACGACTGAGCAACTTTCACACTTCACATAGAAGATTAACAGTGTTGGGATAGTTTCAGGTGAACAGCTGAGGGGACCCAGCCATGCATATGTATGTATGCATTTTCCCCCAAGTCCCTCTCCCATCCAGGCTGTCACATAACATTGAGCAGAGTTCCCTGTGCTATGCAGTAGGGCCTTGTTGGTTATCCGTTTTAAATATAGCAGTGTGTGCATGTCCATCCCATCCCCTTCTCCCTAGCAACCATACTTTCATTCTCTAAGTCTGTGCGTCTCTTTCTGTTCTGTCAATAAATTCATTTATATCGTTTCTTTTTGTATTCTGCATATAAGGAATGTCATATAATATTTCTCCCTCTCTGACTCACTTCACTCGGTATGACACTCTCTAGGTCCATCCATGTGGCTGCAAATGGTGCTATTTCATTCTTTTTAAATGACTAATATTCCACTGTATAAATGTACCACATCTTTATCCATTTCTCTGTCGATGGACAATTTAGGTTTCTTCCATGCAAACGCTGTCTTTTAATGATTTTAAGCCACGTGATAACACTATTAGCTATTTTTTCCATTTGGTGCTATTGTAGGATATTGAGTAACTCTTGAATTAAGGGTGAGGAGGGAGAATCTGGCTTTAAACATGGACAAGCATGAGTGTGGTGAAGTGATCACAACCATTGCAAACCTCACACCGTGTGAAAAATCTGCTACCCACGTGATGCCTACACGCCCTCTCCCACCCACCCTCCACCCCTCTCCACGAAGCCAGGCTGGACATCAATCCTGGCACAACTGACTGAACACTGGCTTCCACCTTTCACAGTCGATTGCTGCTTGATACTGAAATTGAAATATCCTGGGACCTGTACCCAAATGCAGATTAAAAACAATCTCTCCCCACATACTCTCCCTCCTTTGCTCTCCCCCCACGCCCATTTTTTTGCATTATTATATTTTCCAGATTCCATTTCCAGGTTAGAATACTTGTCTGATCAAATATAGATCCCACTGCTTTGCTCCAGCTGCAAGTAATAGGGGATACAGTTGAGGCATAGTTTCCTGCCCTATCCAAGCTTTAAAAAGAGATTTGGTGACTGGGCATACAAAAGATTACACTCCTACCATTTCTTTTAAGGAAGAAGCCTCCACGTTTATAATTCATATCCCTCTTTTACAATAGATTGTTCTCAATTAATGTAGAAATTTTCATCCCAAACAAGTTAATTATTACATAATGAATTTTTAAACAAGAAATATTAAGTAAAGTATTTCTGATTTTCAAAAATATGCTCTGCACACCAACTCCTAGTATTCTTGGAATTATATGAAGAGTTCAAGATTCTGTGAAATTAATTAATTGTTTGTTTTCACAACTTACATACTAAATTGGCTAAAAAGTAAGAAAATTTGAAAACAATAATTAAAACATGAATAAAATAGTTCCTAAAAATATTATTAAGCCTGACCTAAAAAATGTGTAAAACTGAGAGATACAATCTCAGTTACACAAAAGCTTGGATGATTTTTATATTTTACTATTTTTGTTCCCTGAAATTTGAAACTGGGAGTCTCTTGTGGAATCACTTTATACTCACATGACCTCAGAGAGCAGCCCAGAAACATTTATCCTCAACATCTCAGAGGGCTCAATCACATGGTAGAACCCACCTTCCTGAATTTTCACAAGCTTCAGTTTGAAGAACATTTATGCACAAGGAGAATGTTCCTTCCTCAGAAGATTGGGCACAGCAGTAAGACTAAGACCTTGCCTTCTGCCTTCTGGTAACCATCCACCTCCACCGTCAAGAAAGCCCAGACACTCACCAACCATTGCCCCTGACACTGTCAGCCTTATCATTCACCACGGTTTATCTAGAATTCATTAAGACCTTAGGATGGTTCAATACAGCCATCAAGGAAACTCAGACTTCTGGGTATCCACCAATCACCAAAGAATAACCCCCTTGAGGCTCTATATACTTATATTCTTTACTTTTCTCCATCTCTCTACCATCTCTGGAAGCACATCCCTTCTGGAATTCAAGGGCATTGTCAGTGAAAGCCCTGTATCCTGATCCTGTTCCCTGAATGCCCCCTTCTCCTTTCGCTCTTATGATAACCTGGGTTTGCATAGCAGACACCATTTCCCTTGGGGTCTCCTAGCCCTGGCTGCTCTTCTTCCCAAGATCTTCTGTCTCCCTGAACCAGGAGGTGAGGTAGGGTCTTCGTAGATTCTCATGACAGCATTTCTATAGCTCATCCTCTGAAATATCACCATCATCATTATTATTTTAATCATTATTTCACCAACTACTTGCATTATTTCTATCATGTCTTCGACTCTTGGGTCATGGTTATCATTTCTGGATGATTCTAGCACCAGACTTACTGTCCATTTCTAGAAATTTACTTCTCAGTGCCTTGCTCAGTCACTAAGTCACGTCCAATTCTTTGTGATCCCATATACTGTAGCCCATCAGGCTTCTCTGCCCATGGGATTTTTCAGGCAAGAATACTGGAGTGGGTTGCCATTTCCTCATACATCTTGGTTATTTCAGTCTCTATGTAGATGGTCTTTTCTGCACCAGACGTCTCAGTTCTTTGCACTCCTATCCACTATCAACCTTGCCTTCCTCTCTCAGTTCCAAGTCAATGTTTTAGAATTAACTGTTATCTGTGACTTGCAAAGCATGCCTAATTGCCTCCCAACAACCTACTTTCCAGCCAACTTCCACTTGTATCTCACCCCTAACAAACATTCTACCCCAACAAAACATCCGGGGAGGGTGACTTCTAGTTAGGATTAATCATACCATCTTCCCATCATTTTTCATCCTCCATAACAGTCAAGAATCTAGGTTAAATTTCAAGTCAATCACCGGGCACAAATCCTCAGACCTCACCTAACCATTGAAACTGAAGGTGTAGAGAGAAACATGGGACCAATCTGACTGGTATCACTTCGTCTCCCATGATTTTCCTGGTCCTCCTCATCTGATTCTGCCTGACTGTTATTCCACACACATGACATGAAGTGACACACTATATAAGCCATGCATTTCTTAGGCATATTTTTAACTGGTTCAATATTTCTCTGCTAGAATATTATAGAAAGGTAGGAATATTTGCCCATTTTATTCACTGATGTAATAACCCAAGACCTGAGAAATGCCTTTGTGTTATAGTGCTCAGTAAATATTTTGAATTCATATAGCACATATGAATTGTGCTCAGTCGTGTCTAACTCTTTGTGGCCCCATGGACTGTAGCCCGCTAGGCTCCTCTGCTTATGGAATTTTCCAGGCAAGAATACTGGTGAAAGTGAAAGTAATTCAGTTGTATCCAATTCTTTGTGACCCCATGGACTGACTATACAGTCCATGGAATTCTCCAAGCCAGAATACTGGAGTGGGTAGCCTTTCTCTACTCCAGCAGATCTTCCCAACCCAGGGATAGAACCCAGGTCTCCCACACTTCAGGCGGATTCTTTACCAGCTGAGTCACCAGGGAAGCCCTAAGTGGGGTGCTATTTCCTACTCGGGATCTTCCCAACCCAAGGATCAAATCTGTGTCTCTTGTGTCACCTGCATTGATAGGCAGATTCTTTACCATTAGTGCCACCTGGGAAGGTCTTATCACACATCATAGGTTGAGACAAAATTTAACATTTTGAACCACAAGGAAGGGCAAAATGCCAACCTTAGTGTGATCAGCAGTTGTAAGTATCCGTGGAGGACTAGAAGAGGGTTCTATTTCTCATCACAAAAATGATAGTATAGTAATTCACACTGATAGTATAGTCATTGCTGGAAAGCACCATATAATTTACATGTCCAGAAGACACTCTCTTTTCAATTAAACTAATAAAAATTAATTTTATGCCAGTAAAAAAGAAAGAGTACTCAACTGTTATGACACTGCATTGTCACATAACCTCATCCTCACTGTCATGAATTGTTCAAAATTCTCCTCAGCTTGAGCAAACTGATGCATAATAATTTCCTGTGTATTGGTTTACCTGAGATCTTCAACTCCAGTCCCATCTCATGACATGTTAAGGCATACAATAGACTACGTGTCAGAACTTTTCATTTTGTTATCCATGTTTAAAACACCAAGCTAACAAACCTATAATCAGATCAGAAAGCCCTTTCCAAAGCCATTGCTTTATTTTGGAAGGGAAAAATCTCCAGAAGACTTATTAAACCTGGAGGCCTAATTCATATACAAATGCTATTTATAATTTCCAGGAAGTGATTTGCATCTCCCTAGCTTATAAATCCTCGGAGGTTGGGGCCGCACTTGAGAGAGCTCCTTTCTCCCTGCCAAGGGTTCTTTACTGCAGTGGTGGATGCCCGGTGGGCACAGGGAAAGTGTTGATGATGGCGACGTCAAATTACATTGTCTTCGAGGCATTATCTACAGTAACTGCACATCCTCTTCTTATTAGTGCATTATATCTTGATAAAGGATTTGTCTCAATAAGCCTGTAGCACTAACTTACTTGAATTGATTATATATATCACAGTTTAAATGGCTTTCATCTGATCTATTTTAAATTCATTGCTTTATAATTTCTTTATGAGACAGGATAAGTAGGAGTAGGCAAAAGGATTCTTTTCTATTACATTGTGATTTTTATGCATCGGAGCATATTTTCCCCGTGTCAAAGTTAGTGAGCTCTATTTTTCACATCTAAGGAATTATACGGGGGGAAAAAAAGTTAAATGTGATAAATTAAATTCATTTACTGATTTCTATAAGTAATTAAGCTTTTTTTTCCACAAAAGTAGCAATTACTTATTAACCACCCGATTTGCTCATGCCCCTGTGCACACGCAGGCACGCTCACACATACATACACACCAGGTTAATGATTCTTTTAATAGCACTGCCTTTTCTAATCATCTTCATAGGACTTTACTAATATCTGCTTCACTATGTCTGCTGGATGTCTTCTTTTTATCTAAAGTAAACAGTATAAATCTTTCTAATTTCATTTATAAATCTACCCCATATCTCTTCATTCTTTGTTAATCTGTCCTGAGATTGTCTTTTAAGACATATGTAGGTTAATCTGAACCATTATTCACTCAGTATGTACTTCCCCCACTGAGTCCGCAAGAGTTCACCCCAACTCCTTTCTTTACTGTAGGGACTGAATAAACTGTTTAAGAATAATAAAACTTCCTGATCCAGCTCTTTTTTGTTTTTTCTATGTGTACTTAGTTCTTAGAAAAACATACTTTTCAGTATATTTATCATAGAGTTTTATTTAAGAGCATGCAAAGGAGGGTTAATAACTAAAGCAGAGAAAATCAGCATGTTTTAAGCATGGTGAATTGTGTTTTTATTTCTAATTAAATGGAACTAAAGTATATTTTTAGCAAATGTTCCTTGTTTTGTTGCCTGTTCTCAATTTTTTATTTTGTTGTTAATTTCTTGACATAATTAATTCCACATATATATATACACACATACGTGTCTGTGTGTGTGTGTTTCTAAATTCAACTTATTTCCAAGAATCTGAGTGTTAGCTCATTGAAATGTCTGTTAAAACGTATCTCCCCCCTCTGGCTCTCATGCAATTAATGACTGTAAGATTCATGTCACATGGCTCAACAAATTCAAACACTAGCAACTTGCTTATTTCTTTATTTATATTTTTTAATTTTTAAGTTAGGATATGTCAAAACCTACCACTTAATTTTTTGAAAAAAATATATCTGCTCAATTTTCCCTGAACAATTTTTCCTATGATTTTTTTTCCGTTTGATTGTTTTTCTTCACACAATTATTTGGAAATCCTTCCAGGAAAGAGAAAAAAAAAAAAAAACAACTCTGGAACTTTAAGTAGTAATGTATCTATTAGAATGAAGGAAACAGTGTAAAAAAAGTATTTAAACATTTTTAGTTTATTTTCCTTTTTCAATTAAAATTTCAGATTAAGTATTATTTTTTAGGATTTGGTCATTTTATGGTTATAGTCATGTAGTGTGCTTTCTTTCTGATAAATTTGAAACAAGAGAGGAATCACATTTTTAACATATTTATATAATTGCTATATTTGATTTTTCCACAGATATTTCTATATTTCAACCCAAACACATTAATCAGCCTATCACAAAATAAAATCATTGATCGAGATTATTGTCCTTGATTTAAATATCACTAATGTTTTTGTCAGGCTTCTCAGGTGGCTCAGTGGTAAAGAATCTGCCTGCAATGCAAGCATTGCATTAATAAAATGTTAATAACATTTAAATTATGTCAATTAACATAATTAAATTGTGTTAATAATATGTTTAATTATGTTAATAGCATAACATTGCTAATGCTAATGCTAAGTCACTTCAGTCGTGTCCAACTCTGTGTGACCCCATAGACCGCAGCCCACCAGGCTCCCCCGTCCCTGGGATTCTCCAGGCAAGAACACTGAAGTGGGTTGCCATTTCCTTCTCCAATGCATGAAAGTGAAAAGTGAAAGTGAAATCGCTCAGTCCTGTCCGACCCTCAGCGACCCCATGGACTGCAGCCCACCAGGCTCCTCTGTCCATGGGATTTTCCAGGCAAGAGTACTGGAGTGGGGTGCCATTGCCTTCTCAAAGCATAACATTAATAAAATGTTATTTTATTAAATAACAAGATTTCTATTGTGACATTGAGACATAAAAGCAAAAGAAGTCTTCTCCATTCATTTGCAGAAGACTCTTTGTCCTATTTTAATGAGATACTAATATTTTCACCTGTTAAGTCCTATGCCTGTATCTGCTTTGCACCTCTTACTGTCTTTCTCTTCGGGCTTCCACTAACGTTTCACTGCCAAGGGAAGCACTTTAAATAGCACAGCTGATCTTTGCATTGAGAGAGTGAAAGTGAAAGTGAAGTCGCTCAGTCGTGTCTGACTCTTTGCGACCCCATGGACTGTAGCCTATCAGGCACCTCCATCCATGGGATTTTCCAGGCAAGAATGCTGGAGTGGATTGCCATTTCCTTCTCCAGGGGATCTTCCCGACCCAGGAATCGAACCAGGGTCTCCCACATTGCGCGCAGACGCTTTACCGTCTCATACCCCAAAATGACGTATTAGGGCCTCCCTCTATTCCGACATGTGTTATCCTTTTTCAGTATACATCATCTCCACACTAAGTTCAGAATGACTCTTTAACCAACTGATAGAATTCTGTGTGGTTTAAACATGACTCCTTCCACAACCAGTGGCGTTGGAAGCAAGCTTTTAACCATCTATGTAGACACAGTGTATATTGGAAAATCAAGACTCCCCCCTCGCTGCCAAGCAGGACTTATATAAGAATCCTTCCTAGGATTTTTTAAACCCAGGAGTTTGCTGTGTCCATCATTTCTGAGTTGTTTTACTTCTGAGTTCACATAAGTCTATGAGTTCTAAGATTTTCTACCAGAAATCCATTCCAGCCTCATGAGATAGGGAAATATTACATGGGACACTTACATTAGTTAAATGGATATTTACAAATGAAGGGCTGCCTGCGCTTTTCCTTTCAGGCTGTTGAAGGAGAGGCTGGAATGCCCAGAAGTACCACAGAGAAGACTGTATGTATGTGCCCAGTAACTCAGTCGTGTCTGACTCTGTGTGACTGCATAGACTGCAGCCTGCCAGGCTCCTCTGTCCATGGAATTCTCCAGGCAAGAACACCGGAGTGAGTTGCCATTTCCTCTTCAGGGGATCTTCCCGACCCAGGGATCAAACCCTCGTCTTGCATTGCAAGTGGATTCTTTACCTCTGAGCCACCAGGGAAGTATGCAGCCAACCAAAGTCCAAGCAGGAGTGAGAAGAAAGGCAAATGAAACAGGAGATCACCAGTTTAAAGGCATCATTAGGCCATGGAAGCATAGACAATGAGAGAAACTAATCTGCAGAAATGTGATGCTCATTTAAAGAATCCTTGGAGAGATCTATCCGTTACCACCTTAGCTGAGGCATCAAACAGCATCTTTTTTTTTTATTATTATTACTTTTTAGTTTACAATATTGTATTGGTTTTGCCATACATCAACATGCATCTACAATGGGTGTACACGTGTTCCGCATCTTGAACCCCCCCCAACCTCCCTCCCCATACCATCCCTCTGGGTCATCCCAGTGCTCCAGCCCCAAGCTTCCTGTATCCTGCATCGAACCTGGACTGGCAATTCGTTTCTTATATGATATTATACATGTTTTAATGCCATTCTCACAAATCTTCCCCCACTCCCTCTCCCACAGAGTCCAAAAGAAACAGCATCTTTAATATGAGAAATCTGACAGAAGAGCTCCCAGTGGGCTGCAATAGGTCAAACACAAAACCATCCATAAAATCCCCAATATTGTTATGGAAATAGACAATATTGCAATGGAAATATCCAGATTTCTTTCCAGTTTGTAGGAAATGCGGGGATTTGTTGTTTAGTTGCTCACTTGTGTCCATCTCTGCAACCCCATGGATGGCAGCATGCCAGGATTCCCTGTCCTTCACTGTCTCCCAGAGTTTGTGCAAACTCATATCCATTGAGTCGATGATGACATCCAACCATCTCATCCTCTGTCATCCCCTCAATCTTTCTGTCCTGCCCTCAGTCTTTCCCAGCATCAGGGTCTTTTCCAATATGTTCTCAAGGATATAGAATGGAATTCAGCACTAGGAGTACTCAAATTAGGAGTCAGAAACAGCCTACAAAAAAAAACAAACTGTCCCTGAGTCTTTAAATAAAGTCAACGTCACAGACAAGTCATGGGATTCTTCTAGACTAAGAGGTTAAACAGACATAATCAACTGGAAAAGTTGAAACTATATTAGAGCCTGATTTGGATTTTCAAAAGCAAAAAAATATTTCTTACAGCCATCAGGTAAATTTAAATGTGAACTCCATACAAGATGAAATTAAAATTATTTTTATTTTTCATGTTTGATAAATGCACTGCTATTGATGGCTATTTTAAATAATTAAAAATTTGAGAATCCATAGTGTTACATGAAAAGAAGGGGTAAAATAGGAGAAAAAAGTGAAGATCTTCTTTCAAGAAAACTGCTAATTAATATAAAATGGTGAAAACCCTGAGTTTCACAATGGTGTGTTTCAAATAATTCCTTCAGGAAATATTAATGTCTCAGGGAACCGTTGTTAAGGATGGTAATTGGCCCCTTTCTTCCTAAGATGAATGCCAATATATTTAGATGTGAAGCTATATGGTTTCAGAATTGTGCTTCCAAATGTATGTCACATGGGTGTTGTGTGTGTGTGTGTGTGCGCGCGTGCGTGAAAGAAAGAGGACAAATATGGCCAGTTCTCAGCAGTTTTCTTTTATCTATTTGGTAGTATTTTTTCAGCATTTATTTATGTTTGAAATTTTTCTCTATGTAGGAGAAACTTAGACTAAGGGATCTTATGTCACTCTTGACAAAAATAAAAAATAAAAAACCTCTTTATCTTGAAAAGACACTGTAAAACCAAGCTGATTAGAATGTAGAGATAATGCGATATATTAACATATATATTCCTGACCAGAGTCCTGGTCAGGAAGAAGATGGACAGATTAGATAAACAGATGATAGATGCAATGATAGAAAGATGGATGATAGGTGGAAATAGATAGATGATAGACATAATTGATAGATATAGATGACAGATAGATATAGATGACACATCCATACATACATACGTGATAGAAAGATAGATAGGTAGGTGAATAGATTTTTAGACAGATAATTTAAAAATGTAGACCCACATCACATGGAAGTAATTAAGGAGGAATTTTCCTGTTTATTTATGCATGTTATCATCAATAATAAGTAGTTCAGCAACCATCCCTAAACTGTATTATACTGTGAACCTAGGCTATTTATAAAATATTGTGGATTGATTTAATATTTTTAATAAAATCAAAATATCTCACAATAGTTTAACCCCCATGCGAAAAGCATTTCACCAAGAGTAGCTTTCAACAGTAAATATTCATTTCTACCCTAAACTAGAAATTCATAGGTTGTGTAAGAGACAAAGCAATGGCTGTTTTCTGTTGTGGAGCTAATAAATGACTTGGTATTTTTTTCCTTCAGAAGTGTTTTAGTTTAGGTAGCTTATTTTTACAATTTCAAGGGAGTGTAGACGTCATTGAATGTCTTGGGGAACATTAATAAAATGTGATGACAACAGCTTTTAATACTAGAAACACTTATCACAGCGGGCCTGACTTCTGAGTAATCAGGAGATGCCAAAAAAGATGATGCTGAACAGAGCTGAAAGCTGTGCAGATTCCCATCATTCTGCACTCTTAGAAGCCTCTGAGTTGAGCCCTCTGGAGAAGTCTCCAAAATGCAGCAGGTAATACATCAAATGTAAATGCTATTTTAGGCAAAGCCTAAATAAGTCTTTGCTATATGCTCTATGAGTAAGTCTACACATTCCAAGCCTGTCCCCAGGACAAGTCTGGGGACGCAGAAATAATTACGCATTTTCCCAAATTCCCTGTCTTCATGTCCTCTTTCTTCCACTTTCCATGTAAAATGATTTTTTAAAAGAGGTAACTTTTGTGGGTACTTAATGTTTATCTTGTTTTGATAATTAACGCAATCAAACTAGTTGAGTGGGGTATGTACATCTCTTGAAATTTTTAATGAAATCTATTTTGAATGAATCAGAAGTGAATTTTGTCGTTTCTGCTCCTTTTTATCAGATAATTCTAGGAGCCATTCAGGAAAATGTTTATTAAATTCATAGCAGATTTTTAAAAGAAGTTATCTAATTATTGCAACTCATTAAAAAATCCTCATTTTAAATTATATTTAATAATAAATTCATCTAATGCCTGAAGAGCAAGAAATAATTTTCTACTATTTTTTAAGAATGTGATCTTCTGATTGTAGCCCATGCATTGGGTTTTTGAGTGACCTGGCCACAATTTTAAGTTAATTTGTCACTGTTAGCTTACCTATCTGTGATACAGATATTTGTTAAGCATCTTTGATCCATCAAAGGTGTCAATAAACCTGGATTAATTTCTAATAGCATGAATTGCTATAGGAAGAATCTTACACGTTTCATGGAGTCCTTGCGTCTCTGACTCCACATTTTGAGATCCTATGGAGTTTTTTTCTCCTGGACAAAATCCCAAGCTTGTAGCTGTGTCTTCCCTACATTTTTCCAAGAATCCAAACACACTCAGCATTTCATGCAGTGACAACTTTTCTGGAGGCTTGAGGGTTGCCTGGATAAGAGTACATCACACCTCTCCTTTCCACCCATCTGACCCTCAACTTGTTGCCTCAGTGTGCTCCTCCAACACTTGCCCTGCTGGTGTGTGATGCTCCAGGCACACAGAGGTCCCTGAGAAAGCTGGTCCAGCCTCAGACCCTGACAGCCTCTCTGAGGGGAAACAGTGTTGACAGGTCTGCCCACCTTTCTTAACCCTACTGAAATTCTCTTCATGCACTTGTCTCATAATTTTACATAAAAATGGTTTTGATCCCTTCAAAGGGATTTGCCTAAAAAATTCACTAAAAAAGCTAAGAAAAAAATCCATAAAGTTACTTTTTTTTCCCTTTTCTAATTCCACATAGGTATTGGTGAGGGTATTTGTGAGTTCAGAGCCATTATTTTGTAGGGTCTGTAGTACAGTTTCTAATACCAGGCCTAGATGGTTATGCTGGGTCTCCATTCCAGCCTTGACACTTAATAGGTCCATGTGTTTGGGGAAGGTCCTTTCTGATGCTTTGATTTTTCTTCTATAAAATTTGAATAAGAGAATACCATCTCACGGGGCCACTGTAAGGATTAAGTTACAGCATCACAAACACTTACAGATGTATCCAGAAAACACCAAGCTTTACAGACATGCTAACTCAAGTTTGAGGGGGTCATAAACTAGCCCTCAGATTCATTAAACTCAGTGGCTGATGAAAAAATTATTGAATATGGCGTCTTCCTTAAAGTGTTGTTACATTGCTTAGTCTCTTAGAACTATACATGGTCTCACCCGCTGATTTTGTTTTACTTTTTTCTTTCTAATAGAAATTAAGGCATAAATACCTCCCATTTATTTTTTAACTTTTTATTCTGTATTGGTGTATAGCAGATTAATGTTATTGGGATAGTTTCAGATGCACAGCAAAGGGACTTAAACATACACATGGGTTTTGTTTTTCTTTCCAGTAGAAATTAGGGAATAAATATCTCCCATTTACTTTTTAACTTTTTATTTTGTATTGGAGTACAGCAGATTAACTACTTATGATAGTTTCCAGTGAACAGCAAAGGGACTCAGCCATACATACACATGTATCCACTCTCTCCTAAATTCCCCTCCCATCCAGACTGCCCCATGACATTGAGCAGAGTTCTCTGTGCTGTACAATAGGTCCTTGTTGGTTATCCATTTTAAATATAGCAGTGTGTACCTGTCCATGCCTTACTCCCCAGAATCTTAAGAAATCACTGATGTTGAGTGAGTGAGACTATGTCTGAATCTGCTGTTTTCATAATTGTATTTATGTTTATATGTGAAGTCCATATCCCTGCTATAAAATCCAGGTGTTTCTTTCCAGCTGTCTCTGGACAATCCCCACGAGCTATCTCAAAGACAGCTTGCTTTCAGCATTTACCGTGTGGAGCTAATGGTCTTTCCTTCACATAGCTGCTCTATCTCCAGCCTTCCATATTTCGGTGGACTTAATGTCAATTTCCTTGCTCAAAGGAAAAAAAGGAAGAAGTCATCTGAAATAATGCTCCTTTCCTTTCCCTCAAATCTAGATGTTTCACTATTGTAGTTTTGCCAGTCCTCTTACTGGGAAAATGTTCATGAAACTGGCCAGTAGAATTGCAAAATAGGAATGATTTGGAATTTGAATGGTTAAATAGAACATCTCTATCTGTGCTATGTAGGTGTATGTAATGACACCAGAAGCGCACACAGCAATTCATCATCAACACGATCAGGAGAGTGAATTCAAGTGGATCCTGCAAGCACAAGGCAGGTCTACGAGCCAGTGGTTCTGACTTTAAGGACACTGCTCTCTATTTATCGTCAGGTAACTCCCAACCCATTTATAGGAGCTCACTATAGATAGTTGCCCCCCCAAAATAATAATGGCTTACAGATGGATCTCCAAGACAAGTTTGAATCACCAGAAAGTGTTTTGTTTGGGCCTGGTATCCCACAAGTCTTGCCCTGGAGACACAGGAGAAGAAGACGTCTCTCTAATTTGGCAGAGTTTTAAGTACTGCATCTCTTTTCAAGTTTACTATGGAAAGTCCTAATCTCCTCATTCACCCCACATCCCTGCCCTCGAAACAGGTTCATCTGTACCATTTTTCTAGACTTCATGTGTGTGTGTTAATATACAACATTTGTTTTTCTCTTTCTGAATTACTTCACTCTGTCTGACCAACTCTAGGTCCATCCACATCTCCACAAATGACCCAATTTTGTTCCTTTTTATGACTGAGTAGTATTCCATTAGATATATGTACCACATCTTCTAGATCCATTCATCTGTCGATGAACATTTAGGTTGCTTCCATATCCTGGCTATTGTAAATTGTGCTGTGGTGAGGAGTCCATGATGTGTCCTTTTGAATTATGATTTTCCCAGGGTATAGGCCCAGTAGTGGGATTATTGGGATTGTTGGATCATATGGCAATTCTATTTTCATTTATTTATTTTTTATTTATTTTTAAACTTTACATAATTGTATTAGTTATGGGGAACACATGTATACCTGTGGCGGATTCATTTTGATATTTGGCAATTCTATTTTTAGACTTTTAGGAACCTCCTTACTATTTTCCATGTAGCAGTATCAATTTACATTGATACCAACACTGCAAGGTGGTTCCCTTTTCTCCACACCCATGCTCTGGGATGACCTAGATGGTTGGGATGGACTGGGGAAGAGAGAAACATCCAAGAGGGAGGGAATATATGTGTACATATTAGATGATTCACTTCGCTGTACAGCAGAAACTAACACAACATTGTAAAGCAATTATACGCCAATAAAAATTAGTATTAAAAAAGAGATCACCATCCATATTTTTGAGGCTTGAATTGGAATATTAACAATACATTTTAGAGAAGCACTGATTTTTGTGTTCTCCAAATAATTGTTTAATTTATCTGAATGGCATCACAAGGCCTTTCCTAAGATTAAGCAACTTCAGAGCACTTTTTCAGTAGTATACATTTCATTTCCTCCTTCAGTTAATAGCTGCCTGTGGAACTAAATATGATCATTCTAGCATAAAATCCTAGAGTTTCAGTATTTGAATGGAACTTTTAAGTCACTAACTCTAAATATCATCCGATGCTTGAATTTCCTTATTATTTCTAGTTTTTTATTCCCTTGAATACTAAATATAAGTTTTCTACTGAAGGATAAATAAATAAATTATGAATAAAGCATTTCTTCATTAATCATGCTAAAAACAGTGGCAAACATTGCAGATATTGTTGGGTTGGAGCTTGGTAACACACACTGACACCTAAGACTTAGCTTCTTAAATGTTTCCTTATGATGTCAAGCAAAACTTTTAGAAATCAGATTTATACGCATCTAGTCTTCAGCTATTTTGATGGAAATGATGATGCCGATGACACCACCCTTATGGCTGAAAGCGAAGAAGAACTAAAGAGCCTCTTGATGAAATTTAAAGAAGAGAGTGAAAAAGTTAGCTTAAAACTCAACATTCAGAAAACTAAGATCATGACATCTGGTCCCATCACTTCATGGGAAATAGATGGAGAGACAATGGAAACAGCGACAGCCTTTATCTTTTGGGGCTCCGAAATTACTGCAGATGGTGGTTGCACTCACGAAATTAAAAGAGGCTTACTCCTTGGGAGAAAATGACCAACCTAGACAGCATATTAAAAAGCAGAGACATTACTTTGCCAACAAAGGCCCATCTAGTCAAGGCTATGGTTTTTCCAGTAGTCATGTATAGATGGGAGAGTTGGACTATAAAGAAAGCTGAGCGCCAAAGAATTGATGCTTTTCAACTGTGGTGTTAGAGAACACTCTTGAGAGTCCCTTGGACTGCAAGGGGATACAACCAGTCCATTCTAAAGGAAATCAGTCCTGAATATGCATTGGAAGGACTGATGTTGAAGCTGAAACTCCGTTACTTTGGATACCTGATGCGAAGAACTGACTCATTGGAAAAGACCCTGATGCTGGGAAAGATTGAAGGCGGGAGAAGGCGACAACAGAGGATGAGATGGTTGGATGGCATCACCAACTCAGTGGACATGAGTTTGAGTAAACTCCGGGAGTTGGCAATGCACAGGGAAGCCCAGCTTGCTGCAGTCCGTGGGGTCCTAAATAGTCAAACACGACTGAGCAACTGAATTGAACTGAGCTGATGTTTAAAAAAAAAGCCACTCATTTTATTTTTTACTTTTTAAAATCAAGAGATTCAGCATCTTTTTAAAAAGTCTTCATTGAATTTGTTCCAGTATTGCTTCTGTTTTATGTTTTTGGCTGTGAGGCATGTTGCTCCCAGAGCAGGGATCGAACCTACACCCCTTGCATTGAAAGGCAAAGTCTTAACCACTGGACTGCCAGGGAAGTTTCTAAAACACTCTTATTTTAAGATTTGATAATTTAGCAGTGAATCAATAAACTACTTGGCAAATCTGTTATAAAAATCACATAAACATACCAATACACAACATATCTAAATATATGCCTCCAAGAAGGAAAAAAAGGTGAGAAATTTACACTGAAATCTGACTACAGAAAAGCATGTAGTAGTGAATCTGTTTCAAAGTCAAAATTTTTCCGTATTTTTTTAAGTTACCTGATTTTAAATCTCTGTATAGACTCTTAATGGAGAAGGCAGTGGCAACCCACTCCAGTACTTTTGCCTGGAAAATCCTATGGACGGAGGGGCCTGGTAGGCTGCAGTCCATGGGGTCGCTAGGAGTCAGACACGACTGAGTGACTTCACTTTCATTTTTCACTTTGATGCATTGGAGAAGGAAATGGCAACCCACTCCAGTGTTCTTGCCTGGAGAATCCCAGGGACGGAGAGGCTGGTGGGCTGCCATCTATGGGGTCGCACAGAGTCGGATACGACTGAAGCGACTTAGCAGCAGCAGCATAGACTCTTAAGGAGCTTCCCTGGTGACTCAGGGAGTAACGAATCTGTCTGCAATGCAGGAGACCTGGGTTCGACCCCTGGATGGGGATGATCCCCTGCGGAAGGGAATGGCAACCCAGTTCAGTATTCTTTCCTAGAGAATTCCATGCAGAGAGGAGCCTAGACTCAATTTGTTTGAACAAAGCAACCAATTCTTTTTCCTTATGCATATTAAAGAAACATGGTATATTAAAGAAAGGGAAAGTCTTCTTGAGGTCAAGTCTACCATGGACTCTTTACTGAATGTCTTTTTGTAATTTTAACATCAAAGACCATTTCTAGGCTCAAGTTTAGAAAGGTCAGGCTCTCCGTTGCTGAATTCCTCTTATATCTCAACAGCTATTGGCGCAAGTGATAATGTCTGAGGCAAACTGAAGGAAGTCACTACAGTTAGATACATGGAAGAAAGTAAATTAAGATGATGGTATTATTATCTGCATCAGAAGAATAGGGAATTTGTCCAGCCATCTTTCTGTTGCTCACTGGGAAGAAGAAATAATCTCAATAGGGAAAAATACTAGACAGACCAAGAAAGGTAGGCATGGCAGGATCTGTTCCGTTTGCCCAGCAATCAATGCAACCTCCTTTGTTAACAGTGTCCCCGCATCAAACAAGGTAGTGACACGACACAATAGCTACTTTATCCCCTTCCAGAGATGAGATTACTGGATGATATGTGTTTCTCTTCATTCCAAAACTGGCCTCTTGTGATCTGAAACTCTGTGGCTAGAGAATGAGCATAACTATTTCAAAAATACCTACTATCATGTAATGGATAGTAAACAAAATAACTGCCATGAAAACTGCCAGTTGGGAAAGGCACACGGAGGAGGAAATAACACATTATGTAGCTGGAATTTGCTGGAAAATGATAGCAAAGATTTGATGTCATCTTTTGCAATCAAGTGGTCCGTTTTGTAACCGATTTGTCTGTCCCAGATTCTGCGGCTTGCATGACTATCTCCCTTGCCGATTATCTTCCATGTCCACAACTGAGAGGTAATCTAGGCTGCTTTTCTCCTTCGTGGAATACACTATATAAGAAACTCGACTCCTGTCTGGGCAGATTTGGAGGATTCGAGGATTTATCTGGGAGGATGAGCAATCACAGACTTTTGTTTTACATTGCTGAGGTTTCTGGGATCCTAGGGCTCCTCAAAGTCATTATCTAGAGCAGAGGTTGGCAAAACACAGCCTTTGGGCCAAATCTATGCCACTGCCTGCTTTTATATGGCCTGCTATCAGGGAATGCTTTTTCAGTGTTAAACTTTTTTAGATCAAAAGAAAAATAATAATTCCTCACATGTAAAAATCATAGAAAAGTCAAATTCCAGTGCCCATAAATAACATTTTATTGGAGCACAGTCAACTTTTCTAGAAAAAGCTCTTCAAAATTATTTGGAACTGAGATTTCACTACAATGCCTGGTTATAAATTTAATATTTATAAAGTCAATAACCTCTATGAGAAACAGAAACTTGGAAGATATTAGAGCATGAAGCTCCAATTTATAGAAACATTCAGAAAGATGTAATACCTAGGAATAAAATGAAATGAAACCTATAGATCTATACAGTGAAAACCACAAAATGCTTTTTAGGAACCAGAAGAAAAGTTAAAAACTGTGAAAAATATTCACAACATATATGATAAAATAATTAATATAAAAGAGTTATAACTCTCCATGTGAAAGACTCCAAGTATTGTTATAAAAATGACATTCACCCCCAAGATAATAAGTATGTAAAAATATGTGCAATTATACTAATAAAAATTTTCACATTCTGAATTTTCATAGATCAACATTTTTATTATAACCCTCAGAAGAGTACAAAACTGTGTTCCAATGCACTGCTGGTTCTTGGATGTGACCTGAAATAAATACAACTTCACTGAAGGAAATGTAGCATCTATCATAATTCCAAGACACATTCTGGAAAAAAACAGGTGTTTATTTCTAGAAATCTACTCTAAATATATACGCATTCAATAGCACAAATGCAAAGTGTTGTTGTTTTTTTTTGCCAAATTGTTTGTGATAAAAACAATCAGGAAGCCATTTAAACATCTATCCACATACCACCGGATAAATAAAGCATGTCCTGAACACAATGGTATTTAAATGAAGTCAGATCACTGGTGCATGAGGTCATGAGGCAGTGTGTGTAGGTTGGGGTGTGTGTGTCTGTGCAAGGCAGAATAATTCTGAAGAGTGCCTTAGAATGGTGTCATTGGTGAGGTACTGGAATAGATTAGCCTGTTTCCTTGGGTATCCATTTGCAGTGCTTGAAAAATTTGATTTTAAAATCCTCAACCAAAAGCATTTTAGTTCCCATATTCAGATTATTCTCAACATTGAATTGTAAAATTTTAGGGTTCCAGTTATTCATTATCTGTAAATTAGAGTGTCCAAAACTATTTCTAAAGAGAAATCTGGTTAGGCTTACAGGTTGATTCCTATATCTTAACTTTAATAAGAGTATATTACTCTTGGAACCAGGTTCATTGTTATGTAGGAAAAATCATATTGGGTGCTCATTAAAAGCAGAGCACGGTGCATGCTCAGTCGCTTCAGTCCTGTCTAACTCCTTGCAACCTATGGACTGTAGCCGGCCCCACTCCTCTATCTGTAGAATTTCTCAGGCAGGAATACTGAAGTGGGTTGCCATGCCCTCCTCAGGGGATCTTCCCAACCCAGATATCAAACCCATGCATCCTGCGGCTCCTGCATTGAAGGTGATTCTTTACCGCTGAGCCACTGGGGGAGCCGTAATAAAAGCAGACATTTGGAGTCAAACAGACTCGATTCTAATTCTGCCTCTGCATTTTCTAGATATGAAACCAATGTCATTGTCATACCTATTAGAATCAGTCTTTTCACATATAACTTGAAAACATAGAACTTAGCCTCATAGACCTGCTGCAAAGGAGTCAATAATACAGTACATGTACATTACTCATCATGGTATCCAACCCTTATGAATATCCAACAAATCATGTCATTGCTATTATTCACTGTATTTTTTCACCTAGTTTTGAACTCAGACAACTAGACCTTAAGAACTTGAAAAACAGTAAGCATCTTGTGCTCATTGCTGCCAATCAGCTTTCAGTAACTCAGCTCAAAAAGGAATCATTGGAAGATTGCTTCCAGTATCTGTATCTTATTTATTCCTTGAAATATGCAACAGAGGTGAGGAAAGACCTTGACCAGAAAAGCAAGGAAGCTGGCTAGGACGTCCAGCTACATCTACTTTAACCAATGTAGTGTATTTTGATTTGCTTATATATTGAAATTAATTTTATTTGAAAAAAATGTTCTTTTAGTAAAAGTGCAAAAGTTCAAAAAAACTCCGCATTCTTCTCTCTTGATTAAATCAGAGAAAGAAAAGGATGGCTACATAAGCATTTGTATCTCTTGAACTTATTTCATAGACCTACATCAAGACAATCTCTAAAAACAGATGTTCAATTTCACTAAATGTTGTATAATTTATGAGGGTCTTTAAAAGAAATGCTATCTTGTCTTATGATGGAAATAGGCTTATATTAAAGGATGCTGTAAAATCAGATGTTTCCAAATGAGGAGTAACTACGGAACTCCTGGGTTATAGACACAGTGACCAGTGTAATGGACACCACATCCTTCTCCACCTTGGCTTCTAGAATGCTGGAGGCCAGCTTTGCGGCCCTGTCATAGCAGATGGGAAAGGTTCTTAAGCATTGATTTTTGTATTAGTTTCATTTTGGGATCCATTTTATGAGTCCCTGACTTTGTAGTCCTCTTCTCTTTCCCACCTACTTCTATTCTAAGACACCCTAATGCATTTTATGTATCTATTGTTTCAACAAATATTTATTGATCTTCTACTAATGGGCCAAGAACTAGGATGAACAGGAGAAGTAGAGTGGATTACAGTACATGACCTTATCAACAGGAAAGTTATATTTAGTGCAGGCTTCCTTTAAAAGGCAATACACTAATTAATGACCTAATCAAAAACAATCCTGGTGGACAGACCAGGTAAACCACGTCCAGACTAAGTCCACTCCAGTGAGGAAGAACCACAATGTCTCCATGATGGAAAAGGTCCAAAATAATCAACCTGCCAACCAGAAGACACATCCAGGGAGTGGAGCCTGGCAGGCTTTAAGCCTAGTGTATTCGCTGGCAGACAGGCACTCAGGGCTGGCAGTGGTCGCATTAACTTTGCGGATGGCAAACCCACGTGATTCAGTGAGCGCTTCGCCTTCATTTCAAGCACCTGGCCAACCTTGTTTGTAAACCCATCACAAAAGCTTGCCTGTGGAAGGATGCTGACTCATAGCCGCAGGACAGACCTGCCCACCAGATGTATATGAACCTGAGCCCACTCTCTCCTGGCTACTAGGAAATCCACTTATAGACTTACAGGGGTTCCATTGTATGTGATGATTTTTCCTTTTTAATCTCTTGCTGTTTTAAGAATTTTCTCTTTGCTTTTGATTTCAGAGTTTTACCATAATATGTTTTGCAAAAGATCTTTCTAGGTTGAACTTGTTTGGAGACCTGCTGAGCTTCATAAATTTGGATGTCCCAGTCTCTCCCCAGATTTGGAAAGTTCTCAGTCATTATTTCTTTCAACAGCTTTTTGCTACTTTCTCCCTCTCTTCTCTTTCTAGGACTCCAGTGATACCCAGATGGTCTCTTTAAACAGTATCCCACAGTTCACAGAGGCTTTCCTCAGTATTTTTCTTTTTTTTGCTTTGCTCTCTTCTGACTTAGTAACTTCAAATGACCTGTCTTCTGCCTCACAGATTACTTATTCTAAGTTGATGTTCCCTAGTGCATTTTCGTTTCATTCATGATATTCTTCAGCCTTAGAATTTCTATGTTTTTTAATGATTTCTCTATGTTAAACTTCTTTTGTTCATGTGTTGTTTTCCTGAATGCATTTGAATTGCCTTTCTGGGGTTTTGGTAGATCCCTGTGTTTCCCTAAAGCAATTGCAGTTGGCCCTTGAACAAGAGGGTTTGGGGTAAGTGGGCCCACTCACATAGGAGTTTGTTTTTATTTTTTTTTAAATAAATACATGCATCAGTTTTACATGATCTGTGGTTGGACAGCTCTGTAGATGCAGATCTGCAGACTGTAATGGCATATGTGGATTTTCTCCTGCCCTGCATTGTTCAAAGGTCAACTGTATTTTGAGTTCTTCATCAAGGAATTTGGAGATTTCCATTTTTTTAAAGAGCTGGTTGCTGGAAAATTCTTATGTTCCTTCAGTGATGTCACATTTCCTTGATTTTTCATGTCCCTTGAAATCTCGTGTTGCTATCTTTGCCTATGAAGAAGGCATGCAATCCTCCAGTCTTTACTGGCTGACTCTAGGGTGGAAACTTCTATCAACCCTCGAGGGAGCATTGAGCTTTCTCAGACCGTTGATGGATACACCTGCCCCATACTTCTTTTTCCCCTTTTGGTGGAAATTCTTAAAATCATGTGCCATCTCTCCATCCTGAAAAGTTAGGCCAGGTATGGGCAGTCTGCTCTATGTTCTCCCCAGGGTGGTGGTGTTGAGTTCACGTGTGTGTCTGCATGCTCAGTAGCTCAATCACATCCAACTCTTTGTGACCCCATGAACTGTAGCTCATCAGGCTCCTCTGTCCATGGGATTTCCCAGGCAAGAATACTGGAGTGAGTTGCCAATTCCTTCTCCAGGGGACCTTCAAGATCCAGGGATTAAGTCCGTGTCTTCTGTATGCAGGTGAATTCTCTACCACGGAGCCACCTGGAAAACCCCCTCAAGTTCATGTGTTTTTCCTAGTTCTGAAGAACTGGACCAGCTTTCTGCATGTGCTCATTGGCCACCTGCAAAGTCTCACTCTTGCTACGGTCACTAGTGTTTGTGGGGCCACGACCACATGGTGGGGGCCCAGTGGAGGTGAGGTGCCCAGAGCACTGGCCATGCCCACGGGCCAGTTGGGGGACCCCCAGGCAAGATGACCCAGCAGTTCATTGACAGGCTTCCTGATGGGGTCTGCAGAGCCTTTAGCAGGATCTGTGTTCCTGTGATGCCCTACAAGGGAGACATACTGCAGTGAAGCTGTTCCTCTCGCCCTCTTCAAAGCCTCGTCCTGGATCTTTTCTGCTCCAGCGCTGTGCTAGGATTTCTCCACTGGACTCCCATTTTCCACAAAGCTTCTCTGGTATGAAGATGATTGAATCACTACTCTTTGCCAGAGAAGATGTTTGAAGACTAGTATTCTACCATGTTGATGATGTCACTTTTATCTGTATTTTCTAATAAAGCAAACTGAAGGGTATTATCTGTGATGCAAACCACACATGGTTTATATTTTCATAATTCGCTCTTTGATTTGGTTCTTAATAATTATATATGATGGGCTTCCCAGGTGGTGCTAGAGGTAAAGAACCTGCCTGCCAATGCAGGAGAGGTAAGAAACACTTTTGATCCTTGGGTCAGGAAGATCCCTTGCAGGAGAGCATGGGAAACCACTCCAGTATTCTTGCCTGGAGAATCCCATGGACAGAGGAGCCTGGCGGGCTACAGTCCACAGGTCTGCAAAGAGTCAGATATGACCAAAGCCACTTCGGATGCATGAACACAATTATATAGGACACTGACTGTTTACATCTGTTAAAGGCAATATTTTAAGATATAACTTCATTTTATATAATCTTGAAAAAGAAGCTTTAAAACTTCCTGTACGTGTCACACAAAAATAGCAATAGCCTTGAGCTCTTATTTTAATACTCCACAAAGCTTTTCCACACATCCTATATGGCAGGATCCTATTTCGCATTGAATTAACTGGAATTTTCTACCAGTGTTACCATATAAACCTCATTCTAGACTCTGTTGATCTTAGTTTGCAAACTAATAAAGATTATAAATGGGCTCAAAAACTTTTGGGGCAGACTCTATGAAATATATAAACCTGTACTATCCTACATTTAACCCTACTCTCTAACTTTGTCAAAAACAATCATTACAAAATCAAAGATTTGTATCTTACTCTTAACACATTGTGTCAACTGTTGAGAAAATTTCATCTGTGTCCCCATTTTCCACTGATTTCAATTCCAATAAAAATGCTATTAGATGTTTCTTAATAGCAAGAGATAGTTTGATAAAAAATTAGCTAATAGGTGAGATCCATGCATTAAAAGTATCATAAAAGTCATCATTTATCCTCCACAAATTCCATCTTGGACTATCGTTTTAGCTGTAAAAAAATAATATGGAACTAAAACTTCAACTGACTTTTTGAAAATGTCATTTAAGAAATTAATGCAGATACATTGGGAATAGGTCTCATTTTCCATCCATCCCAATAGGCCAGATCTAAGTGGGAATTTCCTACTCATTTCAAAGAGAAATAGCAACTGTGATCACTTCTATGTGGCTTTAAATAAGACATTCACATTATCATTAAGAGTCTGAAATCAAAAGGATAGGATCTAAAGTCATGGACCTGTGGTGGATTCATTTTGATATTTGGCAAAACTAATACAATTATGTAAAGTTTAAAAATTAAATAAAAATTTTAAAAAATAAATTAAAAAAAAACAAAAAGAAAGAAAATGAAAAGACAAAAAAAATAAAGTCATGTTTGGGAGCAGGGCTGTGAATAATGGAGCACATAAGCATGCTGAATATTTTTAATTTGATTTCAGGAAAAGGGAAATCAAGTCAAACTTTGCCAATTAAAAGTAGTCTTTTTATTTTTTATGGTGATGGAAAGAATCTCCAGAATATTCCTACACAACCGGCATCTTGCTTGACTCACTGAGGCACCAATTACATGTCTTACTGATATGAGGAACTTTGAATGATTGAAGTCCTGATGTATTTTTAGAAACAAAAAAATATTCCTCAGGGTTTCACAATATTTGTATGCCCTTGGGAAAAAAATGTTCTAGACAGAATTATTAAAAGCACTAAAAATAAATCAAGCCATCGAAAGGACAAAAATTATGGAGAATCAGCAAAATATTTTTGCTGCGTGGGCTCAGTGTAATGTATATTTGTCCTTGACAACACTGGCAAAACCATTACATAAAAAGTAATTAGGAACTTCAACGGGGAAAATATCTACTAAAAATATTTACTAGAAAAAAAGGATAGGAATTCCACACAATTAAAACATAGACAGATCATCCTCAACTTATGATGGGGTTACATCTCGATAAACCCATCATGCTTAGTGGCTCAGTTGTGTTCAACTCTTTGTGACTCCAGGGACTGTAGCCCACCAGGCTCCTCTGTCCGTGGAGTTCTATAGGTAAGAATACAAAAGTGAGTTGCCATTTTCTTCCTCCAGGGCATCTTCCCGACCCAGGGATTGAACTCCTGTTTCCTGTATCTCCTGCATTGGTATGTGGGTTCTTTATCACTAACACCACCTGGGAAGCCGCAATAAACCCATAGTAGGTTGAAAAAACTTAAAGTCGAAAAATTCATTTATTGCACCTAACCTACCAAACATCAAAGCTTAGCCTGGCCACCTTAAATGCACTCAGAATAGTCGCATTAGGCTATAGTTGGGCAAAATCATCTAACACAAAGATGTCAATCATAAAGGAAATCAACACTTCACATTCATTGGAAGGGCTGATGTTGAAGCTGAAGCTCTAATACTTTTGGCCACCTGATGCTAAGGAAAGATTGAGCGCAGGAGGAGAAAGGGACGACAGAGGATGAGATGGTTGGATGGCATCACCAACTCAATGGATATGAGTTTGAGCAAACTCTGGGAGATAGTGAAAGACAGGGAGGCGTGGTGTGCTGCAGTCCATGGGGTCACAGATTGATGGATCTGACTTGGCGACTGAATGACATTTTATAATGAAATGTTAAAGATATCCTGTAACATATTGAGTACTTCACTGAAAATGAACAGCATAATGGCTGTTACTTGGGTACAGGATGGTTGTAAATGTATCAGTTGTCTACCCTGGTGACCCACCCCATGGCTGAAGGTGGGCTGCAGCTGGGTGTCCCCCTAGCATCACGGGAGAAGCTCAGACAGCATTATTGTCAGCCTAGGAAAAGATCAAAATTAAAAAAAAAAAAAAAGTAGCCACTTGACCAGAACTTCTATTACATAGTTGAATAAAAGCAGTGCTTTATTCTGAGCTTAAATAACAATAAATTTGTAATATTATAAACATTGTAGCTCCAGTATTTTTAGGTTTCCCCTATGGTTCAGCTGGGAAGGAATCCACCTGCAATGCGGGAGACCTGGGTTCAATCCCTGGGTTGGGAAGATCCCC
The DNA here is from genome assembly GCF_003369695.1 of Bos indicus x Bos taurus. Lineage (NCBI taxonomy): Eukaryota > Metazoa > Chordata > Mammalia > Artiodactyla > Bovidae > Bos > Bos indicus x Bos taurus. Next base: position 5,657,708 of record NC_040099.1, on the reverse strand, counting down.
CTGGAGGAGGGAAAAAGCTACCCACTCCAGTATTCTAGCCTAGAGAATTCCGTGGACTGTATAGTTTATGGGGTTGCAAAGAGTCAGACACAGCTGAGTGACTCTCACTTTCAAACATTATATGTTTTCTTAGATTGCAAAGACTCACTTTTAAAATCATAAATAGGGATTTGATTTTTTTTTTAATTTTTTTATTTTGTATTGGGCTTTCCAAGTGGGTCAGCAGTAAAGAATTTGCCTGTAATGCAGACAGAGGAGACACTGGAGATGCAGGTTCATACCCGAGGTTGGAAAGATGCCCTGGAGAAGGAAATGACAACCTCCTCCTGTAATCTTGCCTGGAGAATCCCATGGGCAGAGGAGCCTGGCGGGCTACAGTCCATGCGGTTGCAAAGAGTCAGACACAACTGAGCAACTAACACACACATCATGTGACATGCTTTTCAGTGGCAAGACTTAATTTATTTCCATTGCAAATGTGAGATCATTTCTTACATTTTATAAACCCATGAGAACTGCTTAGCCAGAGATGGTTAGCAGGAGCTAAAGAGGAAGGTCTTTTATTAAACCAAATCACTTAATTACGTCTCCTAACCTGGGGTCATTATAAGCTAGACAGGCTGCAAATTTAATGAGAAAAAGGGCAAACTTGCTTAGACTATGTATTCAGGTCAGTTTGACAGGTAAAGTTATTCATTTTCATAAAGACTGAAGATTAATAGAATAGGAAGAAAGTATGATGGGGAAGACAATTCTTCAGCTTTTTCTGCATAGTGTTAGAAATGCAATATTATTATGAAAATGTGACTGTTACTATATTCAGAATAACTTATTTGGAATAAGGTGCATTCTCAGAATATTTGACTCATGCATGTACACATGTATATGTTAAAATGTTGTTGTTTAGTCGCTAAGTCATGTTGGACTCATTCTGACTCCATGGACTGTAGCCTACCAGGCTCCTCTGTCCATGGGATTCTCCAGGCAAGAATACTGGAATGGGTTACCATGCCCTCCTCTTGGGGATCTTCCCGACGAAAGAAACGAACCGGGGTCTCTTCCACTGCAGACAGACTCCTTACCAGCTGAGCTATTCTGTGGTCATAGGTATATCTGGCATACATATTTATATGCCAGAAAATGGCCTAGCATCATGATACAGCTCCCACATTTAAGAACTTACTTTGTTTTAAACAAGTCTGGGAAACTGTCACAATCTAGAAAAGTCTAAGGAGACATGATGACTAACTGTGTAATGTGATATTCTGGTTGTGAGTTTGGAACACGTAAGGGAAATTGGGTAAAAACTAAGACAAGTATAGATTTTAGTTAATAATTCTGGATAAATTATGGCTTAAGAATGATGCATTTTTCTGATAAATGTACCATACTCATATAGGTTATTAACTACAAGGAAAACTGAGATGGGTATATGGGAATGCCCTGTACAATCTTTGCAATATTTCTGCTAATCTGAAACTACTTTAAAATATATCCATATGTCCATAGTTATTTAAAAGCATTAAATAGATCAGCCAATTTCTTTAAAGATTAGCATAATAAATGCTGCAACACATCAGTGCTAAATAATTTATTATTAAAAAGATTTTGACATTTTTAAGAAATGTATGATTATTATTTACAATTTGACATCTGAAGAATTTTTGCTGAATATTTTCATCCTAATTTTACTTTCGGATTGATTAATACATTTTAATGATAAATTCAAAATGATAGATATAAATATTTAGTGACAGAAAAATTATACTTTTGTAAAATACTTAGCAAAAAGTAGATGGATGGTAGATGAATAGAAATACAGATATCCAAGTACTATAAGTAAAATTTTAGTGATTTTTAATCATTTACTTTTAAGCAGTTGCTTTATGTAAGATTATTAAACTGGGATCAGATTTGCTCCAGAGATTATCCCCAGCATCAGATAAAGTAAGACTGACTCATTTATTGGTTAATTTTCAAGTTAAGTCAATCTATATCTTTTTTTCTTTCAAAAAGATTATGCTTTTGCATCAAAACTGCCAACTTAAACTTTACTAATGGAGAAACAATAGATTCTAGACTTGTGTGCATGCTAGGTCACTTCAGTCATGTCCGACTCTTTGCAACACTATGGACTGTACCCCCCCAGGCGCCTCTGTTCACGGGATTTCCCAGACAAGAATACTGGAGTAGCTAGCCATTCCTTTCTCCAGAGGATTTTCCTGACCCAAAGATCAAACCCTGATATCCTGCATTGTAGACAGATTCTTTACCATTTGAATCACCAGGGAAGCCTATAAGAGGATTAATGAACCAAAGTTAATACAGGAAAGCGCATTATTATCTTCAGGCAGCTAATCTGGACCAGAAGTTAAGCAATCAAATGTTTTGTGAGATGCTGCTAATAACTTCAAATAAAATTGAGTGGCCAGCAACTAAGTCAAAGTGAAAGTCGCTCAATTGTGTCCGACTCTTTGTGACCCCATGGATGATATAGCCCATGGAATTCTCCAGGCCAGAATACTGGAGTGGGTAGCCTTTCCCTTCTCCAGGGGATCTTCCCAACCCAGGGATCGCACCCAGGTCTCCCACATTGCAGGTGGATTCTTTACCAACTGAGCTATCAGGGAAGCCCTGATTAGCAACTTAAAGGTCATTTATTCACTATTAAAATGTTTATCCAAATGTGAGGCCCAGATTGCAAATTAGTACAGCTTTTGAGATATATAATTTATATTGCCCAATATTCTGGGGAAATATTATAAATTTAAATAGGAGATCAGATTCTTCCTGCAAAATCCCAAAGTTAGCAAATAAGATTTAAAATCCAGTGAGCTAGTGTCTCCCTGAGCTTGTTCCTGTTGTTTTTAAGTCACTAAGTCATTCATGTCTGACTCTTTGAGACCCCATGGATTGCAGCACACCAGGCTTCCCTGTCCTTCACTATCTCCTGGAATTTGCTCAGACTCATGTCCATTGAGTCAATGATGCCAACCCACCATCTCATCCTCTGTCATCCCCTTCTCCTCCTGCCTTCAATCTTTCCCAGCATTAGGGTCTTTCCCAATAAGTCAGTTCTTTGCATCAGGTGGCCAAAGTTTGGAGCTTCAGCATCAGTCCTTCCAATGAATATTCAGGACTGATTTCCTTTAAGATTGACTCATTTGATCTCCTTGCAGACCAGGGACTCTCAAGAGTCTTTTCCAACACCACAGTTCAAAAGCATCAATTCTTAGGCACTGAGTCTTCTTAACGGTCCAACTCTCACATCTGTACATGACTACTAGAAAATCTATAGCTTTGACTATATGGACCTTTGTTGGCAAGGTCATGTCTCTGCTTTTTGATACACTGTCTAGGTTTGCCATAGCTTTTCTTCCAAGGAGCAAGCATCTTTTAATTTCTTGCCTGCAGTCACCATCCGTAGTGATTTTGGAGCCCAGAGCTTGAATTTAGGACAAAGGGAAGCCTCTGTTTGATCTCTGACTCTACTAAGAACCAAGTCACCATGTGAACATCACTTATCCTCTCTCTGCTATAGTTTCTTCAAATCAAGCAGAGGCACAAAAATGTCTATTTCAAAAATTTGCTGTAAAGAAGAAAAGTTATGAGCACACAGCATAATGCTACAGTACTGAAAAGATTTTTAAAAACTATGCTCTTGAAAAAGAATGTCCCAAAATTTGAGAAATGTTTTCTATCTAGACTTAAATGTGGATTTCTCTGGTAGTGAATACATTTCTGGTGGTGTCAGAGAGCTCTTGGCAGGTCGACACACCATTCCACTGTTTTATCACAATGTGAAAAACACTAGATGCACAAAATTAAAGTTCAAGTTAATCAAAATATTGCTTGACAAAGCAAATAATTGAATTGCACTTGCCGCGCACTGTGGTAGACGGTAATTAACATGCAACATCTCCAACATTTGAGCACAACTTCCAATTTTCATTTTAACATCATAGAATGCTGTCTACACATTTTTTAATGGTGCCCATGATAATAATATATTCTCTTTTTAATCATATTCCACGTTGCAAGAAATGAAGCTTGCAATTTTCCCAGGTGCTTACCAAATGACTACAGCAAGCTAATTCTATCCCCCAAGTTAAGAGTTTCAATAGAGCGCACATTAACAGCCTGCTTCTGTTCTTCCTGTACAACAGAAGGTAAGTTAATATGGGCCTCAATTATATCCAGTTTGTGCATTTATAGCACCCTGCGGGCAGCAGTAAGAAAGCTCTAAATGTACTTATCCTGCTTTTTTAATGCTCTACTCCATTACACTAGAGTAACACTGAGAAAGTGAAAAGGCAGCAGAGCAAAAGAAATATAAGAAAGGCACTAAAGAAATAAATAGGAGAAAAGCATTATTTAATGGGGAATCAATAAGAAATGCAAATTGAAAATCATTAGTTTAAAACTTTTTAAAGTTTTATCTGTGTTGATGTACATACAGGTGAAGGAAATTCATATACACATGCCCTATTCTATATGTGTTTTATTTTTGCCAAACTTTGTTTAGTTTGAATAACAAAACAATCAAGAATATCTTATTTGTCAAGAATAGTCTACAAATCAAATCACACAAGAAAGATTTATAGTCTCTACAGGGAGATAGACATTGTTATACGTATAATTTGTGCAGGCCAATCCATCAATCCCTTTAAATTCAGGACAAACCTGCTTTCCTCCACTTCTTAATAACCTTAAGTAGTTAGCTTGATTTGCAATATGTAATTTGAATTTATAATGTACAGCTCCAAGATATTTAAAACACTGTCCCACATATATGTATGAGTTACCAATTTATAGGCATATAAGATAGTGATTTAAAACTCAGAAATCACAAATTATGCACAACATTTACTCTATTTATCTTTTGGCATTCAATGGCATGTGGCCTCATTGCCAAGGTGAAATCTCAAAACTACAGAGAGAAGGGTAAAGTAAATAATGCATATTTTGATTTTTTCTGCTTTCAGTATGTAGCATGATAGAAGATAAAATTTAAATGTGACTCTTTAAACACACTCTTAATGTAAACCTTTAAACATCTACATAAAAAATCATGGATAGTTGACAAAAGATTTTCTAGGTTACAAATATATATATTCCATATATCAAACTTTGATTACTCTATTTCCATTGTTATCTTTCTAAGATATTAAAAATATGATCATTTGCTAAAGATAACAGTTTACACATTAATTTTTAATTTTTATTATGACCATGGGAAAAATGAGAACCGAAGAAATATTAATCCAAGCAACTAGCATTTAAATCATTCTACTGCTCACAACACTCGCCTGGGTTTCCTCTTTTCTTTCACGTTCATTTGATTTAAACTGACATCATCTGGTAACTCTCTTTTCTGTTACCTTAAGGACATCTTCCAATTTTGATGTTGAGCAGCAGTGAGGAAAAGCTATCCCTCCTCATTTTGTTGATGCACTCAGCGCTTGTTACTTATTACTTTTGAAATTCTATTGACCTGAGCAGCTCTCCAGGTTGCAATGGCCAACACACTGAAAATACGTCCAATACACTTGAGAGGAGAAATCACTTCCCGGTTCCCAGTAGATACTGAGCCAAATTGTAAAGCATATAAGGAAGAGAACTGCCAGGTTGCTGGATAACTTAAAGTCAACTTCTGTCTCTTCAATCAATTTTTATGCATGCTAAAAAATTGTCATTTCTAAATTATAGTGTATAGTGTTATTCACTCAGTTGTGTCAAACTCTTTGCGACCCCCATGGACAGTATCCCACTTGGCTCCTCTGTGCGTGTGATTTCTCCTGCAAGAATATTGGAGTGGGTTGCCATTCCTTTCTCTGGGGATCTTCAACTTGATTAATTGCACCCTTGTTAAAACTTTTTCATGGCTAATCATAACATTAAAGCAAAGACTAAACATGGGCTTCGGAGGCAGCTGAGATGCTAAAGAATCCGCCTGCAATGCAGGACACCTGAGTTCAATCCCTGAGTCCGGAAGAGCCCTTGGAGAAGGAAATGGCAAACCCACTCCAGTACTCTTGCCTGGATAATCCCATGGAAGAGGAACCTAGCAGGTTTTAGTCCACGGCGTTGCAGAATGTCAGACATGACTTAGTGACTGAACAACAGGAAACAACTTTCACTGGAGAAAAGCCTTTCATATCACTGTTGAATATAAAGGGGGAGTTGATTACCAATGAAGAAACTTAACTTTCCATCACTAAGTCTTAGTTCTGACCACAAATGCAATATATTAATAAGAAATCTTTACTGATTTAAAAATAATTTCATGGCACTGAAGTATGAACTCCTAGAAGCATAAATCTAAGGAAAAGTATACACATACATACACAAGTATGCACAAACACTCAATGCCAAGAAATTTGTGAGTATACAAAAATTACGCAAATCAAGTATTTTTTCCCCCATACCATTAGTTTTGTTTCTATCTGTGTGTAAGAACTATAATTTAACTGGGTTAAAAGAGGATGAAGAGAGGAAGAAAATGAAGCACTATATAACACATTAGCAAAAGAGCTATGCTTTCTGAGGGGAAAAATGTCTTCTATAATATTTCAATCCTCCTTTTCCAGTTGCCAGCTAGTTATACAATGAAGGGGAAAAAAGAAAGCAAAACAACTAAACTTCCCACACAGTCATCAGTCACAGTCAATCTTGGCCATGCTGTTCATCTTGCATCCGCTGTGAAGTTTGAATCTTTCCTTTTGATATCACAATAATTTCTAATCTTATAGTAAGATATAATGATGACAATGTGAAGAATGAATAAAAATAGAGCATAAGGAAGTTCTAAATGGAATGAGTTTTCAGAGTTTCCTAGGAGACACCAGCACCAGGTCTTTAAAACAGCACTTTGTAATGTCTAAAATAGCTTTTTTTCACACAAGTTTTGCTATGGAGTGGCATTAAAAAACAAATTAAAAATGTATGCCATTTTTAAGCATACATGTCAAGTTAAAAAATCCTTTTGAATAGTAACTATGTCACTTAAGTGTGCCAGTGCCTCAATCTACTTGTCAGCAGAAAGCAAAACCAAACCAAACAAAATATGTCCTAAGTCTTGTCTCTTGATTTCTGCTTCAGGGACTTAGGAAATAATTGCTAACTTTTGAGGCTATGTGCCATCTTCAGACAATGAATTTTTTAACTGGACAAATCCATTCTATAAAAATTAGTAATAATGATTTTAGTAATAAAATTATTACTAAACACACCTAGATTTCTGCTACTGTTATACTCTCTTATACTGAATATATTGTTACTGTTATATATAAATATATTTTTCTACTAGTGTAGATTTAATATGGACCTACGTTTCTATTCAGCTGAGCTACTGTTATTTAGCTACTGTCCATATTATCAGAATTATCAAAATAAACAACTAGAAATCTAAGTCATCATCTCCACTCCAAATGATTCAATGGGGTGACATGCTTCAGGAAAATGTCTTAATATTAGAACCCCAGCAGAGGAGACATCAAATTCATCAGTAGAACTGCAGCTATGACTCTATCAATAATCCATGGCACTTTTGTATTCCCCGTCTGAGGCTGTTATACAGCTTTGGATGACAGCCCCGCTTCAACTTCATCATATGATCTGTGGGGACAGAAACTCATAACTGACTTTCAGCATAGAGCTTTCGTATAAAAGGCAATAACCACAGCCTGACAGTGTTGGGAGGGGTCAGAAGAGTGCCCTGGTGAACACAAAAGTTTGGGGGAAAGCAGTTTGACACAAAGCGACAAAAACAAGCCCAGAAGGATGGCTCCTTAAATGTTAAAGGCAGGAAAAAAATGGGCATCTTTGAAAGACAGGCCTTTGGATAGTTTTCTCTATTGTGTTCTTTTAGGAGCTGTGGCTGTTGGTTTTAAACTGCTCTGTACAATTTCCACACGTACACGGTCTCCAAGGAAGGATGAGATCAAAAATTCTCCTGTGAATGCACCTCCCGCCAGATCAGTGGGTCTATTGTTTATAAACACTCCATATCCTGAATGAACTTCGCAAAATTATGCTTCATTGTTTTCAAAATCTCTCCAGAGAAGCTCCGTGGGTGTGGTTAAGAACCTATTTGCTGGGTGGCTTGTAGGAGTCTTAAGGGCTGATTGTTAAAATTTCAGTAATTTTGTGAACCAGTTATTAAACACAGACATTATTGAAAATTACATTACATAAATTTATAATTAAATAAATTATACTAAAACACAGGTCATATGCAAAAACATCACTCAAAAAATTTTAAGCACACTTTATTATTAATTATACTCCTGAAGGTATTTATGTCTCTGTGTCTGTGACATAGAAATGATACAAAATTATTTGCTGCTGCTGCTGCTGCTAAGTCACTTCAGTCGTGTCCAACTCTGTGTAACCCCATAGACGGCAGCCACCAGGCTCCCCCATCCCTGGGATTCTCCAGGCAAGAACACTGGAGTGGGTTGCCATTTCCTTCTCCAATGCAGGAAAGTGAAAAGTGAATTATTAGCTACCAGGCATCTTTCCAAGCTTCTCTGGTGGCTCAGACTGAAGGAATCTATCTGCCTGCAATGTGGGAGACCTGGGTTCGATTCCTAGGTTGGGAAGATCCCCTGGAGGAAGGGATGGCAACCCACTCCGGTAGTCTTGCCTGGAGAATCCCCCTGGACAGAGGAGCCTGGTGGCTGGCTACAGTCCATGGGGTCGCACAGAGTCAGACACAACTGAGCGACTAAGCACAGCACAGGCAACTTTTTACAGCTCTGTGCCTAGCAAAATCTAATTGATCTGTCAGTAGTTTCAAATCGGTCAAAGTGGAAGGATGTGTATAAAACTAAGACCGTGTGGGACCTTCCTGGGACAGGCCTTCCCGCATATTCTCTGCTTTAGCTCCTCTCTGAAGTACCTAGACAATACTATTTGATGCACATTTCCTGGGCTGATGTTAAAAACCTCCCACCAAATGGAAGATGTTAACTACTTGATGACTATGACCATACAGCCATAGGACTGAGAGTGTTAACTCCCAACCCTCCCCGAACCCTGCCCTGCTCCCTCACATCAGCCAATCAGAGACCCCAGCCTCCACCTGACACTGCCCTGCTCACTCACATCAGCCAATCAGAGACTTCTGCACCAGCGGCTCGCAGACCTGGAAGCCCACCTCCTTCTGCTGGCTTTTGAAAGTGTTTTGCCGAAACACTGTGGGAAGCCCAGGGCTTTTTAGTGTACGAGACAGCTGTCTCCTTGCATGGCCCGACAATAAACCTTTCTCTGCTCAACATTTCTGTTTGTTAGGGCTCACTGTGCATGCCTGCATGCTTAGTTGTGTCTTACTATTTGCGACCCTTTGGACTGTAGCCAACCAGGTTCATCTGTCCATGAGAATTTCCAAGTAAGATCACTTGAGTGGATTGCCATTTCCTTCTCCAATGGATCTTCCTGATCCAATGATCGAAACTGCATTGTGCATAGGGCACCGGAACTTGTGATAACGTCTGCACCATGGTAATCAGCAGATGCTACAATTCGGAACTCCATTTCTCACTATGAGAGGTGGTTGGTTTACCAGCTTATCACTGCGTTACAGTGTTCTATGTTATCAGCACCAGGCTTCACATTTGCAAAGACAAACGTGGTTTTAGAAAAGGCAGAGGAACCAGAGATCAAATTGCCAACATCCGCTGAATCATCGAAAAAGCAAGAGAGTTCCAGAAAAACATCGATTTCTGCTTTATTGACTATGCCAAAGCCTTTGACTGTGTGGATCACAATCAACTGTGGAAAATTCTGAAAGAGATGGAATACCAGACCACCTGACCTGCCTCTTGGGACACCTGTATGCAGGTCAGGAAGCAACAGTTAGAACTGGACATGGAACAACAGACTGGTTCCAAATAGGAAAAGGAGTACATCAAGGCTGTATATTGTCACCTTGCTTATTTAACTTCTATGCGGAGTACATCATGAGAAACGCTGGGTGGAAAGAAGCACAAGCTGGAATCAAGATTGCCAGGAGAAATATCAATAACCTCAGATATGCAGATGACACCACCCTTATGGCAGAAAGTGAAGAGGAACTCAAAAGCCTCTTGATGAAAGTGAAAGTGGAGAGTGAAAAAGTTGGTTAAAAGCTCAACATTCAGAAAACGAAGGTCATGGCATCTGGTTGCATCACTTCATGGGAAATAGATGGGGAAACAGTGGAAACAGTGTCAGACTTGATTTTTTGGGCTCCAAAATCACTGCAGATGGTGACTGCAACCATGAAATTAAAAGACACTTACACCTTGGAAGAAAAGTTATGACCAACCTAGATAGCATATTGAAAAGCAGACACATTACTTTGCCAACAAAGGTCCGTCTAGTCAAGGCTATGGTTTTTCCAGTGGTCATGTATGGATGTGAGAGTTGGACTGTGAAGAAGGCTGAGCGCTGAAGAATTGATGCTTTTGAACTGTGGTGTTGGAGAAGACTCTTGAGAGTCCCTTGGACTGGAAGGAGATCCAACCAGTCCATTCTGAAGGAGATCAGCCCTGGGATTTCTTTGGAAGGAACGATGCTAAAGCTGAAACTTCAGTACTTTGGCCACCTCATGCAAAGAGTTGACTCATTGGAAAAGACTCTGATGCTGGGAGGGATTGGGGGCAGGAGGAGAAGGGGACGACAGAGGATGAGATGGCTGGATGGCATCACTGACTCGATGGACATGAGTCTGAGTGAACTCGGGGAGTTGGTGATGGACAGGGAGGCCTGGCGTGCTGCGATTCATGGGGTCACAAAGAGTCGGACATCACTGAGCAACTGAACTGAATTGAACTGAACTGAACATTGATTCTGCTGAAGATGACATTATTTTATTTATTTTTACTTACCTTCTTTCTTAACTGTGATTTACAAACAGTCACCAGTTAACATTTTTTTGGTGTAGTTCAGTTCAGATCAGTCCTTCCTGTCCATCACCAACGCCCAGAGTCCACCCAAACCCATGTCCATCAAGTTGATGATGCCATCCAACCATCTCATCCTCTGTCGTGCCCTTCTCCTCCTGCCCTCAATCTTTCCAAGCATCAGGGTCTTTTCCAATAAGTCAGCTCTTCACATCAGGTGGCCAAAGTATTGGAGTTTCAGCTTTAGCATCAGTCCTTCCAATGAACATCCAGGATTGGTCTCCTTTAGGATGGATTGGTTAGATCTCCTTGCAGTCCAAGGGACTCCCAAGAGTCTTCTACAACACCACAGTTCAAAAGCATCAATTCTTTGGCACTCAGCTTTCTTTATAGTCCAACTCTCACATCCATATATGACCACTGGAAAAACCATAGTCTTGACTAGACGGACCTTTGTTGGCAATGTCTCTGCTTTTTAATATGCTGTATAGGTTGGTCATAACGTTCCTTCCAAGTAGTAAGCATCTTTTAATTTCATGGCTGCAATCACCATCTGCAGTGATTTTGGAGCCCAAAAAAATAAAGTCTGACACTGTTTCCACTGTTTCCCCATCTATCTGCCATGAAGTGTTGGGACCATATGCCATGATCTTCATTTTCTGAATGTTGAGCTTTAAGCCAACTTTTTCACTCTCCTACTTCACTTTCATCAAGAGGCTCTTTAGCTCTTCTTCACTTTCTGCCATAAGGGTGATGTCATCTGCATATCTGAGGTTATTGATATTTCTCCTGGCAATCTTGATTCCAGCTTGTGCTTCTTTCAGCCCAGCGTTTCTCATGATGTACTCTGCATAGAAGTTAAATAAGCAGGGTAACAATATACAGACTTGACGTACTCCTTTTCCTATTTGGAACCAGTCTGTTGTTCCATGTCCAGTTCTAACTGTTGCTTCCTGACCTGCATACAGGTTTCTCAAGAGGCAGGTCAGGTGGTCTAGTGTTCCATCTCTTTCAGAATTTTCCACAGTTGATTGTGATCCACACAGTCAAAGGCTTTGGCATAGTCAATAAAGCAGAAATAAATGTATTTCTGGAACTCTCTTGCTTTTTCCATGATCCAGTGGATGTTGGCAATTTGATGTTGATTCCTCTGACTTTTCTAAAACCAGCTTGAACATCTGCAAGTTCACAGTTCACGTTGCTGAAGCCTGGCTTGGAGAATTTTAAGTATTACTTTACTAGTGTGTGAGATGAGTGCAATTGTGCGGTAGTTTGAGCATTCTTTGGCATTGCCCTTCTTTGGGATTGGAATGAAAACTGACCTTTTCCTGTCCTGTGGCCACTGCTGAGTTTTCCAAATTTGCTGGCATATTGAGTGCAGCACTTTCACAGCATTATCTTTCAGGATTTGAAATAGCTCAACTGGAATTCCATCACCTCCACTAGTTTTGTTCATAGTGATGCTTCCTAAGGCCCACTTGACTTCACATTCCAGGATGTCCAGGATTTTTTCGGTATATTTAACCAAACAGATTAACATCTTATAGGAAAAACAAATTAGACTGAGGGTTAAGAGATTTGAAATTTCTTACAAGTGTGTTAGCTTTATTATTATTTTTTCTTTGAAGAGGTTTTAGTTCTATTAGTATTCTTAATTCAGGTAGTTTTTCTGGAAAATGGGTGCTTGAACAGTTACAAGTGTGAGTTATGGAAAGAACATTTTTAATAGGAAGCCGATATGACTTTTTACCATGTAACTTATTTTAAAAATATAATTTATTTTTTTATTTCTAAAGAACTATCTTTTCTTTTTATAGCTACACTATAGACACAACATTTGTAAAAACAGATATATGATGGCTATGATGGCTGTAATGAAAAGCTCTCAAGTAAATGGAAGTAAGGGATAGTTCCTTTCTCTTGACACTTTCACCCGGGGTCAAGAGACAGAAAACATTTTGAGGGTATAAAGTAATATCTGGGTTTCCTGTGGTGCTAGTGGTAAAGAATCCAGCTGCCAATTCAAGAAACATAAGAGATGTGGGTTCTATCCTTGGTGGGTTCTAAGATCCCTGGGTGGGGAAGATCCCTTGGAAGAGGGCATGACAACCATTCCAGTATTCTTACCTGGAGAATCCCATAGACAGAGGAGCCTGGTGGGCTATTGTCCATAGGGTTGCAAAGAGGTGGATGTGACGGAAGCAACTTAACATACACGCTCACACCTATGCAATATCCACTATACTCAATTTGATAGATTTACTTAAATTTATAGAAATTCCAGGTTGCCTAGTGGTTAGGACTCTGCACATTTACTGCTGGTTACCTGGATTCAGTCCCTGGTTGGGGCACTAAGAGCCCACAGGTCATGCAGTGTGCCCTCCCTCCAAAAAAGAAACTGGTTAGTTAATTAACTTCAATTAAATTACTTTTCCAGCAGAGTGAATAAAGAAACAGGTATTTCAGTAAAGAATTCCTAGTAGCTGTTTCTACCTAAGCAACTAGTTCTACCTAATTATATCTGTTAGATTCCCAAATATTTGTGTAGTAACTTAAAATGTGAATGAGAAACATCCTATTATAACTAGAAAAACTCACCAACAAACACACAAATATACATTCCCCATAGAACTCAGAACGAATTAGCTGTATCTTTTTAGTCTAATGTTTACAAAGGATTTTCAGAACATGAAACTTGCATTTTGGAAAAAAATGCTTTTAAAATTCAGTGTGTTTATACATATAAAATTAGCCAGGCAGCTGGTTTGTTTTTCAAGTAGTGGAAGAGTATAGCTTATTTAGACAAAAGAAAAATATATGAATATTCAAGCAATAATTGTCACTACCTACCTTTATAGCCAGTCTTTATTTTTTTAGTGATCACTTATACAAAGCATTTGGCCTAACAAACATTTTATTTTTTTTTCAGATTTCTCAAAATTTTTAATAAATGAAGGTCTTGCTTTGGCTTTATAAACAAGAGAATCTGATTATTATTCAGTCTTTATTCACGCTGATGAATAACAACATTTGTCTCCTGGGATTCAAAGCCACATTTCTCCCTAATAACTTTGGAGCCTAGGAGTCACAGACGCCGTGGAAGGAATTGCAAGGTCAGGGAAATAATAACGGAAAGTCTCTTGGCTTGGTAGGTTATTGGCAATTAGTTTTAGTTTCTGAATCTCACCCTCACACACACACAAAACAACTTAAAGATTTGAGTGCAAGTAGTTTATCCAGAGAGTAAGCTTGTTGCAGGAGTGTGGAGACAAAGGACAAGAGGAAAGTTAATAAAGTGTTGAATGAGCATCTTGCAGCTGTGGGAGTGGACCTACATTGAGACTGCATATACCTGCACCTCAAAAGTGTCCCATCCAGGAGCCAGGAAGTTAGGTTTTGATGCCCTAACTCCCAGACCTCTTTATTTATTTATTTATTTTTTAATCTTTTTTTTTTTTTTTTTGCTCCTTCCTTTTTTTTTTTTAATTTTATTTTATTTTTAAACTTTACAATATTGTATTAGTTTTGCCAAATATCGAAATGAATCAACCACAGGTATACCTGTGTTCCCCATTCTGAACCCTCCTCCCTCCTCCCTCCCCATACCCTCCCTCTGGGTCGTCCCAGTGCACCAGCCCCAAGCATCCAGTATCGTGCATCGAACCTGGACTTGCAACTCGTTTCATACATGATATTATACATGTTTCAATGCCATTCTCCCAAATCTCCCCACCCTCTCCCTCTCCCACAGAGTCCTAACAAACATATTTTAAATCATTGTCATTTTTCAGTTTGAATGTAATAACTTTTAAACAAATAATATAGATGTAATATTTTATTTAACTGTCATAGGAACACAGCTATGATGTATATATTTAAAATATAAGCAGTATGTAAATTATACAAACAGAAAAAATATGTTTGTAGCTCTAGTATTAAGTATTTTTATACTCTAATCAAGTAAACAACTGTGATTTTTCAACTCTGAAAAAAATTATAAAAAAAATTTGAACATGAAATTATAGAATTTCATGTTCTTTGTACTGAATCTTAATCATTGCCAATAGTCTACATTTACATACATGGTAAAGGGCTAATTCATATTTTAATAATGACTATTCGTATAACATATGTGGATATAACTGCACTAAAGGAGAATTTCTAAAACATAAAGTGATTTATCAGTTCAGTCACTCAGTCATGTCCAACTCTTTGCAACCCCGTAGACTGAAGCCCACCAGGCTTCCCTCTCCATCACCAATTCCTGGAGCTTGCTCAAACCCATGTCCATCCAGTAATTTATAGTAATCATTAAACCATATACTAGATTAGTGACAAATGTCAAATGGGCTATTTCTTGAGATATTTCAAAGTAGAGTAGATGCCACAGAACTTGGATGGATAAACATTTATTTTTCTGAGAAACTGAGGCTTGCTGTGAAAATTTCTTAAGGCCATTTTCAGTATCAGCCATCCATTAACACTAGTTCAAATTATTTCTCAGCTCTTGAGAAAGCTGCCCTTTAGATTTGAATTAAAGCTTATTTATTAAATTCTGCAAGTTTAGAACTTCAATGTGTACATGTTATTGAGATAAGCCTCCATTTTTGTTACATATAGATTCTATAGTCCTTTACCAAAATTACTAGAGCTCTTCTTCCAAAATCTCGCTCATGCTCATGTACATCTAGCTAATCCATGTCTCTTCTCCTGCCTGGTCTACGTGGTTCTCCCGTCGCCCAAGGACAGTGAAGTCCGTAGCTGTACAGCTGGAGTGAGGTGACAGAGCTGTGCTAAGCTCACAGGCACATCTTTACTCATTTCTCCAAAACATAAGAAAGTCAGTGCCTCACAGATGCTATCATTTATTTCCTCAAGTTGATAGCTATTCACGTGGATGTTAGTTCACGTAACCCCCAGAACTTGTAAAACAGTTATCAGTTATTGTAAGTGGGTAGCTGTAGTGACTTGATGGGTGCCACATCCTTTATTTATTGATATGGCAAGCAACATTTTCCATTCACAGTTACAAGCAAATGTTACACCATTTTAAGTGACTTGAGCATCCACAAGTTTGGAATCTGTAGGGGTCCCAGACTCAATCCTTCGTGGATACTGAGGACAACTGTATTTTAAACTTAAAGATGATACTATTTTTTATAGATAATTTACTTTGAAATTGTTTTAACATTTTGCTTTTCTGTAATGAATTGATAAGCATGATTGCTAAGTTTAATAAAAACCTTGAGAGTTTTATGGTAATCATTTTTTAAAAATCTCTAATGGCATTTAAAACGAGTGATTAAAATATTCATTTATATTTCAATAAAGATATATCAGTTCAGTTCAGTTGCTCAGTCGTGTCCGAATCTTTGCAACCCTGTGAATTGCAGCAAGCCAGGCATCCCTGTCCATCATCAACTCCCAGAGTTCACTCAGACTCACGTCCATCGAGTCAGTGATGCCATCCAGCCATCTCATCCTCTGTCGTCCCCTTCTCCTCCTGTCCCCAATCCCTCCCAGCATCAGAGTCTTTTCCAATGAGTCAACTCTTCGCATGAGGTGGCCAAAGTACTGGAGTTTCAGCTTTAGCACCATTCCTTCCAAAGAAATCCCAGGGCTGATCTCCTTCAGAATGGACTGGTTGGATCTCTTTGCAGTCCCAGGGACTCTCAAGAGTCTTCTCCAACACCACAGTTCAAAAGCATCAATTCTTTGGCACTCAGCTTTCTTCACAGTCCAACTCTCACATCCATACATGACCACAGGAAAAACCATAGCCTTGACTAGATGGACCTTTGTTGGCAAAGTAATGTCTCTGCTTTTCAATATGCTATCTAGGTTGGTCATAACTTTTCTTCCAAGGAGTAAGCATTTTTTAATTTCATGGCTGCATTCACCATCCACAGTGATTTTGGAGCCCCCAAAAATCAAGTCTGACACTGTTTCCACTGTTTCCCCATCTATTTCCCATGAAGTGATGGGACCGGATGCCATGATCTTCGTTTTCTGAATGTTGAGCTTTAAGCCAACTTTTTCACTCTCATCTTTCACTTTCATCAAGAGGCTTTTGAGTTCCTCTTCACTTTTTGCCACAAGGGTGGTGTCATCTGCATATCTGAGGTTATTGATATTTCTCCTGGCAATCTTGATTCCAGCTTGTGCTTCTTCCAGCCCAGCGTTTCTCATGATGTACTCTGCATAGAAGTTAAATAAGCAGGGTGACAATATACAGCCTTGACATACTCCTTTTCCTATTTGGAACCAGTCTGTTGTTCCATGTCCAGTTCTAACTGTTGCTTCCTGACCAGCATATAGGTTTCTCAAGAGGCAGGTCAGGTGGTCTCGTATTTCCATCTCTTTCAGAATTTCCCACAGTTGATTGTGATCCACACAGTCAAAGGCTTTGGCATAGTCAATAAAGCAGAAATAGATGTTTTTCTGGAACTCTTGCTTTTTCCATGATCCAGCAGATGTTGGCAATTTGATGTCTTGTTCCTCTGACTTTTCTAAAACCAGCTTGAACATCTGGAAGTTCACGGTTCACGTATTGTTGAAACCTGGTTTGGAGAATTTTGAGCATTGCTTTACTAGCCTGTGAGATGAGTGCAATTGTGCGGTACTTTGAGTATTATTTGGCATTGCCTTTCTTTGGGATTGGAATGAAAACTGACCTTTTCCAGTCCTGTGGCCACTGCTGAGTTTCCCAAATTTGCTGGCATATACTGAGTGCAGCACTTTCACAGCATCATCTTTCAGCATTTGAAAGAGCTCCACTGGAATTCCATCACCTCCACTAGCTTTGTTCGTAGTGATGCTTCCTAAGGCCCACTTGACTTCACATTCCAGGATGTCTGGCTCTAGGTGAGGGATCACACCATCATGATTATCTTGGTCTTGAAGGTCTTTTTTGTACAGTTCTTTTGTGTATTCTAGCCACCTCTTCTTAATATCTTCTGCTTCTGTTAGGTCCATACCATTTCTGTCCTTTATCGAGCCCATCTTTGCATGAAATGTTCCCTTGGTATCTCTAATTTTCTTGAAGCGATCTCTAGTCTTTCCCATTCTGTTGTTTTCCTCTATTTCTTTGCGTTGATCACTGAGAAAGGCTTTTTTTTATCTCTTCTTGCTATTCTTTGGAACTCTGAATTCAGATGCTTATATCTTTACTTTTCTCCTTTGCTTTTCCCTTCTCTTCTTTTCACAGCTATTTGTAAGGCCTCCCCAGACAACCATTTTGCTTTTTTGCATTTCTTTTCCATGGGGATGGTCTTGATCCCTGTCTCCTGAACAATGTCATAAACCTCAGTCCATAGTTCATCAGGTACTCTATCTATCAGATCTGGTCCCTTAAATCTATTTCTCACTTCCACTGTATAATCATAAGGGATTTGATTTAGGTCATACCTGAATGGTCTAGTGGTTTTTTCCTACTTTCTTCAATTTCAGTCTGAATTTGGCAATAAGGAGTTCATGATCTGAGCCACAGTCAGCTCCTGGTCTTGTTTTTGTTGACTGTATAGAGCTTATCCATCTTCGCCTGTGAAGAATATAATCAATCTGATTTTGGTGTTGACAGTGAAGAGATATCCCACGTCCAAGGTAAGAGAAACCCAAATAAGATGGTAGGTGTTGCAAAAGGGCATCAGAGGGCAGACACACTGAAACCATACTCACAGAAAACTAATCAATCTAATCACACTAGGACCACAGCCTTGTCTAACTCAATGAAACTAAGCCATGCCCGTGGGGCCACCCAAGACAGGCGGGTCATGGTGGAGAGGTCTGACAGAATGTGGTCCACTGGAGAAGGGAATGGCAAACCACTTCAGTATTCTTGCCTTGAGAACCCCATGAACACTATGAAAAGGCAAAACGATAGGATACTGAAAGAGGAACTCCCCAGGTCAGTAGGTGCCCAATATGCTACTGGAGATCAGTGGAGAAATAATTCCAGAAAGAATGAAGGGATGGAGCCAAAGCAAAAACAATATCCAGCTGTGGATGTGACTGGTGATAGAAGCAAGGTCCGATTCTGTAAAGAGCAATATTGCCTAGGAACCTGGAATGTCAGGTCCATGAATCAAGGCAAATTGGAAGTGGTCAAACAAGAGATGGCAAGAGTGAACGTCGACATTCTAGGAATCAGCGAACTGAAATGGACTGGAATGGGCTGAATTTAACTCAGATGACCATTATATCTATTACTATGGACAGGAATCTCTCAGAAGAAATGGAGTAGCCATCATGGTCAACAAAAGAGTCCGAAATGCAGTACTTGGATGCAATCTCAAAAACGACAGTATGATCTCTATTCATCACAAGGCAAACCATTCAATATGACAGTAATCCAAGTCTATGCCCCAACCAGTAACGCTGAAGAAGCTGAAGTTGAACGGTTCTATGAAGACCTACAAGACCTTTTAGAACTAACATCCAAAAAAGATGTCCTTTTCATTATAGGGGACTGGAATGCAAAAGTAGGAAGTCAAGAAACAGCTGGAGTAACAGGCAAATTTGGCCTTGGAATACGGAATGAAGCAGGGCAAAGGCTAATAGAGTTTTGCCAAGAAAATGCACTGGTCATAACAAACACCCTCTTCCAACAACACAGGAGAAGAATCAGTGTAGATCTGTAAAATTGTACTGGACCTAGATTGGAGAAGTGATCAAGAAAGGAACTGGAGGATTTAATAAAAACTCTCCTTATTCATTTCACTCCAGCCGAAGGAAATACAGTCCAGGGCTTGAGGAGAAGATCGAATGAAGAGCGTGTCCATCTTCACTTCTGTGTTGTTTGGTCTCATGTGAAATCACAGTGTGAACAAGTAGAAAAACGACTCTCAGGAATAGAAGGCAGTTTAAATGCTGTGGTTAAAGGAAGGAAAAGGAAGACTCAGTTCACAATCTACCAGTTTTGAGTAACTTTGAAATTCTGAGAGTAGTTTCTTGAGTGTGAACAACCTCAGAGGCTGCAGACAAAGGAGACAGCTTAGCAGTATATCAGTGACCATGGGAGCGCCAAAGACTTGCTCATGTTCACTCTGATTAATTTATGGCTTTAAATAGTATTTCATCGTCTAAGATCTTGTAAAGACTTATATGTATTTAAATGGTCATAATTATGCTTTAATCAATTTGATTAAAAATTTGTTCATACCACTCAATATTTCTGGATACACAAATAAGTATCTGCAGTTAATGTTTCCTTTGCCATGCTTCCAAAAAACTGCATATATTGGTGGTTATCCTGAGAGTACTGACTACATAAGGATAAAAAGAGAGTAATTTTTTTTCATTCATATATCCATTTATTTGTAAGTGAAGTAAGTGAAAATGAATTTACATCTACATTAAGAAACAGCTTTTGGGTAGCAAAGAAAAATGCTTATTTGTTTAAAATATTTTCTTCTAGCCATTGTGGGTTTTCCATTTGTGTATAAAATCAAGCCGTAACAAACCAGTAAGTAGTCCCATTCACTGAATGATTGTGTTTATTAAAGACAAAGATTGTGTTTATTAAAGACTGATCTTTACAAGGCGCTTCCCTGATGGTTCAGTGGCAAAGAATCTGCCTGCAATGCAGGAGAGAGATCAGAAGCAGGTTTGATCCCTGGGTGGGAAAGATCCCCTGGAGAAGGGAATGGAAAGCCATTCCAGTATTCTTGCCTGGAAAATCCCATGGACAGAGGAGCCTGGCAGGCTGCCATCCATCGGGTAGAAAAGAGTCAGACGGAACTGAAGTGACTTTACAAATTCATATATATTTATGAATATTTATATAAATTAATTTTGAATAGATACGAATATGTAAATACAGAGTGAGATATTGAATAAATGTAAGCCTCCATTCCGTCAGTGCTCAAATAAAATTATTACTTTCTTAAAACACATATTTTGATAATGGCTCCATCTTAAATAAATACAGAACCTAAGGAAACAACTCATGATCTTCTTGAGAAACTTTTTCTATTATCTACCATTCTTTCTCACAACAATTACATATCAAAACTCAGTGCACAATTATATACCTAGATTCTTAGGAACAGGGACAAAGTCGCACAGATGCACACACCTAGCATGCTGCCCTTGGCCTCCTGCATACCACTCCCCACAAAAGGAACCAGAAATTCTCGGGAAAATAAGCATTTCAAAAGGTGGCACAAAGAAGGTTCAAGAGGAGACTCATATCAACCAGAAAATAAGGAAATGCTGAAAGAATGAAGGCAGCATGTAAAATTGACACCCAAAACCAGCTTGATCATTTGTCCTAAAATCTGAACATCCAAATATATAATAATAACATTATGCTTGATGAATAAAATAAGAATCTGAGTCCATATTGATCTAAAGAGATTGACGGTTTCCTAAGAACTGGAATATTAATGGCATGTGACATTACCTCCCCATAAAATACTTTTTAAATTTATACAGGGAAAAGAGCAACTTCACAGCAAAGGCACGGTACAGATATCATTGTAATCGAATCATCAACGTGACAGTGGTACAGAAGGAAACCATACTTCTGAAAAGGACATGGTATCAGTCACTCCCTGTGACGTTCCTGCCAAAGGTGCATAACCTGAATCTAATCATGAGCACACACTGGAGAAACCCAAAAGGACTGACAGTGAACAGCTGGCCTCTAATCCTTAAAGTGTCACGGTCAGAAAGGTCAAAAAGATGAAAGGACGTGAAGGATCTGTCCAAACCAAAGGAATCACTAGCCCATATTCTCATAAAACTGAGATCATAAGGAAAACTCTATACATTTTCCGAAAGAAAACAGCAATAATAAATAAAACAAACCACCACAACATTCAGAGAGATGTCAGACTTCTCAGGAGTAACACGGCGTGCTAAAAATCATGGAATAAATCCCTATGTTTGAATGAGAAGAATGTAAATAATCTGCAGTTGCCTGTCCAGCCACAGAATGAATCCAATATCACTACTGAATACAATTTTTCAGCTGTGCAACAAGGAGAATATGTACACACGGTTTTTCTAAAGTAGTTGATTGTAAACACAGTAGAGCAAAAATGAAGATATCGTTTTGTGAATATGCTCAGTCCTGTCTGACTCTTTGCAGCCCCATGGGCTGTAGCACACCAGGCTCCTTTGTCGATGGGAGGAGGTATTCCAGGCAAGAATACTAGATTTACGCCATATCCTATTTCAGGGGATCTTTCCCACCCAGGGATCAAACTTGTGTCTCCTGTGTCTCCTGCATTGGCAGGCAGGTTCTTTAACTCTGAGCCACCTGGAAAGGCCATATAATATGTTGCCAATATTTCACATCAACCAAAGGTATCAATGGAAAAAAGGAAAAGTGTGAACCCCAAGAAACAATTGAAAAAATATAGGAAATGCAGTGAAGGGAAGTTCAAAGGTAACAGCTAAGTACAGGGCTCTGGGGTAGTAATCGATCTGGAGCCAGGGTAAGTTGGATCACAAAAGTTCATTGTTAAATTTTCTAGGTTGGATCACAAAAGATCATTGTCAAATTTTCAAAAACTTGGAAAGAGTCAGATTTTAAAACATTGATAGCTTAAAACTGGCTCTGAGCAAACACCATGAAAGAGGGCTTCCGTCTTACCCCACTGCTGGCAAACCCTGCCCGGTGTTAAATGTTTGCCAGCACCCCTCTGAATAACATTTTATTTAAGATAAGTATAAATACGTCTCTAGAAGAGGAATTAATTTTTGTACAATCCACATCTTTCAACAAGAGATTAGCCCAAAGCAAAATGGTGACATTGGATCTGTATTTGCATGTCCTCCTTTCCTTTACGTCTGCCCAATCAGAGGCAAAACTAGTATTTGTAGATGTCATTGACTTTTAATTAATTTTTAAATACAAATAATACCAGTGAACTTCTGTGGATTAAATTTCCTCTTGCATGAGTGCATCCTAAGTCACTTAGTTGAGTCCGACTCTTGGCAACACTATGGACTGTAGCCCACTAGGCTCCTCTCTCCATGGGATTCTCCAGCAAGAGTACTAGAGTGGGTTGGCATTTCCTTCTCCAGGGGATCTTTCTGACCCAGGGATCAAACCTGCATCTTTTATGGCTCCTGTGTTGGCAGGTGGGTTCTTTACCACTAGTGCCACCTGGAGAGCTCAAATTTTATCTTAGCCTCCCCTAAAGTCCTATAGCTAGCAATATCCCAATCTGATTTTACCTTTCAATGCTTTTCCTTGAATGCTGTTGCATCAGTGAATGTGATGGTTTTCCACACCCAGTTTTAATCTTCCTAACTGCTTTCGAAAATGAGCATGGTTAGTTTCCAAGTATTTGTGGTTTTTACAGGTTGTTTCCTGTAATTGACATTGCATCATATGTCCCAGGAATCCCATTCCTAGGTATACATATATACATGTGTTCATAACATCACCGACTCAGTAGCCATGAATTTGAGCAAACTCCAGGAGATCGTGGAGGACAGAGGAGCCTGGTGTGCTGCAGTCCATGGGTTCACAAAGACTTGGACATGACTTACCAACAGAAAAACAAATACAAGAAATACAACATGTACAACCCTGTTCATGGTTGCATTATTCCTAACAGTCAAAATTTGGAAAGAACAAAGTGCCAGCAACAGTAGAATGGGCAAATAAATTGTCATATATCCATACAGTGGGATATAAAGTTCTCAGTTGCTCAGTTGTGTCCGACTCTTTGCAACTGCATGGACTATAGCGCACCAGGCTCCTCTGTCCATGGAATTTTTCAGGCAAGTATGCTGGAGTGGGTTTCCATTTCCTACTCCAGAGGATCTTCCCCTCCCAGGGATTAAACTCATGTCTCTTGCATCTCCTGCATTGACAGGCAGATTCTTTACCACTAGCACCACCTGGGAAGTCCAGAATATAGTAATCAATGAAAATGAATAAAATGCAGCTTTATGCAACAACAGGCATGAGATTTAAACATGAAATTTTGAGTAGATGAAATCAGACACAAAGAATACATTTCATATGATTCCATTTATGTAAAATACTAAAACAGACAGTGAGCTTCCAGATTACTGGAACACGTGGAGGTGCTGGAAGTGTCTCAGAGGGCGTGGATGATCTCAGTCCTTTTACCATACCTTATGCATCTCTTTCATCCAGCTGTTCTTGAATTACACTCTTTGATAATAAACTGGTAACCTAGTAAGTAAAAATTAAATAAGCAAAATGAAAAAAAAAAACATGTTCAAATATGAACTCAGTTACTTGCTCTTTTCTTTTTTTTCTTCTTTTCCTTCCTTCTTAAGGCAGCATTTGCATTTAATCTGGTCACATATTGAACTGTACAATCATTGTAGGGTATACAATTATCCATCTAGTGGTTCTCAAGGACCACCAGCTTCTTGCCTGTCCTGGCCCTGACCTACTACATCAGGAATGCTGTGAGTTGGACCCAATAGTCTGCCCTGTAACAAGCTCCCCAGGGGCATCTGATGCGCATCAAGTTTGAGACCCATTGCTTTACACTGTGTGATTTGTAAGGATAGAGATTGTATCTGTTGACTGCTAGAGAGCCTAGAATACACTGGATATAGCATTTAAAAAAATGGAAGGGATGAATGCATTAATCCTTTTAAAATCTCAACTCTAAAATACTTCGTACTAAAAAGAAAAAAAATCTATAAACTCCTCTTGTGTCCAGAGACCACTCTCCCCAGAAAGGATTGCACATTAGTATGACTTGAATTGATTCCTTTTTAAATCCTCATTTCCTCTGAAATGATATTGGGAGAGATCAGTCAATGTGCTTCAGAGTTACTGACAGGAAAGTGTTCAGAGTGGAGGAAAACAGAAATATTATTTTCACACTGATCCTCTTAGACAAAAAGGATATTTAATCTGTAATGGTTGGTCTCCTCTTTGGAGCCCTGAAGCAGATTTTTTTCTTTTTAAAAAAGATGGAAAAACAGTAAATGGAATTGAGATTAGAATCCAGACACTAATAGTGAGGGGGAAAAAAATCATAAGGTTTTTTTGAAAGAACTATCTTACAGCAGTTTTAATCTTGGAAGTCTCCCAAACAGCTTACACACAGAGGCCATCAAGCCACAGGTGCGCTCCGCGCAAGCAGGTGAGCAAAATAAAGACACTGTAAGGCTGCAATGAATTCTAGTCCATAATGCATGCATCCCAAGGTGCCCTTCTGCATATGGTATATATCTTAGTGTGCATAATTTTTAGCTGGTATATTTCAAGAACATAAAAGATCTCACAGAATCAAACGAGGCTATAAGATAGTCTACACTCTAATGAGGCAGCCCTTGCAATCCTTACTAGAAACATATTGAGGAAGACTTTTGTGTTTATCAAAAGAAAAAGATAAATGGCTTCTGTTTTCATTATTCCTAAATGGATGTTTTAGTTAGTTACCAGTATTGTTCAAACTAGAAATTTTTAAAGTCTTAAAACCAATGGGAAATGGAGAGTTTAATGACTTCATACAATGTAACAAATTTTAATTGAATTGAGATGGTGGGGAGTTCTCTGGTGGTCTGGGAGGTTAAGACTCTGGGCTTGCCCTGCAGGGAGTTGGATCCTGGACAGAGAGCTAAGATCTCACGGTGGTTGCAGCCAGAAAAAAAAATTAGGAATTCTATTAACTTTAGAGGTAGCAACACTGGTGTGAACAATGACGAGATGGAGGTGTCAATTTTGCCAAGAGGCAAATGGCAAAATTAAGTTAATATTTCTTAGTTCTCTGCACTGTGAAGCCCAGCAAAAATCTTGCAGATGCATCTTTGTTACTCAGTTATTTAGATGTTTATGTCTTTACACAGATTTAAAAACAGAATCATCTATAGCTACAATGATGAATTGAAAATAATTACTTTTCAAAATGAAAATTTTAATCTGATCTAATAACTAAGAATCGTGTCTTTAATTGCTCTTGAAAGAATCCATTTTTAATTGATGCTACTAGAATTAAAGTGATGCTACTAGAATGATGAAAAATTGTCCCCATCACTAGAGAAAAAAATCTTGGAACATTCAACAGCTTCAGAGGGGACTGGTTTGGATTTTAAAATATGTCCCAATAAAAATATTTACCAACTATATCAGTTTTCTATCATTGCCATAACCAATTATCACAAATTGAGTGCCTTCAACCACACACATCTATCATCTTATAGTTCAGAACCATACATGAATCTCCTTGGCTAAAACCCAGGTTCTCCAGGGCTGCCTTCCTTTGTTATGCAGGTTCAAGGGTAGAATTCCTTTCCTTTCCCCTCTCCAATTTCTAGAGACTGACATTCCTTGACCTGAAGTCCTTGTCCTTCGTCTTCTGGCTAGCTTCTCACCCCTTATCTCATACCACATTTCCTTCTGAGTCTTCATTCTCCTCTCAAGTTAGCTAAGCATGGCTGAGTGATCTAAGGTGTTAGATTAAGGCTCTAGTCTCTTCAGGAGCGGGGGTTCGAATCTCACTGCTGCCAAATGATTTTGGAGGGCTTCCTTGGTGGCTCAGATGGTAAAGAAACCTCCTGCAATGCAGGAGACCTGGGTTCAATTCCTAGGTTGGGAAGATCCCCTGGAGAAGGAAATGGCAACCCACTCCAGTATTCTTGTCTGGGAAATCCCATGGACAGAGGAGCCTGGGGGGCTACAGTTCACAGGGGTGACAAAGAGAAGGACACGGCTGAGCAACTAACACTTTTACATTTCACATTACATATGCAACCTTAATTCCCCCTCACCAGGCAACATGGTGCATTCCAGGGCATGAAGATTAGGATGGGGATGTCTTCTGGGGCTCTTGCTCTGCATATCACACCAAATATCCAGGGATTTTATGAAAATATTCACTTCTTAATAGATGTTTTGCAACAATTCCCCTAAAAACAAAATCTGTAAAAGTAGGTTATTCTTTTATTCCCAGGACATGCTTTGCATGGCCATTGTATTTGGTAAATATTTTAATACCACTCCCAGCAGGTCTTGAAACTGTGGTCTTTGTGCCCATGGCCAAAGATATTGCACATAAATAATAAATTCCAGTGTTGCAGTTGAATGCAGTTCACAAGTTAAAATAAACTGTTTTCATTATTTTTCATCATTTCTTGTAGAGTTTTTTCAGCGTAGTATAGAAAAAAACAGTATTATATCATGAAATTCCCTGTAACCATTTATGAGGAGTGTTTAAACTTTTCTTTATGTAAAAAGGTGAAACAAGCCATTGCATTTTACAATGAAGATAAACATAGTCAGGAAATAAAAATGTCAAGACAGTATTGTAACTTTTAATACAGTTTAATGACCTTCTAAATTATCCACCTACCTCCCGCTACTCAAATTGCATCCTTCATGCTACAGCTATCTGCAGACAGATGCCCAACAGTTGTGAAGCTCTGTGGGAGTCACAGGAGACCCAGGTTCAATCCCTGGAGGAGGAAATGGCAACCCACTCCAGTACTCTTGCCTGGAGAATCCCATAGACAGAGGAGCCTGGTGGGCTACTGTCCGTGGGGTTGCAAGAGTCAGACAGGACTGACAGCACACACACACACACACACACACACACACACACACACATGCACAGCAGCACTGTCACACTGTCAGTAGTCCCCTGTTTTGCACAGGATGAGATTGCATACCTTGTTGGAGATGCATGTGGTCCTTCACCATGGGTCCCGAGGTACCTGCCCAGGCCTATCTCCTGCACCTGAGGCCCTCTCACGTCAAAGATATGCCCACTGTCCTCTATTTCTACTGCTCGCTTCCCTCCCCAAGCCATCCTACCTGCCCTGCCCCCTCTGTTCTCTGCTCTGAGGCTCATCTAAGTTTTGAAGAAATACTAACAAAAACCCACATTCCCCAAAATTCATCTCTGGGCCACACATCTAGAAGTGACATTTTCAGATTTGTGAAACGATGTCTGCAAAATGATGATGCTGTATACTCATCAATCTTGAGAAAGTTTCTAAAGATAGAATTTTTTTTATTATACAAGCAGAGTTAATTTACAACATTGTGTTCAAGTGTGTAAGAAAGTGATTCATATATGTGTATGTATGTGTATATATATATATATGTTATTTTTCAGATTCTTTTTCCATTCCATTACTATAAGATACTGTATAGAGGTCCCCAAGCTATACAGTAGGTCCTTGTTTTATCTATTTTGTATATAGCAGTGTATATCTGTTAATATCAAAGTCTTAATTTATCCCTCTCCCCTTTTCCCCTTTTGGTACCCATAAGTTTGTTTTCTATGTCTTTGAGTTTCTGTTTTGTAAATAAATTCATTTGTGTCATTTTTTTTTTTAGATTCCATATATAAGTGATAGCATATAATATGTATCTTTCATGGTCAAGTCTTTGATGTTTTGTCTTCACGTAGCTGTTGATGCTACCATATATTAATTATCAGATTTTACATTTCTAGAAGCCCGCAGTCATGTCTGCTGTGTCTCTGTTCCCACCATATCACTCAACATGGTGGATTTCCAATGGCATTGTTCCTGTACTTTGCTGAGTAGTAGAGGGTCATGGGAAATACCTCTTCTCATTTCCTTCAGAAAAGTTTTTTCCTAATAAAATAATTGGCATTATTACTTCATGGAAAGTTTGTTTTCACAAAATTGGACCTCTTTGTTTCATTTCTTACCCATACAATTTTATCAGTGTTCTCTCTAAACAAATATAATGAGATCAATATTTCTGAAGAAAGTAATATATGTAGAAGAGGAAATACCATTGTAAATAAGTCCTTAAGATGGCACCAAGTTTAATGTTATGCAGCAATTATACCTTAAAAAAAGAGAGATGGCACCAAGCTAATGAAATCAACTACTACCAAATGGGTCCATTATTTGGATAATAAATGTGATAGTATTTAGGTCTTAACTCAAAACATTATTATGAGAAAACCTAGGAGACTGAAGGAGTTTGCATAAAAGCTGGAAGAACCCAACTAAAAATAATCAACTGTACAGCCAGCATTCAGCGACTATTACCAGACAGGGTTATTTGAAAGATCTTTATTAGCTTTTTGTAGGAGCATAAGATATAACTCTTTGCAGCATAGTCCCTTGCTCTTCAATTTGCCAATACTGTAAACACCCAAAGGAAAAAAGCTTATGCAGCTTTTCCCCCAGGAAAACCTGGACAATACTACACTGGTTTTGAGACCACAATGTGTCTGTTAAGTTACTTTTTTTTCTGACAGCAAGTTTATATTCTCTCTTAAACTTGCAAATTGGTATGCATCATATCCTTATAATCTCGTTTTAGAAATACAATTAACTCTGATACATTTTTTTAAAGTTTTCTAACATGGTTCTGTTTTGCATTTGTCATGCTTAATAGTGACATATGAACAACATTATACCGATGCCATACTACCACGATCATCATATAAGGTGCCATATATAGTAGTATTTTATCGCAGTGAGAAAAATCCCCAATTCACAAAACCTCAGCTGAGCAAAATGTCCAGGAGGGCAAAATTTTAAGCACCAACTCAGTTTAAATGTTCGTATTCGGTAAAAATAAGGAAGCAGTTGCATCCCTGTGTTCTGTGACACCCATGAGAAGTGGCAAGTGAACTGATTACCTTTAAAAGGAAAATTAAAATACATAAGCATAAAGTGGGCGTCTCTGGTGGCTCTGTGTAAAGAATCCACCTGCCGGTGCAGGAGACTTGGGTCCGATCCCTGGGTGGGAAGATTCCCTGGAGGAGGAAACGGCAACTCACTCCAGTATCTTGGCCTAAGTAATCCCACGGACAGAGGACCCTTGTGGGTTACAGTCCATGGGGTTGCAAAAGAGTCGGACATGATTTAGAGACTAAGCAACAACAAAGCATAAAGCATGAAACAAGACATACTCCATTTATACCAGGTAGGACCCCTATTCTGATTATTGTGAAGGATTCCGCGACCTTTCGATCAACTGCCAGGAAATTGAGCTATTTGCTTCAGTGAGTGCCTCTGTCTCCCTCTGAGTCTACAGACCTCAGAATAACATTGGATTATTAGCAAACCTACATAAAATCATCCCATAACTCTCTTTGGTTTTCGTGTTTGTCCGTACTTACAGCTAAACTGTCAACAAATAGTTTTTCAATAGTTCATAAATATTACTAAGAAAATATGAGATCCAAAAATAGGAAACAAAACCAAGAAACCTGTTATTGCCACTTCCTAATGTCTTTTTCCTCCACTCAAAGGCATTTAATACTTTTTAATAGTTGAAATTATATTTATCTATCTTCTGATGCCTTGCACAGACACAGGTAGCAAAAGGATAGAATGATTAACTGTCTGTGATGCTACTAAACCCAAGCTGATCAATTTTTCTTTTATCTGATTTCCTACAGTTAAATCTGACTAGAATATCATCATGCTAAATTACCTTTTATTTTGAGTTACTAGGTGTATTTAACTATTAAATTAATTTTGAATCACATTTTTCAAACAGGCTCAGTGAGGAGAATTTTAAATGGCCCTTTTATCAGGTAAATTAAGCAACAGCTTGCATATATAACCAGTTATACCTCTCACCCATAACTATGAAAAATAACCAGCTTAGAATTAATTGGCAACAAATAAACTGCATAACTGTAATTCCCTATCATTCTTTGAATAGCAAAATCGCTTCAAACATAGAAAACTTGAAAAAGGCTTAGATTTAAATGATGGATAATTTCAAGCAAATTTTCTGCTATTCTTTCATTTTTTAAAATCACTTGACTTAAACATGAATAAAACATCAGTTATGGAAAGGTCAAGGCATCTGTTGGGAGGTCACCAATCACACAATGAATTTATTGCCTGTGATCTGAGTAAACAAACAGCCATTAGCATGGAAGCCAGACCTGGATCAGTTTGTGGTCCTGGTCTTTGAGACCTGCCATCATGCATCAGAATCAGTGTCATTTAGCCAGCATTTTCCTTCCCAAATTACCACTGAGAGTGTCTTATGGAGACACGTACCTACTTATAAATTCACTTTATGGTTTTTGAAATGTGGTAAGTCGACTTAGAGAAAAAAAAAAAAAAAACTCTCAAGCAAGGAAAAAACATTTGACATAAGAAAAGTACATTTACTTGGAAGAAAAAACTATATATAATTATATTTATGAATTATATTTTTGACATAAGAAAAGTATATTTACTTGGAAGAAAAAAACTATATATAATTATATTTATGTGTATATGTGTGCTCAGTCACTCAACTGTGTCTGACTGTTTGTGACCTCTTGAATTGCAGTCTGCCAGGCTCCTCTGTCCATGGAATTCTCTAGGCAAGAAGAGTGGAGTGGGTAGCCATGCCCTTCTCCAGGGGATCTTCCCAACACAGGGATCTAACCTGGGTCTCCTGCATCTTTTGAATTGGCAGGTGTATTCTTTAATAACTGAGCCACTGGAGAAGCCTATATATATATATACACAATATGTATACATATATTTTCTTTTTATTTTCTTTTTTTATTTACTAACATTTATTTTTGGCTGCATTGCTTTCTGGTTACGGAGCACAGGCTTTCTCTAGTTGCTTTGAGTGGGGACATTTCTCTAGTTGTGCTGCTGGGGCTTCTCATTGTGGTGGCTTTTGTTACAGAGCATGGAATCTAGGCACTTAGGCGTCAGTATTTGTGACTCGCAGGCTTAGTTGGTCCTCAGCATGTGGAACCTTCCCAGACCAGGGATTGAACCCATGTCTCCTGCACTGGCAGTCTTGATTCCAGCTTGTGCTTCATACAACCCAGCATTTCTCATGATGTACTCTGCATAAAAGTTAAATAAGCAGGGTGACAATATACAGCCTTGACGTACTCCTTTCCTGATTTGGAACCAGTCTGTTGTTTCATGTCCAGTTCTAACTGTTGCTTCTTGACATGCACACAGATTTCTCAGGAGGCAGGTAAGGTGGTTTGGTTATTGAGAAATATCAATAACCTCAGATACGCAGATGACACCACCCTCATGGCAGAAAATGAAGAGGAACTAAAGAACCTTTTGATGAAAGTCAAAGAGGTGAGTGAAAAAGTTGGCTTAAAACTCAACGTTCAGAAAACTAAAATCATGGCATCTGGTTCCATCGCTTCATGGCAAATAGGTGGGGAAACGAAACAGTGACAGACTTTATTATGAGGGCTCCAAAATCACTGCAGATGGTGACTGCAGCCATGAAATTAAAAGATGCTTGCTCCTTGGAAGAAAAGCTATGACCAACCTAGACAGCATATTAAAAAGCAGAGACATTATTTTGCCAACAAAGATCTGTCTAGTCAAAGCTATGATTTTTCCAGTAGTCATGTATGGGTGTGCAAGTTGGACTATAAAGAAGGCTGAGTGCCAAAGAATCAATGCTTTTGAACTGTGGTATTGGAGGAGACTCTTGAGAGCCCCTTGGACTGCAAGGAGATCCAACCAGTTCATCCTAAAGGAAATCAGTCCTGAATATTCATTGGAAGGACTGATGCTGAAACTGAAACTCCAATTCTTTGGCAGCCTGATGGGAAGAGTTGGCTTATTGGATAAAACCCTGATGCTGGGAAAGATTGAAGCCAGGAGGAGAAGGGGATGACAGAAGATGAGATGGCTGGATGGCATCACCGACTCAATGGACATGAGTTTGAGCAAGCTCCAGAAGTTGGTGATGGACAGAGAAGCCTAGCTTGCTGCAGTCCATGGAGTCATGAAGAGTCAGACCCAACTTAGTGCTAGAACTGATATGAACTCCTGCATTGACAGGTGGATTCCTATCCACTTTACTACCAGGGAAGTCCCTATATATGTTTTGATCATGGTTTTGCTCTCATTCATCTGGCAAAACAATTTTGATGAGTAAAATAATCTCAGCTTCCAGAGCACTAATTATGTGCCAGGCCCTGGCAGGTAATATTATTATATTTAAGAATAATGAGATATCAAAATAAATATTATTTATTTATTTAAAAATTTATAAATAATAAATATATTTATTTATTAAATAAATGTGTTTTGTTTATTTAAATAATGATTACTTTATTTGTTAATATTTTAATAACATATTAAAATAATATTTTAATTTCATCCCCATCACGT
Organism: Bos indicus x Bos taurus; assembly: GCF_003369695.1. Classification (NCBI taxonomy): domain Eukaryota; kingdom Metazoa; phylum Chordata; class Mammalia; order Artiodactyla; family Bovidae; genus Bos; species Bos indicus x Bos taurus. The sequence continues at coordinate 5,624,769 of NC_040099.1, read as the reverse complement.
CCTCAAAGGAGAGGCACTATTACTCTTTGAAAAAATAGGACATCAGAGCTTAGAGAGGTTAAATGAGGTACACCCAGTCATTGCAGAACTGGAGTTGGAATCCAAGCCTGTCTAGTCAAAGAGGTGACTGCATCCGTTTTCTCAGATGGCCATAACAGCACATCACAGGCTGGGTGGCTAAAGCAATGGAAATGTATCTTCTCACAGTTCTGGAGATTGATATCCAAGATCAAGCTGTGGGAAGATATGGCTGCTCTCACTTGCGGCTTCTCTCCTCAGTTTGTAGAAAAATGCCAGCTTGCTGTCCTTGCATGGCATTTCTCTGTGTGTGCATCCCTGGGTTCCCTTTCTCCTCTTGTAAGGACACTAACCATATTTGATTGGGGCCCCACCCTTATGATTCCCTTTAACCTCAGTTACCTCTTTAAATGCCCTATCGCCAACTATAGACTCATTGTGGGCAGGGCTTCAATACATAAATAAATTGACGGTGGGATAGGAAAGGGATTCAGTTCAGCCCACAGGAGCAGCACCCTCCCCACAGCACACAAGCCTCACGAAGGAACTGAGCGCATATTGTTGTCCTGTACCCCGCGCTGCACTGGGGATTGAGACGTGCAATGCACTAAACATGGCCTCTATCATCCAGAACATCGTCTTCTAAAGAGAGCAGCAGACTGATACAGATGAGACCAAAAAGCCCTGAGTACTCTCACCCAAAACAGATTCACTCAATGATAAGGATTGTGGGGCGGTCAGGTTGTGACAATGTCCTCACAGAGACCCTTGCAACGTTCAAGTGTTTAGAAAGACTTGGAAAGCATGTGCTTATGCTGAAGACTATTTACGCAGCCGACTTATGGGTTAGTAAGGCTTAGTATAGTGTTTGCTTCCATGCCCTGTAAAGTTGGTACTAACACTAGATTAGGTTGGGTGGGTACAGTGTAGAGAGAGGCAATGTAAGAGATGCTGTATTTGTGACAAATGATGACTGACATGCTCTTTCATTTGTCTTTTAATAAGATCTGTTCAGTTTTCCAGCCACATTGTGTATTATCAAGGTCCCTGGCTGGTTTCCGTTGTTTGAGTCCACAAGTTTGACCACAGTCCTAATGTTCCCCTCAGCTTAGCTAATCTCTAGATGAGTTTCTTCCTTATATAGGCATTACCTCTTCTTTCTTAGAAATATAATTACATTTTATAATTGCAAATTCTGGCTTCCTAGGTGGCCCAGTGGTAAAAAAAAAAAATCTGCCTGCCAAGGCAGGAGACACGGGTTTAATCCCTGGATCGAGAAGCTCCTCTGGAAAAGGAAATGGCAACCCACTTCAGTATTCTTGGCTGGGAAAACCTATGGATAGAGGAGTCGGGTGGGCTATAGTCCATGGGGTCCCAAAAGAGTCAGAAACTACTTAGCCACTAAACAACAACAATTGCAAATAATTTCTCTGTCCTTTGGAAACATGTATGTCTCCCTAAAGCTCTGCCAACTGACTTTTAATAAGATCTGTTCAGTGTTATGACCCAGGTCATGTCTCTTGCAAGGACCTGGAGCCATCTCTTTGATAGATAAACATCTAAGGAAGATGATGGTCCTGTCAACTCGTCTCTGGGAGAGGGTCAAGTCCTCACTTCAGTGGGTGGGTGTCTTGGTTCAAGCTGTAAAACTACCTTCTGCCATCAGGATTTGAGAAAATTCTCTATGTCTGCATTTCCACTGTTGCCCTGCAAATAGGTTCATTGGTAGCCTCTTTCTAGATTCCATATATATTCATTAATATATGATATTTGTTTTTCTCTTTCTGACTTACTTCACTCTGTATAAAAGGCTCTAGGTTCATCCACCTCATTAAAACTGACTCAAAGGTGTTCCTTTCGTGGCTGAGTAATATTCCATTGTGTGTATGTACCACAACGGCTTTATCCATTCATTTGTCAGTGGACATGCAGGTTGCTTCCGTATCCTAGCTATTGTAAATAGTGCTGCAATGAACATTGGCATACATTTGTCTTTTTGAATTATGGTTTCCTCAGGCTATATTCCCAATCGTGAGATTTTTGGGTCATGTGGATAGCCAGTGGGAACTTGCTGTGTAATGCAGGGAGCTCAAATCTGGTGCTCTGTGACAACCTAGCAGGGTGGGAAGGGATGGTAGGTGGTAGGAGGCTTCAGAGGCCGGGGACATATGTATGCCTGTGGCTGATTCACGTTGATGTATGGCAGAAACCAACACAACATTGTAAAGCAATTATCCTCCATTAAAAATAAAAAAAGATTTCAGAAAATTTCCTTTTCCTTTGGGAAGGCCAGTTAGAAAACACAGGTGGCTTCTGACTGACTCCTACCCCAGCTCTTGAAACTGTAGACTTTAATTTCAGAGGAGTTGAGTTTCACCTCTTTTCCCTATTGCTTTAGGGAAAGAAGGTCTTCCTTACCTGTTTAACTACATCTGGCAAAATCTTTACTTCTCAAGGCTAACAGGCTGATCATGGCCTGAATTGCACACATTTGACTTGCCCTTCAAGTCAATATCCAGATTCCAGGGGCCATGAGAGACAGCTCCGCAGGGCCCAGCCTTGGGTAGGAGAACGATTTCTACAACAACATGAGTCAAAACCATCATTTTGACTACTTCCATCACTGCCAAAAACATAATGAATGCTTATGTATATTGGTTTTTATCATTCTTGTTGACTCACAGTTCTTTTCTTAAACTACTGTTTTGGGGAACATCCATAGTTCTCTTAATTCAGCAGCAACAAAAATTGAGGAAGCTTTTGCTAAAGACAGGCAGTAGAGTCTGGAAAAAGCAGTCTATCAAACTAATGAGGGCCCATCTATGGAAAATTAGTGTTCTGAAGCAGCAGGGAATGTTTGGGCAAACACTGGTGGATAATTGAGAAGGATCTCACCCTCCTCCCATTATCCTTGGCAACTGTAAGACGAACCTCTCTGCATTTACAAAAACTCTCACAAGTTTGTTGTGTAACATCATTGGGGACATAGAAAGTTAGGTAGAAGTTATACTACTTTGTACAAGGAGTTTCACATCTATTATCTTATTTTACCTTCAAAAGCCCCCTGTGAATTTGCCTCTTTTACTGCAGAAAAGAAAAAGTTAAAGGACTTCCCTGGTGGTCCAGTGGTTAAAACTTCACACTTTGACTGCAGGGGGCCCAGGTTCTATCCCTGGTCAGGGAACTAGACCCCACATGCCGCAAATAAGCCGTCCCAGCGCAGCCAGTATAAACAGATAAACATTTTTTTTAAGGAAATTACTTTTTCATTAAAAAAAAAGAAATAATTAACAAACTGTAAGTTACACCTCACAAACTAGTTGTAAGACAGAGTTAGGATTCAAACCAATTCACGTTCAATGCGGAGGTGATATGTTTGCAAAGCACCATGCTGTCTTCTTTCTCCTCTCTCCTTTTACCACCATGGAGAGTCTTCAAATCAATTTATTACAATATGGCTCTAACAACAAGGCTGCGAGACAGATATAATCACCTCCATGTTTATACAAATACGATTAAGATCAGAGAAGTTGGATAATTTCCCAAGAGTCAGAGATGTCAAAACTTGCAAGTTCATTCATCAGATTTAAATCCAGCTTTGAAGCAAACCGGAAAAGGTTTATTTTGTTGTGGGCATGACAGCAAAGCAAGTCTGAATCTGGAAATAAAGTTCTCAGTGATTTCTTTCTAAAAAAATAAATTATATAGAGAAAATGTAACTGGACTTATTATTTTTCTTATAATATGATTTACTTGTTTTTAAAGATAATATTTTCATACCAAGAAAAAAGTGTAAGTAATCATAATGGCATAATTTCTATAGCTTATTCCACTTTTAATGATACTTAGGTTTCTTCCCAAAGTTGTTAGATCTCTCTTGCTCAGAGAAAGAAGCCTTGCCTAGTCAATTGAAATGCCATAACTCAGATTAGGAAAACTATTTTATAAAACAAAGTTCTTCATGTGGTTAGAACCCACTAATTGGAAACAATAAAACATGTGATGTTGTTGGAAACACATATATTTAAATATTTTTTATTTACCATATTAAATACACTTCAAAATATTTAAATATGAATTATTTTCATGTCCCAAATCTATTTTGACTCTGGGCACCTAATGATAGCACATTGCACTCAAACAAGAACGGGAAACAGAATAAGGAAATGCCCAAAATCTCAAAGGATTTAATTCATTATTTCTACTAGCAGCGAAACATTGTGAAATATTGCTTATTATTATTATTTTTTTAAGTTATCCCTTTGGTCCTCAGTCCCCATCCAGTTATCAGCCTTTTCAGGTGGTTTTCCTAATTTCAAATGCATACAGTGAGATTTCCCTAAAGGGCTGTTTATGTTCATGGTTTCCATTTCTTCATCTCCCATTCTTTATTTATTCAATCTCCTCAGACTTTTAAGAGGAAAGTGAAAAAGTTGGCTTAAAGCTCAACATTCAGAAAACTAAGATCATGGCATCTGGTCCCATCACTTCATGGCAAATAGATGGGGAAACAGTGGAAACAGTGTCAGACTTTATTTTTCTCCAAAATCACTGCAGATGGTGATTACAACCATGAAATTAAAAGACGCTTACTCCTTGGAAAGAAAGTTATGACCAACCTAAATAGCATATTCAAAAGCAGAGACATTACTTTGCCAACAAAGGTCCGTCTAGTCAAGGCTATGGTTTTTCCAGTGGTCATGTATGGATGTGAGAGTTGGACTGTGAAGAAAGCTGAGTGCCGAAGAATTGATGCTTTTGAACTGTGGTGTCGGAGAAGACTCTTGAGAGTCCATTGGACTGCAAGGAGATCCAATAAGTCCATTCTTAAGGAGATCAGTCCTGGGTGTTCATTGGAAGGACTGATGTTGAAGCTGAAACTGCAATACTTTGGCCACCTGATGCGAAGAGCTGACTCATTGGAAAAGACCCTGATGCTGGGAAAGATTGAGGGCAGGAGGAAAAGGGGATGACAGAGGATGAGATGGTTGGATGGCATCACGGACTCAGTGGACATGGGTTTTGGTGGACTCCGGGAGTTGGTGATGGACAGGGAGGCCTGGCATGCTGCAGTTCATGGGGTCACAAAGAGTCGGACATGCCTGAGTGACTGAACTGAACTGAATCGATTCCACTGAAATGAAACTTGTCTAGCCAAATATTATGATCAAGTCTTTGTTGATATAGCATAGAACTCCAGTCATTCTGTATGAGTGATCATGTGTGCTAAGTTGCTTCAGTCATGTCCTACTCTTTGCTACCCTATGGACTGTAGCCCACTGGGCTCCTCTGTCCATGGATTGTCCAGGCAAGACTACTGGAGTGGGTTGCCATGCCTTTCTGGAGGGGATCTTCCTGACCCAGGGATTGAACCCATGTCTCTTACATCTCCTACATTGGCAGGCGGGTTCTTTACCACTAGTGCCACTTGGGAAGCCAGGAGTGATTATGGCTTCTTAAAATCATTCCTGTATATTTTACAGAATTCCATCTTCTCCTGGGTTGCTTTTGTCCCACTTACTTCTCTTTCTTAGTCTCTTCAGAGCATCACCCTCTGACCTCTCAATGGCACATATTGTTGTTCACTCACTAAGTTTTCTCTGATTCTTTGTGACCCCATGAACCGTAGCTCACCAGGCTCCTCTGTTCTCCACGATCTCCTGGAGTTTGTGCAGATTCATGTCCATAAAGTCAAGGATGCTATCTAACCATCTCATTCTCTGCTGCCCTCTTCTCCTGTTGCCAATGGCATATGGCGCTATCCGTTTTTCTATCTGTTTAATTCCCTGGAGTATTTCAGTAAGTCCCAGGCTACATACCACCCAACAGATGATGATGCCTGACTTTCAGTCCCAGGCTTCTGTATATTCAAACCACACCGTGAATGAATCAATCCCCCTAATCTTACGTGCGAAGCTCCGGAAGATGGGAGCCATCCCCGCCCATGTCTGTGACCTCATCTCTTACCAGTCTGCCCCATTTTCTGTCCCCAGTGCACCCAACAGTTATCTTATCCCCAGAATTTCACGGTTGCTGTGCCTTCTGCCTAAAACATCTTTGGATCAATTTTAGATGGTTTGTAGTTTCCCATAATTTGGGTCTCTGCTCAGAAAGGTTCTCATAACCTTATTTACATAGCAATGCCTGACTCTACCCTTATACCATCTATTACCTCATTCGGCCTCATTTCTTCATTTGTCACTAAAGAAAAGCATCATATTTTGTATTGGCTTGTTTGTTTCCTATCTCTTACCATTAGCAATGTCAAAGTCATCTCAGGGACTTTGTCTCTTGTACTCAGTTCCTTGACCTCAACATATAAGAAGATTTCGATGACTATTCTCAATCAATGGTAGAATGAATAAATGAATGATGATTTTTAGTGGTCCAGAGAGAAGATATATGATTACCTCCAGAAGTAAAAATTGATATTAGTCTCTCTCCTCATCCATAAATAGCCTCTAAGAATCATTGTGTGTTGTGAAATTCACTTAGTCATGTCCAACTCTTTGCGACCCCATGAACTATACAGTCCATGGAATTCTCCAGGCCAGAATCACAGTGAATATTGAAAATTTATGTTAGTCACCATTTCTCACAATACACCATTTGGGGCAATGATATATAACTTGCAGCAATGCTTTATTTTGTGGTGAAGGAAAGAGAATAAGAATCAAGACTTGTAACATTTAGACTCCGGGAGCTTAAGAACTTTGAAAACTCACTGCAGCAAAGAAGGAAGTAAGGAATGGAGGGAAGGAGGAGCTCGTATCATAGTCTGGAAGCAAGATTAAAAGCACTTTATGTGCTTCCAACGCTGGGGTTACAAGTAATGAAGGGCAGAGTGACCTCTAACTACTAAAAGTAAAAAATTGTCTTCTGGCACAGGAAAATCTTCTGAACACACTGTAGTTGGTGAAGGCTGTATGTATCACTTGTCTCAAAAAATAAAATGCAGTGCATTTCTTTGCATACATTTTAACTGCTCTTAGTATTGCTACCATCATCTTCAAAGGATTTACACTGGTGACTTTTATAAATTATTATTTTTTTAAAAACAGAAATGCTCCTTGCATAATTCCCACAAGTGGCTGAATAAGTTGTAATAAATCCTTATCGTCTTCTCTTTCTTCTACACTCTTTGATCTGTCTTCCATCTTTCCCCAGAGCCACTGTTTCCCTTTTCTTTCTGATCCAACTTTGTGGTGATATCAGGGGAATAGGCTGAAAAATGATGCAAACCAATCCATAAAGTAGAAGCTTGGAAGAGATTTAAGGAAAGCCATCTTTCCAATTTCAATGATATATAACAATAATATATTTTATGAATATTACCATTTATAATATTCCAAAGACTCTTAACAAAAATCATCTTATTTAAAGTCTCATTACCACCTTCTCATAGAGTGAGTAAGACAGATATTATTTCTTTATCATAGAAGTAAAATCTTAGTCACTGGGGACTTCCCGGTACTCCAGTGGTTAGGATTCTGACCTTCCACTACAGGGCCCTTGGTTCAATCCCTGGGCTGGAAACTAAGATCCTGCAAGTCACACTGGACAACCAAAACAAACAGAAAACTTGGTCACTGAAGACATAATCACTGTTGTTCTGGAAGATACGCTTTCTAACATATATTGTACTGCCAATGCTTGACTTGATCACACAGGGGTAAAAGCCAAAATGTGAAATTTAAGTTACCAATCTTTATGTGTCCCCCAGGCTTCCCTCATAGCTCAGTTGATAAATCATCTGCCTGCAATGCAGGAGGCCCGGGTTTGATTTCTGGGTTGGGAAGATCATCTGGAGAAGGAAATGGCAACCCACTCTAGTATTCTTGCCTGGAGAATCCCATGGACAGAGGAGCATAGTGGGCTACAGTCCATGGGATCGCAAGAGTTGGACACGACTTAGAGACTAACCACCACCATCACCAGGTGAATCAGAATGGGAAACAGAATAACTATTTATTCCTGAGTAAATCACTCCTTTTTCAAAATGCATGGAAGCTTTGTTTATATACAGTCTTCAGTTCAGTTCGGATCAGTCAGTCAGTCATATCTGACTTTTTGTGACACCATGAATCACAGCACGCCAGGCCTCCCTGTCCATCACCAACTCCTGGGGTTTGCACAAACTCATGTCCATTGGGTCGGTGATGCCATCCAACCATCTCATCCTCTGTTGTCCCCTTCTCCTCCTGCCCTCAATCTTTCCCAGCATCAGGGTCTTTTCCAATGAGTCAGTTTTTCACATCGTGTGGCCAGAGTACTAGAGTTTCAGCTTCAACATCAGTCCTTCCAATGAATATTCAGGACTGATTTCCTTTAGAATGGACTGGTTGGATCTCCTTGCAGTCCAAGGAATCTCAGGAGTCTTCTCCAACACCACAGTTCAAAAGCATCATTTCTTCGGTGCTCAGCTTTCTTTATAGTCCAACTCTCACATCCACACATGCAGAGCTTTGACTAGACAGATCTGTGTTGGCAAAGTAAAATCTCTGCTTTTTAATATGCTGTCTAGGTTGGTCATAACTTTTCTTCCAAGGAGCAAGTGTCTTTTAATTTCATGGCTGCATTTACCATCTGCAGTGATTTTGGAGCCCCAAAAGTAAAGTTTCTCACTGTTTCCCCATCTATTTGCCATAAAGGGATGGGACCAGATCCCATGATCTTAGTTTTCTGAATGTTGAGTTTTAAGCCAACTTTTTCACTCTCCTCTTTCACTTTCATCAAGAGGCTTTTTAGTTCTTCTTTGCTTTTTGCCATAAGGGTGGTGTCATCTGCATATCTGAGGTTACTGATATTTCTCCCAGCAATCTTGATTCCAGTTTGCACTTCATCCAGTCCAGCATTTCTCATGATATATAGCCTTACTGAAGAACAATTGACTCTCAAAAGCTGTACGTATTTGTTATATGCAGTTTGATGAGATTGGATGCAGGCATACACCTCTGACAGTATCATTGCAGTCAAGAAATATGCGAGCCAAACTTTCAGTGGAAAGGTATTTTTAAACTACAACAAGCCCATTGTCATAGGTCTTACCAGGCATTATCAAAAGAATAACAAATAAATAAAAATCCATAATTTTGATATCCAGATTAATCCAACATTAGTCTTCCAAACCTAGTCAGTGACAGCCTTGCTATACCAAGCTCCCTTGTGGTCCTAGTCTCCGCCCACTGCCATCACCTTAATTTCAATCCACTTTTCCCTGAGTCCATGCCACTTGGTGCTCAAATGTTCCTTCTTTCATAATCAGTTGCTCAGTCATGTCCGACTCTCTGTGACCCCATGGACTGTAACCCGCCAGGCTCTTCTGTCCATGGGATTTTCCAGGCAAGAGTACCAGAGTGGGTTGCTATTTTCTCCTCCAGGGGATCTTCCCGACACAAGGATGGGACCCATGTCTCCTGCATTGGCAGGTGAGTTCTTTACCACTAGCATCACCTGGGAAGCTTAGAAGGAGCCATAACCAAGCCTGGGTTTCTGAGAAAGCCCTAGAGAGTGATGTCAATGAAATTTCACAGAGACCTTGCTTTCCTTGCCTGCCTGAGAGTTTCTTAGAGTAAAATGGATTCCGAATAAGATTATTCTGAAAGACTCCTATTAGCAGAGACTTTCATCCACTTGATGCATATGTATAGGTTATGCTCCACAAATCTTCAGAAGTAGTCAAAGGTTGGCAGGTCAGACTGGTACCAGAGCATCTCTGGTCCAGCAGATTTTATGACTGTTCTCTCCTTGAAATCTACTGTACTTAGTAGTCAAATATTCTTTCTCTGTCCCCAACACGATCAATTTCCATATTTCAATTATAAGACACTAGAAAAGTTTCTACAAATTTCCAACTGGACTAGTACTTTTAAAATGTTCTCTCGTCGTCCAACAGTGAACCAGCCTCGTCGCCTTCAGGGCACTCTTTTTAATCAGGTTTTTACCCTAGTGCTGTAGGATAAATTAAATAGGATGGCCATTAATTAGGATTGCAGTCATGCACATTCATTTAGACGCCATCGCCAGAATCTAAGTCTCCACGACAGGGCCAGAGCCAAAGAAAACAGCTTGACTCTGCTTTAAAAAAAAAAAAAAAAAACAAATAAAAATAATCTTCATCTTCTATAAATTTATGGTAATGTGTTCTTCTTACAGCTTTCTGCGGGCTGGAGAGGAATGGAATATTTTAGGCTTCCTTGCAGCTTGAGTTAAGGAAAATCCCTCTGGGTACTTAATCTAACCTCTTTCCTCTGTCTCAACACTCCCATGTGTCAAGAGTCAGAATGGCTTATTTCTGAGATAGTTTTTAACACTGTATATGCTGCCAGTGAGTTTAGGGAACAGGAAATCTTTCATTTTGTTTTATTGGAGTATAGTTGATTTACAGGCTTGTGTTAGTTTCTGCTGTAAGCAAAGGCAACTTATACATATATTCACTCTGTTTTAGATTCTTTTCCCATACAGATCATTACAGAGTACTGAGTAGAGTTTCCTGTGCTATACAGTAGGTTCTCATTGCTGTTGCTGCTGCTGCTAAGTCGCTTCAGTCATGTCCGACTCTTAGTGACCCCATGGACTGCAGCCTACCAGGCTCCTCCATCCATGGGATTTTCTGGGCAAGAGCACTGGAGTGGGGTGCCATTGCCTTCTCCAGGTTCTCATTAGTTATCTATTTAATATATAGTAGTGTGCATATGTCAATCCCTGTCTCCCAGTTTATCCCTCCCCATCCTTTTCCCCCTCAGTAAACATGTTTGTTTTTTACATCCATGACTCTATTTCTGTTTTATACAATTTTTTTAGATTTCAAATATAAGTAATGTCATGATATTTGTCATTCTCACACAGGAGATCTTTTAGATTTTGTAAGCTCTACATTCAATCCACCAACACTCCTGACTTGCTATCTTCTAGAATTAAAAGAGGGGCTGGACCTATCTCACTTCTTTTTAAAGCGTCCACATGCCTATTGAAAATCCCATGCCTTGTGGAGCTGGACATGACTTGGCACTGTCCCTGGAGCCAGGCCCTTTGCTAGAGAAAAGAATTCCTTACCTTCGTTGTATAGCAGAGGCTAAATGTGCGGTCAGCATTTGGACACATCCCCCAAGGAAGTTTTTTCGAGAATAAAAGAATGGTATATACAAAAGCATATGGTCTAGTTATCACCCTCTTGAGACATTCCCTCAGATAAAGTTTTACTGCAAAAATATGTCAAATAATGAAATTAAACAATAAGAGTTATCTTCCCCAGCACTTTCTGCTGTTTTTGTAAACAACATTAACTAAATGTAACAACATGTGTATAAAAATTAGTAAACTTGAAAATACAGCAGTAGCCATACATAACAAATTATTTTGCCACCAAGTGTAACAAAATTTGGTGTTATTTTTGGTTGCAGTGGATGGAAAGAGAAACAAATAAGCAAGACCATGAGATAAAGCTGCAAAGCCCCTGTGCATCTGTGAGTACCTAGAATGTGCTATTCTGTGAAGCTTGATATCAAGGTATGAGACACATGCTTTGGCACTTGGGGAAACTGGGTTGAGAGGGGTTTGGAATGGCCCAACCACAAGTCCCACTGCCCTCTCTACTGGCAGTAAAGATGCTCTAACCAACTGTTGCCGTGGAAACCAATTTCAGTGCGTGTTTATCCGTAAGTAATGGGTTCAGTTCCCTCACAGCCCACAGAATTATCCGAACAAGCCAGTCTTATCCTCTGGGAACCAGGGACCACCTCACCCTATTGTTACTGCAAAGCCCTCATCCCACCATTTCTGCCTGTTCACCCTGTTCCTGAGTGCAACCCTTGTGTGATCCTACAAGCTATGTAGTACTCTCCTGTCCTGGGCTATGAATTTATGTGACTAATACACGATCATCAAACTCATCTTTCCAGGGTCATGGACTCATGTCTGGAGATTCCCATAGCTCTAGGGCAGGAATCCCTCCTTCCCCAACAGGGTGAAAAGGAAGCTATCAAAACACATGCATCTCCAAATACTTTTGTAAATTTTACATTCACGGATTGTTCGTACATCCATATTTTTATCTTTGAACTAAAGATCAAAATGTAGAACTTCTTATTGAATTCTGATGCTCTCTTTTGTTCTTAGTCTTGGAATTCACTTCATGAAAGATTTCTTCCCTGGGTAAAATCTTCATCATCCCTTAACTGGAACTAGCGTTGTCACTCACGTGTCTCCAGCCAAATGGACCATCTTAAAATTGTTTCATCGTGAGTTAAAGGGAAAGAGACTGAAGAGAAATGTTCTGTTCCAAAAATAATTGAGCCCATGTACAATGACTGATAACTGGATAGGTTGTGGGGAGCATTTTATAGAGTTTTTATCTAAGAGATTTCCTAGAAAATAAAGTTGTTTTTCTATTATATCATAAATATCATAAACATGCATCCCCAATACTGAGAAATATGAGCTAGTCTAGAGTTACAATGAACGTAGTCAGGCAGACATGCCTGAGTGTTTTGAAGTGTGCAAGAAAATCCTCCATGTACAAACATTTCTTCCTTTGCTGAGATTCCTATTGTTGTGTCCAATTCTTTTTGAATGATTTATTCAGAAAAATCATTATAAAAGAAATAAATTATCTGGTGTAAGTAATATTTTTACATTTGTTTTTCAAGGCTAAGTGCAGCATTTTCAAGGAATGTGATTGAAAATAGAATGTCAGTCAGAAAAAGAGATTTTTTTTTTTAATATTTCTGCTAATCTGGAGATACTTGCTGCTCACCTGTCACAGTGAGGACAAAATCAATGACCCGTGATGTCACAGGGGAAAGTCACTAAAGGCAGATCGATGTCACTTCTTTGCCAAGGGCACTTTCTACCTAATAGCTCCTGGCATTTTTAAAAAATTATTTGAAGTTGGTTTTGTACTAACCTCATTGAGTAATTGTGCAGATCAAATGTGTGCATGTGCGTGGTTATTAGTGTTTGACAACTTTGTGACCCTAAGAAATGTAGTATGCCAGGCCCCTCTGTCCATGGGGTTCTCCAGGCAAGAATACTGGAGTGGGTTGCCATTTCCTTCTCCACAGAATCTTCCCAAACCAGAAATTGAACCAACTTCTCCTGCATTGACAGGAGGATTCTTTACCACTGTACTACCTGGAAAGTGGAGATCAAGTGAAATAATGTATATAAGATACCTAGTACACCCCATCCCAATAAGTCCTCAATAAATTCTAGGTCTTTAGTGGGTTTTGAATATTTACTTGCATTATTCTTCAGTTCAGTTCAGTCGCTCAGTCATATCCAACTCTTTGCGATCCCATGAATCGCAGCACGCCAGGCCTCCCTGTCCATCACCAACTCCCGGAGTTCACTCAGACTCACATCCATTGAGTCAGTGATGCCATCCAGCCATCTCATCCTCTGTCTTCCCCTTCTCCTCCCGCCCATAATCTCTCCCAGCATCAGCGTCTTTTCCAATGAGTCAACTCTTTGCAGGAGGTGGCCAAAGTACTAGAGTTTCAGCTTTAGCATCATTCCTTCCAAAGAAATCCCAGAGCTGATCTCTTTCAGAATGGACTGGTTGGATCTCCTTGCAGTCCAAGGGACTCTAAAGAGTCTTCTCCAACACCACAGTTCAAAAGCATCAATTCTTCAGAGCTCAGCCTTCTTCACAGTCTAACTCTCACATCCATACGTGACCACAGGAAACCATAGCCTTGACTAGACGAACTTTGTTGGGAAAGTAATGTCTCTGCTTTTCTTTTTTTTTTTTTTTTTCTTTTCTGCTTTTCAATATGCTATCTAGGTTGGTCATAACTTTCCTTCCAGGGAGTAAGCGTCTTTTAACTTCATGGCTGCAGTCACCATCTGCAGTGATTTTGGAGCCCCAAAAAATAAAGTCTGATACTGTTTCCACTGTTTCCCCATCTATTTCCCATAAAGTGATGGGACCGGATGCCATGATCTTCGTTTTCTGAATGTTGAACTTTAAGCCAACTTTTTCACTCTCCACTTTCACTTTCATCAAGAGGCTTTTTAGTTCCTCTTCATTTTCTGCCATAAGGGTGGTGTCATCTGCATATCTGAGGTGATTGATATTTCTCCCGACAATCTTGATTCCAGCTTGTGTTTCTTCCAGTCCAGCGTTTCTCGTGATGTACTCTGCATATAAGTTAAATAAGCAGGGTGACAATATACAGCCTTGACGTACTCCTTTTCCTATTTGGAATCAGTCTGTTGTTCCATGTCCAGTTCTAACTGTTGCTTCCTGACCTGCATACAGATTTCTCAAGAGGCAGGTCAGGTGGTCTGGTATTCCCATCTCTTTCAGAATTTTCCACAGTTGATTGTGATCCACACAGTCAAAGGCTTTGATATAGTCAATAAAGCAGAAATAGATGTTTTCTGGAACTTTCTTGCTCTTTCAATGATCCAGCAGATATTGGCAATTTGATCTCTGGTTCCTCTGCCTTTTCTAAAACCAGCTTGAACATCAGGAAGTTCATGGTTCATGTATTGCTGAAGCCTGGCTTGGAGAATTTTGAGCATTACTTTACTAGCGTGTGAGATGAGTGCAATTGTGTGGTAGTATTAAAAAATTCAATAGGTTTTATTTTTCTTTCTATAATTTAATCATTCTCATTATTTTTCTATCTCCCTAGGGTGAGGGACAAACCTATATACTCTATCTGTACCTACCTTTGTCTATGTGTAGTTAGTCTAATCTGGTTCCCATTCAATAATTTTAAGAATTTAAATGTGTATCCATGTATCTTTAGGTATTTAATTTATACGGCATACACGTCCAAGTTGAAGGCTTTAGCCACCTCGAAAGCCTTGTGCTCCCTTCCAGTATGGTGTCTGGGTCTGTAAGGACGGAAGGTAACAGCTGCATTATCTCATGGTCAGGCTCCCTGGTTTCACCCCTCTTGGTTCCTTAGGTCTACTCATTTCAATCTAAAACAGTATAAAAAGGAAAGAAGTGACTTTATAATTCCTATATTTTTCATCCTAAATTTTCAAGACTGTTGGGACATACACTTGCACTCTGTTTTCTGAACCTTCTTATCTACCACTTAAGGGAAAACATGATTGCTGAGAAACTTCTCTCAGCTCAGAAAGGGACCCTTCTCTTATTCGAAAGACAACTCAGGGTGCATAAAGAGCATCTCTGGCCCTGATGGGATGTTTCTCTCATTCCCTGTGGCAGTAAATCTCATGATGTAGCCAGACTGGAGGGTAGAATGAAACCATGAGAGATAACAAGAAAACCAGAAGATAACAGATTAATATTTTCATAGTCTATCCCTGTTGCAAGTATTAGTGCTCATTAAAAAATTCTGACAGTCACATAAACTCCCAGAGAAAAAAAAATCCAGTTTCCATATATAAAAGTGTGATGATTCAATTTGAAAAGCCTCACATCACTGCCCTTCAAACTAGCAGTCTAGTCTGTTCTCTAAGCAAAAGCAAAATAAAACTTTTAAAAAGTCTAGTTGTGTAAAAGAGTCATAAATTTCTCAGGCCAGATGGTATTAAGTCCTAGTCTGCCAAATACCTACACCACTTACAGTATTACAGTAAATGAAATTAGCACTGGTTGGCACTTTGAATTGTCAAGTGCTAATTTGCTAGACGTCCACAATCTCCATTATGCTTGCTACATGATAGTAACTGTTTTTATAGGTACCATTTTAAGAATGAGTTCATATAATTTTCTGAAACCATAGTCATTTTTCACAGGTATCTGGGTCCCTCTTTGGAGATATACACAAAAAAAGAAGTAAGTTACAAAAGGAAATCTTTGGGACCAGGATCTTTTTTAACTCTAATATTCTGTGATTCTAGAATTTTATTATCATGCTAATTTTGACTCAAGACCAGATTTGTCTTTGAATATTCTTCCACATCTATTTCTAAAATGTCATCTACTATATAAAAGGCTCTAGGACAGTGTTAACAGTCTTAGAAGTGGGTAAGCATGTCAAAGGCATCACTTATAATTTAATAAATGTTAAAGATGCTTTCCTAGAAAATTCATACACATACAAAATCTAAAACAAATATTTAGGGTTCACTACATACATTCTGAAGGAGATCAGCCCTGGGATTTCTTTGGAAGGAATGATGCTAAAGCTGAAACTCTAGTACTTTGGCCACCTCCTGCAAAGAGTTGACTCATTGGAAAAGACTCTGATGCTGGGAGGGATTGGGGACAGGAGGAGAAGGGGATGACAGAGGATGAGATGGCTGGATGGCATCACTGACTCGATGGACGTGAGTCTGAGTGAACTCCAGCAGTTGGTGATGGACAGGGAGGCCTGGCGTGCTGCGATTCATGGGGTCACAAAGAGTTGGACACGACTGAGCGACTGAACTGAACTGAACTGAACATACATGGAATGTTATGGAATCATGAAAGCCAAGATAAAGTACCTTGCTCTTATTGTGTAAATTGTCATTATTTAAAAGAATATCCAGAAACCACTTATTAGAAACTATATTAGTATCATATTCTTTAGACTGATAATATGCATCTAGTTATGTATATGTATCTATAGAATTACACACACCACACACTGGGCCAGTTATCATTGTTAAAATTGGTCAATGACTGCTTTAAGTTCAAGAATATCTTTTCCACTTTCTTAACAGTAGATAATATATTTTGTGTGTTTACACCCTTGACCCTATTACAGGCATTTTACATAGATATCTCTAAACTTATTAAAAAAAGAAAAAACCTACATACCATTTTCCCCTCCAAACATATAGGAAACTTAGACTCAAGATTTTGAATCATGTATCCCAACCAAGGTCACCCTGTTAGAATATGACAATCAGGTTCACAACCCAGGCTTATTCTAACTCCAATGTCTGTTCATCTCCTCACACAATACTTCTATTTTAAGAAAATAAATCATCGAAGGATCCTTTCTATCACTGCAGTTCTCAGCAGCAGTCTAGAAAGTGGGTGTGGGGTAGGCAGCAGGCAGCTATATAATTTTAAACCTAGCCACTAATTGGGATGCACCATGGAGCCTACAGATTGGGTCTCTGGAACATCTAAGGAAGGGAAGCAGGGGTCTGACGTCCAGTGCCACTACGTGTGCAGCAGAGTCGTCGAGAGATTTCTCCTGGAGGGGAGGTGGTCTTCCTAATTCCATTTCTGATAACTTGGAGAAGCATATAGTCTCCTCAGCAATTCTGATTTCCCCAGGTTTCCTGTTTTCCTCCTTCCCATACCAGAGACCTGTGGGGAGAGAGAGAGAGAGAGAGTGTACACGTGTGTGTGTGCATGTGTGTGTATTTGGGGTCAAAGAGGAAGATGACGACCCAGAGCTCCAACACACACTGCCCACCTCCAGCAACACCCCCTTCCCCACGAAGAGGGAAGGCGGTCTGGTTTCCAGGAGGATGGAAACTTTGCTCCTATTATTATGGAATAGGCAGTCCAATGAATCATCTCCTAGAGCTGCTTTCTGCTCTCTGGGGGATGGTTCCTATTTTCTAGGACAGAAGCCTTGCTTCAGGCAGGAAATCTTATTAGCTCTCCCACTCCTCCTGGTCTTCCTGACAACCTGTATATCTTTCTAAATTGAATAACCATAGTTCCTACTTGCAGGTAGGCATTGCTTTAGGTTTTTTTTTTTAACTGTTAGATTTAAATCAGGAATTGAAAAGTCAAACATAGTGTAATCATCACCTAGATCTTTTATGTGTCTATCTCAGGCCAAAACAAATGTTTATGTGGCTTACACAATATCTATGCCTTGCAGTTATATCTCTTCATTAGAGAAGTTATTCTTATTTTTTAACCAGGAATTATATGGCACTTACTAGGTACCAGACAATGTTTTACGAATAATCACCATATTCCTTAATTAATCTGAGAGTTCTCTCCATCACTGTTATGTCCACTGTACAGAAGAAAGAACTGAGGAACAGAGAGGTTTGCTAATGTGCTCAGGAAGGTGCAGCCAGTAATGGCAGAGCTGGGATTCACTCTGAGCAGTCTGGCTCCATTAATCTGTGAACTAATCATGAAATTGAGCACATGTATCTCAGCGTAACGGAGAAGCTGTGGTGCACAGAATAACATCCCCATGGAGCTGCCCACGTGCACATGTGAAAATGGTGTGTTCAGGGGAAACAGGGATCAAAGTTGCACATGGAGTCGAGGCTGCTAATCAGCCAGACTCGGAATGGGCAGATTAAGCTGGCTTGTCAGAGTGGGTCCAATGGATCACAGAGATCTTTCCAGGTGAGAAAGAGAAATGGGAGGTTTGAAGTCAAAGTGGGAGAGGAGATGCCAGAGGCAGAGGTCAGAAGGACATGGGGTCATTAGATATGGGATGCGGGCAGCCTCAAGGAGCTGGGAAAGACGAGGAAAGCGATTCTCTCCCAGAGACTCCAGAAGTTGTGCAGCCCAGCTATTCGGTTTTAGACTTCCGACCTCCAGAAGTGTAAGATAGTAAATGTGTCTTGTTTAAAGCCTCTCTATTGATGGTAATTTGTTACAGCAGTAAAGGGAAACTGAAACGATTATGTACAATTGACAGTCAAGTTAAGAACTCAGCCTCAAAATGCAGGTTCACATTTACTAGGTATGTGAACCTCAAGCAATTAAGTGAATTTTCTGCATCTGTGTTATCCTTTCTGCAAACTGGATACCGGCATATTTATTATATATGATCACTGGGTCTGGGTTCCCCAGAAGGTGAAAAATGGTATCACCTAAAATGTAGCTTCAGGCTTCCCTGGTGGCTCAGTGGTAAAGAATCTGCCTGCCAATGCAGGAGACATGGGTTCAAACTCTGGGTTGGGAAGATCCCTTGGAGAAGGAAATGGCAACCTTGCTTGGAAATCCCAAGGACAGAGGAACCTTGAGGGCTACTGTCCATGGGGCTGCAAAAGAGTCGAACATGACTGAGTGACTAAACAATAACAAAAATGTAGCTTTCGTTTTTGGGTGAAATTTTCCCCCAGGAATTGTGCAGATTAAAATATCTAGCATATGCACAGCCTTATGTGATGGTTAAAATAGTATATGGAAAGCATCATCTACAGAAAGCTGAAATATACTCTACACTCAAATATTGGTGATGAAGAGGATGATGGTGATAATTATCGATGGAAAGTTGGTGGGAGAGGGGGAGAACTGAGTTAGAGGCTTGGGATGTGCACTTGAGTGTATCTTGTTAGTGCTTTGGAAGCAGGCTTGACTTCAAATCTGACTCCACCACCCACAATCTCTGCTTTAGGGCAAGTTTCTTCCAGTGTTAAACCATCTAGAAATTCCAAGTTCATAGGGTTGTTACAAGGTCCGGCTGAGTTGACATAAGGAGGCTGGTATGTAGCAGGCACTCATAAAATGTCCTTTCCAGGGTTAGAATGCAATGTTAACTGATTCAGTTAACTGGAGACACTGCACTCAACGTTTCAACAACTATCCATTCCCTTTTAAGTGATTCAAACATTGTGGAATTTTCCACTTTTGCCCAAATCCAGCATGACTCTTACAAGTGGGTTCTATGTTCTCAGCAATACTGAACATCTGGTAGCACTCAAAATCAAAATAATATGTGGTGATTCTGCCAAAACCAGAGTTATCTAAGACTAAATCAATAGCTGGGAAATAATAGCACTAATAAAGTACTGGGATTGGAGGTTGCAGTGAGAAGTGACAATCATTGTAGGTCCACCCCGCATCTGTCAAATCTCACCTCATTAATGCAGTCAGCCAGTATTGATTCCAAGGAGAGCGATCCTATGCTAAGATGACAACCACAGAACTGATTCTGCTGGGGCCGAAAAACAAATCTGAAAAACAGCTACCAGTCAGCTACCGAAGCATATTACTGACTGCCCTCCTGATAAGGCCTCCATCCTTGGCGTAAAATTCACCTTGGGTTAGTAACTTAAATAGAAAGGAAAGGAGATGCGATTATAGGAAAATATGAAAACGAAGTTACTCTCAAATGGTTTATTTCTCTAGAATTTTGATACTGTTTTATATTTTCATATTTTTATAAGATGATCAAAATGTAAAGAATTTTGTTAATTATATTTGTAAATGTCTCACATTCTTAGGTTTCATTCAGTGCTAATGAAGTCAATAAATGATTCATCTACTAATTACAACTGGAGCTGTTGAGATTTTTCTGCTCAAAATATTCAGTTATAAAATGTTCATTTCCACTGTGACACCTAATAAAATGTTCATTTCAAGTGTGACCTGAAAAAAAAAAAATCTTTGAAGAGAAAGAGCGTGTCTCTGTAGTCATTATAATTTGAAGACATGAATTAAAAATAAATAATGCTAATATATGACCACTTCCCTGTGCAACTGAGTACTTTTTGAATTCTAGACAATAAACCAAGTCAGTATTGTTTTTGGTGTATGCCTGTTTGTTAAATTGTAGGTGCATCTCTTTAGAGTAGCAAGCCATCCTTTTAAACTAAGCTTAAAATAATTTGTATTTTAATATGTATACGTATGAAACACAGTGTGTGTGCGCTTAGTCACTCATTCATGTCCGACTCTGTGTGACCCCGTGGACTGTAGCGCATCATGCTCCTCCGTCCATGGGATTCTCCAGGCAAGACTAGTGGAGTGGATTGTCTTTTCCTTCTCCAGAGGGTTCCCTTCCCAACCCAGGGATGGAACTCACATCTCCTGCATTGCAGTCAGATTCTTTACCATCTGAGCCACTAGGAAAGCCTGTGAAACACAGGGGTCTGTGTTAGCTAGAACAGTGGTCTATATTTTCAGAGGACTTAATTGCATACCAAGTATGTGTGTACATATGTGTAGTAGTTGTAGTCACAGTACAAACATGTATGCGTGGGGTGAGGTGGGGGTGGAAACAAAGTCCCTTTATTACTACCAGTGTATACAACAGAACCATCGAAATCAGCTACTAACCTTGAACTTTTTAAATAGAATTGAATCCAAAGAAATCCTATGAGATCTCAGTCCTGGAACTTACTTGCGTATTTACAAAAACAAATTTGAAAGTTAATAGGAATAATTGGGGAATCAAAATAATTGGTAAATTATTCTCATCAGGAACTTAAAATGTTTCTTTTTTCCATAGATTAAATTGCCTTTTAGGAAAAGATTTCTGGCGGACTCCCCTGCTGGCTCAGCAGTAAAGAATCTGCCTGCCAACGCAGGAGACGTGGGTTTGATCCCTGGGTTGGAAAGATCCCCTGGAGGAGGAAATGGCAACCCACTCCAGTATTTTTGCCTGGAGAATTCCAGGGACAGAGGAACCTGGTGAGCTACAGTCCATGGGGTCTTAAAGAGTCAGATAGACTGAGCAAATGAGCACCAACACCCACAGGAAAATATTTCTATTTATTAATAGGAATTTAAAATCTTCTGTCTGCAGCGATCAAGAGGTTCTTTTCCAAAGACTGCCTGTGTGTTTGCTAGCTAAGTAATGACAGGACACAAACAAGGCCACCCAGCTCTGAATGGATTACCCCCTGAAAACAGGGAGGGGCTGAGGTGGAGGGAAGAACCAGGGGATCCTGGAGGAGCTGATGAGATTGAGGGTGAGAGGGATGACAGTGAACCCCAGGGGATTCTGGCGACTGTGGGTTTCAGTTGATTTTTAATTCCCTACTGTCTAGTAAAGGGACCTGCGTGATGTTTAAATCTCCTCACTGAGGTGTGATTGACATACAAAAGCTGTACCTATGTGTTGGCTACAACTTGATGAGTTTGGAGATAATTATACATCCGTGGTTTTAAGTGGAGCTGAGAATGGAGCTAGAAGATGCATGAAGAAAGTTTACCCAATCCTCTGAATGCCAAGAAGAAGCTGAATCTATGCCAGTGAGAGCACAGCTGGAACCCAGAGGGGAGCACAGGTCCTCAGGCCTGTCCCCGGAGGCTCCGGGAGGGAAGGGCTGGCCCGGTATCACGCTGAACCAGCTGTGGTTGGTTTCTTGCCAATTATGTGTCAACATGCAGCAGATAAACGGTACTCACTCAAACTTCAACACACCTAGGTTACATTTTTATTAATTTTTCACAAATAAATATAAGTAAACATTCCCAGCATTCAAAATACTAAAAAAAAAAAAAAAAAATGGAGTATATGTTTAAAGCTGGACCAACCAAACATTAAAATGATAAGCTCTAAAAGACTGATGATAAAATAGTGCTGATGTCAGGGGATTAGTCAGGATGTGTAGTTCAGACAGAGTGTCTGATGTGAAGCTGAGCAAATCATCAATGTAGTATTTACAGTATGATTGTTAAGCAATGTTCTTGTGTTTAACCTGCTTGTGTGAAGTAATTTCTCCTCATATTGTAAAAGCATTTATATTTTGGCTGATGTTTCTTTCCAACATTGCATTCCTTTATTTGTCTATCTTTTTTTCTTCTTAATTTTTAAAGAATAAAAAAGTCTTTCACAGTTACTATGCAAATGATCCATGTTCATTGTAAAAAAATTTCAGGAAATGACCAAAAAGCAAAAGAGCAGAAACAGGAAAAACATCTCACGTCTCCCCAGTCAGAATATTTAGTTTATCCCTTCTAAAATATGACTTCATGCTTATATAAAGATAAAAGGAAGGACACATTGCAGGAATGAGTGATGGTACCTAACTAAACTGATGGGCGTTAGAGAAACTGATGAATTAAATAGATACAGGCAGCCAATAGTGTCACCGCCCATAAAGTAATAAAGGTCATCTTAATTAAAAGGATTTAGATTCAAATTAAATCATTTCATAAAGCTAATTTAAAAAACAAATTAGGGTATAATTAAAAGAGTTGCTGAATTCCATCCATAAGCTTCATCATCTTAAAAGAGTATTAAGTCTTATAAGACTTCTCTAAATTTTAGAAAACAATCAGAAACGTATTTATAAAAGTTTAATCATCTGCTTTTCTTTTTTAATTATGCATGAATTTGACTATATTTTGACTATGCACCGTATTAAATGCTGTGAATGGAAATTAGCACTCTGATTTCCCTTCTGATCTCTTGCATTTATTGCTAGGTTTTACCTATCCAGTCTGTGGCCCTTATTATATTGTGTGGCAATGATTTCTACAATTATTTAGTTTTAGTTATCTATGTAAATAATTTCAGTAATTCTCACCAGTTTTGTTCCATATCTTCTGCACTCTTGAACTAATATTTTTTTTTATTTATTTCATGGTTCAGATGGTACAGAATCTGCCTGAAATGCAGGAGACCTGGCTTTGACTCCTGGGTTGGTAAGATCCCCTGGAGAAGGGAATGGCAACCCACTCCAGTATTCTTGCCTGGAGAATCTCATGGACAGAAGAGCCTGGCGGGAGACAGTCCATGGGGTCCCAAAGAGTGGGACACCACCAAAGCACTAACACTTTGTTATTGACCCTGTTTAGATTGCTTAGGAGACTTTTTAAACTTTTCTTTTGTTTCCTCTCGAACATGCTCATAGTTTTTGACTCGTATGTGTAAGGGCTTAGAACTAAAATTCTCAGATACCCACTTCTTTTCCTCAGAAAATTTCCCAGAGTGTTATTCCTTTCCTCTGGATTTGTGTGTTGCTGTAGAAAAGATCAACTGTTCATTCACTCACTAAGTATTTCTCTGAGTGTCCACTAGCGGTTAGGCACTAGCCTAAAAGCAGGAGTCATCAATGAACACGACAGACAAAATCTTTGCCTTCATAGAGATCACTTTCCAGTGGAGGAAAACAAAAATATAGAAGTAGAAAATTGCCAGTTTGGATCAAAGAGGTTTAACCTTGAGCTCGTGTCCTCTGGGCGGCCTCTTTCTTATGTCCTCTTTCCTCTCCCAGTCCAACCCCCTCAAAATGGCAAATGGCCACCATCTGAGAAGTTTAGTGGTATTTCTGCTACTGTTCTGAAGTCCCAGACAGTGATAAGCGCTGCAATCTCTCCCATCCACATTTATCTTGGGACCTTCAAATGCTTTCAGCTGGCAACATACAGCAACTGAGACCAAGGGAGATTGGAAGACCCAAAAAGATAATGAAAGGCATTGAAGTTTTTGAGAAATTGGATCCCACACATTCATTGCTAGTGGAAATACAAAATGTTATGACAACTTTGGAAAATAGAAGTTCCTTAAAATGGTAATCATAAAGTTATCATTATGACTTAGCAGTTTCATTTCTGGGTACATCCCCAAAACAAACAAACAAAATATATGCCTGTATAGCAACCTGTAGGCTCCCCAGGTGGTGTGGTGGTAAAGACCCCACCTGCCAATGCAAGAGATGCCAGATACTGGGTCTGATCCCAGGGTTGGGAAGATGCCCTAGAGAAGGGAATGGTTGCCCACTCCAGTGTTCTTGCCTGGAGAATGCCATGGATAGAACAGCCTGGCCAGCTATAGTCCATGGGGTTGCAAAGAGTTGGACGTGACTGAGGGAATAACATTTTGGAACCAAAAGTGACAGAAATCATAAACCATAGTGATGGGAAAAGATGACTAAGACTCTGGGAACTGATTTTATTTCTTATAAGTGACTCCTATTTTATAGGTGGGTTTTCCAGAACTCTTTGATTCCCACATTTATATTTCTGGGACTTCCTAATAAGCAGTAGATTTATAGAGGTTAGAGACCAAGGCTATGCATAGATTCTTCTACACGGAAATGCTGTTGGTGGTTTTGTGATGTCATTGTTCTTATGGATTGATGGTGAAGAAAGTCACAGTGGGCAGATGCCCAATTGCCAGTGGTCTCACCAGTGGATGACAGGAAACCCCACTTCTATCTTTCTGCAAACTTCTTAGTGAAGCCTCTCAACCATAAGCAAAAGTCTGAATGTACCTGGCCTTAACAAACACACCCTGGAATAAGGCGCTATCTCCCAAGTCACGTTCACATTCCCTTCCTCTTTGCAATAGAATAAACCAGCCCTATGCACACCACAGAAGCATTTTTGAGGGATGCTGTGATGGTCTAATTACCAAACTGATTATTACAAATACTAAATGGATGGATCATAGGGTTCTATCACAAGCGCCAAGACAGGCTGTCATTAAGCCATTTCAGTGCCTAGTCTGTACCTTTGGTAGTTGAGTTCTGAGCAATTCCTCTCTCCCCGTTCTGTCTACTGACCCACCACTGGCTAGCAACCAACCAAAGTGAGCCCTCGGGGGACTTGGCTGAACTTCTGCACCTCACCTGTGTCTTGCTCCTCACCTGCCCGTGAGGCCTACACCAATGTCCACTGGGCTCCTCTCCCACTTCCAGTCATGCCATCCTTTGGGCATGTGGTCCCTTGCTGCACCTTGCTCTTCAGATGGCTGGGTAGGTTTTCCATTTTCCCCTTGATTTAGAGGGGAAACGGGGCCCTTGGAAGAACTGAGTGTCGTGAGTGTTAGTAACACAAGATGCGAATAGGATGTAATTGGACCACATAAATTATCTGCTGGTGGTAAAATTATTGTCTTTTTTGTTTAGACTGTGAATAAGACTTGTCCCTTTTTTCACATGTTTTGTTAAAGACACCTCCCTTCTTCCTTGAGACCACACAAAACCCAAACCAGAAGTTAGAACCCACTGAAGGACATCAGCTTTAGATTTAGAAGTCCTGTGACATGGCACAGTGAGACGTCCCTAGAGGTCTGTTATATTTGAATTTATTTAATTATCTTATAATGCCTTACCATTGTTGTTTATGATAATCTGGTAGCATCAAAAATATTATCATATAATTCTAAGTAAACAATTTTTCTGAGCTGACAGTAAATATCAACTTCAGCTTCATACACAAATTGATAGATAAAACCACAACTATGATAAACAATTATTTATAATTAGAAGACAAAGTGAGTTAAGATTATTTTCCTTTTGAAACAGTATTCTGGATAAATGCTTTATTGGTAAACAAATAGACAACTCATGTTGCTTCATTCTAAAAAGGTTTTTTTCAAGTTGATTACTAATTTGAATATCATGTATCTACAGTAAGTAGATTGTAACTTGTACAGAAATGGCATTGACACATGTAAAATATCATGTATGAAACAAGATGCCAGTCCAGGTTCGATGAACGATACTGGATGCTTGGGGCTGGTGCACTGGGACGACCCAGAGGGATGGTATGGGGAGGGAGGAGGGAGGAGGGTTCAGGATGGGGAACACATGTATACCGGTGGTGGATTCATTTTGATATTTGGCAAAACTAATACAATTATGTAAAGTTTAAAAATAAAATAAAATTTTAAAAAAAGAAAGAAAATAATGCCCAGAGATTGATCTAAATATTCTTCTAGTTATGCAAAATCATATCAGTCTTTTAGAATAATGTCAAGTTTATGCTGATTTACAAGTACTACAGAGGAGTTTATTAGATTTTATAAAAGGCCCTCACATGTTACATACTGTTCTTAAAGAACAATGCATATTTTCTTTTGTAATAAATGCAAAACTAACTCTTGGCTTAAAAAATATAAAACCTCATACCAGAATTTAAATTAGGACTGTGACTGTGTTCTTTGTATATTTCATTCTGAATATTATTCTTTAACTTAATTCCTAAATATGAAATCATGTGGCCTATTTTAAAAATGTTTAATATTACATTGTAGGCTAATGACTTAGTAAAAAAGACTGACAGAATTCATAAGACGAATATCCAGTTACATTGGGTTGATTGCCAAAAAAACGACTCCACAAGTAAAACCACTCTACTGGTAAGTGCTGTGTAAATTTTCCACAACAAAAGGCTGATTTCACTGGTCATCAATGTGTGCGAAGAAAAGACCTTTTCAATAGTCTTCTCAATAAACTTAAAAGAAGTTAGCAACATGTCTTTTGTGATTTTGATATTGACAGGGGCGCTAAAGTATAAAGTCCATAGTTAAAGCAATTAGTCAATTAAATAAAAAAGAAAGAATGAAACGAAGGTAAATTTTTCTTTGAAGGAATCTGGCCCTGGTTTTCTGTACTGTACTTTCTGTTCCACCAAGATGGACAGACCTTTGTATAGACTTTGTCTTCATGTGCAACTACTTAAATACTTTAGCTATTGAAGGTGACATTAAATGGAGTGGTTTCAATACATATTGAAAGATATATAGCCTTGGGTTTTAAAAGGATGTACCTTATATCACCTAAAATCTCTTAAGAATGCTTAGAGGCGTGGTATTCACATAACCTATGAGGTAAGTATGATCAACAAAATAATTATTTTTGCTACATTTAAATGATTAAAAGATTCTACATTTCCAATTAATTTATAAGTATCATTGTGTGTGTGTGTGTGTGTGTGTGAGTCACTCGGTCATGTCCAGCTCTTTGTGACCACCAAGCTCTTCTGTCCATGGAATTTTCCAGGCAGGACTACTAGAGTGTGTTGCCATTTCCTTCTTCAGGGGATCTTCCTGACCCAGGTATCGAACTCATGCTTCCTGCATTGCAGGAGGGTTCTTTACCACCTAGCTACCTGGGAAGCCCTTAAAGCCTAACAACGTGACAATATATAATTATGAATTGCCAAGAAAAAGTGAGCAGAACTCACCACCCGGTGAGTCAGAACTTCTTCAGTAATAATTGTCCTAGTTCTTGGACTTTCCTGAGTCCAATCTAGGAAGGATGTGAGTTAGGTCAAGGAATTCTCACTTTGGAAGATCTCTGGACTTATCTATGGGTACCAGGACTCCTGAGAATAAGGAGAAGCCTGTGTAATGGAGACTAATGTGGTCCTTAACCATTTCAGAGGGGCTTCACCTCTCTTCTGAGTGAGGGGTCTCCAAGGCTTTATCCCAGAAATAGCTGGAGCAAGGGTGAAGAGCTTCCAGGCAATGGAAACCACTAATATCCTAAGCCCACCTCAGTAGGTATTAAAGACCTCAGGATGAAGCGAGAATAAAATTGAATTTCAGACTGAAAGAGGGGAGAAAATATTACTTTCTCACACTAACCATTATGCTTGGTTCACTGTGTAATTTTAATCCTTCCAGTCAGAAACCGTGTAATGGGATTCAAGAGATGTTCATTCAACAGTTAATATAAATAAGCATACACCCTCCCCAACCCTGTGAGCACAAATCTGAATCATCAGCGTTTCTTGAGCTCTTACAATGAAAAGTCTTGGGCTCAAGAACGATAGAAAGGTAACTTTTCTGAATTTATAGAATCAAGAAAGGCTTTCTGTCAGAACTAGAAAAACCAAGGGTTAAAAGACATTAAGATTCTGGAAAACCACGAACAGCCTGAACCCACCTCCACACGGTGAGAAATTAGTAGGACAATGAGCTTTCCTTTTCAATCTTCTTTAATGAAAAGTTTAATTACTGTATTTGCTGCCTTTAACATTTGCCTGCAAAAAAATGAAAATGTAATGATGTGCTATTTTTGAAAAACACCTTTGTGGGTGATGCAGAGAACACCTGCTGCAAACTTGAGGGGGAGGTTTCTCAGACAAAACAAGATGAAACAAACAGAAAGGAAAATTGGCTTATCCAAATGCCTAGGGACTAAAATGAGGGATCACACCATTTTATTTTCTTTTTAAATTTAAGAGAAGATTCTGGATTTTGTTTATAGCATTCTTGTATAGTCTATGGGCTTCCCATGTAGCACATCTGGTAAAGAATCTGCCTCCAATGCAGGAGACCCCAGTTCGATTCCTGGGTGTGGAATATCCGCTGGAGAAGGGAACAGCTACTCACTCCAGTATTTTGGCCTGTTAAAAGTCCATGGACAGTACAGTCCATGGAATGTATATATACATTGTTGTATATTCTATAGCTTTGGACAAAATATGTCATGTTTCCACCATTATAGTATAATACAGAGTAACTTTCTGTGTGTGTGTGTGTGCGCGCGCGCGTGCGTGCACGCGCACACACACGCACACATACTCCATCGTGTCTGACTCTTTGCAACCTCATGGACTGTAGCCCACCAGGCTCCTCTGTCCATGGGATTTTCCAGGCAAAAATACTGCAGTGGGTTGCCAATTCCTTCTCCAAAGGATCATCTTACCCAGGGAACAAACATGAATCCCATGTCTCCTGCATTGGCAGCCAGTTTCTATTTTGCTTCCATAAAAATCCCCTGTGCACCGTCTGTTCATCCCTTAGCACCATACCTAACCCCTGGCAACCACTGTATTTTTACTGTCTCAATAATTTTGACTTTTCTAGAATCCCATCTAGTTGAAATAATAAAGTATGTAGTCTTTTCAGACTGGCTTCTTTCACTTAATGATATGCATTAAATGTTCCTCTCTGTCTTTTCAAGGCTTGATAGTCCATTTCTTTTTAGCACTGAAAATTATTCCATTGTCTGGATGTACTACAGTGTTCTTTGTCCGTTCATATCTTTGTTGGTTCAAAGTTCTGCAAATTATAAATAAAGCTGCTGTAAACACCTGTGTGTAGGTATTTGTAAAGACATGTTATCAAATTCTTTGGATAAATACCAAGGAGTTCAATAGCCAGATTGTATAAAAGTATGTTTAGTTTTATAAGAAACCACCACTGTCCTCCGAAATGGCTGCACCATTTTTGAATTCACATCAGCCATCAATAAGAGTCCCTGTTGCTCCACATTCTCACCAGCATTTGCTGTGGTCAGTGTTTGGATTTTGGCCATTCTCATAGGTATGTAGAGGTGCCTCATGTTTTTAATTTGCATTTCCCTGGTGATATAGAATGTGGAGCAGCTTTTCATGTGTTTATTTGCCATCTGTTTATCTTCTCTGGTAAAGTGGCTGAGAAGGTCTTTGTCCCATTTTTAATAGAGTTGTTTGTCTTCCTGTCATTGAGCTTTAAGAGTCATTTGTGTGTTTTGGAAGTTAGTCCTTATCTGATATATCTATTGAAAATATTTTCTCTCAATATGTGGTTTGTTTTTCATTGTATTCTCAATGCCTTTGGCGGTGCAGAATTTTTTGTTGTTTTGTTATTGAAATCTAACTTACCAGTTATTTCTTTGTTAGACCACATATCTGAAAAGTCATCACCAAACTTGATACTATGTTATTTTCAGAGTTGGCACTTAGTTTTACTTATCAATTCTATTTTTAATTTTAATTTATGGATTTTAGCTGTCATTATCAATTATTTCTTTTTTAAGTTTAACACTGTTCATTTTTTTCTAGTTCTTAAATTAAAACTTTTATATATTCTTAAGTACTTTTATGTAATAAAATGATTTTCTAGATATAAATATAGTTGAAATCACATTTCACAGACATTACAAAATGTGTTCTTGTTTAATTTTCAACTTTCTATAAGAGTCTTTTTTCCCTTTAATTCAAAAATGGTTTAAAATTTTAGTTATTGCCATTATTGTTAAATTTTAGCTTTATTTCATTGTGGTTACAGAATGTGGCTTTAAAGATCTCTTCTTTGGAAGTCTCCTTGTGGCTAAGTACATTTTGTTACATAAATTAATTTTATGCTCATATCATTTGGCCTGGTAATTCAACTTACAGGAATGGGATTTTTTTTCTGAGAAAATATTTGTGTACAAGTAAGTTTATCACCACTTTACTCACCAAAGAGAAAATTTGCCATCAATCAAATTATCATAGTAGCCATAAAAAATGGCAATATGGGGACAGCTATTAACAAAAGCATTTAAAAGTCAGGGATGAAGGAAATTCTGGTCGAAAGGTATAGAGAGCAACCTATTCTTTACAGAATGATTTGCATGTGTGCATGCTCAGTTAGGTTCAGTTCTTTGCGACCCCATGGACTGTAGCCCAGGAGGCTCCTCTGGCCATGAGATTCTCCGGGCAAGCATACTGGAGTAGCTTGCCATTTCCTTCTCCAGAGGATCTTCTTGACCCAAGGATCAAACCCATGTCTGCATCTCCTGCATTGGCAAGTGGATTCTTTACCATTGTACCAGCTGGGAAGTCAAGAAAATGATTTACATGTGTACAAAAAAGACTGGTTTGAATACAATGAGAAGCTAATGATAATTGTTTTATAAAACATGGGATACCGGGCAGCCCCAGCCTCTGTGACCCTTAACCCCCAGGTGACAGGCAAGAATTCGGTGATCACAGAGGCAGAGCTTTCCAACTCTGGAGGCCTGCAGAGTGCTCACACAGCTCACCCACCTCCTTTCTTGAGAGGAAGATGAGGCAAAAAGGTGAGGCTATCATTAGGAGGAGTTTCTTCCCTGGACAAATGAGGAAGTCCTCTTCTACTGAGGAGGATGCCTTGTGCTTTTGGGTGAGACTGCCCTGGGGGAGGAAAGCATCCTGGAGGCCTCCTGGGGGTCCACTTCCCATCTTCCACACCTTTCTGACTCCTCTACTAGGAGGGTCCAGCTGCCTGGCAACTGGCTGAGTAGAGGGCCCTTCCCTCCTTGAGGGTGCTGTGCTGTGCTAAATCGCTCAGTCATGTCCAACTCTTTGCGACCCCATGGACTGCAGTCTGCTAGGCTCCTCTGTTCATGGGATTCTCCAGGCAAGAATACAGGAGTGGGTTCCCATTTCCTTCTCCAGGGGATCTTCAAGAAAATTAGAGATACCAAGGGAACATTTCATGCAAAGATGAGTACAATAAAGGACAGAAATAGTATGGACCTAACAGAAGCAGAAGAGACTAAGAAGAGGTGGCAAGAATACACAGAAGTATATTAAAAAGATCTTCGTGACCCAGAAAACCACATTGGTGTGATCACTCACCTAGAACCAGACATCCTGGAATGCGAAGTCAAGTGATCTTTAGGAAGCATCATTATGAACAAAGCTAGTGGAGGTGATGGAATTCCAGTTGAGCTATTTCAAATTCTAAAAGATGATGCTGTGAAAGTGTTGCATTCAATATGCCTGCAAATTTGGAAAACTCAGCAGTGGCCAGGGGATTGGAAAACGTCCATTTTCATTCCAGTCCTAAATAAAGGCAATTCCAAAGCATGTTCAAACTACTGCACAATTGCACTCATCTCACATACTAGAAAAGTAATGCTCAAAATTCTCCAAGCCAGACTTCAACAGTACGTGAATTGTGAACATCCAGATGTTCAAGCTGGGCTGAGAAAAGGCAGAGGAACCAGAAATCAGATGACACCACCCTTAAGGCAGAAAGTGAAGAAAAACTAAAGAGCCTCTTGATGAAAGTAAAAGAGGAGAGTGAAAAAGTTGGCTTAAAATTCAACATTCAGAAAACTAAGAGCATGGCATCTGGTCCCATCACTTCATGGCAAATAGATGGGGAAACAGTGAGAGACTTTACTTTGGGGGGCTCCAAAATCACTGCAGATGTTGACTGTAACCATGAAATGAAAAGATGCTTGCTCCGTGGAAGAAAAGCTATGGCCAACCTAGACAGCATATTAAAAAACAGAGACATTACTTTGCCAACAAAGGTCCATCTAGTCAAAGCTATGGTTTTTCCAGTAGTCATGTATGGATGTGAGAGTTGGACTATAAAGAAAGCTGAGCACCAAAGAATTGATGCTTTTGAACTGTGGTGTTGAAGAAGACTCTTGAGAGTCCCTTGTACTGCAAGAAGATCCAACAAGTCAATCCTAAAGGAAATCAGTCCTAATATTCATTGGAAGGACTGATGCTGAAGCTGAAACTCCAATACTTTGGCCACCTGATGTGAAGAGTGGACTCATTTGAAAAGACCCTGATGCTGGGAAAGATTGAAGGCAGGAGGAGAAGGGGACGATAGAGGATGAGATGGTTGGATGGCATCACCAACGCGATGGACATGAGTTTGAGTAAGCTCCAGGAGTTGGAGATGGACAGAGAAGCCTCGGTGCTACAGTCCATGGTTTTGCAAAGTGTCAGACATGACTGAACAACTGAACAGAATAGACAGAACAGAAAACACGGGCATTGTATGTCTTCCCTACTGTTTTGGTTGTGGGTAAATATCTTGGGCCAACAGACATTTAACAAATTCTGTACTGTTAGACCCATACATTAAGCCACAAAAAATCAGACACCGAAATTACTCATTCAGTCATTATCTATTAGCAGGGTTTCTCACCCCCAGCATTGGCATGTCTCATTCAGTCCCTAAATTTTGAAGACTTGAAGGGAATTCCTCATCAACACTGTTTGTAATCAGATCTAATCAGGGAAAGGCTACTTAGAATACTAGTTAATGTCATTTATGAGACAGTATTAAATATTGTCTTCAATATCAATCTTATTGGCCTTAAACTCAAATAAAACAAAAACAAAAAAATAGCTGATGGTTGAAGAGAAGGCTAGTAGTGGGGACCCTACTCTGAGTGTCCTTCTTGAAAGTGTTTTAGCTCATTGCTATGAGCTGTGGTTTCTTAATGTATCTTTGTTGGGAAATGATCAGACACAGACAGCAGATACCAGAATTTTACTCAAAAATTATTGTGGGTTTTTTAGGCACTAAAACAAAAAAAGGAGTTAAGATATGATTTCCACATTTCCCAGAACGTTATGTCCACATCCTTAAGGATGAAACTAAGGACATTTCGGGTAGCTTTGATGTTTAATGGAGAAGGAAATGGTAACCCACTCCAGTATTCTTGCCTGGAGAATACCATGGACAGAGGAGCCTTGTGGGATACAGTCCATGGAATCACAAAGAGTCGGACACGACTGAGCGACTAACATTTGATGTTTAAAGAAAACGTCTTAAAAGAGATTGTGTTAAAGTTAAGATTAATCTAAATGGAAGAACGTCCTGAAAAATATATTTGCAATGTCTCTAATATATCAGACTATCATTCCAAGTTTGAAATATATTAATAATGTATTTTTCAGGAATTTTTCTATTATACAGATTTATTGGGATTTTTCTCACTATATAAATGTGCACATTGCCTGTAAGTAATAGATTTAACCCTATGGCATTGAATTTTGTTGGTCAAAAAGTGGTGGTTATCAACAATTTCCCACCGTTAACATGAGAGAAGCTCTATCCTATGTAAGATGGATCATAAGCCAGTGTCTGAGGAAAGGAGCCTCCTATATTATTCAGTATGAAATTATTCTACTCTTTATATTTTACTCTTTCTACCCAAGTTCACCAAATTTTTTACATTTGTTCCATGAATCTGGAAGGAAACAAAATGTTGTGGTTTTCTGCTTCTGCATTATGAATCTCCTGAAACTTATTTAATTAAAGATCAGGCTTCTTGTTAGCAAGTTTTTATTGATGTTTAGACATCTTAGTTTAAAGGTTATTGAAAGTGAGTGGCCAAGCCATTTGGGGGCGACTCCCTTCATGGAGGCGTTTATCTCGTATCTAGTTATTCTCCAGGAGTGATTCTCAGCCTTGGCTCCACATCAAAATCCACCCAGCTTTTAACAGTCCCAAAGCCCAGGGCTGGCTCTGATTCAGAAGCTTTGGGGAGAGGGATCCAGGCAGTGGTATTTTTGAAAGCTCTCCGAATCCAAACTGCAGCCAAGACAGAGAACCGCTGCTCTCCACCAGTTCTTCCAAATCTGTATTGGCTAAACTTCTTACACCTGAAATGCAATCTGCTTTATCCCTTGGCACCAGGACGCAAGACTGACATTTTAGAAGATATTTATGTAAATCACAAGCTAATATGCCATCAATTTGTCATGAGACTGCACAGAAATTGCTCCAAACCAAACCTGACAGGCCTCTTACTCTGCTAATACTTATTAAACTGTAGTGACATTAAAAAAATAAAAGGTTAAACAAATGTAGTTTTACTATATTTTCTTCTGTAAGCTGGGCTTCCCAGGTGGCGCTAGTGGTAAAGAACCCACCTGCCAATGCAGGAGACATAAGAGACTTGGGTCCGATCCCTGGGTCAGTAAGATTTCCTGGAGGAGGGCATGGCAACCCACTCCAGTATTCTTGCCTGGAGAATTCCATGGACAGAGGAGCCTGGCGGGCTACAGTCCACGGGGTCGCAGCAACTTAGCACACATGCACTTCTGTAAGGAAGGGATGGTTTCTATGCTACAGTGTAGAAAGTAAAAACACTAACACTTCCTAATATTTTTAAGCATTAAAATACTGTGAACCGAGGCATGGTTCTATAGACAGGACACTAAGTGTATGAACTTTACAGAACCTTTGGTTTCCAAAGCACCAGGATAACCAAACAAAATTTGTATTTAAAGTAACAAATCTATGGAAATATCTAAGACTATAAAACTGTGGTGCACCTTATTCACTTTGGTAATGTACATATCACTTATTTTTGCAAATGCAAAGTAACTTATGTAGTTCTGTCCCACTTTAAATTTATAATAAGTCAAATTTATGAAAACAAAATTATAAATTTGAAGCTTTTGAACTGTGGTGCTGGAGAAGACTCTTGAGAGTCCCTTGGACTGCAAGGAGATCAAACCAGTCATCCTGAAGGAAATCAACACTGAATATTCATTGGAAGGACTGGTGCTGAAGCTGAAGCTCCAATACTTTGGACACCTGATGCGAGGAGCTGACTCATTGGAAAAGACCCGGATGCTGGGTAAGATAGAGGGCAAGAGGAGAAGGAGACAACAAAGGATGAGATGGTTGGATGGCATCACCAATTCGATGGACATGAGTTTGAGCAAGCTCCTTGAGATATTGAAGGACAGGGAAGTCTGGCGTGCTACAGCTCATGGGGTCACAAAGAGCCGGACACAACTTAGTTACCGAACACCAATAAATTTAGGAGTTAGGGCAAAAGAATATATTTAGCAGTAACTATGTTTTTCTTTTGATAAATAAGGGAGGTAGAAAACAGGGACTGGGCACCTCCTGTGGAGGTCAACACCTGTGAAAGTCCAGACTCATCCACTTGCTGACTGTGGAAAATTGGGCAAGCTATTCAGTATCTCAGGCCTTGTTCTCCCTCCCCAAGAAATGGGAATAATTATAAGCTGCACCTGCCTCATACCCATTCTTCAAGCAGAACAGTGCATGGGAAATGCTTGAAACAGCACATCGCAATTACGTAGCAGCCAAGTGATATTATTTAATTTGCCTGCCATCCAATCTGATGTTCTTTTGGGGAAGGATGCTTTTTATACTTAATATCTACTTATGTCAACTCCCTTTGGTTAAAAGGCCACCAATTAATTTTGAAAATGTAGCTGATGGCATTTGTTAAAAAAAGACAAATTTTGTCACAAGATTTTTAAAAATTTAAAATTAACGAGGCTTAAATAGATTATTACTCCAAAGAAGAATCAGCCTATCCTAATAGTTGTGCTTATATAATTTACTCGGACAGCCTCAGCCAGAGTTCTGAAAGCACCATAATCCTTAGCTTTTGTCAATGACAAAATTTTAAATGGTAAGACTAGATTAATAAAAACTTGTATTTCCTTATATTGTAAGGATTAAATAAGATACTTCATGTAAAGCCCTGAGAATACCATCTGCATATATAAAATTGAAAATTAACATTTTACCATGGTGCTATGCTGTACTGTGCTTAGTTGCTCAATGGTGTCTGACTCTGCAACCTCATTGACTGCACCTGCCAGGCTCCTCTGTCTATGGAATTTCCCAGGCAAGAATACTGGAGGCATTTTTTTACCCCAGGGGGTCTTCCCAGTCCCAGGGATTGAACCCAGGTCTCCTGCATTGCAGGCAGATTCTTTACCATCTGAGCCACCAGGGAAGCTCCAAAAGGCCATTACCATAAGCCTTCACCTGACACCTCATTGAAGGAATGAGGACTCATCTCTATTTCTAACCTGTCACCAGAAAAGAAAAAGGCCCCAAGATAATTGCATTAGAGCAAAAATTAGAGATACCAAGGGAACGTTTCATGCAAAGATGGTCACAATAAAGGACAGAAATGGTATGAACCTAACAGAAGCAGAAGATATTAAGAAGAGGTGGCAAGAATACACAGAAGAACTGTACAAAAAAGATCTTTACAACCAAGATAATCACGATGGTGTGACCACTCACCTAGAGCCAGACATCCTGGAATGTGAAGTCAAGTTGGCCTTAGAAAGCATCACTACAAACAAAGCTAGTGGAGGTGACGGAATTCCAGTTCAGCTATTTCAAATCCTGAAAAATGATGCCGTGAAAGTGCTGCACTCAATATGCCAACAAATTTGGAAAACTCAGCAGTGGCCACAGGACTGGAAAAGGTCAGTTTTCTTTCCAATCCCAAAGAAAGGCAATGACAAAGAATGTTCAAACTACCACACAATTGCACTCATCTCACACGCTAGTAAAGTAATGCTCAAAATTCTCCAAGCCAGGCTTCAGCAGTACGTGAACCGCGAACTTCCAGATGTTCAAGCGGATTTTAGAAAGGGCAGAGGAACCAGAGATCAAATTGCCAACATCCACTGGATCATCAAAAAGCAAGATAGTTCCAGAAAACATCTATTTCTGCTTTATTGACTATATCAAAGCCTTTGACTGTGTGGATAACAACAAACTGTTGACAATTCTAAAAGAGATGGGAATACCAGACCACCCGACCTGCCTCTTGAGAAACCTATATGCAAGTCAGGAAGCAATAGTTAGAACTGGACATGGAACAACAGACTGGTTCCAAATAGGAAAAGGAGTTTGTCAAGGCTGTATATTGTCACCCTGCTTATTTAACTTCTCTGCGGAGTACATCATGAGAAATGCTGGACTGGAAGAAACACAAGCTGGAATCAAGATTGCCGGGAGAAATATCAATAACTTCAGATATGCAGATGACACCACCCTTATGGCAGAAAGTGAACAGGAACTCAAAAGCCTCTTGATGAAGGTGAAAGAGGAGAGTGAAAAAGTTGGCTTAAAACTCAACATTCAGAAAACGAAGATCATGGCATCTGGTCCCATCACTTCATGGGAAATAGATGGGGAAACAGTGGAAACAGTGTCAGACTTTATTTTTTGGGGTCCAAAATCACTGCAGATGGTGACTGCAGCCATGAAATTAAAAGATGCTTACTCCTTGGAAGAAAAGTTATGACCAACCTAGATAGTATATTCAAAAGCAGAGACATTACTTTGCCAACAAAGGTTCATGTAGTCAAGGCTATGGTTTTTCCTGTGGTCATGTATGGATGTGAGAGTTGGACTGTGAAGAAAGCTGAGCGCCAAAGAATTGATGCTTTTGAACTATGGGGTTGGAGAAGACTCTTGAGAGTCCCTTGGGCTGCAAGGAGATCCAACCAGTCCATTCTAAAAGAGATCAGTCCTGAGATTTCTTTGGAGGGAATGATGCTGAAGCTGAAACTCCAGTACTTTGGCCACTTCATGCGAAGAGTTGACTCATTGGAAAAGACTCTGATGCTGGGAGGGATTGGGGGCAGGAGGCAAAGGGGACGACAGAGGATGAGATGGCTGGATGGCATCACCGACTTGATGGACGTGAGTCTGAGTGAACTCCGGGAGTTGGTGATGGACAGGGAGGCCTGGCGTGCTGCTATTCATGGGGTCACGAAGGGTCAGACACAACTGAGCGACTGAACTGAACTGAACTGAATGATGAACGAGCTCTGAAGGCATCAGTTGACCCCCCTCCCCTGAGTTGTGTGAGACCAGTGGTCACCATAAATACGTGGGCTCTGTTCCCAGAGAGATGGGCAGATGTACTCGGGATCTGAAATAGGATTCCCTTATATTCCCAAGACAAGTTCGTACTTCTGAGTAGTAGTGCAGTACTGAGTATACTGTATGTGCTTAGTAAGTGGCTATCTATATTCCTAGAAATTCTACGAAAATGCTGTCTGGTAGCTTAGGACAACAAAAAATAAGTGAAATTACTTAAAAGAATGAAGAATCTTGTTCAACACCATTTAAGACGGAAGCAGATCCAAAGATTAGCTGAAAGTGAAAGTGAAAGTGAAGTTGCGCAGTTGTGTCCTACTCTTTTCGACCCCATGGACTGTGATTAGCTGAAAACCAGATTTTAAACACCTCATAGTTCACATTTTTAAGGCATCTAATTTAAGAGACATTTAGCTTCTAAATGTCTTATGTTAAACTACTCATAAAATTATATTCATGCAATATACTTTTTCATGAATACTAATTCCTAGACATTGTTTGCACATTTTACAAAGAACAAAACAGTCAAGGCTTAAAAGTGAGTGAAATGGCTTTATTCTTGTTGATCTGGTCTCTGCCAATGATTAGATAATCTGATGGAAGTTTCTTTGAGAAATAAGCTTTGTAGTAAGCTTTCCTTACTGTGTTCTATCAGCAAAACCTTAGAAAGATCCACCTGCTAACTGAACTGCCATGCTTCCTGCAGAATGATAAATAATAAAATTCTTATCCCTAAAAATAAACAGCATGGTCACCCCATTACCTTTAATCCATAGACTCATCAAAATGATCAACAGAACTGCCTACATTTACATTTATCAAGAACATTCCATCCTGTTAAACTAGTCAAAATATAAAAATCAACCTCAAAAAGACCAAAATTCTTTCCACACATGATTCATGAATAATCGGTTCAGTTGCTCAGTCATATCCAACTCTTTGCAACCCCATGCACTGCAGTTCGCCAGGCTTCCCTGTCCATCTCCAACTCCCAGAGGTTGATGAAACTCATGTCCATTGATTCGGTGATGCCATCCAACAATCTCATCCTCTATCATCCCCTTCTCCTCCTGACTTCAATCTTTCCCAGCATCAGGGTATTTTCCAATGAATCAGTTCTTCATATCAGGTGGCCAAAGTATTGGAGTTTCAGCTTCAGCATCAGTCCTTCCAATGAATATTCAGGACTGATTTCTTTAGGATGGACTGGTTGGATCTTCTTGCAGTCCAGGGGATCCTCAAGAGTCTTCTCCAACACCACAGTTCAAAAGCCTCAATTCTTTGGCGCTCAGCTTTCTTTATAGTCCAATTCTCACATCCATACATGACTACTGGAAAAACCATAGCTTTGTCAGCAAAATAATGTCTCTGCTTTTCAATATGCTGTCTAGGTTCATCATGAATAATAAACACACATACTTGGAGTATGTGCTGGTTCCATACAGGGAATAAGATTTCATTCCTAAGAAAGAATTCTAGTAATTTTAAAGGGTAAAATATTTGTTCTATATGCTTTTTGACATATTTGGAGGCACAAAACTTTTTTTCCTAAATCTTTATAAAATGAGGTTCTGAGATGCTTAAATATATCAATAGAATCATGTCAAATGTATCTGTAAAACACAGATCTATCTATCAGTGAGTTTTCATTTTTGTAGTAAACTTTGAAATATTTTCAAAATGTGTGCTTTGGAATCTATGGAGTTATATAAGTGTTGCTCTTCTTATTTGATGTATGCCAGCATTTAATCCTATAGCAAACTTGTGACATGGGTGTTTTTAATATCCCGATTTTATTCATAAAAAGAATGAAGCTGGGAGAGTTTAAATACCCTGCATAGGAAAGTATGTATAGGTTTGATCTCAGAAAGCCCAGCCAGAGCACAGGCTTATCATTATACCCAATTGCCCTTGAGCAAGATGAATTTGCTAAATTTCTCTGATGAAATTATTCCAACAGCACACTGCTTTTAATAGCTACACTAATATACACTTTTCCATTTGGATACATAATAAAATGAAAAAGTCCATGGCTTTGATTTATTATTGAAATGTATTGATAGCCCATTTCTAAAAGCTGATGGGGAAAAAAGTACCAAAACTATAATTAGTAAGAGAAAAAGATGCTTTTGGGGATATGAAGTTAATCATACACATAAAGCTTTTTTTCCATTTGATAGTAATTAGGATATACTTAGTACAGGTACGGCATCAATTTTTTTTGTTACATATAATTAATACCCTCATGTTGTGTTCTTTCCTAAGTCAAAAATTCTTATATTGAATAAGAAAACTTTATTTTAGACCACAAAGTGCTTCAAGAAGCAAGTACATAGAGAGAAAG
This sequence comes from Bos indicus x Bos taurus, assembly GCF_003369695.1. NCBI lineage: Eukaryota > Metazoa > Chordata > Mammalia > Artiodactyla > Bovidae > Bos > Bos indicus x Bos taurus. The sequence goes on along the minus strand of NC_040099.1, from coordinate 5,583,987 downwards.
AAAAGGGTACAGGTATTAGGCTGTGAGTCATTAGGTCTGGGGCAAAAAACAAGAATCTGCCTTTTAACAAGACCCAGGTGATGTCAGTACTGCTGGTCTGGGAATCAGACCTTGGGAACCATGTAATCCCATGGCAACAGATGAACACAGGAATCTCAGTGACCTCATGGAAAACCAGGCTTACTTCTCATTCATGTAAACTCAGTACATCAGGAGGGGCTCATCGTGTTAGAACTCTACCCTCAGAAACGTGGCTTCTAAGGTCACTGTGGTCAGAGTGTAGAGGGGCCAGAGAGGGAGATGGCTTTAAAAACAAGGCTAGGGGGTTTGGGGGAGAAGGCAATGGCAACCCACTCCAGTACTCTCGCCTGGGAAGTCCCGTGGATGGAGGAGCCTGGTAGGCTGCAGTCCATGGGGTCGCTAGGAATCGGACACTACTGAGCAAATTCACTTTCACTTTTCACTTTCATGCATTGGAGAAGGAAATGGCAACCCACTCCAGTGTTCTTGCCTGGAGAATCCCAGGGTCGGGGGAGCCTGGTGGGCTGCCGTCTATGGGGTCGCACAGAGTCGGACACGACTGAAGTGACTTAGCAGTAGCAGCAGGGGGCTTGAACATTTCCAGCCACATATTATCGACCAGAACGTAGTCATGGCCTAGGCTAACCACCGGGGACTGTGGGACATGTGGTCCTGCTATGCACTGGGAAGTAAGTTCATGGAGTGCGATGGACACCGCAGTGTCTACCTGAGGCTTAGCCATCCATCAGATCAGCCTCGGAGGCTGAAATAACCATCACTCAGTGCTAACTGTCATTTTCAGGCCACCCTTACACAGGGGCTGTATCATCAGTGCATGTGTGTGTTCAGTTGCTAAGTTGTGTCCAATTCTTGTGACACCGTGGATTGTAGCCCCCCAGTCTCTTCTGTCCTTTTTTATTTCCCAGGCAAGAATACTGGAGTGGGTTGCCGTGTCCTTCTCCAGGGGTTCTTCCTGATCCAGGGGTCAAAGCTGGGTCTTTTGCATTGGCAGGCGGATTCTTTACCTCCTGAGCCACCGGGGAAGCCATCTATATAATAGGTGTTCTGTAAACATCTGTTGGTTCAATAGTCTATATATTAGCCAATCATTTAGACCAAAAAGTCTCAACATTTTTAATTCTGTCCCATAGATATCGTCTGTAAACTTATAATAGCTAACACTTTTTTCATATTTACAACTCACTGCTGAGCAATTTTCATGTATAATCTCATTTAATTTTTATGAAATCTGTGTAGAATAAGTTCGTAATCTTGTAACTAAGATTTGTGAAGCACAGACTGAAAATCCCTCTTGTCGGTAAAAGGTTCAGGAACATCCTGGCAGGAGATGTCAAACAAAAGAGCTATTGTTCCTCAGCAGAGTTAATCAATAGACTAATTAACATACACTGTGTCAAGAACTTACTAATGAGTTATTATGTCCTGCATGACCAGTACATGTCTCTTTATATAACTTCTCCACTAGAAGTTCATGCAGCCTTGTACACCTCATAGAGATCACTGCTTACTCTCTCATACATTATTAGTTCAATGCAGTTGCTCAGTTGTATCTGACTTTGCAACCCCATGGACTGCAGCACGCCATGTTCCCCTGTCCATCACCAACTCTTGGAGCTTGCTGAAACTCATGTCCATCAAGTCGGTGATGCCATCCAACCATTTCACCCTCTGTTGTCCCCTTCTCCTCCTGCCCTCAATCTTGCCCAGCATCAGGGTTTTTTCCAATGAGTCAGTTCTTCACATCAGGTGGCCAAAGTATTGGAGCTTCAGCTTCAGCATCAGTCCTTCCAGTGAATATTCAGGACTGATTTCGTTTAGTCCTCTCATGCATAGTGGAAAATATATCATATGAAATAATTTACAAAGAACAAAGTGTTTAAAAATCCTGAATAACTGGTATGTCCTTTAATTTTTCATAAGTGGAGTACATAGTGACTAATATGTCAGAGAGCATGCATTATTCCCAGCAGGAACAAAGAAATCTCTATTTAGCGGTGCCCAGTAGGAACATTAATAAAGAATAGACTTGCATAGCAAACTTCTGGTAATATTGCTTACCTTCCTCTTGATTTTATATACTGACATCTGATACTCCTTCCATTTCTACATACGTACATCCAAAACACACATGCACGCACACACATCTGTGACCGAAATACAAATAGAATCAGAAAATAAAAAAATTTATAGTTTCAAGATAAGCAGTTTGAAGGATAATTACTTCCTTTCTCATGCATATTAGTAGTAATCATGCAGTTACTAAGAATTTATGCATTTATCTTGCTTTAAATTGTGGTGCTGGAGGAGACTCTTGAGAATCCCTTGGACAACAAGGAGATCAAACCAGTCAATCCTAAAGGAAGTCAACCCTGCATATTCATTGGAAGGACTGATGCTGAAGCTGAAGCTCCAATACTTTGGCCACCTGATGTGAAGAGCCAACTCACTGGAAAAGATCCAGATGCTGGGAAGGATCAAAGGCAATAGCAGAAGGGGGCTGCAGAGGACGAATAGTTAGATAGCACCACTGACTCAACGTATATGAATTTGAGCAAAGTCCAGGAAACAGTGGACAGAGGAGCCGGGTGGACTGCAGTCCCTGGGGTTGCAGAGTCAGACGTGACTTAGCGACTGACCAACAACTTGGTTTAAAAACTAGAATGTTCATTGTCAGAACATGAGAAATTTATTGACTATATTTAATTAACAGACAAAAACATATTTTTGTTATTTTTCTGCGTGTATTCAGCCTCAAAATACACTTGTCTATTTTCCTGCTATTGCAGTTAGTGATCCTGAGAACTCAATAGGGACTACACCCACATCCAACAGAATTGTATTCGTTTATTTAGTTCTGTATCTCATTTTATTTACAAGACAGTTTGGCTGAATTGTAGGTATAATCCAACAAATGTTTCGTTGTTCTCAAATTCCAGCTGCACGCTCTATAAACTTGTCTGCTGGTTTACATTTGTGTCTGGCACTCTATGATTGCAGACGTGCTTGTTCTTCCTATCCATCATGATTCCAAGGAAAGGAAGTAACGGTGGCAGTGGGCCTGAGATCATGCTGTCAAACGAAAAGGGGTTATTGTTTTCCTGTTTCTTTAGAGTGAGCAGAGTTTATTAAGAAATTTCCTTATTTCGCGGCACCTCACAAGGTGAATATAACTGTAGGATCGGAAATCAGACCTCTAACTTCACTGCACCCACGACTCAGAGTCATACACTTGTGTACACATACTGCTTCCAGAGCACCTAACTTCTGTAATCTTTTAAGTTGAAAGGAGCCAGATATTAAGGCACACCAGACACCAGACACACTTAGGAACCAAAAAGATGGGGAAGGAAAGTCACGAACAAAGAGGGAGCTTCAATCATTGGCAGAGTCTCTAGAAGCTAAATAAACTGTGGGCACGGGATCTTCAGCTCAACCAGCACGTAGGAGATGTGATCTGTAACAGGTTCTCATCTTAAATATTCACACTGTATTCCAAATGCACTCCTTGAGAAGGGAATGACAACCCACTCCAATATTCTTGCCTGGAGAATCCCACGGGCAGAGGAGATTGGTGGGCTACAGTCCATGGGGTTGCAAAGAATCGGACATGACTGAGAGACTGATACTTTCAATTTCACTTTCACATTTATAAAATTGTATTTATTAATTAATTTATTTTTGGCTATGCTGGATCTTCACTGCTGCTCAGGCCTTCTTCCAGTTGCACAGAGAGGGGTTACTCTTCGTTGCAGTGTGGGGACTCCTCACTGTGGTGGCTACTCTTGTTTTGGGATGTAGGCTCCAGGGCTCGGTAGCTGGGGCTTCAGGGCCCTAGAGCACAGGCTCAGTAGTTGTAGCCCATGGGTTTAGTTGCTCCACAGCATGTGGGATCTTCCTGGACCAGGGATTGAACACGTGTCTCCTACATTGGCAGGCAGACTCTTTACCTCTGAGCTATCAATAAAGCCCCACAAACGCACTCTTAAACTACTTGGAGACATACTGCATTTCAGACTTTGAAACAAACCTACCTACTTGAAATTATTGTCTGCGGATTCCCAAACATCAAGTACAATTTAAATTCCAAGATCATAAAGTATTGATTTGAACAATTTTATTCATAGACATGAAGAGGATGTATACTGATAACAATGTCTCTGGATTTCTAGTCTATGTCTTACAATTACTTGATGACTTTGGGCATGGTATTAAAGGACTCTAACTTTTATCTGAAAAAGATGTTTTGTGTTGAACGATGTTCCCTCAAAATTCATACTGGGGTACCTCACAATGTGACTTTAGTTGGGGGTGTGTGTGTGTTAGTTGCTCAGTCATGCTTGATTTTTTGTGACCCCCATGGACTGTAGGCCACCAGGCTCCTCTGTCCACGGAATTCTCCAGGCAAGAATACTGGAGTGAGTTGCCATTCCTTTCTCCAGGGGATCTTCCAGACCTGGGGATTGAACCCAGCTCTCCCACATTGCAGGCAGATCCTTTACTGTCTTAGTCACCAGGGAAGCCCCTTTAGTTGGAGAAAGAGCCTCTAAAGAGGTAATTGCAGGTAAGTAATGTAACCCAGATCAACCCTAATCCAGTTTGACTGGTGTCCTTATGAGAAGAGAGAGAAGAAGGGTAGGGGGTGGGACAGGGAGATTTTAGTGAACTTGGCTCATTCAACCTTAAGTACTGGCAAGCTGGGAGACTGGAAATTCAGCTAAGTGTTGATCTTACAGTCTTGAGACGGATATATGAAGGCCAGACCAGCATGCTGGAAATTCAGGCAGGGTTTCTAGGTTGTAGTATTGAGGCTGATTTTCCTTCTTTTTTAGGAAATCTGTTTTTGCTCTTCAGGCCTTCAACTGATTGGACAAGTCCCACCCAGGTAGGAGGTGATCAGCTTCACTTAAAATCAACCAGTTGTAACTGTTACAATCAGTTAATGTTAAATGTTCTCTTATTTAAACAATAATTAATTACAAGAACCATGGGCAGAACACCACTCTCTTATTCCAAAGACAGCTGACTCTGATCCTCGAAGGTGTTTAGGTGTCAACATAAACCCATTTGACTTGATTTGAAAATCAGAGCTGCTTGTTAGGCTGATACGCTTGAGCAAATCATTGAGGCTTCTCTTAAAGACATATTGTAATGTTGTGCTGTGCTAAGTCGCTTCGGTCATGTCTGACTCTGTGACCCGGTGGACTGTAGCCAGCTAGACTCCTCTGTTCATGGGATTCTCCAGGCAAGAATACTGGAGTGGGTTGCTGTTTCCTCCTCCAGGGGATCTTCCTGACCCAGGGATCGAACCCAGGTCTTTCACGTCTCCTGCATTGGCAGATGAGTTCTTTACCACTATTGCCACCTGGGAAGCCTCTATTGAGTACCTTTTCCATTATACAAAGGAATTAGTCAAACCCCTCTGCCGAAAAAGCAAAAGAGCTAGCAATTAACCTAGATAAGCTCTAAATAGTCTCTAAAAATGCAAAAAAGACATAATCAAAACCAAAAGGAGCATTCTACTTAGCAAATCATCAAAGAAGAGATAACCTCTCTGGCATGTCCTGGAGAGTAATTAAACAATGTATTACTACATTTAATTTCCAAAGGAAAATTAATTCCTTTTCAAAAAATAAAAAGGACTACACATTGAATAAGAACAAATTCAGAATCAAGAATATACATTAATTATAACTACATAAATTGTTATATCACTTTATCCAGGCAATCTGTGAAATATGAGTATAATTTACCATGATCATTCACATCACTATCATCTAAAATACAAATATTTAAAGATCTCAAGATAGATGCTACAATTCTCCACAAAGATAAGTGGGTAGCAATGGCTATAGTGTTTTTCATGGAAAAGAATGCAATCTATTCCAAATCCAAACGTGGGCATTATATAATCATAATTAAGGGAGTGTTTATTGATGGATAAAAGCTTTCTTCTAGTGAATGTTATAGATATATTGCCATTGTTTAGGTGCTAACTCGTGTCTGACTCTTTGTGATCCTGTGGACTGTAGCCCACCAGGCTCCTCTGTCCATGGGATTTTCCAGGCAAGGATACTGGAGTGGGTTTCCATTTCCTTCTCCAGGAGATCTTCATGACCCCAAGATTGAACCCACATCTCCTGTATTGGCAGCCGAATTCTTTAGCAACGAGCCACCAGGGGAACCTCAACACTACTTGAAAGTGAAAAGTGAAGTCGCTCAGTTGTGTCTGACTCTTTGCGACCCTGTGGACTGTAGCCCACCAGGCTCCTCCGTCCATGGGATTCTCCAGGCAAGAATACTGGAGTGGGTTGCCATTTCCTTCTCCAGGGGAACTTCCCAACCCAGGGATCGAACCTGGGTCTCCCGCATTGCAGGCAGATACTTTAACCGCTGAGCTACCAGGGAAGCCTCAACACTACATAGATGACACTAAAATCCAGAGAACCTGGAACCTTATTATAGAAAAATTATTCAAACTTGTGACCACTCAAATACCCACATTACTCCCAAAGTGTATATTAGAATAATAAACAGGAAACACTATTAAAAGACACAAGAGATAAATAGAGTGTTTCCATGAGTGTTTTTAAAATAACCTTTACTAAGACTTTTATTAGAAATATCCAACACTAAACTGTTAATATGGACATCTGTTTGAGCATTTAGATAGTAACTAGGCACATAAAATTTTAATCGGCAGTTTCTTCAGTATTTAAAACTATATTGCTATCAACATATTTTTCATAAAGAAAGTCATGCACTACTGTCAGTTATATTTATTACACGGAGGAACATTTTAATATAATAATGCAGATGTCTTCATTCTATAAGTCCCAGTGGTACTTAAAGCTAGAATTTTATTACTTGTGCCAAGGGCCAAACAAAGCTATAAACCTGCTAAATTCTAACTCAGCTACTGCTGTTGAGTGTGCATCTTTGAGTTGTAAATTATAATATAAAGTAATCAAATATGTATAAGAGTGGTAGTCATGGAAGCAGTATCATGGATTCATTAGATTTCAGAAGAAATCAGGAAAAGAATTTATAAACATCAACACTCTGCTCTGGGTTTATGAAATTCTCTTCCCAGTATATAGCTCTGTTCTAATAACTGAAGAAATGGTCTGTCAATCAGCACAGCCTACATTTTGTTTTTCCCAACATCTCCTTTATTCACAACTTATTTTCAAAGCAATCATCTCGGCCACCCTGCTAACCTCCATCTTGTACTTAGAATGACCAAACACTCCATGCAATGTTATATGAAGATATTAAAACCATTAGAAGGCATCTCTCTGAGGACATTTTGTAATGTTCAGAGCATTTAGAAACGTCAACTGCAAAGTTAAGGCTGGGAAATTCTTTTGCTTCAAGTTAGAAACAGCAGAAGAGTCCAAACAACCACACTGAAACATGGAATTTTGTATATGTGATCACAGAGAGATGGAGAGATAAATGAAGACTAGAAAGGCTGGTTTTCTCCTTTGGTATCACTAGCCCTTGAAAGTGAAAGTGCTAGTCACTCATTGTGTCCGACTCTTTGCGATTCCATGGACTGTGGCCCACCAGGGTCCTCTGTCCATGGAATTATCCAGGCAAGAACACTGGGGTGGATTTCCATTCCCTTCTCCAGGTGATCTTCCTGACCCAGGGATTGGACCCAGGTCTTCTGCACTGCAGGCAGGTTCTTTACCATCTAAGGCACAAGGCAAGCCCATATACAGTCATTATTACTCTTCCATAAGAAAATAATCAATTATTTTAAAAACTGCCTATATTATAAACACTGAAACAGTGGCTGATTTTTTTCAGTGTTCTTTGCATTATGAAGTATACAATTTCTGAAGTGGCTTTATTTAACAAAATATCATCACTGGTCATGCTCATTATTAAAATGAATAGGAGTAGAAGAATGTGGCATACATCTCAATGTTATAGACAGTCTCCTACAATCCTTTACTTAGTTTTGTTGTGTTTTTAATACAATTGGAAGGAACCTATAATTTCAGCTTTGGAAAATACTATACAAGGAATTTGAGGTTGGTCAAGTCTTAGATAGAGTCTACTTGCATCACATCTTGGGTTGGTGACTAAGGGTGAATTATCTACCTTTCCTCAGCTTCAGTTTTTTTATTTATAAAATAATGATGGTAATAGTGAGTTAATTGGAAAAACATCAGTTGACTATATATAAAGAGTTATCACATCATAAGTGGAAGGCAAGAAGTAGCCAATGGTTGGCAGTATCATATTCAGTTCAGTAAAGTCAGTTCAGTTGCTCAGTCGTGTCCAACTCTTTGCGAGCCCATGAATTACAGCACACCAGGCCTCCCTGTCCATCACCAACTCCTGGAGTTCACCCAAACCCACGTCCATCGAGTCGGAGATGCCATAAAGTCATCTCATCCTCTGTCGTCTCCTTCTCCTCCTGCCCCCGATCCCTCCCAGCATCAGTCTTTTCCAATGAGTCAACTCTTCGCTTGAGGTGGCCAAAGTACTGGAGTTTCAGCTTTAGCATCATTCCTTCAAAGAAAACCCAGGACTGATCACCTTTAGAATGGACTGGTTGGATCTCCTTGCCATCCATGGGACTCTCAAGAGTCTTCTCCAATACCACAGTTCAAAAGCATCAATTCTTCGGCGCTCAGCTTTCTTCATAGTCCAACTCTCACATCCATACATGACCACTGGAAAAACCATAGCCTTGACTAGATGAACCTTTGTTGGCAAAGTAATGTCTCTGCTTTTCAATATGCTATCTAGGTTGGTCATAATTTTTCTTCCAAGGAGTAAGCGTCTTAATTTCATGGCTGCAGTCACCATCTGCAGTGATTTTGGAGCCCCAAAAAATAAAGTCTGACACTGTTTCCACTGTTTCCCCATCTATTTCCCATGAAGTGATGGGACCAGATGCCATGATCTTCGTTTTCTGAATGTTGAGCTTTAAGCCAACTTTTTCACTCTCCACTTTCACTTTCATCAAGAGGCTTTTTAGTTCCTCTTCACTTTCTGCCATAAGGGTGGTGTCATCTGCATATCTGAGGCTGTTGCTATTTCTCCTGGCAATCTTGATTCCAGCTTGTGTTTCTTCCAGCCCAGCATTTCTCATGATGTACTCTGCATAGAAGTTAAATAAGCAGGGTGACAATATACAGCCTTGACGTACTCCTTTTCCTATTTGGAACCAGTCTGTTGTTCCATGTCCAGTTCTAACTGTTGCTTCCTGACCTGCATATAGGTTTCTCAGGAGGCCGGTCAGGTGGCCTGGTATTCCCATCTCTTTCAGAATCTTCCACAGTTTATTGTGATCCACGCAGTCAAAGGCTTTGGCATAATCAATAAAGCAGGAGTAGATGTTTTTCTGGAACTCTCTTGCTTTTTTGATGATCCAGTGAATATTGGCAATTTGATCTCTGGTTCCTCTGCCTTTTCTAAAACCAGCTTGAACATCAGAAAGTTCACGGTTCACGTATTGCTGAAGCCTGGCTTGGAGAATTTTGAGCATTACTTTACTAGCGTATGAGATGAGTGCAATTTTGTGGTAGTTTTAGCATTCTTTGTCATTGCCTTTCTTTGGGATTGGAATGAAAACTGACCTTTTCCAGTCCTGTGGGCACTGCTGAGTTTTCCAAATTTGCTGGCATATTGAGTGCAGCAGTTTCACAGGACACTGTAAAAGCAGTGCTAAGGGGAAGGTTCACAGCAATACAGGCTAACCTCAAGAAACAAGAAAAAAGTCAAATTAATAACCTGACTTTACACCTAAAGCAACTTGAAAAGGAAGAAATTCAGAACCCCAGGGTTAGTAGAAGGAAAGAAATCTTAAAAATTAAAGGAAGAAATTCAGAACCCCAGGGTTAGTAGAAGGAAAGAAATCTTAAAAATTAGGGCAGAAATAAATGCAAAAGAAACAAAAGAGACCATAGCAAAAATCAACAAAGCCAAAAGCTGGTTCTTTGAAAGGATAAATAAAATTGATAAACCATTAGCCAGACTCATCAAGAAACAAAGGGAGAAAAATCAAATCAATAAAATTAGAAACGAAAATGGAGAGATCACAACAGACAACACAGAAATACAAAGGATCATAAGAGATCAATAACTATATGCCAATAAAATGGACAACTTGGAAGAAATGGACAAATTCTTAGAAAAGTACAATTTTCCAAAACTGAACCAGGAAGAAATGGAAAATCTTAACAGATCCATCACAAGCATGGAAATTGAAACTGTAATCAGAAATCTTCCAGCAAACAAAAGCCCAGGACTTTTGTTTGGTAGAATTTGGTAGAATTCACAGCTGAATTCTACCAAAAATTTAGAGAAGAGCTAACACCTCTGCTACTCAAACTCTTCCAGAAAATTGCAGAGGAAGGTGAACTTCCAAACTCATTCTATGAGGCCACCATCACCCTAATACCAAAACCTGACAAAGATGCCACAAATAAAAAAAACTACAGGCCAATATCACTGATGAACATAGATGCAAAAATCCTTAACAAAATTCTAGCAAACAGAATCCAAAAACATATTAAAAAAATAATATAGCATGACCAAGTGTGCTTTATCCCAGGGATGCAAGGATTCTTCAGTATCCAGAAATTAATCAACATAATATACCACATTAACAAATTGAAAAATAAAAACTATATGATTATCTCAATAGATGCAGAGAAAGCCTTTGACAAAATTCAACATCCATTTATGATGGAGGTTTATAAAAACCCTCCAGAAAGCAGGAATTGAAGGAACATACCTCAACATAATAAAAGCAAACTAATAGTTAAACCTGTTCAGTTCAGTTCAGTCACTCAGTCATTTCCAACTCTTTGCAACCCCACAGACTGCAGTTAAACCTGTAGATAGCAATTATTGATGGCTCTGGAACCTATATCGGAACACTGAGGAACATTAGGAAGCTCTAAGAACATGAAGAAAAGTTACAGCAAACGTTGTATATGCTTAGTTAGAAGTTATGTTAATTACCACATCTTTAAAATGTTTTGTGCAAGTATTCCAAAATATGTTTGAACCTTAATGTCAAAACAATTATAAACTCAAAATTAGAAATTTCTTCAAGTTAAAAACTTTGTTTACCGTTTACTTTGTTTTTGGCACAGTGCTTAATCCTCAAGTAATACAAAGATGAGTAAACGTTCTTCCCAATATAAAGGAGTTACATGGATGAAAGGTGGTGTCACCTTCTGATTCAGGTAAATAGAATGGTATTCATTTTGTAGGGAAGATATTGAGTTTGTTCTTTGAGAAACCAGGGGGAGAGGAGAGGAACCAGCTGTGATGAGAGAGCACCTTGAAGGGTCTTGTGAGGATGAGCACCAAGTTAAGAGGCAGAGTCTATAAATTGTGAGTATGTAACTGAAAAAAAGAACAATAAATTAATGAACTGAAGACTGGGGTTCCATCAAAAGAGGTAAGAGAAGAATTCTTGGAGAAACTGATGTTAGGAATAGATGGAGAAGAGAGTTATAGACAGATTAAGATCCAGAGAAGAGCAAATATGGAAAAGGATGAGGATGAAGTGACATTTTCAATTACGAGATGGTAATTGATTCTTTGAATTTGCTTGATCTAAGGAGAAAGACAGAAGTTAGGTCAACCATGGAGTGAAAATGGAATGAGATTATGCATTCAAGGTTTTGAGGTTTAGATCCGGAAGTTGGGAAATAATACGTAGAAACTGTACAACAGCCCAGTTGAGGTTCTTAGAGATTAATTCATGTGAATCCTCCACAATTCCATCACCTCACCAACATAAAGTTGTAGAGCATTGGAACTCAGTAAGAAGACTTCTGCTTACATTCTGGATGCATCGCTTATCAGCTCTGTGAATTTCTTCAAGGTACTTAAAATTCTCAGAGATTTACCTGTTGAGGAAAATAAATGTGCTGTGTGATTTCTATTGTAGAGATGAAACCAGCTCTGTGTGTGTATTTCACACCTGTGCAAAAGAATTCTACAAATTGTAGCATCCCATTCAAACGTCAGTGGTGATGGTGGTTGCATTCAGTGATGAATAATATGGGAACAGAGTATGAAGAGTACAGTTACTCAGGGCCAATAATTAGCAAGACAGGAATTGTAGCAGAGCCCATGCAAGAAACAAAGTCATGGATGTACAGAGAGTCAGAAGAAGCTAGAAAATGAGAACAAGCACTGAGGATCAACTCAGAGAAACTTCAGATCACGAGGAGAACAAAAGGCAAAGGGAATGGACGGTGTAAAAAGGAGCTGAAAATTGGCATTAAAGGGGGAATTTCAGAGTTTCAAGACTGCTCTCAAATGGAGCAGTGTTAGGTCACCATGAAGTAAGTGATTGAGGTACAAGTGGATAAAGATGGACTTGCTGAAAAAGAGAAAGTCAGAAATCTGGTACCCTGGGCTGGCAATCAACAATAGAAGTTTTCCCTCAGTTTGTCCATGAGATAACAAGTGTTTGTGTGATGCTTCAGTTTATGAAGCCATAATTTTGTAAATTTTTATTTACTATTCATCTCTATTTGATCACTACACACTGCACAGTAAATAGTATATTAAACTCTTCACTAATAAAGGAAGTGTAGTGAGGTCGGAATAACTGCCCACATGCAGAATATCAGTGTGTGACGGATCAAGTGCTTGAGCTTAGAAACCCGAGCTTCACATGCTACTCCACCATTTCCACATGTTCCTACATCACATCATACATCACATTACATTCTACATGAAAATCTGTTTTCCTCCACAGCAGAAAAAAGCATTAAGAAAGCATGAGGACATTTATACAATGGGGGGAAAAAAAAGATTAAACCTTTTGGCATATCATCTGTGAATTTCTGCAGCCTGAAAGGACAGATATATTTAAAATTAGAGTGTATCACCCACATGAGATAAAGCAGGTCATAACGATCCTTCCAGATGCCAGTGTTCATGCTGGTGTAGCTCTTTGGTTCCTAAGAATGTGATGAATGAACAATGTGCACTGCTGGGTACTGGTGTAGTTTCAGGACCTAATTGAAAAGCACCACAATGTCACCTAAAGTTAGCATTCCAACAGTCAATGGAGTTAGGTTCAGGGTGGCATATTTGATAAAATATTTTAACAAAAGATCATTAGTAGTGTTTTAGTGGTAAGGTGATCCTGTAACTCCTTCGTTGTCTTTATCAACCAGCCTCTCTCCCTCTCTCACATTCTCTCTATCTCTCAGCTTTCAAATGAAAACAGTAAGTTGCTTCAGTCCAGTCTGACTGTTTGCAACTCCATGGACTGCAGCCTGCCAGGCTCCTCTGTCCATGGACTTTTCCAGGCAAGAACCCTGAAGTAGGTTGCCATGCCCTCCTCCAGGGGAATCTTCCTGACCCAGGGATCAAACTCATGTCTCTTATGTCTCCTGCTTCTGCAGGCAGATTCTTTACCACTAGCACCACCTGGGAAGCCCCTCAAATGAGAACACTATACCTTTAATACATGATCCTGTATTATTGAAGACTTCTGTTAGGTCTATTTCTTCTTGTCTTAGATTATACCATATCCTAAATTAGCTCTTATGAAAGCTTTCAAATCTCTTGTCATATTAAAAGACAAATTTTTTCAGTGAAAAATATTCCAAACTTGTTTAAATCACTAGGACAATAAACACTCTTCTATAAAGTTATGAGTCACTGATCATATCATTGCAGAAGGCAATGGCACCCCACTCCAGCACTCTTGCCTGGAAAATCCCATGGATGGAGAAGCCTGGTGGGCTGCAGTCCATGGGGTCGCTAAGAGTCGGACACGACTGAGCAACTTCACTTTCACTTTTTCACTTTCATGCATTGGAGAAGGAAATGGCAACCCACTCCAGTGTTCTTGCCTGGAGAATCCCAGGGGCAGGAGAGCCTGGTGGGCTGATGTCTATGGGGTCACACAGAGTTGGACACGACTGAAGTGACTTAGCAGCAGCAGCAGCAGATCATATTATTGAAGTGTATAGACAGACACAAAGAGAAAGTCAATTGTCAAGAGTGAACTAGGATCCAAAATAAAGTTACTGAATAAAATTGCCCAAAATTATGACTGGCTGAAGAGAAAAACAGGGAAAGAAAAGAATACCTCCCCAAATTTGAATGTAATGTATTTAAAATCAAAGTTTTGATTTTTTTAAAAAATGTACATAGTACAATCTCTCCTGGAGGTCTAAATCATGCCACCCTACCATAATCTACTTTCTCTTCCCTGTGTAGTATATCCTGTAATGATGATGTCAACCAGTATTTTTCCAATTCATTTTAAAATTACACAGTTCATCTCACAGAGTAGCCATTTTGGTATATATAAGTCCCCTTTTCTAAAATCCCTGAGTGGCTAATTGCATGCCCTTCCTTCTAAGATGATACCAATGAATGAAGTTTGAAAATTCCTCAAAGTCCTCAGTTATTCAGTTCAGAATATCCATAGATAATTGCCAGCTATGGCGGCTTATCTTGTTTTGACATATGTCCTATTTAAATGATATATGAACGCACTTATGATCTAATTCCCTAAGTCCTGTGTGCACATGTGTGTGTGAGCACACATGCCTGGAAATCTCTCTGTTAGAAAACATGCTCAGGATACAAGTGAAAAGAAATTATATAGAAAAATGTAAAAAAAAAAAAAAAGGAAAAACAGAGTTTCTTGTTCTGTTTTCTCCAGTTTTGAGTTTGTTTTCTTTGTAGAGTTTTACATATCCTTTGCTTTCTCCTTGAATTTCTTAAAAGAGCTATGATTACTTTAAGGAATTCCTTGGCTATAGCGGGCTTCTCTGGTAGTTCAGCTGGTAAAGAATCCACCTGAAATGCAGGAGACCTGGGTTCCATCCCTGGGTTGGGAAGATCCCCTGGAGAAGGGAATGTCTACCTACTCCAGTATTCTTGCCTGGAGAATTCCATAGACAGAGGAGCCTGGTGGGCTACAATCTATGGGATCGTAGAGTTGGACATGATTGAGCGACTTTCACTTCACTTCACTTCACTTGGCTAATAAACACTAGTGGATCATATGAAGATGAATGCTAGATGGAGATCTTGGAAGGTCCTCCTTCAGCACACCCCTGACCCGTCCTTGGCCCCTCTCCTGAGTAAGCTGTGCGCTCTCCTGCTGGGTCCTGAGCCAGGACACAGTTGCACAGTGAATCTGGGAAGGGCTGAAATGTAGCAAGTGATCTGAGATGAGGTGTTTACTCCAGTGACCCCTTCACCCATTTGATGCTAGCTTGATGGGTCTTTTTTAAAATTATTAATGAATTAATTTCATTGTTGGTTGCGCTGGGTCTTCATTGCTGCCTTCTGGCTTTCTCCAGTTGCAGGGAGCAGGGGCTACTCTCTAGTTCTCTCATTGTGGTTCATGAACTTCTCTTTGTGATGGCTTCTCTTGTTGCAGAGAATACAGGTTCCAAATGCACCAGCTCCAGTACTTGCACCACGCAGGCTCAGTAGCTGTGACTCGCAGGCTGAGTCGTTGTGGCTCACAGGCTTACTGGGTTGCCCTGTGGCATGTGGAATCTTCCAGGACCAGGGATCGAACCCATGTCCTCTGCACTGGCAGGTGGATTCCTACCCACTGGACCACCAGGGAGGTCCCGATTGATCTTTCTGTTTTGTGTTGTTTTCTGCTCTCTCTCCTTTCTTTCTTTTTCTTTGAAGGTCTTCTCAGCAGGAAGCTCGGATTTTTAGAAGATAAGCTCACTGCCCTTTCCTATTGCAACATCAAAACCATTTCCATGCCACCATTTCCAGGTTTCACCTTGCTTTTCTTTTTTCTCTCCTAAAATAATGATGGCTTTACCTGGGAGAAAGCACAGAAAATATTGCTTGTATAAAGTGCTGATAAACTTCTTCAGACCGCATTGACCTCTTTCTCAGTCCCACCCACACTCACTGGTCATCCTTCTCAGATTGGGCACTGGCTTGCCTTTTCATCTGACTCTCTTCTGTGCTTTTGTTCCATTTTAAAAAGGTAAAGGCTCTGTCTTCATTACCTGCGCTGATGCCTTTAGCAACCTTGGGGTCGCACAGAGACGGACACGACTGAAGCGACTTAGCAGCAGCAGAGCTGTATACACTTCCATTAAAGGTGTTCCATTACATCACGTGCTTTCTTTTTGACAGCGTTGGGATCAGGACATTTTCCATGTGATTCCTGTTGATCTTTCTCTCACCCATGGGCTGCAATAAATGCAGAGAGACAGGGACAACCAAAGCCTCAAATTGCTCCCATCTGCTCTTTATCCATCAAAATTCTAAACAATGCATTAGCAGAAATGTTGAGATAAATGGAGGAATTTTAGCCTAATCATGCTATCATTTTCTTCCAGGATTCTGCCCGGACAGAACTTGGGGCAATTTTATTATCTGGTTTTTTTTGCCCCATTACTTCCCACTCCTTTCTCAAATGCACCAAAAAAATGCATGTCCACATTTTTTTCTATTATAGCCTAAGAGGTCAGTAATTGATTATTTCTCTTTTTCTCATCTCCTCATCTAATATAAAGGTTCAATGATGTGATACATATAAAATATTATGTATAATAATTGGCTAAGTTTTTGGCTAAAGTTAAGTGTGCTTCAGTGCCATCACATATACTAAGTATAATAATGTCTTTTCAAGTGAAACTTTACTGAATCATCATACATAAAAAAGGGAAATTGAAGCTGACTACAGTTTAATTCTGTTTCCTATGGCAAAAAGATTTGGTTAAACAAACTACCAAATTACTGGTTTAGTGAAAATCAGAGAAAGTTAGTAGTTTACACTTTAATATTGAAAGGCAATAAATAAATAAATACAATAAAATGGCATGGCCACAGTCTTTGATTCATAAATTATTGTGATCAACACACTCTACATTTAGAAACTAAGTGGTAGAAAATTTTAAGTGATCATCCCCTAAAATACACACATTACACATATTATCTGAATCAGAAAATATTTTGGATGGACACCCTTCATATTTTTGTAGTGCCTCAGGATACACATCATGGCTCAATTTACAATGTATTATTTTAGTTAAAAATTGATGCCTTGGTTTATAATTGTATCAAATGTCATAAAAACTGATGATGTCAAGGTCAAACAGTTAAATAAATTAACTTTTACATAGAGAAAAGTCATCGGTTCACATTTTTTTTAACAGTTAGCAAATATACTTTTAAATAATACTAATGTCAAATCATACACTAAGTACGAAATAAAATATTCCCTTTTTCTTTCTTTGTTCAGTCAGGGCAAATCTATAGCTTTTTAAAGAAAGGACAAAATAACAGTATATGCTATAGAGATTAAGTAGAATATGTTCCCTTGTGCTTTCCATATTGAGAATAAATTTGCAGTTCATGCAATGACAATTGAAATATATACTCATACATATATAACTGAAGGTGCTTACAAGTGTGTGATTCCAATGAGTTTTTTAATTTTCCCCATAGTAATACAAATTACTAATGATTGGTCACTGAAGTCATAATTTACAAGATTCATGCTTTGATGTCATATATCATCCAGTATGTCCTTTATTAATTCCAAACTCATCAAATACATCAAATCATACTTCAATTTATTCCAAGATATCCTGTAATTAGAAATAACACACATGGAGTCACTGATACAGAATCCAGCATATCATTCACACATAATAAAGTGCTTCATTTGTTGCTATAGTATTGTTTGCTCCTGTTTTTTGCAAATCTGCAAAAAAGTAAAGCCGTGTGTAAAAAAAGAGAAGATTTATTTATGGAAAAACAGGGCCCAGGGCCCTGATCAATCATTTAATTAGGTGAGTCATTAACACCTCATGATACTGAGGCTTACCTACCTAAGTGTTAAATGCATTTTAGAAAATCAGGACAGATTTCTTATAAAGCAAGATAAAGAATATAGGGAAGAAAGTATTTCAGAATTATTACTTGCTAAAATTACCCTCAGTTGCTGAGCAGGTTGTAGTAAATAACGTGGGATTTGGGCACTGTACATCTAAAACAAGTCCAATGAGAGTCATCTAATGAATATAGATGTCGTATGTTTGGTCTCATAATTGCCTGCAAAAACCTGCACATTTGCCATTTAACATGGATCTTTTTTTTTTGCTATTATACTGTGGACTGTCCTCCTGACTCCTGATCTCATTTAACTGATCTAGAAATGGATACTTAAAAATCCGGAGGTTTTTTTGCATCCCCTGTTAATTGACATTATCAAAAGGGTAAGTGTTATTTGCAAGGAATTTGCTTTTTAACAAAGTGGCTATCAATTCAAAAAGACATTGCAACTCCCAAATGTAATAGATGTCTCTGGAGTTCACTGAAATGCATTGTATGTGTCCTTTTTATCCACAGAGGTGATTATCAGATAAATGGCTTAAATGCTTCTAGTAAAACGCTGTGAATTGTTCTGATTGTGAGCAACAGGACAGGGTAAGAACCACCGCAAGCCTGGGCATCTGGGTCTGGGCCCCTGGATCTGCCATTTTAGCCCAGAGGTGGTCTGCAGGACATCTCGTTGCAGGGAGAAGTCAATTCTGACGGCACGTTTGAACTGTTTCTTTGACTTGTTTTCTATGGCTGTTGTTATTATAATCATACATAAAGGCCTGCCTCAGAGAATCCTGCTCCTCTGCCTATTAAGCTAAAGTGCCTTTGTTTAGAACCCTGTCCACCTGTGGATTGCAGGAAGGAAGAAATTAACACATCCTCCTGCCTAAGGCTTGCCCGTTTAGGAGATATCTGCAAGATTAATGGCCTTTTTACTTTGTTTCCTCAACATCCGCCCCCATCCAATCTCTGATCTACAAAAGAACCTGGCATCCAGACTCTGGGAAGAGGGTTATTTTGAGAAATTTTTCTGTCATCTTATCAGTCAGCGGACTTTCTGAGTAAAGCTGTATTCCTTGCCTCAACCACTTCATGTCTCAGATTCATGAGCCTGTTGTGTGGTGAGCAGAGAAACTCAATAATATCTTACCCATGAGCTTCCTTCTTACCCACATCAGTTGTTTGTTTTTGCTTTTTTTAAAAGGGTGGGAGGAGCTTATTTTCAAGTGGACTTCCAGAGATCTGGTGATGAAAAGATTTGTTGTCCAGTTTACCAGTTACTCCAAGAAATTTTCAAATTAAATTTAAGATAAATAAAAACATCCAGACAATTGATCATAACTTGGACTCTTGATAGCAGTTTGGCAGAAGAACCCATGAAGCATAGAGAGTTATTCCTGCCCAAGTGACCCCCATCTTTAGGACTTGAGCCACGATGGGGAAGGAGAGGCCTTTGGAGGCTGACAAAGGAGAGGACATGACCAAGAGATGCAGTAACACACAAGTTTGTTAGGTGGTATGTAATCAGGTTTCTCTTGCCTGGAAACTCCCATGGACAGAGGAGCCTGGTGGGCTGCAGTCCATAGGGTTGCTAAGAGTTGGACAGGACTGAGCAACTTCACTTTCACTTTTCACTTTCATGCATTGGAGACGGAAATGGCAACCCACTGCAGTGTTCTTACCTGGAGAATCCCAGGGACGGGGGAGCCTAGTGGGCTGCCGTCTATGGGGTTGCACAAAGTCGGACACAACTGAAGTGACAGGAGCAGCAGCAGCAGCAGCAATCAAGTTTCAGGGCTTTCCAGGTGGCTCAGTGGTAAAGAATCTGCTTCCCAATGCAAGAGACCCAGCTTTAACCCCTGGATCAGGAAGATCCTCTGAAGAAGGAAATGGTAATCCACACCAGCATTCTTGCCTGGAAATCCCATGGACAGAGAATCCTGGCAGGCTACAGTCCATGGGGCTGCAAACGAGTTGGACACGACTTAGAGGCTAATCAACAACCCAGTTGCAAGAGAAGGGGAAGTCCCTCTTAGCACAAGCCCGTGCAGAGGCTTATAGCCAGAGGGACACCTTCCAGAGGGGGAGGAGGGTAGGCAAGGGAACTTCTGGGGAGCCAGGGCTCAGAGACTGGGCTTCAGTCAAGGTGTCCTTGCAGCACAGCAGGGAGTTTCTGCTTGGAGATCTCTGAAGGACAGTAGCTGCTTGGGCCCTATAACCACGAGATTGTCTTATCAACACCAGCAGAAGCTGGGGCATTCATAGGACATACAAATAGGCACAGAGTGGTCAAAAAAACTGCTCGTTTAGGCTGGTTTGAAAACAATTTAACATGTAAAGATGCGAATTTGAAGTTTGCAGGCTTTTGAGCTAACAGGTCTCAGCCTGCTGTGAAGTTAACCAAAAACCTAGTTGCTGTTATGTAAGGCTGTATCAGGTTCATGAATATAATGAGCCACTTTCTCAAAAAAAAGGAGAATGGCAGTTCTCGGTGCCACACCTTAAATTTGAAGACTTTTCCAGAATGATAAAATAGTGATAAAAATGAAGATCCAATCAGCATGGTATGAATACAAGTCAGAGTCAGAGAAGCACTAACATTCAGTACTTTAGAAATGCATGACCTTTCTCTTGACCAAGCACTTGAAATGTCTTTCCCATCTGGTCTGGTTACCCTTGTTTAATCTGTTTACCGCTGTGTATAAAGTCACACCTGCTGTGTCACAGACACTAAAAAGTTCACTTAGTTTCCAGTATATTTCCCCTTTATTGTTGTTGTTCAGTCTCTAAGTCATATTCGACTCTTTGTGACTCCATGCATAACAGGCTTCCTGTCCTTCACCATCTCCTGGACTCTAATCAAACTCATGTCCATTGAATCAGTGATGCCATCCAACCATCTCATCCTCTGCTGCTCCCTACTCCTCCTGCCCTCAGTGTTTCCCAGCATCAGGGTCTTTTCCAATGAGTCAGCTCTTCGCATCAGGTGGCCAAAGTTCCCCTTTATCCTTGCCCTATGTAGCATCTCCAGGGCTACTATTGCTTTGCTTTTGGAATAAAAGCAAAGTCTGAGTCTGGATCTGAGTCTGGTTGGCAAATATATTAAGTCATCCAAATAAGCACTTCAGTGCTGGGATTTAATTTGGCATGTTATACTTGGCCAAAAAGTATTATTAAATTTATAAATTAATTTTAATTTCAGATATATTTAACTTCCAAAAGTAATACATAATTGATGTATGGAGTGAAAAGGAAAACTTTTGCAACATAGGCATCTGACCACAAGAGGCAATTAGAGAAAGAAGCTCTCAGCTCTTATTGACATTTTCTGAGGCGAGCGCCTAACAGGGAATGATGCCATAATGCTAACCCTAACTATATGGATCCCAATCCAGTCTGTGTGGACTCAAACCTTGGCCAGGATGACCAGCAGTGGAACCAGCAACAAGCTGACTAAGCTCCATGATCTGGTTTTCCTCTGCAATAACCTCCAGAAAGTGATGGTACCTGGCTTAAAACACTGGGCAATGTGGCTTAAACATTTAGAATGGCACCTGGTACATGGTTAGCTTTCATTCAATGCTAGTGATATTGATTTCCTTCTGAATTTCAATATAAAAGTCAACGAAGCCAAAAAAAAAAAAAACCAAAAAACAACCACAAACTTCCCAGTTAACACTTTGTTTTTAACACCTTTGTGGTAAAGTCTGAAGCAGCTTTAGAATCTGAAAAACACAGATGAAAACTACAACATGACCATTACAGTTAAGATATAAAAAATGTTTCAGTGTTGAAAATTAACTATGCTCTCCACATGTCTCCATGTGTTCTTGGGGATTTCCTGGAAATATATGGCATGATACTTTATCATTTCCTAGTTCCAAGATCAGGGATCACAATTAGCACCATATATCTGCGAATCAAGCACCAAAGGAGATTTGAGAAGGAATATTAAATCATCATTGCAACAGACTCAGCTTTATGTTTTGGATCTAAAGGACTGTTCTGTTACATGCAAAATAACAACACCCACTAACCATACATATTAATTTAAAATGAACCAGTCTTGACAGATGACATTTGTTCATTTGGAATGCTTCATGGAGAAAAACAAATAAAGCGCTCCATCCTTAATTTCCTGAGTTACATTATAAAGTGAATTTGTCACTTATTAGAGATGCCTCTTTTTACAAATTGGTGCTTAAATACATCTGAAGTGCATAAGATTTCATTTAAAATAATACATTTTACAGTGGTATAAATCACACTGCATTCCTGACTCCCCAAATCCTGTACCAGATACCATTATTTTGCTTGTCATCCAAATACAAAACCTCTCACCATGAGTCACCAAGTCCTTCCTCCATTCTCTGTAGTCATCCCTCTTTTTGGACAGAGATAACCAAAGTTAATAAAGTAAACCAGGCATCATTAACCCTAGCATGATTTTTTTACATAAGTGCAGCAAGTATGGTAACTGACCTCATAGGATTTTTAAGTTTGCTTTGCTGGTACTTTGCATAAGGCATCACAGATGAGACTTTTCAAAGCCTCTCTTGGCTAACACACTTACTCAAGACCTCACCATCTGGCTTCTCTTGCAGGGTTCATAGATTTAGATGAATTCCTCTCTTTTTGAGGTCCCCAAGGTAGCCTGAGTTTCCTGGGCCTGCCAAAAGGTGGCCTTCCTTACTCGTCTGTAGGGCTGGGAACCCTATAATCCAGGTGGTGGTGGCTTAATCGCTCAGTCATGTCCAACTCTTTGACCCCATGGACTGCAGCCCACCGGGCTCCTCTGTCCATGGGATTCTCCAGGCAAGAATTCTGTAGTGGGTTGCCATTTCCTCCTCCAGGGGATCTTCCCCATCCAGGGATCAAACCTGTGTCTCCTGCCTTAGCAGGTGGATTCTTTACTGCTGAGCCGCCACGGAAGCCCCCATTAGAATACAGCAAATGCATTCAATCCAACCAAATGGATGGTAAACCATTTCTAAAAATCTCCCTTAAGTTTGTCTAATTAGTTTTAACTTTGCTAATTATGCTTTCCAGGCAAGAGATCTAAAACCCTAAGGAACTCCCTGACTTCAGGTTCTAAGAGATTTCTTCAGCCAGAGGTTAAGCTTAAACCCCATAAACAACTTTAGGGCCAATAGCTCAATACGAGTATGGCTTATTTTCTTCTTGTGCTTGATTTCTCAGTTTTTACTCTACAATTCCTGAGAGAGTGACCTCTGTCCTTTATAAAATATACAATCTTGTGGGAAAATGAGCCATTTGTATTTATATGTCTGAGTGTTTTGTGTTGATCTTTACAAAGTGTTCTGACAAGAAAAAGGAAAAAAAAATGTTTCCATTATCATTTTCTGCCTGGAAATGATGACTCAACATCACAAGAGTCCAAACTTGGGTATTTCTGATATAAGAATCAGTGCATTTATAGAAGCTGTTGCAATATTTCCTTATGATTAAAATAAAGCCATTTTTTGCAGAGTGCAAATCTAAATTGTCTTTAAAAAACCAATGCATTTTACTGAAATAACTGTGATGCAAACACTTAGGATTAATCATGGTATACATAGAGTTCTTATTTAACAAACTGATTTTCACACTTTAGCTCTCATCCTGAAATGCATAATAAATTCAAAGTTTAGAGAATAGGTTATGAAGTCAGAAAGTTCAAGATTGAAATCCTGCCTATGCGATTCCTTTGCTATGAGACCTTGACCATGTCATCTAATTGCTTTAAATGATATTCTCATCATCTCTAAAATGGTAATAAGAGTGTCTACTTTGTAGGGTTATCATAATGATGAAATGGAAAGATAATCGCAGAGTCCTCAGCACAGTGCCTCACACGTGCAAAGAGTTAGCACTAAGGATTATCACTAACAGCAGTGGTGGCATCATTCTGCCAGTACAGTTTCTGCAGTTTTTCCCTTAAATCTGAAAGAAGGACTCCATTTTTTCACTTGTATTATAATCTTCATATTATATATGTAACTAATAGACCCTTGAAACATGATGGGGAAAGAAACTTGGAAGGCCATCCGCTCATCCTCTTGTATCACTCAATTTTGTTGTGGTTATGTTCCAAAGATATTTGAGACATGAACAATGGACCTCAGCAGTATTTTCTTGACCTCAAAATACCAAGGAATCTTTTTGAAGTTTTCACACTACACCATTATGTCGATGGGCATTTAGCACAAATAAAGCCACATTTTTATCTTTCCATAACTTGATGTAAGGGAATTCCCAGAGGCCTCTCTCTGGAGCTTTTTTGCATACTAATTATTCAGTGTTTCAGATCACAGCAGCAGCACCATCTATTGGGGAGTTTTTCCTGAAACAAATGTTTCTGCAATTTTGCAGGATAATATAACAAAATACATTTAGGTTCCTTTCAAGTTTCCATTAAGATAAAAAGTTTATTTAGTAAATAATTTCTTCTCATAAACATGCTTAGGTATAGGTAAGAATCTTAAGTAAAAACTACATGACATTTACTGTTTGGTGCAGTACATTTTGAGACTCTTTTTAAAGAAAAAATGAAGTATTGAAAGCAGTAGGCCTGAGGGGAAAATAGGTCTTCTCTAATTATCACAGTCTGATGCCTGCATGCCTTTGCCTGCTAATGACTGGGGAAGATGTGGCCATTTCCTTTAAAAATCCAGCTCCTCGTCATTCTCGTGTGCCAAGGTAATTTAGATGCAATGGATGAAAAGCAGATTAGGCCATGATCCACTGATCATAACTTTCTGTTGGATTTATAGCACCAGATGGCTTAATTATTCTCAACAGTTCTCAATCTCTGTCTGTCAGGGAGACCAGATGTAATTTCTACCTTCTGGTGAAATAGATTCGAAAGATTGAATACAAGAAATAAAGCATGAAATACAGACCAAGTGATTGAGGTAAGAAGTTAGTAGAAATGACTCTACGAACCCAGACAGAGGTACCTGAGTGCATCACCTTCCTCTTATATGGAAGTGAGTTTTCATGGATGGCATAGCCAGAGGCACTGGGAAGGCATTCTGATAGCAGGGAAGTTTGGACTATAAATATTTCAATCTTCACACACACAGGAACACACTTATGTGTCTGTTTGTAGAAATAAAACGTACAGAATCTTATGTTTTCACCAGTGCCATTTGGTCTTACATTTATCTTTTGTTTCTTCTTGTTCGATCTTTATTCGTTAAGTTTGTATCTTGCAAACATGCCAGAGCACTAGGGCCCCCATCCAGTCTGCTTAAGAAGGACTTCACATCATGCCTTGCTCGTATCCTGCTTTAGCTCTGTCTTCTGAGGATTTGAGTCATCCTCGCATGCCAGTTCCCCAATAAATTCTCTACGTGAGGAAAGCAGAAATATAACTGTACAAAGGGCTATGCAAATTTCATCTTCATGTGTTAAGACAATGGAAATTTCTTGCATCTGGTCTGTGCCACTTTAATACCTCCAAGGTTAGTTCACGAGCGCTGGACTGCCATCGGTTGGCCAAATATCCAACTACGTTCACCCAGGGAGGCAAGGTAGTGGCTGGGACCTCAACTGATGCTCAGTATTCAGTGTCCATGCCAAGCTCACATTCTCTGCTTCATGTGTGAAAAATGTAAATTACGTTATTAACTTTAGTAAATACGTATTCCCATTTCCAAGGTCCCTCTCACGCCCACCCCAGCCCGCCCCCTCACCATCAGTTTAACTGGCTCTCCTTCAGGCTAGTTGTGAACACTATTTCCAACAAAGGCTAGCAGCTCTTGGCACACCCTGACTGTGCCTTTGTTTTTCTGTCATTATGTCTAAGCACACTGGCCCCTAGGCAGCAATCTGAAAATATTTTGGAATGAAAAAGAAATATCTACACCCTGTTCCCAGAAGAATCAATCATTTTTTAAAAAGTAATATAATTGCTTTTTCCACGGACAGTTTACAATTCCAGAATAAAACTATGCTGTGACATCTTGTCATGCTTGGCAACATGGAAAAAGACAGCATCACATTGTCATGACTAAATTTGTTGTTCAGTAATAAACTTCTCTCTGGAAGGATACTTTTATGATCTAGTAGTTATATGACTAGATCATATAGGACTATAGTGCCCAACTCTTTGTGACCCCATGGACTATACAGTCCATGGGATTCTCCAGGCCAGAATACTGGAGCGGGTAGCCTTTCCCATCTCCAGGGGATCCTCCTGACCCAGGGATCGAACCCAGGTCTCCTGCATTGCGGATAGATTCTTTACCAGCTGAGCCATCAGGGAAGTCCCAGTTATATAACTGTGAAAAAAAAAAAAGTTAGTGATTCAGAGATAAATATTAATTCTAATGCTAATTTTAAAACTGGTAGGAATCTTCAAGATCCATGTAAAAATATGGCAAATGAGGACCTTTAGTAATAAGGAGAATTTGCCCAAATTTTTCAGTTGATTTAGTTCTACTTTAGACATGATTCTCGAGTCAGTTTTATAACAACAATGCACTAGAATAACAATAAATGCTCTTTATAATACAAAACCAAGGAAATATGAGGATGCTCTGTATCCCACTGGACTTGAAATAGTAACAGATTGATACGCATGTGCTTAGTCACTCGGTCGTGTTCGACTATTTGTGACCCCATGAACCACAGCCCGCCAGACTCCTGTCCATGGGATTCTCCAGGCAAGAATACTGGAGTGGGTAGACATTCCCTTCTCCAAGGCATCTTCCCCACCCAGGTATTGAACCTGGATCTCCTGAATTGACAGGCGGATTCTTTACCGTCTGGGTCACCTGGGATGCTCAAGTGATTGATATAATTATTTTCAAATGAATGAGATAATACTTAGACAAAATACTCGAATCCTGCAATCAAATATGTGAACATTAAACAGCAAAGAATTTTTCTCCACCACCTAAAATGAATTTAGAAATCGGCGTTCCTGAAGGACGTGAAGGAACAATATTCCATGTAAAAGCAGTGCTAGTCAGGTTGCAAGACTGGAGTGGCTCATTAATAAGTAGCTTCCATCCTGTTCCGATTGAGCCAGTGCAAAGCGGCATTCTGACCCTGGGGAGTCCTGCTGTAGGCATTAAGAAAAGGGAATGAAGATTTCTTTTCCAAATTAAGTTGTCAAGGAGCTCATTTACCCTACACAAAGAGTGTATGTGGGCGAGCTGATGAAGATGATGATTTATGATGCTATAGACACTGAAGTGATTCTGGTGATGGAAACCCACAGCAAAATCCACTTAGGAAGATAAAACAGAGCCCCTATTATCTGTAGGAGGTAAAACCACGTGGCGTCTGCCCTTACAAATTTCAAGTTACCCTACTGGGTTTGGGAATAGAAGGAAAGCTCATTTACTTTGAATTCATGTTCTGCTATAATGTTATTATACAGATATATACATACCATTTTTTCAAAAGATCACATTCATTGGGTTTAAAGGAATTTTGAGAAGACTATTTTTTCTTTTTTTCAGGGGGTAGGTGAAGGCTGAATCTTACCAACCACATCAAGGACAGCTGTGTAACATACAGACTGTTAAAATAACTAAATTGAGTGAATTGTAGCCCTCCATTGCAAAAGCAATAAACATCCTTTTTGGTGAAATCAATCTGTGAAAATTATGCTTTAAAAGTCTAGGCAAATACATAAACAGATCTGACAGGTGACATGTGACCATCATCCGTTAATGTCTTCAGAGTGTTATCAATAAAAAAAAAAGAATCAAAAATTGAAAAACCATAAAACCAAAGTGGAAATTGTATTTTAACTCACTTCAGTGCTTGCTCCTTAAATGTCAAGAAAATTAATTTTAAGAATCTCATGAGAATTTATAGGCTCTGATCTTAAATTTTAGTGTGTATAATATCCCATTTTAGTAGCAAAGTGCTAGCTTTAGAAATAAAGTCCCAGTGACAAGTAAACTCCTACATAAGCAAGGCAAAAGGACAAAAACTCATCACAGTTCTATGGTTAATCTAGTTTCACATTTTTTACAAGTGTTTTCACAGAGTGCACAGTAAAGCCTTTAGTGATTCAGTGTAACTTGCTTCTAATTCCATAATTTATTTACACCACCTAAAATATAATGTAATAGAGCCTTTCATTCCAGTGCATCTATGCAGTAGATTGTTATATGCTTCCTACCCTGTAGAAATATAAACATTAACTATTTATTTGCAGCAACATTATCTTATTGCAATATTTATTTCCTTATAAAAGACTGCAAAATTACAGGGTCACAAATTGACAGAACACTCTTAGCTCTTTTGGTACACAAGGCATGCTGGAACAACCCATGTTTTTGTTTGGCTTGTATAAAGTGATTCATCAAATTTTCACTCACATATGTCTAGATTTTAGTAAAATGTAGCCAATGTATGTAGTTTATATCACTATACTAAATATCAGCTGTATATGTTCATGTATTTACAGGCAAACCATATACATATAATAGTTATTATATGTGTGGATTGATAACGATTTCCTTGATAAGGTGATTTTCAAGGAACCATTATAAACAAAATAAGGATTCAGTCAAAGATTTGGTTTGCTTTGTATATGTTTTCTAACTCTTCTGATGCATGAAATAACGAGATTTAGCTTAAAAAAATTTTTTTTTCCAAACAAGTAAATCTATGTAATCTCTATAGGATCCCATGAGCTTTCGTGCCAATAGTCAATGTTTGTATCACTTTTACTCTGGGCACCTACAGTAAGTACAACCTTTAAAAATGGAAATAATTTCATTATACATGAATTTATATTACAAAAATCTAAGAATGCAACTAAGGCTAAGGAAGTACAGATATTAAACAGTTTCTCAGGACCTAAAGTTGAATCTTCAGGATTCTATTTCAAACTAGAATATATTTTAAGTTAAAAAATAGTATTGTCTTAAAAAACATTTACAGTTTAGTAGCATTAACATTTATCAACTAGAGCAACTT
Source organism: Bos indicus x Bos taurus (assembly GCF_003369695.1). Classification (NCBI taxonomy): domain Eukaryota; kingdom Metazoa; phylum Chordata; class Mammalia; order Artiodactyla; family Bovidae; genus Bos; species Bos indicus x Bos taurus. The sequence goes on along the minus strand of NC_040099.1, from coordinate 5,555,172 downwards.
ATTATTATAATGCTGTAATACTGGAACTTCATTTTTTACTTGTGTTAAAATGTTAATTGTATATTTGTATAAAATATTGACTACATATTTGAACAGAAAGTTTGGCTTAAGCCACAAAAGATAAATGACATAAGAATTGAAATTAATATGAAAATGTATAGATTTTAATATGCTCCTATTGTCATCCTTTTTAAAAATCAAATTAGACTTCAATATAGTGCTGTAATTTTAAAAGGCTCTTGAGAATATGGAAACTTCTAATATTCAAGTGTCCTCCTGCTGGGTGTTTGTTTTATATGTATTTTTCATAAATTGCATGTTGGAAAATCTGACTTACCAGAAACACCCTCCCTCCGGTCTAAGACCTCTTTCCATCATGGTCCCCTGCGGTTGTGACATTTCTTTCTGATCCTCACATAACCTTGGGGGAAGGGGAGAGGGTGCAGAGGTGATGACTTCACTCTCCAGATCGGAAAACCAGCTCAGAGATGGGGTGGCTCAAATCAGGCTGCAAATATTACAGACATCCCTTTTTTTCCAATTAAAGGTACATTTCAAATTTTGATCTGACCTATGTTTTTGTAGACTATTCACAGGAACTTCATGTCCCTCAACATTCCTCAGCCAAACAGAAACTTGGCAGAAGCAGATGATCAACAACTTCAGAAACTCTAATGTCCTGGCTCCTTCCTAATGTAGCTTTTGGCATCCATCTCAAAAAAAAAAAAAAAAAAAACAAAAACAGAACACTAAAGCTTTCCTTCCTAATATAAAATCAACTCCTGAAATATACTTATTCTTAGATAGATCAATTTAATAACTTATTTATTAGGCAGTATACCCAAATGACAACCTATAATAAATTTATAACTATGAAGAAATGTCTATTACAAATTAGTGAGCAATAAAAATAACGACTCGTATATATTTCAGTTTCTGACGTGCTGTAGCAGTGTGCTCTCTCCTACTGAGGGCTGTCTGCTCGTTGTTTAAAACTGAACAGAAGGTTAGGAAATGAAGGAAAGAGGACTAAATAACTGAGGGCAAGAAAACAGAGGAAAATCTTTGCTACCATCCTGCTGTGTATATTACCAGCATTAATAAACAATGCTCTGGTCAGAATTATGTCTTCTATTCAAAGAGCCAAAATACCCCAAATGCTTTTTGGTTGATGTATTTCGTTGTTTTTTCCCCCCTTACACAATGTAACAGCATTTTTATTCAAGTCAAATAATGCGTCCTGTTATATTCTTTCTTCAGTTATGGCTAGCCCAACTGTATTTTTTCATGTATAAAGTCCCCATTGCATTTCTTATTTGAAAATGAATCCCACCCTTACAAATCTTCAAATGAGTTTCTTGTATATCTGTGCTCTTTGATTGAAATATTGGATTGGACCTTGCACTACACGAAGATTAAATGTGATAGAAGCAGACTGATATCCATAACATCTTTTTAATGCTGTCTTTTTCATCTAATACTGTTAGATACTGAAACTATTAAGTCACTCAGTTGTTTCCAACTCTTTCCAACCCCAGGGACTGTAGTCTGCCAGGCTCCTCCATCCATGAAATTCTCCAGGCAATACTACTGGAGTGGGTTGCCATTTCCTTCTCCACAGGATCTTCCCAAGCCAGGGATGGATCCCTGGTCTCTTACATTGCAGGTGGATTCTTTACCATCTGAGCCACCAGGGAAGCCCTTGTCACTTAATGCCTCCCCCTAAACCTTTCTGTGTGAAAAAGATATTTAAGGATGCACTATCCATCTGGACCCCAGCAAGATACACGTTAGTGTGTCTTCTTCTGTGTATTTTCTAAAGTGTAAACAGTATGGGTTTGATTCACCATGCTCCTGAACCTTGGCCTTTCCTTACACGCATTTTGAGAGTTGGGAGGTGAGCTAGAGGGAGAGAGCAAGCCAGACGTCAAACCCATTTATTCAGAATCTTAAATTATGACTTTTTATCATCAATATTTTGGTTACATTGTTACACAAAGGACAAATTAACATCTGGTTTGAGGTCTCTTCTTTGATTGCTTTGGGATCAGTGCCATTTCCTTGGCGAAGGAATCCTGCACCCGTCAACTCTCAGCTGTGTTTAAATAATATTGTTGTATCAGGTGCCAAACAATGAGGATTTGGGAAACTGCTTCTAGGGAGCCTCTGCCAATAACCTTCAACCACTGCGATTTTCACGCGGCTTCCCCGCCAGGTGCTTGCAGGGAGTGTCCACACCCTCTGCCTGGGCAGATCAGAAAAGGATCCTGAGGGGGAAGAATCGGTTGGTCCCGTTGATTCTGAGGCACCTGACTGTGGTGTGCTCACCCGGATGTGAATCCAAAGGAGCAAAAACAGGCTGCCAGGAAGACCCAGTTGCGCTACGCAAAGAGACCACGTGATTGGGAACTTGGTCATCACAGCTTCCATTCTCATCTGACATGATTCAGGCCACCCAGCAACATTCGTCTCTTAAAAGTATTCCAAAACGTAAAAAAAAAAAAAAAAAAAAAATCCAGGTTGGTACTTCCAAAAGTGCCTCTGAGAGAGTCTCTTTTAAAGAATAAGCAGAAATGTCCGTCTGTCATTTTCACTTTGCTCTACCTTCCGTTTGGTTTGGTCTCATCCAAAATACACAGTTATTTTTTTTTGTTTTGTGTTGTTTGGTCTCCTCCAGAAATCCAACACACATTTTCTCTCCCCACCCCAGCACAAAAGATAAACAGCAAGGGTGAGGAGGAGGAGCTGTGTGTGTGAAGAAAAGTAAAGCTTCCTGGGGAGGAGGAGGGGAAGAAAAACCCACACACACACATATACAAACAATACAAAACAAAAGCCGCAGTCCAATCGTGCAAAATTTGCTTCTCTGGATAAAGCACTTCTTGATACAATGTCCCCTTCCCCCTCCCGAGGACTCCCATCCACCCGGGGTGGGGGAAATACAGCATGAAAGTGAAGCCATTCTTTTTCTTAAGGCTGAACAGACACACAGAGAACACGTTTCAAGGGCTGTCGGGTGGCGGTGAGTGGAGGGGCTCTTGCTTTGAGCCCAGCCGGCAGCCTGCGATCCATCCCGGGGTCCGCGGCACCCTTCCCACGGGGCCAACAATACCACGTACAAACAACAGAGGAAAAGTCAATGGTCCCAACAATGAAATCCCGTATTGACTTTACAATCACAGGTACAAATTGCTCAGATCGATCATTTCATTTCTCCTTAAGACCAACCGTGTTGTCTAAAACTCATTAGGGGCCGGGTCGCCGAGGAATGGTCAATATTCAGAGAAAATGCTGGAGGTTCCGAAGGAAGCCGCTCTTCTGTCACCACAGTCCGATGGAGAAGGATGGAAACAAGTTGTCGGGTTCCAGCAAGTTCGGGGGGTTGGGAAGGGTGGGCACCTGGGTCCAGACAGCCGTGTCCCCACCGTCCAGGGGAGGGTCTGCGTTTATAGCGGGAAAACCAAGAAGCCCGAGAACGTGGAGTACTTCCAGCCCCCCATGAGGTTGCCCCTCTCCAGTTTGAGATGGACTTTATCCTCTCTCTCCATCAGCAGCAAGACGCCGTTGCTGGCAGCTTCTCTGGTGACGTCCTGGTCTCCGGCGAACGCCGAGATCACCGGGTAGCCGTTCTGCATTAGACTGACCTACAAGGCAGAGGGCAGAGCTCAGCCGACCACAATGGACCCCGCTCCCATCCGCTTCTTCTCATCTCACCCACCCCCTACCCCAGTCAAGGAGCCGCATGTCAGGGGGAGCTGACCCAGAGGACTGACCTGGTTCCCAGACCTCCGCCAGGCCCCCTCCCTGGCCCTCCCCACCTCACAGAGGGCATGACTATTCGTCCAAAGCCAGGAGGGTCCAGCTATCCAAGTGACCCACCTGGATGGTCTGTCTGTTGTACACTTTGACCACGTGAAAGCTGAAGCTATATATCCCTTTTCTTGGGGCTACAAATATACTGGAGGCGAGATCAAAATGGTTGCCAATATTTACTAAGACCTGGAAAAGAAGAGGGAATAGGGCAGACACATAGCAAGCCCCTCCTCAGTGTGTTTCCATCAGACTCAACAGACCACCCCCAGCGGTCCCTTTAAGAGCTGCAGGACTTCCAGCAGCACGTGCTCAGGGACCCAGTACCCGCCACCCCCCAGGAAACAGGCAGCCCCCAGTTAAACATCCTGCAGCAGGAATTGATTTCCAAAGGATTCTAATGGATGGTACTTCAGAAGGCTGTCTCTCTGGAGAGTGTAGTATATTTATGTGTTGAAAACAATGGCTGCACATGGTGGCTGTTGTGGGGTGGGGCAGAAGGATAACACAAAAGACACTCTGGTAGGTAGATGATCTGTAAACTGAGACTGTTCGGAGGTTTGTGGGATTCTGGGGACCTGAATGAGAAGCTTGGACCAAAACAGAGCTCTGTCCTGAGCGGGAAGAGAAAGGGTGGTGAAGTAAAAGGCCCATTACCTCAGTTAAATTCCATCAGATAAAGCCTGGAATGAGCTCTGTGTGCTTCTGGAGGGAAGGGATGGTGTGAGGTTTTGTCTCCCAGCCCCAGGCACCGCCCCTGGCAGCACACAGTAGGTAGGTGTTCAATAAATGCTGCTGGGTGAATGACCACAGTCCAAACACTGGCTGTGCCCATCTCCCCTCACTTTCTTCCATGTGAGGTGTCTAGTCCCTAAGCTGGGCTGTGACCTCATGCTCAGAAGCATCAGTAACCACCCGGAGAGGGAAAAGAAAGGCAGTCTGACACCCTCAGCTCAAATTCCACAAAGTGCAAGAAGAATGACAAAGTGAGCCATGAGACATGAAATCACGTGACCCTCCAGATGCTATTTCTCCAATAAAAGATGGATGGGAGTGACTTGAGCATAGGGTCCCCCTTTACGAACAGATTTCCCTGTCAGATGTTCAACGTCCATCCCTGTCTGGACCCCACCCCTCCTCACCCACAAATGCACAACCCAATTAAAATCATAAAATGGCCCCGCCTCGTGGTCTCAGTTTTTAAAACACACAGCCCGCAACAAAAGCAGAACCCTAGATTAGAGACCCTGTCATCTGTTCAGAAAACAAATTCGAACCATATCCTTGGCTGTTATTTCCTACACAATCATTACAGATGGATCACACGTGGCTCCCAGAGCCACGCCACTGGAAAGCCTGGGAGGCTGGGGAAGAAGCCACATCAACTTCTTCAAGGAGCTCTGAGCACACTTAAGCCCCTCCTTGACTGCAGGGCTCAGAGACACTCGGGCGCTGTTGTTAAAGACGGGGAGCTTCAAGATGCAAGTCCTCCTCCCTCTGAGGCTGTGTCCCATCTGCCTTACCATTCTCAAAGAACCAAGCCTCCTCCTCCAAGCCCTTGGTGCTGCTCCCAACTCAATGACCTCAACTCTCTCACCTCCATGTCTAATTCAGGAAACTGGTAAATTCAAGGCCCTGCTGTAGAGGAACGAACACCCACCAGCCCCAGAAAAGCCGGTTTCAATTCCTCCCTAACTGGTGCATGACATCATTTCATCTGCCCTGTCATAGCTGGCTCATCTATAAAATGAAAATCCTACTACTGCTTATGCTGTGTACATCACAGAATTTTCTTAACACCCAAATGAAAGGACGATGTATTATAAAAACACTGTGGAAACTAATTCATTGTCTGCTTTCAGTTCAGTTCAGTCGATTTTGGACATAATTAAAATAAATACATGCATGTCTCATAAAAATAAAGATTAAAGAGAAGACATCCCTTTGTACACACCTCTCCAAATTTCAAATACATAATCCTTAACAAGGATTAAAGCAAATGAAGACATTGGCCTAAAATGAGGTGTTGGTCCGTGCACTTGGGACCTCACCAGGTCAGCGAGCTGGTTAATAGAAAGGGACTCAAACAAGTGTGCTCAGTGAGGCCTGAACTCCAGGAGGGAGGAGTTGTGGCCAAATGAATGGGATGATTAGGCAAAGTTGGAAACCACTCTAATGTTTCCTGTTTGTTTCTGAAAAACAACAGAAACCAAGGTAGGGAGAGAGGGGAAGGTGAGGACCTTTAAATCCTGGGCAGCAGTGACCCAGAGAAGGGGCTGCCAAGACCTGATCACATCAGGGACCCTTCTGTTTTGAAGGGACTGGGAGCTGGCTGGCTGAGGCAACTTCATTGCTCTTCATTTTTTTCCTTATATACCCCACCAAATTTGATATTGACCTACTGTATTTATATGTTACGTTGTATATACTGCATTTGCCACATATCGCATTTATATAACCACACTGTTTCCTTCTGGAGAAGGCGATGGCACCCCACTCCAGTACTCTTGCCTGGAAAATCCCATGGATGGAGGAGCCTGGTGGGCTGCAGTCCATGGGGTCGGAGTCAGACACGACTGAGCGACTTCACTTTCACTTTTCACTTTCATGCATTGGAGAAGGAAATGACAACCCACTCCAGTGTTCTTGCCTGGAGAATCCCAGGGACGGGGGAGCCTGGTGGGCTGCCGTCTGTGGAGTCGCACAGAGTCGGACACGACTGAAGTGACTTAGCAGCATGTTTCTTTCTGTTTCTGTACAACCATGGCAGCTATTTCCCCATACTCTTCCCCACTTATTTCTCTTGAAGTTAAGCTTCCTCTCTAGGATCCATTCCGAAATAAACAGTAGGTATTTCTCTGAGCCTGGGCTGAGACCTTCGGAGAACCCCCCGGGGTTAGCGAGGAGAGTTTAAATGCACTCATTCTCTAAGTGGCCAGCGAGGGGGACAGGAGCCCACCCCCAACAAGGACGGCCCCAACTCCAGTCAAAACCGGTTTCTCTGGAAATGTCTATCAGCTCTCTTAGCTCAGCGGGACGCCCAGCTCCACAGGACTCTCGGTCATCCGAGTGCCAACTGAGCTGATGAGTTATTGAGCAGCAACAGTGTGAAAAGGAAAGCTCACGGGAGAAGGGAGAAAGACAGGGCAGAGGGGAGGGGAGAGCCTGGAGCTCCGCGTCTGGGAAGCCGGCCACCCAGCCACGCGCCCGGCGGGAGGCGAGGGCAGGCCCGCGCGCTGACCTGGTCGAAGTAGATCGTCATGGTGCGGTTGCTCATCTCGGACGGCTCGTGGTTAGTGCTCCGCGTGGCGGAGAAGGCCACCTTGGCGCTGCCGGAGCGCACCGAGATGCCCAGCGAGGAGGTGACGGCGCCGTCCGCAGACGGGCTGGAGTCGCACACCACCAGGCACTTGCCCTCCAGCACGATGGGCTCCGTGTCGTTCTGCGCCCGCACCGGGCAGCCGGCGGGCAGCAGCAGCAGCAGCAGGGCCAGCGCCGCCCCCAGGCCCGAGCCGCAGCCTGCCGGCTCGCGCAGCGCCCCCCGGCGCCCGGGCATGGTCAGCGGCGGCCCCCGGGGGCCCCGGCCGGGCGCCAGCATCCGGGCTGGAGGCGCGCGGAGAGCAGGAGGGCGCACGCGAATGCGCGGGGCCGGGGCGAGCCTCCTCTGGCCTCGGTCCCCCGCTCTGATGGTCAAGGCCAGGGTGGTCCTTAGAAGGAGATCGCCAGCGGACCTGTCAGGGCAGAGAAGCCAAGCCCCGAGACGGGGGGTGAAGCTGCGTTGGAAGGAGGTGCGGGGAGCAGTACCGGCGGCGCTCGGGGCCCCTCCCTGGAGGCCACCCTCTGGGCCCCCTGCACTGCTATCCCCTCCCCGAGTGGCACAACAGGTCCCGAGAAACGCCGGGCGCCCCGGCCCGGGCATCCCTGGAGGCTCCCGGGGAGGGGCGCGCGCTGGGGGTGCGGTCGGGGACCGGGCTCGCCATGCCGCAGGGCCTCATCAATAATGACAAGATCGGGGACCCTCAGGGACGCGCTCCGCGCCACCCCCGGCCCATTCAGCCCATGGCAGAGGGGGACCCAACACGCAGGCAACGGAAAAATCCACTGAGCCTTAAACGCTCTATTTTCAGCAGCATTTTTTTAAGCCACACCAAGAACCCTTTTTCTCTTCTCTGCTTTGCTTTCCATCCTCTATTTCTCCAACCTAGAGTTGTTGTTGTTGTTGTTTTTTTAAGCAATCCATTTACGCAAAATCTTAGCCGTTTTCCACCCAAAGAACAAGTCCCCAGGAAACTCCTTAGGGAGAATAATAAGATTAAGACGGGAGAAAAAAACCCCAAAGACAGGGACATCCTAAAACCAAGCAACCGCTTCCCACGTCCCGGCTGTCGGCGGCGAGCCGCTCCGGAGAAGCCCCTGGCATCCCCCTCTCTGGCGCAGGACCAAAGGTTTCCGGCGGTGGGAACCCCAAGCTCGGCTTCTCTGCAGCTTTTGTTTCCAGACTCCGGGGGCTCCTCTCCCGGCCGGGAGGCAGCCCCTGCCGCTTTCTGCCAACTTACGCGCCTGTTCGCACTTTCCATCGGGCCCCATCTTCCCCCACTAAACTAAGCAGATCATTTCAATATCCAGTCGAGAAACCAAAAAAAAAAAAAAAGGCAAAGAAACCTCTCCGCTCGCCTCCCACAGCCGCCGAACAACTCCTCCGGCTGTCCAAACAATCTTTCTAAGAAGAGACAAGTTGTTTCTCCACGGGCAGCCTCCCTCCTCAGCCCCTGAACAGGACGGTTTCCAGCAGCTCTCCCGCTCTCCCCGCCCAGACTCAGACCCGCGACCGTCCTCGTGGAAACGGACGCGCGGATGCGGTGAACGCGCGGGTCCCGGAGGGCAGGTCGGGTCGCGTTACCTGGAACGTCCATGACGAGCGAGCTCCGCTGTCCGCCAAGTTGTTCTGCTTGGAGAAGATGAGCCGGAGCTGGCGGGAGGAGACACCGAGCGCGACCCTTCTCCCCGCACGGGGCCAATGACCGCCCCGCCCCGCCGCGCCGCGCCGCTTTCCCGCGCCGGCCTGCGCCCCGCGCCGCGCCGCGCCCCACCCCGGACCGGCCTGCGCCCCGCATCCGCGAGGCCCGCGCCGCGCCCCACCCCGCGACCGCCCAGCGCTCCGCACCGGTACGTTTCGCGTCCGCTCAGCCCCGCGCCCGCACCGGGTCCGCACCGCCCGTGTGCCCGCAGCTGCCTCTTTCCACCGACCTCCGCGGTCCCGGCCGCTCCTCCCGCCTCCACACCTCCCCGTGCGCGCCGCCTCCTCCCGGGCTGGGCACCTCCGCCCCGCACCCCGCCGACCCCGCACCGCCCAGGTCCCGCTCTCACCCAAACACCCAGCGCGAAATCTTCCCAGACGTCTCGCTTTCAAACAATTAGGCAACCTCCAAAGCGCTGGCCGCTCCTCTTCTTTTCGATTGTTGCTTGTCTTTTCCAAATCTCCTCCAAGTCTTAATCCTGAATAGCGCGATCACTTTCATAATTAATGCGTAAAGCAGTTTTCTTTAAGAAAAAAAGAAAAAAAATGAGGACTGGGATGAAGAGAAAGATCTTGGAATATTTTAGTGATGCAAAAGCTGTGGTTCTAGAAGCTCCAGTGTGGGAACTGCCAGGTCTGGGCAGGGATTAGAGGCGCCTCCGCCTGGGTTTCCGTGTCTGCTCCTCTGGACCTGCCGGGGCGCGCTGGCACCCGCGCCTCTTTATTAAAACGCCTGCTCTCAGCTCTAACGACCTGGGGAGACGCGCAGGGTTTCGGAGCTGCGTCCTGAGCGCGGGCGGGCGAGGAGTGCAAGCACGGACGCGGGGCGCCACCTACGGGCGCCGAGGCCTCCCTGCCGCGGGGTCGGGGACGGTGGGGACAAGGATGAGGTCTGCGGAGCTCTTCCTGGACCCCCACAAAGCAGCCCGGACCTCTGCAAAAATGTAGCGACAGGAGTCGATCTCTCCGGTCATCCTGCAATGCCCAGCCCCTGAGAAGGTGGAGCCGCACCCTTGCTTTGGCAGATCGTCTTTTCCAACAACTCTGCCAGGGTGATTTAATCCGCAGTCAGGTTATCGTTGCTTATCGTCGCTTATCGTTGTCTTCATAACCTTTGCCACCACCACTGGGCTGTGGAGTCCATGCCGCCCTTAAACAACATCTAAATGGACACTCTCTTTATAACCCGACCTCTAAAAATGTCGTTAAAAAAAAAAAAAATTCTCCGTCCTCTGACTTGCTTCGTATGCCTTTGCTGATAGGCTGTTCAGGAATAAACTGTAAGTGGGCCAATGCAGTTCAGAAGAACAGAATGGAACTCTGTCTTATTCCTCTAGACTTCACGCCTAACCCTCTGTCCTTTGAAGAATTCAGCGAGGGTTCTGGTTCCAGCCCATAACGTGGGTCTTTGCAGGTAGGGGGTGTTCAAGGCTTCGGTTCCCATAGGCTCTGGAGGGGCTCCTCTCCCCTGATTAGAACTGCCGGGGCCTCATCCCTGAGCGCTCGATCTACTTCGCACCAGTGCAGCCAAAATAGATGCGAAGGAAGCCAGGGGCAGAGAGAAATCGGAATTGCATATTATGACCTGAGACAAGACGTTTAGTATGGTAGTAAAATGTGATGAAAAAAACTTATGAGCCAACTGTTTTGTACTTAATATGCAAAATAGAATACAATAACCCCCAATGTATTACCCTCCCAAGAATATTCTCTGAAAATGAAGTACTTTGCTTCAACAGCAGGCTGGTCAGATGTATCGGACTTTGTCAGGAAACAGTTTACAGAGCCCCCATATCCTGTAACTATTTTATGAGTTAAACACAGTGGAAATTGTTAACTCTTATTCTCTTATGCTAGTACTGCATCAATTTCACAATCTCTTGTTGTCAAAGTAAGCAGAACTCTAGCCTTCCCTCATAGAGAATACAGATCTGTGTGCAGACCTAAGTAGCAAAGGATTCTAGGTCTGTGAAAGAAATGTGAGCTTAGACCGATAATTAGACCAGTTCGGAGATGCTAATTAAGTAACAATGCCTCTCACACATCCATACATCTTTAAATAACAGCTCTATTAAGCAATTCTTAAATGTTAGGCTATAAGCATTTGGTTTGGCAAATGCAAATCCATTTGGGGGGAGTAAAACTAAACCTCTTTGCTATGTGGCAACAAAAATGCTTAAATTATATTAAAAAAATAAACCTCAGTCTATATAGTCGATTTGATTATGGGATTAGAGCAGTATGTCTCCTTCTATACTGGGGAAAAAAAAGTTGAGTTTAAATTTAAATTTGAGATTATTTTTAGAAGCAAATTAGTAATTGTGAAAAGTAGCAGATTGATCAACCAATGGAACATTAACATTATTTTTCACTTACTAGATCATTGTTCTATCTATAAGGAGACATTTAGGTTATCTCTTTGTGATGGAATTTTAGCTCATAAACATGCTGAGAAAGACTTGCAGAATATAACTAACATTTAAAAGTGAAATGTTTTCTGGTTATCACAGGGATTACCTTTTTTCTTTCATTTCCATGCTATGAGTAACTATAGTTGTTACTATTACAACAGCAAACTCTCTACTCTCATCTTGTCCCCATGGACAATAAAAATATCTGTTGTTGATTGAGCATCTGTTATGTGTTAGCACACTTCTTTCTTTATCTAGGAGGCAGCATCTAGTTTAACACCCACAGTCACCCTGGAGTAGACAGATGGTCACATAGAGACCAAGAGGAAAGTATTCTATTGTTAAAAAAGGGGAGTGGGGGAGACAAGGAAAATTCAAGAACCCTGCCTTTCATTTGCCCTCAGTATTTATCTATAACAGACCTCACATTTGTTTTCTTTGTGTAGAACCCTTCATTGAAAACCATCTTTAGCGTGTGATATCGTCTTTTCTTGATAATTTAACCTAATGCATAATATTTATGATTTTATCCTAGACAAATATGTGATCAATAGAATATACTATATATTTCATAAATATTTGAATGTGAAGCCATATACATACTTGATGCTAAAGCTGAAACTCCAGTACTTTGGCCACCTCATGCGAAGAGTTGACTCATTGGAAAAGACCCTGATGCTGGGAGGGATTGGAGGCAGGAGAAGAAGGGGATGACAGAGGATGAGATGGCTGGATGGCATCACTGACTCGATGGGTGAACTCCGGGAGTTGGTGATGGACAGGGAGGCCTGGCGTGCTGCGATTCATGGGGTCGCAAAGAGTTGGACACGACTGAGCGACTGAACTGAACTGAAACATATAAATATGTATGCATTATTTTTATTTTAAATTTATAAAAGAATAATTGACAAATACAATTGTACATATTTAAAGAGATGATTGCATATGCATGTACATGAAGGACTGATAACCACAATGAAGATAATAGATCCATCACTTCCCATAGTTAACACAGATTCATCTGTCCTTTATGTGATGAGAATGCTTAAGATCTATTTTCAGCAACTTTTAAGTATACAGTACCATATTATTAACTAGAGTCACCAAGCTATAATTTTATGCTCTAAACGTACTCGTCTTATAACTGAAAATGTGTGCCCTTTGACCTATATCCCCTCATTTCCTCCTCCCCGCAGCCCCTGAAAACTACCATTCTGATCTCTGTTTCTATAAAATCAGTTTTGCTTTGTTGCTGTTTTTTTAAGATTCCACATATATTGTATAGTTATGTCTTTCTCTGTCTGACTTCATTTCCCTTTAGCATAAAGTCCTCCAGATTCATCCATCTTGTCACAGGTGGCAGTATTTCTTTCTTTTTAATGGCTAGGTGATATTCCTTTGAGTATAAATACCGCATTTTCTTTATCCATTCATCGGCTGAAGGACACTTACGTTGTTTCCATATGTTAGCTACTGTGAGTAGCACGGCATGAACGTGCGGTGCTGACAGAATCCGAAACGGAGCAGGATGCTATGGTCCTCCCCCACCCCAGTCCTCATCCTGCCTTTTGTCTATGGAAAAACTTCAGGCAAAAAATAATCGGAGAAGTGAGAAAATGCAGAAATGAAGGAAAACAGTCAAAGGAGACCATATAATAATGGTTTCATCATTGAGCATAGTCAAGGACCTTTAGTTCCTCTTCATGGGACATAGACCCTGTTCTGAGCCTTTTCCTGTGAGCTGACTTGTAGAGACTAAAACCCCACCAGGTGGAAGATGTTAACGGCATTATGACCAGACTGTAGCCATGACATAAGCTGCTGCAGTTCCGAGAACCAGCCTCAAGATATGGGAACAAACTGACCTTGGGGCTGAAGAGTAATAATACTTAAAGCAATCAAGATGATGCTGGCCAGACCACTGCGTGACCAATTTCAGCATGACCGGCAAAGCTGACAGTGCTTCCCTTCCTCCAGCTCTAAAAGCTCTAGCCTCGACTGTCAGTGGAGGGGGAGCTGGCCTTTGGGCAGGAGTCCACCCTACCCCCATCCTCCAGTTGCCAGGATCCAAATTAAAGCAAACTTTCCAATTTTCCTTTCTACCAGACTTGCCTCTTTATATATTTTTGAGCGGCAAGGAACTGAACCCCACTTTCCAATACAATACTGGTTTCATTTTATTTGGATATACTCCTAGGTGTAGGAGTGCTGGATCATATGGCACTTTTATTTTTACTTACTTTAGTAAAAACAGAATGTTCTAACTGCTAAGTCACTTCAGTTGTGTCCGACTCTGTGCGACCCCATAGATGGCAGCCCACCAGCCTCTCCGTCCCTGGGATTCTCCAGGCAAGAACACTGGAGTGGGTTGGCATTTCCTTCTCCAATGCATCAAAGTGAAAAGTGAAAGTGAAGTCGCTCAGTCGCGTCCGACCCTCAGTGAACCCATGGACTGCAGCCCACCAGGCTCCTCCGTCCATGGGATTTGCCAGGCAAGAGTACTGGAGTGGGGTGCCATTGCCTTCTCCAAGAATGTTCTAAAATTATTCATAAATGCATTTCCAGTGTGGTATAATGCTATTCTAGAACATTATTAAGATGTGGAAAATAATAATTCTAAATGTTACACACTCCTTAAGTTACGCATGCTGAATTGTAAAGTATATATATATAAATATATACTCAATGTTATGTGGGTACTTTAATGAATTAGAAATATAAGTAGAAATCTGTAAAACTTGAAACCAGTTCTAATTCAGTTCAACAGAAAGACTTAGAAAAGTTGGTCTATACGCAGTTGATTTGTAATTTTTGACTGGAATTACTAAATGATCATAATGATCTCATCAAAATTGCTAAAAATATATTGACAGAAATCCCAGATAGGCTGAACTCAAGTCAGTGAAAACAGTCTGCATTATGCAGTCATATTATACTAAACGACTTACCTCTGCCATTCAAAGAGCATACTGACCTATTCCAAAGACAGTATACTGGCTGTCTTTTTCTGACATACATTTCAACATTTAGTAAAGATTCTTATAAAATATAATTAGAGGAACATTTGGCCACAATGTGATACTATTTCTCCAATGTTACAAAGTGAACGTATTGCAATATAAAAAATACTCTTTATTCTAGAATGCCTTTTAAACTTAAAAAATAGTCTAGCTATCCATTTAGGGGTAATATTAGGGTTTTCGAGACTTCATGAAGAAAGGGGTAATATTAGGGTTTTTTAGACTTTATGAAGAAAAGTTATTGAAAATATGCAAAGTATCTTATTTTCCTTCATGCTCCTTGCTTCTTAGCAAGGCATATCTTAAAATTAGTATACAAGGCAAATTAGTGACTTAATGGGCTTCTAATATTTGAGATATGGTGGACCAGCAGATATAGAAACTATTGGTTGGAAAAAGACAAATCATCTTGATTCTTTTCAGCTATGTCTCATTGTCTTGTATAATCCTGATATCTAATTTCTTCTATTTTATGGTAGGAAATGTCTCTGTTGCTTTACCAAATTGGGTCAAGTGCTTAATGGGAGTCAATGTAATCCTATCAAAACTGAAGTCTTGATCAACAAGGACGCCTTTTGTCAACTCTTATTTCTCAGTAAGATACATATTATTGCTAGATGAAACTTTCTTCTGCAAACTCTTGCTAAAAGTTTCCATTCCTTCAGAAACTAGCAAAGAATCATTAGCATGTAGCTAAAGCAATTCCTGATTTTTTTTTTAAAGCTCTTTCTTATAGTATAATTGTGTGACTTTCCTTTTAGGATGAGCTACATGTGTGTTTTCAAGGCTCTTTGTAGCCAGAACATTTTGAGACATAAGTCATATAGTTTTACCTAGAAACTGATTTCAAAATAAGAACATGCATGTGTCAGAAAAAGAAAAACTGATTGCTCTCTTGTACTTTCAGAGATTTTCTATAAGGTCATAAGTCAGTGCATCTTTCTCTGTCCTATGTCCCTCTGTAAGAATAAGCTAGAAAAACATAGTGTAACTGTTCAAATTAAGTCCCCCAATTCTGGAGCTAAGCACTTCTAAGAATATAAGTGTAGAAATATTTCAGTTTTCTGAAATATGTTTTATTTTCAAATTGTCATTTAAGGTAGAGGATATTTGTTCTTGGGCTTCCCAGGTAGCTCAGTTAAAGAATCCACCTGCCAATGCAGGAGACATGGGTTCAGTCCCTGGATCAGGAAGATCCCCTGGAAAAGGAAATGGCAACCCACTCCAGTGTTCTTGCCTGGAGAATCCCATGGACGGAGGAGCCTGGTGGGGATACAGTCCATGGGGTCACCAAAGAGTCAGACTCGACTGATTGACTGAGCAGGCATATTTGTTCTTACCAGAGAATATGATTGCATCCTCCAAAAACAACAGGTCACAGCATATGGCAGAAATAAAGGGGTGAAAAGTTGGAGGTTTAGGGAAGAGCCGTCTGGTAGGTTCCGTTGGAAGGAGCTGTGAGACCTGAATGTGTTGCTCCAGGGTCAGCAGACACCTTGGTGCCTCCTTGTCTCCATCTCCTGGCTGAGGACGGCTAACCTGCCTTCCATTGCTTAGTGACCTGAGATCGGGGGTCCTTCTCACATGTAGTGGCAGTGAACTGGATTGTGTGGGGAAATGGTTTAGCCCAGCACAGAGGAAATGAAACTCAAACATGGTCTAGACCCAAATACAGCTCTTTGGTTCTTATTCCAAAAGCTGTGTGGTAGCAATTAGTACTTGTTCCATGTTTGGTATTGACTGTTGATCGTGAGACTATCCTTTGGAAACAGAGCATTTTTAAGAAATATTAAGTAAGCATTGTTTCACAGAAAAGTTGCACCTTGCCCAAGCTAAGACTCACTGGTGATCCCTTGGGTGCTGTCTCTCTGATGTAATCCACTATAAAAGCCATTTTACCCTGATCAGAAGTTTTTCAGAAAAATATGGCTATTTTCTGCACAGAGATCAGACTGCAAGTACAGATATATCTAAGAAATGTTTCTGTACCCAAAGATGAATGATGTGTTGTCCGGACATGTGAGCAAGCAGTGAGCCAGTAGCTGCTGAATTCAGGTTCTGACCACGTACACATGGCCTTTGTGATCCATAGCTGCCCACTGCCCCCCTCCCTCATGATCTTCTGCAGCATCACTGACCAGGCTCTGGGGGGTGCACATAATAGCAGATTCATGGGAGAAAGGAGGAAAATGAAGTTAAGGAAGGGGGTCGCACATGTCCATGATTCCCAAACTGTGTTGGGCACTTGAATCACCTGGAAGTATTCTAGAAAACGTGCATTCTGAATCACAAAGCCTTGGGTGGGACCTGAGATTCTTCATTTCTAACAAGCTCGCAGCTGAAACCAGCTCTGCTGGCCTGCAGACAGCCCTCAGAGTAGCAAATATTGATTTCTCCATTCTTATAGGGAATTAATCAGCACCTGAAAAGTGTTCTGAAGGTTTACTGTTAAGACATTTTTGAGCAGAACATGGTTAAGTAGAATAAGTGAAACTCACATCAAGAGACGGCCTGGTATCAAATAATAAACTTGGAAGTCAGTATCCTATAGTGTGATTATATGGCTTTTTCATTTCCTTCTTGTCTGCTGAGGCTATTTTTTCAAATCTGATGAGCCCTATTCTGTATGCGTTATTTCAAAAATAAAAAAAAATGTGTGTTAAGTTCACATACTAAATAGTTTTTGATTTCTTAAAAGCTCAACTTTGGCAAGAAAACTTAAGGATAAATAAAAAATAGGAGAGACAGCTTTCTAAATGCATTTTTAATTGACAGCTAGGGACTGCTTATCATCCTGTGTTAAGATGGCACAGACTTCCCAGGTGGCTCAGTGGTAAAGAATCTGCCTGCCAATGCAGGAGACATGAGTTTGATCCCAGGTTCAGGAAGATTCCCTGGAGAAGGAAATGACAATGAATTCCAGTAATCTTGCCTGGGAAATCCCATGGACAGAGGAGCCTGGCAGGTTAAAGTCCATGGGGTTGCAAAAGAGTCAGCGAAACAACAACATAAGATGGTGCTGCTGCTGCTGCTAAGTCGCTTCAATTGTGTTCGACTCTGTGCGACCCCATGGACGGCAGCCCACCAGGCTCCCCCATCCCTGGGGTTCTCCAGGCAAGAACACTGGAGTGGGTTGCCATTTCCTTCTCCAAGATGGTAGTATTAGGAGTTATTCCATAACGGTCACAAAGGGGGTTTCAGCTAATTTGCTAATCACTAGATGAACACACAGGTTGGGATGAGTGTTTTCTGTTGGGTTTCTGTGAAATGTGTAGGAGCTCTCTGTCTCCAGAGTCCAACGTGTTCCTGATGACAAAGGTGAAGGGCAGACTGAGTTTAATCCTGGGATCTGCCAAGAACTGGTGAGCAGATACAAAAGAAATGTTCTCCGGGTTTTAAGATCAATATCTTCTTTATATGAAATGTGGTCTCTGTTGACTCACAATCAGAATGTTTGCAAGTTAAAAGTTAACTTTAAAATAAGCAGAATGTGGGGCAAATGTATCCCTTGGCAGGTTGACTAGATTTCTGTTTGATAAATCATTGTTCTGATTCCTCCTGATCATCTTAGAGACAGTGTATAGATTTCCCTTTAGGATCCTCATCATTGCCAATAAGCACAAACATTTGTTAAATTTCTATTATATCTCAGGCACAGACTAGACTGCTTCATTTCCCTGGAAACCATAACCATAGACATTTAATGAGTCAAAATACAAAAAGTCAGGAAAAGTGCTGATTTATCTTCAGTGCTGAGAGATCAGAGGATGCAGGGATAGTGAAGTTTGAGACCTGACATTGTCATGTCAGGTCACAGGGAAAAGATGCTTTGCAAAAAGAAACACAAGTGTTTTCATTAGTGAAGGGGTATTTATGTAAATTTCCCGGATTCTGAACCCTAAGCAACTAGACATATTCTTCAGTTCAGTTCAGTTCAGTTGCTCAGTCGTGTCGGACTCTTTGTGACCCCAAGGACTGCAGCACCCTGGGCCTCCCTGTCCATCACCAACTCCCGGAGTTTACCCAAACTCATATCCATTGAGTTGGTGATGTCATCCAACCATCTCATCCTCTGTCATCCCCTTCTCCTCCTGCCTTCAATCTTTCCCAGCATCAGAGGCTTTTCAAATGAGTCAGCTCTTCGCATCAGGTGGCCAAAGAATTGGAGTTTCAGCTTCAGCATCAGTCCTTCCAATGAATATTCAGGACTGATTTCATTTAGGATGGACTGGTTGGATCTCCTTGCAGTCCAAGGGACTCTCAAGACAAGTTTTCAAAAATACTGAAACAAAAATTCATATCCTGAAAATGGCATAACATAAATTGTGTTACTTAACAAAATGTCTTTTTAATAGGTTTTTTTTTTTTTTTTTCCTTTCAAATCCTCTATATTGTCTTTAGGAAGCTTTCAGTATATATTGAGAATGAGATTAAGTTTTGGTTTAATTCATAATGTTAAGATGTTCTTCCCAGAATAGCTTTTAAATGTTAGATTAATTCTAATATGTTTTATGATTTATTTCTATGCATTAAATAATCCCCTAAAAGGATGTGTGGTAACATTGTCTTGTTCACATCTCTCCGATGGTGCTTATGGTGAGTACAGCACTAGGGTTAGTTATCTGCATGTCTTACCCACAGACAAAACTATAAATTCTTTGCAAACCAGTACCGTAACTTTGTTTGTTTGTTTTTGTCATTTTTTAGCACATCAAACAAGCACCTTTGCTTATTGGGAACTCTGCTTCTATTTGCATATTAATAGATTGAATCTGCTGCTCATTAAATAGCAATTTTAGGTAATTCTATCATATGTCTTCATGTACACTTCCAGAAATAACTAATGGGCAAAATTATTTAAATAAGTAAAGAAAACTTCAGAGGTTAAGATTTTTTTATTAACCCACCAAGAAAAATTCGATTGAAAACATTTTGCTTTTTTTTTTCTTTTTTGTTTGTTTTGGTTTCCTGGTGTGTTCAAATTTTGGTAGCTTGGTCCAGGAGACACCAATGTGCAAATGGAAGATTGGGACTCATTTTAATACTGTGCTTACCTTTGTGATCCTTTGGATGTTTGAAAAATCTCTTACCTGAAATAGAATTGAACAGATTGAGAAGACTAAGAATTTCACAAAGCCTTCAGAAGTGGAAGGTCGACCATTACGCATGCCATTCAAGTGCACGTTTTCACCCAAATGTGTCCATCCTCACACAACGGGACTGAAGCTAAGGTCATTAACTTTATACACAGGTGTGGTGTAGGTTTCATAGAAACAATGAAAAAGTACTTGACAGTTAATAGTCTAACAACCACTGAGATGTACAGGTATATATATATATATCATGAAATTATATGAGTATATATATATATCACATATATAGTATATCATATACATATATATCATGAAATTATATGAGTACCATAGTATATGTAAACCACATATTGATATTAGACAGATTAGGGTTAGTACCAATATTTATTTCATTAAAGAAATAAATTGTCCTCACCTCCTAATTCACTTTATATAGGGAGAAATCTCAAGTGAAGCTTTAAAATTGGAAAGTCAACTTTCTCATGATTGTACAATTGTGTCGAACTTTCGTGTAAAAAAAGTCAACTACTGGGTTTTGTTTTGTTGTTTTGTTATTGAACTTGTTCTCCAGTTCCTTGTTCTATTAGTTTTGTGCTTCTCTATTTTCTGTACTCTTCAGTGTTTCTGAATTCCACCACTTATTAACATGTCCCCCAGAGAAAGTGATTTTTAATAGAAGAAAGAGGTTTAGACTATCATACAAATATCTAATATTTTATATTTTTTTTCAAAATTTTTAAAAAATCGACAGATTTCTGGCTGAAATGTGTGGTTTGAAATAACCTTTTCTGTAACATGATACCATCAGTTTGATAATTTGAAAAAAAAGTGGAACTCCCATAAAACAATACTTATGATCTCATTTTTCATAAAATATATTGTGATACTTATTCTCTGGTGGGTCAGTTGGTAAAAATCAGCTTGCAATGCAGGAGACCCAGGTTTGATCTCTGGGTCAGGAAGATCCCCTGGAGAAGGGCATGGCAACCCACTCCAGTATTCCTGCATGGAGAATCCCATGGGCAAAGGAACCTGGGGGGCTATAGTCCGCAGGGTCATAAAGAGTTGGATATGACTGAAGTGACTTAGCATGCACCCATGCACAAAGACAAACTGAGTAAATGGACTGCTGCTGCTGCTGCTAAATCGCTTCAGTCGTGTCAGACTCTGTGCGACCCCAGAGATGGCATCCCACCCGGCTCTACTGTCCCTGGGATTCTCCAGGCAAGAACACTGGAATGGGTTGCCATTTCCTTCTCTAATGCATGAAAGTGAAAAGTGAAAGTGAAGTCGCTCAGTTGTGTCTGACTCTTCACGACACCATGGACTGCAGCCTACCAGGCTCCTCTATCCCTGGGATTCTCCAGGCAAGAGTACTGGAGTAGGTTGCCATTGCCTTCTCTGAGTAAATGGACTAGCAATTAGTAATACTAGGCAAGTGTGTGTGTCTTTTAGAGAAGGTTTACTCAATAAAAATGCAATTTTAATAGATAAATGAGTGTAAATATATTTTAGTGATAGAAAACTCAGACAAATCTTTATGTTTGGATCATTTTAGTAGAAACAGCCAATTTACCACCTGATGGCTATATAATCTAGCTGTAAGAAAGCTACCTAATCCAGGCCATAGGATTTGGGATGCAATGGAGTGATGAATGCAAAACAAGATTGCACTCCATAATTCAAGTCTAGAAAGCTGACCAGAAAATGTAAATCAACCCCCCCAAAATCACACTATTAATTCTGATTGATGTTATAAACTCTAATAAAGGGTCTGGGCTGGGAGAAATTTTGAAACATTTGGCTAAAAAGAGATTTGAAGACAACTGTCAGATTCATTTTTCACCTTCATGTCTAGCCTTCATTACCATGCCTCAATGAGAATTGATTATATTACTGGAGAAGTGCATATCTCTGTAATGAAGAAATATTATAACATCTTCGGTTCTCAATCCTGCAGGGAAAGAATTAATAACTAATCACATAATCTCTTCTGTAATTTATTCTTCATAATCCTTAAAGTATAACATAACTAATACTGTTAAAGGAAGTGAAAATCAGAAGACTATTAATATTTGTTGTTTTCAGTACTGTCTTCTTATTTTGGCTTGATTGTGATGAAAGCAGTCAATTTGAAATGCATTATAAAATTTGAAATCTATTATGCCTGATTTACCTAGTGGATGTTCAGAAGAAGAAAGTGAAAAGAATAATCTTGAAAAGAAAAATAAATTCCTTTGCCAGTCTTTTGGACTTCTGCCAAAATCAAAGCAATAAAGATTATGAAAAAAGAGAGAGTTTGAAGATGATGACTTCTGGTTACTTTAAGTGGGAACATTGTTCCCTTTCCTTTTAAGTTTCAAGAAATGGAATTAAGTGTCAGAGTTTAGAATTGCTACTTAAAAGTGGTACATATTAAATAGTTGTTCCTGTTAACTTGGGCATATTACATGAGAAGATTGGAATACAGGACTTTGAGCTTAAATAGCAACTGAGCAAAATTAAAGGCCTTCAGAGAAAATGAAATGGGAGATCCAGATGAAAGTATTTCAGTGACAAAATGTTAAAGGCAATCTCTGATTACCCTAAGCTGAAATGTCAGGCAAAGCACCAGATAAAGGTTAAATTTTTAAAAAAGAAAAATGTATGAAGGCTCATCTCTCACCACTGCAACCCCTCTCATAACGTTCCCCTCTTCTTTCCTACTGATTGAAAAGAGGAGAAATAAAATGTCTAAGAGGGAAAATATTCCCCCTTAATCCTTGACTATCAGCTATGAAAAGAGCTGAAGACACAGAGCTGTATCTAATATGGGGAATGCGTGTGTGCTAAGTCACTTCAGTGGTGTCCAACTTCATGTCACCCCATGGACTGTGGCCCGCCAGGCTCCTCTGTCCATGGGATTCTCCAGGCAAGAATACTGGAGTGGGCTGCCAGTCGTCCAGGGCATCTTCCTGACCCAGGGGTCGAACCCACATCTCTTATGGCTCCTGCATTGGCAGGCAGGTTCTTTATCACTAATGCCATTTGGGGACTATTTCCCTCTGAATATGTCCAGTCAGGAGGGTGCTGATCACCAGAGAATTCACAACCACCTCAATTTATATTCAAAACTTTTAATTGCCATTTAATGTCATCATTTGAAGGAAACTAGCATTTT
This sequence comes from Bos indicus x Bos taurus, assembly GCF_003369695.1. Classification (NCBI taxonomy): domain Eukaryota; kingdom Metazoa; phylum Chordata; class Mammalia; order Artiodactyla; family Bovidae; genus Bos; species Bos indicus x Bos taurus. Next base: position 5,532,661 of record NC_040099.1, on the reverse strand, counting down.
GTGGGGAAAAGCAACTATTGATGAAGATTGGAGAAAATCACTAGGAATATTTGAGTGTGCATGTGTCCACACGTGTTAGGGTGGAGGATGTATAATCTTATTTTATAAATTCTAAAACCACATTTCAGATTATATGAAATCATTGAACCCAGGTCTCCTGCATTGCAGGTGGATTCTTTATTGACTGAGCCACCAAGGAAGCCCAAGAATACTGGAGTGGGAAGTCTATCCCTTCTCAAGGGGATCTTCCTGACCCAGGAATCAAACCAGGGTCTCCTGCATTGCAGGCAGATTCTTTACCAGCTGAGCTACCAGGGAAGCCCTTTAAATAATCTCCACTTCATTTATCATGGGCATTTTTAAAGTCATTTAAATACAAATGTAAAATTAAATAACAGCGACATGTGGGCGGCTAGTCGTGTATATGTGACAGACCCCCAGTAGAATCTCTGGACACCAGCGGGTGGGTGAGTGTCCACCACTGGCAATTCTCCTTGCATGTTGTCACATGTCATTGCTCTGACGGATAATAACTGTTGGCCTGACCACCCTGCGACAGAACAACTGGGATCTCCATGCCTGTCCTCTCCTGCTCTGCCCCAGACACTGTTTCCTCTGCTGGTTGTAATCTGAATGCCTTAAGTGTATCACACGGTAACTGTGCACCTAGTTCTTTACTTAGTTCAAAGAGAATGAGGTGGTTAGATAGCCATGTCACCAACTCAATGGACGTGAATTTGAGCAAACTCCACGAGACAGTGTAAGACAGAGCAGCCTGGCGTGCTGCAGTCCGTGGGGTCACAGAGTCAGACATAACCTAGTGACTGAACAACAACAAGGAGAGTTCCTCCTAGGGAATCCTTCAACCTGAGGGCTGTCTTTGGGACCTCCCAAACTCATGGGTTGGATGTGCAAGGGAGGATGTGCAAGGATTCTGCCCCCTTTATGCCAGTATCTGGTCCTGTTGCTTCATTACCCATACACTGTGACAATGCAGCTGTCTGAAGGAGCAGGGGAGCACGCATTGCAGTAAAGGGTGGATACGGGAAGCATGGACCACCCGAAGATCAGAAGTCAGCTCACAGGTAATTTACAAATATCTTTGCTGTATTATAGTATATATAAAGTTTTAAAACATCAGTAGACATTAAAGCTATCAAGTGCCATCTGACACAGTGAGTCATAGCCCACCAGTTCTCCCTGGACTGACAATGTTAAGGGTCTTTGATGTCATTGCTTTGTGTTCCCTGGTGGCTCAGAGGATAAAGAATTTGCCTGCCATGCCAGAGACCCGGGTTCAATCCCTGGGTTGGGAAGATCCCCTGGAGAAGGAAATGGCAACCCACTCCAGTATTCTTGCCTGGAGAATCCCATGGACAGAAGAGCCTGGCGGGCTACAGTCCACGGGGTCGCAGAGTCGGACACGACTGAGCGAGTTCACGCACTATGTCATTGCTCTGGGTGTCCAGGCAGCATCGAACTAGATATTCTGTGCAACACAATCAGGAGTGGAACACCAACCAATTATGTCGGCAGTTCACAAGCTCACTTTCCTTAGGTGAAAAAGATGACTTCCCCGCAGCCTGCCTAGACCAGGTGAGATGAACATTCAACAGCTCTGAGAAGCCAGGGAAGACTTACTCGGCCCAAACTCCCAGGGAACACTATTTTGGATTTGATAGTGTTTATGGTTTGCTTTCATTTTAATGTAAAACATAACTCATTGTCGAATATTTAAATTAGGGAAAACTCCATTGACCATTAGAGCAGAAAGTGCTATGAAGGGCAAGAGGATGGGACACCTTGGTGAATGTAGGGTTGGGTATGTTTTTGAAAAGTCATTTGAAGCAAGCACTTTTCATCATGGCTGCCAGCCTGGATTCAAAACACTGCTGCTAAGTCGCTTCAGTTGTGTCCGACTCTGTGCGACCCCATAGACGGCAGTCCACCGGGCTCCCCCATCCGTGGGATTCTCCAGACAAGAACACTGGAGTGGGTTGCCATTTCCTTCTCCAATGCATCAAAGTGAAAAGTGAAAGTGAAGTCGCTCAGTCGTGTCCGACTCTTAGCGACCCCATGGACTGCAGCCCATCAGGCTCCTCCATCCATGGGATTTTCCAGGCAAGAGTACTGGAGTGGGATGCCATTGCCTTCTCCAACGTGAACAGACCCATTTGACTTTTTTGGATAATGCAAAGCTGGGTGACATGCAGACACCGATGACATTATTTTGTTTAGATTTTGAAAGAGCACTTCCTGTGGTATAGGAGATGAAAAGCCATTCTGAAATGCTGTCTCTTGGTGTGGCTAAAATCAAACAAGTGTATTCAAAGGTGGTTAAAAAAAAAGATATGAAGCACCTTGATTTGTAGTCAGTCTAAGGCTCTCTCCTCTGTGGCATTTGTTAATTTTTTATATGCTCATTGATCCAGTATCTATGATTTTGGTCCTTTGCTCCAAGAGGAGAATAGTATCAGCTCTCTCCACTCTGAGCCCAGGAAGGAGCTCATTGAACAGAGAACAGTCAGAAGTGGAGGCTTATTCTTCCAGCTCCCTGCTGCACCAGCGCCTAACAAAGCAGTCGTTCTTCAGAGGCCGAAGGGCTGTGTGCACCCACACCCAGCTGCCCCCGACCCGTCCTGCCTAAAAAGGAGGGGAGCAGGGAGGCTGGTCCCTTCCTGCTCTGGGAACGCAGACCTACCTTGGGGAGCGACCACCTGTGCAGGAGTGGGCAGGACTCTTGTCTGGTCCAGGAGGTAACCGAGCAAGTCAGGTGTGCCAAGAAGAGGGCGGGGCTGTTTCCGTGTCTCTAACGAATATCATGTGACATGCTTTTTCAGCTAAAGCCTTCAAAAAATGTTGTAGTAGCCTGGGGGATTATAGGAAAAATTGGGGATAAATATTGTATTGAGTTGCGTCTTTCTTGGGACAGCAGATGGCAAACTATGGCCGATGTACCGAACACAGTCACCCTGACCCGGTTTTATCCACCACCCTCTGATTTCACTACCATGGTGGAGCCAAGTGGTTGTGACTTAGATAAGATGTCTGTAAAGCCTAAGCGGTTTACTATTTGGTCCTTTAGAGAAAAAGTTTACTGACCCCTATAAGTAGACATGTATACAACATGAAGTTTTATACTATGCAAGTTTAATACAAAACATAAGTACTGTGTATAACATTGTAATAGTTGTAAGTGGTCTTGAGATTAAAGATAGATACAGATATGTATGATGTATGTATATACATATATACTTGCATACGTGTGTCTCAGTCGTGTCTGAATCTTTGCTACCCCGTGGATTTTAGCCCACCAGGCTCCTCTGTTCAAGGGAATTTTCCAGGCAAGAATGCTGGAGGGAGTTGCCATTTCCCCTTCCAGGGGATCTTCCCAACCCAGTGATCAAACCTAAGTCTCCTGCATTAGCAGGTGCATTCTTTACCACTGAACCATCAGGAAAGTCCTGATGCGTGCATGTATATATTGTATTTCTATTAAGTTTGAAAAGATAGTCTAGAAGTCAGAGACAGGAAGCAAAACAAAGAAATCATATATTTGGAATTAATATTTAGAAAATTATGGGGAATATGAGAAATTAGTCTTCAAACTGGAAGGAAATTTAAATGATAATAAAAATATTTAACACCTGGAACAAAATTTTCTGATTGCTTACAATTTATGATTTTAGGTCTTTACTGTAGAAACCATCTCCCTGATCTGAACATGTCTTTAAATTTCTTCCTCTCTCCTTTTCTGTCTCCATCTCTCTGTCTTCCTCCTACCAGCTCCAATTTAATATAGCACTTCTCTGATGATTTGGCACGGTCTCTCTCTCTAACAGGAACTTAAGAATTTGGATGTATTAACAGTGCATACATTATTTATTAACTTGCACCAGGAGTAATTTTGCAATTGGCAAGCTTTAGAAAGCTGCAGAAAACTATCACCCCCTGCCATCATGGTCCGCATTACCTCTCAGCAGTCCCTGACAGAGGAAAATATTAGACAGGAGCCTTCACTTCTTGTCAGCTGGATCTGAAAAGTATAACAAATTGCTTGTTTCATTCACAATTTCCCCCTCTGTCCAGGCAGCAATAAGTGTGTATTAGCCTGAAGGCTTAAAAGTGCATAAACATTCATCTCAACATGCTCTGGAAGCACTCAGGAATTAGTATTATGATCCATCAGTGGGGGGAAAGTGAATGGTGTCCTGAAACACGAGGCATGTTTTCATGAACTTTGGCAGGAGGTCTGCGATGCCAAGTCACTGAGCTGGCGTCAGGTTACACGGCTCCTTCTGCTGCGGTAACTGATCACAAACAGAAGCAAGTCACAGCCCTGTACACGTGCGTTGCTTGTTTGAAGTGTCTGGTGCTACCCATGGGGAACAGTCAGCAAGGCAACATTTGGGACTTCATTTACAACAGATAAGCGCTATCTGAAAGGAGCTATGCATCAGACACATTGAGTTTGTGTGTGTGAGAGCTGAAGATTGATATGGTGTGTGAGGACCATGGCTGGAGTGGAGGGTGGGCGTGTGGAAGATGCAGGAGTGAAAACAGCATTGAGTGATGGTTAACAGGAGGACACAGCACTTCTCTAGCTGAGGAATGCAATTACAGAGGCGGGAAAAAAGGCTTTTGAATTGAGATACATTATTTTCTCTCCTCTTGGGATAAAGAACACATTTGAGTCAGTCCTAATGAGGTGGATAAACCTAGAGCCTATCATACAGAGTGAAGTAAATCAGAAAGATAAAAACAAATATCGTATATTAACACACACACACACGGAATCTAGGAAAATGGTACTGATGCACCTATTTGCAGGGAGACACACACACGGACCACAGACGTGAGGGCACAGGTGGGGAAGGAGAAAGTGAAGTCGCTCAGTCGTGTCCGACTCTTTGCGACCCCATGGACTGTAGCCCACCAGGCTCCTCCAGCCATGGGATTCTCCAGGCAAGAATCCTGGAGCGGATTGCCATTTCCTTCTCCAGGGAATCTTCCCGACCCAGGGATCGAACCCAGGTCTCCCGCATTGCAGGCAGACGCTTTAACCTCTGAGCCACCAGGTAAGCCCAGGGGAAGGAGAGGGCGGGACAAACTGAGAGTAGCAAGGAGACACATACACCCCCATGTGTGGAAAGGACAGCCAGTGGGAAGTTGCTGCAATGTGCAGGGAGCTCAGCCCGGTGCACTGTGACCCCGTAGAGGGGTGGGGTGCGGAGGGAGGTGCGAGGGGGGTTCAAGAGGGAGGGGACACGTGTATACTTATGGCTGACCCATGCTGATGTGTGGCAGAAACCAACACAATACTGCAAAGGAATTATTCTCCAATTAAAGATAAATTTAAAAACAAGATATAGTCCAAACTTAATCATCAGTTCTCAGTATGTCATTTATGGTATTAGAGTGGCTAGGGACATATTTGACCTAACTTGACTGACCTCTCTTTGACTAGCTTTGGCTCAAGGACAGTGAAAAAAAATTTTTTTTTCATCCCACCATATTGTTTTGTTTTTATTTTGTGTTTAAAAAGAAGGCAATATGGCACAAATGCTAAATATACATTTAGAGCCTTAGTGGAAACACCATAGTGGAAAATGAATCCTACTTGTGAGGAGGTAGTTTAAAATTTTAGTCTTTCAGGGGTAATTTAGGTTTGACGTTTTGTGAAAATGCCTTCATGATTCACAGGGTTTTTAGAAGCCAGTTACCTTAGTGATTTTATTTATCTTTCTGAAACTGTCTGACAGTTGAAATGTACTTGGTTATACCTGCTGGCAGTTGCTAGTTTTAAATTACAGGAAATTGAAAGCAAGTTGCTTCTGGGACACTGAACTTAGAATTTCTTTCTTATTTTGGCAAATGCTGTGTGACTAGTAGTGTAAGTAATACCACTGTAAAGTTTTTGTCTTAATATTTAGGGATGCCTCACATTAAAACGAGCAGATAGTTAAATTTATTCAAAGACATAGGTGTACAATAGACCTAGATGTGTATCTGCAGGCACATACATGTACACACACACACACACACACACACTCAGCTTTAGAAAATAATGAATATGTACTATGAATCTAGAGATTAAATTACAATTAAATAAAACTAGACTTACGTTATGAAGGAGGAAACCAAAAAGGCTCAGTACGCACAGATTAAATTTTCTCAGTTAATTTAGTCTACTGAATGGTCAAAATTTCATCAAACTAGACCAACACAATAAGCTGTTACTCATATAAGCCTTGAAAGATGAGTTAAAGATCCTCTTGAACCAAGAATTTTATAGTCTCCCCCTGAACCAAGGAGAATAGTATAGTCTGATCATTCCTGTCCCTCCCAAGTCCCCATGTTGAAATCCTACACCTTAATGTGATGGGATTACGGGATCGAGCCCTAGGGAGGTGATGGGTCATGAGGTTTAGCCTCAGGAATGGAATTAGTGACCTCATCAGGAGACCTCCTCAGAGCTGTTGCAGGAAGGGGGACCCCTTCCAGGGCCCAAAACTGGGCTCTTGTCTAACACTCGGAGATGAATTGTCCTAGGAGACACATGTGCTGACAAAGCAAGAGATTTTATTGGGAAAGGGCACCGGGTGGAGAGCAGTAGGGTAAGGGAACCCAGGAGAAATGCTCTGCCGCATGGCTCACAGTCTCGGTTTTATAGTGATGGGATTATGGGTGGTCTTTGGCCAATCATTCTAATTCAAAGTCTTTCCTGGTGGCGCATGCATTGCTCAGCCAAGATGGATGCTATGAGGGTTCTGGGAAGTGGACGGACACGCGGTGTCTCCTTTTGATCTTTCCCGAACTCTTCAGGTTGGTGGTGGCTTATTAGTTCTGTATTCCTTATCAGATCTCCTGTCATAAAACAACTCATGCAAATGGTTACTATGGTGCCTGGCCAGGGTGGATGGTTTCAATCAGTGTGCTTCCCCTAACAGAGCTCCCTGGGTCCTTCCACCCCATGAGGACACAGCAAGGAGATGCCTGCTATGAAGCCCTGATCTGATCCTGCACCTCCGGTTTCCAGAACCCTGAGAAACATTTGCTGTGCATAAGGACTCGTCTGTGGGATTTTATCAGCCTTCAAGGGCTAAGACATGAGGGATGTCAAAAGTGTGAAAGTGTGCTGGTCTTTAAACTAGACTCTGCTTCTGGAGGCTGAAAAGTGAATTCCCTCCCCCCAGAAAAGTCCATTTCATAGCCTGTGGAAGTTCAAAGCTCCTCCTAAAATTTCTGTGTGTTTTAGAAGCTTATTTTCTAGCAGTCACCCCTTCTTCCAAATTCTTGCCTGTGCGGAATTGTTATTTCAATTATGAGTCATCTCACCACTGTTTTGTGTTAGCAGCCTCTGGCAATCCACTTCCGGCTGAATTGCTATAAGCACACCCAGGCATGTGAGAAGACACACACACACGCACACACACACACACACACACACAGGGAATCAGAAGATGTAGAGTAGGAAGAGTGGAGGGATACACGGACAAGGCAATTTCATATTAAACATTCTACACTCTTATGCCTTACACCACATGATAGCAAACATCTGAGATCATTTCTTCTAGTTCCTCTTCCCCTCTTTTCTTTTCAATTTCTTCCTCCTGGATTATTTGCAGAATTCCAAAATCTCTGTGATGCAGAGCAGTTTGGCTCCCCTCAAGTCCCTCCAGGCTTCCTTTTTGCATTTCAAGCATCTCAACAAGTTTAGCAGAACAGAAGACCTTTCTCTTAATAACAAGTTAGAAAGCAGTTGCAATCATATATTGCATTATATTTTGCCTTCATGTTTATACATCACACAAGTTAAATTCAATCAAGAACTAAACATTTTCATATAGAGATGAACGGCTCTAGGGAAAGTATTACACTTAAAAAGATTTATCTCTTGTCTTTTTTAACAAACTTATTTCCACCCTGTTCTCTCTCAGAACCTTCTGTTTCACCTCATTAACTTTTGTATGAATATTTACCTCCTCTGTCAAACAGCCATGTCCATAATTTTGAAAGTATGACATCCTGTGTTTAATTAGATCATATTCTGAACTGTGGGGCTTCCCTGGAGGCTTAGGTGGTCAAGAATCCACCTTTCAGTGCAGGAGATTCAGGTTTGACCCCTGGGTCTGGAAGATTTCGGAGAAGGGAATGGCAACCTACTCCAGTATTCTTGCCTGGAGAATCCCATGGACAGAGGAGCCTGGTGGGGTACAGACCATAGGGTTGCAAAGAGTCTGAGTGATTGATTAACTCTCTGAACTACAGAAATCCCTTGGGCCATCATCAAAGCACACCCTGGCTCCAGGCTTGAAGCGAATCCACTCACTTGACACTAACTCAGCACTTTTCAAATATTGGTCTCATGATGTTAACCATCTTAAAGATCTGGGTGACCTACATAGAGTTTCTGTTTATGAAGGTCATATCCAGGATGTGCTGGAGCAGAAGGGCACAGACTCTCTGGAACCGACTCTGAAGGTTGACTCAACTTTACATGGAGTGACTCACATTCTTAGTTTGAAAATGCCCACGTTGCCAGTATTTCAGTGTGTGGTGGAGCCAGCTGGCAAGGATGCCTGTGAAATTTTCAAGAATTTTGCAAACTGGTGTTTAAAAAAGGTTCATTATTAAAAAGTAATTTGCATACTTACAAATCAATAATTTATATTAAAACCCAAAGTAGTAAATATTCAAAACTCACTGCTTTTCATTTTACTATGACCTTCTCCTATTTTTTTTTTTTGAGGTTATCTATGTCTGGTCTGTCTGTAAGAGGTGGAAATACTATATTTTGTTTTGATGTGCCCTGTGTTTTCATTACTGCCTGTTGGATAATGTTAGACTGGTGGCCTGAAATTGGCCATGGAAGGAATATTTACACCACAACAGCTGACAAATGCTAGCAAGTAAGGCTTTGGAGAAGGAAATGACAATTCATTCCAGTATTCTTGCCTGGAAAATCACATGGGCTACAAGCCTGTCGGGCTACAGTCCATGGGGTCGCAAGGAGTCAGACATGACTGAGCAACTGAATATGCATGCATGCCAGGCTTGATGTTGCTTTGTTGATTTAAAAAATATTAGGAATGAAGATTATAAAGTTGCTTTTATTTTATGAAAAGTATAAAAAATTGAAGAAATAATCTTCTTGTATTAAAAAACATTATCTAATTCAGCTTAAAAGCCGTTTATATGAATGAGTGATGTTCCAACTCAAGGACTTGTTGTTTCAAGGTTGTTTCACTTGTACATGCAGACATTTATGTTGGTACTCCTCTCGGAGAACAAGATATTTAATGTTTACCATCACATGTCACTGGAGTACATTTCACAAGGAAATTGGCAAATACTTCAAATCATGACTTTTTTTTTATAAATTCCCCAGAGTGTTAGAGTACCAGCATGCCAGTGGTAATTTTTATCAATATTTAACATATTAAAAAATTCTTATTAATGCATTTGATAATAATAAACCCATTAGAGGCTAACATAAATAATATTTTAGAAGAAATAAACTGACAGCACAATTTTAACAAATTAACTGGATTCACCAAAGCAAAAATTAACTTAGTGAGAAGAATGGTATTATTTTGCATTTTTGAAAATCTTTTTCCATGTCCCTTTAATACAAGACAGCTGGATTTTTCTACTTCTGGAATCAATCTGTTGTGATAAATTATTTTGCTTTAAATATCTGAAGAAAAATCAGTTTTATTAAGATCTGTAGTCTAGAAAGGGAAAAACTCAGAAATCCACTGAAAGGGTTTCAGGGACTGGGGTGTGTGTGTGTGTGTGTGTGTGTGTGTATGTGTGTATGCACGTGTGTGAGCGCTCAGTTGTGTCCAACTCTTTGTGACCCCATGAACTGTAGTCTTCCAGGCTTCTCTGTCCATGGGATTTTCCAGGCAAGAATACTGGAGTGGGTTGCCACGCCCTCCTCCAGGGGATCTTCCTGACCCAGGGATCAAGCTCATGTCTCCAGCCTCCATACCCGACATTAGCAGGCAGGTTATTATTTTTTTTTTTTTCACTACTTGAACCACTGGGAAACCCCAGGGGCTGGTATTTAGTATCTATTGTTGATGCATTAATATTGAACTCTGACCAGCAGCACTGCAACTCATGCCTGAAAAAAGCTTATCTAACACAGGTATTTTCTCCATAAGACACATTGCAGCCTTCCTGTGCTTTAGGAAACCGAAATTAATTAAACAAGGAGGACATTAGACCCAGGGGGTCTCATGCCCGGGTGGCCTTCATAGGTAAACCAAAATCTAATCTGGTAACTGCCTTACGGTGATAGCATTGAAACCTAAGGACGGCCAACCACAAGGCGCCCACCAGCCGTTAAGCTGCATCCAGCGCACAGCATCCCTGCACTGCTTCCGCTCCAGTTCCTGTGTTCTCAACCACTTCCTGTTCGGCACTGCCAAGTCACATCAACTTTTGCTCAAATACATTCTTAAAATTTGCGCTATGCCAGTTTATCTTTTAACACAACATTAACTGACACTTCAGCACTGCTTTTGGGGGTCATTTTAAACAGGAAAATCACCAACAATAAACTACAAAAAAGGAGCTTGATTCCCATCTGAGAACTGAAGCAAGAAGAGACAGCATTGTCTGGTGCAGCCATAGCTGGGAAAGTAGCTAAAATTTTTCACTGCTCTGAGCGTGTCTGTGAATGACTGCAAAAGAGCTGACAGATAGAGATTTTGAGGTTCCAAATAAATTTTGGCAAAAGGGTGCATTCACAAATACAGAATCCATAAGTAATGAAGATCGAACATGTTTATATATGTATCTGTGTCTACATATATGTGTACACAGTATCACCAAAAAAATTTTTAAGGGTTTCATGCACAAATAAGAATATCATTTTAGGACAGTAGCTTTGGTATTTTAAAGTAATGATGCAGTGCAAGATGGTGAGTGAAGTATTTTAAAGTGCAATTAGAAAACAAAAAAAGTTGAAAAAAATACAGGATTGTGTTCAGACCATAGTGTGAATCTTGGAGATTTAGATGTTAATTTATCTATCCTGCTTCCTGAATGAGTGCCAAATTTGTTCATGGCAGTAATCAATGAATTGACGATAACTTGAATTAGAATAACATTACTGATTTTAATGAGATAAACCTAACAAATTCCATTGTTAAAAGCACTTGGTTATTATAAAATCATTATGACAGAGCTTTTGAATTTAGTAAACCCTATCAGTTTCCTATAAAACACAAACCCACATTATATATTTTCCATGAAAAACAAAAGAGAAATATATTTTCAGAATGTAGGTGTGACAAAGAATAGGAAAGAGCAGTCTCTGACAATTACACAGCTTACATTTATGATGTAATATGTAAAAAAAAATTTGTTCCTGTTTTTTCTACTCGCAGTATTATAAGAAGATTTTAAAGTTTTTACATAAGGATTTCAGAGGCATGCTAAACCTATCATTCATATTCTATAGAGAACATTTGATTTTATTAGAGAATTGTGTATTAGTTAGGGCCATTTTAGCTGTTCTAACAAAAAACTCAAACACATCTAATGACTTCAGCATGAAGAAAATTTTTTCTCTCATATAAACTCCAAAACAGATGTTCTTGTTCAGCAAGAGAGCTTTCCTCCAAGAGGTAATTCAAAGACACAGACTCTATTTTGTGGCTTTATGATCTTCAGCAAAGTTGCCACACTTGTTTTCAAAAAATCATTGGAAGATGAAAGCAAAGGAAAGAGGCAAACCCATCTTCACCACCAAGCACACACACACATCATTTTTGCTCAGATTCCATTGTTAAAAGCCACACTAATGGCCCTACATATCTGCAAGGGCGGCTGGAATCTGTAAAGTTCGGTTACTGCTATCTAGCAAGAACTGATATTACTTAAAATAACCATTTTGGAAGCAGTGGACATGGGTCTGCCCATCACAAATTAAATGTAAGCAAAGAATGTAAACCTAATGTCCTATTTAAAGTGAAATATTTCAGCACAAGTGTAGAAGTAGCAAACAGAACAGGTTCACTGCCACAGATACCCTTTGCACTCTGCCTGTTCATTCCCTCCTGTCCCCAGGCTCAGGCAATCACCAGTCATGTTACTGTCTCCATAGTTCTGTCTTTCCCAGAAAGTTGTATAGTTGGAATCATATGGTATGGAGATATTTCAGATTGACTCCTTTCACTTAGGAACATCTATTTAAGGACCCTCCATGTCCTCTCATGGCCTGATAGCTCCTTTCTTTTTAGTCCTGAATAATGTTAAATTGTCTGGACACACCAGTTTATTTATCCATCCATTTACTGAAGGACTTCTGGGTTGCTTCCACCTTCGGGCCATTATGATTAAAATTGCTACAAACATTCATGTGCAGATCTTTCTTAGAACCTAAGTTTTCAGCTTCTTTGGGCAAATACCAAGAAATGTGATTGCTGGATTGCATGGTAAGAATATGTTTCATTTTATAAAAAACTGTGGAACTGTCTTCCAAAGTGGCTGCCCCATTTTGCATTCCAGTCAGAAATGACTGAGAGTTCTGCTGCTCTAGGTTCCAGCCAGCAGTCAGTGTTATCAGTTGGACATTGTGGTCATTCTAACAGGTGTGTAGTGGTATCTCATTTTTGCTTTAATTTGCAGCTCCTTGATGGCATAGAATGTGGAGCATCTTTTCATATGCTTATTTGCCATCTGTGTATCCTCTCTGGTGAGGTGTCTGTTTAGATCTTTTTCTTGTTCTTAAGTCAAAATTTTCCTATTCTTGTGTTTTAGGTGTTCTTTTTATATTTCAGAGAACAATCCTCTATCACTTGTTACTTCCGCAAATGTTTTCTAACAGTCTGCAGCTTGTCTTCTCATTCTCTTGATGATGTCTTTTATAACAGAAGTTTTAAATTTTAATTAACTTTCATGGATCACCTTCGGTATAGTATCTCAAATGTATGCTTAGTTGCTGAGTTGTGTCCAACTCTTTGTGATCCCATGGACTGTAGCCCACCTCTGTTCATGGAGTCTCCAGGCAAGAATACTGGAGTGGGTAGCCTTCCCCTGGAGAATCTTCCCAAGCCAGGAATCGAAAGCAGGTCTCTTGCATTGCAGATGGATTCCTAGGCATCTGAGTCACCAAGGAAGTCTCTTAAAAATCATCACCAAACCCAAGATCATGTAAGACTTTCTCCCTTGTCATTGTCTAGTAATTTTATAGCTTAGACACTCCTTTTGAGGAGTTTTGCTACCAAGAGAGCAAAAGGAGAAATCTGTGGTAGCTGGAGAGGGGAGTGAGGATAAAGATACAATTGATTAGAGCCATTCTGTCAAAAGCAGGGGATGGCTCAAGCCTTGCCGGTACTTGTGGGAGGTGACTCTAGCGCACAGAGGGAGGAGGTGGCCTTAGACGGGATCACAGTTTGTTCACTGATGTGAGTGAGCAGCAGGAACACCGAGCACGTGGGTGCAGAAGCCAGAAAGTGAAGAGATATGGTGGTGGGAGGTTGCAGAATTCTATTCTGATGCTTGATTTCCTCCATGAATAGAAAACCGAGAATAAAGATGGGAAAAGTGACGCTTGGAGTTTGGGGGGAAACGCAGAGAAAATGGGAAAGTAAATGAAGTAGGAAAGAAGACATGGTTCTCATGTATCATTAAGGACCGGTTTGTTGTCCCCGGGGCTTCCCTGATAGCTCAGTTAGTAAAGAACCCGCCCTAATGCAGGAGACCCCAGTTTGATTCCTGGGTTGGGAAGACACACTGGAGAAGGGAGAGGCTACCCACTCCAGTATTCTTGGGCTTCCCTGTGGCTCAGCTGGTAAAGAATCCACCTGCAATGCGGGATACCTGGATTCAATCCCTGGATTGGGAAGATCCCCTGGAGAAGGGAATGGCTATGCACTCCAGTATTCTGGCCTGGAGAATCCCATGGACTATACAGTTACAAAGTGTCAGACACGATTGAGTGATTTTCACTTTCACTTTTGTTGTCCCCAGGGATAAATTTAAAGGATTAGTTCAGTCCTCATAGTGTGTACATTTCTTTAGCCAAGTTCACTGTAGAAATGCAAGCAAGCATTGGTGGATTAAACCAGACCATAGTGTTCTCAAGTGAGAATAATGAAGCCAGCGAGAGTGAGGAATTGAGAGTGTGCTCACAGAAGTGATTATATTGAGTAATCATGAGGCTAGCCTAGGTAGTTCAAAAAAGGAGGTTGCTGAGGACATCAGATCTGTAGATTGAGAACCTGGTGGGGCTGAGTGATGGTCGGAACTGAGCTGCTAAATCGACTGGCAAGTGATGGTTAGGAATGTGATGCCTGCTGCTGAGATAGCTCAGGGTCTACCCTCGCTAGTGGTTGCTGTTCAGGTGCTAAGTCCTGTCCTACTCTCTTGCAACCCATAAACTGTAGCCCTCCAGGCTCCTCTGTCCCTGAGATTTCCCAAGCAAGAATAATAGCTGCTGCTGCTAAGTCGCTTCAGTCGTGTCTGACTCTGTGCGACCCCATAGACGGCAGCCCACCAGGCTCCCCCATCCCTGGGATTCTCCAGGCAAGAACCCTGGAGTGGGTTGCCATTTCCTTCTCCAATGCAGGAAAGTGGAAAGTGAAAGTGAAGTCGCTCAGTCGTGTCCGACTCTTAGCGACCCCATGGACTGCAGCCCACCAGGCTCCTCCATCCATGGGATTTTCCAGGCAAGAGTACTGGAGTGGGGTGCCATTTCCTTTTCCAGGGATCTTCCCAACTTGGGAATGGAACCCTCATCTCCTGCACTGCAGGTGGATTCTTTGGCACTGAGCCACCTGAGAAGCCCCTGCCCTCGCTGGTGATGACCAAGTCAGGGAATGGCTGTGGGAATGAGTGATCTAGGTGGGGAGCACCACAAAATCATTGGAGGAGAGGATTTATTCATACAAAAGCTTGAGGCTAGAGGTGTTAGAAAGGTCATCTACATGAACATTCAGATTGCTACGGATGTAAAACAGGGATATTTTAGACGGAGTTGTAGTGAGTCAGGAGCTAAAAACGTCAAGAAACGAGGGAGCATGTGTAAAGGATGCGCATGTGACAGCAACAGTGAAGAGCAGCGGATGATAAAATCTTCTGAGATGTGCCTCAAAGCTGCGGGTTTGTAGACAGGAGGAGGGGAGTGGGGTGCGAAAGCTGTGATGCAGAGAAAGGAGGACCGTTCCTGCAGGTCAAGTTGTAACAGGGCTGAGAGAGAGGAGGCTGTGGAGGAGCCTCCTCTGAGAGGAGCCTCAGAGGCTGTGGGGGAGCTGAGTCCTTGGGGTGTCTTTGGGAGAGTCCAGGAAAGCCGGAAGGGGAGGGGCCATCTGCAGAGAGGTCGAGGTCAAAGGCGTTCTTGCTGACTTTGGAGTGGAATTTTCAGAGGAGCCAGGAGTAGGATTTGAGGTTGGGGACAGAGGAGAGAAGGGAATAGAAGTGCAGTGACCTGATGACCTGAGTCATCCCTCTTAAAGGTCCACTTTATTTGCTGATTGATGTAATGGATGCATTTAATTCGAAAGCAGGACATTTACCAGTCTCCTCCCAGACTGAAGCACACACCAGTCCTTGCCATCCTAAATCTGAACCTGATCCTTCCATTTTTTCTTTTTTTTTGTCTGCCAGTTACGTCATTCATCTGAAAATATTTATTGAGAGCATATTGTAGGCCAGGAATTAGTATATGCTAGAGAACAAAAAAGAAAAAAATTGGTTAACTTCAAACTAGGACTAAAACTTAAAATTAAAACTAAGAGTATTGGCACAATCACACAATCACAAAGTATTTATGTATAGCTTCCTGTGTCTGTATTTTCCCTAATGGCTTAAAAAAAAAAAAAAAGATTGTTTTGATATGAACCATTTTAAAAATCTTTATTGAATTTGTTACAATCCCTCACTGCATTGGAAGGTGAAAACTTAACCACTGGACGGTCAGGGAAATCCCAATCTCCTAATAGCTTATTAATAGGACATTTGCGCCCGATTTTTTTGTTTTTTTTTCACAATGTTAGACTCCTGCTGTGATTTTAACTATGAGAGGAAGAAATGAGTAAGTGAGCACTCCCACTTTGCTCAGAAGATGAAAAGCAGCTCCATCCCAAGTTCGTAAGTGTTGTCAGGACAAGATGTTGTACCCTGAACTCTGGCTAATATTATAAAAGTGCAGAATGGGATATATCACAGTGAAAACACAAGGAGATAATAAGCACACAAAAAGTCCACTTTCACTGTTGAAGGTTATGCCAAATGAAATGAGAAAATGCTAACATTAAAATTTAGAAATGTTTTACAATAACAATCCTCATTGCTATGACAATAGCGTTTTCAATAGGACTGGTGGGACTGTGAAAAGCTTCTGTTACTCAAAGCAGAACTAGTCAGTTCTGCTGTGAAAGCCTTTTTATTAAGTACTGATTTTGTGCCGGATCCTATACTGGGAATGAGAAAAGGAAAATAAATTGTCACATTTTAATTTTTCTAAAGGCACTTTCAGGATTTTGAAATATTACTCAGAAACATATTTTAAGAGTTTTAAACAAATTATTTCTGCTGATTGAGTAACTCTGTATCTAAAGAACTGTCAGGGTATTGATTTTTTTTTTAATGAACATAATGTGTGCACATTATATTTAATCCCAGAATTATAAATTTTAAAGTAAGAATAGCAGAAAAAAATTGCTTTAGCATATTATGCTGAATTCATTTAAAATACAGTCATTAAAATTACGTTAACTAAAGAAGGTTGATGGCAATGGAAATGTTTATAATAAAATATTGGCTGAAAAAAATGCAATTTCAACATTATATAAACTTATGAAAAAATATACATATATAAAGAAGAATAAAAATGAATCTACTAAATATTTGTGATGGTTATCTTTAGAGCATTTGATTTTCTTGTTTGATTTCTGTTTTAAAAAATATAATTGTCATAAATTAGTTTTTAATCATAAAACCATGCATTTTTAAGTGTAATGGTGAAGAGATAAAATTTATTAGTATAGTATAATTTCAGTCTAATTCTCTAGGTTTTAATTGTATTAAAGTATCATTCTGTGTGACTTAAATCAATAATTTGAGACAAGTATAGTCTAAATCATTAATAAGTACAGGTGACCTCTCTTGACCACAACAAAACCTCCTATTTGAATATGAGCTTCAGGAATAGAGAAAATCAATTGCATTAATATCCAATATCTAAGTGACTCCATCATATTTTATTAAATGAGCGATTTAGTAGTATTACTCAAATACATTCGCTTACAGAATGGCTCCGTGGGTAAGAACCCAGCCTGTAAAACTCCCCTGGTTGGCCTGTGGTGTGCTACGTATTGGGTTCATTTTATTCTTGATGTGCGTTACTGTAACCATACAAATGGGTTTATCACAAGTGATTTCATTTTCATCTTGAAAGTGCAATTTAAAGATTATTAAGACACGTGTTGTCCTCTGAATATAATGACTACTTCTAATGTAATGGATTGCACTAAGAAGAACACTGTTGCAATCAATTTAAAGCACTGAGAAGTGAACACAGCAAGTTAAGATCCCGTTCTAATCATTGATTAATAATGGTGTGTTATGCCTCAGAAATTGCCATCTTACAATCTTGTACTTTGCTTGCCGGCTTTGCCTTGGACAGATCTGGGTTGATATGCCAGCTCTGCGTCTTCCTTGCTGGGTGATTTAGCAACTTGGTTAACCTTTTGGAGCTCCAGTCGACTCATTTGTAAAATGAAGCTTTTAATGCCTGCAATACTGTTCCAGGGACAAGTATCTGGCCTATTGCAATCTTACAGTGTTCATAGTTTCAATATTGAAGTTACCATATGTGTTACTATGTTAAAAATTCAAATAACCTGACTCAGCCAGGGGTTCATTTTCTCTTCACAAATATTTGCAAAGGAATTACTACTAGGTTTTTAAATGCACTTAAATTTTATTCAAAAATGACATGATGTATACATACAAAATATTCTGCACTTATATTGAGGAAATAGAGACAGCAGGCAACAGCTAAAAACCTAAAAGGAGCCTGACTTGATGTTGTTCCATGAAGCCTGGAAGAACTGTCTACACTGTTCAAGACCCTCTTTTCCATTTATTGGGATATCTTTGTATACTTCTTTTTCTGTTAATGTTGAAAATGATATTGTTAGTCACTTGGTCATATTCAACTCTTTGTGACTCTATGGACTGTAGCCTGCCAGGCTCCTCCATCCATGGGATTTTCCAGGCAAGAATACCAGAGTAGGTTGCCATTCCCTTCTCCAGGGGATCTTCCCAACCCAGGGATCAAACCAGGGTCTCCCACTTTGCAGGAAGATTTTTTACTGTCTGAGCCACAGGGAAGGCCCCTGCTTATGTTAGGCAGTTAGAATAGGAAACAGGAGTCCAAAATGGGGTGGCTAAAAGACAAGGAAGGGAAAAGCCAGGGAAAATCAAAGGAAAGTCAAAGGAAGGTCCAAGAACCAGAGTGAGGACTTCAGGTGGAACAAACAGCACTCCTGGCTAGCCCAATTTGCATAGGGCAGGCCCAGGGGGAGGGAAAAACATATAAAAAGAGGAAAGGGCTCTCTCTCTCTCTCTCTCTCTCTCTCTCTCTCTGTCTCCCGCACACTGGCTCGCTCCCCCGCTCTTTTCTCTTTGCGTCTTTGGGTTGGCATGCCCTCACGCCTGGAGGATGGATTCTCCTGCTATCTTCTAAATAAAATAGAGCTGTAACATCGATCTGTCTAAGAGCTATAACACGGTTTGTCCAAGACCCGAGAGCTGTGACGCGCCGAGGGCTTTAATGTCCGTCTCTCCAAATCTTTGTTGTGACGAGATAGAACTGAGGAACACACACTCGCCTGACACTTTATATATATTGTTCCTGAAAAACCTTAGACTTTAGTCTCCTTTTCTAATGTTTTCCATTTAAACCATTTTAATATTTAAAAGCCTTATTACCAGGCTACGAGGGTTTGTGGTATTTACTCTCTTGTAATACAGGAACTCCATCCATAGATTTTTCAATCCTCTTTCCTATAAAAATTATTGAATATGTCCTCTGCCTAGAAAATGCAGCAACAGTGGAGGTTTAAGTAAAATGTACTGCTCCTGAACTATACTCCATTGCAATACATGAAATAAAATCCTGATGGAGTTCAACTTTTTTTTTCATCCTGAACATACCCTTCACCTTTCATTACTTCAAAGGGGTTTAAAGGTTAAATTTAACCATTAGCTGTGACACTAGCTCTCTTAGATCAAGACCTCCAGAATCACCCAGCTTTCCACTTCAGATGGATTCTTATGAATTATAACTTTTTCATCTTTGTCCCCAATATCTAATACAATGCTTGTCCGTGGCAGAGATCTACTTATCATTTTCAAGTAAGAAAAGTAGGACAATGGATCAGACGGCTAATTGTGCTGTTAGAATCACAGAAAAAGGTGGCTTCCTTTTACTCATATGAACTACTATTCATGAAAATAATAAACATCTTCTATGGAACTGGAAGTATAAACCATTGATTGACCTAAACATTTCTGATCTTATTATGTTTGTCTCAGAAGATTTAACAAAGTCAGTATTGAATTTAAGAGATGTAAAATTTAGGAAATAATGAAAATAAAATATGTCTGAATTGGAACTTGCCAGTGATTAATACTCCTGAATAGAAACATGAAAATTGGAGTTTTTATGTTCTAAGCTTTTATAGGACTTTCCTGGTGGCTCAGACAGTAGTTTTATTTTTAATTGCTGCATAATTGACATATAACATTATATTAATGTCAGGTGTACAACATAATGGTTTGATATTTGTATGTATTGTAAAATGATCATCTCCATAAGTCTGGTTCACATCGGTCACCATTCTACTACAAAACATTCTTTTTCTTGTAATGAGAACTTAAGATCCATTTTGTTAGCAATTTCCAAATATTCAGTCATGTGCTTAGTCGCTAAGTCATGTCCCCTCTTTGCAACTGATGGACTGTAGCCCTCCAGGCTCCTCTGTCCATAGGATTTCCCAGGCAAGAATACTGGAGTGGGTGGCCAAATCCTTCTCTAGGGGACCTTCCCTACACAGGGATTAAACCCATGTCTCCTACACTGCACACAGATTTTTCACCCCTGAGCCTTCGGGGAAGCCCTCCCAAATATGCATTACGATATTATTAACTGTAGTCTCCACACTGTATAGAACATCCCCATGGTATTTATTTTAGATGGAAGTGTATGTCTTTTGAACCTCTTAATTCATTCCTCCGGCCCCCCAGCGTCCAGCCTCTACCTCTAGCAACTAGCAGTCTGAAAAACTGGAGCTTTATTCTCCTTTTTCAACACGAAGCACAACTGTAGTAGCACAGTGTACTCATTTAAAATTGTGGAGTAATACGTACATAGGAAAAATTAGGGGGAAAATAGGTATAGGTGCCACTGTGATGAACAAGAAAGGTGAAATGTACTCAGTGTCCAACTCTTGGCGACCCCGTGGACTGTAGCCCCTCAGGCTCCTCTGCCCATGGGATTTCCCAGGCAAGAATACTGGACTGGGTTGCCATTTCCTTCTCCAGAAGATCCTCCCGACTCAGGGATGAATGCTGATCTCTTGCGTCTCCTGCATTGGCAGATGGATTCTTTACCACTAAAGCCATCTGAGAGGCCCATATTTCATATTTTTATGAAAAATGACTGGCAAAATTTCTTTTAAAAAACTATCAGGAAGCCCCTTTTTAAATATTATCATTATTAAAAATGCTTAAAAAACTCATTTGGTTAACTTATATGCAGAGTACATCATGAGAAACGCTGGGCTGGAAGAAGCACAAGCTGGAATCAAGATTGTCGGGAGAAATATCAATCACCTCAGATATGCAGATGACACCACCCTTATGGCAGAAAGTGAACAGGAACTAAAAAGCCTCTTGATGAAAGTGAAAATGGAGAGTGAAAAAGTTGGCTTAAAGCTCAACATTCAGAAAACGAAGATCATGGCATCTGGTCCCATCACTTCATGGGAAATAGATGGGGAAACAGTGGAAACAGTGTCAGACTTCATTTTTGGGGGGCTCCAAAATCACTGCAGATGGTGACTGCAGCCATGAAATTAAAAGACGCTTACTCCTTGGAAGGAAAGTTATGACCAACCTAGATAGCATATTCCAAAGCAGAGACATTACTTTGCCAACAAAGGTCCGTCTAGTCAAGGATATGATTTTTCCAGTGGTCATGTATGGATGTGAGAGTTGGACTGTGAAGAAGGCTGAGCACTGAAGAATTGATGCTTTGGAATTGTGGTGTTGGAGAAGACTCTTGAGAGTCCCTTGGACTGCAAGGAGATCCAACCAGTCCATTCTGAAGGAGATGAGCCCTGGGATTTCTTTGGAAGGAATGATGCTAAAGCTGAAACTCCAGTACTTTGGCCACCTCATGCAAAGAGTTGACTCATTGGAAAAGACTCTGGTGCTGGGAGGGATTGGGGGCAGGAGGAGAAGGGGACGACAGAGGATGAGATGGCTGGATGGCATCGCTGACTGGATGGACCTGAGTCTGGGTGAACCCCGGGAGTTGGTGATGAACAGGGAGGCGTGGTGTGCTGCCATTCATGGGGTCGCAGAGAGTCAGACACAACTGAGTGACTGAACTGAACTGAACTGAAAACCCCGCCAGTGCCACCCCCAAGCCCTGCCCAGTCCTGTTTATTATGAAATACAAACTCATGCAAAAAAGTACATTGAAAATATTCAGCTTATTGAGTTATTATACAGTGAAACTATATATAACCACCACCTAGGGCAAGAACTAGAATATTGCCAGGAAACTAACGCCCACTGTAGCTTTGTTTCTATCATTATCTCTTTCTTATCTCCTGAAAGTTGATCCTTACCTAAGTATTCTATCATCAGTTCATTGCTTTTCTTTTTACCACCTAGGTTGGTATCTCTAAATACTATGGTATTGCTTTGCCTGCTTTTTAAAATTTTACGTAAATGGAATCATGCTTAGATTTTTTTTTAACTTCCATCATTTTTTCCCCTTAATCATTATACTTTTGAGATGCATTCATATTTTTTGGTATAATTATAGGTCATTCTTTTCAAAGTTTTAAAGTATTATATTTTATGATTATACCACAGTTTATTTATTCTGCTACTGCTGATTGATTTTTAGATCATCTTGAAGTTTTGGAACTGATGAGTATGTGATGTTTGGCTAAGGGCATGCAGGCATGAGCTGTGGTTGGGTGTGATCCCTCCCTAACCAAACCTCAGGCAGGCTCTTCCGCCCTCCCTCCACCAGGCTTGTCCTGGCCACCTCACCCCACGCTTAGCAAGAATCCTGCTCATCAGTTTAGCAAGAATTCCCGCATCTTCCGTAATCTGATCACTCTTGATACCTAATCAAGTTCCTCATCCCCCACCTTTGATGTCTAAGTCCTTAGTCTGCCTGTCAGTGTAGCAACAATCCCCTTGACATTTCCTTTTGGTCATTTTCCATTCACTGACCCCCTCACTCTGTTGTGCCTGAATGTGATAAAGTTGCTTCAGCTGTGCCCAATTCTGGACGACCCTATGGACTGTAGCCCACCAGGCTCCTCAGTCCATGGGATTGTCAATAAATAGCCAGCTGTCTTTACTGTAATAGGAGTTGAGCTCAACCTCTCTCCTCCATTGCCATAACTCCATGACAAGAATCTTGAATAAAGCCTTCCCTACTGGTGTGGTACTATTGGTAAAGAACCACCTGCCAATGCAGGAGACTTAAAAGACATGGGTTCCATCCCTGCATTGGAAAGATCCCCTGGAAGAGGAAATGACAACCCACTCCAGTATTCTTGCCTGGAGAATCCCATGGACAGAAGAGCATGGCAGACTACAGTCCACAGGGTTGCACAGAGTTGGATAGGACTGAATCGACTTAGCACAGGACTGGCTGAGCTTGTGTGAAACTTTTTCTTTAATAGTACACACAGAAGAATAATTGCTGAGTCATAGGACATCACTATCTTCAACTTCATCAATAGTTCTTATTTTTTGCAATGGAGATAATGGTTTACACTTCCACCATCACTCATGAGAGTTGCGTCTGTTTGTGACATCCCCTGGCTGTTTTGAATTTTAGCCATTCGTGTGGATGGATAAGGAATTATATTGTTGTTCGGTGAGTAGCCCCTGTTTAATGAGGTAAAGTGCCTTTCCACCTGTATATCGATCATTTGAATCACTTCAATAGTTTCCTTTATATTTGTTTATGTTTGGTTATTCTTGCTTATATTTTTGGCCTGCTTTCTTTCTTTTTTACTTACTTAATTATAGAATTTCTCTATATGTTCTAGAAATAGTACTTTGTGATTATATGTGTTGCAAATAATGTCTTTTTCACTTTTTTAATGTGGAATTTTGGTTAAAAAACTTAGGTTTAATACCAACCAGTTTTTAATATTTTTTCTATGGTGAGCATTTTTATTATTCTGGTTAAATATTGTTTTGCTCTGAAAGCATGAAGAGATTCTATTCATTTAATCAGATGTATCTGCTTGCTTGTTTAGTTGGTTTGTGTGTGTGTGTGTGTTCCATGTATATTTATAATTCCAATAGAATTGTATTTCTGTGAATGATATGCAATAGGGTTCAAGGTATTTTCCTTTTAATCTCTGAGGAGTTTTCATCATTTATGAAAAGACCACTTTTCCTCCAGTGCTTTAAGTGCCTCTGGTGTCACAAATCACGGAGAAGGCGATGGCACCCCACTCCAGTACTCTTGCCTGGAGAATCCCATGGACGGAGGAGCCTGGTAGGCTGCAGTCCATGGGGTCGCTAAGAGTCGGACACAACTGAGCGACTTCACTTTCACTTTTCACTTTCATGCATTGGAGAAGGAAATGGCAGCCCACTCCAGTGTTCTTGCCTGGAGAATCCCAGGGACGGGGGAGCCTGGTGGCTGCCGTCTGTGGGGTCGCACAGAGTCAGACACGACTGAAGCGACTTAGCAGCAGCGGCAGCAGTGTCACAAATCAAGTGTCGGTGTCCCCGGAGGCTGTTTGAAGGCTGGCTCCTTTGCCCCATTCTCTTGATCTACCCTTGCCTCAGGAGCATATGCTTCAGAATTTGGTTTCATATGTATGGCAGTTCAAGGGCTCCCACATTCTTTTCCTTAAAGAGAGCTTTGGCTATTTTGGAGTCTTTTCATTCCCATGTAAATTTTAGAAGCATCCTGTCAAGCTCCATTTAAAATATTATTTTTAGTGGGAGACTTTATTAACTATAGAGACAAGTTGTGATGATCCGATATTTTTACAGTGTTGCATATTACAAAACATGAGCATGGTTGTTGTTGTTTAGTTGCTAATTGTATCGGATTGTGACTCCATGGATTGCATATAGCCCACCAACCTCCTCTGTCCACGAGATTCTCCAGAATACTGGAGTGGGTTACCATTTCCTTCTCCAGGGGATCTTCTCAACTCAAGGACCCAGTCTGCATGACCAACATTGGCAGCCGAATTCTTACCGCGATGCCACTGGGGAAACCCATTTACACGGTACATACCTCGAATTATTAAACCTATTTTAAATTTCTTAATATTGCTTTAAAGTTTCTGGCATTCTGTGCATCTTTTGTTGGACATGCTGGTAAGCACACTTGATTTTCATTATTCCCTAGACTTACGCTCTACATGAGGCTTCCCAAGTGGTGCTAGTGGTAAAGAACCTGCCTACCAATGCTGAAGACAGAAGAGATGTGGGTTATACATCCCTGGGCTGGGAAGATCCCCTGGAGGAAGGCCTGGCAAACCACTCCATTACCTGGAGATTACCTGGAGAATCCCATGGACAGAGGAACCTGGCAGGCTACAGACCATGGAGTCACAACTTAGCAGGCACACACACATGTTCTATATGAAATCATTACGGAGACTGAATTAACCTTGGTTCCCGTTTGTTGTGAGCCTCTTGCTATAGTAGTTTTGCCAACTGATTAATATCCAACCCTTTTTTATGTGTGTTTATGTGTTAATACATCTTATTTAATAAACATAAGTCTAACAAAAAGCTTCACTAGTATTAAGAAATTACAAATGTATTTTATATTTTGAAAAGAATAAGGATAAGGGCCATCAATTCAATATCACATAAGGTCTGCTTGGAAATTCTTTGATTATTTCATGGGCTTATTTAGGACATATTTATCTCCTACTTCCAAAAACTTCAAGGCAGTTTAGACATTAGAAATGAAATGTCAAGATACAAACTACACATGAAACAAAATGAAAGTCATTTAAAAGATTCAGAAATACCTGCTTAACTGAGTTGACCTACTTAAGAAAGCCTTTAGGCAAATACAGTGACACAGAGTTTCCTAAAAGACACAGGAAAATGTAGAATATTTGTATACATGCTTAAAAAGAAAGCACAAAAATGCATTGCACAAAGAGATTGGGAAAGATTCAGAAGATGGAATGGAGAGGGGTGAGTGAATGATTTGATTTACAAGCGAAAGTTACTTGCTGTCTCCTGGTTGACATCACCTGAGGGGCTGATTCATAGAGAAACAGCAAGGGGTTTGTGGGGAAGAGAACGTCGCTCATAGTGATCTGCTTCCACACTAAAGCATTCCCATTCCGTAAGACTTGTTCATTTGGGTGTCAGAGAAGCACTAGCCCTTCAGATTTCATGGTGTTTGGGAACAGAAAAATTTTATTTATGATATTAGGCAAGTGTTGTTCAGTCAGTCATGTGTGACTCTTTGTGACCCCACAGACTGCAGCACACCAGGCCTCCCTGTCCCTCACCATCTCCCTGAGCTTGCTCAAACTCATGTCCATTGAATCAGTGATGCCATCCAGCCATCTCATCCTTTGTCGCCCCCTTCTCCTCCTGCCTTCAATCTTACCCAGCATCAGGATCTTTTCCAGTGGGTCAGTTCTTCCCATCAGGTGGCCAAAGTACTGGAGCTTCAGCCTCAGCATCAGTCCCTCGAATGAATATTCAGAATTGATTTCACATAGGATTGACTGGTTTGATTGCTGTGCAGTCCAAGGGAATCTCAAGAGTCTCCTCCAATACCACACTTCCAAAAAGCATCAATTCGTGGGCGCTCAGCCTTCTTTATAGTCCAACTTTCACATCCATACATAATTTCTGGAAAAACCGTAGCTTTGACTAAACAGACCTTTGTTGGCAAAGTAATGTCTCTGCTTTTTAATATGCTGTCTAGGTTTGTCATAGCTTTTCTTCCAAGGAGCAAGCGTCTTTTCATTTCATTGCTACAGTCACCATTTGCAAGTAGGTGCTCAATAAATATTTTTTAAATAAAAATTGAATAAGTAAACCTTAAAGTACTCAACCAACTGGTTTTGAATCAGGAAAGGAGTATGTCAAGGCTGCATATTGTCACCCTGCTTATTTAACTTTTATGCAGAGGACATCATGTGAAATGCTGGACTGGATGAAGAATAAGCTGGCATCAAGATTGCTAGGAGAAATATAAATAATCTCAGATAGGCCGTTGACACCAACCTTATGGCAGAAAGTGAAGAACTAAAGAGCCTCTTGATGAACTTGAAAGTGAAAAAGTTGGCTTAAAACTCAGCATTCAGAAACAAAGATCATGGCATCTGGTCCCATCACTTCATGGCAAATAGATGGGGAAACAATGGAAACAGTGGCAGACTTTATTTTCTTGGCTGCAAAATCATTGCAGATGGTGACTGCTGCCATGAAATTAAAAGACACTTGCTCCTTGGAAGAAAAGTTATGACCAACCTAGACAGCATATTAAAAGGCAGAGATATTACTTTGCCAACAAAGGTCCATCTTGTCAAAGCTATGGTTTTTACAGTAGTCATATATGGATGTGAGATTTGAACTATAAAGAAAGCTGAAAACTGAAGAATTGATGCTTTTGAACTGTGGTGTTGGAGAAGACTCTTGAGAGTCCCTTGGACTGCAAGGAGCTCCAAACAGTCCATCCTAAAGGAAAATAGTCCTGAATATTCATTGGAAGGACTGATGCTGAAGCTGAAACTCTAATACTTTGGCCATTTGATGTGAAGAACTGACTCATTTGAAAAGACCCTGATTCTGGGAAAGATTGAAGGCAGAAGGAGAAGGGGATGATAGAGGATGAGATGGTTGGATGACATCACCAAGTTGATGGACATGAGTTTGAGTGGACTCTGAGAGTTGGTGATGGACAGGGAAGCCTGGTGTGCTGCAGTCCATGGGGTCGCAAAGAGTCGGACACGACTGAGCCACTGAACTGAACTGAACTGAAAGCACTTGAGTTTTGTTTCTTTTCCATTATTCTTTCATGCTATAATTGTGGCTGTTTCTCCTTTTCTTCTTGTTTTTCTTCTGTAATGTAGATGATGTGGGTAGAAGACTTGAATTCAATGCACTAAAGATGGGAAATTGCCGTGAACAGTTTTACCAACACTATTATTTCCCTAAATTCTCAGATGGCATT
This sequence comes from Bos indicus x Bos taurus, assembly GCF_003369695.1. Taxonomy (NCBI): domain Eukaryota; kingdom Metazoa; phylum Chordata; class Mammalia; order Artiodactyla; family Bovidae; genus Bos; species Bos indicus x Bos taurus. The sequence goes on along the minus strand of NC_040099.1, from coordinate 5,505,198 downwards.
GGGAGGTCTACTGGAGGTAGCGGTAGGCAGAGCTGAGGGAATTGCTGCCAAATGTGGGGCCGGTCTTGCCAGGGAATCACTGAAAGAAAAGAAATGACCTACTACTCACGAGTATTCTCTCATCTCATTTTCATTCATGAACTGTTAAGCATTCGGCTTAAGCTAAACTTGAACATTTTATTGATCTGTTCGGCACTATTCATGAAGACCATTTGTACTCACGCAGTATGTTAGTGACTGGTGTTATTAGGTGAAAATGGAATCTAGCTGAAAGGAGAAAAAGTAGATGTATATTGGAGAGCAATTACCATATAAATAGACGTTAACTATCTAAGAGAGTTCTCTGATGTAAAATAAGTGACACAGGTCTTTGGGGGTGTTACTGCTGAGATTTCAAGTTAGAATGATATTTCAACTCTTTTTTTCTTCCCCCCTGGACCATCTCAGCATAGGAAGAAAATCTAAATGAGAGGTTAAAATGCTCAACTGTCAGGACTTATAGCTGCAGAATACAGCTGAGCATGTTATCCAGTTGTAATGTGTGAAAAAGCACACAATTAGATATGGGGCTGGGCACGTTTGTATGTGGAAATGACAATAACACATCATCAACACTCAAATAACATGACAAATAAATTATGGAGGTTTGATAGAGTTGTGTCAGTTCAGAAATGCTCAAGGCTTTAATTCGTTTTCCTGTCCATTTTTTATAAGTTATAGAGGTATTTTCTAAAATCAACTTGGCATTAAGTGGCAGAATCTTCAAGATGCATAAAAATATGAGAGAAAAATGAAATATTTTAAATGTAATTCCTACTGAACTTGAAATATTTCCACTAACATGTTTTGGTGTTCGCTTAACATGTAACAAGACATCAATCACCCCTTCACTCATTTTAAATAAGTGAATTAAGGTTTTGCCCACAATAGAATAAAAAGAAAAGACCACAAAGGGTAATTATTACAGTTACATTTGATCCTCAAATAATTTTTTTCTAGAGCCAAAAAAAAAGTGAATTAAGGATGTGCAGCTACGAATGTAGCAGATAAAAAGCCTATGAAGTTAGTTAGGAAAGCTTTTTCTCTCTCTTTTATTTCTTTTTAAAGAGTATTTATTTATTTATGTATTAGGCTGCACCGAGTCTTAGCTGTGGGGCATGTAGGATCTTTTACTTTCGGCACATAAACTCTGGGTTGCTCCATGTGGGCTCTAGTTCCCTGACCCGGGATTAAACCCAGGCCCCTGCACTGGGAGCTCAGAGTCAGCCACTAGACCCCCAGGATAGTCCCTCTCTTTTGTTTCTAAAAGAGATAAGAATAAAAAATGTTGTTTATACTTTAAAAATCACACAATCATTGCGCATTTGTGGACGATATGAGCTGCTCTGACTTTCTGCCGTCAATGACAAGCATTTGAATGTTCCCCACATTTCTCTGGACCATTTCTGGGGAATGGTCGTGTGTCCATAACATGTATGACCCAGTAATTGTATGAAGAAGTTAAAGCTCAGTGTACTACTCATGTGTAGTACAGCTGTTCTGGAGTTCAATTAGAGGCATCGCCAAGACTCAATGCTGAATTTTTGGATCTCAACCCCTGTATTCTCTCTACCATGCTAATCTGCCTCTGAAATAACAATGCATCTGATAACTGCTTAACAAGGGATTGTGTCCTTCTGTAAGTATGTCAGTTAATGTTACCTGTGTGCCGAACCCTGAGTATGAGCCCAGATCGTTTGCCTTTACCCAGTATTCTTATAATAAACTTCATAAAGATTATATTTGTATTTGAAATTGGACCTTTTATCTTTGTGTATTATAATATTTTAATAGAAAAAATTAAAACAGCATAAAATGATCAAAAAAGAATGTCTATCACCAGCTTATTAACCATAAGCTGAAATATTAATATTATGCTGTTGTTAAGAATGATATGAGAGCTGAACCATGAAAAAGGCAGAATGTGAAAGAATTGATGCCTTCGAAGTATGGTGCTGGATAAGACTCCTGAAAGTCCCTTAGAGAGCAAGGAGATCGAACCAGTCAATCTTAAGGAAGATAAACCCTGAATATTCACTAGAAAGACTGATGCTGAAGCTGAAGGTCCAGTATTTTGGTCATCTGATGCTAGCAGACGACTCACTGGAAAAGTCCCTGATGCTGGGAAAGATTGAGGGCAGAAGGAGAAGAAGGCATCAGAGGATGAGACGGCTGGATGGCATCACCAGTTCAATGGACATGAACTTGGGTAAGCTCAGGGAGATGGTGAGGGACAGGGAGGCCTGGCATGCTACAGTCCATGGGGTCACAAAGGGACACGACTGGGCAACTGGACAATGACTACAATACAGACTCACATGGTGATAACTATACACTAAATTAAAAAAAACCCACAATTTAAATACTCATGTGAGCACATTACTGTAACAAAAATTAAAACTGTACCTGGACATACCCTAGGGCAAAATGGGTACCAGCATTAAGAAATACCCAGATTGAGTAAGTGGTTGATTCAGACTTTTGAGTTTATAAAATGCCCTTATGTAAGTTGGCTCATTTAGCTACAAGCAAATGCACGCCTTAGTTGTTTGCAACATTACCTCAACCCAAACGAATTCCCACAGGAAATTTCCCATGCTATCACTTACTCAGAGCTAAGAGTGTCAAGGGAGTCTGTTATCACCATCTTTGGAAATCAAACAGGTGTGAGGAGGTTATGTGTATTCTGCCAGAGTCCCGACACTGAGTCAGTTCATTCTCACCTCTGAAACAGCATCTTAGCATCAGTGTCTATCTGAGCTCAAGTCCTAATTCACCCTTATATCTAAATGCTTTGAATGAAGTGGTTAGAAAAGTGGACTTTCTCTTAAAGTGAAATTCTCGGCAACATTAACTATTGTGAAGTGAACAATTCAGGGGCATTTTGCACATTCACAGTGTTGCACCAGTACCACCATCTCCACGTAGTTCCACAAATTTCTGTAGTTTGAGTGTCTGTTGTGTTCTGTGCTGAGCTCAGGAACCTCACGGACTAGTGGGAAAGACAGGTTTCCGGGATGGAGGGGGACATGTTTGAAACCGCGGCGGTGTCTGGCTGAGGACAGAACGTTCCTGAAACTAAGAGACATCAATTCTTGGGGAGGGTATGAATGTGGGCAAAATTCAGCTGGTCACATTTTATTGAACCTTTGAAGAAGATAAGATCTAACCCATCCCAAGGAAGTGAAAGGAGAACCTTTTCCCTGCAGACAGATCCAGAGAGGTGGTCCTGGGAGCCTGGAGGAGCTCTGAGCGTTAGGGAAGATCCAGTCTTTACTGCAGCTCCACGTGAAATGCAGCAAGAGAAGGGACAGGGAAGGCGAAGCTAAAACACCGGCCGGAGCGGGTCCTGAAACACTGAGAACTGGGCTTCTCAGGAGCTGCAAGCTTCGTTTGGCACATGAGGGGCAGCCATCCGATCACTGAAGCTGCTCTGCTCAGATTTTCATTTTCCACCCATGTTCTGGCTGTCATGTGGCTCACTGATTAGAGGAAGGTGAGACTGGAGACAAGGATGGCAACAAGGTTATCCACCACAGTGGTTATTGATCCTTAATGGCCAAGGGTGATGGTAGGAACAGCAAGAGAAGGTATAAAATATATGTAAGGAGCAACATCTGAAGATCATGGAAATTCATTAGATAGGATTGCTGAGAGTAAGAGACATTAAGAATAGGACCCAGGGCGCTGGTGTGGTTGACAGAGAAAAATTCTTTAAAACCAAATTCAGATGTAAAAGAGAAGAAACAGGCTACTAGGGGCTGAAGTGAGTTCCGTTTTGGGCCTAGTGTATTTGCAATACTTGCAGGACATCCCGGTGGAGGAATCTTGTAGTTTGGGGTGGAGCGGGGCCTGAGTACAGAGTTAGCAGACATGGTTACTGCATCTCAGGCATGAGCGAGATTCAGGAGTTAATATCCAATAAGTAACTAGGTGAAGAGTGAAAACATAGATGTGAAATAAAATAAGGTTTAAAAGGGAACATTAAGCAATAAGTGTGCTACTGCTGAATCTACTGGAATAATTTCATATTTAAAATACAAAGAGTTGAGACGTGAATTTTAGGTAAAGAAGGGGAGAGACCAGGCATAAGCCAATGATCTCAGAAGCCAGTGCGTGAAACGGGGAGGAGTAGGTGGAAATACAAAGCCATTGTAAGAGCCACGAAAGCAAGGCCATGGGCTGTCTGAGGCTCTGGTTGCTTGAAAGTTTCAATAGTATTGAAACGGGGCAGGACCTTATGATCCCTGCTGATCCTCTGCCTGCCATTTGTCTGTGGAAAACTTTAGTCAAAGACTAAGTGTAATCAGAGAAAGGGGAACATGAAGAAACAAAAAGGAGTCAAAGAAGATCAAATAATAATGCAGTCATTAAGCAAAGTCAAGGATCTTTAGTTCCTCCTCAAGAATGATAGATAATATTCTGAACCACATCCTCTGAGCTGTCTTATAGATGCTGAAAACCCCACCAGGGGGAACAAGATTAGTGACATGATGACCAGACTGTAGCCATGACAGGAGCTGCCACAATTCTGAGATCTGGCCTCCAAGAGATGGAAACGAACTGGCCCTGGAACTGAAGATTAACTGTACCTGAAACGGCCAAGACGGCACTGGTCAGACCACCAACAACCAAACCTGAAGATGACTGTCAGAGCTGATGGTGCTGATTCTGCCTGGAACCTCCTCCTTCTGTTTATAAAGGCTCTTGGCCAGTGGTTGCCAGCGCACGGCGTCAGCCTTTGGACAGAGATCAGTTGTCCTTCCACCAGTTGCCAGCATCTGAAATAAAACAAACTTTCCTTTCTTTCAACCTGGCCTGACTATTGGCTTTGGAGCAGTAAGCAGCCAGAATTCACCTTTCGGGAACAGTAAATATTGTTCAGTATTGATCATTGGTAAGTATTGATCATGGTAAATAAATAGGAAATGCATGCTAAATTAATATATTGTTGACAAAATTGCACTTGGATAGAGTTGATTGTAATACTGACAGTCTTGGATTTTCTTAAAAAACAAACAAACAAACAAAACTCTTAAGGTTAAAGCAAACAAAAATGACAACGGAAGTCTCTGACTATAGAACTATGAACTGACTATGAACTTAGTCTCTTAGACTATGAACTTAGTCTCTGACTATAGAAAGAACTATGGCAATGGGGCACTGATTTTGACTTAGAGCTGGAAGTTCATGGTAAGGGAGTAACTGAAATTCTGTAAATATTCCTGTATGTTTATTATCCAGTCAAGTAGCCTATAATATAAGAATAAGTCATTGATTTCCTTTAGGTAAATAGTTTTGCTCAAGTCCTACCTAACTTCACTTCTAATTGGCTAAGCAGTTGCAGAAACAAGTCACGAAGAGCAAATCAAATAAAACTTAAAAACAAGCATGTAAAAAATATTCCAGTAGATCACTATGCTTGCCCTGTTTATCCTATATAATTCAAATTATTTCCCCTCAGAATACAGCTGGCACATTTATTGCTTGGGCTTCCTGGCATTGCCAAAGACAAGGGCTGCTGCTCTGTTTCATAGCTCTTTGATATATTGGGATGATTTTTAACTGAAAGGATGTGTTTTCTGAATCGAACCATCAGTATCAAGAGCCAGTGAGGTAGGTGCTGAGTTTCAGCAGAGTTTTTAGATTAAAATCAATTTTCATCCTGTGATTGACATACTGACTACTCAGCAAGACATAAGCTTTAAAACGCTAAGTAAAGTGACTGACTTGCTTACACATCTTACTCAATTCAAAATGATAAATATTACATCGTGAAAAAGACAAAGTATAAAAAAGATATATCCAACAAACCTGTCAGAATCAATATCAATGTAATTACTGCCTTGCATGACTTTAAAATAAAGAACTCAAACCTATCTGAGAGAGGTGGTGGAGATGAGGAAGGTCAGCTAGGGAGGGTGAGGATCAGAAGTGAGGGTGTGGATGGACTGCCCCGCGTGGGTTCTAGTGTGTGGGGTCACCACTGGGGTCTCTGGATAGGGGGCCTTCGCCACATAGGATTCTCCCCACTTTGTGGGAAGCTTGGATGGAGAGAGAAGTGTCAGAGAGTCAGCGAACAGGGATATGCCCCAGAAGAACATAGATTACCCTTTAAATGGTAAAAATGAGCCTCCTAGCAAAGAGGAAGTATTCCCAAAGGGAGCGGAGGATTGAAGATGAGGTCAGCCACACCACTGAGCCATTCTCTGTTCCCTCTCTGCTGCAGGCCGTAAAGCTTTTCACAAGATATTATCCCTGAAGACACCCTCACTCTGTGTGCCCAAGACCATGACAGGCCTTACAAATGTGCTAACCCCTACAGTGCGTGCATGCTGCCCTTCAGTCATGTCTGACTCTTTCAGGACCTTATGGACTGTAGCCCGCCAGGCTCCTCTGTCCATGGGATTCTCCAGGCAAGAATACAGGAATGGGCTTCCATTTCCTTCTCCAGGGAATCTTCCCTATCCAAGGATCAAACCCACGTCTCCTGCAATGCAGGCAGATTCTTTACCACTGAGCCAACAGGGATTCCCAATGTGTTGTGGGAATATGCTGCTGCTGCTGTTGCTAAGTCACTTCAGTCGTGTCCGACTCTGTGCGACCCCATAGATGGGAGCCCACCAGGCTCCCCCATCCCTGGGATTCTCCAGGCAAGAACACTGGAGTGGGTTGCCATTTCCTTCTCCAATGCATGAAAGTGAAAAGTGAAAGTGAAGTCGCTCAGTCGTGTCCGACTCTTCGCGACCCCATGGACTGCAGCTTACCAGGCTCCAGGCTCCTCCGTCCATGGGATTCTCCAGGCAAGAGTGCTGGAGTGGGGGTGCCATTTCCTTCTCCAGCTGTGGGAACATAGCTATTGTCTAATGCATTTCAGTGTGTGTTAGTCGCTCAGTTGCGTCCGACTCTTTGTGACCCCATGGACTGTAGCCCGCCAGGCTCCTCTGTCCATGAGATTCTCCAGACAATATTACTGGGGTGGGTTGCCATTTCCTCCTCCAGGGGATCTTCCTGACCCAGGGATCAAACCCTGTCTCTCGTGTCTCCTGCATTGGTAGGTGCCACCTGGGATACATTTCACTGAAATACATTTCAATGGGAAACCCAAATAGACATGAAATAATCATTTGAAAGTGTCCAAAATGACTCACTTATTATTTGGGAAAAAATAGCCTCTGGAACTCAGTTTGAAAAAATAATCCGTGCCATTTTCTCAAAGGCAGAATACTATCGACATCAGCAGTTTTCCAACTTTGCTGCACAGACTCACACAGTACTCTGTAAACATCCCAATTCCCAGGCTTGTGTTCCAAACCAAATCATCAGTGTCTTGAAGATAGGAGCTAGGAAACAGTAGCTCTGAAAAGGAGCAATCACATTTGAGAACTAGAAATCTACATGGATCCACATCTCCCCAGAGGGTGCTTCAAGGCCCACTGGCACGGTGACACCTGGGTGGGGGTCTTGACTCGCAGTCCACTTTTAAACGAGACCCACAGGGGATTCCCCTGCTCCAAGTCAACCACTGCTTTCTTCCTCTGCTTGTTTTGGCCAAACACTTTCCATAATTTCTTTGTTATTTTCTAGAAAATGAGGACGATCTCTCCAGTAATGTAAAAAACACCCTAATAGATCATTGTTTTTGTATATTTATCTTGCATAGTTCAAACTCTTTACTCTGTCTCTCTGCATAATATCTATCCATCTATCTATTTATCTACCATCTTTCTCTCCGTCTGAGGAGCTACATTTGTAAACTGTGTTTCAGGAGATGCGCAGCTCATCAATCATTTTTCGTTTAGAGAACTTTTTCAGTCTGGCACGCACTTAATGTATATAAGGTAATATAAGGTAAAATGCTATCCTTAACAAGTAAGCCTGCCATGGAAGAAAGGAGTCTGGCAGAAGGAGACCACTTCCAGGAGACTATGTCATCCCGTTTTGTAACTAATTAGGTCCTTATTGTATCTAAATACTTGACCCTACCTTTCACAATGAATTAATGACTTTTCCTTCTTCCTCTCTCAAAAGAAGTTTCTAATTGAAATTAATTCATAATCAAGCCAAGTAAGGTGACTTTACCCACTTCCTCACAGACACAGCTTTTCTTGTGCTGTAAAGTGACATTTGACGATGTGTGGAAATTCAGGCATCCTTGCGTTTAATTTATGACTCTACACACTCTTCGCTTTCACCCTTCCCCACTTGGCAGTATGCTTCGTGATTTCTTATGCACAAAATGCAGAAAGTAATTACTGACCTTCTGTTATCAATGTCAAATGAGTTTAGAAACTGGAACCAATTGGCTTTTACTAATTTTTTCTACTTCTCATAACAAGTACATAGAGATAATAAAAATAAATAGTTTAAAATATGAAATGACACATTTTCGTTAACAGATTTTTGTAAGTTTTGTAAAAGTGTGCCTTTTTTGATGGAAATGATGTCATTTCACAATGACCCATGTTCAGTGACAAGAAAGAAGAGTTGAACAGAAATTTTGGTCCCTTAAAGGTATTGATGATGCATATATGTGATGCATCTGTACTTCAAATTCATGTTCTGTGTGGTGGAACAAGGATGCTAATGAGCTAGTTCAGAGCTTTCTAACTTCTCATGTTCACTTTCCATCAGTCACTACCAAGAAAACCAGAAAGCAAAGCCCCAGTAAAGTGATGCTTCCTGGACCCTGTCTGCCTTTTCACTCTGCTTTTCAGCGTTACTTTCGTCTCCATCTTGTCTACACATCAGTGCACCCAGACTAGTTTGTTGTGCAGTTAAATGTTGCAATGGACCAAAAAAATTTGCCTATAGGCTAAATACATCTGAAGAATATTGCAGTCTAATTTTCTTGGGATTAAGACTTGCAGCATTCAAGAACTCTGGTGCCAGTGCAGCCTTCGGTATGGAATTAACAAGCCAGTTGCTCTGGAATGATGCTGCCTGTCATTTCCCCACTGTGTCCTTGAGACTCTTCCCATGGGTGAGAACTTTATAAAATCTCAGGATTCTTTAGGTCAGAATAGGAATGTTTCCTTCCACCTTTTCTTCTTGTGTGTTTTTCAAGCTCCAGTCCAGTACAATCTTAATGCTATTATTAGGTTGCTATTTTCATAATCACTGTAGTATTTCAATAAGATAATCTTCAAAAGCCATCAATTCTGTGCCTTTTAAAATTCATCAATGCAGAACAGGTTAATTATAGAATACCACAATACTAGTATATAGCAAGATATAATTTTCTTATATATGAATATGTTTGATTTTTCTTTGGGGGGTGTGTACTCACCTGTAAATACACCTGTGTGTGCCCTAAGATACAGACATATTTGGCATGGCTGGGGCACCTGAGAAAGTAATGAAAGTAATGATTCTGAGGACCCTGAGACTTTGAATACATATCTGAATCCAAAATCCAAAATCTCTCTCAGACATTTGGATCCACGGGCAGTGTTGCCTTTAGTCTATTTTGCAGTGGGTACAAATGGGCTTCCCTGATGGCTCAGCAGGTAAAGAATCTGGCTGCAATGCAGGAGACACAGGAGACCTGGGTTTGATCCCTGGGTAGGGAAGCTCCCCTGGAAAAGGCATGACAATCCACTCCAGTGTTCTTGCCTGGAGAATCCCATGGACAGGGGAGCCTGGTGGGCTACAGTCCTTGGGGTCACAAAGAGTTGGACACAACTAAGCCACTAAGGCTCCACTTAAGGAAAAAGAATAGCACCTGTTCCCTTCCTCCCGCAGGATCAGTTGAGGCTGCTCCTGCATTCAAGACACTCAAAAAGGGAAGAGTTGAAAGCTCTCTTCTGGACACCCCTCCCCAACCACCAAACACAACTTTCGCAGGCTCTGCTAATTATGCTTCATTCCATGACATCTCATATAGATGTGTTACCAGAAAGCAATGCTACCCAGACCAGTACTTACAGAACCCGTGTGGATCTGTTTTTTATTCTAAATTTGAAATTCTGAGTAGGTGATTGAGTGCTTTCTCTCCTTTTCAATTCAGGATTTGAATTCCATCTTTCAAGTCTGTCCCCCTAATCAGCGTTCCATTCCCTAATCATGCTGTCATTTTCATTGGGAGCGTTAAACATATTACAAGCTTTCTTTCCAGCCACCTTGACTAGTCACCTAATCGATACCTTTCTGGCAGTTATTTCCAAGGAGAATGGTATTTAGCCCAGGCATATTTGAAGGCATATTCCCTGAACTCTTTCAACAAGCTTGCAACCTCTTATCTATCTTCACCAAAATGAGCCATCTATGCATATCTGTAATTTTTCTCCCCTCTGAGGCTTCTATGACTGCAGCGCTATCTTAGAATTATTCTTGGTGAATTTATAATAATGGTTCCCACAATAACTCTTCATCGGGCAACTGCTTTGTTCCTTGTAAACAAACCCTGGAAAGAGAAATCCTTCGTCAGGGTCCTTTCTTTTCTTGCATAGCTTTTGAAAAGCTGTATAAATCTCCATTTTAACCTCCGATTGCTTTTCTCCTAGGGAGCTGAGTGCAGGGAGAACAAAAGAGCCAGCAGTTTTCCTTTTCCATGAGTCCCTCTCTCTTTCTGCTCCCGCCCGCCCTGCCCCTCGCCGGCCCCCTGGGCTGCCGGCTCCTCTCTGAAGCCCTTCCCCATCCCCTCCTGTCCACGGTGCTGGCTGCCATCACACCTGCACAAATCCACCTTCCCAAGCTGTCATTGGGTGGACCTCATATTTTTCCAAGTTCCTGACGGATGCTCTGCCGGCCAGCAGTGAGGGGAGGCTGAAAGAGAGTCAGACAAGCCTACTCATCTGATGAGAAGCCATCCTCCTGACCCGCACGCCCCTGTGCAAGGAGCCCTGAGCACCGCGGAGGGTCTGAAGGCTTGGTCCCCAGGTGGGGGGCACCGGTGGGGCCCGACAGGAAGAATGGGCAGGAGTTTCTGTGCCTGAGTGCAGGTCTGTGAGGGGAGGTGACTGACCTTTCTATAACTCTCAGAAGATGCATTTTCACAAATGCGAATTTTGTCTCTCTGAAATTCACGCATTGAAGTCCTGACCCCTGGGACCCCGGAACGTGACTCTGTTGGAAGGCGGTGTCTCTAAAGAGGTAATTAAGGTAAAATGAGGTTGTATGGGTGGTCCCTAAGCCAAAACCACTGGTGTCTTTGTAGGAAGGGGAGTCTAGGACAGACACGCACACACAGAGGGGACTGCATGAGGACATCTATGAACCAGGGAGACGGGTCTGCCTGGGAAGAAATGACCCTAACACCTTGATCCCAGTCTTCTAGCCTCCAGACTGTGAGACATGCCTTTCTGATGTGGAAACCTCCCAGTCTGTGGTCCTTGGCCCAAGCGAACCGCTACAGAAAGCCACCTTACCTGGTCTCTAAGTACAAGTAAGAGAAGCAGGGAAACAGCAGTGTTTCTGTGATGCATCGTGGATCCGTTTCACGTCAGAGGTTTCAATTTGACAGCCCAGTGCCCACCTCGTCGCCCCTGTCACTCTCGTTTAACTGGCTGGGGACCAGCATGCGTTAACCCTTTGCAGAACAAGTTCAGGGGTATTGACTTCTTGGTCGTCTTCTTGCTCCCCTGCGATCCTTGTCCTGAGGGGGTGCAGGAGGGTGCCACCCCTTTTCCATGCCTTAAAGTCAGGTTGCTCAAGGCTGGAGTCCAGGGAGGGGAGCCGACGGCTGGCCTGCCATCTCTGCTCCCTGACCCGTTATGGTCATTCCCTGGGGAGTCCAGGCCCCTTACGAGTTCCCACGGTGTGACACCCCCATCCCCTCATCCAAGCCTCATCCAGCGCCTTAGTGGTTGAAATAAGAAGCATCTAGCCCTCTCCTCCTCCATGACCACCTCCCAGTATTATCCCAAGTTTTCTTTTTTCTTTTTGAACTAAATGTTTTGGGCTCTAGCTATGGCTTTTCTGAGATAATTTATTTTTTAAAAAAATCTATTATGCCTTAGAAAGCTCCCTAAGTCCCATCTTCTCCAACACTGACCCCCGCTTCCTTCCACACCAACCCCGCCCATCTAAATTTCTGTGTATGTGCTCTTCCCCAGGATACCTGTACCTGAAAAGACCAGTGTTTCTGGTTGTTTGTTTTTTTTTTTTTGTAGGTCTTTGTGCAAATATCTCCCCTTCAGAAATTTTCCTGATGGTCTTACCTAAAAATACATCCCACTATCTTCTCTTTCACCTAGAATTTTCTTCTTATGACATTTACCACTGCCTGATCTTATACCAAATACCCAGATATCTATTTTCGTGCATGTCTTCTGGAAGGTAAGCTGCAAGAGTAAAGGCCTCTGCCTTGTCCACTGGTGTGACCACAGCACCTACAGTAATACTTGACACACAAAGTCTTCAGAACATTGCTCCTTTGGCGCAACAGATAAACCAACGGGAAAAGCCCCCCACCATGGCAGTCCTACCTGATAATCCCAAGAAACACATCCAGAGTCTGTCAATCTGAATTAAATTATCAAATAGCTTATTTATATCAGTGTAGGTACGTGTGTGTGTGTGTGCATGCGTGCACAGTTGTGTGGATTTGTGCATGAGTACTCATTCATTCACGTCCAACTCTTTTGCGACCCCATGGACTGTAGCCCTCCAAGCTCCCCTGTCCATGGGATTTCTCAGGCAAGAATACAGGAGTGGGGTGCCATTTCCTCCTCCTGGAGATCTTCCTGACCCAGGGATCAAACCCACGTCTCCTGCATTGCTAAGCAATTCTTTACCATCTGAGCCGCCAGGGAAGTCCTGTGCGAGTGAAATCAAAGAATGTTAAAGTTCTCCGTCCCCAAATTAAATACAAGCCCCTCAGCCTGACATTCAAAGGCATTTGCCAACGGCCCCATTTTCCTTTGGGAAATTAACCTCCCTCGCTTGAGATGCACATTTCCTATGTTTTTCTGTGTGTTTTGTTTTCCTTGAGTCAAAAACCTCCTTTCCGGATGACACACCTCTCTGCCTCACCTGCCCCAATTCCGTCAATTGCTCTAAGGTGTAGTTTAAATGTCACCCTTTCCTGTGGAGATTTCTCTGGTCTGCGATACCCACCTGCACCCACCCAGAGCTTTAAAGCCCTACAGGGCTTTGCTTGTTTTCCTCTCATGGCTTGTATTCTTGTTCTGCATCTCATGTAGGTGCTTGGTGTCTTGTTTCTCCCAGGAGCAGAAGGAGTTGCTCCTGCTGCTGCTGCTGCTAAGTTGCTTCAGTCGTGTCCGACTCTATGGAGTTGCTAGGACTGCCTTAAAGAACCACCAGCGGAGCTGAATTGACAGAAATGTGTTTTCTCACAGTGCTGGAGGCTGTAAGTCCAGACTCAGAGTGTCAGCGTGGCTGGTTGCTTCTAAAGACTCTGGGTGGTGGGGTAGGGGGGACTTCCCTGGCCGTCAAGTGGTTAAGACTCTGTGCTTCCATTGCAGGGGGTGCGGGTTTGATCCCTGGTCAGGGGAGCTAAGATCCCGCAACCTGCGGGGTGTGGCCAAATACATAAATCTGTAAATTTTAAAAACCAATAATAAAGACTGAGAGGAACGCGCTCTCTCCCAGCCTCTGATGGTTTGTTAGGAATCCTGGGTGTGTTTTGCTCTGTCTTCACATTAACTCGGTGTTTTCCTTCTGTGTGTGTCTCTGGGTTCAAATTCCCCCTTTATATAAGGACTGTCACACTGAATTGAGGCCCAGCCTGTTCCAGTATAACCTCATCTTATCACTCCTAGAGTGACCCTTTTACCAAATAACGTCACATTCTTAGCTCCTGGAGGTGAAGACTAAACACACAGATTTAAGGGGGAGGTGATTCAGCCTGCAACAAGCTCCTCCCCAAAGGTTCTTCCTTTTCACTCCTGTGGCTCCGGTGTCCCACCTAGTGGTATCCACCTTATAGCAACTTCATAAATACATTGCTGAATTGAAGGGCTCCTTGCTTCCCTGCTGGCTCCGTGGTAAAGAATCAGCTTGTAATGTAGGAAATGCAAATTTGATCCCGGGATTGGGAAGATCCCCTGGAGAAGGAAATGGCAACCCACCCCAGTACTCTTGCCTGGCAAACCCCATGGACAGAGGAGCCTGGCGGGTTGCAGTCCTTGGGGTCGCACAGGGTCAGACATGACTGAGCACAGCACAGGGCAGGATGTTTTACTCGATGCTGTAAGTGCCTTTCCCAGGGATCGACACATAGCTAGCATCGAGAATGTATTTTCAAGTTATTGGCCACTGGGTTTTTTTCTCACGGGTTTTGTTGAAAGATTATTCTGCCATCCAATGAAGTTTGTGTGACATGCCCTAGTGATGCCAGTGTTCACAGAAGCCAAGCTTACTAACCATCACTTACTACCCAGTAACCATGCACCAGAAGGAGCAGAGGACGACGTGGCAGAGGGGAGGAAATATGTCTCCTGACAGATACGCGACTTGTTCAGAATGCAGAAAATCACCGATTTGAACAGAATCGCCACAGTGAGCCCTGGGGACACATTTATTTACATGTTTTCCTCAAGCTACTGCCCATCCGTTTCTTTGAAAGCCTCGTAGATCCCAAGCTTGTTGAGTCCAGAAGTGAAGTGTCACATTTATTTTTATACACTGTTGCCTTTCAAATTCATATGATTGTCTTCCTTTCCTGTGTCTCGAGGTAGAGGCAATTTATATTCAAAATGCCTTCCACGACAATATATCCCTCCAGCCCAGTCATGTGCTTTGAAATTCCTCTGTGAAAGACTACTTCTTCTGTTACTCTCTGTCAAAAAAATTCTTAAATGGCCTCAGGATCCTTTTTTCCCTATTACATAATTTTTTATTGCCTTGGTTGCAACAACTCGGTTTGCTGCTCAACTGGCTGCCACTAAGGACATTTACTGCGTCAACTGTGAAGAAGGTTTATTAGAAAGTGATGCTGGCTCTTGGCAGACAGAAGTGGCCACTTTGTAGGCAAAAAGATGCATTGAGCTTAACGTTATTTATGCATTTTTTCGTAAATAACAAATCAATTAAGACAAATTAAACATTAGAAAAAAGAATACATTTACTTTTTATTTTATTTTTTTGAACTTTTTATTTGGTATTGGGGTATAGCTGATTAGCAACAATATGATAGTTTCAGGTGAACAGTGAAGGGACTCAGCTATAGATAGACATGTATCTGTTTAAATCATTGTTGTGCTCTCTATTCATGTGTGCCTCTTGAGAAATTTGTACTCAGGTCAGGAAGCAACAGGTAGAACTGGACATGGAACAACAGACTGGTTCCAAATAGCAAAAGGAGTTCGTCAAGGCTGTATATTGTCACCCTGTTTATTTAACTTATATGCAGAGTACATCATGAGAAATGCTGGACTGGAAGAAACACAAGCTGGAATCAAGATTGCTGGGAGAAATATCAATAACCTCAGATATGCAGATGACACCACCCTTATGGCAGAAAGTGAAGAGGAACTCAAAAGCCTCTTGATGAAAGTGAAAGTGGAGAGTGAAAAAGTTGGCTTAAAGCTCAGTATTCAGAAAACAAAGATCATGGCATCCAGTCCCACCACTTCATGGGAAATAGATGGGGAAACAGTGGAAACAGTGTCAGACTTTATTTTTCTGGGCTCCAAAATCACTACAGATGGTGACTGCAGCCATGAAATTAAAAGATGCTTACTCCTTGGAAGGAAAGTTATGACCAACCTAGATAGCATATTCCAAAGCAGAGACATTACTTTGCAAACACAGGTTCGTCTAGTCAAGGCTATGGTTTTTCCTGTGGTCATGTATGGATGTGAGAGTTGGACTGTGAAGAAGGCTGAGTGCCGAAGAATTGATGCTTTTGAACTGTGGTGTTGGAGAAGACTCTTGAGAGTCCCTTGGACTGCAAGGAGATCCAACCAGTCCATTCTGAAGGAGATGAGCCCTGGGATTTCTTTGGAAGGAATGCTGCTAAAGCTGAAACTCCAGTACTTTGGCCACCTCATGTGAAGAGTTGACTCATTGGAAAAGACTCTGGTGCTGGGAGGGATTGGGGGCAGGAGGAGAAGGGGACGACAGAGAATGAGATGGCTGGATGGCATCACTGACTTGATGGACATGAGTCTGAGTGAACTCCGGGAGTTGGTGATGGACAGGGAGGCTTGGCATGCTGGGATTCATGGGGTCGCAAAGAGTCGGACACAACTGAGTGACTGATCTGATCTGATTCATGTGTATCATCCGATTAATCTAATTGGAGTATCTAAACATGAGGATGAATTGCTAAAGTTTACAAGTAAGATGATTAATTCCAAGATATGATTTTTTTTCACTGACTGATCTAGGATGAACTGAATAACAATATTTTTTTTGGTGTACATTAAGATTTCATTAGAAAACAAATTATGTGAAAAAGTGGAAAGATTTATGCCATTGGACTTGGTGGTTGGAGACTGCATGTTGATTTGACAGAGTCAAAGATTTATTTTAAAATGTACAATATATGTATACCATAGCCACAGTAATCCAACTATTGACATTAAAATGTAGCCTATGTAAAATTCTAGGTTGTCAACTGAAAAAACAAATCACTGATTTAATATGAAGTTAAATATAAAATGCTTTTGAGACTTTGACAAATGACTGTATAGTTAAATATATGTTACTAAATCACTCTTTGTATGTTGGCTAATTTTTCTTGATAGCTAAAATATACGTAAGTTGTTTCAGAAAAAATATATCTACTCAGGGCTTTAAATTACTTTGTATTAATAAAGACTGTTCAAATTAATATAGCTATGCATTATAAAGGGCTTCCCAGGTGGTGCAGTGGTAAAGAATCCGCCTGCCAATGCAGGAGACCTGCTTTTAATCTCTGGGTTGAGAAGATCCACTGGGGGAGGGCATGGCAACCCACCAGCATTCTTGCCTGGGGAAATACCATGGACAGAGGAGCCTGGAGGGCCACAGTCCATAGGGTCATAGAATCAGACAGGACTGAAGCCACTTAGCACACACACACACGCATTATAAATGTATTTCTCTTTTTATTTAATATAAGCATAATGCAGGTGTATCCATTTTGATTATACATGTCAATCAGATACACTTTCTGTTTGTCAGATAACAACTTAAGGAGATTTAAAAAACTTTTAAAATCTGGATTAGAAATGACAGAATGGGCTCTTATTGACTTGGGGTTTTTATTAGTTATTGAAATAAAAGTTGGCATTACACAATGCATATGTTAAATGTTTTTTTATGATTATTTATGAAAAGTGACCAGTAAAATAAATTGACTTATTTCAGGATTGAATGAATTTCTACAATGTAACAAATGGATAAAAAAATCTAATAATTCCAGAAAGAAACAATGAAAATTTTGGCTCACTCAGGGATTGAGTATTCCCCCAAATTGTTATCTGAAATGTAGGGTTCAGTCTTACCAGTTTCTAAATGTTCTGAGAGAATGAATTTTCCAAGTTTCTGACTCTCTTCTTATTATACTCCTGACCTGTTTTTTAATCCAAAGACCCCCTAATGACTATCAACAGTGAAAATGGCCCAGAATATTTCTAGAAAAATTAACTTTTAAATTTCATCCATTTCTAGCAGGTATTAGTACCTGGTCATATTGAACTTTACCTGAGTTCTGTATTCTAAGAAAATAACCAAGATTAAGAAATCACCCCACCTTAGATCGATACTAAATTGAGTTAATTAATAGTTATGTATTAGAGACCTAGGTCATTACTAAGATAGAATCACCTGTGCATGCTAAGTAGCAACCCAAGGATCACATCCACGTTTCTTATGTCTCCTGCATTGGCAGGCAAGTTCTTTACCACTAGCGCCACCTGAGAAGCCCACTAAGACAGAATATTAATGTATTAATTACTAAGTATAATTTTAAGTATATATAAGCTGCCTCATTTTTATATGCTACAGAGAGTCTATATTTATGAGCTTCAGTTCTGCTTTTGAGAAGTTGTCCAGTGTTGCACACTGGGAAGTTGAAGGATAAGGGATGTTTACGGTTATAAACAGTTGTGAGATGTTATTTGTTAGCTCTGCCAGTCTGACGCATAAGGCTGATGTATGTGAAAATTCACATTTATTCACCTTCCAGTGTTCTCTGTGGAACAGAAGTTACTGTGGGTAAAACATCCATTCGTGTTAATGAGACTCCATTGGTTATAACAGTGGCAGAAATGTATACATTTGTATGCAAGAAACGCAGGATCAACTTTTAAGGAAAAAACAACAACTAATTTTGTCCTAAAATGAAATGATTGGTTTTTCCAGAAGGAGAAAAAAGCTAAGTGTGGGGCAATACTTAACTGGATCCTGAAAGTTACTGGGGATTCTCAGATAAGAGAATTTTGGTTGCCATTCATAAAACTGGCTCAGCTTTGGTGGGTGGATTTATAAGATTTTCAAAAAGAAATTGAGTATCAAATTATATATTGAGGCAAAACTAAAATTTGTTTTTTTTTTTCTCTGTTATAAGACAATGTTCTTAGAGGCTATACCTTCTGCGGAATCTACCTGTAAAGATTCTATTCTACCAGAGTAACCTTTGGTGATTTACAATGAATGTCTATGCCCCAGATTATTTATGAAAATAAAGGTTTCTCACTTATGAAAGAGCGAAGGGTTTTTACAATCAAGTTACTCTCTCTGTTTACTTTTAAGCTATCTCGTCCATTTGGTTAAATAGGCAGCCCTTTATTATTTCCTAATAACCCTTGATCCTTTCTTATTCAAGTCTTTAAACCTGACAACTTCTGCTATTTTCCCTTTCTCAAATTAAAAAAAATTTTTTTTTGAGCGAAACTATCTTGAAGATTTCCCAAATGGCCCCTGGAAAACCACAAAAGATTTGTTCTTTCACCTTGTAAAAAGAGAGATGTTAGAAATAGTAAAGTTTATTTAATAGGTTAATCTTGCACATGGGGAGTGTCTAGATACTTAGACTTTCTGTGTTGCCCAGTGACTCATCTAGGACAAAAAGGGAAGACAGAAGATGTTGAACTTTATTGGAGCTCTGTGCTCCCAGAAAAGAAGGATGGCTGAGAAATCCCCCGTTCCTTCTTCTGTTTTTCAGTAAAATGGCTGATCATGAGGGACCGCTTTGTCCCTAGATATTCTAAGGTGTCCTCAGACCACCTTACCTGCCTCCTGAGAAATCTGTATGCATGTCAAGAAGCAACCCTTAGAACTGGACATAGAACAATGGACTGGTTCCAAATTGGGGAAGGAGTAGTCAAGGCTGTATACTGTCACCCTGTTTATTTAACTTCTATTCAGAGTACATCATGTGGAATGCTGGGCTGGATGAAGCACAAGCTAGAATCAAGATTGCTGGGAGAAATATGAATAACCTCAGATGACACCACCCTTATGGCAGAAAGTGAAGAGGAACTAAAGAACCTCTTGAGGAAAGTGAAAGAAGAGAGTGAAAAAGCTGGCTTAAAATTCAACATTCAGAAAACTAAGATTATGGCATGTAGTTCCATCGCTTCATGGCAAAAAGATGGGGAAACAATGGAAACATTGACAGATTTTATTTTGAGGGTCTTTAAAATCACTGCAGATGGTGATTGTAACCATGAAATTAAAAGATACTTGCTCCTTGGAAGAAAAGCTATGACCAACCTAGACAGCATATTGAAAAGCAGAGACATTACCTTGCCAACTAAGGTCTATCTAGTCAAAGGTATAGTTTTTCCAGTAGTCATGTTGTGAGAGCTGGACTATAAAAAAAGCTGACTGCTGAAGAATTGATGCTTTTGCAGTGTGGTATTGGAGAAGACTCGTGAAAGTCTCTTGTACTGCAAGGAGATCCAACCAGTCCATCCTAAAGGAGATCAGTCCTGAATAGTCATGGGAAAGACTGATGTTGAAGCTGAAACTCCAGTACTTTGGCCACCTGATGTGAAGAACTGACTCATTGGAAAAGACCCTGATACTGGGAAAGATTGAAGGTGGGAGGAGAAGGGGACAACAGAGGATGAGATGGTTGGATAGCATCACCGACTCAATGGACATGAGTTTGAGTAAACTCCAGGAGTTGATGATGGATGGGGAAGCCTGGCGTGCTGCAGTCCATGGGGTTGCAAACAGTTGGACATGACTGAGTAACTGAACCGAACTAAACTGAATTCTAAGGTAAGACCTGTCTCCACCCTCCCCTTGATTTATAACCCCCCAG
This sequence comes from Bos indicus x Bos taurus, assembly GCF_003369695.1. Taxonomy (NCBI): domain Eukaryota; kingdom Metazoa; phylum Chordata; class Mammalia; order Artiodactyla; family Bovidae; genus Bos; species Bos indicus x Bos taurus. The sequence goes on along the minus strand of NC_040099.1, from coordinate 5,484,995 downwards.
TTTTCTCTCTCTTCTTTGATATACTCCACTTTCTACTACAGCAGGTAAATTGAAACAATCTCCTTAATTATACTTGCTCAAGCATCTTGGACCTTCCACAGTATCATTCCAAATGTTTAACATTGGTGAGATAGTTCATGGTTTCCTTACATAATTGTATAGCCAACTATATTGGCCTGACAATGAATGTTCAATGCCACCTTGCAATATTATAATTTCCTTTTATGTTATATACTATTTAAACATGGGAGAAAGAAGAAAATTTAATAAAACGTTTTAAAATACAAAAAGAGCCTGGCATTTCTAAGCCAGTGTAGGAGCAGATAGTAAGTGGAAGCAGTTTTAGAAAAGTACACGTTTTAGGAAAGTTTTAGAAAACAAAAACTGGTAATCCAGCTTGAGAATTATCACAAGAAAGTGCGGGTGCCTTGGTGACACTCTCTCCCTGAGATCTTGCTGATTATCAGACATGTTTTTAACCATCCTTTGTTAGGTAGATGGCAATGATTTTGGAAGCATATTTTCTAACTCATCTAAAGAGCTTACTTCAAAATCTGCTGGAAAATAACAGCCTGGAGTCTGAATGTCAAAGGGGATGACAAGCAGATCTAACATCCGAGAGAGACCGTCCAACTGCGCCACATCTACTTTGCCTATTTAGCACTTGTTTCAAGGCTCTGTCCAATTAATTCTAAGAGCACAGGGAGGGAAACAGTGCTGTTAAATATATCTTATATTGTTTTGACTTTGAAAAATTTAGATAGCTCATATTGAAAAAAATAAAGCAAATAATAAAGGAAAGAAAGTCAATAAATAAGAATAGAAAACAAGCCTACAAATGAACGTTGAAGCTGATGAAATAAATATTTTTAGGAGAAACAATTTTACATGAAATGGGAACACTGAAGCTCTCTATCCACAATGATATGATATATATGCCAGGACAAATGGAACTACAAAAAAATCTTTAATTTTAAAATTAGACTCTGTTTTTTAGTCTAATTATCAGTAGTAATAGTTTGAAATTATTTTGAAATAATGTTATGTATCTCACAGGATAAGGCAATTCAATAATATGTTCAGAGTGTTAGTGATATTTTTTATGTGTAGGAAAGAAATATGTGCTGATATAGAAATCAAAGGAGTTAATTGAAAATCCTGTAGTGCTAAACTTGAGTTGAACATATTTGTATGAAATCATGATTTCTTTTAATTTCGAAAAATATGCACATCACAGCTCTGTCCCCTTGAAAGGTTTAGAAGCAATGCCAATAGAGAAATAATGAGCACCCTCACAAGCAGGAAGTGGTTTCTAAATACCATTCCCCACTAAAAAGAGCAGGTGCTGATTCCAAGTGTAGTACAGGAAATACAAAAATATGCCACAGAGACAACCATCGGTGACAGGAAGTAAGGCAGGCATCCCGGACGTTGCGGTGGTGCCTAAGGACACAGAAGCAGACTTATGACCTACTCCTTGGCTGAAACTGTGAAAATTAGCTACAGGCAAGCCCCGAAGATTTTCTGGGTTCTAGACTTCCAAAATGAAACGAATATCTCAGTAAGGGAAGTCGCAGGAAGTTTGGTTTCCCAGAATACTTAAAGGTTGTTTCTGCTATACTATAATCGATTCCGAGAAGGCAGTGGCACCCCACTCCAGTACTCTTGCCTGGAAAATCCCACGGTGGAGGAGCCTGGTGGGCTGCAGTCCATGGGGTCGCTAAGAGTCAGACACGACTGAGCGACTTCACTTTCACTTTTCACTTTCATGCATTGGAGAAGGAAATGGGCACCCACTCCAGTGTTCTTGCCTGGAGAATCCCAGGGACGGGGAAGCCTGGTGGGCTGCCGTCTATGGGGTCACACAGAGTCGGACACAACTGAAGTGACTTAACAGCATAATCTATTAACTGTACATATATTATATATATTATAACTGTATTATATCTAAAATAAATGTGCATGCCTTAATTTAAAACTACTTTGTTACTAAAAATGTCAATATAATTGCAATAGTAATATCAAAGATTATAGATCACCGTAACAAATAGAAAAATAGTGAAATTTGAAATATCAGAGAAATTACCAAAATGTAATACAAAGACATGAACCATTAGAAAAAATAGTTCTGATAGACTTGCTCAGTGAAGGTGGGCACAACATTTCAATCTGTGAAAAAAAAAAAAAGAAAAGCACAGAACCTATGATACACAATAAAGCAAAGCAGGATAAACAAGGTGCACCTATATTAAAACAGGAATGAATGCAAGTTGTTTATGTGTATTACATACACACAAGGGGTCACAAAGAGTTGGACATGACTTAGGGACTGAACAACAGCAAAATTGTGTACACACAAGCCAATAACAGTGTTTCGATAGGAGGGACAGGGAGAGAAATGTAGTAGAGCAGTAGCAATGACATCATTTGGGGTGTCACTGGAAATTAAAACCTTATGATGTCTTTCTCATGCTTTTAAGCAGTGGCCACAGGACTGGAAAAGGTCAGTTTTCATTCCAATCCCAAAGAAAGGCAATGCCAAAGAATGCTCAAACTACTGCACAATTGCACTCATCTCACATGCTAGCAAAGTAATGCTCAAAATTCTCCAAGCCAGGCTTCAACAGTACGTGAACTGTGACCTTTCAGATGTTCAAGCTGGATTTAGAAAAGGCAGAGGAACCAGAGATCAAATTGCCAGCATCCACTGGATCATCAAAAAAGCAAGAAAATACCAGAAAAATACCTGCCTTCTTGATTACGCCAAAGCCTTTGACTGTGTGGATCACAACAAACTGTGGAAAATTCTTCAAGGTGGTGTTGGAGAAGACTCGTGAGAGTCCCTTGGACAGCAAGATCAAACCAGTCTATCCTAAAGGAAATCAGTCCTGAACATTCTTTGGAAGGAACTGATGCTGAAACTCCAAAACTTTGGCCACCTGATGGGAAGAGCTGACTCATTTGAAAAGATCCTGATGCTGGGAAAGATTGAAGGCAGGAGGAGAAGGGGATGACAGAGGATGAGATGTTTGGATGGCATCACTGACTCGATGGACATGAGTGTGAGCATGCTCCGTGAGTTGGTGATGGACAGGGAAGCCTGGTATGCTGCAGTCCAAGGGGTTTCAAAGAGTTGGACACAACTGAGTGGCTGAACTGAACTGATGTCTTTCTCTGAAAATTGAAGTCAATCATTAAGCCCTTTCTTTACAAACTGTATTTTATGATACCCAAATAGATATCATTTATTTGGCAAAGTTCATCACAGAATTTTTTGACATGTGACATAAGACTGGGAACTGCTCATTTTGTAACAGATAAAAATTGAGTCTTGTGAAGTCCCTCCCAGCAATTACATGAAAAGTTGGTACTGAACTTTACAGGAAAGAGCTCAACCTGTCAACACTTGAACCCTCAGAACAATCTGAGTAACACTGAAAATGCAACACTGACTGTATTCTGACGGGATGTCAAATGAAGCTCATCATCCACATATAAACTATTCTTATCAAAATGTTGAATTTTATCAGTCATCAAAAGTTAATCATAACTTAATTAAAACAGCAGAACCAGTTGAATGATCCCAATGCATCAGTTTGACGAATCCAGAGTGTGAAGCCTTTTATAAAACAATTCACTTTATGCAATCTACCTTTTTTTTAAGTGGGACAAAAAAAATTATCATTTTCAACTATGTCCTTTGCCCTGGGGCTTCCCAGGTGACTCAGTGGTAAAGAATCTGCCTGCTAATGCAGGAGACGTGGGTTTGATTCCTGGGTCAGGAAGATCCCTGGAGGAAGAAATGGCCACCCACTCCAGAATTCTTGCTGCAAGAGTCTCATGGACAGAGGAGCCTGGTGGGCTACAGTTCCTGCCACTGCAAAGAGTCAGACACAACTTAGTGACTAAACAACAACAATCTCTTTAACATTAGAAACCAGCCCATTTGTTTACTGTTCATACGTTTCCTAGACACTATCTTACAAACTGCTTTTTTTAGTTTAATTGGGATGTATTTTTATGGATCCATCCAGATGTTCTTGCTATTTCCTCTTTGCCTTGCGCATGAATTTATTTGTTGGATGGGTATCTATACTTAGAAATTCAGCCTATGGCAATAGAATGGGGCAAGGCTAATTGAAGTGGAATTGAATCCATGACCTTGATCATGTTACTGTGCTTCTTAGACCAAGAAAATGACTCCATCTCCCTCCCTAAATTGGGCTGCTGTGGTTGCAGGCAGAAAGCACGTGCCCGTGATCCATTGCATCTGACTCTGTGACCTCATGGACTGTAGCCCACCAGGCAAGAATACTGGAGTGGGTTAACATTTCCTCCTCTAGGGGATCTTCCCAACCCAGGGATCAAACCCAGGACAATGCTGTGTCTCCTGCATTGTCAGGCAGATTCTTTACCACTGAGCCACCTGGGAAGCCCTGCAGGTGGAGTCGTGGGACCATTGTGCATCTTCTTTATGGGTAGAGGTTGCAAAGTCCAGTAAATTTTGAAAACAATCCATTGGCTATCCATTTCAGTATAACAAAATCAATTCCTCACTATTGATTAATAGCAAAATGAATCAGTAAGTGCTTAGTGCGTTAACTACACAAACAAATTAGCAGAATTTGAAGTACAAGATAATCATTACCCCTTGGTTTGCTCTATAAAATCAGAGACAACATAAAATACACACACAATGAAAAACTTAATATACACAAAATTAGACACAATATTAGAATCTTGCTGATTTCCTCAGAGTGAAGATGAGTAAAGAAATTAGGAAGGGGTGGGGAAAACAAAGGAGATAAGAACAAGGAAGTTCATTAAATAAAAACAAAGGACGGCCTGTTGACTGGATGGTGAACAGAGAAAGAAACCAGATTTCACTGTTTCCTAAATATTTTTCAGAGATGCTGAGTGAGTCAGGAAGAAGGCATTTAACTTTAACTGTAGATCTGTAATTGCTACTAATTCAAATCAATTCTAATTCTTTGAAATTGAAGGCAAAAAAATTATCGTTTGCCAATTCCATGCTGAGATTCCTAAAGCCTAGAAGACGTCAACATTTCTCCAGTAACTTGACTGCATTTTCTTTATGATTATATAAAATACTTGTTGCATGCCTATATGCTCAGTCATGTCTGACTCTGCCTCCATGGACTATAGCTCACCGGGTTCCTCTGTCCATGGGGTTCTCCAGACCAAAATATTGGAGTGGTTGCCATGTCCCTTTTCCAGGGGGTCTTCCCAACTCAGGGATCTAACCTGCATCTCCTTCATTGCAGGCATATTCTTTACCTACTGAGCCACTGGAGAAGCCCAAAGTACTGCTATGTTACAGTATTGAAGAACTGAAGAGAAGATGTGAAAAATTGTTACTGATGCAGCCATCATACAAACAACTCCAAATATCTCCCATATTTCTGATACCACAATTTTTAACTCTGGATTCCAGAAACACTAAAAATTCCTTTGAACCAAACTACCTGTCTCTCAAACAAAAGAAATAAAACTGAAAGTTATAAAATTAGCAGCCAAATTGCTGTTTCTTGGAAAGAGAAAACAAACCCTACCTGATGTAATTTTAGATGTATTGTGAGGGTCTGACCAATCCCAGAAACAGGAATTATAGGAATTCTATTAGCATAGGTTCCTAGCTAAGACTCTATACCTGATAAAATTGTTGATCACAAGAGAACTATTTATTGGCACAGTCATCAGGCTTTGTTCCACAGGGTAAGTGTCCATGTAAGTGTCTACGTAGAGGCAGCAGGAATATGAAGAATGGGAGGGAGTGTCAGTGGGTCAGAGAACAGACTCAGTGCAAGATAAACCAAGTAAAATATCATGATGCATCCTGTCCTTATTCCTGTGTGTTACTGTGGACTGTGTTAGTCGCTCAGTCGTGCTCAACTCTTTGAGACCCCATGGACTGTAGCCCACCAGGCTCCTCTGTCCATGGAATTCTCCAGGCAAGAACACTGGAGTGGATTGCCATTCCCTTCTCCAGAGGAACTTCCCAACCCAGGATCAAACCCTGGTCTCCTGCCTCGCAGGCAGATTCTTTACCGTTTGAGCTACAGGGAAATCCTAACTCCAGCATTACAGTTGCCTCGAATATTTTAATTGTCTGCTTCGTGTTTATCCTCTCCATCACCCTGTGAACTTTCTCAAGTCAAGGATTTTTTAAACCTGAATTTCTCAAGCATGGTGGTTATAGTAAATTATCAATGAATGATTGTAGAAAGAAGGGGTGATAGAATTGATGAACATCCATTCTAACAACCCCTCAACACACATACACACACACACACACACAGAAACGCGGGTATTTGGTATCTAGGTTAGAAAATTGAGATCCAAGACATTTAACTGACTCATGCAAGGACGCTCAGCCTGTTGGCCGGTCTGATTGTAAAAGGAAGTCTCTGCATTTGTAGACCACTTACTTTCAAACACACTCTCTCTTTTTCCCCTCTGCAATCATTTTAATATCTGTTGAATTCTCTTGCTGCTTTCCTTCCCTAAAGAATACAAACAGCCTTGCACTAAAATTCATCTACTTTAGTCAAACACATAATAAGGAATCCATTCATATTCTGAAATAAATACAAGGTGTATATGCATGCTGTGTGGAATGCTGCTCACTGAATTCTCAAGGCACAAAAGAAGGAGAGCAGTTATGAAAATGTTTCTGCCTTAAAACTAAAATCTTTACAGTAACTAAGAAAAATTGTTACCTGTCTAATAATAGGTTACTAGTTCCTTTCTATAAGGAAATCGGTAAAATACGCTTTCCTGGGGAGGGCCCCTGTGTCACAAACACACTAACAAGGAGATTAGATGCTTTGCAAACTTCTTTAGTGAGGAGACTGCTCATTTATTTTTTAATGGGCATTTCTGTTTCCTAGCAACCAGAAAGTACTGCATTAATCTATATCTGCTGCTTACGGGAACAGATCAACTCAGGTGCTATCTATGGCAGCTGAACTGTGGAAGAAAGGAAAAAGGCAACCTGAAAGAAATTTATCATTTTTTTTTGATCCATACTGTTGATTCAAATTATATGATCCCTGCTCAACTTTCTTGGGTTTGCAAATTACCAAGCTGAAACCAGACCATGTAGGTATTCTACAGTTATTAAATAGGAAAGACTAATAAATAACTTTAAAATATTTTCCTATTTTTCTTAATCTGAATGAGTACAATTATTCATTTCAAAGCTGAATTCATGTCCAGGAAGCATTTTCTGGAATTATATACATGGCAACATGTGTCAGGCCACAGAAGTGTCACTCTGCATGCCCCGCATCAGTGGTACTAGAGACATTTGAGAACAGGAAGTCACACTATTACATCCCAGCTTGCTTTTTTATACAAACCTGGGCTTAAACGCCATGGAATTAGCATCTCTGGACCATCCATCGCTTGCCAAAGCTGATTCCTCATAAAGCTTAACACTCCTATTTTATGCCACATCTCAAAGTATCTCACCAACAACAGAGCTGCAAATATTCTTGTGAAATTCTTTCAGGAATTAAAATTTAAACTTGCATGAATCTAGGCATCATACGGAGAAGGCAATGGCACCCCACTCCAGTACTCTTGCCTGGAGAATCCCATGGACGGAGGAGTATGGTAGGCTACAGTCCATGGGGTTGCGAAGAGTCGGACACGACTGAGCGACTTCACTTTGACTTTTCACTTTCATGCACTGGAGAAGGAAATGGCAACCCACTCCAGTATTCTTGCCTGGAGAATCCCAGGGACAGAGGAGCCTGTTGGGCTGCCGTCCATGGGGTCGCACAGAGTCGGACACGACTGACGTGACTTAGCAGCAGCAGCAGCAGGCATCATACAATGTCTTAGGGGTGCAGTTTGAATGAGCAGCTTAAAAAATTTTACCTATATATTTTAAGGAAATAATGCCATCATCTGATTGATGATCTGAATAGTACTAAAATAGTACTTTCTGAATTAAAATTAGACTTATCTCCAGTGTAGGTACTTGTTCCTTACCTATCATGCTATCACCCTGCTCCTTTCCTAATTTAGAAACTACATTTTAAATTAGTAGATTAAAAACATCGAAGATCCCTGGTGGTCAACTCTGTCTAAACATAGATCTGTAAGAATAGAATCTGGAGGATAACACTTGAATGATACATCTGAGTAAATTTGCTTTGAGATTATTTTCTTTCATCGTTATGTCATACAAATTTCTTTTTAAAGTACTATAAATTAAAAATGCTAAAAATTTGGTTAAAAAGCAAACACTAAACAATAATTTAATCAGTTAAAATACAATAAGTGAGGGAAATATTTATATTGTACACAGAAGAATTTGGACATGAATAGAATGTCTATTTTTGCAATTTTAAACTAACATTTGACTAATACATTCAGTTCATCATTCTAGACTACATAAGAGTTTTTACGATGCTCTTGAAGAGGAGGAAAACTTTTCCTTTCTTCTCTTCTAGGTTCTTTGGCTGATCTAATGATTAAATTAACCTAATACAGGGCTTCCCAGGTGTTGTTAGTGGTAAAGAACCCTCCTGCCAATACAGGAGACTTAAGGGACGCTGGTTTGATCCCTGGATCAGAGAGATCCCCTAGAAAAGGAAATGGCAACCCGATCCAGTATTCTTGCCTCAAGAAGTCCACGGATAGTGGGACCTGGCAGGCTGCAGTCCATAGGGTCGCAAAGAGTCAGACAATACTGAAGCGACTTAGCGTGCATGCAGCGAGACAGATTAATAGGACACAAATTTTATGGAAACTCATAGGAAAAGGACATTCAATGAAGTGTCCAAAGCAGTCAGTTTTATGTCTTTTAGACAAAGGAACAATAAATTTGTGAGGAACTGACAATGCAAAGAAGTTTGGGCATGGGGTAGTAAGTTGGTGAAGAAGTAACACGGTTTGTTTACACAGCCTTCTCAGCCCTATATTCTCTGTCTCTGGTGATAAGGTTACCTTCTACCTCTGGACAATCGGAGGGTGCCTTTCACAGCTGAGATGTATTATTTCCTGTTTCCAGGGAGACAAAGGTTTCTTCTTGAACCAGGGGCTTCTTAAACTATAATTCAAAATAACCCATATACGAGAGTCACATTTTGAGGAGGCCTGCCCTGAACTTCATCACTCTGTAACCAGTGGTTTTGTGAGGAATTATGATAGGATTTTACTGATCGATGCAAAAACATAAAAGAAAATTTGAAGTAGTCAGTGTCTTTTCAATCTATTTTACTAACCTGCCACTATGATCAGTGATGTAATTTAATGAAATACCGTTTATTATTTACCATGTATGTGAAACTATGTGCTATGTTATGTGTGATATAGAAAGTACACAGATAACTTAGACAAGACCGTCATAATTATTAAGACTGTAATGTATTTGTAGCTAATTTTTAAAGCCTACCATCAGTGGTTCATCCACTCATTCATCCCATATAGTGTTGCCTGAGCACCTTGTAAAGTGTATCCTGGCCAGGAACACAGGAACAGGTAAGGCAGGAGGGGTTTACCCTGCAAGGGATGTGTTGCATACGGAGAGAGGTGTTTTCTAACAGAACATGAGAAATGTTATACATGAGGTATAAACAAGTGCTTTCGGAGCCTAGAGGAGAAGCAATACAGTAGTATATTAAAAAGTAGTTTGTATTATTTTGCAAGGCAAGCTGTTCTCAGGGATTCATAATTGCAGTCACAGTGGCCTCCTGTGGCGGTAAGGTATTTTTACAAAGTAATATCCTTTAGTTATTCTCAAATAAAATTTTACAACTGATTCATACACATTTTCACACTTACTCTAGGGTATAGGAAGTGACAGAGAAAGTAGCCCAGAAAAGCCCTCCTCTTCATCTCTGCCAGTAACCTAGAATTCTCTCTCAAAGATTTCAGAAATCCAACTGAAGACCACGGGTCAAACTAACACATGGGGATTCTTTCCCAGACGAGCCAATTCTTTCTTGATCATAGTAACCAAATATATTTTTTCCCCTCTATTTCTGCCATGGCTTAGGTTTGTTATTGTTGGTGTTTTTCAGGGTTGAGTTGTCTTTTAGTCATCTGTGCAAGCCCTTTATGTTCACCAGATTTCCCTGAACAGAGTTCCCACCTGGAAAATTGTTAAATGAGGAAAAGTGCAGTTGAACTCAAGGAGCCTTCATCTGGATCTCAAAATAAAATCAGTGCCAGCATCGTCGAGGTGGCTTATTCACTCCTGATGTTTCAAAAATAAGGTCCCTAACTTAGGCAAATGGATATTTATATAACAATTTACTGAGCATCTAAAGTGTTCTAATTGAATTGCTGGTTATGAAATGGAGAAAAATAGAAAAAAAAAAAAAAAGCCCCAGTTTTTATCTTCTTTCAATCTGGAGAAAATGGGATGGAAGATCCAGCTGATAATGTGTGCGCATTGGATGGTGAGTACTGGGAACAGACAATCAGTGAAAGGGGAGAGTCACTTTCACACTTTTCAGAGTGAAGTTGTCAATACCTATGTAAGCACAATACGATATTATTTCTTTCCTTTATTGCTTTTAATCTTATTTCCTTAGGCCTACTGATTTTATAACAATATTTTATAAAAGAATGGCAGATATTTTCAGGAAAATTATCAACCTTAATGATTTTAAAGCCAGAGAACAAGAAAGAAGTTCAAAGAGGGCAAAGAAACAAAATCATTCAAAACTTCAAGAGACTCAAATATTCTTCTTTCAAAAGTCTAACTTGGTTTGATAGAAGGTCCCTATTTAAACAAATCTCCTAGGTTATTGTTATTTATAAATATTGTTAAACATTATTTATAAGAAGCAACATCTCAAACTATACTCAGTCCTCTCATAGAAAGTGAAGTCAGTAATAATTTGTATTTATTTTCATGACTATCCATGGGAAAATAAAAGAAAGCAAATGAGAAAATACAAATGTCTGTAAAAAGGATTACAATATCATTATACCTACGAATTATTTTAATTAGAAATATAAAGAAAATATACAACTTTATCTTGAAGCAAACAGATTGTTTATTTTTAGTTTGATGCCCACTGTTTAAAAAGAAAAACTACCACTTCAGAAGTTTCCAAATAAACAGCTCATACCAGAAATTACTAGTGATATTTAATCTATTAATATTTATAATTGACATTTTTCCAAACTCAAATATATTTCTTTTTCTTTTGTAAGATAGAGCATCATTTATAAAACATATTCTCCAAAGTACTAAAATCCTATAAATATGAAAAAGTTATCTTAAGTATTTATCTCATTTAAGGGAAAAAATGATCATAACCATGCTCAATATAAACAACACTGCAATTAAGTCCAGTTGCAATGAGAAAGCAATTGAAGCAGCAAAACGCTGGAGAGTGAAGGGGCTGAAAAAAAAAATCTTTCTTTCTCATGAATTTTATACCTTACTCAGCAAATCTGACAAACAATTGCAGAATGTTGTGTGTCCTGTGTATGTTTCTGCTTTCTTAAGTACAGAAGTCATTTATGATAAGTTTGAACACTTGTACACATCTCAATGGGGAGGGAGGAGGGAGGAGGGTTCAGGATGGGGAACACATGTATACCTGTGGCGGATTCGTTTTGATGTTTGGCAGAACTAATGCAATTGTGTGAAGTTTAAAAATAAAATAAAATTTAAAAAAAAAAAGAAAGAAAAAAAAAGTCCAGCGCTTATGCTTCAGAATAAAGTGGTCCTCCTAAATCTCTATTGTAAGAAATGGTTACCAGTGATGGTCTCCAAAGAAGAAGTTTGCAAAGAATCAGATTGTTAAGTGGTCAGTTTGATGGCAACAAATGAAACATTCTGAGACCCTGCTTCCTTTTGCTGACCTGAGCCACATGCTGACACAGACAGCTGGAGGTTCTTGCGGTCACCAGGCTGGTGTGAATAGAAAGTGACAGCAGTGTGCTACTTGTCACATTTGAATGAACAGCTGCCGTGACAGGAAGGCTTTACATGTCAACACCATAACTGTGGCTCTGTGAGAGCCCAAATTCCACGCTAGTTTTCCCTGGAGGGAAATTGGTACCTGATAAATAGACTTCTTTCAATGAAGTCAACACATATTTATTGAGAATCTTGGGCCATAAAGAAGGCCGAGTGCCGAAGAATTGATGCTTTCAAATTGTGGTGCTGGAGAAGACTCTTGAGAGTCCTTTGGACTGCAAAGAGATCAAACCAGTCCTTCCTAAAGGAAATCAACCCTGAATATTCATTGGAAGGATTGATGCTGAAGCTCCAATACTTTGGCCACCTGATGCTGGGTCACTGGAAAAGAATTTGATGCTGGGAAAGATTGAAGGCAGGAGGAGAAGGGGGTGGCAGAAGATGCGATGGTTGGATAATATCACTAACTCACTGGACATTGAATATGAGCAAACTCTGGAAGATAGTGAAGGACAAGGAAGCCTGGAATGCTGCAGTCCATGGGGTGGCAAAGAGATGGGCATGATTTAGTGAGTGAACAACAACCACCCTTGGCAAACACTGTGGTTATCCAGTGGTTGATGGAGTATATCAGTCCCTTACTCTCAGGGAGCTTTCGTTCCATTGGGAGCAATGGGGAAGAAAGACATCACAAAGAAGCCGAATCCTTAAAGACAATCTCCCATTATGGTATGTGCTATGAGGGAAGCAAAACTTAAAAGGGGCAAAAAGACAGAAACACTGGAGTGCCTTGAACTCGGTGGTCAGGATCAGGCAGCTAGAAAAGGAACATTCCATGGGGCAAAACAGCAGGGCAAGGTCTGCATTAACAATCTTTGGATGGTTTGCAGAAAACTCAAGTTCAGAGTGAGGCAAGGCTCTGATGGTTCCACCTGAATAACAAACGTAATCTAATATGCAATATACCCATCCTCTATGTAAGCAAAAGTAAAGCCCCTGAAATAAACTGACCTGCAAAGCAGTCTTTAGTTTCCAATAAATTGTAAAGGAATGATTATTATTAAGAAAACACATAAACCAATTCCAACCTTCCACTTTCTCCCGCCTCCTCCCTCTCCCCCTTGATATCCATATATTTGTTCTCTACCTCTGCGTCTCTATTTCTGCTTTGCAACTAAGATCATCTATATGCTATCGATATTATGTATAAAATAGATAACTAATGAGAACCTACTGGTTAGCTTAGACAACTCTACTCAGTGCTCTATGGTGACCTAAATGGGAAGGAAATCTAAAAGAGAGGGGATATTCATATATGTAGTGTGGATTCATTTTGCCATACAGCAGAAACTGACACAACATTCTAAAGCCACTATACTCCAATAGAAGTTGATTGAAAAAGCACACAAAAGTACTTAGGGTTACACTTAGTTCTTCATTATTTATTACATCCTTTTTTGCTGTTGTCTTTCATTCCACAATTTCCAGCAGCAGTCTTTTTCCTAGGATACATGCTTAAGTTCCCTCTCACCGAAAATGTCATCTCCTACCCCAAGCCCATTTCATTCCAATACTCACAGAAAATGAAAATATATCCCTGCAGATCTGGAGAAGAGTTGCCAAGTATATTCAATTTATTCCACTTTTATATCTAATTTCACAGGATTAACCCAATTCCAGCCTCTTCTCCTTGCTGAGGGATGTGAAGACCTGTTGTAGAGTCTTAGTACATCTATGCTTGTGACTACATTTCAAGTGGTCCATGAATCATCTGCTATTTCCCACATATCTATTTTAGACTCGCCAAGGGAGAAGCAGTTCTGAAATATGTTGTGTTAGCAGTACTTTTTTTTTTTTTTTTCAAATGACATATGCCACCTAATCTCCTCTGCCACAACAGGAAATCTGGATCCTTTTCCTGTCAAAGCAGCAGCCACTTCTATCAATAGAGTTCCCAGAGCATCATTCAGCAACAGGGTATTCCACTACCCAGAAACAAGCAATACTGAGCGCTAGCAAACTTGCTGATATTTTGCCAGTGAGAGCAGCATTCTCCCCAGTACGTGATGTCGGATGGATGCCTCCTGGATAGATCAGGAGTCCTCCGTGTTTTCTCCTCTGACAGCACACTGTCAGACCAGATCGCTAGAATTTCAAGAGCCTGGGTTTTATTTTGAAGGTTCGGCTTCAAACTCAGCTCATTATTTGTAGATGTTGCTATCCAACAAGTGAGTTTTAAGGAATGAAAGTTTTAAGGATTGCAAGTTTTAAGGACAGTATCATGGCATTACCTTGCTATGTAATAAAGTCCATGTGTATTTTTTTTTCTTAAGGTAAAAGTGAAAAGTGAAAAAGTATTAGATGCTCAGTCCTGTCTGACTTCTTGCAACTCCATGGTCTTGAGCCTGCCAGGCTCCTCTGTCCACAGGATTCTCCAGACAAGGATACTGGAGTAGGTTGCCATTTCCTTCTCCAGGTGATCTTCCCAACCCAGGGATTGAACCCAGGTCTTCTGCATCACAGGCAGATTCTTTGCCATCTGGGCAACCAGGGAAGCCCCTTCTTAAGGTAAAGTGTCTTCAATTAGAAAAAAAAATAATACTTTGAGATCAACTAGTACTTTTCTAATCTTTAGCTTATATTGCTTTTGTGGGAGTGTGTGTGTGTGTGTATGTGTATTCAACAAAGGATGTCTTCAGAGGGATAGTAGCCTGAATAGTACACTGAATGAAGGATGCTGCAGACTGTAGAACTGTGACAGACACCACTAAGGCTCCAGATTAGTTACACAGAAAGAGGAGCCCAGGTGGACAAAATGATTGAATCAACTATTGACTCCCTATTAGAGACCTAATATTTCAAAATTATGAAACCAAAGCAAAATAATTTGGGATACCTGAACATTCACATATGGTACCTTCATTGTCATTCCCTCTGTTCTTTTTTTTCTAGAGAGGCTAGACACTTTGTCTGCTACAATCTTACAGCATCTTTGTCTGTGGTTAGCTCCCTCATGGGCTAGGATAGAGATCCTAGGATAGACATCAGTATGCTGCTGCTGCTGCTAAGTCGCTTCAGTCGTGTTCGACTCTGCACAACCCCATAGATGGCAGCCCACCAGGCTCGCCCATCCCTGGGATTCTCCAGGCAAGAACACTGGAAATGGTTGCCATTTTCTTCTCCAATGCATGAAAGTGAAAAGTGAAAGTGAAGTCGCTCAGTCGCATCCAACTCCTAGCAACCCCATGGACTGCAGCCCACCAGGCTCCTCCATCCATGGGATTTTCCAGGCAAGAGTACTGGAGTGGGGTGCCATTGCCTTCTCCGAGACATCAGTATACACAGGTACATAATTTAGGATTTTTGATAGTCACCAAACATTTGCTCAGGTTTATGTCTGCTATGAAATTAATAAGACCTAGGCAAAAATATTGTAGTTTTGAGTATGTGTGCGTGATACAAACAATGAAATTGCCCACGTTAGTGCAGGCAAGCAAGCCTTGACTGCTTAGCATTTAGAGCAGGATCATGGCTAATGTTGCTCTTGGAAGGATGGTTTATACTCATGATACTCATGGCAGGACTATTGAGGTTGGAGGAATAAATGACAACCCACTCCAGTATTCTTGCCTGGAGAATTGCATGGACAGAGGAGGCCGGCGGACTATAGTCCATGGGGTTGCGGAGAGTCTGACATGACTGTCCAATGAAGCCTGCATGTTGAAGTGATGATGGACTTTGCAATAAAATGTGGTATGCGGTACAAAAAAACAACAGAAATAAATGTGCTGATAAAACATAACAGCATATCATATAAATGTGATAGATATCAGATTGGATGAGACAATGATGGAAAATATCTCTAGAGAAAATTTTAAAAAAATGGGTGCAATTTGGCATAAATCCAAAACAGGGGTGAAGCAAGTGGGAGGAGCCAGTTTAAAAGAACTAAAAGGAGCATTCAGATTCAGGAAAAGAAAGTCAGCTTGTGAGAAAGCAAAATTCCTGGGAAGAGTGTATTCTAGAAGGAGAGAGTGTTGGATTATGCAGAGCTGTCAAGAAAAACAAAGAGTCAGAGAAAGGCACTTGAATTGATCTGCTATTTGTAAAATCCTCAACTGCCACTCAAATGATCCAGGGCTTTCATGATAAGCCCTACTTAATGACATGAGCTTCATCTGCAATGCAACGGAGATGGAGGGAAAATCCCATTTAATACAGTTAAGAAACTGACATTTATCACTCCATTCCCTACCATGCAGAATCAGCTAAAATAAAATATCCTGACATTGGGAAGATTGTGGAAATATGAACATTGGCTATGAAAGTTCAAAATGTGACATTTGTTCAAGAAGTCGTAACATTTTATAGATATTTCCTTTTAAAAAAATGCAATTTCAAGGAGACTTCTCCCAGAATAAGGACATCTTTTGTAACAGCGTCAGGTATAAAGCACAGTGTCTATTTGGGGAAACAATGTGGATGTCCACCCCAGGGGAAAGAATCAGCCCACACTTTCCATGCTCATCTTGCTGAGTTGTGCATATACCTACAATCCTCCACACCATGCCAACCCCCTTCTGTGAAAACACACAGGACCTTCTCTCTAGCCACAGGCCACTGTCCCATGTTTTACTTGATTCTACATATCAGACTTATGAAAAAGAACTGACTGCCATCACAATTCTTTACGTCCTCAACTCCTTACACGCCTTTAAAATCCAGCTTATGGCTCTAACTCTTTATTCAAACCACTTTTTTCTTAACCATCTACTGGCAAATTCAATGCACTGTATTTTTCCTTATGTAACATTATTCTCTGCAGCACTTGACCTACAAGCTATTTCTTGTCTTGGCTGCTAGGATGTGATAGTTTTCTCATTCTTCTCCCTACATGCACTTTCTATCCTTGAATGGGTTCCAACACATTCCCATCTCCTTACAGCCAACATTATGGGCTTCCCAGGTAGCTCAGTGGTAAAGAGTCCACCTGCCAATGCAGGAGACGAGGGTTCGAGCCCTGGGTCAGGAAGATCCCCTGGAGAATGGGGGGATCCCACTCCAGTATTCTTGCCTGGTGAAATCCCATGGACAGAGGAGCCTGGCGGGCTACAGTCCACCGGGTCATAAAAGTGTCAGACGATTTAACAGCTAAACAGCAGCAGCATATCCAGTATTATCAGTTTTCCATTCTTTTTCAGTGCTCTCTCTCTCTCTCTCTCCATTCCACCCCCAACCCCCTGGCAATATTACATATGGCACAGACTTATCTCTACCATGTCTACGTGATGTTTGAAGAAAAAAGCTACAAGGAAGAAATGGACAATTTTTTTTTTTTAAAGAACTGTCTCAAGGGGAATTTGCTTCTCTGTTAATATATATTGACTCTAAATCCAGCACCTGATCAGCTGTGTACATTTTTTTTTAATCCTCTTTTTTTTTTTAATCAATTTTCCAGAGAAAATGCAAGCCAAGGAAGAGAGCTCTTTCAGTGAGTCCATGAGATTTTTGATGGCTAAATGACCATCAATGCCAGGTCCCTCTGTTGGGAACCAAATCATGACCAGGAGGTTGCTGTTAGAGCAAACGGGTAAGTAGTTAAGTGATTTTTTTAAATGACATATGAAGCTGTAGTGGTTGGATGAGTCATAGTTCTCTGTTTTACAGTGATTTTTATCAAGATAGTGAGGACGAGTCATTAGCAGCAGAGACTGTTCTTTCTGCCAGAGGACACTGGAGGGATGCTGACAAACCCTCAGGACGTGGTCTCCTAACTCAGAACTTCCTACCAGTCACCTGGTGGGGGTTCGTCATTATAACACTTCCTTGTGTTACATCTGTTTTCATTGCTAAAAACACGGCTTTAGGTTAATTTAGTCACATTTGGAGTTGAGCTGATCTTATAAGACATCTGACCTCTTACTGAGATTTAGAAAAACACCTACTTCTATGAGCACACTGAATGATCACTGCCAAGATGGGTAACTTGGGGAAATATTTAGAAAATAGCTCAAATCACCTATTTTGTGTTGTTTTATTAGTCCAATATTTCATATTTTCACTTTACCTCAAAAGCTGTCAGATATTTCAAAAACTCCTGTACAGACTGCACTCATTCCTACATGTTGAGCTCCAGACTATTTTTTCAAACAACTTTTGACACATTTCCAGCAGGTTGCAATAAACAGAAACTTAAATGAAGGCACATTCACCATCAGGCCCATTGTCTCCTCCCTTCTCCATCCCTTCCTCCCAGGCTCTGACAATCCATATCTATCTTCTGAACTCTCTTTTTTTTGAATATTGCTATCAATATCTTACTATGCTTTGAAACATCACCATCATCTTCTGCCGGGGTCCAGCCCCGGCGGATCCAGGGAATTCAAAGGGGAGAGGGCTTCGGCGATCAGGAAACAACAGCTTATTTAAATGTTAATTAAGGATATAAAGAGTAGTAGAATAAGGATAGCTCAGTGAGGAAATTCAGTGGAGAAAAGAGGCTGAAATAAGGATAGCTCAGTAAGGAAATTCAGTGGAGAAAAGAGGCTGAATAAATCAGCCAGAAGGTGAGAGAAAGAACAACATGGGGAGACCAAGCTTCGGTGAACAAGGCCCGCACTTTATTTTCCAAAGTAGTTTTTATACCTTAAGTTATGCATAGAGGATAATGGGGGAAGGGCTAGAGTCATGCAGTAAGCCAGGCTTTCTTCCTGCAAACTTATCATATGCAAAAGTTTAGGTGATTTGCATCATCTTCTGGCCCAGAGGCCTGTTAACATTTTAAGACCCTTTCTTCAGAAAACTTATTTTTCTCTAAAGGTGATTAGTCAGGCGCCACCCTCCAAAAGCATTAGATAAAGTTGCATTACTATAGGGCAAAGGTGTGGTGGGCTATAACAAGAAAAAGAATTAACTCAAGGGTCCAAGGTTATAAACATTAAAGGTACTACTTACATTTCTAAACACCAATTATATCAATCAATGCACTGCCAGGGACATAGTAGGTAAGGGATATGAAGACTTAGCAGCAAACATTGGCCCAACAAGTGAAAAACCCTTCACCAATACAATTTCTAATCAATCTTTTAACTGCTCAAAGGAATCTGTATTTAGATAGTTTAGAACATCTCATGCCTCTCACAGTTGGGAGGCTCTGAGCAATCACATGTGGCCGGAAAAACCTATTCAGGCAGGCTAGAGGACTTCCAAAGGAGTTTGTAGGTTGAAACACTATCACACCCAGGAACTTTATTAACTGGAGCTGTAAGTTAACTCTTTTTTCAAGAGAGAGGTAGTGGGGGACAGCCACCCGTAAAGTCAGAGGTGTAGGTGAGAGCACAAAGCAGAAAGTAGGCAGACTCTGGTTTTGGGGGTAGATGCTTGAGAATTTCCAGGGGGACTCCTGAGGCTCGATCCTGCCTTTGCGTATGCCGAGCCTCCTTCCTCATGACCTTTGCCACGGGCAGAGTTCCTTACGCTGGCTCCCGGCAATCTTCCATGTCCAATCTTGTGTTTGTCCCCACCCTTGATGTATCTCTAATCCATCATAGTTCAAGTTCACATTACTTGTACAGAATCAGGAAATAACCTTTTTCATGGTCTCCAGATTCTAATTTCTATCCAATCAATCTCTCCAAAACACTAGAGCCAGCAGAACCTTCCTCAACTACAGCTTTACCTTCCTTTGCTAAAGTCTTTATTGGCTCCCCCTGGACTTACTAAAATTTAAAGTGATACAAAGAGAATAATTAAAACTCAAGCTCAATTAGACAGAGCCAGGTTTGACACCTAACTATACCACCTTTCAGATTTGCTACTGACCTGAATTCCCTCCTTTGTAGTACAGGCTTAAAGGTACTACTTATCTCATGGTTTATTGTGAATATTACGCTGGGAAAATGTAAAGTGTTTAGAATAGTACTTGGCATATATTAAGTTGTTATTATCATTATATAAATTATTTACCAGAATGTTGAAGGCATATGGTGATTTGTCTCCAAACAAAATTTTAAATTTGAACACCCTTAATTAATATTTTAACCAAACTGATCCCCAAATAGATTATCAGCAGTCATGTCACTTTCCTGTGTTCATTATTTTCTTGTTACAACATTTTCTTAATATAGATGCTAGCTATTTACTTATAAATTCTACTCATTGGTTTAAATCCAGTGCATAACCATTATCTTGAAGAATGTGTGTGTATGTGTGTGTGTGTGTGTACATGTGTGCAGTCGCTAAGTTATGTCTGACTCTTGTGACCTGATGGATTGTAGCCCACCAGGCTTCTCTGTCCATGGGATTCTCCAGGCAAGAATACTGGAGTGGGCTGCCATTTCCTCCTCCAGGGGATCTTTCTGACCCAGGGATCAAACCTGCATCTCTTGCCTCTCCTGCATTGGCAGACAGATTCTTTACCACTGAGCCACCAGGGAAGCACCACCTTGAAGAACACAGCTTCCCTATTCATGTCAGTCAGAGTAAAAGCAGTACTGATAACACTAACTAACGTAAATTGAACAGTTACACCTTCCATACAATGTTTTAAGAACTTTGCATATATTGCAGCAGTCTGCTTCTGCAGATTCTCATAGCATTTTGACAGCTCTAACTCACCTCCTATACTATTGGCAGAATCAATCATATTTATAAATCTTGTTCAGACAGTGTCATCTTCCTGCTCAAAATCTTTATCCTGAACCCCAGTGACACCAACAAGGATGATGCGAGTTCCTCAACTGTTGATTCAACCCACTGCCACTCACTATTCCAATTTCCTCCTGGTCCCTTGGACATGTACACAAGCACTTCTCTCAAATTCTCCCAGGCTCTACCCTGCACACACGTCTTGCCTTCCAGATGCTTCGTCTCTGCTCAGTTTACCTTGCTTCCCCTAGCTGGTCACTCTTACAATTTCTTCACCCTATTGTTCCATCAGTCTTGTCTGGCTTTGGGGACTATGTCAAGTCTACCCCCCAGGACCATCTTTCATTGCTCCAATCCCAAATGATCTCACTCCCTGTGTACAAAAGCACTGTTTGCATCACTCCCTTGGAAACTGACAATCCGAGCTTTCAGTGCGTGAGTATTTTTTCGTATCTGTTTCTTGCTTCTTGAAATAACTCAAAAGCTATTCAAGGACAGGGAGCATGTTTTCTGCTTCTTTGTCTAATGCAGACACTATTTTAATTTTGACCAGGAGACACATCATCATCTCCCCTTTGGTTCACCTTCCCTTGTCACCTTCTCTCTCCTTGGCTAAGCAAAGAGCCTGAAGATCCCAAGGAAGGAGAATGAGGTGTTGACCAGCAAGTCACAGATC
The DNA here is from genome assembly GCF_003369695.1 of Bos indicus x Bos taurus. Lineage (NCBI taxonomy): Eukaryota > Metazoa > Chordata > Mammalia > Artiodactyla > Bovidae > Bos > Bos indicus x Bos taurus. Next base: position 5,463,759 of record NC_040099.1, on the reverse strand, counting down.
AGCTTTCTCATCAAAGAAGGCCTTGAATCTTACAGCAGACAAGAATCTTGAAAGCCAAGCTTTGTAGAAATAAAACTCTGTGTTTGTCTGAAGTCATTTAGCTCCCATTTGATGGATTGAGAGACAGGCTTTGCTACACTAATCATAGAATTTGAGAAGGAAAAACCTTAGAAAGACTCTAGCAGGAGATGGAAAGCCTCTGCATTCAGGTTTTCGGTAATTGGGAAAAAAGAGGCTGATTAAGAGAAGGCAGAGTAGCAACACAGAGATCTTGTCCTACCCTGTGAAGTTCAAGTCTAGTTTATGGTTGTCCAGTTGCTAAGTCGTGTCCAACCCTGAACCGTGTGGACTGCAGCACGCCTGCCTCCCCTGTCCTTCACCATCTCCCAGAGTTTGCTCAACACATGCCCATCGAGTCAGTGATGCTATCAGCCATCCCATCCTCTGTCACCCCCTTCTCCTTTTGCCTTCAATCTTCCCCAGCATCAGGGTCTTTTCCAATGAATTGGCTGTTTGCATCAGAAAAAGAAGAAGGGAGGGTGAGAGAATGTCCCAGGTATTGCTGGTTTGGAACACACCATCCTGAAACCTAGTGTCTTAAAGAGCTTGTATCCTCAGCCTGGGCAGGCTCTGCTCCACGCTGTTAGCTGAGTCAACACTGCTGGGAGCTGGCATCTTTGGAAGGATGGTACCTAGGCTGGAAGGACTTCAACTTCTGGGAGAGTGCTCATTGGCATTTATCTCAACCCTGAGAGATCTCTTTGCCTTGTCTCTCAATCTGATAAATTCAAGATAGCTGGACTTCCTATATGGAGGCTCAGTCGAAAGAGAGAGAGAGATTAAAATCAATAGGAATCAATAGAGAGAGAGATTAAGAGAACAGGCAAATCCAGTTTCTTCTTGGCTGGCTAGCCTGAAAAGTGATGTATCCACTCTTTAGACAAGAGTCTTTTGCAAGGGAAGGTTAAATACCACTTTTGTATAAAGAGTATCAGAGTATCTATGGATATGCTCTAAACCATCTCTGCAGGTGAGTAGTGGAATGGAAATCTGCAGAGGAAGCCCACTGACCCACTGTCCACTGGGAATCTTGCAGGAGACAGCACCCAGATAGCCTGTGCTCCACTGCAGATGGGGATCATTCCTAGAAACAAGACATCACAGTCTGGCTGGACAGAGAAACAGCACTTCTAGAAGCCAGCCCTTCCCGGTGCGGGCAGGAAGGGTCCTGAGGTTCCCCCAAGCCTCTCAATGGATGCGCCAAGTAGCTGTAGAGGGGGAAAAGTAAATGAGAAAGAAAAGACTTCCGGGACAACTGTAGGGCATAGATCAAACCAGAGCGGTGAGTGCATGCCAGTGTCTGTAGTAGGTGAGGTGTGGAGGGACCACACAGGAGGAAGAACCATCAGGTGATGCCAACAAAACTCCAGGCAGCTAGCAGGGGAGCTACCTGGTGGGCCACAATGATGATACTCACTCCAGGACCTACTAGACCCTCCCAACCCCATGTCAAGTGCTGTGAGCACACATGAACCCCCACTTTTCACCCAGACCACAATTTGGGGAGAAGGCAAAGGAGGCAGAACTCTGAGACTGAGGGTTTACTGGGGACCAAGTTATTTGAGCAAACTCTGGAATAGTGAAGGATAGGGAAGCCTGGCGTGCTGCAGTCCATGAGGTCGCAAAGAGTCAGACACGACTTAGTGACTGAAAACAACAGCAAAGTTATATGGTTTATTTCATCCCTAAGAAGTAATTGAGCTTAGATAGTTAAAGTTTATTCATGGAAAGGAAACTGTTAAGTCTAAGAGAGACGGTTCTCATTTTTTTAGTATCCACTGGGGCGAGGCTTGTAGAATAAGCCGAATCAAATATAGGATATAAAAAAGCTATACTGTATTTGCTTTGTACATCTCAGTTAACGTAAGTAGATTTTCAACACTGGTGTGAATATATCCACAGCACAACATGCTATGAATGTCTTACATAGAGAACAGAGTCCATAAATATGTATTAAGTTGGTCCTTTAAAGATTTTGAAAATGCAGAGAATCCCAAAAAGTATTCCAAGAAGTGAACATTTATTAAATGCAATCAAACTCAAAATGTGTTTAAGAAGTTCAACAGAAATGGCCTTCCAGCGTCACAGATATTATTCCTATAGTGAATGGCCACACGACAAGATGCCCTGCATGTTAGACTGTCCAGGGTGAAGGGCGTGGACAGGCTTCCTTGGCTCTGGAGCTGCAGGGGTCTGGGGCTGTGGGCGGTTTTGCAACCAGCTCTGCACCAGGGCTGGCACTGCTCTGACCATGGCCCACTTGCTCCCTTGGTGGCTTAGCGACAGGAACCTTGAATGCTAGGCAACGAAGCTCCGTGTTCCTAATTTCCGGGTTGTGCATGCGTCTTTCACCCCATAACGGAAGGCTTGAGCCTTGACTGGAAGAACTTGTTTCACATCCTTAGAGACTAATGAAGGACTACCACCTTTTCCGCCCGACCCTGACCTCGCGTCTCAGAGATGGAAAATGCCCTTGGCACCTTTTAACCTCAGAGAGGTCTGAGCTCCTTGCGTGTGTTCTGTCTGTGAAACGTAGAGCTAGCCACTTTCTGCACATCTTCCATTTCACCTCCTTTCTAGCAATCTAGTGTCAGTTCCTAATCTCCCCTCCCCAACCCTTCTCCTTTTGAAAGATTTTCTGCGAGAATTGCTGTTGATTTTCAGGAAAATGGATCCCTATTGGCCCATGAAAGGGAAGACCACAAAACTGGCGCAGACTTGAAAAACTAGCAACTAAAAATGACACTCAGACACAGGGAAGCTTTCGCCCACTTTTGCTCGCTCTCAGGGAGTGTGGATGGCAGAATCTCACAAAATACTCTGGAGACTTGTGTTGGTCCAAAGGGGACCCTACTCCTCAGAGCCTGTCCTACAACCTCTGGAAAGCGACGATCTGAACGCCCAGTTGAGCACCACCCCCAGCGCGTGTGCTTAGTCACGTCTGACTTTTTGCTTTCTTAGGCTGTAGAGTCAGCCCACATCATCCAGACTTCACCCAGGAACCGGGGTGACGGGGTCACACTCTATCTTGTGCTGCTGCTGCTGCCGTGCTAAGTCACTTCAGTCGTGTCCGACTCTGTGTGACCCCATAGACGGCAGCCCAGCAGGCTCCCCCGCCCCTGGGATTCTCCAGGCAAGAACACTGGAGTGGGTTGCCATTTCCTTCTCCAATGCAGGAAAGTGGAAAGTGAAAGTGAAGTCGCTCAGTCATGTCCGACTCTTAGCAACCCCATGGACTGCAGCCCACCAGGCTCCTCCGTCCATGGGATTTTCCAGGCAAGAGTACTGGAGTGGGGTGCCATTGCCTTCTCCGATCTTGTGCTGCAATGATCTATAAATCACACTTACTTTTGCAATTGATTTCTCACTGGGCCACCTTGACATCACAGAATTTCTGACACTGGTTAGTCTGCTCAGAATTCACTTGATTCACTCAGTGTGTGTTTTTAAAGTTGCAATAAACATTAGGAAAGTTTTTTATGTGCAAGATAATTTTCTGTAATCTCTGAAACCATAGCGATATACCAGGCTATAGATCAACATGATGGGGAGAGGGGAGTAGGAAAGATGGAAATATGGGTGTATTTCCAAGGTCTGATGGCAAGAAAATGTAATTGTCTAAAGAATGATATTCCCAACCCAGGAATCGAACCCAGGTCTCTCTCATTGTAGGAGGATTCTTTACCATCTGAGCCACCAGGGAAGCCCAAAGAATGATAATTTGGAAAAGTTAGGAAGCTCCTCTCCCCCAAATGCCCTATGAAAACAGGACAAGTTTTCATAGGGCATGCCACCAAAAGTAGGGGACCTAAGGACAAAGAAGCAGAACATCAGTGTTAGTCACCAGATAGAAAAAAAAAAGAAGTAAGTAAAGGCAAATCAGGGTTTCCCAGTGTGAGAAATGAGTACAGAAATAGAGCTTTGGGCTGGAACCCACAATGGGCAGACTATCGTCCCCCTCTGCATCCCTCTATCCGTTACTCCTGTGCTGTGTTTAGTTGCTCAGTTGTGTCCAACTCTTTGTGACCCCATGCACGAAGTTCCTCTGTCCATGGGGATTCTCCAGGCAAGAATACTGGAATGGGTTACCATTTCCTCCTCCAGGGGATCTTTCTGACCCAGGGATCGAATCCAGGGCTCCTGCATTGCAGGCAAATTCTTTACCGTCTGAGTCACCAGGAAAGCCCAATTTTATGGTATAATTACCACTTTAATTCCACTTTCCAATTTTAATTCACATTGTCATTAAGCTCCTTGATGTAGATTTGGTCTTACATGGAGTAACCAATTGGAGAAGGAAATGGCAACCCACTCCAGTATTCTTGCCTGAAGAATCCCAGGGACGGAGGAGCCTGGCGGACTGCCATCTATGGAGTCCCACAGAGTCCAACACAACTCAAGCGACAGCAGCAGCAGCAACAGGAGTAACCAGTAGACTTCCCTGGTGGCTCAACTGGTAAAGAATCTGCCTGCAATGCAGGAGATCTGGATTTGATCCCAGGGTTGGGAAGATTCCCTGGAGGAGGGCATGGCAACCCACTCCAGTATTCTTGCCTGGAGAATCCCAGGGACAGAGGAGCCTGGCGGGCTACTGTCCATGGGGTCGCAAAGAGTTGGACATGACTGAGTGACTAAGCACGAATACCCTAAAATTACACTAACAGTATTTTTTAGTTGCTTGGGGCCTGGATAGGAACTATAGAGATTTAAAAATACAGATATAATAGGAGAAGAGCAGAAATAGTTGCACACGTCAAAATCTATGCCTAGCTGACAACAGGATTGTATTTATACTTTGCTTGAGCTTAATTCCTTGTGTATATTTTCAGACCTACAATAAACCCCAAGTGCCTCGAAGGTTCACGTGGGTGTTATCTATGGGGTCACCTTCTGATAATAGTTATATTAACTTCTTATTCATCAATAAACTCTCTCCAATTAGAAGTTAAGATTTTTGAAGACAGGGGTTTGGGATTTGTTTTATTCCCCACAGTATCTACAAGAGTGCCTTACAGACTTACATAAAGGTATTCTATTGATGTCCTTTAAAGTAATAGCTTCAAACAGAGTTTATTCCCTGCCATTTCTGGAAAAAAATGAAAGACTCAACTATGCCTATGCCTAATCCCTATTCAGGGCAGGGAAAAAGAGAGGACCAAACCCTATGGACATTTGATTGGTGTCAAGACTGGGGAGCCTCCATCAATGTAATTCAATGAGAAATCAGATTAGAGTCTGCATACTGAATACTACATACCAGCCATTCCCTGGTGGCTCAGACGGTAAAGCGTCTGCCCGCAATGCGGGAGACCGGGGTTCGATCCCTGGGTTGGGAAGATCCGCTGGAGAAGGAAATTGCAACCCACTCCAGTACTTTTGCCTAGAAAATATCGTGGATGGAGGAGCCTGGTGGGCTACAGCCCATGGCGTCATGAAAAGTCGAACATGACTGAGCAACTTCACCACGACGACTGAATAGTTCGTGTGTCGGTCTCATCATTATATTTCCGTTTGTGATGAATTGTGCACACTTAGGTTAACTTGGGTTTGGGTCCTTATCTCTGAAAAAGACACTCTTATTGAATTCAATAAAATGTGTTATTTTAAAATGGACCTGTTGTTCCATAGGAAAATATTTGCTGTGTCATGTTGTAACCACAGATTTAGCTAGACTGCATAATTTAGATGGCTGCTGCTGCTGCTAAGTTACTTAAGTTGTGTCCGACTCTATGCGACTCCATCCAGAGACGGTAGCCCAGCAGGCTCCGCCGTCCCTGGGATTCTCCAGGCAAGAACACTGGAGTGGGTTGCCATTTCCTTCTCCAATGCATGAAAGTGAAAAGTGAAAGTGAAGCTGCTCAGTCGTGCCCGACTTTTAGCGACCCTATGGACTGCAGCCTACCAGACTCCTCCATCCATGGGATTTTCCAGGCAAGAGTACTGGAGTTGGGTGCCATTGCCTTCTCATGTGGTCAACTATATGATAGCTTCAGAGGTGTACGACAAGCTCAAAAAACAGGTAAGAGGCAATTCATTCCTGACATGGGATGAAAAACGACCTTCCTTTCCAGAAATTAGTCTTAAACTATTTAAAAAAGATATTTCCTAAAAAAATCTCCCCTATGTTTAATACCTTTATTGAGAAGTTATTTATATGCCATAAAGTTCACCCACTGAATCTTGTACAGTTGGGTATTTTTTGTATATTCACAGAATAGTGCAACCATCATAACTGAAGTTATGTACATTTCCATCACTACAAAACGACACTCCTCCTCCATAGGTGAGACACCCTGAACTTCCCATTTCTCCTAACACAACTTCATGTCTATTTCTGTCTGTAGCCCATCCTGCACACTGGATGAATGGAATCATAGGATGTATATAGCCTCTTGTGTCTTGTTTCCACCAGTCAGCATAAAACCTTCACCATTCATCCATGTAAATCAGAATTGCATTCCTTTTGCTGTGGATATATCCATACAATATCCATTGCATCATATATCCAATGTATGGATATACCACATTCCCCACTTGATGGGCATTGGGATGGGTCCCGCTTTCTGTCTGTATCTTGCAGCATTTTAAAAGATGCCTTTTCACAAACCCACAGAGCCCGCTTGCGCTTTCACACTTGCAAAGTGTGAAAATCAGCCTCTTCTCCAACCTCCAGCACAGAAGCTTCCCAACTTGTTGGCAGGGCAACCGCCCAAGCTCCTGCTGCAGTTACTCTAAAGATGGACTTCCATTTCTCCCCGAGCATTCGGTGGCATAATCAAGATAACATTTGGGGGTCTTTTTTGTTTTTTTTTTCTCGTTCATTGGCTGAATCCACTTCACCGATCATCTTCATGATATTACGGAATAAAAATAAATACTTCCTCAAATTGAACACAAAGAGCCCCAGTATGATAGAAAAAAATCTGTTTTTCTCCACAATTCTGTCATTGTCTATTGGGGAAAACAAGCACAGTCAAATTTTTCTCTACACTCCGTGTTATATTATAGCAAAGTGACCCGCACTAAAATTTAAGAAATTTTGTGAGAAAGAAGCAGCTCCTACAACACAAACTTGCATGTAACAAATCAAACGAAAAATCCAAAATAAAACCCAAAGCCCCAAACTAATAAATCCTCATTGCTCTGTATTTTGTTAGTTTGCTTGCTATGTATTTTAGATTTCTTACTTGCTAGTATTTTCTTTATCCAAAGATGTAATTTTAGCATACACATACACGCACATACACACACGTGTTCAGTTCAGTGAGTCAAAAAAATTCTTGGGTTCTTCCTCTCTATTCCTTCCTTCCTTGTTTCTCTCTTCTCTGTCTCTGTCTGACTTCCATCTCTGACTTTTTTTCTCTCTCCCCTGACCCTCTCTCCCCAGAGCTGGTTCACAGAGACTTTTTCTCCTGGGCAATGTATGAGTTGAGCTCTCACTATGCTCTCACTGATGTCTCTGGGAAGGATGTCCAAATGTGGGGAAGCAGCCCAAGGGACCTGCCGGAAATACGGGACACATCAAAAAGCTGAATGGCCTGAGTTTATAAAGAGATATTTGAGAGCAACTATATGACATGCCTTTCAATCTCAGTATGCATAAAGTTGGGGAAATGACCAGAACCAATTAAGCTTAGGTTCTATTTTGTGTAATGAAAAAATAAAATACAAAAAAAATGGTGAAATACAGGAGGAATTTTTACCTTACACAGATGATAAATCTAGAGGTTAGGCATCTATTGCTAGTATGAGGTTTCCCACATCTTATGCAGGACTAAGCTGTGATTGTTCCATTCAAGCCACCCAGAATTTGTTTCTGTCCTTAGATGAACTCATGGCACAAGATGGTTGCTGGATCACCAGCCATTATAGCTATATTCCAGGCTTTAGGGATGAGAGGGAAGGAGGGCAGCAAGTGACATCAGTTCAGTTCACTTCAGTTCAGTCACTCAGTCGTGTCCGACTCTTTGGACCCCATGAACCGCAGCACGCCAGGCCTCCCTTTCCATCACCAGCTCCCGGAGTTCACCCAGACTCACGTCCATCAAGTCAGTGACGCCATCCAGCCATCTCATCCTCTGTCATCCCCTTCTCCTCCTGCCCCCAATCCCTCCCAGCATCAGAGTCTTTTCCAATGAGTCAACTCTTCGCATGAAGTGGCCAAAGTACTGGAGTTTCAGCTTTAGCATCATTCCTTCCAAAGAAATCCCAGGGCTGATCTCCTTCAGAATGGACTGGTTGGATCTCCTTGCAGTCCAAGGGACTCTCAAGAGTCTTCTCCAACACCACAGTTCAAAAGCATCAATTCTTCGGCGCTCAGCTTTCTTCACAGTCCAACTCTCACATCCATACATGACCACAGGAAAAACCATAGCCTTGACTAGACGAACCTTTTTTGGAAGATTATGTCTCTGCTTTTGAATATGCTATCTAGGTTGGTCATAACTTTCCTTCCAAGGAGTAAGCATCTTTTAATTTCATGGCTGCAGTCACCATCTCCAGTGATTTTGGAGCCCAGAAAAATAAAGTCTGACACTGTTTCCACTGTTTCCCCATCTATTTCCCATGAAGTGATGGGACTGGATGCCATGATCTTTGTTTTCTGAATGTTGAGCTTTAGGCCAACTTTTTCACTCTCCACTTTCACTTTCATCAAGAGGCTCTTTAGTTCCTCTTCACTTTCTGCCATAAGGGTGGTGTCATCTGCATATCTGAGGTTATTGATATTTCTCCCAGCAATCTTGATTCCAGCTTGTGCCTCTTCCAGTCCAGCATTTCTCATGATGTACTCTGCATAGAAGTTAAATAAGCAGGGTGACAATATACAGCCTTGACGTACTCCTTTTCCTATTTGGAACCAGTCTGTTGTTCCATGTCCAGTTCTAACTGTTGCTTCCTGACCTGCATATAGGTTTCTCAGGAGGCAGGTTAGGCGGTCTGGTATTCCCATCTCTTTCAGAATTTTCCACACTTTATTGTGATCCACACAGTAAAAGGCTTTGGCATAGTCAATAAAGCAAAAATAGATGTTTTTCTACAAAGGTAATTTAGCACCTTTTAAAATCCTGAAGTGGGTTCTCAACACTTACCCAAGCACCGTGACTGTGACTTTCCGGGAGTAAACCATCTGCCTCTCATGTCAATCTCTGTATCATGACGTCCATGGACGCCTCAGTCCCCTCTGGTCTTTATTCAGTGATCCTCTTGGGTGCTGCTAAACCATCACTCAAGTCTACAAGTCTCACCCCATATTCTACACACTTATCCGGGTCAAGTGGGAAGCAGCCTAACATTACATGAAAGCAAGAGAACATTTGTGAAGCTGGTTTAGATCTAGATGCCTAGATAAATCATGGGCAGTTCCAAAACTTGGATTTCACCTTCTCCCCAGACATTCTCCAGGAAGAAGAGTAGCATCCTTGCTTCTGGATGCCCCAGACCCATTTAGAGCTTTATTGTCACTCTCTGAGGAGTTTGGTCAACAGTGGATGGAGAACGAACCTCTTTCTCAGGAATTCTCAAACATAAAATCCTTTATTTCCCTCGGATTCTTCTCTTAACCACATCTGTGAAGTACATTCTCTGCTGGGGCCCAGCTTAATTCTGACTACAACTTAGGTTTTCCCAAAGTTGCTAATCCTGTTTGCGACATTCTGTCCTGTGATTGGTATTGACTGTTTATGAGTTTCTGGAAAGTGAGGATAGGTTTTGATGAATGCACAGTCATTTAATCATGCTATTGTTGTTATCTAGTAACTAAGTTGTGTCTAACTCCTTGTGGCCCCACAGACGGAGGCCCACTAGGCTCCTCTGTCCATAGGATTTCACCAGGCAAGATTACTGGAGTGGGTTTCCATTTCCTTCTCCAGGAGATCTTCCTGACCCTGGAATCGAACCCACGTATCCCACATAGCATGGGCAGGCAGATTCTTTGCCCCTGAGCCATCTGGAAAGCCACATTTAATCATACAATCAACTATAATATGATTTCAATATTCTTATGAAACCACCATCTAGTAAATGAAGGCTTCGTTCCTTGAGAATTAAATATGAAGATGACCCCCCCCACCTCTCTTCCACTTCATCTCTTCACCCATCACTGTAGCCTACTATGCACGTTCATCACTAAAACACTCATTAACTGTGAAAACTGTTTGAAAACAATTTTGCTTTTCTAGTTGTCGTTCAGCTTTCCTTGGGAGAGAACCCAAGATTACTTAGAGAAAAAACATTCTTCTGATTCTGAACTTCAATTCACACGTCCCATCTAAAGTTCAAGGACTGTATTTTAGTTTTAAAAAAAAAAAAAAACACTAGATAAACTTTAAAGGGATACCCTGAGGAAGAGTAATTACTTTGGAATTGATTCTGCTGTTCAAGTGGCTTCTCACTTTAGAGAAACAATTAAAGCTTTCCACTTCTGGGCCTTGGTTCCCTTGAATAATTGGGCGTTCGAATTCCTTGGGATGCACGTAAGAGATAAAGGTGAGATGGGCACAGAAGATCACTCTCAGCAAACGTCGTTCCCTTACTGCTCTCCTGTGCTCCTGCAGCAAGCTGTAAATGACAATATGCTGTGTGAATGCCAGAGTCTCACAGGCTTTGATGGCTGCACAGATATTTTTGCATATTTAGTCCTACACATCCTAAGGTAGTTTAGACTAGACGTTTGCAAATCCCAGATGCTTGGGACATGCTGAAGGCATGCAAAGGGAATCCCAAAGTAAGGAGCATTAATTTCCCATTCTGTGGGACGCACATGAAGCAGCTGGACACAGATGTTGATCACATCCCCAGGACTAGTATTCTTGCCTGGGAAATCCCATGGACAGAGGAGCCTGGTGGGTTACACTCTGTGTAGTCACAATGAGTTGGGCATGACTGAGCAATGAAACAACAAACAAATTTCCCATTCTGTGGAATGCACAGGAAGCAATTGAATGTGGATACTGTTGACCACAAGGTTCAGGGGGAATCTGAAATTACGGGATCTTACTTCTACAACTTACCATTCTGGATATATCTTACCATGGAAACTTTTTTTGTTGTTTCTTCATTAAAGGTTTAGACAACTTATACCCGCATCCAGAAAACATTCACAGGAATACAAATATCAGTATATATACTATCTAAATACCAAGTTATGTTTACACAATGACACTGATACCACAGATATACACCTAGATAGGAAGTCTCATAGAATAATTTCTTCATCAAATAAAATTAAGATACTGGAATCACTGAATACAGCCAACTTGCTTAATATCACCTTTTGAGGTTTGAGTTAAAACTTACTGCCATGTATTTATTTTGGTCAGTAATTTATATCATGCTATAATTAAAAAAAACACTCATGGAATTTTTATTATTATTTCAGCACAGAGTTCGACTAACGGCACCCACTGAGTTCCTGTCTGGGTCAATCATTGTATATAAGCAATGGTATCAAAAATCAGGATTCTCTGTTCTCCCCTAAATTATATGCTACACTGCCTAGCATGTTTCAGAGTAGAAGAGTACTAAATTAAGTTTCTAAAAATATCTAGTCAAGGCAGGCATACTGGACAATGTCAATGCATATTATCATTAAAACATGACAATATCATTGAGGAAGCTTCATTTCTTTCTGATCCCTCATCTTTCCTTTCTCTCTTTAGGTAACACTTAGAAGAATGCATGTAGTTTAAGACAAGGGCTTCAGAGGACTTCTCTGGTGGTCTAGTGTTTAAGATTCTGTGCTTTCAATGCAGTGGTGATAAAGAATCCACTTGCAATATAGGAGATACAAGAGAAGTATGTTTGATCCCTGGGTTGGAAAGATCCCCTGGAGAAAGAAATGGAAACCCACTTCAATATTCTTGCCTGGAAAGTTCCATGAACAGGGAACCTGGTCCATGGGGTCAGAGTTGGACGTGACTAAGCAACTGATCACACACACACAATGCTGGGATCCCTGGGTTCAGTCCCACGGCTGCGTGGAGGGGCCAAATTAAGACGAAAAAAAAAGAAAAGGAAAAAGACGAGGGTTTCAGACCTCCTCATTAGAGTGAAATAAAGAATTTGAAGAAATCAAGGATCACAGTGCTTTTTCCCCCACACTCAAAACGAACACACCCAGAATCAGAACAGAAACCAATTCAAATGGGCAGAAACACATTTCTCATGGGAAGCTGAGCAGGCACCTCTACGCTTACATTAAGGAGATAAATCATCCTCTCCTCCCTTCCAGACATAGGAATTCCGATAAGGATCTAGGACTTTGCAACATGGCTCGTGAGGATCTGCCCTGGGCACGGGCCCCATCATGCGAACTGCCCCATCACTTACTCCCTGTTGAGCGTTTGTCCTCATCTAACTCGAGTGTCAGAGTCTTCAACACGGATGACTCCTCATTCCTCTGCACATGTTTCCTCGTTTGGTTCCAGGACATAATATTCTCCTGATTTTTCTCCCCCTTCCTTGATTTTCTTTCTCGGGAACACTTTGGTGGCTGCCCCTCTTTCCCCCCGATCTCCTATATTTGAGTGTCAAGGTCCACTCACGGTTCTCTTTTCCGTCCTACCCCCTCTCATTCAGTCCTGTCTCACGGCCTCATACTGTGTTCAGTTCAGTTCAGTTCAGTCGCTCAGTCATGTCCGACTCTTTGCGACCCCGTGAATCGTAGCACGCCAGGCCTCCCCCTGTCCATCACCAACACCCGGAGTTCACTCAGACTCACGTCCATCGAGTCAGTGACGCCATCTAGCCATCTCATCCTCTGTCGTCCCCTTCTCCTCCTGCCCCCAATCCCTCCCAGCATCAGAGTCTTTTCCAATGTGTCAAGTCTTCACATGAGGTGGCCAAAGTACTAGAGTTTCAGCTTTAGCATCATTCCTTCCAAAGAAATCCCAGGGCTGATCTCCTTCAGAATGGACTGGTTGGATCTCCTTGCAGTCCAAGGGACTCTCAAGAGTCTTCTCCAACACCACAGTTCAAAAGCATCAATTCTTCAGCGCTCAGCCTTCTTCACAGTCCAACTCTCACATCCATACATGACCACAGGAAAAACCACAGCCTTGACTAGATGAACCTTTATTGGCAAAGTAATATCTCTGCTTTTGAATATGCTATCTAGGTTGTCATAACTTTCCTTCCAAGGAGTAAACATCTTTTAATTTCATGGCTGCAGTCACCATCTGCAGTGATTTTGGAGCCCCCCAAAATAAAGTCTGACACTGTTTCCACTGTTTCCCCATCTATTTCCCATGAAGTGATGGGACTGGATGCCATGATCTTCATTTTCTGAATGTTGAGCTTTAAGCCAACTTTTTCACTCTCCACTTTCACTTTCATCAAGAGGCTTTTTAGTTCCTCTTCACTTTCTGCCATAAGGGTGGTGTCATCTACATACCTGATATTATTGATATTTCTCCTGGCAATCTTGATTCCAGCTTGTGTTTCTTCCAGTCCAGCGTTTCTCATGATGTACTCTGCATATAAGTTAAATAAGCAGGGTGACAATATACAGCCTTGATGTACTCCTTTTCCTATTTGGAACCAGTCTGTTGTTCCATGTCCAGTTCTAAACTATTGCTTCCTGACCTGCATACAGATTTCTCAAGAGGCAGGTCAGGTGGTCTGGTATTCCCATCTCTTTCAGAATTTTCCACAGTTTATTGTGATTCACACAGTCAAAGGCTTTGGCATAGTCAATAAAGCAGAAATAGATATTTTTCTGGAACTCTCCTGCTTTTTTGATGATCCAGTGGATGTTGGCAATTTGGTCTCTGGTTCCTCTGCCTTTTGTAAAACCAACTTGAACATCTGGGAGTTCATGATTCACATATTGCTGAAGCCTGGCTTGGAGAATTTTGAGCATTACTTTACTGGCATGTGAGATGAGTGCAATTGTGCAGTAGTTTGAGCATTCTTTGGCATTGCCTTTCTTTGGGATTGGAATGAAAACGGACCTTTTCCAGTCCTGTGGCCACTGCTGAGTTTTTCAAATTTGCTGTCATATTGAGTACAGCACTTTCACAGCATCATCTTTCAGGATTTGAAATAGCTCTACTGGAATTCCATCACCTCCACTAGCTTTGTTCGTAGTGATGCTTTCTAAGGCCCACTTGACTTCACATTCCAGGATGTTTGGCCCTAAGTGAGTGATCGCACCATCATGATTATCTGGGTCATGAAGATCTTTTTGGTACAGTTCTTCTGTGTATTCTTGCCACCTCTTCTTAATATCTTCTGCTTCTGTTAGGTCCATACCATTTCTGTCCTTTACCGAGCCCATATTTGCATGAAATGTTCCCTTGGTATCTCTGATTTTCTTGAAGTGGTCTCTAGTCTTTCCCATTCTGTTGTTTTCCTCTATTTCTTTGCATTGATTGCTGAAGAAGGCTTTCTTATCTATTCTTGTTATTCTTTGGAACTCTGCATTCAGATGCTTGTATCTTTCCTTTTCGCTTCCCTTCTTTTCATAGCTATTTGTAAGGCCTCCCCAGACAGCCATTTTGCTTTTTTACATTTCTTTCCCATGGGGATGGTCTTGATCCCTGTCTCCTGTACAATGTCACGAACCTCCATTCATAGTTCATCAGGCACTCTATCTATCAGATCTAGTCCCTTAAATCTATTTCTCACTTCCACTGTATAATCATAAGGGATTTGATTTAGGTCATACCTGAATGGTCTAGTGGTTTTCCCTACTTTGTTCAATTTCAGTCTGAATTTGGCAATAAGGAGTTCATGGTCTGAGCCACAGTCAACTCCTGGTCTTGTTTTTGTTGACTTTATAGAGCTTCTCCATCTTTGGCTGCAAAGAATATAATCAATCTGATTTCAGTGTTGACCATCTGGTGATGTCCATGTGTTTGCTATGACCAGTGCATTTTCTTGGCAAAACTATATTATATTAGTCTTTGCCCTGCTTCATTCCGTATTCCAAGGCCAAATTTGCCTGTTACTCCAGGTGTTTCTTGACTTCCTACTTTTGCATTCCAGTCCCCTATAATGAAAAGGACATCTTTTTTGGGTGTTAGTTCTAAAAGGTTTTGTAGGTCTCCATAGAACTGTTCAACTTCAGCTTCTTCAGCATTACTGGTTGGGGCATAGACTTGGATTACTGTGATATTGAATGGTTTGCCTTGGAAATGAACAGAGATCATTCTGTCGTTTTTGAGATTGCATCCAAGAACTGCATTTAGAACTCTTTCGTTGACCATGATGGCCACTCCATTTCTTCTGAGGGATTCCTGCCCTCAGTAGTCGATATAATGGTCATCTGAGTTAAATTCACCCATTCCAGTCCATTTCAGTTCGCTGATTCCTAGAATGTCGATGTTCACTCTTGCCATCTCATACCGTGTATATACTGACAATTGCTTTACGTGTATTGTAAGCCTTGAGCTCTCCTGAAGTCCAGACTCGTCTACCCAACGGCCAGCACAATACACAGCCTGTGTGTCTAATAGACATCCCAAACGACAGGTGTGCACATGGAGAGGCTCGTCCCCTTCGTCATATCAGCTCTGGGTCTGCTTTCCTCACTCTGATGATGGCCAATTCTTCCCTCCATCCTCAAGGCCAAATCCGTCATGGCATCCTTGACTCATCTCACTGATTTCTACTCTACAACCAAGGAAGAAGAAGAAAACCCATGGACCTTGGACATTCTGCTTCCTAACAGCTGGGAGGCCCTTTTGGCTCTGTCTTTGGAATGCAGCTGGAGCCCAGTAATGTGGGTTCACTCACGTGCACCACGCTGATCCAAGCCACGATGACCTCTCACCTGGACGAATGCAGGAGACTTCAAGCAGGTCTCTCTATGCTGGTCTTCTACTGGCTGTTCTTGAAGGAGCATCAGGACCATCATTGCAAGTATCAGATTCTGTCACCCTGCTGATTTTCATTCTTCTTAAAAGTCCCACTTGTTCCACTGGGTGACTGCACTCCAATGACCTGTCTCTGTCTTTTCTGCCCCTTAGCTCTTATCTCAGGGCTTCCCAGGTGGTCCTGGTGGTAAAGAGCCTGTCTATCAATGCAGGAGATGAGACCTTGGGCTGGAGGAGGAAATGGCAGCCCGCTCCAGTATTCTTCCCTGAAATTTATCATGAACAGAGGAGCCTGGCCATGGGGTGGCAAAGAGTCGGCCATGACTGACTGACTAACGCTTCCTCTTTCAGGAGGTGAACAGGGTTCACTGCACCCACACCAGCCTCCTTGCTCACCTACGATACTGCAGACAAGTCCCCAAGGCAGGGCTTGAGCTTCCTCTTTTCCTGTGAATGCAATGCTGTCTTCACAGATGTCAGTCTGGTTAGTTCCCACTCGTGCTTCTAGAGTCTGAATAAAGGGCACGTCCTTGTAAGTTCTACTCTCACTACTTTATGAAAACTTAAGTGTTAGTCACTCAGTCATGTCTGACTCTTTGCAACCCCATGGACTGTAGCCCGCCAGGCTCCTCTGTCCATGGGATTCTCCAGGCAAGAATACTGGAGTGGGTCATTATTTCCTTCTCCAGGGGATCTTCCTGACCCAAGAATCGAACCAGGGTCTCCTGCATTGCAGGCAGATTCTTTACCACCGGAACCACCAGGGAAGCCCTAAAACTGTAAACGTTTCTCCAACTCTTCTTTTTTCTCCTCTGCAGTTTATGTTTCTCAAAGTCCTTATCAATCTGTAACTAACTCTGTGCTTTCTATTATACTTACTGATTACACTTACTGATCTTATGTGTAAGAACATAAGGGTCTCAAGGACAATCACCTTTGTTTTGTTGAAGGATAGGTCCAACAAGTAGAAGACTATACAGAACACAGATGGATGAGAAATACTAAATCGTCAAGGATCCTGTGAATTAAATTCCCCAAAGTCAGAAATGTAAAAGCTTAATGAGCGAAATTAAAGGAGTATTAACATAAAGCCTTATATCTTAGTGTCCCCTATGCTGGGTCTCTTGTTCCTTCTCTCCTTTCCTAGTATGTGCTCAGTTTAAAGAGCTGCACTCAAACAGCTCTAAAGCCACAGCATTGACAGAATAAATAGATGAACTCAAAACTACTTGGAAGTATCCATACTTTGGGGTTTACTTTCTGTATTTCTCTTTGCCTGCTGTTTTTAGAGAAACAATCTTCAGTTGTTTATAACTGAAAAAATTCTTTGGGCTTCCCAGGTAGCACTGTCTCTGAGATGCCAGAGGCAAGAGATGTGGGTTTGATCCCTGGGTCGGGAAGATCCCCTGGAGGAGGAAATGGCACCCCATTCTAGTATTCTTGCCTGGAATTCCATGGATGGAGGGAAACACGTTAGGCCTGAATAAAAACAGACAGACAAATTCATGATGCATCCTTTGAATTGGCTACATTTAAAAGGAAAATTTTCAGTGAGCTCTGATCATAAGCAGCTGTCTTATTGGTTCCTAAGGAAGACGAAGTTAAAATCAGGAAAGAAAATGTGGCAGCTAGCCTTAGGGACTTCCTAACAGGATGATGAAAGAAGAAAAATTAGACTTAAAACAAAAACCCAACATAAATTCCCCTTCTTAAAAATTGCTGTCCTACAAATAATCAGGAAATAGATCAGCTGGACCTCAATGTTCAAGGAGTAACTGAAACAACAGTCTTGAAAACTATACAAAACCAGAAGCAAAAGTCTTAGATGTGATATGAAGCTGTTATCTTTAACAATTCCGAAACCAATTTTCAAAATCCTTATAGATATTATAAAACATAAAGGTATTGGAACAAAATTGTCCTGTACTTAAGAAAAAAAGAAAATTTTAAACAGCAATTACCCTGAAACCCTTAGGGAAAAAAAAATCTTAAATTCCTTCTCTGTCTCTTGAAGTTATAAATCTTATCATCTCTTTGAAGTATAAGCATAGCCCACAAATGCCTGAGAGTGAAGGAAGAAAAAAGGAAAGAGGCCTTTTAAAAAATTCAAACTGCAAAGGGGATCTCTTAACCAAAGTCTACACCACAGTCACCACAAGACTGATGATCAAGAGCAAAAGCAAAACTTAAAATTCTTCTCCACAAATAGCAATGCTTTAGGCATCTGAGCAAGTTCAGCTAATTAATTCCAACGGTAATTTATAAAATAGTAAATTTTGATTTGGGGGTAGTTTGTCAAAAATCTCAAAAATGAATGTATCTGACTGATGACTCAAGTTTTGAATGAAAGCTAAAAGATTTCTCTGTGTGAATGTATGCCTGCTTATGTATATACATTATAAATGTGGTATTTTTATGCCTTCAGATGATATTGCCAAAATTACAAAATTTGTCAGCAGATATATACATACATATGTAAGATGGCTAATTGCTTCAATGTTTTCTAAAGTCTTCAGGAGTAATCTTTGTGTGATTGTTAAGAACACATGCATTAAGCGGATGTAAACAAGTAAGAGTTTTTGGGTGAACGTTTAAACAAAAACTGTCTGATGATGTATCTACTTAAACAGTTTTCCCAAATCTCTTTGGTAACCTACACCATTAGAATTTTGCTAAGTTAAATTAAATAATGAAAATTCATTGACAATCGATGACCTTTTCCAAATAAGATAAAATGATAGGACACTAATTACTGAACATAGGTCTGTCTACTGTTGGCTTCCTATTGTAGAGAAACTGGAGACAAATTTTGAACTGTGGTGTTGGAGAAGTCTCTTGAGAGTCCCTTGGACTTCAAGGAGTCCTAAAGGAAATCAGTCTTTAATATTCATTGGAAGGACTGATGCTGAAGCTCAAACTCCAATACTTTGGCCACCTGATGTGAAGAACTAACTCATTAGAAAAAGACCCTGATGCTGAGAAAGACTGAAGGCAGGAGGACAAGGGGATAACAGAGGATGAGGTGGCTGGATGGCATCACCGACTCTATAGACATGAGTGAGTAAACTCCAGGAGTTGGTGATGGACGGGGAAGCCTGGCGTGCTGCCGTCCATGGGGTCGCAAACAGTCAGACATGACTGAGCGACGGAAATGAACTGAAGACAAATTTGAGTCCGTGAGTCAATGTCAGGTCCCACCTTGAAAGACTGAACTGTTTAAAAGAACTTTGTTTGTAGCAATTATAAAGAGGGAACTGAGCAAGATTAAATGATGACTGAAGTGGTGGGCATGGGGGCTGTATCATACTGGCCAGAGAAAGACAGGTGAGCATAAGAGATATAATATATCCACTGTCTGAATGACTGTCTGCAGAGGGTTTTACCTTGGTTTCCATATGAATATGCAGTTTAAAGTTTATTTTGATATTTTGTACTTTTGAGATAACTCTCATTAGCAGCACTGATTATTCAATAATTTATCTTTTGGGTAACATGACTGTCAGTGTTTCTCACATTTGGGGGCCTGGAAAAAGTGCAGTTTCTTGCTTAATAGAAATTTGCTCACCTTTATCTCAGACCAATTGGATGATAGGCTTTTCCAATAGCCCTGTTAGTAGAGTCTTTGTTAACCTGAGTCAGCACTTGTTTACACAGCTGTCCTTGTCAAACACGTGTTCCATTTTAGACTTCCCTCTCCAGGAATTGAAAGGCAGTAGAAATGACCATCATCTTAATACTTCTAGTCTGAAACTGTCTGACAATTGATCAGCTAATCAAAAATATATTTGAAATTAGGGAATAAAAAAAGTGATACAATGTTACACACCATATTTGAAAGTAAAACACATATGCATTTTCACTTGCCAGTCTATTAGCTCAGGGCCGGAAGCTTTCTTTGAGTTTGAGTGCAGGTACTGAAGTCTGGTCTAGTCTATCTTGAGTATATTACAGCCTATAGCATCTTTATGACTTTTAGTTGCATTGTGTTTTACGCGGGAATTATGAATCAATCTGATTTCAGATTCATATTTTAAATGAATTTGTGCATGTTTTCTTTAGTCTTTTAAATTTTCACTCATACATAAACGGAGTTTTTCTTTCACTTGTTACTATAAGTTTTTTGAAACCATTTGACATAAGTTTTACAGAAAAAGATCTCTAGATTTTTCCTTCACCGTTTGTCTCTTGAGGTGACATCTGATTTCACCATATTAAAATAATAAGCTCAGTCACTACAAATGGCATTTTGAAGAAACAAAACCATCTCTTGGTGAGCATACATATTACCTATAGGAAGCAGAAATTCTAAAACTCAAAGAGTAAACAGCGCTCAGCTAGCCAGAAGCAACCGTCTCCATGGAATATCAGTGTGTCAAAGAAATAGAAAAATAAAAAATAAAGGACACAATCTGGGTTCAATGATCATCCATTAAGAGAACGTCTTCATTAACTCCAATTAACTTCTGAAATAATTATTGCCTTAAACTCTTCCGAGAGGCATAAGTTCACATTCTCAGGACCATGGCTGATGTATAAATGCACACAGGAACAGAGGTCCCGGAAATCGGTTAGCAGGCTTCCCCCCACACCTGCACAGACACATTCTCGAATGTCCCTCACCGGCCCGTCACAAAGGCAGGGCTCCTTAAACAAACAGGTAAAACAGAGGACTCGCGATATCTTCTCAGGGCTCTCCTCCCAATTGTCTTCACAGAAAACGGCCAGTTGATTACAGGCAGAACTCTTTTCTAATAACTCAGAGTTAATGCATCAACAAACTAGAAGCTGACCATGAATTTTTAATCTGATGTGGAAACAGGATGTCAAGATGTATTTTGCAATTAATATTGCATTTTATTTTATTTGTGATCAATACCTGGAGGGGGCTGTGAGTGGAGTGTAGATTGTGAAACCACTTGTTCGTATATGCTGCTGCTGCTGCTGCTGCTAAATTGCTTCAGTCGTTTCCGACTCTGTGCGACCCCATAGACGGCAGCCCACCAGGCTCCCCCGTCCCAGGGATTCTCCAGGCAAGAACACTGGAGTGGGTTGCCATTTACTTCTCCAATGCATGAAAGTGAAAAGTGAAGATGCTCATTCGTGTCCGACTCTTCGCGACCACATGGACTGCAGGCTACCAGGCTCCTCCGTCCATGGGATTTTCCAGGCAAGAGTACTGGAGTGGGGTGCCATCGTATATGCTAGGAAAATGTCCCCTTTTGCATTTCAGCTTCTTGGAGGGAGAGAAAGAGAAGAGACAGGCAGAAGCATAAAATAATCATATTTTAAGCCTTAAATCACATTTAAAAATCAATGCACAATTTTAGAATTTCAGTTTATTGGGTGAGATCCAGTTATCAAAGAGTTCAGAACCTCTGTTTTTTTAAAATTATTTATTTTAATTGGAGGCTAATTACATTAGAATGTTGTAGTGGTTTTCGCCATACATTGACATGAATCAGCCCTGGATAAACATGTGTCACCCATCCTGAACCTCTGTTTTTTTTTTTTTTTAATTTTATTTTATTTTTAAACTTTACAATATTGTATTAGTTTTGCCAAATATCGAAATGAATCTGCCAGAGGTATACCTGTGCTCCCCATGCTGGTGCACTGAACCTCTGTTTTTATAGGAAGTTTTCTTCATGAGAAATACCGGTCCTCGTGAGAGTCACTAGCTCCCTCCGGTGGCCACTGTCTGGCATTACCACCTCTCAAAATCCCTGGGTTTTCTGTCCTTAGTCGTTTGGAACAAATGAGCGAGCAGACGTTTTTGTTCCCAAAGCTGCAACTCATCTGAGACTTTCATAAATAGTTTAGACTTACACCAATTTCATAAAGATAATAAATTCCCCTTAAACGCCTGAATCTCCAATACACTCGATAGATCTGTGCTCTTAGTTGAAGATGGCCACATCGTTTTTTCCTTTTTTTTTTTTTTTGCCTCGAGCAAACCTTGAACCAAAAGCATGTATGTCAGCAGCCATCTCGAGATTCGGAACTGAAGAGGCTGACAGGGTGCGACAGGGAGTGCTGCTCTGCTGCTTCCTACCCAGCGGAGCAGAAGAGCACAGCACCCCGAGCGCTAGCGGAGAGCAAGGGCGCGCAGACCGCCCTTCACCCCGCGCAGTAGAGGGCGGGGGGCGGGTCCAAACCAGACCCGGGGCCCGCGCGGCCTCCTTCTCATGCATCCGCCGGGGATGCGCGGGGCCCCGCCGCAGGAGCATGGCGAGCCGCTGCCCCCGAGGCACAGAAGGACAGACATCACACACGCTCAGCGGGGCTCACGAGAGACGCCTGGCGTCCGGTGCACCAGCGGGGCCTGGGGCACGCGTTCACGGAGCCGCCCCGAGGCTGTGCGCCCGCAAACCTGTGGAACCCGCAATCTCAGCAATCAGGGTCAAGTCTCTACCTGTAGGAAGAGGTCTGAATCACAGCAATACCACTTTCAACTCCATTCTTAGAGACAGAAAATCAAAGTTCGGAGAGACCTTCTCTGGCTTCCTCCAAAGTGAGCCATCCTATGTATTTTCAAATTTTTGTTCTCCAGCCACGCTTAGGTGAAGATAGACCCACGGTATCATCTCCCTGACTACCTAGAGAGCAAATGTTTCTGTAAGAAGCACTTCATCCTTAGTTAACTCCTCCGATTCCTGATGGGATTCTTTCCCTGTCTCTCTCTCTCTCTCTCTTCCTCCCTCCTCCCCCTCTTTCTTCTTCCTCTCTCTCCTCTCTTTCTGCCTCCCCCTCTTTCTTCTTGCCCTCTCTCCTCTCTTTCTCCCTCCCCCTCTTTCTTCTTCCTCTCTCTCTCGCTTTCTCTCCATGGTCCAGTTCCCTTTGACCTCCTGGTGCCTACATTCTTGGTTTCACCTGCGCCACGATCAGCGATTTTCACCTGCCAACTACCGAGGAAATGACCATATTCGCCAAGTCCCCTTTCCTTCCCTTTCTTTGACAATCCATTTCTTTAATCCTTTCTCTATAGTCTATGCTTTTATTAAGAGGCTGAACGAAAAATTGGGAGCAGTTTACATGACAAGATATCCCAAAGGGAAGATGACATTAATATGTTTTGATGACTTGGTCAAACCAAGCAACGATTTCTGGTAGGTCATTGACAAATGTGAAACTACTTCTTACTAGGCTACATCACAGAAATCTTATGTAACTCATTTGCAGAAGTGCAACAGCAACATGTACACAGGGCACACACGCAATTTTTTCACCCCCAAAGTTTGCACAGAAAACCCACTTCTTGATTTAGGAATTTATAGAATCAGGAAGCTGAAGGGGACAGGGGACCTTCAACCATCAGCTGGCCATGTGCCCTTCAATCAGACAGAGCGATGTCAAACCTTTGCTCTCATTACTTTCTTCTTTGACATCCACTGAAGAGGACAGTTTGTTCCAGTTTCTGCAAAGATATTGAAAAACTTCTCCTAGACTCCAGTAAGACTGAAAATTCCACCTTGAAAGTTCTCAGTCTTTGAAACAGCTACTTCTTTATCATGCAGCAGAAAGGAAGGTGTTGGCAAGGGGAGAGATATCTCTTCATGGTAAAATGTCCCTGTGGATTAATGAGTGGCTTCAAAACTCTCTGAAGCTATGTCTAAAATTAATTGCAAAATGTACTAAAGGAAAGGGCTTGCCTGGTAGCTCAGATGGTAAAGCGTCTGCCTGCAACGCAGGGGACCTGGGTTCGATCCCCCAGTCCCCGGGTGGGGAAGATCCCTGGAGAAGGAAATGTCAACCCACTCCAGTACTCTTGCCTGGAAAATTCCATGGATGGAGGAGCCTGGTAGGGGGATCGCAAAGAATTGGACATGACTGAGCAACTTCAGTGGCAGTAAAGGAAATATTTTTGACTCATTAGTACATATCTATCCAATGTGAAATTGTATAAAGCTAAGTTGCCAAAAGGAGCTTGAGTTTACATGAAAAATATTATAGTTACTATGCACCCCAAAGTACGTACCTGCCCCCTGAATGCTGTCCTAGGTAACTGGTGATTGTCATTCTGGTTCCACTGGAGAGGCAGTTAGAATAACTTTAGATAAGGATAACTGAAGAATTGATGCTTTTGAACTGTGGTGCTGGAGAAGACTCTTTAGAGTCCCTTGGACAGCAAGGAGATCAAACCAGTCCATCCTAAAGGAGATCAGTCCTGAATATTCACTGGAAGGACTGATGCTGAAGCGGATGCTTCAAATATCCTACCAGAACAGAGACAAAAAATAAATCTCTTTCCGGGTACAATTGCCATAGTAACTATTTTTACATTGAATTTGTATATATTGGCTTGTTTGTGTTTTATCATGTTTGCTATTGTTCATACTATGAAACCTTTTTTGGACAATTTGCCTGTTTTTGGTCCTACCTCACCTATTTTGATTTTTTTTTAAATGAAAAACGGGTATCATGTCTTCAAAATCTTTGCTACTTTCTCCATGCGTTCTCTGTTTTTTGTTTATCTGCCCTGACTTATTTCTCCTGATAGGCAACTCATTTTTAGAACTTCTCTATCCCTACACCACTACAAATTGTCACTTTTTACATCAGTTTGAATATGCTACACAAGTGTTTAAAATTAATTTTAAAGCTTTCACCTCTTACTTCACTGAACTGCAGCACTTGAATGGATCAATCAGATCCAATCTGATACCTGTTTTACAAATGAGGACCAGCGTGTGGTACCATTAAACCCACAATCAAATCACCAAAACTTATGAGAGTTGTGGGCCTCCCTGGTAGCTCAGACAGAAAAGAATCTGCACGCAATGTGGAAGACCCGGATTCAATCCCTGGGTCAGAAAGATGCCCTGGAGAGGAGGATGGCAACCCACTCCAGTATTCTTGCCTGGAGAATCCCATGGACAGAGGGGCCTGGCGGGCGATGGTGCATGAGCATCACAAAGAGTCGGTCACAAAGAGTCGGACATGACTGAGCGACTAACATTCACTTTATGACAGCTGTTTTTGTTGCTATTTTTTTACTCACTGTTTTTTATTTTTGTAATCATGGAGCTTCTCACATATTTTAAGAGATGTCTATAATTTTTATCATAATATACATTGCTTCAAAGGCTATGTCTTATTCATTATTAGACACAAAAGCAAATTTTCATTGGAAATGAATCGCTAAGTTAGATGAGGCTTTTTTACTTACAAATATTTTTTTACTTTCAAATATTTTATATATGTTAATACTATTTCATTTCTTTCTAGAATGAAGTAGGGCGGAACAAACTTTTATTTCTATTTTAGTGTTTTTGCAGATTGGTTTAAAAACTTCTTTCAGAAAGGCAGGAATGGAACAAGTTTTAACAATGCCATTTATTTCTTTGAACCCCTTTCAAGATATATTCCAAATATCACAGCATGATCTATGATATAAAACCATTTTTAATACTCTACCCTATGACAGCTTGATTAAGTTCTGTCAGGAAAAAGTTTGGAAGACTTTAAAATGAAAAAAATAAGATTACTTTGTGGTCTTTCAATGAAATGGTGGGAAGTCTAGTGACCCTCAGGCCTTATCTGATCTTTCTTCTTTTTCAGCTGACCTATTTTATAATTCTTTAAGTTGTAGATAATTGATAATAATGCTAATAATTATTTTTTCATTGACATTAAAAATGCATTTTATTAGGCAGAGATTCAATGAACAACCACACTTTGGGAAAGGGCGTCCCCGACAGTTCATGCCCTCTGGACAGTGAGTCCTTTTGTATCAATTAGCAAATTCGTTTCAGCATTCCTGGTTGCTTGCTATGTGCGTCTACTTCTGGATTATTCTTTGCTGTGATTTTCCCATCGTATTGGCCTTGTCACTAACTAATGAGTTAAATAATACTCAGGTTACGCTTATTTTAGATTTGTGTGAGGGTCACAATTTTACTTTCTCAAAAGTTAGCTGCTAATAATTCTGGGGTTGCCAGTGGCTTGCCCATCAGAGCCAGGTAAATTGTATCACCAGAGGCAGAGAACCAACAGTGTGCTACCTCCGGGGGAAATGAACCCAAAGTGATTTCTAAATAGCAGCAGACGTGAATCTCTGTCTCTGTAGTTTTTTTTTAATGCAACTTGTTTTTGTTTTATTTGATGTTTTCTGGCTTGCATGTAACCAATAAGTTGCTTTCTCTTGGTAGCACTGTGACCAGGGATTGGTTTATGCTGGACCACGTGAAGATATCTGTAGCTGGATGATAGAAATCTATTTTATCTATTTATAAATCTAAATAAGATGACAGAGAATCTAGTTTCCCAGTATTTTTGTCTATTTTTTCAATATTTTTAAAGCATATAACTAAGACCCAGTTTAGTGGAAAAATAATTTGTTCCATAGTCATTAAAGCTACTAATTTTCTCAGTCTCTATTCCAATATTGTGACATGTTGATATTTAAGGCACAGATGTATTACATCCAATGCAAACAAACTCAGAATTCCTGAAGGCAGACTTTGCTTTTTAAGGTGGATAGAAAGAGACGGAGGCTGGTGTGAACCAGCATGAAGCAGGAGCACACGCTGCGTTAGGGTTATTGTGTAGATTGAGTAAATACATGCAAAGCAATTAGAAAAGCACCCACAGAGAGCAAACACTCAACCTGGACAAATGTTCACTTTTATCCTTCACCTTGTGTTCTTGATCAAATAGAATTTTGTCTCGAGACTGTTCAAAAGTTCATCCTGCATTGGATGTATCGAAAGCTGATATGATACTGCAATTTAAGGCATATTGTATTTGATAGTAGCCAATTAATAAACATTTATCGAATAAGTGGTATCTTCAAAGGGAAAAAATTACCTTTTCTTTGGACAATGTTTTTTAGAAAATACTTCTTTATTATAATCTTGAATAAGTCAACTTCTGTATCCCATAATTTATATTCCTATTCATGTACAAAATAGTCAGAACACTTATCTATGACATCCCAGGTGTCTAAGACTTCTGTCCTTTAGGCTCAACACCTACTAACATTTCAAATATTCTGTACACAATACAGGATTTGGCGCCAGAGAAGACTCTTGAGAGTCCCTAGGGCTGCAAGGAGAGTACACCAGTCAGTCCTAAAGGAAATCAACCCTGAATATTCGTTGGAAACATTGATGCTGAAGTTCCAGTACTTAGGCCATCTGATGCAGAGTGCTGACTCATTGGAAAAGACCCTGATGCTGGGAAACATTGAAGGTGGGAGGAGAAGGGGACAACAGAGGATGAGATAGTTGGATGGCATCACCGACTCGATGGACATGAGTTTCTGCAAACTCCAGGAGACTGCAGCCAGAACTTGTGAAAATGCAAAGTCCTCCAGTATACTGTAATAATGTTGTATCTTGTATATCTACAAGATTAAAAGTGTCCTCAGCAAATATCCAGGATATGCCAAATGAGGAATTATTCCAAATGCTAAATAAGGACTTGTCATTGGTGTAGCTGAGTTCCAGTAAGTTTTATGTGATCTTCAATCATTTAGAATTATCCAGCCACGGCTACTCCAGTTAGTGGGAGCGCAGGAACTAAACACGTCTTGTTCTGCTCCGGGCTGTTCAGTTGGCAGCTGTGTGTCCCCACTGGCCTTCCTTATCATTTATTAATAGATAAGCAGGCTAGGATTTAACTAAGTGGTTGCTGTATTCAGCTTCTGAATCAAACACAGCTTTTTCCTGACAACTGACCATATGGTGTCCACTCATTTTCATAAATAAATCTTCAGAACTATGGTAACAGGTTGATCTCTGAAGTACAGGATATAAAATCTTCAGGCAGTGGGAACTGTGTTATTTCTTTGAAGCAGACACCTCATCTGATAACAATAGATGCCCTGTTCTCTCCAGTAGAGGTCTCTCTTATACTTTCTCAACAATCTAGAAAATACAATGAGTTCTTTAGCATCACTAACTCACTGGACATGAGTTTGAGCAAACTTCCCGAGATAACGAAGGTCAGGGAAGCCTGGCGTGCTGCAGTCCACGGCATCACAGAGAGACAGACATGACTTAGCGACTGAACAACAGCAAACAACAATGTTTTTTTTAAAGACTTTTCTACAGATGTTCAGTGATACTTAACACTGTCAGCTCTAAGTGTTTTTGGAAAATCAATTTCAAGTTGTGTCATCATCAGAGGAATATTTTCCTGCTGCTTCTACATAATTTTAAACGAAGTTGGAGCGTGATTCTAACAAATAAAAAAGCTGCAGGAGCTTCCAGTTATTATGGATACTGACCAAAATCTTAGGAAAGACATGCTCTATATGCCTGGATATTTATCATCTCTATTCCTCTTCATTGAAGAGACAAGAGAAGATCCATCGGTGTTCTAGAAATGCAAAATATGCTGTTCACTCCTGCAGCAAGACTCAGAGTCTCAGCTCTTAGCTGAACTTAGGGCGCTGGTGGCAGCTACAGGATAACAGCTGTGATCTTCTTTTAATTGAGTAAAATGAGTCGAGAGCAGAGTGGGAAGCTGTTCGCTTGAAATGCTGTTTCCTTTACATTTGTTTACATAAAATGTTGAGCAAGACTTTGTGTGTGTGGTTGGGAGGCCGTGGGGAATAGGGCTTAGGAATGCTCTTCCTCAAAGGAAGGTTATTTCTCATCACTCAAATCTATAAACTCAGTAACTTCCCCCCGCCCCACCCCATTTCTTTGGGCTTCCCTGGTGGCTCAGATGGTAAAGAATTTCCTTGCAATGCAGGAGACCTGGGTTCAATCCCTGGGTCAGAAAGATCTACTTAAGAAGGGAATGGCAACCCACTCCAGTATTCTTGCCTGGACAATTCCATGGACAGGGGAGCCTGGAGGGCTACAGTCCCTGGGCTCACAAAGAGTCAGACACGACTGAGTGACTAACACTTTCACTCTGGGCTTCCCAGGCAGTGTTAGTGGTAAAGAATCCTCCTGCCAATCTGGGAAGCATAAGAGATGTAGGTTTGATCCCCAGGTTGGGAAGATCCCTGAAGAACTGAATGGCTACCTGCTTCAGTATTCTTGCCTGGAGATTCCCAGGGTTGGAGTAGCCTGATGGGCTACAGTTCATGGGGTCACAAAGAGTTGGACACGACTGACGTGACTTAGCACATCCCTATTTTATAGGAAAAGTAACAAACTTGATAGAGGTATAGTACGAGAACTCAAATTAAACATCTGTGACTAGAAATGTAAAGTCAAGCCTGTCTCACTCCCAAGTAAAACTCATCCCGTTCTTTCTGCTACGAGAAAATCTCTGCCTTAAAGCCTAAAATGTACCAGACTGTCATATCTGAATTTTTTACAGCTTTGTATTAGTATTCATCATGCATATATGGGCTCAGAGATCAAATAATCTGTATGACAATCACATAACTATCTTGGGTTTAATAAACCTTTTTTTACTGTTAAATGTTTGAACTAATCTTCTCAGGAAATGAATATAAAAATAGGAGTTGACAATCTACCTTATCTTAGAGAAAGAGCTTAGATCCCATAAGAGGCCCGCTGCTCTAAAGCATAAAAAGCTTTAT
Source organism: Bos indicus x Bos taurus (assembly GCF_003369695.1). NCBI lineage: Eukaryota > Metazoa > Chordata > Mammalia > Artiodactyla > Bovidae > Bos > Bos indicus x Bos taurus. Next base: position 5,434,380 of record NC_040099.1, on the reverse strand, counting down.
GATTTTACTTACTAAATGACTTTCAAGTCAGGTAAATAGAGTAGCATTTCTTTGAAAGCCTTCATCAGTTGTCAATTCTGCCCACTAATAAACCTTCATCAGTTCAATTCAGTCGCTCAGTCATGTCCAGCTCTTTGCAACCCCATGGACTGCAGCTTGCCAGGCTTCCCTGTCCATCACCAACTCTTGGAATAAACCTTCATAAACAGTGATAAAAAAGGAGCAACAGGCACCAAAGTGAACCACACATCTCTAGATAATGGCTATTGAATGGTAATGCACTAAAACTAAATATTCAGTTACTTTGTATGAAGCCCATCTTCCTCTAGTATAAAGTAATATTGATGCTAGCTATTTCAATGATGAAGATTCCAAGCTATATTAAACTTTCTTCAGCAAAGGAATGCGTGTGCATGCTTAGTTGTTCAGTTGTGTCTGACTCTTTGCAACCCCAAGGACTGTGGCTCTCCAGGCTCCTCTGTCCATGGGATTCTCCAGGCAAGAATACTAGAGTGGGTAGCCATGCCCTTTTCCCGAGGATCTTCCCGACTCAGGGATTGAATCCAGGTCTCCTGCATTGCAGGCAGATTCTTTACTGTCTGAGCCACCAGGGAAGTCTGAACAAAAGAAGTAAGCTGAAACTGTTGTAAACACATCATATGCTTCTGCTTTAAAGTATGAAACAACATGCATTAAATCGTTATCCAGAGAGAACAGCACAGCAGAGTGTGATTCAGAGTGGTTGTGGAAGTTGGATGGGTCGTATGTAGAGATACAGTTTTTGTTTGGTTATGATATTTGAAGTTACTCAAAGCAGTTCCAGAGACAAGTGGGAAATAGTCACAATATAATAATCAATCATGTCTTGATCAAAAAAGAATTATCCTCTACTAACCTTTTTAATTTTGAGTCATGTATATACTCATGACAGATTAGAATATTTGCAAGAGTGATTTGAGTCTATTATTTTACATGTAACAGATCCCCAACTCATTTCCTCTGTGACTCAATTCCTATCAATTCTTGTTGTTTCTTAGCAACGTTACAAACCCAGGCTCTATAGGGACTCACAGCCGGTGAGGGGACGGGGGTGTTGTGCCTCCACGATTTTTTTGGATTGTCAATGGATAGGACTTTCTAATCAATTAATGGGATGCCATATCTTGTATATATACTTTTTAAAGGATCATATAGAGGACTCCTCTTTTGGTAAAGACAGAGCAGAAGTACCTTTTCCCCACTTTTCTTCCTGCTCATCATTAATAAAGCTCTGAACATTACGTGTAAAACAAAAATAAAAAGATTCTTAAAGGTGGAAAGAAAAGGCAGACCCAACAGTGACTTTGAAACCCAAAAAGGAATTAACGGAGTTCCTAGGTTTTCTTTTGCCTCATACAGTCCAGACTTAGAGCTGAAGAATTCTACCGGCAACCCAGAAACCTGAATGAACACCGTCCAAAAAGTCCCAACAAAGCCTGTTCTCTCTGGTTAAAAAATCTAGAAAGGTGCATCCTGGGAAAACAGGATTTTGATTTTTTATTTAATTGAAGGATAAGTGCTTTACAATGCTCACCTGGTTTCTGCTGTACAACACATGTTCCCTCAGCCTCGAACCTCCCGCCCCCACCCCTCTAGTCATCACAGAGTGGAGAGTTGAGTTCCCTGTGCTACCCAGCAGCTTCCCAGCAGCTACCTTTTCTCACAGGTGGTGGTGTCTATAAGTCAATGCTACTCTCTCAATTCGTCTCCTTCTCTCCTTCCCCCGCTGTGTCCACAAGTCCTTTCGCTACGTCTGCATCTCTCTCTCTCTGCCCTGCAAATAGGCTCATCAGTACCGCTTTTCTAGATTCTGTATCTATGCATTAACATGATGGTGGTCTTTTGTTCTTTCTGACGTACTTTACTCTGTATAACAGGCCGTAGGTTCATCTCACAAATGACCCAATTTCGTTCCAACAAAATAGTTTAGACAACAGTCTCTCTACTTCAGCGAATACCACAGGGAAAAAACTCAGCTCCATCCTACCTCTGCCATCAAAGGGAGCAGGGGCTTTGGATTCCTGCTCTCCCCAGGCTCCAGACTCCCCACCGTCATTCTGGCTGGATGATGACACATGGAGAGCCAGGACTCCCGGCCCCGCCAGGATCGATGAGGTGGCTCCCCTGCCCCACCGCTGGGTTCTGTCACTGCTGGATAATGGCCCAGCAGTAATGAGGCCAACCCCTCCACTCCATCAGCAGAGAACAGCTGAGGAGCCGAAGCAAGACACCCTCACCCCTCCAAGCCACTGAGGGTCAAATAGGAACCAGGGCAAGGGGCATCCCCCTGCTCCGTGTCGACAGAGACTGAATAGGAAACCTGGACCACCCCCCAGCTGGCAGCAAGAAACCGCGGCCCCCTTCTCTTGTCCAGGACCCTGGTTCAGCTGGAAGTCATTTGTCATGACAAGAATTAAGGGAAAAAAATGATTAAAATGAGAACATTCAAATAACAGACTCCAAACAGCAACATGATACTGATGCTAGAATTATCTGACAAGGGCTTTAAAGAAGCCACAAGAAAAATGCTTCAACATCATAAGCACAAACAAACAAGTTTCAAGAAAGAAAATGAAGATATAAAGAACCGAATGGAGGTACTAGAACTATGAAATATAATAAGTGAAATCAAAAACCCATTGGATGTGGTCAACAAAAGAATGAGAAAGAGAAGAAAATCAGTGAACTTGAAGTTAGAATAATATGTATCACTGAATATGTATTACAAGAAGCCAACACCTGGGTGGCTCAGTGGTTAAGACTCCATCTGCCAAGCAGGAGACACGGGTTCCATCCCTGAGTTGGGAAGATCTCTAGAAGGAGGGCACGGCAAGATTTTCCAGGATTCTTGCCTGGAAAATCCCATGGACAGAGGAGCCTGGTGGGCTACAGTCCATGGGGTTGCAGAGTCAGACATGACCTGGAGACTAAACAGCAATAAATATGTAAAAAGGAGAGAAACGGATGGAAAAGATGCAGATCAACAGAGGCCTGTGTGGTTATAACACCTAAAACATGTGTTATGGGAGTCCTGGGTGAGGATGAGGACAATGGCAAGACTAAAAACGGAGTTTAATAGTTAAATAGTTCCCAAATTTGGCAAAAGACATGAATTCGTTTCAAGTACAGGTGGTATATTTACCAAGATAGACTTTACCCTGGCTCAGAAAACAAATCTCCATAAATTTAAAACAAGCGAAGTTGTATAGAATGTGTTCCTCGGCCACAGTGGAATTGAACTAGCAATCAATAACACAAAGACAGGAGAAGTCCAGGCGCTAGGAAACCGAACAATATGTTCCAAACAATCCTGAGGCCAAAGAGGAAGTCTCCGGGGAAATAAAAGAAACAGTGAACCGAATGAAAATACACTGAACTGAATATATTCATAGAATTTATGGAGTAATTCCTAGAGGATTAAGCAAAATCCATATAAATCTAGGATTTATAAGAGCAAGCTGAGGTTGAATTATTATCTCAGTCACATAATACCAGTTTCTTAGAATTACGATGTGATGGTACAATGTTTTAAATAATATTTTCTTTTTCAGTAATTAGTAATAACAATCACCATTCAGTACTAGTATCTGTGGTGGCATAAATTATTATCTGCATAAATAAGCTTATAAATGGAAAGTCAATAAATATCTACTGTATTTAGAGAAGTGATTCAAAGTGCCAAGTCCTTGTTAGACATTCTCAGTACCTAAGCTATTAAATGTGTTTACTTTCTATAACTTCAGAAATGGCTTTTTGTGTGTGTGTGAAGAGCTTTATTGTTTAGAAAACCAACAGGGATTAATTCCACAATGTTGTTCAATAAGGACAATTTAGCTTCAAAGAGGAAAGGAAGGCAGTTGATATACTTTCTCAACATCTGGCAAACCATTTTAAAGCACTGAGTTAACTGGTTGGGAAGGTTTTATAGAAGGTGTCTTTGTTGCATTTAGTATCCGACGGGATAAATATGAGGCTGTCATTTTAAAGCAAATTGCTGTGATGGTATGCTCCAAACAGCTGCCACTGACCCACTGTAATAATATATTAGTTTGCATAATGGGTACCTTAAAATCCTGCAAATAATTGTTACATAAGAAAAAAGAATAAAAGTATCCTCTGCTATTTTGAATGGCAGATGAACACCATGAGCTCTACTTAAAGCTGTTGATGTAAAGCACGAGGGAGATGTTATAAAACTCACTGACAGATATAAACACACTTCAAAATATGTACAAGATCAATCAACGCGATGCACAACTTTCACCCGCCAGCTGCTCCATGCAGATAAGACAACTGCAGAGTCCTGGCAGGAGCCATGCCAATAAAACACCTTCTCCAAGAATCCCTCTGCAAGGGGGTGACATTTCCTTCCCTAGCCTGCATCCTCAGTCCTCCAGTGAAGGCGCACCTTAATTCAGGTGAGAAAGTATGGGAAGCGGAGAATGACTTTGAGTTATGTGAGCAGTCAAGTCAAAACTCAGTGCAGCAGATAAAATAATTAGTGTACACTTCGTGTGTCATTAATTTGAAATGAGGGAATGGCAGAGAGAGGGGGAAAAGAGATGGGCAGAGAAAGGGACTGTTATTCAGAGTGGCCTTAGGCGGTTTATTTATTGAAAAGTAGTTTATTGGAAAACTATAAACAATGTGATAATGCCTTCAGGCAGATTTTTCCATTTGAAATATAACTGAATTTTAGAGCTCGAAGGCACCTTGAAAATCTTTTCATTGTTTATTTTACACATGGGGAAATCACAGAATTCAGAGCTTTACTCAAGGTTACCGCAAGTCAGGAACAGAGCTGATAATAGAAACTGCTTCTACTAATTCTCCATTTATTTCTGACCAGATTGCTTATCCTCTTCTACATTGCAAGTGTCAGAGTTTCAATTTTTTTTTCTCAATTTTTATGCACAGGGCTACACTTCTGGGTGTGCTGCAGTCCATGGAGTCACAAAGAGCTGGATACAACTTAGCAACTCAACAGCAACAATGTTGCTGGGGCCTGATCCAGAAGTCAGGTCAGGATGTGCTCAGATGTGGATGCAGAGACTGTGGGGAGGCAGGCGGTGGTTGCTTGACCCCGGAGACCCTGGAGTCTCAGTGTCCACTGAGGAAAGGCACCAACAGGTTGTGCACTTGGGCCTTTGCTTTCCTATCAGCACACGTGATGAGAAAGACTGCGATAAAGCAGGCGGATGGCGTCATTGTTGCTGTTTGGTTAAGTCACGTCCGACTCTGCAACACCATGGACTGTAGCCCAACAGGCTCCTCTGTCTGTGGGATTCTCCAGGCAAGAATACTGGAGTGGGTTGCCATGCCCTTTGCCAGGGGCTCTTCCTGAACCTGGGATTGAACCTGGGTCTCCCACATTGCAGGCAGATTCTTTACTGTCTGGGCCACCAGTCTTTAGCTCTAAGGTCTTAGGTCTTTAGCTCTAAGCTCTAAACTCTGCTTCCCTATTCTGCCATCAAATCAGGTGGGAATATTCTGCAGGCTTTACAGCCCTGTCACTGGAACAGTTATCTTGCAGAAGAAACAAAACACTGAGTAGAATTTGGTGCCCTGATTCTCAGGCTTATATTCTAATCCCAGAGCAGCCACTAACTGCTTCCTCTTGTAGGTGTTTAAGGCTTCCCAGGTCCTCTGTGTTCTCAGGGATAAATACTTTTAAGGATGTAATTCTGTAATATGTGAAAATGTATCCTAAACAGCTAAGTATAAAAACTCACAGTTACTATTACCCTCATAGCACTTTATGATTGGTTCCCATACATCCAAACTTTTCCAGTCTTTTTTTTTTTTTTTTAATTTTGAAATTATTTGACAGTGCCATGCAGCTTGTCAAATCTCAGTTCCCCAATCAGAGATCGAACCTGCGCCCTCTGCATTGAAGTGCAGTGTCCTAACCACTGCGCCGCCAGGGAAGCCTCTGTGCCTTTCCAGTTCTTGACAGCACTATTAAGAGTTGGCGGAACCAACCTCACAGTCCACAGTCCCACCGCTCTGATCTCTTACCCACGTTACTTCTCTTGCACCATCTTGCCTTTCTCTCCGACTGCCCACAAAGTCTAAAATCCCTTGGCATGGCTGCCAAGAGCCTTCCTCGTCTGGCATGTGATGGGTGTGGTGGCCTCAACACAGTCCCCCTCTTATCAACCGCACAACTTCCTGCACTTTTTTATTTTTCCTCTATTGATCAGATCAGCCTTTCCTTCCCTGCCCATCTGTGGAAAACCTCCACTTTTTGGTCTGTTCCCTGAAGCCTCGCTGGCCTGATTGTAAAAACAATGTTGAACAGTGACCTAGAATCATTGACAATATTACACTCAGGGACCATATTTGGGAACTACTTTGTAATCAAAATACATTTAACAGTAATTTTTTTTTTTTTTTTTACCATTTAAAAAATAATCTAGGACTTCCTTGGTGGTCCAGTGGGTAAGACTCTTCACTCCCAGTGCCTGGGGCACAGATTCAATCCCTGGTCAGGGAACTAAAGTCTAGCATGGTACAGGGTGTGGACAAAATAAAATAATCTAATATAGTTTTAAAGATGGTTTCATTGAATAAATTCTGGAGGGTGTTAGCAACCAGCCTTCTTCTGAAATATAAATGTTTTGAGTTACTGTGATAGGAAACTCAAGATTTAATAAAATCTAAATTTAACCAGTGACAAATCAGAGAACAGTTAGCTGAAATAAAATTGATCAGTTGGTTCTTGCAAAAAGTATTTCCCAGATTGCCTTTAAAATATTGTTTGATGTATACTGAATATTTTGGGGGTATGCCATTGCAGAAAGCAAGGTACAGATGGTTGACTTAATTTTATCAAGAGAGGTTCAGGTTCTGAAGCTGTCATAACAGAATTAAATTTATTAGAAACTAGTGATCAGATTGAATTGATGTTTCAGGGGGAAAAAATTACACTTTGCCAAAAGTTTGGCACAGTTCTTACCTATGAAAGAGAAGGCTTAATTTTGCATTGTGGGTGGTTCAATTAATTAACATAAACCCAGAAATTCTCTTAAATATTAAAGTGATATCTGTATTATTATAGTAGTACTTTAAACATTAAATATGAAATAATTAGTAAATATATCTGGAATAATGAGAATTATGACCTTAGCTTGGGGTAGGGAGTGGTGGTCGCAAGAGTACTGGAGTGGGTTGCCATTCCCTTCTCCAGAAAGAATATTATAGATAGATGGATGTGGATAGATATATCCCAATGTCTCTTTTAGATTCAGCTCAGTTGTGTCGGACTCTTTGCAACCCCATGGACTGTAGCACTCCAGGCTTCCCTGTCCCTCACCAACTCTTGAAGCTTACTCAAGTCCATGGAGTCAGTGATGCCATCCAACCATCTCATCCTCTGTCCTCCCCTTCTCCTCCTGCCCTCAATCTTTCCCAGCATCAGGATCTTTTCCAATGAGTCAGCTCTTCGTATCAGGTGGCCAAAGTATTGGAGTTTCAGCTTCAACATCAGTCCTTTCAATGAATATTCCGGACTGATTTCCTTTAGGATGGACTGGTTGGATCTCCTTGCAGTCCAAGGGACTCTCAATAGTCTTCTCCAACACCACAGTTCAAAAGCATCATTTCTTTGGTGCTCAGCTTTCTTTATAGTCCAACTCTCACATCCATACATGACTACTGGAAAAACCATAGCTTTGACTAGATGGACCTTTGTCATCAAAGTAATGTCTCTGCTTTTTAATATTTTTTAAATTTAATGTATTTGTTTTCGGCTATGCTGGGTCATCCTCGCTGCTTGTGGGCTTTCTCTAGTTGCATCGAGGGAGGGCTTTCTCTAATTGTGGTGTGATGGCTTCTCACTGTGGTGGCCTCTCTTATTGCAAAGCATGGGCGCTAGGCATGCTGGATTTAGTAGCTGTGAAGGGGCTTATTTGCTCCTTGGCATGTGGGATCTTCCCAGATCAGGGATTGAACCTGTGCCCCGGTGCATTGGAAGGTGGATTCTTAACCAATCAAGCCTTTAAATGTAAATAATTTTGTTGTTGTTTAGTCACTAAGTCCTGTCTCTGTCCATGGCTTTCCCAGACAAGAATTCTGGAGCGGGCTGCCATTTCCTTCTTCAGGTGATCTTTCTGACCCAGGGATCAAAACCATATCTCTTCTGTCTCCCACATTGCAGGTGAGTTCTTTGCCCGATGGGCCATAGGGGAAGCCCTGGGTGCTATGATCCCTCCACTCTCCCACTTAGCAAATATTCTTCCAGGAATTCACTGGTGGTCCAATGGTTAAAACTCTGCACTGACACTGCAGGAAGGCACAGGTTCAAGAAACTGAGATCCTACAGGCTGTACAGTGTGGTCAAAAAAACAAAGCAAAACAAATATATTTCCTGGAGCAGCCAGAGTGACCTTTCAGAGACATCAGTCTGATTGTGTTGCCATATAGCTCATATCTCCCCACAGTTGTGTAGCAATGAGAAAAATTTGAATCTTTTTTTTTTAAGTAATTGTTTTTATTTTGAAACAATCTGAAGATTTCAGGGAAAAAAAACACTATAAATACAATATAAAGGAGTTTCTTTCCCACAATGCATTTCAGAAAAATTGTCGATGTGTTGTCCATCATACTCAATATTAGAGTGTATATTTCCTATAAATAAGGACCTTCTCCTATGTTGGGCTTCCTTGGAGGCTCAGATGGTAAAGAATCTGCTTGCAATTCAGGAGACCTGGGTTTGACCCCTGGTTCAGGAAGATACCTTGGAGAAGGGAATGGAAACTCACTCGGGTATTCTTGACTGGAGAATTCCACGGACAGAGGACCCTGACAGGCTACATTTCACAGGGTCACAAAGAGTCGGACACGACTGAGCAACTATCAATTTTCACTTTTTTTTTCTCCTATTAATCACAATAAGACCAACAAACATAAGAAATAAAAATGGGTACATTTCCAGAGTATCATCCTCAGATACCATTCAAGTTCTGCCAGTTTTCCCAACAGCATTTTGTATAGCAAAATGACCCAGATCAAAACCATGCTTTAAAATTGGTTATGTCTTCTCAACCTTTCCCTGGCTTCATAACTTTGACACTTTTGAAGATTACAAGCCAGACATTTTCTAGAATGTGCTTTCATTTAGGTTTTTCTGATGTTTTTATAGGATTTGATTCAGGTTACACATCTTTGAAGCAAATATCATGAAAGTGACAATGTGTTCTTTTCATTGCATCCTATCAAGTTTGATGTGACTCGTTTCTCTGATGTTAACTTTGATTCCCTAATTAAAATAGCACCTGCCAGACTTTTCCGGAAAGTTACACATCCGTTTAACCAACATCACACTTGAGAATGAGAACGTCACTGTCGCCTTATTCTTTTTCTCGATTATTGCTATCGTGTTACCTGGAAACCAGTCACCAGTTTTGTCTTCTCCCTTCTCCTCCTTCTTGCCATCCAATCATCAAACATTTAAATACAGCAAGAAGAACAGTTTCATTTGGAGGACATGATAGTCTCCTGTTCAGTTCTATTAGAGGCCCCGAATTGAAGCCATCAGGGTACAGGGTGATTATGGGGGCCTGATCTTAGAAGATAGAGCTGGCCTGCGAGCCATTAGCATATACATTGTAATAGAATGAAGAGAATGAGTGAAACCACTTGGGGGAAAATTATGGGATGAGGAGAGTGATGGGACAGGAGCAGAATCCTTAGAGACACTAGTATGGACGAAATTGTCAGACGACAGGCAATTCAAGAGCAAATAAAGACATAACTGCAAAGGATCAGAGAGAGCCACAGGAATGAGAAGGCAGGTGGAAGAAACAGTCTTTCAGAGCTTGGTCAACAGCAGATGTACCCACAAAGCATTTAGTGGTGACTAGTCTTTGAAAGGAGTAAAAATAGAGATTTGACACATTTTCCTGTTTTTTTTGGATAAAAATGTATATGTTTTGCTTTGATAGGAAGGAACACACATTGGATACCTAATGTACATCTGTCATTAATTTCCTAGATGATCTGATCTTAAAATGGTCTTATTTAATAAACTCTCATGAGAAAAAAAAATATAAATAGGTATTATTATTCCATAATTTATAGTTCAAGCAATACTTGGTTGGCAAATGGTTTATTCAGACTGGAACTCAGGTACCTATGAACCTCAGATCTACACTAGATCATGTATGCCAAGGAGATTTTAAAATAAATTCAGATTTATATATATACATAAGAAAACTGATATTAGGTCAGAGACAAGTGTTTCCGTTACCTTCTCTTCAGATGTTTACACAGCAAATTAAAATTATACTTTAGTGAGTTACAATTGTTTTGCAAGACTTCCTGAAGGACAAGACTTTTCTGTACCTTGTGTGCATGCATGGACGCACAGTCACTCAGTCATGTTCAACTCCTTTCCACCCCGTGGACTGTAGGCCACCAGGTTCCTCTGTTAATGGAATTTTCCAGACAACAATACAGGATCATGTTGCCATTTCCTACTCCAGGGGATCTTCCTGATCCAGGGATCAAACCCACATCTGTTGTATCTCCTGCATTGGCAGGTGGATTTTTTTACCACTTCTCCACCTAGTAAGCCCTTTATGTTGCTTATTAATGTCAAAAATCTAATGCAGACCACATCAGTGATTACTGGAAACAGCCACTTAAGAAGATGGATGTATTCAGCAGAAATACCACATTTAGTCAGCATATATTCAGTGAATGCCCAAATTGCTCCAAGCCCACTTTTGGTTCTGAGAAGATGACAATGAGCCCCATGTATACATTCCCTGATCTCACAGTTTCCCTTTACAGAGTGGATGATGGATAACACACAAGCAAACACGATGTGCTGAGGGATCCTGATCACTCAGGAGAGATAAGGCAGGACAAAGGGATAAAGAGCGCCAGTGTGGGCAGAAGAGGATGGAGCGTGGCTCTTCAGGATGGAGAGGTGGTGGATGTCAACTTTCAGGTGACAACTGAGCAGAGACCTGAAGTCTGTGAGCTAACCATGCGGCTGTAACAGGGAAGAGGTGATCAGGAAGGACAAAAGTGTTTTGGCAGATGAATAATCAGATCAGATCAGTCGCTCAGTTGTGTCGGACTCTTTGTGACCCCATGAATCGCAGCACGCCAGGCCTCCCTGTCCATCACCAACTCCCGGAGTTCACTCAGACTCACATCCATCGAGTCAGTGATGCCATCCAGCCATCCCATCCTCTGTTGTCCCCTTCTCCTCCTGCCCCCAATCCCTCCCAGCATCAGAGTCTTTTCCAATGAGTCAACTCTTCGCATGAAGTGGCCAAAGTACTGGAGTTTCAGCTTTAGCATCATTCCTTCCAAAGAAATCCCAGGGCTGATCTCCTTCAGAATGGACTGGTTGGATCTCCTTGCAGTCCAAGGGACTCTCAAGAGTCTTCTCCAACACCACAGTTCAAAAGCATCAATTCTTCGGCGCTCAGCTTTCTTCACAGTCCAACTCTCACATCCATACATGACCACAGGAAAAACCATAGCCTTGACCAGACGAACCTTTGTTGGCAAAGTAATGTCTCTGCTTTTGAATATGCTATCTAGGTTGTCATAACTTTCCTTCCAAGGAGTAAGCGTCTTTTAATTTCATGGCTGCAGTTAGCCGGTGGCTTATTCCAAGATAGATTGTTAGGAATCTGGGGAAAGATTGACTAGGAACTAGTAATAACGACGGCAAAATACACACAAATGATATTCAAGAGTAAATGGTCTGTTTTGAACCAGTTAGCGCATTTTCTCTGGGTATTATGTTTCATTCTGCTTGATTTCCACCAGAAAGCATGGGCTAGTGCAGGTGTTCAAATTCGGTAAAGATCATGTACTTAGAATGAAAGCAAACAGACCCATTAGCTCATGCCCTCCGCCCCTCAGGCAGAGTGGAGCAGAGGTTAAAGGGATCCTCAGTAATAATCTACGACTTCAATAAGCTAAAGCATATGGTTAATCATTCACAACCTCCCATTATGGTATGTCTACATTACATACCTATGTATGTCTATGTTATAATTTCCGTTTTCAGGATGGAGAACTGGAGTTGGTAATGAAGCAGAAGTCTCCTGAGAAAGTTATTTTAAAGCCTAGTTTAAATTTTTGGCTCACTAATTTTGTGATGTATTATTAGACTGGAAAATCCCAAATCATTACTTGGAATAAATATGAAACCCACATGGCTTCTTCCACACAACAGTGCTTCACAGCTTCTAAGTCCATGGAAGAGAGTTACTACCAGGACCCCTCTCCTGAGATTTTTCTATTCAACCAGACACACCTGGTTTTAAAGCAGAAAGGTCAGCCTTGTCACCTCACAAAGGCTGTGGCGGCATTTCTACAAAGCATGTCATTTTGAAGACAAAGTCGATGAGGTGCCTCTATTGGGATTACATTATTGGAATCAAGGAGAAGTATTTTCAAATGTCATGCTCTTATCATATAAATTTCTGCACCTATTTTTAACATCATAAAGAAGAGTAGTAGCCAGAAGCACTTAGATAAAAGTCTTTTGTGACAAAAGAAATAAGGAAATAAAACCCTGTCAGGGTATTGTGGGAGAGTCCCATATTGTTAAGAATCTGAGCTGTTTATTCACAGATAAACAGCTGTGACTCTAATCCCACCAAGTAACCTGTGGCAAGATTCTTCATCTTTCTAGGTTTAGGGGCTCTTATTTTAAAACGGGCAAAGTAATAATACTTATTTCATTGGGTTGCTGTGGGTGTTAGAGAAGATAATGCCTATAAATTGTTAAGCACAATTCCTGGCATATAGTAAGCAGTTAATAAATAATAGCTATTGGAAAAATATTTAAATAATTATATTATTTTGTACATATAAGTATCACATTTATTAAATGTAATATGTTTTTATTAATATTTAATAAATGCATTAAAATCTAATAAAGTTATTAGATTTCTAATAGATTAGAAATTATTAGATTTATAATAAATTAGAAATTATTAGATTTATAGTAAATTATATTGCAATAAAATAAAATCTAATACTGTAAAATATAATACATTTTATTAAATGTATTAGACTCAATTTCAAACTTATTTAAAATTCTAAGATCTATAAAAGGCTCACATTTAATTTTTTTAAAAGATCAATAAAATCATTCAGTGTATTTTTTATGGTAAAAAATATACAGTGTCAGTTTTATACACACTAAAAGTATTTTTAGTAAAACTTCCTTCAAGAGGAATTCCTGGTTCCAAAAGTGGTCGATTATATCTGCACAATGTTGAATTATTTGCTTCCATTTAATGTTCAACCATAAAATATACTTTTAAGAAGTGTGATGAAATAGTAAATGGCTTTAACATTTTAAGCAATTATTTTTCTGTATGTCGTTTCAGCATTTTTCACCAGGATGAGAAAAAGACATTCTGCCTAGTGAGAGAACATTGATATAACCACAGAAATATGTGTTATTGATATTTATGTAAGGTTATTTTAAATTCAAAATGGTTTCCTAAAAGATATACACCCTTCAAATAAAGGTAATTCTGTATTTCAAACCAAAATAATCAGGTAGTAAATGAAAAAAGGGAACTTACCTAATCAGAAGAAAATATAAGAATTTCAGGATGAATTTGGCATTTTCTTTTTTGCAAAAATTAGAAGTCATGAGAAACACCTGTGTGTGTGTGTGTGTGTGTGTGTGTGCGTGTGTGTTAGTCACTCAGTTGTGTCTGATTCTTTGTGACCCCATGGACTGTAGCAACCAGGCTCCTCTATCCATAGAATTTTCCAGGCAAGAATACTGGAGTGGGTAAACATTCCCTTCTCCAGGGGACCTTCCTGACCCAGGTATCAGACTCATGTCTCCTGAGTCTCCTGTTTTGCAGGTGGATACTTTTACTGCTGAGCCATTGGGGAAGTCTTCTCTCACTTTATCTGCAGATAATTTCACTTGTCAAAAAATAAGGCGAGGGGCGTGTTTTAAAATGAGTCACCCTGAAGCCACGCTCTAGTCAGGGTGCTAGTGGCCATGAATTAGTTGAGGAGTTTCCCACATAAGAAAATTCTATTTGAGTCTATTTGAGAGTCTGTCTTACCTTTTGCTTTATAGTTTAGCTATAATCATCTTATAGAAAAATGCTACTGAAAGGCGAAATGATCGTTACCTGGGATAACAAGCTCATCTCCTGAATTAATTCTCAATAGAATATATACTGAGAGATGAAATTTTAAGGCAAACCACAATTATCAAGATTCAGAACTCATTTGGGTTTAAAAAACATATGGACTTGACCTAAAAACTAAGATTCATCATCTTTCTCAAAAGAAAACCATGGGACTTCCCTGCTAGTGCAGTGGCTGGGACACTTTGCCTCCACTGCAGGGGGCGTGGGTTTGATCTCTGGGGATCTAAGATCCCTCATGCCATGCAGTGAAGTCAAAACATAGAGGAAAAAAAGAAGGAAAATCAACTCTAGCCTTTTACAACATTTCCTTGTCTCAGGCAGGCTATGATGGAAGCTATATAATGACTGCAGTGTTACTATTTGTGTTTAACACATAAAATGTCAGAGAAATGCAGAGACGTCAACAGTTACACGACTAAGAGCAAGCAAGCGTGGTCTGAGGTCCCACTTGCTTTTTCACAGTCTTCTGCGATTCTGTAGATATTTTAGGAGCCATTTATAAAGACTACATCTGGAAGTAGAAATGTAGAAATGTAACTACTAAGGTCAACAAAAATTGACATTTTTAGAAATATAAAACTAGACATAAATCCATACTAATGTGTATACATAAACTGCTCCTTTACTTGTGAAACAATCCTTGTGTTTTCACAACAGATATTGATATTCTACTTAGCAAAAGAATGAGATTTTTTTCTAAGGAATGTAAACAAGTAATATTTTAAGATAGTTTCAGTAGAAAGCCAGGATTTCTATTGGTATAATGACTTCAAAAAAGAAGTCAAAGTACTGCTCATGAGGTAAAGAGCAGGAATTGCTTTCAGGCTTTCAAAGAAAAGATAGTTACATAGAAACATCAAAGCGAAAACTGAGGGATGCAGAGAAGATCCCAGGGAGAAGAGGAGCCTGGTCATTCTCAAGAAAATCTCCATTTTGTGGGATCCCAAAAGACAAAACCGCTGCTATGAATTTGTGAATGTGTATTGGGGTTCAACAATGTGAAACACTTCCTGGGATCTTTAATTGAAATGTACTTGATTATTTAGTAAATTCTTTCTTACTCATAATTGCTTTGTGTGAGTTGATCTTGGGTGGGCTTCCCAGGTGGCTCAATGGTAAAGAATCTGCCTGCCAAGGCAGGAGGTGCAAGAGATGCAAGCTCAATCCCTGGATTGGGAAGATCCCTGGAGAAGGAAATGGTAACCCGCTCCAATATTCTTGCCTGGAAAATCCCATGGACAGAAGAGCCTGGCAGGCCATAGTTCATGAGGATCACAAAGAATCAAACATGGCTGAGCACATAGTATTGTATTATACACAATATTATATTATACTGTGTTAAGAGAAAGGTGAGAGGCTGATTTTTTTCATTTGTATTTTCATGACAATGTGCAAACTCATGATCACATGCAAGGAAAAGTGATCCATAAAATATAAGACTTCTTTCTATTTGATTCACAAGAATATTCTAGGGAGATCTTGGGCACCATGGGGTTCAGGGTATGAATGAGTAGCTAATTTGCCAAATGGGGATCTGGTCTTTAGACACAGTGCCAGCCCGCAGAGGAGCCTGGATGCAAGAGGCCACCCATCTTGAATTCTGTCCACTTTTCTGCTCTGCTAAAAGACCCTGATGCTGGAAGGGACTGGGGGCAGGAGGAGAAGGGGACGACAGAGGATGAGATGGCTGGATGGCATCACCGACTCGATGGACATGAGTTTGCGTGAACTCCAGGAGTTGGTGGTGGACAGGGAGGCCTGGCGTGCTGCGATTCATGGGGTCACAAAGAGTCGGACACGACTGAGTGACTGAACTGAACTGAACTCTTTTCATAGGGACTTTGTCCTTATTAAGGGGCTTCCCTGGTGGCTCAGACAGTAAAGAATCTGCCTGCAATAGGAGAGACCTGGGTTTGATCCCTGGGTCAGGAAGATCCCTTGGAGAAGGGCATGGCTACCCATTCCAGTATTCTTGCCTAGAGAATTCCATGGACAGAGGAGCCTGGTGGGCTACAGTCCACAGGGTTGCAAATAGTCAGACACGACTGAGCAACTATCACTTTCACTTTGCCCTTATAAAACCAAGATAACTACTCCAATTCATGCACCATGTATAGAATCCAAGTGGGAAGAGAAGGTAAACGTTATGGGTCACCTGAGTTCTATTCTTTTGGGTCAGAAACAATCCATTTGCAGAATCCTCATGCAAAGACTTCTACTGACACATCACCACCTTGGACTTGTTCACGGGGCCATGTCTGGCCAGGAAGGTGGACGTGAAGCTGGGCACATCACTGGGCGAAACGGGCCATACTTCAAAGGCTGAGGAACTCTAGATAGTTGGGGGCCATCATTCTTCCCTTAAAAATCAATTCTTCAAGAGCCAAAAGAGTCATAGAACTGTGAATCTGTCACTCTCCTTGCAATTTTAACAGCCCTCTAAATGCACCCCCATTCCTATCATAGAGTTAATTAATGCAAATGGTAGTTTCCTGGAATAGACTCATTAGGTAAATCCCAAATGGATCTCAGGCTGCCAGTTAGGAATAAAAAGAAGTAGGCTTGTGTACAGCTCCTGCATTAATTAGAACCCATCTGGTTTCATGAACGGACTCCAAACCCTCCACAAGCCAAAAGGATGTGTTTCATCTGCTGTGACAATAGCAACACCTAAGGCTCTGTGTCGTCCCATCTGATAATTAGGACGGACACCGGCCTGGCTGCAGGGTCCATTTTCGGTGGGGTCTCCCCAGGGCCCCCTTTCCCACCCTGTGTCAAGCAATCACTGAATTCCATATCGTGGTGACTACAGGGACCTAATAGGTCATTTTCCTTGTTTAAAGAGACAGCATTTTCCCCTCTGAGATTCTGTTAGTATAGAATAGAAGATGGTCTTGGAAATTGGAGTCTACGTTCAGATATGTTGGGATCTAGCTTGCTTCCTCCTGACATAGTTCTCCTCCTAGAAGGTTGTGGGTGTTATGTTGGCAGCACCTAACTGGCAAAGAGAAGAGCAGGACCGTATTCTCAGAGCTGTTGGGAGACTTTAGGGAAGTCACTCAACCTCTCTGGTCCTGTTTGTCCACTATGGAGCCAGTGGTTCACCCTGGATAACTCTGAAACCTTTCAGCGTGTACTCTCTTCTCTCCTCCCTCCACAAGGCGAGAACTTAATGATCCATTCCTCAATGTGTCTTTTAAAAAGCTCACATGTGTGGTAGGTAGATCATTCGATATGGTTTCCTTTACTTAGAGGGCACAACATTGCTTCCCCATCATTTTCTATCCTCATCATTTTCAAAGAAGGTTGAGAAGTTAGTGAGAATGTACCTACTACTATAGTCACTATAATTAATATTTGTTAACAATTTAGTTATTTAGGGAAACATTTTCATGTAAATTCACTCTGATATTCCTTCTGAAGGGTACAGCTTCAAACCCCAAATTCCAAAAGGGATTGAAATCCCACACCATCTACCTCATTGCTGGGGAATTAACTCTTAAGATGGAAAAACAAAGACTCCTGACCACCCCCTCCCTCACAGTAGTGTAGTTCAGGTGGGTTAGTTGACTTTTTAAAGTCCATTCATACATAATGCACACTAATTATTAATAAAGGCAGAGTAATGTTTGAAGAATAAGATAAGGAATCATGACTAGAATACTTAATAAAATGTTTTTTAAGACTAAAGCGAAGCAAGTTTTCTCCCTCTTAATAAGTAATCATTTGCTCATAAATTCTATAGACACTTGTTGGACATTCTCTATATCCGATGTTTTGCTGGATTATAGTGAAAGTGTGGGCTTCCCCAATGGTTCAGCAGTAAAGAATCCTTCTGCAATGCAGGAGATGAAGGAGACATGGGCTCGACCCCTAGGTCAGGAAGATCCCCCGGAGGAGGGCATGGCGACCCACTCTAGTATTCTTGCCTGGATAATTCCATGGACAGAGGAGCCCAGTGGGCTAGAGTCCACAGGGATGCAAAGAGTCAGACACAACTGAGCACACACACGTAGAGGACAAAAGTGTTAGTAGGACCATGGGTGCTAGTTGCTCAGTCATGTCCAACTCTTTGCAACCCACTGGACTGTAGCCCACCAGGCTCCTCTGTCCATGGGATTCTCCAGGCAAGAATACTGGAATAGGTAGCCATTCCCTTCTCCAGGGCTCTTTCTGATCCAGGGACTGAATCGAATCCAGGTCTCCCGCATGCAGACTCTTTACCACCTGAGCCACCAGCGAAACCCCTGAAATCCCTTGTCTCAAATTCAAATGCAATAAGGAGAAATAACCAAGAAAATCCATCATTGCAAGAACAGACTATTGTATCTGAATTCAAGTCTACGGGAGCAGGGAATAGAGGGGCCACCACACCACACTGAGAAATTCAGGTGTGTCCTGGAATGCAAGAAAGGCACTGAATCTCTTACAGGGTCGCCAAGAGGCAATCTGGAAGGAAAAGAGATAAGATGATGCTGAAGCCCTCAGGTGAAAACAGAAGTTATTGTAATGCAGACTGGTTCTCCAAAATGCCAATTTGGCACCAAAGAAATACTCAGACCAGTGAAAGCGAAAGTTGCTCAGTCGTGTCTGATCCATGGAATTCTCTAGGCCAGAATACTGGAGTGGGTAGACTTTCCCTTTTCCAGGGGATCTTCCCAACCTAGGAATCAAACCCAAGTCTTCCGCATTGCAGGTGGAGTTTTTACCAGTTGAGCCACAGGGGAAGCCACTCAGAACAGAATTTCTTCATCAAAAGGAAGGTGACTTTATCTAGGATGTCAGATTAGAAAATGTAGGTGTCTGGATGTCTAATGGTGATGGATGAGAAGTAATATATGTGGTGACTGAAAGAGAAAAGACCAGAGAAATGTCAAAGATACTTAAAGCAGAGCTTATTTTGTTGAAAGTTGAACAACAGCAGTCTGAACTTATGGAAGCCAAAAGAAACATCAGAAAACCCTAAAAGGTATCACAACAAGAGATGAGCTTTAACTTTAACATGAACAGCATATGGGCAACTTAAAAATGGATCCAGAAAGTCACTCTGCAGACAAAAGTGACAGAAATTTAGGTAATTTCCTGATTCAGAAGCCAAGATATTTGACTGACTCAGACTAACTAGACTTCTGCTTTCTGCTCTCATGGGCATTTCTCTCACACCGGATTCCAAGTATCTGATTCTGTTCTCCCCACGATCTTGCAGTGGCTAATGTGAACACTCAATGACTTTGTTCTCCTCTGCTAGTGACTAAGTCTTTCACAGTTGGAGAATCACTCTCTTTTGTTCATCACCATCTCTCTTGAGTTCTGGCATGGAGTTCAGCAAAAGTTGAACGCAAGAGTGAATGGCGATTGGTTATATTAATTTGTGTGTGCATGAGTGCTCAGTCATGTCTGACTCTTCATGACCCTTTGGAATGAAGCTTGCCAGGCTTCTCTGTCCACGGGATTCTCAAGGCAAGAACTCTGGAGTGGGTAGCCATTCTCTTCTCCAGGAGATCTTCCCAACCTAGGGATTGAACCGGCATCTCTTCAGTCTCCTGCGTTGGCAGGTGGATTATTTACACTGCACCACCTGGGATTTACAAGAAGGTAAACTAGTAGTTCAGATGGTTAAAAATCTGCCTGCAATGCAGGAGACCTGGGTTCAATCCCTGGGTCTGGAAGATCCCCTGGAGAAGGGAGTGGCTACCCACACCTGTCCATTCTTCCATGGACAGAGGATCCTGGGGGGCTTACAGTCCATGGATCACAGCAGGAGACCTGGGTTCTATCCCTGGGTTGGGAAGATCCCCCTGGAGAAGGGAATAGCTACCCACACCTGTCCATTCTTTCATGGACAGAGGAGCCTGGCGGGCTACAGTCCATGGATCGCTAAGAGTTGGACATGACTGAGCAAGTATCACTTTTTTCAAACTGAGTAAGAAGCAATGTGGAAAATAGACAACCTGACCTCTGTTCACTGACTGGTCACTGCTCTTGGGCACAGCATCTGAAACACTTCCATTTTTCAGCCACCAGCAGCAGCCCTCCTTCTTGAAAAATCCTTGACAAGCCTCCTCCGCTGGAAAACTCCTAATTTTCCTTTGATGCCCAGCTTAAGAGTTATTTGAGTGGCTTCATGGCCATAAAAACTGCATTTGGTCCCTGCCTTGGCTGGAGAACAAGGTTGTCTCTGTGAGTTTGTAAGAAGGCGATATAACAACCAGACCAATATCAGAGATGTGGGAAATATCTTTCTGATTTTTTCAGGGAATTGCCTGTTTTCGGGATACTCAATCTCTATTCATATTATACAAATATAAATATACCTTATATCTCTACATAGCTAAGTCTATGGCACTGCAATTATCTATTTACTTATCATCTTCATGAGAACATGGATGTTCATATTTAAATTTCTAGGTCACAAATAGGTATCTGGCACAGAGTATGTACTTTACAAATACTAATTTAATGTATGAAGCCATGATTAAAATATTAAGTGAACATGCAAATATTTTTTGAAATGTAAAAATGGTAAAACTCACATAAGCACAATCAAATTACTTTATTGCTGTATTATATGTGTATAATATGTATATATAATTGTACATACACTATAATTTTATAAGCTTTACTATGCATGTATAATATATGCATACATAATGGCACATACCTATAATACTTCAAATATTTATCGTATTTATTTTTTATTGCTGTTAGTCAAAAGTCAAACTAGTAAACACTTTGTTTTTACCAAGAATGTGAGAAGGAGTATAGCTGAGTCAAATTGTCATGAAACTATGAAATCTATGAGTATGGCATTACTTCAGTTTGTTAACTAAAGTTTTATATTTTGTTTAAGTTTTGACTCACTTTAGAAGCAATCTGTCAAATTATTTCAGGTTGGCAGACAGTACAAACAGTCACTTTATTCTGCAACGTTTTGAAAGAATGTGGGCGAGAGAAGATTTTTCTTTAAGAATGGAATTGAAAAGTTGATTTTCTTGCTGCCAGTAACTATGGTCTCATATGTTTCTAAATACCTTTCTTAAGAAGAAGGATCCAGGAAAAGACTGAAGAAATGACAGTGACCTATCGGATCTCTAGAGTTAAAAAGAAAAAGCAAAATCACTTCTTGATTTATATCAAATAGTGTAGGTTGAGAGAATATGTTGCCACCAGGAAGATATGAAAATTGACTGAAACCCCAAGACCAGAAGTGGAGAACAAACCCCCAGCTTTCAATATCAAAGGTAGTCGGTGAGAAGTAGGTGAGATATTAAAAATGTTAAGAGAAGATAGATTTCAGGAAACCAAAGTTACTGAGCAAAGCAATGAAACTGGTTGTTGTTCAGTCACAAAGTCGTGTCCAACTCTTTGCCAGCCCATGGACTGCAGCCCACCAGGCTCCTCTGTCGTCCACTATTTCCCAGAGTTTGCTCAAATTCACGTCCACTGTGTCGATGATGCTATCTAACTGTCTCATCCTTTGCCATCCCCTTCCCCTTTTGTCTTCAATATTTTGCAGCACCAGGGTCTTTTTCAATGAGTTAGCTCTTTGCATCAGGTGACCAAAGTATTGGAGTTTCAGCTTCAGCACATGTCCTTCCAATGAATATTCAGAATCGATTTCCTTTAGGACTGGCTGGTTTGATCTCCTTGTAGTCCAAGGGACTCTCAAGAGTCTTCTCCAGCACTACAATTTGAAAGCATCAATTCTTTGATGTTCAGCAATTTTTGTGGCCAACTCTTTATATATATATCTATATTTTTCTGTATCATTTGATGAATAATATAGCATGTATATATATATATATATATATATATATATATATATATACACACACACACACACATACATTGATAGCCTGCTGTGTCCCTGAGGCGATGTTAGATACTATATGTATACAGAGAGGTAAAAAAACACACAATAAATAGTGCTTGCCCTTAGTGGAATTTTCAGTCTACAGGGATGACTGTTTTCTTTACTAATTGTTGGCATATTGGAGTAACATTATCTCAGTAGAGGAGTGGATTGAGGGACATACAGTGAGCATCACCCAACAGAAACACAAGGAATGTGGATACTGAGGACCAAAGACCAGTAACAGTGTTTTAGCCAAAATCCAGGTTAAAAAACAAGGGTAAAGAGGAAGTGTGGATCTTATAGAAGTTGCAAACATCGAGATGTAGGTTTCCTTTTGGACATTCATTTAATTCATCACAGTCATGGTGATGATTGCAAAGGATTCAGCATTTCAAGTAAAAGAGGCAGAAGCTAGGTGTTTTTGCTATCATCTTAAGGGATATTTTTAATTGTAAATGTGCCATAGATACATTCTCTATAACACCATATTTACCATATTATAGACCCAGTTCTTTTTCATGCTGTCTTTGGAAATACTATACTCAATTATGTTGCATTTTGAACACAAATCAGTATTCACTTATGTCTTCAAAACATTGTCTATAATCTGTTTCAGTCACAGGTAAGCAGCAAGGTATATAACTGTTTGATTAGATTATTGAGTCAAATTACATATTTGTGTATACATTGAAAGTAACTCCATTCAATAATAAATTTGCAGCAGTATTATGGATAAAGATTACTTTATTTCTCAGAGACACAGATAGACTAGGAATAAGTAACACCTGTAAAATAGTGGGTCCTGATAGATGGGCCTGAATCTCCTGATGGTAATTGCATTGAACATTTAATAGCAGGTTTTGTTTTCAAAGGCCTTCCTCTGCATGAATCTTCATGACAGCATTGGTGACAGTGCTATCATTTTGTGTGTTTTAGGTTTGTAGACTCTGCACAAAAGAAGTTTTTTTTTTTTTTTTTTTTTTGCATCATGTATAATTCAATATGCTGCCACTTGGTATATAGGAAGACCTCATCTTTACCATTTATGATTTAAAAAATCCAGGCTTTTTAAAGATATGCTTACCTGGAAGCGTTATTTTCATTTAATGGCACTACATTACCTATTGAAAAATATATGAAATTTCTTATAAACTCAGGGGGCTCAAATGTTGCATATTCTAAATAAATGGTAGCCATTGTTGTTCAGTTGCCCAGTCATGTCCAACTCTTTGCGACCTCATGGACTGCACCACTCCAGGCCCTCCTGTCTGTCACCATCTCCCAGAGTTTGTCCAAGTTCATGTCCATGGCATCAGTGATGCCATTCAGCCATCACATTCCCTGATGCCCTCTTCTCCTTCTACCCTCACTCTTTCCCAGCATCAGGGTCTTTTCCAATGAGTAGGATGTTTGCATCAGGTGACCAAAATAATGATAGCCATATTAATAATAAAAAATGAAATACATTCTTTAGAGAATAAACTTTAAAAACATAGTCAATATCCTTTTTGCAAAATCCTTTTGCAATTTCCAAAATAATCTCCTGCCAAAGCCAGAACCAGTTCAGTTCAGTTCAGTCGCTCAGTCGTGTCTGACTCTTTGCAACCCCATGAATCGCAGCACGCCAGGCCTCCCTGTCCATCACCAACTCCCGGAGTGCACCCAGACTCACGTCCATCGAGTCAGTGATGCCATCCAGCCATCTCATCCTCTGTCGTCCCCTTCTCCTCCTGCCCCCAATCCCTCCCAGCATCAGAGTCTTTTCCAATGAGTCAACTCTTCGCATGAAGTGGCCAAAGTACTGGAGTTTCAGCTTTAGCATCATTCCCTCCAAAGAAATCCCAGGGCTGATCTCCTTCAGAATGGACTGGTTGGATCTCCTTGCAGTCCAAGGGACTCTCAAGAGTCTTCTCCAACACCACAGTTCAAAAGCATCAATTCTTTGGAGCTCAGCCTTCTTCAAAGTCCAACTCTCACATCCATACATGAGCACAGGAAAAACCATAGCCTTGACTAGACAGACCTTTGTTGGCAAAGTAATGTCTCTGCTTTTAAATATGCAGTCTAGGCTGGTCATAACTTTCCTTCCAAGGAGTAAGTATCTTTTAATTTCATGGCTGCAATCACCATCTGCAGTGATTTTGGAGCCCCCCTAAAATAAAGTCTGACACTGTTTCCACTTTCTCCATCTATTTCCCATGAAGTGATGGGACCGGATGCCATGATCTTTGTTTTCTGAATGTTGAGCTTTAAGCCAACTTTTTCACTCTCCACTTTCACTTTCATCAAGAGGCTTTTGAGTTCCTCTTCACTTTCTGCCATAAGGGTGGTGTCATCTGCATATCTGAGGTTATTGATATTTCTACTGGCAGTCTTGATTCCAGCTTGTGCTTCTTCCAGCCCAGCATTTCTCATGATGCACTCTGCATAGAAGTTAAATAAGCAGGGTGACAATATACAGCCTTGATGTATTCCTTTCCCGATTTGGAACCAGTCTGTTGTTCCATGTCCAGTTCTAACTGTTGCTTCCTGACCTGCATACAGATTACTCAAGAGGCAGGTCAGGTGGTCTGAACCAGTAGCTGATCACAAAAAGCAATTAGAGAAATTGTCCATTTTAGATACACAGGCTTCTTTGTATATGCTGACTATTTCTATGATGCTTTCTACTTTGTTCCCCCACAGTTAACTGGGTTGAATTAAGCACACTGGTTGGAATAAATGGGGTTTACCTGGTGGCACTAGTGGTAAAGAACCTACCTGAAAATGTAGGAGAGGTAGGAAACACAGGTTCAATCCCTGGATCAGGAAGATCCCCTGGAGGAGGGCATGGCAACCCCAACCCACTCCAGCATTCTTGCCTGGAGAATCTCATGGACAGAAGAGCCTGATGGGCTACAGTCCATAGGGTTGCACAGAATTGGACATGGCTGAAGTGACTTAGCACAGATGCTCAGTGAAATATATATATATATATATATATATATATATATATATAATTTTAAATTTCAAGTGTGTTCTTCCCAATGACCATTTTTTTCCTTTCAGAAAAGAATCACTGCACCCCTACTATTGGCAATACCACCATTTGGATTAAGCCGTAGGACAAATCTTCCATCTGTAATTTGTCTAGGTCAGGTCAGGAAAGTAGAATTTCCATGGTATTATAAGGCTCAGACAATAAAGAATCTGCCTGCAATGCAGGAGACCTGGGTTCGATCCCTGGGTCAGGAAGATCCCCTGGCGAAGAGAATGGCACCGCCTCCAGTATTCTTGCCTGGAGAACCCCATGGACAGAGGAGCTTGGCGGGCTATGGTCCATGGGGTCGCAGAGTCGGACACGACTGAGTGACTAATACACCGTCACACACACCGTAAGAACAAGGAGTTTAATACGGGAACTGGGGATTCCACGGATTTAAGAGGAGAACGGTAAGGTAGGGCTGAGAACTGCGAATACGTTCCGTAAGGACTTAATGAGCGAAGCACAGGGGGACAGAGAGGACAGAGCTCAGGAACCGCTGGAGCCGCCATTTCTGGTCACCACAGCGGGGAACCGGAAGCTTGGAGACGTGGCCCCGAAGGTGCTGCGTCTGCCCCGCGTGACTTCCTGAGAACAACGTCCACCCCGTTACCCCTTCCAAGTGCTGTGTGAGGGCCTCTCATCACCACTACTACCCCTGAGTCAGAGAGGGAGGGAATACCTTGAACCCCGTTTCCCATCCTACTACACAGTGTTGGTGGTGCTTCGTGAAAAACAGACAATCCAGCTGAATTCCTGTAAAGAGAAATCAAACAAACAACTCACCATTGATGGGAAAATTAGTTTTCATAGAGATGAAGGTGCATGCATATTGTTATTTTTTGTTTTGCTTTTCTTTCTAACCAGCCAAATGGTTTTAAATCCTTTCTTTGGCGTTAGTCATGTAATGCCACTGAGCATCAATTCGCCAAGGAAAAGCATGGGGCTACTTATTCCCATCTTATAATGAGGTTCTGAGGATTGAATTAGATAGTGCATATCAAACAACAGCCCATCTCAGGAGCCTGATAAATGCAGTCATCATTTAGAATACGTTCCTCAATGAGAAACCTAGATTAATCTCTGGGAGTCCCTGTATTTATTGGCTCTGTGAACTGGATAAATCAGTTGACATCTTTAAGACTCATCTTACTCACCTGTAAAATGGAGAACATAATAATATCTTCCTTCAGAATTACAGGCAGGATACAATTAAACACAATAATGTATTTTCAAGAATCACTTTATAATTAACCTTAAATGGTTTCACAGTAACTTGTCATTTTCAGTACAAATGTTCACACTGAAACGAGAAAACTCATATCTATTGTTGAGAAACCACTTGAATAAAAAAAAAAAAAATTATTCAAGTGAGAAACCAAACCCTCCTAATAGATGCATACGTTGTCTTTGCTGCGACCAAACTCCAGCTTCTGCCATAATCTGACTTGTGCATGACCATCAGGTAAATCGAGAATACTCTAGGGAAAGCAATGAATTGAGTCTGATTATAAAATGGGTTTGCCTTTTTTTTTTTTTTTGGTGTGTGATTGCATTTTTGCTTTTTGACAAGTACAATTTCCAAAATAATTTCTTGGATAGTCTTTAGATATATCCTTTCAGAGCTTGACAGGATTAAGCTGTCAATTTACAAAGAATTGCACCAAGAAATGGAATGGTATCTGAAAAAAATATGTAAGCATATCAAAGTAATCATTCTTGGTAAACCTTGAGGAGAATGTAAATCTCTGATTTTTTTTTTTTTTTTAAATCAAGTCAATCATGAATAGTTGAGATTTTTGTGATTAAAAAAAAAAGCTAATAGAAAAAAAACCTTGTAAAATGTTTGCAGTTCTGCTAAGCCTGGCTTATGCCCAGCACACATTTTTTGAAAAATTTTACTTATGTATTTTTCTGCTCTTCACACTACGCTCTTTTGGCCCAATACGTTCTTCATACACTCACTCAAATTCAAATCAGAGGGACTTCCCTGGTGGTTACAATTTGGCCTTCCAGGGCAAGGGGTGCAGGTTCCATCCCTGGTTGAGAAGGTAAGATCCCACATGCCTCTTGGCCAAAAAACCCAAAACAAAACAGAAGTGACATTGTAGCAAATTTAATACAGACTTCAAAAATGGTACATAGCAGAAAAGTCTTTAAAAAATTGAATCTAATTTCACGTAGATACTTTCTCTCAGCGTAGATCACCCTAATATACACCCTCTTCTTGCTCATCTTGTTTCTCTTACTCTACTGGCATTAGCTTGCCCTATCATTATTCCTCTTATTATGGAAAAGTTTTTCATTCAACCAGAAAGTGTTTATTGTGCGTCCAGCATGTCTTCTGGGGTTACAAAAAAATGAAAAGCATTTCTTCTTTCCCTCAAAAAGCTGGCACCCTGGTGGGAAGAAAAGATACAAACATAAGCAATTTAATTATGTATTTAACGAAATATGCTGGGCATCGACTTCTCCTCCCAGAGACCAAATATTGATCTTCCCTCTCTACCAACCCACTGAATAGTGAATGACACAGGAAAAGATGATGACACCAGAACAAGATAACAAGCAGGGAATAATTCCTGTCTGAAAATTTAGAAAGTATAAATTAAGGAGAGGCTTTGTCAGTGATCCACGCTCACGCAAGATCTGCGGCATGGAAGAGACTCCTCCAGGGCAAGGCACACACGGTCAGAGGCTGTGGGCATGCACGCAGCTCCCTGACGTGCAGGCATGTTCTGGAGAGCTCATCGCCTCACTCCACTCTGTGGACTCCAACGGTTGTGTGGGCTTGCCAGAGAATCTCGAGAACAGCAGAATCGTGTAGGCATCAGAGCTCCTTTGGTGCTTCCAGCAGAGACCTTTGGTGCAACATCTCTGAACCCTGCTCCTTCAGGCTTTCCCAAAACTTACTTAAAAGCCCTTACTTCGTAGATGTGTCTCCCATGCCTTGACTAGCTCAGGTGGTTTTGATTTTCCTGGTGGCCCCATGTCAGGCATGTCTGTCCTCTCTCGCCTGCACTGTTGATGCCCCAGTGGTTCCCAGTGGTTCTCGGGGACCTCAGTCCTTGCTCTTGCATGGGCTCTTCTCTGGACAGCAACAGAAAGCACCAGGTAGAGCTGAGCCACTTTCAGCCGCTGCTCTGCTAAAACCCTGCAATGGCTTCACAGTTAAGTCAGAATAAAATCTGATTTTTAAAGCATGGCTTGATCATCCTTATCTGATGCCATCCCCAGCTGCTCCTCCCTTTATCTCTTGATGCTCACTCCCGCCCCATCCCTCCCACACTGTCTTCTCATTCCAAATTCCAGGAAATTTCTTCCCGAAGATATTCACATCTCCCTATTTTACTTGACTAAGACTTTGGTCAAGCATGACACTATCAGACGTGCTCTCGTCTTTTCCTCATAGAGTAACAATTCTGCATCTCAGCTCTCTCTATTCCTCCAGTATGCCTAATTTTTTGGTCAAGGCACATTCATAAGATGACATGTGATTGTTATTGCTGTTGTTTGTTCTCTTTTGTATGTGTCCTTTAACTAGATTGCATGACACAAAAGAGGGAATATTTTCATCTGTTGTATGACTAAAACAGTCCGTGTACCTTTGCTGTTTGGTGGCTCAGTCGAGTCTGACTCTTTGCGACCCTATGGACTGTAGCCCACCAGGCTCCTCTGTTCATGGGATTTTCCAGGCAAGAATACTGGAGTGGGTTGCCATTTCCTTCTCCAGGGGATCTTCCTGACACAGGGATGGAACCCTAGTTTCCTGCATAGGCAGGCAGGTTCTTTACCAATTGCTTGCAATAAATATTTATTGATGAATTGCTATTGTTTGTGTTACATTTGTTGACTAAATTGGCAATGGCCCTGATAACTAGCAAGACAAGCCAAAGGAGCATACATTTGTGGCATTGAACTTCTTGGAATGCCAAAATGTCTAACTGTAGGAAATTCATGGATATAGAAAGAAGAGTCAGACTCTCAATTAAGACACACAAGAATCACGTGTTACACAAGATCAAAATTCACCAATATGTCAAAGGATACAGGTCATCATGAATCTAAGGTGAAGCGTGTGAAGTACAGTGGTGCAAACTCAACACTCCCAGTCCTTTATTGCTGCCGTGGGACCACCAGACAGAATTTCAGCGTAGGGTCCCTCTAAGTGGATTGTGTATGACTTCCCGAGAGACATTTCAGTGATGAAATATTGTCATTTATTACTTAGATAGTTGCATGCTGATTTGGACAGTTTTTAGCAGATTTTGTGCCATAAATCCATGAATTGTAATTTCATTTATCACAAGCAGTTTAGACAGCCCACTGCATCATGCTATGATGAATCCACAGATGAAGATTCTCTACTATCTTACTCCAGTGATTCCCATCAGGAATTCATAGAGCATTCTTTCAAGGAGAATTGACTGTTATTTCTGTCTTTTGTTCCTTGTCTCTATTGGCGCTCATTAGATCAGAAAGAGTGGTTTTAAGTTAGTGGTTAACATTTTCTTCCTCATTTTTTTAAAAAATTAAGAAGTGGGTTATCAAAAAGCAGCAAAATCGTGCATGGTTAAGACTATAGATTCTATACTTGCTGCTGCTGCTGCTGCTGCTGCTGCTAAGTCACTTCAGTCGTGTCTGACTCTGTGTGATCCCATAGATGGCAGCCCACCAGGCTCCGCCATCCCTGGGATTCTCCAGGCAAGAACATTGGAGTGGGTTGCCATTTCCTTCTCCAATGCATGAAAGTGAAAAGTGAAAGTGAAGTTGCTCAGTTGTGTCGGACCCTCAGTGACCCCATGGACTGCAGCCTTCCAGGCTCCCCCATCCATGGGATTTTCCAGGCAAGAGTACTGGAGTGGGGTGCCATTGCCTTCTCCGATAGATTCTATACCTAGACTTCCAAAATTAAATCCAGGCCATACAATGTATTAGTTACAAGAGGTTGGGTATGTTATGGAACTTGTTTGAACTGCATTTTCAAGTCTGTAAAATAAAGCTAACAATAACTACCTTCTAAGGTTGTTATGAGGATTGACTGGGAAATACCTGTAAAATGTTTAGAACAGTGATTCACAAAAGTTGAGCCTTCAATCATGGTTTCTGACCAAATACTTTAATGCAGAGCTATTGTTTAGGGAGTCATCACCCTTTTGAGATAAAACTCCTTTCTGTGCCTTCAGAAATGGCTAAGTGGGCTAAACTTACTAGGAAAACAGGAATACGTACAGGTGGGTGTTCTGGTAAAAATTCAAATTTAAGTACTATCAAGAATATTTTTTGTGTGAAATGAATTTATCATAACAATCTATAGTTTCATCCAATTAAGCCAGGAAAATGGATATTCCCCTCTGTGTAATCACAAACTGCAGGGAATCACAACTGAATAGACCCCAGACTGAGTCAAATTACTCAGTGCATCTATCAGTCACATTTCATTGTCTCCCTGTTCCCTTGAGATAAAAGTTTGATGGTGGTTGACTTTAGAAAGATTAAAATTCTTATCACCGGGTGATTAGATTTGAAGTCATTCCTTGTGAAAAACTGAAGTTATAAAATTTTAACTTTCTATGTTCCATGGCTGATTGCTGCTGCTGCTGCTAAGTTGCTTCAGTCGTGTCCGACTCTGTGCGACCCCAGAGATGGAAGCCCACCAGGCTCCCCTGTCCTTGGGATTCTCCAGGCAAGAACACTGGAGTGGGTTGCCATTTCCTTCTCCAATACATGAAAGTGAAAAGTGAAAGGGAAGTCGCTCAGTCGTGTCCGACTCTTAGCGACCCCATGGAGCCCTAGCAGGCTCCTCCATCCATGGGATTTTCCAGGCAAGAGTGCTGGAGTGGGGTGCCATTGCCTTCTCTGTCCATGGCTGATTAGTTAGAATTTAAGTTATTAACCCTCCTAGGAAATGCTCTAAAATGTCTAATAGACCTGGGTAGAATCTCCATGCTCTCCTGAAGGCACTGACCAACCATTTTTAAAAAGGGAGTTTATTCCCTGAGAATAAAGGAAAAATTTAGAGATCCATAAGAATTGACTCTGGTCCACATGAATGAATTAAGGAGAGTTGACTAGAGCTGTTTGTGTGCATGCTCCGTCACTTCAGTCATGTCCAAGTCTTTTGCGACCCCATGGACTGCAGTCCACCAGGCTTATTTGTCCATGGGATTAACCAGGGAAGAATACTGGAGTGGGTTGCCATTTCCTCCTCCAGGGGATCTTCCCGACCCAGGAATCAAACCTGCATCTCCTGCATTGGCAGGCAGATTCTTGACCACTAGCACTACCTGGGAAGCCCCAGAGCTGTTTAGGTCAGGAATATAAATCAGAAAGAGAACATGTGATGCTTTTTCATTTCAATGCCATTTTAATATAGATGATAGTCTCTTTTTTAAATCCCCATGAGAAGTGAGAGACACCCATGAAAGGGAGGGCTTCTCTGGTGGCTCAGTGGTAAAGAATCCACCTGCAATACAGGAGACACCAGTTTGATCCCTGGGTTGGGAAGATCCCCTGGAGAAGGAAATGGGAACTCGTCTAGTATTCTTGCCTGGAGAATCCCATGGACAGAGGAGCCTAGTGGGCTGCAGTCCATGGGGTGGCAAAGAGTCAGACATGCCTGAGGCACCAAACAACGAAACAACAACATGAAAGGGAATACCTGCTCATCAGAAACATATGCATTGCTCTCAAATGTCTCATGACTAAAGAACTAATAGCTCAGAAACAACTGAGTCAAATACTTCATTCTTGTGTGAAATTTAATTAGGCAACGTTGTCATAAGTTTAGCAAAACAATCTCAGGGAAGGGTTTCGAAAATGCCCTTAGCAAGGGAAAACATTTCAGTTAAAATCCATCAACATCTTTGGGTCAGGAAAACAGAAAACACAGCAGATTCATCAACAGAGAGACTGCTCAAGGAAATTCTGTTACACAGGTTGGAAGACAGGAAAAATGAAAAGGGGATGGGGGGTCACAAGTATTAAGCCACACAAAGCCTGGCCAGCTCTGGGGCTGAGGAAACACGGAAATGAACCGAGGTTTTCAGAATATAGAATCCAGGAGTCCTTCAGAGGCAGGGCTGAGTGCTTTGAGGGAGACACATAGGCTGGTTCATCTGTCTCTGAGGGAGCGGCGAGCCTTGGTCCCCAGGTGCTGAAGGAGTTTGGAGGCTGCGCTGAGTCCAAGTAAATGCCGGACGGAATTCAATCCCTCGAAGGCTGACAGAAACAGAAGAAAACCTAGATGTCCTCTGGGTCCTCATCTGTCACTCCATCTTCCTCTCCTCACCTCTGTGAGGAGGTCTGAGCAGGGATCAGCTGGCAAAGGAGATGGTTCATTTGCAGCGTGTCAGCCCTACTCATCCAGAGCAGAGTCAATTTGAAGGTGATATATAACACCTTACCAACAAGAACAGTCCTTCAAAAAACGATGCCTGCTTACAGGTGGCTGAAGGACAACATAGGGTCAGAAAATATCTGTATATCATAGAAAAATCTCAGCAAAATTGGGAGAAGAAACTTGGCCTTAGAAAAGGGGTAAAGAGGGTGTGTGTTCTCACAAGTGCATGAATATTTATAAAATCATAATTCTTTAATATTATCAATTAATAAGAGTTTGTTAATCTTTTCTTTTGACACATAAAGAATGTCCTTTCAGACAGTTGGGCAAGTGTATTATATGAAACTGTTTTGTAGTAGTATACATCCTTAACAATAATGATCTACTAGGAAGAGCTGCCTTTCAAAGAGTGGTTTTTTAAAAAGATACTTTCATTCATAAAGTTAGCATATGTAAGAATATAAAAATCTAGAGAGACTTTTATTAAAAGCTATTAAGTAGTACTCCCTCAGGCTTACTTTGAATCTGGCTTAATTTTACAGTGTTTAGAAAAGTGGAAGTGTTATCGCTCAGTTGTGTCCGACTCTTTGTGACCCCATGGACTGTAGCCCACTAGGCTCCTCTGTTCATGGGTGTCCAGGCAAGAATTCTGGAGTGGGTAGCCATTCCCTTCTTCAGGGGATCTTCCCAACCCAGGGATCAAAACTGGGTCTCCCATATTCCAGGCAGATTCTTTAACATCTGAGCCACCAGGGAAGGACCATAATTTCTAGAAGGAAGGGCTAATAAATAGAAGCCAAGTGACAGGTCAGGACAGTGCTTCTGTGCCAAGTAAAGAAATGATTAATTTAAATGTAACTTTTGTACTCATCTGCTCCTTCAAACAGAGTCATACTGACTGTGCACTTAACAGCTATTTTGAGGGATACCCAAATTGCCCATTCCTGATACCTACATTTAAATCCTTATGTTCTAGAAATAACAATTCTCAATTATACATCATTAGTAGCACACCTGTGCTATGTCTCTTCCAGTACCAACCTCAGTTATGACAGATGGTGGCAAATTAATAGCTAAGAGGCAAAGGCTGATCTCCTTCTCCCCCAGCTACTCACCCCTACAGTCCTTCCATTTGGTCCTGACCTAAGAAGCCCTCCCAGACTGATGAAAGGTGAGGTCTACTCCTGAGTTGTCTAAATCCCAGGTTGATCACAGTGCTGGAGAGCTCCTTCTTTGTCAGCAATGCCTGGTTCACAGGTGGATAAACATGGGCCACAGAGCTGACATTTTCCCCACTCTGTGGGACAAACTGGTTAGACACACATGTGAAAACTAGAGCTCCCATACTGCTACCACCATTTCACATTGTTTATTTATAGACAGTGTCATCTCGAATTTTTGTAGCAAATTTCTTCATTAGGTACAGACTTTGTATTTTACAGATAAAGAAAGTGAAGCTCAGAGAATTCCAACAACATAAGGGCGCATGAAAAATACGAAGTGAAACTAATATTTGAATTTGAATTCATTCCGCTGAAAAGCTATTTTCATTGCATCATACCACATTTTTATACCATAATTTGGCCACCTGATGCAATAAGCCGACTCAGTGGAAAAGACCCTGGTGCTGGGTAAGATCGAAGGCAAGAGGAGAAGGGGGTGACAGAGGATGAGTTAATTGGATGGCATCACCGACTCAATGGACGTGAGTTTGAGCAAACTCTGGGAGGTGGTGAAGGACAGGGAAGCCTGGTGTGCTGCAGTTTGTGGAGTTGCAAAGAGCCGGACATGACTTAATGATTGAACAACAATAATGATTACGAGACTGAAGTTACCTATCTAGTTAGCTATATGCTTGCTTATCCTGCTCTCAAGCTATCATGCAAATGTATACCGAACTATTGTCTGGGACTGAAAACCAGAATTTTCAGTCAAGTGTTGGCGTTTCTGTTTGTACTTGTTAAGCTCTGGAGCACAATGCTGTTCAGTAAGATGATGCAATAATATAAGCACTGGAGAAAATCTCACTTGGGTGAAATAAAAATTGGTGGGTTCCAGAAGTCATACATTTCACTGTGGACAAGAGGAGGCCGGGAGTTATTTTTCATAACTGCTCCATGTAGATGATGCATTTGTTCCATGCTGACTAGGAAATGAAGTTTACACATAATTTAGGAAAAATGATTTATTTATAATGTGTTATAGGGTATAAAAAGTATCTTCCAATGCATTGTCATTTGGTCCTCAAGAGCAATAGGATGGAGAGAAGTTACTATAATACATATTTTTACAGCTGAGAAAACACAAAAGCATGGGATTTTTGTGATTAAGCATCAACTTATTTCAGTGAAACATACTATATTGAATATTAAAGGGTTGTATTCATATCAGTGAGGACTGATGGCTGATTCTAGGGTTAATCAGCTTGAGTTCAGACCTGGATATTTCATTCCTTATTGTGTAATCCTAGAAAAGCCACCAAAACTCTTTGCAGTTTCTTCATATGTACAATGGAATTTTTGACAACAACAAGAACAACCATAACAAGTATTGTTAGTAGTAATCATAGAATTGCTAAGATGACTAAAGGAATAAACACATGGAAAACTTTCAGAATGGTGCTTAGCATGTAACACTTATTATCTTGACTAGTTACCCAACCATAATCTTGAAATAATAAAAAAAATGGTAGAAAACAAACAGAAAATAAGACAGATATTTCTAGGTATCTAACCATCCACTAGTTGTTCTTTTTAGTATCTTGTTTCGGTACTGTTCTGATTTCCTCTACTTATTGCAGTTTTGTTCAGTTTAGGTAATACAGTGCTGTCAAAGGATTCTACTTCAAGTACAATTTTTCAGCCAAACTTTGCTGAGATCTTGAAATCCTGAGAATGAAATGTGAAATCCCTTGGATGGCATTATCTGCACTCTACAAATCAAGATGTAAATGCAATTTTGCTCTTCCAACTGTATTGACTATTATTCCTTCAGTCTAATCCTCTGTTCCAGCCAACTCAATTCCATGGCCTTGGGAGACTGTTCTCTACTCTGATTTCTCTAGGTGGAAATCTCCCTGATATACTACTTGGCCACAGTCCTCAATCTTCAAGATCTGCTTAGAAAAGCAACTATTCATTAAACCTCTCTTCTCTCCTTGAGAATATATCCTACCTCCATATCTGTGCTAATAATGTCTTTATTATAAAACACTCTTTGTATTGTATACTCCTGACAGTTGAATATATTTCATCTTCCATGCCAGATTAGCAGGAAGTAACTAATTAGCTTTTCTAATGGAAAGCTTAGCAAATAATTTTGAACTTCATTTTCCTTACTGACCTCCTCTAAGAGGTCCTCTCTAAGGTCACTTTCCTCTCTAAGCCTCCATAATTTTGTTCCTTGTCAGCTCACCACCTTTTCTTGTTGTCCCCAAAGCACTTAGGAAGAGTCCTGGCACACAGTTTATACAGGCTATAAAAACACTGGCTATGTTAAACTTAGCCCATGAGAAAATGAATGGAAAGCACAAATTTTATAATGTGATATAAAAGGAAATTTTTATTTTAAATAGTTTATATGTTGTGTTTTCTGGCCACTTTTACATTTTGTGTCTAGATCTGTGTCTATTAAGAGGAGGGCAAATTTTTTTTTTATTTTTCCAAAGAATGAGCCAATGTAAAATGACAATGCTTTAGAGTATGGAGAGGTGGTAGAAGCTGGGGATAAACAAGAACATGTTGGCTACACAACTGTGGACAAAAATAAATGGTTTAACTTAACAATCACACTGGTGCGGTAGCAAGAGCCTTCTGGGAACCAGTTCTCATAAGTTTGAAGTCTGAAGCAGGTTGAGTTTATTATTCGTACCTCTCTAATTAGGTTTATAGCCACATTTTAATTTTCTAATCAAATGGAATTATGACAAATCAAACATTACATATGATTATTCTCCAATATGATATGTAAAAATGGCATATGTATAAAATCAAGTGCAAAAAAATGTATTTCCAAATCAGCACACTAGACTTGAATTAGGCAACTAAAATGCATTTGGACAGAAGTAAAAAAAACCTTCATTCAGGGTTTCAGAGGTGTTGCACATAACCATGATATGCCTCCCAGATTTTGAAAGTGAATTCAAACGCAGAGAACTGAAACTGAAACAGCTATTTTCAAATGAATGAATGTGGTGTGTAACTACACTATCAGAAAATTATCTTATGGGATTAATAAAGCAGTCATGCAAGTAATATTTGAATTCACTTTATCAAAAATGTACCTTTATTAAAATAACTTGATTTGAAACATCTTGAAAGTCTCAAAATATCCCTTTCCTTATCTACATATGTCTCCCCATTTGAATTTAAATCAAAGGTTGATATTCAGATGATATGGTCTGATATAGCCAATACATATGCTGGTAAAATTTTAATGCTGACTTTTAAAGACCTCCCCGCAGGGGACTCTCAGGCATTGTGGAGCCGCCGCACTCTCAGGGTCCAGCATCTAGATTTACAGCGGGGACAACAGGTGCCTCCAGGTCCCTTCCTCAGACTCATCACTACCTTCTCGAATCATCAGGCAATGCCCATACTTAGACATTTTTAGTGTTACCACTGGAGAGGCCTATCTTCATTTGAAATATTTTTGCTTTCTATACAGCTGTTGTGTGTTAAATATATGTAAGCCAGCTATCTTCATCATTACACCTAATGCAGTTGGATTTGTTTTGTAAGTTCTTGATTTATGGTGTAAATCTCCTTTCAGCCGTGAATCAGCAGATCGGAAGCATCCTGCTTCTTTAGGAAGAACTAGAGAGAAAAGTCCTGTGGATATTTCAAGGGACAGTGAAAAGTAAGTGGTTCACATGTACACCATCCTTTCTGAGATTATTCATTCAAAGTGTATAGGATCTTATGACAATTTTTAAATAGAGATAATATTTCTAAATAGAGATTTTTAAATAGACTCAATGGGCATGAGTTTGAGCAAACTCCAGGAGATGGTGAAGGACAAAGAGGCCTAGCATGCTGCAGTCCTTGGGGTTGCAAAGAGGTCAGACATGACTTAGCGACTAAACAACAACAACAGAGAGAATAATTTAAAATATAGCCAATCACTTAAAAACAGATCTCTGGATGCATTAACTTTGAAATAAAAAGGTCATGGAAATAAGCATAATAATAAAAGAATTAGTCAAGTCAAATTAAAAAAGACTAAATTTTAACATAATGTGTATAAAATCTGTAGCAAAACAATAAAAATAATCTTTCTTTATAATGTTCTACACAGCTTTTCTATTCACCAGTTTATCCAATTCATGAAGTGATTATTTCTGTGGACTGATATTTTTTTAAAATACAGACTACTCAGAATTGCTATCATAATTAATTTTCTTTTCATAATTTTTTCTTTCCCATTTATTTGTTTCTGTAACACAGAATTCCCAATAGGGATGTATGTGAGTAAATTCATCTATTGAGTTTGTAGAGCTTGCTTGTGTTACCTGGTTGGAATTGTGATAGACTAGACAGCTTTGCCATTGAAGGACAAAATTCTGTAGAATTCAGCAGTTTTGGAAATGCTATTCAGCAGATTTATAGTAATCTGGTTTTTATAAATTATTTTCTAAGAATACACATTCAATATTTTAAAATTACCCACTCACTAAATCAAACTATAGAATGTATATATAATTCAAAAGCAATTAAATATATTACAATATTATTTTATTTATATTAAACATCATAATTAGTAAGCTTTCAGGATTTATATATGTGCCTGAGTATAAGGAAAACTCAGAATTGTGTAATTTGGGGTCATATGGGGCTTGTGATTTTAAAGTATTAAGAAAAAAAAAGTTTCTTTTCTAAAAGGGGACCATATTCCATAAAGTTTTCAAAGTCAAATTTGAAAGAAGTATGCCTTAATCTTAAGGACCTCCTGTAGCCTAAAAGGTGGGAAGAATTGATATAGAGTGTGTACTTACGTAAGTCAGTTCCTATCACTCTAATAGAAGAAAGCATTTCTCTTAACTCAAGTTAGAAAATTATTATACATTTTTATATATCTTTATATAAAAAGTTACAAGAGCAAGCATGTGACACAGGGAATGGAAGAGTAACAGCAGTATTAGAGAATGCATGCTTTTTACAGCGTGTCTAATAAAAAGAACATTTTTCCAACTCAAATATCCAGTACTGACATGCAGGGTATTTTCTTAAACTGCCAATCAATCATATTGCTAAATGCTTAATCAAAAATCATTTCTATTAAAGGGTATGAATGGTAAAATACCTGACTTCAAAACTATTTCTGAAACTTGGAATCTTCCTTTGGTTTAAAAAAAAAAAAAAGGAAATGGGGGTATATAGGAAAGACAAAAAAAAAAAATTGAGATTTTTCTTATTGCAATCTAGTAATTTTACTTAGTACTTTTGGCTGCATTTAATGATATTACAACAACAGATGTTTATAGTCCATAAAACCTCTAGCTGGTGTTTCCATGGTCCATATTTTCACTTTTCACTGTAGCATGTTCAAAATCACTCAGGAACGCACTATTCTCAAGCAGTCTACATAATGAAAACAATGTACATGTAACACAAAGTTCATCCAAAATTGTGGGGCTTTTTCACATATCACACAATGTACAATCATCTAACAAAGACAGAAAGCAACATAGAAACAAAGTGAAACCCACAGGAAAAATAAAGTTGGGATAGTCTCAATCAGGAACTAATTTCTTCTTCAAGTTTCCAGTAAATCCCAAAATGTATTTAAAAACTAAGGAGCACTTGGTGGCCTGCAACCAAATTACGAAATGAACATATCATTGTGCAGCGGGGAGGTCTTGCCGAAGTAATAACAAATGTCTGTAATTCTTAAGTTTGGATAAAGGCAGTGGAATGAATTTAGAAATATGTCCACTTTTCACAATTCACTATAGAATTTCCTTTTCACAGTCCCCATGTTTGTATAAATAGTTCTTCTCTGAAAATAAAACACAGTTAAAACATTTTCTCCCAATGAAATATGCGCACAAATCCACCAATTTATCAAGGTAACATAGAGCACAGGAAAGCATTCACCTAATTCAAGAATAGTTGATAGGTCTGAAGAGCTTTGAAGAGATTAACTGTCAAGTAAATGTAACTGGAGACAAATTAGTCTAATAGAGACAGAGACTATTAAGTGCTAAAAATAAAGCCATTATGTTACCTGATAACAAAAATAGATGTACACAGAGACGACTGATATTTATGGAAAGTTTTACATTATCAAGCATTCAAATTTTATATTATAAAATTTGACATAACATGCTGCATTTAATTTGGATGAAATAAGCTATATATTCATGCAAAAATAAGAGTGTGCAAATTGTATCAGTACCACCAAATAGTGTATGCGTTTTGAGTAGATATTGCCAAATTAATACAATTATTGTCA
This sequence comes from Bos indicus x Bos taurus, assembly GCF_003369695.1. Taxonomy (NCBI): domain Eukaryota; kingdom Metazoa; phylum Chordata; class Mammalia; order Artiodactyla; family Bovidae; genus Bos; species Bos indicus x Bos taurus. The sequence goes on along the minus strand of NC_040099.1, from coordinate 5,394,511 downwards.
GTTTTATATGTTGACTTCAGTTATATTGAGACAGTATTCAATTCTTTAACTACGAGAACCTTGGGTTTCTTTTGATATTTCTTTTAAGAGTTCACCAATTTTTGTATCTTTAAGTTAAAGCATATAAAGTTTAATTTCTTAACATCCTTTTAAATTACATTGTAGTCTAATGCTTGATGGTAAGAATCTTAACATGTATTTTAAAGTTACGTCTACTAAGAATCATCCATCCATCAGCATTGAATCCAGTATGTTTCGAATCATGAAATGTTATGAAACACATATCTCAGGAAATAATGAGTAGATAGCACATTCCCTAAAAAAACCGCAAGACGACTGCAACGAAACAAAACGGAATACAACAAAGTGGGAGAAGGAGCCAAGGGCACTTGCTTACCTTGAATTTTCTTTTTAGACCCTAGTTGTGTTGTATTCAGATTCATGTTTGCTTAGAGACCCAATGAGGCAGAACCTGGAATGTTATGGCTATTTCATTCAACAAAGTAATATTTTCACAAAAAAATAAATACACACACAAATATTTACTTAAAAGCATTCCTAAAAATTCATAAAAGTGTGGAAATAGATTTTTTTTCCCATCAGCATGCAAAAATAGCTAATCAACTAAAACTAGGTTTCTGAGGTTATATAATGAATGGAGGAAGTATAAACTTTTATAAAACAAACTAAATGCTAGTAAACATGCAGAGCAAAACAAAAGTAGATTGGATTTGGGGATTTAAAATCACTTCTATTTTTCTAAGTTTAAATTTTCTTTCCTCAAGACTTTTATTAATTTGGGGGCTCATAATACAATATAGATAATATTGTCTTCATATCAAAAGGAAAATGTTTTTACTAATCCTTGCCACAATTAAATATAAATGTTTAAGGTTTTAGCATACCACACTATCAAACACAATTTGTAATATAAGTATTATGTGGTATGTGGGAAAAAGTATTTTAATGTTCATACCAAAAATATAATGCATTATATTGCAAAATATGTTATTTTTACATTAAAATTGTTCAGCAAGATGGGTTAACCACCTTGGTAAGGCAATTAATTCCAAATATCATCTCACATCTTAAAATATAGAAATATTGATGAGAGCAACCTTTATCACCACATGGAAGAAAATTAGCCATATAAATCTGCAATATAAGTTAACACCAGATCTTTTATAGAAATAAATATTATATACGTATAGAAATAAACAAAATCTCTTTGGTCTGTGTAAGCACACCTATATGTACCTAAATGGGATTTAGGAAAGGTATAGATAGCAAGGAGACAAGGAAAAGAAGAGGCAAACTCTGAAATACTACGGTTTGTCATGAACGAAAGAGAGACTGAAATGGGAAGACAAACTAGAACACGGTATGCTGGAAGCATCTCAGTCTTCAGGTTATACTTGTCATCAAAAAATCTATAGATACTGACCGCTGGACGGCTTTCTCATGGCGGGACAGCCTGTGACTCGTGGTGGGCACCTCCTCGATCTCGTCGATGTCACAGGCGTCGGCAGCCTCCTGGGAGTAGTTGTGTTTCATGACGAGGATGTTCCTTCTGTTCATGGGCGGGATGAGGGGTTTGATGGGCTGTGGGGGCATCTCGGTCAAGACAGAAGCATCTCTCGTGCTGAGGTTGCTGCGGCTGCCTTTCGCACTGGACAGTTGTGAACCACAGTGATGGTCGTGAATGCATTTGGAAGAGGACCTCCTCAGTTTATGGTAGTTTTCAAAGTCGTCGGCCACATCGGCAAAGTCAGCTGTGGCTCCCGTCCCTCTGAGGGTGCACAGCTCATAGTGAGGAGGCTCAAACACCTCCTGGAAAACTGTCTGGTCAAAGTCCGATTTCCTTTGGACATATTTTTTACGAGGCTGTTTGATCTGCACAATGACAGAAATGATAATAAGGATGATCACAATGCAGGAAGTCACGCCAATGACCGTCCCGCTGGTGTTGGTCAGCTGGTCCAGCAGCCCGGCCTTCCTCTTTTCTACAGGTCCAGGAAGCGAAAACAACAAACAAACAAAACAAGAAACAACCCACCACGCATTAATATGGCAGTCAAAGCGTACATGGAGAACTTCAAGATGAAATAGGCTGAGCGTAAAAATTTTCACTGTCTTAAATGTAAAACAAGTCTTTAAAAGACACAAAGAATTTCACAAGAGCCCTATCTGCTAGCCTCAGAAACAGCCACCACCTCCAACCCCGCCATTGCACAGCATTGCTCCCTTAAATGTAATATATGTTTTGGAGAAGGTCTCATAAAACCTTTAGGATAAAATCTGGAAATCAGCTGGTCATGTTAAAAAAAAACAGTACATTCTTTTTCTTCTCATTGGTGTAAGAAAACTCACACATGCCACCATGGGAACATGAACATACCTATATTGTTTTGTATTTATTCTTGATGTGGATAACTGAACTCACAGTTTTCTGATATCAAAAGGTTATGATTACACTTTAAGACAGACACTTCTGGAATGCTGGCATGAGGATTTCTGTGGGTCTTTTCCCCAGTGAAACAGTTTTGGCAAAAATTTTTAAAGTAACATTTAAAGTTTATGGAAATTGAATGGCATACAGCAAACAGAGGTACATACGTTCAAGAAAATCTACTAAATTTCTTTAAGAACAGGGAGAGCTTGTGGCCTTTGAGCTCCTTCACCCTCAGTTCGTCCTGATGGTTTCTCTCCCTATTGGCCCCAGTTTGGAGGTACAGCACCCCCCACCCCACCAGCAAGGGCAAGCCGCCAGCATTTCTCTACTCTCTTTTCAACCCCCGAGATCCATCCTGCAGATTCTCCATTCCAGGCAGGAGTGGGGGGCCAATGCTGGGCCTTCCCCTCCTCCGTCCAAGGCCCCACTGGTAGGATAGAAGTTCTACACCTGGACAGCAGGTTGAGCACACCAGGCTCCAATCACACGCGCACCATCTCGAACTCATAGCGTGAAACTATCTGAAAGGGCAAGCTGAGAAGACCAGCGGTCACCATCCTCAGCCAGCGCCTGATTCATAAAGCGGGAGTGTTCCTCCCAGAGAAGTGAGGCGCTGTCCCTGCCTCCATTCCACCCTTCCCATCAGTGCACAGAGAGTGGCGGTGCCCTGGAGAGAGGTGGGCCACAAGAACCATGGCAACAAATCCGCTTTAACCAAGTAAAGCCAGTCTCTAACAGTGCTGCATGAGGGTCTTCACAAAACATTTAACCCCCTTCCATTCCAAAGTGGTTCCTTGGACACAACACGGATCATTGCCCACATCCTCTAAATAACTGTTGCCAGGTCTGCTTTTCTTGTTGATTCTGTGAGCAATAGGTACTGTGGTAATGGCTCTCTGCTTCAATATTTTAATAGAAGATATTGGACTTTAGGGCTGCCCGGGTGGCATAGTAGTAAAGAATCCACCTCCCATTGCAGGAGATGCAAGAGATGCAGGTTCAATCCCTGGGTTGGGAAGATCCCTTGTGGAGGAAGTGGCAACCTGCTCCAGTATGCTTGCCTGGGAAATGCCATGGACAGAGGAGCCTGGTGGGCTACAGTCCCTGGGGCTGAAAAAGAGTCAGCCACAACCGAGCAACTGAGTGTGCACACACACACTGGACTTTAAGTATGGACAGTTATTTGCTTGTTTTTTTTTTTTCCTTTGCAAATTGGTGAATATAAGATCTGAACAGAAGAGGGTATGTGGTACTTTGAACTTAACCAAAATTGCATCATTCATAACCAAGCCAAGAGTTTTGTTATTCAGTTGCTAAGTTGTGTCTGACTCCAAGACCCCATGGACTGCAACATGCCAGGCTTCCCTGTCATTCACCATCTCCCGGAGTTTGCTCAAATTCATGGCTATTGAGTCGGTGATGCCATCTAACCATCTCATCCTCTGTCACCCCCTTCTTCTCCTGCCCTCAATTTTTCCCAATATCAGGGTCTTTTCCAGTGAGTCAGTTTCTCACATCAGGTGGCCAAAATACTGGAGCTTCAGTCTCAGCTCTTTATGTAAACAAACCTTTGTGTACAGGCCAGAGAAGGAGGCTGGGTCAAAGGAAGATATTCTCATTGGAAAGGAAACAAAGCATTTCAGTAGGAAAACTGAAGTCGAGGTAAGTGGCTTTAGGTACCTGAGGGCCCTAAGGTTCCTTGGATACACTTTCACCTCTAGAGTATATGCACAATGTCCCGTGAAGACAGACTGGGGTTGATGGAGAGGTGTAGCCACTGACGAGGGAGCTTCTGATAGGAATCCCAACTTGGCTTGAGAAGCTCCAGTGGCCAGTCCATGGTGCTGCAGCTCCAGAAGGGCGATTAGCCAATGAGCATCTCTGTCCATGGGAGTCTCCAGGCAAGAATACTGGAGAGGGTAGCCATTCCCTTCTCAAGGGGATCTTCCCTTTCCAGGGATCGAACCTGGGTCTCCCGCATTGAAGGCAGATTCTTTACCATCTGAGCCACCAGGGAAGCCCATTCAAGTGTAAAAGACAGTTCATTGTGTGTTAAGGAATGCAAAAACAACAAGAATAAAAGCCAAGACAAAAGCCTACAAATCAATTCTAAAACATATAGGAAGGTGGTAAAGCCAATATACAATCTATTTTTAAGATTGTATATTGTATGCATCGACTGATGCATACAAACGTTGGATAAGCTTCTTCCCACACTACAGATAGAGAGATTTTGCCAAGTCCAGGGACTCATGATTACCTTTACAATGATTTTCATCCCAAGGGTACACACAGTTCTGGAGTCCGTTGCATACCAACGTATTGTTAATACACATGTTACTGTGGCAGAAGAAAGTATTGCCTTCACAGGGAGCTAAAAGAGAAGAAAAAAATGAAGGAAACAGTTTTAACTGATGTTCAGTTGTAAAGCACTCACATCACAAACCTAGAAACAAAAAAGATTAGTATGATAATTTGCCATCAAGTTGAGATAAATGATAAGACCAACATTCCATTCGCAGAAGTGTTGCCATAGCGGTAATTATTTCTTGTGCTACTAACAGAGCTGGCATTCTTCTAGATGTGTTCAGCTTATAAAACTGGCACAGGAGGTTTTCCATCATAAAAATGAAGCACTTTATCAATGTGAGTTCTTTTTTTTTTTTTTAACTGTGCATTTATTTAGTGAAACTTCACTGATGACCACATGCATAACATTATGTTTTACACTGAAATTCTGTATGTATAAATTTAACTATCCTGTTCAAAAAATTTTTAGTTTAATGGAAATATTGAAATGCTTTGGAAAGTGTATGCTTACAAAATACTAATGAAGAAACTATATACTAAACCAAACCCTATGATATTATTTAAGCATACAAAAGAAGCAAGGAATATCATGGAAATTCAGAACAAGGGAAAATTTATCTTGAACAACATAAGAAAAATACATATCATTCTCACTGACATTTAGCATGTAATATGGTAATGAAATTAGTCTACTTGGCCTATATTTCACACATTCTACTAACTTAGGTACGATGGCCAATGATCTCCAGATTATAATTCACGCTGGATAAAGTAAGAACTCTAAGAATTATGTAACTTGGTTATAAAAATACAAGAACTAGTGATGAGTCTAATAAAACAAATTCTAATGTTAGATATGACTTCAATATTACAAAAATACATTTCTTTCATTATATAATAATTGGTTACTTATAACAAATCTCTAGAGTAATACTACACTATGAATTACAGACAGGGCTATAAAGTAATTTTTGTTTTTGCCTTTTTAATCATCCACATCTCATAAAATGTAGTTTTAGTGTTTATTTTTGTCAATAATAGTTCCATAACCATTTTCAGGACAGGTATCCCCAGAAAAATCCATTAGATTCAAAACACAAAATTTACAGTGGTTCATCAATCAGTAAAGTTTTTATCAGTGATCAGTATTATCTAAGCAGTGCAGTCATATTATAATCTTCACCTTCAAAACCACATGTTGTGGGTTTTTTTTTTAAGGAAAGTTATCTTCTTTAAATGTGTTTTCTATATTAATCAAAATTGTTGGGAAAATGTTTTACATAAGGTAAGTTAAAATATTTTAACGTTCCCAGAGGAATACTTTCTTTAAATGATCAAGTCTTGAAAATCAAAAGCAACATAACTTGAACTAGGCATTCCTCTGACTCTCCAAGCCCTTCCCCACCCCCCCTGCTGTCCCCCTCATCCAAGATCCCAGGAGAGTTTCTTCTTCCTTCTGCTTGGTTTGCCTCTAAATCCCTTGTTAAATAATAAAAAAGATGTAATTGTCATTTTGAAAAACAGTATTAAAGAGTAGAAAAGATGCAGATGCAGTAGTCACTTTGAAAAGTATCAGGCTTAACATTTTCTTTGAGTCCTGCTTTCAACATGGTGTAAAGCTTTTATAATGCAAAATGTAATGATCCAATCTATTACTGCAAAAGTCTGCTTTTCAGTATAGAACAAATTTGAATTTCTGTAGTCAACTATTTTGCAGAACCAATATGGTCTGTTTAGCAGATAATGAATGTTGTCAAAATGTGTACACAGAACAAAAAAGGAGTTTTCTGCAAATAGATTACAGCAGCTGCAAAATGCAAAAAACACTTACTACCTGATAAATTGCAGTGGTTTTGAAAGTACAGCTAATCCATCAAGTAAAGAATACCTTTAAAAGACCATAAATATGCTTTGACCTTGCAGAAAGAGGTGGAAAAATTATTAGAATTACTATTAAATAGGATGGGCTTGCTTTTAAAATTTTAAATATACAGGTAAAGATGGCGTCACATTCTGTACCAGTGAGGTAGAACAGTAGCTTAGTAAGGGCACTAAAGATTTGGATTCCAAATTCTCCAAAAGCGATGTTGTTTCTGTTTCTGCTACTTAATGAGTCTCAAAAATGTCTTACAAAACATCAATGTGTCAGTCAGTTATCATTAAATATTGGTGGTTTGACTGGGAATGGAACAGGGCATCTAGGACTGTCAATAAATCATATTCCTGACACATTACATGACATAATTATGCAAATATGCCAGTTAATTGAAACCATCCTCACTTGCAAAACAATTACTATTCCACTACTGTTTCATTTTTCCTTCCTCACCTTCACTAACATTTACAGAACTGACAGGCAAACAACAAACACAAACAAATAAGCAGGCTGTGCAGTGGCTAAGAAACAAATGATCGTAGCTTCTACTCCTTGAACAAAAATGAATTTTGTCTCATAGACACCAAAAACAAAATAGAATTGGATTCTGAATTGTCTTCATATTGTACATCTGGACATTTCTCTCATCTAAAATGTGAATGCACAGGAGTTCATTAAAGATTCTTATTTTTACCTCCTGCTAAAAAAAAAAAAAAAAACTAAATGGCACCTTCCTGCCTCCCAAATCAATGTATGTTCTCACCGTCCCTTCAAGGATGTCTGGGGACATACATACACTCAGCCCATGAGCACTTCCCATTGCTCTCCACATGCTCCTGAGATCTTTGGTTCATTGGCCACACTGTTCCCTCCCTCTCTCTCTGTCCTAGAAAAACTCCATCTCTACTCTGCTATCCAAATCCTATCAGAATTAAATTATCTATAGAGTTTTGAAATATCATTCCAATCTATTAGAAAGTTATCTTTGCCTTAAATCCTATTCTACTTTTAATTTTTAAAAGAGTTTAACACTTAGTATAAGTTTTTCATCTTTCCCCATGAGTTCTTTAAGGCTATGGACATGCTTTTTTTTTTTTTAACAAAAAAAAAGTATTTTTAATTTCTTAGTGGGTTAATTGGAGAAGGAAATGGCAACCCACTCCAGTACTCTTGCCTGGAAAATCCCATGGATGGAGGAGCGTGGTAGGCTACAGTCCGTGGGGTCGCAAAGAGTCAGACACGACTGAGCAACATCACTTTCACTTTCACTTTCGGTGGGTTAAAATTTCTAGGGTTGTAGTAAAGAATCAACAGATATTTTAATTTATTTAATATCAGTGAACAAAAGTTTAGCTGGCCAATTTAGCTCTGAATATCCCAGAGAGAGACGATTCTTGCAAGTGTGATTATTGGTGGAGAATTAACCCTCCAGGCCAAGTCTTCAAATACAATAGAAATTGTGATATTCTCAGCAACTAAATCTCATTCATTCATTTGGTTCTCTGACTACTGCTGAAAAAGCACATATTCTATCAATTTTTAGAAGATTTATTCTACTTGGAAATTCAATATACATTGTCAAAAGTGATTGTCTCTTAAAAAACCAACCCCCTTATTTCCTAAAATTATCTGGAAGAAATCAAGTTTTACTTATGTTAGGTAGTTAGAATAGGAAAAAGAAGTCCAAAATGGTGGTGGCTAAAATACAAAGGAGTGAAAAGCCGGTGAAAATAGAACAAAGGAAGGTCCATGGACCTGAGTGAGGACCTCAGGTAAAACAAACAGCCCTTCTGGCTATCCCAGTTTACATACAGCAGGCTCAGGAGGAGGAGAAAAAATATAAAAAGAGGAGGCAAAATTGAGCCAGGGGCTTCTCTTCGCAAATTTTGGGTTGTCCCACCCTCATGGCCCAAGGATGTATTTCCCTTTGCTTTCTAAATAAAACTGAGCTGTAACACTGATTCATCCATTGCTTCAAATTTTTGCTGCAGTGAGACAGAACCGAGGAAATTACACACTCCCCCGACACATAATAAAGTGGCAGCTAATAAAGTAATCCTCAAAATTCAAAGTATTTCACACAGGCAGCTTCTATGATCAGAAATCTACTTATTTCCAAGGATCAGGCCAATGAAAACTGTGAGCACAGATCAGGTATTTAGCAGATTTTCTGGCAGGTTATGAAGGGGATTCCTCAGCACGTTTTTCCCACTGCTTTCTCCTCCTGTCCTTCAGCTCCTCTCTCCACCTATGCCACTGCTTACAAAGTATTGGGTAAGTCATCATCTTTCCATTTCTGAAAGTTGTACCTGAAGTCATTTAGCTAAGATTGGGACTCAAACCCTCGTGGCAGGGACTCTGTGCTATGCTTAGTCACTTAGTCATGTCCAACTGGGACTTGAGACTGGCCAAAATCCATTGTGCCTGGCTTCAGGAGCTAACGAAGCTCAGGCTCTTGATGCCTTATTGAAAAAAACTCAGTGAGAGACACAGTGATAGGTAAGACATGGCTTTGTTTGGATTCAGAGAGAAGTACACTCAGAGTGTGGGCCATCACAGAGGGGAGCGGCTGTGGAATAAGATGTGGTTAGTTTCTGTGGGCTGGGTGATTTCATATGCTAATGAGTGGGAGGATCATTCCAACAATCGGGGAACCACCCGCTCCTCAGTCTCTTGACAGTGCCTTGGAAATGTGCTGGTGCCTCTGGGTGTGTCATTTAGCTTGTGGATTGAGGATCAAGGTTTAGTTGAATTTGACTAGTCATCTTGGACCCATCTGATTTTAACTGGTTTATGTTATGCCCTTGGGCTTTGTCATTTTTAAAAAGTTGGGCCCTGCCCCCTTCCCTCCTGTTTTATGCTATTTTCCTGAGCCCCTTCTGGGCTCACAATGTTGCCTTTCCAATCTTCTGCAGGGACAACCAGAAAATAGCTGGCCCTTGGGAGAGAAATACCGTATAAAATCCAATCTCTCTAGACATTCAGGCCTTCATCTTCCATGCTTCTTACGACATGTGCATCAACAGCATTTCTCAGTGAACCCACTAGGGCAGATGACAGGCACACAATGCCTGCTAAAAGCCCATCTATTGGTGGCATCTCTTCAAGGGCATCTGGGTTTATAGGGATAATGTTCGCCATTTGGGGAGTTAGCCCTGCAGGCCATTTGGATCCAAATCCTTACCATGCTTCTCCTAAAGTTACATAGGAGACATACCCCTGGATCAAATCTCCACTCCACTTTTATGGAACATCTAGTTTGTTGCCTCTTATCAATTTGTTCTTAAGCCACTTCATAACTCCTACAACCAGGACTCTGCCCCCTTGTAGGCAACATTGCTCCACCCAGACTATTATTAAAATACTCTTAAGGCCCCTAACAGGACCAGATAACCCACTCTTTTGTCATTACTTCTGTTATTACCTAAAGTGGATCTATGACAATAAAATGTTTACCATTGGAAACACCCTAAACTGCTCTTATGGAGGACTAGGGGAAGAAAACAGTGACTTACATTTCCTCAGAGCAATAAGAGGATAAGGCTTATGGCTGTTTTACCAGGTTCCCAGTCTCAGGGCACAGTCTTGGATTGCTTTACATCATAGTATCTATTCCCATCTGCAGTGGACAAACCAGCATAGAGTTAAGATTACAACCCCTTAATTCTTCCCAGCACTGGTCATGCTGGAGACCTTTGAGATGCCCAACTCCAGCCTGGGGATCCCAGGAGGTCAACCTGCCTCGACCTGCCTAGGGATCTGCTCCCTGGGAGGTTGGCATGCCTCAGCTTGCTTGGGGATCCACCAGCCTGGGGTCCCAGAAGGTCAACATGCCTCGACCTGCCCAGGGAATCAATTCTCTGGAGGCCGACATGCCTCAACCTACCTGGGGATCTGCACCCTGACTCAGGATGCCCGGCTCTCAGGTTGCAACAATACTGGGTAGGATAAGCTTCAGAAAGACTCACCCCTAAGGAAGTCCACCCATGGAAATAGAAGGAGGCCTGTTAGTTGGGACTGTGCCTGGTCTCAGCAATAACTGAGGAGTCCAGCGAGAATCCCATTGCTTTTCTGCAAAGTCTAAAAGAGACCCTCCAAAAGTTTACCAATTTGGACTTAGACTCTTACAAGGGACAGGTGATTTTAAAGGACACATTCCTGTCCCTATGTACATCAGGTATCAGGATAAAGTTGCAACAGCTTCAGTAGCAGGACCCTGCTGCCTTTTCAGATGAGACAGTCCAGATAGCCACCAATACCTTTTATAAAAGAGAACAGGAAAGAGAGGCCAAGGCCCAGAAGAAGGAGAGAAGGAAAGAGACAAGTCATGCTCAGATGCTGGCCACCCTCCAGGGAAGCCCTATGGCAAACCCCGAGTCCTTGAAGGACAAGGCACAGGGCAAATGCCTAATCTGTAGACAGACGCGACATTGGGCCAAAGAGTGTCAAAACCATGACAAGTCTCATAAAACGGCTCGCTACAAATGCCATTAATTGGGACTTGGGCGGCACTCTGGCCTCAGGACTCAAGAGTCTCAAGGTCAAGTGCCAAGCCTTCCCTCATGATGGTTCAAGAGGACTGAAGTGGCCCGCTCCAGCCAGCCTGCCTGTCACAGGTAATCATCAACAGGACTGGAGCCAAGAGTGCAACTGGATGTGGCAGGTAGATTCAAAAATTTCTTGGTTGACACAGGGGCTACCTACTCTTTCCTGACCTCCAGCTTCACAACCTTCTCCCCCCAAACCTGTACCATTTTGAGTGCTACAGGAAAAACAATTATAAAAAGATTCACCTGAGCACTTTTTTGTTGCTGGGATGGACAACTATTTTCCCATAAGTTTCTTGGTCCCTGAGTGTCCTACTCCCTTATTGGGAAGAGATTTTTCCTATTGCAGTCCTGATAGAAGATACTTTAAAACTCTCTTTTGGGGGCAAACTAACTATTTTTATCAGCCACCAAGTGAAACAACTCCTGAATGGGAGAGGCCATTTATGGATGTCTGATTAAAGGAGCCTCAGATATCAAGTAGAGCTGATGGAAAATCCAGGTCTCACTATATCCACTTGTGAGGTTTTTAACCCAGCCACCCTCCTGCCTACCCCCGAGGGCTCTCTCCCCTTTCACTGTTGCCTAGAAACCTCGGACCACTGGACAAAACCCCAAGAGGGATTATCAGAAGATCCTCTGACCAATCCTGAGGAAATCTGGCACACTGATGAAGCAGCCTTGTCTTAGATAGAAAAAGAAGAGCCGGGTATGCAGTAGTCTCCAATTTAGAGACCACAGAGGCTAAGCCTTTGCCACCAGGTACTTCAGCCCAATTAGCTGAGCTTATGGCCCTGACTCAAGCTTTAGAGCTGGGAAAAGGAAAAAGAGTAGCCATTTACACCGACTCCAAGTATGCCTTTCTGGTGCTACATGCACATGCAGCTATTTGGAAAGACAGAGGCCACTTGGCCACCCAACTGTCCCTAGTCAAATATGGTGATCAAATCCTCAGGCTCTTAGAGGCAGTTCATCTGCCCACTGAGGTTTCAGTCTCCCACTGTAAAGGACACTAAAAAGGGAGCATGAAGTGGCACGAGGGAACCAACCAGCTGATTAAGCTGCTAAGAGAGCAGCGTTACAGAACAATGACCTAATAGGGGTTGCCACCTTAGTTCCAGAGACTAATATACCAGAAACTCCATCATATACTGAAAGTGAGACTCTTAAAGCTAAGAGTGAAGGCCTTCAAGAGGATCATATGGGGTGGTTCCAAAAGGAAGGACTCCTTTTTCTGCCTGGACCCTCCAATGGAAGTTAGTTAACTCCCTACATGCCACCACTCATTTAGGGGAGAAGGCACTCCAAAGATTACTAGAAAGGTCCTTCAGAGGAACAAGCCTCCAAACAACTATAAGGCAAGTGGTTTCTTCTTGTCACACTTGCCAATTAAACAACCCCTGAGGAGCTCGAAAACCCCAGCCCATCCAACGACGTGGGACCTACCCAGGAGAGGATTGACTGATGGACTTCACCCAGAGGCTAGTTTCTTAAGGGTATAAATACCTATTAGTCATGATAGATATATTCACAGGATGGATTGAAGGCTTTCCCATCTGGACTGAGAAGCCGGAGGAGGTGGTAAAAACAAACAAACAAAAAAAAAGCTCCATGAAATCATTACAAGATTTGGTCTGCCTGGGTCATTACAAAGTGACAATGGGACATCATTTACTTATAAGGTCACCTAAGGGGTCTCTAAAGCATTGGGCATTACTTATTATTTCCATTGTGCCTGGAGGTGTTGGTCTTCAGGAAAAGTAGAAAGAGCCAACTAGTTCTTAAAATCAGGGATAAAAAAGATAACCGGGGAGACCTCCCTGGGATGGAAGGAGGCTTTACCAATAGCTCTCCTCCATACCCGTATTGCCCCTAAGAAACAGGTTGGCCTCAGTCCTTATGAGATGCTATATGGGAGAGCTTTTGTTTATGCCAATGACTTCTTCCTAGATCCAGAGGCTCAGATCCTCTGGTCTTATACCATGGCCATCGGACAATTCCAACAATTTATATGCTTGTCAACCAGCACCCTAAAGATTCTGAAGAGCCACCACTATATGCTCCAGGGACTCAAGTCCTAATTAAAATCTGGAAAGATGGGTCCCCAAAGGCTCCACTCCAGCCCACATGGAAGGGTCCCTACCCTGTAATACTTTCTACCCTCACAGCAGTCAAGGTTCCAGGACACAACTCCTGGATTCACTACTCATGAGTCAAGCCATGGAAAAAAACAGAAGAGGGCTCTCAGTCCAACTGTGAGCCCCTGGAGATCTCAGATACCTATTCAGACTAAAAATGAGTGCCATTCTAATGAACACCCCCAAAATTAAGTTTCTGGGGGTAAGATTTCTCAGGACAGCTCTGAAGAGCCAATACAGCTTGGCAGGGGTTGTACTCCAAAATAGACAGGAGATAGATCTGATCCCTGAAGAAGGAGGGACTTGAGCCATCTTGAATGAGATGTGTTGTTTCTGGGTAAATACCTCCAGCTAAATTAAAGAAAGTCTCAAGAAATAATAATCCTCAAGAAAAACATTCTAGATCCTACAGAACCTCAGAGAACAAGCTGGAGAGTTCTTGGGGTGGCTACAGTCTCTTTTTTGGGGATCCTTCTCCTGGCGTGGAGGAAATTTGGAGTTGGTTAATGCCCCTACTAATCCTTGTTATCACCATATTGATCCTGCTTATGATTGCTCCATATATTATCAATTGTCTAACCCATTTTGTCTCTGTCCAGGCCAAAAGGCTACTGCAGCGCCAGTTTAACAAGGACATATAAAACTACAGCCACAGAAAATATCACTCACCCTTGGATGGACACCACTATAAGGACTCTGAGGATTGAGACTAGCAAGAGGGGGAGGTCCAATGATGCTTGCCATCCAGTTCAGCAGGAAGGAGCCAGAGAGACCTTGATGTGCCTATTCCCAAAGAATTGGGCCTCCCATCTCTTGAGGGGGGGAATGTTAAGTAGTTAGAATAGGAAAAAGGAGTCCAAAATGGAACACAAATAAGGGAAAAGCCCGTGAAACTAGAACAAAGGAAGGTCTGAGGACCAGAGTGAGGACCTCAGGTAGAACAAACAGCCCACCTGGCTAGCCCAGGTTATACAGGTCAGGCTCAGGGGGAGAAGAAAAAAACATATAAAAAGAGGAGCCAAAACTGAGCCCGGGGCTTCTCTTCTCATCTTTTGGGTCAGCCTGTCCTCATGGCCCGAGGATGTATTTTCCTTTGCTTTCTAAATAAAACTGAGCTGTAACACCGATTCACCTGTTGCTTCAAATTTTTGCTGCAGCGAGACAGAACCAAGGAAATTACACACTCCCTCAACACATAATAATGCAGCTAATAAGGTAACCCTCAAAATTCAAAGTATTTCACAGAGGCAGTTTCTACGATCCGAAATATGCTTATTTCTGGGACTCGGTTGCTATTTCAGAATAGCAAACATAGCCTCATATTGGTGCTAAAACCCAAGTACACAGAAGAAAGAATTTGCATTGCATTTGGTCTCTGAATTATTTAAAAGCATGTTTAGACATAATGAGTGTAGCAATTGCACTTCATCAGAAGGATTTATCAACCATCACCATTTTATCATCCAATCTAACGCTAAGTATTTCTTTTTGAGAAAAACCAGAAACTGAATGTATTGAAATATTCCATGAGCCAAAAGATGCCTTATGTGTAAGCACAGCAGTGCTCTGGATTTAATCATTCATAGATTGATATTTCTAGACATAGAAAATGGATATTTTAACCCTGAGTCTTTCCAAACTGTTTCCTCTTCTCTCGTGCATGGACAGATAAAGACGATTGTGTAAAGCACCCTTTTGGACCAGGTTAATTGTCCATGAACTTGAAGCTTAGAGAGTGCTTCTTCAGGCACTTGGTCCTGGGGTTGTAGAGTACTAAACACTACAGAGGATAGGGCAGCAACTCAGACTTAAGGAGTGATAATCCCTAAGGAGAGATCACTTTTTTCAACAATACTCACTCAGTTACCACGTCTATAGAACAGGGAGACAGGTTGCTGTTGTTTAGTCGATAAATTGTGTCTGACTCTTTTGCGATCTCATGGACTGTAGCCTGCCAGGCTCCTCTGCCCATGAGATTTCCTAGGCAAGAATACTGGAGTGGGTTGTCATTTCCTTCTCCAGGGGATCTTCTTGATCTGGGGGTCAAACAGCAGTTTCCTGCATTGGCAGGAGGATTCTCTACCACTGAGCCACCAAGGAAGCCCCATATATTCTGTTATCTGCAGACAAAATGCTCCTTCTTGAAGTTCAAGGCAAATGAAGCTATGTGACTGACCTAAGGCCAGCTGCCTCCTAGATGCTGGTAGTGGCTGCATGTGAGACTCTGGTTTCCCTGGTTTTAGGATCCACCACAGCACCATATCCCAAGATGACCTCCTGGTGTTACCCTTCTAGTGATCCTCCCTGCCGAAAAAGTGTATGTTTAACCATGTTTAAATCCAACTATCTTCAATTTTATTTGTATACTTCTTAAGAGACAACACATACACACACAAACTCAAAAACAAAAGTTTGGCAAGTGTTGCCCCAATGTTCAAAAATCATTATAGTGGTAGGATTCTTAATTCTTAAGGTATCATGGAGTAGTAGGAGGGAAACTACTGAGGTATAAAGTTGGGTGGAAAATAGGATGAAAATTGTTTTAAATTATAGTCTCACATGCAAATATATATATGAAAACCTTTACTGGAAATATTAAGCTAAAATGCTAGCAATGACTATCTCTGCTGCTGCTGCTGCTGCTGCTAAGTCGCTTCAGTCGTGTCCGACTCTGTGCGACCCCATAGACAGCAGCCCACCAGGCTCTTCTGTCCCTGAGATTCTCCAGGCAAGAATACTGGAGTGGGTTGCCATTTCCTTCTCCAATGCATGAAAGTGAAAAGTGAAAGTGAAGTTGCTCAGTCGTGTCCGACTCTTCGAGACCCTATGGACTGCAGGCCACCAGGCTCCTCCATCCATGGGATTTTCCGGGCAAGAGTACTGGAGTGGGTTGCCATTGCCTCTAGGATATTTATAAACTATATTTGGGTTTTGCTGGGAAACTTTTTCATATATACATATACACACAAATAGTTAGTTTTATGATTGGGAAAATCTGATGATTTTTCATGAAAAAAAGTCAAATGTTAATCCAAACAAGTCTATTTTATCTTTCAAATTTTAAAAAGTAAAAGAGTAGCTTTCATATAACATTTATATTTTATTATATTCAAAGATAATGAACTACATATTTCACTGAATTCATTTCTTTCTTTTGGAAATTATTTTTTGTTGATATTTTTAAATCCTCTTATGTTCCCATTCTTACCATTAGGTGGCAAGCATTTACCATTTTTTGGTGAAATAGTGATTCAATCTTTCCAGATGCTTATATTATGAATGTATCTGAGACAAATAACCTTTATATCTATACATGGCTGATTGTTAAGGAATAAAAACTTGATCAGGAGACAACAAAATGAATTTTTTGGCATATCTGAATTAGGTAAAGGAGGACAAGAGGAAGAAGGGCAATCAAACACCCCAAATTAAATTTATTTAAAAATATGATAATCACAAAACATATATTTTATAGTGTTAATCATAGATCTGTCATCATTTTTCAGTATCATGTCACATGCTCTAAGTACTGTTCCAATTCTGTAATTAGGTGCATGCTAAGTCGCTTCAGTTGTTTCCAATTCTTTGAGACCCCATGGACTGTAGCCTACCAGACTCCTCTGTCCATGAGATTCTCCAGGCAAGAACACTGGAGTGGGTTGCCATTTCCTTCTCCAGGGCATCTTCCTGGATGCAGGGACTGAACCCACATCTCTTATGCCTCCTGCATTGGCAGGCAGGTTCTTTACCACTAGCACAACCGGAAGATATTTAATTCATAACTGCTGTTTAACGCACCAACACTAAAGTTCATTCTGTTCAGGTTATTTCCTTCTTCACCCACTACGTTTCTTTTCAAGCCCAGAAATCCACTAAATACTACTCAGAGAATATTAAAACAAAATGCAAATAAAAACTGTCAGATATCTCTCTGAAACATTGATATTTCAAATACCTGTACTTTCTGGTTAATAAAACTATTATTTGGTAGATCAGTTCAAAATCAAAATTACATTGTATTTCATCAAGAAAACTTGGAAATAGAAGTGATGCTTGATCCTATTTTTCTTTAAAAATTATTTTTATCATCTGGGGCTTCCCTGGTGGCTCAGTGGTAAAGAATCCACCTTCCAATGCAGGAGGCATGGGTTCGGTCCCTGATCCAGGAAGATCCCACATGCAAGGACCAATTAAGCCCACGCGCCATAATTATCGAGCCTGTGCTGTTAGGCCTGTGGTTGCAGAAAGAGAAGTCACCGCAATGAGAAGCGTGCAAACTAGTGGGAATACCTCTTCCCCTTTTTCCTGGTGGGAAAAACTGAAGTCGCCCACCCCCCCCCCCAAAAAAAAAAAATTTCCTATTCAGTGTGCCCTTTGCTACAACCTTCAGGTTTCATTCCAGTGTCTCTGAGCTAAGTCGTGGAATACTGTTGGTAATGTAAATGACTATGAGAATGCAAATTGTGTCCTTAGAGGATGCAGAGAACCCACTCCAGTATTCTTGCCAGGAGAACCTCATGGACAGAGGATCCTGGAAGGTCTATGGGGTCACAAAGAGTTGGACACGACTTAGGACTGAACAACCAAGCACAACTAGAGAAAAGCCCTCGAGGTAACAAAGATCCCGCATAGCCAAAAATAAATAAATAACTTAAAAAAAAAAAAAAAACTAACTCAAAAAAATCATTTTATCATCTAAAAACTGATTGGGGTTTACAGTCCCCCATTTCTGGATTATAGGAAACAGGCTCCATTCAGCCTCCAGGACCTTCCCTGAGTTCCCAGGAGCAGGTTTAAACAGATGCTAATTAGGGAAGAGAGGAACAGTCAGAAGAAACATGTTGCAACCTAGGGGCAGAGTCCAGGTTCCCCCTCCAAGGATATACTTAACAGTATCTCTGAGCTGTTTCCCATATACTAAAACCCCCACCAGGTGGGAGAAATTAACAGCAGGATGCCCCCATGCCTACCAGCATGTTGACTCCAGACTGATTGGAACTGGAAGGTTGATGATGCTGATATTCACTTAACTTCTCACCAGCCCATTAGAACAATGTTCATGAGCTGATCACACCCTTTTTGAATCAAACTCCTCACTTCCCCCTCCAGGTCAGGACACATTTTGAAGGCATTAGCCTGCTGTGGCCCCCTTGCCTGGCAAAGCAGTAAAGCTGTTCACCTACTTCACCCAAAGCTCTCTGTCTCCGAGACTTAAATGAGTATCTGGGTTTGTGTGTGCGTTAGTCACTCAGTCCTGTCTGACTCTTTGTGATCCCATGCACTATAGCACACCAGGTTCCTCTGTCCATGAAATTCTCCAGGCAAGAATACTGCAGTGGGCTGCAATTTTCTTCTCCAAAGAGTCTGAGTTTGCCTTCATTCTCAGGGGCTCATTCTTCTGGCTCTGACTTGTATCTGAGATAAGGTTTTATTTTGTGCATTCAGACTCCATAACTTGCCCACTTTGCATCTTAATTACCTTCTCAAATTGTACATGGCTGGATGGGCTCACAGAACACATTACCACCCTACTCCTCTTAATCACTCCCTGCCTCAATTCTGCCTTCACACAGCCTCCTGATGTGAATAATGGCACCTCCTCAGCTCCAGGCTAAAGTTTTAGGGTCATATTTGGATCCTCTCTGCCCTGATGCCCTCAGCAAACTGTCCTGTAGGTCTGCCAGCTCTCTCTCAGCTCCAGTAATGTCTCCACTGGTATGACGGAATCATCTTTCACTGATGGTCTCCTACATGGATCCATGGGGACAGCGAACAGAGAAGCCTTGGTCATTTAAGTGTAAATCAGGTGGAGGTTCAGTTCAGTTCAGTCACTCAGTCATGTCCGACTCTTTGCGACCCCATGGACTGCAGTATGCCAGGCTTCCCTGTCCATTACCAAATCCCAGAGCTTACTCAAACACATGTCCATAGAGTCAGTGATGCCATCCAACCATCTCATCCTCTGTTGTCCCCTTCTCTTCCTGCCTTCAATCTTTCCCAGCATCAGGGTCTTTTCCAATGAGTGGGTTCTTTGCATTAGGTAGCCGAAGTATTGGAGTTTCAGCTTCAGCATCAGTCCTTCCAATGAATATTCAGGACTGATTTCCTTTAGGATGAACTAGATTGATCTCCTTGCAGTCCAAGGGACTCTCAAGAGTCTTCTCCAACACCACAGTTCAAAAGCATCAATTCTTCGGCGCTCAGCTTTCTTTATAGTCCAAATCTCACATCCATACATGACTACTGGAAAAACCATAGCTTTGACTAGATGGACCTTTGTTGGCAAAGTAATGTCTCTGCTTTTTAATATGCTGTCTAGGTAGGTTATAGCTTTTCTTCCAAGGAGCAAGTGTCTTTTAATTTCATGGCTGCAGTCACCATCTCCAGTGATTTTGGAACCCAAAACAATGAAGTCTGTCATTGTTTCCATTGTTTCCCCATCTATTTGCCATGAAGTGATGGGACCAGATGCCATGACTTTAGTTTTCTGAATGTTGAGTTTTAAGCCAACTTTTTCACTCTCCTCTTTAATGTTCATCAAGAGGCTCTTTAGTTCTTCTTCATTTTCTGCCATAAGGGTGGTGTCATCTGCATATCTGAGGTTATTGACATTTCTCCCAGCAATCTTGATTCCAGCTTGTGCTTCTTCCAGCCTGGCATTTCTCATGATGTACTCTGCATAAAAGTTAAATAAGCAGGGTGACAATATACAGCCTTGATGTACTCCTTTCCTGATTTGGAACCAGTCTGTTGTTCCATGTCCAGTTCTAACTGTTGCTTCTTGACCTGCATACAGATTTCTCAGGAGGCCAGTCAGGTGGCCTGGTATTCCCATCTCTTTCAGAATTTTCCACAGTTTGTTGTGATCCACACAGTCAAAGGCTTTGGCATAATCAATAAAGCAGAAGTAGATGTTTTTCTGGAACTCTCTTGCTTTTTTGATGATCCAGTGAATATTGGCAATTTGATCTCTGCTTCCTCTTCCTTTTCTAAATCCAGCTTTAAAATCTGGAAGTTCACGGTTCATGTATTGTTGAAGCCTGGCTTAGAGAATTTTGAGCATTACTTGGCTAGCATGTGAGATGAGTCCAATTGTGTGGTCATTTGAGCATTCTTTGGCATGGCCTTCCTTTGGGATTGGAATGAAAACTGCCCTTTTCCAGTCCTGTGGCCACTGCTGAGTTTTCCAAATTTGCTGACATATTGAGTGCAGCACTTTCACAGCATCATTTTTTGGGATTTGAAATAGCTCAACTCGAATTCTATCACCTCCTCTAGGCACAGTATGAAAAAGCAAAAAGGTATGACACTGAAAGATGAACTCCCCAGTTTGGTAGGTGCCCAATATGATACTGGATATCAGTGGAGAAGTAACTCCAGAAAGAATGAAGAGATGGAGCCAAAGCAAAAACAACACCCAGTTATGGATGTGATGAGTGATGGAAGTACAGTCTGATGCTGTAAAGAGCAATACTGCATAGGAACCTAGAATGTTATGTCCATGAATCAAGGCAAGTGGTCAAACAGGAGATGGCAAGAGTGGACAATGACATTTCAGGAAATGAGTGATCTGAAATGGACGGGAACGGGTGAATCTAACTCAGATGACCATTGTATCTACTACTGTGGGCAGGAGTCCCTTAGAAGAAGTGGTGTAGCCGTCATAGTAAACAAAAGAGTCCAAAATGCAGTACTTGGATGCAATCTCAAAAATGACAGTATGATCTCTGTTCATTTCCATAGCAAATCATTCAGTATCACAGTAATCTAAGTCTATGCCCTGACCAGTAATGCTGAAGAAGCTGAAGTTGAATGGTTTTATGAAAACCTACAAGACCTTCTAGAACTAACACCCCAAAAGATCACCTTTTCATCATAGGGGACTGGAATGCAAAAGTAGGAAGTCAAGAGCTCCCTGGAGTAACAGGCAAATTTGGCCTTGAAGTACAGAATGAAGCAGGGCAAAGCCTAACAGAGTTTTGCCAAGAGAACACACTGGTCATAGCAAACACTCTCTTCCAACAACACAAGAGAAGACTCTGCACATGGACATCACCAGATGGTCAACACCAAAATCAGACTGATTATATTCTTTGCAGCCAAAGATGGAGAAGCTCTATACAGTCAGCAAAAACAAGACCAGAGCTGACTGTGGCTCAGATCATGAACTCCTTATTGCCAAATTCAGACTTAAATTGAAGAAAGTAAGGAAAACCACTAGACCATTCAGGTATGACCTAAATCAAATCCCTTACGATGATACAGTGGAAGTGAGAAATAGATTTAAGGGCCTAGATCTGATAGGCAGAGTGCCTGAAGAACTATGGACAGAGGTTCATGACACTGTACAGAAGGCAGTGATCAAGACCATCCCCAAGAAAAGAAATGCAAAATGGTTGTCTGACAAGGCCTTACAAATAGCTGAGTAAAGAAGAGAAGCTAAAGGCAAAGGAGAAAAGGAAAGATATACCCATTTGAATGCAGAGTTTCAAAGACTAGCAAGGAGAGATAAGAAAGCCTTCCTCAGAGTTCAATGCAAAGAAATAGAGGAAAACAATAGAATGGGAAAGACTAGAGATCTCTTCAAGAAAATTAGAGATACCAAGGGAACATTTCTTGCAAAGATGGGCACAATAAAGGACAGAAATGGTATGGACCTAACAGAAGCAGAAGATATTAAGGAGAAGTGGCAAGAATACACAGAACTATACAAAAATGATCTTCACGACACAGATAATCATGATGGTGTGATCACTCACCTAGAGCCAGACATTCTGGAATGCGAAGTCAAGTGGGCCTTAGGAAACATCACTCCCTTTTAAAACACTCCAAAACCTTCCCAGTAAAGTGAGATCAAATCCCAAACTCCTTAGCACTGACTGTGTGTTTTGGGGTTTCTTTTGACACATGGATGCGTGCTCAGTCTCTAAACTGTCTCTGACTCTTTGGTACCCCATGGATGGTAGCCTGCCAGGCTCCTCTGTCCATAGGATTTCTAGGCAAGAATACTGGAATGGGTTGACATTTCCTCCTCCAGGGAATCTTCCCAACTGATGGAATGAACCCGTGTCTCCTGCATTGCAGGCAGATTCTTTCCTACTGAGCCACCTGGGAAGCTCCTTTTCCTTACCCAAGGTCTTACCCAGCTTCTCCCTGAGCTCCAGGGTTGCCCAAACCACCCAGGGCACTCATGTCCACATCGTTCTCCAGCACGTTACCTCATATTGTGTTTTTCCACAATTCTTATTAGGGTTTATCTTTTTAAATTAACTCACTTGCACATCATTAGCTTCCTTTTATAAGAATGAGAAGCAAGGGACTTGTTCTCCTCACTGCCTTATCACTGGGGCTCAGAACAACAGGTTCTATATTGTAGGTCCTTAAATACTTGCTAACTAGATATCTGAGCAAAACTCCTTTAAGTAGTAAAATGGATATGAAGTACCATCTTCTCATTAAATTCTAACAATGCTCTTAATTTCTAAGGAATAGCTAAATTTTTCTTATGGATTCGATGGAAGAAAATGTCTAAAACATCAGAGATCCCAATTATGAGTAAGCATCTGAGTCAGCGTTCAGGACTCAAAACCTGTATTAAAAAATGTATAGTCCGCCCCTCACCAACATGGCGGCGGGCCGGGAGTGCGCATGATCAGCTGTCCCTGGAGATACCCGAATCCGGAGAGGGAGAACACGGTCGGGGGAGATAGGCGGCATTTAAAAAAAAAAATTGTATAACTTGCTGCTAAGTATGATTTTTAATGGTGAGATCAGAATTATAGAGAAAGAAAAGGAAATACAGGCATACACACACACACACACACACACACACACATATATATATATATAGCCATTAGAATTGCCTCCTAAAACAAACGTTTTGTTTTTCCCAAAATGAGTGGAATAATTTCCCTGCCACCATACTTTAAACATGAAACGTATCTTGGGCTATGCCATTAGAGGAAATGCCATTTTACTTGAAAAATGCTGACTAGATGTGAGGCCAGAAATAGATTTGTGCATCTTCTCTTCATCTCTTTTATCATCTTCATATTTTTTTTTAAAAAATCAATATCTGCTTCCTAAACTCTATGTTCCAATGTGACTTAGTTATCAGTCAAGATATCCAGTATTTTTATTAAGCTATAGCTTAATCTTTTCTTTTCTAATACAAGAAGTTCTATCCACAATCTAATCCCACTCACATTTATTAGATCCCCAAATGTTTCCTCTAAAATTGCATATTCCTACAGTTCTAAGAAATATGCTATTACAAATAGAGAAGCATCTTCATGAGAATATTATAATGCATGTATAGAGACCACTTCCTTCCTCACAGAGGGCACTGACCACTTCATGATTTATCCATCCCATTGGATACCAAGAAATCATTACACAGTTTTATACTGTGATTATGTCTGCATTGGGTCAAGTACCTGATGATTTATGCATTGTGTGCAATTAGATATCGCTCTAGTTACAATAATTAGGATATTATATTTCTCTGGGGTCTGCACTCTGATTATTATTAGGACTTGGGGGTGGGGACCAGGGCTTGTTTTCATAGGTGATGAACGCATATTTGCAACAGTTGCTCGTATAGACTCAGCATTCTGTTCGGAGAAGGCAATGGCACCCCACTCTAGTACTCTTGCCTGGAAAATTCCATGGATGAGGAGCCTGGTGGGCTATAGTCCATGGGGTCATTAAGAGTCGGACACGACTGAGCGACTTCACTTTCACTTTTCACGTTCATGCATTGGAGAAGGAAATGGCAACCCACTCCAGTGTTCTTGCCTGGAGAATCCCAGGGACGGGGGAGCCTGGTGGGCTGCCATCTCTGGGGTCGCACAGAGTCGGACACGACTGAGGCGACTTAGCAGCAGCAGCAGCATTCTGTTAAAGACATTAACGCATATTTGGTTTCATTATTGAACATGACAACTCCCCAAAGGAGGACTTTCAGTGTTGTTGTTTAGTCACTCAGTCACAACTGACTCTTTGCCAATCCTTGGATGGTAGCCTGCCAGGCTCCCCTGTCCATGGGATTTCCCAGGCAAGAATTGGAGTAGGTTGCCATTTCTTTCTCCAGGAGATCTTCCTGACTTAGGGACGGAACCTAAGTCTCCTGTGTCTCCTACATTGGCAAGCAGGTTTTTACCACTGAGCATGCAGGGAAGTCCAGAACTTGGAGTAATTAAGAATTAAAGCCAAGCATCAATGGAGACCATAGCCTCAGGCTTGCAATTCTGTTAATTCAAAGACTAACGAATTACTGGGTTACTGGTCTTAATCTTTTAAAAATACACAAACTCACCACAGTGATGACTAAAGATCTCTATCAGGACAACGTCAATTTACACTTAATCTACCTCATAATTGGTCATTTGCTCCCTCTAGCACTTACAATTTTCTTTCCTTGATGAAATACATACAGACTATAATGCCGACAAAGGTCCATCTAGTCAAAGGTACGGTTTTTCCAGTAGTCATGTATGGATGTGAGAGTTGAACCATAAAGAAAGCTGAGTGCCAAAGAAATGATGCTTTTGAATTGTGCTGTTTGAGAAGACTATTGAGAGTCCCCCTCAAACCAGTCCATCCTAAAAGAAACCAGTCCTGAATATTCATTGGAAGGACTGATGCTGAAGCTGAAACTCCAATACTTTGGCCACCTGATGCGAAGAACTGACTCATTGGAAAAGACCCTGATGCTGGGAAAGATTGAAGGCAGAAGGAGAAGGGGACAACAGAGGATGAGATGGTTGGATGGCATCACTGACTCTATGGACATGAATTTGAACAAGCCCTGGGATTTGGTGATGGACAGGGAAGCCTGGTGTGCTGTAGTCCAAGAAGTCGCAAAGAGTCAGACATGACTGAATGACTGTATGGAATTGAACTGATAATGATTTTTGATCTCAGCACATGACCCAAACTTGTAAATGTGTTTGGCCTAGACTTTCCTAGAGGGAAAACTAAATATTACAGTTTTGATTAGATTACTATCAAAATTTTTTGGTGTATTTTTCCAGAGTGTTACTGAGCTCTGTGCACTTTTATAGTAATAATCAAAGTACAGTCGACACACTTTTTTTTTCATTTTAGGATCCATTAAATTTAGCTTATTGAGGTGATATGGTAATTTACTTGTGCATTACAAAACGGAGAATTTGTACTACCTAGGACAGAATGCAGACTGGGTATAAGCAGCAGCTGGCAGGCCAAACCACGTTCTAGACAAGACAGGATAGGGTAATAAAACTGAACAGTGAAATAATCACCGATTACCATGACAGAAGAGTAAGGATCCTACTACTATAAACAAAAGCTGAAGGGGTGGGGGGGAAACTATACAAGAAGAGAATTTGGTTTCTTAGAATGCAGGGTTTAAGTGCATGATATACTGAGGTACATGAGGAAGTATGTGGTGGGAGGAACAGAGTTCCAGATACAAGGGAATGCTTGCTGAGATGAGTCACACATTTGAATTTTGAATGAGTGCGGCTGCACCTTGAGAGGAGCAACCCTCTTACTCATCTTTGTGCCACCAGTGCCTGGTGCTTCCGTGTTTACTGAAGGAACAACACAACGAATGGAGGAACAGGAAGAAGTACCCTTGTCAAGGACTAGAACCTTCAAACTTCTTTCAAAAGAGAATAAAGATTATTATCAATATTTGTAGTGTATACTCAGACCAACCAGGTTATCCAGTGCACTTCTATATACGAATAACAAACTATCCAAAAGGGAAATTAAGAAAACAATCCCATCTACAATTACATCAAAATGAAGAAGATAACCTAGGAATGAATTTAAAGCAAGGAGATGAAAGACATGTACTTAACACATTGGTGAAGGAAGTCTCCCTTTTGATGATCAAAATCAACTAAGGATCTTATTTATATCTTCAAAATAACTTCTACCATATAATGTACTTTAATTAAAAAATCATATCTCAAGCTACTCAGGTTCTGCCTATCTCAAGGGGAGAAAGGTTGTAAGACTCCAATACTTTGACCACTGATGCAAAGAGTCAACTCATTGGAAAAGACCCTGATGCTGGGAAAGGCTGAAGGCAGGAGGAGAAGGGGATGGCAGAAGAGGAGATGGTTGGATGGCATCACTGATTCAATGGACATGAGTTTGAGCAAACTCCATGAGATGGCTAAGGACAGGGAAGTCTGGCATGCTGCAGTCCATGGGGTCGCAAAGAGTCAGACACAGCTTACTGACTGAACAACAACAAATATTGAGAGGTGGAAATATTTTGGATCATCTCAGAATTCTGCCTTCCACAGAACCTTTCAACTCAACTCCTCTTTGAAATTAAAAGTTACTATATATATATAGTTTATTTTACAATAAAGAAATATATATATTGAAATATATATTGAAATTATATATATCAATATATATATTGAAATTATATATATATCAATATATATAATTTCAATATATATATTTCAATATATATATATTGAATCTAAACCTGTAGTTTAGATTCTATCTTCTTTTGCCATAAAATGATATGAAACTAAATATATAATCTCATTTTAGCAAAGTATTCCCACATCCTTAAAGTGAACAATTTTCTTTTCATCTCTTTTTAGTTGCATGTCTGTTTTTATCAGAAATACGCTGCACATTAATCAAGCATTAAGTGATTGAGATTTTATTGTGGTCTAAATAAGAGTAGAAGAACAGTTGAATGTGGAGCTTGAAAAGTCACCATGAGGTAGTACTCAGGGTATTCTTTCATTTCAGTTGCTGCAAATTCTTGAAACACAGGAAAAGACCGGCTCAGAAAGTCTGACTTGTGACTCACGGTGAAGAGGTACACTTCACTAATGTCTCCATTATGCATATCAAATACTTAACCATACAGTTCTATCATAATTGATCACGCATTTTCATATATAAGTATGCTCAAAGTTGAAATTATACCAATTCTAATCAATTTTTAAAAAATCTGAATGATTATTCAGAGCAAGACAATGTCTTTATATAAAGTGATGCAAATGTGTAAAACTCTATCCTTACAGGCAATCTGAAATTGAGTTACCAAAATAAAGTATAACACACTTTCAATATCACTGTAAGAATTATTCGAAGTGTTCTATGTTTATGTCAAGTTGGATTCATTCTTCTTTATCCTCAATTGTGTTTCTAATCTGATTTTTTCCTCCTATTTGTTGATTTTTGACCCAAGAAAGCAAATGAGTCACAATGGTTAATATATTTTCTTCTTCATTTCAGAATACATTTAAATTTAAATTAGTCATCTTTCTTAGAGAACACCATCCAAGGTTATTAATAATATATTAAAATTTGAGATCTTTTTGGGTACCTATATGTGCTTTCATCTCCGTTAGATGGACTGTTTGAGAGGACTGAGATTGTGAGTAATCTGCATACAAAATGCCAGTATTAAAAAGACTATAATCAAGTAAGACAGTGCCTCTTTGGTGATAATACTATTTTTTTTTCCTCTAGTTGCTAGGTTTCAAAGTTGCTCTGTGGGGTAAAGTCTGGATACTATTCCTCTGAAGCCAGTGTCTTTGAGCAGCAGCCAGCAGCAGTGTGATACTATTAATCAAGGCAGCCATCTCAGGTAGAGCTGAGAAAAGGCTGAGTTGAACAGTCAGCAAGACAGTGCGGGCAGGAGTATGCTATTTATGGGAGTGATCCAGTGAAGACATCACATTATTCCTCAGGACACAGTTGAAGGTAAATACTTCTCCATTCAGTGATCTTATAGTCCCCCCATTATGCTAGACGATGTTTGTTGTTGCTGCAAATGCTGGCATTTAACCCAGACTTTTAAAATGCCTCTAATGTGCATGGGAAACCTCAACATCTGATGACTCACAGTAAGAATTTCTGTACCTCTCTTACACACTCATCCTTTGTCTTTTCTGTGATTTATTCAGACACAATGGACATGAGTTTGAGCACACCCTGAAAGATAGTGAAGGACAGGGAAGCCCAGTGTGCTGCAGTCCATGGGGTTGCATAGAGTTGAACACAATTTAGCAACTGAACAAAAACAACGAACAACAACAGATTCAAATGCAAAAATAAAAATGATTTGAAAATACATTCCCACTGGCATCCGTTAGTTCCTGGGTTCATATTTCGAGAACAGAAGCCCCTTGTCATGACTCTACTTTAGTCTGATGTTTATGGTAATGGACGATGCTGTACAATGTATGATTACAGAATGTAACCATGAAACATAAGTGTAAGATGCATTAAGTAAGACAGAAGAATGAAAATTCAGTTTGTAAAGCAAGTAAAACTATGCTGACAAATATGTGTCATGAGTGATGCATAAGTGCAATCTGCTTTTAACATCATTATCATCTTTAGAAAGTGGGAGCTTTGCTTATTCCTTAAAGATGACAAAGGTATCCATGGAGACCTGCCAAGATCAGGATTCAGGTCTTACATTCTCGCTTCAGTGCCGTTAACAAATCATTGAGCATGGGGTTGAGGGTATTCAGGGGAAGTCAGTTAACCTTCCCTGGGTCTTTTCTTTTTCTGTTTGAATTCATAAAGTGTTTGGGATTGAAATACATGACTTCTTATCTAACCTCTTCTTATCTAAGCTCTTATCTAACCTCTAAAATATCTTAGAGCCCTAAAAAAGACATTTTGACAGACATTAGAATATTATTGAATATGCCCTAAAGCACCTCTCAACACTGAACTGGGGATACCATCTAAGAAATGTGTGAACTAAGAAAAATATCAAGGTGCTTTCTCACTATTAGAGTAAGCAAGGGCTGGTCACTGGTTCACATCTCTAATCTTTACTGCATATGTGTGTGCTGTGCTCACTCGTGCCCTATTCTTTGTGGCCCCATGGACTGTAGCCCCCCAGGCTCCTCTGTCCGTGGGATTCTCCGAGCAAGAATACTGGGGTGGGTTGCTATTTCCTTCTTCAGGGCATCTTCCTGACCCTGGGATTGAACCTGCGTCTTTTACATCTCCAGCATTGGTAGGCGGGTTCTTTACCTCTAGTACCATCTGGGAAGCACGATACATACACAGTATGATACAATCCCATCATTCTTTAAATAAGTAGAACTTTAAAGACTCACGGATCTCCACCTTTGAATTGAAAGGCGCTTCGTCTTCCCTCCCCCCTGTCCAGCCTAGACACTTCCCCTACACCGTTCACATCTGATGAGAACCCATTTCTCATATATTTTCCATGGAAGTTCATTCAATGTTGTAATATCACACTTTCTATGAGCTAGACACTTTTCCCTGAATCACAGTCAAATGGCTTCATATAATTAATTTAACATTAATCTTACTTCTCAGACATTAATCCATACCACCACTCCCCCAAGTTTAAGGTAGCTGTCACATTTTGGACAAAAGAAATCTCTAGGATAGGGATACCTTCTCCTTTAGCCTTTCCCCCTGACTCTAAATGCTTCTGCATCTGGATCAGCCGCTCCTAGCTAATTACTCTGCTCTCATTAATAACACTCAGAAAATAACAGGCTGTGCAATTTGCATTTTGACCACTGCAGCTTCCTGTGAGAGTATCTCCTCTGAGCTGCTTATTGCACATCTGTTAACACAAGCTAAGACTGCATTAGATATTGTTGTCAATTATTTTTAAAAAGTATTGGCTTCTATTGAGGTTAAATGAAATAAAATCTTAGGAAATCCTGAAGTCTGGGTTCCTTTGCTTGACATATGAAATGTAAGAAGACATTTTGTAATTTATCCTTACTAAATTATAGTGCAGTTTTGATAAAAATTGCATATTTTGTAATATTTTAATGACTTTATTATATCATTTAATGCATTAACTAGACCTGCCATATATGTTAAACTAGAAAGAAGTTCTTAGTCTATAATTATCCAAGGCTGATAAAAATATTGAATAAGGTATAATCTGATCCTCACCAAAAGCACAATCGATTGGATTTAGAAGAGTACTCATTGATGAAAACACCACATGTGCTATCTTCTAGCCTGAATTGATTTAAATTCTAAGCAAAAAAATGAGGTTTTTTTCCTCCAGATATCTTGCTGAAATAAAGATGTACTACCTCTAACATTTTGATCAGTTCCTGAAAGGAAGACCAAGATAACAACTTGCTGTTTAAATTTGCAACAATCCAGGATGGGAGACTTAATCTGTGATGGTATCAAGATTCAGAAAGACTGAGGGACATTCCCTCCTTCTGGTGCCATAGAATTCTCCAACTGGGTAAGTAGAGAGCAATTTAAAGCCAAAACCATCCATTCATAGTGCAAAGCAATCATCTGGTACATTTAACATTTTTGGATTAAAAAAAAAAGATAGTGGCTGCTGCAGCTAACTTTGAGAAATCCTTGACATTTCAAAAACATTTTGTCTTTTTTTTTTCTTATGTACAGTTTCAAATGACAAGGTACTGATTCCATAAAGCCGAATTTCTTGGGGTTATTTTTCATTTGCATACATTTATCAAGCATAAATTACTCAGGGTTTCTGAAGAACATTCCAAATATATGTCTATTCATATGACTCATTACTTGTAAGAACATGATTTTCTAAAATTGCTGTGCTTTTGCCCATGACTCTGGGTATCATCCATTGTGCCATTTAAACTATTTTCTGGAACTTTTTCTGTTTACTCTCTTCCCAATCAATTCTTCCTCTTCATCTAGTTCACCTGGAACTCTTCAGTCACAGACCTATTTAAAATCAATGGGACTGCAAGAGAAGCTTACTAAAGAGAACCTACCAAATATTTTTACAAAGATTTTTAAGATTTAAACTCAAACATCATCGGAAACTGCTGCCTCCGTTCCCTGGCTTCCTAAGATCTAACCCAAAGACAAATAGAATTAATCATACCCCAGTTTAGCAGTGTGAAATGTCTTAAGTAAGGCTACAGTGAATATGCTGATAACTGTGTTGCTGTGTTAGTCCCTAAGTCCTGTCTGACTCTGTGCGACCCCATGGATTTTAGCCCACCAGGCTCCACTGTCCATGGGATACTCCAGGCAAGAGGACTGGAGTGGGTTGCCATTTCCTACTCCAGGGAATCTACCTAACCCAGGGATCCAACCCGGGTTTCCTGCATTGCAAGCAGAGTCTTTACCATCTGAGTCACCAGGGAAGCCCTGCATATGCTGATGTAAGTAATCAAAAGGCCATATGTAACTCTCCTGTTTCTGGATCAAAGAGAAGGAAAGGGAATCTAAGCGGTTTGAACAACTTATTAAGGCTCAAGCTGCATGAAGGAAACACCATTCACAGTGCATGAGATCTGCACCCTCCGACCCACTGGAAGGCCGAGCAGCGAAGAGCGGAGACACTTACGTTCTTGGAAGGACGTGAAGAGCATCTGGAAGCGGCTGTTGCGGCTGCCCTCGTCAGCCCACATGCGGATGACCCCGAGCCCCGTGCGGAGCATCACGTCGTTGGCCACCGTGCTGCAGAACTTGGCTTTCAGGTCCTCCACCGAGCTGCTTCCGTCATACACTGCCACGAAGTTCCTCTTGCATTCGTTGGAATTCTGCATCTCATAGTCCAAGAACCGTAAGTAGATCTGTAAAACAACAAGGAAGATGCGATAATTTCCCTGAAAAGAGGGAAGTAGCTCAGTAAGCACCAGGGCTTCCTTTCTCTTCCTCAGTCTCACAAGACAAGCTTGATTGCAATCAGTCTTATTATTTTGTCCCTGTGGGTGGTAGAAAGTAAAGACCTATATCACTCAGATCAACTTCTGCTTAATACTTTTTTCAAATGTTATTACCCCTTCTTTTAGGTATTTTTACCCAAATAATCCTTATGTCTTCTCTTTTCTGGAATCAGTTATTAGTTTTCATACTTACTGTTTTATTTTAATCAGCACAAACGTGTTTTAAATATTGTTGATATATTCTTGTTAGAGTTCCATGACTTCAATTTATTTCTAAAAATGCGTGGAAATGCAACATTTGTACTAATATCAAACAAAACCAGGAATGGCATCAAAAGATAGTCTCTACTTTTACTTTGTTTAAATTATTTCACATAACTACACTGCTTCATTTTTAAGATAGAGTATATGTATTTTAAAATACAGCTAAATCTGTGGTCATTCTAACCATAACACAGAGTCAAACCATCTAGTTAAGTCCATATAAATAAAAATTAAATTAACACTTAATAGGTAAAATGGACTGTACAACCTGCTTTAGAGATTATTGTTAAATACTCCCCCAAACTCTATAAAGTGGTGCATTTATTATTATATTCAGGAAATGCAGACTTGGATGATATAAATTACAAATTAGACACAGGGTCCCTCAAGCCAGTCTGTAGTCCTTTTATCATATTACACTGCTTCAGACATACTGTTTTAAGAGCAACAGACATTACTTGACTCTCCATGAATTTGCATTAAAAACTGAAAGCAATTAATCCAACCAATGACAAATATATATAATGGACTACTACTCAGCCACAAAAAAGAATGAAATCCTGCCATTTGAAGTAACATGAATGGACCCCAAAGGTATCATGCTGTACGAAGTTAGGTAGAGAAATACAGACATTATTTCACACATATGTGGCATCTAAAAACCAAACTAAACACAGTTTAAAAAAAATCAGTCTGTTAGATAGAAAACAACAAAACCAAACCAGAATAGTTGTTACCAAAGGGGAAGTGAGTTGAGGGTGGGCAAGATAGATAAACGGGGTCAACCATATGGTGATGGATGGTAACTGGTCTTGAGGCGGCGATGACCTTGCAGAGTATGTAGGTGGCGAATTATAGTGTCGTATGCCTGTAACTCATGTAACAATAATATTAAAAGATGACTTCTTCCATTCTCCAACCACAGTGGCATTAATCTCCCTTTGTGCTACAATAGTATTTTGAACATACTTTAAGCTTTAGTTACAGGTCATCCGTAACTTTTGTTGAACTGTGTGCTCCTAAAAAGCTGGGACACTGGTGTACTTATTTTATTTTCAGTGTTTGACCATGTGTTATGTATGTTAAACACTCACCATAAAATTTAATGGATGTACGTTTAAT
Organism: Bos indicus x Bos taurus; assembly: GCF_003369695.1. Lineage (NCBI taxonomy): Eukaryota > Metazoa > Chordata > Mammalia > Artiodactyla > Bovidae > Bos > Bos indicus x Bos taurus. Next base: position 5,361,143 of record NC_040099.1, on the reverse strand, counting down.
GACTGACTATAATTTTGTTTTCTTTATTGACTTCATTTTTTCAGCATCCATCACATATCTATTGGGCACCTACACACCAGACTTTGAGTGCTATAAATCATGATAATTATATATATAATAAATGACAATTTATTATTTGCAGAGGAAATGGTATGCAATAATTCTCAAGACAAGTTATTTATAATATAACTCTAAATTATGACATAAAAGCATATATGTAGTATGATGTAGACGTATAACGAACTGACTGAGTAAAATGTGAATCTTTAGTCAGGAAATCTTCATATAGTTCTCAGGAGTAAGAACAAAACAGTAAATAGGGAGAAATAGACAAAACTGAGAAGTAATGGCAAACACCATAGTTTTATTATGCTTTGTATGGTGAGAAGGTTTTCATGTATATGTGATCTGTAAAATCTCAGTTGGAAGCTATACCAAAACTCCCAAATACTTTATACTGATTTTAAATTAAGTGACATTGTTGTTGCTGTTGTTTAGTTGCTCAGTCATGTCCAATGGCTCCTCTGTCTTTGGGATTTCCCAGGCAAGAATACTGGAGTCATTCCCTTCTCCAGGAGATCTTCCTGACCTAGGGATTGAGCCTGGGTCTCCTGCATTGGCAGGTGGATTCTTTACTACTGACCCACCATTACTACAGCCTTATAAAACCTGTAGCCTAAGAAAACCTCCTGTTTATCATTCCCAGGTTATTGCTTTATCTTATTCTTTCAAAAGTTCAAATATTACTCATGTAGCCTATCTTAGATCTACTCTTCCCAACCAAATATTGCATTTCAGAAAATTATCCAGAAAATTCTACTGTCCATCCTAGGAAGGTATATCTGCAAATATCAAACAAGTTTCTACTAACTAGTTTGTTTTTCAAATTTTCACATGGATTTGTACAAAGGAATTGTATCTGTCATTCACATGATCTTTGCCAGGAAGCAAAGGAGACCAAATAGCTTACTTAAGGAAAATAAATCAATATGAGAAACTTAAACAGGATTAAAATCCTGAACTCTTATTTTAAAGATCTTTTCATTAGGCCCATCCTGATTAAAAGTAAACAAATTGAAAACTGTATAAAAATATAAATAACTATAAAGTCTAAGTATTCTTGGAAGGTAGAAGAACTTAAATGCAACAAAAATCAAATATATATTTATATTCTCAAATAGTACACAATGATTCCAGCATATTTAATTAGCCCTCAGGGTAATATGCAATTAGAATTGTAAACACACGTAGTTCATAATAGAAGACACTGAGCAGAGTGACTGAAAATGCCTCCCTCCAGTGTTCTTACAAAATTATAAGAAACAAACATGATGCCCACAGAAAGAAAAATAATTAAGGTGATTGTTCAACTAATTCAAGAAAGAAAGATTTTTGATTGTGTCATATTTTCAGGTTGATTCAGGGGTGAATATGTCTGGACAATTATTTCAGGTTTCTTTCTGACTCTGAATAAAGAAACAAAACTTAAAATGCTAACTATTTGCATCGTACATTGACAATAACTCAAGACACTGTGCAAAGGCATTATCTCACTCAAATCTCTCCGATAGCGATGCACACTATTATCAAAACTATTTTAAGATAAGATGACATTTAAAAAAGCAAAGTGATGCTCTTAAAGCAACACAGGACCTTAAGTAATAGATCAGTATTCAACTCAGTTCTGCCTGACACTTTTCTCCTTGGTACCAAACTTTGCAGACTCAGATAAATTTTTTTGAAAATGTTCAGACTGATAGTCCAGAAAGAAAGTTATAGTCCTAAACAAAAACAAACTACAACAAAATCAACAAGTAAGCAAGCAAAACAAACCATTTCTATTTTTCTTAAGGGACTAAGAAACATACTGATGATTGACATATGAATGAAATTCACAGAAAACAAATGTGTCCCTTTGAAATAAATGGCTGTTTTAAATTTTCTTTAAAAATAAGATTATCTTATAGAAGAACATTGATATAATTAAAAAGGTGATTTGCATAGTTAGCCCTTGTTTTCTCATTTGACATTTTCCATGGGAGGTGAATGGTGTGCACTCTTACAAGAACCTGCATGGCTGAAGTGGAAGAACTTTCTATATTTAAAGACCATACTTATTAGAGCTATTTCAAATCCTAAAAGATGATACTCTGAAACTGCTGCACTCAATATGCCAGCAAATTTGAAAAACTCAGCAGTGGCCACAGGACTGGAAAAGGTCAGTTTTCATTCCAATCCCAAAGAAAGGCAATGCCAAAGAATGCTCAGACTACCACACAATTGCACTCATCTCACACGCTAGTAAAGTAATGCTCAAAATTCTCCAAGCCAGGCTTCAACAGTATGTGAACCATGAACTTCCAGATGTTCAAGCTGGATTTAGAAAAGGCAGAGGAACCAGAGATCAAATTGCCAACATCCATTGGATCATCAAAAAGGAAGAGAGTTCCAGAAAAACATCTACTTCTGCTTTATTGACTATGCCAAAGCCTTTGACTCTGTGGATCACAGTAAACTGCGAAAAACTCTTCAAGAGATGGGAATACCTGTAACCTGACCTACCCTCTAAGAAATCTGTATTCAGGTCAGGAAGCAACAGTTAGAACTGGACATGGAACAACAGACTGGTTCCGAATAAGAAAAGGAGTACGTCAAGGCTATATATTGTCACCCTGCTTATTTAACTTATATACAGAGTTGCTGCTGCTAAGTCACTTCAGTTGTGTCCAACTCTGTGCGACCCCATAGACGGCAGCCCACCAGACTCCCCCATCCCTGGGATTCTCCAGGCAAGAACACTGGAGTGGGTTGCCATTTCCTTCTCCAATGCATGAAAGTGAAAACTGAAAGTGAAGTCGCTCAGTCGTGTCTGACTCTTAGCGACCCCATGGACTGCTGCCTACCAGGCTCCTCCATCCATGGGCTTTTCCAGGCAAGAGTACCAAAGTGGGGTGCCATTGCCAGGCTGGATGAAACACAAGCTGGAATCAAGATTGCTGGGAGAAATACCAATAACCTCAGATATGCAGATGACACCACCCTTAAGGCAGAAAGCAAAAAAGAACTAAAGAGTCTCTTGATGAAGTCAAAGAGGAGAGTGAAAAAGCTGGCTTAAAACTCAACATTCAGAAAACTAAGATCACGGCATCTGGTCCCATAACTTCATGGCAAATAGATGGAGAAACAATGGAAACAGTGAGAAACTTTATATTTTGGGGGCTCCAAAATCACTGCAGATGGTGACTGAAGCCATGAAATTAAAAGACATTTGCTCTTTGGATGAAAAGTTATGACCAACCTAGACAACATATTAAAAAGCAGAAACATTACTTTGCCAACAAAGGTCTGTCTAGTCAAAGCTTTGGTTTTTCCAGTTGTCATATATGGATGTGAGAGTTGGACTATAACGAAAGCTGAGTGCTAAAGAATTGATGCTTTTGAACTGTGGTATTGGAGAAGACTCTTGAGAGTCCCTTGGACAGCAAGGAGATCCAACCAGTCCATCCTAAAGGAAACCAGTCCTGAATATTCATTGGAGCGACTGATGCTGAAGCTGAAACTCCAGTACTTCAGCCACCTGTTGTGAAGAACTGACTCACTGCAAAAGACCCTAATGCTGGGAAAGACTGAAGGCGGGAAGAGAATTGGGCAACAGAGGATGAGATGGCCGGATGGCATGATTGACTCAATGGATGTGAGTTTGAGTAAACTCCGGGAGTTGGTGATGGAGAGAGAAGCCTGGCGTGCTGCAGTCCATGGGGTTGCAAAGAGTCAGACACGACTGAGCAACTGAACTAAACTTATTAGAATGCTATCCATAGAGGAATTGAACAATTACATTCACTGGATATTATATCGGAGAAGGCAATGGCACCCCACTCCAGTACTCTTGCTTGTAAAATCCCATGGATGGAGGAGCCAGGTGGGCTGCAGTCCATGGGGTCGCTAAGAGTTGGACACGACTGAGAGACTTCACTTTGACTTTTCAGTTTCATGCATTGGAGAAGGAAATGGCAACCCACTCCAGTATTCTTGCCTGGAGAATCCCAGGGACGGGGGAGCCTGGTGGGCTGCCGTCTATGGGGTCGCACAGAGTCGGACAGGACTGAAGTGACTTAGCAGCAGCAGGATATTATATATTTAAAAAATTTTTTTTAAAATTTTAAAAATAAATAAAATATCCAATGATAATTAGCTTTACTGGGTACAGAGTTGTTACTGCACAAACCAAATCCATTAACTAGACCAGTGATCAAGTTTTCCCATTCTAGCTATAGTATATAGCACATTAAAAAAACCTTCCCACATTAGGATTTAAATGATATTTTGTCAGCTTAAAGCTCATGCCATAATATTACTAAGGAGAAAAATGCCATGTGACAGTGTTTTACTTAAGGTCGAAAACAATAGAAAGCTTGTTAGTGTGTCTGCTGAAGAAAAGAGAAAGTGATAAACAGAATCATATATAACTTCAGTAAAATAGTCAGATTGCAATCTTTCTCAGTGCATCATTTTGATGAATTCTTCTTTCTAATCAATCACAAAGAGTTTGAGCTGACAAAATGATTTGTGGAATAGGACTTGGGAGGCTTCAGAACATATAAGCAATTTCTAGTAATGTCTGTCTTCCAAGTCACACTAATAGGAGAGTAGAATCCCTTTTGCATATTTAAACCAAGGATATCTGGCTAACAATTTACTAACTTAATACACTTGCAAACATTTACTATCAACCATTCAACCTGCTTCCATCGTCTGTCTCCCAGTGATGTGCGAAAGACAAACACTGTTCGGGGTCATGTTTTAAGACTTGCCAGAACGGTTTTGTCCATGATAAATATAAACTAAACACACCACAGTCTGAGAAACACTGACTACAGTTTCAATATTACTTTACATTTTGATAGATAAAGCTACATTCTAAAAAGCTTGTTGCCCAGGACTTCTGTGGTTGCTGTTTGTGGCTGGACTTACAGGGCCTTCTAATTTTAAGTAGTATACCCCATGAATTTGGAGGAGAGCAGCATGCCCTTTATTCAGAGGAGAAAACCAGAACATCATACTGTGTTCTGAAGTGTTGAAAAAACACACACTCCACACAACAAACCCAGATAAAACAACATTAATGTGATTTTCTGGCCTGCACAGACAAGCATCTCAGTAACTTTCCAAAATCTGATGCTACAAACTGTGATTTCATTTAAAAACAAAGTTGAAGCATAACACTGTCATAGGTAGTTCTCTTGTCAGTTAAAATTTTCATGTGGTTCATCCAATTTTTATTTTAATTTTTGGAGATAATAAGGGCAGGCTCAGTCTTTAGAGCCTCTAAGCTTACCATTGTCATCAGTTTTTGCTGCTACCCTTTGCTTATGCATTAATTTTCTCCTTGCTCCCATAACAAGTCACCACAAAGTGAGCAGCTTTAAACAATGTTGTTGTGTGGTTGTGCTCAGTCGTTCAGTCTTTGCGACTCCATGGATTATAACCTGCCAGGCTCCTCTGTCCATAGGATTCCCCAGGCAAGAATACTGAGTGTGTTACCATTTCCTCCTCCAGGGGATCTTCCCAACCCAGGGATCGAACCCACGTGTCTTGCATCTCCTGCATTGGCTGGTGGATTCTTTGCCACTGCCCTCCCTGGGAAGTCTGCTTTAAATAATGCCCATGTATTATCTCTAAGTTCTGTAGGTCAGAAGTATTGGTGAGCTGCACTGTGTTCTTTGCTAAGGTCACATGAGTCTGAAAACTCAACTTCACTACAAAATATTAATTTATTGTATTTGTAAATTTGTTCTTTTTTGTCTTAATATTATTCACAACATTTTGAATTAAGTAACATTTAAAAAATTATTTTGAAGCTTTAAATGACGGATAGTTAATAAAAGTTATAGTTTTATCCTCCCCAAACCTTAATTATTAAATAAATAATCTTAAATTTATATACGTTTATAAGTCTTTTGACTTATTTATTTTCCTGTCTTAACAAAGTTGTTGATTTCCCCAAACACTGTGGTTTTGTGACATCACACTGGATTGGGGGTCAAGAGAGCAACTTGCTTCAATCCTTCTACTAACTAATCAAATATCTGAGCAGTTAGTTATCATAGATTCATCAGGTTTTGGTCTTAAAAGGAGGTTAGTATTATCTATGCCAAAGAATAACTTGACTTTTTAATTATTATACAAAATCCCAGCCAAACTTTATTGGATTCCTCCCATGAATTCTCAACTTGATCTTTGGACATCTCCATTATTAAAATAAAAAACAAAAACCTTCTTTATATTTAATATTTCTCTAGATCCAAGCATTCAAATAAATTGCAGTACTTAAAAAACATGCGAATTAAGTCTTATCCTCTTAATTCTATTTCCTGACGGTTCTTTAAATGTTTATAGATTGTCACTATGTCCAGTTATATATATATATACACACATATATATATATATATGTATATATATCAGTTTATTTTTTCCATGACTGTTAACTGAATGACAGATTTTTCCTGGCACTGGGTACCTAGAGAGAAGGGCCTTCCCAGATGGCACTAGTGGTCAAGAACCCACCTGTTAATGCAGGTAGACGTAAGAGACACAGGTTCCATCCCTGGGTTGGAAAGATGCCCTGGAGGAGGGCACAGCAACCCACTCCAGTATTCTTGCCTAGAGAATCCCATGGACAGAGAAGTCTGGCAGGCTGCAGTCCATAGGGTTGCAGAGTTGGACATGACTGAAGTGACTTACACACACATGCATGTACCTAGAGAGAAATAAGGTCCAACCTTCACGAAATTAACATTGTTACCATAAGTGGCTCATCCAATATCCTTCCTTAGTGGTTCTTTACTGAACCAGATCCAGAACGAGACACAATTAATATGCTCCAGTCTCACTTGCTCTAGAATCTATATGAAAGCCAAAGAGTTGCTTGCTCTTGCTGCTGCTGCTACTGCTAAGTCACTTCAGTCGTGTCTGACTCTGTGTGACCCCATAGACAGCAGCCCACCAGGCTCCCCCGTCCCGGGGATTCTCCAGGCAAGAACACTGGAGTGGGTTGCCTTTTCCTTCTCCAATGTGTGAAAGTGAAAAGTGAAAGTGAAGTCGCTCAGTCGTGTCAGACTCGTAGCAACCCCATGGACCGCAGCCCACCAGGCTCCTCTGTCCATGGGATTTTCCACGCAAGAGTACCTGTGTGGCCTGCCATTGCCTACTCTGAAAGAGTTGCTTACAGATACATATTTCAACATCTCATTGTTAACCAACTTCACTATCCTGACTCTGCTTATTCATCTGTTAAACACACTTATCAGTAATGGATTTCCAACTTTCTTTCTGGCTCTGGTATTCCAATTTCTAAGAAATCTGGGTTAATCACATTCTAATTAAAGGCAATCATCTGTATTATAATTCTCAAACAAAGGCGGTATCAGATAGTGTATTTTCTATTTATGAAAGGGCTGAGAAGCGACATACACTTGACGTAAATTTTAATGGAACCCCAGTAAGCTATTTAGCACTTTCATTGTGTAATATGCTGCAGTCACCAGTTATCATTCACATATTCACAGGAGCCATTTCAAGCTTAACTTGTGCTTTGATAGTCTGTTCTCCTAGGCTGCTAGGACCTCCATATAAATAGAAACCCCAAGTAAAGCGTCATCTCCACTTCTTGCTTTTTTCGACAGTTATTCAAAGCCACTTCCTATCCCCTAACCTTTAATTTAACAGAGAAGGCCTGTCACAATAGAGCCATCTTTGTCCAGCTCTGCAGGCGGCTTCCCCTTTGGGTCACAGAATGCCAGATTCTGTAGCAGGCAGGTACACTTGGCATTGTTCTGGGATTTTACAAAAGATGGTCTATTTACCAGCTGGAAGGAAACGGTGTGTGCGCTTTCACTGACACCCTCTCTTTGACACTGCGGTGACAATGATGCCAGTTATGACCATGAGGTGGGGCTCAGATACTTCCTGTTGAAAAAAAAATCTAAAATAGCTTTCACTCATAGAGTTGAAGGAAAATGAATAGCACACGTGAATCCACGAATTAAGTAAGAACATAATAAACTGCAATTGAACTCTCACATAATCTTTGTAGTAGGTTGGGTTTTATGTCCCCAGTAGCCTTGGATTTTTCTAATGGAAATATTACTATGTCTTTGGCCATAAATCATAATTTTAACAAAGTTAATTAACCTTTTAAAAGAATTGTTCTGATGCAGAGAGACCTGTAGTGGTAAAGCTGGAAAGTGGACTATGGTCTGAATCTCCATCACCAGAAGTTTGGGAAAAATATGCCACACTTCCAAATTATATGCAAACCCCAAAGACATATGCATAGGAAATCAAGAGAAGAAAGATAAAAATATTTCCTGAAATATTTCCTGAAATATTCCTCCAACTCACATGGAGATGAGTCTTATTTTTCCCTCACTTGGAATATCTAGCCACAAATTCTTTCATATCTAGCCTGGGGTGACAACTCTGTCCTTTCTAGACAAGGAAGATCTGTTTTTTTGAAACATCTGACCACATCACTTTGCTGTTTCACAGTCTTGTATGTATCACGAAGAGGAGGGCATGGCAAGCCACTCCAGTATTCTTGACTGGAGAATCCCATGGATGGAGGAGCCTGGCGGGCTATGGTCCGTGAGGTCTCAGAGTCGGACATGACTGAAGGGACTTGGCACACACATACGCACATGCATCACTAAGGCTCTCAGGATGAATCTGGGCTCTTGAAGGGCACTAACAGAATCCTTCAGCTTAACGATTCACCTCCGGAATTCTGCTTTCACGTGGTCACATGCAGTTAATCCCCGAGAGTGGGGATCTCTTATGATCCCATGACCTTAGGGAAGCTATTTACTCTACCTATCAAGGCAAGTCCCACCCTGTCTACCTAAGAGCATCATTCCTCATCAAAACTCAGAAGATGCCTTGCAATGCAACTTGATCCTACCTTTGATTCCCCTCACCAGGGGCAAGTGGTCTTCTCCTTCACTCTACTACACCTTATAAATACCTCAATGATCTTATTTCATGGATTATTTTGATACATAGTTGTCTAAAAATTAAACTGGAGATATGACAGCATAATTTTTCATTTCTTCACCATAGTGCTTGAGAGTTTATATACATACTAGGCCAATTAATTAAATGACAAACTGTTCAACTTCAATAAACCAGCAACTCTAAATCTAACAAATCAGTAAAGCCTTATTGTAACTATATTCTACTTCTAAAGGATGACAATAAAGGGAGAATAAGCAAATAATCAACACACTAAACCAGTGATTGCTACTGGTACAAAATTCTCATCCCAGTATTTCTTAAGACACATCCATAATAGCATGAATAGAGTTGTCCTAAACAAGTGTTTCCAAAACAGAGATCTGAGTCTGAATCTGGACGACAATGCTACACACCAGAAATACATGACTTTGTGAGCCCTGGACAATTTCTTTCATAGAGTTTAAGTTAAAAAGCAAGCAAACTGCAGATACTGACAATAAGGGCATAAGTTAATTAATCCATAGCTTGCTTACAACGTTTCAATCCATTTTTTAGAGGTAGATTTACCCTAGAGTCTCTTGTCCAGATTATTCAAGGATCTCTTCAGCATTCTTTCCATATGATTGTGACCCTGAAAGTTACATTAAACAGAGGAAGACACGCTACATTTCAAAACAAAAATAAAATGATTGCTTATGATTGCATTCAGAAATATACTAGCATGTCTGGTTGGTTCAAAGCAATGCAATGCTGGAGACACTTTTCAAGTTGTCTGTCAAACCTGCATTTCACCTTGAGACTGACCTTGGATCGCGGGGGTGCTCGGATGTACCACTTGCAATCAACAGCCTCGCTAGCAGAAGCTTTGCCTTCCTTCATAATTTGTATAGACTCCACAATGCCTTCAGGGCCGCCCATCTCAAACTCACACACTAAATAACGAGATGCCAGACAAACATACAAAAATGGAACTTGAGTAATAAACCAAAAGTATAGATCACAGCAGAAAACAAAGGTCTCTGAACAGTATTAAATATCTGTTTTACCAACCTGGTAATGGTTTCAAAACTCCAAGGTCCTTAAAGTCAGGATCTTAAAAATTGAGAAAAAGACAATTAGTCTTATTCTGTATTTATGACTTACAATGATACTGAGTAAGATATCATTGAATCATTCAGGAATCTCCCTTATAAACCTATTAAGGAAAATTAAATGGTTAAATAAAAACCATATAATAATGTTAAGACTATAATGTTAATTTATATAATATTATTACTACAGGATTTTTATCAAAGAGCCACTTTAAAAAACCTTCCAATGTCATTCCTTCATCTAATAATCAAGTAAAAATCTTACTCATTGTCTTTATAATCAGACAACAGGTTTTTTTTTTTTTTTTTTTTTGTAAAATGAATCCATAGTTGGGGCCTCCCAGTGGTGCAGTGGTAAAGAATCCGCCTGCCAATGCAGGAGAGGCAGGAGACATGGGTTCGAGCCCTAGGTTGGATGATCCCCTGGAGGAGGAAATGAAACCCACTCCAGTATTCTTGTCTGGAGAATCCCCATGGACAGAGGAGCCTGGCAGGCTACAGTGCATGGGGGTCACAAAAGAGTCTGACACCACTGAGCGACTAACCAACAACAAAATCCATAGGTAAGTCAAGATTTGGGTAAACGTCCACCTATTCTAGATACAATTATTTTGTGTGATTTCAAAGAGTCTTTAAATTGTTGAAACAGAATTGAAAGTGGAACACCATAAACCATAAAGTCCCTCTCCTCCGCCGACTGCGCTACACTGCTCCTTTGGTGGTGGTGTTTTGGCTGGGCTGTGCACCCTGTGAGATCTTACTTCTCTGACCGGGGATTGAACCCAGACCCTCAGAAGTAAAAGTGAGGATTCCTAACCACTGGACCACCAGGGAATTCCCCATCCTGTTTTCCTCAAATCTTCTTCCCCAACTCTTCATCCCATGCTAGTTTTCAAAGAGCTCCTCAGGATTCTGTCTACTCAACATCCAGTCCCTTCCCAGTCTTCTCAGTCTCCCCCAGTCCAGGGGTCTGTCCTTCTCTGCTCATTTAGGTGTTTTCCTGCTCAGTCACCCAGTTGTATTTGACTCTTTGTGACCCCATGGACTGCAGCCCCCCAGGCTCCTTTTTCCATGGGATTCTCCAGGTAAGAATACTGAAGTGGGGTACCATTGCCTTCTCCAGGGGATCATCCTGACCCAGGTATTGAACTTGAGTCTCCTGCCATGGCAGGTGGACTCTTTCCCACCTGGGAAGCCCCATATGTGCTTTCAGGGAAGCCTGATTTACCATGAGCCTCTGCAGCATCTTAATTGTTATAAACCAAAAGTGGTAGTCTCGTTTCCATCTCCTGGAATTGATTCCGAAGTGAGTATGCAGCCAGGATAACATACCACTGAACCTATTGGAGGGCTTCTGAGAACGTTTCACTTGATAATATATAGAGACAAGGCGTACAGTTTTCCCAGCTCAGGTTGTCGGCATGTTGGTGTTGGCCCCTTTGGGATCATGTGTGGTGGGCAACTTATGATGTTGGCAGAGGCTAAAGAAAGAAAATGCTGAATCTTTTGATAAGCAGAGACTTCCCAGGTGTCTTAGTGGTAAAAAAAAAAAAAAAAAAAAATCTGCCTGCATTGCAAGAGATGAGGGTTAGATCCCTGGGTCAGGAAGATCCTCTGGAGAAGGAAACAGCAACCTACTCCAGTATTCTTGACTGGAGAATTCCATGGACAGAGGAGTCGGGCGGGCTATAGTCTATGGGGTCACAAAAGAGTCGGAAACGACTTAGTGACTAAACAACTGCAACAAATGATGAGCAGAATGGAACCATGGAGAACTGTGAGTCCTTAAGGATATCACTGGGCATTGTATTCACTTTGTCTGGACTTGCAACTCTCTGAGCTTCTTGCTTTTTGAAACAATACACGTCCCTATAGTCTCGGTTACTTTGAATTGATTTTCTCTTATTTATGGGCAAAGGCATCAAAGGCTATGATTTATCTTGGAGACACATGGTATTCAATTTAAAAGATGATTGTGAAATTTAATTTGTCTTTGCTACTATGGTATTAGTGATAAATCAAAAGTCGTACGAAGTTAGAAATGTTTTGTAAGACACCACTTAATAATGGTCTGGGGCTGAAGTATTGAAGGCTAGCACTCTTTCTGGATAGAATTAGGTCTGGATATTAAGACCATGTGTGCGTGTATGTCCGTGTGTATCTGAGAATGCCTCTTAGTGCATCTCTGTATGTGAATGCACGAGCCCATAACTGCAGACTGATGTCACTAGTTCTACAAAGTAAAGGAAATATTTAATTTTTTGTGGGTTTTTTAACTAGTAAATTGCACTGATCTGTTGAAGCTGAAAGGACTGTAGGATTGTTCCCCCTACAATTTAGACGCGTCCTCTGTCCTCTTCTTAGACTCACTTTATTGCAGGACACTGTTAGAATAACAATACATTTAGAATCAACAAAGAAATTATTTTGCATAAGTATTTTGAAAACAGTTCTTTTACCTTTTTAGAAAAGAAAACAGAAATACCTGTATGGAATTTCCATTAAAGAAACAGAAATGAGGACAAAGAGTTTATTTGGATCGGTCTCCTCCTAGCAGAGACTTTTTTCCCTTCATCTAAGTCAATGGGTATTTGATCATTTTTTCAAGAAATGCGTATGTTAATACCTACTGTATACAAGAAAAGAATTATTTTGTAGAGAATTATGCAAACTGCCTGTCATCATTTAGCAGTTTTATTGGTACTGAAAAGCTCCAGCCATTAAGCTTGCCTACTTCAGTTATTTTTGTTGTTGTTCGGTTGTGTCCGATTCTTTGAGACGCCATGTACTGCAGCTTGCCCAGTTCCCCTGTCCTTCACTATCTCCCACAGCTTGCTCAAACTCATGTCTGTTGAGTCGGTGATGCGCTATAACCATCTCATCCTCAGTTATCTGGACTCTTTATTATTCATTACATTCTTTTTTACTATTTTGCATAATACTTAACAATGGTCATTAGTGCTACTCACTATCTCCTTTTTGATGAGAATGTTTCAACCTTGCAGAGCTGTTCCTGTGATTCCTGTGAGAATGTAGTTGGTATTCTATTCTCTAGTTTGAAGGCTAACATTTGTCATTTTTATAACTCATGCCAGACAACGTTGAGAGAAATTCCAGTTCTGAGAATTGAAAAAATGTATTTTTGTCATTGTATTAATGGTGAGAGCACTGATTGCTTAAAAAAAATTCTTTGGGGAAAATAATCATTTGTGAATTAGACACCAGTAATATGACCAGCACATTAATACATGGCCCCTGTGAGCTGCAGAAACAAAGAAAAAATAAACAACACAGTGATTTGTAAAAACAGCCAACACCGAATTTAAGGATATTGAGATTGATTTATTGCTTCAGGTTGTCCAGGGCAATGACATAAATTATTATGCAGAAGCACAGTGACCTTGGACTTAGAGCTCCCCAAGTCTATGCCCCACTAAACAATCTGAATCAACTTTTAAAAACACAAATCAAATCATGATACACACCTGGCTTCCCACTGCCCTAAGGTTAAAGCCACAACTCTCTGTAATGGAACACAACATCCTGGTTGTTCTTTTCCCAGACCACCTGCCCAGCACACCCCAGGCTGCTAACCTCACACTCTCCTCTCAAAACACATGGACGCTTTCTGTTTCTCCAGCACCCTAGGCTGTTCTCATGCTCAGCACTTTGAACTTGCTCTTTTCTAGGTCTGCAATCTCTCTCCCGAAGGGCTCTTGCACCCATGAATCTTTCTTATTCTTCAGTTCTTGGCTCAAATATCTTTGAGGAAAGACCTTTCTGAATGACCCCCTCTAAGGCAGCATTGACTCCCACTTTCTTTTGTTCATTTTTTAAATATAAAAACTCATTATTATTTCATATTTATTATCTTTTTATTGACCACCTACTCCCACTAGACTATAAAAAAGTACACCAGTATGTATTCTTCCTCCCTTTATCCATGACCCAAGACACTGCTTGGACATAATAGGTACACAATAAATGTTACTGAATATAACATATGTCTTAGTGTTTGTGTATAAAAATAATTGCACATCAGTCAACAATACAAGATAATCAAGTTATATGTATAACTTGTGTGAGTTATATGAACTGATATAACTTGATTATCTTATATTGTTGACTGATTTGCAATGCTTTATATCAACACTTTTCCAATCCAGAGGCACTTATAGGAAATCATTAATGTTGTATTTAAGTGTACTTAGGTGTTGTATTTAAGACTGACCTCCTATTTAATGAACCACATCTTTTTTCTTCCTGGGCACACAGCTGACTATGTTTCCAGGCTTCCTTGCAACTCTGGGTACCATGTCCAGTGAAATATGGGCAAAACAGTAATGTTTACTTGAAGGCTGAACTCACAAGTATTTCTTGAAAACATTATCCACTCCCTTTCTCTCTCCCGGGGTCAACATCAGAAGGCAGACCTCGAAGATGTAGAACTCCAGCTCCAGTTCCGAAATGGAAGTGGAGCACAGCCTTTTCCTGATGAGGCTACATGAGCAAGAAGTAAATTTCAATTACTGAAATTACTGAGGTTTTAGGATTTTGTTGTTATTATCACAAATTATTCTCCTAACCCAACACTGTTCAAGTTATGGTCAGGGGCCTCTAGGGTTCAGGAGACTCTTTCATGATATCCAATGGCTAACCTGTTTCACAGTCCTACTAAAATGTTGTCTTTTGCTATCCTCATTTCTCAAGAATGTAGGGCAGAGTTTTTCAGATCCTACATGACACATGATAACATCACAAGTGTGGTTAAAGAAGCATTCGCTCATGTTTTCAAGAGCAGTCTCAGGCAGTGAGTTTAGGGTAGAGATGACATACAGTTTCAGAGATGAGCCCACTTTATTCTCAATGATTTAATAGGGCACTGACCTGTTATCTTTAATTTCCCCTGCCATAATCTCTATAACTCCATTTTTGTCCAATACATTCTAATTTAGAAATCTTGAACTTTGTCTTGAGTCCACACGGAAGCACAGCTAGAATTAGTACGTTTTTCCTGTCCTATTTTATAAATACACAAACACATACACACATATATATAGATAGATAGATAAAGTATAAGCATTATGAAATTTAACAGTATTTCCTCTGAAATGAAACAAATGTATTTATAATATATTTTTCTTACTGTGAAGGATGGACATTTTGTCAGAGATGGAGGAGACTAAAACTCACTTCCTCCATCACCATTACAATGTCTGCATCTAAAGTTTGAGAAAAGAATGAAACTCATATTTCAAAGAGGTTTCTTATTTATGGAAAGGAGAAATGTACTCCAAATAAAATGAAAAAGCTTTACATAAGAAATGAAAAGATGGGGAAAAAAAAAACTATCTTTCCTTCAGCTTTATTGATGTTAATAATTTGCCCTATTGTGATTTAGGAGAAATATATTTTATAGTAGTTTTATTGTGACAGTTTGATTGCAGCATTATTTTGAGACAGTTAATAGTTTGGGAAGTCTTGAATATTTTAAACATAAACATAATACGCTCTTTAAAAGCTAAAATTCTCTTTTAGAGAGAGTATTGTGTCTGCTTCTCCAACCAGTGTGAGAACTTACCTTTTAAGATGCTTTGTTGTCTTTTGCATTTCTAGTTTGAAAGCTGTAACAGATAATTTTTCAATTTTAAAGAGTTCATCACATTTACAGTTGAAAAATTCAGTTCTTTTTCTTTAGTGATTGACCTCAAAATTATGCCACAATTGAACTAATGCAGTAATACCATTCAAAAATGTCCTGTTGCATAACACACAGTCAGTTAAATTTTAACATCTATGAAGCCTGGGGAAGTACAGATTTCATTATACTTTCATTTCTTATTTAGAGTTTAGTTCATTTTCTTTGAAGGAGATCTTTCACTTCCATGAGTCAGAGAACTCTGTTATTTCAATTTCTTTTTCAGCATCGTTAGGTGTTAAAACATGCACTTAGGTTAAGAAAGCAAGTTTCCTAATTTTACAAAAGTCTACAATGCCTCTTTAAATATAGTAAAATACACATATTTTAATTTTATGGTGAAATAATGTATGTTAATAATTGTATATGAGATAATATTATATAATTGCATAGTTATTACATATTACTTTTTATTTGGGAAAATTTTGAATAAACAAAAAATAATATTGCAAAACCAAAAAAGCAAAAATTCATTTCACTTTTCAAACTAAAAATAACAGTCACTGAAATATCTTACAAAGCAAGTTATTGTGTTGACTAGAGAAGCACACACAGACCAGAAAAACTAATCAAGCAATGCTTTCGTCAGCTGACACTGTTGAATGTCTACTGGCTGAAGAGTATTTTTTTAAAAAGCAACAAAACCCAAGACACTGCCGCTTTCCAACTATACAGAAACTTGCAGATGTAAAATTTTAGCTTTAAACAAGAAGACAGTTAACATTTTTTCTACGGAACCTTACTTTTTTCTAACAGATAGACAGATGTATAGACATGGCTGAGCTTGCTTATTTTTCTCAAAGTCATCATAGATCTTCGTTTATATGAACGCTTGGCAACAAACACAAGTAGTATTGAAATATTCAAATTGTTGGATAGCTTCTAAATCTTAGGACTTCCACTGAAACATCTGTGTTGACAGTTGCACTGATGGTGCAAAAAGTAATAAGTGAATAAAACTGCTGAATCAGGACAATGGCACCAAACCTTAGCTGTTAGGTTCCGTTACATAATTCATGCCCGTGCATTCCTGGCGGTACAAAAGCCTCTTGCTTTAGAATCTCCTTGATGAGGCATTCAAAATTACTAATTTTTCAAAATGTAAAATTTTGATTACATATCTTTTCTGCAGAAAGAACAGAGTAAATATGCTGACTTTTCAAGGAAAACAAACTGAAAATATTTGCTGCCAACGAAGAAATTCAAGCGAACTGAAACATATCCATCAGTGTGTATTTGATAGATCCTCAGTACCGAAGTAATTTTTCAGTGTGACTGTTGTTTATGTGAAAAGTGTGACTTTCGATATTGAGTAATGAAATATGTTCATATTTGGAAGATCTGCTTAACAGTGATCCAATAACCATTATTTAGTGATTTTGGTGTTAAATAATTATGCATGGGTAAAAGAGGCATTTGAAGAGGAAAATACATTAACAGATGTTAATGAAACAGAATATGAACACTGACACAGTTTCCCATTCCCCATTGCAACTAAGCTTTGAGAAACTATCACTTTATGAAGTTTGGGCTAGTATCCATGTGAAAAGGCTGTGAAACACTCTTCCCTTTTCCTTCTACATTTCTCTGTGAGGCTGAATTTTCTTCATATACTTCCATCATAAGAGCACATTAGAAATTTGTAATACAGAAGCAGATCTGAGAAATCTAGCTATGTCCTATTAAGCCAGACAAAATTGTGAAACAATGTAATCCCCCTAATTATTATTATTTTAATATTCATTAAAGGATATGTTAATATTAATCAATGTTTTAAAATATGCTTTTATGTTAACACGTAATTGGTTTTCAGTGTGATTTTTCTATGAATTAATAGTTATTTAAAATTTCATGAGTTTAAATGTCTAATATGACAAATACTGAATGATATAGCTTATAAGCTGAAGCACTTTGAGGTCTTCAGTATTTGTTAAAAGATAAGCCTTTTGAGACCAAAATATTTCAGAACTTCTGCCTTAACCAACTCCATCTTTGAATTATGGGGAAATGTCTAATCCAAACAAAACTTCTTATGGCAAGTTCTTAAATTCAGGACTGTGCAATTCATTATTTTACATACCAAGGAAATTTCCACAATGTTAGCAATATTACAGCATTGTTGTTAGAGATTCTTTACCATCTGAGCCACCAGGGAAGCCCCAGCTAGTAGTTGGACTTTCAGTAAACTATTGTTTATCTGACTAAATTATGACTAAATCAAAATCAGAAGCATCTTCATTTTACAAATGAAAAAAAAAAAATAGAGCTTCGACAACTTTAGAAAAATAAACTAGTTCTGACCCAAAGGCTAAACCTAAAACTTTGCACAAATCACTGAATAGTTCGGAAGCATATTTTTCTTAACTAACATCAAGATGTTGTTGGTTTAGGCTTTTAAAAGTACAAGTGAGCCATTATACCATAGAGCACAGCAGTGTTTCTAGAAGAACATTTATGGGAAAATGTAATTGCTTGACATGGCCATGTAAAACCCCCTGATTACAGAAATCAACTTTGATACTGTAATATGTTTGCAGTGCACAGCTCAACCAGAGAAAGCTAATTGGTATTTTCGTCAAATTTTCACCATCTCACACAGCCTGAATTATGTCATGAGCTCCATAATGTCTCCACCTCTCATCTCTACTTCCTTTTGAAAATCTGTAATGTCTGTATCTTTATTAAATCAGCCTTTGCCTCGAAACTAACTGCCCACGTCAATAAGCACTTTCCTGTCTTTTTCACCTGCCTGCAGCCCATCGGTGTTCAGCTTTGTTTCCTACTCAAGATTGAAAAGTACTGTTTGTGGTTTTGGAAATCGGTTCACTGAATTTAGGATGCCATTTTAAAAACTGACTGCAAAAACACTCGGCAGCACAGTACTAAGATAGCTTGCATCATCATAGTGTATAGTGTTCTAATAATCGGATTTCTCTTTTCTCCAGAAGCAACATCAACCCAGTATAAAATGCACAGTGTAATATGCATTTAAGCCTCTTCTAAAGGTTTACTGTTATCTATGACAACAGTGGCTTCACTATGAGTTTGCCTTCATAAGGGAAACGTGAATATGAATGTCAAAGTGTTAGTCACTCAGTTGTGTCCCACTATTTGTGACCCCATGGACTGTAGCCCGCAGTGCAGAGTTTACATATCATGATTTCTTCTTTCTAGATTAACATAAAATTTATGCATATATGAATTTTAGAAATAAAAACATACAAGAATTTTTGGAAGGAAGTTTGCAAGTCCTGTAAAATATTATTGATATTTGCATGGTTTTTATAGATGTATTACTTCCTTATTTATTTATCTGTAAATATTTTCTGTGTCCTCATGATGCTCATATTCTTAATTTTAAATATACTGAGAGAATATATTCTTCCTTATAAAATGAATGCACAGATGCTGGATTTTGCTTGTGTTCACATGAAGTAGGCTTTTGCAATGTTTGTTTTTGATAGTCACAAGGCAATAGTAATATTCCAGGCAGAAAATATGCATTTCTCTATAGAATAGAGACAAACCTTGAGGAAAGAAGAGAAGAACAAATCATCAGAAGGTTAAAAGAATAACAAAGACAATTAAAAGAAATAAACTAGCTTGTCCAAAACCAGAGTTTGGTATTTGAATCAGATATTATAGAACGTATTAAATTTTCTGTCCAAGGGAAACCAGGAAAGCTCTTGATTGATTATTGGCAAACCACTCCCCTGCCAACAGTTTCTCTCAGAATTCCCTCATTCACTCATCCAGTAAGTAGATGATCATGGAATCAAGCCAGACCCTGTGGGGCTCCTGGGCACAAAAGGCTTCCTGTGTCCCCCATTTCTGGATTACCGGAAACAGTCTTCATTTAGCCTCCAGGACCCTCCCTGAGTTGTAACGACCAAGTCCAGATAACTGCAAAGTAGGCGATGGGGGAGACGCAGAGGTAATGCACAGTAGTGCAGGCCTGGCCCAGAGTCCTGGTTTCCCCTCAAGGGATACACATCACGGTGCTGTTAGTTAGTCCATAGCTCTTTGCCATCCCATGGACTGTAGCCCACCAGGCCCCTCTGTCCACAGGATTCTCCAGGTGAGAATACTGACGTGGGTTGCCATTTCCTTCTCCAGGGGATCTTCCTGACCCAGGGGTCAAACCTGAGTCTCCTGCATCAGCAGGTAGATTCTTTACTGCTGAGCCACCGGGGAAGCCCATACAGCACAGTATCTTTGACCTGTTTTTCAGATACTGAAACCCCCACCAGGTGAGAGAGGTTAACAGTATGCTGCCCACAAACACATAGACCCCAGACCCATTGGAACCACAAGGCCGATGACTGACTCCACATTAGTTCACCACCAACCAATCAGGAGCATGTCCACGAGCTGATCAAGCCTTCTTTGGACCACTAATACAAAACAACTCACTACCACCTCCAGGTTGGGACACACAGTTTTGAGGACGTCAGCCCACTGCAGCCCCCTTCACCCAGCAAAGCAACAAAGCTAATCTTTTCTACGTGATCCAGAACTCTGTCTCCTAGAATTAATTCAGTGTCGGGGCACAGAGGCTGGATTTGGCTTCTTAAGTAGGTCCTAAATCACATGAAACCACAAATAACTGAATCCATCTTCTGAACCATCTTTTTCCACTAGAACTGGTTTAGTAGGACATTTCTTGCTGGCACAACTGTGCTGTCAGCACTGTCAGTGATTAAAATACCTCCAATGCCCTCCTCTCTTCATCCATTACTTCTCATTGCTCCCTTCCCGGTACCCATTCATGTCTTTTGACATGCATAGTGAGTATTGTTTAGTAATCAGGAGGAAGATTGGAAGGTTGACCATAGGAGAGTTTAGAGTAAATATTTTGGCAGATAGTGTGGAGGCCTATTTCAAGGTCCCAGGTGTACAGCCTTGTACCAAGGTCAGAGGGAAAAATTTCTGGGATTAACCAAGCCCAAAAGGCTTCTCAGGTGGTGCCAGTGGTAAAGAACCCACCTGCCAATGCAGAAGACTAAGAGACACAGGTTCGATCCCTGGACTAGAAAGATCCCCTGGAGAAGGGCATGGCAACTTGCTCCAGTGTTCTTGTCTGGAGAATCCCATGGACAGAGGAGCCTGGCGGGCTATAGTCCAAGGGGTCGCACAGAGTTAGACGTAACTGAAGCGACTTAGCACACACATATAGCAACTGTTACCATGAGTCTCCTGATCTTAAACAGCCAGTTCCCTGGCCCCATATTTGGTAAAATACTCATTTTATTACCTGTTCTATAGCATCCTCGGAGAAAGCAATGGCACCCCACTCCAGTACTCTTGCCTGGAAAATCCCATGGATGGAGGAGCCTGGTAGGCTGCAGTCCATGGGGTCGCTAAGAGTCGGACACGACTGAGCAACTTCACTTTCACTTTTCACTTTCATGCATTGGAGAAGGAAATGGCAACCCACTCCAGTGTTCTTGCCTGGAGAATCCCAAGGACGGGGGAGCCTGGTGGGCTGCCATCTCTGGGGTCACACAGAGTCGGACACGACTGAAGCGACTTAGCAGCAGCAGCTATAGCATCCTAACCAGTCACCTAAAGCCACTCTTCCAGTGGGGATTTTCTCTGTCTTCAGGTTATAAACATTGGCTGTGCTTAGTCCCTCAGTCGTGTCTGACTCTTTGCGACCCTGTGGACTGTAGCCTGCCAAGCTCCTCTGTCCATGGGATTCTCCAGGCAAGAATAATGGAGTGGGTTGTCATGCCCTCCTCCAGGGGAATCTTTCCAACCCAGCAATTGAACCCAGGTCTTCCGCTTTGCAGGCAGATTCTTTACCATCTGAGTCACCAGGGAAGCCCAAGAATACTGGAGCAGGTAGCCTATCCCTTCTCCAGGGGATCTTTCTGATCCAGGAATGGAATGGAGGTCTCCTGCATCGCAGGTGGATTCTTACCAGCTGAGCCACCAGGGAAGCCTAGAACCATTGGCTACTAGTCCACGAAAGGGGTTGACTCTCTCTTGAGCCAGCCCACTGTTCTAACAGCATCTCTGATTCTAATAAACTCTATACTCCTCTCATTCAGCCTCATGTCTGGAAATCCTTTTACAGCCAGTGAGCAGACCATGGCAGGTAGTAGAGACTGGATCTGAGGTTTTATGCCTAGACGAGTCAGAACAGGAAATGACTTCCTGAGAGCAATTGAGAGTCTGGGGATAACTAATTGCTTTGGAATCTGCCTGGCGTGTGTGTACATGGCTACAGAGGAATAGAATCCTCCTGGCTCTGAACATGGCAGGAACCGAAAGCAGGGGTGGCTCCACAAGTTGTGTGTGTGTGGAAGCGGGGTGGTGAGGAATGGCTCATCCTCACATCAGCATCTTTCATCCCATTTAGGTCACTTCACGCTAAATAAATCACATCACTGACAACTAATAAAATGACATATTTTATTAAAATGCTATGTCTTTCATTTCATTTAAAAATATAAATGCAAGTATCCTGAAGAAGCCTTATAAGTCATAGCTGATGCAAAGAGCTGATTCACTGGAAAAGACCCTGATGATTGAGGGCAGGAGGAGAAGGGGGTGACGGAGGATGAGATGGTTGGATGGCATCATCAACTCAATAGACATGAGTTTCAGCAAACTCCAGGAGATAGTGAAGGACAGGGAAGTCTGGCGTGCTGCAGTCTGTGGGGTCACGAAGAGTCAGACATGACTTAGTGACTGAACAACAACAATAATAGCAAAGTTGTAAAGCCAAGCAAATTTAGCTTCAAGCAAGATTGTTTTTTTTTTTAAGGCAAGATTTTTTTGAACTTCCTGTCAATTTGACGAGCTTAGCCCCTTCTAAATAGAACTGGAACAGCCTCTAATTGGAAACGTGGGGCATGTTCTCTGTTGGTACCCTTGGCAAGGACACTGGAGTGTGTATGCCAGGCACTAGCAGTGCACATGGGCAAAGAGAGCCACAACGGGACCAGAAAAAAAGAGCAAATTCAACAAGACAAGCTCTGGCACTAGCAATTGATTTGTGTGGAAGCACGCAGGACGCTCCTGCTGAAAAATCCTCCTGAAGTCCATGGAATGGCTTCCCAGTCTAGACCAGACTTTGTTCTGTCTTTATATGTAAATGTGATCTTACTTTTAAGTCACAATTCCCACCTCCTTTCACCAAGGACAGAATCTTTGAGTTCTAGCTAGACTTCTGCTCTTTAAATCCCCAAACTTGGCCATGAGCAGCCCTTTATCACAGCCACAAGCAATGCATGGAGATGTGGAAGGATTGAGATTAGAAGGGCAAAATGATTTGCCAGTTAAATAGTGTTAATAACAATAATAAATGAAAAAATGACAATGTATTCAATTAAACAAAATGGACCTGAAAGAAAAGCCAAAATATATCATCAAAAAGTGAATTAAATATTAATTTCATCAAGAAGAATCCACCAGAAAGCTTTAATGATGTTGAACTTGTATTACGTAACAACAATAAGGCTTCTTTCTAAAAGATTAGGATAAAAATATCAGCTGGGCTTGGTACAAAGCAGACTTGCCAATATCAACTATTGATAGATCATAGATAGGATACATATTTCCTGATGTATAAAGTGACACCTAAAAACAAATTATATCCATGTAAAATTTAGAATTTTCACTCTTGGGTGAAAAATGGATGAAAAATACCTGAAATATTATTTTATATACCTAAAATATTATTTGTGGTTTTAAAATTACAAATTAAATACAATTGCTGTAGCCTCATTATCTTCTTCACACTGCAATTATTTCTACTAGAAAGCCTTCAATTGGGGGAAGTGCATCTCACTTCCTCAAATGCCTGAGATGAGTTGGAGAATTCCTGCATAAAAGTCATAACATAATTCTTACAAATGTTTATAAATATCCAAATGTAAGCTAGATACCTGGTAAATTTCCAGATATCCATTTTTCCCTTAGTGTATAACAACATAGACTAGGTACAGAAGGACCTTTTATGTCATTTAGCCCAAAAATTATATCCAAATTTTAGAGTAAAACAGAGCTAATCTAAATATGTATGAAGCCATGTAAGAAAGCACTGTATCTAACATCACAATTGGCAATTTCAGAGGTCTTCTCCTAGGTTTATGAAACTATCTGAAAACGGAAAGATCATCACTTTTTTGTATTCTCCACTAGTGAGTAATCTTTATCCATTTTAAATCTAGGGGAATTAAATAATTACAAAAAAATTTATCATCTTTCCATTTCCATTTTTGACAGCGATCTCCATCCCCCTCTCCTCAGGTCCCCCAGATCACAGTGATTCTGCAGGTTCGAATGAGTGTATAAGACAGTATTTTTCATGACTGTTTCACTTGAGAATACAGGTGATTGGAATTGGGAACCTAGTTTTGAACAACATGTTAGCCATATCAGACCAGAGCTCCCAAAACCCATCCAACTCTGCAAAAGAGTTAACTCTCAAAAGTGTTACCTCCATCCTGGGGAGAATGATTGATGCCAGAGCATCCATTTGATCCCCAAATCTATCATTTCCTAAAGATTAAAAAAATCAAGCTAATTTTCAACCTACATCAAACACAATTTGAAATGTTCATTGGAATATGTCTTAGAATTTTAAATAGCACTATACTGACATTTCTTTCCACTGCATTTAAAAAAATACTTGTGTAACTCTGAAAACACTATTGCATTACAAAAACTCTGAAATTGTTCATTTGCCCTTAGACAGCACTAGTTTAAGACCCAGTTATTTATTGAGACATTTGTTAAATCTGCATTCCCTTTGCTTATTTTTCTGTCTTTCAAATATAACTGCATTTCAGGTTATTTCTTTAAGAGGTGTAAAAATAATTCATAGTTTCCCCAAAGTAATGGTCTATAGCAGTATAAATCAACATCATAAATTTTAGGTTGGAAGGAGAAAATGAGGTCCCTCCTGTTTAGTCAGAGAGTAAGATTGATGAGATCCCATTAATTTTATTCCCTTAGACTTTTCATTTTATCAATCATTAGCCTTCTCGTGATTCCCTGAGCTGAAAACTTCAAAAACAAAATTAACTTTGCACCGTTCTTTCATCAGCAAGATACCAAGAGCTTTCAATTATTTTTGTAAAACCTCTCACTACCAACCTCCTTTTCCAGTCTGCAAAGATCTTAGTCCCACCTTCTCACCTTAGGGCATCAGAATTCTAACCAATCTCTTTGCCTTCGTCCCCCATTTCTTCAGTACTTTGTATATAATGTTTTAGCTGAATTGACATAAAAAGCAAAACTAAGTCCTCCCATATGCAGTCAAATGATTTTTGAAAAGGGTTCCAGAACATTCAATGGCAAAAGGACCTTCTTTTCAACAAATGATGCTGGGAAAATTGTGACACTTTTCATTCCAACAATGTATATATTCTTCTAACAAATCTTAGCTTATTTATATATTTGATACTATGTTCTTTACAGAAAATTATGAACTTCTAAAAAACTGTATAATTGCTGAAATTTTGACAACTGATTAACACTTCACAATTAAGTAATGCTATGATTACAAACATATTTAACATCAATATAGGGTTTATTTCAAAATGAGATATTTTCATAACATTCCTAAGTTCTGTTCTGACAATAAAGCCTTTAATTAATCTTAAGTCTTCCAACACTAAAATATATAAATCTGAATTTTAAAAGACTTGAAATATTAAAAACATTAAGACTTTTGATATAATTTTAGTTTCACTTCTTAATTTGCCTATCTTAAAATTTATTTTCTCAAATATTGAAATTCCTTATATCAACTATCATGAAACTTTCCTCACAAGGAAACAAACAATAATAATATTAAGCATGAAAAACAATGTTAAATGTAGAGAAATTTCAAAATAAAATGTTAGAAATAAAAAAGTTTATTTTTAATTGATGTATTTGTACAACATAGTGATTCAACATTTTATTGATTATACTCCATTTAAAGTTATTACAAGATAATGGCTATATTTCCCTATGCTGCACAATATATCCTCGTTGCTAATTTATCTCTTAATCTTATACCCCTATCTTGCCCCCCTACTTTTTCTTTAAATACATAAAATTAATTCTGAATTATGCTTGATATGAAAAGACTGTCATTTCAGGATATTAAATTTATATATTATTAACATATCAGGACTTAATTTTTTCAGTTAATTATATTTAATGAAACCATTTCCAGAATCTATTTCAAAATGTACTTATTGGCATGAGATGCATACTATAAAAACTAAAACATATAGACAACATTATTCTGGCACTAGAAAAAATAAAATGGTTCTGTTTCTGCTTCTGTACTAGAAGGAAGTGAAGAATATGTTTTACATTAAAGCTAGATAAGTGAGAAAATTCAAATTTCTAAACTACTCCAAAAAATTCAGAAAAGTCTTTGACATATGGACAGTCCATTGATGTTCATTTAGTCTATATATAGACAATGAGAGACAGATAAATGATTTTTTACTTTTTACATTTCAGGAAAGACTGACAAAAAATGTGTGAGAAATAGATTGTATAAGCTCCTATTTCTAAAGTTTCAACTCATCACAATTTACCTCCATGTAGAGCAGTTAAACATCAAGATTAATGTGTTGGAACCATCCAGACTGGAAGGCAGAATCAAGGACAGATTATGCTGGTTGCAGTATCCTTTGCCATCTTTACCTAACCAGGCAATAGAACTCTGTCCCTCTTCCACCAGCCCACTTGCTCGTATTGGTGGTACCATTTGTTCAGCAGACATCTGCTCTCCTTGGGAAACACACAGGATGATGCAACAATTAATTGTCAACTTGACTGGGCCCTGGGGTGCCCAGATATTTGGCCAAACATTGTTCTCTGTATGTCTGTATGGGTGTTTCTGAATGACATTAACCTTTTAATTGGTAGACAGTAAAGAAGGTTGCCCTCCTTAGCATAAGGTAGGCAATGTGAGCTCATTCATGTCCAATTCTTTGTGACTCCATGGACCATATAGCCTGCTAGGCTCCTCTGTCCATAGGATGTTCCAGGCAAGAATCCTGGAATGGGTTGTCATTCCCTTCTCTAGGGGATCTTTCCCACCCAGGGATCACACCCACGTCTTCTGTGTCTCCTGTGTTGGCAGGCAGTCTGCCACTGAGCCAACCTGGAAGCCCCCTCCTTAATGTGGATGGACCTCATCCATGAAATAGTTGAAGACTGGAATAGAACAACAATGGAGCTGGAGTAAAAGGAAAGACCTCCAGCCTGCCTGCTTGAATAAGATCAGATTTTTCTGCCTTTGGACTCAAACTGAAATCTGGGTCTGGAGCTTTTCCACTGATACTGCTCAGTTCAGTTCAGTTCAGTTCAGTCGCTCAGTCGGGTCTGACTCTTTGCGACACCATGAACCGCAGCACGCCAGGCCTCCCTGTTCATTATCAACTCCCAGAGTTTACCCAAACTCATGTCCATTGAGTCAGTGATGCCATCCAACCATCCCATCCATCGTCCCCTTCTCCTCCTGCCTTCAATCTTTCCCAGCACCAGGGTCTTTTCCAATGAGTCAGCTCTTCGCATCAGGTGGCCAAAATATTGGAGTTTCAGCTTCAACATCAGTCTTTCTGATGAACACTCAGGATTGATCTCCTTTAGGATGGACTGGTTGGGTCTCCTTGCAGTCCAAGGGACTCTCAAGAGTCTTCTCCAACACCACAGTTCAAAAGCATCAATTCTTTGGCACTCAGCTTTCTTTATAGTCCAACTCTCACATCCATATGTGACCACTGGAAAAACCATGGCTTTGACTAGACAGACCTTTGTTGGCAAAGTAACGTCTCTGCTTTTGAATATGCTGTCTAGGTTGGTCATAACTTTCCTTCCAAGGAGCAAGCATCTTTTAATTTCATGGCTGCAGTCACCATCTGCAGTGATTTTAGAGCCCCCCAAAATAAAGTCTGACACTGTTTCCACTGTTTCCCCATCTATTTGCCATGAAGTGATGGGACTGGATGCCATGATCTTAGTTTTCCAAATGTTGAGCTGTAAGCCAACTTTTTCACTCCTTTCATTTTCATTAAGAGGCTCTTTAGTTCTTCTTCACTTTCTGCCATAAGGGTGGTGTCATCTGCATATCTGAGGTTATTGATATTTCTCCCGGCAATCTTGATTCCAGCTTGTGATTCATCCAGTGCAGCATTTCTCATGATGTACTCTGCATATAAGTTAAACAGTATTGGCTGTCCTAGTTCTCAGACTTTTGGATTTGAACTGGAAGTAAACCATCTGCTTTCTTTGGTCCCCACCTATTGATGTTTGTATTTCTAAGCCTTCATAATCATGGAGCCAATTCCACTTAATAAATCTCATATTTATGATTGATATAATTGATTCCCTACATAATTGATTCCATTTCTCTGAAGAACCCTGATCAATACAGATGACACACAGGCCCCCATTTCTCTCCTGCCCACCTCTTGCCCAGAAACAGCCCTAAAACTGGCTAGCACCCTGCTTATTATCGATGCCTTAGTGCCTATAGTTTGATTCTCGGAGCTGAGCTTTCTTGCCCTTTCTGACCTCTACTTTATATAAATAAATAAAATTATGTGAATTATCTCATAAGAATCATGAAACATTTAGCGAATCCTCACAATTTGCAGACACTTTAATGCTGGTGACTTCATTAATCCTCAAAGTTAATTGTACAGAGGACAGTGATCAAGACCATCCCCAAGAAAAAGAAATGCAAAAAGGCAAAATGGTTGTCTGAGGATGCCTTACAAATAGCTCAGAAAAGAAGAGAAGCTAAAGGCAAAGGAGAAAAGATATACCCATCTGAATGCAGAGTTCCAAGGAATAGCAAGGTGAGATAAGAAAGCCTTCCTCAGGGTTCAATGCAAAGAAATAGAGGAAAACAATAGAATGGGAAAGACTAGAGATCTCTTCAAGAAAATTAGAGATACCAAGGGAACATATCTTGCAAAGATGGGCACAATAAAGGACAGAAATGGTATGGATCTAAAAGAAGCAGAAGATATTAAGAAGAGGTGGCAAGAATGCACAGAAGAACTGTACCAAAAAGGTCTTCATGACCCAGATAACCAGGATGGTGTGATCATTCACCTAGAGCCAGACATCATGGAATGTGAAGTCAAATGGGCCTTAGGAAGCACCCCTACGAACAAACCTAGTGGAGGTGACGAAATTCCAGTTGAGCTATTTCAAATCCTAACAGATGACGCTGTGAAAGTGCTGTACTCAATATGCCAGCATATTTGGAAAACTCAGCAGTGGTCACAGGACTGGAAAAGTGGCTACAGGATTGGAAAAGACTCAGATGCTCTGCAGTTTTTATTCCAAACCCAAACAAAGGCAATGCCAAAGAACTAATGCACAACTGCATTCAACTCACACATGAACAGAGTAAAGCTCAAAATTCTCCAAGCCAGGCTTTAACAGTATGTGAACAATGAACTTACAGATGTTCAACTTGGATTTAAAAAGGCAGAAGAACCAAAGATCAAATTGCCAACATCTGTTGGATCATTAAAAAAGCAAGAGAATTCCAGAAAAGCATCTACTTCTGCTTTATTGACTATGCCAAAGCCTTTGACTATGTGGATAACAAAAAACTGGAAAATTTTGAAAGAGATGGGAATACCAGACCACCTTACCTGCCTCCTGAGAAATCTGTATGCACGTCAAGAAGCAACAGTTAGAACTGGACATGGAACAACAGACTGGTTCCAAATCAGGAAAGGAGTACGTCAAGGCTGTATATTGTCACCCTGCTTATTTAATTTCTATGCAGAGTACATCATGAGAAATGTCAGGCTGGATAAAGCACAAGCTGGAATCAAGATTGCTTGAAGAAATATCAATAACCTCAGATATGCAGATGATACCACACTTATGGCAGAAGGTGAAGAAGAACTAAACAGCCTCTTGAAGAAAGTGAAAGAGGAGACTGAAAAAGCTGGCTTAATACTACAACATTCAAAAAACAAAGATCACAGCATCCAATCCTATCACTTCATGGCAAATAGATGGGGAAACAATGGAAACAGTGAGAGACTTTATTTTTGGGGGTGCTCCAAAATCACTGCAGATGGTGACTGCAGCCATGAAACCAAAAGATGCTTGCTCCTTGGAAGAAAACCTATGACCAACCTAAGCAGCATATTAAAAAGCAGAGACATTACTTTGCTGACAAGTCTAGTCAATCTATGGCTTGCTGTCTAGTAAAACTATGCCATCTAGTCAAAGCTATGGTTTTTCCAGTAGTCATGTATGGATGTGAGATTTGGACTATAAAGAATGTTGAGTGCAGAAAAATTGATACTTTTCAACTGTGGTGTTGGAGAAGACTCTTGAGAGTCCCTTGGAGTGCAAGGAGATCTAACAAGTCAGTCCTAAAGGAAATCAGTCCTTTGAATATTCATTGGAAGGACTGATGCTGAAGATCAATCTTAAATACTTTGCCCACCTGATGTGAAGAACTGACTCGTTAAAAAATACCCTGATGCTGGGAAAGACTGAAGGCAGGAGAAGGGGACTACAGAGGATGAGATGGTTGGATGGCATCACTGACTCGATGAACCTGAGTTTGAGCACGCTCTAGGACTTGGTGATGGACAGGGAAGCCTGGCATGCTACAGTCCATGGGGTAACAAAGAGTCATACACACCTGAGCGACTGAACTGACCTGAATGAATTCTCACAGTAACATCTATCTCTCAAGGTGGTTATCATCCCAATTTTTAAAGCTGAAGGAAGTACAACTTCAGGTGACTAAGAAAAATGGTGAAGATTGTGCTTCAAACAAGTGGAAAAAGTGGAATTTAAATGCAGGTAATCTTGCTCTAGAGCCCATACTCTTATCTGCTACATGACTAAAGTGTCATTCTATGATTTAAAGGAGCTGCAAGGGGAAAGGCTTGAGGCTGTCATGAAACACTGTGCTCACGGTCACCCGGGTTACACGTTGACCTTCACCTGCTGGTTTCCTGTTAGTCTTCTAGGTTGTCCCAATGTGCTCTCAACAGAAGAGGAGAGAAGCTGAAGACCTGCTGGACTCTGATGAGTGGAGGGTGTTCCCTAGACACCTCTGTGCCCATGTGTGTGCTCAGTCATATCTAACTCTTTGCAACCCCGTGGACTATAGCCCACCAGGCGCCTCTGTCCTTGGAATTCCCAGGCAAGAGTACTGGAGTGAGTTGCTATTTCCTCTTCCAGGTGATCTTCCTGACCTAGGGATCGAACCTGTCTGTGACCACAGTTTTCCTAATACCAGATTCAGCGGGAAATAGCCTGTGAGGAGAATAGCAGAGGTCTTGTAGCATCTCTGACCCCTCACAGATAGAGGGGGATCTGTGTGTGACTCACAGGTACAGAGAGGATGTTAGAAGTCATGTGGGAGCTTGACTGGGATTCCAGTCTCCCGAGGCTGGAGGAGGTGGGGAGAGGTGGCACCAGAGAGACAACTGATCATCAAACAGGCAGGCGGACCGTTCAAGAGAGTCAACTCACATGGGCTCATGATGCCAGGAAGCTACTGATGGACCAATGCCCCCATAGACAGTGGACACTGGGCACAACCCAAGCCACAGATCAGACTGCAAGTGTAGTAGCTACCGTTTCCTGATACCATCAACGAAAGATAATGAGGAACGCTGCCCTACTCTTGTGTCCCATGGCAGGACTTGGGAAGTAGAGCAGAGAACAGAGCCATTTGCAGAGGAGGCGTCAAAAGAATTGAGAGGAATTTTGACTATGACTAAAAAGAAAAAGAAAATGTACTGCATAAGATGAAGTTGTTTACTGCTAAGCAAATCTGCGAGCTCAGAGTCAAGAACATAATTTTGGTGATGAAACAGAGTGACACTTTTCTAAGCCCAAATTTCATGCATCTTATAACTACGGAATAGATAATAATTGTGCTACTATTATCAAAACAGCATGAGTTGTCATAGGAATAAAAGCTGAAGACTTAACTCTTGGCAGACATTGTTCTCTAAGCTTTTTTAAAAAAGTAAATTATTAAACCTGCATACACAATCCAACTTCTGGGAAAACAAGAACAAAAGAAGCTACTGCAATAAATTCTCCAATCTCCTTCCCTCCAAAAAATAAAGATACTAAAAAATTCTTATTGTCCACCCACAAGATTTATTGGAACACATCCACACCCACTCTTTTATGCATTGTCTGGGGCTGCTCTCCCCCCACAATGGCAGAACTTGAGTGAATTTCACAGAGGTTGTGTGGCCCCAAAATATTTACTTCCTGGTCCTTTCCTGAAGGCGATCTTGGCAATGGAAGGATCTGGATGGAAAAGAAAAATAGTAGGCGGTTGCATAGAGGGATGATTTTGTGGCTGTATTTTTAAAAGAACACTGTGACTGCCATGTGGAAAATATTCTGTTGGGAATAGAACTTGACTTTATTATACAATTTTATGTCTGTATTACACCATTTTGTTCTATGGCAATAATGTTTACTCATCCAAAACTTTTAATGGAGTAGACAAGTACTTTAGAGAGTAGGCAGAGGTTTTTGGTTTGTTTTCATCTCAGTAAACACAGTTCTCAAAATTCCTAACATTTAGTGGCTACTCATGAAATAACTGTTGAAGAAGTAATGGGACTTGGTCATATTGTGACTCAAGTCACATATAGGACTTGACTAAAGGGAACTTTATTTCTAATTATATTTCCATGGCATTCTACCATGCGTATGTTTCTCTGCTCATAAAGTTTTTGTGAGCCTCAGTTTTAGAGTTATGATCTAAAATTGAATTTACAGTTATCTGGCTCTGAGTACTTGGTACAGATGAATTAAGAGTCTTCTTTGGACAATAGGAAAGGTCTGGGAAATATTCATTAACTACTGAGAACATGATCGGATGAGAATGGTTTCCAAATATTTTCTCAAGACTAGAAAAGTTACTTAAATTACAATAAAAGAGATTTGGACCAAATATAAAATTACATATTGCTTTTAGTATGATAGAACAGAAGGGTTGTCACATATTCTTGTGAAAGTTCTAATACAATAAGAAATTGTATTTCTTACAATTTCTGGTGGGCTGCCGTCTACAGGGTCGCATAGAGTCGGACACGACTGAAGTGACTTAGCAGGATGAGCAGCAGTATTAAATATAAACAAAGATGTTTTTGCCACCAAATTTTAAATTTTCTTAAACCTCCTTTTTCTTCACATTTCTTTTGTCCTGTCTTTCTGCCTTCCATTTGATTTATAAGCTTTCTGTATTCCCTTCTAACTCTTTGATGGTTTGGAAGCTACAGACACAGACAGTAAAACGGTATTTCTATACACGTAGTGGTTGTTCTCAAATGTGTAAGTTATTTGTTTAATATGGTAACCTTCCAATATTTTAAAGGCTCAGAAGTGGGTTTGCAGAATTTTATATTTAGTCTATTTTTTATTGATGTTTAATATATTCATAGTAAATTGTTTGGAAATGACTCTGAGGACTTCAATTTCTTGTCATATTAATTGACTAGAAGTTCTAAGAAGCACTACACTTAAACACACATACATACACATGCACACGCATGTACACACTCTTCCTCAAGGATAGTCCCATGAAAATCACACTCATAGAGACCTCACTGGTTCACCAAACACAAAATGACTCTCAGACTCAATCCTACAAGTCTGAACTGAGCTCTTGCTGTACTGATGGAGGCTGGGCTTTAGTGACCTGGTCCAGAGAAGGAGAAAATGTGGGGAAAAGAATGCAAACATAAATTGAATGTTTGAACATACATCAAGGAGGGTATTGAGCTCCTCCAGTAGTGGCTCAGTGGTAAAGAATCTGTCTGCAATGCAGCAGATGTGAGTTCGATCCCTGGGGTGGGAAGATCCCCAGGAAGATGAAATGGCAACCCACTCCAGTATTCTTGCCTGGGAAATCCCATGGACAGAGGAGTCTGGTAGGCTACAGTCTATGGCATCTTAAAAAAGTCAGACACAACTGAGCAACTAGACAACAAAACAACAAAGGAGGGTACTGCTGATATGTGACTTCTGTATGGACATTTCTACGGGGGTTCTGAAATTTGAAAACCACTTTCAAGGGTGCTGAAGTGGCACTGGTCAGGTGTTACCCTTCGCTACTGGCAGAAACACAGCAGAAGCAGAACAAGCCATTTTAAGAGGGAAGTTTCCCCAGATTAGTCCACATTTTACAATAGATTAAAAGAGAATATAGAAAGTTCACAAAAGGAGAAGGGTCATCATTCCACATGACATCCAGTAGAAATAACATACAGTAGATTCTAGAGAGTGAAATCATCAAATACAGAATATACTTTCTGTAGATATCCATATAACGATTTGAAAGAGGCATTTGCAAAAAGAAGTATACAAAAAGAAATTATTTTTTTAAAAAGACTGAAAATTGAATTTCCGCATATAAATTTGTTAAAGAACACAATTGAAATTGGCAATATTTTAAAAAATAATAGCTAAACATTTTGGAGAGCTAATGAAAATATGAAGCCACCAATCTAGAGGGTATAGTATCTTCCAACAAAGTAAATAAATAAAAGGAAATCCATGTAGACACATGGCAGGAGAATCACTAAACAGAAGATGAAGATAAAACCTTGAAGGAGCAGAAAGAAAGGCCATGTCAATTAAGGGCAATGACAGTTAGAGTGATGGCAGGCATTTCAATGGCAAAAACACAAGCCAAGAGACAGTCAAATAATATCTATTGAGAGCTGGGAGAAAATACCTGTCAACCTGAAAATTGTCAGCCAGCCAAAGGATCTTTCAAGGATGAAGGGGAAATAAAGACATTTAGACAGTAAGTAAACATGGGAAGATTTTTATCTCCAAGAGACTGGTTCTAAAGGAAAATTTGAGGCTGTAATTCTCAAAGAAATATGATCCCAGAACAGTTTCAAATGTAGGAAAGATCAGAAAATAAAGGAAAAAATGGTAATAAGGAACATCCCACATTTTCTAATCACAATACAACTTAAATTAGAAGTTAGTAACAAAAATAAATTAATTTCATATAGAAATTGAAAACCACAATTGCTACAACAAACGAATGGGTCAAAGAAGACATTTTTAAAGACACAGGACTGAATGACACTGAAAGGGATTTGAGAAGACCTAAATAAGACACTGAAATAAGTACTGAAACTCCAGTACTTTGGCCACCTCATGCGAAGAGTTGACTCATTGGAAAAGACTCTGATGCTGGGAGGGATTGGGGGCAGGAGGAGAAGGGGACGACAGAGGATGAGATGGCTGGATGGCATCACTGACTCGATGGACGTGAGTCTCAGTGAACTCTGGGAGTTGGTGATGGACAGGGAGGCCTGGCGTGCTGTGATTCATGGGGTCGCAAAGAGTCGGACACGACTGAGCGACTGATCTGATCTGATCTGAAATAAGACACGGGTTATAGTGTACACCATGATTATGAAATTTTACAAGACTCAACATATTAAAAATGCTGGCTTTCCTCAAGTTGATCTACAGACCAACCAAAACCCCAACAGTGGTCTTCTTTAGTGGGTCATGACAAGCTGATTCCACTTCTTTGATGGAAGAATAAAGATCCAGAAATACCCAAGACCCTATGACTAGTTATTAAATCTTATTATAATAAAACTTATTATCATTATTCTTATATTTTCACAGTTAGTCTCAGCACATTCCTGGCACACCTGAGATCATTCAAACCTGAGAAATTTAAATGTGTATTTCAACATCCAGTATCTACTTTAGCTGTTAAAACAGATCTGTGTTTGTTTTACCCTAACATATGTTTACTTTTTGGAACCCAAGCAAATTATTTTCTCCTTTGCCAAAAAGATTGAAAAAAATAAATGGAATAATAAGAGCAGAATCAAAACCCTAGGGAACAAAACAATCTTTGCCCAGCTTCTCTGAAACCGATGCAGCACACCCACTGTTCTTTAGTCAGGATCGTAAGCTG
This sequence comes from Bos indicus x Bos taurus, assembly GCF_003369695.1. NCBI lineage: Eukaryota > Metazoa > Chordata > Mammalia > Artiodactyla > Bovidae > Bos > Bos indicus x Bos taurus. Next base: position 5,325,403 of record NC_040099.1, on the reverse strand, counting down.
GTCCTGCTAGGACTTCTAGTGACAGTATGGTTCTGCAACATCAGTGCCATTATAAAGACAATGTGTGCATGTGTAGGGCTGAGCACTGCCATAGAGGTAGAGGATAAAATGCAGTATCCCAGGACGGACCCAGGCAGGTTAAGATACATCTGAATATATAGGGAGTGTATCCACAGGGATGGGGGTGGAATTAACCTTAGCCCAAGAAAAGAGAAACTCTTGGCTATATAAATAAAGAAGAAGGGCACTTTGGAAGAACTCATAGTGTATGTCTCTGAGATTGCCTCAGTCCAGTCCCCAGGGCTACATGTGTGGATGAAATTAAAGAGGAAGTACTAAAATATATATTGCTTTGTCATCCTATCGTATGGCATATATGTCATCTGCAGAATTACGGAAGCAGGGAGCAGCCCCCACATGAGAGAGGAACAGCAGTGCTGTATTGGCTCGGGCTTGAGAGTGGGAACCGTGCTGCTGAAATTGGCAAAAGCTGTGGCATGTGCGTCCACATGTTCAGCACCATGGACAGTATCCAGACACCGGAAACTGAGGCTGGCATCGAAGTGTGAACTTCAGCAACGTAGGTAACACCACATATGTCTTCAGAAAACCATTGTCATATCACTTATATTGGGCACTGGAAGGGACTGGAATATCTAAACAAGGATCCCAAGAAAGAAGAAGAAAAATGGCAAAAATAACAAAGGCCTAGGTGCTGTGACTTGGCTAGTGATTCCTCATTGAGCAGATGTAATAAAGAAGCTTGCCAGAATTTGGTGGAGCAGACTTCATTTGGGGGATAACACAATCAGGAAGGAGATGGATTTCACCAGGTAGAGACAAGGCATAAGAAAAACCTGTGTTAAAGCAAATTCCTAGTGAAGCCAAGTCTTGGCATAAAGAAGTGACAAAAGATGGACTTTAACCATCCCCCTCCCTTGTCTCTGCATTGCCCCTCAGATTCATTCACCAACCCATTCTTCATCCTCCCATCCCATTATTTCTTTCACTGACTAGGTCCTTGAAAGGTTATTCTTTACTTATTTGGTTGCCCAAATTTATTCACTGCTTATTTATCTGCAGTTTGAATTCTACTTTAACCACGTGGGAAAACTGTATTTGATAAATGAAAAAAAAATCAGATTGATAATTATATTTCAGCTTCTACACTGGAAACCAACTTACTTAAAATGGTTTCTTCCCCTTGGTTTCTGACATCCTCACTCCAGCACTTGAAGTTCTGACACTAGTTAGCCACCCATCAGAGCATTTATTTTAGGTGTCAAACGGCACCCTCTCTGTTTTCTTACCAATACACCTACTCAAATGTTGTCTTTATCTTTCTCGGCATTTCTTTGCTGAGCAATAAAATCTACACCCATGATTTCTACTACCACCCCCAAGCCAATGACTAACACAATTGATTTCACTGATCAGATCTCTCCTATAATTTAAAATTCTATTCAACAAGTGGAGCTACAACAATGAATTAAGAATGATCTACGTCACAGAATTACAGTCTGGCACATTAGATAATAAAAAACACTATGTTGCTTCACTTCTGCATTTCACCTCAAACCAAAGATGTTTCAATGTAACTCACTGTCTTTTCCCCTCACATATAATCAGAGAACATACGCTATAAATTTCAACACCTCCATAACTCTTGGTGCTGTATCTTCCTGTTCATCTCTAGTGCTACCACTGGTACTCATATTAATTCACCTGGACATATTTTACAGGTTCCCAATTCATAAACAAGTCTACCTTCTCCCAAATTACTTTCTGTCTTATGATCCAATGATATTTCTGTTTCAACAACGATCATCTCCATACATGAAATCTTTTGGTAGTGGTTTCCATTGTTTAAAGATTGAACAAATACGCTGGCATAACAAATACTGACTTTAATCTCGGATACCTTTTCCAAACACATCATTTATTATATCTTTGTGCCTGGCCTTTATTTCAACCAAGCCAAATCACTTGCTGCATATTTTTTTAAATGGAAAAGCAATAGCAATATTTCTGTTTTGGGCATTGTGGTGCAAGAGTCTGGAAGGTCTGTTCATACCTTCCTCCTTCTAAGTACTTTGAGATTTAGATTTAGATTTACCCCTTGAGAATGCTTTTCTGTTGCTTAGTCTTGTCTGAGTTGTAGGCATCTTCTTCCTTAAAACCATATGTAACCTTTATTATGACATGTAACATATTGTACCCTTTGTCTCCTAAAGTAGATATGAACAATACAAGCTTTATTTATTTATCTCCAATTCTTATCACATGAATAAATAACTAACAGGAAAACTTGGAGATAATCTTTAAAATTCCTGCTAGGTCTACCGTGTGCTTACTCTTAAATTCTGCTGCAATGTAAAATGTTTTATAATTCTTAGAAAATATAATACAAACATATAGGCCCTGAACTTTATTTACAGAAATATTTCATAACACCCTAGATATTTCAGTAAGACTCAAAATAGTTTTAGGAAAATTATTATTTTTTGCAAGAGTTGATAAGTCTCAGGTCTGAAATTTGGGTAGTTTGCACCACTCTCTTAAAGATCAAATTTCTTTCAGGGAAAAATAAACACTTCAGGTTTTATTTGCTCACATTTACCCTTCAGGAAGAGCCACTTCTGAATTATATTGCATAAGAATTAAGAAATAGCCAAGTCATCTTCTTTAGGCTTTTATTAACCCATACACTGCAAGGCTTATAATTCTGTGTCCTGAGCTCATAGGTAGCATTGGGCAGCTGATATTTATCATCCCTGTTACAACATCTTCTGGTTTATTAGGATGACCCAAGGGACTGATCTGCGACTAGACTAACCTAATATACTCTGCTGGCTGTCCTGATGTTTAGACAGACTAACAGGGATGAACATACCAATGCATCATTTATTATAATTCAGCTTTCTGTTTAAAATTTTACAGTTTTTGGTGAAACGATGTACATTTTGCTTATATAGGAGTGTAATAAAATACTGTTCCTAATAATGATATATTTTTATTAGCAAGTGATATTGACAAGGAGCAGGGCCCTATGGTCCTTGCCCCTCCATGTCCTCAGCCTGCCTTCCATCTGGGGAACACTTCAGTCAAAGAACAAGTGCAATCAGAGAAGTAAGAAATGCTGAGACAAAGGAAAACAGTCAAAGGAGACCAAATAATAATAATGTAGTCACTAAGCACAGTCAAGGACTTTTAGTTCCTTCTCAAGGATTATAGATACTTTCCGAGCCTTATCCTGTGAGCTGTCTCATAGATACGGAAAACCCAGGTGGAAGAAGTTGACTACACGATGACCAGACTGTATCCAGGACATAAGCCGCCACAATTCCTAGAACCAGCCTCAAAGAAATGGGAACAAATGGACCCTGGAACTGAAACAACTGTACCTACAACAATCAAGATGACACTGGTCAGACCACTGATGACCAATCTGAAGGTGGTCAGAGCTGACTGTGCTGTTTCTGCATGGAGCCTGCCCTGCCCGACTCTGTCTATAAAAGGTCTCACTCCCTGCTTGTCCAGGGGAGGGGAGTAGGGGCTGAAGGGAGTAGACCTTTGAATAGATGTTGGCCCCCTCCCCCCTCTAGTTGCAGGCACCTGAAATAAAGCAAGCTTTCCTTTTCAGCCACCTGGCCTGTTTATAGGCTTTTGAATGGCAAGCAGCTAGATCCGCGCCCCATCCCTCCACCACACACACACACACACACACACACACTCTTTCCTTAACAATACTACCTTATTCAATTTTTCAATATGTGATTTGTTATGTAGATAACTTGAAAAATATAATGAGCAAAAGTTAGGAATACTCTTGGGTAGTCTGAACACTGTTCAATGGAAATGTCTTATTAATTTAAAGATTTTAAAAGTATTTATCCTACTTTATTTTCTCTGGTCATCAATCTATCATTACTTATATACTGATTTTAAAAGAACCTCAGTAGATACTGAATAATATACAGAATCAGATCAAGGAAAGTAAAACCTACCTAGGAAAATTTAACCTATTAACATGAAACTTATAGAATAACACACAGCAGTAAAAAATAACTACTGCCAAATCTGGGGATATAGTCTAGAAAGGGCATGCTATAGGAATTCAAAGAAAAGTCACCAAAGTAGGAATATTCAAGGGAAAAACATTTTATGAAAGAAGAATATTTTTTCTCAACAGGGTAAAATGCCCAGAGAGTTCTACTTAAAGCAATTAATGGTGAGGAATCTAATAAGAACACAGCAAAAGGTGGTAAAGAACTTTTCAGATAAAACAAAAAGTGGCAATCATCACTTTCCTTCCCTAGTTTTGTCTCTTCAATGACTCTGACCAACATTAGGTAGATCTGACATACAAAATTAAAAGAGGGGAAAAAAGCATGAAAACTATTTACTTAAATAACTCATACAATCAAAACAGAGAATCTACAGGTTGCATTTAGTTTATGACTAAAAGTACCCACTGGAAATATTTTATTTCCTACCCTGGAGACAGATTTAACCATGTTTCTTGCTCAAATAGTCACTGAAGATTCTAGTGTGTATGTGCAATCTAGAGAAAAGTGATAAATGCAATAAATGCTTATTAAGCAATATATTCTGAGAAATGGAATATTTCCTGCCATATCAACAAAGGAGGTAACAGTCATCTGAGACTGCCAGCACCACCGATGGTGAGCTGATGAGCCTTGAGAGGCTCAGGAAGGAAAGAATACCTGCCATCCGGCAGCCATCAGACTGCAGCCCCTCCCCCACGGGGCTGGGAGGACTCTGGAAGTGAAAACACAGGAGGCTGGCCCCAGATGGCTGAGGTGCACATCAAAGGATGGATTTCAGTGAGCCCAGACTCTTGCATCTTTCCATAAATATTAATAGAAAAGCACTAAATTCCTTAACTGGAGGTATCTGCTTTCCCTTTAACAATAATCAATTGACGTTCAGACTACCTGCCCTTTGTTGCATGACTTCCATATAACCTGGCTCCCCCACCAACCTCCTGAGAGCAGTTCTCTCCGGGTTACTTGAGATGCTGCCTCCCAGGCTTGAAGTTCTAACATAACTCTCAACTTTTAGGCTGTGAATTTTTCTAAGTCAATAATTCCATACAACGTACCAAAACCTTTGCATGCCTTACATTTTAAACATCTCAGTAACCCAATGAATTTGGTGCTGTTGTTCCCACTTTCTAGGCGAGAGATTTGAAGGGTATCAAAGGCCACATGACTACAAAGTAGATGGAGCAGGATTTAACTGAACTCCTTTAAAGTGAGATACTTCCCTTTGAACCACAGGTTCTATTTTGCTGTAGCAAAATCTTTAGAACACCAGTTAAAAGGATCTGAATATGTGTAACTTTATGCTAGATTGCTGATATTTAATGCAAACCATTTCCATAGAAATAGAGCCTATACCAGACAATATAACACAGAAAAACTATTTGCGCCCCAGCTCCAATTCCACTTTTAAGTTACATGATATTTTAAAAAGTTAATCAAGTATTTTAAACAATATTAATTTCTTTTGCATAACAGAAGTAATTAAAATAATTTAGTTGTCAACTACATAACATTTTTATGCAGATCATAATGAGCTGAGCCAAAGAAAATTTGTGTTTTGTTATTCATTCATTTATTTATGCATTTATTTTTGGCCCTGAAGTCATCTCCAAATCTCTCACTGTTTAGAGAAATAAACTACTATCTCGAATTTTTATTGACAACATTGTTTGGGCTAAAATATGTTAAATATATAGTAGTTTCCAGGATTATGTCACTGGTGATTTTTAAAGTCCTGCTGGCTGCTGCTGCTGCTGCTGCTGCTGCTAAGTCGCTTCAGTCGTGTCCGACTCTGTGCAGCCCCATAGACGGCAGCCCACCAGGCTCCGCCATCCCTGGGATTCTCCAGGCAGGAGCACTGGAGTGGGTTGCCATTTCCTTCTCCAATGCATGAAAGTGAAAAGTGAAAGTGAAGTCACTCAGTCATGTCCAACTCTTAGCGACCCCATGGACTGTAGCCTACCACGCTCCCCCGTCTGTGGGATTGTCCAGGCAAGAGTACTGGAGTGGGGTGCCATTGCCTTCTCCTTTTAAAGTCCTAGGGCAAAACATCTGAGCTGAAGAACTCACAGTATTCTAGTGGGAGAGGGTTAAGTCACAACTAAGATTGCAATAGGAAGCCCATGAGTGTCAGTAGGAATATGCAGGAGAGGGGCCTCACAGAGCAGAGTGGTCTTCATCTGAGATTAATCTGTGACTTGGAATTTGATAAGTGGAAGAGGCAACTAGCCGGACAGCATTTCCAGTGGCACAAACGGCGACACCTTGGGTGCTCTGAGTGTGGTTCAAGACATTTAAATCAGAGTTCTGAGCACTGGAGCATCCAGGCATCAGACTGGAGAAGCAAGGAGATCACAAAACACCCTGTGTGCCCTGCTGAAGAGTTTAGATTTTATCCCGGGGCAAAGAACCACCGATAAAGGAGTTCAATTAGGCCAGCATCATGACCTGCTGTGAATTTTAGAAAATCACTGTAGTAGATGTTTGGGTATTACAGGAGGGACAATCCTGAAGCAGGAACACACATTAAAACTCCTTTCTGGCAACTCAGTTAAGAAATGAGGAGGGCGCAAAATCAGTGCCAAGGCAGGAAGGTACGGCAGAAATTCAACAAATAATTATAAAGCACTTCTGAACGATGTGATGTTTAAATGAGATGGAAGAGTGAAGGATAAAGCACAGCTTGTTGTTTGAAGGCCAAGGAATTGGTGGTGCCACTACTCAAAACATGAAATATGGAAGGAAAACATAATTTTCTGGGAAGCAAATACTGATACTCTTGAATTTGAAGTGGACACGCAAGTAAAAATAGGAGTTGGTTGAGAAATAAACAGATGAGAAGGAGGAAATACATGAAGCGTATTCTTCTATATGTTAATACCATGGCTAATATTTGAAACACAAATATGACTCACAGTTACTTCCTTATGAATCTCATGGTTTAGTGGGAGGAAAATGATGTAAACAGTTAATCACAATACCACTCAGAAGAGCAATAAGAGAGGGATATAACACAGTCATCCTAAGGATCCATGAGGGATTGGTTCCAGGACTTGGTGTAACTAATTAATCATTTAAAATATGTTATTTAATATCTGTAACCAGATATTTAAGACCTTTAAGACGAAGATACTTAGGTGTCAGGATCATCAGTGGATCCCAATGCCCACAACGCTCAGAACAAGTACACAATATAGTCTTGGTTAATAAATGCAGGAATAGAGACGCCAATACAGTGAGTGGACACGTGGGCCTGGTGAGGCGGGTGGGGAAAGAGGGTGGGTGGGATGAACTGGGAGACTGGGATTGACGTATACACACTACCACGTGTAAAACAGCTAGTGGGAAGCTGATGCATAGCGTGGGAAGCTCAGCTCGGAGCTCTGGGGCGACCTAGGTGGGTGGGAGGAGAGAGGAGGAGGGGGACATGTGCATACATATGGCTGAGTCTCTCCGTTGTACAGCAGAAACTACCACAACACTGTAAAGCAATTACACTCCAATTAAAAAAAAAAAAAAAGCCTACATAAATGAATGAGTAGAAGGACATTCTAGGCAGGAGAAACGTGCAGAAGCACAGAAGAGCGTAATTGCAAATAGCTTTTTATAAATGGAAGACGTGAGTCAAAAGTAGAATGGTGGAGGAAGGCTAGACAGACGTCACATTGTTAAGGCCCATGACTGTCCTCCTAAGAAATGGGATACTCAGCCACTGAATGGTTTTAACCAGAGGGTGAATACAATTCGATTTTTCTCTCATATAACTCTGGCAGGAGTGGGTTAGAGAGATGGGAAAATGTGTCTGAAAAAAGGACACAGGATATTACACTTGGCCAGATGAGGCATCCTGGGGGCCAGAATGAATATAATGTGAGTAGGAATGGGGGAGATTAGAAGCAGTGGAGAACTTTCAAGATGTAGATTCAGGAGAACTTAGTGAGTGATGAGGACTTAGGGAGTAGGAGAGAGAAAATTAAATATGGTTCTCTAATTAAATATGGTTCATCTAATTTGAATTTCTGGATGAACCATGGTGCTCTTGAATAACAACAAATAGAACACAGGAGAAGACTTGAGCCTGGGGTAATTTTTTAGTGTGTGGTGTTCACTTGGCATGCAAAATTAATGAGCTCAAGTTTGAACATCATAAATATAACAGTGGACATCTAGGGGATCTCTATTAAGAAGCTCTCGGCAGAACTGACTCCCCAATTGACTCCAGAGAGACTACAATAAAATAAATGTAGGAAGAGCAATGGCGTGGGTTGAAGATTAAACAATCACTGCACTGGTCGGCAAAATAAAAATTGGGTTAAAATATTGTTCTTCCTTACTGTGAAGGTATCTAGGACCACAATTAGTTTATCAATTTAACTTTCTTGGGAAGTACTGCATGGGAGTTAAAAGCAAGAGTTAGAGTCAAACTTCAAGGGATTTTAAGTTTTCTACTGTAACTTGTAAACTTAGTGAGGCTGGGTAGGTTTTTAAACATTTCTAAGTTTTTGGTTTTTTCTTTCTAAAATAGGAAAATAGTTTTAATAGATTTGTTTACTAGGATTTACTAGGTTTATTCCTACGGAGTTCAAAGAGGAATAATCTTACTTTATTTTACTTCCAACTATAGCCTTTAACTGATGTAGAAATTTCTTTCCCTGTCAGTGAATGAAAGCTTGAGAGGATTCTATAACTCTTTAATTTCTAAGAAAGTTCTTCTTACGATCATTAAGACTCACTTTCTGATATTTCAGCTTCTCAAAATCCAATAGTTGCATGCCATCCACACATTCTCCCCTGGGATTTCCCTGGTGGCCCAGTGGCTACGACTCTGCACTTTTAGTGCAGGGGGCCTGGGTTCAATTCCTGGTCAGAGAACTAGATACCTCACGCCTCAACTAAAGATCCCACATACCGCAACTAAGACTGAGCACAGCCAAAAAGTTAATATTAGACATTTAAAAATAAATGAATAATTAATTTAAAATACTTAAGAAATAAAATGCAGATTTTCGTGGCTGGGGTGACTAAAATTCCACATCAGGTAATATTTCTCATCAGTAGAGACTGGCTTATAGGATCATTCTCCAACCAATAATAAAAGTAATTTCTTGTAATTAAGGTTTTAAAAATCCAGGGGAATTTATTTATTTGCTTAATTATGACATAGAGACAAAACTTGCTGTTATCTGAAAGATGGCAAAATACACAGAAAGGATAAGCTCTAGCATGAATGAAAACATCTCAGTGCTCTACAATAAAAATCACAAAGGGTGAAACAAAGTCAAGTTTAGCCCTGAAGGAAACAGATGTCTGTTAACAGCAGGACATAATACCTTAAATATAAACATTTCTTATGTTCAAATCTCAGCTTTGGTAGGGAGATGACCTTAAGCACAATATGCAAAATTTTAAATATTTGTTTTTTCAAGAACTTAAAACGAGAATGGCAATGATACAGTACCTCACAGGTGGGCTATAAAAATCAAATGAAATAGTGTATGCAACGTGCTTAGAACAACCTTTGGCATAGAATAAGAACTCAATAATTATTTAGCTTTATCAAGATGAATATCTTATAATCAGACAGTGGAAGGCAAGAATCACTGTCTAATCATACCATTATTTCATTTAAATTAATTTTGAATGACTACATTTATCACATATTGTTCTGCTGGACAACATGGAGAAATTTGGGAAGGAGATATTTTATCTAATAAATCCAAATACTTTTGATAAGAAAGCAGCTTTTGATAAATATGTAGGATATGTGTACCAGAATATTTTCCAAACTAACTTCCCCTTTCTTATCCCTACCATCTAAATTGTAGCCAATAGTGAATACCATTGCTCTTTTACAATGTTACAGCTTTCAACAGCAATCAGCATAAATGCAATGGAGACAATCAAGCAGCAGATAAAGTAGTAAAGTAAATATTGTCTGAATTACAGGGAAATAATGAATACAGAAAAGGAACTCTTCTTTTCTCCCTCCTCTGACCTCTTCATTAAATTAGACCAAATGTGTTTCTTCAAATCTTGAAAGACACCTGAAATTATCCTGATAATTGAGATATTATATATTCAAAAGTAAGTATAAATAAATGGTATCATTACTAAAAGGAAGTATGGCAAAGCCATACAGAAAAAAAATGAAAATATTACTAAATGATCTGTCATTCAATATGCAGTACAGCTCATGTCTACCCTTGAACCTTTCAAAACCATCCCAGGGAAGCTCATCTTTTGTAACCTGTCTCATGGAAGTAGTTCTCTCCATAACTCAGGAAAAAGCCCCTAATCATTAGAGCCCTCCAATCATGGGACTATGTCCTGGCATGCATGCTCAGTCATGTCTGACTCTTTGCAACTCCATAGACTGTAGCCTGCCAGGCTCCTCTCTTCATGGAATTTTTCAGGCAAGAATACTGAAGTGGGTTGGTATTTCCTCCTCCAGAGGACCTTCCTGACTCAGGGATCAAATCCATGTCTTCTGCATCTCCTGCATTGGCAGGTGGATTCTTTACCCCTGAGGCACCTGGAAAGCCCCTAAAGTTCACCTACACTCAAAGAAAAATGGATGCCAATTGATTACCAACTAAGACTGTCCAATAAGAAGAAGCCAAGACCAAATAAAATGTAAAATTCCAAAATATACAAGTTTGTGTTCTAATTTACTTGGAAGAGTATTGGCTCAAACTCATACAATGTTCTATTCTAATTTGTGGATGTCATAATTAGTTGTGCTCAGCTCTCTAATTCGCTCACTTCTTCACCTTCCCTAGCTGCTCGTCCTGCTTCAGCTCTGAATTGCTAACCGGCTTGCAATGTGCCCCCAGAACTTTCACACTAGGCACTTCCCTTTCGACATCTTTAAAAACAAACATAGCACTTGCTATTCTTTTATTCTCCAACATAAGTTATGACATAATCACCAAATCATTAAGGATGGAAACTTCAGTCATTTCTACTCTTCTTTCTTGACACGCACACCTAATGTGTCACTAAATCTTACTGATGTCAAATTTGTTCTTTCAGTACATTGCCGCACATACTACGCTCATTTTGGCTCTTACAATTTCTTACCTGCATGATTTTAATTGTTTATCTTTGTTTCCTGCATTTCTATTCTTTCTCTACTCAATCCATCCTCCACATTCTAATAAATCACAGGCAGGAGTACAATAAATGTCTCAAATATTGCCATTCAATTTAAAATACTAGTCTATTTCCCACTTCTCCTAAAATTATATATCATTACCATGGCTTAGTGTAAAGGAGATCAGACCTGGGTGTTCTTTGGAAGGAATGATGCTAAAGCTGAAACTCCAGTACTTTGGCCACCTCATGCAAAGAGTTGACTCATTGGAAGAGTCTGATGCTGGGAGGGATTGGGGGCAGGAGGAAAAGGGGATGACAGACGATGAGATGGCTGGATGGCATCACCGACTCAATGGACTCCGGGAGTTGGTGATGGACAGTGAGGCCTGGTGTGCTACAGTTCATGGGGTCGCAAAGAGTCGGACACGACTGAGTGACTGAACTGAACTGAACTGAATTGAACCATGGCTTAGAGAAGGAAATGGCAATCCACTCCAGTATTCTTGCCTGGAGAATCCCATGGACAGAGGAACCTTGTGGGCTACAGTCCATGGGGTCGCAAGAGTCAGACTTGACTGAGTGACTTTCACTACCATGGCTTTTGAAACATTATTTATCTGAATCAGTCTCATCTCAACTTTTTACAAAATCACAACTCTGCTTTCCAAATGGTCTTGACTGGAACCTCTTCGGTGCTCCAATGACTAAGACTCCATGCTCCCAAAGCAGGGACGGCCCCAAGTTTGATCCCTGGTCAGGGAACAAGATCCCACATGCTGCAACTAAAGATCCCACATGTGGCAACTAAAGCTCCCACATGCCAAATGATCTTGACTTCCTGCTATACATTTTACCAACTTTTCCATGCCTGCTATCTCATTCTTTCTACCTTCTTTGGGTACTTAACTCTGTTCATTTCTCTTTTAACTCATGTAGGTGTTCATTCATGTAAATTTCAGTGACTCATGCCAAACACTGAAGAGGCTCTAGAAACTTTAAGATATAAACCAAAGTTCCTTCCTTTCGAGAAGTCTGGAGTCAATGGAGAGAAAGAAAGTTTTTTGTAATGCACGTCACTAAGGCATGATGGAGCTGGCTGGGTGAGGCCTGGAGGATTCAGGGTCACGCTGAGGATGCAGGGAGGGGTGTGCAGGGAAATGCCACCAAGTGACATGCCTCTTGTCATCAGGTGATGCCCCCACTTACCCGTTAGGGGCCAGGGCTCTGTGCACTTGCCGTGGCACTCACTATATTAGGTATAAATATTCCTGTCTTCAAACACACCCTCAGTTCCTCAAGAAGAGATCCTGCATCTCAGTCATGTTCACATCTCAGCGTTTACTGCACAGTTTGGACCAACTATGGGTCAAAACTCTTCTAGTGCTGTTGAATGACTCCAAGAAACAATCCGAGGTTTAGATGTGATCTCAGAGAATATCACGTCACATCCAACAAAATATGTTCATATTTTGGCCATATCGTTGGTAGCAAAATCCATAATGATATTGGGTCAAGTACTGGTCTCATGAGGAAACTGAAACTCTAAGAGATTAAGTAAACTGCTGCTGCCGAAAGTCACATAATAAGAAAGTCTTATTTGTCTAAGTCAAACCTTCGACAGTCTAGAACTATGACCCATATTTGACCACATTTAACAAAATATTATATATATATATATGTATATGTACACATACGTATAATATGAAATTATTAGAAAACCATGAAGCTGAGAAAAATAGGTTTATGCAGAAATGAAAAACTGAAGACTTGTCCAGGTAGACTGCAACAAAAACCTAGCATAGTGCCGATATTCTCTGAGAGGAACGGAGCGTTCCCCTGCACATTTCAAAGGAAATGCCTAAACAACTCTTTTCACTTAAATATGTACTAGAAGTTATGGCCTCAACTTATTTTTTCCTGATGAGGACAGAGATGTTACACTGAAAATAACTTGAAGCTATTGAGGAACTTTTCTAAAACAAGGGTACCTTTTAGGCATAAAAGAACATGTCATCCATAGATAATGAAACAACACAACAAAGCACATCCTTAGAAGCAATGTGCCTTAAGTTAACAAAAAGCTGGGCTTTACTGTGGACTACTTTATGATCTAGAATGGAACATATAAGTTGTTAATGGAGGAAAAACTGATACACAACTCAAGCTAGACATGAAAAGGGTAGTCCGAAGAACATACATGCCAACAACGACATTTGAACAGGAAACTAAACACCATATTTATTCATAGAATCATTACATTTTTCCTATGTCAGGGCTCATAAACAAGAGGGACACAATATCTGAATTTTTTTCTAGAAAATGTGGGATCAGACCAAACAACGGGGCTGGTACAGTGAGGAGGCATAATGAAGAGCCTAGGGACCCAGCAACCTGTGAGTAGAAGGCAGTAAGGAGTTAGTAGAAGCCAGTGGTGCCAAAAGTTGGCACTTTATACACACTGCCTATAGCTGTCAAGGAAAGAGGTATGTGGCCACTACTCAGGTAAATGAAAGAAGGAATGGGGAAGCAGAAGCAAGAGCAAGAACCAAGGGGATAATGAATGGAATGGACAGAAGAAATGATACAAATGATAAAACAGTGGTCAACAAAACATAAGCATGGTTGTTTACTTTTTGATGATAATTTTCTTTGAATTTAAATTTGGGATAAACCTTATTTATCCCAAGTATTATTTGAAAATTTAAATAAAATAATAAAATTGTAAATATTATTTGAAAATACTTATTAAAGGAAAGTAAGATGCCCATGCAAAAAACCTAAGAATAATTTTCTCACCAGTTAACCAATTATCTACCACAGCAGATCTCTGCAAACCTGACTCATTTTCATGCTGTGGAAACTCTCTATGTCAGACTTTACCTATCATTGCCATGACAACCCTCATCTCTGCTTTCCTAGCTCATCAGCACTGCCACTGACCAGTCTACAAATTCAACTTTGTTTACCCGCCAAATCTGCTAAAAGTAATACGGTTTCAGACTGCACCAGCAAGCATAATATGTCTGGGAATGTTTTAAGGTAATAGGGATCTCTGTATCTCATTTCTCTTTGAATCACTTAGAGAAATTCCTTGGGGCTTTGAAGTGCAAATTTCAGAAGGAAAGTTCCAAGGGAATAGAACAGTCGTCTGATTTGGGTTATGATCAATAGACAACAGAATAGAAGTGACATATGTACGACTAATATGTCCTTCTGCTTAAAAGCCAAGTTTAGCTCTTCTGTGGCACATGGCTTGCTGATTGTGAATAGTCCCTTCTGTATCATAATCACTCTGTAATCCTTGTGGTCGTCTGGGTGAAGTGAGGTGTCTGAAATGAGTTGGAGAGGGAAAATGCCATCAGGATGTACTGAAGCAGAATTTCAAGCAAGTCAGCATAGCTGTGGAATGGTGGGAAGCTAGCCAAGTGAGCAAGCAACAACAGACAGCATAGCTCTTTTGAAGCAAAGGCATCAGGGAGTTATGCCATGGAGAGGCAGAGGCTTACAGAGTGCCAGATTCTACAAATAGCTATTATTGCCGCAAACAAAAATGCCACCATCCCATGCACATCTCTGGAAAGGATCGCAAGTTGCTATTTTGTTGGAGTTGCTGCCATATTTATGTATAAAGATGGCATTCACATAAAATCAAATGATATAGAGAGATAGGTACATATATACATACATATAGAAATAAAGTATCAACTTTTTGAAGGGGGAAGGGCATTACTCTACTACACAATATCTTACTCTTCTCATAGGATATGGACTCATTTTAGGGAAGACAGGATGTTTTACACACTATATATTTACAATATTAGCACAGTAAATCAATAAATACTTGTTGAATAAGTAAGTGGCAAATACAAGTAGAGATTAAGTCATTCTGTGAGTTCACTTTGAGTATAGTTACATGAGCTGCACTTAAATAGCTATAATGGAAGACAAATTATAAAATAGAAAGACATTTTTGGTCAACAAAATAACAGTGTGAGTGTTTTCCTGATAACTATTTGATTGATTCTGCACATAAATAAATAATAAGAAGTATTAAACTATGGGCAAATTGTGAAAAATTTTGGGAAAAAAAAAACAACTTAGACTATAATGTTTTCTTAGTCAAAACATATAGATACAGGATGTTATAATTTGAAAAGCATAATACTTTTTGAATATGCTATAAGTTAAATGTTAGCGTTTGCTAGGAGATTTTACCAAAAAGCCTCATAACTATGGACACTTAGAAAAAAACATAAGAATGCAAAATGGAGATAAAACATATGCTTTTTGTTGTTATTGTTCCTTTATTGTATTTCTTGAATGTTTCTCTGACTCGGATGATACCATTTCTCTTTAGGACAATTTTAGTGGAGGGTGGATGGTGGTCTTTGGATGTTGGGACATCCAAAGGTGTGATTGGGTCTAAAGGTGATGGGCTCAGAGGCGATGTTGTGATTGATCAATGTATAATCCTAGATAGTCCATAAGACGCCTTTGTGGAAATTAGTAAACAGCACCCATTTCTGGATATGGGTCTGCTTGGGGCGCCTGAATGGGCACGGAATCAGCTCTCCTTCCCTCAGCCTAGTGTCCTGGACATAACAGCTGTACACAGCAGCCCTGGGGAGAGGGAAGCTGTTGGTGACTGGAAGCAACTGGTCTCTGAAAAAAGTCAGAGACACATGTGTTAGGAAGAGGGAGTCATTGCAGGAGAAAGAAATGCAAGGTTTTTCCTTGAGTATTTAGCACATCAGTCACAAGTTCCCAGTCATGAGAGCACTTTACACACAGCTAACTGACCAGGTCAGTAACAGGAGACCTTGGGGAAGAACAGGAAATGAGTCACACACTTCCGGCTGGGGGGTGGGGGCTGAAAAGGCAGATGTTTATAACAGAGGTAGAGGGAAAGAAGATAAATCATTGCCTTTTTCATCACTGTCAACTGAACGGCATTTCAGGCAACATGGGAAAGGTGAATTTTAAAATCCATAACCAGGAATGGTGAAATGTGGGTGATACAGTTCTATCCCTTAATTAAATTTCTTAATATAACTAAACTGAAAGCACTTACAATATGTGGTGTAATTAAAGTCATGATCTCTACCTTTGTGAAAGGTGTATCAGCACAGTGGTTATGTAACTGATGAACAAGCAGTCATTGAACTTCTACACAGAGCTCACGAACCTGGGCAACGCCTCTTCTCTAGATCACCGCTTTCTTTATCTTTAAAATAAAAAAGGCTGAATGAGATGAACTTCAAGGTCTCTTTCAGATCTAAAGAAAACACATGCCTACAATGTAAATATACCCGAGGTTCCACATGGACCAGTCTTAAACGTATCATATTCAAAAACATGCAGTCCAACAATTAATCATTAAAATAACAAAAAATAAAAATACACACCTAAACACTTTTCTCTACCTTTCCAGGAAAGAACAAGATGAGGAAAGGTATTCTCTCTGTACAGGAAACTTCTTTAAAAATCTTTCTTCTCTTCTGCTACAGCTTTCAATATTCTCTGTACAGATGGGAGCTAATCCTGGAAATTCTCTCCCACTCTCAACTTCTCTCCTGAACACCCACCTAGACCAAACAGCCTCTCTCCCTCGCTCGCTCTCTTTACTTATTCCTCAACCTTTCCCTTGAGCCCTCTTCTATACACATCAGATCAACCAAATCACAGGCTGGGGGGATGAGAGTTGAAGCATGGGGAAATTGCCCTTACATGAATATCTTTGGTAATTATTATATGTCCCTACTGTGACTCTCAAGTTTTCAGTTTCATTTCTTGAAAAATAAAAGCCTCAAGAAGAAATGTAATTTCATTTCATACATTTTCCATTTGACAGTATTTGTTGGGGTTGAAATTAGAATACTGGGAGCCTACAGTGTAAAGATAATAGAAAGACAACATAATGCTATCTGACCAAAACTTATTCAATCTTTTGTTTCTAGGTGAAAAAAATAATCAGATAAAGTCCTTGTCCTTGTTTTAACATTAACCTATAAACTCTTTTATTCTTTCATCTTTTAGTATAAAATGCAAATTAAAGTTTAGTTACTGAAAAACTGGTACAGATAGATGAAATATAGCTTTTCTTTCTTACCACCAAAGCACATATCTAAACTCTGATTATCTAGACAAGAAAAATTAGTAATTTTCAACATGTTTTAATATTCACACATTTCAGATAGAAAAAGCACTGCAATGGATAATTAAAGTAACTGAGTCTATGACAGTATTTTACCTAATTAATATATATAATTTAATATGCACAGAAATCTTTTTTAAACATTCAATTTAAATCACTGCACTGCAGTGTATCCCTTGCATTGCCTTTGGAGTGAATCAGTATGGAGTTTTCCAAGGAGTCTAGGAATTGTGCAGAATGTTCCTGAAACACTTTGCGCTGCTCAGATGAAACGTGCTATTTAAGTACAAAATATCCTGATAATTTCAATGTTGACAATGCCATTCATCCCATGACAACACCTAACTCAACCTGACTTATTTGATACTTTGAGGTATAATCCTTAAACTAAATTTCTCCAATAGGATGTGTATATCTTTGATACATACAACAAGTTCAGGAAAATATCATCAAAAGAGGAAGATTTCAAAAACATTACATTTTATGTCTGTAAAACTGACATAGTGAAAGTGAAGTCGCTCAGTCATGTCCGACTCTTTGCGACCCCATGGACTGTAGCCTACCAGGCTCCTCCCTCCATGGGATTCTCCAGGCAAGAGTACTGGAGTGGGTTTCCATTTCCTATGTCTGTAAAGATGAGACTAAAAAGCTGGCTTAAAACTCAAAATTCAGAAAAAGAAGATCATGGCATCCGTTCCCATCACTTCATGGCAAATAGATGGGGAAACAGTGGAAACAGTGACAGACTATGTTCCTGGGCTCCAAAATCACTGCAGGTGGTGATTGCAGCCATGAAATTAAGATGCTTGCTCCTTGGAAGAAAAACTATGACCAACCTAGACAGCATATTAAAAAGCAGAGACATTACTTTACCAACAAAAGGTCCATCTAGTCAAAGTTATGATTCTTCCAGTAGTCGTGTATGGATGTGAGAGTTGAACTACAAAGAAGGCTAAGTGGTGAAGAATTGATACTTTTGAACTGTGGTGTTGGAGAAGCCTCTTGGGAGTCCCTTGGACAACAAGATCACACCAGTCAATCCTAAAGGAAATCAGTCCTCAATATTCACTGGAAGGACTGATGGTGAAGCTGAAGCTCCAATACTTTGGCCACTTGATGTGAAGAACTGACTCACTGGAAAAGACCCTGATGCTGGGAAAGACTGAAGGCAGGGAGAGAAGGGGATGATAAAGGATGAGATGGTCAGATGGCATCACTGACTCGATAAACATGAGTTTGAGCAAGCTCAGGGAGTTGGTGATGGACAGGGAAGCCTGGTGTACTGCAGTCCATGTGGCTGCAGAGTCGGACATGACTGAGTGACTGAACTGAACTGAAAGAGCAGAAAGTCTCCCCATTAGGAAGGAAAGCACAAGACTAACTGGGCTTCTCTGGTGGCTCAGCTGGTAAAGAATCCGCTCGAAATGCAGAAGATGGGGTTTGATCCCTGGGATGGGAAGATCCCCTGGAGAAGGGATTGACTTCCTATTCCAGTATTCTTTCCCGGAGAAGTCCATGAACAGAGGAGACTGGCCGGCCACAGTCCATGAGGTCGCAAAAGATTTGGACTCCACTTTAGAGACTAAACAACAACAAGAAGAGATATTTGTTCCTAAAGAGATTGAAAGGGTTACATCCCCCAAAAATAAAATATCTGGGATGTTCTTCTTTCTTAATATCACACAGACTCCCTGATAATGCCTCTGAACTGGTGGAACAGCACAGATGGTTATATATTTTCTCTTTAGTTTATATTTTCAAGTGGCAAAGAAAATTGAGGCCTAGGGAAGCTGGCTGCGGGGGGAGTTATTCTCTACTGAAACGGCATTTTCTGTTTAAGTAAAAAAAATGTGGATTGTGGAGAAGTGGTATCCACTCTTCTAAAAATTCATTTTTATTTAAAAATACATTTTAAATTTGAATAAAATTCATCCTAAAATGACCAACTATGGTATGTTCTCTTTTTGATTCGTCTTGTTTTATTTATATAAGTAATATCAAAAATAATATAGTATCCTTTTCAAAAATAAAAAATAACTGATAATGCTGATAAATTTTCACTATATGTCTATTTTGGTTTCTTCAATTCCTTCTCAACCATCCTACTCCCAAAATCATCTAAGGTAATCATTGTTACGAGTTTGGTGAATATTATTCCAGTATTATTAAAGTAATTTTATTATAAAATTTTTTCTCATGTGAGAAAATATTTCCCAATAAATGTTATTAAGATGAGAAAACCTTATTAAGATGAGAAAATAATATCAGTCTATTGCAATTTTAATATGTTTTCTTTTTCAATTATCTGTGGGTTATCAAATTTTCCATCATGTAACTTGTAACATTCTCAGTAACTCTGAATTCATTTCTCGTCTCAGGAGCAGGAGAGTGTACGTCACAACACAGCTGTGTTTACACCGGAAGCAGAGAGGTTTTCCCAAGAGGGATCATCCCGGAACCTCCCCCCAGGGCTCTGGGGTCCTTAGCCATCTTTTTCAGACCTCACCCTGTCCTTCATTTCTGCAGACCTCAGAGTTTGACTGGCTGAGTTTTCTCTGACTGTCGCTCAATCTCACAATCCTTCTCGCGCATGCTAGACTGTAATCCTAGGTGATTCATCACTGCACTGTGTAAAGGTACAGCATCCAGAAATAGTCATAGCCTATAAAATAAAAACTGCAGAGTCATCAGAATGTTTCAGAAGATGGGAAATCCCTGTAAGAGTGAATCGGTGGCATCTTCTCTGGCTCTGCTTCTCACCCTCCAAGCCCACACGTGACCTCCATCCACCACTATCTACCACCAGATCACAAGTAGTTCCCAGAAACACAGGAGCCAGGGATTAAAGGCCTATGTTTAAAGGTGACTAGGAAAGAAAGTCAAAGATACTCAGATACTAAGAGACAAAAACAAGTTTTGAGATAAGAGTTGACACAAATTAGTGTCCTGGTCAGGCAAGACCACAGCTCAAGACTGTACAGAAGAAATGGCCCATGGCAGTTTGAAACCTATAGTCATGTGCAGATGCAAGAGTTGGACAATAAAGGAGGCTGAGTGCCAAAGAACTGATGCTTTCAAATTGTGGTGCTAGAGAAGACTCTTAGAGTACCTTGGACTGAAAGGAGATCAAACCAGTCAGTCCTAAAGGAAATCAACCCTAAATATTCACTGGAAAGACTGATGGTGAAGCTGAAGCTCCAATACTTTGGCCATCTGATGCAGAGAGCTGATTCATTGGAAAAACCCTGATGCTGGTAAAGATTTAGGGCAGGAGCAGAAGAGGGCAACAGAGGATGAGATGGTTGGATGGCATCACCAACTCAATGGACACAATTCTGAGCAAACTCTGGGAGACGGTGGAGACAGAGGAGCCTGGTATGCTACAGTCCATGGGGTTGCAAAGAGCTGGACACAACTTAGTGACTAAACAACAACAAAAAGCTTAAACCTAAACCATCACTGGGAAAAAACAATCCATGTTATAGAGGTGAATCATCATGTACCTTAGCTGGATGCAAGTTACCAAGTTAAGCTTCAGTATCTGAATTTCACACTCACTGTATAATCTTATTATAATCTGGATGTCTATGCATGGTTGCTTACAAGAAACATTGAGCTGTGTGCGTCTAGGAACACTTAACTGAAAATGTATGTATGTTTTTATATGTGTGCATATATGTATATGCATAGGTGTTTACACATATATGTGTATATTCAGTCTTTTAAGCTTGGTTAATGGGACTCATTACTAAGAGTGGGTAAATTCTCATATGCCCACCTCAAGTTTCCGAGACTATAAATTAAGATCCAGATTCCAGATTGTGATAAATTTTCAAAAATAATGCAGACCACCTGGTCTTCTCAGTGCTATTTCTGCTCTAACGTATTTTATGACTGTTATCAGAAGTAACTATAACCCTCCTGTGGAGACTTAGACCCACTTAAACAAACCTAATAAGGAAAAGTGACATCAGGAAGGTTAAGTTTTGCATATCCACCCCCCAAAGTCAGGGAAACAGCAGTTGTAATTTTAAAAAAATGTGGGATGCTTGCTCTCCCAATAAAGTATGCCAAGCCTCCTTTACTTCTAAAGAACACACAATCAAATTAATAAAATAAGAGCTATCAATAGTTGAGATCTTATAGGAAGTGAAAAGTCCATAAATATGCATTGGTCAGTAATCAAAATATCTTCCAGCAAATCTTTTGAGGTAATCAATATTATTTGTATTTTTATTTTACAAATAAAAATATTGTGTCATAAAGCATTAAGAATCATGTCCGAAATTTATAGCAAGCAAGAATAAGAAAGTCTGAACTGGAAGCCTAATCTGCTTCTAAAACCAGTGTTCCTCACGGCCATGCTGGAGGCCAGTGGGGAAGATCCCCTCGTAGTGGGCATCCCGCTTGGGGGCCCTCAGAATGTCAGCACTGCTTTATAACTTAAATGATAAAGTGAACTTGAAGAACTCTGCTCAACTTCCACAAATCACCACTTGAAGCATACTACTAAATAAAAATAAAGCCCAAATTAAAGTGAAGTCTCTGTGACTCCCTGTTCTCTATATGCTGTGTATTCTGTGGTCAGTCTGTCATGGCTGACTCTTTGCAACCCCATGGACTGTAGCCCGCCAGACTCCTCTGTCCACAGACAAATTATCACTAATCTCTGCCTCCTTCATCAACTAAGTGGCCTCCTCAATATTGTCTCTTTACAGAATGAGTTGTGGATTATGGTGCCACTCAGACAATGGCCTTGGGCCATGGAATGTCACTTCCACAGACATGGGATTTTTACACATCTCTTATGGTCCTACATTTCCCTCAGATGCCAGGTGTAGGCTTCTGATACACTTTGGTTTGTCCAAGTGACTAGAGAAGCTTAAGGCTATCCTTGACGTATTCATCATTTCATGAACCACCTCCCTACATTCCCTTCTGATTCAGTAGCTCTTGGTGATAAAATCTTCTTCTACAGATGAAGTAGCATGGCTCTAAAGAAACAAGGAGCAAAGAACAGCACTTGAGAACCAAGAAGATTTTGAAAACCAAGGATAGCAGTTGAGCATCACCATTTATGCATCTCAAATAGAGCCAGAATCTGGATCACATTGCTTAAGTTGATGAAGTTGACTCTACATCTCTAATGAGACTACAATTTTATATCTTCACATTGTTTCCAATGATTACCAATCTCAGGATGAAAATGGAACTTAGGAAAGCCTAGATCATAACACATGTCATTGTCTTTAGGTTCTGGTTATATTCCAAATTAGCGGTCAAGAAGAAAATATGTATTTCCATTAAAAACCCTAGCATTAATTAAGTAATCACAATGTTTATACGTTTTCAGAACACATCAAGTTTGATCGCCACATATAAAATATCCATGACTTCTGTTAACAACCCAATATTAGAAAAACATAATAAAAACCACAATCTAGTAATGTTTAAGGCTAACACATAGAGTTTGTATCTCACTTATTTTAATTATATTATTAGTCTATAGTATCATAATAAAAGTCATCATTAATCTCATATTAATTATTTAAAACATTTTAGTGTTTGAATGGAGCATCACAGCCCTGCTCTGATGTTACCTCTGTAACGTGGGATGGAAACTTGAACAAAGTTTACATACATTTCAATTTAATTTACTGCCTGTTACAACCTGAGTAAAACGATACACACAAACTTTAAAAAAATATGTAATTATAAGTAAATAATGTGCTTTATGTAATTTGAGTCATCTTTCCATTAAAAAAAAATGACCTCATCAAATCTCAAATTGCTGCAGCATGATGTTCACAAAGTTTAAAATGTGATAACAATTTTTATTGTAACAAATGATAGCTCATCATAAAGTAAGCCAGTCAACATCATAGGCCTTTTTTAATATTAACAGTTTAAAAGGAAAATTGACATAGAACGGATAATTATATAATAACAGATAATGTGTGCCAGGCCTTGCAAATGAATACTGGGCTGCTAGGGGGCTCACTTTTCCTTTCATCACAACTCTTAGGGATTTGCATTTCTAAAAAAGAGATTAGACGGCTTTATCCTAAGATCCATTTGCTTTAAAAATGATAATTTTCAGAACAAATGAATATTTTATTCAAGTTCTCCAAAGATCATTTCGATGGATACATTTTACAGTATTGCAATTGCCTTTTCAAGTTTATTGGGATTCAAAGTATAATTAGTTTCTCTATTACAGACTGCCTCTTGAATTACATGTTTCGGCATAATGGAAGTCCAACTAATTAATCATGTTGCTGATGACCATGTAAACCCCTGAGTCACTACGGTTTACCTCTAGAGTAGGCTAAATTTTAAGGAAAAGTAATTTCCCTTTCAGAATTTATGAAATGAAAAGAGAGAGCACTATAGGTTTGGTTCCAAATAGAACTGGGAAGCTCTTTGGAAATGATAATGTTGTCTTACAGAAGTTCTTACACTATGATAGCAAGAGAGCTAAGGAAGAAAACATTGACGGGGAAAAAAACAAGTCCCCACTTACCAGGTGTGAAATTGTACCGGGCTGAAAATCCCATAGATTCCAGCTCTCCATCAGCAAAAAATTTAATCCATAGAAATCTTCCACTGGATTTTATTACAGGTGGATTTTGTTGTCCACAAAAACGTCCAATTATTGGAGAAAATCCAAAAGGTCCATCTCGAACTTCAATATGATCAAATTTGCACTCCCAAGATGGTTCAATAGAGTACTTTTCATCAAAGTAAAGTTCAATGCACTGTCTTGGGGCAGCTAAAAAAGAGAAAGGAAGATTATGTCTAGAAGGTCCTTTTTTAAATTTGTAGTTTGACTTTTCGGATTCTATTTAAGATTTCATCTGGTATAATAACTTCTATCCAACTTTGTGACATACACAGAAACACTAAGGCCGTTTGTTTCAGTTAGTATTCTACGGGATAAAATTTCTGTAAGAATGTCTAAGGGATGATTCTTAAAACTGAGGAGGTTGCCCAAAATATTATTCTGATATAAAAAGACCATTTCAATGTCTGACACAATGAACAAGTCACGGTATTTTTGTGAGAGGCTCCCAATTCAGGTTTAAAGAGTGGAGAGGCGTCTTTCCGTTACTTCTCCCGTATCGTCAGGAGAAGCCAGTTTTCCGGTCAGACACCACTTGAGATCTGCTTCGCGTGGAGTTCTACAGTCATTCAAGTAGTCCCAATCAGATGTCTTGGTTAGAGCAAAATGTGTGTAGAGGAATATGAAAAGTAACTCTTCCAGAACACAAGTCTTATCCCATCATTCTCAGGCTTAAACTCGTTCAGAGACCCTCAGCTATAAAGGAACAATCAACAGGATGGACACACAGCTTTCTTCGAAGCCTCCTACAGCTCACCCCAGCAAGGCTCTTCCACCTCACGAACAGCCCGAGCCCAGGCCATTCCAGGCCTTCACGTTTTCTAAGACAGCATGCCCTTTCAAGTTTCCATGCGTTTTCCCACGTTCTTGACTACCTGTATACTTCCAAACCAACTCCTGTTTACGTGAGGAAATCTTGCTTTAAAAACAAACAAACAACAACAAAACAACACACACAAAGAAAACGTCTCCTCTCTAAATCTAAATACACAAACTGTATCTGGCTACCTTCTTCCTTCGGGCCTCCCTCATAGCTCTGTCGGTAAAGAATCTGCCGGCAGTGCAGGAGACCCAGGTTCCATTCCTGGGTCGGTAGGATACACTGGAGAAGGAAATGACAACCCACTCCAGTGTTCTTGCCTGGAGAATCCCCACGGACAGAGGAGCCTGGCAGACTACACACCATGGGGTCACAAGAGTCGGACCTGACTTGGTGACTAAACCACCACCAACCACCTTCCTCCTTCAGCACTCAAGCACAGTACTTGTCCTTCAGGATTTGTCAAAAACAACAACACTGTTGGGTGAACTGCAGTAAATGAGCTTATCTTTATAAATGTGCTTACAGCTCTCATCACAGGAAAGTGAGAACAGGTGAGCGGCTCTGTAAACCTCTGCATGGAGGCATTTGCTGAAGCTTTTCCATTCTTGCCTTGTCATGGCCAACAGTTCAAAATTCTGGCATTCTAGACTGATACTCAGTCAGGGTACCCCCAGCATAGCCATCACAGCTCTTGAAATATCCACACGTTTATGCTAGTTAGCAAACAGCTGTCTCGAATCCTTTGAGTGCTCTCCAGCCTCCTGACCCTCTCCAAAGACCAACCCCTCCAGAAACTTGAAAGTTAAGACCTGGCACAGGAGGGCCCACTTTACATGTGATCAGCAATCATCCCGAATGACTCCTGTTCCCTCCACACCAGTTCTTAAATATATATTTAAGCCACTTGAATGGCTTTAAAACTAAAGCCTTCGGTATATGCTTGCCTTTAAAATGAATGCATGGGTATCAAAACGTATATAGAATTGAGATATGTAATCAGCAGAAAATTAGAGACCACTTTGTAACCCAGAAACTCTCTGCCTTTTCCTTCATAGTCCACATCGCCTTTCTCTTTGTTCTGCTCTCCCTTACGTATTAGTTTACAAAAATCTAGTCTATGTATTTCTTATCTCCTCTCTTTCCAGACCAATGCACTGGATGCCATGGACATCCCAAAGGAGGGAGATTATAATATAATAGTATTTGCAGCTCCATCCAAGACCAATTAAATGAGAAAATCTGGAGGTGACCCCGGCATCTGTATTTTTTAAAAGAGTTAAAATGCTATAAATGCCCTTTTGATGATGGTACTCATACTAACAGTCTCAACAGCAATCTCTGTATTTATCACCTGTAAACATATACTTTCATGCCAGGACTATTTACTGAACTCAAGATCCACACATGCAATTTCTTCATGAGACATCTCCATGAACATGAAATTGAACACGTGGCTTTCCCTTTAACCCCCCTTTCTCCACCCCTATTCCTTAGGTGCCATAAGGATCGCATCTAACACGTCACCAAGCCAGAACCTATAGAATAGTCCCAGGATGCCTACTCTCCCCTCCCTACATCCAGTCACTCAAGGTTCAGTTCCCCAAATACCTTTCATCGTTTTCCCATCAATGTCACTTCTGTAGTTCAGAGTTTCCCTGTGGTTTACCTGGTCTTTCACAATAGTTTCCACTTCGGTTCTTTTCTTCCAGTTACTTCATCAAAATCTCAGCTTACTATTTCTCTCCTGAGGTTATTTCAGTGGCATCCCACTGTCTACAATATCAAGTCCAAACCGGCCTGGGTGGCAGACGGATACCAAGTTCTCCTTTACCTGAGACCACATGCACTCCAGCCTCCTCACTTGTCCCTCTCCTTACCCTCTGCAAAAGCCCTCTATATCGACACGTGGTTAACCAACCACACTGTGTCTCTGAACCTCTGCACATGCTATTTTACACGGAGAATGGCAGTGTCCTGAATGGTCTTTAGAACCGAATGCAAGCATCTCTTTCTCCTTATAGCCTCGTCTTTCTCCCTGTTCCAAACACTGCTCATCTCACAGCCACTTTAGATTCTTTACTGGAAAAGAGCATAGTACCCAGGCCACACTGTAGGTTCCATAAGGCAAGTACCATGTCTATTTTGCTCAATACTCTCTAAACTATACTAACAAGAGTGGTTCAGTAAATATTTGTGAAATGTATGAATGAAAAAGGGGCCAGTAAGAGTCGGACATGACTGAGCGACTTCACTTTCACTTTTCACTCTCATGCATTGGAGACGGAAATGGTAACCCACTCCAGTGTTCTTGCCTGGAGAATCCCAGGGACGGAGGAGCCTGCTGGGCTGCCGTCTATGGGGTCGCACAGAGTTGGACATGACTGAAGCAACTTAGCAGCAGCAGCATGAAGTATTTCAAGAAGGGTTCACAGTGATAGGAGGTTCTCTTTATTTCCCAACTTTCAATTTTGTCCTTGACATGAAAGAAAGACCTATCAAATTAACATGTGCCTTGCTTGTAAGTAAATAGTGAGCATAAATACCTTCTATGGTTAACTCTGGTAAGGTAACTCTGTGTGTGGGTGGGTGGGTGGGTGGGTGGGTGTGTGTGTGTGTGTGTGGTAGGGGGAGCACAGGTGTTTGGGAAGTTGCAAGTTTGGGGCCATTAGGTGCTACACATAATATTGAGAACCACTAGATGAAATGTTCATATATTTTTAAAAATTGTCCTTAATAGAGAGGTGTCTACAAGGGTAATGGAAATGGAAAATGTTCAAAGAAAAGCGAATCCCTTTTTCAGCACTTTTTATCCTTCAGGCTGGGAAAAAAACTGATGAGAAGAAGCATCATCATTTGGAATGCTGACTTTGGTGTGAAAGGATGAAAATGTCACTTTTGAGCACAGACTGAGGCTCAGAATAATATTCAGATTGATATTTGGAAAATATGATTATGAATTTAAAAAACCTTAACTAGAGGATAATTGCTTTACAATGTTGTGTTCTGCCTTACAACAATGCAAATCAATCATAGGTATACATATATCTCCTCCTTCTTGAGCCTCCCTCCCACCCTACATGATTACATTTCTTTCTACACGAATACGTTTTGGGTGCTTCATATTATTTAAGAGAGAAAACAACAGAAATATAGATTATTCTACTAATTATTTAACCCATAAAAGATGAGCTGACAAAATGGTTACACATTCAGTAATATTATACCAATCATACATCCATTCCATTAATTAAGAATTCCACATCAATGAAATCAACTGCAAAATAAACTAAGTTGTTAAATTCTTTCTATTTTCCAGAATTTACCTGTTTATAAGTCTTTACTAATCATTTCACTCAGGGATTCCCTGGTGGCTCAGAGGGTTAAGGATCTGCCCTCAATGTGGGAGACCCAGGTTTGGGGACGATCCCCTGCAAAAGGAAATGGCAACCCCCTCCAGTACTCTTGCCTAGAAAATTCCATGGATGGAGGAGCCTGATGGGCTACAGCCCACGGGGTTGCAAAGAGTTGGACACAACTGAGCAACTTCATTCACTCACTTAATCATTTCAATAATTAGCTCGATCCCACATTTTATAGTTGCTGGATTCACTCAGAGACATTTTTTGTGTAGGGTGTCCAGAACCAATTTTTGTAATGTCTCTATGTATACTGGGCTTCCCTGGTGGCTAAGTGGTAAAGAATTCTGCCTGCCAATGCAGGAGACACATGTTCGACTCCTAGATGAAGGAAGATCCCCTGGAGAGGGAAATGGCAACCCACCCCAGGATTCTTGCCTGGGAATCCCATGGACACAGGGCCCTAGTGGGCTACAGTCCATGGGGTTGCAAACAGTTGGATACGACTTAGCAACTAAACAACAACAACAAAGCCTTTACTAATCACTTCAATAATCAGCTCGATTCCAGATTTTATGGCTATTGGCTTCACTCAGAGATATTTATGTGTACGGTCTCCAGAAGCAATCTCTGTAATGCCTATATGCACACTGTCCATCCAGAGCTCAGGGACGGCCAGGCCGGACTTGGCTCCCTCACCTTCTATGATGTAGATGCATTCCCGGTCAGGGGGGTACTTGCTTGGATAGTTCGGAGAAGTGAAGATACCTCCCTCTGCATGTTTTGTCCACGTTCCACACTGCACAGACTTCTGTGTTTCTGAGGTGGTTTGCTTTTCTGCAAAATAAAATTTTTTAAAGCCCCATTATCCAATTTTCTATACAACTAAAAATAGAGAGGACATTCTTACAATATCCATTAGTAAATTAACTTCTAAATGCTGTCTTAGTCAAAACCAATCAATTATATACACTATAAAACTCTCAGATATTCTGGAATATTAAGAATATGAAGAATACAGGAAAATGCAAGTGAGGAGAGACCTC
Source organism: Bos indicus x Bos taurus (assembly GCF_003369695.1). Classification (NCBI taxonomy): domain Eukaryota; kingdom Metazoa; phylum Chordata; class Mammalia; order Artiodactyla; family Bovidae; genus Bos; species Bos indicus x Bos taurus. The sequence continues at coordinate 5,296,240 of NC_040099.1, read as the reverse complement.
CCACTTGAATTTTTCCAAAGAAACACACCTGTTCCTTTTTTGGCTGCTCCAGACAAATGGAGGATGATTAAACTTGCTACAACTGAAACAGAACAGAAAAATTGGGAAGATTAATGTACACTGAGATGACCAAATTCTATTAACAACATAACAGTTTAACGATAAAAAGATATCAAAGAAGATTATTACTGTCAACCCTTCTCAGATAACTAAGAACTTGCACAAACTGATTCAAAATGTACAAATCAAGACAATTTAGGAATCTCCTCAGGAAGTAATGCCAGTTAAGAATGGTTGAGACTCAAGCTCCTAAGGCAAATTCAGACTTTGAGACTAAGAGCCCACATTGTCACCTACTAATGTCACATCACAGTGGGCTTTCAGGAATGTGGCCTGGCTGCCCTTTGTAAATGACTTTGCCAGCTTCTTGCAAAGAAGACAGAGGGTCAGCAGGTCAAAAGACGAAAAGGAAAAGTGTTTTCATCAACAATGTTACTGTATTTTAGGAAACAAATATTTCACCAAATCCTATGGCAGGTGGGGGAGGGGAACAAGGGAAGAACAGCCTAATGTGGACTGAAGGCATTAAGTACCATAATAAACATGTTTCTTTTTTACAAAACTGACCTGCCAAGTAACCCCACTCCTCAGCATGCTTAGGCTAGGAAATGAATCTCTCCTAACCTTAACTTTGATGCAATCCTTTGTATTATCCAGGAATATTTTATAATTTTAAGAAAGGTTATTTCTATAAACATTTTATTAAGGCAGATTTTCAGTAACAGAAAAAGACTCTAACCTAAAACTTAACAGTAAATCTATGAAGACCATTAAAACACACCCTACTGTTTTACTTCCACATCCTTGACTTAATATTTTCACAAAGTCTAAAACTGAGAGAAGTATTAAAGTAATCTAGTCTTCATAATTTCTGATTTTGCCTTCTGTATTTCTCTTTTATCATTTATTTTCTTGTCAATTATCTAAAAGCTCTCAGTTTCATTAGGTCTATAATTATTAAGTCCACTTTAAAATGATTTTGGATAAGGGCAGGTATAATCCACAATGATTTCCTACACGAAAGTTCAGGACAGGATCTTAAAAAGGCATCCATTAAGACTGTTTCAGGAAAAGTATATGTGAGCCCTGATATTAATGTTTGAGAAAGATGTCCATTATTTTACTTGTACTCTATATAGCCTGTCTGCTTTTAGATTAAAACACTGGTTGTTACTGTCTGTGTTCAGGTAGAAAAAAAAGTCTTACTCTTAACTTGCCATGTCTATACACACACACACACACACACACACACACACACACACACACGTTTACAGCCACCAGTACCAAGCTGCTGGTTTGGGGTTTCTACTCGGATGGAACCGCACTGTGGATTGTGTCCTGTGAGGAACACAGCAGCAACGTGGCTGCGTGGCACGGTCAGCCTCACCCTCCCTCTATCCTGTGAGATTCCCACCACGGATCTTCTTAGCCTGCCTTTACTCGATGACTTGTGACGCTATTTGCCTCCAGTCCCCCGCTCTCCCCTGAACCGCATGCGAACCGCACACTCGTGAAGCGACACTCGAGGTCTATCTACACTCTCCGGAAGAGTTGAGGCTGGCACTCGCGCTAGCCTCAAGCGTGGCGTTCAGGTGGCTCACACACGACCCACCGGAGGGGCGACACGGGCCCGCTGGGCTCCAGAAGCCCCTGAAAGGACCGTTCCTTCTCCCCGGAGCTGTCGAACCCGCTCTCTCCCCCACTTCCACCTGCGACCTCCCTGGGACCCGCTCCCCGTCCTCTGCCGCACGTGCGCGTCCCCACCGGGCACTCGGCACCCTCCACCCCCCGACGCCCCGGCGCGCGGCGAGGCTGTTTTCCTCGGCCGACACTCAGCTCCAGGGACCACCGCCGCGCGCCGCCCCCACGCCGGGTCGAGGATGCTGCAATACAGAAAGTTTACATCTGCCCCAGACTCGCGGGCACTGCGGGGTCCAGCGAGGGCGCGGCGGGGGCCAGGCTCTCCCTGAGCGCTCGGCCACGAGGGGAGGGAGGCGGGAGGAGGGTCCCCGGGGCGGCCCGGCGTGGCGGGAAGAGGTACTCACTGTGAAACAAACTGCGTCCATAGATCATGTCTGTTCCTTACACCAGAGGCTCCAGGCTCCACTAATTCCATTTAGAGACGGGAAGACTTCCAGTGGTCAGGGAGAGGACGGAGTCGAGAGAGGGTTGAGAGGTGCAAACCGGGAACAGATGAAGAGCGGGGGGAGAGTGAGGCGGGGGGAAAGCCAGCGATCCGAGCCCACACAGCAGCAAGATCCGAGTCCGCGCGTCCTCCGCCCCGGGCTCGCGCTCGCACCCGCTCGCCCTCTCACCGCCGCGAAGCCGGCAGCATCCCGGCCGTGACGCTCGCCTCACGCCCGGGCGCCGGGCGCCTCCATCCGCGCCGCCGGCGGCTGCTCCCGCCCCCTCTGCATCACCGCCGCCGCGGCTGGCAGGAGGGCGCGCGGGCGGCGGCGGGCGCGGGGCGAGCCCTGGGGCACTCCAGCCGAGGCCGGACAAGGGCTGGGGCCGCGCGGCGCGGCCAGGCGGGGACAGGTCCGGACCGACGGCAGCGACGGAGCGCGCAGCGGCGGCGGCGGCTGGGGCTCGCTCAGTCCCCAGTTTCATACACCACGAGCAGCAGGTCGGAGCAGCCCTCCTCGGTCCAGCCCTTGGGGATCGTCCGCTGAGGCATTGAAGACAGGAGGAGGAAGGGGTCCGTCATCGGCTCGCCGGGCTCCGCGCCACCTCTGCGATCTTGAGGAGAGAGGAGCGGGTGGGTGGGCGTCTGGGAGGAGGGCTGCAGGGTGGTGGCGGAGAGACCCGGGGGGCGGGGGGCGGGGGGGGAGGCGGGGACGGGAACGGGGCGGGGAGGGAGCGGGAAGATGGCAGAGTTACCAAGTGGGCGCCTGAGTCATAGCCCGGGGCGGCGTGACCCTTCGGGAAGCCCGCGGCCCGCGTACAGCCGCGCAGCTCCGCTCGGCCGGCGCCCCCAGGGCTGGTGCGCGGCCGAAAGGGGCGGCGGCGGCTGCAAGGACATCACACCCGCTCCGATCCTGGGGGTGGGGCGAGGGGGAGAGGGGCGAGGACCAGGCTGGGAGCCGTCACTCCGCCTGCCCGGGCAGAGGGGTCCAGAGGGCGCCGGGCAAATCCCGAGCTGGAGCCTCGTGCCGGCTAAAAAGGCGGGGGAGGAGGAGGGGCCAGCAAGTGAAAATCCCTCTCGGGGTTCACATGTTCACTTTTGAAAAACGCCTAGAAACTGCGATCGAGCTGTCCCCCGCGCCCCACAGTCCATCTGGCTAGAGGAAGCGGGTCCCGTCTCCCTTCGGGGGTGACGAATTAGCCGTATACCCCGGGCTCAGGCTGGGAGACCAGGCAGCGGCGCGCCGGAGGCGAAGGCAACATTAAAAGTTTCGCCTTTTATCGCCTGGTCTGACTCGGAGGTCGCCCCAGACAAACCGCTCGGGCAGAGGCACGGGCTTCTAGCGCATTTCCTTCGCCCTCCCCAAGATATTTTAAAAAAACCCCAAAGCAAACACCGATCGCCTCCTACCCCACGCCAATATGGACAGACGCGCGCTCGCGCAGCGCGTTAAACTCGGAGAGGGGAGGGAAAAAGAGTTGCTGGGGAAACAACCCCGAAAAAAAAATATCCAGCTTCTAAAATGAGAATAAACGAATATGGAGAACCGTAAACGCGAGGTGGCCCGAGCAGGGCTGGAGCGCGTGGAGCGGAGTGTCCCTGCCTGGACGCTGCGGTAACCCCCCACCCCCGGGCTGCGTCCCGCCCTCCGGGCTCTGCGCACTCAGCCCGCACCCACCCGTAGCCGCCCGCACCTCGGGGCCCAGCGGAGGCAGTCGACCCCCGGCCCCCGCCTCGGCGGCCCCGGAACCGAGCGCTCCCAGCCGCAGCCCCCGACTCCACCGCTGGGACTGGGAGTTGGTGGGGGGGCGATGACGGCGGGGAGGAGGCAGGCGTACCAAGAATTCGAAGAGGTAGAAACCTGAGGGGCGCTGCGCCGCCGAGACTAGGTCACCTTAAAAGGCAGAGAGGAAAGAGCCGTGCGCGCGGACCTGCGGCCGGGCCGCCCCCTCCTGGCACCTGCTGCTGCAGCGCCGGGCCGCCCACGGGCGTGCGCGCGCGCGGGGGATGCGGGATGCTCGCGGCCGCCCTGCCCTCAGGTTCCCAGCAAAGCAGCGGCGAGAGGATGGAGGTCTTCCTGCCAGTAATCTGAGATGAGGGATAATGAGGCGACCCCGAGGCCCGAGAGGATTCCCCAGTCCCGGAAGCAATCGCCAAGACTCCTTCCTTCCAGCCTTTGGCTCTTTGATACCGGGCAGCTGCAAGTCCTCGACCGTGGTGGGGTAAAGTGATGACATAGAGGACTGTGAGTGTGTGTGTTTTGGTCCATTTACTGAAAAGTGGGTAGATGGGGCTGGGTGAGAAGGAGAGCTAGAGCAATAGAAGGAGAACGCCAGACTGGGTGAAAAGGGAAAGGGGAGAGGAGAGACAGAGAGACCTAGAGACAGAGATAAGAGAACGCAGAGGGAGAGACTGCGCGCCCGCCGAGCGCCAACTCCATCAGAAGGCGTGCCTGCGAGAGGAGCTGTGAACTCGAGAGATGAACCAAGGTGAGCCAGGGTGAGCCGATGGGTGGAGAGCCGGAGAAGTATCTCTGAAAACTGTTATGTATCTGCCCACGTTTCTGCTCGTAAAAGGATCAAAGTGGGAAATAGCACGTCCGCAAGCGGTTCTTGTGCCAGCGAGGGGTGTGTGTGTGTGTGGTGTGTGTGTTGGGGTGGGGGCTGAGTGGATGGGAGTGAAGTCAAGGAAGACTTGAGCAGTTAGTAGATGGTGAATAGATGCCAAAGAGAACAGGTCATCTATGGGTGAAGGAGGACCATTTAAAAACGGCAGAAGATGTATAAATTGATAGTAAAATGTTGACATGCTAAAGACTGGATGGTAATTATTTTTTGCATCCAAAAATATTATTTATGAAAGTGACTTTTTGGGGAAAAAATCGTTCAATGAAACAGTGGCAACGTTAAAATTTTTCTTAAGGGAAATCTATTTCTCAACAGCAGTTTAAGGTAAGAAGAAGAAAAGTTGGTCTTTGCTAAATCCATCCACTCAAGTATGTCGAACAATCCCCCACCCCCAACCCCACCCCCAGTTTGCTTTCCCAGGACACAGGTCTTTGTAACTTAACTAACGAAGGGGGCACTGAAATACTGCTAGACCAATGTGGGGGCCTTGCATTGGAAGGGGTTATCCAGGCCAGAGGGCAAAGAGGAGGGGCACCCAAACCTTTTGTTCACGTGGTAATTCCTCCAGTCTCCTATTGGCCAGCATGTCTGTCTTTGGGATCAGATTCTCAGAAATAGGGGTCTCTTTGATCTCTGACTACCCCTGCCTCCTGGGCTGTGCCTGGGGCTGAAGCATTGTTGTTCAGTTGCTCAGTAGTGTTCAACTCTATGCAACCCCATGAACTGTAGCAAACCAGACTCCTCTGTCCTCCACTATCTCCCAGTTTACTCAAATTCATGTCCATTGAGTCAGTGATGCTCTCTAACCACCTCATCCTCTGCTGCCCCCTTCTCCTCATGCCTTCGATCTTTCCCAGCATCAGGGTCTTTTCCAATGAGAAGGGCTGTACTTCTACTCAAACCTCAGTGTCCAAGTTCTGAGCCTCCATATCCTGAACCGGGAGAGAAGCTCCATGAGAGAGGTGCTCAGGTCTTCTCTTCACTCTTCACTCCCCAAGAGAGAGTCAGGCAGCTGCTAAGCCTTTTGCTCCACCCCCTGGATTCTTCCAGGTTATGACTGCAACTTTTCCCTGGAAGATTTCATTCACTTTCCTGCACACACACATGCACAAGTCCTGTTAACCATCCACCACCTCCTGCTTGCTTGGCAACCTGCCTTTTCCCTTTTGAGTCATGAACCACCACTTCCTGAGTAATGCTACCTCACTGATGGGGACCCACGATTTTTTTACTTTCTGAGAAAAAGCAGCATATGGGAAAATTTAAGCTTCTCCAAGGGAAGGTTTTGCACACACATGGCCAGATTTCAAGATATGATTATTTTGAAAGAGAAAGCTTATAAACAGATAGCTTTGATAAGTTCAATGTGCTGTCCTAGAAAGAGGGAGCTTTGTCACAGTTCTCCAAATTTAGCATTGAAATATAGACTACTTACAGGATAGAAGGCAGAATTAATGCCTTTTGAACCCAATCAGAGTGTCATTGGTTTCTTTTGAACAGTGCACCCTATAACAATGAATGATAAGAAGGAATTCTAAAACCCTAAAAAGAATTGGGGTTTCCATGGTGGTTTAGTGGTAAAGAGTCCACCTGCCAATGCAGAAGACAATGGTTCAACCTGTGGGTCGGAAAGATGCCCTGGAGGAGGGCACAGCAACCCACCCCAGTATTCTTGCCTGGAGAATCCCATGGACAGAGGATCCTGGCGGGCTACAGTCCATGGGGTCACAGATGGGTTGGACACGACTTAGTGACTAAACAACAAGAACAACAAAAAGAATTGGTGTAGGACACTTGCTCTTCTGATTCAAAAGAAAGTATTTATCTGCATACATGTGGGTCTCTATAGAAACCAATAAAGCTCCAGGTCTACTAGGGATCTTTTGTTAATTCATCTGAACTATTGGCATCTTCTTCAGTGTTTTTTATTTAAATGGCTAAAATAGGTGGTGTTAAAAAAAATTACTATAATCCATAGTGCTTCCAATACATGCTGTATTAGTCTCTTGAAAATCTCCTAACATATTTTAAAGTTCTGTTTCTTCCATTTTATTAACTCAATATACAAGTCGTAATGTCAGTTTATCAAAAACAGGTCATAAATAATTGCTGCCAGACAGTGGAATTTTTTTTAATGATCTGCAGTATTCTAGTATTGAAACTGAGTTTAAGCAGTATTGATAAAGTTATTTCCTTTCAATCTATAAATGTATCCTGACAGGTAGAAAATCTGCATAAAACAGAAGACAGGTAAAAGCTTTAAAATCTCACATTTAAGCCAGATAGGATATGTTATAAAAATAGGTAAAATAAAATATGATTTTCTTCCTAGTATGAATATGTAGTATTATATCATAAGAATATTAGCCTCTTGTGGGCAAGAACTTTCACAGGACTACATTACTCAGCCAATTTTCACCTGTACTTACAGATCTGTAGTTGTTATCCATCTTTCATGCCGAGACCTGCTTTTCCTTGTAGGGCTATATGCTAAGTCGCTCCAGTCATGTCTGACTTTTTGCGACCTGTCCGTGGGATTCTCCAGGCAAGAATACTGGAGTGGGTTGCCATGCCCTTCCTCATCTTGTTTCATATTTAATGGTAATTGTCCTCCAGGAAAAATGTATTATCATGTCTGGAGAAATGTGAGGGGAATAAAAAAGTTCCATTACCTACCGAACTATACCAGGTACACTTTAGAAAAACTTTATTTTTCTGCTGGTTCATTTTTAATTGACAGTGGCTCAGAAACAAGAAGATTTGTTAGTAACCACTGGCCTAATGAAATCGCTAGTAGTCTGTAAACCAGCATAAACTAAAGGAACTTTTCTAAGGATATGGACTGAGATCGAAATGTTCATTGTTCTATACCTACTCACTGTTATTTTGGGGGAGAAAACAAGCCTCCATCAAGGGTTTAAAAAGGATTTAATCATATTTAGATAATGTAAATTAAGGTGAAGAATAAATCTACATATTCCACGTCAAAATATCTGTTAATGACTATAAGCAAGACTACTTAAAATTGCCAAGTTAGATATGTTAATGGTACTTGTGGGTGCCAAAGATAATTTTTATCTTTAAGTATATAAATAATAGCATCACTTAAGTTTACTTCTCTTAGCTATTTTAGGACATATCATGTTGTTATTATCATGATTTGTTGGATATTTTGTGGATGATTTGGAAAATAATAAAAGGTGAAACTTACTTGTTGAGAATAACTCTGAATGTTAAATTAGGACAATGCTTATATCTGACTCATGACATAATTCAAATTCATGATTCTTAGGAAAAAAACAAGCTTTAGTGCATGGAAATAAATTAACAAATATTATAATAACAAAGTCATTTATCTATTTATCTATTGTTTCTTTGACTTTCCCTTTTCTGTTATACTCAATATGTTGCAAGGAAATGTCCCACATGTTTTCATTTCCTTTTGCATGACAAAAAGAGAAATTTAAAATAGCTCTTTCCCCCATTTTTAGGGCAGACAAATTTGTAAAAAAGTGCAGTTTCAGGAAGGAGTGATACTGCAGCAGAATTTGTGCCAAGCAGTTACAGTTACTTTTTTTTTTTTTTTAATCAAGAGATGGTGTCATCAGTGCTTTTTAGTAAATGTATCATTTAAAATAATATTCTTCAAAATAGTTTTCTAATGACATACACAGTTAATTCTTATAAATTTCTCTGGGAAATAAAGGATTAATTATAGTTATTACAAGCTTATATACAATACATGACTCCTTTCACAGTTATACTTCCTTCTAAAATGATGCTTTCTAATGAAGAAAAGGTTTTCAGAAATGACATAAAGCAGTAGCTTGTGGAGGAGCGCTCTGAAGACTACTGACACAGTACTTTGAGCACAGTGGGTTTTTGTCAAAGAAACAAACAGGTAAGTAAAGAGAAAATAGTTCTCATATATGCATAGAATAGAAATTTGAAGATTTTATTTAAAAATGTGTGTCCTAAGGTTTTTGTTTTTGATGACTGTAATGTGGGAGACCTGCCTTGGTATTACAGGAACTAGATGTTCTCATAAGGTCAGATCATGAGAACCAAGTTAATATGAGTTAAAATCACAGAGGACTAAGTTACAATTATTTTAATTTGTAACTAAAGCACAGTATAGTTCTTTTGGTTCAAAGGTTTATAAGCTGATGCTTTTGAGTAATGTATTTTGTTAAGTCCAATTCTAGATAATTCTTGCTTCACTTAAAAATCATCATTGGACCACAGTTTACTGGCATTCCTGCTGCTAAGTCACTTCAGTTGTGTCCGACTCTTTGCAATCCCATAGACGGCAGCCCCCCAGGCTCCCCTGTCCCTGGGATTCTCTAGGAAAGAATGCTGGAGTGGGTTGCCATTTCCTTCTCCAATACTGGCATTCCTAAATGTCAGCAATTTATTAATCTGAAAGAACAACTGATAATTCATGACGATCTCCTCCATCCTCAGCTACCCCTAGATACTATGCTGGGAATATCTGCACCATTTTACCATTTCATTTGTACTAACATATAGTTTTCCATCACTGTCAGTATTTTTACAGCATCAGTTATGAGTACGTAGAATTTGGAATAGAGTGGATTTTCTGACTTCTGTGAGTGTTGAGTTTGAAATCCTCTGTCTTATTCCATCCTATCATTTTAGAATGAAAAAGAAAAATAGACCAGAAGAAGTGATTTCCACAATACCACTTCATTTGTAACATAATGACTGATGGAATCTAGATCTTCTAATTCACAGCCTGGGAGAAGAGTAGGAAGAAAAAAAAAAGAACTTGCTACTCAATTTGGATTTTCTTCACCTGAGTTTAAAGGAAAGCCCTAATATTTTTCTGTTTTTTTTTTTTTTTTCACTAATCACGTCCAGCCAGGATATGTATAACTTCAGAGCCACTGTTGAATGTAATAAGTATATCCATGAAAGTGAAAGTGTTAGCTGCTCAGTAATGTCTGACTCTTTGTGACCCCATGGACTGTAGTAGCCCGTCAGGCTCCTCTGTCCATGGGATTCTCCTGGTAAGAATACTGGAGTGGGTTGCCATTCCTTTCTCCAGGGGATCTTCCCGACCCAGGGATCGAACCCAGGTCTCCTGCACTGCAGGCAGATTCTTTACCTTCTGAGCCACCAGGGAAGCCCAAAGTGCTTAAAAAAAAAAAAAGAAAAACAAAACCAAACATTTTTTTACACCTTAGCTTAAAAAAAAATCCAAAAAGCAATTAAAGAAAATAGCAAGTGAATTTTAAGAGAAAGCTCAAAGAATGGAAACTCCTGACATACAGAAGGTAATTGTCATGTTGTTATAAATTCTTACTGAAATAGATGAGTAATTACACACACACACACACACACACCCCCACACACACCCAACATAAGGAGAGACAAGGTGAGCAGACATGGGCAGTTTTGTTAAACTTTCCAGCACTGTATAATGCATGTCAACATTTCTTCTGACTCTGATAACAATTCCTGCGTTATCTTCTCAGCTCCCCGTAACAGTCTCCTTAAGGACCTTTCGGCTTCCAACTTCTGCTCAGCACCAAAGCCAATGACACTTGCTGTAGCTTTTTTTTTTTTTTTTAATTGCCATGTAGCGTACTGCTGCAAGACCATGAAGAAGATTGTGAGAAGGTGCCCTGGTTGTGCTCCATGAGGTACCAGTGGATGGGGCCAGAACTGAGGATCAACTTCCAGGACAACTGCTTTCGTCCTATGTCCGATGCCTCGGGGTCCCTCGTTCTCTCTTTCACTCTTCCACTCTTAAACAGTGATGCCTGACTCCCCGGTGCTTTTCCGTGTGGCCTGGACTTCCCACAGCATGGCAGTATCAGGTTGCTTACATATCTGACAGTGGTTTCTTGATGTACGAGTAACAGGGAATAGAAGCTGTAAGGCCAGTGAAAGTGTCCGCTTCAACTAGCACATGATCATTTTGGTCGTATTCCACTGAGCAGAGCAATCGCAAAGTCCACCCAGATACAAGGGAACAGAGAAGTGGAATTTACTATCTGTGGCAAAGTGACATAGTAGCATCGCAGAGCAACATGTGCGACTGGAGATGTTGTGAAGGCCATCTCTAAAAAGCATGATCTCTCATCTTTGAAATTGAAATGAATGCTTCTTTGAAGGTTCTTTTGTGTTTTAAAACCAAGGAATAAAGAAGAGAATATCAGTGGTACAATTTAGTAGGTACATAAATTGTATCTTTTATACAATATTGATTTTATTAAAATATACTTATTTATTACTATAATGTTATCCATTACTGTGACAGGGTACTGTATTGATTTACAGTTTTTTCTCATTTAAAGATACATTAATGTAATTTGTGTGTGTGTGTTAGTCACTCAGTTACGTCTGACTCTTTGCAACCCCATGGACTGTAGCTCACCAGGCTCCTCCGTCCATGGGATTTTCTAGGCAAAAGTACTGAGTGGGGTGCCATTGCCTTCTCCGAATCCCTCTAAGTTGTCACAAAACAGCAGGCTTTGAATTTAGGTCTCCTGTGCCTCCTGCATTGGCAGGAGGATTCTTTGCCTCTGAGCCACCAGAAAGACTTAGCTAACAGTTAGTGCTTGCTTTAGGTGTCCTTGTCAAGCCGTTAAATTCTGAGTTACAGGAAAGTTCCTCCATATCAAAAATGTCTTCTTGATATTTGTATTTTGTCCTCAGCATGGCACCTGCTCATTAATTTCCCAGGATCTACTAATAATTATGTCCTTTTCAAAATAATAACAGATTTTTTCCCCATAGGACATGGCTATCCTTGTTATTGGTTAAGAATCAATGAATGGGGCTTAGGAGTTGAATTTTTTTATCATAAGTGGTTGTGTATCTTCAATTTAGAAAATAATTGTCTTCCTGTATTTGAGCAAATGTTAGAGCTTGAGGTTAGGCTGAGTTCAGAAATAGGGAAACAGAGCTCATCATCTTTTTGTACATTGAACACAGTCTGTTAAATTTACACCCAGTTAGTTGTTCACTTTTCCAAGTGAAATGAGGTATTCTGTTTCCAAGTCTGAATGAGGTATTCCTCAATACATTAATGTAGCTACCGTGAAGATTCCACCGGAAAACTCACACTCAAACAACAGGAAAAATATTTGTTATAGATGCTACAGCTGTGGAAGCCTACAATATGTATTAGAAATGATTCCAGAAAATTCAGAGGGGTAGTCAAACTAATGCCAAATATATCACTTGTGCAAATTTGTGGTCATGACAATCATGTTAGTGAACAGAGATTTATCTTTTGTGTTTGTTTTGGGAGTTTATCCCAAATGATTTTTTATATGACAAAGTCTTCTAGGGAAGAACAAACCTGTTATATAAAGCTTCTTCTTTTTGAGTGCTTGTTTTCCTTTTCAAGAATGTTCTGTATTGAATAAAGAGAGTAGTTTTGCAAAGGAGTGAGAAGAAGGGGCTTCCCAGGTGGTGCTGGTGATAAAGAACCCACCTGCCAAAGACTTGGGTTTGATTCTTGGGTTGGGAAGATCCTCTGGAGGAGGAAATGGCAATCCATTCCATTATTCTTGCCTGGAAAATCCCATGGGCAGAGGAGCCTGGAGGACTAGAGTCCATAGGGTTGCAACGAGTCGTACACAACTGAAGAGGTGTAGCACACACACACATGCATGAGAGAAGGTCAGATTGATTCATGAAGAATCAACATGTTTTCCTAAAGTAAACTCCTTACACAGCCACTGGATACTCTCTGCATATCTAAGGCCATCTTACCTAGGTACTAATACTGATGGTATAGATTATTTTCAAAAAGAGTAAAATGATTATAATTTTTATCCCCCCAAATAGGAAAAAAGTGCTCAATAATAAGTGAAAATACATTAGATAAATAGGCAGATGATAGATGGATAAAGAGAAAATGAATATTCATATGTTGGACTACAATACCTTATATTACCTAACTGGAATATACTTATAAGAACCACCTTGTCCATCTTTTTGAAATGAAGGATTTGCCTTTCCTTAGAAAATCTAAATATTTCAAAGATGAAACATATTGTTTTTGTTACCCTTAGCAATAAGTATTTTTTGTAATTTATTCTTGGTATATAGTTTTGACTAATTTTTAAAATTTTAGGCACAGAACTTGGGATTCATAACCACATACAGATGGATAGAGGTGCTTGAAAAGAAAATCTCCTCTTGTGGAATACCAAATATAAAATTAAAGCCTATTACTGTAAGGAGAATGTGGATTAAACAATGAAATGTGGAAGTTAGTTTTTAAAGAGATTACTCAAGTAGAACATTTGCATATGTATTTGTCCATTTCTGCCTCCAAGAGTAGAGAGTGATTTAAGGTCAGCAACTAATGCATTAAATTCTACAGCCAAAGTGGCTGGTCAGTGATGAACACTTGACCAAATCAAGCAAATGATATACCGACATTATTTCTGTCAAATGTTCAAGGAGAGTCCACTGATACAGGTATTGGCATAAAATAGGAGCCAAATGGATGCTTACCTTAACGCTTTATGAATATGGTTAAGTGATCTATTAAGTATTATTTAAACCTATTGGACTACTCAGTAATGCTAATTTTATGGTAATATACTTTGCATATTTTCCTACAAAGGATGTTATGCTATATGATATACAGTGCATATATACTGTGGGATTATACAGATAGACTAGGAAAGAAGCATACGGAGTTTTGGGGCACAGACAGCCTCCAGAAAGGGAAAAATGAGCCTGGGGATGTTTAGGACCCTCAGACAAAGCCAAATCTCTTTTTTCTCAGAGAAAAACAAAACAGAAACAAATTATTTTGTATTATTTGAGCTTCTGGATTAAATTGTGCCTAAAGTACTACTCCTGTGTTTTTCAGTTTTATGAGTCGATGAATTCAGTTTTGCCAAAGTCAGTTTGCATTGATTTATTGTCGTTTGCACAGGAAAAGAGCTCTGATTGATACAACATAATTTAGAGTAATTTTATCTGACAAAAACTCATTCCAGTCAGATGGACAGCAGGTGTAGGAGCACAGAGTCCAAACTCTTTAGGTTTTGTCCTGAGTAGAATTTGAAAATGGAGAATATAGGTCATCAGCTGGCCATTGGTTGTGCGTCATATCTGCCCTAAACAAACTCAGTTTTCCTGGGTTTGAATGATTGAACTTGTTTTTTTAATTGTAGTTTTTAAAAAATCCACATTAGGGTATACAGTACAGTGTTATTTATATGAACATTGTTGTAAGGTAGACGTCTAGAATTTTTCATCTTGTATGACTGAAATTCTGTATCATTGAACAACAACTCATTTCTTCTTCCTCCCAACTTCTGGCAACAGCAATTCTACTTTCTGCTTCTATAAGATTGACTACTGTAGATACATTATGTAAATGGGATTATGCAGTATGTTCTTCTTTGTTTAACATGACATCCTCAAGGTTTGTCTATGTGGTTACATATGGCATGTGTTTTTCCTTAGGCTGACTGATATTCCATTGGTTTTATAAATCACATTTTTTTTACACATTCATCTATCCATGGGCATTTAGGTTGTGAATAATGCAGCACTGAAAACAGGCATGCATGTACCTCTGTGAGGTCTTGATTTCGGTTCTTTTGGATAAATACCCAGAAGTAGGATTGCTGGATTGTATGGTGCTGTGCTTAGTCACTCAGTAGTGTCTGACTCTTTGTGACCCCATGGACTATAGCTGACCGGGCTCCTCTGTCCATGGGAGTCTCCAGGAAAGGATACTGGAGTGGGTTGCCATGCCTTTCTCCAGGATATCTTCCCAACCCAGGGATCAAACCCAGGTCTCTTGCATTGCAGGAGCATTCTTTACAGTCTGAGCCACCAGGGAGCACGAGAAAACTGGAGTGGGCAGCCTATCCCTTCCCCAGTGGATCTTTTCAACCCAGGAATCAAACGGGGTCTCCTGCTTTGCAGGTAGATTCTTTACCAGCTGAGCTACCAGGGAAGTTTATATTGTAAACTTATATGGTAAGTTTATATGGTAAACTTATATGGCAAGATTATATGGTAGTTCACTTTTAATTTTGAGAAGCAAGCCTGCACTGTTTTCAGTAGAGGCTGCACCATTTTAAATTCCCATCAGTAGTGTAAGAATTCCAATTTCTCCACATCCTCGCCTTTTTTATATATTGACTACCCTCACAGGTGTGAGGTAATATCTCAGTGTGATTTTGATTTACATTTCCCTAATAATTATTAAAAAGCAGAGACATCGCTTTGTCAACAAAGGTCCATCTAGTCAAGGCTATGATTTTTCCAGTGGTCATGTATGGATGTGAGAGTTGACCTATAAAGAAAGCTGAGCACTGAAGAATTGATGCTTTTGAACTGTGGTGTTGGAGAAGACTCTTGAGAGTCCCTTGGACTGCAAGGAGATCCAACCAGTCCATCCTAAAAGAGATCAGTCCTTGGTGTTCATTGGAAGGACTGATGTTGAAGCTGAAACTCCAATATTTTGGCCACCTGATGCAAAGAGCTGACTCATTTGAAAAGACCCTGATGCTGGGAAAGATTGAAGGTGGGAGGAGAAGGGGACGACAGAAGATGCGATGGTTGCATAGCATCACTGACTCAATGGACATGGGTTTGGGTGGACTCCAGGAGTTGGTGATGGACAAGGAGGCCTGGCATGCTGTGGTTTATGGGGTTGCAAACAGTCAGATATGACTGAGTGACTGAAGTGAACTGAACTGAATAATTAGTGAGGTTGAACATCTGTTTATATATCTATTGACCATTTATTTTAAGAGTAAGACCCAACTTTGGAAAAATAAAATAATCAAAATATTATTTAGATAAATACAAAAGGATTTATATAATTTGCTTATTTTAAGAAATAAAACATCATCACTATGTTTTAGTTGGTTATTGATGAATAACTGCTTTGTTTTATTGGAAAAGTCAATAGTGAATTATAAAATAATCCATTATTTGTTTAATTCTGATTTCAGCCTAGAAGCAAATCCACAGAAATTATAAGCATTATCATAAAAATCTCCATAATTGAGAATGTATAAAGAGATGATTTCATGGCCATTTTGATCATAAGGGAGCAAGCTTATGGTTAAAGTTAATTATCTGAAGATGATGGTATGGGATATTGAGAGAAACTGGTTGTTGATGAAATCACTGGGCATCTGAAATTACCTCCAGAATTTTTAGTAGGTGGATAATGCATTCCAATTTTAAGTTTCATTTTTCAATAAAATATACAACAGTTTTTCTCTAGTACACACCGAAATTTAGCTTCTGATTATGCAGCTTTTGAAACTGTGTCTAGATTTGTTTGAATTGGACTTCTACATTTGGATTGAAAAAACATTTCAGGAATATTGGGGTCTTGAAGCAGTACCCCATGATATGCACAGAAAAAGAAAGGATTAGGCATTAAGAACATAAAACATTAAGTGCATAATTTGTGGCTAGTAGTACCAGAAGTCACATCACCTTCATCCCACCCCTTTTCCCTAAATCAGTTTCAAGAATGATCAAATAGTAAAAATATTCTTTTGAATAAAGTCATTGCCACAGGTTGTGTGTTGCAGAGACTTGCTGAGAGAGGAAACAGGTGGCTGGAGAAACAGAGCAGGTGGAGGAGAAGAAGGTGGTACCTACCAGTCAAGACTAAAACAGGCTTGTGGTATTCACATGGATATGTCCTTGAGAAACATGGGTGGGAAGGGGACAGCCTGCAAGACACCACCCCCCACCCTTTGCTTTGTATTCAATCTCAAATTGTGTACTTGTTTCTCTGCCATGATACCTTCTTATTTTCTCGTTCAAGGTTGGTGGTTTTGCTTATTTCAGATATGTTTAAGCTATAGAAAAGTGAAGAGGAGCAGATGAACTTATTTTCATCTATTGTTCTCTCTTATTGTTACCTAAAGACAATTTCTAACATCAGATGAGAAGGTTAATGATAAGACTGAGTATTTCATTTCATAGATGAAGAAGAAACCATGCATGGATTGCGTGGGTATGTGGTGCTAACATCTATGCATCAGTTCCACTGTTTATGTACAGTCATTGATCTGTTATACCAAGCCTTGGACGGTACAAACCATGGACCCGTGATGGTACTAACCCATGGTAAGAACTTGGCTTCTGGAAAATGAAAGACAGAAAATGGCTATTTTCTGTATTATTTCCAGGCAAAATTTTGTTCAGAAAGGCAAACCTAAGGAAAAACAAAAATTAACTCATGACTGAAAACTTGATATAACATTAGATAATTCTTAACTTGAAAAACTATGGTTCTGGAGTTGACATTGGACCAACAGTGATATTCTGAGCTTATCCTCAAAAAATAAAATTTTCCCAAACATACATGAAGATGGATAAAAACAGAATAATCCTAAACAAATTTTAATGTGGAATGACCATCTCAACTTCTTTGCCTCTTTGCCTTTTCTCTCCAAGGCAATAGTTTTTTCAACCTTTAGCTTTTCTTTTTGGTCATTAAATCCATATCTCCAGAGTTACTTAGACTGCTGTATATTGGATTCTCAAAGAAAGCAATGGCAAGCCACTCCAGTACTCTTGCCTAGAAAATCCCATGGACAGAGGAGCCTGGTGGGCTGCAATCCATGGGGTTGTGAAGAGTCAGACACAACTGAGCGACTTCACTTTCACTTTCACATATTGGAGAAGGAAATGGCAGCCCACTCCAGTGTTCTTGCCTGGAGAATCCCAGGGACGGGGAAGCCTGGTGGGCTGCCGTCTATGGCGTCGCACAGAGTCGGACATGACTGAAGCGACTTAGCAGCAATCAAAGATTTAACTACTTTGAAGAGCTAAAGATTTAACTATTTTTCAGCACACTTTCTCCTGTACTTCATCCTTTGGTGAGACTTATAGTCTATTTATTTAAGCAACTAATATTTAGTGTGTAAAACAATATTATCATGGAAGTAATGTTTCACTGTAAAGTCAAATAGTGTACATGATTATGTATCTTTCACCTGGAATTTATTTTTTCTTCATTGGAGTTTCTAACTTTTTTATTGGAATGTTCCCTACATAATAAAATTGGTTTTCTTTTGAAAAGTTCAATTTAGTAAGTGTTCTGGGGGAAACATTTTATTCTCTTGATTTTCTAACCTGAACATGGTATGTTTAGCTGATTTTTCTTTTATTCATCTTACTTGGAACTTTAAACTTCAAGTTGGAAGCTTCCTCATACATTTATTTACCCCTAGTTTATTTCATGCTTTTAAGAATAACCTGAGTTAAAGGTTATAGGAAATGTGGTACATTTATAAGACATTTCCACTGTCAGATCTGCTTAAGAATGAATGGAAACAAGCCAGATACAATTCTGCTGTGAGATAACTGAACTCAGGACTGTGGATGGCTCTTCCACCACTCACTATATTTAGCTTCTACTGGCAGAAGAAGCAGCTTGTGACAGTCACCAATCGGGCTTTACTTGAGCAGTAATGAAAATTCTGCTCTGATTTTGCGACATAGCAGTCAGCATTGCTCATGCTTGCATGTTAAGCCTCTTCAGTCGTTGTCTGACTCTTTGCGACCCCATGGACTGTAGCCCAACAGGCTCTTCTGTTCATGGGATTCTCCAGGCAAGAACACTGGAGTGGGTTGCCACGGCCCCTCCAGGGGATCTTCCCGACTGAAGGAACGAACATGTGCCTTTATATCTCTAGCATTGGCAGGCAGGTTCTTTACCATGAGTGCCACCTGGGAAGCCCACAGTTGAGTTCAGTTCAGTCTCAGTCATGTTCATCTCTTTGTGACCCCATGAACTGCAGCATGCTAGGCTTCCCTGCCCATCACCAACTCCCGGTGCTTGCTCAAACTCATGACCATTGAGTCAGTGATGCCATACAACCATCTCATCCTCTGTTGTCCCCTTCTCCTCCTGCCTTCAATATTTCCCAGCATCACGGTCTTTTCCAGTGAGTTGGTTTGTTGCATCAGGTGACTTAACTATTGGAGTTTCAGCTTCAACATCAGTCCTTCCAATGAATATTCAGGACTGATTTCCTTTAGAATTGACTGGTTTGATCTTCTTGCACTCCAAGGGACTCTCAAGAGTCTTCTCCAACAGCACAGTTCAAAAGCATCAATTCTTCAACACTCAGCCTTCTTTATGGTCCACCTCTCACATCCATACATGACTACTAGAAAAACCATAGCTTCAACAAGATAGACCTCTATACACAAAGTAATGTCTCTGCTTTTAAAAATGCTGCCTAGGTTGGTCATAGCTTTTCTTCCAAGGAACAAGTGTCTTTAATTTTCATAGCTGCAGTCACCATCTGCAATGATTTCTTGGAGCCCAGGAAAATAAAGTCTGTCACTGTTTTCATTGTTTCCCCATCTATTTGCTGTGAAGTGATGGGATCAGATGCTGTGATCTTAGTTTTTGAGTGTTGAGTTTTAAAGCCAGTTTTTCACTCTCCTCTTTCATTTTAATCAAGAAGCTCTTTAGTTCTTCTTTGCTTCTTGCCATAAGCATGGTGTCATCTCCATATCTGAGGTTATCGATATTTCTCCTGGCAATCTTGATTTCAGCTTGTGCTTCATCCAGCCTGGCATTTAACATGATGCACTCTGCATAGAAGTTAAATAAGCAGGGTGACAACAGCCTTGACATACTCCTTTTCCTATTTGCAACCAGTCTGTTGTTCCATGTCTGGTTCTAATTGTTGCTTCCTGACCTGCATACAGATTCTTCACGAGGCACGTCAGGTGGTCTGGTATTCCTATATCTTGAAGAATTTTCCAGTTTGTCATGATCTACACAGTCAAAGACTGTGGCATAGTCAATGAAGCAGAAGTAGATGTTTTTCTGGAACCCTCTTGCTTCTTCTATTATCCACTGAATGTTGGCAATTGATCTCTGGTTCCTCTGCCTTTTCTAAAACCAGCTTGAATATCTGGAAGTTCTTGATTCGTGTACTGTTGAAGCCTGGCTTGGAGAATTTTGAGCATTACTTTGATAGAGTGTGAGATGAGTGCAATTGTGTGGTAGTTTGAACATTCTTTGGCATTGCCTTTCTTTGGGATTGGAATGAAAACTGTCCTTTTCCAGTCTGGTAGCCACTGCTGAGACATCCAAATTTGCTGGTATATTGAGTGCAGTGCTTTCACAGCATCAACTTTTAGAACTTGAAATAGCTCAACTGGAATTCCATCACCTCCACTAGCTTTGTTCGTTTTGAAGCTTCCTAAGGCCCACCTGACTTCAGTCCAGGATGTCTGGCTCTAGGTGAATGATCACACCATTGTGTTTATCTGGGTCATTAAGATATTTTTCCTATAGTTCTCCTGTGTATTCTTGCCACCTCTTCCTAATATCTTCTGCTTCTGTTAGGTCCGTACCATTTCTGTCCTTTATTGAGCCCATTTTGCATGAACTGTTCCCTTGGTATCTCTAATTTTCTTGAAGAGTCATCTAGTCTTTCCCATTCTACTGTTTCCCTCAATTTCTTTGCACTGATCACTTAGGAAGACTTTCTTATCTCTCCTGGCTATTCTTTGGAACTCTGCATTCAGATCGGTATATCTTGCCTTTTCTCCTTTGTCTTTAAGCCTCTGTTCTTTTCTTAGCTATTTGTGAGGCTAAGCCATTAAACTATAATGGAAAGCATAGCTTTCCAATGGCACAAAAAGACAGGCATTTTGCCTTTATTTTTCTTGGGCATGGTCTTGGTCACTGCCTCCTGTACAATGTCATGAACCTCGGTCCATAGTTTATCAGGCATTCTGTCTATCAGATCTAGTCCCTTGAATCTATTTCTCACTTCCACTGTATAATCATAAGGGATTTGATTTAGGTCATACCTTAATGGTTTAGTGGTTTTCCCTACTTTCTTCAACTTAAGTCTGAATTTGGCAATAAGGATTTCATGATCTGAGCCACAGTCCGATCCCAGTCTTGTTTTTGTTGACTGTATAGAGCTCCTCCGTGTTTGGCTGAAAAGAATATAATCAATCTGATTTCAGCATTGACCATTTGATGATGCCCATGTGTAGAGTCTTGTCTTGTGTTGTTGGAAGAGGGTTTTTGCTATGACTAGTGCATTTTCTTGTCAAAACTCTGTTAGCCTTTGCCCTGCTTCATTCCGTATTCCAAAACCAAACTTTCCTGTTATTCCAGGTATCCCTTGACTTCCTACTTTTGCATTCCAGTCCCCCGTGATGAAATGGACATCTTTTTTTTTTTTTTTTTTTCGGTGTTAGTTCTAGAAGGTCTTGTAGGTCATCATAGAACCTTTCAACTTCAGCTTCTTTGGCATTAGTGGTTGGTGCATAGACTTAGATTACTATGATATTGAATAGTTTGCCTTGGAAACAAGCAGAGATTATTCTGTCATTTTTGAGGCTGCACCCAAGTACTGCATTTTGGACTCTTCTATTGACTATGAGGGCTACTCCATTTCTTCTAAGACATTTTTGCCCACAGTAGTAGGTATAATGGTCATCTGAATTTAATTTGCCCATTTCAGTCCATTTTAGTTCACTGAATCCTAAAATGTTGATGTTCACTCTTGCCATCTCCTGTTTGACCACTTCCAGTTTACCTTGATTCATAGACCTAATATTCTAGGTTGCCGTGTAATATTGCTCTTTACAGCATCGGACTTTACTTCCATCACCACTCACATCCACAACTGGATGTTTTCACTTTGGCTCATTCTTTCTGGAGTTCTTTCTCCACTCTTCACCAGTAGCATATTGGGCACCTACCAACCTGGGGAGTTAACCTTTCAGCCTCATATATTTTTCTTTTGCATACTGTTAGCATTACTTTAATAGCAATTTTCAAATACATTAATTCAATGGAATAAATAATAGAAATAAATCAAAAGCAAGCAAACCAGTGTGTATCTTGTCCAGTTAGGTCAAAATAGTGAGCACACATTTAGCCTTAGGTGTCTAAACTTCTGATCTTTCCTCTGACCTACCTCAAGCCATGATCTTTGCTGAGCGGTGTTTTCCTATTCCTGTAAGATGTCCTGTTTCAGCAGAATACCAGACCAAGCACTGACATGAATCTTCCAGGTCTAAATACTCAGTCCTATTCTTTCCATTATAGTTTAATCAACAAGAAACAAAGCTATTTACCCTAAAATTTAAGATTTTATGAGCATGAAAATGTTTCTCATGTGAATTTATAAATATTAATCAGTGTTTCTTTTAACAATATTTATTTATTTATCTGACTGCACCAGATCTTAGTTGTAGCATAAAGGGATCTAGTTCCCTGACTGGGAATCAAATCCAGGCCCCTGCATTGGGATCATGGGGTCTCAGCCATTGGACCACCAGGGAAGTCCCTAATCTATGCTTCTAAACATGGATTGTCCAAGCTGACTTCAGGGCATTTTATTTCCTTGTGTTTTGTCATAGATGTGATTTGCACAGAAAGAAGTCTGCTTTCAACTTGGCATGATGTTCATATGTAATTATTATCAACATCCTTGAAAATAATTTCTAGGACCTGAAAGAGGAGTGCAGATGACAGACCTTCATCATGTGATTTTCCTAATGGCACACTTTTTTACCCTTTCTTTTAAAAGACTGAGGCAGGGTCCCATTGCACTGTAATTTAATGCTGTAGAGATTATTTTTTCTCGACTTTTTGAACTGAGGAAGATAAAATTCATAAATCCTATGGTATACAGGCCAGGTTTTTATGATCTCCTTTTTCCCATAAGTGCATGAGAGCAGGCTGGTGACCTGGGTTTGAGTCAGGTGTGAACACAGAGCTGCCCTGTGGACTGAGCCACAGATGTGTGTGCAGGGATTGTTGCTATTCAGTCTCTAAATTGACTCTTTCGCAACCCCATGGACTGTAGCCTGCCAGGCTTCTCTGTCTAATAGATTTCCCAGGCCAGAATACTGGAGTGGATTGCCATTTCCTTCTCCAGGCGATCTCCCTGACCTGGGGATCGAACTTGTATCTCCTGCATTGGCAGGCGGATTCTTTACCACTGAGCCACCTTAGGCTGTACCAACTGGAGTCCTGGGAATGCATTTCTGGTAATAGGCTAAACAAGAACCTGAGACTTTTTCCTTCGTTGTTTGAGCCAGATGAGGACATGGAAATAAGAGTATTTTATCCCATTGATATCCATTGCTCTTTAATCTTTCTCTTTATTTTGACCAAGTGAAATTGTTAGTAGCTCAGTCATGTCTGATTCTTTGTGGATAGTAGCCTGCCAGGCTCCTCTGTCCATAGGACTCTCCAGGAAAGAATACCAGAGTGGGTTGCCATTTCCTTCTCCAGGGGATCTTCCTGACCCAGGAATAGAACCTGGGGTCTCTTGCGTTGCAGGCAGGTTCGTTACCGACTGAGCCACCAAGGAACATCCATTTTGGCCAAACCAAAATCTCTTTAGGATAAACTCCAGAACCTGAACTAACTCATATTATATAAATCTAATTAAGTGCAGTTAACTGAAAAACATCACCAAGGTTTTATTTGGCAGATTTAATGACTAGAGTGTTTTAATTAAGTAGAATTTTCAAGGGATATTGATAATAGTATTTGGTTTTAAATTGAGAAGAAAGTCTCTTTACCTCAAGAGAATGAAAGGAATAAATAGAGACTGCAGTTCTTTTTTCGTTAAAAAACAATCACGTAGAAGCTGTTCATAGGACTTTTCAGGGCGACAGATGCCTGGTGTGTTTAAGCAATTAGCCTCTTGAGCGGGAAGCCAATTTCAGGCAAGCATTGGTAGTAGATGGTTTGTGAAAAGTTGTGTGATTTAGTTATTCAACAAAACCCTTAATTGCGGCATATACTCTCATCTCATCCTGAAACTGCACAGGCAGAATGGAAATCCAAAAGTTCAAGGTAAAACACTCTTAGCAATTGGCATTTGGGCCAAGAGGTTTCTTTAAATGTTTGCTCTTTTTGATATTTGCTTCTCTAATTGAAGAATTAATTACCGCCAGCAGGTAACCCACAGTGTGTTAGTCATTCTTCTGCAAAGCTCAGCACTCTGTCTGCAGATGCAGTTTCATTTTGCACCACATCTGATCTTATTCCTTCCCCATCTTTGCTAAGGAGATGCAAAAAGTCATATGTACTTCTCTGCCATACCTGCATTCTCAAAACAGAAAGCATGACGGAAAAGATAAGTGACTTAATCGTGATATGCAGAATTAGATGATGAAGGAGTGGACATTTAATCTCTACCCAGACAGCTGAGATATGTGAGGGGAAGCGAGAGGACCACCATTCAGAGGGCTTGCTTCCAAGGATCATGCTTTCAAAGTCACAATAGGTCTCCCCTGATGCAGAAATTATAAATTTATCTTAACTTGCAATTATTGGTTTGGATAAATTAATAGATGACTTGGAGTACTGTGAATAAAGATTAAATTGTATGATTGTAATAATAAAACAAAATCAAGTAAACTAAAATTTACTCTGTTCTCCTCCCTTGCTCTAGTTTGTTTTGATCAGAATTCTTAAAATATTAAGTATTATTATTCATCGTCAGTATCAAAAAATTCCTGCTCGTTTCATGTTTGATGTATTGGGGGAGTCTGATAGAAAAATAAAAACTGTATTTATATGATGATGTATTCAACAAACATTATAGTCTATCAGAACATTATAAAGTTATCCTTTAACGTATTACAAAGAAAAGAGGATTTTTGATCCTCATGCTGTAACTATGGCAACAGTGTAGGCTTAAAACAATAGCAAACATTGTTGGAATATGAAACAAATCTATTTCATACACTTTAAACATTAAAAACCACTTCACAGTTCTCTGAGCATTTGTCAAAAAGCGCTACTGTATAAATATTGATAATTAGATTCAATAATCTCCCTGGATTTAGAGCATTTCCTCTCGTATGGCACATGGGGTGCTGGCATGCACTCATGAAGATTACAATGTAAACTCTGACAGGGACCAAAATTTATTGAGATTGATATAGTTAACATTAAATATTTTAAAATATACCAAGTATATGTAACAACTGCTTCCCTGAAAAGCAGTTTAGTTCTAAATACATTTATTATGTCTACTGAGAAGACTTTTTGTAGCCTTCAAGATGGGCATATAATTAAATGTCTTCATAGTTATGATTGGATCGAACATTTAAAAGGGTAGGGTATATTACTCAGGCATTAAAAAGGATGAAATAATGCCTTTTGCAACAAAAGGGATGGATCTGGAGACTGTCATACTAACTGAAGTAAGTCAGAGAAAGACAAGTATCATATGATATCACTTATATGCAGGATCAAAAAAAATTACAAATGAACTTATTTAGAAAACAGACTCCCAGAAATAGAAAACATACTTATGGTTACCTAAGGGGAAAGAGTAGGGAGGGATAGATTAGTAGTTACATATACATACCACAATATATAAGATAAACGACCGAAAAGGAGGCCTTACTATACAGCACAGGGGACTCTGCTCAATATTCTGTAACAACCTAAAAGAGAAAGGAATTTGAAAATGAATAGATACATGTTTATGTACAACTGAATCACTTTTTGTACACTTGAAACTAACATAACATTATTCATCAACTATATTCCAATATAAAATAAAAATTAAAAAAAAAGTCCGCCTGAGCAAGTTGAGACCCAGGTAATGACAAGAGCACTTAGAAATTAAACGATGACCCTATACGCAAGACAGCAAGAGAGACACAGAGATAAAGAACAGACTTTTTGACTCTGTAGGAGAAGGCGGGAGCAGATGGTTTGAGAGAATAGCATTGAAACATGGATATTACCATATGTGAAATAGACCGCCAGTCCAGGTTCCACGCATGAGACAGGGTGCTCAGGGCTGGTGCACTGGGATGACCCTGAAGGATGGGATGGGAAGGGAGGTGGGAGGGGGTTCAGAATGGGGGACGCATGCGCACCCATGGCTGATTCATGTCAACGTATGGCAGGAGCCACTACAATATTGTGAAGTGATTAGCCTCCAATTAAAATAAAAAAATTAATTAAAAAAATTAAAGTTTGAGGAGATCACGGAAAAAAGGAGAGAGTACCAGTGAAAATGCTCAGTGTTTGTTAGGCTGTATTTTACTTAATTCGAGAAAATGAAACAAAGTGTTTATATTATGGTTATGACATTGATTTGCAAAAGATAAGTAATTGACATTTTTCTTAAGATAGGAAAAGTTCATTGTGTTCTAATGTGAATTCATGAGACTGTAAATTTTTTGTAATGTGGGAGATACTTGTTCACAGAGAGAATACTCTTAGCTCCAGAGAAGCAAATTTTCAATAGAGAATCAGTGATATTTTAATGGTCAGAATAAAATTTAGCATCATTAATCAGGTAACATTAAAGTGAAGTCAGAACTCTTTCTGCCCATACTTTCCATGCCACCTTTATTTTACAATCTCAAGTACTGAAATTTAGATAATTCAAACTTTTAAGTGCACAATATGTTCTTGTATGGAATAATTGCAATTCAATTTACTCAATATATTCTGCATAAGTTATATAAAATATAGAGCATTTACTTTTATCTATTATTTTCCTAATGACCAAAATGATGCTAATAAAATTGAGAAGCAGTAGAACAAATAATCACTTCTGAGATTCAAAATAAAGTGCTGTTTTAATTAAGATAATTATCAATACTAACGATTGATATTTACCATTATGCACTTACTAAGAGTTCTGCTGGTCATGGGATAGTCACTTAAAAAAAAAGCATAATATAATTTCAAATTATTTTTCTTAATAAACCTGAAAGATAAATAATAACATGAATCAAAGGAAGATTATGAAAGAAGTATAAGAAATTACTAAAGGTACAAAAGAAGCTACCAAAATTTATCACTCAATAAAAGTGCATATTGAACATACTTTACATTGTGTTAATGGATCATAGTCAAGCTAATTAATATACCTATCACCACACATAGTTACCTTTCTTTGTGTATGTGTTTATGATAAGAACCAAAGATCTTGGCACATTTCAAGTATACAACACAATATTATTAACTATATTTACTACACTGTATGTCAGATCCCTAGAATTTTTTCTTCTTCTAAGCGAAAGTTTTTATCCTTTGCCCAATATCTTCCTATTTTCTCCACCTTCCAGCCCATGGCAACACCATGCTACATTTTACTCCTATGAGTTAGACTTTCTTCTAAGATTCCAAATATAAATGAGATCATATGGTATTTGTCTTCCTGTGTCTGTCTTATTTCATTCAGCTTCATATCCTCCAGGTTTATTCATGGTTTGCAAAAGGCAAAATGTCCTTCTTTTTCAGGGCTGAATAATATTCCATTGCAAGTATGGACCACATGTTATCCATTCATCTGTCAACAGGCACTTTAGTTCAGTCACTCAGTCGTGTCCAACTCTTTGCGACCCCATGAATTGCAGCACGCCAGGCCACCCTGTCCAACTCCCGGAGTTTACCCAAACTCATGTCCATTGAGTCAGTGATGCCATCCAACCATCTCATCCTCTGTTTTCCCCTTCTCCTCCTGCCTTCAATCTTTCCCAACATCAGGGTCTTTTCAAATGAGTCACCTCTTTGCATCACGTGGCCAAAATATTGGAGTTTCAGCTTCAACATCAGTCCTTCCAATGAACACCCAGGACTGATTTCCTTTTGGATGGACTGGTTGGATCTCCTTGCAGTCCGAGGGACTCTCAAGAGTCTTCTCCAACACCACAGTTCAAAAGCATCAATTCTTTGGTGCTCAGCTTTCTCTATAGTCCAACTCTCATATCCATACATGACCACTGGAAAAACGATAGCCTTGACTAGACACACCTTTGTTGACAAAGTAATGTCTCTGTTTTTTAATATGCTGTCTAGGTTGGTCATAACTTTCCTTCTAGGGAGTATGCATTGTTTAATTTCATGGCTGCAATCACCATCTGCAGTGATTTTGGAGAATTCACTCCAGAAAAATAAAGTCAGCCACTGTTTCCACTGTTTTCCCATCTATTTGCCATGAAGCGATGGGACTGGATACCATGATCTTAGTTTTCTGAATGTTGAGCTTTAAGCCAACTTTTTCATTCTCCTCTTTTACTTTCATCAAGAGGCTCTTTAGTTCTTCACTTTCTGCCATAAGGGTGGTGTCATCTGCATACCTGAGGTTATTGATATTTCTCCTTGCAATCTTGATTCCAGCTTGTGTTTCATCCAGCCCAGCATTTCTCATGATGTACTCTGCATATAAGTTAAATAAACAGGGTGACAATATACAGCCTTGACGTACTACTTTTCCTATTTGGAACCAGTCTGCTGTTCCATGTCCAGTTCTAACTGTTGCTTCCTGACCTGCATATCAGTTTCTCAAGAGGCAGGTCAGGTGTCTGGTATTCCCATCTCTTTCAGAATTTTCCACAGTTTATTGTGATCCACACAGTCAAAGGCTTTGCCATAGTCAATAAAGCAGAAAGAGATGTTTTTCTAGAGCTCTCGTTTTTTCGATGATCCAGCAAATGTTGGCAATTTGATCTCTGGTTCCTTTGCCTTTTCTAAAACCAGCTTGAACATCTGGAAGTTCACAGTTCATGTATTGCTGAAGCCTGGTTTGGAGAATTTTGAGCATTACTTGGTAGTTTGAGCATTGTTTGACATTGCCTTTCTTTGGCTCTTTGGCTTATGGCAATTTAAACATTCATAAAATTGTCCTAGATCTTCAAGCTTTCAGCTCCTATCTCCCCAAGATGGACCTTGAGTAAATAGGTGACAATTATCCTTTGAATTCCAGCAATGTTGTCAGTAAAAGTTAATGTGTTAAGTGTTTTGGCAGCAGAGTCACTGAACTTTAAATCTTTCCATTTTTTGCCTCTTTCCAGAGAGTGAGTTTAATGTATCATGGCTATTAACAATTTAAAATTTACACAGTAATTTATCTCTTCAACTATTGGTAAATGGAGTATACTATCTGTGACAAATATTACTAATCTTTTATTTGTCTGGTGGGTGGAAGTAACACATACACCGTCCTGTGGCAGCAATATTTGATCTTAAGAAAATAATTTATGACACTTCATGTACTTGTGGAGTATCAATATTCATGATCCTTTTGGACCTCCCTCCCACCTCCCGCCCCATCCCACCCCTCTAGATTGACACAGAGTCCCTTTTTGAGCTTCATGAACCATACAGCAAATTCCTGTTGGCTATCTATTTTACATATGGTCCAAAAGGGAGGGAATATATGTATACCTATGGGTGATTCAGGTTGAGGTTTGACAGAAAACAACAAAATTCTGGAAAACAATTATCCTTCAATAAAAAAATAATTAAAAAGAATTCATGATTGTAATTCTAGAATATGAAATATGAGATAGTCTATTTTCATATGGAATAATACTTTTCCATTTATTGGCTTATATTGAATCACCAACTTATGGATCAAAAAAAAAATCCTAAAATG
Source organism: Bos indicus x Bos taurus (assembly GCF_003369695.1). Taxonomy (NCBI): domain Eukaryota; kingdom Metazoa; phylum Chordata; class Mammalia; order Artiodactyla; family Bovidae; genus Bos; species Bos indicus x Bos taurus. Next base: position 5,267,024 of record NC_040099.1, on the reverse strand, counting down.
CATTAAATAGAAAATGCAATCTGCTAAACAAGTGAAAGCATGCCAAGAACTCATCATAATGAATAAACCCATCTTCATTTCCATCACCAGAATGGCACGGTTGACAAGACAAGAAAATAAATTACATTTTTACTGTTTATTTTTTGGATGAAATATTACAAATTGATTTTAATTGTATTTAATGTTATCTTTTAAAAATTATAAAAAAGCAAGGCACATTATCAACACAGATAATAGCAGTTTTCACTATAGAGACATAGAAATATCAATACATGATTGAGGTACTATGATTTTTAAAATAAAATTTTTATATCTCAGTAAATTTGGATTAATAGAGAAGTTGCTCAGGTAGAATCATCATACTCCTCTCACCCAGTTCCCTTGATACCAACATCTTGCATTACCATGGTACATTTGTCACAACTAAAAAAAACCCAATACTGGTATACTAACTCAAGTCCACACTTGATTCCATTTCAGTCCCCTTCCCCTCATCCATGCCTTTTATTTTTGCTTCCAGGATCCAGTTCAGGATACCACATTACATTCAGAATGTCATGATATTTGAAAAATAAATTCTCATAGGCAAATCTTCAGTGGAAAAATATGATTAAATCTACAAATGTAAAAAGCCATTCAGTATGAAATCAATGCCAACTGGTATTATGCACAAAGGTGATAGAATGAATGAGAATTACAGTCATCAGAAGACATTATAGCACTCTACACTGAAGAGTTCCCTGAAAGAAAAGGACAGAAATCGATGAGACTCACATTCAATTTAGGAATGTACAACGAAATTTCAATAAAAAGGCTAAGAAATGCTTTTTACATTTAGAAGGATAGTTAAGATATAAATATCACCAAGCAAATGATCTGAGAGTTAAGTAAAATGATAAGATGGTGGGATAGCAATTTATGATACCCCTAGGCACCTAAACTCAAGAATCAATACAGTGTTCTACTGAAGATTGTACAAATCTCCAGAGATTTTAGAGCCAAAGAACTGCATAGATAAGAAATAAGCAAAAAAAAAAAAAAGTCGTTTATCTTCCTCAAAAAAAGATTGATGCCCATCAGTCTTTGATTGACACTTGCTATAGTCAATACTCACCCTGAGTAGGTCATGTTCCTGTTGCTTTATCAATTCAGAATCTGTTTAGAATCACAGAGACAAGAAGAATTCTTGTTTTTGAGAAAAGCTGCATACCTCAGTAACCATGATTTGATGAAGCATTTAGATGTATTTGAAAGGTACATTCTTTTGATTTTTTTGTATGAATGAATAATCTATCAAAGCAGGATTAATTCATGATGATAGCATTTGCTGTGCATCCTAGTAATAGTAATAAATGATTTGGGCATACAAAAGTAAAAAATGTATATACTGTAATATATGTAGCATTTTATGCTACAGTGTATCCTCATTGTTCTTAAAATAAAAAAAAAATGTGTTCTACAACAATGTTTCACCAGTGCTCTGAAAATGAGGAAAATTTTATTAAGAAATTATTTAGGAGATGCTATGGACTGCAAGGAGATCCAACCAGTCCATTCTGAAGGAGATCAGCCCTGGGATTTCTTTGGAGGGAATGATGCTAAAGCTGAAACTCCAGTACTTTGGCCACCTCATGAGAAGAGTTGACTCATTGGAAAAGACTCTGATGCTGGGAGGGATTGGGGGCAGGAAGAGAAGGGGACGACAGAGGATGAGATGGCTGGATGGCATCATTGACTCGATGGATGTGAGTCTCAGTGAACTCCGGGAGTTGGTGATGGACAGGGAGGGCTGGTGTGCTTCAATTCATGGGGTCGCAAATAGTCAGACATGACTGAGCAACTGAACTGAACTGAACTGAACTGAAGGGCTTTCCAGGTGGCTCAGTGTTAAAGAATCTGCCTGCCAACACAGGAAATGTAGGAGACTCGGGTTGGATCCCTGGGTCAGGAAGATCCCTTGGAGAAGGAAATGGCAACCCCCTCCAGTATTCTTGCCTGGGAAATTCCATGAACAGAGGAACCTGGCGGGCTACCATCCCTGTGGTCACAAAGAGTCAGACAGGACTGAGCACACAAGCTTGTATGATGAAATGCTAAATGATTGGTGCTCCCAAAGCAGATATATAGATACACACTCTATATTTTTTAAACCTTCTTTTTATTAAAAAAAAAATCCATGAAGTCTTTTTCTTGAATATTTGTATGGCCCCTGAATTTTTATTTGTTTGCGTGTCTGTTTATACGGGTAGGTGTCATTTGTCACCTTTCTCTCCTCTGTGTCATTATGGCTGTTCTATGAGGTTTCATCTCTTTAATGTGATTCTTTTTCTCTGCCTGCTCTTTGAGGTTTGTGGTCAGTTGATGGATGGCCTTAGCTGACAATGTCCTTTGGACGTACCTGTGGCATCTTCCACGGAGGTCTAGTTGTGGAGCAGCCGGCCAGCAGGAAGCTACCAGCTCACTGTCTAAGCACCACGGTGAGTCAATGCCTCCTGGCCTCCTGGTCAACTCAAGGCTCAGGAGAAGAGAAGCCCCAGCCCACCTGGTCACTGTCTTCTCCTACGCATGTGGTCAGGGAACCCTGACTGACCGGAGTGAAAACTAGAATTCACTACCTTTGATCGATACACAGATGTCTCAGTCCTACTGGGAACTGTCATCAATCTGAGGTTGTCTCCTGCCTGACTCTGTCCTCTCCTCTTCTACAGAGTGAAGAAAGTCCTGGATGGGGACTGGGAGGGAATCGTCAGTCCCAGGACTTGCCTCTCTCTGCTCCATTCTGTCAAAATGTAGTGAAACAGCGGGGATCCATCTTCCACTCCACACAGCTGAGTATCTTCCTTGAAGATGAAAGAACAATACATCTGGATCCATGATGAACTCGTGAAGAAGAGCTGCATGGCTCCCTGACACGGCGGGCATTGACATGATAGAGAAATAGACATCTGTTTTTTCTCAAGCCACTGTGACTTGTGGTCTTCTTGTTTGTTTCTTATCATCCCTTAGCAATTGATAGGGAATATGAGAATACCTCTTTCCTCACACTTTTGTCAGCAGGTATTAAACCTTTTGATCTTTGGTAGCTGTAGATAAAAGTGGTAACTTAATGTCCTTCTTGTCTTCTTTTTTCTTATAACAAATGTGATTATTAATATTTTATGTTAATTAAAAGTGTATCCTATTTGCAGAGAACATTGACATTTCCTTTCTCATTTTTCTATTGGTTTATTATCATTATTATTATTAATAAATACAGTAATATAAAATTAACAGTACCATATTTGTCACAAGTGACTTCCTTTATTTTCATCCTTACTTTTTTCTTATATCTGTGGTCATTTTTTTGCCATGTAAGATATTAAAATATTTTAGGTAATAATATTTATCTTTTAAAAATAATTCTTAATTTCTGTTTCATGCTTACAGATGTCTTGCATACTGCAACTGTTTTCCTAATCTGTATTTTCTTCTAATATTTCATGATTTTTTTCATATAATTAAGCTCTCTCAATTTGTTTTGATAAAAGCTATAAACTTGTGATTCATTATTCTTCCTATCTAACTGGCTGCTTAATTATCACAATGTTTATTGAATAATCCATCTTTTCCATAAAGATTCAAATGACCATGTTCTGATATTAATACTGAAACTTAAAAGCAAATAAATATGACCCTCTAGACCAAACATCAGAATCTAATATTATTTATAATAGTATAATAGTATAGGATGCCAGGTTAGGTTTTAATCCCTCAGGAAATACTTCTCATTATTAGCTCAGGCTTTACTGGGAGTGGATATTAGAGTGTTCTTGAGGGAGATGAGTAGAAAAGAATCAAAGTAATAATTATTAAGTGTCTAGACATAATGGAATTTTATTGTAGAAGATATTTTGCATTCTCATTTTCCTCACTTTGGAAATATTTGTAAGATATCTAAAATTTTCTTTAAAGTTCTATTTCACCAACAAAGATCTATATTATTAGTTCTTGGATATTAAGTCCATAGTGTGAATTCATGTGAATTATTTACCTGTGAAACATACAACACAGTTTTGATTCAAAATATAGTTTGCCACTTTTATACAAATTTAAAAAATTCAGACAGAAATAAATTATGATTGGCAAGTGTTTGCATGTTGATTTGTACTGACTTTCCTTATAATCTTCATAGATGAGCTTATATATGATAATGGCTCATATATGATAATCTGCCTAAAAGGCCATCTCAAGTTTTTAGAAATTGTGTGAACTTTTCTTGTATGAATCTCTTTTATTCAGCATCATCAATGGAGTATGATTGCTACTTGTTAAAAGTAAAAGGATGTAATATCACACTCAAATGATTCTTTTTCAAACAAATAAAGATTCTCAAACCAGATGAAAATGAGAATAATAATATCATTAATAAACCTTGCTTCATTCGAGGCATCTGCCAATCAAAACACTATTTAAATTTAATTGAAGAATCTGTCAGTGAGAAGGGTGTATAGAAGTTTCTGTAAGAAAATACAATTCATGAAGGGAATTATGTAAAATAGGACTTTTGTAGGCAATGGATTAGTCTGTGAAGGTCAGAGGTCAACCGTGGAAACCCAGGTTGTGTTTTCTAAGTGAGGGGATGATGTAGGATAATCATATGGTAATCAAACTCAAGATTTTGCCCAAGCAAGTGAGGTGGAATTAAGACTTCTAAAGACTATTAAGACTTCTAAATAACAATACATGATTTATTATCTTGCCTGTAAACCCAGTGGCTCAAACTGTGGGCTGGATAATCCCCTTGCGAAGCCCATCCCCCTGACCTCTGACCCTGATGTCCTGACTCTACCTCCAAATTCCACAATAGAGTCTTTGGCAACACAGGAACCTGTGAACAATGACCTCAGAGATGTCTTTCTCACCCCCCAAACACCCCTCTTTCCAGTCATCTCAAGAATAGGGACATCAACGATGCTCTTGAAAATCACAGAAACCAGGAACAAAACAACTTATGTGTCAAATTCTGCATGACTCACATCAAGAAGAAATGAGTATTTATCTCCCATTGCTCCTTTCTTGACACATGACATAAAATGGGAAAGTTCATGGCTCTATCTTCTCCTAATTTTTCCCTTTAAAATAGTTTCAATTTTCTCAACCTACAGAGCCATAAGACCATATCCTTTTATTTTCTTCTTTCTTGAATTATTTGAGTGTGGTGGTAGGTTTTGGTTATTTTTTCAGGAAATCTCCAATGAATAAGAGGCCAGTGATTTATGTTTGCCCCAGCGTGGCAGTAAGCAGAGTCACTCACACACCCATTTGAGGGGTTTTTAGTTCTTGGGTCCAGCCCTACCTAGCTCTGCAGTCTTCCCCTTTTTCCTCTTCGCTTTCTGGACTGTCCTGTCAGAGAGGCTACAAAAGCAAATTGATGTCTCACTTTTTTCTATGCAGTTTCTTCTAGTCATTTTTTTCCCTATAAATCTGAATTGCCACTTTTTTATTTTTCCAGATAGAGATTTACTATGGAAAGCTGAACAATTGTCTTCTGTATTTTCATGTGGCATTATGTACTTTTACTTCCTACTTTTAAAATGTTGCATATTAAAATTAAAGCATAATGTGAAAACAAAGGCGTATACCTTAGGTTGCCATTTTGCAGTGTTTCAAACAAGAAGGAAAATGGGCTGTAGCACTGAATTCTAGAAAAGGACTCAACTTTTCAGCATACAAGAATAAAAGGATTCTGATCATGTAAAATGTTTGAAATCATTGTTTTTCAAAATGGAGAGAGTTTTTCTAATGGAAAACTGTATCTTGAAAATTATGAATCGATGATTACATAGTAATGAAGATAGCAAAGAAACAATCTTACTCATTCAACAAATATTTACTGCATAGATGCTATGGCTCAGGCATGATTGTAAATGTTGGGGATGCATGAACAAACATGCAGAGTCCTTTTCTTGTAAAGACAACGAGCATGCGGGAAGAATAGTAGATATTAAATAAGCAAGAGTACATGTGGCCGTTTCACTCTCGAGGGGACCTCCCCGACCCAGGAATCGAAGCCAGGTCTCCTGCATCGTAGGGAGATTCTTTACTAGGGAAGCCCGTTAAATATCCAGGACACATGAAACACCCATCCATCTGAGAAGAGGTAGCCCAGTTCAATTGAATTCAAAAGCTCATTTACACTGAAAAATAAACAGAAGTCATATTTCCAATCTGATGAAGGCAACAATGGTATCAACTGGCCTGTCTCCTTCCCCCAAATGGACAAATAGTCTTACTCTCCAGGTCTTGTGTGCATCACTCCCCGTTGCTTTCAGAGAATGCCCCTGATTGGTTAGAAAAAATGCATCACAATCAGTTTTGGGCAAATTATTACCCCTTTAGCAGGAGTGTTGGTGGCATTTGCTAAAAGCAGCTACCGGGAAGAACTTTCTTTCTCAGAACATGTGTGCAGTCACACGTCTGATTCTGCTGACAGAGCGTCTTCAGTCTTAAGCTTGAAATTTTTTTCCCTTTTCATCATCTGACTCTATGGCACTGCCAGCTTTGATGAGTTAGGAGCGATCCATGCATTCTGAGAGATTTTGACCCCATTGTCTCTACAAGAACATCATCTCAGTCGATATTGTCTCTGGTGTGTAGATGACAAAGCTAAAACTGAGAGGAGTTTAGTAAATGAGAAGATGCTATATGCATTGTAAGTGTCAGAGCTGGGATTAAAACCCAAGGCATTATCACTTCAAGGAGTGCGGGCTTTCCTCCAGATCAGCAGTTCCCAACTCTTTGTGTGCATCAGATTCACTTGGAGACTTTGTTAAAACACAGACTTCTGGGCCTCACGTCAGAGAATCTGACTCAGCAGGTGTGGGCTGGGCTCAAGAATTTCTATTTCTAACAAGTCCCAGGCGATGCTGGTGCCACTGGTTCAGGAACCTCCCTTGGAGAGCAACGGTGGAGTCCAGGCTGGCCTAGAGACGCTCTTTTGATTTTAGGAAGTTTGAACTTTGAAGTTTTCATTTTTGTTATTGTTTTTACCTATGGTCACCTGGCGGGTGTGAGTAAAGAAAAATGCGGCTCTGAGAACCATTTCTCTGCCCTGGTGGGAGTGAGGTTGAAGGAATAATCACAAAATTTTGCCCTGTTGAAAAGCAACAATTGCTTCTGGAGTATTAGTCAGCCATTAAAAAGAATACATTTGAATCAGTTCTAATGAGATGGATGAAACTGGAACCTATTATACAGAGTGAAGTAAGCCAGAAAGAAAAACACCAATACAGTATACTAACGCATATATATGGAATTTAGAAAGATGGTAACAATAACCCTGTGTACAAGACAGCAAAAGAGACACCGATGTATAGATCAGTCTTATGGACTCTGTGGGAGAGGGAGAGGGAGGGGAGATTTGGGAGAATAGCATTGAAACATGTATAATATCATGTATGAAACGAGTCGCCAGTCCAGGTTCGGTGCACGATACTGGATGCTTGGGGCTGGTGCACTGGGACGACCCAGAGGGAGGGTATGGGGAGGGAGGAGGGAGGAAGGTTCAGGATGGGGAACACATGTATACCTGTGGGGGATTCATTTCGATATTTGGCAAAACTAATACAATATCATAAAGTTTAAAAATAAAAAAAAAAGAATTATGGTGTGAAAGTAATTAAGCAACTCTGTCACACTGATAGTGACTTGAATACTCAACTGTCATGAGCAAACAGTTTCAAATAATTAGCATTATTTAGTCATTCTGGGTTAGTTCTTCTTGCATAACCTGTTTTAATCTGAATTTGGAATACTGTTCTGACTTGCCTGGCCATAGATATTATAAAGCTCTTAACACTTAGATATTAACATTGTCAAACACTTTTTATTTCACAACTGTTGGACTTAAGTGAAAATGGAAAGGAGAACAAGTCCATTGGGTTATTTGTTCTAAAAAAAGTTATTTACTGAAATAGCCCATCTGCAGACAGACATCATTCCTAAGAATCTGAAAGATGTGTCCAGCAAAGATCAGATCAGATCAGTCGCTCAGTCGTGTCCGACTCTTTGCGACCCCATGAACTGCAGCACACCAGGCCTCCCTGTCCATCACCAACTCCCGGAGTTCACCCAGACTCACATCCATCGAGTCAATGATGCCATCCAGCCATCTCATCCTCTGTTGTCCTCTTTTCCTCCTGCCCCCAATCCTTCCCAGCATCAGAGTCTTTTCCAATGAGTCAACTCTTCGCATGAGGTGGCCAAAGTACTGGAGTTTCAGCTTTAGCATCATTCCTTCCAAAGAAATCCCAGGGCTCATCTCCTTCAGAATGGACTGGTTGGATCTCCTTGCAGTCCAAGGGACTCTCAAGAGTCTTCTCCAACACCACAGTTCAAAAGCATCAATTCTTCAGTGCTCAGCCTTCTTCACAGTCCAACTCTCACATCCATACATGACCACAGGAAAAACCATAGCCTTGACTAGATGAATCTTTGTTGGCAAAGTAATGTCTCTGCTTTTGAATATGCTATCTAGGTTGGTCATAACTTTCCTTCCAAGGAGTAAGTGTCTTAATTTCATGGCTGCAGTCACCATATGCAGTGATTTTGGAGCCCAGAAAAATAAAGTCTGACACTGTTTCCACTGTTTCTCCATCTATTTCCCATAAAGTGGTGGGACCGGATGCCATGATCTTCGTTTTCTGAATGTTGAGCTTTAAGCCAACTTTTTCACTCTCCACTTTCACTTTCATCAAGAGGCTTTTGAGTTCCTCTTCACTTTCTGCCATAAGGGTGGTGTCATCTGCATATCTGACGTTATTGATATTCCTCCCGGTAATCTTGATTCCAGCTTGTGCTTCTTCCAGCCCAATGTTTCTCATGATGTACTCTGCATATAAGTTAAATAAACAGGGTGACAATATATAGCCTTGACGAACTCCTTTCCTATTTGGAACCAGTCTGTTGTTCCACGTCCAGTTCTAACTGTTGCTTCCTGACCTGCATACAAATTTCTCGAGAGGCAGATCAGGTGTCTGGTATTCCCATCTCTTTCAGAATTTTCCACAGTTTATTGTGATCCACACAGTCAAAGGCTTTGTCATAGTCAATAAAGCAGAAAAGATACACACATTCAAATCACTTTGTAATGTAAGCATAAGTTAATTCTTTGTACCCTGTAACTTAAGAACTTAATCAGTAACTCATGAGAAATTTATTTTTTCTGATACCTTCTGGGTGGTTATTTGTGACCATCTCTTGGACAGGGCCAAATTGAAGAATACAGTTTTGAGATTTTGGGGATAAAGCAGTTTCTTTCACTACATGCTTGAGCATCATTCCCTCACATTTAAATTGGTATCTTATGTTTTTCATCTCAAGTTTAATTAGTTATATAAGATGTATTTTGCAATATTGGAGATATTGACATTACAAATCACAGCTATTTTCTTTCACCTAAATATATACCATAGATTATATACACCAATGTCACTCAATACTCACCATAGTCTTTTAAAAAATACAGAAAAAAAATTGTTCTTTAACAGTTGTGAATTTTATGCTGCTGCATTTTCCTCTTTGAATTTTTATTTGTATTTTACTTTCCCTCCAGTATCCAATTCTATTATAATATGCTTTAATTTTTAAAAATATTTTACTAAGCACATATATATGTGTATATATATGCATGTATATGTGCATATGCTACACACACATCTGTAAATCTATCTATATATAACCTAAAATGTTCTGCTCAACCTAAATTGGCATCCATTTTTCCTTCTTAACTGGAGTATCATTATAATTATTTTTAGTGTTCAGATGAGGCGTCGCTGGTGGCTCAGTTGGTAAAGAATATGCCTGCAATTCAGGAGACCAGGGTTCAATCCCTGGGTCAGGAAGATCTCCTGGAGAAAGGAATGGCAACCCGCTTCCAATATTCTTGCCTGAGAAATCCCATGGATAGAGGAGCCTAATGGGCTACAGGCAGGGGTTGCAGAGATTTGGACATAACTGAGTGACTAACACACAACGCAACAAAACTGGATAAAGATATGATACACTTGTAAATTGTGTAAGAAGTAAAACTTTATTGGAAATGTAGCTTTTAATGAGATAGCAGGAATATACATGTATCTTGATTAAAGAGTTTTTTGATACCTCAGAGAGGTTCTCTCTTTTGGACAATGGCCATAGTGAGATCGCTTACTTGGTGCCTGTAATTATTCACTGTGTGATTTGGGAAAGTCAATTAACATCGGCTTCAACTTTCTTATCTACAATGTTCTAAACACTATGATCATGGCATCCGGTCCCATCACTTCATGGCAAATAGATGGGGAAACAATGGAAACAGTGACAGACTTTATTTTCTTGGGTTCCAAAATCACTGCAGATGGTGACTGCAGCCATGAAATTAAAAGACACTTGCTCCTTGGAAGAAAAGCTATGACAAACCCAGGCAGTATATTAAAAAAACAGAGACATTACTTTGCCAACAGAGGTCCATATACTCAAAGCTATGGTTTTTCCAGTAGTCACAATATGGACATGGAAAGAGTGTTTATTTCACAAGGTTCCTATGAATACTATGTGAGTTAATTTAAGAAAAGTACTTAGAACAAAGCCTAGTATATACTTTGGTGGTACATGTTTTACCTATTATGATTAATGTTCTTATGAAACTTCTACCTGGTCCAAGCCCCCTCCTTACCAACTTTCCTGGGCTAATAACCACTTTTTCATTAGCCTTCTGCTCAATTTTTATTCAGGATGGTTGCAAATAGAATTGTGGACAGTGGCAGCTGATCTGGGCTGAAAGAGCTCTCACATACCACCTAATACAATTGTAATGATGGTCATCATTCTGTAACTACATGGACATCACTATCAGCAAAGAACTTAAATGAATCCATTCGCTATATGGTTAATACAGAGGAAACTGAGGACTGATTCTAAGTTCTACCCTCCAAAATCAGTATCCATAGAAGCTCCTGAATGACCAATTGAAATCTACATCTCAGTGAAAATACTCATTCACTTCTCCAGTAGATTAAACTAGACCTCTTCTTAATTATTATTTTTTTAATTTAAATTTATTTACTTTAATTAGAGGCTAGTTACTTTACAATATGGTATTGGTTTTGCCATACATCAACATAAATCAACATTATTATTTTTATACTACACTACCTATTAGGTCTACAAAACTACTCATTTTTTGATCAGAAGAAGTGATAGCTTACTCAGAATCCTTCAACAAGAATTTCAAGGACATCATTTCACAAGAGTTGGACATGATTCAGTTGGACAAATACAAAAAGTTTTAGCATGCACTCCTGGGGCTTCCCAAGTGGCTCAGTGATAAAGAATCCACCTGCAGGAGCTGCAGGAGATGTGGGTTTGATCTGAGTCAGGAAGATCCCCTGGAGGAAGAAATGGTAACACACTCCAGTATTTTTGCCAGGGAAATCCTATGGACAGAGGAGCCTGGTGGGTTAAAATCCATGAGATCACAAAGACTTGGACACGACTGAGCTACTGAGCATGCACAAGCAAAAGGCATTAAATATACTGCCTTCTATATATCAAGAGTCCTTGCTGAATATTTCTGTATATATTTAAAGATTTCCACACCTCTTCAATTTCCATTTAAAATATCACAACTTGAAAAATAATCCTGTTAGCATTTTGAAAGCAGGACAATGCGGCTCCTTCCTGTTCTAATTGATCATGAATCATTTTGGATGGTTGTTCTCCATATGGATATGCATTTCTGTTAAATGTAACAGCTTAATCTGTTCATAGACTCCCTCCAAATGAAATTCAGCCTGAAATAAATAAACCCATCAAAAATAAGTATAATACATGTAAAACTGACTCCACAAATCAGAAGAATTAGGCTTTTATGACCTAACGATGTATAGTTCTTTAAAAGGATCTTTGTTCTTACTAGAACTGAAAAATAATACTGTTTTTCTCAAATCCATGGGAAAGAAATAATACGTTTATGTGAAATTGATAATAAAATGTAGCAAAGCAATAGAAAAATTCTTTTTATGATTAAAGTGAGGCATGTAAAATAAATTTTGTGGTGTTTTTTTTCTTCCCATAAATTACTTTGGCTTAGAGTTCCCAGATATACTGGAGGTACTCATTCAGAATTTTGAGAAGCAGTACATGTTATCCCACTTTAACTTAAATTTAGTGTATTTAAGGAGTATATGGAGAAGGCAATGGCAACCCACTCCAGTAGTCTTGGCTGGAAAATCCCATGGACGGAGGAGCCTGGTAGGCTGCAGTCCATGGGGTCGCAAAGAGTCGGACGCGACTGAGCGACTTCACTTTCACTTTTCCCTTTCATGCATTGGAGAAGGAAATTGCAACCCACTCCAGTGTTCTTGCCTGGAGAATCCCAGGGACGGGGGAACCTGGTGGGCTGCCGTCTATGGGGTCGCACAGAGTCAGACACAACTGAAGCGATGCAGCAGCAGCAGCAGCAGCAGCAAGGACTATATGGGGTTTCCCTGATTGCTCAAATGGTAAAGATTTACCTGGCAATGCAGGTGATCAGGTTCAATCCCTGAATCAAGAAATTGGCCTGAAGAAGGAAATGGCTACCCACTCCAGTTCTTGTCTGGAGAATTTTATGGACAGAGGAGCCCAGAGTGCTACAGCCCATGAGATTGCAAAGTGTCAGACATGACTGAACAGCTAACACTTTCACTTCATGGTATCTCTTTTACTCTTTGTATGAAATCACACACACACACACACACACACACACACACACACACATTTTCTATAGAGAATTTGAAATCTTTAAACAGAGGACTGAGACTTTAGTCTTTAGGGATATCCAAGAAAAAGAATAAAGGTAAGATATTTTTAGCTGGAACTCCCCAGATGGCTCAGTGGTAAAGAATCCACGTGCCAATGCAGGAGACACAAGATATCCAAATTTGACCCCTGGGTCAGGAAGATCCCCTGGAGGAGGAAATGGCAACTTACTCCAGCATTCTTGCCTGGGAAATCCTCATGGACAGAGGATCCTAGAGGGCTAGAGTCCATGGGGTTGCAGAGGGTTGGCCACAACCAAGGGAGTGAGCTTGCACGCACATTTTTGGTTTGTAAGGTCTTTGAAGTATCATGCAAGATATGTGACCACCCATTCTATGAAGATGCATGATAAGCAAATAGGCAAAAAAAGAATTTCCATCCTTCTTCTGGAAATGTAGAAATCCACCTTCTCGGCATTCTTCTATAAGAATTACTGAGAAGTTTGGTTTATGACATTAAACAATAGTCAAAGCAGATCCGTGGGAGGACAACCTTCTGTTTGCTAGGGCCAAATCAAGCTCTTGCTTATTTTTCTCTCTCATGGTAGTTTCTGTCAATGAATAGCAAAAAATTTGGTAAGATTTTATATGAAAATAGCATTTTATTCATATTATAAGCAGTCAGAAATAAGGGACCATGAAGGTGACTCAACCACTAATTGAAGTTCATTGGATATCTGTTAAAACTGCTGTATGAGTACAAGGTCTTGGACATGAGAAATCTGGTAATAGTCTAATGTTAACAGCATTCTTGTCTTTATTTTCTTTATTCATCACTGTTTCCTCTGGATAGAATATTTAATACTTGAAATTATAATTAGAAAAGCACACAACAAACCAATAGGCCTCCAGAAGACCGTTGTTTATACGTGTGGTAAGGTTCAGAAAGTGAAGAGGAACTAAAAAGCCTCTTGATGAAGGTGAAAGTGGAGAGTGAAAAGGTTGGCTTAAAGCTCAACATTCAGAAAACGAAGATCATGGCAATTGGTCCAATCACTTCATGGGAAATAGATGGGGAAACAGTGGAAACAGTGTCAGACTTTATTTTTTTGGGCTCCAAAATCACTGCAGATGGTGATTGCAGCCATGAAATTAAAAGACACTTACTCCTTGGAAGGAAAGTTATGACCAACCTAGATAGGATATTGAAAAGCAGAGACATTACTTTGCCAACAAAGGTCCGTCTAGTCAAGGCTATGGTTTTTCCTGTGGTCATGTATGGATGTGAGAGTTGGACTGTGAAGAAGGCTGAGCACCGAAGAACTGATGCTTTTGAACTGTGGTGTTGGAGAAGACTCTTGAGAGTCCCTTGGACTGCAAGGAGATCCAACCAGTCCATTCTGAAGGAGATCAGCTCTGGGATTTCTTTGGAAGGAATGATGCTAAAGCTGAAACTCCAATACTTTGGCCACCTCATGCGAAGAGTTGACTCATTGGAAAAGACTCTGATGCTGGGAGGGATTGGGGGCAGGAGGAGAAGGGGACGACAGAGGATGAGATGGCTGGATGGCATCACTGACTCAATGGATGTGAGTCTGGGTGAACTTCGGGAGTTGGTGATGGACAGGGAGGCCTGGCATGCTGCAATTCATGGGGTCGCAAAGAGTTGGACACAACTGAGCGACTGAAATGAACTGAACTGAACTGAAGGTTCAGAATTACCTCTCCTGATTCAGAAGTGTGGAGGTGAGTTTGACCAAGAAAGGGAAGTAGCAAAAATGTGGCCAGGCAAATCCAGACAGTCCACGCAGAGGTGGGACTTAGCCTGAAAGCCCTGCTAGGAGTAGAACTGAAATGCTGAGAGATGAGAAAAGGGAGGCACCAGGGGGAAGCATCCATGCTCTTTCAAGAATTTGCCTTCAATAGATATTAGAAATCTATATCATGCATGACATTCCATGATGTCTTGATTGAAATCTTTATAGAATTACAATAAATCACCCCTGACAGAGTTTAAAGAAACAGCTACCCAGTGATGAAGCTGAAGCTCCAATACTTTGGTCACCTGATGTAGAGAGCTGACTCACTGGAAAAAATCCTGATGCTGGGAAAGATTGAGGGCAGGAAGAGAAGGGGGTGACAGAGGATAAGATGGTTGGATGGCATCACTGACTCAATGGACATGGGTTTGAGCAAACTTGGGGAGATAGTGAAGGACAGGAAGCCTGGTGTGCTGCAGTTTATGGGGTCACAAAGAGTTGGATATGACTTAGCAACTGAACAACACTATTACATAATTAATTTTCTCACACAAAACTCCCTATTATTGAAAACTGCAAAGGCACAGTAGAGAAAAATATAATTTTTATTGTATTAAAAATATCTTTAATTTAGTTATTTAGGGACTTCCTTGGTGGTCCAGTGGTTAAGACCCTGTGCACCAATGCAGAGCGTCCAGGTTTGATACCTGGTCAGGGAACTAGATCCCACATGCTGTAACTAAAGATCCCACACACTGCTGTCAACTAAAGATCCCACACGCTGCGGCAACAAGAAGATCAAGAAAAGGATCCCACGTGTGTCAACAAGACTGAAGATCCCAAGTGCCACACTAAACCCACCACACACAAAGAAATACATATTTAAAAGATTTATTATTTAACAAATTGGAAGCAATAGTAGTCAAGATTCCACTTCTTGTACAAAACATCTCTGTGTTAGTCAAATATATAAGGACATGATAAAATTTTCTACATAATATGTGCTGTGTACTCAGTCACTCGGTCATGTCCAAATCTTTGCAACGCCCTGGACTGTAGCCTGCCAGACCCCTCTGTGCATGGAATTTTCCAGGAAAGAATATTGGAGTGGGCCACTCAGGGGAGTTTTCAACCCAAGGATGGAACCCACATCTCCTACACTGGCAGGTGGATATTACCACTGCACCACCTGGGAACCCTGTTGAAGAGCTAATTTAACACACTAACACAGAATTTCACTTTAGAGCTGATAAGGCACTTATCCTGAATTTGATCATTTCAAGGATATCATGAGTACAGTTCAGGGTGGACTAGCTTTTGCATATATTTCTTAGGCCTCAAGCGTCTGTTGCATTTCTCATCTTGTCAGCTTGCTTTAC
This sequence comes from Bos indicus x Bos taurus, assembly GCF_003369695.1. Lineage (NCBI taxonomy): Eukaryota > Metazoa > Chordata > Mammalia > Artiodactyla > Bovidae > Bos > Bos indicus x Bos taurus. The sequence goes on along the minus strand of NC_040099.1, from coordinate 5,251,127 downwards.
CTTTTCTATGTTTACACGAACATTCAAAGTTATTTATTTCCATTTTTTCTCATGATCATTTTTATTTTTTAAGGAATTATCACACTCAACATGTTTTAATGGCATCACCAGGGTTCATTTTTATTCAAAGGACAAAATATCACTGTTGACAGCATCACCAGCGTATTCTTTCAAACTGCTCTTTTAGGTCCATAGATATTTCACATGTTAATTGCAGATTTAAAATTCAGCACACCCATGAGAGAGGAATCATAAACTCATAAAGATGCTGTGACAAGAATGGGGTAAATTGTTCTTGTCTTCAGCAGTCACTTTTAATCAGTGATTGTAAACAGCATATTATCTCCCTCTGTGATTTTACATGTCAGGGACTCTTTTAAATTCTGTTTTTCTCTTAGCCTTATATATTTTGAGGCTATCTGATTAGGTGCAAACATATTTAGACTTTTTATATATTCCTAATGTGTTGCTTTTTTCATATTATAAAACATCTCTATCTCAATAATCTTTTCTTAAAGAATATTGAATCTGGTTTGTTTTTTTTTTTTGTATATTGTTGCCAGCTTCCTTTTTTTTCATACTTGCAACATATATGTTTTGCAATATTTTTATTTTCACCCTCTATCTGTAGCTTTATATTTATTTACTTATTTATTTTTTCCTGTTATTGCTCAATCTCAGGTGGCTGAACGCCACTTGTCCCTCTAAGAAGTTGGGGGACGCCGACCGCTCGCTGTAGCTTTATATTTAAAGGTTGTCTTATAAGAAACTTACAGGAGATTTATTGTAAAATCTAACCCAGTAAGGCTAGAGTTTTAATTGGACAATTTTGCTCATTTATATTTAATGTCATTACAATGTATGTGCATAAGTCTACCATCTTATCTGCACTTTTTCATCTAAACTATATCTTTTCTCCTAGTTCTCAAATAATTAAATTTTATTGTATTTCATTTTCTTCCTCTATTATATATTATTTTACTAAATTTTATGGTTTGATATGGAAATTATAAATCCATCATTAACATTAGAATCTGATATATAGACTTATTATTTAAATTTTTAGTTGGAAGATAATTGCTTTACAATGTTGTGTTGGTTTCTGCTTATATAGTAGAATTTCAACACTTAGTCATTGTAAGGACCTTAAAACAATTTAACTCTTGTTTTATTCTCAAACCAACTCTTATATTTTTGTGCAATTATCATCAGCTATTTTACTGTTCTGTACATTTATGTACCCAAGACATTATCATTAATGTTTTATTCAAACAGTAATCATTTAGACAAGTCCACATATTTACTTTCAGCAGGCTCTGTACTTCTTGTGGCAAATCTGTGACTCAAGGTCATTTTTCTGGGGTCTACTTTCCTTCTGGGGTCATTTTGCTTCTGTCTGAAGAACCCTCTAATTATTCCCTTTACATTCACATCTCCTGTTCACTAATCCTATAAATTTTCATTTACTTGAAAATGTACTCAGTTGCCTCTCTTTAAAAAAAATAATATATTATATATATTAATTAATTTACTTATTTGACTGCCCCAGGTCTTAGTTGAGGACTGTGAAATCTACTTCCCCGATCAGTAGCTGAACCTGGGCCCCCTGCATTGGGAGCTCAGAGTCTTAGCCACTGGACCACCTTTCTTTTTTGGAAAGCATTTTTGCTACATATAGAACTGGATCCGCAGTATGTTTGTTTTGCACTTTGAATGTAATTATCCATTTTCTTAAACATTCTATTGTTGCTGGTTGAGAAGTCTGTGTTTCTCTGGATGCTTTTAAGAATCTTTGGGTTAAATTTTAAGTTTTACTGTGCTATGCCTGTGTGGTTTTCTTTATATTTACCCTATTTGACTATTCTCAGTCTTCTCTAGTTTACTACCTATGACAATCTTCCTTTAGCATTAGAATTATAAGCGACATATTTGTGAATGTTTTTCTTTCATATATGTAATTTACACATGTATTTGTTGCTGTTTGTACTTGTTGAAACACAATTGCTAAGCAAGCACCTTATTTATTATTCACTCTCATTTTCTTGCAACAGATTAAAAAAATAATTTGCATAGAATTACTTGAAATTTAATGTTTTAGGTAAAACAAAATTACAATGCTGTGGATGCAGGTTTGATACCTGGTTGAAGAACTAAGATCCCACATGCTAATGGCAATTAAGCTTGCACACCACAGTGGAAGTTCCTGTGTGATGTGACCGAGACCCAAGGCAGCCAAACAAACAAACAAACATTTAAAAGAAAATAATATGTCGAACTTCTTCACTTAAGGAACTCATCAGATGAAATGCAAATATACTATCAGTTCAGTTCAGCTCAGTTCAGTCACTCAGTCGTGTCTGACTCTTTGTGACCCCATGAACTGCAGCACACCAGGCCTCCCTGTCCATCACCAACTCCCGGAGTCCACTCAGACTCACGTCCATCAAGTCAGTGATGCCATCCAGCCATCTCATCCTTTGTCGTCCCCTTTTCCTCCTGCCCCCAATCCCTCCCAGCATCAGAGTCTTTTCCAATGAGTCAACTCTTTGCATGAGGTGGCTAAAATACTGGAGTTTCAGCTTTAGCATCAATCCTTCCAAAGAACACCCAGGACTGATCTCCTTTAGAATGGACTGGTTGGATCTCCTTGCAGTCCAAGGGACTCTCAAGAGTCTTCTCCAACACCACAGTTCAAAAGCATCAATTCTTCGGCACTCAGCTTTCTTCACAGTCCAACTCTCACATCCATACATGACCACTGGAAAAACCATAGTCTTGACTAGACGGACCTTTGTTGGCAAAGTAATGTCTCTGCTTTTCAATATGCTCTCTAGGTTGGTCATAACTTTCCTTCCAAAGAGTAAGCATCTTAATTTCATGGCAGCAATCACCATCTGCAGTGATTTTGGAGCCTAAAAAAATAAAGTCTGACACTGTTTCCACTGTTTCCCCATCTATCTGCCATGAAGTGATGGGACCAAATGCCATGATCTTCGTTTTCTGAATGTTGAGCTTTAAGCCAACTTTTTCACTCTCCTCTTTCACTTTCATCAAGAGGCTTTTTAGTTCCTCTTCACTTTCTGCCATAAGGATGGTGTCATCTGCATATCTGGGGTTATTGATATTTCTCCCAGCAATCTTGATTCCAGCTTGTGCTTCTTCCAGTCCAGCGTTTCTCATGATGTACTCTGCATAGAAATTAAATAAGCAGGGTGACAATATACAGCCTTGATGTACTCCTTTTGCTATTTGGAACTAGTCTGTTGTTCCATGTCCAGTTCTAACTGTTGCTTCCTGACCTGCATATAGGTTTCTCAAGAGGCAGGTCAGGTGGTCTGGTATGCCCATCTCTTCCAGGATTTTCCACAGTTTATTGTGATCTACACAGTCAAAGGCTTTAGATAACACACAGTTAACAATCAAACATATATAAAAGCATTATAATGTAGAGAGGGTTTGGAGTAATCTTGGTACTTGGTATCGTTATCCTGAAAATGTGGTTACAGAGACAAATTATAAATAATGCTTTTTTGTTAATAGTTTTACAATATGATATTTCAACTCTCAATGACCCAATAGTCAAAGTTCAAATTTGTACATTATAACTAAGGAAAATGTAAAAAGATACCACAGCATTTGTCAAAGTAGTAGTTCTTTTGGTTTAAAGGAATTTTTAGTCCAGTTAATAAGTTGATCATGGAACATGTAAGAGATGGAGAGGGCAAAAGAAGAGCCTGGAAAGTGCATGTATCCTTGAGAATATTTTGAAAATGAATCATAAATCATTCCATATGCTTGTGTTATTTTAAAAAGTATTTTTTCAGTAGAGCAATTGCTTGTAGAATTATAAAATAACAAATTGATATATACAATTAAGACATTTATGCTTATTTTAGAAACAGTTTTTTAAGTTGAACTCTAACCATGATTGTTATTCTTGTTTTGTACACATCGTACTTTTTGAGACACCACATTAATTAGGTTTTATTTTTTCTTTAGAAATTTCATTTTCTGTGCACAGAGTCTTCTTCATCTAATTCCAACTGTGCAAGTATAGAAGAATTGACATGAATATGCTACCAATGAAAACAGGCTCATACAGAAAGATGTCTGCAGACAAATGCATAATTTTGGTAATTTTTGTTACTGTGTCAGAGGTCTCTAAGACCATCGCTACACGTGATGATTCCTTGGATTCAGCATATAGTCATACTCACAGTTATGATTTATTACAGTGAAAGGACACACAATAAAATCAGCAAAGGGGGAAAAAGGGGAACATGGGGGATTCTAGGTGCAAGGAGGGCTTCCCACGTGGTGCTAGCTATAAAGAACCCGCCTGCCAGTGCAGGAGACGTGAGAGACATGGGTTCGACCCCTGGGTTGGAAAGATCCCCTGGAGGAGGGCATGGCAACCCACTCCAATATTCTTGCCTGGAGAATCCCACAGACAGACAAACCTGGCAGGCTACAGTCCATGGAGTCACAGAGAGTCATATACAACTGAAGCGACCTAGCACACAGCACCCTAGGTACAAGGAACACAAGTTCTCACCTGGTGGGAAGATGACACAGGATTCCTTCAGTCCCTCAGCAGCTAGATGGGACAACACAGGGAAAAGTCTACAAGGGGGTTCACCAGCAACTCAGCACCAATGATTTTTAATGAGCACTGGTCACATGCACACCCTTCTGGCATGTACCAAATTCCCAGACTCTCGAAAGGAAAGCAGTTTCAGTCTAAACTATAGTATTTGCTCAAGGAGTTTAGGCACAGCTTGTTACTCTTATCACAGAATAGTTCTGAAATTCAAGCTCCCAGACATCATCCAAAGGTCAGCCTTATAAGCAGGACTTCCTAAGGATGAAGTCTCAGTCCTTCTGGGTTAACCTTTTTCTGCAGAGTCCCTTTAATTGTGTGGTCTTGTTTTACTTGTGATTTAAGGTCAGTTCACATGGGATACTCATTTAAGCTATTCCAGATACATCAATGAACATAATGGTGAAGAAACAATAGTTATTTTCTTATATCATTTTAAAGAGATTTCTTATATCATTTTTAAACCAGACAACAGGTTTTGTGTTTTTTGGTGATTAGCAGAATATGATATTAAAACTTTCATTCACAAATCGCTAATCACTGAGTTTTTTTCAAGCACGTCTTTTACACAAAACTAATTCAGCTTCATTGGCATGCTCTTCAGGTTTAAGAAAGAATTCCTTTTCTGGATATATTTGTGAAAACTATTTAAAGACTCCAAGTCAAATATGATGGTTGCATTCAGGACTTTTTTTACACACACACACACACACACACACACACATATATTATGGAGAAGGCGATGGCACCCCACTCCAGTACTCTTGCCTGGAAACTCCCATGGACGGAGGAGCCTGGTGGGCTGCCATCTATGGGGTCACACAGAGTCGGACACGACTGAAGTGACTTAGCAGCAGCAGCAGCAAACCATATGTGATGATGTAGGATTTGAATTTCCTTGTAAAGAAAACTAAAACCTGGATAGAAGTGGGCAGTGGGGTAGTTTGAGCAGCAGATGGATGTAAAAGAGAGCGGAACTGTCTGACATCTAGAAAACCACTTTGGCTAGGAAATGGTTTCACTTAGGGGAGCAGAGAGCAGGGAGCCTGGAAATTATGTCATATACTGTTGTATTTGATTATATGGAGATTCTCCTGGAGTCATACCAAACAGCTTAGTCTCTGCACAGTTTCAAGGTCATCCTGGAGGCTACAGTGAAAGCAGTCATCTCTTAACCCTCAGCCTAGACGCTCCCATTCTCTCTGCATAAGCAACAGGACTGTTGGTGCCAATGACAGCAACAGAAGCCTCACTGGGCTGAACTCTGGGAAAAGCATCTCTCAAGTGGAATATCAGTGTCAGAAGAGAAGACATTTTTGTGGGACTTTAGTATAAATGACATCTCCTCTGGGCCAAGTTCTCCCTTTGTGGGCAACACCGTTGCCTCTATTTTTATGCAGATTATTGGAACTTCTGTTGTGACAATTATTCCCATGGACTGGGTAATTACCTTTTTCAATGTCTACATTTCTTCCTAGGTGTCCATTGAATAAAAAAAATCACAATGAGTAAAGTGATCGGAAAAAGAAGAAAAGGGAATTTTTGTTTGACAATTGAAAAGAAGAAAAGGGACTTTAGGAGCAGCTGTGGGAAAGACCATGCTGACCAAATTCCACTTGAAGTTGGGTTTCAGCCACGGTGCCAATTTGGGGAATGGATGATGTGTGACGATGCTGTCATTTTGGGGCTGATGGGTTGAAACTCCAGTGTCCTGGAGCTGTCGCCTTTTTCTCTCTAGGCAATGCCTGTAAGAGAGCTCAGGGTGAAATGGTGATGAAACCTATGATGAAAATAACTCAAATATTTGTGAAAATTGCCAGACTCATGTCGGGTATTATATAAGGAAGAAATAAGCACAGTTGTATTTAACTGGTTAGATTTTGTAATTTAAATGTTACAGCAGCTAGCATTAACAATTCGGATAGAAATGCATATGTTCCTAACTAGCTTAATGCTTGTCACTCATGCTTCCTTCTTAAGAATATTTAGCCCTATTTAGGGCCCAAAGAATGGCTTGCTAAAATTTAATGTTGCTGGAGAGATTAATATTGAGATTTTTAAGTACCGCTTTGACTTCAGTTACATGAAGAGAATAATTATAATCAGAGTTATCCTGAATTAAAAGGTCAAAGTAAAAAATAAATACCTCATCCGAGGAGATATTTATATGAAGATCATGCAGTCAGTATCATACAGTAATTTGAGAGCTTAAACTTCTAAAACTCCATAATGATATGTCACGTAAGTAAATAACAAATAAATCAGGACTTCAAAAATTCTTCTATGCAGAAATTGTGGTTGATTTATTCTGTAAGTGTTTGAAATATTCTTAGTGACATAAATTTATTCTTATTGATATAAATTTAGCCATTATCTATATAATATATATGTAATATATGTATGCTGCTGCTGCTGCTAAGTCACTTCAGTCGTGTCCAACTCTGTGACCCCATAGATGGTCCCATCCCCATCCCTGGGATTCTCCAGGCAAGAACACTGGAGTGGGTTGCCATTTCCTTCTCCAATGCATGAAAGTGAAGTCACTCAGTCATGTCCGACTCTCAGCAATCCCATGGACTGCAGCCTACCAGGCTCCTCTGCCCATGGGATTTTCCAAGGAAGAGTACTGGAGTGGGTTGCCATTGCCTTCTCCACACATATAGTTTCCTTACTGTGAAATTTTTATCAGCTCTTATGACTTCTAAATATTAGCTTTTGAATTTTCTTTCCAGCCTAAACTCTGTTTTTTTCCCATGTTAGATTAAAATGAAGTATGAGAACATTATACATAATAGCCCTTCAATGGTTATTGAATAAAGTCATTTCTTCAAATTTAGCTATATATTTGAAATACTGTCTAATCGAGATCAAAACTTAGATTTTGGCTCAATATTTATGTTATACTTATATCTGTCTCTGTATTGAAAACCTTAAAAGGAATAGCCAGTTATATAATTTAGTATTTCAATATTAATATTTTGATACAATGCTATAAGTGCTATTTTTACTGACATAGTCATTACTCTTTGAAGAGTTATGTATATTCCTCTATAAGTTTTCAGTTTTTCCAATGGTCAGCGTAATTCACTACACACAAAAAAAGTTATATACCTGAGAGAGACAATATAAAATCAATATTTTTATTAAAGCAAAACAATATGAAGTCATACAAGAAATTATAATTTTCAAAATTCAAGAAAAAATGAAATGTAAAGAAAACTAACATTTCAGTTTATAGATGGAGTTTTGGCACTGGTGAATTATCAATTCAAGAACAAATAATGCATCACTCTCTACTTTTAAATGACTTAGTATCCGTTTTAAACTCCCCTTTACTCACACGTTTCAAAATCAAGTGTGGTTTTTAACTTGTATAATTCAGAATGATAATGAGAATAAAAAATAGGAAAGAAAATTTCATGCTTTTATTCTTTCTTGATTCTGCATACCATTTACAGTAAATGATGCCTCTGTAACAAATTTCCTACATTTGCAGTACTATTTCATTGGGGTTCAGCAAGGGCTATCCTAAAATGTGCCACAGTGATATATTATTTTTAAAGTTACTTAAGAAATAGCCAATGCAAGAGGGACACTCTGACCCTCTATACTGTCTTCCTGAAAACAGGAAATTAATCATAATAGCCCCAAACTGGAAACAACACAGATGTCCATCAACACTTGAACAGACAGACAACCCATACAACTGAGTCATACTCAACCACAAAAAGGAACCAAATAGTGAGTGATGTGTGAAACAAGGCGAATGAAAAGCAAAATATTCATGCTGCATGAAAGAAAGAAATCAGTTACCAAGTGGTGTGCCTATCGGGTATATTATGTGCATCACACATTCCAGATGATTCTATTTATGCGAAATAGAATCTAAAATCAAACTAGCCTGTAATGACAGTGAAAGAGCAGTTGACTGTTTCTGGAGGCAGAGGAAGGGGCAGACCACAAAGGGGCATGTGGAACGTTTAGAGGGGGAGGGAACCTGGCAACTGGTGGTCTGCCAGGTGGGACAGCTGTCAGAACTCGCTGAACTGAATACTATAGAAGGCTGTTCTCTCTGCCTGCTGCACAGGCCTCTGTCTTGGGTGCAGGTGGATGGTTTTGCCATTGTGTGTAGTACACGGCCCTTTACATTTACATGCTTCTCTTCCTGGTGAGATTCTGAGAAAGAATGGGAGCTACTGACCTTTCCATAGGAATGTTTAATCCAGGTCCATATAACACACTGTTTTGTTCAATCACTAAGTTAGGTCCGACTACTTGTGACCCCAGCCTTCCCTGTTCTTCACCATCCTCCAGAGTTTGCTCAAACTCATTACCATTGAGTCGGTGATGTGATCCAACCATTTCATCCTCTATTACCCACTTCTCCTCTTGCCCTCAATTCTTGCCCAACATCAGGGTCTTTTCCAATGAGTCAGCTCTTCTCACCAGGTGGCCAACACACTGTTTGGAACATGCTTATTAAAGCAAACTAGATATTCAGGGATACACAAAGCAAGGTTCCTGTCCTGGAGGAATTTGGGGACTGATGCAGAGAGAGCTAACCTGGTGGTGGGTGGGGAGGCTTCAGGTGCTGCTTGACAGGCTATCCTGATGGCTCAGTTGGTGAAGAATCCGCCTGCAATGCAGGAGACTCTGGTTAAATTCCTAGGTCAGGAGATCCATTGGAGAAGGGATAGGCTACCCACTCCAGTATTCTTGGGCTTCCTTTGTGGCCCAGCTGGTAAAGAATCCTCCTGCAATGCCGGAGACCTGAGTTCAATCCCTGGGTTGGGATTGAACTCCCCAATTGATTGATATTCCCCTGGAGAAGGGAACAGCTACCCACTCCAGTATTCTGGCCTGGAGAATTCCATGGACTGTATAGTCCACGGGGTTGCAAAGAGTCAGACACGACTGAGTGACTTTCACTTCACTTTCACTGACTGGTTGGCACAGGTGCTAAATGAGAGCAGAGAGTAATGATTCTTCAAGGTCAAGCTCAAATTCCACTTCATTCTTGAAAGCTTCCCCGAGTCTCACAGGGAATTTCTTTCTTTCAATTTTTATAGCACTTATAGATTGTAGCATATGTTTGGTCTGAGGAGACACTGTGAGTAATGTAATTTTCCTGTTTGCTTGCCTTATCTCCTACAGGAATGCAAGTTTGGGATGAGCTGAGAGCTTCTTTATAGTTCTCTGTATCTCCAATAGCCCATTATGTATTTAGGTGGAATCCAGTAACCATTTCTTTCTGACTTCTATGCATCCCTAATGATATTAATAATAACTCCTTTTTACTAAACAACCTCTGATATGTTTGAAAGGCTGATCTGCCAAAATGCATTATAAATAGCATGACATATAAAAAGATATATGTGGCTTAAGGTCAGAGTAATTACACTTTGATTAACCCTCCTGTCTCGATTTAAGACAACTGTAAAACTCTCCTAATGAAGCCTGGCATTTGAATCAGCTTTTGTGGTATAATTATCTTTAAGTAAATATTTTATGTAAGTTTGCAGCAGAGGAACTATATTTAGTCATGGGTCTATGATAAAAATACCAATACTCCTGCACTAATTTCAAAAGGCACACTAAAATTAACTTTCATTTTATAAATAAAAATTTAACATGAACTATATATCCACTAAGTTCTGCATTCTCTTTGGTAACATGGCATTTGGGAGACAAAATACTTAATATCAGCTCCTGATATTGCTTGATTTTAGTAATGGTGGTGACTTACAACCAGTGGTAGCTATGGGAGGAATTTCTAAACGATGCAAAAAGGGCATCTGGTTTTTTGGAAATGCAGTCTTGTTGAGCATGATGGCTCTTAAACCACTGTCTCCCAGCTTCAAATTCATCCTGGTGTATTTTGCTTTGTCAGACAAGAGCTGGCTTCTACAAACCACATTACTCCTTAGACAGACATAGGCACCCCTTCTCTGAGCTCCTGACTGAGGATCCTGGAGAGACAGGACCCTTCTTAGACTTCTCATTCCAGCTCAAAGGCCCATCTTTGAAACATCTAGATTTGAATAATCTCGATTCCTGCCCTTTCTTCTTTCAACTCTTTAAGAAGTAGCGTCTTCTGGGGACTTCCCTCGTGGTCCAGTGGCTAAGGCTCCACACTACCAGTGCAGGGGACTGGGGTTCCATCCCTGGTCAGGGAACTGGTCCTATATGCTGAAGCTAAGGATCTCAAGGGCCACGACCAAAACCAGGTGCAACCAAATAAATAATTAAATTTTATATATATATAGGCTTCCCTGGTGGCTCAGATGGTAAAGTGTCCACCTGCAATGCAGGAGACCTGGGTTTGATCCCTGGGTCAGAATGATCCCCTAGACAAGGAAATGGCAGCCCACTCCAGGATTCTTGCCTGGAGAATCCCATGGACAGAGGAGCCTTGCAAGCTATAGTCCATGGGCTGCGAAGAGTTGGACACATCTGAGCGACTACCCCCCGCCACACACACATATACACATAATTTAAATATATATATATATTATATGTATATACATATAAAGTAGCTGCTGGCATATGATGATATCTCAGAGTTGCTTTTCTGCCTTCTAAAATCTCATAAACTAATGATTATGTGTATATTAAACTTCCCAACTTCTGTTAAAACAACTGGTGTGGCTTTCAGTTCCCTCATTGGACCACGACAGAGCCATCGAAACAGGCCTCCTGTAGATGGATTGAGTGTATGGTTCTTGAGTACTGTGCCAACAGAGTTCATATAGTCAAAGCTATGGTTTTTCCACTAGTCATATGCGGATGTGAGTTGAGCCATAAAGAAGGCTGAGTGTTTTTAACTGTGGTGCTGAATAAGACTCTCAAGAGTCCCTTGGACTACAAAGAGATCAAACTGGTCAATCCTAAAGGAAATCAACCCTGAGTATTCATTGGCAGGACTGATGCTGAAGCTGAAGGTCCAATGCTTTGGCCACTTGCTGCTTGAAGAGCCGACTCATTGGAAAAGACTCTGATGCTGCATCACCAACTCAACGGACATGAATTGAAGCAAACTCCTGGAGACAGTGAAGGACGGGGGAGCCTGGCATGCTATGTCCACGAAGTCTCAGAGTCAGACATGACTTAGTGACTGAACAACAACAAAAACTTGAGTTCTACTGGATAGCTTTTGTAAACGGTGTGGGTCCATTACAAGGATGGAACACTGGCGTCACTCAGATGTGGGTTCAAATCCTTTTTCTTCCTGTCGTCGTGACATTGAGAAAGTTATCAGACTTCTTATTCCTTTTATGTGTAACAAATGTACTTAATGTTTCCCAAATAGCTTGGCAAATAGGAGGCTGTCCAGTCATCCTTTCTGTAACTGGAAATTGCTACTTCCTAAATAAGTATGTATTGTCCTTTGTTATTTCTACAAGAGGTTATAATACCTCCGTGCTTATAAGTTACAGATGTATGTTTGAACTCAAGTAGGAGCCCAAGCACATCTCAGCACACTGCTCACTTCTGTGTTGCATGGCCTTTAGGAATGTCTCCACAGTCTTATTGTGTTATGAACATTTAATGTATTTCTTTTACCCACTGTGAGGTCCTTGAGGGCAGAGCCATGCGTCCTTGCTGTATCTGCCATTTGTATTCAGACTTCGTCACACTGGTTGGCACCCACCCTAAATTAGCTAATGCCTCCAGGTCTTAAATTAAAAGCCTCTTATGTGCCAGTTTAATTTGATGCTACAATTTCTGTTTGAAGTGATAGTTGGGTTAACTTGAGCTCCTGGATTGATGTTCAGACTCTTTTCTGCCTTGGGTCTCTGCCTTGTCTTTATCTGGATGGCAAAAGCCCTTTATAACCTCTTGGGCTAAGGACATTTTTTTCAATTTGTCCAGCACGTTTAGAGGGACTAAAAGGTAACATTAAATCTGGATCTCATGGTGTTCATCCTTTAATAGTCACTATGTGGCCCCAATATTTAAGGAGTGAGGGATTATGCTCCACCTCTACAGGCGGAGTGTCTACATCCATCATTTGGAATTCTCCTGAAATTCAGAGGTTTTTCAAGCATGAGAGATTCTCAGATTGTTATTCCCCTTTAGTCAGTTTCCAGAGCTCTGAGTCGTTATCAATTATCGTGTGTGTGTGTGTGTGTGTGTGTGTGTGTGCTCAGTTGTGTCTGACTCTTTGCAACCCTGTGGATTGTTGCCCACCAGGCTCCTCAATCCATGGACTTTTCCAGCTGAGAATACTGGAGTGGGTTGCCATTTCCTCCTCCAAGGGATCTTCCTGACCCAGTAATCAAAACCACGTTTCTTGCGTCTCCTGCATTGGCAGTTGGATTCTTTACCGCAGAGCCACCAGGGAGGCCCAGAATTCTGTAGAGTCTAGATTAGCTTGGTTTTCAAAACAAATAATCTTTAGATGAGCCCTTGACACATTTATTTTCTATGATGACTTTTCTGAAATCAAAATGCAGCTACTTCTGGCATGAGATTCATATTCTGCTTTGAGAGACTGAATCTTCATGCTAGCTCATCCCAGAGCAAACATGAGAAAATCAAATACCTGTCTGTGTCCGTAAACATCCATCAGACAACCAAAGCAATTTATGTATCATCAAATATGCCTTTGGCTAACAGTGCATGTGTATGACTGGAGAGATAAGATAGCGTTGAACAAGATAATAGTGAAGAGCAGCATAAAAGTGAGTCCTGTGAGTGACAAGGCTGTACAGGGAAGGCACACGGTGGGCTGGGAGGTGAGGTAAACATTCCTCTTACTAAGGAGTGGGAGCAGCTTAAAGGTGGGTAAGAAACCCGGCAGAGAACATTGAAGGAAACCCTGGATGTGGAGAGGGAACACGAGAACGGTTTGCAGGTCACAGTGCAGTAATAGGACATCCATTCATCCAACTAATGTGCTTTGAGCATCTTCCACGGAAGGGATAGTGGATGGATTGGGCAAATTATAACAGATGAGTTCAGCCAGGCTGGTGCCCATTTACAGAGGTCTTAAGAGTCTGAATTCCCTCTTGTACCTCTTAACATGAAATTACAAATCGCAGTTAATCATCAAAACAATCCCCAAAGTTTACTGCTGCTATCATCCCCATTAAAAAAAAAAAAAAACTTCTCTATGCTCTTTAAAAAAAATATTATTTATCTTTATTTATTTATCTTTATTAGCTGTATGCAGGCTTTTAGTTGCTGATCAAGTTCCCTGACCAGCAATTGAACCTAGGCCTCCTGTATCTTAATGAGTCTTAACTACTGGACCGCCAGGGAAGTCCCTGGAGCCATGCTTGGAAATCATCAAAGTTGAGCCTTATATTTGGTTCAGCTCTCTTGATGAATCTGAAAATAAAATTCAGTTAAATTGTTTAGATTTCAAATAATCTTTTTCAACAGTTTGAAGTGTATGTTCTATTAAAAAATCAGCTCATTCATTATTTAATCATTAAATGTCTAATTCTTTATGGATTGACAATTTTATATCATGTACCTAGTGCATACATCATAAATCAGTCCTTTATCTAGACAGTCCATATGGAAAATAAAACTTTAAAATAATATTCATTGACATATAACTTTGAACAACTAAAGGTTTATCCTGGAATATCTATAGATTTTTATTTATTTATTTTTATTTTATTTTTTAACTTTACAATATTGTATTGGTTTTGCCATACATCAATATGAATCCACCACAGGTATACACGTGTTCCCCATCCTGAACCCTCCTCCCTCCTCCCTCCCCGTACCATCCCTCTGGGTCGTTCCAGTGCACCAGCCCCAAACATCCAATATCGTGCATTGAACCTGGACCTGCAACTTGTTTCATATATGATATTATACATGTGTCAATGCCATTCTCCCAAATCATCCCACCCTCGCCCTCTCCCACAGTCCAAAAGACTGTTCTATACATATGTGTCTCTTTTGCTGTCTCGTATACAGGGTTATTGTTACCATCTTTCTAAATTCCATATATATGCGTTAGTATACTGTATTGGTGTTTTTCTTTCTGGCTTACTTCACTCTGTATAATAGGCTCCAGTTTCATCCACCTCATTAGAACTGATTCAAATGTATTCTTTTTAATGGCTGAGTAATACTCCATTGTGTATATGTACCACAGCTTTCTTACCCATTCATCTGCTGATGGACATCTAGGTTGCTTCCATGTAGCTTAATATAACTATATTTAATATATATACTTTTCTAGTTACTTATCTCTTTTAAAAAGACATTTATATAAGTAAAATTTTGTGCTTATCTAATCAGAAAAAAAATCCAACCAGGAAAAAACTTGTGATCTTAATGAACTTTAACATCCTATTTGAAATATACTTGCTAATCATTTATGAGACTGATGAATATATTTTGTTCAAAAGAAATTATTTTGTAAATAATATCTTAGGTCCAAAAATAGGTTATTGAATTATATAATTTTAGTGTTGGAAGAGACCTTTGGGTTTGTTTTTGTCTGATTGTTTTTGTTTTTTATCCTTATGTAATTATGTTAAGTATTTGGGCATTATTTAAAAGACAAACTGTGGGGTTTTTTTTTAATGTTGCCCTTTCATCAGTTCTGTATATTTTCTGGAAATGCACACTTCCAAATTTCTCTAAACATCAAGATAGTGTAGAGGCAAAATGTGCCATGTATCATGAACCACTTTGACCGAGGCAGAGATAACCACAGGCTGCCTGTTCTGTGTGGGTTCCGGAGCAGGGGGAGGCTCTGTAGCAAGTTCAGGCGACATCAGGGGTGCTCCGAAGCTCCAGCAGCACCAAGGTCACTCCAAGCACCTCTGTAAACACGGCTTTATACTAGAATCACTGCACATACCTCTCAGATTCTGGAACAAATTTATACCCTCCTCTGCATATAATGTTTCCTTTTTGAGAAACAGTTTCTGACCTTGTAGAAACTGAATACTTAGCTATGGACACTCAGGTGACTGTGTGAGCTGGGCATCTGTCCTAAACCACTGCAGTCTGATCCACCTACTCGTGTGTACAGCAACGCTCTATCATCAGATAGGAAAGTATGTAAGACACCGAACTCAGACAGGTCAGAGGTACAAGTGAGTTGTGAGAGCAGGTGACCCAGAGTCCTTCAACCAAACACTGTTACATCACTGCCTCTCTCTCACCCAAGCCACTGCACATGATGTTTCTGCTGGCACCACAGTCTGTGGATCCACCACCCTGACATTCCACACAGCAATGTGTGGACTCATATGGCTTATTTCACGATGAAAGAAATGCATCCTTAGTGCTGTACAGTCTCAGTTTGAATCTCTGTGAAGACCTGAATGAAACAAGTAAAATAATAAAAACCTGTGAAGGTCCAGGAGAGAAAAAGTTTCTAGACAGAGAGGTGAATCAGTGCAAAGAATGAGATTGATGTGTTCAGGCAAAATCCAAAATGGGAACAATTGGGTCTGGAGTGAACTGCGTGAATACAAGTAATTTCAAAATAAATTTAGGCTGAGAGATAGGAGCTAAATCATGGAGCGATTTTTAGATCATGATAAGGTGTATGGGGTTCATTATTCCAAGCCATTGCATGTTTCTATTTTGCTCTGTTTTGTTTAGGTCAACCCCACATCTTTCTCTTTCATGGGATAAAAATTTCAAATTATTTCACCAAAAGAACAAGATAATGGCTGATTACTCTCCAGGGAGATCCTATTCTAGTAGTCAGAACGTAAGTCCACACACAGAGTTCTCCTCCTCTGTACTTATGAGAAGATGCTCTGCCGTTGTGTTCTCTAAAGGAAACACAAGTTAATATAGCACAATGCTCACTAAGCTCGGGGCATATGCTCCTAAGAGAAAAGAGGGTAAACATGTCTTAAGCCTCCAGTCTTAAGCCCCAGATAGAACGGGTATAAGGGGTTGCCTAGTATTTCACACATTTTTACATTTCTTTTAGTCAATAAAGTGGTTGGTAAATTATTTAAAGGACTAGTTCTGCATTATGCATGGAAACAGGTTCTATGGTTCAGTCAAACATCAAATAACTGTTGGAATTTGCAGCAGTGCTCATTGTTTCCCTAATACCTGCATTCTGAGTAACAGTGGGAGCAGCTTGGCTCCAATTCGGAACATAAATTCCCAGATCGCTCCACACAGGTTTGTTGATGCCAGAGCACTTGATGTTTATAAGGAACACATCTGTGGTGGTTACTATCTGGTAGGTCTTTTCTGAGGGCTTTGCCTTTATTATCACTGATTTCTCATAGCAAACTAATGTGACCATTATGATTATAATTTTCTCATAGATGGGAAGACTGAGGCACAAAGATGTTAAGTCACTAGCCCAAGACCACATAGGTGAGAAATGAAATATTTCCCGCTAATCAGTAAATAAAAGAGGTCACAGCCATCAGCAATTGCAGCCACCATGGATGGTGAGCTGGTGAGCCCTGCGAACATTCAGGAAGGAAAGTAATACCTGCCATCTAACAGCCACCAGACTGCAGCCACTCCCTATAGTGAGCCCTGGAGACAAGCAGGATGCGGAAAAGTTAGTGCAAGTGTGTGTTCCCAACACACAGTGAGGCCCAACAAACTGAAACATAAGAGTTTGGAGCAGAGAAAGTTTAATTTCAGGGCCGTGCAAGGAGTCAGGTGGCTCATGCCCTAAAACGTCCCAAAGCATTTTCTTTTTCTTTTAAGTTTCTTGGCAGCAGTGCATTTTTAAAAGCCAGGTTGGGGAGGGGGGCAGGTCACAGGGTCTGTGATGAGCTTGTGCACGTTTCTCTGATTGACTGATGGTGAGGGAGCAAGGGGATGTCACAGGGGTTATTTCTCAGCCCTCAGGCTCTTGGAGGCCTGGGGCTGTCTGCGCAGGGTCATCAAATAGTTAACATCTTACATTTGATGGGTTGTTTTCCTATCTGTGAAACAACTCAGGAATGTGCATCAGATGTTGTTATCTAATTGCTTCAGAGAGGAGCTAAGCAGAGGATATGAGGGAGGGTCAATCCATGGAATGACCCGTAGGCTTCTGCTCAGTTACAAAAACAGAGGACAGGCACTTCCTGGTGGTCCAGGGGTTAAGAACCCACCTTGCAATGCGAAGGATGGAGGTTCAATTCCTGGTCTGGGAACTAACCATGCTGTGGAGCAACTAAGCCAGAGCGCCACACTAGAGAGCCCACGTGCCACGTGAGAGATCCCACGTGCCACAACCAAGACCTGATGCAACCAAGTAAATAAGTATTTTTTAAAAACAAAACAACAGGATACTGGCTCTGGAGAGCTGAGGTGCATATTATAGGAATGATTTCAGTTCACCCAGACTCTTATATCTTCCTATACATAGTTCAGTTCAGTTCAGTCGCTCAGTCATGTCCGACTCTTTGCGACGCCATGGACTGCAGTACACCAGGCCTCCCAGTCTGTCGCCAAGTCTTGGAGTTTACTCAAACTCATGTCCATCGAGTCGGTGATGCCATCCAACCATCTCATCCTCTGTTGTCCCCTTCTCCTCCTGCCTTCAAGCTTTCCCAGCATCAGGGTCTTTTCTAAGGAATCAATTCTTTACATCAGGTGGCCAAAGTATTGGAGTTTCAACTTCAGCATCAGTTCTTCCAATGAATATTCAGGACTGATTTCCTTTAGGATGGACTGGTTGGATCTCCTTGCTGTCCAAGGGACTCTCAAGAGTCTTCTCCAACACCACAGTTCAAAAGCATCAGTTCTTCAGCGCTCAGCTTTCTTTATAGTCCAACTCTCACATCCATACACGAGTACTGGAAAAAACATAGCTTTGACTAGACGGACCTTTGTTGGCAATGTAATGTCTCTGCTTTTTAATATGCTGTCTAGGTTGGTCATAGCTTGTCTTCCAAGGAGCAAGCATCTTTTAATTTCATGGCTGTAGTCACCATCTACAGTGATTTTGGAGCTCAAAATAAATAAATAATCTCTCACTGTTTCCATTATTTCCACATCTATTTGCCATGAAGTGATGGGACCAGATGCCATGATCTTAGTTTTTTGAATGTGAGTTTCAAGCCAACTTTTCAGTCTCTTTCACTTCATAGAAAAGTGCTAAATTCCTTAACTTAAACAGAGCTGGTTTCTTTAATTATTTGCAATCTTTAGATGTTTCCTACTGCTTGCCCTTTGTTGCAAAACTCCTATCATCCTAGCTCCCCCACCCCTCCTTGGAACAGCTTCACAGAGTGTCTGAAATGCTGTCTCCTAAGTTCCAGTCCTCATTTTGCCCCAAATAAAACTTAACTCACAACTCTCACATGCAATTTTTATTTTTAAATCAGCACAGGTTACAAATGGATGATTCAGAGCTCCTTGATTTCTCCAAATCCAGCAAAGAGAATGCAGATTTGCTTTTAAGTGTAGCTTTGAAGTTTAAAAAAATAGCATGAGTAGTGACCAATGGCTTTAGAAGTTTAAAGCTTTGTTGACTTTTAAACCATAATTCATCTTAACAAAGATGTGAGAAGCAGCATGTTTGAAACAGAAGCGGTCAGAGAACCTTATTCAGGAGAATTTACTACAAAAACACCACTGATTGTTTTTTTGTTTGTTTGTTTTGTTTTCACTGAAAAAGCCACGGACTGGCTGTCTTCAGGAAAATATTACTCCTTAATTTCTTCTCTTAGAAAATAAAGTGACCTCATGAAGCAACAATCATTTTTTATGATGTTTTGTTTTTGAGATTTGAGTTTTGCTTGTTTTCCTAGTTTTTCCTCAGGTTGACATTTAAGCTTTAGAAGCAAGATAACAGAAATATAATGTTAATCTATGCATTTCATGAGATTTAAACTTGGAGAATGCTATGAATGTTAACTACTGATTCATCAATTACAGTCAACTTACAGACTCTGGAGAAGGAAATAGCTACTCACACCAATATTCTGGCCTGGAGAATTCCAGACTCTGGTGTGCCTGGATATTCCTGTGAAGATGAACTAAGCTGGGTGGTCTGTGATACTGAAGACTAAGTAGTCCTGGTCAGTAAGGTCCAGGAGTTAGGGTATCTTGGGCTCTTCCGCATCTTCTCTGGGTTCATCTCATTAGCATTTTACTGTCTTTATGCTGCAGTTGGACTTATGAGGCGACACTAGTGGGAAAGAACCCACCTGCCAGTGTTGAAGATGTGTGACATGGGTTTGATCCCTGGGTCGGGAAGATCCCCCAGAGGAGGACATGGCAATGCATTCCAGTATTCTTGCCTGGAGAATCCCATGGACATAAGAGCCTGGCTGCTGCAGTCTGTAGGGTCGCATAGAGTCAGACATGACTGAATTGACTTAGCATGCTGGCTTTGAGCTGCCCACATGCAATTGCTTTAACATCACAACCTACTGTTCGATTGCATAGAACTTCATGCCTTATTCCCCACAGCCCTTGCAAATCCCCTATTCAAGGGTGCCCTGAAGTCACAGACATACTTTTTACCACAGTCTAATGAAATGACGGCAGGAGAGGACTTGAGATGGATATCATTGAATTTCAGACAAAACTCCTTAGAAGAATAACTTCAATATATCCATATTATCAATATAAGACTCCTTCAGAATGAGGAACATAGGTAAACATCAGTACATTTCCTGGAAATGGATGTTAACAGAGACTAATTATGCCAAATTAGTTATTCATCCCTAAACAAGCAATCCCCTGACCTGAATGTCATCCAGGTCTTACCTCTTGTTTGTATGATTTTGGGCAACTCATGTGAGTCTCCTTTACTTTTATTTATTTATTTGGCTGTGCCAGGTCTTGAGGCATCTGGGATCTTATTTCCCTGCATGCGTGCTAAGTTGCTCCAGTCATGTCCAACTCTTTGGGACCCCATGGACTGTAGTCTGCCAGGCTCCTCTGTCCAGGGGATTCTGCAGGAAAGAATACTGAAGTGGGTTGCTGTGTCCTCTTCCAGGGGATCTTCCTGACCCAGAGATTGAACTCATGTGTCTTATGTCTCCTGTAGTGCCAGGCAGGTTCTTTGCCACTACTGTCACCTGGGAAGCCCAGGGATCAAACCAGGGTCTCCTGCATTGGGAGCAGGGAGTTTCAGCCACTTGACCATCAGGGAAGCCCCTGAAAATCATTTAATCATTTCCTTGATTTGCAAAAAGTACCACTTTCCCTACTCATTTCATCAATTACTTTTGAGGATACAAATATATTTTAAACCATTTTAAAAACAAGGAAGTACTATAATGAATGCATTTGAAACAAATAAAAATCTTTCACATTTTAATACAAAACAATTATTTGCGCCAATGACATTAATAAGCTAGAGATTTAATAGTCACACAAATAAAATTTTGCCAAGTCAAAGAGAGTTTAATCAAGTAATTCCTAGAGCAGGAACCCATCAAATTAAGTACATTAGCTGAAATAATATTTAATTAGAATAAGTAAATCACTTGAATATAATGAATATTCTTTAAAATGTTAGATCAATTAATTACACCCCTTTCCAACCCTGTTATAATAGCTGGCTATTCTTATACCATCCTAAACACTCTCAAACAGTTTACCCATCTTCACAACTCTACTTTTTTTCTCATTGATGTATATTAAATCCACTAGTGCATAGAAATGAAACACAGATATATTTTGAAGTCTTCATGGCATTTTAGATGTAAGTAGCCTGAAATATGAGAATGCAAAAATGGTCCTGGGAGATATATGGAAAGAAGCAAGTTTGACTTTAACCAAAAAAGCACAAGAGCATCGGCTCTCTTCCAAGTTTCATTAAGTCCCTCTGAAGGAGGTCAAAAGAGGTGCAAGAATACAAAAAGATCTTCATGACCCAGATAACCATGATGGTGTGATCACTCACCTAGAACCAGACATCCTAGAATGCAAAGTCAAGTGGGTCTTAGGAAGCATCAGTACAAACAAAGCTAGTGGAGGTGATGGAATTCCAGTTGAGCTATCTCAAATCCCAAAAGATGATGCTGTGAAAGTGTTGCACTCAATATGTCAGCAAATTCGGAAAACTCAGCAGTGGCCACGAGACTGGAAAAGGTCAGTTTTCATTCCAATCCCAAAGAAGGACAAGGCCCCAAAATGCTCATACTACCACAGAATTGCACTAATCTCACAAGCTAGCAAAGTAATGCTCAAAATTCTCCAAGCCAGGCTTCGACAATACATGAACCGTGAACTTCCAGATGTTCAAGCTGGTTTTAGAAAAGGCAGAGGAACCAGAGATCAAATTGCCAACATCTACCGGATCATCAAAAACGCAAGAGAGTTCCATAAAAACATACTTTTGCTTTATTGACTATGCCAAAGCCTTTGACTGTGTGGATCACAACAAACTGGAAAATTCTTAAAGAGATGAGGATACCAGACAACCTTACCTGCCTCCTGAGAAATCTTTATGCAGGTCAAGAAGAAACAGTTACAACTGGACATGGAACAAAATATTGGTTCCAAATTGGGAAAGGAATATGTCAAGGCTGTATATTGTCACCCTGCTTGTTTAACTTATATGCAGAGTACATCATGCGAAATGCCAGGCTGGATGAAGCACAGGCTGGAATCAAGATTGCCGGGAGAAATACCAATAACCTCAGATATGCAGTTGACACCACTCTTATGGCAGAAAGTGAAGAATTAAAGAGCTTCTTGATGAAAGTGAAAGACGAGAGTGGAAAAGCTGGCTTAAATCTTAACATTCAGAAAACTAAGATCATGGCATCTGGTTCCATCACTTCATGACAAATAGATGAGGAACCAATGGAAACAGTGACAGACTTTATTTTTGGGGGCTCCAAAAATCGCTGCAGATGGTCATTGCAGCCATGAATGAAAAGATGCTTGCTCCTTGGAAGAAAAGCTATGACCAACCTAGACAGAATACTAAGAAGCAGAGACATTACTTTGCCAACAAAGGTCCGTCTAGTCAAAGCTATGGTTTTTCCAGTAGTCGTTTATGGATGTGAGAGTTGGACTATGAAGAAAATTGAACACCGAAGAATTGATACTTTTGAACCATGGTGTTGGAAAACACCCTTGGACAGCAAAGAAATCCAACAAGTCCATCCTAAAGGAAGTCAGTCTTGAGTGTTCCTTGGAAGGACTGATGCTGAAGCTGAAACTCCAATCCTTTGGCCACCTGATGCAAAGAACTGACTCATTTGAAAATACCCTGATGCTGGGAAAGATTGAAGGCAGGAGGAGAAGTGGACAGCAGAGGATGAGATGGTTGGATGGCATCACCGACTTGATGGACATGAGTTTGAGCAAGCTCTGGGAATTGATGATGGACAGGGAAGCCTGACGTGCTGCAGTCCATGGGGTTGTAAAGAGTGGGACATGACTGAGTGACTGAACTGAACTGAACTGAAGCAGGTCAGTTCAGTCCTGCTCATTCATAAAACCATAGATGGTGAATTTAGAAGAAAGAACTTGTTCCTTTGGTATGCATTAATCTTGGCTGAAGCTGAGGAAAGACTTGAACCCAGTTTTCTTTCCTAAAATAATAACATGTATTTAACACAATAGTGGGGATAGAAATTGGAACTCTTTCACTGACCAAGATTTAACATAAAAACTGTTACCATAGAAAATGATATTTAATAATACTTTAATAATTCCATTAACAATAGTACAGTGTTTGTTAAATTGTGCTTCTCCAACTCCATCTCACAGCTTCCCTGGTGGCACAGTGGTGGTAAAGAATCTGCCTCACAATGCAGGAGACACAAGAGATGCAGGTTCAATCCCTGGGTTGGGAAGATTCCCTAGAGTAGGAAACAGCAACCCGCTCCAGTGTTCTAGCCTGGGAAGTCCCATGGACAGAGGAGGCTGGCAGGCTACAGTCCATGGGATCAAAAAGAGTCGGGCATGGCTGAGTCATTTCCACTTTATTATTATCATTAATCCTATTGTTGTATTGTCAATTAAAACATTAGATAAAATCAATTGACTCTTTGGGAAAACAATTAAAATGCAACAAAATAGCTTCCATTGAAAAACTTTTGGAAAATGTCCGAGGAAGCTAAAATTGTTTCTAATTCAATTTTGCAAAGTTCCCTCAATGACACAATATATGCACAATTGGGGGCTAAGAAACAGTTTCTGTTTATTGTTTATTTTTTCATTTTTAAATTTTCAAAAAAATTATATTCCTTAAAATATTCTTAAAGAAATTATACACTCTTTTTTTTTTAACATTTTCCATATACAACTAATTGACTTCTGGTGCTATCATACTTATTTGAACTCTGATTACTCATTACAGAAGCCAAATAAAATTTTATCCACTGTGTGCCTCAGTGACTCAGACAGTAAAGAGTCTGCCTGTAGTCAGGAGACCTGGGTTCGATCCCTGGGTTGGGAAGATGCCCTGGAGAAGGTAAGGGCAACCCACTCCAGCATTTTTGCCTGGAGAACCCCATGGACAGAGGAACCTGGTGAGCTACAGTCCATGGGGTCACAAAAAGTCAGACACGACTGTGTGACTAACACACACACGCAGAATGTTAGATGGGCATATACAGCCAGATACCTCCCTATATTTAATTGAGGATAAAATCATGCAACATTTTTCTGGTTTCCATTGACATGAAAAGCACAATAATCTACATAGGTTATCAGTGGCATAATAATGAATAATATATGAAAGTTCTTTAAAATGTTAAGTGAGTCAAGTCAGTGCAAGGTATTATTATCTCTTCGACTGTTATTACCACTTGTACTGTTAACAGTCATGGCAGCCACATAATGCCCTTTGAGTGGGAGACAGTAATAATAACACTGTCATTTTAAAGAGCTCATTTTGAGCCTGGTTCACCACTAAATACTTTATATGCATTATGACATTTAAAGTTCTCAACAACTGAATGAGGTTAGTCATATGCCTATTTTTAAGTTAAGAACCTGAAATGTACAGTGTTTAAGGCACGTTTCCAAAGTGCGATCACTGGGAAAGTTGGACGGGGATCTCCTCATTTTCTCTCCTTCTGCTGTATCCCCAGGAGCCTAACCAAGTTCTGACATGCCGCAGGAGGTCAATAATAAAAGGACACAATTCAGGGTATGGTTTTTGCTACACTCACCTCTCCAGGTACCTCTAATCTGCAGTATATCAAAGACTGTGTATTAGGGTTTCCCAGAGAAACCCAACTGACATGACATAACTTATATAGTTGACTCTTGAACAACACAGGTCTCAACTGTGTGGGCCCACTTCTGTGTGGAATTTTTTCAATAATAAATACTCCAGTACTCCATGATCCAAAGTTGGTGGATCAAAGAATGCAGAACCTTGGATATTGAGAGTGGACATTAGTTATGTGTGGATTTTTAACTATGTGGAGGTTCTGCACCCCTAACCCCTGAGCTGATCAAGGGTCAACTTGTACACACAAAGAGGGAGATGTCTTTCAAGGAACTGATTCACAGGATTCTCGATGTTGTTCAGTCCCTCAGTCCTGTCCGACTCTGCAACCCCATGAACTTCAGCATGTCCAGGCTTCCTTGTTCTTCACTATCTCCTGGAGTTTGTTCAAACTCATGTTCATGTTCACTGAGTTAGTGATGCCATCCAACCATCACATCCTCTGTTGCCCGCTTCTCCTCCTGGCCTCAATCTCTCTCAGCACTGGAGTCTTCTCCAAGGAGTTGGCGCTTCTCATTAGGTGGCCAAAGTATCAGAACTTCAGCTTCAGCATCAGCCCTTTCAATGAATATTCAAGGGTGATTTCCTTTCGGATGAACTGATTTGATCTCCTTGCAGTCCAAGGGACTCTCAAGAGTCTTCTCCAGCACCACGCTTCAAAAGCATAAATTCTTCAGCACTCAGCCTTCTTTATGGTCCAGCTCTCACATCTGTGCCTGACTACTGGAAAAACCATAGCTTCGACTATACAGACCCTTGTAGGCAAAGTGATGTCTCTGCTTTTTAATATGCTGCCTAGGGTTTTAATAGCTTTTCTTCCAAGGATTGTGGAGCCTGGCAAATCTAAAATCTGCAGGATGGGGAGCAAGCAGGCTACAGACCTGGAGAAGCAGCAGTTCAAGCTGAGGACCACCTGCTGGAAGAATTCCCTCCTCTTTTGGAAAACTCAACTGGTTTGATAAAATCCACTACAATTTACTCAAAGCTTACTGGTTAAATGTTACTTTCATCTGAAAAATACCTTTACTGAAACACCTAGAAAAGTGATCGACAAAATATCTGAGCATGGTGACTGATCAAATATATACATAACATCATGACCTTGCAGGTCGAAGCATCCATAACCTTAACTCCAACAAGCTACTTGCTTTTTGATTCAGTTTTATAGAGCAATGATACATTTTCCAAAATATCACCCGCTTGTCTCCACTTCATCCGCCACCATCATCATCCCATCCCCCCAAATCTCTTCTCCCTGCTTCTAATTATTGCTCCTGTAAAGACAAAGCCAATCACAACATTTTTCTACTTAAAAGTCATGCACTGGCTTTCCACTTGACTCAGTAAAAGTCTAAAACCTTACTAAGATGTCCTGGCCAAGTGTGAACTGCTCCCTGGTCCATGGTTGCTCTCACCACCCCTATTTCCCTTTCTCACGTCGTTCCAGCTTCCTGGACCTCCACAATGATCTCAGGTCCCAGGATTTTGCCCTAAGCTCAGGCACTGGCCACTTTTGTGTCTGCCTAAACACTCGGAGGGGAGGTGAGGATTAATTGCAAAAGGATATGAAGGACCTTTCCAGGGCTGATGAGAATGTTCTATATCCTGATTGCACTGTTGGTTACATGGTACATACATTTGCTAAAACTCATCTAAATGTATCCCTAAAACAGTGTATTTATTGTATACAAATTTTGTGTGTGTGTGCTTAGCTACTCAGTCATGTCTGACTCTTTGCGACTCCATAGACTGCTGCCTGCCAGGCTTCTCTGTCCATGGAGTTCTCCAGGCAAAATTATACTTCAATAAAATTGAAAAAAATGAAATGCAAAAAAAAAAAAAAAAAAGATTTATCATTCCCATGGCTGACCATTTGTTCCAGTAATTTGGAGCTAAATTATATTCCTCCCCCCAATTATATTTATTTGAGAGCAAATAATTACCTTAATAGCTCTCCATTTTGTTAGCTCAGGCTGCTATAACCAAGAACAATAGATTAGTCATTAAAAAAATAGATTTATTCCTCACAGTTCTGTTTCCTGCTTCACCAGGTCACCTTCTAGCTGTTCTCATGTTATGGAGAGAGAGCTCTGGTCACTTCCTATCCTTTTAAGGACACTAATCCTATCACAGGCTCATAGCATAATTTAAGTGCCTCCCAAAGGACATCATATATCACCAGGCTTCTAATTAGAGCATCAACATATGAATTTTGGAGAAGCACAAACATTTAGTCCATTGCAGTCACCTTTCTTAAGTCTCAACAAATATGCTCATCCTGACCTTTCTAAGTTGATATTCTTTAATAAATTATCGAAAGGAAATTGGAACATTTATTTGCTTACTCATTTCTCTGCTTATTCATTTCTCTAGGTTTCCACCCCACCCCCCCCGGGTAAAATTAAATGAAACTTTAAAATCAGATTCTTTTCCTTCTTGCACAAGTCATGAATGTGATAATCTCCGTTGAGTTTGAAAGGAGCTATTTCCAAACAAGTTGATCTAATTGTCTTTGAAAAGCAAGTTCACTGTTTATTCGTATATGTCGTCATTTATTGCATAACCATGTTTCCTGGAGTAACATGATTGTTTCTAAATAAATCACAGCCTCTGTAGTATTACACATACATTTTATATTTTAGGCATTTTAAACTACCAACATTTATTTTAAGTGGTCAAAAAAATCTGCTTTTGGTAATTTTATACATATATACACACACACACATATATATATATATCTTCTCACAGTTTTTATAAGACCATTTAAAGGTGTTTAAAATAAGATGTAGACTTTTGTAGTTAGAATGCAAACATAATGTATTTAGTTAGAGTACTGTCTACAGTAGGGTACCTGGCTATAAAAACCAAGCACTGAGTCAGAAATCACAAAATCCAGAGTGCAATCACAGTATATGCCAGTAACTAGGAAGGAATTTTAAATAATCTACACTTTGTTGGACTTCCCTGGTGGCTCAGTGGTAAAGAATCTGCCTACAATGCAGGAGATGTGGGTTCGATCTCTGGGTCAGGAAGATCCCCTTGAGAAGGAAATAACTACCCACTCCAGTATCTTTGCCTGGAAAACCCCATGGACAAAGGAGCCTGGTGGGCTACAGTCCATAGGGTTGGAAAACAGTCAGACATGACTGAGTTACTAAACAACAACAGCAATACCGTGTTGGATCAGTTTGCTTTTGTCTCAATGCACTTTGTAAATTGATGAAGTGGCAATATTGAACACCACCGATTCCATTATTTTTTACAGGCTTGAAAAATCTCAGATTCTAAAATTTTATAGCAAATGTAAAACAAATCAGAATTCTAAAGAAAGGCTACTGAAGATTATATTGGGGGGACTTCCCTGGTGGTCCAGTGGTTAAGACTTCACCTCCAATGCAGAGGACGCAGCTTTGATCTCTGGTTGGGGAGCTAAGATACCATAAACTCTGAAGCCAAAAAAAAAGTCCAAAACGTAAAACAGAAGCAATGTTGTGACAAACTCAATAGAGACTTTAAAAACGGTCCACATCATAAAAATATTTAAAAGTATAAAGATTCTATTGTGATGGTACTTTGAACTTACAAAGCACAACTTCACAGAGACTTGTAGACAAACTGTTCTCTTAACTCATTCTGGCAGTCACTATTTTGTAATTATCTCTTTCCTCTCTCTCTTTTTTTTTTTTTTGGATAGACAGATAGAGATCAGTAGAGGGATGGATGGATAGATAGATGGATGAGTGAATACATAGGTAGATGGAGATGAATAGATAAATGGACAGATGGACTGATAGATGGTGGATAAATAGATGATAGAGATGAAAAGATGGATGGATAGGTAGATAGATATTAATAGATAGAACGGTGGGATATTTGGAAGATGGGAAAGGTTATGTGTGTGCAGAGGAAGGAGGCATATGGAAAATCTATGCTCACTTTTGCTGTGCACCTAACACCATTGTCAATAATAAAGCCTAACTTGAAAAAATAAATAAATAAAGGTCTCTGAATGGACTCTTATGTTATTGTCACCTGCAGTTTAGCTTGAAAGGGCAACGTCTTTTCTGGATTGCATAATATCTTCTACAGGAGAAAAACACTTAGCTGTAAGGAACAGAAGTTTGGTCTTATTAAATAACTTCCTGGGGGCTCCATTCGCCTGTGACGGCACACACATTTTATGGTTCAGTAATATGAAAACGTGCCTTCTGTTTTTCCTGTGGTCATATTGTTTGAAAAGAAGGCTTTCTACTGTGTAATTTTATTTTACAGATTCGGTGAAAATTAGTAGAAATAGACTCTGGAATTTGATAAAATAATTCAGTGTTTCTCTTTGCTACATATAAAATGTGCTCATATGTTATGCTATATTATGTTGGGTAAAGTACACATTGTATGCTATAGTAACATGCAAAAAATCTTGTTTATCATCTTCTGCTGACAACATGTGTCTTCATTTATGCACCAAGAGGCTAAATGACCACATTTATGTAGTGATTTTTACCTTGATGTTTTTGTGATCTCAGCGTTGCACACCGGCTTTGTCACTCAGTCATGTCTGACTCTTTGTGACCCCGTGGACTGTAGCCCGTCAGACTCCTTTGTCCATGGGATTATCCAGGCAAGGATACTGGAGTGCGTTGCCATTTCCTTTTCCAGGAGATCTTCTTGACTCAGGGACTGACTCAGCACCCAGGCCTCCTGAATTGCAGGTGGATTCTTTACCACTAAGACACCTGAGAAGCCCTGATCTCAGCGTTAGCATTGCTTAATCTCACTTTACCGTTGTTGGACTTGATTTATATGCTAAGAACTCACATGGGCATATTCTCTCCCCAAAGTGGTTTGGATATACCAGTCCTTGACAATCTTTTGTGCTATTTAAAAGCAGTGTTGAGGTATCTTTGGAGACTTACTTCTTACCATCATCTTACTTAGCTACATCTTATTGAACCAAGTTCAATAAGAACTGTGCTTCTCTATCACAAAGATATTCGTAAATTTTACATATATTTTGCATGTTTGCA
Source organism: Bos indicus x Bos taurus (assembly GCF_003369695.1). Lineage (NCBI taxonomy): Eukaryota > Metazoa > Chordata > Mammalia > Artiodactyla > Bovidae > Bos > Bos indicus x Bos taurus. Next base: position 5,221,396 of record NC_040099.1, on the reverse strand, counting down.
CAACTACTGGGGATGGTAGTCAAAATATTTTTAGCTTTAGTTTCAAAACAGTGCAGAATCTGAAATACCTTCTCAATCATGAAAGACAAATTCAATTACAAGCAGTATAGGGAAAGTCGGAGAAGGCAACGGCACCCCACTCCAGTGCTCTTGCCTGGAAAGTCCCAAGGATGGAGGAGCCTGGTGGGCTGAAGTCTATGGGGTCGCTAAGAGTCGGACACGACTGAGCGACTTCACTTCCACTTTTCACTTTCATGCATTGGAGAAGGAAATGGCAACCCACTCCAGTGTTCTTGCCTGGAGAATCCCAGGGACAGGGGAGCCTGGTGGGCTGCCGTCTATGGGGTCACACAGAGTCGGACACGACTGAAGCGACTTAGCAGTAGCAGTAGCATAAGGAAAGTAGTGTATGTATTTAACTGATAAAACATAATTGTTACTGTTTAGTTACTAAGTCATGTCTGACTCTTGCAACTCCATGGACTATAACCCACCAGGTTCTTTTGTCCATGGGATTTCCCAGGTAAGAATACTGGAAAGGGTATCTATTTCCTTGACAAAGGGATCTTCCCCATTCAGGCATCAAAGCTGAGTCTCCTGCATTAGCAGGTGGATTCTTTACTCTTGAGTCACCCCAGGAAACCCAGACAGATAACTGATTGTAACAATTACACATGGTACAAAACTTGAGTGAAAGACTAATGTAATAAATGACAAGCAGACACAAGGTTTGGGAAGGAAATCTTGGGAAGACAACTTTTAGAGAATAAAATTATAGGCTCCATGGAAAATCTCAGAGTTTGAGAGTTTAAAGAAACCTTGAAGATTATCTGTTTATTTAAAATCTTGTTTACAAATAAGGAATGAAGATTTAGGGACGAAAAAGTAAATAGATTTCAATATGAATTATAATGTGAAAGAACATTTACTTCTGCACTTATGCTAAAGGGCATGGATTGCTGTCATTGTATAAGAAAGTATTGTTAGGTGGCTGATAAGTCTTATATAAGATCAACTTTTTGATGTGACTTATGAAGGTGCCAATTTTCATTCCAATCCCAAAGAAAGGCAATGCCAAAGAATGCTCAAACTACCGCACAATTCCACTCATCTCACATGCTAGTAAAGTAATGCTCAAAATTCTCCAAGTCAGGCTTCAGCAATATGTGAACCGTGAACTTCCAGATGTTCAAGCTGGTTTTAGAAAAGGCAGAGGAATCAGAGATTAAATTGCCAACATCCGCTGGATCATGGAAAAAGCAAGAGAGTTCCAGAAAAGCATCTATTTCTGCTTTATTGACTATGCCAAAGCCTTTGACTGTGTGGATCACAATAAACTGTGGACAATTCTGAAAGAGATGGGAATACCAGACCACCTCACCTTCCTCTTGAGAAACCTATATGCAGGTCAGGAAGCAACAGTTAGAACTGGACATGGAACAACAGAGTGGTTCCAAATAGGAAAAGGAGTACATCAAGGCTGTATATCGTCACCCTGTTTATTTAACTTATTTGCAGAGTACATCATGAGAAACATTGGGCTGGAAGAAGCACAAGCTGGAATCAAGATTACCGGGAGGGATATCAATAACCTCAGATATGCAGATGACACCACCCTTATGGCAGAAAGTGAAGAGGAACTAAAAAGGCTCTTGATGAAAGTGAAAGTGGAGAGTGAAAAAGTTGGCTTAAAGCTCAACATTCAGAAAATGAAGATCATGGCATCTGGTCCCATCACTTCATGGGAAATAGATGGGGAAACAGTGGAAACAGTGTCAGACTTTATTTTTGGGGGCTCCAAAATCACTGCAGATGGTGACTGCAGCCATGAAATTAAAAGACGCTTACTCCTTGGAAGGAAAGTTATGACCAACCTAGATAGCATATTGAAAAGCAGAGACATTACTTTGCCAACAAAGGTCCATCTAGTCAAGGCTATGTTTTTCCCAGTAGTCATGTATGGATGTGAGAGTTGGACTGTAAAGAAAGCTGAGTGCTGAAGAATTGATGCTTTTGAACTATGGTGTTGGAGAAGACTCTTGAGAGTCCCTTGGACTGCAAGGAGATCCAACCAGTCCATTCTAAAGGAGATCAGTCCTGGGTGTTCATTGGAGGGACTGATGCTGAAGCTGAAACTCCAGTACTTTGGCCACCTCATGCGAAGAGTTGACTCATTGGAAAAGACCCTGATGCTGAGAGGGATAGGGAGCAGGAGAAGGGGCTGACAGAGGATGAGATGGTTGGATGGCATCACCAACTCGATGGACATGAGTTTGAGTGAACTCTGGGAGTTGGTGATGGACAGGGACGCCTGGCGTGCTGTGATTCAGGGGTTGCATAGAGTCAGACATGACTGAGTGACTGAACTGAACTGATGAAGGCATGGCTGGAAAATTTTCTCTTTCTAAAAATGCTTCTATTTCTACTCATTTTCTCTGTAGAGATGAAACTCACAATTCATTTGGTAAAGATTACTCCAGTTTTTAAAAAGATAGCTACAATAATCTATTTAAATATATATGTATAAATCTGCTAGAACCACTAATACAATAAACTATCAACTATTAAAACCATTTTGTCAAAAAATACAGGCCCTAAGCACAGTTAAGAATAAGGAACTTTAAAACGTGAAATACAGGGAACTTCCCTGGTGGTCCCAGAATTAAGACTCTGAGCTTCCAATGGAGGGGGTCTGGGTTTGATCCCTGGTCAGGGAACTAAGATCCCACATGATTCAGAATGAGATCTAAAAAAAAAAAATGAATTACATACTAGCTAAATTTTGATATTAGGAATAGAGACAGACTAATTTAAAAGCATCAGATAGTGGTAGACCACTCTGCTCAGGCCAGGCTACAGAAGAAGTATGAGTTCAACTGTCTTACACTTGTTTAATTTCGATGAGAGCTGAAGAAAAAAAAATTGTCAGGAATTAATATTTTGACTATAAAATGTCATCCATACCATTGTACATATTCAAAGACATATATTTATTGTTCAATAAATATGTGCAGATGTGGTTACTGAGATGGAAAGTAGAAAGTCCAACACTTGAAGAACTCCAAAATTCTGAGAAGAAAAGTGCAAAGCTCTGTCCACTGCTTTTCTCTCGTGGATCTAATGGTGATCTTGACCTCTTCATTGCAGTTTCTAAGGCCACTGGGCAAAATTATCCAGATACAGTCAGATTCATTCACACCTTCCTATTTCCAGATTCCAAACAAACCTTCTACAAATGTGGGCTCAAATATTTTCTACATGTTCTTTGGTCATTTTAATAAAGTACCACTTTTTAAAAAAAATTATTCAATTGGAGGATAATTGCAATATTGTATTGGTGTCTGCCACATATCCACATGGATCAGACATATGTCCTCTCTCTCTTGAGCCTCTCTCCCAACTCCCCTCCCACCCCTCTAGGTTGTCACAGGGCAGAAAGTACCATTTCAAAGAGCTCCTTTGGGAATTTTTTTTTTCTTTTATTCTTTTTTTTTAATTTTTTTATTATTTTTTTTCTAATTTTATTTTATTTTTAAACTTTACATAATTGTATTAGTTTTGCCAAATATCAAAATGAATTTAAACAGATACCTGAAATGAGTGGAAAGTGCCTGACTATTGTAGTCAAGACCTTTTGACCCAGTGGGTAAGGTGATGGAATCTACCCATAGAGAATGTCATTTTCAGAAACATCTTAGTGATGGTGGTGCTATGGTTTTTAATAGCAGTAGCACAGAAGACTTGCCTTGTATTTTCAGGCTATGTTTAGGGCAGATTTGAGGTCATGGTACTCTTCCACCTAAAAATGTTTAACTTCCATAGTGAGCAGTATCTCACATTTATCTTGTCAATGTTTCTAGAGTTTCATTCAAGTCTGTAGGAAACCTTCAAGTCAGAAACTACCAGAGACTTGTCATCTTTTTTAAAGACTAGTGGTAGAACTGCCTGCTCGTTCTCTCTTTATGGGTGTTTTGTAAAAGTTCAGAGTAATCTGTTTATCCCTGTGTGCATGTGCAGTCACTAAGTCATGTCCAATTCTTTCTGTCCAGTTGAGCTATAGCCTACAGGCTCCTCTGTCCATGGGATTTTCCAGTCAAGAATACTAGAGTGGGTTGCCATTTCCTCCTCTAGGGTATCTTCCCCACCCAAGGATCGAATCCACATCTCTTGTGTCTCCTGCATTGGCAGGCAGGCTCTTTACCACCGAGCCACCTGGCATGGCAGCAACTGTGCTTAAAAACAGATGCAGTTATTTACAACCTATTGGCCCTCTTTCACTTTCTAGCATCAGCTTTGCAAACTAGGAAATAAAAGCAAGCTTTTCACCTGTAGGCTCTATTTACTCATTTATTCAACAAATATTTTTGTCCCAAGCAAAGTACTTCTCTTTAGATACAATATTAAAAAAAGTCTTTGAAAATTTTCTGCAGCTTGCATTGTATTGAATAAAGCATACAATGAAAAAAGTGCATATTCTTTAGAGTTAGTTTCATAGCACCCAACTTGTTTATTTAAAATAAACTACTTCCAACATGACAATACCCTAACTACTCTAAAGTGGGTTTGTTATAAGAATGGTGGTGCATGAGTCAATGATGAGTCTCTTGTGGTGGCTGTAATCTTGTTTCCTGAAGAACATGTTTATATCACACATTTTATAGGCATTTCTTCCGTTTGACTCTGTGGCCATTGAGTAAATAGAAGCTAGAACATTAAACCCTATAACTGTAATAAATTCAGCTAGTAATTCTCTTGTCAACAGGAGAAACTGCTGGAAGCATCTCACTTGTATGCAGGAGATGTTATTGACTATAATCAGCCAAAGGTAAGGACAGAAATGATTACACTTCTCAAAGCATCCATTGAATATCTACTATCCACAAGGCATTTTGAAGGAATTGTGCCATAACTCTCTTAAAAATGCCAAAACACAGATAATTATTCCTTTTAAAGACTGTGTAGCCAGTACATATCTATTCTATTCTTGGAAATTTATTTTCATCTCCACTATACAACAGCAGTAATGTTTGCAAATTTTCATTGACAGAGACCATTATATGGACCTTAGTAAATAAACTATACAATTAAAAGCACTGACACATAACCTGCTTTGTGTTCTATTTTATTTTGTCTGTAAATGAATCTCATCCGGACAGAAAACATTTATAGCCTATAAAGGTACAAGATAAAGTATCTTGTGAAAAGGTTAAGTCTTTAAGAGAGGTTTTTATCCAATGTAAAACATGTTGAAAGCTACACTCATTGGGTACCTATAAGAGTGAATGATCAATTTTAGGAGAGAAATAATGGATTTTGTCAAAATTTTCCAGTGCAACTTCTGAGCAAAATAATGTAATGACAAATGGCATAATTCTTATGTGTAATGTAAATGTTAAAAAATCCTAGAATGTAATTTACTCTGTGTATTTGTTTGTATTTTCAGATGTCACTGCAAAAAAATAAGCATGCTTTATAAGCGTTAAAAAGTGGTGTCAGACAGGGTAATTTGTCCCCCGTAACAATGCATAACTTTACTCAGGCAAGTGCAGTTTAGCCTGTGATTATGCTCTGTGTGTGTTAGTCGCTCAGTCCAACTCTTTGCAACACCATGGACTGTAGCCCATGAGACTCCTCTGTCCATGAGATTTCCCAGGACCAGCTAAGCCTCTCCCCCTGCACCCCGCAATTACGGTGGGGGTGTTCTTTTCCTTCATCACAGTGTCTGCTGCAGACCCTTCCCCATGACCTGCCCCCACCCCAGCTCTCATTCAGGTTTGATTATAGAGTCTACACATGCACCTAATTTTCACCACCTACACAGCAAATCACTGCTAGAACATCTTCATGAACTTCATGAAGATGAGATTTTCTTATCCATAAGTCACTTTCCCCCTTTTCTGTCCCTTTTGGAATTGCCTTCAGAATTCTGCATTCCTTCCCTGCTAAAGTTCAGTTATCAAGCAATGTCCCAGAATGGAGGTATTTCTCAATCTAGTGATTAAAAACTGCTCCTGGGCTTGTTTCTGTTCCCTGAGTGGACCTCTCCCAGAGTTTCTCAGAGGATACACTTCCTCAAAATTGCCTCCTTTAAGTATCTGATTCTTAATTCTAAGTCATTCCTGCTTAACGAGATACTTTTTTTTTCCCTTGGAAAATAATATAGTACAAGTATTGAAATCCCCTAAGATAGCATGTAGCACACTAATAACAGGAAAATAAATGAACAAAATGAAAGGAACAGCTTTCCTTGAAACAAAACAAATTAAAATTTGCAATAATCTGCCTTAGACTGAACATTAATGTATAACACAAGGTGTTTTGTTTCACTTGATGTATTAAAAGTCTTTTAAAAACATGCTGCTTTAAATAACAACAACATATCTGTCTCAGTTCTGAAGATCCATTGGCATTTCTTCTGCTTTCCTTGGCACTGACTACAGCACTGGGATGGCTTAGGATGACCAAACATACCTCCTCAGGTGACTGGAATTTGGTGCTGGCTGCTGGGTGGGAATTTGCAGGTTCAGCTGTTGTATTCCTCTTCACCCCAAGAAGGTTGGGTTCTAAGAAAGAGCTTTCCAAGAGTCAGGAACTACAATCTGCCTATCATCATAAGCCTTGGGGTCAAGAATCTTGGAAAGCTGTTTCTTCATATTTTATTTGTCAAAGCAAAACACAGGGCCAGCACACGGCAGAGGGAAGCCCTCCACCTTTTGAAAAGGAAACAGCATGTATGTGCAGGAGGAAGCAAGTGGTGGCCGCCATGTTGGAAACCGTTTACCAGGAAGCCTGAGAAACACAATTTTCCACATAAGCCCTCTGAGAAAGTATAGGTTTTACCCCTGCGACATGTTTTCTAGTCTAAATTATCCTACATTTTCCTTCAGAATCTAAGATAAACTTTCTTCCAGGGAACTCTGACTCATGCAAGTGGTGAATTCCTCTCATACCTGACAAAGCAACGCCTCTCCTTTGGTTTCAGTAAGTAAGACCTATCCAAGAAATATACTTCCTTGGGCTATTAAAATATTATCCTGCTAGATAATACAAGGCAAATACAGTATGTGCTGATTATCTTGTCATCAGAATGCCTCATTATGTCTTTCTCTTAATGAGGACCTTATTTGTGAGATTGCTGAGCTGTGAAATACATTCTAATTAATTTTGGAATATTAATTGGTTTTAAATATTCTATACTTACAACAAGAAGAATACAGTTCTGTGTTCAGCATAATCGATTCCATGTTGCAAGTGATTTATAGCAGTGTGTTGGCTGGCCACAGGCCACAAACATGGTGGCATCCAAAATTAAAATGACAATACAGGTAACTGAGAAACTCCATTTTATATACCAAATTAAGTTTTAATTGGAATCTCTGTTCTTCTCAAAATTGTCTGCAGCATATGGTAAATCATTTTGAAGCAAATTTCTATTAAAGGTTGTTAAATCATTCATGCTTGCATACTTTGAAAGATTAGTTTAAATGTCAAGTCTATCATATCTCTCTCCCCCATATAGATTTTCTTCTGTGATCATGTATCATGGGGCCTCTTACTGGTAAGCTCACAGTTGTTATTAAACCCAATATTCCCTTATTCTCAGACATTCCTGATGGGGACTCAATCACTACCTTCACGTCCCAGCATCATCATATCAACATACTCAGCTGACATTAGGCATAATGGTAAATTTGAAAAAATGCAGGCACAAACAAGCAGCATACACGCACAATGAGCTTTTAGTAAGTAAACACTGATTAGTAAACTAAACTGTACTGCCGCTCAGTATAGTTTAGTCACTAGGTCGTGTCTGGCTCTTTGTGACCCCATGGACTGTAGCCTGCCAGGCTCATATGTCCATGGGATTTTCCAGGCAGGAATACTGGAGTGGGTTGCCATTTCCTCCTCGAGAGGATCTTCCTGACTCAGGGATCGAACCTGCGTCTCCTGCATTGGCAGTCGGATTCTTTACCAATAGCAGCACCTGGGAAGCCCCAAAAAAGGCCTAAAGTGAATGTAAAAAATGTCCTAAATTTTTTTGATCTGATGCAAATCCACATGGAGGTGTTGTAACCTATGAGAGATTTAAGATAGCATTATTGAACAAGGAGACACATTTTTTGTAGTACACTTTATTTCAAGAACTTGCTTTATGAAAGTATAAATATACATCAAAATTCAATACCTCTGACCTTACACATTTCCTTTAGTCTTCGGCAAAGTCTGTTCCCCAACTAGCATGAATAAATATAGAGACGGAAGTACTTTTCATTGAAAAACAGAAAGTCACTAAATGGTATGTTTACTTTCCCAAAAGAACAAAAGTTCAGTGACCACCCTGACACCAATGAGAATTACCACATAAACCTTACTGATCTTTAACAAACATAATTATTGAAAGCTTTAAGAGCAGATGTTGACATTTATAGGTTACATATTAAGGATAATCTCTACAAACTGCACATCCCAAATCTCACGTTTGTTTGGGAAACAAAAGATTTCCATTGTTTCAGCTTTCTAGACCTTTCCTCCTTATACCTGATGTTTAACAGTTTATTCCTGAAGTCACCCTTCCACCTCTTCAGAGAAGATTATTACAAGATGCTACTACCATTTTGATTAAATGTGTAAACCTTGATCTCTGCAAATAAAAGACTTTTTAAAAGTAATGATCTGGAATCCAAAGAATGAACAGATGCTTTTCTTATAAAATTAAACTTATTTTTAAGATAATGACAAATGCTCTCAGATAATTGCATTTTGTGATTTTTTTAAAATTGCAAATCTATTAGCTCTACTGACTTTTCTTGAGAAATCTATTAACAACCTAAATGGAACAAGGATCAATGAGTGATTGACTCAGTAGGAACTCAGGCAGATGGCATCAATAAAACACTGAGTCGAAATCTGCCCTGAGTCACACATCAGTTTTTAGGGCTCATTTCAATGAAAAATTTTCAGCCTTTTCATCACAAGATTTAATTTTTCCTATCATACATATTTTTATGTTCTCTTCATATTTACATCCTTGTATATTAAAAAAAAAAGTCTCTTTGGGTGGACCACTTGAAACTATCACAGCACTGTTAATTGGCTATACTCCAATACAAAATAAAAAGTTTTAAAAAAATATTCTTTTGAAAGCAAGCTTTACAGCTGCACCAGTGTTTGTGATGTGGATAAAAGAGAGTGTTCGGCCATAATAAGTGTCAATAATACCACTAGGCATCTATAAACCAATCATAATGAAGTGGCATCACCAAGAGCAGGAAACCACTTCTGACCTCACTTCAAGTGGCCTCTGCAACGAAATGACAAACTGAGCTGTTGCAATCATTTACTCAGCCTGATGGTACAGGCTAATATTTATTGTATACACAGTGTACAGTATCAAACCAAATTATCGTTTTATTGAAGTAAAATATTAGTACACTGCAGTCTGGCAAAAATAGTGGAGATTCAACATATGTGTGGTTCTCTTAATCTTTCTTCAGTGGCTGAGAAAGACATGCAATTCAGGCTGATAGATTTTAAGTACCAGTTATTCTGAATTGATAATATAGATAGAATGCACTGCATCTTCAGGATGGGTAGCAAGCACATTCATATCTCTTTGTAATATCCAAATAATGGTTTATGTCCTCTGTATAACTCCAAAATGGAGGATTTGCTCAGTCCAAAGGGGCAAGACAGACGCATAACGTAAAGCAAGAACAATGTCTCAACTCCATCTTGGCAGCTGGACCAAAACACCGCAGCGTGGGTGGCGTATAAATGACAGAAGTTTATTTCTCATTCTTCTGGAGGTTGGAAGGCCAACATCAGAGCATCAGCATGGCCAGCTTCTGGTGAGAGTTCCTTTCTAGGGATCTGATTGTCGTTTCCTCGCCTCGGGGAGGAGCTACGGAAGTACTGTGAGGTCCCTTTTATTGTTTTTTTAACCATTAAAAAAATTAAAGTGTAGTTAATCTACAATGTTGTGTTAGCTTCAGGTGTACAATAAAGTGTCTGACTATAACCATCTTGGAACTGATTTGTGGTTTTATTGGCTTTTTAAATTGCAGATACTTAGCTTTTGAATATTCATAATATACAATCATGTAAATCATAGAACAGAGTTTCTAATAAATTCAATCAGAATAAATAGAAAGAGTTTTTGCCAATCTTTGAAAACAGGAAATCTTTGTCACGCTGAAACATGCTCAGCTTTATGGATGAAAACTACTGTCTTTATGACATGCCTGCATCTCAGCTTACTTAGAGCAGTAGCATGACCACACTCGAAGAGTAAACATTTGTCATGTCTGCTTAAAGTATTGTTATCGTCCTACACACGTTGGATCAAAATAAAGCTCATTTGAAGTTGAAATGGAAATTGTTGAAATGCACACAAGGGGGGCTAAGCTATCAGAGTTGACATGGTTTTGTTGACAATTATAAATAAAGTTTGTCCTTTAAATCATTTCATTAAAAATACAGAAAAGAGTCAAACAATATTGTGAGGTCACAACACGATTTATAATAGATTCTGCATTTTTCACTTCTTGAAATATAGTTACATATGTGATTCAGTATTTCTCAATTTCTCCTTTAATTTTTAAAATAGTAAACAATCAAAATACAATCAAGACATTTAATTTTTGGAAAGCAAAGAATTATGGTGGATTATATATCAACATTTTATTTTAAATAGATTCATTTGAACATCAATGAAGATGCTTGTAAGATTGTTTTCTACTCCACATTTCATTTCTTTATGTTGCCCTTCTTTGGAAAATCCGTGTTTCCAAGATCACTCTAAGTGAAAACCTGAAAGAGATATTCTTCTATATTAAAATAATTGCTGTTTTCCATTTTTGGTTTCTTGGTTTTGGTTAAATATTTCATGCTAAACATTTTTATTCCATTTTCCTTACATTTTTAAGTTTAATCGCTGCTGCTGCTGCTGCTAAGTCGCATCAGTCGTGTCCGACTCTGTGCGACCCCATAGACGGAAGCCCACCAGGCTCCTCTGTCCCTGGGATTCTCCAGGCAAGCACACTGGAGTGGGTTGCCATTTCCTTTTCCAATGCATGAAAGTGATAAGTGAAAGTGAAGTCGCTCAGTCGTGTTGACTCTTAGTGACCCCATGGACTGTAGCCTACCAGGCTCCTCCGTCCATAGGATTTCCCAGGCAAGAGTGCTGGAGTGGGATGCCATTGCCTTCTCCAAGAAAATAAATTGGCCCTGAATCAGTTTAATAACTTATATGAAGGATGACATAGTTAATTTTAAAAAGTAGTTTATAATCACTACTTTTTAAAATTAACTATTAAACTGATTCAGGGCCAATTTATTTTCTTGTATGGAGAAATTGGAAGGACTGTAACTCAACAAAATAAACAACTAACTATATAGTAAAAATAAACATTTTTCTTTCTCCATGTGATTTCTCAAAGTTTTCTTAAGACTTTGGCACCAGTGACAAAGGAACTACCATGGTCAAAATATCAATTACCATGCTTATCATATTGTAAGTGTGGGTTATGGAGAGATTTAGATAAAAGGGCTGTGATTATTTGAGAGCTTGGTTGTGAGAAAGGAGTAAATAACTGAGTACCAAACATTCAGCCTGATGACAAAAGATAAGGAAGGTAGAATTAGGAATTCAAGGCCTTAATGATAAGCATTATTTAATGTCCAATTCTTCTCATGCTAATCTGAGTCTTTGAGTATTTTGATTACTTGAGTTTTCTGTGGCCTAATCATTAAGCTATTTTTGCTTGGTAGATTTTTGCTTTACATCTATCTATGAAAAAAAGACTGTTAGCTCTGAAAAATAATGGAGCTATGAATGTGAGATGTGATGAAAAATTGTGCCAACATTTTCAATCAGATGTTATATAAGTGTATGTAGTAATTTTTTAAAAAGTATTTGAAGCTTACACAGAAAAAAAAATTACTTAAAAAAAATCATACAAGTCTGAATATAAAGTAGAAGGGATATATTTATCAATCAAAATTTGTTGTATTTCCTATAGTGTATTAAAACATCATCATTTATAACTGAACATTAAAAGAGGAAATTATATTCATGATATGTATCAATATCTGTCTAAACCTGTTTATAATAGAAAAGAACTGTATAAAATATTCTATCTCATCAATTTCAAAAATAATGTAGAAATTTAAAAATTGTATTTAAATTGATTCTGGCAGGTCAGAAGCCACATTGACTAGTAATAGCTTAAATGTGCCTGCTGTTTTGATTCAGTCGTGTCCAACTCTTTGCAACCCACCTGCCAGGCTCCTCTGTCCATGAGATTCTCCAAGCAAGAATACTGGAGTGGGTTGCCATGCCCTCCTCCAGGGCACCTTCCTGATTCAGGGATCAAACCCACGTCTGCTGCATCGGCAGGTGGGTTCTTTATTGCTACTGCCACCTGAGAAGCCCCCTTCTAAGGAAGGCCCCTAGAGTTTAGATAGAAAAATAAAATGTATAAACATCACTATCTACGTCTATGCTTATAAACCCTGTCAGTGAAAACAATGACACAATGAACACACTCTCCTAAGTTACCATCAACTTCTTGAACATACCATTAAGGAAAATCTCTAATAGTAATGTCCCATGTTTATCTTGTTTTATACTCTGAAGTTTCAAGAAATTGCATATGTAATACTATGGTAATTGTGACCAATAGTTTAGAAGTAGCAAGCATTATTATTATTTTCTTATTCTTACTACAGTTACAATTTTGGGGGTATGATATGTGAAAGTTTAGATTAAGTATAGCACCTGCCATGATTCAGGTCAAGGATTAACTCTATTAGTCATCTGGATTCAACGTCACAGTTAAATACAAGGAGATGCATCTTCTTACCTCTAGCTAAGAACTTTTCTTTTTTTGCCATCTGAATTAGCAAAGAATGTTAAAATGAAAGTAAGAAGGTCATGTTAGGACTTCTCAGTATTGCCACCAGGTGAAAGGAAGCATTTCTAGGACCCAGTGGTCTCTAATATTCTTCTCAATAAATAACAGGATAGTCATATGTAACAATTCACACTTCCATATAGAAACCTAATGATAGTCTAAATAGAACTATCGTACATATATATACATATATATTTTTTTTCTAATTTCAGTGTAGTAATTGGCCAAAATTAGCTTAACAGAATCACTTTTTCTGCACATACATACCCTCTTGGATAGACTACTAAATTCTGTTGGGTTGGTCAAAATGTATTCATTTTCCCCTACCTAACATTTTATGGAAAAACAGAACTGATATTTTGACCAACCCAATATTTTTGTCCTAATATCAGTGGCTATGTTCCCTTTACATTAGATATAGCATAACAGTAAAGATAAGTAACAGATGTCTCAGGACAATACATGTTTTCTTAAAATACTTAAATGAATATTCAACATTTACCCTATGAATATTTATAACATTTCAAATAATAATAATCTTGTTCTTGCTGTGCAAATGATCCATGTAGTCTTCATTACTACTTGGAAAAAATATTCTATATTTATTCTGTGGTTGGAAAATATATCATTCTTCAATAATCCCAGGGAGCATGCTTCTACATTAGAGCTAAATTGATTTAGTCAAATCTTCTCTAAGGACAGATGGATAAAATAACCATGCCTGAGATTAAGTAATAGCTTCTTCAGTCTAGACAGCAAAATGAGAATAAACGACCCAAACATCAAAGGAGCTGGTCCAGCAGGTGATTCAATAACAACTATTTGAAAACTCTAGGACATTTTTCTGTTTACATATAAGAAAGAATACATACTGAACATATTTTAATGTGGCCACTTTTTGTATTTCTAGAAAGAAATTATTGTAGCCAGTCTATATGGTGGAGCTGTATTTTTTATTTCATACAACTTTGCTTTAGCTTATTTAGTGGCCTCAGCAAAATACTCTCTTTTGGAAGGTTTTAAAAATCTATTTAAGAAAAATTAAATAATATATAGAGTTCTTTGGCAATCTATATTCTTCAGCGGCTCAGTGGTAAAGAATTCACCTGCTAATGCAGGAGACACAAGAGACGCGAGTTCGATCTCTAGGTTGGGAAGATCTCCTGGAGTAAGAAATGGCAACCCACTCCAGTATTCTTGCCAGGAAAATTCCATGGACAGAGGAACCTGGAAGACTGTAGTCTATGGGGTTGCAAAGAGTTGGACACAACTGAGTGACTGAGCACGCATACACGCTTATTCTTCAAACAACATTTTAAGGCTGTTTTGGTTGCCCATTAGAACAGAAAAGCACCACCATTTTCCTGGACTTTTTCTTATGCTCCCTGAATTCTAATACAACAAGTTTGTCTGTTCACTGGGTTTCATAGCATCTTGAATTGCTAATTTTGCTAGTTTTACTAGTTCATATGACCATTAAAATGTAAAAAAATGAGTCAGCATATATGTAATAATGGCCAACAAATTCTAATCTTGTAATATAAAACATATTCTATGCCCTGCAACTCCTTGGTATTTGAAGGCAAGACTGCTACTTGGCTTTTATCAGACCATGAACATTAGTTAGTATTGCCACCTGCATTTATATTCTGATCTCCCATGTAAACTTCACCCCTTAAAGCATCTTCACATGAGATTTAAATAATTCAGGTGTATATTCATTATTCTTCTAAAAAATTCTTCTTGGTGCTGCTTTTCAAGGACACGTGCTTTTTCCATCCTTAATTTTAAAATCTTGGAGGTGCTTTTCATGGTATCGTCCACATCTGGGCTTCTCACCCTTCCTTTCATACAGCAACATCCTTTGGATCATGCTTTTTGATTGGAAAGCATTTTCAATTAGCTCCTTTCAAAATTCTGGTGGGTCAGGAAGGACAAGTGCATTCAATATCAATTCAAAAGAAAAAAAATGTTATTAAGAAGCTATTATGAAGCAGACACTATTTAAGTTACCAGACAACGAAAATAAGAATGAAGTCCGTGGATTACTGTAAGGTCCCGAGCTTATCCCCTTGGCTGTGGGTCATGTCTTCTTTCTAATCCTTCTTCATGTCCCTGTTAGACAACCTTGCCGAAATACAATGGCTTAAAGATCTAAAATCATCCCTGGTGGCCACGTAAGTGTTCTCCTGCATCAGCTTGGAATATGGCTCATCTCTCTCAATTTTTTTCAACAGCATTTGTAACTCCTAAGGGTGGCTCAGTGGTTAAAAAAAAGAAAGAAAAAGAAAATCCTCTTGCCAAAGCTGGAGAGCAGGTTCGATCCCTGGTTGGGAAGATCCCCTGCAGAAGGAAAGAACAACCCATTCCAGTATTCTTGTCTGGGAAATCCTATGGACAGAGGAGCCTGGTGGGCTACAGTCCCTGGTATTGTGAAATAGTCAGACACAACTTAGCTACCGAGCATGCACACACGTAACTCCTAAATTCCACTCTGATCAGGTGGACCTGCCCGGTATCTTTCATCCAATTTGTGTTCATCATTTTCCTCCCAGTAATGTTATTTCTTTTTCCTGGAATTGTATAAAACCCTACAAATTATTTAATAATGTGACCCTCTCCACCAACTCTAGAGCGGAATGCTGTTTAATCCATCTTAACTCTTTATGGTAGGGAATTTGACATGGTTTAACATTTACTTCTTCTCCAATCATTTTATATGTTTTAGTTCTGCCTCTTGAGCTAGATTATAAACCTGTGAATATTGGGGCCTTATGGATGAGTGCTCATGTTTACCAGACACTTAGAATGTGATTTCGAGTCTACAGATATTTGCAGGATAAGCACTTGATCTTTCCAGACATCAAGGATAATGACTTAGTCCAAAGAGAAGCTGCCATAGAGGGGGTTTCATGGTGATCAGGGCACCCCACTCCAGTACTCTTGCCTGGAAAATCCCATGGACGGAGGAGCCTGGTAGGCTATAGTCCATGGGGTTGCTGAAGGTCGGACAAAACTGAGCGACTTCACTTTCACTTTTCACTTTCATGCATTGGAGAAGGAAATGGCAACCCACTCCGGTGTTCTTGCCTGGAGAATCCCAGGGACAGGGGAGCCTGGTGGGCTGCCCTCTATGGGGTCGCACGGAGTCGGACATGACTGAAGCGACTTAGCAGCAGCAGCAGAGACATAGCATATGCTGTACACGTCCTCTATGTAGTAGTCCTGAGATTATGCTCACTTTCCACAGGTATTTTTGTCCTTCAGCATAGCCAATCACAGCAAAACCACTCCCACAAAGAACTCACTATGAACTTGGGAGTAACTCCTCTTCCTCCAGCGAATCCAGGAGTTAAATCTGAATTCCAGAACCATGTGACTCATTCATATCTCCTGTTTGGTGCTGTTGTGGTATGTTTTCAAATGTAACAAATGAAAGTTGCCTTAGGACATATACATATGCCTAAGGCATTCTTTTAACCTCATTCAAATAATAATTTTTTGAAGTATGGGAAAAAAATTGATTTACATTTCTGTAAATTTGGCTTAACATAAGCACACAGGCATATTTATATTTTTCCTGTCTGTAACAATCACACCTGGTTGTACCAGTTATACTCAGAAAAAGATTAGAAACGTCAGTGGCAGTTGAAAATTGGTAGTGCAATTCCAGTTTTTACTTCTCATATTCTTTTGTACCAGCCTCAAGCATTTTGACTTCTAGATGAGCTTCCTATTACCTACAATTCATTGTAATATATAAAAAGAACATTAGTGTTGATAGAGTTTATAAAGATAAAGATGTGTCATTTTTTGTCTTTGATGAAAGAATTTGTAAGATTTCTCTCTCTTAAAATGCATCTCTTTTATCTAACAAAAATGCATGGTTTACATAGGGAACGTTTGAATGCTATGAAAATAAATTACTAGGATTTAGATACTTTTCCAGGGCTTCCCAGGTGGCTCAGTGGTAACGAATTCACCCGCCATGCAGAAGACATACTCCAGTATTCTTGCCTGGGAAATCCCCTGGACTGAGAAGCCTGGTGGGCTACAGTTCACGGGGTCAAAAAATTCAGACACGACTTACTGAGTAAACAACAACAACAAATGTCATTTCTTTCAGAAATAAATGTGTTACTGAACTATGTGGAAAGAGGTGAAAGAGCTCTTCTAGGAGCCAGAAGTTAATGAGTAAAAAGAACAAGAGAAGCTGGAGCTGTATCAGAATTAATATAAGGACTCTCCTCACTGGGCAGCTTCTTAAATTGAAAGTGTTCTCAGGTCACCATGGTTAATGAGTGTTATTTACAGGAAGTAATTTAAGTACCAACTTAACTTCCACATCATGCAGAACTGTGCCTTGACCTACAAAGGTAATAAATAAGGGTTGTCTAGATCCATAATAGAAAGCAGGGTTGCAGTGTATGTCCTGTGAACTCCTGGAAGGCACTGGTAGATAAGTAATTATTTCTTCCCCAGTGAACAAGAAGATGCCAGCCAGGAAAACCCACTCAGAAAGAAAAATAACGTTTTTGGGGTGCTCTGCTGCTGGTTCTATGAGATGTATTAACCAAGCTGAAAGTACATTCAGGTGATACGACAGCTGAGCAACCGGTTGAAGTGTGAAACATATATTAACTAGATAAAGGTTTGAGCTGGAAGAAATCAGCTTGATTTTAACGTCAGGTAAATGAGGGCACTTCTTGCTTTCGGGTGTTGTGGAGTAGCGGTGATCACTGGCCAGTGATGTCTAAGGAAAAGAGAAAGAATAAGTAAATAAACAGGTGGAAAGGGGATGTGTTTCCACATCCAGCTTTTAATGTGGGCATAATTAATGTGCTTCCACCAACTCTCCCCGAACCTGACATCTGAGTAGCAGCAAGAAGTGGAACATGGCGATTGACAATCCTCATGTCGTCTGAAGTGACAACGCACAGATAAATTCCATGGATTCCAAGAGCAGAGTTAAATATTTACATAGAGATTGTTTGGAATTTTCTAAGCTTCTCAAAAATTGATTCGTGGTCACCTCAGAGTGACTGCAAATATGCTCATTGAGTTAGTTTTTTAAATAATTGAATTGAATTCTTTATCTTACATACAATATAACCTAGAATAATTTTTCTCTTTTGTCCAGTAAGTAACTCTCACTCACTGTTAACATCTCAAAACACTTCAGGCGTCGTCTCTCCTACAAAATCTTGCCTCTCACTTCCTCTGCTTCCTCAACAGATGAAGGCAGTTTCCCTCCTCCTCTACATCTTTGCAGGAAAGATCTTCTCTATCTCCTGCCTTCTAGCAAAATTTATCACAATGTCATGCAGTGAATTTGCTTGTTTCTCTCTCTCTCTCTTTGCAATGTTGTGTGGCACATAGGTCTTACTTCCCCAGCCAGCGATCAAACCTGTCCCTTCTGCATGGGAGCATGGAGTCTTAACTACTGGACTGCCAGGAAGCTCCTGTTTTCTCTTCTTGATGAGGACTTTTCCTTGCAAGCCTGCTGCACTAGTGCTGGGGGAAGAAACTCTGTGCTTAGCAGAGTAAATGATTTTTTTAATTGATGAAGAAAACTTAATCATTTCCTTTTATTCACATTTTCTCAACATCTTGAATTTGAGCTTCCCAACTCCAATTTTCGACTTCATCAGCAGTCATATTCCCAGGGATGCGGCACATGTGTGTGCAACGTGTGTGTGCACACGTGTGTGAACCACAGGGACCCTTCCCTGTGCCGTGACTGGAAGTCGAGGGAGTCAGTCCACCAACTAATATTTCTCGGTGCATAACATGAAACATGAATAGTTGAGCAATTGTATCCTAATTTTTTCATTTGCTAAGTATGTAACCCTGGGAAGCCACTAAACTGCTCTACATGTTCATTCCTTCATCTGCAAACAGTGAGGAAAGCAATGCCCATCCCAAAGAATTACCATAACCTTAAGTAAGAGAAATTTGGGGGAAATTCTTTATAAAATGAATCACTCTATTAAAATGAGGATTTTTGTTTCAGGTACATGCCTTTAGACTTACTCTCTCATCAGTAATATCACTGCATTGCAATTAGTGTTTTCATTGCTGTATCACCTATTATATTGAGAACTTTTCAAGGCAAAGACTTTGCTTCTCTAATATTGGAGGGGTATATGGCACATGGTGATTTACTGTCTGACTCTTGGGACCCCGTGGACTGTAGCCCTCCAGGCTCCTCTGTCCATGGAATTTTCCAAGCAAGGACATTGGAGTGGGTTGCCATTCCCTTCTCCAGGGGATCTTCCTGACACAGGGATCAGACCTGCATCTCCTGTATTGCAAGTGGGTCTCCTATATTGCGGCAGACACTTTACCACTCAGCCACCAGGGAAACCCATATGACACTTAGTAGGTAATAAATATTTACTGATTAACACAGGGGTCTCCAAACTCAGAGATCTAAAGCTTGATGGTTCGAGGTTGAGCTGATGTAATAACAATAGAAATAAAATACACAATAAATGTAGTGCACTTGAATAGCCTGAAACCATGCCTCCCTGCCACCCCAGTCCTTAAAAAACTGGTCCCTGGTGCCAAAAAGGTTGAGGATCATCAGACAACAGATCCACCCAAGAATATAGAGAAAGAAAATTAAAGCATCCTTTGAACACACAGATGCCCATTAACAGCAAAAGCATAGTTGTGTGATCCCTGTCACCTGGGAAGATCACCTTGCAAGTAACATCTATTTAATTCCCCATCTACTTGATTTAATTATATTCAGCTATATTATTTGTGGCTCATTAAAATATATTTAATTAGTTTCACAAGTTAATTAGTATAGTAGTTTTAATTACCCCCTTCCAATTTGCAGTGCCAGTTGTTACATTTTGTGTCAAATATGGAAGCAATTTTGAGGATGGTCACACTAGATGAATAAAAAAAAAAGAAACTTCACAAAGTAAACTCCGCCCATTGAATGATTTAGTAACAGCTGGGGAAATAGTTGTAAACAGGACATAAAGTGAGACTTGACTAGAAAGAGGTGTTACAAGAAAACTGAGAAGTAACAGAAGTCTGAGCTTATAAGGAATGATTAAAGAAGTAGGTAGTCTTGAGTATGTGAATCAAGGGCTCTTTCTACAGTTTAAGGCAAGGAATATTATGAAAGAATGGAGGAGACAAATCCTGAAATTGGTGAAAATCTGCAGATTAAATAAACCCTTGTAAATTCATCCCCTGATATTTGAGATTACACTGCACTTTTTACTCAAACATTTGAAACTCTGAGCTCCAACCGTTGTTCTTGGCCTCAGTTACCTATATATGTACCCACATACTGATTCTATTAAGTGCATAATTATTTAACATGTACCATATGTAAGGGACTGTGCTTTCAGTATGTGAAGAATAAAACAATAGAGAGGAACATCCTGTTCCAGGATGGATAAATTTGCACACTTATCAGAACGGGAAGCAGCAAGAAGCCATATTGGTCAGACACTCAAGACAGAGGTGAAGACTAATGTTTCTGCCATGCAACCTGGCATGTGACATCCTAGTTCAGCAACCAAGGGTCAAAGGCATGGCCCCCTGCATTGGAATGACAGAGTCCTAACCACTGGACCACCAAGGAAGTCCCTCTCTCATCATTTTAATTCCTTTCATTCAAGAATCAAATTTAAGAGAGATTCAGGTTGGCACTTGTCCATCATTGAGCACCTCCATCCCTGGTACCTCCAGCCACTGAACAAAGGAAATGTTCATTTCATGAAGGCACATCAGCCAGGTAATCCCCAAAGAAACGGAAATAGATTCTGAGTAGGCAAAACCATCAACATTTATCACAATGACATTTATCATTATTCATGTCAAGTGAAATAAGCCAGACAGAGAAAGACAAATGCTGTATGATCTCACTTGCATGTATGTGAAATCTGAAAAAGTCAGACTCAAAAAAGCAGAATGTAGAATGAGGATTAGGTGGAAATGGGGACATGTAGGTCAAGGGTACAAATTTATGAATACTATATGGAGGTATAATGTAGATCATGGTGACAATAGTTGGGGCTTCCCTGGTGGCTCAAACAGTGAAGAATCTGCCTGCAATGCAGGAGACCCAAGTTGATCCTTGGATCAGGAAGATCCCTTGCAGAAGGAAATGGCTACTTACTCCAGTATTCTTGCCTGGAAAATTCCATTAACAGAGGATCTTGGTAGGCCACAGTCCTTGGGGTCACAAAGAGTTAGATATTCTCTTTATAATGGCCTCACCATAACAACCACCACAAAATGGTAATTATATCAGGTGAAGGATGTGTTCAGTTCAGTTCAGTTCAGTTGCTCAGTCATGTCTGACTCTTTGCGACCCCATGAATTGCAGCACGCCAGGCCTCCCTGTCCATCTTCAACTCCTGGACTTCACTCAAACTCATGTCCATCGAGTCGATGATGCCATCCAGCCATCTCATTCTCTGTCGTCCCCTTCTCCTTCTGCCCCCAATCCCTCCCAGCATCAGGGTCTTTTCCGATGAGTCAACTCTTCGCATGAGGTGGCCAAAGTACTAGAGTTTCAGCTTTAGCATCAGTCCTTCCAAAGAACACCCAGGACTGATCTCCTTTAGAATGGACTGAGTGGACCTCCTTGCAGTCCAACGGACTCTCAAGAGTCTTCTCCAACACCACAGTTCAAAAGCGTCAATTCTTCGGTGCTCAGCTTTCTTCACAGTCCAAACTAACTTTATTGTAATGAACATTTTCCAATATACATGTGTATCATCAAACTGTATATCTTAGATTTATGCCATGTAACTTGTCAATACCTCAGTAAAGCTGGGAAAGAAATCAGAATGGTTGGAGAAGTTTCCCCCATATTTTCTGTAGCTCCTCCCAGATAAGTGTGTATGATGCACATTTCCTTACTTGTTTAACAGATTGAAACCCCACCCCACCCCGCTATGCCCGTGTCAAATGGAAGATGTTAACTATGTGATGACCACCAACACATAGCCCTAGGGCTCCTGGAGCCTAAGGACTGAGAATGTCAACCCTGGTAACATCAGCCTGTTACCTTCCCATCAGCCAATCAGAGAACTGTGTACAATTCACAGCACACCCTGTGATGCCCCTACCCCCTCACCTGGCCTTTAAAAATGCTTTGCTTGAGACTCTTTGGGGAGCTTGAGGTTTTTTAGAGCATGTCCACCTGTCTTGTGTCTTTGCATGGCCCTGAAATAAACCTTTCTCTGCTCCAATTCTGATGTTTCAATTTATTTGGCCTCACCTTGGGGTGAGCATGGGAACTGATTCTAACAAAGATACAGAGGGGTCCAGGAAATGGAGCTTGGCTGAAATGTGTACATCTGCACAGCTCGGGCGAGCTCTTCTTGCTAGGTGCAGAGACCTAGGCAGTGATGCACCCTTTCAGTGTTTCGAGGAGTAAATGGAATATGTGTGAATAAAGGGGGAAAAAAGCATTCCTCTTAAGACTGATTTTGGTGAAGAAAGTGTTAGTTGCTCAGTCGTGTCTGACTTTTTGTGACCATATGTTCTCTAGCTCCGCTGTCCCCAGGACTCTCCAGGCAAGAATACTGGAGTGGGTTGCCATTCCCTTCTCTAGGGGACCTTCCTAACACAGGGATCAAACCCAGGTCAACTGCATGGCAGGCAGATTCTTTACCACTGCGCCGACAAGGGAGTAAATAATTGGAGAAGAGTTGTGGTCCAGGGAGTTTTTTTTTTTTTATTTTGGAGCACAGAGAAGACACGAATATGCTTGCAGCCTAAAGCGGGAAGCAGTAGAGAGGAAAGGACAGAAGCAAGAAAGAGAAATAAAGGCAGCAGCCTGCACGGGCAGAGTGGGGTGAGAGAAGGGCACAGGGCTCATTGCCCGGGTGCTACTGAGGTCAGCAGAGCATCAGCTAGACTGCAGGGCGTTAAGTCATCCTCCTCACAGCCTCCATCCATCCTTGGAGGCTAACTGCATGATAGGATGCTTTGCAAAATGTGTTTGGTGTCCTAGGGCCTCTCCCAGGAAAGCTGGGAGCTTTCTCACTTCAAAAGCTTTATTGATTTTAGCCCGTTTATATAGCACTTTTGGAGTCACTGCCTGGGTGGCTGTTCTGTGTGAGGCCATGTGGGCGTGGGTGCCACTTGGTGAAGACTCGCTTGGCCTTGCGGAGCTTGGGGCTGGGGAGGTGAGATGGGGTCCACACACTGGCAAATGCAGAGCCACAGTGCAGTATGACGTGGTCCTATATGTAACCCAGACCTGGGGCACGTTTAAAACTCCTTGGAGGGAGTTCCCTGGTGGTCTGATGGTTAAGGCTCTGTGCTTCCACTGCAGGGGGCACCAGTTCAATGCTTGGTCAGGGAGCTAAGATCCCACATGCAGTGTGGTCATTCTCAGGGTTGGGTGATGTGCTTTCCCAGGTTGGGGGCAGAAAAAAAGGTGCAGTTCACTGTCCCAACACGGTGATTCCTGAGTGCACAAACCTCATGTCAAGGGAAATGGAAACAAAGACTGGGCATCATTCCTAAACTTTCATTTTATTTTGAATTTCATCAGAGATGATTTTATAAAGCTCCCTGCAACCTACTCTCACATCAAAGAACATGAGGAATAACACTTGACTTCAAAATGAGCAGGAATCATGGACTAGGAATCATGGTGTTCCTACAAATGGTATAAATACACTTTGTGAAATGCTATTTTGTTCTAAGTACCATCTTTTGGACTCATATTGGTAGGAATATATTATCATAACTCCAAACTAGCCCAGGGGCACGAGCCTGGGAGTTCCTGTGATGGTGAAACCTTTGCATATCTGAAGAACGGACAAAAGTGGAGGAGAAGACTTCAATGGGGGACTCATTTTGTTTAACCCAATGGATTTAAAAGGAGAAATCCATAAAATTAACCCGGTTTCAACAATCAAACTAAAACCACCAAAGAGTTATAGATTTTTAGCTTATCAATTAAATACTGTATATTATTTAATATACAGCATTAAATTATATATAATACAGTATTAAATTGGCTTATCAATTAAATACTGTATATTATTTAATATACAGTATTAAATTATTTAATATACAGTATATTATTTAATATGCAGGCGGCTGCGACGGGCGTGCCAAGCGTGGCCGAGAGGAGCCACCCCACGTCCGAGGTCAGGGGCAGAAGCCGGGAGGACCCCATGCCTGAAGGGCGGCAGCCAAGAGGAGTTACCTCATGTCCGAGGTCAGGGGCAGCGGCCAAGAGTACCAGACTGCAATGGCACAGGAACAGCCGAGAGGAGCTACCCCGCGTCCGAGGTCAGGAGCGGCGGCCGGGAGGAGCAACCCCAGGTCCAAGGACCCATGGCTGCACGGGCTCAGGAGGGCCTAGAGGAGCTATCCCACACTGAAGGTCAGGAAGGGCGGTGGTGAGGAGATACCCCACATCCAAGGTAAGGAGCAATGGCTGCGCTTTGCTGGAGCAGCTGTAAAGAGATACCCCACACCCAAGGTAAGAGAAAACCCAAGTAAGACGGTAGGTGTTGCAAGAGGGCATCAGAGGGCAAACACACTGAAACCGTACTCACAGAAAACTAGTCCATCTAATCACACTAGGACCACAGCCTTGTCTAACTCAGTGAAACTATCCATGCCCGTGGGGCAACCCAAGACGGGTGGGTCACGGTGGAGAGATTTGACAGAATGTGGTCCACTGGAGAAGGGAATGGCAAACCACTTCAGTATTCTTGCCTTGAGAACCCCATGAACAGTATGAAAAGGCAAAATGATAGGCTACTGAAAGAGAAACTCCCTAGGTCAGTACGTGCCCAATATGCTACTAGAGATCAGTGGAGAAATAACTCCAGAAAGAATGAAGGGATGGAGCCAAAGCAAAAACAATACCCAGCTGTGGATGTGACTGGTTATAGAAGCAAGGTCCCATGCTGTAAAGAGCAATATTTCACAGGAACCTGGAATGTCAGGTCCATGAATCAAGGCAAATTGGAATTGGTCAAACAAGAAATGGCAAGAGTCAATGTCGACATTCTAGGAATCAGCAAACTGAAATGGACTGGAATGGGTGAATTTAACTCAGATGAACATTATTTCTACTGCTGCGTGCAGGAATCCCTCAGAAGAAATGGAGTGGACATCATGGTCAACAAAAGAGTCCGAAATGCAGTACTTGGATGCAATCTCAAAAACGACAGATGATCTCTGTTTGTTTCCAAGGCAAACCATTCAATATCACAGTAATCCAAGTCTATGCCCCAACCAGTAACACTGAAGAAGCTGAAGTTAAACGGTTCTGTGAAGACCTACAAGACCTTTTAGAACTAACACCCCAAAAAGATGTCCTTTTCATTATAGGGGACTGGAATGCAAAAGTAGGAAGTCAAGAAACACCTGGAGTAACAGGCAAATTTGGCCTTGGAATACGGAATGAAGCAGGGCAAAGACTGATAGAGTTTTGCCAAGAAAATGCACTGGTCATAACAAACACCCTCTTCCAACAACACAAGAGAAGAATCTATACATGGACATCACCAGATGGTCAACACCGAAATCAGATTGATTATATTCTTTGCAGCCAAAGATAGAGAAGCTCTATACAGTCAGCAAAAACAAGACCAGGAGCTTCTGTGGCTCAGACCATGAACTCCTTATTGCCAAATTCAGACTGAAATTGAAGAAAGTAGGGAAAACCACTAGACCATTCAGGTATGACCTAAATCAAATCCCTTATGATTATACAGTGGAAGTGAGAAATAGATTTAAGGTCCTAGATCTGATAGATAGAGTGCCTGATGAACTATGGATGGAGGTTCGTGACATTGTACAGGAGACAGGGATCAAGACCATCCCCATGGAAAAGAAATGCAAAAAAGAAAAATGGCTGTCTGGGGAGGCCTTACAAATAGCTGTGAACAGAAGAGAAGCGAAAAGCAAAGGAGAAAAGGAAAGATATAAACATCTGAATGCAGAGTTCCAAAAAACAGCAAGAAGAGATAAGAAAGCCTTCTTCAGCGATCAATGCAAAGAAATAGAGGAAAACAACAGAATGGGAAGACTAGGGATCTCTTCAAGAAAATCAGAGATACCAAAGGAATATGTCATGCAAAGATGAGCTCGATAAAGGACAGAAATGGTATGGATCTAACAGAAGCAGAAGATATTAAGAAGAGATAGCAAGAATACACAGAAGAACTGTACAAAAAAGATCTTCACGACCCAGATAATCACGATGGTGTGATCACTCACCTAGAGCCAGACATCCTGGAATGTGAAGTCAAGTTGGCCTTAGAAAGTATCACTACGAACAAAGCTAGTGGAGGTGATGGAATTCCAGTTGAGCTATTCCAAATCCTGAAAGATGATGCTATGAAAGTGTTGCACTCAATATGATGGCAAATTTGGAAAACTCAGCAGTGGCCACAGGACTGGAAAAGGTCAGTTTTCATTCCAATCCCAAAGAAAGGCAATGCCAAAGAATGCTCAAACTACCGCACAATTGCACTCATCTCACACGCTAGTAAAGAAACGCTCAAAAAAAAAGAAAGAAAAGAAATGCTCAAAATTCTCCAAGCCAGGCTTCAGCAATATGTGATCTGTGAACTTCCTGATGTTCAAGCTGGTTTTAGAAAAGGCAGAGGAACCAGAGATCAAATTGCCAACATCTGCTGGATCATGGAAAAAGCAAGAGAGTTCCAGAAAAGCATCTATTTCTGCTTTATTGACTATGCCAAAGCCTTTGACTGTGTGGATCACAATAAACTGTGGAAAATTCTGAAAGAGATGGGAATACCAGAACACCTGATCTGCCTCTTGAGAAATTTGTATGCAGGTCAGGAAGCAACAGTTAGAACTGGACATGAACAACAGACTGGTTCCAAATAGGAAAAGGAGTTCATCAAGGCTATATATTGTACCCTGTTTAGCGCTGGACTGGAAGAGACACAAGCTGGAATCAAGATTGCCAGGAGAAATATCAATAACCTCAGATATGCAGATGACAACACCCTTATGGCAGAAAGTGAAGAGGAACTAAAAAGCCTCTTGATGAAAGTGAAAGTGGAGAGTGAAACAGTTGGCTTAAAGCTCAACATTCAGAAAACGAAGATCATGGCATCCGGTCCCACCACTTCATGGGAAATAGATGGGGAAATAGTGGAAACAGTGTCAGACTTTATTTTTCTGGGCTCCAAAATCACTACAGATGGTGACTGCAGCCATGAAATTAAAAGACGCTTCTTCCTCGGAAGGAAAGTTATGACCAACCTAGATGGCATATTCAAAAGCAGAGACATTACTTTGCAAACAAAGGTTCGTCTAGTCAAAGCTATGGTTTTTCCTGTGGTCATGTATGGATGTGAGGGACTGTGAAGAAGGCTGAGTGCCGAAGAATTGACGCTTTTGAACTGTGGTGTTGGAGAAGACTCTTGAGAGTCCCTTGGACTGCAAGGAGATCCAACCAGTCCATTCTGAAGGAGATCAGCCCTGGGATTTCTTTGGAAGGAATGATGCTCAAGCTGAAACTCCAATACTTTGGCCACCTCCTGTGAAGAGTTGACTCATTGGAAAAGACTCTGATGCTGGGAGGTATTGGGGGTAGGAGGAGAAGGGGACGACAGAGGATGAGATGGCTGGATGGCATCACTGACTTGATGGACATGAGTCTGAGTGAACTCCGGGAGTTGGTGATGGACAGGGAGGCCTGACATGCTGTGATTCATGGGGCCACAAAGAGTCGGACATGACTGAGTGACTGATCTGATCTGATCTGATTATTTAATTGCTGTTGTTTAATTCTTTGTGTTACGTTCTTTAGTTCAGTTCAGTGGCTCAGTCATGTCCGACTCTTTGAGACCCCATGAATCGCAGCACGCCAGGCCTCCGTGTCCATCACCAACTCCCAGAGTTCACTCAGACTCAAGTCCTAAACGGAATTTGTTCTTATGAAATATATAAAAAACAATGTTTCATGGTTTTAAATTCTACATGACAAAATAATGTGTCACACAGTTGAAAATGAAATTTCCTTTCATCTGAAGAGTGCTTGGTTTTATACAGACTGTATTTGCACTTTTCTGATTCTTGGTTTATCTCTTCTAGACTTTATTATGCAAAGAAACATAATAAATGAGATTTCAGCCCCCTCACAATAGCCTTATCTGCTCAGTCAACCCTTCACTTCTCTTTATCAAAGCCGTTTTGGGACCTTTTGAGGGGACTAACCTGTCATAAACCATTTCTTCATCATTTAAGTCCAAATTGTCACACTTAATATTCTTCCTTTATGGTAAACAATTTCTCTGTTTTATAAGATGAATTCATAAACTACTCTAAGCTTACTTTATCTCTAAATATTTTAATGCCACTAAATGCACAACATATCACAAACAGGTTACAGAGAATTAGTTTCAGGGGATTTCTGACTCAAAGTTGAAGCCTTAGGAATTTTCAGACCATTTACCCAAACCAGAGATCTCTCAAGTTTTCAGCAACATTTTAGAAGTTTAAATAAGATTTTTTAGAAAAACCTTAGATACATGAAACTAAAGAAAAATAGAAGTTTAAATGTGTGAAACAATGAATAATATAAATATATCATTATAGAGCTAGTATAGATGGAAATGTATCTCGCCTAAAGTCATATGTTTAAGCTGCAGCCCCCAACATGACTGTATTTAGAGCTGAACCTTTATGGAGGTAATTAAGATTAAATAAGATTATAAGTGTAGGCCCCTAATCCCATAAAACTGGTGTTCTTATGTGGAGAGGAGAACTAGCTCTCTCTCCTTCCACATGAGCTCAGAGGAGGACGCAGGGCGAATGCACAAGCCAGGAAGAAGCCCTCGTCAGAAATCAAACATGTTGGTAACTCCCTCTCGAACTTCCAGCCTCCAGAACTGTGAAAAAATAAATTTATGTTATTTAAGCCACCTAGTCTGTGGTGCATTTCCATGGAAGCTCAAGACTATTATAAGTGTTCTACTCATAATGATGGTCATATACACTCAAGAACACTCCCATGATTTTGTCCCAGATAGACTAAACAGAAATTAACCGTCAAAGAACAATCCAGAAAGGCCTCCATTAGGAGCGTTCTCATTTTCATAAAACTAGATTAAACTTCTTGACCTACAGTTATGGAAATTTTACACCTGTCGAGTTGCTGCCATCAGCACACCATTTCACTGTGCAGTCCAGCTTATTCCTCACACGCAGTGGCAGGTTTGAACAAACCCTCAGTCTGAATTTGTCCTTCTCAGTTTTAACACGCTTGCTGCAACTTGGCCTCCTAGATTCATGTTATCTGTTTCTAGCTAGTATCCTCAAAACATGGGTTATTTCCAGGGCAAACTTAAAAAAAATTTTTTTTTCTTACAATATCTGTGGAGAGATGGCAAAGTGAATTTCATCTATGTCTCCTGGGTGGTGTGTTCTGTTTGTTTTCTGAGTCCTAGAAACAGGTCAGAGACCACCCCGAAACATTAAAAGGGATGGAAATAGTAGCAAAGGAATCAGCTTCTCGAAAGGTCCACCGGCTTCTTGGTAGGAGCACTTCTTTCTGAGAAACCTATTTCCATTTTGTCCTCTGGCACTCTGGACCCTCCAAGCAACGTAGAAGTTCCCAACCACACAAACTCATTCAGGTCCTGACCAGGCTCTTACCTCCCGAGCTGCTGGAGGGCATGATCCTAAGATCAGGAGCAAAGCATAAATATCCCCTCTCACCACGCCTTTTCAGCATCATACTGGAAATCTCACTATGCCTTTTCAACATCATACTGGAAGTTCTTGATAATACAAGAAAGCAAGAAAATGAAATAGAAGGTAAGCGGGCTGGGTACACATTTGTTCACAGATGACAATTACCTATGTAGAGATTTTTCGGTCTCACCTGCAGTTTTTTAGTCTACACCTGTTTAACCCTTCTGGGACAGTTTTTCTTTGACAAAGATAATCTTTCACAGGTTTAAATTTCCTAACATGAAGGACTTTTATCTCTGCCTGGCCTTAGAGGAATTTTTTTTAGAAGAATGTTTTGCTTTCATGAGTTTCTGATTCATAAGGTCTGTTTCAGAAGATAAAAGAACAGTTTCCCTTAAGTTTGGAAGCTTGTACTTCTCTGGGATTAAGACCAAACCAAAGTCCTTTAGTTTTCTCAGACTCTTAAATACACCCAAAGTCAGGCTAAATCGCATGCCAGAATACCTAAGAACTACACTAGCTGGACTGAAACCATTTTTTTAGAGATGAAATACCTTAAGGAGATTGAATTGACCTATGGGACATGAAATAAAATGATTCAATTCTCTAAATTGAGGTTCCCTTAGCTAAGCAATTCTTTTCATGCATGTCATGTATTTTTCATGCATTCAAGGGATCAATCAACAATATTAACAATAAACACATACACACTTACTCTGAAATAAAATGAAAAGTGTATTTAAAGAGTTTCTGTTTATCTTTCAGAAATCTTTCATGAGAGTCAAATCACTGGATTACACATGGCAGGCAAATTTATTTAAATTCTCTTTCCAATCTTGACAAGGATAACTACTTGTATAGCTTTAGAAAGAGGTATATTGCAATTGCCTAAAATTTTAATGTAAGAAATAAAGGAAGCTCCTTTTGAGAGGCACCTGCTAGGTAAAGTAGGAAGTGATCCATTTTTCTCTCCTTTTTCCCCCTACTTCTTTCCAGAAGTTTCTCAGAGTAGCTACTTTATTTTACTCTCAATTTAGACAAGTATGTGCTCTTGAATTCTGTGTGTGTGTTTGTGACTCCAGGGCCAATTTTGGGCAATGGACAAGATTTCCTTAAATCTATTTATCACACAGTCGGACAACTGTTTCTTATCTAATGGGAAGGAATCGGGGTAAGATAGCTAGCAGCCACTTTCATTTGGGGATTGTAATAAAAGAGACTCTGTAGAAGGTTTTTGCATCTCATTATCAGACATTCTGCTGAAGTAGTTCTTTATAATGGAAAAAAAAGGAGTCTTTCTCCTGAGACTATCTAAAGCTCCATGCTGTTCATTAACAGGGCTGAACAGAGAGGTCTTACATCTTTATTCAAAACCAACATTGGACAAGTCTTTACAGAACTTATTAGAGCCCCCTTTGTTACCCAGGCTACCTTGTTTCTTTAAGCTCGTCCTCTGGCTGTGCACAGATCACTCCAAAGAGGGCACATTCAATCTCTTTACTGTAAATGAAGATGGACTTGCCACTGAGCCAATAAGCCAGTCAGTGGGCACTGGCAATCTGGAAGTGTGTGCTGAGTTTCTTTCTTTTCATTTCTTAAAGAAGTACATTAATTAAAAAAATTTTTTTAATTAGGGCATCTGGTCCCAGGAACTGAAATTATGAAAGTGGAAAAGAGAAAATTAATATGAGGTGTTGAAACTAAAGATATTCTAATCCTATTTGGCTGTGATGAGAACAAGGTGTCAGGTGATAGGATGTGTCAGGCCAAGTTCATGGGTCAGAACAGAGTGATGCTCTTTCAGTTCCGAAAAGGAAGCATTTTCTTTTTAACAACTGAAATTAAGAACGCATTTTCAGATTCACCAGAGGATGCACAATCAACTTCATTTTACCCAGGTGAACCGGTCTCCTTTGGCCTTTTCCCTTTTGCCTGGAATACCATCCATGCTCATGAATTTTTTAAAAAGCAGCTGAAGATAACATATTTCATGTAATTACCATTGAAACTGCTGAAAATCCCACCTGAGAAAGGTTCTAAACCCATAAAAAGAGTACAGAGTGTTCACATGCTGCCAGCACGCCAGCAGCAATCACCTGAAGCCCTACTATTAAATTTAGAGAATGCCAAGGCACAGGGTCCATGCATAATGAGAAGGAAAACTCAGACTGAAAGCTGGTTTGTTTATAATACTCTGTGTTAACGTGAACACACACTCCGCTGCTCCATGGGCTATGCATGGGGGCAGTCACACGTGCTCTGATACAGGGGCAAGGGGCAAAGGGCAGGAAGGGAAGGGCCGACAGAGGATGAGATGGCATCACTGATTCAATGGAGAAGAGTTTGAGCAAACTCCGGATGATCGTGGAGGACAAGGAAGCCTGACGTGCTGCAGTCTGTGGAGTCTCAAAGAGTAGGACATGACTGAGCAACTGAACAACAGCAGAGGGGCAAAGCCTGATGACCCTCCTCATTAACTGAACAAACAACTTCACCTTTCTGTGACTGAGTTTCCTCATCTATAAAAGGGGCTCAGCAGCAATTTGCATCTCACAGAGCTGTGGAGATAAAATGAGTTACAGAATGTGCAGCACTTAGAAAGTGACTGGCACACTTCAACACTCTGTCAACTGTAATTGTTAACATTTCTGTCAACTTGGTTCAACAAGGACATAACAATCACTGCAAAAAATTTAAAAAATGCAAGTAAGTAAAAAGAAGAAATAATTATCTAGGTATATGATTTTGTGTTTCTTGGTGACAAAGTTTTTGAGTTTGGAACTTATTTTCCCATTGGAAAAGATATTATATTTTTGCTGTGGCTCAGTCGCCAAGTCATGTGCAACTCCTTGCAACCCCATGGACTGCAGCACACCAGGCTTCCCTGTCCTTCACCTTCTCCCAGAGTTTGCCCAAGTTTATGTCCACTGAGTCAGTGATGGCATACAACCATCTCATCCGCAGTTGCCCCCTTCTCCTCCTGTGCTCAATCAATTGTCCCAGAATCAGGGTCTTTTCCAATGAGTCGGCTATTATATACACATGTATGTTCAGTTCATTTCAGTCACTCAGTCATGTCCGACTTTTTGCGATCCCATGAATTGCAGCACACCAGGCCTCCCTGTCCATCACCAACTCCCGGAGTTTACCCAAACTCTTGTCTATCAAGTCGGTAATGCCATCCAGCCATCTCATTCTCTGTCATCCCCTTCTCCTCCTGCCCCTAATCCCTCCCAGCATCAGAGTCTTTTCCAATGAGTCAACGCTTCACATGAGGTGGCTAAAGTATTGGAGTTTCAGCTTTAGCATCAGTCCTTCCAGAGAACACCCAGGACTGATCTCCTTTAGAATTGACTGGTTGGATCTGCTTGCAGTCCAAGAGACTCTCAGGAGTCTTCTCCAACACCACAGTTCAAAAGCATCAATTCTTCGGCACTCAGCTTTCTTCACAGTCCAACTCTCACATCCATACATGACCACTGGAAAAACCATAGCCTTGACTAGACAGACCTTTGTTGGCAAAGTAATGTCTCTGCTTTTCAATATGTTATCTAGATTGGTCATAACTTTGCTTCCAAGGAGTAAGCATCTTTTAATTTCACGGCTGCAGTCACCATCTGCAGTGATTTTGGAGCCCCCAAAAATAAAGTCTGACACTGTTTCCCCACCTATTTCCCATGAAGTGATGGGACCAGATGCCATGATCTTCGATTTCTGAATGTTGAGCTTTAAGCCAACTTTTTCACTCTCCTCTTTCACTTTCATCAAGAGACTTTTTAGTTCCTCTTCACTTTCTGCCATAAGGGTGGTGTCATCTGCATATCTGAGGTGATTGATATTTCTCCTAGCAATCTTGATTCCAGCTTGTGCTTCATCCAGTCCAGTGTTTCTCATGATGTACTCTGCATAGAAGTTAAATAAGCAGGGTGACAACATACAGCCTTGACGTACTCCTTTTCCTATATGGAACCACTCTGTTGTTCCATGTCCAGTTCTAACTGTTACTTCCTGACCTGCATATAAGTTTCTCAAGAGGCAGGTCAGGTGGTCTGGAATCCCATCTCTTGAAGAATTT
This sequence comes from Bos indicus x Bos taurus, assembly GCF_003369695.1. NCBI lineage: Eukaryota > Metazoa > Chordata > Mammalia > Artiodactyla > Bovidae > Bos > Bos indicus x Bos taurus. The sequence continues at coordinate 5,187,721 of NC_040099.1, read as the reverse complement.
CCCACAGTTTATTGCGATCCACACAGTCAACAGCTTTGGCATAGTTAATAAAGCAGAAATAGATGTTTTTCTGGAACTCTCTTGCTTTTTTGATGATCCAGCGGATGTTGGCAATTTGATCTCTGGTTCCTCTGCCTTTTCTAAAACCAGCTTGAGCATCTGGAAGTTCATGGTTCACGTATTGCTGAAGCCTGGCTTGGAGAATTTTGAGCATTACTAGCATGTGCTGCTGCTGCTGCTAAGTCACTTCAGTCACGTCCGACTCTGTGTGACCCTATAAATGCCAGTCTACCAGGCTCCCCCGTCCCTGGGATTCTCCAGGCAAGAACACAGGAGTGGGTTGCCATTTCCTTCTCCAATGCATTAAAGCGTGTGAGACGAGTGCAATTGTGCGGTAGTTTGAGCATTCTTTAGCATTGCCTTTCTTTCGGATTGTAATGAAAACTGACCTTTTCTAGTCCTGTGGTCACTGCTGAGTTTTCCAAATTTGCTGGCATATTGAGTGCAGCACTTTCACAACATCATCTTCCAGGATTTGAAATAGCTCAATGGAATATAATTGCTTTACAATGTTGTGGTAGTCTCTACTGTATATCAACATGAATCAATCATAATTATATATATGTATATATGTGTATATATACATATGTAATTATATGCATATACATGTGTGTGTGTGTGTGTGTGTGTGTGTGTATGTATATGTATATACGCCCTCCCGCTTGAGCCTTTCCCCACCATCCACTCCCTCTAAGTCATCACAGAGCACCAAGCTGGGCTCCCTGTGTTATACAGTAGCTTCCTACTCCTTCCCCATTTGTCTAAATCTGCATTTCTTCTCTGTAAAGAGGTTCATCAGTACTATTTTTCTATTTAAGATAAGTTTCCTGCTTGCATTGTGATTTTAGCGTGTTGCCAGGTCTAAAGGAACACAAACAGTAGTGATCTTCCTGGGGGCTGGTTTATTATCAACCTGAAGAGCTGTGGTTTCTCCAGTGTACTTTTTGTTTTCCTGGACATGGATGCATTATTAAGGGAATTGTGCTTTTTATTATGTAAATCCTATAATATTTTTGTTTGATGACCTATTTTTAATAGTTTTCTTATAGTTTCATATTATTTGTATCCATGTGTATGTATCTTTCTTTTCAAAAAATAAGCTTAAATTTTGTGTATTTTATTGTATGTAACTTTTACCACAGATGGGAAAAAATGTGTAAGTACATGTTTATTCCTAGATTATATGCTTGATGAATATAATGGGTTTTCTGTTGTCTTTCACTTACTTTGCAATGCATCAGAAGATGAGATGAGTTAATAAATGGATAGAGGAATAGACGGTTCAAATATGATAAAGTAAATTTAAAAAAATAGTTATAAAATCTAGATGGTTGACATATGAGAATTCACTGTAAAGTTATTTTAGTGTTTATATAGTTTTGAAAATGTTCCTAATAAAGTGTTGAAAAACAACAGGAATCATAAACATCGTATTCACTATATTTTTCATGATTTTGTTTGGGGTACCTAAATCGTATTTTTGCTAAAATATTAACTTATAGTAAAATGATTTACACCTATAAATTTATATTTGGCCAAATTTCCATGAATAATAGAACTTCCCTACAATTTATTTTCTATTGACCACCAGACTCTTATTCCTGAATTTTTCATGGATTCCAGCAACATTCTGTTAGTTTATGTTTATTTTAAAGTAATGTTTCCTAAATAAATAAATGCATTATATATTTTCTTATAATAATATATATCAACTTTATTCCTTTTTCAGATCAGATCAGTCGTTCAGTCGTGTCCGACTCTTTGCGACCCCATGAATCGCAGCAGGCAAGGCCTCCCTATTCATCACCAACTCTCAGAGTTCACTCAGACTCATGTCCATCGAGTCAGTGATGCCATCCAGCCATCTCATCCTCTGTCGTCCCCTTCTCCTCCTGCCCCCAATCCCTCCCAGCATCAGAGTCTTTTCCAATGAGTCAACTCTTCGCATGAAGTGGCCAAAGTACTGGAGTTTCAGCTTTAGCATCATTCCTTCCAAAGAAATCCCAGGGCTGATCTCCTTCAGAATGGACTGGTTGGATCTCCATATAATTTTTGTTTCACTATAATAATTTTGCTTATGTTTTCCGAGTGAAGCAAATAATCTATACATATATATATTCTACAATCAGTTGTTTCTAAATAAACACATCTTTAATACTTAAATATTTACCTAACTTTAGTAGTCAAAGTAGTATTCTTAACATTTCTGGCAATACAGTTGATATATTTTGAAAATAATTACAATAATTTATTTACAATTTGGGTAAACTAGTAACCTTTTTCTTTTTTGCTTGATTTTGAAAGTGTCCTTATTAAAAGCTCACATTTTGTAAATTTAAATATACCCAGATCACCTAAAAAAGAGTAGCAATTTTAATTTTATAGCAGTAATTTTGTCAACCTTTTGTAACCTTACATTGATCTTTTGTTAATTTTACTATTATTCAGTAGTTTTTTTTTTCCCTAGATGTTTAAACTATTCTTGTCATGTAATATTGGTATCTGATAATTTTATTGTGATTAACATATGTTATAGGCTGAATTGTGACCCCCTTCCAAATCCATATGTTGACATCCTAACCCGAGCACTGCAGAATGTGCCAGCATTTGCAGACAGGGTCTCTAAAGAAGTAATGGAGGTAAAATGAGGTCATTGGAGTGGGCTCCACTGTGAGTCATATTCAATATGACTGATGTCCTTATAAGAGGGGACACTGGGACACAGACACGCAGGAGGGACGCCCATCGCAGGACTCAGGGAGAAGATGACCGTCAGCACGCCCGGGAGTCAGTCATCCCGGGAAACCAGCGCGCCCGAGGTCTGGGTCTTGAACTCTATTCCCAAAACGGTGGCATAAGCGTCTGCTGCTTAAGCCTCGCAGTCTGTGACACTTTGTGATGACAGCCCTGGAAAACTAATGTAGTGACTGTCATCTCTCAAATTATCACGCAAAATGAGATGTTCCTAAAATGTTTTAAAATGTTCTCAGATTTGAATATGGATGAATATATTTTACTTCTTTCGGAGAAGATACGGTGTGAAACAGCATCAATACACCATCATTTCTGATGCTCATACAGGACTCCTGACAGATGGGATGAAAACAGAAATCTCAATCTAGATTTATTTATGTTTTATTCGTGTGACAACATATCTATTGCAAAATTTTAAAAATTAATCAAAAATGGGACAGTAGGTGGTAATATTTTGTAAACTCCTGCTATCCTTATGGTTATTGTGTCTGGATATTAAAATATCCAGTGACAACATCATACACAAATTTTAAAAGTGCTGTAAATCAAACAACTTGGATGGAATGGATGAAAATGTATTCTGGAAAAAAATGTATTCGATTACTCACATTCACGCCAGAGATTTGTGTGAATAGCTTGAAGAAAATTATTTTATGTAAGGGTGGACATATGTTATATATCAAAATTAATATGTCGTTTATATAATATGCTAATTAAATATGTAACAAAATAAATGAACCTTAAAATTAGACTTTTAACTATTTCATCTGTACCTTTAGAATTTAGAAATCTATGTTCAGCAAAAGCCTTCTGTGTGGTAATGGACATTCAGTTTAAATATTTCAAATAGGCCTGTAAAAAACAAAAGGAAACAACAAATGGAAATGAAAATACACACACACACACACACACACACACACACACGTGTTATTCTAAATGTCTGATGCATTCTTTTGCCTTTATAACTAAAGAAATTGTCCAGGTTATTTTTTTTAACACAGTTGAGTAAATGTTTCAGCAAAAGATGAAAAACTGCTTGAAAATGGTTTAACTTGTGCTACCTTAAAGCCTTGCCTCTCTGTCATGTTTGCAGTTTCTGTGAGCTTTGCAATGCTGCTAAGTCGCTTCAGTCATGTCCGACTCTGTGCGACCCCATAGACGGCAGCCCACCAGGCTCCCCCGTCCTTGGGATTCTCCAGGCAAGAACACTGGAGTGGGTTGCTATTTCCTTCTCCAATGCATGAAAGTGAAGTCGCTCAGTCATGTTCGACTCTTCGAGACCCCATGGACTGCAGCCTACCAGGTTCCTCCAGCCATGGGATTTTCCAGGCAAGAGTACTGGAGTGAGGTGCCATTGCCTTCTCCAAGCTTTGCAATGGCAACAAACAATTCTAGCTTTTCTGCTTGTGCAAGTGTAGACAATAAGTGACTTCACTTTCTGCTCCTTGTTTGCTAGTGTACCACACAGGTAATGGGGAGCATTAATGGTTGGATAGTCCATTGTTTCTCCTATTTATTTGCTTTGCTCATCATACTTTTCCATTGTTCACCTAGACTTTGAAATTCCCTGACTCAGGAAAGGGAGCTGGTGGCAGAAATAAAAAAGGAAACAGAAGTTAGTGCCCCTTTTGAGCTTTCAAATATCAAGGACAAGGCCAAAGCAACAGGTTGGAAAAGCCAGCTCCCAAGACTGACTCTCCCCTTGGTCCTTCTAACCAAAGGGATAAGGGATCAGATCATCTCTTTGCCAGGGAAGAAAAGATATGGACAGTTATTGAGGCACCCAAGTAGTCTGCCCCTCCAAGAAGGGGCCTTGAGTCCTAGGGGTCATAAGCCAGGAAGCAATTTCCCAGGCAAGAATATTTAAGTGGGTTGCCATTTTACTCCAGGGGATTTCTCCTACCCAGAGATCGAATCTGAGTCTCCTTGTCTCCAGCATTGACAGGCAGGTTCTTTACTTCTGAGCCACCTGGGATGCCCAAGAGGAACACAGGTCTTGTTTAATTGAAAGGCAGGAATCATTAATCACTCTTACAGCAAAGCTGTGTAAGACTGAATTGAGGAGTTGTTCAAATACTGATATATGGTCTTCGTTGTTTAACAGCCAGGCCACCAACAATGGCAAAACCCTATGTAAACTGTAACTCTTAAGTAGTAAAGTTATTTTTATAACATGGACCCATTCAGCCAAGCCCATATCAGTGAAGCAGTTTATTAAAATAGCTACTTGTTAGACTTGAAATGGCAACCCGCTCCAGTGTTCTTGCTTGGAGAATCCCAGGGACGGAGGAGCCTGGTGGGCTGCCGTCTATGGGGTCACACAGAGTCGGACACAACTGAAGCGACTTAGCAGCAGCAGCAGCAGACTTAAAAAAAAAAAAAATCTGTTAGAGAGCCAAATGTTGTGTTTATGTTGTAGAAACAGTGGGAATCACATTCTGCCCTCTGAGCATACATTCTTTAAACTTGCAGCTAAATTGCTATGTAGTAGATAAACCACATAGAATACTTATAAATGTAATAAAATATTATCTTTTTATTTTATGACTACTGAACAGACTTTTGAGGTAGATGAAATCATATACAAAGCATTTAAGCAATGCTTTCTCCTAAATAATCTCTCCCTAATGTATCAGATGAGTGACATCCCAGAATTAATTATGTAAAGAACAGATTAGGGAATGTCCCTGGAGGTCCAGTGGCTAAGACTTCGCCTTTCAATACAAGGGATGTGGGTTCAGTCCTTGGTTGGGAAGCTAAGATCCTACATAGCTCATGACCAAAAAAATAGAAAATATAAAACATAAGCATATTGCAACAAATTCAATAAAATTTAAAAAACGGTCCTCATCAAAAAAAATAATAATAATTCTAAAAATAAAATAAAGGACACATTAGGAAACTCTGTTTCCTAACTCCTCATCTCAGACCACCACCGCTGACCCCTTCCCCATCCTTCTTAAAATCCAAACTTGTTTTTAAGTGTTTCAGAAGTGCCATCTTCTTTCCCACTTGTGAGTGTTTGCATCAGCTGCTCCATCTGCTGGAATCCCCAGTCTCTATGCACTACTTTTCCTTCGGTAGATCCTGAAAAAACATCACCTTTCTCTACTCTGCTTTTCTACCACCACCCCAGTACTCACTGCCTTGGACCCCAACTGCACTCTCTCTCTCCCCTGCTGGAGTCCAGCTCCAGCCGCCAGGAGATCAGCCTGAAGGGATAAGCGGTGTCAGCAAGAAATGATATACATGTTTATTTCAAGCATCAGGTTCTCTTTTATACTTTTTCAAAAGCATTAGATCAGAGGTTTGACATTTTCAGTTCCCCCTCACCCAGATTATTGTCTCATTGTTGCTCTTCACAGGAGAGTCCCTGCTTCATGATTCTCTCAGAATCCTGTTTACTTGTGATTACATTGTAACTCATGCTTATGTCTGGGCTTCATACCACATCCCTCAGTTTATTTCTTATCTTTCTAAATCATGCTTGCCCCTAGTATCTTAAGCTCTTAAGTATCTTAAGTAGAAGCCTAAAAAGGCTTCTAGCTATTCTTAATTATTCCTAAACCCTAAACTCAGCAAACTTCCTTTGCCATAAACATTTCCCTCAGAAACAGGTCTCAGATAACAATCCTTTCCATGCCCTCAAGCTGCAGCCTATGTGCTCATCCTGGGACATTTTTTGTAAAAATCCTTGAACAAATGTCAATGGTTACTTTATAGATTATTTTCTGGGCACAACTGCAGAAGGCTTTGTGCTTTCTCACGCTTTTCTCAAGAACAATAAGCACCTTAACATTCTTTCCAGCCAACTCAACCGAAGAAAGGAAGAAACAAGTCAGAATCACAAGAGTTAACTCCTTCATCCTAGGTCCGTGCCTGCAGAATGAGGAGAGGGGGCTGGGGCTGTGCCTCCATTTTGTCAGTAATGCCTAAGGTGGCTCCCAACACTCCCCCATCACCTGACCAATTTGCAGATTCTCAGAGTCCGTGAGTGCATTGACTTTCTTTATAACATGTATCTGATGTGGTGATTATAGTGTCTGCAGTATGGTTATGTGTTTAAGGCCTTTTGCTGCTGCTGGTGCTAAGTTGCTTCAGTCATGTCCGACTCTGTGCGACCCCATAGACAGAAACCCACCAGGCTCCCCCATCCCCGGGATTCTCCAGGCAAGAACACTGGAGTGGGTTGACATTTCTTTCTCCAATGCATAAAAATGAAAAGTGAAAGTGAAGTCTCTCAGTCGTGTCCAACTCTTAGCGACCCCATGGACTACAGCCTACCAGGCTCCGCCATCCATGGGATTCTCCAGGCAAGAGTACTGGAGTGGGGTGCCATTACCTTCTTCCAAATTAGTAAGATTCTTGATGGATCTTAATGTTCCTTCTGTTGCCATCTTAAGTCTGAGACATAGGGTAGATACACAATAAACATTTTTCCATATTGTCTTGGTCAGTCTGGGCTTCTATAACAACCTATCACAGCAGGGTGGCTTAAGCAGCAGACATTTATTTCTCAAGATCAGGGTTCTGGCAGGTCGCTGTCTGATGGGGCATTCTCCCTGGGGTGCAAACACTCATCATCTCCTTGTGCCCTCAACTGTTGGAGAGCAGAGAATAGTCCCCTCTCTCTTGTTTCTTTAATAAGGAGAACACCAGCCACATGATCAAATTACTTCTCAAGGACCCCACCTCTATCACACTGGAGATTTAAGCTTTGACATATGAATTTGAGGAGGGCGGAGCTGGAGGGTGAATAAAACCAACATGTAGCTCATAGCAATGTATTTACCATATAATGCTAAATGGCAAACAATATAAATAATCTTAAATGTTTCCATAAATCTCTGAGCTTATCATTATTCTTCAAAATGGTGAAGGGCAAAGTAGATGATTATCCTAAAAGCATTTTTGAAGTACTGAGATCTGATCAAGAAACTGGTATAGATGTGAGAGTTGGACAATAAAGAAGGCTGAACACCAAAGAATTGATGCTTTCAAACTGTGGTGATGGAGAAGACTCTTGAGAGTGTCTTGGACTGCAAGGAGATCAAACCAGTCAATCCTAAAGGAAATCAGTCCTGAATATTCATTGGAAGGATGACGTTGAATCTGAAGCTTCAATTCTTTGACCACCTGATGTGAATGAAGAACTGAATCATTAGAAAAGACCCTGATGCTGGGGAAGGTTGAAAGCAAAAGGAGAAGGGGGTGACAGAGGATGAGATGGTTAGATAGCATCACCAACTCAATGGACATGAATCTGAGCAAGAATAGGGGAGCCTGGCATGCTGCAGTCCATGGAGTCATGGAGTCAGACACAACTTAGTAACTGAACAGTAACAACTGGTAGAGAGAATGAGACACTAAAGGAAATCTTTGATGGGATTCTCCTGCCTTAGCCACTTAACCTCTCCATATCTAGTGATTCTGGAGGGTCAGTCAACCTGAAGCATCTCCCACCACACAGGGTCCAAGAAGGAGGCAGTAGGTCTGTCCCTTTCAAGTTGTCTTTGGGTATGAGAACAACAATGACCTTCATTCTTCCAAGGGAAAACCCAAATCCCAAGACAAGACTCTGAGTCTCATCTTGAGATGAGGAAGAGAGAAACACATAAATATTATTCAGATTCTAAAGAAATATTAGGGAACTTTGCCTCAGGTCATCATGGGAAAGTTACATTTCTTAAATTTAAATCTAGGGATTCACATTGTCATCCAGCTTTGCCAAAGGCTTTTCTTTTTTAAATAAGTATCATCCTTATTCCTTATTTTCAGATAATCTAACATTAGTTCATGTGTTATAATCATGTGTATGTGATTTTTCCTTCTTGTAGTCCACCTCAATTATCCACATGATAGGTCCATCAAAATAAGTTTATAGGATGTCCCTGGTGGTCCAGTGGATAAGACACTCCCAATGCAGAGGGCCTGGGTTTGATCCCTGGTCAAGGAGCTAGATCCTGCATGCTTCAACTAAAAACCTCGCATGTCACAACAAAGCTGAGATCCTGCCGGCTGCAACTACCTGTTGCAACCAAATAAATTTTAAAAAATAGTGCAACCACTATTATTGAGATGAAAATATATCATTAGAACTGGGGTTTACGATTTTACAAAATAGCTTTCGGTTCGGTTCAGTTCAGTCACTCAGTCGTGTCTGACTCTTTGCGACCCCATGAATCGCAGCACGCCAAGCCTCCCTGTCCATCCCCAACTCCCGGAATTCATTCAGACTCAGGTCCATCGAGTCGGTGATGCCATCCAGCCATCTCATCCTCTGTCGTCCCCTTTTCCTCCTGCCCCCAACCCCTCCCAGCATCAGTCTTTTCCAATGAGTCAACTCTTCGCCTGAGGTGGCCAAAGTTTTGGAGTTTCAGCTTTAGCATCATTCCTTCCAAAGAACACCCAGGACTGATCTCCTTTAGAATGGACTGACTGGATCTTCTTGCAGTCCAAGGGACTCTCAAGAGTCTTCTCCAACACCACAGCTCAAATAGCTTTATAAATATATAAAAAAGATAAATTGCAATCAGAGTTTCAAAATGATACAGTTCCTTAAAACAAACCAAAGCACTGAAGATGGAGACCGAAATTTCATATCATGGGACAAGGGACAAGTGTTGATTTGCATTTTGCCTTTTACCAATACCTTGTTCATCTTAATAAAATTGTTATACAGAAAGGTAGGGAGTGCTGAAAACAATAGGAAGAGGAGGGGAAATATGGGAAAAAACAACCTTATGTGTTAAAGTCAATATATAACAGAATATAGATGATGCAGAGGTTTCAGAAATTATAGTCTGCAGTCCTCTTTGCTTTCCTCTGTATTTTTAGCCTGACTCTCTTACACTTATGTGTATTTTCTCTAGTCCTTATGCCGATTCTTGCTCCTCTGTGTCTCAGGGTCACCTCTTGTGGGACTATAATCTAATCTTCATAGTGCCTCATCCATTTACTAATTCACAAAAATCAGCACAGCCTTCCAACCACAATTCTCATAACAAGGCAATAGATCATTTGTTCAAGGATGTGTCGTCCTATGATTCAACGTGAAGTACTTCGAGGGCAGGGGCAGGGGGTGGATCAAATTTGTCTGTAGCAAGATGGCCATAGAGCATTTCCATTAAATCCCCTCTCTGGCTCTCACTCACCATGTCTGTTTAACATAAGAACAATTCTTAGGTAATATGGTTTTTGAAATGAGGGCATCATCGTGGTCATTGTTTATTTCACCAACGAATCTTCTACTATGAAGAGGTCTAGGAAGTTACATCAGAAGGTGCCATTGAGAATGTGAGGGTAAGATACATGCTAAAGGGACTTGAAAAGACTCATATGAGTGATAGAAATAGAAAATATTATGCTTGAAAGCCATCCTTAGTTATTTTGCTTTGTTTTTTAATTACGTTTTATTGGAGTATAGTTGCTTAACAATGTTTTGTTAGTTTCTACTGTACAGCAAAATGAATCAAGCATATATATACATATATCCCCTCCCTGTTGAGTTTTCTTCCCATTCACATTACCACAGAGCATTAAGTAGAGTTCCCTGTGCTATACAGTATGTCCCCATTAGTTATCTGTTTTTATATAATGTCAATAGTGTATGACATTCTTAGTTTTTAAACACTATCTGTAAAGGTAACCACAGAAGTCAGAATAACACCAGAAAAGGATAAAACACAGTTGTATGGGCAAGAATTTCTGCATAAAGCACTAAAATTAAATACCTAAGGTGACACAAGGTAACCACAAAAATGAGAAAGAGACCATGAGAGGGGAAGTAAGCAATATGAGAATTTATTTAATGTAGCTCAGGTTAAAACCAGGTATGCAAGGAGTTGTGGATCCCTCCTTGTGTGCATGAGGGTGAAGGGCGGACACTTCATATAAGGGAATGTGGAATCAGATGCTTATTTTACTGTTGCTGTTTAACGTAGCTCTGGGAGCCACACATTTGCATTGGTCTTTTGCCAGGTTCAATCCCTGAGTTGGGAAGATCCCCTGGAGAAGGGGATGGCAACCTACTCTAGTATTCTTGCGTGGAGAATTCCATGGGCAGAGGAGACAGGCAGGCTATAGTCCAAGGGGTCACAGAGAGTCAGACTGACACTTTGGAGCCGTGGCCAAGAGGAACAAACACTGCCACCATACGGCGTGGAGTAGGCCTGGGTGCACGTGCTGGGCGTTAGCGATCAAAGCCTCCCACGTCTTTCCAGGAAAGAAGAACACATCATTATTTTTACCTTTTCCCACATGAGATCTGGCAGTGGCATGGAAAATGCTTTTTTCCCACTTGGACTTGAAAATCTTAGGCAAAATACCATCTTTCTTACGCTTTGAGCAGCCAAGTATACAATGGAACTTGAGTAATAATTGCAAATGAGACAAAACCCATTCTGTTTGTGTTCTACGGAGATAACAGAATATGCATAAAAAAAGAAAGGGGTATCTGCCTCATGACAGAAGACCGACCGTTCTTTGTAAACCTTGAATTGACTTTTTTTTTTGTCTCCTTCCAAGAACAAGGAAAGTAAAAATGCTGTGATTAAGGACTCAGCAGTGGGTGGTGGGTAAATAACATCCAGAAGGATCTACTAATGATGGTGCCTTAAAATAAGTGAAGGCAGAGTTTTGTTGGCCAGAAGCCATACCCTATAATTTTTTACGTTATATCCAAAAACTGTGGGGCATGATTCATGAAAAACAGAGAGAACAAGATGTGATGTCGGAAAGTATTCATGCCAAACAGTAAAACTGAAGCTAATTATTAACAGAAAAACCAAGTCGAGGGCTGCCCACTCATTTTCTCCTTGAGGCTGCGAACCAGATTCAGGGCAACACCTCCATCACTTCCTTACCTCTTAAATAAGGGCAAGAAGATGCATTCAAAACTAACTGTTTAAAATGTTTGGTAAAATGAGTGTTATTATACAAATGGGACTTCTGATCATTAACCTTTACATATTAGACTGATTTGTAAATTTAGGTGTTTATCTTTCTCTCCATATAATAGTTAATTCTGTAAAAACATCACTGTATGATTCTGAGTTTTAAGAAAGACTCTAGGAGAATATATATATATATGCATATATAATTAGATATATATAATACAGGTATTTATATTGTATGCACATATATATTATATATATTTATATAATATATACTTATTCTTATCAGTATATATATCTATATATTACATATATATGTAATATATGCTTATATATATATTTATAATGCACTATCTTTCAGTTTGTAATATAGATATTCAAATGCATATAGTAATTTCTCAGCACATATGTTCAAAATAAAAGATATTGGACATAGAAGTACCTAATAACATTACATGAATGTTAATACTAGTACAACTAGTAAACAAAATCATGTTATTATTAAGTGACATGAATTTAAAATTTTTTTTCAGTATAACCAAAGCGAATGTATACTTTTTCATCTTGTCCTTACCTACTAGGTCTTCAAACAATCATTGTCAGATGTTCTTGATCTTGTGGCTTACAGACATCGTTTTTTTATTTTTATTTTTTCAGACTTCTTTCTGGCAGTAGTAATCCCTAGAGGTTTTTATAGATTGGATATTCCTGGAAAACAAAGTTTTATTTAGATGTGTCATCTTAGATATAAACAAGAGTCTCTGTAGTTCAGTTCAGTTCAGTCACTCAGTCGTGTCCGACTCTTTGCGATCCCATGAATCACAGCATGCCAGGCCTCCCTGTCCATCACCAACTCCCGGAGTTCACCCAGACTCACATCCATCGAGTCAGTGATGCCATCCAGCCATCTCATCCTCTGTTGTCCCCTTTTCCTCCTGCCCCCAATCCCTCCCAGCATCAGAGTCTTTTCCAATGAGTCAACGCTTCACATGAGGTGCAAAGTACTGGCGTTTCAGCTTTAGCATCATTCCTTCCAAAGAACACCCAGGACTGATCTCCTTTAGAATGGACTGGTTGGATCTCCTTGCAGTCCAAGGGACTCTCAGGAGTCTTCTCCAACACCACAGTTCAAAAACATCAATTCTTCGGCGCTCAGTTTTCTTCACAGTCCAACTCTCACATCCATACATGACCACTGGAAAAACCATAGCCTTGACTAGATGGACCTTTGTTGGCAAAGTAATGTCTCTGCTTTTGAATATGCTATCTAGGTTGGTCATAACTTTCCTTCCAACGAGTAAGCGTCTTAGTCCTGGCAATTTTGTGATTTTTCAAAGGTTACAAAATTATCCATTTAAATATGTGAAATGCACAGGGTGGACAATATTCAGAGCCAATATAGTATTGATTATTGATAATACTGAATTCAATCTGTCAACTCAGGTGCAGGTGATAGCAGTGGCCAGGGACTTTCAGAGTCTTTTGAGGACATTAAAGGTAGCTCATTCAGATCAAAACAAATTCCTAAAGTCAATATTCATTCATTCGCTCACAAAATACTTACTGGGCTCCAAGTCATTCCAGGAATCGTGACACTGTACAGTGGACATTTGCTGCTATTTTTGTTCAGTTGCTAAGTTGTGTCCAGCTCCTTGCAGCCTCATGGACTGCAGCACACCAGTTTCCTCTGTCTTCCACTACGTCCCGAAGTTTGCTCAAATCCATGTTCACAGAGTTGATGATGCCATCCGACCATCTCATTCTGTCACCCCCTTCTCCTCTTGCCTTCAATCTTTTCCAGCATCAGGGTCTTTTCCAGTGAGTTGATTATTTACATCAGGTGGCCAAAGTATTGGAGTTTTAGCTTCAACAATAGTCTTTCCATTGGACATAGACACAGGTAAAGATAATACTAATCAAAATTTTATTTTTGTCTTTCTATATTGAAGCTACTGTATCTGAGTTATTCAGTCTGAAACTAAATGCTTAGGAATAGGCAAAATGCTGTGGATAGCATAGTTCATGCAAGGACAAGTAATTACTAATAGAAATTAGCAATTTTTAACAGAAAAGAGTCATTATGACCTAAAAAATTTTTAGAGGACTGTGGGTGGGCGGTGGGGGGGGGGGGAGGACTTTCGCTATAAAAGAGAAAATAATCAGACTTTAATGAAATTCTTGACATATTAGTTTTAAAATGGCAATGATCCTTTCTTTCACTAAAGTTTGGCAATCTTTTTAAAGAAGTAATACCTTGAATGATGCAACAAGAGGAAGCAAATAAAGAAAAATAAATATTTGTACATTTCAGTACTTATACTTGGCTATAATAGTACACATAATAATTTTGAAAAAAATTGAATTGTTTTTCAACAAGCATTTTTGTGTAGATCTTGTGCTAGGGCATGCCAAGAAAATCTACCTAAAAATTCCCAGCTACCAAAAATATCTTGATTTTTGTTAACTGCCTACTTAAAATATAGCACACTATTTACAAATGCTTTAAAGAAAGAAATTATACATTCTGAGTAACACTTCTCCTGTTGTTAAATTTTCTGTTATTTTCTGGGAAGCACTAACCCTTATTTAAAGGAGTTAATTACAGCTTGTATTTAGAAAGAAAAGAAAGGATTAAGGGAATGTTTTAACTTATACTTTAAGATTTCAGAGAAATAGTCAAATAGTGAGACTGGCCTATCAGCCTCATGTATCAAAAAATAACCTTGCATCCAACGATGGAAATACCAAGTTATCCACTCACTCTTGTTTCACATAAATGGCGCCTAGGCAAAATATAAAGTGAATGAGGAACAGGTGAACGCTTTGTACTTTGACAACCATGGTGGGCCCCTTGAAGTATACAGAAAGTGCTGACAGTAGGTAAGAATCAATAATTAGAAACATAATTCAGGGTTTCCAAACACCTTAGCATTGTTGACACGTGAAAGGGTTTGACTCCTGACAGATACAATCTTAGTGCTTATGGGCCCGATATTTTTGTCTCCCTCAAATTTCTGTGTGGATACCCTAATCTGATGGTCTCAGGGGCAGCTCCTGCATTTCTTGGTTTATGTTCCTCGCCTTCATTTTCAAAGCCAGCACAGTAGCGTGTCTTCTGTTGAGTCTAACCTTTCTGCCTCCCTCTAATAAGAACCCTTGTGAGTTTCAGCTATATAATCCAGCATAACCACCCCATCCCTTCGTTCCTTAAAAAAATTAATTGGCTGTGTTGGGCCTTAATTGCAGAATCTATATTTGGTTGTCGCATGTAAACTCATAGTTGCAGCATGTGGGATCTAGTTCCCTGACCATGGATTGAACCTGAGCCCCCTGGATTAGGAGCACAGAGTCTTAGCCACGGGACCTCAAGAGAAGTCCCTCCTTGCCCTTAATTTAATTGTATCTGCAAAGTCTCTTTTGCCATATAAGGTGAAGTATTCCAAAGTTCCATGAGTCAGGAATTGGTCATATGTGGGAGGCATTATTCAACCTGCCATATCCCCCAAACCTAAATTGAGTCCAAATTTGTCATTTGGGTTGAATGATAAGTCCATATGATGAGACTATTAGCTGATGGCTGTGCTGTTATGCAAGATTTCATCATAAGTAATGCAGTGGTATCAGCCGACTTAAAGTCATACAATGAGGCACTGCATAATGTGTAATGGATTTTAAAATTAATTAGCTTAAAATAAAATACGTGTAGCCTACCTTCAGGAAATGCAATCTGTGTTTAGATCTAGATTGTAATTTAAATGATGGCCATTATTTACCATTTAGGTTTTATTTTCAACTGAAGTATTAAAATATTCAGGTCCCCACACTAGCGTATCATCTTCAATCCTGATGACAGTACCAGCTTGAATGACTCCCATTGTTGAAGATTTGAAAAGATAAAATTTGTTTGCATCAAGGGTTACCTCCATAAATGGATTTGGAGAATTTAAGGTTCTTTTCAATTTTTCTCTATGCCAGTGGTCTTTTCAAAATACCAGCATGTAAACACTTAATCTAATGTTTCTACAGGAAGAATAGATTCTACTATCAAGCCAGTTACTCCATTTTTAAAGCTATTCCTCTTAAGTGTTAAATTGTCCAAACATTGTAAAGCCATTCCAAGGCCAAACAATTATTTCATTATTCAAATATGCAAATGAGATTTAGGCTAAGTAATTCAAACTTCTGCCCTTAATAAGAACATGTGAAGATATAAAGGTGCTATACTTTTTCTGCAAATCTTTAGAGAAAAAGCATACATAAAATGTACAGAAATGATTGCTGACAGGTGGGGAGGCATCCCAGATGCACCTACATAACAAATAATATCATGTCTTGGATTTGTTCCCATTCAATCCCATGGAATTTTATAACTTGTTTTGGATCTTGAAATAGCTTACAAAGAAGGGTTTCCTAAGCAGTTTGGTGTTGTTAAATGGTTATTATTCCTATCAACATCAAACATTCCTTTTGTTTTGTTTTTAAAGATTTGCTTCCTATCAACATCAAACATTTCTTTTGTCCTTTTTTTTAAAAAAAAAGATTTGCATTGTTCTTGACTGTGGTTTGCTCTCTGTGCACACAGATTGTTATACAGCAGGAACCTAATCCTTCAGTGCTCCAGGCAGTGGGAAAAATAAAGCCTAATAACTTGGCTTTGTTTACTTGCATTTTCAGTTAATTAAAAAAAATAAAAACAGAAACAAAACGAAGAGGGAAATCCTTTATTTTAATGCTCAGACTAATTATTTGACTCAATGATTAAATGCACATTTGCCAGTGAGGCTTCCAGATATTTAAGCAGCTGTGAAAGAACTCACAAAAATTTCAAAATGGAAAGGCAAATGGAGCAATTGCTCCCTTTGGGGGCTTTGCAGTCTGCAAACAGGGACAGTGGAGTCTGACTGTAAACAAACTGAGTGCTGTTCTCTAAACTTTCATTCGTGTAAAGTCCAGCCACTCCCCGAGTCAGGGGGTCAGAGTGTAAGTGATCTGATGCTCAGATTCTTAGGTAGCACCCATTCTGTGAAAACTCTTATTTGGATGTATAATTTTGCTTGAGTAAAGTGGCAGCTCAGTGGGTAAAGAATCCGCCTACAATGCAGGAGATGCAGTCAGATGCCGGTTCTATCCCTGGGTCAGGAAGATCCCTGAGGAGGGCACGGCAACCCACTCCAGTATTCTTACCTGGAGAATCCCATGGACAGAGGAGCCCAGAGGCTACATCCATAGGGTGGCAAAGTGTCAAACAGGACTGAAGCGACTGAGAGTGCATGCAAAGGGTACAATATCAAGACATCTGAATTAAAAACACTGTCATTTTAGATATAAATGTGTGAGTCTTCAATAATAATAGATTCTTAAAATGTCATGATGGTTTCCCTCGTGGCTCAGTAGTAAGGAATCCACTTGCCAATGCAGGAAACTCACGTTCGATCCATAGGTAGGAAAGATCCCCTTAAGAAGGAAATGGCAACCCACTCCAATATTCTTGCCTGCAAAATCCCATGGACAGAGGAGCCTGGCAGGCTAAAAAAGGTAAGTTCAGTTCAGTTCAGTTCAGTCGCTCAGTCATGTCCAACTCTTTGTGACCCCATGAATTGCAGCACACCAGGCCTCCCTGTCCATCACCAACTCCCAGAGTTCACCCAAACTCACACCCATCAAGTCAGTGATGCCATCCAGCCATCTCATCCTCTGTCATCCCCTTCTCCTCCTGCCCCCAATCTCTCCCAGCATCAGAGTCTTTTCCAATGAGTCAACTCTTCGCATGAGGTGGCCAAAGTACTGGAGTTTCAGCTTTAGCATCATTCCTTCCAAAGAACACCCAGGACTGATCTCAGATTGGACTGGTTGGATCTGCTTGCAGTCCAACGGACTCTCAAGAGTCTTCTCCAACACCACAGTTCAAAAGCATCAATTCTTCAGTGCTCAGCTTTCTTCCCAGTCCAACTCTCACATCCATACATAACCACTGGAAAAACCATAGCCTTGACTAGATGGACCTTTGTTGGCAAAGTAATGTCTCTGCTTTTGAATATGCCATCTAGGCTGGTCATAACTTTCCTTCCAAGGAGTAAGCGTCTTTTAATTTCATGGCTGCAGTCACCATCTGCAGTGATTTTGGAGCCCCAAAAAATAAAGTCTGACACTGTTTCCACTGTTTCCCCGTCTATTTCCCATGAAGTGATGGGACCAGATGCCATGATCTTCGTTTTCTGAATGTTGAGCTTTAAGCCAACTTTTTCACTCTCCTCTTTCACTTTCATCGAGAAACTTTTTAGTTCCTCTTCACTTTCTGCCATAAGGGTGGTGTCGTCTGCATATCTGAGGTGATTGATATTTCTCCCGGCAATCTTGATTCCAGCTTGTGCTTCTTCAAGCCCAGCGTTCTCATGATGTACTCTGCATAGAAGTTAAATAAGCAGGGTGACAATATACAGCCTTGACGTACTCCTTTTCCTATTTGGAACCACTCTGTTGTTCCATGTCCAGTTCTAACTGTTGCTTCCTGACCTGCATATAGGTTTCTCAAGAAGCAGGTCAGGTGGTCTGGTATTCCCATCTCTTTCAGAATTTTCCACAGTTTATTGTGATCCACACAAAGGCTTTGGCATACTCAATAAAGCTGAAATAGATGTTTTTCTGGAACTCTCTTGCTTCTTCCATGATCCAGCAGATGTTGGCACTTTGATCTCTGGTTCCTCTGCCTTTTCTAAAACCAGCTTGAACATCTGGAAGTTCACAGTTCATGTATTGCTGAAGCCTGGTTTGGAGAATTTTGAACATTACTTTACTAGCATGTGAGATGAGTGCGGTAGTTTGAGCATTCTTTGGCATTGCCTTTCTTTGGGATTGGAATGAAAACTGACCTTTTCCAGTCCTGTGGCCAGTGCTGAGTTTTCCAAATTTGCTGGCATATTGAGTGCAGCACTTTCACAGCATCATCTTTCAGGATTTGAAATAGCTCAACTGGAATTCCATCACCTCCACTAGCTTTGTTCGTAGTGATGCTTTCTAAGGCCCACTTGACTTCACATTCCAGGATGTCTGGCTCTAGGTGAGTGATCACACCATCGTGATTATCTTGGTCGTGAAGATCTTTTTTGTACAGTTCTTCTGACAGGACCGCAACTCAAACGACAAAATGTTACGATATACTTTAGATAACTTATAATACGTTTTTTCTAACTGTGTTTTGGATACAGTATATTGTCTATTATGCAAAGCATATTCAGAGTTTTTTTTTCACCTTCATGGCTTTCTAATTTTTGCCCCTGGGGAGATTTATACAAACCTTTTCAATAAAAATAATCAATCAGTTATGGCCAAGTCAATTATAAGACAAGGAATAGATCAATCAAAAGCTTACAGTAATGAATACTGGTGTGTGTGTGTGTGTGTGCATGCATTACATTCATTGCAAAAGGCTAAAGCTGAACGAAAAAAGACAACTAGAAGCCATCTAACCTTGAGTGTGTCCCAAGGACAGGAGAGTGCTGTTTTCCCACCTCCAAGCCCAACATCCTACCTGCCTAGATTCTGATGTGCCTTGCTTCTTGCTGACTCAGAGAAGGGCCCTGTTTTCATTTTCAGCAAACTACTGTACAACTTCTGAAATCTGAATTCCAACTTATCTCACTTGCTCAAAACCTTTGCTTCCACCTTTCTTTCCTTCCTCCTGGAATTTTATTGTGAGCACATAAGCATGGTCCTGTATCCACTACATTAACACAACTCCTGGGGACTTCCCTGGTGGTCCGGAGGCTAAGACTCCATGCTCTCAACGCAAGGGGTCCAGGTTCAATCCTTGGTCAGGGAACTAGATGCCACATGCAGCAACTAAGATCTGGAGCAGACAAATAAATAAGTACATGAAAATTAATATTTTTTTAAAAAAGAAAGGTCAAGAGAAAATAGCTAACATAAAAGAAAAAAAAAAAAAAAGACTACCCTTGACCACCCGTGTCTCTGAGCTTAGAGAAAACTCTACCCCTACAAGTTATGTCCATCTCCTTCTTTCCACCCTCTCCTCACCCATCTCAGGACCTAGTTCCTGATCTTTGCACATCACAGGAACTCCATAATCCAATTCCCCAGTTCTGCCCTGTTTGCCCATACAAGGCTGCTTTGGTACTTCTCCTGTTTTCAGACTCAGCATTTCCACCTGGACCAGTTCTTTCTTCTCAAAATGCTGATGCTTTTGAGATAGTACTTGGCGCTGTATTTCTTTTCCTTTTGATTTTTCTCCTCTGTACTCCTTTTAGTTATTTTGGGGGTTTTATCACACTATTTTGATCAAACTTGAAATATTAGAGTACCCTGCACTTTTTATCTGAGGTTTTCTATTCGTTTTTTTACACAAGTGATAACATCGAGACGCGTGGCTTTGAAGACTGTTAAGACTAGAGGTAAATATTCCCCAAATATCTACTTGACATTTCCACTTCAGTGTTTGAGAAGAGGCTCACGTTTAATCTATCCAAAACAGAACTCTTGCTTTCTACCACTCCTGGTCACTGCACTGTTTCCTGCATTAGACATTTCCCACTTTAATAAGGCTTCCTAGGTGGTGCAGTGGTAAAGAATCTGCCTGCCAATGTAGGAGACACAAGAGACGTGGGTTCAGTCTTTTGATTGGAAAGATCCTCTGGAGTACGAAATGGCAACCCACTCCAGTATTCTTACCTGGAGAATCCTAAAGACAGAGGAGCCTGGATGGCTACAGTCCATGGGGTCGCACAGAATCAGACATGACTTAAGTGACTTAGCGTGAATATTATATGTAATATTATTACCAACTATACGCTGAACTAATAAGCAGCAACTTCAGGAATGATTACCACTATGCAAATGGGAAAAGAAAGGATTTAGGGAGGTGGAACTTTACTGTTACTATTTCCAGTTTATTGAAAATATCCATTTCAAAGCTAATATTTCAATTTATTAAACATGAAAAATAATAATATACTAATATATATTATGTGAAAGTAACTGATTACTTCCTATATCATTTTTTGAGACTCCTAACTTAATTTTTTTCTTTTTTAAACTCAAGTACAGTTGATGTACAATATTACATAAGTAACAGGTGTATAACAGTGATTCACAATTTTAAAGGTTATATTCCATTTATACTTACTATAAAATGCTGGCTATATTCCCTGTGTTCCACAGTACACCCTTGGAGCTTATTTATGAATGTTTTATACAATAATTTGTATCTGTTAATCCCCTACTGCCTCTTACCTCTCCCCCATCCTTTCTCCCCATTGATAACACTAGTTTGTTCTCTGTATCTATGAGTCTGTTTCTTTTTGGTTATATTCACTAGTTTGTTTTATTTTCTAGATTCCACATAAAGTGATATCATACAATATTTGTCTCTCTCTGTCAGACTTAATTTAATCTTTAAAGCAGAGTTAATAGGAGTTAATTGACATAACTGCGCCTATTAACATATACACTTGATAAGCTTTGACTTAGGAATGTACTGGGAAACCATTACAGCAATCAAGATCATGAACCTTTAATCAGCAGCAAAAGTTTCCTCTTCCCCTTTCCTCCCCTTGTTTATTTTCTATGATATTAAAATAATTCATAATTTTAAGATTTTAAATAGTTTAAAGGAGGAGAAAAGGAAGCCATTGGCATGTGAAATTAAAAGTACTGGAAACGTACCTCACTGGGCTTCTACACCGGAGCAGGGGTGGGGTGAGCTGGTCCGGCTCTAGGAGGACTTTCGTAATTGAGGCTTTAACGCCTCGTGGAGCATAAGAGGCCATTGGATCACTTGCCGCTCTTCATTCAAACCTGTCCCCATTTTACCACTTTGATCTGCCGCCTTGTCCACAGAGGGGTAGGTGGCCAGGCGTTCATCACTTCTGAGAAAATGACTGTTGGACTTTCCATGCAAATCACGACTCTTCCTCTTTGGACCTTAGTGTTCTGGATTTACTCTTCATAAATGTCTTTTTTTTTAAATCCACTGTCAGGTGTTTTAGACAGATACAATTTCTCCATTTGACATTTTCTTAGCTTGGTTTTCCCACCAAACAGAACCTGAGACAGGAACAGACAGGTGTGTCAGGAAGTGGGAAAGAAGATGACACAGTCCATCCAGGTGCGCTCCTGAGCTACAGTGAAGGGCTGTCTGGCTCCGGCGAAGCCCCGCGAGACTGGACTCCTGGGCTCCGATACTTGCAATGGCGGAAAGGCTCTCCAGCCAGCCCACCCCAACAATGTAAGCAGAGAAGCAGCAGGTCAGACACCAAGAGACAGGCAGCGCCGTGGTGGTGGCACGAATGGTTAGAAGGAAATGCAGCCGGGGGATAAACGTGGTCCAGCAGAACTAAAGTTCCTTGAGAATGCGTGTGATTATATTTCATTTATTCCATGAACAAATTTAGACTGGACACTTACTGAATTGCTAAGTGATTTTTTTATCACCTTCTAGAGACAGGTAGGTTACTTTGCTAAAAAGGCACTCAATATTCAGATTGTTCTAGCTAAAATCATAAACTTCTAACATAAATGTAGGGCTTCCCTGAAAGCTCAGTTGGTAAAGAATCCTCTTGCAATGCCAGAGACCTGGGTTCAATCCCTGGGTTGGGAAGATCCCCTGGAGAAGGGAAAGGCTACCCACTCCAGCATTCTGGCCTGGAGAATTCCATGGACACGACTGAGTGACTTTCACTTTCACTTCACTTCACAAAAGTTATGTCTAGCTAGTCTAATTGTTTCTAATATGTATTGCCGTGCTGTGTGTGTTAAGTCACTTCAATCGTGTCCGACTCTTTGCAGCCCTATGGACTGTAGCCTGCTAAGCTCTTTCGTCCATGGGATCATCCAGGCAAGAACACTGGAGTGCCTTGCCATCCCCTCCTCCAGGGGGATCTTCCTAACCCAAGGAAGGAACCCATCTCTTCTGCACTGGCAGGCATAATCTTTACTACTGAGCCACCTGGGAAGCCCAATAAGTACTAAAATGTCCATTTATTAATTATACTGATTAATTACAATTAATTATACTAATTAAAATATTTCTAAAAGTTAAGTGATTAATGTTCAATTAAATAAAACATTTTATAATAATCACTATAAAAAGAAATCAACTTAACAAAAGTAAATTGATAATAAATGGACTCTTCAAGAACAATAACAATTACAATAATAATAATAATAGCAAACATCAATTGAGTGCTTCATTTGCACGATTCTTAGATCTCTAGATAGATTAAATCATTTAATACTAACAATATGGCATGAGTTAAATAGTGCTATTGTCATTA
The DNA here is from genome assembly GCF_003369695.1 of Bos indicus x Bos taurus. Lineage (NCBI taxonomy): Eukaryota > Metazoa > Chordata > Mammalia > Artiodactyla > Bovidae > Bos > Bos indicus x Bos taurus. The sequence continues at coordinate 5,164,725 of NC_040099.1, read as the reverse complement.
TTTTCAAGAATACAGAGTGATTAGTAACTTTTAAGAAAAAAATGAAATAAAAAAGTAATTTTATAAACCATTGCATAATCTTTCTTTTTCCTTTCCCATTTTAGGTTTCCTTTAGAGCTGCAGACTCTGGTAGTTAAATCATGCACACACAAGCTTGTCTAGGGGCTCAATTCCTATCCTAGCTCTGCAGCTTTGAGCAAGTTGTTCATTCCTTTAAAAGTAGCAAGTATTAAAGTTAGGTGTGAACATAGATAACATTTTATGAAAAGCAGATGCATTTCTGAAAACAAAGAAATTAACAAGAACATTGACATTGTCATATAGTCTTTGTAAATGTCCTTAGTAGAAAATATTGTAGTTGTTTAGGTGCTAAATTGTATTCAGCTCTTTTGCCACACCATGGGCTATAGCTCCCCAGGTTCCTCTGTCCATGGGATCTCCCAGGCAAGAATACTAGAGTGGGTTGGCATTTCCTCTTCCAGGGGATCTTCCCAATGCAGGGATTGAACCTCCATCTCCTGCATTGGCAGGTGGATTCTTAACCACTAAACCATCTGAGAAGCCTAGTAGCTGTAATCTTATTTCAGCTTCTGTACCTAATCTATTGATATAGTACATGATTGGCTTCTAGAAAATGCCACCATACACACATAAGAGAATGAGCAAAAAGGCAACTAACATCTTATAGTTACTGTGAAACTCATGAGCCCTGAAGGTGTCTGAGGGACTCCCCCACAAGATCTCTAGCACACACTCTAAAAACTGCTGCTAAAACACCAATATAGAGAGTTAATTTAGAAAATTCACTCAAAAGTGAAGGTCCCAGGAGGAAAACTATCAAAAAATTTATAAGATATCATCTAGACAAATCTGACAACTGATTGGCTACACTTTTCAACTTTTTGGTGACTTTTGCTTATTATACCTATGTATTTAAATCTTTTACAAAGATTTTAAAATGGTCCATCTGAGTTTCAAAAATTAATCTAGAAGGTTAATAGTATTTCCAGAAGAAAGTCATCTTCCCATGGGATATCAAGATACAAAAGAAAGAAAATATCCAAATGCTTTCAGAATTCCAGAATCCTTGATTTACTGATTTAAAAAAAGACAAAACTTAGATATTTTCTTTTGCTGTGGAGCAGAAGGAAGGTGGGTGTCAGAATTTTGTGTCTCATCATACACGTGCAATAGTTCATTAAGTTGTACGTATGAGAACCAATTAAATACTTATTATTAAAGGTCAACAGTCAGATACAAGCTGCAGAGCCTTTTTTTCCTTGATCTGCAGAAAGAACATCAAGAACCTCATCTAGAAACATTGTTTTTCAGAAGTAGGTATTTCTTAAAAAATCTAGTTTAATTTTTTCTAAAATAATGGATATCAATTTCCTTTTTTTATATGTTTCTTTCAATTAAAATGCTTAACATTGCAGAGTAAAAACATTTTCCAAGTGATTCTATTAAGAAATCAAAGATTTTTTTGGGGGGTGGGGTATTTTTGGTAATGATAATACTCTCCACCCCCAATTATCAACCATTGGTAATGACAAAAATTTAAACTCATCTTAACATGTTTAATTCAGTGGATTATTAAATTGTGTTAAGTAACTGATTCAGTTTTTATTGCTGAACTCTCTTTAATTCTGAATCACTTAAGCAGGGAAACTGTTCTCAGTGGTGTTCTTCCTGCACCCAAAAACAAGGGAAGTCACGGTAGTTTTGGGCTTCTCAGGTGGCAAGTGGTATGCTTGCCAGTGCAGGAGACATGGGTTCGATCCCCTGGGTAGGGAAGAACCCCTGGAGAAGGGCATGGCAACCCACTCCAGTGTTCTTGCCTGGAGCATTCCACGGATAGAGAAGCCTACAGTCCATAGGGTTGCACAGAGTCGGACACTACTGAAGTGCCTTAGAATACACGATGTACAGCAAACTTTGTTCTTTTCTTAAATTGTTATCTCAATTTGCTGTGTTCATTCTTCTTTTCTTTCATCTCATTTAATCTATACTCCAAGACGCAATTGAGCACTATTATATTTAAACTAGAAAGTATCACCTTGCTTTTCTCTAATTTAAAAAATTAATTTGATATTGAACTCTATGTTTTCTTATATTATTTTAGTGTATATGCCTCATTACCATAAATAAATTGTGAACTTTTAGGAAGTCAGGAGCATTATCCTAGATCTACTTATATTCTCTGAATATGGGACAGTGACTTGAATGTATTAGGACCTCATAATTTTTCATAAAAAATAATTACTATAAATTGACAATATTAGTGTAAAATATTATATTGACAAATACAAATTATGTGTAAGACTGTCCCTTATTAAGACCCAGAAGTTGCAGTCACATTTAGACAAAGGATAATTTATGGTGGTGCTATTAACATTTTCAGAGAGAGGGACTTCTATTTGAGTGATCCAGATAATCAGAGAAAATTCATCTTTTAAGAGGCAAAGTGAGTGAACTTTTAGATGAGATATAAAAAAATAAATAAATAAATGCCACTTGTCCAGAAGGTGACTGAATTTAAAAGTTTGGGTTGCCAAGCAGAATGTGGTATTTTCACAGAAATTTCACCAAGCATGTCCTTTGTGAAGCATGCCACTAATTAGGCATCTGTGAGCACCTTATGCTTGATGAATTAAGCAAAAAACAACTTCTCTTTCCTACAGAAAACACATCCACAACTTTCAAAGAAAAATTAGCCACATCTGAAGGTTTCAAGACTGTCACAGTAATGAATTTTATTTCTTACATTTAAACTGCTGAAGATGGTTAATGGTTCTGAATTATTAAAATCCATTGCAATAAGTAGTGATGCCTAACATTTACTAAATGCCTTGTTGAGAATGAACTCTTCACACTGAAAATGGTTTCAGGGTTTATTCTTACAAGGCTCCAAAGCCAGTACATGACAAAGTGGGGGTTTGAACCTAAGGCAATTCAATTTGCAGACTCTGTGAACTTAGCCATGACACTGTATTATTCAATATAAAAAAGCTATGTATATTCAATAGAAAATTTATAGCAGACTGATGAAAGTCAGACCTGAAAACTAGATTACCATTGACAATTTAGAAAAAGCAAGTATACCTTAAAAACAGTTACTAATAACATTTCATTAAGCAAGACAATCTTGTAGGAAGAGTAGCAACATGTTTGGAGTTCTTACACATTTTTTACATTTTGTAAAGGGTATACAATAAAACTTGGAATTTAAGACAGGTGGAAGGATAAAAACAAGTATATTATATTTTATTGGGTATTTATAATGAATAGAGCATTAAGATAAGTCCTTTAGAGGCTGTTTTAACTAACCCTCCCAAACCTTAGAAGCAGTTAGTACGTTGAAATCATTTTATGCAAATTTTATGTTTTTAAAAACTTCTTATTGAGCTATATGACATGTAACAGCACAGACCATAATGTACAGCTCAAAGAATTTTAACAAAATGAATACACCCATGTGACCAACCATAAAAAAAGCTGAGTGCCAAAGAATTGATGCTTTTGAACTGTGGTGTTGGAGAAGACTCTTGAGAGTCTCTTGGACTGCAAGGAGGTCAAACCAGTCAACCCTAAAGGAAATCAGTCCTGAATATTCATTTGAAGGACTGATGCTGAAGCTAACTAAGTTTCGATACTTTGACCATTTGATGCAAAGAAATGACTGATTTGAAAGCCCCTGATGCTGGGAAAGATTGAAGGCAGGAGGAGAAGAGGACAACAGAGAATGAGATGGTTGGATGGCATCACCGACTCAATGGATTTGAGTTTGAGCAAGGTCCGGGAGTTGGTGATGGACAGGGGAGCCTGGTGTGCTGCAGTCCATGGGATTGCAAGGAGTTGGACTTGGCTGAGCAACTGAACTGAACTGATGTGACCAACAGTTATATAAAGAAATATTATTGTTATAGTATATAACATAGTATTATAGTATATAACCACTTATTGTGACCCCACTTACTAAACACCAGCCTTTAAATTTAAATGTTGTTCTTTTTCAGTTGCTAAGTCATATCTGACTCTTTTGCAACCCTGTGGACTGTAGCCCACCAGGCTCCTCTGTCCATGGGATTTCCCAGACAAGAATACTGGAGTGAGTGGCCATTTCCACCTCCACGAGATTGTCCTCACCTAAGGATTGAATCTGCTTCTTCTGTGTTGACAGGCAGATTCTTTACCACTGAGCCACCAGGGAAGCCCACTTAAATATAACCACTATCCTGTTTTCCAGTATTGCAGGTGAGCTTTACCTGCTTTTGAAAATTATATCAGCAGAATCATCTTTTATACACATACATCACATACTTTTCTGAGCATAACCCTATGGAATTCAGCCATATTTTATGGCTAGCAGCAGATTTGCTATAATTTATTTATTCATTTAACATTGATGGACCATTTAGATGTTTTTAGTTTGGGAATATTATGAATAATGCTGCTATGAAGACAGTTGTACATTTTATCTTAGCTACTGCCTAATATCCTTAATCAAATGAGATTTTGTTTCATTAAAGGTTAGAAACTTTTGTCAGTGGGAACACTGGTCTGCTATAAAGTACTCAATTCTCTCTTGAAGCAGAAATCTATAGTGTTATTGTGACATCGGGTGACATTAACCACTGAGAGAGTCAATTCCTAGGCAGGTTGATAAGAAGTCTGGGGGTCCCAAGGTGATAGGGGTCTGGAATTCTCAAGGAGGAGGAAAGGACAAACTTTTTTTCCCCTCTACATTCCTTAGTCTTAATTACATAATATTTTTTTTTCTTTTCTTTAAGCCTGGAACTGATGATTATACAACAAACAACTCAGTTTAAACTCTGTACTAGGGATTATATAACAACAGTGTATCCTGATTGAGGACAGTTTCTTTTTCCTGAAAACCTTCTGATTAATCCTGATATTTTAGAATGTAAATTACAGGAGTGGGTCTGGTAGGATCTTTCTATTTTTAAGTTCTAATCCTGTTATCCTAAAATGTAAATTGTAGGAGTGGGTCTGGTAAAATTTTCACAAACTTGAGACATTCTTTTGATTTACAGTAATAACTAATTAAAAAGTATATAATTGCCTTGCTAAAGACTAGTCGGGGGTGGGGGGGTACTCTCTATCCCCTTCTGATGTCTATGTCAGAAGCTTTCTCCGCCCCTTTTCATACTTTAACAAAACTCTGCAACACAAAAGCTCTTGAGTGATCAAGCCTGGTCCCTGGTCCTGAAGCTAAATCTTCGTCTTTGGAGATCACAAATCCAACATTGTTCACCATAAGCTATCACCACCTCATTTGTATGAGAAAAATGTTGTAATCATAATATCATCCCCCAAATTTTAGTCTTAATAAATCATCAATTGTAAGTTGGTACCTCTTCCTTGGAGGTTGTAATTTGTTTATATTTTTGGCCACAGAATTGTGCTTCTTTAATTATGAAGCATAAATTCTTTTAGACCAGCTGTTTATTTGCATCAAATCATCTATCAAGAATTTGGTTTTTATGGTAGCTGTTAGTATTTAAATTGCTTTAATCAATATGAAATGCCATCCAAATAATTTCTTTGTTTATAAATCTAATATTAAAATTTATACTCAAAAGTTGATAATATTGGAACAGAAGCTGTATGTGTTAAAGTGCAACAATAAGGCCAAATAACCTTGGTATTATCTTTTACTGTTGTTCTTTCAGAGTGAATTAAAAAATCTGTAAGAAATAATGTCAAAAATTAAAAGTAGCATCAAAGTAAAATATGCAACATGTTGATAGATTTACATGCTATGAATTTTCTCGTTTACAACAAACTTGAACAAGTTTGAATTACATAGTATTTTCAGAAATGTGTATCATGGAGAGAAAAGCAACTTAGATTCCTTTTTTTATAGGTAATAAAAATAAAGTTCATTGAAATTAAATAACTGCCAAAAATACCCATCTTGCAAATGGATATGTATTTGACTTCAATATCCATGCTGTTAATCATTATACTATACCAGGCTTTTAGCCATGTTAATGGTTATGTTCCTTTGGTATATGCAAAAAACTTTGCTGAGTACCTACAAAGTTCCAGATGCTGTGGCATATCTAGGTATACAAAGATGATTAAGATGTATTGTTTACCTACATCAAGCCAGGAGGCTATTAGAGAAATTCAGAGTCTAATAAGATGTCAAGATTTGATACCACTCAAAGGACCATAACATGGATAATTGGATTTTTTTCCCAGAAATTGGTTTTTGTGACTTGGAAGTAAACCAGTGCTGTTGCAAAGGTGAACATGATTTCATTTATATAATGATTTAAACTATTTAAAAAATTAAGTATATAATCCCTCTATTTTAGCATTAGAAGTGAAGTGTTTTCCAGAATATTTCCAAGCAAAAATATTTCCACTTTCACTCTATTTTTTATCATGTCACCAAACCTGAGTCTTTTAAATTGGATGCAATACAAGTATTTGGAGATCTCTCAGTTTGCTGTGTTAATTCATACATCCGTGCACTGGTTTCTTCTTCCTCTTCCAGGAATGCATTTTATATTTGTCCATCTGGAAAATAGCTACTCATTGTTCAAGACTCAGTACACATGTCACTTCCAGGAAGACTGACTCAATCCTACATGATTGCCAATGGCACAGAATTTACTCTTTGCTATTTTAGCATATTTACCACTTAATTGCAGTAATTTGTATTCAAGTTTTCAAGGTTCATACTTCATAAATGTGAAAGTTCCAGGAGGAACATCTTCTTCAGTTTTATATTTGTAGCACATGAAACGGTTGCATTTTCCAAGCATGGTTAATTCATCAGCACTGTGTAGGTTTTAACAAATAAGTCCTCAATAAGTTTTGTTAGATTTACAAATACTGATTTCTTTTTTGAGTGATTGAAAATGGAATTGTAGTTCTGTGTCCATGTGTGCATTACTAGCTTATAGAAAGAAAATTGATTTAGTACACTTGTCTTATGTCTGCATACCCATGTTGTTCTAATTGAAAGGTGTTCTTGTATTTAGCATCTGGTTAGGTTATTGCTCCTGTTCTAGTCTTCCAGTCTCTGTCATTCAGTCAGTACATTTAGATCATTTACATTTAATGTAATTATTGATATGTTAGTGCTTAAGTCTATCATTTATTTTCTATTGTTCTTTTTGTTTTTCATTTGTAGTTTCCCTTTTCCTGCCTTCTTGTGGGTTATTTGAGCCATTTAAAAAATTTCGTTTTATTTTTTGATAGTGTCTCTTACATAGCTTATTTTGCAGTTGTTCTAGGTATTACATTATATTTGTTCAACTTATTGCAGTCTACTGGTATCATTATTTTATAATGAAACAGAGAAGTTTAGAGACAGTTGTGAGTGGAAATTATTTATAAAAAGAATGTCTGAGAACTTAATAGAATTAAAGAAAGCATGAGTTACAGGATCAGAAAGTCCATTAAGTTGACAGCAGAAAGAATAACACTAAAACTATTCTCAGACACATCTTGGTAAAAATTCAGAACATACAAAACTAACATAAAGTCTGAAAGTCACCTGAGAGAAAGGACAAATGACCTTCAGGGAAACAATATTTAGCCTGGTGGACATTTCATCAGCAGTGGAGTTTGCAATAAGAAATGGAATACATATTTAAAATGCTGAGGAAACATAACTGTCAATCTAGAAATCAATATCTAGCCAACTTACAATTAAAGACTAAGAGCAAGATAAAGACATTGGAAAACAGAGGTGAAGAAAGCCGTGCATGTCTAGTTTAAAGTGACTAAACTTTAAATTATGCAGGAAAATAATTCTGATAGATGATACAAGTGAAGTGTTGATAGTTAGGTAGCACCTTAATTACTTTGATGATGCAAGATCTTTAACTACCTTGTTTATGCACCCAGAAATAATTTTGAAAAATATGTATCACTTCACAATAAATAAAGCAAAGATCTATATCTTGTTTTCTCCTTGTTTATACATCCTATGCTATCTAGCAGAACACTGATGTTTCTCTTCTCAAGATATCAGAGAATTATTCCTTTAGCTTTTGTAGTTTGTATGATGAGTAGAACTGTAGGTGCAATTTCTATTAAGCCTGGCTTAAATGAAATTTGTAGAAATCCACTGCAATACTATCTCCAGGGACTGAAACATGCTTTTTGATATTAATTTGGCAAGACTTTTACAAATCCATTAAAAATCCTTTATTCAGAAGTTATGCTTTGTATTTTAAATCCATATACACAGGGAAGGAGCAGTTTGAAGTCAAGGATAATGGAATAAAAGAAATGGTGTAGCCCTGCACAGCCTCTGCAGCAATCTTCTGTTTTCTTTTCTTTTTTTTTAAGTATCCATGTCTCATAAGATAGGACATTGAAGTTCCTAAGAAAGTGTCTATCGATCTTAGTGGTTCGTATATGTGTGGGGTTTTAGTCAAGAGAGATTGTGTCAGCACTTCCCCAGTGGTCCAGTGGTTGACTCTGGTTTCCAATGCAAGGGGTGCAGGTTTGACCCCTGGTTGGGGAACAAAGGGGCTACATGCTGCAGCAGGTGGCCAGAAATTCAAATTAAAATAAATAAAACTGGTTAAAAGGAGAGAGACAGAAGTAGTGTCTAAATACACTAAATACTGAGAACACTGCACATCCTTGGGCCAGAGTGCTTGGCACTAAACTGAGCTATACCATGTACGTGCAGGTTGACCTTACAAAACTAGCTTTAAATTGTTTTCGGTGACATAGTTTTTTCTTTAATCAAATGGGAAATAAAAATAGTATTATTCTTAAACATATATATATGTGTGTGTGTGTTTATATACCTACACATAAATTATATACTAGAATCATACCCAATTGAAACATAGTAAATACTAGAAATATTATCAATTATCATGAAAACATACAATGCCTAGGTATATCAAGAAGAATAAAACCTAGAGAAAACAAAATAAATATTTCTTTTAGGTTCTCAACTGGCTTTCTATTCCCTTTAGTATGAATACAGCAGGGCTCCACTATATTATTTCCTGAAGCATCCTCTAAGATTCAGTGTTCCATCTCATGACTGATACTTTTAATGGAGGGATCAGACAGTGGATATTACTCCAAGTTGACATCTTCTTTTTTGTTTAAGCCAAGCACATAACCTGCACAGAAGAAAGGTCAGGTGGAGAGCTGTACAGAGAAACCCAAATCAATAATGCTATATGATAAAGATCATGTAAGAAGCATTATCACATCAACTCCACAGCCACTCTTGACATCAGCTCTTCCATGGCCATGTCCCAAGAGTCCCTAATCTCTTTCGTTTTCCACTAGGAGGTCAGATCAGCTCTTAACTGTCATCATATTTACATTAGTTAAATGATGCAGTTTCAAAATACTCAGTTAGTAGATTCTGCTTTCAGGAGAGCTGAGCCAGGTGTTAATTTGATCCTGGTGGCTATTGGTGACTCTCATTGTCCCTCCGCACTCAGGTGGCTCAGTTCATCATGTGAAAGTTGAAAGTGAAAGTTAAGTCGCTCAGTCGTGTCTGACTCTTTGCGACCCCGTGGACTGTAGCCCATCAGGTTCCTCCGTCCATGGGATTCTCCAGGCAAGAATACTGGAGTGGGTTGCCATTTCCTTCTCCAGGGGATCTTCCCAACCCAGGGATCGAACCCAGGTCTCCTGCCTTAGAGGAGGAGCCACCTCTGAGCCACCAGGGAAGACCAGTTCATCATAGGAATCCCTATCTCAGAAGGGTTCAGTTTCTCCTCTTGCAATCAGAGTCCAAACTATTTTCCTCTTTACTATGAGGCACCATTAACAGAGGCACTTCGTTCATTCTCCCCAGAGGCTGTGGGTAGGATGAGCTGTATAGTGGATTCTATATAGCTTATATATTAGGCTTCTAGGAAACAAAGTCACCACTCAACAGAGCTTTAAATTAGCATACTCAGGAAATCAAGAGCTCCCAGTGTGATTAGCATACAGCTGCTAATTATCAAGTGAAACGCTGCATCAAAGAGAGAGGGGAGTTGACTGCCGATTTGGGTGTTAACATGACATGATCATGATTTCAAACCACTTTACTTCAACATTTTGGTTATTGAACATATGTCTCTAATTTCCCAGGATGCAAAATTTTATTGGAAAGATATACAAGGCAACTATTTCTTAAAGCACATCTTAGAATTGTTCAATAAATTCTTTTGAATATTGTGTGATACACCCTTGCAGACAGCAATATGTTAAAAATTGTGCTCTTTCGTAAAAATTAATGATAATAAAGATGCTGTAGAAGCTACAAAATGCTTTACTATGTGTAGTACATACATACATAAATAACAATAATGTCTTTTTAATATAACCAGCTCCTCCAAATATGTGACCAAGAGTTTTATCTATTTAATCTTTCCAATTTACGACTTGAACACGCATCACCTTTGTTCTTAGAAATTGAGTATTTCACTTTTCAATGCCTCTGGCTGGCTCTTTGAAACAGTAAATTTTCAACAATTTTCTGCAATTTTCTCTGTTAGAAGGATAGTGGATTTATTTCCAAATTATGTTTTTGGAGAAAAAATAAAGTCTGGGCATTTGAGAGCTGCCTTTGCTCCACTCTGCCCCACGTGTTTCTGTGCAAAAGCCGTCTTCCATAATGAGGCAGGTAACGTCCCACTCTGCAGTTTTGATTGGCCACTTCTTTATGGAGGATACAGAGAACCCCATGCTTGGTTTCCCAGCAATGATTTTTTTTCATATTCACATGGTGAACCATTGTTCACAAAAGCGTAGGTCTCTAGGTAGCATGAATGGGTTACAAAAGTCTGGAAGGAAGTAATAGTTGTCCATGGCTGAGAGGTAAACTTTAAGAAAAGTATGTGGCCATGGATGAGTCTTAGAGAATTATGGAGGTTTTATGTCCTGATTGATCACTTTAAGCCAATAGTAATTTTATATGTTACTCTGTGAGAAAATGTCTTGAGAGATGTGATTGAAGTCACAAGAGTAGAAACAAAATACTCGGAAGAAAGTAGCTGTTCCAGTTAGTGTTGTTTTCAGTTGAAAATTTATAGATAGATAGATCAAAGATCTACAAAGTAATTTTAATTCCCTTTATAAAAAGAGGGGAATGTTTGTCACTTATTATTTAATATATATTTTCTATTTTCATAAGGTTTGGGGAGGAGGAGATAGAGGAGAAAGAACAGTATGAAAGATGAGGGCTGAGACAGTACCTCAAGACAGAGATCTGAGTCCTGGGGAATATTATCACCAAAAAGGACACCCATGTCAAGAGCGTGGGGACAGAGGAGCCCATTCAACCCTGGAGAAGACGGAGCCTGTGAGACCAAAGAGAGCGCACAAAAACAATGCACTCTTTTTGATACGGTTGCTTCCTGTGGGGATATAAGTTAATAATTCTGAAATAGCTCTACATGCACACTGAAACTGAGCAGTTAAATACATGAATAGCTGCGGTGGGAGCCAGAGTTCTCACTGTTGGAGTAAAAATCGTAAAGAAACTAGAGAAGGATTTTCGAAAGACCCTTGTGGTCATCAGAGTTGCAGACATCCTTATGGACTCATATTTAGCTTAATAGATACAGATGGTTAACCAGTAGTACTACGTATACATATGCACATATATGTGCTTTAGAGGCAATGATGTACTGTGACATAAGTTATTTCTAACAATATTTCACTTACCCTAATCTCAGAAGGTGCTGTATTTGATTTGCCTACAGATTTTTGTTTTTGAGATGTAAATATGAGTTCAGCACATTGTGAACCTTGAGTTTAAGTATTGTGTGTGTGTGTGTGTGTGAGAGAGAGAGAGACAGAGAGAGACAGAGAGAGACAGAGAGAAAAAGACAGAGTTTAACGGGACGTCTTTGCATTTACAGGCTTAAGTCCCGTGAATGGTTCAATTCAGGACCTATTGACTCTGATGGAGTTGACTGAATGACGAAAAAACATGCAATAAATGTTAGCACATTCTAGAGTCATTTGTCAGGGATGACTAAATCGTGAAAAACGGCAAAATAAGCTGTAATCTGTTGAATAAGTCATCATCTCTATACACCTAAATAAAAGCCTGGGGGGATATGATTTCAAACAACGGCCCCAAAGCTCTAGGAAAGATAGGATTCTCCAGTGAGCATCTAAAAGTATAGGAGAGGGAGAGCCTGCTTTGTTGACAGTAATCTAAAAACACAGATAAAGTCTTTTTAGAAAGATATTCTATTCTGCTTTACATCTTTGTAGAGAAAAACAAAAACTTTCAAACAGAATTCAGCATTGCCAGAGCTCAAGTTTGTACCTTTCTGTTTACCTGCAGTTACCTAATATATCTCTCAGGTATGTTTTCTTGCTTAAAAATGAGCATTTTATTAGTATTTCTTCTCCAAACAGGCTTATCTTTCAGCCTGCAGCCCACGCTTAGGTGACTTTGCAATTACAATTCTCTTATGTTTGCCCAATCGTGAGAAATATATCACAAATTTAAGCTGTTTCCAGTCTGTACAATACAAATGAAGTTATATTGTGGAAGACTGCTAGGGGTGTGACTTTTTAGGGGAGATTTTGGTCTGAAATAGAGGTGGATTCTGTTTCCTAACTAGTTAGTCCTGACTATAAGGCAGTGAATTCTTTTGAATACAATGTGATGGACCACTGTTGAGAAAGGTTTAAGATAAAATCCTAGTTTTTTCTTTTCAAAGTAACATTAAGTAATAATCAATTTTAAGTGCAGTGTTTTCTCAGCCTTCTGAGGTTCTTTGCAATATTTTAAAAGTATAAGTGAGATAACCAGACACAGGATAAATACTACACAATACTACTTTTATGAGGAATCTAAAATAGTCAAACTCAGAAGCAGAATGTATCATGGCGGTTGCAGGGCCTGGGGGAGGTGGGGTGGGAAACAGGGAAGTATAAGTCAAATGGTACAAAGTTTTGGTTATGCAAGAATAAGTCCTAGAGATCTAATGTACAGTATAGCACCTATAGTTAACAATACTGTATTGCACAGAAAAACATTTGCTAAGAGGGTAGGTCTCATGCTATATTTTTTAAATAAGCCAAAACCAACCAAACAAGAAGAATGACTAAGGAGTGAGAAGGAAGTTTTGGAGGTGGTACTTATCCCTTGATTGTGGTCAGGTTTCAGAGGTGTATAAATAGATCTCTAAACTTATCAAGTTGTACACATTAAATATGTCCAGTTTCTTATATATCAACTATACCTAAATAAAGATGTTTGAAAATTGAAAAAAAAAAAAAAAAAAGTATAAGCAAGGAATTGTTGTTTAGTCCTTAAGTTATGCCTGACTCTTAGTGACCCCATGGACTGTAGCCCACCACGCTCCTCTGTCCACGGGACTTCACAGGCAAGAATACTGGAGTGGGTTGCCATTTCCTTCTCCAAGGGATCTTCCCAACCCAGGGATCAAAGCTGCATCTCCTGAACTGGCAGGTGATTTCTTTCCAAAGAAATTTAATGAGGAATCCCAAGACACCAGGGAAGCCCATTAAGCAAGGAAAAACTCCCCTAAATTTTTCTCCATCCCTATGTTAAAAAGTACATTAAACACAAAACCTCAACTTTAGTCAAATTATAAGTTTCCAACAAACACACCATTCCCACTGGAAGCAAGATATTCATCAAGATAGTGATGTCTTCCAATTCCAATGATTTCTGTCTCATTCATGATCCCGAGGGCCACAGAATCTCCCTACTCACACATATAATGAAGATATGAATTAGCATGCATACAGTTTTCTTGGCATAAAGCGTACTATAAAGATCTTTGCAGAGCCACTTACGGTTTTGTTCCCTTTGCTTTTGTAACTTAAAGATTTTTTTCCTCTGGTTAATGGAACAACGCACAGTTAATAATTCCTTGTGAAAGATTTTCAAACCAGCCTTTCCCCCAGATAAAGAGCCATTTGCCATAAGGCATATACTAAAGAAGCTATTTTGGCTTATGAGGTTAAAAATCCTCCAAGATTCCCTGGACCAGTATCTTAATGGACCCTGGAATCTATGTAAAGCTAAGCTAAGATGATAAAACATTTAAAATGCTAGGTATAAGTTTTCACAGGTTTTGATCATTGCTATGCTTCAAGATTTCATGTACTCACGCCAATCTCCAAGTCATATTTTATATTCTTGTCCAGAGCACACCACTGTGATTAAGTTGCCTACTGAGACTTCCCAGGTGGCACAGTGGTAAAGAATTCACCTGCCAATGCAGGAGATATGGATTCTATCCCTGGGTCAGGAAGATCCACTGGAGGAGGAAATGGCAACCCTCTCCAGTGTTCTTGCCTGAAAAATCCCACGGACAGAGAAGCCTGGTGGACTATAGTCCATGGGGTCACAAAGAGTCGGACAAGACTTAGTGACTGAGGCTTGGTCACAAATGCCCACCCAAGGGGTGGTATGAAACCAAGGGGGTTTCATAACAGAATCAATATTGCAACTTTGCAAGCTCTATGTTTTAAGCTATGTCTTTAATGGAGACAATAAACATGTAAGAATGCACTGTTCTCCTTGAAAGATATTAGTGAGTTATATTTCTAATCAAAACAAATTATCATAACATATCATATTAGTGTGAGAAGTTATTTACGTATTGGCAAACAGAAGACAAATGTAAAAAGCTTTTTTACAAAGACTTTAAGAAAACAGCAACATAAAATTGTCAAAATACTACATTTCTATTTCTCATCATCCTTTGCTTGTTTATGAGTAAAGCTATAGAACCAGTAATCTATGATTTTGGAATAAAATTGTAAAATCCCTTTCTTACTGTTTTCTCCCCTAAATTCCCTAGAACAAAACTGATGTATAGAACAGTCTTTTGGACTCTGTGGGAGAGGGAGAGGGTGGGATGATTTGGGAGAATGGCATTGAAATACATATAATATCATATATGGAACGAGTCGCCAGTCCAGGTTCAATGCACGATACTGGATGCTTGGGGCTGGTGCGCTGAAACGACCCGGAGGGATGGTATGGGGATGGAGGAGGGAGGAGGGTTCAGGATGGGGAACACGTGTATACCTGTGGCGGACTCATTTCGATATTTGGCAAAACCAATACAATATTGTAAAGTTTAAAAATAAAATAAAATTTTAAAAAAAATAAAAATAAATAAATAAAATCAAGAATAAGAAAAAAAAACACACCTGAAATTTGTATTTACTGCTCCATAAATATTCCAAATATGACTATGTCATTAGTAAACCTCATTTCCTCACAGCATCTCCTCGGATGGAGGAACACATTTATCCATCAAATAATGACGTTTCTTTGGATATTAAGCTTTGAAAAGAACTCTGCTGTACGCCACGCTCTCCGGTCCCAGGTTGATGGAAGGAAGGCTGTTAGCTTCTTAAGGCACTCACTGAGGAGGGTGGGTGTGGAGTTAGGACAGAGGCTTGTTAAAAGGCCACAAACCTCACTGTTCTTCCTGAAATGCAGGTGTTTTTCTTAAACACATCTTGTCTGGGTTGCCGCAAGCCTTCAGTTATCTTCCAGGGTTCTGAAATAGTTGCCATTGGTGATATTTGCCAGCTTTTCCCATTGCTTTTACGGAATCGTGAATGTTCAGAGGTGAGTACTCTGCCCTTTGGCTGATGTTCGCTGAAGCGCCTCATACAGAAGGAGCCACTACCAGCTCCTCTGGGCTGGGAGGAACTTCCCACTTTCTCCCGTTTCCTACGACATCAGTATTCATTCCATGACGGTTTTCTCACCCCAACCCACACCTCTGTACATAATCTATTTATAAAATTATTTTTGTTTAAATTCTGTTCAATGCATCAAATTTTTCCTAACTGAACCATGACCAATACAGTAATAATATTCAATAGACACCAAATATTATAAACAAATGTCTACGTACAAGACAGAGTGCTAAATTCTAGAGTTATTTTAAAGAGGGCCAGAATAGATTTTCTATAACAACATAATTTTTGAACTTTGCCTCTTAATAAAATATTTCCTTTAAACCGGCTTTGCTTTAGATATAATCCATTCATGGAGATTTATTGTCCTTTAAGCAGCTGCTACTTATTAAAAAACAATATACCTACCCAAACAAAAAGAGAATAACATGCATTTGTCTAGCTAATATTGAGATTAATATTTTTCATTAGTATTTTAAATGAAATATCTGTAAACATTTGAGGAGTGAAATTATAAGTTTTATTCTAATTTCAAGTGTTTTTACTTTGAGATACAATATTTAGATAATAAATATGGCTTGATTTTTCTTAGTGAGTACTGTTTGTGTAACAGAAACATTTTGTTTGGGGATTTAATGTAAATAAAATAATTTTTTAAAGAGGTAGAGATTTCCACACAAGCACACTTGAAAGGATTTTAATTGCTACATTGTTTATAAATGCAATTCTATAATAGAAGTCTGTTTTTACAGGTACAGAAGATATACATGGTATTTTAAATGTCATTTAAATGAAATAAAGTATTTTCTGTTGTAATAATTTCAAAATACAGTATGAATACATGAATATGTGAAATAATAATATACGAGCTTTCACTGGGTGACCTTGCTAGGGAGTTACTTTTTTTTTTTGCAATACTGTGTCTTCGTTATGGCTCCGGGCTTTTCTCTAGTTGTGGAGCATGGACTACAGAGTACGTGGGCTCAGTAGTTGTGACAAGAGGGCTTCTCTAATTGTGGCATGCGGGCTTAGTTGCATGTGGGATCATAGTTCCTTGACTAGGGATTGAACCCGCGTCCCCTGCATTGGAAGGCAGTCCTTAACCATTGGACCACCGGGGATGTGCCGAGAATTACTGTTTGATGAGTACAAAGTTTTAGTGTCATAAGATGAGAAGGGTTATGGAGATGGGTGCTGGTGATGTTTGCACTACATTCCAAATATATTTAAAAGCACTAACCTGTACTTTTTAAAATGGTTAAAATGGTACAATTTTGTATTCAGTTCAGTTCAGTTCAGCTCAGTTGCTCAGTCCTCTCCAATTCTTTGTGACTCCATGGACTACAGCACACCAGGTTTCCTTGTCCTTCAGCATCTCCTGGAGTTTGTTTAAGCCCATGTCCATTGAGTCCATTGGTGATGCCATCCAATCATCTCGTACTCTGTTGCCCCCTTCTCCTCCTGCCCTCAATCTTTCCCAGCATCAGGATCTTTTCCAATGAGTCAACTATTTCCATCAGGTTGCCAAAGTATAGTATACTTTACCAAAATTTAAAAAAAAATGAGGGTAAAAGTCATGGGAAAAATTATATTCATATGAAACAATGTAATATTCATAAAGGGAGCTTTCAAATAAAAAATACAATTATCAAAATATAAAATCCAGTAGAGAGTGAAAAACCAATAGCCTCTAAAGAAAACTGGATTAGTAATACAAAGATCAGCACAGCAATTTTTTGAAAACTAATTGAAAATAAAGAAAAACAATAAAATATACATGTGTTATAGATCCTCAAGGCTCCATTTGCAAATAATATGAATTCTATTCGGACTTTATAAGAGCAAAATTCAACAAAATGAAAGTAGATACTCTGAAAAATAACTTGGCTCTTGAGATGCATATGAGTCATCAAGTACCTAGGTAAAATTTTTTAACAATAGATTCATATCTGGGCACTTCTTAGTACTTTTTAAAAAACATTCAAGGTTATAAAAAACACATATGTGTTGTAAAAGACACAAAAAAGTACACATAAAAATACAGACAAAGAGTTGCCTACAATGGAAGAAGAAAGCAGAACTGGTATTCTTCCTTTTGCCTTCTGGCATCTCTATATTCTTTGAGTTGTTCATTTTCACCTGCTAACTCCTGTTGGACTCTTTTGCGGCCCCATGAACTGCAGCCCACCAGGCTCCTCTGTCCATGGGATTCTCCAGGCAAGAACACTGGAGTGGGTTGCCATTTCCTTCTCCAGGTGATTGTCCCAACCCAGGAATCAAATAGGGGTCTCTTATAATCTCCTGCATTGCAAGAAGATTCTCTACCATGAGCTACCAGGGAAGTATTCTTTGAGACATCCATACAATTTTCAAATCTTACACACTGAACATTCTTTCAGTACAGGGTTGGGGTCAAGTACATGACCCCTGCATCAGCTCATCTTGGGTTTGTTTCCAGTGAGGCTGCTACCGTGTATACAAGATCTATATTCCTTAGGAGCTTGAGCTTATTCACCATCAAAATGTGTGGATACACAGCTTATGTGTTATGAGGTTGTTATCAAAATTAATTGAGATGACACGTCATCAGAAGCTCACATGAGCTGGAGACACAGCTGACCTGTTACAGGTCAGAGTACAGAGGAGCCCATTGAAACAACAAACCAACAAAGAAAGAGTTAATCCTTGAATTACTTACTGCAGTGATACAAGCAAGAGGGAAACATCTGAGAAAGCACTGACTCCTGCTTTGGGATGGTGCACAGACACCGGGGGGTCATCTCACTGTTGAAGGAGACTGAACAAAAGCCCGGGCTTCCCAGGTGGCACAGTGGTAAGGAATTTGCCTGGCGGTGCAGGAGGCACAAGAAACATGGGTTCAACCCGTGGGTGGGAAAGATGCTCTGGAGGAGGAAATGGCAACCCATTCCAGTATTCTTGCCTAGGAAATCCTATGGACAGAGGAGCCTGGAGAGCTGCAGTCAGTGGGGTCGCAAAGGTTCAGGCAGAACTGAGTGACTGAGCCTGAACAAACGTCCTTGCAGTTTTAAGGAACCTGGAGGCATCAGGTGAATGGAAGGTGAGGCGGAAGGGCTAAGAGTGGGAAAGCCCTGGGACTGAGTCAGAGTGGGGAATAATGACTTTATTCTTCCAGGAAACCAGAAAACCAATGCTTGTTTGTTCCAAGTGGCTCCCAGGAGATTAGAGTGACTAGTCCTGTTGGTCTCTAGAGGTGGGGTAAATTTCCACTGACCCATCGTTGCTGAGGAGATTACTGTTCACCCACACCCATCAGCTTCCAGATGCAGGTGAGTTAGAATTTGCCCAATCCTCAGTGGCAGCAGTGAAAGTTTGCGGTTAAATTCCTCCCAGAAGAAACTGAGACCTCGGCATTTTCTCATGGTCCCTCTGTGCTGAGCCCCTGGGGAAGGCGGCGGGGAATACTCCTGTCTGCTCAGAAACTGCCTGTCTGTTTTATGCAATCCTGGTGGTGTCATTGGCTTTTATTTCTATTTATTGTTTAAAATATTTATTTGGTAGTGTCGGATCTTACTTGTGGCTCATGGGGTCTTTATCTGCAGCACACAGAATCTTTTTAGTTGCAGCATGTGGGATTTAGTTCCCTGACCACGGATTGAACCCAGGCTCCCTGCATTGGGCACAAGTCTTAGCCACGGGACCACCAGGAAGTCCCCACTGGCTTTTAGAGCTGGCGGATGTGGGAGCCAGTGTCCCTGGTGACACCCAAATAAACTGGAGTGTTGGATGTGTGTTTCATATCCTCTTTGCTCCTCAGGGAGAAGCTGGGAGTTGGGGGTCCCTCTCAACTGGGAAGTGCAGTGCCCGGGGAGGGTTTGGGTAGCTGAGTTTGTCTCACATTTTCCCGCCCGCTTCAATGGGGCTACTTTCTCAGTCACTGGATGTGCAGTTGTCTCTCAACTGGTTTCTGAATTCCTCTCAGAGGGGATTTATCTGCATGTAGCTGCATACTTGGTGTGCCTGTAGGAAGAACAAGAGTCAGGAGTGTCCTAGTCCTCCGTCTTGCACCATTTCTGTCTTTTTCTCCTAAGACCTTCAACTGATTGCATGAGGCCCACCCACCTTTTGGGCAAGGATATTATAGAGTGGATGAGGATAATATGCTTTACTCACTGTCAACTAATTTAAATGTTAATCCCATCTAGAAAATACCTCCACAACACATCTTCTGGTATTTGATTAAATATCTGGGTACTTAATCAAATGGACACACCAAATTAGCCAGCATGGTGAGGAAGTCTGTATTGGAATTCTGCTTGTTATTAGAGCTCCTATTAATATCTACTATTTCTTAAATTATTTTCATTTCCATCAACAAAGTATTAGAATATTCTGTCTGTTAGGGACAGAAAAGTGAACCAATCATAATATGTATATGTAAATATATTCACACATAAGATAAAACTGTATGGAGAGACTGTTTCTTGTGATAATAGAAAGCTATCATCTTTGTGAAGTGAAGAGAAAGTCGTTAAGTCTTGTCCAGCTCTTTGCAACCCCATGGACTAGAGTCCATGGAATTTTCCAGGCCAGAATACTGGACTTACTTTCCCTTCTCCAGGGGATCTTCTCAACCCAGGGATTGAACCCAGGTCTTCCACATTGCAGGCAGAATCTTTACCAGCTGAGCCACAAGGGAAGCCCAAGAATACTAGAGTGGGTCGCCTTTCCTTTCTCCAGGGGATCTTCCCAACCCAGGGATCAAACTGGGGTCTCCTGCTCTGCAGGCAGATTTTTTACCAGCTGAGCTTGCAACTGATTATTCTTAATCAATTCAGTTAACTGTGAGGCCACCTGTGAGCACACCTTATGAGGTTGGCACCTAACAAATTAGGCAAAAATTGAACACAAATTTTGAGAAAAATCAATTAATTGAAATGTCAGTTCCTTTTACCAGAGATTTCTCAAGACCTAAAATATAATATGATTTGCTTTATTAATTTGAAGGACATGAACATATACAAGCCTAAGAAGTGAAGTGACACATGTTAAATAGTATTTTAAGCTATTTTGCAATATTCACAAGTTGCCATTATTTTATAAATCATGGAAACTTACTCTGCAACATGGCCTGGGATCTTGCGGTTACCGAAGAGAAGGCTTTGGTTTAAAGAGCATCCTGATAAAGGCCTTTCTTTCGTTCCTCACCTGACTACAGTACGGGCTGCCTCTTGGACCTGCTGAGGGATGTGGGAAGCCCTCCTCTGGCACGCGGCCCGCAGAGTGAGCCGTACAGTAAGGAGACAGAGAGCCCAAGGGAGATGAGAAAAGGTGCGAGACGTCCTGAGTGGACCCCACACTTGCTTTATGTCATAATCTGAAGGGGGCTCCAAATGCCTCACTTTGTGTTTGATGGCTGAGCCTGTCTGGGAAGGACGGCTGCCCTTTGCGGGTGGGGTGGCTTTCCTGTTGGCTGGGTTTTACCCTCCTGTTCTCAGGGACACCTTTGAAACGTGCACACAGCTGCTCGCTCCGTGATTATATTCTTGGCAATTTATGGCTCTGTTATGTTCTGTTTCCTTCTCTCAGTGTCTCTCTTCACATACACACACACACGCACACACACTCTTTGAAAGGACAAAGGAGCACTACCAAGGGTTCCGCCCGCTCCCCTGAGCCATGTAATTTCGGTTTTGACCTACTCAGATATATGCAGCATAAAGACCTCACCCCTCACTGTACTCATCTCTTACTGGCAACGTGAAGTCAAGGTGCCAATCCTTCCGTGCTTTAATTGATTGGATGAAAATTTTCAGACATTGTTAATGAGTTATAATCTCATCTCCACTAGAGCAAGTCTACATTAGAGTAATGCTTTACTGGAACTTAACAATATCTTCCAGGCAAATAAGTAAACAAACATAAATCAGAGTAGCTATAGAGAGAGAAAGGGGGAGAGAAGGAAAGGGTAAATGGAGTGGTGGAGTAAGTTGGTCTACACTGTCTGCTACCACGCATCTATCCACAGAACATGATGGCCTTCAAGACCAAAGCAGTGGGAGCTTTTTGGTGAAACCTAAGAAGACTTTTTTTTTTTTTAAGTTTTTAAAAAAAAATTTACTGGAATTTTATCAGTAATATTTAACATTTTACTGGATTTAAAAATTTTACTGGAATATAGTTAACTTACAATGTTGTATGAGTTTCAGGTATACAGCAAAGTGAGTAATTTCATGAGTTTCTCATTATTGGCAAAGAGTTGAAGCGCAGTGTCTAGAGAGCAGGGAAGTCAGTTGAAATGCCTTCAGGAAGAAACTGAAGAATTAATTAGGGTCCATGGAGAACCCTGAGGTCATGTGGTGGCTCAGTGGTAAGGCATCCGCCTGTCAATGCAGGAGACAACAGGTCCCATCCCTGGGTTGAGAAGATCCCCTGGAAGAGGAAATAGCAACCTACTTCAGTGTTCCTGCTGGGATAATCCCATGGACAGAGGAGCCTGGTGGGCTGCAGTCCTTGGGGTCGG
Source organism: Bos indicus x Bos taurus (assembly GCF_003369695.1). Lineage (NCBI taxonomy): Eukaryota > Metazoa > Chordata > Mammalia > Artiodactyla > Bovidae > Bos > Bos indicus x Bos taurus. The sequence goes on along the minus strand of NC_040099.1, from coordinate 5,142,557 downwards.
CAGTAGTTGGACATGATTTAACAACTCAAGCACACCACCGCCATGGAGAACTCCACATTAAACAAGAGTCAGGGGGATTGACATAAAGATCCTCAGAACCAGAATATCTCTAAAAGGGTAAGCCTTAAATTGGAATCTTTATAAATCTGATGTTATATTCTAAGCATCAGAAGTTTGAAAATTTTAATTTTGAAGAGTATCCTCTACAAAATCACAAAATGCCTATTTCTTTGTACTTTAAATACCATACAAATGTATTTACCATCTTGGACTTAACAATAAAATATGTACTGTACTTTGAAAGCTTATTAATGTTCTATAAAGTTTTACAATGTTCTATTAAGCATAGACTTTTCAATTCTAAAGTGACGGAAAAAAGGAATGTTATTTTTCAGTTTTGGAGAAATTACCTCTTTGTTGTATGTTAATCTGTTAGAAATATCCTATAACCAGATAAACATAACTTCTGGTTACTTAAAAAACAAATGTTAAAAATAAGGAAAAAGAAGCTTTCTTTTTCGATACTGAAGTCTTCACAGCAAGTAATGTAAATTCCTGTTCAATCTTTCTGTTCTATTTTGCATCTTTTTCTCTCAGAAACAGTGTACATCCCTCTAGATTTTTTAAAAGATCATTTTGAACTTGTTCTTTTTTTCTTCTGTGTATAATTTAGCAACAAACCCTATCATGTCCTAACACCATTCTGGCTCACACATTTAGCAGTTATATTTTTATGACAAATGACTGAAGGGAGACACTGGTTATCTTCTTACTCTTACAATAGAGAATAATACATTTACTTTCAAGGGAGAATTCACAATGAATCACAGCAATTTTCCTCAGTGCCAAATGATACATAAGTACTGACAACTATAATTTAGGTACTCACGTTTTTTCTTAATATTTAGAACCAAGGTTCTGTCTATCCCAAGCCAAGCTATGATTGATAAATTAAGTCAAGTAAATTAGGTTGAATATTTTAAGTAATCAAATCATTCACAAATCAATTCAATCTTAATAGTTGACTTTGTAATTCCAAATGCAGGGGAAAAAATTAGCCACTATTTCTAGGAAGGTTCTGCAGTTTTTCTCACTGATACATCTTATATTTGATTGATTTTTTTAAAGAAAAAAGGAGAAGTGGGACTTGCATGGCACTCCAGTGGTTAAGACTTTGCCTTCCAAAGCACGGGGCACAGGTTCAATCCCTGGCCGGGGAGTTAAGATCCCTCGTGCCATGTTGCCAAAAAGAAAAAAACAAAGCATAAAACAGCGATATTGTAAAAATTCAGTAGACTTTAAAAATGGTCCACATTAAAAAAAAAAGTCTTAAAAGAAATACAAAAGGAAAAGGATTTCAGGGCACAGGGAAATCTGCTCATTATTATATAGCAACCTAAATAGGAAAAGAATTTTAAAAAGAATCAGTTCAGTTCAGTCGCTCAGTAGTGTCCCACTCTTTGCCACCCCATGAATCGCAGCACCCCAGGCCTCCCTGTCCATCACCAACTCCCAGAGTTCACTCAAACTCACGTCCATCGAGTCTGTGACGCCATCCAGCCATCTCATCCTCTGTCGTCCCCTTTTCCTCCTGCCCCCAATCCCTCCCAGCATCAGAGTCTTTTCACATATATAGGACTTCCCTGATAGCTCAGTTGGTAAAGACTCTGCCTGCAATGCAGGAGCCCCTGCTTCGATTCCTGGGTCAGGAAGATTTGCTGGAGAAGGCATAGGCTACCCTCTCCTGTACTGTTGGACTTCCCTGTGGCTCAGCTGGTAAAGATTCAGCCCGCAACGCAAGAGACCTGGGTTTGATCCCTGGGTTGGAATGATGCCCTGGAAAAGGGAACGGCTACCCACTCCAGTACTCTGACCTGGAGAATTCCATGGAGTTTATAGTCCATGGGGTCTCAAAGAGTCGGAAACGACTGAGCGACTTCCACATGTGTATATCTGAATCACTTTGCTGTACATTTCAATCTAACACAACACTGTTAATTAACTACATTCCAATATAAAATAAAGAGTAAAAAAAACTAAAAAAAGGAAAAGCATTTCAAGTTTGAAATACTTCATATTTTTTGATATATAAGACATGCATTTTGGTATTCATTCTCTATTAATTATTCATGAATTAATTATAATCATATTATAATACTATGAACCATTAAATCAATAGTAATTCTCCTTAAATTGGTATTTTATTAAATATTTCTATCAGTAATCACAACAAGTTCTTGACATTTATATGTAAGATGCCATTCTTTGGTGCTCTAAGCTGATTTACATTTCTCCTGTTTGAGAGGAATTTATTTTAACTGGCTCTAACCTTTTTATGCAAATATTTTGAATATAGTGGAACACCCATACAGATACTGAGTTCTGTCCCAGCACTCATTGGATTTCACTGAAATTAGCATCTTTTAGTCAAGACACAGTATCTGAATAATTAAATGTCATCCCAATCGACTTCCTTCTATAAAAGAAGTTTTTCTTGGATACACAAATCCAAAATGCCTAAATTGTTAAATGTCATCCCAATCGACTTCCTTCTATAAAAGAAATTTTTCTTGGATACACAAATCCAAAATGCCTAAACTGAAGCTAAGTATTCACAGACTTACAATTTCAGAAGAATCACAGAAGAGCCTGGGAGGAGATGGAAGCTGGCTTTGAGGGTTCTTCTGCTATTTGTCTACTCATGCAGATCCTTACTGAGATAAAATCTAAATAGCAGTGACTCGATGGTGCCAATTATTTAAGCAGATCTAGGATCCATGTGGCTAGGAAATTAGTATTAGGTGTTAGATGTTACCTGGGAAATGAATTAACAATAAGTTAATTCATAGCTATTCAAGGTTTATCTGAAAATTGAATCAGTCACACTTTTATTACTCTATGAGCTGTTTTTCAGTGTGATTTTTATACACCATGGTAAAAGAAACTGTAAAGATAATTTAAAATGCACTTAAGAACATATCAGTCAAAGAATAAGAAAGAAAAAGAAAGCTTGTAATGATTCATTCTTGTTACGGCTGTGAAAATGCCTAATTTAAAAAAAAAAGAAAAGGTAAGATCTACCAGATATTCTGAAACAATGTGCAGAAGAAAGCCTTCAAAAAATAGAAGAGTATTCAATGATATGCATACATTAATGTAACTTAATTATACCCCAGTGAAATTTGAAACAGGACAGATGTGTTAGATTTATAGATAATTTACATTTTTTAATTTAGGTTTTAGAAAAGTATCATTATAGTAAGTTAGTTCTGTTAATGGACACTTATCGGGCATCAAAGTGACAAGTTAGTCAACCTTGCTGGCCAGGTTTTTTGTCACCTGTTACTGCATAATCTTTGAGGAAGTTTAATAATGTGGACTGTTCAATTCTAAAGCTATGAAATAAAAAATATTGTTACTATTCAGTTTTAGACAATTTACTTCTTTGCTGCATCTTAATGTTGGAAATACCCTGTAGCAAGATAAAGGTAACTCCTTGTTACTTAAAAAATAAGTGTTAAAAAAAAGGAAAAAAGAAAAACTCTTTACAGTGAATAATGTAAACCCCTCTCAGGTCATGTCCTCCTCCACTCCTCCTTCTGGGCACAGCGTATATCTCTACAGACCTCATTCCAGGCATTTACACTTAGAAATGGAAAGCTCAAAAATACGACTTAGAAAAGTTGTTTTTTATTTGCATAAATAAGCTAATATAGTTAATATATCTCTGAAATCTTCATTCTTCATCTAATACATTTTGGACTCTTTGGTCTTGCATACCAATCAACTCCATTGTATTGAATTTCATTGAAGTTTCTTAACCACAATTCATGAAACTATTGCTCTATTGATGGATATTTTTGCTACTAATGTTGTCTAAATGGCACAGACATCCTATGAGCATCTCTGTGTGCTTGTTAGTTAATGTTTCTGTAAGATGCTGTTCACAGATTTGTAATTGCTGAGCAAATTTTCATAAATACAACCAGCATGCTTTTGCAAAAGGCTTTCTGTAAAATTCAGTCCAAAAATAAATTTTGAATACAGCTTTTCCCCACATTTTTGCCAATATTTTATATGATGCATAAAACATGGGGATTTTTAATTTCCCCATGTTCCTGGTTACTAGTGAGTTTCTAACTTCAGCTCATGGTTTATTAACCAGCAGTGAATTTAGTGAATTGGCTTTTCATGAACTTTATCTAGTTTTCCTTTCACTGCCTTACTTTTTTTACCTATTTATTTATGGGAACTGTTTATAGGTTAAAGATATTAAACTTTTGTCTGAAAAACATTTTCAAAATCTGACAAGTGTTTAAAATTTTGAATATTTGTAATTCCAATATTTTAAACTTTCATTTAGTTATATTTTTGTATATCACTCTTTTTCATCTCCTGATGTTGTTTTCTGATCTCACTTGGGTGTGAAAAGAGTCAAGGATGATATAAAACAGTTTCTGGAGCACGTGGATGCTTAGGAGACACTGATGCAGAGAGCCTGTCCAGAGTTGGGTTTGACCAGAATCTGTCTTTGAGGCAAAACTGTCCTGATTGCAATTTGATCTAAGTTCCTTTGTAATCACAGCTGGCTTAGTCAGAAGGATTGTCTTTCCTGGTATTATATAAGTCTAAGTATCAGTTCTCTGGGGTTTCCCATGTGGCTCAGTGGTAAAGAACCCACCTGCCAATGTGGGAGACAAAGGAGCCGTGTGTTTGGTCCCTGGGTCAGGAAGATCTCCTGGAGAAGGAAATGGTAACCCACTCCAGTATTCTTGCCTGGAGAATCCCATGGACAGAGGAGCCTGGTGGGCTATAGTCCACGGGGTCACAAAGGGTCAGACACCACACACACACATATACACACACACGTCAGTATGTCAATATGATTTCAGCTATATTATGGAAATAATTTTGTTGACACGTAAACTAATTTACTACAACATTATTTCTATAAGAAAATGAATTTTAAGTCACAAATAAATTCATAATAAAATTACATTTTGAATGCACTTTCATTGTGAGTTAATACTTAGAGAGATTAATGTAAATTAAGTACTTTTAAAAAACTAATAACTTCTTTGGCTCGACAATTTTATTTAGGGTTTTTGTCTTAACAGGGACAATAAGGTTGTTATAACTTTTTATCACCATCTAGTGGCAGAGCATATACTTCATAGAAGAAGATATCCTAGAGATTGAAAATTCAGACTAACCATGATAATAGTGATTTCATGACAGTCTGCTTTATTTTCTTTGAAATGAATTCTCCAAAATCAAGCATATACATATTCAGAAATGGAAATTAGGGCGTGGTCATACTTCTGGTTTAGGCTTTTTCCCCCTGTTACCACAGAAAAGAAATGGCAGAGCACCAACAAATGCATTCCTTCTAATTTATTTTGCATTCACTGTCTATTGCACCTTAAATTTTAACATTTAAAGGAACTAAAAAAAAAAAAAAAAGAAATGTTCTACTGAGCAGGTAAAAACTATTTCTGCTGTCTACTGGGCTTTGGAATTCTGATGGTAATTAAAAATCATTTTCTCCCATAGAGAAAACATGAGATCAATTTCATTTTAATCCAGTGTTTCCTTCCTAATAACATTGCTGGAAGCATTAGGAGCAAAGAAAAGAAACACAATACGCTGATAAGTTATACTAATAATTAAATTTCTAGTTTAAGAATGAAATAAAAATGTTTTAAAGGTAGGATATTTTTCTTCATAAAACATGACCAAGCTAATTCAAAAGTGATGTTCTTATGTTGGCTTCTAATTTTGGAAACCAACATTTGTTCATCATCTTCAAATGCTAACTTCTTGATGCTCTTCTACTAACCTTGTTTAACCTCATTATCTCATGAAAAATAGAGCATATTCACCCAGGTTTTGTTTGCTTTGGCTTTAATTTTGGGAGCTCTGTCTACAATTGTTGCTCTTCAGCCACCAAGTTGTGTCCAATTCTTTGAAATGTAAGTAGTATTCATTTTTTTGTTCATAATGACACGATTCTTCATCCTGTTCACCTTTACTTTAATCAGATAATGTTACATATTTTTAGTTTAACATTCAACAGATTAATGTTTATCAATTTAACGGTTTAACATTAAAATTGCTCTTTTTCTGCTAATGCAAAAACTTTCAAATTGTGTTGTAAAGTAATAAGTGACATTGAGAAGCTCTAATATTTTAGCCACCAGATTCAGGGAGCCGACTCACTGGAAAGGATCCTGATGCTGGGAAAGATTGAGAGCAAGAGGAGAAAGGGAGTGGCAGAGGATGAGATGGTTGGATGACATCCCCTCCTCAGTGGCCATGAATCTGAGCAAATTCCGGGAGATAGTGAACGACAGGGGAGCCTGGCGGTGCTGCAGTCCATGGGGTTGCAAAGAGTCCGACACAGCTTAGTATCTGAACAGTGAACATTATCAAGAAATCTTCCTCTTCAAGGAAGTCCAAAAGTAGGAAGTCATGGAGGCATCATTTTGTAGTTCTGTTAGAAACACTGTGCTCTAGAGCTCCTGGAGTGGCACCCCTACGTGGGTCTTTGCTTTCTTCTCTATGGCAGAGGAAGTGCAAGCTGCTAAAATGACGTCACAGCAATGAGCCACGTGGAGAGCCTCACACTGGGTGCAATCCGGAAGTTTTCTCCTTGCTCCTTGAGCAGCATCCAGCACTGTCCTGGGAGTCAGGTGACTCAACAGTGACAAATTCTGGAGCAAAACTTTGTAACATGGAAGAAATTGGCAGGTTTGGAAAGTCTTCTAGGAGTGACACCAAATTAACGAAGTAAATGTTCGCTGTGAATTGTTAATGACTCCTCGCTGAGACAGACACTTTGAGGTGAGGTTCAAACAGCGATTTCCAAAGTGGAATTTTATTAAACAGACCTAAGATGCAATTATGCTAACGTTATAATTATTCTACCTGCTAAATCACTTTCAAATATAAATACAATATAGTCATCGGTCAGAATCATATTCATAAATCACAGGACCCAGCAGGTTCCATAGATAAATGTGCACTGCAATAAGGAAAAAGTGCTGTGAAAGTAAAATAAATTTCATGGTGTAGCCAGTAAATGCATTACAGACTCGGTTGAAAAGGAGAATTGTCACAGCAAACTCATTATATAGACTCTAGGCAAGGACTTGGCATAATAACACTATGAATTTGGGAGAAAAGTGAAATCATAAGGCAAAATTTTTGCCTTATTCTATCGAGTTAAGAGTGATGCCTCAAAAGACTAAAATCTATTTGATAGCATTTTCTACATGCCTTCCTGCCTTGATAAAACACATTTTAGGTGCTAGTTCAGTTCAGTTCAGTCGCTCAGTCATGTCCAACTCTTTGCGACCCCATGAATCCCAGCACGCCAGGCTTCCCTGTCTATCACCAACTCCTGGAGTTCACTCAGAGTCACGTCCATCGAGTCAGTGATGCCATCAAGCCATCTCATCGTCTGTCGTCCCTTTCTTCTCCTGCCCCCAATCCCTCCCAGCATCTGGGTCTTTTCCAATGAGTCAACTCTTCGTATGAGGTGGCCAAACTACTGGAGTTTGAGCTTTAGCATCATTCCTTCCAAAGAAATCGCAGGGCTGATCTCCTTCAGAATGGACTGGTTGGATCTCCTTGCAGTCCAAGGGATTCTCAAGAGTCTTTTCCAACACCACAGTTCAAAAGCATCAATTCTTCAGTGCTCAGCCTTCTTCACAGTCCAACTCTCACATCCATACATGACCACAGGAAAAACCATTTAGGTGCTCAGTCCTGTCCAACTTTTTGCAACCCCACGGATTGCAGCCTGCCAGGCTCCTCTGGAGTATGTTGCTGTGCCCTCCTCCAGGGAATCTTCTGGACCCAGGGACTGAACCTGTATCTCCCAGGTCTCCTACATTGGCAGGTGGATCCCTTACTGTTGAACCATCAGGGAAGCCCCTTGAATGTTATATAGGGCAATAAAACAGCTAAGATGATGAGCAGAGTTCTTTCTGATGTGGTGAGATTTGAGCTGAAAGGTGGAGACACTTTTTTTTTTCTTTTCAGGCCATGACCCACAGCATTTGGGATTTCAGTTCCTCAACCAGGGATTAAACCTGGGACCCCTGCAGTGGAAGCACACAGTCTTAACCACTGGGCCACCAGGAAAGTTCCAATATCCATTTTTTTTAAAAATGCTTTGAATTATGCTTTGAAACCATGGAAGCTGAACCTTAGTATTGGTTTAACTTTTTTGACGAACTTGATAAGAAAATTCAGTTAAACATCATAGATTTAAAATACTAATTTTAAACAGTTGTAAAGATACGTTTTCCAAAAAAATCAGTTCATTCTAAATGATTATTTTATTATAAAATGTATAATTATTTTATTGATATGACAAATTTATATCATGTACCTAGTGCATACATCAGAAGTCATTGCTTCAGCTCGACAGTTCACAAAGAAAATAAAACTACTAATAGGAAAAGTCACAGAATCAAAAGAATATTGCTTTAGTTAATTATTCAGAAACTCAACCCCAACCATTCCCCAGCACACCTTATATGCTCTCATTCTTTATTTTCCTTTATAATAATCATCACCCTCAAATACCTTGTATAATCTAAATGTTTTATTTGCTTTCTATCCCTGCTTAAAAATTCAGGGTTAATGAGAACTGGAATTTCTGCTTCTTTTATTCAATGCTATTACTTAAGTAATAGATAATAGTATTAATTAGGTAGGTTCTGTGAAGACCTACAAGACCTTCTAGAACTAACACCCAAAAAAGATGTTCTCTTCAACATAGGGGACTGGAATGCAAAAGTAGGAAGTCAAGAAACACCTGGAGTAACAGGCAAATTTGCCCTTGGAGTACAGAATGAAGCAGGTCAAAGGCCAACAGAGTTTTGCCAAGAGAACACACTGATCAGAGCAAACACCCTCTTCCAACAACACAAGACAAGACTCTACATGTGGACATCACCAGATGGTCAATACCAAAATCAGATTGAGTATAGTCTTGCAACCAAAGATGGAGACGCTATATACAGTCAGCAAAAACAAGACTGGGAGCTGACTGTAGCTTAGATCATGAACTCCTTACTGCCAAATTCAGTTTGAAATTGAAGAAAGTAGGGAAAACCTGCAGACCATTCAGGTAAGACCTAAATCAAATCCCTTACTATTATAGAGCGGAAGTGACAAATAGATTCAAAGCATTAGATTTGATAGACAGAGTGCCTGAAGAACTATGGATGGAGGTTCATGACATTGCACAGTAGGCAGTGATCAAAACCATCCCCAAAAGAAATGCAAAAATGCAAAACATTTGTCTGAGGAGCCCTTGCAAATAGCTATGAAAAGAAGAGAAGCAAAAGGCAAAGGAGAAACAGAGAGAATACCCATTTGAATGCAGAGTTCCAAAGAATAGCAAGGAGAGATAAGAAAGCCTTTCTCCATGATCAGTGCAAAGAAATAGAGGAAAACAACAGACTGGGAAAGACTAGAGATGTCTTCAAGAAAATTAGAAATATCAAGGGAACTTTTCATGCAAAGATGGGTTCAATAAAGGACAGAACTGGTATGGACCTAACAGAAGTAGAAGATATTAAGAAGAGGTGGCAAGAATACATAGAAGAACTATACAAAAAAGATCATGACCCAGATAATCACGATGGTGTTATCACTCACCTAGAGCCAGACATCCTGGAATGCAAAGTCAAGTGAGCTTTAAAAAGCATCATTATGAACAAAGCTAGTGGAAGTGATAGAATTCCAGTTGAGCTATTTCAAATCCTAAAAGATGATGCTGTGAAAGTGCTCCACTCAATATGCCAGCAAATTTGGAAAATTCAGCAGTGGCCACAGGACTGGAAAAGCTCAGTTTTCATTCCAGTCCCAAAGAAGGATAAGGCCAAAGAATGTTCAATCTACTGTACAATTGTACTCATTTCACACTTGCAAAGTAATGCTCAAAATTCTCCAAGCCAGGCTTCAACAATACGTGAACTGTGAACTTCAGATGTTCAAGCTGGATTTAGAAAAGGCAGAGGAACCGGAGATCAAATTGCCAACATCTGTTGGATCATCTAAAAAGCAAGAGACTTTCAGAAAGACATCTACTTCTGCTTCATTGATTACACAAAAACCTTTGACTGTAGATCACAACAAATTTTGGAAAATTTTTCAAGAAATGGGAATACCAGACCACCTTACCTGTGTGCTGAGAAATCTGTATGCAGGTCAGGAAGCAACAGTTAGAACTGGACATGGAACAACAGACTGGTTCCAAACTGGGAATGGAGTATGTCAAGGCTGTATTTTAACTTATATGCAGAGTACATCATGCAAAATGCTGGGCTGGATGAAGGACAAGCTGGGATCAAGATTGCTGGGAGAAATATCAATAACCTCAGATATGCAGATAACACCACCCTTATGACAGAAAGCAAAGAGAAACTAAAGAGCCTCTTGATGAAAGTGAAAGAGGAGAGTGAAAAAGTTGGCTTAAAGCTCAACATTCAGAAAACTAAGATCATGGCATCTGGTCCCATCGCTTCATGGCAAATTGATGGGGAGACAGTGGAAATAGTGTCAGACTTTATTTTTTGGGGCTCCCAAATCACTGCATGGTGACTGCAGCCATGAAATTGAAAGATGCTTGCTCCTTGGAAGAAAAGCTATGACCAACCTAGACAACATATTAAAAAGCAGAGACATAACTCTGTCGACAAAGGTCAATCTAGTCAAAGCTATGGTTTTTCCAGTAGTCATGAGTAGATGTGAAAGTTGGATTATAAAGAAAGCTGAGTGCCGAAGAATTGATGCTTTTGAACTGTGGAGTTGGAGAAGACTCTTAAGAGTGCCTAGGACTGCAAGGAGATCACTGCAGTCCTTCCTAAAGGAAATCAGTCCTGAATATTCATTGGAAGAACTGATGCTGAAGTGAAACTCCAATACTTTGGCCACCTCATGCAAAGACCTGACTCATTGGAAAAGACCCTGATGCTGGGAAAGACTGAGGGCAGGAGGAGAAGTGACAACAGAGGATGAGACGGTTGGATGGCATCACCAACTCATGAGTCTGAGCAAGCTCTGGGAGTTGATGATGCACAGGGAAGCCTAGGGTGCTGCATTCCATGGGATCACAAAGATTCAGACATGACTGAGTGACTGAACTGAACCAAATTACCTATGTACCTAGCTAATGTGCCAGAAAGTTAGCAGTTGCTTCAAATATATTATTTCCTCAGATTCTGTTCTGGTTTCATAATGTCATGCTGTTTCATGTTTTACTTTTAAAAGCAGATTTCACTTTTTCAAGTCTAATGTACAGGAAATTGGGATATACTTTCTATGTAACTCACATTGAGTTTCCTTATAGTAAGACCTCATTTAGTTTGATCTCTGGTCACAATTATTGATTCAGTACTGATACATTATTTTAAACAAAAGTGTGTAATACATTAAGTTTTCCAGTTTTTCTCTAATGTTCTTTTCCTGTTCCAGGATCCCATTCAGGTCTCCTTAGTACACGCAGTCATTGTGTCTTCTCTTGGCTATGACACTTTCTCAGATTGACCTGGTTTTTAACGTCCTAAGCAGTCTTGAGGAGTACTCTTGCCTGGAAAATCCCAGCCTAGTAGGCTGCAGTCCATGGTGTCCCGAAGAGTCGGACACGACTGAGCGACTTCACTTTCACTTTTCGCTTTCATGCATTGGAGAAGGAAATGGCAACCCACTCCAGCGTTCTTGCCTGGAGAATCCCAGGGACAGGGGAGCCTGGTGGGCTGCTGTCTATGGGGTCGCACAGAGTTGGACACAACTGAAGCGACTTAGCAGCAGCAGCAGCAGACAGTATTCTATGGAAGAATATTCCACATTTGGAGCTTGTCTGATGTTTTTTCTCATGGTTAGACTAGGGTCATGGGAGGAAGACTACAGGGACCATTTCCTATTCATCACATCTCAGGTACTTATCATCAGGGGCTTGTCGCTGGTGATGTTGACTGACTGCCCACTGCTTCTCTCCACTGTAAAGTTGCTGTTCACATGTTCTTACTCCTTGAAGAAGAAATATTTACATATATTACTTGGAATTCTTCTACAAAAAAGATGTATCTCTTTTCATCCTTTTGTTAAATCATACAATCATTTATCTATAATCAGTATGATCTCATGGATATTTATTTTATACTTTGGGTCCAGATTGTAACCCTGAATTATTTACCGTGTTGCTTAAATTGTTCTGATCTTGGTCACTGGGTAAACTTTCAGCACCTGTGATACCCCTATCAATGGAGGTTTGCTGAGATTTTCTTTCCTTCTGGTTCTGCAAAGGATCCACTATCTCTGTTTTTAAAAAATTTTTTGAATTTTCCCTAAAATTAGTCATTTCTCCCAAGAGTTTGGCTTCCTTTTATTGAAAATCAAGGAAACTAAGATCCAAACATTAGGAGTGCATGTAGCTATTGTGAAGTTGCTGTTTCTAAGCCTCTCAGCTGACAGAAGAAGGAAGTCTAGGTGAGCATAGCAGAACCTGTATACACACTTATCTATAAATAATTTTATATGTTACCACTTGTATCTATATTAAGCCAACTTTGAGTTCATAGTGATGTCTCCAACAGTAATGCATCAGCACATGGATCCTTCTAGTACCCAGGCTAACATATAAATCCCCACTCCAACCACAATGAAGCCAGTTCCCACCAGCCACAATCCATTTAATTAATTGCTTAACTGGAGTATACACACATAACAGTATCAGATTCGCTAACCCACATCCTCATAGTTGGAAAACTCAGCAGTAGCCATAGGACTGGAAAAGGTCAGTTTTCATTCCAATTCCAAAAAAAAGGCAATGCCAAAGAATGTTCAAACTACCGCACAGTTGCACTCATCTCACACGCTAATAAAGTGATGCTTAAAATTCTCCAAGCCAGGCTTCAGCAATATGTGAACTGTGAACTTCCAGGTGTTCAAGATGGTTTTAGAAAAGGCAGAGGAACCATAGATCAAATTGCCAACATCCACTGGATCATCAAAAAAAAACAAGAAATTTCCAGAGAAACATCTATTTCTCCTTTATTGACTATGCCAAAACATCTTTGGAAAATTCTTAAAGAGATGTGATTAGCAGACCACTTGACCTGCCTCTTTCACTGTCATCAAGAGCCTCATCAATAGGCTCTTTAGTTCCTCTTCACTTTCTGCCATAAGGGTGGTGTCATCTGCATATCTGAGGTTATTGATATTTCTCCTGGCAATCTTGATTCCAGTTTGTGCTTCATCCAGCCCAGCATTTCTCATGATGTACTCTGCATATAAATTAAATAAGCAGGGTGACAATATACAGCCTTGACGAACTCCTTTTCCTATTTGGAACCAGTCTGTTGATCCATGTCCAGTTGCAACTGTTGTTTACTGACCTGCATACAGATTTCTCAGGAGGCAGGTCAGGTGGTCTGGTAATCCCATCTCTTTCAGAATTTTCCACAGTTTATTGTGATCCACATAGTCAAAGGCTTTGGCATACTCAATAAGGCTGAAATAGATGTTTTTCTGGAACTCTCTTGCTTTTTTGATGACCCAGTGGATGTTGGCAATTTGATCTCTGGTTCCTCTGCCTTTTCTAAAACCAGCTTGAACATCAGGAAGTTCATGTTTCATGTACTTGTTGAAGCCTGGCTTGGAGAATTTTGAGCATTACTCTATTTGCATGTGAGATGAGTGCAATTGTGCGGTCGTTTGAGCATTCTTTGGCATTGCCTTTCTTTGGGATTGGAATGAAACCTGACCTTTTCCAGTCCTGTGGCCACTGCTGAGTTTTCCAAATTTGCTGACATATTGAGTGCAGCACTTTCACAGTGTCATCTTTTAAGATTTGAAATAGCTCCACTGGAATTCCATCACCTCCACTAGCTTTGTTCGTAGTGATGCTTTCTAAGGCCCACTTAGAATGTCTGGCTCTAGGTGAGTGATCACACCATCATGATTACCTGGATCATGAAGATCTTTTCTGTACAATTCTGTGTATTCTTGCCACCTCTTCTTAATATCTTCTGCTTCTGTTAGGTCCATACTATTTCTGTCCTTTATTGGGCCCATCTTTGCATGAAATGTTCCCTTGGTATCTCTAATTTCCTTGAAGACATCTCTAGACTTTCCCACTCTGTTGTTTTCCTCGATTTCTTTGCGCTGATCACTAAGGAAGGCTTTCTTATCTCTCCTTGCTATTCTTTGAAACTCTGCGTTCAAATGAGTATATCTTTTATTTTCTCCTTTGTTTTTTTGCTTCTCTTCTTTTCACAGATACTTGTAAGGCCTCCTCAGACAGCCATTTTGCTTTCTTGCATTTCTTCTGTTGGAGATGGTCTTGATCCCTGTCTCCTGCACAATGCCACGAATCTCCATCCGTAGTTCATCAGGCAATCTATCAGGTCTAGTCCCTTAAATCTATTTCTCACTTCTATTATATAGTCATAATGGATTGATTTAGGTCATAACCTTAATGGTCTAGTGGTTTTTCCTACTGTCTTCAATTTCAGTCTGTATTTGGCAATAAGGAGTTCATGATCTGAGCCACAGTCAGCTCCTGGTCTTGTTTTTGCTGACTGTGTAGAGCTTCTCCATCTTTGGCTGCAAAGAATATAATCAATCTGATTTCGGTGTTGATCATCTGGTGATGTCCATGTGTAGAGTCTTGTCTTGTGTTGTTGGAAGAGGGTGTTTGCTATGACCAGTGCGTTATCCTGGCAAAACTCTATTAGCCTTTGCCCTGCTTCATTCTGTACTCCAAGGCTAAATTTGCCTGTTACTCCAGGTGTTTCTTGACTTCCTACTTTTGCATTCCAGTCCCCTATACTGAAAAGGACATCATTTTTGGGTGTTAGTTGTAAAAGGTGTTGTAGATCTTCATAGAACTGTTCAACTTCAGTTTTTTCAGCATTACTGGTCAGAGCATAGACTTGGATTACCGTGATAGTGAATGATTTGCCTTGGAAATGAACAGAGATCATTCTGTCATTTTTGAGATTTTGTCCAAGTACTGCATTTTGGACTCTTCTGTTGACTATGATGGCTACTCTATTTCTTTGAAAGCATTCTTGTCCACAGTAGTAGATATAATGGTCATCTGAGTTAAATTCACCCATTCCAGTCCATTTTATTTTGCTGATTCCTAAAATGTCAGCATTCACTCTTGCCATCTACTGTTTAACCACCAATTTGCCTTGCTTCATGGACTTAACTGTGCATATAAGTTAAATAAGCAGGGCGACAATATACAGCCTTGACGTACTCCTTTTCCTATTTGGAACCAGTCAGTTGTTCCATGTCCAGTTCTAACTGTTGCTTCCTAACCTGCATATAGGTTTCTCAAGAGGCAGGTAAGGTGGTCTGGTATTCTCATCTCTTTCAGAATTTTCCACAGTTTATTGTGATCCACACAGTCAAAGGCTTTGGCATACTCAATAAGGCTGAAATAGATGTTTTTCCGGAACTCTCTTGCTTTTTCAATGATCCAGCAGATGTTGGCAATTTGATCTCTGGTTCCTCTGCCTTTTCTAAAACCAGCCTGAACATGTGGAAGTTCATGGTTCACGTATTGCTGAAGCCTGGCTTGGAGAATTGTGAGCATTACTTTACTAGTGTGTGAGATGAATGGAACTGTGTGGTAGTTTGAGCATTCTTTGGCATTGTCTTTCTTTGGGATTGGAATGAAAACTGACCTTTTCCTGGAAGAAGCATAAGCTGGAATCAAGATTGCCAGGAGAAATATCAGTAACCTCAGATATGCAGATGACATCACCCTTATGGGAGAAAGTGAAGAGGAACTAAAAAGCGTCTTGATGAAAGTGAAAGAGGAGAGTGAAAAAGTTGGCTTAAAGCTCAACATTCATAAAACTAAGATCATGGCATCTGGTCCCATCACTTCATGGGAAATAGATGGGGAAACAGTGGAAACAGTGTCAGACTTTATTTTTGGGGGGCTTCAAAATCACTACAGATGGTGATTACAGCCATGAAATTAAAAGACGCTTACTCCTAGGAAGGAAAATTATGACCAACCTAGACAGCATATTAAAAAGCAGAGACATTACTTTGCCAACAAATGTCCGTCTAGTCAAGGCTATGATTTTTCCAGTGATCATGTAATGGATGTGAGAGTTGGACTGTGAAGAAAGCTGAGCACTGAAGAATTGATGCTTTTGAACTGTGGTGTTGGAGAAGACTCTTGAGAGTCCCTTAGACTGCAAGGAGACCCAACCAGTCCATTCTGAAGGAGATGAGCCCTGTGTGTTCATTGGAAGGACTGATGCTGAGGCTGAAACTCCAGTACTTTGGCCACCTCATAAGAGTTGACTCATTGGAAAAGACCCTGATGCTGGGAGGGATTGGGGGCAGGAGAAGAAGGGGACGACAGAGGATGAGATGGCTGGATGGCATCACTGACTCAATGCACATGACTTTGGGTGAACTCTGGGAGTTGGTGATGGACAGGGAGGCCTAGCGTTCTGAGATTCATGGGGTCACAAAGAGTCGGACACGATTGAGTGACTGAGCTGAACTGAACTGAACTGAACTGATGGACCTAACATTCCAGGTTCCTATGCAATATTGCTCTTTACAGCATTGGAGCTTGCTTCCTCACCAGTCACATCCACAACTGGGTGTTGTTTTTGTTTTGGCTCCGTCTCTTCATTCTTTCTGGAGCTATTTCTCCACTGATCTTCAGTATCATATCGGGCACCTACTGACCTAGGGAGTTCATCCTTCAGTGTCCTATCTTTTTGCCTTTTCATACTGTTCATGGGGTTCTCAAGGCAAGAAAACTGAAGTGGTTTGCCATTCCCTTCTCCAGTGGACCACGTCTTGTCAGAACTCTCCACCATGACCCATCCATCTTGGGTGGCCCTACAGGGCATGGCTCATAGTTTCATTGAGTTAGACAAAGCTGTGATCCTTGTGATTAGATTCGCTGCATGGCTTCTAAGTATTGGGAAAATCAAAAGTAAGTAAAAAAGTTTCAAATATCAAATAGCTCAGAGTGTTAGTGCTGATTCAGACAATTTCCTTTACTGTTAGTTCCTCAGGAGAAAATGAGTAAGTACTCTGGGGAAATAAAGAGAAAATGGAAAACTTCCTTTGCTCTTTTTCTTGGCTCAAAACCACAGGGAGATAAGTCATCGATATGTCTTGAGTCATTGGCAAATTATCATATGGCAAACTAATGTTGTTGCTTAGTCCCTAAGTCATGTCCCACTCTTTGCAATCCCTGGACTGCAGCATACCACATTCCCCTGTCCTTCACTCTCTCCTGGAGTTTGCTCAAATTCATGTGATTTAGGCATGATTTCAGAGAAGTATAATTGAGGATATTACATGTATATCATCTGTGATTGCTACTAAAATTGATAGTATATGATCTCCATGAACATGGACTTGATATGTATTCCACAGATGGAATAAATAGTGATGATATGATGATGGTACAAGCATTTTGGTTTCTTAAAATAATATATTGACAACAACAAAAAATGTTGGAACATAGTATGGGGATATTTTTAGGGTTAGTGAGACACATCCACAGAAGCAGTTTATAAAACAACCCTGAGAAACACTCCATAAACAAACTTGTCACTATTATTCTCTATCAGGATATTTGATGCAGTCTGGATGAGATTCAATTATGTAGTTGGCTCTGACTTAGACTGGGAACACTTTCTTATTCAGCACTGCATCAGAGGATGAGATTGACTCCAAATGTTTCCCTTAAGGGTCTGGAGAGGGGCCAGAAATACACAGTCCGAAATGCAAAGCTGAATCCGTCACATAAAGAAATTTCCAAAAAAAAGAAAGAGTGAGAGGAAAAGAGCATGCAGATGAAAGTAGTTCATCGGGGAACCTTTGATAGACAATCCCACGGGCTCTCCTCCTACTCGGGCCTGTCGTGTTTGCCCTTCTGCTCTGTGGTCAGCACACACACTCGGGCCTCAGGGAAGCCTGTGATGACAGGACAAGGAAGGACACAGGACCCATGGTCTTAGTTGTTGTTGCTGTTGTTTTAAATTTCACAAGTTAAGACTCAGATATAAAGTTTGGGAGGGGTGCAGGTGCAAGTTTGCTCAGTCACTCAGTCGTGTCCAACTTTTTTAACCCCGTGGACTGTAGCCTACCAAGCTCCTCTGCCCATAGGATCTCCCTAGAAGGAATACTGAAGAGGGTTGCCATTTCTTCCTCCAGGGGAAATTCCTAATGCAGGTATCAAATACACATCTACTGTGTCTTCTGCAATAGCAGGCACATTTTTTACCACTGAGCCACAGAGGAAGCCCAAGTTTGGGAGAACACACCCAAACCTGCTTTGTCTCAGAGAAGAACAAAGGATGAAGTAGAGCCTTCCAGGGGTCCATAAACTAGCACATGACTGCTTGAGGGCCAAACCCAACCTGCAGGTTATTTTTGTAAATAAAGTTTTAGTGGAAAACTTTATTCCTTTACATGTTGCCCATGACTTCCTTGGTAGTGACAGGCACTCTATGGTCTGTGAAGGTGAAAATACTTAACAACAGGCCTTTTAAAGAAAGCATGCCTTCTACTGACCTAGACTTTGAGGGATGGCTGAGAAGTGCCTGCTGCTTTCTCTGCCATGCCTGCCCTCTAGCAAATCCCAAAAGGAAGGCTGAAGGTGCAGATCTCCAAGAGATCTAAAGGATCAAGAGTCAAGGTCCTGGATCAGGAGATACAGATGTAGATACAGACACAGGCGGTGTAGATCAGACCTGGTTGTCAGTTATGAGATGGCTCACTTATTATTGCATTCTGCAGCACACAAGGGAGCTATAATAAACTTACCTGTGCATGCACCTGTACAGTAGGCAGAAGGACCTGAGTCTCTTAGATATAAATTGTCACAGGCAAGCTGTCACATGTTTCATGGTAACCCAAGAAGGATTCAAATGTACTTAAGATAAAATCCTTTTGTGGGGGAACCAGAAAGGAAGGACCAGCACATTGATTGGGAAAGTAGAACCCCAATATCCATAGCTTACAAGTGTCTACATGATCAGATATCAGTTCAAGCGGCTGACACCCAATGACCACTTGTCTTCATCTAGCAGTCACTGGACCCCTCTCCTCTGTTTTCATCCTCACTGCCTGAACCTTATGCTCAAACCCAGAGGACTGTAAGCCCCTGATGTGATCAAGGGTATCCCAAGTTGGCTGAGATGACCTAGAAACTTCCCCATCATTTATTGAGAGTGAAAGTGTTTGTTACTCAATTGTTTCTGATTCTTTGCAACCCCATGGACTGGAGCCCACCAGGTTCCTCTGTCCATGAGATTCTCCAGGCAAGAATAATGGAATGGGTTGCCATTTTCTTCTCCAGTAGATCTTCCAGGACCAGGGATCAAACCTGTGTCTCCTGAATTGGAGACTTTACCACTGAGCCACCAGAGAAGCTGACATTAGTTTAGGCACTACAAAACTAAATCAGGCTCTTGATAACAGAATATAAAAATTATTTCAGCTTGGAAATTTGAGATAGGGTCCCTGTGCAATACACAGAAATTTTATTTGTACATCAAGGCTGTATATTGTCACCCTGCTTATTTAACTTATATGCAGAGTACATCATGAGAAACCCTGGGCTGGAAGAAGCAGAAGCTGGAATCAAGATTGCCAGGAGAAATATCAATAACCTCAGATATGCAGAAGAAAGTGAAGAAGAACTAAAGAGCCTCTTGATGAAAGTGAAAGAGGAGAGTGAAAAAGTTGGCTTAAAGCTCAACATTCAGAAAACTAAGATCATGGCATCTGGTCCCATCACTTCATGGGAAATAGATGGGGAAACAGTGGAAACAGTGTCAGACTTTATTTTGGGGGGCTCCAAAATCACTGCAGATGGTGCTTGCAGCCATGAAATTAAAAGATGCTTACTCTTTGGAAGGAAAGTTATGATCAACCTAGGCAGCATATTAAAAAGCCAAGACATTACTTTGTCAGCAAAGCTCCATCTAGTCAAGGCTATGGTTTTCACAGTAGTCATGTATGGATGTTAGAGTTGAACTATAAAGAAACCTGAGCACCAAAGAATTGATGCTTTTGAACTGTGGTGTTGGAGAAAACTCTTGAGAGTCCCTTGGACTGCAAGGAGATCCACCCAGTCCATCCTAAGGGAGATCAGTCCTGAGTGTTCATTGGAAAGACTGATGCTAAAGCTGAAACTCCAATACTTTGGCCACCTCATGCAAAGAGCTGACTCAGTTGAAAAGACCCTGATGCTGGGAAATATTGAGTGCAGGAGGAGAAGGGGATGACAGAGGATGAGATGGCTGGATGGCATCACTGACTCAATAGACATGAGTTTGGGTAAATGGACAGGAGTTGGTGATGGATAGGGAGGCCTGGAGTGCTGCGGTTCATAGGGTCACAAAGAGTCAGACACGACTGAGCAACTGAACTGAACTATACATATTTGTGGACTTTAGGGGAACGATTAGGCCAGAAGAGAGAGATTTGGTAATTTGTATAAAATAGAAATTAAGCCTCTATAATGAGAGGATGGATCAATCTGTTAAGTTCTGATGTTATCAGTTGAGTAGTGATGATTATTCCTTTAAGTATTGGTAGGTAATCACAACTCAGAGTCCCTTTATGGTCATTGCATTGCCCCAGTGTTCTAATAACAATGATGCCCACATCATTAACCATAGGTTAATTATGCAACTGTGCCTTGCAAGAATGGGTGATGTATTTTAAACACATTTCAATAAAAAGGTTTTTCAACAAATATATGCAGTTTTAAATTCTTCTGATTCAGAGAGGCAGTGTGATATACTGTGAAAGTCAAGCAGATGGACTCACAAGCCAGGTAGGCCTGTAGTTTATTTATTTATTTAGTGTCTGCCATTTTTGGCTGTGGTGGGGCTTCACTGCCTTGTGACTTTTCTCTCATTATGGCACATGGGGGCTGCTCTCTAGATGTGGTGCACAGCCTCTCCTTGCAGTGGCTTCTCTCCTGTGGAGCATGGGCTCTAGGGTGTGCAAGTTTCAGTAGTAGTGTTCACTAGTTGTGGCTCTCTGGCCCTAGAGCACAGGTTCAATAGTTGTGACACACAAGCCTAGTTGCTCTGTGGCATGAGGGAATCTTCCCAGATCAGGGTTCAAGCCCATGTCTCCCGTGTTGGCAGGAAGATCTTTATCACTGAACCACAATGGAAGCCCTGTAATTTCTATTAATTCAGAGCCTTCTCTTTAATTTGCTGCTAAAGAGTGATAGGATGATTATTTCAATACATCCAAAAGAATTGTGAGACATAAATAAGAATTGAAAAAACTATTTGCAAGATATAAAATCTTATGATGGTGCAAGACAAAATAACTATTCAAAACATGTCAAATCTCTGACATTTGCTACCTTAGATCACTGGGGCTGCTGGAACAAAGTACCATAGACTGGAGCACTGATCAACAAAAGACATTTTTTCCTCACAGCTTTGGAGGCTGGAGTCTGAGATCAGGATGCCAGCATGATTGGATGAGGGCCCTCTTTCTGGTCTTGTCCACACATGGTGAGAGGAGAACAGGAAAGTCTCTGGGGTCTCTTCTAAGGGCACTAATCTTATTAAAGGGGCCCCACCCCATGACCTAAGCACCTCCCAAAGGCTTCACCTCCTAACACCATCTCCCTGCAGGATTATGACTTCAACTTGTTAATGTGGAGTGGACAAAAATGTTCAAATCTTAGCATTTGGATAACTGATGTTTGACTCTATCTTTTAATTTAATAATTTAGCAAAACACATAATTCTGCAAAGGTTTGAGAATAAAAGCAAAGTACATGGGCTTTGTACACAGACAGACATGCTCCCAGGTTTGCTACTCCATCAGATATAATTAAAGTGCTGAAATACATAGCCTTGATTATAGCTTCTATTATTAAAACATTTACATTTGGTTGGCTTTATGATAGTATAATAACCATTGAAACATTTTTACTTATCATTTCAATTCTGATAAAACATTGCATTTGTTTTTCCCAAAGTAGTTATTCATAATAATGTTAGGGGTTTTGTTTTGTTTTATTATCAAAGCAATATGGAATCAAAATCATTCATTTTGCTAATGCAAGTCAGACATTTGCATGCATAATTCCTAAGAGCCTAGCTTAATATGACCATTCATTCAACACAATGCAAGGGAGAGAAATAAAATGCCAGATGGATAAATAGCCAGGAACAAATTAAATTTACAATAATTTGACAATGGTTTGAAGCAAGAGGAAAGAAAAATACAGTTTTAACATATCATATCTCAAAAAATTATTCAGGGTTTACAGTATGTTAGACCAGTGTTCATAACCAACAAAACTTAAATTTGTCCTCTGTAACAAAAATACATTTGTCATGATGACAGAACATTTACCAAAATAAGGCACTGCAAGAAACAATAAGAAGTGTGCTAAAATTAATGTCTAAGCTCAACTGAATATTTGATTGTGCAAGATCCAATGCTAAGTGATTTGCAGGCATGATCTCATTTATTAATAGTTCTGATGACAGCTTTGAGGTTGAGTATTAACATTTTTCTCAATTTACGGTTGATGACTGTGGGCTCAGACAGGTTGATTAACTTGGCCAAGAACAAACAGCTCTTTAATTGTGAAATCAAGATTCAACTATAGGACTTACCTAGTGGTCTAGTGGTTAAAAGTCCACCTGCCAATGCAGGGGACATGGGTTCAATCCCTGGTCTGAGAAGCAATTAAGCCCTCATGCCACAACTGCTGAGTCCATGCACTCTATAGTCCATGCTCTGCAACAAGAGAAGCTACTGCAATGAGAAGCCAGCACACTGCAACAAAGAAAGCCCCTGCTCTCCACAACCAGAAAAAGCTCACAAGCATCAGTGAAGACCCAGCACAGCCAAAAACAAACAAACAAATAAAAGATTCAGCTATGTCCTCCTAACTCCAGAACCCCAGCCCTCTAATCACCACTTCTCAAAATACATGGAAAATTCTTTCTTTTAAAAATTATGTCTTAAATGAAAACTATCATAGAAGTCTCACAAGACTGCTGCTGCTGCTGCTAAGTCGCTTCAGTCGTGTCCGACCCTGTGGGACCCCATAGACGGCAGCCCACCAGGCTCCCCTGTCCTTGGGATTCTCCAGGCAAAAACGCTGGAGTGGGTTGCTGTTTCCTTCTCCAATACATGAACGTGAAAAGTGAAAGTGAAGTCGCTCAGTCGTGTCTGACTCTTTGCAACCCCATGGAGTGCAGCCTACCAGGCTCCTCCGTCCAAGGGATTTTCCAGGCAAGAGTACTGGAGTGGGGTGCCATTGCCTTCTCTGGTCTCACAAGAGTAGTAGCATGTTAACAGGAATGATGCAAATGTTGAGGACCACAAATCCTCCATTGATGGGTATCTGACTTTGTGGGCAGAGACAGGTGATGTAATGATTTCGTGTGTGTCTCTGTCTATATATATATATAAATCTGTGAATGTGCATTTATTCATTGTGTTAGTCATTCATTAGTTCAACACGTATGAGCTAATGTGTTAGTTCATACGTGAACTGTGAACTTCCAGATGTTCAAGCTGGTTTTAGAAAAGGCAGAGGAACAAGAGATCAATTATGGACATGAGAGTTGGACTATAAAGAAAGCTGAGCACTGAAGAATTGATGCTTTTGAACTGTGGTGTTGGAGAAGACTCTTTGAGAGTCCCTTGGACTGCAAGGAAATCCAACCAGTCCATCCTAAGGGAGATCAGTCCTGGGTGTTCACTGGAAGGACTGATGTTGAAGCTGCAACTCCAATAATTTGGCCACCTGATGCAAAGAGCTGACTCATTTGAAAAGACCCTGATGCTGGGAAAGATTGAGGGCAGGAGGAGAAGGGGATGACAGAGGATGACATGGTTGGATGGCATCACTGACTCAGTGGACATGGGTTTGGGTGGACTCCGGGAGTTGGTGATGGACAGGGAGGCCTGGCATGCTGCAGTATATGGGATCACAAAGAGTCGGACATGACTGAGTGACTGAACTGAGTCATTCACCACATATCTATTCAGTGTTGCTATGAAACAAGCATTTTTTCTTAATGAATTTGTTAAAACTGCCTCTGAATAACACTTGAATATTCAGAAGAATCCCCTGATAGGTCTAAACACTGATAATTTGGTTGCATTATCACCAGCAAAACATGTCCTCAATAGGCAATTAGGTGTGCTATTTAATTACGGTCTCAAAAAAAATGGCTTCATGTGAATTCTTCTAAAACTAAAATTATTATCTTTGGCTGAAACTTAACAAAATGTAATTGGTTTCTATCAAATAATTCCATACAGCATGTTAATTGGTTTAGGTAGCTGTGGGGTACACTTTCTTCCTAATGCATCCTGGCAGGTTCACCAGGAAACCATGTTGATCTATATTAGATGCTTCATGGGGAAATTACTGAGGATTTTGACATCTGCTATGATAATTTTCTAGGCTCAAGACTATGCTGCCTTGCTTTATGGTTAAAAAAAAAACAAAAAAACAAAAAACATTTGGACATTCAAGCAAGCAGCTGTTTTTATATTGGAACACACTCAAAATTATTTCTAAGCAACTCCTAAGCAAAGTTTTCCCCTCAAGCAACATTGGTGCAAATAGTGGATTTTTCTGCCTTGGGGCATTATTGAGGGGGGAAAAAATGAACAAAAGTAAGCAAATGCACCTCCATTGTTTTCTTTTAGTTTTTAATGCCCTTAATATTTTTCTTTACAGAAAAGACTCAGGGTAGTTAAAAAGAATATACCTTCTACCCATGGAGGTTTAGAAGAGAAAAAAGCAATAATTACAAGTTTCCTCAAATATATTCAGTATTTGTTCTATATGGCATGCAGTACTTATGTTGCAAAATACTTTAAACATATTTTTAGGCATTTATTATATTTGCATATTTGAAAATAAAACAAAAAATTTGTGTCCTGGAGGTGTAGAAACTTGAAAGAGATCAACTATAGCCCTCATAACTTGCCAGAAGTACATGATCCAATTTTATTTTTGCAAAAAACTTTCTTTTATTACAAAACTCATTTGAAAGCACTCTTCAACTGAACTAATGAAAATCACACACATGACCATTTTTCTATTGGAAAGAGAAAATCTGTGAAGTCACTGTTGACTCGTTTGGTGGTAATTTGGCCTGAGCAATTGAACATTTTATTTAAGGACCATTTTGTGTTTTGACATTTGATTCAAGATTTGTTTCTAAAGAATCTGATGTTATTTTTCTTGGTATGATGAGACAGGATTTTTTTTTTCCTTTGTGTAAGTAAAGATGCAGGACTGTGAATATCGATTATTTCTGTGGCATTGATTGAGGGCTCTATATTTGTTTTAAAAGATAATAGATATTGCAAAATAGGGAATCTGATGTTATTTTTCTTGGTATGATGAGACAGGATTTTTTTTTCCCTTTGTATAAGTAAAGATGGAAGACTGTGTTTGAATATCGACTATTTCTGTGGCATTGATTGAGGGCTCGATATTTGTTTTAAAAGATAATATAAATTGCAAAATAGGATGTTGACTGGATGAAGATGACCACACTCAGCCAATTAAACTATGTGTTCAATTAAACCACTATGGCAATTTCAAATGGCATTTCTTGCAGATATTGACAAACTGATCTTTAAATTCATATAAGAACGTGAGAGATCCAGCAGAGAAAACAATCTCACCAAAAAGAAAAAAGTTGGGGAACTTTCACTACCCTCTTTCAAAAACCCATACAAAGCTACAGTAATCAAAATGAACCTATTTGCAAAATATAAACAGAGACACAGGGTAGAGAACAAACATATGGATACGAAAGGAGAAAAGGCGAGCGGTATGAACAGGGAGACTTGAAATGACATATATACACCACTATGGCTTCCCTAGTGGCTCACATGATAAAGAATCTGCCTGCAATGCAGGAGACCCAGGTCTGATTCCTGGGTCAGGAAGATCCCATGGAGAAGAGAACGTCAACTCACTCCAGTATTATTGTCTGGAGAATTCCATGGGCAGAGGGGTCTGGTGGGCTACAGTCCATGACTTGGACATGACTGAACAACTTTCACACACACGTGTATAAAATAGATAACAAATGAGAAGCTACTGCACAGCACAGGGAACCCTGCTCAATGCTCTGTGGTGGCTTAGATGGGAAGGAAATCCAAAAAAGAGGGGCTATGTGTATGCTTACAGCTGATTCACTTTGCTGTACAGTAGAAACCAACACAACATTGTAAACCAACCAATAAAAATGGAAGCCCAATAATAATTATTACTGAATGATAAATATATAACAGTGCTGTGCTGAGTCCACCATATTACATGTTTTGCTTTGTTTGCTTGATAGAACTACAATGTATAGAATATTTAACAGAAGGCCAGTGAGGCTCCATGACATTATTAAGTTGATTGCTCTAGAAACAGAATTTCCTGTTTTAAGAGTATCTGTCCTGGAGCTCCATGTGGTGGGCCCTGGAATCTCCACATCAGCATCATTATGCCTCCACTCCCAGGGCTGAAATGAAATATGTGACACCCACAGACGGGAGGCCTTAAAGACACACGTGTTCAAAGGAAAACATGTTTGTGCCAGTAGTCAGAAGCCTCTTAAGTGCACAAGTCGAAGATGCTTCGTAGGCCTAGAGTGGGGCAAGCATAAGCGGGATAAAGTGT
Source organism: Bos indicus x Bos taurus (assembly GCF_003369695.1). Classification (NCBI taxonomy): domain Eukaryota; kingdom Metazoa; phylum Chordata; class Mammalia; order Artiodactyla; family Bovidae; genus Bos; species Bos indicus x Bos taurus. The sequence continues at coordinate 5,115,838 of NC_040099.1, read as the reverse complement.
CGAAAATACTTAAGGAGCTCACAGAAGCACATGTGAAGTAATTAAGCAAATCTAGGCGTTGCTAAGAAACGGTAGCTAAGACAGGCGGGAAGCCAGGCTGCCAGCCACCCAGGCTGGTAACAGACTTCTAGAGCAGAGACACAGGGAAGTCAGGCAGCAATGGAAACCACAGATCAGAAGGTTTGTTTCACTTTCTCTCTGTTCAGTGTGAGAGAAGGTGTTTGTGTTCCATATTCATAACTGAAATAAAACCTTCTCCATACAAAAGACTAAGGTGTACTCAGAAGTGAAATTACTGGATCAGATATTAGTTCTATTTTTAATTGTTTGAGGAACCTCCATACTATTTTCAATTGTGGCTACACCAATTTTCATTCCCACCAACCTAAGTGCATGAGGGATCCCTTTCCTCAACACCGTTTGAACATTTGTTCTCTTTTATCTTACTGATATAATGATGCTGGAAAATGTGAGATCATACATCGTTGTGGTTTGAATTTACATTTTCCTGATGATTAGTGATGTTGAGCGATTTTTACAAGTTTGTGGACCTGTATGTCTTCCTTGGAGAAATGTCTGTCCAAGTATTTTGCCCATTTGTAATATATATTATATGTATATTTGTAATATACATTATATATGTGTAATATGTTCATGATCTATAATATAAAGCATGCTCTGTGCTGTGCTTAGTCACTCAGTCATGTCCAACTCTTTGGGACCCCATAGACTGTAGCCTGCCAGGCTCCTCTGTCCATGGGGATTCTCAAGGCAAGAATACTGGAATGGGTTCCAAGCCCTCCTCCAGGGGATCTTCTCAACCCAGGGATTGAACCCAGGTCTCCCACACTGCAGGCAGTTTCTTTACCATCTGATCTACCAGGGAAACTCAGTAATATAAAGCATAGATATGTAATTGAATTGTGGGAGTTCCTTATATATTTTAGATATTAACTGCTTATCATGATGTATAGTTTGTTATCAGAGTCTCATAGAGACAGCTATTCACCTGTGTTCTTTGCAGCATTATTCACAGTAGCCAAGATATGGAAACAAAGGGACTGTGGATAGAAGAATGAATAAAGAAAAAAGGTATAAACATGCAGTGGAATATTACTCAGCCTTAAAAAAGAAGGAAACAACCACATTCAACAACATGATGAATTTGGGGAACATTATGCTAAATGAAATAAGCCAGTCACAGAAGGACAAGTACTGTATGATTTCACTTATAACAGATATCTAAAGCAGTCAAGGGCTTCCCAGGTGGTGCTAGGGGAAAATAACCCACCTGCTAATGCAGGAGACATAAGAGGTGTGAGTTTGATCCTTGGGTCGGGAAGATCCCTTGGAGGAGGGCATGGCAACCTGGAGAATCACATGGACAGAGGCGTCTGGTGGGTTACAGTCCATGGGGTCGCAAAGAGTCAGCCATGACTGAAGTGACTTAGCATGCATACACACAAATTAGTCAAACTAATAGAGAGCATGGTTGTTTGAAGGGGAAAATGTGGGGGCTGTTCAATATGTAGAGTTTTAGTTCTAAAAGATGACTATGTTCTAGAGATCTGCTGTGCAACCTCGAGGCTAAAGTTAATATTGAGTTGTATTCTTGAAAATTTGTTAAGAAGTTAGGACTCACGTGTTCTTAGCAAAACCAACCAACACACACACACATATACACACAGAGGCAAGAGGAAAAGTCTGCAAGAGATGTTTACAACAATGACTGTGGTGAAGGGTTACTGGGTATATGCATATCTTTAAGCTCATCAAATTATATGGACAATACATATGTTCAGTTTTTTAATGTATCAATTATACCTCAATACAACTGCTTTTTAAGCTTCAATAATCAAGACAGCATTATTGGTAAAGGAAACAATATATAGAGAAAAACATGAGTCCAGAATAAGTCAGGACAAATGGGACAGATCAATTTTTACCAAGGCAGACCTATGCAATATTTTTAAATGGAGAAATAATATAGTGCTTCAATAAATGGCATTGAAACAATTGGATATTCATATGCAAAAAAATCTTTAAAAATATCTTGACCTAAAACTCACACCATTATACAAAAATTATCTCTAAATAGAGAATATACCTGAATGTAAAATGCAAGACTATAATATTTTTAGAAGAAATCACAGATCTTTGTGTCCTGGCATTTGGCAAAGAGTGCTGAGACAAGACACAGAAAGCACAACCCATAAAAATAAAATGATAAATTAGATTAAAAATTTAAACACTTCATTGTTTGTGTCTTTTTTTAATCTGAGAGGCACTGTTAAACAAATTGGAAGACCTGCTACAGGCCAAGAGAAAATATTTGAAAATCATATATCTGACAATGGACTTGTAGCTACAATATACATTAAAAAACTGTAAAAACTAAACAGAAACAGACAAATATTAAAAATGGACCACAAAATTCACACAAACTCTTCCCCCAAGGGGATGTATGAAAGGGGAAGAAGCACCCATGGAGAGATGGTTAACATCATTAGCCGTTGTTGTTTAGTCACTCAGTTGTGTCCGACTCTCTGCAGTCCCACGGACTGTAGCCCGCCAGGCTCCTCTGTCCATGGGATTCTCCAGGCAAGAATACTGGAGGGGGATGCCATTTCTTTCTTCAGATCTCCCTGACCCTGGGATTGAAACCGTATCTCCTGCATTGGCAGGTAGAGTCTTTACCGCTGAGCTAGCTGGGAAGCCCTGGTTTAAATATTTACTTACATGTAATGCTGGATCATGGAAAAAGCAAGAGAGTTCCAGAAAAACACCTATTTCTGCTTTATTGACTATGCCAAAGCCTTGACTGTGTGGATCACAATAAACTGTGGAAAATTCTGAAAGAGATGGGAATACCAGACCACCTGACCTGCCTCTTGAGAAACCTATATGCAGGTCAGGAAGCAGCAGTTAGAACTGGATATTGAACAACAGACTGGTTCCAAATAGGAAAAGAGTACGTCAAGGCTGTATCTTGTCACCCTGCTTATTTAAGGGTGAGAAACGCTGGGCTGGAAGAAGCACAAGCTGGAATCAAGATTGCCAACAGAAATATCAATAACCTCAGATATGCAGATGACACCACCCTTATGGCAGAAAGTGAAGAGGACCTAAAAACCTCTTGATGAAAGTGAAAGAGTGAAAAAGTTGGCTTCAAACTCAACATTCAGAAAACGAAGATCATGGCCTCTGTTCCCATCACTTCATGGGAAATAGATGGGGAAACAGTGGAAACAGTGTCAGACTTTATTTTTTGGGGCTCCAAAATCACTGCAGATGGTGATTGCAGCCATGAAATTAAAAGACGCTTACTCCTTGGAAGGAAAGTTATGACCAACCTAGATACCATATTCAAAAGCAGAGACATTACTTTGCCAACAAAGGTCCATCTAGTCAAGGCTATGGTTTTTCCAGTGGTCATGTATGGATGTGAGAGTTGGACTGTGAAGAAAGCTGAGCACTGAAGAATTGATTCTTTTGAACTGTGGTGTTGGAGAAACTCTTCAGAGTCCGTTGGACTGCAAGGAGATCCAAACAGTCCATCCTAAAGGAGACCATTTCTGGGTGTTCATTGGAAGGACTGATGCTGAGGCTGAAACTCCAATACTTTGGCCACCTGATGCGAAGAGTTGACTCATTGGAAAAGACCCTGAGGCTTGGTGGGATTGGGGGCAGGAGGAGAAGGGGACGACAGAGGATGAGTTGGTGATGGACAGGGAGGCCTAGCATGCTGTGAGTCACGGGGTCACAAAGAGCTGGACATGACTGAGCGACTGAACTGAACTGAATTTAAGGGTGGTACAATTAAAGACAAAACCATAATTATGGATATGTTATCGGTGGTTGGCAGCATTTGAATCAGGCTTGAAATTTTGAAGTTTGAGATTGAGGAAGGCCATGTTAAAAATTTAGGATATGGATGACAGGCATATAATCCAACCAACAGACACATTAATAGTATCACATCAGTTCAGTTCAGTCGGTCAGTCGTGTCTGACTGTTTGCGACCCCATGAACTGCAGCGCGCCAGGCTTCCCTGTCCATCACCAACTCCTGGAGCTTACTCAAACTCATGTCCATCGAGTCGGTGATGCCATCCAAGCATCTCATCCTTTGTCGTCCCCTTCTACTCCCACCTTCAGTCTTTCCCAGCATCAGGGTCTTTTCCAAGGAGTCAGTTCTTCACATCAGGTTGCCAAAGTATCAGAGTTTCAGCTTCAGCATCAGTCCTTCCAATGAATATTCAGGACTGATTTCCTTTAGGATCACATATCGTTCACTTAACATTAACATGTGTATAGCAAGAAAGTCGGAGAAGGCAATGGCACCCCACTCCAGTACTTTGCCTGGAAAATCCCATGGGCGGAGGAGCCTGGTAGGCTGCAGTCCATGGGGTCGCTAAGAGTCGGACACGACTGAGCGACTTCACTTTCACTTTTCACTTTCATGCATTGAAGAAGGAAATGGCAACCCACTCCAGTACTCTTGCCTGGAGAATCCCAGGGATGGGGGAGCCTGGTGGCTGCCGTCTATGGGGTCACACAGAGTCGGACACGACTGAAGTGACTTAGCAGCAGCAGCAAGAAAGTATAAGACCCAGTGGAATAGTGTTGACATGGGAGTTTCATTAAAAGAAAGACACATTTCTTTCTTTTAAAGAAGATGGATAAATTATGAGTTTGGGATTAACAAACACAGACTATTATATATAAAATAGATAAAGAGATATATATAAAATAGATATATAAAATATATATATAGATATATAAAAGATATATATAAAATAGATATATATAAAGATATATATATAGAATATATGTAAGATATTGAATATGGTTTCTATATCTATAGCACAAGAAACTATATTCAATATCTTATAAAATAATGGAAAATAATCTAAAAAAGAATATATATGTACACACACATATATATGTATATATATATAATATACATATAACTGAATTACTGCTTTATACCTGAAACTAACACAACATTGTAAATCAAGCTTACTTCAGTTAAAAAAGAAAATAGACACATAAACATAAGAAACTACTTTGCGGTATGCACAATTAAAGTGCAGGCAGAAAAAGAACAGATTATAATGTTCTACATGGAAGAAACTTTAAATCCATATGGTACACCAAGACTGTTAATGTTCACATCTTAAATTACACATTGTGTTGTCTCTTTTATTTAGAGAATCTCATTCAAAATGCTTGTCATATACATCAAGGCAATATTTTGTTAGAACTAACCAGTTTATCTGAAGTTAAATTTTTATGGAGCTAGATATTCCAAGTTAATTTTAAAAATTTAAGAGATATGAATATCCTGAAAATGTAACATAAGAAGGCCTAAGAAATAAAGAACCATGTCTTTTGTAAGAAAATCTTTGAGAATGAAGTTCAAGCTCTACATGATTAGTTTAATTCACTTTTGAATTATTTTCTGTAATAAAGTTTTTAGAATACCTATTGCAGTTAAGTTGAATTCTTCACCTTTCCTAAAAAGGTTGTCATATTTTTTTAAATGTAGAAGTCATTTATTAAAAGAAAAGATAGATGTTTTAATAACATTTTTAAAAATAATGTAGCTGTTAATGATTTGGCTATTTCTTGAATAAATTAAAAGTCAAATATTCAAACTTGAAAGAACTATCATACTGTTTCAATTTGAACATTAGCCATATTATAAAAATAGGGATGATGGAAGAAAAAGCACTTTTTGCAAATGAAGCTGTGTTTGTTTATTTTCATAGAAAGAAGTAGCTGGTTGTGAGTTAAGTATAAAGGCAATGCTAAAAAATTATACAATTATATTTACTTGTTAAAAAGAAAAAGCACAGCTCTTCTTTTGTGAAAGTGTTAGTTGCTTAGTCGGGTCTGACTCTGTGACCCCATGGACTGTAGCCCGCCAGGCTCCTCTGTCCATGGGATTCTCCAGGCAAGAATACTGGAGTGGGTTACCATTCCCTTCTCCAGGGAACCTTCCTGACTCAGGGATTGAACCCAGGTCTCTCATTTTGCAGGCAGAACCAGGGAAGGCCCTTTTGTGGAAATCTGAGTCTAATCTAAACAGCACTGAAAAAGAAAGACAAAACAAAAAGTCTTGAGCCAGAGAGGGCAGGGTGGAAGTAGTAAAAGGAAAGAAAGTCCTTTTATTGGGAATCAGTCTTATTATATTGATTTAGTTTCTCCCTTTCACCATAAACATTTTGCAATATTACCTTTTTCACTGGCTTATAACAGAAGCATATTCTTAGAAAAGCTGCATCTGCTCTAATTCAAAACCAAAATATACTTTTATATTTTAATAGTAATCAGTGGCTTGTTAATATTGTTGGATTATTATGATGACTGTAGCCACATAAAGGCGCTTCCCAGGTGACACAGTGGTAAAGAATCCACCCGCCAAGCAGAAGACACAGGTTCGATCCCTGGGTCAGGAAGAGCCCCTGGAGAAGGAAATGGCAAACCACTCCAGTATTCTTGCCTGGAGAATCCCATGGACAGAGGAGACTGGCAGGCTACAGTCCATAGGGTCACAAAGAGTTGGATACAGCATAGCATCTGAGCACAAGCATGAGCCACATAAAGTGAGGTGGTCCTTGCATATGTGATGCAAATGCTATATATACACATTGACTTTAATGGTATATCTTTGATGCTACAGAAAAGATAACATTGAACCCAGGCTGTCCTGCATAGAACCTGTGCTTATTCAACAAAAGATGGGACAATAAAGTCCAGATATTTGAGACACTTTAGAGGAACTCTAAACTTTTAAAAATTAATGATGTCTTAGTAGAAGGAAACCAATAATAAAGACAAAAGTGCCAAAATATGTTACAAGTAATGTTCTTTGTTAAGGAGTACTAGGAATTTGGAAGTACATGAATAGAATAATGTTTAACACTTAACAAGATCCACTGGAGAAGGGATAGGTTACCTACTCAAGTATTCTTGGCTTCCCTTGTGGCTCAGCTGGTAAAGAATCTACCTGCAATGAAGGAGACCTGGATTCAATCCCTGGGTTGGGAAGATCCCCTGGAGAAGGGAAAGGCTACCCACTCCAGTATTCTGTCCTGGAGAATTCCATGGACTGAATAGTCTATATGGTCGTACAGAGTCAGACATGACCGAGTGACTACACTTTTTCACAGGAGAATAGATAAGTAAACAGAGCCTCTGAAATTATAACACTCACAGTCTAGTTGGGAATAAAGCCTTGTAAAAATGAATGAAGTACAATTCATTTGACAAATATGTTGGTGGTATTATTTTTCAGGAAGTCTTACAGATGTGGGGCAAATAAAATTAAATGTTAGTGACAATTTCTCTGCCCTCATGCAGTTTACATCTTAGAGGAAGGGGCAATAAATTAAAAAAAATAAACAAATTAAAGATAAAAATATGGTCAGATAATGGTATGTTCTACAAGTGAAAAGCTACAGATCATAGAATGCTTAGGAGATTGTTGTTTTTTTGTTACTTACAATGGAAATATTTCCAGCTAGTATAAACTCCTGGATCTTGCACTAAATTAATGTTGTATTATCAAAGGGACCTGAAAACCCAAAGGATTTGAAACATCATCACCTCTTCCTATAAAAATAGGCATGCTAATTTTTGCTCCCTGTGATTCCTCGTATTTAATTAAAGTATTACTTTATATAGATTGCAAATACAATTGTTTTATATACATGTGTATATTACAATAGCTTCTTAATACCCCTCAATATTCATTTTCCCATTCCATTTGGTAATAGAATTCTGGTTTGAGTTGGGTGTGTGGTACCTAAGAGGAAGATAATATTTATCAACCTGCCTTTTAGTGAACTGTGGACATGCAACTAAATTCTAGACAGTGGAATTTCAACAGTTGTGTCCTGTGAGTCATAAGATAATGCCACATATAAAGGTATGTGTATGTTTCTGCACGCCTTTTTAACTTTCTGTTGGTTAATATGCAGATGTAACTGCTAGATCTAGAGCAGTCGTCCTTTGCCACGAATAGATATTGGAAATGGAGGTCTGTATAGAATTAATGAGGATAGGGAGGCTGAGTCTGACACCATGGCATGCTACACCAGCACAGGATCACATAACTGAAATTGTTTGTAAATAAATATAAGCTTCTACCTTCTACCCTTATACCCTTCTGTTTGATTTTTGTTTTCTATTGCTTACAGCTAAGCCTAATAATCATTATTATAATTTCTTAAAGATAAAAGCTATATTAAAAGAGGATGCTGTGATAGTGCTGCCCTCAATATGCCAGCAAATTTGGAAAATTCAGCAACGGCCACAGGATTGGAAAAGGTCAGTTTTCATTCCAATCCCAAATAAAGGCAATGCCAAAGAATACTCAAACTGCTGCACAATTGCACTCATCTCACATGCTAGTAAAGTAATGCTCAAAATTCTCTAAGCCAGGCTTCAACAGTATGTGAACTGTGAAATTCCAGATGTTCAAGCTGGTTTTAGAAAAGGCAGAGGAACCAGAGAACAAATTGCCAACATCTGTTGGATCATCAAAAAAGCAAGAGAGTTCCAGAAAAACACCTACTTCTGCTTTATTGACTATGCCAAAGCATTTGACTGTGTGGATAACACTAACAGTGGAAAATTCAGAAAGAGATGGGAATACCAGACCACCTGACTTGCCTCCTGAGAAATCTGTATGCAGGTCAGGAAAAAACAGTTAGAACTGGACATGGAACAACAGACTGGTTCCAAATCGTGAAAGGAGTACGTCAAGGCTGTATATTGTCACCCTGCTTATTTAATTTATATGCAGAGTACATCATGAGAAACGCTGGGCTGGAAAAGCACAAGCTGGAATCAAGATTGCCAGGAGAAATATCAATAACCTCAGATATGCAGATGACACCACCCTTACGGCAGAAAGCAAAGAAGAACTTCAAGAGCCTCTTGATGAAAGTCAAAGAGGAGAATGAAAAAGTTGGCCTCAAACTCAACATTCATAAAACTAAGATCATGGCATCTGGTCCCATCACTTCATGGCAAATAGACGGGGAAACAGTGCAAACAGTGACAGACTTTATTTTTGGGGCTCCAAAATCACTGCAGATGGTGACTGCAGCCATATCAATAGATTTTATTGATATTGAATATAATGAAAGATAGAGTAGCTTTCACTTTGGTAAAATAATTTTCACTGGGTGCTTCTTGTGTTTACCTAGGTTATCTTTATAACAAGAAAAGCTCTACATGGTTTAGCTTTCCCTGTTTCTCAAATGAAAAAAACTGAGGCCCAAGATTTTAAGTAAATCAGTTAAGAATTTCAGCTTAGGTTAAAATGCCATTAAGTAGGTGTAATATGCTATTCAATCCAAATATTCTTTTAAGAAGCATGGCATAAGAATAAATAACTGTCATACAAGGAATAAATTGATACGTGCCCAAAAAAAGCACAAAGTGCTATGGGAAGTTCAAAAATGCAAAAGATCGAGTCTCAGGGAACAGCATTAACTTCTAATCATTTTCTAATTAATTTTCCTCCTTCTCATACACAGAACACTTTTATATATTTTGGACTTGCTGTAAAAATCAATTTTATTGTAAGAGTTCTCTTTTTGACAGAATGTTTCCTGCTCTTTAAAGAAGACATTTTTAGTGTTCAAAATGATTGATATATATTTCCATTCTTCATGATTCCAATGTTTCAGAGGTAGATGCCTAGAAATATAGATAAAATATACATGATACATTCTTAGCTAATTGTCAGTGTATTACTAAATCACATTGCTTCCTGAAAGGCTATCTAAATTTCATTAAATCATGAAATTCTCTACATAATTAATAATACTAGAATGAATGGTTTCTAGTCAAGTAATTTCCTATTCTCATTCTAAAGAAGGAACATTTATCATTTTTCTTTAAGAAAGGAATCACTGTTTGGACAAGTGCCAAAGTGTCTTTCCTATTCACAGTAGCATGTAATATATTTGCTTGACTATAGAAAACAAGAAACAACAGTTTTAATTTATATCACACTAACAGGCCTAAACCTACCAAAAATACAGCAGATTATTTACTGTTTTGGAGATTCATTAACTCTTTCATGACAATAGATGAGATAGGAAAATCTCTTTCTACATATATCATCCCCAAAGTAGTTGCTGTTTCTTTGAACACTTTTAGAAACATTTCAACACATAAACTGTGTTTATTCCTCAATTCTCTGACTTCTTTTAGAAGAGGTGTATGTTAGTTTCTTTGACTACTTTTGGGAACCCAATTTAAATATCCAGCTAAAGCTACCAGTTGAAAGAGTTAACACAATAGCTCAGACTTAAACAGTAACTCTCTCATGACACTGGGAAACACTGAAATCATTTACCTTGATGTACAGCATCAAAGACCTGGGTTCAATTCCTGGGTCGGGAAGATCCCATGGAGAAGGAAATGGCAATCCACTCCAGCACTCTTGCCTGGAAAATCCCATGGATAGAGGAGCGTTATAGGCTACAGTCCATGGGGTCGCAAAGAGTCGGACAGACTAAGCAACTTCACTTTCACTTTCACAGCATCAAAGAACACTATCAGTCAAGTCCATCAGGAGGGGAGGCAATTATCTCTGAAACAACAGATTGGGTGGAATGGTCTTTTGCATTTGTAAAGCTGTAGATTATTCAAGAGCATGACTTTCAAGTTGAAGCCAATGCTATTAACATTTTAATGCATGTTCTCACAATCCAATTCAATGCATTTTTATAGTGTTTACATTATGTTAATTATTTAAAACAACCAGTTCAATTCATGGCCACCACAGAGTCGATAACAAAATCTATGATATTCTTTATTGCTAAGTGAGACTGGCACAAGAAAATTGTTTAGATAATGCAGATATCAGCTCTCTATCACTTGTAGAACCAGGCACAACTGGGATGAATCCTAATTCTGTACCTTTCATAGATACTTTGAAAAGGAAGTAAAAGTATTAGTCGCTCAGTTGTGTCCAACTCTTTGTGACGCCATGGACTGTAGCCCATCAGGCTCCTCTGTCCATGGGATTCTCCAGGCAAGAACACTGGACTGGGTAGCCATTTACTTCTCCAGGGGATCTTCCCAACTCAAGGATTGAACCCTGGTCTCCTGCATTGCAGGTAGATTCTTTACCATCTGAGCCACCAGGAAAGCCTAAAGAATTTGTAGCATTTATTTAACTACTACAATTGTGTCCTTGTTTCTCTATACAATTTTAATGTTTTTATTTGTTCTCTAAACCATAATTTTAATCAAAGCTATCTAAATTATTGTATACATTTAATATTATTTAATTATATTACATTGTATCAGAAAATACTAATAACACAATATATTTAGTGAAAATTTAGAAGTAAACTTAGATGTTAAAACACCATCAATTTTAAAAATATTTCATGACAACATGAAGTTGTACAATTTGCTTTCTCTTGCTATTATTGATTGGTTAATGTAGTCTGTAGTATGTTAATAATTCAAAACCTTTTTTGATGGACTTGTATTTCCTCTAGTTTATCTGATATATATTGAGTCATGATATGTAAAATTTCCATTTTCTAACTTGATTTTTAAAATTATAATTTAATTCTATGTATTGATAATTTGACCCATGAACATTCATATCTTAACACTTAACATTTTATTGATCTAATAATATTTTAAATGACTATTTCTTAAATTATATATAGCTTGAAATTGTGTTTCTGTTTATACTCTGTGAGTTTTCCAATCATTAAAAAAAAAAAACTTAGGGGTTTCCCTGGTGACTCAGTGGTAAAGAATCTGCCTGACAAGGCAGGAGACAGGGGTACAATCCTTGGTCCGGGAAGATCCCACATGCCATGAAGCGCCACAAGTACTGAGCCTGTGTTCTAGAGCCAGGGAGCCACAAGTACTGAAACCCACGGGTCCTAGAGCCTGTGGTCTGCAACAGGCGAAGCCATGGCGAGGAGAAACCCGCGCACTCCAGCTGCAGAGTAGCCCCCGCTCACAACTAGAGAAAACCCATGCGGCAATGAAGACCCAGCACAGCCAAAAATAAGTAAATAAAATTGTAAAACCCTTCTTTAAAAAAAAAAAAAATGTGGCGTATATCTGATGAACAGAGAACAGCTTGACAAGACCCTGGATTTAGAGTGCTGTGACCTGCCAGATGCAAGGAGATCCAACCAGTCCATTCTAAAGGAGATCAGCCCTGGGATTTCTTTGGAAGGAATGATGCTAAAGCTGAAACTCCAGTACTTTGGCCACCTCATGCGAACACTTGACTCATTGGAAAAGACTCTGATGCTGGGAGGGATTGGGGGCAAGAGGAGAAGGGGACGACAGAGGATGAGATGGCTGGATGGCATCACTGACTCGATGGACGTGAGTCTGAGTGAACTCCGGGAGTTGGTGATGCACAGGGAGGCCTGGCGTGCTGCGATTCATGGGATCGCAAAGAGTCGGACACGACTGAGCGACTGATTTTATCTGATCTGATTTGACCTGCCAGATAAAGGGTTAAGCAAATAAAGAGAAAGTACAGGCAGGAGGGTGAAGAATTGAAAAGACTTTATAAAGTCCTTCTATGGGAAGTGGTGAAATCAACGAATAAACAAGAGAAACAGGAATACAGGTGGTCAAAAAGAGGATGGAAGCATAAAGGAGAATGAGGTTGGAAGAATATTAAAACTGCAACACTTGGACAAGGGAAAGATTCTGTTTTCATGTTGACAGTTGAGGTTGTGTATGACTTGATAAGAGCCAGACCACCAGCAGCAACATAACCTAGTTGTTTGCTACAAGAAAACTTTAACTGGGAAAAGATAAGCCTGGAAACCAATAAATTACTGTTTGCTTCAGAACATTCCTACCAATCCATTCTTCAAAGCCAGTATGACCCACCAACTTGGCTAAGCAATTCTTTCATCAAGACCAGTTTGGCAGTTCCACCACTCCTAAACTATGTGTCATGAATTCGCTAAATCTTAATTAGTCCCTTGTCTGATAAAAATGCCTTAAAACCCTCTTTCTTCCCACCTGCAACACTGCTGAAATTGTCAAGGTGGTGTTCTTGTTAAAAACAGTAAGTTCTAATATACTCAGCTCTGATTTTTTAAACAGATTTCTTAGTGACATTTTCGAGAGTTTAGCAATCTGGTGGTTTCACCAGTGTCTACTCAACACCCCTTTGTTGCCGTCATCCAAGATCTGAAACTTGTAAATAGAATGTTCCCCTGAGGTCCCCAGAGTTTAGGTTAGAGGTCTCCAGGGTGATGAGAAGAGTCAGACATTGCATCTGTGCATCAGCCTCCAAATGTTATGTTTAGTTTGTCTCCTAGAAAATAAAAGCCCTGTTAGCAATCCTCTGATTATCAGATCAGCTTGGAAAGACTTTATTCTCAGTAGAAGCCTGTCTGCTATTTGTTTGTAGTTGTCCTTGATTTTGGACAGCTATAAAGGATTTTCTTAAGAAATAGAGATGAGAACATGACTTGATAAATCTGTTCCTTGATTTTGCCTCGGGAACTGAGGAGTTCATGAGGTTTCTTCTTGGACTAGTGTGTTTTCACAAATTACCTTCAAGCATCAACACTTTATACAAGGTTTATTAGTGTGGTTGTATTTTGTTCATGAGAATCTGGCTCAGGGAGGTATTTCTTTTCTAAACTTCTGCTAGGAATCACAGACATAAGACTGCGGACCCAAGCATGTGTGCAGTGCTAAGTCATTTCAGTCATGTCTAACTCTTTGCAACCCCAAAGACTGTAGTCAGACAAGCTCCTCTGTCCATGGAATTCTCCAACGCTAGAATACTGGGGTGGGTTGCCATTGCCTCTTCCAGGGGATCTTCCCAACCCAGGGATCAAACCCAGTCTCGTGCGTCTCTTGCGTCTCTTGCTCTGGCCGGTGAATTCTTTACCACTAGTGCCGCCTGGGAAGGCCCAAGAACCCAAAACACAGGTGTGAAACCAAACTTCCCACTGACCACTGCCAGACTCGTGAGTTTCTCAGCCTAACCCAAAGTTCATGATGTTTCTGTCTTAGACACTTGCCCTTTGCTATAACTGCAACTAAGATGACAATCTGTCACTTTCTTAATTTTCATTATGAATAAAATGGTTCACTTGAGAGAGTTCTTAGAAACTAAATTCTCCAATATGCAGTGACCACTGCAAAGCCAAAATCCTCTGAAATCTACATTTTCTCAGAAAAAGACATCCTCTTAATATGACAAGGTGCTTAATTTTGGTTTGTAAGCTCTGATCCCATCCTGAGCTGAGAACCATTGTCAAATACTTTGCAAATCATCTACAAGATAGACTAAAATTTACAGAACAACTTAACATAATTCTAGGAACATGTAAATCTGAGTTTATGAATTTGAATCAGCTTGTTTGAATGTTGATTGTTGTTGTTGTTCAGTCACTAAGTCATATCTGACTCTCTGTAACCTCTTGAACTGCAGCACGCCAGCTCCCCTGTCCATCACCAACTCCCGGAGTTTACTCAAACTCGTCCATTGAGTCAGTGATGCCATCCAACCATCTCATCCTCTGTTGCTTCTTTCTTCTCCTGCCCTCAATCTTTCCCAGCATCAGAGTCATTTCCAATGAGTCTGTTCTTCGCATCAGGTGGCCAAAGTACGTGTTGGTAGAAAACTCCAATGCAACAAAAATGGAAAGAAAAAGGCAGAGCGAAAAATTTCATGGAAAGATGATGATTTTTTAAGAAAAAAGATCTACTAATGAGATTTGTTTGTTTTTACATGGCTTTTTAAATTTTTGCTTTTTGTCTTGGGAAGGTCACAAACCTTCTGGAACTCAGTTTTCTTATTTGTAAGATATATGCACCTCATCATTGGGCTTCGCTGGTGCTTCGGATGGTAAAGAATTTGCCTGCAATGTGGAAGACCTGGATTCAGTCCCTGGGTTGGGAAGATCCCTTGGAGGAGGGCATGGAACCCACTCCAGTATTCTTGTCTGGAGAATCCCCATGGGCAGAGGAGCCTGGTGAGCTACAGTCCATGGGGTCCCAAAGAGTTGGACATGACTAAGCGACTAAGCATAGCACAGAGCATCGTGGCATTAGATGTTGGTGAATGATGAACTCCTCATGGTAATGCTGTATCAGTAGTAAAATCTTGAGTAAATATCCACCAGTCCTTCTATTAGTCTATTTCTTCTCTGAAATCTTCATTAAAGATGACATTTTCTCATGGTATTTTTAGGGAGTAGATTTTTGTTGTTGTTTAGTCACTAAGTTGTGTCCAACCCTTTTTCGACCCCATAGACTGTAGCCTTCCTACTGGAGTGGGTTGCCATTTCCTTCTCCAGGGGATTTCCCGATGCAGGGATTGAACCTGTGTCTCCTGCATTGGCAGGTGGATTCTTTACCATGAAGCCACCAGAGAATGTTTTTCCACAAATACAAAGAAGAAGCATGTTTTCCACATGCTTTGTGGATATTGGGATGAAAATAATTATAACGCTTAAACATTAGCAAGTCATTCAGACAGGTGCAGGATGACAGCAAAAACATGCCTCCTTTATTTTTCTGCTGTATCTCCTTCAAACTTCTCCTTCATTTTCTTTCATTGACTTTGTGCTCATCTAGTTTACTGCTTTGGAGAAGGCAATGACACCCCACTCCAGTACTCTTGCCTGGAAAATCCCATGCGAGGAGCCTGGTAGGCTGCAGTCCATGGGGTCGCTTAGAGTTGGACACGACTGAGCGGCTTCACTTTCACTTTTCACTTTCATGCATCGGAGAAGGAAATGGCAACCCACTCCAGTGTTCTTGCCTGGAGAATCCCAGGGACGGGGGAGCCTGGTGGGCTGCCGTCTATGGGGTTGCACAGAGTCGGACACGACTGAAGCGACTTAGCAGCAGCAGCAGCAGTTTACTGCTTACGCACAGGACAAATTTTCTACTCATTCTCTTTTTGTGCCTTTCACCTGATCTCCCATTTTTATTCCTTCTCCACTATTTTTGGGATTATCTTTTATCCACAAATTTAACTATACTACCATAACACAAACTCTTGTGAAGTTGAAAATGCATGGGTTCTATATTAACTAATTGGTAGCCTCGGCTAAATTACCCATACACCTTCAGCTTTCCAATCATTGAAAAAATAATTATTAATAAAGACCATGTAGGATCAAGTTCAGAGCTAGCAGTAATGTATGCAATACTGGACAAATGTTACTATTTGTGACCATCCCAAAACTGTTCCTTCTGAGATTGGCTTTCTTAAGACTGATCTTAAATTTCTAAATGAACGTTTATCATAATCTCTACCTGAATATCCATTTAGAATCTCAAATACAACACTAACCCAATTTACCAGCTCTATTTGTTTTTGCTTTTTTCTTATTTATATTTATGCCAGTCTTATTTATGCCAGCTCAAAAACTTAGAATAATTTTATGCTTTTTTATCTCTTATATTCAAACAATTATCAAATATCATTCATTAAAAAAAGAACAGTCACACTGTTATTCTAGTGTCTCTCTAATTCTTATATTATATATATTATAAATACGTTATATTTTTTTTTACCTATACTATTTCTTTCTACACCCAGCTGCCATAATGCCTATTGGTAGAATTTTTCTGATAATAATGAGACTCTGTTCAACACTTGCAGAGATAACACTACAGAATAAAGCTCATATTAGTAAGCCTGGGATTTGAGTTAATCCAGAACCAGAGCTCAGCCATTCTTCTTCAAAACATTCTACTTTGTACAGCTTCTCTCAGTGACAATACTAGGATCCTACAGTGTCTAACTTGTCTATTAATCTGTCTGTGTGCATGATGATTCAATAGGTGTTTAATGCCTATCTACTTAAATTTACAATCTCCAGGACTTAAATATAACATATCAGTGATTTAAATATAAAAGACAGTAAATTTCTGCTGACTGAAAACAAAAATGCAATATAACCAGAAGGATTAAGTTAGGTACAAGTATTCCAAGAATTAAGAAAACAAGTAGACTGAATTGCTCAGTGAAGTCATAGTAAGAGGAATAGAACTTGAGAGCTAAAAATAATAAATGAAGAACCAGGATATTTTTGAATTAATTATTTTGTATGTTTAATCATACCAAAATGTCAATATTACCCTATTCACAAGGTTAGTTAGAGGTTAAAAGTACGGTAAATTCACCTATATAATGCCTAGTATCTCTGTTATAGAGAAGTCATTAAAACACGTGGGTGAAAGTCAGAGATAGTATGTTACAGGCTTATTTATTTTAACCTAATATTTGCTTTCTATTTTTAGATTATATACAATATCACAGTTACACTTACAGAGATGAGGGGTACTACTTAGTAGGGTACATAAAGTGAAGGCAAAAACTTAAGAATAAAATATGCATAGACAATCATGTTATATGTTCAGATTCTAAACATGGAATCAGCTGGCCATATCAATCCTCTATTAAGCCCTTGAGGTGACTAGGGATTTATAAATGGTTTCTGTCTGTAAAGGTTACCCAGAATTCCCTGTTATTTTAAAATTAACACCTTCAGTGAAACCCCAGATTTCCATTTCAGTAAAGGCTGAATGAACTTCACTATTTTGAGATCCTTTAAGAGCTTTATGATTTCTTTAAATTGTTCAGAGTCCACACAGCCTTCTCTTCTCTAGAAAGTACACTTCTGAAAAATGCACCCTTGATCTTTATGCGAAATGACTGAGCAAGCTACACACCTACCTTTATAACTTCCACCTCCTTCTCATGAGAAGATGGGTTTGTTTACGCCATTAGCAAGATCAGCAGAGCAGAGATGTTCTGCTGGAAAACACAGCCGTGCTCAGGGAACAAATCTACACCCACCTGGTGTTTGTTACAGTGAGCGAAGGTTGAAGACAGTGGCACCAGTAAATATTTTTAGTTTCACATGTACACTAATAAGGCACATCAAATTCCACTGAGTAAAACACATCTGGCTAACATATACGAAAACTTCAAAAAAGCTTAGGGATAAATGGCAAAACGATCGTTAAAATTAACATCTTTTTTTTGAAGTTCTCACACTCATGCTCAATTGTGTCCGACTCTTTTGTGACCCCATGGATTGTAGCCCACCAGGCTTCTCTGTCCATGAGATTTTTCAGGCAGAAATCCTGGAATGGGTTGCCATTTCCTCCTCCAGGGGATCTTCACCACCCAGGGATCAAACCCATGTCTCCTTCTTCTCTTGCATTGGTAGGTGGATAATTTTACCACTGAGTCACCTGAGAATCCTCAGATCTAGACTGCTTCTGCTAAGTCGCTTCAGTTGTGTCTGACTCTGTGCAACCCCATAGATGGCAGCCCACCAGGCTCCCCCGTCCCTGGGATTTTCCAGGCAAGAACACTGGAGTGGGTTGCCATTTCCTTCTCCAATGCATGAAAGTGAAAAGTGAAAGTGAAGTCGCTCAGTCGTGTCTGACTCTTCTCGAAGTCGCTCAGTCGTGTCTGACTCTTCTCGACCCCATGGACTGCAACCTACAAGGTTTCTCCGTCTATGGGATTCTTCAGGCAAGAGTACTGGAGTGGGGTGCTGTTGCCTTCTCCACAGATCTAGACTGGAATCTACCAAATCCAGGTCCTTTGATTTTGTTTCCGAACATGGAATCTGGCTGGTAGCCAGAATCTGAGCTGCTATAGATTAACTTAGCAAATTCATTTTTTTTTTTAAAAGTGCAATGTGGAATCTGATTCATTGTCTGACCTAATCCCAAACAGGACTTCCCTGGTGGCTCAGATGGTGAAGAATCTACCGGTAATGTGGAGAACTGGGTTCGATCCCAGGGTTGGGAAGATCCCCTGGACAGGGGAATGGCAACCCACTACAGTATTCTTGCCTGGAGAATTCCACAGACAGAGGAGCCTGGTGGGCTACAGTCCATGGGGTCACAAAGAGTTGGACAGGACTGAGCAACTAACACACATACAATCCCAAACAGAGGTTTTCCTGCATAACGTCACCAGCAGTAATAATACCCAACCACAGAGAGCTTAGTACAGCTCAAAATTGTTCTTTACCTTAGGTATATAATTAATTTAATCCTCACAGTGAGTCTAAGATAGCTTCTATTATTTTTCCCATTAAACAATTGGTAAAATAGAATAAAAGAGAGTAATTTGCTTAATATCACCCTGCAAGTTGTGAGCTAGAATTCAATTCCTAGCAGCCAGGCTTCAAAGGCTTGCTCTTAGCCACTGTGCAGTTTTCAATTATATGTATTTTATATGAGATCCATCTCATTTTTCCCCTCTCTCTTTGCTCACTATTCCTTTTTGCATGTTAGTCCTTCATCTAGATTTTCTTCTTTCATCTGAAGTCATTCTATTTCTTTCTTATGATCTATTGATAATAAACTACACCAGCTTTTGTTTTACTAAAAAAATATTTAATCTTCTTTCAGGAGAGATAGTTCTATAGTGTAAATTTTCTTTCAGCACATTGTTGATTTTTTACAATCTCGTATTTTTTTCATTCCTAGTGAAGGAGTCTTGGTATTCTTGCAAATAGCTAGCTTGTTCTACTTGGTGGTAGGAAGCATTACTATTCAAATATTCTCAAGAAGTAATGAATCTAGCCCAATATTCAGGATTTGAACGTTAACAGTCCTGAATTTTTGTCAGAAATTCTTACCAATTATGGGTCCATTCAGCTGCATGTAACAGAAACTCGACCAATTAAGCTAGAATAGGCACTGATTTTACAACATAAAAGGTATCTATAGAGATTTCTTTCAGGGATGATAAACTGTCTCCTGTTCAATGCCATTACTGTCTCAGGCTCCTTCTATCATTCTGCTTTGCCGTCCTTAGCATGAGGATTCCAACATAGTGTTGACACTGCAAGGCATTTCCAATATTTCCAGCTTCACACCCACATCAAAGGCAGTTGTAGATAAAGAGAAAAGAAGAAAGTATAAAGGGAAAATTTCTCAATGTTACTTTCTTTTCGAGTAAGCATCCTATGTAAAGAATGATTCTTTTTACTTCAATGTTAATCAGCACTGACTCAATTTGCATAAGCAAGTTGCAGAAAGAGAAAAACTACCTTTCTAAAAGATTTCAATGTTGAGAAATAATTCCTGAATGAAGTGATGTAAGCGCATTTAATTCCATTTTTCCATTTGCAGAAGTCATATGAAGTGATGTCTAAATTCTGTTGAGTACCTTCTTTTGAGTATGTAGAGGGATTTGGTAATGTCTGAAAAATGATGAGGAAGTAATTTATTGTACTACTGCATTGGCCACCCTGTTCAGGAAACTACATATGAAGATTTTTATCAAGTCTTTTAAGTATTTCTTATTCATATTAAAATTACTTTCAGTATGCTGGAAAAAACTGTTCAGATTGCCAAAATAATACAATTCACCATCATTAAGCAATTCTTATGACTCTGGTTCACAGTCAACAAATACATCATTCTCTTGCAAAGGGAATGATGATGTAAGCTTGCTTTTTAAGGATAGATCTAAGCTGTTGAAATGAGCAAATACAATTGAAAAATCAGAGCATTTGCACAGGCTGTCTCATTCAATAATTGGATGTCACAGATAGAATATTCATCCCAGACACACATGAATCTCTTTTCAACATTCATGTAAGCACATTTCTACTTCTCAAGTGGTACTAGTGATAAAGAATCAACCTATCAATGCAGGAGACACAAGAGATATAGGTTTGATCCCTGTGTGGGGAAGATCTTTTGGAGAAGGAAATGGTAACCCATTCCAGTATTCCTGCCTAGAAGATTCCATGGGCAGAGGAACCTGGCAGGCTATAGTCCATGGGGGAGCAACAAATCAAAAAAGACTGAGTGACTGAACATACTGTCCATGTTATCTGAAAGTAAATACCATTACGTCTATTTATTTTGAACCCTTCCTATATATATAATATTAATGTATATGAATTTTTTAATGTTTTACCAAATAGTAGTTTTGAATATATGTATTAATTTGAACCTACATATATATATATATATATATATATATATATATATATATATATATATATATATACACACCCTGGAGAAGGAAATGGAAACCCACTCCAGTATTCTTGCCTGGAGAATTCCATACACAGAGGAGCCTGGCAGACTCCAGTCTATGGGGTTGCAAAGAGTCAGACACAACCAAGCAACTAACACACACACATCCACACACACACACACACACATATATACACATTGGATTATATATATATATATACATATATATATAGGTGTACTCAAATAAATATATATGTTCAAACTATTATTTAGTAAAACATACAAAATTCATATATATTAAGATTAAAATTTACACTGCATTTAAATTCAGTTCAGTTGCTCAGTCGTGTCTGACTTTTTGCAACCCCATGGACCACAGCACACCGGGCCTCCCTGTCCATCACCAACTCCCAGAGTTTACTCAAACTCATCTCCATTGAGTCAGTAATGCCATCCAACCATCTCATCCTCTGCCGTCCCCTTCTCCTCCTGCCTTCAATCTTTCCCAGAATCAGGGTCTTTTCTAAAGAGTTAGTTCTTCCCATCAGGTGGCCAAAGTATTGGAGTTTCAGCTTCAGCATCAATCTTTCCAATGAACACTCAGGACTGATCTCCTTTAGGATGGACTGGCTGGATCTCCTTGCTATCCATTGGACTCTCATGAGTCTTCTCCAACACCACAGTTCAAAAGCATCAATTCTTCGGCACTCAGCTTTCTTTATAGCCCAACTCTCACATCCATACATGACTAATGGAAAAACCATAGCCTTGACTAGATGGACCTTTGTTGACAAAGTAATGCCTCTGCTTTTTAATATGCTGTCTAAGTTGGTCATAACTTTCCTTCCAAGGAGTAAGCATCTTTTAATTTCATGGCTGCAGTCACCATCTGCAGTAATTTTGGAGCCTCAAAAAATAAAGTCAGCCATTGTTTCCACTGTTTCCCCATCTATTTGCCATGAAGTGATGGGACCAGATGCCATAATCTTTGTTTTCTGAATGTTGAGTTTCAAGCCAATTTTTCCACTCTACTCTTTCACTTTCATCAAGAGGCTCTTTATTTCTTCTTCACTTTCTGCCATAAAGGTGGTGTCATCTGCATATCTGAGGTTATTGATATATCTCCTGGCAATCTTGATTCCAGCTTGTGCTTCTTCCAGCCCTGTGTTTCTCATGATGTTCTCTGCTTATAAGTTAAATAAGCAGGGTGACAATATACAGTCTTGACATACTCCTTTCCTGATTAGGAACCAGTCTGTTGCTCCATGTTCAATTCTAACTGTTGCTTCCTGACCTGCATACAGATTTCTCAAGAGGCAGGTCAGGTGCTCTGATATGCCCATCTCTTTCAGAATTTTCCACAGTTTGCTGTGATCCACACAGTCAAAGGTTTTGGCGTAGTCAATAAAGCAGAAATAGATGTTTTTCTGGAACTCTCTTGCTTTTTCGATGATCCAGCAGATGTTGGCAATTTGATCTCTGGTTCCTTTGCCTTTTCTAAAACCAGCTTGAACATCTGGAAGTTCACAGTTCACATATTATTGAAGCCTGGCTTGGAGAATTTTGAGCATTACTTTGCTAGCATGTGAAATGAGTGCAATTGTGCAGTAGTTTGAGCATTCTTTGGCATTGCCTTTCTTTGGGATTGGAATGAAAACTGACCTTTTCCAGTCCTATGGCCACTGTTGACGTTTCCAAATTTGCTGGCATATTGACTGCAGCATTTTCACAGCATCATCTTTCAGGATTTGAAATAGCTCAACTGGAATTCCATCACCTCCACTAGCTTTGTTCGTAGTGATGCTTCCTAAGGCCCACTTGACTTCACATTTCAGAATGTCTGGCTCTAGGTCAGTGATCACGCCATCGTGATTATTTGGATCTGAAGATCTTTTTTGTGCACTTCTTCTGTGTATTCTTGCCACCTCCTCTTAATATGTTCTGCTTCTCTTAGGTCCGTACCATTTCTGTCCTTTATTAAAATGCTAAAATGTCCTAGAGGAGGGCAAGGCAACCCACTCCAGCATTCTATCTTGAAAAATCCCATGGGCAAAGAAGCCTGGCAGGCTACAGTCCATAGCATTCCACAGAGTTGGCCATGATTGAAGCAACTTAGCACACACACATGTATTAAAATATAACTTCTGTTCTGTGTATCACCCAACATACTTACAGGGAATACCTGCAGGAAAAAATATATAATATTTGGCCAACACCACCTTATGAATCCAAGAGTCTCAGAAAAATTATCATTCATTCTGTAAAATAGGCAATTCACGTGTGTTTTTCCCTCAAATATAAGCAATCATCCTAATTTTTCAAGTAATTAAATTTGTTAATTTTAAGAATCTCCCAGGTTTGCTAGAAAGCTTTATACATATCAGCCATGTGAGAGTTGTTATGATTATGAATATAATATATGAATGAGAATTCAACAGACAAAATATTTATATGACCTATTGTTGGAAGTTTCTTTATTTTTTATTTTATTTTATTTTTAAACTTTACATAATTGTATTAGTTTTGCCAAATATCAAAATGAATCCGCCACAGGTATACATGTGTTCCTCATCCTGAACCCTCCTCCCTCCTCCCTCCCCATACCATCCCTCTGGGTCATCCCAGTGCACTAGCCCCAAGCATCCAGTATTGTGCATCGAACCTGGACTGGCATCTCGTTTCATATATGATATTTTACATGTTTCAATGCCATTCTCCCAAATCTTCCCACCCTCTCCCTCTCCCACAGAGTCCAGAAGACTGTTCTATACATCAGTGTCTCTTTTGCTGTCTCGTACACAAGGTTATTGTTACCATCTTTCTAAATTCCATATATATGCGTTAGTATACTGTATTGGTGTTTTTCTTTCTGGCTTACTTCACTCTGTATTAAGGCTCCAGTTTCATCCACCTCATTAGAACTGATTCAAATGTATTCTTTTTAATGGCTGAGTAATACTCCATTGTGTATATGTACCATGGCTTTCTTATCCATTCATCTGCTGATGGACATCTAGGTTGCTTCCATGTCCTGGCTATTATAAACAGTGCTGCGATGAGCATTGGGGTACACTTGTCTCTTTCCCTTCTGGTTTCCTCAGTGTGTATGCCCAGCAGTGGGATTGCTGGGTCATAAGGCAGTTCTATTTCCAGTTTTTTAAGGAATCTCCACACTGTTCTCCATAGTGGCTGTACTAGTTTGCATTCCCACCAACAGTGTAAGAGGGTTGCCTTTTCTCCACACCCTCTCCAGCAATTATTATTTGTAGACTTTTGGATCGCAGCCATTCTGACTGGTGTGAAATGGTACCTCATAGTGGTTTTGATTTGCAGTTCTCTGATAATGAGTGATGTTGAGCATCTTTTCATGTGTTTGTTAGCCCTATGTATGTCTTCTTTGGAGAAATGTCTATTTAGTTCTTTGGCCCATTTTTTGATTGGGTCATTTATTTTTCTGGACTTAAGCTGTAGGAGTTGCTTGTATATTTTTGAGATTAGTTCTTTGTCAGTTGCTTCATTTGCTATTATTTTCTCCCATTCTGAAGGTTGTGTTTTTACCTTGCTAATAGTTTCCTTTGATGTGCAGAAGCTTTTAAGGTTAATTAGGTCCCATTTGTTTATTTTTGCTTTTATTTCCAATATTCTGGGAGGTGGGTCATAGAGGATCCTGCTGTGATGTATGTTGGAGAGTGTTTTGCCTATGTTCTCCTCTAGGAGTTTTATAGTTTCTGGTCTTACGTTTAGATCTTTAATCCATTTTGAGTTTATTTTTGTGTATGGTGTTAGAAAGTGTTCTAGTTTCATTCTTTTACAAGTGGTTGCCCAGATTTCCCAGCACCACTTGTTAAAGAGATTGTCTTTAATCCATTGTATATTCTTGCCTCCTTTGTCAAAGATAAGGTGTCCATATGTGCGTGGATTTATCTCTGGGCTTTCTATTTTGTTCCATTGATCTATATTTCTGTCTTTGTGCCAGTACCATACTGTCTTGATAACTGTGGCTTTGTAGTAGAACCTGAAGTCAGGTAGGTTGATTCCTCCAGTTCCATTCTTCTTTCTCAAGATCGCTTTGGCTATTCGAGGTTTTTTGTATTTCCATACAAATTGTGAAATTATTTGTTCTAGCTCTGTGAAGAATACTGTTGGTAGCTTGATAGGGATTGCATTGAATCTATAAATTGCTTTGGGTAGTATACTCATTTTCACTATATTGATTCTTCCAATCCATGAACATGGTATATTTCTCCATCTATTAGTGTCCTCTTTGATTTCTTTCACCAGTGTTTTATAGTTTTCTATATATAGGTCTTTAGTTTCTTTAGGTAGATATATTCCTAAGTATTTTATTCTTTCCCTTGCAATGGTGAATGGAATTGTTTCCTCAATTTCTCTTTCTGTTTTCTCATTATTAGTGTATAGGAATGCAAGGGATTTCTGTGTGTTGATTTTATATCCTGCAACTTTACTATAGTCATTGATTAGTTCTAGTAATTTTCTGGTGGAGTCTTTAGGGTTTTCTATGTAGAGGATCATGTCATCTGCAAATAGTGAGAGTTTTACTTCTTCTTTTCCAATTTGGATTCCTTTTATTTCTTTTTCTGCTCTGATTTGCTGTGGCCAAAACTTCCAAAACTATGTTGAATAGTAATGGTGAAAGTGGGCACCCTTGTCTTGTTCCTGACTTTAGAGGAAATGCTTTCAATTTTTCACCATTGAGGATAATGTTTGCTGTGGGTTTGTCATATATAGCTTTTATTATGTTGAGATATGTTCCTTCTATTCCTGCTTTCTGGAGAGTTTTTATCATAAATGGGTGTTGAATTTTGTCAAAGGCTTTCTCTGCATCTATTGAGATAATCATATGGTTTTTATTTTTCAATTTGTTAATGTGGTTGATTGATTTGTGGATATTGAAGAATCCTTGCATCCCTGGGATAAAGCCCACTTGGTCATGGTGTATGATCTTTTTAATGTGTTGTTGGATTCTGATTGCTAGAATTTTGTTAAGGATTTTTGCATCTATGTTCATCAGTGATATTGGCCTGTAGTTTTCTTTTTTTGTGGGATCTTTGTCAGGTTTTGGTATTAGGGTGATGGTGGCCTCATAGAATGGGTTTGGAAGTTTACCTTCCTCTGCAATTTTCTGGAAGAGTTTGAGCAGGATAGGTGTTAGCTCTTCTCTAAATTTTTGGTAGAATTCAGCTGTGAAGCCGTCTGGACCGGGGCTTTTGTTTGCTGGAAGATTTTTGATTACAGTTTCAATTTCCGTGCTATGATGGGTCTGTTAAGATTTTCTATTTCTTCCTGGTCGAGTTTTGGAAAGTTGTACTTTTCTAAGAATTTGTCCATTTCTTCCACGTTGTCCATTTTATTAGCATATAATTGTTGATAGTAGTCTCTTATGATCCTTTGTATTTCTGTGTTGTCTGTTGTGATCTCTTCATTTTCATTTCTAATTTTATTGATTTGATTTTTCTCCCTTTGTTTCTTGATGAGTCTGGCTAATGGTTTGTCAATTTTATTTATCCTTTCAAAGAACCAGCTTTTGGTTTTGTTGATTTTTGCTATGGTCTCTTTTGTTTCTTTTGCATTTATTTCTGCTCTAATTTTTAAGATTTCTTTCCTTCTACTAACCCTGGGGTTCTTCATTTCTTCCTTTTCTAGTTGCTTTAGGTGTAGAGTTAGGTTATTTATTTGACTTTTTTTCTTGTTTCTTGAGGTGTGCCTGTATTGCTATGAACTTTCCCCTTAGGACTGCTTTTACCGTGTCCCACAAGTTTTGGGTTGTTGTGTTTTCATTTTCATTCATTTCTATGCAAATTTTGATTTCTTTCTTGATTTCTTCTGTGATTTGTTGGTTATTCAGCAGCGTGTTGTTCAGCCTCCATATGTTGGAATTTTTAATAGTTTTTCTCCTGTAGTTGAGATCTAATCTTGCTGCATTGTGGTCAGAAAAGATGCTTGGAATGATTTCTATTTTTTTGAATTTACCAAGGCTAGATTTATAGCCCAGGATGTGATCTATCCTGGAGAAGGTTCCATGTGCGCTTGGGAAAAAGGTGAAATTCATTGTTTTGGGATGAAATGTCCTATATATATCAATTAGGTCTAACTGGTCTATTGTATCATTTAAAGTTTGTGTTTCCTTGTTAATTTTCTGTTTAGTTGATCTATCCATAGGTGTGAGTGGGGTATTAAAGTCTCCCACTATTATTGTGTTATTGTTAATTTCTCCTTTCATACTTGTTAGCATTTGTCTTACATACTGTGGTGCTCCCGTGTTGGGTGCATATATATTTATAATTGTTATATCTTCTTCTTGGATTGATCCTTTGATCATTATGTAGTGACCTTCTTTGTCTCTTTTCACTGCCTTTGTTTTAAAGTCTATTTTATCTGATATGAGTATTGCTACTCCTGCTTTCTTTTGGTCCCTATTTGCATGGAAAATCTTTTTCCAGCCCTTCACTTTCAGTCTGTATGTGTCCCCTGTTTTGAGGTGGGTCTCTTGTAGACAACATATGTAGGGGTCTTATTTTTGTATCCATTCAGCCAGTCTTTTTCTTTTGGTTGGGGCATTCAACCCATTTATGTTTAAGGTAATTACTGATAAGTATGATCCTGTTGCCATTTACTTTATTGTTTTGGGTTCGAATTTATACACCGTTTTTGTGTTTCCTGTCTAGAGAATATACTTTAGTATTTGTTGGAGAGCTGGTTTGGTGGTGCAGAATTCTCTCACCTTTTGCTTGTCTGAAAAGCTTTTGATTTCTCCTTCATACTTGAATGAGATCCTTGCTGGGTACAATAATCTGGGCTGTAGGTTATTTTCTTTCATCATTTTAAGTATGTCTTGCCATTCCCTCCTGACTTGAAGAGTTTCTATTGAAAGATCAGCTGTTATCCTTGTGGGAATTCCCTTGTGTGTTATTTGTTGTTTTTCCCTTGCTGCTTTTAATATTTGTTCTTTGTGTTTGATCTTTGTTAATTTGATTAATATGTGTCTTGGGGTGTTTCACCTTGGGTTTATCCTGTTTGGGACTCTCTGGGTTTCTTGGACTTGGGTGATTATTTCCTTCCCCATTTTAGGGAAGTTTTCAACTATTATCTCCTCAAGTATTTTCTCATGGTCTTTCTTTTTGTCTTCTTCTTCTGGAACCCCTATGATTCGAATGTTGTAGCGTTTAATATTGTCTTGGAGGTCTCTGAGATTGTCCTCATTTCTTTTAATTCGTTTTTCTTTTATCCTCTCTGATTCATTTATTTCTGCCATCCTATCTTCTAATTCACTAATCCTATCTTCTGCCTCTGTTATTCTACTATTTGTTGCCTCCAGAGTGTTTTTAATTTCATTTATTGCATTATTCATTATATATTGACTCTTTTTTATTTCTTCTAGGTCCTTGTTAAACCTTTCTTGCATCTTCTCAATCCTCGTCTCCAGGCTATTTATCTGTGATTCCATTTTAATTTCAAGATCTTGGATCAATTTCACTATCATTATTTGGAATTCTTTATCAGGTAGATTCCCTATCTCTTCCTCTTTTGTTTGGATTGGTGGGCATTTATCCTGTTCCTTTATCTGCTGGGTATTCCTCTGTCTCTTCATCTTGTTTAAATTGCTGAGTTTGGGGTGTCCTTTCTGTATTCTGGCAGTTTGTGGAGTTCTCTTTATTGTGGTGTTTCCTCGCTGTGTGTGGGTTTGTACAGGTGGCTTGTCAAGGTTTCCTGGTTAGGGAAGTTTGTGTCGGTGTTCTGGTGGGTGGAGCTGTATTTCTTCTCTCTGGAGTGCAATGAAATGTCCAGTAATGAGTTATGAGATGTCTATGGTTTTGGGGTGACTTTGGGCAGCCTGTATCTTGAAGCTCAGGGCTGTGCTCCTGTGTTGCTGGAGAATTTGCTTGGTATGTCTTGCCCTGGAACTTGTTGGCCCTTGTGTGGTGCTTGGTTTCAGTGTCGGTATGGAGGCATTTGATGAGCTCCTGTCAATTAATGTTTCTTGCAGTCAGGAGTTCCCTGGAGTCAGGGTTTGGACTTAAGCCTCCTGCTTCCAGTTATTGGTCTTATTTTTACAGTAGTTTCAAAACTTCTCCTTCTATACAGCACCATTGATAAAACATCTACATTAAAGATGAGAAGTTTCTGTACTGTGAGGGTCACTCAGAGAGGTTCACAGCATTACATGGAGAAGAGAAGAGGGAGGAGGGAGTTAGAGGTGACCCAAATGAGATGAGGTGGAATCAATAGTGGAGAGAGTAGGCTAGCCAGTAGTCACTTCCTTATGTGCACTCCACAACTGGACCACTCAGAGATGTTCACGGAGTTATATAGAGAAGAGAAGAAGGAGGAAGGAGACAGAGGTGGCCAGAAGGATAAAAGGGGGGAATGACAAGGAGGGAGACAGATCCAGCCAGTAATCAGTTCCCTAAGTGTTCTCCACCATCTGGAACACACAGAAATTCACAGAGTTGGGTAGAGTAGAGAGGGGTTAGGGAGGAGACACAGGCGACCTGGTGGAGAAAAAAGAGAGTCCAAAGGGAGAGAGAGCAGTCAAGCCAGTAATCTCGCTCCCTAGTGAAAAATGGGTCCTGAAGATTGGGTTCTTAAAGGTACAAAATTGGTAACAAATACATAGAAGCAAAAATTAAAAATCTAGAGTAGAGTTTGGAATTTCAAAAATACGATGTTGAAGAAAAGAAGAAGGAAAAGAAAGAGAGAAAAAATGAACAAAGAAAAACAAACAAGGTCGCGAAAATAATAAAGAAAATACAGGTACAAAATTGATTACTAATACCAAGAAGCAAAAATTAAAAATCTAGAGTAGAGTTTGGAATTTCAAAAATACAATGTTAAAAAAAAGGAAGAAGAAAAATAGAGAAAACAAACAAACAAAAACAATGTCGCAAAAATTATAAAGAAAATACAGGTACAAAATTGATATCAAATACCAAAAAGTATAAATTAAAAATCTAGAGTAGAGTTTGGAATTTCAGATATACAATGTTATATAAAAGAAGAAGAGAAAGAAACAGAGATTGTTGGAATTTTCTATGTTGAAATTGTGAGCGTTGAAAAAAACAGTCAAAGCAGGTGAGCTCAGCAGGGAGGGAAGCCACTTAGTCTGCAGGAAAGACAGACTCAGGAGCTGAGCCCTGGGTCCTCCACGCATTGACAAGGCAATCTGGACCCAGGTTAGAAAGCTACTTTAACTTCTCCTGGGGCAACTAATGCAAGAAAGAGGAGGCAGAATTGGAGGTGAGTAAAAACACAAAAGGGCTTCCAAGGTGGCACTAGTGATAAAGAACCCACCTGCCAATGTAGGAGACATAAGAGATGGGGGTTCAGTCCCTGGGTCAGGAAGATCCCCTGGAGGAGGAAATGGCAACCCACTAGTATTCTTGCCTGGAGCATCTCAGGGACCGAGGAGTCTGGCAGGTTACAGTCCCTAGAGTCCCAAAGAGTCAGACACAACTGAAGCAACTTAGCATGCACGCATGCAAAAATGCAAAAACATAAGCCAACAATATGATACAATTCAGTCATGATGAAGACAGAAAAAATATGAGTATCATATTACCAAAGTTCATATAAAATTATACTAACATTAAGAGGCAATGAACCACAAACACAATCCCCAGAATAAAAACATGTCCTATTATATCACATTAGGTATCAGGACATATTTGACTGAAATCTGTCAAATGGTAACATGGGGACAGATTACGACTGTTGATGCAAGGGAAGGTTAGAATGGAAAAAGGCTTAATTTCTCCATTTGGACTGTTATTAGGGTATATTTAAGCTGAATTTTTTTTAGGCCTGAGTTAACTGTGAATCTATTTTAATTCTCAGCTTCAAATGTAAATACATGGAAGGAATCAATATGCTAATTAATAGTTTACAACTAATTGAAAGCTGGGCTTCCCTGGTGGCTCAGATGATAAAGAATCTGCCCAACTTGCGGGAGTCTCTGGGTTGGGAAGATCCCCTGGACAAGGGAATGGCAACCCATTCCAGTATTCTTTCCTGGATAGAATAGGAAAGAATTCTGGCGGGCCACAGTCCTTGTGGTCACAGAAAGTCAGACCCAAGTAAGTGACTAACACACACACACAACTGAATGCTACATCAGCATTATTTTTAAAGCCCATATTTACGTATTAAGGGACACTTACCCAGTTGTATGTGATGTTATTCTTTGGAGTTTCATCAATTACTATTTATGAAGGATGTGGAAAACCTTTGGATGTGTCCTTGTCATTTTCATTCAGAATCAATCATGTAACTTCTGTCATGAATCATAATCAGGAGAGAAAAAGAATACAGATAACATCTTAGCCAAGCTGAAAGATCCTTCCATCTAAGATTTGAAATGAATGCTATTCCAAAATAAAAGTGAAAAATAAAATGCATGTGTAATCATACATGCTTTTATGATGAGATTCCATGAATTATATAAACATGATCTCACTTTTTAAATGTTTTCTTATATGCTGTAAATACATCATATTGTGCAGAAAACTTAAAAATAGTCGTTCTTTTTTGCCCTTCATTTGGTCAACTTTAAATTGTGTAACTCCTTCTGATCATGGCCCTTTAAAACTATCCATCCATTTTCATAAGTTTTTTTTTTCGTTTCATACATGATATTTTACATGTTTCAATGCCATTCTCCCAGATCTCCCCACCCTCTCCCTCTCCCACAGAGTCCAGAAGACTGATCTATACATCAGTGTCTCTTTTGCTGTCTCATACACAGGGTTATTGTTACCATCTTTCTAAATTCCATATATATGCGTTAGTATACTGTATTGGTGTTTTTCTTTCTGGCTTACTTCACTCTGTATAATAGGCTCCGGTTTCATCCACCTCATTAGAACTGATTCAAATGTATCTTTTTAATGGCTGAGTAATACTCCATTGTGTATATGTACCATGGCTTTCTTATCCATTCATCTGCTGATGGACATCTAGGTTGCTTCCATGTCCTGGCTATTATAAACAGTGCTGTGATGAACATTGGGGTACACGTGTCTCTTTCCCTTCTGGTTTCCTCAGTGGGTATGCCCAGCAGTGGGATTGCTGGATCATAAGGCAGTTCTATTTCCAGTTTTTTAAGGAATCTCCACACTGTTCTCCATAGTGGCTGTACTAGTTTGCATTTCCACTAACAGTGTAAGAGGGTTCCCTTTTCTCCACACCCTCTCCAGCATTTATTATTTGTAGACTTTTGGATCGCAGCCATTCTGACTGGTGTGAAATGGTACCTCATAGTGGTTTTGATTTGCAGTTCTCTGATAATGAGTGATGTTGAGCATCTTTTCATGTGTTTGTTAGCCGTCTGTATGTCTTCTTTGGAGAAATGTCTGTTTAGTTCTTTGGCCCATTTTTTGATTGAGTCATTTATTTTTCTGGAGTTGAGCTGTAGGAGTTGCTTATATATTTTTGAGATTAGTTGTTTGTCAGTTGCTTCATTTGCTATTATTTTCTCCCATTCTGAAGGCTGCCTTTTCACCTTGCTAATAGTTTCCTTTGATGTGCAGAAGCTTTTAAGGTTAATTAGGTCCCATTTGTTTATTTTTGCTTTTATTTCCGATATTCTGGGAGGTGGGTCATAGAGGATTCTGCTGTGATGTATGTCAGAGAGTGTTTTGCCTATGTTCTCCTCTAGGAGTTTTATAGTTTCTGGTCTTACATTGAGATCTTTAATCCATTTTGAGTTTATTTTTGTGTATGGTGTTAGAAAGTGTTCTAGTTTCATTCTTTTACAAGTGGTTGACCAGTTTTCCCAGCACCACTTGTTAATGAGATTGTCTTTTCTCCATTGTATATTCTTGCCTCCTTTGTCAAAGATAAGGTGTCCATATGTGTGTGGATTTATCTCTGGGCTTTCATTTTCATAAGTTCTTAATTGGCCCATAAATATATTGCAAAAGCTTTTGGAAAAATAAATCCACATCTCACTTTTATGAAATTGAGGTTCAGATATTCAGATTTCATTATCACATAATTATCAAACATAAAGCCTCAGTGAAATTAATGGTTTTCTCTCAGTTCAATTCAGTTCAGTCACCCAGCTGTGTCCCATGGACTGCAGCTTACCAGGACTCCCTGTCCATCACCAACTCCCAGAATTTACTCAAACTCATATCCGTCGGTGGCGCCATCCAACCATCTCACCCTCTGTGGTCTCCTTCTCCTCCTGCCTTCAATCTTTTCCAGCATCAAGGTCTTTTCCAATGAGTCAGCTCTTTGCATCAGGTGGCCAAAGGATTGGAGTTTCAGCTTCAGCATCAGTCATTCTAATGAATATTCAGGACTTCTCTAGTGTATCTGTTTTTCCATTGCTATTTTTCCAAATTGTAATTCTAAGAAAACATATCATGATAAGGGTGACATTCCAAGGTATAATTATGTCTAGTAATGATCCAATTATTCTAGCACATAATTTAAATTTTGTGATATAAATTTTATGTATTAATGTTTATTTAGTATAACTCCTGGTTATTCAAGTCTTTACCCATTTTTAAGCCATATTTCTCCACTGATTACCTTTATTCTAACCAATCATCATGCTTTCACAGCAATACCTGGACTCATTGTATTTATAATTTTACTTCATCATCCATGGTTTTGCTTGGTATAAAACTTAGCATATTCAAGTGTTTAGTTAGGGATAAATGCACCCCAGGGTTGACAGTTGCATTGATCAAATGTCTCAGTTCAGGGTATATTATCATCTTCCAGGTGCAGAAAGCTCGCCAGGCAGGACTGGCTGACTGTTCATGCAACTCGTTTCTCTTCTTTAGTTCAGTTCAGTTGCTCAGTTGTGTCCAACTCTTTGTTACCCCATGGACTTGAGCGTACCAGGCTTCCCTGTCCATCACTAGCTCCAAGAGCTTGCTCAAACCCATGTCCATTGAGTCAGTGATGCCATCCAACCATCTCATCCTCTGTCATCCCCTTCTTCTCCTGCCTTCTATCTTTCCCAGCATCAGGGTTTTTTTCCAGTGAGTTAATTCTTTGCATCGGGTGGCCTAAATATTGGAACTTCAGCTTCAGCATCAGTCCTTCCAATGAACGGTCAGGACTGATTTCCTTCAGGATGGACTGGTTTGATCTCTGTTCAGTCCAAGGGACTCTTAAGAGTCTTCTCCAACACCATAGTTCAAAAGCATTAATTCTTTGGCACTCAGCCTTCTTTATGGTCAAACTCTCACATCCATACAAGACTACTGGAAAAACCATAGCTTTGACTAGATGGACCTTTATCTTCTTGTTGATTCACAATTTGATTAGCCATCACTAGCTTTTCTTGCACTATACAGAATGTGGGAGAAACTGGGATCTAAGCTGAGGGAGGTGCCTTCCATATGTGGCCCATGAAAACCCCCTACCCTTCCTCTTGTCCCCTGGCTGTGAGTGATTTCATGAGTCATTGACTGTAGGTGGGTGGAATGCCCGAACCACCTGGTGGGCTGCCTGTCTATAAAAATGCTCATTGAACTGTAATGTGAATCAAAAATAAAGCTTTCATGTGTTAAACCATTGAGATTTCCAGGATTTGTCTTTTACAGAAGATGATGTTAACTGAACCAATTACCAGCTTTTAAAAAAGAGAAAATCCCTTTCTAATCTTTAATAATGACTTCCTTGCTCCCCAGATGCAGCCATCCTAATGAATTTACTAGCATACGTTCTTCTTATGTTAATTTTATTTATTTATTTATTTTTGGCCGTACTGGGTCTTTGTTGCTGTGCGGGTTTTTCTCTAGCTGTTTGGAGCCGGAGCTCCTCTCTAGTCGCGGCACGAGGGCTTCTCACCATGGGGGCTTCTCCTGTTTAGGCCCCAGGGGCTCTAGAGCACAGGCTCAGTAGCTGTCGCACACGTGCCTAGTTGCTCCATGGCAAATGGGATCGTCCCGGACCATGAGATCAAACCCACGTCTCCCGCATTGGCAGGCGGATTCTTTACCACTGAGCTGCTCGGGAAGCCCTTATAAGTGTTCTTATAAATGCACGTGTTTGAGACTATTTTAATTTCCTTCAGATCATTATGTGCACAAAATTGTGTTACGTAATTGTTTTCACTCAGCACTTTTGTGTGTGTGTGTGTGTCAAATCCACTTGTGGAACTAAAGTGCACAGCTAGAGGGTCCTTCCGGAGCATTGCTGAGTCCCCAATAACACGCACCTTCCACGTTTGCTAGTCACTCCCCAGCCAGGCTTCCCGCACCACAAACAATACCGGAAAGAGCGTCTTCTCTATGTCCTGCTGAAAGTGTTAGTCACTCACTCATGCCCCACTCTTTGTGACCCCATAGACTGTAGCCCACTCGGCTCCTCTGTCTATGGAATTCTCCAGGCAAGAATACTGGAGTGGGCTGCCATTTCCTACTCCAGGGGATCTTCCTGACTCAGGGATCGAACCTGAGTCTCCTGCACTGTAAGCAGATTCTTTATCATCTGAGCCACCAGGGATGCCCTGCTACAGAATATGTTAGGGCTTCCCTAGGGGGTTTACACCCTGGAGCAGGATTGCTGGTCATATGGTATGCAAATTGAACTTAATCTAACTGTGTGGTATCAAATTGCTCTTGAGCAGGCTGTAACACGAACTTTCTTACCTCTGTGCAGTTTTCTGCATCCCACGTCTCCTAGTGTGTGATGTATTAATCAGTGTACTATTACAAAGCAATATCATATTGTTCTTTTAATTTGCATTTTTCTAAATACTAATGAGTTTGAGCATCTTGGCATATGCTTGCTATTCTTTGGGGGGTTCCCTTATATAAATTGCCTGTTTACATCTTCTTTTGACAATTTCCCCAATGAGGTTTTGTCTTTTTAGTTTAACATTTTCTGGGATTCTCTTACATAAGATATTTGTTCATAACTAATTTTAGACATTGCAAATATCTCTCTCCAAATTGTTCAATGATTGCAAACAGACTCAATTTGAAAGTAATATACACATCAAAAATTCTCCTGAGTTGGAAACAAACTAAAGTAATTATAATTATGAAAAAAAGTATTGCCTGGATGCACTTTCTTACCCTGAAGTTGTGTTTTCTTTTACATAATAGAGATACTTTTTGTTAAGCAAATTCTTGTGATATCTCATGAAATGAAATGATATCCTGTTATATCATCTTGCCACAACAAAAGTTAAAAAAAAATCCTCATGCCACAAAGATTATGTTTAGTAATATTTTATGCATAAAATATATGATGGTGATAATTCTACTTATATTCTCTGTCATAGTAAATACGGAAATGAAGAGTAATTTGCTACATAGATGTTATTATATGCATTAACTGTACAATAACTATATGATGTTAGGAAAGTAGTATCTTGTAGATCCAAAATTTTAAAGTGTTTAGATATTATTTACATTTAGTACACTAGGAAGTTAACCAGTTTCATTTTGCTTTCTAAATTATCAGTTGGATTAATGATTATTAAAAAACCATGGATCTATGTCCTGCTGAAAGTGTAAATGCAAGTGTTAAAGTTTTTGTGAAAGTGTTAGTTAGTAATCCATGGTTTGGGATTAATGATTATTCCATTTCAGGATTGAAATTTGCCATCACCAAAGTGTTGCTTTTAAGTTGTGTTTTGAACTGTGGTGTTGGAGAAGACTCTTGAGAGTCCCTTGGGCTGCAAGGAGATCCAACCAGTCCATTCTGAAGGAGATCAGCCCTGGGTGTTCTTTGGAAGGAATGATGCTAAAGCTGAAACTCCAGTACTTTGGCCACCTCATGCGAAGAGTTGACTCATTGGAAAAGACTTTGATGCTGGGAGGGATTGGGGGCAAGAGGAGAAGGGGATGACAGAGGATGAGATGGCTGGATGGCATCACTGACTCGATGGACGTGAGTCTCAGTGAACTCTGGGAGTTGGTGATGGACAGAGAGGCCTGGCGTGCTGGGATTCATGGGGTCTCAAAGAGTCGGACACGACTGAGCGACTGATCTGATCTGATCTGATTGAGACAATATGGGTGGTTCAGTTCAACAATCACTATTTCCAGAACACAGGATTTGGCAATGAGCTAATGCACTCAGCACCAGTGCCCCTCAGCTCATGCTTTTCTTTGTTGAAACTCAAGTAATACAAGGGTAAGAACCCCAGGTGCAGATACACTGTGATCTTACCAGCCACGGAGACTTCCTTCTCTTGGTAAAAGGGGACAAGAAAGTTTCATATGATATTTATAAGGAACCAATTTTGGGGCTTCCCCATGGCTCAGTGGTAAAGAAACTTCCTGCCAATGCAGGAAACACAGGTTGGATCCCTCTGTCAGGAAACTCCCCTAGAGAAGGAAATGGCAGCCCACTCCAGTGTTCTTGCTGCGAGAATCTCATGGACAGAGGAGCCTACAGTCCTCTGTGGAGCTACATGGGCGGGCTACAGTCCATGGGGTCTCAGAGAGTCAGACACCACTGAACAACTGAGCACCAACAATTATGGGATGGATATAATATGCTTAGAGCACGTGTTAACTATTTGTTAATTGACAATATTTTCAAACTTTCTCCAAATGGAAGACCCAGAAGTTTCCCACCTTCCTAATGAATTTCTTCTTGATTATTTTAGTTTATAAAGATCTCTCCTTCCTCAAAAAACTTCTTTGCATAGATATGATTCATAAAGAGTTTAGCATTTGGTTATACTCTATACTGTATTCGTTAAAAAAATATTTTATGGGCATTAATTCTATCTCATTAAACACATCACAAGTTGCTAAAGATAGAGATGATTTTTGTACTTCGTCTTGTGTGGACAGTGGAGGTGGAAGTAGTGGCAATATCTGACAAGCTAATTATTCTTTGCAAAGAGCAGCAATTAAGAAATAATTTAAGGGAGTATGTATGTGTGTTTTGTAATAATGATTATTTCATGGAAAGTTTTTAAGAGAATACTTTGCAATCTTTTATAGGTGTGAATATTAAGTCTCATGCTTGTGATCAAGTCAGCATCTCCAAGGCAGCGTTATAATATCTATCTTGACGTTAAAGACAACTAAAAGTGGAGAGTGTATTGATTCTGACCCTCTCTTCAGTCTGTACGACAGTCTTCTGTGAAGCAGGCATATGTTCACGTGCAAATTAAAGATTCAATAGAACATTCAAGGCAGATTTCAGCTCTGATGTACTTAAACAAATGTGGTATTGATTTTATTGAGTGTAAGATCAATTCTATGTACTGTCTCTCAACTGTCTGGTGTAGAAGGCTTCAATTGCCTCAACTGCAAATCAACAAAATTTCCTACAAATCTCTCTTTGGAAAAAGGTGTTTCTTTCAACAGAATCCTTGAGATTGAAGGGCAAGCAATATGGAGAGACAAGAAAAGGGGAAAAGATTAATTGGAAGCAGGGATTGATCTTGAAATGACTCAATGATTTCCCATAATGATGCTTCCTGCTTTAAAACCAATTCTTTTCCCACACAGCTTTTCAAATATTCTCTCTAACAAGCAGAACAGACAATTTGAGTCCTTTGATTAAGATTTTTCAAAAGTGCAAAGTGCCTGATCTTAATGCAAACTCCTCAGCATGGTGTCCAAGGTCCTTCGTGAACACTCTGCTCATATAAAAGTCAATTTCCTACATCTCTTGATAACTGAAAAACAAAATATAAAAAGTTGATAAAACTCCATACTTTTTTGGCACTAAATCCATTTAAATGAGGACTGATGAGAAAAAGTAATGCAAAGCTATTGATGAATGATGCTGAAGAGGCTACACACAAAAATAATCAAACTTCCTATGAGATTTAAGGATGAATAATCTACAATATTTATATAAAGAACCAGTACCTGCAAAATTTTTTTAAATAAAAGTTTGAAAAAATAAAGATAAAAACTCCATGCGTAATACTGGGAAGTGGTAAATGGTCATTAAAAGTGTATCTATGCAATAAAAAATTTAAAAAAAAGTATAACTGTGCATGTAACATAGTTGGGGAAAAAAACATCAGTTCCCAGGAAATGATCCAAAG
This sequence comes from Bos indicus x Bos taurus, assembly GCF_003369695.1. NCBI lineage: Eukaryota > Metazoa > Chordata > Mammalia > Artiodactyla > Bovidae > Bos > Bos indicus x Bos taurus. The sequence goes on along the minus strand of NC_040099.1, from coordinate 5,076,814 downwards.
TGGAAGCAGGATTGCTTGTCTTAGATGACTGAATGGCAGAAGAAGCAAGCAATGGCTACAAGCCTAAGATTTACTGAAATCATTTAGAAATGTGAGTTTTAGTTTTTGTTCATTTGTCTGATTTTTAATGATGGCCAATGAAATTGTACTATAAATACCTGATATAATTTACTTGATATAATTCTAATGGCTCTGAAATATACAGCAGCAATAGCAGATTTATTCTGACATCCTTTTCCCCAATTGCTACATTTGGTATTATTAGAACTGTAGTGAATTACAGAAACTAAATTACAAACTGCACTTAGGAACCTATGTGTTCAGCAATGAAATTTAGTTATATCCAGATAAGAATGTATTATAGCAGATTAACTTAATGGTCAAAGGGGTCTATTAATAAAACGCCAAAATAAAGACTTCGTGTTTAGCCTAACCTGATTTTCAGCATTTTATTTGGAATTTACCTGGGAGCAGGAAGATCTATGTTCTTCCTAATCATATTCAAAATAAAATAAATATGCAAATTTTGATGCAATAATAGGCTTCATCTCAAATTCATCTCTTGATATTTTTGAAATTAGAGAATATGGCAAATAGCTGACTGAAAGTGTGAATAGTGAACCTACATACATGAATATTAAACATTCTATTTTTGTCTCTAAAGCCAGCCTAAATTAAATTCAACATACGAGAAAAAAAAAAATGGTGCCCAATGAAGGCATTACGTTGGCTGAATCACACACACCTGGGTGAAAGGCAGGGCAATTTATTTAGAAAACTGAAGCATAGACAAAAGATTTGTGTATTTCAAGGTCCACTGTCTCTCATTTAACAGAATTGGTCAAGCTATTCTTTTTTGCCCCACATCTACTCAACGTTTTCAGTGTCCACTTGGAGGGTTTTCTTACAACCCGCGACAAGCCCCCGGAACCCTGACACTGACCTATGACTCCCGACACTGACCTTTGACTCCCAGCCCTGCCTGTTGCCAACAACCATGGTCCTGGTGACACAAGCCCCCTCAGCATATTACTGAGTCCATTTTCTCTTTGCATCACAATTCTCTCCAGGTCATCCTCCTCTCCTTCAAATGCCTGCCCCCTCCCCACACTGGGCTAATCTAACAGTGAAACAGAGTATCTTTGTCTTTCTTTTTTTAATATTTATTTATTTTTTATTGAAGTATAATTGCTTTACAGAATTTTGTTGTTTTCTGTCAAACCTTAACATGAATCAGCCATAGGTGTACATATATCACCTCCCTCTTGAATCTCCCTCCCATCCCCCTCCCCATCCCACACTCTAGGTTGATACAGAGGCCCTGTTTGAGTTTCCTGACCCATAGAGCAAATTCCCATTGGATATCTATTCTACATGTGGTGATGTAAGTTTCCATGTTACTCTTTCCATACATCTCACGCTCTCCTCCTCTCTCCCCATGTCATAAGTCTGTTCTCTATGTCTGTTTCTCCACTGTTGCCCTGTAAATAAATTCTACAGTACCATTTTTCTAGATTCTGTATATATGTGTTAGAATACAGTATTTATCTTTCTCTTTCTGATTTATTTCACTCTCTATAATAGGCTCTACTTCATCAACCTCATTAGAACAGACTCAAATGTGTTCCTTTTTATGGCTGAGTAATATTCCATTGTGTATCTATACCACAACTTCTTTATCCATTCATCTGTCAATGGACATCTAAGTTGCTTCCATGTTCTAGCTATTGTAAATAGTGCTGCAATGAACAATGGGATACATGTGTCTCAATTTTGGTTTCCTCAAGGTATATGCCTAGGAGTGTAACTGCAGGGTCATATGGTGGTTTTATTCCTAGTTTTTTAAGGAATCTCCATACTGTCTTCCATAGTGGCTGTATCAATTTACATTCCCACCAACAGTGCAGGAGTGTTCCCTTTTCTCCACACCCTTTCAAGCATTTATTGCTTGTAGACTTTTTGATGAGGGCCATGCTCACTGGTGTGAGGTGATATCTCACTGTAGTTGTGATTTGCATTTCTCTAATAATGAGTGATATTGAGCATCTTTTCATGTGTTTGTTAGCCATCTACATGTATTCTTTGGAGAAATGTCTGTTTAGGTCTTTTTCTCACTTTTTGATTTTTTTTTTCTTTCTGGTATTGAGTTGTATGAGCTGCTTGTATGTTTTGGAAATTAATCCTTTGTCAGTTGTTTCATTTGCTATTATTTTCTCCTCTCATTCTGAGGGTTGTCTTTTCACCTTGCTTATAGTTTCCTTTGCTGTGCAAAAGCTTTTATGTTTAATCAGGTCCCACTTGTTTACTTTTGTTTTTATTTCCATTACTCTAGGAGGTGGGTCATAGAGGATCTTGCTTTGGTTTATGTCATCGAGTGTTCTGTCTATGTTTTCCTCTAAGAGTTTCTGGTCTTACATTTAGGTCTTTAATCCATTTTGAGTTTATCTTTGTGTATAGTGTTAGGAAGTGTTCTAATTTCATTTTTTTACATGTAGCTGTCCAGTTTTCCCAGCACCATTTATTGAAGAGGCTGTCTTTGCCCCTTTGTATATTCTTTCCTCCTTTGTCAAAAATAAGGTACCCATAGGTGCATGGGTTTATCTCTGGGCTTTCTATCTTGTTCCATTGGTCTATATTTCTGTTTTTGTGCCAGTACCATACTGTCTTGATGATTGTAGCTTTGTAGTATAACCTGAAGTCAGGAAGCTTGATTCCTCCAGTTCCATTCTTCTTTCGCAAAACTGTTTGGCTATTTGTGGTCTTTTGTGTTTCCATATAAATTGTGAAATTTTTTGTTCTGTGAAAAATGCCATTGGTAATTTGATAGGTATTGCATTGAATATGTAGATTGCATTTGGTAGTATAGTCATTTTCACAATATTGATTCTTCCTACCTAGGAACATGGGATATCTCTCCATCTGTTTATGTCACCTTTGATTTCTTTCATTAGTGTCATATAATTTTCTGTGTACAGTTCTTTCATCTCCTTAGGTAAATTTATTCCTAGATATTTAATTCTTTTTGTTGCAATGGTGAATGGGATTGCTTCATTAATTTCTCTTTCTGATTTTTCATTGTTCAGTTCAGTTCAATTCAGTCACTCACTTGTGTCCGACTCTTTGCGACCCCATGAATTGCAGCACGCCAGGCCCTGCTATCCATCACCAACTCCCGGAGCTTACTCAAACTTATGTCCATCAAGTCAGTGATGCCATCCAGCCATTTCATCCTCTGTCATCGCCTTCTCCTCCTGCCCCAAATCCCTCCCAGCATCAGAGTCTTTTCCAATGAGTCAACCCTTCACATGAGGTGGCCAAAGTACTGGAGTTTCAGCTTTAGCATCAGTCCTTCCAATGAATGCCCAGGACTGATCTCCTTTAGAATGGACTGGTTGGATCTGCTTGCAGTCCGAGGGACTCTCAAGAGTCTTCTCCAACACCACAGTTCAAAAGCATCAATTCTTCAGCACTCAGCTTTCTTCACACTCCAATTATCACATCCATACATGACCACTGGAAAAACCATAGCCTTGACTAGATGGACCTTTGTTGGCAAAGTAATGTCTCTGCTTTTTAATATGCTATCTAGGTTGGTCATAACTTTGCTTCCAAGGAGTAAGCATCTTTTAATTTCATGGCTGCAATCACCATCTTCAGTGATTTTGGAGCCCCCCAAAATAAAGTCAGCCACTGTTTCCACTGTATCCCCATCTATTTCCCATGAAGTGATGGGACCAGATGCCATAATCTTCGTTTTCTGAATGTTGAACGTTAAGCCAACTTTTTCACTCTCCTCTTTCACTTTCAACAAGAGGCTTTTTAGTTCCTCTTCACCTTCTGCCATAAGTTGGTGTCATCTGCATATCTGAGGTTATTGATATTTCTGTTGGCAATCTTGATTCCAGCTTGTGCTTTTTCATTGTTAGTGTATAAAAATGCAAGTGATTTCGTATCATGCAACTTTGCTAAATTCACTGATTAGCTCTAGTAATTTTCTGGTACTGTCTTTAGGGTTTTCTATGTACAATATCATACCATCTACAAACAGTGAGAGCTTTACTTCTTTTCTGATCTGGATTCTTTTTATTTCTTTTTCTTCTCTGATTGCTGTAGCTAGGACTTCCAGAACTATGTTGAATAATAGTGGTGAAAGTGGACACCCTTGTCTTGTTCCTAATCTTAGGGGAAATGCTTTCAGTTTTTCACCATTGAGAAAAAAGTTTGCTTATCATATATGGCCTTTACTATGTTGAGGTAGCTTCTTTCTGTGGCCATTTTTTGAAGAGTTTTAATTATAAATAGGTGCTAAATTTTGTCAAAGGCTTTTTCTGCATCTATTGAGGTGATCATATGGTTTTTATCTTTCAATTTGTTAATACGGTGTATCACATTGATTGATTTCCATATATTGAAGAATCCTTGCATCCCTGGAATAAACCCAACTTGATCATGGTGTTTGAGCTTTTTGATGTGTTGCTAAATTCTGTTTGGTAAAATTTTGTTGAGGATTTTTGCATCTATGTTCATCAGTGATATTGGCCTGAAGTTTTCCTTTTTTGTGTTGTCTTTTTCTGGTTTTGATATCAGGGTGAAGGTGGCCTCATAGAATGAATTTGGAAGTGTTCCTTCCTCTGCAATTTTTTGAAAGAGTTTTAGAAGGATAGGCATTAGCTCTTCTCTAAATGTTTGATAGAATTCTCCTGTGAAGCCACCTGGTCTTGGGCTTTTGTTTTCTGGGAAATTTTTGATCACAGCTTCCATTTCAGTGCTTGTAACTGGATTGTTCATAATTTCTATTTCTTCTTGGTTCAGTCTTGGAAGATTGAACTTTTCTAAGAATCTGTCCATTTCTTCCTGGTTATCATTTTGTCGTTCATAATAGTCTCTTATAATCCTTTGTATTTTTGCATTGTCTATTGTAACCTCTCCTTTTTCATTTCTAATTTTGTTGATTTGATTCTTCTCTCTTTTTTTCTTGATGAGTCCAGCTAAGGGTTTGCCAATTTGTATATCTTTTCAAAGAACCAGCTTTTCGTTTTATTAATCTTTACTATTGTTTCTTTCACTTCTTTTTCATGTATTTCTGCTCAGATCTTTGTGATTTCTTTCCTTCTACTAATTTTGGGGTTTTTTTGTTGTTGTTATTGTTCTTCTTCTTCTTCTTTTTCCAACTGCTTTAGCTGTAAAGTTAGGTTGTCTATTCAATGTTTCTCTTGTTTCTTGAGGTAAGATTGTATTGCAATAAACTTCCCTCTTAGAACTGTTTTGCTGCATCCCATAGGTTTTGAGTTGTCGTGTTCTCATTGTCATTTGTTTCTAGAAAATTTTTTATTTCCCTTTTAATTTCTTCAGTAACCTGTTGATTATTTAGAAATAACTTAGAAACCTGTTGTGTTGTTTAATCTCCATGTGTTTGTGTTTCTTACAGTTTTTTTTTTTTTTTTCTTGTAATTGATATCTAGTCTTAGAGCATTGTGGCCAGAGAAGATGCTTGATCTGATTTCAATTTTCTTAAATTTACTAAGGTTTGATTTGTTACCCAAGATGTGGTCTATCCTGGAGAATGTTCCATGTTTACTTGAGAAGAAGGTGTATTCTTCTGCATTTGGATGGAATGTCCTGAAGATATCAGTGAGATCCATCTCATCTAATGAATCATTTAAGACTTGTGTTCCCTTATTAATTTTCTGTTTTGATGATCTGTCCATTGCTGTGAGTAGAGTGCTAAAGTCTCCTATTATTATTGTGTTACTGTCAATTTCTCCTTTTATGTCTGTTGGCATTTGTCTTATGTTTTGAGGTGCTCCTATGTTGGATGCATGGATATTTACAATTGTTATGTCTTCTTCTTGGATAGATCCCTTGATCATTATGTAGTGTCCTTCCTTATCTCTTGTAATCTTCTTTATGGTCTATTTTGTCTGATATGAGGATTGCTACTCCAGCTTTCTTTTGCTTCCCATTTGCATGGAATACATTTTTCCATCCTCTCACTTTCAGTCTATATGTGTCTTGAGATCTGAAGTGGGTTTCTTGTAGACAGCATATCTATGGGTCTTGTTTTTGTATCCATTCAGCCAGTCTGTGTCTTTTGGTTGGAGCATTTAATCCATTTATATTTAAAGTAATTATTGATATATATATATATATATTCCTATTGCCATTTTCTAATTGTTTGGGGTTGATTTTGTAGATCTTTTTTCTTTTGTTGTATTTCTTGACTATAGAAGTCCATTTAACTTTTGTTGTAAAGCTGGTTTGGTGGTACTGAATTCTCTTAACTTTTACTTGCCTGAAAAGTATCTTTATCTTTCTTTTTATTAGTGTTAGTGCTTCTAATGTCATCTTCTTTTTCCTTACATTCTCCTTTCCATAGTCCCTTCCTTTAAGACTTCCTTTGCTCTTTCTCCAAACAGTTCTATCATGCCTCAGAGAATATGTGATGGGTAGCAATTATATATCACCATCCACAAAATCCTGGAGATGTAAAGAGGTCACTTAGATGTGGTTTCACCTGTTTTCATCTAGCTGCTGTATGTTTCCCTGAATAATGGATCTCAAGGTGGACCTCATTCACTTACTTAATAAAAGAAACATTAAGAATTTATTATGTATCAGAAATGTTGCTACAATTAGAAAATAAAAGAGCCCACGACCCTGATTCAACACTTCAAGATTTCAGATGACACAGGAGTCAACCAGGCAAGGATGTACCAATCAGAAGAAACTGAAATCTTAGAGCCAAAAAGAAGCATCACAAAACTGAAAAAGTCAAAAATGTTTTATATGATAGGAGTTGGTCTAAAAGGGAGAATTGCTGGATGTGAAGGGATTCAGTTTTTTAGTGGAATCTCATGTTGCTGCATGTCTGTGCTTACAGGATACCTTCTTTTCCATATTATCTTTTCAGAGATGCTTGTACAGCAAAGGCCTTGGAAGACAAGAGGCAGTGTCTCCCATTGGAGTGAAAGGTAGCTATGTTTACTCTTTAGTATAAAAGGTAAGGGTTCTCGACAAGGAGAGACAGATGTAGCCAACTCACATGGGACTTGAGAAATGCATAAAAGGTGTTGGAATTTATTTTAGAATTGGGAAAGCTTCAATATGTTTTAATGAAGCATCATAAAATGGTATGTCTTTTAAAGAACATTTTGATTGAGCAAGTATTGAGAGGAGTTGGGAAGAAGGAAAGTTTGGAGTATTTGTGATCTCCAGGTAGAAAACTGAATGGGCAGGTGAATGAAAGACTATCAAGCTGATGAGGCTTAAGGAGATTTTAGGAGATATAGATTGAGGGGATTCCCAGGTAAAGAATCCTTGTGGTAAAGAATCTGCCTGCCAATGCAGGAGATGCAAGACACTTGGGTTCATTTCCTGGGTATGAAAGATTCCCTGGAGGAGGAAATGGCAACCCGCTCCAATAATCTTGCTTGGCTATGAATATTTTCTAATAATAAAAAACAAAGATACTGCCTACCTTTATAAATAACACGACTTAAAATAGGAGCCTGACACCAATCAGGTAATTATATCAATAATAATGTTTCATTTACAGTTAGTGCTAAATAAGAAAGATTCAAATGAAAACAGAGGACATAAGTCAGTATGGGAAGAATAAGCAAGGCCTCCCAGAGAAATTTACCTCTGAGTTGATAGCTGAAACCTGAGGCAAAGTTAACAGATGCAGAAATGAATGACAGGAGGTTGGCCTAAGGGTAGAGGGAGCACATTCTAAAAAGAGAAAAACATAGACAAAGGCCCTGAAGCATGATGGAGCAAAGACACAAATATTCTCAACCTGAATATTATTGCACCTCTACAAACAGAGTGCTTTTAACTTATGAAAATTGTAGAACAAAATATGTTTGCTCTAAAATGATACATTGGTCTTTAACATGACTGCTTCTTCTTTTTTTTCAGCTATGGCTTGTGGTTTGTTGGCTTCCCTGGTGGTTCAGTGTTAAAGAATCCCCCTGCCAATGCAGGAGATGGGGGTTTGATCCCTGGGTTGGGAAGATTCCCTGGAGAAGGAAATGGCAACCCACTCCAGTATTCTTCCTTGAGAAATTCTGTGGGCAGAAGAGCCTGGTGTGCTTTAGCCCATGAGTCGGGCATAATTTACTGACTAAACAACAATTAACAATGCAGCTTGTGGGATCTTTGTTCCCCACCTAGATATTGAACCTGAGCCCTTGGCAGTGAGAACTTGGAGTCCTAACCACTGGGCTACTAGTCAATTCCCTATATGTTTACTTCTTTAGTTCAAGTTTTCTGCAACCAGTCATCCAGCTAAAATGATGATTCTTATTTACCGTATTTCTCAAACACATAAAGCTCTCTGCCCCCTCTATCAAAAATTTTAAAGAAATAAAGCAGCCTGTTGTGGATAATTGTATTTATAAGATACTACACCTATTAACATTATACATCTCAATGTTAAGGCCAGAATATTCCTAAGACCCAATTCTGTACCACATGAGCAGCAAAAGTGGCATTGGGAAGCCCCTTGTAATTAGTCAACATTGTATTAGGAGCTGGGTCTTCCCAGGTGGTACTAGTGGTAAAGAATTCATCTGCCAATGCAGGAGACATGAGACATGGGTTGGATCCTTGGGTCGGAAAGATCCCCCAGAGGAGGGCATGGCAACCCACTCAAGAATTCTTGCCTAGGAAATTCCATGGGCAGAGGAGCCTGGGGGGCTACAGTCCATGGGGCTACAAAGAGTGGGACAAGACTGAGTGACTGAGCACACATCAGGAGCTAGGTAGCGGTTATTTGGAGTTCTTCAGTTGGAAGTAACATTTAATCCTAATTGTTAATGGCAAAATAGGGGAAAAGACTTGATAGATTTGCCTTTAATGTTAAATAGCAATTGAGAGTTAAACTATTGAATTTTACAAAGGGTTTTGTCATATCTTTTTATACATTCTAGCAATTACCTTTTTAATGAGACCAGATGTCCTGAACTTTCTTACACAATTGAGTTATCAAGTAAGAGTCAAAGTCAAGTATATTTGTTTTCAGCACAAAATATTATGACCTGTACTAAGGAAAATACTATTTTCTTCTGCCCTTTTATCCTCTCTGCCTACAGGAGATAACATGGTTATGATCATACTACATTTACACTGAATATCAACTCCTCTTTCTTTCACTGACTTGTAATCTGTTGACTACAGCATATTTTGAAAGGATATAAGGCTGCACCACCACCATCTGGCTATTTGAATTTTCCAGCAAAGATATTTTGGGCAATGAATTATTTTACTGTTGAGATTCTCCTGGTTCATGAATAAATATCATCAAGGATTTCTGTCTGCAGGGAAGAATGACCTCTATCTATTCTATGAACTCAGTGAGAGTGTTTGACCTTCTTAAATCCTTGACACAAAAATACAATATGGATGCAAATGAGTTCTGGATTTCCAAAATAAGTCCCCTCCATGACACCCTCTATTACATTTTACAAATCCAGCCAAAGAGAGACAGTTCAAAGCACTCCATAAAGTGAATTGAATTCCATTCTGTTTCCAGGTGCTCACAAATGCAGAGGCTAAATAGAATCTTTTAGAAAGCACAGGTCAGAGAGAAAGAAAAAGAGAGAAATTGTAATGTAATTGAGGAATGAAACATATAGAGGTGGCCAAAAACATGAAGTGAGATAGTTAACACCATCCATAAAAAAAAATGTGTTTTTTCTATTGCACTGAGAAACCCAAATTCTATGAGGTATTCTCAGCAATTGGAAATGAAAATCTAGACTGAAGCCTTCATTGACTTCTCTAAGGCCTTTATGTGGACCACAACAAACAGTGGAAAATTCTTGAAGAGACGGATATACCAGACCACCTTACCTGCCTCCTGAGAAACCTGTATGCAGTTCAATAAGCAACAGTTATAACCGGACAGAGAACAATGGATTGGTTCAAAATTGGAAAAGGACTAAGTAAAGGCTGTATACTGACTCCCTGTTTATTTAACCTCTATGTAGAGTGAAAATGAAAGTTGCTCAGTCATGTCCGACTCTTTGCAACCCCATGGACTCTACAGCCCAGGGAATTCTCCAGGCCAGAATACTGGAGTGGGTAGCTTTTCCCTTCTCTGGGGGATCTTCCCAACCCAGGGATCAAACCCAGGTCTTCCGCATTGCTCGCAGATTCTTTACCAGCTGAGTCATAAGGGGAGCCTCATTTCATTAATAGGAACTGCAAAATTTTATGTAAATCTCATCAACTCAAAATCCATACCTAAATCAGGTTCAGGTGTAGATGAGACTCCTGTGTATAATCCATTCACCGCAGCTTTTGGAGGTTACTTCCTCACCAACTGTGGGATAGTGAGACTAAAAAGACAAATTACTGCTCCCAAAATCCAGCTGTGGAATAATCAGAGGAGAAACACTACAGACATTCCTGTTCTAAAGGAGGAACAAAAGAAGTAAATGGAGACTTTCTCTTCTCCTTCCTCCCCTGGAAAAACACTAAGAAAATCATTCTATGTGATCGTTTTCGTTATCAATTTTTTTGTTGCAAAAATATTCTGCATTAAATCCATCGAAGTTAAAACTACATGATTATTTAAAATCAAAGTCCTGCTTGTTCCATAAATTTGATAACATATATTAAAACCTTAAGTTAGCAAACTGGCTTTTTATCTTTGTCCCCATCATTCCTTCCCTGGTGTATTAAGTCCAGAAACTCATCCTTCAGTACTGTTTCAGTAAGAGAAGGATCCAGGATTAAAAAAAAGAGTTAGCAAGAATCAAATACACTTCAAAGCTGATCAACCAATGCTTGATCAACCAATTTTATATTCTATTATCTCTACTTCTAGATTTCTGCTAGATTGATTTTCCTAATTATCATTTTGCTTTTCTTTGCTCTTGGGAGCCTTTCTTATTTTTAATTTGCCTAAGGGTTTTGTGACATCTGTTACATTGATTAGTGTGGCAAAATATAAAATTCATTTTAATGTAGTTATCTGATATGAAAATGCTACTTAATAGCTATAGAAATTGCATTTCTTCCCAAATTGTATTGCTTTGAACATCTCTGGTGCTGTACAGAACACTCTAAATAGTCTTTGTTTGCATATTTATATGTATATGTTAATTTTATTATTAATAATTTATTAATTTGTTTTTGTTCTCTGTATATAAATATATATACTTATGCATAGTTTACTCTGTAATTTATTAAATTAACCTATATTTTGCATCCTACTTTCAACTAGCACTGTTATATTCTTGATTTACCACAAATTCATTTCTGAATTAAACATCTGATATAAATTCTTACTTAATCATTTTTAACCATGCTAGGCCCTTAGAGCATTTTATTTTCAATTACTCTCTCTATGTTATAATTTTTAAATGCTTTTGTCAATATCCCAAAGATATTATTAATTGCATGTTTAGGTGATTCACTTTTAAGTTGTTTGAAGTAAGACTGAGTAATTACAAATTTCTTACACAAGACATTTAACAACAAGCTACACAATAAAAATGATTAAAGTGTTACAAAACTTTTCTGAAATCATTTTAGGTAAACATTATGCTCAACATTAATCATACAAATATCAATGCAGCTTTTCAACTTTGTAAAGGAAATGCATCTATTTTTCCATTCTTAGGGAACAGATATGCATATAAACACAAAACCCCACTCCCAGAAAACCCAGCTATGTTTTTTAGCAACAATAAAAACAAAATTCTAAAAATTTAATATAAATTGGAATATAAATTTCTTCACTTCTTTTAGGAGTCTTACTGATTTTTCTATTCTGATTCCTTTATTTCACTTAAATCTATATAATTTATTTTGGATTCATGTAACAAAACTCCTAATCTCAGTACCATGTTTTATAAAATCTGAAGTACTCAGAAACATCTACACGGAAGTTGATTTTATCTTCAGCAGTACAGTAAACTGCAGATTTTATTTCCAGAGTTCTCCTCCAATATTCTTAATAGAACAGTAGATTGATTGGATTATCCAGTGGTCTTGGGTCAGTTTACCCCTTCCCCCTAAAGTTGGTGTATTTAGGGAGATGAAATTAAACGGAGCAGGGTAAAAAGTACTTTTTAGTATATTCTTCTGACTTCTGTCTTCATCTACTTTCTTTCTGCTCCTGGATAGAAAAATGTTGAATGATGACAAAGTATGTTTTCTTTTTATAAGGACTTCTAATATACATTATAGCTCAAAATCTATACAACAGGTGAAGACAATAAGCAAGAAAATAGTTTCTGTGCTTATACGTTATTCTTTAAAAAGTGTTTATTCTTTAGATTTTCTCATTTCTCCAAAAATAGTTGGAGACTTCCTGTCAACTTCATAGACTAAATAGATCAAGGTATATATATATATAAATGTATAGCTATAGATAACCATAAATTCTGAAAATTATAAGTTTTTACTAAATAAATTAATATAAGTGTTTCCCTGGTGGCTCAGTGCCAATGCAGGAGACACGGGTTTGATCCCTGTTCAACGGCACCCCACTCCAGTCCTCTCGCTTGGAAAATCCCATGGACCGAGGAGCCTGGCAGGCTGCAGTCCATGGGGTTGCTAAGAGTCGGACACTACTGAGCGACTTCACTTTCACTTTCCACTTTCCTGCATTGGAGAAGGAAATGGCAACCCACTCCAGTGTTCTTGCCTGGAGAATCCCAGGGGCGGGGGAGCCTGGTGGGCTGCCGTCTATGGGGTCGCACAGAGCCGGACACGACTGAAGCGACTTAGCAGCAGCAGCAGCAGCAGCAGCAGCCAGGAAGATCCCACATGCGGCAGAGCAGCTAAGCCTGTGTGCTACAGCTGTTGGGCCTGTGCTCAGAGCTCGTGCTTGGTAGCAACCGGAGCAACCACAGGGAGAAGTGTGTGCACTTCAACTATGGTGTGGCACCCACTCGCTGCAACCTGACAAAAGCCCGTGCAGCAGTGAAGACCCAGCACAGCCAAAAAAGATAAATGCTAAGGAAAAATTAACCCGAGAAGCGAATTTCAAAATATTTTTAAAGATCTGTTTCTTTATTTTGGCTGTGCAGGGTCTTAGTTGAGGCACTCCAGATCTTAAGTTGTGCATGTGGGATCTAGTTCCCTGACTAGGGATTGAACCCCGGCCCCAGCAGCGGGAGGTTGGAGTCTTTGCCACTGGATCACCAGGGAAGTCCTCAAAATATTTTTATATTCCTTAACTCCTTCTTGACTTACTGTCTTCAACCAGTGTCCCAAAAGGTAGAATTTATTTACCTTTAACTATAGTTAATACCTTTAACTATAGTATTTACCTTTAAAGTATTTCTCTTTCACTGTATATTAAGATTGGTGTTGAGAAGCATGGCAGTGGGTGCAAAGTGAAGGGATGATATTTCACAGAGAAACAAAGAAACTCTTCAAGGCCACAGAAGATGACAGTGATCCCAGCTCAGTAGTTTCTAATTTCTATTTTTCACTAGACCACATGTTAAATGGAAACATGTGGTCACAGAAAAGCCTCTCTAAAGAAAGTTCTTTCCAGAAATTTAAGAGGACATGGCAACGTCAGAAATGGTTTTTCTCCAGGCCGTCACTGTGGAACCCAGCAATCGGAAGTGATGACAAAAGCTCTGAAACGTGTCGTCCTGTTGAGATGTGGTTCGAGCAAGTGTCAGTTTCTTTCAGCATCAGCAATTATTCTGGTCTGGGAGACACAGGCTCAAATTCAAACATTTATTTTTATTAAGAAATTTCCAAGCTGCCCTTTAAATTGTGTAAGCTAGTGATATTCAAATTGCTTGTTTAAGGTTCTTTCAGGTTCTCAGGTCTAACATTCTATTTTCATGTGCCTTATTATCCTGGTTTCACCTGTAACAAGAATAAGAGTTGAATAAACAATCTAAGAAAACATCAGGGATCAGTTTGGCGGGGCGGGGGGCGGGGGGGGAGGTGGGGGGGGGTGGGAGGTGGGGGGGGGGTGGGGGGGGTGGGAATCAAACACATCACCTTTCCTGCCTGCTTTTGTAGTCCAAGCTCTTTTCAACCAAGTGCAGTTTTTTCAAGGCAGTCCTTCTTCTACCCTCTTTAACTCTATCTTTAAATTGCCCCTTGGATGGTATTGCTGATTTGAACAGAGACTTTTAACTATTTGAACCAGAAGACGCCTCTTCCTCGGGGATCAATATCCCAGGAGCATGTCTTTGGGCTGAGTTTCCCCTTGGGAGATTTTATCATGGATGTCTTTATTCTCAGCCCACGCTCTTACATCCCTGGTGCTGAATCTCAGCACTGCCTGCAGATGGTCCAGGAGTTTCTCCATCTGCCTTGTTTGTGGATGCTGTGGTCCTTCAGGATGTGGCTGTGAACATCTCTCAGGAGTGGGCTTTGCTGGATCCTAATCAAAGTCATCTCACTGGGGTGTAATTTTTGAAAATTCCAGGAACTTGGCACCAAAACCATGTGAGACTCAACTTATAACCAATGAACTGGTTGCTCAGCACCATATTCATGGACAAAAAATTCCAATGAACAGAAAATAGGAAAAAATCACAAAGAATAATTCCTAGTCCTCCACTGAAGAGAAATGTGGAATAATGTGGCACTGAAGTTCATCACATGAACAAAAAGGCATCTGAGAGGTCATTTGATGGGTGGCCTCTATGAAAGTAAAGGTCATCAACACAGGGTAACTTTCATTCAGATTTTAAATCTTATTATGCTGAAAGAAGGTCCTACAGGGATAAAACCATATGGATGTTGTGAAAAATACTCTCATGGATCCTTCATCCTGTAGAGATGAAAGTGGGATCATAGCAGATCCCACCTGGACACGATTTCTATTGGTATAAGGAATGTGGACAAGCCTACAAGTATCACTCATATTTGTGCAGGCGCAGGAGGGCCTAGAGGAGCTATTCCACTTTCAAGGTCAGGAGGGGTGGCGGTGAGGAGATACCCCTCGTCCAAGGTAAGGAGTAGCGACTGTGCTTTGCTGGAGCAGCCGTGAAGAGATACCCCACGTCCAAGGTAAGAGAAACCCAAGTAAGATGGTAGGTGGTACAAGAGGGCATCAGAAGGAAGACTCACTGAAACCATAATCACAGAAAACTAGCCAATCTAATCACATTAGGAACACAGCCTTGTCTAACTCAATGAAACTAAGCCATGCCCGTGGGGCCACCTAGGATGGGCAGGTCATGGTGGAGAGGTCTGACAGAATGTGGTCCACTGGAGAAGGGAATGGCAAACCACTTCAGTATTCTTGACTTGAGAACCCCATGAACAGTATGAAAAGGCAAAATGATAGAATACTGAAGAGGAACTCCCCAGGTCAGTAGGTGCCCAAGATGCTACTGGAGATCAGTGGAGAAATAACTCCAGAAAGAATGAAGGGATGGAGCCAAAGCAAAAACAATACTCAGTTGTGGATGTGACTGGTGATAGAAGCAAGGTCTGATGCTGTAAAGAGCAATATTGCATAGGAACCTGGAATATCAGGTCCATGAATCAAGGCAAATTGGAAGTGATCAAACAGGAGATGGCAAGAGTGAACGTTGACATTCTAGGAATCAGCGAACTAAAATGGACTGGAATGGGTGAATTTAACTCAGATGACCATTATATCTACTACTGCGGGCAGGAATCCCTCAGAAGAAATGGAGTAGCCATCATGGTCACAAAAGAGTTTGAAATGCAGTACTTGGATGCAGTCTCAAAAATGACAAAATTATCTCTGTTCGTTTCCATGGCAAACCATTCAATATCACAATAATCTAAGTCTATGCCCCAACCAGTAATACTGAAGAAACTGAAGTTGAACGGTTCTGTGAAGACCTACAAGACCTTTTAGAACTAACACCCAAAAAAAGAAGTCCTTTTCATTATAGGCGACTGGAATGCAAAAGTAGGAAGTCAAGAAACACCTGGAGTAACAGGCAAATTTGGCCTTGGAATAAGGAATGAAGCAGGGCAAAGACTAATAGAGTTTTGCCAAGAAAATGCACTGGTCATAACAAACACCCTCTTCCAACAACACAAGAGAAGACTCTACACGTGGACATCACTAGATGGTCAACACCGAAATCAGATTGATTATATTCTTTGCAGCCAAAGATGGAGAAGCTCTATTCAGTCAACAAAAACAAGACCAGGAGCTGACTGTGGCTCAGATCATGAACTCCTTATTACCAAATTCAGACTGAAATTGAAGAAAGTAGGGAAAACCACTAGACCATTCAGGTATGACCTAAATCAAATCCCTTATAATCATGATTATACAGTGGAAGTGAGAAATAGATTTAAGGGCCTAGATCTGATAGATAGAGTGCCTGATGAACTATGGAATGAGGTTCGTGACATTATACAGGAGACAGGGATCAAGACCATCCCCATGGAAAAGAAATGCAAAAAAGAAAAATGGCTGTCTGGGGAGGTCTTACAAACAGCTGTGAAAAGAAGAGAAGCAAAAAGCAAAGGAGCCAAGGAAAGATATAAGCATCTGAATGCAGAGTTCCAAAGAATAGCAAGAATAGATAAGAAAGCCTTCCTCAGTGATCAATGCAAAAAAATAGAGGAAAACAACAGAATGGGAAAGACTAGAGATCTCTTCAAGAAAATTAGAGACACCAAGGGAACATTTCATGCAAAGATGGGCTCGAAAAAAGACAGAAATGGTATGGACCTAAAAGAAGCAGAAGATATTAAGAAGAGATGGCAAGAATACACAGAAGAACTGTACAAAAAAGATCTTCATGATCCAGATAATCACGATGGTGTGATCACTCACCTAGAGCCAGACATCCTAGATTGTGAAGTCAAGTGGGCCTTAGGAAGCATCACTACAAACAAAGCTAGTGGAGGTGATGGCATTCCAGTTAAACTATTTCAAATCCTGAAAGATGATGCTGTGAAAGTGCTGCACTCAATATGCCAGCAAATTTGGAAAAGTCAGCAGTGGCCACAGGACTGGAAAAGGTCAGTTTTCATTCCAATCTCAAAGAAAGGCAATGCCAAAGAGTGCTCAAACTGCCACACAATTGCACTCATCTCACATGCTAGTAAAGTTATGCTCAAAATTCTCCAAGCCAGACTTCAGCAATACATGAACCACGAACTTCCAGATGTTCAAGCTGGTTTTAGAAAAGGCAGAGGAACCATAGATCAAATTGCCAACATCCGCTGGATCATGAAAAAAAGCAAGAGAGTTCCAGAAAAACATCTATTTCTGCTTTATTGACTATGCCAAAGCCTTTGACTGTGTGGATCATAATAAACTGTGGAAAATTCTGAAAGAGATGAGAATACCAGACCACCTGATCTGCTTCTTGAGAAACCTATATGCAGGTCAGGAAGAAACAGTTAGAACTGGACATGGAACAACAGACTGGTTCCAAATAGGAAAATGAGTTCGTCAAGGCTGTATATGGTCACCCTGCTTATTTAAATTATATGCAGAGTACATCATGAGAAACGCTGGCCTGGAAAAAGCACAAGCTGGAATCAAGATTGCTGGAAGAAATATCAATAACCTCAGATATGCAGATGACACCACCCTTATGGGAGAAAGTGAAGAGGAACTCAAAAGCCTCTTGAAAGTGAAAGTGGAGAGTGAAAAAGTTGGCTTAAAGCTCAACATTCAGAAAACGAAGATCATGGCATCTGGTCCCATAACTTCATGGGAAATAGATGGGGAAACAGTGGAAACAGTGTCAGACTTTATTTTCTGGGCTCCAAAAACACTGAAGATTGTGACTGCAGCCATGAAATTAAAAGACACTTACTCCTTGGAAGGAAAGTTATGACCAACCTAGATAGCATATTCAAAAGCAGAGACATTACTTTGCCAACAAAGATCTGTCTAGTCAAGGCTATGGTTTTTCCTGTTGTCATGTATGGATGTGAGAGTTGGACTGGGAAGAAAGCTGAGTGCCGAAGAATTGATGCTTTTGAACTGTGGTGTTGGAGAAGACTCTTGAAAGTCCCTTGGACTTCAAGGAGATCCAACCAGTCCATTCTGAAGATCAGCCCTGGGATTTCTTTGGAAGGAATGATGCTAAAGCTCAGACTCCAGTACTTTGGCCACCTCATGCAAAGAGTTAACTCATTGGAAAAGACTCTGATGCTGGGAGGGATTGGGGGCAGGAGAAGGGGACGACAGAGGATGAGATGGCTGGATGGCATCACTGACTCGATGGACGTGAGTTTGAGTGAACTCCAGGAGATGGTGATGGACAGGTAGGCCTGGCGTGCTGTAGTTCATGGGTCACAAAGAGTTGGACATGACTGAGCGACTGAACTGAACTGAACTGAACTGAACTTGAGAACCTGGGCTTCCCTGGTAGCTCAGATGGTGAAGAATCTACCTGCAATGCAGGAGACCTGGGTTCAATCCCTGTGTCAAGAAGATCCCCTGGGAAGGGAATGGCTACACACTCTGCTATTCTTGCTTGGAGGATTCCATGGACGGAAGAGCCTGAGGTGCTGCCGTCCATGGAGTCACTAAGAGTCAGACACAACTAAATGACTAACACAATCACATCTTGATAATCCAAGATGGAGATGACCTTATACTGCTACTGCTACTGCTAAGTCGCTTCAGTCCTGTCCGACTCTGTGCGACCCCAGAGATGGCAGCCCACCAGGCTGCCCCGTCCATGGGATTCTCCAGGCAAGAACACTGGAGTGGGTTGCCCTTTCCTTCTCCAATGCATAAAAGTGAAACGGGAAAGTGAAGTCGCTCAGTCGTGTCCGACTCTTAGCAACCCCATGGAATGCAGCCTACCAGACTCCTCCATCCATGGGATTTTCCAGGCAAGAATACTGGAGTGGGGTGCCATTACCTTCTCCAAGATGACCTTGTAAATGGGAATAAATGGAGACAACCTTATAAATTGTGGAATACGACTGTCCATCATCCTTAGGGCTCATGTCAGAGGTCACACTGTAAAAGTTCAATATATGTGTTAAAAATATAATGAATGTGTTCATTCCTCATCCATTACCAAACGGTGGAAACTCCCAGTGGAGAGAAGCCTTATGAAAGTGTGGAAAGTGGGAAGACTGGCTGTTCCTACAGACTTAGAGTGCCCGTAAGAACACATACTGGAGGAAGGCTTACGAAAGCAGAAGCTCTGGGGAAAGTTCTCAGTGAACTTTCAAATTTGCTATGTGTGTAACAAGAGAGAAACATGATATAAATAAGGTGTGTGAGAAAGTCCTGGCCCACATTGTTTTGAAGATGCGTGAGAAATTCACAACCAAAGAAAACATACAAAGATAAGTTATGTAAAAAAGCTTTCACTAATTATTCAAATCTCACTGTGCGTGTGTCTCACATTGGAGAGATACCTGAAAAATATAAGAAATGTGGGAACATCTACACATCTTTAAATTTTACTTCAAATTTCAACTAAGATTATTTGAGCTCACATCCAGCATAATATAGGAATTCAAGGATCATTCTTACATACAACAGCTCTGCCTATTCCCAAGGGGTTTATGTTTTCCTGGGGACCCATTAACCCTTATTTCTTTCTTCCAGGGAACCACCACCTTCTTCGTTTTTTGTCTGCCATGGATGTCATTTTCTCTCTGTACCACTTTGAATCATGCCTATCACTGCCTCCCTTCCTGTATTCCACAAAACCAAAACTAACAGATAATAAGGAACAGATGTTTACTGATGGCTAAATTAATAGGGGTATTTTACAGTACAAGCCAGTAGAGAAAAGAAAGTTAAAATAGGAAGCTTCATTGCTGGTGGGTATGCAAAGTAGTACCATTTTGGAAGCTACTTTGGAAGGCAGTTTGGCAGTTTCTTTACAAAACTAAACATACTTTTACTATATGATCCAAATAATCATGCTCCTTGGTATTCACCCAAAGGAGCTAAAAATTTATGTCCAAAAAACTGCACACGAATGTTTATAGCAGCTTTATTCATGACAGTCAAAACATGGAAACCATCAAGACGCCCTTCAGTAGGTAAATGGATAAATAAATGGTAGTACATTCAGACAATGGAATATTCAGTTCAGTTCAGTTCAGTCACTCAGTCGTGTCCGACTCTTCATGACCCCATGAATCGCAGCATGCCAGGCCTCCCTGTCCATCACCAACCCCTGGAGTTCACTCAGACTCATGTCCATCAAGTCAGTGATGCCATCCAGCCATCTCATCCTCTGTCGTCCCCTTCTCCTCCTGCCCCCAATCCCTCCCAGCATCAGAGTCTTTTCCAATGAGTCAACTCTTCGCATGAGGTGGCCAAAGTACCGGAGTTTCAGCTTTAGCATCATTCCTTCCAAAGAAATCCCAGGGCTGATCTCCTTCAGAATGGACTGGTTGGATCTCAAGAAATAAGTTATCCAACCATGAAAAGATATGGAGGAACTTTAAATACTTATTACTAAGTAAAAGAAGACAATCTGAAAAGGCTACATTCTGTATGATTCTAACTAGATGAAGTTTTGGAAAAAGCAAAACTCTGGTGACAATAAAAATAAGTGTTTTCCAGAAGCTGGAGGGAGAAAATATGAATAGGTATATGGCAAAGTAATTTAGGAACAATGAAACTATTCTTAATGTTTCTAATATGGTGGATCCATGTCATTATACATTTGCCCAAACCCATAGAATCTGTAACACCAAGACTGAAATTTAATGAAAACCACAGACTCTGAGTAATAATGTGTTGGCATACATTCAGCAATCATAACAAGTATACAAGTCTGGTGGGAGGGGGGGTGCTGATAATGGGGGAGACTGAGGACAGGGAATATATGGGAAATCTCTGCACTTTCCACTAAATATTTCTGTGGAAACTCTAAAATTTTCCTAAAAAATAAAGATTATGTAAAACAAAGTTCAATGCTACACATCAGATTTACTGAAGTTGCTTGGTCGTGTGACATTCTTTTTACTGCGATCGTCTCCAAGACACCTAGTTGCCACAACTTGATTTGTCTCTCATCTCCTCCTTGTAGAATGATCCCTTAAAATCCAGGTGCACACAGGTAACCTCGCATTGTGTAACAGTAAATTATGTCACCAAGCAAAAATCTAACCCGAACCCCAGAAGGGCTTCACCTTCTCAAATTCTCAAAGGTAAGCACTTAGTAAGACATCTTCTTTAGGTAAATTCCCAACTCTATAAGGACTGTGCTCTTGCCTTATAAAAAATTGCTTCTCTTTTTCTTCAAAACAGCTTTAAGAACTAAATCCCATGACTACCTCTATCAGCAAAGGAATCCAGGTAAGTGCATGCATAAGCCTCCCAATATTTACCTTAAAATGAAGCCAAGCAAGAAAGAAGTCTTAGCTGGCTTTTGTGGGGTCAACCCTTTGGCAAACTTAGTAAAGCATTACATTTAGATTAATGGTTGTTTTTGTTCAGTCAGTAAGTCATGTTCAACTCTTGGTGACCCCATGAGTGGGTTATGCTATGTAACCATCTCATCCTCTGCTGCCCCCTTTCATTTTGCCTTCATTCTTTCCCAGTATCAGGGTCTTTTGCAAATCAACGGGGAACACTGTAAATAATGGAATTTATGCAATTATCTGTTCATAGGCAAAATGTAAGGTTAACGTCACTCATCATGTCATTAAAAAGCATTCCAGATTAATTTAAAGAATCACAGAACAAAAATATAAAGATATAGGTAGTCATACTGAGTGAATAAATCAGGCAGAGAAAGACAAATATCATATGATATCACTTATTTGTAGAATCTTAAAAAAAGGGTAAAAATGAATTTATTTACAAAACAGAAATAGAGTCACAGGTATAGAAAACAAACTTACAGTCACCAGGGAATAAGGGAGGAGGGGGGCATAAATTTGGAGATTGGAGATGATATATACACACTACTACATTTTTATATAAAATCAGATCAGATCAGATCAGATCAGTCGCTCAGTCGTGTCCGACTCTTTGAGACCCCATGAATCGCAACACGCCAGGCCTCTCTGTCCATCACCAACTCCCAGAGTTCACTGAGACTCACGTCCATCGAGTCAGTGATGCCATCCAGCCATCTCATCCTCTGTCGTCCCCTTCTCCTCCTGCCCCCAATCCCTCCCAGCATCAGAGTCTTTTCCAATGAGTCAACTCTTCGCATGAGGTGGCCAAAGTAATAGGTCACTAGTAAGGATCTACTGTAAAGCACAGGGAAATACCCAATACGCTGTGATGACCTATATGGGAAAAGGATCTTAAAATAGAGTGGAGATATATATATATATATATATATATATATATATATATGTATGTATGTATGTATAAGTGATTCACTTTGCTATACACTTGAAACTAACACAACATTGTTAATCAACTATACTCCAATTAAAATTTTAAAAGATAATAATAATATCACTTAAAATGGGTCAAAATTATTCTATAGGCATATCCATGCTTGCATAACATGTAAATACTATGATCTTCAGTTTTTGTGACAAACAGAAATATTAACAATTAGGAGATTAAAAACAAAGCCATCTTTCCAACTGTCTACTTTGTATGATGATTTCTGAAGTATGCTAAAAAGTTGTGTTTTTTTTTTAAAGGATAAGAAATGTTGCTGAAGCTACTCATTCTCTTCCAATTTTAAGTGAAGTAGAACTGGTTTAACTGAACACAGTTGCACATAATAGTTGGTTACAGTCACTTAAAATATCCACTGGGAATGCCCAGTGCTTATTTTAACACAGAGCGCTTTGGTTAATAGAAGGCTGCTGCATCCTTCCCCCTTCATGTTTTTAACCTTTAAGGAAGTGCCATGTGGTTGAGGCTGTTGTGCTGCAGAGCCGGTCCTGTGGTCCCACCTGATGAGCGATCACCAGCATTGTTTGGTGTGGAAAATTCCTCCCACACCAGGACCACATGCCCTCTATGACTCATAGGAATAAAACACTCCTGCCAAGTAAAATGCCAAAGTCTATATACCAAAATCTATATTATACTGGGTATTATGGGAGTGAACAAAACAGACAAAATTTCACAGAGTGTATATTCCACTGATGGGGAAGACAATGAAAATGTATGAGTAAACAACACAAGGACCTTAGACACTGAAAAGGGCTAAGCAGGAAAGCAGAATAGGGGAAATGATGGTGTTAGTGACTGCATCCCTGTGAGGCCCTGAGAAATGCAACCAGCCACGCCATAACCTGAGGTAATAATTGGGTGTTGTTTTCAGAAACTAAGCTTGGGCTATTTGTTACGCAGTAGTAGCCCTACCTAGTACACACATTCCTTTGGAGGACTTGCATATTCCAACTCCATTTTCCAGTTGAAATGCAGCTTGGTTTCCCTTTTTCTTCAACCTGTTTCTCCAAATTACTGTCCCTGATGGCTCAGAGGTTAAAGCGTCTGCCTGCAATGTGGGAGACCTAGGTTCGATCCCTGGGTTGGGAAAATCCCCTGGAGAAGGAAATGGCAACCCACTCCAGTTTTCTTGCGCAGAGAATCCCGTGGATGGAGGAGCCTGGTGGGCTACAGTCCATGGGGTCACAAAGAGTAGGACACGACTGAGCAGCTTCACTTTCACTTTCAGTAAGATGGGAGCACAAGAAATAACAGATTTTCCTAAATGCATAGTTTCATCTATGTGAGAAGACGATAGAGAGGTAGATGTCTATACTGTTGTTGTTCACTCAGCTGTGTCCGGCTCTTTGAGACCAACTTTTGTCCCACTCTCTGCTTGGACTGCAACACGCCAGGCTTCCCTGTCCTTCACCATCTCCCAGAGCTTGCTCAAACTCGTGTCCATTAAGTTGATGATGCCATCCAACCATCTCATCCTCTGTTGCACCATTCTCCTCCTGCCTTCAATCTTTCTAGCATCACGGTCTTTTTCAGTGAGTCTGAATACATGTATGTTTTTTATTCTCCAGATTTTCTCCTCTAAATTAACAATTATATGAATTGAATTTGGGCTTCTTTCAATAGCCTCGCTTATTTCTCCCCAAAGTTAGTTCACTTGAATTTTACAGCATTTTATCTCCTCCATGCACAATTCCAAATCTACTAGTGTTTTCTGTGCATCGGGCTGAAAATGCACTCTTTCCTCATTGAAGCAGTAGACCAAATCTGGTGACATATTTTCCTTTCTTCTGGAATGGTCTGAACACCATCTCATTTGGTACTTATCACATTACATCTTCATTATGTTTACTGCCCTTATTTCTTTTTCCCCTTCTCAAATTTTACACACTTAAAAAATATTGTCATGACTTGTTGACTGCCTTTACCATGGGAGCCTCACTTTTATTTGGTGATGATGTAACACAGCCAGCTCTCTTCCATTTCCCAGAAAGTTGGCTCTACTATCCTTTACCATGAACCCTAAAATGCATTGTCTCTTCTTCTAATGTTGCGAATAACACAAAATTTCAAGAAAGGCTAAATTAAAAAGGCACATGTCCCCTTCTTGTCTTTTGTTTGTTTTGGCTGCACTGCCTGGCATGTGAGATCATACTCTCTGACAGTGGGAGCATGGAGTTTTAACTGCTGGACCACCAGGGAAGCCCTAGAAGTGTATATTTTTAATCTATTCTATTTTGTATAGACCAGATCAAACCACAGTGAAATCTCTATTGCTGTTTAGTTGTTAAGTCATGTCAGACTCTTCTGCGACCCCATGGACTATAGTCCACCAGGCCCTTCTGTCCATGGGATTTCCCAGGAAAGAATACTGGACTGGGTTGCCATTTCCTCCTCCAGGGGATCTTTCTCACCCAGGGATAGAACCTGCGTCTCCTGCATTACAGGCCTATTCTTTACCACTGAGCCACCAGGCAAGCCCCTAAATCTCTATGCTGCTGCTGCTGCTGCTAAGTCACTTCAGTCATATCCAACTCTGTGTGACCCCATAGATGGCAGCCCACCAGGCTCCCCCGTCCCTGGGATTCTCCAGGCAAGAACACTGGAGTGGGTTGCCATTTCCTTCTCCAATGCATGAAAGTGAAAAGTGAAAGGGAAGTCACTCAGTCATGTCCAACTCCTTGTGACTCCATGGACTGCAGCCCACCAGGCTCCTCCGTCCACAGGATCTTCCATAACAAGGTTGAATATTTCAATATGAGATAAGACTCATCACTGCCAGTTGTCTCAGAATCATTTCACTATCATTAGTCTTTTAGTCCTTAACAATTTTTCCTTTACAATTGATGCTTCTTCTAGATTTGTTGCTTCCACCTAGACTTTTTCTATTTTCTTTTCATGAAGAGTCATTTAAAAGGAAGTCTTATGATGGCATTAATATCATAGACATCAAAAACAATGTCCAGAATTTATTGACCTGTTTTGTGGTTTGAAGCGCACTGAATGATAACAACTAGAAGTAGTCTCTTTTAAGTGGATTTACATTTTGTTTTCAAGTATCTCTCAATACCTCTGTCCTCCTGGAGTCCCCACTTTGAAAGCTAGTTTCTTGCACCACTCCTGCCTACAGAGACTGAAGGTGACATTTAAGACAGAGAAAGCCTCCAAGGCCCACACGAGCATAACTAAAGGAAACTGGCTTTCAGGCCCTGAGAGAAGTTGTGCTGAGGGAACTGAAAGCAGGGTGCCTGAACTCTATGAATAATGAATGCGGCTCTGAGTCTGCTCAGTCAAACCTCCCTGTACTATAAGCCGACTGTGGGAATGAGCAGGTTCATTAACATCTCTGATGTTCAGTTGCTTCATCTACAAGTAAATCTGTGATGTGTACATGTCATTATTATAGATTCAAAACAATTCTTTGAGCATTTATTGATTCCCTGACAACTTCCAAAACTTTACATTTGCTTAAAAGAGGCATACAAAACTGAACAAATAAAAGTAAAAGCCCTGAAATAGAAATACATAAAATGATGGAAAGGAAAGAGGAAACAGTCTTAGGAAACAAAGAGGACAACAAAATCAGTTTAACTTTGCTTTTCCAAGAAAATAAAACTGAAACATGATTTTAGGTAGATTTCATTCAAAAAAGAAACATGAAAGCCAGACTACTGTGTGTGAGTATATACATACATATGCAACATACTAAGTAGATACACACGGTATTCAATGTTTTAAAAATATATATATGGTATAAAGTCTTAAGAGACACTAACTACTGTACTGTATAATGTCGATCTGCACTTTGCTGAAAATAAGATAATTTTCTCCATGTGGCTATTCCTTAAAATAATCTTTGATAAGAGACAAGGGCATAGCTGTCCACGGCAGCTCAATTAAGGCATTATTGTTGAGGCACCAAGCCAGTGTAGCCCAGACATGAGGTTTTAACTGTATGGAGAAAAAGAGTGGCAACCCACTCCAGTGTTCTTGCCTGGAGAATCCCAGGGATGGCGGAGCCTGGTGGGCTGCCATCTATGGGGTCGCACAGAGTCGGACACGACTGAAGCGACTTAGCAGCAGCAGCAGCAGAAGGAAAAGAGTTTAGAGGACCTATGTTATAGAGTGGGCTTCGCAGGTCATGATAGTGTTAAAGAATCTGCCTGTCAATGCAGGAGACACAAGAGATGCAAGTTTGATCTCTGGGTCGGAAAGACGCCCTGTAAGAGGGAAATGGCAACCCACTCCAGAATCCTTGCCTGAAAAATTCCAAGGACAAGAGGAGCCTGGTGGGTTCTAGTCCATGAGGTCACAAAGAGTTGGACATGACTGAAAGACTGAATACTCACACACACACACTCACACACACACACACATACACACATGCATGTCATAGAGTAATGTCCCATGATGTGTCTGCATCTCTTTGACAACAGAGCTTCTCTTTCTTCTCAGTTTCTGTCCCAGTGAGCTGAGCAGAAAGAACAATTTCCTACTCCTGCATCTCTTACCAGTAAATGATTCATTTATACCATTTATTTCCTTCATGAGAGTAAAAACCTTATTTTTTTTTTCATTTTCTTATAAATGTTTAAACAATCAACTACAAGATTATGGAATTCCCATATTTAAGACAAATAGTAAAACTTTGTGACTACAATCCTTGCAAATTTGGGGAATCAATAGTTTATATTAATACACCTGTTGACACCAATGTGAAACTGACATATAGGTGGACAGGCGGGTACTAGAGTCTGCTGGTGAGGGAGTCAGTATATGTAAGCACTTTCTGGACCTAACAGTTTCACAGTTCCTGCTGCAAAGATCTAGAAAGTTCATTTGTTAGTGACCTTCTTCCCCTGATGCCCCATGCCAAAGGGAACCCCTTTTGATACCATAATACAGAGGCAATTTCTTGATCCCCACCCCAGAATTTTGGAGGAGTAGAAAGAATTTAGGACTTCCCAGGTGGCTCAGTGGTAAAGAATCCACTTTCAAATGCAGGAGATGTGGAGATGTGGGTTTGATCCCTGAGTGGGGAAGATCCTTGCCTGAAAAATCCCATGGACAGAGCATGGGCCACGGTCCATGGGGTCACAAAGAGTTGGACACGACTGAGTGAGTGAGCATGCAGAGAGAATTAAAGGAAGAAAGAAAAGTAAGCCCTTTCTTCCCAGAAGAAATGAATATGTCTTTCTTTCAATCCCTGATAGGCTTAATGAAGGCACATTTGAATTATATCCTCTCACTTAACTAACTTACTCTATGTATATAGAAGTCATCTGAACATATTTCCTTGGAGGCTGCTTGACAGCTTGTTCAAATGGTGACATTTTTCTGACCTTGGCTTTTATTTTTTCCATTTCGGAATCACTTGGGAGACACCAGGAGACATTTTAATTTGGGCTATAAGTGTTCTCATTCTGTCACACCCCCGACACACGGCAGATGCACCACTAAATGACCTAGCTTTTGGTTCAATCTTTTCAAGAAGAAAAAGTAAAAACTCTTACATTCACAGCTAATCTGTCAATAACAGAGAAGTCACATTATATTTTTTAAAGGATACTTTCAAGCAAGAAAGCTAACTTTATTTTTTTCATACACCTGAAATATTTTCTCAGTGAGAGATAGCTCTTTAAACTAGTTTAATATATGGTATATTAAAAATTTCGTGAAGATATTATTAACGTTAAAATCAAACAAGGCATGGATTTCAAAATGCTATTTATCTTTTGGAAATTTTTATTTAATAGCTACCATAAAAATTTTCCTCTGTATAATTTAAATTTTTTTAATTATTATGGATGGTGCTAACTACTGAATTCATGAGATTGGGTAAAATTGCTGAGCAGTTGAATCTAGTTTTTAAAGTTATTGCAATATGATATAATAGTACCTTGACAGCCTTAGCATTTTCTCAATACAAGTAAATTTGGAGAAAGTATTCATGTGGTTTGGGAGCTCAATCTGGGTGGTTTTGAAATGGACCTTACAGGTTGGGTTACTGCTTGGAAATGGGCAGAATTTATTATGTGCTAGCAAGGCACAGAATGGTGTCCTGAAGGGTATCTTGATGATACCTTCTTAGCCTCCAACGTTTTAATATATACTTCACATGTGTATGTTTAGACCTTGTTGTTCAGTTGCTCAGTCGTGTCCGACTCTTTGTGACCCCATGGATTGTAGCATGTTGGAAATTTACTATAGAAATATTAGATAAACCTCGTACCATTTAGGATGTTCAGTTCAGTTCAGTTCAGTTGCTCAGTCGTGTCTGACTCTTTGTGACCCCATGAACTGCAGCACACCAGGCCTCCCTGTCCATCACCAACTCCCAGAGTTTACCCAAACTCATGTCCATTGAGTCGATGATGCCATCCAACCATTTCATCCTCTGTCATCCCCTTCTCTTCCTGCCCTCAACCTTTCCCAGCATCAGAGTCTTTTCCAATGAGTTGGCTCTTTGCATCAGGTGGCCAAAGTATTGGAGTTTCAGCTTCAGCATCAGCATCAGTCCTTCCAGTGAATATTCAGGACTGATTTCCTTTAGGATGGACTGGTTGGATCTCTTTGCAGTCCAAGGGACTCTCAACAGTCTTCTCCAGCACCACACTTCAAAAGCATCAATTCTTTGGCACTCAGCCTTCTTTATGGTCCAACTCTCACATCTGTACACGACTACTGGAAAAACCATAGCTTTGATTATAGTTAAATTATAGTTAATATTTTAAGCTAAAGTTCCAACTAAAATTCTCATCTAGTAAATTTTTTATATTATACTTGGGTAGGTTTTTAGACCTTTGCATGTTAAATATGAGTGAGGGTCACTGATTTTACTACTTTAACAAATGGTAACAGTTTTTTACCAACCATATTGATTTTCATGTATACACATTCATAGCATGTAATTGCTGTATCTAATATTGTTTTCACCATTAATTTATTTTTTACCAACTTTAACCAAAGTATACAACTTTTGTTTATATGGCCACAGAACAAAACTAGAAGGCAAGAAGGAGAAATTGTCTAGCTAATTGCTTTTTTATGAGCATATGTTTTCTATCACTTTAACTAATTTCAAGGCTACAGATAAACATATGTACACATCTCTGTGTGTGAGAAATGGACTCTTTCCCCAAGCATAAGAGTGTTCATACTAGTTCATCAGATGATCAAAAGTTTCCTTTTAGAAAAGGAATCTACTAAAAAGAAATGATACAAATGAACCTATTTATCAAAGAGAAACAGACCCACAGAGAACTAACTTATCATTGCCAGAGGGGAAGAATTGGGAGAAGGGATAGTTAGGGAGATGGGATGGACATGTACACACTGCTATATTTAAAATGGATGACCACCAAGGACTTACTCTAGAGCACCAGGAACTCGGCTCAATTTTATGAGATGGCCTGGATGGGAGGGGAGTTTGGGGGAGAATGGATATACATGTGTATCCCTTCACTGTTACTCAGGACACTGCTGAATCCCTTCACTGTTCACCCGAAACTATCACAACGTTATTAATCAGATATACTCCAATACAGAATAAAACAAATTTTTTTAAGACTAAATGAAAGCACTAATGAGGAAACAGGCAGATTTCCTTTGAGCACGTAAATTATAGGCTACTTTCTACTTGTTTAGATTGCCCAGTTGACCACATACCTTAACAGCAGGCATTCAGTATGCCCAAAGACAGGTGTCAATATGAACGCAAGTGTAGTTGGCTACAGATACAGAAAGGGAAAAAGAGGCAAAGAGGAGATTTGTCAGGAATATTGTCAAAGCAAACGTTGCACAGAGTAGATTTGAAGAGGTAAGGAAGACTTTATTCATGGTTACTGCAATAGAGAAGAGAGAACTCAGTCTGAGCTCAAATTTACTGCAAAAGGAAAGGACTGGAGAATTTTTAACAGCTAGGATTGGGAAGTGGGAATCTTAGGCCATCTGTGTTTCCTGCCCAAAGGAAAAGCAAACTTTCCCATCACCATCACAGAAGATAGGTTCACAAGTTGGCAAGTGAAGCCCGTTAGAGGGAGAAGGAAATGGCCACCCACTCCAGTACTCTTGCCTGGAGAATCCCATGGGCAGAAGAGCCTGTGGGCTGCAGTCCATGGGGTCGCTAAGAGTCAGACAGGACTGAGAGACTTCACTTTCACTTTTCACTTTCATACATTAGAGAAGGAAATGGCAACCCACTCCAGTGTTCTTGCCTGGAGAATCCCAGGGACAGCGGAGCCCGGTGGGCTGCCGTCAATGGGGTTGCACAGAGTTGGACACTACTAAAGTGACTTAGCAGCAGCAGCAGCAGCCCATTAGAGACTGACATTCCCCATCCCATGGGGACTGAGACGGAGGTGGGGTCTTCCTTCCTGAGGATTATACCTCCTGGAGTGGATCCCAGGTCACTGAGAAAGGCATTTCCTGGGTCTTGAAACTGCCAAAAGATTTTCTTTAATAGATTTATATCTCAAAGAGGCAGAGAAAATTTAAAAGTTATCTGAAGTAAACGCTCTCAGTAAAGGGAGGTCCGGGTCTTAGAATAAAGAAAGTGACAGTGAAAATGTGAGTCACTCAGTCGTGTCTGACTCTTTCTGACCCCATGGACTGTAGCCCACCAGGCTCTTTGGTCTGTGGCATGTTATGTGAGTCACTCAGTCGTGTCTGACTCTTTCTGACCCCATGGACTGTAGCCCACCAGGCTCTTCGGTCTGTGGCATGTTCCAGGTAAGAATACTGGAGTGGGTTGTCATTTCCTTCTCCAGAAGAAACTTACCTAGTGAAGCTGAAAAAAACATGGAGGCTTGGGTGTTGATTGGGAGATGGGAAGTTAAGTATGGGTGTGTTGGCAGGGAGGGGTCAGGAAACTGTGTATATACTTGCTCTAGGACAAACTGAGGATCACATCAACCTACTTCTCAAATTTTGTCCATGTTGTCAATGGTGTTGGAAATATTCCAGGTTATTAGAATAATTGATGCAAAACCATTGATGACAGTTATTTCCTTATTTTCATATTTTTCCTTAATTGGTAGTCACTCTTCTTGAATTTGTCTTCAAGGACTATCCTGTAATATCTTGTCCAGAGGTAATGTAGTTAAAGATTTTATTTCTTGGCATTAATGGACAAAGTTGCATAAAATTTATGAGGTAGTGTGTTAGAAATGTCTTTAAAAATCATTTATAGGAAAATAACATTATAAATTGTCTAACAAATATATACAAAACAAATTATTTCATGGATAATAAGACATTATTTTAATTTAAGCTATGATCTCACCAGTTCTAACATACTAAATGGTTCGAGGTTTATCTAATATTTCCATAGTAAATTTCCAAAGAAAACCCTGGATTCAAAATTCAGGTGGTATTATTGGTTTGTTTACAAATCAAACACACATAAAGAAGCCATGACTTGCTTTCATTTGAAAATATAGGACCTTGTAAAAATTATTCATAGTCTAATTACAAT
This sequence comes from Bos indicus x Bos taurus, assembly GCF_003369695.1. Classification (NCBI taxonomy): domain Eukaryota; kingdom Metazoa; phylum Chordata; class Mammalia; order Artiodactyla; family Bovidae; genus Bos; species Bos indicus x Bos taurus. The sequence continues at coordinate 5,045,045 of NC_040099.1, read as the reverse complement.
CCCTATCAAACAAGTATGTGAAAATATATAACATAATTACTACAGGTACTACTGAAGATTGTAAAACCAATGTCTAAGCATAGAGAGTGGGGGCATGCACCAAACATGTATAATTTTATCTAATCTTCATCAAAAATTGCAATAGGTTACTTATAAGTGCCATGTCATAGCATGAAATAATGATACATGTTAGTGAGAAAATGTAACTTGTAAAAATCATGCCACATAAATGATGATGCCAGTGGGGTAATTACAGTCATTTATATCACTTTCAGGAAAATGAGTCATTCATACAAACACATGTTTACAAATGTAATTCATCTAATGAACACACAGATTGTGTAATCTCCTCATGCTGTTTTCAAAGAGACAAAGTATGATTAATTAACAGGAGCCTAAGACACTATGAAGTCCCTCCATACAGAACAAAAATATGCATCCTTTATATCAATAAATACTTTAATATGATCTTATTGATTTGTCTCTTTTCAATGAAACTGATACAAAGCCAGGTTATCCCATTTGAAAATTATGAAATTAAAAACACTAATGGATGACAGTTAGCTGATGCATTTAGTTAGAATATACAAAGCATTTTTTACTGTAAATTGAACAGCAAAATGACTGCATTGTACCTGATAAATTCTATAACAAGATCTTTAAGAAAATTACAAATAGCAAATGTATTGTTTATTCAAGTTTCTATGATACATATTAGTTTATACAATCCCACTTAACTGTGGAAATAGCCTTAATAAATTGTAGTTGAAATGTGATTCTACTCCTCTTGTGAAATGACTGAAACCAAATGAAAATTAAAACAAAAAGTTAGCAACTCACAGCCTGCCCAGGTCAGTTAGGAAATGAAAAACAATCTTTCAAAACCAAGGTTAAAAGAAAAATTTATTTAGTTTTATTTTATTGCATTTTTAAAGTGGAACAGCTTCTATATTATAGCTAAAATACAGAAAAATAAAGTAGATATGGAAATGTGTTTAATGATCAAAGTTACACAATAAAAATGAAAACTTGAAGGATGACATAACATTAGAATAATAATCTGGTGAAAATGTTATCAATTTTCTTAGCTTTAAAGGTAATAGCAGTTTGAAATAATTAAATAATTAAGTAAATTAATATAAGTAAAAGGGCAAAAATAATGACCATCATATTAAAAGTCAATAATTATTATCCATTATTCTTAACATCATCATTATATTTTTTAACAGTTATAACCTAAACTTAGTATTGTTCATAGAGCTGAATAAATGATAAAAAAAAAAGTCACTTATCAGAGTCTGCTGCTGCTGCTGCTAAGTCACTTCAGTCGTGTCCGACTCTGTGGGACCCCGTAGATGGCAGCCCACCAGGCTCCCCCGTCCCTGGGATTCTCCAGGCAAGAGTACTGGAGTGGGTTGCCATTTCCTTCTCCAATGCAGGAAAGTGAAAAGTAAAAGTGAAGTTGCTCAGTCGTGTCCGACTCTTAGTGACCCCATGGACTGCAGCCCACCAGGCTCCTCTGTCCATGGGATTTTCCAGGCAACAAATCTTTCTGTGGCAACAAATTTTCCATTTGGATGAGAAAGGTGCAAAATTATAACACTTTTTCTCCTGCTTTCCAATAACTTCTGAACTTTAATCCACACTTAAAGGTCCTACCTTGAGTGGCCACCCCAGCAAACATCCTCTCACAATGATCTAAATCCCTGTAAATGTATCTCCCGCCGGTGCAGATTTGAAACACTGTTCCTTGACAACAGTACTATGACTATCCCCTCAACTAAATCACATGTTCCTAAAAAGGCACAGATGACTGAGTTTCTTTATATCTTTCATAACACCTGTTTTCACATGTTTGATATTTAATACAGATACAAATTATTTGGAGCTTCCCAGATGGTAATAGTGGCAAAGAATCCACTTGCCAATGCAGGAGACACAAGAGAGGAGGGTTCAATCCCTGGGTGGGGAGGATCCCCTGGAGAAGGAAATGGCACTCCACTCCAGTATTCTTGCTTGGAAAACTCCATGAACAGAGGAGCCTGGTAGGCTACAGTCCATGGGGCTGCAAACACATGAGCCAGATACAAACACAGAGCCAGACACAATTGAGTGACTGAGCACACACATACAAATTAATTAATAAAAGTAAATCAATAGTTAAAGAGCAACAGTTATAGATACATTAAATATTGTTCCAATTTATGCTCTAATTTTATAAGAAGGGGAGGAGGAATATGATATTTGGATGCTAGAGCCAATCAGTAGGTTAAGTTGATATCAACTCTAGGTAAGAAAAGGACGTACGTACACAAAAGAATTCAATGCAGGTGAAGGTGCACAGAGAAGTAGAGATAAAGGCTGTACATCAACAGTACGCTTAACAGAAAGCTCCCCTCCAAACCTTGACTTCTGAATTCAGAGGACTTTAAGTAGCAGGTATATGTGAATCTTAGTTCTGTGGCTGAGAAAGGAACAAAGATATTTTAAAATAAAAACCTCCCAAAAGACAGGCACAAGTAAAATGAGTCATTCAATAGGGTATTTTTCCCCACTAAGTGTATAAAAGACAAGATGTTGTTATGTCACACTTCTGGATCAAGAATGAAATCACTCTTCACCACCCATGCCACAGCATCATCGTTTTGCTACCTCCAAAATCATTTTGGAAACTCCCTCTCTCCCATCCTGAATCATTGTTTAGATGGGTCTGTTCTCACTCCCAAAGCCCCAGGGCTGAGCTCAGTCACTCCAGTGATTGGATCAGCAGTTGGTGGGTGACACCTTGTAGATCAAAGACAATTTTATAAGGGAATTTTGCAACTGATGTTTAGAAAAAGATGCTTTCTTGATTCTCTATTGCTTAATGAGAAGGCAGTAAGATGAGAACTGCCAGTGGCCGTTTTTCCATCACTCTGAAGGAACCTGTCTGAGAATAAAATGAAGTTCTTATGAGAGTGACAGAGGGAAGGAGGGACAGGGGAGAAGAGGGAGGAGGGAAGAGAAGGAGGGGGAGGAAGGAGAGGAGGAGGGGAGGGAGGAAGGAGGGGGAGGAGGGAAGGGGAGAAGAGGAGGAGGGGGAGGAAGGAGAGGGGAGGAGGGGAGGGAGGAGGGAAGAGGAGGATGGGAGGGAGAAGGAAAGAGAGAAAGACAGCGTGGGAGAGTGGGTGAGTAGCAGAGACAGAAGACAGTAGAGAGATGCATGGATGGATGGATAGGTGATGGGTGATACACAGATGATAGAAGATAGATAATAGATGACAGATGTGTGTGTGCATGTGTGCTCGGACATGTCCAACTCTTTGTGACCCACCCCATGGGCTGTAGCCCACCAGGCTCCTCTCTCCATGGGGTTTTCTAGGCAAGAATAGCGGCTGCTGCTGCTGCTAAGTCGCTTCAGTCGTGTCCGACTCTGTGGAGCGGGCTGCTATTTCCTACTCCAGGAGATCTTCCTGATCCAGGGATCCAACCCAAGTCTCTTGGGTCCCCTGCATTGGCAGGCAGATTCGTTACCACTAGTCCTACCTGGGAAGCCCAGAGTATAGATAGAAAGAAAATAGATGATGGACAGATAGATAGATAGGTGACAGGTGGATAGATAGTAAACTTTTATAACACTGGACATTGTTTGCACCTCCTTGTTCAGGTCTTATTGAGTCAACCTTATCTTTGTATTTCTTGGTTTCATGAGTCAGTCGATCCTATTTGAGCAAGACTGGCCATCATTTGCAATTGAAAGGTTTTGGCTTTTATAGCAAGGCTCTATTTATATATGTGTGTATTTATATATATGTGTGCTGGTCTTTTTATTAATGTACAAAGGGGTCAAAGTTAATCTCACAAGAAGGGCACAATTTGAAAAGTTTAAATGGGACATCATTTATTTTAATTCTTCTCAGATTATTGGAAATGGTCTCTGCCTTAGAGGTTAAATACACTTGAATCATGCTATCTGCCCTTTACAAGATTGATATCTATAAAATAATGCCTTCAAAAATATGTTGCATTGATCCATTTAATGAGAAATCTTGGTCAAGGGGCTACTGTGTTGAGACTTCACTAATACAAGTACACTGACAGTCAAATATTGATATGTCTTTTACCCTTACAGATTTTATAGTTTGGTAGATGGAATAAAATCACGTAAAGTAGATGAATAAAATCATGATATGTATTAATGAAAACTACAACTATGTTTAGGATATTAGGATTTAATCTAATCAAGAATCTTAGGAAAACTTGACTTTTCCTGACGGGTACATTTAAGTGAAGTGAATTCCCTCAGTCATGTAGGACTCTCTGTGGTCTCATGAACTGTAGACTGCCAGGCTCCTCTGTTCATGGGATTTTCCGGGCAAGAACACTGGAGTGGGTTGCCATTTCCTTCTCCAAGGATCTTCCTGACTCAGGAATCGAACCCAGGTCTCCCACACTGCAGGCAGACTTTTAACCATCTAAGCCACCAGGGAAGCTCGGGATATGAGGATTTAATCTAATCATGAAAATCAGGAAAACTTGACTTTTCCCGATGGGTACATTTAAGAGATAATTATAACTGATCTAAAGAAAGAAACAGTGCAACATTCTCTCCGAGGACATAAAACTGTCAAAATATAAATATTCAACGCAGCAACCAAAGCATTAAGGATATAAAATTAAAACACTTCACTTAGCCATTGGTAAATATGCTCTACAGCAAAATCTATATGCTTGCAAGGCATCTGTGTTTATTTTCTTTACTTTTCTCAGCCTCATTGACCATGGTCAATATAAATAACTGAACTTATTTACATTAAAGCATTTTCACTAAGAAATCAAAACCTTTCTTAACAATGTTTCAGAAAGCACGTTTTGAGATAATTCCTTCAAAAATATGTTCTAGATTCAGAAGGAAAGCAAACTAAGATTCCCTATTAATTCCCCAACTCTTAGAATCTATAGATTATATACACACATATGCACATGCTTTTAAACACATTACTTTACACCTAGAATATATTGTATGAATCTTATCAACCAGGAGTATACATAAAAGAGGAAAGAATGAAGTTTACAGATTTCAAGCTTGAGCAAGAAATAAGTTCTCATTATAAAGGTTCAGATTTTATAAATCACAATATAACCAAACCTATCATAGTATCATGTACCTATGGCTGAAATAATCCTTGTTTGGGTGTCAAAAGTCTAGGCAAATTTGGAATTCATGGAATTAAATATAATGTGGAAAATATGAAAATAAATTAATTGAAAATTGTAAGTGTTTTGAAGCTTTAAATAGAGAGCAGTTCGGGGACCTCCCTGGTGGTCAGTGGTTAAGACTCGGCCCTCCAAGGCAGGGAGTGTGGTCTCCATTCCTGGTCAGGGGCTAAGATCACACATGCCCTGGGGCCAAAACAGCCAACACATAAAACAGGAACAACACCATCAAAATTCAATGCAGACTTTAAAAATGGTCCACATCAAAAAAAAAAAAAATCTTTTTAAAGTAGAGTGTACCTCCCAGAGTGAATGTTTGCACAATGTGGAGAACACGAGGTTGGAAGAAAGAGACTAAGAAAGCTGATAAGAGACAGGAAATCTGAGTAAAAACCATCTGGATTTCTGTCCTGCTAAGAATTACGTGTCAGAGGGATAGCCAGATGATTTTCTCTAGCAGTTTAGACTTTAAAAGGGTAAGACATTTATCTCACAATGTGGATTTTCTAAACACCTGCAAAGGGATCATCATTAAAGAAGGGATATTAGTCACTCAGTCCTGTCATGGACTGTAGCCCACCAGGTTCCTCTGTCCATGAGATTCTCCGGACAAGAATACTGGAGTGGGCAACCTTGCCTTCTTTGGGGGATCTTCCCAATCCAAGGATCAAAAAATGGGTGTCCTGCATTTAAGGCAGACTCTTACCATCTGAGTCACCAGGGAAACCCTGAAGAAGGGTTGGAGGGAGGTATAACAGTGAGAAGGAGTATTTAAGAGGAGAGAACTCAGAAAATGGCAGGCAGGAGTCAGTGAGGCAGCAGGTGTGACCTCAGTGCATATTCATGGTCAGTCAGGTTGCAAGTGAAACGAGTATGACTGAACAAGCAGGAAGCAAGTCAGTGCAATCAGGGGGACTGAACCCTGACAGTTAGACACGGAAGCTTTGCCCGATCCATCAGCTATCTTCAGGAAACCTCCAAACTGAAGCCCATGCTTCTGATGAAGGAAAACAGCACTCCAGATGAAGCATAAGCACTAAATGCTTTGGGGGAGGAGGAAAATTAGGTGATTGATGTGCAATTTTCAAGGATGTGGTTACTCTGTTTTAACATGGGAGGGAGCTGTAACTGAACATCCACATACTTTTCAGGACAGAAACCGCCCACTCTGGAGTAGCCAATAATCCTTGAAGAAATTGTGAGGATGACAATTCCAGCATGTAAAGAATTACAGCCAGGCCATCCTTTTAGAAGCTGTATTCACCTGTGAGTCTAAATCAATCTCACAAGGCAATTGCCTGTCTGGAGATATTTCTTATACAATAGCATGGTAATGCAGTAATCAATCAAAAATGCATAACTGCTGGCAGCCCAACACCTGTGTTTTTAAGGTCTGCATTCAAAATCAGTGGCACACAGCACAATAAAGATATCTTGAGTGGATTGCTCTTAACTCTTGAATTACTTAACATATATCTATGTTACTAGTCACAGAGTATGGGGTATGGAAATGCTTGCAAGCTATGGTATGGGGAATAAAAATGGAAGTCATCAAACATTCAACTCTATGTCATTTTATGCTTTGAATCTTATATAAATATAGTTTGAGATTTACTTGAAACTCATCATGAATTTTTCAGAACTGAGTAACTTACATAGACTTGTGCCATGGAAATATTTTAATAATATAAGATGACAATTAAAAGAAAGTTTAATTGTGCATATCTAAGCCTCATCTTAACAGTTAAAAATCAAGTCCAATTCTTTTTAACAGAAAATGGATTGAGACTGTCAAAACACAGAAGCAACATTAGAGTGAAATAAAACAACTTCCACTAGACATAATCAGGGAAAAAAAAGACAATATAAATGTGATAATTAGAATATGACTTTTCATGGGTGACAGCATTTCTAAATTGCAGCCAAATCTAATTTTGTGCACTTTCAAATCTCTGCTCTAGATTGTCTGTATGAAGCAGACAAAAATATTGGTGATTTGATAGAATTAAATATGAGCTAACCTGGTTTCTGTGAGTGTCAGAATATACACACTCTGTGAAACGACAAATACCTCTGAACATTGGTAATGTTGACTTAGATCTTCCCATTATTGCAAGCAATCACTGTGCTTAAGTAAAACATTTTTGTAAACATACATCTGCCCATCAGTAACAGGGAGCCTGACCCCTTATATTCAGTGAAAGAGTAATTGTGAGAGAGAGAGATACAGAGAAAGAGAAATTCCAAGTGGAACCGAGAGTCTACGGACCCATCCAGCTACAGAGAACCTGTAATAGTCACGGGTTCACATATCTGGACTTCCCCAAGCTTGTTGACCCTGCCTGGGTCTGACTACCCCTGAAACTAGGAAGAAAGAAGGAAGATGAATTTAGGCTTTTTAGGACAGAATGACGTCAACCACCAGTAATTATTCCAAAACATTGTCTTCAGTGCTAAATAATCAAGTAAGAATTTTAAATCATGCTTTATTGGAAGACAACCAGGATGGGTAATAGAAGCATCTATTAGTAAAAAAAAAAAAAATGAGCCAAAATGTCCTTTCTCCCTGTAGTAAATATTATTATTCCATTTACTAGATGAGGAATCCAAGGCTCGAATTGTTAATGAAGCATTCTGAAAATCAAAGAATAAACAGCAGAATTGCATTCAGACGAAGACCTTCTTAACTCCTGCCTGTTCTATGATTATGATGATAGATAGAAATCATTAGATAGATATGCTCCTCACACACACAACGCCTGTGGGTAATAAAATTAAACCTGAAATTAACTATCTTTGGACCAAATAACCGATTTCTTTTCATTCTTTCTGTTAACAGAATTAGCACTTGGAATCAGGAAAAAGATCTAATGAAACCAGGAAAAGAAGTAGTGATAAGCAAGGCACCATAGAAGCTTTGCCAATATGAATTTTGTGTTTCCTTTCAGTTCAAAAAGAGAAAAAGATGTAAAAAGAAGAAACCCATTCTTTCTGCCCTCTCTTCTTTCTACCAGTAAAGACTGACCCCATTCTTTAAGAAGAGAAATTCAATTTTGCATTTAAAAAATGTCTCAGAAAGGCTGTCACTGAAGGATGAGTCCTGCTGCTGCTAAGTCGCTTCAGTCGTGTCCGACTCTGTGCGACCCCACAGACGGCAGCCCACCAGGCTCCCCCGCCCCTGAAACTTATCTGCAAGGGTCACGTCAGGCTCGCTGGCTTCAGGCCCCTGGTGGCTCAGAATCTGCCTGCAATTCGAGAGAGCAGAGTTTAATCCCTGGGTTGGGAAGATCCCCTGGAGAAGGAAATGGCAACCCACTCCGGTATTCTTGCCTGGGAAATCTCATGGACAGAGGAGCCTGGCCGGCTATGGTCCATGGGGTCTCAAAGAGTCAGACACGACTAAAAAACAAACAACAAACAACAATGTTGTGAGAAACCACACACAAGCGAGGAGGCGGAGCAGAGCGCTGGTGGATGGAAGGTCTACCCCGTCTAATCCCACCTGGCAGGAGGCTTCGCACATTTTGTGAGCAGCTGTTTCGATGGACCAAGAAGAGCTCTGTGGGCAGGTGATGGGTTGGCCCAGGAGTCCACCACACCTGTGTCCTGGGCATCCTGGATCTTGGCAGGCTCTTCCTGTACCTCCCTGGAGTTTCAGAGCCACTGAAAGCATCACTCCGTCTCACTGTTATTGTGAAGGTTGAGATCCTTGTGGTTGAAGTCCTGGCTAGCAGGACTTCTAGTGAGTCCTGCTGCATGGAATAATCTTCCTGCTTTGCATTACTGCCAAGAGGTTAAGATAGTAATGAGAATAAAAATATTATTGTGGGATAGGAACAGATAATTTTTTAAAAAAATTTTTGGCTGCACCACACAGCACATGGGATCTTAGTTACTCAACCAGAAATGGAACCTGAGTTCCTTGCATTGGAAGCACAGAGTTTTAACCACTAGACCACGAGGAAAGTCCTGATAATTATAATTTTTTAAATAAAATAGCAACTTATTGGCTTTTATGTCTTCACTGAAGAACTGAAAACCCTAGACAGCATCATCTAAAATCTTGAAAATGGAAAGTGAATGTAATGAGGTAATTAGTAATAAAATTAATATGCAAAAATCAATATTAAAAATGAAACAACCTTTAAAATAGAACTGAATTAAAAATCCCACTTACAACAGTAAAGAAAACACATTGAAAATCAAGATTGTCTTACAAAACAAAAAAATAAAAAACCCACAAAACTACCACATTAGCTAAATTTACTGAGCACTCATTGCCAGGAAATAGTCTATATTGAAACAACTTACACAAATAAAATTTTAAAACCTTTTGTTTGAATCAAAATAAAGATGTAAATAAATTTTAAAACATAGCTTGCTCTTGGAGCTGATGAAATGAAACGGACAATTATCTCCTAATTGTGCTTAACATGTAATAGGATAGCAATTTAACTAAACAGGGTTTGTTTGTTTTGTTGTTGTTCTTTTTTTTCTTGAGGGTATTAAATTAATTTGCTTTTCTGGAAGAAAGAACAAATGAGAAGAGACAGAAAAAGTTCAAGAAATTTTCAGTAACAGAGAAACTTTTCTTCTACCATGTTTTATTTTTAAAAGGTAGAATAACTTTAAAAAGGGCTTCCTTGTTGGCTCAGCAGTAAAGAATTTGCCTGCAAGGCAGGTTCAATCCCTGGGTGGGGAAAATCCCTGGAGAAGGAAATGGTAACCCACTCCAGTGTTCTTGCCTAGGAAATCCCATGGACAGAGGAGCTGGCTGGGGCCACAGTCAGTGGAGTCTCAAAAGAGCTGGACAGGACTAAACAACAACAGCATTTAAAAGCTGATAAGTGTGGAGGGATAAAAGAATAGCGCATTATAGCAGTGTAGATAAAATGGGAGCTAAGTGGGAATTATCCTATTTATTTATTGCTGTAAGACACTTCACCTCAAAAGTTCCAGCAACAAATTTGCAATTGGGGCAGGGCTCCAAGGGGCAGCTGCCTTCTCTCTGATCCTTCTGGTATCCTGGGGATGTGACTAGCCTGGTGGCTGGAGCCACCTAATGGTGTTCCTGCTCAGTGTCTGGCCTCGGACTGGGGAGACTCAGACTGCTGGGGGCTGGAACACCTGAGTGCCCTCACGCATTTTTCTCTCTCTTTGTCTGTGATCTCACCACTTATCTTCTCCACTGATGGCTGTAGGATGCTTGGGCTGCCTTTGGAGTGCGTGACTCCCAGGGTACATTAGCCCAGGAAGAAGCTCTATTGCATATTGCGACTGAACTTCAGAAGCCACTCAGTGCCACTCCTGCCATCTTCTACCAGCCACTGGATACACGGGTGTTCCCAGTTCAAAGGGGAGGAAACACAGACCCATCTCTCAGTGGAGGAGAGTCACTGCCATGTAGAAAGAAGATGTTTAGAGAGTGGGATTATATTGGTGTGGTTACCATTGAAACATAAAATCTGTCATGGACATGTGTGAGCAATTTGATCATTTCAGATCAGTGAAGAAAGGTATACAATAACAGTGTGTCTAGCTACAGAAAAAAAAAAAGAAGAAGCTCCTTGTTCATAAATAAGTATAAAGACTTACAGCAAAATAATGTTCACATCAAATAGCTAAAATTAAATAAAAGGAAATCTTCAACATACAAGAAGTAACTTAGATAAATTTATTTCTAGTTCTGAAGTGCCCATGACTTTTCTAAGACATGAAATCCATAAAAAGACTAAATTGTCTCCATATCAATTAAATCTTATATAAAGAAAGTTAAAATAGCTAAAACAAAATGACACAAGACACTGAGAGAGGTTTTTTAAAAAAAGTAAGACAAAGGATTTATATCCTTACTTTACAAAAAAGTTCACAAAAAGATTTTTAAAAATGTACAAAGTAAAAAATTTTGTAAGGGATACAAGCAATTATTTCACAGAAGATAGAAAAAAATTGGAAATCGCCAGAAAATATAGGGAAAGTACCGAAAACCATTCATAATCTAAGAAATGCATATCAAAATCAAAGACTGCATTTTGCTACAAAGATGTTCTCAAGTGTATCCACATATCTTTTAAAGAGCAGAAGTAATTTCAGGGTGGTTGTATAGTATTTGTTCATCTATTTATAAGACCAAACCTTTGCTTTCTTGCTCTTTTGCCCAGGTGAAATATTACTTCACATTGAAAGGACACTGAATATTGCCACATTTGACATGTGAATTGAAGGCTATTTAGATACAAGGGGAGGAAGTCATGAATATTTACATGGAAAATTCTAGTTTGAATAATCTGAGAATAAAATCTGGGTGCTATAGAAAATGTTCAGGCGGACAGAAAATTCAGGCAGTTTCAAATCTTGAGACTTCAAAGTTTTAGTCCCTGGAACAATCAATGGAAAGCACAGAGAAGAATAAAGCTGAGTTTGTTCGTGAGACTAAAATGCTGTGATAGTAAATGTAGATTACCAATAAGAGAAGCTGAGGTTGAAAACATCTGTTTCATTGTTAACTCTGAGCAGCTGGTATTGAAGAGCTTCTTTTGTTATTCATTTCTGTAGTGTGTACATCCTTAGATTTAAATAACAAAAATAGATGATTATGGTGATGCTGCTAAGTCACTTCAGTCGTGTCCGACTCTGTGCGACCCCATAGACGGCAGCCCACCAGGCTCCCCCATCCCTGGGATTCTCCAGGCAAGAACACTGGAGTGGGTTACCATTTCCTTCTCCAATGCATGAAAGTGAAAAGTGGAAGTGAAGTCGCTCAGTCGTGTCCGACTCTTAGCGACCCCATGGACTGCAGCCCACCAGGCTCCTCCGTCCATGGGATTTTCCAGGCAAGAGTACTGGAGTGGGGTGCCATTGCCTTCTCCGATTATGATGATAGATAGATAAATATGCCCCTCCCACATGCATGCCTGTGGGTGATAAAATTAAACCAGAAATGAACTATCTTTGGATCAAATAATCAATTCCTTTTCATTCTTTCTGTTAACAGAATTAGCACTTGGAATCAGGTAAAGATCTAATGAAACCAGGAAAAGATTTAGTGATAAACAAGGCACCACAGAAGCTTTTGTGTTTTGAATTTTGTGTTTCCTTTCAGTTCAAAAGGAGAAAAAAAATGTAAAAAGAAGAAACCCATTCTTTCTGCCCTCTCTTATTTCTACCAGTAAAGACTGACCCAATTCTTTAAGAAGAGAAATTCAATTTTGCATTTTAAAAATATCTTAGAAAGCCTGACATTGAAGGATGATTAAACTTGTCTACAAGCGTCATACCAGGCTCACTGGCTTCAGCTCCCAGGTGACTCAGACGGTAAAGAATCTGCCTGCGCTGTGGGAGAGCAGGGTTCAATTCCTGGGTTAGGAAGATCCCCTGGAGAAGGAAATAGCTAACCACTCCATATTCTTGCCTGGAGAATCCCATGGAGAGAGGAGTCTGATGGACTAAAATCCATGGGGTCACAAAGAGTCAGACATGAGTTAGCAACTAATGTTTCCTTGTAAAAAGTAAAACTGTCGACTTATAGGACATTTTTACTTGCATAGGGTCATCTCTTGAACATCTCTATTATATCTTGATTTCTAATGCATTTCTTTTTTGTCATTTACTTCATTTCCTATGAGCATATTCTGTATCTTTTGCATCTTTCCCTGACTTCTTTATTTGGATGTTTGCATAATAATTTTTAAAATTGAGTGATTATTTAACTTATACACCTAAAACTCTAAATTTCCACAGTATCTTCTTAAACTACATCTCTGAAGTTTTGATTGGTAGCATTTTTGTTACCTTTCAGTGCTATCTTGTGGAAGAAAGGTTTGAGCTCCTCATCTTGTAAGTAAGCAGAAAAATGTTAGCCATGCGGCTCTTATTCAGCCCAATTCAGTGAAAACACAGAAATCCAGGTCTTAGATAATGCTCATCTATTAAGATGCCTTAATGTAATTCCAGAGGAAATGCCTTCTGTCAGATGCTGACTCCCCAGAAGCCTTCAGAAACATGTTAATCAAGAAAAATTGAGCTTATTAGATTTGTTGCAGTAAGAGAAAACACTACTTGACAGAATCTAAATAGTGTCTCATATTGAGGGAATTAAGGAAGAAAATTTGCAAGGATTCAGGATCTAGGCTGGACAATTCTTTACAGTCTGGCATCTAGTTGGGTTTGGGCAGAGTTTATAACACCCTGTAACTTCAATGTTATTTCTTACTTATTTTGTGAGACAGTCTGAAGTTTGGTTTTCTTTTGGAGTTCAAGTGTAACCTTAACTTTCAGTTATTGATTTCTGGCCAATTGTACGCTAATCAAAGAAGCTAACTTCTTGTGTGATGCTTATTTTATAAAAACAGCTTAAGATTTGTGGCCTATTGGGTAGGCAATTTCTGTCATTTGATGCTTGGGAAAAATTTACATCCTCTAACTTGGCAATATACAATCAAGTTGCATGTTGTTTAAATATTCTTTAACCTTAAGTGCTTTATGCCAGTTTAAAAAATTATCTGCAATAATGGTGAATTTGTCAGTCTCTCCTTATGGAGATGATAGCTCTCTGTATTTTGATACAATGATACCTCAATGTATTTTTGTCATTATTTTTTCTTTTGTCTTTATTTTCATTAGTTCCTCAATTTCTCATTTTTTCCTCATAATGTTTTATGTTTTTATGTTTTTTTATGTTTTTTTTTATGTTTTAATGTTTTAATACTTTTTTATGTTTCCCAACAATGCTTGTAACTTATAAATTCTACCTGGATTCTTAATGGACTTAATCTTCAAATTTTGCTATGCATGCTTAAATTATTGAGGGCTAAAATGATTCATTATTTCTACTTTCCTTTTTTAAATTTATTTTTTAATTGGAGGAGAATAATTTTACAATATTGTGTTGGTTTCTGCCATATAACACAAATCTGTCATAACTATATATATACATATCCTCTGTGTGTGTGTATATATATATATATATATATATCCTTTCCTCTTTACTCTCCTTTTAAATAAATCAAGAATATTAAAGTTATCTTACTCTAAATTTCTCATTCCAGTTCACCTACCTTAAAATTAGGATGCTGTTGTTCAGTCGCTAAGTCATGTCCAACTCTTTGCAAACCCGTGGACTGCAGCATGCCAGGCTTCCCTGTCCTTCACTATCTCCCAGAATTTGCTCAAACTCATGTTCATTGAGTCAGTGATGCTATCCAATTGTCTCATCCTCTGTCATCCCCTTCTCCTCTTGTCCTCAGTCTTTCCCAGCATCAGGGTCTTTCCAATAAGTGGGCTCTTTGCATCATGTGGTCAAAGTACTAGAGCTTCAGCTTCAGCATCAATCCTTCTGATGAATATTCAGGGTTGATTTCCTTTAGGATTGACTGATTTGATCTCCTTGCTGTATGAGGGACTCTTAAGAGTCTTCTCCAGCATCTAAAAAAATTGGGATGAAGTCTTTATAAATTCTATGTCTTATTATTAATGTAATGTTTGATATTATAATGTATTTCCTTCCTTTAATTTTTTTTTTTTAACATGTATTATAGGAGCCAATTGGGAGAAATCTCATTTGGGAATGTCAACCAGTTCTCATCTTGAAATAAATCACTAATTTAAAATCTTTCTCCTTGTCTCCAAAGATGCAGCATCATAAGTGTCTATGTCCCTTGGTGTATCATAGGTGTGATGTGGTAGGAATTGATACCAAGTCCAGATAAGAACAGGACTTGTTGTCTTTAAGACCTCAAATCTGTATTGCTACATTTTTTCATTTGAGTTTAAAATTTTAAAGCGTGTGAAATGTGAGGTGTAATGATTTCTACTTTGTACAAATTATATACAATCTTTGAATATTTTCTAACTTGAAATTTATTTTTCTAGTTTAATTTTGAGTTGCTGTCTTTAAAACAAATAAATGACTCAAAACATAAACATTAATGGACCAGTCTATTAGCTGTCAAACGTATAACTTTTGCCAATATTTTGCTTTTAGTATTTGTCTGTTGTTTCTGTCACTAGGTCGTGTCTGACTCTTGGCCACCCCGTGGACTGTAGCCCACCAGGCTTCTCTGTCCATGGGATTTCCCAGGCAAGAATACTGGAGTGGGTTGCCGTTTTCTTCTTCATGGGACCTTCCTGACCCAGGGATCAAACCTGTGTCTCTTATATTTCAGGCAGATTCTTTACCACTGAGCCACCAGGGAAGCTCAAAGACTGGTAACCTGTCCTTTTATTCCTTGATAAAGTAACCCATTCCTATCCAAATGTAAATATTTTGGTTGTTATTTCAGTATGTGCAGTAACCAGAGTTTAATAAAATATAATGTCAAGGCATGAGTTATTCTTCATCAAATATGTACCTCCCCTTCAATCCCTCTGGCTTCATGGGAAACCATAAGGAATTCAAAAAACAAAACAGACAAGTAGATCAAAGAATAAAAGCCAAGAAAATATGCGAACAGACTGTCATTCAGTCAAGATTCAAGGACAGAACTCAAGTCTAAATAGAAAAGCGATGTTGCCTCAAGAATCAAGGAGTTAGTTGCCATTTAACCATGTAAACCAATGTAATAGCTCCAAGAAACCAAAGAATCAAAATTCGAAAGTCTAGGCAGATATAGAACTAACTGTTGAATAAAAAGGGCGTACTTCTTATCCTGCAGGAATTTGGAGAAACTTGCAGTTATCTCAGTGAAAGCAGCCACTAGCTTCTGATTATTCTGAATTCAGTAAGAATTTCATGTGAGAGGCCCTTGTCAACATGGAAAATATTGATCTAGTGGAATTTAATTAATTAATAGGGCAAAAGTGGAGATAATTGAAGCGACACCTGTAGCTCTTTGAAATAACGTGAAAACATTTTATGATCATTACCAAAATAAGTTTGTCATACAGAGCAAAAGATATTCAAAGTAATCTGTTCTTGATGTCAACAGGCTAAGTTTGCTTTTGCTGGGCTTCAAAATAAGACATCTAGTGATTTTATTTTTCCCAAGCATGATTAGCTTCACAAATGTCAGCTGTTAGGAATTAGAGAGTTATCTGATACCCAGATGTAACCTGGCAACACATTCTAGAAATTAACAAAAATTTTCACTTAGATTAAAAAGAAACTTTTGGAACAATGTTTGAAGGCCCAAAGGTTTTAATACAACAGATGGACTGAGAATATGTTTCGGTGTCAGAAGATTATTTACTCATTGTGTGTTGACCTTTTCGTTAATTAGTGGTTTAAATGGTTTTACTTCATGAAGTAAATAAACTCAAGGGTGAGTGTTATTTTGTTGCAGTAAAGTCTTTAAAATATGTTAACTGTTGGAACTAGTGTTTGAGTATTGAGTATTTCGGACACGACTGAGCGACTTCACTTTATTTTTTCACTTTCATGCATTGGAGAGGAAATGGCAACCCACTCCAGTGTTCTTGCCTGGAGAATCCCAGGGATGGGGGAGCCTGGTGGGCTGCCGTCTATAGGGTCGCACAGAGTCAGACACGACTGAAGCGACTCAGCAGCAGCAGCAGCAATAAGACACGTAACATATTTTTCTCTTAAAATTATCTCAATACTAATGAGATAATTTTACTCAGACTGAGCACAGTACTTACATTCATGTTAATGTAAAGCAAAATGCAGATGCTTTATATTTCATCATGGAAGTTAATCCATTTTTAACAAATGCTTAAAACGTCTCCAGAAAATGTGTAGCTACATAACACCTTTGATGTTCTTTGGTCGCTAAGTTAAGTCTGACTCTTCTGCAACCCCACTGACTGCAACTCCCCACAGGGGAGCTTGTCAGGCTCCCCTGTCTCCGTGGGATTTTCCAGGCAAGAATACTGGAGTGGGTTGACATTTCCTTCTCCAGGGGATCTTCCCAACCCAAGGAAGGAACTTGCGTCTCCCACACTGGCAGGTAGATTATTTACCACTGAGCCACCAGGAAAGCCCACAGAACACCTTTACTCTTCTCCGTTTGTCATATATAAACACCTGCTGCTGCTGCTAAGTCGCTTCAGTCGTGTCTGACTTTGTGTGACCCCATAGATGGAAGCCCACCAGGCTCCCCTGTCCCTGGGATTCTCCAGGCAGGAACACTGGGGTGGGTTGCCATTTCCTTCTCCAGTGCATGAAAGTGAAAAGTGAAAGGGAAGTCGCTCAGTCGTGTCCGACTCTTAGCGACCCCATGGACTACAGCCTACCAGGCTCCTCCATCCATGGGATTTTCCAGGCAAGAGTACTGGAGTGGGGTGCCATTGCCTTCTCCATATAAACACCTACTATTAGTGAATTAGGGCTTCCCTGGTGGTTCAGAAGGCAAAGAATCTGCGTGCAATGTGGAAGACTTAGGTTTGATCACTGGGTTGGGAAGATTTCCTGGAGGAGGGCAGGGTAACCCATTCCAGTATTTTTGCCTGGAGAATCCCATGGGTGGAGGAGCTTGGTGGGCGGCAGTCCCTGGGGTCGCAGAGAGTCAGACACGACTGGGCAACTAAGCACTCAAGCACAATGTATCATACGTGCAGAACACTGAGCCCAGGGCAGCACAGTACTCTGTTCATAATTTAGCTAACACCATTATAATTACAGTCAAGACTCTGCCTTCCAGAAAGGATAAAATAAATGTGCCTCATATTATAATACAAATCAGCTTTTAAAAATTTTAAAGTAAAGAATTTCAATGACACAGTCTCTAGAGATCACCATCCTGGGACTAAGGCACAGAAGGTTAGCTCAGTTCAGTGCAGTTGCTCGGTCATGTCTGAGTCTTTGCAGCTCCATGGACTGCAGCACACCAGGCTTCCCTGTCGATCACCAACTCCCGGAGTTTACCCAAACTCATGTCCATTGCTTCGATGATGCCATCCAACCATCTCATCTTCTGTCATCCCCTTCTCCCAACTTCACTCTTTCCCAGCATCAGGGTCCTTTCCAATGAGTCGATTCTTCACATCAGGTGGCCAAAGTATTGGAGTTTCAGCTTCTGCATCAGTCCTTCTAATGAATATTCAGGACTGATTTCCTTTAGGATGGACTGGTTGGACCTCCTTGCAGTCTATGGGACTCTCGAGAGTCTTCTTCAACACCACAGTTCAAAAGCATCGATTCTTCGGCGCTGAGATTTCTTTATAGTCCAACTCTCACATGCATATGTGACTACAGGAAAAACCATAGCTTTGACTAGATGGACCTTTGTTGGTAAAGTAATGTCTCTGCTTTTTAAGATGTCTCTCTCTTTTTTTTTTTTTAATAGGCAGCTCCCGTGGTGGATCAGATGGTAAACTGTTGGCCTGCAATGTGGGAGACCTGGGTTCAATCCCTGGGTCTGGAAGATCCCCTGGAGAAGGAAATGGCAACCCACTTCAATATTCTTGCCTGGAAAATTCCATGGACTGAGGATCCTGGTAGGCTACAATCCATGGGGATGCAAAGAGTCGGACATGACTGAGCAAGTTCACTTTCTGCTTTTTAATATGCTGTCTAGGTTGGTCATACCTTTTCTTCCAAGGAGCAAGTGTCTTTTAATTTCATGGCTGCAATCACCATCTGCAGTGATTTTGGAGGTTAAGAAAGCCATAAAGAAATATGAGAAAGCTGAATGCCAAAGAATTGATGCTTTTGAACTAGGGTGTTGGAGAAGACTCTTTAGAGTCCCTTGGACTGCAAGGAGATTCACCTAGTCCATCCTAAAGGAAATCAGTCCTGAATATTCATTGGAAGAACTGATGCTAAAGCTGAAACACCAGTACTTTGGCCACCTGATGTGAAGAACTGACTCATTGGAAAATACCCTGATGCGAGAAAGATTAAAGCAGAAGGAGAGAGGATGACAAAGGATAAGATGGTTGGATGGCATCACCAACTCAATTCACATGAGTTTGAGTCTATGAAGGGCAGAGAAGCCTGGTGTATAGCAGTCCATGGCGTCACAAGAGTCAGACATGACTGAGTGACTGAACTGAACTGAACATTGACTTGATCTAAGATATAATCAACGTTTGTATGCTGAATTTGGTTTTTATGTTTGGCTATTTAGTGAGTCTTGACTACAAAATTCACCCAGTGTTTTCCCTGACAATATATTTTGAAAGGCAAGGTTATTCTAAATTGTTAATTTTATTCTAGTGTTCTGGGTGTGTTTATGTCTCTCAGGACTGGGTTTCAGACCAACAAGAATTCCTCAACAATACTGGGTAATTGTTTGCTCTTTTTAAGTAGTACATAAAGAAGTCTATCGTCTGGAAAATGTTGGCCATGCCAAGTTTGTTCACTTGGTTACCATGGTGATCACAAGCTCTCCCCAAGTACAGGTAAATGTTTCCCTTTGTTATTAATGACTAAAACCTTGTAGGATTCTGGGTCCCACTTGAATAACTTTTTCAACTATCTCTCTTCCTGTCTTTTACTATCCATTGATGGTTTTCACCAGAATCAGTTTTTGTATTGGTGGCCCTATGATGATTTTTCTAATCTATCTTTAATTCTGCATTAAATAGATGAAATTATTTTTATGGAGCTGAAATTATTTATATATTTTTAATTATATTTTAAAGGAGAAAAGGAAAGATATACCCATTTGAATGCAGAGTTCCAAAGAATAGCAAGGAGAGATAAGAAAGCCTTCTTCAGCCATCAATGCAAAGAAACAGAGGAAAACAATAGAATGAGAAAGACTAGAGATCTTTCAAGAAAATTAGAGATACCAAGGGAATATTTCATGCAAAGATGGGCTCGATGAAGGACAGAAATGGTATGGACCTAATAGAAGCAGAAGATATTAAGAAGAGGTGGCAAGAATTCACAGAAGAACTGTACAAAAAAGATCTTCACGACCCAGATAATCACGATGGTGTGATCACTGACCTAGAGCCAGACATCCTGGAATGTGAAGTCTAGTGGGCCTTAGGAAATATCACTACAAACAAAGCTAGTGGAGGTGATGGAATTCCAGTTGAGCTATTTCAAATCCTGAAAGATGATGCTGTGAAAGTGCTGCACTCAATACGCCAGCAAATTTGGAAAACTCAGCAGTGGCCACAGGACTGGAAAAGGTCAGTTTTCATTCCAATCCCAAAGAAAGGCAATGCCAAAGAATGCTCAGACTACCACACAATTGCACTCATCTCACATACTAGTAATGCTTAAAATTCTCCAAGCCAGGCTTCAGTAATACGTGAACCGTGAAATTCCAGATGTTCAAGCTGTTTTTAGAAAAGGCAGAGGAACCAGAGATCAAATTGCCAACATCTGCTGGATCATGGAAAAAGCAAGAAAGTTCCAGAAAAACATCTATTTCTGCTTTATTGACTACGCCAAAGCCTTTGACTGTGTGAATCACAATAAACTGTGGAAAATTCTGAAAGAGATGGGAATACCAGACCACCTGATCTTCCTCTTGAGAAACCTGTATGCTGGTCAGGAAGCAACAGAACTGGACATGGAACAACAGACTGGTTCCAAATAGGAAAACGAGTACGTCAAGGCTGTAAATTGTCAGCCTGCTTATTTAACTTATATGCAGAGTACATCATGAGAAACTCTGGGCTGGAAGAAGCACAAGCTGGAATCAAGATTGCCAGGAGAAATATCAATAACCTCAGATATGCAGATGACACCACCTTTATGGCAGAAAGTGAAGAAGAACTAAAGAGCCTCTTGATGGAAGTGAAAGAGGAGAGTGTTAAAGTTGGCTTAAAGCCCAACATCCGGTCCCATCACTTCATGTCAGATAAATGGTGATACAGTGGAAACAGTGGCTGACTTTATTTTTTTGGGCTCCAAAATCACTGCAGATGACGATTGCAGCAATGAAATTAAAAGACGCTTACTCCTTGGAGGGAAAGTTATGGCCAACCTAGACAGCATATTAAAAACCAGAGACATTACTTTGCCAAAAAAGGTCTGTCTAGTCAAGGCTGTGGTTTTTCCAATGGTCATGTATGGATGTGAGAGTTGGACTATAAAGAAAGCTGAGCACTGAAGAATTGATGCTTTTGAACTGTGGTGTTGGAGAAGACTCTCAAGAATCCCTCGGACTGCAAGGAAATCCAACCAGTCCATCCTAAAGGAGATCAGTCCTGGGTGTTCATTGGAAGGACTGATGTTGAGGTTGAAACTCCAATACTTTGGCCACCTGATGCAAAGAGCTGACTCATTTCACCTGATGAAAAGAGCCTGATGCTGGGAAAGATTGAGGGCAGGAGGAGAAGGGGACGACAGAGGATGAGATGGTTTGATGGCATCATTGACTCGATGGACACGGGTTTGAGTGTGCTCCGGGAGTTCATGATTGACAGGGATGCCTGGCATCCTGCGGTTCATGGGGTTGCAAAGAGTTGGACACAACTGAGGGACTGAACTGAACTGAATTTTTATAGAGAATTGTTCTCCTTTTCTCATCTTCTCTTTTTTTGTGTGTGGCATTAATTTCATGAATAATCTGAATTGCATGCTGCTCTGAGTAAACATGCTTTTTATTGTTCCAGAATAAAGAGTAAGGTTTTTCAGTACTTAAGTGATTTTACTTGAAATTTCCCCACTGAAGTGACCGTGAGGTTCTTGACAGTGTGACTCAGGGGAACCAGTTTTTTTTAAAAAATCACAAATTACTGGTTGTGTATAGTAATTTAAGGGAAATTTTTAAACAGACTTACTCAGACAAACAAATCCTTTTAAAGGATTGTGAATCATGAGCTGCTAAAATTCGGACAAACATTACTTAAACAATTCAAAATGTTCAGTTAATTGCTTGTTGTGTTTAAATATATTTATAGGGACATCTCACCCACTGAGTTACCTCAGTTGTTTTCAACAATCAACTTCCTGAATTTGAGTTTTCCAAATTAATGGTACAAAGTCCTGATAGTTTCTGAAAGCTTTAAATAGAAAAAGTTGTGAACACTGAAGTGATGTCTGTACATTTAACCACAAAATTGATACCACAAAAGTACATGAAAACTCTTTATTTCACTGTTTAATTTGTATTTTTGCTCTTTCAATAATTTTAAAATAAATTTTAACTATTTGGATAAAATAATACATTCTAGTGGCACAAAATTAGATAGGAAATCTCCTTCTCACCTCCTTCCACAGACATTTGACCATTCAGTTATCTTTCCAAGGACCTTGGATATCTTGAGTATTGACTATGTACACAAATCTAAATGTATTTGTATGAATATGTATAAATCCATGGACACACATGCTTCTGTTATTTTTCACAAATTATAGCAAACAACTGAGTGACTAACACTGACGCTGATAGCAAACTGTACATAATTATCTGTGTCTCACTTGTTTAGTTATCAGTATATTTTAGAAATTCTATGAGAGAATATGCATGAAGCTGAGAATTTTTAGCAGCTGCATGGCATTTTATCAAAGCATCATAATTCACTTAAGTAGTTTTTATGAGATATTTAGATATTTATAGCACTCCTAATCTTTAATATTTTAAAGAACACTTCAACAAACATTCAAAAAATAAATTCTTAGAAACGGCATTTCTGAGTGAAAGAATTTACATTTAATTGTGTTGAGTCTCTTCAAATTCCCTTCCCATGGAAGTTGTGTTATGTTATCCTTTCACCATTAGCCATGAATCTCCTTGCTAATAGTTTTTATATGTTACACTTCTCTCCTTTCAGATCAGATCAGATCAGATCAGTTGCTCAGTTGTGTCTGACTCTTTGCAACTCCATGAATCACAGCATGCCAGGCCTCCCTGTCCATCACCAACTCCCAGAGTTCACTGAGACTCACGTCCATCGAGTCAGTGATGCCATCCAGCCATCTCATCCTCTGTCGTCCCCTTCTCCTCCTGCCCCCAATCCCTCCCAGCATCAGAGTCTTTTCCAATGAGTCAACTCTTCGCATGAGGTGGCCAAAGTACTGGAGTTGCAGCTTTAGCATCATTCCTTCCAAAGAAATCCCAGGGCTGATCTCCTTCAGAATGGACTGGTTGGATCTCCTTGCAGTCCAAGCGACTCTCAAGAGTCTTCTCCAATACCACAGTTCAAAAGCATCTGTGTTAACTCATTGTTGTTGCTTAGTCACTCAGTCATGTCCAACTCTTTTGTGACCCCATGGACAGTATACTGCCAGGCTCCTCTGTCCCTAGTATTTCCCAGGGAAGAATACTGGAGTGGGTTGCCATTTCCTTTTCCAAGGGATCTTCCCAATCCAGGGACTGAACATACATCTCCTGCATTGGCAAGCAGATTTTTTACCTCTCAGCCATGAGGGAAGCCCTATGCTTACTAAAAGCATACATTAAAGGTTATTCAAATTTTACCAAATATCATTGACTATTACCTGGTGCCTGGCATTGAGGAAGGTGCTCGCAACACTGTTGATTTCCTCCATTAATCAGACACATGTTGGTGTTATGAGAAGAACCCAAAGACCATGTTAATGTTATGATTGACCCCATCAGTTTCTATGTCAGAGTGACACCTGTGAAATTGGGTAATAGAAGTGGGTGGAGATGAAAGGGTCTCACTGACAAACAACTCCTAATACAAGCACTTGTTTTCATGAGTGGAATGGACACTGCTCAAATCCCCCTATATTAATTTTGTTCCTTTCCAGCCAGAATAGAAGAGCTATGTTTGTGTTCCCCATTCTTCTCTGACCCCCGGAGACATCTCTTGGGAAATCATACAAAATTTCATGAAAGGTTTAATGAATCTCTGTCACTACCAAGCAATTTTCCTGTACAAACAAAAACTCTTTGCTCCCTAGAGCCAACCTCACTGTTTCATAGTAAGGTTGCACTATCTCAGTTTTCATTTTTGTGGCAGAATGTCTGCCAGCTGATCTTACAACTGGGCTTACAAGATTTTAAATTCCTCAATGTATGTAATGTTCCCTGATAGCTTGATAATTAGCAAATACTATTTTTTGAATTATTTAACACCATCTCTGAAATAATGTATAATATTAAATACTGCTGTGCTTGCATATAATCTGTAGTCATAGCTAATAAGAACTAATTGTGGAAGATAACAAATTGGTTGAGTTGTAGACTACTGGGAAAAATTCCAAGCATCACACAGTGAGTATTATATTCTTTATTTATGTATGATGACCTGAAAAATGGGGGGAAATAACTAAGCAATTAAAAACAAACATATATCCTGTGCTAATCAGTAAATTTTTTCCCACAGAACAGAATGTGAAGTTTATAAGGTCTGTACCAACATCTGAGTACACACGTATCTCCAAATAAAACAAAAATAAAATACATACACATATTTTGAAATTAACTTTTCTGCTTGACCTCAACTCACTTCTTATACTGACGAAAAGAAAAAAATGATACCCATAATTGAGTGTTGTTTTTTTTTTTTGTTGTTGTCATTTGAGCACAAGTCTTTGAAAGCTTCGAAAACTTAAAACTGAATAATAATGCCATGGTTTCTAGGAATTATCACTTCCTTATTCTGTTTCAGTTTGACTCAGCTCTCAAGTGATGATGGAAAAATATAGACTCGAGTTTGGACCGTTTGATGATCAAAATATTTATCTATTTCTCAAATTTTCAATGTGTTGTAAGTCAATTCTGGGCCATGCCCACTCTGTCAGGAAGAAGTTAGAAATGCATATGAAAGCTGTGGATTCAAAAGTGCTATTTTAAAGTGGGAATTCTGTGACTGCAATTCAACAGTAGGATAATAGTATGAATGCTTAAGATAACAGAAGATAAAAAATTAAAGTCAATTAGTTCTTTGAAGAATATTTGGAAAGCCAAAGAAAACACACAGAAAATGCATCTGTCTGGACATTTGACTAACAGACTCTGAAATTCAAGGCTGATAGTGATAATCCCCACCTCCCAAAAAAAAACAATAAGAGAATGCCATCCATTGTAACATTCTCCCATCAATAGTTGTCACATTGGTTATATGATTTTTTCACATTGTCTCCCCTCTTAAAGTAAAATACAGAATGAAGACCATACTTGAGAATTCCCTGAGCAGACAAAACCATTCAAGCTATGTAAGCAAAAGTCAATCTAGCTTGATTCATGAACTTGACATTATTTCTTAAATGCCTCTGTTCATCAGAAAAGAAATGTAAGTCATCTTCATAAAATGGTATAAAATAACCACTTTTAACCAATCCCATTCCAGCTGAAAGCCCCCACTGGAATAACCAGTCATGGTAGTTATTAAACAGCCTCCTCATTTTCACTTTATAATTCATCTTGTGACATTCTTCCCTTGCAGGCTTCCCTTGTGGCTCAGCTGGTAAAGAATCTGCCCAAAATGTGGGAAACCTGGATTCAATTCCTAGGTTGGGAAGATCCCCTGGAGAAGGGAAAGGCTACCCACTCCAGTATTTTGGCCTGGAGAATTCCATGGACTCTATAGTCCATGGGATCACAAAGAGTCAGACACCAACTGAGCAACTTTCACTTTCATGACATTCTGCCTCTGAACTTCATAGCAGGTTGGGTTCTAGAGCTCTCAATTCTTTAAACTGTTCTTTTATGCCCAGGGAAACAAACCCAGTTTTACTGCTCTGGTGATATTAATTTTGCTACTTCTAGATTTTTGGCACACCTATGCAGGCCAATAGTTAGGAAGCAGCTTATGGTCAGTTCAACTTTTATATAAAGACACATTTGTGCTTCAAACCTATGAAAATACAGTTATTCTCATTATTCATGGGTTCAGTGATTATTTACCAATCTGCCTGTCGACAAAATGCATTTTAGCCTCAAATAATGTGTGTGCCACTTTTCAGATCATTTGCAGACATGTGCAGAGGGGTAAGAGATTTGAATAGTCCCACGTGATCTTTCCCACTTCACGTTTCAGCTCATACTGTACATGTCCTTTTCTTGGTGTCTTTCGTGCCAGTGTTTTTTTTCCCCCATTTTTGTGGTTTCTGCTGGGGATTCATGATTTTAAATGGCCCATGAGTGTCCTGATGAAGTGTTGTGTGGGATTCCTAACCACAAGAAAAATACGATGAACCTTAGGGAGAAAACACTTGGATTTGGATTAGTTAAGCTCCCTCTGGGCATGAGTTACTGTTCTGCTGTCTGAGAATTCAGTGCTCATGAATCAACAATAAGTACTAAATAAGGTGTCTTTAAACAGAAGCACACATAAAGCAAGGTTATGTATTGAATTGATTTGCTGTCAAAAAATATTGTGACCAGAGGCTGAAGGAAACCTGATTCCTTCTCCTTGAGGAACAATAGTTCAATATTCACTAATTCAGTGTTTAAGGTGACTTCATAGAATAGAAGAATAGTGGATAACAAGAATCACTATATTTAGATATAGTCAGATTATTTTTCAGGTTTTATACAGAAAGTCCTTACACTCTTTATTCTTTTAAATTTGTTTTCCATCTGAATTTCTCTAGGATTTTAAGCTTTGTCTAGAGGATACTGAAGTCTTTTTTCTCTCCTTTCTCATGTATACCTTAGTGTCTGACATGTAGGGCTATGGGCTGAATGATGAATGTCTTGAAAGCACAAAGCTTTAAAAATATTAGCAGCATGCTCACAAAACATACACAGATACCAAGAAGGTTGGCTATTTTCACTTGCAATCAATGTAATTCTTAGTTTGAATCAAGGGACAAAGTTGAATCTTATGAAAAATTATGACATACACAAAATGTATACTTCCATCTCAATAAATTGATATGTATCCCACCTTACTCTTAGAATGTTAATCATTTTGAAAATCCTACTTGAGCTAAAATACTCATGATGAGTACCTCTTTCAAGGTCACATATTTATGATTTAATCATAAGCTCAAATTTTAAAGAAATGATGTAGGAATATTTAGTTCAGGAGTTGAAGGCAACTTTGGATATCAACTAGAACCTAGGGTCAAAAGTATTTCTTCATCAGGTATTTCCCAGAAAAGGATGTATAAAGGGCCAGTGATTATAGAACTCCATGATCAGCCTCTCTACCAATGGAAGAAATGTCAATAAAATAAAATCACTGGCTATGTTTTATTGATTAATCAGACTGTTTAAAGTATTTTAAAAATAAACATCAATAAGTACATTAAATACTCTTTTGAATATATGAAATATTTCATAATTAAAACATTAAAGAAACTCAGGAAGAGAAACCATTCTTTAGAAAAACAACTTCTGTAGGAAGCTTAATTGTTTTGTAACTCCATATTTCACATAAACGAATAGCTATGTGATTTTCCTCCTAATATTCCAAGAAGCTGGAGAATAGAGATGGAAAATCTAATTTTAGTATATAAGTCACACAACTGTATGACAAGAGAGGAAGTGGAAAGCAGAGCCTGCTATTTCTAAAAGAAATTAGAAATAAAGCCTAAACATCTCAAGGCAATATTTTCTAAACTTCTTACTTGTGCCTTTTTCTTTTCTTTTCATTTCCTTGAATGATTCACACCCTATCTCTGTGAATGATAGAGATCTATTATAGATACTTCTTAAATTAAATTAAAATTGCAGAGTGGCATTGGTATACAGTGACTTACCTGCTGAAGATTACTTAATTTTGTCAATAACATTTAAGAAAGAAAAAAGAAAAGGAAGAGGGTAGAAAGGAAGGAAGCAGGGGAGGAATGAGGGGAGAAAAGGAAAGACGACAGATGGGGTGGCCACGCCCAGCGAGGGATCAGGCATCTCTCCAGTGAAGGGTTTCCAGTAATAATCCATCAATGACTCTACTATGAACCATGGACAATAATAGGCAAAGACAAAGGCACTTCGTGGTTCTTGGCCTTGACTAGGCATTAGCATCTCCTCAGGAGCTTTGAACCTATCTCCACTCAATTAAATCAGTCTTTGGATGTCAGGCTGAGGAACCAGTGTTTTGGTTACAGCCCTCATTGTGCTAAGTTGCTTCAGTCATGTGCAACTCTTTGAGACCCCACGGACTGTAGCCTAAGAGGCTCCCCTGTCCATGGAATTCTCCAGGCAAGAATACTGGAATGGGTTCCATCTTCCCAACCCAGGGATGGAATTTGCATCTCCTGCATTGGCTGGTGGGTTTTTTTTTTTTCACCACTAGCACCCCATGGGAAGACCATAAAGCCCTCAAATTGATGCTAATTTGCTAAAAGGCTTGAGAAATCCCTAGAAGAATAGCTGAAAGAATACACACAATTACAAATAAAATTAGGGCAGTCCTAAGATGGTGGAGGAATAGGATGGGGAGACCACTTTCTCCCCCACAAATTCATCAAAAGAACATTTAAACAGTAAATTCCACAAAACAACGTCTGAATGCTGGCAGAGGACATCAGGCATCCAGAAAAGCAGCCCAGTGTCTTCGAAAGGAGGTAGGAAAAAATATAAAAGACAAAAAAGAGACAAAAGAGGTAGGGATGGAGCTCCATCCAGGGGAGGGAGTCTTAAAAACAGAGAAGTTTCCAAACACCAGGAAACAATCTCACTGCCGAGTCTGTGGCGAGCCTTGGAACTACAGGGGGCAACATAACTGGGAGGAAAAATAAATAAACAATTAAAACCCACAGATTACATGCCCAATGGTAACTCCCCCAGCGGAGAAGCAGTGCAGACGCCTGCACCCTCCACTAGCAAGCGGGGGCTGCACAGGGAGGCTCGGGCTGCATTGCTAAGAGTAAGGACCGGGCCTGAGTGCCCCGAGGGCAATCTGAGGGAACTAACTTGGGCTAGCAAACCAGATTGTGGGATAACTACCAGGCAAAAAGCTCTAACTGAAGACACCGCCAGGCCTGCTCACAGAACAAAGGACTGAACAGCGCTAGCCTGCTGCAGACCATCCCCCTCCGGTGATAGGCAGCCAGAGCCAGAAGGGGGCAATCGCAGCCCCAGACAGACATTATCTACCAAACTGCAAGCAGGCTTCTTTCCTAACTAAGACTTCTTGGGGTTCTGGATGGTCAACATCTGCCTGAGAAGGTGCACTGGTTGTACACCCAGAAAACCGAGAGGCAGGGACGGGGGAGGCGCATGCAGCCCAGGGCCGGCCTCCGAGGGTTCCCGGAGGAGCAACCTAGAGCCTGAGCTGTGTGGGCAGGGAGGGTGCATGTGCGGTGAGCAGGGGCAGGCCCAGTGTGGCTGAGACACTGTGAGCACATGTCAGTGTTATTTGTTTGCAGCGTCCCTCCCTCCCTACAGCGCAACTTAACAAGTGTCCTAAAAAAGTGTCCACCACCGCCCCCTTGTGTCAGGGTGGAAATCAGACACTGAAGAGACCAGCAAACAGAAGAAGCTAAAACAGAGGGAATCACCTTGGAAGTGACAGGTGCAACAGATTAAAACCCTGTAGTTAGTACTGACTACACGGACACAACTGAGCGACTTCACTTACACTTTTCACTTTCATGCATTGCAGAAGGAAATGGCAACCCACTCCAGCGTTCCTGCCTGGAGAATCCCAGGGACAGAGTAGCCTGGTGGGCTGCCATCTCTGGGGTCGCAGAGTCGGACATGACTGATGCAACTTAGCAGCAGCAGCAGCAGCACATAGGAAGGGGCCTATAGATCTTGAGAAATATAAGCCGGACCAAGGAACTATCCGAAAATGAACTGACCCCACACTGCCCACAACAATACCAGAGAAAGTCCTAGATATATTTTTACTATTTTCACTATCATTCTTTTTTTTAATCTTTTTAATTTTTAAGTCCTCTATTACTCCTTTAATTTTCATTTTTAAAACCTACTATTACTTTGCAAAAAAAAAGAGACCCTATTTTTTAAAGCAAACTTCATATATATATATATATTTTTTTTAAATAATTTTTGTGACTTTTTTTTCTTTTCTTTAATATTGTATTTTTGAAAGTCCAACCTCTACTCTAGATTTTTAATCTTTGCTTTTTGGTATTTGTTATCAATTTTGTACCTTTAAGAACACAATCTTCAGTACCCATTTTTACTTGGGAGTAAGATCACTGGCCTGATTGCTCTTTCCCCCTTTGGACTCTCCTTTTTCTCCACCAGGTTGCCTACATCTCCTCCCTCCCCCTTCTCTTCTCTACTCAACTCTGTGAATCTCTTTGTGTGTTCCAGATAGTGGAGAACACTTAAGGAACTGATTACTGGCTGGATCTGTCTTTCTCCTTTTGACTTCCCCCTTTATACTCCTGGACACTCTATCTCCTTCCTCCCTCTTCTCTTCTCTGTGTAACTCCGTGAACATCTCTGAGCGGTCCAGACTGTGGAGTGCACATAAGGAAGTGATTACTGGCTACCTTGCTCTCTCCTCTTTTGATTCCACCTCATCTCATTCAGGTCACCTCTAACTCCCTCTTCCCTCTTCTCTTCTCCATGTAACTCTGTGAACCTCTCTGAGTGTCCCTCACTATGGAGAAACTTTTCATCTTTAACCTAGATGTTTTATCAATGGTGCTGTATAGATGGAGAAGTCTTGAGACTACTGTAAAAATAAGACTGAAAACCAGAAGCAGGAGGCTTAAGTCCAAATCCTGAGAACACCAGAGAACTCCTGACTCCAGGGAACTCCTGAGCTCCAGGGAGCTCATCAAACACCTCCATACCTACACTGAAACCAAGCATCACCCAAGGGCCAACAAATTCCAGAGCAAGACATACCACACAAATTCTCCAGCAAGAGAGGAACACAGACCTGAGCTTCAATATACAGGCTGCCCTAAGTCACTCCAAACCCATAGACATCTCATAACTCATTACTTGACACTTCATTGCACTCCAGAGAGAAGAGATCCAGCTCCACCCACAAGAACACCGACATAAGCTTCCCTAACAAGGAAACCTTGAAAAGCCACCCATACAACCCCACCCACAGTGAGGAAACTCCACAATAAAGAGAACTCCACAAACTGCCAGAATACAGAAAGGACCCCCCAAATCCAGCAATTTAAACAAGATGAAGAGACAGAGGAATACCCAGCAGATAAAGGAACAGGATAAATGCCCACCAAACCAAACAAAAGAGGAAGAGATAGGGAATCTACCTGATAAAGAATTCTGAATAATGATAGTGAAAATGATCCAAAATCTTGAAATCAAAATGGAATCATAGATAATAGCCTGGAGACAAGGATTGAGAAGATGCAAGAAAGGTTTAACAAGGACCTAGAAGAAATAAAAAAGAGTCAATATATAATGAATAATGCAATAAATGAGATCAAAAACACTCTGGAGGCAACAAATAGTAGAATAATGGAGGCAGAAAATAGGATTAGTGAAGTAGAAGATAGAATGGTAGAAATAAATGAATCAGAGAGGAAAAATGAATTAAATGAAATGAGGACAATCTCAGAGACCTCCAGGACAATGTTAAATGCCCCAACATTCAAATCATAGGAGTCCCAGAAGAAGAAGACAAAAAGAAAGACCATGAGAAAATACTTGAGGAGATAATAGTTGAAAACTTCTCTAAAATGGGGAAGGAAATAATCACCCAAGTTCAAGAAACCCAGAGAGTCCCAAACAGGATAAACCGAAGGTGAAACACCCCAAGACACATATTTAATCAAATTAACAAAGATCAAACACAAAGAACAAATATTAAGAGTAGCGAGGGAAAAACAAAAAATAACACACAAGGGGATTCCCATAAGGATAACAGCTGATCTGTCAATAGAACTCTTCAGGCCAGGAGGGAATGGCAAGACATACTTAAAGTGGTGAAAGAAAATAACTACAGCCCAGATTACTGTACCCAGCAAGGATCTCATTCAAATATGAAGGAAAAATCTAAAGCTTTACAGAGAAGCAAAAGCTGAGAGAATTCAGCACCACCAAATCAGCTCTCCAACAAATGCTAAAGGAGATTCTCTAGACAGGAAACACAAAAAGGGTGTATAAACTCGAAGCCAAAACAATAAGTAAATGGCAACGGGATCATACTTATCAATAATTACCTTGAACATAAATGAGTTGAATGCCCCAACCAAAAGACAAAGATTGGCTGAATGGATACAAAAACAAGACCCCTATATATGTTGTCTACAAGAGACCCACCTCAAAACAGGGAACACATACAGACTGAAAGCGAAAGGCTGGAAAAAGATATTCCGTGCAAATAGAAACCAAAAGAAAGCAGGAGTAGCAATACTCATATCAGGTAAAATAGACTTTAAAACAAAGGCTGTGAAAAGAGACAAAGAAGGACACTATATAATGATTAAAGGATCAATCCAAGAAGAAGATATAACAATTATATATGCACCCAACATAGGAGCACCACAATATATAAGACAAATGCTAACAAGTATGAAAGGGGAAAGTAACAATAACACAATAATAGTGGGAGACTTTACCCCACTCACACCTATGGATAGATCAATTAAACAGAAAATTAACAAGGAAACACAAACTTTAAATGACACAAGACCAGTTAGACCTAATTGATATCTATAGGACATTTCACCCCAAAACAATGAATTTCACCTTTTTCTCAAGCACACATGGAACCTTCTCCAGGATAGATCACATCCTGGGCCATAAATCTAGCCTTGGTAAATTCAAAAAAATAGAAATCATTCCAAGCATCTTTTCTGACCACAATGCAGTAAGATTAGATCTCAATTACAGGAGAAAAACGATTAAAAATTCCAACATATGGAGGCTGAACAACACACTGCTGAATAACCAACAAATCACAGAAGAAATCAAAAAAGAAATGAAAATATGCATAGAAACGAATGAAAATGAAAACACAACATCCCAAAACATGTGGGATACTGTAAAAACAGTGCTAAGGGGAAAGTTCATAGCAATACAGGCATACCTCAAGAAACAAGAAAAAAGTCAAATAAATAACCTAACTCTACACCTAAAGCAACTAGAAAAGGAATAAATGAAGAAGTTCAGGGTTAGTAGAAGGAAAGAAATCTTTAAAATTAGGGAAGAAATAAATGCAAAAGAAACAAAGGAGACCATAGCAAAAATCAACAAAGCCAAAAGCTGGTTCTTTGAAAGGATAAATAAAATTGACAAACCATTAGCCAGACTCATCAAGAAACAAAGGGAGAAAAATAAATAAAATTAAAATCAATAAAATTAGAAATGAAAATGGAGAGATCACAATAGACAACACAGAAATACAAAGGATCATAAGAGACTGTTACCAGCAATTATATCCCAATAAAATGGACAATGTGGAAGAAATGGAAAAATTCTTAGAAAAGTACAACTTTCCAAAACTGAACCAGGAAGAAATAGAAAATCTTAACAGACCCATCACAAGCAAGGAAATTGAAACTGTAATCAGAAATCTTCCAGCAAACA
The DNA here is from genome assembly GCF_003369695.1 of Bos indicus x Bos taurus. Lineage (NCBI taxonomy): Eukaryota > Metazoa > Chordata > Mammalia > Artiodactyla > Bovidae > Bos > Bos indicus x Bos taurus. Next base: position 5,011,635 of record NC_040099.1, on the reverse strand, counting down.
AAAGCCCAGGACCAGACAGCTTCACAGCTGAATTCTACCAAAAATTTGGAGAAGAGTTAACACCTATCCTACTCAAAATCTTCCAGAAAATTGCAGAGGAAGGTAAACTTCCAAACTCATTCTATGAGGCCACCCACCCTAATACCAAAACCTGACAAAGATCCCACAAAAAAAAAAAAAAAAAAAAGAGAGAACTACAGGCCAATATCACTGATGAGCATAGATGTAAAAAATCCTTAACAAAATTCTAGCAATCAGAATCCAACAACACATTAAAAAGATCATACACCATGACCAAGTGGGCTTTATCCCAGGGATGCAAGGATTCTTCAATATCCACAAATCAATCAATATAATACATCACATTAACAAATTGAAAAATAAAAGCCATATGATTATCTCAATAGATGCAGAGAAAGCCTTTGACAAAATTCAACATCCATTTATGATAAAAACTCTCCAGAAAGCAGAAATAGAAGGAACATACCTCAACATAATAAAAGCTATATATGACAAACCCACAGCAAACATTATCCTCAATGGTGAAAAATAGAAAGCATTTCCCCTAAAGTCAAGAACAAGACAAGGGTGCCCACTTTCACCACTACTATTCAACATAGTTTTGGAAGTTTTGGCCACAGCAATCAGAGCAGAAAAAGAAATAAAAGGAATCCAAATTGGAAAAGAAGAATTAAAACTCTCACTATTTGCAGATGACATGATCCTCTACATAGAAAACCATAAAGACTCCACCAGAAAATAACTAGAGCTAATCAATGAATATAGTAAAGTTGCAGGACAAAAAATCAACACACAGAAATCCCTTGCATTCCTATACACTAATAATGAGAAAACAGAAAGAGAAATTAAGGAAACAATTCCATTCACCATTGCAACAAAAAGAATAAAAACTTAGGAATATATCTACCCAAAGAAACAAAGACCTATATATAGAAAACTATAAAACACTGGTGAAAGAAATCAAAGCGGACACTAATAGATGGAGAAATATACCATGTTCATGGATTGGAAGAATCAATATAGTGAAAATGAGTATACTACCCAAAGCAATCTATAGATTCAATGCAATCCCTATCAAGCTACGAATGGTATTTTTCACAGAGCTAGAACAAATAATTTCACAATTTGTATGGAAATACAAAAAAACTTGAATAGCCAAAGCGATCCTGAGAAAGACCAATGGAACTGGAGGAATCAACCTGCCTGACTTCAGGCTCTACTACAAAGCCACAGTCATCAAGACAGTATGGCACTAGCACAAAGACAGAAATATAGATCAATGGAACAAAATAGAAAGCCCAGAGATGAATCCTCGCACCTATGGACACCTTATCTTTGACAAAGGAGGCAAGAATATACAATGGAGAAAAAACAATCTCTTTAACAAGTGGTGCTGGGAAAACTGGTCAACCACTTGTAAAAGAATGAAACTAGAACACTTTCTAACACCATACACAAAAGTAAACTCGAAATGGATTAAAGATCTAAACGTAAGACCAGAAACTATAAAACTCCTAGAGGAGAACCTAGACAAAACACTCTCTGGCATACATCACAGCAGGATCCTCTATGACCCACCTCCCAGAATATTGGAAGTAAAAGTAAAAATAAACAATGGGACCTAATTAAAATTAAAGGCTTCCTCACAACAAAGGAAACTATAAACAAGGTGAAAAGACAGCCTTCAGAATGGGAGAAAATAATAGCAAATGAAGCAACTGACAAACAACTAATCTCAAAAATATACAAGCAACTCCTGCTGCTCAATTCCAGAAAAATAAATGACCCAATCAAAAAATGGGCCAAAAACTAAACAGACATTTCTCCAAAGAAGACATACAGAGGGCTAACAAACACATGAAAAGATGCTCAACATCACTCATTATCAGAGAACTGCAAATCAAAACCACTATGAGGTACCATTTCACGCCAGTCAGAATGGCTGTGATCCAAAAGTCTACAAGCAATAAATGCTGGAGAGGGTGTGGAGAAAAGGGAACCTTCTTACACTATTGGTGGGAATGCAAACTAGTACAGCCACTATGGAGAACAGTGTGGAGATTCCTTAAAAAACTGGAAATAGAACTGCCTTATGACCCAGCAATCCCACTACTGGGCATACACACTGAGGAAACCAGAATTGAAAGAGACATGTGTACCCCAATGTTCATCGCAGCACTGTTTATAATAGCCAGGACATGGAAGCCACCTAGATGTCCATCAGCAAATGAATGGATAAGAAAGCGGTGGTACATATACACAATGGAGTATTACTCAGCCATTAAAAAGAATACATTTGAATCAGTTCTAATGAGGTGGATGAAACTGGAGCCTATTATACAGGGTGAAGTAAGCCAGAAAGAAAAACACCAATACAGTATACCAATGCATATTATGGAATTTAGAAAGATGGTAACAATTACCCTGTATGTGAGACAGCAAAAGAGACACAGATGTATAGAATAGTCTTTTGGACTCTGTGGGAGAGGGAGAGGGTGGGACGATTTGGGGGAATGACACTGAAATGTGTATAATATTATATAAGAAATGAATCACCAGTCCAGGTTCGATACAGGATGCTTGGGGCTGGTGCACTGGGATGACCCAGAGGGATGGTACAGGGAGGGAGGTGGGAGGGGGGTTCAAGATGGGGAACATGTGTACTCCTGTGGCGAATTCATGTTGATGTGTGGCAGAACCAATACAATATTGTAAAGTAATTAGCCTCCAATTAAAATAAATTTAAATTTAAAAAATTAAATTAAAATGATACAACACCTAACTGGAAGAAATTAAAGAGAGATTGACATACTTTCAACCTCACATTTCAAATTTGCATTTTTCTGACCTAATTTAGTCTTGATATATTAGTAGGGTTTTGATATTAACTTGGGTAGAGACAGAAGAGGGATTTTGGGGTAATTTGATCAGATATGGTGTTCTTTGGTCCCAGGGAATGTGGCTGAATGTATTTTGAGAAATTTTAGTTAAATCGTTCTCCTGCTTTTTTTTTTTCTCCTGGCAGAAAGAAAATCTGAATATAGAAGTTAAGAGCAGAGGAGAAATGCAATTTTTCCACTCACCTTGCAGTAGTATGTTTTATGGGATTTAGAATGACTAATTCTACATCCCAGGTTTTATCAACATGTGGTATAATTTTCTTCATGATTATAGTGATTTTTTCTAAATCAGTAAGCTTTTTACTTGAATAATTCTATACCTTAGGCGTTGCCCACATAACCGTGGGTCTACTGAAAACAAAACAAAACAAAACAAAAAAACTTGGTCATTCTAAGTAAAATCACCCTGGTTTTGGACACCACATTTACATCCAAGGCTGTCACAGCACAGGGACAGAAAAGAAAAGCTTGTGATTAACAAAGAAAGTGAGCTTCTGCTGCTGTCTGCCATTTGTAAGCAATTTACTGGTTGAATTGTGCTCAGACGATCATGACTCTATTGTACATGTTCCATCCAGCAAAGGGGAGATAAACTGTATTGCTGGGACACGGAGGTACCACAGGTTCCTGGGTTCATGGATAAGCTCATTTTCTATTACAGTGATGGGTTGTTATTAATTAGAAATCAGGGGTGTATTAATATTTTGTTTTCAAACCTAAAAAAATAGGCAGACTTTTTAATCAAAAATTAGTATGTGTAATAATATTTGTAATTTAAAACAAAATATATTATTTTTCATAGAATCCAGTGAATATTTGTGAACCTCTTAGTTATGTAATTTTTTTCCCTTTGAATGATTCACACTCTCTGTCTATGAATATGTGTCTATTATAGAAACTTCTTTGAAATAAATGAAAATTTCAGAGTGTGGCATGAGTGTACAAGTGACCTAACTGCTGAATATTAATGTAGTTTCCTCAGTAACAATGAAGAGAAGAAACAGAAGTAAGAAAAGTTGAGAAAGAGGGAGAAAAAAAAGGGGTAGGAATTTTTGCACAGATCTTTTAAAAACTCAGGGTAAAAAAAAAGGACATAATTTCTGTGGCTCTAGTAAACACTTAAAGAAAATTCCTGTTTTCTCTGCTTCTGAAAGAGTTAAGGGGAGTCACTGGGTAGTTATTCATCCAAGATCAAACTCACAAGATCAAACTTCACACATGCTCGAAATGCCTAAGAGTCAAATATATTCAAATAGACAATGACCTAGACACATATGATGAGAACAAGCTACTGAATGAGCTGACATCCAGTTAAATAACTGGAGCCTGAAGCTGATAACTTATCTGTGAATCAGAAACAATTGATTATAGTTTAGAAATAAAAGATTTTCATGAGTGATTTACACAAATCCTTAAGGGCATGATTGTACTGTTTACTTATATAAATGCTACAATTTTGAGAGTTGAAATTGATCTGCATCACTGCAGGCATACTATAATGTGAGACCAGTTTTATTTATTTTTATTTTGTTATTCAGTTGCTCAGTCATGTCTGACTCTTTGCGACCCCATGGACCACAGCATGCCAGGCTTCCCTGTCCTTCACTATCTCCTGGAGTCTGAAAAACTCATGTCCATTGAGTTGGTGATGCTTTCCAACCATCACCTCTGTTGCACCGTTCTCCTCCTGCCCTCAATCTTTCCCAGCATAAGGGGCTTTTTGAATGAGTTGACTCTTCACATCAGGCACCCAAAGTATTGGTGTTTCTCTTCAGCATCATTCCTTTTCAATGAATATTCAAGGTTGATTTCCTTTAGGATTGACTGGTTGGATCTCCTTGCAGTCCAAGAGACTCTCAAGAGTCTTCTCCAGCACCTCAATTCAGAAGCATCAATTCTTTGGTGCTCAGCCTTCTTTTGGTCCAACTCTCATATCTGTACATGACTACTGGAAAAACCCTAGCTTTGACTATATGGACCTTTGTCAGCAAAGTGATATCTCTGCTTTTTAAGAAATGTTAATATTATGATGTGTTCATTGGAAGAACTGATGCTAAAGCTGAAACTCCATTACTTTGGCCACCTCATGCGATGAGTTGACTCATTGGAAAAGACCCTCATGCTGGGAGGTAATGGAGGCAGGAGGAGAAGGGGACGACAGAGGATGAAATGGCTGGATGGCATCACCGACTCGATGGACATGAGTTTGAGTAAACTCCAGGAGTTGGTGATGGACAGGGAGGCCTGGCATGCTGCATTTCATGGGGTCACAAAAAGTTAGACACGACTGAGCTGAACTGAACTGACTATATTATGATGAGCTAAGTTATAGAAAAACATGCCCAGTGATCACAACATCCAACTTCCTTCCCCAGGGAATCATGTTATTTATGCAAAACTGGAAACTTTCATTCAAAATGACTTCTGAAGATTTCCATTTTTTAGTCCAAACATATGGTAAAATAGACCCTTTCCTCGAAAGATGTGGCAAAAGGTACCTGGGACTGCAACTGCCATTTGCAGTATTGGTTGGCATTTCAGGAGAGCACAGGAGTAGAAACCAGACACCAAGGAGATTTTAGAGGAATCATGTTATACAACTGTTGCTGTGACACTTGCCTGACAAGGAACTGTGAGGGATCGAACCTGTGTCATTACATTCCTGCATTGGCAGGCGGGTTCTTTAACATTAGTGCCACCTGGGAAGCCCCCAAAACATTATGGAAACTCATAAAAGGACATGATTAATTATTGACACTAGGTAACCACTAAGGTCAAACGCAAGCTAAAACCTAGTACTAATTATCCTCCTAAGTATCATAAATTAGCATATTCATTGCATACAAATATGTTCATTTAGTTGTGAGACAGACTACAGAATTTTGACTCTGGCTGTGCCATGGGACTGTGCCATGGGACTGTGCCATGTGACTGTGTGGATCACAATAAACTGTGGAAAATTCTTCAAGAGTTGGGAATACCAGACCACCTGACCTGCCTCCTGAGAAATCTGTATGCAGGTCAAGAAGCAAAGTTGGGACAGCAGACTGGTTCCAAATCGGGAAAGGAGTACGTCAAGGCCGTATATTATCCCCCTGCTTATTTAACTTATTTGCAGAGTACATCATGCAAAATGCCTAGCTGGATGAAGCACAAACTGGAATCAAGATTGCAGAGAGAAATATTAATAACCTCAGATATGCAGATGGTACCACCCTTATGGCAGAAAGCAAAAAAGAACTAAAGAGCCTCTTGATGAAGTGAAAGAGGAGAGTGAAAAAGTTGGCTTCAAACTCAACATTCAGAAAACTAAGATCATGGCATCTGGTCCCATATCTTCATGGCAAATAGATAGGGAAACAGTAGAAATAGCTATAGACTTTATTTTCTTGGTCTGCAAAATCACTGAAGATGGTTACCGCAGCCATGAAATTAAAAGACTCATGCTCCTTGGAGGAAAAACTACGAACATCCTAGACAGCATATTAAAAAGCAGCGACATTACTTTGCCAACAAAGATCCGTCTAGTCAAAGCTATGGTTTTTCCAGTAGTCATGTATGGATGTGACAGTTGGACTGTAAAAAAGCTGAGTGCCAAAGAATTGATGCTTTTGAGCTATGGTGTTGGAAAAGACTCTTGAGAGTCCCTTGGACAGCAAGATCAAACCAGTCCATCCTAAAGGAAATCAGTCCTGAATATTCATTGGAAGAACTGATACTGAAGCTGAATCTCCATACTTTGGCCACCTGATGTGAAGAACTGTCTCATTGAAAAAGAACCCAATGATAGGAAAGATTGAAGATGGGAGAAGGGGATGACAGAGGATGAGATGGTTGGATTGCATCATGGACTCAATGGACATGAGTCTGAGCACACTCCAGGAGTTGGTGATGGACAGTGAAGCCTGGTGTGCTGCAGTCCATGGGGTCGCAAAGAGTCGGACACAACTGAGCTACTGAACTGAACTGTGCCACCTGACCTTTGAGCAAGTTGTCAGACCTGTTAAAGGATTAAAGTCTAATTCCCTTGTTGCTTTTGTTGTTGCTGCTGTTGCTCAGTTGCTCAGTCGTGTCTGACTCTTTGTGACCCTATGGACTGCAGCACACCAGACTTCCCTCAAGAGTCTTCCTCAGCACCATAGTAATGAGACTTTCAGAAGATTAAATAAGACCAAGGCATATAAATCACCCAGCACTAATATGCTCATAGTAAGCACTCACAATATTATAGTGTAGTTTACCTGCTTAACCATGTATCTGATTTCATTACTGATACAAGGCTTGCTACATTCCCAGCACCATTGTAAGACATGAAGACCTCATTGATCAACCAGATAGTGACCCCCATCATCATGGAGTTTAAAATGAGGTTGGGAAGACAGCCAACAAGGTGTTATAATTCAGAACGCTAAGTACCATAACCCAGTAGTGTGTGCTGTGCTGTGCTTAGCTGCTCAGTTGTGTCCAACTCTGTGCCCCTATGGACTGTAGCCTGCCAGACTCAACACAGACATATAGGATGATATACAATTTTACAGCAGAGGCATCAAACTTAACCTAAATGTGTCAAAAAAGACAACAGTAGCAGGTGAAGTTAACAAGAATAACTGAAGGACCAGAGAAGGGTAAAAATTTCCTAATGCAAAAGGAATGTGTGCTCCTAGAGAAAAGAACTGCCTCAGGAGAGGAGAATTCTTATTCAAGGAATTTTAGAAGTTCAGAAAAACAGGGGCATATTGTATAGTTAGAGAAATGGCATTGATCATGTCTTAGTGCTAAATTTTATTAATAATATTTCACCTACTGCAGTGAATAGGGAGAAGGAAATGGCAACCTACTCCGGTATTCTTGCCTGGAGAATCCCAGGGACAGGGGAGCCTAGTGGGCTGCTGTCTATGAGGTCACACAGAGTCAGACACGACTGAAGCGACTTAGCAGCAGTAGCAGTGAATAGAGTCAGTGTAGTACATAGATTAAGAAATGACAACTTAAAATTATAATTAAAAATATAAAGAGCATTCATGCTTAAAAAGATGTCAATAATATCATTATTATTTTGATAATATAAGCAATATTGAGTTGATGGACAAATAGAATGTCTATTATCATTTAATAGCCACTTTGCATTATAAAATGTTAAATTCTATTTCGTGCTTTCACGACTTTCTTAAGAATGGTGATTTTGTTAATTATCTTTAAATTTCCAGAAACTATGTGGAGGCATTTATTTCATACTTTAGTTATTAAATAAGTGAATGGATGATGACTTTTAATTAATCTGCATGTAGTAATCATAATAGCGTTCTGTAAGGCTATATGTGTTTAAGTTTGATTATTGAATGTGTTATGAACATTGGAAATCATTTCAATAGAGAATATGTAATGAGTAGTTACAAAATGGTTTCCATTTCCACCTTTCAGTTTTAACACAAAATCCTCCAAGCAAGACACAAGTGTCATTCACCCAGTATAAGAACTAACCATAATAGGATCATGCATGAAATTGACAAGGCTGGCCAAATATTTAAACATGTAAGTGGTCACAGTTCAGAGGTAGCCAAAACATAATGCAAGAATTTCCAATTATTTATATTTTTAAGGACAGAATTTTGAAAAGTCAGGTAAAAGGAATCTTATTTTCTACCTCCCTTGAAGCTGTCTGTGATCAAGAGAAAGACTGTTTATTCTCCCCTAGCACTTTTCTGAAGGAAACAACCCAACAACCCAACTGGCTTCTTTTGGGAGCCAGCCAAAAGAAACACAAATGCTAAAGGATGAAGAGTCTACAGACACTATTGCAAATTGAGTAAATAAATGATTTACCAGAGAGGAAAAACTTCATGTCAGACATGTGATTTATTAATGAATGCTTAATGATATAAAGTAGAAAATTGTTTGTCATTGTAATACAAGTAGTTTGACTTCCTAGGGCATCTTAAGGAAATGAACTCTGTTAGAAATAATATCTATCATCCTGAAAAATTAATTTTAAAGTATTTGAATATGTCTAGTTTGGGGATCATTCAATAATTTCACAATTTATTTAAAGCAGAAGGCCTAGTTGTAAATCCAATTAATTTCCAACAAGCAGCTTAGAGTAGAAACTCATACAATAATAAAATATATGTGAAAGTAATTAGGAGATTGTGTCTCAGGGTAAAGAATCTGCCTACCTACGGAGGAGACATAAGAGATGCAGGTTCAACTCTTGGGTCAGGAAGCTCCCCTGGAGAAGGAAATGGCAACCCACTCTGGTATTCTTGCCTGGGAAATCACATGGACAGAGGAGACTGGTGGGCTACAGTCCATGGGGTGGCAAAGAGTCAGACACGACTGAGCGACTAACATTCTGATCATAAATTCTATACTTTTACTCAGGCATATATTACTTTGATAAAGTTAAAGAAATCAACTAATTTAAAAAAACAAAGCATATTGTCCTCTACAAATTTTTCTCCATATTTTTGGTCTGACAATATCTATTGCTTTCCAACTTTTAAAGATAAACATTTCATAAAAAGCATAAGCAATTTAAAATTTTTAAAGCATTTTAACCTATTTGTGTCAGAACACAAATTCAGCTTTTTAGATTGATGCTCTTTGTTCAGCTATCTTCTTGAATCCAACTAATCTTTGCCCTCATTTCATTGCATAATGTCCTTTGCCTTGTCTTTTTTATATTCCTCTCCTAGCAAAATACAGAAGAAGAGGCCGAGGTAATTAAAATAAACAGAAATGGAGAAACAAGCAAAAGCAGCAGCTGAGACTATGGTGCCCTCGGGGGTTGGAAGGATTTTTATGCCAAGGCTGGACTAGGACCAGTGCCTGCATTCAGACCTCAAAGACTGGTAGATTTGCACACATAATGTGAATAATCAAAAAAAATAATCTGAGCCAATCAGCCTCAAAGCATGGTTTGGTTTAGAACTTGTTTCTGCTCTGTTGATTTTTTTTATTATTATTACATTGAAAATGACTTTGGAAAAAAAGAGAACAATCCGAAGATGCATTCAGCAAACATTCATTTAAGATGACTATGTGGTCAGGCGTTCTTCCGTGCAATGGGGATACTTCAGTGGACACAACAGGTGAAGATCCTGACTTTGTAATTAATCAGAAAGAATGAAGACAGTCCTCTGATTATTTGAAGAGAAGGGTCAGATTGTTAACTTGAATCGTTCTGTTTTTATTGGATTTATCACAGATATGTGTTCATGAACTATGCAGATATAACGTGAAAGAAAGAACTAACAGAGCTTAAAAAGGATAAGCCACAGTTAATAAAACCTGAATGTAAAGGTAGCCTACAACTGTCAAAAGATTAAGAATGAAACACGATCTGTTGTGAATAGGAGCCAAAACAGCTGCTTCCTATAAACTGAGGTAAGAACAGAATAAGAAATATATATATATATATATATATATACATAGATGTTCTATCAAAATAGGAAATGGCTCAACCTCCTAGGTATTAAGGAAACATAGGCTTCCCCAGTAGCTCAGCGGTAAAGAATCACCTGCAGTGCAGGAGATGGGGGTTCGATCCCTGGGTCCGGAAGCTCCCCTGCAGGAGGAAATGGCAACCTTGCCTGGAGAACCCCGTGGACAGAGGAGCCTCGAGCTACCATCCATGGGGACGCAGAGTCAGACACGACTGAATCAACTGAGCGCAGGAGCACACATATTTGAAAGGTAATTAGACGGCAAAATTTCACATTTACAGTTTTACGGTTTCTTTAACAAACACAGACGATGCAGATACAGTGTAGGTCCTTGATCAATATTACTGCATTAATCCTCATAACATTCTGAGGATGAGATACTGTTAGTGTCCACAGGTTACACATGAGAGACTTTAGACCCAGAGCTTAGAAAACTTAACGGAAGCACACATCGAGTGAGCTCAGGAGCTGACATTTGAACCCAGGTAGTTTCGTCCCAGCCTGTTCTAGGTTCTACCCTGTGTTAGGAAGAAAACTAGACAGATGCTTGTTGTTAGGAGAATAAAATGCTACACTTTCAGAAAGGAACCTCACTGTGTATATTGACATTTCAAATCTTTTCAAGATCTTTTGGTCTTGAAATGTTCTTGGATACACGAGTTTATTTTGACAGAAATTATAGCCCATTTATAGAGAAGGAAATGGCAACCCACTTCAGTGTTCTTGCCTGGAGAATCCCAGGGACGGGGGAGCCTGGTGGGCTGTCATCTCTGGGGTCGCACAGAGTCGGACAGGACTGAAGCGACTTAGCAGCAGCAGCAGCAGCATAGCCCATTTATAAGGGTATTTATGCAACATTGACTGTAGTGGCAAAAGGATCAAGAAAAAAAAAAGCTATGGGGCTTTCCTCCTGGCTCGGTCCATAAAGAGTCCACCTGCAATGCAGGAGATGTGGGTTCGATCCCTGGATGAGGAAGATCCCCTGGAGAAGGGAATGGCAACTCACTCCAGGAGTCTTGTCTGGAAAATTCCACGCACTGGCAGGCTACAGTCCATGGGGTTGCAAGAGTTGGACAGGCCTTAGCAAAGAAACCACCACCACCTCCTTCCCTTCTTCCCTTCCTCTTCTCCCTCTCCTTCCCCTTCACTCCTTTTTTCACCCTCCTTCCCGCCTCCCCTCCTCTCCTTCTGCCTTAATTCCCCCTCAGCCCATCACCTTCACCACCCCAATCTTTCTGAAGACTCACTCACCAAGGAGGAAATCCTTCTTTCACAGTCCCCTACTCCTGCAAGTGACTTGGCTGCCATCTCTTCTACTTGGTTGCTAAGATAAAACAAAACATAGAAAGTTCAGAAATAGACACGGAAAGTTGATAACAAAGGCCCAGGGAACCTGAGCTCTCATGGAGGGGCTCAAGCTGGAGGAAGCAGTCTGTCCTCTCTTTTCCAATGCTTCAGTTTCCCAAACTGCAAACCTTAAAGTCAGGCTGCCCTTCTCAATTTAGTTTTAGAGCACAAGAAATAATGGTCCAGATTTGTTTGTTTTTCACTTGGGAAACAGGACCATCTAGGACGTTGCTTGTGGGAAAGATTCTGTCTTTTCTTGAATTTTGAGACCAGAAGACTGTCCTCACTTCTAAGGAGAGAAAAGAGAAAAATGACAGGCTTGGGCAGGCCCACTGCAGAGTATTTTTATTTCTAAAGGGGTCATACCTTAGATGAGCCTCATGCTTAAATAGAACAGAAGTAGCAAGACAAAAGATAGCCTAGAAAACCAAACAGAAAAATGTGACCTTCTTTACAAAATCATAAAGTGAGAGCCTGCATAGTACTGAGTGTTATATATATATATATATATATGTATATAGTTAAATTCTAGCTTTGTAGCAAAGCTAGAATTAAAACCTATTCAATTCTACATTAGCACTAAAGTCTGCATACTTCTGTTATAGAAATGTTCTTCAGACTAAGCATCTATTAAATAGGATGTAGATCAGTGCATCCATAGTCTGTACTGATATTTTCATGTGCATATGTGTATACCTCTGCGTATGTTACTATTATAAAAATAGATCTTCTTTCACCAGAGTGGACTCCATGGAAAATTTGAAAGAGGTTAAACGATTTTTCTTTGCTTGAAGTTTTCATTGTAGTTGAATATCATTAATTTTATAGCATTTCATATTTTTGGAATAAGATACTAATCCGAGATTAATTTGCTTTTATATTTAATCATTTAACTTATACATCATATCATAAATAACTAAGATGTTTAAAATAAGAGCTAATAATAGTGAAATCATATAGTTGGTCATTTGTCTATATTTACAGCATGGGACATCCTGGACATCCTGGAATGCAAAGACAAGTGGACCTTAGGAAGCCTCACTATGAACAAAGCTGGTGGCAGTGATGGAATTTCAGCTGAGCTACTTCAAATCCTAAAAGATGATGCTGTGAAAGTGTTGCACTCAATATGTCAGCAAGTCTGGAAAACTCAACAGTGGTCACAGGGCTGGAAAAGGTCAGTTTTCATTCCAATCCCAAAGAAAGGCAATACCAAAGAATGCTCACACTACCATACAATTGCACTCATCTCATACACTAGCAAAGTAATGCTCAAAATTCTCCAAGCCAGGCTTCAACAGTATGTGAGCCATGAACTTCCAGATGTTCAAGCTGGATTTAGAAAAGGCAGAGGAACCAGAGATCAAATTGCCGACATCCACTGGATCATTGAAAAAAGCAAGAGAGTTCCAGAGAAACATCTACTCCTGCTTTATTGACTATGCCAAAGACTGACTGTGTAGGTCACAATAAACTGTGGAAAATTCTTCAAGAATGGGAATGCCAGACCACCTGACCTGCCTCCTGAGAAATCTGTATGCAGGTCAAGAAGCAACAATTAGAACTGGACATGGAACAACAGACTGGTTCCAAATTGGGAAAGGAGTACGTCAAGGCTGTATATTGTCACCCTGCTTATTTAACTTATATCCAGAGTACATCATGAGAAATGCCAGGCTGGATGAAGCACAAGCTGGAATCAAGATTGCTGGGATATTAGCAAGAAATATCAATAACCTCAGATATGCAGATGGTACCACCCTTATGGCAGAATGCAAAGAAGAACTAAAGAGCCTCTTGATGAAGTGAAAGAGGAGAGTGAAAAAGTTGGCTTCAAACTCAACATTCAGAAAACTTAGATCGTGGCATCTGGTCCCATCACTTCATGGCAAATAGATGGGGAAACAATGGAAACAGTGACAGACTTTATTTTCTTGGACTCAAAAATCACTGCAGATGGTGACTGCAAGCCATGAAATTAAAAGACACTTGCTCCTTGGAAGAAAACCTATGACCAACTCAGACAGCATCTTGAAAAGCAGAGACATTACTTTGATGACAAAGGTCCGTCTAGTCAAAGCTATGGCTTTTCCAGTAGTCATGTATGGATGTGAGAGTTGGACTATAAAGAAAGCCGAGTGCCAAAGAATTGATGCTTTTGAACTGTGGTGTTGGAGAAGACTCTTGAGAGTCCCTTGGACTGCAAGGAGATCCAACCAGTCCTTCCTAAAGGAAATCAGTCCTGAATATTCATTGGAAGGATTGATGCTGAAGCTGAAACTCCAATAGTTTGGCACCTGATGCGAAGAGCTGACTCATTTGAAAAGACCCTGATGCTGGGAAAGATTGAAGGTGGGAGGAGAAGGGGACAACAGAGGATGAAATGGTTGGATGGTGTCACTGACTCAATGGACATGAATTTGAGTAAGCTCCAGGAGTTGGTGATGGACAGAGAAGCCTGACATGCTGCAGTCCATGGGGTGACAAAGAGTCAGACATGACTGAGCAATTGAACTGAACTGAACTGACAGCATGGGGATTGAGTAGATTGGGACGTTGACTTTTTAAATTTTATTATTATTGGAATATAATTGCTTTACAGTGTTGTTAGTTTCTGCTGTATAACCTCGTGAATTAGCTATATCTATACATATATCCGCTCTATCTTGTGCCTCCCTCTCACCCTCTGAATCCCCCATCTAGGTCATCACAGAGCCTGAGCTGAGCTCCCTGAGGGATACAGTGGCTTCCCACTAGCTGCCTATTAAACACGTAGTAGTGTATGTCACTTTTCACTTTCCTGCATTGGAGAAGGAAATGGCAACCCACTCCAGTGTTCTTGCCTGGAGAATCCCAGGGACGGGGGAGCCTGGTGGGCTGCCGTCTATGGGGTTGCAGAGTCGGACACGACTGAATCGACTTAGCAGCAGCAGCAGTGTATGTCAGTGCTGCTCTCCATTCATCCCACCCTCTCCTTTCCACCTGGTCCACATGTTTGTGCTCTACTTTGGCGTCTCATTCCTGACTGGAAAATAGGTTTAATTAATGTGTCCCTGATAGCTCAGTTGATAAAGAATCCACAGGCAATTCAGGAGACCCCAGTTTGATTCCTGGGTTGGGAAGATCCCCTGTAGAAGGGAAAGGTTACCCACTCTAGTATTCTGAGCTGGAGAATTTCATCAACTGTATAGTCCATGGGGTCTCAAAGAGTCAGACAAAACTGAGCAATACTCAAAAAAAAAAAAAAAAAGAGAAATCAAGAATTAATCAGCTCTGTGCAGAAATACAACATAATTATCTGCTTTCTTTTGGCTATTAATTCTTTTTTTTTTAATCCTCAATTTCTTTCTTTCAAAATATCTACCTTTTCATTTCCATTAGGAATGCCCCCACAAGTGACGATCTATTTAATAGGCTCTCAGAGACTATTTACGGAGGATCATCAGCAACTAACAAGTTTTCCTAAAACAATCGCAATGTTAGCATGAACATTTTTTTAAATAGAAAACTTATGAGGAAAAGCATAAATTTATAAACCCTTAAGTAACTTTTTCCTTTTTTGCCAAGAAGAGAAATTCCACTGTGAATAATCACTAAGGTGGTTAAGAGTATAACCCTATTCGAGTAAGATGAAAAGTGTTTTTCTAAATGCAAAATATTCACTCAAAACAAATGCTGATTTTATACAAAACTGGATAATTTCTTCTTCCAAGAGGTTGAATATACAATTATTCCCAAATGAAATGTATGTTCTTTTCATTCAGGTTTCTTTGTTTGTAACTTTACTCAAACAACCCATTAAAAAAGAAAAAAAGCTGCCCATCACTCACTTTGAATTTTATTACTCTTTTGCTCACCTTCCCCTCAACGTTATTAATGTCCTCTTTTTGGCGTTTGACATTAGTACTAACTTGGAATTTTAGCGTTCAACAAATACTTTCTGAAAGAACGAAGGAAAGGACACAGGATGTTTTGTGCACGTGTAACTATGTTCTGCCTCATTTTTCAAATCAAGAGGGTAACTCTTACACTGTTACTTTCTAAGCTGACTGTGATGAATTTATAAGCCACATGGCTTTGTTTGGCACCAAATGGTGTAGCTACCTTCATTTCTCCTACCAGCTGCCTCCTGGAGTCACTGCCCTGTTAACAGGCTCTACAGGAATCAAATCTGTTATGCGATGAAGCCCAGGACACTATCTTAATTTGCTACACCCATGAGAGCTGAGAGATTTTAGCACAAATAAAGTGAATTTAACTTAGAGCTTCAAATTATATGCCCACATAATGAAAGCACTTTAGTCAAGATTTTGTAATTACACTGAAATCTCCTTAATGGAGGTATTCAAGATTGAATAATTCTTAGGCATTTTGTATTTAATTTCTTCCAACCTTCAAATATGACTTCTGAAACTTTTCAGAACATCTTAGTGTGATTCTAATATTGTGTATGCTACTGCAGGCCTTTATTAATTTTCTTTGTGAAAACTGAAGTT
This sequence comes from Bos indicus x Bos taurus, assembly GCF_003369695.1. Taxonomy (NCBI): domain Eukaryota; kingdom Metazoa; phylum Chordata; class Mammalia; order Artiodactyla; family Bovidae; genus Bos; species Bos indicus x Bos taurus. The sequence continues at coordinate 4,995,429 of NC_040099.1, read as the reverse complement.
AATCCTGAAGCTTGTTCTTTAAATGTCTTACAAAATGGCACTTTCCATACAAAATTAAAATTAAGTGATCAAGATGCCGGCAACAAACCATTTATACAGTCTTTACTTTCATTCTTTATTTCTCATAATCTTTCCTAATTTAAACTGGCAGTAATTCTGCTTCTCTTGAGCATAATCTTTTAACTCCTGCTTATAACATTTCCCAATAGACATGTTCTTGCAGAAATACCAATGACTAATAACTCTGAAGGTTATGTTGCTAGGATAGATTTGATCAAGATACCAATTCTGAATGTTGTAGTAAGCAGCAGTAATTTTTTCTAATGCTGACAAATGAAAAAGAAAGTAAAAGAGGGATTAACTGTGCCAAATTCATTGATTTCTATTTCAAAACTGACCACAAATACGAGCATTTCTGGGCTGATTAAACAGCCTTTCTGTGATAGCAGAATGAGATTCTCCTCAGGACAAAAGCTCTTATATTTTAGTTCCATATTATCTGCTTAAATACAAAACCTTGAGGAAATGTATAATTTAGTACTAAAAGAAGCTTAACCACAAATGTTGAATAAATTATAGATATGAACTTGATTGTTGAAAAACTAGGATAATAAATCATTAAAGCAGAGTTCACACTTTCGGCTTTTACATTCTTTCTCTTGGATGCCCTATATGCTCTGCAAGATGCGTGCCAGCTCAGTTGCGTCTGATTCTTTTTGACCCTATGGACTGTAGCCTACCAGGCTCTCTGTCCATGGGATTCTCTAGGAAAGAATTCTTTACCATCTGAGACACCAGAGTAACACCTAAAATGAAAGTCTATAGCAGCCTACAGTGCTTAATTAAATCCACGAAATATTGTGTTTTCTAGGTTCTAGCTTTCTCTTCCACTTCCCCCTACGTGACTTATGCATGTGTTACCAAACATCCAAATGGCCAGAGTTGCTTTCCTTGCCTCTAGCCTCCTGCTAAGGCTGATCTCTCCTCTCATGACAAATTCTGTGCCCTTGCTGGTCTTGTTCATCATCATCATAGTAATAACTTAATAATAAGAATTAGTGTCAAATCATACCAAAAATTCATCTGTGCAACCATTCCTTCCTGGACCGTTTCTTAACTACCCCCCAAAAGGTATCTAGAAAAGAAAATGGCAACCCATTCCAGTATTCTTGCCGGAAGAACCCCATGGACAGAGGAGCCTGGCGGGCTACAGTCTGCAGGCTTGCAAAGAGTCTTACACAACTTAACAACTGAACAACAACAAAAGGTATCATGCAGTTCTTGTCTGAGCTCACATGAATATATTGGCTAAACATTTAGGACTCTGTTATTTTTACTCACTTATGTTACGCATTAGACTCTAAAATCTGAGACTTTGGCTTACCCATTTTAAGCAATGTCTTTCATGCATCCAGTGTAGGTCACCATATATAACATCTGTTGTTACATTGCTAAATACATATCGAATGCTTTGAATTGATATCCAATCAACAGTCCATGCAAAAGCCTGCTCTTGTATTTTCTTAAAGAACTGTTTTCTAGATTTTTGGTACTGTGTTTAGGATTCCTTTAAGATTTAGTTAAGTGACCTCTAAGAAAAAGAATTAAAGAGAAAACAAGAGGCAAAGATAATGCCAGCATGTGATTTTTAAACGGATTTATTACATAACAAGTTTAATGGTACACATGCATGCACACAGTACACTTTATAAATGATGTTACATATATGTGCATGCATGCATGCATGTGTATGTATGAATGTACACATCTATACCTGTATTTTTAGAGAGTAAAAAAATCAATCTAATTGCCTTAGATTTGCTGGGTAATCATAAGTGATTGAAATGAGCAGATAATTGTTTCATCAAACACTGAAAGCCCTGCAGCACTTTATCAGCTAAATTATGTTATGCTTGTGGAATGCAGAAGCAGCTCTTTTGTGAACACTAATTTCATCCTATCATTGGAAATACCCCAGGATGATCAACGCTGAAATGTGCACTCTTGATCACACTACCTAAGTAGATTTAACTCAGGTTAGAAGAGGAGTGGACTTTCTCAAATTTAAATTATAGCAGGTAGTTTGCAGACAAGCATGGAAGGATTTGTTAATCAGAATTTTGCAGTATACTTATGAAAAGAGGAAGGAATGGGCTATATTTATGTTGTAAGGGTCATTAGTCATTCTGAGAAGTCACACAGACCCTTCGGATGCTTCTCAGACACATTTGAGAATTTTTCCTCCATAAACTTTCAGATGCTCTATTTTTCAGTCATTTTCAGCAGGATGTTATATAGCTGAGAAAACAAGAATGGGAAGGAGACAGTGGGGAAAGGGAGGCATTGACAGATGAGAAGAGTGCTCCAAGTATAATTTAGTAAGAATCTCTGTCTTCAGGAGGCCTGCTGAATTCTCAGCAACAGGTTTTTTATGACTAACAGGGGGAATGAAATATCTCTATCATCACCACTATCTCACTCACCAGCCCAAATAAATAAAAACCCTTAGCCCAGCCTTACTAAACTTCAGATAGAGCAGGCAGAGCAGATTACCTGCAACACAATGATCAGGTGATTGCATCATATTGGCAGCAAACCTCTTTTCTCTTACTGACAGAAGAAATAAACAAATACCTAAATAACAGGAGAGCTAGGCCATTTCTATGGAAAGGAAGACCCAACATTTGTTAGGAAATTAAGTGGTTACACTTAATCTACGGACTTATCACCCTCCCAGGAAAAAAAAATCTCAAAAATTTTCTTTTTGTAAACATTAATGAGCTGATTTTAAAATATACTCTAAAGACAAAATAACAAGAAAAACCAAAATAATACTAAAAAAGAACAAATTTGGCACCCTCACAATGCATAATTTCGACATACTATATAAAAGGACAGAAAGGTATTGAGAATAGTTGCATGTAAATAAATGGAAAAGAATATAAATCTCAGAAATAGACCTCTAAAGCATTTTCAACTAATACTGACATGGGCACAAAGGTAACTTATTACAGAAAGGACAATCCTTCAACAAATGATACTTGAAAAATTATACATCCATTTGCAAAAATAAAAATAAAACAGACACATACCTCAGACCTGCTGCCACAAAATCTAAATTTAAATGGATTATAAACCAGAATATAAAACATAAACATAAACTATAAAACTTCTGGTAATAAGAAAATCTGTTGGGTTTGGTGATGCATTTTTATATATAAAACTAAAATCAAGAAATCAAGAACCATAAAAAAGCAAATTGATGAATAGGGCTGCCCCAAATGCAAAACTTTGCTTTAAAAAAAAAAAAACCTACTGGTTAGAGTTTAGAAATAGAAGCCTTCTATTGCACGAAAAATCTTTGAAAACCACATATCTGATAAAAGACTTGAATCCAGATGCATAAAGAAATCTAAAAAGTCAATAATATGAAAGAAAAACCCCAATCAATGAATAAGCCAAGAATATGAAACAACCTTTCTTCAAAGAAGATATGTAAATGGTGAATGAGTGTAGAAAAAAAATGCTTCACATTATTTGTTTTTATGGAAACTATACATTCTTAATAGTACCTCTTGAGCCTACAGTCTTCAGCAAGAATTTTTTATACTGGTTTTCATTTAAATTCATATTTATTTTTGGTCACTTTATCTATAACAGCTAACAAAAAACCCAAGTGAGGCACATGTGTCCTTCAAAACCAGATAACCACCTAAGGCACTGCACATCTTTCTTATTGGTAGGATTTAGCAAAGACAAACATTTATCCTGTGCTGTCTGTGGAATGTCTCTTGGCTCTTTAACTCAAGTTATATCCAAGAATTTAACTGATTAGGCTGACCCTATATATTATCTGACCAAATAAACCAACCCCACCTAGTAATATGTCCTAGAGCAGTTCTCACAAATCCTTTGGCTTGGCTATGATATCACCAATGTAATAAATTAAATTGCTTGAATGATGAATCATAACTAAATCTTATCTCACCGGGTGACAGCAGTACACTAGAGAATTTAAATATTCTCAAGAGAGACATTGAATCTTTTCCTGTAGTCTTGTCTGTCTTCCTTCCATATTTACAATAGCAGAGAAAGAATTATCCAAATCTCTCAAAGCTCACAAGTCACTGTTAGCCAACTGGATTTTTTGGGCAGTGAAAGCTTCATGTCTTAGCAGAGCCATCAATGAAACCACTTTATTTGTACAGATGTACCCTGATGCTGGGGAAGATTGAGGGCAGGAGGAAAAGGGTTCAACAGAGGATGAGATGGTTGGATGGCATTACTGACTCAATAGACATGAGGTTTGAGCAAACTGCGGGAGATAGCAAAGGACAGGGAAGCCTGGCATGCTGCAGTCCATGGGGTCACAAAGAGTTGGGCACAACTTAGCAACTGAACAATGAAAACATATTTTTTAAGATATTCTTTAAAGCATTATGTTAAGTGATAATCTGAAAACTGAATATTTGTCATTGCTGCTGCTGCTGTTGCTAAGTCGCTTCAGTTGTGTCTGACTCTGTGCGACCCCATAGATGGCAGCCCCCCAGGCTCCCCCGTCCCTGGGATTCTCCAGGCAAGAACACTGGAGTGGGTTGCCATTTCCTTCTCCAATGCATGAAAGGAAAATTGAAAGTGAAGTCACTCAGTTGTGTCTGACCCTCAGCGACCCCATGGACTGCAGCCTACCAGGCTCCTCTGTCCATGGGATTTTCCAGGCAAGAGTACTGGAGTGGGGTGCCATCGCCTTCTCCCATTTGTCATTGAGCAAAGGCTAAATATATTGTAGTATATCATGCTATGGGCTTCTCTGGTGGCTCAGATGGTAAAGAATCCTCCCACAATGTGGGAGACCTGGATTCAATCCCTGGGTTGGGAACAACCCCTGGAGGAGGGCATGGCAACCCACTCCAGTATTCTTGCCTGGAGAATCCCATGGACAGAGAGCCTGGTGGGCTACAGTCCATGGGGTCGCAAAAAGTCAGACACAGCTGAATGACCAAGAACACATATCAAGTTAAAAATACAAAGTAGCTATAAAATGAATAGGTTAAAATATATTAATGAATATATATATGGAAACTCTCTAATTGCTAAAAGAAAACACAACAGCATATTTAATCCCACTCATAAAAGATGATATAAAAATATGTGTACATATGTATATATGAATATAAAAGCACTAAAGGATTTTTTAAGTTTATTTTTAATTGGAGGATAATTGTTTTATAACGATGTGTTGGTTTCTGCTGTACAATAGTGTGAATCAGCCGTAAGTGTACATATATCTCCTTCTTCTTGAGCCTCCCACTCCCCCACCATCCCATCCCTCTAGGTCATCACAGAGCACCAGGCTGAACTTGCTGTGTTATGCAGCAGGTCCCCACTGCTGCTGCTACTGCTGCTAAGTCGCTTCAGTCGTGTCCGACTCTGTGTGACCCCATAGACAGCAGCCCCCCAGGCTCCCCCGTCCCTGGGATTCTCCAGGCAAGAACACTAGAGTGGGTTGCCATTTCCTTCTCCAATGCATGAAAGTGAAAAGTGAAAGTGAAGTCGCTCAGTCCTGTCCGACCCTCAGCGACCCCATGGACTGTAGCCTACTAGGCTCCTCTGTCCATGGGATTTTCCAGGCAGGAGTACTGGAGTGGGGTGCCATTGCCTTCTCTGCAGGTCCCCTCTAGTTGGCTATTTTACACACGTTAGTGTATATATGTTAATGCTATTCTCTCTGTTCCTCCCACCCTCCCCTTTCCCCTCTGTGTCCACAGTCTGTTCTCTATGCCTGCAGAGTCAATAGTAGCACTGAGGATTTGAAATTAGGAGAGGGCAGCCAGAAGACAAGACCGGGATCCTGGGCATGTGAAGAATAGATAAGAGCAATTTCTACCTTTGTATTGTGTTCTTTTACAGTTGGATTTCATTAAAATGTATTAAATTCAATTTTAATGAATGTTTAATAAAATGCAATCAAACCTTTTCCTACTATTATTTGAGTAAAATTTTACTTGAGTATATATGTTTGTGGTATTTCAAAATGTTAACAGAAGCACCATTTTTTCTACCATCTGTTAGAACATTAAATTAATTGGTGTAAGGCATTGCCCTGTAGGATGTTCTATATTCATATGCTCTTTGTAAATGATGAGGTGAAGAAGCCAGTTACTTATTTCTGAATCACACATTTTACCTATATCTAGATAATCTCCATATGTATTCAAAATTCAAGAAAACTGAATATTAATCATTCAGACTTCTATCTCAGGTGTTATGATTCTTTCACCTACAGTGAATGAAGTTAAGTATTACATCTGAAGGAATGGCTTACAGTATAAACTGTATTTCTCTACAAAATTACAAAATAATGCTCTTACTACTGGGAAAGCTACATCTTAAACACTCCGTTTTTTAGGAGACAACCTTTGTTGTTAACCACAAATGGATGATACCTGTCATAGATCTGTTTGTATTTAGATTGTGTTCAGTTAATCTGCAGACATCTGAGCATCTACTATGCCAGGCACTCTTCAATTTGAGCTCCAAGCTTACAACTCTGAAGAGGAAAATACATCCTGGGTGCAGTGTCTATATTTTTGTAGGGGTGGGAGAGATAATGAAAAATAATAACACTGGAAATTTGTATTTTCTGTGATGTGTGAGGCCTTCCCTGGCAGTTCAGTGGTAAAGAATCCACCTGGCAATGCAGGAGAGGTGGGTTGGATCCCTGTGTTGGGAAGATCCCTTGGAGGAGTAAACTGCAACCCACTCCAGGATTCTTGCCTGGGAAATACCATGGACAGAGGAACCTGGCAGGCTACCATTGTGGGGTTGCATAGAGTTGGACACGACTGAGCTAGCACATAATGCAAAACAAAAACATGAATATATATGGAAACAGCAATTAAACAAGCCATTCTGAATTGTATGAAGAATAGCAAGTAAAATTTTAAATTAATTGCACATCATAGATTTGTCAGGCATGATAATTACAGCATTGTCATTAGCCTTTCCAGTTCCTTCTGTCCTGAATAAGTAGCTTCAAGCTTCCCCAGAATGAAGTGGATTTTTATGGAAATAAATGGATTCCAGTGGGGAGGTTATTAATCAAAATTCTCCAGAAAAACAGAACCAGTAGGATAATATGAGTGTGTGTGTGTGTGTGTGTGTGTGTGCATGCATATAATCACTCAATTGTGTCTGACTCTTTGAGACCCCCTGGACTGTAGCCCACCAAACTCCTCTGTTTGAGGGATTTTTCAGGCAAGAATACTGGCGCGGATTGCCATTTCCTACTCCAGGGAGTCTTCCCGATCCTGGGATCAAACCCACATCTCCTGTGACTCTTGCATTAGCAGGCAGACACTTTACCACTGAGCCACTGGTACATATCATAATAGGATACATTATATCAAGATATTTGGCTGGAGGATTTTACATGAGGATCATATTGTTTTGACACCTACCAAGCTATGCTCTGGCATTTTTCTGTCAGTTCAAAAAGAGGAAGATTCTAAGAAAAAAATTCTAGGGCACACATTACTTTTCTTCAAGTAAGGATAAAAGTTATTGTTGATGATGTTATTTACAGATCACTAAGATTCCTCTTGATGTAAACTCTTGGGAGCATTTTCTTCTGGATTGCAGTGACAGAAATAGGTGTGCTTCTCCTGGCCAGTCGTCTCTTATGGTAGTTCAGATCTTGCAATGAATTAGGCAGGTGGATTGTTTAATGCCTTCACTGGCTTCTAAGAAACTAAGTGTAAATTTCTACAGGCCATTTGGATGCTAAACTTACAAATGGTTTTATCCTATTTTTTTAACCTTAATATTTTCTTTCCCAAGCTTGCTCATCTGCTTATTTTAAACTTGTTCTATTATATAGAGAGTCCCTTGGACTGCAAGGAGTCAAATCAGTCAATTCTAAAGCAATCAATTCTGAATACTCATTGGAAGGACTCATGCTGAAGCTGCAGCTTCAATATTTTGACCACTTGATGTGAAGAGCCGACTCACTGGAAAAGACCCTGATGTTGGGGAAGTTTGAGGGCAGGAGGAGAAGGGGGCGACAGAGGATGAGATGGTTGGATATCATCACTGACTCAATGGACATGAATTTGAGCAATCTCTAAGGGGTAGTGAAGGACGAGGGAGCCTCATGTCCTGCAGTCCATGGGGTTGCAAAGAGTCAGACATGACTTAGTGACTGAACAACAACAAATTATATACAGAAATATACACTTCCAAAGACCCCTTTGAAACAGGGCTGTTTGGTCAGTTATAATAATTAGCCTGAAAGAATAATTACTGTGATCATATTTTAGTTATTGAATAAAGGAAGAAAGGAAATTCACACATCATTAATCAGTGTGCATGAAGAGTACATTCAACATTGAGGGCGTGGTCGCCACCATTGTATGCAGCAGCTGTGACGGGTGATCTGGTCCTAGGATGGAAAATACTTCATGTCCTGGAGGGCTGTCCACCACACAGTGAAAAATATAAGTTTTTCATAATTTTAATTTACTTGTGAAAGTTGGGATTTTATCATTTGTAACAAATGCTTCTTGAAAAAGTAGCAGGCTCACCTGGTTCATTTTTGAGAAAAGGTCTGCCAAGCACTCAAGGCTAAAAAAAGCATTGTCTGCCAGTCATTCCTTCAGATGAAAATGGTGTCCAGGAAACAAGTGGCTGCCTAAAACTCAAAGAACCACATAGATGATCTTCCAAAGGCAATGGTGGAATTGCCTTATGAAGCAGGTGTGCTTTGGGACACTGCCCATTTCGTGTGCTATGAAGACACCAGGGTCAAGGTTTGTTCACACAGCACACACTGCCTCACCAAGTGTGTTCTTATGTAAAAATTGGCCCTTTTCCTTCCCCTGTGAGTGGCGCTGTGGAGAAATAAAATGACAGAAGTGTAGTTCATCACCACTCACTTGTTGAGGCTAATGTTCCAATGATTCACTCACCATGGCTTTTGCAATATCAGTGTTTAAGTGTCGACACAGTGAAAAGGGTAAATATTCTCATAATTGTTCTGAAAATAGTTTCAACCTCACGGACATCCTGAAAGTCTCTTGAGAACCCCAAGGGATCAGCAGACCACCCCTTGGGAATGCCTTGTGTACAAAATGATGCCCCAGTATGCAAATTTCCTTCTCAGTTATCTGTAAGTATCTTTTACTTGATAAGGTTTTTATCTAAATTTTTTAGTTGCAAATTTTAATGAACTTAAATGTATAAACTTTTTCTCTTATTTATTTTTGTGTTCTGTTTTACAGACTATTGTCTACCCAAATTCACAGAGATATCAATTCATGTCCTCTTATAAGAGCACTGTAATTTAAGCTTGCACATTTATGATTATGATCTACCTCAAATTAGTGTGGGCTTTGAGATATCTAATATGGATATACATTAGTTTCAGCATCATTTATTGAGTAGGATGTATTTCTTCCCCCTGAGTTACATAGCACCAGGTTTTGTAAATCAGATAACCATGTATGTATGCACAGGTGTATCTCTGGATTGTCAGCTGGTCCATTTGTCTTTCCAAATGCCATTAGTTCATGGTCTTAATTATTGTCACTCAATTGTTGTTGTTGTTTAGTTGCTAAGTTGTGTCTGACTCTTTTGTGACCCCATGGACTGTAGCCCTACCAGGTTCCTCTATCCATGGGATTTTCCAGGCAAGAATACTAGAGTGGGTTGCCTTTTACTTCTCCAGAGGATCTTCCTGACCCAGGGATCGAACCCTCATCTCCTGCACTGGCAAGAGGATTCTTTACCACTGAGCCACCTGGGAAGCCCTGTCACTCCACAGCATTCCTTAATATCAATTAGAGGATATCTTTCATCTTTAGTCTTCAAGATGGTTTTGCTGTTTATGGCCCCTTAAATTACCAAGTTGCAGAAAATAACTTTTCATACATCCCATGCATCCCATGCATATGAATTCCTAAGTTCATATGAATCTTTTTGAGGCAACAGATATGGTATAGTAAGAAAGATTGTGAATTAAGAGGGCAAAATTTCCGGCAGAATGTTAAAATAGATAATATCTTAATTTCATTCATTTAATTTTCTCCTATAAGTCACAATTTTAAGATATACATGCATTAAACTTGAAATAAGGAAAAAGTAGTGAAAAAGGAGCCATATTTCCCTTTCTAAAAACATCCCTCATGGAGACATAATCCTTGATTCCTAAACAGCTGTGGATAAAGCTCCATTACGCCTTTTTCATTCCTGGCACTAAGTTCCTAGAAGTGATTAGCTCTATGATATAGCATACAGAAATAAATTGTAAATGACTCTGCAGTTGAGATCATGTATCCAAACACGCATTGTACTTTTTGGCAAGGAAACCATAAATGTTAATCATCACATGGAGTGTGCCAAGCAAATAGATCAAAATAGCAAGAATATAATCACATATTTGTGAGTTAGATAACACCATCACCATCCTCTCTAGGTTGGTAGAGGTGAGTGTACCCAACCCGTGTTCATCCCTGCCAATGTTTACTTAGTCGTTGATTGATTCTCTGGCAGTCAGTAGGTAATTGGCATATAATCAGGAAAAAAGAGATAAACATTCCAAAACCTGACTCTCTTGCCTGCTTAGTGAAATTAAAACACCTGATAAATAAAAACACTCTGAGAAAAGTAAGAGGAAAAACCAACTGGCTGTGTTCCATATGTCCCATGAAAGAAATACTTGCCATGGACACCAGGTGCCAGGTTGCCTACCCGTTCATCACACTCCTTGGTTCTTATTGCCTGGCTGTCTTGGCACCCATAACAGCCTCAACTTCCCATGAAGCAAGAATGCCCTCATCTGTCTGGTCAAGCCCATCCGGAAATGGAGTCAATAAAAGGATACTTAGGGAATCCTAGTTGTTGGTGAGTGTGGCTGATGGATGTCTGGACACCTACATGGTGACTGAAATAGCTGTGAAAGCAAAGGAGAATTCACAGTATGTGCAATGAGAAAGGGAAGAAAAGATGGCCCCTCTTGCAAGTCCTAGTGGCTCAGATGGTAAAAAAAACAAAAACAAAAACAATCGCCTGCAATGCGGGAGACCCAGGTTCAATCCCTGGATTGGGAAGATTCCCTGGAGAAGGGAATGGCTACCCACTCCAGTATTCTTCCCTGGAGAATTCCATGGAGACAGGAGTCTGAAGGCTGAGTTCACAAAGAGTCAGACCCGAGGACGTGATGGAGTGACTAACATTTTCACTTTGCAAGCCCAACCCTTTGACAGGGCTCACCTCTGTCAGAAGCTGTGTGAATAGTGAAAGCAAATTGTGGCATTTAATCATTGCACATGTCCTCTCACGAAAAAACAAAACAAATCTCCTTTGTTGGAGCCAGAAGGACATTATGCAACCAATAGGTGTGGGAAATCCTAAATGCAACCTGGGAGATATCTAAATGCCAGTTTTATAGTAACTGCATTTTATCTAACATAGTGTCACACTTGTAAACTGAAGACTCTGGGGAAAGATTACAATAGCCCTCTCTACCTATGTCAAAAAAACTCTGAGGTTTGGACTCGATGGAAAAACAGTCTGAATGAAACTCTGAAATAAAACTAGGTCCTCTCTTTCTCTATTAGATCTGTCTTTCTAAGTCAGTTTGAATTGTCAAACAGATAAATTGATGCAGAAAGATCAGTATGAAAAGGAACACTTAAACCTGTTTTTGATATTCTGCTTTGGTGTACAGCAAACTCCAAATAAATAAATAAATAAAACACACACCTTCTTGAAGTAATATGCAATATAATATATGCTATTTGGTTGAATAGGAGGCTTCCCTGATGGCTCAGCAGGTAAAGAATCCACCTGCAACGCAGGAGACACAGGAGACGGAGGTTCGATCCCTGGATAGGGAGGATTCCCTGCCTGAAAGAGGAAATGGCAACCCTCTCCAGTACTCCTGCCTGGAGAATCCCATGGACAGAGGAACCTGGTGGGCTACAGTCCATGGGGACCCACAAAGTCGGACAGGATTGAGTGAGCATGCTACTTCTCCCTCTCTCTCTCTAAAAATATTACTTACATCCCACACTTGAATATCATACAGGCCTCTGTTAAAGAATAAAATATATACCTCAAATATCCTAGAGGGCTTACAGGGGTCATGCTTCGTTCCCTAGTTTGAGAAACACTGACCCAAAAATCTAAAATATTATTTGAAAAAATAAATGCCCACAGGAAATTGTTATTAAAAATAAAACATAAAATATCTTTTTTTAAATTAAAACCAACTTATAAAATATTCTAAAAGACTTTATGATCCATCTCTGAATCTCCATGAAACTAAGCTTAAGAAAATGGGTTTGTCTGATTTTCCATTTGACTGTTTTCAGCAAACAGCATGAGGTAACCAATCTCTTTTTAGGGGCCTAGGATAGCAAGGACTACAGACACTAATCCAGACAAGTCAGACCTACTTTCCATCTACTGCACAGGTGAGTATGTCAAACTATAACCGCTTCATTATAAATTAAAGGATATATTTTTGGTATCAAATGAAAGGCTCAATTTTAATTCACTTAATAGTCTCCTTTAATGATATCTGATTAGGACATCTGTTCAGGGTTCACAATGTTACATCCTTCATTTGGCTTTTCCCATTAACTTAACACTATGGTGATTTAACTTTTCTATTAAAAGTTCATTATGAATGGAAATATATAGATAAATGAGTATGTAGTTCACATATATGTATATATATGTAACTTACGATACTAGAATCTGCTTCCTAAGTAGGTTGAATGAACTCGTTCTTTTTTTAGCTAATAACCTGATTAATCTTATTAAGGATTTAGAATCCCCTTTTACCCCTTCTCAGAAAATCTCTAAATTCAAGTTCCTCCATAGAAGTTCTAGCATTAACTACATGTATCAGTCAACAATGACTGGAAGATTAAAATGATTATGTAGTGAAGACATAAGTATCTGATGCCTTTTCTTTTAAGATTCTGTTCTGCAGCAGTGCACTTTGAAATATCTTCTTAAATGAAAACAAAAATAGAAATAATTTTTATCTCCAACTTATAAAGTTTATGGGGTCTAAAGTCTTGTTATTAACTACACAAGTTGGATCTTTGAAAACATCGATGGAAAAATATTCTTGTAGGTAATATATTTTCAGTTCTTATAGTGATTTTCTTTAGTCTTACAGATCATTACCAAAGGAAAAGATTCAAATTAAAGTTCTGATTTTTCTTCACATGAAACTGCCACAAAGTATTTTCACTTCTAAAGATATATCTAACTTCAATGTATATCTGATTTTACTATGGAACATTGGTTATAAATTCAGCATTAATCCATTCTACGTTTCTATTTAATTCTCCCCATTAGTTTTATAGACATTCTGAATTATTATATTCTATTAATTATACTCTAGTATTTAAGTTCATTGGGCAACTCTTCAACTCATCCTGGTCATTTACCGTGTTCTTGGGTTTAATATCATTATTCATAGGTCACATAATCTTATATTATCATTCTATATGTCTATAGAAACAAAACAGAATCTCAAAGAAAATGATGCTAGAAATGGAATTTTTGAGACATCTGTGGCATATCATTTTTGTATATAAAACATGACAATTAAACCTGGAAAATAAATTATCATATTTCAGAGAATCGAAACACAGAGACCACTCATAGATTACTCAGGAAATATGTTGATTACATCTAAATTACTGATAATATAAACTACTCAAAATAATCAGGAAGGAATTATTACACTTTCTAAAATAATGGCTTTAACCCGATTCAAGTAATAATGGTGTTCCTGTTGGTATGCATTTAGAGAAAGTGTTTTAAAATGAGAAACTGCAAAAGTGTACATTCATTTTCGTTAATAGTGTTAGCAATAATGCTGATTTTTTATGGAAGTACAACCACTCTGACTAAATTTTAACTCACAGCTTTAATTTTTTAAATCATAAGTATAAATGGTGGATACTTTATGAAAATACTTCAGACTTGTGGCTGGTAATGATTGCTACAATTTCTTTGACACTCCTCTTATTGAAAAGTGGAATCTATTTACACTCTCCCTGAAACTGGGTTAGTCTGTGACTTCTTTGATGTAAGAAGTACAGTGCAAGAGGTGATACAGCATTTATGGAAATATTAATAGCTTTTAAGAGGAGAGCCAGCTCCCCCCTTGCCCTCTTGTGTCCAGTGGTGACAAGTCAGAAGTATGACTGCTCTATCAGAAAACCCTCATGAAGTGGTCCTGGGACCACACAGAAGGGACACAGGAGCCCATTAAGCCCCTCCTTTCACATGCCCCCCACCAAGGTACCAGTCATCTTAGACAACCTGGCCCAGCTGCACAGCTACCAGCTAAAACCCTTCAACATCAGATGAACCAGAGACTTTCCCAGACCTGCCTGAAAGTCAAACCCACAATATCATGAGATTTAATACATTGGTCATTATTTTTAACCTCTAAACTCAGGATAGTCTGCTAAGTGGTAAAAGATAACTGGAACAAAAGCTTTCTTTAAAGATAGGATTTTCTTTTTAATGAAATGATGCCCGCTGTTAGTTTCCATTCAAATTGTTAACTATGAAAAATCTGCTATGGAAAAAAATTAGCAAGAATTTTCATGCAGGTGATCTTTGAGCCACATAAATAGCTCAGTGGGTAAAGGATCAGCCTGCAATGCAGGGGACACGGGAGATGCGGGTTTGATCCCTGGATCAGGAAGATTCCTTGGAGAAGAAAATGGCAACCACTCCAGTACTCTTGCCTGGGAAATCCCATGAACAGAGGAGCCTAGAGGGCTACAGCTCATGCGGTTGCAAAGAGTTGGACACAGCTGAGTGAGAACACACACGCACACTTTCAGAAGCACAGAAGCACTAGATTGTTCTCAAGGGGATAGCGTTATTGAGAACCAGACCTAACAAACCTAGACTTTAATTATTCATTATTATGTAAAAACATCTATGTCAGTGATCTGTGCTATTTCTTATCAATTTTTCTTGGCAAAAAGATTTTTTTTTCCTATTGAAGATTACAGCTATCAAAACATTTCTGAGAAGTATAAAGATTCACTCCACTAGAAATTTATCATAAAAATATGGTGAGGGCTCTAAAGAACTAATTATAAAGGAATACATCTTCTACAGCAGGCAGAATACCATGCAGAGTAATAAATATTTTTCAACCATAGAATATAATCTATTGTACCTAAGATAGCATAAGATTCCAAGATAAATGAAACATTTCAAAAAATCAATGAACTTGACGAATTTTGAAGACTTTCCAAGAAACAATATTTTTCACATTGACGGACTGTTTTCTTACAAAGTGGAGAAATTAGCAAATTTCTAGCCATATGCATGTCTCCTGTATGAGTCCTGAGAAATATATGTAAATAATGATTCTTAAGGGAGCAATTATTTTAATTCTCTTTATGCTCTGAATGTTGATGTAATACAGAAAGCTCCAACTCAGAGTATTCATATTAATTTTCTTTATGAAACTGAGAACTACATTTTTACAAAAGAAGCTGAAACAAGAAAAGCTGATCAGTGATATTAGGCAGTGATATTGTGTTAGAAAGACAAAAATTAGTCCCCTCAGGCATTTAGCACTGAGAGTCCAGGTGCCAGAGTTGGTAAGTACTCTGCTTCTGCTTTTCCCTCCATGTATTTATGAATTCCTAGAGCCTAAGAGGCTGAGAAGTCTAGCAAAAAAGCAGCAGGTAAGAGTTAGAGAAGATATCCAGAATTTTCAGTCTGCTCATGATGTACAGAAAGGAAAAAAAAAAAAGTTCAATATATTTGAAAAAGAGTAAATGATGTAGAATAGAGAAGAAAGAAAATATTGAAAAAACAGAGATAATGTGGAACAGAGTGTAAATTTGGAGTTCAGTAAAGGAAGATGGAACATAAATATTATCTGAAGAGATCTTGATCAATAATTTTCTAAAATTCATGCATGTCATGCTTCAGATTCAAGAAGTGCCACAAACTTAAAGCAGAGCCAGAAAATCTATAGGAATGAAAGGTTGCTGGCTGCTTGGAATTGGGGACAAGATTCTCTCTTTTTTTTTTTTTTTTGGCCCTGCCTCAGGTCATGTGGGATCTTAGCTCCCCCTGCAGGGGAAGCAAGGGTCTTAACCACAGGGGCCCTCAACCATGGGACCCTTAACCGCGGGGCCCTTAACCACGGGACCACCAAGGGAATCCCAGAGATTTCTCTGACGTGAGGCAAAGTTCTAAAACCAAACAGTGGTAATGGTTGCCCAACTCCATGAGTTTACTAAATATCATTGAATTGTACAGAAAAATCAGTGAATCGTGTCATATAAATTATACATCAGAAAACCTGGTAAAATAACCAAAAGCAAGATTCGATATGAGGAAAACTACACCTAGAAATAAGAGGGGGTGTGCAAAAGAACAGTGAAAAAGAGTAGGTATCAAAAGCACTCAGATAAAAGACATAATACCTTTGACTTTTTAAAAGTAACATTTGGTCTACTGGTACATACAGCATATTTTCAGTATTCTGTAACAAAATATTTTAAAATAAATAGAGAAATCTGGAATATCATTCATCTGGTTGTTAACGGTGATTATTTTTTAAGGGTAAGATTAAGATTAGAGCCAGACATCCTGGAATGTGAAGTCAAGTGGACCTTAGGAAGCATCACTACAAACAAAGCTAGTGGAGGTGATGGAATGGCAGCTGAGCTATTTCAAATCCTAAAAGATGATGTTGTGAAAGTGCTGCACTCAATATTCCAGTGGTCACAGGACTGCAAAAGGTCAGTTTTCATTCCAATCCCAAAGAAAGGTAATGCCAAAGAATGCTCAAACTACCGCACAGTTGCACTCTTCTCACACACTAGCAAAGTAATGCTCAAAATTCTCCAAGCCAGGCTTCAACAGTATGTGAACCATGAACTTCCAAATGTTCAAGCTGGTTTTAGAAAAGGCAGAGGAACCAGAGATTAAATTGCCAACATCCTCTGGATCATAGAAAAAGCAAGAGATTTCCAGAAAAACACCTACTTTTGCTTTATTGACTACACCAAACCCTTTGACTGTGTGGATCACAACAAACTGTGGAGAATTCTTCAAGAGTTGGGAATACCAGACCATCTGACCTGTATCCTGAGAAATCTGTATGCAGGTCAAGAAGCAACAGTTAGATCTGGACATGGAACAACATACTGGTTCCAAATCAGGAAAGGAGTATGTCAAGGCTGTATATTGTCACCCTGCTTATTTAACTTATATGCAGAGTACATCATGTGAAACACCAGGCTTGATAAAGCACAAGCTGGAATCAAGATTGCCAGGAGAAATATCAATAACCTCAGATATGCAGATGACACCACTCTTATGGCAAAAAGTGAAGAAGAACTAAAGAACTAAAGAGCCACTTTAAAGAGCCTTTAAAGTGAAAGAAGAGAGTGAAAAAGTTGGCTTAAAACTCGATATTCAGAAAACTAAGATCATGGTCCATTTCCATCACTTCACGGCAAATAGAACAATGGAAATAGTGAGAGACTTTATTTGGGGCGGGGGGCTCCAAAATCACTGCAGATGGTGACTGAAGCCATGAAATTAGAAGAAGCTTGCTCCTTGGGAGAAAAGCTATGACCGACCTGGAAAGCATGTTAAAAAGCAGAGACATTACTTTGCCAACAAAGGTCCATCTAATCAAAGCTATGGTTTTTCCAGTAGTCACGTATGGGTGTGAGAGTTGGACTATAAAGAAAGCTGAGCACTGAAGAATTGATGCGTTTGAACTGTGGTGTTGGAGAAGGCTCTTGAGAGTCCCTTGGACTGCAAGGAGATCCAACCAGTCCATCCTAAAGGAAAGCAGTCTTGAGTATTCACTGGAAGGGCTGATGCTGAAGCTGAAACTCTCATACTTTGTCCACCTGATGTGAAGAACTGACTCATTGGACAAGACCCTGATGCTGGGCAAGATTGAAGGCGGGAGGAGGAGGGGACAACAGAGGATGATATGGTTGGATGGCATCACTGACTCAATGGACATGAGTTTGAATAAGCCCTGGGAGTTGGTGATGGACAGGGAAGCCTGGCGTGCTGCAGTCCATGGGGTTGCAAAGAGTCAGACACAACTGAGTGACTGAACTGAACTGAAGATTAAGAGTGATGATAACATTTATCTAACAATTAGTAGCTGAATATGTCACAATGATAGCTATTGGAAAAAAATGTCTTAAAATATATTAGAAAAATATAGTGAAGTGGAATTTATTCAATAAATACATAGTAAAATAGAATATGTGCCACAAAACTACTTTTTAAGTATCAAAATAATTTGAAATGCCAAGGATATTTTGTATATAGCAAATTCTCAGAGATGGCATGAATTGCATTTTAGGAATGATGTATTCAATCCAATTTATGTGCACTTGTTAGATAACCCTGAGTCCTTTTTTCCAATCTGTAAAATAGCATCATATTTGAAGCCACTGGCAGGATTCCAGTCAAAGTCTCTGTATAATGAAGTGCTTGAGAATTGAGAAGTCTGTCTGAGAGCATTCTCTTATTCTTAAAGGATCTATCGTATCACGAGTGTTCCCATCCTCTAATACAAGAGACTGTGTCTCACTGAGGTCTACAGTGAATGAGTCTGCATATCAGAACCTGGATCGATTCTGTAGCAAAATTAGAAATGAATTGCCCAAACCTAATTCCATGCTGGCTCAGTGGTAAAGCACCCAACTGCCAACGCAGGAGACATGGGTTGGGGCCTTGAGTCAGAAAGATCTCCTAGAGAAGGCAATGGCAGCCCACTCCAGTATTCTTGTCTGGAAAATTCCATGAACAGAAGAGACTGGCAGGCTACAGTCGATGAACTTACCAAAGAAGTGAACACAACTTAACAACTGAACAATAGCAACAAAAGAATCCAAGAAGCAAAATGTTTGATCAAGACCTTGGCCAGAAATGAAGCTTAAATAATTTCAAGGGGAACCCAGGACTCAAAAGGTAGTTTCATATTGGTACTGGTAGGAAAGGGAATCCCATTTGCTGCATAATTCCAGAAAACAACCCTGTAAAGACCAGGTGAGATGGAGTTTCATGGCAACAGTAAGGCCTGGAAAAGTAGTCAAGAATTTATAATTACACAAGTGTGCTGTGTGTTCAGTTGCTCAGTCGTGTCTAGCTTTTTGTGACCCATGGACTGTAGCCCACCAGGCTTCACTGTCCATGGGATTTTCCAGGCAAGAAAGCTGTAGTGGGTTCCCATTTCCTCCTCCAGGGGATCATTCCAACCCAGGGATTAGATCCACATCTCCTACATTGGCATGTGGAGTCTTCACCATGACTTCCCTGGGAAGCCCCATAATTACATGATCTCTGGAAAATCAATGAAGCCTATCCAAATTACAAAAATCAGCTTTTCTGACTCTTTTTGTTCATCAATTCACAGATAAATTTCAAAGTTATACTGACTTTCACATCTGACACCCAACTTCAGGTAACTTTGGTATTTGTTTGTTTTCTCTATAATCTTGCAATGAGTCACAAATAACACACCTTGCCCTGCATGATTGCCATTTGTTAAAATGGAAGACAAACCATCTAACTTTGCAAAATAAAAAGAAAAATTAGGAACAGGTACAAAAGTCCTACTGGTTTGCTTCCACCATGATGATACTGCCTCAGTTTCTCATGGGAGGATAAGGTAAGGTTTCTCTGAATCACGCTCCTCAAACAGCAAAATCTGAATTCTTTTCATTAATGTCAGTGGACAGAAAAGTCACCCTTGTCTGAACCTATTGTGTTAATGTAAGAAACTCAAACATAAAATTTTTCAAATTAAGCAGATTTTTTTAAACTATAAGGCAATTAAATGCCTTGTTTTAAATGCATTTGTCAATGAAATTACCTATGATTTTAAAAAGTAATGGACATGAGTTTGTGCAAACTCCAGGAGATAATGAAGGACAGGGAAGCCTGGTGTGCTGCAGTCCATGGGGTCACAAAGATTTGGACACAACTTAGCAACTGAACAACATCAACAACAGCAAAGTATCTCAAGCTAACTCAGACAAAAATAAAGCCTCACATTGAATTTTAATAAAATGAGTATCAATCTTGAGCTATTCGGAAATTTTGACTAAGCTATACATTGCTTAAAAACATAAGTTAACATGGAATTGTGTTGATTGAATATTGCTGGCTGCCCATAATTTATCCCACAAATAGTGAGTCAAGCCAGAGACTTAGGCAGTAAAGATTTGTTCCAGTTTATGCTCACAAATGTTGGAGACTATAAAATTCAAGGCACAGTGTTAAGTATTTGGCCACTGGCCATGTCAACAATACGTTATATAAACTGCTTTTAACGTCCAGTGAGAAAGTAAACTATTGGGCAGATAGCAAGACAGGATTCAAATGACCATGCTACAGTAAACCTGTAACTCTATGAATGTCTATGAAGATGTACAAGGCCTTCTAGAACTAACACCCCAAAAAGATGTCCTCTTCATTATAGGGGACTGGAATGCAAAAGTAGGAAGTCAAGAGATAACAGGCAAATTTGGCCTTGGAGTACAAAATGAAGCAGGTGAAAGGCTAACAGAGTTTTGCCAAGAGAACACACTGGCCATAGCAAACACCCTCTTCTGACAACACTCTACACATGGACGTCACCAGATGGTCAATACTGAAATCAGATTGATCATATTCTTTGCAGCCAAAGATGGAGAAGTTCTATGCAGTCAGCAAAAACAAGACTGGGAGCTGACTGTGGCTCAGATCATGAAGTCCTTGTTGCCAAATTCAGACTGAAATTGAAGAAAGTAGGGAAAACCACTAGACCATCCAGGTATGACCTAAATCAAATCCCTTACAATTATACAGGGGAAATGAGAAATGGATTTAAGATTAGATCTGATGGACAGAGTGCCTGAAGAACTATGAATGGAGGTTCATGACATTGTACAGAAGCCAGTGGTCATGACCATCCCCATGGAACAGAAATGCAAAAAGGCAAAATGATAGTCTGACAAGGCTTTACAAACAGCTGAGAAAAAAGAGAGGTAAAAGGCAAAGGAGAAAAGGAAAGATAGATGCATTTGAATGCAGAGTTCCAAAGAATAGCAAGGAGAGATAAGAAAGCCTTCTTCAGCGATCAATGCAAAGAAATAGAGGAAAACAACAGAATGGGAAAGACTAGGGATCTCTTAAAGAAAATTAGAGATACCAAGGGAACATTTCATGCAAAGATGGGCTCGATAAAGGACAGAAATGGTATGGACCTAACAGAAGCAGAAGATATTAAGAAGAGATGGCAAGAATACACAGAAGAACTGTACAAAAAAGATCTTCACGACTCAGATAATCACGATGGTGTGATCACTGACCTAGAGCCAGACATCCTGGAATGTGAAGTCAAGTGGGCCTTAGAAAGCATTACTATGAACAAAGCTAGTGGAGGTGATGGAATTCCAGTTGAGCTATGTCAAATCCTGAAAGATGATGCTGTGAAAGTGCTGCACTCAATAGGCCAGCAAATTTGGAAAACTCAGCAGTGGCCACAGGACTGGAAAAGGTCCGTTTTCATTCCAATTCCTAAGAAAGGCAATACCAAAGAATGCTCAAACTACCACACAATTGCACTCATCTCACACGCTAGTAAAGTACTGCTCAAAATTCTCCAAGCCAGGCTTCAGTAATATGTGAACCGTGAACTTCCTGATGTTCAAGCTGGTTTTAGAAAAGGCAAAGGAACCAGAGATCAAATTTCCAACATCCTCTGGATCATACAAAAAGTAAGAGAGTTCCAGCAAAACACCTACTTTTGTTTTATTGACTATGCCAAAGCCTTTGACTGTGTGAATCACAATAAACTGTGGAAAATTCTTCAAGAGATGGGAATACCAGACTACCTGACCTGCATCCTGAGAAATATGTATGCAGGTCAAGAAACAACAGTTAGAAGTTTACATGGAAACACAGACTGGTTCCAAATCAGGAAAGGAGTACTTCAAGGCTGTATATTGTCACCCTGCTTATTTAACTTATATGCAAAGTACATCATGTGAAATGCCAGGCTGGATAAAGCACAAGCTGGAATCAAAATTTCCAGGAAAAATATCAATAACCTCAGATATGAAGATGACACCACTCTTATGGCAGGAAGCAAAGAAGAACTAAAGAGCCTCTTGATGAAAGTGAAAGAGGAGAGTGAAAAAAGTTGGCTTCAAACTCAACATTCAGAAAACAAAGATCATGGCATCCAGTTCCATCACTTCATGGCAAATAGATGGGGGAACGTTGGAAACAGTGACAAACTTTATTTTTGGGGGGCTCCAAAGTCACTGCAGATAGAGACTGAAGCTGTGAAATTAAAAGACACTTGCTCCTTGGAAGAAAATCTATGACCAACCTAAACAGCCATATTAAAAAGCAAAGACATTACTTTACCAACAAAGGTCCGTCTAGTCAAAGCTATGGTTTTTCCAGTAGTCATTTATGGATATGAAAGTTGGACTATAAAGAAAGCTGAGCACTGAAGAATTGATGCTTTTGAACTGTGGTGTTGAAGAAGACTCGTGAGAGTCCCTTGGACAGCAAGGAGATCAAACCAGTCCATCCTAAAGGAAATCAGTCCTGAATATTCATTGGAAGGACTGATGCTAAAGCTGAATCTCTAGTACTTTGGCCACCTAATGCAAAGAACTGACTCATTGGAAAAGACCCTGATGCTGGGAAAGATTGAAGGCAGGAGGAGAAGGGAATGACAGAGGATGAGATGTTTGGATGACATCATCGATGCAATGGACACGAGTTTGAGTAGGCTCCGGTTCTTGGTGATGGACAGGGAAGCCTGGTGTGCTGCAGTCCCTGAGGTCGCAAAGAGTCAAACATGACCGAGTGACTGAACTGAATTGAACCATGTATTTCAGGAGTGTACTTTTAGCTAAAGGCTTGTGAGAAGAAAAAAGAACGAACTACTTTTCAGAACAACAACAACAACAACAACAAAAACATGCTTTTGCAGTTGGAAAAAAAAAATCTATTTGTCAACATTGTTTCATTATATGGGACTACAGGTGGCACGTATATATGCTAAAAGGAATATACCAGTGAGGAAGAGAAAATTATTGATGTAGAAAAAAGAATATATAAAACTAGAACATTATTTTCTAATTTTTATTGTGGTGATTTGAAGCATAATAGAGAGAATATTATTTCATAAACCTCCACATATTTAGCAACCAGCTTTACGAATTATGGACATATTGTCAGTCTTGTATATTGGTCACCACCCCTGTATTTTTCTTGTGTAGTATTTGTTCAGGATTTATTTAATTAATCTTTGCTGGAGTGTTTAAAGCAAATTCTACACATCATATCATTTCTACACTGAAACTTCTGTATGTATTTTAATTGAAAAAATATTAAATTTTACACCACAACATGCCATTAATCTACCTAACAAATTTGACCTTAAATCACTTAGTATTATTTGAATCTTATTTATTTTTTTTTATTTTATTTTTAAACTTTACATAATTGTATTAGTTTTGCCAAATATCAAAATGAATCCATCACAGGTATACATGTGCTCCCCATCCTGAACCCTCCTCCCTCCTCCATCCCCATACCATCCCTCTGGGTCTTCCCAGTGCACTAGCCCCAAGCATCCAGTATCGTGCATTGAACCTGGACTGGCATCTCGTTTCATATATGATATTTTACATGTTTCAATGCCATTCTCCCAAATCTTCCCACCCTCTCCCTCTCCCACAGAGTCCATAAGACTGTTCCACACATCAGCGTCACTTTTGCTGTCTCGTACACAGGGTTATTGTTATCATCTTTCTAAATTCCATATATATGCGTTAGTATACTGTATTGGTGTTTTTCCTTCTGGCTTACTTCACTCTGTATAATAGGCTCCAGTTTCTTCCACCTCATTAGAACTGATTCAAATGAATTCTTTTTAATGGCTGAGTAATACTCCATTGTGTATATGTACCACAGCTTTCTTATCCATTCATCTGCTGATGGACATCTAGGTTGCTTCCATGTCCTGGCTATTATAAACAGTGCTGCGATGAACACTGGGATACACGTGTCTCTTTCCCTTCTGGTTTCCTCAGTGTGTATGCCCAGCACTGGGATTGCTGGATCATAAGGCAGTTCTATTTCCAGTTTTTTAAGGAATCTCCACACTGTTCTCCATAGTGGCTGTACTAGTTTGCATTCCCACCAACAGTGTAAGAGGGTTCCCTTTTCTCCACACCCTCTCCAGCATTTATTATTTGTAGACTTTTGGATCGTGGCCATTCTGACTGGTGTGAAATGGTACCTCATAGTGGTCTTGATTTGCATTTCTCTGATAATGAGTGATGTTGAGCATCTTTTCATGTGTTTGTTAGCCATCTGTATGTCTTCTTTGGAGAAATGTCTATTTAGTTCTTTGGCCCATTTTTTGATTGGGTTATTTATTTTTCTGGAGTTGAGCTGTAGGAGTTGCTTGTATATTTTTGAGATTAGTTGTTTGTCAGTTGCTTCATTTGCTATTATTTTCTCCCATTCTGAAGGCTGTCTTTTCACCTTGCTGATAGTTTCCTTTGATGTGCAGAAGCTTTTAAGGTTAATTAGGTCCCATTTGTTTATTTTTGCTTTTATTTCCAATATTCTGGGAGGTGGGTCATAGAGGATCCTGCTGTAATGTATGTCAGAGAGTGTTTTGCCTATGTTCTCCTCTAGGAGTTTTATAGTTTCTGGTCTTATGTTTAGATCTTTAATGCATTTTGAGTTTATTTTTGTGTATGGTGTTAGAAAGTGTTCTAGTTTCATTCTTTTACAAGTGGTTGACCAGTTTTCCCAGCACCACTTGTTAAAGAGATTGTCTTTAATCTATTGTATATTCTTGCCTCTTTTGTCAAAGATAAGGTGTCCATATGTGCGTGGATTTATCTCTGGGCTTTCTATTTTGTTCCATTGATCAATATTTCTGTCTTTGTGCCGGTACCATACTGTCTTGATAACTGTGGCTTTGTAGTAGAGCCTGAAGTCAGGTAGGTTGATTCCTCCAGTTCCATTCTTCTTTCTCAAGATCGCTTTGGCTATTCGAGGTTTTTTGTATTTCCATACAAATTGTGAAATTATTTGTTCTAGCTCTGTGAAGAATACTGTTGGTAGCTTGATAGGGATTGCATTGAATCTATAGATTGCTTTGGGTAGTATACTCATTTTCACTATATTGATTCTTCCAATCCATGAACATGGTATATTTCTCCATCTATTAGTGTCCTCTTTGATTTCTTTCACCAGTGTTTTATAGTTTTCTATATATAGGTCTTTAGTTTCTTTAGGTAGATATATTCCTAAGTATTTTATTCTTTCCGTTGCATGGTGAATGGAATTGTTTCCTTAATTTCTCTTTCTGTTTTCTCATTATTAGTGTATAGGAATGCAAGGGATTTCTGTGTGTTGATTTTATATCCTGCAACTTTACTATAGTCATTGATTAGTTCTAGTAATTTTCTGGTGGAGTCTTTAGGGTTTTCTATGTAGAGATCATGTCATCTGTAAATAGTGAGAGTTTTACTTATTTTCCAATTTGGATTCCTTTTATTTCTTTTTCTGCTCTGATTGCTGTGGCCAAAACTTCCAAAACTATGTTGAATAGTAATGGTGACAGTGGGCACCCTTGTCTTGTTCCTGACTTTAGAGGAAATGCTTTCAATTTTTCACCATTGAGGATAATGTTTGCTGTGGGTTTGTCATATATAGCTTTTATTATGTTGAGGTATGTTCCTTCTATTCCTGCTTTCTGGAGAGTTTTTATCATAAATGGATGTTGAATTTTGTCAAAGGCTTTCTCTGCATGTATTGAGATAATCATATGGTTTTTATTTTTCAATTTGTTAATGTGGTGTATTACATTGATTGATTTGTGGATATTGAAGAATCCTTGCATCCCTGGGATAAAGCCCATTTGGTCATGGTGTGTGATGTTTTTAATGTGTTGTTGGATTCTGATTGCTAGAATTTTGTTAAGGATTTTTGCATCTATGTTCATCAGTGATATTGGCCTGTAGTTTTCTTTTTTTGTGGGATCTTTGTCAGGTTTTGGTATTAGGGTGATGGTGGCCTCATAGAATGAGTTTGGAAGTTTACCTTCCTCTGCAATTTTCTGGAAGAGTTTGAGCAGGATAGGTGTTAGCTCTTCTCTAAATTTTTGGTAGAATTCAGCTGTGAAGCCGTCTGGACCGGGGCTTTTGTTTGCTGGAAGATTTTTGATTACAGTTTCAATTTCCGTGCTTGTGATGGGTCTGTTAAGATTTTCTATTTCTTCCTGGTCGAGTTTTGGAAAGTTGTACTTTTCTAAGAATTTGTCCATTTCTTCCACGTTGTCCATTTTATTGGCATATAATTGTTGATAGTAGTCTCTTATGATCCTTTGTATTTCTGTGTTGTCTGTTGTGATCTCTCCATTTTCATTTCGAATTTTGTTGATTTGATTTTTCTCCCTTTGTTTCTTGATGAGTCTGGCTAATGGTTTGTCAATTTTATTTATCCTTTCAAAGAACCAGCTTTTGGTTTTGTTGATTTTTGCTATGGTCTCTTTTGTTTCTTTTGCATTTATTTCTGCTCTAATTTTTAAGATTTCTTTCCTTCTACTAACCCTGGGGTTCTTCATTTCTTCCTTTTCTAGTTGCTTTAGGTGTAGAGTTAGGTTATTTATTTGACTTTTTTCTTGTTTCTTGAGGTGTGCCTGTATTGCTATGAACTTTCCCCTTAGGACTGCTTTTACAGTGTCCCACAGGTTTTGGGTTGTTGTGTTTTCATTTTCATTCGTTTCTATGCAAATTTTGATTTCTTTTTTGATTTCTTCTGTGATTTGTTGGTTATTCAGCAGCGTGTTGTTCAGCCTCCATATGTTGGAATTTTTAATAGTTTTCCTCCTGTAATTGAGATCTAATCTTACTGCATTGTGGTCAGAAAAGATGCTTGGAATGATTTCTATTTTTTTGAATTTACCAAGGCTAGATTTATGGCCCAGGATGTGATCTATCCTGGAGAAGGTTCCATGTGCGCTTGAGAAAAAGGTGAAATTCATTGTTTTGGGATGAAATGTCCTATATATATCAATTAGGTCTAACTGGTCTATTGTATCATTCAAAGTTTGTGTTTCCTTGTTAATTTTCTGTTTAGTTGATCTATCCATAGGTGTGAGTGGGGTATTAAAGTCTCCCACTATTATTGTGTTATTGTTAATGTCTCCTTTCATACTTATTAGCATTTGTCTTACATACTGTGGTGCTCCCATGTTGGGTGCATATATATTTATAATTGTTGTATCTTCTTCTTGGATTGATCCTTTGATCATTATGTAGTGACCTTCTTTGTCTCTTTTCACAGCCTTTGTTTTAAAGTCTATTT
This sequence comes from Bos indicus x Bos taurus, assembly GCF_003369695.1. Classification (NCBI taxonomy): domain Eukaryota; kingdom Metazoa; phylum Chordata; class Mammalia; order Artiodactyla; family Bovidae; genus Bos; species Bos indicus x Bos taurus. The sequence continues at coordinate 4,967,991 of NC_040099.1, read as the reverse complement.
TATCTGATATGAGTATTGCTACTCCTGCTTTCTTTTGGTCCCTATTTGCATGGAAAATCTTTTTCCAGCCCTTCACTTTCAGTCTGTATGTGTCCCCTGTTTTGAGGTGGGTCTCTTGTAGACAACATATGTAGGGGTCTTGTTTTTGTATCCATTCAGCCAGTCTTTGTCTTTTGGTTGGGGCATTCAACCCATTTACGTTTAAGGTAATTACTGATAAGTATGATCCCGTTGCCATTTACTTTATTGTTTTGGGTTAGAACTTATACACCGTTTTTGTGTTTCCTGTCTAGAGAATATCCTTTAGTATTTGTTGGCGAGCTGGTTTGGTGGTGCAGAATTCTCTCAGCTTTTGCTTGTCTGAAAAGCTTTTGATTTCTCCTTCATACTTGAATGAAATCCTTGCTGGGTACAATAATCTGGGCTGTAGGTTATTTTCTTTCATCATTTTAAGTATGTCTTGCCATTCCCTCCTGGAAGAGTTTCTATTGAAAGATCAGCTGTTATCCTTATGGGAATTCCCTTGTGTGTTATTTGTTGTTTTTCCCTTGCTGCTTTTAATATTTGTTCTTTGTGTTTGATCTTTGTTAATTTGATTAATATGTGTCTTGGGGTGTTTCACCTTGGGTTTATCCTGTTTGGGACTCTCTGGGATTCTTGGACTTCGATGATTATTTCCTTCCCCATTTTAGGGAAGTTTTCAACTATTATCTCCTCAAGTATTTTCTCATGGTCTTTCTTTTTGTCTTCTTCTTCTGGAACCCCTATGATTCGAATGTTGTAGCGTTTAATATTGTCCTGGAGGTCTCTGAGATTGTCCTCATTTCTTTTAATTCGTTTTTCTTTTATCCTCTCTGATTCATTTATTTCTACCATTCTATCTTCTAATTCACTAATCCTATCTTCTGCCTCTGTTATTCTACTATTTGTTGCCTCCAGAGTGTTTTTAATTTCATTTATTGCATTATTCATTATATATTGACTCTTTTTTATTTTTTCTAGGTCCTTGTTAAACCTTTCTTGCATCTTCTCAATCCTTGTCTCCAGGCTATTTATCTGTGATTCCATTTTAATTTCAAGATTTTGGATCAATTTCACTATCATTATTCGGAATTCTTTATCAGGTAGATTCCCTATCTCTTTATTGTGGCATTTCCTCGCTGTGTGTGGGTTTGTACAGGTGGCTTGTCAAGGTTTCCTGGTTAGGGAAGTTTGTGTCGGTGTTCTGGTGGGTGGAGCTGTATTTCTTCTCTCTGGAGTGCAATGAAATGTCCAGTAATGAGTTATGAGATGTCTATGGTTTTGGGGTGACTTTGGGCAGCTTGTATCTTGAAGCTCAGGGCTGTGCTACTTTGTTGCTGGAGAATTTGCTTGGTATGTCTTGCCCTGGAACTTGTTGGCCCTTGTGTGGTGCTTGGTTTCAGTGTCGGTATGGAGGCGTTTGATGAGCTCCTGTCAATTAATGTTCCTTGGAGTCAGGAGTTCCCTGGAGTCAGGGTTTGGACTTAAGCCTCCTGCTTCCAGTTATCGGTCTTATTTTTACAGTAGTTTCAAAACTTCTCCTTCTATACAGCACCATTGATAATACATCTACATTAAAGATGAAAAGTTTCTTTACTGTGAGGGTCACTCAGAGAGGTTCACAGCGTTACATGGTGAAGAGAAGAGGGAGGAGGGAGTTAGAGGTGACCCGAATGAGATGAGGTGGAATCAATAGTGGAGAGAGTGGGGTAGCCAGTAGTCACTTCCTTATGTGCACTCCACAACTGGACCACTCAGAGATGTTCATGGAGTTATACAGAGAAGAGAAGAAGGAGGAAGGAGACAGAGGTGGCCAGAGGGATAAAAGGGGGGAATGACAAGGAGGGAGACAGATCCATCCAGTAATCAGTTCCCTAAATGTTCTCCACCATCTGGAACACACATAAACTCACAGAGTTGGGTAGAGTAGAGAGGGGTTAGGGAGGAGACACAGGCGACCTGGTGGAGAAAAAGGAGAGTCCAAAGGGAGAGAGAGCAGTCAAGCCAGTAATCTCGCTCCCTAGTGAAAAATGGGTCCTGAAGATTGGGTTCTTAAAGGTACAAAGTTGGTAACAAATACATAAAAGCAAAAATTAAAAATCTAGAGTAGAGTTTGGAATTTCAAAAATACGATGTTGAAGAAAAGAAGAAGGAAAAGAAAGAGAAAAAACGAACAAAGAAAAACAAACAAGGTTGCGAAAATTATAAAGAAAATATAGGTACAAAATCGATAACTAATACCAAAAGGCAAAAATTAAAAATCTAGAGTAGAGTTTGGAATTTCAAAAATACAATGTTAAAAAAAAAGGAAGAAGAAACATAAAGAGAGAAAACAAACAAACAAAAACAATGTCGCAAAAATTATAAAGAAAATACAGGTACAAATTTGATATCAAATACCAAAAAGCATAAATATAAAATCTAGAGTAGAGTTTGGAATTTCACATATACAATGTTATATAAAAGAAGAAGAGAATGAAACAGAAAAAAAAAAAAAAGTCACAGAAATTATAAAAAAAAACCTGTAGGTACAATATTGATAACATATACCAAAAAGCTAAAATTAAAAAACTAGAGTAGAGTTTGGAATTTCAAAAATACAATGTTAAAGAAAAGAAGAAGAAAAAAAAAAAAAAACAAGGTCAAAAAATTATAAAATATATATATGAAGTTTGCTGAAGAAGAAAAAAATAGGGTCTTTTTTTTTTTTTTTTGCAAAGTAATAGGTTATAAAAGTGAAAATTAAAGGAACAATAGAGGACTTAAAATTTTTTTTTAATTAAAAAAAAGAAAGAAAGAAAGAATGATCGTAAAAATGGTAAAAATATATCTAGGACTTTCTCTGGTTTTGTTGTATTGTGGGTTCAGTTCATTTTTGGCTAGTTCCTTGGTCCGACTTATATTTCTCAAGATCTATAGGCCCCTTCCTATGTAGTCCGTAGTAACCACGGGGTTTTAATCTATTGCCTGTAGCTTCCAAGGCATTTCCCTCTGTTATAACTTCTTCTGTTTGCTGGTCTCTTCAGTGTCTGGCTTCCGCCCTGACACAAAGGGGACGGTGGGGGAAACTTCTTTTTTTTTTTTTTAGGCTCACTTGTTCAGTCGCGCTGTGGGGAGGGAGGGAGGGATGCTGCAAACAAATAACACTGGCGTGCGCTCGCAGTGCCTCAGCCACACTGGGTCTGCCCCGACTCACGGCGCGTGTAGCCTCCCTGCCCACACTGCTCGGGCTCTAGGTTGTTCCGCCGGGAACAATCCGAGGCCGGCCCTGGGCTGCATGCACCTCCCATGTCCAAGCCGCTCAGGTTCAGGCACTCGGGTAGTCCTCAGAGGCGCAGACTCAGTTGGGCCTGCATTTTGTGCTCTTCCCAGGTCCGAGCAGCTCAGGTGATGAGGTGTTTGGCGAACGCCAATGCTGCGACTTATCACCTCCCCGCCACTCGGTTATCTGGGTGTAAAACCGGCGCACCTTCTCAGGCAGATGTTGACTGTCCAAACCCCCCCCAAGAAGTTTTAGTTAGCAAAGAAGCCTGCTTACAGTTTTATAGATAATGTCTCTCTGGGGCTGCGATTGCCCCCTTCCGGCTCTGGTTGCCTGTCACCGGAGGGGGAAGGTCTGCAGCCGGCTATCTCTGTTCAGTTCTTTGTTCCGTGCGCGGGCCTGGCGGTGTCTTAGGTTGGGGCTGGCTTTTCGCGTGGTAGATATCCCACAGTCTGGTTTGCTAGCCCAAATTATTTCGCTCAGATAGCGCTCAGGGTATTCAGGCCAGATTCTTACTCTAAGCGATGCAGCCGGCGCCGCGCCTCCCTGCCCAGCCCCCGCTTGCTAATGGCGTGTGCAGGCGTCTGCGCTGCTTCTCCGCTGGGGGAGTTACCGTAGGGCTCGCAATCTGCGAGTTTTAATTTTTTATTTTTTCTCCCTGTTATGTTGCCCTCTGTGCTTCCAAAGCTCGGCACAGATTTGGCAGTGAGAAGGTTTCCTGGTGTTTGGAAACTTCTCTCTTTTTAAGACTCCCTTCCCGGGACGGAACTCCATCCCTCCCTCTTTTGTCTCTTTTTTTGTCTTTTATATTTTTTCCTACCTCCTTTCGAAGAGTTGGGTTGCTTTTCTGGGTGCCTGATGTCCTCTGCCAGCATTCAAAAGTTGTTTTGTGGAATTTACTCGACGTTTAAATGCTCTTTTGATGAATTTGTGGGGGAGAAAGTGTTCTCCCCGTCCTACTCCTCCGCCATCTTGGCTCCTCCTCCTGAATCTTATTTAATATTTTGTGCATGTTCAGATGTTTCCTGTTGATGCACCAATTGTTTGTATTAGTATAGATATTTAATTCTGAATTTAAATAAGGCCTATGTGTTCATTTTGATTACTGTATCTCCTAAATCTAATTTATGCTCCAGCATTTCCCCTTTTCATTTTCTTTTACCATTAGCAGTTTAGAAAATCAGTTTAAGATGGTCTGGACCCAAACTCACAGTGTCTCTGAGGTCTGCCTGTAACAGCAATTCAGACACACAGAATAGACATTTCTAGCTGCCTATGTATATCCCCAGCTTATTCTGGACAAAGATAAGCATGCTGGTGGTTTAGTTGCTCAGTCAAGTCTGACTCTTGCAGCACCATGAACTGTATGTAGCCTTCCAGGCTCCTCTGTCCATGAAATTATGGACAAGAATACTGGAGTGGGTTGCCATTTCCTTCTCCATGATAAGCGTATTGCATTCAATTCCCCCTTGTTTCTTTCTTTCTTTCTTTCTTTTTTTTTTATTATTATTAGCTTCAAACTCTTCATTCCATAGATTCAAATCACTGTGTCTTACATGCCTGCTACCTACAAAATCGGAAGCACCTGCTTAGCTTAGAACTATCCTAAGCCATTTGTTTCTAACCTTATACTGTTTCCCTTTGTCACAGAGAAGCATAATTAAATTCTCTAAGTCCTGAACAAGATAGATTCAAATATCACAGAATGTAAGTCTCGACTATGAACAACATGATCAGATAATATGACCGTATATCACACAAGTATCTTAAACTTGTCACTGTTTCCTTTTCACAACAAAATATATGAGTTTATTTTTATACTATCTTTAAAGCTACATGGCGGAGAAGACAATGGCACCCCACTCCAGTACTCTTGCCTGGAAAATCCCATGGATGGAGGAGCCTGGTGGGCTGCAGTCCATGGGGTCGAGAAGAGTCGGACACGACTGAGTGACTTCACTTTCACTTTTCACTTACCTGCATTGGAGAAGGAAATGGCAACCCACTCCAGTGTTCTTGCCTGGAGAATCCCAGGGACAGGGGAGCCTGGTGGGCTGGCGTCTATAGGGTCACACAGAGTCAGACACGACTGAAGCGACTTAGCAAAGCTACATGGATAATTAATATAGAAAATGTCTGATGCATTTTATACATATGGAAAATGAGTTATAAATGAACATGTTGCTAGATAATGTGGGCAATTTCCATGCCTATTTCCAAAGGAGTTTAAAAACTACATTTGTTTGGGACTTCCCTGGCATTCCAGTGGTTAGGACTCCCCTCCACTCTCCCAGTGCAGGGGACATGAGTTCAGTCCCTCATTTGGGAACTAAGATCTCATAGGCTGCACTATGCAACCAAAAAAAAAAAAAACCCTCAACCCCTCCCCCCCAAAAATTATGATTATGTTTGGTTGAAAGAAGCTAGCTTATCACTTGAATTACACTCTAAATTTTCCATGGAAGAGCCTCAGTTTAGTTTTAAAACTCGTCTTCTGAAATTCTATATTCAGGATGGTTGGGGTCTCGCCATTTCTGGAATGACAAGATATATGCAGATAGCACATGAAGCATCTGGTCTTTTTTCCTAACTCTTAATTCATTCCATATTCTCAAGCAGAGCCATAAAAGTTGCAAATAATAATTTTGCTTCCAGAATATATTAAATACCTGTAAGAATTTGACTTTACAGTTCCTCAGATGGCTAAAGTCAACATTCTAAACATGGTAGGTATTTAGAGGGTATATCAAACTTTTAAATTTCATTTAAAAATTTTAAAGAACAGTGATTTGTAACTATCATCCCAGTCAGTTGCCACTGTGATTGGTTCAGGGATGGGCAGGAATCTGAGGTCTCCCCCTCACCTCTCATCCATGGAAAAATTGTCTTCCACAAAACTGGTCCCTGGTGCCAAAAATGTTGGGGACCACTGTCTTAGATCCCTGACCAATCCTTTGATGGGCCTGGAAATCCCACAAAGAAATGTTTGGAGTTGCCCAGTCTGATCTGAAACACAAAAAGTTGATTCACTGTCCACCCACCTCCATCCCAGGCCAGACTATCCTGGGGAGGGAGAAAAAAACCAAGAACAGACAAATAAGACACAGGTAATGTCCATGCTGTATTATCAATGACCTACTTATGGCTTTGCTGCCCAAAGAGAGCTTTGTAGGCAATCGCTGGTTAATCTAAAGGCCTCAGTTCCTGTAAGGAATAGTTTACATGTTAGAGGAACCTGGACACTTATGAGGCTGAATTCTTGGGGAAACAGGAATTTGGGGGTCATCAGCATGTCCATGTGCGGGGGATGGGAGGTGCCAGAGGACCAACAAACCATGACTTGTGATTTCCAGGCATTCGGGGCTGAACATTTGACAGCATCCCAACTTTGAACACATCCCAGATTGGTGGTGGTGGAGGGGGAGCAGAGAATTAGTGGGAAATGATAGTTTAGATGTTGGTTAAATAAACCCTAGATTGTTCAGTGGAATCTCCAAATATAAAATATCTCTTAGGCAAACTTACATGACATATTGGAATATCAACAATATTGATATTAGAGTATCAGGGCTTCCCTGGTGGCTTAGCTGATAAAGAACCCACCTGCCAATGCAGGAGACTCAAGAGACACAAGTTCAATCCCTGGGTCAGGGAGATCCTCTGGAGAAAGATATGGCAACCTGCTCCAGTATTCTTGACTGAAAAATTCCATGAACAGAACAGTGGGCTACAGTCCATGGGGTTGCTACAGTCCTCGGACACAACTGAGCATGCGTGCTGAATAAAGGAGTATCAATAATAAAGTGAAAACCTGAGGACCCAGTAGAATCAGAGACATGGAAGGGGACATAACCATTGCTTAATTAACACTGTACATTAGAATAGTCCAGGGGACCTAGGGAACTCTGGCTTGTGGAGTTCCAAATAGCTGTGGAACCTGGAGATTTCAGTCTGGTAGGGGGCATGGGAACACAATTGTCCATTAGCAGTAAGACTGACATCAAAGAAGTGAGGGAGCACACTGCTCAGCTAGGTTGCTGTGGAGATGCCAGAGGCCGCATTCAGTTATGCTCTCAGAACAATATGATTAATTCCAGAGAAGGAGAAACTTGAAGTGTAACCAAGCTTGGTGAACTGGGAGAAGCTGAATGAGCCACCAAGGTAACCAGAACCTAAAGCCTGAAGGAAACCAGTTATGATGACAACAACTTTCTATAACCAATTGACAGAGACAAAATATATCAAACCAATAATAAACTATGGGCAAATGCTTATACTACCTCAAAGTACATAGCTATAAATTTACGTGAATTGTCCCCCCACTTGGAGCTAGCGTTCCCTGGGAAATCGCCCTTGAGGGTTTGCCTATTTGGAATGCACATGCTTTATTTTAAGCTTCCTTGTCCACTGGAAGGCCTCAACGACAAGAGTAATTACACTGCATGTCCATTTGTTGAAAGGATTGTCAAGAGAAACCTCAATACAACTGTGATTACATTCCTTACCTCCAAAAATCTCAAGCTTGTTGATCAGATTAATAATGAAAGGCGGCAGCTTCACCAAAGAAATCTCCTGACTCATGGGCACGAAATAAATCACCATCCAGAGCAGCTCAGATTCTTGAGACAATAAAGGAAGGGAAGAGACAGTTTTTTTAAGCTATGTGAACACACTTTTACTCCTCCTTTTCTATGTCCTCCATAGTTTTGAACTGTCTTTTGTTGTCTAAAAATATGGGGGGAAACATGTTTCTCCTTTGTTGTTGCTGTTGTGTTAATAGTTAAGTCGTGTCCGACTCTTTTGTGACCCCATGGACTATACCCCACCAGGTTTGTCTGTCCAGGAAAGAATACTGGAATGGGGTGCCATTCCCTTCCCCAGGAGGTCTTCCCACCCCAGAGATCTAACTGAACCTCCCGCATCTCCTGCATTGGCAGGTGGATTCTTTACCACTGAGCCATCTGGAAAACCAACCAAAGCAACAGAGATTCTCAGGAGAACAATAAAGGAAGGTAGAAGATGATTTTTAAGCTGTTTGAGTATACTTGTACTCTTTTTACACATTCTCCATAATTTTGAATTTCCTTTTGTTGTCTAAAAATATAGGGGGGAACATTTTTATCCTTTAGTTTTTTTAAAAAACAATTTATCTCTTTAATGTTGACTTTTTAAAATTTTATTTTATTTTTAAACTTTACAAATTGTATTAGTTTTGCCAAATATCAAAATGAATCCGCCACAGGTAGACATGTGTTCCCCATCCTGAACCCTCCCCCCTCCTACCTCCCCATACCCTCCCTCTGGGTCATCCCAGTGCTCTAGCCCCAAGCATCCAGTATCGTGCATTGAACCTGGACTGGCAATTCGTTTCATACATGATATTATACATGTTTCAATGCCATTCTCCCAAATCTTCCCACACTCTCCCTCTCCCACAGAGTCCATAAGACTGTTCTATACATCAGTGTCTCTTTTGCTGTCTCGTACACAGGGTTATTGTTAGCATCTTTCTAAATTTCATATGTATGCGTTAGTATACTGTATTGGTGTTTTTCTTTCTGGCTTACTTCACTCTGTATAATAGGCTCCAGTTTCATCCACCTCATTAGAACTGATTCAAATGAATTCTTTTTAATGGCTGAGTAATACTCCATTGTGTATATGTACCACCGCTTTCTTATCCATTCATCTGCTGATGGACATCTAGATTGCCTCCATGTCCTGGCTATTATAAACAGTGCTGCGATGAACATTGGGGTACACGTGTCTGTTTCCCTTCTGGTTTCCTCAGTGTGTATGCCCAGCACTGGGATTGCTGGATCATAAGGCAGTTCTATTTCCAGGTTTTTAAGGAATCTCCACACTATTCTCCATAGTGGCTGTACTAGTTTGCATTCCCACCAACAGTGTTAAGAGGGTTCCCTTTTCTCCAAACCCTCTCCAGCATTTATTGCTTATAGACTTTTGGATCGCAGCCATTCTGACTGGTGTGAAATGGTACCTCATAGTGGTTTTGATTTGCATTTCTCTGATAATGAGTGATGTTGAGCATCTTTTCATGTGTTTATTAGCCATCTGTATATCTTCTTTGGAGAAATGTCTATTTAGTTCTTTCCATTTTTTGATTGGGTCATTTATTTTTCTGGAGTTGAGCTGTAGGAGTTGCTTGTATATTTTTGAGATTAGTTCTTTGTCAGTTGCTTCATTTGCTATTATTTTCTCCCATTCTGAAGGCTGCCTTTTCACCTTGCTAATAGTTTCCTTTGATGTGCAGAAGCTTTTAAGGTTAATTAGGTCCCATTTGTTTATTTTTGCTTTTATTTCCAATATTCTGGGAGGTGGGTCATAGAGGATCCTGCTGTGATGTATGTCAGAGAGTGTTTTGCCTATGTTCTCCTCTAGGAGTTTTATAGTTTCTGGTCTTACATTTAGGTCTTTAATCCATTTTGAGTTTATTTTTGTGTATGGTGTTAGAAAGTGTTCTAGTTTCATTCTTTTACAAGTGGTTGACCAGTTTTCCCAGCACCACTTGTTAAAGAGATTGTCTTTAATCCATTGTATATTCTTGCCTCCTTTGTCAAAGATAAGGTGTCCATATGTGCGTGGATTTATCTCTGGGCTTTCTATTCTGTTCCATTGATCTATATTTCTGTCTTTGTGCCAGTACCATACTGTCTTGATGACTGTGGCTTTGTAGTAGAGCCTGAAGTCAGGTAGGTTGATTCCTCCAGTTCCATTCTTCTTTCTCAAGATCGCTTTGGCTATTCGAGGTTTTTTGTATTTCCATACAAATTGTGAAATTATTTGTTCTAGCTCTGTGAAGAATACCGTTGGTAGCTTGATAGGGATTGCATTGAATCTATAAATTGCTTTGGGTAGTATACTCATTTTCACTATATTGATTCTTCCAATCCATGAACACGGTATATTTCTCCATCTATTAATGTCCTCTTTGATTTCTTTCACCAGTGTTTTATAGTTTTCTTTTTTTTTCTCTTCTCTTTTTTTTATTCAATTTTAATTTAAAAAAAATTATACATGTGTTCCCCATCCTGAACCCTCCTCCCTCCTCCCTCCCCATACCATCCCTCTGGGTCGTCCCAGTGCACCAGCCCCAAGCATCCAGCATCGTGCATTGAACCTGGACTGGCATCTCGTTTCATACATGACATTTCACATGTTTCAATGCCATTCTCCCAAATCTTCCCACCCTCTCCCTCTCCCACAGAGTCCATAAGCCTGTTCTATACATCAGTGTCTCTTTTGCTGTCTCGTATACAGGGTTATCGTTACCATCTTTCTAAATTCCATATATATGCGTTAGTATACTGTATTGGTGTTTGTCCTTCTGGCTTACTTCACTCTGTATAATAGGCTCCAGTTTCTTCCACCTCATTAGAACTGATTCAAAAGTATTCTTTTTAATGGCTGAGTAATACTCCATTGTGTATATATACCACAGCTTTCTTATCCATTCATCTGCTGATGGACATCTAGGTTGTTTCCATGTCCTGGCTATTATAAACAGTGCTGCGATGAACATTGGGGTACACGTGTCTGTTTCCCTTCTGGTTTCCTCAGTGTGTATGCCCAGCAGTGGGATTGCTGGATCATAAGGCAGTTCTATTTCCAGTTTTTTAAGGAATCTCCACACTGTTCTCCATAGTGGCTGTACTAGTTTGCATTCCCACCAACAGTGTAAGAGGATTCCCTTTTCTCCCTTTTCTCCTATGTATAGGTCTTTAGTTTCTCTAGGTAGATATATTCCTAAGTATTTTGTTCTTTCCATTGCAATGGTGAATGGAATTGTTTCCTTAATTTCTCTTACTGTTTTCTCATTATTAGTGTATAGGAATGCAAGGGATTTCTGTGTGTTGATTTTATATCCTGCAACTTTACTATAATCATTGATTAGTTCTAGTAATTTTCTTGTGGAGTCTTTAGGGTTTTCTATGTAGAGGATGATGTCATCTGCAAATAGTGAGAGTTTTACTTCTTCTTTTCCAATTTGGATTCGTTTTATTTCTTTTTCTGCTCTGATTGCTGTGGCCAAAACTTCCAAAACTATGTTGAATAGTAATGGTGAAAGTGGGCACCCTTGTCTTGTTCCTGACTTTAGTGGGAATGCTTTCAATTTATCACCATTCAGGATAATGTTTGCTGTGGGTTTGTCATATATAGCTTTTATTATGTTGAGGTATGTTCCTTCTATTCCTGCTTTCTGGAGAGTTTTTATCACAAATGGATGTTGAATTTTGTCAAAGGCTTTCTCTGCATGTATTGAGATAATCATATGGTTTTTATTTTTCAATTTGTTAATGTGGTGTATTACATTGATTGATTTGCGGATATTGAAGAATCCTTGCATCCCTGGGATAAAGCACACTTGGTCATGGTATATGATCTTTTTAATGTGTTGTTGGATTCTGATTGCTAGAATTTTGTTAAGGATTTTTGCATCTATGTTCATCAGTGATATTGGCCTGTAGTTTTCTTTTTCTGTGGGATCTTTGTCAGGTTTTGGTATTAGGGTGATGGTGGCCTCATAGAATGAGTTTGGAAGTTTACCTTCCTCTGCAATTTTCTGGAAGAGTTTGAGCAGGATAGGTGTTAGCTCTTCTCTAAATTTTTGGTAGAATTCAGCTGTGAAGCCGTCTGGACCGGGGCTTTTGTTTGCTGGAAGATTTTTGATTACAGTTTCAATTTCCGTGCTTGTGATGGGTTTGTTAAGATTTTCTATTTCTTCCTGGTCGAGTTTTGGAAAGTTGTACTTTTCTAAGAATTTGTCCATTTCTTCCACGTTGTCCATTTTATTGGCATATAATTGTTGATAGTAGTCTCTTATGATCCTTTGTATTTCTGTGTTGTCTGTTGTGATCTCTCCATTTTCATTTCGAATTTTATTGATTTGATTTTTCTCCCTTTGTTTCTTGATGAGTCTGGCTAATGGTTTGTCAATTTTATTTATCCTTTCAAAGAACCAGCTTTTGGTTTTGTTGATTTTTGCTATGGTCTCTTTTGTTTCTTTTGCATTTATTTCTGCCCTAATTTTTAAGATTTCTTTCCTTCTACTAACCCTGGGGTTCTTCATTTCTTCCTTTTCTAGTTGCTTTAGGTGTAGAGTTAGGTTATTTATTTGACTTTTTTCTTGTTTCTTGAGGTGTGCCTGTATTGCTATGAACTTTCCCCTTAGGACTGCTATTACAGTGTCCCACAGGTTTTGGGTTGTTGTGTTTTCATTTTCATTCATTTCTATGCAAATTTTGATTTCTTTTTTGATTTCTTCTGTGATTTGTTGGTTATTCAGCAGCGTGTTGTTCAGCCTCCATATGTTGGAATTTTTAATAGTTTTTCTTCTGTAATTGAGATCTAATCTTACTGCATTGTGGTCAGAAAAGATGCTTGGAATGATTTCTATTTTTTTGAATTTACCAAGGCTAGATTTATGGCCCAGGATGTGATCTATCCTGGAGAAGGTTCCATGTGAGCCTGAGAAAAAGGTGAAATTCATTGTTTTGGGATGAAACGTCCTATAGATATCAATTAGGTCTAACTCGTCTATTGTATCGTTTAAAGTTTGTGTTTCCTTGTTAATTTTCTGTTTAGTTGATCTATCTATAGGTGTGAGTGGGGTATTAAAGTCTCCCACTATTATTGTGTTATTGTTAATTTCTCCTTTCATACTTGTTAGCATTTGTCTTACATACTGCGGTGCTCCCATGTTGGGTGCATATATATTTATAATTGTTATATCTTCTTCTTGGATTGGTCCTTTGATCATTATGTAGTGACCATCTTTGTCTCTTTTCACAGCCTTTGTTTTAAAGTCTATTTTATCTGATATGAGTATTGCTACTCCTGCTTTCTTTTGGTCCCTATTTGCATGGAAAATCTTTTCCAGCCCTTCACTTTCAGTCTGTATGTGTCCCCTGTTTTAAGGTGGGTCTCTTGTAGACAACATATGTAGGGGTCTTGTTTTTGTATCCATTCAGCCAGTCTGTCTTTTGGTTGGGGCATTCAACCCATTTACGTTTAAGGTAATTACTGATAAGTATGATCTCGTTGCCATTTACTTTATTGTTTTGGGTTCAAATTTATACACCATTTTTGTGTTTCCTGTCTAGAGAATATCCTTTAGTATTTGTTGGAGAGCTGGTTTGGCAATGCAGAATTCTCTCAGCTTTTGCTTGTCTGAAAAGCTTTTGATTTCTCCTTCATACTTGAATGAAATCCTTGCTGGGTACAATAATCTGGGCTGTAGGTTATTTTCTTTCATCATTTTAAGTATGTCTTGCCATTCTCTCCTGGCTTGAAGAGTTTCTATTGAAAGATCAGCTGTTATCCTTATGGGAATTCCCTTGTGTGTTATTTGTTGTTTTTCCCTTGTTGCTTTTAATATTTGTTCTTTGTGTTTGATCTTTGTTAATTTGATTAATATGTGTCTTGGGGTGTTTCACCTTGGGTTTATCCTGTTTGGGACTCTCTGGGTTTCTTGGACTTGGGTGATTATTTCCTTCCCCATTTTAGGGAAGTTTTCAACTATTATCTCCTCAAGTATTTTCTCATGGTCTTTCTTTTTGTCTTCTTCTTCTGGGACCCCTATGATTCGAATGTTGTAGTGTTTAATATTGTCCTGGAGGTCTCTGAGATTGTCCTCATTTCTTTTAATTCGTTTTTCTTTTATCCTCTCTGATTCATTTGTTTCTACCATTCTATCTTCTAATTCACTAATCCTATCTTCTGCCTCTGTTATTCTACTATTTGTTGCCTCCAGAGTGTTTTTAATTTCATTTATTGCATTATTCATTATATATTGACTCTTTTTTAAATTTCTTCTAGGTCCTTGTTAAACCTTTCTTGCATCTTCTCAATCCTTGTCTCCAGGCTATTTATCTGTGATTCCATTTTAATTTCAAGATTTTGGATCAATTTCACTATCATTATTCGGAATTCTTTATCAGGTAGATTCCCTATCTCTTCCTCTTGTTTGGTTTGGTGGGCATTTATCCTGTTCCTTTATCTGCTGGGTATTCCTCTGTCTCTTCATCTTGTTTAAACTGCTGATTTTGGGGTGTCCTTTCTGTATTCTGGCAGTTTGTGGAGTTCTCTTTATTGTGGCATTTCCTCACTGTGTGTGGGTTTGCACAGGTGGCTTGTCAAGGTTTCCTGGTTAGGGAAGCTTGTGTTGGTGTTCTGGTGGGTGGAGCTGTATTTCTTCTCTCTGGAGTGCAATGAAGTGTCCAGTAATGAGTTATGAGATGTCTGTGGTTTGGGGGTGACTTTGGGCAGCCTCTATCTTGAAGCTCAGGCCTGTGTTCCTTTGTTGGCTGGAGAATTTGCTTGGTATGTCTTGCCCTGGAACTTGTTGGCCCTTGTGTGGTGCTTGGTTTCAATGTCGGTATGGAGGCATTTGATGACCTCCTGTCAATTAATGTTCCTTGAAGTCAGGAGTTCCCTGGAGTCAGGGTTTGGATTTAAGCCTCCTACTTCCAGTTATTGGTCTTATTTTTACAGTAGTTTCAGAACTTCTCCTTCTATACAGCACCATTGATAAAACATCTACGTTAAAGATGAAAAGTTTCTCTACCATGAGGGTCACCCAGAGAGGTTCCCAGCATTACATGGAGAAGAGAACAGGGAGGAGGGAGTTAGACGTGACCCGAATGAGATGAGGTGGAATCAATAGTGGAGAGAGTGGGGTAGCCAATAATCACTTCCTTATGTGCACTCCACAACTGGACCGCTCAGAGACGTTCATGGAGTTATACAGCGAAGAGAAGACAGAGGAAGGAGACAGAGGTGGCCAGAAGGATAAAAGGGGGGAATGAAAAGGAGGGAGACAGATCCAGCCAGTAATCTTTTCCCTAAGTATTCTCCACCGTTTGGAACACATAGAAATTCACAGAGTTGGGTAGAGTAGAGAGAGGTTAGGGAGGAGACACAGGCGACCTGGTGGAGAAAAAGGAGAGTCCAAAGGGAGAGAGAGCAGTTAAGCCAGTAATCTCATTCCCTAGTGAAAAATGGGTACTGAAGATTGGGTTCTTAAAGGTACAAAATTGGTAACAAATACATAAAAGCAAAAATTAAAAATCTAGAGTAGAGTTTGGAATTTTAAAAATATGATGTTAAAGAAAAGAAGAAGGAAAAGAAAGAGAGAAAAAATGAACAAACAAAAACAAACAAGGTTGGGAAAATTATAAAGAAAATATAGGTACAAAATAGATCATTAATACCAAAAAGCAAAGTTAAAAATCTAGAGTAGAGTTCAGAATTTCAGATATACAATGTTATATAAAAGAAGAAGAGAAAGAAACAGAGAAAAAAAAAGTCACAGAAATTATAAAAAAAACTATAGGTACAAAATTGATAACAAATACCAAAAAGCTAAAATTAAAAATCTAGAGTAGAGTTTGGAATTTCAAAAATATAATGTTAAAGAAGAAAAAAAAGGTCAAAAAATTATAAAAAAAATATATATGAAGTTTGCTGAAAAAAAAAAATAGGGTCTTTTTTTTGCAAAGTAATAGGCTATAAAAGTGAAAATTAAAGGAATAAAAGAGGACTTAAACATTTTTTTTAATTAAAAAAAAAGAAAGAAAGAATGATCATAAAAATAGTAAATATATATCGAGGACTTTCTCTGGTTTTGTTGTGAGTATTGTGGATTCAGCTCATTTTTGGCTAGTTCCTTGGTCCGACTTTTATTTCTCAAGATCTATAGGCCCCTTCCTATGTAGTCGGTAGTAACCACAGGGTTTTAATCTATTGCCTGTAGCTTCCAAGGAGGTTCCCTCCGTTATAGCTTCTTCTGTTTGCTGGACTCTTCAGTGTCTGGTTTCCGCCCTGACACAACGGGGACGGTGGAGGACACTTTTTTTGTTTTTTTTTCTTTTTAGGCTCACTTGTTCAGTCGTGCTGTGGGGAGGGAGGCAGGGATGCTGCAAACAAGTAACACTGGCGTGTGCTCGCAGTGCCTCAGCCACACTGAGTCTGCCCCCGCTCACGGCGCATGTAGCCTCCCTGCCCACACTGCTCGGGCTCTAGGTTGTTCCGCCGGGGACCATCTGTGTCCGGCCCTGGGCTGCCTGCACCTCCCAGGTCCAAGCCGCTCAGGTTCACGCACTCGGGTAGCCCTCAGAGGCGCAGACTAGGTTGGGCCTGCGTTTTGTGCCCTTCCCAGGTCCGAGCAGCTCAGGTGATGAGGTGTTTGGCAAGCACGATTGCTGCGACTTATCGCCTCCCCGCCGCTCGGTTATCTAGGTGTACAACCGGGCGCACCTTCTCAGGCAGATGTTGACTGTCCAGACCCCCCCAAGAAGTTTTAGTTAGCAAAGAAGCCTGCTTACAGTTTTATAGATAATGTCTCTCTGGGGCTGCGATTGCCCCCTTCCGGCTCTGGCTGCGTGTCACCAGAGGGGGAAGGTCTGCAGCCGGCTATCTCTGTTCAGTCCTTGGTTCCGTGCGCGGGCCTGGTGGTGTCTTAGGTTAGGGCTGGCTTTTCTCGTGATAGATATCCCACAGTCTGGTTTGCTAGCCCAGATTATTTCGCTCAGATAGCACTCAGGGTATTCAGGCCAGGTCCTTACTCTAAGTGATGCAGCCCGCACCTCGCCTCCCTGTCCAGCCCCTGCTTGCTAATGGCATGTGCAGGCGTCTGCGCTGCTTCTCCGCTGGGGGAGTTACCGTAGGGCTCGCAATCTGTGAGTTTTAATTGTTTATTTATTTTTTCTCCTTGTTATGTTGCCCTCTGTGCTTCCAAAGCTCGGCACAGATTCGGCAGTGAGAAGGTTTCCTGATGTTTGGAAACCTCTCTTTTTAAGACTCCCTTCCCAGGACGGAACTCCGTCCCTCCCTCTTTTGTCTCTTTTTTTGTCTTTTATATTTTTTCCTACCTCCTTTCGAAGAGTTGGTTTGCTTTTCTGGGTGCCTGATGTCCTCTGCCGGCATTCAGAAGTTGTTTTGTGGAATTTCCTTGGCTTTTAAATGCTCTTTTGATGAATTTGTGTGGGAGAAAGTGTTCTCCCCGTCCTACTCCTCCGCCATCTTGGCTCCTCCCCCTTTAATGTTAACTTAAAAGACATTTATCAAGAATGTTCTCTGTGCCAGGCCTGTCTTAGCTATATTTACCAGGAAAATCTGAACCAAATTAGGAATCATTTCTGAGCCATCTGAGATCATCTGCCCCCCTCACTCGGGGTGTGAGGGATAAACCTCAGTCAAGGGCGTACACCCAAGAATGAGCAAAATTGCGATTACACAGGAGAAATCACAGACTATGAATTCAGATTAACAAAAGGTCACAGAGGTCACCAAGAACAAGGACAACAGAAATTGAAATGTGAAAGGGCCCCGATAGGAAGTGACACAATGGGGTGACATTGGAGCCTGTCAATACAAATGTTTTCAGACATCAGCTTCAGATACTTCAAAATCCCCCCTGGATGTTCTCTGCACGTGTTAGGGTTTCTCTGATTCTGTTCATGCTCACCTCCAGAGGCAGGTGTCCAGTGACCCAGTCCAAAGAACCCAGGAGGAGTAAATGGAAAAATAGCTGCTCAGAAGAAGGTAGCTAACTACGAGTTGTGACCTGACCGATCTACAACTGCCCCAATTTGCTGAAATATTTCTGCAAGCCTAAGAGAGGCCAATTTTCTCAGTTTTGATATTCATTCTTTGGTTGAATGTTACAATCATCTTGAGAGATTTTTAACAAATATGCAGCTGAACCTCACCCCAGAACTGCTAGAATAAACTAGAACTGATATCAGAGAACCATGCAGAAAAGCAAGAGATAATGTCTGTTATCAGAGAGCCACGGTAGTAAACTGTCTAGTTGTTCTGTAATCTCCACTGTTGCCACTGCTGCTGCTAAGTCGCTTCAGTCATGTCCGACTCTGTGCGACCCCATAGAAGGCAGCCCACCAGGCTCCCCTGTCCCTGGGATTCTCCAGGCAAGAACACTGGAGTAGGGTGCCATTTCTTTCTCCAATGCATGAAAGTGAAAAGTGAAAGTGAAGTCGCTCAGTCGTGTCTGACTCTTAGCAACCCCATGGACTGCAGCCCACCAGCCTCTTCCGTCCATAGGATTTTCCAGGCAAGAGTACTGGAGTGGGTTGATTGGATGCATATAGCCCAATGCTTTGCCTGCTTCCTGATGCAACAACCACATTATTCACCTCTGGATTTGCCATGATCCTGATCCTTAACAAACAGAAGATGTACATGGAATAATTAACAACAAAGATGGGAAAACTAAGAAAAATCTTCATTGACCAATACATTCCCCCACCAATAACTATTAGAAGTAGCCAACTAACACCAGTAATTAAACTACATTAGTGTTTATCAAATGCATTTAATAGCCTTCTCAATGAACACAAGCATTCATACAGTTCAGTTTGGAAAGTCTAGTTACACAGTTAGAGAGGCTATTCATTTTTGTCAGATCAATGACTTGGGCCCCTTATTTGCTTAAAAGGGATTGAGCAATCTATTAACTCCAAGAACGTTTCTAACAAGGAAATCTGCAATTGAAATCTAGCTTCATTTATATATAGTGTCTCAACAGGCAGAAATCTATAGTGAATAAAGTTGAGGAGCAGCAAAGCACAAACTTAATTGGAAGGAGAAACAAAATTGCCAAGAAAGTGAAATGTCCATTAATCAAGAGTGGTTCTAAATGCTGAATGGTCTTGATTTCTAGATTGATTTTGAGGTAGAGAAGACTTGGCTTCATGCTAAGGCATCCATACATGAAGCCTTCTTCTTCTGAAAATAATATAATTAGAGCTGTGGTTTGGAAACTCTAGTCTGGTTTGGTCAAAGAATAAAGAAGAAAAAAGGAGACAAGGGATTGGTTAAGAAATTATTGCAGAAATGAAGTCACAATTAAAAATGTTACAATAACATGAAAAAGGATTATGAACTGCATACCTTGTATAAAGCCATTCTTGGGGATCTTTTTATGGTAATGATAAGAGAAACAGATTGCCCAAACTTTAAATTAATGGTAAATTTCTTTTTGAGGTAATCTTATTGATAAAGAAATTAAGGGAGAAAACCATGAGATGTCTGATCCATGTTTGATTGTTTTTATGTTTCTGAAAATCATATTTCTTCTCCTATGTAGGAATCATAAACATATTTTAAAAATAAATGTCCTCCTTATTATTTGTGTAATGGCTTGTGTCAAAAAATTAACTACTGTTTGCTATTAACTACTTTTGTAACCTTTGTTACAATTTTTATTTATTACACTAATCATGTAATGCAAATGAAAGATAGTACATACATACAAGTTTTACAAAAAGACTAAATAATTAATCCTCAGGAATCCTGAGATGTGCTTTGTGATCTTCATTTCATTTATTCATTGTGCCATCAATACTAATGTCTTTGAAGTAAAATTTAAAGATATATCCTTAAATTTTATTAATTGCTTGATAAAATACATGTCCATATAAAATTTTTCTATAAAAACTAAATATATTACTAAAATATAACAAGGTTTTGTTTATTCTTTATATTCTAATAAAGGCTCTTTCAGAATGCAGTAAAAAGGGGAAAGTTAGTTTCTTCTGTAAAGAAGTGATAAACTTAACTAAGAGACAGTGTGATCCATGAGAAACTTACCTTTCTTTCTGCCTTTGTCAAAGCTACTGAAAAGTAGGAATAAGTGACCTCATCCAATAGAGGAGACTTTTAAAGTGTACTTTCTGGTAAAATGATCTCTGTTGATTCCCCATCTTTCCTTACTTTGAGGGAACCCTTCATCTACTTTCTGATTTTAATGGCAGCTGCACTATTGCCTGTGTATTCTAAATGTGTGACGACTTGCTTATTTGAAAGAGGCAGGAATGAGAGGAGAAAGGGGTTTCAATGTTAGACATTCCAAATATAAAGAGTATTGTGATCTTTAGGGCAGGAGACAGATGAAATTCTGAAAAAATAAAAATTCTGAAAAATAAAACTTTGAACTATATTGCTGGAAGTAGCAAAACTATGAAGTATGAATATATGGAATTTGAATAATACATCAAGTGAATAAACTCCTTTGGGAGGGTTACATAGGTTACAAAGGGTTTCACTTCGTTGCACCTTCTCTGTTCCACACAGTGTAAGGCACTTTACAAGTTCAATGTCTTGTTAAGTAACTGAAGGAAACATTAGCAAATGCCTTTGTATTAAGTTAAATTTATTTAGGACCATCCACTTCCAGTAATATCAAAACATATATTCTGTTATGTCTGTTAACATTTTCTTTTCACTGTCCAAGAAAGAAGGTTTATATTGATTAGGTTTCATAAATATCCTGTTAACTCTAATTTCAAAGCATGCAAACTATATGAACTGGAAGTATTGATCTTATTACTTACAAATTCCTATGTCTTGCATTATCAATTCAATTCTTGTTCTTGAGGGTTCCAAAAAATTTAGAACAATGGTGTTCTAATTCTATTATAACTTCTTACCTTTCTTTGAATAAAAAGAATGACACACAGATGCTATTTTTTTTTCTCTTATTAAAAGCTAATTAAGAAATCCCTACTGAAAACTTTACATTTAAATGCCTAGTTCTTCGGAGAGGCATATGAGTCACCCAGAATTAAGAAATGAAGTACAGCATCAATAGCCCTAAGAACTAGACAAATGTTCTTAAATCTGTGATTACTAGAAAATATAATAATTCTCTAAGGAGAAGAAATCATTCAAAACCAATGTTTAATTCCCTAAATGTGTTACTCAAGAAAGACTCAATGAGCCATGTGGAATATTTAATTATTTTATCATAAAGTACACAGTTTATGATACATTCTGAGATAATTCAGAAGAGACTTTTACCTTTCATAAGGAATAAAATTTCCATTCGTTTATCCTCTAGCTGTGTGAACAGCAATTATTAAGTCAATTTATCAAGTGATTAAATAGTATCATGTGTGATGGTGTGATAAATGGAGAAATTAAATATAAAGAGTAAAAGTATGCCTTAAACGTTAAACTTATTATTTCCTTTGGGCTAGTGTAATTAAAGTCTATGGCCAAAAATAAATAAATAAATAAATTCTGGTAAAAGCCTGATGGAAGCTAAGTTCAGAACTCATGTTTCCAATCATTTTTGCCCTTATTTTTAAAGGGAGGATCTACTTTATTTACATAGAGTAGCTGTATCATAAAATATCCCTTCTCTAATAGAGGCTTATTAAAAGAACTAATGATCTCTGCAGTGCATTTGTAAAAAAAGTTAAGTGGCATGTTCAGTGTAGACGCACAACCAGCACTCAGCCGGCAGCCACCAGTCTAACAGTAATGCTTGTCCAAGCCTCCAATCTGCTCTTGCTTAGTTGCACACTCTACGAAACATTTTGATTATTATCCTTGTGTACTAGCATTTTGAGATAAATATCTTCTCCAAAGCACTTTTATAGCATGAAATGGTTCACACAAAAACATTTTCTCCCAAAGACTTTATTTACACAATTGCTCTAAGTTCAAAAATCAATAAATCTTTACTGAAATATCTGTGTGAACGATCCACTAGATATAGGTATTAAAGGCAAATAAGACATCTGCTCTGCCATCAAAAATGACTTTATAATCTAATACAGAGTTTCTCAAAGCAGCACTACTGACATTCTTTGTCATAGAGGTCTGCCCTGTTTTGTGTAGGATGTCTAGCATCTGGAGGAGGAAATGATAATCCACTCCAGTATTCTTACCTGGAAAATCCCATGGACAGAGGAGCCTAGCAGGCTATAGTCCATGGTGTTGCAGAGTTGGACATGACCAAGTGACTGAGCACGGGCATATGTCTGGCAGCATCCATGGCTTCTACCCAACCCATGCCAGGAATATACCTCATCTCCAACTCAGATCACATCCGATCAGATCAGTCACTCAGTCGTGTTCTACTCTGCGACCCCATGAATCGCAGCACGCCAGGCCTCCCTGTCCGTCACCAACTCCCGGAGTTCACTGAGACTCACGTCGATCAAGTCAGTGATGCCATCCAGCCATCTCATCCTCTGTCATCCCCTTCTCCTCCTGCCCCCAATCCCTCCCAGCATCAGGGTCTTTTCCAATGAGTCAGCTCTTCACATGAGGTAGCCAAAGTACTGGAGTTTCAGCTTTAGCATCATTCCCTCCAAAGAAATCCCAGGGCTGATCTCCTTCAGAATGGACTGGTTGGATCTCCTTGTAGTCCAGGGGACTCTCAAGAGTTTTCTCCAACACCACAGTTCAAAAGCATCAGTTCTTCGGTGTTCAGCCTTCTTCACAGTCCAACTCTCACATCCATACATGACCAAAGGAAAAACCATAGCCTTGACTAGATGAACCTTTGTTGGCAAAGTAATATCTCTGCTTTTCAATATGCTATCTAGGTTGGTCATAACTTTCCTTCCAAGGACTAAGCCTCTTTTAATTTCATGGCTGCAGTCACCATCTGCAGTGATTTTGGAGCCCAGAAAAATAAAGTCTGCCACTGTTTCCACTGTTTCCCCATCTATTTCCCATGAAGTGATGGGACCGGATGCCATGATCTTCATTTTCTGAATGTTGAGCTTTAAGCCAACTTTTTCACTCTCCACTTTCACTTTCATCAAGAGGCTTTTGAGTTCCTCTTCACTTTCTGCCATAAGGGTGGTGTCATCTGCATATATGAGGTTATTGATATTTCTCCCGGAAATCTTGATTCCAGCTTGTGTTTCTTCCAGTCCAGCGTTTCTCATGATGTACTCTGCATATAAGTTAAATAAGCAGGGTGACAATATACAGCCTTGACAAACTCCTTTTCCTATTTGGAACCAGTCTGTTGTTCCATGTCCAGTTCTAACTGTTGCTTTCTGACCTGCATACAAATTTCTCAAGAGGCAGATCAGGTGGTCTGGTATTCCCATCTCTTGAAGAATTTTCCACAGTTTATTGTGATCCACACAGTCAAAGGCTTTGGCATAGTCAATAAAGCAGAAATAGATGTTTTTCTGGAACTCTCTTGCTTTTTCCATGATCCAGCGGATGTTGGCAATTTGACCTCTGGTTCCTCTGCCTTTTCTAAAACCAGCTTGAACATCAGGAAGTTCACGGTTCACATATTGCTGAAGCCTGGCTTGGAGAATTTTGAGCATTACTGTACTAGCGTGTGAGACGAGTACAATTGTGTGGTAGTTTGAGCATTCTTTGGTATTGCCTTTCTTAGGAATTGGAATGAAAATGGACCTTTTCCAGTCCTGTGGCCACTGCTGAGTTTTCCAAACGTGTTGGCATATTGAGTGCAGCACTTTCACAGCATCATCTTTCAGGATTTGACATAAGTCAACTGGAATTCCATCACCTCCACTAGCTTTGTTCATAGTAATGCTTTCTAAGGCCCACTTGACTTCACATTCCAGGATGTCTGGCTCTAGGTCAGTGATCACACCATCGTGATTATCTGAGTCGTGAAGATCTTTTTTGTACAGTTCTTCTGTGTATTCTTGCCATGTCTTCTTAATATCTTCTGCTTCTGTTAGGTCCATACCATTTCTGTCCTTTATCGAGCCCATCTTTGCATGAAATGTTCCTTTGGTATCTCTGATTTTCTTGAAGAGATCTCTAGTCTTTCCCATTCTGTTGTTTTCCTCTATTTCTTTGCATTGATCGCTGAAGAAGGCTTTCTTATCTCTTCTTGCTATTCTTTGGAACTCTGCATTCAGATGTTTATATCTTTCCTTTTCTCCTTTGCTTTTCACTTCTTTTCTTTTCACAGCTATTTGTAAGGCCTCCCCAGACAGCCATTTTTCTTTTTTACATTTCTTTTCCATGGGGATGGTCTTGATCCCTGTCTCCTACACAATGTCACGAACCTCATTCCATAGTTCATCAGGCACTCTATCAGATCTAGGCCCTTAAATCTATTTCTCACTTCCACTGTATAATTATAAGGGATTTGATTTAGGTCTAGTGGTTTGATTTGAATGGTCTAGTGGTTTTCCCTACTTTCTTAAATTCCAGTCTGAATTTGGCAATAAGGAGTTCATGGTCTGAGCCACAGTCAGTTCCAGGTCTTGTTTTTGCTGACTGTATAGAGCTTCTCCATCTTTGGCTGCAAAGAATATAATCAATCTGATTTCGGTGTTGACCATCTGGTGATGTCCATGTGTAGAGTCTTCTCTTGTGTTGTTGGAAGAGGGTGTTTGTTATGATCAGTGCATTTTCTTGGCAAAACTCTATTAGTCTTTGCCCTGCTTCATTCCGTATTCCAAGGCCAAATTTGCCTGTTACTCCAGGGTGTTTCTTGACTTCCTACTTTTGCATCCTGTCCCCTATAATGAAAAGGACATCTTTTTTGGGGTGTTAGTTCTAAAAGGTCTTGTAGGTCTTCATAGAACCGTTCAACTTCAGCTTCTTCAGCATTACTGGTTGGGGCATAGACTTGGATCACTGTGATATTGAATGGTTTGCCTTGGAAACGAACAGAGATCATTCTGTCATTTTTGAGATTGCATCCAAGTACTGCATTTCAGACTCTTTTGTTGACCATGATGGCCACTCCATTTCTTCTGAGGGATTCCTGCCCACAGTAGTAGATATAATGGTCATCTGAGTTAAATTCACCCATTCCAGTCCATTTCAGTTCTCTGATTCCTAGAATGTCGACATTCACTCTTGCCATCTCTTGTTTGACCACTTCCAATTTGCCTTGATTCATGGAGCTGACATTCCAGTTTCCTATGCAATATTGCTCTTTACAGCATTGAACCTTGCTTCTATCACCAGTCACATCCACAACTGGGTATTCTTTTTGCTTTGGCTCCACCCCTTCATTCTTTCTGGAGTTATTTCTCCACTGATCTCTAGTAGCATATTGGGCACCTACTGACCTGGGGAGTTTCTCTTTCAGTATCCTATAATTTTGCTATTTCATACTGTTCATGGGGTTCTCAAGGCAAAAATACTGAAGTGGTTTGCCATTCCCTTCTCCAGTGGACCACATTCTGTCAGATCTCTCCACCATGACCCGCCCATCTTGGGTTGCCCCACGGCATGGCTTAGTTTCATTGAGTTAGTTGTCTAACTAACACTAGGCTGTGGTCTTAGTGTGATTAGATTGACTAGTTTTCTGTGAGTATGGTTTCAGTGTGTTTGCCCTCTGATGCCCTCTTGCAACACCTACCGTCTTACTTGGGTTTCTCTTACCTTGGGCGTGGGGTATCTCTTCACAGCTACTCCAGCAAAGTGCAGCCATTGCTCCTTACCTTGGACGAGGAGTATCTCCTCAACGCCGCCCTTCCTGACCTTCAACTGGGATAGCTCGTCTAGGCCCTCCTGCACCCATGCAGCCACGGGTCCTTGGACGTGGGGTTGCTCCTCCCGGCCCCTGCCCCTGACCTGGGACGTGGGGTAACTCCTCTCCTCGCCTCCCCTGACCTTGGACGCCGGGTATCTCCTCCCGGCCGCCCCCCCTGACCTCAGACGCGGGGTAGCTCCTCTCGGCTGTTCCTGTGCCGTCGCAGTCTGGTACTCTCGGCCGCTGCCCCTGACCTCGGACGTGGGGTAACCCCTCTTGGCTGCCACCCTTCGGGCATCTCCAACTATGATAACCAACTATGATAACCCAAAACACCTTATCAATGTTCCCTGAGAGTCATTATAGCCTACACTTGTGAACCTCTAGTCTATCACATGAGACAAGGAAGAAATAAACTATTAAAATTCAAAACCTGTAAATGTTCAAAAGAGAAATTCTAAGTGCTGCTGGAAGAAGGGTGTGGGTACAGAGAGGAAGTGTTCTTTCTGTTCAGTTACTGAGAACCACAAAGTGGGCTGAAAAAATGGTTGGAATTTTGACAGGTAGAGAGGGGTACCTAGGGCGTCAAAGCTGCTTTAAAGCTTCCAGTGAGGAAGTCATTCAGTCTAAGTCCATGTTTGTCTCAGAGTCTTAAAGTACAAGTACTACTCAGAAAGGACCCCGATGCTGGGAAAGACTGAAGGCAGGCGGAGAAGGGGATGACATGGTTGGATGTCATCACCGACAGAATGGACGTGAGTTTGATAGTGAAGGTCAGGGAAGCCTGGCCTGCTGCAGTCCATGGAGTCACAAACAGTTGGACGTGACTGAGCAACTGAACAACAAACAGCAACAACAATTTAAAGGTTTTGTCCTACATTTTACTTCACTATGCTGTCAGTTCTGTCTTAGCTTTTATAACCATCATAGGAGCATTTCTTAAACTTAAATTTGTGCTTCCCAATCCAACTCTAGTCCTGTATCCCGCATTGTAGGCAGACACTTTATCATCTGAGCCACCAGGGAAGATCCAGTCCTGTATTTAGCATTGCTATTTATCATGTAATAGCAATATTAACTGTGCATCTATCATAGTTTTATGTATTCTATGTGATATAATACTTATAATAACTGTATGTGGAAAGTATTCATATTATCTTCATTTTACCAATAAGGAAAATGAATTACCAAATGTCTCATTCAAATTGCGCACTTAGGTAACAAACCCTGAACTGGGATTTGAACCCAGGCCACTGGGCTCCATCACATATTCTTAATCACTTTGATACCCAAGTAAATAAATGTTCCTACTTTCTTCGGTGTCATCACTGATCAAGGCACAGCTCAATCCAGCCTCAAAATCACCCCCTAGAGTGGCTTACAATGTGTGACTTGAATATCCTTTGAAACCAATTTGTGAAGACAAATGCATTTCAAACAATATTATTTAAAGTCATTAAGACTAACTTACTAGCCTAAAATCACCTGTATAATATTGTATTAACCTTGGTAATAATTTTGTGCCTCAGGACATGACAAGCACCACTGACCTCATTTTGCATGCTGTCAACCTAGAGAAATGGGAATCTGAGTGATTGTCTGAATTTTCAGAGACCAGGTGTGGAAGGAGGATTAGGACACAAATTTTCTAAAAGACAGTTTCTGTGATCAGCTTAACATTGCACTGCCTCTTACACTTACCCAACAGAATTCTGTGGTTTCAGGACTTTAGCACCCAAGGTAAACTTTATTTATCTATCTTTTCTCATTGTCATCTTTTCCTCTTTCACTGCAATTTTCTTTAGTCACTCAACTTTGTTTCAGAGCCTTATAAATTCCTTCCTCAGCAAAAAGCCTCCTTTCAGCACATTTTAACTTCCCAACCAGGCTTTCCTTTCCAGATTTTCCTGTGGTATCTTTGAAGGATACTATCTTTAAAGACCTACCCCACTATTTGTGCATGTGTGTGTGTGCACACACTAAGTTGCTTCAGTCGTGTCCCACTCTGTAAGATCCTGTGGGCTGTAGCCCACCAGGCTCCTTTGTCCATAGGATTCTCCATGCAAGAATACTGGAGTGGGTTGCCATGCCCTCCTCCAGGGGATCTTCCTGACCTAGGGGCTGAACCTGAGTCTCTTATGTCTCCTGGATCGGCAGGCAAGTTCTTTACCACTAGCGCCACCTGGGAAGCCCCCATACCTTTGGAGAAACCTTATATACCAAACATTTTAAAGAGCTATAGATTTTATTTCTATTTTTGTTGACAACATATTATGTAATCACCATACTTTAAGTGGTAAAAATGCCAGCAATGCTGAACTTGCTTAAGTAATACTTGAAGTTCCATTTTTCACATTCCTGATTTTATTTTTTCGCTTATAGAAACCTGAGGTAGAGGAACAAGTCTCCTTAAATTTTTCCACAATTTTGCCCCCAAATCCAAGAATTATTTTCACTGATGTGGTGTGCAAACACACATCTGCTGTTACTATAAGTATTTGTGTCTAAATGTATGTAATATTACATCTTATTTACAATGAAATTATTTTCATAAATATATATATATTTCCTGGAGAAGGAAATGGCAACCCACTCCAGTATTCTTGCCTGGAAAATCCCATGGACAGAGGAGCCTGGTGGGCTATAGTCCATGGGGTCACAAAGAGTCAGACACTACTGAGTGAGTAATACTTATTTTCATAAAACTGTTTAAAGTTAACTTGTGTGCTTTAAACTATTTTTTAATTTATCAATAAAATTGCTATTTGTGAGGAGTTTATGTCTATCAATACAGCAGGCAAGATAACTTTCACTTCACTTCACCTTGTGGAGAAGGTTCATCTTTATAATATAGGTTTCTACCATCACAAACATGGTTCTCTCTCTCCTTTCATTCACATTTTATTTTATGTTTTTGAGCTATTTTTCCATGAATAATTTGCACATATATTTGTTGGTTTATTCATACCTCAGTCGTGTCCAACTCTTTGCAACCCTATGGATTGTAGCCTGCCAGCCTCCTCTGTCCATACAATTCTCCAGGCAAGAATACTGGAGTAGGTTGCCATGTCCTCCTCCAGGGGATTTTCCTTACCCAGGGATGGAACCTGCATCTCTATGTCTCCTTCATTAGCAGGTAGGTTCATGACAGCCCACCCCGGTACTCTTGCCTGGAAAATCCCATGGAGGGAGGTTCCTGGTAGGCTACAGTCCATGGGGTGGCAGAGTCGAATAATGAGTGACTTCACTTTCACTTTTTTTTTCTTTACCACTAGCACCACCTGGGAAACTCCTTATTCATACAAAAGGACCTTATAGTTTGAGTAGCTCCTAGAGATATGGGTATGATTTATCCTGATTTCCTATTTGGCCATTGCTGTGGTTGAAAATCCTAGTTATTTGATGAATTTTCTATTCACCAAAAATTAGCAAATTATTTTCGATTTTTCCGTTGTTTTCATATGAAAAAAGTGAAAGTTGCTCAGTTGTGTCGATTCTTTGTGACCCCATGGACTATACAATCCATGGGATTCTCCAGGCCAGAATACTGGAGTGGATACCCTTTCCCTTCTCCAGGGGATCTTCCCAACCCAGGTCTCCCATGTTACAGGTGGATTCTTTAGCAACTGAGCCACAAGGGAAGTCAAAGAACACTGGAGTGGGTAGCCTATCCCTTCTCCATCAGATATTCCCAACCCAGGAATTGAACTGGGGTCTCCTGCATTGCAGACGGGATTCTTTACCAGCTGAACTACCAGGGAAACCCCAATATGACATGATAAAATTAATTTTAAATTCTACCTTCTCATCTTCATTTCTTGGTGATTTCTGTATGCCTTGCAAAGGGCCCTGCTGGGGACCCCAGACCTCTGAAACCAGCTGCATCTCCCCCTGCTCCTCTCCCTCAGTCAGCATGGATAGAGCATCACTGAAGAGTAGGATCAGGGCACGTCCCCTCCACCACATCCTCTATTTATGAACCAAGGGGTGTGGCAGGTGACACCATGTGAACTTACATATTCATCTTGAATGTACAGATGTGTTCTTTTTCATTAGGCAGAACCACAAGTTACCCGAAATCTGGCAGATCAACCAATCTGAGACCTGCTTTGTAATCTGAGTGATGGCTCTTGAATAGAGGTGAAGAAATGGAGTTACATCCATACTCAGCACTTTTCTTGGTGTTGGAAGCGTGGGGAGCAGAGAATCAAGGCTTGCAGAGGACAGAGGATAACCATGGTTACCTCAGTCAGTTCAGTTCAGTCGCTCAGTCATGTCCGACTCTTTGCGACCCCACAGACTTCAGCACACCAGCCCATGGTTACATGAAGTGTCCCAAATCAAAGCACGTATGGATACGTAAAAGTAGGATGAAAGGAAGAATTTAAAAACCACCACAATGTTGTAAAGTAATTAGCCACCAATTAAAATAAATAAATAAAATGTAAAAAATAATAAATAAATACAGTGTCAAAACAGATATGTTAATAACAAAACCTGATATGAGGGGAATGGAAGAAAAACAGAAGTATGGGCAAGTGGACCAGAGCGTTGTGAAATATATGATAGACTAATTCCCTTAGAGCAAAACAGAGTAGTAATTTTGTTTAATTAATTCTGGTGACCATGATTAATTTGTGTTTGTATTGAAAGTCACCTCCAGTCTGTTTAGAAGTAGATCATTATATGTCATGAAAAAATAAAAGGCCATCATTAACAATAAAGTCCTCCTTGGTGGCGTTTTTTAACAACCAATTTTTGACAAGTTTAACCACCCCACCAAAAGGGCCCTGACACATTACAGAAAATTGCAGGTGCAGTATGTAATATAAATCTTCTCTTTAAATAGTAAACAGAGACCTTGTGCTTGGAGGGTCAGCAAAATCAGAAAGTGCATGATCCATTGTATCCTTGGATCAGTCAAGATTAACCAGTTTCCACTTGGGCAGCTCAAGGTTTTCTGGAACACAGCTCAAAGATTTCACAAAGGGGAAAAGATGCTGCATAAGAAAAGGCCAGTGCAAATTAGAATGAATATTCACCCTTATAAAATTTCCATGGACCAGATGACAAGTCCAATATTTATTGCTCATATAACTTTTGAAAAACTGTTCGGTGGCATTTGTTACATTCACCATATGGTGTAAATACCATTCTATTTAGTTTCACAGTGTTCTTGTCAGCCTCAAAGAAAACCACAGGCCAACTAAGCAATCATTCCCTTCCCCCTCTTTCAGCCCCTGGCAGCCACCAGTCTACTTTCTCCTCTGAATTTGCCTGTTTGAGGAGTTTCATAAAAATGAGATCATATAGCACCTGACCTTCTGTATCTGACTTCTATCATTTAGCATAGTATTTTAAACATCCTTCCACATTGCAGAATGTATGGGCCCTCCCACCATCTTTACGGCTGACTAGTATTCTATTTCATGTTTCTTAATTCTTAATGTATGCTCAGTGGTGTCCAACTCCTTGTGACCCCATAGACTGTAGTCCATCAGGCTACTCTGTCCATGGGATTTCCTAGGCAAGAATAGTGGAGTCGATTGCCATTTCCTACTTCATCTATCTATGTGCATTTTGTTTATCCATTAATCCATTGATGGATATTAAAATATTTCCACATTTTGGCTACTGGAAATGTGCTGCTATAAACAAATGTGTATAAATACTTGTTTGAGTATCTGTTTTCAATTCTTCAGGATATATACCTAAAAGTAGAGCTGTGCTAATTCCGTTTAACATTTTGAGGTAACACCAATGTGTTTTCCAGAGCTATATCATTTTACAATCCAAGAATTTATGAGAGTTTCATTTTGTCCACATCCTTACACAATTTTTTTTAAATAATAATAATAAAAGCTATCCAGTGGGTGTAAGGGGGTTTCCCTGGTGGCTCAGACAGTAAAGAATCTGCCTGCAATGCAGGAGACCTGAGTCTGATCACGGGGTTGGGAAGATCCCCTGGAGAAGGGAATGGCAACCCACTCTAGTGTTCTTGCTCGGCAAATTCCAGGAAAAGAGGGGACTGGTGGACTATAGTCCACAGGATTGGAAAAATGTAGACATGACTGAGTGGCTAACACTAGTAAGTGTGAAGTTGAAACAGAAGAGAGTTCTCTTTTCTTTGTCCCCCCATCCCCTGCCTGCCTTTTGTCTGTAGAAAAACATTAGCCAAAGAATAAGTTTAATCAGAGAAATGAGAAAGTGCAGAAACAAAAGAAAACGGCCTAAGAAGACTAAATAATAATAGTTTAGTCATTAAGTAAACATTTAGTGCCTCTTCATGGGACATAGATAATATTCTGAGACATATCCTGTTAGCAGGATCCTTATGGATCCTTTAGTATCCTTATGGATACTAAAACCTCTCCCCAACAAGTGGAAGAAGCTAACTATATGATGACCACACTGTGGCCATAACATAACCTGCTACAATTCTGAGAATTGACCCAAGGAAACGGGAACCAACTGATCCAACCCTGGAACTGAAAACTGTACCTAAAACAATCAAGATGATGCTTTTCAGACCACTGATGACCAATTTCAAGATGACCTTCAGAGGTGACTGTGCTGTTTCTGCATGGAACCCCCTGTCTCCATCTATAAAAACTCTTGGCCACGGATTGTCATTGGCAGGTCAACAGGTCAGGGGGAGAGGGACTCTATCCTTGGACAACAGTCCACCCCACTGCCCCAGTTGTCAGCCTCCAACATAAAAAGCAAACTTTCCTTTCGACCAACTTGTCTCTTTTTTGGCTTTTGAGGAGTGAGCAGCTGGACCCCTACTTTTGACAACAAAGACTCTGATGCTGGGAGGGATTGGGGGCAGGAGGAGAAGGGGACGACAGAGGATGAGATGGTTGGATGGCATCATGACTGATTCAGTGGACGTGAGTCTGAGTGAACTCCGGGAGTTGGTGATGGACAGGAAGGCCTGGCGTGCTGTAATTCATGGGGTCGCAAAGAGTTGGACACAACTGAGCGACTGAACTGAACTGAACTTTATAATTTTAATGAAGATGAGCACCTTTTCATACATTGAGCAACTGTATTTGTTTTTTTTTTTTTTTTAAGAGTTGTCTATTTCACTTACATATAAATGAATTACTGATAAGGAAGAACTTACCAATGTTTCTTTCACTTCACTATTTGTTTTCTGTATATCTTATGCCCCTCATGGTTTCCATTTCCTCCAGTACTTCCTTCTTTTGTGTCTAATTGTTTTGTTGTGTGTGTGTATGTATTGCACCATTTTGATTCCTTTTTCATATTCTTTTCTGAATTATCTTCAGATATTTTTCTAGAGTTTCTCATGGGGTTTCCTTTAATATCCTAAATTTATAACAATCTAGTCTCAATTGATACCAAGTTAGCTTCAACAATATGTAAAAATCTGTTCCTATACAAATCTGATTTCCCATTATATTGTTATTGCCACAAACTATATCTTTATATATTGCACACCCATTAACATAGACATACAATTATTATTTGAAGCACTTGTTTCTTTAAATCATATAGATAACAGAATGAGGAATTCGAAGCCAAAAAATCAACAATGTTGGTTTTATATTTTGCAGTTATCTGTATAGCAGAGCTCTTTATGTTTTCATATAGCTTTGAGTTACTGTTTTTGTCATAGTTCACTTCAAGGTGATGGACTGACTCCTTTTAGCATTACTCATAGGGTAAGTCTACTAATGATGAACTCCCTCAGCTTTTATTTATCTGAAACTGTCTCTTTTTTTCCTTCATTTTTAAAGAATTTTGATGAATATAAAATCTTTGGTTAACAGGTTTTTTTTTTTCCTTTCAGCACTTCAAAAATGTCATGCCACTTTCTTCAAGCCTCAGTGGTTTCTGATGAGAAATTGCCTGTTGATCCTATTGGAAATCTCTTGTATATGAGTTATTTCTCTCTTGCTGCTTTCAAAATTCTCTTTGTCTTTTGACAAGTTGATCATGTGTCTCAGTAAGTGTCTCTTTGTGTTCATCCTTATTAGAATTCATTGAGATTTTTTGATGTGTAATTTCATGCATTTGTAAAATTTGGGAGATTTCAGCCTTTAGTTCTTCAAAGATTCTTATTGCCCAATTCTCTCTTTCCTCTCCTTCTAGAACTCCAATTATGAATACATTCATATTCTTGTTGGTGTTTCATAGACTCTGTTAATTTTCTCATTCTTTTCTTTCAGTTCCTCGTACTGGATCATCCAATTGATCTATCTCAGGTTCATGGATTCTTTCTTCTGCCTGCTCAAATATTTAGTCAAAAATCTCTATTGATGTTTTCTCTCTTTTTTTTAGTTATTGTAATTTGGGGTCTTCTTGGATGGTGCTAGTGGTAAAGAACCTGTCTGCCAAGTCAGGAGACACAAGAGACATGGGTGCGATCCCTGGGTAGGAAAGATCCCCTGGAGAAAGAAATGACAACCCACTTCAGTATTCTTTCCTGGGAAATCCCGTGGACAGAGGAGCCTGGTGAGCTATACTCCATGGGGCTGCAAAGAGTCAGATGTGACTGACTGACTAAGCACATTGTATTAATAAATTTCAGCTCCAGAATTTCTATTTTGTTCTTTTTTAATAATTTCTATCTCTACTGATATTTTCTATTTGATCATTTATTTTTGTCATTATTTTTTCTCTTCTCTCTGAGGATATTTAAAGTAATTGATTTAAAGTTTTTGCTTAGTAAGTCCAACATCTGTATTTATTCAGGAACAGATTCTATTATTGCTTTGTAATTGGATCATATCTTCGTGTTCTTTCACCTGCTACCTGATTTTGATGGAAAACTGGACATTTTGAATATTATGGTAACTCTGAAAATCACATTCTTCTCTTTCCTAAGGGTTTGGAAGCGTTGTTGTTGTTGTTTCACTTCCGTTCTTTGCTTTCTGTGGGCTGTATGCTTGTTTAGTGAATTTGCCAAACTAATTTTGTACAGTCTGTATTCTTTGTCGTATGTGATCTGTGAAGTCTCTATTCCTTTACTTTTGTCTAGCTAGTGTTTTGACAGAAATTTCATTGAGTACTAGGAAAAGAAAGGAAGCAAGGAAGGATAAAAAGAAGGAAAGGAGGGAGGGAGGAAGAGGAAATAAAGAAGAAATAAATAAAAAGAAAAAGGAAAAATCCTCCAGTCTTTGTGAGTTGGCTTTGTTTGGGGCACTCCATCAGCCAGCACCTGGCCAGGCTTTTTACAGTTCTGCTTCTGTCTTCACATTCTGCTTGCATCATGCCTAGTGATGAACTGCAGGTGGAAGCTTAGAGTCTTTTAAGGTCTTATCTGAGCCTGCACCCTCTGTACAGACATGAGCATGCTCTCCAAACTCCTCAGTGTACACGGACACTTTTCAGGGCTTTAATTCAGCAAAGAATGCTTTCCCCTGATTTTTCTCACAGATTTTCAGTTAATCTATTGTTCATTTCAACTGTAATCTTTCACTGCAGGAATCTGTGTGTTTTTCATTCATTGTATAATGTTCTCAAAGAATGCCCACTAGTTTTCCATCCTAAGTTGCTGGTGAGCTGAAACAAAGGTTAGTGGCTTGCATCTTTTCTTCAGATCACCCTGGACAGACTAGAACAAACAAACAAACTCCGTGGGTGAGGTTTGTTCTGCTCTCTCTGGACCCAGGAATCAGGATCCCACACTGGGAAGGAGGGATGCCATCTTTAAGAATGACCCCACACCAGGAAAGGGTTGAGTTAAGCACAAACGAAACAGCCATGGGACTTTCCTACCATTTGCAAGTTGCTTTTTTTTTTCTTTTTATTCAGCACTTGCTTTGTTCCTATAATCTCCTGGTTATTTCCCAGAGTTCTGAAAACTGATGCTGTCAAATTTTCCCCCAATATTTTGGTGCTCTGTACCAGGCTAAGCCGTGGGAAGTTTCCTCTGCTCTTTTCACTTGGTGTAACTGGCTTCTCTGACTTAAGCCTACAGTCAAGAGTCTAGAGTCAACACTCCCTATATAGTAAGATGACCCAGTACACTGCATTATTTGAAGATAAAAAATATTGTTCAATGGACATCAGTTCTGATATCTCAATAAAATAGATGTCACACTATTTCAAAGACCCTTTGATTATACTATATGAGGATTTAAAGGACTAAGTAGAGAAATCTTCCCCACAGAGCCTTTGTGAAGACACAGCATGCTTCCAGCAGAGAAGTTTTCATCCACAGTCACTAATGGAACACGGAAAACTAAGAATTAGTGAACTTATTCTAATAAATAAAAGCTGTGTTCAAGGCATGTAAAGACCAAGACAGAGACCAGAGCAGCTCTCAATGAGATATTTTCAGGTGAGCAGTGAGATTGACGACAAAAAAAATCTGATATTATTCCATCTCTACTCTGCTTTTCTCCAATGCACACAGTTATTGATAATTTTTACATAAGCAACTTAATTAGGTGGCCACAGAGTAAACTGAGGTTCAAAGAGGCTGATGACTCCTCAGTAAGACAAAGACCATTGATGTAATCCCAGGTCAAATGACTCTAAAGCCTATTTCTATTACATTTTGATGATCCTTCGTATCTATGAAATTACCTTTTCCCTTAAGAAACAAAATTTATGAAGACTTCAGGTATTTCCTTGCACTAGGTGCTTTCAAGCCAACTGCATCCTTGCAGGAGGCTGCACCACTCCCCTGCTGACTCATGTTCTTTGGTGACTGCAGTCTCATTGTGATTCATGCCCTTTGGCTGTATCCCAGCCCAGGACCAGCCCCACCCTCCCTGCCCTTGTGGGGTGAAGGTCCTGGCAGAGTTTGACCTTGACTCAGCTCATGTACAATCGATCATGGATGATGTTGCTTAGTTGCTAGAGCAGTCATCACTCACTGACAAATGGTCTAAGTCATGTGTCTTTGGTTCAGAATTTCTATTGTCACTGGAAATTTCCAATGATTCATTGAAAATCATGTTCTTCTGAATGCCAGGAATGGTATCATTTTTCAGTTAAATCTCATCATTGGGATTGGTAAGAAATGACCTCTCAGAAATATTTCAGAAACTTTTGGATGACTTCAAAAATTTAAATAACTAAGTAAAAAAGAAAGATGGAAATACAGATCAAGAACTCTTCAGTGTTCACATTTTTTTAACAAGCCATTCAAATTTTATTAAAAGCATATTACACATCAAGATTTGTATATTTGAATTATATGATGGCATTTTTGAAATAGTTACCACTTGAATGATTGGAATAGTTCTCCTTACTCATGGAATACTATATTTGACTTTTTCATGAGGAATTAGCTACATGATCTAAATTCATTTGTTCA
This sequence comes from Bos indicus x Bos taurus, assembly GCF_003369695.1. NCBI lineage: Eukaryota > Metazoa > Chordata > Mammalia > Artiodactyla > Bovidae > Bos > Bos indicus x Bos taurus. The sequence goes on along the minus strand of NC_040099.1, from coordinate 4,931,145 downwards.
TCATATATAATCAGCAGTCAGTAGATATTTCAAATGAATTAACATATAGTTGGAGGAACTACAAACTTCTCAGAAATGACTTTCAACATATCGTTTTCAACTTTCTTAAAATAACATGAAATGCTATCACCCCTTTAGAGAGTGACAAAGTAAGGATGAGAGTGACAACAAGTGAGAGAGAAAGAGAGAATCTGATAGAAATACTGACTACATCTAAAATAAGAGGATTCTTAGACTGTAAGTCTCCTCTGCTTCCTGCAGGTCTTAAAAGGCCAAGACCACCAAGTTGAGGTTGACTAGGCCAATCAGGTTTTTAGCTACCTTCTGCTAGAATAAACTAATGAACTTTTGGTAGATGCATGTTTATTTGAAATTCGGGACTCCCAGAAACAGTGTATGTGCTGCCTCTATGCAGGAGACCTGGGTTCAACCCCTGGGTTGGGAAGAGCCCCCTGGAGAAAGGAAATACTACTCACTCCAGTATTCTGGCCTGGAGAATTCCATGAACTGTACAGTCCATGGGGTCACAAAGAGTCGGACATGAATGAGCGACTTTCACTTTCACTTTGATAGATATGTGTTTATTTGAAATTCAGGAATCCCACAAAAAGTGTATGTGCTGCCTCTATCCTTATACAGAACTAAAATTATATATTAAAATGTAAATATATGTGTACTAAAATTTTAAAACAAAACAAATAATCCAATAAAAATTAGACAAGATATTTCACCAGAGCATTCACAAAATATATAAATGGCCATTAGCACATGGAAAGAGTATAATTCATCAGGGAAATGAAAACTAAATCTGTAACGAGCTATAAATATATACACTAGTATGGCAAAAAGCATTGACAAGGAAGCTAAGGGGTATCATGCCTTCATAAGATTTTTTTTAAGTCCATGGTGAACTATTTAATTGTACTCATAAGTGACAATATATTTCTTTATATTCTCTGATAAAATTATAAATTAATTCTGTCTTTGAATCTGTGCTCTTATGTAAATTAAATATTTAAATTCAACTGTTTTCATCAAAAGAAAGGTGATCAGAAACTGCAAACAGACATTTGTGGTTTTTTGCATAATGATTACATATAGAATCAAAATATTATACAAGGTTCTTTGGGTACTTAACAGTAATGGAGAAAGAAAGGAGAATTCAGAAATCTGCCATGAATCAGTGATACACCTCCGTACATTTTCTACAAAAGAATATGGTAAGACTATTACAAAAGCATTGGTTTGATATTAAATGCAATGTGAGGGCAAAGGGATATAAAATTGTCTATAACTTTGAGAACCATGTTAAGATTCAAAAATTTCTGCATCTATCACTGCTGAGTTTTTATTATATGTTCAGTTATATACTTCACTGTAAAAACTATCTAAGCTCACTTTAGTCTTTGAAAATATGACATTTATTATCAGAAAAGGAAGAACAAGGAAATGGAAGGAATAGAAAAAGTTTTCTCCAAAAAAGACTTTTAGTTGAAAATAAGAAAAAATATGTTCTTTTTTTCCCTTAGGAGTGTTGAACAGCAGAAAGTGAAGAGATGGTTGATAATTAAATATCTTTCTGTTATACATCATCCTTTGGGCTGTTTAATTCTGAAAATGACAATGCAATTTTAAGCTGATATCAATGAGTTTTTGCTTAGAGTGGTAAAGATGTGAAAAAATTATTTCTTCCATCTTGCATGTAACATTTTAATTTACATGACATTTATGTATGCCAAATGATAAGCCAGATATGAATTATTGTACAACATAGCCAGAGAGGAGGACAGTAAATCAGTAGCAGCTCCAGAAATTTCTATGATAGTGGGAATATTCTAAAACATGCACCATCCAATAAGAGAGTTATTCACATTTGGTTACTGAGCATCAGAAAAAGTTGCTAGTGCAAATGAAAAGCTGAAGTTTTAGTTTAATTTTAATTTAAATAGCTATGTGTGGCTAATGTATGCCTTATTGAATAGACAACTGAAGTGCAATACTTTCATTTTAGATACAAAGGTGTTGAAAGGCAGAGATATTTTGCTCAAAAATACAATAAAGTTGGCGGAAACAATAGCAGACATGCCATTATATTATTGGCTCCCTAGTTGGATCAACTGGTAAAGAATCTGCCTGCCAATGCAGGAGAGGCAAACAGGAGACATGGGTTCAATCCCTGGATTGAGAAGATCCCATGAAGGAGGAAATAGCAACCCACTCCAGTACTCTTGCCTGGGAAATTCCATGGACAGAGAAGCCTGGTGGGTTACAGTTCATGGGGCTGCAAAGAGTTAGACGTGATTGAGCAGGCACATAAGTAATGAGAAGTAAACACAGGCACTAAGCAAGGGTGAACAAGCATGTCAAACTGTTCTAGATGCAAACAAGGGTGTGTGTGTGTGTGTGTGTGTGTGTGTGTATGCATGTGCACTCAGTCATATCCAATTCTTTGTGATGTCATAGACTGTAGCCCAGCCGTTTCTTCAGTCCATGGGATTTTCCAGGCAAGAATACTGGAGTGGGTTGCCATTTCCTTCTCTAGGGGATCTTCCTGACCCGAGGATTGAATCCAAGTCTCTCGTGTCTCCCGCATTGGCAGGCAGATTCTTTATCATTGCTGCCACCTAGAAAGCCCATAGCAGGGATACAGGCACTGTACCTCAGTACCTGCCTACTCTACAAAGTGACATCACCACAGGTCTAGTTACCATCTGTCACCCTGTCATTGATCCCCTTCACCGATTTTGCCCACCCGCAACACCCTTCCCCCTGGTAATCACTAATCTGATCTCTGAATCCATGAGTTTTTAACAATGCTACTTAGATATCACTCACGCTGATTCCTTTTACAAAACTTTGAAATTCTGATGTCTCATATTCAGAGACAATTAATTCAGAAAGCACTTTAGAAGAGAGAAAGGGAGATGGGGAGAAAGATTTTAAATGTTCTTCTTGGAGAATTAGGTTTGAGGTTATTTCACTAAGGGCAAAAGCATATTTAATAGGTAATAATAGCCCACATGAGGTTATGATATTATGATTGAGTTTGCTCTATAATTAAATGCTTAAATCATTATCATTGTGTGATAAGATTTCCCAAAATGCCCAAATACCTAACCTTAGGTCAACAAACATTTGTGTGAAGACCTGATTGATACGACTCTGAGATGTTTACAGAACAGTAATCTGAAATGCCACAAGCTACAGCACAGATACTGTGTGACCAAGAAACAGAGAATGCAAGTCGGCAGAGAAAGAAAATGAGACTTCTGTGCAGAGACTACAGGAGAAATGTAAGAGGTGGTGCAAGATACACCCTGGGTCTTGAAATACATTCTAGTTCTCTAATTCAGAAAATCCCTGGGGTGTTTGAATTTGATGAGACATTGCTACTTTGCATAAGCATAATAAAAAATAAGTTATTTATTTTCTTATTCATTTAAGTGAAATGTATTTGTTTAGTTTACACAAATTTATTTTCAATTAAATACTCCTAATTAATTCATGACAATAATGCCCTTTCTCATTTCCTCAGGCAATGAAAACCCTCAGGGTCCTCCATTACTTTTCTGACCCCATTTCTTCTAAGATGCTTTCCCCAATACTAGGTTCTCATGAATATCTTGTGCCTCTGCACATCAGAAGAGTTACTGGCTTCATTACTGATTTTGACACTGAATTTTCTTCCCTTTTAATAGAGTATGTTTTAATTCTGTATCAGGCTACTCTTTGGTCTCTTCAGTTGGATTACAGTAAAAATAGTGGTATTTCTACCAATAACAGTAGCAGAGCTATTAGAAAAATGTTGCTGCTCCTTAAACAGGAACACGTAATAGTCCCGCAGAGGATTCCTGAATACACATCTTACAAAAAGTAGAATGTAAAACCCTGAACTTGGAATTTATCAGATTATCCTAGCACACATGAATGTTAAAATTATTTGTAGCACAACTGGGTACCTAATGCAGCCACCTAGATCTGAATCCCTTTATATATCTTCCAAAAAAAAAACATGTTAGAGAATACAATAACAAGAAAATCATGTCTTCAGATCAACAGGAACACAGAGGACACTATTAAAAACTGTGAGTAGAAAAATACATCTTAATTTTCACTAGCATCCTCTCTCAATCTTTCAAAACAGTCTTTGCAAAGGATGAGGTCAGTCATCTGGCAAATTTGCATGAAGAGAATTAAACAGCCTAAGTGTGGGTTAAAATGACCTGCCAGAAAATGTGAAGTTTTGTGTAGATAAGATCACCAACTAAAGAGAAGGAACTGGAAGTCTGCTCAAAAATCCTGTAAAGTGAAAATTATGGGAGAGAAAGGAGTTATCAATAAAAGGACAGAAGAGGCCTCCTTTGAGTGCTTGAATATACAGGAGGGAGAATAGAAAGAGAAGAACTTCGCTAGTGATCCAGTGGCTAGGAACCCACCTGCAGGTGATGAGGGTTTGATACCTGACTGGAGCACTAGATAGCCCATGCCTGTGGGGGCACTAAGCCCGTGCGTCTCAATCAGAGAGTCCGTGTACCCTGATGAAAGACCCCACAGACGAAGGTGGGAAGGTGAGGTGATGAAGATGTAGCCAAAAGAATATTTTAAAAAGAGAGAGAGGGTAATGTTAGCCAAATGAAGAGTAAGCAGCTGACAGTATCTACTGAAACTACATGTGAATTACCCAGCAATTTTTTTCTTCCAAAAGTTTATACTGGAGATATATATACATACAACACACTAGCATTCAGCTGTAGAAAAAATTTTCTATGAACTGAAAGAGTAATTTCTAGGGTATATTGTTCAGTGGAAAGAAACTAAGTACAAAATCATATATACATTGCAAAAGAAAAAAAGAGGAAGAGAATATGAATGTGCTTTGAGAACAGGAAAGAGAGACTGGAAGGTGATCCAGAAACTAATGACACCAATTACCTGGAAAAAGTGGATGGACCTTGAGGGAAGGGAGGGGGTGAAATGTTGTTTTTGAACCACGCAAAGACACTGGGATCCTCGGCCTCTGGAGGGGAAGAATTCAATCCGGGGCCAGAGGCGAGGCTTGGTCGCTCAGAGCTTTTGTGTAATAAAATTTTATTAAAGTGTAAAGGAGATAGAGAAAGCTTCTGACGTAGACATCAGAAGCAGGTAGAAAGAGTACCCGCTTGCTTAGTGTTAGCAATTGAGTTATATACTCTCCAAAGAATGTCTGGAGGATGTAAAGACCTCAACAGACCTACTCCCATAATTTACATTTTAAGATAACAGGACTAGCCAGAAGGTTTAATCCAGAGACTGTCCTCAGTCAGAATACATTGCTATATAATCCTAAGGAATGTAGAGGAAAAAAAAGTTTGTCCTTTCTTCCTCCATGAGAATTCAAGACCCCTCTCTCCTTGGGGACCCCTAGACTTCTTATCAACCTGCCTAGGAAATGACTCTCTCAGGGGCAGGTGGGTGATATTTTCCTAAGAATGCCTTTTCCCAAAGTTTTGACATTTGGAACATTGCTCACTTTGTACATACACAAAAATAATAAAATAAAAGAGGATAGGTATAAAATCTGAAATGGAGTTCAAGCAGAAATATATGTCTAATTGATTTTCTAAAAAATAACAAAACTAAATTTAAGGGGAAAGCACTAAAACAAAACCAAAAACATAACTCAAATAACTTTTGAATGTAGCATATTAACTTTATGCCCTCACGGTAAATACTAAAATAACTTTCAAAATGCTGAACCTTGGTGCATCATTTTTCCACAGTAGTATGAGGCAAGAATTCTAAAACTACTTACTGTGCTTTCTAGGATTAAACAAGCAACTATATGTGAAGGATAATTGGAAATCGGAGTTCTATTGGGGGGCTTGTTTTGTTTTTTTACTATTTTAGGAATAAGTTTGCAAAGAAAATCCACTGGACAGAGGAGCCTGGCAGGCTATAGTCCATGGAGTTGCAAAGAGAGTCAGTCTCAACTCAAACAACAACAAATATCGAAAGGGAAGATTAGAATAAACCTGGTGGTTTGAATTGGAATTTTATGGATCAGAGTAAATCCTTGTTTTGTAAAGTTGTAGCTTAATAGAGTGGTATTAATAAATGAATTCTTTTTTCCAATTTTTGCATGTTGAGATTTTTTTACCTTTCCCAGACATAAACTTTTACTATTACCAGATTTTTACTGTTGAATCTCCTCACTTATCAACTTTCAGCATGATTAATTGTATAGTTGCAGCTGAGAAACCAAGATTAAAATGAAAATTCAGCCCCCACGTTGGTAAGTAGTCTAAATGTTTAAGCTTTTTCCCTTTATATCTATATATTTAACATGTCTAGGTGTTTAAAACTTACTCTAGTGCACATTATATGACTGTATATGCAAATATATGATTCCATTGAAACAACTAAAGTATTTTCACATTTTTTGATTTTTGATTTTTCTTATTGTAGGGGAGGAAAATCTCCCCCTATCTTTCTGAGTTATTAGCTGAGATCCCTGTAATAAAAACCAGGCTAACAAGAGAAAAACAAGCACGTTTGTTAGCATGTCTGCCTTGTGTTCCTATGGGAGATACACAGAGCAGAGTGAGTGACTCCCCAGGCCGCCAAGCATTCAAGATCAAACACCATCTTAGTAAGGATATAGACCTTTTTGTGGTTGTCTAGTTGCTAAGTTGTGCCCAACTCTTTGCGACCCCATGGACTGTAGCCCACCGGGTTCCTCTTTCCATGGAATTTTCCGGGCAAGACTGGAGTGGGCTGCTGTTTCCTTCTTCAGGGGATCTTCCCAACCCATGGATCGAACTCAGGTGTCCTGCATTGGCAGGCAGATTCTCTACTGATGAATCACCTAGGAAGCCCTTTTTGATTGTTGTTCAGTGGCTAAATCAAGTCCAACTCTTTGCAACCCCATGAACTACAGCAGGCCCTATAGTTTCAAACTCACTATCTCCCTGAGTTTGCTCAAACTTACGGCTACTGAGTCAGTGATGCCATCCAATCATCTCATCCTTTGTCGCCCCATTCTCCTCTTTCCTTCAGTTTTTCTCAGCATCAGAATCTTTTCCAATAAGTGGGCTCTTTGCATCAGGTGGCCAAAGTATCGGCACATCAGCTTCAGCATCAGATATTCCAGTGAATATTCAGGATTGATTTTCTTTAGGATTGACTGATTTGATCTCTTGCAGTCCAAGGGAATCTCAAAAGTCTCCAGAACCACAGTTCGAAAGCATCAATTCTTTGGCGCTCAGCTTTCTTTATAGTCCAACTCTCACATATGTACATGACTACTGAAAAAACCATAGCTTTGACTATACGGACCTTTGTTGGCAAAGTGATGTCTCTGTTTTTTTTTTTTTTTTTTTTTTTTGGCAAAGCGATGTCACACTGTCTAGGTTTGTCATAGCTATTCTTTCAAGGAGCAGGCATCTTTTGACTTCAAGTGACTACAGTCACTGTCTCCATTAATTTTGGAGCCCAAGAAAATGAAATCTGACACTGTTTCCACATTTCCCCCTTCTATTTGCCATGAAGTGATAGGACCAGATGCCATGATTTTGGTTTTTTGAATGCTGAGTTTTAGGCCAGCTTTTTCACTCTCCTCTTTCACCTTCATCAAGAGGCACTTTAGTTCTTCTTTGCTTTGTGCCATTAAAGTGGTACCATCTGCATATCTAAGGTTGTTGATATTTCGCCGGGCAATCTTGATTCCAGCTTGTGATTCATCCAGCCCAGCATTTTGCATGATTCCAGCTTGTGATTCATCCACCCCAGCATTTCACAGGATGTACTCTGCATATAAGTTAAATAAATAAGGTGACAACATACAGCCTTGACGTACTCCTTTCCCAATCTGGAACCAGTCCTTTGTTCCATGTCTGGTTCTAACTGCTGCTTCTTGTCCTGAATACAGGTTTCTCAGAAGGCAGGTAAAGTGGTCTGATATTTTCATCTCTTTAAGAATATTCCACAATTTGTTGTGATCCACATGGTCATAGGTTTTAACATAGTCAACGAAGTGGAAATAGATTTTTTTTTTTTAATTCCTTTGCTTTTCTATGATCTGATGTATGATGGCAATTTGGTCTCTGGTTCCTCTGTCTTTTCTAAATCCACCCTGTGCATCTGGAAGTTCTTGATTCACATCCTGCTGAAGCCCTCTTAAGAGGAGAGCCAATGAATTTGAGACAAGATGAACAGGCCCTTAGGTTAAATAGGAGGTGTGATTTTTGTGGATTTGTAAGTTGTGAATTTGTGTAGGTGTGGTGCCCACTTCCAATCTCCTCTCCAGGGATAAAATCTTCCCTGGTGATGAAACTCATCAATGGTATTGCACTTGGCCCAGTTCGTCCAGGACATCAGGTCACTGAGAACTTCCTGGAGGCTAGCAGTCTGGCATCCTTAAAAAAATATGTTTCTTAAAGACCTTATACTTTAATATCCCCCATTTTAGTTTTCCTGACATTTATAAATGTGTAACTCTGATGTGACAAAGACATAGGAGAGAAAGAGTGAGTATATGCATGTGTGTGAGAGAGGCAGAGACAATGAAGAAGGTGAAGATTTTCCTAAGCTCATTTTCTAAGTGGATCAAGGAACTGATAACTTCAGAATCTGCTATAAAGAAAAATGAGACTATTCACTTCCAGGTCAGTAGTTTGAATTCAGCTCAGCTCAGTATTACCTCTAAGTATGAAATATGTGTTATTTAGGTTGGTGCCAGAATAAAAATAGGATAGCTGCCCTATTAAGAGCTGAAAGCCATCCATATTCTCCAAATCAACAGCACAGCACTCATGGCAAGTGAGTTTCGATGCAACAGGGTTCAGTAGGTGGCTTAATACAGCACCTTACTCAGGCAATATGTAAATGTATTCTAAACATTTCCAAGACTCTTTTTACTCGAAATAAGAATTCGGCTCCATTTTCGTGTCATGTCCAAAGTGGGATGTATGAGTCTATGCTTTACTAAGACTACAGAATTAGGGGCAAGACTTTATTTAGGCTGTTAAACTGTGCTATTAAGCAGGAAGCTTTCTTTGTGGATGGATAATACACCCTAAAATTCAGTGTATTTTTTTCCCTTTAATTTTCTATAATTATATTCTACTCTGGCATAATTCCTAGGCTCACTGTGGATGCTCCTTAATATTTTTGTAATGGATAGAAAATGGATGGATAAGGAGTCTGTCAGGTAAAAATGGAAACAGAATTCATGCTATATCCAGTTATCTTTATATAGCTTGAAAATGTATCCAAAAAAGGCTGAATTAAAAAGGACACAGTTTCTTGGACACCACCTGGCAGAGAAAGCACAAAAGGAAAAAGCAATATGATACAGGTCATCCAAAGTCTTCCTCTGAAAAGGCTGAAGCCTCATTTTTATTCTGTGTATAGAAGCCAGAGCAATATGTTTTGTGTAAATCAGATTCATCATTTCCTTCTTCTTTGCTTCACCTTCCTTTGCAAAGTTTTATATATCCGTTTGCTCCTAAGTCAGGAAGCACTGAGTGCTTTCATGTGCAGAAAGGTAGTGCCATGCTGGGTAAATGCTGATTGAAATTAGTTGAATAAGCTGGTCCTATTTTCCATTTTGGGCTTCCCAGGTGGCTCAGCAGTAAAGAATCTGCCTGCCAGTGCAGAAGAGGCAGATTTGATCCCTGGGTCAGGAAGATCCCCAGGAGAAGGAAAGACAACCCATTCCAGTTTTCTTGCCTGGAAAATCCCCTGGACAGAGGAATCCAGTGGGCTGTAGTCCATGGGGTTGCAAAAGAGTATAGGACATGGTGACTAAAGAGCAACAACAAATTGTAGGGAATAAGCAGGAAGGATATGAGGCAGTGGTCAGAAGATGAGACGGTGGGAGCTGAGATTAAGGAGGGTCAAGGGTATCGGGACTGGTGTGACTGTGGAGCTGAGTGACAGAGAGAAAGAAAAAAATCCTTCAGGGAGAGCAAGTCACCACCAAGAAGCCAGATGATTAGAGAGCTGAGCTATGTGGATGCTGAAATAAACAATTATGGCAAAAACCATATAAGTGTTCACCAAAGGAGTATGTTCCAACATGCAGAAGTATCTTTAAGCTTTCAAATCATTAGCCTAGTGTTGGCACATTATAGGCTTTTAATGAAAGTTTGAGGACTAAATTTCCTAACACTCATTTGTGTGTGCAGAATAAAGACTGGGGAGATGACCAAATCCTTCTCACTTTGAGTTTAGGTTCTGTTATATCACATAAGGCTTCTCTAGTGGCTCAAATGGTAAAGAATCTGCCTACAATGCAGGAGACCTGAGTTCCATCCCTGGGTGGGTCAGGAAGATCCCCTGGAGAAGGAAATAACTACCCACTCCACCATTCTTGCCTGGAGAATTTCATGGACAGACGAGCCTTTCAGGCTAGAGTCCATGGGGTCACAGAGTTGGACACGACTGAGCAACTAACACTTTCACTTTTTCTTTTTTATGTCACATAAGAAAATGTGACTCCTGTGTGTTTGTGTCTTCCTGGAGGCTATTCCTGGGTCTTCATGGCTGTTATACTAGAACCTTCTAAACTAGCCTTAAAGCATGCTAATTGTACTTTTTCCCTAAGTATTTCTGGTCGGGAGAATCTATAGTTCTAACAGTTAGACAGTTATACTTCATAACTGCACTGACTCTTAGATAAACAAACACCTATAAAGACTTGGGGAGGAGTGCTACAATTAAGGCATTAAGATTCATCAAGGAGAGTAGACTGATTGGTGCTCAAAAAATGAAATTAGAGAAATATTTTAACACATGTGTACACAATCATCTCTATCTTATTTTAAAATGCATTTACTCAACATTGCATATCATACAAAATGACCAAAGTCTTAATTAAAGCACTCTATAACAGATGAGCAATGAAATCATATTTTACTAATATGTGTACCTTGTATTCCCATAGAGACTGAGACAGAACTGTGTTTGAGTATCTCCTGTGGAGGCACAGGTCAGCAGTGGCCTGCTGCAGGGGCAGGGACTCTGGGTGCCGCAGACCCGGGTGTGGCATAAGCCCTCTCGGAGGTGGTCGCCATTAACCCCACCAGAGAGTCACCAAAACTTACACAGGACTGGGGAAACAGACTCTCGGAGGGCACAAATAAAACCTTGTGTGCACCAGGACCAGGAGAAAGGAGCAGTGCAAGAGACTTCCCCAGACTTGCCTGTGGGTGTCTGGGAGTTTCTGGAAGAGGCGTGGGCCGGCGGTGGCCTGCTGCAGGGTCGGGAAGCACTGAGTGTAGCAGTGCATGCTACATGGGACCTTTTGAAGGAGGTCGCCATTATCTTCATGACCTCCACCATAGTTTGCTGCTGCTGCTGCTAAGTCACTTCAGTTGTTTCCGACTCTGTGTGACCCCATAGACGGCAGCCCACCAGGCTCCCCCGCCCCTGGGATTCTCCAGGCAAAAACACTGGAGTGGGTTGCCATTTCCTTCTCCAATGTATGAAAGTGAAAAGTGAAAGTGAAGTCGCTCGGTCGTGTCCGACTTTTAGCGACCCCATGGACTGCAACCTACCAGGCTCCTCCATCCATGGGATTTTCCAGGCAAGAGTACTGGAGTGGGGTGCCATTGCCTTCTCTGCCATAGTTTGGCCTGAGGTAAGTAACAGGGAGGGAAGACAGCTCCACCCATCAACAGAAAATCTGATTAAAGATTTACTGAGCATGGCCCTATCAGAACAAGAGGCAGTTTCCCCCCTCAGTCAGTCTCTCCCATCAGGAAGCTTCCATAAGCCTCTTATCTTTCTCCATCAGAGGGCAGACAGAGTGAAAACCACAGTCATAGAAAATGAACAAATCTGATCACATGGACCACAGCCTTGTCTAACTCAATGAAACTATGAGCCATGCCCTATAGGGCCAGGAAAGACAGACGGGTCATGGTGGAGAGTTCTGACAAAACGTGGTCCACTGGAGAAGGGAATGGCAAGCCACTTCAGTATTCTTGCCTTGAGAACCCCAACAGTATGAAAAGCAAAAGGATAGGACACTGAAAGAGGAACTCCCCAGGTCAGTAGGTGCCCAATATGCTACTGGAGATCAGTGGAGAAATAACTCCAGAAAGAATGAAGGGATGGAGGCAAAGCAAAAACAACACCCAGTTGTGCATATGACTGGTAATAGAAGTAAAGTCTGATACTGTAAACAGCAATGTTGCATAAGAAGAATCAAGGCAAACTGGACGTGGTCAAATAGGAGATGGCAAGAGTTAACACTGATATTTTAGGAATCAGTGAACTAAAATGGACTGGAATGGGTGAATTTAACTCAGAAGACTATTATATCTACTACTGTGCACAAGAATCCCTTAAAAGAAATGGAGTAGCCATCGTAGTCAACAAAAGACTCCAAAATACATTGGATGCAATCTCAAAAACAATAAAATGATCTCTCTTCATTTCCAAGGCAAACCATTCAATATCAAAATAATCCAAGCCTATGTCCCGACCAGTAATGCTGAAGAAACTGAAGCTGAACAGTTCTATGAAGACCTACAAGACCTTTTAGAACTAACACCCACAAAAGATGCCCTTTTCATTATAGGGAACTGAAATGCAAAAAATAGGAAGTCAAGAAACACCTGGAGTAACAGGCAAATTTGGCCTTGGAATACAGAATGAAGCAAGGCAAAGGCTAACAGAGTTTTGCCAAGACAATGCACTGGTCATAGTAAACACCCTCTTCCAACAACGCAAGACAAGACTCTACACATGGACATAACCAGATGGTCAATACCGAAATTAGATTGATTATATTCTTTGCAGACAAAGATGGAGAAGCTCTACACAGTCAGCAAAAACAAGACCAGGAGCTAACTGTGGCTTAGATCATGAACTCTTTATTGTCAAATTCAGACTGAAATTGAAGAAAGTAGGGAAAACCACTAGACCATTCAGGTTATGACCTAAATCAAATTTTTTATGATTATACAGTGGAAATGACAAACAGATTCAGGGACTATATCTGATAGACATGGTGCCTGAAGAACTATGGCCAGAGGTTTGTGACATTGTACAGGAGGCAGGGATCATGACCATCCCCAAGAAAAAGAAATGCATAAGGGCAAAATGGTTTTCTGGAGAGGCCTTACAAATAGCTGTGAAAAGAAGAGAAGCAAAAGGCAAAGGAGAAAAGGAAAGATAAAACAATTTGAATGCAGAGTTCCAAAAAATAGCAGGGAGCAATAAGAAAGCCTTCCTCAGTGATCAATGCAAAGAAATAGAGGGAAAAAATAGAATGGGAAAGACCAGAGATTTCATGCAAAGATGAGCACAAAAAAGGAAAGAAATGGTATGGACCTAACAGAAGCAGAAGATATTAAGTGGTGGCAAGAATACACAGAAGAACTATACAAAAAACATTTTCACAAACCATATGATCATGATGGTATTATCACTCACTAGAGCCAGCCATCCTGAAATGTGAAGCCAAGAGGGCCTTAAGAAGCATCACTATGAACAAAGCTAGTGGAGGTGATGGAATTCCAGTTGAGCTATTTCAAATCCTAATAGATGTTTCTGTGAAAGTGCTGCACTCAATATGCCAGCAAATTTGGAAAACGCTGCAGTGGCCACAGGACTAGAACAGATCAATTTTCATTACAATCCCAAAGAAAGGCAATGCCAAAGAATGCTCAAACTACTGCATAATTGCAGTCATCTCACACACTAGTAAGGTAATGCTCAAAATTTTTTAAGCCAGCCTTCAACAATATGTGAACCGTGAACTTTCAGATGTTCTAGCTGGTTTTAGAAAAGGCAGAGGAACCAGAGATCAAATTTCCAACATTTTCCAGATCATAAAAAAAGCAAGAGAGTTCCAGAAAAACGTCTATTTCTGCTTTATTGACTATGCCAAAGCCTTTGTGTGGATCACAATAAACTGTGGAAAATTCTGAAAGAGATGGGAATACCAGACCACCTTTACATGCCTCTTAAGAAACCTGTATGTAGGTCAGGAAGTAACATTTAGAACTGGACATGGAACTGGTTCCAAATAGGAAAAGGAGTACGTCAAGACTGTATATTGTCACCCTGCTTATTTAACTTCTATGCAGAGTACATCATGAGAAACGCTGGGCTGGAAAAAGCACAAGCTGGAATCAAGATTGCCAGGAGAAATATCAGTAACCTCAGATATGCAGATCACACCACCCTTATGGCAGAAAAAGAAGAACTGAAGAGCCTCTTGATGAAAGTGAAAGAGCAGAGTGAAAAAGTTGGCTTAAAACTCAACATTCAGAAAACTAAGATCATGGCATCTGGTCCATCACTTCATGGCAAATAGATGGGGAAAGAGTGGAAACAGTGACAGAATATTTTTTGGGCTCCAAAGTCAATCACTGCAGATGGTGACTGCAGCCATGAAATTAAAAGAAGCTTGCTGTTTGGCAGAAAAGCTATGACCAACCTAGATAGCATATTAAAAGGCAGAGACATTACCTGCCAACAAAGGTCCGTCTAAGTCAAAGTTATCATTTTTCCAGTGGTCATGTATGGATGTGTGAGTTGGGACTATAAAGAAAGCTGAGTGCTGAAGAATTGATGCTTTTGAACTGTGGTGTTGGAGAAGACTCTTGAGAGTCCCTTGGACTGCAAGGGGATCCAACTAGTCCATCCTAAAGGAAATCAGTCCTGAATATTCTTTGGAAGGACTGATGCTGAAGCTGAAACTCCAATACTTTGGCTACCTGATGCGAAGAATTGATTCATTTGAAAAAACCCTGTTGCTGGGAAAGATTGAGGGCAGGAGGAGAAAGGGATGACAGAGGATGAGATGGTTGGATGACATCACCAAGTCAATGGACATGAGTTTGTGTGAACTCTGGGAGTTGGTGATGGACAGGGAGGCCTGCCATGCTGTAGTCCATGGGTTCACAAACAGCTGGACACAACTGAGTGACTGAACTGAACCTAACTGAAATGTATTCCCAGAGGGTGCAGTTGGTAAAGACTATGCTTGCTAATTCAGGAGATGCAAGAGACGCAGGTCAATCCCTGGGTCAGGAAGATCCTCTGGAGTAAGGAAATCGAAAACCACACCAATGCTCTTGCCTAAAAATTCCATGAACACCGAACCTTGGTGGGTAACATTTCATGGGGTAGACTTGCAAAGAGTCGGACTTGACTGAGTACGAACACCCACGTACTTTGTATTCAGTATAGAGTGTAGTGTTTAACATTGTATGTTTACAATACAGCTTTCACAGTTTATTTTGATTAAAAAGATGTATTTAAAGAACTTAGAACAGTGCTTAAAACGTGTTCAGTAGGTATTAAGCAAGAAATAAACTGTATGGATAATCTTCTAAACATACGTTTTAAAATAAGTAAACTTTTTTTTAATGTATAAAAAGTTGAATCTGCAAGCTGTTTCTTGGTTATTTTTATTCCATCCAGTTATGTAGCATCCAAAGCATAGAAAGCAGTGGTCAATTTCAGGAAAGAATTACCAGGCAACAAATGAAACAATTCATGTCTTCATATCTGAAGTCGAAAAAAGGGCAAAACCCAGAAACATGAAAAGAGCTGAACTATTGATGTAAAAACGAGAGCTTGACAAAATTGTCGTTTAAGTGGTCCAGGTCCTTTGTCTGATTTAAGAAACCTCCGACCAACAGAAAGAGATCTGCAAAAGTTCTCGCTATAGTCAGATTATCACAGTTGGGCACCTTAATGAGACAGTTGCAAGAGCTGAAGAAAAAATTACATTTTCTTCTTGCTGTGAAGCCGGAAGGTCAAGGAAGACTTCTGAAAGGAGTTGTAAATTGCAGATTAGGCTAAAACTCCTTATCAAGTTTTCTTTGATGAATCCTTTGCTATCAGCTTTTAAGTGCTACTGTATTTAGAGGCTCTTTAAAAAAGAGGTATTTTTTCTGATTGCTACAGAAAATGTTGGGAAAAAATACCCAGCAATCATTGACTTTAGCTTGGTTCTTCTGAAATATAGACTTTTCATTGTAAAGTGGCGTGATCACTTTATAATGAAGCACTCACTCACGTCTCTCAGCCACTGTCTAGTAATGAGTAAGGTGTGACTTACAACCACACTTCTCCAATCACAACACCTATTTTTGCATGAGAATTGAGTATGGGCCATGACTGCTTTCCAAACTGAATAAGTAGATGGAAGATCAAGACAAGATTATTGCATGGGAAAAGGAAGAAGTAGGCAGAGATGATGGGGAAGGGGCAGACCACTGTTCTGAGCAATAGTAGTGCTTCATTTTCAAGACCACTTATTTTATCATTGCCTTTATCCACTTCTGTCTAATGTGCACATGTAATTCTTGACAGTTTTATAAAAGAACCCTACTGGCACAATAATACAGGAAGCAGAAAGATGTAAACAGTCATATTGTCTTGTTATATACACACTATTTTGAGACCATATTTTTTTGATTGTTGCTGTAACAAACGACCAAAAATTCACTGGCTTAAAACCACACAAATTGATTATCTTACAGTTCCAGAGGTCAGAATTCTGAAATAGGTCTTGTGAGGCTGCAATCCAGGTGTCGGTGGGGCTGCGTTCCCTTTTAGAGGCTCCAGGGAAATCTCTTGCCATTTCCAGCTCATAGGGGTTGGCTGCCTTGTCTCATGGCCGTGACCATGAGTCTTTATCAGATTACAATAGTGTGAGGGAAGGGTTCTTAGGCTTCCCTCTTCCCCCTTTAAAACCCTTGTGATTTACTAGCCCTTCTTGGATAAACCAAGAAAACCTCCTTAAGGCCAGCTGATTGTTAATGTTTAGTCACTCATGACTGAGTCTTTGCTACCCCATGGACTTATCCCATCTCTGTCCATGAGATTCTAGCTGATTAACAACCTTAATTCCATCTGCAATTTTAATTCTTTCTTGCTAAGTAAACTAACCTAATCACAGGTTCTCAGGATCAGTACATGACATTTTTAGAAGCCCATTATTCTATGACCCACCCCTGTCCTACACCACCACCCACCCGCAAGATCCTACCAAACCATTTCTATTTTTAGCTCTCAGATACTTTTACTCTAGCACTATTTTCTATATAACATTAAAAATTTCCCCTTAACATTGATTGTGGCAATGGTAACTCAAAAACAAATGATGAATAAAGAATGAATTCCTAATTAAAGAGAGGATCATATCCCAAACCTTATGTATGTATTAATGATGATGTTGTCAAATTAGATGTGGTGGTGAGTTTCAAAAAATCTAGAGAATTACTTTGAATATATACATTTGCAACATGAAATTAGTGTATTTTCAAAGGATAGCTTTTGTTTGATATGTCTCATTTAAATGATCCCCCCCTAAAATTTTCTAAAATTCTCTGGATACTAATAAAATTTTTCTAAAATATTTAGTCTGGATAATCTTAAGATTTTGGTAATAATCAACTTATCAGTATTAAAAGTTTACTACTATCAAATTAGTTTTAGATATATATGTTAAATAAAATGTTAAAAATATTTTAAATATTATATATATATTTTACATTAGATTATTATATTGAAAAGCAGAGACATTACTTTGTCAACAAAGGTCCATCTAGTCAAGGCTATGGTTTGTCCAGTGGTCATGTATGGATGTGAGAGTTGGACTATAAAGAAAGCTGAGTGCCAAAGAATTGATGCTTTGAACTGTGGTGTTGGAGAAGACTTGAGAGTCCCTTGGACTGCAAGGAGATCCAACCAGTCAATCCTAAAGGAAATCAGTCCTGACTATTCATTGGAAGGACTGATGCTGAAGCTGAAACTCCAATACTTTGGCCACCTGATGCAAAGAGCTGACTCATTTGAAAAGACCCTGATGTTGGGAAAGATTGAGGGTAGGAGCAGAAGGGGACAACAGAGGATGAGATGGTTGGATGGCATCACCGACTCAAGGGACATGGGTTTGGGTTAACTCCAGGAGTTGGTGATGGACAGGGAGGCCTGGCATGCTGAGGTTCATGGGGTCTCAAAGAGTCGGACACAACTGAGTGACTGAACTGAACTGAACTGAATCTTTATTTATACTAAATTTGTGATAATTTTGAAAAGATATATTGTTCTGAAAAAAACATTCATATGGTAATCAGAGTACATGGATCCCCTTTTTCAATACCAGTACATACTTCTAAATCAAGTCACTTAATTATAAAGACCTCAGTTTACTAAATCATAAAATAAAGACATTGAACTAGAATTGTGTTACAATCTAAGTACAATTCTATGCTATTGAACAAAATTTTTCGAAGTATGACCATGTCAATTTCAATGAAAATGTTCAGAAAAACTATCATTGTGGTTATCTCAGAGAACCAAAAAAATCATTATGTGTTAAAACCCCTGAAAACTCTTAATGAAATCACTGTTTATCATTACTTACCCCAGAAACTTGTATCTTGACCCTTGGAATAAACATTGGGAATTGCCAATTTAGAATACCATGTGGGTATGAGAGTCCCTCAGTCATGTCAGATTCTTTACGACTCAGTGGACTGTTGCCCACCAGGTTCCTCTGTCTATGGAATTCTCCAGGCAAGAGTACTGAAGTGGGTTGCCATTCACTTCTCCAGGGGATCTTCCTGACTCAGAAATCAAACTCAGATCTCTCACATTGCAGACAGATTCTATACCATCTGAGCCACCCAGGAAGCCCTAGAATACCATAGCACTATTTAAATGATTGAATGAGTAGAGTATGGTCCATCTTTGTCCTTATGACATCACTTTACTTCCTTTCACTTCCACTATCATTATTTTGTCTCCCGACCTCCCCACCCCACCAGGGTCTATTCCAACCTTCCCATTTTATTAACAGTTAGGTTCAGTCACTCAGTCGTGTCCGACTCTTTGCGACCCCGTGAATCACAGCATGCCAGGCCTCCCTATCCATCACCAACTCCCAGAGTTCACTCAGACTCATGTCCATTGAGTCAGTGATGCCATCCAGCCATCTCATCCTCTGTCGTCCCCTTCTCCTCTTGCCCCCAATCCCTCCCAGCATCAGAGTCTTTTCCAATGAGTCAACTCTTTGCATAAGGTGGCCAAAGTGCTGGAGTTTCAGCTTTAGCATCATTCCCTCCAAAGAAATCCCTGGGCTGATCTCCTTCTGAATGGACTGGTTGGATCTCCTTGCAGTCCAAGGGACTCTCAAGAGTCTTCTCCAACACCACAGTTCAAAAGCATCAGTTCTTCGGTGCTCAGCCTTCTTCACAGTCCAACTCTCACATCCATACATGACCACAGAAAAAACCATAGCCTTGACTAGATGAACCTTTGTTGGCAGAGTAATGTCTCTGCTTTTGAATATGCTATCTAGGTTGGTCATAACTTTCCTTCCAAGGAGTAAACGTCTTTTAATTTCATGGCTGCAGTCACCATCTGCAGTGATTTTGGAGCCCAAAAAAATAAAGTCTGACACTGTTTCCACTGTTTCCCCATCTATTTCCCATGAAGTGATGGGACCAGATGCCATGATCTTCGTTTTCTGAATGTTGAGCTTTAAGCCAACTTTTTCACTCTCCTCTTTCACTTTCATCAAGAGGCTTTTGAGTTCCTCTTCACTTTTTGCCATAAGGGTGGTGTCATCTGCATATCTGAGGTTACTGATATTTCTCCCAGCAATCTTGATTCCAGCTTGTGTTTCTTCCAGCCCAGCGTTTCCCATGATGTAATCTGCATATAAGTTAAATAAGCCAGGTGATAATATACAGCCTTGATGTACTCCTTTTCCTATTTGGAACCAGCCTGTTTTTCCATGTCCAGTTCTAACTGTTGCTTCCTGACCTGCATACAGATTTCTCAAGAGGCAGGTCAGGTGGTCTGGTATTCCCATCTCTTTCAGAATTTTCCACAGTTTATTGTGATCTACACAGTCAAAGGCTTTGGCATAGTCAATTAACAGTAGCCCTCCTCCAATTCTGAATTGTGTCTGGTCACCCAGAGACTATATTTCCAGCTTCCTTTTTCCCAGAACTGTGACTATCTGAGGTATAACTTTGCTTGAAAGCTAGAAGGTTAGTTGGGATTGATGCTGGAAAAAAAATTGAGTCTTCTAGGTCAGAGAAAAAAGATGTTATTACTCACACCATTAGCAGGATCAAGATTTTTTTTTTTTTTTTTTTGCTTAGTTTTGTTTTTTTAGGAATGCTATAGCAAAGGACCACAGACTAGGTATCTTAAACAACAGAAATGTATTTTCTTACAGTTAAGGTGGCTAGAAGTCCAAGATCAACATGTCAGTAAGATGGGTTTCTTTTGAAGCATCTCTCCTTAGTTTGCAGGTGAACAAATTCTCCCTGAGTCTTCACGTGGTCTCTGTGTTTGTGTTCTAATCCTCTCTTTTTATAAGGATACCAGTCATATTGGGGGCTTCTCAGGTGGCACAGTGGTATAGAATTCACCTGCTAATGCAGGAGACTCAAGAGACATGGGTTCAATCCCTGGGTTGGGAAGATCCCCTGGAGGAGGAAATAGCAACCCACTCCAGTGATATTGCCTGGAAAATTCCATGGACAGAAGAGCCTGGTGGGCTACAGTCCATGGGGTCACAAAGAGTCAGACACAGACATGACCGAGCAACTGAGCACGTGTACACTAGTCATATTGGATGACTAGAGCACCCACCTTGTGCTCCCATTTTAATATAATTCCCTCCTTAAAAGCTTTATCTCCAAATACAGTAGAGGCACTGGTTAATGTTTCAAAAGATGAATTTAAGGGAACACTATTCAGTCTGTAACAACCAAGTATAAAAGTTTTCTTGCTCCAGTTCTTACAAAGAGCCATGAGAAGGATCAGATGGCAACTGTCCACAAAATGGGCTGTGTTACAGAAAAGGAGCCTGCAGCTTAGGAGAGAAGAATTTGTATAAAAGCAGGAAGCTCCTTACCTTGCATTCTGGAAAAGACTCTTCTTCCTTCTGAAGCTGTTCTTTAAACCAGCATCCTTAAGAGACAGTCCTGAGAAAAGGCAGCTGGTAACACATACTGCTTTCAAGATGCTCAGAAACAAGAGAGTTCGGGAGAATCCCACAAGAATATTCAACTGTAATTGAATCCCATTGACTCAACAAAAGCTGATACCAAACCCCCTAAATTTCTCTCATTTTGAAATTTTAGAACTACTGTTAGTAGAACTCCGAGCAGCTCAGTGAGGCCACCTTGACTTCAACTCTGTCCTTAGGGTCCCAGACCAAACTCGCTGGAAAAATCCCATACTCTAATTTTCCCTTAGAAAGCCAGACAACTTTCTCCTTAAGTTTCTGCATTGGGTATTACACTTGGCCTGAGACATCAATCAGATAATGTTAGAATATTACGTAATATGACTAATCAATAAGGAGTATAAGAGATTGCACAAACCTGGACTTAGCTGGCAAGGACCAAAGCTTGCACAATTCCATGCTCAAAACCACCCTGACCAGTGAGTTGTGGCTGGCATGAACTTCAAGACTGAGGTGGTGTCATTTCGGTTAGTTAGGTACAAATTCCATGTCATGTCTTCCAACTGGATGCTCGCCATCATAGGTAAAACTGGGATACAGGAAGGATGAGTCAGTTTCTTCTCTGGGATACTCCTGGAACATCTAAGAATGGCCTCATTTTGGCGAGATCTCTGCCATCATCAATCACAGTAACCTCATCTTTTCTCTTCCAGAAAGCCATGTCTTTGTCACCATCCTGTCATCTTCTCCAAAACAGTCAAGAACTACAAAAGGGGCTGGGTTCAACTCTGCTTTCAGCTAACAAGTGAATCTGCCACAGCTCCACAGATGCTGGGAGTGTGGAATCTTAGCCACTAGACCACGAGGGAAGTCCTTGTTTTTAATTTTAATAGTTGTAGGAGGCACCAGGCATTTTATATTCAATGTTGCTGCTGCTGCTGCTGCTGCTAAGTCGCTTCAGTCGTGTCCGACTCTATGCGACCCCATAGATGGTGGCCCACCAGGCTCCCATGTCCCTGGGATTCTCCAGGCAAGAACACTGGAGTGGGTTGCCATTTCCTTCTCCAGTGCATGAAAGTGAAAAGTGAAAGGGAAGTCGCTCAGTCGTGTCCGACTCTTCGCGACCCCATGGTCTGCAGCCCACCAGGCTCCTCCATCCATGGGATTTTCCAGGCAAGAGTACTGGAGTGGGGTGCCATTGCCTTCTCCATATTCAATGTTAGTGGTTGTCAAACAGTGGTCCCCAACCAGAAGTTTGTTAGAAATGCAAGTTCTCAGTCCTTACCTCAGAACTACTACAGCAGAATTTCTGGGAATGAGAAAAGAGACTGACATCTGAAATTTAATAATTCCATCTGTGAATCTGACATGAGCTAAAGTTTGATAGCTACTGGGCTAAGATGTGTATGTGATAAATAAAGGAGATAAATGGCATTTATTTATCTACTCTGATAAGTTATGTGATGTTCTTGCAACTTAATTGGTCAACTGGTACTAAAGTGTTTTTCAAAATGAAAAAGAAGGATCGAAGTTATCATTACAGTCACATTCAAATCATTTGTTCCAGCTCAGCTCCAACTTTGCAGAAATATAAAAGCCTAAGTTATACATTAACCCTGTATAAATTCAAAAGGTTTACTTTGGGGGAAATTTGGAGGAATTTTAAATTTCAAAAAAAAATTATTAACATTGATTTGGGTTCAAAGATTCCTATACATATACTATTTTTTTAAATACATTGAGTAGTTGTAATGAATTAGCATCAACTGGTTTCCTGTCTAATGTATATTTTTACATATATATCAAATTTCTCAGAAAACTATAAAGAAATGTATGCTTTTTTTTTCAATTAAATTCACAGTGGGTGATTCTAAATTTGACCTTTTTAATGACTCTATAAATTTTGTATATTGAATTATCTTGTATTTATTGTAATCATTTTCCTTTCACTCTTGTCTTTAGCAAATTAATTTTTTCAGAAGCTAATCTCAAACACAGTTGCTGGCAAGATTCTTTCTTTGGTTCAGTAGTTTGCTAGCTCAAAATATTAACAAAAAGCCTAGGGAGTTCTTCTTAATCTAAAACAAAACAAACAAAAAAAGTGCTATGGAAAAAATAGACTGTTATGCTTTGATAGTTGCTATGGATACTAAGCTCCTTCACAGTTTTGAACTGTGTGTAGGAGCAAAAATACTTGCTATTTGATTAACTTGTGATTTTATTCAGAATTGCTGCAATTCATGTGCCATATATGTCCTATCTCAGATTAATGTCAGTCACAGATAAGACAACTTTGAAAAGAAAACTCTCCCTCTCTGTTTCACAATTTATTTGGAAGAATGATTAGAAACACATCAAGAATATATGAAACTTTAAATAATAATTCCCGTTCATGAAAACTTGCATAGCCAGCATCGTTTTTCCCTACTATTTTGAAGTGGAAAACAAAGAATAAGGTTAAAGAAATCTTACAATATCCTTTAGTAAAACAGTTTGGATACAATAGTTTAAGTAAGAATTGTAAATAACAGCATTCTTAGCAGAATTATTTATAGTACACAATTTTACCTTTAAGAAGTTTCATTTGTGTTTCATCTTTCAATCATATTGCCATTGAGATATTTGCAATTTTCTCTTTTCAATTCCAGACAACATCTTTTTTATCCTTCATTTATTTAAAAAATACAATCAAATGTGCAGAGTTATATTTAACAACAATAGAACGTTCTGAGTTTCGACTATTTTAACCACGTAATGACAGACATAAATGAGTCATTACGTTGATGTCTGACAGCACTGTTTTCTATTGCTTCTGAGATTGTCCTGTCTTATATTAGAAACATCTAATTTCCATGACAGAGAGACACGTATCACCTAATAGATTTCAATCTTTAAAAACAGGTTGATAACCAACTTAATCTCCTCCTCCGTCTCTGCTCCATGCTAACTGTAGATTACAGAATAGCTCACAGCTGCCCAGTTAAACGCTTATAATGGTCCTTCCTTACGTAATCACTTTAGTTATCACCTCCATCATTTTCAACCTCTTTTTTCTCCTTTAGCTCTATAATATTCCAATCAATTTATGCCATTTTAGATCAAAACACATTATCTGTATATCTTAGCAAATTATGGTAGCTCTTGCTCATTTTGTGTTTAGGAAATTGTTAAATGAAAGAAACTTTTTTTCTATTACAACTTTTTTTACTTTTCTAAATGTATCCTTTAAAAGTGTATTTTTTAATTTCAAAAATTGAAATCTTTGCAGATGGATCTCAGAATCAAGGATATAGAAACAAGTAGCTTGGAAGAAAAATAAATTATTTAGACTACTTTTCTTTTTTTAGTATTAAATAATTTTGTACATTACAAATATATTAAGTGAATATGTTAAATAAGCTTTTCTCTTATTTTCACATATTTTAGTGGCACATAGAACATATAAGAAAGCAATATATTGAGTGTGGTATAACATTTAAATTATTTAAGGCTAGTTGTTTATGTTTAATTTGAAGTACTGTTTCAAACAAAAAAGAAAAAAAATCTTTGAGCAAATAATTGTTTTTCTAACTTCTAAGGAAATTTGTATTTTTTTATACAAATGTTTAGAAATAAACATTATGAGAATTGGAAGGGAATAAGATAATTTACTGTTTTAAATAGCATTTATAGCTAGAACATTAAAAAATATATAGCCAATTTTAAGAATAAATAAGCTTACAAAAGTATTAGGTACAGGATCTATATGTAAGTATTAATCATATTTCCATAAATCAACAACAAAATTTGGAACATGACAAACAAAGGTACCATTTACAAGAGAATTGCAACTACTGTGTGCCCAAAGCACAGTTCCAAAGAATAGCAAGAAGAGATAAGAAAGCCTTCCTCAGCGATCAAAGCAAAGAAATAGAGGAGAACAACAGAATGGGAAAGACTAGAGATCTCTTCAAGAAAATTAGAGATACCAAGGGAACATTTCATGCAAAGATGGGCTCAATAAAGGACAGAAATGGTATGGACCTAACAGAAGCAGAACATATTAAGAAGAGTCGGCAAGAATACACAGAAGAACTGTACAAAAAAATCTTCAAGACCCAGGTAATCACGATGGTGTGATCTAGAACCAGACATCCTGGAATGTGAAGTGAAGTGGGCCTTAGAAAGCATCACGACGAACAAAGCTAGTGGAGGTGATGGAATTCCAGTTGAGCCATTTCAAATCCTGAAAGATGATGCTGTGAAAGTGCTGCACTCAATATGCCAGCAAATTTGGAAAACTCAGCAGTAGCCACAGGACTGGAAAAGGTCAGTTTTCATTCCAATTCCTAAGAAAGGCAATGCCAAAGAATGCTCAAACTACCTCACAATTGTACTCATCTCACACACTAGCAAAGTACTGCTCAAAATTCTCCAAGCCAGGCTTCAGCAATATGTGAACCGTGAACTTCCTGATGTTCAAGCTGGTTTTAGAAAAGGCAGAGGAACCAGAGATCAAATCGCCAACATCCGCTGGATCATGGAAAAAGCAAGAGAGTTCCAGAGAAACATCTATTTCTGCTTTATTGACTATGCCAAGCCCTTTGACTGTGTGGATCACAATAAACTGTGGAAAATTCTGAAAGAGATGGGAATACCAGACCACCTGACCTGCCTCTTGAGAAACCTGTATGCAGGTCAGGAAGCAACAGTTAGAACTGTTGCTGCATGGAACAACAGACTGGTTCCAAATAGGAAAAGGAGTACTTCAAGGCTGTATATTGTCACCCTGCTTATTTAACTTCTATGCAGATTACATCATGAGAAACGCTGGGTGGGAAGAAACACAAGCTGGAATCAAGATTGCTGGGAGAAATATCAATAACCTCAGATATGCAGATGACACCACCCTTATGGCAGAAACTGAAGAGGAACCTAAAAGCCTCTTGATGAAAGTGAAAGTGGAGAGTGAAAAAGTTGGCTTAAAGCTCAACATTCAGAAAACGAAGATCATGGCATCCGGTCCCATCACTTCATGGGAAATAGATGGGGAAACAGTGGAAACAGTGTCAGACTTTATTTTTTGGGGCTTCAAAATCACTGCAGATGGTGACTGCAGCCATGAAATTAAAAGAGGCTTACTCCTTGGAAGGAAAGTTATGACCAACCTAGATTCAAAAGCAGAGACATTACTTTGCCAACAAAGGTTCGTCTAGTCAAGGCTATGGTTTTTCCAGTGGTCATGTATGGATGTGAGAGTTGGACTGTGAAGAAGGCTGAGCGCCGAAGAACTGATGCTTTTGAACTGTGGTGTTGGAGAAGACTCTTGAGAGTCCCTTGGACTACAAGGAGATCCAACCAGTCCATTCTGAAGGAGATCAGCCCAGGGATTTCTTTGGAGGGAATGATGCTAAAGCTGAAGCTCCAGTACTTTGGCCACTTCATGCAAAGAGTTGACTCATTGGAAAAGACTCTGATGCTGGGAGGGATTGGGGGCAGGAGGAGAAGGGGATGACAGAGGATGAGATGGCCATATGGCATCACTGACTCAATGGACATGTGTCTGAGTGAACTCCGGGAGTTGGTGATGGACAGGGAGGCCTGGTGCTGCGATTCATGGGGTCGCAAAGAGTCGGACATGACTGAGCGACTGAACTGAACTGAACTGATGTGTCCAGAAGTGAATCTAACAATTGATGCTCAAGATCTCTACATAGTAAGCCATAATACATGACTGAGGACAATTAAAGATTCTCTAAATAAGTGGATCACAACACGTTACATCATGCTACCATTGACGTATCTGAACCTCTCAACCCCATCTTTGTAGTCTCTTGCTTTAGTTTCTTTCTTAGCCCCGCCGTGCACATTCTCGGGACCTGATCGACTTTGCCGGCTGGCTCCGGCAACCATAACATCCAGTCCCATCACTTCATGGCAAATAGATGGGAAATAGTGGAAACGGTGGCTGATTTTATATTTTGGGACTCCAAAATTGCTGCAGATGGTGACTGCAGCCATGAAATTAAAAGACACTTACTCATTGGAAGGAAAGTTTTGTCCAACCTAGACAGCATATTAAAAAGCAACTAGTACAGCCACTATGGAGAACAGTGTGGAGATTCTTTAAAAAACTGGAAATAAAACTACCTTATGATCCAGCAATCCCACTGCTGGGCATACACACAGAGGAAACCAGAAGGGAAAGAGACACGTGTACCCCAATGTTCATTGCAGCACTGTTTACAATAGCCAGGACATGGAAGCAACCTAGATGTCCATCAGCAGATGAATGGATAAGAAAGCTGTGGTACATATACACAATGGAGTATTACTCAGCCATTAAAAAGAATAAATTTGAATCAGTTCTAATGAGGTGGATGAAACTGGAGCCTATTATACAGAGTGAAGTAAGCCAGAAAGAAAAACACCAATACAGAATACTAACGCATATATATGGAATTTAGAAAGATGGTAACAATAACCCTGTGTACGAGACAGCAAAAGAGACACTGATGTTTGGAACAGTCTTATGGACTCTGTGGGAGAGGGAGGGGGTGGGAAGATTTGGGAGAATGGCATTGAAGCATGTATAATATCATGTATGAAACGAGTCGCCAGTCCAGGTTCGATGCACGATACTGGATGCTTGGGGCTGGTGCACTGGGACGACCCAGAGGGATGGTATGGAAAGGGAGGAGGGAGGAGGGTTCAGGATGGGGAACACATGTATACCTGTGGCGGATTCATTTTGATATTTGGCAAAACTAACACAATATTGTAAAGTTTAAATATAAGATAAAATTTAAAAAAAAATAAAAAGCAGAGACATTACTTTGTCAACAAAGGTCCATCTAGTCAAGGCTATGGTTTTTCCAGTGGTAATGTATGGATGTGAGAGTTGGACTATAAAGAAAGCTGAGCACTGAAGAATTGATGCTTTTGAACTGCGGTGTTGGAGAAGACTCTTGAGAGTCCCCTGGACAGCAAGGAGATCCAACCAGTCCATCCTAAAGGAAATCAGTCCTGAATATTCGTTGGAAGGACTGATTTGAAGCTGAAACTCCAATACTTTGGCCACCTGATGCGAATAGCTGACTCATTGGTAAAGACCCTGATGCTAGGAAAGATTGAGGGCAGGAGGAGAAGAACAACAGAGGATGAGATGGTTGGATGGTATCACTGACTCAATGGACATGAGTTTGGGTAAAGTCTGGCAGTTGGTGATGGACAGGGAGGCCTGGCGTGCTGCGGTTCATGGGGTCGCAAAGAGTCAGAAACAACCGAGCAACTGAACTGAACTGAAATAAGTGGAGGAAAACAAAAGTTCAAAGATGTTGAAACATGCATGATTATGGTTACATTGTAATGTATCAATTTGTATTGGGTGACACATCAGTTCTTCAGAATTCTTTTCCTCATATGATTTCCAGTTAGCATTGGCAGTAGGAAACCTGCTGCATGAGACACAGGGGATAGAATTAAAGATGCTACCATACATCTCTATGGGCTTCCCAGGTGACTCAATGGGAAAGAGCCTGCCTGCAAAGCAGGAAACACAGGGTTGAGTTGAGGGTTCAATCACCAAGACAGGGAGATCCCCTGGAGGAGGGCATGGCAACCCACTCCAGTGTTCTTGCTGGAGAATACCACGGAAAGAGGAGCCTGGCCAGCTACAGTCCATGGGGTCACAAAGAGTTGAACATGACTGCAGTGACTGAGCACGTAAATACATCTCTATGTATCTGTCAGTCTGCCTGTCAGTCTGTCTGTCTACCTATCTACTAAAGATCCATACAAGATTGCAGGCTCTGTAGTAGTTCCTGCTCACTGTGGCTTATTTGCTCCATGAAACATCACTCAGACTCACTGCTTTAATGAAACTGCTTAAGTGATAAAGTCCAATTTTTCACCCATATTATGGAGTGTCTGTGTTACAAATAGCCACACTCATAGGCAGGTTATAATAAAAAAAAAAAGAAAAGAAATTGATATTTCCTCTTGTTTTCTTATGATGCCTGTGTGTGTTGCTAAGTCACTTCAGTTGTGTCCAACTCTTTGCCACGCTATGGACTGTAATTTTATTATGATAACTACATTTAAAGATAATATTCGAGAAGGAAAATACATAAATGCAGTATACAGGGTTCTCCACAGGACTGTTAAAAGGATAAGAGCTGGGAAATTTTGCATTTCAGAGGGTTTTAGTTAAATTTTCACAAAGCAAAATATGCTGAAAATTAGATATAGTTTCCAAAGGTGAATATACTATACTGAGACTTTGACACTTCACCAGAGCAGATAATTAAACAATTGCACTAATTAAAATTAATAGCACAAAGAAACCTGATTACTACAGGTTATGAATGTAGCAAAAACAAATTTAGTAAAATTCATTTTTAGAACAGTAGTAATATCTTGGAATTTCCTACCAAATCCTATGAAAATAATAAATTTTGCATTTAATGTATCTCACAATCCCTCTGAAAGCTGTGAGAAAGTATCTTTTTAGAAAATTATAAACCTATGATATGGGACATATTTTTAGTATGAGTTTCCCTGATGACTCAGGCAGTCAAGAACCCACCTGCAATGCAGGAGACCCAGGTTCAATCCCTGGGCTAAGAAGATCTCCTGGAGAAGGGAATGGATACCCACTTCTTTCAGTGTCCTTGCCTGAAGAATGGGCAGAGGAGCCTGGTGAGCTACAGTCCATGAGGTCACAAAGAGTCAGACAGGACTGAGCAACTAACGCCTTCAAAGTATGAAGAAACAGTTTTCAAGGGCTTTCTCAAAGTTGTTTTCATATAATTAATTGTTCGGCCAGTATACAGGTGGTGCCATTCAATGCATTCAACCAAAAATGAAGACTCTAGGTGACTATCTGCTAGTCACAGCAGCTCTGCTAAATTCTCAGCCCTTTTGGCTTTCCAAACACCTTTGGAATTGTCATGGAAAGAAAGCTTCCTGTAAGGTTTTAAGTTTTGGGACATTTCTTTTCCAGGACTTAATGACAAAGTTAAAGTCGCTCAGTTATGTCCAACTCTTTGGGACCCCAGGGACTATACAGTCCATGGAATTCTCCAGGCCAGATACTGGAGTGGGTAGCCTTTCCCTTCTCCAAGGGAACTTCCCAACCCAGGGATCGAACCCAGGTCTCCCACATGGCAGGCAGATTCTTTACCAGCTGAGCCACCAGGGAAACCCAAGAATACTGGAGTGGGTAGCCTATCCCTTCTCCAGTGGATCTTCCTGACCCAGGAATCGAACCAGGGTCTTCTGCATTACAGGCAGATTCTTTACCAACTGAGCTATGAGGGAAGCCACTTAATGATGACTCTGAAGCAAAAACATGGCACCCTTGCATCTGAATCTTTCATATAGTTAGACATCTGCAATATCTCTCCATTTTCTTCACCCAAACAGCCTCAATTTTTCCTAAAATGTTAAAATATTCCATAACAGCATATGGAAAAGCCTGAACAAACATTTTAGACAACCCAATATTGTATTCAGGATCATTTTCACGATTAAGAAGAAGTACAATGGAAGAGGGAATGGCAAACCACTCCAGTATTCTGGCTGTGAGAACATCATAGACTGTAGAAAAAGGCAAAAGTACTCCAGATAGCATTAAATCCTGATTTCCATGTAAATTCCCCTCCATCCTTCATTTTTCTAAAAACCCAGAAACTTCAAAAAATGAACATTCTGAAGATAGGACAACCATGAATAAAGCAGTACAAGGACTTGTAGTCATGTTGAGTATGCTGGGATTCAGGATTCTACTTTCTCATTGTAAACTTTTCCTAACTAATTCAGGAAACCATTTGTTCATTCATCTAACTGAAGTGTGAACACCCTAAGGAGGGTCAAATCAGTAAAAGTGATAAAGATGCAATTTGATTTGTGGTAAGAAGAATTCAATAAACTCTAATCTACATCAGCTACTCTAAAAAATTAAAGCTAGTCAGTGAAAAAAATTATATATATATATATAAACAAACACACACATATATGGGGTTTCCCTGGTGGCTCAGGCAATAAAGAATCTGCCTGCTAATACAGGACACCTGGGTTCAATCCCTCAGTTGGGAAGATCCCTGTAGAAGGGAATGGCAACCCACTCCAGGATTCTTGCCTGAAGAATTCCTCCGATAGAGGAACCTGGTGGGCTACAGTCCATGAGGTCTCAGAGTCAGACACAACTGAGCAACTAACACTCACTTTTCATGTGTGTATAAATATGTGTGTGTGTGTGTGTGTGTGTGTGTGTGAGATGCCATGTTACAGAGAAGGCAATGGCACCCCACTCCAGTACCCTTGCCTGGGAAACCCCATGGACGGAGGAGCCTGGTAGGGTGCGGTCCATGGGATCACAAAGAGTTGGACACGACTGAGCGACTTCACTTTCACTTTTCACTTTCCTGCATTGGAGAAGGAAATGGCAACCCACTCCACTGTTCTTGCCTGGAGAATCTCAGGGATGGGGGAGCCTGTGGGCTGCGGTCTATGGGGTCACTCAGAGTCGGACACTAAGTGTCCGACTGAAGTGACTTAGCAGCAGCAGCAGCATGCCATGTTAAGTCACTTCAGTAGTGTTTGACTCTGTGCAACCATATGAACTGTAACCAGCCAGGTTCCTCCATCCGTGGGGATTCTTCAGGCAAGAATAGTGGAGTGGGTTGCCATTCTCTCCTCCAGATTTGTGTATATATGTACACATATATTTATGTATATTTGTGTGTATATATATATATAATAAAAAGAGGAACATTATATCTGTGAGGGTAACCTAGTTAAAATTAGTCAAATTTTGATGGAATTTTATATTAAATAAGAAGACGGAGGAGCCTGGTAGGCTGCAGTCCATGGGGTCGCTAAGAGTCGGACTCGACTGAGCGACTTCACTTTCACTTTTTTACTTTCATGCATTGGAGAAGGAAATGGCAACCCACTCCAGTGTTCTTGCCTGGAGAATCCCAGGGACGGGGGAGCCTGGTGGGCTGCCGTCTATGGGGTCGCACAGAGTCGGACACGACTGAAGCGACTTAGCAGCAGCAGCAGCAGCATAACTATGTATCATCCTAGTCATAAAATAGCTGATGATTGTGGCTCTCAAGGGACTTGACGTCTTCTGATCTTACCATGCTCATATTATAACTGATCCAATTTTTCTTCTCAAAATCAATCAGTGAAGCAAGAATATCAGAAAACTAATGTTTTTTGAATGTTTATTATGTAAAGGCAGTTTATTTAAATTATCACAATCTTTACAGTACCCTGTGAGATTGGTATGAGCTCCAATTTGTATATGCAAACAAACTCAAAAAAGTTCAGTGACATCAATTTCAAATAAAGACATTATGACTTACTGTACCTCTCTAACACTGCTCATCCCAATATTTTCCTCTTTATGACTTTACTTCTTCAATGTCAAGGTCACTGGTGTCATTTATACTCTATTCCATAAATAAACCACTAAATAATGATTTTCTACTCAATTATTTGTCCCTGAAATGTCTAAAATTTTAATATTTAAATCATTGTTATAAACAATTACTAAGGAAATATTTGTCAGTTTTTGAGGCATGTAGTAAGTTAAAATACATTTTATTACATTTTAAGTATTTTATTATATTGTCATGTTATCTTTAATCACATTTTTTACCACCACTGTACCATACAAGTAAATCTGTTTATTGAATCAAGAAGAGGCCTGCCAGGTGTCTCTAGTGGTAAAGAACCCTCCCACCAATACAGGAGACATAAGAGATGCAGGTTTAATTCCTGGGTCGAGAAGATCCCCTGGAGGAGGGCATAGCAATCCACTCTAGTGTTCTTGCCTAGAGAATCCCATGGACAGAGGAACCTGGCGGGCTATGGGCCACAGGGTCATGAAGAATTGGATCAGGGAAAATAATATTGTCACTTAACATTTCCTAATTGCTGAAAGTCATACCACATTTAATTTTGCATTCACTAGAAGAGAATAAGACTGGTAGAAAAAGATTTATAGGCTGCCTCATAGTACAATGACCAATATCAAAGATAACACCAAAAATATTATATTAAGAAGATGATGAAAATTAATGCTTGCAGCAACTCCCTGAAGTAGATATCAATATTGCTGTTATAAGGGCTGAAAAACTTGTAGACTCATCACAGAAGCATAACTAAAGATGATAAAGCTGAGATTTGCAGGTTTATCTTTAATATACCCTTCCACCTTTAAATTATGAGCTCCTTGAAGAGACCATAATTTACACTGTATTTTTTGCCCAATAATCAACACAATGCATAAAAGGTAATGATAATTTACTGAATTTATCTTTTCACTGGTAGCATGTCTTATTTTCATAGAATTGATGGTATTATAATGATACAACATAAAACTAGATACAAAAAATCATTAAAATGATAGGGTGGCTATCCATTAGACTATTCAGTTTATTTTATAATTTATTGATATTTATTCAAGGAGCAGTGAATGTAACAGAGCTCATATTTTCAAGGACCTCACCGTCTAATGGAGAATTGATAAACTAATAAATTCAGTATCACATAACACACAATAATAGACGACTGCCAAGGAACAGAAGACATACGAGAGTCCAGGGAAGACCTTGGAGAGGAGGTTGTCCTGAGAGTGGAGGGTAAATGACAGTGACTCGGTCTGTCTAGGGAAAGCAATGAGTTTCAGGAAAAAGAAGCAGTATGTGCAAAAGCAGATTCGAGAAAAATGGGGTATGTTTACATATCTCCTGACAAAGCCAGGGACCCGAGGGAGCTATAGGAGATTATGCCATGCTGTGAATGTGGTGGGCCGCCTCTAAGATAACCCTGCTGGTGTTAATGCCTTTTAGACTCCCCACTCTTTACTGTGGCTGGGGCTTCCCAGGGGGCGCTAGTGGTAAAGAACCGCCTGCCGAGGCAGGAGACGGTGGTTTGATCCCTGGGTCAGACACTAAGAGACACAGGTTTGATCCCTGGGTCAGGAAGATCCCCTGGAGGAGAAAATGGCAACCTACTCCATTATTCTTGCCTGGGAGATTCCATGGACAGAGGAGGCTGGCGGGCTACAGTCCATGGGGTCACAGAGCTGAACATGACTGAGCATACTGGCACACGCACACACACACAGACACACACACACAGACACAGACACAAACACACACAGGCACACAGACACACACAGGCACACACACACAGACACACACACATACACAGACAGACATACACACAGACACACACACAGGCACACACACACAAATACACACAGACACAGACACACACAAGCACACACACAGGCACACACACAGAGACACACACACACATAGTCACACACACAGACACAGACACAGACACACACACAGAGACACACACACATCCTTATTGTGCTCACCCCTAGTGACTGTTCTCTAACAAGTAGAAGATGGCATAAGTGATAGCATGTCATTCCTAAGACTGGGCTTCAGACATTCCCTAACTTCCACCTTGCTTCTCCTTTCTCATTCTTTCTCAGAGCCTTAATTCTCAGGGGAAAAGCTGCCATTTTGTGAGTAACCTTAACAAGGCCAAAATGGCAAGAAACTAAGGGTATCTAACCAAGAGCTACTGAGCATCTGAGTTCTGCTGAAACCCCCAAACCAGTCAGACTTTAAGATGATTCCAGGCCAGGAAACCTGAGTGCCATTTTGTCTTCCAGAGGCACCAGCTGAACTGTGACTGCCTTCTTGACACAGAAACTGGGAGTGGGTCTGCTGCTTTAATCTGCTGAATTTTGGTGTGTATGCTATGCAGTAATAGATAACTATTGCGATTTAGATAGTGGCAGATGATGACCCCATAGAGATCGTACTGTGGACACTGAAATGAAACTCAAGAGCAACAGGATACAATAAAGATTTCAGAAAGAGTGGCTGGGTGAGTCGATTTGTATTGAACAGACATTAGTTAAATGTTAATGATTATGAATATAGGATATTAGCACAGGGGTGTCAGATGGAAGAGCCTAATGAGAGAAGAACTGGTCTCAGCCAAGAATAAAGAAGCTGAAGAGGAGGGTGTGGTGCTCAGAAATATGCAGGATGAAGATACAGCACAACTTCATAATCATCAGTTCAGCGGAGAAAAGCGAGGACGAAGAATCTATGACGATGTCAAGGTTTTCAGTGGAAATGATCAGTGTGAGGTCGGGGCCACCATCCGTCCTGAGAAAGACCACCAGGAGGAGTACGCTTGGGTTGGGTGGGGCAGGACAGAGGCAAAGAGTGAGTTCCACTGTAGACCAATCAGACTTTGGGTGCTGAAGGCACCCTGAAGTCAAATCGTGAGTAAATGAAAGAATCTAAGGGACTGAAGAGAGGCGAGCATCACAGAGAACACCAGTGTCTACAGGGTGGAAAGAAGACAAGGGTGAAGCAAAAGGACAGAGGGCGTGTGTGAAAGGGAGCAAAAGCACAGAGAGCCCGGTGTCCTAGAGATCAGGAAGGAAAGAACTGGAGAAGACGGGAAGAAAGTGCCAAACGCAGCAATGAGAATAGCTGCATGATGCCTGGCACACGGATACAGAACACCAGGAGTGCCTGGCCACCAAAGCCAGAGCATCTGGTAGGCACGTTTTCACAACTGCGACAGCTATGCTTCTGACTGCTGTTCTGTCTTCCTGGTCCAAACCCAGTGCTTTGAGAGCTTATTAACACCTGTGCCCCTTTGTATACTAGGATGTGTGCTACCAGAAGGCCATGTGCCGTTACTATAAGGACTATAGTCTAAATATTCTTCACTTTATATCAGTGAGAAGAAACACAACCCTGTCGTCAAGTCTTTTCCAAGCAGGTTGTCAATTAAACCTGATATTAGTGCCGGGTTGTAAGGTTGAGAGGAGGGACAGAAACTTCACTCTGGGAAAACTAGGGACTAACATTGCTATGACCTACTCCGTGATGAAAACACTTAGAAGAAATAGCAGAACACACCAATGTATATCTAATTAATGCCTCTCTCAGACATTTGCCCTGCACCATTTTTCTAATTTATTAATAAAATAAAATATCTTCCCACTTGTTAATTAGAAAAATTAAATGAAAGGCATACTGGTGCCTATTAGTGAAAAGTTAAAAACATTGAAAATGTTAGTCACTCTGCCATGCTCGACTCTCTGCAACCCCGTGGACTGTAGGGACTGTAGCCTGGCAGGCTCCTCTATCCTAGGAACTCTCTGGGCAAGAATACTAGAGTGGATTGCCATTCCCTTCTCCAGGGAATCGTCACTTTTCAGGGATCGAACTGGGGTCTCCTGCATTGCAGGCAGATTACCATCAGCTAAGACAAAAATTCTACTTGCAAAGTAAACCATTATTTTCCAAAGCAAGATAATTTCCTCCTCCCATTTAGTGATACGAAGGTAAGGATAATAGTGTTCCCTTTAGGCCTTTCTATTCTCTGTGTTGCCTGTTTTGTCTCTCTAGTTTTGTGAAATACTAGGGCATAGGAAAAGTTTGACAACTCACTCATGTGACCCAAGTAACAAGTTGCTATGTTTACCCTGGAGGTTGGAATAGGAGTTAAGACAGCTGCCGGAACATATGGGCCTCAAGGCATGACCACCCTTGGGGTAGCATTTCACGGGTATTTGGTGTACCAACTGGCAAGTTAGATAGTTTTCCGTTTACATTTATCCCGGGAGCATGAGTGCTTCACAATCCATGAGGAGCTACAGTTGCCAAGTCCTGTGGTTCAGGACCATAAGCTGTGCTCTGATTGTGGGGCTCATTGTGTTCCTACTTAATAAAAGGGAAAAACATTCCACTTTCCAGCAGGGTGGAAGCATATGATCAATGTGTTTTCCCTTGCAACTGAAGGCAAGATCTTTTACTTCTGTGATACCATATGGATCCAGATCTAATTTTAAGTAAAACCCTGTGAGTGAACAGTCCTAAAGTGAGAATTCTGAAACACATGCTCATTCCTCAAACGTTCTACAAAAGGAGGGATATGATGGAAGTGAATGAAAAGTTTCATATAAATAAGTCACTATTCCCGTATTTTATTTGGTGAAAGATGTTCAGGTTTTAATTCCTTCTTATTAAGTAAAACATATGCAACTTGAGGAGAGAGGATTGTGTACAATATGCAGGCAATTTTAAATCCTCTGACATGCTGCTGTTTCCAGCTACTATCACCCAGCTAGGAAAATGATTTGTCCATCAGTCCAGGACTTTGAAAATAAATGAGCAAGAGACTTGCTAGATATTCATGGCTATCCTTAGCTAAAGTCTTTATCTCTCAGGAGAGAGCTTGGGTCTTGTTTTGGTTTGGTTCGTTTGTTTTTTGGGTTTTTTGGTTTTTTTTTTTTTTTTTTTGGTTTGTTTTTAATATATTCTGATACCTTGGTCAAGACATTTTTCTTTTTATGCCATTTGGTTTTTACATTACAATTTTTAAATGAAACTTAAATTTATATTTTAATTGTAAATTCATGTAGACGTGTATATATATATATATTTAAATATTTATTTATTTAGGCTGTACTGAGGTTTTTTTTTTAATTTAATAGAGTTTTATTAACAACTTACACCTTAGAGCTTTTTCTATAATTCTTAATTGTGGCATGTGGGATCTAGGTCTCTGACCAAGGATCAAACTCAGGCTCCCAGCATTGGGAGCTCAGAGTTTTTAGCCACTGAACCACCGGAGATTTTTTTAATGAATATTAGTGAACAAGCAATGCAAAACTTTAGGTATCACTTGTAATTAAAGCTCTATCTACACAGATGGGATTAGACCATTTTTAATTTTAAAAAAATGTAATTTTTTGAGAAGAGTTGGGTTCACAGCAATGCAGGAGACGTGGTTCAATCCCTGGGTTGGGAAGATCCCCTGGAGGAGGGCTTGGAACCCACTCCAGTATTCTTGCCTGGAGAATCCCGTGGACAGCAGAGCCTGGTGGGCTACAATCTATGGGGTCTCAGAGTAAGACATGCCTGAGCGACTAAGCACATACGGGACACAGGGGATGGTGAGAAGCTGGCCGGTTGGATAGGTGCGGCTGCTGAGCTGCTACCACTACTTGGTACAGAGCTTCTGTGTTGAGAGGGAGGGTCATTTTCTTCCTGTGGCTTGAGATGAGCAAATATGGGGCAGCAAACATCTTTAGCGGGAAGATTTTATGCTCAAGGCATGAAGAACATAAAAACCAGTGGCTCCATGTTAGGTGAGGGTGGGAGAGATCACTTGTGAGGTAAACTTGATGTAAACAAATTCACTTTTTTAAAAAAATGGCATTGAGTTACAGAAAAAATGGAGTTGGGTATTTCTATATCCCCTGTCCAAACACCATCTTAATCTTAGCTTTTCAATTTTGACTTTTTTTGACTTTTTCAAAAGTCAGAATTTTTGTGAAGCTTCTTATTTATTATTACTCCTTTTAAAATCTGTTTTAATAATTGGTCATTCTCATTGCTATCTTAACTTTTTTGATAGGTGGCAATAAATGTCCAAGTATTTTCAATGAAATTGCAATTCATATTTATATAGCAAGTGAAATTAAACCTTGATGTAGTCAAACAAATTTATACTGTCAAATCTACTCACTAAACTACTTTAAATAAGTATAGTATCCTCAAAGTTGTGAGAAGCATATATTACAACGTATCTGAAGTGGTTGTGTCGCAGAATAGCGTGTTACTGGAAATGATTATGTAATCTATGATTTTGTTCCAAGGTAGAAGTGCTCAAATTTAGGTAAGAAGAGAATGTCCCTATGGACAGCATTTGGCTATTGGAGTCCATTTTAAATAGTTTACTGACCCATAAAACAATGCTAATGGCTGAATTTAGTGATTTAAAATTCTGTGTAGTAAGGTTTACTGTTTTTTGTCATAGGTAATTCAGTATTGGAAATATTTTATAACATCAAGCCTTGTTGATGGAGAGAAAGTACTTTATTAGTTAGGAGTTTTATACATTGTAGTGAGGAAAGACACACTATAATTCAGATCATACCTTTTTAAAATTTCCTCTATTTTTAAGCTGAAACATAAATGACATTCTTTGCATAAATGTTGACATCACATCTATCTTCAAAAGCATACTCTGGGAAACAGATCATGTTTAATATATGTATATAAATTAATGCAGGAGAACCATATACATTAATAATCATACTTTATCACAAATACACTTGTGCATATCCTTACTAAAATATTTCTTAGAAAGAAGATATGCTCAGACTCTCTATGGCCCCATGGACTGTAGCCTGGCAGGCTCCTCTGTCCATGAAATTTTTTAGGCAAGAATACTGGAGTGAGGTGCCATTTCCTTCTCCAGGGGATCCTTCCAACCCAGGGATCAAGTCCACATCTCTTGAGTCTCCTGAATTGGCAGGTGGATTCTTTACCACTAGTGAACCTGGGAGGCCCATCAAGATATAGCCTGTGCTGTGCACGACAGGGTTCCCAGGTGGCGCTAGTGGTAAAGAGGCTGCCTGCCAAAGCAGGAGACTAGAGATGCAGGTTGGATCCCTGGGCCAGGAAAATCCCCTGGAGGAGGGCATGGCAACCCACCCCAGTATTCTTGCCTTGAAATCCTATGGACTGAGGAGTCCAGTAGGCTATGGTCCAGAAGGTCGCAAACAGTCAGATATGACTGAAGTGACTTAGCACACACGAGCACGTGCTATTAGAAATGTCAAGCTATATATTCATTTCCTCTTACTATATGTATACCCTGGCATTCACCCAAGTGCTTATAAGTGTTGCTGAATATAGACACTTACCCTAAGTTTAGGAAAGGGGTGAAGTCGTAGGTTACTGCAACTAAGTGTTCTACACGTGACACTTGAGTCCCACCAGAGTCTTTGCTCTACTGCCTCTATAGTGCAAGATATGACATAGCAAATATTCAGCTGCCTAAGATGAGGTAAATGTCTATCCACCTCGCAAGGTCACTAATTCACTAACTCAAGCAAGTACATTTTATTCTAGATTACCCTGTATAGACACGTTTCACATTTATTGAGTTTAGACCACAGCTGTTCTTTGCAGACTACCATCTTATAATTCAGAATCACTCCAAGTAACTCTAGTTTTGTGAAGCAAGCTTAGACTTGGCAACTAGCGAGAACACAGATTTTGAATGCCATTTGCACGGTGCAGTTAAATTATTACACATGCCTTTTGGCCAGGTGGCACGATCCACATGCTTTTTCCTTTGGCCCCAGTGTACTCCTTCCTCTTGTTAGCACTATGCAGAGGTGCCCTATTCAACCCTTAACCTAAGTGTCAAGAACTATGAGGAATGGAATTATGACTGCAGATCGACGGAAAATGTTTTGCTAAATATATTTGGCAATACTTCAGAAAATTCATACAGAAATTTGTACTTGAATTTGTGCACATTTCTGAGCTTGTCTTTCCAGATTGCTCCAATCAAATCATGTTTATTAAGCAAACAGTACTCCTTCAGGATGATAGTATAGACTTTGAAGGAGTCTTATTATTTAAGTCCACTTCTTTGATGAGATTCTAACTGATCTGCAAACAAAAGTAAAACAAATGGCAATTAGGTTACTGAAAGCAGTAAGATAGATAAGCTCTAGCCTGTGCCACAATAATATCAGAGGTGGAAATTTTAGAGAATTGTCCTTATGAACAATGCAAGAGGGAGATGAGAAATGCATGTGGATTGAGAAATTATAGCATAGAAGTTAAATACATGGCCTTGGATCATAAAGTCTGGGCTATAATTCTTGCTAAAATACTTAACAAGATATGTGACCTTGAGCAAGTTAATTAAAATTGCTAAATCTCACAAGATTTTCATCTCAATAAAACCGGAAAAGTAAAATTACTAACTCATAGGGTTTTGATAAAGTTAAATGAGGTAACAGTAATTAGTAATTACAAAACATCATTTCCAATCACTCTTCAAAATATTTTACATTTATTAGCTCATTGAATCTTCCCAACAATCCTATCAGATAGATACTATCATTCCATCCCTTATTAAATAAACAACAGAAATACAGAAAGTATAAATAACTAGCTTAAGGTCACAGCTATTAAAGGAAGAGCTGAAATTCTGACCCTAGAGCTCGCACCCTTGGTAAGGCTTTAAAATGTATATCTGCTTATTTAGTCTATGAGATCTGATGTGTGTACAAAATTGTGACCATACCTTAAACCATTTTTTTTTCATTTTTTTTTCAAAAAGGCTAGTCATTTTTCTTGTAGATTTCTGCCCACATAAATGATATTTTTGAGAAATTAGTTTGCAGATAATACCCATCACAATCACAAAGAAGTCAACCATATTGGTAATCCATGACAAAGTCTATAATGATTTGATTGCTTTCAATTTGAGTGTATGTATAGGTGTATGGAAGATAAGCAACCAAAGAAAATTATTCATGAGTCTTATATTTAAGCAGTTGTTTACTCACAATGAAGTAACATTTTGTTGAAACATTGCAAGAGTAGAAAATAAATTGCAGAGTCACAATTGATAGATTCAAAAGGGCACATTCCTATATGGGTTGTTTAGTCGCTCAGTCATGTCTGATTCTTTTGTGACCCCATGGACTGTAGCCTGCCAGGCTTCTTGTCCATTGGATCTCCCAGGCAAGAATACTGGAGTGGGTTGCCATTTCCATATATGGGTTGAGTTCTTTCTTAAAGACATGGTAATCAACAACATTTGCTTGTCAGCAAAGTACAGGAGGAAACAGACCAAGAGTTTTAACATTCTCCATATTTGTTATTCATACTTTCTCTCCATTTCCTAACATAGAAAAAGGTTAAATGTTCTACTGCCTTTGTATTTTAAGTAGTTTGCTGCTTAACATCTTTATTTCAAGACAGGGGAAACAATAATTGATTATGCCAATCATGTAAATCTATTTACTTAGTAGGAAATATAAAGTTGCCTCAGTCTTCTTATTTACTTCTTGTTTACTCTGGAAATTGAGTAGCATTATATTGAGAAAGCATGCATTTATATATAATTTTCTACATGACAGATTACTTACAGATGCATCACAACTTCTGAAGGACCGGTTTATTTATAACATAAACTGTAAAAGCTAAACTGCTCAGAAATGCAGATATCACTCTGAAAAAGTCAGATCTCAGCCTCAATCCTAGTAAATTGGATTATCTGGAAAATGTGAGGAATCTATAATTTTTGGAATACTAACTGGATATCCATAGAGAAGACTTGGAGCAATATGAAACACCACGATAATAGAATTGCTGTCTCAAGAAATCTGAAATTAATAGCATAGAGAAGTGGTTTTAAAAATGTATTATTAATAGACAAGCTCCACTTCTCAAATGCTTTTTTTCAGTTACTCTTGCATTATAGAGAAATAGAGACTTAATAATGTATAGCTTAATAATGCCTTGTAATTGGACATTTTCACATTTACCAACCTCAGAGTTGCAAAGTCCAGAATATTATCCCTGAAGGAGGTATTAAATGATCTTTAAATATACAAACATCACAAAATGTAATGCATTTTACTCCGAAGGTAAATACAAAGGTATTGAGAGCACCCCCAAGGGGGCACCACGTGATGTGAAACTGTGAAGACCTCCCCACCCACAAGGTCATCAAGACGTGGTGACTCTTCCCCAGCTTCACACACGTGTAAGGAGAAAGCACCTGTCTATGGCCAAGAGAAAGAGATGACAGTGTGCAATCCTCCAGTTAATTTCGGAAAATGTTTTTGTTCCCACCTTCCGTCACATCCATTGCTGTTTGTGAAATGGGTTCTGAGTGATAATAGCAAGTCTAGCTGACATCATCATAGGTGGCAGTCTCAAATGTGACAAATACCATCAAATAGCAAAAGAACACACATGGGGAGTGCTCAGCAAAGACTCTGTAGGACAGACTTTATAGCAGCGTTGACAACTGGAAATTAAATCTTTCTCAACATGTTGATGGAGCTAATACTCTCTTTTTACAGGTTGGATCACAATAATTGCCAAGTAAAAACTCAAGTAGTTGAAACTTCCATAGCAATCCAATGGTTAAGACTTCTCTTCCCAGTGCAGGGGGAGTGGGTTCAATTCCTGGTTGGAGAACTAA
This sequence comes from Bos indicus x Bos taurus, assembly GCF_003369695.1. Classification (NCBI taxonomy): domain Eukaryota; kingdom Metazoa; phylum Chordata; class Mammalia; order Artiodactyla; family Bovidae; genus Bos; species Bos indicus x Bos taurus. The sequence goes on along the minus strand of NC_040099.1, from coordinate 4,888,133 downwards.
AATCCCACAATAGTTCATGGCCAAAAAAACAAAAGCCTAAAACAGAAGCAAAATTATAACAAATTTAAGAAAGATTTTTTTTAATGGTCTACATCTTAAAAAAATTTTAAAAAGCCAAGTAGCAAGCTCAATTAACCATTTCTTGAGTATGCAAATTGAACATGTAGACATGTATATTTAAATCTTGATTTTGAATTGAACATGTAGACATGTATATTTAAATCGTGATTTTGAGCATTGCTTGTACACATGAAAGAAATTTCAAGATAAAATCAGTATTTATCGTATTTAGGAAGAATTTCTTCCAGACCCGTATCTGCATAACATTGTTTAAACAGGAGTCCCCAGCCCCAAGGCCATGGACAAATACCGGGCTACACAGCAGGAGGTAAATGGCCAGCAACTGCTAGAAGCTTCATACGTATTTACAGCCACTCCCCATCACTCTCCCATCACCCCCAGAGGGAACCTTCCAGCTGCAGAAAAACAAGCTCAGGACTCCCACTGATCCTGCATTGTAGTGAGCTGTATAATTATTTGGTGAGTTGTAATGATAACAGACTTCCCTGGTGGCTCAGACGGTAAAGCGTCTGTCTACAATGTGGGAGACCTGGGTTCGATCCCTGGGTTGGGAAGATCCCCTGGAAAAGGAAATGGCAAACCACTCCAGTATTATTGCCTGGAAAATCCCATGGACAGAGGAGCCTGGTAGGAATACAGTCCATCGGGTCGCAACTGAGCAACTGACACGACTGAGCAACTCCTTCTCTTAATGATAACAGAAACAAAGTACACAGTAAATTTAATGCACTTGACTCATCCTGAAACCAACTCCCCCAGCCCTGGTCCATGAAAAAATTGTCTTTCAAGAAATCCGAGCCTGGTGCCCAAAAGTGTGGAGGTCACCGTTTTAAGTGATTGTTTAAACTCTCTACCTTGCAAATAGATTGCAATGAATGTACTCGATTAGCTGTGGATCATGAACTACTAGTGATATTCGTTTCTATGTTCTACTTAGTTTATGTACTTTGTAAGGACCATAAATGCACCATGGGGTGTTTATTCTGTATTGGGTAAGAATATCTAATTACTCTTCTATAATTTTGACTTACATGTGAAGTGTTTATGTTACATATAAAGTAACATAAAATGTATGACATTTTAAATTTTTTTCAACTGAGTATAAATTTGAGAAAAAAGTAATCACTCAATATATGATTTGTATCTCACTTTTTTTTTTTGCTCTTGCTGCTGCTGCTAAGTCGCGTCAGTCATGTCCGACTCTGTGAGACCCCATAGACAGCAGCCCAACAGATTCCTCTGTCCCTGGGATTCTCAAGGCAAGAACACTGGAGTAGGTTGCCATTTCCTTCTCCAATGCAGGAAAGTGAAAAGTGAAAGTGAAGTCGCTTAGTCGTGTCCGACTCTTAGCGACCCCATGGACTGCAGCCCACCAGGCTCCTCTGTCCATGGGATTCTCCAGGCAAGAGTACTGGAGTGGGGTGCCATTGCTCTTAGGTAAAGTAAATACATAAAATATAACAGTCTGTGTGTGTGTGTGTGTGTGTGTGTGCACGTGCACTCAGTTGTGTCTAAGACTCTGTGACCTGCAGCCTGCCAGGCCCCTCTGTCTGTGGACTCTGTGACCTGCAGCCTGCCAGGCCCCTCTGTCTGTGGAATTTTCCAGGCAAGAATACTGGAGTGAGGTGTCATTCCCTTCTCTAGGTGATCTTCCTGACCTAAGGGTCAAACCCACATCTCTTGTGTCTCCTGCATTGGTAGGGGGGTCTTTACCACCGTGCCACCTGAGAAATCTCTAACAGTCTACAAATGTGCAAATAAATCCTCAACTATTTTGGAAGGAAAAAAAAAACGAATGCTAGTCTCAGGACATCAATCTGAGCAAATCAGGAAGAAAAAGCCACCACAAGCTACAGAAATGAAAACATTTATATACAAGGACCAGAGACTGAAGGAAATTTAAGTGGAGTCATGTCCAGAAAAGCTGCAAAGTGAAAACCTGTGGAGAGCCCCTGGATCACTGGAGAGTGGCCTGGCAGTCTGGGACATCACACAGCACTGGGCTCTCACAGCCCCTGGGTTAGTCTGCAAGCACCTCGGGTCTGAGTACCAATGTGCTTTCTGTTTGACTTACTGATAAAGAGACAGATTATTAACTAGAGCCCAGATTTTAGCGGTTGCATAAAAGGAGAGGAATTAAATTAAGGTGAAGATAAGCAGGTTGGGCCCAGAAGAGTTCCCCCCGCCCCCACCAGGTATTTGAAGTGAGTGGAAAAATCCTCTTCTCACAGTGACGACCTGACCTACTTCCTCACTCATCGCAGCTGTCTGGGCGTCATTCACAGGAGTGCTCAGATCAGAGCTGGGGCTCAGCTGAATGACCATTCCAAGGATGCAATTTCCAGCAGATTTGTCTCTTTTTCTGAAGCTTACCTCTCTGGACATTGTAATAGACAATAATTTGCAGTTTTCTAAAGGGTGCTTATGGGTGACTGTTTCATGTCATTATTCAAGACAGACATTTCTGTCAGTCTGTTTCAGCAGTTACAGAACACATTCAAGGTTTTTACCATTACAGTTAAAACAACAGGAGATCCAAATCACCATAAGCATCTGTTTTTTTTCCCTCTAGTGATCAATACTTGCCGCTGTTTAATCTCTAAGTCATGTCCCGTCTCTTTTGCGACCCCATGGACTGTAGGCTGCCAGGCCCTTTCTCCATAGAGTTTCCCAGGCAAGTTTATTGGAGTGGGTTGCCATTTCTTTCTCCTGGGGATCTTCCAAACCCAGGAATCAAACTTGTATCTCCTGCAGTGCAGTCAGATTCTTTACCACTGAGCCACCTGAGAAGACCAGTGACCAATATTAGAAATTCTTAATTCAACAATAGATTTTTGAGTGTATAAGACATGTGATGTGTTATCACAACTGCCAAATATAGCTTGAGTGTGACTCCATCATAAAAAATGTTAGAGGAAGAAAACTTTGAATTAAAAAAAAGACATAGCCCTCACGAATACATGTCTGTGTATATAGAGTGGAAACAGTGACAAAATTTATTTTGGGGGGCCCCAAAATTACTGCAGATGGTGACTGCAGTCATGAAATTAAAAGCTGCTTGCTCCTTAGAAGAAAAATTATGACCAATCTAGACAGCATATTAAAAACCAGAGACATTACTTTGCCAACAAATGTCCCTCTAGTCAAAGCTATGGTTTTTCCAGTAGTCATGTATGGATGTGAGAGTTGGACTGTAAAAAAGCTGAGTGCCAAAGAATTGATGCTTTTGAACTGTGGTGTTGGAGAAGACTCTTGAGAGTCCCTTGGACTGCAAGGAGATCCAACCAGTCCATTCTAAAGGAGATCAGCCCTGGGATTTCTTTGGAAGGAATGATGCTAAAGCTGAAACCAATACTTTGGCCACCTGATGTGAAAAACTGACTCATTTGAAAAGACCCTGATTCTTGGAAAGATTGAAGGCAGGAGGAGAAGGAGATCACTCATCCCCCACCTTGCAAGGCAGAGGATGAGATGGTTGGATGACATCACTGACTCAGTGGACATGAGTTTGAGTAAACTCCAGGAGTTGGTGATGGATGGGGAAACCTGGTGTGCTGCTGATATTGCATATATTTTTGGGCAATTTCATACCCTTGAATCACAGGTGCCCCCGACTCTAGCACTAAACATCTGCAATAACAAAAAACAAAACAAATAACTAATAATAATAATAACAAAACTCCAAGTGCCTCATAACACCTCATGATAACCACTGTAGATGAAAACATACTCCCATCATATAAACTTTATTTTTGTCACATTTTAATTATTCATATGCTATGAGGTCATGGAAAACATGAAGAAATCTGATAGATAATAAATAAAACAGGACAGTTTGAAAAGATATGTACTGCATGACGTACATGAGGACTTTATTACCTTCTCAATTTTTCTATAAATGTAAAATGGTTTATAAAAAGCATGCAGATGAGGAAGAGATGGTCTCTGTTCTCTGGGAGCTCACAGTCAAAAGAGGAGGCACACGGCCAAGAAACTGCAGTCAGGTGTGATAAGTTTTGTAATAAAAAGAAGCATGGGGTATATGAGAGCTCAGTGGAGATCATCAAATAATAGCCTGCAGACCTGAGGAAGTTTGGAGGAGAGAATGATTCCAAAATAAATACTAGAGAATCAAGGAAAAGAGGAAATGAAAAAATGCAAAAAGCCATGGAGTCTAACCTTAAATGGTTAGCTTCCTTGATTGCCAGGCTCAGGAGCAAACTCCCTAGACTTTTGCAGTCATCCCAACTTTGATTGAAAGTTTCCTTCCGTGCTTTAGCTCCTGCTCTCTGACCCTGTGTCACTATTAACTCTCTGCTCCTATCCAACGCGGGTACATCAATCTCTGTAGCAAGTCTCGCACTGTCTGGCCTCTGCTGCATGTCTTGTCCCTTTAGGGATTTTTACCTCCTTCAATGGCTCTGCAATCTGTCTCCCTAACCTTAGAAAACTCTCCTCCAAGCCTTTTCAGAAGTTTCCAACCTTTCCCAAACTTGAAACACTTTTACCACACTCTGAATTCCATTTGAATCCTTCTTCAATAATTCTTCTTAAAATATTTCATTTTGGGATTATTTGCATTTTCATGTAGTTATATATTTTTCATCAGTTATAGTTCAGAATTTGGAGAATTCTTGAAATTCTTTGTTTTAGAATTATAAGGCTTCATGGATACCATCTTTCTATCATTTAAGAGAAGGACACAATAAGAACTCACATTTATTGATTGCCAATGTATCAGGGATTGCCGGGAGAAATATCAATAACCTCAGATATGCAGAGGACACCACTCTTATGGCAGAAAGTGAAGAGGAACTAAAGAGACTCTTGATGAAAGTGAAAGTGGAGCGTGAAAAAGTTTGCTTACAGCTCGACATTCAGAAAACAAAGATCATGGCATTTGGTCCCATCACTTCATGGGAAATAGATGGGGAAACAGTGGAAACAGTGTCAGACTTTATTTTGGGGGGCTCTAAAATTACTGCAGATGGTGACTGCAGCCATGAAATTAAAAGACGCTTACTCCTTGGAAGGAAAGTTATGACCAACCTAGATAGCATATTCAAAAGCAGAGACATTACTTTGCCAACAAAGGTCTGTCTAGTCAAGGCTATGGTTTTTCCAGTGGTCATGTATGGATGTGAGAGCTGGACTGTAAAGAAAGCTGAGCACCGAAGAATTGATGCTTTTGAACTGTGGTGTTGGAGAAGACTCTTGAGAGTCCTTTGGACTGCAAGAAGATCCAACCAGTCCATTCTAAAGGAGATCAGCCCTGGGATTTCTTTGGAAGGAATGATGCTGAAGCTGAAACTCCAGTACTTTGGCCACCTCGTGCGAAGAGTTGACTCATTGGAAAAGACTCTGATGCTGGGAGGGATTGGGGGCAGGAGGAGAAGGGGGAAACAGAGGATAAGATGGTTGGATGGCATCACCGACTCGATGGACGTGAATTTGAGTGAACTCTGGGAGATGGCGATGGACAGGGAGGCCTAACCTGCTGCAATTCATGGGGTCGCAGAGTCAGACACAACTGAGCGACTGAACTGAACTGAACGTATCAGGAACTCCACAAGGCATGTAAAATATGTTAACTTTTTTCAAATCCCCCCAAATGCCATTGTCTGTGAAATATAGCTATTGAGGGGTGCTGATAGGCTACAGTCCATGGGGTCACAACAAGTCGGACATGACTGAAGCAATTTATCAGGCACTCACGCAGCTATAAAACCTTACCAGACACATGGTCCAAATGCTGAGTGTGGACTCCAACTAGCAACAAAGCCCAGACTATGTCTGCTGTGGCTTCTACTACCTCCTATCTTCAAGTACGGGAATGGAAACCCATACAAACGAATGTATTTCACAACAGTATAAAGCTGTTTAGCCTCAAAGCCAGACTGAGTCTCCCTTCTGTTTAGTGGCCACACTCCTTGCTAGACATACCATCGGAGGCAGTTTTTCAGTGCCCTGGTTCACCAGTTTCCTCAACTTTAAAACAGGGCTTAAAATAGCACCCACCTCCTAAGGATGCTCTACAGAATGAATGAGATGCTGGAAGTGAAGCCAGACACGTAGCAAACTCTGTTGCCATCATTGTCACCATCACTGTACCAGATGTCATGCTCTTTCCTTTTTTCGTGTCTGGTCTTTCTGTGGCATAGAAAACTTTCAGTAGCTATTTATTTGTTTTATGGTTTAAGCTTTTACTTCTGTGACAGTCCACTCATTTTCCAGAATATGAAAAAAAAAAATGGAATAGCATTTGACTCCAGTTCAAGAGCTTGACAGTTCAGTCACACCTAAGTGCTGAGAGAAAGAGAAGGATGTAGTTAAGGCTGTCAGGAAAATATGGGGATTGTCACAGCTCGGGCAGGTAGTGACAGGGGCAGATTCGGTGCCCATAACACTTCTCCCCTTTCCAAACATCTCAGGGCACTAAGAAAAGGAACCCTGACATTGAGAGCATGCTGAGAAGAGATACAACTTCAAAGGAAGCAATAAAATGTGTAATAGATGTTCGTAATTAGAGAGACCGCTTGCTTCTTGTCTCAGGTTTAATAGCTTCTCAAAGACTGTGAATAAGTTAAGGGAGTTTTTAATATTCCTCTGAAATATGAACCCATGTAGTACCTTGTGTTACATAATTAAAAATGTCTTTGATCTGATGGGCTTAGATTTATCCTAGCAAATTATGCAATGAACAGCTCATCTTGAGGATTTATTCATCATGCAAACAAGTGAAGGCCATCAATGCCAACTTTTGGGTGAGGTTCAGCACGGAGGGGAAACTGAAGCTTCATCCATTTCAAATATTGTCAAGTGATATCCAAGAGGAAAGGCTGATTGGCAGCCCAAGGGTTATCTTAATTCTGTTCACATGAGACCCGTAAATACAACTCAACAGACGACAGAGTGAAAAAACATAACCAAAGACTCAAGAGATCCATAATGCAGGAAGCGGAGGACTTGCCAGAGACATCACTTGACTTTGTCATTACATCATGCTAATCTGAATCCATGTCACTATTGTTTCCCCCCAAAAAAGATGCAATACTCTTCAAAATAGAATAATACTTCATAGCAGAGAGTGAACAATTACTCATGCATCTGTGTGATAATCAGTGATGGTCCCTATGGTGTGCAGAAAGTGGATCACCTTCAGTTCCGGATCTTAGCAAGGCCCAGGGTCAAGAGGTTTCACTTGTGTGGGCGGGGAGAGCCCAAAACTTATCCTGAGATTTGAGTCAACTTCCTCTCCACCCAAGATATACAGCTTTAAAAAAAAGCTTTTATTCTATACGCCCTTGTATATGGTGATCAAAATTGAGATAGCTATCAAAGGCTTGATCTCAATGAATCCACTGTAATTCCATGAATTATACCACACTTAAATCATGTAATTGTCTAGGATAATAAAGCAATAATAAGATGAGGTAGTCCTGGCACAGTTAGCTTATATAACTGCTGCAAATACTAACACAATATTGTAGTGGCAAAGAATCAGGCATGACTGAGTAACAGAGCATGCACACATTACAGGTGCAAATACTGTAGAAATAAGGACCGTTACGAATATCTTTGTTGTACTTTTATTCTTTAAGTGGGTCATGCCCATAGCATAGCAGGTAAGTTTCTGTCTGACCATTTATATGGGTTTATTAAAAGAAGGTGGATGTTAACAGAAATGTATATGAATCAATAGAGTAATAAAGATTTGTTGGAAAGGCTATATTTTTATTTTGTATTAATAAAAACTATGTTATTAATACTGAAAGAAGATACTATCACATCATTAGCAATACACATAGTTCATTGAAAAGGGTAGGGTGGTACCTGTAATTTATATGAATATGTAACACTGGTGACGTGTCCTCCTGTGAAGTCATGCTGTCTTAAAAATGAAACTAAAAAGCAAATCAGCACCATTAGTTGAAGGACATGGAGATGCCAGGGATTGAACCTGGGGCCTCATGCATGCGAAGCATATGCTCTACCACTGAGCTACATCCCCAGCCCTGGAAGGAGGCTGCCAGGCTGATGAATCAGTGCATTGATTTCTCTTAGACAATCTCTCCAGGGAATGAAAGAGCCCTGGATTCTCACAGTTTCAAATTCCCACCACAGAGCACTCTGAAGCATTCCTGGGGGACCTATAAATTTTGTACCTTCAGTGCAGAATGTCCTGATACTTTATGGCTCACCACCATGCACGTTTCCCCAGCCTTATTTTTAGGGATGATGAAACACCATCTCCCTTCAAAATTTATCTTATTTATACAGTTTCCTACACATAGATGCAAGAAAATATTTTCGTTATATTCCATAATTTCCCCATTACTTTTATTGCTGTTGCTGTTGTCTAGTTGCTCAGTCGAGTCTGACTTTTTGCAACCCCATGGACTGAAGCTCACCAGGCTTCTATGTCCATGGGATTTCCCAAGCTAGAATAGTGGAGTGAGTGGTCATTTCTTTCTCCAAGGGATTTTCCCGACCCAGGAATCAAACCCATGTCTCCTGCCTTGGCAGGCTGATTCTTTACCACCGAGCCACCTGGGAAGCCCATAGGAAATGAAAAAAGAAACAAATTTCTCCTCTCCTCCTACAGGTTCGTGGCTGGGTACTGCAAATAAGGCTGACAACGGGCAGATTAACAAGACAAAATCAAAGTTTGTCAGCATGCGCACTGGGTTTACATAAGGAAGAAACCCAGTGATGAGGAACTCAGAGGGGTGATTAGAACCTGGGACTGTATAGCACCTTAAAAGGAGCAACATGCTTGTAAAAGACACAGGTAAAGGGGTTCAGGCTTTTAGGGGTGCAGACTATGGGAAGGTAAACATACGGAGGAGACTATGGAAGATGAGGAGCAGGGAGTAAGGCTTGTTTGTGTAGACTGCTCAGCAGTTGTTCCACTGGAGAATTGTCATCTCCCTTCCCGTACAGTGGGGGCTGTCTGGGGTCCCTCTACACAGGGAATTTAGGATCTGCTTCCAGGCAGGTAGGGGAGTGGGGCAGAGAATTAGCCTTTGTCTACTTTTTCCTCTATTGTCTTTAACTCAGAGTAATCATTACACCAGAGTGGCATAGTTGGGGGTAGAATATTCTAAACCACTTTCATTTCTTTCCTGGGGTGAAGGTGGGAATAGGGGGTTTTGTTATGGGGGAAGTAGCAAAGAAGTAAACAAAGAAGCAGCTCACTTGTTGCAGTGACAGCTCTCTCCTCGGGACAGGGAAAGGTCACTCTGCTGCTCACCCACAGACCTAACAGCGCGCCTGAGTTCATGGCACTGCAGTGGTCAGAAGAACCAATGCTGCTTTTCTCAGAGACACATTAAGTTCACGACATAGAGAAGTGCCAGCCCTGGATTTTTGCTCGCTGTGATGATCAAGATGAAATTGCTATTTGATAAATAACGTTTTTACCATAAAAGGACGAAAAAAATACTAGAAGTAAACCGAAGAGCTGCTCTTTGGTTTCATCTACTTGGTGACCAGAACCCATAATGCTGAACACAGCATATCCTTGATCTGACTACTCACGCAGGACCTTCTAAATATTTAATGAGCTCATCACAGCCTTACAGAAAATCTAATTTCCTAGTTATCACCAACATCATATTCTGACTCTGACACTCTCTTGCCCATGAAGATGCAAAGTTTAAAAGCACACCCTTGCCCTCTCTTAACAACATTGGTTGTTCTTGGCTAAAAAGAACAATAAAATCAATCCAATGATATAGGATATAATAATATTAATGAAACTAATAAGAATCAAGTTCCAAAATAATTCAGAATTACCAAGAAAAAAAAGTCACCTCTTTTCTTTTTTAGCTCTGGTTCCAATGAAATGATGGCTTTGGAAAACCTTTATCCTAATATTATCTTTTCTATAATCTTAAATATTTAATTTGAGAAATACATGCTAATATTAATTTAGGAAAATATGAAAGTATAAATAATTTAAATTTTCATCATAATACATCCAAAATATAGGTAATCCCTCTTGAGCAAGTAGTAAATTACATTGGAGCTTTTAAATCTTTTACTTTAATAATGTTGGGTCCTCACACATAAATGAAAACAAAGCTGGTAAAAACAGATGTCAGTGAGGTGCAAATTACTAATCTATACCCAGAACTCAGGCCTGTATTATACTTTAAGATCCACTACTCCACTGACCGGGTCTTCCCCAGGTGGCTCAGTGGTAAAGAATCCACCTGCCAAGGCCTGGGTTCAATCCCTGGGTCAGGAAGATCCCCTGGAGAAAGAAATGATGACCTACTCCAGCATTCTTGCTTATAAAATCCCATGCACAGAAGAGCCTGCCAGGCTAGTCCATGGGGTCGCAAAGAGTCAGACATGACTTGGCGACTAAACAACAGGCACATGGTGAACCACAATATAAATTTCCTAATTAATTTAACATTAAGAAAGCTGAGCACCGAAGAATCAATGCTTTTGAACTGTGGTGTTGGAGAAGACTCTTGAGAGTCCCTTGGACTGCAAGGAGATTCAACCAGTCCATCCTAAAGGAGATCAGTCCTGAATATTCATTGGAAGGACTGATGCTGAGGCTGAAACTCCAATACTTTGGCCCCCTGATGCGAAGAACTGACTCATTTGAAAAGACCTTGATGCTCAGAAAGATAGAAGGCAGGAGGAGAAGGGGATGACAGAGGATGAGATGGTTGCATGGCATCACCAACTCAACGGACATGAGTTTGAGTAAGCTCCAAAAGTTGATGATGAACAACAGGGAGGCCTGGTGTGCTGCAGTCCATGGTATCACAAAGAGTTGGACACAACTGAGCAACTGAACTGAAGTCTTATTTGATATATTTATTGTTTCGTTTACGTAAAGGTGCTACTTCCCAAATAGAGTTGCTTTCGAAGTGTTGTTCTCCTTTTGGAAATATAAACTTCCAAAGAAGGTTTAGAAATCTTTTTTCAATTTCATGTTTAGTGGCACAAAATCAGAAAAATAAAATATAAAATATTGAGTAATAATATCAAGATTATGGGCCCCCAGAAGTATCATTGTTGTTGATCAGTTGCTAAGTCGTGTCCGATTCTTTGCAGCCCCATGAACTGCCCAAGTTTATGTCCATTGATTCAGTGATGCCATCCAACCATCTCTTCCCCTGCCGCCCTCTTCTCCTTTGGCCTTCAATCTTTCCCAGCATCAGGGTCTTTTCCAATGACTAAAACAACAATAATTTGTTCTGTTTCAAGCCACAAATCTTTGGTAATTTGTTATAGCAACAATAATTAACTAATACACACTGCCACCTCTACTTGATTCTGGGCTGGTAAATGGATTTTTACCAGGGTGCCTGTGATCTCTTTGGAGTGACAGGGAAAGGGGAAAGGGGGACTCTCTCCCTGAGTCTGTTCTCTTATCTACAGAGCTGGAGCCCTGTGGATCTCATCTCTCATTTCCCTGTGTTATGGATTGAAGTGTATCCCCCAAAATCCATTGTGCAATACTTAGTCACTCAGTCGTGCCCAACTCTTTGTGACCCCATGGACTGTAGCCCACCAGGCTCCTCCATCCATGGGATTCTCCAGGCAAGAATACAAGAGTGGGTTGCCATGTCCTCTTTCAGAGGATCTTCCCAATCCAGGGATCAAACCCAAGTCTCCCACATTGCAGGTGGATTCTTTACCACCTGAGCCACCAGGAAAGCCCCCAAAATCCATATAGTGAGGTCCTAAATTCTAGAACCTCAAAATCTGACTTATTTGGAAAGAGGGTCATTGCAGATGTAATTTGTTAAGATGAGGTCATCCTGGAGTGGGGTGGGTCCCTGTTCCAATGTGACCAGTGTCCTTATAAAAAGGGGTCATTTGGACACAGACCCACAGGGACCTCCGTGTGAATGTGAAGGCCGGGTGGTGTATCTACCCACCAAGGAAAGTCCATGGTTCTGAGCAAGCCACCAGAAACCAGGGAGAAGGCATGACACAGAGTCTCCCTTACAAACCGGGGAAGGAAGCACATCTATTGACACCCTGATCTTGGCCTTCTGGCCTCCAGAACCATAAGACAACAAACTTCTGTTGTGTTTGTTTGTGTTGCTGTGTTTGGCAGCCCTAGGAAAGCAGGGCACCCTCCCAGACCAGGACTCAGTCTTCTGTCTCTCCAGTGGATTCTCCCAGTTCTGAGGTTAGCCGTCAGAGTCCATTCAACTCTGCACCCTGCCACAGCCTTCCCAGGGCTGTGTTCACGGGGAGTCACCCTCGGAGGACTGCACTTTCTTTTCATCTCAGCAGAAAATGCCCATTTGGGTTTTCAGCACGTACAGCTTCCCAGCCAGTAAACACACACGAATGTACTAGTTCTCAGCATTGAATACACAGCTCTTTTAAGGATTGATTTCATTTATTATCAATGAAGTTTCCCCCTTATACCCTTTTGCTGTTGTTAATAATTTATCCCAGTTTTAGAAATGGTTGCATCATCTATAACTCTCTCATGTTTACTTTTAATTTTTATTGATAATATGAGACAGAATTAGCTGAACTAATAACGGTAAAGTCAGCTAATTCTATCTCATGTCAGTCAAAGTAAGTCCCTGACAGTTACATCAGACCCTATTTCCCCATATCCCCTGATATATGTGAATGTATAAGAACATCAAAAACATACAACCATTGAAATTTTTCTTCCCCAGACACGTCTAGTCTTAAAGGGGATGACAGAGGATGAGATGGTTGGATGGCATCACTGACTCAATGGATGTGAGTTTGAGTAAACTCCAGGCGATGGTGAAGGACAGGGAAGCCTGGTGTGCTTCAGTCCAGGGAGTGTCAGAGTTGGATAAGACTTCACAACTGAGCAGTAACAAAAAGTAAACTAGCAAAACCTCATGACAACAAGCCAAAAGGACCCAAGTGTGGCAAAGGAGACTTCTCACAAAGGCAAACCAGACGCCATAAAAATAATTTGTGTCCACGTTGTATTATGTATGAAAATACTTATGATAAGGTTAAATAGGCAGAGGGATATAAGTAATTCTTTCCAGTTTGTTTTAGTGATAACCATTATATCATTGTGAATTACATGAATTTCCTTTATTTGGATCTAAATAGCCAAAATAAAATTCATTTTCCTTTGCATATATACATTAGAAAGCCAATTCTTGTAACCATAGTTTTGTTTACAACACAAGTGTTATGATATTTTATGATTTAAAAAAATTTTTTTTTGGTTCTTATATGTTTTACATAACTAATTCTTTGTCTCTCATCAGCTAAACCTTTTCACATATTTTGCAGACTTTCATCCAAATCTTAGCACTTCCTCAAGGTCTATATTAAGCACCAAATCCTCCATATGTGCTTATCAAACAATTTTAATGAATATTAAAAATAATAATTGTATATCTTTAAGTAGTTTACAAATTATTTTCTTATATACTTTATGTTCAATTTTTATTTTTTGAAACATTCTTTTGGTTTGAGTGTGGGCTTCCCTGGTTGCTAAAGAATCCCCCTGCAATGCAGGAGACTTGGGTTTGATCTCTGGGTCAGGAAGATCCCCTGGGAGAGGGAATGGCTACCCACTCCACTATTTTTCCTGGGAAATCCCATGGACAGAGGAATCTGGTGGGAACAGCCAATGGGGCTGCAAAGAGTTGGACATGACTAACTGACTTTTTAAATTTTGGGATTTGTGGGAAATTATTGAATGCAGAGATCAGGACCTTCATTTTGTCTCTTTTATTTATTTATGATGTAGACAATTTTTAAAGTCTTTATTGAATTTTTTACAATATTATTTCTGTTTTATGTTTTGGTTTTTTGGCCACGAGACATGTGGGATCTTCCCCTGAAGATCTTATCCCCTTATCCCCTGAAGAAGAGAATAACAACCCACTCCAGTATTCTTGCCTGGAGAATTCTATGGACAGATGAGTCCATGGGATTGCAAAGGGCCAGACATGATTGGCTGACTAACACACACACGTGTAGGATCTTAGCTTCCTGACCAAGGATCAAACCCATACCTCCATTGGAAGGCAAAGTCTTAGCCACTGAACCACCAGAGAAATCCCTATTTCATTTCTTTTTCACAATGACTTGAATAGGTGTAAGACACGTAGTGGAACATATGCATAATTTTCTAATTAATTATCATATTGATCATATTTATGTATATAGTTTTTAAAGGTGACACAGTAAAATGGAGCTGCTTTTAAAGATTTTTATTTTTAAAAATATAAAAGCCCAAGTGAAGTTACTCAGTCGTGTCCAACTCTTTGTGACCCCATGGACTGTAGCCTACCAGGCTCCTCTGTCCATGGGATTTTCCAGGCAAGAGTACTGGAGTGGGTTGCCATTACCTTCTCCAGGGGATCTTCCTAATCCAGGGATCGAACCTAGGTCTTCCACATTGTAGGCAGGTGCTTTTACCATCTGAGCCACCAGGGAAGTCCATAAAATCCCAAAGGAAAGTTAAAATTCCACTTCAAATTTCCTTCTGAAATGGCAACCCACTCCAGTATTCTTGCCTGGGAAATCCCAAGGGCAGAGGACTCTGGTAGGCTACAGTCCATGGGGTAGCGAAGAATAAGACATGTCTGAGTGACTAACTCTTTCTCTCTTTCAAATTTCGTATTCCATTGTAGAGTCTAAGAATACTTGATGAACACAAAATATTGGCTCCTAGCATCAAGACTACAGAGATGTTTTGCTACAATTGTCATACATTTACATTTCTTAAAAAGTACTTTTGCATAAAAACTGGCATCTGTTAGTTCATCGAGAAGCGTTTATTGAACATAGAGAAGCAAGAACGTTATACAGCATTTTAGTGTTTTTTTAATATCTATTTATTTGGCTGCATCAGGTCTGACTTGGAGCTCGTGGGATCTTTCATTGCGGCAAATGGATTTTCTAGTTGTGGCACATGGGTTTGATTGTTTCGTGCATGTAGGATTTTAGTTCTCATTCCAGGGATTGAATCTGAGGCCCCTGCATTGCAAGGCAGATTCTTAACCACTGAACTACTAGGGGAGTTCCTCATTTTAATATTTTCAACAATAGTTTTCTTGATGTGATACATTTTCCTGTGAGAATAAATGTCAAGCCTCTTCTGTAATTAGCTAGTCTTGATGCATTTGACTGGTGTCACCGTTTTTTGTTTTTTTTTTTTTTTTGAGTTATAGATGCTACTTTGTTTCTTCTTGTGTTTTGTTTGTAAGAACATCATTTTCCTCTCTTAACATGAAATGACATCTCAGAGGATGATTGGTAGGATGGCAGGAATAATCCAACGCTGACATTTCTAGTGTGAAATTGACATCATAATTCTCTAAGTTCACAGATAATTCTGTAGAACTGTTTTTCTACAAATATAGCAATTTTCTGCTTATGTAAGTATACAGAGGCTAAAATGAGCTGAATATAAAAACTATTATTAGCATCACATGAATCACACATATCATCAAAATGTCACTTAGGGGGAAAAAATAAGCAAAGGTTTGTCAAGTGAAAGAGACTGGCAGAAGAAGAGGGAGGAAGCAGTGTCTTGGAAAGAAACTATGATTGTCCCTGGAAAGGAATTTTCTACTTCAGAGTGACTATAATACCGTTTGATTGTGTTAATTTTGTCCTCTGGCACAATGAATGATAAATCTACAGTGTTGTCAAAACTTCAACAAACAAAAGCATTAAACAGTTTTTGTTTTTGATGTAATGCAAAATAGGAGGAGGAAAATACAAGGAGGCCAGGGCCATTAAGCCACTGCCTTGAGGGTTTTCTTCAGGCGGAAAAAGGAAAGGTAATAATTTATACCCCATTTTAATTATACTGAAGGGAAGTATTTGACACAGACCTTCCCAGGTGGCACAGTGGGAAAGAATCCACTTGCCAACGTGGGAGGTGGAGTTTTGATCCCTGAGTTAGGAAAAACACCTGGAGAAAGACATGACACCCACTCCAGTATTCTTACCTGGGAAATCCGTGGGACAGAGGAACCTGGCAGTCTACAGTCCATGGGACTGCAAAGAGTTGGCCATGACTGAGCACACGCTTACAGTGCTGGACAACAGGCTTCATAACCGAACGCGGTTGCATCAGAAAAACACTGTGTGCGTCTAAGTGTATCAGGGAAACACCAGGGAGAGATAACAGGTGGGAAAGCCTTGGACTTAAAATCAGAGAACTGAGCGAGTTTTTATGATATCACCCAAGGAGTTGGTTTGACTTCCAAGCCAGGCACAACAGGAACCACTGGATTATTCACAACAGCCAAGACATAGAAACAACCTGAAAGTCCAGTGCTGGATGAATGGATAAAGAAAATGTGATATCTATATCTATATGCTGCTGCAGCTAAGTGTCCGACTCTGTGCAACCCCATAGACGGCAGCCCACTAGGCTCCCCTGTCCCTGGGATTCTCCAGGCAAGAACACTGGAGGGGGTTGCCATTTCCTTCTCCAATGCATGAAAGTGAAAAGTGAAAGTGAAGTCGCTCAGTCGTGCCCGACTCTTAGTGACCCCATGGACTGCAGCCTTCCAGGCTTCTCAGTCCATGGGATTTTCCAGGCAATAGTACTGGACTGGGGTGCCATTGCCTTCTCCTAGAGGAGTAGTAATCTCCCTACTATTCTTCTGAAGGACAACAACCATATACAAAAATGAAGAACTATGGGCAGTAGATGAACTTGTGAAAACACAGCCATAGGTCAGATATCTGCATGCCAAGGAGAGGTCCCTCAGAAGTAACCAATCTGCCAACAACTTGATCTTTGCTGTCTGGCCTCTATATAACTATATATATAGATCTACGAACATCTACATATGCAAATATCTATAAATGTATACATCAGAGATCAGATCAGTCGCTCAGTCGTGTCTGACTCTTTGCGACCCCAAGAATCGCAGGACGCCAGGCCTCCCTGTCCATCACCAACTCCCGAAGTTCACTGAGACTCATGTCCATTGAGTCAGTGATGCCATCCAGCCATCTCATCCTCTGTCGTCCCCTTCTCCTCTTGCCCCCAATCCCTCCCAGCATCAGAGTCTTTTCCAATGAGTCAACTCTTCGCATGAGGTGGCCAAAGTACTGGAGTTTCAGCTTTAGCATCATTCCTTCCAAAGAAATCCCAGGGCTGATCTCCTTCAGAATGGACTGGTTGGATCTCCTTGCAGTCCAAGGGACTCTCAAGAGTCTTCTCCAACACCACAGTTCAAAAGCATCAATTCCTCGACACTCAGCCTTCTTCACAGTCCAACTTTCACATCCATACATGACCACAGGAAAAACCATAGCCTTGACTAGACGAACCTTTGTTGGCAAAGTAATGTCTCTGCTTTTGAATATGCTATCTAGGTTGGTCATAACTTTCCTTCCAAGGAGTAAGCGTCTTTTTTTTTTTTTTTAATTTTTTTAAATTAATTTTATTTTATTTTTAAACTTTACATAATTGTATTAGTTTTGCCAAATATCAAAATGAATCCACCACAGGTATACATGTGTTCCCCCTCCTCCCTCCTCCCTCCCCATACCATCCCTCTGGGTCGTCCCAGTGCACCAGCCCCAAGCATCCAGTATCGTGCATCGAACCTGGACTGGCATCTCATTTCATACATGATATTTTACATGTTTCAATGCCATTCTCCCAAATCTTCTCACCCTCTCCCTCTCCCACAGAGTCCATAAGACTGTTCTATACATCAGTGTCTCTTTTGCTGTCTCGTATACAGGGTTATCGTTACCATCTTTCTAAATTCCATATATATGTGTTAGTATACTGTATTGGTGTTTTTCCTTCTGGCTTACTTCACTCTGTATAATAGGCTCCAGTTTCATCCACCAGCCGTTAAAAAGAATACATTTGAATCAGTTCTAATGAGGTGGATGAAACTGGAGTAAGCGTCTTTTAATTTCATGGCTGCAGTCACAATCTGTAGTGATTTTGGAGCCCAGAAGAATAAAGTCTGACACTGTTTCCACTGTTTCCCCAACTATTTCCCATGAAGTGATGGGACCGGATGCCATGATCTTCGTTTTCTGAATGTTGAGCTTTAAGCCAACTTTTTCACTCTCCACTTTCACTTTCATCAAGAGGCTTTTGAGTTCCTCTTCACTTTCTGCCATAAGGGTGGTATCATCTGCATATCTGAGCTTATTGATATTTCTCCCGGCAATCTTGATTCCAGCTTGTGTTTCTTCCAGCCCAGCATTTCTCATGATGTACTCTGCATATAAGTTAAATAAGCAGGGTGACAATATACAGCCTGGATGTACTCCTTTTCCTATTTGGAACCACTCTGTTGTCCCATGTCCAGTTCTAACTGTTGCTTTCTGATCTGCATACAAATTTCTCAAGAGGCAGATCAGGTGATCTGGTATTGCCATCTCTTTCAGAATTTTCCACAGTTGATTGTGATCCACACAGTCAAAGGCTTTGGTATAATCAATAAAGCAGAAATAGATGCTTTTCTGGAACTCTCATGCTTTTTCCATGATCCAGCAGATGTTGGCAATTTGATCTCTGGTTCCTCTGCTTTTTCTAAAACCAGCTTGAACATCAGGAAGTTCATGGTTCACATATTGCTGAAGCCTGGCTTGGAGAATTTTGAGCATTACTTTACTAGCGTGTGAGATGAGTGCAATTGTGTGGTAGTTTGAGCATTCTTTGGCATTGCCTTTCTTTGGGATTGGAATGAAAACTGACCTTTTCCAGTCCTGTGGCCACTGCTGAGTTTTCCAAATTTGCTGGCATATTGAGTGCAGCACTTTCACAGCATCATCTTTCAGGATTTGGAATAGCTCAACTGGAATTCCATCACCTCCACTAGCTTTGTTCGTCGTGATGCTTTCTAAGGCCCACTTGACATCACATTCCAGGATGTCTGGCTCTAGGTGAGTGATCACACCATCGTGATTATCTGGGTCAGGAAGATCTTTTTTGTACAGTTCTGTGTATTCTTGCCATCTCTTCTTAATATCTTCTGCTTCTGTTAGGTCCATACCATTTCTGTCCTGAAGAAAGTAGGGAAAACCACTAGACCATTCAGGTATGACCTAAATCAAATCCCTTATGATTATACAGTGGAAGTGAGAAATAGATTTAAGGGCCTAGATCTGAAAGATAGAGTGCCTGATGAACTATGGAATGAGGTTCATGACATTGGACAGGAGATAGGGATCAAGACCATCCCCATGGAAAAGAAATGTAAAAAAGCAAAATGGCTGTCTGGGGAGGCCTTACAAATAGCTGTGTAAAGAAGAGAAGCGAAAAGCAAAGGAGAAAAGAAAAGATATAAACATCTGAATGCAGAGTTCCAAAGAATAGCAAGAAGAGATAAGAAAGCCTTCCTCAGCGATCAATGCAAAGAAATAGAGGAAAACAACAGAATGGGAAAGACTAGGGATCTCTTCAAGAAAATCAGAGATACCAAAGGAATATTTCATGCAAAGATGGGCTCGATAAAGGACAGAAATGGTATGGACCTAACAGAAGCAGAAGATATTAAGAAGAGATGGCAAGAATACACAGAAGAACTGTACAGAAAAGATCTATATATACGCAAATTGGGCTATTATTCAACCAAATGGAAGAGGGACAACCCGTTTGCAACAACATGGATGAACCTGGAGGATGTCATGCGCAGTGACATAAGCCAGACACAGAAAGACAAATACTGTATGATCTCACATGTATGTGCAATCTAAAAAACTAGAACTGCTAGGAGCAGAGTATATAGTAGTTACTAGGGACTAAATGGTGGGGAAATTGGGGAGATATTAGTTGAAGTGTTCAAACTTCCAGTTATAAGATGAAAGTTCTGGGGACCTAATGTACAGCAGAGTGACTACAGTTAATAATGTGTATTGTATACTTGAAATTTGCTAACAGAGTAGATCTTCTCTTCTTACCACCAAAAAATGGTAACTAAGTGAGAAAATGGATGTGTTCATAGCTTGATTGTGACCATCATTTTGCAAAGCACACATATAACCAAACATCATGTGTACAACTTAAACAGTTTCTATTCATCAATAATATCTCAATAAAACTGGAAAAAATTGCAATTGGGTAGATTATCTGCTACATCTTTTGGCTTAGATCAGAAAAGCCAGAAACATTTTGTAGGGACCTCGCTGGTGGCCCAGTGCCTATGACTCTGTGCTCCCAACGCAGATATGGCTTCAGTCCCTGGTCAGGGGACTAGATCCCACACGCCACAACTAAGAGTTTGTGTGACTAAAAGATCCCGCGTGCCACAATTAGGACCTGATGCAGACAAATAAACAAATAGATATGTTTAAAAAGAACTATTTATAAAATATTTATTTCACTATTCTCACCAATCTTCATCACCACTTAAGGTTACAGAAATTTCAAAAATAGAGCAGGAGCTTACACGTAAAGAATGAACACCTTCTAGATAACTGCTTCCCACAGAGCTTTCTGTGACGATGAAAATGTTCCATGTCTACATTGTCACTGAACCCACGAGAAGGCCGGACACTTGAAATGCAGCTGGTGTGACTGGTGAACTGAAGTTTTTACTTTATTAATTTCAGTAGAAATAGCCGCAGCAGCCACTGGCTGCTGAATAATCAGCCTGTGTCGTTCTGGGGTCTTGGCTGATTCTGCACTCTCTTCCTGGGTGATCTTACCTGCATCCTCATCCTTCCTGAATGCCTGGATGCGGGCATGCCCCATTTCCACCTCACCACAATGCAGTGTCTAACACGTATGAGCGGCTCTTCAGGTATCAGGCATCGTGCTGAGAGCTCTGCCCACAGCATCTTATTCCAGCTCCCCCAGCTTCCTTATGCCATAAATACAATTATTCAAGTTAACTTGCAGCTGAGAAAAACAAGAACAAGCTGATTCATGTTTGAATAAGAAGTTAAACAAAATAACCTTCATAATGCCCCAGTCTTGGTGTATAAACCTAAGTTAAATGCTTTGCCTAAGGGCATGGTTATCTGACAAAGCCAGGGCCGCTCTCGATTCTCTGCTCACTCTGATTTCCACTCTGCTACCCTGTGGAATGGACGCCTGCTGTATAAGCAAAAACGCAACAACAACAGCAGAAAACCTCCACCAAGAAACTACAGACCCAGGCGAACCATACTGAGGAAACAGGGTGGGTGTGAGAAAAAGATGTTTTTTAAAAAAAAAAGATCTAAGTTGGTTAGGGAGAGTGCTAGTAAAGAATTCCTATGTGACCACTTCTGAGTTTACAGAGGGTAAAACTCTCTCCCTCTGAACTTCTTAAGATGCATACAATCATATATACAATTTTAAAGTAATAATACAATTGGACTTTTCAATACCAACTTTAAGGGACTCAGGTTAAAAATCAGTCTTTCCTAGACTGTCTAATTGTGGGCTGGCTTGATAGTCCATAGGGACACTGAAGAGTCCTAGCTCTCTGATCATATGACATGCTAGACATTAGTTTGACTTTAATTTGAAGATCCTGAAGAACATGTTGGAAAGTCAGAGAAATTCATAACGAGACAGGAGAGAGAAAGACAATGTTTAGGCTCCCTTTTGTTCAATTTTAGAGAATCAAACATCTCTTGAAGCTGTTAGGAAGAACATAAAAAAAGGTCGTTTTTCAGTCAGTGTGACAAGAATATATTTAATCTCCAAAACTTCAGAGAAGAGAATTTTCTTCTAAGAGCTTAATGCCTCCTCTTACTCTAGTACTAGGGCACTACTGTGCTCCTTGGTGAAAGGTTAAACGTAATAAAACTAATCAGACATTTTACAAGTGCCTTGACGGTACCATAGTCGTCTACCCACTGGTGTAGGTTGCCATTTCCTTCTCCGGGGGAATCTTCCTGACTCCGGAATCAAACTCGCATCTCCTGAGTCTCCTCCAGTGGTCACAAAGAAACAACTTAATTGCCTGGATTTATCAACAGGAAAACACTGGATGGTTCTTCTGACAGAATATTTACTGATTTTACTCTTTTTTTCAAATGTCATCCAATATCTTAATTAGAATTGAACTTAAAATATCCAGTTGCTCATATCATAAGCCACAAGGTAAAAATTTGATAACTGATTAGACATAGATCTTCAGACAGAACATATTCATATTCTGGCAAGAAAGCATGCCTTGCTACTGCAGAAAAATAAGAATTTTCTGTTTTTTATACAAATTTGCAAATTTGTTCATGGTACCTATACACTTTTAAAATACCATGTCATAATTTGTTTTTTCATGACTATGTTAGGCAAAATGAGCATTAATCCCTATTACCTCTAAATGAGGTGTGGCTCTATTTTATAAAACTGCCAAAGCTGGTCAGCATCACCTCACAGGCTGGACCAAATCCTGTGACCCCCAGCAGAAGAGAGGTGCAAAGCAGGTTCCGGAATCCAAGTTTTCTGAGTTCATTCTTTGGGATGTATCCGGTGAAACTCAGAGGGTGTGCTGTTAGTACCATATGTTAAGAATTTGAAAGACGCTCAGGATTAGATCATTCTCTGGCTTTTCCCTTCACAAATGTTGCTGCTTTCACACATCCCTTTGTTTAAGCTAAGCACACCAAAAGGAACCCATGACATTTTCTTTAAGGTAGAGTTTCTAACCACATCCTTCAATTTGGGGAATCTGACCTTATGGCAACTAACCATATCTCTATCACTGGCTTTCCCATATAATAATAATATAACTCTTGTTGTTTAGTTGCTAAGTTGTGTCTGAACCTTTTATGACCCCATGGACTATAGCCCACCAGGTTCCTCTGTCCATGGGATTCTCCAGGCACGAATACTGAATGAATACTACTTCCTTCTCCAGGGGATCTTCTGGACCCAGGAATCCAACATATGATTACTTAGCGCTGAGCCACCAGGGAAGCCCAATAACAGTCTCTTCATGTGTCTTTATCTTTCACCAAACTTGAAGATTCTTAATGACAGAGACTGAATGTTACTTATCTTCCAATCCATTGCACCTAAAAAATTAATTTGACACTTAGTTGCCGCTTAATTATATTTTGCTTGGAAAAACAATAAACAGTTGAAAGAATGAAGCATAAATGAGTATAAATGTGATTGGCCTAAAGACTAATGTAACTTCAGCTTTGTGTGGAAAAATTAGAAACCAAAATATTTTTCAATCTGTCTTTTCCCAAGAGCTTAGATTCTGATATCAAAGACAGTTTAGAAATGTAACATTCATTTATGTTTTCAACTTTCTTGTTTGGGAAATCTGTTTGACTCCACTAGAAATGATTTTTGTTCCTCCAGCTGGTCCCTATCACTCCATCAAATGGAGGAATCATCAGGACTTCTCCAACTGTAATCAGTCAAATTGTGATGACCGATTAGGAAGATGTTGGTGTTGGGAATACAACTGTAGTCAGAACAGGAGAGTGAATGATGGGTATTGGGAGAATCCAGGTCTAAGGTTGGCATGGCATGGCGTGAACGCTCAGCTGTGTCTGACTCTTTGTGACTCCATGGATTGTAGCCTGCCAGGCTCCACTGATGTAGGTTGCCATTTCCTTCTCCAGGGGAATCTTCCTGACTCCGGGATCAAACTTGCATCTCCTGAGTCTCCTCCAGTCGTGGTCCTTGGGGGCTGCCTCAGCCTCAGAGCAGAGCCAGGCTCTCAGCATGGAGTTGACGCCAGGACCTGCCCTGTGCAATGCCTCGACCAGCAGTCCGGGTCCTGGGGCTCCTTGTTGGCATGGTCTAGACCGTCAGCTCTGGGATGGTGGTCAGAGTCCTTCAGCCTAATTCCCACCTGCTTTCCTTTCCCGGGGATGTCAGATCAGCATCTCTGTCTGAAGGCTTTTCTGAGGACTGCAGCCAATTTCCATTTGTATTTCTCGGAGGCTGGCCCCCTGGTCCCCAGCAAACCCACACAGCTGCTGGCACTCCTCAGTCTTGTCAGCCTCTGCTTCCTGGAGAAGCCAGCGGGCAAAACTTAGCACAGCATCAGGCAAGTAATAAGAATTTAATGGTGTTTGTGGCTCAAAGAAATCAAAACCACTAAATCAACAGTAAAAAAAAAAAAAATGCAAAAAATAAAAAGGAAATTCACAAAAGAAGAAACCTGTGCAACCTTACCAGGAATCAAATTAGCATAACTTTGAAATAAACAACCTACCAAAATTGCAAAGAGAGATGCACTGTTGTTTTCCTGTTGTGGATAAGGGAGCTAAGTGCGTGCCTTCAGCTGTTATTCACAGGAGTCAGTTGTTCTTGTCACACTGCATCTCACTCTGAGGAGGCAGTAATCACAGGCTGGGAATCGGGGCTTGTGAGAATCTCACAAAAGACGATGAAGGGGTGTCAGCTCCATCTGTCTGTCCTCTGCCTGTCTTTTTCTCTCTGTTTCTTTCTGTGAGTCTCTGTCTCTCTCTCTGACTCTGTGTGTGTGGTGGGCAGGAGGGAGGGGTCTCTTTTTCAATTTTTTTCTCGCACTATGCCTTTAGACCTGCAGTTTAAAAACAAAATATGGGGAACAAAAATCTTTGAAGATGAACTGGGAAGAAAAAAAAAAAAACTTTACATTTCATTCAGTGTTTGGACTAACCTTGAAATTCATTTAAACAACAACCCTAATTTCTCAAGGGTCTCATGTAGCCCAATTTTCCACGAAGAATCCAAGCCCAGAGATCCTCCCCTCTGCGAGGAACAGCTACTTCATTTTCACCAACTTCAGTGACAAGAAAGAGTTAGTCTTTCTGAGAATCCTCGCAGATTGAGTGGTAAGAAAATCTAATTTTAAAATAAGGAGGCTTTAATTAATAAAACTCAGATCTATTATTTAAGTAGTCATAAGAGTCTCCAAGCCTTGTGTTTCCCCATTTTAAAGTAAGTCTGAGAGACTTAGAGAACAAACTTATGGTTGCCAGGGAGAAAGATGAAGGGAAGGATAGATGGGGAGCTGAGATAGTCATGTACGCACTACTATATTTCAAATGAATAACAAGGACCTGCTGTAGAGCACAGGCAACTCTGCTCAGCGCTATGTGGCAGCCTGGATGGGAGGGGAGCTTGGGGGAGAACGGATACATGTATGTGTATGGCTGAGTCCCTTTGCTGTCCATCTGAAACTATCATAAACTTGTTTGTCAATCAGCCATACCCCAAGACTACCCAGGAAGTCTCTCCCTGTAATATGTATTCTAGAACCAGTAAGGTCTAAAAAAAGTTTTAAAATGTGAAAAAAAAATTTTTTTAATTAATAAACTTAGTAAGTCTGAGGGAAACAACACAAAGAGACAATAAACCTTGATAATGAGCTAAAAAGGAATGAAACAGTTAACTTTAATTTCTAAAATGTTTCTGTATAAGAAGCTCTTGATATCTTTTAAAGTAAAACAAATGAAAAAATAAAACATCATCATAATCTTTACTAGATTTTTAAGGACTTTCAAATAAACTAGTTTTGGGGGCAAATTTATGATATCATTGACCCCTGTTACTTATATATTACATATTACGTTTTTTATAAATGTGTGTCCTGGGTATGCAGGTCAATGTATATAATAGGTTACTTAAAAACATTAAGGTGATTTAAATCATTACAGTCTGATATTCTTGTATGGACTTTTAAAAATAAATTTGGGCTTTTTAAAATTTTAAACATTATAAAATTCTATTTGGGCTTTAAATTTGCTTTTTTGAAATATTATTGATTATGACTTCAATTTAATTTAGGTCAATTGATTTTCAAATGCAGAAATTGGGATGTTAGCCTTGATAACATAAAATTTATCTCATTTAAAGCTATATCAAGTTTGAGGTGCTTTCCAATCATGCATTGTGGAGTATGAGTGTGTATGTGTTCAATCATGTGAAAGGGTATTCTGAGAATATGTTTGCCCTTATCAGCTCAAGCTGATGAACTGGGTGCTTAAACAGCAGGCATTTACTTCTCATGGTTCTGAAGGCTGAGAAATCTAAGACCAAAGTGTCAGCAGACCAGATTCAGCATGTGGTGAGTGTCCTCTTCAGGGCTGGGAGACGACCACTTTCTGGCTGTGTCTTCACGTGACAGAGAGGTCGTGTCTTTCGCATCTCTTTTTATAAGAGCATTAATCCCATTTAGAGGGCTCTACTCTCATGATCGAATTTTCTTCCAAAGGCTCCATCTTCAAACACCATCACATTGGGAGTTAGGGCTTCATCAAATAAATTACACAATTCAGTCCATACCAATACATGTATTTATTTTTGAAAAAAAAGTCCCCCAGATAAGTGAATGATTATCATTGATTCTGATTATCTAAATGTATGGCTTTTCAATTCTAGATGAATACAATGCTATATGAAATATTACCATGAAATATATTCAAAATGAGAATTTTTACCTTCAAAGCTCTTAAGAGTCCTGGTAATAGTGTTAATGGCTTCCCTTGTGGCTCAACTGGGAGGGTTCAGGATGGGGAACACATGTATACCTGTGGCGGATTCATTTCGATATTTGGCAAAACTAATACAATATTGTAAAGTTTAAAAATAAAATAAAATTTAAAAATAAATAAATAAATAAATAAAATTTTTAAAAAAGAAATTCAAAATAAATAAATAAATAAAATAAAATAAAATGAAAAAAAGAATCCGCCTGCAATGTAGGAGACCTGGGTTCAGTCGCTGGGTTGGGAAGATCCCCTGGAGAAGGACACAGCTGCCCACTCCAGTATTCTGGCCTGGAGAATTCCATGAACTGTTTAGTCCATTGAGTCACAAAGAGTCAGACAAGACTGAGTGACTTTCAATGGTGTTATTAATAATAGGTTGAATATTTGAACTATGAATATGCCTGTTATTTGAATATAAAATATGTTTTTGTGTTCAGTATTTTTAGAAGATAAATAGGTGCCTACTTTTTTAAGAAGCAGTAGGTCATTTGTCTGTTATTGGTTCAAAATTGCATTTATAGAAAATGTCTATAATCATAAGAAATAATAGTGTAAGATATTATATAATGCTCACTAGAATTTACATTTTTCTTTCTTTGTCAGTGTACTTACTTGACGATTTCAATATTATCACCATTAAATCAGTATTATTTTAAACATATTGTGACAGTTATAAATAAAATTTAGAATCTGTACCTTTACTTAGAAAGGCCTAATAACATAAAAAAATACTTTCTTAAAAGAAATTCTACTTTGTGATAAGGGATTCCTTTTGTTGCTTAAACTCAAAAGCTCAATGCTATCTTTTATTAATAAATGTTAATCCATAAAATTTATATCTACTTAACCATTTTATTTTCTTTGTTTATCTGGGAATAATGAAGTATAAATGGTAAAATCAGCAACTTAACAACATTGAACTTGTTATTATATAAGATGCTTGAAGGATGCATTCTAAATAAAAATTCTACCCTTGAAGTTGAAGAGCTAAGCCTACACATAACACCTAAATAGTTTATGAACAAGTTCTGCCAAACATTCAAGAACAGATAATTCCCAACTTATATAAAATATTCCAGAGAAAACAATGGAAAAATACCCAAATCATTTCCTGAGACCTAAATAACCATGGTATTGTGCCAGAAAATGATAGGAAAAGAAAGAAAACTACAATTTAATGTTAGTCATAAGCAGGGTTGTACATGTTTACTAATATGTAAACAATTTTACATATTTTATCAAAATGCATTAAAATTAAAAAGTACTCCATGCCCGACTAGCTCTGTGATTCAAGACCATTCAAAGTAGATCATCTGATATTGTAATTTGCTACACTATACCTGGGAACAACCTGATCACTTTAGATACAAAAAAAAAAAAAAAAGATAAACATTCAATAATGTTTAATATGTATCACATCTAAGAAGGCTTATTTAGGAAACATGACAAAATAATAAATTTAATAATCAAATGAAAGCAAAAAAGGTTGAAAAATTGGATAAAGAATGCAGGATGAGGTTATGCCTTTCCAGATACTAAAAAATGCATGTAAATAATCTGTATGAATTACATACTAATTATGGTGTTGGTGTAGGAATAAGAACAAAAGGATGGAAACAGAGAGAAAAGCTAAAAACAGAATTAGGGAAATATACTCGAATTTGGTTTGTACTTCTAATAGTTAAAATTGTATTCAGTTGCACTTAACAGAAACCTAATATAAGATTAAATAAATTATGGTTAATAATTTAACACTGAAAACAGTGTTTTAGTGATGCCTTCAGAAACATGGATCTCTTCTTCCTTCTGTTATACCGTTCTTGAAGCATTTCTGTCACACATTGAAGATATTTGCACCTTCAAATTCACCTTCACATTCTAAGTAGGAAGAACATGACAGAGCAAAGGCCAAAAAGGGAGTGTTAATTTGACCTGTAGAAAAATCTTTTGTAAAAATGCCCATTCACTAACTTCCACAATCATTGCCCAGGCAAAAACTCAGTCACTTGACTACCTTCAGCAGAAAAGGAATTCGGGTAAGTGCATGTCTAATCCTCCCAATATCTACCCTAAAAAATAAGCCAAATGAGAAAGAGATCTTAGCTGGCTTTCAGGAGTAGCAAGGGCAGGGTGGGAGGAAGCAACCTTCTGACAAACTTTGTAAAGTTTGGCATTCAAAGTTTTGCCAAGACAACGCACTGGTCATAGCAAACACCCTCTTCCAACAACACAAGACAAGACTCTAGACATGAGCATCACCAAATGGTCAATAATGAAATCAGATTGATTATATTCTTTGCAGCCAAAGATGGAGAAGCTCTATCAGTTCAGGGCAGTGGCCAGGAGGAGCAACCCCATGTCCAAGGAGTGGTGGCTGTGCAGGCGCAGGAGGGCCTAGAGGAGAAGCTCTGTACAGTCAGCAAAAACAAGACCGGGAGCGGACTGTGGCTCAGATCATGAAATCCTTATTGCCAAATTCAGACTGAAATTGAAGAAAGTAGGGAAAATCACTAGACCATTCAGGTATGATCTAAATCAAATCCCTTAGATTATACAGTGGAAGTGATAGATTCAAGAGATTAGATTTGATGGCTAGAATGCCTGAAGAACTATGGACAGAGGTTCGTGACATTGTACAGGAGGCAGTGATTAAGACAATCCCCAAGAAAAAGAAATGCAAAAAGGCAAAATGGTTGTCTGATGAGGCCTTACAAATAGCTGAGTAAAGAAGAGAAGTAAAAGTCAAAGGAGAAAAGGAAAGATATACCCATTTGAATTCAGAGTTCCAAAGAATAGCAAGGAGATATAAGAAAGCCTTCCTCAGTGATCAGTGCAAAGAAATAGAGGAAAACAATAGAAAGGGAAAGACTAGAGAAAGTGAAGAATTAAAGAGCTCCTTGATGAAAGTGAAAGAGGAGAGTGAAAAAACTGGCTTAAGACTCAACATTCAGAAAACTAAGATTATGGCTTCCGGTCCCATCACTTCATAGCAAACAGATGGGGAAACAGGGGAAACAGTGAAAACTTTATTTTTGAGGGCTCACTGCAGATGGTGACTGCAGCCATGAAATTAAAATACACTTGCTCCTTGGAAGAAAAGCTATGACCAATCTAGACAGCATATTAAAAACCAGAGACATTACTTTGCCAACAAAGGTCCATCTAGTCAAAACTATGGTTTTTCCAGTAGTCACATATGGATGTGAGAATTGAACTATAAAGAAAACTGAGTGCCGAAGAATTGATGCTTTTGAACTGTGGTGTTG
Organism: Bos indicus x Bos taurus; assembly: GCF_003369695.1. NCBI lineage: Eukaryota > Metazoa > Chordata > Mammalia > Artiodactyla > Bovidae > Bos > Bos indicus x Bos taurus. Next base: position 4,858,419 of record NC_040099.1, on the reverse strand, counting down.
GAGAAGACTCTTGAGAGTCCCTTGGACTGCAAGGAGATCCAACCAGTCCATCTTAAAGGAAGTCAGCCCTGAATATTCATTGGAAGGACTGATGCTGAAACTGAAACTCCAATACTTTGGCCACCTGATGCAAAGAACCGACTCATTGGAAAAAACTCTGATGCTGGGAAAGATTGAAGGTGGGAGGAGAAGGGGCCGACAGAGGATGAGATGATGAATGGCATCACCTGCATGATGGACATGAGCTTGAGTAGGCTCTGGGAGTTGATGATGGACAGGGAAGCCTCATGCTGCAGTCCATGGGGTTGCAAAGAGTCAGACATGGCTGAGAGACTGAACTCAACTGAAGAACCCTAGAAAAAGATGCTCAATTGTAGCAATAATCAGTAAAATGAAAAGTAAATAGTATAATATAATTTTTCTTAACTGCCAGATTAAAAAAAATGAGAAGCTTGAAGATAAAAAAAATTTTGTGACAATGTGATACATTTTTTAAATGTTACATATCTTTTACTGGGAAAATTTTCTTAGCCTATTAAAGTTTCCCAAAGCAACATATTATTCACATATCATGCAAAGATTCATAAATTTTCAAAACTTTGTACCTATTTGAGAAAATATATTTGCACAGATACGAAAGATGTTTATAATGAGGTACTTGTATGAATGATTGAAGCAGGAAAGTTGTAAATTATCTGAATTTCTACCAAGAGAAACATACACATACCTAAAGTATATGACATTCTATACATAGAAATAGAAACGATCTCTACAACAAATTATTGGTTAACTGAAAAAAAGCAAGAAGCAATACAATATCACTTATATTTAAAAAGCAAAATATGATAGATTATACAGACAGGTACTTGAATGATAGATAGATACAGAAATATCTGTTGTTATGTATATGTATTTATATTTGAAGGATTATAACTCATCATGACAGTGGTGGCTCTTTTCAGGAAGAAGATTGAGATATGAGTACATGATTGAGCACCATTCTCAATGACTGAAAAAAGACCACTGAACCTTTTTGCAATGAAAATGTATCTACTTGTGCAAGGAATCAAGGTTAGAAAAAAAATGTAAGAGGAATAGCACGAACACAAAATAATTTTCCAGACACCGTTTTCTCTGGCGCTTTCATAATGATAGAGCGAAAGGTGAATACCAATTTACAATTTGTATTCACACATTTGAGACTGTCACCACCACAGAGCTATGAAATTAAACCCCAGACACATGAGCAGAAAGGTGGATATTAAGCAAGACGACTTTGTTCTTAAAATCAGGCTACATCAAATACCACAGTGGCAAGACTATTTCTCCTAGTTTAAAAAAAAAAACAAAACCTTTTTCTCCCACACTATAAATGTTCATATCCCGTGAGAATCAAACAAAAGCAAAGGCAAACAGCTTGGATCATGGACCTGCGAATCAACACTGTTCCAGAAATGGTGTCACCATACAGATCTGTAACGTCCGTTTTACTGAACCAGCGTGGACGCACTGGAATCCCAGCTTAACCAAGGGCAGCTCCAGCCGATGTAACTTGAGGCATCCAGGCAAATTAGAAACACAGAAGGAAACCCATATGCTAAGTTTTCTTAGGATCATTAAAAGAGTGAAAATGATGTTTAAAATTCTGTTAAACCTCACTTGACATTGTGAACACTGGAGTAACAGGGAAAATCCATCACGGTCAGCACTGAGTAAAATTTAAATATTGTTAGCGTACGTGTTAACTAAGCAGAATTTTGCAACATTTCCTTAATTACTCTAATTTGATGATAGAAAGGTTAAGTTTTAAAACATTTCCACAACACAGGTTAAACTTGATCATATATTGAGGTTAAAACTTCTTGGAGTTTCAGAACGGGTCACAAAATTATGGAAAATGCAAAGAGAAGTGATGTCAATCAATGTTCAAAAGGTATGTGCCTCAGGCCAAGGTTGGACCACTCCTCAAAGCCCTGTTAGACATAAATATCTCATCTCTTCAGAGTTCATATTGCTTAGTTCTTGTTCAGCATTTATAGCATTTTGTTGACTGACCAGAATCTGAAGGTTGACTTCGTTTCTCCCACTTGTTAGCTGTAATCAACCCAAATAAATTATCTGGAGAAAAGAAAACCCACAAATGTTGTAACATAGGAAGAGACGTATTAAAATAGGTTGCTGCACAAGAATTTCCCAGTAGCTCTTGCGTTCTGTAGTGGAGGCAGACTGGGGTGTCTCAGTGATGCTCAGCTACAGAAGACCAACCGCAGCTTCTGCTAGAGTAACCATTGTCAAAAGGTAACTCCCTCTTTTCTGTCCTTTTTCCTCTGCCTCCAGCTGAATCATTCAATGTAGTCTGCTCTGTCATTCTATAGAGTATTGCTTTTCCAATATATTTGTTCAGACATGTTGAGATTGCTGGAGAATTCCAAAATGCTCTAAGGAATAGACAGAGGAGACTCAGAATGCTTCGCAAATCTCATCAGACATTAGGGATCTGTCATAGTGATTTCACATAAGGTAATTATTTACTTCCTGGGATTTGTACTTGTTTCATTGAAATATCATTGACATACAATATTATGTTAGTTTCAGATATACCACATAGTGATTAGACATTTACATACATTATGAATGATCACCACAATAAGTAGCAACCATCTGTCCCCACGAAGTTGTTACAGTATTATTGACCATATTCCTTATGCTGTATAATCCATCCCTGTGGCTTATTTATTTCATAGCTGGAAGTTTGTACCTCTTGGAATTTTTAAATCTGCTTGCATCTTAATCACTTGTAGATGCTCAAAGAATCATTAAGAAGCTTGACCATGATATAGCCTCAAGTGTGACTCAAACATTCCTCATAGAGACAAAGGTTTGCTCTCAGATGCAGGAGTTGGTATTATGGGCTATGGTCACAGTGTAAGTGGGATCACTTCATGGCAAATAGAAGGGGAGAAAATGGAAACAGTAACAGATTTTATTTTCTTGGGCTCCAAAATCATTGTGGACAATGACTGAAGCCAGGAAATTAAAAGATGCTTGCTCCTTGGAAGAAAAGCTATGACAAACCTAGACAGAGTATTGAAAAGCAGACATACTCTGCCAACAAAGGTCAGTATAGTAAAAGCTATGGTTTTTCCAGTAGTCATATATGGAGGTGAGAGTTGGGTAATAAAGAAGGCTGAGCACTGAAAAACTGATGTTTTCAAACTGTGATGTTGGAGCAGATCCCTGAGAGTCCCTTGGACTGCAGGGGATCAAACCAGGCCATCCTAAAGGAAATCAACTCTGAATATTCTTTAGAAGGACTGATGCTGAAGCTGAAGTTCCAATACTTTGGCTTCCTGATGCAAAGAGCCAACTTAGAAAAGACCCTGATGCTGAGAAAGATTGAGGGCTGGAGGAGAAAGGGATGACAGAGAATGAGATGCTTGGATGGTATCACTGACTCAATGGACATGAGTCTGAGAAAACCCTGGCGGATGATGAAGAACAGGAAAACCTGGTGTGCTGCAGTCCATGGGGTCACAAAGAGTCAAACGACTTAGCGACTGACCCACAACATTTCCCCCTTCAGGATTGATAAAATCTCCTGAAATAGCATTTGGCATCATGCTTTCACCTACTGGTAAGATACGAGAATTGTATCCCTTCGTCAGGAAGATGCCCTGGAAGAGGGCATGGCAATCCACTCCAGTATTCTTGCACAGGAGAATCCCCCATGGCCAGAGGAGCTTGGTAGCCTGCAGTCCATAGGGTCTCAAACAGTCAGACACGACTGTAGTGACCTAGCACACATGCACACATAATAAAGACAAATCCAAAAGTTAAGGAGAACAATGAATATTTAGCCAAAGTTAAAAAGACAAAAGTCAGTGAACATGTAATTAGACATAACTTTTTCTTTGTCTCAGGGCAATATCGCAATGGAAATAATAAAAGTGGGATGTGTTTAGACAAAAGATATAAGTATATACTACTTTTCTTTAATGGAGTTTGGCTGGAATTTAATAACAATTACTCAATGCTGTTATACTGCACTTTAAGAAGTAGTCTAATAAGACACTAGTCAATTTCATGATCTTGAGAATAATGAAATTGAAGAGGATTCACCCATGAAGTAAGAGCATTGTCAGTACAGCTTGCCTCCTAATTAGCAAATCAGTCCTAAGTGGTATTTCAGCATCAAATGAGCTTCTTATGGCTTATTTATCTTGGCCTTCCTGCATAATTAATCAAATTCATGATAATAGGAAACAATTAGAATGTTAATCCACTTTAAAAAATAATTTAATGCTGTTTTTCCTAGTTTATGCTATTCTACCATGTTGAAAGAAAAGATACTATAAGTTGAAAAATACTTACTTGGCATATGCGGAGATCATGGGTAATATATGATCTTTACATTCCTTTTATACACAAAAGGGACTCGCTAAAGAAGCAAAGGGACACCAACACCTATTACTCTGAGCAGGACCTTCGTGCAAATATAGTCATGACAGGAGCATCCAAGCCTCTCAGGCACCAAGGTTATGTTACTGAATATACTTGGGGAGCTGCAAATATAATTGTGCTCTACTTCAAATTTTGTTAAATATCCAAATAACATCTTGTCAGAAGTTATTAATATATTAAAAATAGGAAAATGTGTTATTTATTTGCAGACCAGCAGATCAGTAACATAGAAGGGTAGTCAGATCAATGATATCTCTTTCCTAAAAATGTCCTACTCCATTTTCCCCCAGTGGTTTATTCATTAACTCTCTCTGCCTCAGGCCACATCAACAAACTGCATGGCGGGGGTTACTTAATCTACAGTTGTTGTTTAGTCGCTCAGTCATGCCCAGCTCTTTGTGACCCCATAGGCTGTAGCCCACCAGGCTCCTCTGTCCGTGGGATTCTCCAAGCAAGAGTACTGGAGTGGGTTTCCCTTTCCTCCTCCAGGGGATCTTCCCAATCCAGGGATCCAACCAGCATCTCGCGAATTGGCAGGTGGACTCTTTACCACTAAGTCACCAGGGAAGCCCACATAATCTATAGAGAAAAGAAAAAAAGCAACTATCATTTTGCATTTGCTTTTCTCTGATTCTCTAGGACTTACACGGGGACCCTTTGTTCTTTCATCTAAGCATTTCCTAATTATTCATCAACCCCTGCCATTGAGGAATGGCACTGGATAGTCTCTGAGGAAACAAAGTTTTCTGAGGCCCAGACTTATTTTGCTCAAATCAAATCAAGCATCTGAATCGATCCTGTAATCTCTTTAAGCGCCTGTTGAAATTATATACACAGCAACTGAGCATTGCCTATACAGATTGCTCTTGGACACTTTAAGATTTCAAATGACATTCAAAAACCATATTTCCAGATGAGCTGGCAAAAACAATTTGAGTTTGGAAATCAGTAACTTTTTGTTTCACATCTTCCGATCAGAACAGTACTTATTACTTGCACAGAAGCACGCCTTGGGGCATGCTGGTTTATAGTAAAATGACAAGTGATCTCCAAATGTATTTTGGAAATCACTCATTTACACGCAGCAGAGATGCTAAATAAAATTTATTTAAAAAGTAAAGGTCATCTATTCGTTCCCACAACTGAAAACGTAATAATGTTCTCGGGCACAGTTTGATCCAGGACTCAGGTCCTAAGAACCCAGGTCACGACTGGGTCCTCCTATAGCTTCACCCTGGGGATTTAAATGACTCAGCTTCTCCCCACTGGACAGAAGCTCTTAGAAGCCCCATGGTGTCCTTCCTGGCCAAGACCCTCCTAAAACTAATTGTGGTCCAAGAAAATGTGATACTCTGATTGTTTTAAATCAAAATGATCCAAAATGGCATGAACAGATCAGGCAAGACTTGGTTACCAAACGAAATTTGGGGCTTCACCCCAGGAAAGATGGGAAGTGAGGTTGGGGCAGTTATAAAAACATGTGTCTATTGCACAGGATGCATGGCAGTCCTTTTAATAGAGCACAAAGCACACTGTCACGTATTCTCTAGTGATATATCCTTCCTGCTAGAAGGCAGTCTACGGAGGAGAGGAATATCTCAATCAAATGGAGCAGGACCCTATGGGCCTTGGTGCCATCCCCCATGTCATCTGCCTGCCTCTTGTCTGTAGAGAAACTTTAACCAAATAAGTTTAATCAGAGAAGTGTGAACATGCAGAAACAAAAGAAAAGAGTCAAAGAAGACCAAATAATAATAATACAGTCTTTAAGCATGGTCGGAGAAGGCAATGGCACCCCACTCCAGTACTCTTGCCTGGAAAATCCCATGGACAGAGGAGCCTGGAAGGCTGCGATCCATGGGGACGCTGAGGGTCGGACACAACTGAGCGACTTCACTTTCCCTTTTCACTTTCATGCATTGGAGAAGGAAATGGCAACCCTCTCCAGTGTTTTTGCCTGGAGAATCCCAGGGACGGGGGAGCCTGGTGGGCTGCTGTCTCTGGGGTCTCACAGAGTCGGACACGACTGAAGTGACTTAGCAAGGACCTTTAGTTTCTTCTCAAGGGCTAAAGCTAGTATTCTGAACCATATCCTGCGAGCTGTCTTGTACTGAAATCCCCACCAGGTAGAAGAAGTTAATGACACAATGGCCAGACTGTAGCCATGACATAGCCACAATTCTGAGAACTGGCCTCAAGGAAATGGAAACAAACTGAGCCTGGAACTGAAAACTAACTGTACAGGAAACCATCAAGATGATGCTGGTCAGACTACTGGTAACAAATTTGAAGATGAGTGTCAGAGCAGACTGAGGAGCTCTGCATGGAGCCCCACCCTCTGTCTGTAAAAGCTCTTGCCCCCTGATTGTCAAGGGAGGAGTCAGTCTTTGGACTGGTGTCTGCCCCCCTGCCAGTTGCTTGCCTCCGAAATAAACTTTCCTTCCCACCAACCTGGCCTTTTTTATGCCTTTTGAGCATCAAGCAGCCAGACCCCCATTTGGTTACATAACTTTGATCTCGCTCTGCTTTTGAGGATGGTGCTTGATGGTGAGTGAGAATGAAATGGTTATTTACTAAGTGAACAGATGGATGGGTGAAAGAGATAGTGAATGAACAAGTGTAACATACCCAGAGCTTGGATGAGGAATTTTGTAAGAAAATAAAGAACTATAGGAAAATGAAGACTGCATTTAAAGAAATAACCCTACCCATTGGGTAGGGTTTCTCTTAGTCCAACTTGTGTTTCTTCAAATACATCCAGCCTGAAGGCTCTCGGGGCCAACCTCTACTTCTGTAAAGATGGCCCCAGGGCTTTAGGGAAGCACAGATGAAAATAGAGTTAACTTAGTCACAGAATTATTGGCCTTAAAACATATTGCACAGCACTGGAGTCAAGTAAAAATTGGATTAAATCTCTCTCAAGATACAAACTTCCCAGGTGGCTCAGGGGTAAAGAATCTGTCTACCAATGCAGGAGACACAAGAGACATCAGCTCAATCCCTGGGTCTGAGGATCCCCAGAAGTAGGAAATGGCAAGTTACTCCAGTGTTCTTGCCTAGAAAATTCCATGGACAGAGGAGCCTGGTGGGCAATAATCCACAGGTTCGCAAAGAGTTGGACACAACTGACTAAACACTTTCACTTTCAGTTTGTTCTTCCTTTAAATTTTCTAATCAAATATTATTTAGAATAAGCTTGTACATAACTCTGGGCTTCCCCTGTGGCTCAGCTGGTAAAGAATCTGCCTGCAATGTGGTAGATCTGGGTTCAATCTCCGGGTTGGGAAGATACCCTCGAGAAGGGAAAGGCTGCCCACTCCAGTATTCTGGCCTGGAGAATCCCATGGGGTTGCAAAGAGTCAGACACGACTGAGTGACTTTCAGTTTCACTATACATAACTCCAGACTGTGGCTTTGGGGTGAACATAAATTTGAGCACGGACCCTGTTTTTTCAATAGAGCCTTTTGAAGCTGAAAAATTATCTTTGTCAATTGGAGATATAACATGGCAAAATAATAAAACTGTCAATGGCTGTATTGAGAAATATGAAAGATAATGGGTAACTCGAGAAGTTCCCCAAGTCCCTTTATTTATGCGTGAGGGGGCCCTTTCATCCGAATCGCATCCTGCAGGTGTCCCTCTCCAGCCACGTCCAGTGCCTCACGGCCACTTTTGTTGTCCCTCTGCACCTCGAGGAGACAGAACGAACCAGAGACGCTGCCATGGCCTGTCGCCAGTGCACACTGTAACAAAGCCAAGAAGACAGCAAGGGAGAAAATGGACCATAGCTGAGCAAATGGGAAAGGAGATCACTGCAAACACAGGTCAGGGGGACGATGAACATAAAAGCATGACATTCAAATAATAATGGAGAGAATGAGAATTTTTATGCTATCATACCGATAGTTCTGATCTGCGAAAAAGATGAATTCAACACAGATGGTGCATGACATAAACAACACAGTCACGGAAAAGGGACCAGAAGGTTATAAAGAGGAGGATGTTGCAGAACAGCTCCGTCTAGAGACTTCTATCTTGGTTTTGCCTGGCAAGTGGCCTCCCCAATTTCTTAGTTAAGAGAGATTCAGCATTTAAGTCAGAAGGACATTAAGTCATCTTTTGAGATTATTCCATCTGTAATTTCATGTGCCTCCCACGTGGAAGCTGAATTTGTCTGTTACTCAGGTCAATGAATCAACTGCGGAAGAAGTGACACCGGATGCGTTCCAAGCTGTCCTTTAAGGGGACTGACAACTTCCGTCCCACCCCTTTTGGAACACTGGCATTTGGGGAGCCATGATCCACCCTGCGGGATGGCTCAGCCCCTCCGCTAGGCCCACCGAGTGGCCACAGCGCACGCTGTAGTTCTATGCTATAAAATAATAACATCCGAATACCTGACTCTCAGTAAACTTGAGAAAGGCAGAACAGCATGTTCTACAAACAAAGGACACACAATGAGGCAAAGAAGAATTTGAGCAATTTGATAGGTTCTTAAAGTAAGTGTACTCAGCACCTTCCACAAGAAACTCAAGCAAAAGCACTTGTAAAACAAAGACGTGTGTGTGTGCATGCATATTCAGTCATGTCCAATTCTTTGCAACCCCTTAGACTGTAGCAAACCAGGCTCCTCTCTCCATGGAATTCTGAAGGCAAGAATACTGGAGTGGGTATTTCCCCATTTCCTACTGCAAGGGACTTTTGAAAAGGCTGAGTGCTGAACAATTGATGCTTTCCAAATGTGGTGCTGGAGAAGACTCTTGAGAGTCCCTTGGACTGCAAGGAAATCAAACCAGTAAATCCTAAAGGACATCAACTCTGAATTTTCATTGGAAGGACTGATGCTGAAGCTGAACCTCCAATACTTTGGCCACCTGATCCGAAGAGCCAACTCATTAGAAAAGACCCTGACGCTGGGAAAGATTGAAGGCAGGAGGAGAAGGGGACGACAGAGAAGGAGATGGTTGGATGGCATCACCGACTCTATGGACATGAGTTTGAGCAAACTCCAGACGATAGTGGAGGGGTCACAACAAGTCAGACGTGACTTAGCAACTGAACAACAACAAATGTATATACATAACCGATTCACTCTGCTGACCGCCTGAAACTAGCACAACAAAGTACATCAACTATACAGCAATAAAAGTTTTATTTAAAGAAGCTCTCTGGTATCTTTAAAAGCTGCAGATTTTAAAACTGTATTGATATTGTTGATGCAGTAGCAGTGATGGCTTGCTGCTATCTACTGCCTGCTGCTGCCGCTGCGTCGCTTCAGTCGTGTTCAACTCTGTACGACCCCATAGACGGCAGCCTACCAGGCTCCCCCGTCCCTGGGATTCTCCAGGCAAGAACACTGGAGTGGGTTGCCATTGCCTTCTCCAATGCATGAAAGTGAAAAGTGAAAGTGAAGTCGCTCAGTCGTGTCCGACTCTTAGCGACCCCACGGACTGCAGCCCACCAGGCTCCTCTGTCCATGGGATTTTCCAGGCAAGAGTACTGGAGTGGGGTGCCATTGCCTTCTCTGACCTACTGCCTACTGTATCCCATTTGTAAGTGGCAGATTGTATACCCACTAGGTTAAGTGATTTTGCCAATTTACACATTTAATGAATGAAACAGTAAATAGCTTAGAAGGCTGTGTGGAGATGACCTTCACTGCCATTGCCACTAACTATGCATTCAACTCAGCTTTCAAGGCTCAGCCAACCTAACTGAGTCAGAGTCTACAGCCTGCAACCAAGTGGACTGGAGGCACTACATCTTCTGGTGATTTTGCAAGAAAGAAATTTGGTGAGTAGATCTGCTCTGCTGCCGTGCAGTGTTAACGCAGCCCCCTGATCTGAGCATGTTGCTCTTGCCATTTAATGCACAGAAATATGATTACAAAGAACAGTGAATGGCTGGGCTCAGTGATGGCCTTTCTATCCTCACATATGCTTGCTTAATCCTTAAAGTGATTTTAATTTTTTTCCCTAGTAATGACATTAGTACATAAAAGCATTTAGGCCTGATTAGTGAACATCTTCCCATCATTTAGGGAGGAGGTGTAATTACGTTCCACCCTCACTCCTGCCATTTAGGAAATTGCAAACACAGTTCATTAAAGGGCATTCTCATCAAGTGACTCAATTTCCATCCCAGCGGTTATTCCCAGAGAAGACAGGTCTCCAATGTAGGTTTACAAAGGAAATCGACATATCTATTATTGCTCAGTCAAGCTACTATTCATATCACATTCACTAGAAATTGGTCCAGAGAATACTAAATCTCTACGATGAAGAACTGCTCGTTTTTTGTTTGTTTGTGATGGTAGCCATTCTAACTTACATATAGTATGACTTTTATTTTATAAAGTAGTGATCTAACACTTGGTGTGTGAATGCATAGGTGTGAACTACATATGGGGTGAACTGGAAGTGATGAGAGATAGAGACAGAGAGATAAATAAAAAAGAGAGTGCGAGATATGAACCTGGAGGTAACCATGTCCTGGTGTACACCTGGTGATTAAGACAAGGAAACACATACAAGGATACTCACAGCAGAATTTCGTAAATTTACCTTATTGAAGTATAGTTGATTCATGATGTTGCGTTAGCTTCTGGCGTGTTCATTTGTACATACAAATAACAGTTTGCATCTGCTAATCCTAAACTCCCAATCCCTCTTCTCTCAGCCCCTGGCCCCTGGCAACAACAGTCTGTTCTCTGCGTCCGTGAGTCTGTCTTTGTTTCATAGACAAGCTCACTTGTGTCATATTTTAGATTCCACATATAAGCTAGGCATGCTAAGTCGCTTCAGTCGTGTCCGACTCTTTGCAACCCCGTGGACTGTAGCCCGCCAGGCTCCTCTGTCCCTGGGGATTCTCCAGGCAAGAATACTGGAGTGGGCTGCCATTTCCTTCTCCAGGGGATCTTCCTGACCCAGGGATCAAACCCACATCTCATGTATCCTGAATTGGCAGGCAGGCTCTTTACCAGTGGTGCCACCTGGGAAGTGCATATAAGTGATATCCTCTGGTATTTCTCTTTCTGACTTACATCACTTCATATGATAAACTCTAGGTCCCTGCATGGTGTCACACATGGCATCATTTCATTCTTTTTTATGGCTGAGTAGTATTCCATTGCATATATGTATCACATAGTCTTTATCCACTTGTCTGTTGATAGATATTTACATTGTTTCCACGTCTTGGCTGTTGTAAACAGTGCCACAATGAACATAGGGGTGCCTGTATTTTTCCGAAGTATAGCTTTTTCCAGATATAGGCCCAGGAGTGGGATTTTTGGATCAAGAAGCAATTCTAGTTTTAGTTTTTTCAGGAACTTTCATACTGTTTTCCATAGTGGCTGCCCCAATTTACATCCTTACCAACAGTGTAGGAGGGTTCTTTTTTCTCCACACCCTCTCCAGCATTTGTTAGTTTTAGACTTTTAAATGATGGCCATTCTGATAGGTGTGAGGTGGTATCTCGTTGCAGTTTTGATTTTAATTTCTCTGATGATTAGCAATGTTGAACATCTTTTCATGCACAGAACAATTTTAAAAATAAGGTTCTGGAACTTACATTTTTATTAATAGGGAACAATTTTAAAATATACATATGTTGTAAAAAAACGAACTCAACCTATAACAATGTAAAATATCACAAAAATATATCCATAGTGAAAAATAAAATTATCAAAAAAAAACAATGAATAGACAATAATGTAATTTTAGATCATCTGGATGACTATTCTTGATCCAAACTCTATCAGATATTTTCATTGTTCTAGATTCAATTTGTGTTTATGAATTCTTTGGTTCCTCTTGTAAAGAGAGGAGAACTGTAATACAATTGATTTAAGCCAACTGAAAGTCAAATAATGTCTTGGCATGGTGTGCTGATCCTATTTCTCTGAAGTTCATGGTGAAATAAGTGGCAGAATTCAGTCATCACACAGAGAACATGGCACTGTGCCCAGAGGCAGTTTTGGAGGAGAAAATTTATTTCAGCATCTCTCACATTAGATACATTTGTTAATTTAGTTGTTGGGTTCTTTTAAAATCTACTGTGTTTTCCTAATATAAATTTAAGAAATCTCTTTCTCCTTTTATAGTAACATTTAATTACAATTATAATAAAACATTGGCTTCCCAGGTGGCACTAATGGTAAAGAACATGCCTGACAATGCAGGAGATGTAAGAGATGTGGGTTCGATCCCTGGGTTGGGAAGATCCCCTGGAGGAGGGCATAGCTCTCGGTTCCAGTATTCTTGTCTGGAGAATCCCATGGACAGGTGAGCCTGGCAGGCTACAGTCCATAGGTTTGCACAGAGTCAGACATGACTGAAGTGACTTAGCACACAGGCACGCATCATAAAACATGCCTACACTGGGTGTCAGTGAGGCCATTTCCCTTAAAACGGACACATAGATTATTCTGTAACAGTACGACTAAGAAAAAGCAAACTTACTAAAATTGAACTGAAAGACAGCCAGTGAATTAAGTGCCTAATTATTTCATTTGCACTTCACCCCATCCCTGAGAGAGCTGAAGCTTAAAGAGGTTGTGTCAGATGGGTCCACTGTCAACTTGGTTAAGCTGGGTTAGAAAAAGCCAAAAACATACTTAGATGAGATTTTGGAGGTGGAATTGTTTCCTCCCAAAGTGTACTATTTTTAATGTAGTGTATTATCTAAATGACAAAAATGGGAGTTTGCTAATATATTGTAATACGTGTCTCTCAAAGATGGAAAGCGTCGGTTCTCCTGAACACATTTGGATTGGGGAGGGGAGAGAGTGAGGCTTATGACGGTGGCTGTGTTGGTGCGTGGTTGGTTAGAGGAGTCTTGGGAGGAAAGAAGAGCGTGGAATCTGTATCCAATGAGACCACACCTCTTCTTTTTCATACTGACAACCAACAGGACTAGAAACAGTACAGGAAGACGGAAAAAGGAGAAAGTTGCTTCTTTTGTTTTCGCTGCTGTGGGAAAGAATTCCACAATTACTAGTAAGCCAGTGCACAACTGTTATACACGCTTTAATTGAAGAAGAAGTCACAAACTGTAGAATCATAGGAAAGAAACAAGAGCCACTGAGTGAATTAGGGAAAGCCTTCTGCAAAGAATTGGGATCTATCAAGATTGTTTTCAAGGATGGTGGTTGCAGGGAACTAGGGGATGGGAGAAATGGAACTGCATTTTAAGTGATGGCTCATTTAAAATTTAAAAGTATACAAACTTTCCAGCACTTTATGTCATTTCTGACTATGCATAGCTATTTTGTTATTATTTTCTCTATATATATCTCATTACTCAAGTAATGCTTCTACTTAACTGTAGCATCACGCTTTACTCACCACATAAATGCATTGTTACCAACTTTAACCTAGAAATTAAACAGGTGCAAATTATTAGCAACATATCTAGTCCATTCATAGGGAGGTCACTTGACACTTAAAATATAGTAAGATCACTTGCATTTGATAAAAGAGAAATGTAGTTATTTGATTGTTATTTTACAAACCTCCTAAGGTAAGTGGAGCGCCTGATGCCAAGCAAGGATTCCTTATTTCTACTTATAAAAAACACCCTGGCATTATCTTTGTCACCTTCCTTCTGATACCTTTATCCACTTGCTAGCAAAACTATGCCTCTCAACTCTGGTGAAGCAATGAAATCCCGTATATGAAGAGAGGATTATAGTTTTATGGCTAAAGAATCTTCCCTGCTTCAGTGTGCTATTTACTTCCAGCTTAAATCCCTAACACTCCTGGCTTTGATCAGTGACATTTGTAGGACTGGTGAGGTGTTTAGTTAAAGGAAATTGTTTGCTTTATCAAGTGTTCAAGCAGTTTTAGTGTCAACATTTTTGAGGATACTATACTCTACTAGAAAGTTGTTATTTGGGTTCATCATTCTAATGTGATTCAGGGCTATAAAATTATATAAATCCAGTTTTAAGAAACAAATCAGTTTTCATGTACAATGAGTTTTACGTACCTCAAAGAGGTCAGATAGAGAAGACAGATACTTAACCAATCATGCTGTTACAACACAAAACCTTTTTTAAAAATGTTCCTGCTTTTGGAATGACTCAACTGAGCCCTTGGGCTTCCCAGTTGGTGCTAGTGATAAAAATCTCACCTGTCAATGCAGGAGACATAAGAAACATGGGTCCGATCCCTGTGTCAGGAGGATCCCTTGGAAGAGGGCATGGCAACCCACTCCGGTATTTTTGCCTGAAAAATTCCATAGGCAGAGGAGCCTGGTGGGTTACAGTCCATGGGGCAAAGAGGCAGATACAGCTGGTCAACACACATTTGTGTTGTTGTTCAGTCACTAAGCTCTGTCTGACTCTTTGCAACCACATGGACTGCAGCACGCCAGGCTTCTCTGTCCTTCACTATCTCCCAGAGTTTGCTCAGACTCATGTCCCTTGAGTCAGTAATGCCATCCAACCACCTCATCCTCTGTCCTCCCCTTCTCCTCCTGCCTTCAGTCTTTCCCAGCATCAGGGTCTTTTCTAATGAGTCGACTCTTCACATCAGGTGGCCAAAGTATTGGAGCCTGAGCTTCAGCATAAGTCCTTCCAGTGAATATTCAGGATTGATTTCCTTTAGGATGGACTGGTTTGATCTCCTTGTAGTCCATGGGACTCTCAAGAGTCTTCTCCAACACCACATTTAAAAGCATCAATTCTTCGGTGCTCGGTCTTCTTTATTGTTCAACTTTCACATCTGTGCATGATTACTGGACAAACCACAGCTTTGACTATAGAGACCTTTGTTGGCAAAATAATGTCTCTGCTTTTTAATATGCTGTCTAGGTTTGTCATTGCTTTCTTCCAAGGAGCAAGTGTCTTTTAATTTCATGGCTGCAGTCACTGTCTGCAATGATTTTGGAACCCAAGATAATAAAATCTGTCACTGTTTCCATTGCTTCCCCATCTATTTGCCATGAAGTGATGGGACTGGATGCCATGATCTTAGCTTTTTGATTGAAGCCAGCTTTTTCCACTTTTCTTATAAAAGAGACTCCAGAGAGCTCCCTTGCCCCTTCTGCCACATAAGGTTACATCAGAAAGATGGGGTTTATGAACCAGAAAGTGAGTTCTCACCAGACACCAGATCTGCTGGCCCCTAGATCCTGTACTCGTAACCTCTAGAGCTGTGAGAAATAAATTTTCGTTTGTAATCCATGCAGTCGGTGGACTGAAAGAAGCATGCTCTTGGAAGTAAAATTCTTCAGCAGTTTACCATTTTAAATTGGTTTCCCTAAAACATAAGCATCTGACAGGGCACACAGCGCTGTAAATCAGCCCGCATCAATATTTATTGAGTAAATGCTTCACACAAGACTTTTTTCATTGAGCTTATCAAGCGTTAAAATGTATCACATCATAAACATGAAATAAATTGCTCTAATCTAAAACGTAGCTCTTAAATTTTTCTACCAGCCATTTGAAAAGCTAAACTCTTCACTTTTTGGGAGAAGATAAAGCCAGAATTTTAAGCATCATCCATTGACCTCAAGCTGAATAAGCAAAGAAATTTTTAAAATCTTTAAAAACATATATATTCCATTGATGGCTACTTACAGAACTGTTTTTCTTTGTTTTCATAGTTCATTCTGATGCAGAGAGATTTTAGGCTAACATGAACTCAGAGAAAACATATAAAATGCAAGTTAAAGAAACTCCTCTTTTAAATTTCAGTGATACATCTTAGAAATGGTCCAGCTCTCATAAGTGTGGGCAAGACAAGCAGGAAAACCTGAGATATGAAGAATTCTATTTGAGTATAGTTTTAAAAAGAAATCATCAAATTCTAAATGTTGAATGAAGCATGACAAAATGACAGAAACTACTGGACGGTGATGGGGAAAGGGGAAGGACTCCATGTCCCTAAGCATCTGAACCTGCTTTTGCCACTAGCGTGTCATTAGATATTCATACGTATCTCGGGGTAGAGGTAAGGGACAGATAAGGTAAGGGACAGGCAACAGTTTCCCATTTTATAGATCAAAACATATGACTCTGATTGATTCGGTGGCTTTCCAGCACTGGCAATGCTATTTATTCCCAGAGAGAGTACTAATATTCTTCTCATGATATAACACTCCTGGGACGTTTTTCTCTTTGTGACAGTAAGATGTCACATTTAGCGTGGATTATGGGCTCAAACTCTGCCTTCCGTGAGACACATGCCCAATGTCTTTAATTCTATCCTTTGTGCTCATCTTCGAGCTCTGCACAAAATCCCGAAGAAGCCAAGATAACGGGGAAACTAAGAAACCCTCTTTCACTGGAATCTCACTCTACTAAGGCAGCAGGCACGAAACAAGTAATTATTCTGAGGCACGTTTAATCCACTTAGTATACGTGCCTGCCTCTTCCCAGGTGGTGCTACTGGTAAAGAATTTGTTTGCAATGCTGGAAACTTCAGAGGTGCAAGTTCAATCCCTGGGTTAGGAAGATCCCCTGGAGGAGGAAATGGTGACCCACTCCAGTATTGTTTCTTGGGAAATCCCATGGACAGAGGAGCCTGGTGGGCTGTCAGGAAGCATTTAACAGGAGGCTTCCTGTGGGCTGTTTTGGATCTGTCATGAATCCTCTGTCCCTTATTAATTCCTGAATATTCAGGAATTAAGTGGAGTAGCAAACTACTCCAGGGGGCTTAGGAATGCGTGCATTTCCTTTATTAGTTTTTCCATACGGTGATAAGTAACTATTTACAACCCTCTTCCTTTTTATGAACCATACGGTAAAAGTGATGATTTACAATCCTCTCTCTTTCATGTGGATGACCTCATGTTTCCTTGATAACTTGTAAGTTTTGATTTTATCTCTGCTGAAAACCACTACCTTGTAAGACAGTATAAATACCCACACAATGTTGAATAAAACACCTTTGCTCCATCAGAGCTTGGGTCCTCGTGTCTTCTCTCTCTCTCTCTCCCTCTCTCTCTCTTTCTCTCTCTCTCTCTCTTTTTCAGACTAATTCTCTGGAGTGCAGAGGCCCTCTGGATTCACTTTCCTACCCGGGCTTCTAAGACCCCCTCGAGAAGGCACTCTGCACCTTCTCCCCATCAAGAGGGCTCCAGGTGCCTTTGTGAACAGCGCAAGCCCCGTGTCAGGAGCTTATTGGTTTTCTGCATAAACCAAGGAATATTAGCCTCTTTCTCTCTCCTTTATTTTCTTATCATCGACTCCAGACCACCAGGTTCCGGTCCATTAAAGGACCTCAACAGTGGGCTACAGTCCATGGGGTCACAAAGAGTTGGACATAACTGAGCAACTTCGCAGGCACACCCACGCATGCATTCAGTACATGCATTTTCTCTGCAAGAGACATCCTATCCCTCTTGAACTCTGGAACACTAGGCAGCACTTCAGCAGTACATCTGGGGGCCATTCAAAACACAAAATCACCAACCAAAAGCATGAAAATGAGAAAAACATGGCACTAAACAGAACAAGAAAAAGACATGCTTTTACAGAATAAGAGCTGAAACAAGAAGGCAGAGTGTAGCCGTGCGCATCCACAGCTGTGAATGTGAGTGTCAGGCCATTCAGACTTTCTGCCCCTGCGCATGCCTAAGAATGACTGTGAAAGCACTGTGAGTGCTGACTGGGGGCTACGAATAAATTTTCTCAAGGAGTCAATTTCACATACAGACTCTGTGAAATGAGGGGCCATTGTACTTTGCTGTTGTTGGTTTTCCTCTAAGTGAAACTTAGAGACATTTAGAAAGGGTTTGGGTAACACTGAGTTACACTAAGTGACTGGAGGACTCTTGCTCCCAAAGGGACTGTATAAAAGTGCAATGCCAACAAAAAAACTGTACATAAAAACTAGTTATAACCATAGATGGGCTATGATTCCTTAAACTGGGTTGATAGTCATAGACATCTGACTTGATTTATAAAAATATGTTACAAGTCTCACTCCCATTCTGCTGAAGTATATCCTTAAAGACAGAGGGAAAATAGACACTTTATTTTTAAAAACAGGCAGATTGAGGGATTTGAGACATTGATAATTATAAAAGCATCTCAGTATCTCATAAAATATTGTGGTCATTATTAAGTACATCGATTATAATTATATATGCCAAAAATGTCTCCTTGCTCATTTTTTAATTCCAGAGTATCAAATTAATTGTTTGACACAAGAGCAAATTTCCTTTCAGGCTAGTATGATGGCTCAGGTTATATCACTTCATATCATTATTTAAAGCTGAAAAGATCCTAAATTAGGCCATTCATCTTTAACAAGAAGCAAAACATTTCTACCACATAGAGCAAAAACTGAATGTTGTTACTTGAGATGGAATTTTGAACTTCAATTTTATCAATTTATGCAATACTGGATAGTTTTAAATTTCATAATCTCTCTGTATGTGCCATAAACATTTATTGGCTTGGAGAAAATTAAGCTTTATTTAAAACTCTATCATGTTAAACCCTGAGTAACATCTCCCATTATTGAATTATTTTCTCATTTTACTTCTTAAAACAACTGTTTATCTTTTTCCCCCCTTTCTTTCATTTCTTCCATCATTTCTTTTTCTAGTTCTTAAATAAATCCCTTTGAAACAAAGTAAATCTACCTGGCATATTATAAAAGACTGAAATTTTTATGTATATATGTGCATGCAAACTCACGAAGCACAGACTTGTGCTTCTGGTCATAACACAAGCAAAATCCTAAGTTTAAGTTGTAATATGGCATTGATAGGCTGGTTAAACTTGCTTTTAAACAATTTATTAATTTTTCACTTGACAGGGCTAATGCAAAAAGCTTGGAAATCATAGGTCATTTTGGTTTCATACAGCAAGTGATTTTTAGTCAACCTAAAATATCTCTGTTTGTGATTACATTCTTTCTGTAAATCAGCATTTAATAAGAACACTCTCACAAAAGCTTGCCTGAAAATCCAGTCTGACTAATTTGGCCTCTGTGTGTAGCTTAAAGTAAAACCTATTGTGTCCATAGGCATCTTGACCCTGGAGGAGACAGTCTGCCAGAATACTGTATTATAGCCCCACGCTTTCGTAAATGCCTCCCGGGCTGATGGAAAACAGAATCAAGCATCAGTGAAACGTTTGCGGTCTAATGATTCTCTGAGGTGGTGGTTTTAGGATCCACTTTTGTCAGTGAAATCTGTCCTTTGTTGATATGAAAGGATGTGTATCTTTGAAACTCAGCTTGCATTTAAATGAGGATGTAAAAACAATTAAGCACTGGGCTCTATCATTTCACACCCGCTTCTCCTGAGTGGCCAAAAATTGAACATCTTGAATTGCGTGGTGCCTGGAGTTGGGCCATGGAGCTTGGAAACAGTCATCAGGTCTGGGACTTGCCAATTACTCTCTCCTCCACATTGTGCCCCAGCGATTCTGCTTCCTCCTAGGGAAGGTTATTCTTGCTCAGGACACGATCATCCATAAAGTATAAGAATTGGGATGCTCGCAACCACTCGAGATAAGGCCCACAGACACTTTTGAAGGACACATTGTGCTGATCCTCAAAGGGCAAGATACGCAGATGGGAAACAGATGTGTAAATAATTAAAGTGTAAATATTGTGATGAGATAGTTCTCACAGGAAACGGCTGCACTACCAGTTTCGAGGACTTGCTGAGCATTGCCCTGTGCCAGGCGGGGCGACAGCATTCCTTTTTTCTACTTAATCATCATGGTGACCCCTTGATACAGGTACCATCATCCCTGTGCTCATCAAAAGACAAAAGCAATTATAGATGTCTATAAAAAGAACAGTGAAAATGGTGGGCTTGGAAGAAAGAGTGATGAACAGAAAAGAGAAATTTGTCATTCAGGATATTATTGTAAGGTGGCACTAGAGGTTAAGAACCTGCCTGCAAATGCAGGAGACATAAGAGACGTGGGTTCTACCCCTGGGTCAGAAAGATCCCCTGGAGGAGGAAATGGCGCGCCGCTCCAGTATTCTTGCCTGGAAAATCCCACAGACAGAGAAGCCTGTTGGGCTATGGTCCATGGGGCCACAAAGGGTTGGAAACAACTGCAAGTGACTACGTGCACAGCATAGCACCCATTCCCACAGGGCCTCTGCTCATCACTAGATTCATTCCCATGAAGCATCTTGTTCCCGTTTTATGGATTTAAGACTGAGGTGTATGGAGGCTAGTGATTGTCCCAAACACATAAAGTCTAAACACCTGGATTCAAATTCTAAAGTTCTGTTGCAGAATCCTGCTGGCTTTCCTTCGTCTGTCTTGTCTCCCAAGAAATCAGTCACTCCCAGTCTCTCCTCTCCTCTGCCTATATAGTTTGCATGAATAGACTGAAAGGATATTTTCTTGGTGTGTGGTATCTTTGTTCTCTGACCAGGGATAACTCTGCACCCCCTGCATTGGGAACAGAGTCCCAACCACTGGACCGCCAGGGAAGTCCTTGAAAGGGATACTTCTGAAAACAAGAATATTGGGATGAAATTGTAGCGATAAATCAATTGGCTATAAAATTTTAAATGGTTAGGCCTGACACATAATAAAATAAGATGAGAAAAGAGAGAGAGAGAAAGGGAGGGAAGGTACTGGTCTAGACTGATTTAACTCAACACAGAAACTGCTATCAGTGTTTCCTATGAAGGGAAAAATTACCAGGAGGAAAATCCTTCAAACTCTGTAGAAATTTCCTAGAGGAAATGTCACCTTTAAATTCCGAGTGTGACTAAAAAAAATATGCTCCAAGAGAAAAAATGGTTCTTGCTTGAAATTCTGTTGTTCCTATTCATAGGTGCATTCACATCATTATTAGAAGTGCAATTTCCGAATAAGATGTACTGTTCCAGTAACCTTCGATTTGAGGCTTCTCTATTCATTAGCTCCTCACTGTCTGTAATTGGAAATGTGCTTCCAACCATCTGGCAGCATGATTCACACCCCAACCTCTTTGGCAGGCCCCAGCCAACTTCTACGTGGGGTTTGTACCAGGGCCAGACGCTATCGAAGTTTCAAATGAGAACCACCATCAGAAGTGTCAAAGGGGATCATTATCAGTAGCCATTATTTAAATACAAAAAGCGTTAAGAGTATATTAGCAAAGACTCTTTTCAAAATGCAAAATCATTCCTTAGAGTGGATTCTGAACCAGGGTTGCAGGTAGAGAAGTAAGTGATTATTAGTAACCTGAGACGGCGAGTGATACAAATGTTATAATGATTCAAATTTTATTTAAAAAATAGTGAAAAATTCTGCTCTAAGTTATCTGTTACAGTAAGGTCGAGAAGATCCCCTGGAGAAGAGAATGGCAACTCACTCCAGTATTTTTTTGTGGAGAATTCCACGGACAGAGGAGTCTGATGGGCTATATACAGTCCAGGGGGTCTCAAAGAGTCAGACACAACTAAGCGACTAACATTATAATATGTGCTATTTATATGGAAATAGCTGCATGTGTGCCCATGTGTATGTACATGCATACATACATGTTGTATATGTGATTATGAATATGCACATGTATATGTATGTATTCCATCACAGTGGAAGAGTAATCAGAACATCCATAGCAACACTGGACCGAAGTGTGTTTGCAGTATGGTTCATACCTACTGAAGAATAAGAGTATAAGAAAGTATGCTATAAAAAAGAATATTAGAAAGCACACACTTGAAGAATATCCTTGAAGACTATTTACTGAAGAATATAGTTGACCTATTAAGTGAAATGAAGTTATAATAACATGCAATTTTCCCAACGAATGTTTTGATATTAAACTATTCGTTTCTAATATTACCTCTACAAAAGCTTAGAAAGCCAGATACACATTATTTCACTGTCACCTGGAATGCGGGCTTATTACGAAGCTCAGCCAGTTGCTAAGTTGCCGTTCGGGACTTGAAATAGGACAAGTGCTTATAAATATTTCATATTCATTAGGAAAATATGCACAACCTGCGTTTGTGATGATTTCTGACTTACATTCACTTGGCCAAGTTTGCTTATGTTATTGTTTAAAACATCTGCATTCTCCTTGACTGTGTCCCTCTGAAGCAGAGCAGGACCCTACGGTCCTTACCACCACCCACCATCTCCTCTGCCTGCCTTTTGTCTGTGGAAAACTTTAGCCAGAGAATAAGTTTAATCAGAGAAGTGAAAACATGCAGAAACAAAGGAAAACAGTCAAAGGAGACCAAGTAATAACAATGCAGTCATTATAGTCAAGGAACTTTTGTTCCTCTCCAAGGCTATAGACAGGATTCTGAGCCACCTCCTGTGAGCTGTCTTGTAGATACTGAAACTCTCACCAGGTGGAGGGAGTTTCCTACACGATGACTATAGCCATGACATGAGCGGCTACCATTCCGAGAACCGGCCTCTAGGAAATGGAAACAAACCGACTCTGGAACAGCAGATTGACTGTACCTAAAGCAAAAGATGCTGCTGGTCAGAATGCTGCACGACCAGCTTGAAGATGACTGTGTAGGCCCCTCCCTCTGTCTTCAAAAGCTCTTACCCTCTGATTGTTGGAAGGAGGCAGTTAGACCTTGGAGAGATGTCTGCCTTCCTCTAGAACGCCTCATTGCTGGCATCCAAAATAAAGTAAACGGTCCATTCCACCAGCCTGGCCTCTTTATTGGCTTTTGAGTGGCAAACGACCGAACCCCACTTTTGGTAACATCTCCACTGATTTTGTCTGCCTGAAGAAGATGTGCTGATATCTCAACTATGATTTTGAAGTGGCTTGGTTTTGCTTGTAGTTCTATCAATTTTTGTTTTATATATTTGAGACTATATGATTAGAAGAATACAATATTTAAATTGTTTTATATTCCTGGTGAAGTTGAATCTTTTGTCATCATATAGAGATGAGATTTTGTGTCCAGTTATTCTTTTTGCCTCAAAGCCTATTTTATCAGACAGTGGCATATCTACACTAACTTTCTTGCTCACTATTCTCTTGGTAATGTCTTATTTTGTTGTTTGACTTTTAGTCTTTTTGTATTCTTATGTTTTAGATAGATCTCTTATAAATAATTTATAGTTAATTTTTTTCAGCCTGGACTACACTGCTTGTTCTATATATCTTTCCTCTGCATTCCCTTGCCATTTTTTAAATATCAAAAAGTTATTGTACTTATGACTCAGTAGTAAAGAATCTGCCTGTCAATACAGGAGATGCAGGAGATGAAGTTTCTATCCTTGGGTCATGAAGATCCCCTGGAGGAGGAAATGGCTCTAGTATTCTTGCCTGGAGAATCTCTTGGACAGAGGAGGTTTGTGGGTTACAAGCCATGGGATTGCAAAGAGTCGGACACAACTGAGCATCCATGCTTAATTCAGAAGTAACGAGCTCTTGTTTCTATCATATAAATGATAGACAGCTTTTTAATATATCAAAGTTTAATATTAATCAATACCTGTCCACTCCCCAAGGACAACACAAGAAACTGAGAACACTAATCCCATTTAACTTTTCCTGACTTTATTGATACAACTGGTGAAATATTTACATTTTAATTCAATATTTTTGCATGTGTTGGTATAGGGCATATATGGGAAATCCTTGCACTTTCTTTCAATTTTGTTGTGAACCTAAAACTGCTCTAAAAAAAGAAAGTCTTGAAAAAATGCAATTTTTACATAATGTTGCCCTATTCCTCTCTAACATTTTGCAGCTCATCTCATATGATCCAACACAAGGGTATATGTAACAATAAGAAACAGTGCACCACTCACATTCTAATGTACTAGCAGAGAGAAAAAGCAAATATGGTCTTTACATGGTAGAAAGCCCTCATGCTGGCAGGGTTTAAACTACAGGATGCTTTTTTCATAAAAGACATCTCATTTGCTCAGACACAGTTGCCTTTTCCAAATGAATCCACTACAGAATTTGAGAAAACCCAGGAAGGCATAAACTTCTTGATTAAGGAGTAAAATTAGTTCAGCTGTATATGGAGTAATCCTTGTTTAATTCACTTATTTTTTTGTTTTAGTCACTAAGTAGTCTCTGACTCTTTGTGATCCCGTGGACTATCTGTAGGATTTCCAGACTCCTCGGTCCAGGGGATTCTCCAGGCAAGAATACTGGAGTGGATTGCCATTTCCTTCTCCAAGAGATCTTTCCAACCTGGGGATTGAACCCACATAACCTGCAATGACAGGGCTTCTTTCCCACTGAGTCACCAGGGAAGCCACCTAACCCGCTAGGCTGTTA
The DNA here is from genome assembly GCF_003369695.1 of Bos indicus x Bos taurus. Taxonomy (NCBI): domain Eukaryota; kingdom Metazoa; phylum Chordata; class Mammalia; order Artiodactyla; family Bovidae; genus Bos; species Bos indicus x Bos taurus. Next base: position 4,833,763 of record NC_040099.1, on the reverse strand, counting down.
TTATGAAGTAAATAAAACTTAAGTTAAAAAAAAAAACTCGGCAAGGCAATGGCACCCTGCTCCAGTACTCTTGCCTGGAAAATCCCATGGATGGAGGAGCCTGGTGGGCTGCAGTCCATGGGGTCGCTAGGAGTCGGACACGACTGAGCGAACTCACTTTCACTTTTCACTTTCATGCATTGGAGAAGGAAATAGCAACCCACTCCAGTGTTCTTGCCTGGAGAATCCCAGGGACAGGGGAGCCTGTGGGCTGCCATCTACGGGGTCACACAGAGTCGGACACGACTGAAGCGACTTAGCAGCAGAAGGTAAAAATGCGTTGTAAACTACAGAGTGATGATCGTATTGCACGATGTCGATTTCTTGGTTACAGCTATTATTTGGGGGTAAGTAAATAAAACTATTCTTACCAAAAGAAAGGTTAAGGACATAGTCTTAAGTTTTGATCTGTACAGATTTTCTACATGCATCAGACCCCTGGGGATATTAGCCTATTGTTGAAAATTGTCCCTCGTATATCCATGTGCTCTCAACTGCAATAAGGAGAAAAACATTACAAAGTTTATGAAAAAATAAGTACAATCAAATGTCCTTTTCATTAAATAGTCAATCAAGTGTGTTAAAACTGCCAGCAGTGATGGATGAGAAACACACCAAATCACCACAGGCGTTATTGGAAGAGTCACTGAATTTAGCTCTAGAGCCAAATGAAATGTTTTAGCGCTGAAAGAAAATACATGTATTACTGCTCATAATGTTTATAAACTGATATTTTGCTATACTCTTCACCAGTCATTTTTTCCTTTGGTTTTTAAAAAAATGAAAGATAGAATCTCTATTTAAATTTAGGAAATGCAATTTTAGAAAGATATCATTCCCTGATGCACCCTTAACAGTCTCCCTAGGGCAATTCTTGCTGAGCGCTGAAGAACTGATGCTTTTGAACTGTGGTGTTGGAGAAGACTCTTGGGAGTCCCTTGAACTGCAAGGAGATCAAACCTAAAGAGTCAATCCTAAAGGAAATCAACCCTGAAAATTCATTGGAAGGACTGATGCTGAAGCTGAAGCTCCAATACTTTGGTCACCTGATGCAAAGAGCTGACTCATTGGAAAAGACCTTGATGCTGGGAAAGACTGAAGGCAGGAGGAGAAGGGGACAGAGGATGAGACGACTGGGTGGTATCACTGACTCAATGGACATGAGTTTGAACAAACGCTGGGAGATGGTGAAGGACAGGGAAGCCTGGCATGCTGCAGTCCATGGGGTTGCAAATAGTTGGACACAACTGAGTGACTGAACAACAACAAAATGCAATACAACATTTTGCAACTAATGTCACATGCCCAACACAAGGATAAGAAGTGATGGATTTATAACTGATAGTTCCATAATTGGGAGTGCCCCAGTTAGGGTGGCCGAATTTAGTCAATGCAAGCATATGATACTAAATTAATTCAAATTTCAGAAAAAAAATTATAGACGTGTGTCTAAATATTGCAAATATAGCTCATGCAATGTTTGGGTTATAGTTCTACTAAAAACTTATTTATATGTGTATCTGAAATTCCAATTTAACTGGGTCTCCTTTATTTTATCTAATAACCCTAAACCCCCGTGAATTCAAGTATTTAGTTGAATATATATATAGTTCCACTCTGAGAAGAAATAGATGGTTCACTGAATGAGGAAAGTTTTGAATGTTTGGTCAAATGATCACAAAGCAGCCAAAGCAAAACATCATAAAATTCACTATCCACTGACATAGATGAACATGGAACATAGTCCAGTTTTAGGAGAGACTATCAGTCCAACATTGAAGGTTTATGTTCTGTGCTCCACCACTCACTAGGGGGATAATATGGGACAATTACATCATCTTTCTTCACTTGTTGTATCATCATTAATGTGGGGAAAATAATAATAGCCTAATACCTTGTCATTGTTATTACCATAAAATTGTTCAAATGCAATAGGTATGATATAAGTTATTGTTCTATTTCTTTTATTTTCATCTTGGTGACAGCAGGAAGGCTCTGATTATTCCAAAATATCTCTATTACTAAATTTCATTTAAATTTATGTCACTAGAAATGTTACTGCCTATAGAAGCCTTAGTCCTTTTGAAAATGGAAGTAGTCAATGCAACCTGATAACCCTTGGAGTCGTCTAAACCTTTTTTTTGGTTTTTTTTGGCCACACCTCAAGCAGCATGTACAACTTCCCCAACCAGGGATCAAACCCATGCCCTCTGTGGTGGAAGCACAAAGTCTTAGCCACTGAACCACCAGGGAAGTCCCTGTCTACATTTTAGTGGAGAAGAAACTTGCAAGACAGTTCAGGCTACACTAGGGAAAGTCATCATTTTACAGAATCCTTAGGCAAGAAGGGGAGCCCAGATGGAGAGAGATGACTGGAGAAAGACAAGGTTAGGTGATCTTTCAATTCCCACCTGATCCACTCTTTCTGGGACCAGTGAGGTGTCTGCCTAGACAGCAAAGTGACTTCTCAGCACAATTTTCTGCTGTGAAAGCAGCAACCCATTTGAAGCAAGACCTGGATAAGAGATTCACTTCTGCCTGGCCCAGGTGAGGAGCCTGAGTTTTAAAACCACGTGACGTGGTGCCCTGAACCTTTACAGCAATTCCAAGGCAGCCTAAGATTTCCTTCCATCTTATCAGAACTTTATACAATCCTGGGGTTGAGTGTCTAGCAAAGTTTTTAGGATTAGTGGTATATTAACATGCTGAGCAGCTCTTGCGACCAGGAGAACTGAGAAAAAAAGGGAAGACTTTTAAGAAATAAAGGTGCAGGTTACAAAATGGGTCACCTGTAATTTTCTTTTGGAGATATACATAAAATATTGTGTCTCTTCTTAATACTTCTGGTGTGTGTGTGTGTATGTTTGTGTGTGTGTGTGAATGGAATTCTTGACAATATGGGGCCAATGGTTTCAAGTATAGAGTTACATCTGATAGTGCAACATTCCTGCAACATCAAAAGATTTTGTTCAGACAGTATAAAGTAGCCAGAACTAGGAAAGAAAATAAAGGCTAAGGCACATGAATTTTGTTTTTCTAAAGCCTAAGAACCTAACACAAGACCCTAAAGTGTTATGTTCTATGTACTGTGCCATGCTAAGTCTCATAGTCATGTCCAACTCTTTGTGACCCCATGGACTCTAGTTCACCAGGCTCCTCTGTCCATGGGATTCTCTAGGCAAGAATACTGGAGAGGGTTGCCATGCCCTCCCCCAGGGGATCTCCCCAACCCAGGGATCAAACCCAGATGTCCCATGTTGCAGGCAGATTCTTTACTGTCTGAGACACCAGAGAAGCCCATTAATACTGGAGTGGGTAGCCTATCCCTTCTCCAGAGGATCTTCCTGACCCAGGAATTGAACTCGGGTCTTTTGCACCTCAGATGGATTCTTCACCAGCTGAGCTACCAGGGAAGCCCCATTACATTCTACGGGTAAGATATAATGAGTGTAACCTTCACTTCTTGGTCTTTAAGGCACGTGAGTTTTAAAAATAACTTTTCTAACCAATATCTATCTTCATACAACTTTGGAGAAAAGATATTGAAATATGTATTTTCTACATATAAGTTGTATTGGTTTGAATGTTTTGATAAGGTATATTAATTAGCTTTGCTGTGGTAATGACTTCATAACTTCAAAACATTATGGTGTATACCTTAAATACATACAATTTAAATTTGTCAATTACACCTCAATAAAGCTGGAAAAAAAAATGTACTGGATTTTGAGAAGCAATTTGAATTTAAATAAATCCAGTAGGGTCACAAAGAGTCGAACACGACTTAGCAACTACACAATGACATTAAATATTGGCATGACAACAGTTTGTAAGAAATGTTTTGCTAGGTATGAAACTATACTTCAGTAACTTGTTATGTAAAATATAAAATATATGTAATCTGTTGTCATCTTGTCTATTCTAATTAGACGCAAGAACCACACAGAACAGGACACTTAGCACATTACTGTGTTCACAGTGGGATATTTAAAGGATTCATTTAATCTTTAGATAATTATTCCTTTGACTTTTGAAGTAACTAATTAGGTAAAATTTTAGCAACATACACTTTTCATTTTACAGGCAAACAATTATGGATTCCAACTGGGATTCGCCTTTGAAAGTAAATTGTGTCTACAAGATAACTTGAATGCATGCTGTATAAGACAGAAAATCTTCAGCAGTGTGTTTATGGGAAAATTACTGGAGCGTATCGCAGGTAGGCATATCCATAGTTATTCTTTTATTAAAAATGCTCTTTATGGCTTTAAAAAACTAGCCAATGAGAGATGAATATTTCTTTACAAAGACGTAATTTTTAAAGTAGTGTAAAAATAGAGGGTGTTATTTTGTATCTAGTGGGAAAGTCAGCGTGGAAGTTGCATGATTTTGTCCCTTTCCATAAGAAATAGGACAGCTAGGATATTTCCTCCAGAAATCACACCTTTATTAGAGCATCCAGTTGATAGCTATTTGAGCTCTCTGCAAATAGAAACATACAGCAAGGCTGGAAAGTGAGTGCCTTTTGATTGACAATTCGTACTGAATTTCTGTCTGCTTCCTATTTTGAAAGTAGAGTGGTATTGTCTTTTTTTCCCCATTTCCATCCCATTCTGACCCATTTATTACTAAATTATTTCCAAGAAATTCAATTTCCCTTTTCTTATCTGCTTAGACAGCTTTGGTTAGTAGGGTTAAATAAAGACTGCTTCTTTTCCCCCCTCCCCCAGCAAAGGGCTCTGCTGTAGTAGTAGATTATATGGCAGCTGACAACTCATGTCAATGGGAAGCACTTTCCTATACCATGGTAGTATTTTTCAATAAACTTTACAGCAAAAAAATACATTCCCAAGTATAGGACTGTAACGTCATGACTGCTTCATTTTTCAATTTATTTCAATAAATTTTTGTTTTAAACTCAAGTTATATATGACTATATAATTTAAAAAGAAATCATCCAAAGGTAGATAAGATTTTGAAAAAAGTCACAAAATTCTAAATATACTTTGTGTTTAGTAGAAAATATTTAATAACAGTTTGAAAGTGTGAAAGCATTAGTCACTCAGTTGTGTCCAGCTTTTTGCAACCCCATGGATGATGAACTGCCAGACTCCTCTGTCCGTGGAATTCTCCAGGCAAAAATACTGGGGTGGGTAGCCATTCCTTTCTTCAGGGGATTTTCCCAACGCCCAGAGATAGAACCTGCATCTCCTGCACTGCAGGTAGACTCTTTACCATCTGAGCCACCAGGGAAGCCCTAATATACCACAGTTTAAACCATTTTTAGTGTTTGCTGATAGCTAACATCCCAAATTGATGGAAGTGAAGCTGCTCAGTTGTGTCCGACTCTGCGACCACATGGACTATAGCCTACCAGGCTCCTCCATCCATGGGATTTTCCAGGCAAGAGTACTGGAGTGGATTGCCATTTCCTTCTCCAGGGGATCTTCCCAACCCAGGGATCAAACCTGGGTCTCCCACGTTGCAGGCAGACGCTTTACCGTCTGAGCCACCTGATAACTGAATGTTATTACTTTTCTTTATTTTTAATGAATGTGAGCAATTTTATTTTTAAATTTTTCTGATTCCTATTGGAGTGTAGTTGATTTACAATGGTGTGTTAGTTTCAGGTGTACAGAAAAGTGATTCATATATATTATATATATACATATATATATATATTCTTTTTCAGATTCTTTCCCCATATAGGTTATTGCAGAATATTGTATAGAGTTCCTTGGGCTCTAGAGTAGATGCTTGGTGATTATCTATTTGATATATAGTGGTTTAGTTGGTTTAGTTGCTCAGTCATGTCTCATTGCAAACCCATGGACTATAGCCCAACAGACCCTTCTGTCTATGGGATTTCCCAGGCAAGAATCGCAGTGTGGGCTGCCATTTCCTTCTCCAGGGGATCTTCCTGACCCAGGGATCAAACCTGGGTATCCTGCATTGGCAGGAAGATTTTTACCACTGAGCCACAGTATATGTTAATGTCAAAGTCCTGGTTGATTCCCTTCAGCGATCATCAGTTTGTTTCACATTCTGTGAGTCTGTTTCTGTTCCACATCTGCTCTGTATCTGCTGTATCTGTATATGTGCATTTGTATCACTTTTTTTTAGATTCCACATATAAGTGACATTATAAGACATTGTCTTTTTCTGATTTACTTCACTTACTATGATAATCTCTACAAATGACATTATTTTGTTCTTATGGCTGAGTAATATTTCATTGTATATTTGCAATTACATTTCTAATCCTCCATTTTAGCAAACTAAAATGGACGGGAATGGGTGAGTTTAACTCAGATGGCCATTATGTCTACTATTATGGACAAGAATCCCTTAGAAGAAATGAAGTAGCCATCATAGTCAACAAAAGAGTCCAAAGTGCAGTACTTGGATGCAATCTCAAAAATGACAGGATGATCTCTGTTCGTTTCCAAGGCAAACCATTCAATATTGTAGTAATCCAAGTCTATACCCCTACCAATAATGCTGAAGAATCTGAATTTGAATGGTTCTATGAAGACCTACAAGACCTTCTAGAATGAACACACCAAAAGATGTGCTTTTCATTAAAAGGGAATTGGAATGCAAAAGTAGAAAGGCAAGAAATACCTGGAGTAACGGGAAAATTTGGCCTTGGAGTACAGAATGAAGCAGGGCAAAGGCTAATAGAGTTTTACCAAGAGAACGCACTGATCATAGCAAACACCCTCTTCCAACAACACAAGAGAAGACTCTACACAGGGACATCACCAGATGGTCAATACGGAAATCAGATTGATTATATTCTTTGCAAACAAAGATGGAGAAGCTCTATACAGTCAGCAAAAACAAGACCGTGGCTCAGATCATGAACTCCTTATTGCCAAATTCAGACTGGAATTTAAGAAAGTAGAGAAAACAACTAGACCATTCAAGTATGACCTAAATCAAATTGCTTATGACTATACAGTGGAAGTGACAAATAGATTCAAGGGATTATATCTTACAGACAGAGTGCCTGAAGAACTAGGGATGGAGGTTCATGACATTGTACAGGAGGCAGGGAGCAAGATCATCCCCAAGAAAAAGAAATGCAGAAAGGCAAAATGGTTGTCTGAGGAGGCCTTAAAAACAGCTATGAAAAGAAAAGAAGCAAAAGGCAGAGGAGAAAAGGAAAGATATACCCATTTGAATGCAGAGTTCCAAAGAATAGCAAGGGGAGATAAGAAAGCCTTCCTCAGTGATCAATGCAAATAAATGGAGGAAAACAATAGAATGGGAAAGACTAGAGATCTCTTCAAGAAATTTAGAGATATCAAGGGAAATTTTCATGCAAAGATGGGCTCAATAAAGGACAGAAATGGAACAGAAGCAGAAGATATTAAGAAGAGGTGGCAAGAATAAACAGAACTATACAAAAAAGATCTTTACGACCCAGATAATCATGATGGTGTGATCACTCACCTAGAGCCAGACATCCTGGAATTCAAAGCCAAGTGGGCCTTATGAAGCACCACTACCAACAAAACTAATGGAGGTGATGGGATTCCAGTTGACCTATTTCAAATCCTAAAAGATGATGCCATGCCATCCCGAACCCTCCTCCCTCCTCCCTCCCCATACCATCCCTCTGGGTTGTCCCAGTGCACCAGCCCCAAGCATCCAGTATCGTGCATCGAACCTGGACTGGCGACTTGTTTCATACATGATATTATACATGTTTCAATGCCATACTCCCAAATCTTCCCACCCTCTCCCTCTCCCACAGAGTCCATAAGACTGTTCTATACCTCAGTGTCTCTTTTGCTGTCTCGTACACAGGGTTATTGGTACCATCTTTCTAAATTCCATATATATCCGTTAGTATACTGTATTGGTGTTTTTCCTTCTGGCTTACTTCACTCTGTATAATAGGCTCCAGTTTCATCCACCTCATTAGAACTGATTCAAATGTATTCTTTTTAATGGCTGAGTAATACTCCATTATGTATATGTACCATAGCTTTCTTATCCATTCATCTGCTGAGGAAAATCTAGGTTGCTTCCATGTCCTGGCTATTATAAACAGTGCTGCGATGAACATTGGGGTACACGTGTCTCTTTCCCTTCTGGTTTCCTCAGTGTGTATGCCCAGCAGTGGGATTGCTGGATCATAAGGCAGTTCTATTTCCAGTTTTTTAAGGAATCTCCACACTGTTCTCCATAGTGGCTGTACTAGTTTGCATTCCCACCAACAGTGTAAGAGGGTTCCCTTTTCTCCACATCCTCTCCAGCATTTATTGCTTATAGACTTTTGTATCGCGGCCATTCTGACTGGCGTGAAATGGTACTTCATAGTGGTTTTGATTTGCATTTCTCTGATAATGAGTGATGTTGAGTATCTTTTCATGTGTTTGTTAGCCATCTGTATGTCTTCTTTGGAGAAATGTCTATTTAGTTCTTTGGCCCATTTTTTGATTGGGTCATTTATTTTTCTGGATATATCTACCTAAAGAAACTAAAGACCTATATATAGAAAACTATAAAACACTGGTGAAAGAAATCAAAGAGGACACTAATAGATGGAGAAATATACCATGTTCATGGATTGGAAGAATCAATATAGTGAAAATGAGTATACTACCCAAAGCAATTTATAGATTCAATGCAATCCCTATCAAGCTACCAACGGTATTCTTCACAGAGCTAGAACAAATAATTTCACAATTTGTATGGAAATACAAAAAACCTCGAATAGCCAAAGCGATCTTGAGAAAGAAGAATGGAACTGGAGGAATCAACCTACCTGACTTCAGGCTCTACTACAAAGCCACAGTTATCAAGACAGTATGGTACTGGCACAAAGACAGAAATATAGATCAGTGGAACAAAATAGAAAGCCTAGAGATAAATCCACGCACATATGAACACCTTATCTTTGACAAAGGAGGCAAAAATATACAATGGATTAAAAACAATCTCTTTAACAAGTGGTGTTGGGAAAACTGGTCAACCACTTGTAAAAGAATGAAATTAGAACACTTTCTAACACAATACACAAAAATAAACTCAAAATGGATTAAAGATCTAAACGTAAGACCAGAAACTATAAAACTCCTAGAGGAGAACATAGGCAAAACACGCCCCGACATACATCACAGCAGGATCCTCTATGACCCATCTCCCAGAATATTGGAAATAAAAGCAAAAATAAACAAATGGGACCTAATTAAACTTAAAAGCTTCTACACAACAAAGGAAACTATTAGCAAGGTGAAAAGGCAGCCTTCAGAATCGGAGAAAATAATAGCAAATGAAGCAACTGACAAACAACTAAGCTCAAAAATATACATATATAGTTGACAGTATTTTCATATGTATTTATCTTATGTAAATGCAGTCTCTGTTGCAATCAAGATGCAATTTGTTTGCTTCTATGTTTCATACTCTAATAAATATGACTGGTAAACATTAAAAAAAAAAAGATGATATCATGAAAGTACTGCACTCAATAGCACGTTTAGCAGTGGCCACAGGACTAGAAAAGGTCAGTTTTCATTCCAATCCCACAGAAAGGCAATGCCAAAGAATGCTCAAACTACCACACAATTGCACTCATCTCACACGCTAGTAAAGTAATGCTCAAAATTCTCCAAGCCAGCCTTCAACAATACATGAACTATGAACTTTCAGATGTTCAAGCTGGTTTTAGAAAAGGCAGAGGAACCAGAGATCAAATTGCCAACATCCGCTGGATCATAAAAATAGCAAGAGAGTTCCAGAAAAACATCTATTTCTGCTTTATTGACTATGCCAAAGCCTTTGACTGTGTGGATCACAATAAACTGTGGAAAATTCTTCAAGAAATGGGAATACCAGACCACCTGACTTGCCTCCTGAGAAATCTGTATGCAGGTCAAGAAGCAACAGTTAGAACTGGACATGGAACAACAGACTGGTTCCAATAGGAAAAGGAGTATGTCAAGGCTGTATATTGTCACCCTGCTTATTTAACTTATATGCAGAGTACATCATGAGAAACTCTGGGCTGGAAGAAGCACAAGCTGGAATCAAGATTGCCGGGAGAAATATCAATAACCTCAGATATGCAGATGACACCACCCTTATGGCAGAAAGCGAAGAAGAACTAAAGAGCCTCTTAATGAAAGTGAAAGAGGAGAGTGAAAAAAATTGATTTAAGACTCAACAATCAGAACACTAAGATCATGGCATCTGGTCCCATCACTTCATGGCAAATAAATGGGGAAACAGTGGAAACAGTGACAGACTTTATTTTGGGGGGCTCCAAAATTACTGCAGATGGTGACTGTGGTCATGAAATTAAAAGACACTTGCTCCTTGGAAGAAAAGCAATGACCAAACTAGACAGCTTGTTAAAAAGCAAAGACATTACTTTGCCAACAAAAGTTCAACTAGTCAAAGATATGGTTTTTTCAGTAGTCATGTATGGATGTGAGAGTTGAACTATAAAGAAAGCTGAGCACCGAAGAAATAATGCTTTTGAACTGTGGTGTTGGGGAAGACTCTTGAGAATCCCTTGGACTGCAAGGAGATCCAACCAGTCAATCCTAAAGGAAATCAGTCCTAAATATATATTGGAAAGACTGATGCTGAACCTGAAACTCTAATACTTTGGCTACCTGATGCAAAGAACTGACTCATTTGAAAAGACTGTGATGCTAGGAAAGACTGAAGGCGAGAGGAGAAGGGGACGACAGAGGATGAGATGGTTGGATGGCATCATCAACTCAATGGACGTGAGTTTGAGTAGACTCCAGGTGATGGTGATGGTGATGGACAGGGAGGCCTGGCATGCTGCACTCCACAGGGTCGCAAAGATTCAGACACGATTGAGCGACTGAACTGAACTGAACTGAATCCTGCATTACACCCTCTATTCTCTAGTACTCCTGAAACATGTGCAACATCTCAGGGAAATAACCATCAGTGAGATATTTAGTCAGGATTTCACATTGTCCAATCTCACTCCTCATCAGACAGCAACTGAAACTGGGAGACTAAATTTTTACTTATGATGGTGATGTTGGTTCCGATGCCCGGGCTGAGGCTGAAACTCAGAAACACACTCTTATCCAAATACACATAGACTTGGTTAAGGGTTTTTAAGCACCTGCACAATATCTGTCACACAGTAGAGTTAGTATTTATGAATGATGAATGAATTACTTAATAAATATCATGAAATATGAATACTTATATGTTTTGCATTGAAAATTCAGGATATTGATTATTAATGCATGCATCAAATGAACTTGCATTGAATTCTGACTTTGTGCAAATCATTGTCTTTGGCAACAAAACCTTTATACTCTATTAAATAAAACACATTGCTTCAGAAACTGTGTGGTATCTGACTCACTTATTTTTCAATTTAAGAAATTTAGTGTAGATGTGCAAAATTGTTGATAAATGAGATTGAATGATTTTACTTTGAGTGAGTTGCAACTGCTGACATTTTTTCCTTCTGTATCGTTCTCAAAGCCTTCCTGGGGCTTCCCAGGTGGCTCAGCAGTAAAGAATCTGCTGCCAATGCAGGGACCATGGGTTCCATCCCTGGGTCAGGAAGATCCCCTGGAGGAGGAAATGACAACTTGCTCCAGTATTCTTGCCTGGGAAATCCCATGGACAGAGGCACCTGCCAGGCTACAGCTCATAGGATCGCAAAGAGTAGAACAAGACTGAGTGACAAAGCACACACAATTGGACATTACTAAAAGCAAGATCAGAAAATGGACTTGACTTGCTTAGAATAAAATCGGAAGTTTGGGGTCAGACCAGCTCTTCTTCCCTCTAGTGAGCCCACTGTACGTTTATAGAGAGGCAGAAAGGAACCAGGAGGTAATCTCAGGTGGAGACATTGTCTGTGTGTTTGCACTACCCCCAACAAGTCCACCATCAATCTCAGAAGTATCACCATTCACTTGAACGTTCTCTCACCCCTCCCATGACACTTAGAATGTGCATTTACCACAAGATTTAAAATTGTCATCATTATTTTTCCAATAAAATTAAGTTATAACCTGGAGAGAACAGTCATTTAAAATGTAAACTATATTAATAATTGACACCAATAAAATTAGAAATAATAATTATGTTTATTTACATAACTATTTAGGTTGTGTCTTAATAGTTGGCAATTATGCCATAATTATGCTTCATTCATTTTATTCATAATAATGTCACCTGAATTCTGAACCTCACAAATCCTAATGTATAGTTTGCTGCTGCTGCTAAGTCGCATCAGTCGTGTCCAACTCTGTGCGACCCCATAGACAGCAGCCCACCAGGCTACCCCATCCCTGGGATTCTCCAGGCAAGAACACTGGAGTGGGTTGCCATTTCTTTCTCCAATGCATGAAAGTGAAAAGTGAAAGTGAAGTCACTCAGTCATGTCCAACTCTTAGCAACCCCGTAGACTGCAGCCCACCAGGCTCCTCCGTCCACGGGATTCTCCAGTCAAGAGTACTGGAGTGGGTTGCCATTGCCTTCTCTTAATGTATAGTTTAACGAAGTGCAAAATGCATTTTTTATCTTTCAAACAGTTGACCCAGGTTCGATCCCTGGGTTGGAAAGATTCTGTGGAGAAGGCAATGGCAGCCCACTCCAATATTCCTGCCTTGGAGAATCCCATGTGTACAGTCCATGGGGTTGCAAAGAGTTGGACGCAATTGAGTGACTAAACCACCACCATCACCACCACCAGAAAGAAAAAATAGGCATATGAAACAAAGTTATTTAAAAGGTTAAAAATAATAAGGCACAAATTTTAATATAATAAATTATCTAACATCCTCAGGTAACTAGATATAAATTCATTCCCACCATGAGACACAATTTTTATGAGTAAATGCATTAAGCTCTGACTTGGATTTCTTATGGCTGCATTGTTCGGTTATAGCTCAGGTGAGTCTATGAAAGGAAAATGCAGTGGAACACTTCTGTAGCCAATATGTCCAGTTAAAAGTTTGGATCATCTGGATAAATGTAATTTTTAAAAAAACAGTAAAAGTACACTTTAGTTTCAAGAAGATGGATTTCACCTGTGCCACTTCTACATTTACCTTGATTTTTTCATTTATTCTACTCTCTATAGAGCACAAAATTCCCATCCTAAAGTTTGTCAACTCAATTCCTGTGATTCACGGACTTGGAAAATGACAGAATTCAACGTGATTTATCTGACGTTTGGCTCTTAAAAATACACAGCCTTGAAACCCTGTTTCTGCCAAGGATATACAAAGACAGAGAGTTTCTTACCCTTACAGTTTCTTATCCTAACTGTAAGAAATGATCATTTTTCTTGATCCTATCAGAAAGCTGAAGGAGAGCAACCAGGTGACCTGAAATTCCAGGGGACACAGTCCCCTGCGATGAGAGAGAGGACTCATGACAGAGAGGACCGGTGCACGGGAGCACGTGCGCATCCGTGCTGGGAGGAAAGGAGGGAACCTAAATTTGAATGAACTGGTACAGGCTGAGTGTAGGATAAAGTCACAGCGGAGAGACGGCGGAAAGCCCAGACATGAAGCGGGATTCCCGCTAGCCCGCATGGATGCAGTGGGTCCCTGTGGACAGAGGGGCCGACTGGACAGGGCCTCCTGCACCCGGGCAGGGACGGGGTAACGGGCACCACCCGTGCGAGCAGAGCCCTGCAGGTGCGGATGCAGGCAGAGCAGATCCTCGACCCCCACAGGAGGTGGGCGGCCACCGAGGAGGACAGAGTGGGGGGCGCCGAGCCCTGACGACTTCCTGACCTCATCTTCTTCCAAGTGGGGGTGGGGAGTAGGCAAAGCCTCTCTCCCAGAGACCACAGGCTTTGACTGGAGGAAGAACGCGCCTTTCTCCACCTGGGGCGGGGGGAGCTGGCAACTGTCTTGTGGCTGGAGTAGGAAAAACAAAACACAAATTAAACCCCCCAAGCTGCAGGAGGGCCAGAAGCACTCTGGTACCTGGGATTCTGGCAGCAGGAGGAGGCGATAACCACGGTCAGCGGGAAGGATGTGCTGCCCCTGGGAGAGACCCAGCAGAGTCACTATCGTTGGGCCTCTGCGATAAGGAGAGGCAGGGAAGAGGAAGAAGATGCACACACACACACACAGACACACACCATGGAGCAGGGAAGAGGAGGAAGACACACACACACACACCACAGAGCCCGTCTTAAACCGCTGCACAGTCAGGACAATAGTGAACTCCCAAACACCCCACCACCAGCCTAGAAGTCTACAGATAGGAGATAGATAAGAACTTGGAGAAAAGAAACCATTCCTTACTGGGGCCATGCAGAAAATGCTAAAGGCTGCAGGGAGAAGAGAAACACTTAGACAAACCCTTAGGGCCACAGCCCCCTCACTAATTAGAGCACAGAAGCAGTGACCTGAGAGAGGACTTGGAGGATTCTGATGCCAGGAGCCTAACGGAGCAACCTTAAACCTCTCATCAAGCCCAGATCCTGACCACCTTCAATGCAAATAGAAGGCATGCTCATTTCTAGGCATAAACACTATTTATCTCAGTCTCTGATATTCTTCATATGATATTCAGTCAGAAATTGGGAGATACAACAAAGAAGCAAAGAGAAACAACCCATTGTCAAAACAAAACAGTGAACAGATGTAGAAACGGTCCAGATGTTGAAACTCTCAGACTGAGAAGTTAAAATTAATATGACAAATATATTGCTTAATCTAGTGAAATAGACGGACATCACAGAGGAACAGATGGCAGATTTCAGCAGAGGAGCAGACATAAGTAAAGTAGAAGGCAAATGCTTGAGATGACGCATGCCTTTGACAGCTTCATCAGCAAACCTGACCCAGCTGAGATGAGAGTCAGTGAACTTGCAACTAAATCAAGGAAAAAACACCCAAACTAAGACCCAAAGAGGAACAAAAAGCACAATGAAGAATAGGGGAAGAGTGGCGGGACACTAAAGAAAGATAAATTTAGGTTTCAGAATGAGAAGAGGGTGAGAGAATGGGCAGAAAAAAATAGTGAAGAGATAATGGCAGAGAAACTTCATATGTAATGAAAAATGTCAAGCCACAAATCAAAAGTAGCTCAGGGACCTGCTCAAGCAGGGTAAATACCACACGAATAAATAAATAAAAGCTAAGAATCCAAGATAAAAATGATAATGAAAAAAGTCTTTTGATTTTGTTTCTCTGGAGAACCCTGACAGCATAGCACTTAAATTAGAAACAATTCAAGTTTCAAAGCATACTTTTTTGGAATGATTAGAAAATACCAAATATCCAATGCCCTAGGTATTTAGGCATTCAGTTTTTTAATGCGTATATAGGACCTGGCATTAGTCTTAGTTTGTGAGATGCAGAATATCATAGTTGATAGATCTCTGGGTTCTAAAAACAGATTTACTGCCTTTAATCACAGCTCCAAAATGTCCACTTAATGTGTTCATGAGCAAGTTTTATGATTTTTCTGTACCTCATTTTCTTCTGTGAAATGGGATAATATGAGAACTCATCTCATATGGTTGTTATATTGAATGACTCCAAATATAAAGTCCTTCAAGTAGTGCCTGGCACATAGAAAACACTAAAAATTGTTAACTATAATACCTATTACTTATCACATTCACTGATATTTGTTTAGCAGGTATCAGTGAGTTTCCTTTTCCTTTATTTAAATGAATATATTATAATATATAATATTATATAATAATATATAATGTTATGTAATATTTGATCAATACCACCCAGTACCTTTAGGAAAACTGATGCTCCTTTTTTTTTTAGCAGCTTCTGATATCAGGGGGAAACATACATTTAGAAAATAAACCCTCTCTCTGAGTATTTATATCTTCCTGCAGATATTTTACTTACCCATAATGTAATTTGAGCATAAAGTCATAAAGGTGACTCTTACACTCTCTTCCAACTTTGAGCTTTGTTTTGCTTATTAACTTCAGAAGTAATTACTTTCAACAATCACTCTGATTTGATTCTATCTCACTAAAAATGTTCCAGGGTCATTTTAAAATTGTGTACAATTCTAATTTTACCATGCTTTATAACAGTGCTGAGAAATGCACTTCATCTTAGGAAATTACCAAGTTCTTTAAAAGGATGCACACTTAACAATACAAACATAACAATGCAAGGAGAATCTTCAAAGAGTAATTCTGCAGTAATTGTGAGGTATGGGATGATGCCCTGTATAAAACGTGAGATGACCTCCAGATCCTGGCATCTGTACCTGGATCTCATATATCTAGCTACCTGTCCTTCTAGGAGTCCACTCCTTTATTCCCACTTTCTAATTATGTCAAAAGACTTTGCTAATTTTCGCAAATTTCTTCTTTCCAGCATCGTGAGGGGTCAAAGCACTTCAGGGCATTTTATTACTTATAAACTATGATTCAAAGACAATACCTTATTTTGAAAGTGAGTGAAGTGAAGTCGCTCAGTCGTGTCCGACTCTTTGCGACCCCATGGACTGTAGCCTACCAGGCTCCTCCCTCCATGGGATTCTCCAGGCAAGAGTACTGGAGTGGGTTGCCATTTCCTTCTCCAGGGGATCTTCCCGATCCAGGGATCGAACCCGGGTCTCTGGCATTCCAGGCAGACGCTTTAACCTCTGAGCCACCAGGGAAGCCCACCTTATTTTGAATCACTCTATAAAACAGAGAAGCATCTATTTCTGATACGGTTTAGGCTTTTGCGAAGACGGGAAAATCCCAGATGGCAAAGCCGTCTTTAAGCAAAGAACGGAGGGTTCATTCATTTTAAGGCATCCCAGAATTTCCGGTTTAGGAGTTATTTCAATAAAGCGGAAGTTCCAAGGGTGCCGGTTCTGAAGATCTTACTTTGTCTTCATAAAGAAACCTGATGGGTTTAGCCCCAGTTGGAATATGAAAAGCTCTAAATCCATTTATTTTTACCAGTAAGTGGTAGCTTCATTTGGGGAAGTTTCAGAAGGAGCTTACATCCGTCAGTCTCGTGCTGGGTACGTTCTCTGATTTGGATCGCTGCCTTCACTTGGTCTGTGCCGGGTAACAGGAAGGGAGAGAGACTGATTACAGAGTTGTAACTCAATCTGTAGATTGTGGTGATGTTTATGATATTATCAGTACCTCGAGATTAAATTGCAGTTTGCAATCTTTCTCCCTTCCTTTTGCCCATTTGTTTTCCTAACATAGGAGAATAAACCTCATAGTTTTGTAAGCACACAGTAAAATGAAAAGAATTGCATCCTAAAGTTTCTGAATGATGTAGCATTGTTACGGGTAATTAAGCCACTTTTTCTTTAAGGAAACTGATAAATTATTGGAACATAAAATAAAAACACTAGAACTGTCATGAGAGTGATTTACTCTCATTAAAATTTTAAGCTCTGTTGGAACTGTGCTAAGACAAGGAGCAATGATGACTTTTAACAGCTCAGAGTAGCTTTCCCTGCACAAGTGTGTGTGTATGTGAGTGCTAAGCCGCTTCAGTTGTGTCTGAGTCTTTGAGACCCCCATGGACTGTAGCCCGCCAGGCTCCTCTGTCCATGGGATTCTTCCGGTGAGAATGTTGGAGTGTTTTGCCGTTACCTTCTCCAGGAGATCTTCCTGACCTAGGGATTAAACCCTCATCTCTTGTGTCTCCTGCTTTGACAGGCAGGTTCTTTACCACTAGCGCCACCTGGGGAGCACAAGTGTAACTGCTGGCTCAGACAGTAAGAAATCCGCCAGCAATTCAGGAGACCCAGGTTTGATCCCTGGGTTGGGAAGATCCCCTGGAGAAGAGCATGGCAACCCACTCCAGTATTCTGGCCTGGAGAATCCCCGTGGACAGAGAAGCCTGGCTGGCTACAGTCCATAGGATCGCAAAGAGTTAGGCACGACTAAGCACGGCACAACAATACTTCACAGTCTCTGTAAATGTGAGGCTCTTCATTTGCACCCTGAGCATCTAGAATCCTAGAGGCTCTGTGGGGCTGTCCTTGCTCCTTGGCTGCTCACTTGCATATTGGGAAGCTGAGAACAAAAACTGTTGATGAGATTGTGCAAGGTGATCTTAACTCTCCTAGCTGTTTTGTTACTATGTGTAGAGATTACCTGACTGATTTCTTTTTAATAGTCTTGGGTAGAATACTATTCCTCAAAATCTAATGTGCCTAAGAATTGACAGAAGTCTTTTTTCAAATTATACCCCACCTCAGAAGAGGGGCTCAGGTGTCTACATGTTCCAACATACACATTTGGACAAATATGAGTGTAGATGCATTTAATCAAAATATCACTAATGAAGGATTGAAGTAGTTCTCAAGTCTCTCCCCATTAGTAGCTGGAAAAATATGATAGAGGAGGATAAAAATCTATGCCTTCTGATTCTAGGTACTGTTTTTTGAAGTACTCAGTGCTATTTCTAAAGATGAAAATTTATTTCTTTGTTGAATCAAATACATCTAAATGAATCGACTTGTTTCCCACACTCTTTGGAAATGTTTCTGCATATTCTTTCGGTACTACAACTGCTTTAATATGTGTCTTTCTTTGAATTTCTTTTTATGTTTTTAAATGAAAATACTGAACCATCCGTATATCCTCATATTTATCATATATACTTGTGTGTGTTAGTCGCTTTGTCCGACCCCATAGACTGTAACTTGCCAGGTAACTCTGTTCATGGAATTCTCCAGGCAAGAATACTGGGGTCAGTTGCCATTTCCTACCTTACTACTAATAGAGTGTGAAAGTGAAAGTCACTCAGTTGTGTCCAGCCCTTTGCAACCCCATGGACTCTACAGTTCATGAAATTCTCCAGGCCAGAACACTGGAGTGGGCAGCCGTTTCCTTCTCCACAGGATCTTCCCAACCCAGGGATCGAACCCAGGTCTCCCGCCTTGTAGGCATATTCTTTACCAGCTGAGCCACCAGGGAAGCCAATAGAGTCTGGCTTCATTTAAAATTATTTGTCAATTGGTAGCTTTCTATCAGGCTGGCTTATTAAACTGATTTCTAAGTGAACTCTCAAAAACATGTATATTGAGTGGGATTATGTTCAAGTCTGTGTGTTAAATTCTGTGGGTCAGCCCCAAAAATAAATGTAAAAAATGTGTATCTGACCTTGCCTCAATTTATCTAGAAAGTAGAGAAAGACAGTGTAAACTATAGACAGATCTGAAGAGGCAAGAATAAGATACAGAAACATGGACCCAGGAAATTAATATAGAAGACAAACTAAGATTTTTTGAAAGGCCCCTTTCAGCCCTAGACTTATGACTTGTCAGGTGAGTCTCAGCAAAAAATGAATGGCACAAAGGTTTAAATTAAAATCGCTACAATAAAGGGGACCAACCAAGGCCATGATGCACTAGCAACAGGGAAACCATCTCTCGCACCTCCCCACCATATACACACCAGGACTGAGGACATAGGGAGAACATGTATTTCTGGGGGAAACCTCAGGGAGATAACACAGCAGCCAGCCTCTGACACACAGAGCAAGATCT
Organism: Bos indicus x Bos taurus; assembly: GCF_003369695.1. NCBI lineage: Eukaryota > Metazoa > Chordata > Mammalia > Artiodactyla > Bovidae > Bos > Bos indicus x Bos taurus. The sequence continues at coordinate 4,814,248 of NC_040099.1, read as the reverse complement.
CAAGGGACAGAGAAAGAGTCTGGGCACGGATGCAAATGGATAGTCAGCAGACGTTCTGTGACTTCATTTGGCAGAGTATGTGGCCACTTAGAGTAAATCAGCTAGTGATCACCTCAAGGGGGAATATATTTAGTCATTTTTGCAAGCCCAGGGTCTACCACAAAGCTTGTCAAATCAGAAGCATCATGAATCTACCTATATAGATGACCAGCCCTGGCAGGAAGCACTATTTATGCCAAGTATAATGACTGGAAGGCAGAATAGATGTCGTCTAAAATTTTGTACATTCATGATAGGATATTAGGCTTGTGGTACATGAAATGGGAATGCCAAGGAAGGAGATTTACTGCACCTGTGAGGATTACTGATGGTCCTCATTGGTACACCAGGAAAGGTGTCTGAATGCATGGCTGAATGAGTAGTTGTGCTATAAACTCCTGCAGGTGTTAGGAAAATCTCCGGTCCAATCTGAGCTGGCTCATTTGATCTGCTTAAGGAACGCTTTGCGTTTTCTTATGAGAACGATTTTCAGAGCATAGAGAGGCATTATGCAGGCACAGTTCTTAGAGAAACTCAGACTTTGAGGATCTTCGTGAAATAAAATGAAACGGGCGGGAGCCCCATGAAAGGTGTAAGCTCTCATCACGCAATGCCTTCACTGCAGAAATAATTTAGCTCTATTTCCAGGCAGCATCTCCTTCCAGTTGATCAGTGAAGCAATACGTTCTCTGTAGGTTTATAGGGAGAGAATGTTAATATAAGGTATCTTACATAGAATTGGAGTGGAAAATGGCATGTGAAGGGGGAGTTTACAGGGAAATGAGTTAGAAAACTGGTCAAATGTTTGAAAGGAAGAAAGAAGGCAGCACTTTCACTTACTTCACCGAATCAAAACCAAACACCAAAGTCCTTAGAGGGACTCAGCCTTGACCCCTTAGCCCACCGTGGTCCAGAGAAGGGTGAAAGAATGGAAGCATTTAAAGGTGGCAGCTCCCTTTCCGTCAATGGAGGGAGTTCATCATGATGAGTCCAGGAAAACCAGAGCGGAGAGTGCAGCAGAACCCCTACCCTCAATCATTCACTGGGAGCTCCTCAGTCTGTGAAAGAACACCCGAGGAGCCCTCTCATTCCCTTCCTGTGATCAGGCCATTAGTTCAGTAAGCAAACATGCACTGACGTTGGCCAGATGCTGAGCGCCCTGTTAAATGGGGAGAGTGAAACTGAACACCCAGCTCCTACTCTGAAGGACTTCTAGTTTGTGAAGGAGAGACATTCAGTTCAGTTCAGTCCCTCAGTCGTGTCCAGCTCTTTGCGACCCCATGGACCGCAGCACGCCAGGCCTCCCTGTCCATTACTGACTCCCGGAGCTTGCTCACATTTATGTCCATCGCACCAGTGAGGCCATACAACCATCTCATCCTCTGTCATCCCCTTCTCCTCCTGCCTTCAATCTTTCCCAGCATCAGGGTCTTTTCCAATGAGTCAGTTCACATCAGGTGGCCAAAGTACTGGAGTTTCAGCTTCAGCATCAGTCCTTCCATTGAATATTCAGGACTGATTTCCTTTAGGATTGACTGGTGGATCTCCTTGCAGTCCAAGGGACTCTCAAGAGTCTTCTCCAACACCACAGCTCAAAAGTATCAGTTCTGTATAATAGGCTCCAGTTTCATCCACCTCATTAGAACTGATTCAAATGTATTCTTTTTAATGGCTGAGTAATACTCCATTGTGTATATGTACCACTGCTTTCTTATCCATTCATCTGCTGATGGACATCTAGGTTGCTTCCATGTCCTGGCTATTATAAACAATGCTTCGATGAACATTGGGGTACACGTGTCTCTTTCCCTTCTGGTTTCCTCAGTGTGTATGCCCAGCAGTGGGATTGCTGGATCATAAGGCAGTTCTATTTCCAGTTTTTTAAGGAATCTCCACACTGTTCTCCATAGTGGCTGTACTAGTTTGCATTCCCACCAACAGTGTAAGAGGGTTCCCTTTTCTCCACACCCTCTCCAGCATTTATTATTTGTAGACTTTTGGCAAAACTAATACAATTATGTAAAGTTTAAAAATAAAATAAAATTAAAATTTAAAAAAAAAGTATCAGTTCTTCAGCACTCAGCTTTCTTTATGGTCCAACTCTCATATACATACATGACTACTGGAAAAACCATAGCTTTGACTAGACAGACCTTTGTCAGCAAAGTAATGTCTCAGATTTTTAATATGCTGTCTGGTTTGGTCATAAGTTTTCTTCCAAGGAGCAAGTGTCTTTTAATTTCTTGGCTGCAGTCACCATCTGCAGTGATTCTGGAGCCCAAGAAGATAAAGTCTGTCATTATTTCCATTTTTTCCCCATCTGTTTGCCATGAAGTGATGGGACTGGATGCCATGATCTTAGCTTTTTGAATGTTGAGTTTTAACCCAGCTTTTTCACTCTCCTCTTTCACTTTCATCAAGAGGTTCTTTAGTGCACACAGATTTCTCAGGAGGTAGATTAGGTGGTCTGGTATTCCCATCTCTTTAAGAATTTTCCACAGGACTTCTAGTCTGTGAATGAGAGAGATTCAGTCAGTTCAGTTCAGTCGCTCAGTCATGTCCGACTCTTTTCGACCCCATGAATCGCAGCACGCCAGTCCTCTGTCCATCACCAATTCCCAGAGCTCACTGAGACTTACGTCCATCGAGTCAGTGATGCCATCCAGCCGTCTCATCCTCTGTCGTCCCCTTCTCCTCCTGCCCCCAATCCCTCCCAGCATCAGAGTCTTTTCCAATGAGTCCACTCTTCGCATGAGGTAGCCAAAATACTGGAGTTTCAGCTTTAGCATCATTCCTTCCAAAGAAATCCCAGGGCTGATCTCCTTCAGAACGAACTAGTTGGATCTCCTTGCAGCCCAAGGGACTCTCAAGAGTCTTCTCCAACACCACAGTTCAAAAGCACCAATTCTTCGGCGCTCAGCCTTCTTCACAGTCCAACTCTGAGCGAGATTAGTAGAACATCAATTAAATGCAGTTTTCATGTTGTGATAACATCTTCAGGGTGAAAGAGAAACAGAGGGGCTTCAGCTTCTAGAAGCCTGCATATTCTTAGAAGAGGTGAGCCTCAAGGAGAGATGGAGAATGCACCCGGTAGAGAAATTAGCAGGAGCGAAAACAAGGAGAGACAAAGGGGCGTGGTGCGTCTGGGCAACACAAACAGGTGTGAAGGGCTGCGTTGAGGGGCGTGGCTATGGGTGGAGCCTGACTGTGACAGGGGGCGTCGCTATGGTGGGTGGGCAAGGCCACGGAGAAAAGCCTTCTGCTTGGATGAAAGAGTATGAGGATACCAGTAGATTGTATGTGTGTGTGCACGTTCAGTCATGTCTGACTCTTTTGTGACCCCATGGACTGTAGCCCACCAGGCTCCTCTGTCCATGGAATTCCCTAGGCAAGAACACTGGAGTGGATTGCCACTTCCTATTCCAGATCTTGCGGAGCCAAGGTTCCAGCCCACATCTCTTGTGTCTCTTGCATTGGCCAGCAGATTCTTTATCAGGAGCACCACCTGGGATGTGAACCAAGTAACAGAATATATGAAATAGATACATGTCTAGCTAAAGAGGTGAAACCATTTGGGGTAAGACTGAGAAATCTTATGGTAGAGGACTCTGCACCCACAGTTTAACAAATGAAACAGAGAAGAATTGGAGGGAAGGAAAGAAATTGGAAAGCTACTGAATAACCAGAAAAGGAATGTAACAGCCTAAACTGAAACAGTGGGAAAGGAGCGTAGATGATGGATCTTCTGAAAGATGTGACTTCAGGGAGCAGAGTCATTTAAGGTTGCTCTGCAGCCACAGCTGCTGCTGGGTCACGTCTCAAGAGTACCATTTCTGGAATCTTTAGCTCCATTAAGCTACCTCCTGCATAAACCATTAATACTCAAAATCTCTCCTGTTACATCTTTAGTGTGGCTTCATCAAGACCACCTCCCTCTCTGCTGTTTCTTCAAACCCGTCTCTTCTGCGGTTCACTGAATTCTGCCTCCACTGGTTTGCACCATGGGTCTCTCTTTAGTGCCTCCCAGCTGAGGCCTCATAGCATCCCAGTGGACTCACCTGCCTTCTCTCTTCAAACACCAAATGTGATGCTCTCTGTTGGAGAGAACTGTCGTGATACCTCTCTCCTGACTTCTGAGGTTTGCCCCTGAAAATATCTCCTGGGCACCTCACCTCCAATGCCCTGTATCCTGAAATTAACTCAGTCCTTCCATCAACACCCATGCCAAGCCTGGCTGTCACCTTGATGAATAGCCAGCTGCCCACTGTCAGGAGGCCAGGAATCAAGGTCACTTCTTCCTTTTCCCTCATCTCTTGTATTTGCTTGGTGACCAAGTCCTGTTGAAGAGTGGAGATTAAAGGAATGGGTGCTGTACTTTTTCTTTAGTTTTTATGTAAAAGTAGAATTCAAGATCAACTTCTAGGAGCAGAGAAACAGGATTAATGTAATTGGGCAGTTCATTTAAATTCAAAAGATCATTCTCTAGCTATAAAACAAGAGGATGGAAGTGAAATAATCTCTACCGTTCTCTTCAGGTTAGATATGTTACAATTAATGATCCCTGAGTGCAATCACTTCAAACATACATTTTCAGGTACATTTTCCAAAACTGCATCTCTTCAGAGTTTTACACCACAGATACCTCATTACTGAAAGCTCTCCACACTTAAAATTCAATCCTACTCTCCATCATAGAGAAATTATGTTTGGATAAAAGTTTCCAAGTCCATAAATATAAGTAAAAAATACAGAAGAGCACAAATATAAATCTAAACACCCAAGCTAAATATGCCAAAATAAAAAGTACTTAGCCATGTGAATAAAGGGAACAAAACAAAAGTAAACTGATTGGAATTAAAACAAATGTATGAGAATCCATGTATTTGCATAAAATAAAATACAGTAACACAAAATATTCCAAAAGTTATTTTTTAACTTAAATAGAATGAAGCAGATAAACTCTTGCACAATGAGTTTTCAATGACGAAATCTTTCTGAGATGTGATTCTACACTAAAGGATTTAAAGGTTAATCAGAAATCCTTGTTATATCCTAGTCAGTGATTTCTTGGATTTCAATTATTTGTTCCTTAAATAATTTCCTTTTTTGACAAAGATATTCAAATGCACATGTTTTATATATTTTTTAAAAATCCATATCTTCAAAACCAAAATACAATTAGCTTTAGATATATATACAGGTATATATGTAGTGAAAAAGCATCTGATGAAAATCAAGCTCCCCAATACATTCTTATTTCTCCTCACCACTGCTTACATGTATTTTCCCCTGATTTTCAAGTTGGATGCAAAATGTTAGAAACCGGAAGTTTAGTATATTGTTTCTGTCATCAGAGAGAAAATGATAACTCTTTATTCTAATCTTAGTTAATTAATAAAAGTAGTATATGATAAGTTTTGAATACAAAGAAGCTCTTTTATCTCAAGAGTTTCTATATAGTCCTGCATAATATTCCAACTCCTTTTATTCATATATTGAAACTCTAACTGCCAACATGCTGGTGTGAGGGGTGAGTTTGTTAGGATAGGATGAGGTCACCAGGGTGGAGCCCAGATAAGTAGGATTAGTGCCCTTCAAGCATCTCTTGGGAGCACGCTCTTGTGCTCACAGTCTGTCCCTTTCTCTCTCTTCTTCTTTCTGCAATGTGAGCACACAGAAAGAAGGAGACCTTCTACAACCAGAACTCAACCAAGCTGGTGCCCTGATCTCTGACTTCACAGCCTCCAGAACTGTGAGAAAATGAATGTGTGTTATTGAAGCCACCCAGGCTATGGCATTCTGTTATAGCAGCTGAACAGATTAAGGCAGCTTCCTAAAAACCCAGTATGCATTCCTCTTCCCTAAATTCTGCATCTTGGGGCTGTCGATGGCTTTCTCTCCTCTCTGCCTCTACTCTTGCTGTCTCACCTTTTCATCCTCATGCCGACTCTTCTCCCCATCACTCTTCCCCTCTTGACTCACTCCTCCTCGCATGCAATGGCTTAGACCCAGCCAAGAGGAAGGAGCATGGCTTACATGCAGTATTGAGACAGAGCAGGACCCTGTGGTCCTTCTCCCCATGTCTTTTGCCTGCCATTTCTCTGTGGAAAACTTTAGTCAAAGAACAACTTTAATTAGAGAAGTTAGAACATGCAGATGCAAAGAAAATAGTCAAAGGAGACCAAATAATAATAATATAGTCATTAAGCAAAGCCAAAGACCTTTTGTTCCCCTGCAAGAGCTATAGATAATATTCTGAGCTGTACTCTGTGAGCTGTCTTGTAGATATTGAAACAGGTAGAGAAGTTAGCCATACAATGACCAGACTGTTTCCACAAGATAAACTGCTACAATTCTGAGAACTGGCCTCAAAGAAATAGAAACAAACAAACCCAAGAATGGGTGATTAACTGTACCTAAAACAACCAAGATGACCAGACCACCAGTGACCAATCTGAAGATGACTGAAGATGACATGAGTTTGAGTAGGCTCCAGAAGGTGGTGATGGACAGGGAAGCCTGGCGTGCTGCAGGCCATGGAGTCGCAAGGAGTAGGACATGAATGAGCGACTGAACAGTCAGAGACAACTGTGCTGGTTTTCTGCACGTGGCCCCCTCCTTCTGTCTGTAAAAGCTGTTGCCCCACTGGCTGCCCGGGGTTGGTGGAGTCAGCCTTCAGACAGATGTCCATCCTCCTGCAGTTACTGGCATCTGAAATAAAGCAAACTTTCCCTTCCACCAACCTAGCCTATTTACTGGCTTTTGAGTAGTGAGCAGCCAGACCCCCACCTCTCAGTAACAATATTGTACCTTCATATGCCTTCAGGTACCTTCATGTGAAAACATATGGATCCAGGGATTTAAACTACAAGCTCAAACTGCCTCAAGCAAAGAGGGGATTTTTTTTTTTTTTTTTTTTTTTAGGAAAAGTCCTCTATTATTGCATGGGAAATGAAGTGATGGGAAGAGATGGTTGCTACGAGTCCCTCAGTGTCAAAGGACTTCATTTCCCTCTTCACCTTCATAGCCTACCAGGACACCATTGCAGAAGGGCAAAGCGTATTTGTGGCAGTGCTGGTGGTGGTTTAGTCACTAAGTTGTGACTCTTGCGACCCCATGGACTGTGTAGCCCACCAGGCTCCTCCATCCATGGGCTTCTCCAGGCAAGAATACTGGAGCGGGTTGCCATTTCCTTCTCCAGGGGATCTTCCCAACCCAGGAATTGAACCCGGGTCTCCTTCACTGCAGGCAGATTCTTTACCAACTGGGCTATGAGGGAAGCCCTCATACTTGTGGAAAAGAGCTCAAATAAATATGCATAAAAGCTATCATCAGATACAATAGAAATGATGATGCTTACTGTTTTTCTTTAATTTCCTCATAAATTTTTATTAACATTGGACCTCTCAGATTTCACGCATCTTTATTTCCCCATAACATTCTGTTTCCTTTTCTTCTCTTATTTACTTATTTTTTCTCTTTCCCCACTTTCACTTTTCTTGTCTTTATACCAATTTTCTGTAAGAGAACTCTTGAGAAATATTCTTTGCTGCTTCAAAATCTGTCTAATTCAATAGTTGTCTGAATTATTCAAGTATATAAAGTTATTTGAGAAAATACAGAGTCTTGGTGTTGAGAGAGTACACGAACAGTCTGATGATTTCAAAGACGTTTTGATCTCCCTGTTGATCTTCTCCAATCTCTCCTGTTTCTCCTAATTCCCCTCCTTTTATACTGGACTATTTTTATGTTTAGCTCCTACACAAAAGCCCATGAAACAAGCCTGTAGAACAATATCTTTTTGATCCTCATGTGATCACACTATCAACCAAGGCTTTTTCTCAGTTGATGAGGGAACAATGGGATGTGTCTAATATTCCCTGGAGGATGTTTCTATCTTCCTTTCTCATTTCCTGTAAGCATTTTTGGTAACCTTGGAGATGCAACTCTTATGAGTAATTGCCAAATGCCAGATCTCTATTAGAAGTAACATTTCATGAAAATATAACCTCATATGAGACACTCAACAAGAGAATAAACACAAATTGAAAATCAAGGTTAATAGTTTAAGTTGCTGTGACATACTCATTCTCAGAGAATGATTAAAATCCTGAGGTAAATAAACTGTTTGTATAAGAAACAGCAGTCCTTAACCCATGGCATGTAGGATGCAAGCTTAAAAGCTCTGCAAAAATCCTCTTGTCCGCTGTTTTACTGCTGTCAGAATAAATAAACAGAATAGAGATTGATAACTTAATCACAAAACTACAATAAATAGAAAGCATTTTATTCAATGGTGAATAGTCTGTGGGAAGAAAGCCAATCAGATGAGTGCATAAATTCCCTAGTAGGGAGATACTGAAAATAACCACAGATCAATTACTGGTGCTTACATTTAACAAAATCTCTTTGAAAAAAGTCCCAATATACACTTCTGAATATGCAAGTACACATACAAAGGTGAATCAATTTCAGTTTCTACTAGGAAATTAGACCCCAAAAATGTATTTTTTCTCTCCTTTCTTTTCAGCTGTCTCTTCCCAACTGTCACTTCTTCTCAGTCTATAAACATATTCAAGTCTCACTTATCCTAAAACGAAAAAGTCCTCCTTTATCTCTTATTCTTTCATTTACTCATTCAGGCACTAGTTATTGACACCCTCTGTTCCAGCCACCTGAACAGTATTTTTGTTGTTGTTGTTATTGTTGTTCGGTTACCGAGTCATCTCCGACTCTTTGCAACCCCATGGACTGTGATACACCAGGCTTCCCTGTCCTTCACTATCTCCTGGAGTTTGCTCAAGTTCATGTCCATTGAGTCAGTGATGCTATCCAACCATCTCATCCTCTGTCACCCCCTTCTCCTTTTGCCTTCAATCTTTCCCAGCATCAGGGCCTTTTCCATTGAGTGGGCTCTTCATTACAGGTGGCCAAAGTATTGGAGTTTCAGCTTCAGCATCAGTCTTTCCAATGAATATTCAGGGTTGATTTCCTTTAGGGTGGGCTGGCTTGATCCCCTTGTAGTCCAAGGGACTCTTCACCCAATTAAAGTGTTCAATTCATTGGTTTTTAATATATTCACAGAGCTGTGCAACCATCACCATGGCTGACTATCCACATCACAGTAACTGGGTGTTTGCAAAGAACAAGTTAGATAACTACATGAGTGGAGATGGAAAATCCAGTCACAAGGCCTGACAAGAGGAAGATGATTTATGGCATGGACTTGTCTCAGACTTCCCTGGTGGCTCAGACGGTAAAGCATCTGCCTACAATGTGGGAGATCCGGGTTCAATCCCTGGGTCGGGAAGATCTCCTGGAGAAGGAAATGGCAATCCACTCCAATATTCTTGCCTGGAGAATCCCATGGCAGGAGGAGCCTGGTGGGCTACAGTCCACGGGATCACAAAGAGTCGTACATGACTGAGCAACTTCACTTTTCACTTGTCTCAGAGACTGGAGAGACAGGACCTGGATTTGAGAGAATTAGGAGATGGAAATTAATAGTTTGATGCCAAAACCATGGGCTTCCCTGAAACATTAATGTTGCTCCAGAATTAGTCTCCTCTTCCTTCTTAGTATCTTCCTCTTGTGCTTTAAGGTTGTTCTGCTATAATGGTTCTCTCCCACTTTCCTGATAATCGTTCTTCATGGATTCTTCACCAGGTGGATTCTGTCTTCAATCCACTGCTTTTCTCACTTGTGTAAACTTCTGGCCAATCTAACCCTCAACCATCCAGATGCCAAGGACTACTAAGCATACATCTCCATGTATATCATGCAGTAGAGGGAGCTTTCTTGAGTAGAACCCCCCAAAAAAGTTTGAGGGCTGGGGTTTTCTCTTTCTCTCCAGAGGGTGTCATCTCACATGTCAGCTACCATTTTGGAAGTCAGTTCCTAGATCTATTCTTGGTAACAAATGCTACATCATTCATGGATCCAAAAGAAAGCTGGCTAACTCAGAGGGGTAGTTAATTGAGAGATATTTACAGAGTTATAAAAGGTTTAAAGGAACCAAAAAGGAAGAACATACCATTCAGGGATTAGCAACAGTAGGAAGTCACTATTTCTGCAGAATCTGAAGAGATTGACAGCCATGATCCAAGAGGAGCTGTGCCCAGGGAGTAAGAAGGACCAATTCTCTGATCTCATTCTCTTTCTCCTCAAAGTCTTCCGCTACTTCCCACTGACCAAAGTCAACTAGAAGCCAGAGGGTGTGGGGTCTGGGTGATGTAAACCCTTGAGGACATCATCTCAGATGACAAAGCAGGTGAGAAGAGGGAACAAAGAGAGAACAGCAGGATTCCAGCTACTCCCAAACCTCCGAAGTCAGAGATCGCCTATGAACTGTGCTCTAGCAGAGAACGCTGTTTCCTTCTTTGATGTAAGTCACTGAATATTCTCATTCCTCAATGATGACAGTAAACAGAGAACAAAGAAGCCATTTATCCTCTGTCTTGGAGCTTCTATAGTCCATGGAGTCACAAAAGCGTAGGACACAATTAGCGACTAAGTGCCAATAGCGTGGAGCTTCTCAGATGGTAGTTATCACCCTGACTTTCAGATAAGACCAAGGGGTAGCAGAATTGAGGGATTTGGGTTGTTGTTCAATCTGAGCGCCTTCACTTCCCATTTAGCCTGGAGGATAAATAGGAATTTTACAATAAACACAAGTAAATTAATACCTGAGCCCAAGTGCCCCTCAGGATGGTATTATTTTTTATGAGTTCTTTGCAACAGAAGAGCTTATTATGGTGATTCCCTAAGTCATCAAGATAGACAAGGTTAAAATGCTTGAAACTGGTCATTTCTGCACATGCATTGGAACTCAAGAGAATTAAAATACATTTCAGATAAAGTATGTGTACCTCTTCTTTAGTATTAGCAATATGCCTCCCTGTAGAATGCTGTGCTGTGAGCTGTGTTATGTTGCTTCAGTCATGTCTGACTCTGTGCAACCCCATGGACCATAGCCCACCAGGCTCCTCCATCCATGGGATTTCCCAGGCAAGAATACTGGAGTGAGTTGCCATTTCCTTCTGCAGGGAATCTTCCCAACCCAGGGATCAAACCGCATATCTTACATCTTCTGCATTTGTAGGTGGGTCTTTACCACTAGTGCCACCTGGGAAACCCTATAAATACTATGAAATTTCTCAATTATGTCTTCAGCAGAATTAACAACAGGTGTGTCCTGGACAGGGGAGCCTCTTCTCACTCCCTCCTTCATTCACCCCCAAGCCCTTCCCCATCCATAAACCATTATGAAATCATCCCAAGAGAGAAATAAGACTGAAACATCAAACCCCCTTTTGATCAAGAGAATACTTTTGCAGCAAGACACACTACATGTTTTATTGCCTGAAGGAAGGAAAGGAAAGCAAAGACTAGGCAGAAGGACTTAAAATGCTCCCGGTCTAGTTAAAGGAATATTCGATTGCAATTTCTTCTTTCACTGTGCTCAAAGCAGATGGCGAGCTGAACTGTTCAGAATGCCTAAGACCTGCAGATAACCAAGGCACAGTCACTCAAGTTTTGGCTGATGACAGAAGTGTTTAATAGGAGGGCTGGCCCCAGGCAAAAAATCAAGATGGCAAATTTTGGTTTTGATTTCTCGACAGTTTTCAGAATCCCATCCTTTTCAGCACTGACCCTCCAGACATTGGTAACTCTTTCACTTATACAGATATCCAGATCTCTCTATTGCCTTGGATCTTTACAATATCCCCAACCTTAAACTCATCCATAATTGATGAGCACCCAATTCATCTTGGGAGCCAGGACTCTTGAAGCCCCTGATTTATAGGATGACATAGTAGGAAAGGCAGACAAGAATCAATAAAAATGCAAAGTGAAAGCTATGTACAGAGAGCATTATAAACATACAGGAGAGGAGAAAACCAGGGAACAGCTACAAAATAGGTAATGCATGAATATGGTCTTGAAAAGTAAATAATAGCCATAGCTCCACCATTTTTTAAGTAACAAGATACTATTGAATTTGTTTAGTATACATGATTGTTTGTTCATCACAGCAGTCCTATGAGATAGATACTGGCACATTTATTTTTTAGATGAGGAAATGGAGGGTCAGAATTCTTCAAGCACCCTGCCCAAAGTCAGAAAACTGCAATTTAAGTTGAAGGGCCATGCTAATGGAAGGATGTGTTTTTAAAAAAAAAAAAAAAAACAAAAGGGAGTGTGATTGTAATAGGATCTGAAAGAACTTTGTATGTTCTCTAGACCTAGGACTTAATTATGCATAAGAAGAAATAAACCTGGAATTAGAGCTCAGCTGAATTTTCAGTAGAGTCTAAATCTTAGAACCATTAGTCCCGGGAAGTGCGATCTTGTCAAGAATGTAGACAAGGAAGGTACTTTTCCTTGGTCATCCTTAAACCATGACTTTAGGGTCCCCCCAGTGTTCTCATTCAAGGGAAGATATTCATTAGCTCATAACTGTATATCTCAGGCACTCTACATGTGGTCAGTCACAAGGTCATGTCCCACTCTTTGTGACCCCATGAACTGTAGCCCCACCAGGCTCCTCTGTCCATGGGATTCTCCAGGCAATACTGGAGTGGGTAGACATCCCCTTCTCCAGGGGATCTTCCAGATCTAGGGGTCAAACCTGCATCTCCTGCAAGTCTCCTGCATTGCAGGCAGATTCTTTACCTCTGAGCCACCAGAGAAGCCCACTCTACTAGATACGGAACACAAAAGTGACACCAAGTTGAAGAAACCAGTAAGATACTACACTAACTTGGACACAACAACATTCATTTGTTAGCCGCCTGTATCTCCTCTCCTCCCTAAGGTACATTCAGATGTTGGCTCCCTGAAGACAGGCCTTGCCAGTTTTGTCTAGTCCATAAAAGTGACTTTGGTGGGGATTAAAGATCAGATAAGGACGACAGTGACAATTTTATTATAATGAGTCATGACGGGGGTATTAAAGGCAGCTGAGGCCAACTGGCATCCTTCAGTTGCATCTTAGACGCACTCTCTTTTCCCTGTTGCTCACTGCACCGTCTTCCTAGGGGCTGCTGTACAAAATGCCAAAACAAGGTAGGTCAGAACAATGAGTTATTTGTCTCACAGTTTTCAAGGCAAGAAGTCCAGAACGGAGTGCACAGGACCACGTTCCTTCCGAAGGCTCCCTTGCCTCCCTGGCCTCTTCCGATTTCTGGTGGTTTCCAGCAATCCTGGGTCTTCCTTGACCTGTAGAGGCGTCATTTCTGTCTCTGCCTCCATTGCCATGTGGCCGTTTCTCTATGTGTCACTGCCTTCGTAAACCTGTCTTCTTATAAAGACATCAGTCATGTTGGATTATGGCAACCCACTCCAGTATTCTTGCCTGGAGAATCCCATGGACGGAGGAGCCTGGGGGGCTACAGTCCACGGGGTTGCAAAGAGTTAGACACGACTGAGTGACTTCACTCACTCACTAATCCAATAATATGAGCTCATCTTAACTAATTGCATCTGTGGTAACTCTACTTCTAAATAAGGGCACATTCTGAGTACTAGGGTTTAGGATTTCAAATGTCAGCCTCCACCAGCTACTTGGTAAATATTTGTTAACTGACTAAATGTGATGAGGTATAATCATGTTTCCATGAGAAAGTTTCTCTTTTTTTAAGGTGTTCTCTTTCCACCTTGTATGTTCCTAATTGTAATTCAATTATTCCTATCTCATATTGGGCACTGGAATTACAGCAGTGAATATTGTTTTAAGACACAGAAAAGTTACTATAAATAATTAGGTGTAAATGATTTGGAAGCATTTTCTTCAGCCACTTTGAATGAGTTGTACATTTTTTAGAGAGTTGCAAAGTCTGTTTTCTGTATGTAAAACGTACATTGTGAGTGTGCATTTTCAGGTACTTCAGTTGTGTCTTACTCTTTGCAACCCCATGGACTGTAGCCCGCCAGGCTCCTCTGTCCATGGGATTTCCCCAGCAAGTATACGGGAGTCAGTTGCCATGATCTCTTCCAGGGGATCTTCGCAACCCAGGGATTGAACCCAAGTCCCCTGTGTGTCCAGCATTGCAGGCAGATTCATTACTCACTGAGCCACCTCGGATACCCAAAATGTGCACTACACAACCAAAATATGAAAAGTTAAATAATGGAGAAAGAATACAGAAATTAAAAACCTTATAAGTATTCTTATGAAAGTGTAATTATTAATGCATTTGTTTTTAGACTTTTTATACATGTGTGTATGTGAATATGTGTATTTTTTTCCAAAGAGAATCAATCTCCTTTATTTCTCTTTTATGGTTATAGTTGGCAAACAAAAAGTAAACAAACAAAAAATTCCATGCTTTGGGTGGAATTTTTACTTGTAACTTCTTTATGAAGTAATGCTTCTCTTTATTCTATGCCCTACAGTCAAATACAATGTATGAATTATATATGTTGGTAAAGACAATAAGCGGGTGTCCCTGGTGGCACAGCCATAAAGAATCTGCCTGCCAAGAAGGAGAGGCAGAATCCATCCCTGGGTTGGGAAGATCCCCTGGAGAAGGAAATGACAACCCACTCCAGGAGTCTTGCCAGGGAAATCCCAGGGACAGAGGAGCCTCTCGGGTTACGGTCCATGGGGTCACAAAGAGACACAACACAACTCACATACAGACACACATACACACACACACACACACACATACACACACACAATAAAGACAATAACCACAAATCAGAGGTACAAAGGGCAATATTTCTGATACTGAATATAGGGCCCCTTACAAACGTGTTAAATCAAACAAGAGTTTGATGGGATTAGCAAATTAAGTGATAACATTTTCAACCTCAGGAACTTGTTATCTCAGGATTATAATTAAAATGAACTCAGCAGTCCAATAAAGGGACAAGGTACAATAAAACCATGGCTGGAGTTACATGTGAAAAAAATTTATAAAGGGTGGTACTAAGACACCTTTTGTAGCACTGAAAAAGTAATTAAAAATAATATTCTGTGCACGTGAAGCAACTTCTTGAACTGAACAGCACTGGTGCCCAAACGTTTTAGATCAACTCCTAAAGTTGCCACACTCCACTCTTAAGATAATTAAAATAGAACGATATTTTTTAAAAAAAGATGGAAGAGTCCACCTCCATGTTCAAAATGCTATGACTCTGATTGTAACTCTGAAACTAGTATATTAAATGTAATAAAGTAAGTGATCAGAAAGTGTGGCAAAAGCAAATAAAGGTGAGAAGGTTAACTCCAGGGTCAGTACTCTAGAAAATGAAAAGAAACACAGAAGGACATGAGGCTGAGGAAATCCTTATGAAACTGCTGATCGAAGCATTGTGACTAAGAGAATGACTTCCACTAAAGAACTCCGTTGCTTGTAGGAATGATTACTTTATTATTTAATGGACAGTGATGGATCATCGAAAAAACAAGAGAGTTCCAGAAAAACATCTATTTCTGCTTTATTGACTATGCCGAAGTCTTTGACTGTATGGATCACAATAAAACGGTGATTTTATTCTGAAAGAGATGGGAATACCAGAGCACCTGATCTGCCTCTTGAGAAACCTATATGCAGGTCAGGAAGCAACAGTTAGAACGGGACATGGAACAACAGACTGGTTCCAAATAGGAAAAGGAGTACGTCAAGGCTGTATATTGTCACCCTGCTTATTTAACTTCTATGCAGAGTACATCATGAGAAACACTGGGCTGGAAGAAGCACAAGCTGGAATCAAGATTGCCGGGAGAAATATCAATAACCTCAGATGTGCAGATGACACCACCCTTACGGCAGAAAGTGAAGAGGGAACTAAAAAGCCTCTTGATGAAAGTGAAAGAGAAGAGTGAAGAAGCTGGCTTAAAGCTCAACATTCAGAAAACAAAGATCATAGCATCTGGTCCCATTACTTCATGGGAAATAGATGGAGAACCAGTGGAAATAGGAGCCTGGTAGGCTGCAGCCCATGGGGTCGCTAAGAGTCAGGCACGACTGACTGATTTCACTTTCACTTTTCACTTTCATGCACTGGAGAAGGAAATGGCAACCCACTCCAGTATTCTTGCCTGGAGAATCCCAGGGACAGGGGAGCCTGGTGGGCTGCCGTCTATGGGGTCACACAGAGTCGGACACGACTGAAGCGACTTAGCAGCAGCAGCAGCAGTGGAAACAATGTCAGACTTTATTTTGGGGGGCTCCAAAATCACTGCAGATGGTGATTGCAGCCATGAAATTAAAAGACGCTTACTTCTTGGAAGCAAAGTTATGACCAACCTAGATAGCATATTCAAAAGCAGAGACGTTACTTTGCCTACAAAGGTCTGTCTAGTCAAGGTTATGATTTTTCCAGTGGTCATGTATGGATGTGAGAGTTGGACTGTGAAGAAAGCTGAGCGCCGAAGCATCGATGCTTTTGAACTGTGGTGTTGGAGAAGACTCTTGAGAGTCCCTTGGACTGCAAGGAGATCCAACCAGTTCATTCTAAAGGAGATCAGCCCTGGGTGTTCTTTGGAAGGAATGATACTAAAACTGAAATTCCAGTATTTTGGCCACCTCATTCGAAGAGTTGACTTATTGGAAAAGACTCTGATGCTGGGAGGGATTGGGGGCAGGAGGAGAAGGGGACGACAGAGGATGAGACGGTTGGATGGCATCACCGACTCAATGGATGTGAGTTTGAGTGAACTCTGGGAGTTGGTGATGCACAGGGAGGCCTGGCGTGCTGTGATTCTTGGGGTCACAAAGAGTCGGACACGACTGAGTGACTGAACTGAACTGATGTGATTTTCAAATAAAGTCAGCATCAGTTATAAAAATATTTTCAAATTGACCAACTTTTTTTTTCACTCCGGCATTTCTTTGTATACCCACCCAAACTCACCTAAATAATATTCAAAGCCATCTTTATTTAATATACATGTTTATAAAATTCTTTTAGTTTGGTAAAATCATAGCTAGCAAGGCTAAAGAATTGGACATCTGGTTAATGAATGTTTTCCAAGAAAACTGCCTGTATCACATGATCACAGACTTTCTAATAGTTCTCTCATTTACTTACTGCAAGATATTTAGAAGCTTAGTTATAGCAAATTTCTAACCTAGAAGCTAATTATTAACAAAATATTAAAATTTGGAGATGCTTATCAAATAATAAGGGTGATTTTTTCCTTTAAAATAAATGCAGAAGGAAAACCCATGAAGCATTTTATCACCTAATTCAATACTGTGTTTTTGATCGGTTGTGTTGCTACAGGAATATTGATTTGCCAGTGTCATTTTTTCCCAGTTCCTCACCTGCAGACTTCACGTTTTGTATTAGGTACTGGCTGTGGAGGAACAATCTCCATGGAACGCATCTGAGGTTTGCACTAGAATTGTATCTAGCATCAGACATCCTTCCTTTATCTGATTTAAGCAAAAATAAACCACTCTAGGATTCATGCATTGTGTATTAGGATAAATAAATAATATCCCTTCTGAATGAGCCCTTCTTGTTGATCAGGCAGCAAGGTAAACAGGAAAGGTGTCAGGAATCCAGCTGACATATCAGTCACTTTATTTATACATGGAGAGGAAATGAAGTGCACTCCCTTCAACAGTCAATGTCAAAATTCGATCTCTACTGCCTCCAGCTCAAGACTCGGTATCAGATAAGTCACATCACTGAATGTTTGTACAAGAAGAGTTTATCTGAGCAAAATACACAAATGCTAGGACTAGTAAGGATACATATGTCGCATTTGGAAAGGGAAAATACACGACACTCTTATTTCAAACAAAGGATACGTTGATCCTCTGGGGTTGAGATGGAAAGCTTCATTGCGATAACTGCATTGTAGATTTCTGTATTCATGGTGAAATAGAAATGCTAGCAAATTGTTTCCTCCTCCAGTGAAGAAGTGAGGTCTCCTCACTCTCTTGTAGGCAGACGGATCCTGTAACCTGCTTTGACTAAGAGAATGCGGCAGGAGTGACTGACGTTGTGTGACTTTGCTGTGTTGACTTCAGAAGGTCGTTCAGCTTACTTTCTCACCCTCTTGCAACATTCCTCCCGCCACTTCATGAACAAATCTGGGCTAGTCTCAACGAAGATGAGACACCAAATGAACAGAAAGGTCCGTTTGGGGAGCAGTCCAGCAGTCCAAGCCACTCTAGACATGGACAGAAGGTCCCAGACCCTCTGAGAAGGACCAGCCATTCCTTGTCTACAAACTGGCTGACTGCAAGCATAGGAATGAGCTGGCCAATGCCACCCACAGCAGTAAATGTATCCACTGGGGTACAGACCAGACTGTCAGCTCAGTGTCTTGGACAGGCAAATGGTGGCATCTTTAAGCCAGATTTGGAAGTGGCTTGTCCCATAGTTACAGATAACTCATAGACTATGAGTTAGATGTTCATAACTATGAGTTACATGAGTTGTATGTTTCACAGTTTCAATGAGAATTGGTTTATAAAATGCTTCAAACTTCCAGATAAATATTTGTCATCTTAAATGAAGCTCAACCAAGCCAATAAATTATGCACACACACACCACCATCACAACCACTGCCATCACTAACAAAAACAACTTGGAATTCAACAGCAATTCATGCTTTTAATATGTAGTCGGCATCCCTTAGTTTAGATTTTAAATGGAGGCATTCAAGTGTCAGAGACCCAGAGCCACAAGGAGCAAGCTTATAAAAAATAATAATAGCCAGGAGGCAGTAAAATCAGAATCAACTGCTTCCTAAGCATATGGGTGAAGGGCGATGCCTTTGCACAGTGAAAAGTCTCAGACTTGGAAATAAACTCAACCTGTTTCAAATGCCAGCATTGCCGTTGCCTCCCTTAGAGAGTCTGCTTCTACTGGGTTTGCTACTTAGTATCTCTGCCCCACCATTTGTAAAAATAAAGATTAAAGTGCTTACTTCAGAGAGTTAGTGTAGGATTTAAAGGTGCAATCTATACAGTGCACCTAACACTACATCACACGTGAAACAAATATTAGTTTCCATTCATGGTTCTGCTATTTATCCAAAGTGTTAAGAAGTATCGGAAGCTCTCTCTACATAATCCATTATAAATATACACTGCACAGATTAGAAGAAAGTAAAAAATGTATAATGAATGCATAATGTAACACAAAATATAAATATATTTTGTGTTACATTATGCATTTCTCCAAAGAAGACATACAGATGGCTAACAAACACATGAAAAGATGCCTAACATCACTCATTATCAGAGAAATGCAAATCAAAACCACTATGAGGTACCATTTCACGCCAGTCAGAATGGCTGTGATCCAAAGTCTACAAGCAATGAATGCTGGAGAGGGTGTGGAGAAAAGGGAACCCTCTTACACTGTTGGTGGGAGTGCAAACTAGTACAGCCACTATGGAGAACAGTGTGGAGATTCCTTAAAAAACTGGAAATAGAACTGCCTTATGACCCAGCAATACCACTGCTGGGCATACGCACCGAGGAAACCAGAATTGAAAGAGACACGTGTACCCCAATGTTCATCGCAGCACTGTTTATAATAGCCAAGACATGGAAGCAACCTAGATGTCCATCAGCAGATGAATGGATAAGAAAGCTGTGGTACATATACACAATGGAGTATTACTCAGCCATTAAAAAGAATACATTTAAATCAGTTCTAATGAGGTGGATGAAACTGAGCCTCTTATACAGAGTGAAGTGAACCAGAAAGAAAAACACCAATACAATATACTAACGCATATATATGGAATTTAGAAAGATGGTAACGATAACCCTGTATGCGAGACAGCAAAAGAGACACAGATGTATAGAACAGTCTTATGGACTCTGTGGGAGAGGGAGAGGGTGGGATGATTTGGGAGAATGGCATTGAAACATGTATAGTATCATATATGAAACGAGTCACCAGTCCAGATTCAATGTACAATACTGGATGCTTGGGGCTGGTGCACTGGGATGACCCAGAGGGATGGTATGGGGAGGGAGGAGGGAGGAGGGTTCAGGATGGGGAACATGTGTATACCTGTGGTGGATTCATGTTGATATATGGCAAAACCAATACAATACTGTAAAGTTAAAAAATAAAATTAAAAAAAGGAAGGAAAAAAATAAATATATAAGTAAATGAAAACATACATAAAACATACAAGCATAAAAACTGATAGTACAATAGATGCCGACGTTAGCAATGTCCTATAAATAATAAATACATTAGACTAGTAAGAGCTGTGAAGGCTGACAACAGCTCAGAGCAGCAGGTGAGATGACTTAAGTTTGGACGGTAGCCCCAGAACTTCCAAGCCAGGAATCAGGTAAATCAACTGCCTTGTAGTTCATGAAGACATACAAGAGGATGGGAGGAAATGAAAGTCCCACCACACAAGTGTAAATTCTAGACCAGCTGATAGATCTAGCTGTGCTTCTAATGTGTGTTCTTACAGTTTCTTGTTGTTGCTCAGTCACTAAATTGTGTCTGACTTATTGTGACACTAGGAACTACAGCACTCCAGGCTTCCCTGTCCGTCACTATCTCTCGAAGTTTGCTCAAACTCATGTCCATGAGATGCCATCCAACCATCTCATCCTACGCCATCCCCTTCTCCTCCTGCCCTTAGTCTTTCTCAGCATCAGGGTCTTTTGCAATCAGTCACTTCTTCGCATCAGGTGGCCAAAGGGAGCTTCAGCATCAGTCCTTCCAATGAATATTCAGGACTGATTTCCTTTTGGATCGACAGGTTTGATCTCCTTGCAGTCCAAGGGACTCTCAAGAGTCTTCTCCAGCACCACAGTTGGAAAGCATCAATTCTTCAGCACTCAGCCTTCTTTATAGTCCAACTCACACATCCATTCGTGACTACTGGATAAACCAAAGCTTCGACTAGATAGACCTTTTTCAGCAAAGTGATATCTCTGCTTTTTAATATGCTGTCTAGGTTTATCATTGCTTTTCATCCAAGGAGCAAGCGTCTTTTAATTTCATGGCTGCAGTCACCATCCACAGTGATTTTGGAGGTCAAGACAATAAAGTCTGTCACTGTTTCCATTTTTTCCCCTACTTTTATTCCTGGTTATCTCTCACTAAAGCTCAGGAATCCCTTGGTTATCTCTGCAAGAAAAAAACAATACTCCCTGTGGTAAAGTGAAGTTCTTCAGAGTAATGATCTGCTTTAAATATCAAACACCCAGGAAGCATATACAGATCCTGTGTGAATAACATAGAGACTTCTCTTGGACAGCATGCACTATATTCCTAAGTGGCTGAATCAACTGTTCAATTTTTCTTGAACATCTTGCACTCATTTTAGAATCTAGACATGTCTTTTCTTCATCAGATCAGGTCAGTCACTCAGTCGTATCCGACTCTTTTCTTCATAGAACTAAGCAAACATGGAGGTCTGGATTTTTTATATTGTTTTGCATCCAAATATATGTCAGGTGCTACAGGAATATCCAAGTATCCTGCTAATTACATTGTACTCAAATCTCTAACCATGCTATTTTAAGTTTTTCCTTTATAGACAATCATAATCTTACACTGAGGCTTCACTGGTGGCTCAGTGGTAAAGAATCTGCCTGCAGTGCAGGAGATGAGTGTTCGATCCCTGGATGGGGAAGATCCCTTGGAAAAGGAAATGGCAACCCACTCGTTCTCTTGCCTGGAGAATCCCATGGACAGAGGAGCCTGGTGGGCTGCAGTCCACGGGGTCACACGGAGTTGGACACGACTGAGCAACTAAAGACGCACAGCACATTCGTTTACAGAAGAATCAAAATTGCAAAGACTTTGCTTTTTAATCAGTTTCTTTGGGTTATTCATAAACACCATTAATAAACTGCACATAACTGTAGCCAGCAGTTTATTAAACAAATGTTATTTATATAATAAAATCTTATTGCAGCCATAATATATTTACAAATGTTAAACAGTGGTTTTTAACTCATACTAAACTCTGCAAATTATCTGTAGCTTTTAAAACATTTTCACATATAGTCTAGACATATAGCCAGACATTTATGCTAATTTATTCATATTGTGGAAATGCAAAAATACTAATTAGCATGAAAATTGCCATGAATGGAGATGGGAAATATATTTTATAAAAGAAATGTAGATGTATCACAAGTTGATAAATATGTTACCTATTTAAACATCCCATTTGAGAGCAGAAAGGCATGCATACATATTGCACAATTTACATCATTAACAGTTTATCCAAAATACTGGTTTGTACTTTATAAATTATCACTTACAAAGGAAGTATGTATTTTTCCCTACTGAG
The DNA here is from genome assembly GCF_003369695.1 of Bos indicus x Bos taurus. Lineage (NCBI taxonomy): Eukaryota > Metazoa > Chordata > Mammalia > Artiodactyla > Bovidae > Bos > Bos indicus x Bos taurus. The sequence goes on along the minus strand of NC_040099.1, from coordinate 4,791,953 downwards.
TTATCAACATATCTGCACTAAATACTTTATTGACAGTCAGATAGTCATTTATTTCAACTTAACCATTAAAATATTCCTTTTTACACTTTTTGTTACCTTTGATATGTGAGAGAAACTTAAATAGAACTTACTGCATTATTCTTATGGGGATATTGGATTTTAAGGTCTGCTCACTGTAGAAAATTGGATAATAGCATTTGAAGCAGCAAAGTTTATTTGCAAGGTTTCTGTTTCGGTTTGTGTAGCTCTAAGAAAACATCTGTCTTGGTTTTTTGAAATCAGTAGTTCCCTACTTAGTGTAAAGTACTTACAACATTTGAAACACACTTAAGTTAAGGAAAAATGATGCACCATCATCTTCATTTAAAATGCTTGCTAAGTCTGTTGCAGATTTTTAGTTTCAATGCATGTCATTTCATTGCTCCAGGCTATCTAAAGACATTATGCTGAATTTCTTATTGCAGAAATATATCAACAGCAAAAGGAAAACTTCTAGCTTCTCTGGCCCTCCTTGGATGCGGTTTCAATTATCTCTCTAGCTCTCTCAGATATTCCCTTGAAACGCTTTCTTTTTATGCCTTTGACACCCCTCTCTTCCTAGTTTCAAAACAATGAGATTGATTTGACTGATCCAGTGTCTTTATCTCCAGAGCATGGTGGTCTCCAGAGCGTGAAGGCTGTTTGTACAGTTCAGGGAGAACCCAGAGTGCCCCAGGTGATATACAGGAAGGAAATGTTAAACCTCAACCTATTTTATTTCATCTGAAATAAGAGACACACATTGGACTTCACATCTGCATGAAGCATAGGCTGACATTGGCATATCCACTTGGTTTAAGGATCAGATAAATTCATAATCTGCCTACCAATGCAGGAGACATGGGTTCGATCCCTGGATCAGGAAGATCCCCTGAAGAAGGAAATGTCAACCCACTTCTTTATTCTTGTCTGGACAATCCCATGGACAGAGGCGCCTGGTGTGCTGCAGTCCATGGGGCTGCAAAGGGTAGAAAACGACTAAGCGATTTAGTACACACAGAGGTGTTTCTGTTACCATCTGTCTAGTGAAAGTCATAAAAGTAAGAACAGAATGTACTTAAAGTAAGATGAAGAAGGGAGTTCTGGCAGAGATCTCACTGGGGTGACTGGAATGAGAGAAACACTACAAACAAGGCTCCGAAAGGAATCTCTTCCAAGACTCCAAGTACTCTGCAGACTATTCACAAACAGCAATTAAGAATATCCTACAGGTAATAATAGACCATTTTCACACATGAGCATATAGCATAACCCAGTTGGCTGCTTTCGACTGGAAAAAGTTTTGAAAATGACTGCTTCCTTTCCACGTGTATTAGAAAATACTTAAGTGGTATCGGTTCTGTTTCTGTGTGTGTGTGTGTGTAAGTGGCAGTGCCATGCAGCTTGTAGGGTCTTATTAATAGTTCCCTGACCAGGAATAGAACCCAGGGCCTTGGCAGTGAAATCACGGAGTCTTAACTTCTTAACCACTGGACCGCCAGGGAATTCCCAGGTATGGTTTTTAAAGATATGTATTCTTTAAAATAACATTGAGAACCATTACTGTGATATTGAAGAGTCTGATCCATTTAATGCCCCATGCTTGCTTTTAATAAAGTCTCACTGAAAAAAATGTCTCGTCATCCAATTCTGACTTACACACATCTTGCTACCAGGGTTGCTATGAAGTTTCGAATGTAAAGGCAAGCACACATCTCCCTGCAGTAACAGCAACACACAGCACACGCCCAGCACAGTCCTGGGAGGAGGATGAGCAGGGATTCTCACCCCACCGCCCAAGTGCTTTGTCATTATTCACAGAGAGAGGAAAGACAGCCGCTGCTGCCACGTTGTTTGAGCCTGAAAAGGAAGCCAGTACCAAGAAGTGCTAGGACCTAAGCCCCTGCTCGTCACACTGCTTTCTCTTCAGTTTTTTAATATTTATTTTTATTTGTTAATATTTATTTGGCTGTGCCGGGTCTTAGTTGCAGCATCCAGGATCTAGTTCCTTGACCAGAGATCAAACCCATGGCCTCTGTGTTGGGAACATGGAGTCCAAGTCACTGGACCACCAGAAAGTCCCTCTCCTCAATTTTTGTTTTTAAAATCGTGTTCTTTTGTGAGGGCAATCTCCCTTTTGTGTTGATCAACACATTTTGAGACCACTCGGTTTATTTAGCGTGTAGTTAAATGATGCATAGGTATAGGAGCTTTCTGTCTTGTTTTTAGCAGCAGAGTACATCTGGCAAAACAGTTGTCTCTTGCTTGGTATATTTTATTTATGGACCAAAAAAGCCTTTGGAAGAGTTGTAGCAGTGTCCAATTTGTAAATTGCGTTAGCATCGGTTCAAAAAGAGAACTGCAATTTCAGAGACCAATATTCTGTGATGCTAAAATTAGTATCATTTGAGGTAAGAAAAAAAATACTGTGAAACATCCTTACATCATAAATAATGTATATGACAACCAGCTCATTGCTGTCATATACGTTATGACACACAAGCCAGCGGAGATAAAAGTCAGGAGCTTGGAGCCAGAAGGGACCCTGCAGGAGTCAGGAGGAAGGAAATCTTCAGTTAAAGGAGCAGGAAGGTTAATCACTTCTCTGTGGACCGATAATAGGAAAATGAAGAAAACCACAAAAAACTGGAGTCGGACCTAATGGGCCATCCAGGAAGCATCTGTAGCGCCCGCCTCTGTCAGAGCATGGTCTGGTCTCCCCACCTCTAAAGAGCATCCGTGGCCAGATGCCGTGCTTAGTGCAAGATGGAAGCACATTTATTGTGCTATGATCAGCAATTACTTCCATTAACTAATGAAAAATAAGCGGAAAGCCCCAAAGAGAGTCAAGTTGCTCCATGAACTAAACCCTTCTTCTGGGTCTTCAAGGTGAGTTAAAATTTCTCTTCACTGAGATCACCCACCCAGTGTGTGTTTGCTCCAAGCCAGGAGCACCGCTATTCTGTGTATTTATAAATCAGTGGCTCGGCTCTTACTCTGTCTAGAAAACTAAGACGTATTCGTGTGCGTGGGTCCTGCTGGGTCCATACTGCGAGGCCAGATGCGGCCTGGCTTCGGCTTCAAGGACCAGAGGTCTGAGGCTCTTTCCCCCCAAAGCTCCCAGATTCTGCCCCTCCTCCCCGCACTTTTCTAGATCCCCCCATCCACTCTAAACACGGCAGCTTGAAGCCATGCTGTAAAGCACCCCAATGTCATATTTGTAGCAGGTGCATGATATTAACCTCTCTCCACTTCTAATGTGAAAACTCTCCTTTTGGTGCAGTGCGCAAAGCTCACCCCAACACGCTGTCTTTGCTCACGCCCAGGTCCCCAAACTAGCTGTGCTATTCGAACCTCAGGGCATTTTAAAGCTGAAAATAATTCGCAGTTTTATACTGTGCCCTTAATCGTTTCCCTGTGCCTTCCTCTGCTTGCTTCTTCTCTATTTATTATCACATCAGTCAGGCTTAGATGACACACCTATAATTTTCATCACTTTCTTCTGCCCAGGATGTGAATCATGATGAAAAGTCCCTGGATATCATGCCAATACTTAAATTATTGATGCCACCACAAGAGTGCCTTTAAAATCTTTGTCTGTTTCTCCTTAACAGATTTTCAGAGTGGAGGAAGATTGCCCCAGCTCTCCTCCTGAATAACTCGATGCAGAGAGTTGTTTTTGTTGGGACTGTCTTGCCTTCAGGTGCTTAAACACACGGAATAAATAAGTACCAAGTACAGCGGTCAGATGGGCTTCCCAGGTGGCTCAGTGGTCAAGACTGCTCCTGCCAGTGCAGAAGATGCAAGACACATGGGTTCAAACCCTGGGTCAGGAAGATCTCCTAGAGAAGGAAATGGCACCCACTCCAGTATTCTCATGTGGGAAATCCCTGGACAGAGGAGCCTGGCGGGCTACAGTCCATGGGGTCACAAAGAGCAGGACACAATTGAGTGACTAAGCACGCACACACGGAATCCAGATGGTGTTATGGGGCTTGTTCATTGAAGGAGGGTGGCCTGTATTTATCCAGGGTCCCAGAAGCAGTGCAAGGAAAGAGAGGACTCCAAGCTTCCTGACTCCCAGCCTCCCAACATACTCGAAGGATGTGCCCTGTGTGCCCCAAAAGGCACACACTTCAAAAATAATAGGCAAAAAGTTGTGGTTCTTTGCCTAAAATGGCCTGGTCAATTATTCAAGTCATTGCAGGGCCCCAGTATCCAGTCAACCAGGATTGTTGCTAGCATCCTTTCTGGAGGGAACCTATCAGAGATGGTTTTGACACTAGTGACCACCACCTCGGGCCAGATCGGGGTCCCTGCAGCTCAGAGGGGCGGGCTCATGCAGGGCACAGGTGCCTGAGAAGCAAGGGGAATCCCTGGGCTCCTGGGCGGGCACTCAGACTGAGCACAGGAGCACCTGGAAAAGTCAAAGCGAAGTCATTCAGCCCATCCTTACTACACACTGTCCTCAGCATCTCTCTTTTGAAACGTTATCCTGGAATGAACACGGAACATGAGCTCTGTCCTCTTTTTTTTTAAATTGAAGCATAGTTGATTTACAATGTTGCGTTAGTTTCTGCTGTATGGTAAAGTGATTCAGTTGTACATGTTTATATATCCATATAAGGGATTCCAGGTGGCTCAGTGGTAAAGAATCTGCTTGCCAACGCAGGAGACATGCGCTCAAACCCTGGATCAGGAAGATCCCCTGAAGCAGGAAATAGCAACCCCCTCCAGTATTCTCTCCTGGGAAATCCCATGGACAGAGGAGCCTGGCGGGCTACAGCCCATGGGGTCAACTTAGCGACTAAACAGCAATGCGCACACATGCACACACACACGTGTGTGAAAGTGAAAGCGTTAGTTGCTCAGTCGTGTCCAACTCTTTGTGACCCCGTGGAAGCAGCCCGCCAGGCTCCTTTGTCCATGGGATTCTCCAGGCAAGAATCTCCGAGCTCCACCCTCTTAACAAAAGTCAGTGTGTCGTGGATCTCTGTTGACTCCAGGCACCGTGGTGGACTAAGCTCTCTAGAGCTTACTCGTCTTGCTTGGATGAAACTTTATGCCCTTTGATTCCTGACTCTTTGCTAATGGATTTGGGTGATATGTTTTACCCTATGTCCTTAATTTAGAGCTGAAGAAAATGAGGCTCAAAACAGAGAAGTAATCTGCCAATCAGTTCATTGGCAGAAATGGGACTAATACACAAATATGAATCCCCCCCTCCCAACTCCAGGCTTTCTCCAGTGCCCAGAGTAAGGTGGTCCAAGCTCACATGTATCGGCAGGTGAGCTTTCTTATATGTGGAAAGAAATGAGATCCTATTAGATTCAAGATGATTTATTAAGCACTAAGGGAAGTGCCTACCAAACTCTCTTTGAAATTGTTGCCTCTTATTTAGGAAAAAAGGTGAGCTGTTTTAATGGTAACAAGTCCAGTGTAATTCATAGGGTACTTTTAAAAATACCTGTCAGTTTTGACATAGGAAATAGAAAAAACAAAATTTCTCCATTTCTCCATGGTGGTAGTGGTGATTTAGTCTCTTAAGCCGTATATGACTCTTGTGACCCCAGGGACTATAGCCCACCAGGCTCCTCTGTCCATGGGGTTCTCCAGGCAAGAATACTGGTGCGTGTTGCCATTCCTTTCACTAGGGGATCTTCCCAATCCAAGGGTGGAACTCACGTCTCCTCCACTGCCAACAGATTCTTTACCACTGAGCCACCAGAGAAGCCCCCTTTTTCTACATATCTGCATACGGCATATGTATATGTTCAAATTGGTATTTGTGGGTTTTTTTGTTTTTTTTTTTTTATCGATACGTTCATGAAAAAAGTCAGGGTAATAAATTCTGGTAATCAAGTAACATGAAATTGGGGGATGGCTTTTTTTCTTCATTTAGCCTTATATAATTTCCATTTTGAGAGTTACTCACTGTCTTAAAAATTTTTTAAAAAGAAAAACTCATTGTCAACCAGACAAAAACTATTCTTTGTTTCTGCCTAAGTTATAAATATGTCAACCTGTTTTTACCACAACTTATTGCAAAACAGCTGACTATATTAACAAACATGTAAATCTAATATTATTTCTTTTTTTCAGTTGTGGCGCACTGGCTTCGTTGCCCTGTGGCATGTGGAATCTTCCCGGATGAGGAATCAAACCTGTGTCCCATGCATTGGCAGGCGGATTCTGTATCCCTGGACCACCAGGAGTTGGCAGATGCTCTGGCCTACTGCCATGAAAAGAAGGTGATTCACTGCTGCTGGGGCTCATGGGTGAGGTGAAGGTGCAGACTTTGGCTGGTCTGTGCACACACCCTCTCTAAGGAGAAGGACGATGTGTGGGACGCTGGACTACTTGCCCCCAGAAATGGTCAAGGGGGAAGCAAACAATGAGAAGGTGGATCTATGGTGCCGAGGGGTGCTCTGCTAGGAGCCTCTGGTGGGAAATCCACTCTTTGAGGGCACTTCCATAGTGAGACCTACAGACGCATCCTCAAGGTGGATGTAAGATTTTCTGCATCAGTACCTTTGGGGACTCGGGACCTGATCTCCAGGCTTCTCAGATACCAGCCCTAGGAGTGGCTGCCCTTGGCCCAGGTCTTGGAGCAGCCATGGGTCCGGGCTCAGTCTCGGAGGGTGCTGCCCCCGCTGCTCAAATGGCTTCCTTAGCCCTGCCCACCCTATTCCTTGGTGATTGCTTGTGGAACGCCTTGGCTCTGGTATCGCATCTGTCTTTTGTTTCTTTGCTTCTGAGATGCATCATGCTAGTTAATAAGGGCTTCCCTTGTGGCTCAGTTGGTAAAGAATTCACCTGCAGTATGGGAGACCTGTGTTCAATCCCTGGGGTGGGAAGATCCCCTGGAGAAGGGAAAGGCTACTCACTCCAGTATTCTGGCCTGGAGAATTCCATGGACTGTTTAGTCCATGGGGTCACAAAGAGTCAGACATGACTGAGTGACTTTTAGATTACGTCTTTTCAGGTAGAGACACATCAACCAGATTGATTACCTTTGTGTCTATCACACACTGCAAAATCTGATGCTTAGCCTTCAAAGCGGGAGCACCAGGAGAGAGAAACTGTCTGGACCAGGCTGCTTCCTCTGCATTAAAATCTTCCTTTTCAACAACCCATGTGATGTAACCATTGACTCCAGATGGTCTGCCTACAGAATGCCGTTGATCTCCCGAGCATTAGCAAGCAGGTGACAATACTGAATAAACTGAAATCTCTAGATTTCAGATGAAAAGAATGTCATCAGGAGTACGGTGTGCAAGACAGATGTGACATGGGTTTTGAAAAATAAACATCCGACAAGTACTCATGCATGAAAAATTTGTAAATAAAAGAACCTCACATATCCTCAGCTTAAATAGTCATTGTAACAGCTGTTTTTAAAAAACATCTTGGTGGATTAGAAATGCAGAATCCTCTTTACTTGGCAAGAACTGTTTGCAACAACGCTTCTTTGAGGACAGAGTCTAGGATTTTAACAGTCTGCGTGTTAGGAGGTCAACTATCACTGTGGGGTCAGCAAAGGACTTCTGGTATTTTGAATATATTGGCTTAATTTGGAAGAAAGGTTATGTCAGCATTTTCTCTAAGGGGTTTTGAAGGTTTAGCTTAGAGAGTCTATACTCAATTTTGCCCAGCAATGGGGTTATAGTGGAGAAATGTAACCCTCAGTATATTTTTAAAGTCAACATTTGTTATTAAGAGTAACACTTTCCAAGTTATAATAATGTTCAAAGGCATTATTTATTTATTCCTTGGGTGATGATGGAGCAACTTCTGTATGTCATGTGCTGGCCAGTGAGTAGCCTGTAGAGATGGGTAAGATGTGGCCATTTGCCCTCAAGGAACTCAGAATTTAATGGCAAAAACAGACCTTGAATGAATGATGCCCCTGCTGTAGTGGAGTCCAAGTGTCAAAGGGCACAGAGAAGAGAGCTGTTTATGTGGGAGAATTAGGACATACAGGTGTCTACATATAACATCTTTTAGAAGGTTATCAGTCAGGGAAAGCACAGTTCGTATGGTCCCCTGAAAATCAAGCAGCAGTATGTGGAGGTGGAGTGGCTTCAGCGTAGTCATAGGCAGAGAAGTGAATAAAAGACAAGAAAAAGCAAAAGCCTGGAGGAAAGGGACACGCTGTGGGACACCCTAGAGAGGAGAGCGAGTGGTGAGACCCAGGGAAAGCTGGAATGTGGAGAGACTCACGCAGAAGGCTGGGGATGAGCAGAGGAGAGCTGGGCAGTCTGTGTCCATGCTTCTGTTTCTTCGGAAAGAAGGCAGCAGGCTCGCCCTCGGCTGGCAACTGGAGATCAGTAGAGGGATAATCATACAGAAAAGCGAGTCTGGGGAGTGAGTGAGAAAGGCGCTCTGAGAGATACGGGGTAACGGAGACCCTGGGAAGTCATGTGGTATGGAGAAAATGTGAAGTCAGACCACCTGTGGGACGGTCCCAGTGACGCCCACGTTCTGCTCAGTGGACACGGTTCCTGTCTTTCGTATCAGAAGCATTCCACATTTCTGACTCCGCCTTTCTCGAAATCTTTCTCCTTCCATGAAAGCGTCCTGTGACCTCGAGGCCCACTCCTTCTCAGTGTGTTGCTCCACTGCACAGTCTCTGAAATACTGAAGTTGCTTAGAGTTTGGTACTCTCTAGGAGTGTGTGAACACACACACTAAGTCACTTCAGTCGTGTCGGACTCTGCGACCCTGTGGACTGTCATCCGTGAGACTCCTCTGCCCACGGGATTCTCCAGGCAAGAATACTGGAGTGTTGCTGTGCCCGCCTCCGGGGATCTTCCCGACCCAGGGGTCGAACCCGAGTCTCTTAAGTCTCCTCCGTAGGCCGCGGGGTTCTTTACCACCAGCGCCACCAGGGAAGCTCATAGACTCCGTATTCCACATGCAATTCTCTGAAAGCTACAGCTTCAGGCAAAAAGCCTCCTGAATGGCCTTCCTGACTTATCTCATTCAAACCAAGTTATGTCACTCCTCTGCGGATAAGAAAACAAACACCCATGACTTCCTGATGTGTAGAAAACCCTGATCTTTTTCTGAGCTTTCAACCTCCTGCATCTGTCCCAACACGGCCTTCTCAGGCTCATCTCAGAAAATACCCCCACCCTCCAGTACCCTTAGACCCCAGAGGCCTTTAAGTTCTTCCAAGCTTTGCCACCAAGATCTTGGCTTTCTGTGCCCACTGAAGCGACATGAAAAACACGGAGACAGAGTTTGGAGGAAATAGGAAGGTGGCTTTAATCCTCAGCCGGCAGAGAGGGGAACACAGTAGGTCCGTGCCTCAAGAGCTGTGCCCCGTGCTCCATGCAAAGTCTCAGGCCTTATACAAGGCGAGGGCTTGCAGTCTGGGCCCGTGATGAAGACCAGAGGTGCTAGCATCTTCATTTCTTCCTCTTTCATTCTTTCAGAAACACTCACAAGCTGGCGTCAGGGAGCCTCTGGCAGTCGCCCAGTCATTGGGTCCGTTGTCTTTTGTGCCTTGCACTGAGTGAGGCCTTTTTTCTGTAATATAAAAAGAAAAAACCTAGGAGCAGGGGTCTTTGAAGAGAGTGCTGTCAAGGTGAGCAGCACATACACGATGCAATTAGCACAGAGTCAAAGGATAATAGGTCCAACTTGTAGCTCATGCAGAGTTAGGCAAGTTTAGTTACAGACTACAGATTAGGAAAAGTGAAAGTGAAAAATCCAGGAAGGATCAGGCCTACTCACTGTTCTCTTTATCGTCTTCATTCTCAGGAAAGAAAAGGAAAACTCATTGTTCTATTTTTCCTTTTCACTGCAACACAAGGTACCATTTGAGTAGCCACCCGAAAGCCTTTCCACACCTGAGCTTTCTGCCTAGGACGCTCTTCCCTCTGCCTGCCTGCCTCACTTCTGTGCAATACAGATGATGCAGCTCTCAGCTCACGGTGCTCTCTTGACAGCATCTTCTCTAACATGAACTCTATAAACGAGACCTTTCCTTTATTTTTTCTATGATTATCTCTCATCTGTGCAATGACTTGCTTCTCTCTCCCAAGAGGTTGTCAGAAACGTTATGTTTTGCTCACCGCTGAAGCTCCCGTCACAGCACACAATTCCTGGCACAGAGTGAGTGCCCAGGCATATTTTAAAGGAGAAAAAGAGGGAGAGAAAGAGAGATGGGAAAAGGAAAGATGAAAAGAAAGAACCAGACAAATATTTTAGGTCAAATAAGTTTGGCTCTGATCAAACAAGTTGAGGGACTAGGGAGTCCCGATGAGTCAAAGCTGTCTGCTCAGTTGCTTAGTCGTGTCCAACTCTGTGTGACCCCATGCATGGACTATAGCCCACCAGGCTCCTCTGTCCATGGGATTCTCCAGGCAAGAGTACTGGAGTGGGTTGCCCTGCCCTCCTCCAGGGGATCTTCCTGACCCACGGATTGAACCTGGGTCTCCTGCATCGCAGGCAGTTTCTTTACCACTGAGCCACCTGGGAAGCCCAATGAGCCAAAGTTGGAAAGAGATTAAAGTAAGTAAAAGAAAAGATAAGGAGACTTACAGGAGTAAGAGATATTTTCCTTCATGGATGGGGGTTCTTCATTATTCACTAGACTTGATTATTTGAGGATCTTGCAGAATTCCTGGTTAACCTGGTAAACAATTGACTTCCAGAAAGGTATGGAACTAAAATTAAATGATGTGCACATTTTATTTATCCTTGTTTAGAGGGAGCAAGATTATTTTAGTTTTACATTTTCCTGAGGGATGTTACTAAGTCACCAAGCATTGAACAATGGGACTGTAGAAACAAAGCATGTTTGTTCATGATGGTGAAGTGTGTGGCCCAGAAAAGAGTATCCCAGTTTGCTTGATGAAGACTCTCAGATGAGTTGTCTGGGCCAGGTTGATAGCTACACCCTGCAGTCCGAACCCAGGCAGCATCACCTCTTGAAATAATTCTTTAAGCTTGTCTGCCATCTAATCTGGCAGTTTATTAGAGATGGAATTCAAGGGACTTCAATGGCTCTGAAGATAAGAGAAAGGAAGAAAAGAAGCAAGTGAGAGCGAGTAGGGACAGTTCAAGGCTTTAATGATGTCTAATTTCTGTTTCAGGGCTTCCCCAGTGGCTCGGTGGTAAGGAGCCGGCCTGTCAAGGCAGGAGATGTATGCTCGATCCCTGGTTCAGGAAGATCCCCTGGAGAAGGGAATGGTTACCCACTCCAGTATCCTTGCCTTAGAAATTCCATGGACAGAGGAGCCTGATGAGCTACAGTGCATGGGGTCTCAAAGAGTCAAATATGACTTAGAAACTAAACAACAACAACAATTTCTGTTTCACCATGAAAATGATGGAAAAACAAGATTTGACACCTTGTGATCAGACAGTGGATAGTGCTTAGCCTAAAGTTTTTCTTATTTCTACAAGGTGAAATATGTGATTTCTCACTTCATCCGTCTCTTCTTTCCATCATGGACTAGATTCTCCAACACGATTTTCTTCCTTATTGACTCACCTATGGGAGGGCTGTCATCCAGAGTGACAGCAACAAAGTATATGCTGTTCCATCCCGGTTCTAATGTCTTATTAGCATTTAGCTATCATTAATGCAGCCACAGCTATTTTCTCCCTCCCACTTAAAGGAAGTCTGAAAGTCAGGTAAAGGCTGACATTTCAGGCAGATGTGTTGCCCAAAATAAAGTCTGATTCTCCGAGTCACATTATCAGATCGGGTTCATTAAGACCTCTCTGTTACCAAGAAGAAGGGAGGGAAGAAGGGGGCGGGGGGGATATGACAACATCTCATGCAATTTCTTCTCAGACTTGGGATTTGGGGAACAGGAAGCTCTTGTCATGTTAAATAAGAGATATCTTCAAGTAAAAAAAAAAAGCAGAGAAAAATAAAGATGGAATAATTTTGGAATCAAGCTTATCTTCACATCTTAAATAAGCTTTTAAACTCACTGGCACACCACAGTTTACACCCACTGACATGTCACTGCCCACATTTCTCTGCATTTTTTATTTTTAAGAGCAGATTTAAGAAGCCACAACTTACGAAAGTAGCAACTAAAAAGTTTATTATATTTTTATTTCTGTGTCAGTGATGATGTTTTATTTTTAAGACCAATAGATCATTTAAAATAAAGTATTGTAAAAATAGAAACTTAGAATTAACCTGTATAGGTATGGAATAGTTTGAGCATGGTTTTGCCTAAGTTTTTCTGTATGTCTGTGTGCCTGAAAAAGAAATAGAGACAGAGACTGAGATTAGATGAACTTACACTTTTAGTCACTCAGTCATGCATATCTGGCTCTTTGCAACTCCATGGACTGCAGCACGCCAAGGTTCCCTGTCCTTCACTGTCTCCCAGAGTTTGCTCAAACTCATGTCCATTGAGTTGGTGATACCATCCACCCATCTCATCCTCTGTTGCCCGCTTTTCCTCCTGCCCTCATTCTTTCTCAGCATCAGGGTCTTCTCCAATGAGTTGGCTCTTCGTATTACATGACCAAAGTATTGGAGCTTCAGATTCAGCATCAGTCCTTTAAATGAATACTCAGGGTTGATTTCCTTTAGAATTGACTGGTTTGACCTTGCCGTCCAAGGGGCTCTCAAGATTGGTGCCAAAACTATGCTCAGAGGTCTTGAATATGTAGCACTGGCACAGAATAAGATTTCACAGAATATTAATTTTTTATATTAAAAATTTTATTTGGCATTACTAAAAATAATTATTCTTTAGTAATCCAGAAAAACTACTTTTCTCCTTAAAGTGTTTTTCTTTGCTACTTTATTATGTAGTCTAATAGTCAGTCTGAAGAAGGCAATGGCACCCCACTCCAGTACTCCTGCCTAGAAAATCCCATGGACGGAGGAGCCTGGTAGGCTGCAGTCCATGGGGTCGCTGAGGGTCAGACACCACTGAGCGACTTTATTTTCACTTTCCACTTTCCACTTTCATGCATTGGAGAAGGAAATGGCAACCCACTCCAGTGTTCTTGCCTGGAGAATCCCAGGGACGGGGGAGCTTGGTGGGCTGCCGGCTATGGGGTCGCACAGAGTCGGACACGACTGAAGTGACTTAGCAGCAATAGTCAGTCTAATATCTGGGTTCTTACCATGTTAACAGACACTGTGCTTAACTGTGGGGATAAAAAGAGGAACAAGCAGCTCTGATCCCTCGGTGCCAACTGGGTGACAGGGAAGCGGGTTTCAGTGAGGACAATGGGGGGTGGTAAAGGCACTCCTGTGACATCCAGTGGGCTGAAGAAGGATCATGGAAAAAGAACCTTGAGTTGGACTTGAAAAGTGGATAGGCGCTTTCCAGGGAGGCAGGAAGAGGAGTGTGTTCCATTCAGAAGACCCAACTTGTGGAAAAATCCCAAGTGGAGAAAAGTGTGGTGCTCACAGAGAATCAGGCTTCAAGCTCAAGAAGCACTGGGGAAAATTGCAGACAAAGAGCTAAAGGATGTTTATCCTGTGCTAAAGTGTCTTGTGCCCCTGGTGGCTCATGGTAAAGAATCTGCCTGCCAATGTAGGAGACAGGACACGTGGGTTTGATCCCTGGGTCAGGAAGATCCCCTGAAGGAGGAAATGTCAACCCAGTCCAGTATTCCTGCTGGGACCATCCCAAGGACAGAGGAGCCTAGTGGGTTACAGTTCATAGGGTCGAAAAGAGTTGGACACGACTGAGCAAGCAGTACTGAAACAGTCTGGCGAGAATGGGGATGGCTTGATCCAGTTCCTTATCAAAAAAATGAGCAATTAGAAATGAAACTGCAGTGGGAAAAAGATTGAAAACAAGAAATTAGAGAAAGACACGGACTTCTGATTCAAAATGGAATTACTCCATTCTCCCCAATGCTGACAAAGTGGCAAAAAAGATAAAAACTTACATAAATGTATAGTAGCACTGGAAATCTTGCAGTGATTCTAGTCAGAATATCAGTATAGGTTTTAATTTCTGGATCTTTAAAGTGTGACATATATGGTTAAATACCTGCCTAAGATTCACCTGGGCCTCCCCGGGTGGCTCAGTGATAAAGAATTCACCTGCAACGCAGGAGACACAGGTTCAATCTCTGCGTCAGGGAGATCCCCTGGAAGAGGAAATGGCAACATTCCAGTATTCTTGAATAGAGGGCCCTGGGGCCTATAGACCATGGTGTCGCAAAAGAATCGGACTCAACTTAGCAACTAAACAACAAAATCAGTCTAAGCGGGGAAATGGGACTGGTTTGTTTTTTTTTGTTGTTGGGTTTTTTTTTTTTTATGTTTCAACAAAGAGAGTTTAATAGAAAAAAGGGAATTAGACACACATAGATGATGCGGCCATGGAGAGAGGAATTTGATAGCACCCTGCAGTGAGAGCCAGCTGCTGCTGGGCACGTGGGCAGAAGTGAGAACCCAAACGTGCCTCCGCAGGGGAGCTGGAGATACAGGACACGGAACCAGGTGGAATTTACACAAGAGGTTAAGATGGGGGGTTGTTCTCTCACATTGCCCACCTCCAGCACCTTAGAAAGGATTTGGGCTTCTCACTATGTCCTCCTGTGACTTTTCCTCAGTGCCTGGGCACAGGGGTTGGGTAGACGGGACGTGGAAACAGAGAGATGCAAACTCTCTGGGGTCTCTTCTTATCAGATCAGATCAGATCAATCGCTTAGTTGTGTCCGACTCTTTGCGACCCCATGAATCGCAGCACGCCAGGCCTCCCTGTCCATCACCAACTCCCGGAGTTCACTCAGACTCACGTCCATCGAGTCAGTGATGCCATCCAGCCATCTCATCCTCTGTCATCCCCTTCTCCTCCTGCCCCCAATCCCTCCCAGCATCAGAGTCTTTTCCAATGAGTCAACCAGGCATCATCCTTTTGACCTCCTTTAAAGTCACAGACTTCCTCAGGGGCCCTTCTCCAAATACAGCCACAATGAGTATTAATACCCTATGTATTTTGAGGAGACACAAACATTCAATACATAACACAGTTAAAGGAAAAGCAGTGTTCCCCAACCAATTCAGAAGGTATCTAACTTAGAAAGTCAGATGCCAAAAGTAATTTCGGTTTTGCCTTGTTGAACTTTACCATTTGATATTGGAACACATTCTTAAATAAATGTGGTTATGATATTAAAAAGAAAAGAAATTCAGATACCCAAACCATCCAATTAATTAGAGCGTAGTAACTCCAGGATTACAATAAAAGATTACTGCAGGAAAGTTTATCTCAGCATTGTTCAGCATTAGGAACTTTACAACTCTAAGCTGTGATAAAATCATGCTTATGTTTCCTCAAATAGAAATGTTCTTAGTCTTTAGACAATGACAGAGATTCGGATTTGCAGATAAACAAGGGAAGTAAGGTTTCTCGGCGCCTTGGTGACTGCACTGCATTTGCCTTGGAGTTGCCAAGTTGTTTAAGGTGAGTGTCCTAGGTAATCGGTGCTTCACTGAAGGCATTTGTCCCCTCAGTCAAGACACTTCATTTCTGCTGACGTTACTCACGGGTAAATGCTTTAATCTGTTATCAGCTCTTGGCGAATATTGTTCCACTTAAATTGCACTTATTCGTATAAGTAATGGATTTGGTGGCTTGGCATATTAGCTATTAAGCAAGAATCTGCAATTTCTAATAAAAGAAGGTAA
Source organism: Bos indicus x Bos taurus (assembly GCF_003369695.1). Taxonomy (NCBI): domain Eukaryota; kingdom Metazoa; phylum Chordata; class Mammalia; order Artiodactyla; family Bovidae; genus Bos; species Bos indicus x Bos taurus. The sequence continues at coordinate 4,776,295 of NC_040099.1, read as the reverse complement.
AGGGCAGTTAATTACAGATTAAATAATCTAGCAGCAAATCACTTTACGTGGAATTTGGGATTTCTGTGTTAAAAATGGAACTTAGTGTTATACAGAAAGAGTCATTCTCAAGGTGATTGGGTTTTTTTTAATATACAATTTTTTTCCTCTCAAAGGTCACAGATCTTCATTTATTCTTTCTTTATCCCTGCAGGCAAATCCCTGATCCAGGCTTTAGTCATCTCTATCCTAGATTACTTTAGAACCTTCTGTACTACAAAACTAGCACTGGCTCTCAGGATTTTTTTTTTTTAATCATTTTTAAATGCTGCCTGTTTATTTTCTTTTTTCCATTAAATGCATTATTCAACTTTAAAACCCATGTCCCTTTTCCATGACAAATGCTACTTAAATCTGCTTGTTCACACTAATGTTATTTTTCTAAAAAGTGAACAAGAATTTTAATCTACCCATAAAATGTTCGATTTTTTTTTCCTATACCATCTTTTCACCCAAAATAAAATAGCATTTGGAAAACTGGAGAACACATAGATTCACTCATCTGTCTGTTAATTTATCCACTCAATACATCTTTATTAAGTGGTCACTAAGCTTCTGCACAGTGTTACAGGAAGGAAAAGTAGAATGCTGAACAAGACAGACATGAATCCTGTTCTCAGGGAAAGTACCATTTCCTCGGGAAGAACAGCTTCACAAATCACTGCAAGTGTATTGAGTGTGTAATAGAAAGTGTTATGGGTGTTTTGGGAGGATATCACAGACAAAGCTAACCTTCTTTAAGGTCTCTGCCTTGTCATCTAATGTGCATGAGTCAGGATGAATTATTTACACTTTCTAATGTTTAATTTTCTAATCCATAAATGAGATTAATGTTTTACAGTGTCCTAATGAGCAGTAAGTCATATATCCTGTGAAATCACCCATCTATGACTTGATAGATGGTAATAAAAATAACTAACATTGATTAAGTGAGCACTATATATCTGGCCTAGTTTTATATGTATTGAGTCATTTAATCCACAAAACAACCCTCTGAGTTTGGGTTACATACTGTCCTTTTCCCCTTCTATAAATCTACAAATTTACAGATGAGCGAACTTGGACACAGAGAGTTAAGGTGTTTATCTGAGTCCTCAGATAGAGGCAAGTGGCGGACGTGGGAATCATCAGTAGGCAGCCCAGCTCCCACCCACGCTGACAATCCCGCTGTCTGTCACCAGCGGCACTTGAATTCTCAGGGAGGCTGATTGCCGCCCCCAGGGCAGCTCTACTCAAGAAGCTGGACAGACTCAGTGATGATCAAGGTCAATGTGGGTCCTCAAGGGGTCCACAACTATCCAGGAGCAAGCAGTGTGATGGCTTAGTTGCCTGTCTTTAAAAGATACTCAGTGAAGTTTAGGTTTTTGGTCCCTTAAAAAAGAGACAGTAAGTTTATGCCTTTCTCTAGTGGGTTTCTTTGTCTGTTGTTCTGGTGGCTCTCACTGTGGAAATGAGAATCTGTTTATGCTGTAGATATCTTTTCATTCTGGGAGTGACATTCAAGATGAGGCTGAAATAGTACAAAAGCAGACATTTCAGCCTGAGGTGTTGTTTGGACAAAGAAGAGCTGTCACTGACCATCTTTGATTGGCGAGTAAGGGCAGGAAGCCGGGCTGCTTCCATGCTTAAGAACATTTTGGGCTGAAATCTTCATGGGACAGGTAAGAGCATGTGTATGGGCATCCTCTTAAGGCAGAATCACTGGCCGCGTGGGGTGCAGACTGCTTTGTAGGCACTGTCTGTGGGCAGGAGCCCTGCCGAGTGGACTTGCTCCGGGATGGGAACGCTCTCCATCTGCGCTGTGTAACCGCTTGTCAGATGTGGCCATTGAGCAGCTGAAACATGGCCAGTGGGATCAAAGAACTGATGACTTAAGCTGTATGTGTTTATTAATTTAAATAGATACATGTAGTAAATGGCTTCTGAACCACACAACGCAGTTCTAGACCAGAGGTTCCCAAGTTCCAAACTTTTCTGTGCTGGGAGACAGATGAAGAGAAGGGGATTGAGGAAGAACACCCTGGCCCCAGAAGCTGGAACCCAGCATCTGAAGGTGAAATAATATCAAGGCCAGCCTTCTCAAGCTTGTTCAGCTACAGTGTCCTTGGCATCTTGGTTTTTGTTTTTTCTTTTCACTGCAGCCTTAAGCCAAGAGAAGTCCTAACCATCTCACAGGTCCCATAGTCAGGTCCAAACAGTGCAGTTATGTTCACAGGACACTCAACAAATGTTCCTGTGCTTCCTTCAAATATGTATACTCTGCCAAGGTGCCCTGGAGAGTGGGCTGTAATGCCTGGAGAAAACTGTAAAGCTTTGCCAGGAGATCCCCGAGCACATGTTAACAGTTTCACAGAATATGAACATCGGATGCGATCACTGCAGGACCGTGTTGGGACAAAACTAAAACCAGGACACCCTGCTCCCATTTAAGTGAACAAGCATCTCTCCGTCATGACTGTACAAGTGTTATTACCTTGACACTGCCACTTCATTGCCCTTTTGTGCATGCTCAGTCAGTCACTTCAGTTGTGTCTGACTCTTTGCGACCCTGTGGACTGTAGCCCACCAGGCTCCTCTGGCCATAGGGACTCTCCCGGCAAGAATACTGAAGTGGGTTGCCATGCCCCACCACAGGGAATCTTCCCAACCCAGGGCTCGAATCTGTGTCTCCTGCATCTCCAGAATTAGCAGGTGGGTACTTTACCCTTACTGCCTCTTCTTCCTACATAAAAACTGTTAAGATGCTCAACCATTAGATCACCCCTGCTTTCTAGCAGCATCCAGTCCAAAATTAAATTAATTGCCTGACATTCTCCCCCAAAATCAAAACTTCAAACCAAATGACAAACCACCCCCACATGCTTCTTGAGCCACCCAGTGGTTGCTCATGGTGTGGGGCCAAGTTAACAGACCTAACTTTGGCTGCAAGTGGTTATCTCTGGACATGGATATATCAGGTTATATCCATCAGGTTATATATCAGGGTATATACCTGGTTATCTCTGGACATGGATATATCAGGATGGATTCTAAAATTTCATGTAACACGACAGTGTGGCCCACCTTGCCATGCAATGCAGTGGTATCCTGCAGCCTATAAGGATAAGTAGGAAGCCCTAGACATCATTCAAGGCATTAACCATTCACTATACCCCCATGTGATCCTGATTCATTCTCCAAGGAGACACGATGGAGCAAATGCAACAAGGAATTAATCTAAGGGTGATTTAACTCAGGAAATTATGGAGAATACAACAGGATTTGATGCTATAGAATGAGACTCTTTTCAGTTTGTAAAATTGCAACCTTGTGAAGTGGATTATCATTTCACTTTATGGTTTCAATTAAATAAAGGAAGTTTTCCTCTTTTGGATTCTGCTGGTCCCCAGTGATGTGTGCCATTCTTATCTACACGTGCTGGGTGAGTTTCAGAACCTTGGCACTAACGGGATTCTAGATCCCAGTTTTAAAAGAGATTGAACCACAAACAGGGTGTCAAATCTTATGCTTTTGATCTTATTTTGGATAGAATAACTTCCGTTTCCTCCCTTTCCTCCCCTTTGGGAAGATTCTCTTTGCAATGCCCCATTTTTATATACATTAAGGGAGAGGGTTTGGGGGGAGAATGGATACATGTATATGTATGGCTGAGTCCCTTTACTGGTTACCTAAAAGTACCACAGCGTTGTTAGTTGGCTATATTCCAATACAAAATAAAAAGTTTAAAGTTTGAAATTTTTTTAAAAAAAAAGATTATTCTGAGTCTTCTTTCTAGAAGGCCAGAACTTTTTCACAAATAGAGTTAGGGTGAAACTTGTCTGAAGGAAGCAAATGGAACAGTAAACAGGTTCATTAATAATAAATGCTGGAGAGGGTGTGGAGAAAAGGAACCCTCTTACACTGTTGGTGGGAGTGCAAACTAGTACAGCCACTATGGAGAACAGTGTGGAGATTCCTTAAAAAACTGGAAATAGAACTGCCTTATGATCCAGCAATCCCACTGCTGGGCATACACACTGAGGAAACCAGAAGGGAAAGAGACACGTGTACCCCAATGTTCATCGCAGCACTGTTTATAATAGCCAGGACATGGAAACAACCTAGATGTCCATCAGCAGATGAATGGATAAGAAATCGGTGGTACATATACACAATGGAGTATTACTCAGCCATTAAAAAGAATACATTTGAATCAGTTCTAATGAGGTGGATGAAACTGGAGCCTATTATACAGAGTGAAGTAAGCCAGAAAGAAAAACACCAATACAGTATACTAACGCATATATATGGAATTTAGAAAGATGGTAACAATAACCCAGTGTACGAGACAGCAAAAGAGACACTGATGTATAGAACAGTCTTATGGACTCTGTGGGAGAGGGAGAGGGTGGAAAGATTTGGGAGAATGGCATCGAAACATGTAAAATATCATGTAAGAAACGAGTTGCCAGTCCAGGTTTGATGCACGATACTGGATGCTTGGGGCTGGTGCACTGGGATGACCCAGGGGGATGGTATGGGGAGGGAGGAGGGAGGAGGGTTCAGGATGGGGAACACATGTATACCTGTGGTGGATTCATTTTGATATTTGGCAAAACTAATACAATTATGTAAAGTTTAAAAATAAAATAAAATTTAAAAATAAATAAATATTAGGATCTTTACATAAAATGTGAAAAATTCCATCTAAATGGACAACAGGAAAGAAATACAGACCATGTGAACAGATAAGCCACAACTATAAAGAGAGTAAGTGATGTTTTGCCTGCTGTGGTGCACTGCAAATTCAAATTGATTAGCCATATCCTGTCAAGAAAATGGATGGAACAGATCAATAAACTTTATGCATAGAATTGACTCAACTGGCATCATGGTGAAGGCACAGTTTGTTACAGAAACTTGCAAATGCCTGGGCCTCACAACAGAGCAATCAGTGGGACCCTAGATCATGTGTTAGTTGCTCAGCCATGTCCGACTCTTTGTGACCCCATGGATGCAGCCCACCAGGCTCCTCTGTCCATGGGATTCTCCAGGCAAGAATACTGGAGTGGACTGCCTTTCCCTTCTCCAGGGGATCTTCCCAACCCAGGGTCTGAACCCAGGTCTCCCACATTGCAGGCAGATTCTTTACCAGCTGAGCCACCAGGGAAGCCTACATCCACTTATAATTCTCTCTGGTCACAGGGATCTTTTGCTAAAACTGTATCAAAAAGGTAGATAATTCACTTCAGGCTAATGAGAAGTTAACTGTCATTCCATTAAGACATACCCAAATTAATTAGCCAAAAAAAAAAAAAAAATCACTTTCAACATTATAGTCATTTAAACCATCAAAACAAAAGGAATTATATGCTTAAACAAACAAAAAGTCATTCCTGACTGAATTCTCCAGAGTTTCTGACCATTCGTTCCACTGCCCCTGAGTCACAGAGATCATGTGGAGATCTCTCATCTAGCTAAAGATGCTGAAAAGCTCAAATAACACTTTGAGACCCAGGTGGACACATTTCTAAAGGGATTTAGAAGGTAAGTTTTACTAGTTAAGGTCCATAGGAATTCACGCTCAGCTAGAGAACTGAGTCTACAGAGTTTCATGCCTTTGGTCAAAGGGAAAGCTTGATTTGAGGAAGAAACGAGTTAGTTTCCTCCAGGACGCACCATTGACTGGTTTTCCTTGGACTCAGTGCTGCCTCTGATGGAGCCATGGTGAAGAACAAGCAACACTTCATTCAAAGTTATCTCTGCATCAGTGCTCAGCATTTTTTAATGCATGCACTACTAAAGGCCTGGTGTGCTACAGTCCATGGGGTGGCAAAGAGTTGGACATGACTGAGCGACTGAACTGAACTGAATAAGTGATGGGCCTCCCTGGTGGTAAAGATTCTGCCTGGCAATGCAAGAGACATGGGTTCAATCCCTGGGTGGGGAAGATCCCCTGGAGAAGGAAAAGGCAACCCACTCCAGTATTCTTGCCTGGGAAATCCCATGGACAGAGTAGCCTGATGGGCTACAGTCCATGGGGTCACAAACAGTAGGTTAGCGACTAAATAACAACAGAGAAGTTAAGCTGAGTCTTTTTTTCCCCAGCTACAATAGCCAACCTTCCTATTTGCAATTGGCTCAGAGGTTAAAGCATCTGCCTGCAATGTGGGAGACCTGGGTTCGATCCCTGGGTCAGGAAGATCCCCTGGAGAAGGAAATGGCAACCCACTCCAGTATTCTTGCCTGGAGAATCCCATGGAAGGAGGAACCTGGTGGGCTACAGTCCACCGGGTCGCAAAGAGTTGGACACGACTGAGAAACTTCACTTTCACTTTACACAAATAGAAGCTTCCTAATTTAAAAAAATTTAACTCATTTAAATGTTTTGGAAAGTGCTAAGAAAAATTGTATGACCGTCACTGGAAATTAATTCAAAGAAAATAATAATCAGAAATGTCTTTCTCTCAACATTCCAGAAATGCCCCACAGATCCAAGGAGGACAGCAGTCTGTCCCATCTCAAGAGTAAAGATGGGTCAAAATGAATGTTACTTGTACTTAAGTTATTTATTTGGGAGGCAGGAACATAGACGAAGTATAAACAAAGTAAACTATTTGAAAAGACTCTTTAAACAATGTTACGAAGACAGGCTGGTTAAAGAAAAATCTCACATACTGCCCAAAATAAGCCAAAAAATGATTCAGCAAGTTTGATGCCAAGACTGTAAGTGACTTTATATAATTTGATGAAATTTAAATACAGTGGAAGGGTAAAGCTTTGTTACTCAACTGCCTATTTCAACATTTTAAAGTATTGAGTGAGAAAAAAAATGTCCACAATGACCTTGCTTAGGCGTTAATCTTGAGTGTCCTATTAAATTAATGGATGACTATTATTTATTTGCATTTGTAAAACAAATCCAACTCTGGAAAGGATTTGGCATCTTCATACCTTCCTCAGTGAAAATGAAGAAAAAGTATATAAGTTAATCAAATGACTGATTCTCACCAATCTGAATATTGTAGTCTATTCTCTTCTCTCCTTTCTCCTTCTCAAAGTCTGCCAACGTGAAGAAAGTGAGGGAACCAATGAACTGTATTCTTTTAAAATAATAATGGTGCTTCCCAGATGGCACAGTGGTAAAGAATTTTCTCACCAAGCAGGAGACTTGGGTTCGATCTCTGGGTAGAGAAGATCCCCTGGAGAAGGAAATGGCAACCCACTTCAGTATTCTTGCTGGAGAATCCCATGAACAGAGGAGTCCAGCAGGCTACAGTCCATGGGGTCAAAAAGAGTTGGACACAATCTAGCTACTGAGTACCAGCACATTTTTAAAAAATAATAATAGTAGGGACTTCCCTAATGGTCCAGTGGCTAAGACTGCCTGGTGCCCATACAGGAGTTCGATCCCTGGTCGGGGAACTGATGCTGCGTGCCACAACTAAGGCCTGGGGTAGCCAAATAAATAATAGCAACAGACAGACCACACTGGCAGGAACGTCCTTCCCCAAGCACCTTGGCTGGTAGGCTGTCCTTGGAGGGAACTGGGGAGAGGAAAGAGACATCATATAAAGAGGTTATTTTAAAACATTTATTCAACTAATATCTTATTTTTTACCAAGTCATGTGTTTATTGTTTAAAAAATAAAATTTAGATAGACAAAGAGAATAAGAGCAGGAAAGAAAGAGGAAGACACTCAGCAGCCATCCACCCAGAGAAAATCACTTCCATATGTGAAGATTTTTAAACACTGCCCATACTTTTTAATGACTTATATTTCTATTTAACAGTATGTTGTGACTACCCTGGGCTTTCCAGGTGACATTAGTGGTAAAGAACATGCCTGCCAATGCAGAAGATGTAAGGCACACAGGTTTGATCTCTGGATGGGGAAGATCTCCTGGAGGAGGGCGTGACAACCGACTCCAGGATTCTTGCCTGGAGAATCCCATGGACCGAGGAGCCTGGAAGGCTATAGTCCATGGGGTCACAGAGTCGGACACAACAGAAGCAACTTAGCAAGCATGCATGTGAGTATATTGCCAAGTCAGAAAATTTATTTCTATCCTTGCATGTTAATGAACACACTGTACAACTAGGCCATGATTTCTTCAACTCTCCATCTACTGTTAAACCCTTAGATTATTCCCATTTGGGGCTGTTGCAAAAAGACTGCATTGCTTGCTCTGTAGCTGCTTTATTATATGAACATTCTCAATTATTTCCTTGGGAGAGCTTCTTAAAAGTAAAGTTTCTAAGTCGAGGGGTACAGTGTTTTGATGAATATTGACAAACAACTTTCAGAAATTTTATGCAAATTTATATACCTACCAGGAGCATAGAGGTTTCCTCTATCTCCATAGACTGGTTGACATGTTTAGTATTCTTATTAATCTTCCCCATTTTGTAGGTAAAATTCATCTCTTACATTTCATTTGCATTTCTTAAAGGTCAGTCGGAACAATTGCATGTATTTATTAGCCACTGAGTTTAAAAGAATCCTACACCAAATATCTGACAACTGCCCTCTAATTGCAGGTAAACACACTAGCTCAGTTGGTAAAGAATCTGCTGCAATGCAGAAGACTCAAGTTCAATTCCTGGGTCCGGAAGATCCTCTAGAGAAGGAAATGGCAACCCACTCCAATAATCTCGCCTGGAGAATCCCATGAGCAGAGGAGCCTGGTGGGCTACAGTCCACGTGATCGCAGGAGTCGGACATGACTTAGCTACTAAACCTCCACCACCACCTCCACACTGAGGGTAATCTATTTCCCACCAAAGAATGAGAGAATAAAGAGTCTACCAATTTATTTGGCTTTCCTGTTGCTCAGATGATAAAGAGTTTGCCCACAGTGTGGGAGACATGGGTTGGGAAGAACCCCTGGAGAAGGGAATATCTACCCATTCCAGTATTCTTGTCTGGAGAATCCCATGGGCAGAGGAGCCTGGCAGGCTACACCCCACGGTATTACAGAGTTGGACATGACTGAGTGACTAACACCATTTTATTAGGTGATGAAATGATATTTCATTTTGGCAACAGAAACATAGAACCCTGCACAAATGTTTAGCAGTTTAAAGGGTATGTGAACAGATGAGGAAAATACAATTGTTCCCTTATATACATGTACCACATCTTCTATATATGTTGGTGGACATTTAGGTTGCTTCCACGTCTTGGCTATTGCAAACTGTGCTTCAGTGAACACTGGGGTGCTTTTATCTTTTGGAATTATGGTTTGTAGGGTATACGCCCAGGAGTGGCACTGCTGCATCATGCGGTAGTTCTGATGCTGGAGTGCCAGTCCTTTGGCCACTTGAGGGGAAGAGGCCACACTGGAAAAGACTGAAGGCAAAGTGAGAAGGGAGGCAGAGGATGAAATGGTTGGCTGGTCACCAACTCAATGGACATGAATTTCAGCAAATTCCGGAAGATAGCAGAGGTCAGAGCAGCCTGGCATGTTGCTGTCCATGGGGTCACAAAGAGGCAGACACAACTTAGCGACTGAACAACCACCAGGGTATTTCTGTTTAGTTTTTAAGGAATCACCATACTGTTCTCCATAGAGGCTGTTTCGATGTGCACAGCAGAAACTATCTCAACGTTGTTAAGCAACTATACTCCACCCAAATTTTTTAAAAAAATACAATCATTCTCCCTATTAAATGGGCTTACAAATTGAAAGTCGGTGAAATGCTGATCCAACCAGGAGAGCAGCTGACAGACTGGGTCTTTCCAGCCTAGTGATACTCCAGGTACACCTGCTGGATATCTGGAGAAGCTGAATTATTCTCTCGGGCTTCCCCCATGGCTCAGCGGGAACTGGCACCTCCTTGTAGGATTCTTAACCACTTCTTAACCAAGCAAGGAAGAGTGGCAGATCAAGAGCAAAATAGCACATCCTCTGTGCTACGGAGACTGGAATGTGGGTGCCGCTTGCAGGACCTGGTGCCTGACATGCCTGAGTCCCGAGGGAGTTAAGCAGAAAGCAAAGGCCCGGCTGGGGGAGGCTCACCCCAGCAGGTCCTGCATAAAGAGCTTTAAGGCCACCCCAGTCCCTCGAGGTGCAGGACCGGCAGGGGCAGCCCAGCTGAAATGAAATCAGATGACTAGAAAAAAATAAAACAGACCAAATAAATTGTCCCCCAAATAAAAAGGGGGCTAAAGTCAAAATTATTCCTTTACAGTTTGTTTAATTAGTAACGGGTTAGACCTATAGAATTTTTATACATCTAGAAATTATTCAACTGGGCGAAAATAAACACATTCTTTCTTAAGCATCTCCTAGCGGGTCTTTGGGCTTTCCAGGTGGTGCTAGAGGTAAAGAACCCACCCGCCAATGCAAGAGAGATAAGAGACGCAGGTTCGATCCCTGGGTCGGGAAGATTCCCCAGGAGGAGGGCATGGCAATCCACTTCAGTAATCTTTCCTAGAGGATCCCAAGGACAGAGGAGCCTGGTGGGCTACAGTTCATGGGGTCACAAAGAGTTGGACGCAACTGAAGTGACTTAGTATTCACACACGCAGCAGATGTTTGTCATCTGTGTATTCAGTGAAATTATAATAACCAGGAAGAGAAAGATGATACATGAAAATAAACCTGTGCCCTGGCCTGAACTTTGGATGCACAGTCCCACAGGATGATCACAAAAGGGCCAGGTTGCCACTGTGGGTCTGCTTGCCTTTGTAGACATTGTCAGCAGTGCGAGTATCCAGGAGATCCTTTTGATCATTCTCTGGGTTCCCCCAGGATACAAAGATGGAAGGTTTCCCATATCAAGAAGCTTTAAAAATGTTGAGCTTGAGTGGAGCTAAATCTGATTCTCTGATAGCTTGGAAATCTATAAATTTTTGAAAAGTATGGTAGCTTACACTTTCATAACACTGTAATGATACAAATACTTTCACATGCATGAATTGCTGAAAGTACTGGGCTTTTTGAGTTGGAGAAATGTTGAGTCGTGGTGTTGCTACATGATTCAGCAAAGCCAAGGATTTATGGAAGAGTTAGGACTCAAACTCACACATTTTGATTCCTTCAGTCCGATTTTATTTTCTTTACATATTAGCCAGTTCACACTCAAGTTGAAATGCATTGTGTGATAGCTTTCAGTGTTTTCCCTTACCCTCTCCTTCTACCCTCAACCATTTAAAAAACCTATCACGGTGTTTGTTGAACACCCTAATTTTCTGACTGCTTAAAAGGCAACAATTTGCTTTTATCTAACCCCATTATTTGGAGGCAAAGAAATAAAACTTGACCTTCAGGAATTTTCTAAGATGACAAGTATAAAAGCTCCAATCTGCTACCTTTTTTCCTTTGCTTTTTTTTTTTTTTTTTTGGCATCCTTCTCAGAGGTAGACGAGTAGAGGCAAAATTACCGTGACTGTTGGCTATATCAGGTGGCTAATGGAAGGAATCAATTTCCAGGTAAGATTTACCTTATTGATGAATCCCAAAGATAAGAACATAGTCTTTATGATTAATATTTGCTGGGCACAATGTGTCATTTTTTTAATAACATACATTGCATTTGATTGGACTGAAACGAAATCCCTATCATTTAGCATCTCAGTAAAACATAAGGGCAGCCAGATTTGGAGAAGGAGAGATTTTATTTCTGTTTTAATAGAAATAGAATTCAATTTCTACTTTATAGACATCTCCTGGGACTTCATAAGAATGTAACAGTTACTATGAATCAATCTAAGGCAAACTTTTTAACTAAGACAATTTGATGGATGATGAATAAGGGAACAATTTTGGAGGGTCTTTTTGGACTTGGTGATGGACAGGGAAGCCTGGTGTGCTGCAGTCCGTGGGGTCACAAAGAGTTGGACACGACTGAGTGAATGAACTGAACTGAAGTGTATTGGTAATATTATGAGGTCAGTTTTAGGATGGGGATGATTCTAGAACATTCATAGCGAATTCTACATAGGTATTGAAAATACTGATCCAGCATTCAAAATAAAGATTTCAGAACTTCTCTGGCAGTCCAATGGTTAAGACTCCAGGCTTCCAATGCAGGGGGCATGGTTTTGAACCCTGGTCTGGGAACTAAGATCCCACATAAGCATATTGTGGCAAAAAAATAAAAGAAGAAAGAAATCTCAAGAGGAGAATAAAGTAGAATATATTCTGTATTTCTGTCACTGAGGTGATAGATGTATGTGAGATTTCCTAAGAATAGGGTAAAATAAAAAAAGGTAGCAGAGAATTGAATCTGGAAAAACATCAATGCTTAGAGACTGGAGGGAGACACAGCAACTGGTAATCGGGGAGAGGGAGGGAGAACGCAGTGGGACAGTCACAGAAGCCCAGGGAGGAGGAAGCGTGCCCGGGTGTTGAAGACGATGGAAAAGCTGAGGCCACAGTGAGTGAGCCTCGCCCACCGGCTTGGTGGAAGTCAGTATTACTGGGTCCCCGAGAAATGTCAGGATCTGCTGAGCAGTGGGACAGAGCCAGACAGCTGACATTGAAGAGTGAGTGGGAAGCAAAGAAAATTAGCTGCTGTAGAAAGCTGCTTCTTTCCAAAAGTTTAGCTATGATTAGATAGAGATGAGGTGATCGTATGACATTCAGGAAGAGTTATTTCTGTTTCATTTTGCTTTTAAAATAGAGCCTAAGCCATACTTCAATACTGATTGGAGGATCAAGAAGAGAGAGGGGAAAAGCTGAAAATAGGGAGGAAAGATAATCAACAAGGTGAGTTTATCTAAAAAGCATGAAGGGAGTCATTCCTAGAGCAAGGATTGGCCTCTACCATCTACCATGGAAGAGAGACAGATGAATGCTGGGACTTCCCTGGTGGTCTAGTAGTTAAGACCGCACTTCCAATGTAGGGGGTGCAGGTTCGATCCCTGGTCAGGGAACTTAGATCCCACATGCTGCGTGACATGACCGAAAAAAAAAATTTATATAAAGATGAGTGCCAAAAGATTTATATTTATCTATAGATACAGGAAAGCTGACGAAGTTCTTCTGGTAACTTCTATTTGCAAGGTTAAATGGCAAAAATGGTTATCTGCTGAGAGTCAGTGTGCAGTAGGGAGACTTGGAGTAGACTTCGTAAAATTTGAAATGACTATTTCAGAGAGAGGGATAAAGCATGCCAACCCAGGGAAGACAGAAGAAAGGCCAGGCAGTTCTGAGAGGATCCCTTGAGTTTAGTGGCTGTGAGTCACAGTAATCTCAATTTGCCAAACAGTGTAAATATAAACCCGATGTTCCTTAAGTGAAGGATTTTGATTACTAAGGACTGTAGAAGTTAGCAAGAGTTCACGACCTGGTGTTCAAGTGTTCAAGGAGGGATTTCTGAATTTGACAACGCTGGCCAAAACAAAAACAAAAACAGAACACCTGACAAATTGCAAGAGGTTCGAAGTTAACTCATTTTTGCATTGCTGACAAAATAACGTAAATGAAAATAAGTGCCAGTGCTCAAGTTTCGAGAAACCTCAGGAACAAAAGAAAACAGTACTTTCTAATACCACAGGGGACCCAGTTCAAACGACGGCATGAAAGCAGAGCCCTCATTACATAGACAGGTTGTGGTGGCTTAGTTGCTAAGTCGTGTCTGACACTTTCGCCTCTATGAACTGTAGGCTCCTCTGTCCATGGGCTTTCCCAGGCAAAAGCATTGGAGCGGGTTGCCATTCCCTTCTCCAGGGAATCTTCCCAGCATAGGGATCAAATCTGAATCTCCTGGATTGCAGACAGATTCTTTACCATCTGAGCCATATAAGGAATGCCTACGTAGACAGGTAGAAATAGAAAAAAAGACTTCTCTCTCCAAATGCAAGTGGGGCCATATACTTTTCCTCCACATTAACCTGGATTCTCTCTCCATTACCTGATTTCTCCAGGTTGTGACCTAAGAGCTCTGGCTGGGTAGGTGTGCAAAGCTTTCCGCACAATTCTGCTGTTCCACAAAATACACTCCCCCCACACTACTCTGCCTCTCCCCCCAGTTACTTTGAACGTAATTTTAGACAACGTATCATTTCACCCTTAAATACTATAGCTGCATCTCCAAAAGATGACTCCAAAATAACTACAAGATTATTATCTTCTCATAATTAATATTAACTACCTCCATACTATCCTTAAACATCTATGCAGTATTCAAATTTTCCCAACTGCAAAAAAAAAAATTTATATGGTTTCAGTTCACTGTTTGATATGTCTACTTTCAGTCTATATTATTCCCTTCTTGTTTGTGCTGGTTTATTACATTTGGTTTTGTTTTTGTTTGCAAATTATCATTGAAGATGCCAGATTGCTTGTTTTATAGAATTTCCTCCAGCCAAATTCTCTAGAATTTTTATCACTGTGGTTTCATTTAACATATCCCTCTGCTCTGTGTTTCCATTATATTGGTTGATTAGGACAGGCAATTGGCTAGACTGGGTTTGATTTGGGGTGAGGGAGCAGTAATACTTCATAGGGGCTTCCCAGGCGGCTCAGTGGTAAAGAATCCACCTGCAATGCAGGAGCCACAGGAGACATATGCCCAATCCCTGAGTCAGGAAGATCCCCTGGAAGAGGAAAGGGCAACCCACTCCAGTATTCTTGCCTGGAGAATCCCATGGAGAGAGGAGCCTGGAGGGCTACAGTCCATGGGGTCACAGAGTCAGACACGGCTGAGCAAACACACACACATACACACACTCACTCCATAGACAATGTAGGGTATACTCTTTGGTGGTCACACAAAGAGTGTGTGACCACAAAATGTGTGGGTTTTTTTGCTTTTCATGAGATTTATAGCTATTTACCACCATTACGTAGATTCATTACTTCTGAGTTAAGAGTTGGAAAAGCGTGGTATTCTACATCTGTCATTTCTTCTTCTTTAATTATGTAAATTCCATAAAAGAGAAAGCTTTGCTCATCAACCAACTATTGGCTTGCTCTGAAAAAAAAGTTCATCTAGAAAAGAACACACTTAATTTTCTTCAATCCACTGCAGTAATTATCTTTCCTGTTGGTCACTTCCAGTTGACACACGTCTGGGAGCGTTTGATAACCACCTTGACTTCTGACATAATAAGCTGTTCAGCCTCATTGTCATTTGGACTCAGAATTTGTCAATTTTCTCAGAACTTCTCCCTTTAAATTGAGAATGACAGAGGCAACCATGTGGTGTTACGAGTTAATAAACCTTTGACCACTGCTCTAACTTAATCGATCCTCTTTTTTTTTAATTGATTCTTTTCTAAACATTTTAGCCACATTTGATTTTCCCCCCTTTTAGCCCTTGCTTGCGACAGTACGATAGCTCTTCCCGAAGTACACAGACATCCCCTTCCCACCAAGAACGAGCGATGCAGTCAGGCTGATCCCACTGAGAAGGTTCGGGAAAAACACTCAAGACAGAGAGCAGTGACACAGCTTCTCAGAATAAACTTCTCCAGCTGTGCTCAGGAGTACATCATCCTTTTCAGTCATCTTCTGCTTTGAAGATGAAGTTTAGGGGTTACATCTTGGTATCTAGTTAAACTATTATTTTACTCACACCTCTCACCCACCTCTTTATGAAACTGTAGTCTCATCTGCAAACCACGAGGAAGCCCCACTGTGGAACTCTGCTCCACAGCCCCCACAGGAGCCCAGGGCCCAGTTGCTTAATGAAATGGAAAAGAATCAGCCAATCAAGAATTCTGAAACAACTGAAAAGGGTTTGACTTGCTGTTCCTTAGGCTGCATTTGTCTACAACGTCTAAACATTTTGTTGCGACTTGTGTGAGACTCTGAGAGTGCCAGGAAAACTAGAAAAGCTTTCACTATCTAAAAGAAATGCTTTCACTCTCTAAAGGCTTGCGTGTACACAGAAGACAATGCATAGGCTTAAAATAATAACAATTGTGTTTTAAACGAGAAGTGACAACAATCCATCCCCTTTGAATCAATGAAAACAAGTCTCCCTTCCCTGAGTTATTTCCTGCAGGTTCTCTCATTCTGATGAGTCTGTTTCCTGACACTAGGTTAGGACAGAAGTTTGTTTGAGAGATAAATGGATGATTGAGTCCTGAGAGTTATTTACTTGTTTAAATATAAAGTTAAAAGTTTTCATTAGAAGACAGCCTTATCAAGAACCTATTTCTCAATCATTAAAACCCACAGAGATCTTTTGTCTCTATTGAAACTTTCTCTGATCACTTCTGACATGCAAATTCCCCATCCACTGGGAATCACCACTTGGTCTTTATTTTGCTCACCTTCTTTGTGACTTTTAAACTTTCACCCTTCCTGAAGGGCCTTTAGAATTAACAGCACCACAGTTTCCTGAGTTTCTTTGTCCATCACCTACATAACAATCTCCTCCGCTTTGGTCCCCATGTCTGCCCCTCAGGCGGTTCGTGCTCACTCAGGTCCCCATCTCAGTCTCTCTTCTTCTTCATCCTGCAGATTGTGGGTCCTTTTTGACCCACACTGCTCTCCTTCCCCATTCTCTGTATCACTGAGTGATGCCTAATGTACCAGGCTGTTCACCCAGGAGGCAGTAGTCGCCTGAATCTCTCCTTCTCCCTAAAAGTCCCTTTAGCACATGTTTTCACCTTTACTTCCACAGCCGTTGGCTGAGAGCATCCCCGGGGCTGGCCTGCTGCAGCAGCTTCTTTCTTAGCTTCTCACGGCTCTTGGCATGACAGCCTCCAACCCAACGCTGCCCAGTCGAGCAACCACAAGTCACTTCAAGCTCTAATTAAATAAAATTAAAAATTCAGCTCCTCACACACGCTGGCCACAGGTGGCAAATGGTTCCTGCATTAGATAGCACTTAAGTAAGATATTTCCATTAACAGAGAACCTCCTGTTAGATGGAAGTTATGCTGTTTCAGTTATCCAGCCGGTACACACTCCGTGGATCACTAAACCAAACCCTCCTCCAATCACCTACCTCAAAGCGATCTCAGCATCCAGGAAGTTTTTTCTAACCCTCAGGGGGCATATGGGATGTCCCATCTCTGAGCATTTGTGACATTCTGGACTTCTTTTGATTATAAAGAGCAATAATCGTGTGTTTTCTTCCCCTGGGATGTAACCCTGAGGACAGGAATTAAGTCTGTATCTGAAGATGGTGATGGGTGCACTTAATTTTCCATGCAGTAAGTGGAGCTAGCAGCAAAGAACAAAACTGCCAATGCAGGCGACATAAGAGATGCAGGTTTGATCCCTGGGCCAAAAAGGTCCCCTGGAGAAGGAAATGACAACCCACTTCAATATCCTTGCCTAGAGAACTCCATGGACAGAGGAGCTTGGGAGGCTTCAGTCCATAGGGTTGCACAGAATCAGAAATGACTGAAGCGACCTAGCATGCACACACTAGGGACGTTACAGAACAATTTAAAACATTTTAATATATTTATACTCTAGGTGTTCAAAAAGTGTTTGTTGACTGAATAAGCAACCTTGACTGTGGTTCTAGATGATGGGTACTGTACAAATCAACTGATTCCTTTTATTGGCACAGTATATTTGGCATTACTATCATAAATAGACCACTGGATTATACAAAGGGATTCCCTGATAGCTCAGCTGATAAAGAATCCACCTCCAATGCAGGAGAACCTGGTTTGATTCCTGGGATGGGAGGTTCCCCTGGAGAAGGGATAGGCTACCCACTCCAGTGTTCTTGGGCTTCCCTGGCGGCTCAGTGGGTAAGGAATCCACCTGCAATACAGGAGACCTGGGTTCGATCCCTGGGTCAGGAAGATCCTCTGGAGGAGAGCATGGCAACCCACTCAAGTATTCTTGCGTGGAGAATCTCCATGAACAGAGAAGCCTGGTGGGCTACAATCCATGGGGTCACAAAGAGTCAGACACAACTGAGCAACTGAACAATAATGACAAAGGTTATACAAACTAAGAGTTTGCCAGATAAAGATGCCTTTGTTTTTGTTTTATGAAAGCACAGATTTTAGGAGGAGACTATAATCTTCACAGGAGCATAATCTCTCTCTTTTGCTCAAAATTTTATCCTACACCTAGCCAAAAATATAACAAGTCCTCAATAGATATTTGTTGGGTAAATGTTGAGTCAACACAGGTATCAGTTAATTTCTTGACCTCTTTAATCTTAAATCAAAAATATTCTTGAAAGATCCTCCCCTAAAACAAGCCAAGTATCTTAAAAGTTCTGTTTGGGGAATTAAATCATTTTTAAATGTTCTAAAAACATAAGAAACTTTTGGAAAAAGTTAAAAGAGAAGTTGTATAATAGCATAGTCAAAATAAAATGCAAATTTTATTTGTTAAATATTTTAGAATCACTATGCTGGAAAAAGTGCCAACTGCATTATCCATTTTATTAAGTTGTGTGGTTTTCACCATAAGATTCCTCTTTTGTTATGTGTCCCTAGAGAGGAGAACAAACTATAATAATGTAGATATTATAATAGTGTGGTGAAGATGATGAAACAGTCAGAATTGCATAATGTCTATTCCTAGAACAATTTGAGGAACATATAAACACTGCCATCAATTGAAAAGTTTTCAAGGGATAAAACTATGATAGAAGATTATGGATCAAGTGTCTCACATCATTGCTTTAAGTAGCAATTCTCATAAAACAGTTGAAAGCATATGCTTGAAATGGAAAAGCATCACTGGCCACCACCAGCAATATTAA
Organism: Bos indicus x Bos taurus; assembly: GCF_003369695.1. NCBI lineage: Eukaryota > Metazoa > Chordata > Mammalia > Artiodactyla > Bovidae > Bos > Bos indicus x Bos taurus. Next base: position 4,757,634 of record NC_040099.1, on the reverse strand, counting down.
ACTGAATATATTGTTTGAATGTCAGAGCTAGTTCACGAAGACATACAAAACTCAGTTTTTGCTGTGGAGCTTACCAACTTCAAGTTGTTATATAATTTAAAGTAATCTAAAAAACTGTTCTCTCATTTGATAGACTAACCCAATCATTATAACACATATTGCATTGCATATTATTCACTTCAGTTCAGTTCAGTTCAGTCACTCAGTCATATCCAACTCTTTGCGACCCCATGAGCGGCAGCACACCAGGCCTCCCTGTCCATCATCAACTCCCGGAGTTTACTGAAACTCATATCCATTGAGTCAGTGATGCCATCCAACCATCTCATCCTCTGTTGACCCCTTCTCCTCCTGCCTTCAATCTTTCTCAGCATCAGGGTCTTTTCAAATGAGTCAGCTCTTCTCATCAGGTGGCCAAAGTATTGGAGTTTCAGCTTCAGCATCAGTTCTTCCAATGAATACCCAGGACCTGATCTCCTTTAGGATGGACTGGTTGGATCTCCTTGCAGTCCAAGGGGCTCTCAAGAGTCTTCTTCAACACTACAGTTCAAAAGCATCAGTTCTTCAGTGCTCAGTTTTCTTTATGGTCCAACTCTCACATCCATACATGACCACTGGAAAAACCATAGCTTTGACTAAGACTTTGTTGGCAGAGTAATGTCTCTGCTTTTTAATGTGCTACCTAGGTTTGTCATACCTTTTCTTCCAAGAAGCAAGTGTCTTTTAATTTCATGGCTGCAGTTACCATCTGCAGTGATTTTGGAGCCCAGAAAATCGTGAGCAAAGCCACAAGTTGTTGGCAAGGGATTGATATGGCAAACACAAAATATTAGTGAGATATGATAGCCTAAGCTATTGAGATTGATCTGCAGTCTCTATATGGCCTCAACTATTCTTTTTCTATGCTGTGTTGATTTCAAATGATCTAACTGATCTACTTTCTTTCATTGTTCAGTATTTAGACCAAACATATTTCCTTGGCAACTTTCACGATGTTTTGAAATCCCTAAACTAGGTGAGTCAACAAGAATATGACAAATTTATCACTATTTGGCCTTTATCCAAACCCTTCTAGTCTGTTCTGCTTAAGTCTGGCCTGCTGTGTTAGCAGATCTGAACTCAAAAAACACCTTCATGTGTGCATATGGCTTCCATTAACTCAGTTCCTAAATGGTGTCTTTATATTTATCTTAAAATCAAAAAGATACTACAGATATAAGCCCAGTAAAACTTCCTTCTTTAAATTAAATAAAGGAAAATTAAAAGGAAAAGAATCTGTTAAAATATTTGTCTCTATGTATGGTCATCAAATAGAGAAGGAAATGGCAACACACTCCAGTATTCTTGCCTGGAGAATTCCATGGACAGAGGAGCCTGGCAGGCTGCAGTCCATGGAGTCACAAAGAGTCAGACATGACTGAGCAATTTCCAATTATGATCATCAAAATCTATGGTCAATTTACTTTTAGTCAACTTTACATACAGATATAGATATAGACGCAGGTAAATGCATACACACACACATTCTGATCAATGTTTAAGATATTAGGAACATTAAAATATATTTGTGTCTGCTTCTGTAGGCTTCCTATCACCTTGGATATGCAGTGTTGCATCATCCATATTGTATAAATTAATGCACTATTTATAATACTACAAAGTTATTATGGAATGAAATGCAAATTTTGCACATACTTCCTACCACTCAGAAATACTCTAAAAAAATCTTAAGGAGTTGACTAATAAATGAATTAGGTTTTAAGGTCAAGTATTTAGAACTTGTTGCTGCAAGCCAGGTTCTTTCTTCGATATCCAGACATTCATTCTCATCTGCCTTTAAAAATGCTTTAAGATAATATGAGAGGTTCACCCATCAAATGATATGGCATAAAACTAAATCCCACATAACAGAATGATAATCATTCATGTATATCATCAGAATTACAAATGAAAAGATTAATATATCACAGGAAGATCAGCACCTCATTACCAACAAACCAAATTACTCTCAAACTAACCCAAATAAGTGACTAGAAGTATAAATATAACTCAAGTAAGTGTATTGCATAAAAGAAAAATATGACACAGCCGAGTAAAATGAAGACTCAGTGTTTGGTATACGGGAATAAATTACTCATGATAATTCAAGATAGGTCAGTTACTACTAAAATACTTGCCAGAATTAAATAACTAACTTTTGTATAGTGATCACCATGTGTTAGCCCTCTTCTAACCACTTGGCATCTATCAACTTACTTCAGCCTTATGTCAATCCTTTTACACATCTACCATTATTACCCCATTGTACAGAGAAGAAAGATTAGGTCCAAAATGTAGAGTGACCTTTGTAAAGATCTACAGCTGAGCTGGGCTATAAATTCAGTAAGTATTGGATAAGAATCTGGGTCCTAATCTTTATATTGTTCATCCTTTCTCTACATCAGTAAGAAAAATCTACCAACATAATAAAATATACTGCTAACCCAGTTGTATGTCACAGATATTTGTTTAAATTATTTAATAATTACATTCACATTGAGATTGTTCTTAATGTCTTACACATGGTGTTACGTTTATCTGTGTGGTACCCCTTTATTAAACAGAGTCACACATAAAGTCAATAGTGATTTATGATTCAACTTCTATACTTAAGGAAGCAAAGAGACAAACACACCTGTATGACCTGACTATGGTCATTATGTAATGGCATTAGGAACAGGACTCAAATCCCCTGGTAACCAACTCATATGTCTGCATAATTTTTCTCTGCGAACAGTTAACAGAGACCTTCAGTGTCCTTCTGATATTCCACTGGCTGATTTAGGATTGTCTTATTTGTCCCACGAGGTCTGTCATAAATAAATTGAAAAGATATGTGTGTAGGTATAAAAGATCACAGTGGAACTGAGGAACACCGTTGTTTCCATTATTGCTGTTAAAAAAGAAAACAGGGCAGTTTACAAAAAGGGAGAGTCTGCCTCTTACCTTGTTAACTTGCAGTGATGCTGCAGTGCAAAGAACAGGGTTATTTTCCTGAACATTTAAAGATGAGAAAATAGTGTTAACAACCCACACGAGTGTTTTGGCTTAGTGCCTTCAACAAGCCCCCCTTCCAGCTCAGCAGCAGTTGATCCATGCACACCAGTACCTCCTGATTCACTCCTTTCAATATACCTCAACATTTTTAAACAACTGTCTTGTGGTTTTGTAAATATCCTTCATTCTACCTATTTGATCTAAGGTGAAACTTAGGGAAGTGTCAGCTGTGTCAGTTCTTCTTGCTGTGAGCAATGACACTGGCTCAAAGGAAACCACAAAGCCATATGGGATAAGGTGTCTCTTCTTCACCTGAGCCACACCTTCTTGGAAAATGGATAAATCAACACGAATGTCTTACTCATCACGGGGCACTTCTACACACCTTCCCAGGTGGCTCAGTGGTAAAGAATCTGCCTGACAATGCAGGAGACGCGGGTTTGATCTCTGGGTTGGTAAGATCCCCTGGAGAAGAAAATGGCAACCCACTCCAGTATTCTTGTCTGAGAAATCCCATGGGCAGAGGAACCTGGCGGGCTACAGTCCATGGGGCCGCAGAAGAGTCAGACATGACTTAGCGACCAAACACCACCACCACCAATTCTGCATCTGGTCTCATGAGGGATTTACTAGGGAAAACATTAATAAAATTATATACATATTTGCTGAAGTCTGGCACGATTCATCGAATTCAAAATGGAAATAAATGTAACTACATCTTATCTCCACCAATGGTGGAGATAATTATCCACCATTTGTGATATTCCTGTTCATTTTTCTTGTGGCTTATCTTCCTGTCTCTCTCATCCATGGGCCAGATGTCAAGTTGCTGCTCCTTCAAGTGAGTCAGACTTCCTTTGCTGATTTGTGTTTTGATGAAGTTTTTCTTTGCTCACTTCACGCTCATTGTACACATGAAAAGACGCACCTGCAGAGAGGCTGCGAGCAGTCAGTGACTCTGCTGCGTGGACTTAGCTGGTGAAGATTGGAAGCTCTACATAAACCTGACAAATTAATAGTAAGACACTTGCTTTGGAGACTGAAACACAAAAATAAATCATCTTATGGTAATATAGAAAAAAAACTTTAATTCATTTATCATCAATCTAATTATCATTACAATTCAATGAATAGAAATGTTCACTTCTAGATGAATGCGTAACAGTTGAATATGTGCAAGTAAGACTTCCCAGGTGATGCAGTGGTAAAGAATCCACCTGCCAATGCAGGAGGCTCAAGAGACTTAGGTTGAATCCCTAAGTTGGGAAGATCCCCTGGAGAAGGGCACCACAACCCACTCCAGTATTCTTGCTTAGGAATTCCAACAGGCAGAGGAGCCTAGTGGGCTACAGTCCTTGGGGTCACAAAGAGTTGGACATGACTGAGATCTCAACACACACACACACACACACACATGCTCACATGCTCACGTATTCGTTTGACTATTACATATTTTAATGCTATATACATGCACAGAATATAAATGATTTAATATAATATATATCAGGAGCTTCAATTTATTCATTTTTAGGTACTCAACAGCTAAGATGTTTTCACATCTGCTTCTCAGACTCTACCTAGCTTCACTGCTCCCCAAACACACCATTTTTTCTAGATGTGGCCACCACCTTCTCGGGACACATCATAAGTCAACTTGATTCTTGTCAACCAATTAGCAAATGATTCTTGCCAACCAGTTGGGAATCCTCCCATCTCCCGATCAAGTCCAGGCAATGAGAAGGACACTTGTATCTACGAAGGGAACTCAAAACAGATTTCAGTAAATCTATCATGAATATGCAGAGACATCTGGAAAATGGAATGGAAAATAGAATGTTTTCCTCTACATCTTAATGGTCTGCCATTACACACAAGTACAGTGCTTTCTGTGAGATTTAATATCAAGCCGAACTTGTTTAAATTCAAGAGTGACAGCACACAGGCCAGAAAAATTAAAGCTAACTTTCTTTCCCTTCTTGTAACTCTAATAGATGTCTTAGAAGAAGAGGATTCACTTTGCAGTGTTTAATTAGTAGATTCATGCTAATTGCTTATATTGAGCCATTGGAGCATTAACTTCAGGATAATTAAAAAAAAAAATCTCTCCACCTATTTGAGTAAGATGGAGTTTGTTACTGGTATTCATTTAACAAATGTATGTAGGAAAGAATGAGGTTTAAGTAAATTTATGAAATCGATGTCATGGAGGAATTAATGGGATTTATTTTCCATAAGAATTTTTAATTGAAAAATAATTGATTTTTATTGAAATATAGTTGATTTACAATGCTATGTGAATTTCTGCTGTACTGCGTAATGGTTCAGTTGTATCTACATCTATCTATCTCTCATCTATATGGGCTTCCCAGGTGGCACTACTGTTCAGCTGCCAACGCAGGAGTCATAAGAGACTCAATCCCTGGGTCAGGAAGATCCCCTGGAGGAGGGCATGGCAGCCCACTCCAGTATTCTAGAACCCCACTGACAGAGGAAGCTGGAGGGTTATGATCCATAGGATCACCAAGAGTCAGACATGACTGAAGCAACTTAGCACCACACACATGTGTGAATTTCCATATTCTTTATATTCCTTTTCCTTACAGTTTATCATAAGATATGGACTCTGGTTCCCTGTGCTATACGTATAACCTTGCTGTTTACCCATCCTGCATGTCATAGTTTGCATCTCCCAACCCCAAGCGCCCAAGCCACCCCGTTCCCGCCCTCCCTCTCCTCATGCAAGCACAAGTCTGTTCTCTAGGGCTTCCGCAGGAATTTTTTGATGCATATATCAGAGGATTGATTTTTAGCTCTTGGCTTATAAACACCGTAACATAAAAGAACATGCAGACATGGTGTTGATTCTTTCACAAGGTAAATATGGCAGGCAAACAAGTCTATGAATCATCCTGGAAATCTTGCAAAAAGAGACTTCCTTTTTCTTTAAATATCTGAGCTGACTTGCAGTTCATTTTCAGGAAGCATGTAAAAATTTCTGAGTTGTGCTCCCCTCACAAGTACAAATTTTGAAATACAGGCCAATTAACTGCAAGCTTCTACTGCAACTTGATAATGAGAGGTCAGGAGGATAAAGAAGGTTAGAGAAGGATTCGTTGGAATTAGCCTATTTTACCAAAATGGTGCACTTCCCAGGTGGCGCTAGTGGTAAAGAACCCACCTGCCAATGCAGGAGACATAAGAGATACAGGCTGGATCCCTGGGTTGGGAATATTCCCTGAAGAAGGAAATGGCAACCCACTTCGGTATTCTTGCCTGGAGAATCCCGTATACAGAGGACCCCAGCAGGCTACAGTCCATGGGGTCACAAAGAGTCAGACACGACTGAAGTGACTTAGCATTCACACCACAATGGTATATCTCCTTTTCCCTAAGGAAAGAGCACCAGCTTTCATAATTATCCTTAACAGTGAGTATCTATATGGAAAGAAAAGGAAGATTAAAAGTTGATTAGTACCTGAAATCTACTAACTCCGTATTACCAGGCTTGTGATCTTTCCCCAGGCACTTTGCAATCACTGGTACTGTGAATCCTCTTGTTGTTGGTGACACTATTATTATTATTATCAGCTTTACTTGCTTTTTTTAGACAGCAAATCAAAGTGATGACAGAGAATTTTAAACCCTCAAACTCTGAAAATGTACTTAATTGTTCTCATTGTATTGAATTCATTCCCCAAAGGAGATATAGCCCTAAAACAGCAATGGTAAACAACAAAAAATAAAAAAAGCAAGGGAAAATGTGTTTGTTAACAGGGGTGCGTTCACAGCCTTGTTTATGCTCCTGATGAGTGTGAGATCAAATTTGCGCCGATGTTTACTGACCTTGAGGTCCCTGGGATGGGGAAACCGGGCCTGAATGGAACAGAACCCCACAGAGGAAGGAAGCCTGCAGGCCATCGTGACTCACAAAATTGGCTGCAGTGGGAAGGAGAATTAGCAAGGCCTGTGATGACAAAAGTGAATGCTGATGCAAGGAAATGCAGACAGCCACTGAGTCCTAAAATTAAGTCTAGAAGAGCTTCATTAGTTCTTAATAAGATGTGACAGAAGGGAACATTATCCATATACATTAATGAAGTAAAGTTTGAGAGTTGAATAAAGGTGATGAAATGTGTGCAGAAGCTGGAAATCACTGGAAGTTTTTACTCTTAGAGACTCACAGTGAAAGCATCATCCAAAAGGATTCTGAAATATTTGCAGTTACATAGCTAAGGTTGATACATTTGTCAACAGATTCAGAGAATAACTTCATGATAAGGCTGCTGAACGGTTCAAAATCGTTGAAAATCCTCTTTCATAGAGTTTGCAAGGATGTGAAAATTGGCTACCCATAACATATAGAAGGGGAGTAACTGGCTTCCTTGGTCTCTGAGTCAGGAGGAAGGGATATCAGCCTTGAAGAGGTTCCCTTGCTTGGTGTCAGGCACTGTGTTTCATTCTGGAGATACACTTTGAAACAAAATATCATATGCTCTCAAAGAGCTTCCTGGGTGGCCCTAGTGGTAAAGAATCTGCCTGCCAATGCTGGAGATGCAGGAGACAGAGGTTCAAACCGTGGCTTGGGAAGATCTCCTTGTGGAGGAAATGGCAGCCCACTCCAATATTCTTGCCTGGAGAATCCCGTGGACGGAGGAGCCTGGTGGGCTACAGTCCGTGGGGTCACAGAGTTAGACACACAGAACACACACACACACACACACACACACACACGAGGGAAAACATTGTGATAGGGTTAAGTGGGAAAACATTCACCTGTGATGCAGCTGCAAGAGCCCAGCAATGCTAAGCCAGCACCCAGTGTGACCAGAGATCAGGGGTCTGTGTGTGGCCTTCGGCTTCCAGCCCCCTGTCCAGTGAGGACGTGCATCTGTGACTCAGTCCTACCTGAAGGGCTCTAGGGAGGTCTCAGCAGAAATGTAAGTGAATAAGGAAGAAAACACCCCTCTTCTTCATAGGATGTCACCCTGTCTGCCCCAGAGGGCTGCATCCATTGCAGCCAGACCAGAGACTGAGGGGTCAGTGTGGCAGAGACACAGAGACAGAGACAAGCAACAAAAGCCCTGAGACCTCGGCGAGGTTGCTGAGCTGCTGCTTGGACTCTGTGCCACCCTGTGTCAGGGCCGTGGAGAATAGAGAAGATCGTGTCAGTGTCGATGGAGCCCCTGACGGATCCAGGGACTGGCCACGGGACCCAGAGGCCAGCTCAGCCCACGCCCTGGAGCCGGGAGGACGGAGCGTCGGCCGCGCACGCTCGGCAAAACGCTCCGAGTTGGCCAGGGTGTAAAATGCGTCCACCGGGCGAGGCCCTGTCAGAACCCCCCTGAAGCTGCAGGAGCTTGTCAGACACCCACATGTGGTCGAATCCTAGTGAACGCCAACAATTCACAGCGCCCAGTGTGTGTCATCCAGCCAAAGTTGGAGAGTGTGGTCTGGGGCGAAGCTGAATACATAAAATACAGAATATTTATCATTTAATGTTTATATCATGACTTTGTTTCTACCATCTCAAGTGCAAGTTATGGAAATCGATATTTGGGGGCTCAGAGTTTGATGTTAATACGGTAAATCCTATGGGGCTGTAAAAGATACTCCTGATGAAAGATAACTATGTATGTGCTCAGTCGCTCAGTTGTGTCCGACTCTTTGCGACCCCATGGACTGTAGCCCGCCAGCATCCTCTGTCCATGGGATTCTCCAGGCAAGAATGCTGGAGTGGGCTGCCATGCCCTCCTCCAGGGGATCTTCCCGACCCAGGGATCTACATACAGCTGATTCACTTCATTGTATAGCAGAAACTAACATAACACTGTAAAGCAACTATACCTCAATAAAAAAAAAATATATGAAATCTTTCACAGCTGAAAAAAAGAACGGGTAACACCTATTTCTATATGTAAGCAGTATTCTAAGCTCATCACATTTATTAATACCTCTGAGTATATATTATTATTATTATTTTATTCTGATTAATAGATGTTAAAACTGAGTGGCAGAGAGGTTAAGTAACTTGACCAAGGTCACACAGCTAGTAATAGACCAAATGGTAGTTCAAATTCAGGTCATCTGGATCTAGAGTATGTATGATTAAGTGCTCTGCCATCTCTCCTAAAAAAAATCCAAACAATAAAAGAACAAGCGTATGACTGAGCAGCATAATTAATATTCTAGAAAAAAAGATTGACTTAAACTCTCTCTTTCCAAACATCTGTAAATGACCAAGTGCCATATAGTTTTTGGATATATGATGCTGATCAGATAAGTCAGAAACATGCCTGAGTATGATTATGATGAGAAGTGCAATGGACAACACCACAGGGAATTCCTCGCTTTCGTGAAAGGTGCTGTCTAACCTCAGTGTGTAAGTAAAGCATCTCCTACTGACATCATCACACAGCGAAGAGCGCTGCCTCCCATGGAACACTCGTTAGCAGGCACCAGGCTCTGTGCTGGATGGAGCTGGAACTTGCCACGTTTGCTGTCACGCAGACATTGTCTCCGTATGGATTCTGAAAAATGCACTTTTGAATTTAAGATTCCAAAAGAACACTGAAGCCACTGAAGGGTTAGTTGTCAACTTGTTTGGAAAACACGCTGAAAACGGCAGCTGAGAATGCTCATCCATCAGAGCCCAGGGCTGGTTCTCCAGGAGAACCGAGCGGAGCCGCCTATACTGTGACTGCACTTGCCGTGGACCCAGTGTCTTGCTATTGTGGGGTCTCTGCCACTTGCAGCATCAAACCCTGAATCTGAATGATGATAGAATCCCACTTTCTTTTCAAACACTCTTAGGCTATGACAGGGGCTTCCCAGGTGACGCTAGTGGTAAAGAAACTGCCTGCCAATGCAAGAGACGTAAGAGACACAAGTTCAATCCTTGGGTCAGGAAGGTCCCCTGGAGGAGGGCGTGGCAACCCACTCCAGTATTCTTGCCTGGAGAATCCCATGGACAGAGGAGTCTGGTGGACTATAGTCCATAAGGTCGCATGAGTTGGACACAACTGAAGTGACCTAGCACAGAAGTGACTTAGCACACGAGCTCATATAGGCTATGTAAAGAATAAACTACAAAAATGCAGTCAAACTGCCCTGAATTTAAACAATTCTTTAGACTTTTAAATACACATTCATGATCATTGATTATTCATTTATTGGAGACACACTTAACTGAACTCCTTGCAGCTGCTATGGACTGTTTGAAACTCAACAGCAGTGGCCACAACAGAAAAAATCCTTAACCTCAAAGGAGGTTATTTCTAGCAGGAGTCAGACCGATGACAACCATCAGTGGGACTGTGGACGATGCAATTGCCTGAGACCATGGGTTACTGGACTCATGGTTACACGAGTCATGGAGTTACATGACCGTGGACTGAGACTGTAAGTTACTGCCTTACATGGGGCAGGGGGTAGAGACTCTCCAGTCCCTACAATCAGGACCATTGAAGATGGTATCTGAGTTGAGACTTGGAGGATGAAGAAGCATGTCAAGCAGAAGAAAGAGCAAGTGTGAAGTGTGGTCACAGCAACAGGTGTCGGGGGACAGCTGGGGAAGGGGCCCAGCTACAGGCAGAATGAGCAATCCATAGGCTTGTGGAGGGGCCAATATCAAGAAATTACGCTGAAGAGGTTGGAAAGGAACCAGATTACATAGATAGATAGGAAAGGCATCCGAATTTTTTTTAATTTATTTACTTTTAACTGAAGGGTAGCTACTTTACAATATTGTGTTGGTTTCTGCTGATGCTGGAGTGGGTAGCTGTTCCCTTCTCCAGGGGATCTTCCCAACCCAGGGATCGAACCAGGATATCCTGCACTGGAGGCAGATTCTTTACCAGCTGAGCCATCAGGGAAGCCCGAAGGATAACTGTTTTGCCATATTGTGCTGGTTTCTGCTGTACATCAACATGAATCAGTCACAGGTGTACATTTGGCCCCTCCCTCTGGCCCCTCCCTCCCACCTCCCATCCCATTGTACCCCTCTAGGTTGTCACAGAGCCCGGGTTTGAGTTCCAGGAGTCAAACAGCAACTTCCCACCGGCTACCTGTCCTTCACATGGTTGTGTCTATGCATCCGGGCTATTCTGCCCATCCTTCCCACCCTGTGTCCACAGTCTGTTCTCTACGTCTGCATCTCCACTGTGGGGCATCCGACTTTATTCCAAGTAAAATGAGAAGACATCAAGGCCCTCAAGCAGGAGAGTGAAATGAACTGGTTCAAAATTTAAAGCATCATTTTTGCATCACATTTTCATAATTTTTATTCTCATCAAAACTGCAGGAGAAAATTCATTGCTGCCTCTATTCAACACATGAGGAAACTGAGGCTCAGAGAGGGTTGTGTCTTGTCTGTGAAATTCAACGAGTCAGAGCGAGAGAACCGAGTCTGAGTCCTCTCATCCTGGGTTTCTCGATACTTTCTCTTCGCCAAGGCTGCCTCCTCCATGTCTGACTGTTACCAACGTGCAACAAAACCAAATACCAAATAGGAATGTTTTCTATAAATGTCCATATAGCTTAAATTATTTCAGATTATATTTGTGGCATTAGGTGGAGCGGACGAGAAATAAAAGCATGGCCAAAAATGCCCTTAAAGATTTACTCTACAATAAGAATAAAGAAATGGTTTGAAATAAAAAGATTTAATCAAATTGACTGAAATAAATCACATGAGACCAGGCTAACGAAGCTATATCTAAACACTTCCCTGTAAACTGTTGCTCCCCCGTTTCTCTTCGCAGATGAAGACATCTGTCTGACCACCCACCCCCACCACCTGCAGCCTTCTTCCTGGGGCCACTTCTGTCCAGGGCGGCCATCCCCACCCAATGGCCACTCCACCCATTACACCCCTCTCATGTTCTGCATATTACCTCCAGCATCTACCATGGTCCCTAACACAAAGAAAAACATTCAGTAAGTATTTTATAATTAATGTCATCTCTCTAAACGCACGAAAAACACAAGGATCTAAGCAGCCAACCTATTGAGACAGAGATAGCAATGGATAGGATATTGTCCAGAAAAAAAGAAATAATTGAGGAAATAAAAATTAGAGAAGGATTACCTGTTGGTTCATTGGTTAAGGCTTCACGCTTCCACTGCGGGGGCCACAGGTTCGATTCCTGGTTGAGGAACTAAGATTCAGAATGCCACACAGCATGGCCAGAAAGGAAATTAGAGAAGAACTTAGTAAATCTTCAGAATTAGGATTTTAAGAGTTTAAGGAATCTTACAATTAAGAAAGAAAGAAACCTTTATTCCCAGTAGCATGGCTATCTAGATATACCTTGACCATCCTTTGGTTAAAAACCAAGTCAGAACACCTAAATAAAGTGAGAGTAGGGCTCTGTGGAGGTAGACAGCCTGGAAACCCAGCTTCCCCTTGAAGATATCCACAGCACTGAACACCTTGAAACTTTGGGTCGGCAGCCTGGGGAGTGTGGGGTCAGCGGACAAGCCAAGGTTTGTTCAGGGTAGGGAATGATAGACGATCTCTCTGCAAGTAAACCAAAGTCTGAAGGGGTCAGGCTTGACTGCAAGAAGACTGTAAGAATACAGGTCTCTCTTGAACCTTGACAGATTGGAAACTAGAGACTCAAAAGAATTAGAAAACCCAGACACAGATATATCTTACTATGTATAACATAGATAACTAACGAGAATCTCCTGTATAGCACAGGGATCTCCACTCAGTGATCTGTGGTAACAAAGAGAGGATATATGTATGTGTACATGTATAACTGATTCACTTCGCTGTACAGCAGAAACTAACAACATTGTTAAGCAACTAAACTCCAGTAAATTAAAAAAAATAAAAGACCCAAACAGTCCCACAATCACTATCATATCCTTTTCAAAGATTTTCCTCCAAAAAACACCCAGAGATCACCACAAGTTTCATCAAATATTCAAAGATCAAATGCCTCTTGCATAAACCATTTCAGTTCCAGAAAAAGACTCCAGAAGTGTGGTCAGTATGGCATTAGAATACTGACCCCAACGGGCTCAATGCAAGAAAGGAAATGTAAGGCCAGCCTCGCTCATGAACACTGATACAAGAGGCTGCAAACCAAGTCCAGCAATGTATGAAAAGGATCAAACAGCAGGAAAGCTTTAATAGAAAAGTTAATAGTCAGATCAATTAAGGAACTCTATCAAGTGAATATATCAAAGGAGTTAAATCCCATGATCATCTCATTAGATGCAGAAAAAGTGTTTGATAAAATTTAATAGCCTTTCATAATGAAAATTTATACAAAATCAGAAAAGAAAAAAAATGACTCTCAAGGTGATAATCCTCAAACAAAAATATATAGCAGGTTTCATGCTTAATGATTCAGTGATTATGATCAGGAACAAGTCAGGAATCTCCTCCTGATAGCAATGCTATTCAACCTTGTCCTGAAGCATATTGCCAGCGTGGTGAGATAAGAAAAAAAAGATGAAAATATAAATAATTGAAAGAAAAATTATCACTATTACATATTATAGATTGTTAGAATTAATATTAGATGCTAGCTATATAATTGTTATTTAGCCTTTATGCATAATCTAATTTTTAAATTGTAAATAGACAATAATTTGAAACAGTTGTGTGGGTGTGTGTGCCTGATCAGTCACAAAGTCGTGTTTGACTCCTTGCAACCCCATGGACTGTAGCCCTCCAGGCTCCTCTGCCAAGAGCTCCTCTTGCTCTGGGATTCTCCAGGCAAGAATACTGGAGTGGGATGCCATTTCTTCCTCCAGGGAATCTTCTCGACCCAGGGATCAAGCCCAAGTCTCTTGTGCCTGCTGCACTGGCAGGTGAGTTCTTTACCACTGGGCCACCAGGGAAGCCCACACATGTTAATAGCTTCTCTCTTATTTAATCCAAATAACAAAAGTCCAGCAAATCACTATGTTTGTTCCCATTATTACAGATTCTGCAGCTCTTGTGTCCCCAGGGACCAGGGCTGGAAGAGGAGCCTGCTCAGATACTCCGGCTTTAAGACTTCTGCTGGTGGGCAGCGCCTCTGAGGGCCCTAAATATGAACAGAGCACACAGCTCACCTGATACTAAAGCACAACAGTGAAAGCAAATTAGCGTCACACTCCATCGGACTTTGCACGTTCTTTTCATTTAAACCTGTTCTATCCAAGACAGCGTTAACTGGGGGGAAGCAGAGAGAGATCTCCAGTGTCTTGATTGTTTTTTGAAACACACCTGCATGGCTGATTTTGTTCATCCACAAAAGGGAATGTAATTGGCGTTCCTTCTCTCTCTAGAAAGACATCATCAACAGAGATGTGTCAAGAGACTGGGAAAGAAAATACATATACCTGCAGCAAAGATATAAAATGTTCAAAGATTCAACAAATGAAGCAAATCGTCTCTGAATATCCAGTATTCCAAGTAGGTTGCATAATTTGCTTTGCTCAATCAGACCTTTAAGCTAAGTCTCTTTAAAATGGCTTAATGCCTCATCCTCCACCCCAACATCACCAGCCTCACGTCCTCCTGAATTTGCTCGTCTCTTCAATAAGCATCGGGTCATTGTTCCTTCTCTTTGGAGGACGTTCTTGTCTCACCATGGAGTAAGCACTTTTTCAGAACTAATTACTCCATTTGTCAATAGCTCAGGAAGTATGACCTTAAACTATTACTTTCGGTAACTGTTTTTGAAAATCCATAAGCCAATAAAGAGAGTCTTAAGAAAAGCTTAAAAAAGTCTGTGCTTTTTGAGGCAGTATTCTAACCATCCTGGTTTATCTGTTTATACTGAAAAGCCTGATGGGGACTGGAGGCCCCTGCTGGGGGGCTCTTAGAGCTTTCCAATGCCTCTTCAACAAGGTCAAATGAGTCATGGAGACAGGGAGGTTTTGTTTCACCCCAGCAATCCTGATTGTCAGGGGAAGGCACTCAATTTAGAATCAGAAAACCTGGAATTCAAGTCAGGCTGTCTTGCTTAGGAGCTTAGGAAATTACCCAGAATTTCTGTTTCATACATGTAAGCGTGGGGATCAAAATACCTACCTAACAAGGTTTCCTGAGATTTAAGTTATGCATTTTACTCGAGTGCCCACTGAAATGGAAAAGCTATCTAGGAAATATTAATATAAGGCATCACCAGGGCAAGACGGTAGCCCAGATGAGTGGAAGGGGAAACAGAAAGGCATTACCTTTGACCTATACAGTGGTCATGTGTGCTAAGTTGCTTCATTCCTGTCCGACTCTTTGGTACCCCGTGGACTGTAGCCCACCAGGCTCCTCTGTCCATGGGATTCTCCAGGTAAGAATACTGGAGTGGGCTGCCCTTTCCTCCCCCAGAGGATCTTCCAGACCCAGGGATCAAAACTTAATCTTCTGTGTCTCCTGCATTGGCAGACACGTTCTTTCTACCACTGAGCCACCTGGGAAGCCCATACAGTGGTCAAGAAACTGTAAAAAACAATGAAAACAAAAGCTGAAGTTTCAAACATGGCTCATCAAGAAATTGTAGCCTTGCTTAATTACAGATGCGTAGGATTTGCAAGGGTGTTCCAGTGAGTAAGAAAATCCAGGCGCCACCTGTCAACTTCAGCCAAGAGAGATCAGGCAGGCTCAGTGTGATCCTGACAAAAATAACCGAGTAGGAACCCCAGCTGGCCAAGCTACATTAGGTTGTTTTGTACAGCGGAGGCGGGGTAGTGGTTTAGATAAGAGGTTATTTCAAAAACAATCTCAGAATAATAATACTAAGCTGATTTGGGTCCACATTAAATGTGCATTTAAAAAAATTATAAGCAATTTAAAATCTCCAGATTTCACAGCAGCAGAGAGAGCTGACCCTATGCCGTAGTGATAAGTGGCAAGGCCCTTTTCTGTATCCAGAGGAAGCAAGCAAGTGGATGACTGCGGCTGTGATAACTAACATGTGTGCAGCACATGCTTAGATTTTGATGGGGAACAAAATGACGACCTCTCTATTTCTTCAGGTGCGAAGAAGGAAATGAACTTCTTTTAATTGAAAATTTTATTGAGATCATTATGTGTTTACATGCAGTAAAAGAAGTCATATAAAAGATGCTGTCTACATTTAATGCATCTCCCCCAATGTCAACATTTTGCTAAAAAGAAAAAAAGCTAGACTACTGTTAAAACTAAGATATTTACATTGATAAAATTTACCACTTCTATTCAGATTTCCCCAGTTTACTTGAACGTATAGTGTGGGGATGTGTATGTATTTAGTTCTGTTCAATTTTAACATCTGTGCAGGTTTCTGTATTTACCATCAGAATCAAGATACAAAATATTTTGTTACACCAAGGATCTCTTCTATTGATTTTTTTTTTTTTTTAATAACCACACTGATCACCTACCTTCAGTCTAATCCTTGGTAAGTACTAATTTTACTATCATTTCTAAAATTTTGTCGTCTCAAGAATGTGATTTATTTAAGTGGAATGTAACCTTTGGGACTGAATTTTCACACAGCATG
Source organism: Bos indicus x Bos taurus (assembly GCF_003369695.1). Lineage (NCBI taxonomy): Eukaryota > Metazoa > Chordata > Mammalia > Artiodactyla > Bovidae > Bos > Bos indicus x Bos taurus. Next base: position 4,741,117 of record NC_040099.1, on the reverse strand, counting down.
ATTCCTGAAGGTTCATCCAAGTTGTTGTTGTCTTTTTTGGAAGTGTGGGGTGGTAATAGCCATTTTAACAGGTGGTATTTGTAAGGTGATATCTCATGGTGGCTTCGAATTGTGTTTCTTTGATGATTAATGATGTTGAGCACCATTTTGCACACGGCTGGCCATCTGTATGTTTTCTTTGGGGAATGTCTATTCAGATTCCCTGTCCCCTTTTGATTGGATTGCTTTTTATTTTGTTATTGAGTTCTGTGAATTCTTTATATGTTTTGGCTATTAACCCCTTAACAGATAAATAATTTGCAAATATTTTTCTCCCTTCTCCCAGGTTTTGTTCTCATTTTGTTGATGATTTCCTTGTGGTATTGTATTTTTAATTTTGATTTTCATGTGTTTAGTGCTAATATATAGAAATATGATTAATTTTTGTCTCTTGATCTTATACCTTGCAACCTTAATATCTCCTTTCCTAGTTCCAAGGTTTCATTTTTGTAGAGACCTTGGAATTTTCTACATAGACAATCATGTTCTATGTAAATAAAGATTTGTCTCTCTGAAGTATTTGGTTATGTGAAATTAGATGAAAAAAGAAAAAGTGGAAAACTTTATACTGAGTATAGACTGATGAGATGACAGAATAAGAAAAAATCAACAGTTTTCATGAATAGCTGTTCTGTGAAATGCTAGAATTTTTATATGCCTAAAATTAACGAGAGAGGGGAGGATTTTTATAATTTTAACATCACAGTGTATCTCTAAGTGACATTAGACAAGACCCAGGGTTTAATTCTTGTACATGGAGTTACATGCTACTGATGATAATAGCTACAGCATCTTAATAATTTCCCTTTAGCACCTACTATAAGCCAAGAGGGGTTCGATCCCTGGGTATTGTTACCTGGAGAATCCCACGGACAGAGGAGAGTTGCAAAGAGTCAAACACACCTAAGGGACTGAGCACTTCACTCTACACATGGCAAGAGCTCAGTCAATTTTCATTAAAGTTCTGATCATATTTGTTGTCTCTAATCCTTATTTTTCTTTCTTTTTTAAAATTGAAATATAACTGATTTATAGTATTTTGTTATTAATAGTTTCAGGTGTGTAGCAAAGTGATACATACATACATATATATATATATATATATATATATATATATATATATATATTCCTTTTCAGATTCTTCTCCATTGTAGGTTTTTATCAACAAAGGTGCTATGCAGTGAGTCCTTGTTGCTTATTAATCCTCACTTTTCTCCTTATTGGCTCTACCTTGGTGAGCCACACCACCGGGATAACTCTGGCAGTAGTTAGCAGTGATGTGCGTATATAAAATTCAAGGCACACTGTTCTCTGCAGTGCCCCTCTGCTGCTCTGGTATTGATGTCTTTCTGGAATGTTCTCCCTCCCTTGGCTCCTGGTCTCCTCCTAGCCAGTGTCCATACCTCAGTCTCCTGGCAGGTTCTTCAAAGGTCCGTGCTTCTTTAGGGCCCTGTTGTTTCTCCACTACCTCTCTCTATATTCCAGACTCTGTGGACAATCCTGTGTTAACCTTATGGTTTCATACTCTTTGCTGGCGTGGGCCTGTGGTGTGACCAAGTTCTGTCTCCTCCCTCTACTGTTGGTTCAAAATGCAGTCCCCTCCCTGTGTCTAATCATGTACCCTCCTCTAAACTCAAACCTGAAAGCAACTCAATATTGTCATCAGGATTAACTGTAAAGTCTTTGTGACAGTCATTGCTTTGACTGTATTTCTCCATTGTCCATGCTCTGGACCATGTTCTGGCCACAGCTGGGGCTGCTGAAAAGTGACTTCCCGAAGAACAGAACTGACTAATGAAAAATGCGTTGTTGAGAAGCAAAAATACCTGGAATAGAAAATTACTTTCTTTCCCAATGTGGACAAAATAAGCTTAATGGTCTCTGAAAACACCAAATAAAGAGGAAAATAATTGCTTCATCTTGTTGAGGGTAGTGAGCTCTGAAATTGGATAAAATAAAACAAAGGAATCAGCTTGTTTTACCATCGTTGTCATGCTGAAAATTATCAAAAGAACACTGACAAAGGAATGGGACACTCATAAGCCAAGGAAGTCAACCTATTCACTTCAGACATAAATACTCTTTGTATCTTCATTGATTAAAAATAATATTTTAAAAATTAAATTAATTCTAATATACCTGTAAATTAACATATTACATTGATGTATTAATTATAGCATAACTAGGAGAACATATGAATTCATAATCATATGAGCAAACAAAAATGAGAAAAAAATTTTGTAAATATCGCATTAATAATTACAATTACATCCACAGAATTAACAGATTTAATTATAGTGAACATGGGGTAAATTATTTGAAATATTACATTTAAACTGTGGGTCTTCTTGAAAGCAAATCAGTTTACTGCTGACACTGACAAAGAAAAAATGCTTTATTTATACAGTTTGAGATAGTTTTGAAACTTTAATATCAGTAGTTAATATATTTACAAATACTGAAAGTAAATAAACTGGAAGAAATGACAGGTAATTTAAAATAATAATAGCGATCAAAATAACTTCCAAATCACTACAGAGTAACAAGAAAAATGGGTAACTCATTATTACAGGATTAATATTTCATTGTCTAAACATCATGTTCTTTTCTTAAAGCAGGAGAAGTTCAAATTGCATTATTTCATTTGTTTTACATCCTTGTCTTTCAAACAAGCTTAAAAGCACTTTCTGGGAAGGAAGTATTTCTTCTCTTTATTTTTATAGCCCAACCAAATTCCCCACAATAATATCTAGTACAACGCTTCAGGCACCGAATATCTCACTCAGTAGTAAAAACTGAAATTACTGTTTGCTTTGTATTTTGTGAGAGTTTGATACCCAGGAAAACCTCCTGAGTTTAGCTCAAATAAACCCTTAAAAATTTTAATGAGAACAAATTAGTTTTACAAATGCACATACAGATTGGACATAAAATCAACTGTCTTTGGGGACATCATTTCCACAGACGCATAATTAATTATAGCCATGAAATACAATATAAATAATGCACATTCACATTTTTCACATTTTGAAATGAAAGTACAGACATGTTTGACTCATTCTACCTGACAAGCCAGCACCATCCAAATCAAATTGAAGCTTTTTTATTACGGAGCAATCAAGTCTCTAATTAGGACTGGCATTTCACCCGTCATTCTCCTATCATAACCACTGCAGCTTGTGCTTCTGACAGCCTGAAAAAAACTGGATGGGAAAAATAACAGGGATAAAAATGACTTTAAAAAAAATAGAACTATGGCAGAAATGTGATTAAAACAAAAAGGTCTAAAAAGTAAATATATTTCAAGAGACAAACATATATAGTTAACTATAAAAAATTTGAATCTTTTAAAAGGGGATTTTTTTATATCCCTTAACCCAACACAATATTCACAACCAGCAATCTGCTTTAATTATTATTTTATGAAATAACAGCCCAATTTTTACTTCCCAGACTTGTCCTTTCTTGCACACTTTGCCTGGCTCTGCCATTTACCCCCAAACTTCTTAATTTATGTGATTTTTTTCTGTGTGTGTGTGTGTGTGTGCCTGAATTCAGCATGCCAACACTGAGATCATTCTGTCCTCTATTTACAATAGCCAGAACATGGAAGCAACCAAAAGCTTATCAACAGAGGGGTGGGTAAAGGAGGTGTGGCACATGTACATAATGAGATATTAGTCATACAAGAGGATGAAACAATACCATTTGCAGCAACATGGATGAACCTAGAAATTATCATAAGTGGAATCTAAAAGAGGGGGTACAAATGAATTTATTTACAAAACAGAAGTAGAGTCACAGACGTAGAAAACAAATTTATGGCTACCAGGGGATAAGGGAGGGGTAAATTGGGAAACTGGGATTGACATTACATGCTACTATATGTAAAATAGATAACTAACAATAACCTACGGTATATCACAAGGAACTCTACTTAATACTCTGTAATGGCCTCCATGGGAAAAGAATCTAACAACAGAGGAGACATGGCTGATTCACTTACTATACAGCAGAAATTAGCACAACATTCTAAATCAACCATACACCAGTAATTTTATTTTAAAGTTAGTATTGTTAATGCAGATTTACATTTGGGTAATTATATTTGCTGTGTGTGTATGTGTGTGTGTTAGTCGCTCAGCTGTGTCCAACTCTTTGTGACTCAGTGGACTGTAGCCCTCCAGGCTCCTCTGTCCATGGAATTCTCCAGGCAAGAATAGTGGAGTGGATTGCCATTCCCTCCTCCAGAGGATCTTCCCAACCCAGGGATCGAACTCTGGTCTCCTGCCGCGCAGGCAGATTCTTTACTGGCTATGCGACTCATGAAAAACTATTTAAATAGAAAAAAACAAATAAATGGTACCATCTTCTTCCTGCAACGTTGGCCTTGAGACTGTAAATGAAAGTGAAAGTGTTAGTCGCTCAGTCGTGTCCGACTCTTTGTGACCCCATGAACTGTAGCCCGCCAGGCTCCTCTGTCCATGGGATTCTCCAGGCAAGAACACTGGAGTGGGTTGCTGCTATAAACTCACCTGTAATCCATCCACTCAGTTGCCAGCCTGGGGATATTTCACCCCTGTATTCTCCTCTAGCCACGTGCGCTGACACCACCCTGCTCCGTGTCCTTGTCACTAGGCCCTGGACTGGCGATGGCTCCCTACCAAGGCAGACCCCACCTCCACCCCACCCTCCTTCAGTCTCAGTGGAAAGACAGGCAGTGAAGCTCCTCTCTCAATACTGTTGATTCTTCCCTGTGCCCTGAGGAAGCGCTTCCAAGCACCACGCTGTGCAGAAAACCAAGCTAAGAGGTTTCATGGAAAGTAAAGGAGGAGTGGGTTCTGGGGCCATATATTTCAGGAAGCTGTCATAACAGATAGTCCACTTTATTGCAGACTTTTAGAGTTTTTAATGTGAGAATGAGCCCTGGCAGTCTCCCAGGAGGAACAAGTAATACTCAATGTTTCCTAAACTTTATATGACCACCAAATCCTTTCCTTTTTTTTTTTTTTTTTTTTTGAATACACTTACTAGTGTCTAGAGGAATACAGCTGGGATATGTTGGTTTATAAGATTTACTCTAAAGTTTCTTAATTTAAAAATTTTCTCTTGAGTTACATGTGACTAGAATTTGAGGTGGATTGAGAAGAAAAGAAGGATTTCAACAGAAAAAGTCAGGGGAAGGAGTGTTACAGAGATAAAGTAAGAACTTAGACCTGGAGAAGTGTAGCTGCTAGAAAGACATATTGATTGTCAGAAAGGGGCATTCAGGGCCTTTGTGCCTACTTTTTAAATTATAGATTTTTTCTTTTTTTTTTTTTTTTTTTTGATCACAAAAAATTGGAGCAGGTAAATAAGGCCGATTCTTCCAAGCTGACTTGTGGGCATCTGCTCCTTTGAAGTAGTTCTTCATTAATAGTTCAAGTACACACTTTGAAATAATTCAAGCAAACATGGGATTTTAGCCTTAGAATGACTTGGAAACTTATTTCATAACATGAAATAAGAATTCATTGATACAGCCACTTTGATATGTCAAAATACCAAGCAGTGGGCAGAACTGGCACCCCCCACCTCCACTCTGATCCTTGTCTGTCTTCCTCCCATCCTGACCCCAGTCCTAGGAGTGTGCAGGATGCTGGAGGTCACGTAGGCTGAGAGTGCCTCCCACATTACTCAGTACAGGAGAGATCTAAACTAGTCAAATTCACAGAAACAGAGTAGAATGGTGGTTGCCAGGGGCTCAGGGGAGGGGATATGGAGAGTTTCGACAGCTGTGGTCCTGATACGCAAGATGACTAGGCTCCAGAGTCCACCCTACAGCATGGCACCTGTAGCCAGCGGTGCTGGGCTGTGCAATTAACACCTGGTGAAGAGGGCAGATCTCACGGCAAGTGTTCCGGCTGCAATAAAATAGCATAACATTTAAAAGCTGGAGTCATTTTTGTATTGAATATTTTGTCTCCATCCAAAGGACAGAGTCACTTGCATCACATTCACCATCTCAAAGCAGTGGCTTCAGGAGTTGGTGACTCTGTTCTCGCATCTCCAGCTTCATCCTGGGAGATGAAGTAGACTACCACGTGCTAGGCAGTCTTGCTAGCTCATTCCTGTATTACTTCATTTAATCTTCTCAACGACTTAATCATACCAATGAGGACTGAAGCAGAGGGTTGTGTAGCTTGCCTGGGGTCTTGTACGACACCAATGGTGTCTTGAGACTGAACCAAACTGGCCGAGGGCAGAGCTCACAGCCTTCACCACATAGAGATAATATTTCCTATCTGTGCCCCATGAAAGAATTGAGTGAATCATTCCACATATCTGAGCCTCATCTTCCATCAATAAAATAAGACTCATTTTGCCCACACAGGACATCATTTTTATAAAGGCTTTCAGGATGCTATCAATGCAGATAGTAGTAATAATGACAGATAGAACCAGACATAGTCAGGAACTACCACCCTTGGTGACGTGGCTACGAGTCAGCATCATTTGGACCCCTACTCATGCCCGTGGATATGTGTTCAATGAGCTGAGGACCATGTCGGCAGCCGATCCAGCTTATTCATTCTTCCACGGTTTCCTAAGTAGAATTGTCTAACTGGATTCCCACAGCAGCTGATTAGTTCTCCTTCTGGAAAAACAGAGGCAGAATCGATACCTTTGCCTCTAACAGAGACTCGTTTAATGTAGCCATTGCCTGTGCCCTTCATCACTCTTTGTGTTTCTGGCTGAACAGCTGCTGGACATCATTGTCTCAAACTTGTTAAATTCGATTTAATTAGAGCAAGAGAAACACTTGAAGCAGAGAGGAATCAGCGAGGACGGCAGGAGAAAATTCCCTGCCGTGCAGGACTCACAAATTCTAAGAAATCCTTAAGGTCAAGTGCAGCCTTTAGAGTGAGAGAAGGCCTCTAATTTCAGCAATTCAATTGGCAATGCTTTGACTTTGTTGGGGGAAAGGAACACGGGGTCCTAGCTCACCTGACTATAAAGGTCTCTGACATTTTGGGATACCACTCTGAGGGGTCACTCCTTGTAAAGTCCCCTCTCTCCATTTTTTTTTTTTTTTTTCTCTCTCCAAACCATAAAAGTTAACCTAATACTCTGAGAGAGGTAAAAAATGTCTTTGCCTACGTGGAAGATACATATCTGCATATTTAGACTGTTCCTGTTTTTGTTGTTTAGTCACTAAGTCATACTCAGCTCTTTTGCAACCCCATGGACTGTAGCCCACCAGGCTCCTCTGTCCATGGGATTCTCCAGGCAAGAATACTGGAGTGGGTTGCCATTCCCTTCTCCAGGGGACCTTCCCCACCCAGGGATTGAACCCACATCTCCTGCATCGGCAGGCAGATTCTTTACCACTGAGCTACCAGCGAAGCCCTTAGAATGTTCTCCTTGCCCATAAATATTTGGAGAATTAAAGGAAACCAAACACTGAGGGTAATAGCTAGATTAAAACCAGACACACATCCGAGCAAGGTCAACGCAGTTGTGTCTCTACCAGGCCATTTGTTTAATGGCCGAGTGACGGCTGAGGAAGTTCTCCACTTGCCTTTCTTTTCTGCCCATGGGGACATGTCGGCTTCAGTATCTCGCCACCACTTCCAGATGCCTGGTGGTATTTGCAGAATGGCTAAGAGTCATCAGTAAGGAAAACCCCGGGACACCACAGCAAGGGCTGTGACAGCACTCAGCTGCGAACCATAGGGCTGTTACCCCACCAGTGGCTCCAATGAGGCTGCGGCAAACCCAGCAAGGGCTGACGTTTATGCCTACCAAATCTCCGAACGCCTGAGCTTTTAACCTTGCTTATTCAAAGGCCCAAATGTCTTTTTGATGAGGTGGTAAGGGAGTAGTCTTGATTTCATTTAGGCATGATTAAGGCCTTTGGCAAAATGCACACATTAGCACACAGAGCGCTGATGGGGAAGATGGAATTACATGATTTCCTCATAGCTGTTGTAGTTTCAAATGCCTGATGGTGTCTATTTTTCTCCATAAGCCTTTGTAAGCTTCATTACTTTAGTCCCTTTATTATTGCCTGGCATACAAGACTAAATCTAGCTTTCTGGGACTCACTGAGTCTTATTCTAAACACCCTCTCACTAGAAGGCATGCATTTCTGTTATACAGGCACGTATACCCATTAAAGTTAAACTGCACGTTCTGTTTGAAATAATTAGACAAATAGAATGAAAAATAAAAATAAACAACAACATTGATATCTTTGTTTGGGCTTCTATAAAAAAAATAAGACTGGATGGCTTATAAACAACAAACAGCTATTATTTCCTATAGTTCTGGAGCCTGGAACTCCAAGATTGGAGGGTCGGCATGGTCAAGTTCTGATGAGAACCCTTGCAGGTTGCAGATTGCCATCCCCTCCTCATGTCTTCAGCTGCTGGAGGGCTGAGAGAGGAAGTGAGCTCTCAACCGACTGTTGTAAGGGCATTAATTCCATCAGGAGGCCTCCACCCTCACAGGCACATCCAACCCTACCACCTCACCTCCTAACAGCACTCCATCTGAGGACAGGGTCCCAACACGAATTTGGTGTGGACATAAACATCTAGTCCATAACAATCGTACAATATGTATTCATACAAGTCCATAACAACTAAATAATTTGGTGTTCATACAAGTCCATAACAATCATGCAACATGGTGTTCATACAAGTCTGTAACAATCATGTGTGTTCACACAAGTCTGCAACAATCATACTAAATCTGGGATTGCCAGCTATAATCACAACAGACATCAAGATGCTCTGCAGAGTAATTTGAGTGATTTCACTCTCTGATTTACAGGATGGTTAGGGCAGGTGGACAGAATCTGATTCAGGTACAAGCCATGTGGCAAGGAAGGGAGGAAGTGCAGTGATTGCAGAAACCCTGAAATGATTGACTGAGCTGACTAAAATCTGTCTGCTTTTAAGTTCACCGTGAGCTGGATATTCTAAACAGTCAATGATGAAATATACATCCCTGGGGAAAAGGCAGAGATATTTTGTTGATGTAAGTTCTCAATGGTTGCTGTGGTTACTAGAGAATTTTAATAACATATATGCAAGCTACAAATTTACACATTTTTATTCCTCTTCTTTAATAAACATCATGGTCTCCATGAAAGTTAAACTGAGGAATTCCCCACTTCACAGTCTTCCTGTGAGACGAGTAGAATCAGAGTAATACCATTTTCTTTGGGCTCTGTTCATGTGTTCTCTGTCCTTGTTCTACATAATGCTTCAAAAAGCAGCACCAAAAAACAAAACACAGTAACACAAGGATGGTAGCCTGAGAGACTGCATAGAGTTACTTCCACTTTCTCATCCTATGTGACCACTTAGAGAGCTTCATTTGTGTTTAAATTTTTACTGCTATGAAATAGAGTTTTCAGTATGAAGTGTAATATTTTAGTTTCACAAGTGCAAATTTTAGTACAAGCATAAAACATTCAGAAAACATGTCACTGGATTTAAATATTGTCTTTATCACGAAAAGTGAGTCTCCTTTTATAACTGCTCATCTTTGTTGTTGTTGTTGTTTTTTTAAAGTATGAACCAAGAAAATGAGATGATTCATCAGTGGCAAGATTTAGCAGCTATGCAAATTGTTGTGCAGAGAAATACCTGTTAGGAATCTGCTCAGGGTGTCAAGTGCATGAGGAATGCCATTGTCTGCAACGTTTTTCAAAGTATTGAGTTTGACAAGGTGAATTTCTTTCACTGCAGGGAGAACCTTAGGCTCCATTCTAGCTAAGACTGATCGTGATAAATCAACCTAAAGGTGTGGGGATGCTTTGTGCTAATGAAATTTGACACTACATATCCAAACTGATTTCTGCAAACACGATGTGTCTCCGTGGCAGGAAGCCCTCTTGGCAATGAGGCCATGTGTGTGATCTGGGAAGTGGATATCTTGCCTCTTGTCTTCTATCTAAAACACTCTTGCAATCCAGCACCTGCTGAGCTCAATTAAGCACCACAGGAGCTCAGTAAAGGTGACCAGTGATGCATGGAACTTTCTAGGCCATGTGAAAACTGCTTAATTTCCCAGCTTCCTGATCTCTGTATGTAAAATGGGGAGACTGTCACTGCCATGCTTACAACCACAGTAAGGTTTCGTAAAAATATTTGTCTAAAATGATTTCGGACCCTTAAAACCAGATGTGTATTTGCCCAAGTCTCAGACTGCATGGCTAAAGAAAAATAGTTTCTCAGGCAAGTATGAATGTCAAAGAAACAGGATTCCTCACTCTCTTGGTTTCCCAAATAATTTGGATGACTTGCATGTAGTACAAGAAGATTTTATTTCTGGAGAGACTGAGAGTTCAAATGAATTTTTCATCTCAAAAGATGCAAATCATTTCACCCTTGATCCTCTGTTCGTCTAGTGGCACACACTCTTTCTAAGGAGTAGTCTCGTCGCTTCAGCTGCCAACTGTTTGCTGGTGACTTAAATCTTTATCTCAAACCCTGACCCGTCCACCAAATTTTCAATGTACACACATACCCACACCCACCCACACACACACCCACGCACACACAGAGGTCTGTAGAACAGCTCTTCCTGGAGATCTACGGACACTCAAATCAGCCAAAACTATTTTATTGCTTTCCTCTGTATTTACTTTTCAAGCATTTTGGTCCTGGGTTTCCAAAACCAGCCAAGCATCCCTCAGGACAGACTCCAGAAATGACACTGGAGAAATTTTTCTCCTTCCCTTGCAAGTCTTACAAATTTCAAGCATCAGGATGAGATGTCTCCAGTTCCTTTCACTCCTCCCCCTTCTCCAACACTGTCTTCATTCCACATTCAGTAATATCTCCCCTGGATTACTGTGGTGGCTCAGTATCAGTCTTCTCACCATATATCCTCTGCTCCTCAAATTCAAGTTAAGAAGACTCTAGGGGATTTCCCTGGTGGTACAGTGTTAAGATTCTGTGCTTCCATTGCAGGGGATGTGGGTTCCATCCCTGATCGGGGAAGTTCCACAGACCATGTGATGCTGTTGGGGGAAAAAAAGACTCTAGAATGATCTGTCTGCACTGAAATCTAATTATGAAATTCTCCTGATTCACACTGTCACTACTCATTGTTCAAAGTGATGTTTCTAGGGAGAGGCCTACTGCTTGTATGGAAACGTGCATGTGGATTGTGGGTTGTCACAAGGAGGGGGGCAGAAGGTGATGATACTTAGCAATGAAGCCAGAGGTTCCAGACATTTTGCTCCACGTGAGATATTTTGCCCAGAAACACAAAGTACTTGTACGGTTTTACTATATGCAGATTTTTCCCGGAATGCATCTACCTTGCACTTTGCTTTATTCTGAAACATAGAAAGTGTTATTCAACATTTTATAAAATCACATCACTGCAATGTCTCCTGGTGTTTAAGTCATCAACATGATACTTACTTTTCTGTCTGCATTCAGAGCTGTCACACGTACCACTATTCTATGTTTAATTTAAGCATCTCACAGCATCATCGTGTTTCCTGATGAGACTATATGCAAATGTTTACATACTTAAATATATGGTGTGCATGTGCTCAGTTGTGTCTGACTCTTTACTACCTCATAGACTGTAGCCTTCCAGGCTCCTCTGTCCATTGAATTTTCCTGGAAAGAATACTGGAGGGGGTTGCCATTCCCTTCTCCAGGGGATCTTCCTGACCCAAGGATCAAACCAACATCTCCTGCATTGGCAGGCAGATTCTTTACCACTGAATCACCTGGGAAGCCCATGTAAATATTTATTATTATATTATAAATAAGTTTTCCTTTGCATTTCTTTCATATTATAGTAAAAGGATTATCTTGATTTTTTTTTAATTAACATTGTAGAAAGATTACAGAATCTTCAGATTTCAAGACAGCAAAAAGAGCACCATTAAACACCTGCTGTAAGTAGTGGACAGTGTGTCTGGTAGGAAGAAGAGGCTCCGTCTTACTTAGGAAGGCACACACAGACCCCATGACCAGCCAGCTACCTACTTCTCTAGGTTCATCCCCCACCAACACCAGCCTGTCTTTCTTGCCTCATTGTTAAGTCTGGTAATCTTAGCTGCTAATAATTCTCCAGTCCACAATATTATCTCTCACCACGTGCCTTCATGGATGCTTTCTGTTGCCTACAGAGCTCTTCTCCATTGTTCCACTGGGCTGCCTTCACTCCACCCTTGAGATATGTTCCATTTGGAGCCTGTGCATGGTGGGGTGACCATGCATCATCAAATGTACCAGGTTGTACGTGCTTCTCTCCCCAAGATATTGTGAGCCCATTGAGGGCAGTGTCTCTGTGCTACTCATCCTAGATCACTGGTGCTCACAGAGTGACACAGATCACAGCCATCCATGTGCTGAACACATGAATGGACATGTACGTGGATGAAGGAGTAAATAAATGAGGAAATGTGAGCTGCTGTGAAGGAAACGTGATGGCAGTGAAGAGTCGCTCTCATGACAACAGGCTGGATGCAGCCATCTCCTCCGTGGTGGTCCAACTGGCAAGACCCAGCTGCATCCTTCCAGAAGCAAGGCTGAAAGAAAGCGGCAAGGACACGGTGCAGATTCAGAGCAAGTGGAAGACCCAAGCAGGAACCCTCACTTCAGCTTTCTATTTGTTCTGCAGCCTGAAACTACTGAAACAAAACATTTATGTCTGCAAACCATCCCATCGCCATCGTCTAAGCCGTACTTGACAATGAGTGTCAAGACAAACGCACTCAAGCCAGGCTTGTGAAATGAATGGGCTCTGTTAGCACTGAAGTGAGCCTCTCACCGCAGCTGGAAGACTGTTCTGCTTAAGATGTGCGTCATCGTTGACTCCACGCCGATGTATGCAAGATGAACAGCCAAGGAAAGAGCCAAGGAAGAGAATGGACAGAGACACTTAGAGTGAGGAGCAACACATGTGACTGTGAGGTCTCTAAATACAAGCCATGCGAGCATCACCCCTCGCTCAGTGATAAGTACCAAGATTTCTCTCTCTCTTGTTCTCACATGCAAAACTTTGTGCAAGCTGGTAGCCATTAACTGCACACATGACATTCAACGTTCATCAGCTCAGACAGTTGATAAAAACCTATATACCTCATTGCCCTTTGGATGTTATTTCACGTTTAGAGAGTCACCCCTAAAAAGCCAAAATTTAACTTCAATGGTCAATTCCCTATGAGTTCATCCACAAACAACAACAAAAACCAACACTTGACTCAAAGAAACAATATAGAAATCTGAGTATTGATTAGGGAAAAAAGAAAATAGAAGGTTGCCATTACCAAGAAAACACCTAAGAAAAGATTTTTCTTCCCCAATAGTGGATAAATAATATTAACTTCATAATGAAAAAATCTAGTTGAGTGTTACATTGAGTGTCACATAGGTCAGACCATACCACCAACAGGCAGAAGTTTCTCCTTTTAACTTAGCATTTACACATAGACTAGGGAATGGGAATAACATATATTAATGGCTAGTTAATCTTTAGACTAGTATGGATTATACATCATGCATCAAACTTCCTTTTACACAGTATACATACACATATAGCCAGAGAAATCACTATTTTTGGTGTAAGATCAAATTAGTAAATATTGACCTTAATTTCCTGTAAAAGACAAGTATGAAAGAGAGTACAAGAGATTTGACTAAGGACACAAAGAGGAGGACAAGAGGAAAAATCAGACTAACTTTTTACCTTTTTAATCAACCATACTGGTTTGAGAACACAATAAACATTTAGGAATATTAATTAAATAAGAGTCATTTGGCCTAAAATTAATTTAAATATAAGGTCCTGAAGAAGTTTTCTAATTTAAAACAAGTTTTGAAAATTAAAATTAACCAGTTCAAAGAGTCAATGCAAAAAAAAAAAAAAAAACTCAAACAAAGCTAAATTATCTTTTCAGTATTTTGAAATTAAATGTAGGGATACTGTCATTATATATTTTAAAACATTCCAAATAAGAAAGAACTATGATTTTTTAAGAGAATTTTTCTAATAAACTGTAGTCAGATTGATGTGGATAAAATGTTTCCAAGGTAGACAGTAACCAGAACGAGAGAGGAGAAAAAATAGGGGAAGAGCCAGAAAATCCACCAGAATTCTCAGAGTGACCATAGAGCCTGCTAAGCTCCCTGCTTCCCCGGTGTCAGAGCCCGAGGGCTAAGGAAAGATGGAGACAAACAGTTGGATATCCTCTCCTGGGTACCTAGAATTATGAGCCAAACTGTATCCCCAAAATTCATATGTCGAAGTTGTAACCCAGTTCCTCCCAGTTCCTGAGAATATCATTGTATTTGGAGATACAGCCTTTAAAGAGGAAATGAAGATAAAATTAGGTCATTAAGGTAGGCCCTGAATCAACAAGACTGGTGTTTCTGTTTAAAAAAAAAAAGAGGCTTTGAGGGACTCCCTGGTGGTCCAGTGGTTAAGACTCCCTGCTGCCAATGCCCGGGGCACATGTTGACCCCTGGATGTGAAATTAAGATCCCAAAATTTTTTAATTTGATGAATAGATAAACAAGAAGCTTTGAAAATACAGACACACTTGCATGCAGACACCAGACCATGTGAGAACACAGAGAGAAGTCAAAAATCCACAGCCCAAGAGGAGAAGCCTCAGGAGACATCGCCCATGTCAACACCTCTGTTCTGGAACCCCAGCCCCCAGAACTGGAAGAAAATACATTACTGTTGTCTAAGACCCCTGGTCTATGGTATTTGTTATTGCAGTACTAGCTGAATAATATACTGAGTTTGACAAAAGTTCAATCAGTTCAGATATTAACAAAACTCATGATTCAATGCTTCCTTTAGACTCCTGGTACTCAGAATGGCTTCGGCAAGGTAAAAGTGTGAATTTGAATCATCAAAGAGGAATGTGTACAAATAATATAATCTCTTTCCATTGTTAAATTATTTAGTATTGTTAAAACTAGCATAATACTCGTTTTATTATAAAGCAATGTATATAAATTGGCATAATGTGCAGTGTTATTAGCTGTGACTCAGAATATTTATAGCATGATGATTCATTTCTAAAATTTCTAGAAATGCCAGAACCTCAAGAAGGCATGAAAATTTTACATCCACATCTTTCTCTTCATACATATTCACTTCCAGATTCTCTCTGCTCTCTGAAACCTACTCCACAATGTCAGAATTCTAACAGATCCTTGCCCAGCTCAGGGATAAGATGTCCAAGGATCAGGGCTGGCCCAGAGAAAAGAAGGACCATAATTATCATCATGCTACAGACAACAAAAGGCACCTCATGTGTGCTCTGATGGTAAATGTTTAAAATTTACAACAATCCCTCAAAGAAAACATAGGCCCCAACACACAATGGTTGAAATGCTACTATTTTGTAGGTATGGCCTTAAATAAGATACATTGCTAAACTTTATTTCACTCATTTCTTTCTCTTTTTTTTAATTTATTTACACAGAGCTGATGTTGAAAATTGGTTTTCAGATGCTGGTTGATGGACATGAGATTCGTCAGGAAGGGAGGAGAGTGGAGATGCTTATGAAAGAATGAAGATTTTATGAATCTTAAATCAGAAAATGAAGGCGGAAAGGAAAAGGAGGTGACCTATCAGAAGAGCATGGAAAGCATCCTGGGGAAGTTACCTGAAAACAGAGAGGGCCAGGCATCCTGGAGACGAATGAGTGGATGCAGCAGAGGAGCCCCCGAGAGGGTGTTGTTGGCGAGCCCAGGTCCTCAGACAGCACCGATGCCCGCCTCTGCTGTCCTTGGGTATTACACTGCAGTATTTTCTACTGATATCTAGTGGGGCTTCCCTGGTGGCTCAGGGGTGAAGAACCTGCCTTCCAGTGCAGGAGACTCAGGTTTGATCCCTGCATCAGGAAGATCCCCTGGAGAAGGACATGGCAACCCATTCCACTATTCTTGCCTGGAGAATCCTAAGTCGTGGGGACTTAACTATCAGCCCAAAATGAATCAGCTCTTTACTGCCCAGCTGAGGGGAGACTTACTTGTATTGCAAAACGTGGCCCCATCTTCCCACATCCTGGTGCCACCGTCTTACAAAAAACGGCGATGACATCCTAGGTGCCCATTTGGCTCATGGTGGGAAGTTATCCACACATGCCCTGGGGAAAGGTGAGACCTGAGAAAGTCAGCAGTCCCTTGGTGAAACGCGTAATGGCACTGGCTTTATAATCTTGCAGCTACAGTTCATTCATGCTGTGGGTGTGTCAACATAATTTCCAGTTTGCCAGACATAAGAGCGGTTCCTTTCGGGAGCAAACTCCAAAGCCCAGAGAGCAGGCGCTTCTGCCAGTTCTCTATTGAACCACTGCTGAAACGTCCAAGACATAACCCCAAAGTCACGGTCGCTTAGGAGGTGAACCTGCTTCTCCCCTGTTCTGCTTCTCTCGCTCTCTTCCAGGGCCAGTCACTGCCCTGGATGCTGCCTCATATTTCTATTCCTTCTGACACTCAGCGTAATGCCCACTGCATAAGTGATGCTGCATAAACGTTTGCTGAATCTAGTCGTCGAGTAGACAAACCCAATTTCAAAATGCTGACCTTGCACAAGTTTCCAATCAACAGATACAGTGGGAGTATGAACGCAGACCAGCAGCCCAAAGCAATGTCTGACCCTTTAAACCGAATGAGGCCATTTTAGCCTTGCAGAAAACTGCTTTGAGTCCCTATACCCGTGTATCTTTTGCAGGGAACTCTGTTTTTTACTTCAAAAACTAGCTGTCAGTCTAGCGGATACTTGTCTAAGTAACTGAGCTACAGCGTCCCCACGTTAACCTTATTTAGGACCGCAGACAGTTAATTCTGCACGTGGATTCTGAGCTACAGAACAGGGTATTTCAAACCTGGCACTGTCTAAATTTGGGATTGAATAATTCTTGATTGGGGAAATTTTCCAGTGCACCGTAGGGTGTTGAACAACATCCGTGACCTGACATCTAGCCACTAAATACCAGCAGGAGTACTTACCACCCCAAATTTTGACAGTTAAAGATCCCTCCAAACATGGCCAAATGTCCCCTGGGTAATGAAATTGCTCCCTAATTGAGAACTACTGGGCTTCCCAGGTGGCGCTATTAGTAAAGAAACCACCTGTCAATGCAGGAGACTCAAGAGACTTGGGGTTGATCCCTGGGTCTGGAAGATTCCCCCTGGAGGAGGGCATGGTAACTCACTCCCATATTCTTACCTGGAGAATCCCACAGACAGAGGAGCCTGGCAGGCTACAGTCCAGGGTCACAAAAAGTCAGATACAACTGAAGTGATTCAGCATGCATGCACGCAGTAGAGAAAGATAAGGTATAAAAAGAAGGTATTTCCTCACAGCGTGATCAGAAAAAAATGTCATGAAGTTGGGTGGAAGGTGGAGGGTCACTAAGAAGGGAACATCATACAGATATTCTACTTTGTAAAATAACTCTATCAAAGCAAATTATAAGACCGGAAAATAGTAGCATCATATGTATGGGTGGAGCAGTCAAGCAGTCGGTGACTTTGACCCACTCTGGAGCAAAGTACAGAGTGAAGTTGAACGTTCCAGAAAGTGCTGACTCACTTGGCCTCACCAAGAGTCCCTGTGCTTCAGGGAAAAAAAAGAGCTAACACTCAAGCACTTTGAAATCATCATAAAATTGGATTAGCACAGTTCACACAGCCATGCTTTGTGATTTAAATGCACTTCGAGTTTCAAAGACTTAAATTGCACAGCCGATTTATTTATAGTACTTTATTTATAGAACGGAAACCAAAACATTGCAAGTTCTGCTTCTAGTTCCTGATTTTAAATCAATCCCAAAGTTTCAAAATCTGGGCAAAAAGCTCAGGTTACCACTGCCAGAGTTTAGAAAGCTTTTGTATGCTCTGTGGACACATCTTTATAGTACGCATTGTCTCACTTTCTTTTTGGAACTGCTGGAACTGAGGAAGACATTCCCCTGTCTTCCTACCAGTCTCTGGACCTCTGCTTGGGGACCTGGCCTTGCCAATTGGAAAATTTTTCTTCACCCCGTCCCCCACCCATTGCTGTTGTTCAGTTACCAGGTCGTGTCTTACTCTTTGTGACCCCATGGACTGGAGCTCACAGGCTCCTCTGTGAGTGGAGCCATGCCCTCCTCCAGGGAATCTTGCCGACCCAGAGATTGAACCCAGGTCTCTCTCATCGCAGGCAGATTCGTAACCGTCTGAGCCACCCGGGAAGCCCAGTCAGCCCTTACCGTCTTCTAAAGCAGACACTAAGGGGGCCCCACGAGCTCCACCCTTGTGTAATACCCTCCCCTTTGAGACTGGTGACTTGCTTCTCACCAATAGAAAACACAAATGTGACAGGGAATGTGTGACTTGCATCCAACCAGGAGATTCTCTTTCTTGCTGGATGTGTTGGGGGATCCATAGAGCAAGAACCTGAGGGCAGCTTCTAGGGGCTGAGGGGGGTTCTAGCCAACAACGGTCAAGAAACTGGGGTGCTCAGTCATTAGCTGGCAGAGAACAAGATGCTGCCAACACTCTGCTACAAAACAGGATTAAGCATGTATCATTTTCTGCTAGGGTAATTTCCCCAGCTGAGCCTAACATGAGAACATCCCTCTCTGGGTCACACCTTGACTGCATTTCTGTGAGATCTGCAAGCAGAAGCTCCAGCCAAGGCGTGACTGGACCTCTGACCCACAAAGTGTTGCTTCAAGTCACTCGTTTTGTGGTAAAATGTGATACTGTGATAGAAAACTTCAGGTCATTTTTTTAATTTAAATATTGGTATGTCTCAATGTTCCATGAGAGGCTCGTTGCCTTTTTTCACTCTATACAACCCTCCTTGACTAGCTTATCTGATCCCATTTCATCTACCCAAAAGGTCATGATTTCTGGATTTTTATTTCTAGCCAAAAATCTCCCCCTTGGGCATCAAACAGATGTAGCTATCTGATACATTTGCCAGAGGCAGCTCAGCTTCAGTGTGCCCAAGACCATGCTCATCACCGGCCCCTCCCAGCTCCTGTCTTCCATAACTCAGTTGGTGACCTTATGATAAAACTCAAGCAGAGAACTGGGACTCACTCTGGTCCCTTCCCACTCTTTCCCTCAGTCATCAGTTCAGTTCAGTTCAGTCGCTCAGTCGTATCTGACCCTTTGTGACCCCGTGAAGCACAGCACGCCAGGCCTCCCTGTCCATCAACTCCCGGAGTCCACCGAAACCAATGTGCACTGAGTCGGTGATGCCATCCAACCATCTCATCCTCTGTTGTCCCCTTATCCTCCTGCCCCCAATCCCTCCCAGCATCAGGGTCTTTTCAAATGAGTCAGCTCTTCGCACCAGGTAGCCAAAGTATTGGAGTTTCAGCTTCAACATCAGTCCTTCCAATGAACACCCAGGAGTAATCTCCTTTAGAATGGACTGGTTGGACCTCCTTGCAGTCCAAGGGACTCTCAAGAGTCTTCTCCAACACCACAGTTCAGAAGCATCAATTCTTTGGCGCTCAGCTTTCTTTATAGTCCAACTCTCACGTCCATACATGACCACTGGAAAAACCATAGCCTTGACTAGATGGACTTTTGCTGACAAACTAATGTCTTTGCTTTTTAATATGCTGTTTAGGTTGGTCATACTTTCCTTCCAAGGAGTAAGCATCTTTTAATTTCATGGCTGCAGTCACCATTTGCAGTGATTTTGGAGCCCAGAAAAATAATGTCAGACACTGTTTCCATTGCTTCCCCATCTATTTACTGTGACTCATTGGAAAATACTCTGATGCTGGGAGGGACTGGGGGCAGGAGGAGAAGGGGACAACAGAGGATGAGATGGCTGGATGGCATTGCTGACTCGATGGACATGAGTCTCAGTGAACTCTGGGAGTTGGTGATGGACAGGGAGGCCTGGCGTGCTGCAATTCATGGGGTCGCAAAGAGTCGGACACGACTGAGCAACTGATCTGATCTGATCTGATCTCATGGTACCAGATGCCGTGATCTTCGTTTTCTGAATGGTGAGCTTTAAGCCAACTTTTTCACTCTCCTCTTTCATTTTCATCAAGAGGCTCTTTAGTTCTTCTTCACTTTCTTCCATAGGGTGGTGTCATCTGCATATCTGAGGTTACAATCTTGATTCCAGCTTGTGCTTCCTCCAGCCCAGTGTTTCTCATGATGTACTCTGCATAGAAGTTAAATAAGCAGGGTGACAATATACAGCCTTGACGTACTCCTTTCCTATTTGGAACCAGTCTGTTGTTCCATGTCCAATTCTAACTGTTGCTTCCTGACCTGCATACAGGTTTCTCAAGAGGCAGGTCAGGTGCTCTGGTATTCCTATCTCTTTCAGAATTTTCCACAGTTTATTGTGATCCACACAGTCAAAGGCTTTGGCATAGTCAATAAAGCAGAAGTAGATGTCTTTCTGAAACTCTCTTTCCTTTTTGATGATCCAGCAGATGTTGGCAATTTGATCTCTGGTTCCTCTGCCTTTTCTAAAACCAACTTGAACATCTGGAAGTTCACGGTTCACATATTGCTGATGCCTGGCTTGGAGAATATTAAGGATCACCTTACTAGCGTGTGAGATGAGTGCAATTGTGTGGTAGTTTGAGCATTCTTTGGCATTGCCTTTCTTTGGGATTGGAATGAAAACTGACCTTTTCCAGTCCTGTGGCCACTGCTGAGTTTTCCAAATTTGCTGGCATATTGAGTGCAGCACTTTCACAGCATCATCTTTCAGGATTTGAAATAGCTCAACTGGAATTCCATCACCTCCATTGGCTTTGTTCGTAGTGAAGCTTCCTAAGGCCCACTTGACTTCACATTCCAGGATGTCTGGCTCTAGGTGAGTGAGTGATCACACCATTGTGATTATCTGGGTCGTGAAGATCTTTTTTGTACAGTTCTTCTGTGTATTCTTGCCACTTCTTCTTAATATCTTCTGCTTCTTTTAGGTCCCTACCATTTCTGTCTTTTATTGAGCCCATCTTTGCATGAAATGTTCCCTTTGTATTTCTAATTTTCTTGAAGAGATCTCGTCTTTCCCATTCTATTATTTTCCTCTATTTCTTTGCATTGATCGCTGAGGAAGGCTTTCTTATCTCTCCTTGCTATTCTTTGGAACTCTGCATTCAAATGGGTATATCTTTCCTTTTCTCCTTTGCTTTTCACTTCCCTTCCCTCAGTCATAGTTCCTGCCAATCTTCCCAGTTAGCGTTTTCCAACTCTCTTCCCCTCATTTCCACTCCCACCATCCATTTTTTTAAATAATCTAGTTTAATTGAAGGGTAATTAATTGCTTTACAATGTTGTGTTGGTTCCTGCCATGCATCAACATGAGTCAGCCATAGGTATACACATGCCCCCCTCCCTCTTGAACTCCCCTCTCACCTCCCACCCCATCCCACACCTCCAGGTTATCACAGAGCCCCAGTGTGAACCCCCTTAATCATAAGGTGCAGTGGCTTTACAATGTTGTGTTGGTTTCTGCTGTACAAAAACATGAATCACCCATAAGCATTCATGTATCTCCTCTCTCTGGAACCTCCCTCCCATTCCCTCTGCCCATCCTCAAGGTCGCCATGGAGCACCGAGCTGAGCGCCCTGCGCTAGCCCGCAGCTTCCCACTAGCTGTCTGTTTCACACCTGGTAGTGTGCACATGCAGGGCTACTCTCCCTGTTCACCACGCCCTCCTCACCTTCCCCCGCTGTGTCAATGGACATTTGTTTCCATATATTGCTTCTCTGCAGTGAACATGGGAGAACAGAGAGCTCTTGAGATTCTGATTTTGTTTCCCTTGGATACACTTAGGTGGGGTTTCTGGATCATATGGTAATTCTATTTTCAACTTTTTGAGGAACTTCAATATTTTCCATGGTGGTTTTATCAATTTCCATTCCCATCAACAGTGCATTGGGCTCCCTTTTCTCCTTATCCTTAAAAATACTTGTTATTGCTTGTTTTTTCCTAATAGCCATTCTAATAGGGGTGAGATGATATCTCCTTCCAGTTAGGAAGCACTATTTTTCACTGAAATTAAAGTTTTTATGTGCATTAATAAGCATATTCTGGGTCTCTTTATATTGTTTTGATTCCATTTTTTAGATGGTTACAAATAGAGCATTGAATTTCTTGCCACATACTGTCAAGGAATTGCAGGAGGAAATTATAATAGATGAAAAATCTTACAGCATGAAAGTATTCACAGTCTTAATGGTATTTGCTCATTCTTCTAGTCCAAGTGAGCAAAAAGCTATTTGACTGAAGGAAATTATAAAATGAATTTCCTATCATTGTCCAATATTTGATCACTTTTGATCATCACACATAAAAATACCTTCCAGTAATAAGAGAAGGATAAAAGTAAAAATGGTCTCATGGAAAGGACAATTGCTCTTCTAAGCTCTTCCTGAAGAATCGCAGTGCTTCTATTTCTTTCACCTTTCCATTGAAGTGTTAGAATAAAAAGCAGGACAATGAGCAAGTAACTTTCCTGCCTTTCAAGTGTTCTCTACACTTCCTCTGTCACTCTCCATATAATGACCGGATACACTCTAGAGACCACGGGTGATGACAGAGTGGGAAAATTAGTTTAGATGAAAAGTAAAGCTAATGCGTCGGTCTGAAACAGCAACGTGAAAGCCAGTGCAATTTAGATGCCAAAATTGTTCAGAATCTAAAAATACTCCTCTGGAAATTAACGAAATTGTAAGGATTATACACTCCTAAGTGTTAGTTCAATGAATTCACTTTTGAAAATCATTTTCAAAACCTTTATAAGTTCTGCTTAAATGGGTTTTGAAGTGTTATATTATGGACCCAAGGAACACTTTATGAATTCAGTTTCAAGAATCAACCCCAAGAAAATTAAGAATGGGTTTAAGGAATAAATTTAAACCTCTCAGAAATGTACAGACTCCAGCTTCAGGACAAAGGAAAACCAATATAATGGACATGGTTTCTATGGGAAAAACTCTAAGAAATAAAGATTTTAAGAGGCAGTTTTGTCCTTTAGCTTTCGCGTCTGTAGGAGGCAAAATTCATATTGAATCCAAGCAGGTGGATAGCAAATTTGGTCTATGGCTTATATGAAAAGTAGCAGAAAACAATTCTAGGAAAAAAATATTTCATTGGCCAGATTTTTAACACCGTAAAAAAGGAGTAAAGACAGAAGCCCAGAAAAACTTGAGTTAAATCCCTTCTAACTCTGTATATGTATGTGTATGCTGAGTCGCTTCAGTCGTGTCCAACTCTGTGTGATACTATGGACTGCAGCCCACCAGGCCCTCTGTCCATGGGACTCTTCAGGCAAGAATACTAGAGTGGGTTGCCATTTCCTTCATATATATATATATGAGAATATATGTATGTATATGTATATATATATACATATCTTATATATATGAAGATATATACATGTCTTCAGTTTAGGAATAACACATCAAGATAGGTTAACACTATGTCTAATTTTATTTGTGTAATTTTATTCACCAAAGCTGATTCTAGATGTCACTTTATTTTTACAGGTAACAGCATCAATATATTGTGTTCTTTGATGTCTACAAAATTTTATTTGGGTCACTTTCTTTAATTAAAGCTTTTTGTTATTATTCATTATCACACTATATCAAGCAGGAATTCCTTTTTTGTTTGTTTGTTTGAAATTGATCACTTCTTTTGCTATCAAGAGAAACCCTCTTTTAGGAGGTTTCAGCTTCAAAGTATAACAGGTAGACATCCAGGGTGAGACAGTTACATATGTGAAAGGAGGTGGGTATGAGTGTGGGTGGGTGTATGCATGTGTGTTTCAGCACTTACACACACTCTCCTTTCCTGTCCCAAAATGAGCTCATCTTTTCTGGTTACTTCCTCCTTACTCACAAGCAGCCAGCTTGCTCTCTCATTTGGAAGTAGCTGGCAACAATGAAGAAGCCAGCAGTGAGACACACTCAGCTATTTCATGTGACTCCCCATGTTTACTTGGTGACATTGTGTGTGCTTAGTCACTCAGTCCTGTCCCACTCTCTGTGACCCCACAGACTGTAGCCCACTAGGCTCCTCTGTCCATGGGGATTCTCCAGGCCAGAAGACTGGAGTGGGTTGCCACACCCTCCTCCAGGGGATCTTCCAAACCAGGGATTGAATCCAGGTCTCCCTCATTGCAGGCAGATTCTTTACCATCTGAGCCACCAGGGAAGCCCAGGAATACTGAAAAACGTAGCCTACGGAGGCACACAAATGATTAACAGGATAAAGTCGCATGGGAGGGAGGTGTGCTGGCGAGCAGGGTCCAGGCAGCCATGGGTGTGCTCCCACCCTGGGTGGGGTCCAGCCTGGCCTGTGCAGCCAGAGGTCTGGTCGGCACAGGAATGGCCATTAAACAGCTGAAAGTGAGGCTGCTTGTGGGGAAGCTGTCAATTAAAACTCTCCCAAAATAATTTCGCAGAACAGACATAAATGCAAATTAGCCTCTCCTCGCAGCTATTAGGCAGTTCCCCACCCACTTCTGTACGCTGCCGTTCCAGAGCTCAGAGGTAGAGGGCGGCCACGCAGGATTACATAAGGCTAATTGTGTGGCAGCTCTAATTCCCGAAGTTTCTACCTCCATCCCGAAGACTTATTCCAGCTGTGCGAAAGCAATAAAGTGGCCCTTAAACAATGAGGTGATGAAATGGCTTCTTAATTTAAAAAAAAAAAAAAACAGGCTTTAATTTGCTTTTCCAGCTTTCTCCAAAGTTAGACCTATAATTCAAGAAACTTCATATACAGCCGCCATGAGGTCACGTCATTAGGTGACACCAGCATCACCTAGACTGCAGTCGCCTGTTCCGTGTGGGTTTGCAGTCCCCAGGCTCCGACCTCCATCCTGCACCTGAGGCATTAAGTAACTGCTCTGCGTTGCTGAAGAACATCCTCACCCCTGCAAACACCAGGGCAGACTGCCAGGATCTCTAACTACCTCACACCCTGTGCATTTGACCCTGAGTTCCTTGAAGAGTTTCATGAAACTAGTTTACAACAGCAAATATATGCTGCCATGAACTAGTGACGGAACAAGAGGAGCAAAAACCAAATGATTTGTCTACAAACATTTTAAGATGATGAAGATATTGATGCCAACTAGGTAATCAAATTTATTGTAAGATAAAATTATATGAGATAAAGCTACTTTCCTCCCCAAATGGCCAAAAACTTTAACACTTACTTCAAAAGTCAACAGTGGGGGTAGAAATCTAGCCAGTTTGGAATGCATGTATTCACCCTTTTTAAAAAAAGGACAGGAGACCCTGCCTGAACAAGGCAGACAAGATCTTTCATGGATCATGAGTTCAAACGTTGGTGGCAGGAAGACAGACAGTCAGCACAGGAGAAGAAGGATACAGCGAGTTGCGTACCCCTGAAGTCAAGAGAGGAAATGTCCCAAGAATGAAGGACAGTGAACTGTGCCTCAGGCTGCAGCGAGGCAGAGCAGAGGGCACGCAGACACTGGTGGTTTCAGTGGACATGGAAAGAAGTGCCCGGGGTTATATCAGTCATCCAAGTACTCCTACACATCGTGTGCGTTTAAAAACTTTCAGGAGCACAGGACCTCGGATCCATTTCTATCATCACATGTCTTAGATGTCCAGGAAAAGGGGGTTCAGAGAGAATGTTGGCGGACAGTTCAGGGGTGTGCTCAGTGCAGGCGTCTCTGTATAAATGAGATCCACTGAATCCTGCAGGGAGCTTCCAGGAGCTCCTCGAGGAAGCTGGTGTTCCTAAGAGGGAGGGGGATGAAAAGAGAAAGGAAAGCTAGTGTCTGTCTGCACGGTTCACAAGTTCAGACTGCAGGGGCTCGGGGCCAGGCTTGCTCACTGGACAGCCATAAACCTGAAGGTGCACGCCTGCCCCCATACTGTATGCCTGTCTACAGCACCTACTGTGCATGAGTTAGTAAGTAACTCTGAGGACCAAAACCTGACCATGGAGCAGGTACAGTCAGGAAATGCATTTTTTCATTGTACTCATTTGAAAAGTACTGCAGTCTATTCCTGGATCCTCCTTAAAGCACACAATGGCAAGAGCAGAAGCCATTTTTAACTTTCTATTTAGATTTGTTTTTATAGACTCCCAAGAGGCTGCAAAGAACTGCACAGGGAGGTCCTCTGCACCTTTTCCTCAGCCACCCACAATGTGAGCATATTGAATAATGGTAGTAGCATTCCAAACACAAGACGTGGCATCGGTACGATCCACAGCACTTACTCAGGTTTTCTTGTCAGTACATGAACTCATGTGTGTGTGTGTGTGTGTGTGTGCATGGAATTTTATCATTTATAGATAACCCTGTGTGGGCTTCCCAGGTGGCACTAGTGGTAAAGAACCCGCCTGCCAATGCAGGAGACATAAGAGATGTGGGTTTGATCCCTGGGTCAGGAAGATGCCCTGGAGGAGGGCATGGCAATCTACTCCAGTATTCTTGCCTGGAAAATCCCATGAACAGTGGAGCCTGGCGGGCTACAGTCCATGGGTCACAAAGAGTCGGAAGCGACTGAAGCGACTGAGCACGCACAGCCTTGCGTGACCATCGTTTTCCCTGGTCCACGCAAGACACCCTCCCTCTGTCCCTTTATAGGCACACCAGCCCCCTCCCATGCCGCCCCAACGCCTGGCAACCAGTCATTGACTCTCCATCCCTAAAATTATTTTAATCCCATGCATGTTACATTAGTGAAGTCATATAGTAGGTACCCTTTTGAAATCGGCGTTTTCCATTCAGCATAATTTCACTAGCATTTCATCCAAGTGATAATCAACAGTTTATCCCCTTCGACTGCTGAGCAGTTTTCCGCATTATGGGAGCGCTGCCGTCCATTAACCATTTGCCCACGGGATGCTTGGGCGCTTTCCAGTTGTTGGCCACTACGAATAAAGCTGAAGCAGGCATCTGTGTACAGTCTCCCGCTTGATGACGATTCTTCATTTTCCTGTGATAAATGTCCCAAGGCGCCATTAGTAGGTCGTGTGAACTCAATTATTCATTCTGAAAGGAGCTGCTGATGCAGAAACCACGTTTAATACCGTCTCACGAGATAGAAGCTGATCCTGTGGTGCTGCTGTTTTCTTTTCTCTGGCCCCTACGTGTTTTTTCCCAACATCCATAATCCTAAATAAATTACCCTTCCTCACTTCTGCCTTGACTATTCCAAGAGTCTGCTAATCATTTCCTGCCTCTCTTCTTTTCTGATTCCAATGGTGTGACGCGGTGACCTGGACACGGATTTCAAGGGGAAGAGTGACAGGAAGCTGTCAGTCCCTAAGGTGGCTTTCGTGGACTTTTTCATTTTCAGCTTTTCAGACCTAAACGTGTAAAAAAATCCGAGTTCCAATAGATCCAAAAACTCTACCAGTTTATTTTCAGACAACACTGTACATAACCATAAGATGATTATCAAAACCAGAAAATTAGCAATGATACAGAACTATTAAAGCACAATTTTTCAGATTTTACTAATCATGGATGGATGTCCTCTTCCTGGTCCGCAGTGTTCGTTACCAACCTCAATCTCAGCATAATACCATCCCAAACCTCTACACTCTGAACTGGATCACTCAGAGCTTCTTCTAACTGTTTGACAGAGAACGTTGTCTCTAATCGCTTTTCTATTGTGTAGTACTCCTTCCTTCTGGAACATTCTTCTTCCCCTACTTACTGTGCCACAAATATATGATGAAATATTACTCAGCTGCAAGAAAGAAAGAAATCATGTCACACGTGACATGGATGGGCCTTGAGAGCATTTTGCTAAGTAAAATAAATCAAACAGAGAAAGACAAATATTATATGACTTTCCTTATGTGTGGAATCTGAAAAGGCCAAGTTCATAGAAATAGAGTAGGGTGGTGCTTGCCTGATTCCGGGGAGGGGGAGAAATGGGGAGATGTTGGCCAAAGTGTCCAAGCCTCCAGTTGTAAGATGAAGGTTTCCTTGGTGGTCTAGAGGTTAAGACTCTGCACTTCCACTGCAGGGGGTCACAGGTTCGATCCCTGGTCAGGAAAGTTCTGCATGCCATGAGGAGCAGCCAAAAAGAGAAAAAAATAGATGCGTAAGTTCTAATGTACAACATGGTGACTATAACTAAAATACTGTATTATACACTTGAAATTTGCTAGGAGAGTAGATGTTGAATAACATCTGAAAAATAAACAGATAATTATGTAAGGTGACAGAGGTGTTAACTACCCCATACTGATTTAGACTGAGACGCTGTGTGCTATGCTTAGTAGCTCAGTCATCTCTGACTCTTTGCAATCCTTTGGACTACAGCCTGCTAGGCTACTCTGTCCATGGGATTTTTTCAGGCAAGAATACTGGAGTGGGTTGCCATTTCTTCCTCCAGGGAATATTGCTGACCCAGGGATCAAACCCAGATCTCCTGTGTCTTTTGCATTGCAGGTAGATTCTTTATCCACTGAGACACTTGGGAAACCCTATAGTAGTAATAAATTCACAATACCAAGTCACTGTGTTGTACACCTTGAAGTCACATCACATTATATGTAAATTATATTTCAATAAAGCTGGGGGGAGGAGGCAGAATTCAGAATCCAAAGTTGTCTGCAACAGAAACAAAGATTAGAAGAGACACAAAAGATGGATTTAAATTAGTAGAATTGGAGAAAAAACATATACAGCAAACTTTGAAGATGTAGAACCAAAAAAAAAGGAAAAGATTTCAATGATACTCTTTTGGGATGCATAGGATTTAATCAAATCAAATACATAATTCAAATTCATTTTACCTGATTCTCTTTAGTATTTTTTAATGTGGTTATTATAAATGCAAATGTATATATATGTAGCTCAAAATATAATTCTACAACACACATCATGCTAGATTATTACCTCTTTGGATATATATGCTTTTCTTAACCAGTTTATGTCCTGCACCCAGAAAAATTTCTGACTATTTAACAGATATCAAAGAAGGAAAGGAGAGAAAGGAGAAAGGAGGGAAAGAAGGAAGGAAGAAGTAAGGGTAGGCAGATGCAGTTAGGGATGATTCCGCATATATAACATTTAGGTTGTCAAGTGCAAAATAAAGGATTCTTCCCTTTTCTCTATCTTTCTACCACAACTGAATTGACAGGGGGTTGGTTTATTCAGGAAATTGAGCATAGATGCTGATATTTTTGCCCTGTATTGCCAGGAAAATTAAGAAATGACTCCTTTCATGAAAGACTCAGCAAAGTGCATTACAGAGCTGGGTTGTAAGAATCTACTGAAGGCCTTCGGTCCTTTGGGCAAAGCTTTCCTCGCAGGTGAGCACACAGCTATTTGGAGACTGCGCATGCGCTGCCCAGCATGGAGCCCCTCCCTGCCCTGCAGGAGGGGACCTAGCAGGTTTCTTAAACGCCAGAGGTGGGCTTCCTTTAGTTGTCAACGCGTCTTCTGGGTTATTTTTAAAGAATAATGAACCAAGATGACCCACCCACAGCCCTGCATGAAAGGAACAAACCTAAGTGGTAGTTAATGTATGGTTTGCAGAGCCGACTTTTAAGAAAAATCAACCCACCCTGCTTCTCTGCCTGCTTAGAAGACGTTTCTTCTTCCTCCGTCATCAAGTCTAGGGAAGGATGCAGCCCTGTCGAACCATCAACAGGACAGAGTCAAGATGTAGAGGACACACAAAACTTTCTTTTTTTAAGGTATGGGTTCTTTTATTACCCAAGTGTTGCTCAGTTTTTCAGAAACACACGTTTTTACATAAAATGAGATATTTCTTATGTTTTCTTTCTCTCTTTGCTACCTTTTATTCTCTGGAACTCTGACTGAAAGAGAACTCTGACATTTGCATGATTTGGCAGGTGGTTGCAAATAATTAACAAATAATGAATTCTTAGGAAAAACAAAAGCATTGTTTTTGAGTAAAAATAAATATGGAATACCATCCAAATTTTTATTGCTTTTACATCCTCATGCATGCATGAGTGCTAAGTTGCTTCAGTCATGTCCAACTCTGTGCAACCCTACAGATTGTAGCCCACCAGGCTCCTCTGCCCATGGGGATTCTCCAGACAAGAATACTGGAAAGGGTTACCACGCCTTCCTCCAGAGTATCTTCCCAACCCAAGCATCGAACTGGAGTCTCCTGCAGCTCCTACATTGCAGGTAGATTCTCTACTGGTGAGCCACCACAGAAATCCAAGAGCAATCTTACATCCACTTAAAGAAGTGGATTTATTACCCAGGTATTTTCACTATATTTTTGTTTCCAAAATCTCTATCATATGACAGACTAAGATAAAAGGATAAGCAAATTGCTTTCCAAAAACATGAGTATGTTCTCTAGCCCATCAGGTTCCTCTGTCCATAGAATTCTC
Organism: Bos indicus x Bos taurus; assembly: GCF_003369695.1. Lineage (NCBI taxonomy): Eukaryota > Metazoa > Chordata > Mammalia > Artiodactyla > Bovidae > Bos > Bos indicus x Bos taurus. The sequence goes on along the minus strand of NC_040099.1, from coordinate 4,710,726 downwards.
CAGGCAAGAATACTGGAGTGGAGAGCCATTCCCTTTTCCAGGGAATCTTCCTGACCCAGGGATCAAACCCAGATCTCCTGCATTCCAGCCAGGTAGATTCTTTACTGTTTGAGCCACCAGGGAAGCACAGCTTGTAAACTAAACTCACTTACATGTCAAACCTTTTCCCATCCTCTCAACACCAAATAGCAAAACCAGCTTTTTCAATGATCCAATGGATGTTAATTATTTGATCTCTGGTTCCTCTGTCTTTTATAAATCCAGCTTGAACATCTGGAAGTTCATGGTTCACATACGGTTGAAGCCTGGCTTGGAAAATTTTGAGCATTACTTTGCTAGCGTGTGAGATGAGTGCAATTGTGCAGTAGTTTGAGCATTCTTTGGCATTGCCTTTCTTTGGGATTGGGATGAAAACTGACCTTTTCCAGTCCTTGGCCACTGGTGAGTTTTCCAAATTTGCTGGCATATTGAGTGCAGCACTTTCACAGCATCATCTTTTACAATTTGAAATAGCTAACTGGAATCCATCACCTCCACTAGCTTTGTTTGTAGTGATGCTTCCTAAGGCCCACTTCCCTTTGCATTCCAGGATGTCTGGCTCTAGGTAAGTGATCACACCATCGTGATTATTTGGGTTGTGAAGATCTTTTTTGTGTAGTTCTTCTGTGTATTCTTGCCACCTCTTCTTAATATCTTCTGCTTCTGTCCATACTATTTCTGTCCTTAATTGAGCCCATCTTTGCAAGAAATGTCCCCTTGGTATCTCTAATTTTCTTGAAGAGATCTCTAGTCTTTCCCATTCTATTGTTTTCCTCTATTTCTTTTTCCTCTACTTCTAGTCTTTCTTAAAGAGATGGAAATATGAGACCACCTGACCTGCGTGGTAAGAAATCTGTATGCAGGAAAAGAAGCAACAGTTAGAACTGGACATGCAACAACATGTCTGGTTCCAAACATGACTGGTTCCAAATCGGGAAAGGAGTACATCAGGCTGTATTTTGTCACCCTGCTTGTTTAACTTATATGCAGAGTACATTATGAGAAATTCTGGACTGAATGAAGCACAAGCTGGAATAAAGATTGCTGGAAGAAATATCAATAACCTCAGATATGCAAATAACACCAACCTTACGGCAGAAAGCGAAGAAGAACTGAAGAGCCTCTTGATGAAAGTGAAAGAAGAGAGTGAAAAAGTTGGCTTAAGACTCAACATTCAGAAAACTAAGATCATGGCATCCGGTCCCATCACTTCATGGCAAATAGATGGGGAAACAATGTAAACAGTGAGAGACTTTATTTTTTGGGCTCCAAAATCACTGCAGATGGTGACTGCAGCCATGAAATTAAAAGACACTTGCTCCTTGGAAGAAAAGCTATGACCAATCTAGACAGCATATTAAGAATAAGCAGAGACATTACTTTGTCAACAAAAGTCTGTCTAATCAAAGATATGGTTTTTCCAGTAGTCATATATGGATGTGAGAGTTGGGACTATAGTGAAAGCTGAGTGCCGAAGAATTGATGCTTTTGAACTGTGGTGTTGGATTCTTGGACTGAGTCCCTTGGACTGCAAGGAGATCCAACCGGTCCATCCTAAAGGAAATCAGTCCTGAATATTCATTGGAAGAACTGATGCTGAAGCTGAAACTCCAATACTTCGGCCACCTGATGCAAAGAACTGACTTATTTGACAAGACCCTGATGATGGGAAAGATTGAAGGCAGGAGGAGAAGGGGATGACAGAGGATGAGATGGTTGGATGGCATCATCAACTTGATGGACATGAGTTTGAGTAAGCCCCGGGAGTTGGTGACGGACACGGAAGCCTGGCATTCTACAAAGGGTTGCAAAGAGTCAGACACAACTGACTGAACTGAACTGAACAAAACCAGGAAGAAGAGAGGGACAGTCTACAAAAGAATATCGTCAGTTCAATAAAAGGCTCCGATTTCTCATCTGGCCAACACTTCCCAGGACTTTATTAAATCACGTACTTATGTGGTTACACAACTCCAGGGCCAGGTAGAGTTCCAAGGATGCTACAAAGGAGCTAAATGACTAAATCAGCTGAAAAATGACAGAGACTGAAATCCAAGCGAGTTTCAAAGTCCATGTTTCCACACTAAGGAGGCTGATATCTCGCTGTGTTTGTGAAACTACCAGCAGTTTCCAGGCCATGTTCAGCAGTCGTCATCAAAGAAACCCATTATTGTCATTTGCCACTCCTCCTTAAGGGAAGTGTGGGCCCAATTCCTCTTCTTTAGGACCATTTAGATGAGCCCAATTTTTTTTTTCTTTTTAATTGGAGGATAATTGCTTTACGATGTTGTGCTGGTTTCTGCCACACATCAACATGAATCAGCCATAGGTATACTCTTAAACCTCCCTCCCATCTCCCATCCCATTCCACCCCTCTAGGTTGTCACAAGCACAGGGTTTGAGCTCCTGGTGTCAACGGCCAATTCCCACTGGCTATGTATTTTACAGATGGCAGTGTATATGTTTCTAGGCTACTCTCCCAGTTTGTCCCACCTTCTCTCTCCCTATGTCCACAAGTCTGTTCACTATGGCTATAGAAGAGCCCACTTTTTTTAGAGCTGTGCCTCTCACTACAGTAATGCTTCCCTGGTGGCTCAGACCATAAAGAATCTGCCTGCAATGTGGCAGATCTGGGTTTTATCCCTGGAGAAGGAAATGACTCTAGTATTCTTGCCTGGAAAATTCCATGGGCAGAGGAGCCTGGGCTGAAGTCCATAGGGTCACAAAGAGTCAGGCACGACTGAGCAACTAACACTCTCACTTACTAGAGTAGAGCAAGAATCTTACGTTGTGTTGCTTGAGGCTATGTGTTTTTCAACCCAAAAGCTTTTCCAATCCTGATCACAAACACTGTATTTGAGCTCACTGCCCATCGAACTCCCCAGTTCATTTTATATACCATTTGTGGTTTCATTCCTTGACTTTAAAATCCTCTTTCCAGTATCTTCAAATAGCAGAGAAATATTTTGGATAACAGCAATAATCCCTGACCACAAATAACTGTGAGCAAAACTGCTGAAACCAGAGAGGATGCAGGAATGTTTCCATCTTCTTGCGGAAAGGAAAATAAATGGTTAAATGCAAAGTGGGAGGAAGCCAAGCAGGGATTAGTGGGAAGTTGTTTCATGTAGGTTTTTCACTCAATGGTGAAATGCTTGAGCTTTCTGTACATCAAAACCCCAAAAAATTATTTTATACTGTGAAGAAAACAGGGAACAAAGGCAGAGAGTCTGCTGTGAACTTTCACCATGTTGGCCATGGCTTTTGTTGGCCAAGATGTATAGGGTGTAAATGCACAGAGAAGTATATAGAGTTGCAAGTGCCTTTGGTTAACATGAAAAAGTTATTATTATAAGTGACTCAAGACCAACCCACAGTCTGTCTTATCCTCTCCAGCATTCAAGCCACAGAAAGTGGCTGAACCAGGTCCAAACCCTGGAGGACTTACCAGGCTGACATGCTGCCCCAGTGGTCAGACCTCCACCGACCCTGGGTCTCAGCTTCTCCTGTACAACCTTGAAGACCTAGAGCTGATGTCTGTGGTCAGGCTTCCTTTCAGTTCTATTAATAATGTCTGGTCAGATTTGTCACGTCTGCTCAGAGACATAGAGCCCTGATTTAAACATTCAGTGATAAAACAGAGCAGCAGAACCAAAGCTAGATGCCAGAAAGCTAAATCTGCCTCTAGGGAAAGTCAAAATACATATTTACTACTTCGGTGTTTATCTACACCCCAACTTTTCTGCCAGAAATATAAGACTAGCAACGAGTCTCAAGACCAGATTTAGCTTGACTGCACTGAGATTGTGACAGCCTTAAAGAATTGAAACTGCTATTCTAAACCCTTAGTTACAGAATTCTTCCTCCGTGTGTCAGTACAGACTCTGATTAACCAGTCCCTCTCCTATTCTGTATCTGAAGACTTGATAACCAGACCACAGAGAAAGTCTTTTTATTCATTTTGTCCCAGTTAAGAAAGTACTGAGTTTCCCTAAATCAGTGGTTTTATTAGCAGTGGAATCCTTTCTTTAAATGATAGTTTATAATGTGAGCCTTTTTCAGAATCTTTTTTTTGTGGACCAGAAAGCCCTTTACTTTGATGGGACTTACTCTGATAGAGAAAGGGCCAGGGGTAAAAGCACCCCCTGACTGCCCTTCCCCTGCCCACCTGATGCTTTCTCTGTAGGAGCCCAGCAAAGGCAGAGTTTGAGACCAGTGGCCTGGATAAGAATACGGGCACTTTGATCTGATGGCAAAAGTCCCAGTGACCGCACTTTACTTCCACAATGGGCCACTAGCTGCCACACCACACCACAACACCTACATCCTCAGGTTAGCCTGCAGTGATGCTAAACCTCTAAACAACCTTAGAAGCACAGGTCAAAGGTTGTGACCTCAGAGGAAGAAAATAATCCTTCATATTTGCTTATATTCATCTAGCTTTGGACACTTCGCGACGTGCTATATCTTGCTTATTACAACCATCGAACTTTCTGTTTCTTCATTGTCGGGTCAGTGCCCTTCAGCAACATTTCTCAACAATTCACATAGTGTGTAGCATAAAGGAGGCTAAATTTTATCAGGTTGCTCTGAATTAAAGGACTTCCCTGGTGGTTCAGACGGTAAAGCATCTGCCTACAATGCGGGAGACCCACATTCAATCCCTGGGTCAGGAAGATCTCCTGGAGAAGGAAATGGCAACCCACTCCAGTACTCTTGCCTGGAAAATCCCATGGATGGAGGAACCTGGTAGGCTACAGTCCGTGGGGTCGCAAAGAATCAGACACAACTGAGCGACTTCACTTTTCACTTTCACTTTCTGAAGTAAATGTTTCCGAAAAACAAGCAAATAAACAGAAAAGCGTCTTAAATTTGGAGCTGGCCCATGCTCCCTTCAACTTATTACTGGGAGAACAGCATGGAACCCCAGTTTTTCACCAAGGAAAGTCTGCTCAGGTCCCAATGCCCTTTAATTCACTGGTGAAAATGAACAGAATTCTGCCCCTATGTTAAAAGCTGCAGAAACACTAGATGAACGTCTTCAGTGCTTGGAGCATCTGGTGTCCCAGGATGTCTCATCTGGTATTTGGTTTGTCCTTCTGTCTGTCTCCACTTAAAAACAGAGCAGGCATTTGCTTAACTTGCAGAATTTATAGCTACTTCTATGTAATGTGTTCCTTTGCCATTAGAGGGTTTAGAGTCTGATTTTCCTGACAAGCTCCTTTTCATCAATAGACTGTGTGAAGCGGCAGCAGGAAAACAGAGAGAAGCATAAGGGAAGAGCAATTATTTCCATTTCCTAGCAAAGGCATCACATGAAGCAGAATTCATGAAGCCAAATGCGTTGTTTCCTCCACAAAAAGCACACTCACTCCTGAGCTGGTGGCCACGGGTCAAGAAGATTGTGGCCACAGACCTGCCAGATTACAGAGAAAAGTGTGGCAAGAGCCTACTCATTCTAGGGGTGGACCCTTGTGCTGGTGAATGAAAGAGCTGGAGGAGAACATTCTGGAAACTTCCAAGCTACTTTCAGCACAATAAATCTGGGGTCTAACATAAGCAATGTCTGGCGGTTCTAGGGTTAGCAGTCCGATTCTGATACAAATGTTGGAACATTATCTTCTCTAAAAAGATCATTGCATCTAATACAATGTTATTAATTAATCTCATGGAAACCACATTTTAAGCTTCCAAACAAAGAAACTTTGAGTGTGTAGAGTCCAAAGATGGGGCTCCCACATTTATCACACCTAAGAATGATGGAGAGGCTTCCCTGGTGGCCCTAGAGGTTAAGAATCCGCCTGCCAAGGCAGGAGACCTGAGAGACAGCAGGTTTGAGCTCTGGGTCGGGAGGATCCCCTGGAGAAGGGCATGGCAACCCACTCCAGTGTTCTTGCCTGGAGAACCCCATGCACAGATTGGCAGGCTACCGTCCACAGGGTCACAAATAGTCTGGACAAGACTGAAGCAACGTTAGCAGGCGCATGAGAATGAGGGGAGTACTAATATCTGAACTCCCAAGCCAAGTAAATTCCAATATGGATTCCGGCCGACGTCCAGAGAGAGAGCCGTGTCACTGAGCTGGGAGAAGTTTCCATCCCTGGGAGTCTCCCCAAAGCCCACCACAGCAGTAATAGGCACGGACCCAGCAGGTCTGTGTAAAGAACTGGGCCTTCCAGGAAAACATAGAATTAATCTCCCTTGATGTATGGCTTAACCCACAAGTGCCGGAGACGGAGTGGGGAACAGACTCGCCCCTCTTTCATTCCGCCGTGTGTGACGTCATAGCAGGCCCCCCCTTCAGCCCTCATCTCGCATCTGTGAATTTCCCTTGCTGTCAAACCTCAGTCCGAGCGCAGTTCCTCCTCGTCCCTGTCGGCCTCATCTGCCCTCCCTTCCTCCTGATCGCTAAGCTCCAGCCACGCTGGCCTCCTGTCCACGGACCATCTGAGCATCGTCACACTGTTCGCTCCGGCCCCCTCCCCGGCGCATTCACGCTCCTTCAGCCCAGATGGAAGAGGGGTACCTTCTTCCCGCCCGCCGCCAGCCTAAACCAGGGCCTCATTTGACCTCTCCTGTGCGCTCTGCTTTACTCCTGCAAAGAAAGCTTCTCAGGCTCTGAGTGTGTGTTTAGTAGCTGCCCCACTCGTACTGTAAACCTCTCGAGACCACGGACTGTGTGGGTTCCATCCCTGCATTGTCGGATCTAGAATCATGCCTGGCAAATGTTGGTACTTAGTCCCGTTTTTCTTTTCTTAGTATTCAGTGAATTCGTGAATGAGTTATATACCATGAATAGAAGGAAAAGGAAATGTAGTCAGGACAAGACCAGTGCAGAGCAGAGTGAGCCAGAGGGAGGGGGGAGGTCTGGGGGGCGCTTCCCACGGAGAGGAGGCAGAAAGACAAGAGTGAAGGAGGAGCTGTCGGCAGGGAGAGAATAGCCTTGGGCGGAGACAGGATCAGAGTGGGGCAAGGTCTGTCTTACACACACACACCCCTGAGTACGGAAACCTGCTGTCCTCTGATTTGATGACTTCTAGTGGCCAACAGGGCTTGCTGTCCCCTCGCCTCGACTAGACTTTGGACAGGCTTCTCAAAACCCGGCCCTGCCCTCTCTTCCCTGAGAGCATCTACTCTAGGAAAACTTGTCATTGCCATTGCCCCTTTGAGATACACAGTTTTTTGAAAAGCCTCTTGCTGGTTTTACCACCTAGGACTGTCTTTCTCTAGGACTTGGGAGCCACACCTGGGAAGTGGCGTCTTCAAGGCAGAGACTCCCCATCTCTCGGTTTGTCCAAGTGGTAAAACCACCTTCTGTCCTGAAGCTATGAGATAGTTGACCTGGTCTTTGGGAAAGGCCAGTTAACAAGCACAGTGGCTAGGACCCCACTCCCACCCCAGCTCTTAAAATCTTCCTAGCCCGTGTTTCCATGGACCTCAGGCTGAGTTCTGGCCCCTGGTCTCTGTTGCAACAGCCAAGAGTAAAGTCTTCTTTACGTGCCTCGGTGTGTCTGGTATAATGTTGCTTTGATGCTATAAAAGGAGCTTGAGACATCCTCCATAATTTCTTAAAACAAAAAGGAGCATTTACATTACAAAATGAACTGTGTTTGGTTTTTATGAAACAAGAAGGAAAGGGAAACTCTTTACGTTAAAATAGCATCTGATTTTTTTTTTCTAAATAAATGAAGCCTATTTTTAGATGTGTATATGCTTCTAGAATGGTTCCAGGTTTGTGAAGTGAAGAGAGAGAATTGTAAGCTGGTTCCTGGCTTTTACTTGGATTCTGCAGGACACAGATTCGCCAGCTCCTGTGAGGAAGTGGGTGCATTCTGGATGACTTAAGATCTGGGTCCAAACCGATGGTGCTTTGGTGGCCCCGATGCAACGTTTCCAACAGGCCTCTGAGGTACCAATGAAGACACATTTAAGGATGAAAACAAAAGTCCATCCACAAAACAAATAAACTAAAAGCAGCACTTACACTGAGTTCATCTGTTAGAATCAGAGAAATTTGCACTAAATCCAAAGTGAATCAAAATGGATGAAGAAAAGAATAAAATCAGTGGCAAACACTGTCTTTCCCACCAGTGATGTGAGCTCTGCCCATGGGGAGGACAGAGGGGCTGTGACCCCCTAAGCCCCCGGCCACCCCCAGCAGCCAGCCCAGAGTCCACGCCAGCCCTGCCCAGGAGGCCAGGCAGTCCCACTCCTGCCTGCAAGCCCAGCTGCTTAGGCGGGTAAGGCATTGCCCCCATGCCCACCCTTGCCTCTAATTAGCTGGTAATAAGAGTTCATGAAGAGCATTAATTACTTACAATTCTTTTATAGTTTCTAACTAATGTAACGATATGTGAGACAAAATAAGAACTATAACTAATGGAAAGCACACAGCAAAAGGTCTTTGGTGGTGGTGGTTTAGTTGCTAAGTCGTGTCCGAGTCTTTGCGACCCTGTGGACTGTAGCCCACCAGGCTCCTCTGTCCATGGGATTTTCCAGACAAGAATACTGGAGTGTGTTGCCATTTCCTTCTCCAGGGGATCTTCCCAAACCGAGGATCAAACTCAGGTTTCCTGCATTGCAGATTCTTTACTGACTGAACCATCAGGAAAGTCCAACAAAAAGGCCTTTCTTTATACACATAGAAATTGATAATATGTAATAACAAGGATGAGGAGAAAGAGGACGAGGAGAGGAAGAAAAGTATTTGAGAGCTTGCAGTCTATAAAATATACTAGGCTAACCATTTTGTGTATGCTTCCTCCCAACAATCCTACAGACTTTATTAAAAATAAACCCTTCAAATATCAGCAATCAACAATTAGAACATATAATAGTAAAATAATTTATAATAGCAACCTACAAAATAAAATACCTCTGGACAAGCCTAACAAAAAAATAAATTAGGAATTAGGAAACTTCACTTAAAAATATAAAAGTTTCCTGAGGGATTAAAGATTGTTTAAATAAAAAGAAAACCACACTGTGACTCTTAATGAGAAGGCCACATACTGGAAGGATAAAGATTCTTCTAAAGTTAATTTATACATTAACTTTAATACCAGTTAAAAATCTAAATATGAGTTTTGGAGAATATCACAGAGTGATTATCAAGGTGACATGAATAAAGCACACCTGTCAAGAAGACCAAATAAATTTTTAAAAATTAAAATCAGGAGTGTTCTAAATATTATACATGTTAAACGTTAGATAATGCTATTTTTCACTTTATAATGATTAAGTACGGAGAAGGCTATGGCACCCCACTCCAGTGCTCTCGCCTGGTGAATCCCATGGACGGAGGAGCCTGGTGGGCTGCAGTCCATGGGGTCGCTAAGAGTCAGACACTACTGAGCAACTTCACTTTCACTTTTCACTTTCATGCATTGGAGAAGGAAATGGCAACCCACTCCAGTACTCTTGCCTGGAGAATCCCAGAGACGGGGGAGCCTGGTGGGCTGCCATCTATGAGGTCGCACAGAGTCGGACACAACTGAAGCGACTTAGCAGCAGCAGCAGCAATGATTAAGTACAAAGCTGCAGATTGATAAATATAAAAGCAGTAACTCAGAAAGAGAATTAATATAAATATATTGATTTCTTAAAACTGACAGATACTTACTGGGCATAGCTCTGTACCTGACGCTGTACTAGCCCTGGGGGTATATCAGAACACAAAGAAGATTCCTGGCCTCATGAATTTCTCAGTCTAGCAGCGAAGATAGACAGCAAACAAGAAAATAATAGCATATAATTTTAAATTTTCAGTGCATGAGGTAAAGAAAAGAACAGGCGAGAGAAAGCCAAAGAGCTGGAGAAAGCATTTCCATGTTCAGTGGGGAAGCGGAGGCTGCAGATGGAGACAGGGCCGTGTGTGGGGAAGCAGCCAAACACAGGCTTGGGGGAAGGAGGGGGCAGCTAGGTGCCCTCAGGGAGGAAGAGAAAGCCCTGCCTGAGATGAATCTACTTCCAGAGCAGAAACAGAGATGCAGACATAGAGAACAAACATGTAGACACCGAGGGGGAAAAGGGAGATGAAAACTGGGAGATTGGGATTGACATACACAAACCTCTATGTATAAAACAGATGTCTAAGGAGAGCCTACTGTGCAGCACAGGAGAGAAAGAAAGGAGGTACGATCTGTCTGCAGGATATACATTACATTAGCCTGAAAAATGCATTCCAGTGTACATTAGGTACAGACAAATACTGTTTGATGACACTTACTCAAGGTACCTAGACTAGCTAAGATCATTGTCAGAAGGTACACTGGTAGGTGCCAGGGCCCTGGGGTTGCAGGGTGGTGAAGGGGACCAGGGACTTAGATGGGGACAGAATTTCAGTTCAGTAAAGTGAAAAATTCCAGAGAAGGATGATGGTGAGAGTTTTACAACAATGTGATTGTTTTGCTACTGAACTGTACAGAGAAATATGGTTAAAATGAAAGAAAGAAAGTGAAGTTGTTCAGTTCAGTTCAGTCGCTCAGTCATGTCTGACTCTCTGCAACCCCATGAATTGCAGCACACCAGGCCTCCCTGTCCATCACAAACTCCCGGAGTTCACTCAAACTCACGTCCATCGAGTCCGTCATGCCATCCAGCCATCTCATCCTCTGTCGTCCCCTTCTCCTCCTGCCCCCAATCCCTCCCAGCATCAGGGTCTTTTCCAATGAGTCAACTCTTCGCATGAGGTGGCCAAAGTACTGGAGTTTCAGCTTTAGCATCATTCCTTCCAAAGAAATCCCAGGGCTCATCTCCTTCAGAATGGACTGGTTGGATCTCCTTGCAGTCCGAGGGACTCTCAAGAATCTTCTCCAACACCACAGTTCAAAAGCATCAATTCTTCAACACTCAGCTTTCTTCACAGTCCAACTCTCACATCCATACATGACCACTGGAAAAACCAGAGCCTTGACTAGACGGACCTTTGTTGGCAAAGTAATGTCTCTGCTTTTGAATATGCTATCTGGGTTGGTCATAACTTTCCTTCCAAGGAGTAAGTATCTTTTAATTTCATGGCTGCAGTCACCATCTGCAGTGATTTTGGAGCCCAGAAAATAAAGTCTGACACTGTTTCCCCTGTTTCCCCATCTATTTCCCATGAAGTGATGGGACCAGATGCAATGATCTTCGTTTTCTGAATGTTGAGCTTTAAGCCAACTTTTTCACTCTCCTCTTTCACCTTCATCAAGAGGCTTTTTAGTTCCTCTTCACTTTCTGCCATAAGGGTGGTGTCATTTGCATATCTGAGGTTATTGATATTTCTCCCGGCAATCTTGATTCCAGCTTGTGCTTTTTCCAGCCCAGCGTTTCTCATGATGTACTCTGCATATAAGTTAAATAAGCAGGGTGACAATGTACAGCCTTGACGTACTCCTTTTCCTATTTGGAACAAGTCTGTTGTTCCATGTCCAGTTCTAACTGTTGCTTCCTGACCTGCATACAAGTTTCTCAAGAGGCAGATCAGGTGGTCTGATATTCCCATCTCTTTCAGAATTTTCCACAGTTTATTGTGATCCACACAGTCAAAGGCTTTGGCATAGTCAATAAAGCAGAAATAGATGTTTTTCTGGGACTCTTGCTTTTTCAATGATCCAGTGAATGTTGGCACTTTGATCTCTGGTTCCTCTGCCTTTTCTAAAACCAGCTTGAAAATCTGGATGTTCATGGTTCATGTATCGCTGAAGCCTGGCTTGGTAATAGAATCAAGGTCTGATGCGATAAAGAGCAATATTGCATAGGAACCTGGAATGTTAGGTCCATGAATCAAGGCAAATTGGAAGTGGTCAAACAGGAGATGGCAAGAGTGAACATCGACATTCTAGGAATCAGCGAACTCAAATGGACTGGAATGGGTGAATTTAACTCAGATGACCATTATATCTACTACTGTGGGCAGGAATCCCTTAGAAGAAATGGATTAGCCATCACGGTCAACAAGAGTCCAAAATGCAGTACTTGGATGCAATCTCAAAAACGACAGAATGATCTCTGTTCATTTCCAAGGCAAACCATTTGCTATCACAGTAATCCAAGTCTATGCCCCAACCAGTAATGCTGAAGAAGCTGAAGTTGAATGGCTCTATGAAGACCTACAAGACCTTTTAGAACTAATACCAAAAAAGATGTCCTTTTCATTATAGGGGACTGGAATGCAAAAGTAGGAAGTCAAGAAACACCTGGAATAACAGGCAAATTTGGCCTTGGAATATGGAATGAAGCAGGGCAAAGGCTAAAGAATTTTGCCAAGAGAACGCACTGGTCATAGCAAACACTCTCTTCCAACAACACAAGAGAAGACTCTGCACATGGACATAACCAGATGGTCAACACCAAAATCAGATTGATTATATTCTTTGCAGCCAAAGATGGAGAAGCTCTATACAGTCAGCAAAAACAAGACCAGGAGCTGACTGTGGCTCAGATCATGAACTCCTTATTGCCAAATTCAGACTTAAATTGAAGAAAGTAGGGGAAACCACTAGACCATTCAGGTATGACCTAAATCAAATCCCTTATGATTATACAGTGGAAGTGAGAAATAGATTTAAGGGCCTAGATCTGATAGATAGAGTGCCTGATGAGCTATGGAATGAGGTTCATGACATTGTACAGGAGACAGGGATCAAGGCCATCCCCATGGAAAAGAAATGCAAAAAAGCAAAATGGCTGTCTGGGGAGGCCTTACAAATAGCTGTGAAAAGGAGAAGTGAAAAGCAAAGGAGAAAGGAAAGATATGAGCATCTGAATGCAGAGTTGCAAAGAATAGCAAGGAGAGATAAGAAAGCCTTCGTCAGCAATCAATGCAAAGAAATAGAGGAAAACAATAGAATGGGAAAGACGAGATCTCTTCAAGAAAATTAGAGATACCAAGGGAACATTTCATGCAAAGATGGGCTCAATAAAGGATAGAAATGGACCTAACAGAAGCAGAAGATATTAAGAAGAAGTGGCAAGAATACACAGAAGAACTGAACAAAAAAGATCTTCACGACCAAGATAATCACGATGGTGTGATCACTCACCTACAGCCAGACATCCTGGAATGTGAAGTCAAGTGGGCCTTAGAAACCATCACTAAGAACAAAGCTAGTGGAGGTGATGGAATTCCAGTGGAGCTATTTCAAATCCTGAAAGATGATGCTGTGAAAGTGCTGCACTCAATATGCCAGCAAATATGGAAAACTCAGCAGTGGCCACAGGACTGGAAAAGGTCAGTTTTCATTCCAATCCCAAAGAAAGGCAATGCCAAAGAATGCTCAAACTACCGCACAATTGCATTCATCTCACATGCTAGTAAAGTAATGCTCAAAATTCTCCAAGCCAGGCTTCAGCAATATGTGAAGTTGCTCAGTCGCGTCCAACTCTTTGCAACTCCATGGACTGTATCCTGCCAGTCTCCTCCGTCCATGGGATTCTCCAGGCCAGAATACCAGAGTGGGCTGCCATTTCCTTCTCCATGGGATCTTCCCAACCCAGGGATCGAACCCAGGTCTCCCACATTGTAGGCAGACTCTTTACCCTCTGAGCCACCAGGAAAATCCCATGGTTAAAATAGTAAAGTTTTATACTGAGTAACTTTTACCACAATAAAAACAAATTTTTACAAAGAGCAAGAGAAAGAGACAGACTTAGAGAACGAACTTACGGTTGCTGGTACACAGTGCTGTGTTTAAAATGGATAATCAACAAGGATGTAGTGTATAACAAAGGAGAGAAAGAAAGCCCTGCCTGGAGGACACGCTGAGTGAGTGTGTCAGGAGGGAGTGCCTGTGCCCGTCACTGTAGACTCAGGGGCTTAAAACAGCATGTTTATCCTGCAGCTCTTGTAAAAGTCTAAGCCAGGTCTCACTGGGCTAACATTGTGATGTCAACAGGGCTGCCCTCCCTCCTGGAGGCAAAGGGAAGCACCTTTGCCCGTCTCAGAGGCCACCTGCACTCCTTGGCTTGTGGCCCCCCATCCACACGCAGAAACAGCAGTGGACGGGTGAGCCTAGCCTCGCATCACTCTGACCCCTCTGCCGCTCTTCCAAAACTGATAAGCAATTTTAATTCCACAGGCAGCTTTAATTCCCTCTTGCCATGTAAAGTAATGCATCCACAGATTCCAGGGATGTCTTTGAGGACGTTATTTCGCCAACTACAGCCCTAAATGTCATTATATCTTTGAGGGGGATTCAGTATCATTTTTTTTTCCTCTTCTTCTCCTAGAGGGTTGAAGTGCTGTGCTGTTTTCTTTTCCTTTTAAATATTATTATACATGTCCTGCATTATAGAGAAAAGTGAATTACCAGATAAACACAACAATCTGTTTGCAAGGATGCAAGAGGAATGGGCTTTGGGTAGGTAAACAGATGTCACTGCGTGCCCTCCTTACAAAAATCTGTTTAGGATCCTCTCTTCTGGTAATGATTAGCTTGTTTTGTGTTTTTTTGTTTTTGCTTTTTTTTTTAAACAGGACACCACACACACAAACACACACATGCCCAACCTACTTCCTCTTCTGAAGTGGCTTCAGTCTCAGACATTTATTTCTAAGGAAGAAAAATGAATAAATGAAATCTCTGGCAGAAAGAATGCCACATCCCTCCAAGTGTTTTAACACAACTGGCAACAGTTGGGAGCTGGACTGCAGCCAGAAACTAGAGGTAAATAAGAAAGCTACTTGATTGCTACTCACTGAGGCCTCTGAACATCTGCACCGGCAACTGCAGAGCCGCCTCAGACAGAACTTGCACTCCCTGGAGCCCCGGCTAAGACACAACCGACGGATACACGCGCCAAAAAAGGAGCAGCATTTGCCCCACATGCCAGCCGCGGGCATGGCTTATGGAGAGAAGTCAGTAACACCTACCCAAGATGAATCAGTTCCGCGGTGCATGGGGCAAGGTGGCCCAGGAAGAAATTTCGATCCCAAGCTAGCTTCAGTCTTCTCAGATTTCTATACAAAGACCCTCTCTGAGTTCTCCAACTCCTAGACTCAGTTCTTGGAATGAAGACATAGGATTCAATCAAGATTCTTTTCCGTTTTAAATCTACCATAATAACCAAGGAACTGAGCTATTTAGGGTGCCAGTTCTCCCTCTTGGTGCATTTCGGTCTGTTTAACTCTCCTTTCATGGCTGGCCGAGCCCGAGAGAGATCTCAGAAGTAGTGAGCACTTTTACTGATCCGCTTCGGAGTCCCAGCTGTGTGCCTGCCCCTCGGATGCAATATACTTAATTCTCCCGGTGGCTCTTCAAATTAAGCCAAAACCAGGTCAATGATGTTAGAGATGGAGCAGAAGGCGAGTTTTTAATAAGTGTTTAGACCTCCTGCCCCACCACACGGTCATGCCCCTGTATTTATGACAGCGTGAACGGGCAGCGTTCCCTTCTGATTGAGCGCAGACTTCTTCTCAAACTTAACTTCACAGTGAGTCTCTTTTGCATTCGCATCATCTCTTTAGTATGGGAACATCCTCCCTACAGAAACAGAGTACAAAGAACTATTGCATGGACCAACTCCGGCAGGACTACACAAGGAAAAATGGCAAAACACATTCTTAGTTTAATAAAATTTATTTTGAAAAAGTGTATCTATTATTTATTTTATGCATGTTTTAAAATACAGCTTCTATCTCCCAAGTGGGTATTTTGGAGAATTTTATAACTGGCTAATTCAACTGTAATACATGAATTAAAATGAAAAATCACTGAGGACTATAGACATTCCAAGCAAAATCCATATTTTCCATTTCATAGCTCTCTCCAAACTGACAAACCATCAAGATGTTTGACTTGGTTGGTGAATAACCAGAAATGATTTTATCAAGGAAAAAAAAAAAAGAGTAAAACCAAGCTGTGTCTACTTTTGTGTACAGAATAGCTGTTTATCTGCATTTGTCTCCTGTGTTTAAAAATGGCTGAGTTCAAGCTCAATCATTCCAGCATCAACATGTACCTACTACCCAAACCCTATTTGTGGGCAGCAAATCTGTCATAGTGTTATATGTGATCCTCTGTGAGAAAAACGGAGATGATTATCATCCTCATATCTAGAATTTTATTTTCAAAGAGGTAATAAGACTAGCCTGAGGTCTCAGAGAATTTAGCCAAATGTTACTAAACAGAGCAACCATCTGCACATTCATTCATAGCTAACACTCACCATCACTAAGCACTTGCTATGAACTGGACACTGTTCTAGGAGAAAGTAGAGCATGCATATGTGAACCCACGCAATTCCCACCACTGTCCTAGGGTTAGGTACTGCTGTCTTCACTTCACCACTGGGGAAACCACTGCTGGAAGTCAGGGGGGCGCGGTTGGACAGAGAGAAGTTACCTCTCCATTACAATCCACTGTGAGAAGTGCCAGAAAAGGACCTGACCCCTTTGGTAGTTCTCAAGAAATCACAAGAGGACGAAAGAGCTGGCAGACACTGACAACTGGATCATTGCAGATGAAAGAATGCAACCCAGAAACTCCAAGTCCGGAAGACGGATGCTGACACCCGGCCTGGCTTCACAAGTGCTTTTTAATTGATTGTTACAGAGGTGAAAAGATGCTTACTAACCATTTTTAAATGGTTTATTATACTGGAAGATATGGATAAGATCCAAGAAATCACATAAATTGATTTCATTGAGACATTTGGCTGTGTTCTTTATGATATTATTTTGACTCTTATAAGATTTGATTTGGAAAATATTTGAGTGGATTTCTATCTGCTGGAACAACAGACTGGTTCCAAATAGGAAAAGGAGTACATCAAGGCTGTATATTGTCGCCCTGATTATTTAACTTCTATGCAGAGTACATCATGAGAAACGCTGGGCTGGAGGAAGCACAAGCTGGAATCAAGATTGCCAGGAAAAATATCAATAACCTCAGATATGCAGATGACACCACCCTTATGGCAGAAAGTTAAGAGGAACTAAAAAGCCTCTTGATGAAGGTGAAAGAGGAGAGTGAAAAAGTTGGCTTAAAGCTCAACATTCAGAAAACGAAGATCATGGTATCTGGTCCCATCACTTCATGGGAAATAGATGGAAAACAGTGGAAACAGTGAGACACTTTATTTTGGGGGGTTCTAAAATCACTGCAGCCATGAAATTAAAAGATGCTTACTCCTTGGAAGAAAAACTGTGACCAACCTAAACAGCATATTCAAAAGCAAAGACATTACTTTGCCAACAAAAGTCCATCTATGGTTTTTCCAGTAGTTAGGCATGGATGTGAGAGTTAGATTATAAGAAAGCTGAGAGCCGAAGAATTGATGCTTTTGAACTGTGGTGCTGGAGAAGACTCTTGAGAGTCCCTTGGACTGCCAGGAGATCCAACCAGTGCATCCTAAAGGAGATCAGGTCCTGGGTATTCATTGGAAGAACTGATGCTGAAGCTGAAACTCCAATACTTTGGCCGCCTGATGCAAAGAGCTGACTCATTTGAAAAGACCCTGATTCTGGAAAAGATTGAAGGTGGGAGGAGAAGGGGATGACAGAGGGTGAGATGGTTGGATGGCATCACCGACTCAATGGACATGAGTTTGAATAAACTCCGGGAGTTGGTGATGGACAGGGAGGCCTGGCATGCTGCAGTCCATGGGGTTTCAAAGAGTCGAACACGACTCAGCAACTGAACTGAACTGAACTATCTGGTTGAATAAATATAAAAAACATCATTCTTGTCTATCGGAAGGGGAAACTCCATGGAGAAATCACTGATTGGATAAGACACAGGAATCGTCATTATTAAATTTGTAGCTGACACAGGCTAAGATAGATGGCCAGGGCCTCAAATGACGCAAGCGAGATTCAAAACAATCTCGAGAGACATGAAGGATGGACCAAAACCATCAATATGACATTTGACGGGGATACTTAAACTCTTACTTACGCAGGTGGGGGGATTTGACTAAACATCAATTTTAGTTAGGGGGGAAATATGTCTGTTTTGCTTTAGTCTACTATAAACCTCAAAATGAATAAACAATGTGCCACAGCACCTGAAATCTGCTTAATATGAGAGTAACAGTTAAGCAAACGAGGGTACCAGGATCCTATTCTGCTCTACGCTGTTTATATCCCATTTGCACCACTCTGTTCAGCTTCAGATTCTTTATTTTCAGAGGAACATAGATTTGCTCAAAAGAAGGCAATCTTTTTGAAAGTTCCCTGGAAACCACCCCACTTAAGAATGGTAAGTGGCAATAAGGTACGCTAGCTGTCTTCAAATATTAGAAGGATTCCTGACAGAGGATGAAAGAAAGAGCTTTTAAAATTCAATTCTAATTGTCTCACTCTCCTGCTTAAAACCCGTCAAGTTAGCCACCCCTCAGCGTAACTTTACATTTCCTTCCTTGTCTTACAAAAGTCCTTCTGATATAGCCTCACCAGCATCTACAGTCTATTCTCTTACCAGCTTCTCCTTTCCCCAGACCCTGTCCTGAAACTGCTCAGCCACCAACTCAATATATTCTAGGCTCCAGACAAGCTGAAATTCATTCCATTTCTCAAGAAACCATTCCCTTGCTTTCAAGCTTCTCGTCTTGCTCTGCTTGGAACACTCTTCCTCACTTTTTTTTTTTAACTGAACTAAAGTGTGCATGCTTGATGACTTCCCCTAAGAAATTAAACTTGGTCCTCCATCCTCCTGCACAAGATGAGGTGACGCTGGGGCCTGTCCCCTGTGTTCTCAGAATGTGCGGCCCCTCCCCCTGGACTGTTGCTGGTGTTCAGTCGCTCAGTCATGTCCGACTCTTTACGACCCCATGGACTGCAGCACGCCAGGCTTCCTTGTCCTTCACTATCTCCTAGAGTTTGCTCAAACTCACATCCACTGAGTCGGTGATGCCATCCAACCATCTCATCCTCTGTCATCCCCTTCTCCTCCTGCCTTCAATCTTTCCCAGCATCAGGGTCTTTTCCAATGAGTCAGTTCTTCACATCACATGGCCAAAGTATTGGAGTTTCAGCATCAGTCTTTCCAGTGACTATTCAGGACTGATTTCTTTTAGGATGAACTGGTTGGATCTCCTGGCTGTCCATGGGACTCCCAAGAGTCTTCTCCAGCACCACAGTTCAAAAGCATCAAGTCTTCAGCTCTCAGCCTTCTTTATGCTCCAACTCTCACATCCATACATGCCTACTGGCAAAACCATAGCTTTAACTCTACAGACCTTTGTTGGTAAAGTGATGTCTCTGCTTTTTAATATACTGTCTAGATTTGTCTTAGCTATTCTTCCAAGAAGCAAGTAGCTTTTAATTTCTATCCCCCAGGATAGAGTTTTTTTTTAATTATTTATTTTTAATTGAAGGATAATTACTTTATAATATTGTGTCAGCTTCTGCCATACATCAGCGTGAATCAGCCATAGGTATACATTTGTCCCCTCCCTCTTGAACCTCCCTCCCACCTCCCACCCCATCTCTCCCCTCTGGGCTATCACAGAGCACCAGATTTGAGCCCCCTGCAGCATACAGCAAGTTTTGACTGGCTGACTTATATGTTTCAATTCTGCTCTCTCAATGTGCCCCACCCCCTCCTTCCCCTGCTGTGCCCACAAGTCTGTTCTCTGCATCTGCGTCTCCATTGCTGCCCTGCAGATAGGTTCCATCAGGACCATTTTTCTAGATCAAGATACAGCCTTTTGGTGGCTCAGATGGTAAAGAATCTGCCTGCAATGAAGGGAACCCGAGTTCAATCCCTGGTTCAGGAAGATCCCCTGCAGAAGGGAATGGTTACCCACTCCAGTATTCTTGCCTGGAGAATTCCATGGATGGAGGAGCTTGGCAGGCTATAATGCATGGGGTCACAGAGTCGAACATGACTAAATGACTAACACAGAACTTTTTATACTGAATTTCAGTCGTCTGAAACCCCTTCACACACTGGGCCCCAGAAGTTCCATACAGAGATCCAAGGCTCCCTTCTCCATTACTCTATCCCCAGGACCTGTGCAGCCAAAGAATTAAACAACAGATAATCTGTTTTTCAGGAAAGGGAAAAGTTAAGAACAATGTAGGAAAGTTGCACAAAAATTTTTTTGCTCCAATTCAGAAGGCATTTCCTTTATTCTGGGCCTTGACCTCCTGAGTTGAGACACCCTGCCACGCTCTGACCTTTGGGACTCAGTCCTCTCAGGGGCTCACCCCACCCACATCAGCAAGGAAAACTTGTGTGACCCCCAGACCCGCCTCGGACAGGCTTCTGCCCTCCTGTTGCTTCCTGCACTGCAAGTAACTTGTGAAATAATAAAAGAATTTTTCTTTTATTTCTGAGGCAAGTCCTCAGAGAAATATGTGTTGTCTCTGAATGAATGGCATTTCACGTTCTGAATCTAAATGCATCTTCAGATATTGGAGCTTAAAAGGATTAGTAAACCCATTTACAATATGCTATATTTAGCATGGCAAAAATAAAAGAATTTTATTTGGTGAGAACTAATAGTTTCTTCAAAAATATACACTTCTACTTTGTAAGAACCTTGGAGTAACAAAGTATACTAATTAAGTGTGTGGGTCTGAGAATCTTTTATTCAGACTTTATTATTACCCACTGAAGTCAGAATCCAACGGAAATTACCTACATGAAGCAATAGTTTATTGGCAATCTCTTAGTCTGTATTAACATAATAATGTCTATGCATTTTACTTAAATTTTGTGCTCCCCAAGATATGTGAGGTAGAACATAACTTAGTCCCTCATGTAGGTATTCTCGCCCAAAATTACCTTGTAAAGAGATGTGTGTATGCATGGGTGCATCCTAAGTCACTTCAATCATATCTGACTCTTTGTGATCCTATGGACTGTAGCCTGCCAGGCTCCACTGTCCATGGGATTCTCCAGGCAAGAATACTGGAGTGGGTTGCCATGCCCTCCTGCAGGGGATCTTCCTGACCCAGGGATCGAACCCATGTGTCTTACATCTCCTGCATTGGTAGCAAATTCTTTACCACTAGAACCACCTGGGAAACCCATGTCTATTCATAGTTTGCTTATATTAATGGGAATTAAAATTTTCCATTTAATTGAAAAAACAATAGAATTAACTTTGTGCTTTGTCTTTCTACCTGCGTGAAGCACAAAATACTGATTTTGAATCAGATCCCAAAGGCAACTGGGGGAAACGCATTTAAGAGATTCCATTTTGACTGAGTCTGCAGGACACGGGTCTCTTGCGCTGCAATTTTTGTGTCCTGACTCTAATGCCCCGTCACTGGCTGCTAGCCAACCTCCCTTCAGAGGTCACGTTGGGGCAGGGATTGAGAAGCATTGAAGAGCTTAAGAGGAAGAGAAGATAATTACCAAACATCCAGTGCATTGTATAAAAACCTAGTGAAGTCTAATAATAAAATCCAGATTATAATATAATTATAATCCAGATTATAAATGTGGGATCATCTTTTATAGTAAATTGTATTCCAAATAACACAGGGAAAGTGAATTGCTTTGCCTGCCTCTAATCACTACACAATATGAATTTTTGATTCTCCTAAAAGTGCATGATTAATTTTTTTCTGCAAAGAGCATTTTCTGAACGAATTCTATTAATAAATTTCTGTGCTAGGTTAGTCTTAACAATTAGGTTCACACTTATTTTTTGAGAGTCTTCACCTGTTAATGTGGGTGACTGTTGTGGTATCTCTATGTTAGCTGTACGGTCCTTCGAACCGAAGGTCACTTGATAATGATCTGCTTTTGATTTGAGTTCAAACTGTGTGGGGGGTCCCTGAAGTGCTGCTGTTGGTTTTATTGAAAACAATCACACACCCACAGGAGCTTTGAAAGTTATTTTAATGGCTCTTCTCAACGTGACAGTGTCTATTTCTCATACATCCAAAAGATACTCAGGGGACTTCCCAGGTGGTCCAGTAGCTAAGACTCCTCGCTCCCAGGGCCAGGGGCCAGGGTTCGATCCCTGGTGGGGGAACTAGATCCCACATGACAAACTAAGAGCCTGCTCTCCACAACTACAGGCTCCACACAAGGCAAGGAAGGTCCTGTGTGCTGACCTGGCACAGCCAAAGAAACACAAATATTAAAAAAAAGGCAGAAGATGCTCAGAAGGTTAAGGAAGATAGTCTCTGCTAAAAGGGCGGGATCTTGTTCCTGTCCAACGTACTGACAAATGGGCTTTGAAGGGTTCTGCTTAAATTGTGACCATCATGAAAAACAACCACAGCCAGGGGAACACTTGCAACAGTGCACTTCAAATGACCCCCACACATGGCCCCCCCCAACTCTACTGTTCTTGCTTCAGCCCCTCAGTGCACAGTGTAATGCACAGCATAAGACCACGTGAAACATTTTTGTTTCCGCTAAGAGTGCCCACTGTGGATGCTATACAGTTATTCAAGTATAAAAATTCATGTACGATATAAAAATTCATTTTGCAGAATTTCTTTATGGAACAAGATACAAACTACATCATAAAAACATCAATTTTATTAATTTTCTTTGTACTTGTTCACTATTACTAATCAAAAACTATCATATTTGTCTTGATTGTTCTCATCCAGTAGAGTTGGTTTTATTGTTATTTCTCTTGAGTCTTTCCAGACCTCAGATTCGGTCTCTGATGATGAAAATGTGTTGTGTCCCTAAATACTGGGAAAAAATCGACAATGTTTTGAGAGTCATCCCAGAAGGCCTCCTACATGTCACGTTCTGAACTAAAACATCTGCAGACGAAGGCGCCTAAGGAGATCACTTTTGAAAGAGCATTGCTTAGCTTGATGTGCAATTATAGGAGATCATTTGCCCGCATATATAAAGGAAAATAAGTTCTAATATTGAGTGAGATTAGACAGAACTTCTAGAATTATTTTTGCTACTCAACGTAGCTTATACCATATCCCTTAGGGGTTTGTCTCTTAACAGTATGGAGAGTTGGATCCCAATCACATGGTAGTATTTCATTATTTTTGAGACCAATATTTAAGAAATGATACAGTACTAAGCAGACTATTATAGCTCAGGAATTTTTTTCTGATACAATATTACATTGATTTAGTTCAAACAAGAGTGGTGAGGAAAGCAAACCCACAAAGATTAGCTAGAACCCCATTAAAGTTTTTTTTATTCCTGTGTGCCTGTGCATTAGTTGCTAAGTTGTGTCCAACTCTTTGTGACCCCATGGACAGAGGAGCCTGGCAGGCTACCTCCTCTGTCCATGGGATTCTCCAGGTAAGAATACTAAAGTGGGTTGCCACTTCCTTCTCCAGGGGATCTTCCTGACCCAGGGATCGAACCCTGGTCTCCTGCACTGCGGGTGGGTTCTTTACTATCTGAGCCACCAGGGAAGCCTTTTCTCAAAGACTGATCTTTCAGTCTCTTTTACTTTTTCAAATCACCTTACCTAGAAAATGATTCTTTGCCTTTTATTACCATTATCTTTTTTTCTCATCTGAAGTGATAAAATATTAGGTTGGAAGTGAACGATAAAGTAGGTTTCAGAAAAAAGTGTTGGAAAATACCAGTAGACAGAAACATTTTTTTTCCCATGCTAGAAAGAAGGAAGGAGCAAGTGCTGAGACTGACATGACTGAAGGGTCTGTGGGCCTGAGGATGATGAAGCCCGTCTGCGCCCCTGAGGCCTGGCTCCCCATCCTGTGTCATTTGATTCAGAGCCTGCAGGTTGCCGTGTGTGCTCCTGGCAGCCCGCCGACCCTGCGGTACTGTCTAAGTTAGGCAGCGTCCCTGCACAGCAACTCATCCTGCTTCCGGTCCCAGCTGCTGTTGCCTTGGCTCCTTTTGCGAGCCTTGGCAGTCACAGCCCCGAACTATTTTTATATACCATGCCATTTTTCATGCATTTGTTTTTGAGAAAAAGTGCATACCTAGTGCTGAAGTGTGATCTGGCCGATAAATCATACAGAATACATGTGGGAACTTGGCTGGTGGGCCCTTGGAAGGGTACTAAGCAGCCAAGGAACTAACAGAATAAGCGTTTGGTTGGGATTCAATTAACTTTCTAGGCACAGAGCGAATCTTCTGATAATCTGAAAATAATGGGCTAAGAGTGACAAGAAGAAGAAAGGGGGAAGAGGTGGAAGGTCAGAAGGGGCAAATGTCAGTACAGGAGGGAGAGTAAGGCCATGTGATTCTTCATGAGAACCTTCATGGTTCTCAACAGTCTTATCTTCTGGCTGGGGGTGCTGGATGTGAACTCCATCCGCCCTTGGTCCTGAGGTCAAGGTCACAGTCTGAGCTTCAACTAAGGAAGGCAGTTTTCCTGAGCAAAGGCTGTTCTAAAAATATGAGATCACACTCCAGTAAGTTACTAGTAGTATGTATGTATGCACGTGTGTGTGTGATATAAGAGATTAGAAAATATGTCACTTTAGCATTCTATAATGACAATATTCAGGAAGAATAAAGGAGAAATAAACATTTCTCGAATAAAGGAGGAAATGTTTATTTCTCCTTTATTCGAGCAAATAAAACCTGGGAAGTTTCATCTCAGCAGACATCACAGGCAAGTTGGAAATCAATGGGCTAAGGAGAATTCTTTCATGAAGGACAGCCAAGGACATTCAGAGAAAGTGGAAAAAGGAAATAGTAAAATAGAAATATAAACTGTGAATAAATATTATAAGAGAGATGAATGGCAAGTCAAATCTGGCCTCTGAAAATTTAATAAAAGAGAAAAAAATTTAATGGTAATGATAAAGAAAAAAAGAAATTTAAAGTAATCAAAACTAAATGAAAAGAAGAATGTTAAAAAAACTGAGCACATTGAAAAGATTTTTAAGTGATGTTTTGAACAAATGTGTGCCAATGAATATTCAAATTTAGATGAAACTGGCCAATTTTTAGTAAAATGCAGTTTACCAAAGCTCCTTCAGGAAGAATCAGAAAACAAAATAGTTCTAAAATGTGCAACATCTCTACAAAGAAAAGTATACACATCTTGGAAAAAAAAATCAAAGAACATGTAAATAAATAAAGGGACAAAACTAAAAGACTCAATATTCTAAATATAGCAACTTACCCCAAGTTGATCTATTTCCTACTATCCCAATAAAAACTCCAACAGGCACTGTGCAGGTGACTGGGTGAGTGTGTAAACTGAAAAACAAGTTTTGAAATTTATCTGGAAATACAAAGGGGCATAATAGCTAAAACAACTTGCATATTCGTAAGTCAAAGACGCCTATCTGAAAAGGCTGCATGCTCTACGGTTTCAGCTAAAAATGCCAAAATATGGAGACAGGAAAAAGATCAGTGGTTATCTGGAGTTTGAGATAGTGTGGGATGAATAGGTGGAGGACAAAGAATATTTAGGGTGTAAAAATATTCTGTATATATCATAACATTGAATATATGTCATTAGTCACTATACATTGTCCAAACCTATGTATAAAGGGCTTCCGTGATAGCTCAGTTGGTAAAGAATCTGCCAGCAATGCAGGAGACCCCAGTTGGATTCCTGGGTCGGGAAGAAAGGATAGACTACCCACTCCAGTATTCTTGGACTCCCCTTGTGGCTCAGCTGGTAAAGAATCTGCCTCCAATGCAGGAGACCTGGGTTCAATCCCCGGGTTGGGAAGACCCCCTGGAGAAGGGAAAGGCTACCCACTCCAGTATTATGGCCTGGAGAATTCCATGGACTGTATAGTCCATGGGGTTGCAGAGTCAGACATGACTGAGCAACTTTCACTCCCTGGGTAGAGGTCATGATGAGGAGATCCCCATATATTATTATCTAAAAGCTTTAATGTTTCATCTTTTCATGTAAGATCTATGCTCGATCTACAGTTCATTTCTGGGTGAACTGTGAAACAATATAATTTAATTTTTACGTATGCATATCACTACAGATGGTGACTGCAGCCATGAAATTAAAAGATGCTTACTCCTTGGAAGGAAAGTTATGACCAACCTAGATAGCATATTCAAAAGCAGAGACATTACTTTGCCAACAAAGGTTCGTCTAGTCAAGGCTATGGTTTTTCCTGTGGTCATGTATGGATGTGAGAGTTGGACTGTGAAGAAAGCTGAGTGCCAAAGAATTGATGCTTTTGAACTGTGGTGTTGGAGAAGACTCTTGAGAGTCCCTTGGACTGCAAGGAGATCCAACTAGTCCATTCTGAAGGAGATCAGCCCTGGGATTTCTTTGGAAGGACTGATGCTAAAGCTGAAACTCCAGTACTTTAGCCACCTCATGAGAAGAGTTGACTCGTTGGAAAAGACTCTGATGCTGGGAGGGATTGGGGGCAAGAAGAGAAGAGGACGTCAGAGGATGAGATGGCTGGATGGCATCACTGACTCGACGGACGTGAGTCTCGGTGAGCTCCAGGAGTTGGTGATGGACAGGGAGGCCTGGCGTGCTGAGATTCATGGGGTCGCAAAGAGTCGGACACAACTGAGCGACTGATCTGATCTGATCTGATGCAACCATCCTAGCAGTATTTATTGATTGATAATAGGTTTAATCTGAGTCTGTCTTTTAGCCTTCTGTTCTGAAGTGAAACCCCCAGCATCTATCAAAAATGACCAGATGTGGTTAGATGTGAAGGAAAAGTGAAAGTGAAGTCACTCAGTCGTGTCCAACTCTTTGCGACCCCACAGACTGTAGTCTACCAGGCTCCTCTGAGTTCTTAAATAAGACCTAAAACAATAGAGCTCCCTTTTCTCTACACCCTGTCCAGCATTTATTCTTTGTAGATTTTTTGATGATGGCCATTTTGACTGGTGTGAGGTGATACCTCATTGTAGTTTTGATTTGCATAGGGAGGGGACATATGTATACAAATTGCTGATTCAGGTTGATATATGACAGAAACCAACACAATATTGCAAAGCAATTATCCTCTGGTTAAAAATGAATAAATTTTAAAAAATTAAGATCTAAAACAGACATTTATGTCAAGAAAAAACATGAAGTGCTTTACTCCATAAAAATTAAGAAATTCTGTCTCTGGGGAAAAAATCACAAACAAGCATAAAGATAGCTATTCACAGGTGGTGACACTGAGCTCCAGTAAGCTAAATAAATTGCCTAAGTTTATACAGCTATCGAGAGACAAAGCAGGCCCTTGGGCGTTTGAGCTCCTTCCCAAGACTCTGAACTGTGATGGAGTTCTCTCTGGAAGCGCCAGGTTGTAACACTGGCTTCATTGAATTTTTACCGTGTTTCTTTAGCATCCATTGCTTGCTAGAGGCCCAAGAAATAGCCTCATATTAAACTATGCATCATAGTCAGAGGGCTATTCCCTAATTCCCCAGGAATTGGCTCAAGGCAATTTCCATATAAATCCCAGGATAGGCTTGACCACTGGTTCATGATGACAAATACGTTTCTAGACACTCACAGAGACAATTTTTTTCATTTTCAGTCAAGAAGCACTAAGATCGAAATTCATTTAAATTCTATAAAGCAGACCCATTTTTATCACTGTAGACTGTATCTTAGAGCATTCAAAATATGGAATCCTACTTCCTGCGTTAACCTTCAGCAAATGCTACTTTCAGATCCCAGGGAACTCAAAATCCAGAGCAAGAAATTATAGTCATTACAAATGCATTTCCATGCAGAGGTTGATCTTTAAAAGTCAGTGATTCTACATCCATAGTTAAATGGGGGAATGGAAAAAAGAAGTCGTGAGTTAGGTTTTTAACAGGCAAGGCTTTTACACTTTGGGCACATTTGAAAATCATGGAACAATCTCAAACATGTTAAACTGATAACACCAGCTTTATTCCCAGAGACAACCCACGCATTACTAACAATATATTCAGAGAAGCCCATCTGAGAGCGCCTTGGGCATCAGCCTCCAATCCCTAGGCTTGACTACCTCAATTTAGTGAGAATGTTGCAAGGTTTTTTGTGAACCTTCAAGAAACAAATATGTTGATTATTAATCAGTGCATGCCTACCCTGAGAATACTCTGGATCCGATTTAACACAACAATAATACCAGAATAAGAATGGAATTTATATTGAGAAGCCAAAAAGGAGTTAAGTAAAAGGATTTTTATTATAAAGCAACAGAAATGATGCTATTAGACTTTGGGGGAAAATTTTAGAAGTCTGAATTTAGAAAGAAAAGTTATGGTTTCCCTATAGCTTGGTAAACTATAAACAGCTACGCCAATGTTAATGTCTCAAGGTGATCATTTATTACATTCACAGTTGGCATCAGAATTAGTTTTGGAACTCCTATTTCTTAACAAGATGGGGCCAGAATTACCCTCTCTTTTCTGTGAAAGAAGTTAGACATCATGCCTTCCTCCGCAATCTATTTGCCAGAGTATCTAGGTGTTTCCAGCAGTAAACTTGCACATACATATATATATATATATATATATATACACAGGAGGAGGAAATGGCAACCCACTCTAGTACTCTTGCTGGAGAATCCCATGGACAGGGGAGCCTGGCAGGCTACAACCCACGGGGTCACAAAGAGAAGGACACGATTTAGCAACTACACAGATATCAGTTCAGTTCAGTTCAGTTCAGTCGCTCAGTCGCGTCCGACTCTTTGCAACCCCATGAATCGCAGCACGCCAGGCCTCCCTGTCCATCACCAACTCCTGGAGTTCACTCAGACTCACGTCCATCGAGTCAGTGATGCCATCCAGCCATCTCATCCTCTGTTGTCCCCTTCTCCTCCTGCCCCCAATCCCTCCCAGCATCACAGCCTTTTCCAATGAGTCAGCTCTTTGCATGAGGTGGCCAAAGTACTGGAGTTTCAGCTTTAGCATCAGTCCTTCCAAAGAAATCCCAGGGCTGATCTCCTTCAGAATGGACCAGTTGGATCTCCTTGCAGTCCAAGGGACTCTCAAGAGTCTTCTCCAACACCACAGTTCGAAAGCATCAATTCTCTGGCACTCAGCCTTCTTCACAGTCCAACTCTCACATCCAGATATGACCACTGGAAAAACCATAGCCTTGACTAGATGGACCTTTGTTGGCAAAGTAATGTCTCTGCTTTTGAATATGCTATCTAGGTTGGTCATAACTTTCCTTCCAAAGAGTAAGCGTCTTTTAATTTCATGGCTGCAATCACCATCTGCAGTGATTTTGGAACCCCAAAAAATAAAGTCTGACACTGTTTCCCCTGTTTCCCCATCTATTTCCCATGAAGTGATGGGACCGGATGCCATGATCTTCATTTTCTGAATGTTAGGATATACATCTTTCTATTTGGAGCTGGACACTCAGGTTGTGGAATTTCATCACTGGGGTTTGGAGCTTAGACCAACAGTGGCATGATTGTCAGACGTGAGAAGCTGGGAACAACCAAAGCCGGATTGCAGAGGTATGTTAGGGTCCCTCAGACAGATTTACTGTGAGTCAGGAAGACTTGACCGTGAAGGGGAAACGTTCATTCTGGGTACCATAACACCAAATTCACCCCACCTGTTCATTCTAGCAGGGTATGTCTAGGTTTGAAGGAATAAGCTGACTTGTGGGGCTAAGAAATGCCGCTTGGGACATGCCTTGAATAAATGTGATACAGAAGGAAGGGAAAGTCCCCCTCGTGGAAATATTGTAGCTTGGATCAGCGATGACACCCCATGGAGGTGCCCTCGGGAAAGATGGCAGCCGTGGCACTAAGGCTGACAGACGTTGCTGGCTGGATTGAAGCAACAACCGTGTATTAGACCCATTGGGTGGCCTGGGCACCCCCCACCCTGTGTTCCTGTAAAGCTACAGTTCCTCTGGCATCACTAGTCGCAGAAGTACCTGTTCCAACCCAAACCATCAAGACTGGGTAACTTGATGGTTACATGGCTTTGTGGGGTGTTAGGAACTTAGACTTCACTGGCCATAGTTCATGGGAGGTGAAAGAGCCACAAAACAACCTGCTCAATATTTGGGGGGCTCAAACCAGACCGTCCTCCACAACAACTGCAATACAAGGCAGAATTGTTCACCTCACAAGAGCAACGGACCTGCAGGTGACAGGGAGGGGATTCCTCCGTGGAGCTGAGCATGAAGCTGAGGACAGGTTTCCTGTGGACACAGACAAACACCTCGGGTGTGCCCAGGGTCATGCACAGGGCAGGACTCTCCACTGTCAGGCTCAGGGGAGGAGGGCCGCAGGACATCAAGTTTTCAGTCTCTGTTCCTCGCCTGTGAAGCTGAGACACGTGCTCACGCACTCTGCAACCTCATGGACTGTAGCCCACCAGGGTCCTCTGTCCTTTTCCCAGCAAAATCCTGGAGCCAGTTGCCATTTCCTCCTCCAGGGAGGTGAAGCTGAGAACTTCAGACTAAATAGATTGTGGAAATGGTACCATTTAAATTTAGTGAATCGATTCTCTTTTGAGAGGAGGGCCAACCCAGTAGAACAGAGGGAGTGGGGCACAGTGTTGCCGCTCCTCTCATGGAAGCCCCCTCCAGAGGCTGTGTCCTGGGTTCTGACTGGACCACAGCTCTCTGCTCTGACCTTCTGAAGGAAAGGGCAGACAGCTGCGTATACTACTGTCTCCTGCCAAACTTAAACACCTGAACAAACCCTTACAGCCTTCTGATTACAGCAGTCTGTGCAAACAGAAAACTCTTGATATCAATTATAGAGCAAGTGTTGTCTAGAACTTCAACACTATCCAAAAACGAAAGTGCTTTTCCAGTATTAGACGAGCGAGAGAGAGAAAAACGGAGAGAACAAACTCCCCTGTCCTCAGTAAATCTCAAAATAGAAGAGCAAACTCACCCAGGTTTCCCATCTGTTGGCTGGTGACCTGCACATAAACAGATGGCAGGATTGTTCTGGTGTCTGGTACCCAGGAGTTACTCACAACACAAGAGCCATCGGCGCTCCAGGTAGAGGGGATAAATATAGGCTGTCTATCGATCCCCTCCTGTTTAGAGCCCCTGCCTTCCAGAAACGTGGAACACTTGATGGCGAAGGTAAAAGATACTTGCCCATATATATTCTGCGCATGTTTTATAGGGGAAATTAGAGACTCTAATTTGAAGTCATAAAAAGCCAACACTTTCTGAAAGGTCTGCATTCAGCAAGGAAGAGAAGAGAAGTATATTATTGCTGAGGAAAAAAAAATCAATTGAACCAGCAGTTATAGCTGTGTCACAGAATATGTACCAAGATTCTATGAAGATTATTCTTTAATTAGAAAGCAGAATTTGCTTTAAATTATGCTATCTTTCATACATTTCAGTGATCATTGGAGACTGGAATCCAGGAGACTTTTCTTATTCTCACATTCCTTTTGACCCTCCTTTCTGCATTTCATTGAAGCCCCTGGGTTGTCTGTGTTCACGTGGGCACCTGGTTGGCTGGTGGGGGAGCTAATAAGGCTGTGACCCTTTCCTCCAGGTGCGTACTTCCTTTTCTCTCAAACAAAATTTATCTCCCCTTCATGCCTATCTGGTAGCTAAATGTAAACCGAAAAGCAATCCACAGTAAAGGATTCCTGCGGTGCGATGGTGATCTGAGCTCATCTTTTAGGATTCATTTGTCTGCATTGTTATTGAACATCACTGGTCAATGGCTGGTCGATGTGGTCTGATGCCAGAAGTCATCTGTACTGATTTCAGAAGTTCGACCATTGTTCACTGAGACCAGATCTGTTCTGGTGTCTTGAGGTTTTAGAAATGTTGGGTTGGTTTTTTAGCTTTACTTTTTACTAACATTTATTTTATTTAAAGTACTATTTGCAGATGGTTTTAAGCAGTTGATAGTTCTAAGAAGCTTATGACAAAAACAATATTCCTTGTCTCCTGATCTTCCACTTCCTTCTTTCCGCAGAGGAAACCTCACTCAACATTTAAAACATTTTCCTTCTCCTGATAATTTTATATATATATATATAGTATGTTTCTTATGATTCAATAATGTTACTCAATATTAATCCAACATTTCAGAGTTGAGAACTATAGCACTTGCTTGCTCTTTGAGGTTTCCCACAGGGCACTAGTGGTAAAGAATCTACCTGCCAACGCAGGAGACACAAGAGATGAACGTTCAATCCCTGGGTTTGAAGATCCCCTGGAAATGGCACCCCACTCCAGTATTTTTGCCTGAAAAATTCCGTGGGCAGAGGAGCCTGGCGGGCTACAGTCCATGGGATCACAGAGAATCAGACATGATTAAACACCAATAACAACAACCATGCTCTTTAACCTTTCAACATAATCTTATTTAATTTTGAATTAACCCCACATTAGTATTAACAGTTATACATTACACATATGTAAGTATTTATAATCAATATGCATTACAATTATATTTTCATTTTTATTCCATCTTTTGCTTTGCCTACAAAAGATTTATGATCCTTTTTTCATTTTCTTTGAATATTTACTAAATCTTTTTACATCCTTTGGCAGTTGTGCAAAACTCTCTCAATATCATTTTCCCATCCGATCAGATGCATCAGAAGATCCGTCAGCCCCGTTTACTCTCCTGTTTCCGCCTCCTCCCATCACTCCAGGGCACACCACGTGGCTGCTGTTGACTCTGGGTTTGCTTTGTTCTAACTGGCGAGTCCATCTCCCTCTGTGGTCTATTTTCTGCTCCCTAGAACCCAAGTCTTTTCTCCTTCTCAGTTCCCACCTCCTCATTTTGTTGAAATATGCCTTCCTGTGGTTTCCTGAGAAAGGTTCCTGAGACTTCTCTGGTGGGCCAGTAATTAAGAATCCACCTTGCAAAGCAGGGGAAGTGGGTTCAATCCCTGGTTGGAGAGTTAAGAGCCCACATGCCATGGCAACTATTGAGCCCATGAGCTGCAATGTACGTGGCAACAAATATTCTGCAAGCTGAAACTAAGACCCAACATACCCTAACAGATAAATAAATACATAAATAATTTTTTTAAATGGTGCTAAAGAAGTAACGACTTGACGCTCTTTACATCTCAAGATTTCTTCATTCTACCCTCACCCTTGAACAGCAATCTATTTAAATAGTAAGGTCTAAGTGGAAAATAGGAATTTTGAAGTGATTCTTCTTCCTTTCCTAGATTCCAGGGTTGGTATTCATAAGTCTGATATCCCCCTTTTTTTAGATTCTTTGACCTGTCAAAAAGTCTTTTTCAGAACTTTCCTTATTGTTCTGAAATTTATGATGATATAACCTGCAATAGGTCTTTGATTTTTATTCATTGTGCTGGGCTTTCATTGGGTTACACCATTCTAGAGACTGGTCTTTGGTTCTGGAAATATTTATTATATTATTCTGATAATTTTTCTGTGCAATTTTCTGTTTATTCTCTCTGGAACTCTTACTACCAGATATTGGACCAGCTGGATCAATCCTTTATTTTTCTTTCATTTCTCTTCAATGTGCATTTCTATTTTTTAGTTTAAAGTCTCGAAACTTTCTTAAACATTATATTTAGGCTTTTATATCTATATCTTTCTATTTAGAAGTGTACTTCTTTGTCATTCAAATATTTAAAGAACATCGTCCTCTTGCATCTTTTATCTTCTTTTGTGTTAAATATTTTTCAGCCCCCTATTTCTTCTGCATTCCTTTGTCTGTTTATTTGCTTTTGATTTAGCCTTTTTCATAATCACTCCTTGCATATCAGATGATCCTTCTGTGCCAAAATGCTGATTGGAATTTCCTAGGGCAGGCAGAGTTTTAGACTAGTGAACAAATGGAGAATGAACTGGATTTATTTTGCTGTTCATTTTTAATTGATGCAGGTGAATTTACAGCATTTTATTGGTTTCAGGTGTACAGCATACCAATACAATATTTTTATAGATTATGTTCCTTTTAATTCATTACAAAATACTGGCTATATTTATCTGTGCTATGCAATATATCCTTGTTGCTTATTTATTCTGTACAACTTCAGACTATCCTTCAAAACTGCATTAATCAAAATAGCTTGGTACTGGCACAAAAATAGACACACAGATCAATAGAACAGAGTAAAGAGCTCAGAAGTAAACCTACACACTTATGGTCAGTCAATTAATCTACGCCAAAGGAGGCAAGACTATAGAATGGAGAAAAGAGTCTCTTCAGTAAGTGGTACTGGGAAAATGGAACAGTTGTATGTAAATATATGAAATTAGAACATTTCCTCACACCATATACAAAACAATAAATTTAAAATGGATTAAAGACTTAAATATCAGACCTGAAACCACAAAACTTCCCAAAGAGAACACAGGCAGCACACTTTTTGATGTAAATTATAGCAGTATTATTAATATCTGTCTCCTAAGCTATGGTTTTTCCAGTGGTCATGTATGTATGTGAGAGTTGGACTATAAAGAAAGCTGAGCACCGAAGTGTTGGAGAAGTTGTTGTTGTTGGAGAAGTGTTGGTGTTGGAGAAGACTCTTGAGAGTCCCTTGGACAGCAAGGAGATCCAACTAGTCCATCCTAAAGGATATCAGTCCTGGGTGTTCATTGGAGGGACTGATTGGACTGAAACTCCAATACTTTGGCCACCTGATGAGAAGAGCTGACTCACTGGAAAAGACCCTGATGCTGGGAAAGATTGAGGGCAGGAGGAGAAGGAGACAATAAAGGATAAGATAGCTGGATGGCATCACCAACTCAATGGACATGAGTTTGGATAAACTCCGGAAGTTGGTGATGGACAGGGAGGTCTGTCATGATGCAGTTCATGGGGTCACAAAGAGTCAGACATGACTGAGCAACTGAACTGAACTAAACTGAAAGCAAAAAAAAGGGGGGGGGGGAGGCAAAAATAAATAAGCAGCACCTGTGTGTGTGTGTGTGTGTGTGTGTGTGTGTGCACCTTCAGTCGTGTCCAACTCTTTGTGACCCCATGGACTGTAGCCTACCAGGCTCCTCTGTCTGCAGAATTTTCCAGGCAGGAATACTGGAGTAGGTTGCTACATCCTTCTCCAGGGGGTCTTCCTGACCCAGGCATCAAACCCACATCTCTTTCATGTCCTGCATTGGCAGGCAGGTTCTTTACTAGTTGTCTTTACCACAAGTGAGACTTAATTAAAATTAAAAGCTTTTACAAAGCAAAGAAAACCATCAACAAAATGAAAAGATGACCCACTGAATAGAAAAAAGGCTGAATTTATTTCTTGTTGTTCAGTCACTAAATTGAGTTCAACTCTCTGTGACTCCAGCAAGTTGGCTTTTTGCATCAGGTGGCCAAAGTATTGGAGCTTCAGCTGCAGCATCAGTCCTTCCAATGAATATTCAGGGTTTATTTCCTTTTGGATTGACTGATTTGATCTCCTTGCTGTCCAAGGGAATTTATTTTTGGGAATCCCTAATTGCCAATATCGGTAGAGTTTTTTCATTGAAGTATTTCACCTTCTCCAGAGGAAGTTCCTCTTTCTCTTATCTGGAGAAGCATCACCCTGACTAGTTTGTCTTTGGGTGGAGGGGGGATGGGGAGGCTCACTGTCCAACATGCAGAGTGTACTCAACACCCTTGTGTCCTTCAGCTCCTCTCACCCACCCTTCTCTGTCCTGAGACTTGCATCTGGAACACTCTGTACCTATGAGACTGCAGGCCACGTGGCTAGGACTTCCAGTCCTCCAGTCTCTTCAAGGCTTGCTTAGCAAACCAACTCTTTCTCATCGCCTGCCTCCCACCCACACACACCATTATCTGAACTGTTCAGTTCTTTTCTAGTTTCATGGATGCTGGACTTTTGTGTTTTTTGTTTCTTTTTCCACTTGTACCTTGGGGTGATTTTTGAGAAAACAAGAGAGAAATAGCTTTATTGTGCCTTAAACCATTCAATATCACAGTAATGCAAGTCTATGCCCCAACCAGTAATGCTGAAGAAGCTGAAGTTGAACGGTTCTATGAAGACGTACAAGACCTTTTAGAAATAACACCCAAAAAAGATGTCCTTTTCATTATAGGGGACTGGAATGCAAAAGTAGGAAATCAAGAAACATCTGGAATAATAGGCAAATTTGGCCTTGGAATACGGAATGAAGCAGGGCAAAGGCTAATAGAGTTTTGCCAAGAAAATTCACTGGTCATAACAAACACCCTCTTCCAACAACACAAGAGAAGACTCTACACATGGACATCACCAGATAGTCAACACCAAAATCAGATTGATTATATTCTTTTCAGCCAAAGATGGAGAAGCTCTATACAGTCAGCAAAAACAACACCAGGAGCTGACTGTGGCTCAGATCATGAACTCCTTATTGCCAAATTCAGACTTAAATTGAAGAAAGTAGGGAAAACCACTAGACCATTCAGGTATGACCTAAATCAAATCCCTTATGATTATACAGTGGAAGTGAGAAATAGATTTAAGGGCCTAGATCTGATAGATAGAGTGCCTGATGAGCTATGGAATGAGGTTCATGACATTGTACAGGAGACAGGGATCAAGACCATCCACATGGAAAAAAAATGCAAAAAAGCAAAATGGCTGTCTGGGGAGGCCTTACAAATAGCTGTGAACAGAAAAGAAGCGAAAAGCAAAGGAGAAAAGGAAAGATATAAACATCTGAATGCACAGTTTCAAAGAATAGCAAGAAGAGATAGAAAGCCTTCTTCAGCAATCAATGCAAAGAAATAGAGGAAAACAATGGGAAAGACGAGAGATCTCTTCAAGAAAATCAGAGATACTAAAGGAACATTTCATGCAAAGATGGGCTCAATAAAGGACAGAAATGGTATGGACCTAACAGAAGCAGAAGATATGGCAAGAATACACAGAAGAACTGTACAAAAAAGATCTTCATGACCCAGATAATCACAATAGTGTGATCACTGACCTAGAGCCAGACATCCTGGAATGTGAAGTCAAGTGGGCCTTAGAAAGCATCACTACGAACAAAGCTAGTGGAGGTGATAGAATTCCAGTGGAGCTATTTCAAATCCTGAAAGATGATGCTGTGAAAGTGCTGCACTCAATATGCCAGCAAATATGGAAAACTCAGCAGTGGCCACAGGACTGGAAAAGGTCAGTTTTCATTCCAATCCCAAAGAAAGGCAATGCCAAAGAATGCTCAAACTACCACACAATTGTACTCATCTCACACGCTAGTAAAGTAAAGCTCAAAATTCTCCAAGCCAGGCTTCAGCAATATGTGAACTGTGAATTCTTCATGTTCAAGCTGGTTTTAGAAAAGGCAGAGAAACCAGAGATCAAATAGCAAACATCCGCTGGATCATGGAAAAAGCAAGAGAGTTCCAGAAAAACATCTATTTCTGCTTTATTGACTATGCCAAAGCCTTTGACTGTGTGGATCACAATAAACTGTGGAAAATTCTGAAAGAGATGGGAATACCAGACCACCTGACCTGCCTCTTGAGAAATTTGTATGCAGGTCAGGAAGCAACAGTTAGAACTGGACATAGAACAACAGACTGGTTCCAAATAGGAAAAGGAGTTCGTCAAGGCTGTATATTGTCACCCTGCTTATTTAACTTATATGCAGAGTACATCATGAGAAATGCTGGGCTGGAAGAAACACAAGCTGGAATCAAGATTGCTGGGGGAAATATCAATAACCTCAGATATGCAGATGACACCACCCTCATGGCAGAAAGTGAAGAGGAACTCAAAAGCCTCTTCATGAAGGTGAAAGTGGAGAGTGAAAAAGTTGGCTTAAAGCTCAACATTCAGAAAACGAAGATCATGGCATCCGGTCCCACCACTTCATGGGAAATTGATGGGGAAACAGTGGAAACAGTGTCAGACTTTATTTTTCTGGGCTCCAAAATCACTGCAGATGGTGACTGCAGCCATGAAATTAAAAGACGCTTACTCTTTGGAAGGAAAGTTATGACCAACCTAGATAGCATATTCAAAAGCAGAGACATTACTTTGCCAACAAAGGTTCGTCTAGTCAAGACTATGGTTTTTCCTGTGGTCATGTATGGATGTGAGAGTTGGACTATGAAGAAGGCTGAGTGCCGAAGAATTGATGCTTTTGAACTGTGGTGTTGGAGAAGACTCTTGAGAGTCCCTTGGACTGCCAGGAGATCCAACCAGTCCATTCTGAAGGAGATCAGCCCTGGGATTTCTTTGGAAGGAATGATGCTAAAGCTGAAACTCCAGTACTTTGGCCACCTCATGCGAAGAGTTGACTCATTGGAAAAGACTCTGATGCTGGGAGGGATTGGGGGCAGGAGGAGAAGGGGACGACAGAGGATGAGATGGCTGGATGGCATCACTGACTCAATGGACATGAGTCTGAGTGAACTCTGGGAGTTGGTGATGGACAGGGAGGCCTGGCGTGCTGCGATTCATGGGGTTGCAAAGAGTCGGACACGACTGAGGGACTGATCTGATCTGATCTGAAGGCACTGGGATTTTCATTTAGTTTTGTCTTTTGGAGGGCTTCTCTGGTGGCTCAGATGGTAAAGAATCTGCCTGCAATGCGAGAGACCTGGGTTGGGAAGATCCTCTGGAGAAAGGAATGGCTACCCACTCCAGTATTCTTGCCTGGGGAATCCCCATGGACAGAGGAGCCTGGTGGGCTACAGTCCATAGGATCACAAAGCACCTATTTCAACTCATTTTGAAATATATTTGACTGTTTTATGCCTCCTTGACATATTGTTATTCCTCTGTCTCAGAACATACCTTTTTCACACCTTAATAAATTGATAGAAACATTGATCAGGTAATAATAATAATGAAGTCACACATGCAATGTACTGTTTATTATCTGTTTAAAAAAAAAACAGATCATTTCAGTTAAAGCCTAATTTTTTCCACCAATGCTTGAAAATCTCAAGAATAACTGCACCATTATTAGAGTATTTTAATTTTTATTAAAACAAAAAAAAGAGGCAATTGATTCTCAGTTAAAATCTTCCCTGTGTGTGGAGTTGCATAGATTTCTGGTTGAAAGGAGAGAAGTTAGAAAACTTTATATTTCCTATGAAACGCTAAAATATGAATTATTATTTTGGGATTCCTGCAGCAAAGCTAAAAAATCTCCCTTTAACTTGCTACAGTGCATCTTCCTCTCTCTTTCCTTTTACCTCTCTCTCTCAACAAGGATGTTTGTTTGTTTGTTTATTTGTTTTTCCTAAGCAATGTTGATCACCCAGCATTGTAATTACGTGAACTGGAGGCACATGGGAGATTTAAGATTGAAAATAATATGTCCCCTCTGAGAAATGTGGATTGTAATATGAAGTATAATCTCTGATTATATCTCAGACTTTCAAATCAAACACATGATTAAAAACTCCTTGTTATTCTAAAAATCTGAACAGAACACAAATCTGTCAAGTTTAGATACTGTCAATCATTTGGTCACGATGTAATTCCATGCTGGATTATGGGAGCTATTACCTGAATTCAGCAGTAGTCTTGCCTTTCAGACGACAAAAGATATAAAGAGCTGTGGGTGTGTCATGATGGGGGTGGAAAGTAAGATTACTGTTACAGAAATGGGTTATTTTAAGTATTGCATGTGTGCTAAGTCACTTCAGTCATGTCTGACTCTTTGCGACCCCATGGACTGTAGCCCACCAGGCCCCTCTGTCCATGGGGATTCTCCAGGCAAGAATACTGGAGTGGGTAGCCCCTCCATGGCCTTCTGGCCCAGCCTTTCTTCAGTTGTTCATTTATTATACAATGTTTTGACCTCAGAATTGCATTACTGACCTCAAAGATATTAAACTTATCTACTAACTAATCACACAAATGCTTGACTCACAATCCCTGAACCACTTTCCTCTTGTGTAATAATCTTCTCTTCTGAAGTGTAAACTATGCTTTTTATCTTATGGGATTAATGGCAAGATTCTGAAGTCCTGCAATGTATAGTAGTAAAAAGCAGAACTTGATCTTAACAGTGGTTTTTTTTTTGTTTTTAATGTTAATACATGGGCTTCCCAGTGGCTCAGTGGTAAAGAATCTACCTGCGAAAGCAGGAGATGTGTGTTTGATCCCTGAGTTGGGAAGATCCCCTGGAGGAAGAAATGGCAACCACAGATCGCTACTGATTCCCCAGGTAGGTCTCAGAATGTCACGGTGAAAGCTCAGAACCTCAGCCTCGCTGCCCAGCTGAGCCGCGGTGGTGCTGAAGGACCGCTGGAGCCACAACTCCTGGATGCCTCTCGGCTCTCACTCCAGGCCTAACTGACTAGCCCAGAGATCTCCGGCCAATCATACAGAAATTCTAATTCCCCACCGAGGAACAGTGTTGACGGCTAATGCTAGATGTCAAATCGGCAACGACTCAGCACCAGGGACCTGGTCAAATGCCGTTCTGAGGCTGCTGTGAAGGTGCTATGAGATGAGATTAGCATTGAACTCAGCAGACTCTGAGTAAAGCAGACTCCCTCCATCCTGTGGATAGGCCTCATCCGGCAAGGTGAAGGCCTTAAGAGAAAAGGCCAATGTCCCCTGTAGAAGAGCGAATTTCTGCCAGTAGGCAGCCTTTGGACTCAAACTGCCACATCAAGTCTTCCCTGTGTCCCTAGTTGGCCAGCCTGTCCTGCAGATTTTGAACTTAGAGATCTCACAAGTGTGAGAGCCAATTCCTTAAAATAAATCTCCCTCTCTCTGTGTGTGTGTATATATCCGGAGGGTGGGGGTCTGCATCCCTGGAGACCCTTGATTCACACAGAGACGATGGTTTTCAGCTCTTTAAGGCCTGTCTATGCCCTTGGCTAATCTGCATCCATCAGAGTGCACTGTCTGCATAGCTTTGGGTTCCCTGTTTGGCCATAAAACTTGCTCTAAACACTCAAACATTGTTCCAGAGCCTTTATTTTCTCTTTAACCAAGGAAAGCTTAGAAATTTTCTAATTCCATCCTGTCGTTTTTATCTGAATGAACTACCCTGGCCCCGGACTTGAGTCTGCTCACCCAGGGCCACACTAGTAGGTCCCAGAGCAGAGGTGAGACCCAGGCCTCTCACCCTAGCCCTGGGCTAGTGGTACCCAACCCCCCGACCCACATCCTTGATCCATCATGTCATAGGGAGCTTTCATGTGCTTCTCACTCTGGTTAACTACACAAAGGCATCAGGCTAATTACTGTATGTTTTAGCGATCAATTTACTAATCCTATTGGCTTATAGAGGATCTTTAGAGACATGGGGAAAAAATTAGGTGATCTCTCCACTGCAGACATGACAAATTGAGTTATAATGAAATACAGATACTGTCTGAATTAGGTTGGTTTTCCAGCCTGAGGTTCTGATTTATGTAGAAGCAATTTATGAGAACATGTCCCCAGGAAGAGTCAGTCGGGATTGGGGATGGAGGAACCAGACCCGGAAGGAAGAGAGGCAGGCTGAGCCACGGGGGGATTTCAGGCAAAGTCCCTCTGAGACCAGCACTGGCTCTGGCCAGAGAGACCCTGCAGTTAGTGTAGGTCACACCCCAGGTTGGTGCCACCAGAAGACGGGTCCACACCCATCATGCTGGTGAGAAGGAAGTAATTATACTCTCAGAGTCTTCTAGAACTTTATATATGTGGCCGTCATCCTTCATAGAGCCACAGGTGGTGGCTGCTGGGAGTTCAAGTACAGCAGAGGCTGACATCCACAAAGGTGGGAAAGGCCTCCTTGTGGGGAGTATGGAGGGGAACCTTGCCCTCTGATAACTGGATCAGAGCTCATACAGTGTCCCGAAAAAGGTAGAAAGTCCCCTGGCGGGGCCCTGACTCTCCTGACCGGAGGTATTCACACAAATGCTCAAACGATGGGCCCACAGGAGAGAATGACCACGAAGCGTGACAGAAGGACAGCTAGGAGGCCAAGGCTGCCCCAGCTCCTCCAGCCTGACCCTGAGCCTCCGACTCACTGCCAAGGTCATGGCCAGGCCCCGACACCAACATGGAACCGTCTGCCTGATGACACGCACCTTCAGAATGACCAGTCAAGTCTGTTGATTCTCACTTCCTCTCCCCAAGCAACCTCTGAATTCTAACACAACCAAAGTGAGAGGATGTGTAAATCCACACACACACTCATCCAGTTGTCTCTACAAGAGTATTTTTCATGAGAAGTAAGTAGGCATTCTCATTATAGCCATTCATCTGCGCAAGTGTGGTTTGTCAGCCCCTGAAAAGTGGGCTGTCACCTCCGCTGACACGGAATCCAGCCCCCAAGTTTCCTCTAAGCAGCAATGGCGACACGACACCATTGGGGGCAGTTCAGGGAACTTCTCTTCTACAGGAGCTAGTCAGGTCATCTGACGTGTTCTAGTTGGAGCTTGACCTCTGATAACCTTTTCTGAAGTTCAGGAACAATGCAGAAATCAGTACGGGAGTGAGGGAGCAAAACGTCAGCCTTATCTGTGGCTGGAGTGGAGAGTGATGCTCAGCTCGCAGGCGGGGGCTCCTGCCCCAGGAGTGCATCTGCCAGGTCAGGCAGACAGAGGCTGCAGGGACAGGGTCAGCCCTGGGGGGGATGGCGGGGCCACACGTTGGAAAGGACAAGGCCTACAAGGTGCAGAGGAGCTGCTGGGAGAGAAGGACAGGGAGCCAGGCCAGGCAATTAAATCAGCAGTCGTCCAATGGGGAAAAGACGGGGAGGACACAGACAAGATGCACTGAAGGTCCACCTCAGTGCTTCCCGAGATACATAAGAGATTCCTCTTTATGGTCCAAGACAGCACAGTGGACAGAGAGGAGGAAAAACATGTACCCAGCATATGATCATTCCCAGTCTATCAAATTTCCCACATATACCAATTTCCAAAAAAAGTATGCCATACTTTTGTATTCAGTTCAGTTCAGTTCAGTCACTCAGTTGTGTCAAACTCTTTGCGACCCCATGGACTGCAGCATACCAGACTTCCCTGGCCATCACCAACTCCCGGAACTTGTCCGGACATGTCCAGTGAGTCAGTGATGTTATCCAACCATCTCATCCTCTGTCGTCCCCTTCTCCTCCTGCCCTCAATCTTTCCCAGCATCAGGGTCTTTTCCAATAAGTCAGTTCTTCGCATCAGGTGGCCAAAGTATTGGAGTTTCAGCTTTAACATCAGTCCCTCCAATGAACACCCAGGACTGATCTCCTTTAGGATGGACTGGTTGGATCTCCTTGCAGTCCAAGGGACTCTCAAGAGTCTTCTCCAACACCACAGTTCAAAAGTATCAATTCTTCGGTGCTCAGCTTTCTTTATAATCCAACTCTCATATCCATATATGACTACTGGAAAAACCAAAGCTTTGACTAGTTTTCATATTAGTGAGCTATTTTTCTTGAATGATTCAGGAGAGAACTTATATCTGTGATGTCTCTTAAAGGCCTCCTAACCACCTGCAGCAATGTCTAAGTTCTGTAGTTCATCTTCATAGCTTTAACGGTTTTCAGAACTTTATAGTTCTAAATATTTGTCTACATCTTTGTAAGTTCTGCAATTTCTAGTCCTTACCCAAAATTGGCAATCCTCTAGATAAAACTTAAAGTGTGAGGGGTGGGAGAATCCTCACTTTGAAAATTAAAACTTGGCTAAAAAATCCTAATCAAGTGTGCTTCTGATTCTTTGTAGTTCAGATAATAGCAGTTGAAAGTCTTACCTTTGTATTCCAATTGTGGCAAATTGGGCACCAATTTAGTTTAAGGTACAAATAATAGTCTGGAAATAAAGCTAAACATTCCACTGTTGCTCACACACCCAGGGGTACAGAAGAGGAAATTCAGACTCGTGTATAAACCAAAATAAGCAAGAGAAGCCTAAAGAGACAAGAGAGACAAGTCTGCTACTATACAATGCAGTTACTGCAATAGGTGGAAATAAAAACAACTGTAAAAAACATAAATAGAAAAATAGAAGGTTCAGCCTGACTTCATCTTTGGAAATGCTTCCCATAGGAAACAGTTCCTATCTTTCTAGACTTGTTATGTCAAAGAGGAGCTGATATTGTAAGAGAAATCTTCTGTTTTCATTCCAAGAAAAAAAAAAAATCACAATGCTATCAGGGTAATCCTTAACTTCTTAGCTGGTGCCTGTCAAGGCAATTTCATTCATTCACTCACTCATTCATTCATTCATTCATAGCATCCTGTAAATTGTCTGCAAAGAAAGGATAAACTACAGAGTAAAGCAGGGCATTTACTTTCATGCAGGGCTAATCCCAAGAAAAATAATCAAATACCAGAGGTTATCTTTGGCTCTGTCCCCCACCCCCACCTTGTTTTTCAAAATCAAGTTGTCCCTCACTCCACAGCCCACCCTGTGCTATTCACCTCTCTCTTATTAAAATGTGTTTTAGATGATCTGATAGGTTAATTCACCTTAAAGTCTTGCACATTAAGACTAGGTAAGGAGTAAAGTATTAGCATAGTCAGGGTATTTGCATTCTAAACAGAGGAAGAGCCTCAAGCAAAGTGACATTTCAAGAAGCAGGGAGAACAGCAGAGATTTGATTTCAAGAGGGAGACTCTCAGAAAACCTGAGTACACCGTTTATAGACACG
This sequence comes from Bos indicus x Bos taurus, assembly GCF_003369695.1. Taxonomy (NCBI): domain Eukaryota; kingdom Metazoa; phylum Chordata; class Mammalia; order Artiodactyla; family Bovidae; genus Bos; species Bos indicus x Bos taurus. Next base: position 4,666,405 of record NC_040099.1, on the reverse strand, counting down.
TACTCGATCCTGATGACACAAAGAATATTTATTAATGAAGCCTTTGTCTGTTTAAACTGTACAGCATAATGTTGTTCAGCTGCAAAGTCATGTCCAACTCTTCGAGACCCCATGGACAGCAGTGTGCTGGGCTACCCTGTCGTTCACCATCTCCCGGAGTTTGCTCAAACTCACGTCCACTGATTCAGTAAAAAGGCTAAAGATCAAAAAAGAACTCTGGATCCAAAGGACCCAAAAGGTGCTGCTGTTCTCCATTAAGGACCTTTCTTGGGGAAACAGCACAACAAAACAATTTTCTGCCTAGTAGCCGCTGTAATTTATTCCTGGATAAGAAGAACATCTGCTGTAGATTACGTGCAGACATTTTTGTGATTTTAGTTTGATCAGAAATAACCAAATGCATATAAGAAGTTGAAGACTTGTTATTTCCATTTCAAACAGGGATATAATTCTATAAGAACCTCTAAACAACAACAAAAAGACTTGTACTTACGTGGACTCATTATAGAATCATTTGTAAAAATTGGGAAATGAAAAAGAGAATCCAGCAGATGAATTTGGATCCACAATTATAAAACCATTGGGGGGAATGACAGGGGAAGCAATTGGTATCAACTTTAAAATAACTATCTCCTCTCCCCTTTAAAGCTTTAAACCCAATGACATAACAGCCTCTTGAAACGCTGCCTCTCCATGCCAGTTTTTGAGTAATGTCCCTTTTAACCTTCGCAGGATTGATGGCTCACATGCTGATCTATGGGGATAAATGTTAGGAAGTCTTGAGAAATCGCTTCACCTTGCACACGATGGCAATCCCAAAAGATCCACTTGGGTGCCAGGCAGTCAATCATGGCATCCTTTCCCACCTGGCTGGATTTATAATGGCAGTTCTTGCACTCTCCCACCACCACCTGTTTTATTATTAATATTTGGGAGAATTGTATCAGAAGGATGTCAAGATTCACATTTTTTCAGGTGATTTAAGAGTTTATGGAATAAGTCACTAGAAAGGAAAAGATGATTGAGGTCTAATGCAATATTTTTGATAAGTTGCTGCTCTAAAATCACACCCCAACCCAAACAACATTAAGGCAATGGAGTAGGAAGAGGAGTAGGATTTAAAATTCAATCCACTTCAGATTCTTTGAGACACCAGGTTTCCCAGACTCTCTTTCCATTCTGTAATGACAAGAATCAACAGGTGTAAAAATTGCCTTTATTACTAGAGAACATTTAACTCAACCCATTAAATCATTTATATTATCTGTTTCAATCACTTGACTATTCCAGATTGGAGGAAAAAATCATCTCTCTGTTGATATGCTGGCCCCCTTTCCTTTCAGTTCAATAAATAAGAATCTCTGTGTCTTAAAAGTAACTATGAAAGTGAAAGTGTTAGTTTCTTAGTCATGTCTGACTCTTTGGGACTCCATGGACTGAAGCCCATCAGGCTCTTCTGTCCATGACATTTTCCAGGCAAGAATACTGGAGTGGATTGCCGTTCCCTTCTCCTGGGGCTCTTTCTGACCCAGGGATTGAACCTAGGTCTCCTGCATTGCAAACAGATTCTTTAAAGTCTGAACCACCAGGGAAATCACCTCGTTTATATTGCATCAGATCAGTTCAGTTCAGTTCAGTTGCTCAGTCGTGTCCGACTCTTTGTGACCCCATGAATCGCAGCACGCCAGGCCTCCCTGTCCATCACCAACTCCCGGAGTTCACTCAGACTCATGTCCATTGAGTCAGTGATGCCATCCAGCCATCTCATCCTCTGTCGTCCCCTTCTCCTCCTGCCCCCAATCTCTCCCAGCATCAGAGTCTTTTCCAATGAGTCAACTCTTCGCATGAGGTAGCCAAAGTACTGGAGTTTCAGCTTTAGCATCATTCCTTCCAAAGAAATCCCAGGGCTCATCTCCTTCAGAATGGACTGGTTGGATCTCCTTGCAGTCCAAGGGACTCTCAAGAGTCTCCTCTAACACCACAGTTCAAAAGCATCAGTTCTTCAGTGCTCAGCTTTCTTCATAGTCCAACTCTCACATCCATACATGACCACAGGAAAAACCATAGCATTGACTAGACGGACCTTTGTTGGCAAGTAATGTCTCTGCTTTTCAATATGCTGTCTAGGTTGGTCATAACTTTCCTTCCAAGGAGTAAGCGTCTTTTAATTTCATGGCTGCAGTCACCATCTGCAGTGATTTTGGAGCCCAGAAAAATAAAGTCTGACACTGTTTCCACTGTTTCCCCATCTATTTGTCATGCAGTGATGTGACCAGATGCCATGATCTTAGTTTTCTGAATGTTGAGCTTTAAGCCAACATTTTCACTCTCCTCTTTCACTTTCCTCAAGAGGCTTTTTACTTCCTCTTCACTTTCTGCCATAAGGGTGGTGTCATCTGCATATCTGAGGTTATTGATATTTCTCCCAGCAATCTTGATTCCAGCTTGTGCTTCTTCCAGCATAAAGGTCATTAATTAATAAAGGTCATTCCAAGACTCCCTCTGAGCAAAAGGCTTGGGTACCCACACAGCATTCTATGCATAACACTCAATTTCAACAAGTTTTAATGTCAAATACCCATCAGTGAATTCTCTTCTTCTCATATGTTACTCCCTGCCCTTTGGAATGCATCCATGACCTGTCTTTCTGTAAATGGTCCTCCCTCTCATTCTAGGGTCCACCTCAGACACTGATCCTGGATGGGCCTTCGGTTTCTTCTGATGCACTCGATTTACCCGACATGGCAACATACACTTCATCATATGCACATTAGTTTCCAGTGCTGCAGTCATAAACTAACGCAAATTTATCAACAGATACTGAGTCTCTTGGCTTAGCAAAAAAGCGAATTTCACCTATATTTGTCCTATACATTGAAATCTGTCCATTTTTCAATCGACAGCCTTAGCTGCCAATTCTTTCAACTCCTTCCTGGACTCAGAGGTGACATGTCCATCATTTAAAATAATATGTTCCAAAATGACACATATGCTTCCTGCATCCAATAAAGTTCAACTCCTTATAAGCTTAGACTATGCCCTGTATTTTCTTAATTGCTGACATGGAAGAATGGTGATGACAAAGGCACAAATCTGGAGGAATATCTGTATCTCACTGGCCGTGGTGGGGATTTGCCAGCTACAATGCAGACCTGAGAATCTGGGACAAACACTTAAAAGAAATTGCCTCAAGGTCTTGGCTCCTAGACAAGGTAGAAAAAATGAAAATGACCTCTTGGCCAATTACTTCTTCTGTATCTCCACCTGAAATGCTGATGACACAAGAGCTGAAACTGAATAGATATAGTTATCATCTAATTAAACAAGGAAAATGTACTGATTGTGAGCATCATTATGCTGTGCTCATGAGACTCAGTCTTAAACCTTGCCAAGTGTTTCTCCTTCCCACACAAGCTATTCAGGACAGGCACTGGGTAAAAAGAAGACTTCAGTTTTCATCTAGGAAACACTACAAAATCCAGGAAATTCTTATCTCAGCCGCACCCACTGCTTTGTTGTTGTTCTTGTTGTTGTTCTTGTTGTTCGGTGGCTAAGTTGTGTCCGACTCTTTGTGACCCATGGACTGCAGCACGCCAGGCTTCCCTGTCCTTCACTATCTCCCAGGGTTTGTTCAAACTCATGGCCATTGACTCGGTGATGCTATCTAACCATCTTTTCCTCATCCTCCTGCCCTCAATCTTTCCCAGCATAAGGGTCTGTTCTGGTGAGTCAGCCCTTTGCATCAGATTGTGAAGTGGAATATCCCCTGCCATATCAGTTAACAAAGATGAAACAGCCTTCAGCAATTTCCAGCCTCCAAACGTGAATGAAGGCTCTGAAAAGGGAAGACAATACCTGTGATCCAGCAGATGCCGGCCACCCCCACATGGTGCTTGCTGAGGAGCTGGGTGGGGAGAGGGGGATGAGAGAGATTAAAAAAAAAAAAAAAAATAGGATTCTGGCCCCAGATAGCTGAGATGCATATGAAAGGAATGATGTCAATATTCCCAGACTCCTGCATCTTCCCATACATAGAAGAACACTAAATTCTTTAACTTGATGTCTGGTTTTTCTTATTAACAGTAATCTTTGATGTTCATACTGCCTGCCCTCTTTGTTGCAAACTTGTGTATAGCCTGACTCCCTCTCCCGCCTCCTCGCAGCAGTCTCTCAGGGCTCCCTGAGATGTTGTCTCCCAGGCTTGAAGTCCTAAGATTTTCTCACTGAATAAAACCCTCTCTGCTTTCAGCCTGTGACTAATTTTTAAGTCGACAAGGTGGCCAAAGGATTTGGAGCTTCAGTATCAGTCTTTCAATGAATATTCAGGGTTGATTTCCTTTAGGATGGACTGGTTTCATTCCTTGCTGTCCACGGGACTCTCAAGAGTCTTCTCCAGCACCACAATTGGAAAGCACCCACTGCCGCACTGATCATCTAAGGACCACAGTCTCAGGTCTCAATGCCCTCGCCCAACCATCACAGCTAAGCCAGTGGCATCCCAACTAAGATCCTTAAAGCTACACTTGGTCATTTTTGTGAGGCTTCAGGCCACAGAAGAGACAACATTCTGAGGCCAAACTTACCTTCCTGGAGTGGATCCAGTCCACTCACGTTACAACCTGGTCCCCAGAGCACTATTAAGCAAGCCCAGCACAATCCCACTCAGGTGACCTTTGAAACCTGTCAAAAATCACCTCATCATTTCCATCGACAGAGCAAAAAGGCTCAGAACACTGTCCCCTAGCATTGACTTCTGTTCCAAGAAGATATTAGATGTGCAGGGAAAATACAGTGGCCATAGTAAACAGTGAAAGAAACTCACAAGAGGAAATAATGTGAGATCTGGTCATAGACTTTCAGCAAGCCAGCCCTACGCTATCCAAAACCTGCAGGATTTATGGATCCTAAGCTAAAAAAAACACATTAGAGCTATAAAAAGAAAGTAGCTCAGTTCTTGACATGACCAAAGACTGGAAGGTATGTGATTACGCCTTGCTTGTTTCTTAACCACAGAGTTGCTTTAACACCTTTCTAGCATCCACGGTCACCCGTCATGAACGATACTTCCAGTAAATAAAGATAAACATCTTATCTGAAAAGCATAGTAACACGGCTGATCGTTAAGGAGGAGCCACTCTGCACGCCGCCTCAGTGAACACATTTAACCCTCACAACAATTGTCATTCCCATTTTTCAGACTAAGCACTGGCATCACGGAGGGGTCAGAACGCTCTCAGAAGCACCCACTTGAGCAGGGCTTTGAACCCAAGCAGCGTGGCTCCAGACTAGATACACATGAGATGAGTTATTGATATTGCTGCTTATTTTCACCTGGGACCCAGTCACAGCCAGAAAGTCTGAAACCAGAGAAAGAGCTGTGGCTTAGAAGGGGATCTGGACGATGCAGAAGGGGCGGGGGCAGCCTCAGAGACAGCTTCTCCCAGCTATGGGAGCCGTAGGAAGTGGTGTTCCCTACCCCAAAAAGCTGACAGTAAGAAACCTCTTCCATTTCCTTTCTTCTCACAAAGCAGCACCTGCTCTGCTACGTTAAAAGATTTATTGGAGGGATAACTTTTATTCTGAAACTGTTAGCACCAAACATGTCTAACCTGTTTCTCTCCCTCATTTGCATATGTAAAACAGCACTCACATTCACATAATTGTTCAATAATTCACATAATCGTTCAATACTACATTTTAACAATCTGAACCTGATTGCTATTCAGCCAATTTTTTTTTAAACTAACTCTGAGAAATGGAGGCAATAAATACGTCCTGGTTTTTTTGTTTGTTTTTTTTTTAAACATTCCAAAGTGTATCTATCATGGTTTACCCAATACCTAGAGTCTCACAATGCTGTGAGACTGGACAAAATTCTGATCACAGGAAACCTGGTGTTAATAGTAAATTGTTTATTTACACACTAGGTATTTTATGAAACTTTTTTACACTATTATTGCTTCCCACCAAATTTTCTCTGTAATTTAACACTTCTGTGTATGAGTGTTAGTCACTCAGTCGGGTCCAACTCTTTGAGGCCCCATGGATTGTAGCCCACCAGGCTCTTCTGATCATGGAATTCTCCAGGCAAGAATACTAGAATGGATAGTCATTCCCTTCTCCAGGGGATCTTCCTGACCCAGGTCGCCTGCATTGCAGGCAGATTCTTTATGATCTGAGCCACCAGGGAAGCCCTTAACATTTCTACTATGGGCAAATATTAACGGTACATTCAAATCAACCTCTCTCTTTCTCCACATACACACACTTCCAAGTTATGAGCTCTGCAGAACTAACATGATTATTTTTGTTTGTTGTACAAATAAAGGTAAAATACCTTCACCTCCCCTACAAATATTGACAGTGTTCTAAACTTTGATTCAGCTACATTCTCAACTTCACCTTATTTAAAATATCACTTTAGAAAATATTGCTTTAGATAGAATTTGTCTTAAATATTTACATTTTAAATTTATGTCATGTGTGGCTTTGAAAATACAAAGTTTTTGCAAACAGCACCTAGCCTGCTGCATCTTTCATATATATTTGTTTAACAAGGACAAACCGGTGGGTTTTTAAACATATTTCATTTGAGCATTTAGGCAAATTATTCATCCTCTAGTTTGTCAAAGCTCTTAACTCTCCCTATGACCCAATATTAGGTCACTACAGTATTGGAAAGACAGATGCCAAAGCGCAAGCTCCAATACTTTGGCCACCTGATGTGAAGGGCCGACTCATTGGAAGAGACCCCGATGCTAGGAAAGACTGATAGCAGATGGAGAAGGGGGTGACAGGATGAGATGGTTAGATAGCATGACCGAGTCAATGGACACGAGTGTGAGCAAACCCAGGAGATGGTGAAGGACGGGGAAACTGGTGTGCTGCAGTCCATGGGCTGCGGAGACTTGGACAGGACTTAATGCCTGAAAAACAGCAATGATCCCATATTGGGTCACTCCAGCCAAGTATTTAGGTTCCAGTTTATGCTCTTGCCAAACCCCTGGAGACACATGAATCTGTGGCCTCCTTCTAGTTACAATAGCATCTCTTTGACAAAACATAGACTCTGAGGAATGTTTCAGCTTATATCAAGTCATTTTTAAAGCAATATTCAAGCATATATGTCTTAATTATCAAAAATTGTAGTTCAATTCCAGAAATGATATTGAAAAATTGGTAAAAGTACATTATTACTTAGAAACATATATAATGAAGCTTAATGTCTGTATTAAAATCTTCAAATAGAAACCAGGCATTAGGTATTAGGTACTTTCTTTTAAGAACTATAATAAAAATATATTAGCTAATTTTAATTGTCTTCATTGTTTTGCCCATTTTAGATTTTCAGATTTATAGCCTTGTATCTTCTTTGTCTATATTTAAAGTCATCAACTCCACCAATTTCATCTACAGAGAATGTGTGAATTATAGAAGAATATGAAACATTTATTAACAGGATCTTAATGCTTTGGAAATGATATGTCTTTATATTCTAATTATTTAAAGTAGGCAGACTTCTTTTTCATTTTCACCTGACAGTGAAAAAGGCCTGGCAACCATCTGTATCTTCATCTCCAAAAAGGAAAACTGGATCCTCATCAGGAAGACTGAACTTCCAGCTGGAACCTGGATCTGCATTCTGGAAGAGCTCCCCGTTTCATTGTGAGCTTTAGGGACAAGGTGGCAGCAGGGTGTGACTGCAGCAGCCAGAGCTGCAGAAGTGAGACAGGATGGGGCAGAGGAGAGGAGAAACACCCACAGCGGAGCCCTGGCCGGAGGTGGGTAACAAGGCAGAGCCTGGAGTGGGGGACAGCTGAGCCACAGGAAGTGTAAGTGGGGAAAGAAAAAGCAGACAGCAACGAGTCTTGAAAAACACTGTGTGCCTTGGAGGTGCTGGGGGAACAATGCACCCTCTCCCACCTGGAGCCCAGCAGGTGATATGAAGGAGGAACGCCTGAGCAAGGACTGGGCTGTGTAAGGCGGGAGAGGCGGGAATCACAGAAGCTAAGAGACAAGCATCCAGGACTTCCCTGGCGGTCCAGGGGCTGGGGCTCCACACACCCAACGCAGGGGGGCCAGGGTTCAGTCCCTGGTCTGGGGAGCAGACCCAGCATGCTGCAATTAAGACAAACAGCACAAACCAAATACACAAAGAAGTAAATATTTTTAAAAAGAGAAAGGAAAGCACCCCAGCATCCAAACTCCCACCCAACAGATACAATGTAGGTTCTAAGCAAGAGCCTGGACATGGAACAACAGACTGGTTCCAAATCAGGAAAGGTATACATCAAGGCTGTATATTGTCACCCTGCTTATTTAACTTGTATGCAGAATACATCATGTGAAATGCTGGGCTGGAGGAAGCACAAGCTGGAATCAAGATTGCCAGGAAAAATATCAATAACCTCAGATATGCAGATGACACCACCCTTATGGCAGAAAGTGAAGAAGAATCAAAGAGACTCTTGATGAAAGTGAAAGAGGAAAGTGAAAAAGTTGGCTTAAAACTCAACATTCAGAAGGTTGACTTCAACTGAATGTTGAGAGCATGGCATCGGGTCCCATCACTCCGTGGCAAATAGATGGGAAAACAATGGAAACAGTGAGAGACTTTATTTTGGGGGGCTTCAAAATCACTGCAGATGGTGACTGCAGCCATGAAATTAAAAGATGCTCCTTAGAAGACAAGCTATGACCAACCTAGACAGCATACTAAAAAGCAGAGACATTACTTTGCTGACAAAGGTACATCTAGTCAAAGCTATGGTTTTTCCAGTCATCATGTGTGGATGTCAGAGTTGGACTATAAAGAAAGCAGAATGCTGAAGAATGGATGCTTTTGAACAATGGTGTTGGAGAAGACTCTTGAGAGTCCCTTGGACTGCAAGGAGATCAAACCTGTCAATCCTAAAAGAAATCGGTCCTGAATATTGACTGGAAAGACTGATGCTGAAGCTGAAACTCCAATACTTTGGCCACCTGATGCGAAGAGCTGACTCATTTGAAAACACCCTGATGGTGGGAAAGATCGAAGGCAGGAGGAGAAGGGGACAACAGAGGATGAGATGGTTGGATGGCATCACCGACTCAATGGGCATGAGTTTGAGCAAGCTCCAGGAGTTGGTGATGGACAGAGAGGCCTGGCATGCTGCAGTCCACGGGGTCACAAAGAGTCGGACACAACTGAGCGACTGAACTGAACTGAACTGAAGCAAGAGCCTGGTTTAATAGGAACACAGACCCATGATAAGTCACGGTGTGGGGGGTGAGAAAAGCCTGACTAGGGTCCAGGGGTTTCACAGGGCCATGGTGCTGTAAGCCAGGGAGGCATCTCCACCCAGGGGTCCAGCTGACCTCAGTAGTTTAGTCGCTCAGTGGCATCCAACTCTTAGTGATGTCTATGGGAATCTGCCCATGGGGATTCTCCAGGAAAGAACACTGGAGTGGGTTGCCATTTCCTTCTTCAAGAGATCTTCCCGACCCAAGGATCAAACCCATGTCTCCTGCATTGGCAGGTGGATTCTTTACCACTGAGCCATCTGTGAAGCCCTTGAACCCAGCTGACCTCAGACCACGAAGTCAATTGTATGGGCAAAAATGTGCGGACAGGAGCTCTCTCAAAGGAAGATAAGACGTCCAAAGTGTAGGAACAGGGAAACTGCCACTGGGGGAGGGGAAGGTGCTCTCATTCGCCTGAACGTACAACACATACAGATGTGAATGATCCAGATGCCAAAACTTTCCTACAGATGGCTGTCTTGGAAGGACACCGAACAACCGAGCTCCAACTGTGACTGAGTGAGGTTCCATGGTTTCTAATGGTGAGTTTTCATTTGTCCTGAAATCAAGGCTTCAGAGGAGTCTCATGGAAAAGTGATCTTTGACAGGATTTAGAACAAAGGAAGCCTCACCTTCTTGGAAGATATTAATTCTCTCTCTGGCTACTCCTCACTCCTGGGTCCTTGAGCATAGAAGGTTCCTCTGAGATGTGTCTTACGGCCTGCTATGCAGTCAAGTGTCCAGAGCACAGCAGACCTCATGACACACTCCAGGTTTTCACAAAACTCCCACGTTTAGGGTCTAAAACAACACCACTACCTGCACATGGCCACAGAAGGAAATACGGCTTTGAGGGCAAACTTAGAGCTGATCTTAAATTAATATGCGAAACGCATTTGTAGTAACAACCAGTGGCACTTATATGATGATGGCACCATTTTTTCTACACGAAGATCTTGATGAAAAAATAAAAAATTCCTGAGAAATCTTTTTTTCCCTTTTCTTTTCTCAGAATAATATTTGTTTCCAGCCTGTCTTTTCGTGTTTTCCTTTGAAACGCAAATACTGGAATGCACTGAAGATGTGTGTTTGCACACTGTCTTTGGTTTCAACAACGCAACACAACTAGCAAATTAGATTTCTCCAGCTAGTCATTTCACGATTCCAGTCTTCAGGTGCAAAGCATTTAAGGTGGAATATGAGATGGTAACTGCACCTTCAGCCCCTAAATCATTACTTGAACAGTGCCCTAGACACCTTCCCTGATTTTAACAACTTTATCCACCTTTGATGATATGCTACAGCAATGTTGTATAAATGATATATCGTCTAACAAATAATAAAATTCCTCTCAGTTGGGTCTCAGAAGGGATTTGATTTTTACCTTCTTAAGTTTTATCCAGATTTTTCGAAGAAGCAGTATATTCACTTATTTAACAAATATCTGCTGATTACCTACTGTATGCCAGGCACTCTTCTAGGCAATAATGATTCAGCAGTGAATAAACACAGGTGAGATCTATTGATCACGATGCTAAATCCTGGTGGGAGGAAATACACTGTAAACAAGAAAGCCAAGAAGATAGGAGCTATGAGCAACACATGAAACAGAAAAAGGTAAGCATGGTGAGATGGGTAAATTTAGCAAGGATGTTAAGAATGCCCCTCTTTTGAGGAAGCACTGGAGCTGAGACCTGAAAGTGAAAAGGGAAGAATCATGTGAAAATGTGCAGAACACGATCACAGACAGAGGAGTCAGCAGAAAAGGTGGGGAGGCAGGGAAACCTCTGTAAAAGTCAAGGAGCAGGAAGAAGAAAGTGTGGCTGGAACTCACTGAGCGCAGGGAGTTTGTACAGTTTGATACCAAATGTGGCAAAACCACAAAGATGTTGGATTCTTTTTGCTCTGGACTATAAGAAGTCATTGAAGAATTTAAGGAAAAGAGATTTCCATGTTATAATATCAGATGCTTATAGAGAAGCTGTTCTAGGAACCTTGGCGTGGTTTTATTTCCTTCAGAGTAACTGTCGCTCTCTGGATTATGGGCTATATTTATCTGTGTAATCTTTGGTTTCCTGCATCAGTAAACAAGCTCCACGAACACACAGGTTTATCTTGTGTCTTGGCACATAGTAGGTATTCAATACATATTTCAGGGTACAAATTGAATAAAGGGATGGATGATAGAGAACTGAGAAAGAACAGTTTAGGAGATGAAAATCCAGTGTCTGTTTTGCTTACGTTGTGCTTGAGACATATCAGAGGCTCAGTTACTAAAAAGGAAGCTCTCTTCCATTCACTTGGATGGGATCTCTTCTCACTTAGCTTTTTATTCCTTAAGTCACACCTTGCAAGTCATAAGGGATCATCCTTTTAAAAATAATTTGAATGGAAAACTTCCAACATAATTAGCTTCACCCTAAAGGAAATGAAACCTTTGATTCCTTGAGAGCATAGAAGGAACTATACCTTTTAATGTCATAATAAATATAATAATGGGACTGAGTCTGCCTTTGGGAGCAGCAAAAATGGACATGAACAGAATGTATTCATAACTGCCCCATTCAGGGTCGGAGGGCACAATGATGCATTAAATGAAAATTTCACTGCAAGAGGATATTTAACACTGCCCGCCTCAGCTATCTTTAATCCATATATAAAGGTCTGGCTAAAAATCTCCTGTGAGTTGTATGTGTTATGTCTTTCCATTCAAAATTGTGTTGTTCAGTCTCTAAGTCATGTCTGACTCTTCACGACCCCATGGACTGCAACACACCAGGCTTCCCTGTCCTTCACCATTTCCCAGAGCCTGCTCAAACTTGTGTCCATTGAGTCGGTGATGCCTTGCAACCACCTCATCCTCTGTCTACTTCCCACATTTCTGAGGAAGAAGAACCAGGGACAATTCTGATGAACCTGATTGAAGTCCAAGGTCATTCAGTGAATAAAGGGAATTATGGGGATTAAAAATCTGCTTTATATGGTCTTTGTAACTGTACTGCATCTTTTATAACAATCCAGGAAGCTCTGTAAACTTTATATAGCATCTATGACTACCCAACACTTTTCACAGACACCCAAAATTAAGTGACTCATCTAAAGAAAAAGAAATCACCAGAGAGGGAACTGGAAATATTGCATCCTGTTTATGTAGCTGCTTCTCCTTCAATTAAGTTCACAGTAGATCAGTGTATCCCAATGCCCGGACATGGTTCTGGAAGGTTCTGTCACCTGAAACTCATCTGGACTCAGTCTGGATATTTAACATGAAGTGGCATCTTGCCAAGTGTTTGCCAATCTGAATTTTTTCAAACATACAGAGCCCATCAGTCTGCACCATCACAGGTAAGAATACCATCACCATTACTATTATTAGTGCCCTTCATGCCACAGAAACGATGCTGAGTGCGTCATAAACCAGATGACCATGCTCCTCGGGTGGGGCACATTCCTGCTCACCCAGCAGCAGGAGCCTGTTTTATCCCTGCCAGGGAATTCCTCTCCTTTGCAGACCTCAAAACTTTGTCTTTCTATGATAGGGTTTTCTTTTCAGGATGGAAAAGATTTTAATTATCTGATAATGTGTCAAGTACATATTTCTCTTGATCCAATAGAACTTTTCATTTCAATTGCCTTCCTTGAAAGGTCATATATCCTACATACCCCCATAGACCATCTCTGCTTTAGATCACCACTCTGGTTTATGTATGCACGCATGCTCAGTCATGTCCCACTCTTTGTGACCCCACGAACTGTAGTCTGCCAGGCTCCTCTGTCCATAGAGTTTTCCAGGCAAGAATACTGGAGTGGGGTGCCATTTTCTTCTCTAGGGGATCTTCCCAACCCAGGGACTGAACCCATGTCTCTTACATCTCCTGCATTGGCAGGTGGATTCTTTACCACTGCGCCACCTGGGAAGCCCATGTATCATCTGTATGTATTTGTAGTTTGCAGATGTGAGTCCTGTGGCCCATCATTTTTTCTCCCTTGAATGAATATTACACATACTCAGTTCTAATAAGATGGGGTTTGTTTTCCAAACCAGTGGTTAGAATCAACAGCCAAATAATTAAAACAGATCTAGATGTTTAACAGTCAATAAAGCATCAGGATAAAACCTTCTGTCCAAGACAATTTCAATCTAATGTCCTGTTCGTCCTTGGAGAATGTGGTTGTTACAAGTTAGCTGTGGTACAACCGTTTCAATGAGATTCTCTGTCTGTAAGGAGTGGTCAGAAAGAAGAAAACCACCCTCCATACATTACACACTCCTTATGTGCTGTCAGTATTGGAAATGTTTATAATGACAACTTAGCGTTTCTTTTTTGTGTTAATTTTTTTAAGTTATTCGTCATTACCTCTCTTAGGTACAGTGATAATACAGTAGCAATGACTAACATTTACATAATGTTTCCTATGTGGCAGGCACTGCTCTGAATACTAGAGAAGTATCAATACCAGCATTCATACTCCCTAGACCCTTGGGCAGTGTGGACCATTGTTATCAACAATCTACAGATGTGAGCAGAAGCTCACAGACGTCATGTGACCTGATGCAGCAAACAGGTGGCAGAAGTGGGACAAACCCAGGCCCCAGAGTGCCCATCAGCCTCCAGCTTTAATCCCTTCCTTACTTTACCCTCATCTCCCTCCCCAGTTTTATTTTTCTTTTACAAAATAGCGTTGAAAATGACAACAGCAATGACAAATGAAAGTGAGTGCCTGAATGTTGCCACCGTCCCTGGCAGATGACATGCTGGACCGCAGGCTGGCACCACCCAGTGGGCACGCAGACCACTTACCCATATTCATCATGGGGGCCCCTTCCAGCTCCAAATTATATGTCTACGAAATGCACAAATCACAAATGAGTGATATTTGGGAAGCTGCCTTTGAGAAAAGTGTGAATACTCTAAAATGTGCACCAAGGTGTCTAGAAAATGGCATCATATTAGCTGTAAAAGCTTTAAAAAAAATCACATCTTTCTGATATTATTGTGTACTTAGCTGACTTTCCTGGGAGAATCAATGAAATGAAAGACAGGAGATAGGATGGGTAAAATCCACTTATGACATTTTCCAAAGGACTCTGAAGAGCAAATATTATAAAGGGAGAGGAGACACAATATTATTGGATACATCGAATTTTGAAAGTGCTTTGGGTTAGGTCTTCAAAATCTGTGGGTAAAAATGGTTTAAATGAAATTGCTAACAGCTGACCTTGCTTTACAAAGTCCTAAAGATTAATTAATTTCAAAATCCACCCATCTAATTACAACATAAGTAGTATAATATATAAGATAAGTATATATTATATATAAGTATATAATATATATTATGTATAGCTTTTATATATTATGGTATTATAATACATATACATACAGTATAACTATGCTATATTTAGACATATGTATATATGTTTATTGTGCATTATTATAGCATTTGTGTATATACAGATGTATAATATATATTTAGTACAACTGCACTGTTATACTACACGTACGTAATATACACTATACTATACATAATATAGTATTGTTATTGCTGTTCAGTCACTAAGTTATGTCCAGCTCTTTGTGACCCCATGGACTATAGCACAGGGCTCCTCTGTCCATGGGATTTCATAAGCAAGAACACTGGAGTGGGTTCTTCTCCAGGGAATCTTCCTGGACCAGGGGTCAGACGCATGTCCCCTGCACTAGCAGAATTCTTTACCATTGAGCCACCAGGGAAGCCCATAATATAGTATATAACATGCAATATACTATATATAATATACACATATATGTACATATGTCTATCATATATTATATGTACATATATTACATTATATATAGTATAACTATACTATACCTTTTGTATACTTATACTAAAATATTTTTTTAAAGTGTTACTGTCTCAGTTGTGTCCAACTCTTTGTGACCCCATGGTATAGCCTGCCGGCTCCTTTGCCCATGGCATTTCCCAGGCAAGAATACTGGAGTGGGCAGCCATTTCCTTCTCCAGGGGCTCTTCCTGATTCAGGGATCAAACCTGAGTCTCCCACATTGCAGGCAGATTCTTAACCATCTGAGCCACCATGTATGTGTATATATATGTATATATGTATACTCACGAGTACAGGTACAGAGTAAAAGTCGTATGAGCGTACGAGACTCTTCACGAGCTGAAAGCTCTGAGTCTGTACACATGTATTAATACACACACGAGTGTGTGTGTGGTTGGCTGATGGAAGCATCTCTCTTCACCTCTTTGCTTCCTGTAAGAACAGCTATCATGTTCCTTTCCTCTCACTGCTGCTTATAGCGCCTTGGGACTCCAATAAAACACATTGGTAAACACAACACAGACTCGCACTCTGATGGAAATGAAGATGTTTTTTGCACTCTGACAATGAAATACAAAGCTCCATGGGAAACAACTGAAAATTATCAGGGCTGGAAATGTACTTTCAGAGTGACTAACTCCTTGCTTCCATCGTGCTGGCTGATGTGTTATGTAACAGGCACGACTTGAAAATAGCTGTTTAAAAATGGTGAATTTATTGATGCCTAAATTGACATTCCTGGAGCTATAAAAATCAGGGTATTTATGTACAGATATGGTATAACAATAATGATAAGGTTACAATACAGAGGCTATATTAAAAATCCACAGAAAAGAAATGATAATTCTAACACTGTAGCTGTTATGGGTTAAATTGTGTGCTAAGTGTCAGATGCTGTGAACATGACCTTACTTGAAATAGGGCCTTTAGATGTAATCAAGTTAAGATGAGTTCATAAAGGGTCCTGGAGGGCCCGACTTTAGTGACATGTCCTTATAAGAAAAGAGAAATCTGGACAGAGACACACAGAGGGAAAATGATTATATGCAGGTGGAAACATAAATTGGAATTATAATGCAACAAGCCAAGGAACAGCTAGGATTGCCAGAACCACTAGAGTCTAGAAAGAAGCAAGGAAGTATCATTCACTAGAAACTTGAGAGACAGCACGGCCCTGCTGACATCTTGATTTTGGACTTCTAGACTGCAGAACTCACTTTGAGACAAAACAGAAAAGAAAATTCA
The DNA here is from genome assembly GCF_003369695.1 of Bos indicus x Bos taurus. Lineage (NCBI taxonomy): Eukaryota > Metazoa > Chordata > Mammalia > Artiodactyla > Bovidae > Bos > Bos indicus x Bos taurus. The sequence continues at coordinate 4,650,051 of NC_040099.1, read as the reverse complement.
TACCATAAGCTTTAGTGATTTAATTTACCCAACAGATAGATGTGCCTTTTTAAAGGACTAATGAAAGAATTTTCTGTACCTCAAAAGTAAGGACCCAGTTGAGGACGGAGCTGGTGGGATGACTGGAGAAAGTGACATCACACACACACACCATCACGTGTAAAATGTATAGTTGGCGGGAAGCTGCATGGAAAAAGCAAGAGAGTCCCAGAAAAACATCTATTTCTGCTTTGTTGACTATGCCAGAGCCTTTGACTGTGTGGATCACAATAAACTGTGGAAAATTCTGAAAGAGATGGGAATACCAGACCACCTGACTTGCCTCTTGAGAAACCTATATGCAGGTCAGAAAGCAGCAGTTAGAACTGGACATGGAACAAAAGACTGGTTCCAAATAGGAAAAGGAGTACGTCAAGGCTGTATATTGTCACCCTGCTTATTTAACTTCTATGCAAAGTACATCATGAGAAACGCTGGACTGGAAGAAGCACAAGCTGGTATCAAGATTGCAGGGAGAAATATCAATAACCTCAGATATGCAGATGATACCACCCTTATGGCAGAAAGTGAAGAGGAACTTAAAAAGCCTCTTGATGAAAGTGAAAGAGGAGAGTGAAAAAGTTGGCTTAAAGCTCAACATTCAGAAAACAAAGATCATGGCATCTGGTCCCATCACTTCATGGGAAATAGCTGGGGAAACAGTGGAAACAGTGTCAGACTTTATTTTTCTGGGCTCCAAAATCACTACAGATGGTGACTGCAGCCATGAAATTAAAAGACGCTTACTCCTTGGAAGGAAAGTTATGACCAACCTAGACAGCATATTCAAAAGCAGAGACTTTACTTTGCCAACAAAGGTCTGTCTAGTCAAGGCTATGGTTTTTCCTGTGGTCATGTATGGATGTGAAAGTTGGATTGTGAAGAAAGCTGAGTGCCAAAGAATTGATGCTTTTGAACTGTGGTGTTGGAGAAGACTCTTGAGAATCCCTTGGACTGCAAGGAGATCCAATCAGTCCATTCTGAAGGAGATCAGCCCTGGGATTTCTTTGGAAGGACTGATGCTAAAGCTGAAACTCCAGTACTTTGGCCACCTCATGAGAAGAGTTGACTCATTGGAAAAGACTCTGATGCTGGCAGGGATTGGGGGCAGGAGGAGAAGGGGACGACAGAGGATGAGATGGCTGGATGGCATCACCGACTCGATGGACAAGAGTTTGGGTGAACTCCAGGAGTTGGTGATGGACAGGGAGGCCTGGTGTGCTGCAATTCATGGGGTCGCAAAAAGTCAGACAGGACTGAGCGACTGAACTGAACTGCTGTATAGCAGAGGGAGTCCAGTCTGGCATTCTATAATGACCTGGAGAGGGGTATTGGGAAAAGAGAGGGAACCTCAAGAGGGAGGGGACACATGTATAATTACAGCTGATGCACGTTGTTATATGGCAAAAACCAAAAAAAAAAAAAAAAAAATTGAAAAAATTGAAAAACAAAGCAAAGAGTTGTTTTTAAATGTATGATATTTTTAAGTGTCTAATTTTCTTAGCAAATGAGTCAACATTCTTCTTCGTTCTAGCAAACATACAAATTCCTTAAAAAAAAAAAAAATCCTATAAACATACTCAACTTCCACTACTGGTTATCTGAAAACCAGATCCAGTTTACCTTCAGAGAGGCTCGGACCAGCTGGAGCCACAGAGAACCACTAAGACTACACCATCAGAGCCTCCTGAATCCAAGATGGCCACCAGAAGTCAGCCACAGGGTCCCAGATACCCTAGAGAAGAGCTTGGCATGTTCACGGATAAAACCAACCCAGGCAGGGGGCACTCACCAGTTATTTATAAGTTGAACTCCCATAGACTAGCCCTTTAGGAGCCTAATTTTTCAATCACACAAAATAGGGCTAAACATATAGTACTTTTCTTATCTGTTTCCAGATTTTAAGTGAGACTGAAGTGGGATAATACAGGTAAAGTGACGTCTTTAAATTACAAAACCCCAAATGCTAAGTATTTCTATAGAATCAACTGTTAGCATCAACACCAACAGGAAAAACTCACATCTTCTTTAATCTCCCCACCCCTTTGGTGTTTTTAGTCACTAAGTCATATCTTACTCTTCTGCGACCCTGTAGACTGTAGCCTGTCAGGCTCTCTGTCCATGGGATTCTCCAGGCAAGAATACTGGAGTAGGTTGCCATTTCCTTCACCAGGGGATCTTCCTGATTCAGGGATCAAACTTGTGTCTCCTGCATTGGCAGGTGGGTTCTTTATCACTGAGCCACCAGGGAAACCCTCCTATCCCTTTGGCATGAAGTCGCTCAGTCATGTCTGACTCTTTGCAACCCTGTGGACTGTAGCCTACCAGGCTCCTCTGTCCATGGGATTTTCCAAACAAGAGTACTGGAATGGGTTGCCATTTCCTTCTCCAGGGGATCTTCCTGACCCAGGGATCAAATCCAGGTCTCCCACATTGTAGACAGACACTTTACCATATGAGCCACTAAGGAAGTCCAAGCAATAGATACCTAAGAACAAATGCATACCCCTTTAGTGAGTGTTTTTGATGAAGTTGGTTTTATACCATAATTTAATATAAAATAATAGCAACAGTAATAAAAATATTAAAGATGTAGAGTTTACAAGTACTTTCATGAAGTACATAATAACCATCATAACCCACAACCCATGAAAAAGTCCACTGTTACTATTATCAGCATTTGGTTGTACAGCTGAGAGCACTGACATCCAACCCATTTCTAAAAAATTGCTTCAGATGGCTGAGTAAGAATTGGAACCAAATCTCCTTGTCTTTCATCTGTCCCACACAGTCTAAATGTGATGTGATAATTTTTAATTACATTTCACTGGTTCGATGGGGAGGAAAGAAACCCTTTCTCAGCAATATTTGGAGGAATCTGAACACAGCGTTCTGTGTTCAGTATTCCAAGGACATCCTGACAGTTTGTAAGTCTCAGCCATACAAGGGGCCAAGGCCAGATAGACTGGTGCAGCTAGAATTTCCCAGGACCACCCCAACCCGGCTGCCACTCCATGCATCACTTCACCTTCTTGTATCTAGTTCCTTCCAAGTCCACATATGAATTATCTCTGCTCAGAATTTAGTGCATACTCAGTAAATGCTTGTTGACTAAATCTGGCATTTTGAGGGTAAGGGTAATTGCAAACATTTTTTCCTATGCTTTTGTTATACTTCAGAAGAAAGAGAAATCACTTAAAGGAAAACTGATGTGTGAGGCTCATTTGTGCCTTTAAGGGTAATTTTTTCATCAGCAGAGCAGGATAATAGCACTTGATGGCAGGAGCTTTGAACGAGAGTGTGAAGGATGAGACACACATTAGCACCATTGTTCTCCTTGGTCTTGTGTCTCATTATCTCCGAGCTGTTAGGTGAGTTTTTCCTTAAGGAAGAAAAAAAGAGAGAAGTCTCCCAATTGCCAAGACAGAATGCATTCCTTTAAGCCTTGTTATTGCAGAATGCAATCCTGATTCGCATTATCAGGAGCAAAACAGTGCAAACGGAAAGGGTTTTCTTTAATCATTCAATTCATCACAATGTTCCCTCAAAGGGAAAAAGTCAATAATAATGTTCAAATGCTACAACTGCACAGAAGGAAAATGTAAGAGTTCCTTTGCTTTTTATTCCTTTAAGTAGAGCATTCAGCTCCTGAAAATCGACCCTTCTTTTCCAACTTCTTACTTCGACAAGCACCCTCAAGATGGACGGAAGTAACCACATAAGACCCTGTTTTCAGTCTCTTTGTGCCTTTACTTTAAAGCAGACAGGGAGCTGGAAGACATGAAGTTTACATTCATTCAAAGGTGTAAGAAGGCAGGTGTTTTATTTAGAGACCCATGGGAAAGACAGGGGTGTGATGTTTAGCAGAGTAGAGAAAAAGAGAACAAGTAATCCCAGGTCAGTAGTTCTCTGAGTGGTCAGATGGACACGATTCACACCAAAGCGCACGAGAATCCACCCTTAAAGGCAGATTCAGTGTCTTTGAGAGGAGAACTGTTGCTTTTTTAAGCTTTATTGAGGTATATGTGACAAATGGGAATTGTTTTGTACAACTTGATGGTTTCATATGCGTCACATATGTGATGCATTGTGAAATGATCACCACGGTCAAGCTGATGATGAACGTCACATTCTCTTTTTCTCTTCCTTTCTTTCTCTTTCTTTCTTTCTTTCCTCCTTCCCTTCCTTCCTTCCTCGCTCCCTCCTATTTTTTCTTTCTATGGTGAGAACACTGAAGACCTACTTTCCTAACAGATTCCAAGTACCTAACACAGTATTGCTAACTACAGTCACCCAGCTGGACCTCAGCTTCCAGAGTTCGTTCACCCTGAATAACTGAATCTTTGTACCCTGTGACCAGCATCTCCCTGACCCCAGCCTCTGGCAGCCACCTCTTTCTCCCTGCTACCATGAGTTCAGCATTTTCAGATTCCACATATAACTGAGATCATGCAGTATTCATCTTTCTGGGTCTGATTTATCCCACCTAGAATTATGTTCTTCAGGATCATCCATGTTGCTGCAAAAAAGCAGGATTGCTTTCTTTTTTAAGGCTGAATTATTAATATAAATACCTCACGTTTTCTCCATCCATTCATCCTTTGAATGCATGACCTCTACTGACCTCTGCCCAGCTGTGACTCCAGCCTACCCACACTAGACAGACTACATTTCTTAAAGGGAAAACTCTACTCCCAACATAAAGTCTGAGTCCCAATCCTGCTCCTACTGATTACTGACTGTGTGGACTTGGCCATCAATGACTCCCTCATTGGAATGGGGTCAGTACCTTCCTAAGAAGGTTATTAAAATCACTATAAGAGAAATGCAGATAAAGTTCTTAGAACAGGACCCTGCAGATGGTGAGTTCGCGGCAGGGTTGGGGCTGGGTGAGGACAGTGGCTACTGTCTGTCTGATGGTGGGGCTTCCTGGCTTCTTCACCTTTGTGCCACAGGGAGCTGCCTCATTATCTACATCCTAGAGCCAAGCCTGGTGCTTGCCAGTGTTAGTCATTACGGCGACGGTGAGGTTTCTCTCACACCTCTTTGCATCCCAGACCCACAGCAGGTGTTCACGATATGCTTAGCACTTTGGGAAGGAAGACAAGGATAGTAATACCCAGTCTCTTTATTCTTAAAAAAAATATGACATTTAGAGTGTTGACAGGTCCCAGATGTCAGGGTGCATAAGAACGAAGGCAGAAATGGTGAAAATGCAGGTTCTCAGGTCCCTTAGGGGTTTTTTCTCACTAAGTCAAGCTAAGTTGGGGCTCTGGGACATTCTGACAAGCTTCTGGGTGATTCTCACCCAGGTGTGCAGCAAGAAATGCTGATGTTTAAAAACAGATTTAGTGCTGAGCCCAGCGTGCAGTAAGTCCACAGGAGGTGACATTGCTGTGATTATTACTCAGTATCAGTTATCAATCGTAACGTGATGGAACATGATGACTGCTGCTGCTGCTGCTAAGTCGCTTCAGTCGCGTCCGACTCTTCATGACCCCATGGACTGCAACCTTCCAGGCTCCTCTGTCCATGGGATTTTCCAGGCAAGAACACTGGAGCGGGGTGCCATTGCCTTCTCCAGGAACATGACGAACCATCCCCCAAATCCAGCTGCTCAAAACAATGAACATTTGCTTAATCAATAGAATATATATATGTGACATTTATTTAATTGGTTTAAAAACCAGTTTAGGGACTTCCCTGGTGGTCCTGCACTTCCGTTGCAGGGTTTAGTCCCTGACTGGGGATCTAAGATTCTGCATGCCGTGTGGCCAAAAAATAAAAACACAAACAACAACAACAACAAAAGGGGGCTTTAAAATAAGTAAATAATTATCAGTGTAGCTGGTTTTCCCAATTCTAAGTGACCTTGAGGGAATAAGATTTTGTGCCATTCATTCATTAGTTCTATAGCTTACAAACTTTAAGAAAAAGATGAGTTTTAAAATTCCAAATTATATACAAATTAAATAATAATCAGATTTAGAATTTTTTTGGTTTGGGGATATATGTATCACCGATCATTCTCAGAATAGCATATACATTCCTCATTTGGCTAATTAATACAGGTTTGAAATGGCAGATAGAAAAAAGAAGAGACAGCCTATAAAAATTTTATAAACAGTATAATTTGTATATGATTATATGAAATGTTCAGAATTCTTGTTATTCCTTAACTGCATAATGAAGATCAGAATTTTATTTTTTTTATTTTATTTTTAAACTTTACATAATTGTATTAGTTTTGCCAAATATCAAAATGAATCAACCACAGGTATACATGCGAAGTAGGAAGATTTTTTATTAGAAGTATAAATTTCTCCAGAAAAAAAATACAATGTTTACTTTTTTAGCATCTATTTTAACTTTTGGCAAGGAAAGTGTTTTAGACCTAGAGAGGGCTTAGAAAAGAACCTGCCTAGCAGGTTGCAAGTTACTGCAGGCATAAAAAGTGTAAGGGAAAAGTTGCGTTCCTATTTTGGGGCCCTATGCCATCTGAACTGACTTTCTTCAGCAAAGATTCTTGATGCCTATTTAAATTTTAAATAAAATGAAGTTTCCTTTTGCCATTGTTTTCACTTCTCCCATGCCATTAAACCCTCAAGTAATAGTTAAAACTATCTCCTGATTGGAAGGATCTAATTTGTAATATAATCTGTGAGGAAGGCTATGCAGAGTAAAAACAGTGCAAAACAAAAATGAGACTTCTTAAAAAGACAATCATCTAAAGATTTTAAACCATTTAAACAATTCCATATAACATGGGCCGCAAAAATGCCATTAAACTTGATCTGTGACAAAGAGGCATGTCTTCAGAAAATGGAGATGCAAGTCTCATTACAAGTACAAATCAGACAGATCCCAGCCAGTACTTCCTATTGGAGCACTAGATGATTTTTGTGGTTCATTATTTATTCACAGCAAGCAGGGGATGGAGAGAGAGCTAGCCTCACCTTGGACCTCAAACAGCTTGGAATGTCAGGGAAGTGTTATGGTTTCATTAAGGAGAGATAAAGAATTACAGATTACTTCCGCTCTTAATACAGAGAAAGCAAAAGATCAATAGCATAGATGTTTAAAAGAAAAAGGAGTTAAAACCCCATAGTTTATTTTCATGATGCTTAAGGCCAAGCTATTTAAATAAAAAAGCACTTCCTCTGGTCCCTTCCAATCTGTTTTACAGAATCTATTTTCCCACGTACATTCTGAGTGTGATATACTGGGTTCCCAGCTCAGAGAAGGCAATGGCAACCCACTCCAGTACTCTTGCCTGGAAAATCCCATGGATGGAGGAGCCTGATAGGCTGCAGTCCATGGGGTCGCTAAGAGTCGGACACGACTGAGCGACTTCATTTTCACTTTTCACTTTCATGCACTGGAGAAGGAAATGGCAACCCACTCCAGTGTTCTTGCCTGGAGAATCCCAGGGGCGGGGGAGCCTGGTGGGCTGCCATCTATGGGGTTGCACAGAGTTGGCACAACTGAAGCGACGCAGCAGCAGCAGCAGCAGCAGCTCTGGGCTTACGTAGGAGAAACAACTCTGGGCTGAGAACAGAGGAACTTCTCACATGAGAACATCCTTCACCATTACACCAACCATTCTAGCTCCTTCTCAGACCATCTTGGAACTTTCATGGAACATTTGATTTCAAATATGAGGAATTTTAACCATTCATTCTTTAAATATCTTTTTTAATAGAATATGATATTTAATCCAACTTTTTTAGATTTCTCATTTTACAAATTTGTAGACAATTAAATTACTTTCCTTATTTTTAAAATGATACTTAGGTAAGCCAATGCTTTATCAAAAATGTGTTCAAGTTATACTACCGTTAACTTTGGAGAGCAGTGCAATGTGCAAGAACATTAAGTACAACCCTCACCTCTAACCCAGAGCTGACATGCATATAACAGAAAATACTGAGATCAATGAAAGGTACAGACATTTCCCATGCACTCCTGCCCCAACACGAGCCTAACCTCCCTCACCGTCCACATAGCCCAGAGTGGACATTAATTGCAACTGACGAACCTACATCAACACATCATTTGCCTGAAGTCCGTCATTTACATTACAGTTCACTCTTGGCATAGTACAGTCTATATAACAGCATGTGTTCACCATTATGGGCTTCCAGGGGGTTCAGTGGTAAAGAATCTGCCTGCCAATGCAGGAGATGCAGGTTCGATCCCTGGGTTGGGACGATCCCCTGGAGTAGGAAATGGCAACCTACTCCAGTATTCTTGCCTGGAGAACTCCATGGACAGAGGAGACTGGTGGGGTATAGTCCAAGGGGGCACAAAGAGTCAGACATGACTGAGCACACACACATGTTTGCATTCACCATTATAGTATTATACAGTGTAGTTTTATTGCCTTAAAAATTCCCTATGCTCCACTCATCTATCCTAGCCTGGGCAACCTATTATCTCCATAGTTTTGCCTTTTCCAGGATGTCATATATTTGGAATCTATACAGTCTTCTAGGATGGGTTTCTTTCACTTAGTAATATGCATTTAAAGTCCCTCTGTGTCTTTTCATAGCTTGATGGCTCATGTCTTTTTAGTGATGAATCATATTACATTGTCTGGATGTACCACAGTTTATGTACCTATTCACCTACTGAAGGAGATCTTGGCTGCTTCCAAGTGTTGGCATTTATGAAGAAAGCTGCTGTAAACATCCACATGCAGGCTTAATTTATGCAGACATAAGTTTTCAGCTCCTTTGGGTAAATATCAAGAAGTGTGATTGCTGGATCCTATGGTAAGAGTGGAGAAGGAAATGGCAACCCACTCCAGTATTCTCTCCTGGAGAGTCCCATGGACCGAGGGGCCTGGTGGGCTACAGTCCATGGGGTGGCAGAGTCAGACACAACTGAGCACATATGCATAGCGTAACACAGTATTTTGTAGATATGAATAAAAGAAACAAAAGAGCATTTAATCTATGATTCCAGTTACACAAAATTTTAAATAGTGTAAAACTAACGTGTGATGACAGAGTTTGGTTTTGGTGATGGGTACTGATTGGGGTGGTATGAGAGCCATCCAGGCTGCTGGGAACACTGTATTTTACCTGAGTGGAGGCTGTATGGGTGCAGACATATGCTGGGCAACCACTGAGCTTAGATTTGTGTACTTAATTGTAGTTAGAACTGAATTAAAAAAAAATCTAAAATGGAAAATAAAGGAGTGAAAATGCAAGTCATACCCTTGATAGCATTTCTCACCTGTCGAAAGTTTACAGACTTGACCACCTGCTACTGACAAGCCTGTGAGGAAAGAGATGTACCCACGGATCCCAACAGAAGTGCAGAATGATTCGACAGCTGTGAAGGTGAACCGGCAATGTCCATCATAATTACAACTACACGCACATTTCCCTTTCGCCCAGGCACCCCACTTCTGGGAGTTCATCACCTGTGAAATGGTGTGTGGATAAGGTCATTTATTGCTGCGTTGTTAGTAATAACCAGAAAAGGCCTGGGGACGTCCCAAATGTCCATCTCAGAGGAAAATGGTTAAACACATCCTGAAGGCTCAGCAGAACAGAATAATATTCAGCTGAAAAAGAGGGTGAGGAGCTCCCTGTACAGTCCCTGCAGAAGAAATAGTCGAGTGAGAAGAACAAGGTCCCAAGCAGAATGTATGAGCATGCTACTTAACTCAAGAAAGAGAAAGTAAGAAGGTACACACCGCTATATTTTAAATGGATAACCAACAAGGACCTACTGCAGAGCACAGGGAACTCTGCTCAGTGTTATGTGGCAGCCTGGATGGGAGGGGAGTTTGGGGGAGAATGGATACATGTGCATGTGTGGCTGAGTCCCTTCACTGTTCACCTGAAACTCTCAGAACATTGTTAACTGGCCATATTCCAATACAAAATAAACAGTTCAACTTAAAAAAAGAATATATTTTCCTATTGCTTTATTTGCAGACAGAAACACAGAACAACATAAGAACAGGACTGCCTGCATGAAGAGAGGAGGGTAAAGGGCAGAGGTGAGAACAAGACCGCTCAGTTTACATTTTATAACATTATTCTGATCTTCAAAGCACGTGTTTAGGTTTCCTATTCAAATAACTGTGTGACATTTTTAAAAGACACTAGTTCAGATAGATCCCTGTCTTGTATCATACCCCTCAAAACTCAAACTTCTAGAAAGAGAACTTTAAACTTGAAAATGAAATATAGGAGAACATTTTTATAAATCAGAGCAAGGAAGGATTTCTTTAAGATACAGAGAAACAAATCAAATATGAAGGAAAATACTGCATTAAATTTAAAACATATACAGAAAAAAGACATCATAAATAAATTGAAAAGAAAACCACAGACTGTGGGATGATATTTGCCATGTGAATGGACTACAATGTATTTTTATAAAGAGTTCCTTAAAAGCTCCATCAAACCAACAAGAGGTAAATAATCTAATAGAAAAACATGCAAAAAATATGAGCAAGCAATTCAGAAGGAAAGAAACGCAGGGAGAAAGGACCGATAAACCCAGGGAGGAAAAAGGTAATAGTGCCCAATAACACAGGAAATGCAAGCTAAAACAAAAAATGAGACACAGAAGACATCCGTCAGAGGCAAACATTTTAAATATGATAAGCACAAATGTTGATTAGGATGTAGAAAATGGAGTTCTTGTACTTTGAGAAATGATACCTACGATTTGGGCAACTTGATACATCTGGCCAAGTTCAAGTTGCACATAACTTCTGGTCCAGCAATTCCTCTTCTAAGGACCTAACTGGGAAGAATTCCCACACGTGGATACAGAGGCTTCTCCCTCTAAAAAGTAAAAATGACCCCCAAAAATGACTTAACTACAGCTCAGCATGGGAATGAATGAATAAACTATGGTTTATCCATTCAATGAAACACTTCACAATCATAAAATCAATGTGCTATAACTACAGGTATCAACACGGGTTAGTCTTGAAGACATTTGGGGATCAGAAAAGCAAATGCAAGTTGTTAAGGGACATGTACAATAGGGCAGCATTTACATGAAAATTTCAAGCATACACATTTATAAGAAATCTATGGGGCACATAAATATGGGATAAATTTAGCAAATTATTTTAAGTAGGCTATTTCTGCTTTACTGACTATGCCAAAGCCTTTGACTGTGTGGATCACAATAAACTGTGGAAAATTCTTCAAGAGATGGGCATACCAGACCACCTGACCTGCCTCTTGAGAAACCTATATGCAGGTCAGGAAGCAACAGTTAGAACTGGACATGGAACAACAGACTGGTTCCAAATAGGAAAAAGAGTATGCCAAGGCTGTATATTGTCACCCTGCTTATTTAACTTCTATGCAGAGTACATCATGAGAAAGGCTGGGCTGGAAGAAGCACAAGCTGGAATCAAGATGGCCGGGAGAAATATCAATAACCTCAGATATGCAGATGACACCACCCTTATGGCAGAAAGTGAAGAGGAACTCAAAAGCCTCTTGATGAAAGTGAAAGAGGAGAGTGAAAAAGTTGGCTTAAAACTCAACATTCAGAAAACGAAGATCATGGCATTTGGTCCCATCACTTAATGGGAAATAGATGGGGAAACAGTGCAAACAGTGTCAGACTTTATTTTTCTGGGCTCCAAAATCACTGCAGATGGTGACTGCAGCCATGAAATTAAAAGATGCTTACTCCTTGGAAGGAAAGTTATGACCAACCTAGATAGCAGATTCAAAAGCAGAGACATTACTTTGCCAACAAAGGTTCGTCTAGTCAAGACTATGGTTTTTCCTGTGGTCATGTATGGATGTGAGAGTTGGACTATGAAGAAAGCTGAGCGCCGAAGAATGGATGCTTTTGAATTGTGGTGTTGGAGAAGACTCTTGAGAGTCCCTTGGACTGCAAGGAGATCCAACCAGTCCATTCTGAAGGAGATCAGCCCTGGGATTTCTTTGGAAGGAATGATGCTAAAGCTGAAACTCCAGTACTTTGGCCACCTCATGCGAAGAGTTGACTCATTGGAAAAGACTCTGATGCTGGGAGGGATTGGGGGCAGGAGCAGAAGGGGACGCCAGAGGATGAGATGGTTGGATGGCATCACTGACTCGATGGATGTGAGTCTGAGTGAACTCTGGGAGTTGGTGATGGACAGGGAGGCCTGGCGTGCTGCAATTCATGGGGTTGCAAAGAGTCGGACACGACTGAGCAACTGAACTGAAATGACTGAACACAAAAGAGCTTAGAAATAGTAGCTGCTCTTGGAGGAAAGCAAGCTAATGCGATCTGGCCACCCATTCAACCATTACATATTAAGGGGGCTTCCCTGGCAGTCCAGTGGTTAAGACTTCAATCTTCTACTCCCCCTGTGCAGGGGGCACAGAGCAGATCCCTGGTCGGGGAACTAAAATTCCACATGCCATGCAGTGCAGTCAAAAGGCAATTTTTTTAAAATTATGTATTAAGGACTCACTCTATGCGAGACACACAGATATAAGTGAAGCCATGGTGAACAAGACACATTTTCAAAATTTATATTCCAGGCCAGGGGATATGAGTGAGACAGACAATAAACCAATAAACACCCAGTGATCTCGGTTGTTTAGGAGCACGGGGGAGGGGAACCACGGCTGAGAGTGGCTGCTCTAAGTGGCATCAGCAGTTGGGAGTGACGTGGTAAGTGGACTAGACTTCTACACGGTATGTCCTGCAGAGCTAATGAGTGACGCATCACCAACAAACCTTCTCTCACCCCAGTGTCAGCAATCACACCCTGTAGTCGTGCTCATGACCCCTGTAGACCCCGCACGGAAGTACCTGAAGCCTGTCTGTAAACCGCCTTTGCTTTACTCCAGCATTCAGAAGGAGGGGGCGCGTAGCCAGCACAAGGTCTCACGTGCCGTGCAGCCTGGTTTCTAGTTCAGCATCCTTGGGTCAGATACATGACTTGGGTCGGATACAGAACAGGACTTGCTCGCTGGGCTGCTGTCAGAACGCTGGTGCTGGAAGCTCTCAGCACATCACAGAAATGCAGAAGAGAAAAAGGATGCTCCTATTTGGAAAGTTTGCCCTAATGAAATTGTCTCCATGTGGAAAGCGAAGCAGTTGGAGCTGAAGTGCCAGGAGTGGGCTCTGGAAAGCTTGGGTCTCTTCTGCGCTCCCTGACATGCGGTCCCGAGGTCAGGGAAGAGTGTAAAACCTCAGCTCAGTCTATGTCTTCCTGAGTTCTGGTCCTCAGACGTTTCTGGAGGTTGGCATTAAAGGCCTGGAGTGTTGCTGCTTAAAAGTCAGAGCACTTGTCAGAGATTCCCCACCAGCACCACCTGCCTCAAGCCACTACTTCAAATCTCTTAAAACCAGCCAGTTTAGCAACCCTGGGAGGCAGCCCCAGGTTAACCACTTGCTGTGGGTGGATGCATCAAAAATGAATCCAGGGCAGCCTTCTCTGTTGTTCGTGGGACGCAAATGGAGAAATGTGACCACAGTGTGGGGTTGTGAGCAACACAACAGAGGGAAGAGACCCCTGAGACCACGGGGCCAAGGTGATCCTTCAAGGATGTAGTTCGCAGCCAAGAATCTGGAGGAAATCTTTCTGGTCCCATTGTCAAGTCACAATGTGCATATTAAAATCTGCACTTCCCTTAAACCTGGCACAGCTGCACAGCAAATCCTGTCTTTACTGCATCCTGTCTGCAGACTTCCACATTCCTCAGAATTTCTGATTCTGCAAAATGCTGATTCAGTCCATTTTTTCTCAGGATATTGTCAGAGTTCCTTGAAAATAGTCATTTCCTGACTAACTAATGTAAAAATAAGACTTGGCAGAGGTAAAATATGGCAGCGAGGACACTGGAAATGAGTCTGCAACAGATTCTCGTCCTGGTCCAGCTCAGGCAGGTCTGGCCCAGTGCGCTCAGTGTTCTCTGTGTCCAGGGCGACACCTCCCGCTTCACTAGAATGGCCAGGTCACAGCGGGGCTGCTCCACAGAGACCCCTTGGATTAGAAGAAAGGTTTCCACGAGGGCTACTCTCAAGAGAAGAATGCAAGAAACTGCAGGGGGGGCTTGGGACTCAAACTTCCAGGTCTGAACCATCAGAAGTGAATCTCTGAAGCAAAGGAGGAGGGTGGCCTGGAAAAGACAACACGGAGGGGAGAGACAGAAGCCTCCTGGGGACAGCACGGGCTTGTGGGGAAGGCCAGAGTCGGTCACCGCATATGGCCCCTCACACCTGCCCTCACCCACCTGTCCTCACCAACCTGCCCTCACACACCTGTCCTCACTCACCTGTCCTCACACACCTGTCCTCACTCACCTGCCTCACTCATCTGTCCTCCCCTACCTGTCCTCACACACCTGTCCTAACCCACCTGTCCTCACCCACCTGTCCTCACTCACCTGTCTTCACCCACCGGTCCTCACGCATCTGTCCTCACACACCTGTCCTCACACACTTGTCCTCACTCACCTGCCCTCACTCACCTGCCCTCACACACCTGTCCTCACTCACCTGCCCTCACACACCTGTCATCACTCACCTGTCCTCACACACCTGTCTTCATTCACCTGTCCTCACTCACCTGTCCTCACACACCTGTTATCACTCACCTGCCCTCACACACCTGTCCTCACTCAAATTTTTCACTCACCTGTCCTCACCCACCTGTCCTCACATACTTGTCCTCACTCACCTGTTCTCACCCACCTGTCCTCACTTACCTGCCCTCACACACCTGTCCTCACTCACCGGCCCTCACTCACCTGTCCTCACCCACCTGTCCTCACTCACCTGTCCTCACCATCTGTCCTCGCACACCTGTCCTCACTCACCTGTCCTCACTCACCTGTCCTCACACACCTGTCCTCACTCACCTGCCTCACTCATCTGTCCTCCCCTACCTGTCCTCACACACCTGTCCTAACCCACCTGTCCTCACCCACCTGTCCTCACTCACCTGTCTTCACCCACCGGTCCTCACGCATCTGTCCTCACACACCTGTCCTCACACACTTGTCCTCACTCACCTGCCCTCACTCACCTGCCCTCACACACCTGTCCTCACTCACCTGCCCTCACACACCTGTCATCACTCACCTGTCCTCACACACCTGTCTTCATTCACCTGTCCTCACTCACCTGTCCTCACACACCTGTTATCACTCACCTGCCCTCACACACCTGTCCTCACTCAAATTTTTCACTCACCTGTCCTCACCCACCTGTCCTCACATACTTGTCCTCACTCACCTGTTCTCACCCACCTGTCCTCACTTACCTGCCCTCACACACCTGTCCTCACTCACCGGCCCTCACTCACCTGTCCTCACCCACCTGTCCTCACTCACCTGTCCTCACCATCTGTCCTCGCACACCTGTCCTCACTCACCTGCCCACACACACCTGTCCTCACTCACCTGTCCTCACCATCTGTCCTCACACACCTGTCCTCGCTCACCTGCCCACACACGCCTGTCCTCACTCACCTGCCCTCACTCACCTGTCCTCACTCAGGTGTGTTCACATGCCTGTCCTCACCCGCCTGTCCTCACACACCTGTCCTCACTCTCCTGTCCTCACTCACCTGCCCTCACTCACCTGTCCTCACTCAGGTGTGCTCACACACCTGTCCCCACACACCTGTCCTCACTCTCCTGTCCTCACTCACCTGTCCTCACACACCTGTCCTCACACACCTGTCCTCACTCTCCTGTCCTCACTCACCTGTCCTCACTCACCTGCCCTCACTCAGGTGTGCTCACACACCTGTCCTCACCCACCTGTCCTCACACACCTGTCCTCACTCTCCTGTCCTCACTCTCCTGTCCTCACTCACCTGTCCTCACCCACCTGTCCTCACACACCTGTCCTCACTCTCCTGTCCTCACTCACCTGCCCTCACACACCTGTCCTCACTCTCCTGTCCTCACTCACCTGTCCTCACTCACCTGCCCTCACTCAGGTGTGCTCACACACCTGTCCTCACTCACCTGTCCTCACACACCTGTCCTCACTCACCTGCCCTCCCACACCTGTCCTCACTCACCTGTCCTCACCCACCTGTCCTCACACACCTGTCCTCACTCTCCTGTCCTCACTCACCTGCCCTCACACACCTGTCCTCACTCACCTGCCCTCACTCACCTACCCTCACCCACCGGTCCTCACCCACCTGTCCTCACACACCTGTCCTCACACACCTGTCCTCACTCACCTGTCCTCACCATCTGTCCTCGCACACCTGTCCTCACTCACCTGCCCACACACACCTGTCCTCACTCACCTGTCCTCACTCAGGTGTGCTCACACACCTGTCCTCACTCACCTGTCCTCACCCACCAGTCCTCACCCACCTGTCCTCACTCTCCTGTCCTCACTCACCTGCCCTCACTCACCTGTCCTCACTCAGGTGTGCTCACACACCTGTTCCCACACACCTGTCCTCACTCTCCTGTCCTCACTCACCTGTCCTCACTCACCTGTCCTCACACACCTGTCCTCACTCTCCTGTCCTCACTCACCTGTCCTCACTCACCTGCCCTCACTCAGGTGTGCTCACACACCTGTCCTCACCCACCTGTCCTCACACACCTGTCCTCACTCTCCTGTCCTCACTCACCTGTCCTCACTCACCTGCCCTCACTCAGGTGTGCTCACACACCTGTCCTCACCCACCTGTCCTCACACACCTGTCCTCACTCACCTGTCCTCACCCACCTGTCCTCACACACCTGTCCTCACCCACCTGTCCTCACTCACCTGCCCTCACACACCTGTCCTCACTCTCCTGTCCTCACTCACCTGTCCTCACCCACCTGTCCTCACTCTCCTGTCCTCACTCACCTGCCCTCACACACCTGTCCTCACTCACCTGCCCTCACTCACCTGCCCTCACTCAAATTTTTCACTCACCTGTCCTCACCCACCTGTCCTCACATACTTGTCCTCACTCACCTGTTCTCACCCACCTGTCCTCAATCATCTGTCCTCACTTACCTGCCTTCACACACCTGTCCTCACTCACCGGCCCTCACTCACCTGTCCTCACCCACCTGTCCTCACTCAC
Organism: Bos indicus x Bos taurus; assembly: GCF_003369695.1. Classification (NCBI taxonomy): domain Eukaryota; kingdom Metazoa; phylum Chordata; class Mammalia; order Artiodactyla; family Bovidae; genus Bos; species Bos indicus x Bos taurus. The sequence continues at coordinate 4,632,965 of NC_040099.1, read as the reverse complement.
CTGTCCTCACACACCTGTCCTCACTCACCTGTCCTCACCATCTGTCCTCGCACACCTGTCCTCACTCACCTGTCCTCACACACCTGTCCTCACTCACCTGTCCTTACCATCTGTCCTCGCACACCTGTCTTCACTCGACTGCCCTCACACACCTGTCCTCACTCACGTGTCCTCACCCACCTGTCCTCACCCACCGGTCCTCACCCACCTGTCCTCACACACCTGTCCTGACTCACCTGTTCTCACCCACCGTTCCTCTCTCACCTGTCCTCACTCACGTGTCCTCACCCACCTGTCCTCACCCACCGGTCCTCACCCACCTGTCCTCACACACCTGTCCTGACTCACCTGTTCTCACCCACCGTTCCTCTCTCACCTGCCCTCACTCACCTGTCCTCACCCACCTGTCCTCACCCACCGGTCCTCACCCACCTGTCCTCACACACCTGTCCTGACTCACCTGTTCTCACCCACCGTTCCTCTCTCACCTGTCCTCACTCACCTGTCCTCACACACCTGCCCTCACACACCTGCCCTCACTCACCGGCCCTCACTGACCTGTCCTCACTCACCTGTCCTCACACACCTGTCCTCACTCACCTGTCCTCACCATCTGTCCTCGCACACCTGTCCTCACTCACCTGTCCTCACACACCTGTCCTCACTCACCTGTCCTTACCATCTGTCCTCGCACACCTGTCTTCACTCGACTGCCCTCACACACCTGTCCTCACTCACGTGTCCTCACCCACCTGTCCTCACTCACCTGCCCTCACTCACCTGTCCTCACCCACCTGTCCTCACCCACCGGTCCTCACCCACCAGTCCTCACACACCTGTCCTCACACACCTGTCCTGACTCACCTGTTCTCACCCACCGTTCCTCTCTCACCTGTCCTCACTCACCTGTCCTCACACACCTGCCCTCACACACCTGTCCTCACACACCTGCCCTTACTCACCTGTCCTCACACACCTGCCCTCACACACCTGTCCTCACACACCTGTCCTCACACAGCTGTCCTGACTCACCTGTCCTCACCCACCATTCCTCACTCATCTGTCCTCACTCACCTGCCCTCACCCATCTGTCCTCACTCACCTGTCCTCACACAGCCCTGGTGAACTCACCTGAGCTCTCGATTGAGGGGGACAGTACAATAGGAAATGCAAGCTTAGCCTCCTTTGTGAGAACATGAAAACCAACATTAGGGAGTAGGGGGACCTGGGAATGAGTTGCAGATAGACCCCCGGGGCTATTCAAATTGGCCATTTTGTCCCCAGTAGGTCCTAGGAGACGAGCTAATGCCAGCCTCTGAGCACCACAGAGTGGGGTGATTGTCATGTGGACTCAGTCCCCCTACCCCGCAAGAAGCTCACCCTTGGGAACTCTTCCAAGCAGGATCTTAGTCTATTAAGCTGCGCCTGGAGCCTTAGAGGAAATCATTCTGTCTTTATTTCCAAAACAGAAGAGAAAGCACCTACATCACAGTCCTTCAGCCAATAGGAAATAGCTGCTCATTGATATCTTTTTCTTCAAGCAGCTTCTTTTTAAAAGAAGGCAGGTGAAGAAACATGTTCAGATCAACAGCAAGGGAGTAACACGGATCAAAAAACGAGTTCTCTGTGACAGTGGTGGGCATGGCTGCTTTGAGTCACCAGCATCTCAAGTGTTTACTTTACGTGGAGTGTTTACCAGGCACAGAAGATTTGAAATAGACCAGGAAATAGTTTACAACTACAAAAACGCCACTACTTACATAGAAGGAAGAATTCCATCAAATTATGCTTTTCTATACTTGAAATGTCCTTGGAGACACGATAAACCAATGAGAAAGAAAACATATGAGAATATTCACTGGAGAAAAAGTAAAAACAAGCAAACTAATCTGCAGGAAGCCTCACTGACTTGGGTTAACTGAAAAGCTGGAACTAATTAGTGAAGGGCTGAAATAGAGAGCCTCGCCTAAGAATATTTTCATTAATGTTTCCTGGGAAGCACACGTGGACTTGCAGCTGCCAATAGCCAACACGCAGCCCAGGTGACAAAGATCCCCAGCGGTTCTTAATTTTGGATGAATGCGGACCCAAGTTTCTAGTCTAGAAACTGTGAATGAATTGGTCTGGACAGCGTCAGAACCTCAGATTATGTGAGTCCAGTGTGAAACCAAAGCTGAGAACAAACGGATGTATTAAAGGCTGCCTGGGAAGCCTCCGAGGTTCGCAGTGAGCTGGCTGTCACCTCACCCCTGTCCACCACAGGCACCGGGCATCTCCGTGGCTGTCGTCACAAGCCAGGCAGGTCCACCATCCTTCACGCCCCTGCCCTCACATTGCCAAGCTTGCCTCCGCCTGTAGCTTAGCCTGGTGCACTTTGAACCACTGGGACCCGCCTGCACAGCAGGGCTCCTACACCCCATCACACAGTCCTACCCATACGTGACCCGGCTCTAGAACACCATCCTGAAGACCACTTTCCCCTTGTCTTTTCCCAAAAAGCAGAGCTTAGAGATCAACTCCAGGCCAAGAACTGTTTGGAGACATGTGATCTCAACAGAAGTGGGGAACCAGAAAGAGAGAAAACTAACAGGCAGGTATGCATTGGACTGTTCACCGTTGTGGACAGGAGCTCAGTCCAGCAGGGACACCCAAACGAGTGGTATCTCAGAACTGTCAGAACAGGAGAAGGTTTCTGCACCAGCTCACGCTTCGGCTGTCAATTGTGATCCAACAGGTGTGAATGCCTCACACTGCCGGGTTTGTACCTGAGTCCAGCTGTGATCCAAGAAGCCATGAAGTTTTTCCCTGTGTTTTCTTAGGAATTGTATAGATTCAGGTCTTATATTGAAATCTTTAATCCGCGTCTGAGTGGATTTTTGTGTATGATATTAGATGAGGGTTCAATTTCGGTTTTTTGGATACGGACATCCAGTTCTCCCAACACTGTTTGTTGAAGACTGATGAGAATTCTTGAAGGCAAGCAAGCTGACTTCTTCTGGCCTTCACATAAATCTGTTAATCAGCAATATTACACTCTGAGAATATACAAAATCAAACCAGGAAGTAGTCAGGGCTTATTACACACAAAATACTGCCCATGAAAGAACAGTAGAGACCAATTAGAAATAAATGTTTAAAAAAAATAAAGAACATAGAGAAACTCAAGGTCAAAGACTGAAGGACAAAACCACCCAATCAGATGAAGAGGTGACCATGAAGATTATGAAGATTATGATCAGCATAACATCAGGCAGTCAGATAAAGACAATATCTGTCTTTATCGCCAAAGTCGTGGGGCCACAGTGTGTCTGCACAGAGTGCAGCCTGCAATTCTCAAGGGGCCATGCAGTTTAGATCCTATCTTCCTTTGCTTTGACATTTCCTCCAATTTCCACTACAAAAGAGTAGCCACCTAGGGGCAAAAAAGACTGATTTCCCTGATAAGTGATTTCAGGTTCTTTGGTAAATACAGATGCTCTGTCCCTGTTACAGAAAGTAGTTCCATTTGCCCCTCTGTCATTTCTAAATACCTTGCTCTTCTGCTCTTCAGGGTGTTCTGGCATAAAGGAGTATTTAAATAAACGCTTCTATTGCTATTAGGATGTGAACCAATAAACAAACAGCTGTGGTTACTTAAAGCTGAAGTAGAACTGAATCAGTTTAATTAATTACTAAAGACATTTACTGCAAGTAGGCTGCAGAGACAAAGCTATGGTTGTGATTATACAAAACAGGGGAAACCAGACAATACTGCTCTGAACTTCCTTGGGAGCGCTTTGAAAATACAGAAACATCAGCCCTTCTCATTTGCCCTGGGAACTTACTGTACATTTCCAGGATACATTTACTGAACTCAACAATGTTCACTGGGTATGAAAGTATACAAATCCTAAGACTTTTCAACAGAGTAGAGCTTTTCTGACTCCATAATTCAAAATGAAGAGGAGAAATGAGTCTTCATAGAAAAGATTTTGAGAAAAATTGTGATGGCTTGTTAAACTGATAGAAGATGAGGAAGAGAGGAAAGGGACTCTCGCTATCAAGATTTCTTTAGAGAAAGTGTCTCATAAAAAGAACCCGTTTTGAGTCTTGGCCTTAGAGATATGATTGCCAGATAAACTTGAATATCAATGAGGGGAAAGAGTTATTTGCTGTTTATCTGAAATTCAAACCTAACTGGGCATTCCATATTTTTTTTACCATACCCAAGACCAAACCATCCAATCCTAAAGGAAATCAATCCTGAATATTCATTGGAAGGACTGATGCTGAAGCTGAAGCTCCAATACTTTGGCCACCTGATGCGAAGAGCTGACTCACTGGAAAAGACCCTAATTCTGGGAAAGATAGAAGGCGGGAGGAGAAGGGGATGCCAGAGGATGAGATAGCTGGATGGCATCACTGACTCGATGGATATGAGTTTGAGCAAGCTCCAGAAGATGGCAAAGGACAGGGAAGCCTGGCATACTGCAGTCCATGGGGTCGCAGAGTGGGACACGACTGAACAACAGCCAATTTAAAGTCACTTATGTCAATGAATGGCATTTCCAAGAACAGAGCCGGTTTACTGAAAGAGCTTGTACAAATCTGAAGTATTTTGACCAGTTCCAAAAATAACACCGACCGAAAACCACAAAAAGAGAAATATTCCTTGTCTGGGGGTGGAGTCAGAGCTTCCCCTTGAGCAGCAAGTGAAGAGATGCTGCTGGCACTCCCAGACCCGAGTGTCTCCCCTGGAGGGGCAGGGGGCCACTGATGGGCGGGGTCAGCAGGGTGGTCACCTCCTGATCGAGGGGGCAGGGGAGAGTTTTCTTCTTGTTCTTGGACCTCACCCTCTAAACTCCGCAAAACACAACCTAAAGGCAAAACATTAGACAGTGTGGCCACAGGCCCCACTGGAGAAACGTAGGGAAAGAGAAAAAGAACCTGAGCCTCGGAGGGAGCGCACATGAGCTGAGAAGGAGAAAGGAGGCGTGTGTCACAGGAGACACAGACCCCCTCCCCACCCTGTGACATTTCAAAGGAAGGAGACGACCTGCAGAGAGGAGTGGAGGGCAATGCCGTCCGCTGAGTCAGGACAAGTTTGCTGGGAAGAACGTGCCGAGGACATCAACTCTCCCACCTCTCTGGCCTCCTAAGAGGCAAAAAGCTTGAGGGTTAAGTCTGGTCTCTTAACTGGTCTCTTGGTTTTAGCAAAGGTTTGCAGGGAGACCCAGGCACCTCCACCTCAGAATGAGAGGTAGTGACGGGGGTGATATGCCAATGTCATGTCTGGGAGAAGTTAAGCCAGGGAAAGTCCCTCCCCACCCCCACCCCCAACCACAGGGACTGAGAAGGGCTACGTGGAGACAAGGCAGCCGGAACCCACAGCGAAAGGCAGCCAGGGCCGATGGTTTTCTTTAATCAACTCCTGCTTGAGGCAACTGCTGAACAAACGTCTGAAACAGCCTCCTCAGCCTTCCCAGTATCTGGGAAGTAGTCCTGCAGCAGCTACCTCAAGCCAGTCCCGCCCCAACACGACCAGCCATAGTCTCCTTCAGACACACTCTGCAGCCCACTGAATCCAAACGTGGTCAGTCAGCCAGGGCTCGAGGACACCGCCACGGCAGCCCTCCACCCCTTCCCAGCGATGGAAGAGCCCGGCTCCAGGTACGCAGAGTGGCTGAAACAAAGAGCCTTCCTAGGGAGTGGCGGGGAGTCCGGGCCAGAAGCCATGAAAAGAAACTAGCATGGCTTTATTCATCTAATGGAGGAAAAAAACCAAGAAACCAGCATATAACAGAAAGTGTACCAAATGGCTGATTGAATATATCTTACATAGACAAACACAGTCAAAGTTGCAGCAGGCTTATTACCCTTGACTTGTAATTCATCAAAGGGGCCATCCTTGACAAGTCTGGGAGTCTCCAGGCCTGTCCACTCCATAAGAAGGCAGCCTCCAGCCCGGGCTGCTACCGAGAGAGACGGGGTCTCCACTCCTCCGCAGGACTGGGGAAGGGGAAGGACAGGCTGCCTGTCCCCCAGTAACCCAGAGCAAGCCCTCCGCAAAAGCTGCATTCACTCAGTAGGTCACTGGCCGGGCTCCAACCTGCTCGGTGCAAACTGCTCACGAGGCACCACATCTGTGCTGTAGATTTGGGGAAAAAAATAGCAGAAGGAATTTTGAAAAGCAACAGCAGCCGTCGCTGCAGAGTGAGAAGGCCTGGTCTTTGCCCCTTCCCTTCCTTCCTTAATGCAGTCATTATGGAGTCAGCCGTCTCATGGGGGTAGTCGCATTGCCCAGTCCTGGGTGCTCCTGGCCTGGAGAACTCCGGGTTTGCAAAACCACAACTTCCCAGAGTCCAACTCCGCCTGAAAGGGAGAGGAAGAGCAGAAATTTGGCAGCAGCTGGCAAGTTAGCTGAGAGCATCATGCCCCTTCCAGGACCATCGCAGTCACCTTGGAGGGGTCAGCAAGTCCCCATGTCCTTCGAACCAGATTGCAGCCGGGCCAGAGTCAATAAGCAGCGGAGTCAGCGATGCGTCCTCGCTGGGAGGCAGCGGTCAAAGCATCCATCATGTCTCTCTTCCAGGCTGTGCCAAGGAGGAGCCTCCGAGAGCTGGAACCGGCCTGTCCAGGCCTGGGACCCCAGCCACCACGCGGCGGATGCTGTCCCCCTCCTGCATCTCCACGGAGTCTGGGCAGGCAGAGCGGGCAGACGCACCTGTAGGAGAAACGGGGAGCGGCCTGACGGAACAAAAGAAGACGAGCTATACAGAGGAATACAAATGGAGAAGAAACATGTATTTTCCCCCTTCTCCTCAGCTCCATTTTCTTCCAGTGTTTTTCCAGATTTTTATATGCTCTCAAAGCATACACACATACATGTACCTATATAATTAATGGATCCTTACTTTTTATATAAATGATGCCACATCATACATATCAGTTTGCACTGTTTTTCACTTAATTGTTCTTGGACACTGTTTGGGAATAATCAACATAAGGATGATACACTAGAAAATATGACTCAAGGTTGGGCTTCCCTGGTGGCTCAGTGATAAAGTATCTGCCTTCAGTGCAGGAGATGCAGGTTCCATCTCTGGGTGGGGAAGATCCCCTGGAGGAGAAGATGGCTACATACTCCAGTATTTTTGCCCTGGAAATCCCATGGACAGAGGAGCCCGGCAAGCTACAGTCCATGGAGTTGCAGAGTCAGACACCACTCACTGACTAAACAACAGCCAACATGAGTCAATATAATGAATCCCCCTGTATTCCCTGATAAGGATACACCCTCATCCATTTAATCAGTTCCTTAGTCAGGAACTTTAATCAGGTGAACGTTTAGGTTGAGTCTTCTCTTCTTGCAAACAAGGCTGCAGTAAAAAAGAAGAAGAAGAAGAAGAAAGAAACTTCACACATATTCCTTTGAGTTTGTGTGCAAGCATGCAAATTAAATTCCTAGCTCTGGACTGGCTGGATCAAAGGATATACGTATTTTAAATGCTGCTGTATTTGCCAAATTGCTCTCCAAAGAGATCATAACTCTTCCTGTTTACCCATAATAATAGCTTAGTTCACCATCTAAGGGACGCCTCTTCTGCTGCCAATGCAAAGAGTGCGTGTCAGTAAAATGTAAAATCGAAGCATCGAGAAAGCTCACGGTCAAAACGCTCGCCAATAGCACTTGGCTAGATTCCTGAATCGAAGCTGAGATCAGACAGGCTGCTTACAGAAGTAGTCTCAGACACAGTGTAACCTTTGGTAGGGAGCAGTGGGGCATGAGAGCACGGCATGTGGAGAACGGTCCTGGGGTTCAGTTTCAGAGCATGTCTGTCCCACCAGCTCCTGCAGAGACTTCGTGCTTTGTCTCTCTGTAGTTGCCGCCATGGGTGGGTGACCCAGTAACGCCGCCCCAATCAAGATGCTTGCTTAACGGGAGAACAATGTGATACATGGAATATGTACTGAGCATCGCAAATACGCATAGCTGCTCACTGTTTCCATTACCAGGGAGATAATATCCTACGTGGAAAGGTTTTACAACCTGAAGTTTAAAGCCAAAAAGGATAGCGACCTCATGGGGAAGGTTGCATTGGTACATATAAATGAAGACAAGAAAGGATTTTTTTTAACTTTTCTTTTTTTGCCTTCAGAAAAGTGGGAACTACCTTAAATACTAAATAAAACAAAGAAATAAAAATTAATAAATTCAATTTAATTCGATTCAATAATAAAACAATTCATACTTAATTTGAGTCAAATTCTGTCTCCTCTTGATATGTTTAACTGGGAACATAATTGATTTTCTGCTGGGCAGATAGGAAGCTGTCAAGCCAATCTTTCATTCCCAAGATCTCTACCAAAGTTGTCAGAAAAAGCAAACAGTCATTACTTTATCCACAGACTGATCAAGAGTCCCATTATTTATTTCTTCAATCATTTGGGGAGTTGACTACAAATACTTTCTTACTTGCTCCATCTAGTGGATCATGTAGGCAATCGCAGCTCTGATTGCCCCCTTGAGGCAAAGCCCCAATACCATTGAAAAAAATCTTTATCAGTGTGCTAATTAATGACATTATTTGTTTCATTCTGATAAATATTTCATAACAAAACTTGCATGCTCAGGTTGAAATAATACCCACCATGAAGATGCATTTGTATTTCCCTTGGAGAGAAGAGAGATGTTGTTGTCAAGACAGCAAGGGGAAAAAAAAGACTGCCTTCAGTTTGTGTGGTAACCAGAGCTCCCTAAAGAATCCATCAGGAGTGTCATCAGAAAATGAATACGTGATAGTTGGCATGGTAACCGGAGTATCAAGGCAGTTCTTTACTGTCCGTGTTCACATGCGTTTAGAACGCACATATCATTGTCCCAAGCAAGCAGGGAAACGCTAATTAATAAGGTGCCTTCTGAGTGTTATGTACTCCATGACTCCCACGGTTCATGCCAGCTCTAAAGACAAAGGTGACTGGATAATTGCCCTGGTTTCTAATCTAACGATGTTATTATACTCGCTGCGATTCCACGACCAGTTGTGTCTGCCATTGTCTCCAAGCATCGGAGAATGGGGGGAGCTGGATAAACTCAGGCAACATTCAAGAAGCAACAGGCTGCCTTCCACTCACAACTCCTGACACTGTGGATCACAAATGAGATGCAAGCTTTAAGCACCAAGCAATCAAGCCTGCACAGCAGGAGTCTAATGGTTCCCATAAATGGCAGTTTAATCAAATGCTTTATTCCTGCCTGGAGCCAGCTCAGTCGTGATTCACAAGCCACACTTCACTGGGTGGTATACCCTACCTGGTGCGGCAACATCTCTCTCCTGCCCACTCGAGGCAAGGTCCCCACCAACAGGGGCCTCCCCCCGATCCCCCGCCCAGGTGCTATTCTAAACAGGAGGCTGGAGTCAGCCCCCAAATCACCACAGAAATGGACCAAAAGATACCTTCTGCAGCTCAGTTTCTGCCCTAGGAATCATGGCATCCGTAACACAGTCAGGTAAACTCAGGATCAGTTCCAACAGAAAATACTCCTCGTTTCAGACAGACACAGACTGAAAGCAAAAGGGCTCTAGGCGTCTCGTGGATCTCCTTAGTCGTGGATACTCACGGTTCTGTGATGCACCTTGGGGCCACTTACAGGACAGGACGGAGGAGGAGTTTTGTATGTTTGCTGAAACATTTCCGGATGTGCCTATATGAAACAGGAAAGAAGAAAAGTGGGCGTCAGAAGATTTTTTTTAGACAAACACATGTAGGAAATGACCACATTGGTATTTTTTGTGTTATAAAAAAACTGAAGTTCTTAGGCTTCACATAGCTAAGTGTACCCGTCCTTAAGTAAAATAATAAAATACAAGAGACCATCACTCAGAAATGCTCTTGGGTCATAGTATGAGTTTTCTGGGACTTCCAAGACAAAGCAGCATGGTCTGGGTGACTCAAGCAACAGACATTCATTTTATCACATATGGAGAATAGATCCAGGATCAAGGCTTCCGTGGGGTTGCTTTTTCCTAAGGTTTCTCCTTGGCTGCAGACAGGCACCTTCTCCCTGACTCTGCACATGGTTCTCCCTTCGTGTCTATCTGTGTCCCAGTCTCCTTATAAGGACACCAGTCGCAATGGATTAGGGCTGAAGGGGCTCAGAACACGCCACCCCAAAATATATCACTTGCTGTATAGATTATTTTGAGCTAAAGGCAATGGAGAACCAGCAGACACAGAAAAAGCTCTTTAACTCCCCCTTACCTGCCTAAGATAAAGTACAAATTTCCCCTTTTTTAAAGGAGATTTCCATCAGTTATCTGTAACAGGTTGAAAGCTACTGGCAGAGACAATTTTCTCACTGGAGAGACTTTTCTCTCCATAAAAAGACAAGAAAGAAAGAAAGTGAAGTCACTCAGTCATGTCCAACTCTCTGTGACCACATGGACTGCAGCCCACCAGGCTCCTCTGTCCATGGGATTTTCCAGGCAAGAATACTGGAGTGGGTAGCCGTTTCCGTCTCCAGGGAATCTTCCTAACCCGGGGATCAAACTCCCTTCTCCTGCGTTGTAGGCAGATGCTTTACTGTCTATACCACCAGGGAAGTCCTAACTTTATCATAATTCCCTTCCCTCCTCTCCCCATCAGTTGCCTCCCCCTATAAGCCCCCAGCCCTACTTCCTCTCCAGAGCTCGGAGACAGAACTTGGAGCTTATGTCTCAGTCATCTGGTCACCTACCTCCTCAAGGCACATATTTTTGTGAACCTCTCGTTCGCTCGCAAATATATAATTATATTGCCTGTTTATCAACCTTCTGTCAGTTTAATTTGTAGACCGAACACAGAACCTAGAAGGGTGGAAGGAAGCTTTATCCCTCCATTAGACCAGGGGCCCCCAGCCCCTGGGATCTAATGCATGATGATTGGAGAGGAGCTAATGCAATAATGATAGAAATAAAGTGCACAACAGATGTAATACGCTTGAATCAGCTCCAAAGCATCTCCCACCCCATCTGTGGAAAAATTGTCTTCCACGAAGACAGTTCTTGATTCTACAAGTGTTGGGAACTTCTGCCCTAAAGGGCCTTCCCTCATGACCTTGTTTTGCCTTGAAAGTAAAAGTGTGCATCACTCAGTCATGTCTGACTCTTTGCGCCCCCTTGAACTGTAGCCCACCAGGCTCCTCTGCCCATGGGATTCTCCAGGAAAGAATACTGGAGTGGGAATCTTCTCCAGGGAATCTTCCTCACCCAGCAATCAAACTGGGTCTCCTGCATTGCAGGCGGGGTTCTTTACCATCTGAGCCACCAGGTTTGCCTTAATTACCCTTTAAAAGACCCTCTCTCCAAATACTGGTGCCTTCTGAGGCTCTGTGGGTTAGGACTTAAACATACAGATTTGGGAAGGGCACAATCTGCCCATCAGTTGATGATTTATTTGCCCTGGGACATGGGGGAACCTGGCAGAAGAAACGGTGGGGAGAGGATTCCTCTCCAGTTACTCAGGGTACAGACACAGACCACCCTTCTCAAAGAGGGCCCCAGCAAGAAGCCTTGGGGGTCTGGTTGGAGGGTGGCGGCCTCGGGGTGATCGGATGAGGAGGATCAGAGCACAGTGTGGTGGGCAGGATGCGGCTGGGAAGAGCAGGGCTCCAGAGACAGACGGGGCTGAGGACCTACTAAGACCCCAGGGGAGGGTGGTCCCCCTCTGCCAACAGGACTGGACACCTCCAGCTATACCTCCGTCCCTTTCTGGGAAGACATAAGTAAGAACCAAATGTCCTCCCAACCCAGAAAGCCACTCCACAAAGGGAGAAATGAATGAAAACACTCTTATCATTGAATAAACCTTAAACCAGAGTGAGATATGTGTGACAGGCAATCAGCCAAGAGGTTGTAAAGACAGAAAGAAATCTCACCTTCATGTAGCCAAGCATCTACAGCCCTTTACAAACAAGTTCTCAAGGCAAACGGTGACTAGTCCTCAAGTAGAGGACTTCACAGTCCATTGTCCCATACAGTTCATCCCAGCTTTGCCTGGTAATTAGGGTGACTATCTGTGTTACCTAAGTGTTTTATTCAGGGGAAAAGCAAACCTCTCATATCCTTAGGACAGGAGATGGTTTAGCAACTCGGAGCAAGACCCCTACTACCGTTCTGCAGAGACTGGGAAATAGAGTATGCTGTCTTCCTTGGTAACTGCATTTTCAAGAGATGGCTCCCAGTCCTTGAGAAACAGAGTCCTGGGTCCTAAAGCTGTCTAAGAACTATCTCATCAAAAGGATTTGTACACATTTCAGAGCGAGGAGAAAGTACTTACAGTTGCACATTTTCTAAGGTGACTGATCTAAAAAGAGCATTAAGTCTCTTATTTCTAATTTGTACTTGTCCTCATTCTTCCCTGGTGGCTCAGTGGTAAAGAATCCACCTGCAATGCAGAAGACTTCGTTCAATCCCTGGGTTGGGAAGATCCCCAGGAGGAGGGCAACACACTCCAGTATTTTTGCCTGGAGAATCCCATGGATGGAGGATAGGATCCTAGTCCATAGGATAGCACAGAGTCAGACACAACTGAAGCGACTTAGCGTGCACAAATCATGCCGTTAAACAAGGCTCTGCCAAGTCCCTCCAGGAGAGAGTGTTAACAGAGCCTTCAGGGTTCAGCCACGGCATGGATACTGCACCCCAGGGCTGGAGGAGATGGGACAGATCAGCTTTGTCCCACTGGGGGTCAGCGACACCCCCACACAGAGCTCTAATGCATGAAGATGACAACACCTGTCTGCCACAGAAACTGGAGTGGGAATGGGAGACTTGAACTGGTCAGTGATGGTTCTGCTGATCAGAGAATGGCTGCAGTGGTTAAAGACCCAAGCCTTAGGCTGGTCCATCTCGGGATGCCAGATAAAATGAAATGAAGGGCGATGGTCTGGGGTTTGTGAATCCTGGAGTCAAACTGGGGTCAACCTGGAGTCACAGGGCAAAGCTGGGCCTTCAGCCAGTCTGTGCAGGGCTGTTCTTGGGGTCTGCAGGGCGCTCTCCACCATCATGTGCCTATGCAGTTCCATCCTGTCCAGGGGGAGCCAGAGCAAAAAGAAGAGACATCAGAGGTGGATAAATGAGCTGTGCTGAATCAGAGATATGCCAGGAAATTTGGAAAACTCAGCAGTGGCCACAGGACTGGAAAAGGTCAGTTTTCATTCCAATTCCAAAGAAAGGCAATGCCAAAGAGTGCTCAAACTACCGCTCAATTGCACTCATCTCACACGCTAGTAAAGTGATGCTTAAAAGTCTCCAAGCCAGGCTTCAGCAATAGTGAACCGTGACCTTCCAGATGTTCCCAGCTGGTTTTAGAAAAGGCAGAGGAACCAGAGATCAAATTGCCAACATCTGCTGGATCATAGAAAAAGCAAGAGAGTTCCAGAAAAACACCTATTTCTGCTTTATTGACTAAGCCAAAGCCTTTGACTGTGTGGATCACAATAAACTGTGGAAAATTCTTCAAGAGATGCAAATACCAGACCACCTGACCTGCTTCTTGAGAAACCTGTATGCAGGTCAAGAAGCAACAGTTAGAACTGGACTTGGAAAAACAGACTGGTTCCAAATAGGAAAAGGAGTACGTAAAGGCTACATTATGTCACCCTGCTTATTTAACTTATATGCAGAGTACATCATGAGAAACACTGGGCTGGATGAAGCACAAGCTGGAATCAAGATTTCTGGGAGAAATATCAATAACCTCAGATATGCAGATGACACCACCCTTATGGCAGAAAGTGAAGAACTAAAGAGCCTCTTGATGAAATTGAAACAGGAGAGTTGAAAAAGTTGGCTTAAAGCTCAACATTCAGAAAAACTAAGATCATGGCATCTGGTCCCATCACTTCATGGCAAATAGATTGGGAAACAGTGGAAACAGTGGTTGACTTTATTTTTCTGGGCTCCAAAATCACTGCAGATGGTGACTGCAGCCATGAAATTAAAAGACGCTTACTCCTTGAAGGAAAAGTTATGACCAACCTAGACAGCATATTAAAAAGCAGAGACATTACTTTGCCAACAAAGGTCCGTCTAGTCAAGGCTATGGTTTTTCCAGTAGTCATGTATGGATGTGAGAGTTGGACTATAAAGAAAGCTGAGCACTGAAGAGTTGATGCTTTTGAACTGTGGTATTGGAGAAGACTCTTGAGAGTCCCTTGGACTGCAAGGAGATCCAACCACTCTATCCTAAAGGACATCAGTCTTAGGTGTTCATTGGAAGGACTGATGCTGAAGCTGAAACTCCAATACTTTGGCCACTTCAGGTGAAGAGCTGACTCACTGGAAAAGACCCTGATGCTAGGAAAGATTGAGAGCAGAAGGAGAAGAGGATGACAGAGGATAAGATGGTTGGATGGCATCACCAACTTAATGGACATGGGTTTGAGTGGACTCCGAGAGTTGGTGATGGACAGGGAGGCCTGTCATGCTGCAGTTCATGGGGTCGCAAAGAGTCAGATACAACTGAGTGACTGAACTAAACTGAACTGCATCAGAGATACTGGGTGGAGGGGGGGATGAACTGGGAGTTGGTATTGACTCCCAATTCATATTGATATTGACATATATACCCTACTGTGTATAAAATAGATGACTAATGAGACCCTAATGTAGAGCCCAGGGAACTCTACTCAATGCTCTGTGGTGACCTAAATGGGAAGGAAATCCAAAAATGAGAGGATGTACATTTAGCTGATTCACTTCGCCACAGAGTAGAATCTAATACAACAGTGTAAAGCAACTATATTCAAATAAAAACTAATTTTAAAATATTGGCTGAGAATTATGTATTGTTTTCAGATTGAAGAGGAACCTTCAGATGATTACAAACACAGCTTTCAACATAAGCTTGTTAAATATACACATTGGTGCTTAAAGCATGTCTTATTCTCCACACAGGAGCCTAGATCCCAAATACCTCTTTTAAAATGGTAATTGCCACTTCTCAAGGGTGTTTTGAATAGGAATCACAACTTTCAATTTATCTGGTGAAAGGCATGAAAAATGTTTGGAAAAGGTCAGGTTGTAAGTTTCTAAGAACACAGACAGAGCATGCTGTTTGCTCGGGTTCCCCACATCTCCATGTGCTTGTCTTAGAACCTACTTGGTGTGCTGAGGCTAAGCCTTTGCAGAAGACCTTCCACAATGCCAGCTGGGGGTCCACTGACGTGCAGCCTCATCAGTGGACGGGGGCTCAGATCCCAGCTCTTCAGGCACAGATCGCATGGCCAGGGTTCTAGTGAATCAGGGCTTTCCTGGTGGCTCAGCTGGTAAAGAGTCCACCTGCAATGCAGAAGACCTGGGTTTCATCCATGAGTTGGGAAGATCCCCTGGAGAAGGGAAAGGCTACCCTCTCCAGTATTCTTGGGCTTCCCTTGTGACTCAGCCGGTAAAGAGTCTGCCTGCAATGCAGGAGACCTGGGTTCAATCCCTGGGTTGGAAAGATCCCCTGGAGAAGGGAAAGGCTACCCACTCCAGTGTTCTGGGCTGAAGAATCCCATGGACTGTATAGACCATGGGATCGCAAAGAGTCCGACACGACTGAGTGAATCAGGATGACGGCCCAAATCACGAGGTTCTTGGAAGGACTGAGTGAAAGTACATGAATTACTGTCTATTCTAGAAACTATGTGTGCTCAGCCGTGTCCGACTCTTTGTGACCCTATGGACCGTAGCCTACCAGGCTTCTCCATCCATGGGATTCTCCAGGCAAGAATACTGGAGTGGGTTGCCCTTTCCTTCTCCAGGGGATCTTCTCAACCCAGGGATTGAACTCGTGGTTCCTGTGTCTCCTGCATTGCAGGCGGATTCTTTACCTGCTGAGCCAGCCTCTACAAATTATAGATGATATAAAAGAAGAATGCTTGGCAGGAAGTAAGTGCCTAATTGGTAAAGGGTGGGCATTATTGAAATTGTACATTTCCTACCATGTGGTCAGAGGTCTAGTGTAGTCACATTACACACAGACATGAATGCTTTTGGAAGATCTGTTTAGTCACCACAATCCTACCACGTGGCAGTCTGCTCAGACACTGAGCTTCCTTTCTGTAACAATCCTAACTGAAACACCTTGACAATGCACTTGCTTTCATCTTTTCATAAAGCACATTTTTTTTCCTGCTTTTGTTAATGGGGTTTCAGTTTCCTTCTGCTCTTCCTCTGACCTTCACTGCATCTCTGTGTTCAAATCGCCTCTGTAGGTATGTATGTGTCTTTCTTTGAAAATCCCACAAGTTTGTCAATGTCAAAATACCCTCATCTTCAAAGGATTTCATGTTAAAATTGAATCAGATAAACATGGACACCTAAAATACAGGTTAGAAAGAGAAGTGCGTAGGATAAAAGGAAAATTCCATTTATTCTAAATCCATAATGTGGATTCTCTGCACCTCAATGGAAGTGCTCAGCCCCAGGGACAGAGGCAGGCTGTGGAGAATTCTAAGAAGTATGCCAGGCGCCTCACGCCTCATCCTTCCCTCCCGCAGACTGACGGAAACTGGGGTCATGGGAACTGACAGAAACCCCGACAGGCGGGTGCTCTCAGAACACAGGGACTCTCCCCTCACCTCCTGTAGACAGGCTCCAGTTCCTGGAGGACCAGACTTCACACCAACGGCCAGACAAGCCATTTCTCCAGCTTCTCTGACAGGCACCCATGCAAATCCCTTTTCCATCACCAAAGGCAAAATACACGGAACACCCCCTTTCCACATCACCTCCAGGTGACTGCTATTCTCATCTGAATCTCAGCTTAGGCTCTAATAAAACCCTCTTCTAATAAAGCCTTGTCCACCTGAATTGTCATAAGATAACCACATCTGTGGGCCACCCTCAGCTCTGGCTTAGAAGAGAGTGAATAATAGAACCAGCCTCCTGCTCTCAGAATTCTAGTTTGGGGGGCCAATCATCTAAGAAAATGGGACAAATCAGGCCAAAGAACCAGTGATGAAAGCAATTAAAGTTATGGGTAAAAAAGAACTTCGTTATCAAGGGACATGGGTCAGTAGTAAGCTGAAACAAACAACAACAACAAAAAAAAGTCTGCCTGGAGCATTACTAGAATTCTTGCTTACTTCAGGAAAGATCTCTTTTCAAAGAACATCTTGAACGTAAAAATTCAAGCAAAAGGGAAACACAATAAAGACAGAGTTTTGCAGGTCTCTCTGCTTTGGAGAGCATCAGCAATCCTAGCTTCAGAAAAGTCAAACTGGGAATGAAAAGGTGGGGAAAAAATGGAAACAGTGATAGACTTTATGTTTTAGACTCCAAAATCACTGCAGATGGTGACTGCAGCCATGAAATTAAAAGACGCTTGCTCCCTGGAAGAAAAGCTATGACAAACCTAGACAGCATTTTAAAAAGCAGAAACATTACTTTACCCACAAAGGTCTGTATAGTTAACACTATGGTTTTTACAATAGTCATGTATGGATGTGAGAGGTGACATAAAGAAGGCTGAGTGCTGAAGAATTGACGTTTTTGAACGGTGGTGCTGGAGAAGGCTCTTGAGAGTCTCTTGGACCGCAAGAAGATCAAGCCAGTCCATCCTAAAGGAAATCAGTCCTGAATATTCATTGGAAGGACTGATGCTGAAGCTGAAGCTCTAATAATTTGGCCACCTGATGCAAAGAACTGACTCCTTGGAAAAGACCATGACGCTGGGAAAAACTGAAGGCAGGAGGAGAAGGGGACGACAGAGGATGAGATGAGACAGTTGGATGATGTCACTGACTCGATGAACATGAGTTTGAGCAAGCTCTGGGAGTTGGTGATGGACAGGGAAGCCTGGCATGCTGCAGTCCATGGGGTCACAAAGAGTCAGACACGACAGAGCAACTGAACTGAGCCTCATGAAAAGCACATTACAATTCTGGACCTCATTTTTCTCGGCTGTCAAGAAAACAATGTCAAGATCATAACACACTGCAGAGTTTATCCTCCATAGTAAATAATTCTCAGTATCTTTTGGATCTGTCCCCAAATCTCTGACTAGCTGACGTGATCGGCGGTGCAGCTCACTTAAGATCAAACAGGTAAATGTCGCAAAGAATTAATCAGAGCAAGTCAAGCGAGTAAAACGTGTATGCATGTTTCCTCTGATAACCAGATTCAACTTGACAGCCACTTGAGATGCCCTATATATTTGAGTCGCTCTAATATGAAGGATGTTCTCAATGTATTTGCGATACATAGTACAAACAGGGGCGGGGAGCAAAGATCCAGCTGTAGAATCTGCGTCCACGCCTCATACCCCAGAACCCAGCACTCCAGGCCCCTGCAGGCCCCTTTGAAGTGTTTGGAGCTCTGCTTCATCAGGATCTATTCCAGCCACGTATAAGCCATATTTTGGCCCTTGCTCCAAACTGACAGATTTCACTGTCTTGTAAAAGTATATGGTTCAGATGGTAGAGAATCTGCCTTCAATGCAGGAAACCCAGGTTCGATTCCTGGAGTGGAAAGATCCCCTGGAGAAGGAAACAGCAACCCACTCCAGCATTCTTGCCTGGAGAATTCCATGGACAGAGGAGCCTGGAGGGCTGCAGTCCATGGGGTTGCAAAAGAGTCAGACATGACTGAGCGACTACCACAGACAAACAACCAGACAGGTTTTTGAACATGCCTTTGATTTGGAGGCATTTTTCTTCTTTGCAAAGAATAAATATGGCACGAAAGACTCAGTCCTACTTGGCTTTGGTGTTTTTCAATATAGTCAACACTTATCAATATTGGGCCATCTCTGCCGGTCATAGAGTCACAATGTTACTAAGATTCTTCCATCATTCAGGGAAAAGCCAAATTTCCCCAGCTAGAATTTTAAGGGGCTCTTTGTGCAAATTTAATTTTAAAAATAGAAATTCAATGATAATAAACGGTCTATATATTCAAAACCCCTTCCCCACACCCAGCATAACCTTGCTGGGTGAGTATGCCACCCCACAGGCATAACCTTGAATGCTAATTACCATGTCTTGGGGTCTGTTTCATTCAGTGACCCTCCCTTCTTCCACTGACTCAAGGTCAGGTGTCCTTAGCTGCCTCCCTCCTGTCTCCCTGCTCCTGCAAGGGGCCTGCTCCTACCTCAGGCTAATCTGGAATAACTAGTTATGGCTGCACAAGCTGCAGGCTTTGACGATCCTCCGGTTGGAAAAGAGTTCTTGAAATACGTTTTGGGAGGAACCTCGGGGAAAGTGGTCTTAATAAAGTTACCCCGAAGCAGATCCTGCAGGAAACGCCTCTTTGCGATAATTTCTCCAAGAAGGTGGGGCAGGGTGACAGAGAGAGAAAATGAGTCTGTCTCCGTGAACTGAGCCCAACTAAATGGAGGTGAAAACTCAAAGCTTGTCAGAACTTCTGATGTGCAATTTCTGCTGATAAGTCTTGGAGATTCATAATGGGCTGAGAGGCTGTGCAATTTAGTTTTTTTCAAAGGGAAATTTTTTTGAAGTTTGAGTGACTGCAAACTGATTAATATAACCCCTTCCACATTTTTCTTACCATCAATTCTCCTTAGATCTTCCCCCTGAAGTTAGGTTTTGAAAGACTGATAACTGTCCCAGATCAGAGGCCTCTCCCATACTGAATAGAGTGCCAGCCAGAGACCCCAAGTTCTAGAAGAAGGACTTCATCTTGCATCCTGATTAGAAGACAGGCAGCCCAGCTCTTGGAAAAGCTTCCAGCAGAAGATACCAACTTGAACATCGAGTTGAATGTCAGCTCCTGAGCACTATCACAGATTTGGTCGTCTCACTTCCATGGACCAGACCAAAGTCAGACATGGAAATACTGATTGATCACACATTTCCACAGTGGACAGAACTGAGGCTGTGTGACAAGCTCTCAAGCATGAACTTCCCAGATTTCTTTAAATGTTAAAAAAAAAAATGGTGCAACTTTTGAAAAAAAAGCATACTGGGCTCCAGAAGTTCCCCTAAGAGTATGATATTAATCGGAAATTAAATGCCATCCCAGGTTCCCCAGGGACATTCAGAGTGATGCAAGCAGGTTGACATTTAATTTCATACACAAAGGCCTCAGTTCAAATGTCTTAGTGCTCATCACAGTGTCGGGCATGCTGGGAGCAGAGAAGATGCCCAAAGATGCAGGAGAGCAAGATGTCTGCAGAAAGTCTGCCATGGGCTCACAAGGGAGTCTCCATAACAACCCCTGTCCTGAAAACAGCAAGGGGCTGGTACACATTTTATCATAAAGTCCCACCAGCACCGCTTTCTCAGAATGTGTAATTTGGGAAGAAATTTGTAGAATGTCTCACCCATTCTAAGGAGCTTCCCTGGTGGCTCAGTGGTAAAGAATCTGCCTGCAACGCAGGAGACCTGAGTTCAATCCCTGGGTCGTCGGGAAGATCCTCTGGAGCAGGAAATGGCAACGCACTCCAGTGTTCTTGCCTGGAGAATTCCATGGAGAGAGGAGTCTGGCGGGATACAGTCCACGGGATCGAAAAGACTTGGACACAACTGACCAACTAAATAATAACAACCTGTCTAAGGAAATTGAGGCTCAGAAAGTTGAAAGGGCTGCCCCCAACCATGGAACCGAAATCCTCTGCTCTCTTCCTTGGCCCATTTACACAAGGACTCTAGAGCACTCGCTGTTACTGTAGTTCAGTTGCTAAGTCATGTCCAACTCTTTGTGGCCCCATGGCCTGCAGTATGTCAGGCTTTCCTGTCCTCCGCTAACCTGGAGTTTGCCAAAACTCATGCCCATTGATTTGGTGATGCCATCCAACCATCTTCTGCTGTCCCTTTCTCCTATTGTCCTCAATCTTTCTCAGCATCAGGGTCTTTTCCAGTGAGTCACTCTTTGCATCAGGTGGCCAAAGCATTGGAGCTTCAGCTTCAGCATCAGTCCTTTCAATGAATATTCAGGGTTGATTTCCTTTGGGATGGACTGGTTTGATCTCCTTGCTGTCCAAGGGACTCTCAAGAGTCTTCTCCAACACCACATTTCGAAAGCATCATTTTCAGCTTTCTTTATTGTCCGGCTCTCACATCCATACACTTGTACACTAACTGCAATTGCCAAAGGGGTTGTCAGGGGCAGTGACAACTTGTAGAGCTTGTAAAATTGCTGGTAACCAATCATGTTGACACACAAAAAGACATTTTCATAAAGTTCAACTTGACTGAGGCTCTTTTTGATTTGATTTTTGCCCAGTACACTGGCACCAGATTCCAGGCTCCAGGCCCCTGTCCTGAACCCAAGAGTCATGAGGTGTCTGCATTTCCCAACACACCCCAGGTCTGCATGGAACCCTCCCAATTTGGCCTCCCCCCCAAACTCCTGTTCCTGCTCGGGAACTAATCCATGACCAGGAAGAGAGCTTTGCCGATGCCAGTTTTAGAGAAAAGCAATTTCCTATCCACACACTTAAAAAAAAAAAGGCAATTCATTTCATTTGAGGTATAGATATCTGTTATCTCCAAGCTCTGTCAGAAAATCCAAAGCCATTTATACAGCAGAGCTTTGCAGAAACGTCTGGTGGCAATGCGAGCTGGTAAAAGTGTGTCTCATAACTGTTGCATGTTCCTCTTCCTTCAACCCCAGATTCACTGTGGGCTGTACCCAGAGCTCCTGCCTCGGGGATGCCCATGGGCAGCCCCATCAACCTTGGCTTCGGTGAGCCACACACCCTCACCCATCCTCAGGGTTTGACTGATTCAGTTATTTTGGTATCCATCTCTTCAAGTGTCATGATATCCAACAAAAATCTATGCTGTCCCATAGGTTTTCAAGGAGGGGACAGATGTATACCTAATACTTATTCATGTTGGTGTATAGCAAAAACCATCACAATATTGTAAAGTAATTATCTGCTAATTAAAAACATACAATGTAAAAAGAAAACTCTACAATCTATGGCTAGTAGAAATCTATGCAGAAAGAAATCCTCTCCACACTTGCAACCTTAGAATTTTCCCTGTTGACAGACACATCAGTCCAGTGCCCTGAAGATGCTGTCTGGGGATCCATTTGGTCTCCGGCCACCTGCGGGGGACAGACACTAGCAGTCCTAGCAGCAGACAGAACGGCTCGCCTGGTCCTGCCTTGCCAGTGAATAACCCCCAGGCCTAAACATGAAATTGGTATTGATCCAGTACCGTTGAACTTGGTTGTGTCTGCCATTTACGCAGGAGGAACAGTTGATCTATGAACAATGTCTGACCCACTCTAATGAGAGAGCAGAACTTAGCAGGAGCAGTGGAAGATTTTATTTCCTATTTTCTACATGAAAATAGCATAGGGATCTGAATTCCTTCCAGAATCATTTCTAATAAAGAAGAGATGGATCTTGTACCTGTGCCCGTAGGGGAGGTACAGCCCAGGGGGTCATTTGAACAGGATCAATGTCACAGGCTGACCATTTACCATAGTAAGACCCCACCTATATTTCAAGGAGGGGTCCACTTTGTTTATTCTACAAGTGGGAATGAAGGTAGTGTTAGTGATCCTTTCACCAATCTTCTTGTCTTTCCCTATCGTATTTTTTTTGGGGGGAGGGGGTGTCGGGGATTACCAATGCCCATATTTGTATATATCACACAAATTCACAAAATTGTAGAAAACAAAATTAAAATAAGAAGAATGATGCCTGTGATAGATTGAATTGTGCTACCCTCACCCTCCAATAAAAGTTATATTGGGTCTTCATCCAACACATAGCAGAGAGTGTTTGCAGATGGAATCAAGTTAAAATGAGGCTGTGTGTGCTCAGTCATGTCCGACTATTTGTGACCCTATGGACTGCAGCCCACCAGGCCTCTCTGTCCATAGATTGCCCAGGCAAGGATACTGGAGTGGGTTGTTACTTCCTTCTCCAGGGAGAATGAGGCTGTGGTTGGGCCCTAATCCGATATGACTGGTGTCCTTATGAACAAGGGAAATTAGGACACAGACACACGTGGGGAGAGCCCCACCTGAAGATGAGAGTGATGCTTCTGACAACCAGGAACGCCAACATTGCAAGCCACCACCAGAAACTGGGAGAGAGTCACAGGACAGATTTTCTTCACCTCTTTCACACAGAACCAGCCCTGCAGATACTTTGATCTTGGACTTCCCACCTCTATGACTGTATCACCCAATACCACCCGGTGTGGGGCACTGTATCCTATTCATACATTCATTCATCTGTCAAGAATGTGCTTGTCATGAAAAATGAATATGGGTTCATTCAGTCGCTCAGTCATGTCTGACTCTTTGCGACCCCATGAACTACAGAACGACAGGCCTCCCTGTCCATCACAAACTCCCGGAGTCCACCCAAACCCATGTCCATTGAGTCAGTGATGCCATCCAACCATCTTATCCTCTGTCGTCCCCTTCTCCTCCTGCCCCCAATCCTTCCCAGCATCAGGGTCTTTTCCAGTAAGTCAGCTCTTCGAATCAGGTGGTCTAAGTATTAGAGTTTCAGCTTCAACCTTAGTCCTTCCAATGAACACTTAGGACTGATCTCCCTTAGGATGGACTGGTTGGATCTCCTTGCAGTCCAAGGGACTCTCAAGAGTCTTCTCCAACACCACAGTTCAAAAGCATCAATTCTTCAGCACTCAGCTTTCTTTATAGTCCTACTCTCATATCCATACATGACCACTGGAAAAACCATAGCCTTGACTAGATGGACCTTTGTTGACAAAGTAATGTCTATGCTTTTTAATATGCTATCTAGGTTGGTCATAACCTTCCTTCCAAGGAGTAAGTGTCTTTTAATTTCATGGCTGCAGTCACCATCTGCAGTGATTTTGGAGCCCAGAAAAATAAAGTCAGCCACTGTTTCCACTGTTTCCCCATCTATTTGCCATGAAGTGATGGGACTGGATGCCATGATCTTAGTTTTCTGAATGTTGAGCTTTAAACCAACTTTTTCACTGTCCTCTTTCACTTTCATCAAGAGGCTCTTTAGTTCCTCTTCACTTTCTGCCATAAGGGTGGTGTCATCTGCATATCTGAGGTGATTGATATTTCTCCCAGCAGTCTTGATTCCAGCTTGTGCTTCCACAGCCCAGCTGAATACGGGATATGCAGCTACAATTTGTGAAGGAAAAATGCAGGATAAGATGGACATACACAACAGGATCTGGGTAGTCAAGGTGAAAGGCACTACCTGTTCTAAAGTGCACAGTCAAGAGGAAGAGACAGCCAAGCACCACAGTGATGTGCTTGGTGCACCATGAGGCCCAATTTCCTGAAGGAAACCTTTGTCATGATGGCCACCCAGCACCCGTACAGCTCTCCTCTCTGGAGGTAATGCCAGGATTGATGGGGAGTGAAGAGAGAAAGATGCTTGCCATCCCTGCCACCTCATGGTTTAAAAGCAGGCAGGGGACCACCCTGCTGGGCTCAGCCTCTGGGCCAGGGGTCACTGGAGGTGATGCGCTCCAGCTGCACTGAGATGAGGGGCCAGTGATGGGGCAGCCAAGCCCGGCAGGACCACACCAGAGGGACCCGACAGCCCATGGCAGGAGCTTGTCTATGCATCACCTCGCTGAGTCCTTTCCAGGTCCAACTCCCGAAGCTTTTCTTTAAATATGGGAGCTGCCAGCCAGCCTTCTGATAACTCACTTTTATTCTTGCAGTAATGGTTGGTACTTAATTATTAGACAGTGGTTCAGTTGTACCAGTTGTTAAAACATTCAACTAATTCCAGCAATATGCACGTGTGCTCAGCTGTGTCTGACTCTTTGCTACTCCAAGGATTGTAGCCTGCCAGGCTCCTCTGTCCATGGAATTTTCTAGGCAAGGATCCTGGAGTGGATTGCCATTTCCTCCTCCAGGGGATCTTCCCGACCCAGAAATCGAACCCAAGTCTCTTGCATCTCCAGCATTGGCAGGCAAAGTCTTTTACCACTGTGCCGACTGAGAAGGCCTCAACTAGTTCTTCCAAAGGCTAATTAAATACCCTGAATCACGGTAATGTGCATCCACTCCCACCAGAACCATCCCACTGACTAAGTCCTCACTTCTGCCCAGAAACTGACGCGGACAGACCTTCCCCCAGAGATGCGCCAGGGCACGGAATCCCTTCTTCGTGGCCAGCATCCATGTGCTTCCAGCTGGTAAATATTTTTAATATCATCCCCAGCTGCAATCAACAATGTGGACTCATACAATCCCTGAGCTGACGTATGAGCACTCTAGAACTATAGAAAAGAATGTCCTCTTTCTTTAGTACAAGATGGAGATGCTTTCTTATTGGACATCTACTGAATGCACTGTTTCCCTTCTTGAAACTCAAGAATCCACAAGTGAAGCCGACTGTGACCTTGGCCAGAGTGGAATCCCTGAACCAGGGGAATCCTGGGCATCACTGGGGTGCAGTTTACCATCCCCCCAGACACAGTGGAAGCCATGCCACCTGCCGTCTGGGAGCCCCTGGAGGTCATACTTGCCTCCAGATCCACAGCATGGGGAGCACACTGCCTGTCCTAACAATGTAAACACCAGATTCAGCAGGACAGCAACAGGAAAGCACTTCTTTAAGAATTGAAAAACACAAAACATTCTGTTAAGACGAGGTGTGTTTGTGTTTTACTTTGATTGCAGCTCAGTTTTTAAGTGGGTCTTTAGAAATTACTCAGCTCTAAATTGTACCAGCTCTGCCCGACCCCTCAGATGCTTAGGACATATGGTCTATTTTCGCTCCAAGGTTGATTCGCTGCTTGTGCTACGTGCACCCTGTGGGTCCACCAGCTCTGCTCCAGGGCGCAGCTCTGCGGCACGCGGCCCCTCAGCCCAGGGAGCAACCTGCAAAGTGGCCATGCCCGTCCTCCTGCCAAGAGCAATTGCCTTTAAAGTTTCTGCCCTTACCCAGCATATGTTAATTGATTCATAGGTCATCAGCCTAAGATGTCCCAAGGTCAAACCTGAGGAAGAGACAGGAGGTCTATTCTACCTACAGGATGACAGTGACAGTCACATGGTCACAGGTGGGACATGCAACCCTCCTACAGGGAGCAGCATGAAGAGCTGGAGGCTATAACCTAACCTGAAATGAGATTAAACCATTCCATCCTAAAGGAAATCAACCCTGAATATTCACTGGAAGCACTGATGCTGAAGCTGAAACTCCAATACTCTGGCCACCTCATGCGAAGAGCTGACTCCCTGGATAAGACCTTGATGCTGGGAAAGATTGAAGGTGGGAGGAGAAGGGGATGATAGAGGATGAGATGGTTGGATGGCATCACTGACTCAATAGACATGAGTTTGAGCAGACTCCAGGAGACAGTGAAGGACAGGGAAGCCTGGCAAGCTAAGTTAGAGACAACTTAGAGCTACTGAACAACAACAACCATGGTTGGACCACAATGGCTGAAATACTATCCTCGGTGGTCCTCTCTGGCTTTGTCAGTATTCAGCTTCCCTGGCCTCCCCACCCATACCCACCCACACTCCCACCTCCATCACATCACCAGATCCTGGTCCACCAGCCTACTCTGAGTTCAGAACACCCAACAAATGATCAGAGTTTTACTACTTAGTCTTTGCCATCCTCGTTCACAGGCCTCTCTGATTTTTCTGGATTTAAAAAAAGAAAAACAAACAGAATATAGATATCCTTCACTTCAATTCCTGTATGACTCCAAAGGGAATCAGAAAAAAGGAAGATAAGTCATATCTTCTATCCAAACATCAAAGTTGTCTGAATGATTTCAGAACATCCCCAGGGGGTTCTGAATCTTGAGGTGATCCTGCATTTGTTTATTCAAACATTTAGTGAGTTCTAAGCCAGGCAGGTGTTTGGCAACAGTGAGGCAAAGAAGAATGACACAGAAGCTTCCCTCAGGAAGCCCACAGCCTGGTGGACAAAGCAGCTGCTCAAATGAGCATTTGTCTGCTCCGCTACGGGTGAAGTAATGAAGGACTGCCTGCCCGCACCACGTGGCCCAGGAAGTCACGCCTCCACGGAAACTGGGAGGACAGGGAGAGCGCAGGATCAGGAAGAGAGGCCCCACCTCTCAGGGCTTCTGTCGCAACACCCTCCGCTCCAGCCGGACCAGCATGTTCGGCACAAATGCTCACACGTGAGGGGCTCTACTTGTGTTATTTGTGCCATTGTTCCCTCTAAGATCCCATTCAGTTGCACAGCCTTGTCCAACTCCTTGTGACCCCATGGACTGTAGCCCACCAGGCTCCTCTGTCCATGGGATTTCCCAGGCAAGAATACTGGAGTGGGTTGCCATTTCCCCCTCTAGGGGATCTTCTTGGACCTAGGAATGGAGCCAGTGTCTTCTGCATTGGCAGGTGGATTCTTTACCGCCAAACCACCAGGGAAGCCCAATCCCTCCCCCAAGTGCAGCCACCAGCATGAGGTTACATCCCACTGTTACCAGCAGCCATAGGCAAGGACCCCAAAATCTTCCTAATGATCTGTGGGTGGCAACAGGTAAAACCTAGCTCGTTGCATGGAGAAGTATGCTGTAACAATCCACCCTCTACATTGGTAAGAGTTACTTTCAAAACCTGCAAGTTATCCTAGGAAATACTGTGAGTTTATAACAAATGGTGCCAGAGTCTCTGTGCTCATCTTGAACATGGGAAAAAATGGAGATGATTATTTCAGGGTTTAGAATATGATTTTTCTCAGAAACACGTGCCAGTAAGTCTGTAGTCCTATAATTTCAAGCAATCGAAAGTGATTATTAAGTGTTTGCATTTCCAATTCCAAGGGAGAAAAGTACATAGAGTTCTGGCTGAGAGGCAGAAGCCAGTGAAATGAGTCTTTGGCCTGCACTAAGCAGAATCTGAATGGTGTGTTGGTGAGAGTGCTGGTCTAGAAACTAGGAGAACAGATAATTGTGCTTCCACCTTCAGGGCTCCTGGATCATGACCAAGGCGATTCATCTCCTGGAGTCTCAAATTCCTTATGGATTAAAATGATTATTTTGAGGATTACCTTTTAAAAGTGCAGGCGAATGTTTTTTTGTAATAACAAAGCACATGCTTTGATTTTCCTCTTTTCCTAAAGCAAGAGTTTACAAAGCATTTTCCAAATCGTTAGCTCATCTCGTCTTCTCAGCAACCACATCAGGACAGCCTAATTAATTACATTTTGTATGAGAAAAGTAAAGCTCAGATAAATGTCATCGTTCACCCAAAGTCAAACAGTAAATGGGAGAGAAGAAATAATATTTGCATGCTCCGACTTCAGTTTTTCAGTCCCCAGGCTGCTTCTCATCCAGGCAGGTGTTTGTTTTTTCCTGGTTGTCCTTATTGCTAAGGACAAAACAGGGTCCATCCCCAAGTGAGAGGGCAGGAGCTCATCCTCTGTGGTCATTGTTCCCACAGCAACCTGCCCAAGGAAACAAAATCTGAGTGTGTCGCTAATGATCGGAGACGAAGGGCTTACTGGGAAAAAGTCTATCTAACAAGAAAGCGATGTGAAATAAGCACGAAGCCTGGGAGCAGGAATGCAGTGACGCGCAGGCCTGGGAGGTGGAGACTGTTCTTGGTGACCGAGAAGGACTGTGCACGACTGGGTCAGTTCTTCAGACCAACTATCCCCGGACCATGCATGGACTGTGTACTGATTGTGCAGACGATCCCCAGATGGTGGGGGTACCCATCCTCCAGTGAACCGACTTGGCTGGGAGCATTTCTTCAGATTATTCAGCTCCTTTGCTCCAATTTTCTGTTCATCAAGCAATCTTTGGATCTGTAATTTGGCCTCTTGAGTGAATTCTGGAGGAAAGCCTTGCAAATGTCTGCTCACTTTATCCCTGATTAAAAACTCTTCAATGTGTCCCCACCACCCACAGGACCAAACACTCCCATCTAACTTTTAAAGCCATAATGACAAAACCCTTCCTCTTTTTCCGGGAGCCTGTATTTCACCAATGCCCGTGGCTTGAGGTCCGTGCTCCAGACACACTGAACTCTGTACAATGTCTCCAAACACAGCAACTTCTCCAGGTCTCTGGACACACTCTTTCCTCTCTGGAATTCTTCACCCTGCTGCTCTCATGCAGAACTCAGCTCAGCCTCTAAGCCTGTCTGGGTACCCATTCCCCAGACAGATTGGAACAAGACCTCATACAGGCTCCCACAGCATCCTGACCTTGCTCCATCACTGCCTTTAGTTTATCCCTCTCTGCTCAACCAGGATGTAGATGCACCATTCAAGGGAAGGAAGAAGATCTGACTTATTATTGCCCCCTTCCCCACATAGTTTAGCACCCGACGTACAACAGAGACAACCTAAGAAGCTGACAATGAGTGCGGATAAAGTCTGAGGTCCTGAGCCTGACCTCTCTCCTGCTTTATCCAACAACTGATCTTAACTTCTCAGGTCACTTTTTCAGTTGCCAGCGGGTTTCCAACATGGGGTCACTTGAGAGCCTTTGGTGGCCTGGCAAAGATCCGGAGGCTTGAAAGTGAGGTCTGTTCCCCTGGCTGAGCTTCAAAGCAAAACGACTGAGGCAAGAGGAAAGTAAAAGCACTGAAGCTACAACTGTCAGCAGCCTCTGAGACCACAGCAGCAGGATCACACGGAATGTGAAATGCCTTCCCAAAATGGTCCTGGGAGAGAACCCCGAAGCTTGAGAGAGTGTAAGGGGCCTTTCTGCTTTACAGCAGGTGCTGCCCGGTGTGGTGTGAGGAGACAAACTGGGAGACAAACTGGGCCTCTGCTCCATCCGGTGGGGTGGGGGTGGGTCTGGACTGGCTCAGAAGGAAGCCTTCGGGCCCCTGCCAAGCACTTCCTCTTCAGAAAAATCGATACTATTGAGAGCAGCATGGTGCTTTCAATGTAGCTCACTTTCCAGACTCACAATACACCTGGATTTGTTCGCAGGATCTTCTCCCGAAAAGATTCTAGGATTTGATTGATTTTTTTTTTGCTAAGTTTCCTTTTTAGCTTGAAGTACTGGTGTAACTTAAAAATCAAAACAGACATCTCTAGAACTTTTTACTCATTAAGAAATCCTTTAGCCCTTAGAATGGTCAGAAGCAACATTGGAAATAGGAAAATAGTACTAATAACTGCTGCTGCTGCTAAGTCGCTTCAGTCATGTCCGACTCTGTGCGACCCCATAGACAGCAGCCCACCAGGCTCCCCCGTCCCTGGGATTCTCCAGGCAAGAATACTGGAGAGGGTTGCCATTTCCTTCTCCAGTGCATGAAAGTGAAAAGTGAAAGTGAAGTCCCTCAGTTGTATCCGACTCTTAGTGACCCCATGGAGTGCAGCCTACCAGGCTCCTCCGTCCATGGGATTTTCCAGGCAAGAGTACTGGAGTGGGGTGCCATTGCCTTCTCCGACTAATCACTACCCCTTCCTAACAATGACTAACATTTTTCCTGTGCTGAATTGGCACTTGGCAGAGCCCGCTGCAGGCGCTGCTCTGTTGCAAAGGAAGCACGTGGTCACCCCAGTCTACAGATGGGCAAACACGCGGCAGGGAGGTGGCCTCCTGTGGTTGTGGCTGCTAAGGGCTCTCACACCAGGACGCGTCACTCCAAGCCACCAGCTCTCGGCCACCACGTGACAGGGCGCTCCCCTGGGGGCCGGGTGATGTGCCCAGTGGCTCTGTCACCCTCACAGCCATGCTTCACAGTGGACGCTGTCCCTTCGGCCAGTGAGGGGACTGAGAGTCAGGGCCTGGGGTGGCCCACGACACCAGGTGGCTGAGGTGAACTTGACCTGGGCTTCCTCCCACTAAGCCTCTGCCTTAGCTCTGGGCTCCTCGGCTCCACACTCACTCTCTGCCATGCCTGCAGCCTCCCTCCCCCCTGCTGAGCTCCCCCTCCCTCTCTGGGCACCCGATGTTCACACAGCGCATGTGGGTGACCAGGACCCCAGGGTGGGCCCTAGGCAGCACGGCCCTCCCGTCAAAACTCCTGCCTTCCTGTCCTCCATCACCCAGAGCAAAACATCCCAGTGCCCTGCTTGCCAGGACCTGCTGTCTGCCACACACACACACACACACACACACGCACGCATGCACACACACATACACACACACATACATACACACACACACACACACACATGCACATACATACACACATATACACACACACGTGTGGGTGCTGGAGTATGCTACTTTATTTCTGCTGATTCTATATTTACTATTTTTATTATTTATATTTAATATAATGCATGTGTTAAATATATCATATGTAAATATTAGGTATAATTTAATATAATACATTATGTATATGTATGTCTGTCTTTGTCACTCATTTGTGTCCAAGTCTTTGCGACCACATGGACTGTAGCTCACCAGGCTCCTCTGTCCATGGGATCCTCCAGGCAAGAATACTGGAGTGGGGTGCCATTCCCTTCTCCAGGGGACCTTCCTGACCCAGGGATCAAACTCAGGTCTCCTGCATTGCGGGCCGATTCTTTACTGTCTGAGCCACCAGGGAAACCTGTCTGTTTATATTATTACGTCTTATATTTTGTTGTGCTATTTTTATAAACCACAGGCTAAACCATGCACCAAGTCTACAGGTAAGTGTAAAGTTCAGCTCCTGGAATAAGAATTCATTGGAGAAGATGTGAATCAGAAGCAACATATATGACAAGGTTCTGTGGTTCTGGTCATGTTCATGCTCAAGGTGAGTCAACAATGCAAAGATGAGATGGACAAACAGCACACATCAGAGTCCAAGAGCAGGAACGTAATGCTCACAAAGCAAGAAGGGAGTCCAGACTGGCCTGAGTTGGCCAACTCCATCCTGGGCATCACCCGACTGTGGGAGCCAGGGCCCCTGAGAGGAGGAGGGGCACCCACAAAGAGGCTGTGTCCAGGGCCACCCATAAGGAGGGTGACGTGTCTGGTGATCATTTGCTAAAAAGTGATTGACAATGGTTCTATGTCAATAAGTCAATGGAGATCTTGTTGAAATACAGCACTGTGAGCACATCGTATGTACAGGTTTGTGGGGAAGAAACAATATGTTAATGGAAATAGAGCAACATCTCGAGGCTTTACCCAGCTGAAACTAATTTCAATTGAACTCCCTATTTTGAAGGCTATCCTTCCAGAAAGGACTGTTCTGATGTCAGACCTTTTAAAAACAATAACTTTATAAGACATTCTGTACCCAAAGTTCTTGGAGCCTGGAACAGCAAAATCACTGATGTAAACAGCAGACCTACAAAATTACTCATCCCCACAAAAATGCCAAAGCCACAGAGAGCATCTCCACGTGCAAGGAAGTCTGTGGGCATCCAGATGGTCTACAGAAGAGCCATTAAACACACACACAACTACTTGTCTCCAGGACCTGTCATTGAAACTATAACTAAATCTGATCGTTTCCTCTCAAGCAAGTGTGTGTGTGTGTTTATGTGTGTGTGCGTAAGATGGGGGACAGAGAGAGACAGAGATGGAGACAGAGACAGATTATGCTTGTAGAATTCTTTTTTTGTTTCACAGGTAAGAATTATGTTCCATCAGGGATCTTCCTTATACTATCCTTATCCTATTTCTTATGAGATTCCTTCCGAGACATCACACTAGAGAGAGAGTGAGAGAGAGTGAGTGTCACTGAGGAGGAGCTGTACTTATCATCTCTTCCTCAGTATCCACTTCCATATTTTCTTTTTCTTGATGAGAAGTGTAACCATCTTCTCAATTTCCCGAATCTGAATTCTAATGGTCACACTAGATCTTTCCATCTCACTTGCCATCCACTTGATGATAAACTCCTTCCAGTTCACTTTCCTAAACACCACTCCAAACTGCTACCTTTAACCTATTCTGCCAGCATCTCAGCTTGGGCTTTTCAGCATCGCATACCTGGATCCCAAGGTGCCTTCTAACTGGTTCCAATGAACCCATTTCAGTTCATTCTCCTCTCTGTCACCAAAGTAATTCTTCTAAAAGGCAAACCTACATACATCATAACGTTCATTAAAATTCTGCAACAGTTCAATTCCCTACAATCTCATGACAAAACCACAGTCCCTTACAGGTTCACAGGATCATGTCAGCAAGTCTCCGCTGACCTCTAGACGGTGCCCGCTTTCTGCCTGCAGAGCACCCCCACATACAACATGCTCCAGACACTATGCAGGGCCCCAGCTCTGGCCTCCAAGCTTCCAGGGGTGTGTCCTTCTACCAGCTTAGCTGTCCCCACACGTCTTTGCTTAACCAGCTCCTTCTTACACTCCAAACACAGCACCTCTCTGAGCACTTTCTCTGGATGGTCAGGTGTGCAACAAGTCCATGCTAATGAGTGACTGAAGACTTGGTCAAATCTAAGCATGAAGAGCAGAACTAGAAGTATAGATATCTGGTGTAGAGACATAAAGTTGGAAAAAATGATGTCTTCAAAGGGACTCAGGCACCAAGGGAGAGTGAGAAGAGAATCAAAGGCTAAATAATAAGATTCCTGTATTTAATATGCAACAATACCCAACACCTCTCAGATGCTGGGTAGAATATGGACTAACAAGGGACTTCTGAATTTAGCAATTGGAGTTTGTGAGTAGCCTCTCAAAAATTTCAACTGTATTAGAGGTGGTTGTTGTAAATATTTTCCCACTCTTGTTTTGTGTCTCTGAGCTGTTCGTTGAGATCATTTCTCATATGCTATCAAAACCTACTACCAAATGAATCTGGAAAAGTAAATGGCAACCCACTCCAGTATTCTTGCCTAGAAAATCTCATGGGCAGAGGGGCCTGGCGGGCTACAGTTCATGGGGTTGCAAAGAGTCAGACATGACTGAGCGAATGAGCACCAAAAAAATTCCTAAACACCCATACAACTTTTTGCAAACTCATCAGAAGAGACAAATTGACAACTTGAACTCTACAAGTCATGGTTTGGGATAATTTACTAAAATATGCCTTGTTTTGTTTTACTTCCAAATAAGTGGGATCACCATTGGGTTGTTCTGGGAGGGCTGGCCCCTTCTCCAGCTGGTTCTTCAAGAAGTAAGTTGAAGTAGAGCACAAATGTCTTGTTTTTGCAAATCTGAAGTGCCAAAAGTCTGTGTCTCAGATTTATACCGTTGGCTTGTTGAGTGTGCGAGCACACGTGGTCTCGCTGGACCACTCCTCGCTCATGCTCTGAACTGGATGGAGCTGGACAGCCTCTCCCCTCTGCTTTGAAATGGAGACCCTTCCTTCTCTTCTCATGCCTTGGTTCGATCATTCTCGGTCTACTCTGTGACTTTTCTCATAGTCATGGAAGTTCACACCCCAGGTGTCATGTGTTAGAAACCCAAGTCTTGCCATTCCTGCTTCTCTCTGGTCTCTGCTTCTCCCTTGACTCTTCATTGCCCTCCTTCACACCCCATGATGTGATAGGCTGCCCCTCATGCTCCCCCAGGTTTTCTGCCTCCCTTCTAGGGTCTGTGGGTGGACAAGACTGACTCCCCTGTGCTCCACTGAGAAGTTTCAGCTCCACCCCAGGATGGCTGCTATTCCGTACTTACATCTCCACCCTTAAGATCAACTATCCCCACTGGCTGAATTCAGGAATTTGGAACCCAGCATGCCTTTGTAAATTTTAAATTGAACTCTTGGGGGTTCTTCCAAGATGCTGCGAAACTTGCCTGTGGAAAGTAGTCTCTTTAAAACCTGCTTTAAATTCAGAGTTTTGTCTATATTGTTGTTTATTGCCTCAAACTATCTTTTAGCAAAGGCATTTTTCTTACATAAATAAAAATTTCAAACACTTTAATGGGACATTAAATTTGGCTTCACTTGGTTCTCCCAACTGCCACAGGTTTTTGCCGAAAGCCCTGACAGAAGCGTGTCTCTCTCTCTATTTTTTTTGCATTTTTATGAGCAAAATGCATTTTTTATGCATTTATAAATAGAAAGCTATGAGATAAAAGGCTTCCCCCTTCTTGGGTCATGTGGCCAAGGGTGATTTAGACTTAACTATTAGCATATTCAAAAGCAGAGACATTATTTTGCCAACAAAGGTTCGTCTAGTCGAGGCTATGGTTTTTCCTATGGTCAGGTATGGATGTGAGAGTTGGACTGTGAAGAAGGCTGAGTGCTGAAGAATTGATGCTTTTGAAGTGTGGTGTTGGAGAAGACTCTTGAGAGTGCCTTGGACTGCAAGGAGATCCAACCAGTCCATTCTGAAGATCAGCCCTGGGATTTCTTTGGAAGGACTGATGCTAAAGCTGAAACTCCAGTATTTGGCCACCTCATGCGAAGAGTTGACTCATTGGAAAAGACTCTGATGCTGGGAGGGATTGGGGGCAGGAGGAGAAGGGGACGACAGAGGATGAGATGGCTGGATGGCATCACTGACTCGATGGATGTGAGTCTGAGTGAACTCCAGGCGTTGGTGATGGACAGGGAGGCCTGGCGTGCTGCGATTCATGGGGTCGCAAAGAGTCGGACACAACTGAGTGACTGATCTGATCTGATTTTGATGCAGGTTGAAAGACTGAGATTCAGGAATAATTCAAGTTTCACTAATTCCTGTCAATATGAACAGCAGCTGTGAATTCTACAGTGAGTGGTTATGTGGAGTATGAGGAATGAGGTGTGTCAAGCATCCAGTGGGTTTAATATTCTTTTGTTCCTTTTGGTTGTGCTTGTAGAAAATAATATCATTCTCACTTTTTTTTTTACAGTAGGCAGCTAGCTCATCATGTTCCTTTTGAAATTTATACTTATGACCATTAAAAATTCCTATAATTCCAAAATATTAATAATGGCAGGTCCATTCAGTATTAAGTGAAAAGTCACCATTACTGGGGAGAAAAATAAAACCTGTTGGACCTCTCGTGAGAAGAGCAATGGCTGAAGAATTTTCCAAAAGAACACTTTTGAGAGCAAGTAACCATTCTTAGGGCTTCTCTGGTGGCTCAGAGGAGATCCAGGTTTGATCCCTGAGTTGGAAATATCCCCTGGAGAAAGGAATGCCAACCCACTCTAGTATTCTTGCCAGGAGAATTCCATGGACAGAGGAGCCTGGCTGATTACAGTCCATGGGGTTGCAAAGGGTTGGACACAATCAAGCAAGTAATTGCTCCTCATAGGCCCCAAATTAAAAGATTCCAAAACCCCACAGGGCACTTTGCATGCCACCCACAGGGAACAACTTAAGCCCTGAAGTGTCTCATCAAAAGGAAATGCTTGCTCAGGGCTTCCCCAGGCAGACAGTAGCCTCTGGCTTTTCAGAGACCGACAATGCCAAATCCACAACCACTCCCTTTTGCTAAAGCCTGGAGTCCCTCCACCCTGGAGCTAAATTCTCTGGTGTCAAACCCCACTGAGAGTTGACTGACAATATTGCCGAGGGAGAAATACCTTGAATACACATCCCTTGAGAGCTGTAGCTCCTGGAGCAAGGATCCTAGCAGGCCTCAGGCGTCAGCCCCAAGAGGAAAAGAGCCACTCGTGGTATCACCATGACAACATGAGTAAACTTGAGATGCTGCTTTTTCCGTGGACCGTGTAAAACATAAGTGGGATTCACACATCTCTTAAGCCACTGCCTTTCAAGATATAAGAGTAGGGAGCATGTTTTCCTTTTTTTCTCCTTTCTTACTTTATCATCTCAACATGATGGCTGCAGTAAACCTGTCCACTAAATCTTGATGTGAGGCAAGAATAAATGTGTGTGACTTTTGCAGCTGT
The DNA here is from genome assembly GCF_003369695.1 of Bos indicus x Bos taurus. Lineage (NCBI taxonomy): Eukaryota > Metazoa > Chordata > Mammalia > Artiodactyla > Bovidae > Bos > Bos indicus x Bos taurus. The sequence goes on along the minus strand of NC_040099.1, from coordinate 4,596,373 downwards.
CAGAATTTAATGCTGTTCGGAAAACAGTCTGTTTCTTCAGGCGTAGTGGTGATTACAGATAGCCTTGAAAGAATGTTCTTCTTATTTTCTCTTAGAATTGCTACCTCCATGAGATTGGATCTCCTTTCACTGCAGCTTGTCTTAGGGTCAGCTCCGCAAATGCACAGAAATAAAGGAAACTTTCTCTGGTTTCCTATCAAAGATGGCAATGCAGAAAAGTTACTCAACCAAACATTAGATTCATGCAACCTTAGTCAGAGGACACAAGAACTGCTAATGTCTCTGAAAATAAATCAGAATGCATGAGAATGGTCTACTCCAAGCAGACAGATGGCAATCATCCATGTGAGGAGCACTCTCAGGGAGTCATTAATTGCCTAGAAAAAGACACAGGAAGATCATGTCATAATTGGACTAGAATCCTATGTGAAATAGAGTTGAGAATATATCCAAACCAGACCTTGTTGCTGCTGTTGTTCAGACTGACTCTTTGCGACCCTGTGGACTGCAGCACGCCAGGCTTCCCTGTCCTTCACTATCTCCCACAGCCTGCTCAAACTCATGTCCATTGCATTGGTGATTCCATCCAACTATCTCATCCTCTGTCTCCCCTTCTCCTCCTGCCCTCAGTCTTTCCCAACATCAGGGTCTTTTCCACAGAGTCAGCTCTTCGCATCAGACAGACCTATCAATACCATAGGTGAGGGTATTGACTCCCAGGACTTACAGAATGAACTGTCTCACCTGTTCTAATTGTTCTACTCCATTCTAACTGAGCCCCTGTGGTTCAACACTGAGGCACATTCGCGTGTTACTTGAGAGCTTCCGTTTCACAACTCACTCTAGAACACCATGGTTTGCCGGCCGGTGTAAAGCCCCAAAGCCCGCCCGCCTCTCTGCGGACTCTGACTGTGATGTGCAGCAGCAGGCCATTCTTGAAAAATTCACCAGGTGCCACAGACAAGCCCATCGCGGCAGGTGGGGAGCCAGAAGCCACAAATTCAGATCCCACTGGCTCGCTCAGAAGCTGTACCACCTCGGGCAAGTCACAGTCTCCCCCGGTCTCTACTGTACCCTCGTGTAAAGCAATGGCCATTATCCCAGCTCAGGGCAGAGGAGTGTTGAGAGCATCACTGAGAAACCTTGGAATGTGAGTGCTCTGCGGGCCGCAAAGGCTGTGTGCCATGTAGTACTATACCGTGAAGCTTGCTCTGCACAGGTGTGCACATCCCCAGACACACACAGGCACACACACTTACTCTGCACAGTGATGACAGCAAGTCCACAGGGGCCCCCATGGAGGTGGCGGTGGGGGGGGGGGGGGTGCCAGCACCATGAGGGAGGGGCGGACTGCAGCCTCAACCCTGCCCAGCAGGCTGCCCTGAGTCCCAGTCACCTCCCCCAGGGCAGACGGAACCCCTGAGCTGATCCTCTCCCTCTGCTAAGGCCAGGAGGAGCGGGCAGTTAGTGCTGAGATGGCAACCCCTACGCCTGCCACAGAACACTTCTCCACAGCCTCTGTGTGTGTGTGTGTGTGTGTGTGTGTGTGCAGGCATGGCAGGCAGGGTGGTCACGAGCAGCTAATTACACGAGCTCAGGGACCCGCTACAGTCCTGAAGACTTCTGCAGGCACGTCCCCAGCGAGGTAACAACAGGCCGTCTCCTGGAGAAAAGCCCTCAGACCAAATCCACCAGAGACAAAGCCAGTCGTGGGCTCCCCGAGCACCCAGCACCCTCATGTGACCCGGGACCCCGCACCCTGACTGGTTCCTCTGTCATCCCCAAAGCTCGCTGCATCGTGAGGAGGGCTCAGTCCTGGGACACGGAGCCTCTCACCCTGAGAACACATCCAGGCTCCCACCCTGTGCTGGACCCTGAGGAAGCAGCACACAGCACACGCCCCTGTGTCAAGGGCACCCCACCAGATGTACACGCAGGCCAGCAGGTGATGCACTCAGAGGTGTGAGCAGCTGAGCAGGGTGGGGAGGGAACACGGTCGGGAGGGGCAGGAATCACAGGTTCCCAAGTCTGGAGGCTCAAGTGAGGTCTTCCTGGAGGGACTCGCAGAGTTGATCCCTACAGAACAGGTGAGACTTATTCAAGGACAACTTACAGGCAAATGAAACTTATTCAAGAGCAAGGATTTCTCTAAACAGAGAGAACACCATATAAGGCAAATGGCAAAGCATGTTCTGGAAACACTGAGTGTAAGGTGGGGAGGGGGGCAAAAAATGAGACTGGGGATGTATCAGGGACCAGGAGAGGAAGCCCCTCCAGTCCCTGGTGAGGCGCTGGAGGGGGACACTCTTTGGGGGACGTCTATATAAAAATTACAAACCTCTAACAATGAAAGTGGGCGATGCCAAAGAATGCTCAAACTACCGCACAATTGCAAGCATCTCACACGCTAGTAAAGTGATCCTTAAAATTCTCCAAGCCAGGCTTCAGCAATACATGAACCGTGAACTTCCAGATGTTCAAACTGGTTTTACAAAAGGCGGAGGAACAAGAGATCAAATTGCCAACATCCTCTGGATCATTGAAAAAGCAAGAGAGTTCCAGAAAAACATCTATTTCTGTTTTATTGACTATGCCAAAGCCTTTGACTGTATGGATCACAATAAACTGTGGAGAATTCTGAAAGAGATGGGAATACCAGACCACCTGACCTGCCTCTTGAGAAACCTGTATGCAGGTCCAGAAACAACAGTTAGAACTGGACATGAAACAACAGACTGGTTCCAAATAGGAAAAGGAGTACGTCAAGGCTGTATATTGTCACCCCACTTATTTAACTTATATGCAGAGTACATCATGAGAAACACTGGGCTGGAGGAAGCACAAGCTGGAATCAAGATTGCCTCAGATATGCAGATGACACCACCCTTATGGCAGAAAGTGAAGAAGAACTAAAGAGCCTCTTGATGAAAGTGAAAGAGGAGAGTGAAAAAGTTGGTTTATAGCTCAACATTCAGAAAACTAAGATCATGGCATCCAGTCCCATCACTTCAAGGGAAATATATGGGGAAACAGTGGAAACAGTGGCTGACTTTATTTTTCTGGGCTCCAAAATCATTGCAGATGGTGATTGCAGCCATAAAATTAAAAGACCCTTACTCCTTGGAAGGAAAGTTATGACCAACCTAGACAGCATATTAAAAAGCAGAGATGTTACTTTGCCAACAAAGGTCCATTTGGTCAAGGCTATGGTTTTTCCAGTGGTCATGTATGGATGTGAGAGTTGGACTATAAAGAAAGCTGAGTGCCAAAGAATTGATGCTTTTGAACTGTGGTGTTGGAGAAGACTCTTGAGAGTCCCTTGGACTGCAAGGAGATCCAACCAGTCCATTCTGAAGGAGATCAGTCCTGGGTGTGCATTGGAAGAACTGATGTTGAAGCTGAACTCCAGTACTTTGGCCACCTGATGCGAAGAGCTAACTCATATGAAAAGACCCTGATGCTGGGAAAGATTGAGGGCAGGAGAAGGGGACGACAGATGATGAGATGGTTGGATGGCATCATCGACTCGATGGATGTGGGTTTGGATGGACTCTGGGAGTTGGTGATGGACAGGGAGGCCTGTTGTGCTGCGGTTCATGGGGTCACAAAGAGTCGGACACGACTGAGCGACTGAACTGAACTGAACAACGAAAGTATACACAACAAACAAAAAAAAGAAACATATATATATATATATACACACACACATATATTCTGGAACTGAATAAAATTGACACCAGGAGATAAAGTAAAGATTGAAGGAAAGGGAAAGAAAAAAGCTGTTAGAAATATTTTTGTGTTGGTAATCTTGGTGCAGTTAAGTTTATTTTGTCATGGGGAAGAGTACCCACGTCGGTAAAGCACATTAAATATGCCAAGTACCTGCTAGTGCATCACAGCTCCAGGTGCTCTGCCAGGGCTCAGGTGCGTGGCTGGGTCGTGAATGCACACCAGGCCATGGACCACATCCCATGGCTCAAAGTGAAGTCACCATGCTTGGGCCCAAGTGGGGAGATGTCACAGAAGGTTTTGACAAAACAGTACTAACTCTCAGCATGTGTTCTCCATAAATAAACTTGCAACAAGTCAACAGCAGGTCCTCACTGCCTAAAGATGCGTAGGAAAGTATCTTGCACTTTTCAGGGTTCCTGAAACACATCCACCATCAGCCCCTCTTTGATTTTAAACCAGCGTCACCGTGTGTCCATACAGAACAAGGTCAGAGACGGTCTGCCTCAAAAACATGGCCAGCAGTTCTATGAAGCTTCTAGAGTCCAAAACTCTTTACAGTAAGAGAAAGTCAATCATCTGATGTGTGCTTTGTGGTTCTACTTATGTGTCTGATCTCAGAACTCTTCAAGAATTCCTTGATGAGAACCACGGGTACTTGAAACTCAGTCAGCATGTTTTACGTCTTATATTTTACTCCTGGAAACAAGACTCAGTGAATTAACTTCTACATGCTCAAGGATGTAATCAAAAAAGTGTCCTTACATGAGAAAGTTAGCCTTGACATTATAAGACTAAACAGAAGCACACTCTTTGGACTTACAAGTGTACTTTACAAATATTATAGTCAAGAGCTATTTCCTGTGTACTTTCTATGTGCGCATTACTAGGCTGTGCAGCGTAGGTGATACAAAGAAGTGAAAGAGTCTCTTCTCTATCCTCAAAAAATACTGAGCTGAGGACAGACAGGTGGTTGATATAGGTTGGGGGGAGGTGGTAGGGGAGGTGAAATGGGTGAAAAAGGTCAAAAGGTACAAACGTCCAGTCATAAAACAAGTAAAAGCCCTGGAGATGTAATGTAAAGCATGGTGACTACAGTTAACAACATTGTTTATTTGAAAGTTACTAAAAGGGTGGATCTTGAAAATTTCCATCACAAGAAAAAAAATGTGTAACTGTGTGCGATGGATGTTATGCTACAAGAAGTGTGGTGATCACTTCACAATACACAGATATCAGCTCATCATGTTGGACACCCGAAATTGATGTAACGTCCAGGTCAATGAATCTTCACTGGAGGAAACCGCATACATGTGTTACAAAAAAGCACCCAGAAGACAGGAGCTCAGGATGAATACAAGGTTCAAAGAGAAACAAAACAGGAGTTCAGGTCATGGTTGCTAGCTCCAGTGAGTGCCTCTGCTCTCTGCTGCATTTCACAGAATAGCAAGAGCACAGAGAGAGATAAGACCCCCAGGTGGGATTCTTGAGGGAAACTATCAAAAGTCCCCCCATGATGGATTGGTGGAATGAGTGTTGCCACGCTGAAGGGCAGCAGGGTTAATTAAAACGGGTTCTTGGATTTTCCAGGTGATGCAGTGGGTAAGAATCCGCCTGCCAATGCAGGGGACACGGGTTCGGTCCCTGATCCAGAGAGATCCGACACACCACAAAGCAACTAAATCCATGGGCCACAACTATTAAACCCGTGCTCTAGAGCCCGCAAGCTGCAACTACTGAAGACCAAGTACCTGGAGCCTGTGCCCCAGGACAGAAGACACCACGACGAGAAGCTCACGCACCACAACGAAGACTCGGCGCAACCAAAAATAATAAATTCATTTTTGAAAAAGTGAAAGTGCAAGTCGCTCAGTCGTGTTCAACTCTTTGCGACCCCATGGACTATACAGCCTGTGGAATTCTCCAGGCCAGAATTTTGGGAGTGGGTAGCCTTTCCCTTCTCCAGGGATCTTCCCAGCCCAGAGATCAAACCCAGGTCTCCTGCATTGCAGGTGGATTCTTTACCAACTGAGCTATCAGGGAAAGGGCGAGGGGGTTTCTTAAAATATATCGTGACATGGAAATACATACCATCGATACAAATACCAATAACATTTGACCTGCTGAGCAGAATGTAGCTCTTCCTCTAATGCTCTGATGCATCACAAGCTGAGAAATGGCCCCAAAGACTCTGAAAGACCCACCCTGATCCTCATCCACAATGTAGGGCAGTCATGGCTCTGAAGGGTGCTGAAGAGGGGGGAGCATGGAAAGTGATTGTTGGTGTGTCAACAACCTATGTGTCCTAAGAGGGAAAGTCAGCCAAGTGTTCAAAACTCCATCGCTTTCACAGATGCCGCTCACAGGTATGCTGATGCTAATTCTGAAACTTTCAGGATTCTGAAGGGCAACCGAAGACACTAGGTAAAGATCTGGTACCGTCCCTAATTCCTATTTCCCAGACGCAGAACCTGGTCTCAATCTAATTTGAAAACTTCATTTCTGATTGCACACTAAATCAACTCTTGAACTAGACTGTGCAAATGGTTCCTGAAAAAATACATGTCTTGGAAATATTGCATACATTAAAGGTACAATTTTTATGGACAAGCGTACATTGTGAATATGTAATTACAGCATCCCCAAAAACCAAAATCTGATTCTGGGAGCAATTTAGTAGAGGTATGAAAATTCCACTCAGTGTTTAACTTTGTGCTTTGAAGTCACGCATCACCCTTTTCTCTCTGGGTGATTACGGCTTTGTTTGTCTCTTATCATTACCAGCAAAAGTCCCCATTCTTTAATTGGATATTAAACAGTCCAGAGAATGCATAAATGCTTTTCATAATGCTGGTCATATGGAGCTTCAGCCTACTAATTTCTGGCACAGCATTTGAGGTTTGATTGAAACCGTAGAAGTGACATTTGTATTTAGTTAACTTGAGGGTTTGCCGGACTGAGGACATCTGGAGTTTGCCTTCAGCAAGGAGCACCCAGCTGCCTTTCTGAGAAAGGAGGCGGTTACACAGACTGTTCCAAGGACGGTCCATAACCCACCTCCACACGGACCACATGGATTTCTGGGCAAACCAACCAGGTGGTGTCCCCAGGTATACACTATCATATAGCCAGTGTCCAGTAAGGACTTGCAGAGTAAATGCGTCAACTGATGGCTTTAGCAATTCAAAAACTTGTGCTTTAAAACAAGATAGAGCTTCATCCATCTAAAAATCTAGTGCCAAAGTCTTGCTGCTTAAAAATACATAAAACAACATTGTGATTGCTCTCTTTCACTCCATTGTCCTCAGCGAATCATCAACGAATATAAACAGTGTCAACCAATAAGTAGTGACCAGAGTTTTAGAAATGTTTCCTTTCAAAGTACTGACCGAAGGGCAGGATGTGTGGGGGCATCTGGTCATATGGAGAAAAGCGCTGGACTGGAAGAAACTGGATTCAACCAGTTCTGTATGAGCCAGCTGCATGGCCTGATGAGAGTCTTACAGAATTTTACTTCCTCGTCTATGAAAGCTCCAATGCTTTGGCCACCTAATGAGTAGAGCTGACTCCTTGGAAAAGACCCTGATGCTGGGAAAGACTGAGGGCAGGAGGAGAAGAGGGCAACAGAGGATGAGATGGTTGGATAGCACCACTGACTCAATGGATGTGAATTTGAGCAAACTCTGGTAGATAGTGAAGGACAGGGAAGCCTAGTGTGCTGCAGTTCAAGGGCTCACAAAGAGTCAGACACAACTTAGCAACTGAACAACATGTATGAAATAAAGCTATGTCCTGCCTGACTTCCGCTTCCTGGTTCAACAGCCACATTTGTGATCAAACCTGACACAGGATGATTTCTGTCAACAGACTAGGTCAGGGCCTGGAAAACAAAAAAAAGTCTTGTCATATTTTCAAATGACTGCTTAGCTTCCTTCCAAATTATCTATCTGAAATAAAAAGAGGAGTATTTCTTCGATAGAGAAGTTTTTTTAAGTCAGCCTAAATCAAGAGGATCTTCTCTTGAAAACCTGGGCGATAGCAGCATTCGTTTCCTGCCAAATTCAAATGCCATTTTGAAGAGAGTGAAAAGATTACCAGCTGAGTTATGAAATTCATTTTATTTTACTTATGAAAAGCTGCTTATAAAAAATTCACAACTATCTCCAGCTAATTCAAATTCTTGGACCCGCACAGTTCATATTTTAAAAAAATAAGTAAACTCCAGGAAGAGGAAAACTCATTATCCGTCCTTACAATAGAGTCTTAATGATGATAAAACACAATCATTTCACTGACTTATTACCATATCAAAAGCAGCAGCTCGGGTCACCAGATTGAGCCTGGAGATGGGAGTTCTCAGCACCACACCTGGAAGGAGAGGGCGCACCCAACACCCAGCACGGCCCGGGACAGGAATCACGCAGGCTCCGCCCACCACGCTCTGCACGCCCCGCCCTGACTCACGTGGCCCGCCCCTCACTTCCACCGGTTCTGACCGGCAATGCGGGACTCAGACCTTGGCGTCCCACAGCTGTTTCCCTTTCTGTCGGATACATCACCCCGGCCACCCAGGCTGAAGGCAAACTAGAGTTAGATAAGGGGTGGAGCGGACTGTGTCTACAACTGCCTGTCAGGGGAAGGGAGTCGATTCTGACTATTAAAGTATTTAAAATTAACCCAGGAGACAAACGTGCTGCAGTTCTGGCCCACAGAACAACCCTGATGGGAGAACAGCGAGTCTTGACGCTGAGGAGCCAGGCTGACTCCCCAGGGGGCTTTCTTGTCCCTGCCAGAGGACACGCCGTAGGGGTGAGCGTCCTTTCACCTTGGCTGAGAGTCTCAGATTTTGATCCTGCTCTTTGGTGGTGAAAGATGAGTGTCATTATGACATAAGGACCAGCTGCCATCAACCAGCAGCGGAACCTTCCAGAACAGGAATCTCGTTGGTCCTCACGTGAGGGGTGAGCTTCACGGCAGCCGCCTTAAGGGCCCAACAGAGAGCCCCTAACATCCCAGCCCAGGGACCAGAAAGCCAAGTGCGGTTTGGACCCAGGCCTCCCAGGCAATTCGTTGTTATTTTATAAACTTTGCTAACTTACGCAGCTAATTTTTAAATAGTGTTTAACTGGTTAAGGTAGAGACATACAATGAAATATTCTTCAGCCTTAAAGGAGAAAACTCTCCCACAGGGAATGATGTGAATGAACTTGAAGGACATCACACGGAGTGAGTGAGCCAGACCCCAGGTGCCCAGTCAGTGCTGCTGGCACCAAGGTCAAAGGGCACACTCGTCCCTGAGCTCCATCCCGGGTCTGCACCATCCCCGACAAACCAGCCATGCCAGCCAGGACCATCTGTGGTCCCCAGGCCTCCTCCACCAGGATCGCTGGCTATTATTATCCCCTGTGCCAATACGTTCCTGAAGCCTTCAGTTCAAGACCAGCACCCTCCATGGAAGGGAAACTATCCACGCAGCCAGTCTCCATGTGTAAAGGATTCATGTCCTGAGGAAACTTAAGATAGTTTTTGTTTTTTTTTCCCAGAAGCCTGAACATTCTTTTTTTTTTTTTTTTTTTTACCCTTTTCATTAAATGTGTTTTCTCCATCTCTTTCAGAATATTTTCTTGACTCAGGGCCGCTAGATGAGGATTTACTGCTTACAGAAACAATTACATACTTGGAGTATAAAGGCTATCATAGCAATAAAGAAACAACAGGCTTATCTGATTGTCTCTCTACTGATTGTCTCTCAGCCCCTAGGTTAAAGAAAGGAAAGAAACCAGGTATAATCCATTTGTTTTCCCTCAAATCTAAGGAAAATGTAATTACTTCATAAGATGAGACACAGTGGTCTCAATGCAGCATTTTCTTTCCTTTCTGGAACCCAAACTCCTCAAATGGTACCGTGCTATAAAGAATTCGGAAGAGTAAGTGATAATGTTTCTATTTGCCACCAATTTTCATAACCGAGTTGGGAGTCAGATAACAAAAAATACATTCTTATGTCTTTATATTTCATTCCATTGCTATTTTTACTCTTTAAAAATGATTCTATGATGATGATAAATGATGATGATGATGATAAAAATGATTCTATGATGATAAAGAAAAATTACAAGTTTCTCAGTTCTTCCCAAAATACATTAATTTATACAGTAGTACTTTTTTAATTTTTATTTTTTTTAATTACAAAAATATAACACATCTACAGTAGACTTGGAAATATACAGTAGTACTTTTCAGTTTTATCCATCTCCTAATCTGGTTTTCCTTAACACCAAATCTATTTTTCAAAACTATCTTTAATTCAGAACCCAATCACCAATATGGAAATCGTAATTTTCTAAAAGACAGTCTTTGATTGCAGTGCTCAGAATCTACTGGTTTAATTAATGAATAGAGACTATAAATAAGTTCATTAATGTGATTTCCCTCATCCAAGTAAATGATGACAAAATCCACCAGCAAGAGACATCTAGAAACTAACTCAATAAAACGTCCTACATTCCAACATGGACCATGCACTGGACTGAGCTAGACCAGGACAACCTAGGAGTTTACAGTCAAGCAGAGAAAAGAAAAAGACATAACAGGCGTAACAAAATAGGATGAAAACTATGACTTTATGTAATGGGAATGCATTATTTTTGGCCATGCCTGACAGCTTATGGGCTTCCCTTGTGGCTCAGCCTGCAATGCAGAAGACCTGGGTTCAATCCCTGGGTTTGGAAGATCCCCTGGAGAAGGGAAAGGCTACCCACTCCAGTATTCTGGCCTGGAGAATTCCATGGACTATATAATCTATAGGGTCACAAAGAGTGGGACACAACTGAGCGACTTTCACTTCACTTCACACAGCTTATGGGATTTTAGTTCCACAACCAAACCCAAGTCCACCGCAGTGAAAGCACAGAGTCTTAACCACGCGACACCAGGGAGCTGGGCTTCCCAGGCGGTGCTAGTAATAAAGAACCCACCTGCCATTGCAGGAGACATAGAGATGCAGGTTTGATCCCTGGGTTGGAATGATCCCCTGGAGGAGGGCACGGCAACCCCCCTCCAGTATTCTTGCTTTGAGAATCCCATGGACAGAGGAGCCTGGTGTGTTACAGTCCATAGGGTCACAAAGAGTCGGACAGGGCTGAAGTGACTTAGCACACACACACACACACACAAACCTGGGAATTCCCTGGAAATGCATGTTTTAACATTGTATGAATTTCTAATGTAACTGATTTAAAAATGCTTAGGCGTAAATTCCAATCACCAATGCAAAAGGGTGTTTGATCCTGGTTCCCAGAGAGCATCAAGGGCCTCAGTAAATTCTGTGCAACAGAAACCTTTTCCTGAGCCACAGCACCCTCCTGACAAAAGCCAGGATAGCCTAATGAAAGCCCCCTCCCCCAAGTCAGTGAGAGAGACCTCCCTTCACAGATGGAGACTCATTCTCCTGGAATAAGCAATTACAGGCCAACTGGTACTCAGTGCCCTGATACAAGCAAATAATTATTCAGGAACATAATTGCTGTGGACAAAGCAAAGATGAATAGACAGCATGGAGCCAAGATGATGAAGAAAAATCAACTGGTCCTGGACTAAGATGGATGACTTTCCCTAGTTCTGTAGTCGGAAAGAACTGGAAATTATCAAGAGAGCCACCATGATGGTGCAGACCTCTGTGGAGCACTTACTGTGCACCAGCAGTTTCCTAAAGATGAGGCTGTCCGTCTTCAACACACACGCACACACACTCACACTCACACACACACACTCACACACTCACACATGCACACATTCATACACATTCTCACACATGCACACACATGCATGCACACACACACATACACTCATCCAAACACACACACATTCATACACACTCACACACTCATCCAAACACACACACACTCATCCAAACACACACACATACACTCATATACACACACACTCATACACTCACATACACACACACCCATACACACTCTCACATGCACACATTCATACACATTCTCACACATGCACGCACACACGCATATATACTCATCCAAACACACACACACACTCATACACACTCACACACTCATCCAAACACACACACACTCATACACACTCACACACTCATCCAAACACACACACACTCATACACACTCACACATGCACACATTCATACACATTCTCACACATGCACGCACACACACATATATACTCATCCAAACACACACACACACATACACACTCACACACTCATCCAAACACACACACACTCATATATACACTCATACACACTCTCACACACACACTCATACATGTGCACATAGCTATAGTTCTGCCTAGGTTAAATAAGTAAATATCTGTATGTCTGATTCTATAGTAGGGTTTCAGTCCATCTCAATAGCATTTTGGTCATCTTCACAATACCCTGAGTTAAAGAATCTCCTTCAGTCTCCATTTTAACCATTTTTGTGAACTTCATGAGCACAGATTAACATTAGCAATGAAAATTCTGGTAAACAGCACCCTCTTACCAAATTGAATGTGAAGACATTTCTTTTTCTGAGAGTCCCTCAGAACATGCAGGAAGAAATAAAAATCTAAATTATTAATAGTATGCAGGTACAGAGATTTTATCTGCAAAATCCAATTTGTGGACATATATCACTTTAAAGTCAGGAAGTAGAATAAGCTCCCTTTAGGGCTCATTAGTCCTGTAACAATTGAAGGTGTTTTGTCCAGATCTGTCACTGAGTTTCTATGTGATCGTTGAGAGCTCAGTGAGCCTCCCTTCAAAACCTGTGATCAAAAATCAGTAGTTACAATACTGAAACCCACTTCTGTCTAGGATAGGAAATATCTGATCAAAAGTCATGCCGCATGTTAATAACCCGAAATTATAGAATGTGATGGACTTGCTGTCGTATGTCTAACAAAAGCAGGGAGGGTACAGGACGTACTATTTTCTTCCTGGAGCGTTATTGGTTTTCTGGAGGGCAGTTAATGCTTTTCAACACCCAGGAAATAAATGATAAAGTACCTTTGATGGCATTTCTGAGGTTTGTCTCTTTGTCCTGTGATGCATGGATTTGCAAGATACAAGCCCCAGGAAATCCACAAGCCCTGACTGGGGAGTGGATGTTGCTGCCATCAGCAAGGAGAGAATAAGAGACACAAATAGGAATGTCAAAGCTTAAGAAATGGGGCTTTTCCAGATTCATTACACGGCCTGACCGAGGGTTCTGTCTGAAAATGAAGTTGATATTGATAACACGGTTCAAACAGGAAAGCATTTTCAGAAATGACAGGTTATTTTTTAAACATAGTCAGGTTCATGCAAATAGAATACCAGAGGTCTCAGTGGTCTAATGCCCGAAATTACCTTCCCAGAAAGATGTGAAGCCTCTTTTTTGTTTTCAAGATGGAAAAAGCTTCTTGCTGGATATATTAATTGAAACAATTATGATAATATTTTCCAGCAATACATAAATGTTGAAATAAGAACAAGTCACCTACAAGATCACCATTCTAAAATAACTACTGGTAACTTATGGTGAACACATTCCATACATTTCTCATACCTGCACACATGTACACACACAAATGGAATTATGTAAGATAATCTAAGATGATTTCATTTGTACGGCTTTTGCCCCCCAACTCAGTTGTTTGTACTTTCAAAAATAGACAAAATGTGCTTTGCAAGTGTTTTTCTGTCATAATTTGCCTGTTTTTATTTTATATATGGTGTCTTTCTTTTATAGCTCCTGGTTTTCTTTCTTAGAAATGTGTCCTCAATTCTTGTCATTAAATTATCTCTTAATATTTAAATGTTCTTATCTTTAAGTTTTGAAATCATCTGAAAATTTGGTTTTATATATGAAGTAAGAGTTTAATTGTATTTCCATTGGTGGTAGCAACCAATTATATATTATGCATATTATTAAGGAAATATTTAACAATTGTTTTGAAGTGCTCACTTTGTCACATATTATATTAAATTACCATATATGTGTGACCTATTTCTTGTTTTCTGTAATTTTCTATTTAAGCCTCTGTAGTTAATTTTAATATCTGGCATTATTTTCTTGTTTATTTTCAGATGTTTATCTTCTATAGGAAGTTTTTAATCTAATTTAAAAATGTGGCTCTCATTAGGATTTCATTACCTGTACATATAAGATTTAAAGCAATTGACTAATAATGCTTAGTAATTTAAAATTTCCATCCACAGTCAAGTTATACATTTGTGCTTGTTCAAAATGTTTTTGTTCACCCCTCATATTTTTTACAATTATTTTTCATGCTGATTCCTTATTAAAGCAATTCCTGAATATTTCATAGCTTTTGTTATTATTGTGAATTAAAACCTTCACATTTTCATGATTTTCATGTTTAGCTAGTAATCACTAAAGGCTAAGAAGCTCTTGATTTTTATTAATTTTATAATTATTTTTTTTAACTCAAGCTTTGTAAAACTTTAATTTCCTTTCTTGTCCCACCTCTGTTATCCTCAAATTGAGGAATATCAAAGAAAAGGATAATTGAAACCTAGCAGCACCCACAGCAAAGTCCATCTGTGCCCCCATTTCTTTTCTGTAAGAAAAAAAGAAAGAAAAAGGCTGTATTCTCCAAGGCCTTCCCTGAGTTCCGAACAGCAGACTCAAGCTCATTAGGGAATTGAAGTGAGGGAATTTAGGAACAGAGGGAAAGACATCAAACAATCAAAGGAATGGCTTCCCAGGTGGTTCAGTGGTAGAGTCCCGCTGCCCATGCAGGAGATGCTAGAGACTCCAGTTCAATCCCTGGGTCGGGAAGATGCCCTGGAGGGAGGAAGGGCACCGCACTCCAGTATTCTTGCCTGGAGAATCCTAAGGACAGAGGAACCTGGTGGGCTACAGTCCATGGGGTAGAATCGGACACGATAGAGCACGGCACAGTTACAATAAGTGTAAGGAGAGGTTAGGAGACAGTTCAGAAACAAAACTGAGTCCTAGCTCCTGCTCAAGAAATCCACAGGGCGATCTGACACGCATCTCTGAGTTGCTCCGTGGAAACTAAGACACACCTTGTTGTTTAGTCACTAAGTTGTGTCCAACTCTTTGGCGACCCCAAGGACTGTAGCCCACCAGGCTCCTCTGTCCATGGGATTTTCCCAGGCAAGACTATTGGAGTGGATAGCTCAGGAGATCTTCCTGACCCAGGGATCGAACCCACATCTCCTGTATTGGCAGGCAGATTCTTTACCACTAAGCCACCTGGGAAGCCTTTAAGACACCCCTGCTCCCCACCAACTGGAAGACAGTGACTCTATGCTGACCACAAGCACACAGACTGGATGGAACCAGTAGATTGATGATTAAGATTTTCAAAAAACATCAGTTAGCTCACCACCAACTGATCAGAACAAACTTCATAAGCTGCAACCCCCACCCCAAATATTACCTGTAAAACCCTCCCCTGAAAGCCACCAGGGTGTTTAGGCCTTTTGAGCACCAGCTGCTCATTCCCTTACTTGGCCCTGCAATAAACACTATAATTTTGCTAAGGGAAACATTGACTGAAAATGCCCAACCTGGCCAGGCAACGTAGTCATGATTTGCATGAGTTACCTTACAACAGGGCGTCCTGGTAAGGAACACGGAACTAACAAGTCACAACCAACTGGAGCATTTGGGAAAGGTTGAAAGGAGATACCACATGTCCTACCAACCTCCCCGGATCCTCCTTGCTGGCATCCACTTTGACTAAGCAACACAGGTGGGCACCAGCAGGAAGGACCCTTCATCAGAGTGATTGGCCAGAGACAACCTGGAAACTAATCCCATCACTATAGAACCCAGGCTTCAAGCCACGAGGCAGTGCAGTCCTGGGTTCTCTCACCCTGCTGCTCCCTTCCCAGGCCCCCCTTTCTTAATAAAATCTCTAGCTCTGTCACCTCATGTGTCCCCTCCCACAATTCATTTCCAGGTGTTAGACAAGAGCCCACTCTTGGGCCCTGGAAGGAGCTCCTGCTTCTTGCAACACTTTCTTCATGACTCCAATGTCAGAAGTTTGACTTTGCTGTGTGGTAGGTAAGTGGACCCCAAGTTCAATTTGTTAACACCAAAACAAGGATGTCTGGTCCCTGCAGAGCTTGAGCCTCACTCACTTTGGTTGAGCCACCACTTCTGATAGTGCCAGCTCCGACTGGACTTGAAAAAGGTCATCATTAGTGAGTAGTTGAGAAAGAAGGGCATTAGGAATATTTTTAAACTTCCATCTTCCCAGAATCCACAAGGTCCATGCTTCTACAGATGCTGTACCATCCACAGTCAGAGACAGATGGGAAACTCAGAGCAAAAACACAAAAGGTCCCAGAGATGCAGTGTCTAAATGTTGGACTAAAAAAAGAACATTTTCAAAGACAGTTCAGTTCAGTCACTCAGTCGTGTCCTACTCTTTGCGAGCCCATGGACTGCAGCACACCAGGCCTCCCTATCTGCTGGGGTCCAGCCCCGGCTGATCCAGGGTGAGACGGTGTAGGCGACCTATTTATTTAAATATTTATCAAAGATATAAAGAGTAATAGAATGAGGACAGTTCAGTGAGGAAATTCAGTGGAGAAAAGAACCTGAAATAAGGATAGCTCAGTAGGAAAATTCAGTGAAGAAAAGAGGCTGAATAAAATTCCAAAGCAGGGAATTTACATCACCTACGAAGGCCACAGGCGTCCTCCCATTCTCCTGAAGGAGAGGAGACACTAAGGCCTCCCTGGTCAGATCTTAGAAGCCCAGGCAAAATTAGTAGGCTTGATGAGCTTCCCCGCCTCAGAGGAAAAATTCAGCCAGAAAGTGAAAGAAAGAATGACATGGGGAGACCAAATTTCGGTGAACAAAAAAGGGGTGTACTTTATTTTCCAAAGTAGTTTTATACCTTAAGTTGTGCATAGAGGATAATGGGGGACGGGGTGGAGTCATGCAAGGACAGCAGTTCCTGGTCCTAATCGAAGCCAGGCTTTCAAACTTATCGTATGCAAAAGTTCAGGTGATTTACATCATCTTCTGGCCAGGAGGCCTGTTAAAATTTTAGGAAACTTATTTTTCTCTAAAGGTGATTATTCTAAAGTCAGGTGCCAGCCTCCAAAAAAGCATTGGACAAAGCTGCATTCCTACAGAGCAAAGGTGTGGTGGGCTATAACAAGAAAAAGAATTAACTCAAGGGTCCCAGGTTACAAACATTAAAGCTACTACTTACACCAATTATATTAATCAATACACTGCCAGGGACACAGCAGGTAAGGGATATGGAAACTTATCAGCAAACATTGGCCCAACAAGTGAAAAACCCTTCACCAATACAATTTCTAATCAATCTTTTAACTGCTCAAAGGAATCTGTATTCAGACAGTTTAGAACATCTCATGCCTCTCACAGTTGGGAGGCTCTGAACAATCACATGTGGCCGGAAAAACCTATTCAGGCAGGCTAGAGGACTTCCAAAGGAGTTTGTAGGTTGAAACACTGTCACATCCAGGAATTATTAACTGGAGCTGTAAGTTAATTCTTTTTTCAGAGAGAGGTAGTGGGGTACAGCCCCCGTAAAGTCAGAGGTGTAGGTGAGAGCACAAAGCAGAAAGTAGGCAGACTCTGGTTTTGGGGGTAGATGCTCGAGAATTTCCAGGGGGACTCCTGAGGCTCCATCCCGCCTTTGCGTATGCTGAGCCTCCTTCCTCATGACCTTTGCCACAGGTGGAGTTCCTCACGCTGGCTCCTGGCAGTGATAGACTTCCACTTGAGCTATTCCAGTTCCTGAAAGATCATGCTGTGAAGGTGCTGCACTCAATATGCAATATGCAATATGCACTCAATATGCAATATGCAATATGCACTCAATATTCAATATGCCAGGTCTCGGCACCTATCCATCACCAACTCCAGAGTTTACCCAAACTCATATCCATTGAGTCAGTGATGCCATCCAACCATCTCATCCTCTGTCGTCCCCTTCTCCTCCTCCCCTCAATCTTTCCCAGCATCAGGGTATTTTCAAATGAGTCAGCTCTTTGCATCAGGTAGCCAACTATTGGAGTTTCAGCTTCAACATCAGTCCTTCCAATGAACATTCAGGACTGATTTCCTTTAGGACAGACTGGTTTGATATCCTTGCAGTCCAAGGGGCTCTCAAGAGTCTTCTCCAACACCACAGTTCAAAAGCATCAATTCTACGGTGCTCAGTTTTCTTTATAGTCCAACTCTCACATCCATACATGACTACTGGAAAAACCATAGCCTTGACTAGACGGACCTTTGTTGGCAAAGTAATGTCTCTGCTTTTTAATATGCTGTCTAGGTTGGTCATAACTTTTCCTCCAAGGAGTAAGTGTCTTTTAATTTTGTGGCTGTAATCACCATCTGCAGTGATTTTGGAAACCAAAAAATAAAGCGTTCCACTGTTTCCACTGTTTCCCCATCTATTTGCCATGAAGTGGAGGACCTAGAAGAGCTATCCCACGTTGAAGGTCAGGAAGGGTGGCGGTGAGGAGATACCCCTCGTCCAAGGTAAGGAGCAGCAGCTGTGCTTTGCTGGAGCAGCTGTGAAGAGATACCCCACCCCCAAGGTAAGAGAAACCCAAGTAAGACGGTAGGTGTTGCAAGAGGGCATCAGAAGGCAGACACACTGAAACCATACATTCACAAGAAACTAGTCAATCTAATCACACTAGGACCACAGCCTTGTCTAACTCAATGAAACTAAGCCATGCCCGTGGGGCAACCCAAGATGGGCGGGTCATGGTGGAGAGATCTGACAGAATGTGGTCCACTGGAGAAGGGAATGGCAAACCACTTCGGTATTCTTGCCTTTAGAACCCCATGAACACTATGAAAAGGCAAAATGATAGGATACTGAAAGGGAAACTCCCCAGGTCAGTAGGTGCCAAATATGCTACTGGAGATCAGTGGAGAAATAACTCCAGAAAGAATGAAGGGATGGAGCCAAAGCAAAAAGAATACCCAGCTGTGGATGTGACTGGTGATAGAAGCAAGGTCCAATGCTGTAAAGAGTAATATTGCATAGGAACCTGGAATGTCAGGTCCATGAATCAAGGCAAATTGGAAGTGGTCAAACAAGAGATGGCAAGAGTGAATGTCGACATTCTAGGAATCAGCGAACTCAAATGGACTGGAATGGGTGAATTTAACTCAGATAACCATTATATCTACTACTGCGGGCAGGAATCCCTTAGAAGAAATGGAGTAGCCATCATGGTCAACAAAAGAGTCCAAAATGCAGTACTTGGATGCAGTCTCAAAAACGACATAATGATCTCTGTTCGTTTCGAAGGCAAACCATTCAATATCACAATAATCCAAGTCTATGCCCCAACCAGTAATGCTGAAGAAGCTGAAGTTGAATGGTTCTATGAAGACATACAAGACCTTTTAGAACTAACACCCAAAAAAGATGTCCTTTTCATTATAGGGGACAGGATGCAAAAGTAGGAAGTCAAGAAACACCTGGAGTAACAGGTAAATTTGGCCTTGGAATACGGAATGAAGAAGGGCAAAGACTAATAGAGTTTTGCCAAGAAAATGCACTGGTCATAACAAACACCCTCTTCCAACAACACAAGAGAAGACTCTATATGTGGACATCACCAGATGGTCAACACCGAAATCAGATTGATTATATTCTTTGCAGCCAAAAATGGAGAAGCTCTATACAGTAAGCAAAAACAAGACTGGGAGCTGACTGTGGCTCAGATCATGAACTCCTTATTACCAAATTCAGACTTAAATTGAAGAAAGTAGGGAAAACCACTAGACCATTCAGGTATGACCTAAATCAAATCCCTTATGATTATACAGTGGAAGTGAGAAATAGATTTAAGGGCCTAGATCTGATAGATAGAATGCCTGATGAGCTATGGAATGAGGTTCATGACATTGTACAGGAGACAGGGATCAAGACCATCCCCATGGAAAAGAAATGCACAAAAGCAAAATGGCTGTCTGAGGAGGCCTTACAAATAGCTGTGAAAAGAAGAGAAGTGAAAAGCAAAGGAGAAAAGGAAAGATATAAGCATCTGAATGCAGAGTTTCAAAGAATAGCAAGAAGAGATAAGAAAGCCTTCCTCAAGCGATCAATGCAAAGAAATAGAGGAAAACAACAGAATGGGAAAGACTAGAGATCTCTTCAAGAAAATTAGAGATACCAAGGGAACATTTCATGCAAAGATGGGCTTGATAAAGGACAGAAATGGTATGGACCTAACAGAAGCAGAGGATATTAAGAAGAGATGGCAAGAATACACAGAAGAACTCTACAAAAAAGATCTTCACGACCCAGATAATCACGATGGTGTGATCACTCACCTAGAGCCAGACATCCTGGAATGTGAAGTCAAGTGGGCCTTAGAAAGTATCACTATGAACAAAGCTAGTGGAGGTGATGGAATTCCAGTGCCGCTATTTCAAATCCTGAAAGATGATGCTGTGAAAGTGCTGCACTCAATATGCCAGCAAATTTGGAAAACTCAGTAGTGGCCACAGGACTGGAAAAGGTCAGTTTTCATTCCAATCCCAAAGAAAGGTAATGCCAAAGAATGCTCAAACTACCACACAATTGCAAGCATCTCACACGCTAGTAAAGTAATGCTCCAAATTCTCCAAGCCAGGTTTCAGCAATATGTGAACCGTGAACTTCCTGATGTTCAAGCTGGTTTTAGAAAAGGCAGAGGAACCAGAGATCAAATTGCCAACATCCGCAGGATCATGGAAAAAGCAAGAGAGTTCCAGACAAACACCTATTTCTGCTTTATTGACTATGCCAAAGCCTTTGACTGTGTAGATCACAATAAACTGTGGAAAATTCTGAAAGAGATGGGAATACCAGACCACCTGACCTGCCTCTTGAGAAATCTGTATGCAGGTCAGGAAGCAACAGTTAAAACTGGACATGGAATAACAGACTGGTTCCAAATAGGAAAAGGAGTACATCAAGGCTGTATATTGTCACCCTGCTTATTTAACTTATATGCAGAGTATATCATGAGAAACGCTGGACTGGAAGAAGCACAAACTGGAATCAAGATTGCCGGGAGAAATATCAATAACCTCAGATATGCAGATGACACCACCCTTATGGCAGAAAGTGAAGAGGAACTTAAAAAGACTCTTGATGAAAGTGAAAGTGGAGAGTGAAAAAGTTGGCTTAAAGCTCAACATTCAGAAAATGAAGATCATGGCATCTGGTCCCATCACTTCATGGGAAATAGATGGGGAAACAGTGTCAGACTTTATTTTTTTGGGTTCCAAAATCACTGCAGATGGTGACTGCAGTCCTGAAATTAAAAGACGCTTACTCCTTGGAAGGAAAGTTATGACCAACCTAGATAGCATATTCAAAGGCAGAGACATCACTTTGCCAACAAAGGTCCGTCTAGTCAAGGCTATGGTTTTTCCTGTGGTCATGTATGGATGTGAGAGTTGGACTGTGAAGAAGGCTGAGCACCGAAGAATTGATGCCTTTGAACTGTGGTGTTGGAGAAGACTCTTGAGAGTGCCTTGGACTGCAAGGAGATCCAACCAGTCCATTCTGAAGGAAATCAGCCCTGGGATTTCTTTGGAAGGACTGATGCTAAAGCTGAAACTCCAGTACTTTGGCCATGTCATGCGAAGAGTTGACTCATTGGAAAAGACTCTGATGCTGGGAGGGATTGGGGGCAGGAGGAGAAGGGGATGACAGAGGATGAGATGGCTGGATGGCATCACTGACTCGGTGGACATGAGTCTGAGTGAACTCCGGGAGTTGGTGATGGACAGGGAGGCCTGGTGTGCTGCAATTCATGGGGTCACAAAGAGTCGGACACGACTGAGCGACTGAACTGAACTGATGGGACCAGATGCCATGATCTTTGTTTTCTGAATATTGAGCTTTAATCCAACTTTTCACTCTCCTCTTTCACTTTCAACAAGAGGCTCTTTAGTTCTTCTTCCCTTTCTGCCATAAGGGTGGTGTCATCTGCATATCTGAGGTTATTGATATTTCTCCCTGAAATCTTGATTCCAGGTTGTTCTTCATCCAGCCCAGCGTTTCTCATGATATACTCTGCATGTAAGTTAAATAAGCAGGGTGACAATATACAGCCTTGATGTACTCCTTTTCCTATTTGGAACCAGTCTATTGTTCCATATCCAGTTCTAACTGTTGCTTCCTGACCTGCATACAGATGTCTCAGGAGGCAGGTCGGGTGGTCTGGTATTCCCATCTTTTTCAGAATTTTCCACAGTTTATTGTGATCCACACAGTCAAAGGCTTTGGCATAGTCAATAAAGCAGAAATAGATGTTTTTCTGAAACTCTCTTGCTTTCTCAGTGATCCAGCGGATGTTGGCAATTTGATCTCTGGTTCCTCTGCCTTTTCTAAAACCAGCTTGAACATCTGGAAGTTCACAGTTCACATATTGTTGAAGCCTGGCTTGGAGAATTTGGAGCATTACTTTGCTAGCGTGTGAGATGCTTGCAATTGTGCGGTAGTTTGAGCATTCTTTGGCATTGCCTTTCTTAGGGATTGGAATGAAAACTGACCTTTTCCAGACAAGGTAAAGATAAATATGAACCCTTTATGATTTGCTCAGGGCAATCGGGAGAAAATGTTTGAAAGACGAAAACAAAAGCCCCATAGACTCTGCATTATTTCACCTTGTGTGTGTGCATGGTAGGTTTGTGTGTGTGCATGGTAGGTTGTTTTGAACGTGTCCAACTCTCTGTGACCCTATGGACTGTAGCCCACCAGGCTCCTCTGTCCATGGGATTCTCCAGGCAAGAATACTGGAATGGGTTGTCATGCCCTCCTCCAGGGGATCTTCCCAACCCAGGGATCGAATCCACATCTCTTATGTCTCCTGCATTAGCAGGTTGGTTCTTTACCACTAGCGTTACCTGGGAAGTTTCAACAGAACATTTTAAAACTCTCAATATAGCAGAACTATTTTCTACCATGCCTCAATTTGATAGCATATTTTATTTTGTAATTTTTATACAGTAGCTTCCCTTGTGGCTCAGCTGGTAAAGAATCTGCCTGCAATGTGGGAGACCTGGGTTCGATCCCTGGGTTGGGAAGATCCCCAGGAGAAGGGAAAGGCTACCCACTCCAGTATTCTGGCCTAGAGAATTCCAGAACACTGGGTTGCAAAGAGTCAGACACAATTGAGCGACTTTCACTCACTCACATACAGTAGGTAGTTTCTAATGTAGACCAACAAAGTCACTTAATGTTCTGCAAGGCTAAAACTTGGCTAAAAATTGCTAATATAACACTTGATCTATTTGTAAGAAGGCAGAAATACCAGGAATATTGTCAAAGTGTTTGTGTTTGCTAAAACACTTCATTTCACCCTTTAATTTCACCTACCATGTCTATGTGCTTTTTTATGACAGAAGAGACAACATTTACCTGGAACTGGCTAATATCCTTTGATTTTCATCTGGAATTGAAAGAGAAGTCATTTTTTCATGAAGAATAAGTGAAATTTTAATCAATTTGAGATTCCCCACATTTTTAAAATTAAAAAGCAGAGATATCACTTAGTCGACAAGGATCTTTTCCAAAGAGTCGGCTCTTCCCATCAGGTGGCCAAAGTATTCGAACTTCAGCTTCAACATCAGCCCTTCCAATAAACAGTCAGGGTTGATTTCCTTTTGGATGGACTGGTTGGATCTCCTTGCACGCCAAGGGACTCTCAAGAGTCTTCTCCAATAGCACAGTTCAAAAGCATCAATTCTTCAGCGTTCAGCTTTCTTTATTGTCCAACTCTCACATCCATACATGACTACTGGAAAAAACAAAGCTTTGGCTGTATGGACCTCCGTCAACAAAGAGATGTCTCTGTTTTTTAATAGATTGTCTAGGTTTATTTCTCCAACTATAGTACATTCTATTGCCGTAAAAATTTCTGTCCTAAATCTATTTCTTCCCATCACATTGCCACTTTAAGCGTTCCCACCCATCTTTGGAAACTTTATGTACCTTAAGCATAACCAAGATATATTTAGTGTCTTTAAATAAAACAGATCCTTCATGAAGCACTGGGTTTGGAAAGGTAATGTTTTGTGTACCTATTTTTTTTTTATTAAAAAAAAACTCCTTTCATTTAAGATTTATTGTATCACAAATTACTGTCATCAACTGCAGGGCTTTGCTAGTTGAAGCACACCCTTAGATTAAATGGTTCAGTAAGATCTCCTACGATGTACTGTATCATTTCACTCATGCCAGGATTTATTTCAATCTTTAACCCACTTTTAAGTTTAGGTAGGGTTTTTGAGAAACTGTGATACACACACTGCAAATCCCCGGATCATCCTTTATTTGCCACTTCAGCCTCAACACCATCCTCAGAGCCTAATAAACTGCCAGGGATTTGTGGACACATGGGTATTAAACAGAGAAAACCAAATGACATGCTGTTGATGATGAATTCTGCTGGGAAGCTTCTTCGCATTACAAGTGGTGTGTGTGTGTATTCATCTCTCACTCATGTCCAACTCTTTGTGACCCCACTAGGCTCCTCTGCCCATGGGATTTTCCAGGCAAGAATACGGAGTGGGTTCCCATGCCATTCTCCAGGGGATCTTCCTGACCCAGGGCTCGAACCCAGGTCTCCTGAATTGCAGCTGGATTCTTTACTTTTGAGATACCCAAGAAGTCAAGTGGAGACACCTAGAAAAGCCAAAAATTGAGATGTGAAAAAAGAGGATATATATCAAGTGGTTTTATTTTTATTAAATAGCCTAAGTGCAGATAGTTTCAGGCACTATAGGTTTAATTTAGAATTACCCTTACTATAAACACAAGTCTAAAATGAGACAGAATTGCATGAGTTATAAGCCTAAAATTATATTCATATAACCTTGATACTGGTTTATACAAGTATAAATCAAAGGTGCTATTTTTTCTCAAAAAGAGCCCCAGTATTAAAATACATTTGCTGGCTGAAAATGAACTCTTTTACTTATAAAAACAATAATTAGTCTTTGTGAGGATTCTTTGATACTTATATTCTCATTAAATAGTAATATCTAGTCTTGTCTGACCTCTGTATGTGTTGATACTTTGTAGACAGAGACAAAGGGTAATAATGAGAAAATTAAAGTTCAAATGTACCCCTACTTGACATCTACTTTTGGAGATATCTCAAAGGAACATCAGAGGAAAAAAAGGGAAGGAAAAGGTAGAGAAAAAATAAAAAGAAAGGGAAGGTTTTTATTAAGTAACTAAAAAGAAATATCTAAGCCAGAATTTTAAAATGTCTCTACTTTTTAACATTTTTTTCAAAAAAGACTTTATTAAATTTGTTACAATATTGTGTCTGCTTTATGTTTTGGATTTTTTGGCTTGAGACAGGTGGGATCCTAGCCCCCTGACCAGTGATTAAATTTGCATGCCCTGAATTGGAAGGCCAAGTCCCAAGCACTGGACTGCCAGAGAAGTCTCTCAACTAGACTTTTAAGATACATTCAGTGGCCAAAGGTACATGAAAAGATATTCAACCTACAGTTTGAAATCAGGGAGCATGACACCTCCAACTTTATTCTTCCTTAAAACTGCACTGGCTATTCAGGATCTTTTGTGTTCCCATGCAAATTTTAGAAGTATTTATACCAGTTCTGTGAGAAATGCCAATGGTGTTTTAATAGAGATTGCATTAAATCTGTATATTGCTTCGGGTAGTAAGGACATTTTAACAATATTCTCCCAGTCCGTGTGCACAGTATAGTTTAATTTAACACCTACTAAGACGGAGAACAGAGAAGGCAATGGCACCCCACTCCAGTACTCTTGCCTGGAAAACCACTTGGATGGAGGAGCCTGGTAGGCTGCAGTCCATGGAGTCGCTAAGAGTCGGACACGACTGAGCAACTTCACTTTCACTTTTCACTTTCATGCATTGGAGAAGGAAATGGCAACCCACTCCAGTATTCTTGCCTGGAGAATCCCAGGGATGGGGGAGCCTGGTGGGCTGCCGTCCATGGGGTCACACAGAGTCGGACACGACTGAAGCGACTTAGCAGCAGCAGCAGCAAGACGGAGGAGCCTGGCAGGCTGCAGTCCATGGGGTCGTGAAGAGTTGGACACGACTGAGTGACTTCACTTTCACTTTTCACTTTCATGCATTGGAGAAGGAAATGGCAACCCACTCCAGTGTTCTTGCCTGGAGGATCCTAGGGGCGGCAGAGCCTGGTGGGCTCCCGTCTATGGAGTCGCACAGAGTCGACCACGACTGAATCGACTTAGCAGCAGCAGCAGCAAAGAGCTGTTTTATTCTATAAACTTCTGAGGCCCAAGACTATTTGCTTTAGTTTCTTTGTACACATAGTACCATGTAATGAGGAGAGTAAATGTAAGTAGCTTAACAATGACTGTTGTGTAAGAATTGTAAATCCTGGGTCTGGGAGTAACACTTCATTTACTGCTCCAATTTTTTATTTATCATAGACATGCTGTGGGTTGTTCTGTTTTTTAACACCCTAAAGGAATACTCAGGAAGACTTCCATGGTGGTCCAGTGGCCAAGAATCTGCCTCCCAGTGTAGGGGACAAGGCTTCAGTCCCTGCTTGGGGAACTAAGATCCCACGTGTCCTGGGCCAACTCAGCCTGCGCTCTGGAGCCCACACACTATGACGAAGACCTGATGCAGCCAAACAAATAACAAATTTTTAAAAATAAATAAATAAAATAATGGAACACAGAGGGAGGAAATTTCTGGAACAACAGCATAAGAAGGACCACATACCTTTCCCCAACAGAACAATTGTAACTGGTGAAATTTATTTTTAACAAAGCAACCAATTAAAATCCCTGGAACTTTTCCTCAGGGCATATAGCAAATAGAAAAACACTTATGCAAGAAAATCTACCAAATCTCAGTAAAAACAGCCAGACTCTGCATTTGAGCTACAACCCAGCTCAGCAAGATGGAAATCGCTGCTAGAAGGTGCTGCCAAGGACTCCCTCCCCTCAGCTCCTAGTTCAGAGCAATGAAATCCTGCAGAGAACCCCAAAATACATGAAGCAAAAACTGGCAGAACTGAAGGGAGAAATCGACAGTTCAACCCCAGTAACTGGAGACTTCAACACCCCCATACTGGATGGAACAGTGGTCAATATACACAATAGCTATGCAGAAACTCAACAAGGAAACCAAAGATAAAAACACTGTAAACCAAGTAGACACAACACATCTACGGAACTCTGTACCCAGCAACTCCAGAACACATTTCCTCCCCCACCCACGTGGACATTGATCTAGGATGAACCCAATTTGTTGTTGTTCAGTCACTAAGTCACGTCTGACTCTTTGCAACCCCATGATGGCAGCACACCAGGCCTCCCTGTCCTCCTCTGTTTCTTGGAGTTTGAACCTGATCATAGGACGCAAAACAATCTCCCCTACATTCAAAGGACTGAAGTCATATCATGGATGTTCTCTGACCATACTGGAATGAAATTAGAAGTGAATAAGAGAAACTTGGGAAATTCACAAATACATGAACAAAACACTCTTTGGGGTGATTAAAATGTTCAAAAATTGATGGTGGTGATAGGTCAACTCTGCAAATTTCACAGTGAAAGCCACTAAACTGTATACTTTAGATAGATAAACTATGCAGTATGTGAACTAGATCTCAAAAAGTCTGCTCATAAGAAAAAGGGGCTTCCCTGGTGATCCAGTGGTTGAGAATCCATCTTGAAATGCAGGGGATGCCGGTTCGATCCCTGGTTGGAGAACTAAGATTCCACATGCCACGGAGCAGCTAAGCCCACGTGCCACAACTACTGAAGCCCGAGGGCTCCGGAGCCCACGTGCCTCAACTAAAGAGTCCGTGCGCCACAACGTAAAATTGTGCATTAACAACACAGGTCCAAGTGCCACAACGGAGACCAGATGCAGCCAGATAAATAACATAAATAAACAGCAAGAAAAGAACATATGCTTCAGTACACACTAACACACCCAATACCTACAGCAATTTAAATAAATATGTGGAAAGGACCTCTTATAAAATAAAACGTTGGAAATATTCATTTGCTTGAAAATATTCTTTTTAGTTAGCAAGCTCCTTTGTGCATTCGAAAGAATTCTATTCACATAACGTGTCATAACATTTCTCTGACCTGTGTGTGTGTCCTGAATGTTCCAAGGCACTTTGTTCAGATTAAATAAATATTAAATATGACTCATTCGCATTCGAGTTCATTTCATTTAAACCTTTCAATGACCTTTTCCCATAGCAGGATAACAAAACAGCCTTTAGAATTGTTTGCAATTCAGAGGCAGAGCCCCGATACCTTGAAAAGAATGAAGAAATTATTCTGAAGTTACATAAGCAAGACTTTCTCTACATCGGAAAAATAATCTCTGAGCCTGTTTCTATTTAGTTATGGTGGTAATAACACAGCAGATTAAAGCATCATTTTTGCATTTTCTCCTATCAGTGTTTTGAAGATAATCATAAAATTTAAGCAGAAATCTATGCACAAATAAAATCTAAACAGCAATGTCTAATCTCTTCCAGAAAAGCACTCAATTCATACCAAGTTGTTCCCATTTAAAACCCTTTAAAAGATCAGTCACAACAGGCAAAAAGTGGGAACCAGGTCACAGTGGCCATTTACTGAACACTTTTCTCTGGCCAGGCACTAGGCTCAGCATTTTTCACGCATTATCTCATTTAATCCTCAGGGCATCTTCACAAAGGATGTATCACTAATACTCCTATTTCCCGGAAGAAAAGTCAGAGGTAAATAGGCGTGTCCAAGCCCAATACTTTCCCCAGGATCAAACGCCAGTCTCTGCAGGGCAGCAGCCCATCCCTGCACAGCTGAATCATGTACTTCTGTGCGTGCGTGCCAAGTAACTTCAGTTATGTCTGACTCTGTGCAGCCCTGTGGACTATAGCCTGCCAGGCTGCTTTGACCAGGGGATTCTCCAGGCAAGAATACTGGAATGGGTTGCCCTGCCCTCCTCCAGGGGATCTTCCTGACCCAGGGATCAAACCTGCGTCTCCTGCATTGGCAGGCAAGTTCTTTACCACCAGTGCCACCTGGGAAGCCGGAACTAGTTCTGTACTGATTGGTAAGTAGCCACTTGCCAAGCCCTCTCTTATCCTTTGTGCTCCTGGTGGAGTCCCATACCAAGGTCATAGGTGCGAGGCCTTGTACCAAGGCCACAGAAGCGGAGCCCAGAACCAAGGTCATCTCCAGAACTGACCAAGCCCCGTCGTAACTGTTGCCAAAAGCCCCTCTGATCCTTACCGGCCAGCTTCCTGACCCCAAGTCAGGCAAACAAATGCACCCTGGGGCTCACCCTATAGTACCCTAACCAATCACCTAATGCCACCCTTCCAGCAGGAATTTTTTGTGTCTTGAGGCTATAAAAATTCACTACTAAGCCATGGAAAGCGTCAGCTCTCCCTTGAGCCGCTGTCCTAACAGTGTCCAGTCAACTATCCCTGGCCCATCCGGAGGTCGGTCCACTTTGCTGAAGCGCCCTCATTATCTCTGCTCTTTGTGCTTAATAAACACATTTCTTTCTATAGTACTCTGTGTCTGGAAATTCTTTCCAAACCCCGCTCAGATTGCCACCACACTCGTGGTCCCTGTTCCCACTGTCCCAGCCACCCTGGCACCTTCCCGGGACCTTGCCGACTTCCCACAACTGAACACTAATGACATGACCTTGACTCCATCTCTACCTTCTGACGGGTTGTCTCCATGCCCCTGCCTTGGGAGCCACTGAGTATTTTAGTATTACCCCTGGCTGTCCATCTTCAGAGTATGAGTCCCTTGCACACACTTTCTCCAGAATCTTGGGAGGACACAGCTGATGACGGAGCCAACACTGCCTTCAGTCAGGTCTGCTTCCTCTGCACGTGGTCTTCCTCAGAGTCCGCCACGCTCATGGCTACAGGAGCAGGAGCCCAGCTCTCGTCACCACTCAACACAGACCCAGGGGCCCTGCAGTGCAGGAGCACCCCTCCTGCTTCAGACCTGCACAAGCCCAGCCAAGTTAGGAGAGGAAATCAGAAAGAAGGTACCAGAGGGCTTGCCTGGTGGCATAGTGGTAAAGAATCCAGCTGCAAATGCAGCGGACACAGGTTTGATCCTTGGTCCGGGAAGATCCCGCATGCCTCAGAGCAACTAAGCCCATGTGCCACAACTACTGAGCCCGGGAAGCCACAATTACTGAGCCCAGGTGCTGCAGCTACTGAATCCTGAGCACCCTAGAGCCCGTGCTCCACAACGAGAGAAGCCTGCACATTGCAACTAGAGAGGTGGGCCCCGATCCCTGTAATGAGAGAAAGTCCATGCAGCCACGAAGACCCAGCACAGCCAAAACTAAACCAATTCAATTATTTTTTTTAATAAAAGAAGAAGAAAGAAAGAAGGCGCCAGAAAAACCACTCCCCACTAAGGGGTCTCCTAAACAACTGTTCTCAGACCCTGTCCCAGATGCCCTAGAAACTGAAATTTCTCTCCGCATTAGCCTTGAGCCCCTCGTCTGCACTGTGGGACTCTGCAGGGTTGCTGCGTGTCATCCCATTCGCCAGAGCTCTGTGTCTCTGCTCCAGGAACACCGCGGAACCAGGCCTGTCTGGGGTGTCACTGTCCGACACCAACCCTGGAGAAGCAACAATCCCGCGGATTCCCACAACACCAGCGGAGTTGACACAGGACCACGATGGCTGTGTGCACGTCCTTATTTAACTGAGCAGAAGCGCCGCGGTAAATCAGCCCGTTGTCTTTGATCTTGGAAAAGCATTTGAAGATTAATTTAAACATCAAAGGTAGATCACATGAACAGAATGCCTTCCAACTTCTGCCAACTATTATATGATTCTTTAAAAAAAAATTAAAAAATTGAATCAGGTGTTTCAACTGAATTCACATCTAGGATTAACTCGCCTTCCCTTCCTCAAATTCTTTAAATCTCTGTTAGAAAACTCTAAGCTCTTTAAACCTTTAAATCAAAACAGTGTTGACTTTTAAACACCTGAAGCTAAATTAAGCTCTGAAGAATTTAGAAAAACCTCTGGCAGCACATAGCTTATGCTTAGCCGTCATTGGATCTTCCAAGTGTTTCATTAAATTATCAATTTGCTTTTTCTCCAGAGCCTTTGTAATACATTTACTGGATAAAAGCCTAAAATCTGAAATCAGATTTATAGAAGCTTGTACACAATTCTAACAAATATACAAACACACAGAGAAGCCCATGTGGTGCTCAAATTCTTAGCTCATGGTTTTTATGAAAACTTTTGGCCTTGATTCCACTGTATTTGTATGCACATTTAATTTTCTTAAATGTATTCTATAACTGGGCACACATTCAAGGATAGACAATAAATACTGCTTTAACTTTAGTTTCAATCATCTTGAGCAAAATAAGATTATGAAATAATTTCGAAGAATTTAATGTTTCTTTCCTCAGATAATCTCTTTGGGATGATGAGATTATTTAATCTTGCATTTTAATCTCCTTTTAGTCTTAGGTATCTGAATTAAATTATTTCTTTGAAAACACAGAAATTATTCCATTGTTCTGTTCTCAAAGGCAGGACTGCATTAAGTATCTCTCTGTATCCATATTTCTAAAATGGTGCCTGCTTTACAGCAGGCGCTCAATAACTAAGTGTGTATAACATGAACAGTTTTAAAGGACTGGTCTTTGGAGGAAGGAAATAAGCTCATCCAACAAAAACTGTATAATGAAAGCATGTTAAAGCACTTTTCTGATGCAAATGTGAGAAACTACATCTTTAGTAGGAAGTATTTAAATATGAAGCACATGACAACTTACCTAGCTTACCTATTTGGTGTATATTCAGTTTTTTTAATATTGGATATACTGCACTAACCTATTCCCTGGGGGCTCAGATGATAAAGAACCTGCCTGCAAAGCAGGAGACCCAGATTCAATCCCGAGGTCAGGAAGATCCCCTGGAGAAGGGCATGGCAACCCACTCCAGCATTCTTGCCTGGAGAATCCCATGGACAGAGGAGCCTGGGGTGCTACAGTCCATGGGGTCGCCAAGAGTCAGACATGACTGAAGCGACTTAGCAGGCATGCACGCATACTGCCTCAACCTTCAACATTTTCAAACTTCAAGCCAAAACCAGTAAGTGGAGATGGAAAACCTAGGAGCACAGCACTGATTGTAGTATGGATCTGAGCTGGTCGAAAAGGAGACCACATCTTGCGAAATGAAATGAAAATCCCCAGGAAACAATACAATGTTGGTTTTTCAAAGTGAAGTTTGTTTTTACACAGTCTGGCTTTTGTGTTTTAATGTTTATCCAAGTAAAGTCTATGCACACGCAACCCGATCTGAGAAAGGCATGGTGGTTTCTTCCACCAGCAGAACTTTCAGGAGCCTAGGCCAGACACTGAACATCTTGTTCTGAGATCCTGGAAAAAGCCTTGCTCCCTGGGGGCCACAGCACACACAGGCGGCGGTGTGCCCTGCAGTGTCCGGCTGCCATGGCTGAGCGTGCACTGAGGGAGTACTTTCAAAAGCAGCTATTTGTTGTCAATTATGGCATGAAATTGATGATGATCGCTGAAGGTCTAATTTATTCATTAAAATATGAGATGGGTCAATTACTGTCCTTCCATTTCACATTGCTGGGCTCAGGTCCTGTAAGGAGAGGAGGTGCCTTTCGTTTCACTCAGATAATTTCTTGGTCATCTAGATTTCTTAGGAGGGCACGGCCACCCTAAGAAGGTGCAGGGCTCACTGCTGCAGAGAAGCTTTACAGGGATGGGCGTCAGCCCCAAGAGGATGATGACACTCATGCCATGTCCTTCAGTGGGGCGCCAGGGCCTCCACCCCGAGCTGGCCCCCTGGCAAGGGCTCACCTGCAAGAGCAGCATTTCCCAAAGTGCATTCTGACTTCGCCCTGTGCTCTCTAAAAAGAGTCACTTGGTCCAGTCATTTGAAAACAGCCCCCGGGGGCTCTAGAACTGAAGGATCTGAAGAGCCAGCAATAAAGGAACTGGTTTCCTTTGTTCCACAGAGAGTGTTCGACATGCCTTTTATATCCTAACACTCCTCAACATCCCACAGAACTCCCTTTCAGAAATATAAGAAGTATCTAAGAGGCTGCAGAAAGAACACATTGGGGCCTTTAATGGGGAAAAACATCACATCTTGATTTTCACTCATCACCAATTAAAATTTGTCATTTCCTTCCATGCAGGCAGCCCACCAAAGTGAGGGGTACCAGCACCTTTGCCGCCAAAAGAAGTCTTTATGACTCCATAAACTGTTGCCTCACCAGGCTCCTCTGTCCACGGGATTCTCCAGGCAAGAATACTGGACTGGGTTGCCGTGCCCTCCTCCAGGGGATCTTCCCAACCCAGGGATCGAATCCAGGTCTCCAGCATTGCAGGCAGATTCTTTACTACCTGAGCCAGCAGGGAAGCCAGAGAAGATAAGCCTGGCAGTAAACACAGTTATTGCATGGATTTTACCCACTGGAAAAAGGGAAGAGCCTGCCTCACCCCAAAGTAATGGTTTTCGTTTTGAAAACGAATATTGTAAATCACTGATGTCTGGTCTTCCAGCACAGAGAAGGTGAATTAGAATCACGCTGAAGTCAGAACTTGAGAGTTCCTCGAAGTTCCCAGATTTTAGAGTATCACACCTGAGACTGGCTCTTAGTTCAACCCTCCAGCCGCCTGCGAGGGTCTCAGTTCAGTCCCCGCAGAGCAGGGACGCCAAACAAGTGAACCAGCCCGTCAGCTTCAATGCTAGCCCTGAACCCAGCAATCTGATCCGTTAGCTCCTATGATGTCTTCACTAGTAGGAACATGCAGACTAACTTCTCTCATCTTAGCTGACCTGCACACACACGCTTCCCGGAGCTGGAATATTGCACCCACCCCATTCTGAACTTCAGCCCATATGTCATGTCAGCAACATTTCCACTCTACATGAGATTTTGTTATTTTTTAAAAAATTATCCTCTGAGGAGCTTAAGGGAGGGGAAGATTGCAAAGACCATTGGATTCAGAGTCCAGAGAAACAGGATCCAAACTATGGGTTTCCATTGAACTCTGTACCTTTGAACAAATGACTTAACTTCTAAGAGCCTATTTCTTCATTTATAAAACAGGGGTGATGAAAGCAACAATACTGGATTAAATGGGAGAAGGTGGATAACTTACTGGCATATAATAAATAGATTCCCAAGTGGCTCAGTGATGAAGAATCTGCCTCCCAACGCAGGAGACATGGGTTTGATCCCTGTATCAGGAAGATCCCCTGGAGGAGGGCATGGCAACTCACTTTGGAACTCTTGCCTGGGAAATCCCACAGACAGAGGAGCCTGGAGGGCTACAGTCCATTCCATAGGGTCACAAAAGAGTCAGATATGACTTAGTGATTAAACAACAGCAAAAACATAATAAATAAGTAAATTGCAAGAGTGTTTTCTAGTAAGAAGCTCTCCTTTCCCTATTTATTTTCATTACTGAAACAAGTTTCAATGTCGTGTATATTTGCTGAAAATTGAAAGTATCTCAACCTAAAATTTTAAAGTTATACACATCAGGAACCAACTCCACTGTTCTTCAGAAAAAAAAACTGAGACCCACAGATGGTGGCTGAGGTCCCACAGCCAGTTTACACCCCTTTACTCAGCATCACTCACACCATAGTCTTAAAGGGACTTTCATCTTGATTTATTTATCATTTATCTTGCTAGGTTATCACAGACACCTCAAGTACAAAAGGACATGCTTTCACAGTATAATTACTCAACTTAGAGGGAATTTTTTATTTTTTTTTAATGAAAGTAGCATTTGAAAAACCCTAGTTTCATACTCCTTGTCATTTGGTATATTTCATTTTCCCCTAATTATATGTACTTAGTGACTTAGAGCAAAATAATTCCCCTAACAAATAGGCCTTTTGCTCTAACTATATCTGTATGAGAATAGAATAAAAAGAAAAGTTCTCGTGGTTTATTCTATTATTATCAAGTGCTAATTGAGAAGGATATAATTTGCCTATTTTAGAAGGCTGTTAAATGAATTAGCTAATGATCAAGTACATTTGATCTTAAAAACTAAATAATATTAACAGGAAGGAGAAAGCATGTCACCCTTCTCCATTTCAAATACCATCAACCGAAGAGGAGGCTAACAGAGAGTGACCTGAGGACCGTGTGTTAGAAACAGGAGTAACAGTAGGGTCACAAGAGGCTCCTAATGTCTGTATGCTCTTTGCTTAGAGAAATTATGCTGAGGGCTAAATCAGTGGCTCATATGCGGTGAGCAGTCAAGGACTGGAGCTTCCCTGGTGGCTCAGTGGTTAAAGAATCTGCCTGACAATGCAGGAGGCACGGGTTTGATCCCTGGTCCAGGAAGATCCCATGTGCAACGGAGCAACCAAGCCCGTGGGCCACAACTATTGAGCCTGTGCCCTAGAGCCCAGGAGCCGCATCTACCGAGTCCTCTCACCACACGTGCTGGAGCCTGTGCGCATCGCAACCAGAGAGCAGCCCCGACTTGCCGTGACTAGAGAGAAGCCTGAGCACAGCAGGGAAGACCCAGCCCAGCCAAGTAAACGAACAAAAAACAGCCCATGACTGAACTGCTTTACTTTACGTCAGAATGTTGCTCTAGCTCTGTGCTGCTGTGTACGAACCACGCCAAAACTAGGCAGTGTCTCCCTGACCCACAGGACATGAGGCGATGGGGCTGGGGGTTCCTGTCCAAGATGGTGCCTTAGTGTTCCTCTCTCCTCTCTCTCTCTCTCTCCCTCCCTCCCTTCCTCCCTCTGTCTCTCCCACTCTCTCTAACACACACAGCCTCCAGAGTCTCTCCACACCCCGTGGACCATCACAGCCCGACAGTCTCAGGGCAATCAGATTTCTGGCATGTTGGTCAAGGGCTCCAAGAGTTCCAGGGTCCATGCTCCCGTAGACCTGGGCTCAGAAGCTGGCTTGGCATCCTTTGTCATATACTTTAAGTTAAAGTGATCACAGAGCCCACCCAGGTCTCAGGAGACATAGACTCTCTCACAGTCAGAGCCCTTGTGGCCATACTAAATCCACCACAAATCTTTAAGGCAGTGGTTCTCAACCAAAGTGATTTTGTCTCCTAAGTGGTCATGTATGGATGTGAAAGTTGGACCATAAAGAAAGCTGAGCACCAAAGAATTGATGCTTGTGAACTGTGGTGCTGGGGAATACTCTTGAGAGTCCCTTGGACTGCAAGGAGATCCAACCAGACCATCCTAAAGGAAATCAGTCCTGAATATTCATTGGAAGGACTGATGCTGAAACTGAAGCTCCAATAATTTTGCCACCTGATGGGAAGAACTGACTCATTTGAAAAGACTGAAGGCAGGAGGAGAAGGGGGTGACAGAGGATGAGATGGTTGGATGGCATAACCAACTCAATGGACACGAGTTTGAGTAAATTCTGGGAGATGGTGAAAGACAGGGAAGGCTGACATGTTGCAGTCCATGAGGTTGGAAAGAGTCAGACACAACTTAAGTGACTGAATCACAAGGGATAAACAGTGATGTCTGGAGATATTTCTGGTTATCACATCAGGGCAGGTGAACACTAGTGGTTTCTAGTGGACAGAGGCCAGGAAGGTTCCTGGACACCCAGAAACCCACAAGGACCATCTCCCAAAACCAAGAATCATCTGGCCCTGAATGGCAGTGGTGCCAAGATTGAGAAGTGTAGCTTTCAAGTGTTTTTTCACAGTAAATGAGGAGTGATTGTTAAACCCCTCTCTCCCCAGATGCTCCTACAGGTTGGGTTTCAGAACAAAGACAGAATTCATCCCTGAGGCCACATTATTCAGTCATTTTAATTCAAGAGGAACACTGAACCTCTGGTGCATGCTCCATGAAGTGGGCAAACCAGAGGTGGATAAGACGTGGTGCCTGACCTCCGGAGAGGCATAACCCAGAGGTGGGGAAGTGGGGAGAGCAGCAGGACAGGGGTGTACATCATTATCTGATTCAAAGAGGATGAAAGAGACAAGGTCATAGATCATAAACAGTTTTTCCTATCTCCAGGATTCACTGTCTCCTCTGTTTCCAACCCCTAGACGCTCAGCAGTAGATCAGTCAACATCTGTTGAGTGAATAAATGGAACTGAGCTCCTATATAAGGGTTGGGATTTGAGAAAATGTCTACAGCGGCTTCTTGTTGGAAAGGGCAAGGGCCCTTGCTGCCACCTCATCCAGGGTGGTTTCCAAGGTGCCCCATGACCTGTCTTGGTGTCCCCTAAAGGCAGAAGCAAAACTGTTTAGGGCCTGGCAGATAAAAGAGGTACAAAGGAGAGCTTGGGTTCTCAAGGGGATGCTGGGACAGAGGTCGGGGACCCCTGCTATAAGGTCCCCCCATTTCCTTGGACTCTGGTCTGTGTGATTCTTGGTTATTTCTCCACAGTGGTGAGCTGTTCAACTCTCATAAAAGGGCAGCTAGGAAGGGAGGAGGAACAGAAGGAAGATTAGAGGGGAAGAAGACAGAGACCAGGGCTCCAGGAGAGCATCCACAGTGGGCTCCCCACGTTGGATAGAAGCAGCCTCAGATCAGAAGGGAGGGGACTTCCCTGGCAGCCCAGTGGTTAAGGATCCGCCTTGCAATTCAGAGGACATGGGTTGGATGCCCGGGCAGGATCCCACATGCCACAGAGCAACTAAGCCCACCCACCACCGCCAAAGACCCTGTGTGCGCAAGGAAAGGTCCCACAGGACGCAACGAAGACCTCACGTGCCACAACTATGACCAGACATAGCCAAGTAAAGACATAATTGTCAGTGATCCTCTGAAGATGGTGGAGGAATAGGACGGGGAGAACACTTTCTCCCCCACAAATTCATCAAAAGAACATTTAAAGGCCGAGTAAATTCCACAAAACAACTTCTGAATGCCAGCAGAGGACATCAGGCACCCAGAAAAGCAACCCATTGTCTTCGAAAGGAGGTAGGAAAAATATAAAAGACAAAAAAAGAGACAAAAGAGGGAGGGACGGAGCTCTGTTCCGGGAAGGGAGTCTGAAAAAGAGAGAAGTTTCCAAACACCAGGAAACATTCTCACTGCCGAATCTGTGCCAAGCCTTGGAAGCACAGAGGGCAACATAACAGGGAGGAAAAATAAATAAACAATTAAAACCCGCAGATTACAAGCCCTACAGTAACTCCCCCAGTGGAGAAGCAGCTCAGACGCCTACACACACCACTAGCAAGCGGGGGCTGGGCAGGGAGGCGCAGCGTGGGCTGCATCGCTTAGAGTAAGGATCTGGCCTGAATACCCCGAGCGCTATCTGAGCAAAATAATTTGGGTTAGCAAACCAGACTGTGGGATATCTACCATGCGAAAAGCCAGCCCTAACCTAAGACACCGCCAGGCCCGAGCACGGAACAAAGGACTGAACAGAGATAGCTAGCTGCAGACCATCCCCCTCCGGTGACAAGCAGCCAGAGCCGGAAGGGGACAATCGCAGCCCCAGATCAGATCAGTCGCTCAGTCGTGTCCGACTCTTTGCGACCCCATGAATCGCAGCACACCAGGCCTCCCTGTCCATCACCAACTCCTGGAGTTCACTCAGACTCAGAGAGAGATTATCCACAAAACTGTAAGCAGGCTTCTTTGCTAACTAAAACTTCTTGGGGTTCTGGACGGTCAACATCTGCCTGAGAAGGTGCACTGGTTGTACACCTAGATAACTGAACGGCAGGGAGGCGATAAGTTGCAGCAACTGCGCTCGCCAAACACCTCATCACCTGAGCTGCTCGGACCTGGGAAGGGCACAAAACTCAGGCCCAACCGAGTCTGCGCCTCTGAGGACTATCCGAGTGCCTGAACCTGAGCGGCTTGGACCGGGGAGGTGCAAGCAGCCCAGGGCCGGCCATGGATGGTTCCTGGTGGAGCAACCTACAGCCTGAGCAGTGTGGGCAGGGAGGCTACACTTGCAGTGAGCAGGGGCAGGCCCAGTTGGCTGAGGCACTGCAAGCACATGCCAGTGGTATTTGTTTGCAGCGTCCCTCCCTCCCCACAGCGCGACTGAACAAGTGAGCCTTAAAAAAAAAAAAAAAAAAGTGACCACCACCGCCCTCTTTGTGTCAGGGCAGAAATCAGACACTGAAGAGACCAGCAAACAGAAGAAGCTATAACAGAGGGAACGGCCTTGGAAGCTACAGGCAATAGATTAAAACCCTTTGGTTAGTACCGACTACACAGGAAGGGGCCTATAGATCTTGAGAAATATAAGCCGGACCAAGGAACTAGCCGAAAATGAATTGACCCCACAATGCCCACACCACCACCAAAGAAAGTCCTAGATATATTTTTACTATCATTCTTTCTTTCTTTTTTTTTAATTTTTTTTAATTTTAAGTCCTCTATTACTCCTTTAATTTTCACATTTATAACCTACTATTACTTTGCAAAAAAAAAAAAAGACCCTATTTTTTTTTAAAGGCAAACTTCATATATATATTTTTTATAATTTTTGTGACCTTCTTTTTTTCTTCTTCTTCTTTTCTTTAACACTGTATTTTTGAAATTCCAAACTGTACTCTAGATTTTTAACTTTTGCTTTTTGGTATTTGTTATCAATTTTGTACCTATATTTTCTTTATAATTTTTGACTTTTTTTTTCTTTTTCTCTCTTTCTTTTCCATCTTCTTTTCTTTAACATTGTATTTTTGAAATTCCAAACTCTACTCTAGATTTTTAACTTTTGCTTTTTGGTATTTGTTATCAATTTTGTACCTATATTTTCTTTATAATTTTTGACTTTTTTTTTCTTTTTCTCTCTTTCTTTTCCATCTTCTTTTCTTTAACATTGTATTTTTGAAATTCCAAACTCTACTCTAGATTTTTAATTTTTGCTTTTATGCATTTGTTACCAATTTTGTACCTTTAAGAACCCAATCTTCAGGACCCGTTTTTTACTAAGGAGTGAGATTACTGGCTTGACTGCTCTCTCCCCCTTTGGACTCTCCTTTTTCTCCACCAGGTCGCCTGTGTCTCCTCCCTAACCCCTCTCTACTCTACCCAACTCTGTGAATTTCTGTGTGTTCCAGATGGTGGAGAACACTTAGGGAACTGATTACTGGCTGGATCTCTCTCCTTTTCATTCCCCCCTTTTATCCTCCTGGCCACCTCTGTCTCCTTCCTCCTTCTTCTCTTCTCTGTATAACTCCGTTAACATCTCTGAGTGGTCCAGTTGTGGAGTGCACATAAGGAAGTGATTACTGGCTAGCCCACTCTCTCCTCTATTGATTCCACCTCATCTCATTCAGGTCACCTCTAACTCCCTCCTCCCTCTTCTCTTCTCTTCTCTATGTAACGCTGTGAACCTCTCTGGGTGACCCTCATGGTGGAGAAACTTTTCATCTTTAACCTAGATGTTTTATCAATGGTGCTGTATAGAAGGAGAAGTTTTGAAACTACTCTAAAAATAAGACCAATAAAAAAATAAAATAAAAATAAGACCGATAACTGGAAGCAGGAGGCTTAAGTCCAAACCCTGACTCCAGGGAACATTAATTGACAGGAGCTCATCAAATGCCTCCATACCTACACTGACACCAAGCACCACACAAGGGCCAACAAGTTCCAGGGCAAGACATACCAAGCAAATTCTCCAGCAACACAGGAACACAGCCCTGAGCTCCAAGATACAGGCTGCCCAAAGTCAACCCAATACCATAGACATCTCATAACTCATTACTGGACACTTCATTGCACTCCAGAGAGAAGAAATACAGCTCCACCCACCAGAACACCGACACAAGCTTCCCTAACCAGGAAACCTTGACAAGCCACCTGTACAACCCCACCCACAGCAAGGAAATGCCACAATAAAGAGAACTCCACAAACTGCCAGAATACAGAAAGGACACCCCAAACTCAGCAATTTAAACAAGATGAAGAGACAGAGGAATACCCAGCAGATAAAGGAACAGGATAAATGCCCACCAAACCAAACAAGAGGAAGAGATAGGGAATCTACCTGATAAAGAATTCCGAATAATGATAGTGAAATTGATCCAAAATCTTGAAATCAAAATGGAATCACAGATAAATAGCCTGGAGACAAGGATTGAGAAGATGCAAGAAAGGTTTAACAAGGACCTAGAAGAAATAAAAGAGAGTCAATATATAATGGATAATGCAATAAATGAGATCAAAAACACTCTGGGGGCAACAAATAGTAGAGTAACAGAGGCAGAAGATAGGATTAGTGAATTAGAAGATAGAATGGTAGAAATAAATGAAACAGAGAGGAAAAAAGAAAAACGAATTAAAAGAAATGAGGACAATCTCAGAGACCTCCAGGACAATACTAAACACTACAACATTTGAATCATAGGGGTCCCAGAAGAAGACGACGAAAAGAAAGACCATGAGAAAATACTTGAGGAGATAATAGTTGAAAACTTCCCTAAAATGGGGAAGGAAACAATCACTCAAGTCCAAGAAACCCAGAGAGTCCCAAACAGGATAAACCCAAGGCAAAACACCCCAAGACACATATTAATCAAATTAACAAAGATCAAACACAAAGAACAAATATTAAAAGCAGCAAGGGAAAAACAACCAATAACACACAAGGGAATTCCCATAAGGATAACAGCTGATCTTTCAATAGAAACTCTTCAAGCCAGGAGGGAATGGCAAGACATACTTAAAGTGATAAAAGAAAATAACCTACAGCCCAGATTACTGTACCCAAAAAGGATCTCATTCAAATATGAAGGAGAAATCAAAAGCTTTACAGACAAGCAAAAGCTGAGAGAATTCAGCACCACCAAACCAGCTCTCCAACAAATGCTAAAGGGTATTCTCTAAACAGGAAACACAAAAAGGGTGTATAAATTCAAACCCAAAACAATAAAGTAAATGGCAACGGGATCATACTTATCAATAATTACCTTAAACGTAAATGGGTTGAATGCCCCAACCAAAAGACAAAGACTGGCTGAATGGATACAAAAACAAGACCCCTACATATGTTGTCTACAAGAGACCCACCTCAAAACAGGGGACACATACAGACTGAAAGTGAAGGGCTGGAAAAAGATTTTCCATGCAAATAGGGACCAAAAGAAAGCAGGAGTAGCAATACTCATATCAGATAAAATAGACTTTAAAACAAAGGCTGTGAAAAGAGACAAAGATGGTCACTACATAATGATCAAAGGATCAATCCAAGAAGAAGATATAACAATTATAAATATATATGCACCCAACATGGGAGCGCCGCAATATGTAAGACAAATGCTAACAAGTATGAAAGGAGAAATTAACAATAACACAATAATAGTGGGAGACTTTAATACCCCACTCACACCTATGGATAGATCAACTAAACAGAAAATTAACAAGGAAACACAAACTTTAAACGATACAATAGACCAGTTAGACCTAATTGATATCTATAGGACATTTCATCCCAAAACAATGAATTTCACCTTTTTCTCAAGCGCACACGGAACCTTCTCCAGGATAGATCACATCCTGGGCCATAAATCTAGCCTTGGTAAATTCAAAAAATAGAAATCATTCCAAGCATCTTTTCTGACCACAATGCAGTAAGATTAGATCTCAATTGCAGGAGAAAAACTATTAAAAATTCCAACATATGGAGGCTGAACAACACGCTGCTGAATAACCAACAAATCACAGAAGAAATCAAAAAAGAAATCAAAATTTGCATAGAAATGAATGAAAATGAAAACACAACAACCCAAAACCTATGGGACACTGTAAAAGCAGTCCTAAGGGGAAAGTTCATAGCAATACAGGCATACCTCAAGAAACAAGAAAAAAGTCAAATAAATAACCTAACTCTACACCTAAAGCAACCAGAAGAGGAAGAAATGAAGAACCCCAGGGTTAGTAGAAGGAAAGAAATCTTAAAAATTAGGGCAGAAATAAATGCAAAAGAAACAAAAGAGACCATAGCAAAAATCAACAAAGCCAAAAGCTGGTTCTTTGAAAGGATAAATAAAATTGACAAACCATTAGCCAGACTCATCAAAAAACAAAGGGAGAAA
Source organism: Bos indicus x Bos taurus (assembly GCF_003369695.1). NCBI lineage: Eukaryota > Metazoa > Chordata > Mammalia > Artiodactyla > Bovidae > Bos > Bos indicus x Bos taurus. The sequence goes on along the minus strand of NC_040099.1, from coordinate 4,553,572 downwards.
AATCAAATCAATAAAATTAGAAATGAAAATGGAGAGATCACAACAGACAACACAGAAATACAGAGGATCATAAGAGACTACTATCAGCAACTATATGCCAATAAAATGGACAACGAGGAAGAAATGGACAAATTCTTAGAAAAGTACAACTTTCCAAAACTGGACCAGGAAGAAATAGAAAATCTTAACAGACCCATCACAAGCATGGAAATTGAAACTGTAATCAGAAATCTTCCAGCAAACAAAAGCCCAGGACCAGACAGCTTCACAGCTGAATTCTACCAAAAATTTGGAGAAGAGTTAACACCTATTCTACTCAAACTCTTCCAGAAAATTGCAGAGGAAGGTAAACTTCCAAACTCATTCTATGAGGCCACCATCACCCTAATACCAAAACCTGACAAAGATCCCACAAAAAAAGAAAACTACAGGCCAATATCACTGATGAACATAGATGCAAAAATCCTTAACAAAATTCTAGCAATCAGAATCCAACAACACATTAAAAAGATCATACACCATAACCAAGTGGGCTTTATCCCAGGGATGCAAGGATTCTTCAATATCCGCAAATCAATCAATGTAATACACCACATTAACAAATTGAAAAATAAAAACCATGTGATCATCTCAATAGATGCAGAGAAAGCCTTTGACAAAATTCAATATCCATTTATGATAAAAAACTCTCCAGAAAGCAGGAATAGAAGGAACATACCTCAACATAATAAAAGCTATATATGACAAACCCACAGCAAACATTATCCTCAATGGTGAAAAATTGAAAGCATTTCCTCTAAAGTCAGGAACAAGACAAGGGTGCCCACTTTCACCATTACTATTCAACATAGTTTTGGAAGTTTTGGCCACAGCAATCAGAGCAGAAAAAGAAATAAAAGGAATCCAAATTGGAAAAGAAGTAAAACTCTCACTGTTTGCAGATGACATGATCCTCTACACAGAAAACCCTAAAGACTCCACCAGAAAATTACTAGAACTAATCGATGAATATAGTAAAGTTGCAGGATATAAAATCAACACACAGAAATCCCTTGCATTCCTATACACTAACAATGAGAAAACAGAAAGAGAAATTAAGGAAACAATTCCATTCACCATTGCGACGAAAAGAATAAAATACTTAGGAATATATCTACCTAAAGAAACTAAAGACCTATATATAGAAAACTATGAAACACTGGTGAAAGAAATCAAAGAGGACACTAATAGATGGAGAAATATACCATGTTCATGGATTGGAAGAATCAATATAGTGAAAATGAGTATACTACCCAAAGCAATTTATAGATTCAATGCAATCCCTATCAAGCTACCAACAGTATTCTTCACAGAGCTAAAACAAATAATTTCACAATTTGTATGGAAATACAAAAAACCTCAAATAGCCAAAGCTATCTTGAGAAAGAAGAATGGAACTGGAGGAATCAACCTACCTGACTTCAGGCTCTATTACAAAGCCACAGTCATCAAGACAGTATGGTACTGGCACAAAGACAGAAATATAGATCAATGGAACAAAATAGAAAGCTCAGAGATGAATCCTCGCACATATGGACACCTTATCTTTGACAAAGGAGGCAAGAATATACAATGGATTAAAGACAATCTCTTTAACAAGTGGTGCTGGGAAAACTGGCCAACCACTTGTAAAAGAATGAAACTAGAGCACTTTCTAACACCATACACAAAAATAAACTCAAAATGGATTAAAGATCTAAACGTAAGACCAGAAACTATAAAACTCCTAGAGGAGAACATAGGCAAAACACTCTCTGACATACATCACAGCAGGATCCTCTATGACCCACCTCCTAGAATATTGGAAATAAAAGCAAAAATAAACAAATGGGACCTAATTAAACTTAAAAGCTTCTGCACAACAAAGGAAATTATAAGCAAGGTGAAGACAGCCTTCAGAATGGGAGAAAATAATAACAAATGAAGCAACTGACAAACAACTAATCTCAAAAATATACAAACAACTCCTACAGCTCAACTCCAGAAAAATAAATGACCCAATCAAAAAATGGGCCAAAGAACCAAATAGAATTTCTCCAAAGAAGACATACAGATGGCTAACAAACACATGAAAAGATGCTCAACATCACTCATTATCAGAGAACTGCAAATCAAAACCACTATGAGGTACCATTTCACGCCAGTCAGAATGGCTGCAATCCAAAAGTCTACAAGCAATAAATGCTGGAGAGGGTGTGGAGAAAAGGGAATGCTCTTACACTGTTGGTGGGAATGCAAACTAGTACAGCCACTATGGAGAACAGTGTGGAGATTCCTTAAAAAACTGGAAATAGAACTGCCTTATGACCCAGCAATCCCACTGCTTGGCATACACACTGAGGAAACCAGAATTGAAAGAGACACGTGTACCCCAATGTTTATCGCAGCACTGTTTATAACAGCCAGGACATGGAAGCAACCTAGATGTCCATCAGCAGATGAATAGATAAGAAAGCAGTGGTACATATACACAATGGAGTATTACTCAGCAATTAAAAAGAACACATTTCAATCAGTTCTAATGAGGTGGATGAAACTGGAGCCTATTATACAGAGTGAAGTAAGCCAGAAGGAAAAACACCAATACAGTATACTAACATATATATATGGAATTTAGAAAGATGGTAACAATAACCGTGTATACGAGACAGCAAAAGAGACACAGATGTATAGAACAGTCTTATGGACTCTGTCGGAGAGGGAGAGGGTGGGATGATTTTGGAGAACGGCATTGAAATATGTATAATATCATATATGAAACAAGTCACCAGTCCAGGTTCAATGCACGATACTGGATGCTTGGGGCTGGTGCACTGGGATGACCCAGAGGGATGGTATGGGGAGGGAGGAGGGAGGAGGGTTCAGGATGGGGAACACATGTATACCTGTGGTGGATTCATTTCGATATATGGCAAAACCAATACAATATTGTAAAGTTTAAAAATTAAATTAAAAAAAAAAAGACATAATTGTCTTAAGTGCCCAGCACACTAAAAATAAAAATCAGAAGGGAGGCTGAGATGCTGAGGCCTCAAACAAGGGGCCTCAAAAGCCCAGCTTAAGCCGTTTGCTCTTGAGGGAGGACCAGCATCTTTCATCTGGCTTGGAGCAGATGCCACATGCCTGCTGCTGGGTGAATGGTTGACTCAGGGCAGGAAGCGGGGACCGATTTTTCAGTAAACAGGAAAGGACTGATTTTCCAATGAACCAGGAACCAGTATGGGGAAACTTTAATTCTTTTTTCTTAGGTTGGTTAAAATTTTCATCATAAAACATAAAACCATACAATTCCTAGGAGAAAATATAGGTAAGTATTCTGATAAGTATGTAGACAAGTGCATTTTAATTCTGACACAAAAGCTAGAGCCTATAAAGAAAAAGACCGAAAGCTTAAATACCTAAAACATATTTTCAAAAAAGTTAAAGTATAACCCCTTTGCATAAAATCCATATAGTCGAAATTCAAAATGCAAACTGGAAAAAGTTTACAGAAGATATTCTATACAAATGATCGATATGCTTAATGTATTTTTTAGATTAGAAATAAATAATATAGATGGCATCCTAAAAAATCATAGGTAAAGGAAAGAATAAACTAATTGTAAAAGAATTTCCAATGAATATATGAAAAAACATTCCTCACTAGTAAAAAGTACACACCAAAACCAATAAAATGCTATAATTATCTATCAAGTTAGCAAAAAAATATACAGAATACAAATTGTTAGATTTTTTTAAAGCAGTTTAGCAAAGGCATTAATCATATACAACAATTTTGGCCCTAAAATTCCACTTCTAAAAATTCATCCTAGGCAAATTATTGCATTATAAACAAAGAACATAGACAGGGGATATTTATCATGCTGTTTATAGAAAGACAATGCATAAGCAACCTAAATGTCCAACAATTAGCAATTAGTTGAGTAAATTATGAAAAACAGAAGGCATGGATTGCTATTTTTATTCATAATGATCACATTAATGTACAGCCACTGATAGGAAGAGATGTCTATGATCTATTAACTAAGAAGGGAAGAATACAGAAAAGTATTTATAACATGATCCAGTTTTGTTTCTGAATTGATGGTCAGAAAGAGAACTATAAAGCCTGGAATGTCTAGAAACAGGGGTTTTCTCTGATTGGTGGGTGGGATACTGAATGAATATTTTTGATTTATCTGAATTTTCTCCAATGAACATTAGTTGTGTAATTTAAGTGCCTAACAGAAAAAAAAAAATCTCAATTATAGTTTAAGAGTCCAGCAGATGCAATTAAAGATCCTAAGCACAGATGGAAAGCAGCCGGCAGATAAAAACATGTGAACATGTGACTATTACTGGGGTTTCCTATGTAGGAAAGTAAAAAACCTTTTCTCTTCTCCCAGGTTCTTAGCTGGGATCCTTGTGACAATAGACAGATGAACAAGAGAAAATAAGCTGGCATTTATTAGCATCTATCTTTCACATAAACATGGGAGAAACTCTGGGAAGAATAACTCAAATAGGTGGCTAGAACTTGGACTTCTTGACCATCTCAGCTAAATCAAAGAAAGGATGTGAGGGAGGGTGGCCAGAAAACTATGAGAAATGAGGGGGGGTTTGCTATGCAATTTAAGGCAGTGTCTCCAGCATGGACCAGAGTCTCTCAGGATTGAGAGACACCCTTCTCTTTCCCGGTGGGCTAGAGTCCATGGGGTCACAAAAAGTCAGATGTAACTGAGCAACTAACACTTCTGTTTCTAGTACAGAGTAGGAGACATCTTTACAAATGGAGATTTCCCTTATAAATACAAATCTTCTCTGTTATTGTTGTTCAGTCACTAAATCAGGTCCTATTCTTTTCAAACCCTTGGACTGCAGCAGGCCAGGCTCCCCTGTCCTTCACTATTTCCTGGAGTTTGCTCAGACTCATGTCATTTGAGCTGATGATGCCATCCAGGCATCTCATCCTCTGCTGCCCCCTTCTCTTCCCTTCAATCAAGAGTAGGGTGTGCACAGGGTCTTTGGTGGTTGGGTCTCCTAAACTTGATGAGCTTCCCTGGCCCCCTTAATCTTGCCTCAGGTGGTTTCCTGGATGCTCCTTCTTTGATTAGTAACTATTCAGATATGCAGATGACACCACCCTTATGGCACAAAGTGAAGAAGAACTAAAGAGCCTCTTGATGAAAGTGAAAGAGGAGAGTGAAAAAGTTGGCTTACAGCTCAACATTCAGAAAACTAAGATCATGGCATCTGGTCCCATCACTTCATGGCAAATAGATAGAGAAACAGTGGAAACAGTGGCTGACTTTATTTTTCTGGGCTCCAAAATCACTGCAGATGGTGACTGCAGCTATGAAATTAAAAGACACTTACTCCTTGGAAGGAAAGTTATGACCAACCTAGACAGCATATTAAAAAGCAGAGACGTACTTTGCCAACGAAGGTCTGTCTAGTCAAGGTTTTCCAGTGGTCATGTATGGATGTGAGAGTTGGACTATAAAGAAAGCTGAGAGCCGAAGAATTGATGCTTTTGAACTGTGGTGTTGGAGAAGACTCTTGAGAGTCCCTTGGACTGCAAGGAGATCCAACCAGTCCATCCTAAAGGAGATCAGTCCTGGGTGTTCATTGGAAGGACTGATGTTGAAGCTGAAACTCCAATACTTTGGCCACCTGATACAAAGAGCTGACTCATTGGAAAAGACCCTGATGCTGGGAAAGATTGAAGGGAGGAGGAGAAGGGAATGACAGAGGATGAGATGGTTGGATGGCATCACCGATTCAATGGACATGGTTTGGGTGGACTCTGGGAGTTGGTGATAGACAGAGAGGCTTGTCATGCTGTGGTTCATGGGGTCAGAAAGAGCCGGACACGACTGAGTGACTGAACTGAACTGATTCTGCCCTTTGGAACTCAGAAAAGGTCATGGAGGCTGGAGTCTCACATACGAAAAATGGGGAACAAAGAGGCCCCTGTGCCCAGGAGCACCCCCAGGGCCCTGTTTGGCATCAGAAGGGAGATCGGGAAATAGGAAAGCTCTTGCACGGGCTCCAAGGAGCCTCCCCTAGAACTGTATCTCTTTTTCTCTTTTACGTCTATTCAGTTAGAAAACCTGGAGAAGGCAATGGCACCCCACTCCAGTACTCTTGCCTGAAAAATCCCATGGATGGAGGAGCCTGGTGGGCTGCAGTCCATGGGGTCGCAAAGAGTCGGACATGACTGAGCGACTTCACTCTCACTTTTCACTTTCATGCATTGGAGAAGGAAATGGCAACCCACTCCAGTGTTCTTGCCTGGAGAATCCCAGGGACAGGGGAGCCTGGTGGGCTGTCGTCTATGGGGTCGCACAGAGTCGGACACAACTGAAGCAACTTAGCAACAGCAGCAGCAGTCAGAAAACCAGAGGAAAGCAATTTCCATTTCCGAGGATTAACCTGATAACCGGTCAACAGCAGGAACTGAGAACACTGAGCTCTGTGTAGTCTGTTTTCATATTAAATGAGCAAACTGAATTAAAAGTGCAATTTCACATTTAAAGGAGGCTTAAGCCCCTGGCATGATGCTAGTGAGGTGAGGCAGAGCAGGCAGGCCCCTCTTCAGTCCCTACCCTCCCATAGAACTAGAAAAATAAAGCCAGATGCCCTCTCAAAGGAGATGTTTTAACTCAAAGCCATGCCTAATAATAGGCCATGTTTTACTTTTTAAATACCATTGACCTGTGATCTTACGGGTACCAGGGATGCCAACCCCACTTAAAAGCATCAAACATTATAATGATGGGCCCAAGGAACTAAGGAAAATGAATATTAAAAAAAAAAAAAAGCTGACTTCCTGCAACCTGAAATGAAAATATATCTATTAAGCTCCTCGTGGATCAAAACAGTCAATCCTAAAAGAAATCAACCCTGAATATTCACTGAAAGGACTAATGCTGAAGCTCCAATAATTTGGACACCTGATACAAAGAGCTGACTCCTTGGAAAAGACCCTGATGCTGGGAAAGATTGAAGGCAGGAGGAGAAGAAACTGACAGAGGATAAGACGATTGCATGGCATCACCGACTCAATGGACGTGATTTTGAGCAAGCTCCGGGAGATGGTGAAGGACAGGGAAGTCTGCTGTGCTGCAGTCCATGTGGTCACAAAGAGTCGGACATGACTTAGCAACTGAACAACAACAAAAGCACTCATTTAAGGCATAGTTCCTGCCTTCAAGGAGCTTGCAGTTTTGTCAAACTTATGTAGTTTCAACAGGGAAAGTTGGAGAGATGAGGGAGGTGGGGAGAGAGAAATATCTAAAATCTATACCAGGTATCTGAACCTCCATTACCTCTCCAGTTCTCCAGATCTACCAAAGAACAAACAAACAAAAAGATTAAAAATTCCAACCCTCGTGGACTTCCCTGGTGATACAGTGGTTAAGAATCAGCCTGCCGATTCAGAGGACACAGGTTCGATCCCTGGTCCAGGAAGATTCCACACGCCGGGGGGGCAACGAAGCCCATGTGCCGCATCTATTGAGCCCATGTTCTGCAACTACTGAACTTGCCGCCTAGAGTCCATGAGCCATAACAAGAGAAGCCGCTGCGAAGAGAAGCCTGTGCGTGGCAACTATAGAGTAGCCCCTGCTCCACCGCAAGCAGAGAAAGCGCACTCACAGCAACAAAGACTCAGCCCAGCCAAATACATAAATAAAATATGTTTTAAAGTTCTAACCTTCTAAACTGAAGAACTGCCTTCCTGTGTATTTTATCTTTTCCTGTAAGGAACAACCTTCTACTAATATATTTTGCCCAACCAGGCAGGACAGTGAGTGTATTCAAAACGCGCACACACACACACACACACACACACACACACACACACACACAGACACATTCTCTAGGCAATATACAAAACTCCAAAAGAGAAATAAGCTATCTGGGCTTAATTTATGTTTTCTTAAATATTTTATTGATGTCCTGTGACTTGCTAAATGCAAATATATGAAGGTGCTCATAGAGGAGGAAATGTTTAGTCCCTAACAACTACGATTTCAGTCTATCATTTACTGCATTTGAATAAACAGAAAAGCCATCTAAACCTTTTGAATTTAATACATTTTAATGGCCTTTTTATATTCTTCCAAAGTGCCTTCATACGTACATAATATAATGAACTACCCACCTGATTCAAATGCTCTCACTGCCTAGTTAGATGTGGAATTTGAGGCAGCATGCCAGCTGAAGAAGAGTAATAGCAGCTGTTGTAAATCCAAATGAATTTTTATAGGAAATGATATGAACTTCACATTTGATAGTTAATTACACTGTTTACTGCACACCTGCAGACTGAGTTTCATGATCTGCCACCTTGATCAGAAATGGAATAAGACATACATGAATCAATCTGGGTGATAGAGGTTTGTCATCTGTATCTAGTTATTGGAAAATTAGTTCAATCGAAACATGGGGCTTCCTGGGTGCCTCAGTGGTTAAGAATCATCCTGCAAAGCAGGAGACACAGGTTAGATCCCTGAGTTGGGAAGATCCCCCTGGAGAAGGAAACTGCAACCCACTTCAGTACTCTTGCCTGGAAAATCACATAGACAGAGGAGCCTGGTGGGCTACAGTCCATGGGGTCACAAGAGTTGGACATGACTTAGTGACTAAACCAGCACCACCAAATAATAAGCTAAAAGGTGGGCTGAAATGGAGACATTCCTTAATCAAGCAGAACCAACTCCCCAGCAAGAGTGGCTGAAAGCCTCTGAATTCCCCATGCTACCTGGGAGGCTCGGAGAAGGCAATGGCACCCCACTCCAGTACTCTTGCCTGGGAAATCCCATGGATGGAGGAGCCTGGTGGGCTGCAGTCCATGGTGTCGCTAGGAGTCGGACACGACTGAGCGACTTCACTTTCACTTTTCATTTTCATGCATTGGAGAAGGAAATGGCAACCCACTCCAGTGATCTTGCCTGGAGAGTCCCAGGGACGGGGGAGCCTGGTGGGCTGCCATCTGTGGGGTCGCACAGAGTCGGATACCACTGATGCAACTTAGCAGCAGCAGAAGCAACAGAATATTGGAGAATGTCTAAAAGGGACCACAGCAACATTTCCTGAAAATGCACCTGACACTTCAGAGATAATTTTAAGAATGTGCTAAAACGTCACAGCCATCTCTCCAGTGGTTCAAGGACATCCTGAAAGAGGCCACAATCCAGGTTAAGGTCCACGTGAAAGCAGACGGTCACTTCTGAGGCTTGAGAATTCCCTCCACCATCATTCTGAGCGTGTACAGTGCAGAAACTCAAGAAAAACAGTGCTGATGGTCCAGAAAGGCATATTTTTGTATCTTCTGAATAATCCTCACAATAACCATGCAATGAGTGTTATTAAGCCCAGTTCAAAATTGTGGAAGCTGAGGCTGGGAGAGAGAGGATGCAACTTTGTCCAGGATGCACATCAGAAAATGCAGAAGACAGTCTTGACCCCAGAACCTGGGCTCAGGTGTCACCCTCCTCTCTCTGGCTCCCGTGATGAAGGAGCCAGATTTCAGTGATGTGAGAACAGCTGCTTTGTCCCTCTCCTGTTTGCCTATTTCTGTCCCCTCTACCCTTGTGCTCAGTTGCTGAGTCGTAGCCAACTCTTTGCGACCCCATGGACCGTAGCCTGCCAGGCTCCTCTGTCCATGGATTTCCCAGGCAAGAATACTGGAGTGGGTTGCCATTTCTGTCTGCAGGGGATCTTCCAGACCCAGGGCTGGAACCTGCATCTCTTGCATTAGTAGGCAGATTCTTTTCCACTTTGCCATCTGGGAAGCCCCCATACTACTTGATCTTAGCCAAAATGCCTCTAACCTTTAAAAAAAACCTAACTCTAGGCATGTGATCTCTAGACAATTGAAACTGCTAAATTACACTCTCCTGAATCCACACCATGCATTGTCTAAACTGTTGATTCTTTTCCTGGATAAAAAGAAAGCCAGCTCTCCACCTCCATAAGCAATCCTGCAGGCAGATCACTCAGGCAAGATCTCTCTCTGAAGAGACAGCTGGCCAGTCTGGAGCAGTGGAGAAGGAGGCAGAACCCACTCCCCTGCCTCCATGATTCACTGGGGTTCTTTTCCCTCCAATTTTCCCTTTAAAATTTATCCTGGCTGAGCAGAATCTTTGGAGTTGGTCTCTGGACATGAGTCCACCATCCTCCCAGATTGCTGGCTTTGCTGATTAAAAGAACTTATTTTCTACTGACACTTTTTCTCTCAGTATTGGTGTATGAGCAGTGAACAGCCAGCCAAACCTGGATTGGGTTACAAATCCAGATGATAAAATACTGGACCAGAGCATATGGGGACCTTAGATCTTTGAGCCCATTGAGGCTGAGACCATCTGTATCATAAGCCAGAGTCTCAGAACACCAGGGCCTTCCTGGTGGCTCAGACGGTAAAGAACCTGCCTGCAATGCAGGAGACGTGGGTTCGATCCCTGGGTCAGGAAGATCCTCTGCAGAAGGAAATCGCAAACCACTGTTGTATTCTCACAAGGGAAATCCCATGGACAGAGGAGCCTGGCAGGCTACAGTCCATGGGGTCACAGTGAGCACAACTGACCTCAAAGCACAGGGTTCCAGGGGCCTGCCCAGCTGGCAGGATTGCAGTGATGGGCATGGAATCTCATCCCCAGTGAAGTCTTCACAGAATCTCTTAATATCTGCCATCATTTAATACCACTGTTTAATCTCTGATCCATACATTTAAAAGGGAGCGGGAAGGAAGATACAGTTTCCTTTTTTTAATATTAGTAAGTTTGATATTAACAAGTTTTGGAGTGATTTTAGGTTCACAGCAAAATTGAGGAAAAAGCACAGAGAGGTCCCACGTACCACCTGGACCAATGTACATGCACACAGCCCCGCCACCAGCATCCTGCCCAGGGGGCACACTTGTCACAGTGGACCAGCCACGACCGACACAATACTATCACCCAAGTCTGTAGTTAGCATTAGGGCTCATTCTTTGTGTCACTGTTCTTTGGGTTTTAACAATATATAATGACAGATAAGGGCTTCCCTCATAGCTCGGTTGGTAAATCACCTGCCTGCAATGCAGAAGACCCGGGTTCTATCTCTGCATCGGGAAGATCCCCTGGAGAAGGAAATGACTACCCACTCCAGTATTCTTGCCTGGAGAATCCCATGGACAGAGGAGCCTAGCGGACTATAGTCCACGGGGTTGTAAAGAGCCGGACACGACTTAGTGACTAAACCACCACCAATGGCAGATAAACACTGAGTGTTTGGGAGCAAACAAAGACTGGATTACCAGTTATTTTGAACAAATAACCGACTCCATTATCCACATTTTATTTACACCTCCCCATCTCAGTCCAGAGATAACTGAAAGCAACTGTCCAGATTTTCTAATTCAACTTTTGTGAGTTCTGCTTTTACTTCCCAGTTTGGCACCCTCTGCAGCCTAAGTTTTCAGCGTGATTTTGACGCTTGCTCTTTCAGTGTGTGTCATGCAGGCCTACAACCTGATGATGAAACAAGCACACGAGTAATTTACAGGAGCCAGTTGCCAAGAGGCTGCATGAGTCAGGGCTGAGGTGTTGAAGGGCAGGGCTGGCTGATCACAGCCTGGTGATCCGGCAAGTTCAGAGGTGAAAGGGTGTGTGCATGTGCGTGTGAGCGTGTGCCTGAGTGTGCCGGGGCTGTGCATGGTTTGATTAGACTCCCTCCATCTGCAGGGACAAGAGACTCAAGTCTGCACTGGGATAGGATTTAGTAGAAAATATGCAGAGCAGTAAGGACCCACAGGTGGACAAGGAGGCCCCTGGGGGAAATGGATTCCGAATGCGTCACCCACCCTCGGCTTGTTTCCAGGTTACTGTGTGGTGTCTCCACTTCTAGGCTCCTCTGCCCACCTCCCTTTGACCAGATCGATCACCACCCATCCAGGGGCTCCTCAGCCTCAGGCTGGCCTGTGTCCTGCTGCACCAGGGAAGGGGAGATCACCATTCAAATGGGGATGATCCTGGAATGAAGAACCATTCCCTGGGGGCCCATCAGCCTCCTCTGAGAGGCAAAGGATGTCATCTGAACTCTGGGACCCCATCTGAGAGCCACTAAGGATCAAGGTAAGCCTGTCTCTCAGCACCTCTGTGGTCTCCGTCTGCAATGTCCTGCCTGGTTAAAGGTCTTCATCATCTCTGGCCTGAAGTCCAAAGGAGCCAGTCTCGTGGCTTATATTGGGCAGCCACCCCCTCACCAAGCCACTCCAGGAATTCCGAGGCACCAACTGGATCAGGACCTGGGTAGGCAGTGCCATCAGCAGGCCCTGCCTTGGCGCATGTGGCTGGGACCACCCTCCCCATGAAGCCTCTCCTCTGGAGGCTCCAGGCTGAAGGAACCAAGGAAAGAGCAGCAGATCCAAACACTAACCTCGTGATTAGCAAATACCCCAGAATCTGCACCCCTGGGCAGGGACCCCAGAGAACTGCCACAGGGACTCTGCTCCCTGTATCCCAACGATTGTCTCAGAATGAGTCGCAGCAGCCAAACAGTGGAGACAACCCAAGTGTCCGTCACACACTAATGGGTAAACAACACACTCTGTCCACACAACAGAATGTTCTGCAGTCACAGAAAAGAAGAAAGAACTGAAAAATGCAATAAGATGGATGAGCCTTGAAACAATACACCAAGTGACTCAAGCCAGGCATGAGGGTCACTCAGTGCAGGATTCTCAGTTCAGTTCAGTCGCTCCAACTTCAGTTCATTCATGTCCAACTCTTTGTGACCCTATGGACTGCAGCACGCCAGGCCTCCCTGTCCATCACCAACTCCGGGAGTTCACTCAGACTCATGTCTATTGAATCAGTGATGCTATTCAACCATCTCATCCTCTGTCATCCCCTTCTTTTCCCTCTTTCAATCTGTCTCAGCATCAGGGTCTTTTCAAATGAGTCAGTTCTTCACATCAGGTGGTCAAAGTATTGGAGTTTCAGCTTCAGCATCAGTCCTTCCAATGAATATTCAGGACTGATTTCCTTTAGGAAGGACTGGTTGGATCTCCTTACAGTCCAAGGGACTCTCAAGATTCTTCTCCAATACCACAGTTCAAAAGCATCAATTCTTTGGTGCTCAGATTTCTTTATGGTCCAACTCTCACATCCATATATGACTACTGGGGAAACCATAGCCTTGACTAGATGGACCTTTGTGGGCAAAGTAATGTCTCTGCTTTTCAATATGCTGTCTAGGTTGGTCATAGCTTTTCTTCTAAGGAGCAAATATCTTTTAATGTGTACGATTCTACTTGTCGAAAAAACTAGAATTGGCAAATTCATGGAGACAGATGTGGACTCGAGGTTACCGTGAAGGCAGCAGGGTGGAGTTGGGGGGCGGGAGTCACTGCTTCCTGGTTAGTGGCTTTCTTTGCAGTGCTAAAAAAGAGAGTTTTGGAAACAGAGGTACTGGTTGCACAGCAGCGGTGTGAATATAACTGATGCCCCTGTATTATCAATTTAAAATGTTTACAGTGGTGAAATGTCTGCTTTATCATTTTATCACAATAGCAAAGAGAGAGGATGGAAGAACTTGTATGGAGGAGGGGGAAGGAGGCGTCGAGTGGGGCCCAAACACAGACGTTGCAGAGATGCTCTGCAGCCCCAGAGGGTCCCCGGTCTCCCTCCAGCCGTAGGTCCGGCTGGACTTCCTGCCCAAGGGCCCTGCTCACAGCGCAGGTCTGAGCAATCGCTTGGTGGAGGCCCTCAGATGCCCAGGGCACCTCAGGGACTCACAAGAGTTTCTGCAAACACCGCATGTGGGCTCCAGCCCTGCACGCCCCGACACTTTCCCACCTGCTCTGACTGATCCCAGTGCAGCGGCACAAACACAGGATGGGTGGTGAGGTTTTTCTGACCCTTTCAGACCCACCCCTCGCCCCCCAACCTCTCCATCTGGGGAGAATCCTGTGCCCACACCTCATCCCTTATTCCCAGAACATTGCGGGGCTCCTGGCTTGTAGATGGACCCCACCCAGGGTCCCAGGGAGGGCTGCCCACTGTAAAGAACGACCGGCCTCTTCCTCCCTGACCAGGGCGGGCAGCCGATGCCAGCACCGTGGCCACTGTCCGGGGAGCCTGGCACAGCTCACAATGTGCTTTCCATGCGCACCTCACCTCCACGACCATCAGGGATGCGCGATTCATGGGAGAAGAGGAAACAGGGGCTCAGAGAAGTCAGGAGGCCTCCGTTGGAAGAGAACTGAGCTGGGGGAGACCGGGCCTGCCTCCCTCTCCCTGGGGTGTCTGCTCTCTTCCCCGGGCTCTGAGCTCAGCAGCACCCCCTGCCTGGGTGACTGGGCGAGGGTCCCAGCCAGCAATGCCGGCTCATTCCCCACGGATTCGCACACCCTGGCTCCTGGGCATCCCAAGGGCACATGACCCTTGGGAATCCTGCAAAGCTGAGTTTTGTCTCACAAGCAATGATTATGGAGTTCATTAGTGCTACCCTATCCATCTTCCGCTGTTGGTGTTGATTTTCGGATTCACCCATCACAGAGCATCTGGGCACACATCCAAGACAGATGTGTGCTTAATTACATCCCAAGCCTCCCCACTCTGCATTCACAGGCGTGTGTCCCCGAAGCATTAATCAGGCAAACGTCAGGGTGGTCCCAGGGCCCTGGAATCGCAGACAGTGAAAGTGGCTAAACTCCCACAGGTCCCTCCAACTTGGAGAGGTCAGTGTCGGTCAGATACATTCCTCTAAGGCACCTTCAGCGCTGGGAAAACAGCCTGACTCACCGAGACCCTGGGGCACAGAATACACCAAGGTCCACACCACAGTGAGGCTCGCTGGGGCGTTCACCCCAGTCCTGGGGCCTCCTGAGGACACAGTCCCAGTGTAAATCCCCACCTAAGGCTCCGCACCACGCTCCCTGCACCACGCTCCGCTTGTCCCCCGAGGGCAGCAGCAGGAAAGCCCGTCCAGTATCTGTCCACACGCGGGGACAGACTCCTGCCCTCCCCCAGGACCAGGGGCAGAGCATCACCCCACCGTTCCCAAGGGGATGACTCCCTCCTGGCAAAAACTCTGGACTCGAATCGTGTCCTAAACAGGGCCACTTTGCCCGCAGCCGGGGGATGTTCGTCAGTGACTGGAGACGTCTGAGGATGTCACAAATGGATGCGCAGCCACGTTGTACGAAGAGTGTGACTTTAGCCCTCGAAACTGACACTGGCACCAGCGGGGACCACCTCCTCGGGTCTCTGGTCTGAGGACGCAGGCCTGAGCCTGACACTTGGAGCGGGCACAGCCTGGGCCTCCTCCTGCTCCAGATGCCTCTCTCCCACCAAGGCTCTGCCCGGTCTCCTCATCTGACTCCTCCTGCGCCTGACTGCTCCCACGTGCCTGCTCCCGTGCCCCACCTCCTCTCCCCGGGAAGGCCTCCAGTTCCGGTCAGTCACTCAGTCCTGTCCGACTCTTTGCGACCCCACGGACTGCAGCACGCCAGGCTTCCCTGTCTATCACCAGCTTCCCCAAGGCCCATCCGCTGGGCGCCCCCACCCGCGCCTGCTGCCAGTGAGCTGTGCGTCCCTTCCTCGGGGCTGTGCGTCCCTTCCTCCGGGCTGTGCCTCCCTTCCTCGGGGCTGCACGTCCCTTCCTCGAGTTGTGCGTCCCTTCCTTGGGCCTGTGGGTCCCTTCCTTGAGCTTCACCTCCCTTCCTCAGGGCTGTGCGTCCCTTCCTTGAGCTGTGCGTCCCTTCCTCGGGGCTGTGCGTCCCTTCCTTGAGCTGTGCGTCCCTTCCTCCGGGCTGCGCGTCCCTTCCTCGGGGCTGTGCGTCCCTTCCTTGAGCTGTGCGTCCCTTCCTCAGTGCATGCGTCCTTTCCTTGAGCTGTACGTCCCTTCCTCGGGGCTGCGCATCCCTTCCTCGGGGCTGTGGGTCCCTTCCTTGAGCTGTGCGTCCCTTCGTCGGGGCTGTGCGTCCCTTCCTCGGGGCTGCGCATCCCTTCCTTGAGCTGTGCGTCCCTTCCTCGGGGCTCCCTCAGGCGATGCTCACAAATTTGTTGTCACCTTTACACAGTTTTGCAGCTTCTGCATGGGGTTGTCTGTATTTACAAAAGTCCCCGACCTATTTAATGCTTCTTTGAATCCTCAGGATGAGAGAAGCCAAGGGTTAGGCTCCCATTCAGAATCTGGGCTGCAGGATGCAGCACCTGGCACCTGTCCTGAACCCATGCCAGCCTGGGCATCACCCATAGAGACTCTGGCCACCTGGCACCCGTCCTGAGCCCATGCTGGCCTGGACATTACCCAGAGAGGCTTGGGTACAGCTGGTGGATGAGGGCTCCACCAGGCAAAGAGCTCAGAGCTCTCCTGGCGAGGATGAGCAGCTCAAGCTGGGGACCAGGTGAGCAACAAGAAAGGCAGACTCTGGGCAGAGCTCTTCTCACTAAAGAGAGGGAAAATGCCAGTGAGGAGAGGAGAGCCGCGGGAAGAAACCCCAGCGGAGGTGCCAGACCAAGGCTGGTTCACGGCCCACGTGATTTGGCAGTGAGCCAGCTGGAGATCCAGGGAGGTGTCTGGGGGGCGGGACTCTGCCTGGCGGCGCTCCAACCAGACGGAGACACTGGAGGTGAGAAGAGTCCCTGTCGGTGGGGGAGGACAGGCGCTTGCCCAGCTGCCCTCCTTACACTCCTCCCCCTCTTCCTCCTCCTTGCACTGAACCCTACTCCCAGGATCCACAGGCAGAAAGGGGTATGTGTGTGTAAGTCACTCAGTCATGTCCCCATGTCCTCTTTGCATGTCCTTTGCGACCCCGTTCACTGTAGCCCCCCAGGCTCCTCCGTCTATGGGATTTCCGCCGCAAGAATACTGGAGAGGTTTGCCATTTCCTCCTCCAGGGGATCTTCCCAACTCAGGGATCAAGCCTGCGGCTCAGGCATTGGCAGGCAGGTTCTTTACCCCTGAGCCATGCAGGAAGGTACAGTTTGCGCTCATCACACCTCACACCTAAAATTGAAGAGGCAGCAGCCCCCGCCCTCTGACCCCGGTCTTCAAGGTGGAATCTCGAGTATGTCCGGGCAAGACCATCATGACAGTGAAGGAAGAGCCCGCAGAACCAGTCACGTCCGAGGGCTCCTGCAGCTGGTGGAACCACCCACTCACTGTACCAGGGGCCCTTATTTTGTCTTCCTGTCCTTGGAATTTATGGCTTCCCAAGTGGTGCTAGTGGTAAAGAACCTGCCTACCAATGCAGGTAGATATAAGAAACAGGGGTTCGATCCCTGGGTCAGGAAGATCCCCTGGAGAAGGATATGGCAACCCACTCCAGTATTCTTGCCTGGAAAATCCCATGGACAGAGGAGTCTGGCGGGCTACAGTCCATGGGGTCACAAAGAGTTTGGACACAACTGACTTAGCAGGCACACCTTGGAATTTATTCCCACTGATTCTCTCTGCCTCTGCTTCCCAAAGAGCAAATGGGTCTGTGTGTGGACAAACAGTGATTTCTGCACTCCTGGGATGCGATCAGCTCAGGGCCCCAGCTCAGCCTCTGCACAGAGGACCTTCCGCTCTGCGGGTCCTTGCACAGCCCCACCGTCCACAGAGCGACCAGCCGCAGAGACGTCTGAGAGCCTCGCCCGTGGAAAACGTGCATGTGAGCAGAGGATGACATTTGGGAGAGAACAAAATAGCACAACATGTAGGAAGTGGTGAGGGAAGGATTATTTAATCCTTTTCCCCAGTGCTGGCCAGGCTCCAAGAGCAGTAGGCAGAAGACCAGTTTAGAAAAGTGAAAACTCATCTGAATAATGATGAGAGCGAGTGCTGGTGTCAGGAACCAGCCCAGCAAACTCATTTATAGCCTCATAAGTGAGGGAATAATTGAATCTCCCTGTGAAAATGAACATGCTGCATAAAAAGAGATCAAATTGGATTTCTCTCCCCAGGTCATGGAGCGGCAGCTCATATTTATGCTGGATACAGCGGATAAACAATTATGTAATCAAAGGAAAAGATCTCCTAACTTTAAAGCCTTATACAAGCCATTTAATCGCACTCTGTACCTCAGATTCCATTGTAACTCATTCCAGGTTGTGTGGCCTGCCCCTAGTTTTTTCTTAAGTCCTGAAATAATGCTACACCTGAGGCCAGATTCCAAAAGAGATATGTTTTTATTAAAAGCAGAAGTGTGGATGGGAGAGGGGTTTGGGGGAGAATGGATACATGTATATGTATGGCTGGGTCCCTTCACTGTTCACCTAAAACTATCATAAGATTGTTAATTGGCTATACCCCAATACAAAATGTCTTTGGTGTAAAAAAAATAAAATAAAAATTAAATTTTAAAAAAAGCAGAAGTAATAAGTTGCCTTCCTTGGGTTTGGCTCTGAGTAGTGAGACCCTGCATTCATTCTTGAAGGAAGACACCCAGGTTTTGTTCCAGGAACAGTCACCCTGGCAGGAGCATGACCTGGCCACTTGGAAGCACAACCGCAGGGAACACAGTAACTCAAGTCTCCCCCTTTCCAGGGAGACACTCCTGAAGTGCCTTTCCTGAGATAAATAGGAACGCAGGTGGCTTTGAACTTGGAAGGCACCCAAGGTTGGACAGACAAGGGATCCCCAAGGGTGGCAGGCCAGCATGAGCCTGCAGGGTCAGACTGGTCTCACCATCAGAGTCAGTCTCGCCTTCTCCATGGCTTAGAACAAAAATACTGTTATAGAACTAAGAAAAGCTCACTTGTCTCAGCACACCAGAATCAACTGATAGGTGCTATGTAAATAAAATATGCAGAAATTATCTGCAACAAGGGAAAAAAAGACTCAAGCATCATCATACCGGAAGCAAGAAGATCACAGGGCAAGGGTTTTCTAGGTCTGGCCGCTGGTCCACAAGTCGATCTGTGAAGCCAGACTTTGCTCCCAGGGCAGTATCACGGCAGTGCCGACGCCGCGCTCACTGGGTGGCAGGCAGCAGTGCAAGGACCGACCTGGGCAGCTCCCTCACCCTCGAGCCCCACGCTGGGCGGGGGTCTTCCTCCCTATACCTGGGGGGTAGCCAAGACCCAGAGAGGTTACCTGTCTCAGTCAGTGTCACACAGCTTGTCTGCCAGGGAACCAGGGGCCCAGAGCACATGTCCCTACCACCACTCAGTGAGGACGTCAGTCCCGACTAAGCCAGAAACTGCGAGGCATTTCTCTACCGGCTTCAAAGGCAGGTACTTCTCAATCCCAGTTTACTGATGAGGAGAGTGAGGGTCAGCGGGGTTAGGGGACCACTGACTCCAAGGCCAGGGCATCGGTCACATGTGAGGACTGGGTGGGGGGCACTGAAACGGACCACCTGCTGTGGTGGAGCTCTGCAGGGGTTTGCACGCCTCAGGGTCTGCAGCGAGGGGGCCACTGGGATGCACATGACTCTCTGGGGCTTCCTCAGCCTTAACTGGGCAGTTGTCCCCAGTACAGGCTCCTGCCCTCTGCAGCTTTCTCAGACTTCCAAAATCCTAATCTGCATGAAAACTCGGCCCATTGACACATTCTCTGGGACATCAGTTGTATGTGCACACATGTGGGTACACATGTGATACATGCATATGCACACACATGTGCACACACCTGGATGCACACACATAGAGCACAAACCCATAGGAGCCCCACTTCAACATTCTTCTCTACTTATCTTCCTGCCAAATTCATGGTTATCCTTCCAGATCCAGAGGTTAGCTCCTCCATAAGCTTTGCCCTCCTGCACTTTTCCAATCATTTAATAACCTCAGTCTTCTGGATGGCCATAATAATTGGTTAAAACTTCCATCATGCTTCCTACTACTGATCTGAATGCGTGTGTGTATTCAGATGCTAAACAGATCGATGATAGAGACAGACAGAGAGATAGATATTAACTGGTCTACATTGATAAAATACGTATTTAGATTGGTATAGAGATAAGTATAGAGAGGTTAATATTTATATATAAATTTATACATTTATGTATAAATATGTCTACACAGGAACTATTGTTTCTCAGCTCCAGCACTAACCATGGCACCTTCTATTAGTATTACCTAGTACACCTAGTATTAGTAATACCTAGTATTAATAAACCATGTATTAGGTTTTGAAAATGTTTAGAGAGAGGATGGAAGGACAGATGGAAAGAAAAGAGACAGGGATGGTCCATGGGTGGATAGATGGATGGAGGGAGGGATGGAGCTCAGTCTTAAAAGCACAACTAAGTATGGCTGCAGTCCTGTGAAAAGAGGGCATAAAATCAAGGAGGAAGGTCTGGGAGGGAGTTTCTTGTCTTGAATTGCATCACAGTCAGAAAGTCAGGGGAGTCAACCTGTGGAGACAGACTGAGCGGGCTTCACCACTGATATCCGTCCACATTTACTGACTACTTACCTTCTGCACGCTTCAGCGTCCTCGTCTGAACCAAGTGGGTTGTAACAGCGCCTCCCTCCTAGGTATTCACTGAGCTGACACGCCCCAGGCCATGAGTACCTCTCTACACCACCCTCCTCGCCAGCTCACGATGGGCACTCCAGCCCAGGCAATGCTGTCTAACACCAGAGTAAAACTTGGGAGAGGTAAAGATGGTCCCCTGACTTTGCAGGGTTTGGTCTGGTGAGGCAGACGCATGTTGACAAGAGTACATAATCGCATGGAAAACTGCAAAGGATAGCACTGAAATACACCCATTACCATATGTGAAATAGACGACCAGTGCGTGTTCGATGCACCGTGCAGGGCACCCAAATCCAGTGCTCTGGGACAAGCCAGAGGAGTGAGGTGGGGAGGGAGGCGGTGGGGGCGCTCAGGATGGACAGGACGCATGTATATTTATGGTCGATTCATGTTGGTGTATGGCAAAAGCCCTCACAATATTGTAAATTATCCTTCAATTAAAATACATAAATAAAATAAAATAAAATACATAAATAATTTTTTTAAAAACGAAAGACTCAGAGCATGCGAGAGTCCACAGCGGTTGACCCACCCTCAGCTGAGAGTCAGAGATTTTCCCAAGGAGGCTGCACACAAGCAGAAACTTGACAACTGTGAAAGCAATCACCAGGGTGAGGAGGGGGTCAGAACTAACAGAGGTGCTGAGAGCTAGGGAGCACCGAGGATGACACCTGGGGACCTGGGGTAACCACCACCACAGCAGGCGAAGCAGGCACAGGGCAGGCACACCTGTGGGGGACTTTGTCCATCAGTGGGAACAGGAAACACCTCAGAAGTTTTATGAAAGGTGCGACTATTTCTCTGCACAGAAGAAGAGATGGAGAAAAAAAATTACCTATGTGGCCTGGATGGGCTTCCCTGGTGGTTCAGCTGGTAAAGAAACCACCTGCAATGTGGGAGACCTGGGTTCAATCCCTGGGTTGGGAAGATCCCCTGGAGAAGAGAAAGCTACCCACTCCAGTATTCTTGGGCTTCCCTTGTGATTTAGCTGGTAAAGAATCTGCCTGCAATGCTGGAGACCTGGGTTCGATCCCTGGGTTGGGAAGATCCCCTGGAGAAGGGAAAGCTACCCACTCCAGTATTCTGGCCTGGAGAAATCCATGGACTGTATAGTCCACAGGGTTGCAGAGTCGGACATGACTAAGCGACTTTCACTTTCACTTTTCACTTTCCTGGTGGTGAAATAAGACTAAATTGGAAATAGATCTAGAGAATTGTTGCCAAAAACCAAAGGATTTTTAAAATGGAGCTTATATTTCATTTAAAACTCCCTAACGAAGAGAAAAATATTAAGGGCTCCCTGTCCCATTCATCAGTCTCTTTGGTGCTTCAAGCCTGGCTTTCGTGTCCGTCTGAAGGTCAACGTAATGGACAAGGCCTGCCAATCACCGCACTTCCACCCATCACCTTAACAAGCTGCATCGCGTCCAATTTAGTTTAACTGCTCCAAGAGATCATTTTTCTTTTAGGAACGTCTTGTTTTCATTATTTCAGTCAAATACATCACCTCTTGCTTACTTTGGAGTGATCGTATCTACCAGAATGTCATCAGTTACTGCTTTCAGGATTTTTATGAATATTAGTAAATCCTTGCCATGCTCATTTCTTAACTCAAACACACTTCATTAACCAGGTGTCATCAGCATTTGCCCCATCTCCTGGCTCTACTGTAGGTGAAAGTCAACTATTTATTTGGTTTCTCAGTTAGCCACCTGGGAGCAGGCTGAGGAGGGGATGCCTGGAAACACCTTCCACACCATGACGGTTTCCATTGTCCTGCTGTGTCCTCAACCTCCCTTCATTCCTCACTTTTCCTGCCTTTGAGAATGCCCGTGTTTGCTGACTCCAGCAGAGAGAGAACTTCGTAAACTTTAATCCTCTTTCCTAGTTCTTCCTCCCCACACTCCCCTGAAATCACTCCCCACACTGATTCCCCATCAAGCAGCCTCCTCCACAAACATTTTCAGAACAAATGAACACACACAGCAATTTTTTTTTTTTTTTTTTGCCTAGACAGAGCACAGATCCCTAAATAGAAGTAAGAAAATATACTCACTGAAGAACATCAAAACCAAGATACATGACACTGAAGAACATCAAAACCAAGATACATGACTTATCATGTCAGGCTGGCCACAAAATTGAGAGAAGTAATTTGGCCATAAACAGAAATGATGAATATCTTTTCCAAATGGAAAGACCCTGACAGCGAGGCTATAAAAATCACATTACTATTGTTACATATTCATGTGATGAGAAATTCATCAGCAAACAGACGCGTGAGAGGCCATAGATTCTGTACATATGGAGACCATATGCCTCAGGTTTTCTGGGAAAGAAATATTATGTCCTGTGTACCCATACATACAGTCACCCTGGCAGGGCCATGTGTCCCCAATTTCAGCTTAGAAAATACGGCCACTGGAGCTTATATTACCGCAGACCCCAGGCTGTGTAAAGAGGGTGTGTGCAGTGAGGGAGACACTGGCCATGACCCTGGCTGGTAGGAGAGAGTCCGTCTAGTTATCACATGTAGAGAATCAGCAGAGTGCATATATATGAAGATAGCACTTCTATTTTTTAAATTGTAAAACTATACTTATTTATTTATCTGGGCTGTGCTGGGTCTTCACCACTGCACTCGGGCTTCTCTGTGCACGGCAAGTGTTGCACACTCACATTGCGATGTGCAGATTTCTCACTGTGGTGACTTCTCTGCGTGCAGAGCATGGGTGCTAAGACTCTCAAGGCTCAGTGGTGGTGGCCCACGGGCTTAACTGCTCCTTGGCATGTGGAGTCTTCCCGGACCAAGGATCGAACCCATGTCCCCTGCTTTGGCAGGCAGATTCTTTTCTTTTTAAATTATTTCTTATAATTGGAGGCTAATTACTTTACAATATCATGGAGAGTCCCTTGGACTGCAAGGAGATCCAACCAGTCCATCCTAAAGGAAATCAATCTTGAATATTCATTCAAAGGACTTATGCTGAAGCTGAAACTCCAATACTTTGGCCACCTGATGCAAAGAACTGACTTCTTGGAAAAGACCCTGATGCTGGGAAAGATTGAAGGCAGGAAGAGAAGGGGACGACAGAGGATGAGATGGTTGGATGGCATCACCAGCTTGATGGGCATGAATTTGAGTAGACTCTGGGAGTTGGTGATGGACAGGGAGGCCTAGAATGCTGCAGTCCATGGCATTGCGAAGAGTCAGACACAACTGAGCCACTGAACTGAACTGATCATGGTGGCTTTTGTCATACGTTGACATGAATCAGCCCTGGGTGCACATGTGTCCCTCCGTCCCAAAGCCCCCTCTCATCTCTCTCCCTATTCCATCCCTCGGGTTGTCCCAGTGCACCAGCTTTGACTGCCCTGTTTCATGCATAGAACTTGGACTGGTCTGGCAGGCAGATTCTTATCCACTGTACCACCAGGGAAATCCAATAGTATATATTTTTAAAAAACTTTTCAACTACAGCAATTCAGGGAAGAAACAATTAGAAGCAATCATAGGCATTCCTCAGGAAAATGTTTTGTAACTTCTCCAAATACCTTTGCACTGAAGGGAAGTCTCGCCCTCCAACTGTGGCATTAGCCATTAAAGGAACAGAAATAGCTAGAGAGTTAGAAACAAAGTTAAGGAACAGCTTCAAGGCTGAATGCTGAGCAATTGCAGGCACGGGCTGTGAGAAGTCACAGGCTGCAATTCTGATGATCCAGGCCAATGTCCAGGAGTGACCTTCTAGCAGGAGGGGAGGAGGAGACTTGAGGCTTTCTGCACGCTGACTTTATCATCAGGACTTCTGATCCCAGCCCCTCCTTGGCTCCCACAGTCCTAGGCATAAAACTGCCAGAGTCTTTTGTTGGGGCTCCCTCTACAACAGGAGGACCCCCACATCTGTGCTGATCCACCTGAACTATGACCAGTGCGATGTTTCATGGAGGAAAATAGAACAGGGGCTGTGCTTTCTCTGGGTTAGCCTCTTGCTGGTACCACGGCAGTGAGAGATTAATGTCTCAGCCGTAACTTTCATTTGGTTCCTGGTCTCCATCGGCTACTCCAACACCAGGCTAAGTCAGGCAACTCAGCTGAGTCAGGCAATGCATTTTAGAGCAGGAGAGGCCCTAGGAAATATATGACAAACTTCTTTGATCCTGGGGCACTTGTGTTACAGGACACCTACCAATAATACTCTTCGTGAAATATGGAATTTCAATATAAACTCTGAGATAAGAAAATGTGACATAACTTGCTGCAGGCCAGCATAAGCCACGTAGAGACACTGGGAGCAATGAAAAAAAAAACACACACCAGAGACTCGACGCTCCCAAAACAGCCATGGCTGTGTAGCTTATGTGACTGGATTCCAAAGGATGCGTTTGCCACCAGGACCACATTAAAGTTAACTGTCCTTGTAGATTACTCTAATCGGCTTCTTTCTGGGGTGCACTGTGAAAGAACTACACAGTTAGTGATGAAGTGTGGCTTCATACTACCTGAAGACACTTGAGTGGTCTGTCCAAAGACCTGATGCCAAGAACTCAGATTCGGGAGTAGACCCAAGTTGTTCTAAAGTAGAGTAACTTGTGCCGTGGTAGTCAGTCAGACTGGATCAACCAGTGGCCCCTTTGCAGGATGTGGAGTCGGGGAATCCTCTTTGGGGGATGTGCTGTCTCCTTTAACCACACAGCAGGGCCTTCCCTGGTGGTCCAGTGGTTAGGTATGTGCCTGCCAATGCGAAGAACACGGGTTCGATCCCTGGTCCAGGAAGACTCCACATGCAACAAAGCTCATGTGCCATAACTACTGAAGCTTGCGTGCCTCGAGCCTGTACTCCGAAACAAGAGAAGCCACTGCGATGAGAAGCCCACGCACCACAGTGAAGAGTAGCCCCCTTAGCCCCGACTAGAGAAAGCCTGTTCGCAGCAACAAAGACTCGGTGCAGCCAAAAATAGATAAATAAAATTTTAAAACATCACACAGTGAAACAGCCACAGCGGGGGTGCTGAAGCTCAGTCCGGTGTCTGTGGACTGAATCCTCAGCACCCATTACGGTACCAGGATTGAAGCATCTTAAGTGTAAGTTGCAGGCCCTCCTGACAAAGAATGTGAAGTCTTTGTGAGGACGCACAGCTTTCCAGCTAAGCTGTCAGAATACACGGACGGGAAGCAAACTGCAAAGTGCCCGGTGAACAGTGGCATAGGTGTCAGTTTAGGTTTCATCAGGAGCTGAAGCATGTTTCTAAGATAGAGGTTTGTGCCCTCAGGTGTGTGGAGAACAGGAGCCCAAGACACAGGGCAGGAAGGACATGTGAAGTTTTGCCCAGAGACTCTCTCTAAAAGGCCATTCCAGTACAATGTCATCGCAGGGGGCGGAGGAGAATCACCAGCTTTCAGGAAAGATCCAAACAGAGTCTCCACACCACAGTGGGGAGTAATTAGAAAAGATGTAAAAGCAACTGAAAAGGTGTCTCTGGTGACAACAGAAGAGAGTCAGGAGCAACCACATAAAAGGCAAGATAAAGTTTATTGAGAGTGCTAAATTCATGGCGAGAAGAGGCGAGGAGCTGCAATGAGCGCTTTTAACCAGGCAGCTGCAGGGGGCGTCTGCACTCACCCGCTGAGATGGGAGGAAGGAACGGTTACAAAGCTCCTTTTTTTTTTTATTAAGTGCCTAGTATGTGTCAAGATTTTAATATGCATTAGCTGTTGCTATCATTATTATTATCAGTAGTAATACTGTAAAGAATCTCAGTTGAGCTTATGTTTATCACTTATTTATTCATTTAATAGTGAAGAACTGACTCATTGGAAAAGACCCAATGTTGGGAAAGATTGAAGGCAGGAGGAGAAGGGGACAACAGAGGATGAGATGGTTGTATGGCATCACCGACTTGATGGACATGAGTTGAGCAAGCTCTGGAAGTTGGTGATGGACAGGAAAGCTTGGTGTGCCGCAGTCCATGGCATCACAAAGAGTCAGACATGACTGAGCAACTCAACTGACTGACTAAACAATGTCTATTGTATATAGGGTCCTGTTTTGGGTGCTATGGGGCAGTGGTCCCCAACCATTTTGGCACAGGGACCAGTTTCATGGAAGATGTTTTTTCCACAGAGCAGGGGGAGAGAGGGATGGTCTTGGGATGATTCGAGTGCATTAATTTATTGTGCATCTTATTTCTACTCTTTAAAAAAAAAAAAAAAAAAAGCTCCTTTTTCCAGACTGCAGGACAAAGAGACCAGCGACTCCTAAAGAGTCACACGGCAAACTGAGGCACCTCGGCCTTAAAGCAGTGTGCTCAGTCGTGTCCGACTCTTTGAGACCCCAGGGACTGTAGCCCGCCAGGCTCCTCTGTCCGTGGGATTCTCCAGGCAAGAATACTGGAGTGGGTCGCCATGCCCTTAAGGAGATCTCCCCAACCAAGAGATCCAACCCAAGTCTCCTGTATCCCCTGCTTTGCAGGCAGATTCTTTACCTGGTGAGCCATCGGGGAAGCTCCCTTAAGTCAATGGATTGAGCTAAATTTTCAGATGGGCTTGAACTTTGGTCTCATGGACCAGCTGAGGGCCTGCTGTGGACAAGCTGAGTGGCTGGTGTTGGCGCAGAAGATGGGAAGCATGCAGTACCATGTCCTTTAAAAACACTCCTGCCATCATTTCAGTAGAATTGGTCATTCCTCTGAGTTCATAAAATTCCTCCAGGCCCAATGTTCCCGGTGATCAGAGACCCAAGAGGGTTCTCTGAAGGGTCCTCCACAACTGGGTCATGGTCCAAATGCAGACACGCCAGGGGAATGAGAAGATAAAACGGGCTCAGCCCGTGGGCTCAGAGTCATGCTCAGCCTTGGCTTTCGGTCCTCAATGCTGAGGGAAGGGGGCACTTTGCTTCCCCGGCTCCTTTCTAGCATGCTCACTGCCTTACCCTCCTCTTTCCCAGGAACCTGAGGGCTACGACTGTAAAGACAAAGGGCTTGAGGTTCTCAAAGGAATTTCACAGAGTCAGGGACAACATGGAACACTCCTCTTCCTCCTCGCCGTCCTCCATCTTCACAGTCAGCCTCTGCAGGTAGCATCCTTCTCACCAGGTATCAGCCCGGCCTCCTCTTCTGCCCCCTTTTATGCTTGTCAGAACCCTGGTAATTACACTGCCAATGCCCCCCCCCCCAATAATCTAGGATAATCTCCTCATCTCCAAATCCTTAAACTAATCATATCAGCAAAATGCCTTCTGCTGTGCAAAGTACCAACTGCAGGTCCGGGGCACTTGAAGGGACTTCATTCTCCCTGCAGCACTACATCTCCCGGACCTTCACGTTCACGGGCAAACCTGCCACCCGAGGTTGCCGGGCTGATGGGGAGCAGCTGATGTTCCTCTAACTGGACACCACGGGAGCAGGTTTGGAGCGGAAGAAAGGAGGCAATTCGCTTGCTCTTTAGAACAGAAGAGAGAGCGGAGCTGCTGGTTTTACTGTTACCTCTCATTTCTGGTGGGAAGAGACCATGGCAGAAGCAAACCCAAGCCCTGCATCATTACTCTGCCCCGAGGTGATTACTCAGCAACAACTTCACAACACACAGGAATTTAACCTCAGGATTCTAATTAACGTTCCTGAGCGAACCTCGCATGGTTAATTCGTCACATAAAATATTTACTCCCCGAGGCTCTCCTGTTACTTTAACTGTCATGTATAAATTACTTTATTGCAGATTGATCGGTAACTAATTCATGGTCTATGGGTTGAGCCAAGGTGATTACCATCAACGTACTTTGTGGCCCTGAAGTTAAGCCCAAGAGCAGTTTTCTGTACAACATTCAACTTTTACAATCGTGTCAGCCCTGCTGTCTTGTATTTCACAGTCAACAAGCGATGTTTGCCCAGATTGCAAATAATCACCATTTGGCCCCAAAAGTCAGTTTGTAGGACTAACAAATCATAAACAAAGTCTACGTTGTGAATGAAACTCTGAAATCAGGGAGAAAACAATGTCCAGATGATCTTAGCTAAGGCAAAAACCTCCACTGGGTCAGAAAGCCTACATGCCTCCTTAACCCATCAAAGCTGCCACACTGAACCAGTCACACCCCAACCCCACAAATAAGCCAATTTCCAAGGGTGTGGAAGCCACACTCAGAAGTCAGAAGGGCCTAAACTGGAAAGCTGCACACCCATGGGGGCCCACGTCATCTCCATGTTTGCCACCTCCTGCTTGTCACAAAGAAGTTGGCTCCACGTTCCCCATGCATGGAATGGAAGTACAGGCAGGTGACTCGAGGCCTCTCCAGGACTCACTCTGGACCCAATTATCCTAACAGGTCAGTGAGCAGATACACTTCTAGGCTTGGTCTTTACGCAGTGGAGCCCACAACTCGAGTGTCTGATGAACATCTAACGAGGAGATTTTGAGTAGGACTTGGCCCCATACATCCCTGGATACACCGAGCCACTTGGATCTGGAGGGACTCACTGTGCTGTTTGCATCTGGCTCTCCTCCCTCTCTCCCCAAGGGTCCAGGTCCCTGTTCCTGGAATCTCCATGGACCCCATTCATCCTCCTCGGCCCAACTAAGTGACTGGTCTCTGAATCGGTAGGTTTCAGCTCTTTCTCTTTCTCATATAAGAAGCATTCCAGGCATAGTTCAGTGCAGTTCAGTCGCTCAGGTATATCCGACTCTTTGTGACGCCATAGACTGTAGCACACCAGGCTTCCCTGTCCATCATCAACTCCTGGAGCTTACTCAAACTCATGTCCATCTAGTGATGCCATCCAACCATCTCATCCTCTGTTGTCCCCTTCTCCTCCTGCCTTCAATCTTTCCCAGCATCAGGGTCTTTTCCAAGGAGTCAGTTCTTTGCATCAGGTGGCCAAAGTATTGAAGTTTCAGCTTCAGCATCGGTCCTTCCAATGAATATTCAGGATTGATTTCATTTAGGATGGACTGGTTGGATCTCCTTGCAGTCCAAGGGATTTTCAAAAGAATCTTCTCCAACACCACAGTTCAAAAGCATCAATTCTTCAGCGCTCAGCTTTCTTTATGGTCCAACTCTCACATCTATACAGGACTACTGGAAAAACCATAGCTTTGACTAGATGGACCTTTGTGGGCAAAGTAATGTCTCTGTTTTTTAATATGCTGTCTAGCTTAGTCATATCTTTTCTTCCAAGGAGCAAGCGTCTTTTAATTTCATGGCTGCAGTCACCATGTGCAGTGATTTCACAGCCCAAGAAAATAAAGTCACTCACTGTTTCCATTGTTTCCCCTTCTATTTGCCATGAAGTGATGAGATCAGATGCCATGATCTTAGTGTTCTTGAATATTGCATTTTAAGTCAACTTTTTTACTCTCCTCTTTCGCTTTCATCAAGAGGCTCTTTAGTTCTTCAATTTCTGCCATAAGGATGGTGTCATCCGCATATCTGAGGTTATTGATATTTCTCCCTGAAATCTTGATTCCACCTTGTGCCTCCTCACCCAGCCCAACATTACGCATGATATACTCTGCATATAAGTTAAATAAGCAGGGTGACAATATACAGCCTTGACGTACTCCTTTCCCAATTTGGAACCAGTCTGTTGTTCCATGTCCAGTTCTAACTGTTGCTTCTTGACCTGACCTGCATACAGATTTCTCAGGAGACAGGAAAGATGGTCTAGTATTCCCATCTCTTGAAGAATTTTCCACAGTTTATTGTGATCCACACAGTCAAAGGCTTTGGCATAGTCAACAAAGCAGAAGTAAATGTTTTTCTGGAACTCTCTTGCTTTTTCAATGATCCAACAGATGTTGGCAATTTGATCTCTGGTTCCTCTGCATGTTCTAAATCCAGCTTGAAAATCTGAAAGTTCATGCTTCATGTACTGTTGAAGCCTGGCTTGGGGAATTTGGAGCATTACTTTGCTAGTGTGTGAGATGAGTTCAATTGTACAGTAGTTCGAACATTTTTTGGCATTGCCTTTCTTTGGGATTGAAATGAAAACTGACCTTTTCCAGTCCTGTGGCCACTACTGAGTTTTCCAAATTTGCTGGCATATTGAGTGCAGCACTTTCACAGCATCATCTTTTTGGATTTGAAATAGCTCAACTGGAATTCCATCACCTCCACTAGCTTTGTTCATAATGATGCTTCCTAAGGCCCACTTGACTTCATTTCAGAATGTCTGGCTCTGATCACACCATCGTGGTTATCTGGGTCATTAAGATCTCTTTTGTATAGTATTCTTGCCACCTCTTCTTGGTATCTTAATTAAAAGGTTAATCCTTTCCTGTTTATCCAAGTCCATTCTTTTTTCCTTTACAAAAGCCTGTTTCTGGGCCATCTCCTCTTCCTAGAATGACTTCCCAGCATCTCCTGATGATATGTTACCAAGAGCAGAGTCTGTGTCTATCTTGCCACCAGCAAGGAGTACAGCAGCATTCATCTAGGTGTCACCTGGGAAAACATTGTGAACAGCTTCCAGAAGTAGTTAGAATAGACTCTGCATTGGTTACATAGCCCAGATCTCAGTAATTCAACAGGAGTTTATTTCTCACCCACACAATGCTGAGCAGCCCCAGACATCCCTCCACAAGGCTACTCAGGGACACAAGCTGAATTTCTCTCAACAAGGAGACATTTGCATAGCTACAACAGGGAAAAGAAAGAACCTAGAAAACCCAGACAAGCCCTTGAGTGTCTTTAATGGGGAGACCCCAGTGTCCCGTCTCCTGTGATTCATTGGCCAGAACCAATCACGGGCTGAGAAGTGGAGTCTTCTCTGGACCATAAAGAAGGCTGAGCATTGAAGAAGGGACTCTTTTGAACTGTGGTATTACAGAAGACTCTTGAGAGTCCCTCAAACAGCAAGGACATCAAACCACTCAATCCTATTCATTAAATCAACCTGAATATTCTTTGGAAGGACTGCTGCTGAAACCAAAGCTCCAATACTTTGGCCACATGATGCAAAGAACTGACTCACAGGAAAAGACCCTGATGCTGGGAAATACTGAGAGCAGGAGAAGAGGGGGACCACAGAGGATGAGATGGTTGGATGACATCACTGAGTCAATGGACATGAGTTTGAGAAAACTCTGGCAAATAGTGAAGGACTGGTGTCCTTCTCCAATAGGGAAGCCAGGCCTGCTGCAGTCCACGGGGTCGCAAAGAGCTGGACGTGACTGAGTGACTGAACGACAACAGAGAAAGCAGGGCCTCAGTGAGCACTGGCCATCTGCCGCCTTCTAGTAAAAAGGAAAAGAGGTGGTGACCCCAAAGGGAGGGAACCCTGACTCGCCCATGTGTGACCCAAGCTGCTTCTGTGCATGAGTGTGGTGGTCTGAGGTGCCACGAGCAGAGGACACGGAGGGACAGGGAGCCCTCGGTGACAGATGGGCTGAGAGCAGAGCTGGAAGTGAGAGAGGAGCCCCCGGGCCAGGCGGATAAAAGGGCCCAGGGTGGAGGAGGGTCCAAGAGCCAGGAGAGCAAGACCTTAACCTTAACTAAAGTCATTTCACTAGGGGTGTTAGAGGTGGGGGTGTTCAGCCCCCAAATACCATCTGCTGACTTAACACTCTTGATTCTGATTAGTTTAACTTCTTAATGTGCTAAATTGCTTCGATCACGTCCAACTCTTTGTACCCTATAGACTGTAGTCTGCCAGGCTCCTCTGTCTATGGGATTCTCCAGACAAGAATACTGGAGTGGGTTGCCATGCCCTCCTCCAGGGGATCTTCCTAATCCAAGGATTGAACCTGCATCTCTTACATCTCTTGCTTTAGCAGGCATGTTATTTACCACTAGCGCCCTTTGGTTATAACTTGCTAATGAAGTGAAGTGAAGGTTGCTCAGTTGTGTCCGATTTTTTGCGACCCCATGCACTTAGTCCATGGAATTCTCCAGGCCAGAATACTGGAGTGGGTAGCCTTTCCCTTCTCCAGGGGGGTCTTCCCAACCCAGGGATCGAACCCAACCTTGTCTACTATCACCAGGACTGCAGGCACCTGCCTGTCTGCTCCATATTCCCTGAGATGCTGGAAGGGGAAGGGCCGCACAGGTGACACTCTCAGAAAGCAGAGTCCAGACCTTTGATAATAGAGCCATTCCCAGGGGAGCAAGTAGGGGCCCCAGGCTGAGGACTCCACTGAGAATTACAGGAAGGGGGCGCTGCATTTGCCAGCACTTAAAGGGATGGGGCTGAGTCCCCCTTGCAGCCAACAGGGTGACCTCTCAGCTCACCACGCAGCTGTGCAGAGCGCACCTCCGCTGTCCGCACCTCCTGCCCCCAGGGGTCGAGGACGACCAGGAGGGTCCTTGGACAGCCTCCAGGTCCCCAGGGAACAGAACCAGGCCATGGGGGAGGGCAGCCCAGCGAACACAGCACCACGTGGTCCTCCTTCCTACTCATTAGCACCAGGAGTGTCAAAAGCTAGCCGCCCTCTACCTGCTCGCGTGTGCGCAGTAAAGCGGGAGTCTCCCCATCAGCCTGAGGGACTCCTGCTTCCTGGCAGGAGCCCTGAGGACTGAGGCAGCTGTGCTGGATCTGAAACTCTAGGCGGGGTGTCAGGAGCCACAACAAGGTTGCCGGGTGCCCTGAGACCAGCCCACGGATGGCTCCTTCTGGCCCAGGTGGCCACCCCGAGTTCATCAGCTCTGCCCAGTGGAGCTGGGGGGGTTGCCCATTTAACAGAGCAGTGACTGTTAATACAAAAATAGCATAAAAAAAAAAATTAAGAACCAGCTGCTACTAAAAAGGCATCTTGTGTGTGTGTTGTGGGTTCTGAAGCTGGATGCTCTTGACCTCGGTTCCCCAGCAGACTGAGGTTCCAGAATGTAACGTGCCAGATGAGCTGGAAGGAAATTAACCGCCACACCAAGAGCATGGCCCCTGCCCTCAGGGGGCTCTGAACCCTCCATTCCACCCACAGAATGAGCTTCTATTTATAGATGAGATGAGATGGCTATAAATTCACATTCGTCCACATTCCTAACTAGTAAATGTACCAACAGCTTGCTTATTAAAATCATCTGTCTCTATTTGTGTCAGGATGCATTAGAAGTATAATTAATCTCCCCAGTATTATTTCTCAGGATTTGTCCTAAGAAAGGACGTATCATCATTTCTACCAAGACACAATTTCTTGCACCTTAAATACCTCTCCCTATTCTTCCATGAAGACCATTCTCCAAGCCCAGATCAAATTCCACCTCTTCTCTGAAGCCTTCTCAGACTAGCCCAGATGGTCTTTTCTCTAAACTCTGAAAATGTGACTTCTCAGGTAATTGAGAATCACCTTCTCATGTGGTTGTATCTGACCATGTCTATAGGAGTATAAAATTCTTCATGCCAAAAGGCATCAAATACATCCATCCATAGTACCCAGATTAATATCACATCATGAGTGGTTGCTATGGATAAAGAACACTTGCAAGTCTTTAAGATAAATACAACAAACCCATTAGAATATAATGAGTAGGGTATGTGAAAAAGAAAAGAAACAAATTGCTAATAGATACACTGCTACTCTCACATTCTAATAACATGAAAATGGAAATCAAAACAGTGAAATAGCGCTGGATGCTAATCAGAATGACAAATATTTTTTAATCAAATGCTAAAGAAGATGTGAATAACTGAAATTATAATAAAACTACTTTAGAGATATTAAGTATTTGACCTAACATCTCTCCCTCCCTGCATGTGTATATCTATGTGTGTGTTTCAATAACACTCTTGCATCTTAAGCTGTAAAAAAAAAAAAAAAAGGAAGGTGCTGTTTTGACCTGAATGGTTGTGTTCCCCCAAAATCCATACTTTGAAACCCTAACCACTAATGTGATGGTATGGTGTGTGTGTTCAGCCACTCAGTCTTGTCCAACTCTTTGTGACCCCATGGGCTGTAGCACAACAGGCTCCTCTGTCCATGGGATTCTCCAGGCAAGAATACTGGAGTAGGTTGCCTTTCCCTTCTCCAGGGGATCTTCTTGACCCAGGGATCGAACCCAAGTCTCTTGGGTCTCCTGCGTTGGCAGGCAGAGTCTTTACTGCTTGAGCCATTGGGAAAGCCGGTGATGGTATTAGGAGAGACAATTAGGTTTAGACTAGGTCATAAGAGTAGCGTCCACCTCCTACTACAACCTCACCCCGGTGCCTTATGAGGACCCAGCAAGAAGGCCAGGAAGAGGGATCTCTGGCCAGAAACCAGCCATGCTGGCACCTCAATCAACTTCAAACCCCTCAAACAGTGAGGAATAAATTCCTGCTGTTTAACCACAGTCCACAGTATTTTGTTACAGCAGCCTGAGCAGACCAGGGCAATAGTGTTGGAAAAAATCATTGCTAAACTCATTCGGAGGACTCTAAGGTCACTGGCAGTTATACGATATTATTAGCAATGACAGGATGGAGCTAGAAAGACTGTCCTAAAGTCTTAGCTTCCAGTTTACCAGCAGTGTGACGTTGAGCAGTTGAGCCCCTTTATTTTACATCTACAGAAAGGAAAGGATTATGGCTATTAAAGGGTAGTTCTTGAAGTTACATAAACATTAGCATTTTTGAAGATGCTAAGGGCAAATTACTCAGTACTTAGTCTCTCTATTCTTACAGGCAAAACCCTACTTTTATTCAATGTAACTAGACGCTCAGAATACTTCACACACTCAGTTCTAGCCAACAGGCAGAGGTGTGCTGCATGTTCCTGATTGATTTTTCTCCTGAAATAGACACTCCTCGTTTCCTCTTATTCCATCTCTCCTTTCCTCTTCCTCCTTCTCTTTGTCTTTTTCATCTTCTTTCCCTGTCTGGGATGTGGATGTGACAGCAGAGAAAGTGCAGCTATTTCATAACCATGAGGGGTGAGGGGGTCCAGGGCAGATCGCCCCCACATGTGCATCAGTGGCATACTGATTATTTCAAATTAAAGTGAAAGTGAAGGTCACTCAGTCATGCCCAACTCTCTGTGACCTCATGGACTATAGCCCACCGGGCTCCTCTGTCCATGGGATTCTCCAGGTGAGAACACTGGAGTGGGTTGCCATGCCCTCCCCCAGGGGATCTTCACAACCCAGGGATCGAACCCAGATCTCCTGCATTGCAGGTGGCTTCTTTACTGTCTGAGCCACCAGGGAATCCCAAGAATACTGGAGTGGGTAGCCTATCCCTTCTCCAGTGGATCTTCCCAACCCAAAGTTAACTTGAAATGCAGTCAGTACAAGAGAGACAGTTTGACCCTCCTCTGTCCCCTTGAGACCAGGAAATAAATCTTCCTGTGAAGGTGCCTCCCTGCACCAGGAGGCTAAGAAGAAGACCCCTGCCACCAGAGTTTGGGACTTCAGGACCGAGAAGCTTGTACAAACAAACCTTGTTTATACCCCGAGTGGCTCAGCAGTAAAGAGTCCAACAGCAGTGTCAGGAGATGCAGAAGACTCGGGTTTGATCCCCGGGTCAGGAAGATGCCCTGGAAAAGGAAATGGCAACCTGCTCCAGTGTTCTTGCCTGGGAAATCCCTTGGAGAGAGGAGCCTGGCGGGCTCCAATCCATGGAGTCACAAAGAGTCGGACACAACTGAGCACAGAAGCAGAGAGCTAACCAATCACTCTCTTGTGAAAGCTGGCAGAAGAAAAAAGACCCCCCAGGCCAGACAAAGGACTTCATCGCTCACAACAGCCGGAGCTTCACGTTCTCCTTGTCTCCACGTCCCCACAGGTCACCGAGAGACACGGCCAGCCTGAGACAAATGCCTGCATGTAGTGTTTGCATTACAGGAAAGAAACCCAGGGCCCCTCATGTTCTAAACAAGGAGTAAACGCTACAACAGGCAGCAAGCAAGCCAGCCCCCACCCTCGGGGAGCAAGCGGTGGCATGGGGGTGATGCGGGGGTCACCTCCACCTCCCAGGTGACCAGCTCCAGAAACGGAGCCAGACAATCCTTGTAGCCAGAACCCTGGGCAGGAATGTGTGGGGACACGCAGGACTCTGGACGCTCTCTCAAAGGTACATAATGTTAACATTATCACATTAGATATTCTATGAACCTCTAGATATCAAGGCCTATCCCGCTGAACTGCAATCATGGGATTCATTGATGGAACTAAGCTGGGAGATGTTAAGATATTGGCCAAAGATGTACACGCCTTCAAGAGGCTGTCAGAGTTATCACCTCCTGCTCACTCAAGCTGAGGACCCAGCTCCTCTCCTGACTCTGAATTATCTGCCCCATCACCAACTTGTGTGACAGCCAAATGCTTGCCTTTCAGAAAAGATGGAGGCGCTTATGCTGAGTCAGACATACTAACCGCTCATGAGGTGCGACTTGCTCGCGGTTGTTTATTAAGATTCTGAGAAAAGGACATGGCAGTAAATGTTATTACAGCTGGCATAAAACATCAGTGAAGCTCAGAAATAAAACACAGTGTCAGCTTTCACACCTAGAGCCAAACCCAAGAGAAATCACAGTGCTGGATCATAAGATAAATCCTGTAATATTTTCTAATACTTGGCCCCATTAAAACATACAGTATTTTCAAGAAATATTTCCTAAGCCCTATGGAAAAGGCTGAATGGTTCCTGGAAGTGGGGATAAATGAGCTGGGATAAAGCACTGTCTTCTGTTCTTGGACAGATTTTGTACATGAAAAATAAATTACCTTATTAATGATTAGCACATGGAAGTATGTAAAATGTGTATGGTGACGTAAAATTTTTTCAGAAGTGTTTGGAGCAATATTTAAAGAAATATTATCATGGAAATAAAGCGGTGGATGAGTAGGACACAAATAACAAAGAAATGGAGGACTTTCCTGGGGTTGGTGTAGTGGTTAAGAATCCACCTTCCGGTGCAGGGACTCAGGTTTGATCCCTGGTCTGGAAAATAAAACACTACATGCCTCCAGACTCCTAAACCCATGAGCCACAACTGAGATTTAATGCAGCCAAAAACAAGCCAGTGTGGTGATGACACAGCCTGGTGATGGTATGGCCCAGGCCCCGAGCAACCAGAGACTGGCCTCAGGCAGAACTGAGTTCAAATCCGAGCTCTGCCTCCTCTCTGCAGTGTGACCCTGAGCAATGCACTTACCCCCTCCCAGCCTCAGTTCCTTCATCTGTAAAATGGGGAAACAGTAGGATCCACCTCCAAAGACTTTTATGAGAATAAAATACGACGGCACTGTTGTTTTATAGGCATCATTATGTAGGGGATGACGCAGGAGAAACTTACTCCTTAGCGTTTGGGAAGAAAATTTGTCTCCCCTACATCCGGGCATCAGCTAAAGACAGTCATATAACCTAATCTGCCCCTTTTGATGTTGGCTGCTGGGAGACTGACTTAATGCAATACTTAGCCGCAGTAACCGGGTACAACACACGAGCACACACAGCATTTAGCTTCCTCTGCTTTCCTTATCACTTTGATTTTCTAGTTTAATGGTTTCCCTCAAGTATCACTTTATATCAAATTGCCTCAAGCCTTTTTTGGGGAAGCAAATGTAATATAAATATAAATAAATAATATTCATGGAGGGAAAGTAACTTCGTGATAATAAAAAATTCAAACTGCTTCTGCAGTGCCTATTTGAAATAATGCAAATCTCACTGAAGTCCTTATTTTAAAAATGTCGTGCAGCTAGCAGCAGGGCCGTGTGACTGTGAACTCGCCTGCGAGCCCTCCCGTCTGCCCCGCCCTCCTCAGGACGGGAGTCCCTCCTCCCCTGGCGTGCTCCTCCTCACTCTGCTCCGTCTGCACTCTTTGCTGATGTCCTGTTTTGTGGCTTGAAGCACCATTTTCAAATGAGGTTTCTCCAGTCTAAATCACCAAACTTCTTCCCTGGGCTCCAGATTCATACATCCATCTGCATCCTTAACATTCCCACCTGAGATACTAACAGTCTTTTTAAATCCAGCACAGCTGAAAATGAGCTACTGATCCCCCCTGCCCCACCCCACCCCTGCATAGCCAGCCCAGCCCCTGCGGGCTTCCTCCCCCCGCACGCTGGGCAGCTTCAGTAGCCTGTCTCCCCACGCTCAGGGTCATAGCACCTCTGGTTACACTCCCCTCACAAAGTGAATGACATCTAAACCTCCGACAGTTTCCACCACAAACGCGGAAACGCGAAGCCTCTTGCAGGCCTCTGCAAGTCCCACACAATGAGACACCGCAAGTCTCTAATTTCACCCCTCACTCCGCCTCTTTCTTACTTAGACACCCTTCCCCCACCCCACATCTCTCCCCCTCCCCATCTCTCCCCCCACCAGCTCTTTCTGTGTTTGGACTTTGCAGTCCAGAAGGTTCTCTCTGGGCTTAGCTGGCTGCCTCGTCCCACCACCTGGACTTGAGCTCAAAAGTTACCCATCTGAGGGATGGGCCCTCTCCTGATCACCCTGAATACTCCCCGAACTGCTGTCTAAGACATCACTTGGCATCTCCCAATACCCTTCCTACTTTGGGGGAAACTCAAGACATCAGCTGTGAAGCTGAGGGTGGGGGACGGAACAGTTCTCTCTCTCCTGCCCCCCAGGAGCCGGAACTTTCTCCCTTGACCTCTGCGGGGCTAGCGACAGGGGCTGGAGGGGGCTACGTGGACTCGCGCATCCAGGGCAGCGAGAGGCCACATGAAGCCCTGCTCCCGCCTGCCCTCCAGCCGATTCAGAGCAGCCTGCACGGTCCTTCTCTGTTTCACTTGACGGATTTGTATTGTTTGTTACTGAGGACTGGGGCATACTTACCATTATCAAGGATTATCTTATTTACATGTTTTTACTTATTTATGTGTTTTACATGCTTACTAGGGCTTCCCAGGTGACGCCAGTGGTAAATAATCCACCTGCCAATGCAGGAGACACAAGAGATGCAAGTTTGATGCCTGAGTCTGAAAGATCCCCAGAGAAGGAAATGGCAACCCACCCCAGTATTCTTGCCTGGAAAATTCCAAGGACAGAGGAGCCTGACAGGCTACAGTCCGTGGGGTTGCAAAGAGTCGGACACAACTGAGCACACACACGTTTACTATCCCTCTCGCTATCTAAAAGCTAACCCTGTCTTCATCAGTGCGATCCTGATACACAGTAGGGTCTCGGATCCTTGTCAGCTGGTTGGTTGGAATGAGTCCACGGCACTTATGAACAGAGATATTTGGAATTTCATCCACTCCTTTGTAGCCCCTCAGACGCCTATACAGATTTTAAAAAGAAGGACAAAATTTATATCTAAATTCTGGAGAAAATAAGATTTAAAAAAAATTGGAGATAATTTTGAGATGGTAAAGAAACTGATGCCAAGACCAAAAGCTACATGTTTCTGATTCATCCATTTGAATCCAAGCCAAAACTATCTGAAGGGAACCATAAACCCGGCAGCTGGGAAGTGATGTCACATCTCACATGAGGGAGCCATTCACCAGTGGTGTCCACGTGGTCACGCTCTGCAGGGCGCGGGCGAGGCTCTGCCTGCAAGGTCCTTTCTTGGGGCAAATGCCAGGTTCCGTTAAAGCAAGGCTCGCGTGTGCTTCTGTTCCCTGTCACCATCACACACCGAGCAGCACCCGGGGACGATCAGGACCAGGTTGACAGTGAGCCTCCTACACGTTCAATGATCGAAGGTATCAGGCACGTAGGTCCTGTGGGCCACCTCCTCCAGGACATTCCATTTTGGTGCTCACCCAGGAGATAGTGGCATCCTTTCCTAAGGATGCTTCAATGTCAGGTGAAGTACACTGCCTCCAGGGGACAAATTGGAATGAGAATGACAGAGATTAATTAAACTCTAGGCTCCAAAACTTTGGCCACCTGATGTGAAGAGCCAACTCATTGGAAAAGACCCTGACGCTGGGAAAGATTGAAGGCAGGAGGACAAGAGGGTGACAGAGGATGAGATGGTTGGACGGCATCGACTCAATGGACATGAGTTTGAGTAGCTCCGGGAGATAGTGAAGGACAGGGCAGGCTGTCGTGCTGCAGTCCATGGGGTCACAAACAGTCGGACACGACTTAGCAACTGAACAACAAGAAATTCAAGACTCCATGACGTGGGATAACACACAGCTCTTTCACCAGAACCACAGAGAACCAATGGCTGCAGCACAGAGCTACCGTCAGCATCAGTAAACAGCTACCTGAGAACATGAAAGAAAGGACTCGAGCTCGTCAAGCTCACCCTACTTCAGGAAACTTTCCAATGGAAGTGGTTGCGTTTTTTAACGTCACAGATTACCTTGAGGGAATATAACGGATGCTGTAGACCCTTACTCCTGAGAAGTGCGCCACTGACAACCCTGATGGACACTTCTCACAAGGTTAGTGCTTTTGTGGTGCATCTGAAGCAAATGCTGGGGGTCCCCAGAGGTCCTCAGGACCAGTTGAAGAAGCTTAGCAACATTAAAAGAGTCTGAAGGAAGCAGCAGGGGAGGAGGGCGGTGGGGAAGGACCAAGCCAGGATTTAGGAAAGGAAGATGTGAGAGTCAGAGCGCCCCAGGGTCAGGAAGCATCGTCTCCCCTTCTCCATCTGCCCAGTAGGGCAGGGGGACCCTTTCCTGCACTTCATCTTCTCCATCTCTAAAATGACAACAGTCGGGATGGCTGAGTCCAGGATCCCTTCCAACCCCCAGATCCAATGACACACTAGAGTCCTGGCTGAAACTTGCCCCTCTGTCAAACCTTCAGCACACTGACAAAGTTCTCTAGGAACAAGAACAACCCCAAAAAAAAAAAAAAAGGCACTAAAGTCTCCTACCCTTTTAGGAAAAAAATGAAAATTCCAAAAATAAGGCTTTCCCATAAATAGCGATCTGCCTGTCTCAGTAGGTAGCTGGAGTTGTCACTTGAAAATAAATGCAAAGATTCAATCAAGAAGCTTCATAAATATTCCCTGCTCTGCCTCCCACCACCTCCGTAACACCCTGCGAAGCACTCCATGTGACAGTGAGCCGGTGGGTCTGTCTCCTAACGCCGGGGAGATAATTGCAGGGCTACTAATTGTGCTCCTGGGAATTAAGTGGGGCCAGCAACCTCAACAAGAAACCCTGGCCTAAAACGATTCCAACTCACCTAGGAAACTCCATTTAAGTGGAAACACAAAGCTCTCCAGCTTGTGCGGTAAATCAGAGAAATGGTTCGAGCCACACCTGCTGACAAGGAGTGAGAACCTCCATGTGGAAGCCGATGGCGTTAACTCTGACCTACAGAGTGCCTCCTTGCCCCGAGGAAAAGAGTCCTCTAAAGTCACTTTTTGTGGAGGCTAAAATCTCGGATATCTCCCCCTTCGTGGAAAAGTTTGCACGGATGGCTTTGAACAGCAGGGCAGTCCATACAAGTTAAGTGTGAATATGCTGTTGTTGCTGTTTAGTCACTAAGTCATGTCCGACCCGTTTGCGACCCCATGAACTGTAGCCCTCCAGGCTCCTCTGTCCATGGGATTTCCCAGGCAAGAACACTGGAGTGGGTGGCCATGTCCTCCTCCAGGGGATCTTCCCAACCCAGGGATCGAACCCATGTCTCCTGCTTTCGCAGGCAGATTATTCACCACTGAGCCCCCCAGGAAGCCCCCCAGATGTGAACACACAATCTCTCTTTTTCATTTTTCCTTCTGAGGAAACAAAAACCTAAAATCCAGCAAATAATCATGCTGGTTTGAATGGTGTTGACTTTTATAAAATTAAACTTCAAACACTTTTTACTTTATAAAATGTCTTTAGGCAGCACTTTAATATTACATTGTAATGGGAGTGGCACTCCAGTTTTTCTGATCAGCGGTTTATCTACTTGTCATTAAGTATGTATTTTCACCCCTGGAGAAGGAAATGACAACCCACTCCAGTTTTCTTGCCTGGAAAATTCCATAGACAGAGGAGCCCAGCCTATGAGGTTGCAAGGGTCAGACACAACTTAGCAACTAAACCACCACTGTCATAATAGTAAAAGAAATCCACTGAGAAGTGTCCTCATGTCATGCTTTTCTTCTTTACTAGTGGGTGTAACCTTCAGACCGAGGGTCTAATTATTTCGTCTCCCAGAGGCTCCCACTTCTAAGTCCCACCCCCCACCCTTACCCAGATCTCATCTCACAGCAGGGCTGGTAAGGATCACAGATCCCTCCCATCACTAGGCTTTATTTCCTAGAGAGAGTCCCTCAGAGCTGGCTGCTCACAAAACAATCATTTGTTTCAGGGCTATTAAGGAGCTTCCATTAAAAGAAACGGACCAGGACGGGCATCATTTTTCTAGGATGAAAAGAGGAATTGTCACGAAAGGCAGCCGTCATGGAGCCAGTGGGCAGGTGGAGGGCCAGCTGTCCTCCCAGCTTTTCTCTGCAGAGAAAGCCATTTGTCCTGAAGGCCAAGGTCGAGGCGTGCTGGCCTGGGATGCCCTGCATCTGCATCCTGTCCCATGAGCGCAAATCCAGCTGAACCGCCCCTCCCCTCCTCCAGCCGTGCCAGGTGCCTCCCTCACTGAGGCTATGCAGCTCAGCTGAGTGGTGAATTCTTTGGACCACAATTTGGTGCCCATGGGTCAACACCGTGCTGGGCACTACAGACACACAGCTCCCACTGCGTCCAGAGCCCAGATTCTGCAATGAAACGTGTGTCCCATACAACAGAAAACGTCTGATTTATTTATCTTTCTTCTAAGAGCAATTATAAGGGAGCAAAACAAGTTAGAAGGCAGAGGGCTCAGGTCTGGAGGGAATTTATTCAGACTTCATACTCTAAGGATAATAAAAGGCAGTAAATCCTTAAACTAAACAGAGTCAGCGGCAGGGAGCCGCTCAAAATTTATCCTCTTCTAGATTAGCAACGATTCAATCACACCGTGATTTATTTTAAAATACAGCGATTTTCATTACTTCATGTGTTTCAAAACACTCAGTTTAAAACAAAGGACACAATCCTTTCATGTTTTTTTTTCCGACACTAGTTCTTAGATGTTTCTTCACCGCAGCTGAGAAAGAGCTTTCTCGGCTGAAATACAACTACTGCATCCATAAAGCAAGTACATTTATTCTTTATTGCACATATAATGCATGAGAATGTACATGATTTTGCAAACTAAGAACTTTCTGTGAATTTAGTGAGAAAATAAAGAGCCATCTGCATAGACAAAGCTGAGAGATTGATTCTTGAATGTAGAGCAAACTAGAGAAGTGGGGTACCCCACTTCACCCTGGGGTACACCTAGGCTCCCCTTCACCCTCTCTCAATTTCTCCTCATTCGCAACATCTCTGTGGGCTGACACCATTTTCCAGAAAAGACCTAGGAGGAGGGAAGCGGGAGCCTCAGGTCCTGACAAGTGAGTCCAGGATGGAGCAGGGCCAGGACCAGCAGGGTGAGCAGACAGCTTGGTCCTGCCCCTGTGGCTCCTCCTCCCCAAGCCCTCCCCCCCAGGACGCAGTCCTTTCCATGATGTATGGACATAAAGAGCCTTTCCCACCCAGCACAGCTCCAAACAGAGATTCCCATTCAGTGTCGGGTTGGCCAGAAAGTTTGTTTGGGTTTTTCCCTAAGACCTTGCAGAAAAACCCAAACAGACTCTCAGGCCAACCCAGTATTAATGGACTCATATGCTTTTCCATTTGATAAATATGCAGTGAACAGCCAAGAATTCTCCAGAGGTCTGTGTGCTGTAAATTAAAACAATGTGTAAATGCTAAGTGAAGTTCACGGTGGTCGGTGCACACGAAATGTGGACAGGTGCCTCCACGTGAGGCCATGTGAATGCATTTTTGACATTCAGCTCGGACACACTTGCCTTCTTCCTCTTCCAGGGCCATGGGGCTTGCCCCCGAAAGCTGGACA
This sequence comes from Bos indicus x Bos taurus, assembly GCF_003369695.1. Lineage (NCBI taxonomy): Eukaryota > Metazoa > Chordata > Mammalia > Artiodactyla > Bovidae > Bos > Bos indicus x Bos taurus. The sequence continues at coordinate 4,509,325 of NC_040099.1, read as the reverse complement.
TTCAATAAAGCCCCCATAATAAAGCATGTTCAGTAAAGCCACTACTCCACACTCTTTAATTTAGCCCTAATTTATGGTAATTACGGTAATCACATTCCATTTTTATCAGAACTCCTGGAAAATTCTACAGGGTTTTCTTAAATATATATTTCTGTTCAGTTCAGTTCAATTCAGTCGCTCAGTCGTGTCCGACTCTTTGCGACCCCATGAATCGCAGCACGCCAGGCCTTCCTGTCCATCACCAACTCCCGGAGCTCACTCAGACTCACGTCCATCGAGTCAGTGATGCCATCCAGCCATCTCATCCTCTGTCGTCCCCTTCTCCTCCTGCCCCCAATCCCTCCCAGCATCAGAGTCTTTTCCAATGAGTCAACTCTTCGCATGAGGTGGCCAAAGTACTGGAGTTTCAGCTTTAGCATCATTCCTTCCAAAGAAATCCCATGGCTGATCTCCTTCAGAATGGACTGGTTGGATCTCCTTGCAGTCCAAGGGACTCTCAAGAGTCTTCTCCAACACCACAGTTCAAAAGCATCAATTCTTCAGTGCTCAGAATATATGGTAAAATTATATAGTTCTTATTTTAGAGTGTGAATTCAGTCATTCCTAACAAATCTATGAAGTCCCAAAGTACAGACCCCTTGTCTTAGTACTGCTCACAGGTAGTGGCCTGGACCCAGGGGGTCCTACCTGCCTGCAATAGTGTAGACTAGAACAAGAGCCAAGGTCATTGTCCTGGGTTTGCTAAAGAATCCACCTGCCAATGCAGGAGACACAAGAGACATGGTTTCCATCCCCGGGTCAGGAAGAGCCTCTGGTGGAGGAAATGGCAATCCACTCCAATATTCTTGCCTGGAAAATCCCATGGCCACAGGCGCATGGCAGCTCACAGTCCATGGGATCACAAAGAGTTGGACACGACTAAGTGACTGAGCACACACACATGCACACACACAGCTGAAAAAGGTGGCCCTGAGGCAGAACCCTGGGTGGGAGGATGTATCAGGAAGTGTATGCGATTTCCCCCAAATTGTCCTAAACATTTCCTATGTCCAGAAGCACATACTAAAGGCAAGTATGTCAAGTGACATGTAATATACTAGAAGAGACTTTTCATGCAAAGTTGGAGAACTATATATCTGGTTTAAATATAATCCTTCTTAAAGACAGGAAGATGACTAGTGATTCATTAAAATAACTCCCCACGGTAATACACATAAACCTTTTCAAACAGAAGCACCCTGTTTTTGCAATGCCCTATAAACACAATCTATGTGCTTTCCTTATAAGCTTCTGTAGCATTTAACAGCTCTTCCTGGTTCTGATATCACCAGCAATAGAAGTGGTAATACTAGTAGTAGAAGTTCCACTTCTAACCTCCAACTCTTTCTCAACTTTTTTGAAGGTCATAGACCTTGTTGAGAATCTTTTGAAAGTCACGGACATCTCCTCAGTGTGGTGGACTGATGTACATATTTTGATTAAATACAAATAAATATTCATAGCCTAATTATAAAATACAAAGAATGACTGCTATGCATTTAATTGTACTCTCTCAAAACTCATATGTTGAAGTCTAATTGCCCCGTTGTCAGAACGTGAACTTATGCACAGAGAGGGTCTTTATAGAAGTGATCAAGCTAAAGTAAGGTCTGCAGAATGGGCCCTAATCCAATTTGACTGATGACCGTATACAAAAGGGAATTTTGCACACAGAAACAGACAAGGGGAGACCAAGGACAGGTGCACAGAGAGAAGACTGTCATCTGTGAGCCAAGGAGACAGACCTGGAATGGACACCTCCCTTGCAGCTCTTGGAAGGAACCAGTCTTACTTGGACTTCTGCCCTCCAAAACTGTGAGACAGTAAATCCCTGTTGTTGAAGCTTCCTGGTCCTTAGCAAATGATACAACAATCTTGTGAGGTTCTTTCATGTTGATATGTGTACCTGCAGTTTGTTTCCATTACTGTCTGAGCACACCAGAGTTTATCTGTCCACTCTGTTGCTGGTGGATTATTTGCAAAGCTTTGCAGTGTTGAATGATGCTGCCATGAACATAGTAATGCATGCATCCCAGTGGTTATGTATATGAGTTTCTCTAGATGCCCAGCACTAGAATTGCTGGATCAAAGGTATATGTTTTTATCCAGGTTGTTTGGAAAGTGAATGGGTCAATTTTTATACTCAGCACCAGTATATAAAGGGCTCCTGCTCCTCAAACTTGCCAAAACTTAATATCATCAGAGTTTTTTTCACTCTTACCAATAAGCCTGGTGTCAGAGTGTATCTCATTAGATGGATATAGAGACAATTTCATTGACTGACTTGCATTTAATATTACTATCATCAGTATTTATGACTTTTATGTATTGACTTTTCAACTCATAAAAAAATCATGTAGTATGATTTAATGTGAATATCTTCTATCTCAAAAGCTGTTTATGAGATGAGCTTAGTTCCAAATGAGAGAGTTTGTTAGCAGCCTCCCCAACACCGTCCACCCTCAGTGACTCCGCAAGATGCTCATCTCCACGTAGAATTCTGCATTCAGGGTAGTGGTCACCATGGCAAAATGCAGGCCTGAGAAGGAGAGCGTGTGGAAAACAAGTGCTATGCTGATGTAATTGTATATCAACGTATATAAAATATATCAATATATCAATCAATTCACCCTCGTGGCTATAATTTTTTATTATTTTATAATTTGGTACAGTGAGGATTTGGGGTTTTTTTTCTTTATCATTTTTGATGATGATGAAGTAGAAATTCAGCATAAATAATTTGAGAGAAACAGCATACAGAAAATATGCATATAAAGCTATAATCACACCATCAGAGAAGACGGCTTTTAAAATTCACATGGAGGGACTTCCTGGGGGCCCAGGGGTTAAGATTCCACCTTCCAATGCAGGGGACGTGGATTTGATCCCTGGTGGGGGAGCTACAATTCTACGTGCCACGTGGGGCAGGACAGTAAGCGGCACTAGAAAACTTGAAGGTGCTAAGTCGCTTCAGTCATGCCCAACTCTTTGCAACACCATGGACTATAGCCCCCCAGGCTACTCTGCCCCTGGGATTCTCCAGGCGAGAATACTGGAGTGGGTTGCCGTTTCCTCCTCCAGGGATCTTCCCAACCCAGGAATCGAACCCACATCGTACGTCTCCTGCACTGGCAGGTGGGTTCTTTACCACTAGCACCACGTGGGAAGCCCTTAGAAAACTTGAATACCTCTATGCAAAAGAAAAAAAAAAAAACAGCAACAACACCTAACCAGACCTTGCACAATATACAAAGATTAACTCAAAATGGATCACAGACCTAAAGGTAAAACCTTAAAAAAACAAATAAATAATAAAATAAAATTCAGGTGTGCATTGAAGTTGATAGCCCCCAAAGGTGGCTGCTATCGATGTCTTTTCATCGTGAGATGCACTCCCGCTCTCCCCACCTCCACTGAGCAATCTGACCTCGTGCCCCACCCTGACCCATGTATCGGGCAGAGGCAGCACTGTGCCAACTTTGGGTCTAGTCTTTAGGAGATCTGGAAGTTTCCACCTTTTTTCCAGGGAGGAGTGAAGCGGTCACCATGTGAAAGCCCCAACCACCTTGGCCCACTGAGATGCTGAGACGCCTCAGCCAGCCCTGTGGAGAGGCCACGCCGGAGAAGCACAGCCCCAGAGCTGCGGGCGGAGGCTTCGGGACCGGAAGCCATGCCCAGCCCCCGCTGGACAGTCACGTGAGGGGCCCACCTGACCTCAGCCAACATGGTCACGCTGCAGGCGTGCCCCAAACAGGCGCTCCCCGCACACGTGGGTGCGTGCCTGTGAGCGTACTAGACTCTGCGTGTGTCTCTAGAAGCATTTCCACTTGCAGTGACTCTCCACGGTCCTTGGTCAGGTGACATTTTCAGTGGCTCCACTCTGTGTCCTCGTGAGGCCACACGTGCTGATCCCAGGCAGGCAGGTGGCTTCCCCATTGTCCCCACTACACCTGCCTTCTAATGAGTGCTCTTGTACATAAATCTATGCATGAATACGTCACCCCATCCTTTGCATGAATTCTGGACATGTAGTGAGAGCCTCCGAGGGTTAAATGTTGTTGATGGTTCTATTCAAATTACCTTGAACAAAAACTGCCCCAACTCCCCTCCCACCAGCAGTGGACAAGGGTGCTGTTCTCCAGGCTTGTGAGCTAAGGATGCCGTGTGCTTTTTAAATTAGTCTCCTTTGATTTGGCGGATGAGAAATCACCTCCCGCTGTTGTTTTAGTTTGCCTCTCATTATAGAGGGTTAGAGCTTTCTTCCTGAGGGTGAGACGCCCGTGGTCACTGCACTCTGCTGCCCTGACCACGTGACAGTGTCCTACACAAGGTCGTCTGACAGCCAAGGGCAAATGGAGGTGGCCACGAGGAAAATCGCACGATGGAAGGAACACGTTAATACACGATGACAGGGGTAATTTAAGACTAAGGCCTAAAGAGTCATAATCAATTTTTCTGACAGAAGAATTTCACAATCCATTGGTTTAAAATCACATGGATGGATGGACCATGTTTCTAGAGCATTTGTACCTGCCACTTATATTTGCTACCTATGTTTATAGGAAACTGCCACTTCTTGGCAAATCATTAATTGGGAAAATAGCATTTCAACCCGATTAAACTTCTAAAACTTATTTTATGCTATAAACTTTCAGTAATAGGAACTAATTCTCAAATTCCTGAGATAACTGCATCATCTGAAAGCATCTCCATAGTGCCTAGTACATGGTCAATGTTGGTTTCTGTTCTTTGCTATTAAACTCCATGATTGGGTAAAGAGAACACAGAATTCTAAAGTTGCATGGTCAGTCCAAAAAAGAGTTGTAAAATCTTCCAAAGAACCAAAGAGGTAGTTTTTGTCTCCTGTATAATTTAACACAAGTTGGAAAAAAGGAACAGGCACATTTTGAAAAGCATCAAATATGTCAGAAATGCAAGAAAACACTGTATCATCTCTATATTGTAGGTTCTAATGCAGTTTCTGATTATTCTAATAACTCACTTTTATGGAGAGACCAAGTTATTATCAAAGAAAATGATATCCTGTTAATGTCTTATTAATAACAATTACATCTTCAAAAATTGATATATAAGACAGAATTCAATTGGTTCAGAAAGTTACAACTTCAACAGTATCATTTGCTTGGAAGTGTTCTGGTCACAGTATGTCCTTAATTACTGTAATTCTCTTCCTTGTTTGAGTCTGAAATTACACTGCTGATACCGCTTTAGTGACAAAAGCACTTTGAACAGACAGAAAATCTCAGATATGGCTTGTGAGTCTCTTTTGATTGGAAGCTTGTTGACTGCAGCTGCAATATTTCTGAGTTAAGCTATGCTCATAAGTTCTCATTTTCGCTGGAACATTTCAGACTCCGTTGTTTTGATTGCGATATTGTCCACCAGGATGGGCTTGTGATTAATTCACATTATTAAGATGACTAACGCGCCTTTCAGATGGCAGTTGAATACCCACGGCAAGAACAGCCTTGAGAGTGATCTGCCTGCAGATGGAGGGGGAGCGAAGGTTATGTCCTCTTTCCTTCTGTAATTCAGCAGGACTGAACAGGATGCACTTGGCATCTGGCAGGTCATCGTGGTTTCTGGAGGACCCTGCAGTGAATGGCCTGGTGTTCCCAGGAAGAGCAAGTGATGAGGCCTGGACACAGTCAGTCACTGATGGGGTAAACAGTGGAGTCCCAGACAGAAGGAAGTCGAGAGTAAGACTCTCGTAGAAATAAACCTGAGATTCCTTCTGAGCCCACTGCATCTTTGGAATCCCACCCACGTACTGAGTTAGGGGGTGGCTCTCGCAGACACTCTGCATTGTGTAAGAGCTGCCACTGACCCAAGTGGACTCACAGAATTTTTTTTTTTTTTTAATTTTAAGAGTTTGAATTAAAATTTAAAAAAAATCCACCTGGACACAACTGTTCTGGTACCACCTACTTAAGCTCATATAGGGTGGGGTTGGACGAGTCTCACACCCAGAAGCCACTCGCTTGCCAACATCACGCGGGGGTAAGAGCTAACAAGCCTGAAGGAAACCAGGCCAGAGGGAGACCATCAAGCAGAAGCCCCCAGGAAATGAGCTTGTTGGGGGGACAATGGCTCAGAACACTTCCCCAGCATCTCCAAGCCTATACTCAGGAGCTCCAGGACTCTGCTGTATCATTAACTCATTCACCTGGAAACCAGGATGACCATGAGACCCCGAGTACCAAAGCCACAGGCCACCCCTGCCCGTCCCACCGCCATCTCGGGGGTCGTGCTGACAGGCATAGAGAAGCCGAAGAAAGCTTCTCCTCTGTGGCTCTAAAGTGACCCTCCCAAGTCCCTTTGTCAGCTTTGGGTATAACCGAGCTACAGCTTGAATCACAAATCATTTTTTTAAACTGGATGTTCTTTCACCATCTTTAAATATAATTCTTTCTTTGAGTTGCTTATTCCGGATAATGCAAAACCATAAAATCTGGAACCAGAAGATGTGGGTTCAACTCCTGGCTTTATCACTTTCTGTCTCTGTGATGGGAAGTGACTTAATCTCCCTGGATCTCTATCTTCTCCTTTAAAAATAGAGAGGACAGTAATGTCAAGCAACTATTTCCCTTGCTACCTACTTTCCAAAGCCTTTGCCAATTGCCCAAGATGGAATTAGTTAGAGCGGCCCTTGGTTTATTTCTCTGTCATAACAGGAGACCCTGAGATGGCTAATTTCAGGTGTTGATTGGACTGGGACACAGGTACAAAGACAATTAGTCAAACATGATTCTGCCTGTGTCATGAAGATGTTTCTGGATGCAGTGAACATTGGAACCAGAACACTGAGTAAAGTGGATGGTCCTCCCCGTGAGACAGGGCCTCATACAGTCATTGGAGGCCTGTACAGAACGAAGGAGCAACCCTCCACCGACTGCCTGCCTTTGGATTGGAACATTGGTTTTTCCCCAACCTTTGGACTCGAACTGAAACATCAGCTTTCTGGGTCTTGACCCTGGGGATTTGCAGGTCTTGGGCCATCTCCACCTCCATAATCATATGAGTTAATTCTCTATTATATAATCCCTTTTTGTATAAGTGCCTATCCTACCAGTTCTATTTCTCCAGAGAACCCTGACTAATAGACACGGTCTATTATAATTCTCTGTGCATTCTGGTTTTTTCCATCAGCCTGTGAGGGCTTCGAGGGCAGCGACTGTCTCACAATTACAAGCACACAGCACAACCCTGCCCCAGAGCAACTGTTCAGTAAACATCCAATGAATAAATAACTGTCTTTTATGTAAATAAAATAGTCATAAGTACTTTGAAAATGGTACATACAACTCTACACAAAAATTAGATCTTTCTCCATGTCGGTCCCCAAACTCACTCTTCCTGGAGAAAATCAAATCAAACTGAGATTCACTTATTCTAATCTTTTCGATATTCCATTAATCTTGCCTCTTTGATAATGAAGGATCACCTCTTATGGGTGTGGCATTGTTCCAGGCACTGAGGCAAAGGATGCAGACAAGATCCTTGAGAGTCTGTTCTAGTCGGGAGGCGAGAAGCAAACTTTAAACAAGCAAACACATAAGTAAACAAGGTCAGCAGTAATGACCGGACCCCCGAAGCAAGCAATGCAGCCGTCCTGGGTGTAGGGGCCACGTTCTCCTGGACCATCAGCTTCCCGCTAATGAGAACCCTCTTCTGTTTTTCCCAGTATTTCCTGAGCCCAATTTCAGTTCCTTCCACCTCAGAAAGGAGCTTTAAGCAAAGTCTGAATTCATTCAAATTAATTGTTCTAAAACAGAATTTTGATCACATTATTCTCTTGCTTAAAAAGCTGTGTTGGTTTCCCTTTTTCTACAGAAAAATGTCCAAGTGCCTTATTGGCATTTCTCTGCAGTTTGTTCTAAAATCGTCTCATTTTTCCAGCTTGTTTATCTTTGGATTTGCTGCCCAAATTCACTTTCGTGAACACCCCCTCTCTCACCCCCAAGCCACCAGAACACGGTTCTCACTTCCTCTGACCTTCATGTCCACCCGTCAGCAGAGTCCATCATTTAAGATCCAGATAAATGATCTTTGATATCCATTACCTTCCTCATAAATATTAATCCTTTCCCTTCGTGGCTAGAAGAAAACATCTACCCCTCCAAGGCTCATAGCACTTGGTCGAAAAATACCTTATGGCATTTTTCTGGCTTTGCCTGGTATTATCATTTTTGGGGACATCTCACACCCTCCATCTGGATTATTATTTCCTTGGAAGAACAAATTGTTTTATCCAATTATGTTTTTCCCATAGTCCAGTACAAAATAGTGTTCAATAAACATCTGCTGAATAGATGAGTTTGGTGAATAAACAAATGGCCCAGCAAATAAAGATGAAGCAGTCCAAACTTTTTTGTATTTTTCTACTTCAATTGCTGATATTTTATTTATAATAAGTCATATAGATACATGAATCACTCCTTATGGAGTCTGGTAATAAGTAGTCATTGCAGAAGTTCTGAAAGTAAGAATAACTTCTTCTTATCAAGACTGATCATTTTGGTGACAATACAGAAAATTATGTGCTGGGCATAATTATGAGCCATTTCCTACAACAAAAAACTTAAGTAATTTTGAAGCTCTGTTTTACAAAAAAAATTTAAGTTTTTGACTCTGGTCAAAACTTGCACAATTACCAGGTAACACTTCCTGACAATAAGACACCCACGACTCTAAAGGTAGCATCAGGGTTTGAACATCTCTCCAGGTGCCAGGATGTGTAGCCCAGTGGACGGTCAGCATGGTGGTGATGCTGCCTTAGGTCGTGGGGCCCCAGGGGAGCAACCACATGGTCCCCAGGGGACCACAGCCCCACAAGCAACCCTTGACAAGACCCGGAGAACTTCTCAGCTCTCCATCTGCTGCCACACAGGATCATCAACAAGTAAAATACTCAAGGCATAAACTTTTGGGATATTTTGTTTCACAACATGAGATAATTGATGTGTTGCCTATAAGTAAGGAATGAGCTGGGAAAGACTGAAGGCAAAAGGAGAAGGGGACAGCAGAGGATGAGATGGTTAGATGGCATCACTGATTCACTGGCTATGAATCTGAGGGAACTCTGGGAGATAGTGAAAGACAGGGGAGCCTGGTGTGTTATAGTCCATGGGGTCACAAAGAGTTGGATGGACATGACTTAGCAACTGAATAACAACAAAGAAATACACAGAAAAATACATACTTGCATTCATGACACTCTAGTTAAAAGCTGAAAACTAAGTATACATTTGGTAGTATGAATGCGTGTGTGCTCAGTCACTTCAGTAGCGTCCGACTCTTTGCAACTCTATGGACGTAGCCCACCAGGCTCCTCTGGCCATGGGAGTCTCCAGGCAAGAATACTGGAGTGGGTTGGCATTTCCTCCTCCAGGGGATCTTCCCGACCTAGGGATCGTACCTGAGACTCTTATGTCTCCTGCATTGGTAGGCGGGTTCTTTACCACCAGTGCTATGAATAGATGATCCCAAAAAGGTAAGGAGCATCACCATTTAGGTGAATTAAAGACACAAAAATCACCATCTATTTGACAAAGACAAATGTATATTTAAGGGTAATCAACAAGAATAAGGATCTACTGGGGTGAAAACAGGTGATGAAGGGTAACAGTTTCATAATACAACATGAAGTAATGCGGGTAACAGAACGATGCCTTGGAGTAAAACCCAGAAAGGGGCATGTATGGACCCATTGCAAACCTGTTATCACCTGAGGAATGAGGCTAACCTAACTCTCTGCCAATAGAAACAAAAATGACTGCTTTTTGAGGGATGCTGAACTTAGATTCCTTTGCAATTTAAGTTCGCAATCCACGTTAAAGAAATCAGAACTAGAAACCACAGTTGATGGACTGTGCTGTGGTTTATGCAAGAAACACAACACAGACTTGCAACCTGCACTCAGAGAAGAAACCCGGAGCTTACTCAAACCCATGTCCATCGCGTCGGTGATGCCATCCAACCATCTCATCCTCTGTTGTCCCCTTCTCCTCCCGCCTTCAATCTTTCCCAGCATCAGGGTCTTTTCCAAGGAGTCAGCTCTTCGCATCAGGTGGCCAAAGTATTGGAGTTTCAGGTTCTGCATCAGTCCTTCCAGTGAATATTCAGGGCTGATCTCCTTTAGGATGGACTGGTTGGATCTCCTTGCAGTCCAAGGGACTCTCAAGAGTCTTCTCCAACAACACAGTTCAAAAGCATCAATTCTTTGGTGCTCAGCTTTCTTTATGGTCCAACTCTCACATCCATACATGACTACTGGCAAAACCATAGCTTTTCTTCAGTTAACTACCCAAATATCAGATAGCTTCCGGTTATGGGTTTCTTCTGTGCTGGTTATTGTACAGCGTGCAGAATTTGAGGTTTTCAACTGTGTCTTGTCTGTGTGGCGGGATCCGGTCTATGCCCTGAAGAAAATGGGAGCTTTAGAATGCATTTTCCTGTCCTTCGCCATTTCCTGGAGTTTGCTCAAACTCATGTCCACTGAGTCAGTGATGCTATCTAAACATCTCATCCTCTGCCGACCCCTTCTCTCTCCTACAGGAAAAGTGCCAAGGTGGAGGGTAAAGATGCTTTCCTTTGGGGTCTAAAACTCCTTAATCTATACCTTTCATGGGAATCCTTCCCCCTTGGGTGCCCCTCAAGCCCAGCTCAGCTGACCTCTCTGCCCCTTCTTTTCCCCACACAAATCACCTTGTGGGTCTTGCAAATGATGGACATTCTACCTTTTCCATGCTCCTGCTAAAACACGTGATCAAAATAAGGCCACCACCTTTGACTTATCAAATGCTTTTTTATCTTCCCCAAGGCACCTGCCCACTGGCATCCTTGCATTTATTCTTCCCAGGGGCCTTAGGGCCCTCTGAGTCACAGTGAGCAAATAGTGATGAGAACCAAAGGCCATGTCAAAGGAAAAAATGGAGACAGTGGATAATAAAGCTATAAATGCAAAGCTTTGGGACTTCACCATCCAAGACATCTATTGGCTTTTCAAATATTAAATAGCAATTATCTCCTCAACCTGCAATAAGTACAAGAAGGTTAAAAAAAGCTTGCCAAGCTGGTAAAAACAGGCCACTGTATGTTCAGAGGTAACAGCCAGGAACATGCTACCCAGTAAACCAATTCAGGCTGTGGCTGCAAACTAACAATGGATGCATGCATTTGTTCATTAATTACATTTTTATTGGGCATTTACCGTGTGCCAGGCACCGTGGTTTATAAGGGCTCCAGGGGGAGGGAAGCTGCTCAAATATCTCATCTGCCTCTCCCCTTCAGCAATGCTCTTCCTCCAATGCTGGACCAAGCCTCCCAGCTGCACCCAGAAACGGATGTGGTAACTGACCCTGCCTGGGGGGAGCCAGCACCCCAATTCTAGCGTCAGCTTATACTGCATTTGCAGTAGGAATGGCTGGTGAATGGGAGAGGGAGCCCTAGGAGCTTCAGAAATCTAGGGGCAGATAGTAGATGTTTTCCAATATTTTCATCTAAGTTCCCATCTTTCTACTGCAGGGTTGTTGCTGTTCAGTCGCTGAGTCGAGTCTGACTCTTCGTGGTCCCATGGACTGCAGCACACCAGGCTTCCCTGTCTTTCACCATCTCCCGGAATTTGCTCAGACTCACGTCCATTGATTTGGTGATGCCATCCAAGCATCTCATCCTCTGTCATCCCCTTCTCCTCCTGCCCTCAATCTTGCCCAGCATCAGGGTCTTTTCCAGTGAATCAGCTCTTCTCATCAGGTGGCCAAAGTATTGGAGCTTCAGCTTCAACATCAGTCCTTCCAATGAATATCCAGGGTTGATTTCCTTTAGGATTGATTGATTTGATCTCCTTGCAGTCCAGGGGACTCTCAAGAGTCTTCTCCAGCACAATTCAAAAGCATCAATTCCTCACTGCTCAGCTCTCTTTATGGTCCAACTCTCACATCCGTACATGACTACTGGAAAAACCAGAGCTTTGACGATGCAGACCTGTGTCAGGGAGGTGATGTCTCTGCTTTTTAATATGCTGTCTAGGTTTGTCATAGCTTTCCTTCCAAGGAGCAAGCGTGTTTTAATTGCATGGCTGCAGTCATCGTCCTCAGTGATTTTGGAGCCCAAGAAAATAAGGTCTGTCATTGTTTTCACTTTTTCCCTTTCCAGTAGAGTCCTATTTTCAGAACTCATTTCAAGATTTCTGAACTGATGCAAATGCCCTTGAAATGCATCTCTAACTAGAGCAGCAGGAACTGAGTCATGGTGTGGCACTCACAGCAAGCCCACTGATTCATCCGTCACCTAAACTGGCACCTAGTAAGGATGGGCCCCAGGTGGCTCAGGGCAGCTCTTGTCTTCATGAGGTTTTGTAGCTCTTCCCAGTCGTACCTGGAAGTGACAGCAGAGTTCTGAGTGTGAGATCTAAGGACCCAGTCATACACCACTGGTCACCTGCTCACAGCAGGATTACATCTCGTTTTGCATCCATTCTAAAGAACAAGGGACCTAGTGTGGTCTAATATGTGATAATCTCATGTACAGAGCAAAAGACATCACAGCAATCTCATTGTCCTCTTGTTGGACAATCTGTATAAATTTATATCCTCAAACTCAGATCACAGACACCTCCTCAATCCAGTCATTCTATTTGTTATGTTCACATCCTTTATTCAGACTTTCAGGTGTGAGGGATTGGCATGGAAGGGCTGGGGGAGGGGGCTGTCTGAAGGTCAGAGGGGCTGTCTGAAGGTCAGAGGTCTGTTCTTTCACAGTGTTCTTCAGAATTTCCAGCTGATGCAGTAAATGAGATTACAGGTGTATGTATATTTACATCTCCCTGCGGGAGATCCAAGAGGGAGGGGATATATGTACATATATAGCTGATTTACTTCATACATAGCTAATGCAACGTTGTAAAGTAGCTATATTCCGATTAAAAACTAATAAATGCATACATATATATCTCTTTATAAAAATAAAAAAAACAAAGCCTTCAAACTTTACATAAACTACAATCAGGAAATCACTATGTAGTATGTCTATGAAATATGATATGTCCTTAATAAAGAACAGTAGAGATCTTAAAATCTAACATACATAGGTGATGGATAATAGATGCATAGATAGATATGGATGGATAGATATGATTATATATATTGATAACAGTTTTAACTGACATATGAAATATTTCAAGCATAGTCACTTGGTCACTTCTTACTATTTTGCCATATTGAAGAATTTTCAGTCCCTTAACCCTTTCCATCCCTCTCTACCCAAATTTAACCACTTATTTGAAGTTTATTATTCTTATACATGTTTTTAATGCCTTAAAAGCATTTTTCTATGAATGCATACTTCCAAAAATATATGCAAGTTGGTTTTAAATGTTTTTAAATGTTATATAAATTGTACCATATTCTCATGCTATGTCTATGAGATTTATTCATGTTCATGCATGTAGCTCTGATTCATTCATTTTAACTGGTGTATTGTGTTATATTTTATGAATATACCCAATATTTTGTTCATTTTCCTATTGATGGACATACAGGATTTTTCCAGTTTTTCCAATGGTGTTATCACAAACAGCACATTATAAATATTAAGCATCTCTCCTTGTGCACTAGTCTCCCTTCCATACATACTGAGAAATGGAGTTGCTAAATTGTTGTTGTTCAGTCACTCAGTCATGTCCAACTCTCTGCGACCCCATGGACTGTAGCACACCAGACCTCCCTGTCCTTCACCATCTCCCGGAGTCCACCCAAGGTCATGTCCACTGAATCAGTGATGCCACCCAACCATCTTGTCCTCTGTAGTCCCCTTCCCCTCCTGCCCTCAATCTTTCCCAGCATTGGGGTCTTTTCTAAGACCCTTAGAATTGCTAAATTATAGAGTCTGAAATATTTAAAATTATGAGAAATGCAAAATTACTTTCCAAAGTGGTTGTATCAACCACCAGCAGACCATATGCGTTTCTAGTCTCCACGTTCTCACCAAGACTTGGAATTGTCAGATCTTTTCATTTCTGCCAACTGGATAGTGTGAGCTGGTACCTCACTTGGGTTTTATTTGAAGTTCCCCGATGATGCAGATCTCCGTTCATGTGTTCAGTGTCGACCTGCAGTCCCTCTCCTGTGACTTTTCTGTCTATAGTGCTTCCCAGGTGGCTCAGTGGTAAAGAATCTGCCTGCCAATGCAGGAGCCGCAGGAGACACAGGTTCCATCCCTGAGTCAGGAAGATCTCCTGGAGGAGGAAATGGCAACCTACTCCAGTATCCCTGCCTGGGAAATCCCATGGACAGAGGAGCCTGGTGGGCTACAGTCTATGGATTTGCAAAGAGTCAGACATCTGTCTATACCCTTTGTTAATTTCTATCAAGTTTCTGGTCTTCAGCTTATTGCTTTGAAGGAGTTTAATATATTAAACATAATTAAAATATTTAAGTATATTTGCTTAAATATATTTACACATTTATATTCAATAAATACTTTAATATATTTATCAGTTATATGCTTCACAAACCTCTCACAATCTTTGATTTATCTTCTCATTTTTGCATGAATGGAAGTTTTGATTACAGACAATTGATTTAATCCTCATTTTCTCCTATGGCTTGTATTTTTTATGTTTTTCATTTAAAATCCATCCCTACACCGAGGTTAGATATTCTCTGATGTTTTCATTTCAAATTTGAAAGTTTGCTTATGTCATTGGTCTACTTGGGCTATATTTTTGTGCAGATTGTCTAATTTTAATTCTGATTTTTTGCAAATGGGTATCCTATAGTCCCAGTACCATTTATTGAATAGTCCATATTCCCCACCTGATTTATATGGCTACCTTGCCATTAACTTGTGTCCATTGTGCATTATTTTGCTTCTGTGTTCTCAATTTTGTGTGTTTATAAATCAAGGTTTTGCCCTTGAGCTACTTCCCACACTGTTTTTACTGTAGCTACAAAATAAATCTTCAAAGCATCTCCCGCTACCTGCTTCTTCAGACTTGTCTTCTCCATTCTTAAACTCACAGCTTTCCACATGGCTTTTTAATTAGCTTATAAAGTAAAACTTTTTTTCTTGCAATTAGATTTCAATGGTACTGAATTTATAGATTAACTTATTGAGAACTGACATTATTAAGAGTCAGTCTTTCCATGTATAAAAGTGATAACTCTCTATTTATTTACATTTCTATTGATGTCATTTGAGAGAGTTGTAAGATTTTTCCATAAAGGTCTTACATATCTTTGGTTGGGTGTTTTCCCCAAATACTATATAGTTTGTTTTTATTTGGGTGAATTTAGAGGGCAATTACAATAAAGCATTATTTAATTAAACTTTCTGATTGTTGGTTTTTAAAGGAATTAAATTGATTTTTACACATAGATATTTTTCCAGAAGCCTTAATGAAGTTTCTAATTTTAATAACTCCTCAGTGGGTTAGTGTGGGTTTTTGATGTAGAAAGTCATATCATTTACCAATAACAGTTTGATTACTTCTTTCTGGTCCTTATTCATTGTTTCCCCCTTTTCCAGTCCTACTGGCATGCCTTGGACCTCCACCCAAAGCATTCACACAAAGTTCACAAATGAACAAAAGTAAAGCATTTAGTAATGGATGCTTAGATTATTAAAGAATGAGGACAAATAAGAATGTGATAACCTAAAAGTCAGGACGGTGGTTATCTTTAGGGAAAAGAGTGTTTTGATGGGAAAGGCCCTGAGGACTCAGGGGCTGTGGCAATATTGGGTGAAGGTCAGTCATGATTTTGAATTACAGTAATTGTCAATCTGTGCATTTTTCCTTCATGCAATTTCTATATGTGTGCTACAATTTACAATTTTAAAAATGTTTTTCATTGTTTAAGAATGAATTGGACAGCATTCTCTGTCTTCATATGCTCTAGAACATTCTGTTGACAGCTAGTGGTACTCTCTGGCCCTTAAATATAATGTAAAAAAGCAGATTTAAATAGTCTGAACTTTGCTGCTTTTTAAAAAAATATATGGGGTTTTGATTACTGATTGATTTTTTAATGATTACATTCTATTCACATGTTCCATTTCTTATTGAATGAACTTTTGCTATATTTTTCTAAAAACTTCTTTTCTGTTGAACCAGATCAGTTCCTAATGTTCTCATGTTTGTGAGTTTCTGTCATATTGGTGCTTCCGTCCACTTTCCCATTGCTATTGTTCTCTGTACCTGCCCCTCTGAGGGTGATTTTTATTTTCCTGTTTGTACTTTGTTGTGTACTTTTAAAAGTTCTTACCAAAAGTGTGTATTTCTTTTATAATCCATAACAATCTAAAAAGCCTATTTCAATTTGGGGAGGAAAAACAGTCAAACGTTTGAGAATTCTTTCATAATGTGAAAAAGCACCTCACCAAAAAAATCTCTCCCTAATGTACCAGACACCACTGAGCACGCCGCGCATATGAGCTCAGTTGATCTCGTGTGTTGAGCTGCAGAGAAATATCAGTGAAAACATCAAACTCATAGGTCAGCATTTAACTGCCAATTTCTTTGTCACGCCTCGCACACCCACAGGCTGTCAGGCTCACAATCTCTTCTTCATCTTCCGCACCGTCTGGTATTAATAGACAGTAGGACACTTGTGTGGTGACCGGAGTTGGGGTGCATCAGCTGTGAGGTTCCCAGGTGGTGAAAACAGGACTTACCGCAATGTCCCATAGGAAATTTCATCCCAATTACATACATCTTCCAGAGAACAGCTGTGGCTGAGGAATTTCACGAAAGCCACATTCCCCCAAAACGAAGCCATTAACTCCTCTGGACATCCATGGCCATAAAACGTGCTGGGAGGGCAGATCTCCAGCACTCATTTGTTTCTAAAAATAACTTGCTTCATCCCATAACAAAGCACTGCTTTTCTAATGGATATTAGCGGTTTAATTGTTTGAGTCAAGCGGGGCGAGGATGGTAATTGCATTCACTTCTATAAATGCACTTGGACTGGACATTAGTTGACTGCTCTGTGAGGGATGACATCATCATGTATCTTGCCCTTGGCAAACTTTAAAGAAGACTGGAGGCTTCATCAGCTCCTCGTGCCCTGTCTGCGGGCTTTAGGAGGGCGCTGTCCCGGTCAGCATCCTCTTCTAGACACCACCCTCAAGGTCATTCTGAAGGTGAACCGCAGAGTTGGAACCAGGATACAACACCCTCCACGCCTGCGCCGAGGCCCAGATGGTTCCTGTGAACACTGCAGCCACAGCGCCATCACGATGCTCTCAACTTCCTAAAATGGGACGTTCTCAGCTGCCTTCTGCCTCCCTCGTCCACACGGCTGATGCCTCCCTCTCCAGTTCTCCTGGTTCTGTGGCTGAGGAGGAAGGAGAGAATGACGCGGCAGGCTCAGTGCCATCTGCAGCTGCGTGTTATATATATATCAGATTTCCGATCCCAAGGTGGGCATCACTGACTTCCTCCCATGGAACAACTTCGCTAAGATTCCAGTTCAGCAAGCGGAGAACAGAGCTAGGAGCCTGGCTTTCATTCCTGGGGAGTTTTTGACTCCCTCATTGAAAGCTGTCGGGGAACTCTCATTCGAACTCTGAGAATTTCAGCCTTATCTTTGAGTTAAATAGATGTGGAAAGGTAAAAACAGAGAAATTACTGTTGAATCATAGACAAATTTTATTCCAGGCTGAAATGGAGTAAATGCTATAAAGAGACAGGTAAAAAGTTGCACCCGCTCTGTACTAAGTATCTGTTGTGTTGAATGGAACAACTTGGGCGAGGGGGCAGTTTGAACAGAAGCAGCTCTCTCTCTATCACAGCTGTGGCCTCTCCTGTGTTTCTCAGCACTGGACCCTATCGTCCCCCGGACTTTCTAAGGGCACACACCATTGGGTCCACTGGGATTCCTCCACTCACCACCGGGTGATCTGTCAGACTTTACACTGCAGGTGAATCCCTGGTGGCCTTGATCTACAGCTCAGAGCTCTCAGGAAATACTTTCCCAGAAAATTATTCAAGGTGGTGCTAGTGGTAAAGAACCCACTTGTCCATGCAGGAGACGTAGAGGTAAAGGTTTGATTCCTGGGTCGGGAGGATCCCTTGGAGAAGGGGATAGCAACCCACTCCAGTATTCTAGTCTGGAGAAGTCCATAGACAGAGGAGCCTGGTGGGCTACAGTCCATGAGGTCACAGAGAGTCAGACACAACTGAGCAGCTAACATTTCCACTTTCCCTCTGTATTCCGTCCAAGGATCCATACTCAAGTCCTGTCATGGGGCCAGGTTTCAGTCCCAAACAGAACATTCAGGGAATAAATTCCTCCATGGCCCAACCATCCACAGATTGGCGGGGGGACACGCCGCCCACAGAAGTAATGTTCCCTGTTGCGATTAGGTTTTAACATAAATCACAATGACGGAGATGCATGGTTACACTTCCTAATGTAACAACGCCCTTGGGGAATAAATGTGACGGTGACATAAATCCGTGAGATGACATCACGCTGCTCTCTGCCTCCGGAATGAAACGTTTAACCTTTTCCTAATAATACCAGTGCGGAAAGGTTTTCCATTTTTTGTTCTACCCTATGAAACAAAGTTTCACCAGCTGGCAACTTTTTCCTACAGAAAGCTTTGAGAATCTCTTTAAATAGTAGTTATAGGACTCCCCTGGTGGTCTAGTGGTTAAGAATTCGCCCGCCAATGAGGGGACACAGGTTTGATCTCTAGCCCGGGAAAATCCCACTTGCCACGGAGCACCTAAGCCCGTGTGCCCCAACGACCGCAGCCTCTGGCTCTAGAGCCTGTGCGCCACGAGGAGAAGTCGGCACTGCGCAAGCGCATAGTAGCCCCACCCTTCCGCGACTAGGGAAAGCTTGCCTGTAGCAACGAACACCCAGCGCATCCAAAAATAAGTAAAACAACAGTTGTTGTTTTTTTTAATTGTTAAAGTAGTTATAAATGTACCATAATCATCTTCTCCTGCAAGAAAAGGGCGTGTCCAGCTGACGATCCGGCATCAGGCCGGCCTGTCGGGGCCTCATGAAGAGCACGTCGTGAACTGAAGCATCAGCTTCGCCACCAAGCTGCTATAGAAACAAACCTCTCTCACCTGACCGTTCGCTCCACTTAAGCAGAATGGAGATCATCGGGGCAAATGAGCAATTTAGCAGTGGAACCGTAGCCAACAGAATCTTATCACATAAAGGATCTCCTTCTGGGAAAATGGGTGGATGGCGTTTGTAAATCTAAGTGGTTCCAGATACCACTTAGTATCTTGTTCCATGACAACTGCAATTTCTTCCGCCCTAACCGGAGGCAAGAGGTCAATGTGCATTGGAAAAGCACAAGAACTAGGGGCTACAGACCTCCACTGGGGTGTAGGCTGTGTGTAGATAAAAGATCAAATAATTTTTATTGCAGGCTCCATAGTCCAGTGACATCAGAATTTAACGGCACGCTGCAGTGAAGAGGTACTCGACACATTAAATCAATACAGAATGTTTTCACCCCATCATTTTAACCCTGAGGGTGTTTAGACGCTATTCACCAATAAAAACATTTCCCTTAGAATTTAGCAACATTAAATGCCATTAAACCAGCATAATCCTTGATCAGCTTTCTAGAGCACGCAAGAAAACTGTGTGCATTTTTTCACTTTCATCAGGAGCAATCCCTTTCCATACATATTTCACTGCACAAATTTAATTTCCTGATTTTTTGAGTCCCTATCAAATTTAACAAATTAACATTTTTTTTTTTTTGGCCACTAAGCATTTTCTTACAAGCTCATTATTTCTTCCAAGTCTAATGTTCTTATGTGAAGATTTAGCTACTATCAGTTGTATTTTGGGTTTTCTATTTCTACCAAGTCTGAATTTTCCTAATAACGTATGCAATCAAAACATCACTGCAGCTGAAATGGTCAAGTCCAGATATTCTGCTTTATTTATGCATACATTATATAAATAGACGTCCCTTTTTTCTCATGGGCATAATCATCCATGAGTGACTGAAATCCCCTTAGTAGCTCAGATTACTCCTCAGCTTTCTTTGATTGATGCTTTGAGACCTGCCTTGGCTTCCCTGTAAAAGCCACCCCGGGAGGACCCAGCGGAAATCAAGCTGACTCTGGGCATCTCTAGAGGGGAGGGGACTATGGCCAATGAGTGACATTTCTCTTCTCTACAGGTACTCAGAGGCAGGTGTTGGCATGACACGGGGAGGGATGCTCAGCATGAGTTATCAGGAAAGGGACTACGTTCCCTTGACAATGAGGATCGTGTTTCTAAAAGAGTTCAAAAGGGTGCCTGAGTCCAGTGCCTGTCAGTGACCTCAACACACGGAAATACTGCCCAGGCTGTCTTTTGAAAATAGTGGTTGTCATTGTTGTTGTTTAGTCACTAAGTTGTGTCTGACCCTTTTGTGACCCCATGAACTGTAGCCGACCAGGCTCCTCTGTCCATGGGATTCCCCAGGCAAGAATACTGGAGTGGGTTGCCATTCCCTTCTCCAGGGAATCTTCCCGACCCAGGGATCAAACCCGAGTCCCCTTCCTTGGCAGGTGGATTCTTTACCACTGAGCCACCAGGGAAGCCCCTCATACTGTCTCCCAGAGCTTTCTTATTTTGCTGTTCACATTTTCATCTACAGTCTAGCAGGGATGTGTTTCTGGGTGTGGTGTAGTGGGTCCACTTTTCTTTCCTCCGGACAGCCACCAGCATCAGCCATTAAAGCCCACTCTTCTCTGCTCTGAGCCACCTGTACCATCAAACTTGTCTCTGAGTTCTGTCTTCTGCTCCGTTTATCCGTTCTTGCCTTGCATCAAAGGGCAGCCTCATACCTCCTGGCTTTACACCAAGCCCTCCTCGTGGTAGAGCAGGCCCTGCCTCCCTGGCTTGTTCACAGTGACTGAGTTACTCTCAGTCTTTCCATTGGTATATACTGGTTTCACTGATTTAAGGCATCAGTTCAGTTCAGTTCATTCAGTTTGTCCCACTCTTTGCGACCCCATGGACTGCAACATGCCAGGCTTCCCTGTCCATCACCAACTCCTGGAGTTTTCTCAAACTCATGTCCATTGAGTCAGTGATGCCATCCAACCATCTCATCCTCTGTCGTCCCCTTCCCCTCCTGCCTCCAATCTTTCCCAGCATCAGGGTCTTTTCCAATGAGTCAGCTCTTCGCATCAGGTGGCCAAAGTACTGGAGCTTCAGCTTCAGCATCAGTCCTTCCAACATTCAGGACTCATCTCCTTTAGGATGGATTGGTTGGATCCCCTTGCAATCCAAGGGACTCTCAAGAGTCTTCTCCAACACCACAGTTCAAAGGCATCAATTCTTCAGCACTCAGCTTTCTTCAAGGTCCAACTCTCTATCCATACATGACCACTGGAAAAACCATAGCTTTGACTAGACAGACCTTTATTGGCAAAGTAACATCTCTGCTTTTTAATATGCTGTCTAGGTTGGTCATAACTTTTCTTCCACGGCATGAAATGGGTGTACAAAACTCTTTCCAATTTAAATGTCTGCTTCAGGAAAGGCATAACTCTTTTAAACAGCTGTATCCTTGGATTAGGCAGAAATGGCTTCATTATATGTATTTATTTACATGATGCTAACTACCTACCTGATGACATTTTCTCAGGTCTTACATGTCCCCGATGGTCCTTCTGCCTCCCAGAGCCACAGGACACGTGGTATAACATAGAACACATACACGGCACCAGTTAAGGCACCGGCTCCAGAAAGGGGCGAGTCACGGCTGTGTGTACCTGTGGGTATTTACCCTCTGAGCCTTGGCTCCTTACCGTATGAGGTCATCATCGTACCATCTGCCCCACAGGTTTATTAAAAAGCTACAAGTAAAGCTTGTTGCACAGTGCCTGGCACACAGTAAGCTCCCGCTCTTTAGTGAAAGTTTTTATTATTAATCGTGGTGAATGTCTCAGTTTCTCCCCAGGCAGCATTAAGTCAGGGAGCGAGCACAGGTGTTTCATCTTGAGTCCGCGGACGCTTTCCTGAAGCATACATTTATAATGAACGTATTTCGTACACCCATTTCACTGTGACATACCTCTATGTCAATCAGCAAACACGCACACATGCCCTCGAGGCAGGTGCCAGGGTAGTTCACTGTGTCCCCCTCCAGGGTGGAGAGAGAAGTCAGAGGGTACTCAGGCCAGCGGTCGGGGCTGAGGCCAGGCCAGTTGAGGAAGACTCTAAGAT
Source organism: Bos indicus x Bos taurus (assembly GCF_003369695.1). NCBI lineage: Eukaryota > Metazoa > Chordata > Mammalia > Artiodactyla > Bovidae > Bos > Bos indicus x Bos taurus. Next base: position 4,487,060 of record NC_040099.1, on the reverse strand, counting down.
CTGACGTTTGGAGAGCAATTCCCAGTTTCTACACATTCTCGGAGCAGGCACGCATCCTTCGTGTCCTTTTCCAGAGCAGAGCATCGTGGTACCTGGACCTGAAACAGAGGATGTGTGAGCCTGAGGCCCTCGAGGCCTGGTCCTCACACTCCGCCGGAGGCAGGGCCCCTCTGTAGCCGCCCCATTAGCCCATCGAGGCCCCAGACCAGCCCGCTCTTCTCCCGACCTCCAGGCTGTGGCAGATGTTCGGCTGAGCCACCTGGACGGCACCTCTGTGCTCACCACCATACCCCAACCATGTTCCTCTGGGCGTGCTCTTTCAGCCCCAGGGGTGTCCGCAGCCCAGGACATGCCTAGCAGGAGCTCACAGAAAATCCAGGTGTTATTCCTTGAAGCCCCAGGAGACCACAGACGACGTCCTTTGCTGAAGCTGAATGATGTATTATTCCACAGGCGAAACGCACCCGGTGCGTAGGACCAACACGTGCCTGCAGTTTTTAAAGGCACATTTCTTTACAAACACTGGAAAAACACTTTGTAAACAGTGATCTTCCCATGTAAGCATTTTCTTTCTGCAGCAATTATAATCATTAGACTCATAGAGAGATGTTAATAAGAACAATAGACAACTATCAAGTCACTATAAAATCCATCTTGCCCAAGGTCAGTTGAAGAATTGATGCTTTCAAACTGGTGCCGGGGAAGACTCTTGAGAGTCCCTTGGACAGCAAGGACATCAAATCAGTCAGTCCTAAAGGAAATCAACTCTGAACATTCATTGGAAGGGCTGCTGCTGAAGCTCCAATACTTTGGCCACCTGATGTGAAGAGCTGACTCATTGGGAAAGACCCTGATGCTGGGAAAGATTGAAGGCAGGAGGAGAAAGGGACGAGAGAGGATGAGATGGTTGGATGGCATCACTGACTCAATGGACATGAGTTTGAGCAAACTCAGGGAGATGGTGATGGTCAAGGAAGCAGGCCTGGCGGGCTGCAGTCCACGGGGTCGAAAAGAGTCGGACACGACTGAGTGACTAAACAAGGTCAGATCTCTGGTCTGATTTTGAATCGGACAAAATCTTACACATGGAGTACACTTGAAATAAAAGTATGTCCCTCTGACTGCACGCCCGTGGGAGGTACATTTCTCTGCATGTAACTCACGCTTGCTTCCTTTGCCAACTGCATAGTGAAGAGTTTGCACCTATTACTTTACTTGAATTGATTGAGCTCCATGAGCCCTGCTTCTTATTCCACTTTGTATTTAAAATATTCCAGCATAATAGATTCTCCTGCTTTACAGACAAAAAGACTTTCTCTCTGACAAGGCAGTACGATTAGTAAATGTTTTTTTTTTCATGGCTGTTAATGTAATCTCAATGCATATAATACTAAGATGGGCCAGTCCCCAGTAGGGCTAAATTATTTACACCGGGCATTATCTGTGGACATTCACAATGTACAGAACTAATACAGGTCTGCATGTTAATCCTTGAGAAATCCACCGTCCCCCACGTCAATTTCTAGCCACGATGTAGCGTCCGGCGCGGCAGGCACCTGCAGTGGCAGGGAGGGGGCTCTGAGCAGCCCAGGTGGGGTGAAGAGGCTGCACTCGCAGGGGCAGGGGGCACAGGAGCCCTGGCAGAGTGAAAAGGGTTTCCTCCAGGAAGGGCACCCAGCCACAGCGCAGCAGACCAGCGGGGAGGAGGGGTGCCTGGCGAGGGGAGGGGGCGGAGGGGCCGGGGGGGCCATCAGGAGACTGGGTCCAGGTGTGGCCTTTCCTGGTTCCTCCACTGTGGACTCATCCTCTCCTCCAAGACTGTGAGTCCCTCGTTTCTCATCACTCTGTCACCCACAAACTCAGCACCGACGGATGAGTCTTGCTGTGATTTTGCCAAAGAGTGAAGGTGGAAACTGTTTTGAAAACTGAAATTGATAACCCTAGAGACTTGTGTGCAGGCTTGCAGACTGCAGCCTGGGGACGATTCGGCCTGCACCTGCTCAGGTGAATCAAGGCTCTGCAGAACGTGGGCCCCTCCCCTGCAGGCAGCCCGGAGCTGACTTCACGCTCGGCCGCACAGCCGAGTCGATGCAGCAGACACCATATGCTCCACAAATGCCGAAGCCACCACTGAGCCCTTCACAGAGAGTCTGCCAGCCCACCGTAGAGAAAGACTGCACTTGCAGAGCAGCTATGGAATGTCTTATATGGAGCCAGAAAAGGAATCCATATACAGTATAAGCCTGGTCATCACCATCAAAAAAGATTAAACAGAAGGGTTGAAAAGGAAAACCGAGACACTGTTACAGAAAGTAGAACCAAGGACTAAGAGACAGAAGGTGGAAAAGATAAGAAACTCAGAGGATCCACCCAGAAAGGATAACAGTAGATTAATAAAAGGAATGGAAAAATAGGATAGAGAAAATGACTGACATTTTTAATGCATAGCTGAAGTGCACAAATTCTTAGATTAAAATGACCCATAATGAAGGATAAAGACCTACTTCAAAACACATTATCTGGAGATTTCAAAACACCAAGCATAAATTTCAAAAGTTTCCAGAGAGAAGAGAAAAACTACAGACCAGACACAAAGCAAGATCCACCCAAATGGCATTAGATACTCACAGACAACCACAGGATAAATGCTCAAGAAAAGATGTCTTCAAAGCTCTAAGAGAAAATATTCCACCTCCTACAATTTGTCCCCAGTTAAACTATCAGATAGTTTTCAGAAATTCATGGACCTCAAATGCATCTCCCGTGGCACTTCCTTCGAGACCTACAGGAAAACCTGCGCCACTGAAGAGATGTGCAGCTGACCCCAGAACAACGTGGGTCTGAACTGGGTGGGTCCACAGACACTTGGGCTTTTTCCCACAGTTACTACTATTCCGCTGCTCGATCTGAGGTTGGGTGAACCCGCAGATTCTGAGGAAGCCCGGACAGGGAGGGCCAACTTCATACTATACTCCAATTTTCAACTACGTAGAGGGTCCACACAGGCGTTGTTCAAGGCTCAACTTTAAATCAAGAATGAAGACAAGATTCCATGGACAGGATGCACACAGGAGACTTCTCAGGATGAGGGCTGTCCAGGAGGGCTGGACAGAGAAGTTTAGATTGAAGCAAGCAGAGACAGAACTCAGGGGATAAGCCTAGTGGGAAGACACAGTAGAACTTAAGAGAGTTTTTGACATATTTAAGCCTGTACGGGTGGTGGAGGAGGTGGGATACACTGAAAAACTGGCCAACACATGCAACACTGGACAGACCTTTAAGGAAAACTTGAGGCTCATTGAAAACCCATGCAAGTCAACAAAAGAAGGCAATTACTAATCCAAGAAAAATAAAAGGCTGTAGAAGAGAGAAGCCTCACCAGGAGCAATATTACATAGTAACAAATCACAACAACGGATTTTATGTTGCAGGAATTATCTGGTATGATGCAAGAGGGGAGATGGCTGGTGTAACAGAGATATTTTATCGACCGTAAATCAATAGATGCTAAAATCAACAAAGCCAGAATCAGCTACAGATCTTTACTTAGAAATATGGAGATAAACGAGAAGAAAGAGCTACCCTCAGCTAAACATTCTCTTAGACCCATGAAAGGGCAAGTGGGGGCAAGGGTGAGTCTTCCAGCCTCGCCTGGTGGTGAGCACAAGGCTTTGATGAGACGCCAGGACTGTCAGTGCCTCACCGGCCTCGCCCTCTAACCTTCGCTTCCACCTCTAACTTTCCCTTCCATCGTTAGCTCAGATGGGAAGAACTCGATCACCCGCCAATCCCTGCCTCCAGCAAGCTCCCCCTGCTGGTGGTATGCCCCTCAGAGCAGTTTCCACGGATGTGCAAACAGCTGAGAACGGATGGAGCCTGGTGTGCACTCACGGACCAGCCGGCTGTGATGCACAAAGTTCTGTAACTGTGAGCCCCCACGGTGCTGCCAACATCAAGTACCCGGGGCTCCCCGTTCCATCCTGGTGCTGTCCAGCTGGGGAAAGGAGAGCGGCCCTCTTTCCCCAGCTCGACCTGCTTCCAACGCCACAGACACAGAGCTGCTGTCTGAACAGCACGTGCGCCACACTTCTCTCTTCTAAGGAATGACAATTTCTTCAGATGATTACACACGCGTCTTTCCTTCTGAAGCAGGTCATTTGTCTATTTTACTTTCCTTTATTGAATACTAATGTGGCTGCTAAATGCCATGAATACAGCACTTTCTAATCCTAATGAATACCATGAAGTTCAGATTTAAATGTGTTTCCTTATTTGGGTTTCTAACCTACAAAGAAAGAATCCTATGTATCCAATATACACACACAGTGATCACATGATCTTTACCCAACACACACACACACACACACACCCCCCCACACACCCACACACTGACAGATACATACAGTGGTCACATGATCTTTACCCAACACACACCACCTTTATAAAGATCGGGTCACATGATCTTTATTCTACACACACACACACCCCCAAGAGCAAACTTACCAGTTTCCAGTCTCATCCATTTTCTTGCATTTTAAAGTGCAAGGGCAGCAGAAGAGTAAATATTTCCCTTTTTCATTGTATGTGAATTTCCACTGTGATGTGCTACTTCCGTGTTTTTAAAATGTAACTTAATCTTCTATACGTTAACTTTAAAATGACCCAGGAAGCATAACTTATAATGTGAAATAAGAAGATACCGAACAGACCAGTGCTTTATTTTAACTCACGACAAACACCAGGAACAAAACCAGTTAGTCCGATGAAAACAAACAGCAATAATAATTTGCCACCGATTGCTACCGCTTAGTATTGTGTCCCAAACCACTGGTTTACTTTCGCCAACCGCAGGTAGAGGGCCAGGCTGACGATGAAGTACTCCTCCGTCTCCTCGACCCACACCAGCTCCATGTGCAGCCTTCCTTCCGAATCCGAGTAGTCCACACAGTATGCCTCCCCCAAGAAACTGGGGCCGTCAGAGGGCCCGGGGCAGCACCGCACGCACACCGGGGAACTGAAGCACCAGAAGGGCTTCCCGTACTCCTCCAGAAGAGTTAGGTCCATTATAGAGCAACTCTACAAAATAAACACAAACATTCATAAGTGGCAAGCATAAAAACCCCAGTTAGACCTGGGGAGACACGGAGCCTCGTCATGAAGGACTAAGTGAAAGAGGAGGGAGAAGAGGAAAGAGAACAAAATCACAGGAGGCGGGAATGTGCAGAGTGTGCACTTCCTGACCCCTTAAGTCTGCCAGGTTGATAGTCTGCCTTTCCTGGTCCTCAACATCTACTGTGATTTCAACGTTCTCGTACATGTTTCTGTAAGACTCACCTGAACCCATTTTAAAAAGCCAGGCCTGTGCTCCTGAAGAAACGGAACAATATTCTTTTGTGTACGACAGATCTTTGCCGAAGCTTAAATGCCTGTTTACACGTACAATTAATAAAACATCTCATCACAGCAAAGAGCAAGTGGACCAAGGGAGGCGCCTTAGTGATAATGAAGTGGTCTTCATGCTCGGCGACAACGCGGCTCTTGCCTCACTCATCACCCCTCACCCCTGTGACGAGGCTTCCGTGCTCCTAGGCAGGATAAAGCCTAGCTCACTGGGGGCTTCTGCATCCACAGCAGAACCGTCCCATGTAAATCTAGTTCACCCCACAAAATACAGAAGGAGAGGAGTGAGAACCAGGGCGCCCACGGGCACAGGGGTCACCAGAGGAGCCAGACTGTGTGAGAACCACCCTCCTCCGCCACACCAGCCCCCACAGCAAGCCTCCCCGCTGTGCGGCTGGTTTGTGACAGGCAAGCTCCAATTTAACTGTTCAAGGAAATATCTGTATGCTGGAACAGAACTGCAATATACTTTAAATGGGTGTATGAGTAAGACGTTTTTGAGTAAATGCGACTTGCCTGGTGCAACCTACAGCTCCACTCTTTCCCCATAAAACAAACAGCCAAAGGGCTTCGAGGGAGCGCAGGGGCGCGATCAACACCACTCAGAAACGGTGCTGAGTGCCGCCCACCCACCTCGCTCAGTGGAAAACAAAAGGCGCTCAGTAAGCGCTGGATAAGTCAATCAACTGATGGTCAGCAGTAAGAAGATGTGCACAGCTCTTCCGACACCAGAACAATCAATCTAGGACTTTCAAAGCAGCCTCACACACACACATCATCAGACACGTTAATTATACAGAGACCGAGTACTTTAAGAAAAAAATTACCTTTATACAGCCATCAAAACTATTAGTTTTCCAAGAAAGGCCAACTTTTCCAATAAGAGGTAGGTGTTCTGTGTTATTTTTAAAACTTATCACAGTGAGCTTCATGTATTCATTTTCAAGGTATCCTGAAAAGATTGAAGATTTTTTAAATTACTATATAGCAACCAATGCAGGACGACAGGTCAAGATTCCTCAGGTCAGCCACTACAAGGAAGCCTCGTGGATCTAAGAGCTGGGTTTGGGGATGGAAGGAAAAGACAGACCCCGGCGTCTGGCTGAGGCCAGGGCACCACCATCTGCACCTGCGTTCCCAAGACAGAGAAATGAGCGTGTCTCACCGGGGAGATGGGGAGACCCCTGGGGTGAACCCAGATAGCACCCTGTCACCATGGAGAGGCCGCTGAGAGGCAGGGGTTCCACTGATCTGATAAAACATAACAGCAAGGAAAGTGGGGAAACAGAGCTGTGGAGCTTAAGAAAACAGGGGCCAGAAAGTGCACAGAAAGGGAAGGAGAGACGTCCAGAGAAAGGAGCCGGGAGGGCAGGTGACCGTGGACGTGGTCAGGGAAGGAGCCCCCACACAGTGTCTCCTCACAAGCGCATAAATGAGCAGAAATCCCGGCCCACGCGGACCAGCGCTGAGACGAGAGCCCAGGCCGTGAGGACCAACGCTGAGCGGCCTGCAAGCAGCCTGACCGCCAGGGCCGTCACGGTGGGGCTGCACGCACGCCTGGGGGCCTGCGGGGCCGCTGACCCTCCTGCACCCACTGTAACGCGCCCTGCTAAGGCTGCATCAGCCAGGACAGGGTCAAGGGCCTTCACTCGCACGTGAGCTTTCTTCAGAGGCCACACCTGCCCCAGCGTGCGATGTGAGTCACAGGCCAGCAGGGGGAGGAGAGCCAGGAAGAGCACAAGCTCTCTGACCCCACGCCGTTTCATTCACAGGACAAGAGAAAGCCAAAGCTGAGCTGTCATGGGAGCCACAGTCCTGTTCTGGGAACACGGCACAGTGTCCTCACATAGGCGCAACCGAAAGACCGGAAGCAGGACACGGGCTCTGAGCGGGAGTCCCATCGGGCAGTGCCGCTCCAGCTCCACGGGGCAGCCCAGGTCCCTGCTCGCCAGCTTCTCCAGCGAGGCCTCGGGGGAGCCGAGGCAACGCCATCCTGCCCAGCAGATGTGGCCCTGCTCAGACCCATGTCACCGCACAGCCACGCGGGGGACTGCCGGCCTGTCTGCAAGCCACGACAGAAAGGAGACTCCAAGGTACCACAGCCAGCGACAGCTCAGTGACATCCGTCCGAGTTGATAAACATGAAATCTCTCCAGGAAGCGAGGACCGATGCTCTTCCGTCATTACCAGACATCCTCCCTGTAGACCAGCAATGTGGCTCTTCACAGTCAGCGCTCTCCCCACCGACCCTGGCAACCACTTCCATCTCTGAGACGGAACAAGGGGAAGCTCTCTCTCCATGTAAGCAATCTGCACACAGGACGCAGGTGTGAAGGTGAGTGTACATAAAACGGGTCATGCTTCTGGGTATTTCCTGCACACCAAGCGTAAGTTAAGCACTTTGTGCACAGCAGCTTAAAAGAACAGCCTAGAACAGGACTACTAATTAGACACTGTGCTTCTCTGAGCTCATAGTTGAGAAAGCAGAGAGGCGAACAGTGCCCTCTCTGAGGCCACACAGCAGGGAAGCGGCAGAAATACAACCCAGACTGTGTTCTGTGTCTATGACATGTTAGGACAGATTAAAATGGATATGAAATCAGGGAAACAGGATCTCCCATTGGTTTACATACTAGCTGAAAATGTGTAATGTGGATTTAGATTCTCAAGAGGCTTTGTTTTCATTTTACTACCAACAGAGTAGAAAGTATGAATGCACAGACCAGACGTGCTGGGGAACCAGCTGCAGCCCCCCAACCACGGCTGATCCCCTGGGCTCCCTGCCTGCCGCCCCAGCTCTCCTGAGACCAGGGGTAAGTGGCCTGGCTCCTGGCAGGGGCGCGTCCCTGCTCGCCTGGGTCAGTGTGAACAGAGGGCGGGGGCAGACAAGGGAAAGCTGCCTTGACGGGTGGGGCCAGGGGCACAGGCAGCACTCTGCGGTCAGCTCCTGGGGTGACAGGGTGATGCTCTCACGGGAGAAGCCACAGTTCTCTGGGGAGACTGTGAGCCAGCACATCCTCATTTAACTCCTGTGATGCTTAAACCATTTGGAATAAACTGTTGTTGGATCCTGTCTAACCTTAACCTGCCAACATATAAAGGCCACCCCCAAAACACAGAGAAATACAACACAAGGCTCACTACCCTTGGCTTCCAGGACACACGCTTACAAGCACGAAATCTAAGAGTCGTAAGGACTTCATTTCAAACCCTGCCCAGGCATTCCCTAGCAGTGTGACCATGGTCAAGCTCCACGCTAATCAAAATGAGATATGAACAGAAAGTACTTTATAAAGCTGTGTGATTAATGGAACGAACAGTAAATAGCAACATTAGAGGATGGGTCCTTATAAATGCCACGCTAAGTACTTTTATGTATTATCTCAACAATAATAATCCATCTAAAGGGTTAAGTCTACTGCCAGCCAGAAAGATGCACCATGTTCATGGACTGCAAGACTCGAGACTGTCAGGATGTCCATTTACCCAAATTTGATATACAGGCTTAATAATGATAATCCAGCAGGTATTCTCCTAAGCGTTTTATTTTGTGTTGGGGTATAACTGATTAACAAGCCCTGTTCTGACAGTCTCAGGTGAGCAGCAAAGGAATCCAACCACACATACACCATCCAGCAGGTATTTAATAACTAATTTATCAATAAAGAGTAAGATTTGACGAGCTGATTCTAAAATTCACATGGCAATGCTAAGGGCCTAAAATAGCCACACAATCTTGAAAAAAAAGAAAAGTAATTGACTTCAAGAATTACTAAAGAGCTAAAGCAATCAAGACAGTGTGGGATTACTATAAAGATCAACAGATGAATGATGTAGAACAGATGGGTCCAGAAATAGGCCAATACTGTTACAAGCAACTGATTTTTTGACAAAAACATCAAAATAATTCAATGAGAAAAGAAAGCCTTTTCACAAATGGTGTAAGAACAACTTTCTATTCATTTGGGAAAATGAAACGAACCTCAACCCTTGCCTCATACTTCATACAAAAATTAATTAAGGATGGTTCACAGACATAAACGATACTCCAGCTGGAAGAAAGAATATCTCCATAACCTGGTGCAGAAGATTGTTTTTAACAGAAAACAGAAAACAATACCATAAAACAAAAAAATAATAAATGAGATTTCATCAAAATGAGAAACTTCTGATCACTAAAATGGTAAATCATCAAGAAAATTTGGAGCTTCCCTGGAAGCTCAGTCGGTAAAGAATTCACCTGTGATGCAGGAGACCACCTGCAATATAGGAGACCCAGGTTCAATCCCTGGGTCGGGAAGATCCCCTGGAAAAGGAAATGGCAACCCACTCCAGTATTCTTGCCTGGAGAATCCCATGGACAGAGGAGCCTGGAGGGCTACAGTCCATAGCGTTATAAAGAGTCAGATACCACTGAGCAACTAAACCACCACCACTGAGAAAATGAATAAGCAAGCCACAGCCGGGGAAAAAATATCTGCAAGACATGTATCTGGTAAAGGACTATTACCCAGAATATATAAAAAGCTCTTACAACTGAGGAATAAAGAGACAGAATACACAGACACAAGGATACTCCAAAACAAGACATACAAACGGATAACGAGCACGCGAAAAAGCGCTTAACCACTGGCGGCCACCAGGGAGAGACCACCAGTGCCACACACCAGATCCGCGAAAATTTAAAAGACGAATAACATCAATGGTTGCCCAGGATATGGAGCAACCAGAGCACTCAGACACAGATGATGAGAGTGTAAAATGGCACAACCACTCTAAAAACTGAAATTTGGTAACTTCTAATACATAAAAATTTCTTATACTTAAAAAAAAAAAATTATCAACTTTCAATTCATAAACCTGCCTTAAGATTCAACTTTTCAGCCCTAGGTATTTAGCCAAGAGAAATAAAAACATATGCCCACAAAAAAGACTTTCATAAAAAGTCTACGGTAGCTTTATTCCTAACAGTCCAAACCAGAAAACAACCCAAATTCCTTCTCTAGCAACAGGAAAATAGGTGAGCAAATTCTGGTGTATTTTTTCAATGGAATGCAATTCATCAATGAATAGGAATGACAATCACCCTTGCATCTCAAAAACACAATGCTGAAAGAGTCTGAACGCACGAGGACATACTGTATGAGCCCGTTTGTATGACGTCCTAGAACAAGCAAGACCAATCTATCGTTAAAAAAGGAAACGCGTATATGGGAGTTCTTGAACTATTCCTGTAATTTTTTCTAAGTTGGAAAGCAGAGGGGAAAGTTACAGAAAATGAGGCACTCAAGCGTTAGCTGTTTTCTTGATCACTGTTCCTCCGAAGGCCCCTCTGCGTAAGCACCAGCCCCGCTTTTCCCATACAACCGTAACTCCGGGCAGGGCCCACTTGAGTCCTCAGAGCTTCCTCGTCCCCCAGTGCCTTAGGGAGCTTACCCATCACCCCTGCGGCTCACGGCACACTTCTAACTGCGTTCATCTCTTCCTTTCCTAAACCCCTGTGTGTTAGCCACTCAGTCGTGTCCAGCTCTTTGGAGTGGGTTGCCATTTCCTTTTCCAGGGGATCTTCCCAACCGAGGGACTGAACTCGGCTCTCTAGCACTGCAGGCAGATTCTTTACTGCCTGAGCCTCCAAGAGAGCCCTATACTCTTGAACATTTAAAGATACTGGACTGTTGATCTCTTTCCTAAAATAACCTAGTCTCTGGGAATAAAGGTCATGTGTTCTGTGGCATATTAAGGACACTACTGTCAACAGTTCTCATTTCTCAGCTATGATTAGAGTTCATTTTTTGCATCACAAATAGAACATAGAAAAAGTGGGAAGTAAAGACAGTGGGGAGGAGAGACCAGTGATTTTTTCCTAAAGCAAAGAACACAGAAGGGGCGGGGGGTGGGGTTCAGTTAGATTAGAACGGCCTGAGGCAAGAACAACAGAGCACAGGTTAACTAAACAGATAAACTGAACAAGACAGAACCCTCGATCACCATCTGGAGACCAGCTCAGGAGCACAAATAAATGGAACAGAAGCAACTCTCAGATGTCTGTGCAAGTTTTGGATAAAGAGGGAGGGAGACCCTATAAACCTAGAAATACATGCTACAGAGTATTAACAATTCACAGCTACAGAGACCTGATGCTACAAAGTAGTAATTAGGAACAAGACTCTAATGATCAAACAGAAATGGCACTAATTCTTAAAGTGAGAAAATCTCCTCTCAGCTGTCTAAAGTAAATCTCCCCTGGAATACACATGGCTTTGCTATTTTTCTCAGATAATTATCTTGAGATAATCTTCAGACACATCTGTTATTCCAAACCCCTGATATACATAAAATGTAAATAGTTAAATGCAGTTACAGACCAAGTCCCTGAACATGAACAAAAAAGTCTGACAGACCCATTGGACATGTATTTGTGATTTTCTCTAAGGAACCTCTGGGCATTCATGAAGTTAGAATCTCAAACAGAAGTAAAGAGGCCAGAAATGCAAAAGAGGAGGAAAAGGGCTCCTGTAAAGGCTTCCCAGGTGGCTCAGTGGTAAAGAATCCACCTGCCAGTGCAGGAGACGTGGGTTCTGTTCCTGGGTCAGGAAGATCCCCTGGAGGAGGAAATGGCAACCCACGCCAGTATTCTTGCCTGGGAAATCCCACGGACAGAGGAGTCAGGTGGGCTACAGTCCATGGGGTTGCAAAGAGTAGGACACGACTGAGTGACTAAACAATAATGAACGCTTTCAGAACCTCAAGGCTCCTCCCCACAGGTCCTGGGTCCCCAGGCTGGGGCAGGCAGGGGGCGGGGGGGCCAGCTTCAGGGGCCACAACCTGTGCGTCTGCAGAGGACCCTCCTGGTTTACTGTCACCATTCTGAACTGAATAATTTTCTCACAAGGAGCCTCGAAGTTCCATTTTACGCTGGGCCCCACAAATCACATCACCTGTCCCGCTTCAGGGAAAAGACCACTGGCTCCCAATGAGCTATGACGTGAAATGCATGGAGGTCTGTGTTCTCCTGCCGTGTGGACAGCAGTCTGTAGCGCCAATTTGTTCATAACGGGCCACCGAATGTGCAAACCAGGGAAAAGGTAAGCACCACCACTGACGAAGATGCTATACAAATTATCTGCTCTAATTTTTCTAGATAATCACCACCTAGAAAATACTAAACAATTTCTAATGCCTTCCTGTTACCACAAATGTTTAGAGAGGATAATTTGACCTAGAAACACAGAAAGTAATTAGTATCAAGGAACAGAGGAAACAAAAAACTATTTTTGGAATCACAACCAATAAAAATGGGGTGACATACTATATAAGAAACATATCTCAAACAAACCATACAAAATTTAAAGTAGAATTTCTTAAAAAGAGGTTATCTGGGCTAAACAGTTTCTGTTCCTCAAGAGAAGAACAACCCTACTTTTTTGTAAAGTAAAAAGTTTCTCAGGCCCATAACTTCTTTCAGATCCCTCAGTGTTTTCTATTGCACCTTACAGAGTACGGTACTATTTATTATTTAATCAGCATTTTAATGAAAAGCACATCACAAAATCTCCAAAGGATATAAAACAAATCTAGTAACAGTTAATGGAAACATAACCTAAGAGTATTCACTCACAATGACACAAAAATGAGTTGAAAAAAGTCAAAGACCTACGTAACAAACATTTCTCCTAAGGACAGGGAAGAAAACTTAAACAGAAGGTCCAGAGCCCTGAATGAAACTGCATCAATCCCTTCCAAATTAATGTACACATCTGATACAAATCTGATCAAAATCCAAATAAGACACTTAAAATCTGGCCAAGTGATTATTTTAAATACATCTAAAAGAATAAATGGATGGAAATAACTGAGACGTTTTTGATAAAAGTTCATTGGTAAGAAACGTTACCCTGGGGGAGGGGACACATTTTCATAACAAAATCCACGAGTAAAGCCTGGACGAACTTCCTGCCTGGTAGAGTCACAGGGAGAGGGGGCCGACCCACAGCAGAGGAGGAGCCCTTGTGGGAAGGCAGGGAACTGCAGGCTGCCTGTGGTCATTCCCAGCCCGGGGATCCAGCCCAGGTCTCCCGCATTGCAGGCGGATTCTTTACCAGCTGAGCCACGAGGGAAGCCCTGGGTTTACAAAAGGAAGGGAAGTAACAGAAAGGGAACACAGGTGAATGTTCGCCTGGCCTTGCCAAGTGGGTACTTTTTATGTGTAAAAATCTTGGAAGCAACAACAAGAAAAAAGGACTGATTATATACAATGAAAAATTTTTTAGTGGGACCTTCCCTGGTGGTCCAGTGGCTAAGAGTCTGCACTCCCAATGCAGGGAGCCAGGATTTGATCCCTGGTGGGGGATCTAGACCCGACATGCTGCAACTCAAGATTCCTCGTGCCGAATTTAAGACCTGACAAAATAAATAAATATTAAGAAAAAAACAACACTTGGGGGTGGGGGCAGGAATCCAAAGCAACATGTACAAAACTTAAAAGGCAAAAGACAAAATGTTGAAAATATTTGCAACTAAAACTCACATAGATCTAGTAAACATTTAAAATAGTGGAACCAATCAAACACAAACAACTGGAAATTGTTAGGAAAGAGATATGAAAACCAGACAGCACTGGTATAGCCCTGTCTCCTGGAACACTCCTCACTTCCTTTCCACCTGACCACATGCCACACACCTGTGGCAGGTGCCACTGCAGCCTGAGCGGTTAGGTGCCCTAAGCAGCCCACCTGACAGCTGCTTCAGCAACCGCCAACTCAGCTACAGTCCACAGGCTTTTTAAAACAGTCAATACACATGGCTTTGCTAATTTTCTCAGATTAATTATCTTCAGATAATCTTTAGACACGTCTGTTATTCCAAACCCTTGATATTTTTTGATATTCAACATTTACGAAGTTAAAACAATCAGATGTCATTGTCACCTCTCAAATTACCAAACATTTTTCAAAATAATGCTCATGATAATAGTGGTATAATCATGGAAAAGGAGACCTAAATGCCCAACAGAAGGAGAATAGGTCAATAAAGCATGATAAGACCCAACAACAGGTTGTCATACAACTTCCCAAAGTCTAATTTTTCAAAGGCTATTTAGTGACATGGGGAAAAAGCAGGCACTGCTCCCACAGTGTGGTCCGCAAATATAAACATAGCTCTAGACTTGAAAATGAACCAAAAGAGAAACAAGAGTTGTCCTTGGGTGATTTTTGTTTTTTACAAATGTCCACATATTCAGAATTCTCAAATCCCATAAAAGGAAAAAGCCATTAGTTTTTAAATGCATTTTGTAGCAACTCAAATAAGTGACACTAGCAGCATACTTTGTTATCTAGAAGTTCTTTTCCTCTGCCTCTTTACCATCACTCTCCCTCTCAACACTGATAAAAAGTCTCAACATGCTGTACTGTGCAAAATCTTTTTCCTCCAGCTTCTGAAAATTGGTAATAATTAGCTTGATACTAAGATCAAAAAAATACACATTCTTTCATACTTTGCACTGCTGAACGTGCTCTTTTTCAGGCTCCATTTACACTTCAAAGACATGACTGGATGCTTCCTGTCTGCTCTTCCACTGGGTGAAGTGCGCTCGCATCCTGAGACAGCCTACCCTTAGAAAGCCTGCCAGCCTCTGGCTGAGGTCTGGAGACGGGTTTCAGGAGGATTCCTACCTCACCATTCCTCTCTGACTGAACAGTCTGTACCGACAGAGTGATCCATGCTGAATACTTTTCCTCCTGGGAGTCTGGAATGTGGGTGAGGCTGGCAGAGGGTGCCCACGTGGCCAGCCCCAGTAAGAGCCCTGGGTGCTGAGGCTCCAACATGCTTCTCAGGCAGACAGCACTGGGCAGGTGGATTCGCGACTCGTGTGTAACCGCACGGCCCTGGGAGGGGTTCCTGGGTTTCCCTGGGCACGTTATGACTTCTGTACTTTTGCAGATGTGGGTAGATGGTTGGCACTGGGTCCCCAAGACCCAGAGGACCTACTGGGAAGACTCACAGGACTCAGGGCATAGCTGTCTTAATGGCTAAGATTTATTACCGCGAGAGGATACAGAGCAAAGTCAGAGAAAGAGAAAAACCTCAAGGGTCTGGAGGAAAGAGGTGTGAGCTGCCAAGGTCTTGCCACTCCCTTCTGCAGGCTGCTCAGCGTCCTGCAATTCTAGGACCGTGAGAATAAAACATTACCCTTGACAGGGGCACTGTGCTGTCATCCCCTCCTGCAATGACAGAGCTGGAATTTATTAAATATTCCACCTGAAACCACAAGCCCATTTCTCAAAAACCTAGAGGACACGTGGGTTTGTGCTCTGGTAGAGGGATGACTACTCTGATGGCAACAGCGCCCTCTGCTGGTCCGCATCGCGGAACCACAGGCAGAGGAAACATGCAAGAGAGTCGTGTGAAGCCTTATGGGGAAAACGTCCCTTATGGTGAAAACAGATGAAAGGCGAATTAAATTGCTCCTGTCACAGGCTCCCATTCTTTTACTCAGCCTCCTTCCTGTCCTAACAATCATCTCACCTTCTCAGGGTACGTCAGCGTTCAGGCAGAGAAGGGCCCCCACCTGACACCCTTACGAGCCCATCACCTTGAAAAGACAGAGTCACACAGGAGAAGGCACACCCTAGACGCACAACGCTGCAAAGTACACCATACAGGAGACAGCAGCCCAGGGCTTGAGACCCTGGGCTCCGCGGTCAGCCCGGGGTGCAGCCAGAGGGAGGACCCCAAGCACAAGCTTCAGCCGCTCTAGCAGTGACCCAGGAGGGGGCACAGTGCCCAGCCCACAGGCTTGCCGTGAAGACTAACACGGGCACGAAGCGTGCAGCAGGCACCTGTGATGAGCACCCGCCCAGGTTCTCTGCCACCCTCGTCCTGTCCTCATCACAGTCGAGGGCACAGCTCGGGCATGAGGGACGCACACAGAGCGCAGTCAACAGGACTCGGTGTTCCCCGAGAACGAGAACGAGGCACGGGCAGTCCTCTCCTCTGAACTCCCAGCAGCCCCCGCGACACGGGCCTCAGCCCAGCCCCTGGAGAAGAGAGACCGTGTCAGGCAGGGAAAGCGGGATGCGAAGGGCACCCGAGGACCCGGGGCTGGAGCCCCGAAGCGCGAGACTAAGCTCTCTGCCAGCAGCAGCCCCGGGCATGCACGTGGCGCCCTGGGAACAGGTGCGCACGTTAGCAGCCCCTCCACGGTGCGTACCAGGAAAAGGGATGAGATTTCATTCTCTCTTTTAAATAACAGAATCAAGGCAAATGGGTGGATGGACAGAGAAACTACTTTGGGCTCAATGAAAAGCAGAAAAAAAGGCAGGTGGGCTGTTTCTGGGCAGAGCAAATTCAAGCCCAGAATAGATCATTCTTTAGATCACCTTTCAATTCCTTCCAACCTCGAGAGTCCAAGATTCTGGGCATAAAGGGAACTGGAGAAAAAAAAAAGAAACGAAAACCTGAAAGTTAAACAATCTAAGCAGTCAACTCAAAAAGCTAAGAAAAGATCAAAATAAAGCCCAAAACAGATGATTTCTAGGAAATTATATAAATCTTAAACTGATTCAAAGTAGAAAACTTGCTTATGACTGAAAACGAAACAAATTTAACACATACAAAACTGAAAACTATAGTTTGAGTTTAAATGGAAAATACTAAAAACCAAATAACTGAAACTAGTATTTTTAAAATAAGCACATATATGAGAAGAAGAGCTTGTCTTAGGGACTCTAGGATGTTAACATTCCCATAGAAGATGTATTAATGAAATTTACTGTTAATATTGTAAAGGAGAAGAAATCATACCATCAATAGTTGCCCAAATGTATTTCATAACATTTAATAATTATTCCTGATTTTTGTAAAAAAATCCAACAAATCCAAGAATAGAAAGAAACTCAAGAGAACATATAACAAAAACCTAGAAGAAATGTACTTAGTGACAACATATTTTATTAACTTAATTTCCCATTAAGTTGGAAATACTCTCACAAAGAGGAATTTGCCAGTATCTTTCAATATTACATTTGCAATGTACTCTTTGAGCTAGCAATTCTATTTTTAAGAAAGTGTCCCAAAGACAAGCTGACAAAGACATGAAGTGATATGTGAACACGGCTATTCACTTTATATTCACTAAACCACTATCTATAACAGCAAAGGCTGGAAACCACAGAAAAAGACATTAACAAGTGAAAGTCGTTCAGTCATGTCCGATTCTTTGCAAGCCCATGGACTATACAGTCCATGGGATTCTCCAGGCCAGAATACTGGAGTGGGTAGCCTTTCCCTTCTCTAGGAGATCTTCCCAACCCAGGGATAGGACTCAGGTCTTCCACATTGCAGGCAGATTCTTTACCAGCTGAGCCACAAGGGAAGCCCAAGAGTACTGGAGTGGGTAGCCTATCCCTTCTCCAGCAGATCTTCCTGACCCAGGAATTGAACCAGGGTCTCCTGCATTGCAGGTGGATTCTTTACCAACTGAGCTGGTGGGGAAGGAGAAAAAGAGAAAGACCTGTATCTTATTCTAAAAACTAATCTTCAGAATAAATTATTAATTGGAAAAAATGAAGGAACATCAAAGGGAGTCTAGTATGTCTCATTTTAAAAATTGGGAGAAATATGAATATATTAATATATAGCATTATGTATTCAAAATGAAACATTGAAAGAACAAACTTCAGACTAATATGAAGGATTACCTTTGGAGGGAGGGAAAGAACAGAAGTGAAGAGACAGGGCAGAAGTAAACGTCTCTGAACTACATTGTTTTATAACTTCAACTTTGGACCATACAAATGTGGTATGTAATTTCTTAGTGTAAAAACAGAAGCAAAGCAATCCTGAAAAATAAAAAGTCAACTGAAACAAATCACCCTAATTGTATATCAAGGTGAGAGCATAACCATACAGAGCAGAATTATTTTAGGTGACTTAACTTTTTCTAACGTGATATATATATCTTAAGTACATTAAAAGCCACAAGGAAAATCTTAATTAAAATAACATCTAATGTGTGCTTAGTCACTCAGTCGTGTCCGACTCTTGCGACCCCATAGACTGTAACCTGCCAGGCTCCTCTGTCCGTGGGATTACTCCAGGCAAGAATACTGGAGTGGGCTGCCATTTCCTTCCCCAGGAATCAAACTCCCACCCAGGAATCAAACCCAGGTCTCCAGCATTGCAGGCAGATTCTTTACTGACTGAGCTACAAGGGAAGCCCTAACATGCAATAAGTTATTACTAATTATATCAGTATTTGAGGGGGGGGGTTGAAATTTTATATATTTTGATGTTGTTTGGAACAAAGACTTTCAGTATAAGAAAAGAAATATAAGTATATAAAAATGATAGGTGAATTAAAAACCCCAAGATCTTTAATTTAAATGAATGTATAATTTATTTCTACATATTATAATGTCTACAAACCTCATAGCTCTGCCCAGTGAAAACCCTAGAAGAGATGAAAACCCAAGAGCAACAGGCGTCCTTAGGATATACATTATGATCTCTAAATGCCACAGTCTATAGTGAGAAATAAAAGGAAACAGAAGTCCTGGGGAAATGGCCAAGTCCAGGTCTGGGTGGGAAACAGACAACATGAGCTTGAAGCATCTCATCCTGTTGGAACACAAGCAAGTTACCAAAGAGGAAGAGTCATGTCAGAAGAACAGAAGCAGATGACCCATGACAGGACAGTCTGAACATCACAGTAATAAAAACAATGGCTTCAAATGGACTAAAATAAATAACCTCTGTTTTTTCAATCCATGAATTAACAATAATACCTCCCTTGAGAAGGAAATGGCAACCCACTCCAGTATTCTTACCTGGAAAATCCCATGGACAGAGGAGCATGGTGGGCTACCGTCCATGGGGTCACAAAGAGACAGGACTGAGCAACTGAGCATAGAAAACTTATAAGTCATCTTCAAAGACTATTACAGCATAAATTACTACATTGTATGTAAATCAAGAAAGAATCAAGCATGTATCAGGCCTTTCCTGTATTAATTATATTTCATGGTAACTTAATAATTGACAAAAGAAAACCCTTCTTATCAAATGCTAATAATAGATGAAGAAGGAATGATACAATTAAGGAATCACCATTTTATAATCTCTAATAAAATGATGGACCAGGCTTCCCTGGTGGCTTACTCAGTAAAGAATCTGCCTGCAATGCAGGAGACTTACATGCAGGGCAGAAGACCGGGTGGGGAAGATCCCCTGGAAAAGGAAATGGCAACCCACTCCAATATTCTTGCCTGGAAAATCCCATGGACAGAGGAGCCTGGTGGGCTACAGTACACAGAGTCGCAAGAATGGGACATGACTTAGTGACTAAACCACCAATAAAATAATGGATTTAAGTACTCGTCATCTGGTAAACATTCATGGAGAAATTTACAACAGAAGAAGTGGGATTGTTCTTCTGTTGATGAACCCACCCACCAATGAACCCACTCATTGATGAACCCACTCATCAATCTTTATATTTACACAGATAACTTGAAAGACACAAAATACCAAAGCTCACACAAGAACAGATAACCTAAACAGACCTACATCTATAAAGGAAATTGACAGTGTATCTAAAAACCTTCCCACAAAGCAAGCTCCAGGCCTTGATGGCTTCAAAGGTGAATTCCACCAACCACTTAAGAAAAAAATTGTATCCAAAATCCTAAAAAAAATTCAAGAGTTGGGAATATTTCCCAACTCATTCTATGAGATCAGCAGTGACCTGAGACCAAAACCACAAAAAGACATTACAAAACAGTTAGAAGATATAGCAAAAACAATGGAGGAAATAGTTACTAAAAATCTTAAGAAATGTGCAAAATTAGTATGAAGAAAATTGATACATTCCAAAAAGACATAAAAGTATTTGTGAACAAACTGAAAGACATTCCACATACTTCGGGAGAGGGGCACAAACAAACAACAAAGATGTCAATTCACCCTAGGCTAACAGATACATTCTTCGTAATTGTAATAAAAGTGCCAACACGCACAGAAAAGCCTAGAAATCTTCTTGAGACAAATGCAAAGATGACTCAGAGAAGAAGAAAGGTATATGAACAGGCAGAGAAGTAGGATCCTGAAGTAGAGCCCACTGACCAAACTGGGGACAATTTTAGCTTTACGAAGAATACTGTCTATAACTGATTATAAATTATTGAGTACATAATAACCCAAGAGTCCAAAGTGACACTAAACAAGACAGACAGGAGACAGCGCCCTCAAAACCGTTTCTACCATGAGTGAAGTGAGTGAGTGAAGTGGCTCAGTCATGTCCAACTCTTTGAGACCCCATGGACTGCAGCCTAACCAGGTTCCTCCGTCCATGGGATTTTCCAGACAAGAATACTGGAGTGGGTTGCCATTTCCTTCTCCAGGAGATCTCCCTGACCCAGGGATTGAACCCAGGTCTCCCGCATTGTAGGCAGACGCTTTACCATCTGAGCCACCAGGGAAGATCCAAAGATGTCAATTCACCCTAGGTTAACATATACATTCTTCATAATTGTAATAAAAGTGCCAACACGCACAGAAAAGCCTAGAAATCTTGAGACAAATGCAAAGATGACTCAGAGAATAAGGAAGCAGGTGACAAATACATCAATTTTGTAATCTGCAAACTGGTGGTTAAAAGAGAAAGGATTAAAGCATTTACCCTGCCGTTATAGGAAGTCACCCAGTTGATGAAGGAAAAGGTTCTCTACAAGAGCTTAGCTAATAACTGCGGATAGAATGACGCAATTTTTAAATCACCGTTTTCTAAACCCCAAAAAGATGATGTAGGCAGGGAGTATTGCTAACATGCTGCTAAGTTGCTCAGTCGTGTCCAACTCTTGGTGACCCCACGGATTGTAGTCCACTAGCCTCCTCTGTCCATGGGATTTTCCAGCCAAGAATCCTGGGAGGGGTTGCTGTTCCCTCCTCCAGGGGATCTTCCTGACCCAGGGATCAAGCCCAAGCCTCTCATGTCTCCTGCACTGGGGGGTGGGTTCTTAGCCACCAGTGCCACCTGGGATGCCCAGGCAGGGAGTATTAATGGATGTCAAATCCAGCAGGTGGAAGAATCTGGGGGAACAGGACATTCAGAAATGAAGTATATTAATTTCCCCCTATAAAATATTCTTATAACCAGTGTGAAACTTGAGTCTAAGCAAGTCTCTACATCGAAGTTCAAGTTTACAGGATACAAGGAACGACACCAGGTAAAAACAGTCAGAACCAGGGCAGGTGCCGGCGTCACCCCCACCCCCAGGTGACGCCCCCTGCCTCCCGTCCACCGCCGTCTGGCCTCCTTTGCCCTCACCTGGGCACGCCCCACACTGGGCCTGTGGGGGCATCCACCACATTCACCACACTCCTTTGAGAAGGAAGAAGTCAGGATGGGAGAGGGGGCATGTGGTGAGGCAAAGCACCAGCTGCCAGCGGAAAGGGTGAGCAGAGAATATTCCAGAAGGTAGAGAAGGGGGACGTGATGATGGAGCCAGAGCCAGCAACTGCAAGCGGGGCTGGCCCAGAAGCCCCACAGCCCGTGATAAGGGGTCTGCGGGGGGAGAGGGCGTGCAGGGCCAGGAAGGACATGGGTACTGGTCACTCGGGGGGCCTTCCTTAGACATGGGTACTGGTCACTCGGGGGGCCTTCCTTAACTCGGGTATAAAAAGTGGTCCCCATGCCTCTTCAGACTTTGAATTTCACACCGAATCAAACACTCAAACTGAGGGAGCTTCACCTTTGCTGGCGGAGAGATTGTGAAAGGAGCCGCAGAGGCAGGACGCGCCCCCGCTGTGCATGTCCACGTGGAGCCTGTAGCCGTGCAGTCCACGCTCAGGGCTGTCGTCCGAGACAGGTGTGTGAGGAGGCAACTCGTAGGGGCTGAGGAGCGAAACACACACACACGCGAATCTGTCAGCCCCAGAGGCAAGAGGCTCTGACAGGAAAGACTCCCTAGAAAATGAACACCCCTTCACAACACCAGCTGCCGCCAGCCCTCTGTGGATTCCCGATAGGGTTCAATACCACTGGCTCAGAAGAAAGGACATGTTCCTTTTCTCTATTTCTATACAAATGGGCAAAAATCGCATGTTCCCTGGGCACCCCCGGACCACCACGACAGAACGTGGCTGGGACCCGCCCCGGACAGCAGCTCTGCTCCGCGCGGTCTCGGCATTTAGAGGGCTGAATGTGCGGCAGGAAGACACGCCAGACAAGAGCAGCAGCTCAGGGACCGCCGGGAGGAGACCCAGAGCTACGATGAACAAGGCTTCATCCAGGAAGAAACACGTTAGCAGCTAACGTTGCAAACGGAGAAGCACTCAGGAGCTTTCCAGGTCAGTATGTGGGTGCCTTGGCCCCGGGGGGTGAGAGGAGCGGAGAAATGGAAAGCACGGCCCACACGCTGACCTGAGGTCCATTAACAGGCGTGCTGTCCTGACCAAGCACAGCGCATGCCTGGAGCTCAGACCCCAGGGGCCATGGTCTGCCTGCTGTCATGATCGAGCAAGCAGAGCAGCACCAAGAGCGTGCAGGGTCTCAGTGCGCTTGAACCTCATTACTGTGAGGCGCTGCCCTGATCTACAGACCGCATCCCACAAGGCGCACCAGCCTGAGCCCTAACGAGTGCAGTGGAGGCTACTCGCAGGTAACCCAGTTACTGTTGGCAACAACTGCATAATTATGCCCGTCAGCTTGTGGCTACTGATTAAAAACACGGTATCTTTGAAGCTATTCTCGGAATGTTAGGACGGTTTCACCTCAGACTCCCTTATGCTGACTGTACAAAACTGCACACACCACACAGCGATACGTACACAGCAGGCGACCCCAGCATGCTCCTCTCCACGAGGCAGTAGAGATGCAGATTTGCCATAACGAACGCCAGCTCCTCCTCCCTCTGCAAAGGCAATTAAAAGAAGACATGTGTCAGCAGAAATATTTTCATTGTTCACAGGGTCACTGTTTCTGATCTCAGCACATGCATCTCACAGAGAGATGTGGTTTCTTACCATCTAAGACCCCGCAGCACTAACTCACCATCACTGCCTGATAAGACTTAAGACGTCACAGTGACGGCAGGACCACGAGGCACCCGAGACGCACAGTGCATGGAACCAGAACCATTAACACCCCAGCACTCGTGAAGCATCAGAGTGCCCTGTGACATAAGCTGACTGTGAGAATATACACTGTTAATTCCAGGTTGTTTCGAAGGCTTTTCAGAGATGAAGGGAACGCCTGCGAGACCTCCACCATGGGGTCAGCCAGAGTCCTGGCATCTGTGCGGCCAGCCCAGGTGGACCGACTCACGAGCCCAGAGCAAGCCACATGCGGCCTGGTCCACAGTCGCTGCACGCGGAGGGAGGGTGGGAGGAAGAGCAGAGGCCACGGCAGGACGAGGGGAGAAGCGGTCTGGAGGCTGGCATGGGGGCCTGGGCGCCGCCTGGTCATCGTGAACACGTGTGAACTGTTCTCACAACCAGCCTGTTCACAGGCCACAGCCACAGGGGCAAGCCGGCCTGGCCACGTGGGGAGGACACTGTCGCCCCTCACTGCCACGACCGCCCAGGGGATGAGGAGGAGCTGGCTGACTGGAAACGGCCCTGGGGAAAGCAAACGCCTGGCGGGCTGCTCCCCCACCATGAACAGAGACACCAGTGAGCCCCCCGGGTGAAACGGGCAGGAAGAAGCTTCCACAGAGGAAGGGCACAAAGGAGCGGCAGGCAGGAGCGTGGACTGCCTGGAGGAGACAGGACATCCTGGGAAATCACAGGGTGACGGGAACCCAGCACATGGGCAGGAAGGGCTCATGCCGTGGGCGTAAGCAGCAAAGGGACCCCGGGTGGAAACGTGGAGTCGTGAGGGGGCAGCAGGAACCGCACCCTCTGCCCCATGTTCGAGGGGAGCGATGGGGGTGTGGATGGGAGGCTGCGGGGCAGGTGCACGCCGGGCTCACCTTCCAGAGCCCAACCACCAGGCCAGGGGGCAGGCAGAAGACCCGCATCAGCCTGTCACCACCCACCGCGCTGGACTCGGTCAGCTGGCTCAGCTGGTACTTGGTGATCAGAGAGTGCCATCGGGGTCTTTGAACGTCATGCAAAGAAAGCAGAGAGGAACATGAGCGCTGGCTGGCCCGTGCTGCCAACGCTCTTCAGTGCATCTAGAAAGACTTCTAGGAACCTCTAACCATGCGCAGGTAGCTCGTAGGGAGAGACAACCTGCATAAATAAAAGGCAAACCAGGTAAACCAGAGTTCTCCCCGCCCCTGCCCTCGCTGCAGTGAGCGGCAGCATCGCCCAGGGGCGAGGGGAGGGGCCGTCCTCACAAGCCTGGACACCACCGCCACCAGGAGCAGAGCCTCAAAGTACGGCCCTCGGTAATGCAGATGAAATCCCTTAAATGGCAAAAAAGGAGCAGTCCACTGGGCTACCTGAAAGCAGAATACCTCTTCAAGTTACTGTCAAGAACAACTCAGAAAGAGTGGAAGTTGTTAACGTCAGAAAATAAATTTAAACCAAAATTACAAGGGTTTTCATGAACGAGATGCAGCGTGAACTCTGTTAGGATTGAGAGTCTGAGAGTAAATAACTCCCACGTGCAGAACACAGCTCAGCGCTACTGCTCATGACACAGATCAACAGAAGGAAACCACGCTATCGGTTCACCGCAGCAGACAGAAGTGTCTCTCCTTCCCGGAGGCAATCCGGGAAACCGGGAGGGGAGAGGAGCGCGCAGTGGCCAGTTGACACAGCTCAGCTGCCATCAGAGGGAGCTCTCGAAGGAGCGGGGGCCCCTCCAGCACCTAAGGCACATGCCTGCTGGTGATGGGTGTTCAGATGTTCGTTAGGCAGAGCATGTAAAAACCAGGGTGTCCCACTGTGCACTCTCTGAAAGCAGAGGGGCTGTAAGCGTGGAAACCAGACCCCTCCGTGGCTACCTAACCACCTGAGCCCCTCACCCAGCTTCTTGTGCAAAAAACACAGGTTAGGTGAGTATGGGTGTGAGGCAACGATCTAAAAATACACCAAGTGCGGGCCGAATACCCTGGGAGAAGCTGAACACCAGGCTGGGGACCGAGTGTAGAGTTAGGAGAACCAGAGCTGAATGCTTAGCTCCAACCCTGCACACCGTCTCAGCGTGACTATACCTGTGTCCCGGGAGACCGCCCCTGCCTTGGAGGACGGGCGGGCGGGAGATGACAGGAGAGCCCCTCCCTAGAGCGCGCAGCACCCAAGGAGCTCCGGGGCGGCAGCCACTGCGATGAAGTCGCCAACGTGGATGCAAGTGGCCGAGGCTGGGAAAACACCCCGACAGGAGCCTGACACCCCAGCCCTCAGACCACGACTCCAGACAGGTTTGATAACCACCACAGGGGCCATGCCAGTCCCCATTGGCCTTGGCCTTACAATTCACTCTGACGCAGACACTAAGGCTGACGGTGACCCGACATTTCTCAGAAGTCCGGGAGGCAGAGCATCCCCTGAAGAACAGAGGACACCGGGGACGCAGCATAACACGTTCGACCAGGAAGGCACGTGTTACAGGGATGTGCAAACTGGAACTCACATAAATAAGGCTTTCATTGTTTAAAAACAAAGTCATCATGGAGGAAGCAAAATAAAAATCACTGTGTCTCTCCTTTGCCATCACACAGATGCATACAAGCGTTTGTATTTCTGCACCATGGACACACCTGCTCACAAACCTGCAACAAACGTGTCAAGCAAAACAGAGTCCTGAGAAGCACTTTCAGAGTTTGTTCACCACCGCTGATCAAATAAATGCTGGCTGAAGTTCAGTGAGTTTTAATGGAAATAAATTACATTAAATGAATTTTCACAGTGAGTTCTAGCTTTCTGTCACTGTGCAGTATTGGGTATTCCTGACTTGGATGACAATTTCAGGAACATAGTATCTTTGAGTGAGTTTACAGTTCAACACCATCCATTTATGAACGTTCATAAGCGTTTTACTTTGATGCAAACTGTTCTGTCCTCATCCCTATAAACATAATCTCATGATGTGCCAATAAGGTACTGTTCAGTCACACTGGTACAGAGGCTGCAGACTCACTCTCTGAAAACGATTTCACAGTGCATAAAACGTAAACACTGCAGAAGAAAAATCTGGGGTCCACCATGATATCAGGTAGAATTTCAGAGAGTCATGCAAATAAAGATACCACTCCAAAAAAGTAGCTGTTCCCAAAATATCTTCGGTTAATATAGCCAGGGGAACTGATGCCAATATTTTCCTTCACAGTAGTAAGAATATTTTCGGAATACAATAAAACCTGGACTCACTAGCACTAGGAATACGACACCCCTACGGTCACAGCATGACAACCGGACCAGTGATCACGGGAAGAGCCCTCAGAGAGCCAGCGCCAGAGGCAGGACCACAGAAGAGGGGCTCGGCTACAAACTGCAGAATCGTCTCTACATCCAGGGACACCGGGAAAGAAGACAGTTCTACTGAGCAGAAGGCAGATGCTGCAGTGAGATCTCAACACCTTCCGCGGCAGGGGCTGGGAGAGGAGCCTGTGGTGGGGCTGTGGCTCGAAGGGCGGCGAGAGCAGTGCGCTGAGAGGTCAGAGGGGCTGGGGGCGGGAGAGAAAGCGGCGCCAGAGAAGGCAGCCGCCACCTCTGCATTGCCACACATGTACAGCCAGGAGCTCAGGAAACCACACGTGACAACATCCAGCTTAGAAAAGTCAGCACGACCAAGTTCTTGGGAAAACCAAAAGCCTAAGAATGAGTGTGAACCCAGGGCACAGCTACCTCACAACGGAATAATAATAAGGACTCAATAAGCACCAGCAATAAGACACATAAGACCCGATGTAGGTGCAGCAATAAGACCCGATGTTCGCACTGGACGGTGAAATTCTGTGGTCTCACAGCAGCCATGCACACTAAACACTGCATCACAGCCAGCCTCACCCCATCCACAGGTGAGAATGTGGAGACTTGGAACAGCAAGCCGTCTGCACTAGGTGACACGATGAGCGAGTTCAACAGAAAAGCACAGAAAATAGTGACTGTACGATCTAACGCGTAAACCATGATTACTGTATCATTTACTAAAGAAGGAAAATATAATCGTTTTATATGTCTCTGTGTTAAAGTGCTTTTAAAACTAAAAAACTCAGTCAGCCACCTATTATCCAGGCAATTGTCACGAAAAAACCATTCCCTAAACCATGGACAGGGCTTCCCTGATGGCTCAGTGGAAAAGAACCTTCCTGCCGATGTAAAAGATGCAGGTTCAGTCCCTGAGTCGGCAAGGTCCCCTGGAGAAAGAAAAGGCAACCCACTCCAGTATTCTTGCCTGGAACACCCCACAGACAGAGGAGCCTGGGGAACTACAGTCCACGGGATCACAGAGTTGGACACGACTGAGCAACTAAACAACAACAATCAGCTTGTCGATGCGATAAGCCCCTTCTTTTCCTATTCGACAGTAACCCAGAATGAAAGAGAAGGCTTGAAGATGCAATCAGATCAAAACATACCACTGATACTTTTTAACGACGAAAGGCAGGCCAAGTGTCGTTCCACGTGACACGGCCTCACCCGGCAGCACGCACCTGATCCTGCTGGGGGTTCTGGACTGGCCCATGAACACCGGCGTCACCCCACACAGGTCCAGGGTGGACAGCGTGGCCAGAGGCGGCCAGTCCTTGCCGTACCAGATGACGGTGACCGAGGAGTCGTTGACAGAGAGGTCGGCGTGCTCCATGGTGTACTCTCGCCCATCGGCTGCTCTCAGGATGATCACCCAGCCCAGGCCAGACACTCTGAAGACAGAAGAGCGGGCGAGAAGGTCTGCCTCCTGTCATCTCTAAAGCACCTGGAACCCTAGAAGCCCAAGCTCCTAGCACACACCTGACCCGAGTTTTCAAGCCGTAGCAGCTCTCTCTAGGGACCTGCCCCCTCACGTCACAAACACCTGTGGAACTGCTGCTCTGTGCCAGGAGCCAGTGACACACAGATGAAGACGGCCAAGGCTCTGCCCGTTCAGCAGGGCCCTGAATCTCCCGCTTCATTAGAGCCGACTGCCAGGCCTCACAAAACCTTTGGACCATACGTATGGGGTGGGAAAATACGATTCATTTTACAGGTACACAAAACCAGAAAACATCCAACAGTCCCTCCCCGTGTAAGCTGTGTGTGGGACCTGTATGCACAGTACTCGGGGCTCAGGCTAACGCGAGGCCTACCTAAGGGCCTCCTTGGTCTTCACCGGGAGGCCTGTGTGGGGGTGCAGAGGTTTGAGAACCCGCGCTAGAGCCGCCTTTACAGACGCTATCTGTTTTGTAAGATACTCTTTCTTCCAATATCCAGCTTCTTTATCCCCCGCTGACAGTAAGTTCACAGACAAGTCTGTCTTCTCTGCCGGATCAACTCTCCAATGAGATCTTCTAGGTGAAAAGGCAGTTGAGTAGATTCTGATCCAAATAAAACTGGGGGAGGAGAGGAAACAAACGCGTTAATGAAGAGACACTGCCATGCACCTGCGACGAATGTTAGAGAACAATCACGCAACAGCTTTACGTGATTTAACAGCTAGTCAAGTAACTGTTACCTACTTAGTTCCACGACCAAGTCAAGCTAAACGTTCACAGCTGTTAAGTGTCGACATGAAGGTTAGCGTTTTAGATTCACCAGCCCTAGAGACACACACTAACGGGAAAAGCGTGCTTCCCAGGGCCGAGGGAGACAAGCGGTCTCGCGTTACCCTGGTGTCATCCCAAATAAGAGCTGCCCTCTCACACCAATAATCGAACAGGCCTAATACAGGAGAGAGCAAGAAGGGTGCACAGTGTGACTTCCTAGCTTATATCATGCATGTCTTTGAAAAGATCAGAAAGCAGTTTTATGCATACACACACATGTACACACACAGAGAGAGAAACGCTGATGGTGACTGACACGTTTCTGATTTTTTAACAATGAACGTGGACTGCTTGCACAAAGAGGAAAAACTGAAGACGGTTAATAACACCTAACAGCAGCTAACATTTCAGAGCACTAGCCCTGAGCACACTTCAGCACTTCGCAGGCACTCACTCACTTCACCCTTCCAGCAAACCCAGGAGGTGGCGGCTACGACTGTCCCCACTGCACAGACGATGTGACTGAGGCCCAGCTGCAAGGTGCCCGGCCCAGGTCTGTGTTCACTGGTGACAGAACCACCACCGAATCCTCACAGCCTCAACCCCTGCCTGTCCCTGACTCTCAGCAGCACGGAGACATAGGCGCCAACAATCATATCCACACCCAGAGCACCCACCAGCCGGGGCGCTGGAATTCCAACACCACTCTGACCCAGAGGAGGCAAAGGGCCGGGCGTCACAGGAGTGGAGCAGTGTTATGGGCTAAGCCGGGGATTCCCCTCACCAAAACTCTCCATCAGGAAGGAAAGGCACTCAGGAGGGAAACTAAGGCAGGAGTTAACAGAGGGTTTCCTGGTATGAAGGGCGAAATTTACATAATTATTGACTAATTCCTGTCTCATTTCTAATGAATGCAAAAAAGGATGATCTGCAGGAGGCCTGGGAGGCAAGACTTCTGGAGGGGAAGGTCTGGAGGGGTCAGCCTTTTCAGACAGCGTAGTAAGAGCGATCCTCCAACACTCTCACTACAGGACTTCCCAGCAAACAAGCCAGCAGTCAGACCCCTACCCACTACCAACATCGCTTTCTAGAATGAGTTTTTCTAGTCATTTCTCCCCTCACAAAATCATTTCACTCCAAGGTTTCTGTCTTCACGTTTCAGCTCAAAATTTTACAGGCTTTCGTACATGGACTAACAGATACAAAATAATGATCAGTTGAGAACACCCAGGTAATCTGAGCTCTTTCAGCAAAATCCCTTGAGAAGATGCTTGCTTCTGAAAACTCCCTTTGCATAAATGCCTGTTCGTGCTTTCTTCTGATTTACTCAGGTCACTCCACTTCAGTGTTCTTCTACTTCAACAAGATCTCCACTGAACCCCAAACTTCCCACCCCCCGCTCCACAGGAACTGCGGCTCATTCTGTTTCCCACAAGCTCCAGCGCCCACAAACTACAGAAGATAGGCCGGGAGGGCGTGAGGGGCAGGGCAGTGACGCCACACCCTCGGCTGGCCACAGGTACCACCCTACACTGTAACACACGTTATCTCACTTAATTCACCATCAGTGGAGCCTCAAGAGAATAAAAAACATCCTACACAATTAAAATATTCAATACTACGTATATTGTTCCACTTCACTATTTATAAAACACAAAGGTCAAGCTTAAGAGGCTTTTAGACAGTCCCTAAACCCAAAAACATTCATTTCTTGATCACAAAATGCCCAACCTGGTTAAAAAGCTAGAGCAGACTGAAGGGCAAGAGCTATCTGACTATGAGCCATGCACAGAAGAATTCCATCAGGTTGGTCAGGAAATGGGGCAAATTTTACGTTCTGATAAACAGTGTTTCCCAGAGGACTGGAGAGAGCCAGGTTCAGCCCTATCCAGGCTTCCCTGTGACCCCCCACCACCACTGCAGAGCCCGGGGCTCATGCCGAGGGCTGCCCCATGCAGGTGGGGGGGACAGCGCCCCAAACAACAGGGGCAAAGGGAGACCCCACCCTCCTGACGCATCTCCCCGTAAGTCAACAGTGTAACTTGTCACGGGATGGCTCCTGTCTTCTCTTCAAACAAGGCTCAGAAAGTATCACCAACTTCTCAGGAACATTCATGGTTTACCTATTCACTTGTTAACATGAAGTTGTTTAATGAAGTCTGGCTGTGAAATCAGACTGTAACCCTTAAGAATACAATTCAACTTATCCCACTAAGACTCTCCTCCATAAAGAGAACAAACACGAGGGTAACTTCAGAAGAAGCTCAGATTTTTACAGCACAACCACTTCCAAGCAAGTGGGATGGACAGATAACCAACAACAGAAGTGCAAAGAATCTAACCACAGCTGAGGCTCCCAGGCTGCTGAGAGCCCAGGGCCTGCACCCCGTGGGCCTTGGACCGAGGGGACAGAGCCTAAGAAACTTACGGCTTAGTACTTAGCAGCAGTAGCAGCAGCACTTTATCTGAATAGTCTCAGTTCTGTCCTTGAATTAAGTAAGAACTCCCAAGAAGCTACAGCTCTGGTCATTTAGTCAACCCCTTCCTTGAAATACGCCTCACTGCTCTTTGCTTCAGTGAATGTCTTCATCTCTGAGGGTCACCAAGGGAGAGACACACAAAACTTGCTTTCCATTCATTCTCGAGCTATCTCAGGAACTGACACTACACATATATACTGACACAGACACGTATTTTCTCATACAGGAAATATGTTTTTTAAGTTAACAGATAAAAAAACCACCCTGACCAACCAGAGAATGACATATGTCCCCTTCTTATTATGAGAATGTGGCTGGAAAGATTTTTAACACAGATTCTAGAACACAGAATTTAAATCTGCAGAAATGTACACCAGGGATCCGATACTTTTTTCGCCTTCCCGCTGGCTCTGATGCAGCTGTTGTGGGCCCCGCACTGAGGAGCGCTGTGCAGCTGTGTCTACATACCACAGCCCTCCCCTGTCCCTCTCCACCCCCTCACCGAGTAAACCACTCCTGAAATCCACATTCCCCTCCGTCATGCTCTCTGCCCTGGTTGACATGGGGTTTCTGTGTGGGACCTTCTGATGTTGAAGAGAGAGGGGCGTCACAGCCAAGACCCCACGACGATTGCCAGAAGCTGGGCAGAGCCCACTTCTCACCCTCGAGACAACGTTCTGAGCCGCCTACAGAGATCACAGCAACAGCACAGAAGAAGGGGTTTCACCCCTCTTCCCAGGGACCCCCCCCCCACCAGCCCGGGGGCTCTGCGGGCCTCTTCCCCGGGGCAGAGGCTCCCTGGGCACGCTCTGTCCTCCCTGCCCTCCCCTCACGCCCCTGCACCAAGCACGTCCCACGGCAGGCGGGTTTCGGGGAGCCCCTCCCTTGTCTTCCTGCGGGGTCTGCTCCACAAGGCGCAGCAGGGCGGGTCAGGGCAGGTCCCACAGCGGCGCTGCGGGCTGTGGGGAAGCCTGCCCACCTCTGGGGGAGAGCGAGTCCTCCCAGACAACAGACCTGACGCCACTTTCTCCAACAGCTTCATTGAGAACAAGCGGGACCTTTTCCAGTTCACGCAAAGAGTATCCCTTTCCTAAAACGCAGAAGGGCAAACCTTTGAAAACTTCACCCGGGAGACATACATCTGAAACAAACTCTCGAAATTCTTCTACATTCTCAAAAATGGCTCAGAAGCTCTCGCCAGTTTTCACAACTTCCATCAAAATGCCACTGGACACGCCAGCAACGTGCAGTCTCCTTACTTGTCGTTGGCCAGGTGATAGAAGCGCCTGTTCACGCACCCGGCGCACAGCAGGGCCGCCGCATCCAGGTAGGACAGGATCTTCAGCAGGACCTCTGAGGGCAAACTGGGGGCGGGGGGAGGAGAGGAGTCAGAGCAGCTTCCAGAAAACACCTGGCCATTCATCTGCCAATGCAAGTGGCCCTTTCTGTGCAAGAGTCCCAGGGCTCCCATCTTGGCTCTGCCAGTGTCTCTCCCTCTCCCCTCGTTGAGCAGCAGGGACACGGGCAGAGACGCAAACGAGGCAATGTCAGAAAGCAGACGGTGTCGCACCTCTGAGCGTAAAGGCCCACAGGGAGAACAAGGCCCGCCCCTCCCCTGGGCCTTCGGGCTGCCTCCCTCGCCCCCGGCCCCAGCACCCGGCTCCGGCAACACGTGCAGGCCCCCCGCCCACTGCCCCACTGCACTGCCCCTGTCTGGAGGCTCTTCCCCAGGCCCTGTCGTCTCCGTGTTCACTTCTCAGCTTAAATGTCAGCTCCTCAAGAGACATCTTGCCTGACCATCCTGCCCTACTAATCTGGATTAAAGAGTCCATTTGCTTTCTGGACAGCACGTACCCCAATTTATAATCCACTCCTTGTTTCAATCTGGGTCCTCCACAGGACTGGAAGCCTCATGAGAACACATGTGAGTGGCTCACCAACTGCCTCCTTCCCCAAGCAGAGCGTTTGGTTCAGAGAAGGCCCTCGGGTACCCATGGACAGATCAGCTAAAGCGATATTTGTTCTAGTTCTCCTATCAGATTATTGTATGACGAGTCTATTCCCAGAGAAGAATAAGAAGACAACTCTTGAGAGTGCCTTGGATAACAACATGACACCAGTCAATCCTAAAGGAAATCAATCCTGAATTGGAAGGACTGATGCTGAAGCTCCAATACTTTGGCTGCCTAATGCAAAGAGCCTACTCGTTGGAAAAGACCCTGATGCTGGGAAAGATTGAAGGCAGGAGAAGGGGATGACAGAGGATGAGATGGTTGGATGGCATCACCAACTCAATGGACATGAGTTTGAGCAAATTCCAGGAGATAGTGAAGGACATGGAGACGCGTGCTGCAGTTCATGGGACTGCAAAGAATCAGACATGACTGAGTGAATCAACAATGACAAAATTCCCAGAGTGAATGGTTAGGGTTAAAGTTTAAATTCATGTCCTCAATTAAATCTTTCTTTTTTGGCTTTTCCTTTCTTTTTAAAAACATAGTACAAGTGTGGACACTGTTACCTGAGCTAGTTATGATGCAGTGTTAAAAGTCCAAAACTTGAACTCAGGCTTTATGTACGAATCCACGTTCTGTAGCACGTGGACTAGGTGAGCCCGCTCCCCGCCCTGTAAGATGGCCCCGGTGGTGCCGACTTTCCAGGACTGCACACAACACTGAGCGCACAGCCGCTGCTCCAGAGATGTTAGTGCAGTGCGAAGCAAAATATTTTTGTCACTTTCTACAGATCTTGTTGTTCAGGGTCACAGAACGGAACCTGACGTGACAGAAAAGGGCGTCCCAAATCCTGAAAGCCAAGTAGGTCAGAGACCTCCTGAGCTCTCCAAAGGACACAATTTAATCTTCTTTCTCCTTTCTCAAGGGTCTTTATCAAGTGGAAAGTGAATAATTGTGAAGAACATTTTTTAAAAAGGAAAATTAAATGCACTTGTCACTTCTACAAGTTCGGCTTCATGAAACTAGTCTGACGATGACGGTGACAGGCTGTGATGACTCATAGCCAGCTCTCCACGCTGTACATTCTCCCCACACACGTCTATTCTTAGAGAGCTCAAAATAGCAACCTGGTGTACCCGGCACTAAACTTTCTCTAATAACGCGGCCCTTGCAGCCCTGAGCTGCGGCAGAGCACCTCACCCCTTACCTGTCCAGGGATGCAGAGCAGCCTGTGCTGGGCCTTCTGCAGACCTTGTCCTGCCGGGCACGGCGACTCAGGGCAGCGGGGCCTGCAGGCAACATGGCTCCTGGCCTCATTCTGAAAGCAGACGTGGAAAATACTAATTACAAAGGTGAACTGTCCGTTCCCCTCTGCAAAACAGAAAGGATTCATACACTCCAAAGACAACTCGCTGTGAAACTTCGTCTACAGAAGGCAGGGGGGTGGGGGTGGGGGGGCAGTTAGACATTCAGTGTTCTGAGCAAACCTGAAGGCTGGGCTGACTCTGCTGCATCTTATAAACCATCAGCAAACCAAAAGGTGCTACAGAAAGAACTTAGTGGAAACAGTGAAGCAATTATCCTTGAATAAAAAATCAATACATTAAAAAAAAGAGTACTGAATGAAAACAAAAAGGGAAGATAAAATATGTCAACTGTCCAGTTTAAATAACACAATAGAAAAACAGTAAAGTTAACATCAGTTCAGTTCAGTCGCTCAGTCACGTCCAACTCTTTGCGACCCCATGAATTGCAGCACGTCTCAGTAGGGTTTAAAATAAAAAACACTTTAATTCCTGAACTGGATCTGGCACCATCTTCAGGTTTGCCCATCTTGGAGGGCTAACGAGCGGTTCCAGTTCCGGCTCTGGCAGTCACAGCTACAGGAGGACCAAACACCCACCTGCTAAAATCAATGTTCACTACAGTCACCCCTCAAGACAAGCCGTTCTCAACAGCAGCTGGGCAGGGACCTGAGATGCCCAGAAAGCCAGCAAGTGCACACCTCCCGGTGGACACGCTGCTTCTGCTGGGGCAATATGGAACCTGCTTCCTTACCTGCCCTCCACACACCTGACCCCCACCCCCCTGCCACACAGACACAGCGATCACTGACCCTCCCAGCCAGCACACCATTTCAGAATCAACCAGAACCTAGAGCACGCAGTATCCACATGCTTGGCTCACCAACCCTATGGCTCTGAGGATACACTCTGTTCACCACTGGTTTAATCACCCCATCCCATTTTTCCTACCAGATATGCGTGATGACTGGGGGGCAAAGGGAGGGTACCCCAAGAACTTGGAAGTCAGGGCAATAGTCTCTCTGGGAGCAGAAGAATGAAGTCCACATGGACAGATCTAGATGAAGGATGGCCCTGACCGTGAGCACAGCCTGATCTCAGGAGGCCTGGGGATGGTGCTGCCCACAGACTTGGCATCCCCTGGTGCCTGCCGTGGAGACACACATGCCAGGATGGACATGCCAGCAAGCACTCAAACAGCCTGATGATCCCCCAGGTGCTTCCGAGCAGCCAGAGCACAAGTTTCTCTTCCCTTGCTAGATTTTTCTCTTCACAAACGAGCATACTGGCTGGCACATGGCAAGCCCTCAGGAAACACTGTGACCCTCTGTGTGCTGGCATCTCAACCCAGGAGAGGCAGAGTACCGTCCAGTTCCTGCTGCCCCTCCATCCCGGCTTCATGCAGCAGAAGGCACTCAGGTGCTCTTCATCTTACCTGACTTCCTGGCCAAGTGCAGAGACGCAGAGTGGGACAGGGCAGGGCGAGATGCTCGTTTGGAAAGCTCTGCAATGCCCTCTCCCCCTTTAGTCAGAGAATCCCTCCTGGGCAGTAATTTTTATACTTCTACTGACATTTTTGTTTAAGCAAAGATTTCCATAGCCAACAAGCTTCAATTCCACTGATCTTGCTATACTGGCAACCAGAGGTAAAAGACAATTTCCTAATTGTCTTAATTTCCTAGGGCTGCCTTAACAAAGTGGGCTTCCCAGGTGGCTCAGAGGCAAAGATCTGCCTGCCATGTAGATGTCGTTTTGACCCCTGAATTGGGAAGATCCTCTGGTGAAGGAAGTGGCAACCACCCCACCCCCACCCCCAGTATTCTTGCCTGGGAAATCCCACGGACAGAAGAGCCTGGCAGGCCACAGTCCAGGGCGGGTCGTAGAGTCAGAAGAGACCGCGCAAACGTGCCTTACAGTACCTTGATCCAGGGT
Source organism: Bos indicus x Bos taurus (assembly GCF_003369695.1). NCBI lineage: Eukaryota > Metazoa > Chordata > Mammalia > Artiodactyla > Bovidae > Bos > Bos indicus x Bos taurus. The sequence continues at coordinate 4,450,356 of NC_040099.1, read as the reverse complement.
GGCTTCAAACAACAGAAACGCGTTGTCTCACAGACCTAGGGGCCAAACAGGAAAACCAAGGTGCAGGGAGGGCCATGCTCCCTCCCCAGGCTCCAGGACCTACTTGTCCCCGTCTCTTCCAGCTTCTGAGGGCGCTGACAGTCCTCCGTGCTCTCTGACTTGTGGCAGCTAAGCTAACCACAACCTCTGCTCCCTCCTGACAAGGCAGCCTTCCCTTGGTGTGTGTGTCTTCCTACACGGCAGCAGTTGCGTTCAGTTTAGGACCCACTCTGATCCAGCATGACCTCATCCTAGCTAATGACATCCGCAGAGACCCTAATTCCAAATAGAGGCCGATCCTTAGGTTCTGGGTAGACAAGAACTTGGGAAGAATGGGAGAAGGGGGCACAATACACAATTCAACACTACACACACAGTTTTTTAAAGCATTCCTTATTTTAAGCAGCTAACCAATCCTGCAAACTCTAGATAACCTGTGCTTCTTATACAAAGAAAATATCTTAAGGAGACAAAGGTTTCTGAGCTTACTTAAGCTTTGAAGGATTTTTTTTACTCTTCCATTTAGTAACAATATCTATCCAGTCCTGAATGGGTTACCTTTAGACCCCTACACAAGTGTGCCCAGAAGTCTGTGAGTCTGTACACAGGTAGATACTACTGACTGATGACTGAGGAGCGTCTCTCACAGATAGATACTATTTTATAACTTAAACAAATACTGCTGTGGCTGATCAAATACAAATTTGTTTAGAAGCATTAGTAAATTGATAACAGCTTTTTGCCATTATGTATTTCTTCAATCAAAAGATGAAAAAAAATCAAAACGATCACCCTAGGCCTTTCCAAGGAAACCGAAGAAAAGTAAATTAATAGATCTATCCATCAGTTTCAATCTAGCAAAGTGGCAAAGACCAAATAAACGATGACAAGGGTGGCCTGGCTGCAGATGGGCAGGCATTCTCCTTCACTAGTGTGAGCACAGATTGGTGCCAAGGGCAGGGAAAGTCAAGTCCTAGTATATACTGAGATCCTTCAAAGGCAGGTATTTTTTTAAGCCAAGAACTTCAGGTCTAGAAATATATCCCAAGGCAAAAAAAAAAAAAAAGAACCCAAAGAGTTCACTCAGGAATATGCATCTCAAAGTTGCCTACACTGGGAAAAGTACTAGAAACAGTATTTGGTTGTTGCTGTTAGTCGTTAAGTCGTGTGCAACTCTTTTGTGACCCACCAGGCTCCTCTGTCCATGGAATTCTCCAGGTAAAAATACTGGAGTGGGTCGCCATTCCTTTCTCCAGGGGATCTTCCTGACCCCGGGATCAAACCCGAATCTCCTGGACTGGCAGGTGGGTTCTTCACCGCTGAGCCACCAGGGAAGAAGCCCCTGGAAACAGTACAGGATCAGCTCTTTCCCATGGCCTCCATAAAGTAAGCAACATTCAGCCAGTTAAAATGGACAGTTGCAACACAGGTGGAAGTGTTTGCATAAAAACAAGTTCACAGCGTCTGCACAGCCTGCTTCCTCACCTCCTACATGCAGTGTGTACCTGCTTAGTTGCTCAGTCGCGTCTGACTCTCAAACATCACCGTCTCACCGAGGTCTTCCGGCCGTGCCCTCTAAACTCCAATCTGCACTTTACACACACATGGTGCTCCCCCCATTTTTTTCCTTAGCACGCATCACCAGACACCATCGCCCACCGCACTGGTGGAAGGGCTGTGCTGGCAGGGCTTCTGCATGAGGTCTGCTCGCTGCCTATTCTTCAGCACCCACAACACCCCCAGCATGAAGAAGGCATTCAATAAATATTTTCTAAATTAATAACACATTGATCTAAAATGCACATTCTATCAGCATACATTACAAAATCTTATGTTTGTATTTCTCTCTTCAGAGGAAAAAACCAAACACACACACACACAAAAAGAAAAGCAGTCTGCCAGGAAAGATAACAAGGTATTAACTGATAATACATCTGATTCACAAGATTAGGGGATTATAGAGTTTTTGGTGGTGCTTGTTTTTAAATAGAACTTGGAAGACTGGAGAGAACACAGTGTACTCTCTAATACTTCCTGTGTACTGAAAATGTAATGAATTGTAAGGGAGGGTTGTTGTTCTCATCTCAAAACTAAAAACCCCACACACAAGAAGGTCTGGGAGCACAGCTATCACAGCAAAAAACATCCTTTCAGCTGGAGCCTTCAATCTCAAAGCCCCCAAGCATTCTGGGCTCCAGGTCCTCTGAGCACACCCTGCAGAAACCTCAAAACTTCTTTAACATTGTTCCCCAAAACTGTTACACTAGTGTTCCAGGTCAAGAGGGAATTCCCGGCCCACTAGCTCATATCTGTTGGAAAAGTACAGCCTATTTATTTGTTCCTGTTTTGTTTTTCCATGATTAAACTAGATCTCCTGAGCCCCTCATTGCCAGAGCAGAAGACTGAGGCTCTAGTGAGGTAATTAAGTGACGACTGTGTCACCATACATCTTATCGTTTTGGACTTTGGCACCATTGAGAGCACATCTGCATTTCTCCATAAAATAAACTAACTGCACATTCTTCAGGGCTACACAGTTCACCAACAGGAAGTCCCATGCATGACATGAAGCTCTGTATGGCTACAAAGTTAAGCAGTGCGTATTAAGCTTTATAACTAGGAAGATAACATTTAGTTTAAAACCGATTTTTTTTTCAAGTGACAAACTTTACCTGATTGCTTTGAATTAAGTTCAGTATTTTAAAAACCTACTTTCTGGGCCTGATTCTTAATATCTGATAAATCAAAGAAATTAGACCAAGCAGAAATTACACCAACTTGACAGCTTTCTGTGATATTCTTACAGTTTAAGATATTTATTTATACAAATTCATATTTTGTGTTAAAAAGATCTAAACATATTAAACACTTTGTGTGATTCTTTGTTAAAATCTAATTTTTTCTGCCTCCAGACATTAAAAATAACCACTTACTTAGACTACAACCATTCTTAAGATCTGACTTTTCTTGACCAAGAAGAATTTATATACCACCAAATCACAGACTGCCATGCACACTTCCATGCCAGGCATAATTACAGGCATTCTAATTACATCATTTCAACAAGTTCACTCAACTTACAAAGTAATAGAAGATTCATCATGTAACAATCATCCTGCTTCCCACTAACAGAACCTTATATATAAAGACTAATTTTAGTAACAGTGGCAAATTGATTTAAAGTTCAATCTTCCTACTTTAAATTCCTGTCTTTCTTTCCTACATAATAGAAATTTTGCAGGCATTGTCGCCATTTTGTCACGAGGCTTGTGATATGTACAGCGTTTACAGCTATTCTCAAGAACCAACTATCACTGTAGTACCTAGCGAGGGGGGCCCTGCTTCTGAAACTAGGGTAAACGGGGTAATGGATCCCAGCAGGATGGACACGGGACACAGTCCTGGAGATTCAGGGGGAAAAAAATATACCTTAAGTAGTTGAGCTGGTAAGTAGTAGTCGTGTAGTGTTAGTCACTGCTTAGTAACAGAATCCTTTTCTATGCTTAAACACAGACATCTGGTTTATTAGAAGGCATAATATGGCAGACTTTCTATATCCATAAATCGAGATCTACAAGCAAAAAGAGAGTCTTCAAGAATGCAAACGGTCCTTAGCACTATTCCTCCACCTTGCAATCTAACTGGGAAGACCAGTCCAGAGCTGGGAACAGCTCAGGATGAAAGAAAGGGATATAATAAGACATGAAGACAGCACCAGGGATACTTCCTCTGACACCTGGGCCACTCACTCTGTGAAGTGGGCCACTGTTCTTGGAGTTAAGCTGAAGTTCCTTTTGGAAAGCAGTTGCCGCCTCCTGCGCCCTACCCCTTCCCGATCTCACTCCTCCAATCTCCTTCTGTGACTGCAGAAGAGGACCACCCTTCAGGCGCAGGGTACCCCAAGAGAACTGGAGCAAAGACGAGCCCCCTGTCACCAGAACAACAACAACAACACACATACACACACCCTCCTCCGCTTGGACAGGAAGACCGCAGAAGAGAATCAGGGAGCGAGCACCGAGGGGTGTCTGTCTATTAACAGAAGGCATCCCCCCAGGGTCTGCTCAGAAACGCAAACCTGGCCCTGATGGCGGAGGTGCAGCTCCCAGACCAACCTGCCTAACAGCGTTACCTGGTTAGGGGCTGAGTCCTCCGTTCCTGAACTGGGTGCAGGAGAGAAAATTGATTATGTTTTGATAAGTAGAATCGACTTTTATAAAGTCATAAAAAAGACAAAAACCCGGCCCCAGAATTAGGAAATAACTTCGGGAACACGCTTTGGAGGGGAGCCGTGCCGGCTACCCGGAGCGGGAGCGCGGAGATTCGCACCTGCCCCCGCAGGTGGGCGCGTCCACGCGGCGGCTCTCCGCGAGGGCTGCTCCAGGTGTAGGGCCTCGCACGCCCCCGTAGCCCCAAGGCCCACTAACTGAATGAACCGAGGAGACAGAATATTCCAGGGAAGCTCCTCGACTTGAACCGTGACTTGGGCTTACCCCAGGCTTCCAAGTTTTAGACACTGCCTCTCTCCGTCCTTCCAGACCTTTCCCGCGCAAACAGATCGGAATCAATGAAAAGAAAGAGAAAGGGAGGCGGGGGAGTGAGGGGCTAATCCCGTCGGGGCTCCCGGGAGCCCGCCCCCACGCCACCCCACCCCCGGAGAGTCACCTGAACCCTGCGCGCCCCGCGGCAGCCCCGGGGCTCGCGAAAGCTGAGCCAAAGCAGCCAAGCGGCGGGGGCCGCGCCAAAAGGCATTGCCATTGCAGCTGCAGGAGCCGGCCGCGTCCGATCGCCATGGATACCCAGCGCCGACGCTCCTCCTCCAGGCCGTCGCACCACCCCGGGCCACGCCCCCTCGACGCTGACGCGTGCGCAGAGTTACTGTGGGGGGCGGGGCCGAGGACAACTCCGCCTGTCAGCCGGCTTCGGCACCGACGCCGACGTCGAGGACGCCTGGCGGCGGCGAGAACACAACTTGGACTTTGTGCTCCCACGGGGGCTGAGGCGGCTTCGCCCTCCCCACCTGCTGGCTCTGGGGTAGTCTGGGCTGCTTCCTGCCCGACTGTTTAAGAACACCAAACGAAAAGGCTACATCGTCTGCCCAGAGGCAACAGCAGGGCCACATTTAGACCGAGAATTCCCCAGTTGGCACGGCCCCTTCTAGAGGGACATCGGGATAGACGGTTTGTAACCGCGAACTTGGTTTTTGCAGGTTCCTGAAGTACGCAGCGCCAGGGGCTCCCATCCCGCCCGCCACCAACAAAGCCCCGCCTTTCTGTCAGACCGAGCCGCGCGGCGTTCGCGCAGGGGCGTCCGCGCAGGGGCGTGTGGGAGACCTCACGGCATCGGCGCGCGCCCCGGCTGCCTTGCACTGTGGGAGATGTAGTCTTTGAGCGTCCCGCGCCGCGGCAGTTCCGGGAGGAGTGCCGCCCTCGAACTACCACTCCCAGAACTCCTAGCGGTCTTCCAGGTCCCTTTGCAAGGGGCCTGCCGGACATCAGGTGAATGTCAGCAGAGAAAGGAATCCAAGTATTTTCAGTCCAGTGAAAGGAGAGCCGAAGGGAAGGGAAAGTGGGCGTCAGCTCCTTTCGGGAGACGTTCTGTCTTGATTGACGCAGTTGGAGCTAACGTTTTTGCCGAGCACACCCGTGCAGCGTCACCGGTGTGCGCGCGAGCGCTGGAGCCCGCGTCCGGCCGGGTGTGTGGCAGGTCGCGAAGGTCTCCTCTTCACAGCTGGAGTCTTCCCTGAGCGGGGCGGCCTTCCGGGAGCATGATCTGCACTCTCCTGAGAGCTGTGCGGTGCACGGAGAGGCTGCATGGGTGCCCCGGGAAGCCATGGTTTCTGCCACACTCTGTGCCTCACAGAGCTTGCTCGCAGACTGAGCCCAGGTGGAGATGGGGGCTGCAAGAGCAGAACACGACGGCGCGACCTAGGTGTATTTGGGGAGTCACCCAGAGATCCATTTGGACGCAAGTACGGAGCCCCCAGAGCGCGAAGGAGGACGGCAGCAAGCAAGTGTCTGTGCACAGGAGTCAGGGCGGGGAAACCGTCCTCTCAACGTCACAGAAAGGTAAAGGGGATTCCGTGTAGCGATCAGTCTCAGCAAACGTGACGGGAGCTGCCAGTGCCCTTTATATAAGTTCAGAACCGAGAATAAGCGGTACACGCAAATTAAAAGGTAGAACCGTTGAAGGCAGTTCAGAAGCAGAGAAGATAGGCCTACAATTTTCTTCCCAGATTTGAGAACTCACATTTGACGCTTGATTTTGATGCAACTTTGCTGAATTATGCCTGTAAGATTTTTCTCAACTTTTATTAGTTTGGTGTGGAGAGAGCTTATAAAACCGTTGTTTAATGTTTTGTAACAGACAAGTAGATTTCCCAGGTGTTACTTCATCTCATTTGAATTTCACCGTTTACTTTTTCAGACAGGACTCAGTAGTATGTATAAGGCTAATTTCCCCGGTTTCGCACAACTGAAAATTGAGTGTGAGTATTTCTAATCTCAGTTTCCTAATAGCCATGCCAGTACCTCTTGGGACAACCACACCTGTCTTTAGCCTCTAAGAATAGCGCTGTCTTTGACATATGGCCCTTAGATGCAGTGCTGTTTTTTATTTACTATTTTGATCAGTGGGAGGCAGTTTTAGAGGCTTCCATTGGACTTTACTCATTATGGTATGGTGGGCAATGCACCTCAAAGGACCTAGTTTAGGGACTGTTGTTGCTGATGACTGAGTATAGCCGTTCCAGTTATAGTTTGAAAATCAGGGAAATGACCATCTGGTAAGTCCACGCAGCTGTGACCCTCTTACATGCCAGGCTCTTTATTACATAGCCACCACAGGTACTTAACAGAGGGACCGTAGAGACTCCTTAGGTTATTGATGTCAGCTTAGACACTGTCCAGTGGACCTTGAAGTGTCCCCTTTTCCAGCATAGGGTCACCAAGTTAATGGCCGAGGGGCTCTGGTGAAGGACCAGGGGAATCTTATACTTGCGCAAGTGCCTCCTGATGGAGTTGGCCTTCCTTCGGTAAATGAATGCCAGGAGTGAAGAGCGGTTCAGGTCCAGAAACCGAGCTGTTCGTTGTCACGACTGTTCCCACCTGGCTTCAGTGCTGGGCCATCCCCAGGGCTGTCAGAGCACCTTGTGAGCAGTGTTTTCCAGGCCCTCCTTCGGGACAGCCGGCCTTAGTGTCTGACATCCACTCGAGCACACCCACAGTTCGCTGTGGCAGTGCTGTCATTTTTACTTCACTTAATGTGGACCCCGCTCGCTCCATCTTTCCAAGCACGAGCCGAGCTGTGCACCAGCTCCCAGGCTGCTTGTCAGACTTCAGTGTTTGATCGGAGAGTGCTGATCAGTCAGCTCCCATTCGTCCCGGTCTGTATTTTGTGCCCCTTCCCATCTCCCTTGGGATATAGCTGGCTCTGCTGGTGGGGCCTCCAGCCACTTCAGGGCTGGGGTGGCCCGTTTCCTCCTTCCTTCCAGTTACGTTGTACCCTGGCCAGAACACGTGTCTTGCAAGGTGGAAGCCCCCACCAGGTCTTCGAGCAGGAGGAAGAGCTAGCCTTTAACAGGGAGGCATGAGCTGCCACTTCATGTGGGAGGCTTCAGAGGAACTGGATCAAAGGATTTCCTCATCTTAGACAGTAAGGAGGCATTAAGATCAAGTACCTAAAGTACCAACTCCTCAGCCCTGCTCCCAGAGTCGGCTGTGGTTCTTTGCAAATAACTCTTCAGGTGATTCCAATGCGCAGATTTGACAGCAGCTGCTCCAGAACACACGCTGACCCCTCCCATGTCCCAAACCCACATCTCATCTGCTAGACATCCTGAAGCCAAGAGTATCCAGCTCATGTCCGGCACACATGTAACCAGGGGTGTTTTCTCTTTACAGTGAAAGAAGCCGGAAGAGATTTTACCTACTTAATAGTGGTGCTTATTGGAATCAGCATTACAGGTTGAAATCACAGCAAGTATAAACCTCCTGAATGTCTTTTTTACTTTCCATTTGTCTCATTCTTGTTTTGCTAGATCTCCTTTTTCTGTGATTTTCAGGTGGCTTGTTTTACACGATCTTCAGAGAACTTTTTTCTTCATCTAGTCCGAATAAGATATATGGGAAAGCCCTAGAAAAGTGCAGATCACATCCCGAGGTTAGTCTTCAAGGCTGAGTTATACAGACTCCGACAATAGGAAGGAAAAAACGTTGGGGTGACCGGGGGAGTGGTGGGTAGAAGTCACATAGTGGTTCCAAGACTGGTGAAATTTATGTAATAAATCGGAATGGTTAGGTTTTGATTATGTTATTAGCTCCTTGTTCGCTACTTGAAATACTTTGATTTATGGGCAGCACCCAGAGGTCCATACAGGGACATTTCAATTCTAATTGTAAAAGCTTAGACTATATCAGCATGTTAAACTCATGCAGTAAGTGTCCAGTCTTTTTAAAAACCTGATCCATGACCTCATGATCATAGTGGGAATTGTTGGAGCTTACTGAGAGCATAGTGCACACCACACGCTCTGCCCAGGCTCTAAGCGCTCAGTCTCTATCCTGCGTGCAGAAGAACACTGACATTTAAAGAGAGTAAATTAACAAAGCTAAGATGACCAAGCCAGTAAGAGGGAGAAAGTGAACGTGTTAGTCTCTTAGTCGTGTCTGACTCCTTGCGACCCCATGGACTGTACCCTGCCAGGCTCCTCTGTCCAGGGGATTCTCCAGGCAAGAATCCTAGAGTGGGTTGCCATGCCCTCCTCCAGGGGATCTTCCTGACTCAGGGATCAAGCCCTCGGTCTCCCACATTTGTAGGCAGATTCTTTACCTTCTGAGCCAGGGTGGAAGCCTGGTAAGAGGGAGAGCCAGAACCTAGTCCAAGTTTGTCTGATTCCAGATCTTATGTCTTAAGCACAGCCTGCCTGAACCACACCCCAGGAGTAGGCAGGCGCAGAAAAACCGCGTTGATTTTTTTTTTTAAAGGATCCCATCGAGAAGGAAGTTTTCCATAGGGCTTTCCAGTCACAGAGAGAAAGCCAGTGTAGCCTGTGAAGGCCCAGATTTCTTACTCCCTGGGTGCAAAGCTTCGGCATTGAAAAATCTAATTCATTTAAAGCTTAATTCTTGTACTTTGAAAGAATATGGCATATAGCATCATAAATCGCAGGGCTGTTTCTCATATAGACCAAGGACTAATAACAAAGAGACGGTCCCTGGGGAGAGCGGGAAGGTTTCGAACCTGCAGACGCTGTCAGCATAAGTCCTGTCAGCATCCATGCCCTGCCCTGGGTTTCCCTGGACACCGCCTCCATATGCTCCATCAGTGTCTAGTCCTGTCGGGACAGAAGCCTCGGGAGCTAACGGTCTCTGACGTCTTTCCTTCGTACTGAACTTGGGCGATCTGAGAGCTGTGGGGAGATGCCACTCTGAGTGAAACTCAGCAGGGAATAAGGAAGTTCCCATTGTAGTTCCTGGGAAACCTAATTCTACCTGAAAAGATACGCTTTACACACTCCAATGATAAATATGACCAGTCACGTAGTTAAATGTTGGAAGAGATGAAGAGTTGCTGCGTTGTTCACAAGCTAGCCGTTCAGTGATCCTCAGCATTTGGAACAAAAGAGAACTTCCCTGAATAAACACGGAGTGGGATGTTTTCAAGCTCATAACTTAATTTGCTGCCTGAATGAGCTCTACAAAGAATAATTAAACTTTAACAACTTGATTTTGTCAGCATTTATTAGGGGCCTGTTCTTTGCCAGGCACTGTGACTGACTGAAAAACAGAAAATTCTAATGTTCTGATACTGACATGTTTAATCTATTATAGTGAGTTATTTGAAGAATTGTCCCATTTGTTTCATAGTTACTATTGTTACATAGTTCTTTAATATGTCTCATCTTACCTATTACTTCTTTTTCTTTATGTCTGAAAATTCTGATACTGAAGACACTCAGCAAACAAACTAAATATTTCCAGAGTTGAAGCAATATTTGTTTTACTTTCATATCAAATTTGTATTTTATGAAAATATTCCAAAGTATTTGCATTTTCAGTTCAGTGAAAATTTCATTTCCACTTCATTGAGTTTTCCCATTAGGAATAATGGTTTCCTACCCCTCGATCTGGTTTGCTTTAAATAGGGTCATTTGTTTTTATATGTGTGTTTAGTGACTAAAGTATCATTTTGCTCTCATAAGTTTTAGTATCAGACACCATTGGGTAAATGTTGCTAAAAATGTTCAGTGGACATTAATTAGAGTGAACTCTGGGAGATAATGAAGGGCAGGGGAACCTGGCATGCTGCAGTTCGTGGGGTCGCTTGGTTTGTCAGAAAATATTTTTCCAGGAAGCTTTAAAAAACCATAACCCTGATGGAGCAGGCCTGGTCTGTGTGCTCTAGGTCATCAGTGTCTTCGGCGAGCCCGTCAAAGGCTACGGGGAGGTGACACGGCGAGGCCGAAGGCAGCACGTTAGGTATCGGATCAGCCGGGATCCGGGGGGCTGGTGGGAGAGGCTTAAGTGAAAGGAAGTCAGGCTTGTGTTATTTCATTTTCTTGACAGCTTTATTGAATACAAGAAAGATGGGCTGAAACACATGCGAGTGAAGTTCTACATCCAGGGCTGGGAGCCTGGGAAGCAGGGAACCGTGCACCTTGAAGTGAAGGAGGTGAGCCGTGTGGGGTAGGGGTCCCGAACCCGGACTCACGGGAAGTGCCGAGGGGAAAGCACGGCCTTGATGCTCTTTCGTTTGTTTTTGTTTTTTTTTTTCCAGAACCCAGAAAGTGGTGAATATGAATTTCGGTATATATTTGTAGAACTTGAACCCTATTCTAGAACTATTGTCGTTGAAGATAATCGATCCTGAGACAATCAGAAGAACAAGCAAGCTTGTGTTTCCTGATGAGTGTGGCAGGCTCTGATCATCACAGCCCTCCGCCAGCCTCTGTTTTGAATAAAACAGGAGGGAGTAAAACTCATAAAAGTGAAGGCTACGGGGTAGTTGTTACATTTAGACAAACTGAATTAGAGATTTTCTCGTAGAGTGAAAGATCATGAAATAGAGCATACTTTATGTTAAATCTTTGCATTAATGGTCAGAGTTTCTGCTGTACTTAACATCTTTTGTGATAAATTTTTGTTATTAACAGTTTTACACCATGTAATAAAATAAAGTTCAGTAATCAATGCTTTTTTATGTTGTATAAAATCTGTGAAATAAAATTGAAACTAATAAGATGTTCAATTGAGAAAGGAGTACATGAAGGCTGTATATTATCACCTTGCTTATTTAACTTATATGCAGAGTACATCATGCGAAGTCCTGGACTGGATGAAGCACAAGCTGGAATCAAGATTGCTGGGAGAAATATCAGTAACCTCAGATATGCAGATGACACCACCCTTATGGCAGAAAGTAAAGAGAAACTAAAGAGCCTGTTGATGGAACTGAAGGAGGAGAATGAAAAAGCTGGCTTAAAATTCAACATTCAAAAAATTAAGATCGTGACATCCAGTCCCCTCACTTCATGGCAAATAGATGGGGAAACAATGGAAACAGTGAGAGGCTTTATTTTCTTGGGCTCCAAAATCAGTGCAGATGGTGACTGCAGCCATGAAATTAAAAGATGCATGCTCTTTGAAAGAAGCTATGACAAACTTAGACAGCATATTAAAAAGCAAAGACATTACTTCACCCACAAAGGTCCATCTAGTGAAAGCTATTGTTTTTTCCAGGAGTCATGTATGGATGTGAGCGTTGGACCATAAAGAAAGTGAGCACCGAAGAACTGATGCTTTTGAACTGTGGTGTCGGAGAAGACTCTTGAGAGTCCCTTGGACTGCTAGGAAATCCAACCAGTCCATCCTAAAGGAAATCAGTGCCGAATAATCATTGGAAGGACCGATGCTGAAGCTGAAGCTCCAATATTTTGGCCTGATGAGAAGAACTGACTTATTGGAAAAGACCTGATGCTGGGAAAGACTGAAGGCGAGAGGAGAAGGGGACAACAGAGGATGAGATGGTTAGATGGCATCACCGACTCGATGGACATGAGTTTGAGCAAGCTCTGAGAGTTGGTGATGGACAGGGAAGCCTGGCATGTCGCAGTCCATGGGGTTTCAAAGAGACATGACTGAGCGACTGAACTGAATAAAAAGATGCCCAAAGCAGCTTCTTTTCATCTATTTTGGAATCAGACTCGAGATGAACATTTGAAAATATTTGAGAACTAACCGTTTTAAGATGTTTTATCTGTGTTTTGCTACCAAACATTCTCAGGTACTTGGAATTTTCTTAATCAGGCCTCTCATATTCCTTTCCTGGCAAAGCAGTCATGGAAGCTACCACTTAGGTAGGATTTGTCCTTGCCTCAGTGGCATTTTCAAAAGTCTTCTATGAGAGTTGGGGTCACAAGGCATTGTTTTTGCCCTGAAGTTATTGACCATGCATTTATAGCACACCAAGAGGTACACATCAGTCTTTTGCAGCCCCAGTCACACACCTGTGCAGCCAAAAGTACCACCTGCCAGATGCGGTCTCATTAAGTCCTCACATTCACGTGGGGCCGGCTGGCTAGATGGGGGACGTGGGGCTCTACTGTTCTTTACTGTTACTGGAAACCAGAAACAGGCATTCTCATTCATGCATTCAACCTTACAGTACCTTTTAAGGTATCATTTTCATTTTTGTACCTTCAGTTCTTAGCATATCTGGAAGATAGTAGGTTTTCAAAAGTTGTATTAAATCCAAGCCTTAGAAGCATCTAGACATACTTCTAAAACACAGACAGCATAGTTCTCAGAAGCTGACTTTAAAAGCTGCTGAAGTCGTAGCGTGCCGGCTCTAAGAAATAGAAGACTGAAAATTATAGATGCAGTATTGTCACAGCTGAAAGCATTCATGGATTAGTAAAACAAAATCACAACCAAAATAATGTGCATCTAATGCCTCTGGAAGGTTGAAACTTCTGTAGGAGCAGGCTTGGAAAAAGGAAAACATGAATACTGCTCTTCAGAATACATACACACACACACACACACACACACACACACACACATACATCAGCAAAAGATGGTTTTGCAGCAAAAGAACAACCAGCTTGTAAAAAGACTTCATATGCAACAACAACAAAAAAACCCAGGTCTCCCACACTGCAGGCAGATTTTTTACCAGCTGAGCCACAAGAGAAGCCCAAGAATACTGGAGTGGGTAGCCTATACCTTCTCCAGTGGATCTTCCCAACCCAGGAATCGAACCAGGATCTCCTGCATTGAGGTGGATTCTTTACCAAGTTGTCAGGGAAGTCCTATGTAACAAAATGCAAAGAAAAAAATTAATATTTTGATCATACAGATAGTGGAAGCACAGTTAATGCTTTGATACATGTCTATTGATTTGACCAAAGAGTTTTGTGCACTTTTGGAAAAAAAGAATTTTTTCATGGTAAAATATTTCTTTGCAGTGAAAATGGTGTGACTATTTTGGTGGCTCAGACAGTAAAGAATCCACCGGCAGTGCAAGAGACCTGGGTTCAATCCCTGGGTGGGGAAGATACCCTGGAGGAGAGCATGGCTATCCACTCCAGTATTCTTGCCTGGAGAATCCCCATGAACAGAGGAGCCTGGTGGGCTACAGTCCATGGGGTGGCAGAGTCGGACACGACTGAGTGACTAACACATTTACTCACAAACTCCCAACATAAACAGCTCAGAATAACCAGATTAACCAGATACTCTGGGTCTGTCTTTTCAACATGAGGCATCTGATGCTGGGGCAGTCAGTGATATACACAGAGCTTCTAAGAAAGGTGCCCCCCACTTCCCCTGACACCCCAAGGACCTGCTGAGGCATCTGCTCCTCTTCCACTAAATCCTGTTTCCAGATGCCCCACCCAACCTAGGAAAGGATTAGTCAGTGCTTCTGTTTACAGTCATCATTACTAAGATCTCTGGTAAGTTGCAAAATGCCTCTCCTCTTCTTCCTGTCCTTTCCCCTTTTCATAGAATTTATGGGGAACTTTTGTTAAAAACAGTTAACAGCAATGCAAAGACCTCATTAGATATTTTGCATGTATCCATTCCATGGATTGAAGATCTAAGGAATTTTCAAAATAGTACTAAAAGGAAGCATGCCAAAGTGAAATATTAGTTGAAATGGTCAAATTCATTAGCTATAGAGATCCTGGCTTTATTTCTGGCAACTAGTATCCATCGGGGCATGTATTGCACACTTAATATTTGGTACATGTGGCAGCATCACAGGCTTCCCTGGTGGCTCAGTGGTAAAGAATCCGCCTGCAATGCAGGAGAGGTGGTTTCAGTCCTGGGTCGGGAAGATCCCCTGCAGAAGGAAACGGCAACCCATTCCAGTATTCTTGCCTGGAGAATCCCATGATCAAGTCACAGGCAGAAGACAGAAAAGCAGTGGAGGAAGAGAAGAACCAAGTGACTTGGCAGCAATGACACTCCAGTCCAGGGGAGCCTCAGTGATGAGAACTCGTTATCCACATTCACTGACTGTTCCTGCCACGTGCAAACGGAGACACGGGGATGTTCATCTATTTAAGCAAAGTTGTCACCATTGTCTCAGAGAGGAGGAAACGCTACCAAACAAACATGTGCTCTGTGGGGCCGGCAGATTCCTGCTTACAGAGGAGACGAAGGCCTGTGTGTTGATTTCTCAAGGAACCAAAGAGGCTCAGACAATGAAGACCAAGCTGTTCATTTTTTCCAAGAAGCTGCTGTGTGTGATGGGCTGCCTGCGGAAGCTCCCAGTTTTGCTTAGGAGCAATTCAGATAAAAACCATCAAGCTTTTAAGCTAAATGTCATGGTCATTAATAGCTACTTGTATCTAACCTATAGTTATGTAAAGTGGATGAAATACTTCAAAATATTTCATTTTTCAAGTAGTTTTGAATAACTGGATTGCAACAGGTTTATTCTTTTTCATGTCAGTTATAAAATGTTCATTTCTGTCTTTTATCAAGCATGACGGCATCATCGTTAGTATTATTATTAATATACTGGTTTAGTTTATTTGGTTCAGATGGTAAAGAATCTGCCTGCAATGCAGGAGACCCAGGTTCCATCCCTGGGTTGGAAAGATCCCCTGGAGAAGGAAATAGCAACTCACTCCAATATTCTTACCTGGAAAATCCCAGGAACAGAGGAGCCTGGTGGGCTACAGTCCGTGGGGTCGCAGAGTCGGACACGACAAACAGTATCATTTTATTTCAAATTTATGCAACCAGGACATGCCAGAACATATGCTAAGCTTCTCATGAGTGATGCCACCTAGCAGCCACCTTGCTTGCAGGGCTCACCATACCGTCTGACTGTGGGGAGGAGTGCAGCCTGTGGCTTGACTGCTTCCAGTCCTTGAAGTGGTCTTGATTTGGTTGCTGTGGCTGCAGGCCTGAGCTGTCAGCACCCCTCCTCTGTCTGCAGAGGCCGCCTGCAGAGTTCTAGAGACAGGAGTAGAGGTTGGGAATCCCAGGGCAGGGGCACACAGGGGCCACTCGCTCCAGTACCCAGGCATCTTCGCCCAGAAGCTCAGTCCCCAGGGGAACAGTGGGATGCGGTCTCTCCCACTTAAATCCATCACAGCTCAGCTTCCCTTCGGGGAGCTGCCCGTGAGAACGGGGTCCTTTGTCCGAAGGACACAGCTCTGGGAGCTGCCTCAGTCCTTGAGGGTTTGCTTGCAAACATAGCTCTCTGTCCCGCCACCCCAGAGATTAGGCGCTTATTTACTGCAGGCACCTGGAGTTCTGTGCAAACTTCTCACGCCCAGAGAAATGTTATCTGGTGTAAGAAATAATAACAGGGAGCCATTCCCATGCTCTCAAGATTTCTTGTGACTGTTTGTAAGATGTATAGGCCAACCAAGAAAAAAAAGTCAACTGTCTTGTCTTTCTCACGCTCTTCTGTATAAATATGAGATGCTGAATAAAGTTGGTGTCAGACTGCGTCCCTTCGTGGTGACGTGTCTGAACCTCTCGACCCCATCTTTGTAGTCTCTTGCTTTAGTTTCTTTCTTAGCCCCACCGTGCACGTTCTCGGGACCTGATCGACTTTGCCGGCTGGCACCGGCAGATGGCGCCTGAACAGGGACTTGAGAATCAGAGCGCGACGACGGCCGCTGCCCACCAAGATTGAGGTAAGTAAAGAGGAATTCCTAATTAATTAAAGTAAAGGGCAGGGAGGGTGATTGTCGAGAGTAATACATCATGGGACAATGCAATAGCCGCCAGTTATTTGTACATATGTTGAAAACTATGTTAAAAGGTAGGGGAATTCATGTAAATAAGTTACAGCTAGAGAAGTTTTTACTTTTTATAGAAGAGGTTTGTCCTTGGTTTCCAGAGGAAGGAACAGTTAGTCTGGAAATTTGGAAAAAAGTAAGAAAACAATTGCAGACATATTATTCCTTACATGGTCCCAATCGTGTTCCTGTGGATGCTTTTTCTTTGTGGACTCTCATTAGAGACTGTCTGGATCCTGAACATGAGGGACATAAAATTCAAACGGCTCTCAGGGATTCCACAGACCCGAAGCTGCAGAGCCTTCTGCCCCTCCACCTGAGCCGCTTTATGCTGTGCCTGAGGGAACAGCTTGTAAGGCTGGAGGGAGTGATGATGTGTTAAGCTCTGATGAACAGGAAGAGTTAAATGAACAAGCGGCTCAGTACCATAGAGAGGATATGCCTTGGGAAATGATGGTTAACATGCAATCCCCCTCGGGAAAAGGGAAATTAAAGCATTCAGGGCTTTCTGAAGAACAGCTGGAGAATTTAATTCAGAAGATTGTTATAGCAGTAAAAAAAGATGCATAGGGAGACTCCCACTCCAGCCAGCCTGCGCCTCCAGCATATCCTCCCTCGGTTCTTGCTGGACTCGATCCACCTCCGCCTTTCATAGAACCACGAGAGCTTATATCTATCCCTGCTTCTTTGCTCAGTGAAAACATAAAAATTAAAAGTGAGATATTATTATCTCCTCTTCAACAAGCGATTAAGCGAGCTAATGAAAAAGGAGAACATATTTCCGGGTTTTCAGGAATCTATCCAGTGTTTGAAAATGCTCAACAGCAGAGGTATTATGAGCTGCTGCCCTTTAAACAACTGAAAGAGCTAAAAATGGCTTGTGCACAATACAGCCCGACTGTGCCGTTTACTCAGGCTATTATAGAGGCTTTAGGAAATCAAAATCTGCCACCTAATGATTGGAAACAGGTTGCTCGAGCTTGTTTATCTGGAAGAGATTATTTACTATGGAAATCTGAGTTTGCTGAGCAATGTGGGATCACAGCCGATATCAATTGGCGACAAAGGACTGAACACCACTTATGAAATGATGGTGGGAGAGGGAGAATATCGAGACACTAATAGTCAACTTGATTATTTGCCTGGAGCCTACCCTCAGATTAGTGCTGCGGCTCTACAAACATGGAAAAAGCTTCCAAATTCTGATAAAAAGACTGAAGATTTATCTAAAATTCGCCAGGGGCCAGATGAGCCATATTAGGACTTTGTTGCCCGCCTGCTTGAGGCAATTGGTAAAATGATAAGAGATGAGCAGGCGGGAATGGTGTTGGCTAAATTGGGTTATTGCCTTAGCTGGTTTTAGTGGATGGCTTGATAATCATTATCCCTCAGATAAAATTTTGCAATTTGCTCATTATCACCAATTTCTCTTCCCCAAAATCGTTGTTTCTCAGCCCCTTGCTGACGCCCTAACTGTATTTACTGATGGCTCTTCTAATGGAATAGCTAGTTTGATTATACAGGACAATACTACCACCTGGCGTACTAATTGTAAGTCTGCTCAAGAAGTAGAACTATTTGCCGTTTTTCAGGCTCTATTACAAATTTCTGCTCCATTTAATTAATATTCTGACAGTCAATATATCATAAGAGCCTTAAACACTATTGAGACTGTTCCATTTATTGGTACCCTGAATTCTACTATCCAAACTCTTTTTCATGATATACAACATTTAATTTGTTCCAGAGTTAATAAATGCTATTTTGGTCATATTCATGCTCACTCTGGGCTTCCTGGACCTTTAGCACGAGGCAATGCTTTGGCTGATGAAGCTACACGTATGATATTTCCTTCATTGGAACAAATGGCAAAAACTTCCCACAGCTTACACCATCAAAACAGCAATAGCTTAAGACTTCAATTTGGCATTACTCGAGAAGCTGCCAGACAGATTGTTAAGCAATGTCAAACATGTCCTCAATTTTTTGGCGTCCCCCATTATGGAGTTAATCCTCGAGGATTGTTGCCAAACTATATATGGCAAATGGATGTTATCCATATTCCTGAATTTGGTAAACAAAAATTTGTTCATGTTACTATTGACACCTTCTCCGGCTTTTTACATGCCTCTCTACAATCCGGAGAAGCTAGCAAACATTGTATAGCTCATTGCATTAAATGTTTTGCTGTTATGGGAACCCCTAAAACCATAAAAACAGACAATTGTCCAGGATACACTGGAAAAAATTTTCAATTATTTTGTACACAATTGTCTATCTCACATAAAACAGGTATCCCTTATAATCCTTAAGGTCAAGGAATCATTGAACGGGCACATCAAACTCTCAAACATCAATTGCAAAAACTAAAGAAGGGGGAATTATATCCCAATACCCCCTCCAACTCTCTAAACCATGCTTTATTTGTTCTAAATTTTTTACAATTGGATATAAGTGGCCGTTCAGCAACACAGCGATTTTGGAACTTTGATGCACAAACAATAAGACCTAAAGTCTTTTGGAAAGACCCACTTGTGGAAAAATGGTATGGACCAGATCCAGTACTAATCTGGGGACGAGGGCATGTTTGTGTTTTCCTACAGGATGCCGAAGCGCCACGCTGGTTGCCGGAAAGGTTGGTACGCACAGCGGAGACAATCTCTAGCAAACCAGATGAGGAGATTGACGATTCAAGAGCATAATGAATTACCATCTCGGCAACAACTTCAGGCATTGATGCGAGAGGCACAGAATCGTGTTGCTGTGCAGGGCGATTCGATATCGCCTTTAAGCTTCCTAATAACCTTATTAATTATCTTAAATCAGATTAATACTGCACATTCTGAAGAATATTCAAGTGCTTACTGGGCTTGTTTTCCCGACCCTCCCCTTCTCCAACCGGTGGGCTGGGAGGGTCAGTCTATTCCCATATACACTAATGATACTGTGGCTTTGGGTGGTTTTTCAGATAAACATGTTATTCCTAATCAAGTTAATTTCTCTTATCATGGAGTGTTTGATCGCTTACCTATTTGTCTGTCTAGATATTTTAATTCAACAGAATGTCTTTTTGTTGGGGAGTCCGGATATGCTGATTATGACAATGGTTGGAGCCTGTATATTCCTGGAGTAACAAAAGAGTCTGGAATTCCTCAATGTCGTAATGGAACTGGTCCTTTAGATATTCCTTTCTGCGACTTTGGAACAAGGGGAAGAGTCACTGCTGCACCATGGAAACTGTGTCGAGATGGAACTGCTACGGTTTATAACATATTTGGGACAAATGAGTCATTGTGGGACTGGTCTCCAGACTCGGCCCGAAACCCTGGAGCTCAAGATAATAGGAACTTTGTATCCCATATTTGGAATTTGGGCGGCTTTAAAGTGTTCCAAACAGAAATCTGGAAACTAGCTGCCGCCCTTTGATGTGAGGGTTCCTACCTTCAGGTGGGATCAAAAGTGAGACATGGTTATTTGTGGAATCTCACCATGAGATACCCTCGTGCATGTGTGCCTCACCCTTATGCTTTGCTAGTAGGATCTGTAAAAATACAACCTGGGTTACGAAATTATAATGTAACTTGTAACAATTGTACCTTAACTAACTGCGTCAGGGGAATTACTAATCAAACTAGGGTTTTAGTCTTAAGACAGCCTGCTTTTGTTATGGTTCCTATAAAGATTAATGGGTCTTGGTATGATGAAAGGGGACTTGAACTTTGGAGAGAAGTAGAGGGTGCTTTAATGCGTTATCGCAGGGGAATAGGGTTAATAATTCTGGGATTTGTAGCTTTGGTAACTCTTATTGCTCCCTTGATTACTGCAGCCCTGTCCTTGGCACAATCAGTACAAACTGCAACTTTTGTTAATAATCTGGCACAAAATGCATCCGTTGCCCTGGGGACTCAAGAAGATATTGACAAAAAGCTAGAGGATCGATTGAATGCCCTTTATGATGTTGTAAAAGTTTTAGGTGAAGAGGTTCAAAGTATAAAGTTGAGATTACGAGTACAATGTCATGCTGATTTTTGATAGATCTGTGTTACTCCCAAAAAATATAATGGTAGTATAACTGCTCGGGATAAGGTGAAAGCTCATTTAGAAGGTATTTGGCATAATGAAAATATTTCCTTAGATTTGCTGCATCTACATCAGGAAATAATGAACATTGAAAATGGACCCAGACCTGATTTGGATGTTGCAAAAAGAGCTGAGTCTTTTGTTAAAGAACTTTTTCGAAATGTACCTACTGTCAATAGTATTTGGTACTTTGGAGCAGCCATGGAAGGACTATTCTTAATAATTTTAACTGTTTTATTTCTTGCACCTTGTTTAATTTAAAAACTGATTGATTATCTATGGATCATAAAGGCTTCCATCTATGGAAATGGTCTGCGGTTAAAGGAACATAAGCGTGCGCCTATATAAAAAGAAAGGGGGAGATGCGGGGAGCTGCCCGTGAGAACGGGGTCCTTTGTCCGAAGGACACAGCTCTGGGAGCTGCCTCAGTCCTTGAGGGTTTGCTTGCAAACATAGCTCTCTGTCCCGCCACCCCAGAGATTAGGCGCTTATTTACTGCAGGCACCTGGAGTTCTGTGCAAACTTCTCACGCCCAGAGAAATGTTATCTGGTGTAAGAAATAATAACAGGGAGCCATTCCCATGCTCTCAAGATTTCTTGTGACTGTTTGTAAGATGTATAGGCCAACCAAGAAAAAAAAGTCAACTGTCTTGTCTTTCTCACGCTCTTCTGTATAAATATGAGATGCTGAATAAAGTTGGTGTCAGACTGCGTCCCTTCGTGGTGACGTGTCTGAACCTCTCGACCCCATCTTTGTAGTCTCTTGCTTTAGTTTCTTTCTTAGCCCCACCGTGCACGTTCTCGGGACCTGATCGACTTTGCCGGCTGGCACCGGCACTTCCCCACACTCTTCGGCTCAGTGTGTTCCCTTCTCCCCATCACTCTCTGACTCTCCACCCCTCTTCTCTCTCCAGTCCCCACCTCACTCCTCCAGCTCCTCATCTTCTCCCTATTAGCTCCTTAATAGACTGTAACGGAGACTTACAAATGTCTGTGTTCCTTCTTCCTGATTTAAATCAGGCCAGGTGGATATTGGGCTTTCCTTGGTGCCTCAGATGGTAAAAAATCCGCCTGCAATGCAGGAGACCCAGGTTCGATCCCTGGGTCAGGAAAATCCCCTGGAGAAGGAAATAGCAGCTCACTCCAGTATTCTTGACTGGAGAATCCCATGGACAGAAGAGCCTGGAGGACTCTGGTCCATGGGGTCGTGAAGAGTCAGACACCACTGAGCAATTAACACACACAAATACACACACACACATAGATGGCTCTCTGCGTCTCTGGAACGGAAGATGGGAGGATGAGTCTTATCAGTTGAGTACCCAACTAGGGAGCACCATTTAACCCATCACAGGGCCCAAGAATCTGTCATTCTTAATGGACTCATAGTCAAGTAACACGGATAAATCGGGAACGATGGGCCAGGGGAAAGCCCACCGTTGATTCTCACTGCTTAGCAAGCTTGTCACTGAGTTTCCTGTATGTGCAGGTGTCTCTCTAACCAGACCATCTTCTTTCTCGGGACAGAGCCTTAGCAGGGCTCAGTACACACACACCCATGAACACTGATGGCCCTGAGAGATGCTGCCTCGGGTTGCACTCACACAGCTATTTCTCCAGAACTCAAATGTCTCGTCCTGGCCCCTCCCCAGCCACATGTCCCAGGGCTCCGCTCCCACCTGCTAACAGGACATCTGCAGTCATTTAATAGACACCGGCTCACAGATGGCGGCTCAGTTTGGGAAGGACGATTAACCTGCAGCAGAGGTCAATTATCTGACTGTTCCTGGTGAGAGCAAAGAAGGTCGCCTGGAATGCAACTTCTGTCGGGCTCCCCGCGTGCCCAGAGAGAAGCAGCAGAGCCTTGTCCTCCAGCCTCCAGCCGAGCCTTCCCTGTGCTCCAGGCGCTGGAGGAGCCCTTCAGAGCCAAGTGTCCACAAGGACCAGGGAGCAGGCTGTAACTGACAAGCTGGCCCCCAAACCCTGACTTCAGTAGAGCTCTTTTTTTCCCTGAAAATCCTAAAACCACAGATGATATTCCTCCATAATTTCAGTGCCCTATAACCCAGCTGATCAGACATTAGAGAGCCATGTTTAGGAATAAGCAAAGGGATTTAACAGATTATGGCCACAGTCACCCAGCTGTCCGGTTGAAACGGCAGTGAGTTGCTTGAGTTCGATAGTTCAGGTCTTTGTCCACCTTAATGCCTTTTACAGAAGTTACCATGAAGTCCTCGTGACAGGATTGCCAGAGGGACACCCTGCAGTGATTTTTCGACTTACCTGCAGGGGACTTTAGAAATACCCTTTGGCACTCTATGGAAATTGTGACATTATAAAGCAGTATTCAAAGAAATGAACAATACGTGACAATTTGTAGGAGAACAGCCTTCAGATCTGAGCACATTTGCAGAACGAGAAGGAATATAGGACTGTTTAATGTGCTTAAAGGGTTTACGTTAATTAGATTCTGTATCTTGGTCAGAATATTTTACAGAGGGAAAAAGAAATAAACCCTTAGCTCTGGAGCATTTTTAATATGCTGTTCGAATACCTTGTTCGAAATTACATTGAGCAGAACTATTTGGAGAAGTGTTTGAGTTGGGTCTGTTTTAAAACCTTGTCATTGAGTTCAACTACATTTTCAACTTAGGTTCTGGATTTATCCCTGAAAAGGAGAAATGGTTTCTTTGTGCTGTGAAATCTTCCCTCACCAACTATACTCTGCACAGAGCATTTTCTTTTACCATTATAAATATCTTCTCCCACTGGCCTTGTTCATTATTAGGATTTTACTTGTAGGAGTCCGGTTTGGTCCTGGCCTGGGATTGTCTTCACAGCTGAGAGGGTGTCAGTAGCCACTCAAGGAGTCAGGGAGATGGGTCCCTGATCTCATGTTCCCACTCAGCCACTGGACCAGGAGCACTGAGGCGTCCGGCTGGCAGGAGAAGAAAAGATGCTCCCCCAGGCGGCTTTTGGCTGCAAAAACATTGTAGAAATCACCTATCAGACAAGCCATGTTTCCACCCTTCAGGGAGAGGAGTCTGGGAAATCTTGACAGTGCTGTGAAAATCAAGATCATGTTAAACTATGAGTGGGAAATCTGCAAATGTCTTACGCTAAAGTATCCAGGGGCACAGCTGTTGAGCTACAGAGACCCGTAAATGGAATCCTTGTTCTGCCCCTGACATGGCTGAGTCACATGGACAGTCTCACTTGACCTCTCTGAGTGTCGATGCATCTGCTGGCGACATGGAGACCAAGGAGCGTGAGGGTCAGAGGTGAACATGCACGTCCAGCTGAGTATGAGGCTGGAACACAGGAGGCTTGTGAGCAAGGTTGCCGTCACCACTTTGTCTACTTGCCTTTGTTCAAAAACAGCGATCCACACTGAGACTAGAAGTTCTGAAATTAAAGCCACATTTTTCTATACAGTGGAAATGTGTGGCCACAAGAATCCAGTTTTATTTTCCAGGAACAGTCTATCATATGTAACCCAAGTATGCAGGGTCGAAATGCAAAAGAATGGGACTTGCCTGGTGGTCCAATGGTTAAGTCTTTGCCCTTCCAATGCAGGGGGCACGGGTCAGCCCCTGGTCAGGGACTAAGATCCCACATGAGACATGGCCAAAAAAGAAAACAAAATGTATCCATAAACAAGAACTAATGGCCAAAAATTACCTAGAAAAGGAAGAATGTCAAGTTAATAAAACTAATTTTTTTTTTAATGCCAAGGAACAACACAGAAATGAGAAACTGGGAAAAATCAACACAGTGTATTTTTAAACAAAAGTATTTTAAACAAAACTACCGCAATAGCGTATTTTTAAAGAAAAATATGCCTTTCATCCCCCTTCTACTTTACCAAATGCCACCAAAAAAAACTATCTTTTTTTCTTAAATGACCTTCCCTCAAGGTACTGATAGCTACCGTCCTGGTTTTTAAACACTTGGAGAGCAGCAAAAATTATAACTATTTTAATCGAAGATGTGAGCAATATAATGACTTACAATAATATATAGCACCTCCAAGCTACCTCATAATTTACCCAAAGGGAATATACCTTAAAAGGAAAGGATCTAATATTCCAAACCAATTACCCTCCAATTAAAAATAAATAAATTTTTCAAGGAGGAAAAGATATCCCATAATTTCCTTCTCCAGTTAGCATATGATCAGGCATGTTGCTTCCCTTTCATTGCCATAAATTCTCAAACTGTTGCGGCATAGGTCACCCTAAGAATTTTAGCATAAGAATAAAGATGTGTCTGACACAGTGGGGGAGCTGGGAAGGGGACTAGGGATAGTGAAAATGAGTCCATACTGGACGGGCCAGACTTCAGAGTCTGGCATACTGGGATGCAGGACAGGCAGCTGAGCCCGCTGGACTTCTGCACAGCTCAGGACTGGAGACCAGAACCATACGTATGCCATGCCCGTGCATCCTCCAAGTGTCCGAGGAGCCACGAGATGGGAGCAAACATCACCAATTGCTCAGGGCGGAACTGTGGGCGAAGAGCAAGGGTCGCCAACCCCACCCTCTCCTGATCTTCCCTCTGTGGGTGTCTGTGTCCTGACCTCCTCTACATGTAAGGACCCCATGTTGAATTAGGGCTCACCCTTATGACCTCATTTTAACTTACCTCTTTCCCTAATGGCTCTTAATCTGCCTGCCAATGCAGGAGATGTGGGTTTGATCCCTGGGTTGGGATGATCTCCTGAAGAAGGAAATGGCAACCCAATCCAGCATCCATGTACAGAGGAGCCTGGCGGGCTACAGTCCATGGGGTCATGAAAGAGTTAGACACGACTTAGCAAGATCCTGTCTTCAAACACAGTCATGTTCTGAGGTCCTGAGGGCTAGGATTTCAACATATGAATTTGTGTGTGTGTGTTCAGTTGCTCAGTTGTGTCCGACTCTTTGTGACCCGATGAGCCCGCCAGGCTCCTCTGTCCAAGGAATTTTCCAGGCAAGAATACTGGAGTGGGTTGCTGTTTCCTACTCCAGGGGATCTTCCTGACCCAGGGATCGAACCTGAGTCTTTTGTGTCTCCTGCACTGGCAGGTGGATTCTTTGCCACTGCGCCATCTGGGAAGCCCCAACATGAATCTGGGGGGACATAATTCAGCACATTAAAGTAGGAGAATATCCTTATTTGTAGGAAATATGCACTAAAGGATGTGGAAGTAATGTGACAACATGTCAGCAGCTTATTCTTAGATGGTGTAGAAAAAAAAAAAAATAGTTCTTTGTACTGCACATATTTACCACTTTTCCGTAAGTTGGAGGCTCCCAAAAAGCTGTTAAAGAAAAATAGTCCAAGAGGAGAATTTTAAATGTTGTTAATAGGTAGGTGAGCCTGCCACCATGAATGAAATGATGCTGCAGCTCTTTGAAACCTCAGCTCTGAATTTATCCAAGTCCTTTCCTCCTATCCTTTACCAAGATGGATAGGTTAACCCATTACCAACTGTTGGCATGAATTCTTAATACTCTGCAAGAAAATGATCCTGGAAAGTATAAAATATTTACAGCCTGCTGTCTGCTCTGCCTCACTTGAGGAAAATTCTCATCTGTACACAAATGTTCTTCAGCTTTGGGGAACAGATGGTGGAGAGTAATAAGTCTGAAAAATTAGAAGCAGGAGCAGAGCTCGGTACCCAGCCGGGGAAGCTGAGCCCCGTGGGGAACAAGTGTCTGGATGTTCTTGAGACAAAGAACCTGAACGCGCATCGCAGAATTTGTCCATCAGATCCTGTCCCTTTCTCCTCTTAATTTCGTATACATCTCCCTCTGTCCCCTAGGAACATGTTGTCCGGCACACTAGCACGCCCTCAGGCCACTGCACAGGATGTCACAGCAAGGCGTCATTAATTCCCTCCCCTGTGCAGGGCAGGTGACCTTGATAGGGACCACACCTGCTTTCCCTCACAGGCGTGGACCCTCTGACACACCCCCTTTCTTCACTCCCCTCTGCTTTCCCGGGAATTGCCAGCAGCCCCTACGTTAATGCCTACTCCCTCTTACTGACTTTAGGTCTGTCTGACCTAATCACAATATTGTATCATCACTGAAATAGGCTCTCAAGGGAGTCCACCATCACATAACCAGCTTTGTTTGGGCTCATTCACCTAGGCAATGCTACCAAACAAGGACACACCTGTATTTCGTAAACAGACGTGGACCCAAAAGGATAGCCACTTGTGCACTCATGCACCAAACCCCCTACTTTTAAAGACTCCTGAAAATCAAACATACCCTGTTGCGTTCACAGTACTGTTTGGTGCCTTTGATGTTAACTTTTCTTTCCTGAGTGTCATTACAAGTTCGCAGACCTTCAAAACTGTATCTTACTCAAATTAAGGATGCTGTTTTCTTTGTGATGCTCAGATTGTTGCAGGGAGATGAGCAGAAAGCCCTTTGTGCTAGCTCCTTTGTCCTGATGTCATTGAGATCCCGTGTTTGGAGAGGATTACCTTGCCAGGAGAGGTGGTGGAGTGGCTATGATATTAGAGCTACCATATGGATACTGAGTGTACGAATGGGATTCGGAGGTGGGCGGGGGGATGTGCAGAACTGATGCTCCTGCTGCCCTCCCTAGGCCACATTTTATGATGAAACGAGAAAATATTTATTTTCAAGGTCATACTTTTCAATTAATTTAACTTTATCACTTACCATTGAATTGGACTGAATATTGAATTAAATATTTTAATTGTTTCTAGTTTATTTCTTCTAAAACCTACCTCTTTTAATTTTTAAACCTCTCTCCAAAACTATAATCATGCCTCCTTCTTCCTAATAAACTTCTTGCATCTCACTAACCCCCATTCGGTAGTCAGTTCATTGACTCTTCCATTCAAAAGCCCATCATACTTCTGTTTGTGGAATTGGGACCTGAAACCCAAGCACAGGAGCATAGGCCATAGGGTACAAGTCACAGGCCAGTGCGGGTGGGGAGTGTTCAGGAGAACTGAGCTTCCTAACTTCCCTCAGGCCCTCCACCAGGGGTCTAGTCACCGTGGCTGCCACCACAGAATAGAGCTCCAGGGTCGTTTGTCTAAAGTTGCCATCCTGAGAACCTCTTGGGCCATCTTGACTTGGGACAATGCACAACATATTTTCTGCCTTAGAGAAATCCAGCAAAGTAAGAGTCTTTGCTTTGGTTTCCAGAAAGCCAGTAGAAAGTTTCACCGCTCCTGTGTTTTAATAAAGGGAAACATCTTTAAATGAAATTTTTAAATGCTTGGACAGAACCCCTGGGTAGTAACTCCGGGTAACAGCCCAAGCGTCCTGTCTGCCCAACTACTTGTTCAACGGCCTCCTGGCATGTTTACGGTTTGCCTCCTTATTGTCTAGGGAGTCCCCAGTATGTGTTTATTGAGTAAAACTTAAGTGGTTGCAATTCTGATTCATACCGACACAGCTTCTGGCAAGTCAAACATTTAGGGCTGGGCTCCCTAAATTCCATGTCATATATTATTTTCCACTGTTAGATCCACTCCTGAGTTTGTGTCTGTATCAAACTCCTTCCTGTAAATAGAGATTTACCCTAAAGGGATACTCTTGGATTCAAATAGTCATTATTCATTGAGCCTAAGGAGTTTAACATTTTCAGTGTGGTTGTAATTGAATCTGTAACATTACTCAAGCATTTTCCTGAAACTTAACAACTTCCAAAATGTAAACAACTTACTTATTGTCCTTCTGAGTATGCCAGTAACTCTGCTCAGAAATATGCTGTGGTTCCAAATTGCTTCTCAAAGACCCATCTCCCCCCTCTATCTCATACTTTCGGAATTCCCTACAGTCCACAACATCCTGTCTCAAGAGTCGGCTACAATCAAGTCACTATATTCACAACCATCTTTTGCTGTCTTTTCCACCCCATCTACCATAACTTCAACCCGATTGATTATTTATTGAGAGATAATAAGTGAATCATCAAGGAAAACATATGTCCCAAGGTCAAACACAACAAAGGATGAGGTTGAATTTACTACCATCCACTTCCTGTCCATTTTGTGTGTGTGCACACATAGTCATGTGCGATTCTTTGTGACCCAATGGACTGTAGCCCACCAGGCTCCTCTGTACATGGGACTTTCCAGGTAAGAATACCGGAGCAGCTGGCCGTTTCCTCCTTCAGGGGATCTTCCCAACCCAGGAAACGAACCTGTGTCTTCTGCATCGCAGGTAGATTCTTTACAGAGTGCCAGCAGGGAAGCTCTCCTTATCCATTACTATTGACAAATTTCACAAAATATTGGGAAGTAGAAAAACAGGTAAACTATATGAAGCTAATTATTATATCCTGGAGACTTTGAGTTCCTAATTAGTTTGATTAACTTTTTAAACCTCCCATTGGGTTCAACAATTTGATTTATATAATTTACATAGCCTGATTTTATGTTTTTTTAACTGTTATTATTGAAAAAAGTAGTATTCCAAATTAACCTTTTTAATTGAAGAAGGGTCTCTTTCCCTTTCTTGCAAATATGCTTTGTGGGCTGGGCAGGGTCAGAGGCTGAAACACAGAGCGTCGGGGGCTATGGGACTGGGTAAGCCGAGGCGGCTTGTTGGCTGAAATTGCACGCAGGCTTCTAAGAACGCACACAGTACTGTTAATTTAGCTTTTAACAGGCACATGAAATACATTGAAGCCTTATTTTCTTTAGCTTTGCACACACAGACACATGGGGATAGCAAAGAAAAAGCAACAGCTGTTCATTAAATATTACATGTCTGCATCAGGCATGGTATTCTATGCCAAATTTGTATGTAATAAAAGCAGGGGGGGAAAGCAAGAGAATAAAAAGCTTTTAATTTTTCAGGCATTTTGAATATCCTGCTGCCCTGAGAGACACATAAAATATACATGAGGATCCAGAGCCAGGGTCCCCAAACTGGGGGAGGCACGGGGTGGGGGGAGCGGGGAGAGAACAGAGCATACGGCACTGACGCACGCAGTCTGCCGAAGGACGCCGGGTGTCCAGATGGGCGGTGCTTGCCAGCCGCAACTGCTGCGCATCCTTTCTGTGTAAACGCCAGTGCACGTGTCTTCTTGCTCTCTTTGTGGCTTCCCTGGTGGTGTTAGTGGTAAAGAACCCACCTGCTAATGCAGGAGAGGTAAGAGACACAGTTTCGATCCCTGGGTCGGGAAGATCCCCTGGAGGAGGAAATGGCAACTCACTCCAATATTCTTGCCTGGAAAAGCCCATGGACAGAGGAGCCTGGCGGGTTACAGTCAGTCCACAGGTTGCAAAGAATTGAGCACAACTGAAATAACTAAGCCCGCATGTCTTTTCGCTCTCTTTATTGTTCCTGTTTTGCCCCTTATTTTTCTATCCTGTTACTGGGGGTTGGCAGCTTGTCATTTGGGGACCATTCCCAGCTTCTAGGGGCCACTCCCATCCCCAGTCTCCTGGTTCCCGCCCTCCATCCTCAAAGCCAGCAAGATGGGCCATGCCCCTCTCACACCTCAAACGAAACTCTCCTCCATCCTCCCTTTCCTCCATTCCAACCCAGCCAGCAATGAGGCTTCACTTTTAAGGACTCACATGATGAACGTTGCCCAGTGTCAGGCACCCAGTAAGTAGCAGCACCAGGTTTGAAACCCAGCTATCTCACTATGGAGGCTGGGCCCTTAACCACTCGTAGAGTGAAGGTGTTAGTCACTCAGTCGTGTCTGACTCCTTATGACCCTATGGACCTGTAGCCCGCCAGGCTTCTCTGTCCATGGGATTCTCCAGGCAAGAATGCTGGAGTGGATTACCATTCCCTTCTCCAGGGGATCTTTCCAACAGAGGGATCGAACCCAGATCTCCTGCATTGCCGGCAGTTTCTTTACCATTTCAGCCACCAGGGAAGCTCCTGTTTCCTAATAAAAAACAGCAAAGAGAAATCAGCACTGTGCCAGCCACACTGGAGACCAAAGTGGAGAGAAAAGTCAGTTCTGCTGATCCTATCTTTACCCAAAACACCGATAGTTTTGCTTATCATGGATAATTTGCATTTGCTTTGACTTTTAATATATTTCACAGAAATGTTATTTACCATGATCTCTGGCTCTCCCAGCCCCGCCCCAAAGCTGTGTCCGAGGTGAGGGGCTCCCTCTCCTCGCCTGCCTCCCCAGGTCCTCAGGGGAAGGAGCACACTGCTGGTTCACCCAGGGAGAAGCCAGTTCTGACCCTCTGTTGGAACTGTTTGACTTGCTTTTTCATTGCTGCTGCTGCTGCTGCTGCTGCTAAGTCACTTCAGTCGTGTCCGACTCTGTACAACCCCATGGACGGCAGCCCACCAGGCTCCCCCATCCCTGGGATTCTCCAGGCAAGAACACTGGAGTGGGTTGCCATTTCCTCCTCCAATGCATGAAAGTGAAAAGTGAAAGTGAAGTCGCTCAGTCGTGTCCAACTCTTCGCAACCCCATGGACTGCAGCCCACCAGGCTCCTCCATCCATGGGATTTTCCAGGCAAGAGTACTGGAGTGGGGTGCCATTGCCTTCTCCAACGCATGAAAGTGAAAAGTCAAAGTGAAGTTGCTCAGTCGTGTTCTACTCTTAGCGACCCCGTGGACTGCAGCCCACCAGGCTCCTTGGTCCATGGGATTTTCCAGGCAAGAGTACGGAGTGGGGTGCCATTGCCTTCTCCGTTTTCGTTGCTGCTCTTATTGTAATCATACACGATGGCCGGCCTCAGCGAACCCTGCCTCTCTGCCTTACTGTTCAGCTAAAGTGTCTTTGTTCAGAAGCCTGTCCACCTGTGGATGGCAGGCAGGAAGGAACACATCCCGCCGCCTGAGTTTTGCCATTCTAGGAGATATCCACAAGATTGATGGCCTTTCTGCTTTGTTTCCTCACCTTCCTCCCATCTCTGATCCATAAGGGAACCTAGCACTCAGACCCAGGTGAGATGGTTATGTTCAGACATTTGTCTGTCATCTTCTCGATCAGCCAGTTCTCCAAATAAAGTCACATTCCCTGCCTCAACACCTGGTCTCCCAGCGAGCAGAGTGAGCTTGGCCTCAGTAACATGCTGATTGCACTGCGTGTGAATCTAGGCACACAAGCGTGGACTTAAAAGATATTCACAACCGAAAAGTTGAGAGGTTTTTTTTGTGTGTGTGTGTCTGTGTGTTTTGCTGGGAATTTTTAGGACTTAAGCCCAAGAAGCAGTATCTCAAGTGACCCTGGGAGAACCGCTCTGAGGAGGTGAGAGGGGAAAGCCAGGTTATATAGTTTTGCAGCAAAGGGCAGGTTCAGTTCAGTTCAGTTCAGTCGCTCAGTCATGTCTGACTCTTTGAGACCCCACGGACTGCGGCACGCCAGGCCTCCCTGTCCATCACCAACTCCCGGAGCTTACTCAGACTCATGTCCATTGAGTCAGTAATGCCATTCAACCATCTCATCCTCTGTCGTCCCCTTCTCCTCCTGCCTTTAATCTTTCCCAGCATCAGGGTCTTTTCCAAAGAGTCAGTTCTTCACATCAGGTGGCCAAAGTATTGGAGCGTTAGCTTCAGCATCAGTCCTTCCCATGAACGTTCAGGGCAGGTAGTCAGAACATCAAAAGATTATTGTTAACTAAAGAAAACCAAATGTCTGAAGCTAAGGAATTTAGACTTTTCTGTGTATGGGAAGATGCAAGAGTCCGGGCTCTCTGAAATCAGTCTTTTGAGATGCACCTCAGCTACCTGGGCCAGCGACCCGTGTTTTCCCGTCCTGAGTCTCCCGGGGGCTCACCTTAGGGGAGGGGCTGCAGTCTGATGGCTGCTAGAGGGCAGGTATTCCTTCCTTCCAGAGTGCCCTCAGGGCTCACCAGCTCATCATTAGTTGTGGCTGGAACAATGATGACTCATACGGCAGGAAATATTCCATTTCTCACAAGCAACTTCCCCAGACCCAGAATTATAAGCCGCTTAAAAATAATGACCCCCACATGATAGAAAATGGAAAATGAACCAAAAACTGTTCATAATAAGCAGACACACACAGAGTAGTAAATCTTATCTTTATCATTCTGTCAATCCAGAGGAGAGAAGTGTCATCAGGTAAAGACGACAGGACTACTTCTCCTCACTGGTGTGGGCTGCACTTTTCCGAAAGCGGCCCCAAGCTGTTCAGAATTTCATTTGCTCAGAAGAGGGAACTCTGGTTTTTGCTTCCCCGGCATCTAAGGCTCTGCGTGCTCTGTTTCTTTGTTTTGTAAACAGAGCAAGAGTATTAAGAAGCCTGTATAAAAGGCCAAGTTACTGTCTGAGGTGATCACACCGTGCCTGCTGCAAACGTCTCTCTCTCCATCTCTCCTGTCCTTCTCGCCCATGTGTCCTGGGAACGGCCATCTTGAGGAATGTTTCCCGAGCTTTAACCCTCTGGAGCCACTAGAGGGCAACAGACACCCACCAAAATGAATCAGGGTCATGAACTACAATAAACTGATAATTACAAAGGCATGCTTTTAAGACAACCATTTTTAGATTGTTTTTTAAAGAGTTTGTTCTTTTAGTATTCGTTTTATATATATTATTGTTTGCGATCCCATGGACTGTAGTCTACCAGGCTTCTCTGTCCATGGGATTTTCCAAGCAAGAGTACTGGAGTGGGTTGCCATTTCCTCCTCCAGGCGATCTTCCTGACCCAGGGATCGACACCAGGTCTCCTGTATTGTAGGCAGACGCTTTACCCTCTGAGCCACCAGGGAAGCCCTAAGATTCCCCTATGTATGCTAAGTCACTTCAGTCGTGTCCGACTCTGTGTGACCCCATAGACAGCAGCCCACCAGGCTCCCCCGTCCATGGGATTCTCCAGGCAAGAACACTGGAGTGGGTTGCCATTTCCTTCTCCAATGCATGAAAGTGAAAAGAGAAAATGAAGTCACTCCGTCGTGTCTGACTCTTAGCAACCCCATGGACTGCAGCCTACCAAGCTCCTCCGTCCATGGGATTTTCCAGGCAAGAGTACTGGAGTGGGGTGCCATTGCTTTCTCCAAGATTCCCCTAGGAAGTTCAATTAAATGTAAAGTAAAAAGCCGACTCATTGGAAAAGACCCTGATGCTGGGAAAGATTGAAGGCAGAAAGAGAAGGGGACGACAGAAGATGAGATGGTTGGATAGCAGCACCAACTCAATGGACATGAGTTTAAGCAAACTCCAAGAGACAGTGAAGGACAGGAAAGCCTGGCATACTACAGTCCATGGGGTCGCAAAGAGTCGGACACAACTGGACAACAACAAAAAGCTATTTACACAGCCTCCAAGTGCTCAACAAATGTTTAAACGCTGTGTATGCATTCTGTAAGAGTCTGTGCTGGACAGTGAAATCACAAAATTGAGCAAGATTCAGTCCTTGTCTCTGAGAGCAGACAGATTCGAAGCATAAATAATTCACTACAGCATTGGATGGTGAGCGTCAGGGTAGACCCAGGATAAGGCAGTGCAGATGAGGGAGGTCAGTGTTTTGTAGGTATGTGTGTGTTGGGGGCAGGGGGAGGGGAGTCAGCTAAAGACAGGAGCACAGAGGGAACATGACCAATGACCCCCATGAAAGCAAAGTGCGTGCATTTCCTGTGCAAAGTGGGGCGAGCTATATATTACAGCGTTTATCACCTGAGAGTTAGAGGGTCTGTAATCACCCCTGCACTCTCCCAAAGAGGCTTGTTCATCATCAGACTTATCAGAGTAAACACACAAACAACAAACCAGGGTCATCCCCAAGACCTGACCGCATCAGAAATCTAAAAGGACCTGCCAAGCACCGTAAGAAATGGACCTTTTTGAAACCCTTTAAAAGACATTCTTAATTTTAAAGAAAGCATAAAAACAAAACATATTTTCTCCGAAAGCCATGTTTTTCTCTAAAAACCTCCCTCCCCTCCCACTTTGAGAAGCCAGAGGAATCCAAATCCGGTGGGTGTTAAGCTGGGTCCTTGTGGTGAAGGGGGGAGGCTTTCTCCTCTCTTTGGACTAATGAGGAGGTAACTGATAAGTCATTGAACAAATAAAACGCCTGCCAATGAAAAGGACGGGTGCTGGCCTTTGTCCCACTCGCCTCTGCCCCAGGCTCAGGGCCAGCTCCGATCAGAGGGCAGTCAAGGCAACTCTGAGCCCTGAGAGGTATCGGCTTACCTCTCTGTCCCCAGGAGCTCCCAGCATGGCAAACAGGGGCAGGGGAGCCTGGGGGTGCAGACCCCCTTGGAAAGCCATGTCTGACGCCAGGCTGTGGCCCTCAACTGTCAGAGCCATGGTCTGGGGTACCTCCCCACCTCCTGACCCTGCTGAGATTTGGGTTCTCAGCAGAGGGAGAGAAGGGCAGCAGCCCCTCGAGGCGGGGGTGAGGCCTCCAATCCCCTCAGGTCCTGCTCCTGAAGACTGCACAGGGGCAGGAGTCAGTCCAGTGATGAGAATGGGAGGGATCTAAGGGCACCAAGCTGAAGAGGATGACGGGGCATCCTCAAGGGGGGCTGGCTTCGGGCGCACTGTCCAGCTCCGTGAGTGCTGGGCCCGGCGCACTCCTCTCAGTGTTCGGGCCTGAAATCCCCATGTCCTGGGGAGCAGGGACTGGGGACAGTCACCTAGATACGCACACAGCTTTAGTGCTCAGTGGCTTCCCAGGTGACTGAGACAGTAAAGAACCCTCCTGCCAATGCAGGAGACATGAGTACCATCCTTGGATGGGGAAGAGCCCCTGGAGGAGGGCAGAGCAGCCCACGCCAGTGTTCTTGCCTGGAGAATCCCATGGACAGAAGAGCCTGGAGGGTTACAGTCCAGGGGGTCACACAGAGTCAGACACGCCTGAGCACACACACAGTGCTCAGAAGACAGCGGTGACACAAAGAGCCACCGTTCCCAGCCCACAGGGACCCCAGGACGCCAGTGCCGCTAGAGGCACAGACCCCAAGTGGTCCAGGGGGTCAGACAGAATGACTCAGTCTGGCAGAAAGCGGTTCCTAGGGGCCAGCGGACACCACGTGGTGGGGGGGGGGCTGGGAAGGGACCCCTCCCACCCCCGCCACGAGGTACCCCCGCCTGCCAGAGAGACCACTCACACCCTCCAGAACCTGCAGACAGTCAGGTGCTCTGGTGAGAGCTGGAGGGCCTATGTGAATGGGGGGTCGGGGAGGGGGGTGGCAGAGGGGGCCAGGAAGGCCCAGGTGACCTATGTCCAAGGGGATCTCTCTGGACACAATGCAGAAGATACGCTTCTTAAACTCGGGATCCACGTGTTGTCCCTTTTGTGTTCCTTTGTCACCTTATGCAATTGCGCAGAGAGGAGACAGGCAAGGAGGCTGCTCCTCGCGCGGGCGGGGTCTGGAGGGTCGGTGGGCGGGACAGGAGGGGAGATGAGAGGGGAAGTGTGTCGGGAGGGGTGGTGGGCGGGGCTGGAAGGGCGGTGGGCGGGGCCGGAAGGGCAGTGGGCGAGGTCGGGAGTAGGAAGTGGGCGTGGTCTGGAGGGTCGGTGGGCGGGCCGTAGGGGCAGTGGGCATGACCGGGAATAGGAGGTGGGTGGGGTCGGGAGGGTCGGCGGGTGGGGCTACCGTGGAGACCCGCCCCCAAAGAGGAGGTGTTCCTCAGCTAAAGGAGCAGGATTTGGTTTCTGAGAGAGCA
Organism: Bos indicus x Bos taurus; assembly: GCF_003369695.1. Classification (NCBI taxonomy): domain Eukaryota; kingdom Metazoa; phylum Chordata; class Mammalia; order Artiodactyla; family Bovidae; genus Bos; species Bos indicus x Bos taurus. The sequence goes on along the minus strand of NC_040099.1, from coordinate 4,414,373 downwards.
GGAAGGTTGAAGGTTAATTTTAAAATGTCAGCAAGTTTTTGAATTTGGACAAGAAGGACAGATTGTGAACGAGGAGTCTGGTTTGGGAAACACTGAAGGCAAAGGACTGGACAAAAGATGATATGAAGCAGTAAAAAGTCGGAGAATGATAGTGACATATGTCAAGCACACATCCAGGGTGATCACTATCATTTATGTCTATATGCTCAGTCACTTTGGTCGTGTCCAACTCTTTGTGACCCCGTGGACCTTAGCCCATCAGGCTCCTCTGTCCATGGGACTCTCCAGGCAGGAATACTGGAGTGGATTGCCATGTCGTCCCCCAGGGGCTCTTCCCCACCCAGGGATGGAAGCCAGGTCTCTTGAGTCTCCTGCATTGCAGGCGGATTCTTTACCTGCAGAGCTGTTGGGAAGCCCTATGTCAATTACCTATAATAACTAAAATCAAGGTATGCCTACCAGTAGAGCTGCAGGAGACTGGAGCTGATGAGTACAAGTGGCACCCCATGATAAACTATGCTCTGACACCCTTGAGGGCACTTGCAAACATTCCATTAATCTCTTCAGTGTTAGAAACACCTTTGAAATTGTATTTACACCATTAGCGTGTTCTGTTGATGCTGACACTCTCCTAAAGGAAGCTCAGGTTACCTCATCCCACAAACGAGTTCATGATGGTTGAGTGTGACTGTCTAATACTCGACAGGCATCTTAATAAGGATGGTTCCAGGGCTGCCAGAGGTAAACTTTGGTGATGGAGCTAGGTGCCAAAGAGATAAAATGGAGATTGCTAGAAGCTACATTCCAAGGTTTAAAATAGCATCCTTATCCCTCTAACGATGGGCTCTTTGTTCCTGGGATTATTTTTTAATATTTCATCTATTTCTACTGCACTTTGGGGCAATCAAGTTCTAAAAAGAGAGACTTCCCTTGCAGCCCAATGGTTAAGACTCTGAATTTCCAATGCAGGGTGCATCAGTTTGATTCCTGGTCAGGGAACTAAGATCCCACATGCTTCGCAGTGCAGCTAAAATTTTTTTTAAAAAATGTTCCAAGAAGGGAACCTCCAAATATTTGAATTAGAAAGTACAGAGCAGAACTGGAAAAGCCTCATGCCCACCTGGGGCAGCCTTCAGAAGCATTTCCAGTCCATCGCTGTGTGGCTTTCCAGGTGGCGCTAGAGGTAAAGAACCCGCCTACCCATGCAGGAGACATAAGAGATGCAGGTTCAATCCCTGGATGGGGAAGATCTCCTGGAGGAGGAAATGGCAACCCACTCCAGTATTCTTGCCTAGAGAATCCCATGGACAGAGGAGCCTGGCGGGCTACAGACCCTGGGGTCACAAAAAGTCAGACGTGAGTGACGGAATGGAGCAAGCACTGAGCTGAAGAGGTTGCATAACAGGTAAGAGGACCAGAGCCCTCACTTTTACATGTCTGTCCTGCCCGCTTCCCACAAAGCTGGCACGCATGCCACTGATTTGAGAACTCTGGACCCACTGACCACTGTCTTCTCTCAAATCCAAATGCCCTGGGGTCAGGGGGAGGCGGGAAATGTCGCCTCTTCCTCTAGATTGCTCCCTCTAGAGCTCTGAGCTGGGGTTTTTATTGTCTGGATGGAGAACGAGAAGGCAGAAATGAATACAGGAAAAGGCAAACTCGACTGGTGTGCCATTCTGGAAACCTTCAGACAACCAACTCTAAACATCCCCTCGTAATTATTTTACTGGAGTGAGGAGGAGAGTGAAGCAGATGTCACCTCAGAGTTTGGGAAGATGTCACCTTCCTGCACGAGGAGCCTCGTACTCTTGTGACCTGAGAAGCTTGAAACAAGCTCCTCCGTCTCTGTTTCCTCATCTCTGAGCCAGGATACTTACAATCCCTTCAAATCCTTCCGGGAGGAGGACGAGGACGGAGCAGGTATGCCGCAGTCAGAGGACGCCCAGCACAGCAGGTGCTAGCAATCACTGTTATTGTTACTTTCTCCCTGGAGAGAGAAGTAAAAGTCATCCCAGTCCTGTGTGCTGAGTGACAGTTGGCAGAAGGAGACAGGAAAAACGTGTCTTGGTGTAATAATCTTATTTCACAACAACCACATTCTGTGCCAGCAGTGCTCAGGTGCCTCAGACAGGCTGTGAAAGACATAAGCCCCTGATACTGGGGAGAAATGCTGGGAAAGAAGCAGGTCCAACCCCGTGGCCCAGGAGCAGGCGGCGGGTAGGTGCGCTCCATACAACAGCAGAGGCTGGGCGGATGGGACGGAGCTCCGCCTTCCGCTCTGGGCAGGATGCTGGCAGGTCTTCCTGCAGCTGGGGGTCTGGGGGGAGGCAGGAGGTGCCACTTCTATCTTTGTCCACAAAACTCAAATGCATAGATCTCCTGATTTTCTTCCTAAGTGTCTAATCTAAGTGAAGTGAAAGTGTTAGTCGCTCAGTCGTGTCTCTTTGTGACCCTGTGGACTGTAGCCCGCCAGGCTCATCTGCCCGTGGAATTCTCCAGGCAAGGATACTGGAGTGAGTAGCCATTCCCTTCTCCAGGGGATGTTTCCAATCCAGGGACTGAATGTGGATCTCCTGCATTGCATGTGGATTCTTTACCAGTGAATCAGCAGGGGAGCCTTCAGAGGCTTACTCACCTGTAAAATGATGGTAATTGTTGAGGTTAGTTGTGTCTTCCAAAAGGATATAGCTTTATATAGAAATGGAGTCTCTGCAGATGTAATTAACATGTAAATTAAGATAGGTCAGGCTGGATCAGGGACAGCCCTGTATCCAACGACTGGTGTCCTTATGACAAGAGAAGATGAGAGACATGGGGAGGAGGAGGCAGAGACCAGAGTGATATGTCTACAAGCCAAGGATCACCCAGGATTTGCCACCAAAAGTGGAGGAGTCAGAAAGTATCCTCCCCAGAGCCTTTGGGGGAGCCTGGCCCCGAGACACCCTGATTCGGGACTTCAGCCTCCAGAGTTGTTAAAGAGTGAGCCTCCCTGGGACACTTTGTTATGGCAGCTGTGAGAAACTGATGCAGTGACCTGATTCACAGGCTGGGTGGGGAGATTAATGGCGATTGCATAATTAAATGTTTACTGAGTGTCAACTTCCCTTTTCTTGCCTGTTCCCCAGGGACTGGGGCTCTAAATGCTTTCAGGGAGGGCTTTGATAGCCTTGAGAGCTCAAAGGCGAGAGCTCCAGGCTTGGAGCAATCTCATTCAAAATGCACAAGTTACATACAGCTGCCAGCTGCTTTTCCCCTGCCTCTTTCCCTACAGAAGAGAGTCCAGGTTAGAGCTGGTGGCCGAATGTTTCTATTGGCCCAAGTCCTGGCCAGCTTGGTGGGGAGTTTGGAGATGAGCAGAAGGAAGCTACTGAGCTGACTGTCCTCTCCTGTGATGGCAGAGGGACCTGGGGCCCGTCCCCTCCCAGCTTCCAGTGACAGGTCTGTAAGACAAGGGATGCTGGCCTGATGATCTCCAAGTCCTCTTCAAGTGCTGGCTTCCAGGGCAGCAGGAGTCCAAGACTTGGGGCTTCCCTGGTGGCTCAGATGGTTGAGAATCTGCCTGCAGTGCAAGAGACCTGGGTTCAATCCCTGGGTTGGGAAGATCCCCTGGAGAATGGAATGGCAACCCACTCCTGTATTCAAGCCTGGAAAATCCCATGGACAGAGGAGCCTGTTGGGCTACAGTCTACCGGGTCGTAAAGAGGGAGACACAACTGAGAGATTAACGTTTTCACACAGGAGCCCCCAAACACCACCGCCCCCGCAAACTGATGGCAGTTAAATAGTTTATAATTGTGAAAGTTTCCCCCAAAGAAAAGTTATTTTGTGAACAAAAGTCATGAGACAAAAAGCCACCACTGTGAGGTTACTGAAATTCAGGCCACAGGCAAATCTCTAAATGAAGCAGCTTAACTTTGTGGATCTCGCGCACTGATGAGGGCAAGAGTCCTTCTATCGAGTTTCTATTAAAGAATACATCCAGATAAGTTGGAGTTTTAGATCCCTTTGCATTTGGAAGTGGTTTAACCATAAATCAATCTGAGAAGAAAGTTAGCATGTAGCTACGTATCAGGAAAAAGATCAAGTACCTTCTGAGAATATTTCTGAAAGAAAACTATCCAAGAAAGATAAGTTTAACATCTCCTTATATATCTTTAGGAAGCAATCATCTCACTTAAAATGCAATTTAAATAGTTGAATATAAAAATATATATTTTCACAAATTGCAGGATTTCCTTCTTTCTCATGCTTGAATAATATTCCATTATTTATGTATATAATGTATATTATATATGTACTATATTTATTATATATCATGTATATGTGTTATGTATACATTATATATAACATGTGTTATTATACGTCTCATGGCTCAGATGGTAAAGAATCTGTCTGCAGTGTGCGAGACCTGGGTTTGATCCCGGGGCCAAGAAGATCCCCTGGAGAAGGGAATGGCAACCCACTCCAATATTCTTGCCTGGAGAATCCTATGGACAGAGTAGCCTGGTGGGTTACAGTCTATGTGGACACAAAGAGTCATTCAAGACTGAGCAGCTAATACTTTCACCTCACTTTTCATGTTATATATTATATATGTTATGCAATGCTTATATATCATGTATATGTTCTACATTATGTGTATGCATATCGTGTATGCATACGTATGCGGTGTGCTTAGTCAGTGAGTTGTGTCCGACCCGTTGCAACTCCTTGGATGGTAATGGAGTATTGTATGTATATACATGCCACATTTTCTTTATCCATTCATCCCCTGACAAATAGGTTTCCATTTCTGACATGTTGTGCATCACCCAGCATGAACATGGGGTGCAGACAATTCCCCCGCACCCTGTTTTCATTTCCTGTGGGTATATACCCAGAGGTGGGGCGGCAGCTCTATCCTTGTTTTTGAGGAAACTCCACACTGTTTCCGAAGTCGCTGCACCGATCTACATTCTCGCCAGCAGCACACCAGCATTCCCTGCTCCCTACATTCACACTGTCACTTGTTCCCTCTTTTCTCTCTGATAGTATTCATCCAAACAGGTGTAAGGTAATGTCTCACTGGGGTTTGGATTGCATTTCCCTGATGGTTAGTGATGCTGAGCACCTTTTCACGTACCTGTTGGTGACGACATGGATGGATTTTGAGGGCATTATGTTAAGTCAAGTCTAAGCCTAATACTACATGGTATCATGTATATGTGGAATCAAAAATGAAAAAGTCAAACTTACAGAAACAGAGCAGAAAAGTGGTTGTCAGGGGCTGGGGGTTGGGGGAAATAAGAAGAGGTTGGTTTTAAAAGGGTACAAATTTTCAGCTAATAAGATGAATGAGCTCTGAGGATCAAATGTACAAATGCTGACCACACTAAACAACACTGTTGTATAATTGAAATGTGCTGAAAGAGTAGGGCTTAAATGGTCTCATACACACAAAAGATAAATACATGAGGTGGTGGTGAATTAACTAGATGAGGGATGCCTTTCACAGTGTGTATGGATATCAAGTCACTACTGTGTACACTTTAAATATCTAACAATTCTGTTCGTCAACTACACTGCTATAAAGCTGAAAAAAATTTAAAGTATGTTTGAAAAATATGTCTAAATTAAGAAGGCTGTGGTTGCACTAGGAAACGTGCTTAGGAGGGTGGTGAGCGGCACAGATTCTAGAGAAAACCACAATGGAAGGTGAGAAGCGACGCAGGCCTGGGAACCACGGTTATCAGAGGCCCCACGGCCGGGGTGCCGCACAGCGCAGACCCCCCACCCGTCCCCAATATCAGCTCACCTCCCAAGTGCTAACTTGTTTCTTGAGTGTTTGGATGCGTGCATGGGTGCTGCTCAGGAATAAACTGACACTGTGTGTAACTAATCTTGTGAAAGTCAGGCTTTAGGTTCGAATGTCTGGAACCAGATCAGCAAGCTTAGGCTCAAAAGAAACTGAAAAGGCCGTGGAATCCAGGCTTGAACAGCCAAATGGTAGGGAGGTCACGACCCCTCCCACAGGTGACGGCTCCTCCTCAGCAGAACATCCTAGGACATGGCCTAGGCTTAGCTCAACATTCAAAAAACCAAGATCATGACATCCGGTCCCATCAGGGGAAAAATTGGAAGCAGTGACAGATTTTCCTTTCTTGGGCTCCAAAATCACTGTGGATGGTGACTGCAGCCATGAAGTTAAAAGACGCTTGCTCCTTGGAAAGAAAGCTATGACAAACTTGTTGGTGTATTAAAAACCAGAGACATCACTTTGCCAACAAAGGTCCATATAGTCAGAGCTATGGTTTTTGCAGTGGTCACATACAGATGTGAGAGTTCAACCATAAAGAAGGCTGAGCAGTGAAGAACTTATGCTTTCAAATTGTGGTGCTGGAGAAGACTGTTGAGAATCCCTTGGACTCCAAGGAGATTAAACCAGTCAATCCTAAAGGAAATCAGTCCTGAATATTTATTGGAAGGACTGATGCTGAAGCTGAAGCTCGAACACTTTGGCCACCTGATGCAAAGAACTGAGTCCTTAGAAAAGACCATGATGCTGGGAAAAATTGAAGGCAGGAGAAGGGGATGACAGAGGATGAGATGGTGAGATAGCATCTTCGGCTCAATGGACACGAAGTGGAGCAAACTCCAGGAGCTGGAGGGCAGGGGAGGCTGGTGTGCTGCAGTCCATGGGGTTGTAAAGAGTCAGACATGACTTAGCGACTGAACAGCAATAACAACAACAACAACAGTCATGTGTGGCCTTAATGGGAGCCCAGCAATTCTGCCAGAGACATTTGGTTGGAATGGGAATGGCACGGGAAAGGGGACCACCTCCAAGTAAGTGGCAAGTTGTTGGGTGATGGTGGGGATGGTTCTCACCTGCAAGACACAGACATCCATCACATGGATATCCAAGGTGCAAGTAAGCAAGCTGATTTGGGGGGTTACTTTTTTAAGACAACTTCTGGTGGTCAGATCATACATAACTCAGTTTTTTGTACCTTTTACTCAAGAGTGTTCTATGTTGAGACCAGGGATTCAAAAACATCTTTCCTTCAACAGTCATTTAAGGCATGCCTATGATGAGCTTATGATCAGTGCTGAGGATCCATTGCTCAGAAGACCTGGTCCTTTTTGGGAGCCTTCTTATACTGCCATTGGGTGACTTTGCCATTCAGAACTTCAGTTTCTTCCTCAGAGTGACTGAGACAGTTGACACCCAGCTTCTCCTTGGTAACAAGGAGACACACGGCATAATACCCATACTCTAAAACATCCAAGATCAGTTATGTTCTATTAACTGGTGATATTAAACATGTATTGTGAAAGAGTGTTTTAGTCGCTCAGTTGCGTCTGACTCTTTGTAATCCTATGTACCATAGCCTGCCAGGCTCCTCTCTCTCTCTGTCCATGGAATTCTCCAGACAAGAATACTGCAGTGGGTTAGCCATTCCCTTCTCCAGGGGATCTTCCTGATTGTAGGATCAAACCGTGGTCTCCTGCATCTCCTGCACTGCAGGCAGATTCTTCTTCCCATCAGGGAAGATCTAAGTCTTTGTAGGTGAAGTTAAAGAGAGTCTTAAATTCATATTTTAAATATTTTCCAGTTTTTTAATGTGAGTAATGTCACTCAAGAAACTTTAGATGAGGTGCAGTGAGGTAGAGTTTGACCTTATTGATATGTTATTTTTTAGATGAAACTTATTAAGCAATAGTTGGTCAAGGTTTTAAGCTTTAAGAGCACTTTTAAGTTTCCTGGAGATTAAAAGCTCACATGCTTAAGTGAGTGAGCAACTCACTTTTTCTCAGAGTCATGAGACTAGTAAAAAATTTATCTTTCACTGGCTATGACTGAGTAGCTGGGAATCCATCCTATAAAATGCTTCCATGCAAAGGGCAGCAGGGTTGGGGGAATGGGAGGAGGAGGCAGAGGACAGTAGCAGGTTCACTGACACCAGGGTGTTATCAGCAGGAGTTGACTTGTGAGACGTTAAGTTTTGCTTTTCCAAAGAGCAATTGGCTTAAGATCTTGAGTATTGTCAACCAAAAATAAATCGGTATAGAAGAGTGAGAAATGGCATCTATCAGAAAAAATATACCATTTGTGTGATATAGGAATATTATTTCTAAGTCCATGACATATAATCAAAAGAGGGCAGCATGTCATTGAAATGGCAGAAATTAGAAAGCGGGAAAGATGAGACCCATTAGTTTGGTTCAGTGAACTGTGAAATCGTCCATATTCATGTCTGTTCAATTCCACTCAGTGCTAGAAGCAAAAGTGGCTTCAGAAAATGAATACCCACATTTGATCATAAAAATGCTGAATGTTTAATAATTATTTTACTTAGTTTCTTATAAACATTCATTGGGAAGGTGATATAATTGTATTATGCTGTGTGCGTGCCAAGTTGCTTCAGTCATGTCTGACTCTTATTTGACCCCATGGACTGTAGCCCACCAGGCTCCTCTGTCCATGGGATTTTCCAGGCAAGAATACTGGAGTGGGTTGCCATTTCCTTCTCCAGGGTATCTTCCCGACCCAGGGATCGAACTAGCATCTCTTATGTCTCCTGTATTGGCAGGCAGGTTATTTATCACTAGCATCACCTGGGAAGCTCGATTATGCTGCAAGCAGTCAGAAATAAAAGATCTTCATAGGAGAGATATAAAGGTGAATTACTACAAAATGTTTAATTGAACTAGTGCTTGCAGTGTAATTCATGGTACTTTGAAAATGCAATTATATATCAAAATAACCAGACATAGTTCTAACTGTGGGAAATGATATAGAAAAGAAATTCTATTTTTAGATATGCATGTCTGATAACAGTATTATTATTGTGATCTTAGCCAGGACTCCAGATTTAGAATATTTTCCACTCTCGAAATAGAGCACCTATTGGCATGTGAACTATATCTCGATAAAGCTGTTAAAACAGGGCATGTACCACGTTCAGAACACACATGAACAAAACTCACAGGTAAATCATGTATACTCTCAAGGACTATTTTCTAAACTATGATTCATTATTTAGATTTCATCAATCTGAACATGTTACAATTCTAGCCCAGAATCTGTGCCTATGTGAACATTACCTTACTACCAAAACCCAGGTAAGAGCTAACATTTATTGAATACCCACTAAATACAATAAGATGCTCCAAACACATTACATGAACTCACTCACCGAATTCTCACAGTGACATTAGGAAGTAGGAGCCGTTACCACCTCTGTTCTATCAGAGAGGAAACTCAGACACAGAGTCTGTACAGATCGCCTGAGCTCACCCACTGAGAGACAGGGCCAACTTCTGAGCTCAGGCAGCCTGGCTCCAAGTTATTTAGTTGTGTTTGCCTCTTTGCGACCCCATGGACTGTACCCCCCCAGGCTCCTCCATCCATGGGATTTCCCAGGCACAGATACTGCAGTGGGTTGCCATTCCCTTCTCTAGGGGTTCTTCCCGACCCAGGGATCAAACTCAGGTCTCCCGAACTGCAGGTAGATTGCCTCCCTCCAACCCTAAGTAGAAACATGAACCAATAGGAGTGCCCGCCTTCTCCCCATTTCTGCTCTAAACACCGGCTGCTGCTAATTACTAGTTAACCTGCTTTCTCTTTTGCATTCAAATATTTTCATGTTAAGACTTATTAATAGTTTTCATAATTTCAACCCTCCTCCCCAGGTGATGAAAACATAGTGTTAATCCACCTTCAAACCTTCTCAGGTGATGAATGGGCAGATAAAGGAAGTTTATCTGGAATCTCTCCTGTAAGGCCAGATGCGGGGGAGATGTGACCTACAGCCCTGAGTGGCACAAGGAATCAAGACAGTTGGGTGGCGATTAAGGTAATGTCCAATTTCACGCAGCCCACCTTCCTTTTAAAAAAAAAAATTGTATTGACGTCTACTTGATTAGAATGTTATGCTAAACCCACAGCAAACATTATCCTCAATGGTGAAAAATTGAAAGCATTTCCCCTAAAGTCAGGAACAGGACAAGGGTGCCCACTCTCACCACTACTATTCAACATACTTTTGGAAGTTTTGGCCACGACAATCAGAGAAGAAAAAGAAATAAAAGGAATCCAGATTGGAAAAGAAGAAGTAAAACTCTCACTGTTTGCAGATGACATGATCTTCTACATAGAAAACCCTAAAGACTCCACCAGAAAATTACTAGAGCTAATCAATGAATATAGTAAAGTTGCAGGATACAAAATTAACATACAGAAATCCCTTGCATTCCTATACACTAACAATGAGAAAACAGAAAGAGAAAGTAAGGAAACAATTCCATTCACAATTGCAATGAAAAGAATAAAATACCTAGGAACAAATCTACCTAAAGAAACAAAAGAAAAAAAAAAAGAAAGAAACAAAAGACCTATATATAGAAAACTATAAAACACTGATGAAAGAAATCAAAGAGGACACTAATAGATGGAGAGATATACCATGTTCACGGATTGGAAGAATCAATATAGTGAAAATGCTTATACTACCCAAAGCGATCTATAGATTCAGTGCAATCCCTATCAAGCTACCAATGGTATTTTTCACAGAACTAGAACAAATTATTTCACAATTTGTATGGAAATACAAAAAACCTCGAATAGCCAAAGCAATTTTGAGAAAGAAGAATGGAACTGGAGGAATCCACCTGCCTGACTTCAGGCTCTATTACAAAGCTACAGTCATCAAGACAGTATGGTACTGGCACAAAGACAGAAATATAGATCAATGGAACAAAATAGAAAGCCCAGAGATAAATCCAAGCACCTATGGACACCTTATCTTCCACAAAGGAGGCAAAAATATACAATGGAGAAAAGACAATCTCTTTAACAAGTGGTGCTGGGAAAACTGGTAAACCACTTGTAAAAGAATGAAACTAGAACACTTTCTAACACCATACACAAAAATAAACTCAAAATTGATTAAAGATCTAAACGTAAGACCAAAAATTATAAAACTTCTAAAGGAAAACATAGGCAAAACACTCTCTGACATAAATCACAGCAGGATCCTCTATGACCCACCTCTCAGAGTAATGGAAATAAAAGCAAAAATAAACAAATGAGACCTAATTAAACTTAAAAGCTTTTGCACAATGAAGGAAACTATAAACAAGGTGAAAAGACAGCCTTCAGAATGGGAGAAAATGATAGCAAACAAAGCAACTGAAAAAGAATTAATCTCAAAAATATACAAGCAGCTCCTGCATCTCAATTCCAGAAAAATAAATGACCCAATCAAAAAATGGGCCAAAGAACTAAACAGACATTTCTCCAAAGAAGACATACAGATGGCTAACAAATGCATGAAAAGATGCTCAACATCACCCATTATCAGAGAAATGCAAATCAAAACCACAATGAGGTTCCATCTCACGCCGGTCAGAATGGCTGCTACCCAAAAGTCTACAAGCAATAAATGCTGGAGAGGGTGTGGAGAAAAGTGAACCTTCTTACACTGTTGGTAGGAATGCAAACTAGTATAGCCACTAAGGAGAACAGTGTGGAGATTCCTATATAACTGGAAATAGAACTGCCATACGACCCAGCAATCCCATTGCTGGGCATACACACCAAGGAAACCAGAATTGAAAGAGACACATGTACCCCAATGTTCATTGCAGCACTGTTTATAATAGCCAGGACATGGAAGCAACCTAGATGTCCATCAGCAGATGAATGGATAAGAAAGCAGTGGTACATATACACAATGGAATATTATTCAGCCATTAAAAAGAATACATTTGAATCAGTTCTAATGAGGTGGATGAAACTGGAGCCTATTATACAGAATGAAGTAAGTCAGAAAGAAAAACACCAATACAGTATCAGTTCAGTTCAGTTGCTCAGTCATGTCCAACTCTTTGAGACCCCATGAATCGCAGCATGCCAGGCCTCCTTGTCCATCACCAACTCCCAGAGTTCACTCAGACTCATGTCCATCAAGTCAATGATGCCGTATACTAATGCATATATATGGAATTTAGGAAGATGGTAATGATGACCCTATATGAGAGATAGCAAAAGAGACACAGATGTATAGAACAGTCTTTTGGACTCTGGGAGAGGGCGAGGGTGGGATGTGTTGAGAGAATGGCATTGAAATATGTATATTATCATATGTGAAACAGACTGCCAGTCCAGGTTCCATGCATGAGACAGGGTGCTCAAGGCCAGTGCACTGGGATGACCCTGAGGGATGGGATGGGGAGGGATGGGGGAATGCATTGCACCCAGGGCTGATTCATGTCAGTGTATGGCAAAAACAACTACAATATTGTAAAGTAATTAGCCTCCAATTAAAAACAAACAAACAGAAAAGAATGTTGTGCTAATTTCTACTGTACAGCAAGTGACTCAGTTATATATATCTACGTGTATTCTTTTTCATATTCTTTTCCATTATGGTTTATCCCAGTTTATCATTTGTTGTTGGAAGTTTTCCTCTCTTGAAATGAGAATTGAAGCATCTAAACCATCAGGTTTCAAAGCTGTGAGAACAGAAAGCAAGAACTCTTCTGTGGGTTATTAGGTCCCACCCTGTTGTTCCCAGACAGAGGGCCAAAGAGCATCATCAACCCATCTACTGGCTTAAGACATCGCCATGTCCTGTGGGATGGTACCCAGCGTCCCTAGGGGCTGCCTGCCAGGCTGCTCTGTTCTTTCAGGGCCACTGATGGGGTGCGTGATAGTCGGCTGGAGGGTGAGAAGAGAGGAGCCCAGGGCTACATGTCTTCACCAGGAAGGAGGATGGTCCCCATACAGGGCTCCAGGACCTTGGGCAAGGGGTGTCTGAAGTTCACACAAGCATTTCATTCAGGGAGGACAAATCCATACCCAGAAAGGATGCCTTTCCATTCATGAAGAACCAGTCGTGATGAGAGGAGCACGACATCAGTACCTCACAGCTAGGTTTCCGGCAATGCCTCTCATCTCTGCCCCCCACAGTTACCATGCAATAGCATCCATCCATGGTTGTCCTGCTGGCAGACTGGGCCCTTGGCGGTGGTGGTACCCAGGTTGCCTTGAGAAAGAGGATGTCTGTGCTGAGCAGTTGAAAACCTCCATCTCTGTTCCCATGATGCACTGAGCCTCCATGGAGCTGGAGGAAGATTCTGGTCCACAGCATGGACCATGTCGTCCACTGACTACTGAGTCTTCTCTGCAGTAGAGACCCTTTGACAAGCATTTACAGGGAACAAAAATCCTGGGACCCCCCGGGGTTATAGGTCTAGGGGCAAAGGCAGGTGGTGAGAACAGACGTCAGCACACAGTCCTTATGCAGGAAAGCCTGCTTTCCTCAGACAGGGAGAAATCTAGTGAGACAGGCTGGAGCAATCGGAGTAGGGGTTGTCCGGGTTCTTAGTTGAGTCCACTCAGCTGTCTCCCTCCCAAATCCCCAGGTCCCTCCTCTTCCCCGCTAATGCCATAAATTTAACATAAGGGACTTACTGTGGTTGTCATTTGGTTTTCTTTTTTAAATATATTATTATTCACTTATTTTTGACTGAGCTGGGTCTTCATTGCTGCTCACGGGCTTTCTCTGCTTGTAGCGAGCGGGGGCTGCTCAGTAGCTGAGGCTGGAGGGCTTCTCATCGCAGGGCCTCCTCCTGTTGTTGGACACGGGCTCTGGAGCTCAGGCTCAGTAAGTTACGGCTCACTGTTTTAGCTGCCCCCTGGCATGTGGAATCTTCCCAGACTAGGGATCTGACCCGTGTTCCCTGTGTTGGCAGGCAGATTCTTAACCACTAACCAACCCCCCAGGGAAGTCCTGGTTATCATTTCTTCTGGCCGCACAATTAGATACTGGGCCTGATCCACAGCCAGGCCCGCCTTGTGGCTACAAGAAATAAACCGTTGTTTTGACGCTGACCTCTGAGTGACCTCTTGGATTTGTGCCTAACCCAAGACTTCCAGCTCAGAACTGGACGGCTGTTTCAGAAGCTTTCCAGCACCATCTGCGTGATCATTATTACTGCACATCAGTGGAATGTAGCCTCTAGTTTGTATCCCAAACCCCTGAAACCCAAACCCAAACCCTTGAGCATCCTAACTCAAACAACAGGTGACGGTTTAGCCCAGAGAGGTGGGAGCCATGGCAGGCCTGTCCAACAGAAAGCCAGCACCAGAAAGTGCAGCCACTGCCTGAGACCCAAGGAAACATGGGGAGAAAAGCCCCTGTGGCTTGTCCCTTCTTCCTGCTCAGTCCTCCGACCCTGGTCTCCATTGACTGAATCACCTTTCTGCTGTTTTTGTTCAGTAGCATAGTTGTGTCCGACTCTTTGAGACCCCATGGACTGCAGCACGCCAGGTTGCCCTGTTCTTCACCATCTCCCAGAGCTTGTTCACACTCATGTCCACTGCATTGGTGATGCCATCCAACCATCTCGTCCTCTGTTGTCCCCTTCTCTTCCTGCCTTCAATCTTTCCCAGCCTCAGGGTCTTTTCGAATGAGTTGGCTCTTCGCATCAGGTGGCCAAAGTATTGGAGCTTCAGCTTCAGCATCAGTCCTTCCAATGAATATTTAGTGTTGATTTCCCTTAGGATTGACTGACTAGTTTGAGAGTCTGGGAAATGGAGTCAGGGTCAGCCCCAAGTGACACAGAGCCAAACAGGGGACATATGAGGAAGAAATCTGAGGGCACAAACTGCCAAGGACCCTGCACGGCAGGCTTAGGGTGAGTAGAACCCAGGTACATAAAGCAGGTCATGCTCACAAAACGGGCTCTGATGGGCAACAACCCCAAGGACTCACCATGATGCATCTGAATGAACTCTTGTGACTTGTAAATAGAACTACTGAATGTGAATAAATGTCAAGGGCAAAGAAAACACAACAAAGGTAAAATCGAACAAGCAAATAACCATGTCAGATAAGGAGGTCACCACTCCCGATGTGAGGTTCTGGGTCCGGTGGATCCCTGTAGTCCACCTGGGAGGGGAGTGTGGACTTGCTCCGGGCAGAGCTGGAATGAGCTGGCCCCCTCGCCCACACACCTTCCAGATCACAGGTGCATCCAGAACTCTGCCCTGGCAAGCAGATTTCAAGCACCTCTTTTGCAACCCTCTACATATCTTTTCAAGACACACCAAGTATCTCAAGGAAGTCAAAACCATTGCTACTACCAGAGGTTAGACTGGGGGCTGGGGGTGGGGGAAATCAAACTTTTCAAGCTGCAAGAAGTCTTAGGGTGACCTCGCCTAATAAGGAGCTACCTACAAGTGACATACTGTCTATCTTCAGGAGAAAGACGTCTCGAATGTTACATTCAAAGGCTGATGCAGCCTTGCGATTCCTGATTTTAAGTTGCCATTTCTTCCATTTTGCAGAGGAGACCTGTTAACCCTGTTTTCCCTACAGAGGCCCTTCTGCAACAAAGTGTACTCATCACCACCCAGGGCTCTGCCACTGAAGAAATCTGCACCCAAAGAGGGGCGTGGCTTGCTGCCCAAGGTCACACAGTCAAGGGCAAAGCCCACATTGAAAACCCACCTTTCCTTGCTCCTAAGCCCAGCGCTCCTTCCTGTTTCAACCGGTGCCGGTTGCCAAGAAAAAGATGTGAGCTCTCACTTGAAGCCCAGGAGATTGCGATGAGGCAACAGACCTCTAGCCCGGCCCGATGGCCCCCGAGGCCAGGCCGCCCTGCGAATGATCGATTGCACCAGCCCCAAGCTGTGTCGCAAGACGGCTTGAAATATCAATCCCAACTGTGACATATGGGACTTCAAATGAAAAATTTGAGAGGAAGCCAGACTTGGGGCAACCCAGGCTCTCATTTGGGTAGAAAGCACACAGTACTTTGAATCCTACATGTCACGCACATTTATTTATCTCTTGTCTGGCTCTAGTCCTGGGCTCTCTTGGAACACGGGGCAAACATCTGTGATGGCAGGGGTCCCACGCCCTCCCTGCCTGCACCTGCCCACCACCTGTGCTAAGTGCTCACAGCTCCAGGTCTCTAGAAACGAGTGGTTCCAACAGGGAGCAGCACTTGAAAAATACATGCTCAATAGATGAAAGCGCCAATGAGGAGAAGGTGCTGGTCAGTCATCACGCTTTCTAGAGACTGACGATTCCATAGTTCCAAAGGTGATGTGCCACGTGCTCAAGTTCTGCTGGCATCTTCCATCCACCAGGCAACATATGTGAAGCAGTCACAAATTAATAGTCCTTGAAATCGATTTCTAAATAACCCAACAGCTGAGAAGTATAACTCCTAAAATATTTGTTGGAAGAATATTTACAGATGGCTTGTCATTGTCATAAAATAATATTACATAGCATTATGCCTTAGCACTGTATAAGGGCTAATATGAACATTCTGGCTTTATTTATTTCTTTTTGGCTGTGCTGGGTCTTGGTTGCTCTGCGGGCTTTTCTCTAGTTGCAGTGAGTTGGGGCTGCTCTCTAGCTGCAGTGAGCAGGCTTCTCACTGAGGTGGCTTCCCTTGTTGCTGGGCGTGGGCTCGAGGGCACACTTGTGGCACATGGGCTCAGTGGCGGTAGCTCCCGGTGCCCTGAGGCATGTGGAATCTTTCCAGACTAGAGATCGAACGCATGTCTCCTGCGTTGGCAGGTGAATTCTTCACTCCTGAGCCACCAGGGAAGCTCCCATCCTTGCTTTTAACTTCAGAGATGTTTCTTAAGTAGGTTAATATGAGCAATTATATCTTTTTAAATATGAATTAAGGTTTTATTGAGTGGTTTCCTTAGAAGACTATTCTGAAAAGGAAAATGAAAAGATAACTCAGTGAACATTGGCACAGACACAGATTGGATGGAACTTGAGTTCGTGAGCTTGGGTTTTTGCCATTGAAGCCTGTGATCTGAAACTGGGCTAGGAGGTCCCAGGAGGTCGATCCTGGGACAAGCCCACGAGAACAAGCAGTGCATGTGGGGGGTGAGCCAGGGAAGGGCAGACAGGCAGCCAAGGTTCTGACAGTGAAGCAGGGACAGGGCGCAAACATCAGGGCTCAGCGAGGGCATGGGGCACACTTCAGCCCTACCGAGAGGAAGAAGGGGAGGCGCTGGCCCCCCACTCCAGCCCTCACTGATGGAGCTGCTCCTAGGAGATCGCCTCCCAGGTGCTTTAAGCCTGCCCACCAGCTGGCCAGCCGCAGTCCAAGGCAGACCCAGAGAACATTCCAGAGGCAGAGAACGCAGGGAGCCGACAGCTCCAAGGAGAAGCAGCCAGGGAGGCTAGGAGGATATGGCCAGCTACTTGCCCTCTGGCCTCTGCTCTTCCTAGGCTTGGGAGCCCCAGGCCTCTACAAAGACTTGGTATCATGGAGGCCTCCTCACCGGTGAATATCTCCTGTGATGCCCAGTCATTCTCCAGAAAGTACAGGCCCCAGCTTCCCTGGACGGGTGTGGACACCCTAAGTGAGGGGTGCTGTAGCCTGGTCCAGTGATGACGTTGCTGAAAGACAACCCTTTTATTAATGAAAACCACACGCTCCGATTATATACACTTTCTGCCTCAGAAATGCCATTTCAGAAACAAATACGTTGAGAACCCAGGACACCGAAAGAAGAGACTCACTCATAAAAAACAAAGCCAGGGAGGCAAGTCATTACTCACCAAAGAAATGTCAAATGTGCTAGAAGAAAATATCCTCTAGCTCACCAACTGGCGGCCGATCTGCTAGGTATGAGTGAGCAGTTTGCACCTTTCGGTGGTTCAGGGAGTCCTGGAGAAGAAGAGCGGCCCGGCTGGGGCTTGGCTGGGAACAGAGACACGACGAGGGGGTCAGAGGAGGGGAGCGTGGGGTGCAGACCCGGGCTGGGCAGGGCTGTCCTGGCTCCTGGCAGCAGCTCCGGCAAGCACAGGAGATCCAGTGCAAGCAGCATTCCCAGGCCCACCGTGACATCCCGCAGCCGCCGGGAGACACAGTGCATTCTCACTCGCCACCTCTCCTGCCAGGGCGCCATCCGGGTTCTGATTTTGCCAACAGACCCCTGACACCCTTTACCGCACTTTTCCCTCCAGCACAGTGAGCACCCAGGATCTGGTACTTCATTCATCTACCGTGTCTCCTTAGTCACCGTTACCCTGGAACATTCCAGCAGCTTAAAAAAAAAATCTTTTATGGTATTTGGTTTCTGAAGAATAATTTCCTCCTCCCTTTTGAATAGAATTGCTCTTATTTAGGGCTGGACACCTTTCTTGCCTGTGAGCCACATAAGCAATGCTGTGTTCCCTGCAGACCTGCAGTGGCCTCTGGACCCTCTCTGACAATGCCCATCAAGCGTCACCCAGTTCCTATAGCGTGGTTCCTCTGTGGGCTTCCCAGGTGGTGCTAGTGGTAAAGAACTTGCCTGCCAGTGCAGGAGACACAGGAGATCCAGGTTTGACCCCTGGGTCAGGAAGATCCCCTGAAGGAGAGAATGGCAACCCACTCCAGTATCCTTGCCTGGAGAATCCCACAGACAGAGGAGCCTGGGGGCTTTGGTCCATGGGATCACAGAGTCGGACACGACTGAGTGACTTAGCACATACACATGGTCCCACTGGTTCCCCTGCAAAGGGTGCACGTGTGCTGATCACAAACCTCCCCTGAGACTCAGCATCCAGCAGGAACTCTTGCCTGAGTCCATCTTTACCGTGACGGCTGCACACGATGCCACGGCTGACACTCCTCACACGTCACCAGCCAGCACTGGGCATTCCTGTAATCCTCCTTTCTCTCCCGTTTATTTATCGTGTAATTATCATTATGGACTGAAGGTTGCTATTTTTTAAATAGTCAATAAGTCTCTACTGTGCTTAATTGGCTGCTGAAATTGAGCTAGATTTGGCCGATGAAATCCCATCAAGTCGGCTCCCGTGTCCTTTCAACACGCCCCATCTTGATTTTTAATCGCTCCTTATTTTGTGGCATATGCCATCCCACACTCATGCAGTCTACGCCGTCCTAGCTCTGACATCAGCCATCTCTACGAGGAGTCCGCCTGGCTCCTTTTGGTGGGAAATAGTACTCGACACCAAGGTCTGGGTGCAGGTGTGCTCATTGCTCTGAGGCGTACTTGCTTCTAGGTCCTTCGATGGACACAGCGCTCAACAATGTCTTGAGTGACTGGACAAATTCGTGCATCCCTGTCTTAGGGATGTCCTTTCCAAGGGTCAGCTTTTAACAGAACCGGCATCATAAAACACAGTTCTCTCCCAGGAACAAAGGGTCCTAGAGTTCAGATGAAGAGAAAATCGATACAGACACCGTGATAAAGGACTGGGTTTCCGGTGCAAAGGGTGCGGCTCTGCGCAGGTATTGCCAGGATAAAACGTCCCTCCAGGATGGAGCTGTCAACATCTGAACCCCCGTACGGGTCACTAGGGTTTGAATCTTTCCCGTGACCTTGGACAGCAAGCCACCAGCATACTTTAACTAAAAAACAGAGCAGTGAACTTTCTGGGACCTTCATGGAAACCACGGGGGCGCTCTGCTGTCATGTTGATGAGATGAATTCAAGGATGCCCACGCACGCTCTGCGGCAGCCTGGCACCAAAGAGCATGTAGCCCTTGTCCACAATAAACATAGATACTTTACAGAAAGGCACACACAGGCCTATGGCTGCAGCCGTACACTGTCTTCTAGATGTGGGAATATTAGCCAAGAGCCCTTCCCCTCGCCTTCCTCCTACCCCTCCTCCAGCATTTCAGAGAGTAAGGACTGGACTACATCTAGCTCCAAGAGTACTCTTGGTTATCAGGATACTCATAGCTTTGGGGCTTTGAGATGGTAAATATTCATGATATGTGAAGCAGCATGATTCATAACTGTATGGTCTTAATTACATAAAAATGGATGCTTTGCTGTGAAAATATGCAAGTGAGACCTAGAGGGACACACCAAATGGTAAACTGCCTGTGCTTATGAATGAGTTTGGTTTTTGCTTCTTGTATTGTTTGGTTTCCTATTGTGCATGTGTCAACGTCTAAGAAATAAATGTCATTTTGAAAACCTTAAAAAAAAAATCACATGGCTCATTGTGCTTTTTAAACCACTGTCTTCTGAAAAATTTCAAGTGCACACAACCACGCAAGAACCCGTGTGGCCTCACCCACCGTTCTTGGTTTGTTCACACCCCTTGCTCCCCCATACTTTCTGGCAAGAGAATTTTAAAGCAAACTTTAGACATATTTTCATATACATCTCCAAAATTGAGGACAACACCATTATCATCTCCAACAAAATAAAAAGCAATAATCTAATTATCTGATAGTACCCAGCTGATGGGAAGCTCCCTTGGAGGAGGGCATGGCAACCCTCTCTAATGGACACAGGAGCCTGGCAGGCTACAGTCCATAGAGGTTGGACATGACTGAAGAGACTGAACACAGCACACATGCCCAGTCTATGCTTAATCTTCTCCAGTTATCTCAAAAGTGTCTTTTCACACTTGATCTAAATTAAAATCTAAGCGAACATGACGGGTCTATCTCTTACGAGTATTTTAACCCATAATAGTTCTCCTTCCTTTTTGATCTCATTTAGTTGTTGAAGAAACTGAGTTCTTATAGAAATTCCCATGTCTTGGATATGGCCGATTGCCAGATTAACTCTTAATATATGAGAAACATTTAGTCCAGGAGAAATTCCCCAGCAACCCAGTGCGTGGTTAACCCAGTGGGTGACATGGTGATAAGAAGTGTGATTGAAAGGGCCCGAGGGGGCCATTCAGCAGGTGAGAAAAGCCCAGACAAAGGGGCAGGAAGAAGGAGGCATTCCTAACTCAGGAAAATGCCTCTAGGAACTTGACCTGGGTTCAGCTGACAGAAGGAGGTCCGCGTGGGTAGTTGACAGGTGGGGACCAAGGAACTGGTGTACGTTGGTCACAGGAAAGCCCAAGTCCTCTTTTCCAAAGCTATGGAGGGAGGGCCTTTCCATGGGCATCCACCATGTGGCTGCCAGCCTGCATTTCTGATCCTCTGCCCTCTCTGCACTGGTTCATATTACGGAAAGCATCACATTACCACCATTCTTATCGCCAACAAATGAAAACACGCCTCAGTTCATTTTACAACCATTTTACAAACAAACCTGAATGCACTTTTGATCTTTTAATGTGCACTTATTTAATTAACAGGCTTACTTGAATCTTTCCTACTGTTTAAATATCTGTGTATGCTATGAGGCCAAGGTCCACGGGCACACAGACATGCATGACCTGTGGGAGAACCAGGGCGGGTCGGCCTCTCTTAACCTGGCGTCTCACACGGGGCACCGCCCCATTTCTCCCCTGATCTAGTTTCCTGGAGATGCTGGTCACAAGAGGCCACACACCAAAGGGGCTGAAAACAACAGACACGGACTGCCTGGCAGCGCTGGGGGCCGAAAGTCCAAAACTGAGGTGTGGGCAGGGCTGGGCCCCGTCTGAGCCCAGCAGGGCAGGGGCCCGCCTCCCAGCCCGGGAGGCTGCAGCAGCCTTTGTCTTCCCCGGCTTACGGTTGCATCGCTTTCTCTCTGCCTTCACCAGCACAAGGCGTTCTCCCTCGGTCTGTCTCCCTGAGAGCATCTTATAGGGACACTGATCATACGCTTACGGTTGCATCGCTTTCTCTCTGCCTTCACCAGCACAAGGCGTTCTCCCTCGGTCTGTCTCCCTGAGAGCATCTTACAGGGACACTGATCATACTGGATTAGGGCCTACCCTGCTCTAGTAGACCACATCTTAACAATGGCATCTGCAACCACTCTATTTCTGAATAAAGTCACATCCTGAGGTGCTGGGGCTTTGGACTCCAACATGTCTTTTCCAGAGGACATAGCTTTTAACCCATCACATTCTTCTCGCACATATAATTTCAATACAGATAAGCACACAGGTGTAGCTACAACAAAGTACAGATTATCCTGCCCCCCACAACTGAAAATCATACATCTGCCCTATCCAGACCGACCTATGGAATTCTCCAGGCCACCAGTGTCTGGAGACCTTTTGTTGTTGTTGTTCAGTCGCTAAGTCACGTCCGACTCTTTCACGTCTCCTTGGACTGTAGCTCTGGAGGTCTTTACGATGCCACTATTCTAGAAAGCAGTTCATCACGGTTCCTTTACCAGTAAAGAATAAGTGTACGAGCTCCTATGAGCCAGGACAGGGTGGAAGGAGCACAGAGATACCGGGAACCGGAGGGGGCAGGATGCCGAGAGCAGAGCCGGGTCCAGAAGCCTGCACGCAGCCAGAGCAGTGATTTAAGACACACACGCGTGGGTCCTCCGAGCTGAGTGACCTTCTGCAAGTCCCTGAGCTTTGCTGAGTCTCCTTGTCCTTCTCTGTGAGAGGCTAAGTGGGCTTGCAGGGTTGCTGTGAGGCTGGAGTGAAAGGATGGAGGTGTGATGCTCAGCAGGCAGCGGTCAGGAAACGGCAGGTATGGCTGCCTGCTTCCGCCAGGCACAGACGGCACAGAGGAAATGCTGGAACCCACCCCAAGGACTTGCACGCCCGGGGACTGTCTGAGCTCCCGCCTCCTTGCAGGCTTGTCAGGGTGACTCACGCACTTCAGAGGCAGGCTCTGGGGCGGCAGAGGGGCCACCCCGCAGGGCTGCCCCATCAGGGACGCCTGGGGCTGAGAGAACCGTCGTGGGTGGTTTGAACCTCAAACCAACAGGAAGGAAGTTTGTGGTTCACAGAAGCAGCTCCTCGACCTGGTGTGCACGGGGTAAACTTTGACACAAACTCTGCTCTGTGGAGAGATGTGGAGAAAGGAAAGGTGACCCAAGGGTGCGCCTGTGGCATTCCCGGGGAGGCGAGATGACCAGCAGTGATATTCCTGCCAGCCAAGAGTCTCGTCACCGGGGCAAGGAGGGGAGGAATCGAGCATTGTCCTCGAACAGCTGAGAACTGGAGGTGTAGGTGTCCGCTGGGGCTCAGGGACGGGGGTCGTCACAAAGGGGCGGGGGTGCTCAGTTTAGGGACTGACACATGTTGCCCCATAGAATCATTGCCCCAAACACACAGAAATGAGCGAGAAGGCTCTGGGAATGCAAATGTGAGAATGCCATGTAGCAGAGGGACGGAATTCTGCACGAGATGCGTCCGCGGCTCTTCCCCAGTCCAGCAAATCACACCACTCTGAACCAGAGGTCATGATAATGTGTGACCAAGGGTTCTATCCAAGGTCTAGATGACGGAGCAGAAATCCAGAGCAAATAAACACCTGGCTGATAAGATAAAATCAAACGGGTATGCAGTCTCTGCCAAAGGCTCTTGGCTCACCTGGCTCCCCGGGTGCAGTCTTCCCCACTTGAGCTCAGCAGAGTGGCTACAAGGAACTTGTCTCACATCCCACACCTGCGCCTTTCATCTGCACCCACTGTGCAGGAACACGGCTCACTACTTCCGTGTCGATTCTGGTGGAAGAGTCTCCCCAAAACCTGACAGGCGTCTCAAAGTTAGGGTCAACATAGGAAATATAAGGAAAGATGCAATCGTTCTTTGGAATGAAATGATTTATATTTATATGTTAGGAGACATGGGAGTTACAGGTTCTCAATGCTATCAGACCCTAAGTTGTTGTTTTCGTTGCTACATCATGTCCAACTCTTTACAACTCCACAGACTGTAGCTGCCAGGCTCTTCTGTCCATGGGATTTCCCAGGCAAGGCTACTGGAGTGGGTCACCATTTCCTTCTCAAATCAGACCCCATATGCACTCTTTTAAAACTAAGATTTTGTGATGCTATCTTAGTCTGAAGTAATTCCTAGATGATAGCACTTACACACTCTCGGAAAGAATCATCATAACAACCTCAATCTAATATGAAGGGAAAATAAAATGGAAGCAGTTCATAATTAAACAGTAACATTTATTTCAACACATTGAATGCTTGAGGACAGTTTTGCCAGAAGACAAAAAGGGTCCACGCATGTGTCCAAAGTACCCGCAAGGCGGCAGTGCGCCGCCGCCAAGACGCACTGGGGCTGCGCTCTGCGACCAGGGCCACGGTTTGGACACAGATCCCCCGACCCAGGAGGGCTCATCCAGGAGCTGCAGAGTCGGTAGCCGACAGTTAGCAGACGCACACAGGTCCTCCCGGCATCTGTACTGGAGAACGCAAAGCAGACCGTCCAGAAGTCAAGACAAGGTCTGGGGACAAACTCACTGGGCAAATAATGGCACAAAAGGAGACAACGGTCGGAAATAAACAGGGAGCCGCGGTCCCCTAGAGACGTCTCTGATCCTGCCCCAGGCTCTCTGCCCGGGTTCCATCACGTGCACTCACTCCCATGCCTTCTCTTTGACACGCTCTGACTCAGCTCCTGCCCCGCAGAGTCAGCCTGGAGTGGAAAGGAAGTTTTGATTAGGCCTGTTTGTTTGAGTCTGCTCCAGTGCTGGCCTGAGAAGTGACAGTGCCAGGGGAGCTCCAGTTGTGAGGAGATGTGACTTCTAAATCTTTGTTCATTACAGACTCAACAGAGAGCTTGAGGCTCTATTTACACAGCGTCACATCTATTGCAAACGCCCGTTCTTCCCAGGTAAAGACTGAAAATTAGATCACTTGACTAGTGACCTTGGGATTGGAGCTGACACAAGCCTGTACCACACTTGCACAGAGCAGATGTGCCCACAGGCCTGCCTGACTCCGCCCACAAGCCTCGCAGCACCTTTGGCCAAGCTCTCCTTCCAGAAGGTGCTGAGTCATGTGCACTGGGAAGGCAGGGAAGGGCACTGCCAAGCAGGGAAGAGGTTTTCAACTGAGAAGGAACAGCAGACCCTGACGAAATCACCCGAGGCCGAAACTATCCATGACAGTCACAGGGTTTCGTTCTGGGCTCTCATCCACTGTCAACCAACATTTCAGAAACTGAGACCTGATGGAAATAAAAAGGTGTTTGCTTTTGGAGTTTGTTCAGGCCATGGACTGCAGCCATGGACACACAAGTTCAAGAAGTACCTGGATCGCATTCTGCCAGACTAAAAACAGCGTGGGAAGTCTATAAAAGCAAAACCCACAAGATTTCAGTTACAAGAGTTATTTATCAAGAATTATCACTGGATCTGGCAAGAAGTGAGGGTACTTGTTAAGTCAGGGTTGGTGGGGGGCTGCAACGGTTGCAGAGTTACAAGAGGGGACTTTGAGACTGTCAGGTTGCAGCTGGCAGGTGTGACTGGTGGTGTCCTTGGTACAGGTCATAGAAGATGGCTTAGGCTCTCAGCGGTGCAGAGATGTGTCTGAGTCCGGATCCTCAGGGGCACGCCTGAGCTGTGATAACTCTGGTATAACTTCACTTTGTCATCACTGCCAGGTCCTTGCGCTTCACGTGCAAAACACACAGTGCTCCTGCTCGCCCGGGAGCCGCTTCTCCATCACAGCTCACGTCAGGCCCTGTGCTTCTCCTGGCCTTGCTCTTGGCTTCCCTGGCTTTCGTGAGGACATACATGTAGGAGCAGACAGAGCCCAAGGAGTCGGATAACCCCCGAACTGCCCACATTAAAGAGGCGACATCTGGACCGGCTGCCTCCGGCCGTGTCCCTGCACGAGCTGGTTCTGGACGCTGCCCGGGTGCCACTTTCCCAGGACAGATAAGCCCGTCTGGATCTAGTAGTCATTTCATTTTAATCGCTTTTCTTCCCCCAACGAGAAGTAAAACCAATTTCTGGCACATTACTTTTCTGCTCTAAAAAGTTAAAAACGTGGGCCCTGGGTCACAGTTTCCCTGAAATTCTGGCCCAGTGTTAACATTACCAGCAGGTCGGGGTGCAGTGATTTCTCCCCAACTTCATATATTGAAGTCCTAACCCCCAGCATGAACTTGTTTGGAAATGAAGCAACTAGCCAAGGCAAGGTCAAGCTGGAGCAGGCTGGCCCCGCATCCGGTTGTGGCTGCTGTCCTCACCAGATGGCCTGGGAGGACACACCCATGGTAAATACTGTGAAGACAAGGGCGGAGACGGGGTGATGATTCTGTGGACCAAGGCCATCGGAGCCAGCGAGCCCCCAGAAGCTGGGAGAAAGAAACACACGTATATACATCACATTAATATACACTTATTTAAATAAATAAATATATATATATATATATATATATATATATATATAGGATCTTTCCTGGTGGCTTAGTTGGTAAAGAATCTGCCTGCAATGCAAGAGACCTGGGTTTGATCCCTGGATCGGGAAGATCCCATGGAGAAGGAAATGGTAACCCACTCAAGTACTCTTGCCTGGAGAATTCCATGGATAGAGGATCCTGGTGGGCTACAGTTTGCAGGGTCACTTTATTATTTTCTCATTTGGTTATACTTAAGGACAACTGTTAAATCAGGCACACTGGGTATTAAATACATCATTTTCTTCTCTTCTGCCCACACAAGAATCAAAGGCAGCTTAAGCAGTGCAAGGGAAGGAGTTGGTTCCGCCTTTAAGGAGAAAAGATTACAATGAAAAGACTCATCTCATGTGACTATCAAACACTGCTGAATTCTAGGAACCTGTCTCCACTTCGGAAAGGGGAACACTGACAGATGCTTGGAATCTGACTCTCACTGTAACAGTATAATTCTTTGCAGTTCTTGTTTTGACTCCTTAGGAATAAACTGGGCTTCCCAGGTGGCGCTAGTGGTAAAAAAAAAAAAAAAAAAAAAACAACTTGCTTGCCAGTGCAGGAGACATAGGAGACACAGGTTCGATCCTTGGGTTGTGAAGATCCCCTGGAGAAGGAAATGGCAACCCATTCAAGTACTCTTGCCTGGAGAATCCCATGGACAGAGGAGCCTGGCGGGCTACAGTCCATGGGGTCACAAAGAGTCAGACACAACTGAGAGACTTAGTATGACGCACAGGAATGAGGTGGTTAAAGACTTGAATAGTCCCCTGGTTGTCAGCCCTGGCAATGCAAGAGATTGCCTAGCAGGAAGTACACCAACAAGCTGAGCTGTCTCCTGTGTGCTTTGTCTCAGTAAGGAACATAGGCAAATTTTTTTTGAGACAGAGTGTAGAAACGACAACCTGATGTCACTGGGGGCAAGGGGACTGTCTTCGACTAATAAACGAGTTTAATTCAATTTCCCTGCCTTGAGGGAAAGAACCATGAAATCGCAAATCCAAAGAATTCTTGATTTGAAATGTTAGGGCTCGGAGCTTTTGTCAACAATGCGTTTCACCCTGTG
This sequence comes from Bos indicus x Bos taurus, assembly GCF_003369695.1. Taxonomy (NCBI): domain Eukaryota; kingdom Metazoa; phylum Chordata; class Mammalia; order Artiodactyla; family Bovidae; genus Bos; species Bos indicus x Bos taurus. Next base: position 4,387,256 of record NC_040099.1, on the reverse strand, counting down.
GTTGGGTTCAAGCCACCCTTTGACGACTGGAAGAGCAAGAAGTGCTAGAGCCTCCACAGACCTTGGCTGGACCAAGAAAAGCCCAGGACTTGCCTTCTTTGGCTTATGGAGCAGGCGTCATCCCTCCTGGACATCAGCTCCTACCCCGGCAAGGGGCAGGAGGGAAGAGGCCAGGGTGCAGTGCCCCACAGGGTACCCCACCTGCCCGGGGCCCCATCAGCTCAGCCAGGAATGGAGGAGGCGCTGTCAGGAGAAATCAGTAAAACAGACACACGTGACGGAGGAGCAGGAGGTGTGTAGACTCTAACTTACTGATTACTCTTCCCCCAGTTAAGCAAATGCTTGTTCCCTGAGGAAACACCATAGGTTAATAATACTAATTAACTACGGTCTCAAGTTATTGAGCAATATGAGGAGGAAAGATCAACTGTCTGACGTATGCATGGTCTAACCCACAAAACCTTCCTTCAGCCAGCAAGTTTGCTGTTGGTCCGACTTACCTCACTGCACCGAAATCCCTTCTGGCTTTTCCCAAGTATTAACTTAGAGTTGAAAAAGCTGCGGGCACCTGGAGGCCCCGCCATCCATCCTAATACATTTCCAGAAGGCACTTGTTTTCAACTGGGCTTCCCAGGTGGTGTTAATGGTAAAGAAGCAGCCTGCCAACGCAGGAGATGCAAGTTCGATCCCTGGGTCAGGAAGATCCCCTGGAGGAGGTCATGGCTCCCCACTCCAGTATTCTTGCCTAGAGAATCTCATGGACAGAGGAGCCTGGTGGGCTACAGTCCATGGGGTCATAGAGTTGGACACGACTGAAGTGATTTAGTACGCATGCATGCTCGTTTTCAGCCACGTAGGTGCTTAAGAGGAGGCAACGTGCATGGCAGATAGCTGTTGTCCCCCTCACCCTCTGAGTCTGAGGACGTTCCCCAAATGGAGGAGGACACTTGCCAGTGAATTCACTCCAAGTCACTGAGCTGGGCTGAGATCTGCTCTGAATCAAATTCTCCCAGGCAGGGACTCTCAGAAACCTGGGGTCGGTTAGTCCGAGCCTGCCCCTCATCTGCCCACCTTGGGCATCCGCCAAGCAGCCTATGGCCATCGCTGCTGCTACTGCTACTGCTAAGTCGCTTCAGTCGTGTCCGACTCTGTGCGACCCCATGGACAGCAGCCCACCAGGCTCCCCCGTCCCTGGGATTCTCCAGGCAAGAACACTGGAGTGGGTTGCCATTTCCTTCTCCAATGCATGAAAGTGAAAAGTGAAAGTGAAGTCGCTCAGTCTTTCCGACTCTAGTGACCCCATGGACTGCAGCCCACCAGGCTCCTCTGTCCATGGGATTTTCCAGGCAAGAGTACTGGAGTGGGGTGCCATTGCCTTCTCCGTGGCCATCGCTGCTACAGAGCAAACCGGTGCGTCTCTGTGTCACCTGGGTGTCAGCAGCAGGGGCCCAGTAGCAGCAACAGTGCCACAGAGGCGTGCTGGAGTGGTCAGCGCCCGGCTTCTCCTTGGTGCGAGGCTCTGAGTTCCAGCCTGTCTTAGCCACAGTTCACATCAGACCGACTTAGACATTCAAAGGGATTTACGAATGTCAACTCTCAGGATGAACCAAAAGAAACTGCCATTCTTATAGGTCAACATCTGTCAATTTATAAGCAGTACCATAGGCTTCTGACCTCAAGAAAAGCCCCATGATAGATCTGAAAGAGAGGCATGATCCCGCAGCTCAGCCAGTGTCTCTAAGAATGCAGATTTTCTCAGTCTTTTCAATCTCTCTTCCATGGGGACAGGCTCATCTCCAGACCTCATGAGTCTCCACCCTAGTAGGACCCAAGATACCTAACGATGCCAAAATGGCTACAGCAACCCATGACATCTACTTTTACATCTATCATTCAGGAGAAGAGAAAGTCTCTTCTGACAGCACACACAGAGGGGGGAAGGAGTTTCACTTCCTCATTATCACTGGCAAACAGCTCTTCTGCCTCTTTGGTTCTGATAGTGCAAAATATTTTCCCACTGTGGCCAAGAGATGGGATTTTTTTTTTTTTTTTTTTTAGCTCAAGAAAATTAATCATCTTGGATTTAGGAGTTGGGTCAATCCTACCCATATCACATTGCGGAGAAGGATGAGGCTGGTCTCCTAAGAGACAGATCTGGGTTGTGTTACTGGAAGCACTTGAATTGTGTTTCCCAGGGCTATAGTTAAAAGCATACTAAAAGACATTTGCTTCTTGGGAGAAAAGCTATAACAAAGCTAGGCAGTGTATTAAAAAGCAGAGATGTCACTTTGCGACAAAGGTCTGAATAGTCAAAGCTATGGTTTTTCCAGCTGTCATGTACAAATGTGAGAGTTGGACCATCAAGAAGGCTGAATGCCCAAGAAATTATGCTTCCTAACTGTGGTGCTGGAGAAGACTCTTCAGAGTCCCCTGGACAGCAAGGAGATCAAACCACTCAATCCTAAAGGAAATCAGTCCTGAATATTCATTGGAAGCACTGATGCTGAAGCTGAAACTCCAGTACTTTGGCCACCTGATGCGAAGAACCAACTCATTGGAAAAGACCCTGATGCTGAGAAAGACTGAGGGCAGGAGGAGAAGGGGATGACAGAGGATAAGATGGTTGGATGACATCACCAACTCAACAGACATGAGTCTGAGCAAACTCTGGGAGACGGTGCCACAGTCCATGGGGTCACAGAGAGTTGGACATGACTCAGCTTTAAACGGAAGGGGGACATAAGTGAAGAGAGCTACACACTGACTCTGGCGGGAGCAGGTTCATGAGGAGAGAGATGAAAGTGTTACGGAATCCAGTTTGAACTTGAAAAGTAAAGAACCAATTAAGAATGGGCATAATGAGCAGAAGAGATGATTCTGAAACATAATAAGCAGTCACGGCATTGGAGATAAAGGCAATGATTTCCCTTAAAGTGTTTTGTTCTAATTTATGAAAAGTGAAAGTGTTCGTTGTGTCCAACTCTTTGTGACCTCATGGACCGTGACCCACCAGGCTCCTCTGTCTATGGGATTCTCCAGGCAAGAATACTGGAGTAGGTAGCCATTCCCTTCTCCTTTTCTCCAGGGGATCTTCCTGACCAAGGGATCAAACCTGGGTCTCCTGCACTGCAGGTAGATTCTTTACTGTCTGAACCACCAGGAACTTTAGCCAAAAACATTGAGCTGTTCCCAGTTGTATCTGTTGGGAATTCTCCTATGAGATATCCAGTGTTTCACTGTCTAAGGGTGAGTCAGTGACCAATCTCACACCAAGAGGAAAGAGAAATATGCTTTCTCTAGTTATCATCGGCCTCAGTGGTAAGTTTTGAATACTCAAATAATCAGTTTCCCCAGAAGGAGAGTGTCACTCGGAGCCCTTAAAACCTACAGCTTTTTGTTAAAAGGAAGGATTTTAGGGAGGGCTTACTGCCAAGTAAACTTTACCAGCTTGGAAGAGTCTACAGGCTTAGGTCTGGGGTGGTTGCTGAAGTCATGAGATACTGCAGCTCAGCATAGATAAACAGTAACTAGCAGAAGTTAATCAAACTCGGCTCCAAGAGCACAGAACTTCCCTGACCTCTGGGTGTGTAAGCAGCCTTGCCCTCCTGTTTGCACCTGATAACCTTCCAGCCTCCCTCACCCTCCATCTTTTGGACAGGCTCCAGGGCTAGGTACTAACCTCACTGGCCAACTGGTTCTGACATGCTAAGAATATCAGTGCTTTGTCAGATAACACCTTTCTCCACCTCTTGTCATTGCTGAGAAACTGCTAGAGCCTAAACATACCTGGGCTCCCCTGGTGGCTCAGTGGTAAAGAACCTGCCTACCGATGCAGGAGATGCGGGTTCGATCCCTGGGTCAAGAAGATGCCCTAGAGGAGGAAATGGCAACCCACGCCAGTATTCTTGCCTGGGAAATCCCTTGGACAGAGGAGCCTGGCAGGCTACAAGTCTCTGGAGTCACAAAGAATCGGACATGACTGCACACCTGAGCAAAAATGCACCTGGGCTCCAGTATACAAAACTGGGAGCCTTCTGGCTGCAGCTCTTAAAGTTAATATCCTTACAGGCTGAAGAGCAGCCCTGCCAGGTGCCTTCAGCACTGCCTTAGACTTAGCGCCATCACTAAAGCTTTCATGCAAGAGTGACATCAAAGTGGTATTTTAGAACAATATAATAAAGCAAACAAAAGATTAGAAACAGAGATGTGAGGTGGGAGACCAGCTAATGGACCTCAGTCATTTATTAGTTTAGTTAATCAGTCAACAGACACCTCCTCTGTCCGATGAATTGGACAAGGCTTAAAGGATACACCATGGAACAGAGCTAGTAGCGGGAAAAGGCAGGGAGCATTTGCAGCTGACGTTCAGAAGAGAAGAGCTGAAGGCCTGCGCTAAGGTGGGGACACTGGAGGTAGAGAAGGGAGGGGGCTTTGAGTAGAGAACAGACCGACCAATAGAGCTGTTTCTTATTTTTAACTGCACAAGTTATACATTTTCATTCAAAAAACATAAGAGAACACAATATTAAGTAAAAAGAAAGAGTCCTTTCTCTGTCTTCACACCCCACATCTTTCAAGAGGCCACTTCTACCAGAGTGCTGATTTCAGGAAGTGATGCAGTGTGTGAGTGCGATGCGAGTGACTCCCAAAGCTGGCATGACTGGACGGATGCTTCCAAGATGACAGACACGTGAAAGGACCAATGTCTTGGAGGCAGAAGGTGTTTGAGCTTCCCTGGTGGCCCAGCAGTAATGAAGCCGCCTGCCACTGCAGGAGATGCAGGTAGATGTGGGTTCAATCCCTGGGTGGGGAAGATTCTCTGGAGGAGGAAATGGCACACCACTCCAGTGTTCTTGCCTGGAGAATCCCACGGACAGAGGAGCCTGGTGGGCTACAGTAAATTCTTTACAGAATTAGTAAAGAGTTGGACAGGACTTAGCGACTGAACAACAACAGGGGCTGTTTGTGCTGAATTTTTTTTATAATTTTATTATTTTTGGCTGTACTGGGTCTTCGCTGCTGTGCGGGCCTTCTCTAGTTGCAGTGCACGGACTTCTCACTGCAGTGGCTTTTCTTGTGCAGCACGGGCTCAACAGGTTGGCTCACGGTCTTAGTTGCTCCACGGCATGTGGGATCTTCCCAAATGAGGGATGAAATCCATGTCTCCTGCATTACCCATGTCCACGGGATTCCTTCCCACGGAGCTACCAGGGAAGCCCCGTGCTGAATTTTTATAACAGCTTTATTGACCTATATTATAATCCCACACCATACAATTCACCCATTTTAAACCGCATAATTCAACGTTTTTTAGTACCGATACATTCACAGATATGTGTAGCTATCACCCTAGTTAATTTTAGAACATTTTCATTACCCCCAAAAGAAATCCCATATGCATTATCAGTCACTCCCCACTTCTCCACAGCCGTAGGCAACCCCCTTCTGTCTCTACAGATGTGCCTGTTCTGAGCACTTCATATAAATGGAGTCGTACACAGTAGGGCCTTTTGTGGCCACTTTCACTCGGCGTACTGTTTCTAGAATTCAGCCATGTTGTAACACACATAGCACTTTTTATCATCCAATAATCCTCCATTGCATGGTTATAAAACATCTTTTATCCATTCATCTGTTGATGAACAAATACTCGGGTTGTTTCAACTTTTTGGCTATTATGAACAACGCTGCTGTGAACATTTATGTACAAGTTTTTGTATGAGTTTTCTGTTGTTTTAGTCGCTAAGCTGTGTCCAACTCTCTTGGACCCCATGGACTGTAGCCCACCAGGCTCCTCTGTCCATGGGATTTTCCAGGCAAGAGTACTGGAGTGGGTTGCCATTTCCTTCTCCAGGGGATCTTCCTGACCTAGAGATCAAACTCATGTCTCCTGTTTAGTAGGTGGATTCCTTACCACTGTGCCACTTGGAAAGTCCCTTTGTATGAGTACCTGTTTTCAATTTTATTGAACATATTGAATTTGGGGGTCATAGGTAATTCTATGTTTAATTTCTTTTAAACTGAAGTATAGGGTGGTACAGTGGTAAAGAGTCTGCCTGCCAGTGTTGGAGACGCAGGAGATATATGTTCAGTCCCTCAGTCAGGAAGATCCTCTGGAGTAGGAAATGACAACCCACCCCAGTATTCTTGCCTGGAAAATTCCATGGACAGAGGAGCCTAGCAGGCTACAATCCATTGAGTCCCAAAGAGTCAGGCATGACTGAGCACACACGCACATAATTGACTTACGATGTGTTAATTTCTATCATACAGCAAAGTGACTCAGTTATATATACATTCCCTTTTTAATATTCTTTTCCAATATGATTTAGCATAGGAATGTTTTAACTTTTTAAGGAACTGCCGTCTTGTTTTCATCAGTGGCTGCACCATTTTACATTTCCACCAGCAATGCACAAGGGTTCCAATCTCTCCATATCTTTGTCAACACTTGCCACCATCAGATTTTTTATTATGGCCTTCCCAGTGGGTGTGAAGTGGTATCTCACTGTGGCTTTGACTTCCATTTCCTAATGACTAATGCTGGTTGAAATTAACTCATTTATGTGCTCATTGGCTTTGTACATCATCTTTGGAGAAATGTACACTCAGATCCTTTGCTTATTTTTCAGTTGAGTTATTATCTTTTATTGCATTGTAAGAATTCTTTCAGTTCAGTTCAGTTCATTTCAGTCGCTCAGTTGTGCCTGACTCTTTGCGACCCCATGAATCGCAGCACTCCAGGCCTCCCTGTCCATCACCAACTCCCGGAGTTCACTCAGACTCACGTCCATCAAGTCAGCGATGTCATCCAGCCATCTCATCCTCTGTCGTCCCCTTCTCCTCCTGCCCCCAATCTCTCCCAGCATCAGAGTCTTTTCCAATAAGTCAACTCTTCGCATGAGGTGGCCAAAGTACTGGAGTTTCAGCTTCAGCATCATTCCTTCCAAAGAAATCCCAGGGCTGATCGCCTTCAGAATGGACTGGTTGGATCTCCTTGCAGTCCAAGGGACTCTCAAGAGTCTTCTCCAACACCACAGTTCAAAAGCATCAATTCTTCAGTGCTCAGCTTTCTTCACAGTCCAACTCTCACATCCATACATGACCACTGGAAAAACCATAGCCTTGACTAGACGGACCTTTGTTGGCAAAGTAATGTCTCTGCTTTTGAATATGCTATCTAGATTGGTCATAACTTTCCTTCCAAGGAGTAAGCGTCTTTTAATTTCATGGCTGCAGTCACCATCTGCAGTGACTTTGGAGCCCCAAAAAATAAAGTCTGACACTGTTTCCACTGTTTCCCCATCTATTTGCCATGAAGTGATGGGACCAGATGCCATGATCTTAGTTTTCTGAATGTTGAGCTTTAAGCCAACTTTTTCACTCTCCATTTTCACTTTCATCAGGAGGCTTTTTAGTTCCTCTTCACTTTCTGCCATAAGCGTGGTGTCATCTGCATATCTGAGGTTATTGATATTTCTTCTGGCAATCTTGATTCCAGCTTGTGCTTCTTGCAGCCCAGCGTTTCTCATGATGTACTCTGCATGTAAGTTAAATAAGCAGGGTGACAATATACAGCCTTGACGTACTCCTTAGAAGTCCCTTATTAAATATATGATATGCAAATATTCTCCCCCATTCTGTGTGTAGTCTTTTCACTTGCTTGATGGGGTCCTTTAAAACACAGAGTTGTTAATTCTGAAGAAATTCAGTTTATTTCTTCTTTTGTAGTTTGTGGTTTTGGTATCACTATCTAAGAAATGATCACCTACTCCAAAATCATCAAGAACTATGCCTATGTTTTCTTCCAAAATAATTATGAACCTTGTACTGTGTTTTTGAACTGGTTAACTGAGAAAGTGAATGTGAGAGCAATGCTATGACTTGTATTAAATATGTCCATCTGACAATTCTCAGATGACTTCTTCCTGAAGAGCTATCACATGACAAGCATAATCATAAAGGTGAAATAAATTCAGTTAGGAATAAAATATAAGGACAATGAAACAAGAGTTTTCAAAGTGATTGAATGTTCGCCACAGGATCAATGTTACTTAGACATATCATGTGAATTTTAAATTCTTTCTACCAGAACTTTTCTAATTGTTCAGTTATTACCACAATTCCTCCATGGCTCTAAGAATATCTAAAAAAATAGAATTTTCTTATCTAAAATGTCATTTTAATGGTTTCTTAAATTATTTGGATTGAAGGTAAACAACTTTTGCAGTTGTACCTTTTGTATCCTTTTTTTGGAGGCTGTTAGCTGCAGATATAAGCAAGCTTGTTTCACTTGGGGACTTCTCCGGTGGTCCATTGGCTAGGACTCTGAGCTCCCAATACAGGGGGCCTGGGTTCAATCCCTGGTCAGGGAACTATATCCCACAAACTCCAACTAAGATTTGTTGCAGCCAAATAAATATAAATAAGTGTTTTAAAATTTTGTCTCCAAGCATCCTTGGGATTGGTGCACTGGGATGACCCTGAGGGGTGGTATGGGGAGGGAGGTGGGAGGTGGGTTCAGGATGGGGAACACGTGTACACCCGTGACAAATTCATGTTGATGTATGGCAAAACCAATACAATATTGTAAAGTTAAAAAAAAATGAATTGTACTTCCCCTTGACTGAATATTTTTATTGTCTATGTATTGAACCTATAGATAAATGCACAGCATGCATTCACCATTAATTTTAGCATTTTTGCAGTAACAGAACTAAAAAACAAATGAAACTGTCAAAAAAAATTTTTTTTGTCTCACTTGTTTCTTTCTTCTTTAAGGGAATGGTGCAGTCCACTCACAGCCCTACCCCAAAAGTATATCTGTTCCACCGCCAACCTGAAACATTGAGCCAACTTTAGTTGGAAAAGCCAAATACCACCAGGCGCAGAAACTGACCATGGGATCAGAAAGACCTGCCCTTAACAGCTAACCTTTAAGAAATTCTGCCTCCGAAGTTCACAGGGGTGATTATCACGACTTAAGGGTTCTTTGCATCAGCAACCTCACTAGGAAAGTGGAATAACTAGGAAGATACTTAGGCATGAGGCAACAGCAGACAGAAGCAAAATGCAGGGTTACCTATTTCTCCATTTTTTTGGGACTTTCCTTGAGAGATGCATCATTGCCACCCACAACTTGGATTTGTTTTCTATCTTGATGGAAAGGTTCATGTTTGACTTTCAAAAAAACAAATTAAGACTGTGATTTATGTTTTAGAATTTAGAGAATGACTGCGAGATCTTTCAGGTTCTCAAACAACTGTTGATTACAAAACATGCCTCCAGGTGAGCCCCCCGCCCCTCCTCCAGTCACCATGGGAATCCCTTGAATCGCTTTCTACAGTTTCTAGAGATTGAGGCCAGGCTTCCTGCATAAAACAGCTTCCTCTCCGGTTGCCCTCCCCCCACGTCAGTCCACCCTTGTGGCAGCTGGACACAGCAGACGGGGAAATCCAGCCCGATGCCTGCCATCACGTCTTCTCTTCCATGCCCACTCCTCCTAGGGCTGTGATCAGGCTCGCAGAGGGCAGGGGTGATGTGAAAGCTTGTCTTTGCTAATGCTGGTGGCACAGGAGTGGACCTTGATCTCTAAGGGCGACTGTGGACTACCCCCAGTCCCAGAGCTCCCCACCCTGATATGGAGCCAAACCAAACTGGGCTTCCAGATAAGGTGACAGTGAAGACACAGCAGCCAGGGCAGAGCAGAAAGAGGCGTCTAGAGGCTGGGGCGACCCAGCTTCACAGATTCTGCACACGGATAGGACACGGCTTTTAACTGTAAATACTGCAATCACAGTCACTCTGCCCAAATTTCCCATTCCAAGTATCTCATCCTCATCCTAATTTAAAGCAAGCTTCTCTCTAAGTGATCCAGATGAGGGACATACAAATAATTCACTGGAGTGTGAGTTTGGTGGTCATTTCAAGCTTCACAGGAACCAGCTATGGGGCTGGGGGCCGGGGCTGGGGGTCCTGCCTCAATCGCTTTGGTTATACTGTTTATTTCCAGACACACCATTCATGATCATGCTGAAAACCACATCCGGAGCCGTGAACCAACTGCTCCACTATCCCAGAGGAAGAACTGGGGGACTCGACATGGAAACCCTTGATAGGTAGCATCAAAAAGCAGGGTGAAGGTCCACGGTTACTTTTATTTAGCTGACCTATTCATGACTATACAGTAATGACGGCACGTTACAGCAGAGCCTGCTGACTTGTCTGTGGATGTACCAACATGCAGAGGGAGGCGGGCGCTTCAAGTCCATCACGAGAGGCATGAGTTTTGTTCCAGGAATATGTTTATTAAAATCTGAACAAAGGAGTCCTCTGCCAGGCATTTTCCCATGTGATACAGACACCTCCCCCACCGCCCTCCAACACTCACTCTAACCTCCAGTCACAAAAGAGGCAGAGGGTGGTACATGTCATTGATTATAAAAATCTATGTATGTTCTGAAATTTAAACAACGTCTTTAATGTGCTTTAGATATTTCTGATGAATGCCGTGGCTCGTCAGTCGGCTAGCACGCCAACGGACAATCATCGCTAACTATGATGTATTTCGAGTCTATAAATTCATCTCTCAAGTTTTTTGAGAGGGGAAAAAAAAGCACAGGGTAGAGAATAAACAAGAATGGGATGGTTGAATCAGAGTCACACCAGAGTTCCCTCGGGCCTGTCACTAGAGCTAAATTTCTTCAAAAATCAAGACTCCGAATGTCCCATAATCTCGTGTGTGTTTGTACAAATTAGTGAATCACTAGTTCAAGACATTTTAAAAATTGTCTGGGACCTCTTTGACCCACATGCTATTTGGCAGTGTGTAGTTCCACCTGCAAATATTTTGATATTTCCAGCTTTTTTTCTTTTTTCCATTACTGCCTAGCTTCATTGATTTGCAGTCTGAGAAAATGCTTTGTAGGATTTCTTCTCTTTGAATTGTGACCCATAATGTTGTCTACCTCAATCAAACTTTCGTCTGAGCTTAAAAATGTGTATTTTGATGTAGTAGAAGAAAATATTCTATAAATGCTGATTAGATTTCCGCCCCCCGCCTCCCCGCCACCCCCCCAAAAAAAACCCAGACTCGGGAATCAAGATTTCATCATGGGGGCAGAAAAGCAGTTTTCACTTCCGAAGGAGAGTCTGTAAAACCTGAGAAACTGTTAGCTGAGAATCTCTGTGCAATCAAAACCTTTGTGCAAACTGTTTAAGCTCAGAGATGGGCCAGCGGCAATGTTCTCTCATGGTTCTTAGGCTTCTTGTTGACATTGCTGGTGTTTTTAATCAAAGACGAGATAGAGTATCTTTTCTAGGTCTTGGAGGCCACTTTCTCTTTTTATCATCTATCTGACTGTTTTTTTGTAGAACAATTATTAGAAATCTTTAAGCTATTATTTCTGGGCCTTCTTAAAAAAAAAAAAAACAACCTACACTAGAAACATGCAAAATCTGATGATTCAATTAGATGAAGCAGCACAAGAAATGACCCAAGGACACCCCTCCTTACCTCAGACAACTTGGGTCTGAAAGATGAGCGCATTAAACGACCGCCAAGTAATCAGATTCTAAACATTAAAGACAATTATATACCCAACAGACAGCTCAGCATGGTGGTATGTTTTAAAAGATCATGTCCACAATAAGCAAATGATGTAGTGATGGAACAGCAAAACAAAGTTGGTGAATAAGAAGGCACACTTTAGAAGTTCAATAGTCCAAAGAATGGAACAGTTATGGTTTGTTTTGTGTCTAATGTAGGAGGAAAGGAAAATAGGTGTATTCAGATTATTTTCAGGTGAAGGGTTTGTCAGTTGAAGTTAAGAGTGGTGGCTTCTTTCTCCCTGGACCAAAGCAGTCTTTTCTTCCATTGGCTTCTGAGAATGTGTTTAGTTCTCCGAAGTGTAGAGGTGATATATCAGGGCTACAAACAGCGCTGAGATAGCTGGGATCAGCCAGTTGGTCCACCAGCTGGAAAGAAAGAGCAATGACGCTTGCGTGATGTTCCATGCAGGAGACTCAAAACTCTGCTCCGTCTCCTTACCATGACAGTCACCATGGAGTGTTCTATTACCCCTCTAACCTTTCTGGATGAAAAGCTCACTCTAAATTGCTAAAAGGGAAGTGAGTACAACATATGTCCTGGTATAACACATGTCCTGGTATACCAGGACAACTGCTCCACCCTTCCAGCCTTATAAGAAACTGAATGCCCTTACAGTGCCACTTAGATCTATTTCTATAATTTTACACAAACAGCTATGAATCACTCCCTCAACAGATGCCACCAAGGACTAGTGACTTATCCAAAGGACATCAATTCTGGGTTTCATATCACAAGTTCAGAAAAGTAAACAGGTATTGATCTAGATACGCCCGTAAGTTAACAATGGCACTGAACTGTGAAGCAGAAGAGCAGGTTTCTCATTTAAAGAAAGCCATCAGCAGGCTCCACAGCCAAGGGCAAATTGTGTGCCCCGAGCTGCAAAGCTAAAGGATGTGAAGCACACGGTTACTAAGGTTGCTACCAGCACCGCAGCTCAACATTCTGTGATTCTGGTTAGAAAATCTAATTGCCACTTGTGTGCAGTAGGTTTAATGTGTTAAGAAACAGCATGCCCAAATGACTGACTCTGCAGTCCATAGATGTGAATTCACAAAAATCCCAATTTATATACTGTTCAGTCCCAATACATTGCTCTACTATAAATGACAGATTAATCAGGGGCAGGGCTGGAAAGATCATTAATACAGATATGAACTTTTAGAATCCGGAGAAAGAGCAGGTAACAGCTGACACACACGTGACGGTTTCTGTCATAAACTTCCTGTCCTTTAATACTCTTCACAAATAGCAAGTTCTAAATCAAGATTTAAATTGCAAAAGGATTACGAGTGTAATTTGGTAGGTTTTCAGTTTCCATTTAGGAGGAGACGGATATTTCAGGGTAAAGCAAGAGGAAATACTGCGGGGAATGTACCAGAATATGAGCAGCCTGGGGGCAGCAAACTTAGGGCAGAATATAACAGGCAGGAGTGTGTGGCTTCGAGCTTGGGTCCAAAAAATTGTATTTGATGGCAGTCCATAAGTCAGGATGGTAGAACAGCCAAAAACGTCAGGATGATCTTGTGCGTGCTAGGTCGCATCTGACTCTGCAACCCCGTGGACTGCAGCCCACCAGACTCCTCTGTCCATGGGATTTCCCAGGCAAGAATACTGCAGTGGGTTACCATTTCCTCCTCCAGGGGATCTTACCGACCCAGGGATCGAACCTGAATCTCCTTCTTTGGGAGGCAGATTCTTTACCACTGAGCCACCTGGGAGCTATCAATATGATCTTAAACTATATGAAGAAATCAAGTGCCTAGAACAAGTGACTCAAGCTATTACTTGGATCACTGGGTTCAATTTCAGGACAGACTAGAAAAGGGACAAGGGGAAAACCGAACCATGCTTAGGGAGATATAATCATGACAATTTAAGAAACTGGCCACATATCAAATGAGGAAGGATATGGAATGTTCGCCTAAAGATAGAAAGGTTGTCCAGCCCACAGAGGGGAGAAGGAGCCTCCGTTTGCTCTGCTCCTCCAGGGAGGTATGGCAGCAGGGTGAGACGTGGGGTTGTCTGAAATGTCTGAGCCATCTGACAGTTTAGGAAGGAAGGCCCTGGGCAGTCTGGGTGCTAAGTGGAGAGGACCCCGACCTGTCCACAGAGAGGAGCATGGCGGGAGCTCAAGCAACAGAGATGCCTCGACTGTGGGGAGAGACCCTCTAGCCCAACTCTGATTCTAGGAGCCTTCTGATCGGTCATACTTTTAAAGAAAACTACCACATACCTGGGATTTGAATCAATGGTAGTAATAATACTTTCCTGAAACACAAGAAAAGCTAAGTTAAAGAGAATATCTGAACGTTCATTCAATTGACTATAACCTGCTTTAAAATAAGATCACAACAGTTTATGCAATTCATTAGTCTTATTCAATGCATTCTTCAAAAAAAAAAAGTCTGAAGGGAAAATGACATCATAATCTTCACTAATATACCCAAACTCACCATTTTTTCAGAAGAAAAAAAAATTTAAGAAGGGTCTCTATTTAAATTACTTACAAACATAACCTCGAAAATTTGCAAGAAAATGTTAAAAATTAATAGGCTACCTAATTCTGTACCTGACAGACATTTAAATGCTTAATGTAGAAACTGAACACAGGTATCACTTATACATACAAAAAATGTATCATTATCTTTAAGGAGACCAGTTTCATTCTTCAAAAGCAGGAATGAAATGTTCAATAAAACATCAGTTATTTCATCAAATCTCATAGAAGTAAAAGCTTACCCAGATTATATTAAAAAAGGTGTCAAAACAGCAAAAGAGACACTGATGTATAGAACAGTCTTATGGACTCTGTGGGAGAGGGAGAGGGTGGGAAGATTTGGGAGAATGGCAATGAAACATGTAAAATATCATGTAGGAAACGAGTTGCCAGTCCAGGTTCGATGTACGATACTGGATGCTTGGGGCTGGTGCACTGGGACGGCCCAAAGGGATGGTATGGGGAGGGAGGAGGGAGGAGGGTTCAGGATGGGGAACACATGTATACCTGTGGCGGATTCATTTTGATATTTGGCAAAACTAATACAAATATGTAAAGTTTAAAAATAAAAAAAATTTTAAAAAAATAATAACAAAATAAAAAAAAAGTGTCAAAAAAAAAAAGAAGTGGCATTTAAATTGTAACAGTCTGGACCACCTTTCCTGGTCTTCTTTAACTCTGGCAGGTTTTTTTAAAAAACAAAAAAAAACAAAAAAAAACTGGCGGCCTCGCAGGCTGACATCACACCATCACCCACCAAGAAATCCTCAGATGCCAGGGGCATTCACAGCTGCCTCCTGGTTTACCCTCCAACACCTTCTGAGAAAGGTCCTTCCTATCAGTACCATGAAAATGAGCTGCAGATGGCTCTGGGAAGACACAGTCTGCCCCAAACAATGGGGTAACCAAGGCCAAGTAGGATGTAAGCTTTTTCGGGCTTGAAAAGTTGTTAAGAAGCACTCCTGAAGCTCCACACCAGCAAAGCATTAGTGCCTCACAGGAGGGTAGACGGAAATAATGCAGCTGTAGTTTCCCAAAGCACAAATAAAAAAGCATTAGCGAACATTCACTGATCTGCAGCAAGGCAATGCTACACACAGCAAAGCGCATTAAAGACATTCCCGTAAAAAGGCAGAAACCTTCCAGGGGAAAATCAGGCAAAGCAGTTATGACACCCACCAACCTGGAGACATGGCCTTTAAGATTCCTGACACAGGAGGAGGGAAAAACACAGTCATTCAAATAGAAAACTTCACAGTCATTATCTTTTGAAGCAACATTAAATCTCAAGAGACTACAAAAGTATTCATAACTACTGCAAGATTAGTTTTCACATTTTGTATAGGCAAATAAAATGAACAAGGATTACAAGAGGTAACTGGACAATGTGAAAATATTATTTAGCTATTAGAGACATACAAAGACATAATCAGTTCTGAAACAAATGCAATAGTCCATTTAAGGTGAAGTGTTATTGGCACACTAGAAAGCTAAGCCTGAAACAGTGAACAGAGGTTATTCTGTCACGCCCAGCACATGCACTGCACCAAACGTGCTAACAACTCTGCATGGAAACTCGCTGGCCTGCCTTCCTCCACCTTCGTTGCTACCATGAGTGGAATGCACTACTCGGGTGCGGTGACCACCAGCAACAACAAAGATCCTCCAGAGAGCTGCACTGTAAAAGACAATACGCACTTTTTGATGGCTTATTATCTGTTAGATAATAACCCAGGGATGCTTCAGCGTTAAGACAAGTCTGAGTCACCACTTAGCATTGGGCCCCAGTTGGGTTTTAGTATGGAACTGACTAATGTGTCAAGGAAGATGGGGGAAAGCCTGCGGTCTTTATTACAGGCTGTGCCTCCTGTTCACACAGTGAACTTGAGGGGTTCAGCTTCAGGTAGGAAAAGGGGAGTGATGAAATCAACACGTGATAAGCTCTCATGCAAAGCTCATCCACGTCATTTATAAGTTCATCTGACTAAGCCCATTCCTTCACTGGAAGGCTTCCCTAAAGATACTGCTGATGGAGTGATGCCTTTTATGCAAAGGTCGGAGCCTACAGAGGCTTGAGAGACTCACGAGCACTACGCCTTAAATGGTGCTAGCAGTGGTTCTACAGTGTGTGACCTTGAACGAAGTCAAAGCTTGGAACAAGGTGGAATTTCATTCTTTACATTCTGGTAGGTCCAGGAGCTCCCCTATGATACCTTGAGAATCAAATCAACTCACTTACATAGCAAAGGTTTTAAGACGGCAACCATAGAAACCTATCAGTAGGTACTGCCATTACTGATACCCTCCATGTCAAATTGATAGATCTGGATTTGCTCACTTAAAACTGCACTGTCTCTGTATTTATTAACACAAATAGCTTAACTTGGTAACTCAATCTGTTTCCCTCTGGAGGGTTCAATCTAATACTTGTTGGTACATCTTATTTCACAATTCAGTTTAAGCAGGCAGCATTTCAAAAATTCAGACCACAGTGTATGTTTATCAGCCTGGAAACAGATGGATAGTTATACAGACACAACAAAGAACTCTCTTCTCCTAGTAAGCTACAAGCACAAGAAAGATACACCTAGAAAAGTGTCCATGTGTTTGCTTCTGGCCTTGAAAACCAGCAAGTTCCAGCCCCGCACTCCCCCACTTCTGCTCTGCAGTAAGCAAAGCCATGTATGTTCTAGAGGAGCAAAGAGTGCGTCTCTCGGGAGTAAAGCGATTGTGTGGGAGACCTTAGCTCTGACTGGTGCTTTCTGCTGGCAGGAATCGTGGTTCAGGACACAGTTGGCTCTATATCAGTTCTAAGCTCAGGTGATGAGCCTTATCAAATCCTCATTTTACTATAGCTGAATGATATGTGCCAAGATAACATACTGAACACCTAACAGGAGAAATTACACTTATTCCCTGACAGACTTTGAAGAAAAAGCAAAAGACTTGAAGCACCAGAGAATTTCAGCAGTCCAAAAGGGAGCCTCAAAGAAGGCACTAGGTCATATAAATGAGCTGATCAGTTCAGAGAGAAGGCGGGTGAGCCTGGGCATAAAAGGAACATCACTGGAATTATTTCCTTTCCTAAGGAAAAATGCATCAAAAAGTTATTTAATTAGCATTCAATTCAACCAGTAAATATTTATTGAACACCTACTATGTCCCAGAGATGTGGAGATGAAGAAGACATTGACAGACACCTTAAAGGTTTAAGTATGAAGACTCTACTGAGATTTTAAGTTCTCTGAAAAGAAGACTTTTGTCAAATGTTTCAGTTCAGAAGCACAATGCTACTTATGTAAATAAAAAGTAGAAGTAGCCCTTCAAAAGTTATCTGCTGATAATGATGATGGAAATGTTATTTTAAGTATTGACAATCTTATGAGGAGAACATAAAGCTATCCTAATAAAATATACTGATGGATCTAAACAGACAAAAAATTTTGCTGGAGCCAACAGGGTACATATTCATCTAACTTAGAAAGACCTGTGCTGGTCTCAGGTAAGTAAATGACCTTTGCCCTCCAGTTTGACAGGTATGAAATACAACGAAGATAATGTAGCCACCGAGATACCAGAGATGGTCACACATACCGAAGGCTTGGTTATCTTTGATCTGTCATCCTGCAATAAAAAAACAAAGCCCATTACGAATGGAAAAACATCTACAAAATTACCATTTCTGAAGTGTTCGCTTTTACTGACATTTAAAACACTGCTATTCAATAATTAGCATTTTAGGTTCTACCCAAGTTATTAAATACCCAGTTTGATCCATCCGACTGCAACAATTTAAAGTGCTGAGACGTATTGTGATCTAGAGTTCCAAAATTTAAAATAGTGTTTTTGATAGTCATATTTATATGCTGATCTGTATATACATTTATTAGACTCAGATTCTGATCTGTAATTCAGGGAGCAGCTGAGATCTAATTAGATTTTTCCTTTCTTTCCTCTGAAACTGCCTTTCAGGTGTGTGTATATACGTGTATGGGTGTGCAATCTGTGTGGTATACTCAGTGAATTCCTGCAGTCTCTCAATTGTAGGGTCATAATCTACTCAAACTTCCATCTAAAATAAAGTGCATTAAAAGGGTGATTGGCTCAGTGGTAAAGAACCCGCCTGCCAATGCAAGAGATGAAGATTTGATCCCTGGGTCGGAAAGACACCCTGGGAAGGAAATTGCAGCCCGCTCCAGTATTCCTGCCTGGAAATCCCATGGACAGAGGAGCCTGGCGGGCTGCAAGTCCACAGGGTCACAAAGGGTTGGACATCACTTAGCAACTCAACAACAAAGGCTGATTACAGGTGAGGCAAACACGCTACAGCCACAGCCTGAAAACTCACCTGCTCCAACCCCAGAAGCTTCGGAAGGGAAAGAATAAGGACAGGAGGGAACATTTAAAAGGCAGGCCTCTCCGATTACCATAAAACTACATCACTTCGGTAAAATATGAAGATAAAGATGAAAACATGTGGGTGAATAAACTTTGCTGGGAAATGAAGATGCCTTTCTCAAAGTACCCAAAAGCCCACCTCCCCACTCAATGGAAACCACTCTAAGACAGCTCCAGGCCCTCCCCAGAGAGCCTGCTTCAACCCTCCTTCAACAGCGGCCATTACGAAAAGCAGCAACCAGACACAACACACATCCTCACAGGGTGTTTTTCATAGGGTTTCTCGGTGTGCTCCCTGGGGTCGAGGCTTCTTGCTGTGTTATTTCCTCGTTGGGGCCCACTTCTAGCAGCCCCTCCACCCCTTCAGGTGGGCCACTGGTACCGTGTCCAGAGATGGGGGAGGAGACAGGCAGGCACCAGCTCAGAGGGGAGATCCACACCCTCGCGGAGGTGCAGGGTCCCCGGCTGCCTGCTCCACACTCCAGGTCTGCATATCTCCAAAGTTCCTGGCAACGCTGGCTGATGGGTGAGCGCAGCCACACATGCACAGTTCAAAATGCTCCACAAGGGCCTCAACTCCTATTACACCCATGGGATTATAGAAAAGCTGAAATAAGCCTCTGTTTCCCCAAAGTCAGTCCATGGACTAGCACCAAGGGAGATGTTCTCAAAGATCTCGGGTAGAGTGAGAAGGATGAGGACTGCGTGTGGGTTTTACAGGAGGCAGGGTTTATTCATTTAACAGCTGATCTTTTAAAAAATTTCTAAATCACATTTTAGAATTAAAATATCCTCAAACTAACAAAAGTAGAAAGGAGTTTCTTTTTATATATTTATTTTTCAAAATTTAATTTTAATTTTTCATTATTTTATTTTTAAAACTTTTATTTATTAAAATTTTTTTTAAATAAATACAAAGAAAGAAAAAAAGAAGCAAGCTTCTTAAGAAAGATATTTTGGTCAAAAAAAAACAAATTAAAAATAACACTGCTCTGGGCCAGCACCCCACCTTCTAAAATCCGCTGCTCAGGGGACTTCAGAGTCTGGGATGCACTGTCACCAGGACATGTCCCTGGATGAGAGGGTTCTGAGTGCTCATGAAAAATGCAACCAGGGAGTGCAAAGAAGTTTCTGGTCAGTTTACTTTTTGATGAAATGGTGTTCTGAAGTCAGGAGGAATTGCTTTTTGCTTTATTCCTTGTTACACTTTGTAATATGCAAGTCTAAAGGTTTGAGTAAGGTCAAGCCATAGCCTTAAAGAGAAACAAGGCCGCCCCCCCACCCCGCCCGCCACCAAAAGGTACTTACCGGGTGCAGCTCCCCAATGATGAACGTTTTGGACAATTCTCGAGCATCTGTAGAGTGCCCAACATCCTCAAAGTTTTCAGTGGCATCACCTCCAGCTTGTTCCCTTAAGACTTCCTCCCCACCAGGATGCTGTTTGAAGAAGAGAGAGAAAAATGAATATTTTCCTCCAGGCAAATGAGTTAAAAGGAAGTGGCTGGTTTACTTAACCAAAAAGGCTATTCTGGCAGCCACAGTGTGGGAGTGTAACTTGTTCCTAAATGAAGCAATTCCTTTGTATTCAGTTTCCTACTTGTAAGTACAGAAAAACTTCCTCCAACAGTAAGATGTTCATTTCTAAGTTATTCACATGGCAACCAAAGCATTAGGCACACATTTGTATCCTTCGAGAATGTCCTCTTTGCTTTGCCATAAAACTCTTCTCAATCTTCAAAAGGGAAAGTGTTAGTTTCTCAGTTGTGTCTGACTCTGTGTGACCCCGTGGACTGTAGCCCACCGAGTTCTTCTGTCCATGGCTTTCTACAGGCAAGAATACTGGCGTGGGTTGCCATTTCCTACTCCTGGGTATCTTTCCAACCCAGGAATCGAACCCAGGTCTCCTGTATTGCAGGCAGACTCTCAATATTTAGCCAATCTATTTTCAACTTATTCATATACCTTCAAGTTTGACTTCTTTTGTCTAATCATGGACTTACTACATCCAAGACAATTCATCTCTGAAAAGTGCTCTGTATGCCTGGCAAGTACAGCAACGTCCAGTCAAGCAGATCCCCTGCCTCTGGACAAACTCACTTTCTAGAAGGAAGAAAAAGCAATGCAAACGTGTGTAGGAGAGACCTGCTCAAGGTGGTGCCACGGGGACATATGACTGATGGGGAACAACAGAGGCAGAGAAGAAAGAGCCCAGCTCTACAGGGGGCAGGGCGGACAGAGCCTCCTAGGGAATCTCAGCAGCCCAGCTGCTTTAACTGGTGCAACCCAGGACGGCCGCCATGCAGGGACCGAGGACTGGCAGGGGCAGCTGGTCACAGACACGGACTCTCAGGTTGGGGAAGAGGGCTTTCAGACAAAGAAGAGGAGGTGCTTGCTCACGTCATCCTGAACACTTCTGCAGGGGGAAAAAACCTTCTTAGATCAAATCCACCCTGCCCTGAGCCAATCACCCACAAGTGCCCAGTTATAGAACAAGAGGGTTCTCCCTTACCTGACTGACTACAGGCTGTTCTTCATCTCTCCCACTAACAGAAGGTGCAGAGGCACAAAGGCTGTAGAAGGTGGACTCCTACCATTTAGACAAATCTAGTGCTACAGAAATTTACTTAATTTTTTCTCTACTACTTGTAAAACCTATCCATCTACAGTATAGAAACACTGGAAAGCACAAGAAAGAAAATAAAAATCACCTAAATCACCCATAATCTCAGCATCTAGAGAAGACTGGATATACACACACATGTGCACGCATGCATGCTAAGCCAATTCAGTCGTGTCCAACTCTGTGTAACGCCATGGACTGTAGCCCGCCAGGCTCCTCTGTCCATGGGATTCTCCAGGCAAGAATACTGGAGTGGGTTGCCATGCCCTCCTCCAGACATATACATATATGTATGAATAATTTTTAAAAGAAGATCATGATCATTACCTAAGGCATACAGTTTTGTTAGATTAAAGGAGACTATAATATATACAGAGACAGTACTGCCTAGCGTTGCTATGTGAACTTGGGAAAATAGTGTACTTATCTCACATAATTTTTGAAAAATAAGTGTGTTACTGTATGTGTTAATATAACCAATAAATATTATCCAGCATTTTTATTAAATACTTTGCAATGTCATTGACTATCTTTTCTTAATATGACTGTTTAAATGACTAATAACATTACATCTTGTATGCATTTCCACACTTATTTAAGTCTTCCACTGGGACACGGGATACTAGAGTCCACTCAGATGTGGGAAGCTGCCCTGGAGGTACAAGCTAGCTCAGTCTGAAAGCCAACCTGAAGCTTCCTCATGCAACTCCAAGGTTGTGACAGTAACAAACACAGCTTGTTAATCCTCAGTCTTTTTAGTCTTGGGCACAGCCTGAGAGGTACAGAAGCAACAATGTGGGAGACACAAAATGAGAAATTATGCAAATTCACAGACTGTTTCTTCCGTGTGGGTGGCTTCACTCATGAGTTCCTTAACTTTTGGGTCCTGTTAAGGATATGGGAAGAACTGATGCTTTCAAACTGTGGTACTGGAGAAGACTCTTGAGAGTCCCTTGGACAGCAAGAAAATCAAACCAGTCCATCCTAAAGGAAATAAACCCTGAATATTCACTGGAAGGACTGATGTTGAAGCTGAAGCTCCAATCCTCTGGCCATATGATGCAAAGAGCTGACTCACTGGAAAACATCCTGATGCTGGGAAAGATTGAAGGCAGGAGGAGAAGGGGACGAGAGAGGATGAGATGGCTGGATGGCATCACCGACTCGATGGACATGAGTTTGAGCAAGTCCTAGGAGATAGTGAAGGATAGGGAAGCCTGGCATGCTGCAGTCCATGGCGTTGCAAAGAGCTGGACACGACTTCATGACTGAACAAACAAAAGTTAATTCAGGTGGTGCAGTGGTAAAGAATCTGTCTGCCAACGTTAAGAGACATGGGTTTAATCCCTGGGTTGGCACAATCCCCTGGAGAAGGAAATGACAGCCCACTTCAGTTTTCTTGCCTTGGAAATCCCAAGAGGAGCCTGGCAGGCTACAGTCCATGGGGTCACAAAGAGCTGGACATGACTGAGCACACGCGCACAAAGTTAACTGACTCCACACACACATTCCGAGTGTCCCCACGTGCCAGACACCAAGGTATGCCAGACACCACAGTGAGCAAAGGAGACCAGGTTTAGTGGGTGGACTGTTTCCTGAAGCACCTGCCCCAGGCCCCGTACTCACTGTGTCCACACATCTGGGAAGCCATAACTCCGTATCTCCTTCTATGAAATCACTACTTATTATCAGGTCACCAGGTACCACCGTGCACCGATAACATAGGAGAATCTCCAGATACAAACCAGGGAATATCAATAAAACAACCAGAATAGCTTTTGGGTTTTTGCACCCTTTTTGTCTTTAAGAGTTATTTGCAGGGAAATAAATACAAAATAGACTTTAAAAGATGAAAGACCGGCATAGTCCATAATTCAGAAGACATCAATCATCACAACCTTTACCCATTCCTAAGGACACTTTCACTAAGATGTGGTGAATTCTTGTGGGATAAACAGGATGGTGGCTACTGGCACTGAGATCACCACCGGCTTCCTATCACTCACAGCATCAATGCTTCTGGGGACGCCAGCAGTGGATCTCTGCTCCTTGAAATGCTTTGTTAATGTGGCTTCCCGTACAACAGGCTCTCCCAGTTCCCCTTGAACTCTGCTGGCCACTCCTGACCTTCTTGGAGTCTCAGCCCCAACACTCAGTCCTTGGCACTCTCCCATCCTACCTGGATGTGTTCCCCTGGTGATCATACCTGTTCTCCAGTACGTGCAGTACATCAGGCTGCTCCTGAGTCCAGACTCCTCCCACCTGCAACAGCCTTCTTGCCCGTGCACGCAACATCTAGGGAGCACCCTGAACATAACGTAACCCAAGCTTAATGTTGCCCTTTGTCTCCAGACACGCTCCTCAGTCTTTATTCTCAGTGAACGCTGCCACCATGTATCCAGTTGTGTGTATGAGCTCAGTTTCTCAGTCGTGTCTGACTCTGTGATCCCATGGATTGTAGCCTGCCAGGCTCCTTTGTCCATGGGATTTCCCAGGTGAGAATATTGGAGTGGGTTGCCATTTCCTCCTCCAGGGGATCTTCCTGACTCAGGGATCAAACCCAGGTCTCCTGCATTGGCAGGCGGGTTCTTTATCATTAAGCCACTTGGGAAGTCCTTCTATTTGATTGCTGCAGCCAAAAACTAGAAATCAAACTTCATTCCTCTTTCCTTCTCATTCCCGTCATCAGCAAATTCAGTTGGCTACCTTCAAAGCATACTGAGAATCTAACCTCCCCTCCCTACTTCCACCGCTACCATCTCAGATCAAAGCACCAGCACCTCCTGAACAGACGACCACAGCTGTCCTCTGCCTGGTCTGCTGCTGCGTCTTGATTCTTCCCACAGTCCACTCTCCTGACACCCTCACGCCATGAGGATGCTCAGATGTTAGCTAAGTGCAGGGGAGCTGGTCAGAGTAGAAGCGGGAGAGGTAACGGGTAAAGTAGAAAAGCCACACAGACACCTTAGTGACAACCTGAGGATGACACCGCCACCACTGCACTCAGCCACGTCTTCCCACAGCCTCCAAGGGACGCACCTGAGTCCTAGCCACACGGCCTGAGGACCGGCTCTCAGACTTGCTAAGACGGTTCCCCGTCTCAGAAACTCAAAGCCGCCTCCTGTGGAATGCTCGTCTCCCAGACCTTGACGAGATTCCTTTATCTCTGCTCACGTCAGCCTTCCACAGACCTTCACCAAGCTGCCCGTCCAGGAAGTCCGCCCTGTCCCCCCAACACCATGGCCCCAGCCCCTCCCTGCCCCCCACACCATGGCCCCAGCCCCTCTCTGTCCCCACACCACGCCCCCAGCCCCTCCCTGTCCCCCCACACCGTGGCCACAGGCCCTCCCTGGGCCCCCCACACCATGCCCCCAGCCTGTCCCTGTCCCCACACGGTGGCCCCAGCCCCTCCCTGTCCCCTGACACTGTGCCCCCAGCCCCTCCCTGTCCCCTCTACATGTGGCCCCCAGGCCCACCCTGTCCCCCCCACACCATGGCCCCAGCCCCTCCCTGTCCCCACACTGTGGCCCCCAGCCCTTCCCTGTCCCCCCCACACCATGCCCCCAGCCTGTCCCTGTCCCTACACGGTGGCCCCAGCCCGTCCCTGTCCCCACACCGTGGCCCCAGCCCATCCCTGTCCCCCCCACACCATGCCCCCAGCCCGTCCCTGTCCCCACACCACGCCCCCAGCCCTTCCCTGTCCCCCCCACACCATGCCCCCAGCCCGTCCCTGTCCCTACACCGTGGCCCCAGCCCCTCCCTGTCCCCCGACACTGTGCCCCCAGCCCCCCCGTGCCCCCCACACCGTGGCCCCAGCCCCGGCTGCATTTTCCTGCACAGCACTTCGTAATCCTCATGCTCTATTTTATCAATCACTTGCAGGATCCAGGAGGATGGAGGCTTTTGTCTGGCTCACTCATCACTGTTGCCCATACCTAGTTCAGTGCCTGACACCTGGCAGATACACAGAAATACTTGTAATTTTGAAGGAAAGCATATGCACAGCTGATTACACACTGGTCTTAGAACTAGTATATACAACTGGTTAAGTGACCACAACTTTCCCATTGCAGCTATTTTCGTTCACACAGCTTTCCTTTTTCTGAACTATACAATAGTTCATACCATTCAGAAAACATATAATTTCATATTCACTTGCTGTTTAATTCACTTTTAAAATTTTTATTTGGAGGATAATTGCTTTACAATGCTGTGCTGGTCTCTGCCATACAACAACGTCGTCCCCTCCCTCTCGAAGCTCCGGTCCACGCCCCGTCCCATCCCACCCCTCCAGATCACCCCAGAGCAGTGGCTGAGCCCCCGTGTTACACGGCAGCTTCCCACCAGCTGTCTAGTTCACACACGGCCACATGTGTCTCACATGACCCTCTCCTTCCCCTGCTGTGTCCACAGGTCTGCTCTCTTTGTGTCTCTATTCTTGCCCTGCCAACAGGTTCGTCCGTTCAATCAAAATATTTATGACTACCATGTGCAAAGCATTGTGTGCGACACCCAAAAGTGCACGAAAAATCGACATGATTGGACTCTGAAAAAGCATACAATGAATTTGAGGCTGAAGGAGAAAACATAGGAAAGACCTCGGCCTTCACTGATAAAGCCTCAGAGTTTTGACTATTCCTGAGTGACCCGAGCAACCCGACGGGGCCTACGCACACAGTAGCAAGCATCACTGCTGAAGCAGGAGTCTAACCACTTTCCCTGAGAGGTGGGAGTGAACGGGCACCCTGCTACCGCCAGTGTTTCCCCAGCTCCCCTCATTCACGTCACAGAGCAGCGTGCTAATTCTCAACCAACTTCTGATGCCGCGTCTTTTCTTACAACTGTGATGAAAGCTCCGTTTTCGTGTGAGTGACAGATGGCTTTTTTAAGTCACATTTGGTGAAGAAAAAATCAAGAAGTACAGTAGAGCAGGGCTTCCCTGGTGGCTCAGTGGTAAAGAATCTGTCTGCAGTGCAGGAGACCTGGGTTCAATCCCTGGGCCGGGAAGATCCTCTGGAGAAGGGAACTGCTACCTACTCCAGTATTCTTGCCTGGAAAATCCCATGGACAGAGCAGCCTGGCGAGCTTCAGTCCATGGGGTCGCAAAGAATGAGACACGACTGAGCGAATAAACAACATAACAGAGCGTGGTTTCGTTGGCATACATTAGAAATTCGGTTTCCAAGCAGATGTGAATTCAGAAGTGGCTGGGAGTTACGAGGTAAACAACCCCACCGATGTCATAGCTGTATGGACACAAGCCCACAAAAGTGCAGCTGTTCACGAAGGCTGCTCCAGCGGGCGCTCCAGTCTGTGCTGTCCGCGATGGAGACACTCTAGGTCTACACTGTCCATACGGCAGCCACTACTCACAAGTGGCTACTGAACCGTTGAAATAGAGCTGAGAAACAACATAAATTGTATTTAATTCATTTAAACTTAAGTTGGGCTTCTCTTGGAACTTCCCTCATACCTCAGCCAGTAAAGAATCTGCCTGCAATGTGGGAGACCAGGGTTCGATCCCTGGGTTAGGAAGAGCCCCTGAAGGGGGGCATGGCAACCCACTCCAGTACTCTTGCCGGGAGAATCCAATGGACAGAGGTGCCTGGTGGGCTACAGCTCATGGGGTCACAAAGAGTTGGACATGACTGAGTGACTAAGTGCAGACTTAAGTAGCCACTTTTTGTCTATTAGCTATCATATCAGAAAGTGTAGCTGCGGACAATGCAAATATTTTTCAAGAGACAGGGACAGCCTAGGTGGAAACTGAAAGGGATTTCATTTGCAGTGAAAGACATGAGCACTTATTCATCGTGCGTGTGTGTGTATGAGAGACAGAGAGAGGAATGATGAGCTCTGTACGTCAAGAAGGGTGCTCCTCTGCATGGTGATGATAGAAGAAGCGATGGCATGAGGGGCACCCACAGCCATGTCAGCACCTGGTTTCAAGGTGGGGAGGCCTATAGTGAAGGGTCGCTGGATAGAGGAGGAGCTCAACACAAACCAAACTGTCTTGGAAGAAAAAGCTTCTGTCAACAGACTCATTCAAGGAGAGGCCACTGCAAAACTGAAGATGATCACGGACCAAACCACTCTTCTTCCCTGTGGCAGGTTTCAGGATCCAGAATGACCTGTTTGACCACTGTACCAACCTTGGGCATAACAGGGTCAGAGTAGGAAGCTCTTATCTGTATGATGACAGTGCAATAAAAACTGTCATCTCATACAGAACTGTGGTTTGTATTCATTTAACAAATGTTTTATGGCTTTAGCCTTCCATTTATAATCACTAAAGGTCGGAAGTGGTCTCTTAGGCTTTTCGGTTACACTTTACCTAATAACATAGTTGTAACTGTACTTTTGGATTTGAGGATGTATCAAAGTCAAGGGTTTGCCAGGTGTACAAAAATGAGAGGAATGCAAATAAGGCAGAAAACAAAAAGTGTTAAATGAATACCAAGGAAACGACAGCTCATTCCAGTTGGAGGACAGGTGACAAGGGAACCCTCAACATGTTAATGTGACACGTGATGGCCAACAGAAAGCAAAGGGCACCCTTCCCCGTTACCTGGTCACCTGGCAGAGTCTGTACAGTACTCAATGATCTAAAAGGGGCATCCCTTGATTTCTAAAGAATGAACTCAAAAAGGAAGAAAATACTATGAACTTGGTAAACTTTTCTTCACTGGGCTCCAAATATCCATGATGAATTAAGCCTTATTTATAGTCTTTTGCACGTCAAGGCTGTATATTATCACCCTGCTTATTTAACTTATATGCAGAGTACATCATGAGAAACGCTGGACTGGAAGAAACACAAGCTGGAGTCAAGATTGCCGGGAGAAATATCAATAACCTCATATATGCAGATGACACCACCCTTATGGCAGAAAGTGAAGAGGAACTAAAAAGCCTCCTTATGAAAGTGAAAGTGGAGGGTGAAAAAGTTGGCTTAAAGCTCAATATTCAGAAAACTAAGATCATGGCATCTGGTCCCATCACTTCATGGCAAATAGATGGGGAAACAGTGGAAACAGTGTCAGACTTTATTTTTTGGGGCTCCAAAATCACTGCAGATGGTGACTGCAGCCATGAAATTAAAAGACGCTTACTCCTTGGAAGGAAAGTTATGACCAACCTAGATAGCATATTCAAAAGCAGAGACATTACTTTGCCAACAAAGGTCCGTCTAGTCAAGGCTATGGTTTTTTCCAGTGGTCATGTATGGATGTGAGAGTTGGACTGTGAAGAAGGCTGAGCACCAAAGAATTGATGCTTTTGAACTGTGGTGTTGGAGAAGACTCTTGAGAGTCCCTTGGACTGCAAGGAGATCCAACCAGTCCATTCTGAAGGAGATCAGCCCTGGGATTTCTTTGGAAGGAATGATGCTAAAGCTGAAACTCCAGTACTTTGGCCACCTGATTTGAAGAGTTGACTCATTGGAAAAGACTCTGATGCTGGGAGGGATTGGGGGCAGGAGGAGAAGGGGACGACAGAGGATGAGATGGCTGGATGGCATCACTGACTCGATGGACGTGAGTCTGAGTGAACTCCAGGAGTTGGTGATGGACAGGGAGGCCTGGCGTGCTGCGATTCATGGGGTCACAAAGAGTCGGACACGACTGAGCGACTGAACTGAACTGAACAGAAACAAGCTCAGATTCTCACTTCATTTTTTTTTTAATTGAAATATAGTTGATTTGCAATGTCGCGCTACTTTAGAGTCTCACTTCACCTTTAATTAACAGTGCCACTCCAGTGTTTTCAGGTAAACACCACTGATTACCCACTGTGAAAAACCCACACACTTAAACCAGATGACCAGCATGTCACCCTTCACTTACAAAGCCAGACCAGCCATGATCCCATGCACCCTACCTCCTTCCAAATACTCCCACTGGTAAGAATTTGTTTTGATCTGAAAAAAGTGCTCAGTGCAGGTGGAGCTCAAGTGTTCGTGGGACTACTTCTCTTAGGAGAGATAGCAAGGCTATCAGGGTTACCTCCACACTGACAGAAACTACACAACCAGCTTCATTCACAACCAAAGTTCCAAGAATCTCACCAAGAAGACACGTGGCCTGGTTAAAGGTGAGGAACTCCATGGCTTATTCCAAGTATGTGATCAGTCATGTGTGCTTTGCCCACAGGCTGTAGCACACTGTAGCCTATCAGGCTCCTCTCTCCATGGGATTTCCCAGGCAAGAATACTGGAGTGGGTAACCATTTCCTTCCTTCCTTACCCAGGCATTGAACCCATATCTCCTATGTCTCCTGCATTGGCAGGTGGGTTCTTTACCTACTGAGCCATCAGGGAACCCACCTTCCTCGGCCTCACCAACTAAGGAAGGTTACAAAGACAGACCTGCTTCTATCTCAGGGCTCCGTCTGGCTATGAGGTTTTCCCAGTAAAAAAAAAAACCCCACAAGGTATGTAGACTCACACTGCAGTACCAGTTGGGTCAAAGTCATTGCCTTTGAGGACTTGCTTATCTGAGAACAAACAAACACAACAGCAGCAAAACCCTTTCCATGTAAATGTAATGTTATGTGGATCCAAAGTCCACCAGTTCTGGAGTTTTAAACAAGACCTTTCAATCCAAACACTTAACACTGCCAGAAAAGATGGCACAAACAGACCATCTATAAACAATGACTAGGCAAAAAAAAAAAATTTATTTAAAGAGATTATCTGTTATCTTCAATAGTTAAGCCAAAAATGAAAACAATCATTTGGAGTGCAATCAATTTATATAGGATTTAGAAAAAAAATAACAAGATAGCTGAATGTTCCCTATCATTTCTAGATGTTGTTTTTCTGAGAGGGCAGAGGGTGATGGCCTTCAAGCCGGTGGGACCCTCAGACCTCTGTGCGGCTCTGCTCCCTGGGGACTGGGGCCTGTGCAGCTTCTCACTGCAAAGCCCCAGGCCAGAGGCTCACAGGCATCATTTGAATTCAGTCAGTTCAGTTCAGTCACTCAGTCATGTCTGACTCTTTGCAACCCCATGAACTGCAGCACGCCAAGCCTCAAACCCATATCCATCAAGTCGGTGATACCATCCAACCATCTCATCCTCTGTCGTCCCCTTCTCCTCCGGCCCTCAATCTTTCCCAGCATCAGGGGCTTTTCAAATGAGTCAGCTGTTCACATTAGGTGGCCAAAGTATTGGAGTTTCCGCTTCAGCATCAGTCCTTCCAATGAATATTCAGGACTGATCTCCTTTAGGATGGACTGGTTGGATCTCCTTGCTGTCCAAAGGACTCTCAAAAGTCTTCTCCAACACCACAGTTCAAAAGCTTCAATTCTTCAGTGCTCAGCTTTCTTTATGGTCCAACTGTCACATCCATACATGACTACTGGAAAAACCATAGCCTTGACTAGACAGACCTTTGTTAGCAAAATAATGTCTCTGCTTTTTAATATGCTGTCTAGGCTGGTCATAGCTTTTCTTCCAAGGAGTAATTCTCCTCATTTCACTCTGAAGATGAGAGATGAAATGTAATACAAACCCATCTTTGCATTCACCCGGCTGGCTTATGAGACGTGCCTGCTCACTCAAATATCTGCCAAGCGCCATGCCAGGCTCCGTCGTTTCCAAGGCGGGTAAGTCACGGCCCCTCCCCTCAAGGAGTCACACCGCAGTGACGTGCAGACAGGGAGAGCTAAACACTGTAAGCGCCAGGTGCCGAGCCAGGACACAGGGAGGGAGGGCTGAGCGCTCCTAGACCTGAGGCGAGAAGCGGGGGGCTTCTGCACTCTGGAGTGGAAGGTTCTCTGGTGGTTTGCGAGGGGAAATGGGTGGGGGATGGTCCATGCAAAGAAAACAGAGAACACAAAGGCCCAGAGAGAGACACAGCAGCACTTGGAGGAACTGCAGGTACTGTAAGTAACTGGATTCTGAATAAAGACACCCTGTGTGACAACCTTCTCATTTGTTTTTGTTATTGGATGGGGGGGGGGGTGCGGGGTGCAGGCAATTAGAAAGGAACTCAAGCACGTCACCTCCCAATCACTTTATAAGTAACACTGCCAAGTCCCTCGTCAAAACGTTAAGTCAGACCCTCCCGCGGTCCCCTGTTCGTCCACAAGCCCCGGCACTGTGGCTGTGGTTTGGTCTTCAGCTGTCTCAGCCCCTAAGCCCCGGCAGGCAGTACATGCTATGGAAGGACGCCTGGGCTGGAAGCAGAGGAAGCTGGATTCAAGGTCCAGCCCTGCCAAGTCTTGGTACAGCGACCCAGGAAAGTACCAGCTCTTCCTGAGCTGCCTTTTCTCTATCGCAAAATGCCTCTCCCACTTAAACTTCAGAGATTAAATCACGTAACCAGCAGAATGCCTGGAGTGTAACAGGCATTCACCACACCAGTCAATGCTGCCAGAAAGAGCCTCGCACAGACCTCACACAGGACCCAGACCCTGCAAACTCAAGTCCAACAACAAACCCCAAACCCCAAAAGACCCCTTCTTTCCATCCTGCCCTTCAAGAGATTTCCGCGGAATAATTAACTGACTTGATCCTACTGAGCCACAGAACCAATGACAAGAGTTCACAGAAACAACATATTGCAAGGACACAGAACACTTCCTGCCTGAAACAATTCTTAAAGGTCAGCAGGGTGAG
Organism: Bos indicus x Bos taurus; assembly: GCF_003369695.1. Taxonomy (NCBI): domain Eukaryota; kingdom Metazoa; phylum Chordata; class Mammalia; order Artiodactyla; family Bovidae; genus Bos; species Bos indicus x Bos taurus. The sequence goes on along the minus strand of NC_040099.1, from coordinate 4,355,510 downwards.
GAGAGATAAGCAATGCAGCTGTGAGCTGCAAATATAATGCTATTAGTTTCTCTCCTCGAAAAAATGAAAAGAAAGCAAAATCATTCATGGTTACTTTTAGCGTTGAGACAGGAAATGTGTGGCTCCAAATTTACCATGAATCAGAGGTAACTTGGCATCACTTGACATCGGTCAGTGTGCCTGGACCGATATTTTTAATTCTACCATCACTAAACATGTCTCAGTAGGAAATATAAGTGAGTTCACTGGAGGGAGACACAGCAACTCCTTTGGCCCCTGAAGGGAACGTTGAGGTCCTGATCTTGGACTAGAGGATGGGGCAGGGGCACGTCTGCCTCTGAGAGACAAGAGCAGGGGACACTGAGACATGGAGAGGGGCTGGAACACATACCACATGCCGCGTGAGCTGACTCAACCCAGTGTTCCCCGTAAGAACAAGCAAAGCCACTGAGGCTGAGAGCCCAGCGGCAGATGGGTCACGATCTAGAAGGGGCCGTTCCTCTGTTTCCTCTGGGATCCACCTGGACTTGGAACGGCCAGAAGATGAGAGGACAGGACAGGCGACGGCTGAGACCCAAGGTGGACAGAGAAGGGGCCTGAGGGCGGAACCAGTCCTCCTCAACACCAGATCCTCAGGCTGGTCTTTCCTTTTACAGCTAGCATAAAAAAAATTTTTTTTTAAATGGCTACAGCAGGCAACTAGAGGTAAGAGAGAAATAAAACAAGCTGTCAGGAAATTATCCAAGCTAGAGCAACAGCCATTCCACATTGATTTTCTAATATTTTGCACTTATAAACTTCTACTTATTCATTCAATAAATATTTATTGTGCCAGCATTGTTCCAGTTGCTAGGATATAACCAGGGAATAAAGCAGAAAGAAACTCCTGTACTCACAAGTATACATTCCAGAGGAGGGCGACAGATAAGCCACAAACATGATAGGTAAATTATACAACATGTTAGAAGGTGATAGGGAAAAAGAGAAACCAGAGCAGGGTGGTGGGGTCAGGAACACAGGGGGCTGGGGAGATGGCCAGTGGGAAACAGAGGTCAGGAGAGGCCTCTTGGAGCTGGTGAAGGAGGAAGCCTGCTGGGATCTGGGGGATAACTTTCCATATGGGGGGAGGGGTCCTGACAAGTTCACAGAAGAGCAAGGGCATCAGCATGTGTGATGCAGGATGCGCCGGCAGCCAGAGGAGACACCAGAGACAGAAACAGGTGCAACTGGGTGCCAAGCGACGCAGGGCCTTGGAGATGCCTTGGTGGTGGTGGTGTATTCACTCAGTCGTGTCTGACTCTTCGCAACTCCATGAACTGCAGCCCACCAGGCTCCTCTGTGCATGGGATTTCCCAGACAAGAATCCTGGAGCGGGTTGCCATTTCCTTCTCCAGGGGACCCTCCCAACCCAGGGATCAAACCCGCATCCCTTGTGTCTCCTGCATCAGCAGGTGGATTCTATAGCACTGAGCCACTGGTTGCTTTGTTCCCTTTTTATTGCTGAGTGGTATTCCCTCCATGCATCAACCAGTCTAACCAGGAACCCACCAAGGAACATGTGAGCTATTTCCAGTTTGGGGTATTCCCTCCACAATCTACCAGTCTAATCAGGAACCCAATGAGGAACATGTGAGCTGTTTCCAGTTTGGGGCTTTACAAGTAAAGCTGCCAGCCCAACAGCCATTCTGTATCTACTGTCTGACATTGTTTATACTTATCGACTTTTAATTATTCATTCAATTAATCAGTGTCAACTCCTCTTTCTGGGCCAGCATTGTTCTAGTTGCTGGGATCTGCATATAGGCTTTTATGTGGATGTAAGTTTTCCTTTCTCTAGGACTAATGTCAAGGAGGCCTACTGCTGGGTCGCATAGTAAGTCTACATTTAGCATAGATTTTAAAATGTGTACACTGATTCCAATGTGTCTGTACCACTCTGTATTCTCACTAGCAATGCAAGACCAGTTTAGGATTTCCACGTCCTCACCGGCATCTGGGTTACCTGGAGTTTTTTTGTTTACTGTAGCCAATCTAACAGGTATGTTGTAGTAGCTGTGGTTTTAATTTGCATTTCCCTAACAGCCACTGACGGAGAAGGCAATGGCACTCCACTCCAGTACTCTTGCCTGGAAAATCCCATGGACAAAGGAGCCTGGTAGGCTGCAGTCCATGGGGTCGCTAAGAGTTGGACATGACTGAGCGACTTCACTTTCACTTTTCACTTTCATGCATTGGAGAAGGAAATGGCAACCCACTCCAGTGTTCTTGCCTGGAGAATCCCAGGGACGGCAGAGCCTTGTGGGCAGCTGCCTATGGGGTCGCACAGAGTCGGACATGACTGAAGCGACTTAGCAGCAGCAGCAGCAACAGCTAGTGATGTTGGACATCTTTTCACGTTGACATTTGCCATTCATATGTCCTCTTGGAGGAAATGTCTGTTCAAGTCTTTTTCACCATTCTTCTATTTGGATTATTTGTTTCCTTATTGTTGAGGTTAGAAAATTCTTTATATATTCTAAATATATCTTCTGTCAGATATGAGATTAGAAAAAGATTTCTCCTGGTCAATGCCTCTGTCATTTCATTCTCTTAACAGCGTCTTTTAAAGAACAGAAGTTTTTCATTTTTATGAAGTCAAATTTATCCACTTTTTCTTTTATGGATCATGCTTTCCCTGTTATGTCTAAGAACTCTTTGCCTAATCGTAAGTCTCTTGAAAGTTTTAAAAATTTTATACTTAGATCTATGATCTACCTGGGGTTAATTTTTGTACAAAGTGTGATGTTTGGGTCAAGATTTATATTCTTGACTACTGATGTCCAATTGTTCCAGCACCGTTTGTTAAAAAGGCTGTCCTTCCTGCATCAGATTGCTTTTGCATTTCCGTCAAAAGTCAAAAGCATCCGTGTGCATCTATTTCTGGTTTCTCTACTCTGTTCCACTGATCTGTGTACATGTCTCTCTGGCCAGCACCACACTTTTTTGATTATTGCAGCTATATCCAAAGTTGTAAACTGAGTGGTGTAATTAGCCCCTGAAGATGTTTAAACAGGAAAGGGACATGATCTGACGTCTTTAAATAGCACTCGACTATAAGACAGTAAAAGTCAGGGGCGAAGGCCGCCAAGCGGGAGGTGATGGTGCTCAGAGCAGGGAGACAGCACAGGGGAGAAGACAGACCAGTCAGATCTGACTTCATTGTAAAAGCTGAGCACACAGGAGTTCTGGGGAAAGTGCGGGTGTGAGAGAGACAAAAGGATCAGACAGGACGCAAACAGATGGGCCTGTCATCACTGAGATGGGGAAGGTGCCAGTGGAGCACACCGTGAGAGGAAAGGTCAGCTCGGTCTTTAACACGCTGGGTCTGAGAAGCGTGTCAGAGATCCGAGAGCAGACATGAAGGGGGTTTCGGATGCAAGAATCCAGAGTGTAGGAGGGAGGGAGGTCTCTGTAACCTAGAGGTAGAAATCCAGGAGCTGTCAGCACAGCTGAAGTTGTGACCCTGGCTGAGTCAGCAGAGCCAAAGTGGAAAACACAGAGCCCGGGACTCTCTGACACTGCAGGCTGAGGCAGGAAATCCCTGTGTCAGGAAGAGACACTGGGCGGCGACCTGCAGTGTGTGATGAAGGAGGGCGCACCAGGCAGAGGGAAGCCGCACGAAGTCTCTGGGCAGAAACAAACCCCGCTTGTTAGGGACACAGAAAGGCATGGAGGGCGAGGTGGTGGTAATGCAACAGCTGAGGTTCCTGCACCAGGAGAGGGGCGGCACCTTATTCTACATGCACTGGGAAGAGAAACGACAGTCTGTTTCCAGAAAATGAAGCTCTTTACGTCCTTCCAGAAATTATATCCTTTCATATAATAACAACCTAATAATTATCTGAACTGAAAACTCATAAAGCAACAACCAATGTGATGAAAGTGAAAGTGTGAAAATGTTAGTCACCCAGTCATGTCTGACTCTTTGTGACCGTATGGACTGTAGCTCGCTAGGCTCCTCTGTCCACGGAATTCTGCAGGCAAGAATACTGGAGTAGGCGGCCAGTCCCTTCTCCAGGGGATCTTCCTGACCCAGGGATTGAAACTGGGTCTCCCGCATTGCAGGCAGATTCTTTACTGACTGAGCCATGAGGGTTGCAGGACACGTGCTCTGAAGGGGAAGACAGTCTAAGAACTAGAGTCATAAGAAAGGAGGATGAAGACAGGAAATGGCATGAAGGAAGGAGGGAGAGGCCTGCCCGAGGCGCCCAGGAGCCACGTGTGTGGGGGGGAGGCGCTGGCAGTCAAGGAAACACGGTGCCACCCAGAGCACAGAGGATCAGCAAGCGGGTGGGAGGGGCGGGCAGGGTGTCCACTGAACCCACAGAAGGGCTTTATCAGAGCAGAAGCCGCATCCAATTTCCATGCAGGACAAGCCCTTCCAGGCCAGTTATTTAAGAGGGCGTCCAGAGAACAACAATAACCCTCTGCACCCGAGCCCAGCAATCTCCTTCCTGACTGAAATAATACGGCTTCTTAAGATCATCCTGAAGTCATCTGTGTGAGGAACAAATCCTAACACGAGGAGTCATCCTTGAAGACTCCCCCAGAATCTACTAAAAAACTCCCCTGAGGAAACCTGGAATGGCTGGTTTCGCCACCTTCTAGAAGGCGACACTGTAAAATGACAGCAGGGGTGGAGAGAAAAGCACATTTTTGCATTTTGCCTTACAAAGGTTTTCTTTTTATTCTTTCACGACTTTCCTTCACTTTCTCCCTGCTTCCTACGGAGAACGCCAGGATGGCGGTTGCTGCAGAGGAAATCTCAAGCAAATAACAGCGACTGTGTACCACCTGGATGGCTCTTTTCCTTTAAAGCTGTACTAGTTACCTTAGTCCTCACACCCTAATCACAGAATTAGCAAAATCCCTGAGTCCTAGTCCCAGATTTAAACCCTGGCTGGATCGTCACTGGTGGAATGTCTTGAGCAGGTTACTGAACATTCCAAGCCACCTTTTTCTATCCTTTAAAAAGGTGAATACCACGACCACCACCACCACCAACCTGCTTTAAAAAGGTGAATGCCACGACCACCGCCACCACCAACCTGAAAAGATGGTTTCGAGGAGTAAAAGTATCAGTGTGAAGGAGGGTTGTACACACAAAGAGCATTTAGAGTTCTATCAAGCACACACTGAGGGTTGTACACACAAAGAGCATTTAGAGTTCTATCAAGCACACACTGAGGGTCAGCCAACGTTCGCAAAGTTTCCATTCCGTCACTGTTAACCCACTGAGGACTTCCACCAGGGGAAGGCGTGTGACTAGCATGACTTAACGCTTTCTGAGAGCAGGCTGGATCTGTTTGGTGTCCTGGCCAGTTTGTGACAGAGTTGCATGAAGCTCAGTCAACAGCCTGCCCATGGTTAGCAAGAGCAGGCCCTCGAAGAAGCAGGTAGACGCTGGACAGGCCAGGGCCTTCACCACAGAAGGGCCGCAGGTTGCTGGCCTGCACGCCAGGCACAGGGACGCCTGACACCTTAGGCGGTTAGGCCGCCCACTCCCTGAACCACGCAGCTTCCAGATCCTCCCAGCATCAGCACAGGCCACCTGCTCCCTGCCCAGCACAGACTGAGCCCCACCTATCCAAATCACCCTCCTGGTCCCAGCTCACAACTCTGTGCAAGACACAAGCAGCTCTCAAATAAACACAGGGAAGCAAATGTTTCCAAGAAAACCAACTTCAAAACTGTGGCTTTGAGCCGCTGCTTCTTAAATCCTGAGCTAGTCTGCTGTTACCTCAGGCCAATACTTTGCTCCAATACTTTGGCCACCTGATGTGAAGAGCTGACTCACTGAAAAAGACCCTGGTGCTGGGAAAGACTGAGGCACAAGGAAAAGGGGGTGACAGAGGATGAGATGGTTAGATGGCATCACTGATTCAATGGACATGAGTTTGAGCAAGCTCTGGGAGATGGTAAATAACAGGGAAGGTTGATGTGCTGCAGTCCACGGGGTCCCTAAGAGTCGGACATGACTGAGTGACTGAACGACATACTTCTAGTGAATATTTGTATTTTGAACCATTTCTATTTACTGGCTAACACTGCAATTTCTGTATATGTGCTGCTGAAGCGAGCACATCATTGTAAATTCTGAGATGTGTTCCTACTAAGTAAATATTGGTCCTACCGCAGAACAAAAAGTAATTATGACACTTATTTCATAAGAAAACTTTAAGTGAAATATTAACATACTTTTCCAAGTGTTTTCACACACATTCTTCTTCCAGTGTTCACAAATCTGAAGTATAGGCAGGTGCAGGATATTCCCCACGGAGGAATGAAGAAAATGATTTAAAGTATTTACCTGCCTTGCCTGAGGTCACCTCAAAAATAATACTAGGACTAGATCTGGCTTTCCTCACCCCCAACCCCCCACAATACATTCCCATGAATGTCTAATGCGACAAGGGCTGTTCTGACTCCGTGATAATAACTGGTACTTACTGGCTGTCTTCTGTGGCTTTCGAGGACTTTTAATAGATATCTGTACTAAGTAGAAATGACCATTATTTATTCTTTGACTTATCTAAACTGGCTGGCATAATCTGTTCTCCCTTAGTCAGAACTATCCATCTTAAAGATAAACAAAAACCAGAAGTCTACAATGTTAAATGTTTGATTTTTTTCTTTTTACTGTTTCAAAACAAAGTAGCCTCACAAGCACTCTTGGGCCCTCTTCTCAAAAGCACCAGAAAGTTCCACAGACACAAGCAGGAACTATACAGGAGGCCCTGCCCTCAGGCTCACAACACCATGTGAGCTGAGGCGCTGATGCCCGTTTACCAAGAAGCCTACGCTACCTTTACCACCAGGGCTCCCTTTTTATTTTCCGCCTAAGGATTTCACATTTTCTGAGTTCTACTTACTAAACTACACATGTTGAATAATAATAACCTTTCTGTTTCATACTCAAAGACATAGTTGCAACTGTAGCGTTTTAATAGTATAAGATTCAGAGTATTATCAAACTTCCTTGAAGAAAGGCAAAGGCATTTCGGATTTTAGTACTAAATATGACAGTCCTACCAAGGGTAAAGATGTAGGGTCTTTTGTGTTTTTCAAAATTAAAGACACTGAGTTGTAAGCACCCATACCCACACTCTGTTCCTGGACCCCCCAGGCCTGGAACCATTTGCCTCTGCAAAGTGGGTAGCCATATTCGAGGAAAAATCACAGAAAGTAAGTCCCTAAAACAAAAACTGCTATAAAGTACACTGCCTAAGACTCCAAAAGCAGAAGTGAGTCAGGGCCGATAGCTCCGTGAGGCAGAAAGCTGTGAAAGGACATCTAAGGAGCAGAAACAGAGCACCAGAGCCCCAAGCTCACCAGAAAACATTCTGTAGAAATGTTTCCATTTTGATCATATAAAGGAAGGGGGGCAACTTGACACTAAGTATTATGCTTCTTAATATTTTTCAAGATGCTTGTTTTACAAATGAAACATGTAATGACTTGAACTGAAAGCAATATTACTGCCATCTATTAAGTCATACTTTCTTCTCCTACAGTACTAGTAAAACCTGGATAAATGCTATTGCCTCAGCTGCAGAAAGGGGAAAGCAAATCATTTCTCTCCCTGGCCCCAAAGTTCTATAATCATTAACCTTGCTAACAACACAATCAGAAATGACAAGACTCAACTTCACAAATATGAATTCAAAAACTAGAAATCAGAATTGAAAAAACACAAACCACCTTTTTCGAAATACGTGGGCAATGAGGCTCACAATGTGGTAGCCAGTGTCAGATAGTAACTGAACACCTGTTGCTATTCAGATTGCCAGCAAACGCGAGCCAGTCTTCCCTCTCAGGTGTCTCCTCTTCTCTGGAAAACAAAACAGCTTTATAAGACTATTATTCCTGGAGATGGAGCTCAATGCACAACTTAGAAGCTTCACTGGTATTCTTGACCAGACGGTAAAACTTTCGTAACACTCTCTTGTTTCAATTCAGCATCATGTGCCAAATTTACACCTTCACCTACAATCTCATATTCTCACTCAGCTACGTATGGTGCTACAGAAGCCATGCCCGTCCGTGACTTGCGCAGGTACAGGGGTTTGCATTCACTGTGCAGACCACACGCTTGCTGTCGTGCTGTTTGTTTAGCCAGCATTATTTTAATTCTTATCTTAACCCTTAGAAATTGGTACCATTGTCATCCTGCTGTTTTACATTAAATAAGGCACATGAGGGACAGAGAGCACAGGCACAGACTAGGACTCCCTTCCACGCATCGCAGTACATACTTTCTCAACTGGAATGCACACGTGCCTATAAAGCTATGATATATAAGGAGATCTAGCCCATAAAGACTGAAAGTCCATTTTAGCGGTAGGAAGGCAAAAAACAAAAAACAAACTTCTTTCATATTTGGGTAAATTACGGAGAGCAAAATATTCTTTGATGGAGCTAAGTGGTAAAGAATCCGCCTGTCAGAGCAGGAGACGCGAGATACAGTTTTAATCCCTGGATTGAGAAGATCCCCTGGAGGAGGAAATGGCAACCCACTCCAGTATTCTTGCCTGGACAATTCCATGGACAGAGGAGCCTGGCGGGCTATGGTCCATGGGGTCACAAAAGAGTTGGACGGAGAGACTTAGCAACTGAACACACACACAGAGAATATTCTTTAGTTAGCATGCAAAACTTTGATGAATTTCTGGAGTTTTAAATGACAAAGAAAGGGAGCAGAGCAAGCAGGGAGAAACAGATCTTCCGGGCTCTTTGTTTCAGAAGAAGGGATGGAATTAAACAGCACTGGAATAATAAAGTGATGGAACAGGAGGAATCTAGAAGAAGTGAAACACCATCAGGGCACCCTGCAGGTCTCTGAATGAGATGTGTGTTTAAGATGCAGGAAGTCACGGGGAATCTTAGGATGGCTGTGCTAGGGGGCAGGAAGCCAGAGACTGACACGGCATTAATCAGAGATGGATACAGAAGGGAAACCAGTGGTAACAGCAAATAGAACGGCTGGCCCCTCCAAGGTTCTGGGAAGGCCGGCCTGCCGATGACCAGCTCGAGCGGGCTGGCGAGCCTCTCTCCTCGCTGCATGCCTTCACCCTTCTGAGAGCTCCCACTGCACAGCCACTGTCCTGGTTCTTACCTTAACCCAGACCAGGTCTGGGAGCCCATCTGTTACCGCTGACATTAGGCCCCACTCACCAGAGCCCAAGCCTGACACCTCACACAGCCACTCTGGGTCCACTCCCCATCACTGAACTAGACTCTGGCTGATGGAGCACAGCTTTCTGTGCTTAAATCCCCGCCCATTGCATTGTTTACTGTGTTATTCCTGCTTCCTCAAACGGAAGCTTTTGAGAATAGAAATGGTATCTCTTTCCTCTCAGGTTCCACAGTCTCCATGATAAGAACTCAGCAGATTCTGGACCACTGATCAAAAGGAACAGTGTTAGTACCAGAGGGTAGTGGTATTCCAAACTCAAGTCAAGGTAGGCTAATTTTTTTTTTAATTGGAGGATAACTGCTTTTTGATGTTGTGTTGGTTTCTGCCGCACAGTGACGTGAATCAGTCATAGTATACATATGTCCCCTCCCTGTTGAACCTCCCTACCACCTCCCACCTCATCCTCTAGGTTATCACAGAGCACAGGTTTGAGCTTCCTGTGTCAAAGAGCAAATGCCCACTGGCCATCTACTTTACATATGGTGATGTGCATGTTTCAAGCCTCTCTCTCAGCCTGTCCCGCTCTTTCCCATTCCCGAGAGCCCACAAGTCTGGTGTCTGTCTGTGTCTCCATTCCTTCCCTGCAAACAGGTTCACCAATACCACTTTCAAGATTCCATATATACATATATATATATATGCATTAATATACAGTGTTTGTTTTTCTGACTTACTTTGCTCTGTATAACAGGCTCTAGGTTCATCCACCTCACTAGAACTGACTAAAATGCGTTATAGGTAGGTAATACTCTCTGAAAGAGCACTTTACCAAGTAGCAATTAAGAAAAGTTTGGTATACATGAAATGCTAAAAATTTGTTTTTATTTATCTCACTACAAACAGTAGTTTTGAGTTACCTAGCTACAAGTATTAGTTATCAAATATTAGTGATAAATGTGATTCATCACATTTTTTTTCTTGAGAGATGTTCTCCCCAAGCTCCTTTTAAAGAGGGTCTTAAAAACTGAGTGAGAAACAGAATCTGCTGTCAGCTGATTCACCCACTGAACAGCTGGTCTGCATCTCTTCCGGTTTTGTTTAAAAACTTTGTGCAATTCCTTTTCTGCCTCATAAGAATGAAATATAAGAGTAAATGGTTTATAGTACAGTTTAATAATCTCTTATCTTCTGAGAAATGTTCCATAAAAAAAGTCATGCAAGATATACCTTAGGGCAGTGATTCTTGACTGGGAGTGACTTTGTTATCCCCAAGGGAACATTTGACAAGAGTTGGAGACATTTTTGGTTGTCTTGCGGAAGGGGGTGAGGGGGTGGAGATGATACTGACATCTGGTGAGCGAGACAGTAATGAACACGACAGACCCCACAAAAAAGAAAAAATGTCAAATGCTTCATCAAATAAAATATCCTGGTGGCTCAGACGGTAAAGAGTCTGCCTGCCGTTCGGGAGACCCGGGTTCAATCCCTGTGTCAGGAAGATTCCCTGGAGAAGGAAATGGCAACCCACTCCAGTACTCTTGCCTGGAAAATTCCATAGATGGAGAGCCTGGCGGGCTATGGTCCATGGGGTCGCAAAGAGTCGGACACAACTGAGCGACTTCACTTTCACTTTTTCACTTGATAAATACTATTTTTTTATAGACACCAATAAAGTATGTACACATTGGATTTTAAAATCCCACAATTATACATACCCTGGGAATGGGGATGGAACAGTTTTAAGTAGACATCTGGCATCAATTAGGCCTGATGTTATGATACAAGATTGTTCAAGAAATTCTAATAGCAAATAAGCTCTGTCGCTCAGCAGAAGGGATAGGACAGATCTGACCCTCTGCTATAAACCACTCTTGACCACATCAAGACACTATTTTACCTTCTGGTACATCACCTGGTAACAATTTAACAGTAAAATATGTTACTAATAAACAACTTCAACCTTTAAAAAAATTAAGCATTCTCTGCAAAACAAATGTCTTTTGATACAAATTGTGATCCAGCTCAGATCAGGCCTCTATCTTCATTTTTCTCACAAACTATGTAAAGAATTCCCATCACTAAACATTCCCATTTATTGTCTGGGGGAATGAAGGAGAGTGTTACATGTTGACAGAAAACAACAAAATTCTGTAAAGCAATTATCCTTCAATTAAAAATAAATTTAAAAAAGAGGGAGGGGATGTATGTATACATATAGCTGATTCACTTGGTTGTACAGCAGAGACTAACACAACATTGAAAAGCAATTATACTCCAATAAAAAATTGTTTAAAAAAAATTTTATGACTGAACCCCGCCCTCACACACACACACACACACACACACACACACAAAGTAGCAAACAAAAACCCCTTAGAATTTATTGCAAAAAAGTATAATCAATGCAAAGAATCAAGGCTAAGGATTGCTTTCCTCTAAGTTACCCAGCTACTTTACAATTCCCAAAGCTGCCTAAGGGTGAAGTCGCACTGGCTCTTTTCACTTGTCTGTCCCTCCCCCCTTCCTCACTGCCACTCGCCCCCTCACCCCCGACCCCCAGCCCAGCCGCTCGCAGGAGTCCAGGACTGCGCCTCACTGAAGTCAGCACTGGATACCTTAAATATCACTGGGCGCCTTCTAGGTGAACAGCAGGTGACTGGGCGTGGATGGTGGAGTGGCACCGGCTTCAATTAGGAATCCACTCCAGGAATAATAAGTGGCACGACCCTGGTCCTAGATGAAGACCTGGCCTATGCAAACTCAAGATGAAAAAGACCTTCAAAAGTCCTCCCTGGTTGCGCCCTCAATTCCACGTGCGACTTTGCTCCCCACTAAGTGCGAAGCGCGGCTCTCCCACCTGCCCGCGCAGGGTCCGGGGAAGCTGCTCCCGCCCCATGAGGGCGTGCCGCGGTCTGCCAAACTGGCTCACCTGGCCGCAGCATCTATGCACCTCCGGTCGCCCCCAGGTGTTCGCACACGAAGGTGCAGCCTCCGGGGACAAACACGCGGGCGCACAGACTCAAGGGTACAAACTCGGGGTCCGCTCCCAGGTGTGCACTCAGGCAGCGCGCACACAGAGGGAGGCAGAGACACAGGCGTGTGGATGAGGGGAGTGCTCCCAAGTGTGCAGAGCCCGGTGCTCCCGCGCGGGTGAGCACACTCAGGTGTGCACGAGGAGTCGTGCGCAGATCAATCCTGCCCCGCAAGGTAAGTCTCGGCAGGGAGCCCCCCAAGCCCCGATCGGCATCCTGCCTCCATCAACTCACCTCCTCCAAAAATTTGGTCAAATCGTACACTTTGTAGTGCAGGATCAGCCAGGTGCTCTTGCTGTTGTTGTGCTTCTGGATCTCTTCCAGGGTGTAGTACTTAACGGCTTTGCTGGACTCCTCGGCCATTTCTTAACTCAGCGAGCCTAAGGCCCTAAAGGCAGCAGGAGAGCTGGACGGAGAAGAGCGGGCGTCTCTGCGAACTCGTCCTGGGACATTCCCCGCTGCCCGGCTCGGCTCCGCTCCTGAGGAGGGCTGCCCGCACGGAGGAGGGGAGTGGCCGAAGCACGGCCTCTGATGATTGGCCAGAATTCCTGTCGCTCAAGGGCCCCGCCCCCCGCCCGACGCTCTCCACCAACCCGGCGGGCCCCGCCCAGTGAGCGGGTGTTGATTGGCTGCAGAAGATGCCCCTCACAATCACAGTTTAGGAGAGCACGGGGGGGCGGGGTTTACTCGCGTCTGCGCCGAAGGCGGTGGCCCGGGGTCAGAGCGTCCGGGATCGCGTGGACCAGACCGGGTGACCAGCGCAGAGTCCACCTTGTGCAAGGCAGCGACCCTACATCAAAATCGCCGCTGTTTCCCAATCCGGTCAGACCTGGGCGTTCGTTAATTTGTAACAGAGTCCTTCCGCAGCGAGTGTAGGCGTTCACTGCGAGGCTGAGCGATGCAGAGCAACCTGGTGGACGTGGCCGGACGAGTGTGCTGCCCGGAGCAGGGCTCTGTGACTGCCTGGCCCATCCCCTCCCGCCCCAGAACTAACCCATTCTCTCAAGAGAAAAAAAAGAACAAAACAAAACCCGGAAACTGTTCCAAAAAAGCAAAAGCGGCCTCAAGTGTAGGTTCTGAGGACGTCGGTGGCTCTGAAGTTATTCTTTCTTCACCCCTGACTAGGCGAGTACTTGTATTAGTGTCTTATGTCTTTTCTCACCAGTATATTGTTTAAGGTAAATTCTAAATGATTGATAGCTCTTGGAATAGAGTCTGGAGCAGGGCCTCCCCAGCTGAGCATCCATAGGAAGATTTACAAATGTTCCATTTTTAAAAGGCGGGGGAGAGAATTCCAGCACGTTAAAAAAAAAAAAAGACTATGATTTTTGTTAAGGCCTTTTTCAGCAATGGTATTTACTTCCAAAAAGAACGACACAGTGGATTACACATGTAGGTCATCCTCCAGGAAACAGCACAGTTCTTTCCACTCGCTGCTGCTAGTGTTGGTTTCCTACCCCCTTGCTTACCTCCTCCGTAGGAATGCAAGGCCAAGAAGACAAGTTCCCAAACATTCCAAATACTCTTTATCCATTTCACATGATGGAATGCTTTGGTTTTCAAATACTGCACCAGCCTTGCATCTCTGGAATAAGCCCTACTTGCTTATGATATGTAATTCTTTTTGTTTTTTTCCAATGTGCTTTTTAAAAAAATTACAAAGGAGGCAAAAATATACAATGGAGAAGAGATAGTCTGTTTACAAGTGGTGCTGGGAAAACTGGTCAACCACCTGTAAAAGAATGAAACTAGAACACTTCCTAACACCATAACAAAAATAAACTCAAAATGGATTAAAGATCTAAATGTAAGACCAGAAACTATAAAACTCTTAGAGGAAAACATAGGCAGAACACTCTCTGACATAAATCACAGCAAGATCCTCTGTGATCCACCTCCCAGAATAATGGAAATAAAAACAAAAATAAATAAATGGGACCTAATTAAACTTAAAAGCGTTTGCACAACAAAGGAAACTACAAGCAAGGTGAAAAGGCAGCCTTCAGAGTGGGAGAAAATAATAGCAAACAAAGTAACTGACAAAGAATTAATCTCCAAAATATACAAGCAACTCATGCAGCTCAATACCAGAAAAATAAATGACCCAATCAAAAAATGGGCCAAACAACTAAACAGACATTTCTCCAAAGAAGACATACAGATGGCTAACAAACACATGAAAAGATGCTCAACATCACTCATCATCAGAGTAATGCAAATCAAAACCACAATGAGGTACCATTTCACGCCCATCAGAATGACTGCCATCAAAGAGTCTACAAACAATAAATGCTGGAGAGAGTGTGGAGAAAAGGGAACACTCTTACACTGTTGGTGGAAATGCAAACTAGGACAGCCACTGTGAAGAACAGTGTGGAGATTCCTTAAAAAAAAACAAAAACAAAATAGAACTGCCATATGACCCAGCAATACCACTGCTGGGCATACACATCAAGGAAACCAGAACTGAAAGAGACATATGTACCCCAATGTTCACTGCAGCACTTTACAATAGCTAGGACACAGAAGCAACCTAGGTGTCCATTGGCAGACAAATGGATAAGGAAGTTGTGGCACATATACATAATGGAATATTACTCATCTATAAAAAAGAAGGCATTTGAGTCGGTTCTAATGAGGTGGATGAAACTGGAGCCTATTATACAGAGTGAAGTAAGTCAGAAAGAGAAACAGCAATACAGTATATTAATGCATATATATGGAATTTAGAAAGACAGTAACAATGACCCTATATGGAAGACAGCAAGAGAGACACAGATGTAAAGAACAGACTTTTGGACTATGCAGGAGAAGGCAAAGGTGGCACGATAAGAGAGAATGGTATTGAAACATGTATATTACCATATGTAAAATAGATTACCAGTACAAATTCAATGCATGGTGCAGGGCACCCAAATCCGGTGCTCTGGGACAATCCAGACGGATGGGGTGGAGAGGGTGTGGAGGGGGGTTCAGGATGGTGGGACACATGTACACCCAGGGTTGATTCATGTCGATGTATGGCAAAACCCACCATATATTGTAAGTAAGTAGCCTCCAATTAAAATAAATAATTTAAAATAATAAATTTTTAAAAAGTATAATTTACAGTGTTGTTGGTTTACTGATTTGTTTCCAAGAGCTCACTTCTGCTGCTACTGCTACTGCTGCTGCTGCTGCTGCTAAGTCGCTTCAGTCGTGTCCGACTCTGTGCGACCCCATAGACGGCAGCCCACCAGGCTCCTCCGTCCCTGGGATTCTCCAGGCAAGAACACTGGAGTGGGTCGCCATTTCCTCCTCCAGTGCATGAAAGTGAAAAGTGAAAGTGAAGTCGCTCAGTTGTGTCCGACTCTAGCGACCCCATGGACTGCAGCCTACCAGGCTCCTCCGTCCATGGGATTTTCCAGGCAAGAGTACTGGAGTGGGGTGCCATGGCCTTCTCCAGAGCTCACTTCTGGCGTCTGATTTTCTCCACTGTTTTTCTTTTTTCTTTTTTGGTCACTGATTTCTGCTCCTGATCAAGTCTTTCCTTCTGCTTGCTTTGGGTTTCTTTTTTTTCCTAGTTTCTTGAGGTGAGAGTTTAGATTATTGAATTGGGATTTTTCCTGTTTTGAAATACATGTATGTAGTGTTATAACTGTCCTAAATGCTTTAAAAACAGTAAATCAGGCTATGTATACCATTACCCTAACAGTTCCCAGGTCTGCTGAATCTCCGCATGACTCTGGCAGAGCAGTGTGTCAGTGACAACTGCCTCTATAATCCAATGTCAAGACTGTTTCAGATTTCAGTGCCAGTTCCGAATAACTCCAGAAGTGATTAAAACAAAACTTTGGTGCCAGTGACCTGGATCCTATTCCTGGTTTAGTAACTTACCAGATGCATGACTATGACCTAATCAGTTAACTCTCTAAGCCATTGCTTATAAAATGTTTAGCCAGGGTCTGGCACAAAGAAAGCAATCAACAGATTTTAGCAAATGCTATTATCAAACAAGACTTCCTTACTTTAAAACACTGGTATAAGGAAACATCCTACATGGCAAGTGCTCCGAGGTGATGTGTGTGTACTTCAGTTGTGTCCAACTCTGTGCGACCCATAGACTGCAATTCCCCCAGGTCCTCTGTTCATGGGATTCTCCAGGCAAGAATACTGGAGTGGGATGCCATTTCCATCTCCACCAAGGTGAAGTAAATTTAGGCAAATTTAGAAACAAACCTAAGAAATTAAAAGGAATACAGATATTTACAAACTTCCTGATGTTCCCTCCAGCAAAGACATTTTAATAAACATTTAGAAAACCAACTCTACTCCTGAAGTTCCTCAGGTGAAATATACTGTAGTAGAAGTTCACTCTTCTACTAAGAAGCAAAAATAAGCAAACATCATTACAGTTTTTATTCCTTTTCTACTTCCTCCTGCCACTCATGCACAAGACACACTTCAGCAGCTCTTTACTTCCCATTGACATCATTATATTTGCTAAACCATAGAAAGCAGGTTCCCTTGACAAATGGGCACTCTACAAAGATGGACTCCAATTCAAATTATCTACATGGATAATTTGCATTAAACCTATGTCTTTTAAATACGTTAGCATAGGTTAGCTGTTCCCTTCTAAAAATATCTATTTCTCTAGTATACATGTCCTATGTAGTTGATTTCCAAACAAGTCCTCATCTATTAGCAATAATTTCCAAAGCTTACTAAATTTTTTACATTTTCATTCATTTTAAAATGGACTTGAAGTTGTTTTACCCATGTATATTTATAACACACCAGAATGTCAGCTGACAATCTCTAATCAATTGAATATCAGAGGCAGAAATGAGGAGTAGAGAGCAACAGATATCATCTGATCACAAAGAATACAATGTCATATGTTCACTGCTGAGGAAGGGCAACATTCCTCAGTAAGTTCAGACAAGGCAAGCTGATTATATGTAGGAAATCTTATTATAAATACATTCTTAGGCGTATTTCCTTTATGTATTCCTATATATTTCCTTGTATTTAATATGTCCATCTTTAAGTAGAAGCAGGTAAATAAAAAGATTAAATGTTTGATTGTACATGATTGCAATATTAAATTTATTTTTAAAAATCTTTTTGTCTTCAGCACAAGTAAATAGAACAGAGTAAAATGGTATCAGTTCAGTTCAGTTCAGTCGCTCAGTCGTGCCCGACTCTTTGCGACCCCATGAATCGCAGCACTCCAGGCCTCCCTGTCCATCACCAACTCCCGGAGTTCACTCAGACTCACGTCCATCGAGTCAGTGATGCCATCCAGCCATCTCATCCTCTGTCGTCCCCTTCTCCTCCTGCCCCCAATCCCTCCCAGCATCAGAGTCTTTTCCAATGAGTCAACTCTTCAAATCAGGTGGCCAAAGTACTGGAGTTTCAGCTTTAGCATCATTCCTTCCAAAGAAATCCCAGGGCTGATCTCCTTCAGAATGGACTGGTTGGATCTCCTTGCAGTCCAAGGGACTCTCAAGAGTCTTCTCCAACACGGAAAATTCCAGATATGCTATTTAACTTTGTAGAAATTCAGGGTTCTAGACAATTTTATGAAATACAGCTGATGGTGTTATCATCATCAGGTCCGCCAAGTCAGAAGATTGGGAATCATACAGGTCAGTCTCCTCTTTATCCCTACTACCATTGCCCCAGATTTGCCTTTCATGATTAGCTGCCTATCTGTTTACAGTAACTCCCTTACATGTTCTTCCAGCCTTTAGTCTTGAAATTCTCAGACCCATCTTCCATCAATAATGAACCCCAAATTAAAATCTGATCACATCACTACTTGTCTGTATTAGTATCAGTTGCTCAGTTGTTTCTGACTTTTTGCAATCCCAAGGACTGTTGCTTGCCAGGCTTCTCTGCCCATGGGATTTTTCAGGCAAGAATACTGGAGTGGGTTGCCATTCCCATCTCCAGGGGGATCTTTCCAACCTAGGGATCAAACCTGGGTCTCCTGCATTGCAGGCAGATTCTTTACCATCTGAGACTACTTGTCTAATACCTTCCAATGTCTCCCAATAACTAAAGTTCAAATTCCTTGCTGAGAATTTGAAGATCATCCAAATCATTCAAAATCTGCTTCCTCTCTCTAGCTTCATCCTGTCATTTCCCCCTCAAGCCTCATGGCCTAGCAACAGTGAGCTATTTTAGATCTCCCACATGTAGCATTCTTTCCTCTCTTTCACATCCTTGCTCAAGCCCTGTCCTCTGCCACTTACCTTAAGTTTACCTCTTACCCCTTATTCTCCTTACCTCCTTTATCCTGGCCAAAGACTCAGGACCCTATTTGACTCAGCTTAGAAGGCAATGGCACCCAACTCCAATACTCTTGCCTGGAAAATCCCATGGACAGAGGAGCCTGGTGGGCTGCAGTCCATGGGGTCGCTAAGAATTGGACACGACTGAGCGACTTCACTTTGACTTTTCACTGTCGTGCACTGGAGGAGGAAATGGCAACCCACTCCAGTGTTCTTGCCTGGAGAATCCCAAGGACAGAGGAGCCTGGTGGGCTGCTGTCTGTGGGGTTGCACAGAGTCAGACACGACTGAAGCGACTTAGCAGTAGCAGTAGCAGGAGTCAACTGTGGTTAAGGCATGTGCTGAGCACACCCTTCACCTCCAAGTAATGCTTTCTGCTCCTTTATTCTCCAGTCATGCTATCACACACTCACTACATCACCAGTCTATGTGTCTGCCTTTCTCACTGGACCAAAAGTTCCTCAAGGACAGGAACAGTTAGTCACATCTGTATCTTCAGAGCCCAGCACAGTGCCTGGCACTCAGCACATGCTCAGTAAATATTTTTGAATGAATAAGGGTATAAAAGTGATACAGAAGAGAGCAAGTAAGTACTTGGAAAAATCATAATTATACAATAATCACACTGAGAAATGTGGATTAATTTATCTGTCACTAGCAAGAACATCAGTGAAGTTTTTTATGTTTCCATGGACATCTACTGAAACTGGGGGTAATCATCAGTTAGTTCTATTACACCTGTAACCTGCTATCACTGATCAAGTTTGCTTTGTTTTTACAAAATCTTGTGTGTTTCTAAGTGTCACATGGCCTAAATAATAGGAGATGTTTGCCCAAGTTGTTTATTAGGAACTTGGAGTCAGCTGTGTCCAGTTCAAGCTCCAGCCAGTTAAGACTGGTTAAGATGGTAAAAGTGTCCACTTGGTGACCTTTGATGTCTGAAGGCCAAAACCTCCACCCTAAAAACATACTAATACCACCATTTTCTGAGCACGTGTCCCAAGAAGAAGTCTGGGGCTTAGCTGCACAATGATGATTACCTCATTTTTCTTGCCTCCAATTTCCCCATGCTCCTACCACCTCAGATTTATCCCATAACTATCCCAAGTGCCTTGCCTTTGGGGAAGTGGATATGAGATTTGTTCTCCCATCTCCTCACTTGGTGGCCTCGAGAATAAACCCTTTCTCTGCCTAGCCTCATTTGGCTTGCTGCATGTCAGACAAACCTGGTTTGTAACACTATTAAAAGTAAAACTGTTTCATTTCTTTCTAGGCCTAGGAAATTAGGGGGAAAAAGCTAAAAGCAAACAGCAGCATGTAAAAAAATTTTAAATGAATGAGTGGATCTAACACTAGTCCAAGGTGCTCAATGCAGCCACCTAAGCGTACAAGTAACATGGATGACGGAGAGGGCAGTAGAGTTCTCAAAAGTTGGGAGCCCCATGTCAGAAACACAGCTTCCTACTAGAATAAAAGTGCCGTATATGACCTCTAGGGCTTCCCACGGAGAAGGCAATGGCACCCCACTCCAGTCCTCTTGCTTGGAAAATCCCATGGATGGAGGATCCTAGTAGGCTGCAGTCCATGGGGTCGCTAAGAGTCGGACACGACGGAGCGACTTCACTTTCACCTTTCATTTTCATGCATTGGAGAAGGAAA
The DNA here is from genome assembly GCF_003369695.1 of Bos indicus x Bos taurus. NCBI lineage: Eukaryota > Metazoa > Chordata > Mammalia > Artiodactyla > Bovidae > Bos > Bos indicus x Bos taurus. The sequence continues at coordinate 4,335,363 of NC_040099.1, read as the reverse complement.
TGGCAACCCACTCCGGTGTTCTTGCCTGGAGAATCCCAGGGATGGCGGAGCCTGGCGGGCTGCCGTCTATGGGGTCGCACAGAGTCGGACACGACTGAAGCGACTTAGCAGCAGCAGCAGCAGCAGCAGGGCTTCCCAGGTGGCGCTAGTGGTGAAGAACCCGCCTGCCAATGCAGGAGACATAATGAGACACAAGTTTGATCCCGGGTTGGGAAGATCCCCTGGAGGAGGGCATGGCAACCCACATCAGTATTCTTACCTGGAGAATTCCTTGGATAGAGGAGCCTGGAGAGCCCAGTTCATAGGGTCAAAAAGAGTCAGACATGACTGAAGCCACTTAGCACGCATGCACGCGCAGGACCTCTAAGGCTGATGCTAGAAGGAAATAAACGTTCATTTCCCGGTACGCAACTGCATCCCTCCATATCCTTCTGTCCCTGATTCTCTCTCCGATTACTGATACCACTCCCCACCACCTACTATGAATACTACGTTATCTCCTTGACTCTCTGGCATCCGTGTGGATAGAACCCTTTCTTTGCTTTTTACAGCAGGGCCAGGATATTCAAATGAACTTTACTAAAGGATAACATAAAAGAATTTTCCACTCTGAGAACCTGACATCGTTCCTTCACCTTTAATAAATGAAGCAGTGATGCCAATTCAAACAGTCTGTCTGATTGTCAAACCTCAAGTGATTGTGAGGTGCACACCCAGTGAGGACCCTTTTTAGGGACCCACCCTCCCGAGTCCACCTCTCCCTCTGTGTGTTTGAGGGCAGCGGACTATATTCTACCCATAAATACAATCTTAGACATCCAAATTCTTCAAATTCCAGACGAAGGTACATGCTGAACTCAGCCCTATCATCATCAAGGTTTTGTCATCTTAGTTCCAGTTTCCTGTCTAAACAGCTGACTCTTCCCCAGGTAATTTTTCTAGAAATGACCTTCATCTTCATGTGGTACTTGGCTACTCACAAAATATGGTCTTATCTTGCATGTCCTGACAATTTAAACATTATATAAACCAATACAACGATCTTAATCTTCATAAAAGAGATATATACAGTCAAACTATCAGGCAGAATTTTTAGGATTCTTTCCCATCTTGAATGCCTGTAAGTGAGATAAAGGGAAACTTAAGTAACTCTAATCTGGAAAACTGAATAGGCTTGCCAAAAAGCTTGTCATCAAAATGTATCCTGTGAGGAAAGTTTTTCCCTGAAGGAAAATTCTTGCCATGCTAAGTCACTTCAGTTGTGTCTGACTCTTTGCAACCCTATGGGCTGTAGCCTACCAGGCTCCTCTGTCCATGGGATTCTCCAGGTAAGAATATTGGACTGGGTTACCATGCTTTCCTCCAGGGGATATTCGGATAGTCCTGACCCAGGGATCTAACCTGTATCTCATGTCTCCTGCATGTCAGGTGGATTCTTTACTACTAGCGCCACCTGGGAGCCCAGGTGGCCACTATTATGTATGAAACATTACATCCTTATGTATAAAACATGATATCATTACTTATGGATGTAAGTGGATGTGCATATATATTTTGAAGCATATCTAAAAAACGATGGAATGTGCATATATATATATTTTTTTTTTTGAAGCCATCTCAAAAACTACAGAATGATCTCAGTTCATTTCTAAGGCAAACCATTCAATATCACAGTAATCAAAGTCTATGCTCCAACCACTAATGCTGAAGAAGATGAAGTTGAATGGTTCTATGAATACCTACAAGACCTTCTGGAACTAACATCAAAAAAAGATGTCCTCTTCATCATAAGGGACTGGAATGCAAAAGTAGGAAGTCAAGATATACCTGGAGTAACAGGCAAGTTTGGCCTTGGAGTACAAAATGAAGCAGGGCAAGGGCTAAGAGCGTTCTGCCAAGTACTATAAATAAATACCAATGAACACTTCACTTGACTTGGGGACTGTGGGCTCTTCCCATATCTCATTCTTCCGCCTCCCCAAAATCATTGTTATCCTGAATTCTGTTCATCATGTCCTTGCTTAGTAAAAGAAAAAAAAAAAAAAACCATATGGATATATCAACAAACAATTTATTCAGCTTTCTTGGAGAATGATTGAGCTTTATAAAAATGGGATTATACTGTATGTAGTCTTCTGGAACCTTCCTCCCCATTAAAAATCATGTTTTTAAAAATTCATCCATGTTGAATAGAAGGTGAACATAACAAGTGAACGAGAATGGTCTTAGCAGCATTCTTCATAATAATTCTAAACTAGAAGCAATCTAATTGTCCTTCGACCTCAGAAAGGATAAATATATACACACAATGGAATCCTATCCAGCAATGAAAATGAATAAAATACTGCTACCCTCAACAACATGGATGAATCTCATGAACATAATATTTACAAAGAAGCTAGACACAGGAGAGTTTGTGTTGTATGATTCCATTAATATAAGGTTTCAAAACAAGCAAAAGTAATGTATGATATTAGCAGCTGGGACACTAGTTACCTTGAATGAAGTGGGTAAGTGGCTAGGAGAGGGCACCAGGAGCACTTCCTAGATACAGATAATGTTCTACTGTTAGATCTGGGTGGTAGGTATATAAGGATGGTCATTTTTGATAAACCATCTAAGTGTGTACTTATGATATGTTCACATTTTAATTTTGAAAGGTTTACCCATGTTGCACATAACTGTAGTTCATTATTTTTTGTTTGCCTTATATAATTATGTAAATATAATTCAGTTTATCTATCAATTCCCTTGTCCCTGAACATTTGGGATTTTGTTTGCTTGTTGTAGCTACTTACTTTATTCAACAAACAATGCTGCTACAAACATATTTCTTGGTGCATATATGCAAGAATCTCTTTAAGGGAAGTGTATGGAAGGAATTTCTAAGTCTAAGGGTATGTTACAGCATTCAACTTCAGAAGATTACATCACATTATTTTCAAATTTTCATTCCTGCATTCCAACAGTGTATGGGACATCTAATCCTGCATCCTTACGATTTTGTCAATACTATGGTATCTCGTTGTGGTCTTATTTAGATTTGATAATTAACGATGTTGAGTATCTTTCCACAGGCTTATAAGCCATCCTTCTTCTTTCTGCAAAATATCTGTTCATGACTTAACTGCTTTTTTCTATGACACACTGTCTTACCCTAACTGATCTGCAAGAGTTCTTTATATAGTCTGGAAAACAACCACTTGTGGATTACTTTCATGAAAATATCTTCTCCCAATTTGTGACCTGTATCTTCAATCTATTTTACTTCTCAAAAACATAATTTTCCAAAGCTTTTTATTATGGACAAGTTCAAACAAACACAATGAAAGTGGGAAGGAGGCCAGACAGCCCATCTTTTAGTCAGCAGCGGCCATACCCTGAGGATGCATCCTACCTCTGTTTGGGAGACAGCAACGACCTCGCGCCGGCCACACCAACGCCAAAACCAGGTCTCTCTCAGAGAACTGTGGGTGCAGGACGAACGGCTCATGCCAGCAAAAGCTATGGTGGGAAAAACGGGTACACAGCGGCATTCTGGGAACGTTCAGAGCATGCTGGGAGCACGCAGAGTATGCTGGGAGCCCTCGGGGTAAGCTGAGAGAGCCGGGGTACGCTGGGATAAGTTGGGGTAAGTTGGGGGCGCTAGGGGTGGTGAGGGGAGGTCTGGGATGGCCAGGCATGCTGGACACAGTACCCCTGAGCCACGGGGAGGGCGCTGAGGAGCGAGAACACGCAGGCCAGGAGACTGAGGAGACTGAGGCCGGAAGACAACTGCCTGACCAGCCCGAGAGGGAGAGGGAACTGCGGAGGTTGCTCCAGGCCTGGCTTCCAGCCTGCCCCCGCGAGGCTCGAGCGTCGCCTCCTGAGCGGTTCTGACGGCCTTGCTTTGACAGGAGGCGCCTGCTGAAGAGATAGTTGTAGCTTTTGAAAAGGAAAGGAACCAAGAATCGTTCTTTCACGAAGGCCCACGGGTTCCAACATTAGGGCATGTAATTTAATCAGTAATGTATAGAATCGCCTTTTAAATAAGGCACTTACGGTAGGTAGAGACCTTGGAGATATTTCCACCAATTCCATGCGGTGCGTAAGAAAATGAGGCCCCAGGGGAGGAAACTTGCCTGTTGACCTTGGAAGCGGTGGGTAGGGCCGGTGGAAATCCGACCCCCAGTGAGGCCTCTTCCCACCAAGGCCCCACAGAGGCAGGCCCAGTGAAGCTCCGGCGGGGCTGGACGCTGCTTAGACGGCAGGTCACTGACTTCACAGCCTGGGCGCTCACCATGACCTTGGTTCTCTTGGGGTTTTGAGTCATCAAATGGACAATTTTGTAGGTACCTGTTCCTTACTGTAATACTTATCGCCAGGGCAGAGATGTGGTCAAAATGTTATTTTGTAGTCAGCAAGTTTTCCATTAATCAGCTTGGATGTGACAGGTGCTACTCTCTAAACAATCTGTTAACTGATCATCTGAATTTCGAGCCTTCCAATGCAGTCCTTACACAGTCTAGGGCAAGAAATTTGTACGTTTTAATTTGTGTTTTGCCAGTTATGAATTGAAAAAAAATTGTTTTCATGTAATGCTAAGTAATAAAATTAAATAAATTCCTGCCTATTCCCGAAAAGGTCAGAGTTGTTTACTCAGTTTTCTGATCAGTCTTTGAAGTTGACAAGAGAAGGGGAGGACCACTCACAGGAATTTTTTGGTGAATTTGCTGATATTTAAAGGAAGAATGAGGCAGAAAGTAATTTTAGTGGGAAATGTGTTTCAGAAATGAAAGCAACAATCTCTAAATTTCAACTGTCTAACCTATTTACACTAACGTGCACTTTTGTACTTCTGGGCCCAAGCTGTAATCAGTTCTTTGTTTTTTATTTTACTTCATTCATTATTGACGTTCTTTACTTTGGTGAAGTAGATTGAGTTGGCCTTGGAACTTTGTACTTCATTAAAATTTTTTTTTTCCACAACAGCATTTAGCATAGAGAGAGAGTAGAAAAACAGAGAAGGAAGGAATGTTTCTATTTTTACTATCAGCAATCATCTTAATTAGGTACACCAAATTAATTAACACCTTGTGTGACTTTGTGTTAATCTTTCTAAGAGTACTCGCAGTTTTTTTTTTTTCTAATTTTATTTTATTTTTAAACTTTACATAATTGTATTAGTTTTGCCAAATATCAAAATTCCATGATCTTTAATAAAGAAAATTTCAAGCACTGTGGTACTTGAGTGAGAAAGACATGTGGGAGCCAGAAGGGCAATGCCACCATTGGTCAAATGGCACCACAAGGGTATTTGGTTACTGAGATCAGACCTAAGGCTGGTCACACTCCGGATTCTAGGACTGTGTTACTACTCCTCTAAAAGAGAGAAAATATGTGGATGCTTAAAAGATTGAAGTACCAGAATACCAGTTACCTTCCCTGGATATGTTTGTGTATCCTAGAGAAACTGAGATTAAATCATTTCACATTGCAGTTTTCTTTTCTGTTATATGTAAGATAGACCCCAAAGGTATGCCCTGTGAATTATCAACTGTAAAATGCATCCCACAGAGAAGTTGGAAAGCCAGAGAATTAGTAGAAAGGGAAGCTAGATAACAATTTAAAGATCTCAGTGAACAATTTTCTTTAGTGTAAAATGGTGAAAAATATATTCTTCAGCTTTGAAATGCTTTATAGAGATAACTTAAAATAACAGAAGGCTTTGCTATACATTTTGATTTTTTAAGAAGTATTGTTGTCATAGGCAAGATTTTGTTTTCCTGAAAACAAAGAGAAACTTAATAGCCAAAAATTTTAGAAAGAATTTGTTAAATAAAAACAATATAGCAGAAACATATCTAGTATCCAGAACAGAGTATGCATTTAATACACATTGCTGGTGGTTCTTTGTAATATTTGTACTCAAATTATTCTATTTGTTATATAGAACTGCAGGTTTAAAATTCTAGATTTTATTTTTGGGGTGGCAGAGTGTTCTAAAGTGTATTGTGATGGTTGCAACTCTGTGAATGTAGTAAAAGCCATTTAATTATACACGGTAAATAGGCAAATTGTATGTGATATGAATTATATCCTAATAAAACTTGTACCCCCCGAATTCTGGATTATCATTAGAAAACCTCAAAGGTAAAATGTAAGTGGTATTTAACTGCTAATATTTGCTAAACTTGTTTTTGCCATTGTATACCAATGCAATATCAAATATTCTGTGATGGATTGAAATGCTTTACCCTATTGGTAAACTGAATACAAGTTTACTATGTTTTTATTGTTGTTTGTTTTTAAAGGCCTGATTACTGGGGCATTCAGTCAACAGGAAAATATGAATGATTCTAAGCAGCAGTCACTATTCTTCATCACACTTCCTGATTTACACAAACTCTGTGCTGTCAAGATAATATTGAGTAACGGAGTGGCAGGCACTGAGATTAGGAGTAGACAAATGAAGATATGCAGGTAAAAAAACACAATCTTGTAACTAATACTTTCTAAAATTTTACATCTGGAAGAGCTGTTTTAATAATATCTCCTTTAAAGCAAGATACTCATTTGCTAAATCTGTTTATACAATTTTAGAATAAAGGAATTCAGTATTGTTCTGACCAAGTATATTGAATTACATTTAAGGGAGGACTTAAAGTACTTCAGATAGAATATATCACTGTTGAGTCTTTATATTTGTGGCTTCTTGTGTGTTATTTTAATTTAAAAATTTTATAGACATTTATGAATTAAATCAATGGATTAAGTCAAAACTTAGTCTTGGGAGATAGTCATTAATAACTGTTTACCTACTGTTTGTGAAGCACTTCAGGAGATACTGTAAACATCTTACAATAATATAGTTTTTAGATTTTCAGATTGATGTAGGAGTATTTCTCCAAGAATTATCTTGAAATATCTAACCTACGATAGTCTTTGGAAAACACTTCTGGAAGTTGACGCCTGAAGTATAACACTGAAGACCCACCATGTATTAGTCCCTTAAATTGTTTGAGACACTCAAGGAAGAACTCTTAGAATACATAACAAGATTATATCTCTAGTTGAATTTCACAGAGAGGGGCAAACATTTACAAGATGGCTAGGAGTCAGAAGTAAAATACTCTGGAGTGTCCTCCATTTTGCTCTTATTTATAAAACTTGTCTTCTGACCACTGTGTATTTTCCCACTCAAGTACATCCAGGAATCGGAACCCTTCCTGCTAAGGCATAATTTGATACCCACTGAACATTTACTTGTGACCCCTTACGGAAGCAAATAAGTAGAAAACCTTAAGAGAGCTTTTCTGCCATTTACTCTCATATTGAAGGTGGTCTTGCCCATAGAGAGGGGAGCTTTGACTCATCGTCCCAATAACTGACAAAGAGGCTAGAACAGGACAAAGACGTGGTTGTGTCAGACAAAGGCACATCTTATACAAGCATGTCCTGGGAATGTCCCTGGTGATCCAGTAGCTAAGACTCTGTGCTCCCTGGGCAGGGGGCTCAGTTCGATCCCCCGTTGGGGAACTAGATCTTGCATGCTACAACTAAGTTCACACTGCAACTAAAAGATCCTGTGTGCCTCAGTTAAGACCCAGCACGGCCAAATACATAAACATTAAAAAAAAGTAATAATAAGCCTGCTGCACCACAGTTCCAACAAAGATGAGCCTAGCAGAAACACACTGACCCATCTCACATTTTGACGTAACCCCACACACACACATGCACTCCTAGCCTTTAAAATTTGTTTCCCTGATGATTAATAATCTTGAAAATTTTTGTATTTCTACATCTATTCCCTTTTGGGTTTTTCCCATCTTTTCTAATAAAATTATTGATGGTAATTTGAATTGTAATGATTGTTGCTGTAAGTTCATTTGTCTTTTGAAAACTAAAACCACTACCCACTTCATTTTCCTCCAAAAAATTTCCTTTTTGAAGGAAAAGAATCTAGTCAATAGTTCTGACACTGAAGTAGTTGATAACTACACTGTTCCTTAGACTCTTTTCTCCAGTACTTCTGACCACCACTTTAAAGAAAAAAAAAAAAGGACAACGGAAGAAATAGGAGTTAGAAGAGCTGAAGTCTTCATAGTGCTTAGACTTTTTCAAGTCTATACTTAAAATAGAAATGAAGTTTTAAAAGAGAAATTTTAATTCACAGATGAAAAGGTTAGGAAACAGATGTGCAGACAAGTTTTTATATTAATATCATATCTAAAACTTTATAGTTCTCTCAGTTCAGACCTTGGCTGATGCTTACAGTATTCAAGGTGCCATGCTCAGTGTGGAGAGACATACGGAAATCTGTAATACAGTCCCTGCCTGCTACTGCTACTAAGTCGATTCAGTCATGTCCGACTCTGTGTGACCCCATGGACGGCAGCCCACCAGGCTCCCCCGTCCCTGGGATTCTCCAGGCAAGAACACTGGAGTGGGTTGCCATTTCCTTCTCCAATGCATGAAAGTGAAGAGTGAAAGTGAAGTCGCTCAGTCGTGCCCGACTCTTAGCGACCCCATGGACTGCAGCCTACCAGGCTCCTCTGTCCGTGGATTTTCCAGGCAAGAGTACTGGAGTGGGGTGCCATTGCCTTCTCCGAATCCCTGCCTAGAAGAAGCTTAAACTTTTATGGGAACTAGCAATTTCTAAACGTTCTGATAAAATGAAAACAGAGGGTGGGCAGTCCGCTTTAAAATGAATACATTTCATCTCCACAGGCAGTTGCTGTTTTTGCACCAAGATATCCTTACATCACCTGTACCTGGAATATTTACCCAAATCTGGGCAGTGATGGCGGTTAGTATTGTAACATTTTATACAGTATCATTTATAATTATTTAGAGCAATATTGATAAGCATTAATTTGGGTATTAATTATAGCTCAAATTGAAGACAGTTTATGAAGACTAATTACATTGTGTTGTAGGTTGATCAAAACATTAACAGACTTTAACTTTGATATACCTCATGTTTAAGATCCATTTTTGTGGCTCTAAATTCATATTTAGTTTTCTCTGTCATTGATGTTAAAATAAAGATTATCAATGAATAAAATATGTTAACGGCATGGTTTTTAAGATAGTACAGACTTAATCCTTTTTTATATTTTATTCTTTAGAATTACATTTAATATAAAAGAAGTTCCTTGTTCCAACAGATCTCCAGTTGTGTTTAAAGAACTGGGGCCGACATGTTTTTTTATTTTGGAAATTTCATTAAAATGTTTTTCTTACTTAGTAAAATTAGAACAAGAAATATATTTTCTGGTGCTATATATAGCTCTTATTCTGAGATTTTAATTTCCTAGAAATTAATATTTATTAACAATGCTGATAGTTCAAAATCTTTAGTTTTTCAATTTTTCTCTAGGTTTTAGGTTTATATCTATTTTTTATCTTCTCATACGTAATATGGTTTTTAAGAAAGACCAGATGTTAGTGAACAAGTAGACAGTAATGTCTCTGTATTCTTTTCTACCTGAAAAACTTAGGAAATGAGTATCCTAATCTTAGCAAGAAGAAGAAGAAGAAGAAGAAAGTCACCATATAAAAATATGTTTTGAACTTTCTCTTGATCTTCCACTTGTGTCCATTTTCCTTATTCATGTCTAAGAAATTATTATTTAATAAGGAAGGTATTAAATATTTATTACATGAAATTTACTGACCTTTCCCTATATGGTTTCTGGATTCAGGTCATTTCCAGAAGGGCTTTCCTCACTTAGAAATGTACCCATAGATTCTATTGGGTTTCCCAGAAAGTTCATTTGGTTTTTTCTGTAAGATGACACTTGTAGCACTTCATTGTCTTTAACTTCATTTGAAACAGCTGTTAGACTGTATTGTGACAGCTGTCATATCAGTATGCATTTTTTAAAAAATCAAAATTGATACATTTTTGTGCAGCCATTTTAATGTTGAAGATGGAAGAAAAAAGCAACACTTTCAGTAAATTATACTTTATTATACGAGAAAGGTGGGCTTCCCTGGTGGCTCAGATGGTAAAGAATCTTCCTGCAATGCAGGAGATGCAGGTTCAATCCCTGGGTCGGGAAGATCCCCTGGAGAAGGAAGGCAACCCACTCCAGTATTCTTGCTTGGAGAATCCCATGGACAGAAGATCCTGGTGGGCTACAGTTCACGGAGTCATAAAGAGTCGGACGTGACTGAGTGACTAACACTCTACCAGAAAGGTAAAAAGCAGCTGAAACAGCAAAAAGATCTGTGCAGTGTATGGAGAAGGTGCTGTGATTGACCGAACATATCAAAAGTGGTTTACAAAGTTTCATGCTGGAGATTTCTCACTGGACAATGCTCCACGGCCAGATAGATCAGTTGAAGTTGATAGTGATCAAATCGAGACATTAATTGAGAACAATCAATGTTATACCATGTGGGAGATAGCTGACATACTCAAAATATCCAAATCAAGCATTGAAAATCAGTTGCACCAGCTTGGTTATGTTAATCACTTTGGTGTTTATGTTCCATATAAGTTGAGCAAGAAAAACCTTGACCATATTTCTACATGCAATCCTCTACTTAAACATAATGAAAAGCTTCTGTTTTAAAAACAAATTGTTATGAGTGATGAAAAATGGATACTATACAATAAGGTGGGACTGAAGAGACTGTGGAATAAATGAGCCACCGCCAACCACAACTAAGCCTGGTCTTTATTCAAAGAAGGTGATGTTGTGTATATGGGGGGAGGGGGTGTTGGAAAGGAGTTCTCCATTATGAGCTCCTTCCAGAAAACCAAATGATTCATTCCAACAAGCTGCTCCCAATTAGACTAACTAAAAGCAGCACTCGACAAAAAGTGTCTGAAATTAGTCAACAGAAAAGGTGTAATCTTCATCAGGATAATACAAGACCGCATGTTTCTTTGATGTCCAAACAAAAGCTGCTACAGCTTGGCTGGGAAATTCTGATTCATCTGCCATATACACCAGAAACTGGACTTTAAGATTTCCTTTTGTTTACAAAATTCTCTTAATGGAAACAAATGTCAATTTCCTGGAAGACTGTAAAAGGTACCTGGAATAGTTCTTTGCTCAAAAAGATAAAAAGTTTTGGGAAGATGAAATTATGAAGTTGCCTGGAAAATGGCAGAAGGTAGCAGAACAAAATGATGAATACATTGTTCAATAAAGTTCTTGGTGAAAATGAAAAATGTGTCTTTTATTTTTGCTTAAAAACCAAAGGAGGTTTTTGGTCAACCCAGTATTTCAGGAAGAGAATGATTATCACTTGCTTCTTTCTCTGCTGCTGCTAAGTTGCTTCAGTCATGTCTGACTCTGTGCGACCCCATAGATGGCAGCCCACCAGGCTCCCCCATCCCCGGGATTCTCCAGGCAAGAATACCGGAGTGGGTTGCCATTTCCTTCTCCAGTGCAGGAAAGTGAAAAGTGAAAGTGAAGACACTCAGTTGTGTCCGACTCTTAGCGACCCCATGGACTGCAGCCTACCAGGCTCCTCTATCCATGGGATTCTCCAGGCAAGAGTACTGGAGTGGGGTGCCATTGGCTTCTTCAATGCATGAAAGTGAAAAGTGAAAGAGCATAGAAACTGTTAGGATGATGGTCCTCTGCTGTGTTCTGCTGTATACATGTTTAAATTCTTTATGTAGTGTATTATTTAATAATACATTTAAATCATTTTTATAAATATGGATTTTTTTAATAGATAACATTTTATAAAGCTGGAAAACTTAATGCCTATATGGAAAAATATGGAGCTAAGGTAAGTTTTTAAAAAGATAATAATTCCAGATGTTGTTTTATTGATTTTGTATATTCAACTTATTTTGTTAGTAAACAAAAATTGGAATATCTTTCTCATAAGTTGTTTCTGTGCTTGTGAAAAAACTAATATTTTCTCTCAGGACAATTTTTTTGTGGACATTTAATAGAGAAAGGGGGAAGAGGCTTAATTTTGTTGGGTACTTTATTGCAGGCATTTTATGTGACATAATTTCATTTGTCATCTCTATTTTCCAAGAAGTAAATATCCCATGTTTACAGATAAAGAAACTGAAACCCAGAGAGGTAAAAAAAAATTGTCCACAATCATATAGCTAGTAAGTAAGGGAATAAAAAAATATAGACTGTATTCCGCATGGTGATGAGTGTCTGGATCTTAGCAAAGAAAAAAAGAAATGAATACTTGAAGTAGAGCACCTCTCGTGTCTCAATACTCAGGCTGCTGAGACTTTGCTAGAGCTCCCATCATGTCTCTGTGCAGGTGTCTGAGGCAGTGTATCCTTGGTTATTCTAGCAGCCTGTCCTGGTATCACTGCTGGCCTCTGTTCCTCGATCTAGTGGAGTTTGGAATGATGAGGTTTTTGGTCATCTTCAAGATGAAATGCCTTAAGTTCTAGGAGAATGATGAGGTCTCAATAATACCCAGAGATGCTTTGCAGTTCCCTGAGAAATACTCGAATAACCTGAAAGCTGATTTTAGCCATCATTTACCATCTGTGGGAAAGCAGTGTTCTTCTCACCTGTGTTGAGCCTTCACAATTATGCTCAATTTGTCTTTATCTGGATACTTTGTACATGAGTAACAATCATGGCAGATAGTTATTGAACATCTATGATATACTGAGCACTTTGCTTGTTTCTGGAGATAAAGCTGGGGACCTGATAAACTTCTTGCCCTTGGGAATCTTAACATAGAAAAATATTTTCCTCCTTTTTATTTATTGGGTGATAGTTCTTGGCTCGGAGATGGCAGTGGCACCCCACTCCAGTACTCTTGCCTGGAGAATCCCATGGACGGAGGAGCCTGGTGGGCTGCAGTCCATGGGGTTGCTAAGAGTCGGACACAACTGAGTGACTTCACTTTCACTTTTCACTTTCCTGCATTGGAGAAGGAAATGGCAACCCACTCCAGTGTTCTTGCCTGGAGAATTCCAGGGACAGGGGAGCCTGGTGGGCTGCCGTCTATGGGGTCGCACAGAGTCGGACATGCTGAAGCGACTTAGCAGCAGCAGCAGCAGCACATGACTGAAGCGACTTAGCAGCAGCAGCAGCAGCGGTTCTTGGCTCTCTCACTTTTGTCTTGCTAACAAAGGCCCTGGCAGTGTTTTAGTCTAAGCTGCATTTGCAAGAATGTTTGTATAGCAAATAGCCCCAAGTGTTTGCTCATATGAATATGCTACTCCATATGCAACTGAATACTCAAGGAGGGACTCTGCTGATCTCAGAGTTTTCTCTCTGTGCAGCTCTCTTCTCTCAATACTCTGCCCTCCAAACTCTAGCTCCCGTGGCCTCCATGGACTCTCAGTTCTGTCCATTCAACCCAGGGAGCCTGCTGCCTCTTCCGGGATTCCCCCTCCCTGCACTGCAGCCTGGAAAGCCTCTTTAATCAATATGCTGGGGTCTCATGAGTTTCCCAACTCCTAGGGGTTTGTCTTTTTTTGTTGCTTGATGGCCTGTGTGTTGTGAAACATTGTTTCATTTAACATTTACCCAGTGTTTTAGTTATTTTAAGTAGGACAATGTGTCTGGATCCCATTGGTCCTAAGTGAATACTTTGACCTTTGAAAATGGTGTGCACCACTCCAGTGTTCTTGCCTGGAGAATCCCAGGGATGGGGGAGACTGGTGGGCTGCTGTCTATCCGGTCGCACAGAGTCAGACACGACTGAAGCGACTTAGCAGCAGCAGCAGAGATACTTGTTGCACTCTATCTGGTACAAACATATACAAATTGCTGGTTCCATGTGTGCTCATGTAAACATTTAACTTTTCTGATATTGGAGTAGAGTGAACAGTAATGGATCATGTTACAACATAGTTCTGGCCGGCTTCCTTTGTACAGAGCAGAGTACAAAGTGTAAGTTTCTAGCACATGAGATCCAAAGATTTAGGCTTATTGAGGCAGGATCAGATCAGAGATCAGATCAAATCAGTCGCTCAGTCGTGTCCAACTCTTTGCGACCCCATGAATCGCAGCACGCCAGGCCTCCTTGTCCATCACCAACTCCCGGAGTTCACTCAGACTCACGTCCATCGAGTCAGTGATGCCATCCAGCCATCTCATCCTCTGTCATCCCCTTCTCCTCCTGCCCCCAATCCCTCCCAGCATCAGAGTCTTTTCCAATGAGTCAACTCTTTGCATGAGGTGGCCAAAGTACTGGAGTTTCAGCTTTAGCATCAGTCCTTCCAAAGAAATCCCAGGGCTGATCTCCTTCAGAATGGACTGGTTGGATCTCCTTGCAGTCCAAGGGACTCTCAAGAGTCTTCTCCAACACCACAGTTTAAAAGCATCAATTCTTCAGCGCTCAGCCTTCTTCACTGTCCAACTCTCACATCCATACATGACCACTGGAAAAACCATAGCCTTGACTAGACGAACCTTTGTTGGCAAACTAATGTCTCTGCTTTTGAATATGCTATCTAGGTTGATCATAACTTTCCTTCCAAGGAGTAAGTGTCTTTTAATTTCATGGCTGCAGTCACCATCTGTAGTGATTTTGGAGCCCAGAAAAATAAAGTCTGGCGCTGTTTCCACTGTTTCCCCATCTGTTTCCCATGAAGTGGTGGGACCAGATGCCATGATCTTCGTTTTCTGAATGTTGAGCTTTAGGCCAACTTTTTCACTCTCCACTTTCACTTTCATCAAGAGGCTTTTGAGTTCCTCTTCACTTTCTGCCATAAGGGTGGTGTCATCTGCATATCTGAGGTTATTGATATTTCTCCCGGCAATCTTGATTCCAGTTTGTGTTTCTTCCAGTCCAGCGCTTCTCATGATGTACTCTGCATATAAGGGCAGGATAAACTGGTAGAATTTGGTCATTACAGTCATAATGTCAACGTGAATATATTTTAACACTTCTTTAACTTCAGAACCAGATAGAATTAGCTGGAGTGATGGCTGTAACTTCTACCCAGGATAGCCCAGTTTTGTTGGGAGGTGATCTAAGCACACAGGCATTTTCTCTGAGTTTCTAGGATAGCATAACAATTACTGTGAACTTGCCCATATTTTGTGCTTTAATATTTTTAGGTGGAGGCTCCACAACAAGTAATTCCTATAATTCTTCAAAACTGCCTTTCATATTCACTCACGGCTAGACTTGCTCCAGCCTGGAATAAAGCTGGCCATCTCTTGATACAAGGTGACTTTATCTCTTTCAATCATTAGGGCTTTCTGAACCAGATTACTTCTATTATGTATGTCTGTTTTTAATTTCAAAATATATTGTTTTTAGGGAATGTTTTTTCAAAAAAAACCTTTTTATTTTGTATTAGGGCATAGCTGATTAACAATGTTGTGATAGTTCAAGGTGAACAGCAAAAACGTTCAGCCGTACATATATTATACATGTATCCACAGGGAATGGTTTTTAAAGCATAGCCCCAACCAAACATTCTTAAGCAAGGCCGCATCAACAAAAGTATCGTCTCCTTCCTTTGCAATTATATCCAGAGGAGGTCTCCTAGTGTTTCTATGGAAAAAAGTGGTTTTATTATAGAATACTTGATGTTTAAAAAGGAACAAATATAAGTTATGGAGCACTATAATAAAACAAACACAAATTATTAGTGTTGTTGGAACCAAAAGTCTATTCTTAATTTTGTGTTGTGATCTGTTTTCTAAATATTTTATACCAGGAAAAAGTATTTGCAGGAAGAATTGAGTATTTCTGTCTTTTTAATATAAGAGATATTTTTGAGTGTTATATTTTTTCTCTGAACTATCATCATATATTCATTTGTATAAAACTGCATTGTAAAGCATTTCTGCAGCTTTGATAACTTTGCATAAGGAAGTTATATTAAGCATGATTTATGAGTTTTAATAATATGGTGTATCCTCTGAATTTTTTAAGGAAGAGAATTTCTTTCTCAGATGGGAAAGCAAAGTGCTGTTGGTAAGTAAAAATATAAAAGTTAATAGATGAAACATTAATAAAATAGTTGTTTAAAAAGTGTTATAAATTGTTGGGTTGTTAAAATCTTGATGATTAGCTTGTATCAAAAGTTAATCAGATACTGTTAAATCACAGTTTCACTCAGAAAATCACTTTTTATTCAAAAATATATATTCTTCATGAGAAAAAAATTCACTTTTCTTAATTGAAATAAAAGCTGCATTTTAAATTTCACTAGTTAAAGAAAATTATAACTAAAAAAGAGTTTAATTTTGTACGTATTTTATAATATATAGTCTCTAGAACCATATTATAAGAATTCTTTAGTACTGTTGTAAATAAAAGCTTTGATTTTTTTTTTTATGAGTACATGATTCTTGTTTTTAGAAAAAGATTAAAGCTCAACATTCAGAAAACTAAGATCATGGCATCTGGTCCCACCACTTCATGGGAAATAGATGGGGAAACAGTGGAAACAGTGTCGACTTTATTTTTGGGGGCTCCAGAATCACTGCAGATGGTGATTGCAGCCATGAAATTAAAAGACGCTTACTCCTTGGAAGGAAAGTTATGACCAACCTAGATAGCATATTCAAAAGCAGAGACATTACTTTGCCAACAAAGGTCTGTCTTGGTCAAGGCTATGGTTTTTCCAGTGGTCATGTATGGATGTGAGAGTTGGACTGTGAAGAAAGCTGAGCACTGAAGAATTGATGCTTTTGAACTGTGGTGTTGGAGAAGACTCTTGAGAGTCCCTTGGACTGCAAGGAGATCCAACCAGTCCATTCTAAAGGAGATCAGTCCTGGGTATTCTTTGGAAGGAATGATGCTAAAGCTGAAACTCCAGTACTTTGGCCACCTCATACGAAGAGTTGACGCATTGGAAAAGACTCTGATGCTGGGAGGGATTGGGGGCAGGAGGAGAAGGGGATGACAGAGGATGAGATGACTGGATGGCATCACTGACTCGATGGACATGAGTTTGAGTGAACTCTGGGAGTTGGTAATGGACAGGGAGGCCTGGCGTGCTGCGATTCATGGGGTTGCAAAGAGTTGGACACGACTGAGCGACTGAACTGAAATGAAAGAGACGCAGATTGGTCTAATCTAACTGTTTCGTTGACATGCATGGCTCTATTGCAGGTAGACACATTCCTATCAGTAGTCCAGAGATGGCAGATAGAGGGAAATCCTGAGCCAAACAGACATTGTCAATCATGGTGGTTTTCACCAGCATTTGACCATAGCCTTAAATCTACATGTAATCCACAGACTGTTCCATCTGAGTTGACTTTCAAGCTGAAGCCCGTTTGCCCCTCTTGCTCTGGGTTTGTGTGTAAGTTGGGCAGTGGCAGTCACTGTGCTTCAGCTCTGGATGAATGAGTTCTTTACCTGTCCCCAAACAATATCAGGAGAGTAAGCTGTCGGAGAGTAAAGAGAACAGTTTAGGACAGCAAAACTCCTCACTCATGTGTTAGAACTTTTTCTTTTAGTTTTATTGAATGTAATATTCTATAGCAAAACTTACAAGCTGTAGATGTATAGCTCATTGGATTTTCACAAACTAATAATATCCTTATAACCAGTTCTCAGATCAAGAAATGAACATTGCCAGTACACCATAAAAATAAACAAATAAAGCCCCCGCATGCTTTATTTCAGGTAGCACTATCTGACTTAGAGGTTGTGGAGTCACTAAATCAGGTCCGATTCTTTGCGACCGCATGACTGCAGCACACCAGCCTTCCCTGTCCTTCACTATCTCCTGGAGTTTGCTCAGATTCATGTCCATTAGTCGATGATGCTATCTAACCATCTCATGCTCTGCAGCCCTCTTCTCTTTTTGCCTTCAATATTTTATAATTACGAGAAAGCAAGATAGATGCCTTGGGGCTCTGAAAGATTTGAAATATATCTGCCGTTATATTTGAGGACATTTGTTAGTAAGTCAAAAACATGGGATGGTACCTATTCTAATTTAAGAAGAGTCTTCATTTTTCACATATAATAAATGTCAGGCCTCTAGGAGGTGTCTGCTGAATTTTCCTCTCAATTGTGGGATGTCTCATTTTTCTCATTGTAACCGTGCCCTACACATTATACCCACATAAGTACTGTTCTGTGCGTTTGTCTTCTTTTATATGTCTCATCTGTAGACCATCAAATAATATAATATATTCACCATATAAGGTGACTATTTGAATGTTACCATGTGTGAAAAAAATCAATTCTTAACTGAATTTCTAATTGAATAAATTGAGTTGATTTCTTATGTTACTAAAATACTTAATTTGTTAGGTTGGAGTAATAATTCCAGAAAGTTCATGGTTAATAATTTTATTTTCAGTGTTAGATATCAATGTAACATCAACTCAAGTTTGTCTAAGCATAGAAGTTCACACAGTCAGACTGCCACCACCTCAGGTACCACATATTTTCATTTCTTAATATATAATTAATGTATTTTTATTACTATATAATTAATGTATTTATTATCATTACTGATATGCTAGGAGGTTTTAATTTTTAATAAGAGTGATGATAAATTTTTTATTATCAAAATCCATATTATTAAATACTTGACATACTGATATTGTCTTAAATCTGTTTACCAAAGAAAACATCATTCTGTCAGTTTAATACAGATCTACTTATGTTACTACTTTGCTCAAAAATCTTTTTAGGTAGCGTTCAAGACTCCACAATGCTGCCTTGCCTCAGCACCCGCTCTTTGCCTTTTCTTTCACCTCCAAATGTTAAAAGTGCTCTATCAGCTCATACTAAATATATTAATAATAAACCCACATTGGCATTACTATAGTTTTTTTCATCTTTTTTTTTTTACAGCTAACACTTTTTGCCTTCTTAGTAGAAGGATATGTCTTCTATTTTGCTTATTCTCATAGCACCCAGTATAGAAACTTTCACATTAACGGTAACTCAGTGAATGTTATTTTTCTTCTCCTGTGACAGTGGTTCTGAACAGAGAGGGGTGGAGGGTGAAATGAGTGATTTGTTCCCCGTGAGACATCTGTAAAGTCTGCAGAAAACTTGGCTGTCACTAGGTGGGAAGGTGTGTTGCTACTGGCGTTACGTGGATAGAGGCCAGGATGCCGCTGAATCTTCTAGAGCACACCGGAGCACCTCCACTCCCATCCCCACCAAGAGTTTTCCAGCCCAAATGATCAACAGTGGCCACACTGAGAAAGCCCAGGCACAGGACAGAAGACTCCTCTTTGCTTAGAGTGCCCCTTGATGTGCTATACACTCTGCTTGTTCTTCGGGGACCAGCTCAAATGCTGCTCCATTCGTCTCTCTATAATTTTTTGATTACTTGTTATGTTAAGGCAACAGACAAGTCAAAAATGAATAGGATCTCCATTCTGGCCCTCAAGAGTTATGTAAGCCACTAGGAAAGCTGACCTGAATATGTGTAGTTGGAGTTGCTGCTGAGTCCATCCTCTTACTGCTCGCTGCATGGCAGGCCAGTAGGTTGAAGCACGAGGTGTTTGGGCAAAGACCTGTCAGCAGCTGGAGAGCATGGTGGACTAGCGTTCCAAAGAACCGTCTTACCAAGTTCCAGCTCAGGTTGCTGTTATACTAAAGAGGGAGCGGGTGTGGCTAGTTGTTACAAACTCCTTGGTGCCCAAATCCTTTGTTCTTGCAGCTGTTGTCCATGTCGGTCAAGTCACAGTCTTCCTATAAACCTCCAGCAAGACAAAGTTTCCACAACTTTCTATCTCTATCTGAATGAAAAGTGTTACACCTTTCAAGGTCAGGCCTGGGAGACAGGGCTTGAGAATGGGCTATCGCATATATTTCAGGTTGGTTCTTCTCTGTCACAGAGACAGTGGCATAATGTGAATATCTTGTACTGACAAGGAACCTCCCTAAAGCTCGAAACCTGCTGTAATCTTTCACCCACTAAAACCTCCACACTGTCCCTCACCACATATATTCCTAGTATCTTCATTCATCTCAGAAACGCAATGGAAATTCAGAGCACAATTAGTCATTGAATGTGGAGGGAAAGGGTCTAGATCTAGGCCTGTAAGGTTTGTATTGGCAGAATGCAGAAAATCAGTGTGGGGGCAGTGCTTTAAGCCAGGGCCTTGTTACAATGCTGATGACTTGTCCAGGAATTGGAAAATTGGCTGGGTCAGCTGGAGTTCATTGAGAAGCAGCAGGCAGTAGAGTTAGAATGTTGTTTCCCCGAAGATGAATGAATAAGAGTGAGAGATGTGAAACGTTCTCTATGAACGCAGTGTCCTCCACCCTTTAATATTTTATTTTGCACCTCACTTGAGGCCTCTCCAACCTCTGCCTCGCTATAAGAAAATGGCCCACACTACCCAGAGTGAGGGCGCTGTAAGTGGCGAGTAGTTGCCAGACAGGGCACCTGAGGACACAGGAAACAGCACTCCAGATCCTGGAGAAGGGACATGAAAAGAGCACAGGGGCTGCTTCTGCCCCCTTGCCTCCAGAAGACCAGAGGAGGCATAACTCCCTAACACATCCTCCTCCACTTAAAAAAATGTGTTTAAAATTTAATTAAGAAGTTATTCTGACAATGTAAATATCTTCCTTTGGACAGAGATTCAACTCCCACTTAACATAATTAAAGAAACTGAAAGCCAGTTCAAATAAGTACAAAATAGGAGTTTGGCTTTGGACCATAAGAGGGAAAGTATGAAATACTCGATAAACTGTGTAGAGGAGAAACGGGCGCGCTGAAACACTGATTACCTTGTGTAAAGTGGTCATACGTGATTCAATAACAGGCTTTGAAACTGTTTCTTAACTGACGGTGTATGTGTGATAAATGTTTATTTCTTTTTTTTTTTTAAAGAAATCTGTGTTTTTAAATGTTTCCTTTTGTTTGCCAAATTCTTTGGCGGACTTACTTATGCATTAAATTCTTATTTCTATCAAAAGCTAAGAGAATTTGATATTTCTCAGAGTATTATAAAGAGTTTTGAGACTAACCAGAATGCTGTTATTGAGGAACAGTCCATTTTAAGCAACTGGTGCTACGTTTTGCCAAGGTGAGATTTCAGTTTGTCATATCTGGGGTGGGTTTGGGATATAGTAGTTTTCTCTTATTTTGCTTCAACATTGATATGTGCAAAGTATAAACCATTTTTGTAAATTTTGGAAACTGAATTATAACTCTAAAAAGATATTGAAACAATATTGTCATACTTGGAGAAGCCATCAAATTACTAAAATAATTTTATTATACATTTTATCTTTATTAGACCTCATTTTAAAACAGTAAAATTTATAGATATACAACTATATGTAACATCAATAGAACCTTATAAACATGTACATATAATTAATGATTCAATATCATTTGATATGAGCTAAGTTATAAGTTTATACTATTTTCAAGGGAAAAAATGACTTGTTATTAATATAAATATGACTATTAGCATGAAATTTTAACCAGATTAGAAGTTTAAGTAGTGGCATCTGCATTATGACTTGGTCACTGAAGCAGAGAAGAGGTGGATAGGGAACATAGATTTGCTTCCGATTCATTCAACTCTTAACAAACTTTCCCCTAAAGTCTAAAATTACCAGGCATACCTCTGTGTGGCAACACTGTATTTATTAGTCATTGTTCTGTGTTTGTAACTAGCATATTGTTTGCATCAGTTCAACTTTGTTTTTCCTAACATTTCTTTGTTAAGAATTTAATACAATGTTAATTTAGAACTGGGAGCAAATGAGTAGCTTATTACTTATATGTTGATAGTTGCTATAATTTTTGAATGCTTTCCAAATCACATAGTTGACTTAAACCAACCCAGGGATCAGAACCAGTTCTCTTACATCTCTTGCATTGGCAGGTGGTTTCTTCACACTAGTGCCACCTGGGAAGCTCCATGTCTAAGCACTGGCTCATAGTATTTTACCAACTGTATTTTTCGTAGCATGAAAATGGGACGACTGATAAGTATTCTTCACACCATACCCCCTGACTGTCCTTTTCACTCGTATGAAGATTTCCAGATGCACTGGGATGGCCTGGTAAGGAATAGAAATATATATTACATTCAGTTCAGTTCAGTTCAGTCGCTCAGTCGTGTCCAACTCTTTGCAACTCCATGAATCACAGCACGCAGTAGCTATTTAATTTTGCTTCTTGTAGTTTAACCTCAAGTTTAGCTTTCACTCAAGACAATTTCAACTTTGTTCTTAACTTTTAGTATGGTTATAAGCTTCCAGAAGACCTTGGAACTATTAAAATATACTGCTGCATCTACTTCAAAATGATAGGAGAAAGGCTCTTCACATATCCTTTACAGATGCTCTCTGCCCTCCCTAGGATCCAGGCATGTCTCCCAGTAGAAAGGAACAAAGAAATTGTATAGGATTCTCCTTAGCCAAGGGCTCCCTCCGGTGGCATATTGGACACCATTGAAAGGATGGAATTGAATGTCACTTAATGAAAATTTCTTTTTTGGAGAATAATTTCACAGGCAAAGTTTAGAGGATTTAAATTGCACTTAATGCACCTCATTGATTTGAGAAAATATTTTTCTTGGTGTTAATTTTAAAAATCTATACACAGAGCACAAGTGCTCAGGTGAAACTCTCCCATCTTAATTAATACTGGTTTCATCATTTTTGTGTCTTTGTATTCTGACCAGCTGGTCCCTAAAAGAAAGAGAGAGGAGCCTAGTGTTCTCTTTCTGTATTCTATATTTCCTAACCCAAATCTTAATATAAAGTTGAAGTTAACAGCTATCAATTATTCCCCTTCATTAGATGCCGAGACATTATTCCAAGTCTTCAGAATGTTTTATATCAGAAAAAGTTAACTGCTTTGCTCAAAGAACCACGTTCAGAGCTTGAATGCAATTCATATGTGGTGTTTCTCTGTGCTGAATTTTTACTGTTCTTGGAGATGCAACCTGTTTATTGTTTACTGTGAATATTTACGTTTACAATCTATGAAGATCATGTCTTTTTTATAAATCTTTTTTTGGATAGCGTAGTTTGCCAGTCTGTGGCAAGAGCCATATGGTAATAAGGGTACTACTGTGAGTTGTTTTTATTGTGAAAGTTAAAATTTAAAGTAGTTAGGATTTAGTTATTTGAACCTTTTCAGCAGTTACAATTTTCAGACCTTTTTACATCAGTTAAAAAAAATGCTGTCTCCTATCTGCAAAAAAAGTCCCATTGTTCTTTAACAATGCTCAGGTACCCTCTCAGTTGCGTCAGAAGCCAACCCATACAGTTCTTTCCAAGGGTAGATATGGAAGGTGTGCTGAGAAGTTTTCTTTCAGATTTAAAATCTAAGCTGCCCCATATATGTGGATTTCCCATAAAGATGACAACTAAACCGTGCTACTACACACAAGAACTAACCACACTGCATTTGCAGGTGAGTAGTTTTTCCTGTCCTACCAAATTCTCTAAGACATGCTCTGCACGTTATTCCTCGGATCTTTGCCGTCAGTGATGGACAGCCTAACCCACTGTGCTGGGTCCTTTCCCTCAGTTCGGTGTTTCCCTGCTGCTGTTTGTTTTTGTTGTACTGTCGTTCCTATTATTATTGCATTTACCTTGGTATCATGGTAGTTGTTGGTCTATTTCTTCTAATTAATGTAGCGTGACTTCCTAGAAGGCAGAGAACATATCCTAAGTTCCCGGTACTTAATACATGTTCATTACATGTTTTTTCAAAGAATAAATGATAAATGATAATTACAGGATAATTTGGAAACGTCTGCCTCATACAAATCCAAGTTTTCTTTGAAGTTCTGTCATTTAAAGTCCAATTGATGAGAAAGCCTTTGAATAATTGATAGAAATTGAATTAACTTGAGAAAATTTTTATTGTAAGATGACATGCCAAGTGAAATCTTATTTATGAAAAAAAAAATAAGTAGTGGTTTAAGCAGTACTGATGAAGAAAATAAGATGGCCTGTCTTCACACTCAATAGGATACAATTTCTTTGTCAAAAGGCAACAAAATCAAAAGGGAAGCTTTGGAAGAACAAATGGAAATTTAATTTAAATTTTTTAACAAGATCTTTCTTTTAAATGACAGATATAATATGTTTTCGTCAGAAGGAAAGACAAAGGTTTGAATAATTTGAGCAGTTTGAAATATAATATGGATTACTGGAATATTGCTGAGTCTCCTTTCTTGACTTACTAGCGCCTTGTTTTATTGTAGCCTCCACTGCTCAAATGACTTAGGCTTTCATGTATGTTGACTTGCTATGGCTCCAACAGTATGCCTCATGACATTTTTTGCTTTATGTTTTCAAGCCAGATCACATCATCTGTCACTAGCCAGCATGGGGGTCTGGTGTCCTTGGGTTAAGGGTCAACACCTCATATAAATGCTATAAAAACATGACAGGCAAGATATCAGGTACTATAGGCAAGGCCATTTCGCTGGGAGTGTGGGTAGAGAGTATCAATTGACTTCTTTTTGAACTTTATGCATCTTAAAATTTTGGCCAGACATAACATTTTAAAGAGTTTAGTTGTTGGCCAAGTCTAAATCTGAGGAATTTAGAAGATATGTCATTACATCATGCACTTTTTTCAAATATGTTTATATATTTATTGACTACCTAATATTTCCAGCCCATGTCTATTTTGGAAATGGTGAATGCAGACAATGTATTTGTGAAAATTTGCTTCTTAAATGTAAAATAACACTTATATAGAATTTCTGATCTTTATATTGCCTCTGACAATTGGAACATTGACAATAAGAATTTCTCCTACTCAGTTTTATTGAGCGCCTTCTGTATGCCTTCTCATTTAATTACCAAAATAGACCCTTGGGGTAAAAAATTGTTTTCTCAATTTTGCAGAAAGGGAAACTGAAGCTTACAGCATTCAAGTAATTTAGCCAAAGCCACACAGTTAAATACATTGCAAAATTAAAACTGAAACTTGAAGAATCAGATTCTTAGTTCTAAAATTGGAAAATTTAGATTTGTAGTTAAGAGCTCAGGCCCTGGAGACAGGCTGCCTGGGTTTCAACCCCTTATTACTTATATAATCTTGAAAGTGAAAGTGAAAGTTGCTCGGTCGTGTCCAACTCTTTGCGACCCCACGACCTATACAGTCCATGGAATTCTCTAGGCCAAAATACTTGAGTGGGTAGTCTTTCCCTTCTCCAAAGGATCCTCCCAGCCCAGGGGTCAAAGCCAGGTCTCCTGCATTGCAGGCGGATTCTTTATCAGCTGAGCCACAAGAGAAGCCCATGTATAATCTTGGACAAGTTATTTGATCTCTCTGTGCCTCTGTTCCCCCAGCTGTAAAATGGGGCACCACAGTAGTGGTAATGCTAGCGCTCATCACAAATTGGGCTCTCCAGGAAGCCTGCTCTGAGACAGAGTCCAGTGTGTGTGATGATTGTTGAGAACTACCCTTGGAATCAACAGCTATGGAAGGCAGGGAAGGAAGATTGGGTGAAGGGAGAAGTCAAAACCAAAGCAGGTACTAAAATGGCCAATCACGGTGGTTTTGCATTGGCCAAAGTAGCAGGCCTTTATACCGTCTTCCAATCTGTTGCTAGATTTGGGCGACCTCAAGACAGGCAAATTCTAGGGTGAGATGGGCGTCCATAACCGAGGCCGTCTCTGCAGGGGCTGACTGCCAAAGGAGGCTTGCTGATAGCACCCAGCAGCGAGGATCCCCCTTTCTGGAAGGAGCTCTATGCAGCACATCACCGTTTGCTTCCCAGCACCAGACTACACAGGGTTTTGTGGTTTTTATTTTTAGATTAGATAATCCTCCTTGGAACAGTTGCTTGTATTTAAGCCTTCAGTAAATGTTAATTTATGTTATTGCTACCACCTTGTTAGCTCTAAGAGTCATGCAGTAGTACTAAAAAAGAATAAATTTAAAAAATGAAAAATCAATAGATCAAACTGCTTGAAAAAACTCAACTGACTTAAAAAAGAGTTTCATAAATTAGCAGGAGTACCTAGCCCAATTAGCTTAAAAAAAAAATTATGAGAATTCTCCAAGATACATAAAAGTAATTACTATAGTATAATGAACTCTTGTATACCTACCATCTGGTTACTCCTTGACATATTTTTGGAGTGTGGGATAAACTGTAATATTTTACAACAAATCCAGGATATACTATTATTTAATTTATAGAGATTTTAGCATTAATATATGTCTTTTTCTGATGAGAGCTTTTTAAAAAATTATTTAACAGTAGTTCCCGTGTGTGTGTGTGTGTGTGCTTAGTTGCTCAGTCATGTCCGATTCTTTACAACCCCATGGACTCCTCTGTCATGGGATTCTCCAGGCAAGAATATGGAGTGGGTAGCCATTCCTTTCTCCAGGGGATCTTCCCCACCCAGGGATTGAAGCCGGGTCTCCTGCATTGCAGGCAGATTTATTACCATCTAAGCCTAGTTCATACTCTAATTCCCTATTTATCTCAAAGATTTATTTTAGAGGTTTTGTTTAAATCAGAATCCAGGAAAGGTCCACTTAATTTGGTTGTTATATTTTTTTAGATCTCTTTTATTATATAACATCCCAAACTGCTTTCCCTTTTATTTATGCCAGTTATTTGCTGGGGAAAATGGATTTTTTTACCCTGGAAAATGTTCCATATTTTGCATTTGAATGATGGTTTCCTTGTTGTCATGTCTTTTAAACTTAACACTTTCTTCCAAGACCCATATTTCCTACAAACCTCTAGCTAAGTCTGAGCTTAACTGAATCCTGGTTCGACTTTAATTAAAGAAACACTCAGGTGGTGCAAGGCACAGAACCAAATTTTAATAGATAAAGCACATTTGATGCATCATTTTGGTTAGTCTTCAAGCTGTATTAAAGATTTCCTTAATTCTAGGCCTCTATTAGATATCTATTTAAATATAGGTTAAAGCTTTTGGTTTCCCTCTGTAATTTTACATTAATGTACAAAGATATAAACTGTATACAGTTCTAGAAGTTAAAAGTCACCTAAGCCACAGTGACACCTGGCAGAATAGTGGTCATAATGTGGTAAAGCGTATGTTTTCTCTTAGGTTATTATTTCACAAAGCTTTGGTTTTTTGACCATTTATGTATTTTAAGTTCTGTGAATTATTTATGATTTCATCTGCTGTTTACATAAGCCCTTTTTGTAGCCTTTAAAATTTTTTTGAATATAAACCTAGAGGTTTCCCCCTTTGGGCTGTTTACTATATTTTAGAAATTGAAAGAATGCATAAATAATATATTGAAGGGCTAGGGGGCAAAAAAAAAGACCCTGGAAATTATTTCCATCAGAGGTATATTCCTGGAAAATATTCAAGTATATTTAAGTATATTCCTGAAGACAAAACTGGACGTGAATTTAAACGTTTCAGATACATATTCTAGATGAGTTTTATATCAGAATACAAGTAACCTATTCTTATATAAATCTGCCTAGATTGAGTTTTTCTTTTTGTATCCCAAGTAGTATGTATGCTGTTTAACAGTCATTACAGTTTATAAAAACAAAGAGTCTAAAAGTGTTCTTGGATTTTCTGTAATTGATTTCAACTTAATTCTTGAACCATATTTTCGTCAAACAAAATATTCACTCTAGGCAGTTTAAGATGATTTAGTCACTTCTGACAGAGCATCTTTTTGAGATAGAATTTTATGCAAATTTAGACATCATTCTCCCCGTGGTAGCATCTGTGTACAGAGGGAAGCCTCGTAGGGTGAGGTTGGTGGTGTGTGGTGAAGTGCATGTGGTATGTTTACCTAATATGATCCACACCCGGAAAGTGACTGTCCTAAGCTCTGTTTCCAGACATCTACAAAGCTGGTGAATGGACACTTGAACTTCTGCTAACTCTGCCACCAAAATTCCAAAGTCATCCATAAGTAAACCTTTCAGCAGAAACTACAGAAGTATGACTTTACCTCACTTCTCTCTTCCAAATATTGTATGAGTGCATCTGATTGGTTGATCTTAAATCACATCCTGAACCCTAGATGCAAAGGAGAAAATGTTCATTTTAGATTTCTAGGCTCTAGAACGGAGAAGGCAATGGCACCCCACTCCAGTACTCTTGCCTGGAAAATCCCAAGGGTGGAGGAACCTGGAAGGCTGCAGTCCATGGAGTCACTGAGGGTTGGACACGACTGAGCGACTTCACTTTCACTTTTCACTTTCATGCACTGGAGAAGGAAATGGCAACCCACTCCAGTGTTCTTGCCTGGAGAATCCCAGGGATGGGGGAGCCTGCAGGGCTGCTGTCTATGGGGTCGCACAGAGTCGGACACGACTGAAGTGACTTAGCAGCAGCAGCAGCAGGCTCTAGAAAGAGTGCTAAGAGAAGGAAACGGAGTTATTGTTTAAAGCCTCCAAAGTTCCTGTTTGGCATAAAGTTTTATAAATAGTAGTGATGATTATACAGCAGAAGTACAGTGGGGGGTATACTTAATGCCACTGAATTGTATGCTTAAAAATGGTTAACATGGTATATTTGATGTTCTATATATATATTTTTTACCACAGTTTGTTTAAGAAGACTATGAACACTTGTTTCTCCTTGATATATCTGACAAGTCAGTTTGACAAATATTTCCAAAACGCTTCCAAGTACCAGGCACTCTAGTAGGCAATGAAGAGACAAAATGATTAAGACAGTCACTGCCCTATAGTCAATATCGTACTTACTCTGAAAGGCCCAGTGTAAATGCCTCTTCCATTACTTTAATTTCTTTGAATAACGTGTTTTGTTAGTAACTGTGTGGAGGATTTAAGAATGTGAAGGCTGTAAGAAGAAGTAACACATGGTTTTCCTACCCTCAAAGAGTCTAGTATTTACTTAGGGAGAGTGAACATGCATACTAACAGACAAGAGCGCTACACTGTCCTCTTTTTTTGTGTGACAAATACTGACTGATAAATGATCTTTGGGAAGCTGAAAGGGAAAAAAATGGAGAGAAGAGAGATATTCTGAGGGAGAAGGACGCATGAGCACGTTTGAAACACAACGGGAGTAGCTAAGTGTATAGTTTTTACAGTTTAGAGCGCAACTTCATCTTAAAACATTATCTTGAATGGATAGTATCGAAAGTAGGATACAAATCATAAGAAACACACACATGTCCTCAGTAAGGCCTGTTTGCTTTTTGTTTTTCTTTAGCTGTTCTATACATTGTAGTGTTACTTTTTATTCTTATCTTGATGATATTTTATAAATTATTTATTTTCCTTTAAGGATAGTTTTACATTTTCTAATGTTTATCCTTTCAGGGAAACAAAGTCAAGCCGCCCAATCTAACTGCTCAAGCCAAGTCCTCTCCAGCTCACACCCCTTCCACAAGAGCCGCCCGGGCCCCGAGCTTCCCGCCGTGCTCAGCAGCTGCGGGCCACAAGGGGGCGCGCTCGGTCAGCCCGCCGAAGCCCTCGGGGTCCTCCGCTCTGCGCCTCCAGCCAGAGTCTGTTCTGAGCAGCAAGAAAGCGCCGTCTGACCAGGCCGCACAAGTACTGGAAGTACCCAAGCCCACCAGAGGAAATGCTCAAGACACAAACTTTAGCTCCCAACATAATATTGCCCCTAGATTCATACCAGTTTTCAAAAGTCGACCGCTACAGATGACCAAAAGTATCTTAGCACCTGAGAACCTGAGAAGAAAACGTGTTGATACAGAATCTAAGTTGTTTTCACTGAAATCTAGTGAGATCCAGGACGATAAACCAAATTTAGATCCAACTACTAAAAAAAGACCTAGTCATAGCATTCAGATGAAGGCTAAAAATCTGAATCTCAAGACTTGTAGATCTCTGCAAGAAAAAAACACTGAATCCTATGGAAATATGACAAAAAATCCCCTTTCTAGTGGAAAATCATTGATCACGAGTTTAAGTGAAAGTAAACAACTGTCTAATAGTTCAGTATTTCAGATGCCAACTAGCAATTTAGATGTACTAAAAAGTGCTGTTGGCTCCCAAGTGAATGGAAAAGAGAATTTGACAAGCAAATATATAACACAGGTTTTAGGGAAAAGCCATGAGTCACTAAAAGTAAAAAGACAACCACATATTTTTGAGTCAGACACAGATCCGGAAGATTCCCAACCGCTACAGCCGCAATCAGTTGACCAAACTAAAGAAGCTGATGTAACTGACCACCAATTAACAGTAAGCAGAACAGCCCCCAAGTCTAAGAAGTTATGTCAGGACTCTCTAAAAACGTCAAAGAAGCCTCACTCCAATACTGTCCTTTGTGGACAATCCCGTGCTAGGAAACAGGTAAAAAACCAAAATGCAATTTTAATCTGGGGCCACTCATCATGTGATACACTTTTAAACCCCCTAAATAAAGATTTAAATGACTTGCCAAAGATCTCTTAGAAACACACTGAGAATCAGAGTATCTAACACACCTGCAAGTATATACAATTAATTTATAATAAAATGTGATTCTTCAATCTGGTTACAGATACATCACTTGGACAAATCAAAACCCAAGAAGTCTCTCATTCCTAAAGCTTAGGACATGGATGTGAAAGAAGGAAATATCCACCAGGTAACTTCAGTAATATCTTCTGAGTCGTTTTTTATGACATTACCCAAATTGGAATCATCAAGATTAGGGGTCCCCAATCTCATGTACCAAAGGAACTACCTTTAATTCCTTGAAGCCTTAAAATCTAGGAAATAGTAAATGGTGGGGACAGTACAGCCCTTGACGAAGGACTGTGTGCAACAGCTGTGGTGTGTTGTAAGAGGGCCCTAAAGAGGGGTGAGGTAGAGGGGTCCCATCGCTGGCTCCCACCCACTGTGGGGTCTCAGCAGACTAAGAGGAGGGCGCTGCAGCAACTGACTGCCTAAAGATGTAGGATTTCACAGCTGCTAGAGCACCTACCTTTTGGACTCTCACCCAAGATAACAAACTTCAAATGATATTTCCAAAGTTAATCATTAAGTTCAAGTTTACTCCAAAGAATTTTACAGTGCTGGCTGGAGTTAAACATGAGATTTAGCTGAAAATGCTGAGTCCACAGCTCTGAAATCACAAAACCATGCATCTGGAAAAAGCATTTTATTTTGTCCTGCCATCTGGTTAATCTAAGAACAAACATATTACTAAAATATACACAAATACTTTTCTGCATAGAACTGCTGGAATATTTTCAATTCAAATTTACTATAAATGAACTAGAAAGCATTTTCTTATTTTCTCTTCCAAATGCTATTTCTCTCCATAATTAATAGAATTTTAGCCTGATTTGAATTAACCAAGAGATAATTAAGTCTATTTTCATTTATTTTATAATTTTATGTTTCATGTAGTGTTTGATGTCTTTCTTTAAACAACCAGTAGATGGTTGAGGAAAAATTTTTATTTCCATTGTTTAAGATAATGACATCTACTCTGGGTTTCATGTTGTTTTAGAAGTATAGCACTTTGCCACTTTGAATTTTTTTATTGTTTAGTCTCTAAGTCCTATCCACCTCTTGCGACTCCATGGTCTGTAGCCCTCCATGCTCTGTCCATGGGGATTTCCCAGACAGGAATACTGGAGTAGGTTGCCATTTCTTTCTCAAGGGGATCTTCCCAACACAGAGATCAAACCCACGTCTCAGGTTCTTTATCACTAGAGTCACCTGGGAAGCCCTCTTTGAATTACATAAGACCTAACACAATTTTTAACAATTAAATAATCATTCCATCAGCTAGGAAGAATAACATGATGAGAAAAATCATAGGATATTATAGAGAACAATATCCCCAAATATAAAATTAATATAATATATATGCCTGTAAAATTTTTGAATAATACAAAATAGGTTCAAGAAAAGGTAAAAAATAAAAATAAAAAACCACCTGCAATTCCTCTTTGCAGAGATAACCACTCTGAACAACGGATGGACATGCACACACTCCTGTGAACATGGAATCAGGCTCCATATGCTGCTGTGGAAACTCTTTTTTCACTTAACAGGCTTTTTCATCATTGGATAGGATTCCATTGCATGTGGATGTACTATATTTGACTGTTCCTAATGATTGATGTTTAAGTTGTTCCCAACCTTTCACTATAACAACGAGTTACATAATTAGTCTTAGTACAGATCTTTGCAAAATGTCCAGTTATACAGTAGCTTTTTTATTATTGAAACTTGGTTGGATTCATTATTTTTACTGTTAAAATTTTCAACCACAGAACATACAGATAATACTGTAAAAAACCTCTGAGTACCTATCACCCTGCTTCAAGAATTATTAATATTTTGCCACTCTGTTTCATCTATTTCTCACTGATAACACTTTTTTATTATACTAATTTAAAGCAAATTCAGCACATCATTTGGTTTTACCCAAAATATGTTTTCTCATACAGATAAAGCATAGAATATTTTTAAAGAAAAAAAAAGAATGTGTTTATATACATTACATTTTGAAGGTCTACCATATCTTTGTTGAGTCACTAAATTTCATTTTAGTTTAATAGGCAAACCAACAGGAAGGCCTCAATAAAAATAAAATAAATTTCACAGAAGAACTAGAGCCTTCAATCATATAATCAGGATACTGGAGGGTGATTTTATTCGTTCAGTCTTGAAATGATAAGACTGCAGTTGACCGTGTGGCCTCGTGTCCAGCAGTCCCATTCCATTCTGGGTTCCTGGCCAAGATGCAGAAGTATAAATACATCGAAACAAATGTCAACAACGACATTTGGTCTAATATTTAAAAAGAGGGAAACTGAAATGGAGCTTCTGTTCTAACAAGTATTATTCTGGCTTTCAAACATTTTAGATATTTAATTTACAAAATATGATATAATTGTTGTGGTAAGATATTTAAAGAAACCAAAAATCCTTATTGATGTTCCACTGAAATAATCCTTCATTAAAAAAGAGCAGCAGAGGGTCAAATATAAGTTGAGCTTAATTTTGTAGTGTGACTTACTGCTTTTACTACTTCCCTAAACCATTGCAATTAAAGGCAAAAGTGAACACAGATTTTATTTCAAAACTGTAAATATAAAAATAATATAATTAAAATTGTACCTTGTTAGTTTACTGTATACCTTTGCTGTAAACATTTCTATTGTCCAGAGTTATCTTTATAATTATTTTACCATTTTCTTAGGGAAGTGCATCTAGTTTAAACACTATTTTGAACATGCCTTTCTCATTCTAAAACTAGTATGATGGACAACTAGTAGACTGCAGTAAAAAACGGTATGTCACTTTGTGAGGCTATGGTGGAAATATTTGTTTATAAAAGTGCTGTTAATAAGGATAAATATTTGATCACTTGATCAGTCATCCACAACACACTCATTCCTGAAACCAGCATTCCTTCTGTTCCATGTATCTCTAGACTGCCTTCCTGTTACTGTTCTGTTATCATGCCTCAGGTAGGTAAAACTTATTTTACTATTAGACTTAGCAAAATAATTTAAAAAGATAAATCCACTTGATCAAGTAGTGTATTATATCTTCCTGTTCATTATATAAAAAATCTTGATAGCCCCTCCTCCACTCTGTTAGTGTCTGAAACTTAGAATTTGTAGGAAAGTATTTCTTTAGATAAATATTAACCTACATGGCAAAAGCCTGCTTATGTTAGGATCAGTATATTTTCTGGTGTAAAGTAGGTTTATTTTTCATCTTGTAATATTTATAATATCTAAATGAAAATTTACCAAATATATATATACACATATAACATATAAATGCATATACATATATGTGTATATATATGATTTACTATAAAGATAAATTGATTGATAATTTACTAGTCCATATTCAGACCACATTGTGCACAAATTCACTGGAGAAATCAGTGAAGTTTTTTATTCATTTTAAAGATTACAATTTTGAAAGCCAGAATAATTCCAAATCTAATTAAGGAAAACTTAATTATTTTCTTGTTTAAATTTTTGGTAATCTGTATGCATTGTGGGATACCCCTACCTAACTCTGCCCTCAAATCATTTTTCACATTCCAATTGTATGTTGTTAGCTTTAGTACCATTGCAATTTCAAAACCATAAATAAATGATTTTGTTTGCCTAAATACAGAATCTGAAAAGATCAGCCATTGCATTTAAAAACCAAGTATGCTGAAATTAATGATAAAAATCACCTTCATAGACATTAAAATTTTTTTCTACCTTTTATATTTTAAATTTCACAATATTGCTTACGATATCACTATTTTATTTGTATTTTATTATATATTACTATAATTTTTATATCTCATTTTATTTATATTTTATTTATTGCTTACATAGCAAGTAAGAAATATGAGTTAGTCAGTGATTAGCTTTTATCTGACTAGCCAGTTGACTACCCAGTTTTTGCTCTTTTTCAAATTTCACATCATCTGCTGCTATGCTGAAACTGACAATATATTGAGTATTTGCTGCTACTTAAGAATGGTCAATATTGATAAGTGCTTAAAAATGTCATGGTCTTTATTTATTGATGCTTAAAATACTCATGTTGTATCCTACATGGTGTCATAGTGTCTTATTTTTAATGAAAATAATGTATTTCAAATAGATGTATTTCCCTATGTCAGAGTGACTGTAAGTAGGACTGGAAAGGCTTGGATAAATAATAAATTCCTTTACCTCTGTGGTTCTATTTCTTCGCATGCATTTACTGCTGGACCCATGTAAAACAATTTTAGGTTCTCACCCCTTAACAAAACCTTTATTCTCAAAGTTGCACATCCCTCTTTTTAATATAGTTTTATTTATTTCAGCTGTGCTGGGCTTTGGCTGGCGTGTGGGCTTTTGTCTCGTTGCAGGGAGTGGGAGCCCCTCTCTAGCTGCGGTGTGCGGGCTTCTCGTTGCGGTGGCTTCTCTTGGTGTGGAGCAGCAGCTCCGGGGCTCGTGAGCACAGGCTCAACAGTTGCGGCCCGGGGCTTAGTTGCTCTGTGGTATGTGGGGTCTTCCCAGATCAGGGGTCAAACTCATGTCTCCTGCGTTGGCAGGTGGATTCTTTACCACTGAGCCACGAGGGAAGCCCCAAGTCTCACATTCTTTCATTCAACAAACATTTATTTAGTATTTGCTGTGTTCCAAGAGCTATTGCAGATGCTTGGGATATACCAGTGAACACTGGCAGAAAGAGACAAACAGTAAACATAACAAATAAGTTATGTTTTAGAAGGTGACAAATGTAGGAAAAAAGAAATACATATTCCTATATAAAAATAGAAACTGCAGTCATATTCAAGGAGAAATCTGGCAAAATTATTGGCTTTGTGGTTTATTATATATCTACTTATCTCACCATTAGAGTTGTTTGGGAATAAAATATTTAAATCTCTGAGTTAAGCAGCTTTTAAAATAAAATCCTGGGTCTGCACGTAGAGGGAACACATGTCAGTATAATCATTTAGCTAAGATGAATAACGTAATGGAATTTTAAAAACATGCTATTTAAATCATTATAAGGTTTATTTCTAAGAGTAAGGATTTTATATAAATTGCCTTTTCCAAATCCAGTTCTAGGTCTGCCCCTTACCATTACTACCAAAAAGAAAGAAATATGGGACTTTTATGAAGAAAATGCAGCCTCACTGCCCTCATTTCCCTTTGGTTCTCAGCTTGGTGAATGCTTGTTTTGGTCTGGATCAGAAGTTGAAAACTATCTACCTTTTTGGAGTTCCTGTTTTTGATAATGGCACGCTAGGTTATTCAAGCTAACCCTCTCATGGAAAGCAACTAAAAATGCTGGATGAATTTTCTTAGAGTTCGTAGAAACATCCAAGAACCAAAGTGACATATGGAATTACAGTCAAAAAACACTAAGAAAAAACCAGAAAGGTAAACAGAGAATTCAAAATCACTTTTGCTCCTAAGATATGTGATAATCCAGACTTGACATGGAGCTGTGTTTCCACGACATTGAAGAGTGAAGGGAGACAAATATCCAAGTTCAGAGCCCGCAGAGACAGAGAGCCCAAGGGAGATGCCGGCACGCCCTGCAGCACAGGCGCTTTCCTGGACCCTGAAGGCTGTGCCCACAGTGAAGGGACGCCCTTGTAACTAGCTCCATGCTCTCTTCCCCCAGGGACCTGTAAAGGGCCCCCCAGTGGATTTCTGCCCAAATGTATATCACCAAGGTGATCTAAGAAACCTCAAACCAAGAATTAGCTTAAAATAATACCAGACATATAAAACTATTGGAAATGCCAAAACCTTTGGGAAGAAATGGAACTTTATTGAATTATATTAAAAAATACTATCCAAGTAAATGGAGAACTATGTCACGTTCATAGATTGGAACTCAATCTATGAGAAAAATTGAAAGAGATTTCCATCCAAATTTCAACATATTTGTTTTAGAACTTGATAAGCTTCTTATAAAATTGATATGGAATGTAAAAGTCAAGAATAAGCAAAGACTCTTAGAGGAAAAAAGATAAGAAGGGAGCACTTGCTCTCCAGATAGCAAGATTTATACAAAGCTGTAATAATTAAGACAATACGGTATTGGTATGCAGACTAACAAACCACTGGAACAGAGTCCAGAAAGGGACCGATACATATAAGATTGCATACTATCCCAGTTCATAATAGCTCAAACACAATCTAAATGACTGGTACAAATTTTACAAACATAAAGAAGCAAGGTAACAAAAGAGCTTCCATTCATGGGTAATCCAAAGAGAGGACAAACTCAACCGTGTTGTTTGAGGATGAATGCTTACCTGTGTGCTAAGTTAGTCGTGTCTGACTCTGCAACCCCATGGACCGTAGCCTGCCAGCTTTCTCTGTGCATTGGATTCCCCAGGCAAGAACGTGGAGTGGGTTACCATGCCCTCCTCCAGGGGATATTCCTGACTCAGGGATCGAACCGAGTCTCCTGCATCTCCTGAGCCACTGGGGAACCCCTCAGGGATGACTATATAAGTATACACATTATAAAGGAAAACAAAGAAACTGTTGTTTAAAAATCCAGTACAGTGGTGCCTCCCAAGGGAGGGGAGGGACTGTAACCTGGGCAGGTAGATGGTAGGAAGTCCTTCTGGAACAGTGGTAATTTCCATTTCATTTCTTGTCCTGGGTGATATTATACAAGCATTGACTTTATAATTGTCCATTAAACTCTATCTATATGTTTATGCACTTTTGAATGTGTAGGTTATATTTCATGGGGTATATGTGTGTGTTATTTTGAGAAAAATAATACCAAAAAAAAAAAAAAAACAACCTTCACACAGCGTAGAAGCTGGAAAGGTCTTACCTTTGGGGCTGTAAGGTAGTAAAATGGGGCTGTAGTTCATAACGATTGCATTCTGACAGTTCTCTGAAGGATGGTGGGCGCCCAGGGCTCCCAGAATGTAACAGCAGCTTGAAAGCAGAGTGAGCTGCCTTTGGGGGCATGGGGGTGAGCAGCGAGGGCAAGGGCAGCAGCAGTACCGCCTGGGGTGTGGGATTCACAGGGCAGTCCCGTGAGG
The DNA here is from genome assembly GCF_003369695.1 of Bos indicus x Bos taurus. Taxonomy (NCBI): domain Eukaryota; kingdom Metazoa; phylum Chordata; class Mammalia; order Artiodactyla; family Bovidae; genus Bos; species Bos indicus x Bos taurus. The sequence continues at coordinate 4,298,055 of NC_040099.1, read as the reverse complement.
CTCGTCTCATCCTGCGCAGAGGGATGCACTGCTTCAAGCTTCTCCACCCAGCACTTCAGTTTCTAGAGGTTCATCCTGACAAAGTTACTGGATAAGAAACCAACTTCATGTACACATGCTTGCTAACATTGTTAGCACTACAGACCCTAACACTTCAGACACTCATCAAAGCAGCATCGCGTCCTTCTAATGGGTGCCTACACACTATTACGGAGAAGGAAACGGCAACCCACTCCAGCATTCTTGCCTGGAAAATCCCATGGACAGAGGGGCCTGGCGGGCTACAGTCAGACGTGACTGAGCAGCTGAGCGCACACATACACACATAAAAAGCAGTTAATGATTATGACCTAGACTTTTACGGCATATCTATAAAACAAAGAACTTTTATATATTATAACATTAAGCAAGCTATGTTTCCCAGAGCAATAAATCCAGCCTGCCTTTTCTCTCCTAAGAACTAGTTTTCATACTTCATAAACTAAAGAAAGCCACGCTATACATGCGGCTGCTGAGATGAAACAAAGGAAAAGTATTTTTAGTCATATTTCTCTTTAACCAGATTTACCACATTTCATTACTTTGCTGCCTACTATTGCTCTGCAGTCCCTGAGGAAATAACTAGATGAAACTGAGAGTAAAAACAACATGAAAAAAAAAAAGAAAAAAAAAAAAAAAAACATGAAGTAGGACATTCAATACCCCAGGTTGTATACACCCAATCCGGTTGCACAATGATTAAATTTAGCTCTAGTTAACCTGATTTCAAGTGCAGTTCAAATCTGGGGGCTGTGAGAACCAGAATGCTTGCTCTACGTGATCAGAAAACATTTATATTGAAACATATGGTTTTGAGTTTCCCTCGCATATAGGAACATTAACAGACACCAGGCGGGTTCTCCTTTGAGAGATCTCTGAGTTGTATTTGTACTGCCAACGTGACAGAGATTTTATTTGGCCAAGAAGAGCATCAGCCCCGCAGTCCCTGCCGCTCCCCTCTGTACACCTCCGTCTCCCTCTGTGGCGTCTCCACCCTGCGGTGCTCGAGGAATGGGTAGACGGCTCCCTCTGGATTTGGGGACCGTGACGTTTCCAACAGGCGGCTCTCGTTAGACTCAGTCTCCCAAAGCTTTCCAACTTTGAACGTGTCATCTTACTGTTTGAAAAGAGACCGCAAAGCATAGAGCCTCTGGGTAACTCAAAAGGAAGAATTTTCAGACATTTAAAGTTGATTACATAACAAGGCTGTGTAATCTCTTCCTGGAGAAGGGGAGAGTGGAATTTCTAAGTCAAACTGGGTCACTTTTGCCTGGACTGGCTTTAATTAACTGGCAAATCTTCTGGGAAGTATGGAAATAGACCAAATGTCCCCTCAAGTTTCCTTCAAACCTGCCTGCTCTTTGCTGAAGGACAGAACATAAGACCAGAAAGAGATCATGGCCGAGGGGTCCAAGTCCTCCTCAGAGCAGTGAGGGAACTGAGGTACAGAGTAAATGCTGTTCACGTTATTATTATAATGACGAGGAAAAAATAATTGTTGCTTTCTAGTCCCATCTTGCTCTTTAAAAAATCTAATTGTGAAAGATATCATGGATTCAAAAGACTTTATAAAGTATACATGCGAGGTTCAGTACCTCAGAAGCTTCTCTTCTTTTTAAAAAAAATTTGTTTTAATTAGAAGCTAATTACTTTACAATATTGTAGTGGTTTTTGCCATGCGCTGACATGGATCAGCCATGGGTGCACATGTGGCTTCTCTTCTTTAATATTCATTCACTTACTTGGCTGCGCTGGATCTTAGTTGCGACATGTGGAGTCTTCCGTCTTTGTTGCAGCACGCAGGTCCTAGTTTTGAGCTGCAACATGGACGATCTTTAGCTGTGCCATGCAAACTCTGAGTTGCGGCCTGTGGGGTCTAGTTCCCCAACCAGGGATTGAGCCCAGGCCCTCCACACTGGCAGTGCGGTGTCTCAGACATCGGACCACTGGGGAGTCCCCCTGAGAGCGTCTTCAGTGTCTCTGCCTGACCTCATTCCTTCCCTGCCCCCAGAGAAGCAGCACAGGGAACTCTCCTTGGTGGTCTGTAACAGCCTGCGTGGACGGGAAATCCGAAAAGGAGGGGATACGTGTGGCTTCCCTTGTGGCTCAGCCAGTAAAGAATCCGCCCAAAGTGCGGGAGACCTGGGTTCGATCCCTGGGTTGGGAAGATCCCCTGGAGAAGGGAAAGGCTACCCACTCCAGCATTCTGGCCTGGAGAATCCCATGGACTAGACAGTTGCAAAGAGTCGGATATGACTGAGCAACTTCACTTCCATAGCTGATTCACTTTACTGTACACCTGAGACTAACACAACGTTGGACATCAGCTATACTCTAATACAGGTTTTTTAAACAGTTAGAGCAAGACAGTATTTTTCTCTCTTGGCCAGACAGCCTTTTCCTTTTGCTTTATATATACAAAATATCACGGGAGCGACGCTGTTTAGGTTAATTCCACTTGGTTTTCCTTTTATTCTTATCTGTTTCATCTTCTTCACGGCATCAGGCATGCTTTCCTCGGATGTGTGCCCAGTTCTGCTTTTGCTCTTTCGAGGGTACTGGGTGACCCCCCAGGCCCTCCCAAACCCTCCTCCCAGGAAGCATGAGAGGGGCTCTGCCAGACAACGTCACACACGCCAGCTCTCAGCGCGGGAAGACGAGGAGACGGGAGAGCCCTGGAGCCTCAGAGGGAGTCCCAGTAACTCAGAATTGAGAAACTGCAGATTCAAGCAGTTGAAACCACAAGAGCTGATGAGCTTTCTCAAGGGTGAGTATTTAAGTAATTACTGGAGCAACGGTAAATGTACGCTTCCTGGGAACCACGTGGATCCCCAAACAGAATTCAGGGCCCTTGTTAAGCTGCAGCAGCAAGTGGGTGCTGGGAAATAACCAATGCTGGCTGCAAGCTGTAACCCCAGAACCCTGACCTCATCGACCTGTAACCAAAAACTTAGTGGTCATATTTCCACTAAAAATGAGCTTTCACGCATTCATTTGTCAAATATTTAGAAAGCACCTACTATGTGCCAGGACCCTGGAGAAGGAAATGACAACCCACTCCAGTATTGTTGCCTGGAGAATCCCGTGGACAGAGGAGCCTGGCAGGCTACAGTCCATGGAGTAGCAAGAGTCGGACACAACTTAGCGACTAAAAACACAACACAAATGTGCCAGGAACTGCACTAGGGGCCAGATGTGTATCAGATGTCAAAGACCCAGTCAGTCCTCCCCGAATCCAGCAGGGAAGAGAGGCAATCAGGCTGTGAAGAGATGTTAAATGCTACCAGAAAGGAAGTGTTGGGTTGGCCTAAGAGTTCTTTCTGCAACAGTATACAGAAAAAACAGAACGAACTTTTGGCCAACCCTATATAATGAGCTATTATGGAAGCTATCTAGAGCAGCAGCACAGCTTCCAGAAAGAAGAGACTTTTAAGGATATTTCTGTGGGTGAGAATTTGTAGTGTGCCCTAGAGGTAAAAGAGTGGTCTGCTTGTGTGCTAAGTTGCTTCACTCATGTCTGACCCTTTGTGACCCCATGGACTGTAGCCCGCCAGGCTCATCTGTCCATGGGATTCTCTGCAAGAATACTGGAGTCAGTTGCCATGCCCTCCTCCAGGGGATCTTCCCGACCCAGGGATTGAACCCTCGTCTCTTACGTTTCCTGCATTGGCAGATGGGTTCTTTACAACTAGCTCCACCTGGGAAGCCCAGAAAGAGTGATCTAGACAGAGGAAAACCTGTGTGTGAGAAGACCAGAGAAAGGCATGGTAAGTCTAAGGAACTAAAGCAGGTCTGTGAGGCTAGCAGGAGGCAAGGAGGAAGGAACACTGAGAGACGCTGCTGGACAGAAGGGATGGGGGATTTGGGATTAGACAAAGACAAGGCTGGATACGAGGGTTGCTGTTGGGAGGCTGTGCTAGCATGATGTGGAGAGTAAACTGATTCAGAACACTGATGTTAGAGCTTTCTCTTTTCCAACACAAGCATTTTTAGCATTTATAAATGTCCCTCTAGACAATGCTTTAAGCACATCTCATAATTTTAACATGTGCTTTCATCTCAATTCAGTTTAAGTTGAGTTTTTCTAAATTTCTCCTTAGAAGCTTGATTAATTTTCAAATATTTATGACTTTTCCAGATGTTTTTTCTATTTTTGCTTTCTAGGAAGTCTACTGTGGTCATTTATTTTAAATTTACTGAGACTTGTTTCATACAAGACTTGTTACACCCCGTGTATGGGATACATATGGGCCACCCCAAGTCCAGTTGACACTTTCCCCTTTTTATCTGGCCTTGCTATCCGGACTTTTCCTTCTTCTTTCTCTTTCTTTTTCAATGATCTCACCTCCAGTGCAGAGACATGAAGGTCAGACCTGCATAGATTTCCTACAGTCTGGGGATTTTCCTCAACACTGCCTTTGAGGAACAATGTAGCAACTTCACAAAAATAAATAATAAAATATTGGCATGAATGTGAGAGTTGGACCATAAAGAAATCTGAGCAGGGAAGAATTGATGCTTTTGAACTGTGGTGAAAGTTCAAAGACTCTTGAGCTAGAGAAGACTCTTAAGAGTCCTTTGGACAGCAAGGAGATCCAACCAGTCAATTCTAAAGGAAATCAACCCTGAATATTCATTGGAAGGACTGATGCTGAAGCTGAAGCTCCAATACTTTGGCCACCTGATGCGAAGAACTGACTCACTGGGAAAGACCCTGATGTTGGGAAAGATTGAAGGTAGGAGGAGAAGGGGACGATAGGATGAGATGGTTGGATGGCATTATCGACACAATGGACATGAGATTGAGCAAACTCTAGGAAATGGTGAAGGACAGGGAAGCCTGGCGTGCTGCAGTTCATGGGGTCACAGAGAGTAGGACACGACATAGCAACTGAACAACATGTTGCAGTATAAACCCATATTTGGGAAAGAAAATTACTCTAAAGGATCACAATCTGCAGAAATGTGACGGGCCACAATAATTACAACCTTCATATTACTATGCAGAGGGGTTGGAGCCAGAGCCACACGGCTTCAAATATCTCCTTTCCCAGAAGAGGGTCTTTCCCCATTGCGGTGGCTTCCCAGAAGAAAAAGATATTCAGCCTCAAGGACAAATTCAAATTCTCATCTCTCACAAGGGAGGAAATCGTTGCATTTTTCTGTTCTCTCTCCATTCATCTCTCTTTACAAAGCTGGTCTCATGCACAGTCACTGTGTTTTATTGCTATTTTTCAGTGAGGAAGAGAATCATTGAATTAGAAATTACAGATTCTGCCTTGCTTTCCATAAGTGGTTAGAACATAAAAATAACCTCCAAACTCAGGTGGGTACCTACTGATATCTAATGCCAGCTCCTATCCCCACTACCTTCTTCCTTTCGTAATTGTAATAGTGTCTGGGAATTTCAGCTAAGAACTTATTCCACTTAGTTCTCATGACATTGGAATTCTAGTAAGTTTTAAGACACTGGTCAGTTCTCTTGTTGCAGAAGACGGAGTCCCTTGAGTTGGATCATAAATATTCTTGTGCAGGTCTCTGCCTTGTAAATTAACAAAGGAGCAGCTGATAAAAGTAGGTGAAGACACTGTGGCAGAGGTAGTGTGAATTATTTTAAGTCCTTAAAGTCACAAATTCTGAGGAATCTAGTGATATTTAAAGGGAAGAAAGCAAGGGACATGTTTTTTTTCCCCATCATTCAGAATTTTGTGCTTTAAAAGAGGAAGTGGGCTACAGAAGGAGCTGTGAAATGGGTTACGGAGTCATGTGGCAGCCGGCATCAACTTTAAATAGAACAGCTTGAGGGCTCTTTTTAACTCTCTTTTGATGGTTGTTTCTTCTTGGGGTACGTAAAACCGTCTCTCTCTACACAGCTTCACTAGAAATGGTCAGCCGCCTCCACCCCACATCTGAGTTCGTACAGTGCCTCTGCTGGCACACTAAGTTCCACTCTAGCCATCACCCTCACGTTTGACTTATATTTCTCCTCCAGGCTCCAGTTTGAGTTCCACAAGTCCTGATTAACCACAGCCTAATGAGAGGAGATGTCATGCATTCCTCTAGTCTCTCTAGTGAACACTGGAAAGCTCCACATCCTACAGGCTGGGGAGCCAGGGCAACAACTCAGCTTCTCTCCAGATGCGTGTCTGTCACTGTCCTTAAGCTGCTGGCCCAGCAGTTACCAGCTGTTCATGGCTTCCCTGGTGGCTCAGGTGGTAAGGAATCCGCCTGCAATGTAGGAGACCCAGGATTGATCTGTGGTTGGGGAAGATCCCCTGGGGAAGGAAAGGGCAACCCACTCTAGTATTCCTGCCTAGAGAATCCCGTGGACAGAAGAGCCTGGTGGGCTACAGTCCAGGGGTCAGATCACAGGGCTGCTCAGCCTCCACAATTTCATGATGCAATTCCCCATAATAAATCTCCATACTTGTGTGTGTATGTGTGTGTTTAACAGAAGTACATATACCCAATGGGTTTTGTTTCCCTGGAGAGTGTTGACTAATACAACACCCTTCTTCAAAAGAGTTCTGAGTTCTTCCATGAACATTTTGCATTTATTTATCTCCACCCTATCTTGTAATAGGAATTGTGAACAGATGAACTGTGTGAGCCTATCTAACCTCTCTGGTGGGCGGAGCACCCGGACCTACAGGGAGGTGAGGCAGGACACGGGGAGCTAGCCCCAGGCTGTGCAGTGCTCACAGCCCTCTTGGCCTCACGGTGGCTGCCTCTGCCCGCTTTGACAGCACTCGCTTCTCTCCATGGCCTGGTACCCATCGGGCTCTCTCTGCCAGGCCCCAAGCAAGGACATTCCTAATCCAAGCTGAGAACATTGCACTTTCCTCTTTATGTGGAGCTTAAGGTCAGAGGCTGCTGGTTCTCATGATTTCAGAAACTCACACACACATTCCTCGGTGTGAAGCACTCCTGATTGGGCCTCACGAGCACAGGGAGAACAGGGAGGGGACTGGCAGGGCCAGGCAGGTGTCAGAGCCCTCCCAACCATCAGCACCGCTCGATGCCCACAAAGAACAACTGTTCTTCTGTTCCGTCTTCCCCCTTGAACTTGGGCATGGCCATCCTACAGACGCCAAGCTAAAACAAGAGGGGAAACCAGGACCGGCTTTGCTGATGAGGGGCTTCCCTGCAGGCTTAGACAGTAAAGAATCCGCCTGCAATGCAGGAGACCCAGGTTCAGTCCCCGGGTTGGGAGTATGCCCTGGAGAAGGAAAAGGCCACCCACTTCAGTGTTCTTACCTGGAGACTCCCAGGGACAGAGGAGCCCGGTGGGCTATAGTCCATGGGATTGCAGAGAGTCGGAAATGACTAAGCAACTATCACTTTCACTTTTCATATTGATGAAATGCCCATATTTTATTTTTTTATAGGGCTTAGTTCTTACTCAATTTTATTTACCTTGAAACTTTACCATTGTGTGTTTTTAAGCATTATTCCTCAAGCATTATTTTTTTCAATTTATTGTTTTATTGAAGGAAATAAAAACAAAAGTAAACAAGTGGGACCTGATTAAACTTAAAGGCTTTTGCACAGCAAAGGAAACTATAAGCAAGGTAAAAAGACAACCCTCAGAATGGAAGAAAATAATAGCAAATGAAACAACTGACAAAAGATTAATTTCCAAATTATACAGGCAGCTCATACAACTCAATACCAGGAAAACAACCCAATCAATAAGTGGGGAAAAGACCTAAACAGACATTTCTCCAAGGAAGACATACAGATGGCTAACAAACACATGAAAAGATGCTCATGCGTTAATGAGACCCGGAGACACCAGACAGCACTGGGGTCTTCTGCGGGCCGACGGCGGGGCAGTGGGAACTCAGCAGAACTGCCCTCCTGCTGACTGTCCACAGCCGGCGCTCTCAGCCGCTGGCCGTGGGCTTCTCATCCCTCCTGAGGCTCCGGGCACTTGGCTTCTCCGCACTGCCTCGTGTCCCAGCCCTGCCTCACCGTTCAGCTTGCAGTGTGGACTGCTCGAGCATCCCTGCTGAGGCTCCGGGCACTTGGCTTCTCCGCACTGCCTCGTGTCCCACCCCTGCCTCACCGTTCAGCTTGCAGTGTGGACTGCTCGAGCATCCCTGCTGAGGCTCCGGGCACTTGGCTTCTCCGCACTGCCTCGTCTCCCACCCCTGCCTCACCGTTCAGCTTGCAGTGGGGACTGCTCGAGCATCCCTCCTGAGGCTCCGGGCACTTGGCTTCTCCGCACTGCCTCGTGTCCCACCCCTGCCTCACCGTTCAGCTTGCAGTGGGGACTGCTCGAGCATCCCTGCTGAGGCTCCGGGCACTTGGCTTCTCTGCACTGCCTCGTGTCCCAGCCCTGCCTCACCGTTCAGCTTGCAGTGGGGACTGCTCGAGCATCCCTGCTGAGGCTCCGGGCACTTGGCTTCTCCGCACTGCCTCGTGTCCCAGCCCTGCCTCACCGTTCAGCTTGCAGTGGGGACTGCTCGAGCATCCCTGCTGAGGCTCCGGGCACTTGGCTTCTCCGCACTGCCTCGTCTCCCAGCCCTGCCTCACCGTTCAGCTTGCAGTGGGGACTGCTCGAGCATCCCTGCTGAGGCTCCGGGCACTTGGCTTCTCCGCAGTGCCTCGTGTCCCAGCCCTGCCTCACCATTCAGCTTGCAGTGGGGACTGCTCGAGCACACAGCTCACACGAGCATCGGGCCCCTGCTCCTGGACCAGCTGGGCTCGCCAGGGGCACGCCAGAAGCACGAGGGACAGAGCCCAACACCACGAGACACGAGGGGAAGAGACATGCTCCAGGACTGTAACCTGCGACACTGTCTTATTTCTCAGGCTTGCAAACGTTTGCCCAGCCCCAGATCTCTGGGCGTATTCTCAAGAAACGCTGCTACTTCCATCTCTTATAAATAAGAGCTCCAAAGGGAGAGCGGGGGCCAGGACGGAGGATTCCAATTTATGTTTTATGGCCTCAGATTTCCCAACTTGAAATACCACAGTTAATTATCCACATTACAAACGCAGCATTCAGGGTATTTACTAAGGTTTCATTTAATCTCACAGGTCTCTGGCACCTGGAGAAATTAGGAGCCTGGGGAAAACAGTAATTAGCAACCATTCAAGACTTAAAGGGCCCTGCAGTTGCAAAAAGCACTTTTAAATGCTTTTCAAATATGTATTTATCAGCACCTCTCCCCTGAGAAGGTAGCTCAGCTCCGGAAAAGGTAACCTGGGCAATTTTTACAGACGAGGGAGATTAGAACTCTCCAGGTTTTCAGTCCAGGTTCTCCTCTTTGTGTAAAACGTAGGGGACACTTCCTCAGCACAAAGCCAGTACAAACCTGCAATCAAGGGGTCTCTCTCTGCAGCTGTCCACCCTGTGAGCAACAGAGGAAGGAAACCCCTCACACAGGTAGATGTTTGTATACAGAAAATGCAGATTACTTGTGTTAGTTTTCTGACATGGTCAATCCCAACCTCCTCATACTTTTTCATCTCATTCTATGACATTAAAGGAATTCAGAGGGCCAGAATCTTTGAAATGACACAAGATGTCCTTGCAGGAGCTGTGACTCTCTTTGGTTGTACAGTCAAAATAGCCCTGGGTCTGAGGAGGCCCAGCAGCCACAGAGAGAGCACAGTATAAGTGAAAGTGTTTCTCAGCGTCCTTTTTAAAAAAGGGGGCAGTAATGCCTAACCTCAAAGTGCTGCAGTCCATGGGGCCGCAAAGAGTCAGACACGACTGGGCAAAAGGACCGCACCGCTAATCGTGGAACTGTATGTCCTGCAGGGGTTATGGAGGCTGGGAGAGGGATCCTGTCCGTGAATGTCTCAACTCAGACAGTGGAAGCTGGACCTAGGGATGACAACGGTTCCTGCAGACTAGGCTCCTTGACTGTCCCAGAGGAGGACGATTCTCAAATGTACGACTCTGGGCTGGGAAGCTGCATCTCCTGCAAGCTCCCAGGTGATGCTCCTCTGAGCACCACGGGGCTGGCACACCTTCCTCAGGTAACCTCTTGTGTTTGTAAAAGCATCTAAGCCTGCCTTCACTCTTTACTCACTGTTGTGTTGACAAGCACCAGATTTGAACCATCGTGTGTGCCCCAGGGCCCGCTGGCAATATTGTGCTTTATAGCAGAGATATGGGCTTCCCAGGAGGTGTGGTGGTAAACACCTGCAATGCAGGAGACACAAGAAAGGCAGGTTCAATCCCTGGAAAAGTGTATTTGGCCATTCAGATGAGAAATAGTGTGAGACATATGTACTTGGTCATTCATCCACTGTTCCTGGCTCACAGCTCCCCAAACTCTTGGAATTCCCTGAGCAATAAGGGCAATGAGATAATATGCGGCCTCTTGTCTTTAGTTCCGGAAAACATATCAGGGAATCCCACGCAGGGGAGGGGCTGGTTGCCATGAGAACCATATGATTAGAGAATGGAACCCTCAGTCCCGCCCCCTTATTTCCAGGAAGGGAGGGGGCTGGCTGTTGAATCAATCACCAGTGGCCAACAATGTAAGCAATCACGCCTGTGTAGGGTTCGGTTCAGTCATGCCCGACTCTGCAACCCCATGGACTGAGCACGCCAGGCCTCCCTGTCCATCATCAACTCCCAGAACTTGCTCAAACGCATGTCCAGTGATGCCATCCAACCATCTCATCCTCTGTCGTCCCCTTCTCCTCCTGCCCTCAATCTTTCCCAGCATCAGGGTCTTTTCCAATGAGTCAGTTCTATGCTTCAGGTGGCCAAAGTATTAGAGTTTCAGCTTTAGCATCAGTCCTTCCAATGAACACCCAGGGCTGATCTCCTTTAGGATGGACTGGTTGGATCTCCTTGCAGTCCAAGGGACTCTCAAGAGTCTTCTCCAACACCACAGTTCAAAAGCATCAATTCTTTGGCGCACAGCTTTCTTTATAGTCCAACTCTCACAACCATACATGATCACTAGAAAAACCATAGCTTTGACTAGACGGACCTTTGTTAGCAAAGTAATGCCTCTGCTTTTTAATATGCTCTCTAAGTTGGTCATAGATTTCTTTCAAGGAGCAAGCGTCTTTTAATTTCATGCCTATGCATTGTTATTTAGCAACTAAACAACGAGTAAATCAATGATCTAGTGAGAAAACAGGTGTCCCGAGTTCTGGGAGCCATCCTAGCACATGAATGGAACCTGCAGTGGGGTGGTGGGAGCCTCTGATTTATAGCCGGTGGGTCAGAAGTGCAGGTAACAACCTGGCCTTGAGATTGGTATCTGACACAGAGGCCGCCTTCTGGGGCTGAGGCCTTGGCCTGTGGAATCGGAGTCTGTCTCCAGGTAGAGGGCCTCAGAGGTGAGTTGAATTCATCACCTGGCATCTGAGAATGGTATGTTGGTGTGAGGAAGCCTGCACACACGTCCTGGAATTGGGTCTGGGGACCCAAAGGCCGTCCCCACCCCCATCCCACCCCCATCTTTTCTGTTTACTGTATTGAAAGTGATAGAAGTCAAACAATTCAAGGGAAGAAAAAGAAAAAAGCTTTTAAGGTTAAAAAAAAGAGAGAGAGAGAGAGACTATGAATTGCTTTGGGTTCTGTCTTTAAAGAAAATTCCTAGGCTTTGGCACGGTCACCTTGAAAATGGAAACATGCCCATCTATTCCTGTTGAGAGTCTCGAGTTTCCCGAGCAACGTGTTCCTTTCCTGCTTCCTAATCTTAAAATTCACACTTCCGAAACAACTAACTGCTGAGCTTATCTTGTCTGTCCAGCCACCAAATTATGTAAGGGCTGTTATTGTTTCAAGGAAAGAGAGAGGGATATTAAAACGCCACATCTAACAGAGGAAAAAGATGCAGAAATGATGTGAAGTTCTAGCACATTTCTGTGCTTACAAAAACCCAGTTCCAGGCTGCCTGATTTGTTCCAAAATCCCCTCCTGACTCTACTCACAGCTGCGTTTGGAGAATAAAAGAAACATTGCCTTGCCATTAGTCGTCTTTCTCCTCCCTTTCCTCTGCTAAGTCCTGGAGGCTTCTCAAGTAATCAAAAAATAAGAAAATGAGGTAGAAGTTAATAATAAAGAATAAAGAAGGTGATAATAAAGATAAAAACCAAAGAAGGTGCAGGTGTGTGTGTATGCGCCCTCTAAAGATGGGGCTGTCATCCTTCTATGGAGCAAAGTCAGTGTCCAAGAGAAGCCTTGTATCAGACCGTCAATGAACACTTAGCAAGCATCCAGCCGGTGGAGGCAGCGCTGCCCCTGCCGGACTTGAGGGCGAAAAAGGTGGGAATGAGAAGGACCAATACCGGCCTTACTTCAGCGTCCCACAGTGTACGGGGCGGGGCCAGAGTGGAGACCTGGCCAATACCGGCCTTTCTTCAGCGTCCCACAGTGTACGGGGCGGGGCCAGAATGGAGACCTGGCCAATACCGGCCTTTCTTCAGCGTCCTACAGTGTACGGGGCGGGGCCAGAATGGAGACCTGGCCAGATGCACCAACCCAGTTCACAGAGACTCTGAGTGTGTCGCCCTGTACACACGCACGTGTGTGTGTGTGTGTGTGCACAATTGTGTCCGATTCTGCAACTACATAGACTGTAACCCTCCAGGCTCCTCTGTGCATGGGATTCTCCAGGCAAGAATACTGGAATGGGTTGCCATTTCCTCCTCTAGGGGATCTTCCTGACCCAGGGATCAAACCCAGGTCTCTTGTGTCTCCTGTATCAGCAAGTGGAGGCTTTACATGTCACCTGTGTGTGTTTAAGTTGCTCAGTCATGTCTGACTCTGTGCGACCCCATGGACTGTAGCCCACCACGCTCCTCTGTCCATGGGATTCTCCAGGCAAGAATACTGGAATGGTTTGCCATGCCTTTCTCCAGGGGATTTTCCCCACCCAGGGATTGAACCCAGGTCTCCCACATTGCAGGCAGATTCTTTACCGTCTGACCTACCAGGGGAGACTCATGTCACCTTACGCGCCATAAAGTGCTTTGCAGGCATGATTAAGTTGAAGATCTTGAGTCTGGGACATCATCTCGGAATATTCAGGTGGATCCAGTGTAATCACAAGGGCTCTTCTAAGGGCAAGAGGAGGACAGGGGAGTCAGAGAAGGAGATATGAGGATGGTTATGTTTCTGGCTTTGAAGATGAAGAAGGAGCCAAGGAATGAGGGGCTGGAAAGACCAGGGCTCCCAGAGCCTCTAAAAGGAATCTGATCCTGCTGACACCTTGATGTAGCCCACAGGACCCATTTCAGACTTCTCCAGAGCTGTCAGATGGCTAATACGTGTTGCTTCACAGAATAAGTCGGTGGCAATTTGCTACAGTGGCAACAAGAAACTGATCAGAGGGAAAGGGAATTAGAAAACCCCAAGCAGCCTGGGTCCCCCACTCCTGGCCCTGATCAGGGCCTAGACACAGGAGTCTGTTCCCAGGTAAGGGGAACACGACCTGGGTTTCCATCTGTAGGGTGAGCAGCCCTGCCCAAGGGGTTTCTTCACCCCCAAAACATATAGTTGGTTCCTTTGCCTCCATTCTTGACGAAAATATTTTAGAGACTTAAAAGGCCTTATGCTAATCAGTTCAGTTCATTCTCTTAGTCATGTCCGACTCTTGGCGACCCCATGCACGGCAGCACGGCAGGCCTCCCGGTCCATCACAAACTCCCAGAGTTCACCCAAACTGATGTCCACTGAGTGGGTGATGCCATCCAACCATCTCATCCTCTGTCTTCCCCTTCTCCTCCTGCCCTCAATCTTTCCCAGCATCAGGGTCTTTTCCAATGAGTCAGCTCTTTGCACCAGGTGGCCAAAGGACTGGAGTTTCAGCTTCAACATCAGTCCTTCCAATGAACACCCAGGAGTGATCTCCTTTAGGATGGACTGGTTGGATCTCCTTGCAGTCCAAGGGACCCTCAAGAGTCTTCTCCAACACCACAGTTCAAAAGCATCAATTCTTTGGTGCTCAGCTTTCTTCACAGTCCAACTCTCACATCCATACGTGACTACTGGAAAAACCATAGCCTTGACTAAGACGGACCTTTGTTGGCAAAGTAATGTCTCTGCTTTTTAATATGCTGTCTAGGTTGGTCATAACTTTCTTTCCAAGGAGCAAGGGTCTTTTAATTTCATGGCTGCAGTCACCATCTGCCCTGATTTTGGAGCCCAAAAAAATAAAGTCAGCCACTGTTTCCACTGTTTCCCCATCTATTTGCCATGAAGTGATGGGACCAGATGCCATGATCTTAGTTTTCTGAATGTTGAGCTTTAAGCCAACTTTTTCACTCTCCTCTTTCACTTTCATCAAGAGGCTCTTTAGTTCTTCTTCACTTTCTGCCGTAAGGGTGGTGTCATCTGCACACCTGAGGTTATTGATATTTCTCCCGGCAATCTTGATTCCAGCTTGTGCTTCCTCCAGCCCAGCATTTCTCATGATGTACTCTGCATATAAGTTAAATAAGCAGGGTGACAATATACAGCCTTGATGTACTCCTTTTCCTATTTGGAACCAGTCTGTTGTTCCATGTCCAGTTCTAACTGTTGCTTCCTGACCTGCATACAGATTTCTCAAGAGGCAGGTCAGGTGGTCTGGTATTTCCATCTCTTTCAGAATTTTCCACAGTTTATTGTGATCCACACAGTCAAAGGCTTTGGCTTAGTCAATAAAGCAGAAATAGATGTTTTTCTGGAACTCTCTTACTTTTTCCATGATCCAGCGGATGTTGGCAATTTGATCTCTGGTTCCTCTGCCTTTTCTAAAACCAGCTTGAACATCAGGAAGTTCACGGTTCATGTATTGCTAAAGCCTGGCTTGGAGAATTTGGAGCATTACTTTACTAGCATGTGAGATGAGTGCAATTATTCAGTAGTTTGAGCATTCTTTGGCATTGCCTTTCTTAGGGATTGGAATGAAAGCTGACGTTTTCCAGTCCTGTGGCCACTGCTGAGTTTTCCAAATTTGCTGGCATATTGAGTGCAGCACTTTCACAGCATCATCTTTCAGGATTTGAAATAGCTCAACTGGAATTCCATTGCCTCCATTAGCTTTGTTTATAGTGATGCTTCCTAAGGACCACTTGACTTCACATTCCAGGATGTCTGGCTCTAGGTGCATGATCATACCATCATGATTATCTGGGTCGTGAAGATCTTTTTTGTACAGTTCTTCTATGTATTCTTGCCACCTCTTCTTAATATCTTCTGCTTCTGTTAGGTCCATATCATATCTGTCCTTTATTGAGCCCATCTTTGCATGAAATGTTCCCTTGGTATCTCTAATTTTCTAATTGGAAAATTATGCTAATCAGGAGGGATTAAATATTATGGAAATCCTAGTACCGTATTTTTCAGACCGTCCCCCCACCACCCCAGGAAATGGAATCTGAGAAGCAGTTCCTCCAGGGGAGAACCACTTAGGATTCTCCATCAGCCTAGGCGAACAGGCTGCACAGCACCCACGAGGAGGGTGCCAGCTAAGCAACAGAAAGATTTATTAACAAGGGACACTTTCCAGTAGTACTCTGAATACTACATGCAGACAAGCCCTAAATTAAGCACTCGGGACAGAAGAAGTTGATTTAAAGCCATTCACTGAATGAGCCAAAAATAGTTGCCCAATAGGCTTGGGATAAAGCCAACAAAAGCAGGGAGCAAAGCCCACAGAAACACATGAAGCCCTGACATACATTTGCTTCAAAATTGGTAGCTTACCAACCATTTGAAGTTGGTTCTCCCTGTCCTGCTTCCTACTAAAAGGAGACCAAAAGGAGGGAATACACGACCCCCAAGTGCAGGTCAAGAGGAATGAGGAACTCCCAGTGGCTTGGAACATAACCTTGGTTTAGTCAGTTTCTTTACGTGGCAAAGAGATCAGCAGCATGATAGAAGTGCGGCCACAGGGAAGAGAACGAGGTGTCACTGAGCTGAGCTCCTCAGGCATCCATGCCACCAGCTGCTCGATGCCCGGGCAGTGGGGCCATGGAGGCAGCTGAGGCCCTGTGCTCTCTAGAATCCTGCCGGTGAGGAGGGGTGGGGAGTGGCGCGGCTGGAGGTGTAAGCCATTAACTAAGATCTGAAATGTGGAAGAATGATGTGGGGCCCTACAGGGAGGGACTGGGTGAGCAACTGGTGGTGTTGTCTTGCTCTGGCCGGGCCAGAGTGTGCAGGTTGACAAAACTTTGAGGTAGAGTGGGAGAAAAGAATGGTTGGCCAAGCTTAAGAGGAGATAAGAGGGAAAACAGAGGAGATAAGGGGTGGAAGAGAAAGAGAAGGAGTGAACAGCTGCTACAGGAAAAAGGATCTTGGAGAAAGAATATTTTAAAGAGGATTTTTATGAATTTGTGTGATTTGCGAGGGCTTCCCAGATGGTTCAGTGGTAAAGAATCTGCCTGCCAACGCAGGAGATGTGGATTTGATCCCTGGGTTGGGAAGATGCCCTGGAGAAGGAAATGGCAACCCACTCCAGTATTCTTGTCTGCAAAATTCCGTGGACAGAGGAGCCTGGTGGGCTACATAAGTTTCCATCAAGTTGGTGATGCCATCCAACCATCTCATCCTCTGTTGCCTGCTTCTCCTCTTGCCCTCAATCTTTCCCAGCATCAGAGTCTTTTCCAACGAGCTGGCTCTTTGCATCATATGCCATCTTTGCTCTAAAGTTTTGGAGCTTTAGCATCAGTCCTTCCAATGAATATTCAGGGTTGATTTCCTTTAGGATTGACTGGTTTGATCTCCTTGTTGTCCAGTGGACTCTCAAGGGTCTTCTCCAGCAACACAGTTCAAAAGCATCAATTCTTCAGTGCTCAGTGTGTTTTTAACCCCCAACTTAACAAGGCAGAGACTGGAACCCAGTGAGATTAAGTCACTTGCCCAAGGTCACTCAGCCAGAAATCAGCAAATTCCATCTGAGAATTCTATCTGAGGTTTGTCCGAGCCCCTTGTTCCCCCTACTGCTCTCTGGAAACTTCTCAAATGTTTGCCAAACAAATGAGTGTAGAGGAAGAAGAAAATGTATTCTGCACAGTCTCCATGGTCAAATGAGGTTAATGGGCAGAAGCTAAATGGAAATTGACTTTGACTCATATGAGAAATTTTTATACCAATTAAAATGACCAAATGAGCCTCCTAGGAAGGTAATGAGCTCCCGGGCATTAGAAGAGCTGGGATGTTGACTGGATACCCTGCTGGGATGTTGCCAGACGGAATTCCAGCAGTCGGCTGAGCCGAGTGGTCCTGCAATACTGGAAGGTTTTGTTTTCGGTCCTGTGTGACCCCTGGATTCTGGGACTCTGGGACTCCAGCAAAAGCTGTTTTCACATCTATTCAGAGCGGGCCATTCACTGGACTATAATGCCTCTTTGATCTAACTGATGACCCAAATCGCTCTGAGCAGCTCTCAGCGGGTGGCCCAGCCTGTGTGCAGGGTATCCAGTTGAGGGAGCGGCAGACCGAATCGTGGGCACAGGGCTGGCGCCCCCCAGGGTCAGGATGAAGGAGCCCTGTAGCTGATAGGGCCCCAGCCTGTCCCCACAACCTCACCAGGAAGCCGGTACGTGTGCTGACTCGGTGGCTCGGGTGACAGCATTGATGCACAATTAGCCCCAGTCCAACAAGACAGGTTAGCTCCTGGCTCCAGGGTCCGCAAGGCAGGACGTGCCTGTTGTCCAGGTGGAGGAGCCCCGAGCGTTACTGTCCTGCGGGCTTTGGGTGCCCAGGGCTGCTAGGTCCAGTGACGGCACTTCCTCTCAGCCACACACAGAGCTCAGCGCCCTGGATCTGAGCCTGGATCAGCGATCACCTTTGTGGGAGCAGATAGAGTCCTCCCCCACGTCCTCCCGTGCCAGCTGAGCCTCCATGCAGCTCCACGTAGTACCTTCACCATCGGCCTCCAGGGCCCTGGCCTCCAGCCCTCCTCTCCCCTCCAGGGTCCTTGACCCTTGGCAATGCGAGAGGAAGGTAGTAGATGCTGTCGTGGCTCTTGTCTTAGGAAGCCTCTCCTTCCTGGAAGCTGCACGTGGACAGAGGCTTCCAGGATGCTTGTTTGAAAGAGGATACTGAGGTCTGAGGTCCCCCGAAAATTCACACATTGACACTTCACCTTCAAGGTGGTGGGGTGAGGAGGTAGGGCCTTTGGGAGGTGAGAGGGTATGAGGGATTCCCAGGTGGTGGTCGTTGTGAAGAATCCGCCTGCCAATGCAAGAGATGTGGGTTTGATCCCTGGGTTGGAAGATCCCCTGGAGAAGGAAACGGCAACCCACTCCAGTGTTCTTGCCTGGAGAATCCCATGCACAGAGGAGCCTGGTGGACTACTGTCCACAGGGTCTAAAAGAGTTGGCCATGACTGAGCATACACACACACACACACACACACACACACACACACACACACAGGTCATGAGGTTTGGAACCCTCGCAGGTGAGATTAGCTCCTCATCAGAGACTCCAGAGAGCTCCCGTCCCCCCGCGTCACGTGGACAGTCAGAGGACACCACCCAAAAACCTGCAGGAGGGTGCTCACCAGATACGCCTGGACCGTGGACTTCCAGAACCGTGAGAAATAAATGTCTGCTGTTTATAACCCTTCACACGCACCCCGCCAGTCAGTCAAAGTCTGCTACTGTAGCCGGGATGGATGAAGACGCATAAAGTGCTGACTGATCTATCCTGAGCATTGCTCACAGGCAGGCCGAGGGCTTCCTCTAGAGAACTGTCACAACCACTGAAACATTGAACATTTCCTTCCACTCGTTGAGCTGAAGATCTCTGCACTACAATCAGCCTTCCCCTGTCACCCTGGTCTGAGCGCTGGGACAGATGGGAAGAAGAACCCTGGAGAGAAGTAGACACCCCAGGTGCCAGAGATGGAGAGCCCGTCAATCCTTTGTCTTACAGCCACAGGGGTGCAGCTGCTCTGGGAATGAGGGAGTGAGTGAGAATTGCTCAGTCGTGTCTGACTCTTTGTGACCTCATGGACAGTAGCCGGCCAGGCTCCTCTGTCCATGGGATTCTCCAGGCAAGAACACTGGAGTGGGTAGCTGTTCCCTCCTCCAGGGGATCTTCCCCACCCAGGGATCAAACCCAGGTCCCCTGCATTGCAGGTGGATTCTTTACCAGCTCAGCTACCAGGCAATTCCTGGGGAGCTTGAAATCTTGACCGAAGTCGCTTCCGGGCCCAGGTTTCCCGTAGAAAGAGGAGAGGTCCCCCGAGGTCACCGGCAGGCCCGCACGGTCAAGGTGAGGGTCCCTGTGGCCTTTGCTGCCCTCGGGCTGGCGGGGCTCCTGGTAGTGGCGCCCACAGAGCCCCTGGGGCCTCGGAAGCTGTGAGGCCTCGAGGGTGGGGGTTGGTTCATCTCTCAGGAGGAGGTCAGGTCGATTCTGAGGTCAGCGGAGGTTAAGCCCGTGGACGGGGCAGGCCTCCTGGGAACCAGGGCCCACTGAGAGCATTTCAAATGCTGCAGGGCTCGGGCCCTGGGGGCCTGCGGGGTGTGTTCCTGGCAAAATGTCTGTTCCTTTTGCTTCTTCCAAGCAGACGTGGTCTTGTGAACCACTCACAAGCCTTTCAGGTTAGATTCCTCGGTAACCCAACCTGGCGCTGCCCCAGCTCCTGACAGGTGCGGATGGGGCCCGAGCCCTGGCAGCCTCTCGGCGGCCGGAGCGGCCCTCTCGGCTCCTCCCGACCCCGTGGCCCCGGGTCCGCTTGGCCGTCTCGGGCGTTCAGCCTGAACGAGGACCGCCCCAGGCCTGGCTCCTTTGTTGGTGCCCAGCCACAGGGCCGCTCTCTGGCCGACGGCGGCCTGGGTGCGGGGCTTCGGGGCGCCAACCACACGCGGGCGCGCTGCCTGTGAGGCGGGAACGCAGGAGCCGTGAACCTCCGTCCCCGCGGCCCGTCCCAGCCTCCCCGCTGAGGACGCAGACTCCTCGAGAGGCGCCCCGAGGCCGCGCCCTGCTGCCCCAGGGACAAGCTGGGGATACCCTCCCCGGCTTCTCCTCTGCGCCTCGGGCTGGCCCCACAGCTCACCGGCCCTTTGGGAGCCTCTGCGTAGAGCACATTCCCACACACTCGGGGCAGGGGGCACAGACACCCATGTCTAAGTCGGTTCCAGGCATTAGCAGCTCGAAGGAGTCTTTCATCCTAAAAGACTTTATTTGGTGTCCAAGACAAAAACAGTATTATTCACGTATGGCTTTAAGGAAAAGAATGTCTCTTTTTAAAATACAGTTATTTGAGTTCCCTGACCTGCTATTCATAGTCCTGAGGTACTTTTAAAAAATACTCCCCTCACTGCGACCTCCCCAGGAAGACTTGTGGACAGGCTCCCAGTGATTTGTAAGCTGTTGGTCTCTATTTCAACAGTCACAGCTGCAACGCACAGAAACTGCCCCCTCTCCCAATGTTTGCATGAGTGAACTCCTGCTTCACATATGGAGAAATATTCTCAGAGCAGTGTGCTGTAGGTTAAAAGGACAAAATAAACCAAGTGAAAATCGAGTATTTCCTTTCGGGAACCTGATAGCTCAGGCCACAAATGATCTTCAGAGCAGGTTGAAGCAATGATGGTGTGTGTATGTGTGAGTGTGTGTGTTTGTGTGTGCTTAGTCATTCAGGCATGTTCGATTCTTTTCGACCCCATGGACTATAGCCCTCCAGGCTCCTCTGTCCGTGGGATTTTCCAGGCAAGAATAGTGGAGTGGGTTGCCATTTCCTCTTCCAGGGGATCTTCTCAACCCAGGGATGGAACCCATGTCTCCTGCGTCCCTGGCATTGCAGGTGGATTCTTTCCTCACTGAGCCTCAGGGATACCCACTGATATCCATGTGAACCAAAAGGTTCCCAGCCTGCTGAGTGGAGCAGGCCCCTCAGACATACCCCTGCAGAAGCGAGGTCTTTGCTCTGCCCTTCCCCTCCCCGCTGCCTCCCCTGGCCTGGGGCTTCTCAGGCCCGGGTCTGGAGTCCATTCAACTCCCGCAGAACCCCGCAGCCCCTGTCTCTGCATGCCCTGCCCAGGCTTCATTCAGCTCCTTAATTCTCCTCATCAAACAGTGTGCATCGCTCCCTGGGGCTGACTCTGGCTACATTTAGGGAGGCAGTGAATCTGATCCATACCTGCCTTTGGGCCTTCGCTCAGGCCGGTATTGCAGAGCACTGACCAGTGACCTCCCCGAGACATCCACATTCTCTTTCCTGAAACCTGCGAATGCCTCCTTAGGTGACAAAAGGCGCTTCGCAGATGTGACCACATTAAGGACCTTTCGATGGAGAGATTATCTTGGCTTACCTGGTTGCCCTAAATGATACTAAGTGCCTCCCTAAGAGGGACACAGAAGGCTATCAGACTCCAGAAGAGAAGGAGGCGAGGCGATGATCACAGGGTGTGGGGTTGGGGGGGTGGTGTGTGACCTGCAGCCCAGGAGCAGTGGCAGCCCCCAGAGCTGGATGAACCGAGGAAAGGGCTGCTCCAGGGGCTCAGGAGAGCCGGGCTGTTCAGACTGTGAGTCCAGCCCGGGGAAACCGGTTCTGCACTTCTGGGCTCCAGAACTGTAAGAGAATCAGCTTTGGTTGCTTTAAGCCACGGGATTTGTGGAGATGAGTTACAGCAGCCGCAGGATACAAGCCCAGGTGTGTTATATGATAGTGTCCCAGGTGGAGCTAGTGGTAAAGACCCACCTGCCAATGCAGGAGACTCAAGAGAGGCGGGTTCAATCCCTGAGACGGGAAGATCCCCTGGAGAAGGGATAGGCTACCCACTCCAGTATTCTTGGGCTTCCCTGGTGGCTCAGACGGTTAAGAATCTGCCACAATGCGGGAGACCTGGGTTCCATCCCTGGGTTGGGAAGATCCCTGGAGAAGAGAAAGGCTACTCACTCCAGTATTCTGGCCTAGAGGATTCCATGGATAGAGGAGCCTAGGGGGCTCCAGTCCACGGGGTCACAGAGTCAGACAAAATAACTGAAGAGACTCAGCACACACCATGTAATAGTTCAGGTGAAGTGAAAGTCGCTCAGTCGTGTGTCCAACTCTTTGTAACCCCATGGACTATACAGTCCATGGAATTCTCCAAGCCAGAATACTGCAGTGGATAACCTTTCCCTTGTCCAGGGGAATCTTCCCAACCCGGGGGTGGAACCCAGGTCTCCTGCATTGCAAGTGGATTCTTTACCAGCATTCCCCCAACCCGGGGATGGAACCCAGGTCTCCTGCATTGCAAGTGGATTCTTTACCAGCTGAGCCACAAGGCAAGTCCCTAATAGGCACTCATTTTGGTGCCTCCTGGAGACTCCTTGGCCGAAGCCCTGCACACACCTCATATTCTCTGTAGTCTCTGGGCCCATGATGACAGTAAGCTACCCAGGGTCTTCTGGTGCAAAGTGTTGTCTGTTTCAATGTCACATGACATGCCATGTGAGCAACAACTGCTGGATGCTCACTCAACCCTCTTGTAAAGGAAGGCCTTCACAGGACCTGAACCTATGACACTCTGTACCCAGTTACCCTTTTCCTCGGTTCTGAAAGCAACACCCTGTAAACTCAGTGTGACAGCAAGGCCTTGACAGTTTCCTCTCCCGGAAATGCAGTTTTTGCTTCTGTAGTGGCACGTCCTTGGCGTGGGGGACTCCTCTGCTGATTGTGGAGTATTCTGTAGGATGAAGGGCAATTTTGTGAGGGGTGTCCTGACCGGGTGGACCCTGCCTCAGCTCACCGGCATAAGGCTGGCCCTCAGCCTCCGCAAGGGACTGCCTGAGACCACTCTGAAAGACCAGCCAGTTTGTAAAGGCATCGCACTGGGTTGCTTTTGCTTTTCTGTACCAACACTTGGCAGACCAACCTAGCTGATCATCAGAATCACACAGGGAAGCTTTTGAAAAAGGTCAGGGGAGGGTTCCGGTGTCGCCCTTATAGTGTCTGACTTAGAAGGTTTGGGATGGAGCCTGAACGTTTGCTGTTTGGGAGAGTCTTGGGCTCCGCCAGCTGGGAAAAGCACTGCTGTGAGCTTGCCGATATTCCTTCTTCTGAGAGCTTTGCCTCGCTCTGTTTATAGCTAAGTGCGTCCCTACAGCTTCCCCAGGTCAGGTAATATTTAAGAAGCCATTTAGTCACTGCTGGACACCCTGCCCTTGCGACACTCAGGAGATGGGTGTTGAATCACACCCTCCTCCAAACACAACTGCCTCCAGAGACAGGATTCCATGACGAGAGCCACAGCTGGTGATGGCCAGGCAGGGAAACCCTTCACGCTCAGTGAAGCTCTCTCTTCTGTAGTTTGTCTAGCTCATTCAGCCAAGACATTTATTGAGCACTTGTTACATGCCAGGGGGCTTCCCTGGTGGCTCAGATGATAATGCAGGATAAGACAATGCAGGAGACCCGGCTTCAGTCCCTGGGTCAGGAAGGTCCCCTGGAGAAGGGCTTAGCTACCCATTCCAGTATTCTTGCCTGGAGAATCCCATGGACAGAGGGGTCTGGTGGGCTACAGTCCGTGGGGTCACAAAGACTCAGACACGACTGAGCAACTAACATTTTCACTTAAGTACCAGGAACCAGGAATATAAAAGTGAAGGAAATATACACAAATCCCTGCCCTTTAATCCACATCCGATCATCCCATCCTGTCATCCGGCAGACTGACAGTTCCCCTAACCAGTGGACCATTGTGCCTGACTTCTCCTTTCAAGGATGAGGAAGCCCAGTCCATCTTTTTACTCTTTGATCCTCAGCCCAGCCCTAACCCCAATCCACCCATCAACTTTGTGACCCTTGCCTGCGGCACCCCCCACAAGTTCCCCTTCTTCCTTCGTGAATAAGTGGAGACTTGCTCCTCTGTTCTCCACAGAGGATTTCTAGGGCAGTGAAACCACCCCGTGTGATGCTGTAATAGTGTCTTTGTGCGTTTGTCAAACCCATAAAGTAGACGCCAATGTGAACTGTGGACTTTGGTTATGAGGATGGTGGGAGGATGTTGATAGTGGCAGAGACTGTGCTTTTGTGGGAACGCTCTGTCCTTTCCGCTCAGTTTTGCTGTGAACCTAAAACTGCTCCAAGAAATTAAGTTTTTTTTTTTTTTTTGGATAGCATGACTTAGTGCAGAGCTTGCATGATTCAGTTCAGTGCAGACCAGCTCCAGCAGCTCATGATAACCCGTGTTACCCCAGCCGGCACTGGGACTTTTTCTAGAGGCAATGCAGATTTTAAAGCAGAAAAATGATGAGATCGTTAGCGAGATTTAGGAAGATGGCTGAATGGGAATTAGTTGAGCCAGCAATGAGTCAGGGGAGCCATCAGAACCATGTGGGGAGGGCCTCTTCTGCCTCACTGCTCCCAGGCCATCCGCTCTGGAAACCTGCAGGAGCGGAAGAATTCCCTCAAGGCCCAGGGAAAACCCCGGCCTACTTCCTCTCACCCCGGAATTTTGCCGTAACAGCTTTAGGCATCCTCCGTTTGAGAGTGGAGGAAGCACCTTGGCAGTGCTGGGTTCCACCTGTGACTTAGGGATCTCCGTCAGGAAGCCTTCCGGGTAGACATGTGTGCAAAGCACCCACACGTGCCTGGTAGTGACTTGGCTACCCCCTTAAGAATGGGGTGTAGACTCTGGTCAGGCCACAGTGGGCACCCAAGAAGGGCTTTGGTCTTCGTGGTCTTTCTCTAAGTCATGCTCCTCTTTGCCTGCTCAGATGTCTGTCATCCCCATTTTTCATTTACTTTTTTTAGTTTTTCTAACAAACTTCTCTTTTTTTAGGCCTCACCCAATCTTCTCTCATTGATTCCCCTTTATTTCCTCCAAGGATTCAGAAAGCTTAACATCAATTTCAATTTCCAAACCTTGGAGCTATTGAGAAAAGTGCTTCCTCTGGATCAATACTTCCTCCTGACTTGACATGGAGCTATTAACGACTGTTTGGTGTACGATTTCACTAGGAAAAAAAAAAAAAAACAGAAGCCAATAGAACTGTAATCCATGGGTATAAAATGCACTGGTTTCATGGAGAGGCCCCAAACGCTCAAAGAAGAAAGATGCTCTAGTTCACTGCCCTTTCCTGGTCCACTAAGCTTGTCACCATGTCCAGAAACTAGGTCCGTTTGGCAGGAGTCCCTGCGTGATTGTTCTGCCAACTGTGTGTGGACATTTCTTTCTCTCCCCATAATTTCAAATGGACTACTTTGCCAGCCACGTCAGCGATTTTGCTTAGCAATTATAAGTTATTTACAGTCGCTAATTGACTTACTGGGATCTCTTGTTGAAAAGTGAAAGTGTTAGTCACTCAGTCATGTCCAACTATTCATGACCCCATGGACTGTAGCCCACCAGGCTCCTCTGTCCATGGCATTTTCCAGGCAAAAACACTGGAGTGGGTAGCCACGCCCTCCTCCAGGGGATCTTCCTGACCCAGGGATGGAACCCCGGTCCCCCACCTTCAGGGTGGATTCTTTACCGTCTGAGCCACCAGGGAAGCCCTGGGGTCCTTTGTTAGTGAACCAGAAAGGACTCGAGTGTTTCCACTGGTGTGAAGTTCAGCTATTCCTCTGGGGGTGCCCACAGTTATTCCTTCTGCAGCGCCTCTGCCTGTCTCCCCAGAACTCCCCTTCTGGATTTGGGGGGCGCCCATGCTCCCCTCTCAGGCAAAGCAGAGGAAGACGCTTGCCGGCTCTTCTGCCTCTGCCCGGTGCCCCTTCTCCGAACCACCACTTGCGACATCGAGGAAGATTCTCCTGAAGGATTTAGAACAGCTCAAGAGAATGACACCATCAGAGTAGGAGGTTTTTAACAGCATAAGGTGGCATCCCCTCCACAGGTCCAGAGGGAAGAGAAACCAGCTGGGCTGGGAACATCACAGGCTCCCCCCTTCTCCCCTGGCTCGCAGAGCCGGTCCTCAGCCCAGAGGTACCTGTTCTCCTGCTGAGTTTGCCTTCACAATGCACCCTGAGGGTGTTAGATCAGGCAGGCACACGCACACACACATGCACACACACGCGAGCAGTCACACACGCACACACATGCCCAAGCTCAGCCTCAGTGAAGAGTCACAGAGTCAAAACCAAGGATCGGAACAGAAGCATATCCCTAAGGACCCACAGTTTGCAAGGTCGTGATGCCATCGGGAGGGTGTGACTGCCTCTTGTCCTCACGTGCTTCACTCACCGCCACCCCGGCCCCACACCTTTCAGATTTTGCTTCCTTGGACCGGAGAAAGGAGCCCATTTCTTACAAGGTCGGAGGGGCTGGGCCGTCCTCTCTAGCTGGGCAGGAGGGGAGTGAGGTGTGAAACTGAAAGGAAAGGTAATTCGTCCCCGCACTTCTGCAAGGAGCAGGGTCTGCATTTTAAAAGGAAGCTTCCGAGCCAGGGAGGGTCAGGGAGGACCTCACTCCCGCTCCCTGACCTTCCCTCCTCTCAGGAACACCGAGTGCTCCTCGAGCACGTCGACTGAAAGGCTCCGCCAGTGCCTTTACAAGCACTTGGCGCCCGACCCTGGGAGGTTCCGTTCCCCTGCTGATCTGTCACTTACACTTTCAGCACCTCTGCGAATTTTATTTCCCCACAATAGTACCATTCACTTAACACTTTCAACTTCTGCACAAGCTATTAATATTTTTAAGGAATTACTATTATAAGTATGATAGATAAATAAATAGATGATAGATAGAGATGATGGATGGTTGGACATGGACCTATGGACCGATGAGTAGTTAAGATAATACTTTCTCTCTCCAAACCTAACACATTCCAGCTATTTCCTTGGAGCAGGCGCCTCAGCCTTCTGGCCACTTATTAGTTGAAATGGGGCCCCCCATGTGAATCTCCAGACTCAGCTGAAGAGGAGCCTTCATCAAGCTGGGGAGGAGACGGCTGCACTGACCACTTCATCAGGGGGCTCAGGCCTCCGCGTCCCCAGGAAAATGCACGTCAGAATTTGCTTCAAGCCCACATGGACCCTGGGAAGTAGCAGCAGGAACAGCTGTCTTCCAAGGCCCTTGCTGGCCGGGGTGCGTCTTGAAAATTTTAAAGAAAGGCTTCACGACACCGGTGTCCTTGATCAAGTATGTTGTAGCAGCAATCAGAAACTCATTGCACCGCTGGCCTCTTCACCCACCACACCATGAACTTTCCAAGTCACCATGGGACGCTTCCTGTCCTCCATGAGTCCCTCCCTGAAGGGTCCCCCTGCGGGAAGTTTCCAGTCCTAGGAAGTTTTGGAAAACAGAATCACAGAGACAGATCCAAGAAAAGGCGTGGCCAAGACGCAGATGTCTGGTGCTGTTTCCAGCAGATGCTGCTCACCAGCTAACCCTGGACCCCTGCAGATGCGCTGAGTCATCAGTTCCTCAGTCCAAAGAGCCTTCCAGAGATCACCATGGTACAGCCTCTGTGTTCGGAAGTAAATATAGTTCCTCGAGAATCTTTAAGCAGGAAAATCATCACGGAACCAAAGCAAAATAATATGTCAAAGGCCCCAAAGATTCTTTGGTGAATTACCTTCAAAGTTTTACAAACCTGATTTCTTTGTCTGCCCTGATTTTTTTTCTCCCTGTGTCTTGAAAATTTAAGGAAAGGCTTCATGACACTGGTGTCCTTGATTGATTATATTGTAGCAGCAATCAGAAACTCGTCCCATCTTTGTAGAGAGAGAGGGGTTTTAAAGGCATATCATTTACCTCTACTTATATTTAGTTATGGGAGAAGGAAATGGCACCCCACTCCAGTACTCTTGCCTGGAAAATCCCATGGATGGAGGAGCCTGGTGCGCTGCAGTCCATGGGGTCGCTGGGAGTCAGACATGACTGAGCGACTTCACTTTCACTTTTCACTTTCATGCATTGGAGAAGGAAATGGCAACCCACTCCAGTGTTTTTGCCTGGAGAATCCCAGGGACGGGGGAGCCTGGTGGGCTGCCGTCTATAGGGTCGCACAGAGTCGGACACAACTGACTCAACTTAGCAGCAGCAGCAGCGTATTTAGTTATGAGGCTTCCCTGGTGGCTCAGTGGTAAAGAATCCACCTACCAATGCTGGCGACATGGGTTCGATCCCTGGGTCGGGAAGATCACACGCAGAAGGAAATAGCCACCCACTCCAGTAGTCTTGCCTGAAGAATCCCATGTACAGAAGAGGCTGTTGGGCTACAGTCCATGGGGACGCAGTGTCAGACATGACTGAGCAACTAAATAACAAATAACAACCTATTTAGGTGTGTAGTCTACTTGTCCCCACAAAATAAGACAGGTTAATTACTTCAGAAAACCACAGAACAATTTTTTTTAAAAGGCAATATCAGAAGTAAAGTCAAATTTCATCCAGGCAAAATATTTGAGTATAAACAATGCCTTGAATTTTAAAGCATTTCAAGAATGATCATTTCAAATGATGCAGTTTTCTCTCAAACTCCAAACCTAGCCTAGCATAGATGCTGTGTTTATGTGGGGTCGTCTTCATAAATATAAATGCTAAGTTTCATAAAGCATGAAATCAAACCCCTTGCATAAAAAAACATATCCACACCCCCTATATTATTCAAAGACAGGGAGCTCATATTTTGAGTGTGAGAACAGAGCTGCTTTGCATCCTAACTCACAGAACTATTCTGTACTAGGGATAGGAGCAAAAATAACCTTGATTTTTATAGACTTGTATTTTTTTCCAAGGCCTTGGCCCATAATCTTATTAAATGTAACAGTTCAAATAAGCTTCCCTGGGAAACTTTGAAAACTGACTCTTAGAAAACTTTGAAAACCTTGACATATATGTTATTAATGTTTAACTATCAAAAATGATCATTACCCCAAAGTCAGAAATAATGCAGAAGGATATAAGAAGTGAATGCATGCATATTAAGTTATGTCTGAGTCTTTGTGACCCCGTGGACCCCTTTGTGAGCCCTGTCAGGCTCGTCTGTCCATGGGATTTTCCAGGCAAGGATATTGGAGTGGGTAGCCATTTCCTTCTCCAGGGGATCTTCCCCACTCAGAGATAGAACCCGCATCTCCTATGTCTTCTGCATTGGCAGGTGGATTCTTTACCACTGAGCCATCAGGGGAGCCCAAGAAGTGAATATATAAACATATATACATATGTATATATATAATGTATTTGGTTGCTCCAGGTCTTCATTGCAACATGCAGGATCTTTAGTGGCAGCATGAGCGATCTTTTTAGTTGTGGCCTGTAGGATGTAGTTCCTTGACCAGGGATCGAACCCCAGCCCCCTGCATTGGGAGTTTGGGGGTCTTAGACACTGGACCACCAGAGAAGCCCCAAGAAGTGAATACCTATCCTTCCTACCCTCTGTTGGAGATCATCACAATCTGTAGTTTTGTGTGTATATTTTCAGTTTTAGATAGATACATTTGTATACACACACACACACACACACATATATATACATGCACAAATATACATGTATACCCACATGTACACAGAGGTGCTTTTTTTTCTTTGGCAGAATTTGTTTGGTAAGAGACTAGATGTCAATTGTTCCCACCACAAAAAAGAAATGGTAACTATGTAATATGATGGAAGTGTTAGCTAGCACTATGATGGCGATCATAATGCAGTACATGCAAGCATCGAATCAACAAGTGGTATACCTTAAACGTGCCCATTGCTCTATGCCAGTTACATTTCAATTTTTCTTAAGTGAAAAGCAACTGGGGTGTAATATACCAACTGTTCTGCTGCTTGCTGTTGTCATGTAAGGGCCTGTCAAAGTGTCTCTCCCGGTTGGTGGTTGGCAGAAAGGTGATTCATATGGGCTGTGTGCTCTGTCCCCGGCTGTGTGCTCTGATGGGGCTGTGTGCTCTGTCTGGGGCTGTGTGCTCTGTTTGGGGCTGTGTGCTCTGATGGGGCTGTGTGCTCTGTATGGGGCTGTGTGCTCTGTCCGGGGCTGTGTGCTCTGTCCGGGGCTGTGTGTTCTGATGGGGCTGTGTGCTCTGATGGGGCTGTGTGCTCTGATGGGGCTGTGTGCTCTGTATGGGGCTGTGTGCTCTGATGGGGCTGTGTCCTCTGATGGGGCTGTGTGCTCTGTCTGGGGCTGTGTGCTCTGTTTGGGGCTGTGTGTTCTGATGGGGCTGTGTGCTCTGTATGAGGCTGTGTGCTCTAATGGGGCTGTGTGCTCTGATGGGGCTGTGTGCTCTGTCTGGGGCTGTGTGCTCTGTTTGGGGCTGTGTGTTCTGATGGGGCTGTGTGCTCTGTATGAAGCTGTGTGCTCTGATGGGGCTGTGTGCTCTATCTGGGGCTGTGTGCTCTGATGGGGCTGTGTGCTCTGTATGAGGCTGTGTGCTCTGTCCGGGACTGTGTGCTCTGTTTGGGGCTGTGTGTTCTGATCAGGCTGTGTGCTCTCTTTGGGGCTGTGTGCTTTGTTTGGGGCAGTGTGCTCTGTATGAGGCTCTGTCCTGCAATCTGAGCTCCCAGGCTGCAGTCCCGTCATCCTGACCTGGCATCCGGATCAGGGCACCCAACTGTGTCCTGTCCTTCCTGATCTCTCTCTGGACCAGGTTGTAGGTTCAGAGGCAACTGGTCCGCACTGGTGAGAGGGGCTGTGGCGGACAGCAGCAACATGAGAACCCCAGCCTCCAAACCACTCAGGGAGGCCCGAGAACTCAGCCTCGGCGGGAGAGGACTCGAGCCCAAGTTTTGGGCTCCATCACTGCAACGTCCGCTCCTCCTGGGTCCCTCTGGCCCCCTACCTCTGGGAGAGCAGGCAGCCCTCTGCAGGGAGTCCCCAGGCCTCACCCTGCCTATCACACTTAGGCCTGTGATCCCTCCATTTTCCAATGAGAAGGCCGAACTCCGTCGTGAACGATTGCTGCTCAGTCTGAGAGCTTTGGAGCTGAACCGCCCGGGGCCCAGGCACCAACCCCAGCATGTATGAGCCACGTGAGTCCAGACAAGCAATTGGCCTTTCTCTGCCCTGGGCTGCAGCTCTGCGTTACATGCACGTTAGTCATCCCTCCCTGTTAGAATCAAGAGGATTACACGGCATAGGACCCGTGAGGTGTTCACTTAACGCCCAGACTTGCAATTAGTGCTAAAACAGTGTCAGGCACTGTTGCTCCTATGACAGATCCTTCCTAAGAACCTGTGCTGCTGTAACTGAGATGCAGAGAACTTGGTAGACCAAACGGGATGAAAGGGGCGTGATTCGGCGAGGTCATATGTGGTCCTGCCTCCTACAGACACAGACCCCAGCCTCATACGCACTGGGCCATCCGCACAGGCCTGCTTCAAGGTCTTCACTCTTGGCCAGCCCCACCCTCCTCACCTGAGCCTGCATCCTAGACCTCCCTGGAGTTTGGGTTCATCAGCAGTGCTCCTAGCATCCTGCACCCCAAAGATACCAGAGCTGCAGAGAGAGGTCCCCCTGCAGGAGAGGCCCCTGGAGAAGCATTGACTCACAGTCCAGCTCAGGTGCACCCAGAGCTCTCTCAAGTCCTGGAATCGTGGCCACCGTCAGCCCCACACAGGACGTGTGGGTGGATTCTGACCGAGCATTTTTATCTCTGTCCAGTGGAACTGAAGGTCAAGAGACCGGGGTGTTCTGTCTTGGGCAGCATTCAGATCTGACCACACATGTTTTCTCATCTCTAACAGGAGCTCGTTCCAGCCTCAGTGTTGTGGTGAGAATTAAACAAACCCGCGTTCACAGAGCACTGGCCCTGTGCGGGAGCCTGCTCTGGGGTGGCTGATCGGGAGGGTTCCAGGGCACTGCCGTGTGGTGGGCACCCCCCCGCCCCCACAGCCAGGGGCCCAGCGGCCCAGCTGCCCGGCGGCCCCAGAGCCGGCTCCAGTCTCAGTGTGCAGACGCGCAGACCGGAAACGGGTGGTGTGATGGTCATCCAGCATAAAGCCCTGAACTATACACCGGAAAATGGTCAATTATTCATGTATTATTTACCACAAGTGAAAAACGCCATGGGGTGTGCTGCCTTGACCTGTCAAGTGCAAGCTACACGTCCCTGCCTGCTCCGCGCCTCTCTCTGTCTCGAGTGTTGCTAGAGAAATCGGCCCCTTTGTAGGAAAACATGCGGGTACAAGGCGAGGTCCCAGGTGCACAGAACACCACAAAACGTGTGTGAAAGAAACACAATAAATCAGAACCGCTTATGAAAGCTTGGTAGTTTGCCTTCTTAGAACTGAAAGCCCTCAATGTTAACACCCTCAGAGCAGGACGCCCGGCAAGAAAGAGGGACCGGAGGCCCCTCCGCTGCTCCTGGTGCCCTGATTCTGTGAAGCTGTGCTTGGGGGCACGGGGGTCGGGGGGCGTGCTGTCCCCCAGGGGACCCGGCCCCCACCGTCCGCAGGGAGGCCACTCTTCACTGGGCAGTGCCCAGGTCAACCCTGGCTTCTGCACAGCAGAGACACCACAGGGCCTGGGGTCCCAGTTTGCTCAGTCACTCAGCCGTGTCCAGCTCTTTGTTACCCACCCCACAGACTGTAACCCGCCAGGCTCCACCGTCCATGGAATTTTTCAGGCAAGTAACTGGAGTGGGTGGCCATTTCCTCCTCCAAGGGACCTTCCCAACCCAGGGATCAAACCCACGTTCCCTGCGTCTCCTGCATTGGCGGGTGGATTCTTTATCACTGAGCCACCTGGGAATACCCCGGTTTGCAGAGGGTTCAGCCAAATACTTTCAGAGGAAAGAGCAAAATTAAAGATGTGGCAGGAGAAGAGGTTAAGCAGGAAGCTTTTAATAGTAATTCAAAGTGCTGATTAAAAGCATTCATTCATTTTGTAGCTTTCTCAGAGAGACACGACTCCTGGTTAGACCGCTCCAGTTTCATCTTCCTGCCTTCAAAGGCCGGTCAGACGCTGGATAGGATAAAATAAAAAGTGATTAGGGAGAAGGAACGTAGTGGCAAAGAATGACGGTTTGAAGTGCTGAGAGTCTGGAGAAAAAAGGCTTGGGATGATACGCTGCCTCCAGCTCGGGGAAGCGGTGTGATGACGTGATAGGAAGCGGAACGAAATGACGGAGCCTCGCCTGCTCTTTCCAGGCTCCGAAACGGAGCGCGGGGCCTAGAAGACGCGGTGAGAAGGAAGGTGAGGATCCCAGCCAGTCAGGTTCCCCCCGAACCCCAGCTCGGCAGATAGTTCTAGAACGCCCACAGGGGTGCCCTGCTCAGAAGAGAAACAGGTGAGATGGGGTGGGGGTCCGTCTCATCATCGCCACTGGGAAACCAGGTCCAGAGGCCTGCAGCCTTCAGGAATGCGAGGGAGGGAGCGCACTCCTGCTGAGAAGGGGGGCAGGAGCCTCCAGGGAAGGCCTCCAGAGCCGCTGAAAATGGTCCTGCAGTTTCTTAAGACGTGTTTTCAAATGTGACGCCTGGTAAGTGGACTCTGGACTCTGCATCAGACCGAAGATTTCTTTCAAACTTTAGCAGCAAAGGTGGAGTGAGAGGAGTGAACAAGTTAGAACGGTCCCAGTGGGGTCGGGGGCACCTTTCTCACTAACACTCACACATCGAGTGGGTAACTGCATGTCTTCTGTTCTTGCCCTGGGCATTCTTGCTAAGGGCATTCTCTTAGGGCTGTGAAAGGGAGCAGCAAGGAGCCATTGCTGCTGCTGCTGCTGCTAAGTCGCTTCAGTTGTGTCCAATTCTGTGCGACCCCATAGACTGCAGCCCACCAGGCTCCCCCGTCCCTGGGATTCTCCAGGCAAGAACACTGGAGTGGCTTGCCATTTCCTTCTCTAATGCATGGAAGTGAAAAGTGAAAGTGAAGTCTCTCAGTCGTGTCCGACTCCTATCGACCCCATGGACTGCAGCCTACCAGGCTCCTCCGTCCATGGGATTTTCCAGGCAAGAGTACTGGAGTGGGTGCCATTGCCTTCTCCGCAAGGAGCCATAGGAGGGGGCAGTTCCCAGCGAAATGGGGACAGAGCGGCACTTTCTCTGCTAAGACAGGGGGCTGAAGGGTCATGGCAGAGACATCCCTGGACCACAAGTCGGAAGTTTGATAAACGGGCTGATGATGGCTGACTCTGACTACAGGGAATAGAAGTTGGGAGGACAGATGTCTCTCGGTGTCTACTATGCAGAACTGCTCCGTCAGCCATTCTTATGTAAAGATGATCCCTGATGGACAAACCGACTCAATGCCCTGCAGCTCAGAGGCGCTTACTTGAGGAAAGACCAGCTGGAGGCTTCACACCCCAGCCAAGGCCCCCGGGAGCCACGTGATAAGGGCCTTCTCTACTACAGACATAGATGCTGGCCTCCAGCTCTTGGAGTGCAGTCTCAGCCCCAGAGACTCTGACTCCACACCCGGGAACTTCTCACTTCATAGATGCTTCCAGATGCTTCCGGGACAACCCACGGAGGATCCCTGCTCCACCATTTTCTGTCAACCTGTCTTTTTCAGAGGGAGCTGCCATGACGGCAATGCTCCCAACATTTCTGCCAGCTCTGAGTTTGTGACTGAGACCCCTCTTTGTGCCAGACTGGATCCCAGTAGCATTCTTCCCTCCAGCATTGTCTGGGTCAATTCTCCATATTAGCTACAGCTTTTTGTTGTTGTTTAGTTGCTTAGTCATCTTCAAAGCTTTAAGATCCCATGTACTGTAGCCCTCCAGGCTCCTCTGTCCATGGGGATTCTCCAGGCAAGAATACTGGAGTGCATTGCCATGCCCTCCTACAGGGGATCTCCCCAACCCAAGGACTGAACCTGTGTCTCCTGCTTTGCAGGTGGATTCTTTACCTCTGAGCCACCTGGGAAGCCCTGTTAACTATAGTACGAGTGCCTTTTATAGAAGTTGTAATAAAGATTGAATCGTACTCGGAACCACTACATTTTAACGCATGTCTTCTATGAGCCAGGCCTTACTCTTGACACAAGAGAAAGGGTTCTTCAGTTGTAAAATGAAAAAATGAGAGAAAAACCTGACTTTGGGGAGTTTAAAAATTAGTGATAAGTAGAGATGTTTTATGTGCTGATCATGGAATATTCGTGAGCCTTTCCTAGCTCTGCTCTAGCCAGCCCCACCAAGGGCCATTCCAGAGACCCCACGGGCCCCCATCCCCTTCTGCTGTGTCCTTGCTCTTGGGAGAGCCCCCTTCAGTAGCATGGGCCAGAAGGGGATTGACTTAAATGGCTAAAGTGGATTAAAACGCACATATTTTGGAGGGAAACGTTTGCATCTGTGCATTAGTTCTCTGGACTACTCTAGCTCATTCGATTGCCAAGGAACATTTACATCACAGGTTGCAGGTGAGAAAACTGAGGCAGAGGTAATTGCCTGGTCTAAAGTTACACAATTAGCGTGAGAACCAGACCCTTAGCCCCAGGCTTCTGGCTCCAAGTTCGGGAGCCTTCCAATAAGTGCATACTTAACTATCATTCAAACCCCAGGCCAATCTGTATGTCCTGACATACAGCAGTAAAATAAAACTGGGACCAAAGAGAAAATAATTTAAGTGGTTAAGAGAAAATTCACCCTTCTTGTGAAACCCTATCCAGATGACAGGCTGCTTCGGAACAACATAAAAATGAAGAGCGGAGTGTTTCTCAAGGTGCTTTTCTCCAGAAAGTTCTCTGAATGTGCTGTGTTTCCTTGTTCTCCAGAAATGTGCTGACCAACCACCTGGCAGTCACCAAGGAAGTTGTAATTTCCAGTAAGTATATCCCTTTCCATAAATGGGGGCTTCGCTGATGGCTCAGTTGGTAAAGAATCCGCCTGCAATGCAGGAGACCCTGGTTTGATTCCTGGGTCAGGAAGATCCACTAGAGAAGGGATAGGCTACCCACTCCAATATTCTTGGGCTTCCCTTGTGTTTCAGCTGGTAAAGAATCTGCATGCAATGCAGGAGACCTGGGTTCAGTCCCTGAGTTGGGAAGCTCCCCTGGAGAAGGGAAAGGCTACCCACTCCAGTATTCTGGCCTGGAGAAGTCCATGGGGTCACAAAGAGTTGGACATGACTGAGCCACTTTCACTTTTCATAGATGACTCAGTAAATGCTTTACTTGTGTACTTTTTGTGTTAATACACTGTGAAAATTGGAACTGACCATTTGTCCTGACTCTTGCTTGGTAAGTATGGTGCATAACATTCTTCTCCTCTCTAGTCTGTGTTGGGGAAAATAAAGGACAAAGAAGTTGTGTGTGCTAAGTCGCTCAGTCATGTCGACTCTTGTGACTCATGGACTGCAGCCCACAATCCCTCTATCCATGGGATTCTCCAGGCAAAAATACTGGAGTGGGTTGCCATGCCCTCCTCCAGGGCATCTCCCCGACCCAGGGATCCAACGTGCATCTCTTATGTCTCCTGCATTGGCAGGCAGGTTCTTTACCTCCAGTGCCACTGTGGAGCCCACAAAGAAGTCAAGTCAGCCCAAATATTCCAACTTAGTTTTTCAAAAAAACTTTTATTGGAGTATGGGGCTTCCCCAGTGGCTCAGTGGTAAAGAATCCACCTGCCAATGCAGGAGACATGGGTTCGATCCCTGGGTCGGGAAGATCCCCTGGCAACCCACTCCAGTATTCTTGCCTGGAGAATCGCATGGACAGAGGATCCTGGCCGGCTACAGTCCATGGGGTCACAAAGAGTCGACATGACTTAGCGACTAAACAACAGTGATCTTTTAAAACTTCAGATTAACTAGTCTCCTATTTGTAAACCTTCAACAGAATCCCTTGTCCTCTCTTGGCGTCTTTCTGGATTAATCTTGAGGGTGGCCTGTGGTTGTTTGCTGAGCTCTCACAGTCCCCATATGTCTCCCCATAGACTAGAACTATGTCTCCCCAAGATGGACAGACGTCTGGCCTGGCTTCAGCTGCCCAACCAGGGAGAGACCGGGATGTGGTTCCCCCCATTTGGTCTCTTGCAACAGAGCACCGTGGTCAGGAGCCCACCAGAAGTAATTCTGCCCACAGATGCCAGACGTTAGGTCTGCGGCCTGGTCTCACCTGGCTCTCCTGCCCCCGAGCACACCGAGCCTGCAGGCCCTGCTCTGAGGGAAGACGGACTGAGATAAGAGGTGCTCCTGCTTTTACAATCCAGGAAAGCTATGCATTCCTCTAAACGAAAAGTAGAATAAACTGTGCTTCCACACGCTCAGAGTACAGACTACAGCGCCCAGACTTGTGTATTTTATTGTTTTCAATTCCAAAACAAAGGTGACTCTGCTCGGGAGGCCCAAGGCTCCAGGACCCGCCAGAGACAGCACCTTCCAGGCCCAGAGGAGCACAAGCCCCAGACACTCATCTGCTCACACGTACTTGCTCACACGCACTTGCTCACACACATCCACACACCTGCACAACTCTCACGGCCATGTGCTCACGCACACTTGTGCACATGCATGCGCACACTCCTGTACACGCTGTTGCACTGGGGGTCTGCAGGGCCCCGTGGACACTCCTGCTCCCGCACAGGGGAGACCCCGGCGCCAGACCCTTCCCTCATGTCACTCGAAGGGGTGATGGCTGAGGCCGGCTGGGGCCTTCCGAGCAGCGCCGGGGGTCCCATGGTGAGAGTCCCCGCGCGGATGGCTCCTCGCCCCGGGGCGCAGCTCCTCGCCGTCCCGCAGCTCCCGCAGCACAGCCTGGAGCAGGCTTCGCAGCCTCCCGAGCACGCGGGGCGCGCCTTGGGCCCCGGGGGCCGCGCACTCCTGCACTGCCGCCCGCAGCTGCCCCCGCAGCGGGCTGGACACCGCGGAGCTGCCGCGGGACGAGGAGAACCAGTGGCGGAAGATCTTGTCGCAGACCACCTGGGGGAGAGAGGCGGATGTCACAGCTCAGGGCTTGGCTGGGTTGGGGGGGGTCCCTCCCCGACCTGTCCCTCCCGGGGAACTCTCCCGGAACCCCAGCCGCGCAGCACCACTGGAGACTGGAAGTCTGCCCCGCTGGGGCGGAGATGTCGCGGGGGAAGCTGCAGGTGATGCTCAGAGACCATCGAGGAACTTGTAGCAGGAAATCAGAGCCGGGAACCCATGTTTAAGGAGTAGGCCCTGGGCGGCCCTAGGCTGCCAGCCCTGCGGTCACAGGCCTCACTTTCTAGTTCAAGGCTGATGACAGTGATAGTCATCACCACCTGGCAGGTGGTCCCCAGGGCCACAGGACACTCTGGTGACAAGGGATATATGAATGTGATAGTACTTTCCAGCTCCCTGGGAAAAAGGTATATTGGAAGGGAGAGGCTGCAGGTTCTTTAAAGGAGCCTTTGTGTGCTGTGCTGTGCTTAGTCACTCGGTTATGTCCGGACTCTTTTCCACCCCTTGGGCTGTAGCTTGTCAGGCTCCTCTGTCCATGGGGATTCTCTAGGCAAGAATACTGGAATGGGTTGCTATGCCCTCTTCCAGGGGATCTTCCCAGCCCAGGGATCGAACCCAGGTTTCCTGCATTTCAGGTGGATTCTTTACCATCTGAGCCACCAGGGAAGCCCATGAATACTGGAGTGGGTAGCCTATCCCTTCTCCAGGGGATCTTCCTGACCCAGGAAGCCCAAGAAGCCTTTAAGATGTTTTATTTTAGGAGAAGTAAAAGTGAAGTCTCTCTCTCATAGTCTTTAATTCTCCTTGGGTATGAAATTTACTGGGGCTGAAGATCTCTCTAAATTCTCAATTTAAACATGCTGTTTTGCTGTTTTACAGCCTTCCTGGTTTTCTCCCTGTTGGATGGAGCACAATTCATGCATAATTAATATTCTGCTCTATTTTTCTACATCACACTTTATATTAGACTCATTTAACAAATGCCTCAATTTTATAGATCTACTGTTTCATGGGAGACAAATAATTTTGACTTTTATTT
The DNA here is from genome assembly GCF_003369695.1 of Bos indicus x Bos taurus. Lineage (NCBI taxonomy): Eukaryota > Metazoa > Chordata > Mammalia > Artiodactyla > Bovidae > Bos > Bos indicus x Bos taurus. The sequence continues at coordinate 4,259,327 of NC_040099.1, read as the reverse complement.
ATTAATCCCTGCAAGGATGAGGATTCTATTTAAAAACAAATGTTCTTATTTCTCTTTTGAATTGATAATGCATCTTCAGGTGCAAACATTGAAAATGTCCCACCAATTAGGCTTTAATCTTAAGCTCCATCCAATTCCTAAAAAACCAGACGCAGCTCTCGGCTCTGAGAGGCACCCACTCCCTTGAATGTCCTTCTGGTGAGTTATTTTTTCATGCATTTCCTTTTTCTTTTACTTTACATGGATGGGAGTATATCACACACACTGTTCTATAGCTTCCATTTAACCAAATATCAGAGAGACCTTCCAAATCACTATAAGGCTATTCCATTTGTTTTAATGACTGTATCTCAGATGCATGTCATAAATTATTTAGCTTGTTCCCTGCTGATAGAAATTTAGGTTGCTCACGAACTTTTGCTATTATGAAAAATGCTGCAATACATATCTTTCAGATGTCATTTTCATTTTAAATATGCCTAAAACTTCCAGAAACGAAATTTATGGGCCAAGGGGTATGCACATTTTTGTTCTGACCGATATTACCAGATTGACCCCATAAAAATTGCACCAAGTTACACTCTCACAGCAACATACACTAAGAACACCCTCAACAATGTGTGTTGTCTTTTATTTTTGTCAATTGAAAAATTATTTGATTTGTATCGCTCTTCTTATCAGTCAGGTTGAAAGTATTTATTCTTCCTTTCCAGTGACTGGTCAAGTTGATATACTTTGCCCACATTTCTGTTAGGTTGTTGGCCTTTTCATATTGATTTGTAAATGCTCTTTACATATTAAGGACATTGGCTCCTTGCTTAGGTTGGTTTCCTTCGGAGAAGACTGTAAGATGGAGGTTTGCATGCAGGGATTTATTGAGAGGCGTTCTCAGGAACCATCTTTCCATGAAACTGAGGGAGAAGGTGAACTTCTGATGCTGGGATGACCTATAGAGTTGTTCCTTATAGAGGCCAAAGGGGCTGGGTTTTGCATTTCCCCCCTCCCCCTCTGACCAGTCACTAGCTGATCCTAGGATGTGGGGTAACCACACTGGAGAATGTCTGGTGGGCCAAGGATGATCCTGGGGGACACTGAATCTCTGCAGCTGGGGGTAAAGGCCACCTCTGTCTTCTAGTCTCATCTGTGAGAGCAGTTGCAGACAGTTTGCCAGTTTTCTCATTTAACTTTTAAATTTCTCATATTTTTTGTAATTTTGCTTTTGCCATGGGGATTTTTGTAAGATGGTTAAATGTGTCAGTTGTTCCTCTTAGAGCCTCTGAGCTTTGTTCTGTACTTAGAAAGGCCTTCCAAACTCTAGGGTATCTTCAGTTTTCCTAGTTTTTTCTGGAACATTTAGGGTCTCATTTTTTAGGTTTAAGTATCTGAGCCATCTGGAGTTTAGTTTGATATAAGAAGTGCTCAGTGTGTGTGTGTGTGTGTGTGTGTGTGTGTGTGTGTGTGTAGATGTAGAAATTAGGCCCAGAGAGAACAGACACCCCCATGGTTGTGGGGGACCCAGTAATGGCCGTGCTGGGAGCACCATCCATTAGCCCCCTGGGGTCAATTGGCCCACAGCCCCTCCCCCAGGTAGACAACAAAGAACAAACGATCCCCATCTCCCCTATCCCGCCCTCACTGGACGCACTGAGCCCAGGTGGTGGGGAGAGGGTGACGACCTCCAGGTACATCAGCAGGAGCCATGGAGTGGGGGGCAGAGGACCCGAGGAGACAGGGGCCCTCCCTGCAGAGAGGACATAGCCCCCCCAAGAGGGATAGGGGCCACCAGAGAGAACACGGTCCCCTCCCCCAGAGAGGATAGGGTAACCCCCAGAGGACAGGGTCCCCCCCAGAGGACAGGGTTCCCCAGAGGACAAGGTCCTCCCAGAGAGGACAGGGCCCCCCCAGGGACAGGGTCCCCCAGAGAACAAGGTCCCCCCTGAGAGGACAGGGCCCCCCCAGGGACAGGGTCCCCCAGAGGACAAGGACCCCCTGAGAGGACGGGCCACCCCAGAGAGGACAGGGCCCCCCAGAGAGGACAGGGCCTCCCGAGAGGATGGCCCCCCCCAGAGAGGACAGGGCCTCCCGAGAGGATGGCCCCCCCCCCAGAGAGGACAGGGCCCCCCAGAGAGGACAGGGCCTCCCGAGAGGATGGCCCCCCCCAGAGAGGACAGGGCCTCCCGAGAGGATGGCGCCCCCCAGAGAGGACAGGGCCCCTCCAAGAGGGACAGGGGCCACTGAAGAGAACATGGTCCCCACCCCTAGAGAGGACAGGATCCCTCAGAGAGGATAGGGTGACCCCCAGAGGACAAGGTCCCCCAGAGAGGACAGGGTCCCCCAGAGGACAAGGTTTCCCCAGAGAGGACAAGGCCCCCCGAGAGGATGGCCCCCCAGAAAGGACAAGGCCCCCCCAAGAGGCCCCCTGAGAGGACAGGGTCCCCCCTGAGAGGATGGGCCCCCCCAGAGAGGACAAGGCCCCCCCAAGAGGACGGCACCCCCAGAGGATGGGCCCCCCCCCACGAGAGGACGGCCCACTTACCTGCAGGTTGCTGTTGGCTCTCTGGGCCCCGCACCTGTGCGCTCGCAGATCACACTTTGAAAAACAATCAAAGAAATTGCAGTCTTCATCCCTCGTGCAGTTCTGCTCAAGAATTTCCCTCATTTTAGGTTCGAAAAAAGCCATGTCCACATCGATAGCCACCACCTGCGAGTTAAACAGCACACGGCTATCAGGAGGATGCGGGGCGTGGGGTTCTGGCCGCAGGGAGGAGGGCCGGGCCGTGCTGGGGACGCACGGCTGCTGACACAGGCCGGACTGCAAGGCTTTAACTGCAGAAGGACTGCTGTGGTCACTGAGAGTTGGGAACGTGGGACCAGGATCGCTCTGCAGCTTTGAAAGTTTTCTCAGATCTTAATGTTGAATCTCTGAAAGTTCTTACAAATGAATTGACTTCCCCCTCCACTGCTTTATCACTTTGGCTTCTGACATTCAAGGCTCAGGAATATAAAAGCTACAAGACACAGGTCACTTATTCCTATGAATATAAGCAACAAACGAAAACTACATTCAAGGGGCAGGTGGAGGGCGTGATGGGGAGAATGAGGTGGGCAACAAGGACCTTGTCTATTTATGGCCTGTGACTGAGTTGGCTGGTTTCCAACTGACAGGGGCAAGTGGCAGGGCCAAAGTGGTCGAATCAGGATCAATACCTATGGTCCCAGATGCAACAGCATCAAAAACTAAGTCCCACTATCAGCATGAAAATGTGATGACCCCCTGCAATTTCAGATTTATCTTCCTGGCTTCAACCCAAAAGGCTTCAAAACCAGAAAAAAGAACATCTAAATTATGCAGATTTTCCTCCACCACCTGAATTAGGAAAAAAACAAAAAGATGAGCTCAAACCTGAGAAAACCTGGACTCTGCCCAAATCAGGCAATGTATAGCTTCAAGGTATTAAAGAGCTATTAGAAGACTGGATGAGTTTGATGGAGTCTGTGGCATTTCACAAGCCTTCACAGGTCAGCCTCAACATACCAGCTTTCTCCCTTTGGTAGCATCTCAAAAAAGGGTTCATTTTCTCCTCAAATCTATGCAAAGTCAGAAGGTACATTCCCAGCTTGTTGCTTCTGTTCTTCCTTCAAGATTGATGCCAGAAGGCAGTAAAGTTTCGTGGGGATTATTCCGTAAAACAGAGGAGGGAAAATAATTTATTTCAAGATATGTGGAGAATAAGGGAAAAAATGAACAGGGAACTTTTCCCTATTTGAGAGCTTTGCCTAATTACTAATTCAGGCACTGCAACAGAAATTATCATTTTAATTGATTTTCTCTATCTCCTTAGCCAAAAGAATAGCTCGTTTCATTATTTATCCTGGTTAATACACTAAAAATATATCAGTGGTGGTTTAGTCACTAAGTTGTGTCCGACTCTTTGCGACCCCATGGACTGCATCCCTTTAGGCTCCTCTGTCCATGGAATTCCCCAGGCAAGAATACTAGAGTGGGATGTCACTTCCTTCTCCAGGGGATCTACCTGACCCAGGGACCGAACCCAGGTCTCCTGCACTGCAGGCAGATTCTTTACCAATAATGAGTCTACTGTCTTTCATAATTTATTTTTGGAGCTGCAAGACCCTTCTCTTCTTTTGATAATCCCTGGTCATCTCCTCAGCTTCCTCCGGGACCCTGGTGGAATTTCCACTCTCTGATACTTCTCTCTTCCAGCTCTGATTCCGTCTCATTTCCCAACAAGAGCCAGATGTATTTTCTAATTTTTAGTGTAATCGTAGAATGGATTACAACTATTGGAAGCATAACTCTATGCTCCTACAATAAGAATAGTAACAAAATGAGCAGAAAAACCTGTGCAAGGCTTTTTAGATCACATCAGGATGAATCTTAAAGTTCTTCCTGCACAAAATTACCTAACTTGCATCATCATCAGACTCCATCCTAGCATCAGACTGGAAAGGACTGGTGAGAATTACTTCCTTCTCTACTTAAGACTGTGGAAATCTGTTTGAAAAGCGTGCTTTCTGGCAGCAGTTTGAGAGCAAGAAGTAAAGAGGGGTTCCTAGTTCATTTGCAACCACTGGACAAATTCTCAAGACCCGAAAGGGAGGACCTGAAAAAAGTGAATGACTGTGGGTCATCGTTCTTACAGGTTACCTGGGAGACACACCCTCCACCCACCTGGGCAACACTGCAACATGGGCCAAAGGGGAGCCCATCTGCCCGTCCCCTAGCTCACTAGTTCTCACACTGAGCACATCAGTAATCGCCTGGAGGGCTTGGCTTCCAAACCCAGATGGCTACATCCCACCGCCAGAGTCTGAGTCTTCCTGCTGCTTCCACACCTTGGTTAATTCTTGGCACACCTGCACTGCTTGGAGTGGGGGCGTCCCTGCTGGCTCAGCGGTAAAGAATCCGCCTGCCAACGCAGGAGACACGGGTTGGATTCCTGACTTGGGAAGATGCCCTGGAGAAGAGCATGGCAACCCACTCCATTATTTTTTGCCTGGGAAATCCCATGGACACAGGACCCTGGATGGCTACAGTCCACGAGGTTGCAAAAGAGTCTGACAGGACTTTGTGACTAAACTGCACAGCCTGGAGTGGGACATAAAATTCACCTGCCACTTGCAGAGCAGCACGGAGGCTGCCGTGTCCACGGGGGGTCGAATCTTCTCTTGCATAAAGAAGCAAACTTTCAGCTGTCCCTCTGGAAGAAGTCTTACCCAGGGAAGGGGAACAGACTAGAACCTCTCCAGAAGAAAGAACTAGAGACCGAACTAGAGACCGTGGCCTGTGGTGATGGAGTGTGCATGGCTGGAAACCAGTGTCTCCCCCCCTGGACCTTTGTTCCCAAGCCCCCAAAGGCCAGCCTTCCCCCATCTCCTCAAAGTGCAGTTGCTCAGTCGTGTCCGATTATTTTGCGACCCCATGGACTCCAAGCTCCTCTGTCCATGGGATTTCCCAGGCGAGAACACTGGACTGGGTTGCCATTTCCTTGTCCCGGGGATTTTCCCGACTCAGGGATCGAACCTGGGTCTCCCGCATTGTAGGCGGATTCTTCACCGCCTGAAGCCGCATTAGCCCCAAGAAGGAAGGGGCTAAGCTACTTGGGAGAAACCAGGGCGGCAGTAGAGGAAGACGCACTGAGCCCCTGCTGTGGCGGCTTGCCTTACCATTTCCTTCCCGGGTGCCAGGCGCCTTCCTCCTTTAAATGAGCTGGTTCCCACCCCCAAAGGTCCGGCAGGTAGGAGCTGTCCAGGCCAGAAGGTGGCATCACGCCGCAGGGTTTCCCGGGGGCTTCAGATCCCTCTGGTCTAGGATCCCCTCCCCACCCCGGACCGAAGTCCGCCTCCCGCGGACCCCCCAGCCGCCCCCAGCCGCCCCTCACCGTGAAGTCGTTCCGGATGGCGAAGTTCTCGGGCTTGACGTCGCAGAGGTGCAGGCGGTGGGCGAAGTCGTGGTCGAAGTGGCGGACCATGTCCAGGAAGCTGAGCGCCACGCCGCTGACCGCGCGCGCCTGGCCGCGGCGCCCGCCGTCCGGGCCGAGCGGGAAGAGGGCGCGGTGGCCGGGGCTGCCGGCCGCCAGGTGCTCCAAGGCGTAGAAGTGGCCGCAGGAGCCCAGCACGGGCGGGGCGTGCGGGCTGCGGCCGCGGAGCAGGCTGAGCAGCACGAACTCCTCCTGCTGCAGCAGCGCCCACAGGCTGGCCAGCTGGCCCCGCCGCGGGGGGCCCCGCCGCACCAGCTCCAGCCGGCCCAGGCCGCCCTCGGCCGGCTCCAGGCCCAGCGCGCTCCGGGCCTCCCCGGCCGCCAGCACCAGCAGCTCAGCCTCCGGCAAGTCCTGGCCGCCGGCCTCGGGCTGCCCGTCCAGGAGGCCGAGCGGCGGGAAGCTGGAGAAGGCCTCCTCCTTGGACTTGAGGACCACGGGCCGGCCGCGCCAGTCGGCTTGCAGCACCTTCTTGCCGCGCTCGTAGTACAGGCAGCGCCGGTACCGCAGCTGCCCCGCCTCGCACAGGTCCTCGCACAGGTCTCCGCCCAGCGCGCCGCCCCGGTAGTCCTGGCACTGGAAGGAAGGGACACGGGTCACCCCACGGAGGCTGGACCCCACGCCAGGATGCTCCTGACAGTCCCGGAGAGAACCCTCAGGCATGCGGACCACAGGGCTACTCGGGGCAGAAAGGAATTATGAAGTGAAAGGTTTGTGATAGAATCTCACGTTTGTTATTTTCTCCATCAGGCCCAGGACCAGGTCTTAGGAAGCAGGTGCCCCCCACTGACCCGCCCCTGCCCCATCCTTCCTGCTGAGCTGGGTGATGCTGGCAAAGGCCGTCTGCCTCTCGGCTCGGTGTCCTGGACTGTCAGTGGAAGGACAGAACCAGGCCAGTGGTTCCCGGTTCTTGGGCTCACATAGGGGTCACCTGGAGAGCTTTTAATTGCCCCCTGCCAAGAACAGCACAGCCAGCCCTGGAGAGTGACTCCAGGAACGACCCCTCAGCTGGGACCGCTCAACAGAGGCTGCTGCAGGAAGCAGGACTTAGAACAGGCCTGGAGGCTGGCAGGGTCCGCAGGCCTACGCGGAGGCCGCGGCGCCTTCAGAAGATCAGCCCGCGGGGTGAGTTCTGCAAGCAGAGGGTGTTGGATTCCTGGTGGTGGTGAGGAAGGCACTCAGGGGCCCTCAGAAGGGGAGTTTCTCCTAAGCTTTGGGGCTCACAGGCCCTCCTGCCCCGTAGGGGGGAAGTGGTGACACCCCAATCCTACCACACTGTAAACACCTCTCCTAAGAAGATGGTCCATCCAGGCCCTGCCCTTCAGACCTAGTAGAGGAGCAGGAGACACTGCTGTGAGACTGGTTCAAAGGAGAACGTGTGACTCTGTTCTCTTATCTTTTTAAGGAAACCTAAACCTCTGGACCCACTTTTATGAGGGATTGAGCATATTTTCTGAGCCCACCTGTTCCCCAAATGCATCTTCCTTCCACATGGGCAAAGGCGGGTCAGACTTTCTGGTTGTTCTGTGCTGCTTGGCTTTATTAACCCAATGGATTATAACAGATCCTTCAAGTCAGGTAATGCACCTCCAATCATGCCTGGATATGTGAACAATCCCAAAGTCCAAAAGACCCTGAAAACAAGTTTTTCATGACTCATTCACTCTCATGGAGTGTCAAACCTGACCCAGAAGATGAGGCTACCTATAGTCTGAATGTATTTGACATGTGACTTTGCATACACTTTGCTACAGAATTATTTAGTTGGATCTGTTTGATTACTGGCATATCCTCATGCTCACCAGAAGGTATAAATATATATTCTGCATATTATCTAACACCCAAAACCGTATGAATTCCAAAACAGGCCTGGCTGCAGAGCATTGGCCAAGGGATGGTGGATCTTTATAACTACTCTCAGAGAACTGTTCATATGACCAAAATGTTTATTAAAAAGCTATACTCCTGGTTCTTAAAACAAGTATCTGGATTTTAGGGACCCTTTCAGGCAGTAACTGGACAACAGTCCAAAAGGCCCAAGCCACGCTGTCTGACCTGACCCCCAGCTTCCTGCTGAGGGCACTCCTGCACGCTGGTGCTCCTTTGCCCGGCATTAGATCTCCAAACACTGTATTAGGCGGCGGGGGTGTCACACTTGCCAAACTCAAAGGTGCAAGTGATGGAGTCCTGATCCTGGAGCTTGGGAACAACGCCACCCTGTTTGCCGGCTTTTCGTCTTTGGAACACCAACAGCCGTAATGCAGCTGTATTCATAAACACCCACGAAACTGTTCTAAATATGCTTAATGCAGTGTTCATCTTGCAATTTAATGTAACACAACTTTGGTCAAATGCCTTCCTTTTACTCTTCATCCTGGTCCCTCTTTCCAGGTTTGGGGTCCTGAGAGGAGCAGCTGAGGATCAGGACCCTGTGAGTGGCAGACTCTCTCTGTTTGGAATCGCTTCCATATTGCAGTGCCTTGCAGGAAAGCACCTGCCCATCCCAGCTCCTCTGAGCCCTTTCAGGATAATCTTAGAGGGAAGGTGGGGATGGAGCTGCCCTGGTGGCTCAGTGGTAAAGAATCTTCCTGGGATGCCGAAGATGCAGGAGATGAGGGTCAATCTCTGGGTCAGGAAGACCCCCTGGAGGAGAGCATGGAAACCCACTCCAGTATTCTTGCCTGGAAAGGCCCATAGACAGAGGAGCCTTACAGGCTATAGTCCATGGGGTCGCAAAGCGTCGGACACGACTGATGTGACTGAGAATGCGTGCAAAGTGGGGATGAAAGGTTTAAACGATGGAGAGTCTCAGGAGTAGAAAGACGTGAAAGAAATAATACGGGGTGTTCATGTTACTCATTGCAGCTTCTTCCTACTTTATCTGGTGTTTACAGTTTCATACCTCTGTAATAAGCCTGATAAGAAAAGGCAACACTTTTTTTTCTCGATTGTCTTATAAGGCCCCCATCCCCTTTGAGTAGCTCCAAAATGGTTTAATGCAATCCCATAGTCATCTTTAGGTTGTCATCAAAGTTGTAGTGTCATCAAAGGTGCTTTTCTACGAGGGACAGAGCAGAACTGTTAAAAAAGAAAGAAAAGTGGGTGATAGAACCGAGTTGGGCAAGAGGTGGGTCCTGACCATCAGAATCCTGCAGGGGGGCGGGACCTGGGGGAGGAGACACACGTGGCCTGGCCCAGCAACAGCGCCTCGAGTGGAAGCCCGGAAGGTCAGGTGTGACCCCTGGGGCCTTCATTCTCTGCATCTGGAACCGCGAACAAAATTGTCACTGCCCGCAAAAGATACCCTTGGCAGGGAGTGGCCATGGGCAAGCTGCTTCAGCCGCCGCTGGTCACCCTCCAGTTAGCAGTGCTGTGTATGAGCTGGGCCACGATCCGGTGACAGACCCGGGCTCAGGAGTCACAGCGAGGTCACGGCCTCCAGGACTCCCGAATGACAGCAGGTTGAAGCACAAAAGGAAGGAGGCCAGGCTCGGCTCTGGGGCAGACCGGGTTTGCCTCCAGGCTGTACCTGGGGCTGGCACGTGGCTCATTTCTAAGTCTGTAATGTTGGGAGGATGATGCTGTGTCACGGGAGACCTGTGAAGGTCAACCAAGGTCACAGGTGCAGAGGCCCTGGCAGTTTGCGTGAAAGGCTCCCCCCTGTCCTTTCTGGCCCTGGTCATTAGAAGGCAGGAGGCCGGGGATGCATCTTTCTGGGGGACGCACCTGAGCCCAGTGTTGAAAGGTGAGCTGCAGTCTGCTTAGCACACGAGGAGGGAGAGCTCAGGGAAGCACCTCCATGGGGGCCCAGACGTGCAAAGTCGCTTGTGTGTTCAGAGGACCAGGCAGTTGGGCAAGGTTAGAGCAAGTGCCAGTGTGTGTCCTGCCAAGAGGCCACAGCGGACAAAATGCCTCCCCCCGCAAGGGTCAACTCCGCCTTCCCCAGGAGGCCGCCTCACCTGCCGCTCAGAGTCCTTCCCCCCCTCCACCCGGGTTCCATCCAGTAAGCCCCCCATGCCCTGAGTCTCTATGCCATCCCCACCACCGGCTCCCCACAGCACCGCGTCCATGAAACTGAATTCTAATCGAATCTATATGAGATTCACCCCTGCACATTTAGAAGGCAATTCCACACAAGCGTTGCAGGAAATGTGGCATGTCGTCTACTGGTGACGATGGCATCCCTGACTCAAAGGACAAGAGTTTGAGTAAACTCCAGGAGATGGTGAAGGGCAGGGAGGCCTGGCGTGCTACAGTCCATGGGGTGGCAAAGAGTCGAATGCAACTGAGCGACTGAACAATGGTAACAGCTACTGATTTGTGGAGGGCTACATTAATTTTGGCTGGTTTTCTGAAGATCAGCATGTTGAGGTATAAGCCTGCCTCCCAGATGCCTGGGGGATGCTCTGAATCAGGAAGGGAAGAGGCTGGGCTGGGTGCCTAGAACCCTGCCAGGTCCGCCAACTACTAGAGGTGATGAACTGGGTTCCCCCTCATTTGTCGTAGGAGAGAATCTGCACTGAAGCAAAGTGTACATGAGGTGGCTAGCACAGAGCAGCTCTGTGTCTTCCTCCTTTATGGTGAAGTGCTTTGGGCACATCAGTCCCTGCTGTTCAGAAACAGAATGTAAGATTCATCTCTTCTGTGGCCCGTGTGGTTACCAGTGTTCAGTGAGTCTGTAGCATCAGGATACATGCCTGTGCTTACTAAACCCAGAGAAAGACTGCACTCAGCACTTAAAAAACAGTAAACTTACAGATTACAAGTTTACAGGCTAACTAAAAGTGATCATCATGTTAGAGAAGAGAAATTATTTTCTTGGCAGCATGCCCTACTGAGATAGCTAATTTTATAACTCAACAGAAGTACTTTATATACTTTGACTCCATTAAAAAAAAAATCACTTTCCTCTGAATAGATGGAGTTCCTAAGAACCAGCTTGAACAGGTACACTTCTGTACTGAAATGTGTGAGCACACAAAATTTGCAGGTATCAGATTTTAAGATAAGCTGGGAAAAAAACAAGTTAATAAAGTCTCATTGTACTTAACTGGCATTTTTTTAAAAATTAATGAAACAATGAATTCGTATTTATTATAGTGTTAGTCACTCAGTCATGTCCAACTCTTTGTGGCCCCATGGACTGTAGCCTGCCAGGCTCCTCTGTTCATGGGATTCTCCAGGTGAGAATACTGCAGAGGGTAGCCATTCCCTTCTCCAGGGGATCTTCCTGACCCAGGGATCAAACCTGGGTGTCCTAGGTTGCAGGCAGATTCTTTACATCTGAACCGCCAGGGAAGCCCATATTTCTCATAGATTGTGTGCAACTGTGAGAATGCACACTCCTAACAGCCCCAGTTCTTGTAGGAAGCGTTGTTTTGGTGGTGGATAGTGTTCTTGCCTGGAGAATCCCAGGGACGGAGGAGCCTGGTGGGCTGCCGTCTGTGGGGTCGGACAGAGTCGGACATGACTGAAGCAACTTAGCAGCAGCAGCAGCAGCAGTAGAATCTCTCTAGCTTGTATCACGGTTCTCAGGCAAAAACAAAACCTGTCCTCTCTAGTCTGAGAAACCGGTGACAGGGTATCAGAGGTCACGCCTAAGGGCTGGGTTTTCTTTTGTGTGTTTGCTTTTTTGTTTTTCAGGAACATTGAGTTCCTATGTGGTTAGCAGCATTCATGTCTCACAGTGGATTTCCCCAGCGGAACAGTTACGCTGTGCAATTAGCCAGACCACTCTGCAACCCCTCTTGACCCCTGGACAGCTTAGAAGACAGACGTTACAGACATGGCCAGAGTGCTCAGGGAAGCTGGCTCAGTCCCTGCGATACAATCTTTCTCGGTGAGTGCCCTGGATGCGGCAGTCCCGCTGGGCCAGGGTTTTTATCAGAGCAAAGACAGATAAGCCAGTCCTGTTGAAAAGAAATCCCACATGCAGGCAACTAAACGAAAGCACATCAAGACCTAACTAGCCGAAAGGGACATAAAACCTTCTGAATAACAGAGTCTGTGGGAAACTTTTTGAGATGCTTTGAAAGTGACGTGCTGCGGGAGGGTTGTTGTTGCTGCTTGGCCGCTATGTAGCGTCCATCTCTTCTGTGACCCCATGGACTATAACCCGCCAGGCTCCTCTGTGCATGGGACTCTACAGGCAAGAATACTGGAGTGGGTTGCCATTCCCTTCTCCAGGGGATCATTCCCAACCCAGGGATCAAACCCAGCTCTCCTGCATTGACAGGCAGACTCTTTACCACTGAGCCGGTGGGGAAGCCCAGGCCCAACTGTTCCTTAGGGTTTTCAGTGCTGGAGAAGCCAATGGTGTCACCGTGTCTCTACTATCAGAGTCACGTGCTGGCTCCACGACACAGTCACTGTGTGATTCGGAACAAGTTACTTCACCTCTCTGGGGCTCGATTTCACCATCTGTGAAATGGGGGAATAAAAGCACTTGGCTCCCAGGGGTTGAGATTAGACGAAATATTACGTGTGAAAGGACTGAGCGCGGAGCCCGGCCCTTGTGAGCATCCGCGGCTCCCACTGCTCACATCCCCACCGCCCCAGGAAGTGTTTCCCCACAGAACCAGAAGCCAGGCCTATCAACCGTCAGACCCAACGCTCCGGCACAGCCTCCTGACACAGTTCCCTGGGAAAGCGGGGCTCTAGAAACCTCACAGAGATGTTTTGATTATGCGATGTGCTGAAAAGCTGCAGTAAAAAGGAGGGCTGCCCTCTGCCTAGAAAATTCCAAAGCTGGAGGACCCAAGATCAGCTCTGGAAGCACTCCAGTTGGCTCTTCCAAAACTCCCTCTTGAGAGTGGTGTGTGGGGGCCCCCCTCCAGAGATGGGGTGCGGCTCAGGGGCACAGCACCTAGGGGCCTCAGCCCCTCAGCTTCATCCACAGCCTCCAGCCTGCCACAAGCCAGCAGGTACACCTGCCTGGCCGGAGGGCCCAGAACTGCTCAGGGGTTCACAAGGCCCTTGGCTCTGCCCCAGAAAAGGGGGCTCCCACTGGCTCAGCCGCAGCCATTCCTTTGGTGTCCTGGGACTCAGCATGAAAGCTAATGAGAGTCTGGAGGGTCGTGAGAAAAATAACAGCCAGTTTATTATGAAGGATAAAAGGCAGGCAGGGCGAATTGAAAGGGCTGGGAGAACCGAGAGACAGAGGCTCAATTCAGTCCTGGGAGAGCACGGTGCCACAATGCCCGCCTCTGCGTGGCAGCCAGGGCCCGGCGGAATCTACAATGTGGAAAGCGGGGTCCTGTTCAAACCCCAGCATGCTGGGCAAAAGGGAGCTCCAGTGCTCCACTCAGCAAACCTAGGATGGAGAGGGGAGAGAGCAAGTCGGACCCTGAGAACAGCAGCCTCAAAGGGGGCCTCCTGGTGGGGCACCCCTCAAATCAGGCCCCTGATGTGAGAGCAGGGCAGGTGAACTTTAATCAGACAGCCAGACATGCTACTTCAATTTGTTTTTTTTGGCAGCTGGAAAGATTGCCAGCCTTCAGAGGCAGAGATGAGAGCTTGTTGCTGCAAGCCATGTGTTCATGACCTCCGCAGGAGAGGATTTCCATCTGGGGTCAGAGGCGAGGCTTGACCCCTGGCCTTAAAACAATTGACATGATAATGGTTTGTTGAGCCATTATCAGCCCAAAGTTTGAGAAAAGAAAATAAAAGGTTAGTGTTAGGCAGAATGGGTTTCTTCAACAGAGAAGGGAATAAAACGTCTGCCACTTGAATTTTATTTCCTCCTACCGCTTGGGACCCTCTGGCCTTCCTACCTGTTACCCTCTCCTTACCCATCTCTTGGGAATAAAAAAGACCCATCTGGCTGCCACGGGAGATATACTGGTTCAGCCTCCAAACAGAATTGGTTTTAATTTATGAGCTGAAATGCTGGGAAAGTTATGATTAGTGATTACTAAAGTTATACTAGGCTATTTAATTTCCATTAGGCCTTCTCTCACTTAACCAAACATAAAGAAATGAAAAAAGTGTTTGCTTTTTATTTTAACATAAAAAGACTGCTATATTGTTTTTGTAAATGACTGTTCCATCCTGGCTAGACTATTAATTTTTTACTGTAATTAGTCAATCTGTCTCCCCAAAAAGGAGGGGGAAAAAATCTTTACCAGTGAAAGGAATTTTTAGATGAGTTACTGAGAAAACTAATGAGCTCTTGTAACTTAAAGAAAACTTGATAGAATGCCAGTGTATAGGTGAACAGATAATTTGATAGATGATAGATTATTGATAGGTAGGATGGAGGGAATCAGCGAGTTATCTCACCTCTCACCAACGTGAGATGATCCATTCATGAGGACACGTCAGACTTAATCAGGGAAAATGATTCGGTTCAGCCTGCCCATTTCACCTCATTTCTTTAGTTTTTACAATTTCACTTTTAAAACGTCATTTACTTCAGGACTTCCCTGGTGGTCCAGGGGCTAAGACACTGCGCTCCCAATGCAGGGGACCTGGGTTTGATCCCTGGTCAGGGAATTATATCCCACAAGCCTCAACTAGGAGTTCACCTGCCAAGCAACCAAAGATCCTGCATAGCAGGTGGTTATTTCCTGAAATATAGCTGCTGCTGTTTTCTAAAAGAAAGAAAAACAATCCTGCATGCCCCAACTAAGGCCTGGCACAACCATAAATAAAATAAAATTTAAAAATTACTTCAAAGCCTTTATGCTACCACGTTCTGAAATCCTACAGTCCCCAAAGGCTCACCCATATGTACACAACTGGGCTGGAAGCTTCCCATGCGTTTCTTGAAATTTTCTTAGAAAATAGATCCCTTTTCCCACCAGATACTTAGATGGTCACTGTTCTGGGAAGTGAATAATCAATCAATACAACAATAGTTGCCCGTTACCTTCACCTTTTATGGCTTTCCTTCTAGGGATTCGTAGTTTTATCCAAGTCTCCTAATGCGCTTAATCTTCCCAACCAAACAGAGAAACCAAGGAGGAGCCAACGTTTGGAATCAACCAAGAGCGCAACCGGGGCCCGGTGAGTGCTGCCGCCCGCCAGCGGGGGCGTTTCTTTCTTTCTCTAATTGCGAATCTCGTCTAAAGGGCGCCCCCGCCCTCACCTCTTAGTAGATGGCAGGCAGGACCCCAGCACCGAGGTCTACGGGGGTCCGAGCCGCCTCCCTCGCGCTCCCGCTCGCCGGACTGCGCTCTGCCTTGGGTCCCGCAGATCGCGCCGGGGAGAGCCTTGGCTCTGGGGCGCGCGGAGGAAGGGGCCCCACTGGCCGTTTGCAGGGGGCTCGGCGAGGTGCAGCCCAGGTCGGAATCACAGAACGGCAGTTGAGCGAGAGAACCGGGACCCCGGGGCCTAGGCGTGGTCCCCGCCCGACCCAAGCGCCGCGGTCCGAGTCGGAAGGCTGGGAGCGGACCCGTAAACTTGCTTAGGAGCGGAGTCTCGGGGCCGGCGGGAGAACAGTCGGGCAGGAAGAGCATCTTTGGACAAAGGACCAGTTGGGCGACAGAGGGGAAGACGTCCCCCCAGGCGCTCAGAGGACTCCCGGACAGAGTCCGGGGCTGGAGACCGGGTGGGGCGCGTCGGGCATTCCACGCTCGGTGTCCGATTCCCCTCCCAGTGGATCCACGGCCGCGCCCGAGTCCCCGGCTCCCAGGACCCTCAGAAGGCGTCCCACCCCGGCCCCGGGGCGCGCGGCGCGGGGCAGTGCGGCCACGGCACCTACCAGCGCGGCCAGGATGCGCCGGCTCTTCTCGTCGGTGCAGCGCTCGGAGGGGACGCCCGGGTGCGCGCGGAGCAGCAGCGCGGCCGCCAGCACCCAGCCCGCGGTCCACGCGGCGCAGGCTAGCAGCGCGCGGCGCCCGCACCTCCCGCCCAGCCCGCAGCGCCCAGGCCGGCCCCGCGCGCCCGCCGCCCGCGCCCGCGCCATGGCCCGCCCGCAGCGCCCGCCCCGCGCCGCCTGCGCCCCGCGCCCGCGTCCGGGCTCCGCGGCTCCACCGCCCGGCGGGGGAGGGGGCGCGGGGGAGAGGCAGCGCGAGGGGAGGGAGGGGAGACGGCCGGGTGGCCGGCGCCCGGCCCGTCATGGGGGTGGGTGGGGTGGGGAGTCCCGCCGGCACAAGCCGCGCTGGCCAGAGCACCAGGGGGCCATGGGGTGTCCGCGCGCCCTGCTCCGCGCCGCACCCCGCCACCATTTCCACTTTTTCTTACTTTGCACCTTTTCCCCAAGAAGACCGATCCCTTCTTGAGCAGAATTCATGCTCTCCCGGGTTTAGACTCCCGGCTCCTCTGTCCACACCGGCGACTAGTTCTTTTTACGGATTCCCCCACCGCTTAGACCCCTGGTTGCTGTGGCTGCACCCACTTTTACCTCTCTACTAGACTTCTCCATTCCCTCTACTTGGGTCTCCTCCGAGCACTCCCCGGGGTGAGGTTCCGAATCGGGAGTCCAGGACAGACTGCGAACGTCGTGGAGACCCCCGCCCACCCTTTCTAGGCAGCTCCTGAATCCCACGGCCGCCCGGCAAGGCTGCCCAGAACTCCAGGACCGCCTTTCCTGGGGTGAAAAAAGCACCGCACTCTCTAACCGATTCCCTTAGCCAGTGGAGAAGAAAGTGTTCCCCGAGTGTGTATCTAAGTCTGCATGTATGTGTATTTGCGGCGGCCTTTGGGGAGCAAGCTTCGACGTCCAGCGGCAGTGGTTTACATAGAGTGGGCAGGAGCCCCGGCCTGCAGAACTGTCCTTGGTTCTTGCCAGCCCGCCCCTACCCCTCCCCAGCGGCTCTACGCTCCCTGTAAGCGTTTCTCCCCTAAAGAGACAGAGTCCTGGGCGGGTCAGCTGTCACAGCTGAAGGCCCGTGAAAGCCGCCCCGCCCCAGAAGTTCAACAAAAGCTTATTCACCGCCTGTTGTACAGGCAACGCGTCCTGGTAGGTCAGACCCCACCCGACGGCGCTGCGCCTGAATTTCACCAATTCCCCACCCCACCCGCAGCAAGGAGCTAAGAGAATTGCTTTCACCCTTATGAAGCATCCTGTAATTACCCCTGAGAAGCTGGCTTCTTAACATAGTCTGTTCTGCAACTCTCTGGTTTCGCTCTGAGTTTCGTGGCTCACTGGTGGAGTCTCCAGGAATTATGAAACATCCAATTAAATGTTCAGCCCTAAGGAACACTTTGGGTACACAGCAACTATTCCCTAATGCAATAGACACTTGGCATTTGGGTTCACTCCCCTGGTCGCAGTAGTGCCTGTTCGAGTTCCTTCTTGTTTTTGTCCAGCTGTTTGTGACCCCATGGACTGTAGCCTGCGGGGCTCCTCTGTCCATGGGATTTCCCAGGCAAAAATACTGGAGTGGGTTTCCATACCCTTCTCCGGGGGATCTTCCCAACGCAGGGATCGAACCCACATCTCCTGCATTGGCAGGCATATTCTTCACCACTGAGCCACCTGGGAAACCCATCCACCAGAAGAACCCCATGGGGATATTTCTCTAGGCCGCTGTGTCAGAACTTGGTCTTTTCTTTCAAAACAGTCATGGAGCAAAGGAGGCATCCTTTAAAATCTCTTTGATGATGTAAAGCTGATTCTCTTTCCCAGGAATTTTATGGGCAAGGATAGGAAGAAGATTCAGATAAAGAAATGTTAACACTTATCCTTTAAAATCTAGGAATGAAAACCACGGGGAAAAGCAAAACATGAAATCAAAACTAACATAGGATTTTCAAGGTAAGTTCTACTTTGGTACGTTTTTAAGATACATTTTTAATAATACTTCTTTGGGAATTTTATAAAGAAAAGTATACTGAAAAAAGAAAAAGATAATCCCACAGTAAAGAGAGCATTTAAACATTCAGCATTCTTTCAATTGAAATATAGTTGACGTACATGAGTGTTGTTTTAATACAGAAGTGATGGTTCTCTCTAGAGCCTACAATACAGAACCTAAGCTGGCTGCCTCTCTGTTGTTCAGTCTGCACACTGCACAAAGCCAAGGAGGGCTGGATGGGGCTGGGGTCACCAGAGCTCAGGCCACCGGGCCTGGGGGCTCCATCCGCCCACAGGGGGTGCCTTTTTAAATGACCTGGGCAAAGAGGGCTTTTCTGGGGATTCGCATGATGGTGCCTTACAGGCCAGCTGTCCCCTTGGTACTAGATATTCCGCTAGAGCAGCAGACAACTAAAATAATTACACTAACAATAAAACATGAAGCTTTGGCTTAACCAACAAGGAAAAACGAGTCTGGTCTCCTCTCCCCTGAGTCCTGCCTGCCCGGCGCACCAGCAGGAATTCCCAGCTCCTGGCAGCCTGGGGGGGCCTGGTGGGGGCGCTGCAGGTCAGGATTAGGTTCAGGCAGAGTCATGCTGGGAATGGCTTGGCCCAGTGCAGGCTTCACTTCCAGTTGATCTGAATAATGTTTGACTCCTAAAAAAAAAAACAACAATGAAATCCAAGAGCTGCTTTCCCAAACTATGAAAACTGAAGTCATAACTTTAGAACAGGCTTGAGGGCAATGATCCCGCCAGTCACGCTCTGCTCACAGAGAAATGCACAAGGTGGTTTTCCTTTGTCTTGAAGGAGGTGGAAGCGTGGCTCTTTATAACCAGATGAGGCAAGGAGTCCTTTGAGCCGAAGAAAGGGACCCGGGCCGCAGGGCCCTGTGCCCACACTCAGGCAGCACTAAAGCAAGCCCGTGTAACCAGGGTGTGTCTGTTCTCCCTCTGCAGTTAGACGGCACTGTATGTGTTCATTTAATCTCCATTATACCAGAGGCTACTTGAGGGTAAGGGCTGTGTCTCCCAGCATCTAATCGGGTACCTTAGTCACAGGAGGTGCTTAAAGAACTGCTAAAAAGTGAGTGGAATATGCCTCCAAGCTTTTCCTCTGAAATATCAGAAAACTTTGAGCTCCCCGTGGAATTTTTCTTGAGAAAGTGCTTTTAACACAGAAGTATATCTTTCTGATTTCCCTAGGCTAAATGGAGAGATCCAGACACGTCATGGGGTTAGGAATGTGTTTGAACATATCCTCTGGGTTCTGAACTCATCTACTGACGGTTGAACTTGTCACTGAGAACAGAGTATGAATATTTTGCTTACAGGCCTTTCCTGGAAGAAAGAGTAAAATTCTATAGATTTGGCTATAATTGTACTAGATATATAGGTTTATTAACCCACTCCAGTGCTCTTGCCTGGAAAATCCCATGGATGGAGGAGCCTGGTAGGCTGCAGTCCATGGGGTCACTGAGGGTCGGACATGACTGAGTGACTTCACTTTCACTTTTCACTTTCATGCATTGGAGAAGGAAATGGTAACCCACTCCAGTGTTCTTGCCTGGAGAATCCCAGGGATGGGGGAGCCTGGTGGGCTGCCATCTATGGGGTCGCACAGAGTTGGTCACGGCTGAAGTGACTTAGCAGCAGTGCTCAATTCTGGAAGTTGGTGATGGACAGGGAAACCTGGCGTCCATAGGGTCACAGAATTGGACACGACTGAGCAACTGAACTGAACTGAGCTGAGTGCTCAATTCTACTACATTTTGGGGGCTTCCCTTGTGGCTCAGCTGGTAAAGAATCCTCCTGCAATACAGGAGACCTGGGTTCGATCCCTGAGTTGGGAAGATCCACTGGAGAAGGGAAAGGCTACCCACTCCAGTATTCTGGCCTGGAGAATTCCATGGACTGTATAGTCCATGGGGTCGCAAAGGGTCAGCCACGACTGAGCAACTTTCACTTTTCATAAATGACTCGACTGAGCGGCTTTCCCTACTACATTTGTATGACCTTATTAAAGTACTTTTTTTCCTAAAAGGACTTTGACAACAACAAATAGACCTCAGTGTGTATAATACGTGATATGTTCCCACATATTAACTCATACAGTTCTCCCAGCAACCTGGCAGCGTGTGAATGTTATCTAATACTTTACAGAAGAGAGTAATACACTTAAAAAAAAAAAAAAAACTGTTAGTGGGAGTACAGGGTTGGAGGCCAACTTACCTGCTTCTAGGTGTGATATTCCTTTTTTAAACAACATTTATGGATTCATATTTGGCTCTTCGCTGCTGCACGAGGCTTTCTCTAGTTGCGGCGAGCAGGGCCGCCCTGCCTTGCAGCGCACGGGCTTCTCGTGGGGGTGGCTTCTCTTATCGTGACCACAGGCTCTAGACGCGTGGGCTTCGGCGGTGGCAGCATGCAGGCTCAGTATTTGTGGCGCGTGGGCTTAGTTGCCCTGTGGCATGTGGAAGCTGCCCAGACCAGGGACTGAACTCTGTCCCCTGCATTCGCAGGTAGATCTTATCCGCTGTTCCACCAGGGAAGTCCCTAAGCATGATTTTCTAATTCCTGTTTCCATGTTGGAATTGCCCACTTTGGGAGTAAGCAGGTGGAGTGTTTGAACATCTCACAATCATTTATTGTCGTATCCTGCCTCAGGCCAGGAACATTTCAGATATTTATCTGCTTTACCAGCCCTTTGCAAAACTACAGGTTTTAGCTCATGCCTAGCTTGGCCTGAAATGCAGTTCTATCATTAAAAAGACCAAACTGCAGGACAGGAAAGAATTACCACAGAACCTGCGGGGCCACTTCTGGCCTTTGGAAGTGAAATGATAGCTCTTCACGAGGAAAATGCACTCTCAGGGCCCTGATTGCGACTCCTTGCCCCGTGGTCTGGGGCACCAGTGACGCTGGTTAGGGTCTGTGAGCTGGAGACCTGCATGCTCGCGGCTCGATTTCCTGTGCAGTACTGAATAGGAGACTCTACAACCACTCTCTGCAGCCTTCGCTGTGCTGTTCTCCTGATGCCTTTGCTGTGTGTTGAGTTTAGCCTGAAATCTTCACACAGAACGCATCACCATGTTCCTTGCAGGGTTCGCCTTGGTGTATAAAGACCCTGGGGTCTCCTGACCACCCACACACTTGCACTGCATTGTTTGAGACAAGCTTGAGGAGCTCTCCAACCATTTTTGGCCTCCTTTCTTGCATTTTCATTTTGGTTGGGGACACAGCTGCTCGTGGGGATTTCCCGCCAGTACGAGAGGAGAGATGGGGGTGATCACAGCTCCTCCCCCTCTGCGGGCGCCCCTGCTCCAGCCTGCACCCCGGGTGCGGGGCAGTCATCACGGAGCTCTCGGGAAAGACGGGATCCAGCCCATTCCGTTCCTGTGAGAGCGCCTCTCGGGGAAAGGATGCATCCTGCGACTTGGCCTTGGACTCCTACCCCCGGGCTCTTAGGAAAGAGTGATGTGCCAGAATACTTCCTTTTGGCACATGACGAGCTGCTCTGCGTGGAGTGTGCTGAGACAGTAAACCGTGCCTGGCGTCGTCTGCTGCTCAGCGAGCATGGAGCTGTGTCCTGCTGGTGGGTCTCCATCACCAGCAGGTGAAAGGAGAAGGCCGTTGGCTCTGGAGGGCCTGGGTCCCTGAAGTCAGAAGAGCCTGAAACCTCAGCTGCTGCTGCTTTGCCAAATACACATCCTGAAAATACCGATGGTTCTGGAATCAGGGTCTTCTCAGCAGGTTATTGGGTGTCAGCCTATGAGAAACCGTAGTGTCGTTCATCACCCTGTTCCCCTCCCGCGCTGTGAACCTTGGCTCTCCAAGAGCTGATGACAGACAGGGGTGGCCTTGTGAGAGAGAAGACCGCGCAATTGCATCCAGGCGGATGTATGCCCCGAGCCCGCGGCCCAGACAGCGTCTCCCAGCATTAACCCCCTCAGACAGCTTTCAGCTCCTTGGGGCAGTGGGCTGGACGCCGAGGAATTCAAGAGGAGGAGACACTGCTCTTTCCAGTCAGAGAGAAGCAGGTCTGTGAGATGCGCATGTACTCCGGCGCTCAGACACTGGCAGGTGGAGCCCGGGGAGGGGCGTCGGGCGACACCCTGAGGGGGGCCGTCCTGGAGGGGAATCTAGATGGCTGGGCAGGTGCCACAAGCAGTGAGGGGGTCTCGGGGCTCCAGGGGGAGGACTCGGAGGTGCAGAGGGGGGGAGCAGGGGCCCTGTGTCAGAGGGCACAGGGCGACCCAGCACGGAGCCGTTGAAGGGCCCGGGACCCAGAGCGCGGCAGTCGGCTTCCTTGCCCGAAAAGACAGCTGTCAGCTCCGTGCGGTGGGGCTGGATGCCGCTGTGGAGCTAGGATGGGCCGTCGTCCTGGAAGCTGGCTGAGAGGCCTGAAGGGCCCGCTGAGGCCTGTAGTGACCCGAGACTGGAAGCGAGGTGCCCTCCCCCAGCTACGGGATTGTAAAGATCACCCTTGGCCCTAAGTTAACTGCATGGAAGCCTAAGAGATTTAGCTTTCCCAGTGATGAGTATTCCCCTGCTTCTCACGAACTAGCCAAAAGAAAATTAAATCACATTCGACAAATATCTTGAGTTTTCGTGCCATTCAAGTATGTGCTCACAAACCTCACTAAAAAAAAAATTCACTCAGCATCACGTGTCCTCAGGGGACTGCAAGCTAAAACATAGGTGAGATATCACTGCACACCTATGAGAATGGCCAAAATCCGAAACACGGACAAAGCCCAGTGCTGGTGAGACGTGGGGCAATGGGAGCGCTCATGCCTTGCTGGCGGGGATGCAAAGCGGCTCCATCCACTCGCATGACAGTTTGGCAGTTTCTTACAAGAGTAAACATATTCTGACCACATGATCCAGCAGTTGCACTTCTTGGTATCTACCCAAAGGATTTGTTTCCACACAGAAATCTGCACGAGGATGTTTACGGCAGCTTTATTCTTGGTGGCCAACACTTAGAAGCAACCAGTACGTGAAAAATAAACTGAAACGTACATAATTCCCAATTGGAAACAAAATTTTGTGTGGTAAAATATACGTAACATTAAAATTTACCATTTTAATGGTTTAAAGGTTTTTGAGTGTTTAGTTCAGTGGCATTAACGACATTCATTTTGTTGCGCAAATAATACCACTATCCATCTCCAGAACTTTTTATTTTCCTAAACTGAAACTCTGTCCCCATTAAACAATAAAATCCCATCCCTCCCTGTCCCCAGCCCCTGGCAACCACTGTTCTACATTCTGTCTCTAAGAGTTTGACTACTCCATGTACCCTATAGATGGAATGCTGCAGCGTCTTTCCTTTGGTGCTGGCGGATTTCGCTGAGTGTAATGTCTTCAAGGATCATCCCTGTTGCAGCAGGTGGCACGACTGAGTCATGTTCTATTGGATGGCTAGACCACATTTTGCTTGTCCATTCATCTCTCCACAGACACCTGGACTGATTCCACGAATCAGTGGCTGTCGCGAATAATCCTGCTGTGAACACGGGTGGACTAACATCTGTGTGAGTCCCCGCTAAAATGCATGATTGTTAATAACGGAAAACATCAAACGACAATGAAAGTGAGCCTGCTGATAAAGCACGGTGGCTTCTGTGAAATCAGAAAACGGATTCTCTCCAAAGCACAGTTAAGGGCTGTTCTGATTGCAGCTAACAGATACCAGCAATGTTTTTTCTTAAGTTACAAAAACTATGTTTCACATGCTTGCCAAGGTACAGGATTACTCAGAAAGAAAATCTCATACAACAAATGCCAGTTGATGCAAATACTCGAGTGACTCTAGCCAGAGGGAGAGGAAAGTTGTCTTTCATCATGCAGACCAGTTAACTCACCTCGTTCCCTCACCAGCAGCTTCTGCGGCATCTTGGCTCCCTGTTCAGTCTCATGTCAAGGTCCTCTCGTTCTCTCATGTCCTTTTCTTCCCTTATTCGCTCGCTCCTTCTGCTCCTTTGCTTTTACGGGTCTCGGTTTTAATGGGGAAGATCTAGGCTCTGAGACTCTCCCGCCCTTCACATCACAGTGGTCTCAGATTGTAAATTCCAAGGAGGAAGGGAAGGCACTGGTCTTATTTACTGTGAGCTGGGAAGTTGCAGCATTTCATGTCTCTCTCTCAGCCGGTGGAAGGTGGATGTAGTGAAGGTGTCCAGGGTGGGGCGGTCTCAAGTCCTGGCCCCAAGCTTTTGTTGCTTCCACATCTCCTCACCATCTCCTCACCATAATGAATAGGCTTGTCCCCGTTCAGAGCAATCAGCAAGCTGATTTCCTGGTCTTTTTTTTTCCCATAACGTGGTGTTTTCGATGCTTCTGGCTCCTGACGGTTGTCTGGCAATTCTCACAGCTTAGTCAGTTTCGGTGTTAAAACAATATCCTGTTCAACACGACAGTCCAGAGGTCATCCACAGATGCCCTCCTTTCTTGGCTCAGGTCAGCCTTGGTCCAGAACATCTGCACTGAGGAGGGGTGCAATCCCTTTACTGTGTGTTTCTTAGCCTCCCTCCCCCCGACTTGCAAATACGATGATTTGCTTTCTTCCCTTCCAGGAATCCTTCTGTCTTCTATTTTTTAATCTTCCTGTCGATGTTGTTTAGAATTAATAGTAATAAGCATCCATGTCTTGGGTTCACCCCGTCGTGTCCGATTCTTTGTGACCCACGGACTGTAGACCTCCAGGCTCCTCTGTCCACGGGATTCTCCAGGCAACAATTGTGGGGTGTGTTGCCATTTCCTATTCCAATCCATGTCTGACTCCTACATTATTTTTTTCCCTGTGAATAAATCAAATTTGTATAAATGAAGAAAATGGATAACTGGTATCGGGCACTTTAAGGAATTCTGCTATAATGAGGACTTTGAAAATACTTATCATTGAAAGTACATGGGAATAATCATCGGTGCATGTTCCAACTGATCTTAGCTTCTAGTGTTTGATTTTTAAACCAACATACAGCAGAACTGACTTTTGCGTGGGCGTGTGTACCAGTCTGGGAATTTTCACACGTGTGTGGAGTCATGTAACTGTGTACGTGGGATAGTTCCACCACCCAACAGCCCCCTTATGCTGCGCTTCCCCTCCCTCCTCCCCTGGGAATTGCTGAACTTTATCCTTTTGCTCCAAAATTACTGCAGATGGTGACTGCAGCCATGAAATTAAAAGACCCTTGCTCCTTGGAAGGAAAGTTATGACCAACCTAGATAGCATATTAAAAAGCAGAGACATTACTTTGCCAACAAAGGTCCGTCTAGTCAAGGCTATGGTTTTTTCCAGTGGTCATGTATGGATGTGAGAGTTGGACTATAAAGAAAGCTGAGCGCCAAAGAATTGATGCTTTTGAACTGTGGTATTGGAGAAGACTCTTGAGAGTCCCTTGGACTGCAAGGAGATCCAACCAGTCCATCCTAAACGAGATCAGTCCTGGGTGTTCATTGCAGGGACTGATGTTGAAGCTGAAACTCCAATCCTTTGGCCACCTGATGCGAAGAACTGACTCATTTGAAAAGACCCTGATGCTGGGAAAGATTGGGGGCAGGAGGAGAAGGGGACGATAGAGGATGAGATGGTTGGATGGCATCACCGACTCAATGGACATGGGTTTGGGTGGACTCTAGGAGTGGAGATGGACAGGGAGGCCTGGCATGCTGCAGTTCATGGGGTCGCAAAGAGTCAGACACAACTGAGCGACTGAACTGAACTGAACTGATCCTTTTGAGACAGTCATGGAAGTGGAACCATGGATTTTTGAGACCAGCTTCTCCCATGCAACATAATGCTTTTGAGGTTCATACAAGTAGTTGCTTGTATCAGCAATTTATTCTTTTTGTTGTTGTTATTCAACCTCATGGGGACTGAATGGACAAGCCATCTTGGCTCATATTTCAGGCTGGCGTTTACTTTATTTTAAATTTTTTTATTACTTATTTTTGGCTGTGCTGGGTCTTCATTGCTGCGTGGGCTCTTCTCTCGTTTCAGGGATCGGGCGCTATGTCTAGTGGCTGTGCACAGACTTAGCGGCTGTGAAAAGCGATAGCTTCTCTTGCTGTAGAGCACGGGCTCCAGCGCGCTCAGACTTGGGCTCAGCAATTGCAGTTCCTGGGAATCCCAGGCGGATTCCTCACCACTGAGTCACCAGGAAGCCCAGTGACTTATACCTGTATATTATTGAGTCATATTTCACTGTGTGGATATATCGATGCTTATCTGTCCACCTGTGGAAGAACATCTGAGTTGTTTTCCAGTTTGGGGTGAATATGAATAGACCTGCTATGAATAGTCATGTCCAGGATTTTGTGTGAACGTGCATTTCTCTAGGAAAGTCATACCTAGGATTGGGATTGCTTAACTTTATAAAGTGAAGTGAAAGTCACTCAGTCATGTCCGACTCTTTGCGACTCCATGGACTATATGGTCCATGGAATTCTCCAAGCCAGAGTACTTGGAGTGGGTAGCCTTTTTCTTCTCCAGTAACTTTATAAGAAGCTGTCTGAATCCTCTCCCGAGGTGGCTGCACCATTTCCCATCTCCTCCAGCAGTGCCAAGAGTTCTGGGGGCTCTGCATCCCCGCTCAGACCTGCTGTGGTAAGGATTCCTGTATTCCAGCCGTTGTAGAGGGAACAAGTCCCCTGCCCTCTGGGAGTTTACAGTCCGAGATGACCTTGCCGTGAAGAGGCCTGCAAGGCTTGTAGACAATGCACAAGACCTCAGTTTGCATGTCCCTAAAATCTTGCGATGTCAAGCATGTTTTTATGTGCTTATTTGCTGTCTGTGGATCCTCTTTAGGGACGTGTCTGCTCAGAGTCTTTTCCTAATTTTTAGAGTTTTCTGACTGTTGAAGTTGAGGGTTCCTTATGTATTCTGGATAAAAGTTCTTTAACAGATATGTGGCAGGTATTTTCCCGCAGTGAGGAGCTAGTCTCTCATTCTCCTAACAGCCAATTTCAGTCTTGCAGTTAATTTTGTAATAAAGCCCCGGGATAAGGTCCTTTTTCTGCATGTGGACGTCCGATTTTCTAACACTGGTTTTTGGAAAAGACTATCTTAGTTCCATTGAACTGCAGCTTTGCCATTGTCAGAAATTAACGTGGCTGTATTTATGTGGGTCTAATTCTAGACTCTGTTCTCTTCCGTTGATTTATGTGCTTATCCCTATGCTGATATACACTGGTGTGATTTATTACTGTTGTCTTTACAGTAAGTCATAAAGTTGAGAAATGTGATTCCTCCAATTTTCTTCTTTTTCAAAACTGACTTTTCTAATTCTTTTGCCTGTCTATATAAATTTAAAAATTAGATTGTCTATATCCACAAAATAATCCTTCTGCAGTCTTGCTTGGAATTGCATTAAATCTGAAGGCTGTTTTGGGAAGATTTGACACCTATACTGTTTTCAGTCTTCCAATCCATGTACATAAAACATTTCATCATTTATTTGGTATTCTATGATTTCTTTCATCACATTTTTAGTTTGCAGCCTACAGATTCTGTATTTTCAGCACACACGTCCTGTTGTTTCCGACTTTGTTGTTTCTGCCTTTAAAAGGAATAATTCCATTAGTTTCCCATTTATAGTGACTTATGTTGTAAGGGGTTTTTTTAAGATTATTTTTTGTCTATGGTGGGTGTTCGTTGCTGCACAGGGCGGCTTCTCCAGTCGTGGTGAGCGTGGGCTTCTCACTGCAGCCACTCCTCTTACTGTGGAGCACAGGCTCTACGCTCACAGGCTCAGGGGTTGTGAGGCACCGGTTTAGTTGCTCCACAGCACATGGGATCTTCCTGGACCACGGATTGAACTGGTGTCCCTTACACTGCAAGACAGATTCTTAACCACTGGACCACCAGGGAAGCCCCTGTTGTATGTTTTTATACATATTCTTTATCAAGTTAAGGCGCCTTTTTATCATAAATGGATGTTGAATTTTATCATGCCCTTTTTCTGCTCCTGTTGATATGATCATACATGGTTTTATATATATGTACATATAGCTATATATATATGTATAACCACTTACGATCATTTGATCTCTTAATGTAATAGATCAAATGTATAGATATGAAAATATTAAAGAGCCTTTGAATTCATTGACTCCAACTTGATCATAGCATGTTATCCTTTTTCATGTGCAGTTAGATTCAGTTAATATTTTATTAGAACTCATCCATATTAATGAGTAAAAGAAGGCTCTAATTTCTCTTTTGCACGCTGTTTTTATCTGGTGTTGGTATCAAAATTATACTGGCCTCCTAGAATGATTTGGAGAGCATTTCTTCTGGGAGAGCTTCTATAAGATTGGAATGATCTGTTTCTTGAAAATTTGGCAGAATTTTTTGGATCTGCCAAAAAATTTTTTGTATTCTCTTGGGGAAATTTTTAAATTACTCCTACTTTTCTATAATGGCTTTAGGATTATTTGAGCTTTCTATTTTTCTTGCCACATGTAGTAAATTTTTATAGTTTCTAACAGCTCCCCTGTTCAGTCTTGTCCTCTTCTTCATTTATAATATATTTATTCACTATTACTCTTCTTTTTCTTTAAGGAATTTACCAGAAGTTTTAAATGACCAATATTTGGCTTGATCAGCCTTCTTATACCTTATGGTGATATATGGTTTTTCTTTTTTTCTCTTCCTTTTTAGATTTTTTTTGGAGTTCTCTTGTTCTTTTCCTGACATCTATTTTTTTTTTCAGTTGATCTATAGATAATTTTTCCTAATGTCTTAAGTCTGAAACTTAGTTCACTGATTTTCCACTTTCTTCTTTTTAAAAGATGCAAGTATTTCAGGCAATAAATATTTGTATAAATGCATATTATAGTATACATATAAAGGCTCTGAAGCATCTTGTTCATTCTACCCACAACCTTGCTTGGATAAATCCCACTCAGTCATGTTATGTAATTCTTTTTATGTATTGCTAGATTTAGCTGGCTAGCATTTCAAGGGTTCTTGTGTTAATATGCCTTATTGTATCATAAGCTATATTGGTCTGTAGTTTCCTTTTCTTGTGATCTTTGGTTTTGGTGTCAAGGTAATACTGGCTTATGATGCTGGAAGTACTTCCTCCTCTTCTGTTTTTTTTTGCAAGAGCTATGAAGTGTTGGTATTCGTCTTTTAACACATGGTTGAAATCACCAGTGCAACCAACTTGGGCTTGTCTTTGTGGGAAGTTTTAAAATCACTGATTCAATCTCTTTACTTTGTATCAGCATATTCAGATCTTCTATTTCTTCTAGGGTCATTTTCAGCGGCTTCTGCCTGCCTAGGAGTTTATCCGTTCAATTTAGGTTGTCTGATCTGTTTGCGTATGGTGGTTCATGGCATCCCCTGTGGTCCTTTTTATTTCTGTAGAGTTGGCCGTGGTGTCCCCTCTTTTATTCCCAACGTTAATAGTTTACATCATCTCTTTTTATCTTGGTCAGTCTAACTAAAGGTTGTTGATTATACTGGTCTTTCCAAAGAACCAGCTTTTGGTTTTGTTGATTTTCTCTGTTGTTATTCTATTCTTTATTTCATTTATTATACTCTAACCTCTAATTGCTTCCTTTCTTCTGCTTGATTTGGATTTTGTTTGCTTTTCTTATTCTTATTTCTTAATGTAGAAGATTAGGTTATTCATTAGAGATCTTTTTTCTTTTTTAATATAGACATTTGCATCTATACATTTCACTCCTTCCATTGCTTTATTTCAGTGCTTAAGTTGCAGCCTGTAAGTTTTGGCATGTTGTGGTTTTGTTCTAATTCATCTCAGAGTGTTTTATAACTCTCTGTGACTCCTTCTTTGATTAATAAGAAGTGTGTTGTTTAATTTCTACATATTTGTGACTTCCCCAAATTGTCTTCTCTTATTCATTTCACCCCATTGTGGAAGAAAGGTGAGAACCGTGGCTCAGGTTGTGCACTGCACAACTCCTTGGGGTGGCTTTCACACATAAATGGCAGCCATGGGAGGAAGAGGGCTCCCTGGATGAGGAAGGCTGTCATCTGACACTGGGGCCATCTCCCGGGGCTGGTCTCTGACCCACGATTTCCTCCGTCGTCTGAGACTCCATCTGGCACTCACACTCCATCCTCTGCCCTCACCTTCAAGCTCTTCCTTCTCTCCTTCCCATGGAGAAGCAAGTCCACCTGGCCTGGCCCTTGGCCTGCTCCCCGCCGGTGCTCAGAGCACATCCACACTCAGCACCCTCCATACCCTGCCCTGTGCCCCCACCTGCTCCAAATCCTCTCTGGATCCACAGCTCCCAAGGAAGAAGAGCCTTCCCTAGGGATCTCAGCAAGGAGGAGGAGGATGAGAACATCCCCGTTACCTCCCCGCCATCACCCTCCCCAAGAAGACAGAACCCCACTCCCTCCCAACTGCCTCTCCTGAGGACACAGCCACACCAGATAAACTAGCCTGGATCCTGTCAGTGGTCCTCAAGCTGGTAGCCTGGGGCCTTTGGGAGTCTTGGGGCTCCCATCCCAGCCTCCACCCTCTGTGTGAGGACCGTCCCCCACCCCCGGGAGCCCCTAGGGAGACAGCTGTGTTTTCTAAGGTTTCCCAGGGGATGTTCCATAGGCTGAGATGGTTCTCAAGGATAATCGAGAAGCCAAGCTAAATGCAATAGTGGAACTATGGGTACATGTGGTTTCTTCCTTTCTATTTTCTGTAAAATTAAGTAGAGTGAGAAGATAAATGAGTTTTTTTATTTTTATTTTTTACTTGGAGGATAATTGCTTTACAATGTTGTATTGGTTTCCACAATACATCAACATGAATCAGCCATAGGTATCCATACATGACCTCCCTCTTGAACCTGAGAAAGTCTTTATCAATTTAAAATTACACTTCAAGGTTACCGTTTTGTTTAGGCGTTTTTTTTTTTTTTTTTTAATTTTATTTTAAAACAGACAGGACAACTTGAGTCAGGAGGAGCTGGCAGATGCCTCCGGAATGAAGCCCACGTGTCGTCCGAGTGGGGATTCGAGGCAGCAGCTGGGATCCAGGCTGGGGGCCCGAGCATGTTGGCTGGTGGGTCTGGGCAGCTCTGTTGTCAGTCCTTTGCCCAGCCTGGGCCCAGGTTTGTACGCCCTGAGGTCTTAGAATTTAGGGGATCTCTTTAGGGAAAGGAACACAAAACTGTGAATAAAAACTCAGCACACAGTGGATACTTATTTATTTAGCAGGGGCTTGTGGGAGAGGAGCCCTGGGCTTTGCATGTCATTAACTCCAAGGGGATTATCTTCTCCAGTTTGGCCTGGACGTCGCATCACGGCTCTGCTGGTGGCAGCCAGCCAGGCGCGGGCACGGGGTCCAGCCCTGGCTGCCTCCTCGCCGTGATGCCCCGCAGGGTGGCCTTAGCCCTCTGGGGAGGGACTGACGTGTTCTGTGTTCACTGGGTTCTAGAAAGCGGGCGGCGAGAGGCTTATCTTCTAGGAGCTCCTGGGGCTGTTCCCAGCACATGTAGGGGGATGTGAGGAGGAGCCAAAGACCCTGCTGGACAGATGCCCCCATCTGACTCAAAGCTCCACCCGTCATTCGTTCTGCACGTCTGGGCTCCAGCGGTGTGCGCAGGCCCAGGGGTTGACCAGGCCTCCCACCCAGACACTGCGGCCACTGCACGCCCTGCTCTACATTCTCCTGCCTCCATGCCTCCTCTCCATTAGACAGTCCCTTTTCCCCTGTTTTTCTTCCTCTTTCTATTTCTCTTCTTCCTTCTGGAGGTGCCAGCATGGGTCAGAGACTGCTTGAAACCCGGACTGTCGGGGTGTCTGTGGGATGACTCGGTGCATGGAGGCCTGGCAGGATGGCGTCGGGGGGCCACGGGCCATGGCGGCTTCCTGAAGAAGGGGACTTGCCAGTGGGGGTGTCCAGCCTGCGCGCAGCCCGTGATGATGAAACACACACTCACTGGCTGGAGTCGTGTCCCCCCAAACTCATGTCCGCCTGGACCCTCTGAGTGGGGCCTTCCTTGGGAACATGGCTTTTGCAGATGTAATTAATGAAGATGAGGTCTTAACTGAACTGGCAGGGTGGGGGGAGCCTAAATCGGTGACTGGGGTCCAGATGAGGAAAGGAGAGGCCGTGGCGGGGCAGGGCACAGGCAGAGGCAGACCCTGGAGGCTGTGGCTCCAAGCCTGGGCCCCCAAGGGCCACCATAGCGGGAGGGGCAGGAGGGGTCCTCCCCATGCCTTCAAAGAGATCATGTCCCTGCCGAGGCCTTGATGCCTTGATCCCCGACTTCTCACCTCCAGAACTGGGAGATGACCCATTTCTGCTATTTGTTAAGCACCCCATTTGCTGCAGCAGCCCCAGAACCTAACAGGCACGTATGTGTAAGTCACTTTGAGAAACAGTCTCGGGGCGGCCGAGTACTCATGCAGCAGTGCAAGAGGAAAAGCCCCGCCTGTGTCAGTGCCTGAAGCTCAGCGACACAGCGTGTGTCACTGTCAGAGGTGAGACTCGAGAGCCCGTGAGCCCAGGAGAGGTGCGCACGACTCACTCCGGCTAAAACCCTGTTCTGCCCAAGCAGCCAGCTGACCTCTGCCTGCAGGCACCGCAGGAGGCAAGTGTCTGAACATGAGCAGAAATGTCGGTCACGGATCTGGACGCTTCTCTGCACGTTTGGTTATTCTGCTTTTCCCGAGGAAGAAACAGAATTTCAGTCTGTGTTTGCAGAGTTTGTGCATTAGATACAGAACTATTTAGCGGGCTTCACCTCTCCCGCATCATCTATTCTTCCAGCTTTGGACAAATTGCAGTTGTCCAAAACACGCAGAATTCTTGGTATTTGCTAGAATATTAGATCAGACTTCTTGATATTTGCTGGAACGTTCAATTTCCCTTTGCTTGTCTAGGGGCTTTAAAACTGCTTATATTCTGAAATAGAACAGGTTTTGTTGCTTTGTTTCCCCTCTCACTTAAAAAATAAGCTGGGAAAATAGCCTCAAACTGCCAATAAAGTGTAAACAAATCATGAATTTTTACAACTCCCCAAGTACATGTTTTGCTTCTCAAATAAGAAACCAAAAGGTAAATGGAGAATCAGTCTAACAAAACAAAACAAAAAAAATGGAAAATGGAAACCCTTATCACCTAACTGCACTTACTTAGAAACAGGTGAAAATGTAACAGATCACGGACCACAAGATAGAACATGTATTTAGAGAACTGTTTTGGCAGAAATCTACTGTGAATTATTGATAAATGGGTATACTTTCTGGTGAGCAAACATGTTTCTATCATGCTTAATACTCTTTATTTTAAATCTGAAGTTACAACAAGTGTTGTATGCTTTTAATTAGACTCAGCATCTGGATCCTTTCTAGGTAATCAGTGCAAGATGGGGAGTGCTGGAGCAGGCTTAAACATTAAAAAGTTTTTTCTTGATTAATTAGTAAATGTAATCCTTAAATATTTGGGTACTTTAAAACTATGATTCAGAAGTTCACACTAGTCTTCTTTCAGCCTAGAGAGATGATATAAACCCAGAAGACTCATCACCAGTTCACAGGTGAGTCCTGACAATTTGTCATTGTATCAATGATGACAAATCTCAGTTAGCATTATTAGTGGCAAATCTCTGAAGTCAGTTTGAAATTGCCACAGTGGTGTGGAAATTGACACACCTGGAGTGGAATAGATGCAAAAGACTAAAGTGAAAAATAGATCGTTTTTATTGAGGTTAGTGTCATAATAAAGGTAGAGGTGTAAATAGAGCCCAGGCAGGTAAACTTGATGAGCAGTCCTCCCAATTCCTTTTCCAGACCTTTACACCCTGACCTGCTGTGGCCCGGACACCCTGAGTCTCTAAGCTCATCCCTGTGCTGGAGTGTGGGGCTGGCAAGTGCTGCTTACACGTACGTGCCAGTCGCTCAGTCGTGTCCGACTCTTTGCAACCGCGGGCTATATCCCGCCAGGCTCCTCTGTCCAAGGAATTCTTAAGGCAAGAATACTGGAGTGGGTTACCATTCCCTTTTCCAGGGGACCTTCCTGACCCAGGAATCGAACCCGGGTCTCTTGCAGGCAGATTGTTTACCAGTTGAGCCACCAGGGAGGCCTGGTGCTGCTTAGCGTTCCCCTTTCAGACCTCCAAGTGTTTTCAAAAATTTCCCTCCATGTGATGGACCGCAATGACTTCAATTTTCTTTTTTCTTCTCCAGATATCTACTTACAAATGCTGGGCCATTGTTTCTCTCTACTGGATAAGAAGTTAATGTTTTTCTCTGAAGTATAAAAAAGCAAACAACTTTGTGAAGTTTATTTTTAAAAAGTGCCAAATGGAAATTGAAATGCTTTTTGAATTGTTTCCATGTCTTGGCTGTTGGGATTAATGCCGCAGCGAACATGTGAGTACAAATATCTTTCCAAGATCCTAATTTCAGTTCTTTTGAATAAAATACCCAGAAGTGAGCTTGCTGGATCATATGGTAACTCTACTTTTAATTTTTTGAAACAAGCTAAATGACAGATGAACAGATAAAGAAAATGTGGTGTATATATATATATATATATATATATATATGGGAATATTATTTAGTCACTAAGTCATGTCCAACTCTTTGCAACTGCATGGACTGTAGCCCACCAGGCTCCTCTGTCCATGGAATTCTCCAGGCAAGAATACTGGAGTGGGTTGCCATGCCCTCTTCCAGATCTTCCCAACCGAGGGATCGGACCCCTGTCTCCTGCATTAGCAGGCAGGTTCTTTACCACTGAGCCACCGGGGAAACCCATAAGGGAATATTATTCAGCCATTAAAAAGGAAGGAATCTTTTTTATGTATGCAACAAAGGATGACCCTTGAGGACATTATGCTAAGGGAAAGAAGCCAGATGCAGGACAAATGCTATGTGATTCCACTTACCTGAGGCATCTGAAATAGTCAGACCCGTTGAGAGCAGATGGGTGTCGGGCAGGGGCTGGGGAGGGGGAAGTATGGAGCTAGAATTCAGGGGGTGTGAGATTTCAGTTGTGCAAGATTAATCAGCCCTAGACATCAACGTGGTACCTATTTGTGTTCTTACAAATCTGTCCAGAGATTAGACTTCATGTTAAATGTTCTTACAAGTGAAAAAGGAACTTTTTGGAAATTCTGGCAGTTAACTTTTTTGTATATTAAGAGTCATACTTAAAAAAAAAAAAAAAAAGGTGAAGTCCTGGATTCCCTTGTCTTTCAGGGTTTCGATAAGAATCAAGGTGATGCTATCATTACTGTAGACAGAGAAATCCCTTCCCCCCGCCCCCACCAGCATAGTCATTATAAAGGTTGAATGAAAGAAAATAAGCAGAAAGGTAGCAGGACATAGAGGGAAACAAAAACCGCCTCCATGTCTGCTCTGAGGAGCAGACATCCAATCAAGAATGGAACTGTGCTTTGTGAGCGTGTAAGTATTACATGCTTTAGAAATAGCGCTTCTAAATGAATGTTTATGTACTTTTCCTAGATTTAATTAATGCAAGACCTGAAGGGATATTACTACCACTGAGGTTTAGACTAAACCTGGAGATTTCATTCAAGGATTCCTGATAATGTAAAACCATTTGGAGACTCCAAATAAACGTCACATACCAAGCTGGTAACAATTCATAGCATCTGAAAATCTGTAAAAGAATTGAGGAGGAGGCTTTTTCCCCTTCTGTCCAAGGACCATATGTATGGCAGAGATTTTGGTTTGTGTTGAAATTTTGTTGGAGGGTGAAGCGGGGGTGGAGGGAGTCATATTTTTTAATTTTTTTTTTTACTTTGGATGGAGTTTCCAAGGCATTCGATTGCCTGTGGACATTTGTAACTTTTAAAAGTAGGATTTTATACATTTACTCAGAGGCCTAGCCTCAGATGATGAGTAAGACTGAGTATTCAGTGCTCTGCATGTATAATTTGGTGTATGTATAATTTTGCTGCCGATGCAGGGTATCTGGGGGGAGGGACGGCACTGTGAATTTCCTTCCAGGTCACTCCACCTGTAAGATACACCTGTTCAAGAGTACCACCCGAGGCAGGGGAGGACAGAACCAAAGGAAGAATAGCTTAACCCGTCCATCCCTCTGTCCACTCACTCTCCATGTTTAGTGAGCACCTGCTGCATGCCAGGCACTAGACTAATTCGGGACTTGCGGCCCACGTTCAGCGTTCTCAGTTACAGCTTTGTGTGCTTATGACACAACTGTGATTTTCAGAACACTCCTTCCAAAAGTGTTACAACGTGAAGATCTGTGTGGCAATTGAGATCATCAACAAAACCATCTCTCTGAAAAGGCAAGCGTTAAAAAAGAAAATTCAGGGCTTCCCTGGTGGCTCAGTGGTAAAGAAACCGCCTGCCAATGCAGGAGACACAGGTTTGATCTCTGATCTGGGGAGATCCCACATGCCATGGAGCCACTAAGCCCGAGCAACTACTGAGCCTGTGCTCTGAAGCCCATGAGCTGGAACTTCTGAAGCCCGCGTGCCCCAGAGCCTGTGCTCTGCAGCAAGAGAAGCCACCGTGATGAGGAGCCCGCGTGTCTCCACTAGAGAGCAGCCGGCACTCGCTGCAGCTGGAGGAAAGGCCACGCAGCAAGGAAGACCCGGCACAGCCAGAAAGTAAGTTAGATCATTTAAAAGAAAACAGAAAATTCAGCCCTAAACTGACACACCGACAGCCGAACTCGGTCTCCAGTGAGAACCATGTGGCTCAGAAAACCTTCCAGAAAGCAGAGGAGACTGCCCTGAATATCTGTACACGACAGCACGAGGCAGGAGCCAGAACCATGGCATCTAAATGTAAATGTGGCACATGGGCACGTATTCCAGTTCCCCACAGTGATTTTATTGTAGAAAGCTCGTAAACACTAGTGGGAACAGCAGAGCCTTACATCTTGAAGCTCTTTCAAGCTCTTTGACCTTGAAAATCTTTGGCATAGTCAACGTAGATTTCATTGGGTTAGAAGAGCAAATGGCAGGGGTTTTTATGAATTCATTAAAATGACATTCTTAAATATACTCGTAGTTAAGGTTTCATATCGTTGCAGGCCAGAGAGCCGGAAATGCTGATTTAAAAAGTGAAGACCAGGCTTAGCCACTGCTGCTGCTGTTCTAGTTGTTGTTCACTTTGGGCTGGAGTCACCAGAGTAATTCAGAGAAGGCAATGGCAACCCACTCCAGTACTCTTGCCTGGAAAATCCCATGGACGGAGGGGCCTAGTGGGCTGCAGTCCATGGGGTCGCTAGGAGTCGGACACGACTGAGCGACTTCACTTTCACTTTCATGCATTGGAGAAGGAAATGGCAACCCACTCCGGTGTTCTTGCCTGGAGAATCCCAGGGATGGGGAAGCCTGGTGGGCTGCCGTCTATGGGGTCGCACAGAGTCGGATACAACTGAAGTGACTTAGCAGCACCAGAGTAATTGGAGTTTTCTTCAAAGCAGTGACTTAAAAGCTCTCGTTTCCACCTCTGCTCACACCTCTCTACCCAGGTTGGCACCTCTAGATTCTTGGATGAAAGTGCCTTCCTGAAAACCACTAAGTCAGGAAGTTGATGCTAAGTCAGGGGGAGCTTTTGTCTTGAAGAGAAGGGCAGTTCTGTGTTCTCAGATACAGAAATGGCATCCTGACCTGACCCCACATGGGATGGAAACTGCTGCCACTTCTGCCGGAGTCACCGGAGAGCTGGAGCAAACTGCCCCAGAGTTCCACCCGCTAAAAGATTCTCCTATTCCGTGCCTTTGCGCTGGGAGCAGGACAGGCTGGCGGGGCCCGTGGTCATGCCCCGTCCACAGTCCAGGGCAGACCGCATCCATCTCAGACCCCTGCAGCACAGAGTGCCCCGCTGAGCTGTGACGTCACCCCCTTGGCCAGGCTGGGGTTGCACCGGGGGTGCATGACCCGGAAGCAGCCATCAGCATGTGGGCCGCTGGCCTGGAGAGAACCTGGCCAGGCCTTCTTCCTGGCAGAGGAATTGACTCCTCGTGGTGGCTTGCTAAACTAATCAAATGCTGTCTTTTGAGAAATTTTAACTTGAGACAAAGGAAGTGAATTCTCAGAGTCCAAGTAGAGAGTGGAAGCAGACTCACCTAAAGCAGGAACCAAAGCCACCAGTACTGTGGCTCTGAGGTAACTGCTGGGCCATCAGGGTGGATACCAGCGTCCAGGGGCCGTGGCCGTGCGTGGCACCCAGCTGTCTGTGGGCGGCCCCATCTACAAAGCACCTTACGTCTTAGCATCTGCTTGTTCTCCCTCCCCCTCAAGCTAAAGGCCTAACCCAGGGCTCAGAAGACACACCGGGCATGGCCCTTACCCTGGAGTGATGTCACTGGTGGGTCAACAGAAAATCGCAGTGACTGGAAGCAGGATCTAATGTTTTATCCAAGGATCTGTAATCGACAGTAACTTTCATAATGCTTGTACTCCCTAAGTTCTCAGAAGCCACATCATTTCTCTTCAGGAAGTATCCCTCCAC
Organism: Bos indicus x Bos taurus; assembly: GCF_003369695.1. Taxonomy (NCBI): domain Eukaryota; kingdom Metazoa; phylum Chordata; class Mammalia; order Artiodactyla; family Bovidae; genus Bos; species Bos indicus x Bos taurus. The sequence goes on along the minus strand of NC_040099.1, from coordinate 4,221,143 downwards.
ACACCTCATTCTTTGTCTTCTCTTAGCGTCCCTGTTCCCCAAAAAAATCCGGCAGAGAAGAGAAACCTGCTTACTTAGCTCCTTAAAGGAAGATCAGAGTTGTCCGGACCAAGCAGGCCGCAAAGCATCCTTTACCAAGGGCGGGATTGCAGCGCCACCTGCTGGAAATTCCTAGCTGTGCTTCCCTTAGCTTGAAATACTAGCTCATCGCAGAGTAAGTCAGCGGTCTTCAGACTGAGACCCCCACGGGCACAAAAAGACTTTGAAAGGAGGGTTCAGAAAGATTTAAGGGCACGAATTCCCAGCTGCCCCAATTCCACATGTTGTCTCTCCTAGAGCAGGTAAACCTGGGACCCCGCCGGCAGTGGAGCCCTCTGCTGGCCTTCCTTCATGTCTTCCTGCTCTCCTTTACAAGACACTCAGAGGGACCCAGACCAAAGGTTTGCATGCCCCCAAAATTCATGAGTTAAGACCTAACACCCCAAGGTATGGTATTCGGAGGTATTTGGGCCTTTTGTAAAGTGATAAGGTCATCATGAATGGGTTTAGTGTCCTTAATAAAAGACCCCAGTGAGCTTTCTGCCATGTGAGGTTTTATCGAAAAGATGGCATCTATGAACTGGCATAGGCTTCCCAGGTGGCGCAAGTGGTAAAGAACCTGCCTGCCAACGTGGGGGACATAAGAGACGAAGTCCGGAAAATCCCCTGGAGGAGGGCATGGCAACCCACTCCAGTATTCTTGCCTGGAGAAGACCGCGGACAGAGGACCCTGGCGGGCTACCCTGGGGTTGCAAAGAATTGGACATGACTGAATGGGAAATAGATGGGGAAACAGTGGAAACAGTGTCAGACTTTATTTTTGGGGGCTCCAAAATCACTGCAGATGGTGACTGCAGCCATGAAATTAAAAGACACTTACTCCTTGGAAGGAAAGTTATGACCAACCTAGATAGCATATTCAAAAGCAGAGACATTACTTTGCCAACAAAGGTCCGTCTAGTCAAGGCTATGGTTTTTCCTGTGGTCATGTATGGATGTGAGAGTTGGACAGTGAAGAAAGCTGAGCGCCGAAGAATTGATGCTTTTGAACTGTGGTATTGGAGAAGACTCTTGAGAGTCCCTTGGACTGCAAGGAGATCCAACCAGTCCATTCTGAAGGAGATCAGCCCTGGGATTTCTTGGGAAGGAATGATGCTAAAGCTGAAACTGTAGTACTTTGGCCACCTCATGCAAAGAGTTGACTCATTGGAAAAGACTGATGCTGGGAGGGATTCTGGGCAGGAGGAGAAGGGGACGACAGAGGATGAGATGGCTGGATGGCATCACTGACTCGATGGACGTGAGTCTCAGTGAACTCCGGGAGTTGGTGATGGACAGGAAGGCCTGATGTGCTGCGATTCATGGGGTCACAAAGAGTCAGACACGACTGAGCGACTGAACTGAACTGAACTGAAGAGACTTAGCACACACATGAACCAGGAAGTGGGCTGTCACCAGACACAGAACCTGGTGACACCTAGAGCTGGGACTTCCAGCCTCCAGAACTATGTGAAATAAATTCTTCTTGTTTATAAGCCACCCAGCCTGTGGCATTCTGTTATAGCAGGCAGAACAGACCCAGACACTCAACACCAGGCACTGTTCTAAGTGCTAAATTGCTCCAAGCAAAGGGACAGTTTGAAATACAGTTTGAAAGTATGTTATTGGGGAATGCCTCCTCATTCAAGACCACCTGTCTGTTGCATAGTTTGCTTTATTTCTAGGGGCAAGAGGTAGAAAGTTCCACCTCTGACAATTAACATTGTATTTCCCAGTAAAAGAGTTCAATATCAAGAGTAAAATTTGCATTTTCTTAACTTTTATTCAGATTTTCAGGATAAACATTTTCATTAACTCTTGCCAAATGATTTTTAGGTACTGTAAATGCATATTCATTTTTTACTTCCTCTTTGACCTTATTAATTTTCACCACATGCCCATAAAATTTTAGTAAACAGGTAATGTGTTATGGATTCTACTCTAAATCACCTTTTTGCTGTATTTTCACCTAATCCTGTCTCATTCTAGCAATGATCTCATTTATAGATACCTGAATTAATTTTTAAAAAACTCAATAGATATGAGTAAAGGATTCATTTCCAATAAATTACTTTAAGTTGCTAAAAATTCTTTACCAAAGCACATATATAGGAGTTTTATCAATCGTGTATTACTAATAATTGTAATGAGAATTTGTTGTTGTTGTTGTTCAGTCGCTAAGTCACGTCTGACTCTTTGCGAGCCCATGGACTACAGCACACCAGCAGGCTTCCCTGTGCTGTGAATCACTATCTCCTGGAGTTTGCTTAGATTCATGTCCAATGAAGTCGGTGATGCCAACCAACCATCTCATCCTCTGCTGCCCTCTTCTCCTTTTGTCTTCAGTCCTTCCCAGCATCAGGTCTTTTCCAGTAAATCAGTTCTTCGCATCAGATGGCTACAGTATTGGAGCTTCAGCTTCAGCATCAGTCCTTCCAGTGAATATTCAGGATTGATTTCCTTTAGGATTGACTGTTTTGATCTCCTTGCAGTGCAAGGGAATCTTAAGAGTCTTCTCCAGCACCGCAATTCAAAGGCATCAGTTCTTTGGATCTCAGCCTTTTTTATGGTCCAACTCTCACATCCATACATGACTACTGGAAAAATCATAGCTTTGACTACACGGACCTTTGTTGACAAAGCATTGTCTTTGCTTTTAAACACACTGCCTAGATTGGTCATAGCTTTCCTTCCAAGGAGCAACCGTCTTTTAATTTCATGGCTGTAGTCACTGTCTGGAGTGATTTAACCCAGAGGAAAAAGTTTAACACTTAGAACTTTCTAGTTATAGGGAAGTAAATACTAATTTAAATTTTATACATATTCTGTTGCAAAGTATGATAGGATTATCAATAAAAAACTCAAGTATAAATGTGTTACAACTTGACAAAATTCTGTGAGAGATATGGATGGAATCAGGATTTTGAAGGAAAAACAAATCATGTGAAAATTTAGGTAAAATTTCTAATAAGATTTTATAACATATTTACAGGATATGGGAAACTACATCTCTTGCAACTATTAAACTTGTTATTACAACAACAATACAGAATGTAGGGGCGGTAAAAGTTTTGCCAAACATGAGGGGTAACTCTAACAGAAGGAAAAGAAGGCGTCAGAGGATAAGATGGTTGAATGGCATCACCGATGCAATGGACATGAACTTGGGCAAACTCTGGGAGGTCGTGAAGGACAGGGAGGCCTAGCGTGCTCAGTCTGCTGCTGCTGCTGCTAAGTCGCTTCAGTCGTGTCCGACTCTGTGCGACCCCATAGACGGCAGCCTGCCAGGCTCAGCCATCCCTGGGATTCTTCAGGCAAGAACACCAGAGTGGGTTGCCATTTCCTTCTCCAATGCATGAAAGTGAAAGGTGAAAGTGAAGTCGCTCAGTCGTGTCTGACTCTTAGCGACCCCATGGACTGCAGCCTACCAGGCTCCTCCGTCCATGGGATTTTCCAAGCAAGAGTACTGGAGTGGGGTGCCATTGCCTTCTCCCATGCTCAGTCTATGGGCTCTCAAAGAGTCAGACACGACTGGACGACTGAACACCACCACCACTCTAACAGATAATCGTACCCCCAAGGATCCTTGGAAGGGTTAAAAAGATGATAGCAGACGCTCAATAAGTAAAAGTGGCTCTACTTCCTTCATTGAAGTGAAGTCGCTCAGTCGTGTTCGACTCTTTGTGACCCCATGGACTGTAGCCTATTATGCTCCTCCGTCCATGGGATTTTCCAGGCAAGAGTACTGGAATGGGTTGCAATTTCCTTCTCCAGAGGATCTCCCTGACCCAGGGATCGAACCGAGGTCTTCCGCACTGCAGGCAGACAGTTTACCATCTGAGCCACCAGGGAAGTCAGTCCTTGTGATTACTGGATTTAAATACTAAAATATTTCCTCTCTCAGTCATGGTGCTGGTGAAGGACTGGCGAACCAAGTGGCAAAGCGTGAAACTGCTGCACATCCCGCACGCCCCGTAGGAGCTGCGCCGCGGGGATGAGACTGTCGGCGGGAGGTCTGGGTTTTTTTTTTTCCTCCCCCAAAGCCTGAGGGTTCGGGGGTGTGTGGGCGACCCAACTTCAGACCCCCCCCTGCACCAAAGACCACCTCTCAAACCTCATAGAGAGGGAGGTAGAGGGAGGTCACCACCTGGGCAGGTGCTCTGGAGCCCCGCCTCCCTGGCTTCCGCCCCGCCCCCCCGGTTTCAGCCCCGCCTCCCCGGTTTCAGCCCCGCCTCCCCAGTTTCAGCCCCGCCCCATCCCTGCCCCGCCTCCCCGGCTTCAGCCCCGCCCCATCCCTGCCCCGCCTCCCCGGCTTCAGCCCCGCCCCGCCGAACTCACGTACCGCGCGGTGAAGAGCGGGGAGACGGTGGGGCGGGGCGACGCTATCCCCAGAAAGGCCCAGGATTGGTGGACGGCACGGCGGCGGGGGCGGGGCGACGCCGGCTCTTCCGGAAGGGACCCCTGATTGGTGGGCGGGGTGGGCGGGGCGGGGGCGTGCCCGTCCCGGGGGCGTGGCCTGAGCACGTGGTGCGGAACTGGCGCTGCAGCTGCGGGCGGGTGAGCGGCCTTCCCCGGGTGGAGAGGTCCCCGAGGGCGGCGGGAGCGGGAGGCGAGGCTAGCAATGTGGGGCCGCGGGCCGCCTCCGGAGGAGCAAGGGAGAACGGGCGCGGTTGGGGAGCCGCTGATGCCGGCCCGCCCCATGGCCGTCCCAAATGGCAGGAGAGTGTGTTGGGTCAAAAGACAGCCCGTTCCGCTCGGAGGTCGGAGCTCTGGGGTTGCGGGTGGCGCGCCGGCCTGCCGACCCTCCCGCGGCGAGGCCCGCAGAGAACGAAAGCCTGGCTCTTCCCGCGGAGCCCTTGGCGGAGGCCGAAGGTTGGTGCTGCGCCCGCGGGGCGGAGGCCCGGGGTCGGGGGTCTCTAACCCCCCGTCCTCACTTGAGGCCGGGAGGTTGCTCTGAGGCAGCGTCCACCTTCCCACCGGTCAGGTGCGGTGATGCTTGGTCCCCGGTCGGCCTGCACTGAGTCCTTGAGACCCTGGGCCTCGCGGGCAGGGCCTTCGACCCGCCGCCGCCGCACGCACGGGATCCTGGTGCTGACTCAGCGGTCTGGTGGAGGTTTCTTCATGCCTTTGTCGTCCCTGGTGTTGGCAGGGAGGAGTGGCCGAGAGTCATTTTGTAGACCTGTATGTTTGCGATTGGACAAACTAGAGGGTTCCGCCCCTATTTTAGTGGCTTTTACGCAGACTTGAAGCCACGATTCTGGTGTGTGTTTAGTCTCTTCCTGTGTCTTGAGTTAATGAGGGACAGGATGGGGCACTCATAACTGGAGGAACCTTTTGTAGGTGTCACTGGATGGTCCCGGGTACTCCCCTGTCACTCCTTCCTCTCACACTAATTCACTGCCAAGGCTGTTACTCCCTGGAACCTTAGGTTTCAAGAGTGCCGTCTGCCTAGCGCTCTTCGATTTGGTAATACTTGCTTTTATTCCCTCCAGCTCAACACTTTTACCCTCGTCACTGGGGTTCACCAGGACATATAAAAGTGGTCCTATCTAATGGATTTGGTGCTGGCAGTAGTGAAACAGGAAAAACCCGACTGTGAGTGGGAGGGAGAAATGGACCTGGCCCCACCTCTCTGGGTGAGCAGTTCAGAACAGCAGTAGCTTTTCTCTGGCCCTGGTGAGGTGGCAGGCCATGCTGAACAATCTGCTCTCTGTTTACTCTCCTTTGGTTAAAAAAAAAAAAAAAAAATGCAACTTTGATTGTTCTATCTTTGACTTTAGCTGGAAGGCCATTGCTTAATCGGGCCACAAAGAACATGGTATTAATGAGAATTTATCACAATGAGCGTGGGATCTGTGCTATTTAATGACCAGAAACTCAAATGAAAAGTACCTGACTTAGTGTAGTTTCCTGCTAAATAGAGTTTCTTTTGTGATTGAAAACTTTGACTTATGTGCAGTGCCTCTGCATTTATGACCCCGTCATTGAGATAAAGGAGAAGGAAATGGCACCCCACTCCAGTACTCTTGCCTGAAAAGTCCCATGGATGGAGGAGCCTGGTAGGCTGCAGTCCATGGGGTCGATAGGAGTTGGACAGGACTGAGAGACTTCACTTTCATTTTTCACTTTCACTTTTCACTTTCATGTATTGGAGAAGGAAATGGCAACCCACTCCAATATTCTTGCCTGGAGAATCCCAGGGACCCTGGAGCCTGGTGAGCTGCCGTCTATGGGGTCACACAGAGTCGGACACAACTGAAGCAACTTAGCAGCAGCGGCATTAAGATAAGGCCCTCAGCTGAAACAACCTGAGCTGGCTGGGAGGTCTGTGTACTCTGTCGCTGATGTTGGAAGAGGATTTTCCTTACTGAACTCTCACTGCACATCCACGGTCTGCTGCCAGGCTTCATGACTCTGAATTAAGTCCCTCGTCTGTTGGAGCTCCTCGTGGCTCTGACAGTAAAGAATCTGCCTATGGTGCAGTAGACCAGGGTTCAATTTCTGGGCCAGGAAGATCCCCTAGAGAAGGGCCACCTACTCCAGTATTCTTGCCTGGAGAATCCCATAGACAGAGGAGCCTGGTGGGCTACAGTCCATGGAGTCACAAAGAGTCAGACAGGACTGAGCAGCTAATATTTTCACTTCTTTCTGTTTAGATGTGACTTCAAAGTCCTAAACCGAGAAAAAGATACTCTTTAACTGCAGCGTGTCCATACATGGGTGCTTGTCTGGTGTCTCGCTCCAGAGATCAGTTAGCAGGATCTTGTGACTCTGAGCTGCAGTTCTAAAATACTTCCCTTCACTGTGGTGCTGAGTTTGCTCCCAGTCCCTGAGCTCTTCTCAGTCGCTGCTGAGGCTTGAATCTTACCATGTGATGGAAGATGAGTTGTCACTTGGAAGAATCGGGGGGAGCTCCTTCTGAAAGTCCCAGTTCTGAGATTTTCTTTATCTCGTGTGAGTTCCAGTTTTTAAAGATGCTGACTCAAATGGCACCTTCTCCCCTGTTTCGGTAAGGTGGAGCAGGATGTGTTTGGTCTCCAGCAGGAGAAGCTGGGTGTTAGACAATGCACTTGGGGAGGTGGACGCTTGTGTTCCCTCATCCCAGTGGACTTTCACACGCTGTCCTAGCCGTTTCTGGACCTGGGTTGTCAGTTTCCTTAACCTGAACCCACGTTCCTCTCCTTGGATCTTGGGTGCTGTGCTGGTTGGTTTGCAGTATAGGGACACATGTGACATTTTTGCTGAGAGCCTTGGAGTGATTATTTCCTCTGTGGTAGTAGTAAGTGGGAAGTTCTCTGTGTGCTTTGAGGGTAAAATTAAATTTTTTTTAAAAGTGTTAAGAACAGTGGTGCATCAGTACTCCTGGAAAGTACCTGCTTTTAATTATATCAGATTGTCTTCAACTCAGGCCCTTGCTTCAGTTACCTGCCATTCTGTCACACAATTCCTGGGTACTTTTCTTTCTGAAAAAAAAAAAAAAGAAAAGAAAGAATGGTGATCAGCCTGAGCCTCTGACTGCTTTCCCAAGACGTTGTCTCTACTGAGGTCACTTCCTGGAGCCCTCGTGACGGCCGTGTCCTGTGCTATCGGGGCGGGGTGCAATTTATGATCCTGAACAAGTGCCTCCGGGGCCTGAGGATCAGTCAGGCCCTGTCTTGAGGCAGCACTGACAGGTTCTTCTTCTTCCCCGGAGTCTCCAGGATCTGTGGTCTGGTTGAAAGATGTCGGCCCTCACCACCCTGTTTAAGTACGTGGACGAAAATCAGGATCGGTATGTTAAGGTAAGGGAGCATGTAGTGACTGTTCGCATTCAGTTTAATCCCGTAGGACCCAGGGAAACTTCAAGGAGCTAATATGATTGATGATGTTCTAATCAAGTATTAACAATGCTGTCTAGGCAGAGAAAGACAAATGCTAGTGTGATCTCACTTATATGTGGAATCTGAAAAAGGTGAACTCAGAGAAGCGGAGAGTCGAACCCTGGTTGCCAGGGACCGAGGGGTGGGGAGATGGGGGTTTGGCCTAAGGGTACTGACCTGTTACGAGATGAATAAGTTCTGGGGATCCAGTGCACTGTGTGGTGAATATAGTTACCAGTACTCTGTTGTGTGTTTGAATAGATGTTAAGTCTTGCCCCCCCAAACCAAAAAAAAAGGTAACTTAAATTGTGTATTGTCGAGAGGTCTTTTCCTCTGCTTTCTCATTACAATATGTAAGTTACTCTTTTGACTTTTGATAGAAACTCTTAATACATGTTTCTAGAAAGCAAAGTTAATTCAGGATTTTTGTCTGGTCTTGTGATAGATGTAAAGAACTATCTTACATTGCATGTTTTAAATGATTCAGTAATCTTATATGTTAATCTGTTTCTTGATGTTAACGTAAAGAGCCATGCATTAAAGTCACCTTTGGTAGACATATTTCAGGTGAAATCTTTCCAGTTCTCATTTGAAAAATTATATTTTAGAGAGCATGGCCATTCTCAGGATGATAAATAAGGGAACTTGGACTTTGAAGATATTGGGTATTTTCTGTATCTTTCAGTTTCAATTTTGTCAGAACCAGATATAAACATGTTCATGAAACTTACACATTTCATAAAAAAAACTTACACGTCTTGCAACCACATCGTGTTTGGTGGTTAACGAGTCTCCTGTCATTTTGTATAGTTCTTGGTATGGGGTCAGTGCAAAGCGTCCTTATATCTTAAACAGAAAGCAGATGTCACAGATCTCTTCCCCCATGTCTGGGCAGCAGGATCCAGACGGAGCAGACAGCTCTGTGGGCCTGAAAATGGCCCACCCGTGAGCGCCTTCGTCCCTCCCAGAGCAGCTTTTCCAAATCCCTTTTGCTTGTTCTCCACCCACAGAAGCTTGCGGAATGGGTGGCCATCCAGAGCGTGTCAGCGTGGCCAGAGAAGAGAGGCGAGATCCGCAGGATGATGGAGGTGGCGGCCGCCGACATCAAGCAGCTGGGCGGCTCTGTGCAGCTGGTGGACATCGGGACCCAGAAGGTGGGCGGGATGGGGGCTTTCCTGGGCGGCTCCGTGGGGCTGGTGGGCATCGGGACCCAGAAGGTGGGCCGTGGGGCCGGATGGGAGCTTTATTGAGGGGTTGGCAGGGCTCGGCAGGTCCTCACAAGTTCTGAAGGCTTTGCTGCAGATAAATCACTGGTGTTTATTGTGTCTTAGTGACTTATGTATTTGTTTATTTTCGATTGCGCTGGGCCTTGGTTGCTGTGCGGGCTCTTCTCTCGTTGAGGCGAGCAGGGTTGCTCTCTAGTCGAGGTGCACAGGCTTCTTACCGCGGTGGCTTCTCTGGTTGCAGAGCACGGGCTTTAGGGTGCACAGGCTTCAGTGGTTTCGGCTCCCAGACTCTGGGCACAGGCTCGGTAGTTGTGGCACACGGGCTTGGTTGCTCCATGACATGTGGGATCTTGCAGGACCAGGGATCAAACCCGTGTCTCCCGCATTAGCAGGCAGGTTCTTTTACCACTGAGCCACCAGGGAAGCCCAACTTGCTGGTCTTTCAAACAAGCACAGGTGGCCTGATTTGGATGCTAAACCGGGTGGCTTCTTGAGTCCGAGTGCACCAAGCTTCACAGTACCCATCGTGTTCCTCCAGGGAGGGGAACTGTTGAGGGTTAGCCAAGAGGAAGCAAACAGAATGGCCCTTCCTACATGAGCTGAGGTTCCTCCCCCGAAGCCAGGCGGCCTTCAGATCAGGAAGGTACACTCTGCCCATTAGATGCAAAGCTAATGAAGACGCCCACTCACTCACAGCCACTGTGTCCCCAGTGTCAGGATTGATAAAACAGCGCTTTTTTCATGACTCAGTTCCTGGGAAAGAGCGACTTTAGGTGTGGGGCACTGGGCTCAGTTGCCTTCTAATGCAGGAATCTGACAGACTCCAACTTGAATGAGTGATCTCGCTGTGCGCTCCCTTATTCTGCTGTTTTCGTTTCAGATGATGTCAGCCCCGTGTTAACTACATGTTTCGTGCCATGCATTGTCAGCAGTTGTAATACTCCTTTATGTTGCAGGGCTGACTGGGTTTGGCTTATCTTGGTTCTCTTGTCTGATGATTTAGGTGTTGGTTGAAATCACAGTCCTGGGATTTTAGAAGTGGGCGTTCAGCCCGGTCTGTTCTTCTCATAAATGGAAGGACCCAGAGGCTCAGACAGGCTCTGTCTCCCTGGGAAGCAGTAGTAGGTCCATGGCAAAGGAGGTTACAGTCTGGGCCTTCCGATTCCAGTCCAGTTTGCATATGAGACTTCTGCTGACCACAGACTGAATAGTTGATTTAAGGTTACTTAAGATATGTTGCAACTTCCTGGCGCTTTCCCCACTCCTCACTGTGAGAGGACAGACCAGTATTCCTGGAGTTGTTTTCTGTTAGGAGCATACTTGTCATGCTTCCTCTCCCTTTTTCCTAATATGCTAAAAAAAAAAAAAAATCTAGGTGGCAAATAACTTTTAAGAGTTGTTACTTTAAAATAGGTGAAACTATTCCGACTGAGCACTCACACCTTAGCAATGTATTTTTCCTGGAGAAGGAAATGGCAGCCCACTCCAGTGTCCTTGCCTGGAGAATCCCATGGACAGAGGAGCCTGGCGGGCTATGGTCTGTTGGGTTGCAAAGAGTCCGACACAACTGAGCATTTTTAAAGATCATCTTTTAAAAATTGAGCAAGCTGCCTGCAGTTATAAACATGATTGTCTCTGTGCTCTGGATTATGGGAACATATATTCTTGTTAATTATTGACTCAGTGGAACAATGTGATACTGAGCTCTGCGATAGAGGGTGATTGATGAGAACAGATAACTTGCCCAGGGCGTGCTGATAGCACCTGCTGTAAACACCACTCTCTTCTTTTTTTTTTTTTTTAATTGGTGTAGAGTTGTTTTCCAACATTGTGTTGGTTCCTCCTGTACAGCAAAGTGAATCAGCTATACGTACACATATGTCCCTTCCAGTCACCACAGAGCACTGAGTTCTCTGCACTCTACAGTGGGTTCTCATGCGTTACCTTGTCTGTATGGGAGACTGGGGTTAGCACCGCGCTTCTTGACCAAGGACCATCCTCCATGGCCTCCCCTCCTCCCCCAGCTCCCTGATGGCTCCGAGATCCCACTTCCGCCCATTTTACTCGGCAAGCTGGGCTCTGACCCACAGAAGAAGACGGTGTGCATCTACGGCCACCTGGACGTGCAGCCGGCGGCCCTGGAGGACGGCTGGGACAGCGAGCCCTTCACCCTGGTGGAGCGAGACGGTAGGCTGCTCCCTGGAGGAGGGGGACCTGTATCACGCTGGCTTTAGGAAGTGTGGCCCAGCCTCTCAGGTGCCATCTTTCTAGAACCAGCTGTTTTCACAGAGCCTAGAAACTGGGTTCTGGAAACTTCACGTCTGTGCTCTATCCCTGAAATCCCAGGAAGCCTTCCTTTCCCAGCAGAGCCTGGTCTCCGTGGCCTTGGGCACGCTGGGCTTCCCACACCTGCTGCCACTTCCCCAGGAAGCCTGGCCTGAGCCAGCATGGCCCCCAACCTGGGACCTGAATCCAGCCCGACTCTAGGAGAAGCGTCAGCATTTCCCTGACCCCCACCCCCGCCCCACCTTCATCTCTGAACACTGACTTTTCCACATGGGACGTGGCCTTTGGCCCTGTGGAGCAGCCCCCTCATGTGTACCTTGTCCCCTTGGGCCGAGTCCAGGCTGTCTTTAATGGAAACTTTTCCTCGGGACATGTTGAGTTTCTGTTGAAGCCTCCCTGGCGGCGCAGGGGCAGTCAGGTCATCACGGCTCACGTGGTCCCTATGGTGCACTTGCCGTCTTGTCCCCTCTGCCCACCCCTCCCCTCATCCCCTCCCAGCCACTCCCAGTGGCACCCTGCTCCCCACCCTGCCCCGGGCACCCAGAGATCACTCTCATCTCACCCTGCTCATCTGCCTTCCCCACACTGATCCTCCCCCTCCGCCTGTGACCATCACCCAGCGAACGTGCTGATTGCTATTCCAGGCAAACTGTTTGGGAGAGGAGCCACCGACGACAAGGGGCCGGTGGCCGGCTGGATCAATGCCCTGGAAGCCTTCCAGAAAACCAAGCAGGTACGCGGCCTGCGCCCCGCCACCCCCTTCACCTGTTCCACCTGGTGGTGCACAGTGGGGCTTTGTGTTCCCGGAACAGCAGTAAAGATCAAAGATCACACTCCCCAACCCCCCCACCGAGCGGGATCAGCACAGCAGGGCCACGTTCTGCTTCATAGCCTGTTTTCTAGTTTTAGGAAACACTGAAGATGCAGTGGTTTATGGTTGTTCTAAGGTCACCCTGTTGGTGACTCAGCAGAGACCCAGCCAGCAGGGGAGGCGAGAGCTCTGGGCACGGACCGCACCTGGGGAGGGGGTACTCACCAGCAGGGGACCCAGGCTGTGATGGAACCCAGGCTGTGATAGTGGGCAGATCCTTTACTTCATGTTATTCTCTTAATCTAGTACTCTTGCCTGGAGAATCCCATAGATGGAGGAGCCTGGTAGGCTGCAGTCCAGGGGTCGAAAAGAGTCAGACACGACTGAAGTGACTTAGCAGCAGCAGCAGCAGTTTTGATGATAACGTATAGACAGTTTCTGCATCTTGCTCTTACCTTGAGATGAGATAAGAAAAGCGTTTTTGTCAGGACGTGGAGGGGTAGATCTGAAAAGGGTCCAAGTGTGCTGTGCTCAGGGGCCCTGGGGTCTGCGGTGGCGGAGGGGAGGGGCGTCCGTTCACAGACCCAGCCCCCAGCCACCTCTTTTCCCCTAGAGAGGTGGAGGGGCGGGGCGTGTGGTGAGCCGCGCTTCCGGGGGCGGCTCTGAACTGGGACCCCACAGACGTGAGTGCATGTGGGCCGGCCACCCATGGCCTTTGGCCTCAGATCACTCAGGTGCAGCTCCATGGTCTCACCTGTGGAAGGGGGCCACCCACCTCAGGGCACAACGCTGGGGAGAACTGGAAACCCCCGAGTAGGAGGCTGCGGCCTCTCAAATTCACTGTCAGCTCTGGAAGAGGAGGGCCCGCGGTGGGTGGAGGGCCCGGCCCTGAGGGAAGACGGCGCCCACTCACTCCTTCCAGGGATGCACTGCGTGGCCATCACAGTGCGGACGGAGGCTCCGGCCGGGTTTGTGTCCCGGCCTCTGTCTTCAAGCAGCTCAGCTTTGCCAGAGACGCCTGATCTGTGCTGGGTGCTCACAGAAACCCTGCAAGTGGGCCGCGCGATTAGGCTGGGGGCCCCTGGGAGCAGTCCTTCCAGGTGACCGGCCGGAGCCGGGCCGTGTCCCGGCAGCCCGGCGCTGGGGCGGAGGGTCTCTGCCAGCCCCCACTGCCCGCCCCGCGGTCAGTGCAGGGAAAGTCAGTAGGGTATTTGAAATGCACGATCTCACAACACTTGGTGGCTTCCTGTCCGTTGTTCTAAGAAATAAAATTCCGTGTACGCTGACTACCTTCTTCACCACCCCCTCCCAGGAAGTCCCCGTCAACGTCCGCTTCTGCCTGGAGGGCATGGAGGAGTCGGGCTCCGAGGGCCTGGACGCGCTGATCTTCGCGCAGAAAGACGCATTCTTCAAGGATGTGGACTACGTGTGCATCTCCGACAACTACTGGCTGGGCAAGAACAAGCCCTGCATCACCTACGGGCTGCGGGGCATCTGCTACTTCTTCATCGAGGTGCGCGGGGGCCGCGCCTCCCCCAGGAGGGTCTCTGGTTGCAGCCAGAGCCTTGTGATTTAGGGAGTGCCTGGCCGGGCCTGGGGGGCAGCAAACCGATTTCGGAGTGTGCACTGTGAGCGTCCTCTGTCGGCTTTCCCGCCGCGGGGTGAGGACGAGCTCCCGGGAGCAGCCCGCAGAGTGGCCGTGTGTCCACAGGTGGAATGCAGCGACAAGGACCTGCACTCGGGCGTGTACGGCGGCTCGGTGCACGAGGCCATGACCGACCTCATCATGCTGATGGGTGAGCGCGGGTGGGCCCCTGCAGCGATTCGGGGGTCTTCTCTCCCTCCCTCCCTCTCTGGCTGCTCCCTCTAACAGGCCCACTTGGTTCATGTCTGCCTCCCCTTCACTCCCCACCACCTTCCCCCGGTCACCAGACCCCACCTCGGGTCCCTAGAATCACGGCCATCCTTGCCCTGGCCGCGGTGGTGTCTCACCTTCCTGCAGGGGGTTGCTCTGGTCCAGTTGGCTGTCACTGGCCACAGCGGGTCTCCTGTGAGGCTCTCTCACGGCCCCACCTGGCACCCGGCCCACTCACCGTGTGCTGAGTCCCATTTTCCTCCCAGGTGGGCAGTGTGTGCTGTACATGAAGCCGACTTTCCTGGGCCTGGAGTCGGCTCTGTCTCACTGGGTTTTCCCTCCTAGGCGTGGGAGTAGGTGGCTTCTTAGGGAACATGCATTAGAAAGGAAACACGGGCCTGACGGTGGGCGGGCCACAGGAGCCAGTTTGCTGTGTGTCTTGTCCTGTGACCGTGGGTGGTTCCCCTGCCCTCCCTGTAGTCCTCTCCTACCTTAAACAGGAGGCATCGCCACGCCCTCCCGGGTTGTCACGGTAACGGATGACAGGCGGCCCAGGTGCTTCTGCCGGGCCTGGGGCTGCCGCGGGCTCCCACTAACCCCTGCTTGCCCACCGCCCAGGCTGCCTGATGGACAAGAAGGGGAAGATCCTCATCCCGGGCATCAGTGAGGCCGTGGCCCCCGTGACCGAGGAGGAGCTGGAGCTCTACGACAAGATCGATTTTGACCTGGAGGAGTACGCCCGGGACGTGGGCGCTGGGACCCTCCTGCATGGCTGCAAGGTGCCCCCCACCTGCCAGGCTCACAGTGCGTGTGGCCCTGGGGCCCCAGAGAGGGGGCTGCAGGCTGGACAGACCCGGGCATACCCCGGGCACATGAGCGCCAGATGCTGCCGACATCAGTGGGCAACATGTGCCAGGCTGGGAGCTCTGTGAGTTGTCAGACCACTGTGCCACCCCGGGGACCGGGCCGCCTGCAGTGGGGGAGCTTCTCCTGGTTTGCACATGCTGGGAAATGGCCCATCTGCCCAGGGGTGTCTCACTGTTCCCTGGAGAGCTGGGTACCAAGGTGGAGGCTGATTGCACAGAACATTTACTTACCTGTTTGTTGGCAGAATCAGGTCTGGATATAAATTCCAGCTCTTAAGTACCTGCAGCCACAGGCCCTGGGGAAGCAAGAGGAGCTCGCCAGGCGCCTTGGGGGCCAGCTCACCCAGCGGCCCCACTGGGTCGGTGCCGCCTCCTTCTGGGCGTGCGGTCCCCCAGCCGCCTGGTCTCCCCTGCAAGCAGCTGGTGCTGACCCCCAACCCACAGTGCTGACTGCTGTTGGCAGTGCTGTCCCCTGACAAGCTGGTGCTGACCCCCGAGCCGCAGTGGGGAATCCCCCAACCCACAGTGGGGACCCCTGACCCGCAGTGGGGACCCCTGACCAGCCAGTGGGGATGCCTGACCAGCGAGTGCTGACCCCTGACCCACGGTGCTGACCCCTGACCTGCAGTGCTGACCCCTGACCGCTGGCCGTCTCTCTGCAGAAGGACATCCTGATGCACAGATGGCGTTACCCATCCCTGTCTCTTCACGGCATCGAAGGTGCCTTCTCCGGGTCAGGGGCCAAGACCGTGATTCCACGAAAGGTGGTCGGCAAGTTCTCCATCCGACTCGTCCCGAACATGACTCCGGAAGTGGTCAGCGAGCAGGCACGTGGACGCGGGGGTGCGAGGAGGGCTGCTGTGCCTGAGGAGATGGTCACTGAGAGCCCCAGGGGCACCCCCAACAGGGAAGGGTGCTCGCCTCCCCCACACAGCCCCGCCCTTGGCACTCCTCAGCTCAGCCATCACTAGAATAAGCAGGTCAGATCCTAATCAGAGATAAAGGCCAAATAAAACAGCATCCCCTGTGCACGACCTTTGTCCCTGCTGAGGTGTGCTAAAATCTGACCTCTGACCTCATTCTAAGGCTTTGAAGCAAAGGCTGACTTTGGGCTGAATGTGTTGTGGTGAGAGTCCAGGGTCTGGTCTGTGGTGAGCAACAGAGGGGGCTGGGGGTTCCAGAGGGGAGAGGACTGGGGGAGAACATGAGACCCAGTGTTCACCCATAGACTCACTGTAGACCCCGTGTAGACCCTCACAGACCCAGTGTAGACCCCTCATAGACCCAGTGTAGACCCCTCATAGACATAGTGTAGACTCTCATAGACCCACTGTAGACCCTCATATACCCAGTGTAGATCCTCATAGACCCCATGTCGACCCCTCATAGACCCAGTGTTGACCCTCATAGACCCCATGTCGACCCCTCATAGACCCAGTGTTGACCCTCATAGACCCCATGTAGACCCCTCATAGACCCAGTGTGGACCCCCTCGTAGACCCCGTGTGGACCCCTCATAGACATAGTGTAGATCCCTCATAGACCCCATGTGGATCCCTCATAGACCCAGTGTAGACCCTCATAGACCCCGTGTAGACCCCTCACAGACCCCGTTGTAGACCCCTCACAGACCCAGTGTAGACCCTCAGACCCCGTGTAGACCCTCATAGACCCAGTGTTGACCCTCATAGACCCCATGTCGACCCCTCATAGACCCAGTGTTGACCCTCATAGACCCCATGTAGACCCTTCATAGACCCAGTGTGGACCCCCTCATAGACCCCACGTAGACCCCGTGTGGACCCCTCATAGACATAGTGTAGATCCCTCATAGACCCCATGTAGACCCCTCATAGACCTCGTGTAGACCCCTTATAGACCCCGTGTAGACCCCTCACAGACCCAGTGTAGACCCTCATAGACCCAGTGTAGACCCTCATAGACCCAGTGTAGACCCTCATAGACCCCGTGGAGACCCGCCCCCCAGACACTTGTCTTGGAGTGAACCCCCAGCCCTGGACCAGAGGCCAGGCTTGTGAGACGTTGTTCCTCCCGTCTGTGGTTCAGGTTACAAGCTACTTGACCAAGAAGTTTGCTGAGCTTCACAGTCCCAACAAGTTCAAGGTGTACATGGGCCACGGCGGGAAGCCCTGGGTGTCCGACTTCAACCACCCTCACTACCTGGCTGGGAGGAGGGCCCTGAAGACAGGTGGGACGCAGCCCTGGGGGCGGGCGGGCGCTGCGGGTCCCTGTGCTGCCTGGGCCATGCCGCCTCCCACCATGGGAGTGGAGCCGCTCGCAGAGGGCCTGAGTTCAGGGTTGCCGGGCAGTGGATGTGTGGTGGGCCCCTAAAGCTCGGTTTCTTTTCTTCTGTCCTCCTCAGTGTTTGGTGTCGAGCCGGACTTGACCAGGGAAGGCGGCAGCATCCCAGTGACACTGACGTTCCAGGAGGCCACAGGCAAGAACGTCATGCTGCTGCCCGTGGGCTCGGCGGACGACGGAGCGCACTCCCAGAACGAGAAGCTCAACCGGTGAGCCTGGAAGAGGGGCTGACTGCAGGGCAGGGGCTGCTGAGAGCAGAGACAGACCCTGCCAGAGGGCTGGGGGCGAGGCCAGAGCCCAGGGTGTTAGGACGCAATGTGGAGACCTCGGCCCAGACACGGGGGGCCTGTGGTCGCAGAGAGGCGCTGCACTGAGTCCCGGTGGGAGCCCGCACGTCCAGGAGGCCAGGATCAGGGCTGGTCCCTATGGGGCGCTGGGCTGGGCTTGGGAACCAACCGGGCCAGAGCATTCAGGGCCAGCAAGCCAGGGTGCCAGGCATCCGCTCCCAGAAGGAATGCACGCATGGGCCCAGAGCTCGGGCGTGTCACTGACCCCCATTCCTCCTGGCCAGGCGCAACTACATTGAGGGGACCAAGATGCTGGCCGCGTACCTGTACGAAGTCTCCCAGCTGAAGGACTGAGCACCGCCCTGCCATCCCCACACGCTCCCCCTCCTCTCGGGACCGCCCGCCACTCCTCCCCTCTGTCAGGTTCTGCAGACTTCCAACGCGGATGTGAGAGCCCCCGCCCCGTCTCAGGATGGGGTAGCCTCCACTGGCCACGATAAGCGGTCAGGCCCAGGGCCTGTCAGCAACCCTGGATAAGCTGACTGCTCCCCGGTGGTCAGCGTGACATGGTTTCCAGAAGATAGCACACGTTCCTCCATAGAAAGTGCTAGATGGCGTCCATGAGGGCTGAAGAGGGGACTCAGGGTCTCCTGGCCCTGCCTGTGTCCCCAGGTCATGGTCGTACCCGCTTGGAGTGTCCCGTCCCAGCACCTGGGGCCTCGAGGGCAGCCTTCCCAATCCGTGCTGTCTCGGGCACATCCTGTCCTATTCTCAAGACCTTACCCATTACAATGTTCCATCTCCGTATTAAAATCCTTCAAAACCTAAACCTGAGCCGGAGGGTTATTTGGTCTCAGTCTGTGTTGCCAGTTCAGTTCAGTCGCTCAGTCGTGTCCGACTCTTTGCAACCCCATGAATCACAGCACACCAGGCCTCCCTGTCCATCACCAACTCCCAGAGTTCACTGAGACTCACGTCCATCGAGTCAGTGATGCCATCCAGCCATCTCATCCTCTGTCGTCCCCTTCTCCTCCTGCCCCCAATCCCTCCCAGCATCAGAGTCTTTTCCAATGAGTCAACTCTTCACATAAGGTGGCCAAAGTACTGGAGTTTCAGCTTCAGCATCATTCCCTCCAAAGAAATCCCAGGGCTGATCTCCTTCAGAATGGACTGGTTGGATCTCCTTGCAGTCCAAGTGACTCTCAAGAGTCTTCTCCCAACACCACAGTTCAAAAGCATCAATTCTTCAGCGCTCAGCTTTCTTCACAATCCAACTCCTACATCCATACATGACCACAGGAAAAACCATAGCCTTGACTAGATGGACCTTTGTTGGCAAAGTAATGTCCCTGCTTTTGAATATGCTATCTAGGTTGGTCATAACTTTTCTTCCAAGGAGTAAGTGTCTTTTAATTTCATGGCTGCAGTCACCATCTGCCCTGATTTTGGAGCCCAAAAAAATAAAGTCTGACACTGTTTCCACTGTTTCCCCATATATTTCCCATGAAGTGATGGGACCGGATGCCATGATCTTCTTTTTCTGAATGTTGAGCTTTATCACTTTCACTTTCATCAAGAGGCTTTTTAGTTCCTCTTCACTTTTTGCCATAAGGATGGTGTCATCTGCACATCTGAGGTTATTGATATTTCTCCCGGCAATCTTGATTCCAGCTTGTGCTTCTTCCAGCCCGGCGTTTCTCATGATGTACTCTGCATAGAAGTTAAATAAGCAGGGTGACAATATACAGCCTTGACGTACTCCTTTTCCTATTTAGAACCAGTCTGTTGTTCCATGTCCAGTTCTAACTGTTGCTTCCTGACCTGTATATAGGTTTCTCAAGAGGCAGGTCAGGTGGTCTGGTATTCCCATCTCTTTCAGAATTTTCCACAGTTTATTGTGATCCACACAGTCAAAGGCCTTGGCATAGTCAATAAAGCACAAATAGATGTTTTTCTGGAACTCTCTTGCTTTTTCCATGATCCAGCGGATGTTGGCAATTTGTTCTCTGGTTCCTCTGCCTTTTCTAAAACCAGCTTGAACATCTGGAAGTTCACGGTTCACATATTACTGAAGCCTGGCTTGGAGAATTTTGAGCATTACTTTATTAGCATGTGAGATGAGTGCAATTGTGCGGTAGTTTGAGCATTCTTTGGCATTGCCTTTCTTAGGGATTGGAATGAAAACGGACCTTTTCCAGTCCTGTGGCCACTGCTGAGTTTCCCAAATTTGCTGGCATATTGAGTGTAGCACTTTCACAGCATCATCTTTCAGGATTTGAAAGAGCTCAACTAGAATTCCATCACCTCCACTAGCTTTGTTCATAGTGATGCTTTCTAAGGCCCACTTGACTTCACATTCCAGGATGTCTGGCTCTAGGTCAGTGATCACACCATCATGATTATCTTGGTCATGAAGATCTTTTTTGTGCAGTTCTTCTGTGTATTCTTGCCATCTCTTCTTAATATCTTCTGCTTCTGTTAGGTCCATACCATTTCTGTCCTTTATCGAGCCCATTTTTGCATGAAATGTTCCCTTGGTATCTCTAATTTTCTTGAGGAGATCTCTGGTCTTTCCCATTCTGTTGTTTTCCTCTATTTGCATTAATCACTGAGGAAGGCTTTCTTATCTCTTCTTGCTATTCTTTGGAACTCTGCATTCAGATGCTTATATCTTTCCTTTTCTCCTTTGCTTTTCACTTCTCTTCTTTTCACAGCTATTTGTAAGGCCTCCCCAGACAGCCATTTTGCTTTTTTGCATTTCTTTTCCATGGGGATGGTCTTGATCCCTGTCTCCTGTACAATGTCACGAACCTCAGTCCATAGTTCATTAGGCACTCTATCTATCAGATCTAGTCCCTTAAATCTATTTCTCACTTCCACTGTATAATCATAAGGGATTTGATTTAGGTCATACCTGAATGGTCTAGTGGTTTTCCCTACTTTCTTCAATTTAAGTCTGAATTTCGCAATAAGGAGTTCATGATCTGAGCCACAGTCAGAGCTCCTGGTCTTGTTTTTGTTGACTGTATAGAGCTTCTCCATCTTTGGCTGCAAAGAATATAATCAACCTGATTTCGGTGCTGACCATCTGGTGATGTCCATGTGTAGAGTCTTCTCTTGTGTTGTTGGAAGAGGGTGTTTGTTATGACCAGTGTATATTCTTGGCAAAACTCTATTAGTCTTTGCCCTGCTTCATTCCATATTTCAAGGCCAAATTTGCCTGTTACTCCAGGTGTTTCTTGACTTCCTACCTTTGTATTCCAGTCCCTTATAATGAAAAGGACATCTTTTTTGGGTGTTAGTTCTAAAAGGTCTTGTAGGTCTTCACAGAACCGTTCAACTTCAGCTTCTTCAGCATTACTGGTTGGGGCATAGACTTGGATTACCGTGACATTGAATGGTTTGCCTTGGAAACAAACAGAGATCATTCTGTCGTTTTTGAGATTGCATCCAAGTACTGCATGTCGGACTCTTTGGTTGACCATGATGGCTACTCCATTTCTTGTGAGGGATTCCTGCCCACAGTAGTAGATATAATGGTCATCTGAGTTAAATTCACCCATTCCAGTCCATTTCAGTTTGCTGATTCCTAGAATGTCAACACTCACTCTTGCCATCTCCTGTTTGACCACTTCCAATTTGCCTTGATTCATGGACCTGACATTCCAGGTTCCTATGCAATATTGCTCTTTACAGCATCGGACCTTGCTTCTATCACCAGTCACATCCACAGCTGGGTATTGTTTTTACTTTGGCTCCATCCCTTCATTCTTTCTGGAGTTATTTCTCCACTGATCTCCACTAGCATATTGGGCACCTACTGACCTGGGGAGTTCCTCTTTCAGTTTCCTATCATTTTGCCTTTTCATACTGTTCATGGGGTTCTCAAGGCAAGAATACTGAAGTGGTTTACCATTCCCTTCTCCAGTGGACCACATTGTGTCAGAATTAACAGTAAAAGCGGAGCCTCCGGAGGAATGACTGCCCGCGCACCTCACTCCACGCAGCCCCGTGTCTGTGTGAAACTGGCTGCAGGGGAGGAGACACCACGGGGCGGGGGCGGGGGCATGGGCGGGGGTCCATCTGCCTGCCTCTGCCACCCTGTGGCCTCCCAGTGAACTCTGTCCCAAGAACACAGAGGAACCCAATATCTAGCGTTAGAGGAAGGCCTCAGGGAACACGCTGGGTCATTCCGTTTTCAGAGAGGATTGTAGCATCAGCCTCCGAGGCTTTGGCGGGTGGGGGGTCAGGACGTTCTCCCCAACCCGCCTGCCTTTCCCTCCCACCATTCCACGTCAGAATGAGACCGGGTGCTGTCGGGTTCATGCTCACCATCAGGCCTCAGCTCCATTTAGCAGAACCTGTTAGCCCACGTCATAAGCGGAGGGCCCCAAAGTGGACACATGTGTGCCGAGC
The DNA here is from genome assembly GCF_003369695.1 of Bos indicus x Bos taurus. NCBI lineage: Eukaryota > Metazoa > Chordata > Mammalia > Artiodactyla > Bovidae > Bos > Bos indicus x Bos taurus. Next base: position 4,199,137 of record NC_040099.1, on the reverse strand, counting down.
TCCTTTGACCTGAGTTCCCTGAGATGGCCTCCCAGAAGAGGCCGGTTCAGTGCGCAAGTCGAAAAGGACAGTCGTTGAGCAGGAGCTGAAGATCCTCAGGACCACAGTTCTTGCCTGTAGCTGATTATAATAAATTTTTCAGAGAAAAATCAGGATAAAACAGTAACTCGCTGTGAATGACAGAAGACTTGCAACAGCCATGGTTACAAATATGGTAAGAGTTCATTTTTAAAAAATGACTCAGTGGACAAGGGAATTTGGTTATTTCTAAGGTATATGACTTTTAAAGATAAAAATTGGTGTTACGGTGGATTATATGGACAGTAAGAACATTGAGAAACTCCTAGGAATTTGTATGCAGTTTTTGGAACACATATATTAGTTACATATACCAATACAAACATAACCTAAAGAAAGTTAAAATCACCTTTATTTCACAATGCTTCTCATGTAATTTAACATATCAAATAAGTCTAATTAACTTTATATCACTATTTTTATAAGGAGAGAGCACAAATCTTTGATATTTTCTGGGGACCTTCTGGGAAAAAGTTCCCAAAGTTGGTTCGAAGTCAAGAAGACTTCTTTTAAAACCTGACTTTGGGGACTTCCTCGGTGGTGGAAGTCCTTCCAGTGCAGGGGGTAAAGGTTCAGTCCCTGGTTGGGGATCCCACATGCCTAGTGGCCAGAAAACCAGAACATAATTCAGCAGTGATACTGTAACAAATCCAATCAAGTGGTCCACATTAAAAAAAAAAAAAAAAAAAAAAACCTGACTTGGGGAAGTTCTCAAATAAGTCAACAGGTTTAAGATACTTTATTCAATGTGATGGCATGTAACTGTGAAATGATACTTAGTTATCTCTTAACCAAAGTAACAAAAGATTTCAAAGGCATGTACAGAAAGTTATAGTTATAAAAAGACCCAAGTTCTTTTAATATTGAGAAGACTCCGTTTTCTGAAGTAATCAAAGACCTGATTAAGACAGCATGAAGTATAGGAAATTATTTTGGTAAGTATAGAATCTTTGTTTTCTAGGCATATTATTCAACAGGTAAAGTAAATCTTTTGTGATAATCCAAGAAAACTTTGTCCTCTTAACACAGAATATTGAATTCTAGTTTTGCATAGCACACTGTTGATATTAAAGATGTTTTTTAAAAAATCTTTTAATTAATTTTAACCAGCTTGACCACACAATGTATTAATAAGATTTTCTCTTTCTCACTATCTGTTCTGTAAATTTTTAATACTTATTTTTTGTTCTTTATTCTCCTTAAAAAAGAATTGAAGCAACAATTAAATAATCTCTAAACAAGGACAAAATTATTCTCCTTTTCCCTTATCAAAAATGCATACTTATACCTTAAAGCTTTTTTTTTAACCAAAAAAATCACATCTTGCTTTCCTTGCATACTTTGTATCCAGTTTTTTTTCTTTATCATTTTTATTTCTAGTAGTTTCATTTACATATAAGACTAGAATTCTTAACTCTTCGTAATTAATATCTTGTGAATGTTGGGAGGTAAGCAATTGTGAACTGTTCGTCACACACAGCTTTCTGTAGTAGATGAGCAAATTTACAAACATATCAAGCCATCATTTCTAGGGGCATATGCTCCCTCCTGGTGGTCTGTGGTAAGTGGCTTCAGTCGTGCCTGGACTCTTTGCGACCTCATGGACTGTAGTCAGCCAGGTTCCTCTGTCCATGGAATTCTCCAGACAAGAATACTGGAGTGGACTGCCATACCCTCCTCCAGGGGACCTTCCTGACCCAGGGATTGAACCCACATCTCTTGCATCTCCTGCATTGGTGGGTGGATTCTTCACCACTAATGCCACCTGGGGCGAAAAAGAAGGCTGGATGACCATCTTGGACAGGTGACATCATCTAGCAACCTTTTCAACTTTCGTTATCTCAAAGCAGCTTACTCTAGAATGCTACAGATTATTAACCCTCTCCTCCTGCTGCTGCTGCTGCTGCTAAGTCGCTTCAGTTGTGTCCGACTCTGTGCAACCCCAGAGACGGCAGCCCACCAGGCTCCCCCATCCCTGGGATTCTCCAGGCAAGAACACTGGAGTGGGTTGCCATTTCCTTCTCCAGATTATTAACCCTCTCCTCCTAGCTCCCTCCTAGTGCAACTTGTTTTCAACGTGACAAAAGAACATATTTACTAACAGACTCAAATATCTTTAGTCTCTCTTTAATAAACCCAAAGTAGATAATTTAAACTTATGTTTAGAAATCTCTGTGTTTTATCTTATTGAGAAATGATCTCAATATTTACTGATTAACCATCATTTAACTGAATATAAGTTAAAGGTTTGTGTTACCCAAAAGATTTTTGAATCTGTGTTTGAGCAGATGTATTTCATAAAACCTAATTCTTTCTTGAGTTGACTGGTGCTGGGAGCCAGGCTCCGGGGAATGTGATGGGAGAGAGAGGAGGTGGTGTGAGTCCAGCCTCGGTCTTCTCAGACACGGCGGGGCCCCCAACACAGGGCTCCTGCCTGAAGGGCCGAGTATCACCGTCCAGGTGACAGAGCCCAGATGCACTGTTAAACGTCTACTCTGAGTGTCTCGGGGCAAATGGAGAAATACTGGAGGAGGGGAATTGGAGCCTGAGGACATCCCCGCCCCAGCTCCGCTTTGGAGACCGTAGGTAACTCTACACACCAGGACTCGAGGGGCTTCTGTCCCCAGAAACCCCCCGCTGGCCCCATAACCCCCAAGTGTCTGCCTCTCAATGACTTTTTCAAGCAACTTTGACCCACCCCCCACTCCATTCAGAAGCGCTCTGATTGGACAGCAGGGCCTCTCTGCACACATATAGCGCTGAAGAGGACCACACTCAGCTTGCACATAAAGATGGGGGCACTGTCCCCCACTGACCACCCAAAGACTGGGCTTCAGAGCACGCAGAGGGAATGTGGGCCTCGGGAAAGGAGAGGACAGTAGTAGGGGAGGCACAGATGGGCTCCCCATGGGCTGCAGGACGGGGAGGGAGAGAGACCTGGGCCAGGTCTGGGAACTGCTCCGGTAAGGGCGCCCTGAGTCCCGGTACTAACAGATTTCAGCTCTGCAGTTTCTCAGGTACCTAACGACACACCTGTACCAAGGGCCAAGGACCTCTTCGGCAGTGCTGTGCTGGGGCGGTCACACAAAGCCTAGCACCCCTGATCACCTTGACCTTGCAGTTACCAGTCCTGTCCTAATGATGAAAATGGGTTAGTCGCTCAGTCATGCCTGACTCTTTGTGACCCCATGGACTGGGACTGTAGCCCACCAGGCTCCTCTGTCCATGAGGTTGCCAGGCAAGAGTGGGTTCCCATGCCCTCCTCCGGGGAATCTTTCCAACTCAGGGATGGAACCCAGATCTCCTGCATTGCAGGTGGATTTTTTTTTTTATTATCTGAGCCACCAGGGAAGCCCATATAAAATAAAACCAGTTAGCAACCCTGAAAATGGAACCAGTCACTGCAGTAACTCAGCAGAGGATGTCAGTGCAGACTGGCCGCCATCAAAGAGAATGAGTGAGCTGGACAGTGGGACTGAGGCAGTCACCTGGCAAGTGGGGCAAAGGGATGACAGGATAGAAAACAGAAGAGCGAAGAAGACAGCTGGAGGGCAGATGAGATACGAGAGACTCCAGCTGTAGTAGGAGTCCCTGAAAAAAGAGCCAAGAAAACCGTGGGGAAGCAATGTGGGCATGTAGGGTAGGGGTCCCGAAGGAAAAGAATCCAATGCAGCTTTTTGACAGAAGAGAAGCCATTTTTGCCTGAGTCATTTTGGGATCTAAGCTTGGCCACCATGCTCTCAGTAATTCATGATCTTGTGGGAACAAATGATCATCATCAGGCAAGAGACGTAACAACAGCAAAGATAAGGAATCAGTTGTAAAGACTCCCAGGTCTGCTTCAGTGGTAAAGATTAGCCCGAAGTGCTCCACCTCCAGACCAACTGGAATCTGAGGGATGATAATATTGACCTTTTCTGACTCTCATGGCTTCAATCATCTATCAACTACCTTGGTCCCAGTTCTCTGCTGAATTCTGCTCTATTTCAGCCCCTTCATGAAGATGCACGTACCCTTAGCTTAAAACTCCCCAAGTATCTCTGTTCCGGGTGACACTACTTTGAGAAAGATCCCTTAAGTGTTCTCCTTATTTGTTGCAAGTGATAAACCCTTCCTCCTCCTGTTCTTTGACTGGTGTGTTATTTTTGACTTGATACCTACCAAGAGGTGAGCCCAGTGCTGGTGTCCCAGTCGCCTGCATGCAGCATGAGGCATTGCCTCTGGGTCTGGGAATGAGGCTCAGCTGAGCTCTCCTGAATATTCACTGGAAGGACTGATGCTGAAGCTGAAACTCCAATGCTTTGGCCACCTGATGTGAAGAACTGACTCTTTGGAAAAGACCCTGATGCTGGGAAAGATTGAAGGCAGGAGGAGAAGGGGACGACAGAGGATGAGGTGGTTGGATGGCATCACCGACGCGATGGACATGGGTTTGAGCAAGCTGCAGGATACAGTGAAGGACAGGGAAGCCTGGTGTGCTGCAGTCCACGGGGTCGCAAAGAGCCAGATGCGACTGAGAGACTGAATACTAACAGCAAGCTCTCCTCTGGGGTGAGGCTCACCCATCCGAGCCCACGAGAAGGAGGAGAAACTGGTGGTTCTTGGGGCTTCCTGGGGAGGCCGGCTCCTTGAAACTGCTCCTTGGCCCAGGGCCGTGCCCAGGCTGCCCCCTGAAAGCCCCGCCCTCACGGGCTTGCTGAACTGGCTCATCTCTGCAGGAGTCCTTGGCTCAGTTCAGAGCTTGCAGGGGAATGAACAGAATCCAGCAAAGCTGGCTTTTTTGGTTTGGAATTTTTATTGTTTAATCCTCTCATGATGAGATTAAACTAGGCTAATTTTTTCTATATCATAAAGTTCATCAAAGCTGACACAGGTAGAGCGATAGCTGTAAGACATCACGTGGGACCCGGAAAGCCTTGGTAAGTAGCATTCTGGGCATCCAGGTGGACCCTGGCACTAAAGTTGCTTAGGGGCGGAAAAGGGCTTGTCTGATGGGCGGTCGTGTGTACACGGGGGGGGGGGGGCACTCTTGGCCCCCGGCTGTGTGGGGTGGGAGGCAAGAATGCTTTCATTTTCTATTCTTCATGCCGCTCAACCCAAGAAGCTAAGGACAACCCAGCCTCCTCGTGAAATGCCTGCTGTTTTCCTGGCAGGAGATAGAGAAGCGTCATTGGTTGAGGCAGCCCAGGGGCATTCCAAGGCCACTGTCTGCTAAGCACACAGCTCGTCTAACTTTCTCCCCAGTTGTTGACTGGAGGCAGGCAAGAGCCGAGAGACCCCACAGGCCTGTGTCCATGGTGGGGTGAGGCTTTGAGGAAGTGCAGCTCGGTTGATGGGTGGAGGATGGTCACCGCAGAGGTGTGGCTGGTACTTCAAGAAGTCGGAAGTCCTTACGTTTAAATGGACGCAGCCCAGGGGCACCGGGAACTCCAGGTCCCATCTCAGAACACCCAGCTGGAGTTCCCAGGAGCCTCCAGAGCGGCCCAGGGCCGGCCCCACAGGGAGGAAGCTATGACCTGGGCATCTGGCTCCGCTCCCGGACCCCCGCCTGCACCTTCTCCTCTCCAGGGACTCCTTCCTGCCAAGGCCAGGCCAGGGGTGCCCTCTCTCAGGCCCAGGGTTTTGTGAGTGACTGGTTCAGGTCAAGCATGACTATGACACGAGGCTCAGGAGGAGAGATCCACCCAGGGTCCTAAAGGCAGGATGAGTGCCCAGAGCCGGCCTCCGCGGGCCTGCTGGCAAATGGAGAGGGGAGGCAAACGGAAATGGAAAAGGCAGACGACAGGAAAACACGCCCGGTGAGGGGTACGGCGGCGGTGCAGGGGCTGCGCGCAGGACCCAGTCTGGGGAACAAGCCAGTCCTCGGCGCCCCTCCCCTGCAGGTGCTTTGGGCGTCACCACCGAGGCGTTTCGTCCTCTCCCGTGGCTTCCTTTGCCTTTTCAGATTTTCCTTTCACATTTCACTGGAGAGGAGCAACAAATAATTTTTTTGTAATGGAAATCGGATGAAAAATAAAATAACAGTTAAGCAGTTCATTTAGATGGCTCAGCTGTAAAAGCTGGCGTCCTGCGCGTCCTCGCCGTCCCGCCGCGGCGGGTCCCCGCAGCCCCGGCTCCAGGCTCTGCCCGCCCCGCGACGCGGGACCCCGAGCTGCCGGGAAACTCGCTCTCCTCGGGTGAGCTGGGAGCGGAGGAGGCGAGGCCCCGGCTCAGCGGCGCCGTCTGTCGGGCCAAGCGCGCCGTCCGCCCGCGGAGAAGCGCAGCTCGCCGCGACACCCATTGGACCCTCTCTGTGGCTTCCTCTGTACACATTTCTCATACTCAGTAATGCATTTCTATTGTGGTATGGGTGCTTACATTTATGATTATTATCTTGATGACAACTGTATTGCAATATGACTCATTTTCCTCGCAGTTTGCCCACTCACAGTGTGCAGTCAGTGGTCTTTAGTCAATTCAGGATTGATCAGTCACTCTCACTCGAGAAGGAAATGGCAACCCACTCCAGTGTTCTTGCCTGGAGAATCCCAGGGACGGGGGGAGCCTGGTGGGCTGCCGTCTATGGGGTTGCACAGAGTTGGATACGACTGAAGTGATTTAGCAGTCACTGTCACAGTCAACTTTAAAGCATTCTCATCACTGGAGAAGATGCCCCAGCTCATGAGCAGGCATAGCCCCTTCCCCCCATCCCACCCCCACCCCCAGTCCTCCCAGCCCTAGGCCACCACCAGCCTACTCTTATCTCCTTATTTACCTATTCTGCACATCTCACCTAATTGGACAAAAAGTGTAGCCTTTTGTTTCTTCCAGTTCACGCATATTGTAGCATATGTCAAAACCTCATTTGTCTTCATGGCTGAGTAATATTCCATTGTGTGTCTCTACCACATGTTGTCTGTACAGTCATTCATTGCTGGTCATGTGGGTTTTTGTCTCCACCTCTGACCAATACAAGCAATGCTGCAGTGAACACGTACAGGTTTTCAGGTGGACATGTGTTTTCATCCATCTTGGGTGTATGCCTAGGAGTGGAACTGCTGGGTCGTACGGTGGTGGCTCTGTTGAACCTCTGAAGCCCGACTGGTTCCCAACGCACTTGTGCCGTCTTACATCCCCACCAGCCATGCAGGAGGCTTCCGGTTTATCCACATCCTCACCAGCCCTTGTGGTCATCTGACTTGTTGGTTTTAACCACCCTGAGTGGTGTGAATTGTTGCTTCATTGTGGTTAGATCTGAGTTCCCTGGTGGCAATGATGTCGAGCATCTTTTCACGAGCTAGTGGGCCGTTTGTGTGTTCTCTTTGGAGAAGTATGTAGTGAAATATTTTGCCCATTTAAAAAATTAGGTTAATTTGTCTTTTATTATTGAGTTATAGTAGTTCCCTAAAAGTCAGACACGACTGAGTGACTTCACTTTCACTTTTCACTTTCATGCATTGGAGAAGGAAATGGCAACCCACTCCAGTGTTCTTGCCTGGAGAATCCCAGGGACAGGGGAGCCTGGTGGGCTGCCGTCTACGGGGTTGCACAGAGTCAGACATGGCTGAAGCGACTTAGCAGCAGCCGCAGCAGTAATTCTTTACCTTCTAGACTCAAGTCCTCACCTTTGCTCTGTGGGTGCCTGGAATCAGAGGCCAACAGGAGAAGCAGCCCGAATCTAAGATGTTTCTGAAAAATAAAATCTATTTCAAAATGGTACAGAACCAATCCAGAAGGAAGAGGAGGAAGATAATTAGCTTAGTTTTCAACCTGGAAGCTCTACTCAGTTCTGGACCTGTTTTTTTCCTGCTGTGCCGCTAGCCTGAAATCTTCTGTGGGGGTAGAAGGAAGACCAGAAGGGGCTCACAGGTGGGCCAGGGGGAGGTAATGGGGTCTCAGACAAAGGAAGGAAGAGACCCGGCTGCAAAACCATGGGTCACGGGCTCCCAGGCGGAGACTGCAGCCAGCAGTGTCTACATGTTTGCCAGTCCTGCCATGTTATTTATCAGATCAAATCTTGTAAAGCTTCTTAGACTATTCTGACCCCAGGAGTGGATGGCATGAAGCCCTACAACACTGCACAGGATTTTAGTCAGTCCTTACAAAATACTCTTTCTAGTAAAGTGAAAGGTTACCAAAGATTTCTTTGGTGATTACCCAAAGAAATTTTGCTGCTGTTTCATTTTTAAATTAATATCATTAACTCACACCTTTCTCTCTTATAAACACTGTCCTTGACACTGCCCTTGACACCTGGGATGTAGGAAACTGATTTAACTTTACAGGAAGTGACCCCACCTGTGTGTGCTGTCACTTCACACAACTGGAGTCAGACAACTGTCCGACTCTTTGCGACCCCACGGACTGCAGCCCGCCAGGCTCCTCTGTCCATAGGATTCTCCAGGCAAGAATTGTGGAGTGGGTTGCCATGCCCTCCTCCAGGGGATCTTCCCGATCCCGGGATCAAACCCCCTGGGTGTCTCTTACGTCTTCTGGCTCGGCAGGCAGGTTCTTTACCGCTAGCGCCACCTGCAGGAAGCCCCAGGACCCATAGCAAAGATTGTATTAAAGACAAGTTTGTTAACTTGGTTTCTGTCTTATTAAAATTCTCTAGCATTGCAAAGGAAGTGTTTGTCAAAAGATGTAGCAAAAAATACATCTCCTGTTCTACTCCCTTGTGTTATTTCAGTTCAAAAGACGGAGAGCAGCTGTGTCGGATAACATTAACTTTATTGACGCATTTGAGAGATGGAAAGTCCTACACCTGGTCCTTAATCTAAATGGCCCCCGCTGTCGCCCACTCGCAGGCGGAGTCTCTCCTTGCTTTCCGGCTGCTGCTGGTCGGAGGCATGTTCTCCGCGTCCACCCCGCCCCCTGGGCCGCTGGAGAAAGTCTTCCAGTACATTGACCTCCATCAAGATGAATTTGTGCAGGTAAGAGACCAGACATGCATCAAACACATAGACAGTGCACTTTGGGAAGCTGGGAGAATTTGCTGGGAGATGTGGATTTTTTTTTCTTTTTTCCTGACAACTTGCTGTTCAGTCACTAGGTCGTGTCCGATTCTTTGTGACCCCATGACCTGTATAGCCTGCCAGGCTTCCCTGTCCTCCACTATCTCTGGGAGCTTGCTCAAGTTCATGCCCTTTGAGTCACTGATGCTATCTAACCGTCTCATTCTTTTTCTGACAACTTAATTCCATTTAAAATGCATGTGGCTCCTCATTGAATTAAAATAGTCAATGTGGGTTAGAGTTAGGTAAGAGATCCCTCCTGGCATTCCTCCTAGAAGGGGGCATTCCCAGCACGTCTGGTCTAGGTATGTCCATTCAGGGATGACCAGCAAGCTCCGGTGAGGCCATGTTTACCCCGGACCATCATCAGATGCCCATCCTCCCCTCCCCTTCAGAGGGTCCCTCTCCAAGGTCCTCTCCACCCACAAACTTGCCAGAAATGTCCCCGTTACATCACCAGCTGCTACAGCAGCTGTAAGTCCAGAGTCCTGCCAAGCTCATGGCAAGGCTGTCTGTTTGGTAGCCCGCGTGGACTATGTACTTTAGTGCCTCCTTTACGATTCTCTGCTTCATCCTGACACGTGGCCATCTGCACGTGGTGTGGGCATGTGTGTGACAGGGAGACATGGCCAGCAGGGACTAAGGGGGAGAGGGAGGCCTGGGGAGCAGAAAGTCATGGGGGTTGGGGGGCACTGTTCCCACCGTCCCACCTAGCACACCCCTGTCCTTCTGCTGCCTCTCCTACCCCCGCCCCTCACCCCAGCACACCCCACCCGCCTCCACCACCAGGAATACTCCGAGCTCCCAACACTGTGTCTGGCACGTGATGCATGGTCAGTGTCTGCTCATTGGCCCAACCAGCCCATGTCAGAAATATTATTGTGCAAACAGACTGAACCCCTGTGTTCATACTAAAGCACTAGAATCTCCAGGCTGCTGGCCCTTAGCTGGGCCTTCATGGACTCTTTCCTCGTGGGGGTGTGTTCACTTGATGAAAATGCCTGTTGGGTTTTCACAACTTTACTGGGGTGTTGTCCAGTATAGGCTGGAATTCGTAGTGGGGAGAGAAGAGAGAGGTGAGTCAGTGACCCACAAGGGGCGTTCGTGGGAAGCCAAGTCCTCGAGCAGGTGGCCAGAGGCTCTCAGTTCAGATGCCTGCTGGGTGATGGGGACGGCCCTTCCGTGGGGGCTGAGGCCTGGGGGGCCCAGGTCCGGGCTTTAGAGGTAGGTTCCCCTATCCGTTCTTCCCCTGGGTTCCTGTTCTCACCTCCAGCTGGGTCTCCAGGTCAGAAGAGGGACCCCGGGGTCCTGTGAGGTACGCCCCAGGGGAGCAGACATAATGACCCCCCCCCACGCTAACCACCTGTCACCTTTGCTCCCAGACGCTGAAGGAGTGGGTGGCTGTCGAGAGCGACTCGGTGCAGCCGGTGCCCCGCCTGCGACGAGAGCTGCTCCGGATGGCGGGCCTGGCCGCAGACCGGCTCCGGGGCCTGGGAGCCCGTGTGGCCTCGGTGGATGCAGGCTTTCAGCAGGTGCTGGTGCCCCCTCCTCCCCGCCTCCCGCCTCTGCCAGGCTCCCCTTCCTGGGGGCAGGATGGGGCTTCCCTGGGCTCCTCGGTTCCCCCGCCCGCCCCGTCGTCTCCAGTCTCATTGAGGCTGTGGCACTGACTTCCTGTCCTGCCAGACCGAGGGGGAGATGGGGCAGGTGAAGGGGGCGCGTGAAAGCCCCTCACCTGTGCTGTTCACGTCCTTCACGTGCTTTGTGTTTCTCCCAAGGGCCCTCTCCCTTAAGCGCAAATGCCTCCTTAAAGGACCCGACCTCTCAGAATCAAGGTTCAGTGCTGCCCCTAGCGGGCAGGTCCCTGGAGGAGGGCATGGCGACCCGCTCCTGTGTCCTTGTCTGGAGAATCCCATGGACAGGGGAGCCTGGCGGGCTACAGTCCATGAAGTCACAAAGAGTGGGACACGACTGACACAGAGACACACACACTCACACATGTACTCACACATAGTCACACACACACACACACTCACACACACACACACACACAGTCACACAGTCACACACACACTGTCTCACACACACACTCACACACACTCTCACACACACACTCTCTCTCTCACACACACACACCCACGGGGGCATATGGACCTTTACTTGAACCTCCCAGTGTCCCCTGCTTCAGCGCTGACGTGTGCGCAAAGACTAGTCTCCAGGACTGTGTCCGCCTGCTTGGAGCTGGTGGAGTCCGAGTTCAGACTGAAGAATGTGCTCAGTCACTCAGTCATGTCCGACTCTTTGTGACCCCATGGACTGTAGCCCGCCAGGCTCCTCTGTCCATGGGATTCTCCAGGCATGAATACTGAAGTGGGTTGGCATTTCCTCCTCTGGGGGATCTTCCCAACCCGGGGATCACACCTGTATCTCCTGCATCTGCAAAATTGCAGGCTGATTCTTTTACAGCCAAGCCACTGGGAAAGCTCTCATATAGAAGAGCATGTTCAATTAAGTTTACTCTTTGCCAGTGTGTATCTGAGGAAGGACTTGACTTCTCATGGTTTCATTAGAAGTGTCTTGTGGTACCTCCTTAAGAGTCAGATAAGGATGATGTGGCTCTCCAAGGACCAGGGGGTAAAAACAGACTTCTGGAAGAACTAAATAGTTTTGTTCTTTAAACATTATCCCTTTTCCTTCTGCAGCTGTCTGATGGTCAGACCCTCCCAATACCTCCCATCCTCCTGGCTGAACTGGGCAGTGACCCCAAGAAGCCCACCGTGTGCTTCTACGGCCACTTGGATGTGCAGCCTGCCAGACAGGAGGACGGGTGGCTCACGGACCCATACACGCTGACGGAGGTGGACGGTCAGTGGCAGAGGATCGCTCCCAGAGCTTAAGGGTTTGAGATGCAGCTCTGCCTCAGGTGCCAGGTTTTACCTGTGGTTGTGAGGATGGACAGAATGCAGCACTCACGGTTTGCCAGTTGGTTCAATGAAGCTGATTTTCTTTCATTTGTGAAAGGAACTATGAGCTTTTGTGCCCCTAGGTGAATTAAGTCCCCAGGATGGGAGTTCTTGGGTTTCACATATTTTCTTTTTTAAAAGCATCAAATGTAATTATGCTTTATAAAGACAACAAGAAGAAAGATTAATGGAGACACCTGTGCACCCTTTTTCTTTCCCCTGGTAATTGTAAAATCTCAGAGTAAAACGCTGTGTTACCTGATATTTTGCAACAAATCCTTGGGTCTTTTTCAGTGAATTTGGATAAAAATAGCTAACTACTATTAAGGCCAAAGGGCTCTGTATATTTTCAATTAGCTTACGTTTGTTGACTAGCATACTATTTGTATATAAGAAATAATACTTTGTGAGTTCAGATCAAAACTGCTGCCTAGAAAAAGAGAGAACCCGATTCAAACAATTATCTGCAAATCTACTTTTGTTTTTGATTCACTCAACCTGGCAGAGGCATCTGTGCTTTTCTGAAAATTCTTCCCCCGCTTTTAAAGGAAAACTTTATGGCCGAGGAACAACAGACAACAAAGGACCAGTTTTAGCATGGATCAACGCGGTGAGCGCGTTCAAGGCCCTGGACGAGGTAGGTGCTGGCTGAACTTGGGAGTGAGGATGGTGACGACAGTGACGGTGATGGTGGTGATGATGGAGATGACAGTGATGTGATGATGACAGTGATGATGATGCTGATGGAGATAGTGATGGAGATGATGGTGATGGTGGTGACGACAGTAATGATGATGGAGATGGTGGTGATGGAGATGATGGTGATGTTGATGACGACAGTAATCATGGTGATGGTGGTGATGGTGATGGAGATGATGGTGATGTTGATGACAACAGTAATGATGATGGTGATGGAGATGATGGTGACGGTGGTGATGGTGATGGAGATGATGGTGATGGTGGTGATGACAGTAATGATGATGTTGATGATGGTGATGGTGATGGTGCTGATGAGGATGGAGATGATGGTGATGGTGGTGATAGTGATGGAGATTATGGTGATGTTGATGACGACAGTAATGATGGTGATGGTGATGGAGATGATGGTGATGGTGGTGATGCTGATGGAGATGATGGTGACAGTGGTGATGGTGATAGAGATGATGGTGGTGATGGAGATGATGGTGATGTTGATGGTGCTGATGGTGATGGTGATGGTGCTGATGAGGATGGAGATGATGGTGATGGTGATGGTGGTGATAGTGATGGAAATGATGGTGATGTTGATGACGACAGTAATGATGATGGTGATGGTGATGGAGATGATGGTGATGGTGGTGATGGTGATGGAGATGATGGTGATGTTGATGACGACAGTAATGATGGTGATGGTGAAGGAGATGATGGTGATGGTGGTGATGGTGATGGAGATGATGGTGATGGTGGTGATGGTGATGAAGATGATGGTGATGTTGATGATGACAGTAATGATGGTGATGGTGAAGGAGATGATGGTGATGGTGGTGATGGTGATGGAGATGATGGTGATGTTGATGACGACAGTAATGATGATGGTGATGGTGATGGAGATGATGGTGATGTTGATGATGACAGTAATGATGGTGATGGTGAAGGAGATGATGGTGATGGTGGTGATGGTGATGGAGATGATGGTGATGTTGATGACGACAGTAATGATGATGGTGATGGTGATGGAGATGATGGTGATGTTGATGATGACAGTAATGATGGTGATGGTGAAGGAGATGATGGTGATGGTGGTGATGGTGATGGAGATGATGGTGATGTTGATGACGACAGTAATGATGATGGTGATGGTGATGGAGATGATGATGGAGATGATGGTGATGTTGATGATGACAGTAATGATGGTGATGGTGAAGGAGATGATGGTGATGGTGGTGATGGTGATGGAGATGATGGTGATGTTGATGACGACAGTAATGATGATGGTGATGGTGATGGAGATGATGGTGATGTTGATGATGACAGTAATGATGGTGATGGTGAAGGAGATGATGGTTGGGTGGTGATGGTGATGAAGATGATGATATGGTGGTGATAGTGATGGAGATGATGGTATGGTGGTGATAGTGATGGAGATGATGGTGATGTTGATGACGACAGTAATGATGATAGTGATGGTGATGGAGATGATGATGATGGTGCTGATGGTGATGGTGACAGTGATGGAGATGATGATGATGGCAGTGATGGTGATGGAGATGATGGTGATGGTGCTGATGAGGATGGAGATGATGGTGATGGTGATGACAATGGCTATGGCGATGGTGGGCTGTCCTATCTGGGGGGTACTGGGGTGGGGGGATCCATCTCTGGGCACTGTGTCTACAAGAGAAACACAAGGCAAGTGCAGCCCAGTCATGCCTGAGGCTGAGATCCTTGATGCTGCTTCTCCCAAATCCTGTCCATTGAGCAGGCCCTGGCTTTGCTTCTGTTTTTTGCTGGAAGTGATTTCATCAGATGCCAGAGACTCTCTCTCATGAGAAGAAGCAGAAGAGAAGGTTTAAGTGCTCTCCACTTGACTGCTTTATCTCACTGAGGAAGACAGGCTTAATGAATCAGGACATTTTTCTGGCCGGGCCCTGTTGACCTGTTGTTCATGCACTCCTCTAAATAAGCCCTTGGTTTCTTTCTCTCTCTTCAATTCTCTCTCTACTTTCTTAGTCTCTTTATCTTTACTTCCTTGCTCACCAGTTTCCTCCTCTCTTTTTCTGTTCTTCTTTAAGAAGAGGAAAACAATATAAGTTTCTATGCATGTGTGCTAAGTTACTTCAGTCGTGTCTGACTCTTGGGACTGTACCCCTCCAGGCTCCTCTGTCCATGGGATTCTCCAGGCAAGAATACTGAAGTGGGTTGCTATGCCCTCCTCCAGGGCATCTTCCTGACCCAGGGATTGAACCCAAGTCTTTTATGTCTCCTGCATTGGCAGGAGTGTTCTTTACCACTAGTGCCACCTGGGAAGCACTGCATACATAATATATAATCCTCCATTCACCCTGCCTGTATGAAGGTAAAAAGCTACTTTGGTTTTTAAATTTCAGTTCTGAAACTTACATAATCACAAACAAAACGTATGAAGTCCTCATGGCCCTTAGACAAATCAGTTCATCTCTCCAAGCTTCACTTTCCTCATCTGTGATCTAAGATTGATCATTTCTACCTCCAGGCTTGTTGAGTGTATTAAGTGAAGTTACATGTATAAAGTTTCTCTAGTACCTGCAGATACCAGGCCCTTTATGAGCACTGGCTTCTTGCTTCCTGGTTCCCTCCCATCCCCTTCCCGTCTTGTTCAGCGCACTTACATGTACATAACCTCTCTGGCTCATTTTACCAAGAGGCAGGGCGAATATTAATACCTGCCTCACATAGAGAAGCGGCTGTCACTCGAGAGGTTACATGGCTAGTCCCCGGTCCCGTGGGTGTCAAGGGACAGAGCAGAGAGCCCTGGCTGCTGGTCTCACATCCTTCTCTGACACTTAATAGCTACTGGCTTGTATTTTATTAATCACATTTTGCCAGAAAATTCCAAGGCTTTTCAACTGCTCTTTAGCAATTGTTTTCTAGTTAAATGTTAATAAAGAGCTTTCAAATATTAAAATTTCAGAACTTTAGCTTGACTTCCTGACACCTAGAAATATATTCAGGGAATGCACTGAGCGAATCTTTATCCCCAAATCCCCTTAACCAACTGAGTGACCCAAGGTCACTTACTTTCTCATGCATAATCCCCCACTCATCCTGCCTTTGTTCATCTGGGGCGAGTCAGTCTCACTCATTAGAACTAATTAGTATGTTTGTGCTGCCTCATCTGCATTGAATCACTTTTCTACCCCTACCACCCCCATTTCACCTCGTGTTCCAGGAAAAGTCATTGACCTCTCCTCTCCACGGGCCTCTCAAAGATATGAAGCTATACATTATAAAGATGCAAAAAGATCAAAACCAAATGGGGGAAAGGCACATTGTAAAAATTTTAAAGGCGCCCTAATATTAACTAGAGAAAACCTCAAGTTCCATTTTGCTGTGAGATCAAAGCCTTTGAATAAGTTAAACAGCAGATTGAGCTCATAGCTGAAAAATAACAGATACTTGAAATAAAAATTATCCCGAGGCTTAAACATTAGACAGCCTTTCAAAGGAAAGAGCTCTCATTTATCATGCTCAGAATTATGAGGACAGAAAAGAGACTTGGAATGGAGTAACCTTTCTGGAAAAAGTCCTCTTGGGGAGAGGAAGGGTAGGGCCCCTCTGCAGGGCTGAGCGGAACCCTGTGTTGTGGACATGGCCTTTTTAGAAACGCCCTACCCAGATCCGTGGTCACCAACACGAGTTTCCTGCCTCATTTGCCATTACCTTGGCTCGCTCACAACCTGAGTTAAAACTGCTTCATTGTAAACAGGCTTGTGGGAATGTGTATAACAGTTCAGTGTATTTATGTTACACCCAAACACATCCTGGGTTTTCAAAAGGTGAAGGGCAAGGGGTCCACTCTTTCCTGCAGCATGATTTGCCCCATCGTTAATGCAGGACCTCCCGGTGAACATCAAATTCCTCATCGAAGGGATGGAGGAGTCTGGGTCTCTAGCCCTGGAGGAACTTGTCCGGAAAGAAAAGTCTGGGTTCTTCTCGAGTGTGGACTGCATTGTGATATCGGACAACCTGTGGATTAGCCGGAGGAAGCCGGCGCTCATCTACGGGACGCGGGGGAACAGCTACTTCACCGTGGAGGTACCTGCCGACCGTGGCCGTGAGGGAGGTGGGGGTGTCCACACTGGGATCCTGGTGGGAGGACAGAGCAGACGCTGACCTGGGTGCTTGACCCGGTGTGGGGGGATCATGGGGTCTTGGGATTGGGGGAGTCCATGAAGCCCCCCAGTAGTGAATGCATGTGCTTTGTGCATGTTTCTGGAGTGAAGAGGCAGAGGGGTTTGTGGCCAGGGGGATGCAGGAGAGATGCTGAGGCCAGAAGGAGGGATAAGAGCAGAAGGAGGGATAAGGGGTCCCAGAGGAGCACTACGAACCCAAGTGCTTTGTTAGTATTGCTGCCTGAGGAGGCAGAGGGCTTAAGTAAGTGAAGGATTCATCTGGCAGTGCCATGAGATGGCAGGGCAGGGCAGGGCCAGCCGGGCAGGAAGGCTGAGAGGGAAGGAGCTGAAAACGATAAAAAACAACAACAACAACAAAAACCCAAACTCATTAGAAATTGGGAGCTGGCTGGACACTGTGTGCACAGCAGAAGGCCAAGTCATGTGAAGGGGATGGAGTCACAGGTCCACAGCCCTCCTGGAAATGGCAGCTGTGGAAGGTGTCTGTAGAAGATATTCCCTTCCAGACCTCCTCCAGTTCAGCAGCTGGGAGCACTCTTAAGTTTTGAGTACCAGAGAGACAGAAGCCTTAGGTCTTGTGGGTGGGTCTAAGGTCAGACCTCGAGGGATGAGCGCTGAGCCCGTGGAGCCCGTGAAGGAGCCCTTTGGGTCTCAATCCACGTGCAGAGGAAGGAGGCTCCAGGCTCACATTGGGGTGAGCAGACGGGAAAGCAATTATTAGAAGAGACAAGGAGACCTGTCCTGCAGGCAAGAGAAAACACGCAGAAGGAAGTTTCTTGGAGAATTTCTCTGGAAGGAGGGCTGAGTAAGAGACGGGGTGAAACCAGAGGGAGACAGCTCCGTGAACTTTGCCGTGGGCCGGGGTGCTGGTGGCCTGCGACCCAGCACTGCTGGAGGCGAGGCTGGGGGCCGACACCAGTTTCAGGGGAGCCAGTGGGGCATGAAGCCCCCCGTCGTGAGAGAGAAACACGGCGGGGGTGTCAGCTGACCCACCTGAGTCCTGAGGGCCGCCTGGGCGGGTCTGGCGCCAGGGGAGGGCTGTCGTTGAGCAGCCGTGGAGGGAGCAGCTGCTTTCCCTTTGCCTGTCTTGCAGGTGAAATGCCGGGATCAAGATTTCCACTCGGGGACCTTTGGTGGGATCCTCAACGAACCCATGGCAGATCTGGTCGCTCTTCTTGGTAACGTCCTCTTTCACTTTTTAAACCTCAAGGAATCTGCTAACGTGGTTCTGTTGGACTCGGCCCTCTCCTGCTCAGTTTCAGACCAGCCCTGAATAAGAAGGGTGGAGCAAAGGAAAACCTAGGGCTTCCCTGATGGCTCAGCTGGTAAAGAATCCGCCTGCAACGCAGGAGACCTGGGTTTGATCCCTGGGTTGGGAAGATCCTCTGGAGAAGGGAAAGACTACCCACTTCAGTATTCTGGCCTGAAGAATTTAATGGACTGTGTAGTCCATGGGGTAGCAAAGAGTCGGACATGACTGATCAACTTTCACTTTCGGAGGAAAACCTAAAACTCTTGAGGCTTATTAAGTCCGTGTTATTTATTTCCATGGATTGAAACCCTCTCTCAATCTACCCCCTTTTCATTTACTGGGTGTCACAACACATCTGGCTGTCCCCGGGGACAGCGGTGGACAGACCCTTCTGAAAAGGCATCCAGAGCCGGTGCCCAGTCTGCCCACACCTCTCGGCTTCTGTCCTGCAGGTCCCCAGGACCCCATGTGGCTCAGGGACACCAGTGAGGCTGTTGCAGCGTTGGGGAGCCCTTCCAGGGCCCAAGAGTGGCTCTTGTCTAACACTTGGAATGAATTGTCTGAGGAGACACACCTGCTGACAAAGCAGCAGCCTTCACTGGGAAGGGCCCGGGTGGACAGCGGCAGGGTGAGGGGCCCAGGAGGACTGCTCTGCCATGTGGCTCGCCGTGCTGGGTTTTATGGTGATGGGATTAGTTTCCCGGTGGTCTCTGGCCAATCAGTCTGACTCAAGGTCCTTCCTGGTGGCACAGGCATCACTCAGCCAAGGTGGATGCCAGCGAGGAGGATCCTGGGGGGTTGGTAGGATGAGTGGCATCTCCTTTTGACCTTTCCTGTAATTCTTCTGGTTGGTGGTGGCTTGCTAATTCCGCATTCCTTACCAGCACCTCCTGTCGTAAAACAACTCGTGCAGATGGTTACTATGGTGCCTGGCCAGGGTGGGCGATTTCAGTCGGTGTTTCCCCTAACAAGTCTGCTCGCTGCCCCCCACCCGTCCTCCCTAACTTCTCCGGTGGTGGGCCTGGTGGATGCAGGTGAATGTAATTGTGTATGTGTGTGAATGTGTCTGTGTCCAGGGAGCCAGCTCACCCACCTGACTCACCTGTAGCTCTCACCTACACCTGGACAGCCCAGCAGTCAGGTGGATCGTGGAGCTGAAGGAAGCTACATCTGTAGGGCGGCTTGCACAGTCCTGGCAGGGACTCTGCATGTGCTGTAATAACTTGTTGTCGTTGTTCAGTCGCTCAGTCATGTCCAACTGTTTGTGACCCCATGGGCTGCAGCATGCCAGGCTTCCCAGTCCTTCACTATCTCCCAGAGTTTGCTCAAACTCATGTCCCTTGAGTCAGTAATGCCATCCAACCATCTCATTCTCTGTTGTCCCCTTCTACCTTGACCTTCAATCTTTCCCAGGATCAGGGTCTTTTCAAATGAGTCAGTTTTTCGCATCAGGTAGCAAAAGTATTGGAGCTTCAACTTCAGCATCAGTCCTTCCAGCAAATATTCAGGGTTGATTTCCTTTAGGATTGACTGGTTTGATCTCCTTTCAGTCCAAGGGACTCTCAAGAGTCTTCTCCAACATCACAGTTCAAAAGCATCAATTCAAGTCATAATTTGCTTCTTTTTTTAAAGTGAGGTTCTCAGGTTAGACAAGCTTCAGACTCCACAACATCTGGATCCTTCTTACCTGGATAAAGATTGACTTTGTGCAAATTTCACAACAACCTCCTTTGGGCAAATTGCCAGAAAGCATTCCAGTATTCTTGCCTGGAGAGTCCCATGGACAGAGGAGCCCGGAGGGCTACAAGTCCACGGGGTCACAAAGAGCTGGACAGGACTGAAGCCACCTAGCATGCATGCACCCTCTGGGGGATCCATTAGCAAAGACCCCTCCTTTTCGCATCTTCACACGGCGCTGCCTCCGCCCTGCACGCTTACATCCTGGTGGCCTGGGGCCTCCGCCAGGGAACCACCAGCCCTCCGGCAGCCCTGCTGGGCGGTCGCCCCCGGTCTTCAGTGTCACTTTATTCTACTGCATCCTGCTCCTTCATTACCCAGTGAAACAGTGAGATCCACCTATTGTCTGTGCTGTCTCTTCTGTCTGCATATTTATCTATCACCTATTTTTCAAGGCCTTCTAGTTTTCCTGCAATATAACTCTTGGACAGTATTTTCCATGCTTGATGGCTTCAGACAGAAAACAGCGAGCCATTTTTCTTTAAAGTGTTTAAATTGTTTCCAGAAGAATTCAGATAGCATACAACTTAATATTTTTGTTTTGCAGGGTAGGGGGAGATAAAATAATCTCTGTTTTACCAGACCCATCCTCCACTGCCTCCCGGCACAGAATGCGTGGCATCCCTACATCTTTGGGAGTGC
Organism: Bos indicus x Bos taurus; assembly: GCF_003369695.1. NCBI lineage: Eukaryota > Metazoa > Chordata > Mammalia > Artiodactyla > Bovidae > Bos > Bos indicus x Bos taurus. Next base: position 4,178,604 of record NC_040099.1, on the reverse strand, counting down.
ATTTAGAGTTCCCCTCCACCCGCCCCAGGCACTGTTGCCTCACCGCATCCTGGTAGACTGTGGTTTCACCCAGACACGGAATTCCATTCAGCCCTGCCAGGGCATAGTGTCTACTAGGAAAAGTCCCACCAGAGTCGTGAACAGGATGAAAAGCACATGTTTTCACTTTGTTTTTGAAACAAATCAGATACTCACTCCCCCTAGCCGGCATGGGGAAGGCCACTTCCATCCTGAGAAAACAGATTTACAGGACTGGCCCCCGGGGCATTTCTGCTGGAGGAAGTGGTGAGCTGCTCAGATCGCAGCCTCGGGTCTCAGATGTCGGTTTGAATCACCCCTGCCCCACTCAAGGGTGAGGTCTGGCCACACCAGATAAATGGGCACCGTGACCCGGACCCTGGGCATCCTGGCCTCTGCTGCCCTTGGTGTTTCAGACACACGTGTCCGTTCTCACCACTGACTGCACCACCCCCCTCAGCTGGCCCCACAGGCTGGCCCAGGTGGTCCCACCGCTGGTTCCCTACCTGTGTCTTTCCGGCTGGGTTGCCAGCAGCTCTGTCTGCTGTTCATCTCTGTCCTCAAAGATGAGCCAGGCGGCGGAAGTTTAGGTTCAGTGATGCTGAAGACTCAGTGACTGTGTCACTGGTGGGGCTTTTAAAAGTTTTGTGTTGTTTTCATTGAGGTGACAGAAGTTCAGTTCAGTTCAGTCGCTCAGTTGTGTTCGACTCTTGGTGACCCCATGGACTGCAGCACGCCAGGCTTCCCTGTCCCTCACCAACTCCTGGAGCTTATTCAAACTCATGTCCATTGAGTCGGTGATGTCATCCAACCATCTCATCCTTTGTCGTCCCCTTCTCCTCCCACCTTCAATCTTTCCTAGCATCAGGGTCTTTTCCAATGAGTCAGTTCTTCTCATCAGGTGGCCAAAGCATTGGAGTTTCAGCTTCAGCATCAGTCCTTCCAATGAATATTCAGGACTGATCTCCTTTAGGATGGACTGGTTGGATCTCCTTGCAGTCCAAGGGACCCTCAAGAGTCTTCTCCAACACCACAGTTCAAAAGCATCAATTCTTCGGTGCTCAGGTTCTTTTTTGTCCAACTCTCACACCCATACATGACCGCTGGAAAAACCATAGCTTTTAACTAGATGGACCTTTGTGGGCAAAGTAATGTCTCTGCTTTTTAATATGCTGCCTAGGTTGGTCATAGCTTTTCTTCCAAGGAACAAGGGGTGACAGAGGCGGATTGTAAATCAGTTACAGCCAATCCTAGTCTGTCGGTGCCCAATTTATTTTTGACTTGAATTTTACTAATGAGTTTGCATCATTTATTTGATATATGATACTCCTTATTGGGCCAAATGAGGGGAATTCATAACTCAGGACCCTAGGGGGGCAGATAAGCACACAGCATCTACAAGTACATCCCTGAAGAGCAGTTACGGTTGTATTTGTTTATAATGAATGTATATTATAAAATATGGTCTTTAATTTCTTCTTTATAATGAATATTTGTTCTTTAATGGTACCTGCATTACAGTTTTTACCTTATGAGCTATGGGGCTTTGGTGAAGCAGATTAACAGGCCAGAAATGATCATGTCCATCCTAAGGCTCCTCTCCAGGGCTAGGACCCCGCACACCTGCAACTGCCCCCTGCCTCCACCCCTGTGTGTCTCTCATAGGCAGCCTGGTGGACGCGTCTGGCCGCATCCTGGTCCCTGGGATCTATGGGCATGTGGCTCCTGTTACAGAAGAGGAGAAGAGGGTATACGAGGCCATCGACCTGGACATGGAGGAGTACCGGAACAGCAGCCAGGTTAAGAAGTTCCTGTTTGACACCAAGGTAGGTCACGCCTCGACAGGTAATCTGAAAGAGGAATGCTGAGAACCCATGCTTTCCCAGTGCTTGGTTTGCCGTGCACTGCTGTTCTGCACATCTCAGAGCCGGGAGCATGCGCTCATGAGGGCAGGTTTCCCTTTCAGGGTCCTGTCCCAGGGTCAAGATCAGCCAGCCCTTTTCCTGGGGTCCGTCCGGCATGGGCATTGGGTGGCCTGACTCACAGCCGTGTGTTTCCAATCGGTTTATGAGACTCAACCCCATGCCAGCCTCAGCCAGTGAGTTGAGCCTCCTGTCTATTTAGAGGTTGAGATAGGCTGAGATTATTTCAGTTCCAAGATCCCTAATTGTTCTTTTTTTAAAATTTATTAAAAAAAAGACAAAACTAGAGCTTTAGGGTTTAATCTAAAAATTCTCCATCACTGCCTCAGTGTAGTAAATAAGCCCAGAGCCAAAAGCATTGGCTACTGGCAAATCTGGGCTTCCAAGGTGGTGCTAGTGGTAAAGAACCTGCCTGCCAGCGCAGGAGAGATAAGAGACATAGGTTCTATCCCTGGATTGGGAAGATCCCCTGGAGGAGGGCATGGCAATGCACTCCAGTACTCTTGCCTGGAGAATCCCACAGACAGAGTAGCTGTAGGGTCACAGAGTGGGACACGACTGAGTGACAGCACGCACACACTGGCCAATTTAGTTTTCTTTGTTTTCCCTTCTGCTTCTCCTCCTCCTTTTAAGAAACAAAAACCCGCTCGCCCCTCGCCCCTCCAGTGATGGGTCACTCTGGCTGGTTCCTGGGGAGGAACCTCCAGGGAAGGGAGGGACCCTGAACAGAAGTGGGGAGTTTATTATCATGAAGTGTATCTGTTCGCTCAGACTGGCTCTCTGGGGGCCACCGGCTTAAACGTCTGCAGATTTCTTTGATGGCTTCTGGAAAACAAAATGCATTTAGCACACAAGTGATCACTGGAATGCCTGGGGACAGAAATTTATAATTGAATCCCAGTTTTAACTGCAAACTTCAGAGCTGGCGCGATGAGGGGCTGTGGTCGGCAGAAGCGGCTCGGGCAGGTCTCGGGTCCTTGGGGAACTCCACCTGTACCTTCGTCCAGACCCGTCTCAGTAAGGAGGTGATAATTAGCTTGTCGTGAGCGGTGTCACAGACGTACAGAAACTGGTGACACAAGGATACCACTCAACCGGGTTTTAATGAAACATTTTTCTCTGTAATAAATAATTTTATCTCATAGGAGGAACTTCTAATGCACCTATGGAGGTACCCATCTCTTTCTATCCATGGGATCGAGGGTGCGTTTCATGAGCCTGGAGCCAAAACAGTCATTCCTGGCCGAGTCATAGGAAAATTCTCCATCCGTCTAGTCCCTCACATGGATATGTCTGTGGTGGAGACCCAGGTAACCGCGTGCCTAGTTCTGTGCTTCGTCCGAGTGCCGTGCACCACAGTGTAGGGGGCAGTTCAGTTGTTAGCACTGAAGTATCATTCTTTTTTCCAATAGAAAAGGGACTGGAACAAATGTCAAGAAACTGATAGAAATTTTTGTTTGGTGAAAATCTCTCTGCTCAATTATATGCAATTACATTAGTCAGATAAGCGACCATTTGTAGTTGGAGTGATGGGAAATTTTAAGATTAAATGGTAGACATGAAGGCAAGATTGGTTTTCCATCCAGATGGAGCAGCTAACTGCCTGTGGCTGGATTGAGCCGGAAAAATCTGCAGCCGCGGTCATCAGTTTGTCCGCGTTGTCTGAAATCCACTCTCTGAACGCAGCCATTTTAATGACAACGCTATCTGGCAGAGTTCAGTGTCTGAATTATCCACCAAGTGTCAGTTCGCTCAAGTTTAATGGAAAGTAGACTCTGAATAAATGCGCTCAGCAAACACCTCATCCCATCCCTTTCTGTCCCCATGTCATGTCCCTTTTATTGTTGATTGCATCCACACACTCCCTCCGTCCCCCCTTCCCTCCTCCCTCCTCTCCTCCCTCCCCTCCTCCCTCTTCCCTTCTCCCCGCCTCCCTCTGTTTTTGGACTTCCTGTCCCTCTTTCTACAACATATAGATTCCAGGAGGGCAGGGCCATCCTGCTTTTGCTCACAGCTGTGACCAGCTGGGTGCTGACCCAGCACCCAGAACGGTTCCTGCCACGGGACAGGTGTCCACTGACATCTGCTGAAGCCAAGAGTGGAAGGGTTTTTTTGTTCTGTTTTGTTTTTGCCGTGTCACATGGCATGTGGGATCTCAGTTCCCTGACCAGAGGTTGAACCCAGGCGCTCAGCAGTGAGAGCTTCGAGTCCCAACCCCTGGACCCCTGGGAGTTCCCTGGAAGGACTATTTCAGAGTCTGAAGTTACTCTCGGAGGATTTCCCTAGTAGCAGCTAACAGAGCCGAGGGAAGAGAAGGACACTGATGACAAGGCTTCTTCACAGCTTAGCTCAGAACTGCTCTCACTTCTGGGAAATTTCTAAATGTATCAGCTCAGTTCAGTTCAGTCGCTCAGTCATGTCAGACTCTTTGTGACCCCATGAATTGTAGCGCGCCAGGCCTCCCTGTCCATTACCGACTCCCGGAGTTCACCCACACCCACGTCCATTGAGTCAGTGATGCCATCCATCCATCTCATCCTCTGTCGTTCCCTTCTCCTCCTGCCCCCAATCCCTCCCAGCATCAGAGTCTTCCAATGAGTCAACTCTTCACATGAGGTGGCCAAAGTACTGGAGTTCAGCTTTAGCATTGTTCTTTCCGAAGAACACCCAGGACTGATCTCCTTTAGAATGGACTGGTTGGATCTCCTTGCAGTCCAAGCGACTCTCAAGAGTCTTCTCCAACACCACAGTTCAAAAGCATCAATTCTTTGGCACTCAGCTTTCTTCACAGTCCAACTCTCACATTCATATATGACTACTGGAAAAACCATAGCCTTGACTAGATGGAATTTTGTTGGCAAAGTAATGTGTTCCCCAAATAGTCATGAAGGTACTGATAAGTCCAAAGAGGGCAATCAGTCATCAGATGAAGTTATACTTGCATTATGTTTCATAACTAACAAAATTCCAAATAATCAGATGCTAACAGACATCGTGCTGAGGATAGGTTGGGGCGGGGCTGGACTTGGAGAGTCTAGGGGAGGAAGGGGAGTGAGACCCAGTGTTGCTTTCATTGGATGAAGCCCCCCGCTTACCCCCCAATCCTGGAGAGCCTGCTCACTCCAGGCCGGCCCTCCAGAAGACCTCAGGCAAAGCGCAAAATACTCAAATTTGTTGGGCTGAGGTTTAATTCGTTTCCTGATGAGAGATGACTGTGCATTCATAGTATGAGAGAATTACTTGAAGGTTTCTCTTACACCTGAAAATGTTACCTTTCAGGTGAAGCAGCATCTTGAATACATATTCTCCAAAAGAAACAGCTCCAACCAGATGACTGTTTCCATGGCACTGGGACTGCACCCGTGGATCGCAAATATCAGCGACCATCAGTATCTTGCAGCAAAAAGAGCCATCAAAACAGGTTGGGCTTAAGATATTTTGAGTTGCCAGTTTACCGTGGGGGGTGGTGCCTAGTGGAGCAGTGGATAAGGCAGGTGAGATTAAAGCCTCAGTGTCATCGTCCTTTTTCTATGGGCTGTATTAGCATGCACAATGCTCTGTCTCGTGAGTCTTCCCTATCATCTTTCCCATTTTACAAATAAGGCCCGAAGAGACAAAGTAATTTGCTGAAGGGCACCCAGCTATTAGTGGAAAAGCCAGCATTTAAGCTCACTAGGAGACTTGAATTTTGGGGAAAATGATGGACGTGAAAACCTCCAGTGCTCATGGAAATGATGGGAGTGTGGAAATAGCCGCTCAGTCATGTCTGACTGTTTGGGACCCCATGGACTACAGCCCACCAGGCTCCTCTGTCCATGGGATTTTCCAGGCAAGAATACTGGAGTGGGTTGCCATTTCCTTCTCCAAGAGATCTTCCTGACCCAGGAAATGATGACTAATATTTAAAAACATCCTTTTAAAGGCACAGCTGAAGCTGCATGAAAGTAAAGGAAATCCTCTGGGATTAAACATGAAGCAGCTAAGATTTAGTGGAATGAGCAAGCTGACACCAGGCTGCCCAGGAATTTGCTCTTCCTGGTCACAAGGCGCTTTGGGTATTAATGGTCTTAGGGCATCAGGAAGCAGAAAACTAGACCCTCTACATAAGGCAGGGCGTTCTCCAGGAGCCAGGCTCATCCTGGAGGGATGTGTATGTGTGTAAGCTTGACCCTCCTTGCTTGGGTTTTGGGTGAACACAGGGTCCCCCCATGAGAATGTTTACCCATGGACTCATCTTGGCATGGGTTTGGATCTCTAATTCCCACCATGTATGGTCTTGTTCTTCCAAAGCCCTAGCTGGACTGCCTGGCTGGAGCAAACAGGCCCAAGGCAGGAACATGAGCTTCCACTGAAGCAGCTTCCTGGATATGAGCTCCTTGTACAAAATCACAAAACACATGAGAAGCTCAATTCCAGCCCATCTGTATCTAAAACCAGCAGTCCTTCTCCAGAAATACGGAGTAGCTTTATTTGTAATTTCCTCCGTGGCACCTCTTTTGACTTTCATATTCACAGGATCCTGTGAGTAGTGAGCAGGGGACACGTGTCTGGGCCCTGGCTGCTGGGGGAGAAGGAATAGCCAGCCTTTTTTCAACAGGAATGGGACACTGCCAACAATTACAAAATTCGGGGCTCTCCTAAAGGCAGGGCGGCCTTGGGGGTCTGTCCAAATGTGCGATGGGAAGACGCTGACACTTGTTTATACACAGAGGGGCCTTGGGGCATGCCCCTCATGATGGCGAGATGGAACTTGGGGTCCAGACCTCCTTGGTGCCCTCACTCTCTACCAGGATGGTCAGTCCAGGGACACAGACATTAACCATCACAGGACGAGTCCAAAACTGAGAGCTACATAATCGTCCCCGCTGCCGAGTGAAGAAAAACGGAGGAAGGGTTAGGAAGATAAAGGAACTGCCACTGAAGAGAGGCGTGTGATTGAAATGTCAAGGCCTGACCTACTCTTGCAGGGAAGCTTAGGCAACTTAGGGCCCGTCTATGTTCTGGACCATTCTGCTAACAACGTCCACTGTCTTTATTCACCTTCACACCTTGCTCTGTGGATAAGGAAGTCCTGGGGCAGATTCTTTTCTGTGGTTTTGCTTTGTTTTTCATTTCTGCTCTGTCACCAGCAACTTGTCCTCTAGCCTGGAAGGTCTGAACTCATCTCTTTCTAGACCTTAGGATATCCATTAATACCACTTCCTGGAGTACCTTGCAACACCTACCGTCTTACTTGGGTTTCTTTTACCTTGGGCGTGGCGTATCTCTTCATGGCTGCTCCAGCAAAGCGCAGCCATTGCTCCTTACCTTGGATGAGGGGTATCTCCTCACTGCCGCCCTTCCTGACCTTCAACGTGGGATAGCTCCTCTAGGCCCTCCTGCGCCTGCACAGCCACGGCTCCTTGGACATGGGGTTGGTCCTCCCGGCCACCACCCCTGGCCTCAGGCGTGGGGGCATGGGCTAGCTCCTCCCTGCCGCCGCCCTTGACCTCAGATGCAGGGTAACTTCTCTCGTCGCCGCCCCTGACCTCGGAGGCTGGGTATCTCCTCTCAGCCACTGCCCTTGACCTCGGACGTGGGGTAACTCCTCTTGGCGGCCACCCTTCGGGCATGGGGTCCACCTGGCTTCTGCCCCTGACCTTGGATGTGGGGTGGCTCTTCTCAGCCGTGCTTAGCATGCCGGTTGCAGCCGCCTGTGCTTTAGCGCGCCGGTCACACAGCCTTGTCTAACTCAATGAAACTAAGCCATGCCCGTGGGGCAACCCAAGATGGGCAGGTCATGGTGGAGAGATCTGACAGAATGTGGTCCACTGGAGAAGGGAATGGCAAACCGCTTCAGTATTCTTGCCTTGAGAACCCCATGAACAGTATGAAAAGGCAAAATGATAGGATACTGAAAGAGAAACTCCCCAGGTCAGTAGGTGCCCAATATGCTACTGGAGATCAGTGGAGAAATGATTCCAGAAAGAATGAAGGGATGGAGCCAAAGCAAAAAGAATACCCAGCTGTGGATGTGACTGGTGATAGAAGCAAGGTCCAATGCTGTAAAGAGCAATATTGCATAGGAACCTGGAATGTCAGGTCCATGAATCAAGGCAAATTGGAAGTGGTCAGGCAGGAGATGGCAAGAGTGAATGTTGACATTCTAGGAATCAGCAAACTAAAATGGACTGGAATAGGTGAATTTAACTCAGATGACCATTATATCTACTACTGCGGGCAGGAATCCCTCAAAAGAAATGGAATAGCCATCATGGTCAACCAAAGAGTCCGAAATGCAGTACTTGGATGCAATCTCAAAAACGACAGAATGATCTCTGTTTGTTTCCAAGGCAAACCATTCAATATCACAGTAATCCAAGTCTATGCCCCAACCAGTAATGCTGAAGAAGCTGAAGTTGAACGGTTCTATGAAGACCTACAAGACCTTTTAGAACTAACACCCAAAAAAGATGTCCTTTTCATTATAAGGGACTGGAATACAAAGGTAGGAAGTCAGGAAACACCTTGAGTAACAGGCAAATTTGGCCTTGGAGTACGGAATGAAGCAGGGCAAAGACTAATAGAGTTTTGCCAAGAAAATGCACTGGTCATAGCAAACACCCTCTTCCAACAACACAAGAGAAGACTCTACACATGGACATCACCAGATGGTCAACACCAAAATCAGATTGATTATATTCTTTGCAGCCAAAGATGGAGAAGCTCTATACAGTCAGCAAAAACAAGACCAGGAGCTCTGACTGTGGCTCAGACCATGAACTCCTTATTGCCAAATTCAGACTTAAATTGAAGAAAGTAGGGAAAACCACTAGACCATTCAGGTATGACCTAAATCAAATCCCTTATGATTATACAGTGGAAGTGAGAAATAGATTTAAGGGACTAGATCTGATAGATAGAGTGCCTAATGAACTATGGACTGAGGTTTGTGACATTGTACAGGAGACAGGGATCAAGACCATCCCCATGGAAAAGAAATGCAAAAAAGCAAAATGGCTGTCTGGGGAGGCCTTACAAATAGCTGTGAAAAGAAGAGAAGTGAAAAGCAAAGGAGAAAAGGAAAGATATAAGCATCTGAATGCAGAGTTCCAAAGAATAGCAAGAAGAGATAAGAAAGCCTTCCTCAGTGATTAATGCAAAGAAATAGAGGAAAACAACAGAATGGGAAAGACCAGAGGTCTCTTCAAGAAAATCAGAGATACCAAAGGAACATTTCATGCAAAAATGGGCTCGATAAAGGACAGAAATGGTATGGACCTAACAGAAGCAGAAGATATTAAGAAGAGATGGCAAGAATACACAGAAGAACTGTACAAAAAAGAGCTTCAAGACCCAGATAATCATGATGGTGTGATCATTGACCTAGAGCCAGACATCCTGGAATGTGAAGTCAAGTGGGCCTTAGAAAGCATCACCACGAACAAAGCTAGTGAAGGTGATGGAATTCCAGTTGAGCTATTCCAAATCCTGCAAGATGATGCTGTGAAAGTGCTGCACTCAATATGCCAGCACATTTGGAAAACTCAGCAGTGGCCACAGAACTGGAAAAGGTCCGTTTTCATTCCAATCCCAAAGAAAGGCAATGCCAAAGAATGCTCAAACTACCACACAATTGCACTCATCTCACACGCTAGTAAAGTAATGCTCAAAATTCTCCAAGCCAGGCTTCAGCAATATGTGAACTGTGAACTTCCTGATGTGCAAGCTGGTTTTAGAAAAGGCAGAGGAACCAGAGATCAAATTACCAACATCCACTGGATCATGGAAAAAGCAAGAGAGTTCCAGAAAAACATCTATTTCTGCTTTATTGACCATGCTAAAGCCTTTGACTGTGTGGATCACAATAAACTGTGGAAAATTCTGAAAGAGATGGGAATACCAGACCACCTGATCTGCCTCTTGAGAAATTTGTATGCAGGTCAGGAAGCAACAGTTAGAACTGGACATGGAACAACAGACTGGTTCTAAATAGGAAAAGGAGTACGTCAAGGCTGTATATTGTCACCCTGTTTATATAACTTATATGCAGAGTACATCATGAGAAATGCTGGACTGGAAGAAGCACAAGCTGGAATCAAGATTGCCGGGAGAAATATCAATAACCTCAGATGTGCAGATGACACCACCCTTATGGCAGAAAGTGAAGAGGATCTAAAAAGCCTCCTGATGAAAGTGAAAGAAGAGAGTGAAAAAGTGGGCTTAAAGCTCAACATTCAGAAAAAGAAGATCATGGCATCTGGTCCCATCACTTCATGGGAAATAGATGGGGAAACAGTGCAAACAGTGTCAGACTTTATTTTTCTGGGCTCCAAAATCACTGCAGATGGTGACTGCAGCCATGAAATTAAAAGACGCTTACCTCTTGGAAGGAAAGTTATGACCAACCTAGATAGCATATTCAAAAGCAGAGACATTACTTTGCCAACAAAGGTCTGTCTAGTCAAGGCTGTGGTTTTTCCTGTGGTCATGTATGGATGTGAGAATTGGACTGTGAAGAAGGCTGAGCGCCGAAGAATTGATGCTTTTGAACTGTGGTGTTGGAGAAGACTCTTGAGAGTCCCTTGGACTGCAAGGAGATCCAACCAGTCCATTCTGAAGGAGATCAGCCCTGGGATTTCTTTGGAAGGAATGATGCTGAAGCTGAAACTCCAGTACTTTGGCCACCTCATGCAAAGAGTTGACTTATTGGAAAAGACCCTGATGCTGGGAGGGATTGGGGGCAAGAGGAGAAGGGGACGACAGAGGATGAGATGGCTGGATGGCATCACTGACTCGATGGACGTGAGTCTGAGTGAACTCCGGGAGTTGGTGATGGACAGGGAGGCCTGGCGTGCTGCGATTCATGGGGTTGCAAAGAGTCGGACACGACTGAGGGACTGATCTGATCTGATCTGATCTGGAGTACCTTGAAAGTTGAGTACACAAACACTGAGATATTCAGGTAATAGTTAAGTACAGCTATTTATTTATATGTTGATTACAAATAAAAATAAAAACAAAAGAAGTCCCACTTTCCCAATAGTTAATTCATGTAGCAACAATAAAAGTGGGTACACAATCTCATGGTACTCCTGCTAAAAATACATGACTTTTTCCGATCATGAGAAAGCATCAGACAAAGTTAATCAGGAGGACATTTTATACAGCAACCGATCAGCACTGTACAAGAGGGTCCGGTTCAGAGAGGAACAAATCTGTCACAAGCCAGAGGGGACTCAAAAGTGATGACAAAATGCATTGTGGGAGTCTGGGCTCAACCTGGAACAAAAAAAGGGGAAACGTGGTATAATTCCCTTCCGGCCTGAGTCTAGCTATTAATAACAATGTTACCCCAATGTTAATTTCCTATTGTTGATAAATACACAGTGGTTGTATGTTAATGTTAGGAAAAGTAAAGGATATATGGGAACTAGGTACTAATTTTTGCAACTTCTCTGTAAGTATAAAATTAGTTCAAAATAAAAACCATTTAAAATACATTAAAATTTTTTTCAACACTTATTTATTTTGGGCTGTGCTGGGTGTTTGTTGCTGCTAGGACTACCCTCTAGTTGCGGTGGGAGGGCTGTGCACTGTGGCAGCTTCTCCCATGGTGGAGAATGAGCTCCAGGTGAGCGGGGTCTAAAGCAGAGGCTCGGTAGTTGTGGTCTCCGGGCCTAGTTGCTCTGTGGCACGTGGGATCTTCCTGTACCAGGCACTGAACGTGTGTTTCCTGCATTGGCAGGCGGATTGTCTTTACCACTGAGCCCCCGGGGAAGCCCCTAAAATATATATATATTTTAAGTACATAACTGTAAGGAAGACAACTGTGGTTTTCTTCTTGACTCTTTTGATGATTTTAGAATGTACATTATGTGGAATCAAGAAGCTTTTTATCCCAAATATCAAATTTTTAATGATTTTTTTTTTTTTTTTAAGGAAAGACAAAGTAAGCAGTACATTCGAGAAGATTACTTGGGGTGGTCTCGCCATTGTTTTATTCAATGCCTGCCTGTCCTGCATTTCAGTGTTTGGGACAGAGCCAGATATGATCCGGGATGGGTCAACCATACCCATCGCCAAGATCCTTCAGGACACCACCCAGAAGAGTGTGATAATGCTGCCGCTGGGCGCTGTGGATGACGGAGAGCACTCTCAGAATGAGAAGATCAACAGGTGAGTGGACCCCGTGGGTGCTGGTGGCTCCCTGCACAAGCCGGGGGTCTCCACACTGCTGACCCCAGACAGGCTGCATCCTCTGGTTCAAATGTGCATCATCAAGGCTTCCTGTTTAAATTATAGACCCCTTTTCCTCTGTCATTTGAGCAGGAGTAACAGTGTCTCTTATTTCTTTTGTTAGGTGGAACTACATAGAGGGATCCAAATTATTTGCTGCCTTTTTCCTAGAGATGGCAAAGCTGCATTCATCATGGTAGGAACCTTCCAGTGTCGGTCTTAATTGCTAAGAGATTCCCCTCTCACATGACCCTGGGCAAGAACAGAATCTACATATCCAGAGAGTTTTGCTCTTGAAAATAATGTTTCCCCTCCCGTTTTAGAGTGTCCCTGGACTTTTGGACCAGTAATAAAGTATCTCTGAGGCACAGACGGTGGACATGGTTTAATGTCGCTGCTGCACGCCTTTCTGAAGTCACAGCCACCTTGGACAAGTTGCTTTCCCACGCCCTGCTGCAGCCCTCTCTGGCTTGGGCTTGCGGTGCCCTTCAGGGCGAAGACAAGCCTCTGACTACGTTCTCTGCTTGCAGTTCCATTGGTGTAGTCCCGGTTTGTGTTCCGGGCCGCTAAGTGCTCAAGAGACACAATCATTCCACCCACCGACTGTCCATCCTATGTCACCCTTGCTCTTACCATACGTCTTTCTCTTGTTGATAAATGTGTTGGTCTCCTGCATTGACTACTATGATTCTCCTGTGGGTTCCCCGTGAGAGGAGTTACTAAAACGTGTTCATGTGCTAAGCTGCTTCAGTTGTGTCCAACTCCTTGCTACCCCATGGACTGTAGCCCACCAGGCTCCTCATCCATGTGATTTTCCCAGGCAAGAATACTGGTGAAAGTGAGTTACTCAGTCATGTCTGACTCTTTTTGACCCCATGGACTGTATAGTCCACAGAATTCTCCAGGTCAGGATACTGGAGTGGGTAGCCGTTCCCTCTCCAGGGGATCTTCCCAACCCAGCGCTCGAATCCAGGTCTCCCAAATTGCAGGCAGATTCTTTACCAGCTGAGCCACCAGGGAAGCCAAAAAATAAGAGAGTCTCAGGTGGGTTGTAAATAACACACCACGCTACCTTCCCCTAGAGCAGGGAGAGGTGACCTAAGAATACTGGAGTGATTGCCATTTCCTCCTCCAGGGGATCTTCCAGACCCAGGAATCAAACCCACGTATCTTATGCCTCCTACACTGGCAGGAGGTTCTTTACCATAGCGCCATCTGGGAAGCTCAACTACAGCATGGTACCACCTTAACCTCGTTCCCCTTTTCCTTCTTCAAAACTGCTGAGATGGAAATGATCAGTGGGATCATGCCCCCTGGGATTCCTTGGGTGAAGACGAGTGTGTTTGAAATTCTGAGCCTCTTTACCTGATGCCAGCTTGCTGCCCCTCTTGCATCCCGATCTTCCTTCCTGCCCCTCCAATAAAGGCCTGCCTTCTCTTCAGCATCTGTGCACATGTGAATTTGCCACCGCAGAATTCATCCTGATAGGATTTTTCTCACCCAGCTGGAACTTTACTCAATGACTACATCTAAATTGCTCAAAGCTCTTAATAGCATCAGTTTTAGATAGAGAACTAATCAACCCTGACATCAGTAACACAGTCTAAATTTAAATCCATCAGCCAATGCATTAATCATTAATCATTTCAGTTAACCATCTTGTTTGGCTTGATTGGATTTGATGGTGTAAACAAACAAAAAAATTGCAATTTTTCTACAGTCAAGCATATGTAAACAAGCCGATTTAATCTTTATAAATTCATTATTTAAATCACATTGAGAAGGATTTAAGGGTTTATTAAAAAATGTTTCTCTTATAATTCTAAATAAAAAATAAGCATAACACATCTCACTGCTTCATGGGTTCTTGAAATGTCAGTTTTAAAACTTCTGCCCCTCATTTTGGAGAAGGCAATGGCACCCCACTCCAGTACTCCTGCCTGGAAAATCCCATGGATGGAGGAGCCTGGTAGGCTGCAGTCCATGGGGTCGCTATGAGTCGGATACAACTGAGCGACTTCACTTTCACTTTTCACTTTCATGCATTGGAGAAGGAAATGGCAACCCACTCCAGTACTCTTGCCTGGAGAATCCCAGGGATGGGGGAGCCTGGTGGGCTGCCATCTATGGGGTTGCACAGAGTCGGACATGACTGAAGTGCCTTAGCAGCAGTAGCAGCTGCTCATGTAACATGGCTGGACCCAAGGGCCAGTAATTCAGCCTGTCCTGACCCGCATCACAGATGTGGGACCCAGGTGAGGCGCTGGGCGGGAGCACTCTTCCTCTGATGCTACTGCTGCTGCTTGAGGACATTTAAATGCTAATTGTTGGGACTTCCTGTGGGTCCAGTGGGTAGGACGCCCACTCCCAACGCAGGGGACCTGGGTTTGACCCCTGGTCAGGGAACTAGATCTCACATGCCATGATGAAGGCCCAGCACAGCCAAATAAAGACAAATAAATTAAAAAAAATTATTGCTAGCTGTTAAGGACTGGCAGGTGTTTGATATTCTTTCCTATTAAGCTTGGTTTATGCTCACCAGTTTACACTGTGTCTTCTAACACCTTGGATTTTGTGGGACCTACCTGGTGTATTTCACAGAGTTCCCAACAACTAAATATACAAGAAGTTTATGATGGCAATTTGTGTTTTGTAAAAATATTTAAAAATGTATCACAGCTACACTGGGTCTCCGCTGCTGTGCATGGGCCTGCTGTCTCTGAGGTACTCATCTCTGTACTTCACGGGTCCAGCGCAGTGCACTGCATACAGTAGGTGCTCAGTATTGCTTGCTGACATCGTCTTCTGGTTCTGCAGCTGCATTTTTGGGTTGTCCCTGGCCTGGACTTCTATTTTCATGCTCTCTGCCTCATGTTGTTCCTAGGTGAAACTGACTCTGGGGCAGCTAGTACTGGGGAAAGCACACGAAACAAGTCACGCTGGGGTGTTGCTGCTGTCAGCTCCTGTGTCTCCCGGGCTGCACTGGAGTCAGTGCATGGGGCCACACACCAGCTGCCCATGAGCCCCTCACGGCTCCCGTCACCGTGTTCCATGTGGCCTCGTTCTAAGCACTTCTGAATCGGATGGTCAGCGTCTCAGAGTCAGCAGACCTCACTCGAATGATGTCTCTTGAGCAATCAGAAGGTTGGGTAATGCTGCCCTGCGTTTCCTGCAGGGTTGACGGCCCACTGAGCTGAGGAAGAAGGTTGTGCTAAGCACAGAATGCTCAACAGAACATGTGCTCCACGATTCCCAAAAGTGGAGTAAGAAGGAAGCTCAGATAACGCAACTGTGCTTGGCTTCTCTCTTCTACTGACAGCTACTCTCACTTAAAAAACAAGCCCCCAAGCAAATTCCATTTTATGACAGGTCCAAGTGATTTTTAAATACTATTTTAAATATTTAGTGTTATATCTAGTGAATGCCACCTGGCCATTAATTTTCAAATTTTGTTTCAAGTTTGGATATTAACTGAAAATGTAATAGCTAGAGTTAAATAATGATTTGAGGTCTTGACTCTGTTAAGATGGAATATGCCGGGGTCCAGCCCCGGTGGATCTAGGGAATTCGAAGCGGGATGGTGTCGGCGAGGATCAGGAAACAATTGCTTAATTAAATATTAATTAGAGATATAAAGAGTAATAGAATAAGGATAGCTCAGCAGGAAAACTCAGTGGAGAAGCGGCTGAATAATTCAGCCAGAAGGTGAAAGAACTACATGGGGAGACCAAGCTTCGGTGAACAATGCCCACACTTTTTTTTTTCCAAAGTAGTATTTATATCTTAAGTTATGCATAGAGGATAATGGGGGAAGGGGTAGAGTCAGCAGTAAGCCAGGTTTTCTTCCTGCAAACTTGTCATATGCAAAAGTTTAGGTGATTTACATCATCTTCTGGCCCGGAGGCCTGTTAACATTTTAAGATCCTTTCTTCAGAAAACTTATTTTTCTCTAAAGGTGATTATTCTAAAGTCAGGCGCCACCCTAAAGCATTAGATTAAGTTGCATTCCTATAGGGCAAAGGTGTGTTGGGCTATAACAAGAAAAAGAATTAACTCAAGGGTCCAAGGTTACAAACATTAAAGCTACTACTTACATTCCTATGCACCAATTATATTAACCAATACACTGCCAGGGACACAGTAGGTAAGGGATATGGAAACTTAGCAGCAAACATTGGCCCAACAAGTGAAAAACCCTTCACCAATACAATTTCTAATCAATCTTTTAACTGCTCAAGGGAATCTGTATTTAGACAGTTTAGAACATCTCATGCCTCTCACAGTTGGGAGGCTCTGAACAATCACATGTGGCCGGAAAAACCTATTCAGGCAGGCTAGAGGACTTCCAAAGGAGTTTGTAGGTTGAAACACCCTTGGCACACCCAGGAACTTTATTAACTGGAGCTGTAAGTTAACTCTTTTTCAGAGAGAGGTGGTGGGGGACAGCCCCCCGTAAAGTCAGAGGTGTAGGTGAGAGCACAAAGCAGTAAAGTAGGCAGACTCTGGTTTTGAGGGTAGGTGCTCGAGAATTTCCAGGGGGACTCCTGAGGGACTCGATCCCGCCTTTGCATATGCAGCTTCCTTCCTCAAGACCTTTGCCACGGGCGGAGTTCCTGGAATACTTGTTTCTGTGATAATGTACTCTATGGTTAAATCTAGCATAATCGTTTACCTGTTCATAATACCACTGCCATTCATGACAAGCACTGAAACCTAAGTCCTAATACTTGTGCGTATATTCCTGTTCTTCCACTGACCAACCCTGTAATATCTGCACCTTAGACGTAGGCCACTTAAGAAAGATAACCTCCCTCTTAATGGATTGAATCAGTTTTCCTTTTTACGAAGCAAGCCTGGGGAGGCAGAGGGCTGTGTTGGGTATATTCTCTTCTTTGTGGGGTGGTCCAAGGGCTCAATCAATCAGTGAAGTACAGACAGAAATACAGATTTTCTGAAGCAAAGTAATGTAGTCTTGTTCTTTCCAGCGTCATGTGGAGAACGGATGGTAGGTGTAATGACTATAATTTCTTAACAGTTATGATAAGTAAATAAATGCTTGAGCTTTTTTCAATTAGGTAAACTGAACAAGGAAAAAAATTGTCATTATGTGGAAAAGTTTTACTTAAAAACATTCTAGTGTAATTTCTTATTGAGAATGAAGATGTCAGAGAAATTATGCCTTTGACTGTAACAGAAAATATGAAGTTTTACATCATCTCACCATCCACACTGAACTTCACCAAAACACATTCAAGGAGAACTTAACTTTAAAATTCTAGTGTGGTTAAGTGTTGACAGCACACTTGCACTGTTATTGTATGCCATGTGAATGTAATGGCAGAAGGTATTAACTTAAAGGAAATAAGAACTTTAAATGACACTGTTAAAAGTAAATTAGTCATCAAGAATGGTTAATCACCAAAAATGACCAATGCTTCTTTTTGGTTGCATTTCTATTTACTTCTCTGGCTGTATCGGGTCCTAGCGGCCACAGGGGATCTTCTGAGCAGTGTCCGGATTCGCTAGCTGCGGCACGCGGGCTCTCTAGTCGTGGGTGCGCGTGTCAGCTTAGTTGCTCTGCAGCATGTGGAATCCTAGCTCACAGACCCGGGATGAAACCCACAAACGCTTAACCACTGGACCACCAGGGAAGTCACCAATGCTTCCTTTCAAACTTAAATAAATAATTACAACTTGATAAAGGCAGTTATCTAAATTTTATTTAAAACCACACCTGAGGAGCCAGAAGGCCAACCCCAGGGTTATGACATCAGTGCAGGGTGAGCGGAGGAGTTTCAGCCCCACGTTCCACACAGTCTGCCTGAGTCTCTGGGTGACCTTTGGACTGTGTATGCGTGAGGCAGGCTAAATCCTGCCGGCTAAGGTCGAGGGAAGTGAATGTGATTTCACTGCTATCATGACAGACAGAGTGTGAGTACAGCCAAAATAACTGCTGGTTAAAACAGTAACAACAACCTCTGCAGAAGACCATGTGAATTCAGAGGCTCCACATTACTCAAATATCTAGGATACAACCAAAATTACTGGACACTTAAAGGAAAACATGACTCATAATCAAGAGAAAAGAGCAAATTAATGGTTAATCTGAAGATGATTTCAGTGTTGGGAGTAAGATGAAATATCAAAGCAGCTAGTGGAAAATATGTCTTTAATAAGTCAACAAATAAGAAATCTCAGTAGAGAAATAGACATTTTTATTTTTAGAAGTAGAATAGACAGAACTAGAAATTTCAGAACTAGAAGATACAATATCTGAATTAAGGAAACAAAATCACTAGCTGTTTCTAACAGATGACAGGAGATGACAGAAGAATCAGTGAATAGAGGACAGACTGATGAAAATGATCCAAGCTCAAGTTCTCAGTGGGGAAAAAAAAGGATGAAGACAAGAGGACCGAGTCTCAGTGAGTCACGCATAATATCAACAGGTGTCATGTATGTCTGGGGCTTCCCTGGTGGCTCAGATGGTAAAGAATCTGCCTGCAATGCAGGAGACCCCAGTTCAATCCTGGAAAGGGTTGACCCTTTAACTGGAATTCAAGAGAAAGAGAATGGGAAAAAGTACTTCGAGAAATGATTGTTTCATATTTTCCAAACTTGCTGAAATACATAAATTTACAAGCTCAGAAAACTCCAAACAGGATAACTATGAAGAAAACCATATCAAGGCACAGCATAATCAAGACTGCTGAAAGCCAAAAATACAGAGAAAATTTTGAAAGTAGCCTGAGAAAAATGACAAATTACATATAGGGAAATATAAAAGGGAGAAAAGATCTGAATGACCTCTGCCCATCAGGAAAAAATGGAGGCCAGGAGCCATGGAAGGACATCCCCTTTAACAAACATCTCTTAAAGAAGCTCCAAAGGGGCTTTATTACATATGCATTGTTGTTTGGTCGCTAAGTGGTGTCCAACTCTTTCGTGACCCCATGGCCTGCAACCAGTTAGGTTCCTCTGTCTAAGGAATTTCCCAGGCAAGCGTAATGGAGTGGGTTGCCATTTCCTTCTCCAGGCTATCTTCCTGACCCCTTGGCAGGCAGATTCACTGAGCAAAGAAAGTCCTTACTATATATATATATATATATATATATATATGTACATACATACACACACACAAAAGGACATATATATATATATTATATATAAAATTTCTTAACAAGACACAGAAAAGCAATCAATTTTTCCCTATATTCTTAGATTCTCTAGCACACTGCATGACATAGGTAGGTGCTTTATAAACTAAGGCTATCACTGTTATTCTGGAGGACGGCATGGCAATCCACTTCAGTATTCTTGCCTGGAGAATCCCATGGACAGAGGAGCCTGGAGGGTTACAGGCCATGGGGTCGCAGAGTTGGACATGACTGAAGCAACTTAGCATGCATAGCATCACTATTATTAGTATCATCTAACGGAACAAAGTCTGTTTTACTGACAGCAACAGTATTACTGTGGCTTGGAAATTTGAGAACATCTCCATTTACATTTAACAGAATTTAAAAGGGAACTTTACCCTAAATGACTCATTTTATACATGAGGAAAATGAAGTCAACTTGACTTCCTGAAGGTCACTATACGATGTAAAGGTCCTGCCTGTCTCAGTAAAATAACGGATGATGGGGAACTGAAAAATAAACTCAGGTTTGATTACACTGCTCCAAGAAGGAAGACGAATGTCAAATTCCCAAGGTAAGAAAAGAAAGGTAGCAAGATAAATTAGAACTCAAAATCAACAGAACGTCTATTCCACATGGAAAACAGTGCTAGCTACTGTAACTGTTGAGAAATTCATCACCTTGTCATCCAAAAGATGGATGGTGGACTGGAAAAGGCTGACTGTAGAGTTTACAGGCGAGGTCCACCTTTCCTAGCTGTGTGATCTTGGGAATAGTTGACTCTTCTAAACTGCAATTTCCTGTTATGGGTGACAGACATATGAGGCTTCACGTAGATTACAAAAACAATTTGACCAGATAATATCTATGAAAAATATAAGACAGAATTTAAAAACGATTATCAACTGAATGTTCTAATTCAGAATCACTGATCTGGAGCTGGCCTTCAGAGTTGATTGAGAAGTTAAGAAGTTAAAATGTTAGTCCCTCAGTTGTGTCTCCCTCTTTGGGCTGTAGCCTGCCAGGCTCCTCTGTCCATGGGCTTCTCCAGGCAAGAATACTGGAGTGGGCTGCCATTCCCTTCTCCAGGGGATCTTCCCCACCCAGGGATCGAACCTGGATCTCCCATTCTGCAAGCAGATTCTTTACCATCTGATCCACCAGGTTGAGAAAGCCTATCATTGTAATACTATCTTGGAAAAACTCCACTTACTTAAAAATTATACAAAGCTGATTATTTAGGAAATTCCCCTCCCTATATCTTTGAGATAAAGTCAAAACTCCTTAGCAAGCTCTATCTTTACATTGATCCCAAGCGGGGCGGCACAGCGGCCCGCTCCTCTGCGGACTTTTCAAGCTGCGGTCCTCCTCTCTCCAGACGGACTTCTGAGTCTCCTGAGAAAAGGCTGTAAGCTTCAGGTCGCCCGAAGTCCCTAGGAAAGGGGCAGGAGGGGGCGGTGGGTACTAGGCTCCGTCGTGCCTGTCTTCCTAACCCTTCTTGCGCTGTGCCCTTCACGTTTGTAAAAACGGTTCGGCGGGGACGTCTTCAACGCCCGAGGTGTCTTCGGTTTCTCTTGCCAAACCGGCCAACAACCACCTTTGGCATCTCTGCCTCCCTGTTAGTATCGGAATTCGGCCCGTGGCTCCGAGGATCCCTTTTTTTGAGGCGCTCGTCAGGTCTTCCTGAGTCCCTAGAGCCGCGCACGCGCCCGGCGCGGCAGAGACCCTGTCCCAGCACGACCAGCGCCAGGCTCCGCTTGGGCCCAGGGCGGCAGCCTCCCCCGGGATCCAAGAAGGCGGGCGAGCAGGGGTGGACTGGTGGGCACGGGGTCGGGGGGACGGCGGACCGTCCGGCAGGAATCCGCTTGGGGAGCCCCGCAAACCCCGCCTTGCCCTCCGGGTCGGACGCTGCTAATCGTCCACCCTGATTGACCCGTGTCTTCCCTGGTTTGTAGCCGACCTCTCCGATTTTTCTGTTTTCCTCACTTGGGGAAGGGGCGGGACTTCCTGTTCCATAGCCCAGTGACTACCGGCAGGAGGCACCAGACTGAACACTGGAGATATACAGGCCCGCCGGCCCGTCGGGACAGGGAGGGAGAACTCGATGTGGCCTTCACTAGCCCCGGTTCCAAGATCCGGGGTTCTGGCCAAGAGGCCCGGCGCCCCGTCCCCGAACTAGTAGTCCTGGTAGCCGCCGGAAGTGGGGAGCGCCGAAGCCGGAAGTCCCGCCCCTTCCTCCCAGAGGGAAGACGGTGAGCCGGAGGAGTCAGTCAGAGGGGCGAGCGGGAGCGGCCCCGCCGGCAAACAGGTGAGCTACCCCCCGGCCGGGGCGGGGGGCGTGGGGGCGGGGGCCGTCCGGCGTCAGCGCGGGGCCCGGGGGCGGGGGCCCGCGGGCCGGGGCGCGGGCCGATGGGCGCCGGACGCCCCGCCGCGGCCCTTCGCTCTGCCTCCGCCCCCCTCCCCCCGCCTCCGCCCCTCCCGGCTCGCCGGTCCCTCCCGGCGCCGCCCCGACGCCCCCGACACACGCCCGCCACCCGCGCCCGGCTCTCCCCGCGGGGCTGGCTGTCAGCGCCGAGGCCGCGATCGCGCGCCCCCCGCCCGCGATCGGCGCTTCCCCCTCGCCGGGCTGCTCAGCAGGGAAGCGCAGCGCGCCCGGGCGCCGCGTGCCGGCCGCCTCCGGCCGCGCGCTCCCGGCCTCTCCGAGCCGCGCTGCCGCCGTTACGGACGCCGGGCGGGCGGAGCGCCGGAGGCCTCGGGGCCCGGCCGCTCAGGTTCAAGCCGCCCGGCCCGGGACACAGACCGCTCGGGCTGCCGGCCGCCGCGGGTCCCGCCCGGTGCAGCCGGCGGGCGCGTCCTCCGTGCTCTCGGGCCGCTAGCCGGGGACCCAGCCGGGCGCCGCGGGCCGCAGCAGCGTCTGACCCCTGTCGGCTGCGCCGCGGTGTGACGGCCCGGGTTGTTTTCCAGGGGAACTCTGCAACAGGAAGCCTGGGCGGGGTGGGCACCCACGCGCACACGTGCAGGACTCCTTCATAGAGGATCGTAGCCCTGGCGCCGATCGAGGGAGAACTTTACAGTTTGAGCCCCTGGAACTGGTCACCGCCTGCACCTGCCCTGCGGTGAAGTGTTTGTTAGTCCAGTGGGAAGACCGGACATATATTGATCAGAGCATCCTTAGGAGCTCGTTTGACAGATACTCTGTATGCTTCATTTAGCACAGCAGTCTTGTAGAGTAGGAATTATTCCCTTTTCACCAACGGAGACCCAGAGTAAATAACTTGGCCAAAGTTAACACCGGGGATTCCAATCTCAAATGTTTGTTACTCATTCTTTTTCAAGCTTGTGTTCAAGTCCTCAGTCACTAACTCGTGCCCGAGTCTGTGCGACCCCATGAACTGTAGCCCTCCAGGCTCCTCTCTGTCTATGGGATTCTCCAGGCAAGAATACTTCTCTCCTTCAGGGGATCTTCCCTACCCAGGGTTGGAACCCTGGCCCCCTGCCTGCACTGGCGGGCGTATTTTTTTACTACGGAGCCACCAGGGAAGCCTCCTTTTCAAGTTTGCTCCGTGTGAAATGACGGCTGCCTAGTGTCGTCGGTGGTGAACACTAGGGCAGGGCATTCCAGTAGCTCGTGTCTTCTGATGTGGCATGTGAGACAGTTGTGATGATTGCGGACAGCGCAGTTGCTACTGGTACCCACCCCCCCCCCACCCCCCTTTAAAAAAATTATTTTCGAATAATTTCAAATTTGCACAAAAACTGCAAGATTGGACAGAGTTCCATTGTTGTTCAGCAAAACACAGCCTCTGACTTGACTTAAACACTTCCTGCTTCCTGTCAGACACTCTTCTAGGTGAAGGAGAGATGAACGTGTTGCCCGAGATGATTTCAGGGCCGGTCGTGGAGACAGATACACAGACAGATACAGTGCCTGCTGCTCAGTGCTGAAGTGGAGCGCGGGCCCACAGCGGGAGTGGTCACTGCGGGGGAAGAGCGCTGAGAGCCTGCAGGGTGCAGCCTTGAGTGAGATCTCCAGGGTTAATGGGGGTTCCCTTGATTGATGGGACGTTTTCCCCAGCATTCATTCTAATTAGGTTTTATTAGAGGAGAGCTCTCCAGCCGTTATAAAACAGACTCTTCTAATCTGATTCTCCTCCCTCCCTCTCTCACAGCCCCTCAAAGAAGAGATCTGTTTTTCAGGTATCACAGGGTGTGAGAAGAATCCCGGTTTATAAATCCATGAATAGGAGGATAAATTAAAGCCCTGTCATAATGGAAATACCTAAGACCAATACTTTTTATTATTTTTTTTATATTGAGTTTCTCAAGAATGTTTATTACACGAATATTTTAAGAAATGAGAGTGGCACTTAGCTTGAAATGAAGGGGTATGTTTTAAATATAAATCTTAAAAGGTATCATAATTTACTGTGTGTGTTAGTCACAGTCGTGTCCAACTCTTGTGACCCCATGGACTGTAGTCTGCCAGGCCCCTGTATCCATGGGATTCTCCAGGCAAGAATTCTGGAGTGAGTTGCCATTTCCTTCTTCAGGGGATCTTCCTGACCCAGGGATTGAACCCAGATCTCTGCCTGCACTTCAGGCAGATTCTTTACCATCTGAGCTACCTGGGAAGCCCAATGTAATTTATCAGTCGATCAGTTTTTGGTGGTAGTATGATATGATATATAAATAATATATAATTTATCATTTTAACCATTTAAGTGTACAGTTCAGTGACATTAAGTATGTTTACACTGTGTAGCCATCGTTACCATTTGCCTCCAGAACATTCTTATCTTCTCAAACTGAAACTTAAAGTGTACTTTTTAAAAATGAAATGCAGTACAAAAGATTCTTCCAATCAACAGTTTTTCATTTTCCTAAATAATTTCACTCTTCCAGGAAAGAATTATTGCATAATGTCTCACTTGTACAACATTTGCTTAGACCTTTGGTAATTACAACCCTCCTTGAGTTGTTATACTGTTTAGTGGAATAGCAAGAGATAATAACAGGCATTATGATTTTGGTTTTGAGTTTCATAGAGTTTATTGAAACAAAAAACATATATATTGGTAACATAAAGTCACAATAATTTTAAATACACAAAAGGAGAAATACTATTCTTGGCCTCTGAAGGAATAGTGGGGTTATCATACCAAGGTCCGGGGTCACTGGGATCAGGCTGATAGAAGCTTGGACCAGGACAGAGCCAAGCACGTGTAAGTGTCTGATATAAACTGCAGATGTAGGAAAAATAAAGACAGAGCTTATATTTACGTTGGTATAGCTTAGGCCAACGGAGAAGGCAATGGCACCCCACTCCAGTACTCTTGCCTGGAAAACCCCAGGAGGAGCCTGGTAGGCTGCAGTCCATAGGGTCGAGAAGAGTCCGACAAGACTCAGCGACTTCATTTTCACTTTTCATTTTCGTGCATTGGAGAAGGAAATGGCAACCCACTCCAGTGTTCTTGCCTGGAGAATCCCAGGGACGGGGGAGCCTGGTGGGCTGCCGTCTATGGGGTCACACAGAGTCAGACACGACTGAAGCGACTTAGCAGCAGTAGCAGCAGCAGCTTAGGCCAAAGGTCTAGGAAACAAAACTTACTGTTTTTCAAGCTTGCTAAATGCTTCCTCCGATCTGATCACACTCATGAGAGGTCACAGAGCACCCTTCTTCTGAACTGTAAGGTGGTGTGTGAGAGTCCCATGCCAGAGACTTTGAGTGCCTTCGTCAGTTTGTGCTGCTCTAACAAAACACCGTAGCCTGGTGGCCGAGCCGGCAGACGTTTGTTTGTCACAGTTCTAGAGGTTGAGAAGTCCAAGATCAAGGTGCCAGTTCCTGCTGAGGGCTCTTCCTGGCTTGCACACAGCCTCCTTCTGGCTCTGTTCTCATGCGGAGAGCGAGAGAACGCTGGTCTTTCTTCCTCTTAAGAGGACACCAGTCCCATCTTGGGAGCCTTGCCTTCATGACCTTACTAAGCCTACCTCCCAAAGGCTCCATCTCTAAATACTGTCACATTGGGCGTTAGGGCTTCAAATTATGAATTTGGGATAGGGGTTGGGGGGCGAAAGTTACAACTCTGTCTATAGCAATGGTTTGTTGGAATTTTTGTTATTATGTGGAACTCCTCCAAAACAAACTTGATATAGAACAAATAGAAAACTGTAAAATCAGAGTTTATATGACTTTCATTAAAGCAAAGTTTATGCAGCTTTATTTAAAACAATGAAAAATATGACTCAGACCAGTTGATGAAAGGAAGAACTTTTGTTTCTTTTTGATGAAAGAGAAATATGTGAGACGCTGTGGATCTTTTTTTCACTTTTGGGCCTCATAGAGTTGTCACATTTTAGAGGGCATAAGGACTGTGGAAGCGAGCTATTTCATTCCTTCATGGTCTTAAGGAGGAGGCTGAACCCCACAGAAGCTAAGTGACAGATCTGTCTCAGAAATTAGTGGCAGAACAAGGATTAGAATCAGGCCTCCTGTTTCACAGGCCAATCTTTCTGCTCTTTGAAGCATCAGTATTTCTCAAATTTAAGGTGCATCGGAGTCACCTGGGGGGCTTGTGAAAACATGGATGCTGGACGTCACCCAGGGCCTCTGATTTAGCAGGTCTGCACAGGGTCTGGGAATTCTTACTTCTGACAGGTCCTGGGTGATGTTGAAGCTCTTAGCTTCGAGACCACACTTTGCGAACCTGGTCTCACGTGATGTTGCCTTTGATCTCTTATAAGAGGAGAGCAAGTAAACCACAGGTTTTACCAGCCTCACCTTTCCCCTTGTACTCATTACAAACAGTAATGCACCAATGTCATATGATTAGATGAAAACAGAAAGGACTAGACATGGAATATTTCTCGAGTCATTTTGGCATTTTCAGGGGTAATTTTTGTAGATGATTCTCGTGGTCAGAGACACAATTGAAAGGACATCATATAAATGGATGAAAATAGAAAGGACTAGACATGCATTATTTCTCAGAGTTATTGTGGCATTTTCAGGGGTAATTTTTGAAGATGATTGTAGTGGTCAGCTGCTGCTGCTGCTGCTAAGTCGCCTCAGTTGTGTCCAACCCCGTGCGACCCCATAGATGGCAGCCCACCAGGCTCCCCCATCCCTGGGATTCTCCAGGCAAGAACACTGGAGTGGGTTGCCATTTCCTTCTCCAATGCATGAAAGTGAAAAGTGAAAGTGAAGTCACTCAGTTGTGTCCGACTCTTAGCGACTCCATGGACTGCAGCCCACCAAGCTCCTCCTTCCATGGGATTTTCCAGGCAAGAGTACTGGAGTGGGGTGCCATTGCCTTCTCTGCTAGTGGTCAGAGACACTTACTGTTGAAAGGGATACACTTCAGCTGTGATAGCCCCCAGTCTTACCAACATTCACACCGAAAACAGTGTCCAGACTGACTGCGGGATTGTCCGGGAGTAAAAAGTTACTTCCAGTATTGTTTTTCTATGCTTTTCTGTTTATACACTAAAATATTATTTTCTTGTATATCAAAATCTTGTCAGGCCCAAACACAGTTTGTGCCTATACTACTACTACTACCACTACTAAGTCGCTTCAGTCGTGTCCGACTCTGTGCGACCCCAGAGACGGCAGCCCACCAGGCTCCCCCGTCCCTGGGATTCTCCAGGCAAGAACACTGGAGTGGGTTGCCATTTTCTTCTCCAGTGCCTATAATAGATGTTAAAAAAATTTAAGTTGAATTGAATTAAAAAAGAGTAAAGGGGAAAATAAAATAAGGTAGGTCATTTATCTGGAAAGTTACTCTGCTATCTGCTGCTGCTGCTGCTGCTAAGTCACTTCAGTCGTGTCCGACTCTGTGTGACCCCATAGACGGCAGCCCACCAGGCTCCCCCGTCCCTGGGATTCTCCAGGCAAGAACACTGGAGTGGGTTGCCATTTCCTTCTCCAATGCATGAAAGTGAAAAGTGAAAGTGAAGTCGCTCAGTCGTGTCTGACTCTAGCGACCCCATGGACTGCAGCCTACTAGTCTCCTTCATCCATGGGATTTTCCAGGCAAGAGTACTGGAGTGGGGTGCCATTGCCTTCTCCGACTCTGCTGTCTAGATTATCCCATTTATGGACTTCTATTGAATAATTGTCATTTATTCTGGTGTAAGCCTTATTTGTAATTGCTGCGGTTTTTTAGCACAGTTATTGGAAGAGGTAGAGTATTTTAATGTTAGAGTTAATGAGTGGTCCCCGTACATTTTTACCTCTCGTCTTAAATAATTTTTAAACGCTTTTTACTTTGAAATAATTTTGGAATTACAAAACAATTTCGAAAACAGTCTAGAGAGTTCTATAACCTTCCAGCCAGGTCCCTGATGTTACTATCTTATGTAACCAGAGCGTAGTTAGTGAAACCAGCGTGTTGATACAATGGAAGACTATATTTGAGTTTCAGCTCTGATGTCCTTTTCCTGGTCCAGCATCCATTCCAGGACCTCCTTTGCACATAGTTACCCTGTCTCCTATAAGGAGATCCAACCAGTCCATCCTAAAGGAAATTAGTCCTGAATATTCCTTGAAAGGACTGATGCTGAAGATGAAACTCCAATACTTTTGGCTACCTGATGCGAAGAACTGACTCATTGGAAAAGACCCTGATGCTGGGAAAGATTGAAGGTGGGAGGAGAAGGGGATGTGACAGAGGATGAGATGGTTGGATGGCCTCACTGACTCAATGGACATGAGTTTGAGTAAGCTCCTGGAGTTGGTGATGGACAGGGAGGCCTGGCATGCTTCAGTCCTTGGGGTCACAAAGAATCGGACACAACCGAGCGACTCAATTGAACTGAACTGAACTGATCATGTCTCCACAGTCTCTTCCAATCTGTGGCAGTTCCTTTTAGGTTTATATTCTTTGGCCTTGATACTACTGAAGAGTGGTGGTGATGTTGTTGTTCAGTCAATAAGTTGTGTCTGACTCTTTGTGACCTCATGGACTGCAGCACGCCAGGCCTCTTTGTCCATCACCAATTTCTGTAGTTTGCTCAAACTCATGTCCCTTGAGTCAGTGATGCCATCCAACCATCTCATCTTCTGTCGTCCCCTTCTCCTGTCTTCAAATTTCCCAGCATCAGGGTCTTTTCCAATGATTCGTCTCTTTGCATCAGGCAGCCAAAATATTGGAGCTTCACCTTCAGCATCAATCCTTCCAATGAATATTCAGGACTGATTTCCTTTAGGATTGACTGGTTGGATCTCCTTGCAGTCCAAGGGACGCTCAAGAGTCTTTTCCAACACCACAGTTTGAAAGCAACACTTCTGTGGCGCTTCTGAAGAGTCCTGGTCAGTTCTTTTGTAGACTGTTAGTGAGTTTGAATTTGTGTCATCTTCTTTCAGGATTAAATTGAGGGTTAGGTGTTTTGGGCAAGAATACCCCAGTGGTGAAGCTTGCCCTCAGTGCCTTACACTGGAGTGCACGTGATGTCGATATATCTTATCAGTGGTAAATGTTACCTTTGACCTCTTGGTTGAGGTGGTATCTGACATTTTTCTGTGCTCTATGGTTAAACATTTTCTCTTCATAATTATTGACCCTTCTAATGACTGATGTTGGTGCATAAGTTTGAAATAAATGAACATCTCATGTCAGAATCCTTTGAGGCTGACGTGAACCGTGGGAGATTTCTTGGGAGGCTTCACTGCATTTGTTAGACTCAGACAGGAGGAAGGGCAACGGTGTCGCTGTTGGGAGACCAGTTACTGGCTCAGTGACTTGTCTGTGATCTCAGTCAGTGTCCGTCTTGAACTGGCAGTGGTGGAAGCTGTTTGTTGGAATTGTGTTGCTATGGTTCTGTCTTAGGTGTGTTTTCCAGCGCATAGCCTTCCAGGATCGGCTGCATTTCCTGAAATCTTCCTGGAGCTCTGTCGTGGGAGATGGATGGTCATCACAGGGCCCCACCGCCCCTCATCTCCCCCTCATCTCCCCCTGCCCACCCCTGGCCCGCCCTGGGGCACTGGGGCATGTGTTCTCCTGGCTGATGAAACTGCTGGCTGTATTACACATCTCCACCTGTAACTTGGCTTTGCTTTCGAAATGTGTGTGCCTGTAATGTCCCAGCCCGAGTCAGCTGGAAGATACATACCTGCTTTGTCTCCTCCCCGGGCCTGAATGCTGCTAGGAGGCAGGGAACAGACCTCTTTCTTTTTAACCAGTAACTTGCTTGGTACCTGGTATAAAGAGACACTCTATAAATATATATGACTATGCTGTGAAAGTGCTGCACTCAATATGCCAGCACATTTGGAAAACTCAGCAGTGGCCACAGGACTAGAAAAGGTCAGTTTTCATTTCAATCCCAAAGAAAGGCAATGCCAAAGAATGCTCAAACTACCACACAATTGCACTCATCTCATACGCTAGTAAAGTAATGCTCAAAATTCTCCAAGCCAGGCTTCAGCAATACGTGAACCGTGAACTTCCAGATGTTCAAGCTGGTTTTAGGAAAGGCAGAGGAACCAGAGATCAAATTGCCAACATTCGCTGGATCATCGAAAAAGGAAGAGAGTTCCAGAAAAACATCGATTTCTTTTTTATTGACTATGCCAAGGCCTTTGACTGTGTGGATCACAATAAACTGTGGAGAATTCTGAAAGAGATGGGAATACCAGACCACCTGACCTGCCTCTTGAGAAACCTATATACAGGTCAGGAAACAACAGTTAGAACTGGACGTGGAACAACAGACTGGTTCCAAATAGGAAAAGGAGTACGTCAAGGCTGTATATTGTCACCCTGCTTATTTAACTTCTATGCAGAGTACATCATGAGAAACGCTGGACTGGAAGAAGCACAAGCTGGAATCAAGATTGCCGGGAGAAATATCAATAACCTCAGATATGCAGATGACACCACCCTTATGGCAGAAAGTGAAGAGGAACTAAAAAGCCTCTTGATGAAAGTGAAAGTGATAAAGCTCAATATTCAGAAAACTAAGATCATGGCATCTGGTCCCATCACTTCATGGGAAATATACGGGGAAACAGTGGAAACAGTGTCAGACTTTATTTTTTTGGGCTCCAAAATCACTGCAGATGGTGACTGCAGCCATGAAATTAAAAGACACTTACTCCTTGGAAGAAAAGTTATGACCAACCTAGATAGCATATTCAAAAGCAGAGACATTACTTTGCCAACAAAGGTCCGTCTAGTCAAGGCTGTGGTTTTTCCAGTGGTCATGTATGGATGTGAAATTTGGACTGTGAAGAAAGCTGAGTGCCGAAGAATTGATGCTTTTGAACTGTGGTGTTGGAGAAGACTCTTGAGAGTCCCTTGGACTGCAAGGAGATCCAACCAGTCTATCCTAAAGGAGATCAGTCCTGGGTGTTCATTGGAAGGACTGATGCTAAAGCTGAAACTGCAATACTTTGGCCACCTCATGCAAAGAGTTGACTCATTGGAAAAGACTCTGATGCTGGGAGGGATTGGGGGCAAGAGGAGAAGGGGATGACAGAGGATGAGATGGCTGGATGGCATGACCGACTCTATGGATATGAGTTTGGGTGAACTCCGGGAGTTGGTGATGGACAGGGAGGCCTGGCGTGCTGCAATTCATGGGGTTGCAAAGAGTCGGACACGACTGAGCAACTAAACTGAACTAAACTGAAAGGAATGTTATGTGTGCATTTTGTAACTGTTTTTGTGAATGTTCCCAGAATACCGTGAACGTTTCCCCACGTCATTGCAGCTCTGAAACATGCACAGAGTTTCAGTGTGGACATGACACAGCAGCTTTGTTAACCAGTGCCTGTCACCGGGTATTGGGTTGCTCCCAAGTCTTTGTTTTGTAAAGACGTCCATGGTACATATCCTTAACATATCCTTAAACACGTATTTTGTCCAGTTATTTCTTTAAGGTAAATTCTGTAGAGTCATTAGTAGCTCAGAGAAGATAGACGTTTGAAAGTTTCTGATTATCAATTGTAAAATGACCCTCTAGAAAGGTTGTAAAGGTTTATATGCCAACCAGTACTACTGAGAATGTGTATTTTCCCACACTTTCCCCATTTCCCCAATGCTTAACTCTCTCTTGCTCTTTTTTGTTTTTGTTTTAAGAATAAGATAACATTGAGTTTATGGGGGTATTTTTTTAAACTTACTTTTTAATTGATGGATAATTGCTTTACAGAATTGTGTTGGTTTCTGCCAAACTTCAGCTTGAATCAGCCATAGGTATGCCTATGTCCCCTCCCTTCCATCTCTCTTTTGGGGTATTTTTAAAGATTCTGTCTGAAATGTGGTGGCTAGGGATCATATTCTGACTAATTTGCTAAACCTTCCAAGTTTGAACTGACATTGAACTGACAATGTCCAGTTTTTTGTTTGCCTCAATGAGAGATCAGTATAAACCTCAGTAAAGTAATGATGAACACCTACCACTAGTTCATGTGGGGCACATTTGGTGTCTAGTAATGGTTGGCTGTGACTGTGGCCCTTACTAAACAGGGGCCTTCTTATCCATGGGATGCATTTCTAATTCATATCACTCACCAAAGTCAGTTAGAGGCTTACAGATAGAGGGCAGAGCTGTGAAACCTTTATAAGACAGTGTAGGGAATAGTTCTGTTACTCTGTTAGAGGGAAGAGGTTCTTCAACAAATCGTAGTAGGTGCAGACCGTAGAGGAAAAGATTGATGTTTGACAACATTTGTATCAACAACTTTTGTTTATTGAAAGAAACCATCAATAAAGTGACCAGAAAAGTCACAAGTGAGAATAGGTCTTTTCAGTACATGACTGTATGCGGTGCTCATTTGTGTCTGACTCTTTTGTGACCCCATGGGCTATAGCCCCCCAGGCTCCTCTGTCCATGGAATTTTCTGGGCAAGAATACTGGAATGGTTGCCACTTCCTTCTCCAGGGGATCTTCCTGACCCAGAGATTGAACTTGAGTCTCCTGTGTCTCCTGCATTGCAGGCAAATTCTTTACCACTGAGCCACCAGGGAAGCCCCGTATCAATAATTAGAGAAATGCAAATTAGTGCCATGGGGTCGCAAAGAGTCAGACACGACTGGGCCACTAACACACACATGCCTTTATTATTCTAGCATATGACGGTCTTGAAAGCAGGAAAAGTAATTGCATTTTGTTTTAATTCTAAGGACTGTATCTTCCATTTCATTAGGAAGTGGTCATATCATGCTGTAGGATTTAGGAAGCCATTACTTCTTTGTTTAGGTTGCTAAGAAGGGCACTTTTGAGAAATCTGCCCCTCCCCTTTTTTTTTCTTTCTTACCTTTGATAACTTTTTTTTGAAGTGTCATATGTATCCCATATTATGAGGACTGTTTTTTAAATAAACATTACTTACGATGTAAACCTTAATTTAAACCATCATGGTGTGACAGTTGCTCCTTGAAATGAGCAAGTATAGGGACAATTAACAGATGGTTCTAGAAGCCTGAAGTCAAATTGCATGGCCTGTGGAACCAAATAGCTCTACTATTTTTGTTTGATATTCAGAGTGCTGAAATTGTCTAAAACATGGGAAGTGTCAAGCATTTGTAATTATGTAATGTCATCCTTTCTAGCAGAGCCAGCCCCTCACTAAGGAGCTGACAACCCGAGAGAGCCCTTCCATAGTGGGATGTCTGCATTTCAGACTCACGTAGCGCTTGTCGAAGGTCCCTGACGGACACACGTGGAGCGCAGGCCTCTTCAGATGGAGTTTAGGTGCTTCAGCTCTTCTCGTTTCAGCTGTATTTTGCTAAAGCGAGACATTCTCAGTCCTGATTCTCAGTGCTTTTCAGTGTATCTGATGTTCACACTTCTCTTTTGTTTTCCCTTACATGCTGTACATTCCCCCTTTTGTTAAAAAACAGAGTAGTTTTAGATAAAAACGAGCAAGGTAATAAGAAACCTCCTTGGGAAAAGACATTGCTTAACACGGTTGGAGTAACACCAGTATGATCATCCAGTGTAACCAAAGCCTAGCCTACTTGTCAGTTACTAAATATAGTGAAATATGTGAGTTTTAGACCTGCAACAAGCAACAAACCACTCCTTCCCGAGTGTACAGTTCAGCTGTGAATTATTGTGAATTAGGGATCAGAATTTGATATATCGTTATTGGACCAGTTATTATAGAATGAGGAATGACAGCTTCATAGGACTGTATAAAATTATAAAACCGTTAGAATTTAAACCAAGGTGTAATGTATGTCTAAAAATAGTCTAGAAAATTCAGATCATTCAAGGAGAGGTAGTGGAAATTATAGTCTTTCAGAAAATGAGATCGAGTGGCTTTCATTAAGAATCTTCAGGGTCCATAATCTGGCTTCCCATGGGGTGGTGTTTAAAACCCTAGTATTTCAAGGTGGCAGATTGAGGCAGTGTTTGCTGAAAGTCACTTTCGGAATAATGTGTGGCCAGTTACTAGGTGGAGAAGGCAATGGCACCCCACTCCAGTACTCTTGCCTGGAAAATCCCATGGACAGAGGAGCCTGGTGGGCTGCAGTCCATGGGGTCGCTAAGAGGCGGACACGACTGAGCGATTTCACTTTCACTTTTCACTCTCATGCATTGGAGAAGGAAATGGCAACCCACTCCAGTGTTCTTGCCTGGAGAATCCCAGGGATGGGGGAGCCTGGTGGGCTGCCGTCTATGGGGTCGCACAGAGTCGGACACGAGTGAAGTGACTTAGCAGCAGTTATTAGGTAGGCAAATGAGACTGGAATCTGGTGTGGGGGCCCTGTTTAGGGCAGTACATTTTTCTCCACCCTGACTCACCTTTTTTGCTCTCCTCTCCACCTCAGCTCTGTCTGGTGAATGTGTGTTAAGTATACAGGTTTTCTTGAGGTTAGGAGGGACTTTTAGCCAGTGGGCCCAAATCTGCCTCATCAGAGTCAACGAGGGAGCTCTTTAAAACCACAGGTTTTGTCACCACCCCAGATATTAGAATCTTCCACATGTAGGCCCAAGGGATTCATGTTTTGATGATTAGCTAAATTTTCCAATGATTGATATTGTCTGTAAGTCTCTTTGTTTTACAAATATGGAACTAATGGCTCTCTAAGTATGCTCTTAAAGGGCCACTGTATTTATCAAATCAGGATTTGGGAAGTCTCATGAAGACCAAGCAACTGAACAACAGCAACAAATAAAGACAAAAACCTTCATTGATGGTAGAATGGCTAGTACTGTGATGATTTTTGGATTGGTGGCAGGGATGGCTAGCTGTCCACCTAACTCAGGCCTTCCCTTCCACGCGGTCGGGTGCACGTCTCCAGGGGACATTTTTCAGATTTTCTTGCAGCGAAACAGGAATGAGTGGAAGTGGCAGATGCTGCTTGGGGGACAAGGCTTTTAAAGAGGCAACGCCCTGCCTCTTTGTTGCTTCTGTCAGGGGGATGCAGAGAATGGGCGAGCTCTGAGGCAGAGCATCCGGATGGAAAGCGCCAGGATCTGCCTGCCTGCCAACCTGCTTACCTGGAGCACTGGCCTGGGGAGTTACAGGAGTGAGATGTGAACCTGGATTTGAGCCGTGTGCAAATCCACTTCTTACCGCGATTATGGAAGTAGGGCGTTAGCTTCTTGTTAGGGTGATTCTAGCTGCTGTGTGTGTGCTGTGCTTAGTCACTCAATCGTGTCCGACTTTTTTCGACCCCATGGACTTCAGCCCTCCAGGCTCCTTTGTCCATGGGATTCTCCAGGCCAGAACACTGGAGTGGGTTGCCCAGCCTTCCTCCTTCCCATCCCAGGGATCAAACCCAGGTTTCCCGCATTGCAGGCGGATTCTTTACCGTCTGAGCCACCAGGGAAGCCGTGGTACTCAAATCTAAAGGAAAGCTCTGAATGTGTAGAAAATTAATATTTTGTAGTTTTCATTCTCCACATATTGGGTTGGCCAGAAGGTTCATTTGGGGTTTTCCATAAGATCATACAGAAAACTTAAACGAACTCTTTGGCCAACCCAATATATAATTCTCTTATTTAATTCTCAGAATGTTTAATTCCCAGTATACAGAGTTAGGACATTTCGTTGGCCACAGTGTTTTCTGAGAGGTGTCATCGAGGTGCCAGTACTCACGTGTGAAAACTAGGGAGTGAGGCCGCCTGTGAAGGCTTGCCAGTGGAGGGGCGGGGACTGACTTTCCAAACACCCTGATTTACTGACAGGTTTAGAGCAGAGAACTCTTAACTATTTAATTGATTTCATAGAATATAATGAAAAAATTAGTAAATGAGTAAGATATATGTAAGCAGTTTTCCATACTTGAGTTGTTTTGCTCTTTCATTGTTTTTGCTATATTTTATGCCATAGTATTTTACCTAATTTTTTTTTTCAAACTGAGCCTTGTCATAAGAAGTAACACAGGTGGAGTCATAGGCTGGTATCTCATTTTTTCCCTAAAACACTTGCTAAAAACACATACTTACTTAAGAATCCTTCTTGTGCTACTGCTGCTGCTGCTAAGTCACTTCAGTCGTGTCTGACTCTGTGCAACCCCAGAGACAGCAGCCCACCAGGCTCCCCCGTCCCTGGGATTTTCCAGGCAAGAACACTGGACAGGGTTGCCATTTCCTTCTCCAATGTATGAAAGTGAAAAGTGAAAGTGAAGTCGCTCAGTCGTGTCCGACTCTTTGTGACCCCATGGACTGCAGTCTACCAGGCTCCTCTGTCCATGGGATTTTCCAGGCATGAGTACTGGAGTAGGGTGCACCTACTTCTCCACCTTTTCGTGCTAGGTAACTTTATTGAAGGCCACTACTGTATTTCTGTCATACTTGGAAATACCATTCACATGATGAGTACTCTTGAGTGTCTTCAGTGCTTAACCCACAAGGTTCTGATGGAAGTGAATGCACTCAGCTGGGAATCGGCAGGCCTGTGTGTCTGGTGGGGCTTTGGGACAGCGTTTTCCTGTTCACACCATAGACTGCTATCAGTACTCTATTTGCTACTGGAAGTAGTCATTAGAAAGTCAGTTCCAGAAACCTTGGTTCCAATTCAAGGGAAAATCCTATTCATCTAGAACCATTCTCTATACCAAAACCTATATCAGTCAGGGTTTTCTAGAGAAAGAGAACCAACAGGATGTATGCATGCTGTGTGCTAAATCACTTTCAGTCGTGTCCGATTCTTTGTGACCCCATGGACTGTAGTGCACCAGGCTCCTCTGACCATAGAATTTCCCAGGCAGGAATACTGGAGTGGGTTGCCGTACCCTTCTCCAGGGGATCTTCCTGACCCAGGGATTGAACCCAAGTCTCTTGCATCTCCTGCATTGGCAGGTGGGTTCTTTACCACTAACGCCACCTCAGAAGCCTGATAGGATGTATACAGATATATATCAGAGGGGATTTTTTTTTTTTTTGGTAGGCATTGGTCAGTGTGAATATGGAGGCTTGGAAGTTCCATAATCTCTCTGTAGCATGGAGAAACAGGAAAGCTGGTGACAATTCAGTCTGAGTTTGATGGCTCAAAAACCATGAGCGTTGATGTCAGAGGAGAAGGTGGATGTCCTAACTCAAGGAGAAAAAACAGATTTGCCCTCTGTCCACTTCTCCATCATTTTGTTCTATTCCGGCCCTCAACAGGTTGCGCACTGCCAACCCACACTGGTGAGGGAAGATCTTTATTCAGTCTACTATTCAAATGCTCGTCTCTTCCAGAAACATCCTCCCAGATGTATCTAGAGAGAGTATCTTACCAGCTCTCTGTGCAGCCCAGAGCCATACACACAGTTAACTATCATAGTGCTTTTGGTCAGCTGACCTAGGATGCCCTTAATGGCACGTTTCCTGCCACCGGAGGATCCAGTCTGAGAACACATATCACATTTCGTTGTCGTGTGTGTGTGTGTGTGTGTGTGTGTGCGTGCGTGTGTGTGCTCAGTCGTGTCTGAGCCCGTGGACTGCAGCCTGCCAGGCTTTTCTGTCCATGGAATTTTCCAGGCAAGAGTACTGGAGTGGTCGCCACATGTCTCCTCAGCCTCCTGTAATCTGGAACATTTCCATAGTCTGTCTTTGTCTTTTACGACACTGACATTGGTGAAGAATGCAGTCCTCCCCACTTTTTTTTTTTTTTCATTTTCAAATAAAGCATTCCTCGCTCTGGGTTGTCTGCTGTCTCGTCTCGGTTAGCTGCGGGTTCGCTGTTCTCAGCTGCAGTGAGCCCAGGCATCCTACCCTCCTCAGGGTGCTTGTCTGCAGGCAGCCCATGTCCACCTTCACCACGGAGGTTACTTTTGATCACCCCTGCAAGATGTGCTGGTGTAGCCACTGTGCAGTTACTCAATTTGCCATCTTCCCTTGCAACAAATAAGCAGTGTAGGGAGATGGTTTAACGCCACTCAGATATTCTGCATATCAAAGTTACCCCCCTGGACTTGGCATCCATCTTGCCTGATACCGTTTTTGTCAAGTGATTTTCTGTCCCCTGCAGTCCCTCTGCATTTACAGGCTGGTCCTCAGCATTGCTCTAAACAGAGCTGTGCCTTTGCCCTGTCAGTCCGTCCGTTTGTGTGTCTGCTTGCCTGTCTGTCTCCCAGTCGTCAACATGGACTTCTTCGTTCCTACCTTTAACGGTACTTAATTATCGCGTACCTACCATGCCTCAGGCCTAGACCCCGCCGATCCTCAGGAGCCCAGGGTCTATTCAGTGGGGATGGAATGGGAGGCCAAGATGTGGGTGCCAGCTGTGCCTGTTGTTACTGGGCCGCCTCCTCCTTTCTGAGTTTAGTGGGCAGTCCAGTGGCCACAGGGAAATTTCTTGGTATCCCTGGGTGTTTGACTGAAATTAGACCCCAAACATCTCTGGTTTTTGCAAGTCACCCCCTAACCTTCCTTTTATTTGTGGTGTTTTGATTCTCAATTTAGTCCGAGAACCACAATCATAAATGTATTTCTACCTGGGGGCTTGCTCTTCCTTTCTTGAGAGGAATCATCATTTTCCATTACTTAACCATGTGTAGGGACTTTTTTAAAGTTTCCCCCATTGTCTTCCTCCCAAAGTAATATATGTAGGAAAGCATATAGAAAAAATCTGGGAAGAAGAAGGAAAAATTACCTGTAATTTCACTATCCAGTGTGGGTGTGTGGGAAACAATTAACCTTATTAGATAACTAGCCTTGATTAGAACTATATCCATTTTTAAAATTTAATGATGACATTTTTTCTTTTCTAAATATACTTTCTTAACACTCAGGTCTTTGGTACCTAATAATTTATATTCCAGCTATCTTGAGGCATGATAATTTTATATCATGTATTAGCTTATTGACAGTTGGAATTAATGTTTTCCAGATTTCTTCCAAAATTAGTAGTTGTTGTCTTTTTTCCCCTGGCAGTTCTTTGATTAGTCTTTGTGTTAATTCATCTCTTCTCAGTGGACCTTGATGAATCTAAGCAAGAACAGTGTAGAATGTGTTTTAGCTGTTTTTAAAGTTAGTTTTCCTCCATATTTGTATTTTGGAAGTAGCTTTTTTCTTCATATTTTTCCTGCTGGAATGAAAACCAGTTTCATTCTTTTTCTTCTTGTTGAGTGGTCACCAGTTTTTACTATCAGTGAGAGATTTTCTCATGGAATGTAGAAATCTTACATGGAATGAGGAAACTAGGGCTCAGAAAAGTTAAATATTCGTCGTGTGTCCTGCAGCGTGTTGTTGGAATACTTGGGCCGCCTCACTTGTTCTTTCTTTTTTTTTTTACTGGAGTTTTACATTTTCAGTGTCCATCTATTGTGTTTCTTTAATTTTTTCCTCCTAGTTGTCTTCCCTTCCTCAGCATTCGTGTGCTGTGTGCTTTATTCTTTTGCCTTTTGAATAAGATGAAAGGAAAATTTAAGGAAAAGTATACTAACTTTTATTATAGAATGCTTTTCTTTATGGCTGCATTATAAATTCTTGAAAATAAAGGGTCTAATGGAAATGCTTAATGAGGAAGGAGGGGCTCTGTCGCATGTACCCACTCCCCCCTTTTTAGTGAATAGACCGTTTAAACTAAATTAAGTAAAGGATATAAATTCTGTTGTTTCAGTTTTAATATTTCATGACTGATTTTATAGATGAAATTATATTTTACAATAAATAGGGAGAAGAATTTATACAGCCTGTTCTATTTGATGTGAAACAGCAAATCCCATTTCTCTGTAGCTGTAAAGAAAATTCATTATAATGTCTTTAGTTGTAAGAGATGGTTTCATTGTGATTAGTTACATTGATAATAAAACAACCTTTTCAAATGGCATGGGATACAAATGATTCTGTGTGTCTTCTTTTAATGGTACTGAATTTTTTCTTTTTCTTCTTTACTCATAGAATCTTCATTCCCTTTACTGTTTTTCTATTCCACTAAGAATTTCCTTTCTTAAAAAATCAAAACAATTAGAAATACTAGTGAAAGATTTATAAGAGATATATTAAATTTTAACTTTCTAGATAAAATCTTCCATGCAACAAAAGGTACCTTTGTCAGAGATGGTTGATATAACATAGTCATAAAATTAACTTTATTACCAGATCAATTAATGTATTTGGAAAATAGTACTTGAAGTGTAGGAAGATTTTAAAAAGAGAAATAGCTGGCTATTTAGAAGGCTGAGCTAATTTTATAGTTTATTTTTGTTCTGTGATTTGTTTTTTGTTGGTATTAATACATCCTCACGAGCAATGTTGGAAAGGTGACTGTGTTTGCTAATGAAAGGGATGATGATCTACTTATTCTCCCTCTTAGTATGACTTTTTAGTGGTTGTTTTGTGCAATCAAAACTTAAGAAATATTCTGTTTTTTAACTTGCATACAGAATCAGATGTTTGAAACAGACCATGCTTCCCTGGTGGCTCAGATGGTAAAGAATCTACCTGCACTGCAGGATACCCAGGTTCAATCCCTGGGTCAGGAAGATCCCCTGGAGAAGGGAATGGCCCCCACTCCAGTATTCATGCCTGGAGAATCCCATGGACAGAGGAGCTGGAGGGCTTCAATCCATGAGTCACAAAGAGTCGGACACAGTTGAGCGACTAACATTTTCACCCCGGAATAGAAACAACATTCTTTTCTGACTTGAGTGAGAACTTTTGTCTCCATCTGGTAGTTTACCTTACGCTGACCTTTGGGCTCAGGAGCACATAGTTCGAGCCTGCTTGTCTTCAGTCTGTCTTTGGACCTCCTGGGAAGGTTCTCTTTAGGATTAAGCTCGACATGCATGTGAGATGCTTTGGAGGCGAAGCTTAATCAGGCACAGGCCCTGTGATCAGAGACTCCGGCAACTCCTGAGCTCGGACACCTCCTGCTAGTGGGAGGTGAGGGATCGACCTGTCTCTGGGCCCAGAAGGACTGTGACGCGTGCAGCCTTGATGACCCATGGCTCTCCATGTGTTTACTGCATGGGCCACCTCCGCAGGTTGGGGGAATGTTAGATAGATTGTGGGCTGCTATCATCCCAAGTCCAGCTGGCAAGGAGCTTCTGGTTACTGTTAGCTCTGAGGCAGGTCTGTGGTACAAATAATTCTAGGGCCCTATGAGAATGAAAACCTTCATCTAACACGAGCAGGTCTTTCGGAAACTTTAACTTTTCTTTTATTCTATACAAATCTAAATTTAAAACTCTCTCTACCTCATCTCTTTAATAACTCTTGATTTTATTATACTGCTTTTTCATTGTAATGATCAATGATCTGATTTTGGTAGTGAGAGAAGCATGAATGTAAATGTCACTGTCTTAAGTTCTAAAATCTTCTTACACATGTTTGACAGGAATTCTGGTCTTGATATGCATTTCAGAGTGTAATTCTCTTAACATTTGTTGACCTCCTCCTGTGTAGTAGCTTAATACTCTCATGTTAATACAGAAGATTCCTATTAAAGGTTGGAGCATACAGAAAAGGAAATTACGTATAAAATATATATGCAGGAGGGGTGCACTTGAGCTGCATCTGTTTCTGACAAGGTGGGAGAGAGAGAACTGGCACTATGCTAGTTGTTGTTTAGTTGCTAAGTCATGTCCGACTCTTGGGACGCCGAGGGGACTGTAGCATGCCAGGCTCCTCTGTCCATGGGATTTCCCAGTAGTCTAGTGCCCTTCAGAGAATTACATCAAAATCCTGGGGCTTAAAGAGAGTGTCTGTGCGTCAGGGATTCGGGGGTGGGCTCACCTGGGGGCTTCTGCTTCTGCAGTCAGTCATCTGAAGGCTCGCCTGGGGCTGGAGGAGCCTCTTCCGGTCGGACGGACAGCTCACTTGCTTGCTGTCGGCAGTTGCTCCTTCTGGCTCTGGGTAGGAGGCTTCAGTTCCTCTCCACCCGCCACCCCCCAAGCATCCCTGGCTGCAGGGTGTACGCTCAGCAGGGCTCGCGCTCCCCCAGGTGGAGGGGCAGTGGAGGGAGCAAGCCGCAGGCACGGGGCCTCCTAGGAGGTGAACACCTTCACTTCCATTCCGCTCTGTCCCTTCCAGCAGGTCCGCAAGGCCAGGCCACACCAAGGGGACGGGATCAGCTCCGCCCTTTAAGGAGTGTCAGAGGCGTGTGTGCACTCATTTTAAAGCACCACATGAATTTATCTGATTGGGGAAAGGTACAAGTGTATGAACATAACTGAGGAAAGCCTTGCAGCCAGTTGTTGGGCAGTGAGGAGGTGGGTGTTATCGGACCCAGGCGTTCATGTTCTGATCCAATTGTGAATAAACCACAACTATATTATACACCCATTTGTGGTAAATTGCCTCCAGTGTTATGTAGTAAATGCATTTTAGGGTGTTAAGTTATACTCTTTTCTCATGGAAGATGTTATTCAACTTGTAAGCATTTTCATAGAAAGTGATATTTTTGTCAGCATCAGATAGTTCATTTTGTGGTCTCAGAAACTGATGAACGGCAACTAATGCTTCTGAGTTTCTCGTTAACAGACAACACCTGGACGTGGTGGTACCATATTAAGTTACTGATAGTCTAGTGGTAAGAGACATATTTTCAGTAAAAAGTCCAGTTGACAACGGTAGGTTAAGGAAGAGATCTGAGTAGTCCACTAACTTCCCTTTGTTCTCGCCTCAGCTGTCACTGTTGCCTGTGGAGCAGGCTTGTGGGCCGCTTTACCT
This sequence comes from Bos indicus x Bos taurus, assembly GCF_003369695.1. Taxonomy (NCBI): domain Eukaryota; kingdom Metazoa; phylum Chordata; class Mammalia; order Artiodactyla; family Bovidae; genus Bos; species Bos indicus x Bos taurus. The sequence continues at coordinate 4,136,248 of NC_040099.1, read as the reverse complement.
GCCCTGCTGTGTCCTTCCAGGCCTGAAGACAAAGGGGGAGAGACGCTGGGGAGTTTCTGTGTGTGCCTGCCTGCCACACGCGTCCCCACACTGACTGTGCTTGTGGCCTGCTGCCGGCACAGTGGGGACCTCATGGTGGCCGCTGGGTAGGTCCAGGAAGGACGCAGGGTGAGAGGGCCCCGGGTGGGCACAGGGCGGGGCCTTCTCGTGGGGGTGGCCTCACCGTGCTAGTGGGAGATCGCGCGCGAGTGTGGCGAGACTGCTCCGGCTCGCCTGCCGCACACTCAGCCCAGGAGACAGACGGACGGGGAGAGAACCGAGGTCAGGATGCGTCAAAGTGGAACCAAAGGGGAGAAAGTGAAGGGGAAGACTTCATGCGTGCTGCCCACAGTAACGCAAGCATATGAAGTGGTCCAAAAACTGGTTATGTTTCTCTACTGCTTTCTGAAACACTTAAAAAGAAATGCTGAAAATAGTTCCTGTGAGAAATGGCCACCAGATGTCATCATAAGGCTGCTATTGATTTGTTTTATTATTGTTCTTAAAAAGTGTATGAATGTTTTGATTTCTTTGCAGCATCTTCTTTTTTCTTTTTAAACCTCAACAGAGAATATTTCAGTTAATAGTAAGGATTTTCTTTTGGGATAGTTTCTTAGTGAGCTAATACTTTTTTATAGGTAAAATTGAAGATCACGATATTCATTTCAATTCAGTCGCTCAGTCATTTCCGACTCTTTGCAACCCCATGGACTGCAGCACACCAGGCTTCCCTGTCCATCACCAACTCCAGGAGTTTACTCAAACTCATGTCCATTGGGTCGGTGATGCCATCCAACCATCTCATCCTCTGTGGTCCCCTTTCCCTCCCACCTTCAATCTTTCCCAGTATCAGGGTCTTTTCCAAAGAGTCAGTTCTTCGCATCAGGTGGCAGAAGTATTGGAGTTTCAGCTTCAGCATGAGTCCTTCCAATGTATATTCAGGACTGATTTCCTTTAGGATGGACTGGTTGGATCTCTTTGCAGTCCAAGGGACTCTCAAGAGTCTTCTCTAACACTACAGTTCAAAAGCATCAATTCTTCGCCACTCAGCTTTCTTTATAACTAACTCTCACATTCATACATGATGACTGGAAAAACCATAGCTTTGACTAGATGGACCTTTGTTGGCAAAGTAATGTCTCTGCTTTTTAATAGGCTGTCTAGGTTGGTCATAACTTTTCTTCCAAGGATCACTCTATTGAAGGTCACTATATACATATGTATATATGTACGTATGTATATAGGTAAAATTGAAGATCATTTTATTTTTTTTTACTTAAGGAACAACCACTATGTGAGAATTTGAGTGAGAGTAGAAACTATAAATGGAATTGCGTATTTGAAAATCTGGCAGAGTGAGGATGTGTGGTGTGTTGAATAGTAATTGATCAATTTGTATAGGAACCATCTGCTTTGAGAAGATTTGGCTTAATAATACATCTCATTATTTTAGTCTAAATTCCTACTAAGTCTTCTGAATTTTGGGATCTTACTGTGGGAGGAAACGGGAGGCTCATGGTCTTCTCCAGTGAGCACAGGGACTAGGACTTCGAGAGAAAACAGGGATCCTGCCTTGAGTGATGACAGTGAGGGCCCTGCCTGCCCTGTGTTCTGCTTTGTTCACAGAGGGTTAAAGTGCTTTCTGACACATGGTCGACTTCAGTAAGTGTTGAGCAAATGAATTCAGCCTGCCTACAGAAACGAGTCCTTGAACTTTCCCAGTCGGGTGGGTTTTGAGTTCTGCTATAATAAACTAATAATCTTTCTGATGAAGGTTTTTCTTTTTAAATTTGTATGTGTGTAAGCTTCCTCATTTCCATCGAGTCTCCTCTCGGTCACTCTAAGATACTCGGGACTCATGAGTACTGATGTCATTCCAGTTCAGGCACTATAACTCAAAACAGAATGCTCTCGCTCTGCTTCTAGACTGTCTCTCGCTATGGTACGTCCTGTAACTGAAAACTGAATCTTGCTGAAGCAGCGCTGCGTTTTGGTGACTCCCCGCCGACACTGCTGAATGAATTCCAGCTGCTATTTCAGAGCCTTCTGTGATGTGCTGGATGGTCCTCTGCCTGGGTTTTCAGTTGCCCCGCAGTAGAAAGCCAGAGCGGTAGCTGCCTGCACTGCCGCCTGTCTTGCATGCTCATAGAGTGTGTTCTGTGGCTTTGCTAATCTTTTTTTTCTCCTTAAAAGGTTTTAACTGTTCCTACCTGCCCACTCAAGAAAAGGAAGAAAAACGTCTTGTTTCCTTGGGGTTTAGCTCAAATGATGTTTCTGCCCTTTTAGCCCAACAGTCTGCCTGGCAGTAGGGTTGCATGCCTGTTTGTGCTGCTGTAGTTCTTAGTTTATATCACACGTGCGATCCTGCGTGGCCTTGTATCAGTTCCTTTCCACATGTGTCACATGGCTCCTAGTAGAATATGAGCCTGCTGAGGGGAAAGGATGTGTTTTGTATCATTAGAGTTCCTTTGACATTCTAGGCAACTCAATATCTATTTGTTGAATGTTTGTTTCTTGTATAATGAGATGCTGAATTCTTTCATTAATTTAGAAAGCCATTTGGGAAATAGCAAATACTGAAACATTTTCTCCTTTTGTTATAGAATTTTTGGAGCCATTATATAGAAGATAATAGAGCCTCATTATTTTATTTCTGCATATTCATATAGTCATTCTTTCATCTCCAAAAACGTATAAGTCAGGTGCCCTCCGTGGAACATTGACTCTGAATAGGCGTCTGCGTGTTTGGGGTTTTTGTGTTCTGTGCATGTAAACCTGCGGGTGTCTGTCGTGAAGGTGTTATAGCTGTGAGGCACAGCAGTCTTGCAAGAGGAGGAAAGGAAAGGACTCATTGAAAGGAATTCACGTCATTTTAGGCTACATGTTAAAAAGCTTTTTAAAAATAACTCCCGTTGTGGGCATTTTCAAGCATATATGTGTGCAAACACACAGAAGATGGATAGGGTGTCATTGTCACTCAGCTTTTAGCATGTCGGTACAGAGCCTTCGGTAGGCCCCTTTCCCAGACTATTGTGAAAGACATCTCAGACAATTTTCATTTCATCAATAAATACTTAGGAGACACTTCTTATTTCATAATGAGCTATTTGTTCATTCTAAAACCTTCTATGTACTTGGCATTGTTCTAGATTCTTGGGACATGTGAGTGGATAAAATAAAGCAGGCCTTTACCTTCTAGCTCTGGATATAGAAAGAAAGCGAGACACATAAGTAGTCAGAACGAGAAAAAAAATTTATTTTATCAAAATTTAAAACTTCTGCTTATCAAAAGATAACATTTATGAAATGGAAAGGGAGAAAATATTTGTAAAACGTATCTGGCAGAGGATTTACATATTTATATTTATTGATTTGCGGAACGTTTTCCCTACTCTGTGGCTTCTCTTTTCACTTTGTTTTTGGTGATTTTTGAAGATAATGTCATTTGAAATTGTTTAATTTTGATAAAGACTAATTTATTAATTTTTTATATTGTTTCTCATGGTTTTGGTGTCATTATATATATTTTATAGTCCTTACTTTTAGCAGAGACAGAGAACAGCCTTCATTTGGTTTGTCATTGTTACAAAAAAAAAATGGACAAATAGTTAAAAATAGTTATCATTAGCTTTGAGGCCATAAACTTGATGGCATTTTATTAACATCAAATCAAATGGCTGAGAATTCCAATCATGGTATAAAGTAAATGGAAAATGATATGTTTTAATGGAATTAAATCGCATAATGAAAAATGAAATCAATGTTATTGATTTTAAAGCATTTTATTCAATAAAATTTTTTTCTCCCCCTAAAATTTACTTCATTAATTCTATCCTATCACTGACATTGCCCTTTGCCATTAACCTTCAGACAACACAAAATGACTGTTAGATGGAGAAATCGGTGATTGACAGCTGGGCTGGGAGTGGCGTTCACTGGTGGCAGAGCTGAGCGTGCACGGCTGTGTGTGATGAGCGTATCCATGTTGGTAGATGTAGGATCTACTTAGAAGGACCACAGGAGGGCTCTGCTCTGGGGGAGGGAGTGAAGCAGTTGTTACCTTTTTATACTAGGACTTCGGCCTCTGTTGGGAAGCCACAGAGGGGAAGGCTGGCTCCCTGACTCATATAGCACATTTTGTTTAATCTATTTTATAGAATGGGAGTTCACTGAAATGTAATTTGAAAAGAGGGCTTCTCTGCTTTTTTTTTTTTTTTTTTTAAGTAGTAAATTGAAATGGACCAGTAAAGAAAACTAAAACATGGGAGTGTTTTTGTAAGCCGGTTGAAAGTTACTTTTTCTATCAAAGTTACTGCAGTAATGCTCTCTGAGTCGGCGGTGTGGTGATATGCTGTCGCCCAGTCTGGTTTCATTCATGAAGGACTTGGCACATGATCAAGTCCATCTCAATGTAAAGGAGATGTAGAGGCTGATTTTGGGATATTTTTCATCCGGCGTGTCACTTTATGTTGAGTTTAGGGCTGACATCTGTCTTTTCTGTACGTTCAAAGGTGTAACACTGCGTTTATGTTCTTCACAGGCTGAGAGCCCAGTGACCGCATCTGACACGGAAGCTCGCCGGCACTTTATTAATGATGGATCCCGGGAAGAAGCTGGGGAGCGATGAGGGTGACCATGTAAACGAGGAGGCAGAACACCCGAGCCACAGCGCATCCCACGGCGTGGACCGTGGGCCTGTATCTGATGAGACAGCGGACTCTGCTGAGAATTCCACAAACAAAAGGGGTTTTGCAGAGTCCTCGGACTTGGACCACATTGTCGAGGAGGACAACGGAAATAAACGCGCTTCCAAGCGAATGAAACTAGCGGAGGCTGAGCCCTTGGGGCCGGGAGAGCCGCGCACCCATGGGTCAGGGAGCCCCGAAGGCACAGGCTCGGGAGAGGGTGTTGCGTTGCCGGGGTCCGAGGTGGAGCCCCTCTCGAGTGGCCGTGATGGCAGCCCGGGTCTCCCCGGTCACCCGAGCCCGGGTGAAATGGCCGCTGAGAAGGAGCCTGCTCAGGAGACCACAGCGTTCCTCGATCTTGGAGGGGAGCCGCCGTCGCCCCCCAAAGAGATGCGCGGGAGCGGTGCCCTCGGGGGCCCATGTGCCTGCTCGCCTGTCTCCTGCCCGCATGTGGAGAAGCACGCCGTGCGCCCCTCACCGCGGCCCGAGGACCAGGCCTGTGGCCCCGCGGCCGACGGTGGCCTGGCCTTCCCCGGGCACACCGGGCAGGCGCGCGGCCCGCCGAGGGCCTTCTCCTGTGAGCTCTGCGGCTTTCAGTGTGCCGAGGAGAACCTGCTGAACGCACACTGTCTCGGCAAAACACATCTCCGGCGGCAGAACCTCGCTGCCCGTGGAGGTTTCGTACAGATCTTAACCAAACAGCCTTTGCCCAAGAAGCCGAGTCCCGTGGGAGCGAAGGCTGGCCGCACAAAGCCCAGAGCATCTAGGCCGGTAGCCAGGAACGGCGACTCAAAAGCGTTGCGGAGCGTTGGAGCGGGCACATTCAGAGATTTCAGAGGAAGCTTTTCTAAACAAAGTGGGCACGGCAGCGAGCTGCGGGTTGAAATGAGGCCGTCCAGGAACACCTCTCCAGAGAAAATGGAGGTCGTTGAAGAAAATGTAACCTCCCACGATGCAGCCGGGAATCCCGAGAACCAGAGCAGAAAGCTGGGCATGGCTGTCACCTCCGAGAGGCTCCTAGATAGGCTGGAGTCCAGCAGAAACACGGCCCAGGCAGCCCCCGGCCTCAGCACAGCCTCAAGACCCAGGGCCGAGCGTGGCTTCCTTGTGCTGGGCAGCGGCTTCCGACGGCGTGCTGGCGCCTTCGCTTTGAAGGGCCAGGTGAAGAAGAGGTGCGGGCTCCTAGGAGTTAGTAAGAGGGGCGCTAACGAAGTGCAGAGGCTGTATTCGAAGCACTTGAGGGCACCAATAAAAATGAGCGACGCGGAGTCAGCACCTCTGCACGGGGACCCGCGCCTGACACCCCCAGAGACCCAGGCCCCAAAGCAGGACAGGACAAACGCGCATCTCCCTGGCTCCTCCGACTCTCTGGCGAGGAGGCCAGCTCCCGACCACCAGGTGGCCTGCACTTGTTCGGCCTGTGGTCACACAGCCACAAGCAGGGCGGAGCTGGAGATCCACGTGACAAGGTGCCATGTGGGCGAGTTGCGGTTTCACTGCCAGACGTGTGGCTTCTCTAGCACATCCAGGAGGGACGTGGAGGAGCACGCGCACAGCCACCAGCATCAGCAGACCGCCTCCGGCCTGCGTTGCCAATGTTGTTTGTTTACTTCCCCAAACGAGGTGGACCTGAGGGACCACATGAAGGAGAAGCACAGTATGGGTTTCCTCTGCCCGCCCTGTCATCTGTTCTTCTCCTCCGAGAAAGACATGGAGGAACACAGAGCAACTGAGAAGCACATTCACTTGTTGGGTCAGACAAAGTCTTCTCAGTCATTTAATGGTGATTCAGCTTTACAGACGTTCCCCTTAAGTACTTTAGAATCAGAAAACGCAAAAGTTTCTGTGAGTGAGGCCGGAAAATCAGCTCAGGAAGAGCCAGCTAAGTCCAGGGTAAGCCACGGAAATGAAGCGAGGCATTCGAGTAAGCCTCAGTTTCAGTGCAAGAAGTGTTTTTACAAAACAAGATCTTCCACTGTTCTCACGAGACACATAAAGCTCCGCCACGGTCAAGACTATCACTTTCTTTGTAAAGCGTGTAATCTTTATTCCCTGAGCAAAGAAGGAATGGAGAAACACATCAAGAGAAGCAAGCATCTTGAAAATGCTAAGAAAAATAACATTGGCCTAAGCTTTGAGGAATGTATTGAAAGGGTCTGCATAGGTGCAAATGACAAGAAAGAAGAGCTTACCATCCCCGGGAATGGCAGGACAGAAGGCCACGGAGAAGGTGTGCAGATCCAGGAGCAGTCCTGTCTCGACCAGAGCATCCTGCCTCCCCAGGAACTGTCATTGTCCGGTGTCATTACCAAAGAGGGTGAATTAGCTCCACCCCCGACTCCAAAGAGGGGGCGACCTAAAGGCAACATCTCTCGGACCTGTTCACATTGTGGTCTCCTGGCCTCCAGTATCACGAACTTGACTGTGCACATTCGACGAAAACACAGTCACCAGTATAGTTATTTATGCAAAGTCTGTAAGTATTACACCGTAACCAAGGGAGACATGGAACGTCATTGTGCCACCAAGAAGCATAAAGGACGTGTAGAAATTGAAGCGAGTGGAAAACAGAGTTCCGATATCGTTGTTGGCCCTGAAGGCGGTAACCTTGATGCCAGTAGGAAGAACACCAGCGTGGCAGATGAGCCTGCCAACCCTCCAGTGGAAGCAGACACCTCCGTTTCAGAACAGCCACCACTCGAGCAAGGGAGTCCAGTGGAAGTGGAAGTTGAGAACGTGTTTCACCCTGAAGATAGGGAGACTGGCAGTCACCTTATTGAGAAAAAGGAGCAAACCTCTGTGGATCCAGAGGACCTTCAGGGTGACACATGCCCCCAGAAAGATGATGCGAGTACAGATGAAAACAGATGTACGCACTGTGAGTTTAAGGCACACTCTTCCACCTCTCTGGAGCTGCACGTAAAACGGAAACATACAAGAGAGTTTGCCTTTTATTGCATGGCATGTGATTACTATGCTGTGACTCGACGGGAGATGACCAGGCATGCGGCAACAGAAAAACACAAGATGAAAAGGCAGTCTTACCTGAACTCTACTAACGTACAAGCCAGTTCTTCAGAAGTGTCCAAAACCATCATTATTCCCCAAGGGCAGCAGCAACAGAATTCTGAGGAATTTCAGATTATTTCAGACCAACCCTCTGAAACTCTCAAATCTAGAAATGCTGCTGATTGCTCTATTTTGGATGAGAACACCAGTTTAGATATGTCCAAGGTATTCTGTGCTTCTGACTCCGTAGAAACTGAGACTGAGGAAGACTCTAACCTCAGTGAAGATCATTCCTTTTGTGAAACTTTCCAGCAGCCCCTTGCCAAGGACAAAGTTATAAAACCGGAGGAGATGGTGCCCCTTAGTATTTCTTCTAATTGTGGCTCCCCAAGCAAATTTCAGAATGAAAACTCAGGAAGCTCAGCTTTGAATCATGAGACAGCAAAGAAAAGGCACAGTATGTTGAATGACATCAGTAGTCCAAACACACATGGCGAGAGTGATGGAGGAAACGCAGAGGACAAAGCTGATAAAGTCCTTGGCAAACGTGGGTGTCTCAGAGCTGTAGATGGAGAGCATCCAGCCAAGAGTGCCATGCTGACAGCTCCCAGAGATCTGCTGAACCTGGGGAGCAGTGATCAGGACAGAGCTGGAAGCATGCAGAGTTCAGGGGACTTGAAAGATGTTCCGGGAGATCCCGTTCTGGAGAGTAAGGAGATTCTGATGAATTCCCGACATGAAACCAAAGTGATTTTGGAAGAGGATGGTCCAGCTTCTGACAGCACCATTGACAACAATGATGTTTATGAAACTATAATCAGTATTGATGATAAAGGGCAGGCCGTGTACAGTTTCGGCCGATTTGATTCTTCCATAATAAGGATCAAGAACCCCGAAGATGGGGAACTCTTCGACCAGTCTCAAGAGGGGCTTGTGGCAGCCGGAGTGAGGATGAGTGAACTGCCCTTGAAGGACTGTGCTCAAGGTGTGAAAAAGAAGAAAGCGGACAGTAGTTCCTTTGTGGAGTCCACCCGGATTCGCTGTGATGACTGTGGCTTCTTGGCGGACGGTCTGAGTGGCCTGAATGTGCACATAGCCATGAAGCACCCGACGAAGGAGAAACACTTCCACTGTCTGCTGTGCGGCAAGTCCTTCTACACGGAGAGCAACCTCCACCAGCACCTGGCCAGTGCTGGCCACATGCGGAACGAGCAGGCCAGCGTGGAGGAGCTGCCCGAGGGTGGCGCCACCTTCAAGTGCGTCAAGTGCACGGAGCCCTTTGACTCTGAGCAGAATTTGTTCCTGCACATCAAAGGGCAGCACGAGGAGCTGCTCCGAGAGGTGAACAAGTACATCGTGGAGGACACCGAGCAGATCAACCGCGAGAGGGAGGAGAACCAGGGCAACGTGTGCAAGTACTGCGGGAAGATGTGTCGCAGTAGCAACTCGATGGCGTTCCTGGCGCACATTCGCACGCACACAGGTAGGTCCATGCGACCTCTTTACCCACCAGGGCCGGGGCGTGCTCGAGTGGGGACCTGGGTTGCCCCCGAACGTGGAGTCCTTACAGCCCCTGCCTGGCAGCCCCCACCCAGCTCACCTCCTGCTGCCCCCCGGCCCTGGCTCTGCTCTTGGTTGACACTCAACGTATCTCCAGGTTATTAACTGAGCCTTAGTGATTCCAGAGGCAGGCTGTTTGGCAGATTTCTTTGACCAGAAAGCCTCGTCCTTCTGATGCCTTTGTTATATTCCTGCCTCTCACAGCTTTTCAGTTGTCTCTAAGTCCTTTAAGTGTTTGGTTCTCCAGGGTGTCTGTTAAGTGGCACTTTGGGTTTCAGAGGACCTATTAAATGGCTTTTGAAGAATGAAGTATGAATATTTCCTTACAGTTTTAGGGATTTAGGTGTATCCAATGCCAGATAGTTTATATCCCAAAGTGTAACTCCCAGGCAACAGGATTCTGCTCTCAAAGATCAAAATTAGTCAACACTTTTCAAAGTTAATATGTCCTGGGGATTTGGTTTTCATGGAGGTAGCACTTGATTTAGTTTCTGTGCTGTCACATGGAGTGTTCCATTTTAATGTTCAATTTTTAGGTAGTTTTCTTTTTGAAACTTTTTTTCTTGTGGAAAATACATAAGCCACTATTCTAAATTTATGTAAAAATTCACTGCACTGTTTCTATAAACCTGCCATACATTCTTTATTTTAAATAGACAGCTTTTCTAAATCATTGTGCTCTGCTTAGACAAGTTCTGTCTCCATGGTTGAATTTATGAGTGGATTTGAATAATAAATTCACATTTCAATGAACATATTTTCATTAAAACTGTAAGGTTTATTTTACTGTACTTTTAAATAATGGCTTATTATTAAAGCTATACTTTAGATTCATGCAGTTTTTGAAACTTAGTGCACGGTTATAAGGAGGCAGACAAAAGAGTATGAAACATTGTTAGTAGTTGAGGGTGATTAAAGATAGATAAAAGTTTTTCATTGACAAAAGTAACAGGGCCACTAGCAGAAGATTGATCTAGGTAAATATACACATTGTACTCTGGATCTCAGCTCTTCTCAGGCAGTAGAACCACTGCTGGGGAATAAGTTCAAATGCAGTTATTTGTTGGCATCATTATCGTCTCTGCTGGTATCGTGTTATTGCTCGGTTCCTGAAATGATATGGTTTTTAGAAACTAGGCTCGTTCACATGTGCAGAAAGTAGGTACTTTCTTAGCATGCCCTCTTCAGGCAGATAAAACTGAGTAGAAGTAAGAGGAAGGTGCTAATGGAGCTCTTTTTAGAATTCTTTATGCAACTGTCTGGTCAAGACATGTTGCTCATAATTGATGTGTCCATTACTTGAATTCTCTTGTAATTATAGTCAATAAGTCTTGTAAATGTGTTAAAGCTCACTAAAAGCATACAAATTCAAGAACAGAGTAAGGCTAATAATTTAAAATAATCAATGTAGGCATTTCAGCACTTAATTTCCCTTGTGTGTTGATAGCTGATCATTCTTAATCCATTAAGATTTATTTAGTCGTTTACAATGCAAAATAGGTTTGCACTGGTCACTTGTGCCATTTGAAAATGTCCACCAGGTTAAGTGCAGAATGTAGTCCATTAGTCTTCCTTGACTATATGTATTAATTGCATTTAAAATCAAGTTAATGTGGATGTGAAAGTGAGGTAACTATCAATATGTGACAAAGTAACCCTACTTATATAAGTTACATCATTGATTGTAACATTTAGTAAAAGTTAGCATACTTTTTAACAACTGGTGTTGGGCTTATCAGCAGGAACATTTTTATTGTGTTCTGAGGCACCAAAAAAAGCTGTGTTTCTGAGTACCCAATGTCAGCCCGCATTTCAGTTTTGCAAGTGTTTTTTTGGGAGGCGGTTGCTCTCCAGGTTTTAATCCAACTTCCCCCCCCCCCCCCCCCCGCCCTTGGGGCATTTTAGCGTGAATTGCCTCTCTGATTCTTTGCTTATATCCATGAGATAGTCATTGAAGGATGGTTATTAATGGCTGACTGGAAGAGGGCTTATTCTTCCAATCGCTGTTTTCATATTTTGTGATTTACTATATGTTTTATGTAACCTTTTCTTCCCACCCTTAAGATGATAAAAGCAGCACTAGAAGAAATAAATGAGTTTTGGTCATCAAGGACTGTGGGGAAAGCCTCCCGACGCTTGCTGGTGTGCAGTCGTCGGCACAGCAGAGGAGGAGTGTCTCTCAGGGTGAACTGGGGAGAGTGGGTCGCTTTCTTCCCACCCTGTCCGGGCAGTGGGGCTTTAGTTCCGCTCATCAGGCCCGAAGACTGTCTGAAGCCCATGCTTTCTGTTCCGAGCCGCTCTCGGGTGCTGTTGGCACAGTCTTCATATGGGAAGACGGGGAGCGGGTGGCTTCACTGGGAGGTTCTCACGTCAGGGCTGGTGCGCCGGTGTGGCAGCCGGGTCAGCGTGGGCAGAGCAGCTTAGGGGGACTCCGCCTGTGCACGGCCAGCGCAGGGCGCCGGGGCGCGGGTCTGCTCAGGGCTTCACGTCCGGGCTCTGCGTGGCAGTGGCGCTCAGTGTTTTGTTGATGGAGAAATAAGCAGGTGGATGGGTGAAGTGTTCAGTGTCGGGAAGGTTGTGGAGTGGAGAAGCTTTAGGTGATGGGTTGAATCCATCTTCCTTGACTCTCTGACCTAGTCTTTCTGTGATTTTTCAAGTGTCACGTCAGCATGTACATAGGGGTTGACCGTAACTGAAGTTGAGGGAGGCCAGTGCAGGCCTGAGGAGAAGCTTAAAGTCTTTGGAATTCTGTAGGTAAAATTGTAAGAAGGTGCCAGAAGGCTAGAGACCCTCTTCATTTATCCCTTTCAGCAAACCTCACAGACCAAATTAAAAAAAATAAAGCCAAAAACAAAAACCAAGGAATGGGATGGTTTAATAATAAATAATAATTTACTTATTTCTAATAAATATGTATTTAATAATCTCAGTATGCCTAAAGTGTGATAGTGAAAGTGTTAGTCACTCAGTTGTGTCTGACTCTTTGGGACCCCATGGACTGCAGTCAACCAGGCTGCTCTATCCGTGGGATTCTCCAGACATGAATACCGGAGTGGGTTGCCATTTTCTCCTCCAGGGGATCTTCCCAACCCAAGGGTTGAACCTGGGTCTCTTGCATTGCAGGCAGATTTTTAATTGTCTTCCCCAGGGAACCCTAAGGCAAATTTAAAAATACGAGGTTTTACAAATTTTGCCTGATAAATACTATGCCTGGATTCATGTTGGGATGGTCCTGGCAAGTTTAAAAATGGAAACACCATCAGTTAGGAAAAAAGTGGGGACATTTCTTGTTTTCTTATACAGGAAATGTGACCTCTAGTCTCCAGTATTAGAATTTTCATGGCACAGAAAGGAGATGTTAATACATCTCTTCTGTGCATAAGATACAAAAAGTACTCAGGGCCTCCGTGATTTCTGCATGGAAACAGTCAGCAAGGTGACTTACGTAGGTGTTGTCAGCGCACCAGCAGTGATGGCTGAAGCCTGAAGGAGCGGCAGCCTCTACCAGGGAGCCCTGTGCCTTAGGTTGCAGGCCCCTGGGCTCCATGTCTGGACTCCTGGGGTGGAACTAGAGGGCCTGAATCACAAGGTACTTTGAATCCTTTCACCAAAATTGTAACACACATGTTGAGAGAGCTTTATCTTTTTGTTTAGAGCCCTGGTGTTCTTGTTGATTAATAATTTCCTAATTACCTTACCTTTAATGCAGTGTAATTTAAAGTGCAGGTAATTGATTCTTCTCACTCTATTTTTTCACAAGCCCCTTTATAGAATTCCCTGTCGAGATGAAATGTTTCCAAGTAGTGATAGGCTTAGTTTCTTCAGAATCATTTAAATAAACTGTAGTTTCTAATGTGACTGATAGAATGGGATTGCTGTAAGCTGCAGTCTCAACCTGCTTTTGACATTTAAACATATAAAGCTGACTAGATATAACCATTCAGGTGCTAAATATATTTTACATCTACTTCTCAGAGTAGAAATGGAAGTATTAAGAGATCTGGCTTCATTGTCATTGAACTGTGAAATATTCAACCTTGTCTGCCTGTGCTTAGTACTGTTGACTTTTTTATTTCTGTTAGAAGATTAAAATTAAATGCTTCACTTTTTTTGTCAGCTTTTGGGAATTAAATTGAAATTTAAGACTCTAAAATTTTTTACTGAGTGCTTCAGTTTCAACAAAGTATTCTGGGAGGATTTCTTTTCCCAAGGGCATTGCACCAAGTTCCATTGATCAAAAATGATTTATTGCATTTTTTTATTTGAGCTCTTTTTGTGTATTAAAGTCCACATATTTCACATTCTGTCTGACTATATTAGAAGAGGTACTTCACCAAGTAGGTACTATATATGCTATGAAAAATTTGGAAACATTGTAACAGTTTTAAACTGATTTTTAAAAACATGATTTTGATTTATTTGAGGATTTAAAGGTTAGAATTAGAAAATGGTATATTCATGTTACACTTTGAGAGTGTTGCTTCTTGTTAATATGGGTACTGATAATCTATTAGTACCTATTTGCCAGGTAGAATCTACCTGTTACTGACAATAAGTTTGTGGACTCTGAAATAATTTTGTCTCCTCATGTTTGAGTATAGATTAATCTTATTTCTTTAGGAAATTAAAAAAAAAAGTTGATACTGTGTTGAAATTTTTTGTTGAAATACTTGTACTTGAAGTCAATAATAGCCAGAATGTCAGTTCTTCTGATTTGCTGAATCATCACAGAGTTTTGGCTCTAAAATGATCATAAAAGCAAATAATTTATTCACTGTATATTCTTATACTGTGTGCTATTAAAAGTAATATAGGGAATAATTTGGGATAAATGTCAGGAAAAAATCTGAAATATCATTATTAATGTGAATAAATTCAAAGCTGCAGAAATATGAAGGAACCAGGATGTGGCCACTGAGAAATTTATTTGATAATAAATATATTTTAAAAAGTATCAGCTACTCTATAAGCATTTATGTTTTAAAAATGTTCCATTTAAAATGTTGAGTGACTTTAAAAGCTATTCTTATGAATTGTAAGAAAAATATTTGAAATTATTTAGCTCATCTTATCTGTTAATACGTAGTACTGCTCAAGTGTATCACTTTTGACTTTAAATTTTAGAAATGTTGAAAGTTAAAAATACTCATTGAAACATTTTAAAGTCTTATTAATGGAATAATTATGAAATGCATGTCTGTTCAAGTTAGAAAGGAATGCAAGTGTTCCGTTTTGGGGACAGAAAATTGTAATTAGACTATAAGTAAGATTTAAGATCTAGGCCTCTTTTAAAACTATCAGTAATGTATTATTCAAATTCAAATCATATTTTATGTTAAATTTACTTAGGATCAAAACCATTCAAGTGCAAGATATGCCATTTTGCAACAGCTCAGCTTGGCGATGCCAGAAACCATGTCAAAAGGCACCTTGGGATGAGGGAATACAAGTGTCACGTCTGTGGGTGAGTAAATTGAAACCATCTCTACCGTGGTGAACCAGGAAGCACGTGCGGGATATCCATTGTTTCAGAATTCAAAACTGATATGAGTAAGAGTGGCTAGAATTATGCATGCGTATCCTCCTTTCCATTGTTATGGTAAATTCCTTAAACACAGTTATGACATTCTTCTCCCACTTCTAATCCTGTGCTGAAGATGAGCAATTTTATGGGCTACAAGGTCAATTTGAACCTGTAATCTGTAAATTGACTAAATTATAGGATGTTCATTCACATTGCCAGAGAGAACTGTAAATTCCATTTAAAGACATAAAAAAATACATAATACAGCTTTAGGGGTGTATGTGTGTGTTTTTCTCTTTTCCTATACAGCTCTAATTTTAATCGCATTAATGGTTCTTTGGATCCATTGGACATATTCAATAAGGAAAAAAGCAGAAAAAGATTTCATTTCAGAGACCTGATTATTGAGGCTTAAAAAACCAGTGTATAAAGTATGTTTTTGTGTCACTTTATTTCAAAAGTTGTTTTCCTGTTTTAGTTAATGGCTCTTTCCTCTAAAGAATCATTCACAATGTTTAATTGTCACTCAAATGTCTTACATTTAATAGGAAGCACTGAGATGCCTTAATGTAAAACTTAATTAATTTAGCAGAAATGTTTAAAAGGCTTTAAAATGCCATGACATCTATGGTATATCATAGGACATTCAGAGCTGGGTTTTTAATACCTTACTTCTGATTATAAGTATATTTTAATGTTATTATGCTAGAGAAATGAATTAATAAGTGCATCATATAAAAACACTTTATGTGAAACCTGAGAAACCTGCAGTTCTTATGGTTGGTTCACAAAACACTTCAGATTCAATTAAATTATGCGACGTGCACATGTTATATTAGGTTTCTTTTTTCAGTGAAAGATTCTTCTGGTTAGCACTACTGTATAAATACCTTTTAAGTCACAAACAGCTTCTGTTTTTTAATGGACGGTGCATTTCATCCTAGGATGCAGCTGCATTTTTTGACCCTTGAGATAGTTTTTACAAATAACTTTGCAAGCAGTTTTATTAACCATGGTCTGTGATTTATTCATTGGCAGAATTGATGGTTCAGTGACTTGGAGCTAAAGTAAATGAAGATGAACCTTTGCCCTGAAGCCCCCTGAAGATCAGTGGGAGAATGAGTTTTGTTGCTACTGATTTTAGCTGCAAGGGTCAAGTGCCAAATGGTGCATTTTAATTGCTCCAGGTCTTGGAATTTTAAAAGATATCTCATTTCTGTTTTTACCATGTGAATTATAGCAAGGAGGAAGGCCCAGACTGTGGTGAAGATTTGCTATAAGTTGGCAAAAACAAAACAAAACAAAACAGTTTCTTCCTCATTTCTGGGAAATAAGTAAACAGTTTTTGCATACTATATTATTAGAAACCTGATGCCATTCCTTTTTTATTTGTGTTACCAAGACCTGGGAAGAGAAGGAGAGACTTTCAGAGAGCAGTTTCCGACACACGTGGTGTCAGAAAGAAACCTGACCGGTTGGCTCTGGGTGTGTGATTTGAGCACTGCGCTCTTGCTTAGCTCATTGCTCACAATGTACGACTGACGTGTTGCACTGTGGTTTATACAGTGATTCCCAAGTAGATTCCCGAGTAGAGTTGTAAGTACATGTAGGTATGTTGAGTTTTATGCTGCTGTCATAGAGGTCTACATGTGTATGTGTGCATGTGGAAAACGCAATCTAGATTCCCAAACTGTATCTCTTAGAATTACAGTAGTTGTTGAATTTTATTTGACCAAGAAATAATAATTCTTAATTTGTTTAGGTAAAATTTGACTTAAAAGTCACATAACAATAATTTGTACAGGGGAGATATTTTTACAGTGAAGCTAAAAGTTCTGAAGAATTTCGGTAAACTGAAGAATGCCTATTGAGGCTGTGTAGTTGACACACAATAGTAGTGAGTGAAATACCCTTCAGTGCTGAAGACAAAGTGCCATAGGTTGTTCTGTGTTTCATGTGTTTCAAAGGGACAGAGCAGTATGCACGTTAAAAACTGAGGTAAAAAACGTGAACAGAATGAGAACTGGCTATTCAGGGTCGTGGCAGTAGGGAGCACTGGTACATTCACATCACTGACAATGTCGATTCATTATCATTGATGGCTAAATAATCTTAGAAATGCTCGGTGGGCCCATCCGTTCCTGAACATAAGCAGCTCATGCTGCATTTCTTCATTAGCTTTAATTGCTATCAATTTTACCTTTTAAAAAATCATGCTTTCAAAGGTGAAGTGATCTTTCAGGAACATTAGCTCTAATTTTGTCACAAACAGAAGGCCCTGCCCTGTGTCTTCTTTTCCTCAGTAGTTAGCATCTTAGTGTCTGTTTTAAAATTTTAGTCATAATCCTTTCACTGTTTGAGTTGTAAGAAAGAAACGGGTTTTCAAACAGTTCTGATAGAGTTATAATATATGAAAACAGTGGAGCAGGCACACTTTTACAGTGAAATTATTACTCACATTGTTGTACTATTTTTCCTTAGTAACCTCTTGAAAAAACCTGATATTTTATGGTGAAATTGATGAAAACAACAAATGGTGCATTTTGTTGAATTGAGCTGAGAATTAATATATGTTTATTTATGTGATTTTTTTCATATCTTTATTTAAGAAGCTTTTGGATGCTCAGCAAATATGTATCATATATATATATTTACTAAGACTTAATTTAAGGGTTGTGCATTAGCTATTCCCTTAATAAAGACTTCCTTTTAAACTTTTAATTTCCACTGTTTGAACCTACACTCATCTTTGAATTTTTAAGCTCAATTTTAACATCTCTCTCCCCTTCATTGGCAAATCTTAGCTACAGCTTATCGTGGATTTAAGTTATTTGACAGAAGAAGCTGAATGGATGAGATGTCTAATTTCTAATGCTGGCTAGGATTCAGAGCTCAGGATTTAAGTTTTGTTGACCCATGGTTTACATGCTTATGTCGGGGTATAGGTTTCAAAATGTATTGCTCTGAACTTCCTGTTTTAAGAACATGTTATAGATAACTCATTTAAAAGCCTTTCACTCTATTTTCACTGTTAGGAGGAGCAGTTTTTGAATTACAGTTTCTTAATGTTTTTCTTACTTCTGAGCATGACCTCAAGAGGAATTTTATAGAATTTAGGTGAATTTTATAAATGATGGATAGTTAAAATGAAAATGTGCCCCAGGTTGGACATAGGGCTTAGTGGGGGAGGAAATAAAAAAATAATAGAAAGCACCTTACATGTTGGGAACATATGTTTAAAAATAGGTAGACACATTTTTACTAAGTCCATGATCTTTACCTTTGTTATTTTTTAGTAGTCAAGAGCTTAAAATCTCAGTGGCTTAAGAGCATCATTATGGAAACCATGTTTTGTTACATTCATTTAAATTTATTTTGATAATCTTTTTCTCCATGTTTGTACACACATACAGGCACACACACGTGTATATATCATACTCTCAAGTATAAATAGTATTTATGGAGTGCTGTGGTTTAGGGTATACTTAATTAACATCCATTTCATTTGTTGAGTCCAGTTTCATGAGATTGCTCATCTCATATTTATTACTCCCATTGTACAGATGGCAGACTTGAGAGTTAAAGTATTTTTAGTGGTAGAGGTAAATTATGTGGTAGTAATGGTAGATCCCTGTTTCCTTCCTTTTAGCTGTGCCTTTTCTTTATTTTTTTGCTTTTGTGATATCTGTTGTTTTAGTTACTAATTTTAATTTGTACTTATTTTTTTCTCCCTAGGTTGTTTTCTCTAGCGTGTGATAACTGTACTTGCTTCCTTCCAGCCCCTAGCCGCTTTTGTTTTCTGCTTTTCTCAGACTTACATTATTTTAAAAAATTGCTTGCACTGTGTTTAACTTTAACATTCTTGTATTCAGTCTCTTTCTCTTTCTTTTTTCTGGTCTCTCTCTGTTTCACTTTTCTCATATTAAAAAGTTGTTTTAAATAATTTTATTTTCCCTCGTTGTTCTTTATGTGTTGATTCGTTGCGCATGAGTGGTTACGAATTGAACATGTTAGTATGACAGAAATAATGCCTAAAAGAGTGAAGATTTTATTGTCTTTCCATTAGAATGAGAGGGGTAAAATTGATCATCTTGGGTTTTTGTTTTTCCTTACTAGTTACTACAAAAAAAGAGTTACTAGAAAATTAGCAAGTGGCCTGTGATTTCAGGAAACCTGGGAGATGAAGCCTAACTTTTTATGCCATTATTCACAAAGACCCCAGTATCCATGATTTAGGGATTATGTAATTTTCTGACTGCGTTCCCTGTATCTAGTCTTGAATCTTGTATATGGAGTTAAACAGTTGAGTAGTACTTACCTAGTCAGGAGGGAATAAGAGCATTTACGGAATCTGTCATCTCTGGTTCATGGAAAGATTATAGACATTTTCTATTGTATATTAATGTGCTTATGAACTGTTTATTCTCAGTTGGCTTAAGAAGCCTTAAATAGAAAGTTACTAATGCAGTAAAACTCCTTTTTTTGTGTGTGTGTGTGTGGCATTACCTAGTTTTTGTGCATTAGAAGGGATCTCTATGTAGATGATTATAATGTCACTTTCTGACCTTTGCAGCTTGAATAATTGTAAATCATTGCTTCATAGCGTGTCAGAGAATGTCTGTACTAGGCAATTAAATGGCAGAATATAATAGACCAAATTATTGCCTGTCATGTTTTCAACAACACAGTTAGTATTTGAGTTACACTTAATCATTACGTGCATTAGCAACTTCATTGGAATCCAGCTTCAGGCTGAGCATGAAGTACATTACATTATTTAAACCTCTAATGGTACAAGTCATTTATTTGTGTTGAAGTGTACAACATGCAGAGTTTCATAAAGCAAGGAACACTTGAGAGCTTAATTTATCCAAATCAAAGTCTAAATGCAGATAAACACAAGTGGCAAAAATTAGTAATTTTTATAGGCTGGAAATATTTAAAAATACATGGTTGTGGGTAATTGTAGGCAGCAGGAATAAATTAAAATCACTATTTTTAGTCTGCTTTGAGAACTAAAGCTGTGTATACCTAAATCATTAAAAGCACCATGGAATTGCATTTTTAGCTGAACAATTAATTACAGCCATCATATCTACAGATGTATCCAAAGAAAATAAGCTTTTCGTTTGGCTGATTGTTTTGGTTAAAGAGATATAGAAAAAAGAGACAGAAAAGCTTTGTTTTATATTGTGTCACACATTATGCTTGTAACAATATGAAGGGTAGCATCTCTCAGTTTTGTAAAAATCAAAATTAACATTCAAGTACTCTTATTATTCAGGACACATTACATGTTTTATCTCTATAATACTTTAATGCTTTTTGTTTAATGATATACTTTTGCTTTTAGTTTGAAAAATCTAAAATTCCCATGTAATGCTTATTTTCTCTCTCCCTGTCAGTGAGGAATAACCACATTTACACTAATGGTTAGTGTATTTTTCTGATGCTAAAGTCCTTGAAATACCATTTAAATAGTGAATGGATGTTAGTTTATATTTTTTTTAAACAAATCACCTTTATTTTGAAAATCTAAGAGATACCATAGTAATTATATTAAAATAAATCACACTCTTTCACAGATATGATTATAGGAGATTTTCCAGTGAGCCATTTTGTGAACCCAGGAGAGCATTGAGGGCAAGGTTAGGAAAATGGAGAAGAAGCGGAAGAAACCCTCTCCTGTGTCTCCTCACAAGGAGACGAGAGCTTCTGTGTCAAACCATGTCCTGTGCTCCTCTTTTGTGATAAGTGTTTTCTTGCACTTTTGCCTCAAAGAGTCGGGTCATAGATTTATTCCAAAGCAGTAAGATAGATCAACTCGTAAGAAAATAGCAATAGAATGCACATTGTCCTTTGTTGGTGTCATGGTTGAAAACATTGACCTCTGTCTCTAAGGTCTTTTGCAGTGAAGAAGTCTTATCTCAGTGACTTAAGTAATTTTTGCTTTATTTTCATTTTAAAATGTTCCATGGTGACTCTAAAAACCTGTTGTGGAATCAGGGGATTCTTTATTATTTCCCGGGAGTGAAATGCAGGAGGGCAGCTACTCCCCTCGTTTTCTTTGCTTGTCCTGTGCTTTCTTTTTATTATTATTAGCCTGTTTTCTCCCTCCGTCTTCCTGTTCATGTGTTTCTGAAAGTCCTTTGCTTTCCACAGGGCTTTGCCCTTTGATTTGTCCAAGACTGAGAGGCGTTGGAAGTGTAGGTCGGAGGGAAGCACAGTCATGACTGAAGTGCTCGTTCATCTCCTACGGGGCATGTTCTTGAGCATCCTCTTCAGTGGGCTCAGGTGGTGCAAGAGCCCTGTGGTCACGTGCTCCATGTAGGAGACAGACTCGGAGGCGATGTGAGAGCAGGGCATGGTGGTCCACAGCGGAGGGCTGCCTGGCTTTGCTGGGGAGCACCAGCAGAGGCTTCATTCAGAGCACAGGTCTGAGCTTGGTCTTGAAGGATGCAGGGGTATTTATATACAAGGCAAATCTGGACATTTTTTATTAGTGAGAACAAAAGAGCAAAAGTGATGAGGTATGGAATAGCGTGGGATATTAAGAACACTGCAAGAAATTCCTGGAGTTTAAGTGGCTAGATGGGATGAAGCGGGGGATTTTTTTTTTAAGTATTAAATATTTATGGATCATCAGCATGTGCCAGTGCTGTTAGTTTTTAGGGTGAAAAGATCAAAACAATACCTGCTGCAAATGGATGGAGAAAGCTCAAGCAGAGAAATGGCCCAGTCTTTTCTGAATCTTGTTGCTGATTCAGAAGATGTTTCATCCGGTAGGTAGCACTGCTGTGAAGGTGAGTGGGGGCTAGCCAGGGAGCCAGGGGCGGCGCGTCCCATGCAGGGCCTTGGGGATGCTCAGCCAGGGGCACAGCAGGTTCAGGAGCTGCCGGGACCCCAGCTCTGCCCAAGGGGGGATTGCAGAGGACAGGGGCCAGGTGGCCAGGGCCAGGTCACAGAGCCGCGCCCTGCCCCTGTGCTGAGTGCTGGCTTTTCCCTCTGCTTTCCATCACTTTTTATTTTTCCCTTGTCTGTCTTCCTACTTTTCTGGACTGTGAAATAGGCAGTGAAAGAAAGAGGCAGAGAACCCAGTAGGCGGTGAATGACGACTTCAGAATCAAGGGGCATAGGTATCAGCCATGGGGAATTATTTTTAAGAGAATTTCATTGTTCATAATTTTAATTAGGAATGCTATTGATTGTGGATAATTGTAATGGACCAGGTTAATATTGGTTCCATATAACTTTATGCAGCATATAGTTCCAACTAATTAGAAGGACACACAGTTACATGGTCATACTGCAGGTGTCCACATGCAACTGGTAATGTTGAAAACACATGTTAGAATTGCGTTTGCATACACAGTTCATCTGGCTGGGCAGTGTGCGTTGGACAGGAAACTGTCAATTCAAAAAAAAAAGTACACATATACACTGTTGAGTAATGGATTGTATTCTCCTACTTCTTAGTCCTTGGGTGTGTGTGTGATCAGTCGCTTCAGTTGTGTCCGACTCTTTGTGACCCCATGGACTGTAGCCTACCAGGCTTCTCCGTCCATGGGATTCTCCAGGCAAGAATACTGGAGGGAGTTGCCATGTCTTGTCCAGGAAAGTGAAAGTGAAAGTGAAGTTGCTCAGTCGTGCCCGACTCTCTGCAACCCCATGGACTGTAGCTTACCAGGCTTCTCCGTCCATGGGATTTTCCAGGCAAGAGTACTGGAGGGGGTTGCCATTTCCTTCTCCAGGGGATCTTCACGACTCAGGGATTGAACCTGGGAAGATCTTTTACGTCTCCTGCATTAGAGGAGGGTTCTTTACCACTAGCACCACCTGGGAAGCCCCTAGTTCTTAGGTACTTTTCTTATTTCCAAGCACATAAATGGTTTCTGTGCCAGCGGGTTCCATCTCCACACCCACCGTTTTCACTCTTCCCCGGAGTTCCTTTCTTCCCCTTGCTGCCACTCGTTTTAGCATTTTACCAAGAATGAGTACAGCATCTTTTTTGTCTAAGTGTTGGAGTGCCAAGGAAGAACAGTTCCAAGCATTGTTTAATGCTACTCTCTTGATATATGAATTTTTAGAAAATTATTTTGGTTTGCTGTTCCCCTTCAATTTTAAAAAGTACTG